>NC_057933.1:56520597-62038097 GCF_018555375.3 Anguilla rostrata
TGACTGGGTGGAAGGGGAAGTAAGACTGGGGGAGATGGTAATATGTGAGCCGAATTTTACTGATGACAGGTATTTACCTACAGGTCCAGAGTACGTCATGGATGCCTCACCAACAATACGTTATGCAACCAGCCGTGAGTATGACTGAGCTCCGCAGCCACAGCACACTCGCCACTTCCTCTCAGTCTCCCCGGGGTTCTCACACGGACAGCTGCTGAAACCGAAATGCTGACCTCAGCGCCGGGGGCTCCTCCCCCTGGGCCTGGACCGGGATGAAAGGAACACTGACGGCCCACCATGTACACCTTCAGCTCCACATTGCCCCTCTTTATCGGGTTATGATTTAATATCGCTCTGGCGGTTCTCTGCTCTAAGCTCATAAGGTGCTTCCTGACACTACAGTCTGGATACACCGAAGACAGATATAGAATTACAGAATGTTGCAGTTGAGCTGTGGTATCAGGCCTTTTATCTGTGTCTGCGTTTGTGTGTTCCTCTGTGTGCTTTGTGTGCAGAAGTGGAATTAACGGGGTGCCGTGGGTGCGGCACATGCATGTGCTATGCAACATATGCATGTGGCGCATCCACGGCACCCCGTTATATTATATGCCATATATAGGTAACTCCATTACCCATATATGGCCCCCTGAGTACCCACACATCGACACTAACTTAAGCCTAATTCATGAGAAAAGTCATTCAGTGAATGTTGACAAACAACATCGTGTATCGTTTGCATAAAACATATAATAATATATATTTTTGAATTAGAGTTGACGTTGAAATGTGTCACATCTTTAAAATGGACGTGCTTTTCCTTGGCGTAGTTCTGAGCATGACACTCTGTTTAACCCTCTGGGGCTGCCCTGCATTGTTTTCATTCGGTGGCCACCCAAAGGATGCGACAGTATGTATTTATCACCAGTGCAAACACCGCCCCTCTGTGTGTGGGTTTGTGTGCGAACGGAGTCCTGAAGGGTCACAGTTTCCAGAGTGGAACATTACGGGAGTTTGTGCAGTGGTTGTAACCATGGTGATGTGACTCAGCTTTCCCACTATATGGCTGCCCTGCTGCACTCCCACGCGTTGCCTGTATGGTCCAATCAAATGTTCCGTTAGAAACATAATGAGTCAGTTAAACCTCCCATCAGTCCTTCACTGGGACCCCAGTTCAGAGCCCGTTTGCGGCCGTATCCGGTGGCAGGGCGGAGGGTGGATGTCCGCCGTCAGATTGTAATGATAATAAATTAAGTTACACAAGAAGTCGGAGCCCTGGAGCGGTGCGGTGCTGGAGTGGGTGGCGTACAGGAAGAGGGGATGATCAGGGAAAGGAGATGCGTGCGAGGGGACGCTGGCTCACCCCTGCTGGACTCTGTGTCCAGAGCGTGCTCCGTTCTGTCTTACCCCCCCTGTCCTGGAGCTATTTCCATCAGCTCCCGAGGCACTGTGGGACTGAACATCCTTCGCCTTTCTTACCCCGGCAACGCTGCGTCAGCTGATCCCGCTGAGCGGCGGGATCAGGGCCAGTCAGCAGGCATCCATCACTGACCCCGCCCTCGGCCCTGTCTGCCAGCGCTCGCATGGCCACAGAGGAAGACGGGACCTCGTGTGAACCTCCCCGTCCTCCTGCAGGACTCCCCAGCTTCAGTTCTGGGAAGATGGATGAAGCTGTGAGGGGAAAATGCTTACGCAAAAAAAGCCATCTGTGCTCTTCCTGCAGCGCTCTGACTGCCAGAGTAACACTGAGTGTAACGCCATCTACTGCAGCCTGGAACACAGGACACCAGCAACTGCCTGCATGAACTAGAGATTATTATTATTATTATTATTATTATTATTATTATTTGTTGTGGTAGAATTAATACTAATAAAAATAATTATTATTATTGTAAAGTATAACTGCAAGCATTCATACACAGGGTTGGTGCCAAAATCAAGCTGTGGCCAGAGGGATGTACCCGTTACCACTGTGTCAAGTTTCATAGGTCTCACCAGGGCTTGACATTAACACCCGTCACCCACCAGATGGGGGTAGAATTCATTACATTACATTTATTCAGCAGACGCTTTTATCCAAAGCGACATACAAAAGCGTATATCATGGTCATTTGACAACTACTTAACACAGGTTCAGTAAGGTACAATACTCATTTCTTACAGCTATTTATAGCCAAGAACACTGTTCAGTTCACGCAGTGAACATTATTCTGACCTAGTGAATTCGGCAGTGGTGTGTAGTTTAGTGACACTCCACCAAAGGAATCTGGCTAATAGCATTTCCAAAATGGCTGCAATCAAAGATGGCAGCAACAAACAAGGTACAGATATGTGTTCCAGATGTTGAAACTTACCACTAAAGCAAGCTTTAAATGTCTAAAAGACAACAGTGATTTTTCATGAATTAAAAGAAATAATATTGTGCCCTATAGCGCCACCATGTTACTCCTGGGCAATACTTTAGGGATGGGCTCAGAGTTTTTAGCATGTTTGCGATAAGCCTCACCCATATCAATTTTTAATGGCTTATTGCTGCCATGTTTTTTGGAATATCAGTTTTCTTAATAGAACCTGCTTCCATCAAACACCGCAGTCAACAATGTGGGAGTAGATATTTTTAAGGTTTATCAGAAAATTCTAAATGGTGTGAAAGACAATAGCCTGGGAAAAATTGTTCATTAAGGCATATTTGTTGCTCAGGCCAAAACAAATCTAGCAATATGAAGTTTATGTCAGTATGTTGATCAGGCTGGGAAATAACCATCTTTAAATTTATAAAGAGTGAAACATTGTTAAATAATAATAATAATAATAACACGAGGGTTCCAGCACTTATAATAAATAAATAAATAAAGGATGTGGAGCAGGTGTATGACTGACCTGGAAATTGGACGGGTGCATGGCTCACTTGGAGATCTGGCAGGTTTCTGACTTGCCTGTAGGTGGAGCAGGCTTCTGTTTGCCTCACTCTTTCCTCCTCACGTTCATCAGGGGCTCGCTGGAAGCCCAGAGATGCTGTGAAGGAGATAGATCTGCTGGATGTAGAGCGGATCCTTGACCCGTCAGCAGACCCAAAGCCCTGTGTTCCGTGTGCAGTGGTCTCACACACACCTCTCCTAATGAATCTCCTCTCATAGCAGTTCAGCTCTAATGATGCCCATGCAGTGAGGTCAACAGCAGTGTGCCCCTTGTCTGTTCGCAGTTTTAAATGAGCCAGCTCAGCCCACACACACATTTCACATTTTCTGTTTCTGACATCAGCAATGCTCAACTCTGCCCATGTTTCAGATCTCCCTGTTTAGTGTAAGCCTTCTTTACCGTGTCTGTGATGATGCTCACTTGCGATAACTTGGATCATAATTCCTTTACGCTCCTCATGCACCGTAGACACGCTATCAGAGATATTTACTGAATCACAGCCAGTGACAGTCACTATAGGTTCTCTGTAGAGAGAGAGAGAGAGAGAGAGAGAGCAGTCCCTTTGTTACATAGATGTTGTCCAGATACCTGATGTGTTCATCATCATTGACTACCTCCACTGGGATTATTTCTTCCCTACTGGCAATGAATCTGTCTTCAACTCCTGCACAGACCACAGTGCTTCCCCTTCGATTGCCTTGAGTGGAGTATAATTGGCATATTAGAATGTTTTCTTTGACTTTTACAGGGATCCATTTGCTCATTTCAAAGATATTACTGTACTTAAGTGACTAACTTTTTTTCCAACATATTTGCAATATTTGGCCAAAAGATAGCGAATTAAACATAATTGCTACTTTCATAATTTGGCATTTGCACACCTACTGACTCCACTTCATGTTTTGATAATTAGGGCACTCCAGTTCAAGTGGTAGAATTTTGCTTAGCAGTCTCCTCGACATCTCTTAAATAAATGGGCGCATGCAGGGAATATTAATGCGTTTTTTTCCCTCTTTGAATAAATCCTGCTTCCAACAATACGCTATAGTACACCATACCCCAAATATAAGGGTGACTGTATACAACTTGACAGGTGTCCTGACGTGACAGAATCATTCTCTTTGTAAGCTGTCATGTCTTGATTTAGCTTAGCTAAGCTTAGCAACCTAAGTTAATCCAATTGATCAGTTTGTGTCTGTCTAATTCGATCTTTGTCAGTGCCATCTTAAAATGTTCAGTAACATTATGCCAATCGAATATGATATAAGATATGCTCTCTAAAATAAGCCAATTATTCAAATTGTGTTCATTTTTGAGATGCTCTGCCAAATGTGTTCTTTCTTGACGTGGAGGACACATCTGCATGGTCTGTACTCATTCAGCTGTTCTATTTGACAGGCCCTTTACGTTAAGTTTCATTACATTACATTACATTTATTTAGCAGACGCTTTTATACAAAGAAACATACGAAAGTGCATGTCATGATCATCGGACAACTACAAAACACAGGTTCAGTAAGGTAAAATACTCATTTCGTACAGCTATTTACAGCCAGGAACACAGTTCGGTTCACGCAGTGAACATTATTCTGACCTGACCTATGCCAAGCCAAACTAGGGAGAAGAACAAGCTACAATATTAGGACAAATACAAATTACAAAAAGTGCTGGAATGGGGTACATCCCCACACCCAGAAAGATCAGGTGCAGTGACAGAAGCGATGTGCATTCGAAGTAGAAATATTATTTGCATTGCTATTTTTTCACCAGTCTCCAGCAGTAGATTTGTTCTCACACCCCCCTCCTGCCCCCAGCAGGACGTCCGTCTCCACATTCCCTCCCTCATACTGAGCACTCCTGGAGCTACTGATGTGCAGTCACATCAATGCCATTCATGTGTGTTTACTTAATGCCATATCTGTACCGCTGAATTTCCCACATCTGTTGCAAACAGGTTCTGTGGTGCTGTGTGCGTGTGTGCGCATGGCCTTGTGTGTGTGTGTGTGTGTGTGTTGTTGCGTTGTGTGTGCTGGACCAGAGTCAAGTTGGCTGCCTGTTCCCTGTAAGGGCTGCCCTGTGGCTAACAGCTCCCAGCAGCCTCCTTTCCTTGTGTTTTTTCATCACGGCTACCAGATCAGCCATGCGTCTGTGCCAGAGCTGTGACAGCACTGAATGGGTCATTAGGGACGGAAGCTGGCATTGGTTTGGCACAGTTAGGGACAGACGCTGTTATTGGTTGGGCATGGTTCGGGACAGAGACTGCCATTGGTTGGACACGGTTAGAGACAGAGACTGCCATTGGTTTGGCACTGTTCGGGACCGATGCTGCCATTGATTGAACACAGTTTGTGAGGGAGGCTGCCATTTACAGAACATGCTGTAAATAAGAACAATAAAGAGGGAGAGAAGGAGATCTGAATAGAGAGCAGAAAATCTCCATGATGTTGGAGACGATGCACGTCCCAACGCCTGTCAGTCACACATGGGAACTGTTATACAACAGTCACCTCTCCCCTTAACACACAACATTCACTTCTCCCCTTAACACAAAACAGTCACCTCTCCCCTTAACACACACCAGTCACCTCTCCCCTTAACACACAACTGTTACTTCTCCCCTTAACACAAAACATTCACCTATCCCCTTAACACACCACATTCACCTCTCCCCTTAACACACAACTGTTACTTCTCCCCTTAACACACCACATTCACCTCTCCCCTTAACACACAACATTCACTTCTCCCCTTAACACAAAACAGTCACCTCTCCCCTTAACACACCACATTCACCTCTCCCCTTAACACACCACATTCACCTCTCCCCTTAACACACAACTGTTACTTCTCCCCTTAACACACCACATTCACCTCTCCCCTTAACACACAACATTCACCTCTCCCCTTAACACACAACATTCACTTCTCCCCTTAACACACAACTGTTACTTCTCCCCTTAACACAACACATTCACCTCTCCCCTTAACAAACAACATTCACCTCTCCCCTTAACACACAACATTCGCCTCCCCCCTTAACACAAAACAGTCACCTCTCCCCTTAACACACACCAGTCACCTCTCCCCTTAACACACACCAGTCACCTCTCCCCTTAACACACAACATTCACCTCTCCCCTTAACACACAACATTCACCTCTCCCCTTAACACACAACATCCACCTCTCCCCTTAACACACCACAGGTACCTCCTCCCTTAACACACCACTTCCACCTTTTCCCTTAACACACAACATTCGCCTCCCCCTGGCATTACTAGGAGGCCCAGAGGCTGAGGTCTGTGCTGATGAATAAGCTTTTGGAGTTCCTGTCGTCGAGACGTTCCCAGGTCGAAAAGGTAGTTTATTGCTGTGGGGCGGATGGAGGAAGCAGAGAGAGGCAGCCCCCCTGGAGCCTTGGAGACGGCCGTGTGCACGCATTGGCTCCCTCCGTCATCCAGGGATTATTGTGATGAAGGGAAGTTGAGCAAAACGCTTCATCTCATCCTCGCTCAATATGTTTTGGAACACTTTATTTCCCAGCCTTTGTCTTGCGTTCAAGGAGATTTTCCAATGCAGGCTGGAACTCGGACGGAAAACGCGCGCAGGTTGCCAGGTTGTTCTTCAAGTTGCAAAGGAAACGGGAGAGAAGTGGTGCAGTGTCTCATGTGCAGAGCCAGGTGCCTCAGCAGGGCCCACACAGGAGGGGAGCAGAGCCATATGCTTGTTTCCTTTGTTTGACTGGATGATGATATTCTGGAGGTGCTTTTGTCTAAATCCTTTGTTTTTTGGATTGATTACCTGGAACCCGGCTAGATTAAGCTTTGGTAAATCAACAGAAAGCACTCAGAAGTAGAAGCTGATATTTCACTATCTCCTATGAACACACTATTTCAGTGTGCCGTGAAATAATCCCATAAGAAGGATTATGTGCGGGAAAAAAACAGCAATTAAATTCTTGGAAAAGCAAACTTGATTTTCATAATCATGTAGTTTTTTAAAATTATTCTGTATTTGTCTCCTGGTGCCTGTCCATTGGTATTTCATGCCCCTGTCATAGTGGAGGTTCCTCAGTAAATACTAATGCAGTGCAGAGTGCTGGACTGACTGGCCATGAAGCGAATGTGAAACCCTGTTACTTTCTGACCCTCTTCGTTTCCCGCCAGTCTGGAGGGGTCGCCTGTCTGCCAGGTCAGACGAGCCGCCCTGCGTCCCGCACGCTCATCAGTGGAGAATTCTTGTGCTCCGAAAAAGAGTTTGAATCTTTGCCTGTTTTCAGGTCCTTTCAGCTGCAAGCATTCTACATGCTCAAATGTGTACATAGGCTATAATGTTCTTACAACCCATACCAGGCCGGTCAAATCTCTTTCTTTAAAAGAAAATTTAGAACATGGTAAATATGTGAAATTTGACAGGCACTTTGTTTTAGCACAGAACAGAAAAAAAGATTATGTATTATGCACCATTGTTTGTTCATTCTGTTTATCTGCTTGGCAGACCCATGTTTATCCAGTGCTTACATGAGTACCTGTTATCCATATTAGTAATAGCTGGGTACTAAGTGAAGTTGAGTATCTTTAGGTACAATGACAGTGCTCTGTTTCAAGCTGTGCTCCTTAAACACTGCACAGTGCTTACTCCCACCTGTTTGGTAGGCGAGGTATCCGACAGAGCTGAGACAGACCCCCCACAGGGCCTGAGAAATTTCCCCAAAAAATGTATTTTACAGCTCTGTTGACAAGTATCAAGCACTATATTTTACAAGCTGTGTCAATTCAAATATGTTAGGCCCAGAGAAAACCTGTTTAAAAACCATATGAAAAATGCAATCCTTCCATACAGGAAGTAACCCCACCCCCTTCTCTCCATTTCAACAAAAAACATCTGGAGGTTGTAAAAAAAGGTGTAAAGAGGCTCTGAAAATTTACAGAGATTGTACAGAGGTTCAGGACTGTGTGTTATACGCTGTTTTTCTGTTGGGTGTTGATAAGACGATCAATCAACAGCAAGGCTTTGCGGTTTCCATGTAACTGACAAAACCTCATCGCATGCTCACATGTAAACGGTATGACCTTGCTGCTGATTGGCTGTCTTATCAACACCCAATAAACAGTGGTGGCATTTTGAACCCGGAAGCATTTCACGTGGCCTCTGAAGTTTTGGTTGGATTTATTACCACATCTGGTATAATTAGAGGAAAGAAGGGCAAAAAGAAAGGCAGTACACCACATGGTGGCGACTGCTATGGCGTGTGATAATTTCCGCTGCAGTATATCACCCAGCCCTAGTTGTGGTGCTGGGCACCGTAGAAGGCTCTCCTCCACAGCACTGTACTCTAGGCACGGATCAGGAGAAAGTCCCCGGCTCTGTGCTTTTGCCTTGGCTGCACACCAGGGAAAGGACTTTAAAAAAGCCATGCATTGGATCTGATTTGCTTCCAGGTTTTGGGGCAGAGCCGCGGTCCTCGTGCTGGAGGCCTCTTCCGCTCAGGCTGCCAGCCGTTTTGGGCCAGTGTGCTACAGCCGGGGGGGGGAGGATCAGTGCTGCTGCCCAGCGCTGGCACACGCAGGGGTGTTTCTGTTTGTTTGGGTTTGCCTTTGGCCACACATTCAGAATGCAATCATGGCTTGATGACTCGGCGTAAACTGCGTAATACTTGCGTTGGGCCACCAGTTTGCCTCCCCTTTTTTCCCTGCATAGTACTTCACCAGCTAAAGGTCGCGATAGCCTCTTTGTCAAGACCCTTCTCAGACAATTATCCCATTTGCACCACCTCAGTAATCTAAGTTGATGAAGTAATTGCCACTAATTAGGCACAGACGATGATGGACAGCGATGTTCACAAGCAACACTCGCGTGTTAGATATGGTTTGATTACTTACTACCGTGGACATGCTACAGTATTTTTAGTTGTTGTACACGGGCATATTAGGTTTTATTAGAAGTAACGGGAAATGCCTAAATTGAAAATGCGAGCAGTTAAATAACATTTAACTTGCACAAAAAAGTTTTTTTTTTTTTTTAAATTGATGATTCAACTAATGAACTAATCATGGTGTCTTAGTGTTGGACTAAAACAAAAACCTGCATTAACCTGCATTCAGTGACCTAAATTAACCGTGTAATCAGCTGCTTTAACTGATCAATTGCTGCGCTACTCAAGTGCTGAGTAACAATGATCACCAGCAGTCCCTGCGGCTCTCCAGGACCAGGAGTGAGGTCACTGCCTCAAAGACATGCTTCTATCCATGTTCACGCACCTGACTCTCCCCATATTAGACCAACTAATTGTTTTTTATAAATGCCTCACTTAGAAACTCAGTTGTATGATTAGTCACTTGACTTGTTGGAGTGCCTATGGGGACGCCCTGGTGGATAACCATTCAAGTACAAGTTTAAAGGCCTGCAGGTCACATGGTGGAGACAAACTGGCGGTCCTATCTATGTGTAACACATAAGAACGACATGACAGTGATATAACAGTCTCATAGATTATTCACCATGTGCTATGACAGACCATAGTAGTGTATAGCATAAGTAATAACTGTTCATCTTCAAATTATTTAAATCACGCACACCTTGTTGTGGTCATGCATCAAATTACAATAACTGTTATGGTGATTTATACTTGCATTACATTGCTCCTGTAATTATTTGAAATTTTTTAACAGAATCACAATGCAATCACAATATGCAATATTCACAGAACATTATGTTAAGCATGAATTAACACATTATGAATACTTTATATGGCTGCTATGTGGTTATTATGTTGCACTTATGAATATGTAATGTACACATTCTGAATATAAGGTTCTCCCTGTGAGATTTTAAAATGAGTCCTGGTTTTGAGCACAAAGAACAAGAGGCAGTCTTTAGAATGGGTGTAATACATCCTGATCTTTCCTAGGCCCTGCTCAGGAGTTTGGTAGAACAGGGGTTGGTGTCTTTGAGATACATGTGTACAGCTGCAGGAGTAGAGAAGTTTGGGGGGGGGGGGAGTGCAGCTCCATTATCCATTGTGCCAGAGCAGCCTTCCAGCAGCGAAAATAACCCCTCTGTGTACCAAACCTCTCCATCATTCTCAGTGGTAGCGCTGCAGGCGGTGACTCCACAGAGGTGACGGCAGGACATGTCTGCGCTGTGACATCACTCCTCCCAGGTGTTACTGCCACACGCCCACTTACACTCACCAGGGAACCGGGAGTCTCAGAAATGCCTCATGTCTCTCGCAGAATTTACTTGTCGTGATTTTCCCAGGGCATGTCGAGCCCTAAATTTGCCTCAGTTCTCTCGGTTGTTGTATCAGGTATGTCTTAGATGTTTCTCTGATATGTTCCAGGCATGTTCTAGTCATACCTGTGGTGTTTCTTATGGTGATAATGTGGCGTTTCTTACCTCACCTGTGTCTTTGTTGTGTCTCAGACACAGGACCATTGAGAGGACAGCGATAGTCATAAGCATGTTTACAGAGTTGCCTCTGCTTCTGTTCAGCTGTGTGGTAGCTGTCCGTTGTCAGAAGTTGAATAAAGCATGGTAGTGACCAACCATGGGCCCATCCCACACTGGGGAGCATCCTTCCTCTTCCCCGGCCTGTGTCTCATTAAACACAAGCAGCAGGCTGGAGCAGGTGCTCATTGGCCCTGAGTGAAGCAGGGTGTGGCTCTGTGGTCCTGACGGCAGTCCCAGGAGTGAATGGCACTCAATAGCCAGTCAGGGCACACTGAAGCTGTGGCTGCTGGCCTGGGTAGTGTGGGGGGAGGACGGCCATGCAGGGACATGATGTCCAATGCGGGGGCTCAGTGGTGCGTCTGCCTGTGGGGCTGACTGGCTGTTGTCTGGCGTTTTATGACCCGTCGGATCGGCTCTCTGTCCCGTCCCCAACACCACTGTGCCGTCCTTCACTGCTGCTTCGTTCTCAGGTTATGTGTTTACTTATTTATTTCAGTCTTTTTTGTGCTAAACCACATGTTCATTCTCTGATTGGGGACGTTCTCGGAAAATAAATGAAAATGTCAATATCGCCACCCTCCCACCACCTGAAATTGATCAAATGTTGCCATGTTGTCTCTTCGAAATCAATTGCTCTAATTTTGGTTGTCTGGCGGCAGGAGAGAGAGGGGAAAGTATTCTACGCTGCTGCATGCTCTGAGCTCCGAAAGGTGCATGAATGCATGCATAGGTGTGGAGTGACAATCACTCACAGTGAAGAATATTGCTGGTGGAATGAGAGTAATTTTTTTCTTCATCCCTTAGAGGAAACGCTTTGAGAACGATGCGTGCGCATTTTCCATGGACTGACCTGATAGATCTTCAAAGGCGCTTATTTAACACCATTTTGAAAAATATTGTATGCCTGCTTTGTAAAAAAAAAAAAAATTACTGGCCATTGGCAATACTGGAATTTTACCATATAAATAACGGTAACAAGCATATGGCAGCAGGCTGTATATGTAACAAATGTTAAATGTATTATGGTGTTCCACCATAAGTAATACAATCATTTACATTTCAGCTGTTTACAATTTCGTACCTTCATTATTTTACAGACTTTTACTGTAAAATTCACAGATCATTTTTTACAGTGTGAGATTGAACAATACTCACAAAAGCAATTAATGTTTCAACAGTTCTGTGGTAAAGTAATTACAAGAAAGCCGCTTGAACTATTACAGATGCAGAATGAGAAATGAAACCTTTTATTATGTCTTTAGTAAAAATCCATTGTGAAGACAAAGAAGAAAATGTTGGAATATAATTAAGGAAATACACTGAAGCGGATTCCATGAGCATTGCAAGTTGTAAATTGGTGAAAAGTGTGAATCACGTTTTTTATTGCTGGAGTAAATGGCTGTGTGTAAGTAAACATAAGAGGGTGTTCCTTGGCAATGTCTGGCAGAACGTTTAAGACAAATGGCTAATATCCTGCATTGAGAGTGCTTTGTTTTCTCAAGAACCTGACTGGAAGAAATGTGGCCAGCTTCCTGGCTGCTTGACGCAGGTTGCAGCGACTCCAGACAGTCTTCCTTTGCTTGAGTCCGACGCTCTTTTTAAGATGAAACCCAGAGATTCAGACAGTCAGTATGTTTTTCCAGCATAGTGCCCAAGTATATTGTTTTTCCCATTTCAAAAATGTGCATCAAATATTGTGGACATGTCCCAGTGAGCAAAAGACAGGGTCTAGAGGTCTAAAGGGGTTGAAGTGTATGCTGAGAAACGGTTTGACATAAACTGACTCGGTTAACCCAAATATAGCTCAGGTTTTACCTGGATACATCCTAGTCAGCTAGAATGCCTTCACCTTTCTACCATATGTAGCCAGGTTTTCACCTCAAACACCTAGATGCTGTTTCACCAACTTTTCTCCACAAAAATGTTCACTGGGGTAGCTCAATGATTCCATCAAACTCCAAACGTGCAAATTTGGCCACAGCACACAGTCCATGCTCCATTTTTTCCTTCGCCATGCTGGAGTACCGCGTGAGGTTAATGTGTGAATAGCAGGTTCCCACTGAAGGCTATGTACGTAAGGCTCACTTAGCTTTCATTAACCATCAAACTGGCATCATCTCTTAAAACACACATTTTGACATTTATTTTATGTTGCTAAATCGCTTTGACATCTGCCTAATGAGGTTTTTTTTGGGTGCTGTGATGCTGAAGGTTATTCATTTATTTTTTTGCTATAGCTGTCATAATGGCTTTGTTTCCATGGCCTGGCATAACGCCGACTTTGGTCGTTCTGAAACTGACAGTGTATGAAAGGAAGAATGAACAAGAGGTTGTGTGTTCCTTACACAATCTGTCAGTCCATTAGATTATTCCGGGCTCTGCGCATGCCCTGGGAGAATATTAAAGCCCCATTTCTTTATTGCTTTGCGGGATTTATAGGGTTTGTTTGTGCTGGGAAGGCACTTAGAAAGGCTGCTTACTAGGCTTTGTGGGTTCAGTGCGCTCCATTTAATTGCTAGAGATCCTGACCCCCCCCTCACCCTTTGTCACTCTCTTGTTGCATTCTTGTGTGCGCACACACACACACACGCGCAGTGTAGCCTCTGTGTCTCTTTCCTTTCTCTTGTTGTTAATTTAATCAGTGTTTCAGTGCATGTTGTTTGCATAAGCGCTTACATAAGCCCACTCCCCTCCCCACAAGCCTCCGTGAAAGGGAGGCCACATACTGTCTTCCTCTCTGTTCTGTCAATGGGAGTACATTGTACTAAATCATCCTGCTCGGACATGTGCGTATCTGCATACGTGAATTTCACTTTTTAAAAAGCATGCGCACACATTAAATGAGAGAGTGATTTAGCCTTTTTTTCATTTCCGATCGCTAAAGCTTTGCTGGGAGCCGACTGCAGCTCCAGGCTTCCCATCTGAGATGCGACTGGATGGCATGAGCGCGGTGTTGGGAAATGGCCGGAAACAGTGTGAGAAACGGGGAGGAAGGGTGCGGGAGAGAACCGCTGTGCCGTCTGAAGTCCTTTCCTGATGCGCGGAGAAGAGACACAATCTCTCTGACAGCAAATGTCAGCTCAGTTTACTTCTCAAACAACCCCCGCTAAATTACCGGCAGGGCGGTTTAAGTTTCAGCGCTGAAACCTAGCGCTCAAAACACCGCCGTTTGGAACACATCAGGCCTCCTGTCACATCACACTGACACACTGGCAAATAGCTTATGGTAATATTTAAGTATCGCGGATGAGCTCGCTATCGTAATCCCGCTTCCTAGATGCTTGTTTTCAGAGGGACGGCGCGTGTTTGGCCTTCTCCTTTCCTGTCGAGATCTGGGGAAAAGCGTACAGACAAAATGCAGAACTCACATTAAATAAGAGAGCCCTGAATTTAAAATCCGTACTATCGGATTCCAGTTTTTCTTCAAGTTGAATCGCACAAGAACTTTAATAAGATTGATGTTTTCAAGGCATTTGTAGAAACTTTACCCTGAATTGTATATGCAGTACACAGTTCTTCGAAAAATGAATTTTGAAAAGCATCTCATTCCCTGTCGTTTTCAGCTGGTAAGACTGGAAGCCAGAAAATGCAGAATGATATCTGGCATATGAGTCCAGTCAATGTACTGCTTTTCAAGCATCAGTCAGAAATAAGTAGATGTATCTGACATGTACTGTACAGAGTAATAGTAATAGGGTTTCTCAGTAATTCTGGTGAATCACACAAACTTGCTTTAGGTCCATAATCATTAAAAGGACAAACGATGTCTCCTCTTTCTGATTCGCCTGTTGCATTAAGGGTACACCAGTGTGTCCACACATCACTCCCCTCACTCACTGCATTTCTGACACAATGGCTCATCCTGCTGGTTGCACTGCACATAGCAGCCTGTATTTAACTGACTTAAGTCAGTAGGGAAGCAAGATATCAGACATGGGTAACCTTGTGCGATTGATCGCCCTCTGCTGGACACGAGCAGGAAGCAGCCGTGCTGGTTTGTTGGGCCAGTGATCTGTCTTCCTCTGATAGGGATCTGAGGCACAGCAGATAGCCCCTCCTGTCCCTGAGTCCCCCCAGCATTAATCAATGATCCTGGGCCTGCTGGCTTAAAGAGCACAGGCCACTGGCACTTACACACACGCACATGCACGTTCACGCAGGCACTCAAACATACGCACACACAAACATACACACACATGCGCACACGCTCACACACACATGCACACCCGCACACACACACACGTACACACTCACACATGTGCGCACACACACATGCACACTCACACATACACACACACACACACACAGCTATCATGACTGAGTGCCTCATTACCTGCTCATCCTGCCCCATGCTTGACGTGGAGACCATTGCTTTGTGAATTTGTGTGCAGACTTGTGACCCAATTCCATTGTGCATCACACACACTCTGATATGCAGAGCTGTCTGAAGTTAACTTTTGCAAATTACAGCCTCTATCTGGGAGCCCACCAATCCCTCATCCCTCTGTGTAAACTACACAGGGCTCTGAATGAAGCACAGTCTAAAATAAACACGCACACCGTCACATACCGGGCTCAGCTAAGTGAGCAATGCATCACTTCCCGACGGGTATGCATAACAAGCGTTTGGAATACATTAAATCATTCCTCGTAATATAAGAAGCCTAGCTGATGGATGTAATGCAGGAGTTTTGAAGCGGTGATCAATCCTAAGGTTTCCAGCGCAAACCATCCCCCCCCCCCCCCCGCCACAGAGTTAATTAGACAGAGTGAACTGTGTCCAAAGGAGGCCTTTCATCCCACTAACAGCTGGTGTTCCACCTTTGAAGCAGAACGTGTGGAAGGGGCCTGACAGCTGCTTCTGCACCCGCTTCACCACAGACCTGTTCCCTCTCTCCCTACACTGCACACACATACACACACACACATACGCACATGCACATACACACACACACACATACACACACACTCACACACACACACACACTCCTATACACACATACACAACTCTCTCACAGGTAGATATTCCTTCACACGCACCCACGTTTACTTCTGTACATACTCAAACACAGTCTCATACAAGCGTACACACACCAGACGCACTCTCGCACTTAACATATAAATGGATACACACACATTTTGCACATACAGTGTGTAAGGCCATGGATGCACACACACACATAGTTGGATGTTTATGGCACAGTTAAGCAGGTCAGGTGCTGAACTTCCTTTTCCCCATTGGTTACATTAGTATGCATGCAGCCTGAGTCTGCAGGAACTGTGCTGTCTGCACTATGCGCAGGGCTGTACTCAAACACACACAAACCTGGTACAAACACACCCCTCAGCCCCCCTCCACCATGCAATTAGGGTGAATACCTGTACACCTTGTAATACATGACTCACATGAAAATGAGTGCCCACCACAGACTCTGTGTTGTGGCGCACAGCTTGTGAACGGACTTAACTTTCAAGACATTTATCGAGTTTTGAAAAATTTGTTACTTTGGTGTTTGTGTCTGAAGTGGTGCACACAGGAAACAGGTGATGGAAACACATCGGCCTTGGCCCACAGCTGGCTCGCTATGAGCACGTGCAATGTGAGCTGAATTGCAGAGTCACAGACACACATGCCAAAGTGCATTATGGGAGGTCAGGCTTACCATTTCTTTGCACATTGTATTGGCCGCTTATTTTCCGGGGCATTCTGAAAGTCAAGCCCTGAATATGCTATCGTGGCCTCTGGTTTGTAGGCTGCGCCTCTCTGGAGCATGATGGGAGTTGTGTCCTCCTCCCCACAGGGTGCTGTGATCACGCCAGCCATGGACCACACCATGTCCATGCAGCCCGCCAGCATGATGGGGCCCCTCACCCAGCAGATGAACCACATGTCATTGGGTACTACAGGAACTGTGAGTATCCCGCTCCTCTATAGCTCTGGATGTTAACCCGTAATAGACTTAAAATGACTTTTAACCCATAATAACACTTCTTGTATATTACTGCAGTGGAAACTTACATTTCGAGACCTGAGAATCACAGGTCTGCCATTTCTACAGTTCTGAGGTATTGAGCTTTAATGTTCTGATCAGTTCATTGATTTCATAAGAATGATTTCATGATTTGATGAGAGCTTTTTCAGCACTACACATAAAAATGTGAAGAATGATAAATACAGCATTTATTTGTATATAACACATTTTCAACAAAAACTTTGAATTTAAAAACTCAGAACCTTGTAATTCTCATGTGACGATTTATTTTTTTGTTTGTTTTGTTTGCCCTGGACTGGCAGAATGGTATCTGTGAAGTGCCTTTGCACCTCAAAGCCACACTAAGCATGTGCGCAACACACCTGCAGGCAGCCTAACTGCTCGTCCCCTAACTGCTCTCCCCGGTAACCCCTGAGCTGATCTCCCACGGCTGGTTCTAACCACTGGCCCAGATTAGCCTTGGCTGTTCTTCTTCTGAATGGTCTGGCTGTGGTCATTTTCCATTCTTTTGGAAAGAAAAAAAAAACAGAACTGAGTGTTCCTCTCCCCCCAAACAGTCCCACCCACAGAATTCCCAGAACACTCTGTTTACCAATACATTTGTTAAAAAAGGAAAATAGAAAATGAAATCTCCCTGGCGCATAAGCTCAGCGTGTGCCACACCCTGACATTCATTCCTGTCACTTTCAGAATGTGAACTAATGTTCGCATTAGGAATGCTGCTGTTATTCACTTCTTGGCCCATATGAGGTTCTGGGCTCGGCAGATGGTCTCTTAAGCCCGCTGGAGGTGTGCCATATGTTACTGAGAAAGTGATGCTTTCTTAAACTTGAGATGTCTTCTAAAAATCAAACGCACAACCTTATTTAAAAATTGTTCTGACATTTTCAAACTGACACTGACGATGCATTATGGTGAAACTGCACTCTGTCCTTCTCCCCGCATTACCCTGGTGTCTCCAGCGATGTTCCTGTGGAACACAGTCATTACCAGAAGAAGATCTTCACTTTAAGTGCAGCTGCATTGACAGTCTAACATGAAGTATCCTGTTCCATGTGCCAGGGTTTAATGTATGCTAGGAATCTGGACCCGCAGTGGAGATGTCTCGCATACCCTATAGGGCTTTGGAGGCAGCGGGATGTCTTCTGTGCTCTCCTGTCTCGCCTCTACAGGAGGTCATAGAAGAATTGTGTGTGTGTGTGTGTGTGTGTGTGTGTGTGTGTGTGTGTGGTGCGTGTCTGTGCTTGTGTGCGTGTTACTTTATGAATATGCTGTCTAACTATAGGCTATTGTATTAGTGGGAGTGACTATAACTCTCACTGACTCGGGGCTGTTGCATTAGTGGTTACAGGAGCTCTCTGTAACCGTGGTTACTTTGTGTTTTACAGTACATGACTGCTGCAGCTGCAGCTGCGCCTATGCAAGGGACGTACATTCCCCAGTACACTCCTGTGCCTCCGTCTGCTGTCCCCGTGGAAGTAAGTCTGACCCCCGACCTCTGACCTCCGAGCTTTGGGTTCTGGGAAGACACGTAATTCAGCTGCACTGTACAGCTGCCAAGTGGCTTATCCAATTCTGGACCCAAGTGTTTTGACACGCCCCGCCCTGTATCAAATGCTGACCGTGGGAGTGGCGACTGCGGCCAACAGCCCTGCTGGGTGGTGCCTGATTGGCTGCAGCGTTGCCCAGGGAGGGAGGTGTTTAGTGATGGGGCGGTCTTTGTGTCATTGTTCCCGTGTGACTCAGCTGCACATGGAGCGTACTCCTGAGACACAGTGAGGAACCGCAGCCGCCGACAGCGTCGGCTTCAGGGGGGAGAGCCTGCTTTTCTGCACTCTCCCAAATTGAATCTAAGAAGTTTCAGTGATGAATGGGACTACAAATACAGCTAGGCATTCCAAATTGGAGGAAAAGAGAAAATTGGGATAAGAATTGTTTAAAAAGAATTGAGCTGTACGCTGGGCTGCCGTAGGCACGTTTAGACCCTAACCCTGCTCCTCCTCCCCCCCCCCCCCCCACGTTCATCCACGGCACTTCCTCCTCTGCTTCCCCCCTCTCTTCCTGGCGCAGGGAGTGGTCACTGAAGCCACGCCCCAGACGGTTGCCCCCTCCTCCCAGGATGCCAGCGGGCAGCAGCAGCCTTTGCAGGTGGAGAGCGGCGGCGACCACGCGCCGGCCTACTCGTACCAACAGTCAAAGTGAGCCCCCCCCCCCCCATCGCCCGGCACGTGCCGGCCAGCCTGCTCAGTGTCTGTAAGAGTGCGTGTGAGATGGTGCATATGCTCTGCAATGAGAGTGAAAGAGAGATTGTGTGTGTCCACTAATGTTAGAGTGAAAGTGAGATTGTGTGTGTCCACTAATGTGAGTGTGAGATTGTGTGTGTCCACTAATGTTAGAGTGAAAGTGAGATTGTGTGTGTCCACTAATGTGAGTGTGAGATTGTGTGTGTCCACTAATGTTAGAGTGAAAGTGAGATTGTGTGTGTCCACTAATGTTAGAGTGAAAGTGAGATTGTGTGTGTCCACTAATGTTAGAGTGAAAGTGAGATTGTGTGTGTCCACTAATGTTAGAGTGAAAGTGAGATTGTGTGTGTCCACTAATGTTAGAGTGAAAGTGAGATTATGTGTGTCCACTAATGTGAGTGTGAGATTGTGCGTGTCTACTAATGTGGGAGTGAGTGTGAGATTGTAGGATTGTCAGCTGCAGAGGGAGATGCAGGTAGAGGTGGACAGATGGCAATTTGTCTCCTCTATGACATGCAGGGGCTCCAGTTTCATTTCCCAGATCCTCCACTCGTCTGTTTGTCAAACCTTTATTACCTGGCTTGTTTTCTTTGAACAGATCTGTATGGGGAAAGATGCAGGAGAACTCTCTCCTGATTGAGCATTGTGTTTATGTAAAGTGACAGGTGCTGCTGTATGACATTTACATGGCAGACCACAGGGTTTCATTTGCCTGTGCTGTGATGTTTAGGTGTGTCTGTTTATTTGATTGTTGGCTTCGCTTAGCAATGATCCTGATTGTAATTGACACGTTTCTTAATTAGCCCTGATGAGGAAGTGGACGTGCTAACGCCACAGTTGGTGAGATCTTACCTGTCGATTAGAATTCTCAAACAGACGGATCAAGGGTCAGAGTTCATTCTCGCAGGTCATTCTCACTGAGAGAAGGTGCCCTGTTATACGCGTTTAACAACAGGCCGAATGCACAGCAACCCTGAAGTGCCGCTCGCACAATGGACACACTCATCTTCCCTAACACAACACCCTTTTGTGTTGTGAGGCATTCAGAGAGAATCTAACATAAAGTGCGGTGTTAGACACAATGTGAAAGTGCAGTACTTTGTGCAGGTTTTCTATGGGGAACGTCAGTGATAGCCAATCAGCCCTGTAGAGCAGAGGTGCAGACTGACCGAGGCGAGCTGTGACATGGTCTCCTCTCAGCCTGTGGGCTGTGTGTGTGTCTGTGTGTCTGTGTGTCTCCTCTAAGCCTGTGGGCTGTGTGTGTCTGTGTGTCTGTGTGTCTCCTCTAAGCCTGTGGGCTGCCTGTGTCTGTGTGTCTCCTCTAAGCCTGTGGGCTGTGTGTGTGCCTGTGTGTCTGTGTGTCTCCTCTAAGCCTGTGGGCTTCCTGTGTCTGTGTGTCTGTGTGTCTGTGTGTCTCCTCTAAGCCTGTGGGCTTCCTGTGTCTGTGTGTCACCTCTAAGCCTGTGGGCTGTGTGTGTGCCTGTGTGTCTGTGTGTCTCCTCTAAGCCTGTGGGCTTCCTGTGTCTGTGTGTCACCTCTAAGCCTGTGGGCTGTGTGTGTGTCTGTGTGTCTGTGTGTCACCTCTAAGCCTGTGGGCTGTGTGTGTGTCTGTGTGTCTGTGTGTCACCTCTAAGCCTGTGGGCTGTGTGTGTGCCTGTGTGTCTGTGTGTCCCCTCTCAGCCTGTGGGCTTCCTGTGTCTGTGTGTTTCCTCTAAGCCTGTGGGCTGTGTGTGTGCCTGTGTGTCTGTGTGTCCCCTCTCAGCCTGTGGGCTTCCTGTGTCTGTGTGTCTCCTCTAAGCCTGTGGGCTGTGTGTGTGCCTGTGTGTCTGTGTGTTTCCTCTAAGCCTGTGGGCTTCCTGTGCCTGTGTGTCCCCTCTCAGATAAGGACGGGAGGGAGAGCATTCCTGTGACAGCGATGCCTTGAGACGGAGAGACTGCACTGAACCTGAGGGGAGAGGGAGCGTCCGGATCGCACAGGCACCTGAAGAGATACTATTTCATTTCCTACCTGACCTGGGCGAGAAGAGAGAGAGAGGGGGGGGTGGGGTGGGGGTGGGGGTGAGGGGGAGGGGGGTTTGACACACAGTGCAGAGAGGGTCAGTCTGGTCACCTGACACCTGGGTTTATTGTCAGCCAATGAGAGGCTTGAATCTTTTTCTTCATGAAATTTCTTGACTTTAAAAAAAAATTGCAAAAGAAAAAAAAAAAATGAATGTGCAGGTAGGTTTCAGCAGTGGTGATTTTTTTTAATTAGGAGAGGAAGCATGTTTGAAAAGAAAAAAGTTGTCTTCCTCAGATATTAAGCTACTCCTTTTAATTCTTTTTACTTGTGTTAAATTTTAGTTTTCTAGAGAACTTAAGCAAGGTTTTTTCTTGAATCTTTATTGCCTTAATTTTAAGGACGTGAGAGACTTTTCCTAAAGTGATCAGTCAAGCGTCTTGTTTTTAAAAAAAAAAAAAAATTATGAATGAATGACACGGCCTCTTGGACCAATTGAATGGTGCAAGATATAAAACAGTCGAGTCGAGGTAGGAGCAGGAAATCTATAGAATAAGCTGTACAGATTTAATAAAGTTTTTTCTTTGTTAGGAGAAAACTTTAATGTTCAATCAGTGGCAAGAGAGGAGGTTTTAAAGTACAGAGGAGACAGAACGTCCATCGAGGAGGAGATCAGGAAATACAGGAATCTTTTGGATTTTCAGAATGAGAATATAATGACTGCATTGTAGGAGATGCAGGTTATTGCAAAACGCAGAACTTGTTTCTTTTTTTATTTCACATGGCAAAGTTGCTATCGATGGCATTAGTGCTTTTTATCTGCAACCTTTTTTATGAGCTTTACAAATGTTTCTAGCCCGCTTTGCTTGTCACACTGCAAAAAAAAGAAATAAGTACATAAATACATTCAAAAATAAAAACAAAAAAAAATGCCTAGCAGTGCAAAACTTCATAGATAGAAGCTTATGGTTAAAACCAGTTAGCGCAAAAGCAATAGATAGAAGAAATTGTTGACAATTTCTGTAGTCTTTCTTAGCTGTTGATCAAATGCAGCCAATGGATGGCCTATTTTATACCAAAGACAAAGAAACGCCCAGGAGCAGCAGGGGGAGATAGAGCTCTTTCTTTTCGTTTTTCATTTCAATTTGTCTGTCATTGATGTCCTTGCTCTTCATGACGTTGTTGATTTATAAGTCCTCATTTGACCTAGATGGCCGGACCAGTTTTTACTTTTGTTTTGCCATGTTTAAACTACCTTCCACCTGTGGTGTAGACTAGAGAAATCACACAGGCAGCCCAACCAATTGGGAGTCTGTGATGTTGCTTGCGAACAGATCAAAACACTGTCACTCTGGACACATTAGAAAGCAGCTGTGTATCATGTGTGCGTTTTGCTCTGTGTTGTTGCAGAAGAGGAGAGCGATGCAGTACTCCTATGAAAAGGTTAAAGGTAGAATGGTTACTGTAGAGAAATGCCAGGGGGAAGTGTCTTTGCTTCCTCCTGTTTGCTTATTGCCGGTTAACTGTTTTTATTGATGGTCTCTGTGATGGCAGTGACAAATGATTCGTTCTGTATGGTATGCAACTCGAGACTGTGTAGAGACTCTTTTTATTCTACTTCTTTATTTCTGTTTCTTTTTGTTTTTCTTCATTCATCAAGAAGACTAGCCAGTTGATAAATAAATACATAAATATATATATGTCCAGCTGGCACCTCTGTGTATTTAAACTGCATATTTAACTACCTCATTCTTTTGCCATTATCTCACAAGGAAATACTAAAAATAAAGGAAAACTTCAATCAGATGAAGAGTTAGTACAGTAGTAAGTAGTCACAAGGTAGACTGATTGCCCGGGTGGAGTTTTGTGATACTTTAAACTGTAAATATTCCACCAATTACTAGACTCCAGCTACTCCTCCAGACGTACCCCTCCAGACATGCCCCTACCTTGCTCTTAGACAGTGTTGGAGCATACAGAAATAAGCTCAGTTCTGTAGTCTCTCCACTTGTTCTGCCCTCAAACAACATTTCATTCCCTAGCAGAACAGTGTTGTGGCATTATTTTAAAGCTAACATTATGAGGATTTGAACAGGTTTTGCTTTCTTTGTTTGGCAGGTGATGGCAAAGACTCTCAATGATTGTGCAGGGAATTGTGGTGGGAAGTATAACCACCATGTTGCATCCAGCTATTTTAATTATGTGTAGAATTTTTCAAAACAATCAGATTGTGTTTTGAGTGCCTTTCTCTGAGGTTTAACCAAAAATGATGTTTCTTAAAATGCAAAAGCACACAAAAGATCAGTTTAAATACTTAAAAAAGCTTTTCCAAAAATAGAATTTGTCTTAGTTCTAAATGTACAGTACATTCATACAATAAGGTGCTAAGCAGAAAGTGATGAACTCAAAGAGACTATTAGCAAGAGGCTTGCTGGCTGTCTCTGATTAGCTGCTTGTAACTTGTACGCCCTGCATTTTGAGTGATTTAAATAAAATAAAAATACTATGAATAAAAATTCACAATGAAGAATAACCATAATTGTCATTCAGAAAATGTAGAAACACCTGCCACTTAAACTTCAAAATCTTGATTTGCCAGTTTGAATATTAAAGTGTCTGCAGGACTGAGGACTGTGTGAATTCCATTGATGGAAGTAAACGATCTGATTTATCTTCCCATTCATTCAGACTCTAACACATCACAAAGATCCACCTGGGCTTCACAGTCGATCCAGTTGGGAGATAGCTGTACTGCTGTAGGTCTGTCATCTTTATGACCTATTGGATACTGGGTATAGAACACCATTCACACTTTAATTGCTGACAGTTTAAATACACAGGGTGAGCTTTATGTTTGTGGCTGCTATTGGTCTGTTTCACTTTCTTGTTTTCCCTTTTTTTACCATATGCTTTTGATGATTTTTTATTGAATAGCTCATTCATAGTATCATTGTTGCAGTCAGGCACTTTTTATATGTACAAACCATCCTTTAGAGTCTTGTACAACTTCCTACCCCCCCTCTTTGCTTGCTGCCGAAAATTGTTCTATAAAAAGGGAAAAACAATATTTAATTGAAGAGGATTTGGAACTAATGTCCACATGGAATTGAACAAATTGATTTTAGGGGACTTTAACTAGTTTCAGCAAAATAAGGATGTTGTATGCTTATATTTTTTGAGACTATTTAATTCCATTAAATATTTTGTAAAATGTCAGTCTGCAAAAACTCAAAATACAGAGCTGATTTACTGATTTTTTAAGCAAGAGCTACATTTCCTTGGTTAAAGACTCCACGGCTGAGGTTCAGTAATGACTCTGTAGATAAGAGAGAGGGACCCCTGTCTATGCCTGTAAGACTTACTGTAAAAATATTGTAGGAATTCCCCACACACTTTTCTAAAAGCTTCTCCCCCAACCATGGATTGTTCTTCTGCCTCTATTGGGGTGTAACTGGGTGCATTGACCAGCTGGCAGGTGCTGTTCTTACGGAAGCGTTGTGAGCGCACTGTACAGTAGAGTCTCCTGGACCATGACAAGATGGCCGCCGTCCTTGGAGTGTGTAGCACCCTGCCTCATGCCATGAACAGTCCTGTGCTGAGAAAGACCATCTCACTTCTCCTCTTTAGTCCAAGAAGGAAAGAAAACATAGAACTTTGTTGTTATTGTTTTTTATATGCTGTAACTTTTTTGTCTCCTGCCTTTTTGAGAAACAACTCGAACATATTAGCTGCTACAAAGTATTCAGTATTCAAGAGCCAGGACTTTGGGGACAGGGGAAGGTGTCGCCAGCTTAACATGGTCAAGTTCATATTTGAACCTCATTTTATACCGCTGTGCATTCAGATCCTGCTGTCATTCAGTCATTCCATTTAGACCTGCAAGGTTCCTTCACGTTAACGATTTCTGACAGAGGCTTACACAGTGAGGCTTACCTCCTGCAGTCAGCCAAATCACAGTTGTTCCAGTTTTTATCAGTAGAGCTGTAGAATAATACCTAGAAAAACATCTCACACTTAGCCCTCTGCAGTGGTTACTGGTTCTCTTAGGTGGTTTAAAGTAAATGCAACCTGTTTTGGAACTTTGCTCATTTTGTCTGACTTGCACAAAAACTGTCACTCACAGAAATGTCTTCTTTTAAAAAAAAACAGATGGTCAAGTCCCAGCACAGCTCCTCCAGTGGTCATTGTCTCGTAATGCTAATTTGTGGCTATGTTCATTGGTTGTAATAATGTCCACCTGTCCAAAACGGGACAGTAACCATGAACAAGCTTGATCCCAAACATACTTCAGCCATACTAGCGACAATTGTAACAGTAGCCCCATTTATTTATGTCCATTTGTGTGTGTAAGGGGGTATGAGAGAGAGTAAATATTTAGGAAAAAATAGCAAGAATGTGTGTTTGTGTATGTATCTCCTACTGATTACAGACAATGTTGATGTTTCAACACATTTGATACCCTGCACATAAAATAAGAAAGTACCCTAGAGTTCAGGTTTCCCAGACTGTAGGCTTGTGTTTTAGTTTTCTGAGGCAGTGGTGTCACCAGTTTGTCTCCACCATGTGACCTGCAGGGATGTAAACTTGCGTTTCAATGGTTATCCTCCAGGGGGCCCCACAGGCACTCCAACTATACAGTCAAGTAACTAATCATACAATTGAGTTTCTGATTGTGACATTTATAGAAACAATTGGTTGATTTATTATGGGAGAGTCAGGAAGGAAAGTGAACATGGATGGAAGTTTAAATGCTGTGAGAAGCATGTCTTTGAGGCAGTGGTCCTCACCCCTGGTCCTGGAGAGCTGCAGGGACTGCTGGCTTTCATTGTTACTCAGCACTTGAGTAGCGCAGCAATTGATCAGTTAAAGTAGCTGATTACAATTAATTTAGGTAACCTGGTTTTTTGGTTTGAATCAGTCACTAACCTTAAGGAAGAAACAAAAACCAGTGGACTCTGTCTCTCCAGAACCAGGATTGAGTTTTGCTGCAGTAAAAAAAAAGAAAAGAAAATGCATCCATATTTCATATAGGCATTTCCCACTGCTTCTAACAGATCATATTATGCCCCTGTACAAAATGTAAAAATGCAGTAGCATGTCCACGGTAGTCCATATTTAACACTTGTCACTTGTAAACATCACTGCCAATCATCATCTGTGCTTAATTAGAGGCAATTACTACAAACTCATCAGTTTAGATGATTAGCATGGAAACAGTACTGAGGTGGCACAAATGGGATAATTGTTTGAGAAGTGGCTTGACAAAGAAGTTGTTGCAACCTCTAGCTGGCAGGGGAGTGAAATATCATGTAAACGAGTAAACAAGGGGGGACAAACTGGTGGTTGTAGACTTTAGATAACTTACCACCCCTGCTTTATGCATTAAGGTGCCTGTTCCACTCCAAGGAGATGGTGGTTTTTTGCCTAACCAGCATCAAAACCACTCGATTCTAATAGGAAGAAGTGACACAAAAAAGCAAGTAGCAACATCTTCAGTTCTGAACTGCATTCAGACTGCACTCATCTGGCAACAAGTCCTTGAGGAGTAACGTGCTGCAACCCAGCATGCAAATTTCTGTCGCATTTTCATTTGCTACCTCTCCCCTCTCAGGAGCACGTCCTGGCAGCAGCTGGCCTTCATCTTGCCTCATTTGAGAGCCCCATCCCGCTAGATGTTGATTAATGTGAGTCCTCCACTGCCAAGAATACAAATGTACATGCAAATCGTTGGCCACACCATGCCGGATATTCTTCACTGTCTCCGCTCTTTAAAACATTGCTTTGCTCCTTTTTTGTTTTATTAATGCTTTAGAAGGATTGCCTAATATATTTTCCCACCCATGTGATTTGTCCGCCATCTTGATTGAATAAATGTTAGAATTTTAACAGCGTCATGTGACTGAGAACAGCAAGGGCTGTCATTTATAGCCACTACATTCAAATTTTTTTAATGTTCTTGATTGGCCAACACTATTTGAGCTCCTCAATCCTGGTAGTTTGATATGCGGCATTTTTTATTACTGTGTCCTTTCATCACGGACAAGATAGAATTGAGACAGGTAATTTAAATGGACATTGGCAGAGGTTTGAGTCACATTCACTGAGTGTTAGTGGTGTGTCATTCGCAAATGATTCAGTCTTTTTAATGAGTCTCTTAGTTGACAGAAATTAACTGCATTACCTCCATGTAGATTTATTCATTTGCTTCTTTCCACTCTGCTCAACCATTACTACTAGCAGATGGGCTCTATTTGGATATTTATAATGAGAAACTGTCAAGACAAAGATAGATACTTTTGAGCTGGGTGTGCTGCATTTATTTGAAAAACTCATTGTGGAGGACTCAGTACGCAAAGCCTCAAATGAACAAGGAGAATTAGGGTATCCTGTTCTGAAAGAAAATGGGGGACTGACAGAACTGATCCGGGTGATCATAAGTAAGAGGCAGGCTGCTCACTTGTAACTTAGTCACTTGTAATGTTACTGTGCTGCAATGCTAGAGGTGGGTTGTTCAGAACCAATGGCACTTCCTCAATGACTTTTTTAAGTGAACCATTGGAGTTGATTCACCTCAACAAGAGCTGTTCATTTGACTCCCCTGGCCAATTACCCTCTGCAACAGAAGTAAAAGTGAAAAGTTAAAAGATAGAGATAATAATAATATGATGAAGAAACAAGGGTGCTTTTCATCCATTGAAATAAATTCTGTGGGAAATTTAATCCCATGAAACTGATGTTGTTATTGGATTGATTTGCTATAAAATGTGGACTAATGTGACTTTGCATTACAGTAAACTCTTTATTTGAGCTTTTATTTTAAGTATGTGCTTCAATGGTCAAATTGGCAATGTGTTTCAACTTCCCACTATTCATCACAGAAAACTGCTCAACAAATATAAATGCAGCCTGCTTTGCCCTGGATGTGGCCTGCTTTTGACCTAGTAGTTTAATTTGCATACTAAACAAGGCAAAAAAGCACAAAAAGAATGAATATTGCATTAATATGGACAATGAAATGCTTGAGCCTCTGCTGATTCACTGGTTTTGGTTGAACCAGAGAGAAATTGAACAGATCGATTCGGGAGTCAAATGAACTTTGCTTCTTTTGGTGAGCAAATCCAAAAGAACCAACTCTCCTAAAGGACACTGAATGCCCATCACTACTTAAAATCATTACTTCTGATTTTTGACTTGTAATTTGTACAGTGTGCTCATGTTAAAAGGAAAGAGAATATCCACATATGCGTTGTGTAGATGCGAAATGTGTAGATTCCCCCACAAAAAGTTATTGATCACACATCACATTTCAATTCATGTAAAATTATTGCCAGGTAAAACTGACAAAGTATGTTTGGAAGCATATTTTTAATGTAGACATATGTTGTAGATTGTAGGCTGATATTCACAGCACTATTGAGCATGGGTGTTGTCACAAGTGAACACAAGAGGAGTGTTGGGTGATTAATTTGGCCATCTGTGTGAGGCACAAGATGCTTAAGTGCTCCAGACAGAGGTAAACTGTTTTACATTTCAGTAGTTTCAACAGAGATGGCAGTCAGCTCATGGCCTATGCTAGAATAAGATGAGAATTAGGCTTAGATGTGCTATTGTTCAGCTGGCTCACTTCCCCCTACGTCCTGCTCTGGCTCATAAAAAACAAAGGTATTGGAGTAACGTAGAGGAAAATAATCAAAAAAATGTTCTACCAAATTCATTGAAAAACAGCAAAACCTCTATTAGACTTTAAATTATTAAAGTGAGGAAAAAAAGAACATATTTATGAAGTCGTTTTTGTACAGGTGTTTAAAAAGAAGATGCGACAGAATGGTTCTACGATGCTATTTTTTTATTTGCAGCGCAGTCATGTCTCCATGTCTTCGAATTGTGATCCAGAGATTTTCTGAAGATCAGTGGATGTTAGGTTTAAACTTCTGTTTTATTATTTTTTTCTTTGATGAAGCTTTCAATAAAAAAGGAAAAAAACTGTCCTTAATTGTTTAATCGCTGTTTTCACACACAACAGACATGCACTCACCCAGTATACTTGCAGACATTCACACACAGTATACTTACATTCATGTTCACGTAGTACACTTTACATGCAATTGCGCGAGCACACACAGTGTTCAGGAGTAGTTTAACTACATGTTGTTAAACTATTAGTTTAATTGCATTTTTGCAGTAGCTTGCTGGTAATTAAACTACATTCAGATTTGTGTGGCCATTTTAATACATTTTTTTGTCATTTTGAAGTGTACAGAATTTACCAACTGCTTTTTGCCTTTAAATATTTTTTTCCAAACCGCTTTGACCAAATACCACCTCCTCTCTCTTTCCCTCTGTTCCTGGTTGGTGAGAAGTACTCCAACAGCAGTCAACTGCCTCACATTGCTGGTTCCCTCCTGAGCTGTATAGTGATTCTCCCCATGTGCAAAAAGAAGGCAATGCTCACACGCATGTCTGGGGGACATTATAATGATAATTATACATTTTTGACAATTTTTTGCAAGTTTGAACTACACTTTTTGAGTAATTGTAGTTTTGTAGTGCTTCTTAGAAACTTCCACAGTATTCACTACATTCAGTGATATTTCCCAACAATTTTTCAAGCAGACACACTACGCAGTCATACTATACTTACACATTCACACAGACACACATACACAGTATACTTCTACTTACAGACGTTCACACAGACACACATACACAGTATACTTATACTTACAGACATTCACTTGCTACACACAGTTCTACCTTCAACATTCATCTTGCATATCCTTGCACTATCGCAGACCTTAGCAACTGCCATAGTTAATGTGTCAGTCTCAGACATTTACTTTTGATCACACATCACAGACTATAGATACAGTAAACTGCTTATAAATAAGAGTAAGAGGAGTAGGGGAGGAAAGGAGGATCAATCAATGATTGCAAATCCAGCGTTTCACTCCCATTTTGGCTGATCAATGAGTCAAGTCAGAGTAATGCATATTTACTGCTGCCACGCTAAAAAATGGTTCTTTTTAATACAGCCTTCTGCTATACCAGAAAAATCAGCTACAACGCTGTGAGATGCTTATTTTAAAAGAACTTTACCGGAACCACATCCTGCATCTGTACTGCATCACATGCCACCTATCTGTATCAGCCTCAATACCACAATCCACTGCTATTCCATAATTTCCTCCATACCACACAATTTGCTATGCTTCAGCCAACAACTATTATCCTTGTAAGCCTTTATACCTCTAAAGTACTATACTGTACAAAGCCACCTATACCTAACAGTCTAGCACATACCATAGTCACTCTATACCATAATACTGCTATGGTATTACCATAACTACCTCTATACGACAAACTGCTTAGTATTACCATAACTACCCTCTATACCACAAGACTGCTATAGGTATTACCATACTACCCTCTATACACAAACTGCTATAGGTATTACCATAATACCACTACCTATACCACAAACTGCTATAGGTATTACCATAACTACCCTCTATACCACAAACTGCTATAGGTATTACCATAACTACCCTCTATACCACAAACTGCTATAGGTATTACCATAACTAGCCTCTATACCACAAAACTGCTATAGGTATTACCATAACTACCCTCTATACCACAAACTGCTGTAGGTATTACCATAACTAGCCTCTATACCACAATACTGCTATAGGTATTAACATGACTACCTCTATACCACAATACTGCTATAGGTATTACCATAATTACCATAACTACCCTCTATGCCACAAACTGCTATTGGTATTACCACAGCTGCTGTCTATACCACAAACTGCTCTACTGTAAGTAGTACCACAGCCAAACGCTATACCACATATATCTGCTATAGATATTGCCCCCCAGCTCGTACCAAACCTTACTATATACAGGTTCTATGCATCTTCTGCCATTCCTAGAACTGCATAAATAAAATAACTGCACCTCCAGCTCTTAGCAGTAGCACCGTAGCTTTCAGCTGAGCCCAGGCCCGCTGTTCTATATATTAAATCAGTCAACTGGGCGGCACATTTTCCCTGGCCAAGCCAATGCAATCCAAAAGCAGTATCTGCGACATTTTGCACTTATTGTTAAATTGAACAACGCCACAGTGTTCTTTAAACTTTGGAAGGCACCTCACAAAAAGAAAAGGTGTCTCGATGACAAACGGGCCCAGTTTTTCAGAACTATATAGTGTAACTTTCTACTGCAGTTGTATTAAGCTTGACCTTCCTGGCTTATTTCAATACATACATACCTGTTTAAGCAGCCAGCCTACTGTAAGATACAGGAAGATGTCAGTGAGGCGTGCCAAGGCAGCTCGTGAAAGCACAGATGTGATGAAAGGATCACATCCCAGTTTGTTTATCCACATGCAGCAGCAGCTCTGGTCATGTGGGTTCACAAAGTCGCTGGATTTGGACAGAACAGCATTTCTCCTCCACCACTCACCGCAGGAAATCTCCAGGAAATTTTGCTTCCCACACCCAGACTTCCATGCCTGTCTGCAGTTTGACCCACGCTGTTCTTGACTTCTTTCGGTAAATGCGTATTTATCTAACTCATCAACTGCTGATTTACCTCTGAAGCCTCCTCCCCCTTTAACCCTCTCGCCTCTCTTTCTTTCTTTCTTTCTTTCTTTCTCTCTCTCTCTTCCTATCTCCCTCCACCCGTCCTCTTTCTATCTCCCATCTATCTCACTCCCCTCTGTCACCACTTCTGTCTTTCTTTATCTGTCCTGTCTGTCTTCCACTGCTCATCCTCTTTCTTACTCTGACAGTTCCCTTCTGCAGGTTTGTGTGGCTTTGGATCAGCCATTGAATATTTGTGGCAGTGGCCAATACAAGACTGAATGTTTTCTTAAGAATTAAATGGAATTGAGTCATATAGGCCTATGGGTCACCAGGAAAAACTACCTTTACTTAAATAATAACAATCTTTTTCTGACTTAATACAATCACCAAATTAGCCTCAGTTAATCTTGTACAGGATTTTAACTACTGAAGTTGACCATATGTATGTATAGAAGGAAGAAACTGGAATTGTCTTAGATCCAGTTGGTTTATCTTGGAGCTGTGTTGCTTGTGATGGCACCATGGAAACAGGCTGCCAAGGAAACAAACATTTTCCCACATGCGGTAAAACTGATTTGAGGCAGTGTAACTCTGCACTCTGCCTGGGCTTCCAGATCAAACATGGACATCTGTAAAAACAGTCTATTTAATCCTTTCCATTGTATCACCTTGAATGGCACAATTCCCATTATAGTCATGCTTTCAGTATGTTTGCTGGATGTATTTGATTGAGATTGATGTATATGATTGGGGATATTTAATTTTGGGGGTGGTATGTTGGAAATTCTACAGTGACACATGTCATTTTCCATAGGAATGGTGTTTTGTTGCGGCCTGTTTGAATTAATTTATATCTTATGTTGTATATTTTCCTCTTACTACATCAAGCGGAATTAACCGGTCCTGGTGCAAAGTGAACATTCCAGCATTCAAATATGTTATATGTGCCCCAGACCACTAGAGGGCAGTGTATTGCTGAAAATGATAACTTTTCTTGGGCTAAAATGTATTTCTCTGTTCACAGTTCTCTGTTGCTGTTGGAAAAAGTGACTTCAAGCAGCCATAAAGAAGGATATATGTGGCAGTTATATTCATCAGGGGGTTATTTAGGGCAAGGAATTAATACTGTATCTGTGTGAAATCTAAAAATGTTAGATAGTTACCCAGGCAGCATTTTCCCTTATTTTGTTTGGATTGATGGAGGTAATTCTGCTCTTAATTAGCTGCTGTAATCAGCTACATTACCAACCTTAGAACTAATTGCATTATAGTGCAAATTACAAAAGTTTTAAGGAGTGAGGCACCGCATGTGGTGTGGCCATCAACAACAGAAGTTTGGCATAGTATACCAATTTGCAGTTCTGTACGAGTAGATTGATTACGTTTTAAGGAGAGTGCCAGTAGGTGTTAAATTGCCTTTTTATTCAAGAGCAGTAATGATTAACAGGCCTATTCAAATGTTGTGTGTGAGAGTGCATTGTTCTTGGTGAGGCCAGTTCTGTCAGAGGCCTGCGGCTCTTTGTTCTGAAGACAAGTACGAAAGCTAACACCCGCATTTCCCGAATGCCATCTGTGTTACTAATTGGTGACAAGGGTAATTATAAATCACAGCCTCTTACCAGCCACTGGAACAATGACCATATTAACTCATTGGCGGCATTAGCCAGCGACAAACAGCCCTTTCTGTGAATTAACAGGCGGCCCCCGGGGCCGTATTCCCATTATGAATTACAGCAATTGTGCTGCAGGAATTCAGAGGGGCTCCAGCTCCACTGAAGTGAACAATGGTAAAGCCCAGACAATTGGTGTGCCATAGAATTGGGCCAGTGTGCCATGGAACCATGCCAGCATTGGGCCTTTTCCAGGGGTGTGGTATCCTCCCAGAACCCCCCAGGAACCTGGGATGGGTTTTCCCTTTTGTTTTCAGGGCATTGGGTCTTCCCGTGACCACATGTTGAACAGGCGTCGCTGGAGGCACGTGTGAACCCCCCCCCCCACCCCCCACCACCACCAGCACCACCAGCACCACCAGCACCCAAGCACGCCCCCCCCCGAGTCTAGTTCTGTGTCCCCCACAGCAAGAGAGCACACCATTCTGACCCCTTCATGCCCCCTATTCCCTCCAACCTGACTAGACAACCTGACTCACTCACACATTGTTCCCAAAACGAAGAAATAAGACATAAACAGACTGGCCAACAATTTATGGGAAATTTGGACATAGTAGACAGTCTAGCCAACACTTACTGGAAGGTTTGCATACAACCCCCCCAAATTCCTGCATCTTTCTGCATCTGGAACACCACCCTCAAAAACATGTTTTTATTACATCTGGACACACTGTCAGAGGCATTTTTCAGTTTTCAGCAAACAGTTTACGGCTTCATCGGGATTTTTTTTTGCATATAGTGCTAACAATTATAATTTCTTTTCTGCTCTGTGTAGCAAATAAGAGCTATATACATGTTACTAATAAATGTAATGTTATGGATTCTAAATCTACCTGCTCTCTATCTTGTTTGGTTGTACCAAAAAACAGAAATATGAAATTAATTAATGAAGGTAATTTTATTCATGCACACCCCCAGCCAGTATTCACCTCTGGGTCTGAGGTGCTCAGCTCTGTGATTAGTTGTGTGACAGGGGATAATGTCTACCATTGGTTAGCCCTCACAGAGAATCTTTAGAAAGCTTGGGGGTGCATAGGGGGCTATGAGATTGCAGGATAAAGGTGCAAGTTATCAGACTGCTGCCTGATCACCTGCTGACTGTGAAGACTATGCATACTCACCAAGAAGGCTCACTCACTCACACTCTTCTATGTCTGAGTCTTCAAAGACATAATTGTTTTTTAACAATGTTAATGCTACGGTTCAAAAGCCACGTCATCCTGTCTTTTCATTCCAGATTATCAGTGAAGATTTTGTGATTGATTGCAGCATTTCTGCAATGTATGTACTGTGCGTGCCCCTGATTGCTTTGAGAAGAGAAAGTCATTCTGGTTAGAATTTACTTTGGGCTGTAACAATAGACACCCTGAAAAAACTTGGCAGTGTATAGAAACATTTGGTCACGTGACTCTTCCTGTTAAGCTGGACACTGGACTTGTTTAAGGCTTCTGACCGTAGAAATAGACTGCTTCTTCTGAAGCAGGCCCAGGGAAAGGAGAAGACCATTTCCTTTGCGTATGAATAAAATACTGTGGGCTGCAGCCCATAGCACATGGACATATGGAGGCATTGGGGACACAGACTGAGATCAACAGACAGACTGAGCACCTTTCATCAAATGGCTTTCAACGTGAAACACTGAACATTTAATTACAATGACTGTGTGTGGTGAGCTAGGGAGTCAAAACCATGGATATGGAATTCCAACTGGAGCCTGGGCTTTTGGTGAGGATGGAAAGTTGTGGTTAAAGAGGAGGATTTGTGGCCCGAGAGGGGAGAATATCTTTATCAGTGAATGGGTCTTACAGAGCCACAGCCGGTGGAAGGAATGAGGAAGCTGTGACCTCTGACCTTTCAGCTGTCAGTTCTCATGTGCCCCCCCCCCTTCCACCCACGCCAGCATGACACATTGCTCCCCAGAATAAGGAGATAACGGAACGCCCGCACTGACCTTTCACCTCCCAGCTCCACCCTGATGCACGCCGTGACCGCGCCCGCTCTCCACGCTGTCCCCCACAATGCTCACATTTACGCCTGACATTTGGCGAGGAGAGGGGGGCCGCGGTGGGGTTCTGTCGGACAGCTCTGCCTCAGAACGCAAACACAAGCGCCTTTGTCCCGCACAGCGAGTACGGCATTCTTATCCCACATCCTTCACAGCCTCCGCCCGTCCAGCGGAAACACTGTGGCAGGCCTCTTCATCCGACCAGCTGGAGAACAAAGCAATGTGATACATTCATTGATGTTATTAATATGTGCTGTATGTTATAGCAGGGGGGTGTAGTAGTAGTACAAGTAGTGGTGGTGTAGTTAAGTTATTCTACTGTCAATGCTTTCTATAAAAAGAGGGCATTGTTTTGTATACGTCATGAACTTCTAGTATGGATCATGCCGCTGTGGAAGGTGCCTCTTTGTGATATGACATTTCGCAGCTGTGCTGATCTTGTGTAACAGTGGAAGTCACCAATGCTTTGAGGAGGATCAAATGATTCGTGTTTTCATTCCAGAGATGAACAGATTACAACTTGTACTGTATTCAATCTGGCCATGCAAGGCATGTGTACAAACCATGTACATTATCTACAAGGCATTGCTGTTCAAAGTGTCCTTTGATTCTAGTACGGTGAAAAAGTATAAAATCTCCACCAGTTTCTCTTCTGTAGGGATAGTGGGTGAGTAGAGGGTGACATTCAGTGATGATTATCATGTGGCCCTCAGGACCCATGAGACAGGGAAAAAACTGAAAGTTTGGTTTAGGACAGGATGGTACACAAGCGTAACAATGGGATGGACAGTGAAGAGTGGATTTAAGTAGCAGTACAGTAATGCTTCTCTATGTTTCTGTTCTGGGGAATTAAAATAAATATTTATTTTTTAAAATTAATAATTTTTGATATGAAAGTAGAGTATCTGCAGTGTTAGTGCTATTGACATGCCTTCTTTCAAGGATTCACTGAAATTGTACTTCAGCACTGAGAAATTCTTCCTCTTTTATCCCATCAGTCCAGACCTATAATACATACGTACTTTAAAGAGACCAAAACTGCATCTTTTCAGACAGGGGAAACAGACTTTATTTTCAAAATATCAACCTTTTCTTGACCTGTTATTTTGTGTTTATTCTGAAAATTTAGACTTTATACTGTGATTGCAGATCTTTATTCTATATTCAGATCTTAACAAAACGTCAACTAGTGTATTTGAGTAACAAGGCATGCTCTCAGGTTAATTCGCTAACTAGGTGTTTCATTAGCAGTGGTGCCCTTGATAGCTTGATATGCTTGATAGTTTGCTGGCTGGGCATGTTCTGTTGGCTGTTTCCTCTCTACGTCCACAGAGTTGAGGGGCAAAGTTCAATACCGCGGGATAGCTTCCTGTTCCTACTACAGCTTAAAAAGATATAAAAGGTAACATTTTTTTTCCCCAAATCATGATGATTTTGGATATGAGTCAAAATTATTCTTTTAAATATAACTAAATATTATGATTGTAGATAAGTTTGCAGCGTCACCATTTAACACAGTAAGTTGTTGAAATACTTAGTGTGTTTTAGACCATGTGCTGTTGCTGTTAGTAGTGTAATACTGTCACTTTCAGTAATAAAATTTGGAAAACAAATGATTGAAGAAAAAAAGATTTGTGTTGTGGACATAATCTGACCACATTTTGCATGTTTCAGTTTGTACACCCTCTAACATTTTGGGTGCACTACGCCCCTGGAGGAGTAAAATTATTTCCATTTTGGCTTATGTACACAACTGCACATGAGCAGTATTCTTTACAATTAATGTAAAGTATTGTGCATTTGTGCAGTAATCTATTTATTTAAAATGAATGCACAGAACATTGATTAATTGGATACCTGAGTACTTTTGTTTGTTTTGTTTTCTAAAGAACATGAAACTTGCTGTGCTGAAAAATAGCAATGATATCTCTTTTCCAGCATCTCCAGCACTCCAGATATGATTGAATATCTGCGCAGACTCCGGTCATGAACTGTCTGCTTCCACAACTGTACGCAGCTGTCAGCCAAATAACAGTTGCGATAGTGCTGGCTTCCCCATGAGATTCTAAGCCTCTGATGGTTTTTCTGTCACAGTGTTGAGTTGCCTAAACACCAGACTTTGCATGTCTGGCTGGCCGGCTGGCTGGCTGGCCGGCCTTGGTATACAAAAACTAGCTTGTTGCACCAACATGGGGGGGATAGAATTGTTGGATCTAGCATCCCTTTGTGGCTACAATGCATTTATGATGGAAATCTTATTGGATAGTCTTCTAAATTTAATGCAGGTGTGTCTATGATGTCATTCTGTGTAGTCAGCAGCTATGGTGCATTAAAAACTGTGAAATGAGCGCCATTCTGTGCAATCTCTGAGTATCTGCAACCACAGCATGCGTTTGAGCCGCCGTGGGGCTGGGCCTGTCCGTCGGAGGGTCTCAGCCGAGTTAGCGGGGCAAGGGGTTGGTCAAATAACGCTGCCTGTGATCCCTGTCATTTGAGCCAAGCATGTAACTATTAAAAAAAATAAAATAAAATAAAAAAGTTGTGTTCTAAACGTAAATGCAATTTTTTTTTTTTCAATGAAGGTACCAAGTTGGGCGTATGCACGCATTTGTGGCCATGAGTAGCTTCTCTGTGCAGTGCAAACAGAGCTGAGGAACTGGCAGAGGAATTCCTCCCGTACAGGATAGGGAAATATCACTGGGGACATAATCATCCCAGGAATCCAAGCACCTTCTGAAATGAGGCCCAGCCAGAGTTTTGGCCATTCATTAATGTGGAAAGTTGTTTAGTGATTTTTTAAGGACATGTGTACCTACTGAAATTATCTATTGCTGTCCCCACACACTAAGTCCACACACACACACATGCACAGAGAGAGAGAGAGAGAGAGAGAGAGAGAGAGGTTTAGTTCATGATGTTTGACCTGTCTTCCTGTATTGTAACAGCGGGGACTAGCCAGAGAATGTGCTCATAGGCAAATCATGTAGCAGGTTATGTGTCTGAATCAGGGCTGAGCTTATTAATTCTCAGTTTCTGTGCTAACATAAGGGCGTGGCAGCAAAGCATGGTAATGTGGTATTTCATCTGCCCAGGGGATCCTGAGGGGTCCACCTTTTTATCTACAGCTTTCCTGCTGGCACTGCCATGACTGACGCACTTGACAATTGATTAATGTGTGTGGCAGCTGTGAGAGCAAATTCCTTTCCCTGTAGGTCTGGGGAGATTCTAACAATGAATATTTCCAAGGGGGCCAGAGAGTGAGCCAACCCCCCTTTGAAGCTCCTTTAGCTCACTTTGTTCACAGATCAAACTTTCTTTTAATTCTACAGATTTCCCAGGACACAGTATCACTGTACGTCATATTACGTTACAGTAGTGTTCTGTTTCCTCAAGCAGTTCATTTATGCGTGGCAGTATATGCTGTCTTGTGCTCCGACTGGTTCATGCTAGTCGATTTAAAATTAGAGTGTAACGTAAAGTGTTTCGCTCAAGGGTACAGTGATCCGTATGGGATTGGAGCCTGTGACCCCAGGGCACTTTTTTCACTTATATGCCAGGACATGCACAGTATTGCCTCATACTTGTATTTATAACACAGTAATAAAATGTCAATGCATATGCCCTTTAAATATGTGGTTTGTGTACTTCAGTATTCAAAGGTTGGTTTTTCAATATAAAAAGCAATGTTGCAAAGCTCTACACATCCATAAAGAAAACAAATATTAAACACGTTGCGTGTTTATACAGTATGTAACAAAAATTTCTAAGGTTGGTCAGGACATGTCTTAGAGATGTGAGATTGGAAGTAAAACTGTAAACAGGATAGAATACTGAGAGATTCCTCTGGAGACCTCACTGACCCACTGAACTGAGGGATTACAGCTTGAGTGCTCCATATTATCTTTTAACATATCAGAATAACAGTGCTCCACACAGGTTGTACTGACATCCTACAGGTAGTGCAAAATGCTTTCTAGTTTAAAGAGAAGTTTCTGTACAGAAGGGTTAGTATCACACTGATAAAATGTCTCACGCTGGTTTATCCTTCTGATGGATCTCAGTACTTTGGCCCCTGTACTTTCGTTCTGTTCCATGGGGTGGGGATAATGCTGGCACATTGCAGTCTATGGCGGGTCAGGACAGCTAGGAACATTTATTTCTGTGCTGGTACTACTGCAGCTTCTGTATCAGTGTAGTATTAACAGGTTGCGCAGCTGTCATTTTGCTATGCAAAAGGCTGAAGCTAATTTTGCCATACTCCTCTGCAGCAGTGGACCTTTAGCCAGTCAGCCACAGAAACTGTGATGCTATTTTCAATGATTCAGTAATGAATGCCTAATGGAGAGTGAACAGAATCTTATTAAAGCTTCTTAAGAGACACAACATCATGCTGTTACAATTCCCACTTAAATTTTTATGAAGCCATTAACGAATTGAATGCTAACAGAAAGTGTTCCTAAAACTGTGTGCCCAGTGTAACATTGCGGGCATGTTTTCATTCTTCATTTGCTTGAATGAGTTTTTATGTCCAGGCTGCCATCTTCTTTACAAACAATGCAGTACAGCCACTGAATATTATCATCTTGAACATTAACTCCAGTTAATAATGTGAAGAACTGCAGCTCTTACGTGAAAATATCAAAACATAGTGGGCGGACTTTGCTTGTTTGTTGACTGTGAAATAACCCAATGTGACCCTCCTGGAAAACAACATGTTTTTTCCTTGTACAAAGTAATATTAATAGTTATCTGTATACTTTTTATCTGTATTATGACCTCAGAGCCAAAGTGATGGCCAAAAATAAACAGATCCTCTCTTATCAGTGTGGCGGTTCCCAAGCTCTGCGGGTCCAGTGGGAAAGCTGAGTGAACGGGACCCACGTTCTGGGGGCGATCTCTAAATGTTTACTTGTGTGTGTCCACTGAAAGGTCAGAGGCTGGCACTGTGCAGACCCGTGTGACGAAACGTCCCCCCTCCCCGTTGTTCGCCGTCACCCCTCCGCTCTCTTCTTTCCTTGTTTGTGCATGGCGCTAACGCTGCCAGGGCTCGCCGCCAGGACAGCCAGGGCTGTGGGGACCTCAGCGGAAGAGCTGCCCCAGCCTGGACATTTTCCCAGGAAGGAACACAACACAGGGAGGAAAAGGGAAGCGGGAAAGAGAGAATGGCACAAAGAAAACAAAATATCCTTAACGCAGAAGACCCGTGTCCAATGGTACCAACTGGGCTGCTGCAGGGGATGTGATGCACTCAGTAACATGGCCAGTTCATTCGCTTTTTACCTCAGATAAGATATGGCCCTGCATTCAAATCTGAATTTGACCTGTATTTGTGAGGAAAACACTCAAGAGAGAATATGTGACTATTTTATATATATTTCTATGTATCTGACTTAATGATGAAGTGGTCACTGTAGACCCCTTGCCCCTGTCCCTCAGAGCAGCCAGCCAGCCAGCGGTGCAGTAGTTGCGGTCTCATCAGAAGCTGTTCATGAACATTAATGGGCTTTGCTTGTAATCCTCATTTGAGCATCCTGGGGGCCTCCCTGGCTGCTCTGTTTTGGTTTCTCATTCATGATTCATTCTTGAGCTCATTGAAAGTCAGCGGTCAAGTAGTAGGAAAGGCTTGAGCAGCCAAGGCAAACCAACCTAGTGATGTCACAATGTAGCTTGTTAGCCTGTGCCCTAGGGTTAGAGCTTATTTTTCTAGCAGAGAAGAATCTATTTCATATTTGAATGCAAATGAGCCAGAGTCATATTACCGAGTGTTCATGTCCCCTTTAAGGCAGGAAAGAGTGACCATATGTGGCATATAGATAAACACTAATAATGTAGATGCACACCATTTTCACAATTTTATGTTGTCAATAGGTTTGGATTTTAAACTCTGTGCAGGTAAAATGGCACAATGATGAAAAACACAGATACATGTTGAAAAGTTAAAACTGGCTCTCCGACTTTCCAGTGGAAATATTTGTTTCATGTAAACCTTTCCTTGGAATCTTTTTCTGTTAATGTTGCAGTAAGTGGCAGTGTGGATGATGACAGTTTCAGAGATGTAGTCTGGAGGACTCCCATATGGCTGCGTTCTGTGCAAGGCAGGGGTCCATGTCATTAAAGTCATGCAGATGACATTCCCATACTGCAGTATTACTTGTCTAATCTTTGCTTCCGTTAGCTTAAGTTGATTTAATCGATTAAATGGTTTGAGACAAAATTGTAGATAAATGAAAACATTTCTTTAGCTCAAAGATTTCTGAGACCGGCGAGTGCGTGTTAAAAAGAATGAAACAACCCTTTTGGAGGTGGGGTGAGTCTTCATGTTTTCCTTACAGAGCTCTTGCATTCCTTCTCTTTATGCTGCCAGTTTTCACTTGGCAGAGGGGCCCTGGGATGAACCTAGGCCTATATGTGTCTGACGTCACCGAGCTGTGTGCTACATTGTGATTGAGACAGTGGACAATCAGGTAAGCCAATCGCATGCTGCACAGGCTATTCTGTGGTTTGAGAGGAATGCTGTTTATCCATATTCCCATATTGCTGGGAAATTCATGATTTTTTCTGTTCCTGTGAATTGTTCATTCCTGTGAGGTGACTTGGCGCCTTTATATTTCCCTAATGCAATGCAGATATGAGGTGTCTGGAAGAGCAGATGGTTTTCCTGTTCCAGGAAAAATCTCAAAGAATGTAGAAATGGATTACAAAACTTACCAAAGATAGAACAATAGTACAATACAGAGTAGCATATGCTGCATATCCAGGGCTGACATGCATGATTGTTTCTAACAATGCATTTACAGTATATTAGTCAAACTACTTTAGTTCAGCACATTGGTGTGTGTGCGTGCGTGTGTGTGTGTGTTCAGAGCTGTACACACATGCAGTGTACTTATAGCTCTGCAGTAGGTTGTGCTGGTAGTGAAGTGGAACAGCTTTCATCGGCTTCATTTCCAGTGACGTCCGCTTCCCTTTAAACATCTGTGGCCACACAATGATCCTATGGGGGGGGGGGGGGGGGCTTAAAAGGGTGGCGGCAGCCTGGACCTACCACAGCCTGATGATCCGATCTGCAGCCCCACAAAGCCCCACAGCAGCAGCCCTGGGGCCTGGCCGAACAATGGGGTCTGTGTGGGCCCACAGGCCGGCCTTTCTGAGAGCGCGCCTGTTTGGACACCTTGAAAGGCTTCAGCCCGATTCCTCTGGGGATGCTGATTTCCCCTCCCCCACCCAGTGGAGCACTGTCAGCCAGAGCTCCATCTGTTAGCTTTTATGGAAAGTATCCCCCTTCCCACCCCATCTGAAGGCTCTCTGAGTGATGCTGACCCAGCTGTTTATCGGTATCAGTTCTATTCATCTGGTTTTTCTGGAGCTCTCCTGGCCTAAACCAACCTGCTTTCTCAAATCATTCTTACATTCACAGCAGTTCAGCCAATCCCAATGGTACTGTGCTAATCACTGAGCTTTTTTATCTCTGTACTTTCCCAATAGATGTGGGGTTTCCCCCTGCTCCAGCTGGGGTCATCCTCCTTACAGTTCCAACACACCAGCTCTTCTTGTGTCGCTGGCCAATAGCATGCCTCAAATGTGAGGGTGGTTGCCATGTTGCCAGGCCAATAGTACTTTCAAATGGTGGGCTGTAATAAAGGATGAGGGTGTGTATGAGTGAATGAAGGGAGGTTGAGGGGATTTTTTGGAGATGACCGCTGTCCTGCAGTACATCACCAGTTGCTCCCACTGTATGGGAGGGGCTGGGGGTGGGGGAGTGGGTGTGGGTGAGGGAGGAGGAAGCAGCGTGCTTATATTCCACCGCACTGGGGAACAGAAACACATGGAGACATACAAGCCCAACAGAGGAGCGGCATTTTGCTTGGCCAGGGTGAGAATGAAGATGACATCTTCTTCAACCTCATGCCTCATTATGGGATGTTTTTAACTACACCCGAGCAGCTGCAGCCAAGCCTGAGAGAGATGGGCCACTGGCCCAGTCACAGCATAGAAGGCAGAGCCTTGGGCCAGCACCACAGTCTCTGCACTGGACCTCACAAAACAGCAGTCTCTGCACTGGGCCCCACAAAACACCACAGTCTCTGCACTGGGCCCCACAAAACACCACAGTCTCTGCACTGGACCCCACAAAACACCACAGTCTCTGCGCTGTGCCCCACAAAACACCACAGTCTCTGCACTGGACCTCACAAAACAGCAGTCTCTGCACTGGGCCCCACAAAACACCACAGTCTCTGCACTGGGCCCCACAAAACACCACAGTCTCTGCACAGGGCCCCACAAAACACCGCAGTCTCTGCACAGGGCCCCACAAAACACCACAGTCTCTGCACAGGGCCCCACAAAACACCACAGTCTCTGCACTGGGCCTCACAAAACACCACAGTCTCTGCACAGGGCCCCACAAAACACCACAGTCTCTGCACTGGACCTCACAAAACACCACAGTCTCTGCACTGGACCCCACAAAACACCACAGTCTCTGCACTGGGCCCCACAAAACACCACAGTCTCTGCACTGGACCCCACAAAACACCACAGTCTCTGCGCTGTGCCCCACAAAACACCACAGTCTCTGCACTGGACCTCACAAAACAGCAGTCTCTGCACTGGGCCCCACAAAACACCACAGTCTCTGCACTGGGCCCCACAAAACACCACAGTCTCTGCACAGGGCCCCACAAAACACCACAGTCTCTGCACAGGGCCCCACAAAACACCACAGTCTCTGCACAGGGCCCCACAAAACACCACAGTCTCTGCACTGGGCCTCACAAAACACCACAGTCTCTGCACAGGGCCCCACAAAACACCACAGTCTCTGCACAGGGCCCCACAAAACACCACAGTCTCTGCACAGGGCCCCACAAAACACCACAGTCTCTGCACAGGGCCCCACAAAACACCACAGTCTCTGCACAGGGCCCCACAAAACACCACAGTCTCTGCACAGGGCCCCACAAAACACCACAGTCTCTGCACTGGGCCTCACAAAACACCACAGTCTCTGCACAGGGCCCCACAAAACACCACAGTCTCTGCACTGGGCCCCACAAAACACCACAGTCTCTGCACAGGGCCCACAAAACACCACAGTCTCTGCACTGGACCCCACAAAACACCACAGTCTATGCACTGGGTTCCACAAAACACCACAGTTTCTGCACTGGGTTCCACAAAACACCACAGTCTTTGCACTGGGCCCCATAAAACCCCACAGTCTCTGCACTGGGCCCCACAAAACACCACAGTCTATGCACTGGACCCCACAAAACAGCACAGACTCTGCACTGGGCCCCACAAAACACCACAGTCTCTGCACTGGGGCCCACAAAACCCCACAGTCTCTGCACTGGGCCCCACAAAACCCCACAGTCTCTGCACTGGGCCCCACAAAACACCACAGTCTATGCACTGGACCCCACAAAACAGCACAGACTCTGCACTGGGCCCCACAAAACACCACAGTTTCTGCACTGGACCCCACAAAACACCACTGTCTCTGCAGCATGCAAAAATTCTGCTGGTCACAAACTGATCCCCTATGAACTGTATTCTTCAACTCAGTAGCACCGCTCACTGTGTAAACTGAATGTAAATATTTCAAGGTAATTGGCCATAAATATGTAGTCTGTGTTTGAAATAAATTATTGTTTTGGTGTCCTGGATTATTTGCTGTCCTAGATCCTGAGCAGCATAATATAGTGGAACAGAGGTCCACAAAGTGAGCGTAATAACATCCAGTCTGAGAGCTGTCCAAGGAACTCCCTTCCTTGGTAAACACATTCATTTATTTGTCCCATTTGAGTGAGCATGAGTCACAGCTTACATTGAGTGTCTAGCTGTTGTATCTGTGTGCAATTAATTATTATTTTTACTTCTGTGCAAGGAGCACATGGACCTGTTTGGCATGAACCAAAGACGTTTCTGTCGGCCATGGTTTCTTGAATCATACCCCCACAGAGCGGGGCAAAATCTAACACGGGGTAAAATGTAACTCAGACTTTTTAGGTAGATGCTACGATATTAAATGACGTATTTCAGGTTAAACGTGTTTTATTACCATTTCTTTGTCTCCAACGAATGGCAGGAGAGTTCAATAAATATTTTGGGAGATATTGCTAAAAGTCTGTTTTGGCTATATGCAAGTGAATTGTTTTACCAGTAGTTTTTTACTGGAAGTATTTTTGGCTTTTAGTGGCTAACAGATCACATAGTTTTGATATAGCATGCTACCGTGCTGGGATTACTAGCCAAGCAAACGTGCAGACACCCCCCTGTGGGGTAAAACCGAATAGGGTTGTTAGCCTGTTGTCAGCAGACTATTAATAAACCACTTGACTGGATTTGTTCAACTCAGATCAGATTTTCGTCAATATATTTAACTCAACTTTAACTTTAGGCTACGTGGTGACGTGACATTGACTGATACGGGTGTTTGGATCAAACAGACATTCAATGAGAACCGGAGAATAATGTACAGTCCTGTGATAGATCTTAGGTAGGTCACAAAATAGATATAAATATAATCAAAAAATAAATGAAAGACTGTTTGTATTATATAACATGGAATTGGAATGAATTGCCTTACTTTGTGTAAACTTTTAAAGCTATTAAGGCTGTTAGGTGTACCCCGCGTTTTTACCATTTACCCCAACCTCGGGGTTAAATGTAACATTTCACTCTTGGTACTTTCGGTCAGATTGCTAGTGATGTATGTCCCAGAAATTTCATTGTGGTGTGTAATCATAGACCAGGGATGTAGGTTGCTTGTATTGAAGTTATTTCCCTGCTCTCCCCTATCACATATGGTTTCCATATCCATGTAGCCTACTCCTGAAAAGTGGCAGAAACTAAACAAGTAAGATGCTGCTGTTAATGGGCCATTAGGGGTGATCTTACCTCAGGTCAAATAATCCCTAATACAGTGATGGGGACCCTGTGCTCTAGGAGGTGCTGTCTTTCGAATGAGATGTAAACCAAGGTCCTGACTCACTGTGGTTAGTAAAGATCCCACCCCACACGTATTGTGGTGTGATGGGATCTATCTGTTGTGTAACAAATAAATAAATAAATATATAAACTCATTCACTGTTATTGCTCATGGTGTCCAACTCAGCTGGCTTCTTTTCTGTTTGAATAGGAATATCTTCAAGCCAGTGTCTGTCTGTTTCTGTAACTCTGTATGTATATGTGTGTGTGTGTGTGTGTGAGAAAGAGAGAGAGATGTGTGTTAGTACAGGTGTGTTGACTTAATTCCCAGTCTGCACAGTTTTCCATTTATTTTTTTCTCATCCACCCTGCATGCTGGAGTGCTAACTGGGCGCCCAGCATGCTTTTTCAGCGTTGCTGTAGCAACATATTAACATGGCTACAACATTGCCACATCATTGCTAAACCTCAACCTTCAAGGTTCACTGTCTGTACACGCTCTCCCCCTCGCTCTGTTTTTCCCTCTGATTCTCTCTCCTCCAGTACAGTTGTATGCACACTTGTATATTTACTTTTACATTTGCTGACAAACCCAGCTTGCGCCATTTTTGTCTGTAATTCTGAGTTTGACATGCGCAATAAAAGTGAGTCAATTTTGCTGACAGCCATTTTCGGTGATTTTATAGAAATGCCTGTGCTGTCTTGTGAGAGGGCTTGATGGATCTCATGTCACGTGAATAGGAAAGTATTTTTTCCCCAATAAGTCATTTCTACTCTTGGCAAGTGCAACCTGTCATTTCAGCAGCATCAATGGCAAATACCTCGATTTTAAACATTTTGAGTCAGGTCCTACACCTGGTTATGTTTTTGTTTGCTATGACAGCTGCAGCACGCTAATGTAGTTCTGTATTTACGGGCTGTTCCATTGGCAGCCAAGGGGCCAAATGCAACCCATCACAAGTGTACTCTTGACCCATTGATGTTTGTGCAGAATACATAGCTAGCACTAGTTACGCAATGAGTGACTATGAGTAATATCTACTGTATTCCTATTTTTAGATAGAGCATCAAACCTTTAGTTTCACAGAATAATTTTTTGGAATGTGCGGTTTTTCTCATTAAACAGTTCATATTGTACAGGTTGCACCTTTTCAATGCTGTCTGGCAATGGTAAAAAAAATAAAATAAATGTGTGACATTGCCAATGTAGGATAAGTTCAATTTTCATTGCAATATTTTATGTGATATTGAGCCTCTTTTAATGTACAACAAATTCCTGAAAAGGCAATAAAGATATAAAATTCTGTTTGGGACAATAACATTGATTACATAGGTAGCATGTATCTGATTCAGTCAGAGAATTACTGCCCCTTAAACATTAAAATGAATCTGGCCTGCAAAATAGTTATAGAATGCTAGTGTGTTAGGGAGTTAAGTTACTGACATGGTCCCTAGGTCATTGGCCCCACCTGTATCTTGCTGTTCAGTTTATTGGCTATCCTTGATATCTCATCTTTACTATGGGGTGAGTTAATAGGCTGACTGGTCACTACTATCTGTAACTACAACATGTGCATCATGACCTGTTGATACCGACAGGGTGCAACAGGATCCAGAGAAGACCCAGTAAGGCCAGCTGCATTGGCATATAAATAACATAGGCTGGTATAGACTAATAACAAATGAGGCTTCTTTTTCAAGCACTGTTTGTTTCCTTACGTTCTGAACCACAGACAGCAGATAAGCTCTGACAGCAGATATGGTTTTTTCCCCTTCATGTTTTGTTTTGTTTTAAGATTTTCTTAGTTACTAACATGGACAAAAAGCCTACAGGCCAGCCTCTGTTGTTGCTCTTTTTTCCGTATGTGAAGAAATCATATCTGCTTGTGCTCCTGTCAAACCACAGCTGACAGTCTGGTCTTTCTTTGAGTGCCTTGGCAACTGAGAAAAATGCATGAGCTGAGAAAAATGGGACTTCAGCACGCAGGTGAGAGGCTGGCAGGGTTGGCATTGCTGAAGCAAAGGCCTGTCCAGGGTATTTTCTCATTGCTACATTTACTTCACAGCTTACAGCCGGGTGCAGTCCATTTTGCTTCCATTTTACTCCTACCATTACCATTAGATTTCTAACTGTTTTATGCTTGAATATAATGGCAAAACAAATTGAACACAGGGAACACAGAGTATGCCTCGCTGTGGTATGAGTAGGGCCACAAGTTTGTCTCCACCATGTGATCTGCAGTGATTTAAACCTGTGTTTCACTGGTTATCCTCTAGGGGTCTCCATAGGTACTCCAACAGCACAGGTCAAGTCACTAATTATACAATTGAGTTTCTCACTAATTATATCATTGAGACATTTATAAAAACAATTAGATGATATATTATGGAGAGAGTCAGGAAGGAAAGTAAACATGGATGGACATTTAAATGCTATGATAAACATGTCTTTATGCAGTGGACCTCACATCTGGCCAAGGAGAGCTACAGGATCTGCTGGCTTTTGTTACTCAGAACTTGAATAGCAAAGCAATTGATAAATCAAAGCAGTTGATTACACAGTTAACTCAGGTCACCTAGTTTCTTGGGTCTGAATTGGTTGCTGATCTTAAGGAAAAAGCAAAAACCAGCAGGCTCTGTGGCTCTCTATGCCCAGAATTTAGTATCGCTTCAGTAAAAAGAAAAAATGCACCCACATAAAGCAGGAGTGGCAGCAGGTGTTTTGATTTTAGCCCAGCTCTTCTTGATTGAAAAGCATGATTAGTTAATTAGTTGAATGGTGAATTTTTAATGTGGGCATCTCTCACTGCTTCTAACAAAACCTAAAACGTCCCTGTACAACAATTAAAAATGCCACAGCATGTCCATGGTAGTAAGTAATCCAACTGAATTTAATGTGAGCATTGCTTTTGAACATCACTGCCAATCATCATCTGTGCTTAATTAGTGGCAATTACTTCATCAGCTTAGATTACTGAGGTGGTACAAATGGGATAATTGTTTGAGAAGTGGCTTGACAAATAGGCTATTTTGACCTCTAGCTGATGGAGGACTGAAGTACAATGTAAGAAAGCAAGCTGGGAAACAAGCTGGTGGCCCTAGGTATGAGGTGATAATTAACAGTCAACCTTTTAGACATTTTTGTTTAAGGTTACCATTTAAAACATATGGTTATTTTTAATGAGACAATAACAAAAGATAGGAGACACACTTTGGGAAATGACTACATCATTTTTCATGAAAAAGTGCCTGTGATTCCTCAGGCCCTCCTCAGTGCTGTGTGCTTACCTGTACATGCACCATACTGCTCAGTGACTTCACATTCATTGGCTCAGTGACTGGCTGAAGTATCCGCTTTAAAGAATTCTGCTGAGTTTCACATTGATGACATATTGCTTGGAGCAAGGGCAAAGGTACAGATGTGTTTTGAGGAAATATCACATTTGGAAGGTGGAAGGAAATAAAATAAGATTTAAAAAACAATCCAAACTCACTCATTGCCAACAGATACAAAACAATTCCAGTCTGTTGCTTTCCAAATTGGCAATTTGTCATTGGTTTGTGTGCATACCATACTGATTTACAAACGGGATTGGTTTGGATGTGGTTACATTTATCCTCGCCCCAAGGCTTTTGAATTTGCCTTCATGTTTCTGTCTCTGTCTGTTGTCTGTCTGTCTGAATCATACGATTGAGAATATTTTATTACTGCAGAACGCATGAAAGTAATGAGGCTCTGCAAGAATCAAAACAATTATAAGCATTTTTATGTAATCTCCAAAAACTAGTGAAACACCGTATCACTGGTATCATGGTAGTAAAATGCAAGTTTGAAAGAAGGGGGACTGTATTAAAGGCCTGTAACTTTAACTTGCATTATAAGTAGAAATTCATTAAGGACAACAAAATTATAAGGGATTGCCAGCTTGCTTTTTGAGATTTTGTTTAATTCTATCACCTAATTGAATTAATCTATTGCTTTGAATGTCATATTATTACCAGGACTATGTCTAACCAGGACGACATGACTACATGCACACGCATAATCACAGACATCTCTCTCTGTCTGTCTGTCTGTCTGTCTGTCTGTCTGTCTGTCTGTCTCTCTCTCTCTCTCTCTCTCTCTCTCTTCCCCCCCCATAATTACATACACACAGCTATTATTAGTCTCTTTCTTGCACAAACCACACCACACACACACACACACAAAGCTTACACACCTTATATCTTAAGCAAATAATTTCTCCTGATTTGCAGACCAGGAGAAAGACCTTGAACCAAGGCCGAAACTCAAACAGCTCTATGAGTTAGAGTCTGTTATTTATGAAACTGGATAGTAAAATATGAATGCAATTTGATCCATGTTCTCTGGTGTACATTCAAGTTCCTCTGTGATTTTCTGACTCCTGACCCAGTATTCATAACTGCTTCATTTCCAGACATGGATCATAAGGTTTGCATACCTGGAGTCCAGACAAAGATAAGCTTTTTGCTTTAATAATTTTAGTCATCCATGCAGATCCTGTAGTTTTATTTTTAACTGCTGAAAAATGTTCGCGTTATGGCTTTTGAACGCCGTGCTCAAACCCGCAGTGAAGTCACGTCTGTGCTGCCCGTTTGCACGGCCAGACGCTTCAACCCCTGCAAACCACAAGTTCTGCAGACAATTCACCGCGCATGATTAAACCGTAAAGCACGTCACCACAATTCACCTTCCACTCCTCGGCTGTGCCGGGAACACGGCTCTTACTGCGTAGCGGCCGAAGAGAGAATAAACGGTCATTCAGGAAAAAAGAAACGGTCTGTCTGGTGCAAACTGTAAAAATGTGAAGCAACAGGCAGCCTCTGTCTGCGCACATACCACAGCAATGAGATAAGGCTTTTACTGCAGACATGGCTGTACTGAGGTCCACAGCACTGCACTGCACACCACACTCAGGGTAACAATGCAGTGAGAGTCAGTGCAGACCACTGGACTGCCAGTCACATTAAGAACAACACTTCCTACAGATAATGTGCTTTACAGTGGAAGTTTTACTGAGACTAGTTATGCATCTTTGATGGTTCCATGGGGTTGGATATCCTGCAAATATGTTTAATTTCCCCTTTGGAGTGGTTTTTTGTGCCAGTGTCAAACCAAAATAATTACATAGCATATTCATTAATAAATTTAATCTAAATACGTGAGTTGTCCTGCCTGAATTAAGTTTGTTGTGGCTATTTTACTGTAGATCTAGGTAAAATTATGAGCTAAGCTCTTAATGGCTTGCTCTCATCACATTTTTATCATTGAGTTTGCAACTGTTGTTTTAAATAACACACCTGCACAGACGGTATTTGTTGCAGACATTCACGAAATTGTTTTTTGGCTGGGTAACTGGCTTTAGACACTGCCAAGATCTCAGTACAATGCAGGTTAGCCATGTAGCCATGGTATTTACTTTTATGAACGATACTAAGTGTTGGTTTGTTTGTGAGAGGTTTCACTGTGTTTGTGTTTGTGTTTGTGCTTCACTGGTGTCACACTTTTCGCACTGCAGTTTCAGACGTAAAGCCGCTTTGTAAATATGTAACTTCAGACTGAAAATATGAAATCAAAGTATGTTTCTATACATCAAAATGTACTGTGAGATCAAACAACATACAGTATTTCTGCATTTCCAAATATGTTGTCAACTTGTATTACCTGTATTATTGTGTCTAGTGTGTGGATGGACTTCACAGCTTACAGCCCTGCTGTCCTGGAGGGATGCCCCAGTGTGTAGAGGCAGGAGGAGATGCCCCGTAGAGGCAGGAGGGGATGCCCCGTAGAGGCAGGATGCCAGGTAGAGGCAGGAGGGGATGCCCCTGAGCAGGAGATGCCCCAAGGAGAGGGGATGCCCCAGTGTGTAGAGGCAGGAGGGGATGCCCCAGTGTGTAGAGGCAGGAGGGGATGCCCCAGTGTGTAGAGGCAGGAGGGGATGCCCCAGTGTGTAGAGGCAGGAGGGGATGCCCCAGTGTGTAGAGGCAGGAGGGGATGCCCCAGTGTGTAGAGGCAGGAGGGGATGCCCCAGTGTGTAGAGGTTGGAAACAATGTCTCATTGTAAAGAGACAGTGGAATGCTGGAGGAATACGTCATGCCCAGATTGTCTCTGCTATTTGGCTTGTAGTGAATTACAGCTGAAAGGAAGAAAATTAGTTATACAGAAACTTGAGTTGAGGTGGCAGGGGATTGAGTTTCTCAAACTCTCACCATCAAATAAAATCTGACTGTTGTTGTTCAGCCCCAGAGAACAGCCTAGCAGATGTTTTCTTTCCTTTCGTTCAATCTCCCCTGTTCCTTTTCGCTCGTTTCGTAACATGTTGATTTATTCTTTAAACAGCTGAATTCACAGTTCTGTGGCCTCACATTACCAATGCATGCACGCTTGTGTAATGCTCGGCCCTTGTTCTTAAGGAGTGTAATTTCCAGGTTAGATTTAATATAGTCAGCATCTTCAGTGGTCATAGCGAAACATCCTGAATATAAATTAAGATATCAATCTATAATGAGTTATCCTCTATGTCAAATATGATTATTTGGGTTCATGCATATACTGTATAACAGAAAGCAGCCACAGAAATTCAGCAGTCTGTGTTTTTGATGAGCCATGATATATTAAAAAAATATTATAATAACAGCATGTGACAGTTGCACTCCCCGTAGACACTCACACCAGGTTACACACACCACAGGGTAGATTTGAGTGACCAGCTCACATTTTTATATCCCTTCTGCACCGTAGCATGTGAAGCCCTGCTTATGTCATTCAAAGTTTAGCCCTAGGAGACCTTTTAATTGACATTAGCCGTAGAATAATGCTTTGATCTTGACATAAAGAAGCCTTATCAATGCCTGAGTGTGTTTAGAATGCCTTCAGAAAAGATAGTATGTTGCAACAGTGTTGAGCGGTAGAAATGCAGGGAGGAGCGTTGTTTTGGTGACGTTTAAATACCAGAAGGGCCAGGAATGGTTTTTGGAATGAAGAGTAGACAGGAGTTTATTACCAGAAATCACAGAACCAAATTAAGTGGTACAAAAACATGTTGAAATTTTGCACATTTCCAATTCAAAGCAGAAGCTTCTAATGAAGGACGAGACTGGCCACACACTGGTCACAGACTGGAAATGTTTATATTATTCATGCAGAAATGTGCAGGTGCGAAAGGTCATGCCTTTTGATCCTCTGTGAGATGTCTGAGCTGAATGTTCTTTGGGTGCAGCATGTGGCAGCCAGACCTTTCTTTTTCTGTAACTTTCTCCAAGTGGAAACTCTGGGGGAATTACATGTTTTATTTAACCTCCTGAAATAAATCCATGAAAATCCTGGATGTTACTGATAATATCAATTTGATGTACTGATGCAAGTGCTGTTTTAGCATTTAGTAGACATGGTTGGGGCAAAAGAAGGAGGATCAGGAATATCCAAGTAGTCTCTACATCAGTAAAGGATATTTCTACAAAACCTTTGACTTCATTGCTTCCTCTTCACATATACATTTCCACCTTTCCTCCACCCTGAGTTCACGGACCTTTCCAGGCCTGACTCTGTCCTCGTTCAAGCCCGTGCCACGATGTTACCTGGAGACCTCGATTCTTTCCCTTTCTTCTCCTGATCTGGACATTAATACAAAGTTTTTTTTTTAACTTTAAACCCATTTCTTGGTTTCTTGGTTTTTCCAATTTATTTTTTCTCTGTAAAGCAATTTGGTGACTGTCTCTCTAATAAGCATATTGAATTTAACATTGAGTTTAACATTTCTACAGTCAGAAATGGAGAGAGCACAGTACATGTATAGAGTGTGTAAATGTGATCTACAGCAGTAGCCCTCAGCTCTCCCTGTAGCCTCTTATGGCTGCTCTGAAGCAAAGTATTCACAGCCCACCATAAACCCATGTCTCAACTGACAGTAACACAAAATACCAGTTTTACCTTTTTTAAATGGTAAATACAGTGAGGCCATAAAAGAGCATGTTTATGACATGCATGTTTACGTCTGGTACAGTACCTGTCTTCACGCTGTTTGGGAGAGGAGAGGAATGTTTACAGCAGGGCAAAGCTCAGTTTTCATCCTGATGAAACACAATGAATGAGTCAGAATATAATTATTACTTCCCCAAGCAGATAAAGCACCTGTTCCTATCAACAGTGCAAGGTTCATATTTCTCCTATGTAAACTCAAGCTCATGAATAGTTTTCTCTTTTCATATGTGGCAGTTTCTGACTGTACTGAGACTAGTTATGCATCTTTGATGGTTACATGGGGTTGGATATCCTGCAAATATGTTTCATTTCCCCTTTGGAGTGGTTTTTTGTGCCAGTGTCAAACCAAAATAATTACATAGCATATTCATTAATAAATTTAATCTAAATACGTGAGTTGTCCTGCCTGAATTAAGTTTGTTGTGGCTATTTTACTGTAGATCTATGTAAAATTATGAGCTAAGCTCTTAATGGCTTGCTCTCATCACATTTTTATCATTGAGTTTGCAACTGTTGTTTTAAATAACACACCTGCACAGACGGTATTTGTTGCAGAACTTCACATTGTTTATTTGGTTGGATAAAACTTGGCCTTTAGAACTGCTGTAAGATCTTCAGTACAATGCAGGTTAGCCATGTAGCCATGGTATTTACTTTTATGAACGATACTAAGTGTTGGTTTGTTTGTGCTGTGCTGTGTATTTTATACACAATGAAACACCATTGTTTAAAGACGCTAATGCTACATTGTGTCAGCATAGCTATCCATAAATAAGATACATAAATTCCTGATAAAGTCGATAAAGATAACGAAACGACAGCCTCATTCTCGCATAGACCTTGAAGTTTGTTTGTGACATCTGCTACATTTCTGTGCATTATTTTATAATAATGCCAAGCCTCAGGAAAGCAGAGCCCTGCTTTATCACAGAAACAGAACAGTCTCAACTGATTTTAACATCAAGCATTTATAAATCAGATGTTTCTGTAAATTCAACACAAAGTTTTCATGTTGCTCCCAATGGAATAAAATGTTGCAAAAAAATAGCTGTTTTTAAAATTATTATTATTATATTCTATCACTTTCATATTGAGTGCATTTTGCACTGTGTGTTTAAATCAAATGGAAAAATTGAAATTCATGAGAATGGTTTGGTTGGCAATCTTCAAGAACAGATTTATGGCAGGACAGTATGGCACGAATTGCAAATGCCTGCAATATTTTTCCCCTCAATCCATGGACCTGTAGAATCTGGTTTACTGTACACTATTGTACTTGCAGAATCAGCTGTGTTGTTTGCTTTAATAAAATACGTGACCTGTAGATACAGTGATATCCTTTGGGATTTGACTTCCAGTGTTTGAACCCTCACTCAGTGCATTTAAAACCGAAACCTTAAGAGCTGCACAAATTTTCGATTGTTGGCTTCAGCATGACTTTGGGGTGCCGAATATGCACTAATTTAACTGTTTTTATGGCGATATTTGCTCATTATCTTCTCACATTGACACTGTATGTCATTCACTAGTTGGCATGAAAAAAGAATGGATGGAAGAGAGCTTTTTTCAGACAATGAGGAAGTTTGCATTGTGGTCTTCACATGGACATTTCCTTGCCGGATTGTGCAACTCTCCGGAAAGCCCAGCTCCCCGGGGTGGAAGGCCACGCCTCTCTGGGCAAAAGCTCCTGCGTTTGTTTCTGTGGAATTTCATATTCTCAATTCAGCTTCAATGAAAGCATCTTCATGATATATCTGAGGCTGCACACACCCAAGCCCCCACCCTCTTTTCCTGGCAAGCCTTTGCTGCTTTAGGCATGTGGGAAAGAACATGTTGCCCCTTACAGTTATTGCTTCTGATGTCATGACTCCAAGGTCAGCTTGTTATAACGTGTCCACCAGAGTTTTACTGGGGCTCATAGCTCCACACTCTCAGCAATAAGAGGTGGAGATCAAGATCTGGTTTGGTACACACCTGCTCACAACAGACTCATTGCCTGAATGACCTCACTTCATCCTGCAACATGAAAAATGAGCAACAAAGAAAAATATGAGCGCATAAATATGTATACATACATTTTTGCATTTGTAAGCATTTTGAAAAGCAATTTTGTAAAGCATTTCTGCTTTTGGCAGGTCCTGTGTTTTTGTGGAGAGCTCAATGTCTTGTCTCTTATCATCACTGCCCCCACCATGGCACTACAGTAACAGGAAGGATGTTTTCCAGGGTGTCGTTAAGAAATGTGACACCATTCTTCTCCCCCATCCATAATTGTCACACTCCTCCCTCCCTTAATTGAAAAACTCCAGCCTATAGCTCTATCTCGCTAAAATGGTTAACTAGTCAACGGCAGCCTGCAGTGCCCCCTGTTGGCCCAGCACACTTCACCACATGGCCCGTCCCTCCTCTGGCCCATTTGTTCTCCTCTTATCGGCCAGCGAGCTGCGGCGGCATTTCCTGCCAGCATCAGGGACAGGCAATGGCACAGGATGAGAACGGCTTCCTGCCACGAAACAGCCAACAACCCCCCACCTCCAAAGACCCTCACACCCACATGCCCACCCCCCCCCCCACCATCCACTTCAAATACCGTAACACTCACAATCTCTTCTTATCCTCTCCATTTCGGGGGGGGGGGGGTGGCTTCTCGCCACAATTTGACTGACCTCATTTGGTCTCCACTATTGTTCTTACAGGCCCTTTAGGGTTTGGAAACTCCATAGATACACAAAGCATTGCCCCCACAGTGTGGAGAGAAAAGGCACAGCCAGGCACTGCACCATACTACCTGAGAAACACTGGCCAGAGAGACAAGCTTACATTTTTATTTATTATTTTCCTTCTGCCCTTAAATACAATTGCATGCACTTTAAGAATTACATACTTTAATAATTTTGGGTTTTTTTCTTTTGATATACAAGAGGTTGCATCCCTGTAATTTTGATTTTTCTTTAACAATAGAAACAAAATGGTTCAGTGAATCATGGAGCCAATGTTGGCATGGTAACTAATAATGCATATTCTAATTCATGACCTAAAATGAACAATCATGGCAGTTTGTGTTTCAGTTGAGATAAATATTTTAAGCAACTACTACATTTTGCATTTTGTACTATGTACATTCTGTTTGTATTCTTTTACATTATGATGTTTGTTTAATTTTTTTAAACTCTTAGTCAGTTACTTAGCACAATATTGACTTCACTGAACATCCCCAATGCATTACTGCAAACAGTATACATAAATTATTTAGGTTGAGGATATTGATAAATTCATACATTGATCTTAATGGTTCAGTGTACATGTTGTAAATGTTCTCCATGCTATTGCCTAAATACAGCCAATATACTGTATCTATAATCAATTTCACACTACAAGCTTAAATAATTTCAACAACTAATCACAGAGCTAGACCAATGGTCCTCTCCCCACAGGCCCACCGGCAGGGTCAGCATTTATAAAATAATGACGATGGGTTTAATGAGGAGGAACGCTGATGGAAATGCTATGGTAGATCTGATAGGCTTTGGCAACCCATGGCAAGCAGAGCACAAGAGCAATGAATATGGCTCCACCGTTAGATAGCATGGACATTCTGAAGGCCACAGTGATGCAGAACATTGCGATTGTGTGACTGGGTCGAGGAGGTGGGGCATTGAGAGGTTACTGCATTTCTGTTGTAAAGCTCTAAGATTACCTGCCAACCATCAAAAGCTACAAATAGCTGGAGGAAGAGGAGCTAAATGGCACATGGTGATCAAACAGCAGGAAGGAAGTGAAGCCTATTCATGGTAGAGGCACAGGCTTATGCAGATTAGCTTTGTGGCGCAGAAAATTGGGTGGCCCTACTTGAAGGGTTATGAATGTTCTGTAGATGCCGCGACTGTTTCAAACCTGGGGAATGGCCAAAATGCTGCTGATCACAGTCAGGATTGGTATGGTCAGGATTCAAAACCAGACCACAGGACACATCACTACACTGCAACTCCTGTAGTCTCACCTGTTGTGGAGGGAACTGGGTCTCCAGCATGGCTGGCTGGTTCATTGTGTCACAGATGCAGTGCTATGGGCAAGTCAAGGTCCTGGCTTCAGCAACAGAAGTTACATATGTGCAGATGTTCCTTTGCCCTCGTGGTACCACAAAATGGTCATGTTGGGTAAAATCTGGCCTCATGGGTTTTGGTATCCAACCCAATTCATGAGTCCAACAGCTACATGACTACAAGGTAGGCCCTAAAACCTCTGACTACTATTGCTGACTGTATGTGAATAGGGAGAGCAGGGCAAAATGTAACACTGACATTTTAGGTTGATGCATCGATGTATGCTTGAACAATGCATTTCAGGTTAAACACACAGAACATCTCTTCGTCTCCAACTAATTGTGGGAGGGTTCAATAAGTATTTCAGGAGATATTGCATTGGGTAAGTTAGCCAATATTGTTTATTGTAACTTTGTCATTTTGATATCAATCATTTTAATGGCAGGCATAGATTTGGCAAGTTGTAATTAGTGACTTATAGACAGTGCTTTATATGCGTGAGTACCCAGGCCTTTTTATATGTTGAAAATGTTTTTTGTTGAGATATAGAATACATATATTATATTTCCAATGGAAAATGCATTACAGGAGACATGCATGTCTTCATAAAACTGCCTCATAAAATGCTAAGTAAACACAAAAACATTTTGTGTTTGAGTGAAAATTATTGTTTGCCATTGATAGATTTATGTTATAGCCAATTTCTCACTCACAAGAAATAGTCTGAATACTTTATGATCTGAGTCACCACTGAATAGATGATTTAGCTCATAGAAAGGTCAGATATACACATCTGTTAATACAACAGTTAGGGAGGCACAGCATTCACTGAGAACAAATTGCCTATAAATGGTTATTGGTCTATAAATGTTTATACTTGGCATTATAAAGAATTTATGTAAACTTTCAGCAATAAAGTATGTTGGGCCCAACAATTGGATGAACAAAAAAAGAATCCCTGCACACTTTTACGCGCACAAATTGAATGGTGCCAACAAAGTTTGACCTACAAAAGTCTTTGTCGGGTACATATAAGTGTTCTCTGATATAAGACATAATATGACCCATCTCCGAACATAAAATGATCAGTTTTTAATGAACACAGAGAATTCTTGTTTATGCAGAAGTTTGCGCGGCCGGTTTTCGTCCTGTCCTCCACCGCTATGACGGGCGCACACAGGCGGTAATGGATGGCCCCAGCAGCCGGACTCTCATGTTATTCTGCTGGTGTGGAGGCATGCCTGTGCATTCCTTCCCTGGGGAGCTCCTGTACTGGGCCCCATTTCACGTTTACGGGAAAACTGATTGCCCCTGCTGAGTGATAAGTGTGTCCTGACCCTGGCTTATCAGCTTGGCTGATATTTCACACACACACACACACACACACGCACATGCACACACACACATGCACACACTCACGCACACGCATTTACTCTACACTCACACACAGGCACACACTTTGACACACAAACTCACACATATACACTCACACGTGAGCACACACTGACAACACACACACACTCACATTCGCACACGCACACACATACACACTCTCTCTCACACACACATGCACATATGTCTGGTTGCCTGACATCAAGACCCTCGCTAAATCAACAGGGATGTAATGTCTGTTGCTGCTGGGTCATTTGATATTCCTTAATTCCTGTCTGGAAATCCTGACTCCAGTAGGGCTGTGATCAGATATGTGCTGAATGTGAAAGGCACGCAGTCACATCTGAAACACCCATGCTATTGTGCAAGAACACCAGTCTGCTACCTGGAAAAAATCTATACTTTTAAAATAATTAATGAAGTGTTTATATTCTAGTGTTTTATGATTTTCAAGATTTTATCTCAGTAGTTTGCTGTAATGTGAGGCATAACTTCCTGCACAGGGACACAAGACATTTCTGATTGGTGCTGGCTCTTATTTGGTGGGAATTTAAGATGTTGTTAATGCAGGATCATGGCAGAGACATTTTCTCGTGGGAAGTGGGCTAAAAAGCAGGCCACTGCAGAAATGTGCTGAGCACATGCAGATGTTTGTAAATAAGCTGCTTGTTACAGGGCAGCAGGGACTGTCCTTCTGGGTATTTATTACAATTGTGTTGATGGAATTTTTAAAAAGTAGGGGTGGATGGGTGAGAGATACAGAGAAGTCTGTACAATGTTATGAACAGTGTTCACAGAACACACAGATAATTATTTTACCTTTTCTCATTTCTGTCATTCAGAGACTAAACTGAGGTTCTGACTTGTTCATGTCTACCCTTGGTGCCCCAGGCTTTAGACAGTCTGAACTTTGTTTTAATGTAACAGCACATGATGATGAGAACAGGGCAGTCAGCTTGTCTATGCTGGCCACTAACCTACAAAATGAAGAGTAACCAGCACTCAATTTACCTACGCTCTATAAAATATGTAGCACTGCGTCATGCCTGAACTTGAACACACATAGGTCCCCTTCGACATGACCTGACAAGTTATTCCATACATTGGTAACTCTGTGTAAAGAAATCCTGTGTGGAATCTAACTTTTGCCATCTGTGGAAATCCTTCTTCTTTTTATAGAACTGAACCTGAAAAGTATATTGTGGTTCACTTTGTTAATGTATTTTATGAATTTAAAGTAATATATCATAACGCCTTAATCTCCTTTTACTAAACCTGAAGTGTTTTTTATTTTTCCTTCTACATTTTGCATTTCATACAATGAACACATTTAGTTGCCCTTCTTTTAACTTTTTCCAGAGCTTCTGTATCTTTCTTGTAGTGTGGTGCCCAGAACTGCACACAATACTCCAAGTGTGATCTGAAAAGGGCATTGTATAACATCAATATAACTTCCTTTGATTTATACTCAGAACTTTTTGTTATATATCCCAGCATCCTGTTGCCCATTTTTACTGCTGCAATACAATGCTTAGAACCTGACAGGTGTTAATAAACTACCCCTCACAAATCTTTTTCAGATTGAACACATTCTTATTTTATTCCTCCCAGAAAGCAATCCTACCTTCAGTTTTTATTTCCCACAGGCTGGACTTTTTATGCATGATTAAAATGTACATTAACATATCTGTTCTTTTTATAAAATGCTTACTCTGAGCTCACTATTCTCCCTCACGTTCCAGATAAATCTGTCTCATGAGCTTCTATGGTGCTTATTTAAATATGTTGGGAGGTGTCCTGGTCAAGTTCAAAAATGTTCTCTCCAAATTCTCTCATCCAATCATCCCAAAGATAATTTTATAACCTGGGTATGATTGGATCCCCATTGTATCGTTGCTACATTGTTAGTAATTGAGTTGAAATACCCCCTATGTGAAGCACTCATTACCTTGAAATTCTGTGTATATAAGTTAATTCATTAAGCATATGTCCTTATCAAGAGCAAGTTTGAAACGCTTGCATCTTTCATGCTGCAGTAGCTCCCCATTGCGTGTTCCTTGTTTGCTTCCCTTGTAAATCTGTTGAAAGCACTTTTGACACTGCTATACCACAGAGCTGTTGAGTTCCGTACATGTAGTTAGTATAGCACCTTGTTTCATTTAAACTAAATTAAGCCACACAAACAATGTACTACTTCAGGATAATATAGACAGGCAAGACCGGGCATTAAATCAACTTTTCTTCTGTTTTTGGTATTTCTTGGTTTTTGCAACCCATAATTCTTACTGACTGCCATTCTCTCTCTCCCTGGCACTTTCTGTTCTTGTTCTCTCAAGTTTCCTCTTTGATTTAAATGCACTTTTTGATTTTAAATTGACAAATGTACACTTCTGTTGCTCAAGCTGTTTCTGTCTCTCTCTTTCTCCTCTACCTGTTGATATATATTCTATCTCCCTATCTCACTCCTTTGCTCTCTCTCTCCCTCTCTCTCTCTCCTACCCTTTTACTCTTCCCTCCATTTCAGACAGACTCTGTAATCATGAGTTTGTGGAGAGCTTGGATTTCCCTCCACTTTCATCTTTAATGACAGACTAGGGACCAGTTTTGCAATTTAGCCACTGCCAGATTCTCACCATGAATATGTATCCTGCTGCACCAATCAGGCACTGACATCCATGTAAGAACTGATGCAGACTACCCTGTTGGATCACAGAGCGTCCTGTTCTGTTGTGGGTCAACAAGACAATGAGCAACAGATTTGTGCTTATTTTGATTACAGCGTCTGAAGATTTTTTATTTGCCTATATATGCATAATCTATTTGCAGTAATTAGGAGGCTCCCAATCAGAGACAGATTTGTTGGGACTTTAACTCGGGAAACTGTGGGCTGAGAACTGGCCTTTGAGGAGGAAGCAGGGCTATATTATGGTTTATTATGAAAGTGAATAAAATCCTCCTCTTTAACTCTTTCCTGGTGGTAATGTGAAAATTACTACTCTTTAATGTGCTACTTTAAAATGTTTCCTCTGAGTGAAGTCTCATGTTGGAAATACTACCTGTCATAAAGAAAAACTTGCATAATGGAATTAGCACTATGGGAGATCTAGACCAAAGACCATAAAGATTCTAAGAGTGCTCTTAAGAAAGTCTAAACGTTGCTCTTGAAATCTTTGTAAACGCAGGCCCTGATCTTTGATCTCTGTGGCAGTCAGATGAGGTGAAGATGAGAATTTGTAAGTTGAGCAGGTGTTAATTTAAAACTCATTACTGTACAGTATGTCTTTTGGGCACGAAGGCGGCCACAGTGGAGAAACACAAACAATACAAATGGCCTCCTTGTGGGAAACATGGTCGCCCCTGTCCTAGTAGAGCACCAGACCAGACTCTGACCAAGAACTGAAGGCCTTTAGTGGTGGAGCCTGACCATCGCGGTTCAACCTTGGTCCGCTGAGGTGGGCTGGACTGGTCTCTTCCTGCCTTTATGTCAACAGCGCATGGGCCGCTGGGGTCATCGCTCCACAAAGTGCTTACTGTTTGGAAAAACACTTTTCCTTCCTGCACCACGCCACTCACGGGCACTGCTGTTGAGCCTTCACACTGCTAGCTGTTTGCACAGCCACATGAGAGACTGCCTTACACTGGAGAGAAAAGGCCAAGCCTGGAACAGGGGAAGACATTTATTTAGAAAACATTTTATTAAAAAATCCCAATCATACAAAAAAGTGTGTGCATGTGTTTGTCTATGTTGAATGGGTAAGTGAACCTTTAACGGTCTCACTGTATCCCATGCACACACATATGCACGCAAACAGCCCCCCCCCCCACCCCCCGCACACACATACACACACTCGGTTTGATTTCTCACACCATAAACACTTCTTCTATCAGAAGATGTTTGGATTCCTGGCCTGCTGCCGCTGTTGTTGAGAGAGAACAATGGGAGAAACATACAGGCCAAGTGTGTTCTGCGATAGACTGTGATACACTGTTATTTCCCCTTCCTGTCGGCTCTGATTCCCAGACAATGCATTTCTAAAATATCAATGAAGGCCAAGAAGGCCAAGAAACAGTGTAAATATCTACTCAGCAGATTCTCAAATGGCCACACCCTCCCTTCCCAGCAGTATGACCCTTGCACAGGACCATGTTCAAGTCACACACAGGGTCAGAACATACAGACTAATATCAAAATCATTATTCTCACATTCAATCTACAGCTTCCACTTTGATTAGCCTTTAGTCTGTATGTCAAAAGTATTTTGCTGACCTGTCATTGGCCGGATGGGGCAAGTGCTGCATGTCATCTTTGGTACGAGAGTCTTTCTCTCTACAGCAGGCACTATTGTGAAATTTAAAGGCCCAGAAGAAAGATCACTATATATGGATTGTTGCTATCAGTACTGCACATGCTTTAGGTTGATTGTGGATGAATTATCAGTAATTAGCTTGTACTTCCTCCTCACTGTTAATGTTTTGGTTGTTTATTGTGTGTTTACACATTGGCTGCTGACAGTTATGTTGAAAGACATGTCACTGCACTTCACACATGACTGGCAACAAAATCATACCAGTTTTAAATTGTCTTGGGGTCCCCCTCAAAGTCAAAACTGGTTCAGGATCGTAACAGTCACATTGTTGACCATCTCACATCACAGGACCATTCAAGCTGCCAGACTCACGATTTTTTGCATTGTCGAGGATTTAAAAATTTGGGACAAAAGTTATTTTTGAAGTAAAAAGTTTATTTGGCATGTCCGTTATATCTGAGAAAAAAGACTCTGGGGGATCTTTGGGGGAATAGGCTAAACCTGAGAAGAAAAAAAAAAGGAAAACATGGTGCATTTTACTTTACATTTGTCACCCCATGCTATATATCCTACCATCCATAATCTATACTGCTTATTCCTCGTTAGCATCACAGGAGGTACTGGAGCCTATCCCAGTGTGCATTGGGCGAGAGGCAGGAATGCACCCTGGACTGTTCACCAGTCCATTGGTCCATTGCAGGGCACACACACCATTCACTCACACACACACACACACACACACACACACTCATACCTAGGGGCAATTTAGATTCTCCAGTTCACCAAACATGATTGTCTTTGGTCTGTGCAGGGAAACCTGTGGAGTACCTGGAGGAAACCATCTGTTTCAATTGTTATATGCTGTTTGTTCTCTACCAATCTGCTGCTTCCGTTAATTGGAAGATTATTAGGAACATTTTTAATTCTTTGCTTGCTAAAATGCTCTTGGGTGTTTTAATAGATGTTTAGGATTGTTGCACTCCTAATTACTTGTTTGCTTTAAAGTCTTGGCAATAAAATGCAAAAAGAAAAAAAAAGCTGGTCTGTTTAGAGCTCCCTGTCAGTGAATTATGAGAGCATGGTGCCCACATCTTCCAAGCAACAGCCCTTTATCAAACAGTTAAACCCACCTCCGGCCATGTGAGGCATTAATAACATCGGGTAACATGCAGGACAACAACAGTGTTAAATCTCTTTCTGAAAACCGCTGCATGAAAGATCTTTTAACAACTGTGTGGATGCTTGAGGTCCCCCAGGCAGGGAAGAAAGCGCTAATGTTTGCCAACAGAGGTCCACCGGGATCAAACCCGGCCCATTGTGCTGCTTGTGTAGAAAACAGGCTCTTTATGCTACACATGCTGCCTGTTTAGGTTCGCTTTGTGTGATTCTGACCTGAACTTGTTTTAATTAGTCATACACACACGGCGTGCACTTCAACTGGAGAAAGACCCATGTGTTCCCAATATCCACTCTGGATGTGGATATTAATGAATGACAAAAGAAAACAAATTACAAATGACAATTTCCATTGTCAACATGTGGAGGAGATTAACAGGCTTGGAAATGTGATGAAACATCAGGGGAGACAGTGAATGACTCAGCCTGACAGACAAAGGTTTGTTCATGTTCAAAAAATGATCACTGGCTAGACACTAGTTTGAAAGCAGGACAAGAATCGAAAGCCAGCTTTTAAAAAATGAGCATGTATGGTACCTTTTCTTACATATGTACATTTCCCAGATGCCAGAAGTCACATAACAGTCATAACTGTACAGTTAATAACACCAGAACAGATACATAATTTCCTATAGCCAGTCAAATGCAGGCTTGGCAGAGGTTGACCTGGTCATAATAAGTTTTAAATATTTCTAGTTCAGTGATTGTTGAACAATGTGTGTCATAAAAAATATCACTTTTGTTTAAACCTCACTTCAGCTAATTCAGTTACCCCTCTCACCACCCCATCTAAATGGATAGGTTTATTGTTTTTGAAATGGAAGTTGGCCCAGAACAATCCTTAAATGGGAATATCACCACAAAACAACATTTATCTCATTTAAAAGATTAAGGTGTGACTGATTAATTCTCTCTGCGCGGCTGGCCAAAGCAATCTCTGTACAAAGATATCAGCAGTGAATTTAACTCATTTTTGTAGAGGTATACATCATAATGATGTATAACTCTACCCTTCCTTTTTTTTGAATAACTACAATGGGTGGGGATTTTTGAATTTGGAGATACCTCTGATCAAAGAGAGATTTTGGGTAGCTGCCTTTCCAACTGTAAACAGTATTAGCTTGTGAGCTAGCTAGCCTAGTAGACTTATTTGCTTTCCTGTGCTCTCTGTGGCCCTTTTTTGACGAGGATTCACTGTCCTTGGATGAGGTGGGGAACACGGACGGTGTCCATAGTACGGATACGCGAGCATATTTGCTGGGTAGACCAGAGACCGCGGTGAAATCGCCAAAAAAATGTCAGCAAATCCTGACTCTAGACACTAATAAAGAAGACTAAAATATGTACTATTGTTAATTATATTGTTAGCTAGCAAGCTTCACCATGTTTGATTCCACATTTTGATCAAACAGGCCCAAGTTGGCTGTTGCCTTAGTGCTAGCTGTGTTTTCCTACTGTTGCAATATGCAATGCTATGCAATGTTTTCCATTTTATAAGACAGGTATGTCCCAGCTGTAAAGCCCACACAGACAATATTGTTATGTTAATATGACACAGCAGCGTCACAACAACATTTATAAATGAAATGAGGATGACTAGCTAAAACTAAAGTTATCAGTCTCAGCTTTGCTGGCCTGTTTTACACATGGAGGAGCAGTACCTGTTTATCAGATTGAGGGGTGGGGCCTTTCATCTCACAGCACCACAATGCTACACCCTCCTGTACAGGTGGACTTCGGAGAAAACTAAAAATCTGAGGGTAAGGTATCGACAGAACAACAGTCTCACCTGTCAGAGTAGAGCTGGAGGCACAGAGATAAATCCATGGGATCTCTATGAGATCTCTCACTCACAGTATACATTGGCATTACCAGCAAACTGGGGGATGAGGGTATATACAAACAAATGAGTAAAACTATTTTTTCTCAAATGCAGCTAAAACCTCACAGTGCAAATCTGCATGGGAAGGAATATGTATTGGTGTACATCAATTTGTGCAAATAAGTGTGTGCATTCTACATAGTTCACCTTTTTGTGTTTTGTAACAAATGGACTGAGTTTTTTTTCTGTAGGGCTAATCTGTGGGTTGTCTATGAGTCAAACACAAATGAGGCATTTTCACATGACCAGCTGTTCACAGAGATTCACCCGGGAGGCTGGTCCCCTTCCAAGCCCACTTCAACATCCTCTTCACTCTTCCTGGCACCACTAAAGTGAGAAGCCACACACAATGGGAAAGGTATACATTTCCTGGGATTTGGGCTTGTTTGGCCTAATCAGTGGCATCTTGGCTTTATTTTAAAAGACATTAAAATACAAAGAGTGAGCTGACATTACAGAAAAACAGCGTGTTGAAAAATTCTCCCCTCCCAGTCCATTATAACAGAATGCCCCTCCTAGAGACCTATTATTTATTTTATTACAATGCATCTGGCAGCTGAACTTATTCGGTGAAGAACGCCAAACTGTGTACACAAGTTCTTAATGCCAAGTGCAAAATATAAAAAAGAAATACAATCGCCAGCAGCACAGTTCTGCAGTATTGTCTTCAGTTCAACCAAGGAGTCCACTTGCAGGTGGGAATATAAGCTGATCGCTGAAAATGGTTTTCCTCAAAACAACAAAAAAAGTGACTGAATACTAAAGGAATGTTTTGTTCGATTCCATGTTCCCTACACCCTGAGTGGGAGCAAACTCTTGAGTCACAGGGCGGGGGTGGTGGGGTCAGGGGGTCAGGGGGTTTGCTGTGTGGGCAAGTGTCGCAATCACTGTAAGATTAAACAGAGGATGTGACTTCAGACCCCATTACTTCGCCAACCAGGAACATTAAAGTTTGCTGTTTTCCCGTACACACTGTGCAGAAAATATGTTTTGCAGGGACCCTTTTTACCATTAACAGGTGTGTCATGGGCACTGAGAAGGTCAGGGAAGGTTCTGCATTCCTTTGGTTTGGGAAAGTTTTGTGTTACTCCCAGCAAACAAGGTTTTTTGAGCTGGCTTCTATTTGTTGCTAACCATATTGTTTGGGTCCAGTGTTGGATCTCTGGGTGGTGAAATAACAGTGATAAAAGCAATAATAAATAAATATGAAGATCTGCTTTGTGTTCACACATCAGCTGTAAGAACACAGCCAGCCATTGTTACATGATATAGTCAGCAAAATGACTACATATTAAGTGTGTTGATAAGGAACAGCAGCATGATGAAGTAAATATTGTTGTACATGAACAAGTAACCTAGTTTGTTTCAAACATGACTCTGACACAGGAACCACTGTGCCCAAAGTTCTTTGTGTCAGTCACTGGTAGAGTTTGTGGATGGCGGCACATGAGTAAGTCCTAAGTAAACCAATCCTGTAACTGGGGTGGAAAATGGCAGCAGTGTCTGTAGCAGACACATGCCAACAGTCCTGCTGCAGACTGGAAAGGCACTAGCTTAGAGCAGAGCAAAGCTGCTTGTGATCTAGTTTTACTGACCACACATGCTGCAGCAGTCATATGCACATGATGTGCATGGCGATCAGACTGTCCAATCCAAAAAGATCAGCAGGCTTGAATAGTGCCCATTTTGAACTGAGAGTCAGGATAGATAAATAGATAGATAGATAGATAGATAGATAGATAGATAGATTCCTTTATGTCATTGCACAGAGTACAACGAAATTGAGTAGCAATCCTGACAGTGCATTCACACATAACAAACAGCAATTAAAAATATAAACGAGTTCAAGCTAAACTAATGGTTCTGCTACTCCCCTGGACTGGTGCATGGCACAGATTGAATGACTCATCCAGACCACGCAAACATCCCAGACAATAGATTGATTACATATGTTGTTCCATCCTGAGGCATTTTGACTGTGCCCTCTCCTCATCAAACAATGACGTCTTAAGTATCACACACCAGTCTGAACACCATACGCCCAGTCCCAGTGCACACGCCGCTGGAAATGCTACACTCTCCCTGTGCTATTGTGTCAGGATCACTTGCTCGAGATAAGATCAGATATCTTTAAGAGCCATGAAAAAACACCTGCAACATGTTTTTGTTCACTCTTTTTCTTTTGTTTTAAAAATCTGTTACAGTTACAAAAACTGAAACAGAAATAGCCTACGCATAATAGCAACCATCAGCCAGCTGGCACACAACACTGTCCATGCTATTGAGCAACATTGTATTGTATTATGTGCAGTATTCAGAATTCCCTCTGACTCTTGTTCCGCTAACTCGCTGTGTTGTTTCGGGATCAGTAGTTAATTTGCGCATTCTGCAGTACTGAACGGCCTCAGGTCCATGTTGAGATGAATTGCGAAAACCGTGGCCATGTTCTCATGGCCCTCCAAGGACATTCCTCTCTTCTGAAACAGCCTTCTGGAAGCTGTCCACCCACCATACTCTGTTTAATACATGAACTGTCCGCTAAAATTGCATTAAAAACTGCTGAGTGGGACCTCCCAGATGGCACATCCCGCTGAAGCACCGGTTCTGGGGGCAGTGATGTGCTCCATGGTCCAGAGTTGAATCCTATCCTGGGATGGAGGGTTTAAGTTAGCAGGTTATCCACTGCCAGATTATGCAGCAACGATACCTCTGGTCCAGAAGGCATCTCCAGTCTATCTGTGTCAGCTGTATAATAAGTGTATAAATGGTACATTCCTCCAGGGCCCTGCAGAGCGAGAAGTGGCAGCAGATGCATATGCTTTAGGTTTGGAGAGAGAGAGAAGAGACAGTGCTCCAAAGTTCTCCTCTGTAATATGAATATGCTTTAGCAATACACCTGAATGTTTGTCATTTGAATTGCATAAACTGTTTTATCCTTTCCAAAGATTTAAGCTGTTAAAGTAAAAAAGCAAAATGAGACAGTCTTCAAGAATCAAGGCTTTTAACCAACCACAACAGCATTACATCGTATGTGTTTGTCAAAATATCAGCAGGTCTCTCTTCTGTTCAGTTTAACATGCATTATTATTATTTCTTTGCTTCACAGAAACCTTAACCTACCATGGCTTACAGACCGTTCTTTACAGCTTTAGGATGTGGGCCACTTTTTACAGAAGCATATGTGAAAATTACTGCTTGAGGTACAGAAGCATCCATTTGAACCAGCAAACTTCTGATTTGATTCATAATCACTGTTCTTCACTGCCACTTTCACAATGTGCAGAAAGTGTTTTCTTATTCTTTTGGCATCCTCATCTCTGTTGTCTGTGGCTGCTATTACCAGTTTGACAGGCCTTGAAAAGTGGACAGAGCATGCATTCCAGGAAACAACAATATACACTGTCTTCCTTTTTTAGTTTTAGTTTTGAAACCCCAAAAACCTGCACCAGCTGGGAAATACAGCATAATTACTATTGTGTGGGTCCTTATGGATTTTGAGAAGTTACCAAAAAATAAATAGAAACTTTTTTGTTTGTTTCACAACCCTAAAAACCTGTGGTAGCCTGGAAATGCTACATTATTCCTTTTGTGTGGGTGCTTGTGAATTTTGAGAAGTTTCCAAAAATTTTAAAATAAAAATAAACTGAGTGCCAGCACAAAGTGACAGAATTTAGTGACAGCTAGAGTGGTTCTGGCAGACATGCCCCTGACATCCCAAGGCAGCCATGTTCAGGGCCTGCAAGGGGGGTGCGTTTGATGACCTAGCAGGCAGATAGGACAGCAACAAATGACGGGCAGATGGGATGGTGGGGGTCTTGGGCTCTGTGTCAGTCGGTGCATGGTATTAATGTTCAAATCTGCCAGAGGGCTGCTGCTCACTGTGCTGCCCTGCATGAGCTACAGTCTGGAATAGTGTAGCAGTGCCATAGAGCTGGAGTCCCCTGAGCTGTGTCTTGTTCTGGTCCTCTACCCTCCTCCACAGGCTCACTCAAACATGAAGTTGTTTGTTTGGTCTAGTTGTCACCTCTTTTTGATTCTGTGGTATCTGCTACCTTCATACATGCACACATACTGTATGTCCCTGAGAGAGTTGCATGCACAGATATAAAGAACCCTGTGCTGTCAGGGTGAGACCAAGCGCTTTGAAGTCTGGAGATCTGCTTCTTTCCCTGAATACTGAGGGCCTGAGAGATCTGTGGTCTCCCCGTGTCCAACCTGACCACCACTAAAGCAAAGCTCTAACACCCAACCACTATGCACAATTCATGTATTAGTTTTCATAATATGGTGCTCTTTCCGTACAATCTCCTCATGCAAGGAGAGAGAGATCAAGAGAGAAAGCGATGCATGTTATAGAAATGCATTGAGTTGTCCTCTCTACAAAACCAAAAAAAGTTGTTTTAAAAATATTTAGGAATATTATTCATTTATTTTTATTAAAATGATACTTGTTAAAATAATCATTGTATGGTATTGTATTAGTATACTGTTATAGCATATAGTTACATATACACTACAGTACAGTGTGTTACCTCCTACTGGGCTAAATACAGCATTCATTTTGTGCTAGAACATTCACTGTGCAAATTAATGGCTAATTAATGGCCATTTCATTAAAACTTCAAGTCCAGATTTATTGTAATATTCCTTTGTACATAGTGTCCCATGAATTAATGTTTTCCCTTTCTTGCTTTGCAGCACATCATAGAACACGACAGGCTGCCTGGCTTCTGTTGAACAGGAATCAATAGCTGCTGAATTTATGTGGCTTGGGTGTCACAAGGTCAAGTGTGAGAGGCCCAACACCATGGTTCAGATGAGAAAGAATGAGCTCAGATGTAGGTTAAGCTAAAGAAACAGGGCACAGTTTGCACAGCCTCACCTCCCTGCGGCCTCTTACCCAGAAACACAGTGGGGGTGCACAGGAACACCCAACACATCTTTAATACACCACTGACATATGATATCTTTGGCCTCAAACAAAAGAGCTTGTAGAGGGAGAAAGTACCCTTAATTGTACAGGTACAAGTAGCACTGACCCATCCGATCTATTTCTGAAAAAAGATAGATGTCAAATCTAAAGGTAGAGGCAGAGATATGCGTATTTGTTTATATCGTTTGTTGGTTTGTTACCCAGTACTGTGATATTTTTTTTCTTAAGTGCCCACCACCACCCCCACAACTTTGGGGGACAACTTTATTATTATTCTTTTTTGTTTGGTTTTTTTTATTGTTGTTTTTTTTTTTTGCCAACATTATCGCCAACCCTTATTATACTTCATTATTATTATACTTGTTATTTCTCAATTTGTGTTTGCCATTTTTTGTTGTTTATGTTTTTTGTTCTTTTGGCCTTTATCTGTATTAAATTATTGTGCCCCCCGTAGTATTTCCAAGACAAAAACATCTGCAACTAAACAAAAACAAATAAACAAGGGTGGTCCCAACCCCCTCCTTCCAAGTGCATGGGGCTAAAGAATGGACCAAAAAATAAATGAAACTTATACCCCCCCCCCCCTTCTTGTCTGACAAAAACATCCAAGATCAGTTGGAAGGAACAAAGACAAATGAGAAAGTGTTCCAACTGTTAGCCAAGTCCCTGATAACAACTGGCGCATATTTATTACATACACAATGGGACGCCGTCGCTGATCCACTGCGTCACTTGCTGTCGTCACTAGTTTTTTTTAGATACTTCCTAGTCCTGGTTTTAGCAGCCTGACAGATGGAAACAGAAACGGTAACCGTTCCCTCGAGTCCTGAGCAGCGCGGAACGGCACGGAGCGCCCCTGGCAACCGTTCAGCCCTACAGTGGAAAAGAGGCTATAGTGTGTGGTAGCATGCAATATCACACCTAATTAAGCTATATGGATGCAGTTGGTTGATCTAGCTCAGGACCTTGATGTTTAGAGTTCAGTGGGCCAGTTGCATTTTGTTTTTGTGGAGCAGCCGGTTCTAAACCCATAGCAGATCTATCCTAAGATATGAAGAATGAAGAATGTTATAGTAGGGTCTGAACTAGGATTTCAATGCTACACTTTCACGTTCAGATTACAGTGCTCTGATTACAACACCACATGCAGCCCTCAAATACTGTATAAGCAGTTACTGAAATAATACAAGGTCAGTTCGAGGTCAAATCCATGCAAGCTACTGCTCCTAGAAGAATATTTACAGAGTTACTGCCGACATTTCTATTTACTTTGGAAGTCACTTGTCTATCTCCTATAAACAGTAGCAGTAGCTAGTAGCAACACAGAATGGCTGAGAGTGCACACTTCTTGACTGTAGGATTTCAACCAGCCAGATGTTGTGGCTAGCCTGCTAGCTAGTTATAGTCGAGTGCCACTAAATATTTGTATTATTTGGAAAAGTTAGCTAGCTACAGTACAACTGTTCTACTGTCCAGCTGGCTGGGGCTAGTCATTAAGACAGCTTAATAGCTCACTTGTGAAACATGATAGTTATTTAATTAGCTAGCAGACCACAACTTTTCACTGCATTTCAGTCTTGCTATCTCACGTACTAGCTAGCTTTTCCAAGAACATATAGCTACAGTAGCTAATATAATATGTACAGTCAAGTGTTGCTGAATGCTTGTATAAAAATCGTGACTGCCTTACTTGTTAATTTAACATGCAGTCATGTGAGAAACCACATGAGAAATGGCCTTGTCACAATAAGCCACTTGTTCTCTTCCACAAAATCCTGTGCTAGCCAGAAAAGTCAGTCGTCAGTCGATTTGGAGTACAATCCCGTGGGTTAATGTTATTGCTCTGCATTTACTGGTTTACTGTGATCCTTCACCTTTAAGTATCCAGTGGGCATGCTCTGGTGTCAAAAGCCCCTTGGTCAAACATGGTGGCCAACATGAACTGGCTTCATGTGCCACTGAGCTGCTCCCATAGGAATTCACAGAATCTGTAAGAGGAAGCTGTCTCCAGTTATTGTATACCACATTGGCCTGTTCACATCTGAATTGAAGGTCGGAGATTTTTTTATCTTGGATACAGCCATTGGAACACGCAATGCTGACGTAACACAGCCTGTGTAGAACCTTTCATTGATTGCAAAGGCTGTATTCCATGCTATGGTCAAAGCAACGCTCATTACATTACATTACATTACATTACAGGCATTTGGCAGACGCTCTTATCCAGAGCGACGTACAACAAGGTGTATAACCATCATTAGTCGCAAAGCTAAATGGACTCTGAGGAGCAGGCTCGTATGACTTCAAGGGGCATTCTCTTTCTAAACTTTGATGGAATCGCAAATGAAAATAATGGAAAGCAAAATAATAAGAAGGAAATATTGAGAGAGAAAAAAGGCTGATCCACTTAAGACCACCACCCATGACTGCTTGAGGCCTGGGGGTTAGGCTCCCACCTAGACTGGAAAGTCTTAGGCTACTTTGTGAGTATGTGTTTAAAGGATGGGGCCTCCTCATCATACTTCATCAAATTTACACACGTTTCCTCAAATCAACAAATTAAGGAATACAGGCAGGTAAGATGTGGTATTTGTCGGCTTTAAAACCCACACTCTTCTCGTAAGCGTGGTCATTAAAACCACAGGCGGCGCCATAATCGAAAAGTTCGGAGCGTCGTCGTGGAATTTCCTTTACACCGGACTTACATTTCCGCGGTTGTCTGCATCTGCGACAGCTGCTGCTGCTGCTGAAACTGGTTCAGAACACAATCCCTCCGGACCTCGGAGCTCGACAGCAGGACCACACTTGCGTGAACAGACGAGACTAGTAGCCTATTTAAACAAGAACGGGATTTGATTTTTGCACCGCGGTTCAAGTAATGTCGTGCATTTCCCCGTTCGAGACAAATTGAATAGGGCGTGCTAGTATATTCGTTTTATAGACAGGTGTATGCATTCTATTGTAATATTAATATTTACTGCTACTACTGACTAGCTTATGACTATCCATGACTCCGCTATTGAAATAGCCTAATTAACTTGCATATTAACCTATATGACAATATTACCCTCTCCCTCTCTTGTCAAACAGAATTACTAACTCTCAAAACAGGTGTGTTAAAAATATATAAAAATAGTCATTTTCACGCACCATGTTTAGTTAAAGACAACGCATTGTTACTTTCAACACAGACTTTGTTAAAAGCCTCACTTTATAACAGGAATTGTATTTGTAACACAAAATTAGCACCTTTGACGCAAAATGTGACACAAAAAGTGTGTTGGAAATGAACATTTTGAGAGTACTGGATTAATTAAATGGCTTTGCTACTGGAATGACATGACATGGGTTCTCACAGCACAGAGTAAACAGGTTCGTCCAAAACATTTTCTTCGGCAACTGTAAACAAACATCAATTCTGAAGTTTATTTTGAGCTGTAGCCTACACTAATTCTAGAACGTATACCCCCCCCCCCCCCCCCCCCCCCAAAAAAAAAAGAAGGAATGCAGTTCCTCCACAAACGTGTTGAAGCAAAGGTGGGAGAGGAATATTTGGAGAAAAAGGCATGTGTCTTTTTCACCCGGTCTGTGCGAGTGTCAAGTGGGCACCCGTTTTCACAAATGTTTATCTTCACTACCTTTTTTTAAATGTTATACTGGGAGGCTATATTCCCGTTATTTGTGGTTTGTGTAAGTCTCCTCCAATTATCTAGCCTATTTTTGAAGCCAAATTCAAGAGGAAATCGTAGCAGTCCATTAAACATCTCGGGTACTCTAGCATATCTTACCAATAAATAATATTTGCTGTTACTAATAAACCAATAAACGTTGATAAAAAAAATAAAATTAAAAACTGTTCATTGACCTGCCAACGTGCTTGTGTGTCAAATTAACACAGCTGTTGTGAGAGGTAGCTACAACATGATGTCGGAATCTGGCTATTTAAACTCATCTGCCAAAAAATGCATAGCTTATAGATAAAATACCAATTGCAGTAGGCACTGAGTGCGAACGATTAGTCTACTTCACATTCGTATATTTTTATTATATCTTAAAATATAATAGCCTACAGCCTATTGAAACGTGTCATTTAAAGTCGCGTTTTCTCTTTTTGAATTTGAGGCGTAGGCCTATAATTACAGTCTTTTAAAGTCCGCACTGAGCTAACCAGCGAAGTTGCCAGGGAGAGGGGAGGAGAGAAAATGTCCTGCCCTTTCCCGAAAGATTTCCTGTTTCACTAAAGTGAGTTCAGTCTGACTCATAACCAGAGGTTCATTTAGACAGCCCGACTGTTTGCAGAGCCAGGTCTTGCTCACCGTGCAAGAAAAAATCACGTCTTGTTAATATTTCTCCAAACTTTTCTCCTCCATTTTGTCAGACGGTGTAAAAACAGTTTAATGAACATCAAGGGAAGGAATTACTGTTTTTCAAATGGAGCCACGTAGTTTTTCAATGGTTTGGTGGGGCACGATATTCTTCGTTTACTTTGTTCGTCTTGATCAAGCGGGTAAGTTGAGCTCTTTTATGTCTCTTGTGTGTCTTACTGCGAGTGTCTTGCCTGCGGGCACTTCAGATTTTTAGGAGCTACGGGGGATTCACCAGCACAAAGATCGTGGTATGTAGTAGAAATTCAGTTGTCAGAACTTTGTCTTAAATGGCCTTTCTCAATGTAAACTCTTAAAGCAAATGGTTTTTATGCCCAAGTAGGCTACGTACAACAGGTGGCTGAGCAGAACTGTCTAGGCAAATATTTAGGAAAATGTATTACCCCAAACGTAATTATAGCAATAATTAAAGCAAATTATAACAAGTCCATGGTAGTTAGAGTACTCTAAACATGAAGTTTTCCCGAATTGTAATATTGAGTGAGATATCTGTGAAGGAATTCCTGCGCTACATCTAATGGATTTTAGCTTGTCGGTGAATGAATTCATATTTCCTAGTTTTCCTATTGCAGACTCAACTTTGCGAAAGCATATTATTGAATGTAATATTTAATACTCCATAAACAATTGTCGTTTTATTTTAGGCTACTGTTGGCCGGCCTACACACTATTATGCTAATAATGAGTATTGCTTTTATTGCGTGTGTATTTAGGCTAGGCTATATGTTATTTGCGTAAACGTGTTATGGATTTTAAGAAACTGTCCCACGATAGTCAATTGCTGCGTGAAAATATCTCACATTAATCCGCTCCTGACTATCCTACCACAGGCAGTGTAACTCTTGAACCTTTAATGCTGCCAATAACCTATGTTTCCTGCATGCTATTAAACTATGAAAAAGCATTTTGCGTGGTAATGTGAGTGGGTGTGGAAAAATTGAAACATGATGATGAAACGCATCACATGTGCCTGCATTGTTTGGGTAATAAAACAGAGTTGTGTAGACTACTACAACTGTGGACTGAACATGACTAAACAACCTGGCATTTTACTCATGATTAGCATGAGATTCTACCATTTCTTTGCATTAGCATTGTAGCTACTGAGAGAAATACAGTTCGCAAAATGTAAACAGTACAGCAAAATTTTATGTATTCAGCAATTTTACTGTAAAGTACTTTGCAGACATGGTTATAGTCATAAATCCAATAGCATTAGCTAGGTGAGGTACACAATATGAACTATCAAGAAGCATTCCTTCATGCTTCACAAGAATCTCACGTAGCAGCCTAATAAGAGGTGTTTCTATTTTTGTTACATCATGGTTTCCGTTATCATTTAGGCTATAGGCAGGTGGCAAAGAGATGAGGACACTTTTTTTCCTGGACGTCATATCAGGTTGAAGTTTATGTAAACAACATCTTATGCCTGCATAGTCTTATAAAATGTTCCACCCATAACTAATTTGCCATTTGTGTCCTCAGTCATTACTTTATTGATTTACTCATGAAGACTTTTGAAATGTATTTAACAAGACTTTTAAAATACTTTCTTTACAAATATTTTCCTCATCAGAGTATTAAAACCAGTTACATGTGCTATAAACACACACAAAGGCGTTTGTTTTCAGATGTCTGTCATTGAAAAGTCCTATTGCACGGCTTTGGGAAACTCCAAATCAACTGAATGAATCATTTGAATGTGAGTGGTCCCCTACTGGGTGAAGCCATGGTTAATTTTTATGTTGACATTGTAACTAGTTGCATTTCTGCATTTAGACCAGTCATTTTACGGTAGCGGATTTTGCAGATACAGTTATCCAGAGCTCTTTATACAGCTTAAATTCTTTGTATGTAATCATTTGCATACCTGGATATTTTATGAAGAAGTTCAGGTTCAAGGGTACAATAGCAGTGCAAAAGTAATCTTAAACATTTTTGAATATTCTATTACAATGCTTCTGAAGTAGTATTCCTTAATGGATATGGAACTGCTGTCAGTTGTGTTGCATGCATGGTAGAGTAGCCTACCACTCATGTTTTGTCCAGGTTGAGGGCGGTGTTCAGTACATTGATATATACTATACCACCACTCTTTTTAAAAATAAAATTTGTATTTCACCCCTGCCGCACCCCCAACTCTCTTATTCACTTGTTGTGTTGGACAAAAAAGTGTATAAATGAATTTTAAATTTTTTTATTTATTTATTTATTTTTTTATTTTTTTTACACCTTTTCTCTTGTCTTCCATCACGTGCATGCATGGGATATGAGATAATGGAGTGACACCACTGATTTATGTTTGACAGGCATTAGATACCTGATCTTAAAGTTATAGCTATATTGAATGTCTTCATAGTCCAGTATGAAAGCAACTTGCTCAGTCCATGTTTATGCACAACATAGCCAAAGTATGCCCTCTCATCATCGTCTCCTTTTCCTCCCCCCTCACTGCAATTACAGGTAAGCTGGGTGCCAATTAGAGTCCTGATCCTCCCCTCCTCCACCCCCTTGTCACCTTCCCACCCCCCATCAGTGTAAATGGTACAGACTTTCCAGGCTGCATATGATGATGTATTTACAGACATTACACTTCTAAGGACTAGACCAGCGTTTAGGATGGGAATTATAACTGGTCCATTCCACATGGAGTGTGGATATTTCTAGGCATGTCCCATTACTACATGCACAGGAACCATGCCTTCTGCATATGCCTACAGAGATCAGGCTTACTCCACCAGCCTTTGTGTTCAAAGGGGTAGAGGGTTGTTAGTTAGTTTTCCTCCCAGTCTCTCTGTACTGTTAGTCTCAGAAAATAGCTTGTTGGATTTCACTTTGTGGCATGGCACATCATTGAGATATTGTCTCTGTGTTCTCTTGTTCCTTTAAGTAGTTTTATTTCCTTAATTACATACTAGAGCACATTTTTATTGCTTAGGTGCCTTTACCATACAGCGAAATGTAAGTAATCTTGGATTAGTGAATTTGTTGAAACTAAAAACATATATAGCAGCATTGTATATCTTTCCAAAGCCATTGCTTTTGTTTGTGTCAAGACATAAGTAAATATGGTATTTGTTTAGCCCACCCTTAGTTTGGGTTCTGTTTATTTTTTTATTCAATTTGTTCTTTCTTTATTGATTTTTCATCCTGTATATCTTTCCTGACAAACTATTGACAAGATCATCCGTTTTACTTAAATGAGACAGACGTTCATGTTTCAGACTTTCATTGCCCCAGATCATGCCCAACATCACCACCAAAACCAGTTTTCCTTCTTAACTTCAGCAGCTTTCACCATTCCTCTCACATTTGCATATTGGTCAATCGTGGAGTGCGGATGTGCATAAACTGCTTATAGCTTTCTGGCCACACAGAGCCACACCCAGTGTGGTAAAGAGGTAAAAACACTTCCTCAACTGAACCTCATTGAGACAACAAGCTCAATCAAAGAACACCCTCAATCAAGGCCAGGATTTATGATAATCCCCACATTTCAATCACAATAACGTCTGAATTATTCTCCATTTGGTTAGTGAGCTTTTGGGATTTTTGTGTGATTGGGATTAATTTCTGTCCTTAGACAGTAAATTCTGGAAAACTCTGCAGTTCCAGCATTTTAGTATCACCAGTTCAGTGGCTGGAGAGGATCCACAGAAGCCTTGTACACTGGGTTTGACTATAACAGGATTTTTCATGTGAATGGTGTCAGCTTTTCCCTCGTTGGGTACTGTCTAGTTAAGCTGGCTGGCTGGTGGGAGAGATACTACAGTGGGGAAGGGAATGTAAGCATGTGTTTACTCTAACCTCTTTGGGCCTCTGTGGAGAGCTCTAAATGGCTATTTAGGGAGGTGGGTCACATGACTTGAAAGTGGTTGTATTTTATATTTCCCATGTTACTCTGCTTGTGAGGATGGATATCATGCCTTCGATGCGGTACGTTTGACTGAACAGTACAGAGTATTTACCCAATGTTTATATGGACTGACAAGCAATATACACCTCTAATCAACTGTAACGGTCACATATGCTGTTTATTGTTTTATCTACTATTTATAACAGTTCTTAATGAGGGAATATGACAGAGGCCTGTACTGAGGGATCAGCACAGCCTTGCAGCAGTGTCATAATGTTGCAGCAGTCTGGTGAGAATGCGGCGAGTGTTGCAGGCCATGTGATCACCAGTAGAGCATGCAGAGATCCGTGGGAGCACAAGGGGGCTTTCTCTGCACCCAAACTCCTGTCCCGGCCTCTGCTGAAGTCATTACTGTAGCGATAGGTTGGGTCGCAGTTCTTCCTCCCTGTTATTTCAGTTCTGTGGGGCTCTGAGGGCCTGCCATCCCCATTGTGAGTGAAAAGGCAGATTTCTCCCCAGTTCATTTCCACAAGCTGTGACCTCACTTCCTGCGGTTGTCAGTCAAAGGAAGAGAGGGAGAGGGGAAGAGAGAAAGACAGCCCATCTGATTTCCTCCCTCATCAGACTCAGTGACCTCTTTCTGAAGGCTCAGGATTTTTTTTACCCCACTATAGAAAATTAAATGTCATCAACCTTGAATAAAGTCTCATAATTAATGTAGTTAGCTGGCAGTGTTTTTCCCAGAATCTGTATGTGTTATGTGCCTGAACAGTTTTTCTGAATCATAAAAGGACAAGTGTTGCGGTGGGGCTGTGATCAGATAAGGGTGGATATTCTTTTGTTTTTCTTCTGAGTGACATACTTTTTTTGTGTTGTGTGGGAAGGTGTAACAGAGCTTTTGGCTTGACTCACTGTTCGTTTTTGCAGAAGGATCTGTACGCTGTGTGGGTCAGTATCCATCTGTTAGCTGGTGATTAAAGGTTTTTAGCCTTCTCTGCCTCCTCTTGCCAGAACAGCAGCAAACAGGCTTTATCAGGAAAGGCACGTGCAAACAAGGACAGCCAGATAACTGCTGGAGCTCATCTCAATCTACGCACGTAGGGCTACACTCACACATACCCACACGCATACCACAACAGACGGTGCATGCTCATTCACATACACACCACGCCACCACACTTACGCACGCACTGCCACACTCATGTGTGCACACATGCTGTACAAACACACACATTGACACTCACACTATTTCCTACTTACTGACATCCTAGATATTATTACAGGAGCACAACAGCGGCAGAAACTGCACATAATAAACTCTCTCAAAAAGGGAGGGGTTTTGAACTGAACTGAAATTTTTCAGGTTCTGTTTCAAATCTGCTGTTTCAAAATAATACAAATCAGCTAGCTATGCAGCATGGCTTTCTTTTATTACTATTTTACGAAGATGTAGAATCTACGCACTTGATTACGGAAGCATTGTGAGAACATGTATTAGAACCGCTTGTTTACAGATCTGTGTGTTGATAGGTTTTGGTTAGAAACCTAGTTGTGTGTGAACTTATATGACTGGGGAGAATTAATGTTGTGGTCGATGCTAAATTGTTATGTTTACACAGTCAGCCATTATGGAATGCATAAGGATACTGCAGCTGCTCTGTAATAGCACACGCATTTGGGTCTGTATTTTATTTGCATTTTAGTTTGTGAGTGTTTCCAGAATAATCACACTCTTTATGTTTTCTTGATTGCTGTGTCATTGGTGTTGTCTGTTTTCAGTGTTTGTGGTATTTTGTGAATGTGTTTTCAGGTAACTGCCTCACATACACAACACAATCATGGCCATTTTACAGGGCAGGTCTAAAAAAAGTAGGCCTATTCCTCAGCCTCAGCTGAAGACTACAAATAATAATAATAATAATAATAATAATATTAGTAGTAGAAAGTAGGTGTAGTAGTTGTAGTAGTTGTAGTCTTGGTGATGGTAGTATTTTACAATTTTTTGTAAATATATTACTGAAACTAAGGATTTAAACTAAGGACTCAGAATTAGCTGAGCCCCTCAAAGTGGAGAGCACCTTTTAAAATGAATAGCCAAATAAATGTCTGTAGCTGAGAGGTTTTTGCTTATTTGGCTGAATGTAGCATACTATTTCAGTATTTTATTATTTGTTTTAAACAGTGCACTGTGTAAACCCTTTGTAGGTAGATATTTTTCATTTTTGTGAGCCTTGTGATGTAATGTAGTGTCATGTTCTGATATTGAGACCTATTGACGACTGTCTCAGGCCAAAAACTCCAGATATTTGTATGGCCTTTCAGAAGCACAGCTCTGCTCTCTCCCTCTTCACTTCAGCGGCCTATGATTACATCATCGCATCTGCCCACATGCGCATGTGCCCACTGCTCCACGCACTACTGCTGCAGGCCCCTTCTGTGTTGCTCAATGATATGAGCCATACACAAGTAAAAATCTTCATGACTGCTAGTGTTATTTTTTATTATTATTATTGTTATTATTACACAAGTAATTAATCAGACTAATCATTATGATGTTTCAGACCAGGAAATAAACAGAATGGAGAGGGCAGAAGGAAACACCTAAAATGATTTGACACAAATGGAACTTCAGGTCTTTTGAAGAATACAAATAGAAAAAAAACCCATAAAAAGACTTCTGACTGTCATTATAAACTATTCGCTCTGCTGTGGAGATCACATTACCTTCCACTATGTGAAATATGCAGAAGAAGAACTAGAGGAGCTGTATTGTACCCAGACGGTTTAAGGTTAGATTTTGTATAAATAAATTATATGTACAACAGTATAACAACTATGCCACAGATAGAGAAGACAACATGATGAATAATAATAATAATCATCATCATCATCATCGACAGAAATAATATAATTATACGGTAGCAATGATATCCAGAAAGACACCCCTGGTGGTTTCTGTGCATAATACTTCTTATAGTTGTGTCAAGCTGCTTAAAATCAGAGCATGTAGGGTGTGTGAGTTAAACCACAGTTTTCACTTGAAGAAATTAATATTTTTGTTTCATGTCACCATCTAAGCTAAAATAATGGGAAAGGCTTATCTAAATGTTCTAACACAAAATTAACAGATGTATTCTGTTCATATGAAATGAGACAAGGTGAGATACTGTCTATAATAATCCTGCATCATCCCCTTGATGTTTGAATGCAGACAAGAACGCTTTATGATATTGAGAAAGTGTGTTAATATCATTTGCTTATGATCTAGTTGTATTTAGGAGAATGCACATTTAAAAATGCTATTTCTTGTCTTCCCAGCTAAATAGTGGGTCAGTCAGATGTTTCATGGAGTTCCTGGAGGAATTTTAAATCAAATTTTGAAAATTTCTTGTGGCTTTGGTAATAAATTAAATCTTTGTTGATTTACTCGGTTTTTAATGCACAGTCAGGTCATTGTAGAAAATTAATAGAAACGTATTCTAAGCTTTTTTCTAATTGTATGTCTCTCTTGTATGACCCAGTAAAGTCTCTTTACTTTTTTGGGGGAAAATAAATAGGGGGGAGTTAATATTTTTTGAAATAGGCACTGGTAATTAATGTGCAGATGTAATTTTTTCAAGTATCAATAATAATAAGTAAAACTGTTGTGGAGTGAGAAGTAAAAGTTTAGACTTTTTATGTACAGTAAAGAAATCAGCATTCTCTCTCATTTCATTTGAGCATATAGACTTCCTTGCTTCATGGTGACCTACTTCCTGCTTCCTGTAGAAATCCTCTGCAGTTCCAGTAGCCATAGACTGCATTCCATTCCAGTGCTATCCAGTGTCTCCTTGTGCTATTTCAGGTCTATTTCCCTAAGGTGTTTTTTAAATTTATTTTGGAGGCCCTTTGGAGCCTTTAATTTTTTTTGTAGTAGTTTAAAGCCACCACTGACATTGCCTCTCCATGTTTCCATACAGATGGGACCTTTAACTTTTTCAAGATGCGGAATCTCTGCAAATTCTGTGAATTGAAGGCATCCACCTGTGAGGACACCGGCACTTGCTTCTCGAAATGTGGCATCACTTCCATATGTGACCAACTAGATGAGGTCTGCGTCAGCATCTGGTATGCACCCCACCATTTACCCATAAATCCCCCCAGACATAATGAGCAATCTCCTGTCCCCCCCCCCCATCACCAATGTCTTTTCAATTTTTCCCCCCCAAAAAAACATGGGATATTGGGATTCTTGCAACATTGATTTAATTTAAGATTATAATTTATATTAAACTGCATTTTGTTTTGCTGTCTTTTCTCAATGGGTGGTTTCTGGCTTAATTAGGTGCACTTATATAGTACTGTGTAGGACCCCCTTTTGCCTCCAGAACAGCCTGAATTCTTCACAGCATAGATTCAGCTAAGTGCCAGAAACATTCCTTTGGGATTTGGATCCCTGTGGACTTCATAGCAGCATGCAGTTTCTGCATATTTTTCAGCCACACATTCATGTTGCAAACCTCCTGTTCCACCTCATCTCAAAGATATTGAATTGAAATCTGGGGAATATTCAGGCCATTGGAGTGAACTGAAGTCACTGTCATCTTTGTGGAACCAGCTTGAGATGATATGTGCTTTGTGACATTATCCTGCATTACCCTGTATCCATTTACAAAAGGGTATACTGTGGTCATAATGGTCAGCAACAATACGTAGGTATGCTGTGGCACTTACAGTAAATGATGCTCATTTGTTACTAAGGGGCCTAATGTGTGCCAGTAAAACATTCCGCACAGCATTACACCAGCAGCAGCAGCCTGTACTGTTGATACAAGGCAGGATAGATCCATGGATTCATGCTGTTTATGCCAAATTCTGACGCTGCCAACAGCATTTGTGGCCTTTCTGTTAGCTGGAATGAGAATGCCCATTCTCCTCTGACCTCTCTCATTAAAATGATTCACTGTTTGGAGAAGCAGACTATTTGAGCAGGTGTTCCTAATAAAGTGTCTGATGAGTGTATATCCCTTCTTGACGTGTATCTTGTCTTTGTTCAACATGTCTTCACATCACGTTGACTTTAAATAGCAGTTTACTGGCTCCCTAAGAGCATAAAACATCAGGGAATGTCTTTGGTTGGACATCATCATTGTGTCTAATGATGCATTTGTCCAGTATTGTCAGTATCAAAAGAGTTCATTTTGAAATTGTGATCTGCCCTAATAACTAATAATAAAGGGTGGGCTTGATTAGATGTTCATAATTTAATTTTAAAATGACTGTACAATGCTCTATATTTAAATTCTTGTTAAGTAGGTACAGAAAACTTGTGGGGAGGTGATTTCTGGGTCCCATCTTAATCATGGCGTGACTCCCCCACCCCCCTTCAGGAGGAAGAATGATGATAACATCACCGTGGAGACATTGTGTCATCACCCATCCAAGCAGCTCTATGGCCTGATGCTGGATGACTACAACACAAGCAAGTGCCTGATGAAGGAGAAGAAGGTCCCTGGCTCGAAGTTCTACATATGCTCCTGCACTGGCGAAGAGTGCAACGATGAGCTCACGTTCCCTCCCTGTGAGTCAATCAGTCTGTCTCAACCAATCAGAGCTTCTGTCAATCAGTCAGACTCAGTGACCAGTGCATCTATCATTTAGTCGTACCCAGAGAGTGTGATTGGTAGTTAATAGTGATCAGTAAGTCTGTCATTAGGATATAATGAGCTTTTAAAGCAACGATTACAAGGATCAGTGGGAGATCACAGGGACCTGTCTGTGATCTATACCACATGCAGAGAGGTTCTGACTGGTTATAGTGGCACAATCATATCCATGCTGTTCTATAAAATGGGATTTATTTCACCTTCCGTATAAAGGCTGCTGTGTGCATGTTTCTTGGGACAAAACAGGTGGATGACCCGTCACCCTCACTCCCCTCCCAAGGACAAACCTCTTCTGGTTTAATGCAATAAAAACATCATCAGAGTGGGAGGTTGTGACATACTGTATCACCAGAACCTCCCATTCTCTCTCTTTTTCTTTCCCTCTGCTCCCCTGTCTCTTCTTCTACTTCCTCTGCCCTGTTATTCCTTCTAACTTTTTGCTTAACCCCGTTCTCTCTCTTTCCCTCATCTCCCTCGCTCCCTCCTTTCTCCCACTATGTGAAAACATGGCCGGTGGAGGGTGAGCTGGAGGCTTCAGACATGTGGTTTCCTGTCTGTGTCTAACTCAAAGCAGAACATCATCGCCACATGGCCAGCAGCCCCTTCCAGACAGCATGCTTAATATCCCACTGTATTTACAACCTGGGCTCAGGCCAGTGCAGGATTTAAACCTGCCTTATATTCCTCCTTTCTCTAACTGTCCTTCATTTTTTTCATTAATCTATTTTCTTTTATTTTATATTTTTTAAATGATGACCTACCTGATCTAGAAATCTATAAAAAAATAAGGTTATTTTGGCTTTTGTCCTGTGTTTGCCTGGTTTCTGTCAGGCTGCTGCAAGAACTCAGCAAAGGAGACTTGGTGTGTGTGTGTGCGTGTGCGTGTGCGTGTGCGTGTGCGTGTGCGTGTGCTTGCGCGTGCGCGTGCGCGTGCGTGCATGCGTGTGTGTCTGTGTGTAGCTGAAGCGAGACACTCTGGGTCTGTGGAGAATACGTTTTGCTGGAAGTCAGCGCTCTCTTATTGGATGAATGCCACTGCTTACAGCTTTGGAAATACCTCACATTGTTGTCCTCGTATTTTTCCCATAACTCCACAGCAACGTTAGAGCATCACAATTTTATCACAGGCCCTCCGTCAGTTTTAGCACTGAAGCACTGCGAATTAATTCAGAACACTTGTGGAAGGAACACTCAAACCTGCGTGTTTTATTGCCTTTGCTACAGTGTTGCTTACAACCCAGTCTGTCATGAATACTTTTTTTAGATTTGTCTTCAAAAGGGTTTTTATAGCTTGCAGATTGGTTGGTTTGTTTATTTTTTCAATCATTCATTTTGTCTGACTCAGTGTGGTGAATTGCTTGGTGGAAATTCCACACTCCCCTCAGTCCCCTCATCACAAATTCCAACACAAATTCAGCATCTATTCTCTTGTCTTGTTGCACCTCTTTGTAGCACGAGCGACCCTGTGCTAATATAGGTAACTGTATTGGCCTTGTGCTGAACTGGTGCTGGTTTGTAAGCTGAGTAGATTCTCGCTTTTGAATGAACTTCAAACAACCATCTGAAACCCTGTTGCATACTCACCGGCAAATTCTTGGCAATTTCTTCTGGTAAAGGTTTCATAATATTGAAACGTAACAGGCTCATGAATACCACTACTACCACATATACATCGGAACATGGGGTGTCCCCCACCCCCATACAGACACTGAAAGCTTCTACACTGCATCTTCATTTACCAGTTAGCATTTAGTGTACTTTATACCTTTTCCCATGGCTGTGAAGGGAGACAGATGAAAAATTGCCTGCTCAAATTATCTTCCAGTGCAGCTTCTTTACCCTACAGGAGAGACCCCCTCCCCTGCAGGCTTAAGCTGGTCCTCAGCTTTTGACCCGACTGCCCCATGACCCATGAAGGAAGTTAAACTCAAAGCTAAACACAGTATGTCAGAACAGAACCAAGCTATTTTTGAACCTGAAAGCATTGTTCATTGTACTCATTGTGTAGGTATTTGCCCAGTAGTTGTTTGAAAAGAGTGGGTGGGAGGCAGGTGGAGGTGAATAAATATATCCTTTTCCATCTCAGCAGTTTTTAGTCTGGTCGGTGGTGCATTTCGGCAGTGTTCCCCACGCAGTGCAATCCTCGGCCTAGACACAGTGCAGTGAGTCATGGGACGCTCTAGACAGGGGCAGGCTGTGGAGGTGTGCTAGTTTAGCCAGTACAATAAAACAGCACCAGACGATGCATGAATTAAAAAAACCCAGATACAACAAGTGTCCTCTGTCTTATCTGGGGGAAAAAGGGTGATATTAGAGTGTGTGGTCCTAAATTAGATTAAATGTTTTTTTATATAAATGTGAATCCTACCATTTAAAAGACAGATGTATGTTTGGAATGTGGTTCAGCAACAACAACAACGGAAAATGTTCCTACAAACAGCTGCCAATGCTGATGAAGTCTTCCACACTTGTTTTTGGTCTTTCAGCTCGGACCTCAACGCAATAATGTGAAAATGCACCATAGCACATTAACACCTCGGCTTTCTGCAATTTCAGCTGTTGAAATGGCAGTTTTAATGAAGCCGTACGACATCACTAGTTCCCCTGTCTCAACAGGAAAAAACAATAGCGAACAGATGTTTGCATAAGCCACAAAGCCTAACATCGTAACTGCATCAAAAAGAGATCATTTTTTATTGCATAAGAATTTAGAACACAAATGAAATAGCGTTTCCATTTGGACATCCTTTTTTTTTTTTTTGCATGTAAAGAAGTCATTTTCTTTTGGTGCAGTGTGCTGCAACATCCTATTGTGATCATTGCTTGCTGTATATTGGATTTATTTGCATAGTTACTGTGAAATCGGCTCAGATATGTAAAGAGAAAGTTTTCTCTGTGGGATAAGATTTGAAGTGACAGAGCTGCTACGGAATACCAACTTGTTTCGTGACTTTGCTGGATACACTTCCGATTGGTCGATGAGCAGTCATTATTTCTGAATAATGTATTATCCCAGGCTCTCAAAACATGCTGTATCACCAGAGAACAGCTTGTCAAGTTGAGGAAATTGTAAATGAAGACCTACTGTATATACTGACCCTTGTTCAGTTAGAACTTTATTCACATCACGGTCAGGGTCTCAATTAAGCTAATCCTGAGTCGGTTTTTGGTAGAAAATCTGAGGGGTGGGGATCTACATACACCATTTAAACAGACACTTGAGTTGTGAACCAACAACATCCTAGTGAGAATCTAATGAAGTTTCTGAAATTGATTTTTTGGTCTGTCCGGTACTGTTCATCTTTTGTACAGACCTAATTTTGTTTTGACTTCTCATTTAAAACTTGGACATGGTTTACAAAGTGTTTGCATTTTCTAGGTCCTCTTTTCAGAAGGATATCATGCCTGGGTTTGGGATAGTTTTTTTTAGATAGGAAATCTGGCTTTTTAAGAATCCAGTAATTCAGGACACATTCTAAACCATTGCAATCATTAATATTTTGATCATTTTTGAGTCACAGACACTGAAAAGTCTTAATCCCTGTTTACATGACATGCACTCCACATGATGATATTTTCATTATATGGCAGCAATAGAGGACAGGCTTTCTGACAGCAGGAGACTCTGAAGGAGAGCAGCCAGGTCTAGGGCTCCTTGGCATCCTACCTGTTTCGTTATTTTTGTGTTTGTGTTGGAAAAGTATTCTTTGATTTTTTTCCTTGGCTGGTCACAAGCTTTTCTTCCAAATTTTCCCAGAAAATACCGCAGTTTCATAAAAAGCCTGATTTGGCTGTGCCAGGCTAAATACACTACACATTCTAGACTTGGAATATTTGTGGCTGAACATTGTACTAATTGTACAGCATATGAGCCAACATGTGTGTGTGTGTGTTTCCAGGCTCCCGGACTCAAATCTCAAACTCCCGCCCAAGCACACAGACCAACATACCCTGGTGCTTACAGTAGATGCCATTGTGGGGCAGACACCGTTTAATGGCCCATATGCACCCTAGCATCATTCCTCCCCTACCTCCCTCTCTGGCATGTGGTTTGCCTGAAAAAAACTTTTTGTATTTTGTACTTTTCTATTTTTCTTACAGAGTTTTGTTTCAGGTATGTGTGAGCCACGTCACTCATGTGAATAAATCTTATTAAATTAAAAAACATTTTTTGTGCGGAGATATTCTTTTTTGGCTTTTGAACTAAACTTGGCTTGTTCCCCTGCATTGACTGCCAAACAGGCAGGCTCTGAAGGCCTACACAGCCGCCTGTGAGCAGCTTCACCCTGCAGCTCCAGGTTCTGACTGCTCCAATCTGCCCCTCCCAGGGGTGGTATGTCCCCTGGGACCAGGCCTAGAGCTGGCCTGAGGGGCAGCTAGACAGAGGCGTTCAGTTGGAAGGGGGAGTTGGCAGAAGGTCCAGTTAGGATAAGGGTGTAAAATTCCAGCTGGAAATTTGACCTGGATCCCTGTAGTGAGCTGTTAGGAAATATCATGACTCATCTCTGCAGATGACAGTTGATTGGGGGACTGTGAGAGGTCCATGCGCCGACTGACAACATAATAATAAATACATAATTGCACACCTGCAGTCTGCTGATACTATGGGTAATGATGCTGGGTTTTTCTTACAAGCACTGTCTTTCCCTCTAAGTTCATGTATTCTTTTTTTCATCTATTCTCTTTCATCCATTCTTAATCATTGAAGGAATATCATTTGTGCTGTCCATATTGGTGTAGTGGAGGCAATGTTAATGAATGTATCCGTAATGCAGGAAAGGCTTCACTCAGTCCTCTGCTCTAAGGTGTTCCTGCCTGTGGCTCTTTAGTGTTATGTCTACATTTTTTGGAGGCACACCATGCTTGTCTGTGCCTGCCAGTCCAGTTCAGGAAACTGCAACCTTCTGTGTTTTAAGCACAAGAAACCCTAATCAAACAGCCATGGCTAAAAAAAACCTGAAAAAAGGCAAGTGTGCCTGTCTGCTCAGCAGGTGCGTTTTCATAGTAATCTATGGAAGTGAACAGCTTGCATATTCTCATTAGAGTTTTGTCATCCACAAAAACAAGCTACCAAAGTATCGTTATTAGGTTAAGATGTGGTTGAACCACAACCAGTGGTTGATTCTTTGTCCCCAGTATCATCCTTTAGGTGTGAGGGAATTGTAGTATTTGAATAATAGTGTTTTGATTATTATTATTGTCTTGTACTCTCCATCTGTGACATAATTGGCATACTTTTTTACATAAAATTTATTTACACAAAATCTAACCTGAACCTTTCATTACAATACAGTTTCCCTACTGCTTCTACTGCATGTCACACAATGGAAGGTCTATAATGAGATCCTCACTCTATAACCTAGAATCACAGCAGAGTGAGTAGTTTATAATATCTATTTGTCTCCTTCAGAAGACCTGAAGTTCTATTTGTATCAAATCATTTCTAGGTGTTTCCTTCCTCCCTCTCCATTATGTTTATTTCCTGGTCCGGAACCTCATGAAACACACAGGGTTGGGTTGCAAGAATAAGGTTATTTGTGTGTGTGTGTGTTTTGAGAGCATGTGTGGATGTGTAAATATATATATATATATATATATATATGTGTATATAACAATGAATTGCTTACCTTTGATGCTTTACTTAATTTAGTCATATACATTGCAACATATTTAAAAATAATAACCTTAATGAGCATTAAGCAAGATTGGACAAATACAAAATTATAAGCATATTATGAAAGAATAGTAACATCATTCAAAATAATAATGTTTATTGGTTGACCAGTTTGAGTTTTATATTATTTGGGGACATTTGGTGCTTTATTATCTATAGAATGTCCCCATAGTGTTGTGGCTGCCACATAAGCAGTGTTAAGCAGTTCCACTGACCTGCACTGCTGTGATTGTGTCGTTACCTAGGGACCCCCCATGAAGATAACCAGGTTCTGCTGGTCATCCTGGTCAGCCTGCTCCCATTGCTTATCCTGGCTGTGCTGGTCATTGCCACTTTCTACTGGTACCGGGTTTATCGGCGGCGCAAGCTGAACCAGGAGTGGGAGAGCAGGAAGCCCAAACGGAGCAAGGGCGCGGTGGACTGCAGCGACGCCTGCGCCATCATGATCAGCGACCGTGACTCCGATTCCAGCTCCACCCACGCCAACAACCTCAACCACAACACCGAGCTGCTGCCCATCGAGCTGGACCTGCAGGTGGGCAAGGGCCGCTTCGCAGAGGTCTACAAGGCCAAGCTCAAACAGAGCTCTTCTGAGCAATTCGAGACGGTGGCCGTCAAGATCTTCCCAGATGAAGAGTATGCATCCTGGAAGAATGAGAAGGACATCTTCTCAGACATCAACCTGAAGCACGAGAACGTGCTGCACTTCCTGACGGCTGAGGAACGCAAGGTGGAGAAGCAGTACTGGCTCATCACCGCCTACCACCCCCGCGGGAACCTGCAGGAGTACCTGACCCGCCACATAATCAGCTGGCAGGACCTGTGGGTGCTGGGCGGGTCCCTTGCCCGTGGTGTGGCCCATCTGCATAGCGACCACACCCCCTGCGGACGTCCCAAGGTGCCCATTGTCCACAGAGACCTGAAGAGCTCCAATGTCCTCGTGAAGGGTGACCTCACCTGCTGCCTCTGTGACTTTGGCCTGGGGCTTCGATTGGACAACTCGCTGTCTGTGGATGACCTGGCTAACAGTGGGCAGGTAAGGCTCTACTCAGGTTCTGTATTCTGTGTACTGTTCTAAATGTGACTGTTGAAACAGCGTATAAGCACGAGCAGGGCTGTGTGCAGAGTAGCCCCTGAGGAGTTTTCTCATATCAGTGACACACACGTCAGCCCAATTTTTTTCTAAAGTTGAAGATGCCAGGATTTCCACAGAATGGGGCGATCTCAGGAGTTTATTAACTACACGGTAAAATAAACTACTCGTAATAGCTTTTATTCAAAGTGTTTCCACACAAGCTGTCCACCCAGAAAGGCCACTTCCTTCCCAGATGTGCTATTTTTACCTTGTCAGGGTTTTTAAAATGGTCTGTTTTAACAGAGGCATGACTCGCATTGGCATGCTTTGTGAAGCTTTGTAAAGATCATTGTCTCAGCAAATGCTGTCCCGTCGCACCACATTTGACCCTTTTTAGTCAGGGGTGGGGATGATTCAGTCCTGAGTAAGAGAGGTATCATGCAGATGATAAGAGTACGACAACAGTTCTCTGGTCTACAAGATTACCAATTGGCTGCTGTGCCACCCACACTTGGATCTCTGAAGCCCTGCAGCTGAAGTGTACACAAGTGTTGCCCAGTGCACTCGACTGTGAGCCAGTGAATATTTTGTACCTACAGTTGAGAGATTGTGTGATTGGACAAGAGGTGTGTCTCTTGCTGACCACTTGACTAACTGACAAATCAACATCCAACATGTATCTGCACAACTTCTGACAGGATGAGGCCAATTATGTCCAGTTGCCATGGACACCATGTAATAGTCAGTGGGTTATGTCACCCAGGCCTGAGGCTTGAGCCTGCAGCTGCAGGACTAAAACTGAGCTTGTGGTGAACACCTTAACCACAAGTCTAAGTGGATTTCCCCCTGCAGTGTCATGACACCTAAAGTTAATCATACTGACACTAAAAGTTCAGTAGCCTTATTTTGCAAAGCCTTAAGCCAGTCTGTTTATAGTGTTTTAGTTTAGCCCATTAATAATGCTCTCCTGTGTAGCTTGATATTTGGCATCTTAGCCAAACTGGTCTCAGTTGTGTCCATGACGTGTCACTTTCATAAACAATTTTCTATCAAAGCTTGTATGTTAGCAGTAAAAAATAGTCAGATGAATACAGTTAATAGGCAGTGCTGTGGCAGGGTTTGCGTTCAGTTTCTGCATCACTGAGCTTTTTGTAGAGAGCATCAGTGTGTAATATCAAAACACCCAGCCTGCTACAAACAGCTCATTTGCTGGGAACGTGCAGCTGTGACACATCTGCAAACTTCAAAGCTGTCCTTTAAGGAAACATAGTTTGCCTACAAAATATACAAAATGCTAATCCTTTTTAAGGTTAATTTTAGTAGTGTTGACTCCTGAGAGCGTTTTAAAATGAAAGCAGCAGAAATCCCCCTCCCCTCCTTGTTTATTGTGTAGTGAAGGTCAATCTAATCATTGCACCGCCAACACAAACATTTTTTTAATGTAGCGGTTATCATAAGAGAGTTGGCCATGTGCTTGTTTCCTGTTTTGTTTTACTGAACTTTGAGGATCTATATTGATAATATGAACATGGCTAAATGAAAGTAATTGGGAGTATTTGTTCTCAGCAAATGTGATGACAATGTTTGGTGTAGAGAGAGTATGAAGAGTCATGTATACCTGGCAACATACAGCATTCCTGTTGGTACAGTGGTACTTCAGGAACAGGAAATATCAGTCTTTCTCATTGTCTCCTCCTGTAGGTGGGCACAGCTAGGTACATGGCCCCAGAGGTCCTGGAGTCCAGGATTAACCTGGAGAACATTGAGTCCTTCAAGCAGACTGACGTCTATTCCATGGCCCTGGTGCTGTGGGAGATCACCTCCAGGTGCAACGCCATTGGAGGTAGGTCCATATGGGCATTTGTCCAACAGAAGCAGAAGAAATTATGAGTCTAATGAATGGGATGAACAGACTTCAGTATTGCCATTGCCATTCAAAGACTGATTTGAATCTGAGCAGTAGGCACTGATAGCAGATTATCTGATCAATGGGCACTAAGCGAGAACAGTACTGTATTGTTCCAACCAGGAGTACGATAGGAATAGGAGAGCAGTGTTGACATTCACGCTTGATGAGTTGGGTACTTAAACATGTTTGTGTGTGTCTCGGTTGACCTCCTGACATAAATCAAACACAGGAATTCCCTCTCTGACCTCACTAGTGACTCTCATTATTGACTGTTCTCACATTCCCCTTTTTGCAGTGTTTTTAGTTCAGCTCAGGAAATGGGTGGTTGTTGTTGCAGCTTACATACAGAAAATACAAATAGGGGTTGTTTCCTACCACGGAAAGGAAAACATTTCAGAGCAATATTTCAGTGGATGCAGAACCCACCCCCCACACCCCCCCCACCCCCACCCAATATTGCTTAACTTTGTCTTCATTGAGCTTCTGTTGGTTGTTCCTTCAAGAATAGCTTCAGATAAAATACAGCTTGAGGCTACCGCAGAACACTGTGTTGTGATAATGGACCACAGAATTATCCCATCTTTGGACATAAGCACAAAATGAATAACTCCAGCAGAGACAAAATTCCAGGAGGACACTGGTTTAACTGATATTGAGAATGACAAATAACCAAATAGATGGTTTCTTTGTTGTTAACGTAAAAAGGGATAATATGTGAGTATTGTCTGTGTAAACCACTCTAGATACTGGTGTCTGATAACATAATCACAATCTCAACCTGTGCACCTTTGAGATGAATAATTTGAGAAATGTCCCTGTGTCATATGAACACACAAAGCAAATGGGCAAGAGTGCCAGTACAATGAAAGTGCCATGTCACATTATCAGTATTCATTATTGTCTGTCAATATGATCTGTACAAACCATTTTGCTGTGATTAGCATTACCATTTTGGGATTCTAAAAAAGCACAGAATATTCAATTTCTTCACCAGAATCTAAGCGTACACTCATTGTGAATCCAGAAGCTTAAACTCCTCCTCCAAATAAGCACTGTAGCTTTTCTGCCAGAAAGGAGTGCTAAAAAAAGCTTTTTAAAGATTAAAACTGGATGTGCGTAGCGTTGCCAAACTGGAATAAGCTCTCTAGGTCCTGTGGTTTATTGTGGTTTGTTTGAATAGAGGAGTAAAATTATATTATGAGAATGATCTCTTGTTTTCAAGTGGGACACCTGCTTCATCAAAGCATATTCCATTATGTTCAAATACAAAATACAAGTTTCCCAGATTTAGCACAGACGCACACATAGTCCATGTACCTCAGGCTCAAGAGGCAGCCCAATGAGCCATCAGCAGTTGACAGCTATTCAGGATAAAGATGACTTGTCATGAGGCATAAATGTGTGAAGTAAGCGGGAGTCGTGTTTATCTGTGAGTTAGGAAGCGCAGGCTGAGCTTACAGTGTTCCTGCATGTGGCCCACAAGGGTGGGCCTTTCATGGCATAGATTCTATTTAATGGCAGTATTGGGTGTACAAGAAGCTGGTACCTTTGCACATATAGACTGACTAACGAAATCTGCAGGTACTTATGAAACTGGCAGGAGAGGAAAGTCATACATGGGAAAATAGGGCAAAGCGGGTTTTCCTCCAAGCTTTGTTATAAAAGGAAATAAAAAAGAAGCTTGAAACAATCATGTCAGAACAAGTAGGTATATTTGAAGTGTTTAATTTTTTAGGATGCAGTGTATGTAGATTGTGATATTCAGAGTGGGTAATGGAGAGAGTGAACAACTAAGTGAATTCCCTGTATTCTGAAAAGAATGATGAATGATAGGCATTCACATCTGATATGAGCCACTCTGATCGCTCTACAGCAGGTTATTATCGTTACTCTTAGACAGCCCCTTTCTCAGCTGTCATTCCAGCAGGGTGAGTCAATCTTCACGTCCGTCTCCACTTACCCACATACCCCATGCCTGCCCCAACCTGCCCAGGCTGCTCTGGCTGTGGGGAATCACCTCGCTCCGGCTGTGGAGTATCACTCTTTCACTGTCCACATATAGTGGCAGCATGACTCAGGGGGCCATTGGGAAAAGGCCTTTGGCCAGCTAATATCATATGGCCATGATCAACAAGCCGGAGAACAGAGTTGTTATGATGCAGTCGGCGGTGGGGTGCACTGTCTAATTTAAAAAGTGTCATGGATGGCATGGAGCTGGTCCTTCCTATCTGTGAAAAGCCTCTGTTAGAATGCCTGCTGTTTGTCCCTACAGAGAAAGACCAGCGAGAAAAACAAAAACCATGCTTTTTTTGTACCTGTCTCCCTCCCTATATAATTTGCACATCCCAAATTAGCTGCGGGCTTGGGCTCTGGGTGCGGTGGAGTGGGGGAGGGGTTGGGGGAGGCAGGCTTGGGAGGGAGGTTGGGGAGGGCGGAGCATTGGCCTGCACTCTGACTGTCTGCCAGCCCTCAGAATGCTGGTTTCCTCGAGGGAAGAGGCGGGGCAGCTGTGGACCAGATGTCAGGGACCAGTGAGCTAGGCAGGCTGGTACTCAACACCCAAACTGTAACACTGATAGCCTACACTCACTCTCACAAAACACCCAAACTACACTACTGACAGCCTACACTCACTCTCACAAAACACCCAAACTATACACTACTGACAGCCTACAGTCACTCTCACAAAACAACCAAACTACACTACTGACAGCCTACACTCACTGTCACAAAACACCCAAACTACACTACTGACCGCCTACACTCACTGTCACAGAACACCCAAACTACACTACCGACGGCCTACACTCACTCTCACAAAACAACCAAACTACACTACTGACGGCCTACACTCACTGTCCCTCAACATAAACCATACCTTTGACACCTTTCACTTATTGTCATTCAATATATTTTTTATATATAAGAATAGTTGTAGTAAACCTTCAATATTTTCACTTTTCACTTCTCAATAATCAGTTTAATTCACTAAACTCTAAAACTGCAGTGAAATTCAACACCTGTTCCCAGTGGCACGGGGTCTACTGCATCTTCTCACTTCCAATTTACAACAAGCGGTTTTCCAAAAAAGGGTCACTGCATTCAGCAATTGATGAATGAGTATTTTTCATTTTCAAATTCATAAAATAGCAAGTTGCATTAGACACATTGTTGTAATAATCTTTTTGGCTCATTGTATTCAAATGTCCAGGGAAATAAAACATTATGGAAATGCCCACACATACACATACACATATTTGGCATGACTGTGTTATGACCAACTTCCCATAGTATTTGTTCAATTGTAACAGCAGTAGCAGGAGCTGAAACTGGGAAAACAATGTTTTTCCGCCCCAGGACACACAATATCTTGTGGGTGGGTATATTTTGTTTTAAAAACTGAAACGGGGGAAATCCAGTTGTCAAAAACAGGAAGTGTCAGGTTTTGGACACAAATGCTCTTAGGAGTCCCTGTCAGGCCCCCGGCTTCCTACCGGGCGAACACACATCAGCCTCGCTACTTCCTGCAGGCCCAGATCCTAGACACTGTTCAAATTCTCATAGTGCACAGTTTAGAGTACGTACTGTAACTGTCCTGTTCAAATTCTCATACTTCACAGTTTACAGTACATACTGTAATTGCCCTGTTCAAATTCTCATAGTGCACAGTTTACAGTACATACTGTAATTGCCCTGTTCAAATTCTCATAGTGCACAGTTTACAGTACATACTGTAACTGCCCTGTTAAAATTATCATGGTGCAGTTTACAGTACATACTGTAACTGCCCTGTTAAAATTATCATTGTGCAGTTTACTGTACATACTGTAACTGCCCTGTTCACATTCTCATGGTGCAGTTTACAGTACATACTGTAACTGCCCTGTTCAAATTATCATTGTGCAGTTTACTGTACATACTGTAACTGCCCTGTTCACATTCTCATGGTGCAGTTTACAGTACATACTGTAACTGCCCTGTTCACATTCTCATGGTGCACAGTTTACAGTACATACTGTAATTGCCCTGTTGAAATTCTCATAGTGCACAGTTTACTGTACATACTGTAACTGCCCTGTTCACATTCTCATGGTGCACAGTGTGCAGTAATAACTATAACTGCCCTGTTCACATTCTCAGAGCATGCAGTTTACAGTACCCAGAATTAGTCATCTCATGGGGCTGTTTTAGTATAGTATCTGTATTCTGATGGATATAATGTCTTTACCATGTACCAGGTCTGAAATGCAACTCACTGAACCTTCAAAAAGCATTTTTTAAAAGTTTATTGTGAGAATTTTCTACACTTTTTTCTCACTGTGGGTTTTCTCCTTTTCTCAGTGGCACACCTTGCCTTCCAGGGGGACACTGATCAAAACAACAACAACAACAAACCAATAACAACATGATGCATTAGATTCAAATGCAAATCTCCGTATTCAGTGAGCTAATGGAATTATGGTTGCTCCCGTGAGGATAGTAAAATCCCATAATAAACTTCTGTTTGCACGTAGTATCTGAACATCCTCATTTGGATGTGGCTACAGAATAACGCTCTTATTCGTCATATATTATTATGATTTCTAGAGCCATTGTCTGCTGCTCAGCAAGCCTTAGGCTGCCATGTAAGCCTGTGTTGTCTGAATTTCCTTTGCACTTTAACTGCATACATTTGGATTGTGAGTGGATCAGTTTGCAAAATGCAATCCAAGAACCCAAACAAAAAAACTGTGACTTGGAGTAGATTCTGGTGCTGAAAGATTTAAGTAATTTGTCTGAACTGAGACATTGTCTTTTTTATAATTGTAATTCGGGACTTTGGTTCCTTGGTGGTAACTAATGTATATTTTAGAGCCAATGGCATTCTCATTGTTGATTTATTGAGATCCCTGAGGGCACCAGACATCTCAATTAATTTTCCAGACTCTGGAAGCAAAGTTTTGGATGCAGTCCCACCTCAAATATTTTAACATATGGCCCCTGTGTGACACAAAAAATACATTATGCAGTATGAATTATCAAAATAAATTCTATAAGTATGAGTGGATTGGAGGGGTTTTAGTGGTTGAAAGTGGGATGTTCATGGGAGGATCGTCTGGTTCCTGTTGATGGATGGCTGATGGTTACCGTGGAGTCTTCCTGTTTTGTGTCTGCTTCAGAGGTGAAGGACTACGAGCCTCCCTTTGGCTCAAAGGTGCGAGAGCACCCCTGTGTGGAGAGTATGAAGGATAACGTCTTACGAGACCGAGGCCGTCCAGAGATCCCCAGCAGCTGGAATAACCACCAGGTAATGACTGCGTGAGCACATACTCGCACACAAACTGCGAAACAGCAAGTACACACACTCTCTTATCCCACACACACGCGCGCGCGCACACACTCGCACACAAACTGCGAAACAGCAAGTACACACGTTCTCTCTTATCCCACACACACGCGTGCACACACATGCGCGCGCGCGCTCACTCAAGCATGTCCGTATTCTGAATGCATTTCAGTCTGCTGTGTGTAGTAAGTGCACGTGTAGTTGTGACCGTGCGGCCGATCCTACCTGCAGGGTGTGCAGCTCGTGTGTGCCACCATTAACGAGTGCTGGGACCACGACCCAGAGGCACGGCTGACTGCGCACTGCGTCGCCGAGCGCTTCCACGACATGGATCACATGGACAAGCTGTCAGGGCGGAGCTGCTCGGAGGAGAAGATCCCAGAGGACTGCTCCGTGAGTGATGGGAAGTAGCTCCCACCACGCTTCCCTGACCAAAGCCAGGGGGTGGGGCTTATTTTACTGATCAGTCGCCCAGCTATTCTGCCTGGACCATGAGGAGCGCTCAACAGCATCCAATTCTGCTTTCCGCAGGGACTCTTGCTGTGAGTTTGGGGAACAGAGAAACTGGAAGATGTATACCAGTATATGTATATATACCTGTATATGTATAACACATTGGTCCTCCTGGATGACCTCACCGAGAGGGAGAAGCAATAAGCTGGACAGAGGCAATATAAGCATTTATAATCAATGTATTTTGCGCTTTATCAAAATACCTATGCAATACAAGACCATGTGTTAATGTACATTCATGAAGAGAGTATATTCATGTATTTTAATGCGGCTGAGGGGCATGGGTGCACTACCCCTCCCTCAGGAGTGAGAATTGTACAGACATGTTTATAACATTAATGATAATTCAGCCTATTTCTGCAAGGGAGGAAATTGTACAGTAAACTGCACAACTCTAAACTGACAAGTGATGTTAGGTAGAAGTTTGTGTGTGTGTGTGTGTGTACATGAGTGTGTGTTCGAGTGTGTATTTTTGTGCGTGTGTGTGCATTTGTGTAAAAACATTACATTTCTTTCAATGAAAATATGCATAGCGTCATCCAGGGATGGGTGGGTTTCCGTAGGCCATGATGACAGTCTCGTGAATTTGTGACCACTACTGATTGGTCAGGTAGCCGCAAATCCGTCTGTTAATCTGCACGTGAAACGTCATCCCCTCTCTCACGTCTGTGGGAGCCTGACTTACAAGCAGCAGTGTGATGAGAAGTGGCGGCTTCAGGGCAGGGCAGGGCAGGGCTTGTCTGCGCTGTCCCAGATCGACAGCGGAGGCGCTGGCAGTGAGCGCTGATGGAGATACAACTGGGCTTTCCAAATTGAGGAGAAAAGGGGAGGAAAGTATTTAGGAAACAAATCAATAAAACATACTATGCAGTGAAGCAGACTATCAAAAGGGAATAAAAATATCCTATGCAAAGTATGCTGAGGCTGGAATTCTACTGACTGTAGTCCCAGCAGCGCTTTCCCTGCACAGTACAGTATATTACTACAGGTATTATTGTGAAAAGAAAAAAAACTATACAGACCCCTCAAAGGTCTTATTGTTCTTTTGTATGTAAAGTATTGTGTAACACAATGATTAAAGCATTTCAGTATTTACTCTAACCGTAAGAATTTATTCACTTCTTTACATTCATTTTTCATATTTTTGTACACTTGTGTTTTTTGTATGCATATCATGTGTTTATTTACTTAATTTTATTTGACATTTTTTCCTACACTTTACATTTTATTATGGCAGAATTATTATTAGTATCATCAGACAGAACAACCAAATGAACATTTAACATATTCAATGCTTTTAATCATTTTAATTATCCATCACGTAACTGACATCAAGCGTTATTTGTGTCATCATGGTTGCCCATTAGTTTTTCTCTCTGTAACATACATTGGCTATTGCAGTAATCACACATTACATTACATTACATTCATTTGGCAGACGCTTTTATCCAAAGCGACGTACAAAAAAGTGCATTTCATGATCGTAGACAACTGCTGAACACGGGTTCAGTAAGGTACAATTACTTATTTTGTACAGCTATTTCTAGCCGAGAACAATGAACACTATTCTGGTCTAACATCTGCAAAGCCAACTAGGCAGAAGAATAAGCTACAGTATTAGGTGTAAGCTTATGAGGTGCTGGGTAGTGGTACATTCCTCCCTCACCATTGAGGCTTGGTCTTTTAGTCATGTGACATCTGCACTGTAGAACATGCCCTTTGTCCACAGTGCCTATCACAACATACACACAGAACTTAGAAATACAAAAATACTCCTGATAATTTGGACTGCTGCCCTGACTCATAATCCTCCCCCACCATTTCAGATACAAATTACACCAAAACTGCCATTTTCTGACAAGCTTTGATAGAACCCTTTGACCCCTGCTTGGACTTTTATCCAAATTCTCTTTCTGTGGTTCTCACTTGAGCTCCTGATGATAAGACAGCTCCCAGTCACTCTCAGATGCCTGTAAAAAGGGTTGAGTCACTCATCAACAAATATTGGTTTCCTCACTGTCAACAGCTTTCAACTCAATGCCTTTCTATTACCTTCAACAAGAGCATTCCACTTGTCTTCCATTTGATGGTTTGCTTCAGAAAAGAAGATGCTTCCACACAAGTATAACTTTCCGAAAACTCTCTCTTCTGTGTCTATCCTGGCTCTGACTTGCGGCCTTAAGCACAGACAGCCACCTCTGCAAGGGATGGGAAAAATACTCCTTTGGTCTGTGGAAACTGGCTATTATATATTCTTTTTATCCCCGAGTGAGGAATTGAATACTTGCATGTTCTGAAGAGAGTGATACTGTAAATACCAGCCTGGCCTTTGTTTAGTGAATTGCGCAGCCTTCCACAGGGTAGAGTTCTTTGAACTCTCTCCAAGCAGGCGCTGTTAGTTAAAGCAGGTATGCCTGGTTATATATCTCAGTGTAATGCATGAGGTCACTCTTCATCTCCTTAGCAACACAAAGGAAAAGCACTCTGTTGCCAAAACACCAGCCTGCAGAAAGAGAATTTCACTGGACGCCACTGAAAACCGTCTCCCTGTCTCATAGAAATGTAAACTTCCTGGATTAATCAAGCCTTCACACTTGATTCTGGACCTCAGGCTCCTGAGTCTGTGTTCCGGCCGCAAGCACAAGCTTCTCCTCAAGTGCCTTGATAAAAAATCTAATTGTTACTATAAATGGGTTTGGTGTAAATTTGTAAGCATTGCACTTTGCCCGCAGTGAGCGCCTCTAATTAAATAATTTATAACAATAATCTGTAATAATCTGGACATTGTGCTGGAGTACAAGTGGTATACATACCTCAGCCACTCAATGTCACAATTATTCACACCATTAATTGTTTAAAATTAAAATAAAAACTTGACTCAGTGAAGAAATAAGTCAGACCTTTGCAAGACAGAAGATTGCACAAAAGTAAGTAAAACTAAAGAGCACTTCCCAGTATTCGGTCAATAATAAGATTTAAACTGTGCTCAACTCTATAATATGTAAACTTGGGTGCCGGTCCAACATATTATGCAAAATGAGATAAGGGCCGGGGAGTTATCATTGGCTTCTTTTATTTTAATTTTTTTTTTAGTTGGTTGCTGGTTTCTTTGATGTGATTGGCCCTATTGTACTACGTCATCTAACCTGTTGTGCCAGGAGAACGATATTTGATTGATGTCCTGCAATTCAGTTTGCTACTTTTGACAGGATGAAGGGCGTTTTGCCCGAAACGTTCGTGCAAATAAAAGATATATAAAAATATTTTATGTTAGTGCGTCCCGTATCTCATCTTTGCATTTTATAATCTCAACAAGAAACTTAACTAAATATAGGCCTGCCGTAACACATTCTGATATCAGCCCATGAGGACGTTAAAACAAACAATTTTGGCTATCTTAGCACACATTAATTAAACAAGCTCTATCCCAAATCAGTGCTACACAATGTTTCTTAAATAATTTCTTGTAACCTTTTTTGCGTCTCACCTTCAAATGAGAATGTGGTCATTCAAACTGTGTGTCACATGGAAGTGGGGTCTATACAGTAGCCAACCCAACCGCACTGCGAGCAACGTCTCTCAACAAGACCAGGAAGTGAATTTAAAAACGGAGCCTGTTTTTACTTACTTGCACCGGACTAGTCTACGTTATGGTCAACACTGAAAAACGGCTATTTTTAGGTTGTGTATCATAAAGACTAGCCTACAGTGTTTCTGTATTTTTATCTTGCACCCAAGAACACAACTTTTGAAAGATTGTTTTTTAAAAATAATACTCTCAAGTCCAGCATCCTAAATGCTTTAAAAAAAACCTTAAAATTGTACGTGCGTCGACACCGAGACACGTTAAGCCTACGCACATCTTGCCAAGGGATGCAGGCCTATTGTATTGACCATACAGTTCTCCGGCTGGTCAAAGGAGTGAAAGGTCTTCGATCTATGTTTAGAAATGCGGTAACGACGTAAAACATGCTTTAAAAAAAATAGAATACGGACTTAACTCATTGGCAACAACTGAGATTATTGTTGTTTGATAGAACACACTGGTAACAACTTGTTGCACAGTCTCTGCACCTGTCATGATTCGTCGTACAGAAAGGATGAGAGCCACACGATTCCTGTGGGAGACCGGGAGTGCTAAGAGTTACAAACTGATAAACCTGTGGATGTCAATCACTGGCTGGACGGAGACAACCGGAAGTAAACTCACTTTTACAAGGTAAGTCCAAATAAAATGCTGCTATTATACAGAACCAAGAAAGACAAAACTACCTGAAAACTAGACATAACATGTGGCTAATGTGCCTTAGATTAATTACATTTGGGTAACATTTGGTCAGAAACAAGTGTGCCGGTTTGTCCAAAAAGCAACAACAAGCTCCCAGGTATTACGGTAACGCATGAGTTTACATCTTTACATAGCCTACATTTTTGTACAAGAAAAAGAAAGCACTAGGTTACGTAGTTTGGAATGAAATTCAGACCTGGGCCCAGAGCCAAAGGCGATCACACAGCGTGAAAAGCGATTGCACAACTGCAGTAAAGCGGGTGTTGTAACGCAATTGAGCAGAATAACATGCTTTGGAGAACCCAATAACATTTCAGAAGGGAAATGCATGCCGCGCCGGCTGTTTTGTGTAGTGTGTGCGGCGCAGACATTCTTTGGTTTGGGAGCCCTAATCACCAGGTTCAGAAGCATTCTACGCCAGTCCTACAGGCCTCTGAGACAGAGGCACCAACCTCCACCACCTGTTCATTTTGTTCTGGATACTGTTTTTATTCCAACTAATGGGGTACAGACTATCATTGTGTCAGAATTGATGTCCTCTGGACCGATGCTTCACAACATCTAGAAACTACTAGCTGAGGATTAAAGGGATTTTTCCTAGTCACCCTTATTATTTCAGGGTTCTGGCCTTAATTAGTACTTAATTAGCCCTATGTTTATAGCTGCATTTCTTGATAATCGTATGAATGACCGCTGAAGACTGTTCTTGTGTTCTTATACAAACTGTTTTACTGTGATCTAATCTATGAGTGAACCAGTTTTGGTTTGTACAGCCAGTTAGCTCATTTATCCAAGGTAATTGGTGGAAACAAAAACCTGCATACACACTGGCCCTCCCACACCGAAATTGCCCACCCCTGGTCTTGTGTCTGATGCATCTGACAACTGAAATTGCAATCTCATGTATTACCATTTAATATATTTATAAATATGCAAAGTACTAACCCAGTACCTACAAGCAGATCCATACCCCAGGTGGTGGAGGGTGAGTCCAATTATGTGAGCTGCAGCAAGTGTAGCAGGCAAAGAGCAGCACTGGAGAGGTCTGTCAGTTTAAAAACGGCACTCCATTAGTGATGTGTGCATGTGATAGGTTGAGTATGAGGAAATGTAGTGATGTGTTCATGTGTTAGGTTGAGTATGAAAACATGTAGTGATGTGTGCATGTGATTGGATGAGTATGAGAAGGTTGATGAGGCCGAACAATGGTCGGCTGTAGCAAGTTTCCTGACCAAACTTGCTCGACGCATTTAATGTGCAACGCTCATGTTAAATGATTTTTTCTTCTTAGTTCAGTAAATGCTCTTTTACTTCCATGATATGTGGCATAGCACGTTTATTTGTAGTTTTAATTAAATTGCATTAGGCTAAGTTAAATGTGAAAAATTACTCTGGAACATGCTCCACAGGATATGGGAGGGTTCAGGCGGTTAGGGTATGCTTTTCATTTCTTTTGACCCAATTGGTGGCTGTATGTTAAAGCCATATGATAACATCTTCCTCTGACTCCATTCTGTGCCAGCTTAGCTGTAGTCTGAGGTGTGAAAAGAAGCAGCTGATGGCACTACGTGCTGCATAGATTGTGGTTGTCGACTCTCTTGTATATGCAGGATACAGGATCGATATGTATTGTGCATGAACATGGCTGCAGTTGCGGGCAGCTGGGCATTCCAAATTAGGGTGGAAATTGAATATGCTCCACCCCATGGTATTATAAATAAAATAAAATGACATTGGTAATATCATGTGATTGTAGAAAATCACTGTGGTGCATTGTCTTTGTGATGACCTGAGCATCAGTTCTTGTTGAGCAGTACAGTAGAACCTGAGATACGAATGCTTCTGGAAGGGGGTTGAAAAAATGCCACAAAAAAGTCAAAATCCAACTGAAAATGAAGGCAAAATACACTAGTTTTAATTGAATTATTTATTGGAGCTGTATTAATTAATAATTTACTTTAATTACATTAGCCTTATTTTCAGCTATAGCCAGTGTCATTTTGAAGCTATACATTTTTTTTCATGTTAGCCAAATAACAATAATAAAGAAATCCTTTAATGGTTCACTTTCTGGAGATTTTTGATATGTATGTTTTCGATTGGCCCAGACAAATTTTTTGTGCCATCATATGCTTAGTTTCTTACAAAATTATGACTTCAGGTTTAAAGGAAGAAATTATATTTCCAGAGGTTGGGTATTTAAAATATGTTCTGGCTATTTTAAATAAAAAATAAATACATTTTTATCTCATCTTCAGTTTAAACTGTTTCATACGATGCATGTACCCTGAGACCACTCTGAAGGAAAGTGGCATGGTTTTCTTTATCGACAGTAGGCTATGGCTTAGGTACATGTTAACCAAGCAGGAAATGGTTCCTGCATTTGCAATTCAAGCTTTCAGGGTGAAAAGTTATGAAAACATCCTCACGTCACTTTGACCTACTACCTTTAAACAACTAGACCTATTGGGATACCAGAACCCCAGTTCGCCTTCCATCTTCTCAGCCTCTGACTGTTGAAACTCCTCATCTGTAAATTCTTAAATGTATAAAGTTCTGCAATCTAGCTAAAATTCAGTTTCGATGTCAAATATAATCATAATGTCAATTTCAACTTGTAAATAGCTTGTAAATCACGCTTCTCTGGTCCTTGAGAGTGAAGCAGTTGTGCCACCTTTGAAGTAGTAGCCTAGGCCTACTGGTACAAAATGGAAACAAATTTTTATTGTTTGTAATTCTGAATAAATGCTATACAATTAATTAGTTAATGTGTATAGTCTCTGGAAAAATAATGTCACTCTACATGCTGCTTGGAGTTACTTTAAGTGTAGGCTATTTTATTTCTTTAAACCATGATGTCAATGGCCCTATACTAGGCATTGTAAAGCAGATTTCTGGATATTTCTGCATCTAAAATTGTCCTTAATCACAGGCAAAAACTGTGTAGGACCAGTTTTTGTAGGACCAATAGAAAACATACTGTAAACCTGAAACTATGTTCACATAAACTCCAGCAAGTGAACTATAGCTAAGTGGTATCTCATTCGGAAAAAAGTTTAATTTTTTCATTGAGGAAAATGAGTGGGAAGAAAACAAACATGTCTGATGTGTTCAGTAAAACCTGCCTTTGCTAAAATTTAACATTCCACACACCAGCTAAAATATAATGTAATAAGATGGACTTCATCTTGATAGTGAAAGTGGTACAAGCTTCTACCACAATTCTTCAATGCAAATAAACAGTTAGTCAGGATACAAAAGACAACTTATGGTTGGTCCTCCATCCATTGCATTTTCATTTCGCAAGCTCTCTAATTTCACTCACATACAGAAAACATGTGGAACATGCAGACCTTTGTGGAAAATAGAACAGTGAAAGGGCTATTGCTTACTTGTCATTTACTGAATGCTACATGCTTTGCAGATTAAAATGAGCAACCTATTATTATATGACAGACAAGAAAATTTGTTACCAATTACAAGGCCATGTATTCAGACCAGCAATAAAAAAAGAAAACACTGGATATCTGGTTATGCTTGCTTGAGAACATACAATGAGTGCTGTTACATTTGGGACAAAGACATATTTTGACTCTGTACTCCCCAGTTTTAGATTTGGAATCACAAATCTGTAATATGATTACAATGTGGTTGAAGTGCACACTCTCAGCTTTTATTTAAGGGTATTTTTATACCAATTTCTATTGGATTCAGATCAGGTTATTGGCTGTTCCAGTCGAGAATTTTCCTACTTTTCAAAGCAAAAAATGACTGCATCTTATTTACTCAGGTTCAGCCAAATGCATCCTAACTCAACTGGCTTCATCCTACAGTAAGACTATTATCCCCAACACACTGCTGAAGATAATAGTCTTGCTGTGGGGGTGGGTGTTTTGTATCTTGGGCAATTCCTTTTGGCCTCCACACATTCCTCTTGCCATCACTCTGATACAAGTCCATCTTGGTCCCATCTGTCCACAAGACCCTTTTCCAGAACTCTTCAGGCTCTTTGAGGTACTTTTTAGCAAACTGTCACCTGGCTATCCTGTTTTTTGGCTAACTAGAGGTTTGCATTTTTCAGTGTAGCCTCTGTAGATCTGTTTGTGAGGTCTTCTGCATACAGTAATCACTGACTCATTCACACCTGCCTGTGTCTTGTGGTTCTTCACTTAAGATGAGAAACTGTAGAGATCTTCCTTGGCCTACCAGGGCCTTTGCGATTACTGAGCTTACCAGTGCTCTCCTTCTTTTTAGTGATGTTTCAAACAGTTGATTTTGGTGAGCTTAACGTTTGGCATATGTCTATGTCATGCTGACATATACCAATAACAGATTCCAAAGGCAATCAAAAGCCTACAGTTAAGACTAGATACTGAAAGCTGTCTTATGTCTGAACTAAGGAAGCAATTGAACACACCTGATTAATCAGAAACACACAGAAGCCCAAACATTATGATGCCCTGAAATGGGGGGACAGTATAAAAAGTGCTGTAATTTCTACATGCTGAAACCAAAATGTATGACAATAGAGAACATGAATATGCAATTTAACTGCATGTGAACAGCCTTGATTCCAAACCTATAAGTGTGGAGTATGGAGCCAAATCAAGAAGAAAAAAAAAAAGTATTTGTCCAAAATATTATGGAGCTCACCACTAAAGCATTTCTGTCTGAATTCACTACTTTGTAAGTGGTGAATATTCATTGAATGTTAATTGCCATCGACAAGACAGTTGCTAAAAATGTTTTATTATCTATAATTTTTCAATTAATATTCTTGAATGTTAATGATGAAAGCCAGTTCTAATAAATGTTTTATTATTATAAATAATTTACAATGTTAAATTTTTCTGTACTGCACTTAGTGCCCTATTCTGAAAGTATAAGCTCCTATTAAGCTACTCTATTGCTACGACTAAATCATTACGCAGAGATAGATCTTTACTGCTACTGTATCTAGGAGCATCCTCCGCTGTACGGTGGCCAGTTGACGAGATGGCCTTTCAGATTCTCTTTATCGGTACGACGATCGTGGCTATGACACTCTATGATTAGCGCGACAATGTAAAACTGGAATCAGCCTGGCTCCTTCAGGCTTTGTATTCTCAAGTGTTACTCTGACTGGCCTTAAGTGAGTTGTGTGACTACCTTTGTGTTTCATTACTCTGTTAGTTTTTCAGTTGTAAGTGCAGTAGGATGAATTGGGGAGGGGGGATTAGCTTGTCATTCTTTCTGCCAGCTGCAACTACAACACCCTTTGCCCCTGTGTACATGTAGAACATAGATAGACCATCTATCCACCTTTGGACGTTATAGTATTACCAGAGATATTACTATAGAACAACTCCATATTCTTTGCACTTAAAGTTCTCCCTTTCACTGCTGTTTAACTATTCCGATTTTCTTATGAAAGTTACAGTTTCATTTCAATGCCTGTTAAAATCACTGGAAAGACCCATTACTTAGAGCCTCCTGATGTGAAAAAGGAATGCAGGAATTGACTGTCTCTAGTCTACTTAGGAGCATCTGTGGTACTCTGGTTAGTCTACAGTACGGCTGCCCAACCCCATTCCTGGAGATCTACCTTCCTATAGGTAGAGGTAACGTACAATGTACACCTCATTCAACAGCTAGAGATCTCATTGAGCTGCTAATGAGTAGAATCAGGTGTGCCAAATTAGGGTTCAAATGAAAACCTACAAGATGGTAGATCTCCTGGACCAGGGTTGGGCGTCTCGTTAGTCTATAGGAACGGTGAATGTTTACACTAATGTATGTTATTTGTCAACAAATTGGATAAATGTTGCATAAAAAGGCAAGTGTAAACAAGGTCCAATAGTGTAGAATTTGTGTCAAAGAAAGTGTGACATGAAATTTGACCAAAAAACCAGGTGGATAATAATGATGCTCTGCCAGACTAGGTTAGAGTATGGCCAGCTGCAGCAGTCCATGACAGCAGACTCTCTGCTACTTGCTGCCACCTGTTGGTGATTTTTCCCTTCTCATCATTAAATATTAGGTGAGACTGATATAGAACATCACCATATTCATATAAAGAGAGGGTCAACTTTTCTGATCAGGACCACTGAAAATATATTTTTAAATAAATGGGCGGAATTTCAATCGGGCAATGTAATGGGATCGTTAAAAATAAAGGCAGGTTTAAGGGGTAGTACACACCTTTCACCTGACAGTGCTCCTAGGGTTTCATTTTGTTAGTTTAACTCTACCAGACTTGTTATGACTCTAATTAAGCACTTACATTATGGATCTTCTCCCAGAAATCTTTGCTTTCAGGCATTTTCCGTAGACTGGGAGGGATATACCAGAAGCACACATTGGCGTATTCGGGCTGCAGAAAATGTAAAAAATATTTCAGTTTGGGTTTCATGAATGCAAATGGTTTTTAAATGGGAAAGATAATTGCATTTGTCCTTTTTTGGAGCGAGCTCCATAACATTTGGGACAAAAACATTTTTTCTTGATTTGGCTCTGTACTTCACAATGGCAGATTTGTAATCAAACAATTAATATGTGGTTAAAGTGCTGATTCTCAGCTTTTATTTAGGGGTATACATTTTGATTTCACCATGTAGAAATTACAGCACTATAGATAGTCCCCCCCATTTTAGGGCACAATAATGTTTGAGACAAATGGATTTGCAGGTGTTTCTGAGTAGTCAGGTGTGTTCAGTTGTTTCGTTTACTGCAGGTATAAGAGAGCTTTTGGTATCTAGTCTTGACTCTAGGCTTCTGATTGCCTTTGGAGTCTGTTATTGCCAATGAAAGTCAAGGAAGCCATTATGAGACTGAGAAATAAGAAGAAAAAAACAACAGTCAGAGACATAGCCCAAACCTGAGGCTTACCAAAATCAACTGTCAACATCAGTAAGAAGAAAGAAAGCACTGATGAGGCCAGTAATCGCAAAGGCCCTGGTAGGCTAAGGAAGTCCTATATAGTTGATGACCAAATAATTTCCATCATAATAATACATTTTAAAAAACCAAACACATGTCCAACAGATCACAAAAACTCTTCAGGATTCAGGTGTAGATGTGTCAGTGACTACAGGATTACAGAGGCTACACTACAAGATGCAAACCACTTGTTAGCCACAAAAACAGGATGGCCAGGTTACAGTTTGCTAAGAATGACATAAAACCCTGCAGAGTTATTGAAAAAGGTCTTGGACAGATGAGACCAAGATTGATTTATCTTGACGTATCAGAGTGATGGCAAGAGCAAGGTGTGGAGGCCAGAAGGAAGTGCCCAAAGTCCAAAGCACCCCCCTCACCTGTGAAACCTGGTGGTGGGAGTGTTATGGTTTAGCCATCTGTGGCTGCCACAGGTACTGGCTCATTTGTCTTCACCGATGATGTAACTTGACAGCAGCAAAATGAATGCTGAAGTGTAAAGAAGCATCCTATCTGCTCAGGTTCATTCTACAGCGTGACAATGATTCCAAACATACTATTAAAGCAAGAAAGGAGTTTTTCAATACCAAAAACTGGAAAATTCTTTACTGGCCTAAGTCATTCATCTAATCTGAACCCAGTTGAATGTGTGTTTCATATGCTGAAGATAAAACTTAAGGCAACTTAAGGCTGTGTACATAGTGCTGTAATTGTACACCATGGTGAAAGTGTATAAAAATATGCATTGTGCATTTTAATCACGCTGTAATTGTTTAATTACAAATCAAAATTGTGGAGTACAGAGCTAAATCAAGAAAAAAAGTATTTCCAAACATTCAGATCAGGTTATTGGATCAGGTTAATGTCACAAACATTATGGTGCTCACTATATATATATATATATATATATATAGTGAGCACAGTCAGCACCGACACAGACCGTGGGGCCCATCTGTGGGGCCCAACAGTCACCCAGTAGTCCCGAGAACAGCATTTTAACTACTGACCTCCATCAGAAGCCGGAAACCTTCTCTCTTCTGTATCTCCATAGCCAAATACCTATAAAATAAGGAGAGATTAATGTACACTTGATCCAAAGAAAAGAGAATTTCACTTTTGAGGCATATGATACCCCACTAGCAGACCACAGCAACATGCAAGCTTGCTTTTACTGTCGCATTGTGCCTTCCTGCCCAGCTCAGTGCAGTGTCTCAGTGTTTCAAGGCTGCACTGGTACCATTGTCTTGTCAAATTGTATCTACACAAGGCACTATATCCTTAGGCTTGCTTTGCCATAATTTTTGCTTTACTGTGAAAGGGTTCTCACATTCTCTCCACAAAAGTTGTAATTAGAGCCAGAACTCATAATACATGTGAACACTAGTCATCAAGACATTTTCCTAACTATTTTGGAAGATTCTCCTGGTCAGGTATCTGGCCATTTTATTGAGACTTGGAGGGGGAGGTGTAACAGCTGTGAAATATTTGTGTCGTATCCCCTTCCTTGTTTCTAGTTCAGCCTTCCTGCCTTCCTACCAAAACCACTTACATGATCAAACATAAAATACTTCAATCCAGAAATCCAGATGAAACGCAAGACAATCCAGATGCTCCAGCCCTTAAAGGCATACTATTCAGGATTTTCTAGCCTTGCTGTGGTCCTGTGTTTTACAATCAAACAAGTGTTCAACTGCCCACTCATCCCAAGTACCCCACTTAACGTAGCTAGCTGGATAGCTAGAGATAACATTAGTACCATGAATTGATCAACTGTGAGAGTCAGATTTGATTTTAGCTTAATTCCATTATGTTGAACGCAATAGTGGTTTTATCATCGGGACCTTTCTTTAGAAAATTTCAGACCTTCATAACAGGCTTTATTGTTGCTAGCTTCACACAGCAGGTTACTTACAGGCCCAACAGAAAGCCAACTCCGTGTTACTTTTCATCCCCTTGGTGAACTTCAGCTGATTCCACCGAGGAAAAGCAATTCTAAGGTTGACTTTTTGCTTTGCCATATCTGAGCTTCTTTGCTAGGCAGTTAGCAACAAACACTCCGTAGAAATGTCATCCCAAACAACAAGCTCTGTAGCCACGCCCACACCTCCCCACACAGAAGACCACGCCCAGAGATGTCCTGAACACATTTCAGAATAACAAATACAGGTAAAGGTGCATGAAGTCTGTGTAACTGGGTAAAGACAGATCTCCAGTGCTTGATACATATGCCTTTGCATGGTTATTTTATAATATATTCAAGGTAAAAATCCATCATAGTATGCCTTTAACTGAGAATGATTTTCAAGACTGTTCTGGATTTCATTAGACTAAACTAAACCATTGTATTGTTGTAATGGTGCCAGTGGCACAGTAGAGGGTGCTGTCTGCAGCCTCAAGAACACTGGATTAATGGGAGGCACTGCACCTGTTGGGTATTTTTACATCTCTGGTTAAATCAGGACAAGATTTACGAGGATGATGATACAATTTTAAATAACATTAAATGTGTGAAGCTCAAACAGGTGAGTAGAACAGGCTAGGTGCTGAACGCATTGAAGATGGTGACAAATTGCTGTGACCAATTGCCTAAACTCAAGGTTTTCTGTATGGATTAGAAGTCCCTGGCAGGAGCTCACAGCCAGGAAAAATATTCTTGTGTACAATGACTATTACTTTCCAAAGTTTTACTTTTTGTGAATACATGCAGTTTAGGAGAGCGGTTCAGACTGACTTGGCCAGAGCAATGGCCTTGTTTACTCTCTCCTCCAGGCCATGGGTTCCTACTGCCTTCCACAACAGCCAGAATTTAAAGGCGTCAGGCTTCCGGCTGCACTGGATGGACTTGTCGCCTGTGTCATAGCTGATGTCATAGAACTTGTCCTGCTGGAAGAGGTAGGATGCCCGAGCAGAGTGGCACCTCTGTAGCAGACCCTGAAAAATATGCAACAGAGACATGTGCCCAGATGGACACATACATCACTGCCACTGGAGATGGAATGACAGATGCACCTATCTCCAAGCCTCTCGTCCACAAACCTTCATTAATTAGCCCAATTGTATACTCAATTTAACATTTTACATATTTCATGGTATGTGACCTTGCAAGTATGCTTCAATTTTGTTACCCTTGGAACAAATTTTTAAGACAGTTGATGAGCAAGCCAGTGATAGCTTAGTTTTTTCCAACATCAATATTACTAAGCCCACATTAAACAGCTATGATAGCCTGCTATGAAACAGCTATGAAGCTACAGCTAATCTTCGGCTTTATGATTTCCACTGTCACTTAAAGCACAGTTCAACATTAAATATTTTATTTATCAAATATATCGTGAAAAATAATACAGAACAGAACCAGATCAGAGGTTCACACCCAAAGTCTCACCGTTTTGTCTCGGACCATGAAGGCACAGCACTGCAGTCCTGCCATCAGCATCTTGTGTGGATTCCAGGCCACCGAGTTTGCCCTGCACAGACACCATAAATACACAACTCACAAAAGTCATAACCTCTCCGGTGTTGCCCCAGCATGGCCAATCAGGTTTCTGTGACTGGACGTCTGATATACAGGGGAAATACAGGGGCCTTTACACATAGAGCACTGACATGATGCGTTAAGTTGCAGCAACTGCAGATACAGTGCTTACCTCTGAATGCCCTTCAGGAGGTGCCGATGTCTTCTGGAGAGTAGAGCTGCCCCGCCCCAACAAGCCTACAGTTGAGCCAAATGACAACCATCATGCATATTGTACATAAACAGACATATGATGGAAACTGCTATAGGTTTAATGTGGTTCTGTGAAAAATAAGCACAGGTGTGCAGCTGAAGTTATAGTTTATCAGGTTCCACTGCCGGGAACACCTGCTAGGTGTTGTTAAAGAGATCCACCTGTTTTTAGTCACTGACTCCAGTGGCTTTCACGGGTTGTGGTGCCTTTATGAGGCTCCCCTCTATTGCAAATTTGAAACTAATCTATTATTTGAGGGGTTCTGAGACAAACTTCTCCCAGTTACTAGGCTGCCATTACAAATGGATGGATGGATGGGAGGATGATTGAATAAATGAAAGAAAGGGAAGATTGGTGAATGAATGAACATGTCCACTTACATCAACATGGAGCCAGAGTTTGTGTGTCTGGCAGATGTCAGCGATCTCCTCAAGGGGGTCGAAGGCTCCCAGCACAGTGGTTCCTGAAGTGGCATTAACCATGAAGGGACAAGCACCCTGAAATACAAACCCATCACAAGGCTACACTAAGCATAAAGGGACAAGCTCACTATTTTTCTGTATGTGTACATAGTATCACATCAGTGGTTTCATCAATAATGGTCTCAAAAGCGCTCAATAGTGATAGTCATACATGTGCATTTGGTACAGCCTGCCCATGTATCATGCACTGCTTCCCAGTTTCTTAAATGCCAACAAATTCAATTAGCCTTACAATGTGCATTGTAGGACTACTGGGGGTAGAAACCATAACTTTCTGGTATCATAGAGCACTGTTTCTGAAACTTTTTAATATCAGGACCAAACTAGAAATGCCTTTTAACACTGGGACCCAAATGAGAAATTTAGCACCATTCAGGGAGCCTTCCAGTACAATAGCATAGCCTAGTGAACTACAGACTTGTTCTGGGACCCACCTTGTACACTCCCACAATCCATTTTGGGTATTGGTCCATAGTTTAAGAAACACTGTCATAGAGAATTCTCAACCATTGTAAGACTGCAGCTGATTGACCTGTTTAGTAAAAGCCCATTTCACAGTTATGTTACTAGGCAATCGCTGGTACACCAGAGCTACTGTAAGGAGGCTTTTCAAAAGTGTTGCGGTTGTTTGTCTTCACCAGCTGCAGCCATTTTAAAGCAGTTCCTGCCACCTTTATTCAGTATGAATCAGGTATAGAGTGGAAGACAGAGTTTTCATCACTCCCAGGAAGGGCCTACAGGGGGTGGGGAAGATCGAGAGCATTAAATGCGACTGTTAGTGGCTAACCATGTGTATACCTTAGATTTGGGCCAATTCACTTTATTTCTTTCCTCCTTTCTCTTGCTCTCCTAATTTTTTTTTTTGTCCCTACCTCTCTCATTCTATCACTTTTGACTACAGGGCTTTTTATGAGATGCAGGCCATTAGCATATTACTTTGAGTTTGGTACACTGATTGAAAAGCAGGCATCTCCACCTGGGTCCTTGGATATAAAAAATATTTTTCTGTATCAAAAAATAAGTGTGAAACAATTTTAGATCTGAGTCTGTATTTAAGGTTTGTGTGTCATGTGTGAGGACAGAGTATATGACCTGTATAGCCTTCTTAGGCTTTTAGCAAAATATCACTGTAAATGTATTTTCTCACCAATTCAAAAGAATGGAGGCATGACCACCCTCTGCTTTGAAATGCCACTGAACCCATAAAACCTTCAAGAATGATAAAAAGAAATTGGAGTGATTATTTCAGAGAATCACCCTTGCCCTTTGTTTGATTGATACATACAAAGTTACCATCAATCCTGTATATGTCTGTTTACTGACTGTTTTATCCAGAGCAGCTTACAGCGCACACACAAGTGCAAAGAGTAGGGATCGAACTGCAGTAGTTCCTGGGGGGGGGCGGGAAATACAGTCCCGAGAGAGAGAGCGAGTGCAAGGTGCAAGATGTGTAGACTCAATTGAAGGGGCAGTCATGGCTCAGTGGTATCTGATATTTGATGCGAGTGATGACAGACAGCTGGGGGTGAGGTGATGTGGGAGTATTTTTGGAAGTTATGGACCAAGTGAACCACAGTATTCTGGATGACATGCAGAGGTCTGTTGGCAGACGCTGGGAGGCCAGCAGAGAGGGAGTTACAGCAGTCAAGGCAAGAAAGGACCAGAGACTGAAACAGAACCTGGGTTGAGTAGCTGGTGAGGAACAGCCAGATTCTGCTGATGTTGTAGAGGAAGAATCTGCATGCCCGGCTCACCACCATGCTGTTCCTGGTTCTGTTTAGTTTGTCATCTTTCACCACTCCAAAGTTCTTGGTGCTAGAATATGCTGACAGCGTGGTGTTGCCCAGGGGGAGATGTCATACAGGGGGTAGACATAGAAGGTATTTAGAGAATCCCAGGCTTTTCCAGCTTGAGCATTAGGTGGTGATTTTTCATCCAACTTAAGATGTCATATAATGGACAGGACATAATGTGTTGAATGTATCGACATAGCAATGATTTAACAAGCCATGAGCAGTAGTGACAGGACCAAGGGATTTTGTGTTGAGGGAGAAGAGGAGGGAACCAAGGACAGAGCGTTGGGCGATGCCTGCAGAGACTATGGGGAGTAGATACTTTGCCATCCCAAGAGACCAGGAAGGAGCATCCAGTGATTTACAACTCTATCCAGACAAGGACCGTACCACCAATACCCACTGCAGACAGGGAAGACAGCAGAATGCAGTAGTCAACATCAGATGTAGCAAAGAGGTCAATGAAAGTCAGAATCCATTAAAGGGAGGCCATCAAGGTAGAGTACAGGGCATTACTGACAGAGAGGAGGTGAGCTATTATGGAGTGTCCAGCCCTGAATCCGGATTGGGGATGAGGTTGTTCTATGAGAGGAAAGTAGAGAGCTGATTGGAGACAGCATGCTTAAGTGTCAAATGTGCTCAACAGCGGGTTTCTTCAGTGGGGGCAGTACAAGCCAGGATGAGGGAAAATGACCATTGAACTGGGAGGAGTTAACCAGAGGAAATAAACAGAAGGATGTCAGGTGATATACTGAAACAGAGATGAGGGGTCCACAGCACAGATGGCCAAATAGTGGGATAGAAGAAGTTGAGATATGTCTGCATCTGTAAAGGTAGAGAAAGTGGACAAGAGAGGCCAGGGGGAGAGAGGAGATGTGGAGGGCCTCAGAAGGTATGAGGGGCAGGGAAATTCAACCACTTTGAGGGACTTGCGGATGTCAAAATCTTTCACCTCAAATACATGATGAATCCTCCTCAGAGAGGGTAAATGGAGGTGGAAGAGAGGGTAAACAGAATTAAACTAAACTGAGTTTTGGTTTGATAATGTTAACCTTAGCGGGGTGACAACTGGTAAAGATGCAGAGAGTAGGGCCTAGTAGGTTAACGGGTCAGCAGGGGCCCTGGACTTGCACCATTTTTTCATGCTATTCCTATAGCATCCTGGAATCCTTGCCCCCTTCCCCCATCCACTTCTGCCACACCGTGCCACCGATGTGAGCACCTGTTACACCCTGCCTTCAATGCTTGTTTCTCCTCACCTCTGCTTTGGCCCTCAGCACCTGTTTCTCTAGCTCTGCAGGAATCATTTTTCCTCTGAAATGCATGAAAGGTGACAAGGGGTCATTGATTGAGAAAATAGATGGAGGGAACTGAAAGTGTTTTGTATTTCCCTTTACATTTTTATGTCTAATATTATGTTCCCACTGATGCTTTACCATTTATTTTTATACTTTTTCTAAATGGAACATTAACATCCCTAGCAGCTGTGCTTTCATTAGCATGAATTTACACAAATTCAGAATATTTCTGGACACAGTAGACTGTTATCATAGTATACATATGTAATAACACAGATGTATATATATACAAACATAGATAAAGTTTGAATACAAAGAAAATGTGGTTGATTTAATATATTTCATAGTGTGTAAAATATTCAGGTTGGGAATTGTACCTACCTTTCATCAGAAGACACCACATAGACATTCTTGGTTCCAATTCCAAGGAAGGCAGCAGCTTTTGTTACTGAGTAATGGCACTGAAAGGAAACAAACCATATGTCCCCTTCTTTCTTTAAATAACAGTCCTTCACTCTTGCACAATTGCAATAGTAGCCTAGTTTTTTTTTTAAAACATCCTTTTTATGGGTGGATACTTACCAAAGAGATTCAGATTAAGGTTCATACGTGTCATGTGGCAGTGCTACAGATCCACTGTTTTATAAACCAACTTCCCTATTATGCTATAATGTAATTTTTAATATCCCTTTTACGCTGGCACACTTGAGCTGAGCTGGACTTGTGCTAGAGCTTCTGACTTGTTCAAATTGTAAACTGTGCTGGTGAGGCCTGATCCAGAAATTTGCCCAAGTTGCCCAATGCCCAATTTAATTTCTAGTGCTAACACGTTCATAATGGAGCCAGGAGCTTACAGTTTCATCAAGACTGGCCTCTTCAGAATTCTGCCATGGCAACCTGCCAGTCAACATAACTTGCCACAGAACAGATCATTACAGGCAACCCAGTCCACAAATGGACCCATAAAACAAGACTACTTAGCCAACTGTACCATGACAAAGAAAAGACATGGAAAAATGGATCCTATGTCAATTATTAAAATTGGGGAATTTTATCATGGCCATATTTTTCCCTGATTAATCTTGAACTAAACTGCTAATTTATTATGCAAGATTAGACTATATTTAGGTACTTCAAGATATGAAAACATAAGACCTACCCACATGCTTATCTTACTGCATACCTTCTGATCAATTGGCGTCTACACAGCCTGCCTCCATCAATACTTTATATCTCAGCAGTAACCAAAATAAAATCAGCTCCTTGTAGCCCATCATGTTTAATTGAACCCATCTGATAAGTCAGCATTACCAAAAATGCATGGCAATGTTCATATGACAGTATTTGGCATGCCCTGTGTTGCTAGACACCAACAGAGTATAATGAAAAAGCAATTTGAGCTGTGCCCACCAGCTCGGATGTACTCCAGTCTAACATGGCTCATCTCAAATGTTCCAGTGCAAAGGGGATGTAAGAGTATTGATTGTAAATAGTGCTATTGTGATAAGAGTGTGATATTGTTCAGATGACTCAGGTGAATGATTCCTCGGAATCACTATTGTGCGCTGCCTTTAAAATGTTGCTGCATTGCCAACTGATTGAACAGTGTAATGATTCTATTCAGGACTATAATTGAAACTCCCAGGCTATTAAGCGAAAACAGTTCTGCAGGCCAAATCCAGAGGGCCTTGAATTAACATCAATAGCATTAACATTCTCCCTAACCACACGCATTACTGAGCCTATTGAGTTAAAGACATTTCTCCAGGAGTGTCTAAAATAGCATGTTATACACACCCCCAGTATTAAATGCCCCACCCCTGCCTTAAGTATTATCACTGCTCATTCCACGTTCGGTTAAAGAGAGCCTCACTATTGTTTGCTGTTTTCCCACAAAGGTTGACCCAGCTCATGTGAACTGTGCCATGACAGATAGGCACCTGTTCCATTTCACATTTTCCAATCTAGCTTTGCAACCGTCAGTGGGGGAATATTTGCATTCGCTATATTTACATTGTTACAAGGTGCATGGCTCTAACACGCCTTCTATTGATAAAAGGCTATGATGATTTTCAGGTACAGATAATGCTTGTAGAAGGCAGACTAGAGCACACTGGTAGAGTAAAACATTGTGGTGATGTTTTCCTTGTTTACAAATTTTATTTTGCAAGGTTTGACATTATCCAGTCACACATCCATTTATATTAAAAGGGTAGCTACTGTATTGAAGGGCACTGCAGCAATATCTCATAACATGGGATGCATCTGTCTATAGTCCTGACCTCCAAACCCTACTAGCCTGTCTGTGCTTTGATAGGTCAGCTACCATTTCTTATCTTACAGCAGTTGGCATGAGTATGACGCTTTATTTGCAGCTCAAAAGATAAACTTGTGGTGCCCTATTGACCAGACATTATCATCCTGGCCAACTGAAACTCCCATTCTCTGAGTGATGCCAAATGCACGCATCCTTGTCAGGCTGCTGGCCACAGTTGACATTGGCACAGTATGGATTCTGTACCAAATGGTGGCTCACATCCATGCACTAGAACACACACTGGATGAGCCACCCAGCAACCGACATGCAGCACTTTTAATCTGAGGACAAGCGAACTCAGGCATTTTATTTGAATCATGAAGGGAGAAATACTTTTTGTTTGTCAGGCATGGCATCTTCACTCTGGTGTCCCTGGTCAACCATAGCCTACCTCCTGTGATGTGAACAGGACCAGCCTGGGCATGGCAGACAGACCATGCTCTTTGATGTCGGGACAGCAGCGGTATCGGGCCACATTTACTGCATACATGTTGGAAATGGAGCCACCTGGACAGATACAGAGATTAGGGAACAGAATAGTGAGGGAATTGGAAGTGAAAATGGGGGCAGGGGCTGCAAGAATCACATCCCTTGTGAAATCTGGGATTAACTGAACCTGCCAAACCAATGAGTAACCTCCTAAAAAAATAAGCTTTGCTGCCACATAATGAGACTATTATGTCTTGAGATTAAATCTGTTCTCACTCACCTGGGCTGAAGATACCGTCACCCTCTTCCTCCCATCCCACAAACTCCATCATCTTCCTCAGCACTGCATCCTCTGTCAGCACAAACACGGGGGCCACTTCATATGTGTACCTGCCAACAGGAGAACCCAACAACACCTCAAAACTACACTCAGAGGCCACATCATTAGGAACGCTTGTTCAATAGCCTTGTGTCAAAGGTGCAGGCTGCTGGTGGCGGTATGGGGTGCCACAGCATACCTGAGAATTGTTGTTGTCTATGTGCATCCCAGTCTCCCCTTTTACAAATGGATGCTTCAGCAGCATAATGCGTATGGGGCGACATAGCTCAAGAGGTAAGAGCAGTTGTCTGGCAGTCGGAGGGTTGCTGGTTCGATCCCTGTTCTGGCCGTGTCAAAGTGTCCCTGAGCAAGACACCTAACCCCTAACTGCTCTGGTGAATAAGAAGCATCAATTGTAAAGAGCTTTGGATAAAAGCACTATATAAATGCAGTCCATTTACCATTTACCATAATGCACCATGTCACAAAGAATGCATAATCTCAATCTGGTTCCACGAATATAGCCCGCAGATCTCAATCCAATAGAGCACCTTTGGGATCAGGTGGAATGGGTGGTGCGCAGCCTGAATGTGTGGCCAAAAAATTTTCAGGAATGTGTGATGGCATTGAGACAGCTTGGACCAAAATCCCTAAGGAATATTTCCAGCAACTTTTTGAATCCATGAAGCTAAGAATTACGACTGTTCTGGACTGTCCGGGCCCTACCCAGTACTAGACAGGTATATCTAAGGGTGGCCATTGAGTGTATATTGTGTTGTCATATGATTTTATCAATGCACACACAATTCTGCCAGTTGAGTCTAACATATCGTGGAGCCTGTCCACAGTGGTCCTGTTCACAATAATGCTAAATATGGTCATGAGATCTCTTTCATATTCAATACTGTACTAGCCAAGTTCACTCAGTTAGTCCCTCTAGAAGCAGGTATCCACTTCTTTAGTTCAGTTAATATGCAAACAAGCATGGTTGTGCATGACTGAATAGCAACCACAGTAGCAAACAAATGTGTGGCTTAACAGTCAGATTCATGGGTGGTGACAGGTGCACAATAAGTTCCTGCCATCCTGGCTGACTGAAACCCTCATCTCTGGGCACCACTACAGCCAAGTGTGCATCACCCTGCAGAGCTTCAGGCCACAGTCGGCACTGCCATGGTTTGGGTTCCATACCAGACAAAGGAACCCATACATGCCCTAGATCAGTGCCTTAACAGAATGAGCCACCCAGCAGTCCCCAGAAAACTATCATATTACAGAGACAGTGATCACTCTAACCGATGTACTGAGTCCCATATGTATATTGAGGTCAAAATTCTCCTGAGTAGAGTTTTAGCACTGTGTACTGTAGTTGATTCTTGACAGAAGCTGGCTCTGCATTCAGACTTTTTTTTACTGTCACTGTAACAAGAAGAATGGTCACCTGGATATAAACAGCACTTACAGGCTTGGGTTTGTGGTCTCAGTGATGAAGCGTCCCACCAGGGCATAGGGATCCATCCCAGCATACAGCTGGTTAAAGAAGTGTGGGTGACCTGTGGACCCAGAGAAAATAGGTTATGACTTGAAAAAAATACCCAGTGAGACAGCAAAAAATACCCAGTGAGACAGCAAAAAATATCCAGTGAGACAGCCCTCTTTAGCATCTTGTCAAAAACATTTGTAAAGGATGATGGAGTGGATTCCTCAATACCATGAAAACTGAGCCCTAAGAGGAAAGGTTTCCCTTTCTATTAATGTGCACATTAAGGAGTGTGCCACATGCAGGGCCAGTCATCATTTTCTATTTTTGGTTGCCCAGACTCAGTTTGGCTGTGCTGGGGGGTCATGATCTACAGGATGGCAGCATCTTAAATGCCTGCGGGAAAGGGGAGGGGGAAAGGGGAGGGGGAAAGTGTGGGGGTTTGAGTGGTGAGACTACGGAATGAAGGGATGCACAAAACAATTGTTAGGTTATTGTGGACCAATATCACACTCGTATCACAATAGCACTATTTCTAGGTCATTGTTTGGGCTATGCAGTCTGCTAACATCAAGGTATTACACCCTCTGTTGTCTCACCTGTTTTTACACTGTATCGTATGACATCCTGGCAACGTTTCAGGATCTTGGCCTGGGTCTCGCCCCCCTCCCTCAACTCCAGGTCCAGGATCTCTCTCAGCTTCTCTGGAGGCTGCCACTCACACACCTGGCCCAATTAGGGGGCACATAAAGAGGGGGAAAGGAAAGGCATACTTTGTATGAAGTATAGTGGTAGCAATATGGGAGAGGGGTACACTTAAGGAGACTGGTGTTCATAATATCAGGACTGTGCGTGGCAAAGGCTGCATCTGCAGAATGCTACATTTAATGCTATCGGACTTTAACAGAAAATTCTACTTAGCTTGTCACTAACATATTTTAAATATAAATGCAACTTAATAAACAGAGGGTCGCTTTTGCATCTATGCATACTTGAAATTCAGTGTCCTGAGAAGTATGGAAGTATCCATAGATTATATTATGCACTTAATTTTTGCATATCTGCAGTTCAGAAGGCACTTGTCCAAACGGTGACTTTTTTTTTGGCCAAGCAGTGTAATTGTTAGTCAATGCAAGGTAATTACAGGCAGCATATTAAAGCAAGTTCATCTACCTAGTTAGGTAGCCAGCTAATGTTAGTTTGCTGAAGTTAGCTAGCTTGTTACTTTACCAGCTCGCTGGCGATACAACCAAGATGGGAACTAATCAGTGATCACCCTTAATGAGCTCATTTAATCTCAATCTCAACTTTAACTAATGTTATATTGAAGTTATGATTATTCCAATGACCAGTTATGTAAAACATTCATGAAAACAAAAAAAATACTGTGTTACACCTACATACCTCACAATATTTGTTCATAATATGTCTTGTGGTCATCAATAATGTACTGTCTGTTACTGTCTTGATAGTGTGCACCCCATATTTTATTCATGTTCGAAAGCTGGACTTGAGAATGCAACAGAAAATGTATCAAGCGGAAGCTGTATCAAAGGAGAGCCCTACAATAAAGCATGCATACTACAGCTTAATGCAAGAGCCAGGTGCATTATGATTACACACAGCATGGTTCTGAAAGGGAACAATAACTGCAATACTTAGTCCTGATAGAAGCAGATAGCAAAACCACATGTTCAGTCCAGATCATATGAAAATGAGTATAGATGTGCATGCATGAACAGCAACTGTAGCTGACATGGTGTGCCACCCAGATGATGTGATCAATGGAGAATGCATGGATCCAAAAAATGTGAAAATAAGAAAAGTAAACTCTCAGGTTATAGTGGGAACTGCAGAGTCAAATGATGAGTTCAGTCAAACTCACAGATTGACTCATAATTTCCCGTCATGATGCTTAAAAGTGATTCTTGCTGGAATGTACTCCATGGCCAACAGGTCCTTACCTTTTCCAAGATGTCTGTGCCCTTTTTCACTGCCTCATCAAGGATCAGCGATATGGCATCCTCCACAAACGTATAGGTTGCCTTGATGTCCAGTGTTGGGCCGTTAAGATACATTCCATTCACTAGCACTGCATTTCTCTTCACCAAATTATTATGGCAAAGGCTTTCTGCAGAGACACCAGACATGCAAGAGTTACAGGACACCCTCCATCTACTGGTTCTACTTAAAGGCCACCTAGACAGACACAGGAAGCCATAGATCAGACCTGATTCCAGGTAACCTTTTCACAACTTGTCATTAACTGCATTGTAATACTTCATCTAATTAATAATAACAATTATCTTTGTGTTACTTTGTGTTTGTTGTTTGTTTTTCACCAAGTTCACCACAAAAAATGGTTGGGGCTCAGGTATGGATGGAGGAAGTGGCATTTTTTCTGTCCAATTTATTTTGTTTCCTTATATGTTTTGATTATTGACTATTATGTCGGACGTTTTCTTGTTGATCTTTCCATATAGTAAACAAAAACAGGACGAGCCACCCTCAGATCATCCTGTTTGATCACTTTGTGGGCCCAGTTAGATCACAATTTGAAAAAGCTATTGTCCTGTGAACTCCAAGTGGAACTGTACCATAGCCATTTTGAAAAATGGCCACCATAAGAATTCTGGGTAATCCAGTGTTTATGTGTGTTCTAATGGCATTCTCATAGAATTGAGAATGGAATGGGTGGGGTGCATTTCTTTTCTTATGTAATATATGACCTCTTTATATACAATATTTATGTGGAGGCATTTTTTTATTGCCACCACAGGGATTCTGGGTAAAATCTGCATTGGACCTATATTTAACAATCTTCCATAGTACTTGTTTTGCCTCTATAACACATTTGGTGGTTAAAAAAAAGGTCCCTTATGTGCTGTACTAACAGTAAAACTACCCTCTTCCTAAAGTAGATATTTGTTATTGTAAGAACAAATTGAAATTTAGATGCAGCTGGATAGCACATGCATAAAATAATACTCTGTTTAAAGTAATAACTCAGGCAGGACATACAGTGAATAAATGGCTTCAGTTTTATTTTAAAAAATCGAATTGTTCTAGAAATACGTTATCAGCAGTTAAGGGTATGGGTAGTAAATGGGTGTAAAATAACAAGTAATCACAGAGAAATTACGCTACATAAACATTTTGTTTATTGTAATTGTTTTTAATTAAGGACATTCCTTTACCACTACCTTTATCATCATAATTATTACTTATAATGTATTATTGCTACCAGGGGTGCAATGATATAGACATGCTGGTACTAATATCAATAATCAATATTTGACTAGCCTTACTGGCTAATGCTGATGCCCATTCGTCCATGTAATAGCAGAATTGCTAACTGCAACCAAGATTCTGCATTCACATATATATACTTATGAAGGAAATATTTAACTAATTTTATTAGTATAACAAAATATTCAACTTGCTTTATTATTAGCATATGTCTAAAAAGCTATGAGTCTCTATAGATTTGTTTGTGAGCTTTGCCAGTAAAAATGATAAATGAAAAATAATAAAAGAGGTTCAGATGACTATCATGAGGGTACTTTAGGCTACTGAGCCCAAGCATGACATCTGGCACATGAAATGCATCGCCTCTCTGGCACATGCATCATCATACCAGTCTATCATATTGGCCATAATTTTAGCTTGTTAGCCTAACGGTGAGATCGTTTTAAGCTTCAAACAAGGTCATGTTACCCCCCTGCTCAAGACACCCACTCTTGTGGTTAGACGTGTGGTGCAGTCCATTGGGCGGCCGGGTCGTGGGCCATATGCAAATCCCCTGTGCAGGCAGGGGTTCGATCCTCTGCCGTGGCACCTTCTGACCTGTAATCCCTTCGCTACCTGTTGCTTTCTGCCTGTCTGAATAAAACAAAAATTACGAAAGGAGGGTGGCCTCTCCACTCTCCTTTTTCAAAAAGAAACCCACTGAAATCCATCCAAAACTACCACCCACCGTCTTTCTTCTTCCTTTTATCTCTCAAATTCTTCACCATGCTGTTTTCAGCAAATTCACTTTTTTTCTCCTAGACTCATTTCTGTTTTAAAGGCAAGCCGCTTTCATAAGAATCGTATTTGTAGTCACTGAGGTGGTACACTCTTCAAAGGTGACTTAGCTCTTCCATTTTTGACCCTCATTGACCTCTCATCAGCATTTGACTGCCTCCTCCTGCGGTCTTTCCTGACTAGCTTCCACAGCACACCTCTTAACTGATTTGCTTGCTACCTCCGTTGTCACTTCTACCAGAACTGAGATGCTGTACTTCCCAGCCAAGTCCTCCCTCACTCAGCCAGGATGGCACCATAGCGTCACCTTCTTGATCTGGAAGGAATCTCACAGTACTTGACTAAAAAACAGTCCCTCTCCAAGAACATAATTGAATTATATCAGGCATACAGATTTTTTCCTGTGAAACTTCTGGAGAATCTACCCCTTTCTCCCCTATTCCCCGCAGCTCTTAGTCCAGGCACTGATCATTTCCCATCTGGACTACTGCAACTCCCTCCTTGCTGGCCTTCTTGTCTCCACCAGGCCTTTGCAGCTTATCCAAAGCGCTGCAATATCCCCAGGCACAGCCATGTCACTCCCCTTCTTATATCCCTCCACTGGCTACAATATCTGCTTGCATCAAATTTAAAAACTTGATGCTAGCCTAATCAACAGCTAAAGGGGCCAATCTGTAATATTTTCAAAATAATCAGATTAACAGATACTACACACCAACCAAAACTCTCCCTTCTGCTACTTCTTGGTGCCTAGCCCCTACATTCACTGCATGTCTACACTTCCAGGTCATATCTCCTGTGTGAATCAGTTTCCCACAGTTTTCAGATCATCAGAAACTCTACCCTTTGTCCAACCGACTGAAGACCCAAATCATCAGACTACACCATGGCTTCCCGGACCCTGTTTAGCTATCTTCTTTCTTTATGGATTATATTTTTGGGTAATGGTATCATTATAGATGAGCAAAGATAGGTTAGCTATATAGAAATATTTACTTTTGTTTACAATACTACTTGTTGGTTTGTTTGGTTAACATTACACTGATTCTGAGCTTTATTGGTGTTATTGCACTTGTGCATTTCTGAGACTAAGACTGATGTTCTACACTTTCGTAAATCACTCTGTATAAGAGAAACTGCTAATTGTAATTTAAAGCAGCCAATACTACTCCAGTATTACCTTTCATCCCTAATTAATTATAGTAACACTGAAATTTAGCCTATTGCTTTTGTAATATTATTTATATTACTTGTGTATTATTTGCATTACATATTATCACTTTAGGTATTGCACTGATCTTGGAATGTGGGTTACATACTTTAGGTAGATTCAGGTAAAATATGTGCTTAGCTTAGGTTCCAGTTAAACTGATGTCAGAATTGTCTGTCCTACACTAACATTAGCTAAGACAGTCCCATTCACAATGTGATTGTACAATCGATAGTAGCTGCTGGTTTTTGAAAAATACTGTCAAAAAATGTATCCTGTGTATTAATTTTTTTTACGGACAATGTAAAAAAAATTTTTTTTAAAAAGGCTGTAATTTGCATACGGATCACCTAGTATGCACTTTTACCTGACATCCATTTTATATTGATGTTTTATTTCAAATCCAGTTTGCTGAAGTATTGAGCCAGAACAAAAACCGTGTCACTACCAATACTTTTGCATCTATCTATCTATCTATCTATCTAATCACAAATGTTATTGTTATTATTATTGTTTAAGCACCAGCACAAGTAAGTAGCTAACTGCTAACCAAGTTATAGAATATGTTACATATCATGTTAAATACAAAATACCAATTTTTATATCAAAATACTTACACAAAACTTAAGCATTCCATTACTAAATTGTGTAACTATATATATATTTTAGAGATTTCTGATTCAGGTTTGTATTTTTGTTATAAAAATGAATTGACTATAATACATTATAAATTGTGGCTTACCTTCCTGAAACACAAATACAAATGAGAAAATATCACTGCAACCTGTAACCAATAGCAACCAAAACATTAACAATAACAAATGTAAACAATAATATAAACAATAACAGAAAAGTGTAAACTACAAGTTTTTTGTGACAGTAACAGAATTTTCTTATAAATTTCTTAGAATAATATATATTATGTTATTCTAAGAAATTTAAATGCAACTGTATGTGGTGCAAAATGACAAATAAAATACAGTAATCATTTGCAGAGAAATGTAATTATTCACCTTAAATACATTTTGGCACTCTATATTTGATTGTTGTTTTGAACATTTAATTTACCACCACCTTGAATTTGTCCTCTTGTGCCTTCAAAATTAATGAGTAATTATATTATATTGTTACAAGACTACCTACTTAATATTTACTCCTTTTTATGTGTGACTGTTATTTTGTTATTTAAGGGAAATTGATGATTGCGATGATACAATTTATGTACAGAAAATGAATGTAGATTCATGTACACTGCACTATGGAAGCAATTGAACACTCCTGACTAGTCAGAAACACCTGTGAAGATATTTGTCCCAAATATTATGGTGCTCTAAAATGTGGGGCATGTATAAAAAGAGCTGTAATTTTTAAATTGCAAAACAAACATGTATGAAAATACTTTATGTACAGATACAATTTATGTACAGATAATGCATGTAGATGCTGCTTGCACATGACTGTATATTATAATTATATTACATTTCTGGCATGAATTATTTATTAGTTAACAATTTTTAGTCTTATGTCCTCACTGGCCAAACAACAACACCCAAACAACACCAAGGAGCTCCTGCTCAGCAGTGATTGTTTTCTACCACACAGACCACACCGTGTTGCAAGAGGGCTAGGGATGATTACTGACAACAGCTGGTGGCTTGTAGCCATTTGGCACATTATTGGTAAGAGCTAATGCAGCAGTTGCCCAAGCAACCATGAGAAACTTAAAACATCCCAACTCCTGGTAGGACAGAGCAACATATTTAGGAGTATCTTCTCACAGGTTTTGAAGGGAAGGATTCTTTTTTTTTTAAATCATCTTTAATTTTGCTTCCTCACTTTCAAAAGCAAATCAAATGATTATGGATTCACAATAAAAAATAAAGGCAAAAAAGTATATTAGCTAATTCTATCAAATCTTTCAATGGAAATAAAAAAGTATATTGAGAAAGTAATTTTAATTTAATTCAGAAATAGTTTTTACACTAAAAATATACTATTTAATTCAGATTTTTTTAAACAATGATTAGCAGCAGTTCTATGTAAAGAGGAGCCAACTAAGAGGAGCTGACATTGAAAAGACGAAAAAGCATGAAAGAAAAAGTATGATCAATCATTCAGTCGGCTACCTAACTATAATTGCATTTTAGGACCGCTCGAACCACTGTTAAATTCATTCAGGGCTATGGCTATTGCTTATCCTATCCGTTAAGGTAGACAAGATTCCTATATGATCACTAGGAAGGTTTCAGAAGCTAATTAAACAGTTTGCATAGAGTAAGTATTGACATGCATTGCCATACGTACTGCTGGTTGCTGTATCCATTGTCAATTACGCTGTAACGTAAATACAGGATGAATGGTTGGGATAGTCTTGAGTAAGTTCTCCACGCAAGATAAATTCAGGAACTGTAAATTACCATATTAATTCCTCCAAGCGATTATATTGCCGTGACTGGATGACGTCATGCTGTCAGTTACATGCTGCGCCTTCTTTGGCAACTGATCAACCAGCCATGTGGGAGAACACCGGTCAGAGCTCCTGCGAATTAGTTCTTGTCAGTGACCAGTTATGTCAGTTTTATTTAAATGTAGGCAATCCCACGTTAAATATGTGTCTGCATCATTTTATTATTATAAACTTCAAGGCAGAACACGCGTATGGAAGAACTATTTCGTTTCCATTCCAGTTAGTTACGTTAACTTACAGTTAACGAGAGCTACGCTCCCATTTTTCACATTTTAGAAAAATTTGCGAGAGGTACCTGACTAATTTTTTTATTCGGTGAGAGAACAGCTAGTCTATAGAAATGGGCTAATTTAGCTAGTTAGTTTGCGTTATACTGGGGGGAACGGACCACATAGGCTCTCTGTCGTTTCACATTATTGGTTAGCCAGTCTAACGTTAACACAATAGGCCACGTAATCTAAAGTATTACTAGTTAATTTTTTTAATACAATAGTTACGTTATATATTCCAATTTAAATACTTCATAAGTTTTTAAATTGTTAAAATTTTGATTCAGGATTTTTTCCTCGTAGAAATTAGCCTACTAAATTATAACTTGTTCTTACCTTCCTCAGCACAGCACAATCAAAATTATAAGATTTCACCCAGCACGTAACCAACAGCAACCAACACCTTAACAACGTTAACGGTAAATGTAAACAAAAAAAAATTGACCACCACATGAATTATAAGAAAAGCAGACCATTTACTGATGATATTGATTTGTCAGCTTAAGCATTTTTCAGGCTGCAGAATGTGTAAAAGACCGAAATACGCAAGCTTCAGTTAGTAAAAAAACGGTCACTAGTCGATTTCGTGCCGTGGGTAGCCTACATAGAGAGAGGGGCAAAATGCGCTTGTTTTGAAAAAAACAAAACAAAATTAAACGTGTAGCCTACCCATTAAACGTGTAGCCTACCCATCCTATGTTAAATCAAATCAATGGTGCATTTGAGCGTCATTCATGTAGTCCAGTTATCTGTTACCGTAAATTACTTTTTCTATTGTCTGACCATATTTCACGCGTTCAGCTCCTTAGAGGGCTCAAGTAAGCGGCTTAGTTGCATTATTTATCGTCATGTTCAAAACTTGCAAGCAGCAGAAATGCAAGAGAGAGCGCGGAAAGGCTGCGCTTCAGAGGTCAGTTACACAACATGTCCTGTACTGCTATATTAGCAGAATTTCTGCTCACGTCCCCACCCAAGTACTCCTGCTCACATTTTTTTTTTCTTTTTTTGGGGGGGGGTAATTAAAAGCTTGTCCTGATTCTTCTGTTCAGGGTGACATACTTCTGAAACTCCAGGGCATAGCTTGCACTTTGTTGCAAAAACCTGCCCTCCTTGGGAGTTGGGCTTCTGTGCTCTGGCCTCTCAGAGACTAGAAGGTCACTGGTTCTATTCTTGGTTTAGGCGTTCGATGCCAGTCCAAAAAATCATGCAACACCATGACTGAACTATAATATGGCAAATGACACTGACCTAGAAATTAAGTAAAGGTTATTCTTTGGTCAACACTTCAGGCTGCACCTCTCCCCATCACTCCCTACCTCCCTGTAAATGACTGTAAGCTTAGGGTTGTAACTAGGTAGCTGTTTTGTAGGTGACTTAGTTAATGTACCTGTCTTAACTACTGCTTGTATTTTTGCATAGACTGCGTTGTTGCTGTTCTCGTTTGTGTTAGTGTTAAACAAGTTGAACTATGCGGTTGTTCCCTGCACTTGGACCGGTACTTCTCTCTAGGGTTTTCGTCATACTTGTTCCTGGTTATGGTTATACACTTTGTTGTACGTCGCTCTGGATAAGAGCGTCTGCCAAATGCCTGTAATGTAATTTATAGCTGCTTTAATTGTCCAACAGTTCTGTTTCATGCAAGACAGATAAATGTGCAGCAAACTATTATTACTTGTGAGTCATTCACATAAAATGGCAAAACAAATAATCTTGATTAAACTGAATAGGACAAGTTTCTGGTATTTCATGTGTTTGTATGTGTCACAGACTGTTGCCTAGTTTCTATCAGTGTATTATATATCTCACCCTTCTTGGGTATAAGTGAGCCCTGTGAAAAGTCAAAAGCATTGTTTAAAAGGGAACGTACCTGCATAATTAAGCTGAGGAATGTGCAGGATGAAATGTAGAGCATAGAGCGTAAAGACTTTAAGATATATTTCATTGCTTTGCAGATGAGCTGGAGTTATATTACTTGAAATGGCCGTCTCTAATAGATTAACTAATTTTGCATAGTTAGGAACCATTTATTTAACCTTCACATACGTCTCTGTAATATCCGTTTTAATAACTCTATAAAGATTTTGTTTTATTGCTCACATTGAAATGCATTTTCTCACAAAGCTGAGAATTTCAAGCTAGTGAGTTGTCAGTGACAGCGGTAGAGAGAAAGGTCATTTCACATTGCCTAAAACTGAACATGAATTATGTTTACTGTGTTAATGTTACATAAGCAAATGAGGATGATTTTGAGGATTATTTATAATTTGCTATTGTGGGTCAGCAGTGCTTGACTGGATCATTGGCTAACTTGCTAAACAAGTGTTTTATAGTTATTCAGCCTAGAAGTGGCTGTATAGCAGGTAGACTTTAGAGGGTTATTTTGGTGCAGAAAATAACAAATATCACCCCTTATATATTTTTGTTTGATTGTGGTATTTATGTACATTTACAAGAATGACTCCATTTATGCCAGTCACTGTGAAATATTTTGTAGGCTAAAAAAGGGAAATTAACTACAAACTCTTCATGCAAGCAATCTAGCCAGTGTGCCATCATGTAGCTTCCTTGATTGCTGCTCATTGTACCGTAAACACAAAAGTTAGCCACAATAACTTTATGTTGACCATTCCTTATGCTGAGCAAACTAGCTGACAATTTCCCCAAAGCCTGTTCCCCTGTCTTATGACAAGCCGTGTGGAAGACAAAGTTGGGAGTTTTTTTGCTATACCCGCAGCATTACATTACATTACATTACAGGCATTTAGCAGACGCTCTTATCCAGAGCGACGTACAACAAGTGCATTAGTTCAAGGTGCAGAGGTGCAAAAGAAACACACAGCCTGTGAAACAGCAGTTTTTCCTTGTTTATTTAAATGCTCCAAAGAGGTCACATTCCCTATATGAATGAAACCTTTTCGAATCCCAGGTCTTTTTGTGACACTGAGCGATGTTTAGTGAATACATTACTTTATGGCATTATGGCAGCACCATCAGAGAATGTTCTGGTGTTCTCAAATACACCTACTCCTCAGGGTGACTTATCTACACAAACTGTGTATGCGCCTGAGTGCTTTAAAGTTTTTCCACATCATTGTCAATCACAGCTAATCCCACCCACAATTCTGTGCTACTGTGCCACAAAATATTTGAACATTGAAAACTGCCTGAAAATGAGTAGGTCATTGTGAGGTGGGAGATCTGTCTGTCAGAACACCAGCTTTAAATACCCCTATGATGTTGGCAGCCCATGCAATCACAAAGTAAAAATATTCTCAGTTGCGCCATTATGGTTTTTGAGATATTAAGCCTATTTTATGAGCTGTGATGTCACTTTCCACCTGAAATAACACTGAATAGCTTCAATGGTCATTGTGCCGGGTTTGTGCATGCTAATTTGTTAAAAGAAACCTTTGTTCTATTTTAATTTTTTATATGTAAAAGAAAACTTTTTTATGAGTACCAACATTCTCCTCCCCAACATTGTCCAAATCTGGTCTTGTTCGTTTGTGCTTTATTTGTTGTTGTGATTGTTAGCATAAAGTGTTTTTTAGATAAAGTGTTTTGTTGGCAGTGATGTAATCATCCATGTGAAAAAACTGTAGTTTGTGTTGCTATGGTTTTGTGATAGTAAACATTATATTTTATGAGCTGTGATGTCACTTTCCACTGCAAGTAACTACATATTTCTTCAAAGCAGTCTCTGTAACCCAACCCTTATAAAAATGTAGCCTTACATATGTTCACACATGAATTAAACTGTTTCATGACAATTGACAACAGTATATAGTAAGTACTTCAGTGCATGTTGCCAAAGGTTTCTGTGTTGCATTTGCATGTTTATGCAAAGTTTGTAATTCCTGGATGTGGAACAGTTTGGGGACCACTATTCATGCCATAGCTCTGCTTCTGTATAAATGTAAGAAAATAGTTCTGAGTGAAACGTCGCTGAAGGGCTCAGTGTGCCTGAGTACAAATGATTTCCACATGGATCAGCTCTCTGAGTAACAGCCTTGGCTTAAATGTATTCCTGTCACAAAGTGATATGGGTTTGATTTCATGAGCTGGAGCCTGAAATCTGCTGTCTAGTGCTGGGTTTAGAGACATCTCCCTGAGAATGAGTAGCAGTACTACTGATGATGAGCTGTATGCGTTCTTCAGTGATTATAGAAATGTGCTCCTGGTCAATATAGTGTTTTGAGCCATGGCAACTGGAGAGTGAGTATTCCTGTTTCTGCCATTTAGTTTTCTGACAGACTCTAGTGCCAGGGGATGTCCTGAACTTCATTCTGTCAATTGGCCTATGCCCAATATGAATGCATGGGTCATAGATCCTGTTCAAACTTCTTGCTGGAATGACATGAGCAGGTGATGCCAGCGCACGTAAAAGACGGATTGAGACTTAAGCTAAAGCAGTCAAGCTCCACAAAGACACCCTGTGGTCGAGAGTACCATTACAGTTCAAATGCAGTGCAATTTGCCCTCCAAGAGCCAAACCTCTCAGCTTTGATTTAATTCCTATAAGTGGTTGATTCTTCAAAGTAGTGGGTCTGGTTTGCCTTATATTTTATAAATGAGTTAATGTTATATCTGATCATTTGAAATAATGTGCATTAATTGCATTGATGATGTTGCACTACACTGAACATGAAATTTAAATAATATACATGTTTTATCGTTATGCACTTTTATATATCTCTTTCATGGATACCAAAAGCCCTAACCGCTGAGAAGGCAACTATACTAAACCTTTGGATGCATTGTGTAGCAACCACACTTGAATAATGCAGAGCTGCAATTTTGTACCATTACATTACATTACATTACATTACAGGCATTTAGCAGACGCTCTTATCTAGAGCGACGTACAACAAGTACCACACAAGTACCACACTCATTACACTTCAGGAGTATGTGTAACAGGCAGGTTGTCACAAAAAGTTTAGTAAAGTTGGCTGATGGGAGGTGTTGTTCAGTGCTCATCAAACACGCTTCAAGCTTTGGACATCTCCATCATGCTCTCTAAAAAATGTTTTGTGATGCTCTGCCTTTGAGTGTTTTTTACCCCAGCTGAGGTGGAAGGGTGGTTTGTTTAGCAGTTGTACTGCAGGCGTTTTGAGCCCCACATTTATAAAGCCAGACAGAAAGCCAGGAGGAACTTTGCCTTCTTCTGGCCTACTGACAACAGCGGGTAGTGTCATTGTATATAACGACCTCCATGTTTTTAAGTCGTTTTTGATAAGAACATCTGAAAGGTGACTGTAATGTAATGTTTCAGTTCAGTTTATAAATATCTTCAAAACATAGGCTACTCATGTTCACAGTGCAACCACAGTTTTATTTTTATATGTGAGACACATATGTCACTATACTAGCATTTTTAACAATGAAACAGTGTAATGATGCCACTGTTCTTGACTTCTGATATCAAAATGTTTGCGTGAGGGTCCTCTCAAAATTGTGATCTTACAGTGCAATCAGGTCATGTGAAACTACACTATTTTTGTGAAGCTCTGTTGAATTCATGTGCGCTGATCCTCTCCGCATGTGTTTACTGTTGGAGGTCCAGGCCTTTACTGCTGTTTTTTTGTCTGAAATTCTTTCCTGCTTGTACAAAAAATATTTTTATTGTCTCATTGATTCCTTTGGATTTTCAGCTGTCCCATAGGGCATTTCTTGAAGGCAGATGCCAATATGAAGTTGATTTAATTGGGGGTCTTTGCCCTTGTCTAGCAATATAGTAAATACCTGTCTAAGCTTTCCCCTAATAAGCATATTTGAATAATTGCTTCCATGAACAATACCTCCCTGTTGTTCAACAGAAAAAATGACAGCATTAGTCTTATCTATTAATACATTCCTATAAATTATTGCAGCCCTCACAAAATCACTTTGATGAAAATAAAGCCATCTTTAATGGAAATTGAATACCAGCAGTGATCTATTCATTTCAGTCCATATCATTTCTGTATAATTGCCTTTTGAAATGAACCTTTTCACAAATGATATCACACTTGAGAGTAACACCTGGGACGAAAGTGGTCTTGTATGGAATTGTTTAAAAGCACAAAAAAATCATACCACAGTAGCGTTTCTCCTTTTTCCTTTTTTTTGTGAATGGCTTGCTCTTCACTGTCTTTTCCACTGCTTCACAGCTCCACAGGAAGCTGTTTAACTGAGCCTATGCGGTCCTCCAAAAGTCAGTGACTGTCATGCACACAGCAACCCACACAGTTTACTGTAGGAGAGCTCGTGTAGATTGGAGAAGAGGTATAAACTGAAAAGCTGCTGAAACTGCCCCTGGTCCCAGCACTTTGCACCCAACACACTGCTCCCGGCTGTCTCATATCCGCCTCGCCGCTGCCCTGAAACACAAAGCCATTATTTATGTTTGTCACAGTGTTTCTATTGAGCTAATTAATTATTATTTTACTGTCGTTTGGAGCATTGTGGATTCAGTAGGACAGAGAACTGTGGAGGAGTGGAAGAGACAGTACACAAGTTATTTAAATTATAAAAGATCAGAGCTGAAAGTCCAGAATTGTAACGGGCTTCAAAATTAATTGTACGCCTAATGAGAAGTTCTGCATATAGGCAATATTCTTGGCAGGATTGCTTTGTGAAATATCCTTCAACTATTTTAACTTGTGTAGTGCCTTCTCTAGTCCAAACCACACATTTTTGATTGGCCATTAAAAAATTGTCATTTTCTGATAGGTAAACCATTTCTTGGCCAATTTTGAGGTGTACTCGGAACAATTGTTGTGTAGAAAGAGATCCATTTCTGGCAGGGGAATACCAGATTATTGTCTGAAGTGTCTTGGTACTTGCTGGGGTGTATGAGTCCATTGTCTTTAACAAGAGCTCCTGGACCAGTTGATGCAAAACAACCTTATAACATAAAAGATTCACCACCAAATATCACTGCTGCTACAGTGTCTTTAGCAACATAAACATCCTTCTTTTGACACCAAATGCACCACTGTTGTGTATTGTTAAAGGGCATATCTGTGGTCTCATCTGGCCAAAATAACCAGTTTCCATCACAGTTCCAGTGCTGAGACGTGTGAATAATTTTGGAGGGCACAGGCTTTTGACTGGTGTTCTGTAAAGCATTTCTCACTCTCCAGCCACAGGCTTCAGAGTGCGACAGCCCCTACCATCAGAATTCTACCCTTTCTCTGCACTTTGCCATCATTACATTAATATAAATGGGAGCCAGAATGAAGGCTGTATTTCACCAGAACTTTACTTTCAACAATGCTGCCATAGTTTTGCAGTATTTGTCCTTGTAATGAAAGTGCAGAGTTGTAGAAAGGGAGCTTCAAAATTCTGAGCAGAGATGGAACTAGATTTTCTTCGTTTTTGGACATAGTGTGGTTTATGCTCACATTAACAATAGAATTGCTTCACAGCTCATGATTTCCTTTTCTTAAGTGGTTAACATCAATTCAGCATTTTAAAATTCTGTAAATGCATGAAAAGGTACCTCAAACTCAGTTTCTAAACAGACACATATGGCAATTAACACCAAGTGACACTTTACCATTAAGGCTGATGATAACTCATTTGTTAAGCGTATCAAGGACATGAAGATTAGCCGCGGAGGGGGAAACCACCCCAAGGCTTGACAGTTCTCACTTCTCCACCTACATTACAAGACCAACTAGGAGATCCATCCCAGTGGTGTTCAAATTGAGACTCCCCCATCTACCCACCATCAATGAAACAGCCCCCTGAAGTCATGAATTAGGCTCAGAATATGTTTGGGTTGAGATAAGCCAGTGAAGTGTTTGGAATATCAGGGAATCAGCAATTCAATAGAGACCAGCAAGTTTTCAAGTTTTAAGAAACTGCAACTTGTTTCTAACGGGAATTACTGAATACATGAGCAGAGCCCAATCACAGTATGGATGTGTTTGATGGGCCGGAACCTGACTGAGACGATAGAAAGGACCTGGTAATGTGAGCGCAGTGCGGTCCACTGCTCACATGCCTCCCATGTGAGCCAGCACAGCCCAGGATGTCAAAGACATGGAGAGTGCATCAATATCTATGGTAAAGGTGGAGAGCCCTGGTCCTGGAGCACTCTTATATGTTGCAGGACTTCATGCTGACTAATGCTCTTATTTATTTAACTAGGCCGGTCATTTGCATGATCTGACATTTCGGTTAGATCTGTTGGAAAGCTCTTCAATGCTGAATACTGTTCTTGCCTGACTATATGAAATATTTTACTGTGGTCTATGCAGTATGAGCGAACCCAGAGGACAAGAGTTTGAAAGGAATATGGCCTGTGATTTGGAAAGCAAAGCAGAAACACATATGAATTGATGATTGATGGGATTGATATAAATGAGTATGACAGGCAGTGGAGTTTGATCCTTCATCATTATGATATGTTTTCTTCCTCCAGTATAAATCCTGTTACAAATAGCTTCTTCAAATATTTGTAACATGATAATTCCAATAAAGTGATAATGATGACAAACTTATGTTTCATTAGTTCTAAACATAGTAAGAAACACAACAACGTGTAGAGATGAGCACAAGTCTAGTTAAGGTTGCCAGTGTAGATAGGATATAAGCATGTAAGATAAATTGATAGAAACATTTCTATGGATATTCTGTCCACAGTTGTTAAGAGTGACTTGATCAATACAGGCACATGCACATAAATGATAGCATTTTTATTTACAACAATATTAAAACTAAAGTTACATTTTCAGTTTAAACCCCTTCTCTTGTGTATGATTCACATGTGAATAGCCTACGTATTTCTTTGATCCTTTAATTTACACCTGTGTACTCTTGTTCTGTGAAGCAGAGCTGTAGTGTACAGCTTGAACTGGGCAAAAAAAGACCAGCCTTCAAGGACCAGGGTCCCTCCACCCCAGATTCATCAGTCCCCTTTCTCCGGGGAAGCATACATTTTACATATAATCCATTTACACATGGACACTTTTTTCCCTATATTCATTTTATATCACCTTTACGTCACCTTTGGCCTGCTTTGTGGCAGTTTAGCCCAGGTATACTGTGATGAATATTGACACAAATTCTTTGTAGAGAATATAAATAGAATTTGATTTTATCTGAGGATGTATATGCCTAATAGATGGGACCAATTAGAGACAGGGCTGTGAGATGGGAGTGAGTGAAGACAGGATTGACAGATAGGACAAAGAGAAGGGGCTGTGAGGATATCCTGGGGACAAATAGTCCTGTAACTCACTGCTGTGATGGAAACAATTTCTGTCAGCATCTCAGTGACCATAATTGCAGAGGTAATAAAAATGTTTCTTTTTATTTTCCATTCAATTGCCTTTGTGTCCCAAAACTATACCATAAACATTAGTAGCCTTGCAAATTTAGCACATCATGTTTGGAGTAGTAGTGTACATATTTTTGGAGATTTTTCGTACATCTTTCTGGAGATTTTTCAAGCAGATCTTACCATTCTATTTCCTTTGCTGGCTGCAAATTGGGTTTCACTTCATTTCATCTGTGAAGAAAGAATGAGGTCAGCAGAGTTCTACCTGTCTCTAGGCTAAATCGGGCAAAGTGCGGTTTTGAAAAGAAAATGAACTTAAACATCTTGCTGACTGTTTCAGAATTAAATTTCCTTGCAGTAATCTCAGTCACTCAATATTGCCTAGTATTTACAGATGGATAAGACCTTATCCTCCCTCAAACATATCTCTGTCATCGTAAATGTTTATGCAGCTCATGTGCTTGCAGAAAAGGCTGCACTCACAGCGTGAGAGGGGGAATGCATTAAACAGCCACAGTTTGACTCCAATTTTAAAGCACTCTGCCCATGACAAGTTCCTAGTCAGAATATTGAATAATTTCTCTCCACAGTTTGTTCAACAGCAGTGGAATTAGAAAACCCAAAACTAGGCATCTCTTTACCACAGATTGATGCACACAGCTCTGAAATGTTTCTGTGAAAATCAGTCTCTTTTTCCTGCTGCTGCAGACAGTGTGATATACCAGGGATATAGCAGGGTGTAAACTGAGAGGACCTGACAGCCCCTCCACTGAGCATTGCCGCTGGGTACTGAGAGAGAGAGAGATGTAGTCTGTGTTTGCATTTATATCTTCTTTGCTCATTGTTATTTATGATACAGAGGTATCATGTTTTGTTTGCTACCAATTATGTACTTCAAGACAGTTTGAGCATGTTTTTGTTCAGAAAGTGAAAAGTATGATTACACAAGTTCTTTTTTATTTTATTTTTTTGTGGGGGGGATGTTGGTGGAGGTGATATTAATTTCATCTATGTCATCTATTTGGAAAGGTAATCACCAGGTCAAATAAATGATTATTATAGTGCTTTATTCAAAAAGCTGTCAGGGAACTACCTTAGACATGGCAAGTTCATTGAACATTGATGATTACAGCAGTTATATGGGAAGATTATTAGCAGTGGAAATGACAGAATACTGACCTTCAGTCGAGGAGAAAAGAAAAGAAAGAAAATCCTTATCAAACGCACAGTCAGATTCTCCTCTTGCAAAAACACACCCTGAGCTGATAAAAGCCCTGTCTGTTAGCAGCAGGAAATTGACATATTAAGATTATACTGTCCTTTGTATAGCAGGACTTTAGGACTTATTGTACTTTTAAACCATTACAATGAAAACACTCAATTTCACTTCCACTGTATGATAATTATTTTGCATCATGGTTTTGCAGATCATTTGAATTTGAATTCAAGAAGCAAAAATATGTGTTAAAGAAATATAAATATGCTAGTGGCAAGCAAATTCAACATGAACTTAGCAAGAAGTGTAGAGAGACATAGGGTTGCTTTTCATATTTTTTCTAGTATTTTTAGTTAGTTAGTTAAAGTTTATTGTCATTCCTTCTCCTTACAGGTTATGCAAAAAGCAGAACGTAATACAGTGTATATAATATATTCAATTCAACAAGGACTTCCTATGAGAGATGTCAGTTTTCTGGTGGAGAAAGTTTTGAATCTCTTCTTCATTGCACTTAAACAAACTGGCCTCCCTTGAATGAGTCATACAATCACAAATTCCTTGAAGAGAATTTTTCTAACAAAATTATGTCATAAATCAGAAATTGTCACTGTTGTTTATACAGGCTATCAATTTTCAACTTGTGTTGCTTTAGATTTCTCTTTAGACTCCTTTACTTCTTGTTAGATAGAATTCTGGCCTTTGGTGTTGATTGTCTGGGTGGTGACTTTAAATGACATCCCACTTTTGGTGAATTAATGTCTATTTTTTTAACTTAGAGTTCCTCTGCTATATCACTTTAAAAGCTTTCAGGTGGGTTCTGACCCACAACAGCTTTAAGAACATTCTTTGCCTACATTTTTACATTCTCCACCTCTGTCCTTTCATTGTAACATTTCATCAGCGTAGAATGCATATCTACTAACTGTAAGATGTAGCATGTTTGGATTGTTTAGTCTCTCCCTGTATCATCTTGTCCTGTTAGCTCCAGACATTATCCTCCCTGTCAGTTCTAGTCTCAAATGAATATAAAAAAAGACAATATCCAAAAGTCATCAAATAATTTCTGAAATTATCATGTTATTTTTTTATATATATATTTTAACTTTTAAACAGCATTAATGTAAAAATGTTAATAAATCACTAAAGGCTAATGCAATGATTGTTGAATAACGCAAGAACAAGCAGTGAAACTTTAAACCATTTATACATGAATAATGCCTCTGGGGGTGACATTTTTGTCCTCTATTGTAACACAATTAGCCTGTCACATGAGAGGACAGAGTCGTCACACCAGGAAGCATTATTCGTTTAAAGTCTGGTCATTTTGGAACCTGCTGTACATTTTCTCAGCCTGCTATTAGGATTATTGTGTTCAGATTAGGATGCTTTATCATAACAGTTTATGTTTAACAACATTATTTTTATATATGCTTTTTATGGGCATCAATCTAAAGAACAACAAAATGACGCCACTTTTTGGTTAAGTGAAAATTTGAACAATTTAAAGATTAAAACTTACCAGCTCTGCATGCCATGTGGCCCTAGACAGTTTTCAATACTTCCAGGTTTAATGGAATCCAAAGTCGTGTCCAAATAACAGCCCACCTTTAATAATATTTGCATCATACCAGAGCACGTGTATTTTGTAGACAAAATATTCTTAAATGACACTTTTTCAAAAAGACTTGAATTCACAACTAATCCAATGAATTGAATATGTAAATATCACATCACCTATCCATTGTATGGCAGAAATCCAGCTGTGCATGTATGCATGCATATGCAGCTTTTGTCGATATGGCAAGTTTAAAAACTATTGATCCAAACCTTGGGAGGAGAGGCTGTTTGGGATGTGTGGAATTTACTTTATTTCACTTCAATCTCTGTAGGAGGAACATTATGGGTTTGGTTTTGACTTAAATGATTTTCAACGTACAGCTATCATTTTACTTTCTTCTCATCAATCACAGTTTGACTATGCATACTAGTATTGCAAGGGAATAATAAGGATTTCACCACAGGGTGTAGTCTTTTGCTCTGTAAAGGTAGAATGTGGATGTGAAAGCTATTCATGTCTACTCAATACTTTACACAAGTCTTCGTATAGTGGCTATCGGCTGTCAGCAGCATCCGTTTTGAATGTGTAGCTGAGTTTTCCTGCCCTGTGGAGGCTGTGAAACAGTGACATTTGAAGGCTCAGGTTTTACATCACAACACACTCAAAGAGGGTACATTCACTAAGCTTTCCTAAAAGGGTCAGATCTAGGGTATTACAGTGGGATCAGATTTATTTCCTGGTGAGGTTTAGATGTGCATTTGGGCTTTAATCTCTGATCTTCGTGTGCCCAGACATACTTACTTGAAAATAGTTTTAAAGATTATTTTTTTAAGTATCATCTATTTTATTTTATAATATAAGGACATAAAAAATAGTAATATTTTGTCAATTATGTTAAATATTTTAGATATGATTAAAAATATTGCTGACGTGCAAACGGTCTTAGTATAGTGTATGGCAATGCATTAGTGTATATAGGTAAGTATATACAGACGGTTGACAAATTAAGTGTCATAGTAAGGTTTTGGGCCACCACGAGCCACCAGAACAGCTACAGTGCACCTTGGCATAAATTCTGCAAGTCTCTGGAACTCTACTGGAGAGATGAAACACCTTTCTTCCTAAAGATATTCCCTCATTTGTTGTTTTGATGATGGTGGTGGAGAGCACTGTCTAACACATTGGTCCAAAATCTCTCATAGGTGTTCAATTAGGTTGAGATCTGGTGACTGAAGGCCACAGCATATGATTCAGATCATTTTCATACTCATCAAACCATTCAGTGACCCATCGTGCTGTGGATGGGGACATCCATCATCCTGCAAGAGTCAACTCCCATCAGGATAGAAATGTTTCATCATAGGATAAATGATCACTCAGAATAACTTTATATTGATTTGCAGTGACCCTTCCCTCTAAGGGGACAAGTGGACCCAAACCATGCCAGGAAAATGCACCCCCACAGCATAACAGCGACCGGGCCCCCTCACTGTAGGGGCCAAGCATTCAGGCCTGTATCGTTCTCTTGGTGTACGCCACACATGCACTCACCCACTTGTCGAGAATATGATGAAGGATGACTGATATTACCGTATCACTTTTTTCATGTCTCTGTAGACCAGTGCCTATGGTTTTTGCACCACTGAACTCTCAAATGTGCATTCATCTTTGTAATGAGGGGTATATGCACTGCAACCATACTATAATATCCCTCTCTATGTAGTTGTTGACAAACTGTTCTTGCAGACACAGTGTGATCACATCCTGCATTGACATTTTCAGTCACCTGAGGAAGAGTTGCTCTTCTGTTTTTCCTTACGTATCACACTAATGCACGAGCATCATGGTCATTGAATGTGTGCTTTCGACCACAATTTCCAACCCTATTTACTGATGTGTTTCCCATAGATCTAAATGTGGATGTCACTTTAGTCACTGTTCCTATTGAAACACCAGCCAGTTGAGCAGTCTTTTTGACTGAAGCTCCTGCCATCCGTGCCCCAATAATGAACCCTCTTTCAAAGTTACTTAGATCTCCCCCCTTGCCATCTTGATCCAAAATCAAGGTCAGCTGGGTCTGCTCAGCATTTTTATACATGCCACAGAGCATGATAGGATCTTTTTTTTTTAATCCTTGCTTGGGCAAATGGGCAAGCACACCAGATTTTTCCAGGGAACTAGATTTTTATTCTGGATCTAAGGAAATAATGCCTGGCCCAACAATAAGTTTGTTTTAGTAGTCTACCTTGCCAATGAATGGTGTTCTAACCCGCAGTCAAGCACTTGGACACATTTCTCATTTACGTACCAAGCACAATGTCACAAGTTCTCCCTCTGTCTCTCTTTGTCCTTATTTATAGAAACAGGAAATCAGGCAACAGTTTTAGACTGAGCTGCAAGAGAGGAGGACACTGATGTAGACTTGCAGAAAGAACTGCTGAAAGCAGACCAGACCAGATCTAAAAAAATATTTTGGGGGAGATGTTACTTTGATTTCATAAAAGTGTTCATACTTAATAGCCTGAGAGATTTGTTATAAGTGGAGGTTTAGGCTGAAGATAGGGAAACTGTCCATCATACCATCCACAATTTTTGTCAAAGAATACAAAGGAAACTCAAAAGCAAGCATAATCCTGTGAACACTGACCCTCCTGTATTCCTTGCCAGATTCTTGGTTTGAGGCTGCATTTCCCTCAGATCCCTGCAGGAGAATGATATAGATCACATGCAGTTTAGTCTCATCTTCCCTTGATCAGAACACTGAGGGCCAACTGGGATAATCCTTTGTGTTACAACACAATGCTATATAAATGCTCAAAAGGTTGCCTACTTTTGTTAAACTTTCTGACGATGGATTTTCTGTTTCTCTTCCTAAATGGGTAATGGGGTGAATGTCTCTGAAAATGCAGATGGACACAGCAAAATGACCTCTTATATCAGAACTGTACTTGATCAAATATCAAGGAGAAGATACTTGAGGTTTGTCTGAGATGTATGCACTGTCTGTAGCTTCTGCAGCTCACATCTGCATTTTCTGTAATGTCACAGAATGGCAAATGCATGCATAAGAAATCAAGTTAAGGCTTAGGTGAGAAAGTTTGTTTGCCAGGAAGGAAAGATGGCAAACAAGTGGGAATCCCAAAGCACTCTTAATGGTAAAATTAAAAGCCTTTATTTAAACATGGCAAGGAAGAATAAAAATGTGCTGGACCTACGTACTGTGGCCTCAGATGGCCTTCATCAGGGTTCCAAAAGCAAAAGGAGCACAATGTTAAATATTCACTACCATCAAGTGTGGTTCACAAATTAGCTGATGGAATAATGGGATAAAAAAAACATGTTTTTTCCCCACTTGTCACTTCCATTTTTATCCCATTGTTCCATCAGCTAATTTGTGAACCACACTTGACGGGAGTGAATATTTAACATTGTGCTCCTTATGCTTTTGGAACCTTGATGAAGGCCATGTGAGGCCGCAGCATGTAGGTCTAACACATTTTTATTCTTCCTTGCCATGTTTAAATAAAGGCTTTTAACTTTACCATTAAGAGTGCCTTGGGCCTCCCACTTCTTTGCCATCTTTACCTTTTCACAATTTTGACTGGCAATCTAAATCTGTTTTGATACACTGGTATTTCCTCCTCTTTCCACACCTTTTTGGCTACTATTTTTGTCCTTGCAGCGCATCTTCTCTAGCTTTTGCATTTTTTTTACAAAAGAATATCAGGCCATTTTAGGCATGTCCCTTGATTTGAGGAGGTATATTTTAATCAACTGCCATGATTAATCCCTCTTCTGTTCCTTTGCACTGATTTTTTTAACATTATGTGACTACTGCTCCAGTCATTTATCCTGCGCATGTCATCCTCCCCATTCTTTTAATCACTCTTTCTTACCTACAACCTACTCTATCTGCCCTTTTAAATGCTCATCCCTGCTCTCTATACATTTTATATTTTACTCCCGTTCCCTTCAACAGAAAAAGAAAAATGGTAAAACTCACTAGCAATTTGGTGAGAATGACATTTTCATTAGTGGAAGGAAGCAAAGTTGATGTTGCTTCACCAGCGTGGAGAATGAGTTTCATGCCCTGACTTACCTTTCTACTACTGCTCAATCTGCATGGTGTTGGTGGAAGCAAAATGTATCCTTGGCCAAAACTATTAGCTGAAGCAATTTTGAGATTTAGCTCCAACATTCAAGTTGGATAAGGCCTGACTTTGGTGTGGCTTGAAAGTGCTTTTTATTCCATATCAGCTGTTACTGACTTACTGACAGACGGGTTATTTAACATGACATTAAAACATAAACATTCCTACCTCTAATCAGCCCCCACATCCCTCCACATTATCCTTTTGAAAATGTGGTGAGAACAGTCCTGGACTGACCAAATTTAAGAGCTGGTTTGTTAGGTGCCGTCCTTGAAGACTTCATTGCCAGGAGGTAATTCAAACAAAAACCCTGCTCTTAGGAGGTGGCACACTGGATACCTAAATCAAGGCTAGTGTGAACATATGGAAAAAGTGAGGTTTTCTTTAAACACCCTGAACAGTGAGCTGTCAGAGATTAACTGGGTGTAAATTTGGGTGTGCACTGTTCTTCCTCCAATCCTCATGGTATAAGATGACAAGACACAATGACTGTAATCAGTCATTACAGTCATTGTGTAAAGGCAATCACAAAACCCAAGATCTTAGGCCACAAAAGCTTTTAGAAGACACATTGTGCCATCGGTTTCCTCCCACAGTCCAGAGACACATAGGCTCCACAACTCACTTGCAAAAGAGATGTCAATCTCAATGTGACTACCTTGGTTAAATAAAAACAGAAATTGTTGCACTGTAGATAGATTGCTAAAAAAAATGTCATAACTTTAGTCTTTAGTTCAAAGAGGTAATGCAACCATCCTACTTAATAAACTGACTAATGTGAATCCCCTCTATTATTTGTTGGCTAGTACTGACTGACATAACTTCAGTATTTAAAGACTGCGTTTAATCAATGACTATGGCCAGGACTTACTCACAATTTGATGCATTTTAATTATATGTGTTCTTCTGTTCAATAATCAGAGTAAGTTTAGGTACGGTTGTATTTGGCTCTTTGGCAAAAAGTACACCAGCAGACCTGCTGCTGGCTCTGGCTACAAATTGTTTTTGGGGAAGAAATCATATTATGCATATGTACTAATGTTTCAAGGTACGTACTTAGGTGATTTGATTTAATATTTTAAAATCTAAATAATTTACATCTTAAATGAGAAAACCATGACCTACCTGGTCGTTCTTATCTGTCTCAGTTAACTTGTCCATTCCCCTTTCGGTCACAACCCCTTTGCAGTTGTTACGCCTTTTACTTGAATCGTTGGCCTACTGCAGTTCTTGACGCGGGATAGGCTGACATACAGTTCCCGTTTTCTTAAGAAAATATGATTGGTGGGTTTCGCATGCCTCTTTTCCGTCCGTTTCCTCCCATAACTTTTGTATTAGTCCATTGGTAAACTAAGTCCCCAGTCACAGCCGCGCTTTTCTTCGATTGGTTGGGATTAACAAGCGGTTTCCGCCCTCCCTGTTGTACCTGTCGCGTTGTGACAGGCTGAAAGCGCTTCCTGTTATCTCGCAGTTCCCCCTCACCTCTTTCCTTCCTAGCGATCACTCAGCTGCGTGCTGGAGTGCCTGCAACTGGCACGTATGCCACTCTACATGTGAACTAGTTTAAAGTAACTACCGGTGTAGTTATCAAGAGACTATAGAAGGAACAGAGCTGTTTTAAAGAAAGACTGACGAATTGCGGATTAGAGACTGAGAGAGAGCGTGGCCGGGGGGGTGGAGGGCTCTCTTTCCTGTCCAGATAAACCGCGGTTCACGCAGAATATGGCGGAGCAACATATAGTTAGCGACAGCAAGCTCAAAGCTTCCTCGAATACCGGGGGCTCGCTCTCTGGAAACAGCCGGTCGAGCTCCGCGAGTGGAGGAGGCGGAGGTGGAGGCCTTTCTGGTGGACTGACGCAGCCGGCAGGGTGGCAGTCCCTGCTGTCTTTCACAATACTCTTTCTGGCCTGGCTGGCAGGGTTTAGTTCGAGACTCTTCGCAGTTATTCGTTTCGAGAGCATCATCCACGAGTTTGACCCTTGGTAAGTAGCTAAATAATATTTCCTATTACCTTACCGTTGCATGGACGATCAGGAGCACATCACTTCGTTAGCTGTTCATTTTAGCGTACGAATGTCTTCCATTAACATAGCTAACGTTGGGTCGCTAAACTTGTGCTGTACGCCATTCAGTCAGTCTGAACTTTTATTCTACTAGGTAACTTTGTACACCCCCCTCCCGGCATGATATATTTCAGTAGTAATCTCCACAGCGACCTGCACACCATATTATTTAGGTGAAGCTAGTCTGGGAGTACAGCAGCTGTGCAGATGAAACGGGGGCAGTGCGGACTCATTCATTGATAAAGGACAACGGTGCATGTGGCACAGCGGTGCCTTTTGTGCTGCATTGATGCAACTGGAATTTTGGTTGCTAATGTTGGTATCTGGCCAGACAGCGCTAACCTAGAAAACACTGAGTCTGATTCCTATCCCCTTTTCAATACCTATTTTGTATCGGCTATTAAGTTAGCTGTAGCCTAAATGTATTTTTATTCATCTGTGAACTTCTGAACGCGAGGGCCGGTAAACTAGAAGATCTAATATAAAGAAGACCATTGTTTGGGATATATAGTTGACCCATTCATGTTAAATACCACGAACGTGTTGGAATTGTACCGGATCTTGCTCCAGTGATGTTTTAATCGCGACTAGAGGGATTCTTGTCCCCTCACTCAGCTTGCTGTGTAATCATATTCCGTGGGTTCATTCATCGGAGCTGTTACTCTCCTCTTTACTCTGTGCGGCTTTGCAAATGAGCATTGTACACTATACAGTTCTCCAGTTTCTCCAGTGCATTAGTATTCGCTTTCATCAGCTTCGTTATATAAACGGTAGCCTAATACTCAAGGAGGTCGGCTAAGGGAGGTTGATTAAATGAGGTTACACGGCTGCCATCACGATATGGGTGAGCGTGATGGTTGGCACAGTTGCTAATAATATTAGCCTTATGGTAGTAATGCCTCGTACTGTATTGCCCATGGTTACAATTTTTTCTTCAGTCAAACCAGAATGATTCAGGCTGTAGGTAATTCGTGTTATGTTTTTGGTAGCGTCAGAAACTCCAACTGACGTCAGCCATTATAAAGGTATGAATTAGAAGGTTTAATTAAATATTCGACGAGGATTGATCTTATTCTCGTGATGCCATGAGGAATTTTCATTCACTGAACCTAAATTCCGTTGTATGTTTGGCCGATGTGCTGAACAATATTTTTCTTTAAAGGGTCCCATGGGAAAGCATACTTTACAGTGAAACTCGTAACAGTTTTTTTCCTTAGACCCCTGTGGAAGTAGCCTATCTGTTCATGCATTCTGTTAGTCCACGCAATATTTAAGTATTCACAATGACATTACTATTAACCTTCAGGATGCACATTCCTAGAGGTGTGCACATGTAAGAAAGAAAGAAAGAAAGAAAGAGACCGAGTTGGAATTCTCAGAGGTAACCAGTTTGTTTCTCCTCCCTCAAGTGCTGTTTATGAAAATACAATAATTGTCAGGTTGCAACCAAGTATCCAAGAAGGTGATTGAATAGCAGGGTAGAGTTGTGATTTCTTAAACATGCTAACAAGGAGGAAGCCTCATCAGTAAAGATGAGCTGCAACAGGCGGGTCGGATAAGGTCAGGGCCAGGCTGCCCTCTTATGTCGGTGTTATTTGTTTTTTCCTCTTGTCTGTATTTTTCCATCTCTCCAAAGTGATGTGTGGTGATAAGCAAGAGACCATATTGAAACTCCTGTGTTAGACTACAGATATTGTAGGAATGGTGGTGAATATGAATAGTGGCCGCATTTCAAAAGCAGGCCAGTGTTTGAAGACTTTTTGTAGTTTTTGTATTACCTTTTTGGCGCAGGTGATGAAGTCCAGCAGTGGAAATGTCATGCTTGCTTTCAGGGTGGACAACATCTTGTTTGGTATTTTCAGCTTCTTCAGTGATTGGGACCAAATTAGTACGTTCGGTTTACATCAGTTTACATCAGAAACACCTGCACTATGAATGCGAGTCAGGGACACCCACACTGCACCTGTATGTCTTGTCAGAAACACCTGCTGTGTGCCTGTACTTCAGCAGTACCTGTGCTATTGCACGTTATGACAATGTTGACCTTTCTCAGAAGTGGCTTCCACCTAGCCACTCTCACAGAGACCAAATCTGATGTCCTGAGGAGATTGTTGATCTCAGGAAAGTTTCTCCCACTTCACTTAATGAGCTCTGAAACTATTGGTGTTGTAGCTGGCCTCTTGATCAGCGATCTGGCAATTTACCTTCTTGTCCGATGGCTCGGCATGGTCGGACAAACTGATCCTGGTAGTGATGGGGTTGTGCCATTTTACCCCCTTTTTGTTACAATGGACAACACAATGCCTTGCCAACCTTTTTAGAACCTTCTCCAGCTGAGGTGCCTCTGCATTTATATCCAAGTTCAGTGGGCAGTTCCTTGGTCTTAATGCTAGTGTGACTGATGATTTGCTGCTGTTTCAGTTGAGGCTTCACAAAGTCACAGATATTTATTCCGTAATAATGCAATCAAATAAAAATGTATATAGACGAGTGACAAATTAAAGGAAAAACCTGAATGAGAAACATAAATACTGACACTTCCATGATACAGGTGCACTACTTGAACCGGAGCAATTATAATTTTTCTGGCCCTGTAGCATGTAGGCCTATAAATATTCTGAGCAGGCCCAGTTGACCTCAATTCTGGATCAAGATTTCAAGAGGAAGAAAATGTAAGTGTCTTTGAGAGAGTGTTCATTATTGGGGCATGGATGGCAGGAGCTTCAGTCACATAGGCTGCTCAACTGGCTGGTGTTTCAATCATCAGTAAATAGGGCCGGAAATTGTGGTCAAAAGCGGACATTCGATGACCGTGATGCTAGTGCATTTGTGCGATATATGTGAGGAAAAACAGAAGGGCTACCTCAGGTTACTGAGAATGTTAATGCAAGACATGTCTGCAGCTCTTTTGGCATAGGCCTATATAGCGTTGTCAAGCAAAACTCCAGTTGGTAGTTCTGTTTGCATTGTTGTTAAGCAAAAACCTCTCGTTAATTCTTTGATTCTATGAAAGCAATGGGCCTTATTCACAAAACTTTTCTTAAATTGTTCTTACCTTTGTTCTTAATGTCCTTTCGAAAAAACAATATGTGATTCATGACACAAGTGCAGACGTGTACTGTATGCATGTGTGTGTGTCTGCGTGTGTGCGTTTTTGTGTGTGTATACTGTATATAATATATAAAATGTACCATATTTAAAGTATATAAAATAAAGAAGCAACAAAACATGTCAGTTAATTCTTCCATTCTTTCTTCTCCCCATGTGCTCCAGTCAGAGATTGATTAGATTTTTGCATTCTGTTTTTGTTTTGCTCCAGGGCATAGTTCAGGTGTCCTTACTACTTACATTGATTTAAAATCTCTGCACAAACGTGTTTTCCTCTAATTGAGGCACAGTGAAGTTTTATGAGGATGGATCAGTTTTTGTATTCACTTCGTGTGAGTTCTCCTCACTGCCTTCTAATTGAAATTGTACGGTGTCGCAAAGGTGCTGGATCACAGGTTACTATTGCTTCACGGTGCAACCAATTGAAACACTGGTAAAAAAATCTCATCTTAGTTTCTCTTGTTAATTTTGTATCCAATACAGCTTATTGTTCCAGGGTCTTACACAGACATACAAAATGGTTCTGTTTGGAACAAAGTACGGATCTATGTAGATTGACGTTTAAGGATTTCAGGAAGAAAGAATGTTTAGCTGTAGTCAGTAGACACATTTTCCTGTTAATTTGTATGGCTTTTGTTCCCTTGCTCTGATTAGTGGAACGATGTCACAAGTGTGCAAACTCCCAGTTGGTGTGGGCTCACAGTGCCAGGCTACTCGGTGGCCGGATATGCCCTCTGAGGTCAGAGCCTCTGGCTCTGGACGTCTGGGGTCACATTATTATCTATTTGCCCAGCATCCTAGTGTAAAGTCTACACAGCATGCGGCCTGTGTTTGGTCGCTCGTGACCACGTGGGCCAAAAGCTCATTCCACTTCTCCCCATGCGGTTAAAGCTGGAGTTACAGGGTGTCTCTTGGGACAAAGGAGGCCAGCTGAATTACCCTCAGATTTTTACAGACTCAATAGTACATTACCTGTGTATGGAAGAACACAGGTGGATTACAATGGCTGATGCATACATATCTTAAATTTAATATGTGGCGTGTGATTAAATACAGAAGAATATTTGGTGCATATAATAAAATAAAGCCCAGAGCCCATGTCCTTCTTTAATTCTGAGCATGGCAGATAGTCAGTATTTACAACGCATGTGCCTTAAAAATGTAGCCTACATCAAAGCATCAGGTGTGGAATTGAAAAAAATTAATCTATATTTTCATGAGTTTGAATAAACATAGACTACATTTTTTTGTATGATTGCCTAATTTGGTGCTGTTGATTCATTCATTAAAAAATTTTGTCACAAAAGTGCTCATTCATGTCTCATGCTCTTACTGTCAGATGCTGGTTTAGATAAAACTGATGCTTAGCAAATCCCTTTTAATTTTAGCAGCTGCTTTTGTTTTTACCGGCTTCTCTTTGCATTCAATGTATGGCCATCTCTTCAGCTAAGTAAATGTAGGCTATGCGTAGGGGCTGAAACTACTGAATTTCCGTCCTGAAACCGTTAATGTAGCTGATGCCTGAAGCAGCTGCTGCTGGAAAAGAAGAGTTGTGTGGAATCTGAGGCTGGATTAGATGTATGATTAGCTCCACTGGAGTCCTCCCAGGTGCCCAAAGAGGCTTCGAGCCAACACCCTGCAAGTCCAGGGAGTCACGGGAGAAGTTCTGTATGAATTTCATGCACAGTTGTCTGAGCTGCAACAAAACCACACTCCCTGCCCGCTCGCACCCCTATATGAGTGCTTTGCTCAGTTTCTAGCTCTGTAAATAATGGATGTAAATCCTGCGGGGAGGCAGCGTAGTTGTTACCCTGCTTGTCACATTTTTAGGACCCCAGGACGGAGCTCCCTCTACTCCTGAATTGGCGATTGGTGGCGAATCCTCTCTCTGCCTCTCTCTCCTGTTTGTTTGAGGATTAATTATCCATATTTCAATGCGGACTACAGCAGTAGCCTAACGAGCATCCCCCTTAGGGGGTCTGGGGGGTAGGGGCTCACAGCGTGGTGATGCTGGGTGATGGAATCGAGAGACTTTTTATTAAAGTGATAAATTACATCACTGCCGCTGCTATCCTCTCAGGGTTTAAATATCACCAACTGCAACTGAGACCAGACCTTGGGGACGCAGGGTTTAGCACTGATTTACCTTTCAGAATTGAAGAGCAGGGGGTGGTTTTGGGTGTTTGAAGCCTTTCTGCCAGGAATGGGCCTCCTATGTAAATGTGTCTGCAAACACAACCGCAGACAGGAGAAGGATCCTGTTGGGAGGTGATTGGATTTAATAGCTGTTATTTTTTCTTTTCTGTCCCTCTGAAGATGGGGGGGGGGGGGTGTGAATGAATGAGTTGTGCAAATAAAACAAAATCAGGAAGAAGAAAGCAAATGGTGTTTCAAATTTAAAAATTCAGAAATGAACTTTGATCTCTAAAGTTCACACCACTTAACTCTCAGTTGGTGTGGTACAGAGAGGGATGTCTGGGCACCACACTCTTTAATCATGATGAATGCTCCTGTCGCTTGCATAACCGTTTAGCATGGGAGAAAAAAGGCATGGCCACGTCCATTTAAATTTCTCACCTGGCACTTGTTTGTACTGGTAGTATTAGATCACATTAGGACGTGACTACTTTTTGTTGTGAGGTCCGAAGAGAGAATGTTGTTGGAATGGAATGTTGTGATCTACTGCAATTGGTGTTGGTTTTTTGTAACTTTAACCTGAATTTCTCTTTTTGTGTATATGATGCTTGGCACCAAGGTGCTGTACAATGGCTTTATGTGTCTAATGAATGCTTCTGTTCACACACTGCGCCAGTCCACTGTGCTGAATGAGAAGCTTCCTTCCCAGCATTTGATTGAACAGCTGTGTGGTGGGGGGCATGGTATTCACTATAGCCATCTATGTTTGCGGTGGTAGTGTGGTGTGGTCACTACGGTGGGGAAGGAACTGGGCTTGTAAATAGATGTAGGGTTGATTCTCAGTGCGGTGTTGTTGCAGTATCCATCAATAAGGCATGGAGAGTGTGCGTGTCCAGTTTGTAGTAGAACATGGGTCTGTAGACTGTGGTTCTGTGAATTGTAGGCAAATTTGGAAACCACGTTTTTCCTTGGAGATTCCAGGGCCTGGACATCTGGTGTTGCATGTTCATGATAACGCATTATTTGCATTCTGCAGGGGAATGACTTTGTGACTTTCTGCACTGGCCACACTTCTCAAACACATAACCATGATGAGACTTGAGCTATTCACATACCATAAAGCATGTTTTGCCAGAAAAGCAGGTAGGATGACTTGGCTAGATAACTGTGGAGAATGTCAGCTGATCATTTAGTAGCCAGGCAAGAATAAAGGTGTTGCTGTGACTTATAGTCAGGGATGCTATGAAAAACTGCAAACTTGTGCAGCGATCTGAATATTGAAATATTGCTATTATCGGAATCATCTGAATATTGGTGGTGCAGAACATTATTGTGTTTTATTGAAACAAATGAGTGGGTGGCACATTCTGTCACTCTGCCCTGCTGTAGATAATCAACTGTCAGTGTGTCGGAGGGCACAGGGGACACAGTGACTGAAATTATTCAGATGTAGTCTAAATAATGAGCAGCACATGCATCTTAAAAATTCTCTGCAAAATCCAGTACAGGCCATTTAACATTCACTTATGCATTTGTGTGTTGATAATTCTCTTGTTCTATGCTTTCATTCAGGAGTTGAGTATGAAAAGTAAAATGCATGCAATTTAGAAAAAGGAAGATTCATTTGATTTCATGTGACAAATTTCATGCTTTGAATAGGCAGTTAAGTTGATGATTTAGTTTGGTTAGTTTGGTTTAGCACTGGTGTTGGGGAAGTGAGGGTCAAGTAAAATATGTTTAGGCTAATTTCTGAATCCAGTGGTTTTAACAGCTAACACACTTGTTGAATGTCCAGCACTCTGAATGCAGAACATAAGTGCAAAGATATCAATTATCAGTTAAATTGCTGAATTTGTTGATATGCAGAGCAACCTATAAGATCAACCTTTATCAAAATGTAGGCTACAACTCACAGTTAGATTAAAATGAAAATATTTATTAAGTTGCAACAACTGAATGTCTAATCTAAAGATGAAGATTAAGCTACATTAAAAAAACAATGTTACAGTCACAAAGGAAATTAATGAAATACAATACCATACTTCATTAAATGGAAGTTTACTTCTGCCTTTAACAACAAAGGTGATATTTGTATCAAGATCAGATCAAATAACAGTTAAATCCAGCCAGTAGTAATCTCTACCTTCAGGAGAAATATTTTCCATGTTTCAAAACCAAATTGCACCACATTGGTTTCTGCTGGACTCTCGACCTGCACCAAAAATGTAGATTTCAACTATCAGCCCTCAACAACCCTTATGTGTAGAGGTAAGGGTGAGCTTAGGTAAACAGTGTCCTTGTTTTGTGTTCATACATTTCAGCTTCCATCACTTGACCATGTCAGTCACTACCTTACTGACCAATCAGAAGAGAACAATACAGAACTTGGTAAATGTAACCTACCTGGTAAATGTGTTCATGCCTTTAGTCTGCTATGAGCGGTAGGACTGATTCATATTTCTAATTCTACATGCACATCACAAACACAGCGTTTTGTTATGCTGACAAAACACTGCTGCTGAAATATTTAAAGGTGCAGTGTGTAAGTTTGTGTTAGAACACTTTTGTTCATATTTGGTTCAATTTCCTTCACATCCTGACAGATATCAATAAATTAAAACTCTGAGAAAAAAATCAGATCTCTCTGACTTTCCCAGGCTTTGAAATCAGCCGCTACAAATTTCACAGCACCATAACAACTAGCCTAATCAGGACAGCCCTCTGCATGGAGGCTTCCCTATTTACCTGTCAATCATCTTGCATTTAAAACCTTTAAATATATTTTTACTCTGAATTTGATATCAAGACATACAGATAATGAAAGCAAAGACATTTTTTGAGTAAAATCAGATGAAATCCAATACATTAGCTTATAGTCATGAAATAAGCTGATGTGACTGGTGGCAAGCTGGCTAGACTCTAAATGATGCCAGCCTCCAGTGCTACCCTAAAACTATATTTTTATTCTGAATTTGGCATTAAAATTTACAGATTATGAAAGCCAAGTTATCGGTCTACTAAAATAAGATGAAACCCTTAAACAGCCAAAAATGAACATAAATTAAATATTTGACGTGATCATTGTTTTATATAAAATTTGCTTCCCTGGTAAATGTGCTATGCCAGCCCAGTACACTTCCTGGTAAATGTGTTATGTCTTTACGTTCCCTAATAAATATATGCCCCCCTTGCTTAATGTGCACTGGCCTTTCAGTCCTCTGACTGATGGACCACAATAATTTTTTTCTATATGCCTCTCCCCTGCTTTATCACAGTAAATGAGATGGGAATTTAATGCACACATAAGGAAAATTCATGCACAATGGGTTGTGTGGGTTAAAGTAAAGGTAGTTGAAATGAGAAAAGCATTGCTCTCAACAGTTAAACCACTGAAAAGAACATGTTGTGTTCAGTGTATCAAGCTCAAGTTGTCAAACTGGTTGCAGCTGAGCAGGTTGTCACAGAAATAAACACAGATTTTAAGAGAAGCAACAAGCAGCCTGTTTTACTGGGTCTGTATGAAATAAAAATAAAAAGCAAAATAAAACTGGGCTTTTCAAGGAATCTCAACAGTTTGGATGAATCCCATTGTGTCTGCCACTCTAGATTTGGAGATTGAGGGGGAAGGATATTTTAGTGTCTGTGTGGGTTAGAAATTCCGGCAAGCTCTAATTTGCCGGAATAAATTGTGGACCTCTTATTCTCCTCTTTAGAATGTGAGCCTGCGTTGGAGGCTTAAACCTGTCTTGCAGAGAAGAGGCTGAAAGTGGCCTTCTTCCAAAGTGGAAGTGAGATGTCGATGGTGTGAGGGGTGCAGGTGCTCTTCCCTAAACGAACTGCACCTCCATTGGTCAGCTTGTCTTGTTTGCTGAGCTTCTGCAAAAAGTGTGGAGATTGAATTGCATCTGCACTCCTCTGAGGGAACATCTGAAACCCAGTGGGTTTGTGTTGGACATCACCCTTGTCGTTTTAGAAATCGTCTTTGTATTTGGCCTCAGGCCCACTGAGGAATCAAGGCTGCAAGCCCAGTTATGGTCACTTTGTTTCCTTTCCTTTTGTCAACTAAGGGGGTTTGTCAGCCAGAAGGTTTTGTGACACATCAGAGTCTCCAGAAGGATAGGTTTCTAAATCATATAATTTTACATTGGGGTACACAATCTTGACCACCTCTCACTGGCAACACATTTCTGGACACACTGTATCCTCCCTTGGTACTGTGACCCTTTGTTACTTGATTTATTGGAGTATGTGTGTGCTTATGTGTACATGCATTCTGGTGTGTGCAGTGTGCATGTATGTGCTCTGAGCCTGAGGAATATGTGTTCCTGTCCTTCACTTTAAGCACTTTAACCCCCCCCCCCCCACCATAGTGCAGCAGTGTGTTTCAGAGGCATGTTCTTCAGTGCAGGAGCAGAGCACCATGTGACTATCCCAGTTGCTTCCAACTGTCAAATTAAACTGCTAGTTTCTCCCCAACAGCGCAGTGAAATCCATGTAATTCGAGCTTCTGCGTTTGTTCGCTTTTTTGTTTTATTGCCGTGGTCATGCTTCACTTGCTGTGTGATTGACACCCTTAAGACTATGCCTTACCATCTGCTGGAGAACATCCTGTGTGAACCGGGGAGGGGAGGCGAGGGCCGGTAATGATTGACAGCTCTACATGTGTGTTTGGACGTAGCAGCTCAGTGTATAGAGTCCTGGGTTCCACCATGCTTGCTTTTGCAGCACAACTTCACACTGGCCCTGATCATTGATAGTAATGCTGTTCTGTACTAGTTTGTTTAAATCCGGGGTCACTTTCTATGCGTAGTTTTTACATAATTCATACAGAGATTGTTTAGCTGGAGACACTGGGGTAAAATATTATTCTCAAGGGCGAAGAGAGAAAAACACTGCAAGCCCTCCGATCCTGAAGTAAATATAACCACAGACCTGAGAGACTTGGTGGTGTGTGTGTATACACAGACGCACACTCACTGGAAGTGCAGTTCGCCTTCAGTGGAGGGGCCTGTGTTGGGCAACTCCTGACCTTTATTCAGTGTTAACCTTGACTGGGCGATGTGAAGAGAAGCCAGGCCACTAGTCGTTCTGCACCAGAGCTCGCATCATATTGCCTCTCAAATGCCAACAGCTGTTTGTATTCCTTTTTGTTTTTAAGTTCATTGGTTGATGCTCTCCTCAAAGGCCACAGCTGAGCTTTAAAGTGTTTTTTATTTGTTCTGATGAATAGTTAATGTATTATTATTATTATTATTATTATTATTATGATTTTACTTCATGCTCTGAACTGTAATCGGATAGGACTTCTTGATCTGATTGGGTGTTTAGTTGGTCAGCAATAAGAGGGATTGTGCTGATTGGGTGCTTAAGTGGTTAGTAATAGGAGGGATTGTGCTGATTGTGTAGTTAGGTGCTTTGTCTGTGCTTGGCCTGGATGCTAATTTTCCTACATCCTGGCCATTTTCACCTACCTGATGCTTTATGCCCCTGAGTCTTGGGTGGGGAGTTCTCTCTCCGGAGCTGGGTCTGCTTCTTAATTCTGGTTCTGGGGCTACTTCTGCGTGTGGTCACACAGGAGAGTACAGCAGAGCCCAGAGCTGTTGGGTTGCGAGAGGTTGCACATATTGCCAGGTGGACCATGACTGTCTCTTCAGAGCCCAACATTATGTACTAGCCTAAATGTAATCGTTTCTTTCAGCCGTTAATGGTTTCCTCTCCTGGGCAGATGCTGGACACGGAGGTTGGACATGCAAATAGTCTTCCAACATTCCCAGTGCAGCCATTGCAGATTTGCTTTGTACTCAAATATTGTTTGGTAACTCTGAGAAGATCTAGCCATTTAGCAATGTGCCCATTAAACCTCTCAGCTAAAAAACTTTGACTTTATGTGACGATATGAAGCACAACATTAGGCCTTGACTTGAGCACCCTGGTCCTTTAGACTTCAAAGACACTTATTTTGCACAATAAGTCATACAGAACATTCCACCGATCAGAATGATATTTGAATGTAATTTTCCAGATCATTTACATACCATGACCTTGCAGTACATTTTATTAGAACTAATTAACATTTATAGTCAGTTTTGGTTTGCTTCAGTTCTACATTGTGTGTCCAAAGTGAAATTACTTTTTTGGTTGTCTGCCTCAGGGTTTCGGGTTTAATTGAGATTAGTCATGGTGCCCCTGCTTGTCCCCTGTGGAGATCAGGGCTCCATTGGCCAGAGCCCCTCCAGCTCTCGGCTCTGTCGCATGGCAGGTTCACATTTTTTTTCTTTATCTTCGTCACCGTTTTCAGACTTCCTCTTATTTCCTCTGCCTTCTCGCTGCTGCTGACGGCTCATTAGCCCCTTGCTTCTCTAAAGCACCCAGATCCGTTTTGTGCTGCCCAACTCACCCTCTCCTCTGTCATCCACCCCCCTCTGTCCCAACCCCCCCATTCTGTCCCCCATCGCTGCTCCGTTTCCTGTTGCCGCTCTGTCCCCTGTTGCTTCTCTGTACCCCTGCTCTGTCCCCCCGCCACTGCTCTGTCCCCTGTTGCTGCTGTGTAGACGCACGCTCACTGTTGTGCTGGCATTGTGCGCCAGAGCCATAGACCCATAGCGGGGTTTGTGGAGCTTGTTTGTGGGGTTGATTGGTGTTGGGTTATAACAGCAGCGCAGCGTTAGTTATCCGCTCCGGCTGGGTCAGGCTTCTGGAGGGGGTCAGAGTAGCACCCGCCTCACTGGCGTATGGTGATGTGTACTGGCTCCCTTCAGCCAGACTTGCCTCATTAGACCCTGCATTTCCTTCTGCTTTCCTGTTCTACGGCTGCTTTGCTTCTTAATTATTCTACTTGCCCAAACCAAAAGCATCCATGAGGATATCCAGTGAACAAGCTGAAGTTGAAAGTTGGCCACAGTGGCCTCTGACATGGACATGGTGTTGTTTTTGTAGGTAGTTTTAGCACTTTATTTTGCATTGATTTTCCAGGCTGATGCAGTGAATGTGATTGGACAGCAGGGTCTATTGCTCTCTTAAGGCTGTTTTGTCAGCTGTTGTAATTAGGGGCTGATTATTTTCAGTGCATCTTGTTGTAGCGGTTGCCATACAAGGTGTTATGTTCATGATGATGGCCATCATTATCTTCACCTAGGGAATGACGAGACAGGATTGTTAAAATGCATGAAATAATAGCAATCTAAAATTGGGAAATATGTTGAGCGCATCAGCAACATCACCCTTTTTGAAGTGCATTTAATGAAATTTTTAAACTTGTTAAATGTCAAGTAGGCCAATTAGCTTCCAAAGAAGAGATGCTGCTTATTTGTGCCTTTGTAGGCCTTTGTGTGTCAGAGTTCTGCAATTAACCTCCGGGTTAGATATGCAATGTGGCTTTAAGTAATTGGCTGTGGAACTGACATTTATCTGAGGAGATGGTTTTCTGTATTGTTATTGTGCCGGGTATTGTTCTTTATCCTTTTTAAGGTTGAAGAGAGCTCAGATACGCTTCGCTTTCCTCTGCCCCTGAAGTCCAGGTTTCGCTTAATCATGTAGCCTGTGCTAAGGCTAGGTTCAGGTACCATGGCATCTAAATAATTAAATGATGCCTGCAGGCCTTTTGCTTCCCTGTTCTTATTAATACGCTACAAAAGAGTAATGGAAACAAGAGTGCTGTCACTACAGTATATCCGTTAACTGTTTTTTAATTTCTCCACACTTAGCCTATTCAGTAAAAAAGTTTAGGCTATATAGAGCAATGCAATTGATTTTCAGGCTTCTTTTAACAACCTCCATTAGGCCAAATGTCATTACTGCTAGCTGCACTGGCATTAGAATGCAACCACTAACTCCACTCTTATGAGACCATTGCAACCACGAACTCCACTCAGATGAGACCACTGAAACCACTATCTCCATGGGTGTGAGCTCTACTACTCCCATTTTACTGGACAACTACCTGTGAGGTCTGGTTTACACTCGTCTCTTTCTACAACATGAAGTGCCTTCTGAAGGTTTTCAACTCCATTGATTTTTTCTAATTTCCTGTGTTGCAAAGTCACAATGAAATGTATTTAAATGTAACTTTCTCTGCTCCTACATAACCAACTCTCTATGATGTCAAAATTAAATAAGGCATTGAGATATCTTCAGAATTATATTAAGAAAATGGCCAGAATATAAAATGGGTAGTATTCAATTATTGATAGTATTCGAGTATTCATAGCCCCTTTGTATTAGCAGTCTAAATTGGGCCAGGTGTATTAAATTTTCTTGAGATCATCCTATGTATGTTAATCAGGTCCATCTATGTTGATTTCAAATCCACCTCTGTTGAAATGAGTGATTGCAGAGTAAATTTAACTAAACCTGTGATGTCTCACTACTGAAACTGCAGATCAATTCAGGTAAGTTGTCATGAAAACCAAGAAACTGCCTGTGGAACTTCAAGATGAAATTTTTAAGAGGCAAGAAGCTTTAGAAGGTTATAAAAAGACTAGCAAAGCTTTGATCCCATATTCGATATATCAAAATCAGATTTGTCTTTTGAAGGCACCTGCATCAGATCAAAGTGTAAACAGGGCCTCTCCACTCCACTTGTATTAAAGCTGCTGCTAACTCTGAAAATATTATGGCACTACTGCTAATCAACACCAGTGGTGCTAACTGTTGCCTGTGTGCCCATGCAAACATGATGCAGAGTGCCCCCCCTACACACACACACACACACACACACACACACACGTGCACTCAAAGACATGTGTGTTAGGTGCACTCCTGCAGGTGCCCTTGACCAAGGCACTGGCCTCAGAACTGGAGTTGGTCCCCGGGCGCTGCACTGTGGCTGCCCACTGCTCCTAAGTAACTAGGATGGGTCAAAATGCAGAGGACAAATTACCCCACGGGGTTCAATAAAGTATATCTTTATCTTTATCTTATCTTCACGATTACACTCAAATGCTAACACACAGGCTAACAGTTAGGATGGGTTTATTTTCAGGACACACATCGGCTTTACTTCCTTCGATGAAGGTTTTCAGAATGCAGCAGCTCACAGAGAAGGCAATAAAGAGACTGTGTTTTTCGAAAGGGTATCAGCTCTTTAACGTTACCATGGTAATGTAACCCCTATGAATGGCGTTAGCGTGCGTGAGGTTCGCTGTGCCAGCTCGTCTCACTGGCTTTGCACCGAGCTGGTTTTGTTCTCTGGGAGGGTGCTGAGGAGAGGAGAGCACTGCACCTCTGCAGCTATGTACATCTCTCTCTCTTTCTTAGTTCTCTCTTTCTCTCTCCTGCTGTATTTATCCTTCTTCCCCTGATCCTCTTCCCCTTCATGCCATCCTCCTTATCTTCCTCATCTCTCCCCTTTTTCCCGCTTGCAACTTATTTTATCCCTCCCTCTTCCACTCCCATATTCTTCTCTTCCTCCCTCTACCCCTTTGTCTCTTTACAGCTGCTGTACTTTGTGTTCTGATTAGAGTGACATGGACGGGGTTTGGTGTACTGGAGCAGACCAGACCAGACCCCGCACTGCCCTCCTCTCCAGTCTGGTAGACAGTGTGAGCACCAGCCACCCATGGGAAGGGAACTGCTGGAGTTTATCGGGGAGTGGGGGGGAGGAGGAGAGAGAAAAGAGGAATGGCAGTGTGGAGCTATAGCCAGGAGGCAAGCTTGTGTTTAACTTCTTTTGTGTCTGTTGTGGATTTTCTGTTTTATTTTAAATCTGCTTCTGAGCTAAGTGAGGTTTATAAGTTGTCAATGCATTAATTCACTTGCAGCCACTGAGGATCTGTCAAGATCACAAGCTGCTTTTGTTTGTTTGTGTGCAGAAGTGTGGGTATCTAAGCACGGACATGTACTGTGGGAAATTTGGGCAATGCAGGGTTTGCTGCAGGAAAATACCGTGGGAGTGATGGGGTGGGGTTGATTGGTTTGGCTGCAACTGAGAGGGGCGGGGCCAGTTTTCATGTACCTGACAAAGTACAGCTAACTGCCAAAATAAAGGAAACGTGAGGAAATGAGGGATTCAAAGCGTACTGAAAGCAGGTGGTTTGTAGGTCTTGTTCCTGCGTTCATTAAGAAATTAACAGACCATCATGCTCAGGGTCATGTACAAAAATGCCAGGCAGGCTCAGCTGCCAATTATTTTGGGTACCATGGCTAGAAGAGCCCTCAGTAACTGTGAAAGAGGGCTGGGTGTTAGGGCATATTTGACCGGAGCTTCAGTGATGAAGACTGCTCAACGTTCTGATGTTACGCAAGGAACAGTATCTAAGGTGATTTTGGCATGGGAGTGTGAGGGAAAGACGTCACCTTGGGACAACAGTCCATGCAACCATGCGTTTGTTTGAGATGCCAGGCAAAAAGTGACTCTCAATCTATTGACTGCAAACCTCAAGGTACGGTGTGAACAGGCATCAAGGCTCATTAAGAACAGCCCGTTGAGCACTTCAGTGATAGTCTTGAGATTATTATAGGCTACTGCGGCTGGTTAGTCATTCCACTACATTACAGGTATTTAGCAGACTCTTTTATCCAGAGCAACTTACACAACTTTTACATTGCATCCATTTATACAGCTGGATATATACTGAAGCAATACAGGTGATCCTACCCAGAAATCAAACCGGTGACCTTTAGGTTACAAGACCAGTTCCTTACCCATTATACTACGCTGCCACCCTGTATTCTACACCGTGGTTAATGTTGTAATAAATCTCCTTGAACAATAGTCCCCATGGCAGATCTAGGATCAGCATCTCTCACATATCCTCCACATTAATGCTGATTCTAGGTGTAGATGACTCTTAGGAACACTTGCTCCTCGGACTCGACCATCAGTTTCAATGTTGTTTTTTCTTGTGATCATTAAATCAGATTTGAGCATTTATTATTATCACACCTGTTTTCCTGCTCTGCCCCACTGTGCCTTAATTGGAAAAAACCTGTGAAGCTTGAATGTGGATTTCGTACTGTGTGAGAAGCTTATTCCCTCCTTTTTTATTTCCTTTGCCATTATGAAGCCTGTTGTAACAGGAGTTGGTCAAGCCTCACCTTCCCCAAGCTGATTAGAATGCTGAGGGCAATCTTTTGTGTGGTTTCTTGCTCATCTAAGGAAATGTGAGATGATGGTAGTTTGCTTCATGTTGGATAGAGACGTGGTTGGTTATTATAATCATCTCACGCTTTTTTCTGTAAGTATCGCTTTAATCTTTCCATCTTGAAGGACGTCCGTAGGACACAACATCAGACACGTGCAGGCAGAGCAAAGATTGTGTAGTGAGCAACTGTGAAGGAGAACCACACTCGTTTCACAGGGCTCCGTTGTCTCGGTGACAGAGTGTGAATTCAAGTGTGAACCTCCTCCTTTGCTATAATGTTTTGAGTATCCACGCACATTACCTGAAGTAAACAAACCAGCCTGTGAGGCAGGCGAAGACAAAGTCTAATGGCAATGTGGTGGCAGCCTGCTAGATCATCCGACACCCTCATTTAAATGTTAATGTCAGTTTCCAAGATTGTGATTGACAGACTGGTACAGTGGAAACTTTTACATGAGTGAAATGTGTTAAAAGTATGTCCATACTTGCATTCCTGATGGAAAAACGTAGATACCGTAAAGCATTTATACTTTTTTCTAGTTCCAGATGGGGCAGATATGCAAGCAGTGCACTAATTCATCTCGTATTCTCTTACTGTGCTGTGAGGGCCTACAATCTGGCTAATTATTTTAGGTTCTTTATTTCAAATTTATTTCTGTCTAGTGTTCATGTTATGGCAATTTTCACTGTTTTGTTGAATGAACTCATTTTTGCATTTTCACATTTTGAAATTGCGTCAGCTGCCATGCTTTTTTTCATTTTTACCGGTTTACCAGTTGGCTCTCAGGCAGCATTGTTATTTAGAGCGCTGAGTTTCATTGATGTGTTATTGGGTCTGGCACACCAGCAGATGTTCATTACAATGTGGATCACTGAGGCTTCAACAGTAAGGTATCAATTCCTCTGATATGGAAACAAATACAGATTGGCTGAGGTTAGATTGCTGACTTGAAAATACACCCAACCAATCAGAAAAGCCCAATAGAATTGTTTTGCTACAGACTCTACACAGACCTGGTGCACTATTTGTGAAAACGGTGCGTCCTGAGCACCCCTGTTGTTGCATCACAAATGAGATGGATTTTTGGCTGTCCAATCCACCCCTTTAAGCCATCTGTTCAGCTTCAGTGTGCCCAGTGCCCCCTGGTGGTGATTGACAGCGGTGCTCTGCCCCCCTACTGGCAGTGGCCTGTAGTTTCTGGCCCTTACTGTACCCCATTAACCCTGTGTGGCCCTGAGACCCAGGATGCGGTGCTTTAACCAGTACTCAGCACACTGAGAAAGAGACATGAGGAAACAAGGGTCATGAAAGTCTTCCTTTTAAAATGTATATCATTGAACAGACAAGAATTTTCTCATCAAAAAGTTGAACACATTTGCATAAAAGTCTCCTTCCCCCATCTTTCTGTGACAGTTGAACCTCTTAATATATCAACCAACAACACATAGCACTGCTCTGATAAATATTTAACTAGATTTTTTGTTGTCTTTCAATAATTACTGAAAAGCCTGCCTACTTGTTGTTCGTTACACAGTAAGATTCACTGAGCCCTATCCATAATAAACTTGAATACACTCAGTCTGAAAATACATAGCCAGCAGTACTCTGTTTGCATATCTGCTTAGTATTCATAGTGAAATGTAATCCGTTTGCCAATTAAAATGCTCAAAGTTGGTGAGGGAAGAGTCACTTTGATATAGTAGTTCCAGGAGAGGGAAGAACCCTCAGTCTTGTTGGGAGAACTCAATTTCCCAATGAGCCATTTTATTTTAGGTTAATTTTATGTGGGATTAAATTGCTTTGGAATCCTCGGACAACATCAGATGGCAGACACAGCGTTCATTGTGCTTTCCCTTGTTGCCGTTGGGCTGAAGAGACCCAAGTGAAGATTAACGGGATTGATTTTCACTAAAAAGGTTCAAGTCATTTTAATAGGAGGTAGAACATGGCAATACCCACATGAACTGTCCCAAGGGAGCAATCGAATAAATTTAATCTCTTCCCAGTCAATTAAAATAGTGCCACTGAGGTGCTATATCCTGTGTTGCAGTCTACGATACTGCAGGGGTTCGTATGTGACCACTGGACACTGGCTGCACATTGTCAAAGAAATGTCTTCCAATAAATAATTGTTTTAATGGGTTGCCAAACTGAAATGCAGGCTTTCAATAGAAATATGAGCCTACCTGCTTTTATGATGCAGGTAGTACGCGGGATGTGCATTTGGCTCATATTTGCTTGTTTGTTAGTGGGGCCAGTTGTTAATGGTTGATTGTTAAAATAATGGTACTTGATCATTAAATGTGGTCCGTATGCAATTAAGGCATTTTGAATAATGCAACAGAGAGTGTCACAGAGGATGTATGAGCGGCCCTAATGTAGCCTAATGGCCCGTTAGCTTTGCTATCTGAAAAAATATTCTAAAAATAACCATGCTGAAAAATGTCATTTTTATTCCTTATTTAAAACCAGGGAATTCAGGTGTATTTTTAAAGTTACATTTTCCGAAAATTAATGAAAACTGGCTAATTTTTCTACTTCTTGGCTGCCTTGTCATTTGAATTTGTGAGCGTGTGGAACCTGTGAAGACGGAGCCACCTTTAGCTCATTGCTCCTTTCTTGTGTGCACTTTGCTTTTATGTGAGTGGGCATAGCTCCATGCTGCCTTATGAAAATGGCTGCTCAACATGAAAATACTGCATTTACATTTTGCTTGTTTTTTTCATAAAGGGTCCAGATGGGACTTATTTAAATCCTGGCAAGACTTTCCTTTATATCGCAGCAGCCCTGTGGCCCAGTTCCTCCCCACACAACAAGCTGCCGGGACCATAAGAGCCATAGCACGCAATTTCCTCTTTATTTATTTAATGATAAAGACGCTGACAGACAGTCCCAGCGGCGCTCGAGCTGCAGTGCCAGGCTTTGGTCAGCCTTTGAGCTCAGCTGTGGAAAATCGTGCTTCTCCACGCACAGCTTCACGCAGCCCTCCGCTTCGCTTTCGCCTCTCCGGCAGCGCCGTGTTTAGTTGCCTCGTTGTTGCATCACGGCAAGACCGACCGAAATGAAGCGCTTGGATTATGCTGCTGTTTGCGGAGCCCGGGGGAGCCGTGTCCTGTCCTGCTCCCTTATCCTAAATGATTAATTCGGCTTTATGTGGGCGCCGTTCAGCAGGTGAAACCGGAGAGGCGGACTGACACCGGATCACGCTGTGTTTACAGCGCTGTGTCGTTCAGCTGTCCTGCTGGGTCTTTGTTTTCATCATTTCCCGGCCTGTGGTTTTCAGGTACGGCTTTTGCTGAAAACGTTGAGGACGGTTTGGGAGCTGGCACAGTGATGACTCTGGGAGCAGAAGGCATGTGGCAGAGCTTCCTGGCAGCGTATTTATAACTGAATCCTGCGGTCTGCTGTCCATCAGGAACCGCTATATTGATTTGCACAAGAACACCCAATTCCATAAGTACACAAAACCTCCCAGTTGAGCAAGCAGTACAGACGGGGTCAGGTGCTGCAGACCTGCCTCACAGGCTGAGCAGCTCCACTCTTTTCTATTCCACTAAATCTTCTGAGTGGGTCCCGTCCAGTAATATGTGAATATGCTGGAAAATAGCCTTGAGTGATCAGAACTGTTGCAGTAATTCTGTTCCTGTGATTAATATGCGCAAGCTTTCCCCTTGAGTGGAGTGTTATATCATTGCATAGCTTGGTCGTCATAGTATTACGTTAATCCCCCACAATGATTTAAGAGAATTGTAAGCCTTCGCTGCAGTGTTATTACTTGCTGTGAAGAAATGATTCTGTAACAATTAAAACGTGTCTCAGTAAATTGTTCTGTTCTCTCCTACAGTCTTAAGGTCTCTTGTGCTCATTGATCTGATATGTTGGGTTCCTTGAGCATTGGCTTAGCACCGGGCAACCATCTCCATGGCAGATGGTAGCCATCAATCTCGTTCTCTTGATTTGAGTGAAGCCATATTTTCCCCTTTGTATGTGATTGGCTGCAAGGCACTGCATTTGTGAATTGACCTGAGCCTGTCATCCTGTTGTTTTTAGGAATCTATAAGACCCGATTAGATCAATTTGAGTGCAGGAAGTAGATCTCTGCTGACTGCTAATTGCTGAGAATCACTGTGCAAGTTTGTCCACGGTTAATGATTCCCAGTTTGGGAGGGGGTTTCGTTGATTAAGAAATTCTTCCAAGTAACAATGTTTTCATGGAACCAGTCTGAATGGAAAAATGACAAACAACACGCATCTGAAGCTTCAGACAGGCTCAGTCAAGTGCTCAGAGTATTTGAAGGGATTTCCATAGCATTTAGACAGGTTTAAATCTAACAAATAATTAAATGTATAGCTTCATAGAGAGGCTGTGCTTAGCTCTGTGTGTTCTCTATGATAAACAGCATCATAAAGCATCACCACTTTTGTAATGCTTGTTACTGTAAAATCCATTGAATTACACAAAAATCAATTTTTAAAATAAACTGGTAGTGTGGCTTTATCAGATGTTATCATTGTATATCCAGCGGATTTACTGCACGGTCAATGAGACCTGTTTGTGCCGCTCACGGACGCTCACAGTAACATTTTACTGAAATAGTCATAAATATATTTGCTGCTATTGTTGACTGCACTACTTTGAAGAAATTGACTTCTTGAATGCAACATTGTATTTCCCTACAGCATGGTTTGCAAGCAGCAGTTCTAAGATGTGCAAGATGTGATTTGTATCCCTGGAAATATGAAGTTAATTCCAGTCGTCTTTTTTTTAAATCCAGGATGTTGCATTTGATTTAGGCTGTGTCCGTCAATCTGTTTGCTTCAAAGGGGTCAGTTATCAGTGTTTTTCTCTACAGGAAGAAATTGAATCAACAGTATTCTGATTGCAGCTGAATTGTTTGGTTTTGTTTTTTGTGGTATATCCTGATCCTGATCCTGAGTTCGGTTTGATGTTTAGGCTTGATGTTGCTAAGACAACCATGTTATTTTTGGAACCTTTTTAAAAGCTTTGTTTTCTTTGTCCGTAGATACTTGGTTGACATACTACCTCAGAAAATATTACCTAATGTCATGTCTGTATAGGCCTCTATACCACATCTATTCTTCACAAGTGATTAATGCAGTCTTCCTCTCTTCTTTCAATATCTCCAGTACCTTGCAAACTTTCTTTCGCTTTAAACGTCAGTTACTGGAGCAGTTGTAGACATATTATGGATTTAGTCAGTCTGGGCTTTCCTTTCCCATCCTGAATGCAGTCACTGGGCGGGGGAGGTAGCCTAATTCTGTTTAACATTCATCAGAATACAGAAATGATGTCCACATTTGGGCCTTTTTAATTGGAAAGATTAGAAGACGAATGATTGGTTGAATTATAGAAAAATGGTTTGATGAAAATTAAATTGAACATGTGATGTAGACTGATTTATTGTAAAATATTTCAAATGTAAAATAGGCAGCCATTTGGCAGGAATAGGCATCATGCTGTGTATCTATATCATACTTTTGGTTAAATTAAAGCATTTGAAGTGTCTGCGTATGGCACTCTGGCTGGACGCAGGTGTGACGGATGTTGACCAGCGTGACTTTAAATCGTATTCGAAGTCTGACTGTCCTGGGCCAAAAACAGTGCTTCAGCTAATTTGCCATGATCTGTATTCTGAGTCAGGCTTTTTGTTTTTTTGTGGATACAGCAGCACTCATAGTTCATTTTCTATCCCAGTTTTTACACTGTTGTTCATTAATATTTCTTATTGCTGCTTTATCCAATTAAATGTGCAAATACGGCAATGTGCTCATGCAGCATTTTTGTTTCTTACTATTGGGGATCTTTCAGGCTTTTCCAGTCCCAATATTCACCTGGCCCATATTTGAACCTACATGAGTTGTAGGCTATATGGTCAGAAATGAGCTGCAACCATTACCATCTTGTCTTTATGTATGCTTATGTTTTTCTTGTTGGGACCTGATGCTTAGACTCCGTAATTGCTGCTTGCAGCAATCTTTTTTTAATTCTTATTTGACCTCTTTTGGTCACTGTACCCAAATTTGGAAGTGAGGACAAGCATTCTCTCCTCTAAAACACATAATTTCAGGTGCCATCTTCTTTTCAGTCTACTGGTTATACTTGCACAGACATTGAGTCATAGGAAGACACCTCCTGAGTAGATTATACAGGCGATGTAGAGAGGGTCGACGGTGTGCGATTAGATAAAGACATCCTGCTGACTGAAATCTCCCCATCCCTGGTGATGAAACAGCCAATTATATGGCGCCCTGTGGGGTTGCCAACCCCAGCTGGCTTTGAAATGGTTTTTGGATTAGACACTAAATCCTGGGGCCTATCCAGACACTAGAACAGTGCCCTAGCAGGATGGCCTACCCATCAGCCCCCAGACCAGATTTCTTCAAACTAAAAGCAGCCTTCACATTTTAATAGTTATTCCACTGTCCTACTTTCTGAATGGATATGGATCTTGGGATTGAATAGGTGATGTGGGAGGTTCGATAGATCTTCAGGAAGCATACTTACCAAAACAATGCACTCCTAACTCCTAATGCCTCCACAGCTGTTATGGAAAAGACAGGAATGCTCTTTCCTGCTTTGTGCCACCGGCTGTTATGCCTCCTGGAGCGAAAGCAGAATTTTAGAATTTGCGTGTGTGCGTTTGTGCATGTTGGGGGTCATTATGTCTATATGACGAAATTTGCTAACTGAAGGGCTGGGACGAAATGAAGGAACAAGAGCAAGAGCTTTGTGCTCCATTCCTACTTTCCTTAAGGCCAGCTGTGCACCCCTCCCTGTGGCACCATTCTATTCCCCCTCCCCATGCACACACACTCCAACACCCCCCCACTATACTGCACCACACTGAAAGAAGTGGTTATGGCGATGTAGGGTGAAGGGACTCCACCTCAGCCCCAGCCCCTGATCAGGGTCTGTTCAGACCAGGGGCCCAGGATTGGTCTCCTTGCGTGTGCCAGCGGCAAATAACGATTTTTGGGCTTCTCGGCACAAATAACGACGTCATAAACCTGTTACCTCGAAGGACTGCGCTGTAATGTTTGAAGAAGAAACTCTGATGGAGTTTTGCTGTATGGAAACTGGGAAACTATCATCCACACTGCATATTATTTCTAGTTATTTTGAGAATATGAGGAATAATTTCATACATCAAAATGCCTAGGATGATTCTTGAATCGTGATGATTTTGCATTCTCACCTTGATGCTGTAATCTAACTAATTCTGCAGTGCAACTTTTACAAAGATTACATCTTCTGCATCATGAACTGGAGACTTCTGTCCAATCTTGCATTTTCCCTGTATCCATTGCACGAGAGGCCGATCAGGAAGTGATACGGTTGGCCTCCAATCTCGCCCATTGAAAATAGCAGCGTCCCATCGTCCATTTATATACTGTCAATGGCCCACCCACACCCATTGTCTTTTCCTGTGCACGTAGCGCACCTCACTTCTCTCCTACAACATGCTAATACAGGCTGTGTTCTTGGTTCTCAGACTGCGGAAATCGGGTGACTCATTTCCCCTCGTTCTCAGGAAGGCGTCTCAGGAGACAGAACGACGCGTTTGTTTCCTCAATCCAGACGTCACGTTGGGTCAGAACAGCGTAGCTGGGAGGGTCCAATCCACGTACTTTATGCTCTTCCATCTGTTCAGCTGAACACTGCATGAAAGCCAAGAAATGCACGGAGATCCATTCAGCATCTTAGAGCATTATTTAATGTCCCAATGCCTGTCTTCACAAGGCGAGATAAAACAACTTGTCTTTAGATTTGATACTTGTCTCTGTAACGGGCAATCAGGAGCATTATTGGTACTGTCGATGCCGTTTCTCTGTCGTGGTGAGTTTATGGTTAATCCCGTAAACGACTGCAGTCACGTGTCTTCATTTGCCTTTTCCTTATTGAACTTGTCCTCTAGATTTTGTTGAAAGTTAGTCTTTACCTTCCTTCCCTGCTATACTCTCATTTGCCTGGTTCCTCTCGTTATGTGTAAACGCAATTTTAACTGCACAACTTTAATGCAATAGGCTAAATGCAGTAAAGTGAATTTCTTCACATTCATCCAACGTAAGATGCATTCCTCCAACTGAAGGTGCATTCATGAAATATCAGTTTTTCCCCAATCATTTTTTTCAGCCTTGGTGCTACGCACCCAAAGACTCCTTAACAGATGCAGCACGCTGGGTGGCATATTGGATTTGTCGGATGGTGCAGCAGGCTGTCTGCAATTAAAATTTGTGTTCAGATTTTTGTTTGCTCTGTATATTCAAGACTTGAAACAAAATGATCACAAGGAGAGGATGATTTAACTTAACATGCTGCCTTTATTGGATAAAAATAAGCTGTTTAACCTATGCCTCATTATAATTAAGACTCCACAATTGCTTACAGATAATTTTTAACGATGTTACAAACCTGACAGATTTTTTTTAGAACATTCAATAAAAATATATGATATAATTCATTTACATTAGATTCAATTACAGTTCCAGAGAGTTGTTGGGGTCATATATTTCTGAAGCATTGCTATTGGAGGTAAAAAATAGGGACGCACCTGGCAGCACATTTACCAAGGTTTTATGCACCATGTGCGTTAATGTTAATGATCCTCTAACCTTTGCAGAATGTTAGCAGATACCGATCATTGGCTGATATATCTGTGAATCTCTTGCTCCTGGTTTGGTTTAATGCTCTTTCAGTGTAAATGTGTGCCGTCTATTCAAAGCAGCTTCAGTTCATGGCTCAGTGTGGAAGGGAGGAGGGGGTCCAGTTTCACAATGCACACATCTGTTATGCGCCGCACCATTTTATGGGGGGCGGGGGGGGTTTAAGTAGATGGATTCGGCTAACAAACAGAATCATTCTTATCTCGCTTCCAAATTGCGCAAATAAGAAAGGTGTCGCCGTGGGAGACTGGCGCATAAACCCAGCCGGCGGCGCTTTGTAATGACCCAGCCGGCAGCGGCGCTTTGTAATGACCCAGCCGGCGGCGCTTTGTAATGACCCAGCCAGCGGCGGCACTTTGTAATGACCCAGCCGGCGGCGCTTTGTAATGACCCAGCCAGCGGCGGCACTTTGTAATGACCCAGCCGGCGGCGCTTTGTAATGTCCCAGCCAGCCGGCGGCGGCGCTTTGTAATGACCCACCGGCCGGCGGCGGCGCTTTGTAATGACCCAGCCAGCGGCGGCACTTTGTAATGACCCAGCCGGCGGCGCTTTGTAATGACCCAGCCAGCCGGCCGGCGGCGCTTTGTAATGACCCAGCCAGCCGGCGGCGGCGCTTTGTAATGACCCAGCCGGCCGGCAGCGTTTTGTAATGACCCAGCCGGCCGGCGGCGTTTTGTAATGACCCAGCCGGCAGCGCTTTGTAATGACCCAGCCGGCAACGCTTTGTAATGACCCAGCCGGCCGGCGCTTTGTAATGACCCAGCCGGCAGCGCTTTGTAATGACCCAGCTGGCAGCGCTTTGTAATGACCCAGCCGGCAGCGCTTTGTAATGACCCAGCCGGCGGCGCTTTGTAATGACCCAGCCGGCAGCGCTTTGTAATGACCCAGCCGGCAGCGCTTTGTAATGACCCAGCCAGCGGCGGCGCTTTGTAATGACCCAGCCAGCGGCGGCGCTTTGTAATGACCCAGCCGGCCGGCGGCGGAGCGGCTCGCGGCGCTATGACTTGCGGTGCTGTGGTTCGCGGCGCGCTGGCGGTAAGGGAAAAGCATCGCGCCGACTCACCCGGCCGCCGCGCGACGGTCTGTTGGAAAAACATTCCCGGGAATGTGACGAAAGCGCCATCGCGTTTAATACACGGCCGGTGGAACTTTTCAGCAGGCCTGACGTGGCTGGGCCACACTGCTGGAGGCGGGAGAGAGACGTTTCCCCCCCCATTCTCTGTGATTGGCTGTGGGGATTACTGAGCTGTAAGCTCATTCCCGCTGTCCATATCTATGATCATTTATCCTGATGTCATTATCATTATTTTTGCACGGACAGAGACAAATGGAATGCTGTCGTGGGCTAGCCAAGGGGGGGAGGGGAAGTCATGCCTAAATCCTCCCTAGAGCCCCAGGAAGACATACTAGCAGTCACATGGTGTAATGACCCATGAATTATCAGGCTTCGCATGAGAAGACATGACGTGTAAAAGCATTAATTTTGTTTACTTGAAGAGAAATTATCCAGATAAATCAGATCTGGTGCCAGATTTCCTTAATATGTAAAGTGCAAGCTTCTGTTCATGTCTTTCTGATTGGGACGGATGATAGTTTTTGGTCATAGGTTGATATTCTGAACCTGATTACATCATGTGGACCAGATCCAATCAGATGTGCTCGAGGGGGTGTATGCTTCTGCCCAACGTTGTGGCTGTCCTATGATTCCTTTGGCTGACTTTTCTGTCTGAAACATAATTTGGAATGTATGGCAAAAGGATTCACAGTTTTCAGGATATCAGTTTTTTTATAGGCAATAGAGGCAAAAATGTGTTTTGAAATCTGACTCTAGGCCTATACAGTAATTGATTTCTGCTGATGCCACTGATTGGCCAGTGCCAGTCAGCTGGTTTCCCTGTTCTAAATCGGCCTCTGGTTAGAGGGAGGTCAGTAGTGCAGATTTGAGTATTCCTGTTTCGTCCATATCCTACATCTTAAAATTTTGCAGTTACGATATTCAGTCTCTTTTACCATCACAGGCTCTCAATGTTGAATTTGTTTTGCTTGTTGCCTGTTAACATTAAGCCGACTGAATACAAATTCTGTTGCATTCGTTTCTGAAGCCAAAGGAATTGTGTAGGGAAGGAAAGTGCATCAAATGTTTTCTTTTCTCAGTGATTGCTGTGTTCAGTTTAAATTACTGTCATTGTAAACAGTTGAATAGAAAGTTTTGGAATTCAGCTGTATTTTAAATCTTTGTCCTTACATCCTGTCCACAGGATGATTGCTATCATGGGTCACCTCAGGTTTACCTGCAAGGTTCTCCAGATTCCTAACACGTTTTTTCCATCGCAACCCCGTAGATCTAGCTGGCCTTGGGTAACGAACATATTCCTCTATTGGTCGGGCATTTGTCATTCGAAGTCCGCCGCGCTCTGTGTCTGTGTGAGCTTTACCAGGGCTAGAACAACAAAATGGGTGGGAAACTATACGGTGCTGCTATATGGTGTACCCAAAACCCAGTGACATCATCTAGCAGAAAATGTGTTTTTGGCCTTTCTCCCGAGAAAGCGAAGCAAGCCCTATAGCAATCTCCATAGAGTGTGAAATTGAGTTTTATTGAACGGACACTGGGGTTGTGGGGATGAAGTGGAGGAGGTGAAGAGACCAACCCTGTGGCATGTCCCGCAGTCAGGGGGAGGGGGGGAGGGGGAGAATCACGCTGCCTCCTGCTCTGTCCTACAGCCACTGCATGTGGGGTAAACACACTCACTGATCTGAGAACAGACGCAGTGCTCCTGATGCGCATGCACTTTGGACTGTCCTCTTCCATTCGCTGTGAGTTCACTTATTTAGGCTCTTTTCTTCCACTGGCACAGACCTGCTCCTGAGGGAGGTGCCTATTCAGCACACCTGCTGTGATAAAAGTGATGGTTTAGTATAGACCTGCTCTGATAAAGGTGGTAGTTTAGTATAGACCTTCTCTGATAAAGGTGATAGTTTAGTATAGACCTGCTCTGGTATAGGTGCTGGTTTAATACAGACCTGCTCTGATAAAGGTGATAGTTTAGTATAGACCTGCTGTGTTAAAAGTGATAGTTTAATATAGACCTGCTCTGATAAAGGTGATAGTTTAGTATAGACCTGCTCTGATAAAGGTGCTGGTTTAATACAGACCTGCTCTGATAAAGGTGATAGTTTAGTATAGACCTGCTGTGATAAAAGTGATAGTTTAATATAGACCTGCTCTGATCAAGGTGATAGTTTAGTATAGACCTGCTCTGATAAAGGTGATAGTTTAATATAGACCTGCTCTGATAAAGGTGATAGTTTAGTATAGACCTGCTCTGGTAAAGGTGATAGTTTAATATAGACCTGCTCTGATAAAGGTGATAGTTTAGTATAGACCTGCTCTGATAAAGGTGATAGTTTAGTATAGACCTGCTCTGATAAAGGTGATAGTTTAGTATAGACCTGCTCTGATAAAGGTGATAGTTTAATACAGACCTGCTCTGATAAAGGTGATAGTTTAGTATAGACCTGCTCTGTATAGGTGCTGGTTTATACAGACCTGCTCTGATAAAGGTGATAGTTTATATAGACCTTCTCTGATAAAGGTGATAGTTTAGTATAGACCTGCTCTGATAAAGGTGATAGTTTAGTATAGACCTGCTCTGATAAAGGTGATAGTTTAGTATAGACCTGCTCTGATAAAGGTGATAGTTTAGTATAGACCTGCTCTGGTAAAGGTGATAGTTTAATATAGACCTGCTCTGATAAAGGTGATAGTTTAGTATAGACCTGCTCTGGTAAAGGTGATAGTTTAATATAGACCTGCTCTGATAAAGGGTGTTATCAACCGCTTGTAAGTTTATAGACCTGCTCTGATAAAAGTGATAGTTTAATATAGACCTGCTCTGGTAAAGGTGATAGTTTAGTATAGACCTGCTCTGATAAAGGTGCTGGTTTAATACAGACCTGCTCTGGTAAAGGTGATAGTTTAGTATAGACCTACTCTGGTAAAGGTGCTTTTTTAATACTGACCTGCTCTGGTAAAGGTGATAGTTTAGTATAGACCTACTCTGGTAAAGGTGCTTTTTTAATACAGACCTGCTCTGGTAAAGGTGATAGTTTAGTATAGACCTGCTCTGGTAAAGGTGATAGTTTAGTATAGACCTGCTCTGGTAAAGGTGCTTTTTTAATACTGACCTGCTCTGCTGGTGTTGGCTGCATGTCCCCCTCTTTGTTTACCATTCAAATAGAAGCTCTCTGGATGCCGATGCCTAATTCGCCATTGTTGTGGAGAATTGGACTTGCTTTCTTCTCAGTCCAGTTTAAACATATGCGCACACACACACACACACCTGCCGTTTGTTTGTCTTGTGAATAACTTGTGATAGAGAGAGATCGATATGCAGTTTAATGTAGTGGCACAAATGAAAAAGGAACTTCGAGACTAATTTATTAACCGCATTCCTGCAAATTGAGCACGACTGATGAAATGGCATGGACCTGCCATGTAAACGGCAACATCAGTCACCCCTTAACCCTGTTCCCTGCTTTATGACGGCCTCCTCTGGGCATGTGTACACTCCCGCAAGGCGTTCTGACAATTTGGAGAAAGACAGTGCGGAGGGCTGTAGATCAATGGCAATAGACAACTGTATAAATCCTCACCTGATCTTGTGGAACTTTAATAGCTTTGGCCCTCTGCCGCAGTATGTACACACACGCGCGCACACACACACACACACACATACCCGTCCATTCCAGTTTTATATTGGGTCTGTGAATGGGAGGAAATTGAATTGTTTTTCTTTGTCATATTTGCGATGAATGTGCAGACAGGGCTCGTTCATCTGAACGGAGGCGAGCTGTAATCCTGGGAGTGTGGATGAAAGAGCGGCTGGGCTCTGGATTAGAATCCATCAGAAACATGCCAGAAATGACCTATTGCCTTCCCGTCCTGAGCCGCTCACTTGTGACCCGCCCAATACCCCCCGCCCCCCCCCCCCGAGCAGTGCTGCCCCGACTCCACAGCTTCTTAATCAAGTGCAGTCTCATTCCAGCGCTGCACTGTGTGCCTCAGCGAGGCCCGTATCCCACACTGCAGTGCTGCACCCTGTGACCGGCCGCATGGAGGGGCGTGGCAGCGGGACACAGGCTGAGTTATCTATTTTGTCGTGAAATCGTTTAGTTACCCCGTGTTTATACCACAGCATTCCCGTGGCTCTCTCTCTGGAAGTCGTTCATTATCAATGCATGGAGGCGACCCACGTAATTCATACTGCGCTCTGCCAAACTGCTTACAGTAATTGTCCTTGACCCTCTGGCTTGGCCAGCAAGTTCTCGTTCAGGTCACGGGGCATATCTATTTGGTTGTGGTGTCATGTGGTGTACAGCAGCAGTGCAAGGTAATTAGGCCTGTATGGAAAAGGTGCTAGGAGTCATTAATGTTATCCTGTGTTTGTGCAAATAAATGCTAAATAGAAAAAATAAAACTAGTTAAAACACATTTTTATTGCTTGCATTTAACGGTGTATTTCACATGGTCCTGTAAATGCCTGCTTTAAAGTTGGCTGGTGCATCATTCCTACTGCACTCCACGAGAGAGCACCAATTCTACCTAATTAACTTGTTTGTTTCTCATACAACCTAGATAATTAACTGCTTTAGCTAATCATTGTGATCCAGTCTTTTTGTGTTTTTGGCATTTAAAAAAACATTATTATGTAACATTATTGGCTGAATTGAAATATTAGCTATATATAGAAATATTGGCATTAGAAATGTGTTTAAAGTTTCCCACTGGAAAAAGGATACCTCCCACTGATGATGACTGTAACATTAATGAGGAGAAATGTTTTGTTTTATTCTATGGTGTTATGCCTGGCAGCTTTGAGTACTTTACTCATACTGTGCTTCACTGATAAAGACTTTTACCTTGTTAATCTGACTATGCTTTCTGTGATGAATTACCTGCTAATAACTTTGTCCTTTCATTTTGCTTTTAGATATTTAGGTTTTAAAAACATAGCTACTGTTACACCGACACAAAATGAAACAAAAAGGGACACCTTTATTCCTCGCCCCTCCCCTGGCATAGTGGGTGCGTTTGAGCTGTCGCTTTGCGCGGCCCGATGTGAACCGGCTCGAGTCCGAGCCTTCGCTCTGCGCTGCGGGTGCCGCCGTGTTCAGCGCAGAGGGGCATCATTAACGCCGGGACCGCGTCCAGGCCTCTGCTCCGTCTCTTCCCCTGTTCCTTTGTACCTGCGGTAAGAGAGAGCTGATCAGAGGCGGGGCCAGAGACGCAGGCGCGCAGCGGGAAGCGCAGCGCCAGCGCGGTCCCACAACCCCCCGGGCCAGAGCGCGGCCCCAGGCTGCTGCACAGAGAGAGCAAGCGGTGCCCAGACTCAGCACTCAGAGCAGCATCACAGGAGTATTATAGTCATTATGCGCATCGAGATTAATGTACTACGCGCATCGCAGGAGTATTAGCCTATATGACATACAGCAGCATCGCAAGTATATGTCATTATGCGCATCACAGGAGTATTATATGTACATTACTGCAGCATCGCAGGAGTATTAATGTACATTACAGCAGCATCGCAGGAGTATTAGCCTATATGTACATTACAGCAGCATCGCAGGAGTATATATGTACATTACTGCAGCATCGCAGGAGTATTATATGTGCATTACAGCAGCATCGCAGGAGTATTATATGTACATTACAGCAGCATCGCAGGAGTATTAATGTACATTACTGCAGCATCGCATGAGTATTATATGTGCATTACAGCAGCATCGCAGGAGTTTAATATGTGCATTACTGCAGCATCGCAGGAGTATTATATGTGCATTACAGCAGCATCGCAGGAGTATTATATGTACATTACAGCAGCATCGCAGGAGTATTAATGTACATTACTGCAGCATCGCATGAGTATTATATGTGCATTACAGCAGCATCGCAGGAGTATTATATGTGCATTACAGCAGCATCGCAGGAGTATTATATGTGCATTACAGCAGCATCGCAGGAGTATTATATGTACATTACAGCAGCATCGCAGGAGTATTATATGTACATTACAGCAGCATCGCAGGAGTATTATATGTGCATTACAGCAGCATCGCAGGAGTATTATATGTGCATTACAGCAGCGTCGCAGGAGTATTAATGTACATTACTGCAGCATCGCATGAGTATTATATGTGCATTACAGCAGCATCACAGGAGTTTAATATGTACATTACTGCAGCATCGCAGGAGTATTATATGTGCATTACAGCAGCATCGCAGGAGTATTATATGTGCATTACAGCAGCATCGCAGGAGTATTATATGTACATTACAGCAGCATCGCAGGAGTATTATATGTACATTACAGCAGCATCGCAGGAGTTTTATATGTACATTACAGCAGCATCGCACAAGAGCTGCATGCATATTGCAGCAGTGATGCTGAAATGTTGCGTGCATTACTGCTAGCTAGCTGGATCTGTTTTGTCTTTGTCAGCCATTGGAGGGTTTTCAGCCCTGCTGTGGTGAGATGTGCGTGCCTTCTGCTAGCAGGGACTGTGCTTGTTTACCCATTGAGGGTCACACAGCCTATGCTGTGTAATGGATACAGCTGAGACCACGTTTATGCGCCAGTGAGACTGTGCTGTTAACATTACAAATACAACACAGCTGCAGTTACTGCACTGTTAACATTGGGAATACAGCACAGCTGCAGTTACTGCACTGTTAATATTAGGAATACAGCACAGCTGCAGTTACTGTGCTGTTAACACTGGGAATACAGCACAGCTGCAGTTACTGCACTGTTAACATTGGGAATACAGCACAGCTGCAGTTACTGCATGTTAACATTAGAATACAGCACAGCTGCTAGGTTACACTGCTACTGCACTGTTAACTTGAATGCAGCTGTAGGTAATATGACAGCACAGCTGCAGTTACTGCACTGTTAATATTAGGAATACAGCACAGCTGCAGTTACTGCACTGTTTGATACCGCCAGTTACTACTGATATTGGGAATACAGCACAGCTGCAGTTACTGCACTGTTAATATTAGGAATACAGCACAGCTGCAGTTACTGCACTGTTAATATTAGGAATACAGCACAGCTGCAGTTACTGTGCTGTTAACATTGGGAATACAGCACAGCTGCAGTTACTGTGCTGTTAACATTGGGAATACAGCACAGCTGCAGTTACTGTGCTGTTAACATTGGGAATACAGCACAGCTGCAGTTACTGTGCTGTTAACATTGGGCATACAGCACAGCTGCAGTTACTGCACTGTTGACATTGAGAATACAGCACAGCTGTTATTGCTTTGTGCAGTGGTACTGCTTCTTATGCAGGTGTCTAATACATTCACACTACTTCAAAACAAAAGATCCTGTCTGCTAATAAAGGCGTGAGCAATAGCTCATTCGCGTAGGAATATATGCTAGCACCTTGCTCCCCTTTCTCTATTGGTTTCTCTCTCCCACTCTCTGTCCCCGCTTCAATCTCCCCATTTCAGTCTTTTATTCCTCCCCGTCCCCATCCCCATCCCCCTCCTCCTCCTGTTTCTCTAATTCAATTTCCTTCCTTGCCTCCTTTCTCTTTCCCTACCCTTTAATTATCATTGTCTGACTAGAGGTTAATCTTGAAATTACATCTTTGCTGTCTGTTTTTCTGTTAAATTCATGCAAGCGCACATTCTCTCTCGGCTCGCAGCAGTAGAAAAGCCCAGTTTGATGTTTTTGTGTCCTCTAGGTAATGTCAGTGTAGGCTGGAGGGACACTGAGGTAGCCGAGTCTGCTGCAGTTGCACACAATGCACATGGTGATTGCTGTGCTGTGGACATGATGATGACTGCGCTGTGCTGTGCTCATGATGATGACTGCGCTGTGCTGTGCTCATGGTGATGACTTTGCTGTGCACATGGTGATGACTGCACTGTGCTGTGCATATGTTGATGACTGTGCTGTCCTGTGCACAGGATAATGACTGTGCTGTGCACATGGTGATGTCTGCACTGTGCTGTGCTCATGGTGATGACTGTGCTGTGCTGTGCGCATGGTGATGACTGTGGTGTGCTGTGCTGTGGACGTGGTGATGACGGTAGATGGGCTGTATTTCTGCAGTTAGCAGTAGATGCTGTAGAGTTTGGCATGTGCGTCCTGCCGATGTCCAAATGTGAAATGTCTGGACAAAGCCATGTGACGTGTGCCTGCTGAACAAGATGTGCTTTCTCTGGTGGGGGTGGTGGGAGCAGGGTCGTTTTTGAAAGCGCTCTGTGGAGGCCGCTCCCCTACACCAGGAGCAAGCTCTCGTCTTTCAGAATTTCAGTCTGAGTGAGCAGCTGGAAAATGGAGGAGTGTAAAGCAGCCCTGCACCAGGGCTGAAGTTTCAGCTCCTCAGGGCCGTTATTTTAACAGCTTTCCTTTGAAAAGTGAAGCTACGTGAAGCTAGTTCCAGCCCTGAGTACTGTTTACTGGGTACCGTTGTGTAACCGTGAGGTCGTGAGAAGTGGATCCTTCTGCATGCGTATGTGTGTGTCTGGCTGTGGAAGTGTTCTCAGTGGCTTCCTTTTATTTCGTCCGTACGGTCTTCCATGTTTGGGGAAGTACACCTTGATCCATGTAAGAGACAGGCTCCACTGTGCCAATGTCACCCTGGCCTCTGCGTGACATGACCTCTATATTCTCTCTCATGGTAGTATCTGGAAGTGTTCTTATTCCTGCTGCGCTGGCTCGGCTGATTGGCCACTCGCTTTGGTGCTGAGGGGTCCATATTATTAGGGACAAGTTTAATGTCAGGGGCCCCTGGTGTGTGATGAAGCCGCACAAGACTCATTCTGAATGGGAAATGGAGCAGCTTGGATAAACAAGCCTGCTGCTTTCCTATTCTCTCTATCTCTCTCTCTCTCTCTCTTTTTCTCTCTCTCTTCTCTCTGTGTCCTTGTAATATCAGGTCTCATCCATAGTGAAGTTCCATGTTTGACGTTATTCTGAGGTTGTGGCTCGAGTGAGCGAGCGAGCGAGCGAGTGAGTGAGTGCGATGTTGTCAGTAGCTCTGTGTATGCTGCAATTTGCTCTCACTGAGCACAGTTTATGGTTGTTGATTTTAACTCCTATTTTAATACTTAATGTGAATTTGATTGTTTTCCCTCAGCAGGCTGCTCAAAGCCTTTGAGAAAGACATATTTTGTTGGTGGTGTGTAAAGATATGAAATATAAAAATATAATGCATTTCAGCCTTTGTTCATTTGTTCCTCTTCAGGAACGTGGCACTATTGTATGTTCTTAGTGAAAGACGTAGAAGCTAAATTGTAAGAGGGCATAAAACAAAGGAACTAATTGTATTTATCTGAGGCATCCACTCAAGACTGAAGAGCACTTACGAACTAAAATAATGGGAGAGGAAAAAAACAGACATTGATCTATGAAAGCAAACCTACCTTTAAACGCGTGTGTATTTGCTGTATTTAGTACCAAGCAATGGTACAATTGAAACAATTACAGGGCATATTGCGCAGAGTGCTCTCTAATACTCAAATGAAAAAAGCAGCGATAAGTCTTTTTTTATATTGAGTGGGTGGGCTGAGGTGGGGACGGTTGGGGGTTCGGGGGGGGGGGGGGCGGTTGGGGTCCAGGGTGGGCTGAGGTGGGGGCGGTTGGGGACCGGGGGGCTGAGGTGGGGGTGGTTGGCGGTCCGGTGTGGGCTGAGGTGGGCGGTTTGGGGGTCCAGGGTGGCTGAGGTGGGGCGGTTGAGACCAGGGGGGCTGAGGTGGGGGTGGTTGGGGACCGGGGGCTGAGGTGGGGGTGGTTGGCGGTCCGGTGTGGGCTGAGGTGGGGGCGGTTGGGGGTCCAGGGTGGGCTGAGGTGGGGGCGGTTGGGGACCAGGGAGGGCTGAGGTGGGGGTGGTTGGAGACCAGGGGGGGGCTGAGGTGGGGGTGGTTGGAGACCAGGGGGGGGCTGAGGTGGGGGTGGTTGGGGTTCCTGATGTCTCAGAGCTGTGTGCCAGCTGTTCAAAGGCACCTGTGGCCACTCTGAACAGCGTGTCCTGCTGCATTATTTATCTGCTCCTATATTATTCACTGTGTCCAAGGTGTCTTTGGAACCTCACGTGCGTATATCTGCCCAGGATCCGCTCATATAGCTGGGTGTTTACTGCTGTTTATGTTGAGACTCTTTAGCCTGAGGGTACAACTGCAGTGATGCAGGAGAGTAACCAAGCCTGCAACTTGTGGGTCGGTGCTGAAGCTGAGTGATGGGCATTTAGCAAACCAAACACTTTGCCTCTGGTTAATTTTCCAGAGGGACGTCTGAGTGTAGTGCATTATATGTCCCTGTTGAACAGAGGTTAGCATTAAATAGTGTTAAATAGGTATTGAAATAGGCAGTATAGATGGCGTTCCATAGGCATTAACACAGACAGTGTAGGTGGTTTCAGATTGTTTTGGATGTGGCCTTGGAGCACTGTTTAATATCCTTAAATGACTTTAGTGTTCTTAAAGAAGAGACTTTAAAAATAGCAGCCTCCTGGATGGGGGTCAGAGTGGGAGTCTCAGGCTTCCTGTCTGGGCCCTTGCCCTTGGACTAACCCTGTGGCGCCTCTCTCTGTTCATTCATCTCCACACAGGCTGCTCACCTGGTCTGTGTGTGCTGTTGGCAGCAGTGTGTGTGTGTGTGTGTGTGTGTGCGTGTGTGCGTGTGTGTGTGTGTGTGCGCGTGTGTGCGTGTGCGCGTGTGCGTGTGCGCATACTATGTTAAGAGTGTGCCGAGTGAACATTTACATCATTTCTGATTTCTGCATGGATTGGAGGTGTGGGTCTGAAATGGTGTTTGGCGTACCGCATACTGTGCAGTCTGTAATTATTTGGACAGTGATACAGTTTTTGTTGTTTTAGCTCTGTACTCCAGTATATTGGATTTGAAATTGAGAAAAAATGAATATGAGGTTAAAGTGCAGGCTGTCAGCTTTAATTTGAGGGTATTTACACCCATATTTGAATTACAGCTCTTGTAGGAATTACAACCCTTTTTTATACATAGTCCTCCATATTCATTGTTTCATTTCAGATCCAATGTGCTGGAGTACAGAGCCAAAACAACAGAAATTGTGACATTGTCTGAATACCTACAGATAGCACTGTATTTTACCCATTATTGGAGAGTGTTGTGCTTCTGCCCACCCATTTGGAATTGTCATCTCAGGCAGGGGCGGGATCCAGCACCTGCCAGTTGGCTTGCGAAGGCACGGCTTGGCCTCGATTGCCACAGTAATTCACACCGACTACTGCTGCCACTTCAGCATTCATATACATGGCCGGGCCTGCCAGTGCCCACTTGACCTTTCAGTAGCTCGTCTCATGTCATCGAAGAAGGTGGAAGACCACTTCCATTGGATGATCAGGACTTTACTAAGCTTTTACACCATCATTAAAAGCTGCTTCACCTCCATTGCCCATGGGCACTATGTTAATCAGGAATTCAATTCAATATTATTTGTATAGCTTTTTACAGAGATCTGTCACAAGGATGCTTTACAGAGTAGCAAGGCAAGAAACGAAGGAAAGAGAAAACATGCCACTGCAACTAAACCATTATCATAATATTCATTTTCATCTTTGCCCATCAGAAAGATAAATAGAGAGAGGAGAGAAAATCTCTTTCCTGAATGTTTTTGTTTCAGAGTTCAGGGTGTTCTTTACTTAGTAGGATTAAGGGGTTTGGGTTCTTACGTGTAGTCATGTAGCTGTGGAAACAAGTAAGATAGTTTTATTTTTCTGACTCTTTTTTGGAAATTGCAAATTATAGGACTGTTGTAGGAAAGGCATTTGGGCAGCTATGAGCTTCCTCCTGGCAGCTTCAGCACTGACACTGAAAGCAGGTACATTGATGAAAATAAAGTAGATTTAAGTCTGGTTACAAATTGTGTGTGACGGTGTGCTTAGGGAAAGGATCGGAAAATCGAAAAGATTCTGGTCTTTGTTTCCAAGCACTTTATTAGAGAGTGAGTCTCTATCTCTCTGTTTCCGTCTCTGTCTCTTTCTATCTGTTTCACTGCCTCTCTTTCTCTCTCCCCCTCTCCCTCTCTCTCTTTCTCTCCCCCCCTTCCTCTCTCTTTCCCTCCCTCTCTCTCTCTCTGCAGTGGCCGAGCTCTCACTGAGAGGCACTTAATCTGTAGGCTCTTACTGGTTTCCTTCTCTTCCATAGGTTCAACTACAGATCAACACATCACCTCACTACCAATGGCTTTTACGAGTTCCTCAACTGGTTTGATGAGAGGGCATGGTACCCCCTGGGCAGGATTGTGGGGGGGACTGTAAGTACACCCACACTCTACACACCCACTCTATACCCCAAAACTACCACCTCTGCTGTTTCAAATGCTATCTCAATGCCATCTTTTCACCTTTAACTTTATCTTTTAGCTTTATCGGCAGTAGCAAACTTCGTGGTAATTTCCAGTGAAGGTTTCCTGCATAATAATCCCAAGTATTGATTAAACCTCCTGGTCCAAAAAATTAAGGGTACAGTACACCTTGATGAAGGGCAGGCTGATGTTAGCGTTAGGACTAATCAATTTCATTTCCTGTCTTTTGAGGCTTTCGGCAAATGCAAACATCTCACTTTTGGTTGGTTTGTGATTGTGTCCATGGGCAGTATGGAAAACAAACCACTTCCTGGTAGGCTATATGCTGCAATGCTTCATACTTAACGCATTCATTAGTCCGCAGAGCTGTTAACTGCTACAGTGACTGGTAAATTTCTTGTAGGCAGAAGCCTCACCTTTAAACCCACCATTCCTTCCCAGACCAGCTTCACATTATTTTCCTCGATTAGCCAGCCACCAAGCATTACTTATCTGAATTTCTGAATTGCCAATAGGTACAGGGGCTGTGTGACTCTTCCCAGTGTTATTTTGTTAGTAGCATTATCTTTCCTCACAGAAAGCCTTCAGTGCTTACACTCTGCCCCCCCCATGTGCATTACATGCTCAGATACAGAATTCTGCCCTGCAGCTCTCTTATCACCACCGCATTTGTTTTCAGTGATTAAAGCAGTAATTATTTTAGGATGGGGGATGACAGGAGGGAATATTGTTTCACTTTTGTGGTGAATAAGGACATGGCCGTCGCTCACAGTGGGCGCAGTGGGCAGATCTGCCACAGAGGGGGTTTGGTGTTTGGTAAATCCCGCGGTGTTCATTTGAAAACAGACACGCGTGTCCTCAGCCGATTAGTTGAGTGGCAGTTCCTCCTCGCCTAAGCAGAACAGGATATGGACACTGTTGCTGTCTGATCTCTGGATCCTCAGCCTTCTTTAAGGTGCTGTTCTGGGCTGGAGTGAGCCCAGGGAGCATGTGTGCTTGTCCACTCTGAATTTCCTGTTTGCTTTGCATTCTCATAGAACCTTCTGTAAAACCACTCCTGCTAGGAGTGTACTTCAACTCAGTTCTTTAATACTCATTTTTGTTTTTTTTTAAAGATAAATTTAACATATTTACTCATTTGATGTGTGTCTTAATGATGGTAATTTACAGAGAAACTCAAAAGTTGTTTTTTAGGAAGCTTTGGAGTCGTATTGAGGTTGCTTTGGCCATTTTGACAGATGCCATAATGCCTTCTAAGTAAAAATTTACGTCTGAGCTATTTTACCTTTGAACGTGGATTGTATTTATGGTAACAGCATAAAATACTTTACTGCCTTAAAAAAATAAAGCAATTTCTCCAAATCCATAGAACAGTTAGCCTGTACCAAATGACTGTAAATGGAGAGCAAGTGTGATTGTAATTTAAATGAGAAAATAAAATGAATTAATAAGAACTACAGCTTTGTCATTTTATTTTTTTTATTTAAGTATCGATCAGCTATACATACAAGCATACAAGCTGCTTTGGAGTTACTTTAAGTGTAGCGTCTTGCATTAGACTCAGATCCCCTATACCAGCCTTAGTAAAGCCAGCAAGTCATCAGAAATCTCTATTGAAAATGTTCTTCATCAAATACAATGGCTGTTTGGGCCAGTCAAAAAATATACACACAAAATAAAAACAGAAAGTGAAGTATCCCTTTAATATCGCTCTCAACAGTTCCTTCTGTAATGTACTGAAGTACCCAGTTTTACCGTTAGGCTGCAAAGACGTGCAAGCCATGGACAAGTGTCTCCTCTCATTCAACTTTTTCAGCATTTCCTCTTCTGTCATGGATTGAAAATCATTTAGAAAAATGTCATTTATCAGTTTTTTTCCTTGTCTGTTTCTCACCGTGTCCCTCTTGCGCTCTCTGCCTGTGCTGTTCAGGTGTACCCCGGGCTGATGGTCACAGCGGGGCTGATCCACTATGTGCTGAACCTGCTGCACGTGACCGTGCACATCCGGGATGTGTGCGTCTTCCTGGCGCCTGTGTTCAGCGGCCTGACCTCCATCTCCACCTTTCTGCTGACGAAGGAGCTCTGGAACCAGGGGGCGGGGCTCCTGGCCGCCTGTTTCATTGCCATCGTCCCCGGTTACATCTCCCGCTCCGTCGCCGGCTCATTTGACAACGAGGGCATCGCTATATTCGCTCTCCAGTTCACATACTACCTGTGGGTGAGTGCTGCTGCCTCTCTACCTACCTCTCCACCTGTGAGTGAGAACCTGTGTACCTGTACCTCTCTACCTGTGAGGGAGAACCTGTGTACATGTACCTCTCTACCTGTGAGTGAGAACCTGTGTACCTGTACCTCTCCACCTGTGAGTGAGAACCTGTGCACCTGTACCTCTCTACCTGTGAGTGAGAACCTGTGTACCTGTACCTCTCTACCTGTGAGTGAGAACCTGTGTACCTGTACCTCTCTACCTGTGAGTGAGAACCTGTGTATCTGCATATCTCTACCTGTGAGTGAGAACCTGTGTACCTGTACCTCTCTACCTGTGAGTGAGAACCTGTGTACCTGCACCTCTCTACCTGTGAGTGAGAACCTGTGTACCTGCACCTCTCTACCTGTGAGTGAGAACCTGTGTACCTGCACCTCTCTACCTGTGAGTGAGAACCTGTGTACCTGTACCTCTCTACCTGTGAGTGAGAACCTGTGCACCTGTACCTCTCTACCTGAGTGAGAACCTGTGTATCTGCACCTCTCTACCTGTGAGTGAGAACCTGTGTACCTGTACCTCTCTACCTGTGAGTGAGAACCTGTGCACCTGTACCTCTCTACCTGTGAGTGAGACCCTGTGTACCTGCACCTCTCTACCTGCGAGTGAGAACCTGTGTACCTGCACCTCTCTACCTGTGAGTGAGAACCGGTGTACCTGCACCTCTCTACCTGTGAGTGAGAACCGGTGTACCTGTACCTCTCTACCTGTGAGTGAGAACCTGTATACCTGCATATCTCTACCTTTGGGTCAGTGCTGCTCACTCACTACCTACCCCTCCACCTGTGAGTGAGTACCTGTATACCTGCACCTTTTTACCTGTGAGGGAGTACATATGCACCTTCATCTCTTCTCTTGTGAGTACATAGGGAGCACTGTAATGTTTCGGACCAAGACATACTCATATATATATATATATATATTTGATTTGTCTCTGTACTCCACAATTTTAGATTTGTAGTCAAACAATTAAGTCAAATAGTTTCATTGTTTAATTTGAGACTTGATCTTGTGAGGATGTTATTTTTTTTTGCTTTATGCTTAGCGTGTAGTAGTATTGACTTGAGTTTCTGAGGATAGTGTGGTTTTAAACGTTCTGAATGTAATGTGTACACATTGAATACTGGCTCTCTGTTATGCTGGAGAATCCGTACAGTCTGTGTTGCTCCCCTGCACTGTAACCGTAGCACTATTTTGTTATTATGGGGGTATTTTTCTCCCAATTTCATTCTTAGGTTTCAAAATGTGGCGTGCTTACAGCGCTTAAAGCGAGTGACGCCCTGCTTTCCCCGGGAAGCCCACGCGCTGTCATCCAGCACACGGCTCTGGAACGCGGCTGCTCGACTGGCTACCGGCAGCCATTTGCAGCCCATCACCATAGCGATGGGAAATTTCAATACGCAATTAAAATGATGAAATCAGAGGGCGTGGGATGATATTGTTCACCCGCTGTCAAGTTTGTCACTGCAAGCTGGGAAAACTAGCCTGCAACCAAGCCTGTGGAATGCCTCTGGAAGTGCCTTTCCCTGCTTGAGCGAACACATCCAGGGATTCAGTAATTGCATTTTCTCCCCCATGCCCAGTTGAGAATCAGTGGACACACATCTGTGTGCTTGGCTTTCTGCAGGAAAAGGAGGGTACGCGTAGAGGAGGGTACACATTATTATGGCCCTGTAGAGTGGGACAAAGCTGTATGAATAGCGCCTGTTCATTGACTGTTCCTCAAGATGCTGTTTGGTTGAGGTTTGCTGGATTGTGCTGCTGTCGAATGTCCCAGTTGGAGATCCTGGGAGCAGGAAGTTAACATGCCCATTGTGCTGATTGGGTCTGGCGCAGGTGGGTGTGCTTTGTCAGCTGAACAGACATTCTGCATCGGCTAAATGCAGATGTGAAGCTCACGTTACACAATTTGCATTAAAACAACGCACGCGAACAAGTAATGGGAAAAACAGCCGCTGTGTACTTTGAGAAAGAGAACCCAAAATGTCCTCCAATGACTTAGACAAATATCGGTTTTGAAGGGATGTAAGGGCGGATTCATTTGTAAAATGACTTCCCTTTATCTAGTTAAAATGCATGTAATGGAATAATGGAATGGCAAAACCTCATTAAGAAGAATGAAAGGGGTGGGTTTTTTTTTGAACATCTGCAGGGACTAAATGGAGTTTGAGTCTGCAGGTGTAATTAATTAAAGCCCCGAGGGCTCGCGCTGCCTCCAGTTCTGCTGCTGCCAACATTCTGTCGGGCGGCCCAGGAGACCTGTCTGCATCACTGCCACAAACAGGCTAATTCCAGCGCTAATCGCAGGCGGCGCACGCTCCTCGCAGCCTGCAGGAAAATGTTCAATCGTGTATTTTCTTTGGTTACCATAATTCTTCTGTGTCTTTAATTAATTATTGCACCCCTGGGGGAGGGGGTGGAGTATTTTTTAAACCGCTCTTTGCTAGCTGAAGTTGGAGTAACTGAAGTAGGAGGGGATTGCTTGTGGAGTAGGAGGAGCTTATTTCTGGAGTGTACCTGACTTCACTTGTACTCTTTATTTTCAGGGTTCTCTGTCATTATTTTTATAGTGTTGTTTATTGTCCTGCATTGTCCCCTATATCCCCTTCCCTTTTTTGTAGCAGTTTTTCTATAGAGAAAGTGACACTCGACTTGTAGTTTGAGTGGTCAGCCAATAAAAATGCATCGTGACTCTGTATCATGATGTGTCTCCTGACCTTTCGACCTTTGACCCTCCCCATTTAAACAATCAAAGGAATCCTATTTCGGGGAACATCCCTCATGCCACACTTTCTGTGTCCAGTAGTGAAGTATTGGGGATGAAGCATTTAGGTGGGTTTGACTATTGAGTTTGAGTCCCTCCCAAAGCAAACTGTGCTGTAAATATGCATGCGCTGTAAAAACAGTGAACATCGTTTACAGCACGTTTTTATGGTGCCTGCTAGCTGTGTGTTAGCCTGCTGATTGGCTAGCGCCTGCCTGGCAGTGCAGGCAACTGCTCGGGACGTGAGAATGGTTTTCGGAGTTAAATTAGCCCTTTTGGCTGTTTTTGTTGGGCACTTAAGATGCAGTTGGAGAATCTTTGCCTTGTTATTTTACTACAGTTTGCCCTTATTTTCACGGCTCTTATATCCACTTTGCAATTTGCCGAGCCAACCGCGTGTTAAGGCATTCCAGATAAGATTGAAGTAAATAAGTGATGTGCCCCGAGATGGTGCTTTTCTAGGATTAGGCCGTGCTGGTGTGCAGAGGAGAGCATGCAGCCTAAATGAGCTGGAAAAATGCTACATTCCCAGAGGGCCAAAACACCTGAAACACTGAAGCATCGACTTGCATCTTATTATTATTAACCATGTGCAGTGTGTGGGAGTTATCATTTGTCTGTTCTTGGCTAGTGTCCCTTCATGTACCATGACTAAGTCCTTATTAGAAAGAGCCTTATTAGAAGCCTCTTTAAAAGATTTGCTCTGGCAAAATAATTTATTTCTGCCAGTCCATCTTTTAGAGACTTGCGTGAAAGGTACCGGTGTTTTGCATGAAAGGTGCAGGTGTTCCTCATATTCCCCTCCTTCGGTCTCCTAATGAGTCAGAGGCGCTTAATCTCCGTCTCTCGCCTCTTCTTAATCTATAATTGAATCCCGTCTCTCCCGAGAGACCTGCCCTTTTTAGCATGATGGCTTTTGCCCTCTCCTCCGCTTCCCCTGCTGCAGGGCGGGTGCTCGAACGCGCTCGGCGGCGCGGTGAAGGGCTGTAATGAGCCGGCGGCGTGGTAGCGCTACACCGCGCTCTGTCTGAGGGTGAAAGGCAGGGTTCTGTGTGCCACACGCGCAGATAGACAGAGAGCAGGCAGGCCGGCTGCCGTGCCAGGCTTCTGCTTATCTGGCTGGCTGCCGTGGTTCTGAGATCTGTTCCACAGGCCTACATCTCTCTACCTTTACACTTTTCTCCCCCCTGTTCTCTCCCCTTTCCCTGTGCCTCGCTTATAGTGTCATGGCTCTGTCATTAATTGAACGTTGTCCACCCCACCGCCTCCTCTCCATCCACACAAATCCCCGCTGTGACCTTGAGGGGTGTGTCGCTTTTGTGCGACAGGCACGAGCAAACAAAAGGAGCGTCTGTCCAAAAATATTCTTCCTTTCTTTCTGTGTTTTTGATGCAGATTGCATTTCTTCACCTCTTGGGAGATTTAGCTCTAATTAGAAAATGTAGTTAAAGGGCAGTGGACAAATGCTCTAATAGCCATTGCCTAAGTAACAACTTCATTTTACTTATCTCTTCATTTGAAAGGAAGCTCCTGCATTTTGGGTTATTGGCTCGGTTCTGTGCCGCGCTCTGATGGTGATTATCCTATGTTCCCTCTCAGGTGAAGGCCGTGAAGACCGGCTCGGTCTTCTGGACGATCGGCTGCTGCCTGTCTTACTTCTACATGGTGAGTTTCAGTCTCCGTACTACAGCAGGGCTGCTGGGACTTCGCTCACACATCGCTTTGGCGATGAGCAGCACCGGTGTGCAGAAATGGCCCCATAAAAAAGATGGATGAACTGACACAAACTTCATTCTGTTCTGCTCCCCCCGTTTTGTGTGCAAGGTGGCAGATTCTTAGGTGCAGCTGGCTGATTTGCCTCACTGTTAAACTTGGTATGATTGAGAATATGATTTTGTTTGCCAAACATGAGCTGTAGTTAGTGGCAACTCCTGTTTGGCTTGTGCTGAAATTTTAACAGGGGACAAAGTTTACCGAGTGTGCTTGGAGCAAATTCTGTGCAAGGAAAGGGAAGCACGTATTCTACCAGTCATACTGATAACTGATACCTCATTTCCGACTAAATTTCCGACTGTTTCCGAACATGTGAAAGTAAATAAACATATACACAGTCACACGCATCTGATGCATACACATTCCAGGGGGAGAGAGCAGCACTATGACTGGGACTGTTTTAGGACTGAGGAGATTTCCAGTCAATGGCTCCTTAATAATTAACCCCACCGCCCTGCTTTAGCAGACTTATTGAGATGTGTGGCGCACGGTGGGCTATTCTTCTGTGAAATATGCCGGCTCTGCCCAGGCACTGAGCGTGCTGTTTGAGCCACTGAAATGAGCAGCGGCCACTGAAGGCCTCCTGGTGGTCGCTGTGTGAACTGCAGGTGCACGGCTGCCCTTGCAGTCCTGCCTCTCCGTATACAGCAGCAGATCATGAAGAGTGCTCTTTAGCACCGATCCAACAGGACGTCCTGCTGGCGGTAACGTGTGCCTCTCCCAGGTTACATGTGACATCCAAGGTTAATAAAAGAGTGTTTAGTTTTATACAACAGTCTCCGGAGACTAACTATTCAGGAATAACGTGCCTAACAAGTGCCAGTTGACAAGGGATAAATGTTCTGGCAAGTATGAACCTAGAGTTGGGAAAAATAAAATGAATTTATGAGCTTGTGAATATGTGGCACTGGGATGCTCCAAACATATTTTTAAATCCAGTGACGGAGTCAGCAGGGCAGGCTTAAAATATACAGGGAGAGATTATGCTTTTTGTTGAATTGAGTAATAGGAGGTTTTGGGGGCAACACACTGAAAAGCCTATTGATGTAGAGGCTGTGAATTGGGGGGGGCAAGTGAGTAGGCAACTTCAGCAGTCTCGATTTCTTCCAAGTGCTTCCTTGCCACAGAACCATGGAGTTAATTTCCCCGCTGGAATGCGAGTGTGAATTGGAGCCATTTCTTGGGTTGTGGTTCAGTTACAAAGAAGATAATTTGCAAAGCCACTCCGGGCTTTGCAGATAAAACCAGCCTAGCAAAATAAGGAGAAATGGCTTTTTGTTGTTGTTTTTTTTATCTTTTCATGCTTCACATTTTGAGGTTTTCTTTGAAATGAACTGACAAACAATTGCTTCTCTTTTCACCGATTAGACATGACCAGCCTTGTAAGCCCTGGATCATATAGCTGGAGTGACTGAAGTATTGTTATGTTGTATAAACATTGTCCCGTGTACATGAGAACGAGATTTTTCCAGTTCTGTTAAACTGTGGTAGGTGTCGGCGGCTGTGGTTGGCCTATATTCAGCGGCAGCTGCTCAGGCTGACCTGTGTGCGTCGTCTGTGTTGTAGGTGTCAGCATGGGGAGGCTACGTCTTCATCATCAACCTCATCCCCCTCCACGTCTTTGTGCTTCTGCTCATGCAGCGCTACAGCAGGAGAGTCTACATCGGTGAGTGTGTTCGCGTATGTGCATGTGTGTAAGTGCACGTGTGTGCGTGTGCGTGCGTGTAAGTACGCGTGTGTGTGCGTGCGTGTGTGTACATGTATGTGTGAACTGCTTCTGTAGACATTGACTTATTGGTTTTCCACAGAAGCGCTGTCTCTCCCTGTCCCTCCTCTCTGGTGTTTCTCCGGTGCTCTGTAAGTGTGATTGAGTGAGCTCTGTTCTGCTCTGAGGGACGGTAATGAGCAGGTTTAAGAAGGTGCAGCGTTGCATAATAGCAAGGAGCGGGGAAGTCCATGTGTGTCCTCGCTCGCAGCACGTTTGAGGGAAATGTAAAAACTGAAGTACAGAACTATAAATAGTTAGTAATAAAAGTCTCCCTCTATGAGCCCCCTTAAATGCCTGTCATTAGTTGAGCTGCTTTTTCATCCCTGTTAGCTGCAGCTGCACAGAATGAATCTCGCCCATCAGTAGCCCTGATGCTTGTGGTAATGAAAGCCCAGAGACTGGAAGGGGGCCATTTCTCCTGCTCTAAATATTTGCCAGTTCAGCTTCTCAATGAACTAATAGACCATGGTTTCTACAATGGGTCTTTAAATGGATGGCATAACGATGAAGAGTAAAACATTTTGAATTAGCTGCCCGGTGTTTGTTCAGTCCTGCTCGCTTTAAAGGGATGGGGGTGGTACAGAGCTCTGCAGTGTTAATTCCATTTAGGGTTTTATTAGATACTGAATTTCATTTAACTTGTGCTGAAGGAGCAGTCGGAGAAGGCTGCTTGATTAATGCGTCATATTAGGGCCTCCCGGCCCTGTTCTAGAGAAACCCCGTACCGTAGCCCTGCTCTCCACCTCCCTGCCCAGGCCATCAATCACTGGACGCCGCCCACCAGCTTGAGCACACTAATTGATTAGATTCAATGTGATCGGGGGCTTGGGTTGGAGCCCGGCAGTTTGTGACCACCTTCTACCTCATAGTAACGGTGGTCACAGAGTAGCTCAAACTGTGCTGGGTTTGCATCCCCTTACTGTGCTGGGTTTGAATCCCCTTACTGTGCTGGGTTTGCATCCCCTTACTGTGCTGGGTTTGAATCCTCTTACTGTGCTGGGTCTGAATCCCCTTACTGTGCTGGGTTTGGCCCTCCTACCATATTGGGTTTGAATCATCTGTTGATGTGACTTGGAGTCTAATGGTAGAAATGAGTTTGAATACATGCAGAATACAGGAATGGTATTTTAGCCTGAACTGGAATGAGGGCATTGACCGACCTGCATAGACAAGTATTTAAGATGCCCTTCATCGTACACAAAAGATGTCTAGGCTATTCAAAATCATACTCTAAAACTGAAATGGTAAAAAAAAAGCAAAGTACAGACAGCAAAGTATCCTGTAAATCTGCTGGTAAAATTGACAGTGCAAGTACAGAAGTGAATATTAATATGCAGGTCAGAAGAGCAAGGAAACACATCTAGGCCTTAAGATTGCCTCATGGCATTTCCTTGAACCAGGAAAGGGTCGTTCTGTGAATTGTGGGTGGGGAAAGGGGCCAGATATATTCTGTCTTTTTAGTTCTTATTGCTAAGCACCTAGCAGCTACATTCTGTACCAGCTGGAGACTTTTCAAGGCTGTATTAGTGCAGCCAGACAGCAAGGCATTACAGCTGCCCAGCCGAGAGGTTATAAAAGCACAAACCATTTCTTTGGCACGATGGAGTGGGGGATATCTACCTCAATTTAGGTTTATTTATCAGGGCCTGGAAGGAGAGATCCGAGGTCATACCAGGGTTTTAACAACTGCGTCAGGTGTGACAATGAAGCCATCTAAATTTAAAGGAAAATAAGAATTCATCTCAGCAGATGACTACCAATATGGGTAACCAATTTTGGGAATTCAGGCCTCTATGTCTTTTAGACAGGCCTCTATTTTATCAAGCTGGACATCTAACAGTGGTGCTGTAGTTCAGTCAGGCACTTATTCACTACCAGTGAGGTGTGGCTCATGGTCTTTACATTTTTTTAAACTAGACACAAACACACACACACACACACACACACATACACATACACATACACATACACATACACACACATACACACACATACACACATACAGATGCTCATGCTAACCAATATGCATACATGTGTAAGTTTTTACAAATCAGATCTCACTGTTCTGATCTAATATGTCTCCGAGGGTTCTATCTGTACTCAGCCAAAATTTAATAAACCAATAACTGAGCTTTGTGCAAGAATTTGGTTCCCCTCTGAATCTGATTTGGTGAGAGTAAGTGGACTTCTGCAGTGGATCATGTGGGTTGCGAACTGACATTACTGAAACTTATTCATTTACTGAAGCTTGTTCATTAACCGCAACTTCTGATTACTTCAATTATTGTAGCTTCTTTAATTACTGAAGCTTCTTCAGTTAACATTCAGTTCATACCTACACAAACAGGAGAATGGGCACCATATAATGGCACCTTGTCACACATAGTTGTGGGGATAATAGTGTTTTTCTTACCATTTCACAACTCATTTTCCCCATCTTTTCTTCTTCAGACCTTTCAGACTGTATTAGGCGCTGTGCTGCGTTCAGTAAGTCACATGACATCCCAGACAGGTTGTAGTGAAACAGAATCACACTGAATGAAAATTCAACAGAAGTGCATCCAGTATTCATTCACATATAGCCTTTTTAACAAAGAATTCTATGCAACATGAGAGGCCGGTGAGGTCCCTTATGACAGATTTTTCACATTTATGTTATGTATTTTTGGCCGATGCTCTTGTCCGTCATAAACCAACTGGACTAATACGACTCATAACATTAAAGGCACCACAGCAGAATAATTGGTAATAATGAATTGAATTTATATAGTCATATATTTTTATATCATCTCCAAGCGTTTTACGGTGAGTTGGGGAGCTTGACCCATCCAGCACTAATGTGTAGCCCCCATCTGGGTGGTGCGCAGCAGCCATTTTGTCCCCGACTGCTCGCTACATATCAGCTCTGCAGCAGAGGGAGGTATTATTGAGGCAGTTAAACTGGAAGATCATTATGTGGCACGATGAGGGAACCAGGGTGAGGATGATAAGTATGTAATGTGCAGGCTAAGGCTAAGTACGTAATATGCAGGACTAAGAAAATGACATAAACCTCAATGGAGATGGGCAAGTATGACTGAAGCAGGAAGCAGAGGAGAGAAAAATAATTATTAGGGAGTTCAGGTATGTAGATGAGCAGCGCAGGAGAAATAGAGGTGCCTGTGTGCAATAAGGAAAACCCTGGAAGAATAAGGCTATAGCAGCATAGCTAGATGAGCTAGAATTAAAGGGTCAGCAGTCATGAGGGGAAGCCCTGAGACAAGAACATGTCTGGATCAACTTAACGCAGAGATAACATGCATGATCTAGAAACAGCACCCACAGCTCAGTTTACCTGGGATTGGCTTACCTCAGCCACCCAACCCTGTTCCTGAACCGTAGGATTGGCTAGAAAAGTAAGCTGAGATTTAAATATAGTCTGCACTCAGAACATGGACAGGCAGATTGTTCCATGGGACAGAAACACATCAGGAGAAGGCTCTGCAACCTGTATATCCATGCAGAGGCCAATAAGTGAAGCTGGTAGTCTTTCAGATGATATCCTATCCCATGAGTCATTGGGGAAACTGTCGAGGGGATGTGGAGAATGGGAAAAGTAGGCGAGGGGCTGAATGAGCTCTTAGTGCTGAGGAGACACAGACAGGACCTCAGAGATGGGTCTATGGCACATTACTGTGCCAGATGTGCAGGGGGCTCTCAGTAATGGCGTCAGATCAAACCCAGTGACAGGGAGTGTGCTGTGCCATGCCCCCAGCCCCCACCCCCCCTCACTACAGACCGCCTGGCACAGCCCCCCCGCCCTTCTGCACTTTTCAGGCTCCTGCCTGTGCGTCTTTCAGATGCCCTGTGTTTAAAGCATCCCACTAATTAGTCCCCACGCCGCTCCTTTCTGCAGGAGCTCTTTATTTGGCAGTGCCCCCATTGGCTGCTAGTTCAGCTGCAGCAGGCGAGTTCATCGAGTGCGAAAAGGCCCTGGAGTTTCACAGTGGATCAAAGTGTGGAACTTTATCTGTTCTTTATTTCCTGTGTTCCTTCAGATGTGCTCTGATCCCCCCTCTGAAAGCAGAGAGGATGCAGCTTGGCATGTTTAGTGCAGAGGGTTAGGGTAGGTCTGTAGGTTAGGGGTTGGGTTTCAGGTTAGGGTGTGCACTGGTAACTTCAGGCCCTTGACAAGTTACACAGGGCCAAGGAAGATTGTGCTACACATGAATGACCTCATCTGTTTTTATCCCAATGTGTGTAGTTTGTAATATTTGATTTCAATTTAAATTCCCCATTCTTTCTGTTCTGTTTTTCATTTTGGAGGTACGAGTTGGTTAAACAATATAAGGACCTTTAACTCTCCCTCATTCCGCCCCTTTCTTTCTCCAGCCTACAGCACTTTCTACATCGTGGGCCTGGTACTCTCCATGCAGATCCCTTTTGTGGGCTTCCAGCCAATCAGAACCAGCGAACACATGGCAGCGGCAGGTACAGTTGCTCTGAAGTTTATCCTGTTTATGGAGTTAAACTGAGCTTCTCCACAACAGCAGTTGCCCTTTGGGCATTTCAGCTTTAATGTTCAATGTGTATATTCAATGTGTAATCTGCCTCCACTTTCAAAATCCTCCAAGTGGCCGAGTAAATCTGTACTGTAACGGTTGTGTGTGTAGTAAAATGGCTGCCTAACTGTTGCCTCTGTACAGGTGTGTTTGCCCTGCTCCAGGCCTATGCTTTCCTGCAGTACCTGAAGGACCGGCTCACCAGGCAGGAGTTTCAGACCCTCTTCTTCCTTGGAGTGTCGCTGGCTGCTGGCGTAGTCTTCCTCACCGTCATATACCTGACTTACACAGGTCAGTCCGCACCTTCTCACATAAAAGTATAGTTATCTCTTCCGTACTATGTCTGGTAAAGCCTTACTGTCCTGGCGTGGCCTGGCCAGTAGGTCTCCATGGCAGGTGAAGGATGGACAGCGCGTCCCTGGACTGCAGTCTCTCGCTGCTGTCGCAGTGCTCTCACACCAGCCCCCGGTTCTCCGTCTCAGCCAACCTCTCGCCGGCAAGGTGCTGAAGCTCATTAGCGAATGCAGCCATGTTCTGCTGCAGCTTTGAAGCTGGTTTCATGAGCGCTGAAAGTCTTTGATGTAACCGTGCTCAGATTTACACGTGGGGCACCAGGGAGAGCCCAGATTCAGACCACAGCAGCTCCCAGCTCTCTCTGTCTGCCTGTGTTCCGGAGAGCCTGTCTATCACCCTGGACCTGCCAAGACAGTGTTATTTTCTGAAGGGCTGGAGTGAGACGCTGTTCTTCCTTCATGCGTAGAATAAATCTGTAGTCATTAATCAGTCCATACCAACAGTGCTTTAGTGTGATGGGCCTGAAACCTCATTAATGGATTCTAAGTGCTTTTTCTTTAACCTTTTTTCATGCTGCCTAGATAAGCCCAGTGAGGGAAAATGTTCATTTCCAGAAATGTATTACTTTAGCTTAAAGAGGTGAATGGAAAATAACACGCCAAAATGCATTGAGCTGGACAAAAGGACTGTGAAAGAGCATTGAGTTGTGTTTCAGCAGTGTATCGTTTATTTTTGTGGGCATGTGTACATCTGCATATTAATGCAGTTACTGCACTTGTAACCAGGGGTTTGCATGTTCAGATCCTAGGTGGCACAGTACCTTTTTGCCCTTTAACTGATAACAGTTTCTAACCTTGTAACAATGTGTAACAATGCAAGTAATGGGTGTACTATGCACCTGATGAGTGTTAACGGTTAACAGTGCTCTAACTGTGTGCTCATGCTGCTTTGTGTTTTATGTAGGTTACATCGCCCCCTGGAGTGGCCGGTTCTACTCGCTGTGGGACACTGGGTAAGACTGCATCTAGTTAATGCTCACGAAAATTATGTAGCACAGAGATCTTCATCCAGGGGCTCATGTGGATGTAGAGGGAATTTGAGATAAAGCTGAGTAGTCCTGGAATATATTGGAAATTTGTTTACCTTGTGTTTTTATCTGTATAATGTATTTGAAATGTGGGAACTCAGTTCCTCAGAGGTTCCTTTTTAATATTATCTCTGCCTCTCCGTGCCCTAGATACGCCAAGATCCACATTCCCATCATTGCCTCGGTGTCGGAGCACCAGCCCACCACCTGGGTCTCTTTTTTCTTTGACCTCCACATCCTCGTCTGCACCTTCCCAGCAGGCCTCTGGTTCTGCATCAAGAACGTCAACGACGAGCGCGTTTTCGGTGAGCGATCCGTCACGGGGTCACGGCTAAGGGCAGCGGGGGTGCGGCTGTGGGCAGACCACTCCAGCACTTGGGGACAACTTCAGTAAAGGCCATTTTAGGCCACGATAAAGCAGTTAAACTGCCTCACCGACATTAAATTACTCTAAAAACCCCTTAAAGGCACTTTACAGGTGTGATTCTGTCTGTTTTAGTGCAGTTGCTGCTCTTCGCTTTAATGGAGATTTCAGGTAATGGCTGCTTAGCACTGTTTGGTTAGTGCAGCTTTGCTGTGTTATTTTCCCTTTATCTGGAGTGCAGTCATTGTTGTGGCTGAATTTGCGCTCAAAGGTTGTAGTGAATGATCTGTCATTAGATGTGTATTTGAAATGCAAGGCGGAATCTACCTTTTGTCCGCTTCTAAGTAAATGGGCTGGTAGTAATTTACCGTGCGGATGTTGGTGAAAAGCTTTTAAAGAACAATTTATATGTTTTTGTATCTCGGCGTGCTACATAGCGATAGCGGCGTAACCCCTTCTGTTTTATCGACTCTTGTGAAGAGAAATAGTTGCACGTTTTCATTCCTCACCCGTCTAAATCAGGAGGAATGTCTGGTCATTCATCAGTATTTAATTAACCCAGCAGCACATCACAGGCCTGATTCGGCTTCTGCCCACGTCTTTGTAATAGGGAAGCGAAGCGGCCTTTGTCCACACTGTGTGTGGGTACGGTGTAGCAGAGAAAGTCACTAAGTCAGTAAGATGATTTCAAAGGATGACCTCATTTCACATTTGGGGTGTCCTTGGTCTCCATTCATAAATATATTTAGTTAAATTTTTGAAAGGCGTGCTTGCCTAACCAGGCTGTATGTACATATAAAAAGACATACAAAGCTGTGTGGGTTTTAGTGTAATGGTTCATTTATCAAACTTGAAGTGGATAAGGCCCTCGGAGTGCTGGGTTTGTCTCTAGCAGGGCGTTTCTGACTGCTCTGGGTCTTTATTGACTGTACAATAATGATGCCATTATTACTGGGTCCTGTTGAGTACGTGTCCCTGCTTTATACAACTGAGGTGAGGAAGTAAGGACATTCTCCGGACCCTGCAAGCAGATTTAAGGGCAGTTAAATGACTTTATTGAGAAGTAAAAACCATGTCAGCAGAGTACTCTCACATCAAAGTGCAATTCAGCAGGTCACCTTCCATTAATCCAAAATAAATGTTTCGGAGAACGTCCGCGCCAGATGGAACGAGGTAAACTTCTGCACGCCGTTAATGAGAGAACTCATTAACTGACACCCTTGAAGGGTTTTTGTGTCACTGCCTGTTTTGGGCATAATGATGACATTGTGGGGGGAAGTTTGTTTTGTTCAATAGCAATAAAAAGGGTCCTGTCACACGGGAGTGGGGTGATAGCGGCTCTGGCTTTGTTTCAGGAGGCCAGCGAGCCGTTCAGTGACTCTCCTTCATCACAAGTGCATTAGAGTAGTCCTTCAGGATGATGGGTTTTCTCAAGGTTCAGTGCTCCCTGACACCCTAAGCTGAACAGGACAGTGGTCTGTCATTGTTCCTGCTGTCGTATTAATAATGGCAAAACGATGCCTTACGAACGGCATAAAGTTCTTTCTGAACCTGAGGGGTGATCCAGGGTCAGCGTGCCCAGCCCTGGTGCTGCCCGTGCGAATGGCGGATTCTGATCCAGGATCAGTGCTTTGCAGCGCTAACCTCCCCTGTGCTCCTCCCGCAGTGGCGCTGTACGCCATCAGCGCGGTCTACTTCGCGGGCGTGATGGTGCGGCTCATGCTGACGCTGACGCCCGTCGTGTGCATGCTGTCGGCCATCGCCTTCTCCAACGTCTTCCAGCACTACCTGGGCGACGACCAGAAGAGGGAGAACCCGCCTGCTGAGGACAGCAGCGACGAGGACGACAAGAGGAACTCTGGAAACCTCTACGATAAGGTGAGGGGTTAGGCGTGGTTGCTATGACAGGGTGAGGGGTTAGGCGTGGTCACTATGAGAGAGTGAGAGGTTAGGTGTGGTCACTATGAAAGAGTGAGAGGTTAGGCATGGTTACTATGATGGGGTGAGAGGTTAGGGCGTGGAGTTGCGTTATGATGGGGTGAGGGGTTAAGTGTGGTCACTATGAGAGAGTGAGAGGTTAGGCGTGGTTACTATGATGGGGTGAAGGGTTAAGTGTGGTCACTATGAGAGAGTGAGAGGTTAGGCGTGGTTACTATGATGGGGTGAGGGGTTAAGTGTGGTCACTATGAAAGTAGAGATTAGGCATGGTCACTTAGAGCTGAGAGATTAGCATGGTTGCTATGATGGGGTGAGGGTTATGTGTGGTCACTATGAGAGAGTGAGAGGTTAGGTGTGGTCACTATGAAAGAGTGAGAGGTTAGGCATGGTTACTATGATGGGGTGAGAGGTTAGGTGTGGTCACTATGAAAGAGTGAGAGGTTAGGCATGGTTACTATGATGGGGTGAGGGGTTAAGTGTGGTCACTATGAGAGAGTGAGAGATTAGGCATGGTCACTATGAGAGAGTGAGAGATTAGGCATGGTTGCTATGATGGGGTGAGGGGTTAAGTGTGGTCACTATGAGAGAGTGAGAGGTTAGGCGTGGTCACTATGAGAGAGTGAGAGATTAGGCATGGTTGCTATGATGGGGTGAGGGGTTAAGTGTGGTCACTATGAGAGAGTGAGAGATTAGGCATGGTTTCTATGATGGGGTGAGGGGTTAAGTGTGGTCACTATGAGAGAGTGAGAGGTTAGGCGTGGTCACTATGAGAGAGTGAGAGATTAGGCGTGGTTGCTATGATGGGGTGAGGGGTTAAGTGTGGTCATTATAACCTAGCAGGCATACAAGTGTGCAACTTCAGTACTGTATTTCTTTTTCTCTTTCATACATGTCTTAGTATCCCCCCGCCCGCCCCTTTTCCGAAGTCCAGCCTCGGTGCATCCTCATACACCCCTAACCCCCTCCAGTGTTGCTTAAAGCAGGGTGTGTCTCCCCCTGCAGGCGGGGAAGGTTCGGAAGCACGTTTCTGAGCAGGAGAAGACCGAGGAGGGTCTGGGGCCCAACATTAAGAGCATCGTCACCATGCTGATGCTCATGCTGCTCATGATGTTCGCTGTGCACTGCACCTGGGTCACCAGCAACGCCTACTCCAGCCCCAGCGTGGTGCTGGCCTCCTACAACCACGATGGGTAAGAGACATACATACATGCATACACACACACACACACACACACACACACACACACCTACCCTTTTTTGTCAGGGTGTGTGTTATGGAGCTGATTGTGTGTGGTTGCTCTTCTCCAGAACACGCAACATCCTTGATGACTTCCGTGAGGCGTACTACTGGCTCCGGCAGAACACAGGCGAGCACGCGCGTGTCATGTCCTGGTGGGACTACGGCTATCAGATTGCCGGCATGGCCAACAGGACAACGCTGGTGGACAACAACACCTGGAACAACAGCCACATCGCACTGGTGAGACACATGGGCACCAGAAACTCCTCATTTCAAACCCACATTTGTCCTTTAAACACTGCACCTGCTCTTTTGAACTTTACAGTCAAACTTTACAGTTTTTAAACTTTACTGTGCTAGAGGAAATTCAGATAGAAGGAGGACAGCTAAAGAGGGTCAGGGGAGCCATGATAGACTTTGAAGAGGTGGGTCTTCAGTCTGCATCAGAAGGGCAGGGTTTCTGACTGCAGTGGGAAGCTCATTTTACCACCAGCTGGCCAGAACAGATGCTGTGGGACACATTGACCTGCCTAGAAGTTGCAGAGGGCCCTTTAGTTGCCCAGTTGGCTAGCACCAATTTTTGGAATTTGACACAGGCCAGTGGAGGAAGATGAGCAGGGCAGTGCCATGGCTGAGCCTCATTGCTCTACAGATGAGCTTCAGCAGACTGGATGAGAACACTGAAACATCTCCTTCAACCACCATGTGCTTTTATGTTTAACAAATCTAAAATCTATGCTCTGTAGTGTCAGGAGAGTAGCCTGGCTCTAGCTGAGGGGAAAGCCCTCTCTGCTCTCGTAATATCTGCTGTGTCCAGCAGACTGTAAAACATCATTTTTTTTATTCCAGCATTAAGCTGAGCTCGCCTGCTGCCATGACTGTCTGCAGTGTGAAAACCGCATAATGCCGGGCTTGCTTCCCCCAAGCCCTGTACCTTTGACATTTGCTAAAATGCCAGTAACATTTACCCTGATATTAAAACAGCTCGGCGAAAGGTTTAGGCAATATGAGCTGGCTGCCATGGCTCCTGGCAGCTATTCTGGCCCTGATGTGCACAGTGGGGCTGTGAAACTAGTTTTCATTTACACAATTCACTGGGGACTCTTACCTGTAAAAAAAAAAAAAAAGAATAATTTTCTGAAGGTTTGGATTAGAGAACAGCTCTGATTTGTTTATTATTTTGACAAAGCATTTACTGTTCCAGGGACTGCTGTTTACTAAGCTCACAGGATACGTTTCTTCTCCCTGTCTCTCTCAGGTGGGTAAGGCCATGTCGTCCAATGAGAGCGCAGCCTATGAGATCATGAAGAGCCTGGACGTGGACTATGTGCTTATCATCTTCGGGGGGGTGATTGGTTACTCCGGCGACGACATTAACAAGTTCCTGTGGATGGTGCGGATAGCAGAGGGGGAGCACCCCAAGGACATCCGAGTGAGAAGCCCCGCCCTCTTATACATTGCGGCTTTTACCCCTGGGCAGTGCAGGGATTTGCTGGCATACACCACGCTTAGCAATCAGTGGGCTTGGAGTTAATCCGTGTGTCTTCTGCCTCTCTGCTTCCAGGAAAGCGACTACTTCACTCCACAGGGAGAGTTTAGAGTGGACAAGGCTGGCTCCCCGACTCTGCTCAACTGCCTCATGTATAAGATGTCCTACTACCGCTTTGGTGAAATGCAGGTGAGCTCCTGCCCCTGTCCCGTTGGCAGCTTGCCACTGTACCACACTTATCATCTTCTGTTACAGCACATCTGCTGGCTGTGCTCACACAGGCCCTGCTCTGCAGGATTCATCTCCCTGACATTGTAACAGAGCTGTACCTGTGGTAGAAGCTGGCTGCTGTTTAGGCTCCAGGGTGTGGCGGCTCTTGTAGACTCATGACATCCAGGCAATTATGGCCATTAATATGGACTTAGTCCACCTTTTGCTGCTACAACAACCTCCACTCTTCTGGGAAGGCTTTATACTAGATGTTGGAGCATTGCTGCAGGGATTTGCTTCCATTCAGCCGGAAGGGCATTGGTGATTGGGCGATTAGGCCTGGCTCTCAGTTGGTCTCCAGTAGATCCCAAAGGTGTTGGATTGGGTTGAGGTCAGGTCTTTGTGCAGGCCAGTCAAGTTCTTCCACACTGATCTCGACAAAACTGTTTTTATATGGACCTCGCTGTGTGCCTGGGGGCATTGTCATGCTGAAACAGGAAAGGGCTTTCCCCCAAACTGTTGTCACAAAGTTGGAAGCACAGAATCGTCTAGAATGGATGGTAGATCTCCAGGAACTAAAGTATCTAGCTCATGAAAAACAGCCCCAGACCAAGGGGTGTCCACATACTTTTGGTCATGTAGTGTATGTACTGCATGTCTATAGGAAGCATTAAAGACTGGGCCTTTTAATCACATGGATTTACAGTGAAGTTGGAGACTGCAGTAACCTCAATATTCCATCACACTGTTAATGTTACAAAGAAAGTTAATGCTAATGACTGGAGTGATTGGTTCTGAATCTATATTCTGAACATAGTTTGGTTTGGTGGCAGTGCTTTGGTCAGCAGTAAAGGTTGTAGTGCAGGTCTTTTTCAGGCATATTCCTGTAGTAATTGTTTGAATGGATTTTTAAATGTCAATTTAAATGAGAGCTGGATGTAGCACTGAAAGTGTGTAAGTTCATAAAAGTGCTCTTAGGCTTTGGTCTGTATGTCTTATTTTTATTTGTTTTGTTTTATACTAATGAAGTTATTAGAATTTTTTTATAAAGGTTGTAGGCAGAAAGTGTGTATGGATGATATCCTATTCTGATCTCCATCACTCTGCTCTCTTGCATTGTATTTTTAAAAATGGAACAAAATGCTGTTTTTAAGAAACCATGGAAGTGTACATTATGTTTAACTGGGAGCCTAATTAATAATACTGAATGTTTCATTTTTAAATGTCTTCCAGTTAGTAGGCTACAGTTAGTAGGCTACATAGAAATAAAATGGCTCCAGATAGAAAGGGTATGAGCTCTACAATTTGCACAGTTGCTTAGCGATTGTTTTTGCCCTCCCTCAATAATACTGTTGACTGTGATGATTTGGCTCAGGATAATTGAATGTTATAATCATGGCAGCCCTAGAGATGGGTGTACTCCATGCACATTCTCCTGTGCACTAATGCCCTCCCCCAACCGTTCCTCATAGCTGGACTTCCGGACGCCGCCCGGATTCGATCGGACCCGAAACGCGGAGATCGGGAACAAGGACATCCATTTCCGGCACCTGGAAGAGGCCTTCACCTCAGAGCACTGGCTGGTGCGCATCTACAAGGTGAAGAAGCTGGAGAACCGCCTGGCCCTGGACCACAAACCCCGCGTCTCCAACATCGTCCCCAAACACAAGTACACCTCCAAAAAGGTACGGCGTCCTTCTCCCTCTCCGTCCCCATCTCTCGGTCCCCATCTCCTCCCTCGCTCTCTCTCCTCCTCCGATGTCCCCTCAGGGACTGTTCAGGAGGCACTGAGTAATACGTCAAGCGTCGCTTTTTGAAGTTGACTGAGGATGTAATTGAGTGCTGCTGAAAATGGAGGCTGAATTAGCATATTTCCGTTCATTTGTAAAATTGAAAGGTATTATCAGCACTGCCTTCAGGTCGGGTCTTCGCTTCAGCGGCGTGTTTTTAATAACGGTCATTTCCTTTTGCTCTCTAATGTAGTCGCGAGAGACGATTTAAATGAGTGTTTTAGTGTAAATTCAGAAGATGGTGAATGTCCTGGAAGAGAATGTCATTTTTTTCTCTCTCTTTCTCTCTCAATTCAGACTGCGAAGAGGAAGCGTGGATATATTAAGAATAAACTGGTCCTAAAGAAAGGAAAGAAGCTCAACAAGAAGTCCGTTTAATTGTTAACAAAGACGGGGGAAGTTGAAATGCAAAAAAAATAAAAAAAACTGAGGGGGAGGGGGAACGGAAAGGGAAATGCAACGAGAAAAATTTGAAGAATAAATCAAACACCAATTAAGAACAAACCGCCTACATTTAGATTGTCAGGAAAGCCCCCTGATGGTCTTTGCCTTGGTCATGTGACCTGTGGTCTTTTGACGGCCCCAGTAAGGACGGGGCAGCCGTGTCCTGTTCTGCTCCTCAGCCAGCTCCCCGTGTGGGGTGGGTGGGGGAGCTCTCTAGGTTTTAAGGCCTTTGTCTTGCTCTTTACTGTTTTTGTACTTGAATGTTGGCAAGGCAAGAACACTGCTCCACCGAGAGCTGGCAGCAGGTATTTTTGTGGTACATATATTATCATCCCGTAACAACTCGGCACTGAGGGGGAAATGTGATGATGTGGTGAGCCAGGGAGTCATGACACCAAAGAAGCCCTCTGCTCCAGGTCTGTGATACATGATGACTTGTTACCTTTAAAAGAAAAAAAAAAAAAAGAATGGGGAAGGGGGTGGGTTGGGGGGGCAGTGAAATGAATGGGAGGGTCTCTGCTCAAAGGGGCTTATTGCTCCTGAAGTTTGTACAGACTATATGGAGGATGACTTCCAAACACGCAGAACTGTTCTGTATTCCTGGGTTATTTTAGACTGGTTTGTATTCACAACAAACATATTGTTTCAAAACTTTAAAAAAAATCCAATGTGTAAATATGATATGTAAAGGAATTGCCTAAAAGGATTCTTTAATATATCTTGGATTATTGTGGTGATTTAAAGTGTTTTTTCTTTTTTTATATAAGAACCGATGATTTGAAGAAATTGTTGAATGCAATAATTTTTATTTGGCAAGATGTAAAGGTCATAGATTCATGAAGAATATGATTTTATTTTGGGGTTGTTTTTTTTTTTGCCTCATCACGTTCTCTGCTGCTTGATAAAAATTAAATCATATTTGGAGTAATATGACACGACAGATTAAGTAATATGAGAGATGATGGTTATGACAGATATATATATAAGATTAATGTTTATGAATCACTAGCCATTTGTCAGATCCTGGAAGATGACAAGTCTGTTGGTTTTTGAATGAGAGGTTATGGAGTATTATAAACTGTCGATTACGGAGTGTCACATTATGGATTATGGAATATGACAGATTGTGGGTTAGAGGTGTCCCTCCATGAAGACGCTGTTCTTACACGTGCATCAGAGATTTGAGACTCATTACCAGGAGCTGATCCTCACAGCTGATCTGTCTGTATCACACTGATCTTTCTCAGTCTTTCCCTTTGATCCCTGTCTTTCTCTTTCCTCTGAGAGACCCACAGCAGTCTGCAGAGATCCTGTGTGTATTTTTGTGTACGTGTTTATGTACGTTTGTGTGCGTGTGCATGTACCTGTGTGCGCGCAGGTGTGTGCGTATGTGCATGCATGCAAGTGCACGCATGTCTATGTATGTGCGTGTGTATATTCACACGTTTATGTGCGTGCCTGCCTGTGTGCGTGCTTTTTCTTTTTTCTCCTTTATTTTTTAAAGGTGACCAGGTAACAATCCATAACTGCGCACTGAACAGGGCTTTTCATCACAACCATTTGTTTGATATGTTCGGTGTTACTTTGCTGGTGTAATTTGTTTGAGATTTTAGTGAAAAGGTGTTTTTTTATGGGTGCTATACCATGAGGCCCATGACACTATCAGAACAGGCAGCCCATCCCAGAATGTCATATCCATGTGCTCCATGTATTTATAATCAGGGTCCTCAGCTCTGTCAGCCTGGTATTCTACAGGTAATGGTTTTATTTCATAACTCTTTAATAAAACCACATTGATTGTTCAGCGACACATTGAGCAACATCAGAAACCTGCATAAGCTGTGCTGTGGATCCCTGATTTATGTGAATGACGAGGAGGCAAATGGGAGACACTATCCTATCACAAAATGCCATTTTTACATGCCGTTTTCCCAACCCAGTGTGTTTATCTCATAACTACAGAAAAGGATGGAAGTCATACATTGTGTGATTAAAAGGATAAATGAAATGGTTTTAGGTTCCACCACACGAAGAAGAGGTGGAAGGTATATAATTCTTTTATGTTCGGCCCTCTGTCCTTCCTCTCTGCACATCGACATGAACGGATCCTCTTCCTCATCAAAACAGGAGACTACAAGATCCCGCTTTCTCTGCCCTGCTCCCTGTGCGTTTCCCAGGAGCCGTTTCCATCTCCTGCTCCCCACACAGCCGAGTTCCCTTTCTACATCCCTGACTCCTGCCGAAAGAAACGCGTCGAGTTAATGAAAGAAAAGCGCGGTTTTAAGTGTCCTCCGTTCTCATGCCGCTGCGAACGCAGCTGTAAGCCGCCCACAAGCCAGCTGGCTGCGGCAGAGAAAGGCTGTTAGGGTGTTTTTGGAGAGATGCCATATGTCTCCTGCACGTCAGGAATGAAAAAATCTCACTGAAAAGAGAAAGAATAATGAACATATCACCTGCCAAATGTTTATTTTGTGTGTGTGTGTGTGTGTGTGGATATTTAATGTTGGGATTGGGTTTGAACTGCTTACACTAAAGGCCAATTTACCATGTGTCTGTGGCGTTCCACTGGTTATATCTCATATAAAACAATGGTAGGACATGCACTGTAGGGTAGCCGATGGGATATTTTGCTTTCTGTTTTTATTCATTGAAGGGATAAAACTGCAAGGGCCTCATTTGAATGGACTCTTTGGCTCTGGTCCTGATTTTGAAGATCTAGGTATGTGGAACGGAAGTGACAGGGCCATAACCAGTTGTGTTTACATCCATAAAATCTGAGGAAAGATACTTGCCTTTTAGGTAGCTGTTAAAAACAAACACCAGGTGGCAGTATTGCCTGTCAAATAGTTTTTTTCTATGGAAGAACAATATTGCTATTAGATTTCTCTCTGTCAATACTAGCAAATATCGCATAATATGAGAAAGTTATTGTGGGGTGGCGCTGACATCGTGGCAGGCGTTCGACAGTAAATTCTGATTTATTGTATGCTTTTAGCCATTTAAGATGCGTTCGCTTGTATGCTGGAAGGATCCTTGAAGCTAACCCTAACCCTAACCCTCACCCTCACCCTAACCCTAGCCCTAACCCTAACCCTAACCCCAACCGTAGCTCTAACCCTAACCCTAGCCCTAACCCTAACCTTAGCCCTAGCCCTAGCCCTAGCCCTAGCCCTGGCCCTAACCCTAACTTTAGAAATAATAATATAACAAATCAATAACTTAGGTTTAATAAACCGTTTTAAATGGTCAATATAGAACAAACCCCCTGCCCGCTCACCCTCCAAGTCCTTAGACTGTAGTATGGAGATTGAACATGTGAGTATAATGCCCAGTCAGGCATTGAGAATGACCAGCGCAATCTCGTGGTAATCATTCGCTGTTTACTCGACCCATGTTCATCCTCCCGTCAAATGGTTAATTAAACTATAAAAGATAACAGTCTACAAAAAACTATAACCTTATAAATAATATAACAAAGCAATAATTTAATCTTTATAAACCGTTTTTAATAGTCAATATAGAACAAACCCCCTGCCCGCTCGCCCCCCAAGTCCTTAGAATGTAGTATGGAGATTGAACATGTGAGTATAATGCCCAGTCAGGCATTGAGAATGACCAGCGCAATCTCGCGGTAATCATTCGCCGTTTACTCGACCCATGTTCATCCTCCCGTTAAATGAATAATTAAACCATGATATTTAACAAAGTATTTATCAGTAATTCAGCAAATCAATATAAACTATTTATAAAATCTATTTTATAAAGTTAATAGAAATAAACATCTTCACCCGCTCGCCCTCCAACTACTTAAACTGTAGCATGGAGGTTGAACGGGTGAGTACAATGCCCAATCAGGCATTTAGTGACCAGCGCAATCTCGCTGCTCATTCTCTGTTTACTCTCCCTATGTTCATCCTCCCGTTAAATGGTTAATCAAACCATAATATTTAACGGAGTCATAAAATTATATACATGGTAGCATAGAGGTTGACTGGTGAAGTGCAGTGTCCAGTCGGGTGTCTTATCGTCCGGTCTGCCACTCATCCGTTCGTCCGTCGGTTCGTGCCTTTGAGTCGGTTTGTCTGGTCGCATGCTCGGCCATTCACCCGTCCAATTGCCCGCCTGTTCGGTCGATCGGTTGTTTGTGCTTTCGGCCGTTCACCTACCTCCATTCGATTGCTCGGCTGTTCGATTGTCCGTTCATTCGTTCGTCGGTCCGGGCTTTTGAGAGCGTTCGTCTGGTTGCCATGACCATGCGTTCGTGCAATCGCCCGGCCGCTCGTTCCTTCGATCGGTCTTTCGCCGGCTCGTGCGTTCGTTGGGGGAACTATGTGGACATCTGGAACGTGGCCGACGCAATCTCGCGGCTCATGGTTCCTATTGTGCTCACCATAATCACCCTCTCGTTAAAACATAAAATCGTGTACGTGGTAGCATGGATGTGGACTGGTCGAGTATGTTGGCCAGGGACAACGGAAAGTAACAGCGCAATCTCGCTGTGAAAAACTCCTCTTTTGCTCACTAGAACATACTACCGTTAAATTAGCAAACCTTCATTCCGGATTATAGCCAGGATTGAGAGTTGTGCTCGACAAACGTAGGCCCGTGCATGCCCTTGGTCTCCCCCGACCAACCACGCAGTCTATGTACTGTGATGGGGGGAGCCATTGTCCTAAGAAGTCCTAAGAAGTCCTAAGTCCGAAGTCCGAAAAGTGTCCACACTTCCTAAGTCCTATGTCCGAAGTCCGAAAAGTGTCCACACTTCCTAAGTCCTATCTCCTAAGTCCTATCTCCTAAGTCCTATCTCCTAAGTCCGAAAAGTGTCCACACTTCCTAACTCCTAAGTCCTATGTTCTAAGTCCGAAGTGTCCACACTTCCTAACTCCTAAGTCCTATGTCCTATATCCTAAGTCCTATGTCCTATATCCTAAGTCCTATGTCCTATCTCCTAAGTCCTATGTCCTAAGTCCTATCTCCTAAGTCCTATCTCCTAAGTCCACTCCTATGTCCTAGTCCTAAGTCCGAAGTGTCCACATTCCTATTCCTAAGTCCTATGTCCTAAGTCCTATTCCTAGTCTATGTCCAGTCCTAAGTCATGTCCAAGTCCTATCTCCTAAGTCCTATGTCTATCTCCTAAGTCCTATCTAAGTCCTATTCCTAAGTCCTATGTCCATCTCCTAAGTCTATGTCTAATCCTAATCCTAAGTCCTATGTCCACTATCCTAAGTCCTAGTGTCCTATCTATCTAGTCCTATTCCTAAGTCCTATGTCCTAGTCCTATCTCTAACCAAATGTCCTATCTTCCATGTCCTATGTCTAATTCCATATGTCCCATTCCTATGTCCTATGTCCTAAGTCCGAAAAGTGTCCACACTTCCTATGTCCGAAGTCCGAAAAGTGTCCACACTTCCTAAGTCCTATGTCCTAAGTCCTATCTCCTAAGTCCGAAAAGTGTCCACACTTCCTATGTCCTAAGTCCGAAGTGTCCACACTTCCTATGTCCTAGTCCTAAGTCCGAAAAGTGTCCACACTTCCTAGTCCAAGTCCATGTCCAACTTCTCGAAGTCCGAAGGTCACACTTCCTATTCAAGTCCTAGTCAATAGTGTCCAATTCCTATGTCCTATTCCTAAGAGGTCCATTCTAGTCCTATCTAGTCCGAAGTCCTTCTATCCTAAGTCCAATTCCTAGCTAGTCCTAGTCCTATTTCCCAATCCTATGTCCTAAGTCTGAGTCCTGTCATCCTCTAAGTCCTATGTCCTAACCATGTCCACCTTCCTATGTCCTATGTCCTATGTCCAACAAGTGTCCACACTTCCTATCCTATGTCCTAGTCCTAGTCCTAAGTCCGAAAGTGTCCACACTTCCTATCCTAGTCCTATGTCCAATCTAGTCCTAAGTCACATGTCCTAACTCCTAATCCATGTCCATATCCTAAGTCCTATGTCCTATTCCTAAGTCCTAGTCCTATTCCTAAGTCCAATGTCCATCTATCTCTCAGTCCTATGTCCATTCCTAGTCCAAGTCCTATGTCCTACCTTCCTAAGTCCTATGTCCTAGTCCTAGTCCTAAGTCCAAAAGTGTCCACATTCCTAATCCTAGTCCTACAAGTCCATCCTAAGTCCTATGTCCTATCCTAGTCCAATGTCCAATTCCTATTCCTCCTAAGTCCTATGTCCTAAGTCCATCCTAGTCATCTAAGTCCTATCTCCTAAGTCTATGTCATCCTAAGTCCATGTCCACATCCTATGTCCTAAGTCCTAAGTCCTATCTCCTAAGTCCTATGTCCACTCCTAGTCTATGTCCTAAGCCTATCTCCTAAGTCCTAGTCCTAAGTCCGAAAGTGTCCACACTTCCTAAGTCCTATGTCCTAAGTCCTATGTCCTAATCGGTCCATTCCTAGTCCATTCTAAGTCCTAAGTCCGAAAAGTGTCCACACTCCTATCCAAGTCCATGTCCCATTCATGTCCTAAGTCCACCAAGTCCACATTCCTATCTTCTAAGTCCGAAGTCCACTCCTAAGTCCTATGATCCATCTCCTATGTCCTAAGTCCGATGTCCAATTCCTAGTCCTAAGTCCATATCCTAGTCCTAAGTGTCCATCTCCTAAGTCCTAGTCCTGTCTAAGTCTATATCCTATGTCCTAAGTCACATGTCCTATCCTAAGTCCTAAGTCCGAAAGTGTCCCACTTCCTATCGTTCTAAGTCCTAAGTCATGTCCTTCCTAAGTCCGAAAAGTGTCCACACTTCCTAGTCCAAGTCCTAGTCCTATCTCTAAGTCCTATGTCCTAAGTCCTATCCTATCCAAGTCCTATGCTAGTCCTATCACACTTAGTCCTATGTCCAATCCTAATGTCCTATCTATGTCCAAGTGTCCTATGTCCTAAGTCCTAAGTCCAAGTGTCACCTAGTCCTATGTCCTATGTCCAATATGTCCTAGTCCTATGTCCTAAGTCCGAAAGTGTCCATTCCTATCCAAGTCCGAAGTGTCCACATTCCTAAGTCCTAGTCCTAGTCCTATTCCTAGTCCTAAGTCCAATGTCCAATGTCCTATGTCACCTAGTCCTAAGTCCGAAGTGTCCACACTTCTATGTCCTATTAAGTATCCTAAGTCCAAAGTGTCCACACTTCCTAGTCCTAGTCCAAGTCCAGTTCCACCATGTCCTATTCCAAGTCCGAAGTGTCCACATTCCTATGTCCTAAGTCCGAAGTGTCACACTCAGTCCAAGTCCAAGGTCCACACTTCCTAGTCCTATGTCCTAAGTCAATGTCCAAGTCCTATTCTAAGTCCATGTCATCTACCCAGTCCTAAGTCCGAATGTCCACATTCCTATGTCCTAAGTCATGTCCAAGTCCTAAGTCGAAAATGTCCACACTTCCTAAGTCCTAAGTCCTAGTCCTATCCAAGTCATTCCTATGTCCTATGTCCTAAGTCCATCCCACTCCTAGTCCTATGTCTAATCCTATGTCCATCTCCTAAGTCCATTCCTATAAGTCCTATCTCCTATGTCCTAGTCTATGTCCACTTGTCCAATCCTAGTCCTAATGTCCATCCTATGTCCTAAGTCCTGTCGAGTGTCCATTCCTAGTCCTAGTCCAATGTCCACTCCTATGTCTAAGTCCTATCAAGTGTCCTACCTTCCTAAGTCCTATGTCCTAAGTCCGAAAGTGTCCACATTCCTAGTCCTATGTCCAAGTCCATCTCCTAAGTCCGAGTAAGCCACACTTCCTAAGTCCTATGTCCTAAGTCCTATCTCCTAAGTCCGAAAAGTGTCCACACTTCCTATGTCCTATGTCCTAAGTCCGAAAAGTGTCCACACTTCCTATGTCCTATGTCCTAAGTCCGAAAAGTGTCCACACTTCCTATGTCCTATGTCCGAAGTCCGAAAAGTGTCCACACTTCCTATGTCCGAAGTCCGAAAAGTGTCCACACTTCCTATGTCCGAAGTCCGAAAAGTGTCCACACTTCCTAAGTCCTATGTCCTAAGTCCTATGTCCTAAGTGTCCTAAGTCCTAAGTGTCCACACTTCCTAAGTGTCCTAAGTCCTAAGTCCTAAGTGTCCACACTTCCTAAGAGTCCTAAGTCCTAAATGTCCACACTTCCTAAGTGTCCTAAGTCCTAAGTGTCCTATGTCCTAAGTGTCCTAAGTCCTATGTCCTAAGTGTCCACACTCCCAAAGTGTCCTAAGTCCTAAGTGTCCACACTTCCTAAGTGTCCTAAGTCCTAAGTGTCCACACTTCCTAAGTCCTACATGTCCACACTTCCTAAATGTCCTAAGTCCTAAGTGTCCACACTTCCTAAGTGTCCGAAGTCCTAAGTGTCCACACTTCCTAAGTGTCCTAAGTCCTATGTCCTAAGTGTCCACACTTCCTAAGTGTCCTAAGTGTCCACACTTCCTAAGTGTCCACACTTCCTAAGTGTCCACACTTCCTAAGTGTCCTATGTCCTATGTCCTAAGTGTCCACACTCCCAAAGTGTCCTAAGTCCTAAGTGTCCACACTTCCTAAGTGTCCTAAGTCCTAAGTGTCCACACTTCCTAAGTGTCCTAAGTCCTAAGTGTCCACACTTCCTAAGTGTCCGAAGTCCTAAGTGTCCACACTTCCTAAGTGTCCTAAGTCCTATGTCCTATGTCCTAAGTGTCCACACTTCCTAAGTGTCCTAAGTGTCCACACTTCCTAAGTGTCCTATGTCCTAAGTGTCCTAAGTCCTATGTCCTAAGTGTCCACACTTCCTTAGTGTCCTAAGTCCTAAAAGTCCACACTTCCTAAGTGTCCTAAGTCCTAAAAGTCCACACTTCCTAAGTGTCCTAAGTCCTAAGTCCTAAAAGTCCACACTTCCTAAGTGTCCTAAGTCCCCTAAAGGTCCACACTTCCTAAGTGTCCTAAGTCCCCTAAAGGTCCACACTTCCTAACTGTCCTAAGTCCCCTAAAGGTCCAAACTTCCTAAGTGTCCTATGTCCCCTAAAGGTCCACACTTCCTAAGTGTCCTAAAGGTATTTGTATTTCTCTAGAAAACATTATCAATACCTCAAGCCAAGCATAAAACACAAATTGCAGAATACCTGCAGTGATACAAACTTGGTGTTAATGCCACTGTCACAGAATGTCACTTTTCTGTGATCCTCCTACCATGGTTGAACCATACCCTTGTGATTGCAATATAATGCCTCACACAAGGGTGCATTCACCTGATATGTGACTGGGATGTTGTGGAAATGCCTCTGAATTGTACACACTAGGCCTATATAAGTCATTTACAAAAATGTTTTTGGGAAATGATCTTAAAATTATGTTTATTTTTATGTCTGAGCTTACGCTTTATTTATAAAAATAAATAAAAATAACTGCGCTTACATTGTTTTTAAGAGGCATATCTGTGTTATGCACCTGTGATATACAAGTTTGAAATGAAGGTGCTTTACCATTACCCCTTCTCATGAATGCAGCCAATAACAGCCATTTTCCTCTAAATAAGGCTGCATTTCAACATTGCTCGCAATCTTCATGCCTAAAATTGATGATCAAATGAATGTTATTCTGACAACGTGAACACAACCCACTTCGGGGATTCGCGTGCAGCCTTCAAACGTGGAGTAGCTCCACATAACCAGCAGGTGGTTGACTTGCGTCTGGTATAAACTTTGCATAGCAATACGATCATATCCATGTCAAAGTGGAATTTTTATAAATGCTTGGTCAGTTTTCTGCATAAACCACTATTTAAGATACAATTTGATTGTAAGACCGTTTTATAAACGAGGCCCCTGGATGTGTGCTTTTTTATTTATTTTTACACAGACAGTCAAGGATAAGACTCTATCCTGTATGGGCAGTGGCTGGCATCTCATCCCAGGTAACCCAAGCACCATCAGTGGATGCAGCTTCTGCAGAGCAGCACACATTGTTTTAAATAAAGGAAAGGATATCTATACAGCAACTGTATTAAAGGTGGATTTCTGTATATGTGGAAACCTGTTATTCTCTTTAAAAAAGGTTGTCTGAGGCTTATAGGGCTGTTCTTGTGTCAACATATGTATAAAACAAATGTTTTTACAAAAAAAGGCCAGCCGGATTGATTTCCATGGCATATTTATTAAAACAAAAATTGTAAATCTGTTCACCCCCTCATAAAAACAAAAAAATCTAAGTGTTGCATAGATTATACACAGGTGGACAAGAGTTTGGTTCAAGCTCTTTGAATACATTGCAGTGCTGTACTCCTAATGTGTTACATACACAGATTCAGGACACTGCATTTGCTGCTGCATTTGTGGGTACCCAGGTGTTCCCACATGGACCAGCTGACCCTGTTTCAGGGGGATTCATGGCTGAGGAATAACGATTTGAGTTTACAAAGCTCAGATTCACCCCTTTGTTTGGCTGTTTATACACACAGCCTTCAATACCCCACCTTGACATCACACAAAGTGCATCCAAGTCCAAATAAGGTAAGACAAACACTCCGCCTATCACTAAAGCTTACTGATCAACCTAGAAAAACTGCCATGTGGAACGCTACAAGATTTCTGGATAAAATAATCTGCTAAATGAATAATGTAATAAAGTAAAAGAAAATGCATGAATAGAAAATTCTAAAATGTAATATGGTTTTTTGATAAAACTTGTGAAATGGATGCTACAGCCCATTCTAATAAAGTCAGGCAGACCAGATAACGGGACTTAATGTCATTCAGGGCCACGAGACCATGTGAAAGGATGATAGCTATTACAATTATACCTATTGTATGTGGATTAGCTTGGATTTTGGGTTTGAATTGAATGAACTGTCAAGATGATACAGAACAGTGATTCTGTGTAGGACGCATACAAAAAAAGGTTCCACAAATGGACTTACCTCTAATAAAGTGACATTAATATGCCCCCCCCCCCACCTAACAAATTAAGACATGGGTGTCAGAATCCAGTCTTGGAGGGCCACACTGCTGGATTTTGGTATTTCAGAATTTCAGTGTTTCAGAACCAGTGATTTTAAGTCATTGACTGCTGATTAAGAGGACACCACAAACAGATGCAAGCACAATAGCACTCTAGGACTGCACTTTCATACCCCTGAATTTAAAAAGTGTGTAGAGTAGACCAGCCATTCTCACACATGATACAGGTCCCAAAGTTGGCATGTGCTGATATTTGTTGCTGGCATTCTCTTGATCAATCGAGTCTTTCCTTAAACAAGGCAGGTTTGGCTTATTTGCTTTGCCCTTTCCCACAAATAATTTGTTTTCTGTGACCAGGTTTCCACACTTTCAGTGATTAGGACCCCACAGATTTCACATATCAGTCTATTATTTCATTAAAAATGTGACCTCTTTTTTCATGTAGCACATTACAGAAAACTAAAACATTAGTGAATGTGAGGCATTGGTAGCAGGCACAGCTAGTCCTGACATATAATGAGACATCAGGAGGGTAAATCATCTCTCAAACAATGCCTAATTACATACAATTAACAGCTTATGTTTGAAGAACAGCAGCATACACTGCATAGACTATAGCTACTTCAGAAATAGGGTAAGAGGTTATGAAAGGGTAAGGGTGATAAGGGTTGGGGTTAGGGTTACACACTTAAGAAGTAGGGGTAAGAGGTTATGAAAAACAAAATGGAAAAAGCATGCTTCAGTGCATGTTTATCCAACCCCTTTGCAAGATCCTTCACACCACCGACTTTAAGAAAATACTGAAGGTTTCACAGCTGCACAGCTGAGTGCCAGGTTAATCTGTAATCCCTGTTGTTATGGTAGAGAACATCCTACTAAGGTAGCACATTGCCCAGTCCCCCGAACATTGTGAGCTGCTTCACTGTTTCTCTTTAAATTACAGTAGTGTATAACACGCCCAGTTAAATCCAAGGGGGAAAAACACTATAAACTGTCCATCGTTCCTGTGTTTATAAATACTGAGAATATAAGCAATTATGCAATATTACAATAAAAACATTACAATTACACAAGGTGATATTTGCCTATGTTTGTCTAACTGTATGATTATCTCATTGGGGACTGAAATTCAAATGCAACTGCCAAACTGCTGTCATTGGGAAAGGACTGGTATGTCACCTCAGAGCGTGCCACCTCCCATAAATCATTACACATTTCCTCATACATCACACATACAATACTTTTGTCAAATATTGTAAAATATTCCAAAATACTGAAAAATATATAATCTGACAGCCATTAATAAAATCCTTTCCAGGGTGGAACATGGTGATTATGATTATGAAGTTTGAGTATTATCACTACTATACTAATAATTCATAAAACTGCCAAAAGAGCTTGATTTTTTCTGAACACTAAAACTAATTGAGGTTTGTAAGTTTTATATATCACATGAGTCATACCACAATAGTGAGCACTCGCATGTGAGAATCTTTGTACTGACTCTCCTAAACTGAAGTCAATTAGAATAATTATTATGTAGAAAGGAAAAGTAACCTATGCTCCCCAGACTGCAGGATATTTTCCTCATCATTTAATTTTTGCTCATTAGTTTGCCACTGCAGAACTCTTGGGGAGGAGGCTGTCTCACAAACTGTGCCCTGTACTCAACACACCAATGTGCTGTAAGACAGTGAGTCAGAGCGAATTTAAAGTTTGAACAGGCTGAACCCAAATGGAGGACAAGCATACATTGTCGTCCTTGAAAAGGGCCTCTTAACAGTATTAGGAAAATCACTGTGTCATAGCCAGTGCAATACAAAATTAGGACATGTTTGTATGTTGGGACCTCTACATCTTTCTCAGTGTTTTAGAAATTAATACTTTTTTCCAGACTCCAAGACCACCTGGTGAACCTAGCAGCATGTGATTGTTATAACACGAAGTGCAATGATTACATTCTTAAAGGATTATACTGTGCATACCATCCACTTGAGCAGCACGGGTGGCAGGTTTAGTGAACCGACTCCCTCTGGAGATTCAGAAGACCACAAATTCCAGACCTTTAACCCCATCTGCTCATGGCATACTGATTCAGAGAACATAGGAGTGAATTTCCCAGCATCCACATTCTAATTCAGTATCCTCTTCCTAATTTAATAAATGCATGAATATTAAAAAAAGAAAAAAATGTTTTTAAGGGACGTGAAATGACATTCAGTCATCTGGAACCCAAATGGATGTAGAGTTCCTGTAGCTGAGGGCTTGTGGCTGAACTGTCCAGAGTGAAAAGGGTATGCAGAACTATCAAAGCAAATGGAGGGAGAGGAGTCTCATAAGCATTTTTCCTTATTTTTAATTAGGGTTCGTTCTGGGGTTCTAAGCAGGGTGAGAAAAAAGTTGATGGCTATGGGATCAAATTGTGGAGCTCTTATGAGACTGAACTAAAGGTATATTTGTGTTACCTCTACACTTTATTCAATGTAAGAACCTGTCCATCTGTTAGATTGATTGCAGCTGGGCAGCTGGGCAGCAGTAGCATTGTGTATAGACGATGGATTTGCAGTTCTGTGACTCACCTAAACTGAATAAAGCTGACAGCTGCTGTGAAATGTGACTAAAGCAGGAAAATACTCTCTTTGGGAATGTGCTCTGGTTAAAAAAAATAAATAAATAAAATGTAAAAAGTTCACAGATGGGTCTGCCTGAAAAAGTGCTGAAGACAGTTAGGACAGTTACGCCAACACAAGTCAAACACAAGCAGGTGTGTTCTACTTCCAGTCGAACTACACCTGTCCACAAACAACCTGACCGAGCACCCCTTATAAACACTGCACAGGAGAAGCCAAACCAGACCTCCCTGGATTGGGCCACTGGGCCCTCTGGCAAGCATGGCAAGACATCACTGGCCAGTTTATTTAAGGACCACAGTAATGAGGTGAGATAGTACTTAAAACACATTTGGATGTAGCTAGTTTCACCTTAACAGTATGTGTCTGACAGGTTTTGGCAATACAGTTTCAGAGATGATAATTTAGGCACATATGAAATGCAAGGTACGCAGAAATGTAAGGTAACTATTGATATGGATTTATGGCCTGTTAGACCAAAAGAGATGCCAATGCAGATCCACAGTCCCCAATTTCAGCACACAAACAGAATTGGCCTGTATGAGTGTGCTCCCATTTTCATAAACAGCTCACTCAGGAATACTAAATTAAAACCATCTTACATGTTTAAATTCATGATAAAACACAATATATAATTAATTCATTTCCCTGTACTTGTGGTGACAGCACTGATTTATACTTTGGTACAGTATTCCTGTGGTTTATATAGTAACCAGAACATGCAATGTTATTGGAGGAAAAATACTTGCCGGGTTGGGAGTTTCCTATATAGCCTGTCATTCCTGGTGGACTGTGGAATGATTGCAGTGGGTAGTGGATGTCATTTTTATGTTCCCTTTACCTGAAGTGAACATCAGTTTCAACTTTATGGGGGCACTTAAGGGCAGATTTGAACCAAGAAGTCCTACAGCTGAAGATGATAACCATATCTTTGTGATCTCTTTTGAGGTCTTTAAAAGAATGTGAGCAGTGTGTGAACAGCAATATGTGAACAATACTGAAAATGTCAGTGGCAATTTACTTCATACAGTATATGTGCAAAACAGGTCTTTGTAAAAGTTAAAAATATAAATGTTACACATACATACATATTACGTATATATACTTATGTGTATTTCAGTCCTAATTTTCTCCAAGGTGGAAGAGGTGCACCAGGAGCAGGTGTACAAATATGGCCCTGGTGGAAGGGATTCTGGAAACTTTCCACCCCTGTAAGTGATCAGTCCTGCTTCCACTCCTGGGTTTGAATACCAGATGCTGGCTGTGGTCACTTGGCTTCAGTGTCCCAAATGAAACAGGCAACACCCTTTCCTTGGTCCCGCCTCTACGGCCCAGTGATGGCTGGCTGACACCAGTTCCTGTGTCAATGTGTTTTCCACAGGGGGCTGTGGTATACCCAGCCTTCGCCCTGCAAACCACACACAAGAATATTGCTTTACTCACAGTATACGCACAATAACCAGTTTAACATATTCACAATAATCACAGTAATATACTCACTGTATGCTCACTACAATAAGCAACATAATCAAAATAATGCTTTTTCACAAAAGAATATTATAACATAATCACTGTATACTCAATACAATAACTAGCATTATATAGTGTATACTCACTATAACTGCAGCATTATAATCAGTGCAAATGCACTGTAAATGTATTATAATCATTGAAACAATTGGACTGTACACACATTATAATCACTAACATTAGACTCCCACTGTAAACTCACTATATTTACTGGAATATTATGCTAAAAGCTAGAGAGCCATCATTCTACTTGCCATCCTGATTGTGAATCAAAGTCAGTTAGTTGATGGGTTATGTTGATATTTTAGCTATATTAATTTGCTCCTGAGATGGTTGTAATGATGGTACCTCAGCGAAGATATATAGCGTTTAAAAAGTGCTTTCATACCCAATTGACGATGCGAAGCACCATATGGGTCTTCTGGAAGTAAAGGTAATTAGACAGTAGTGTCCTTTCATGCCACACTGGCTGTGGCGGCTACAATATATATCAAAATGCTGTCATCTTTATGGCATATTTTTTCCCAGGTGGGACACCGCTGTTGTACTCTAATTAACCTGAATTGCTTCAGCAAATACTCAGTTGTGCGAATGGATTATATGTACACAACGTAAGCTGTATGAGTCGCCCTGGATAAGAGCGTCTGCTAAAGGCCTAAAATGCAAGCGTAATGAGGGGAGCGGAGTGCTCCACGGTGACAGAGCACACCGCCTCACCTCTTTGATGAAGTATCTGGGTTTCCAGGGCGTGTTGCTGGCGGCTCTCTGCCTCCCCTCGCTGCGCTGACGCTCCTCCAGGAGGTGTTTGTGTTTGGTGGCTGTGTCCACGTTCCCCTCTTTCAGCGCCTCCGTCACTGGGTGCCACAGCCGCCTGAGATGCACCACACCATCGTTACCTCCCTTTTCACCTCGTTACATCACCTCACCATACGCACAGCGCCACCTCACAGCACAGTAGCGGTTATCTACTATTTCAACCTGCCTGCATGCTGTTGGGTACAAAGTCATTTACAAAGAACAGTACAATCCCTATCTCCCAAATCCCAAACTACCGTCCCCTAACCACTGTCGCGTGTTCACACACATCCAAAGTGTAATGCCTGCAAACACATGTGCAGACATTCAAGGGTGAAACATTTACCCGGTGCACTAAGGAACTGTGAAACAGGCTGAACTTGTGACTTTTGTGTAAAACCAGCAAAAAGTGTAGTTGGCTTGGAAACTGATCTCCTTTTAGCAATTAGAGACTCCAGAACAAAGGACTTACAAGGCAGCCATTCAATCATCCCATTGCATTGAGAGAGCTGGCAGCATTATAATGAAAATCTCTGTTTTTATTGCACTCACACTGGGACAACAAAAGCCTCACTGCCAGTCACTCTCATTCCTAATAAGGAGGCAGTTTGAGTCCTACAGGAAGTGAGTATGAACACATTGGCGTGAGGGGAGAAGCCCATGACACTGCCCACATCTACACTTAATTTAGCATGCTATTTATAGTTAGTTTGTACATAAAGAGCATAATCAGCTGCAGTCAGTGGATATGAAATCCTCTAGAGTTTTGAGGTCTGAAGTGCAACAAAATGACCATCTGTAAACCTGTTTCTTTATTACTCATATTAAGTGTGTTGTGCTTGTGGATGAAATGTTCTGCTGAACAAGATTAATAGATTAATATAATGGCACACACAGTTCCGAAACGAAGTAATGTGCCAACAGAAAACCTTTCAGTGGAAGCCACCACTCCATGGGGAGGCTAATTCCTGCTTAGAGGCTTGCCTCGCATTGTGATGTCTTAACAACACATTAGCAATGTTACATAGCTGCTCGCCCAGTTCCCTCCCTTCCCTGATAGCAGGACCATCGCTGAAGGCACCAAATGACCAACAGAATAAATAAGGGGTTCCCATTGATTCAAAGGAACAACATAACACGCACAAACACACACACACACACACACACACACACACTCGCATGCATACACACACACACACACACACACACACACACACACATTCAGGCCCCTTGCTCACCGAGACTCCATCAGACCCTGCCTCTCCACTGGCCGGATCTTCTTCTTGATGATTGGCAGTTTGGAAGTGTCAATCACTTTGGTCTCGCCACTGCTGTAGGTGAACTCCAGTGTCCCATTCCACTCCCCCTGTGCTTTGCACACAATGGTATTGGTGGGGTTGTGTTTGACTTCTGCTGTCACCCTGGGGTCAGAGAGACACTGGAGTCACTTTAGAGACTCAATGGCAATCCAAAAACATTTAAGATCAGTTTCCAAGTCATTTAGGGGAAAAGCAAGAAGTGTTAACCAACAAAGAATAAGAGAAACACAACACTTCGGGAACTGTAGAACACAAATTTTGTAAATAAAGTTTTCTTTCAATATTAAAAATAGTATGACAAAGCAATCTTTTTTCTCAATGTGAAATAGCGTATTTGCCTTTAAGGTAAGACAACTGCATTGTTTGAAAGGCACTCTGCTTGCTCGTCATGTACCGCACGCTCACTCTGTTCTGTTTCTTACATGGCCCTATAAAAAGCGTGCACACGATAAAAGGCTATTCTTCATTACAATCAAAGATCTCTCTACTGTTCTAACTTTGTGGATTGTGTTCTTTGAGCAACCCCTGTCCTTGCATTTCCCTAGACTATTTGAACCAAAATCCATTGGAGCGCTTTTCAATCAATAAAAGCAATTTACACGTTCCCTATATCTAATGGGTATTCCAGAACATGTCTTGCCCAGCAGCTGACAGACAGTCCTGGATCTGCTGGCTAAATAAACACCTGTAGTTCTGAGACAGGTAACTGGCTGCGTGATGACAATGACCATGGATCAGTTCACCTGTCAACTCCCTGCTGTAACACATGGCTGCCCACTCGACATCTGTGACCTATGTCTACACTCACTCACATGCACACATACACTCAGGCTGGTACCTGTGCACTTTCCCTCCGTAGAAGGGCTTGGTGTGGAATGTGACGGTGGCGGAGTAGCCACTCTTGGCACAGTTGATGGAGACTTTACCCCCCAGCTCCACCCAGGGCACAGTGAGGATGGAGCGGGCGTAGGCACAGGGCAGCGTGAAGACGTACTCCTCATCGTGCTCCAGAAGGCATAGGACCCCTGTGCAGCAGGGGGCAGAAGTCAATGCATGTATGCATTACTGTATATGCAGCAAGCTAGTATTTGACAACAAACAACAACCGTCCCATGACCAACCAGTAGATCCCACTCCGCAATTTTGGTATTCAGGTATTTGCACATTGAGTCTGATGAAAATAATGATGAAAAATAATGTTTGATGAAAATGATATTTGTAAAATTATGAATGATAATAGGGCTAATAATGTCCCGAAGTCACATATGTCCTTCGCCTGTGGCTCAGCATTCAGTACTAGTCAGCAGGGCACAGCAGCATATGGCGCACCCGCCTGCTCAGGCCAGGTCTATTGTACAAGTTGCAGCCCAGCATATGGCGAGTTGCTAATTTTCGTACTTCCCCAAGCAATGTGCAGGATCATAACCTATTCAAAAGCCAATAAACCGGGGATCATATGCAGTCCAGTTTGACTTTGATGTAAATCCCCCAAGCAGGAAAATGCATACTTTGCATATATTGTTCAATGTCTTTTTCTTTATTCTAATGTTAATTCCTGTGTTTATTTCTCTTTTGAATTGTTCATGGTTGTTCTTACACTGTATTGCAGTCCCAAGGGAACTGTATACTGTATTTTTATTACACTTGTTTGATGACAATAAATGCAACCTGAATTTGAATCTTTCCGTTTTAATTATGTGACTGCAAGTAAAATGTCACATGCAAGCTATGTGTATTAACTGTATTAGTTACGCCCTTCCAAGCTAATTTAACATGGTCTGTTTTTCGTGGTTGGCTTGAGGTGCCGTACATTAGATTCTTCAACTCTGCACTACAGTTGTCACTCCTTTGTTTGATATTCAAAATATCAGGAAAATTTTGAATTTTGTAATCTTGTTGCTCCTCCCAGTTGCACTCATGGTATTGCTCAATATCAAGGAAACCTAAAAACAACAAGCCATGTTATTGTTTTGTCAGGAGGGTTTACCTTTAGGTAGCCTAAATATAAAGTTCATGCGTGGGTCATGCTACCTACATAGCCTGTTGGTACATTCTGAATGGAGCAGCCAAGAAAAACTGTAACTCCACCATAGCTCAGGAGTGTCATTTGGAAATACTACGGGTTCTATGCCATTGGTGACAAAATAATAACCAAGCCTGTTTTCCCTCCAAAGGAGATCAGCCAGTTTAGTTTAGTTTGAGTAACCCATGTCATTGTTGGGAATTAATGATGAAGTCTTTTCTTTCATTTGGGCAACAGCTGGCCTACCAAGTCATTTTATCGCTGTGAACAGCATCAATGCTATGATCTTCCCTGATTTTATTTTGTATAATAAAACCTAAATATACTGGTGTCATTATTTCTTGGTAATAGCATAACATATTTAAGCTATTTATCTACATGTTTAATGGGAAATTAACAGTGCCATAATAATTATACAGTATATCTAGGCAACATTTTATAGAAATTTTGACAGCAGAAAAATTAAAACAACTTCAGTTTCCTCTTGGGAAAGGCTGCTTCTAATGAGCTATCCTCATCTTCCTTTGCGGTGGTAGACTATAGAAATGGGCAGTACACTGGGGTACAAAGTGGATGACTCTTGAATGGGAAGAGGTCATTTAATTGGCTATGACTGAATCCAGCTGCAACACACCCACCAATAATAAATTCAGCCTAATCCAGCCAATTCCCCACCTGCGCTGCCCACTTTGACTGTGCAATCCTTGCCTCTGGTCACGAAAATACCTAAATTCAATAGCCACACCCATCCGGATAATAGAGCCCACTGAATCAACTACTACAAGCAGTCATGATTAAGTGCCACGACTGAATACACAAGGAAAAAGAAATAAAAACTGTAAGTGCATACCATTTTGGAGAGAGGAAAGTATGGTGAGTTCTACCAGCTCGTTCAGGAACAGTCTGAAGCTCTTCCAGAGATGCTACATTCTCACATAAAAAACAATGCACCAATCTGCAAGCTCAACCTTAATTGCTGTATTCACCAATGCCTTAGTTCCCCAGCTCTAATAATCTTGCCATACTTGCCTACTCTTTCAGCTCCTAATCAGCAAGCAAAAAATAAAAAATAAAAATAAAAAAATTAAAAGAACAAAATCTAACCAGATCCAAATAAAATAATGACATGAAATACATTTAACATTTTGTGTACAAGTAATCATAGAGTAGCCAGAGGGATACTTTCATAATGTATGAATAAACTGGACAGAAAACAGCTTCAGTGTGCACAGCCTTCATTGTGCTTCAAAACAGCCTCTCTCACCATGGACTGGAACCCATAACCCCACAGCTGTAAAGATACCCAGCAGTTTCATGGAGTTATGGTGAATTTGTATGTTAGCTCATGCCACAGCCTGAACAAAACAGGTCAGCTGCTTCACTGCCACAGACACCTTTCCCACAATCCCCCTTTCTTTTTTCATTACACACAAACATTCAAACTGCTAGTTACTGACTGGATGGTCAAAGACTTGAACTTTGCAACCCGGGTATGTGGGTGTGGAACTCAGAATGGGGATTTTGGGCTTTGGAGCGTGGCATCCCACTCCCCCTGGCAGTATGGCCCGGTTTCTTAGCTTATGTAAGTGACAGCTGTCCCACTGTAAAGTGCCAAGCCCAGTCAACCAGATGTGATAGCGCAGCTGTTTTCTGGGGTTGGGAGCCAGATTTGGGGCATTTCAGCGTCCTCTAGCCCCTGCAGCAGAAGGCGCCTGCACACTGCATGCCCTGCAGGAGTCATGTGACCGCACCATGTGAGGACGCAGCAGCAGCAGTGAGGAGCCCTGCATGCCACTGCACTGCACCCGCATCATAAAAACAAAAAACTATTTTAAAATCATTACCATAAAAAATATTTGTGGCCGCTGTGACTGCTAGGATTGTACCTTTTACTTGCCTGCTTTTTCCTCTAGCTGACAGAAATCTACTGAATACTTTTTTTTTTACTAAACTGAACATGAATAATAGGATGCTCACAATGAATCTCCAGAAAACTAATTTGAGACAAAATCTCATTTGACAGATAACAACAGTCTACAGTGTGTAGGTGGATTGCTTCCACAAGCTTCCTTAGTCAAGTGACTTTTCCCTCTCCTCCTCCCCCATGTGACTAGTGTGGGAAGGATAGAATAGGGAAATGAGAGGGAAGAGTACATAGTGACAGTGGATAATCTCACAACCCTGTAATACTCTAGGTGCAAATAAGGGATTACTGGCCATAAATCATGTGATCTGCAGCCTGGAACGACAGAACCATGTGACTCTTCATGCCTCCTCTATGTTGAAGTTCTACCAGCCTATCGGATTTGAACAGAAGGAGCCTGATTACATTCCAGTGAACATCTGTAGGTCTGGGACATGATTATGATGACATCACAGCCTTGGCAGTCCTCTAGGAAAACACAACTAATTCAGTCTCAGCAACAGTCATTTCATCTTGGGTTTCCTTCATTAATTACGTGAGGGTTTACACAGCAATAGAACATCACTGACAAATGTAAACTAACTAATTTCCACAGGGATGTGAACAATCTACAGCTGTAAAATGGTAGCTAGTTCCAGATTAAGAGTTGTACTTCTGTTTGCGTGAAGGAAGCAAAAACAGCAACCGCTGCAAGTTTCCATCTCTGTTCATGCATGGATCACGAATGAATCACAAATCAGTTCTATCACAAGTTTTCCATCAAAATCTTTCTGAGCCCTTTTCTGTTTAATATGAGCAACAGATACAGAGCTGTGAAGACACAAATGTACACACACGCATACACACACACACACAGAGGCATCTTGCAACATTGCTACCAGGCTCCTAAACTGATGTGGCATTCCTACTTTAGCTTATTCAATTTGGGAAACTTCCTGCTGCAAATTAAGTAATTATGTGCTTTATTGACATGGAAGTAGTTATATCACATGACTGGCATTAGGCTGACCTGTACTTGCTTTCACAAAGTTCTGAATTTAAACTGGGTCTTCAGGGCATCTGAAAAAGCATAAATTCCCCTTATATACAAATGGTTTGCATTTACACATGAGTGGTGGCATGCTCATTGCAGCATCCGAAAGGTTACAGAAACAGGAATAATGTTTTACTGAATATCCCAAGCACAGAACACCCATTACTATTTGGCTAAGTTATAAACACATACGCAACAAAAGGCTAAAAAACACTTTGCCTGGGATTCAACTATATTCATCAAACTTTGGATCCAGAGTAACAGACAGTATGAACTAGTTGGTCTTGTTATCAAGCTTCAGGTTCAATCACTGGGACAGTACTACAGTTGTACTTCTGAAGGAGGAACTTCAGCAAACTCCCAGCCTTATAGAAGGACATGGTATGAAATGTAAGAGAGGCTGAATCATATCAGTCTGTTATGTTCCAGCTCATTTAATCAATATCAATAATGTTTTTACAGCAAAATGACCTTTTGCCACACACAGAGAGCTTATTTCTTCTTGTTGTATAAATAGGATTCAAGAAAAGAGAGTTCTGTGTAAAAAAAAACAAGCCAAACAAATCTGATGACAAGGTCCCGTCAACACGGCACAGGTCTCCACGACAACCAGCACCTGCTGTGGCCAAGTGGACAAGGCTTCCATTTTAGTGCTGTGGACAGGACCACATATTAAACACTCAACAGCAGTTCAATGTGAGGACACGTACAGTAACGAGCAATATTTCACTTTGACTGCTGTTCTGATAAACCTGGAAACGTGACTGCTAAGACTCCTTAACGACAACAGTAAACTCAGGAGCACTTGCCGTGTGAGCTTAGCTAGCGTGCTCACTAGCACAGCAGGAATCACCCAAGGGTGAATATGATCAGGCTCGCTGGTAATAATTCTGCCCTAATTACAGTTCAGGCTCTAATTGGACGCTGCGTGAAGCTCTCATCGGCTACTGTTGCCACCACCCTGATGCCAGGTTTGTTAAAACTCTGGCCAAATGTGCCATGAGTGCCAAACAGCAGAACTGTGAATACCTCTTTCCATGCATTCATGTCTGTGGGGGACTCACTGCCAGTGTGCGCCATCTGAACACAGAAACAATGATGCCACTGCTGTGAGGGGCCAATAAAAATGCTTTTTATATAAGCAGGCTGCTGAAAATAAAGATGCAGTTTTATAATAGTTTATAAAATATAAAATAGCTTGGGTGAGGTGTAAAAATGTGAGCATTGTGAAGTCCCCTGGAAAATGGTGATAGCTGAACTCAGTTGATTAATAATGCTTAAATCCCTGCATTTTCTGCTTTAAAAATAAATAAATAAATAAATAAATAAATACATTTTAAAAAATTACATTCATAAATCCCACAGAATTGACTAAATGGCTTTTTCTCAGCCAGACGGGGGAAAAACAATGGTCCTATTCTTGCTACATAAAGGGGTCAAATTCATTGCACTGCATTGAACACCAGACATAGTGCTAAAAAAAACAGTTTTATCACAGATTTGATGAGGTGGACTTTTCAGGCAATCCCCTGCTTAATTACATGATGTGGGCAGCCCGCTAAGAAGATCTGGGGAGGCAGCAATAACTTGACAAACTAAAAGGTAAAATTGCTGAGGAGGAAGAGAAGGCTATGCTTCTTTTTATAATTTGCTGATCTGCACTGTGGATTAAGAGCTAAACATAATTTATGAGGCCAACACATCTTAGTGCTGTGACTCACAGTCTGAGACAGTCATCCATGAAGATCCTTATGCCTGCGATTCGGCCACTTCGGCACCACTCTAGTTAAAGCGTTCCTCCCAGAGAGTGACTCAGTGCACAGCCAGCTCTGCTCAACACTGACGTGTACGGTGGGTTATTAGTAAAAGTATAAAAGATGCAGAACCCTTCTCCTTATGAAGATACAGTCATTCTGCAGTCTGTCATACTGTGGCCAGGTAATGAGAGGTTTGGTGAGATTAAGACTAAACATTGATTCATCCACCCATACTGCAGTTTAAGTTCCATACGGCAGCAGTTCACGCGTCTGCCCAAATAAATGGGTCATATTTGACATGGAAAATAGATGAGGTTCTTATCCAACTGCCGCCCCCACACCGCTGACTAATGATGGAAACGGCCTTCCCTTAATGCACCCCCCATTCCCTAAAGGACCAGAATGTGTGACTCACCCTCCCCCACCATGGACACTCCGATGGACATGCCCATGAACTTGCTCTTGGTCCAGACGTGGGCGTTGACGCACATGCGGCGCTCCTGGCACTCGCAGTAGAAGCCGGAGACGGGCGGGTGGTGGGACACCTGCTCGGCCACGAAGCGCACGCGGTAGCAGCCGGGCGTGTCCGCGCCGCAGCGCTCCGCCTGGGCAGGGTCCCGGAGGGCGGGGCCAGAGTTAGTCCTCGCGGGCCGCACCCTGTCACAAGGCACCTCCCAGGAGCAGTGGAAGCTCTCCCCCAGGATGGGGTTGTAGGGCTTCTTGGCCACGGCGCCTTTGCGGCCCTCGTGGAAGGAGGTCAGGTAGTACTCCACGAAGCGCACGATCCGCTCCTCCGCCGTCACCGCCGCCGTGATGGACAGGAACATGTCCGGGTGCGCCATGAAGTTCGCGTACATCTCCAGCAGGGAGCGCTTCTCCAGGATGAAAGTAGGCAGCACTACCTGGAGTTGGGGAGGGGCACGGAGGTGAAAATGGAAAGGAGGAGGAGAGGAGCAGAGCAGGGAGAAGGAGAAAGGATGAAGCCAGGAACCGATAAACAATAATTTTGGAATTGAGCCCTTTCATGTGCAGACTTCAATATAACTTGCATGTACACAAGTTTTTAAAAGCTATGCACAATCAAAGGACCATGTTTGCACCAGTGCCGTAGGAAGCCCTTGTAAGTATTTAGTCCAATGCTTGTGTAGTTCAGCCAAGAACTACACATCCAGATTTGACACAAAATGCATTAAAACACACTTTATCACAATATCCATAGACATATGAGGTCATTAAGCATTAATAAATGGACTGTGGATGCTGCAGATGGGTTGATAAAATGATGCAACTCATCCATAAAAAGGTAACAAACTGAAATGATATAATAATACTGAGGGTAAACCAATCTAGCCAACTCACCTCTAGCTAAGAGTGTGTCTGTGTCTGTGTGCATTTGTGCGTGCATATGGACGTGTGTGTAAAAGAGAGAGGGAAAGAGACTCATGCTGTCACCGTTAACATACTTCCCTGCATCATAGCATATAGCTCTGAATTGAGGTACTGCATCCATCAAACTCATGCACGCACTCTGCATCAGTACTGACCTCATTTCTGCTTGATGTAAGAACATTCTGTCATTAGGGAGTGGCCAATCACGCTGTGCGATTACTGTGCATCAGGTTTTATTCAACAGCACAGCGCTTATTTGTGATGCGTGCCCACACTCTCTCAAAGCATTTAAATATTCATTTCCACTCATCAGTGACACTTGTGTGGCTAAGTGCTCGGCTAAGCCAGCTCCGATCCCTAAAGTAGCATCAATCACACCAAGCACAAGCACATACCACCGTGCTGTCCAGGTTTGGTGGGGCAAAAAAAAAAAAACGAATCTCTGAAAAGACAGATGAGATGGGTGAACTCTTCCAGGTATCCATGGTAACTCGTCACTGATCAAAGTCAGCCATGCAGCTAGCATGCATACTCATATGGGTCATGGGGGGGAGGGGGGGGAGGCAATACCATGGAACAGCATGGAGCACCAACTAAAGAACAGAAATCTGTCACACAGCCAATGCACATCAGACAAGCCTGTTAGAGATCACACATCTGTGTCCTGTCACAGTGAAATCCCAGGTCTCTCAAACAGTGGTTAATACATGCAGCCATCAATTCAATTTAACATACAAGGAACTTGACATTTTCTCTCACACATGGCCAGATAATTCATACAATTTGACAATTTCATACAAATACAATGTGCTACCTCAAAAGCACTGAAAACAACAGAAAATATGATAAATGAAATGTGCATGCAATGAATCAGTGTAAATTATTGAGCAAATGAAGACACCTGATCAAAGGCAAACCAACACAGACTATCACACTGCACACAACTTCAAGTCTGATGCCCCTGCCTGACACTTCATTTCCCTCATCTCACATATGTGCTATGAAAACCTGTCCTGTAAGACAAGATCAGGATTCACTACAGCAGCCACAGATAAGTGACTTAGCCCTTAAGGAATTGGAAAATTCTGGAGAGGAATCTGTCCGAATGACAGATTTGTGGAGAAACTTACTGGTGTAATTCCGTTAAACTCCCGTGTTAGCCCTGACGCAACTAACTGAAGAGAGCAGGCCTGCTCTGGAGCTCACTACATGACAAACCCTCCCCTCTGTTAAAATGAAGAGAGAATGGGGAGGAGGGGGGAGAGGTCCATGCACAGCAGGGGGGCCAGTGGGGGCCACAGGATGTAACAGACATAATGACGGTATCATATCTAAAGCAGTCCTGCCGGCTCCACAGAGTGGACACAGCATATTATCACATTTATTTACGGTTTTAATTTCCCAGCTGAAAAACCTAATTGAAGTGCTCTATCATCAGGATGCAACCTGACAGACACAGTGAGCAAACTCAGGGGAAAATGATGTTTTCAGCAGGCCATCTGTGGATACAGCGCACACAGCCAGAAACAGGCCCCATAGATGCTTTAAGGTCTTTCACTGGACACTGGTCATAAATAAATAAACACAGCTGCTGCCAGACTAGCTGAATGACAACTGTGACCTAAAAACCCCAAATAAAAGCGCTAGCAGTGCCCTTCAGGCCGGTCCATCTGATGCTCTGAGCTTGCGCGTCCTGGAGCAGCATGGAGCAGTGAATGGAGTGTGAGGGTTCTGAGTAGGATTCTACGACATGTTGTCAATCACTGACTTGTATGATCCAAGCACAACACTCTTTCTGAATAAAAAGCTACAATTTGTCGGCAAGATGTTTGGCAGCTGACTTTCGGCTACATGTGATTCCCCCCCCCCCCACACAGGTGGAGGTTTTATCCCTGCCAGGGCACTTTCTCTTCTGGAGTCCCTTCTCTGTCTGTTACTCTCGCAGCTTTCTACCTGTTTGAACAAAGCAAAAAATATGAAAGGACGGTGGACTGTCCTGCTCCCTGAAAAAAGTGGTTAACATCATCGAGTTACTGATAAAAGATAGTAGCACAATTTTTCTTTGTATTCATTAAGCATGACTGTTCAGTAGGCATGACCGTCACATCTCTAGGCTGAAAAAATGAAACAATGGCTTGTCGCAGGGGCAGTACCCTCAAAGGTATCCTTCAGGTTAGCTTTCTAAGGTAAAAATATGACCCAGCGTGGGAACATCTCCAGCAATAGTCCCATATCTCACTGTGTAAATGAAGAAACTGTGTAACAAACTGTAACCTACCTGTGAGGTAGGGATGATTCAGTTAATTTCCCCCCTTTAAAAAAAAACTAGCATATTTAAAATTGCAGTTACATTTGCTTGTAATTCATAGAACAGACATCCTGGAAAAAGGTACCTGCTGAACACATAACAGACATACAGAATACTGTATGAATATATAAGTATCAATCAGGATATACTGCACTTAACAATGTCCTCTCTGCTACCAGGAGATTCCTTTGTGTGTCTGCTCTTCTGATCCATAGCTAGCATAAACAAAATGTTTTTTTTTTCGTCTGAGGTGTTTTCATTAAAAAATGAAATCTAAGGCAGATCAATAAAAGCCAGCTCCCTTTATCTGCAAACATCAACATGAGACCTCAGGATCAATTTCTGCTGCACACTGTCAGCCACACGCACAATTCCTCAACAGCTACAAGAAGCTTCTTATACCAGGAAATCTTACGTGTTTGTATAACAGGAAATATTCATTCATACCACTCATAAACTCAATCTTTCATACTAAAGGATTAGTAATATGTCCCAGAGTGAATCTGAACCACCACAGATCGACTTCCTTTAAACATTTGCAATTCCATATTTCATTAGGATTCACTTTTATCTCTTGCTTTACAGTTTCTTCTGCAAAGGAATACTTCCATATCCATAATTAGTCTGCAGTTCTCTTACATGACTAAAACGGTCTTGATAAAAAATTAAACTTGGACTTGGGGATTTGACTCAATCACCCTCTGAGCCTAGAGCAATAGTACCCAGTGACCCAACCATCACTCAGGGGGTACAGGGGTTAAACCCACGACCCGCAGATATCCAGCGCAATGCTTTAGCCCCAACACTATGCTGCTGCAACTAAGATTCAACCATAATCAGCACTTAATGTGGTTGACCATGGTGGGTGCCCTCACAGAGAGCTTCAATGAAAAAAGCCAAATGAGAGAAAGATTCCCCCTCCATGAAACCTGAGTCCAACTGGGGTTTGTGTCCAGCAGCTGATCTACGATCCCCTCCCAATCGCTCTCTCACTATGATTTCTTCTGCTATAAAGCAAATCCTACTTTAAACAAACTATCCCCAAATCACATTATTATAATGTTGGTTTTCTTGTACAGTAAGCAACTTTCTGTTAGCAGCAGACTAGTTAGTTCCAAAAGTGGCCACAAGAGGGAAACAAGGAATATCAAAGTGACCTGTGAGGGCCTGTGATCTCGGACAGAGTTTCTTACAAGTCTGTGAGAGATGAAATCCATAGTGTCACAGTATTAACACCATGCAGGCTGTTCTGAGTTTGACCCTGAAATGCTGGGCACTGATGATCACCCTTAAGAAAGAATCTCATCACAACATAGAACAATAAGGCAGACTCTCCCATCAAAGTGATGTAGGATCAATATTATTCTTTGATTCCCCAGAGAATCCTTTATTTAGACACAACACAAGCAAATTGGGACTTACATTGTAAAGTAACATCAATAGCAGTCCACTCATAAATACTGTAATATTTAGTTCATTGATCACATCTAATTTATATCAAAAATATAATTGAAAGACTAAATGAAATCAAACACAGCCCTTTCATTAATGGCTTATATTATCTAGAGGTAGTTATATAAATTGATGGTCTCCATTTCTCCCAGCTTTCCTTAAACTTCACAGAGGCACATTGATTTTTACACTGTTCAATGATTTAAAAAATGCATCTTTCGGACATTACATCACAATCATTTAGCAGATGCTTTCATCAAGAGTAATTTACAGAAGTGGAGAACATCAGTCTCAGGAACACAACAGTGAAGTACCAAGAAGGCAAAGAAAGCCCATTTATAATCAGTACGTGTAGTTAATCAAAGAAACCAACAATTTGTTTGTAAACAAAACTATATACCACTATACAGATAACCTATCTTTACATAGTGATACCTACTGTACACATGACCCCAAAAGGAAATCCTAAAAGAAAAAGAACCGCTAAAGAGAGTCAGTCTGCTTCAGAGGATGTGTAGGGTTTCTGCTGCACTGAAGCTCCTTCCACTACTGGAGGCCATAACCAACACTGACCTGGAAGTGCAGCCATGAAGGGGGGAGGTGCCCTGAGGAAGCAGAATGGAGAGGCCTGACTGGGGTGGAGGTGTTTGATGATCTTTTGAAAATATAATAGAGTGGGCTCTCTCATGGCCCAATAGGCTGGCAAGGTTTTCAATTTGATGCATGTTCATATAGGTAGCCATCGAAGGCAGAGGAGAAGAGGGTACACTGCTTCCAGAGTTCAATGTTTTACACAGCTTCCTGTTTGAAGATGATGCTTTAGAAAGGAGAGAGGAAGAGCGTGCGTGTCAGTGTTTTTCAGCACGCACGTGTTAGCGTGTGCGCACATTGCCTGGGTGCAGAAGCCCCACTCTGCCCCAGCTCTGCCTCCTGCCATGAAACTCACAAACATTCCAGATGATTACATCACTCTTCCATACAGAGACTCCCAAAGGCATACAATGCTCCAGATGCACCTGCGAACAGCCTGCCTGCTGATGTCAGTCATTGTGTGAATGCAATGAACACATTCCCACTGCCATAGAGAGAGCAGGATACACATGCAAGGAATACTGAGAATGGAACTTCAGCATGATTTTTTATGCCTTTCCTCCCTTTTCTTTCCAGTTTTGGAATGCCCAACTGTATTTATCAATGTTCACTGCTGCAAACTCTGCTGTAGTTTCAGGAGCAGTTCAAAGCTTTTCTCCATCTTGAGAAAAAAATTCTACAGAGGCAAAGAAAAAAGGAAAGAATGAATGAGTGGAAAGAGAGGAGGAGAGAGAGGCAGACAGTAAAAGGGTGAGCAATTCAAAAAGTTGAGGGAGGAAGGGAGTGAGGGAGATAGGGAAGGAGACAGGAAGTGCAGTTGAGAGGGGGGGAGGAGCATGATTGCCTGACCTCAGGCCCGGTGAAAAGAGGCCAGCTCTGTACCATGTTCCATATATCAAACATACTTTCCACCGCTTGGATCCCTCACCAGCAAGGTCCACACGCTCAAATCTGTCACTGGATATTCACGCCCCAATCTGCTGAATCTGAGAAGAACCAGGCTTAACACTGACCATCTCACACCCTCACAATCTCAAAACGATTCTCAGAATCCCAGCTCCGGATCTTGAGCCTCTCCACCTTGACTTTCACACCATCCCCCACCTCCCCAAGCGCTGACAGGAAGGCTGGATGGGCCTCAACCCGCTCCCGCAGGGGAGATGAATGAAGCTGTCCGCTGCTGAGAATGAGCTCTGAGGAGCAGCTCACAGCCTCAGCTACTGCAGTGCTGTTCACATGCACAGCCAGCTCTGCCTGAGTGTTCACCCTCGGCAGCCCTGTTGTTTCACTGAGCTGTGCTGGATTCCAGCATTCTCTGTGTGACCCAGACACGCCATTGACAAACCCTTCCTTCCTCTGTTTCTGAAAACAGTACTGGGCTTCCCGTACATACAATTCATGTTTCAATCACTTGCTTCACTGTTTTGGGTTCACTTCACACAAGCTGAAACAGGCAAAAGAACTATGCAGATTAAATCCATTTGCAGCATGCTTTGTTCTTAAGTTCGAGCAACAGACTCAAGCAAACAGTATTTTTATCGGACTTAAGTTACACCAGAAGTTTGATTGTTGTCAAGAATATTCTGTAAAAAACCCAAAAACAACAAGTAAAACTTAATATTCTAAAAAATTTATAAAAAGCTGTTATGAGGCTAGGTCTGAAATTTTTGCCTCTTTTGAAGATCTAAGTTACAATAAAAAATAAAGACCAGTCTACTTAGAGTACAAAATGTGGCTCATGCATCACTTGTGTTACTAGGCTAGGACATGTGACCCAGTCACATCCATGTCAGGGTTCATATTCATGCCCTATGTTGGGAGGATTAATGGTAGGGCTCGTACCCGGTCATATTCATGCCCTACGCTGGGAGGATTAATGTTAGGGTTCATACCCGGGTCAGATCCATGCCCAGTTTGAGTTGGGACAGGAGATGCAGGATGACGCTCCGCTGGTCCTCCATCACGCCCAGCTCCTCCTCTTCATTCTCCTCTGTGTCAGTGGCCTCCTCACTGGGGTGGATGGCCTCCAGGCTGGGGGGCTGTAGCAACAAAATGACAAATCACAGGAGACACTTCAGTTGGCCATCCACACGTAGCCCTGTAGCTCTATATGTATGCATTCAGGAGTGGACATCCCATCTAAGCCTGATAAAAGTCCAGTAAAGCACAGGTCAGTGTAACAACTGACGTTTTCAAGGCAGCCAAGCACTCCTGGTTCATAACATGTACACTTACACAGATAATGCTTACTTTTTAAGGTCAGCTAGTAAGTTATCAGGAACAAATAGGCCAGCCAGATATAACTAACCTTGTCACTACATTTACGAAATGCTATTAAACTAGGAAACCGCTCACTGAAGCCTGGCAGCAAACACAGAGTACTACAGCGAGGAAACAACACGTACCCTTAGGCTGAGATTCAGATTAATTAATTTTTTATTTCAGAGAACATCAGCAGGTGCCCCTACAATCTGCGCATAAACCCTGCCAAACTCACTCGATGGCAAACAGGTAGAGCCGTGCCACATCCCTACGGCACTCTAACTGGGTTACAGAAGCTAATGCATTTGATTCATCCTGCAGCAACTCAGGCAACAATGCTCCTGATGCATAATGCAGGGGGAAAAATCAGCAAACACTGGAGCTAAAGCCTGTGGGCCACAAATAAAAAGCCTTTCTCCTTTCTTCTCTTTCACTTCTCTTCCTTGCTGGGTTATTTTTCCCTTCCCCTCAACACGTGGGCTGTCCTATAAAGGGTGAGCAAGAGCTCCGCATTAAGATCCTACAGGAGCTTTTTATTCAATCATTTTCCTAAAGGCATAATGTAGAACAACCTTTTACATCAGAAACTCCAAGGCGCGTCAGATCGGTCAAAACCACAAACCAAAAATAGCATTTAAAAAAACACTGGCCTGATTCTCAGCCCTGACTGCAGTCAAACTAACAGATGTTTGAGTAAAAAAGTAAGGTTCCTTCCAGTCTGCCCTCCCTGGATTTGTTTCCTTCCCTCTCTCCCTCCCTCTCCCCACTCACAGCTCATACAGTAGCTGAGGGAGACTTCTCTCTGCTGCCAAATTTGCTGGATGGGACAGCCTTTCTTTCACCTGAATATTTCAGTGTTAGACACTGCTCTCTATCCCTTTCCCTCCCCCTTGCACACACACACACACACACACACACACACACACATGCAGACGTACAGGCGCGCACACACACACAGACACACACACACTCACAGACTAACACACTCTGTGCCACCCAATGTATTTGTAGTATTGGGTGCAAAGCTTGCTATAAATAAAGAGAAAGATAAAAGTTTGTTATGATTCAAAGTCACCAACTGATAAATTGATGATTTTTTTGAAGAATCATACTAAAGAATGTGATGGCATGAATCATACTAATCTGAGGTGTAATAATTTCCAGTTCTTTCTTCTACACTAATATACTCCACTCATTATTTAACTGCTCACAACCTGTCATCAAAAACAGAATTAAGTTGGTTGTGGGTGAAAACCAAGGCACTACAGTACTCTAATTTCACTGGCACCCTTAACAGAAAGAAACTATTTCCCCTGTACAGCCAAAACATTGGCTGTACAGGGGAAATTGTTCATTTAAGTATCATTATGATCCCCTTGACTCAAAACACATATAAAACAGCAATAACACAAGAAAAGACAGGACTCTGCTCTCCAAGGTTTCATGCTGGCCTACAACAATAATTTCACATCTATGCTAACTGGTCAGTAACCATATAAAATTATAATCTGAAAATTACAATCATAACAACAAAGATTTTTTTTCAGTTGCTGAAAAACAAACATACATTTCCGCAGTTACTGAAACCGATAAAATCGCTTACAGTGCCACACCTTAATAAACATCCTAATGACCTTCATCAAGAAGTGGGACAGTGGCAGCATTCCCATATATAACTTTGCCACAGCTCAAACTGGCTCAGACTTGGGGGGAGTAGTCTTACAAGAAACTCCCAACATTCCATTCATAGATGAATAAAACTCACAATGGAGGGTAACACACTGTACACGCTCACACACTGCCGCACACACACACACATAAACACAGGGCACGAATGAACATACAAGCAGACACTCATGTACAACATATACACACACATTGCAAATGCACAAACACCACACAATTCTTACATTCTTTATAAAACTGTGGTCCAAAATGGAAGGAAGACCCCCCCCCTCCCCACCCCCCTCCCAAACAAGCGCTTATCACCCTCTCCAGCCTCTGCTGGGCCCTCTCAGGAAGTTTTCGATAAGCGCTCTCATCTAATCCCTGTTTCCCCTCCCCCACCCCATGCTCTCTCAGCCCCACAACCCCTGACCTCCTCACAACGGCATTCACCCCCCCCCCCCCAAGAAGTTCCATGCACCTGACGTACCCCAACAAACTCCTTCCGCCTCCACAATCCTCCCCCCATATCTGCAGTCCAAACCTTCCCTCTCCCGATTCCCTCAGCCTCCCCCGTTCACCTCTCAGACCCCCGCACTCACGCTGTTCGCTGGGCCATGGACAGGCTTTCTCTCTATCCAGCTGGACCTCATGACCAGCGGCCGCCCGAGATGCTGAGCTGGAACAAGCGACTGTCTGACTGTGGCAGCAGCTCTGAGCTACTGAAGAGAGAGAGTTAGGTAGGAAGGGACAGAGGGAGAGAGAGAGAGCGACAGAGGGGGAGAGAGAGAGAGTGAAAGAGAGAGAAAAAGCTGCTGCCTGCTTTACTTCCAGTGGGAAAATTCTGAGTTATGCTGACAATCCCCTCTCTCTCCCCATCAGCGCCCCCTCCCTCCTTTCTGGTCACATGATGTGGTAGATCAGCTGGTTTAATTACTAGCAGGCAGGAAAAATGCAGATACCACTCTCTCTATATACGGACCTGGAGGAGTGGTTTCACTCTCTCTCACCGCTCCTCCTCACAAACCTGGTCCCTCTCTTTGTGACCCTCAGCCTTTCCCAGCTGTGTCTCTGCTCTGACTCTCTCCACCTCTCACCTCTCCTCCTCCTGCTCCCCTACTCCACTCATCCCATTTCCTTCTCTTCCTTGGTACCTTTTCAGCTTTCTTTTGCTCCCTTACTCCTCCGTCCCCTCTCTCTCTCTTTCTCTCCCTCCCCCCTCTCTCTGTTGCAGCTACAGTACATGTAGGGGTGTGTGGGCGGATGGCTTCTTTGGGGGAAGGTCTACTAATCTTCTCACTTCAAAGGGTATCTGCGTGTGCTCCTTGACAGAGCTGGGAAACGTCAGCACCCGCCCCCCCCTTCACCCATCTTCAACATCACTTAAAGTGTCTCCAAAAGTCAGGACTGAATCACAGTGTGAAAGTGTGTAAAAGGGTTCTCGCTCTCTCTTTCACACCCACAGACACACACACACACACACAAGCATCTCTTTGAAATTCATATTTTTAGCATCCACGGCTCTAACAGTCTGTCTCATATCCCCCCCCCCCCACGAGTCACTAAACCCGACCTCGCTCACCAGGACAGCCACAACCATGTGATCGCAGCCTCAACAACACCCCACAACTTGATACATGTAAGACTTATTTACTTTTACTCTGGCTACATGATCACAGCGCCTTTCATCCCATTATTGATGAGAAATAATCCCAGTAAACCCATTCAGTGATGTTTATGATTATCAATAATCCCAATAAACCAAATCCTTAATGTGTATACTTATGATTATCATTCATTCCAGTCAACCTGATAAGTTGGTTATTCTTATTATTCAACAGTAACATACATTGACAGTCCAGCATTAACTACAATTATTCCACAAAGAAACATTTAAAATATACCTGTGATATGCCATGCCCAGAGACTCACTGCACAAGATGTGATGGCTGCCAGCTGCTGCACAGTGAAAAGTGTGTGTTTATAGGGCCTTTGGTGTGTTAATGCACTATAGTAGAGATGTGCTGTAGTACAGGATTGCTGGGACATAGCTACAATGCTATTTAATACAAGGCACTTAGGAGCAGGTCTACAGGCTAATTATGATTGTGGGAGTTGGCAATGCTCCTCTTCTAAATATAGACAGTCCACATGCCTGGTGCCAACAGGAATGAATGCTGGCATGCTCTGGTGAGGTTCTATCCAGTAGGCCTCATGAAACTGTAAAAGCCCTTTTCTGTTTGCCATCTTTACACAGCAATTTATCCAAGCTCTTTGTCACGATGAATACTGATGCTGTTGGTTTATGAGGGTGCGTCACAATGAACTGCGATGCCATTGGTTTGTGCTGGAGAGCCCCCCCAGGGCACCACCTGAGTCCTGTATACCTGTGTTTATGAGTGACCTACTTAGAGCAACTCCTGCGTGAGTGGCGCGACACACGTCTGTATCAGAGATGCAACAGCACAGCATTTCCCCAGGGCTGGATCCTTCTTGATCGGTTTTGTATACATTTAATAATAAGGTAGTTTTTTTTTAATTATATTACTTACTTACTTTAACTTTGAATTAATCAGGCCAACTATGAAGTAATTTCATAGTTCAGTTCTGCTCTTCATGGTTCTATTCTCTCTAACTTAAAAAAACCAACTGGAGACAGTAGTCTATCTACTCGCCAACTGAAGGGCAATGCATGTGAGCACTTGTGTATGCAATGCATGCATATATCTGCGTGTGTGTGTGTGTGTGTGTGTGTGTGTGCACGCATGGCTCTGGCTCAGATGCTGCAGGATTAAGGGTGGTGTTTAGATTCTATATTCATCCCCTTTTTATCAGCTTATAAAATGCCAACCAAAATGACGCACAGCGCTAAGAATCCAGAACATTCTGTACAGCTGGACAGAGCAGGGGATTAAAATAAGGTGTCACAAACAGCCATCCTTTAGGCTCAGTCCCACACTCTAACCCCTGCTCCACAATACTGCTAGAGCTTAGAGCTTCTCCTTTATACTGGTAACTGTAACACTGACCATAGGTGTACCTGAGGCGAGGAGAGCCTCATATCCCACTCAGCTCTAATGCATAACTTCTCCTAGCTCCACCCCTATTCATCCTAATTCTACCCTGCCAATCCCAGCTCTACTCCTGCCTATCCTAGCTCCGCCCCTATTCATCCTAATTCTACCCTGCCAATCCCAGCTCCACCCCTGCCCATCCTAGCTCCACCTTGCCCAACCTAGCTCTACCCCTGCCTATCCTAGCTCCACCTGTACTCATCCTAGGTCCACCTCTGCCAATCCCAGCTGCACCCCACCCATCCTAGCTCCACCCCTGCCAATCCTATCTCCACCCCACCCATCCTAGCTCCACCCCTGCCAATCCTATCTCCACCCTGCCCATCCTAGCTACACCCCCGCTCATTCTAGCTCCACCCCTGCCCCACCCAGCTCTGCTCATCCTAGCTCCACGCCGACCAGTTTCAGCTCTGTGCCACCATTCACAGCTCTGCCCCTTCCAAACCAACCTCTCTGATGTTCACCTGAAGATAAGCTAACACAGGTTATCAGGCCAATGAGAAGAAAAAGAAGATGAGGGGGAAAAAGGGCACTTAAAGCTAATTTAAAAGAGTGCAGAATGACACACTGAGATGAGCTAATGTGCAAGAAAAATACAGGGAAAAACACCAAATACCCCTCTGGAGTGGTCACGTGAAAATAACGTCTGAAACTACTGGAAGAGCTTATCAAATTTCTCTCATCTTCATCTCTTCATCTGTCATCTCTCTCCTGAAATATTACAGCTGAGTAGAGAGGAGGGGAACAAAGGATCAAGTACACTCAATGACTACTTGTAGTTTCAAGAGGATGTAGATTCTGATCACGCAGAATTCCCAAGACTGCTGATTAAAACATCACAGCTGATGATCACAACAAAGAAGATGATAATCACAAATATTATTAATGAGCCAAGCAGTCAGCCTGATAAAAATAATCTGTAATCTAATGGTATGTTATATTAAAAAATATAATTATGATATATTATATTCAGAATGATAAATGCATATTAGCTAGAAAATTAAGATTGCTTTAAAAAACACAAAGCCCATATTAACAGTGGAACTATTAAATACAAAATAGAAATGTAGAAGCTGGTAGACTTGGGGGTGGGTGAGGGTGGAGGTACAGAGCTGGTGATAAGAGAGTTGCTACACAGCTGACACACTAGTCTTTTTTGGGCTGACAAACCATGCGGATTAGGTTCAGCATAATGTCAGAAGCCCCAGTCACCAAACCTACAGGCCGGCCCACACCAATGAGTCACTGGCTGAGGACCCACCCACCCGCACCAATGATGTCACAAGAAGGTGCATGGAATGAGCAAGGTGCATGAAATGTTCCCCATCCTAAGATACAGTTCCACAATGAGTTCAGCAGTCAGCTCCAGAGATGTGGGACCATGACAAGCCTCAAGGCCTTTTCATTTATCATCAGTCATAGACAGGTAACACTAAACGTCATTCATTAGTGTGGCCCACACTAATGTCAGAAACTGGCACACTGCAACCCCACTCCCCAGACATTGTTGGTGCTTTCTCTCACTTGTACGAATCCCTAACACTACTGTTACAAACCCACATCCTTCACTCACACTCCTTGCTTGAATCTGACCAAAACCAACTGTAACTAAGGACATATGAAGTATCTGAGGAGAATCATGTAGTATCTGAGCCCTTCTCTGCTGAAACCTAGCCTAGAGTGGTCATGCTGGTTTAAACTGTGTTTTCAACATTTTTATCTGGCCGACCAGCTATTCACCAGCTGATCCGTCTATATAACTAGCTAGTGAAACAATGGACCACCAGCTTACTTCACCAGCTTAACCAGCTTTAACCATCCTTTTCCAGCGTTGACCAGCCACAGAAAACCTATGACCAGCTAGAAGTGTCGAAAATGCAGCTTAAAAGATCTTAAACCATCTTAGAATCCCAGCTGGCTTTAGCCGGAAGTTTCAGCAGGGTTAGCATCTGTAAATCTGCTGTGGATACAAAAGCTTCATTCATGAATCAACTGTAGACTGAACTGAAGGTATCCACACAGAGGAAAAATAAAAATAAGTCAAGCACAGCCTGAAGGCTTTATCTGATTTTCCCAACAGGCAGGAGAATCGCAGCTCTGTGTTTATGCACCTCATAAAAATCCAGAGGGAGGAGCTAACTCCTTGTCCTAAATCGAGTTCCACATGAATGATCCCACAGCAAACATCTGGAGAGTACGGCTCAGACAGGGCTGCATTATATAAGCCTTTTACTTTAATTAGTTATTCTTTTTTCAGTCAAGCTTACAAAGGCAACCGTTCCTACAGCTGTATTTCTCTTGATCTGATGGTGATGTACTGTGGCCCATCAAAGTATTCACACACAGAAGGAACAAAACCAATTATTTAGCCCCTTCCTCAACTTCTGAACATGACCTTCTGTGAATGGGTTGAGTGACTGGACAAGAAAATATATGCAACAAAATTTTGAATTGCAGTATGCCTTGAAATGCATTTCACATTTGTCGCTGAAAACTTACAAAACTTATGTACAATATGAATTACGTGTTTAACTTAACGTTTCCATACAATGCCAGCTTACTGTATTTAAAAGATTTTTCATACATTCACTCAAAGAATCCTTGCACCATCCTTTTTGTCACTGGTGTAAACAGAATTTCATTTCTTAATTAAATCTGCACAGATAAGCAAAATTAATTATTGCATAATTTGGGTATTTGCATAGAATTGTCAAATCCCAAACCTTTTGCCATTAATTCCATTGTAAAGAGATGACATATTAGCATAAACAAATATCACATACTTAGGATATTTTCACACAATTATGTCCAATTACGCAATGCCAATTATGTCCAATTATACATTCAATATGCTAACAACCAGGTGCCATTGTATTCAGGCGAGTGTTTAATCTATGATTCCTTCAGCACCGGAGAAAAGGGTGTCTAGTCATGAAATTCCTGATTTAATAAAGAACTTGACCCATGAGACACAGTCTCACTCTCAAACTTGCAGGCAACGTTCTTTGTACCGTGCGTCACCAGTCCTAGTTTATCTGATTTATGGTGCCCTCTCATGGTTTACAGGCACATTGCACAAACCACAAATACAGAAACCACTGCATCCATGACCACACGACTCTGGCATGCTGAGGTCTCCTCCTAAAACCAGGATTCTTCTGGAAGTAGTGTAGGTCAGCCAGTAGGAAGAAGTATCCATGGTAACAATAAAGTCATTACCACCCTAATGCACTACTTAACTGAAGGATCCTCTTATTCAGACAAATCTACTACTGGGTATTGTTACAAAATAAATAAAATAAAAAGGCATGACAGAAAAAAGGCTACACAAACCACAATAGCATTATCCTTTGGAGAAAGATATAGGCATAGTACATGCTGTACCTGATTTATACCAATTGACACACACTGCCTATTTAAGGGACAGTTCACAGAGTTACACATAATTTAGTTAGTTACATATATTTTGAGTTTTAATGCATGCTTATGATCGAAGGCTTTGTATGTGCTGAAGGATATTGTAATTTCTGACAATGTGCCAGCTTTTCAATGACATTCGGTGGTTTTTGGGTATAAATGAAATACACTTCAGGTAGCTACAGAACAGCTTGTACCATCAATGTTATGTTTACAGAGCCTTCCCAACTCTCATTGAAAAATGTGAAGAATTTTTCAAAAATTGGTTCAAGATAGGGTGATGTTGCCTTGAGTCAAATCTCCAATAAAACTGTAGACAGTGCAGCCCTCTAGAAGCAGGACTGACTATCCCAGCAGGCAGTGAAGCCCTACAGGATGGATTGAGAATCCCAAAAGGCACCTCAGCACTATAAAATGTGCTGTGTATACCAGAAGATACTACGGCCCTCTAGGACCAGAATTTAATATCCTAACTGGCATTGCAGCTATCCAAGATCAGCATTGAACAGCCCCTGCAGACTACCTGGAGTTATCACTAGAAACTGTGAGTCCTTGTGTCCAGTGTACATAATTATGCAGCGATAGCTATAGCACTGTTTAGATCTACAAGAGGGTGTGTGATTTTATTTTTTAACAGTACAGCCGTCAGGTCAATACATACATGCACTGTCAGCACTGAATATATGAGCTATATTTGATTATAATAAATATTCCTAAAGCTGCAGTTCTGCAGTGTTCATGGGTGCTGAAGAACTGGTACCAGAACTCAAAACAGCACACACCATAGCAAGCATTATACTGAATTAATGCAATTGTTTATTTTAGTTTGTTTCTCAATATGGTAAATGTGAAAATTCAATTACAGTTAGGTCATGGTCTTAACTTAATTCAATCAAATTTGAACATGTGTTGCAGAAAAAGACAAAAGAAATCCCCACAGCAGTTTCTCCCACTGCAAAATAGAAGAGAGCTGAACCGGCAATATAGAACAAACACAATACTGCCTTAAGCTTCAGAAAATAGGTCCTCCGGTGGAATTTAACTGAATCACTGCCATCATTAAGGAAACATCCCCACATTGCCAGAACAATTCAAATGCTAATAACGCTACACAAATCAGGTTCAATAAAAGCAGCCAAAAAAAGTGAATGAATGTGAACCACTGTGCCATTCCTAAAATCCAAGTCACAAAATTGGCTGAAGAGAAGCAATCAGGGATACTGGCAAAAAACATCTTCTTTACAAAAATAGAGACATTAAATGGGCAGTGTAGAGGTAATTATAAGAGTAGACTGATTCGATGTAATTAGTCCATTCCCAATTACAATATTATGTAATTTATAATCTCTCACTGCAGACAATAGCACAGCAGGGAAAAATAACAGTCTTCTAGTCAGACTCTCATAACAGGCAAATTTTGTGCATGTGCCTTGGCAAGTAAAAAGCTTTTTATACTCAGTAGGGGACAGGGACAGAGTTGCTGTATAAAAACAATATTTTCCTTAAATTAAATATAATTTCAAAAAAAGAAGCCAAGAGAATTTATTCTCTAAGTATATCAACAAAACATACCTCCATCTTGAAGGATTTAAAATACATCTAGACTGCACTCCAATAACAAATCAAATGTTACTGGCCATGTCATTTCACAACAGAAATTTTAAATATACAGTACGTAGTAACATCATTTTGTCATACTTCTATCCCAGTTAATGCATTTTTTATTCAGACAGACTAAAAATGAAACCATAAACAAAGAATGCTTATACAGTACTTCATAAAACTGAAACACTAGTAGTAAAGAAAATCTATTGAAAACCAAGTAAATAAACAGCCCTTGCCCAGTAACCCTGTGATTTGGGCATGTTTTGATAGTGTAAATGTAGATCATAGCTACACTGAAAACCATATACAATGCCCCCCAAACACTAACCTGAAGTCAGCTACATTGTGCCACACGGTGATACCTTCTTGAGATTAAAAAAAACATTTTGTACAGTTTATGCTCACTAAAGCCTTTGGGTAGGGGCTTTTTTTTAAGAAAAAAAAAATACTCCTGCATATTCATATTGAGGAAATAATCAATAATTCAATATTGTAATTTCTCTGTCTGCAAACATCAGGCTGTGCTCAGTGAGAGTAAGTTCATGGGCCTTGCTGGAGAAGGCGCAGTCTGAGTTTGTCCATAAAACTGATGTACCACACACATTTCTTGGCTTCATTCATAAATCTTGTCTGCTTCATTAGCTACACAGAATGCAAACTTCACTTTGACTATGAGGAAGCCACTGTCTTCCAGATTATGAACATGTTTTTACTTTTTTTACTAAGCCCACAGCAAATCCCAAGGACATGTCCTCTAAGCATTCAGTCAGCTTCCATATACCATGAGATTCACCTCTTCGGTGAAATTCGCGAACAATTCAATTTTTTCCTATAGTACCAAAGAGTGACAGCACAACATTACTTTTTCCTCTGGAACCAGGAGTACTGAGATTGCAGCAGGAACACTGAGATCTGATGAGTCTCTCTAACCTTTTACTACCATAGAACCTTAATTGACCTATATTGGTCAATTAAGAACCTAAATCTATATTGGTAGCCGTGAACAATAACTTTAATCATCTCCTAATTCTGTTGCTGTGTTCTACTGAGGTTAAAACCCTCTGGCTCTCCCAGCTTGGGCACAGGCAGGACTTTAATAAGTAGTCTTCGACCAAAACTTGAATGAGCCCCCACAGCGTCGCACCACACAGACACCGCGGGGTTCCGATTTGGGCCACACTCCGAAAATCAAACTGGAGTGGAGGAAGGAGAACACATACTATAGAAAGTTTTCATTCCTGAGGTTTCCGAAATGCAACCATGACTCACTCTCAATCCTATGCTGCGTTGCACGGCTACTACAGAGCCAGAGAGCTCAACAAAAACCCATCCAATTAGACTATTTATTTTTGGTTTCTACTCTGAGAAAAAGAAAATTCAAAAAAAGGAGAGAAATGAAAAAAAAGACTGTGACAGAAAAATCACATCCCCACAGCCTGTCTGGTGACAAGCCAGGCATCTCTAGTGACTGCACATACTGTATAGGCGGTGTTAGTACATACAGACTGCATTCACAGCAGTGCTAAATCTGTGTGAGACGTCGTCAGTCGATGACTCAGCCTCCCGATCGTATTTGTCCTCATCGCTCTATTCATTCCTCCTCAATGCCACAGCAGGGAACAGGGAAATGTGCTCCATAGAAAGACTTGGCACATACCTGCATTTGGTCCCAGGTTCGATTCCCTGCTGGTAAATCATAGAGCTGCAGGAAACTCTTTTGTCAGAAATACTGCTGCTTGATTATGTGTAAATGTGAAATGATACTAGTGCTGGCATTACATGTTCAATGCGTGAAAACACACTAGCTTGTTATTACAGTGCATAACCTTGCAACTTTTTTACTCGCGTGTGTAAGTACGTGTGAAAACAACACTAGTATGTGTGTAAATGTGAGAATAATTGGGTGTGTAAATATATGTGTCATGGAAACAGGTTTAACATGCTACAGGGCTTGAGTGTGACACAGCAGCACAGACAACATGCTACAGAGCAGAGAGAGATGACAGGCAAAGATGAGTGAAATGTGAAATATATACATGACCTGAATGGACAGGATGCACAAATGTGTGCTAAGACGTCCAGTTGCTTTCGTGTTCACAATAAGTAATAGTTTCAGGTTTGTCAAAGAATAGAATGATCTGGAGACTAACCAGACTAACCTAGACTAACCACCACCACGCTGTATATTTCACTCTAAATCTCCCCCCCCCCCCCTTTTTTCATGACACTTGTTACATGTTGCCCCATCCTAGCACTTTTTGGTAATTTGTATTTGTCCTAATACTGTAACTTATTCTTCTGCCTAGTCGGCTTTGCAGAGGTTAGGTCTGAATAGTGTTCACTGTGTGAACTAAACTGTGTTCTTGGCTAGAAATAGCTGTACAAAATAAGTATTGTACCTTACTGAACCTGTGTTTAGCAGTTGTCTATGACCATGAAATGCACTTTTGTACATCGCTTTGGATAAAAGCATCTGCCAAATAAATGTAATGTAAATGTAATGAGGTATATCTCCTCATGTCTATAAACAGCATATTTACTAAGCCGTGTGGCACACAGAGTGCACATCCTCAAGTCTAAAACCCCTGAACTGAGAGACCATTTCCTGTCTGTAGACAAGTCTGTCCTGAAACACTCGTCTTTTAAAGCACTGCTGCATGGCTGCATCAATCAATGTAATCAATCAATAAAATCAAGTCTTAATCAATCAATAAATGAACCCTCACTCAGTTTAAATCTAACACAATCTCCACCGGCTGGAGTGACCTTAAATAGTATTTTCCAACCAACAGAGATGGTGGCCAGGCTGCCTGGCACAGACAATACAGTGAGAGTACTGAGAGTGAAATATGGAGCCTAGTAACAGTGTAAACCCCTCTGTTTCACATCCCAAAACACCCTCCTAATCACAATGTCCTCTGGGCAAGACAAGGGAAACACAAACATAAAGTGTTTGAGAACCACTTCACTGGAGTAAGTGGTCATTTACTATTTATTTTTTAGGTACCACATGGTACCATCACAATTGCTGGATACCAGGTACAATAACAGGAGTTCTTGGGGCTGCCAGGGGACATTACCAAGTCAAAGCATACCGGCTCTTTACGCAATGCTATTAAACATTAAAAAGCATTACACAGTACACATGCATAAAATGATCACAAGATAAATAACATACAGTCATCTGATCTGTCAAGGACAATCATTCCATTTCCATAAATAAAACCTCCCTGGTGTGAATCACATTCAAATTCAAGGCACTCCTCAAACAGGTGCACAAATAGAAGAGCAAATGAATTTGAGCAAATGAATTAATTCACAGGCACATTTCTTAATCAGGCCTTTAAAAGTCCAACCATAATATCCTGATTAGAAACAGATTAAAAACAAGTATTGCATAAACAATTTCTACTCGCAATTAAAATATCGTGCATGTTTTAGGGGTTACAGTTAATCTTGATACTGATGGGAAGCTGGTATGAGCCTTCAGGGATGTTTAAAAAGATGCTCCTCCTAAGCAGGCAGTTTAGTGCCTGGGCTGTGTGCGCTGCATTACAGCACACCCCCAGCACGTAACAATAAGGAGCCATAAGCCATTTGTACTAATGCCTATAATGAGCCATCGCAGTTCATGCTGAGCTCGGGTCCCTGAAAGCCCTACTGAAGACAAACAAACAGCATATATAATGTTATCATTATTACATTATATAAGAATTATCCTCCCCATAATCCTCCGCTGTTGAAACAGGAAGTGATAAGTCTCATAGATACAGAAAATGAAAGGCATATTCAAGATTGCACTGATTTAACTGCAAGAAGACTCTGGGTGGATAAGTTCACCAGAGCAGAGCTGTTGTCACTCTCCAGACCGAATAACAGGAAATAAGCTTACATCAGTGCTGGGGGTCAGGTCCTTGTCTCTCAGGGCCGGGGAGGGCTCAGATGAGAGGGACACGCTGGTGCCAGCCTGGGGCATGGAGGGGCTCGGCCCTCCGTTCTTCAGCTGCTCTGCGGAGGGAGACGTGGGCACAGGCCAGCCAGGGACAGCATCTGAAACATACAACGCAGGGTCAGATTCAACACCGACAGTCACCTGCAGGGCCCCACAGGTCCAGTGAACAAACAGCTATCTAACCAAACGCCTGTTTAACATCCTGAATGCAGGTTACAGGTTTGAATAGAAAGCTGGTCACTGGCACTGTATGTTTAAGCAAGTTACATACAGTGCTGTGAAAAAGTATTTGCCCCATTCCAGATTTCCTCTATTATTGCATATTTGTGGTTTCAGATCTTTAGACAACATGTAATATCAGACAAAGGGAAACTGAGTAAACATAAAACAGATGATAAATGTTTTATTTAATTTATTTAATGGAAAAGGGTATCAAAAACCCACATCACCCATGTGAAAAAGTAATTGCCCCCTTAGTTAATCAATCAATTAATTAATTAACCAATTAACCATTTAACTGATAATTAGATTGAGCTGATTGAACACAGCCAGGCAGCCAACCTTATTGAATATAAATCTCACTCACATTGAACCTTACCATCAGAGTGAAGTAGTCACTACAAAGTTTCTACAAGCACACTATGCCACAATCAAAGGATCCCAGAACAGACAAGAAACAGGTTGCTGAAATATATAAGTCTGAAAAGGGTTACAAAGCCATTTCTAAGGCTCTGGGACTCCACTGAAACCACAGTGAGAGCCATTATCTCCGAATGGAGAGCACTTTGAACAGAGGTGCATCTTCCCAAGATTGGCCGGCCTGCCAAAATGACTCCAAGGGCACAGTGACAACTCATCCAGGAAGTCACAAAATATCCTAAAAGAACATTCAAATAACTGCAGGCCTCTCTAACCTCAGCTCAGGTCAGTGGGAGAATAGCAAGGCAAAAACCACCGCTAACCAAGAGAAGCATCAATGCTCGTGTCACATTTGCAAGAAACATCTGGATAATCCCCTGGCCTTTTGGGATACAGTTCTGTGGACAGATGAGTCAAAAGTGGAACATTTTGATGACACAGTCCCCATTATGTATGGCTTAAAGCTAATACAGCATTTCATAGTAAGAACATGATATCAATAGTCAAACATGGTGGTGGTAGTGTGGTTTATGATCCAAAACACAAAAGGAATGATCCAAACACAAAAGGAAGAATCTCAATGACTGAGAAGAAACTAAACAAAAGTTTTGGAGTGGCCTAGTCCTGACTTTAACCCAAAAGAGATGCACTCACACACTATAAATATATCCCATGAAAACAAGGGAAAATTAAAGTATGAAAAATGTCCTGCTAGTAAGTGTATAAAATGAAACTAAGTCTTACCCATTTGGGAAATTTTCTTGGGAACAGAAATGCAATATTCTTCACGTTAGACTCTAAACTTGAATCCAATTATACCAATTCAAGATACACTACACCTTCTCCCTGTATATGATGTTTTTGGTGAAGTTTCAGAAAAATCCACACTGTGAATCAGTGTGTCAGTGTGGGTGTGTGTACATGCGTGTGTGTGAATCTATGTGAATGAAGGTGACCTGAATCTTGTTAAAGTTAATTCACACAGCATGTCTCTCTCCAATAGGCAAGAACAGAGCCCACAATGCATCTTACTTTGACAGAATGCTTTAATAACACAGCTCTGGCTCACATCACTCCCACTGTCCAATGTCCTCCTTCCCCACCCAATGCCTAACAACACCCTTTTCATAAACTCAGGAAGTACAACCAGAATTATACAGGTTCGAATCACAGAGAGACATCATTTATGGCAAACTTGCCTTTCCTCAGTAAAGTTTGCAGCTCTCTAAATTAACAATATATATGTATGATAAATAGGTGTTCCTGTTGTCTGATATCACACACACATCAAACATTGTGGAGGGCTTTTTGATACAGTGGGCTGTAAACCTGCACAACATGCCATTAATTCATATGTGACAGAGGATGCTGCTGGTGGACAGTGTAATACAAGCCTTCATTTCAACAATTCAATTTATTTCGTTTTCACTTGCCTTTGAAAAGAATGGTACATACCAGGAATAAGAGAGAATAATCGAGAGTAAAGACGTGTGTTATTACCATCCTGCTACTGCAGACAAGAGCCAAGCTTGCATAGTTTGAAGGTGGAAGAAGCATACAGTCCACAGGTGGCCAATCTACCAGTGGGGGGCTCACAGTGCAATGAAACACGGACCCCTAACAAACTGAACCCTCCAATACCTTGGCCAATTCATTCGGTAATTGTGTGACACCCTCTGGTGCCACCAGCCAGTGGTTATTTAACCGAATGCGGCACCTTCCCCTCTATTTAGTGTAATAATAAATATGTTGCAGGACTCACCAGAGACCAGGCTGCGCCCATGGGCGTGGCTGTGCTGCGTAACCTGCCCCACATTCTGCTGTAGGATGTTGAGACATTCTCCCAAGCAGCTGAGGGTGGCGGCGGAGGTGGCTTTGAGCAGCAGCAGGTCCTGGTCCAGAGAGGACAGCGGCCCGCGGGTGGGCAGAGACTCTATGGAGTGGACCAGCGTCTTCTGCTGACCCTCAGCCTGTGATATGACCTGCGCGAACACAACAGGGTTGGGCCTGGGTCATTCACACTGGGCTATTTACACACACACATCATCACACACGCTAACACCAGACAAACTACACTCACACGTAATCACTCAATCACAAAACATACTGTATACACAACATCATATACATTATCTTGCACCCAGCCATTAACCTACATAATTACCCATAATGCTCTATCAAACATTATGCAATCAAAACATTCATTCAAATAATCACTCCCCCAACAAATAAATATCTACTCCCCCAACAAACAGATATCTAACTAACCACTTACAGAACCAAATAGTGTATTACACCCATAAATACTCAGACATACAAACACGCCTTAACATTACATTGACACAAAAATCACTCACTCACAGACACATCTAGTGATCACAGAAAGGACCAGTGAGTTCCTGCCTTGTCTCACCCACACCCTCGTGGCATTGTGGGTGTAACGACCTCATTCTCTATGAGAAAATCTTAGTAATCATATTTATAATAACACTACAGGGCTAATGCTGGTGAGGATTATAACTCAAACTCCATTAAGAGCAGGAAAAGCCAAAGAATCGGCTGCTCGACCAAAGTAGAATCATTGGTGCTAATTTAGCTTAATGTAGTTTAGCTTTGGATCAATCAAGGGTCAAAGTGGTGCACAAGCTTAAGGACTGAAGGACTGCGATCAAATCTGCTTTTATGGGTCCCTGTAGAAAACTCCAGCTGCTCAGGAGCTGAGGAAAAGACACATCCACTAAATCAGGCCATTAAGGATTAGGATGTAATGAATAGCCGGACACCTCCATATTGTACTGAAGCGCCGACGTGCCTCCCCTGAGGAAGAGTAATAAAACCAATACGGCTAAATTCTGCTAAAGAAGCACTACCAGCAGGCCCTCCTGAGAATCAGCACATGGCCAGCGAAGGCAGCATCCTTTCAGCACAGCCTTTTCACACCTGTCCACAAGCAGCACCCTCAAGTCTGAACTGCCACGAAATGAAGCGGAATTAAATAGTCTCATCTTCAGAATGTCAGTGAAATTCTGGCACCATCAAGAGGCTGAGATTTCTATGACCCCAGAGCTTTCTTGGCTGTCCAGGAGGAAATCAATTTCAATTCACACCTTTTATACACGCTATTTTACTTCAAGGCAAAAAGAAAGACTCCTTGCATGATCTCCTTACATTTCCAGCATCTAGATAGGTCTACAGCTGTGATGCACAGGTTCAGCACTGCATGACATATCCACTCTCTCAAGGAGGGGAGGTTAACCATCATGACACACACGTGTAATGCGCGCATGCACACACGCATACACACAGAGCCATAATGGCCACTTGAAAAACGGCCAAAAGACTCACACTCAGTTCTTGAAGTGTTTAATGTCAGGAATATAAATAATTATGAACTTTTCTTAATTTGATTTAATGCGAGGCTGTGGCAAAGTAGTGTAAAGATCTTCCTTTGTGAGAGTTGCAGATTTTATTCCCAGACATGACAGTGTCTTTATATGGTTAAGAAAGGCACCTAATATAAATTGCATGGCAAAAACATCCAGCTAAGTGCTGATAATGAGTAAAATTTCAGGCTCCGTAGGTCAGGACAATGAATCAGAGCACCAACTCAGACTATACAGAACAATAATAAACCAGCGGACTGACACAGACTGTACAGAGCGATATTTCAGCATCTGTGGGCCCGACTCTGACATCACTCCTTCTGCGACAGATATATCCCAAACACAAACAGAGCCCTGTATATATTTAAACATACCCATAAGAAACACACAGAAAAGTGCTTGTCTATTTATTTTTCTTTCATTTTTTTATTCTTTGGGGGGGCACTTCCTACCATGGTAATTGTCAAAATAAGTTCCCATATATAACTATGATAAAAGAAAGTTTGGAAAGAGAAGACTCTTTCACAGTGCTGAAACTCTGTGGCTCTGCTTTGTGACTCAGCCAGTGATGCAGACTCAGAGAAGCAAAGCAGGTCTCATAAGCCACCACAAGGAGAGCGTCTGAGGGCTTTGAGAAGACAAATCACTTCTGCTTAAAGGGACTGATAAAGCTCCCTGATAACCACATTTTCCCCTAGCACCACCTCCACCTGCTGTAATGTAACACTTCTGTTTGAAATGTTACATCTCCCACGTCATACTTACTCATCCAGGCTAAATAAAAATCTCAAATGAAGGTAATCGTGAAGCATTAGAATAACAGACGGGAGAGAGGAAGCTGTTGGGAAACCGTATCAGTCTGCCCTTTCTCCCGTGTGTGCTACATATTACACGCCACACAGTAAATGTATCCAGTTTCACCGGCTACAGGCAACTGTGAAATGACACTGTTCACAGGAGATTACTTCCTAACACAGACAGGCCAGCAATCTGAACTGGGCTATGGATTCAATTTCTGTGCGTTGGGCACAGCACTGCATCAACACTTTTAGGAAGAAACCACATGATGAATATTACCAGCCTTGAATATTGCTAATTAATATAAGTAACCGAAATGGCTAGAGCTGAAACTCATTTAATGTACAGTACACACCTGTGCTCGGGGTGAATATCAGTAATGTACACACCTGTGCTCATGGTCAATATCAGTAATATACACACCTGTGCTCAAGGTGATTACCAGTAATGTACACACCTGTGCTCAGGGTGAACACCAGTAATGTACACACCTGTGACAGCCCAGGATTCCAGGGACTAGATCATTATGGGATAGGGAAGACACATTTCCACCTTTCAAAATGACAAAATTGACACATTCATCATCATTGGTTCAGACATCATAAGGAGCTTGCTTAAAAACAGTCATCACTGATCAGATTTGGTGAAGCTACATTAGTGGGACCCCAATCAACCAGACAGACTAGTGTCTCAAACATATATTTCTGTCCCTCTCTCCCCCTCTTCGGTCTCTTACTTTTCCTTCTTCCCTACTCCTCCCTCTGTGGCCGTGTATGACCACTGCCCTTTGTCTTTATGCCAATCAGTCTCACAGGGATGCTAGGATACCCATGAGTGACACACAGGCTGTCTAATTTACATACACTTTACACACAGGCCCCTGCCAGCCAGACATTGGAACTCTCTCATTAGAAATGCTCCCCCTTCCTGCAGTACGTGTGCCCGTCATTGTTGCGGCTGACTTTCAAGAGGCTACAGCATCCGATGCATTATTCATTTTCATTATTTCTAAAGTTGAAGTTTTCTGATTCTCTATGGTTAAACCACGCTGACCACCAAAATCTATCTGCCTGATTCATTGATTTGGTTTGCCTGGTCAGAGCTGTCTGGGGATTTCTGTAATGAAAGTGACATTAGAGGTAAACATTCAAAGCACTGGCTCACTGAGAGGAGAGAGAGAGATGAGTAGTGAAAGGGTGAAATGAAGTCACAATTTCACAATTAAGAGGGCACAAGACACCATTGGAAAGGCCTTCCGATATGACCAACTATTCCAAATTTAATGAAAAGAATATATAATTGATATATAAATGAAGAGATAACATATTAGCTTTCATTCACAGGCTCGCATCCATATAGCAGAACCGTTCCAGATGTAACCCCTAGTGGGTGGTAATTGAAGGCGATTCCCAGTGTTAGGCTGGAGAGGTAATGAAGGTGTAAGATGCTTCACTGGTGTATGACCCTGTTGGCACAGAATGACACCTCTTCCATTTTATGCTGCTGAGGACTCAGCTAAGGTAACACAGGAAAGAGTGCTCATAGCAAAAACGTATTCTCTCCTTAAACTCTCACTCCAATTCCCTGTGGTCTTGCTTTTTCTTTCATTTTCACTCATTATTGCTCTGTCCCTCTCTCCCTGTCCCTCCCTCTCCCGCTCGTGCTCCAACACTCCATTCTCCGTTAGAGTAGGATGTAAGCCTGTCTTTCGGAAACTGACTTTGCTCTTTAGTGCAGCTGTACCCTGCACTGAAGAAATAGATATTGGCATGTTAAAAAAAGAACTTTCTGCACTAGAGGAAGGGTTTCTTCTCTGGCTGTCGGAAGATCAAATATGCATCACAATCTTGATTTTCTGAAATTACATATTTTGACAGCCCTGATTTCTTCAAATGAAGAAACATAATTTATTAGATGAGTCACTGCCCCAAAGTTAGTTTCCACAGTACAGAAATAAGAGAGGTTTAATAAGCCGACTGAAACTACAGTGCGATACAAATCAGTAGACTGATTGCCCTTAGGTTCTGAAAAATATGGTGGACACAAAGAGAACTGCATATATTCACACATGAAATAGTACGAGTCATTTAAAAGTATAGCTCAGTATGATCTTTCGAAAAAGCTGCCAAGAAAATGTCATAGAGCCATTTCCATGTTTAAAAAATACAGTTGGATCTCACTTTCAAGAGGACTGCCAAATATCGCTGAACTGCGAAAGATACCCATGAAAGATGTGAAAGATGTGTTTGAGTGTGTGTGTGCATCATTTTTGCTCATTTAAAATACCAACACTTATCTCTGCCAGCCAGAAAGGGAAAGTGTCAGTTTCCAGGATTTGTGGAAAGAAAGGGTATTCAAAGAGGCACTGGCAAAGCAGCTTTAACCCCTTTGCCCTAACCGAAATGGCAGCGGTTACAAAGGTAGCCCACTGCTTGGGCTGCATATATATGATAGAGCCATGGTGTTTCATCTTCTCTGAACATACTGAATGATGATTAACATCACCAGTTTGTCTCCACCATGTGACCTGCAGGGATCTAAACTTGTATTTCTATGGTTATCCTCAAGGGGCTTCTGATAGGCACTTCAACAACATAGTCAAGTAACTAATCATATGACCGAGTTTCTAATTAAGACATTTATAAATAAATAAATAAACAATTAGTTGATCTAATATGGGGAGAGTCAGGAAGAAAAGTGAACATGGATGGAAGTTTAAATGCTGTGAGAAGCATGTCTTTGAGCCAGTGTTCCTCACTCCTGGTCCTGGAGAGCTACATGGTCCGTTGTCTTTCATTGTTACTCAGCACTTGAGTAGCGCAGCAAATGATCAGTTAAAGCAGCTGATTACAGTTAATTCAGGTCACCTGGTTTTTTAGGTCTGAATCAGTCACTGATCTTACAGGGAAAAAAACTAACAGGCTCTGTAGCTCTACAGGACCAGGATTTAGTATCACTGCAGTAAAAAGAAAAAAGGCATCACATAAAGCAGGCCCAGCACTAAGCCCAGCACTAAGACCCCTGATCCTATGTAAGGTCTTGATTGACCATGAATAGTTAATTAGTTGAATCATTAATGTATTTTTTTACTTAACCTTCCTGCACAAGTTGAATGTTGTATAACTGCTCTCATTTTTATTTTGGTAATTTCCCATAACTTCTAACAATACCTAACATGCCCCTGTACAACAATTAAAAATACTGTAGCATGTCCATGATAGTAAGTAATCAAACGATATTTAACACGCAAGTGACACATATAAATCATTGGCTGCGCTTAATTAGTGGCAACTGCTTCATAAACTTAGATTACTGAGGTGACGCAAATGGGATGACTGTTTGAGAAGCGGCTTGACAAAGAGGCTATTGCGACCTCTAGCTGATGGAGGACTGAAGTGGCATGCAAGAAAAAAGGGGACACAAACTGGTGGCCCAAATGATGATGCATCCAGAAATTATATTTTATGAACATAAATTACTTCTTATTTCACAGATGAAGTTAAAGTCTTTGTATGGTACTGTGAGAAGGAGATCTTTACACATGTAAGGTGTGTAATCCACTGAAAATCCTGGAATCTCACCTCGGATCCCTGGGTTTCACTTATAAAGATCATTTAACAGGATTTTGGCTTTCCATGCTCTGTGCTGTGAGGGGTAACCTATGCTGGCTCTGTAGAGAACAACTCTGCACTGCCTCCACCTCACATGACCTGCTGTCCCATTTCATCTTCAATGCTGTCCCACTTTGATCTTCCGTTCTGTGACATCATCTCTGGTTACCTGTGTTGGCTCCATTTATACAGGCACTGATGGATCAAAGCCAGTACTCCCACCCATTTCACTGCACTGACAGGACAGAATGTGAAGACTGGTCCATGGCCAGCCCCCAGGTGGACCAACTCCATTGTGCCTTCACCCCCACCACTTCTCAACCTCCCTCCTGCTCAAGTCCTGATTCCTTCTTCCAGTGGTTCTCAAACTCGGTCCTGGGGGACCCCTGTGTATGCTGGTTTTCATTCCAACTTCAACAGCAATCCCAGAATTTTAACAAGCTGTTAACTTTTCTTAATTAGGTGCTTTTCATGTTTTAGAGCTGGGGTCACCAGTCTTATCCAGAAAGGGTACTACTGATTCTACTAATCAAGGTGCTTAGCAATGACTCTAGTGATTGATTAGTAGTATCAGGTGTGTGCACCCACACTGGCCCTTTCTGGAACCCCAGCTCTAAAACATGACTAGACTTGTTAAAATTCTGGGATTGCTGTTGAGGTTGGAATGAAAACCAGCATACACAGGGGTCCCCCAGGACCGAGTTTGAGAACCACTGTTCTACTCCACTGAGTTACAAACACACAGAGTGAGAGTAATAAACCCAGCAGAGGAGGCCCACTCTAGCCACCCACACCACAACCCAATAACAATAACAAACCACTTCCAGAATTTAAAGAAATGCATATTTTAGGCATTTTTCTGTGATTGAAGAGAAACAAGAAAAAGTATTTGACTTAATTTAGTTAACAATTGCACGGTAATTTTGGCATAGTTTTCTCAGCTTGAACCTTTAGAAAAAAGCATTCTTCTTTCCCAAATAACCATTAAATACTGAAAAACAAGCAAATCCTCATCAATTATTTTAAATATTGACCGATAGAACAATAAGTATATGGGGTATAGAAAGTCAAGTGTCCTGAAAACAAGCTGGATCATCATTCAGGTACATTCCTCAGGTATATACAACATATGAAAAAGCATACATTCCACATCATTTTATACAAATAATGCCACAGGTGAACACATGGTCAACTGAAAAAAAAACATAGTGTATGACTGCGGATGAAAGACTCAGTTATGAAGTCAAGGGCATCTCTTCCCAGAAGCCTTAAAGAACATGAAACTACTGTCTTATTTTCCCTGTGCCTGGACTGTGCTCTGGCATAATCCATTCTGATAAATTATTCAATCAAACACACACACACAAGATATTTAGAAACGCTGCAAAAAAAAATTTATGCATCAGCATTTTGACATGCTGTAGCACTCAATTTTAACAGTTTGGCTAGTTACATATTTAACTGCCTCTTCTCTCTCCACGTTCACACCTCAAACAAATTTTACATTTCCACAGTTTCACAAAAAACCAGTATGTCCAGAGCTAAAAGCATTCAGAATGGCAAATTTTAAGAAACTTCAAAGCAGTCAAATGAATGAAATCAATGAAAAGCCACAGTATACTCGCAAATATCAAAACCTTGGATGAATGGCTTGATGAGTATTCAAGTGATGCAAAAATACTATGCATAAATACTAAAATGTACAATTGAATGTTGCCTATAATTTCATGTTAGTCTGAGTCATGCAAAGTGAATTCAGTATGTCCTTATGCTTTAAGCTAAAATCAAGATCCAGAAAATGTAACCCCATTGTGATAAGTACTGCCACAATAATATCCTCACAACAGTTTCCAGGCAACAAACTGACCTCATCATATCACCGCAATATTAATGTAAAATCATTCTAACTTCATGAAAACATTTGCTGTGGGCTGGAATGTTGCATTAAGTGCTCCAACATTGTAGTCAGGTCTTTACAGAAAAACCACAATGTAGAACACAGCTAAAAGCTTTCCTTAGTTTCTAATGAACAAACGCAATGTGCGGAATAGCTAAAAGCTAAAATCGGTCTATAAAACAAATACAATGTAGCGTATACAGTAGCTAAAAGGTATTACCAGTCTTTACTGAACAAGCACACTGAAGCACACAGCTACAAGTTACAGTGAGCTACAGTCATAAAACACAATTCAGACAGTGCAAGCCACAATGAAAAGCCAGATGTGGACAGCAGGGTGAACAGCAGTACATTTGGGAGGCGCACCCTACCTCTTTGACTTCCAGCAGCCTCCCGGAGTACTGGTTCTTGGCACGGCGGGCGGCGGCAGGGGACTTGTGATGAGTGATGGTGACAATAGCGCTGGGTGCGCCGGTATGGGACGGGTGTCTCTGGGAGCCGGGGGAGGAGGAGGAGGTGGGCAGGGGGTGTGGGAGCAGGGAGAAGCTGCGGGTCCGACTGGAGGAGGCGCAGGAGGAGCCCTGGAAGAGATGGCAGCAGCAGCAGGAGTGAGGAGAGGAGGAGGGGGAGCGGTCGACCTGTTCTCTTTCCCCGCCCGGAGCAGAACCGGAATGTTCCGCCACCCCTCTACTGCGTTCCGCTGTCATGCACAAGGGCATCTTCTGCCTCACAGGAACTGATCGACCCAGGGAGGGAGGGGGAGGGATAAGGGGGAGGGGCAGTGTGCCAGAGCTGCTGCACTAGGCTATAAAGTATGCCTCTCACATTTTTGTTCATAGACGCAATGAACTTTACACTATAAGCCTTGCCCATTAAAAATACCATCTCCAATATTCTGCAGCAGTGCCTGAAAATAACTAAAGCAGAAGTCCCTGAGAGACCTAACGTGGACCACCAAAACTTCCGAGACTTCAGTGAGATTCAAAGCCTCAGACTTTACTGTAGCGATTCAATTCTTCTAAAATTCCTTTCAAATCTCCATCTACAATAGTCTCAATTAATTTCCTGTTCTAGAGTTTGCGACTTGTTCAGCCAGTCTGAATATAAATGTACTGTATATTTTAATCAAGGTGATATTTTTCCATTGTATCCCGAATTTTACACAGGTGTTTTAAAGTTTTCTTACTGCCTCACAGCTGAACTTCCTTCACCTTCAAAGGCTCTCAGTCATGCAGTGAGCTCATTTCAAACCCAAAACATGCTTAATACACCAGAGAAAAGTCGAGGAAAAGTATAAGAGAAACAAAAAGTGCTTAGATAACAGCCCATCTAACAGGCCTCAGACTGAAACATGAGAGCTGCAGCATAACATCCAGAACTGTGGCTCAAGGTGATGCCGGTCAGTTCTGCCTTCTGAAGCAACGCAATTTCATCCACTGTTCTCTCTCACTAAAAAGCACCAATCGGCTTTATAAGGCTGACTCGTTGCCTAGTGAGCACCCAATTTTTTACTAAATCAACAATGGCTCACAGAGCCAAAATAGCACAAGCAGAATGTTAAATAGTTGTGGGACAGCATAAGCAACATCGCCAGGTGAATTCAGATAGAGCTGCGATAGGCAGGAAGCAGACTCGGTGATAAGGGGAAAGCAGGAGCTGGCTGATTTTAGATAAGAGGAAAGCCGTATCCCTCTATCACTCTCCCCAGGGTGATTAGCTGAGGCTAATCTGACCACTGGGCAGTTTCATCACTGTGACATGCTGTCCATAATAGCAGCCTTCCTTCTCCCTCAGATCCCGTATCAGCTGATCATAAATAAACACTGGGAGGAGGGGAGGAGAGGGGGTGACTGCTCACTGCTGCAGTCTGATGCGCTGATGCTGTAGATAACGCTTCACAGAACCCTCTTTTTTCATATTAAATTTTCCTGTGACCCGGACACATAAAACATGATATGCCACTGAAAATGTATTAGGATCCAGAAGAAATAAGGGCACACCTTGCACACCTAATACCTCGTTGAATAGAGCAGAGCCTATATAGCTTTTGTCTAAAATCTAAGACATACACACGAGAGAAAGAGCCTTCACATTAAATCCAAAGGAGACAGCGGCAGTGAATTTTAAGGAGAGAACACTGTAGAAGCCCTGGCTCACGATTACAGCATTCAGTTATGCTGATAGAGCATCGAACATATGAACACACTCCAGCCTTTACAGACAGGCAACAGATTAAAGGGGCTGAATACAGGCAAAGAGCCAGAGGATTAGGACTGCCAATAAACAATGAGATTAACAGTCTGTATTCAATCTGCCACCCACACACTAGGGAGGAAGGTATGAAATCCAATTTCCCACAGCAAATTAGCATGGTACTTAAATGAAACCAGGGTGACCACTCTTTGGGGCAAATTCATGGTTCTATCGGTGAAGGGGAGCCTTAGAGGGGGGTGGGTTGGGGCGAGTGAGTGGGAGAGTCTGAGTGAGAAAACGACTGCACCAAAATGTAATATATTACATCATTCATTTGAGCTGTAGAGACTATTATGCAGGGGGAGTTAGCGGCTGTCTCCAACATTATTAATGTGTCCTGTTCATGTACTTTATCAATATATATTACCCACTTTGAAAATCAACACAAATTATCCAGCATTTATACAGACAGGTCATGAAGCTGTGCAAGAGCACAACAGAAAAGCCTCCCTGCTGGGAATGGAATCTGGAGCCTCTTGGTTATAAGTCCACTACTGTTCACAAAAACAAACTGTCAGATGGATAAGAGGAAAGGAAGTACAACATAGAGGTCAAGGGTGAGCTGCAGCAGTCCAGCCAATGATTAACCAGGCAGATAGAAGGCCTAAACCTGCCAGAGTGTACAGTGAATATCCTCAGCGTTTCCACCCTCCACTCCGTGTGAAAGCTCACACACACACACACACACACACACACATGCACATACACACACACACACACACACACACAGATAATCAAATGACATCTCTGTGAGGACACTGTTTGTTTCCAAGGCAACAGCAATGATACCCAACATGTGCCAAGCTGTGCCCGCATCAGAGAATTTCTGGTCCTGTGCAAATTCCTTTCTTCTTCATGAGAAGGGCCATATCTGTCCTGTGTGGAAACAGCTTCTGCTTGTGCCTTTAAATCCCGCCAAATCTGTTGGGACCACAAGCTCCATTCACTCCCTGCCTCACGGGCTTACTCGAAATGAGGCATCACAAAGCTGATCCCATAAGTCTCTGCTCTTGCATCATGTAGCAGGCGAGTTCACATTTGGGCCACCTGGAGTAGGAAGAGGGTGCAGATTTGAGTGAGATACAGTACATGTGGTTTTTTGGGAATATGCCTCCAGATGGTGATCTCCGTAAGTGACAGCATTTGCTCCTCCACCTACCCCAAGTTCACACGCCAGCAGTATGAGTTCAGGAGAGGCAACTGGACATCACAGGACTGTATTTATGCCTTTGCCCTACATAATCTCAGTAGCTCCCTAGAGTCATATGCTCCACTTTGTTATTTAAGTAGGATACTGTAAAACTTGGGCTTAAAATGCAAGGAAGCCACATTATTTGAAGGAGACCGGCATCTACTGGTGTTTCTCACCAAAGTGGGTAGGCTGCACCTCATTATAAAATTACCGGCATTGAAATTGCCTGTATGTATGTTTCCATAGTCAAGAAAAACTACATTTGAAACTGGATTATTAATATGATAAAAGCCAACATATCACTACCCTATCAAACAAAAGCATATTAGTCATGTTCAATACCCAAATAATTCAAAGCATTCACAAAGCTGAGCAAGGTGCAAGGCCAACTTTGATGTGCTGTTTTCTCTGACAGCCTTTGTTCCAGCAGCTCATGGTATGGCCACTACAACAGAAACTGGTTTTTAAGAAATATTGGCATGCGATAGATAGCTGTCATTCAGATTCCCACACACCCTTAAGACACTAGCCAATGAACTGTAACCTCCCAGATGGCTGAGCCCTTAGGAAATACACATTCACACATGCTCACTGATTCACTCACTCACTCAGACACTGGCACACATCAACTGTAAGGATTCTGAAGTATGTACAGGTACACGTCAGACCCCTCTGCTTTCTAAAAACACAACACTCCACATACACATCAAAGTAACACCATAGCTAGGTTAGCACATGACTGCAGTGAGAATCCAGGGCAAAGTTTCAGTACAACAGCACCGAAGGGCGAACTGTACTTGATTTTATTTGCTGTCTGTGTGTGTTAGAAAAAAAACCACTTAAATAGCAGGCTCACTGCATGATTGACATTCACCGTTAAGTGGAGTAGAGTGATATGATCTGCGTTCATCTTCAAAAGCCTGTCAGAGGAGAGAGGCCATCCAAGGACAAGTGCCTGTCTGAGATGTGAGCAAAGCCAATGAGTGAAAATGCAAATAAGACACCAGGGCACCTGAACATGAAGCAATGGTGAAGCCAACACAGAACAACAAAGCCCCCTGGGAAATATTTCTACAGGGAAATTGACAACAACAAAAAGATCCTGTCAAACCAAAAAAAGGACACCAGAAACCCCCAATATAGTGTAAACACTTTCCAGTAAGAGCTGAACTATCTACAGGAGGGCACAAACAATCCACATCAGACAGTAGGGCCCCCTGTAGGCCTGAATGCACAGTCAGTTTCCTGGGGTCAGATGGTCTACCAGATGTCAGAGACCATGGAGGCCAGATAAAGTTGTTTCATACCACTAGCACATAGTGTTTATTTAAAACAGTATTCCTGTATGGTGACCATTGGCACAAAGGACATGCAACCACGATCACTAGAGTCATAGCAGGAGATGAGAGAGAAACGCAAAGAGAGAGAGAGGCACTGACAGAAGACAGAGGAATGGAAACAACAGAGAACTGAGCAGAAACTCAGGGTGGATCTCATGAGCCGTCATCAGGAGGAATTGAATGGCACTTTTCTGCTGGAGTGCAATATCCTATTAGAACCTCCTGGGATCAAAGAAGAGGCTAGAAATAGGGGATTACACCTATATTAGCTACAAGCCTGTCAGACACATTCCCTCATCTCACAATGGTTAGGCATGGTTATACTTCATTAATGAATGACATTATGAATGCAGCATGTCATGAGACTTGTGTGTCACAAACACTCCCCTTTCCCGCCTCTCTGCTTGATGCTCTAAAATAAACTACAGCTGAATCAGCACAATGCAAGCACCAAAGCAGAGAGTGGTTTTGCACTGTGATGTGTCAGACCAGGTATGCTCAGAAAGACTTCTGTAACCAACCCTCCTCCTAGGTTTCTGCCAGAACCTGGTCACCCAGGTGCACATATTCAATCGATTTTGGTTACCATAAATTTTTTTGTTTGGGTTTCTCTCTCTCAGCTCACTCAACAGTCATATCACTGAAGACCATCCTCCAAAGCAGCACTGGTGATCCACTCAATAAAAATATTGGAAGGGGCAAGTGAGTAAATTGTGTCCTTGGTTTTGGCCTCACATATGTTTGATAAAGCTAACCCAACCAATTTATTTTGAATCTTTAAGCTGTAAAGCACACGGTATCTGATGAAAGTTCAGAACCGAAACACATGCAAAATTTCAGATAGTTCCAGATTTCCAAAAGCAGACAAAGAGACACTGATGTCTTACTGGTTGATTTTGATATCAGCTTTGACTTCTTCAACTAATTCTGGGATTTCCAGATCACAACTGAAAAGACTGAAAGATTTGGTCTTTCATCCTCCCTCTCACATCAGTAAAGAAGAGCTAAGAACCGCACCCCTATCCCCAGGTATACGTATTGGGTGAGATATGAGAGAGAGGCACAGTGTTATTGTAGGTAACAGAAAATATCAGTCGTCACGGCAACAGTATACCTTCGCACTGCTGTCTGAGTGGCGCCGGACACAGGCCTGGAGTTGGCTCATCCAGTACTGCTGCTCCCTGGCATCCGCTGCTGCAAAGAAACCAACACACAGCAGAATGTCATGACACTGTCAGCAGGAAGTCACCATAATCCCATAAACAGGAAATCAAACAGAAATATTATGGTAACTGACGGAGTCTTAATACATGCATTTCCCTAAGCCCACCCCTAGATCTGCTTGGTATTTCTGAGGTGACCATGTTGGAATATAAACCCGCCACTATGACCCTATAGGGTTTATGGGACCATATGACCTTTCAGAGTCAATGGCCCTTTTCACACAAACAGTCTTACCTGGCAATGTTTCAGAACTTTAACCTTTAGGGGTCATGTGTGAATGAGAGTTAGTATTCCGGGAAAAGTTGCCCTGGCAATTTGCCAACTCAAGACCAAGGGACATTTCTGGAAATGTTCAGTTTAAAAATTTGTTTGAACAAAGTCATAACATTACCACATCAAGCATGAAAAATTCATATTTTTTCACTAAAACATCTAGCAAGCTGTTGTTTCTAACTAGCTGCTGCAAAAAATAATAAAAGGCACATTTAGGTCAACGACAAATAAATTATAGCCTACCTTACTAACTAGCAAAGTACACACTATCACTGTCACACATCCATGTCACAATGTTATAAAAAGTCTCTAAAGGTCTGCAAGTGTGCTTGCACATTACAATGTAGCAGGATGCTAGCTGTTATGAATCTTTTGTCTTCATTAGCAGGTATTTAGCAAACATCACCATGTAAACCAGAGTGAACAAAATTGCACCTCTCCGCGCTTGTTCAGACAACAATTATCCTACAGGCACTGTCATGTGTGCATACTGCCAACCTGGTAAAATGGAAGTTAATCCCGAGGTGTGAGATGAAAATAAGCCGCCAAATTGCAGGAAGTTAACATGGCAATGGTCAGTGTTCTATGTGTGAGAGTGGCTAATAAGATTACAGAGCCAGACTGAACCCACTGTTATCGGCAAACAAACACTGGATAGTGTGACTCACTTTATCTGCATTTTATTAGTGTGGACCGCTTACTAGTTTCTGGCAGAGACAAGTAGACTGGAGATTAGTCATTCATGATATAAGTACTGCATACAAGTACTGTATACATCATGTACTTATATTTAGTATAGAATAGTAAATATATGCATGTGTAGTGTATATACTCACTTTATTAGGTACACCTGTTCAACTGCTCGTTAACGCAAATATCTAATCAGCCAATCACGTGGCAGCAACTCAATGCATTTAGGCATGTAGACATGGTCAAGTCGGTCTGCTGAAGTTCAAACCAAGCATTAGAATGGGGAAGAAAGGTGATTTAAGTGAGTTTGAACGTGGCATGGTTGTTGGTGCCAGACGGGCTGGTTTGAGTATTTCAGAAACTGCTGATCTACTGGGATTTTTACGCAGAACCATCTCTAGGGTTTACAGAGAATGGTCAGAAAAAGAGAAAATATCCAGCGAGCTGCAGTTCTCTGGGTGAAAATGCCTTGTTGATGGCAGAGGTCAGAGGTGAATGGCCAGACTGGTTCGAGCTGATAGAAAGGCAACAGTAACTCAAATAACCACTCGTATAACCGAGGTATGCAGAAGAGCATCTCTGAACCCACTACATGTTGAACCTTGAAGCAGATGGGCTACAGCAGCAGAAGACCATCACGGTACTAGCAAGGTGTACCTAATAAAGTGTCCGGTGAGTGTATGTGTATATATATATATATATATATATATATATATATATATACATATATCCTGGTGTTTTGAATACTAACTGGCTGTTTCTACACATTTGCACTGGGCCCCTCAGAATCCACCCATATGGAAAAACAGGAAAAGAGAAAATGAAAAAGCTTCCATTAGCATGAGGTGGCAGCGGGGGGGAGAAGCAGTGAGGGTTCAGAAAATGGCTATCAAAGAAAATGACTGCAAAAATAAACCCCCTCCAATATGAGGCACATCCACCTCACCTACCAGATCTGACCCTGGAGACAGGAATTGAGAAGAATCAAAGTGCTTGAGACAGCCAATCAGACAAGAGCAACAGGTGACCCCTGATGACAAGAGCACGTGGAGAAAGCAAGCCTTCTGTCAGATTTTTTCCCTTTTTTCCTACATTCTGAGATTGGTTTATTCTTAAACTATTTTATTTGCAGATAAGACTTCAGAGAAATCTGAGTTTGAAGGTTTGGACTTGTAATAGATATGTCAATGGAGACATGTCATAAAATGCAGCGCAGAATTTAACAATAAGCATGAAAACGATTTTTAAATTCATAGATGTAAGAGAAGGCAGAATTATAATGCATTTCAAATAATTTCCTTTTCTCAGTTTGTATTTAAAACTGATAAAAGTTTGAAATGCTTTATAACTGTCTTCTCTTATAACCTAGCTAGATATTAAGGCTGTTCATTTTCTCCTTTTTCATCAGAGCTGCTGTACTGGGAAGCATTTATTGCTAAACCTTGAACTTTTCAAAAAAAAGGGATGGAGAGCTGTTTCCATGACAACCCCACCAGGCGAGAACTTAAAATGAGGACAGCAACTTCTTACTATTGTTTCACATGTGATTACCTCTCTGAATTGTAGAGAAGTGACAGAGGCTGATTCCAAAGAGCCTCTTAGAGGAGTGCACAGTGACTGGAACTTGCCATAACCACTGGCTCACCGGTTAACACAAAACATTCCCAGAACACCGTAAACAAGGCCCGTCAAAGTCACACTTAAACATTCTAGGGTACGTTGTGTGCAAACATATTGGCAACACACCCTGATAAATATCAAAGTGGATACATGTCAAATACATTTTAGGAATGTTCCAAGTTTTTACATGACAGATTCTAAAAACATTTCTAATCATACTGATAAAATGAACACAAATGACTACCCACAATTCAAGTTCATTTTTATCCTGAATAACAAACTGAATAGCATTCTAAGGCCATTCCTGCATTTTTCCTTGAGGCTTAAAGTTAAAGTTCATGGGACATCCAGAGAACTGGTCAAATGTATGTTGTGGGAACATTTACCCAAATGTTCACAATTCTCTGGGAATGACCAAAATTATTAGCAGGGTAAGGCTAGTGAGTTAAGATTTGAGAATCTGTTACCAGCTTAACACATGACTTGCAGCATCCTCCCAAGTTTTAGAGGGATTATTTGTGTATCCTCCTCAGGGACTGACCTGTCAGTTCTCAACTGCTTTCATGCCCTTTACACGCTGCCAGCAACATCTGAACTGTGACACCACAGCCATAAAATGCCCTTACCACAGCGACCTGACCGTCCCCACCACCATCACAGTGGGGCAGACGAGAGACAGAGCTAGATACCAGCAGAGGAAAAGAAAACTGAATTTCAGCAAGAGCAAACTGCAGAAACGAGGAGTACGAGAGGTAGAAGGCATGAAAAGAAGATTGAGGGGAGGCGTGGGCAGCTCTGTGGCACAGGGGGGCAGTCTGGGGCAGGGAGATGAAGGGAAGGCAGGGACACAGCAGTGCTGTGTTCTGTGTGGGAAGAACAGAACATCTCCTACCCCGCAGCTTGTAGAGATCTCCATTGGCTGAGTACACAGTGAACATATGGGGTGCCTCATCGCACTGGGCAACCGACGCTCCAATCAGGGGCAGAGACCCCCGGGGCTTCTGACCCCTACAGGGCTCACTGACGAAGTACTGCAGCTGCCCCACCTCTGGGTCCAGAACAAAATACCTGCAGTGAGGAAGAGAGGGAGAAGAAGAGAGGGAGAGAGAAGAAGAGATGGAGAGAGAAGTCAGTTCTTCAGTCTATGAGGACGCAGTAAAAGCTCATCTAGCCGTGGCACCAGGCTGCAGTGAAGAGTGCAATTATTAACTGGGAGTTCAATGTCAGTCACTGTCACACATTCAGAGCCCAGGGTATTTTTTCATTTTTTAATGCTTTTTTCCCCACTTTGTATTTATCAGCATTCCTTGCCACAAACCTCAACTATCGATTTGGGAGATCGCAGACAAGCGTGTGCTTTTGTCCAAAGTTTGTGATGTGAGTCATCACTTCTTATCACACAGCAGTTTGCAAGTCGGGCTTGAACGGACAAGAGCCTGGTCTGAGGAAGACCCCGAGCAGCCCACAAGCCCAGGGCGATTTTACACAGGCTGAATTGAGTGATTTTCTGCATCAATGGAGCATAGACCTGTCTACTGCATTATTACCACTCTCTAGGGCAACCAACTGGCTTGTATTTAAGTCACGCCATTTTACATGGATATTCCTTACCGCAGCTGCACACGTTAAGAGCCTTATTTAACAACACTACAGCTGTGAATTAAACCCAAACCCCTCTGGTTACATGGCTAAGACCCTAATAGCTACTGCTTAGCAGGAAATCAGGGGGGTGGGATAGAGCAGTGTTTCTGTGTTAAACAGAATTAGTCTGTGCTGTTTAAGGATGGAGTTTCCCCTGAACAGAGCAGTCAAAGCAGGTCAATGCTCCCTCACGGACAGACAGCAAGCTGCCACCCCTTACAGTGTGCTTGTGCTTATATATGTGTGTGTGTGTGTGTGTGTGTGTACGAGTGTGGGCATGTGTGTGCATGTGTGTATATGTGTGTGTGTGTGCTGGTTTGTGAATACAGAACAATTCTGTGACACACCTATGATATTCTTGTGACGGCCTATCACAACAATTTAGAATTTTTATAGAATACCTCTGTTTGTAAAATAGTTCATCTCTGTTTCAGGTATTGCTCAGAATGTAGAAGAAAGTCCATCTCTTCCAACTTGCACCTTCTCTCTCTCCTTGTTTCAGACTCTCACCTCATGTCCCGCCTTCTCTACTCTCACTATCTGCCATCACCCCCAACACCCCCCCCCCTTCACTATCGGCTACATATTCTAATGGCTTAAACATGCCTACAGTCAATAGAATTGCAAGCATTGCAAGCTCTAAAATATATGGATAGAACCAACCCACTGAAAACACTGCAATGCATTCACAGAAACCCATTTTGACTAATCTCTTCACAATGATACCTGTTGAATTACAGTTCACAGAATGAGCTGTATATAAAGTGGTGTACAGGAATCCCACCCACTCCCAGGCCAAGTTGGCATCTCTTTCGCAGAAGTGGCAGGTCTGCCCTGGCCTATTGCTGTGCCCACGCACTTGTATCCTGAACAGCCCAGGTGTCCATACAACCACAAGATGTCAGGTCTGCATGGCGACAGGACACACACACAGATCAGAATAGCAAAACAGCCAAAACACACAGGAGTGCAAACACACTGTATCAATACATATGCACATACACACACCCTTATGGAGCTCTTAAAGAAAAAAAAAGTAACATTTGCATCTATTAGGCCTATAACCTTCCTGCTAATGCATTTGTGGAGAGATGTGAGGAAAGGGTTTTGAAAACGTATCAAGGTAACACTAATCCCAGAAAGAGAAGTGCCCTTGAGATAATTCAAATTTACTGTTTGCATTTCTTGTCATATTTATTTTGCTGGAAGCTCATATCTATCCGTATCAATGACAGTATATCTGCAAATTTAAGCTAGGAGCATAACAACAAGCTATTTTGAAGGTGACACTGTTTTCAAAAAGAAAGAGACCTATTAAAAAACCATCTATTTGCCTGAATACACAGAAAAAGCACTGAGACACTTCCTAATGACATTAAGGGCCTCTCTATTGGAGGAAACATGCATCAGCACATTCTCTGTCACATGCAGAGAGCTGGCAAGGATGACCATACTGTACTCAGGAAAAGAGATAGGAGGAGAGAGTAAAATAGAAAGAGAGTTGAGAGTGAGACTGAAAGATAGGAGAGTAAGACTGAAAGAGAAAAGAGAAGTAAGAATACAGGAGAGAGGAACAGGGAGAGAGGGTGAGAAAGACAGAGGAGGAGCTAAGGCAAGCATTTCATAAGGTGATCTTACACCTGTCTCTGTTGACACACATAAGAAGCAAGAGGCAAAGTCCACACAAGGCATGAGTGTGAAAAGTGAACAAAACCCTGGTCTATGTCACTTTGTTATTAATGTGGATGTGTAGCATGTTCTGTGCATTAATTCCATTTAGAGTGCAGCAGACACCAGGGGAAGCTGGCAGGGTCGCCCCAGCCTGGACAGGCAGCCAAGCTGTAGGCCTAATCCTCATTCCCAGGACTTTTTCAAAACCTTTCAGCTGTATGCCAAACAGCATGTCATGAGTGTATGCCACAAATCAGAAATTACGTACTGCCCCCTTAAAAATACACTCCGACATCCATTTACAAAATACATGAAACAAATGAGCTGACCCTGACTCTGAAGCTGCCAGGGCCAGTACAATTAACATGAAAGTGGTCGACACGCAGCCTATTCCCTATTTTCCCCAAGCACAAAAATGTTTTAGACTTTCATCACTTCCGCCAATCAGGCACATCCAGCCCTGCCTATAGAGCTCTGATAACATACCTGCCTGCTTCCCTTGCAACAGAATGAAACCCCAAACGCCACATTACCAGAAGCTCACTAGGCCTAAAAGCTAAGACAAAACCAAACTAATCTCCAAGAACTTGCAGCATCTGTTGGGATCCTCCTGATTACCTCTGTTGAGGTCCTTTCTATGTAAATGATCTGATTCTCTTCATAATAAGTGATGGGCAAAATCAACATGAACCGAAGGTCTACTGTGGGAGGGTGTACTATAGTTCTAGCCATACTATGGTTACGTTTAGAACTGTTCTGTGCTGAATCCTTAGAAACTCTATTAAAGGTTGAAATACTCTGTGCTGAAGCCCTTAGAACCTCCAAGCTACTGCTCAGGAAGCGTTTAACAGCAGTTTGATGACCGTTCCCTCCTAATATGCTGACTGACTTACCCAGTAGAACAATGAATTATGCAACAAGTGTTTCACTCCTGGCCCATTTATACAATAAGTTGTCTTTCGCAAAAAGTTCAAACGAAAGCCATTCCAAAAAAACACAGGAACAGTTTCCCCTTGGACACACTGAGCATTCGAGTTATGAAGTCTTGAAGCACAAGATATGAAACGGCTGATAAGAGAAAAGGTTATGTTGTCTTTTCATTTATGACCCAACACTTAAGTGTAACAAATTTCCAAAAATTAAGCTCACATCTTGGATAACTGTGGTCATGCTATGCTTGACAGTGGTCATAGGACATATTAGGGTCAGGGTTAATCCGTAAAAGAATAGCCTTTCAAGCAAAGCCGAGCCCATTTCTAGAGAAAATAAGCACCTAAATATGTACTTTCTTACGATTACATGACCAAGTAAAAATCAATTTAATCATCTGTGAAACAATCTTCATCAGCGGCAGCTCTTAAGGTTATCAAGGCAATAACAACAAATAACAGACAGGTTGGTTGATGTAAGGCTGTTCTGTTATTTTTTTTAACATAACACCATTAACCAGGGGTGATATCATCTTAAACACCTTACTCAGCATGGCTTCAGCTCGTTTGCCCTGATAGGGTGATGCTGAGTTAAGGCGTGGAAGGGGGGGGGGGAGGGGAGCAGCAAGGTGTCAGGCTCATTTATGACAAGGACTGGCCAATCTATCCAAAAGCTGACAGCGTACTTTCCCCTCTGCCCCCTAGTGGCATTGGCGCTAGCACTCACAGAATGGGGTTGAAGCAAAGATCCACAATTTATTAAAAAATTGGGCAACAAACAGCGCAAATTTGAGCGCAGCACCTAAAGTAGACTCCTTTCTAGCCAACAATGCAACTTATCAGCACTCAGGGCAATGGCAGTAAAATGAAAAGAGCCTCCCCATCCCACTATTTATTACACACAAACTCATATCATAAAACTTCTTAATATTTTTTGTACTTTCTACAGTTACTTGGTTTAATTTATTTTTGCATTAAAAAATCGTATACCCTTCCAGTTTTCAGAACAGTACCTCAGATCATGGAACAAATCGTTCAGAAAAAAGTTTTAAATGTCCATATGTACTGTATTTGCATTGCATTTACTTTCGGTATATCCAATACTTGTGTCTTTATGGCTCTTTTATCAATGCAAATGTTTCTGTAATTCATAATGCATCTACTCATATTCAAGCTAAAGATGTTAGCTAGGTCAGGTGCTATTTTCAACTCAGTCCAACAAGCATCCACTTAGAAAACGGCTGCTATTTCTGACCACCTAATGCTCTCTTTATTACAGTAGTATTTTGTTTAGCAGTCGCTTGGTTATCTAAACAGCTACAGGTTTACTTTTAAGTCATTCAAGTTACAGAACCGATTAGACAACACTTTAACCTTTGAAATGAGCCCTCATTGGTGTCAATGGGTCCAGCCATTCACAAGTAATCTGACTGCATATCTGCTGGGGGGGCGTGCATGATTTTGCTGACAAGCAGAAATTATGCATGGTAGCGAGCTAGTTCTCGAAACAACTAAGCATTGTGCTATAAAATGTATTTATAATCATGGTGGATCGGAGAAAACAGTTTTACACTGTGACAGAAGTAATTGAAGTTTGAAAATGGCTTTTATAGGCTTTATTTTCATATTTATGAAGTTGAGATTCGCTCAAAGAGGGGGTGCTAGACAAAGCTAGTAAACCCACTTTCCGGTCCAGTGTTGATGATGCTTGGCTGGATTTTTTTCTTCTTGTTAACAGCACAAAGCAAGGGCTTTTCGCTGACACACATCCCTTTTTTAGACGAGCAGATCATAGTTGCCGTTTGACAGTAGACAGGGGAACTGGATTCTCTCTAGTTGCATCGAGTTCTTCCTGTAGTTGCGTTGCAGTTTTACTACGATTTCTCTTGCTAGACAACACAATATATATTTTTTCTGCCTCTTGATCTTCCTGGACTTCTCCTGTTAACATTACTACCCATCAGCTGGAACCTTCTGAGTGTGTACTGAACACTGAACCTGGAAATCTTAAGCTTCTTTGCAATTTCTCACTGGGAATAATCTTGCCACAATATGTTTACTAGCCCCCACACATCTATGCCTAACACCTTCTTCTTAGCCATATTTCTTGCAATGTAGGGCCTATTTTACTTGCACAACAGGCAAAAAGTATTAGGTTACCCGGGGTTTAAAAAATAAAATTACCTCTCCACCCCCCCACACATTGCAAAATGATTTGATAGACTTGCAATAATTAATTCAATTGTAATTAAAGCCAAAGGAGGCTTTTTTGAGGAGAGTTGTGTCTGAGATTATTTTAAAGTAAAAGTGTTATTGTAGGTAAAAATGGAAAAAAAAAGTTTGTACTTTGGTTTGTTTTTTGACAAATGAGCATATATTAACTGAATTCTTCTATCCCTAAAGTTTTTAAAAAAATGATTACAGGTGGTCTAATACTTTTGGCTTGTACTGTATGTAGACAAATAATTCTTAAATGCAGCCAGTTGTAATCTCCACTTTCTGGACAAATATGTTCCATATAACAAAACCAAATTGCACCATGTTGGTTTCCACTTGAAACTGGAACGGCTTCTAAAAATGCCAGGTCTCAACGACCATTATCAAATTAGACATTTTCAATATAGAAAACTTTCAAACAATGGTTTCAATTAAATGTCACAGATTGCATTCAAACTTAAAATCTTTGTGAATTCTGTAGCCATGCCTCTCTCCCCGTAAATAGCTTTGTCTTCTGGTTCGTCTCTTCTGAGGCAAGCTGTTCAGGAGGTGGGACCCATAGGTCGCCTGCCTAGATTAGGGTATCGGCATGAGAGGAGGGTAGGCAAATATTAGATTGTATCCAATTCACTGTTTCTCTCTCAAAGGCCATAATCTAAACACTAGATATCTGACAACTTTCTGGGAGCATGTAGTCTCCCAAGAAATAGCACCACTGTTCTCATCTTGCGTGGCCAACAAGCAGTACAACTTCAATTTAGCTCAGGCCAAAACCCCACTATCACACTACCGAGCCAACCTGGACTGTGACAGCTCTCACTAAACTCAAGAGCCCAGGAGCACCAAGCCAAATAATGTATGTCTTAAAGCAGGGGTTTGCAACCCTGGTCCTGGAGAGTCACAAGCTCTGCCAATTTTTGTTTTCACTTTAAAATCAGGACCCATATCAGACTAATCTAGCCAGGTGAAGTCTGATAACTGTGTAATCAACTGCTATAATTGATTAGCTAACAGTATTCTAACAGTATTTGAGGTACTGCACCAAACAACAGCAACTCAAACCAAACCTACAGCATAACTTGTAATGTGTGAAGTGCAACTGAACCATAGCTTGCGATTATCCCCAAAGCACTAACATTAGAGATGATCCACAGAGCAGCCAGGAGCCCATGCAAGTAATAAAATCAAAGCAGCCAGGTATCCTGGAGCAGCAGGGCTGATTAGCATTACCATCCCAACCTTATTCTAACCACCATGTCGGTAAGGGAATTACAGTTATGTCAATCAACTCCCCATTTAGTCATAGAAGACACACAATCTGCAAAAAAGGATGGGGTGGGGGAGTGCTCAAAAACCCTGATCACAGCATGTGTTCAATGGCAAGCACCCACTAGCCCCCAGCATACATGGCCAGGAATGACCAGGAATTAAACTTGGGTTTCACCAGACAAGTCCACACACCACACTGTGCCAATTACACCAAACCCCAATGCTGTAACATCAACATACGCCACACTGTGCCAGTTAATCAGGGTGCACAGATCATGATGTACTAATTTCACAACACCGAGTCCACCCTGCTACTGTTCTAGTACATTGGTGAGCCCGTGGACACACACCGAATCCGGACCATGCCAGTGCCAACTGGCCAGTAGCCCTGCAGGGTGACGTGCAGTTACCGGTTGCATTGCACAAGGATAGGGTTCAGTCAGTTAGGGGACCCACCCTGATCCATTAGGGTCTGCCTGTCAAAGCTGCATATGGTGTGTCTTCCTCCAGCTCAGGCTGGGGCTGCAGGCTGGGAACACCGTGTGTTTTGTAGAACCATGGATGTCAACCCTCTCCCAAATCAGCTGCATATATATACACATACACAGTATGCATATGTTTGGGACTCTTTTTTTCTTGATTTGGCTGTGTACTCCACAACTTTACACACACACACACACACACACATCCCAATAGCCCAAACATCAAATAATTTGAAATAACCATTCACACATTACTGTCAATCAAAGTTAATTAAGATTGTGCCTCTCTCTGATGCACTGTCAACCAGCATGTATTAACCATGTCACCGGTCCAATAATGGTTGTTTTTTGTTTATTTCACTGTAAACCATAATACATTGCAGACTCTGATCCAAAGCCTGAGCCGGACTGACCTGCAGATGGTTTTGTGATTGTTCAGATGGAATTATTGCTAACTGTTTCGGGCACTCTGCATGCTCTTCAAGCTGCAGCATGTATGATTTGCAGAAGAGGTCAAATGGCATGCAGTTTCTAACAGGCTAGTTGTGACCTGGACTCAAAGTCCTTGTCGCAGCTTGAGTAGAATATATATCTTACAGTTTCCTTAGCCATTGAACCGTGCACCAGTTTTGCAGGGCCATTACCTGCCTGGTAAACATATATACCAAGCTGAGAAGAATATATTAAAAACAGAGATCCTGCACAAAACACAAAACAAGCAATGTAATTACAAATATGTGCGATTTCTCACTTTCAGGTAGGGTGGGCTATCTTTTCACAAAACCAGCTGTGGTGTGGCTCTGATACTGAAGACCCATTGCAACATTGCAATTCTAATCCATGCCATGAGCCACATCCATCTGGAAAGTCCACGTTGTGCAATGTGAAAAGCAAAAGAGAAACAAAATGAAGTGTAGCAACAGGGTGCATTGTTCCATTCAAAGGCGTTCAGTCGCTGAGCCTTCACAAAGTAATGACTGGTCTAATGGCATAAGCGTAATATTGGTTAGCGCACCCAATAAAGAATGTGCCAGTGTGAGTAAATTCATTATTATGCAACACTGTATTTCCCCTGTATTTCATGTAATTATGGAAAGGCAAAGGGGGGCATTTCAATTTCGGTAAACGTGGCAAAGAACATTTTACTCAAGACAATAGTGCGCCTGTGCGTATGGACAAACACTGGCATGATATGCGATTGTAGCTGGAAATAATGCTCATAGTACCAATTGATACTTTGCTGCTTTTCGTTTTTACAGTTAATCAACTAATTTTAGCTATTTAATATTTAAGCGTAAAATACAGAAAAATAAGGGAATTCAGACTTATTACGGTTATTGACCGGTGACAAACTACACCCAAACTACTACACTAACCACGCAACTTTGTCGATGCAGTAGCAGATGCATCACGAAGGGTGCTTTTGATAGTGTTGTTAAATTAACAGCACCGTACCTGTTCTGCCAACCTTGGAGGAGATTTGTGTATTTACTCAACACTCCTTCGAGATACCGCTTGCGGGATTGCTGCATACAGCCGTTGTTTCTCGATACTCCTCCACAGCTCCCTCCCCCTCCAGCCGGGCTTCCAGATGATCCAGAACCCGGACTGTGCGAGCCACTTCTCCCGAGCCTCTGTGTTGAATTCCCCGGATCCGAAGAACAGGCGGACCCAGAGTTGCTTTTCGAATTCCCTGGATGGGAACCGCCGAGCGCTTTCTCCATGTTTCTGAAGGAGATAACCGATTCGTATTTCGTCAGATCATACGTGAAAAGAGCGCAGTGTCACACGTTAAACCAATAACTTAACAAATTCAGTAGTCATATTTTTCTGACTAGATGCTTTTCTCACTCTGACACCGTGGCAGACCATATTCCCTGCCTACAAAGAGGACTATTTTCCACGCTCGCTGCAGTGGTGGCACTGTGGTCCGTTTCAACGTTTTTCTATTGGAAATCACAGAAGAGTCACTCCCACCACCCCTATGCCAACCCGGATACTGTATTATAGTCCAATCTGGCAGCTAGAAACTGTATCTTTACAGCAGCCTAGTCCTGGGAAACCGGTTCGAAGTTCCACGGAAAGCTAACAAGTAACCCGTTATATTGAAAATGCCGATTCAGCTTTTATTTAGACGTATCAGATATTAACACTTTTCATGCAATATTATGCCAAGGATCCTGGTCTTTTTTTATATTATATAAAAAAATATTATTTTGAAAACAGGAGAGAAATCATTCTAACAGGTTGGTTACATGAAAAGAAAAACCATTTATGCGTATCTTATTGGTCATGTAAATGCCTGAGCTGTGGTTCTTGTAGGATACCCACAGTAGTAGCGTAGGTGTTCTGTTGAAGGACAAGGCTGCTTTATAGGAGGGCACAGAAGAAGTATAGGTGTATTATTGGAGGATACAGTTTGACAGCTGATTTTCATCTCAGCTGCTTTTGAACTGCTATAGCAGCAATTTACAAAACACTGGCGGACCGACAGCTGTGCTGGGCCACTAGTGGACAGCTGGGCACTGCATGTTTGCTGAGTAGGAAAGTAGATTGAAGTACAAATGTCTATTTAGACAGAAGGACACAGTGGTAGCATAGGCTGCAGTGTGGAAGGATACTTTGCTTCAATCCCCATGGTTATGTGTCATGTTTTCCCATACAACATTGCTATCCCAGAAGAGCAGAGTCCCATCAGTGCAGTTTTGCCTACATGAACATTCAAAGTCTCCAGGGGTCATGAGCATGGAGCATGGCTAAAGGTAGCTTACACATAAGATTATAGACTACGTGCATTTGTTTATATGTTTGAGAGAGAGAGAGAGAGAGAGAGAGAGAGAGAGAGAGACAGACAGACAGACAGACAGACAGACAGACAGACAGACAGACAGACAGACAGACAGAGAAAGAAAATTATTTGTAATGGCATGATCAAATAATTAACTGCATGGAATCTAATCAACTGCAATTAATAAATACATTTTTTTCCCCTGAAAACCACTGAACTGAAAATACCAAGGAAGTTGACAAAGTCTTCTTCAATAAGCCTTTTGATTAAAATCCTGCCATTTGACCTGCGTTGTTCCCGTGCATAGACCGTGTAGATAGCTAATAACTACAGCTCCCAAAATCCTTTAGCGCGACAACTTCGTGATGATGCCATTTGTAGCGGTCTTGTGAGCACCCGCTTCGAATTCTACAAGTCTCAGTAGATGCACCTGGAAACGGAGCGTGCTCCGACATCTTTTAATTTTACATAATTCAATTGGGAATTCCAGTTAGTCGTATCAGGGAAAGTAGCGATATCTACTATGGCTGCACCTCTAAAAGTGTGTATTGTTGGCTCAGGAAATTGGTGAGTGAGCGCATTCTGTGCTGCCTACTGGTAACCAGTCGGCTAGTTCTAGCTATTGCTAGTTTCGTTAGCAAGAAAGATGCATTGATCTATCTACAGAATATTAGCCAAGCATGGCAATGTCACATAGGTCTGTTCATCTGGTTTCTCTTTGTGGTGATATTCTCTTTTAATGACACAGTGAATGCTTTAACTAGTTCACTAACTGTACAGGTTGCTGTTACACATTCTCTACCTATCTAATGACCTCAATATTCTGGCTATCTAGCCTGCTAACAATTTATCTGTACTGTAAATTAAACTAAGTTAATATACAGCGCAGAAATAGTTTCATTCGGTATCTAAGGCAATGGGGATGGTACAGGAATGGTACACTTTTGTACGTACTGCACTGTACTTACTCTTTGGAAAGCCACGTCATGTGTAAATTAGTTTTAAGTTAATCCTGTACACAGTGAAGTTGAAGCTTTTTACAATTCACTATTGGCGAACGTGTATTTATCATAATGTTTTAGTATCTGGTATTGTAGGTAATTTTTACAGCATTAATCAGTGTTAGTCTTATTAATTTTCCCCATATCATTATAGGCGTTTCAAGTAATGATACTGGCTATGTCCCCGTCTTTTCGTATGCTACTCTGTTGATGTCATTTGTTTTGTACTGTTTTCAGGTTAACCACAAAAACTACACAATTAAATATTATTAATAATATTACACATTAAGATGTGTGTAACACTATACTGCTGTTTTTTATAGCGTTTAATGAGATTGGTGAACATATTATTTAAATGTCAGGTTTGTAAACGAACCATATAAGTACCATACAAGTATACAAAAAAATACTTTCTGTTAAAAAGCCCTTGCTGATAATTATCTTTCTTCATTAGCCTATAATTTGTCACAGCTTTTTTTTTATTTTAGGTTTAGCTTGCTATTCACATCACAACCTGTGCGCATGATGGAGTTTGAAATGGGATGTGGATTCTTTTTGTTGAATTTTATTGAAAATATTTATTATGGGTGTGAATTATAATGACGTCTAATTGAAAAACAGTACTTGTTAAACAAAATGTTTTACCCTGAGCTACTGTATTTAAATGTAATATTTTTTTTTTATTTGAGAGTACAAAACAGTTCATTACATTTTGTTAATTTTAACCTTCTTTGCTCACCATTATCAAGTATGAGAACAATTTTGGCCACTGACTTTCCAAGGTGTTACTGGAATGTTTTAACAGTAGAGAGGTTTTGGCCTTTTCCCCAGGGGTTCAGCAATTGCCCGGATCATCGGCAGGAACGCCCAGACCATGCAGCGTTTTGCCACCACTGTCAAGATGTGGGTCTTTGAGGAGACTGTCAATGGCAGAAAACTGACAGACATTATCAACACAGACCATGAGAATATCAAGTATTTGCCTGGATACAAACTGCCAGACAATGTGGTAGGAGAATGTCGGGTCTAATTCAGAAGAATTAAAAACACTTAATTGTCTCCATATGCAAAGAAGAAGGTGTTAGGCATAGATTTGGGGGGCCAAGTAAACATATTGTGGCAAGGTTATTCCTCACAAGAAGTTGAAAAGAAGCTTAAGAAGCTTTTTTTGGGACCCATAGACTACCTGCCTAGATTAGGGTATTAGCATGAATTTGAATTGCCCCAAGGATGTTTCCTTTTAAATAAAATCTCACTCAATGTAATTACCCCTCCACGTCCCTCCCACCCGTCTACTTCTCACTTTACAAGATGATTGGATAGATTTCCAATAATTCATTGAACTGTTATTAAAGCCAAAGGAAGCTATTTTGAGGAAACTCGTGGCTATACTTTTGTGTAAAACCTTTTGTGTTATTGTAGGTAAATTGAAAAAAAATTTCTGAAAAAACTACAGGTGGCCTGCACTGTACAGGTTAAACAGCTGTTCAGGAAAGTTAACACACTGACTTTGGTGCACTGCATACCCACAGTAACATACCCACTGGGGTGTTCCTATTGGAGGAGGCCTCTTATCCACCCTGTTTGTTCTCCCTGCCCAGGTTGCAGTGCCCAAACTCCAGGATGCTGCTGAGGGCGCAGACCTGCTGGTTTTTGTAGTGCCACACCAGTTCATCAGGAAACTGTGCGATGAGATGGTGGGGTGTGTATCAGAGAAGGCCCGTGGCATTACCCTCATCAAGGTACGCTCACTACAGAGTCATTCATTCATTCAGTGTCTGCTGGTTACATATAACTACTTGCCTAACCCATTCTTTGATGTAATGACTCAGTGCAGAATTTATTTAGTTACATTGACAACTTCAGCACTGAAGAATTACCTGGATGTATGAGTAAAAAGTAAGGCTACTAGATGGTATGTGCACTGGGGATTGGGTAAGATTGCTCTTATTGCTGAACCCTGAAAAACCATTGTGCAATCACAAGCAAATGTGATGTAGTCACTGTGGACAGTTTGATCTCTGATGTCCCAGAGAAGAAGGGGTTCAGTAAAAACCTTATCTGAAATTTACATCGGCTGCATTTTTAATTAAGAAACCATAGCTACTTGTGGCCTCTGAAGATTATCAAGAAACCAGGCTCTCTTGAGTAATAACCACAACATCTGCTTACCATCCCTCTCCATCTCAACTCTGCATACTACGTAAGAATATTTGATGACAAAAAACAAGCCATTCATCCTTTCTAGACTCATAATTTGTCTACAGTCCTGAGTGTCCAGTATGTGGCAGGTCTGAACTTGAACACTCTAAGCGTCTCTGCCGCTAACACATGGCCTGGCAGACTATTCCACACTTTGACAACTCTGCCTGCATAGAGGGCTTTTATAAGACATGAGAGGTGTTAGACGACCTCTCTCCTAAATCTGGTCTCCAGTGCTCCAGAGACTTTTTTATTTATACAAGCCCTGATTTGTGACAGTACAGTGTGTTTGTATGTGTGTGGGTGACTCGAGGTATGGCAGGGTCAGGGATCAGACAGGCCTGTACAATGTTCCCGCTTGCATGATTGAGGCTATATTTACTGTGGTTTGAGATGGAGGTTCTGTGAGGGGGTGGGGTGGATGTACACAGTGCAACTATTCCGCATTGAGACAGTGAGCAACATGTGGTTACTCTGCTAACAGGGGAGGCCTTCTGGTCTCTACCTGTCTTTCTCTCTCTACCCCAAAAGGAGTGTGTCCTTCCTTCTCTCTCTTACTCTCCTTCCCCTTTTCTGTCCTTCCCTCTTTTTCTCTCCAATGGTATAACAGTCTATAATTTACAGATTGGAAATGACAGAATGTGTCACTTGAATTTTATTGAATTGCAGGTGTGTTTCTGAGGATGTCTTGGTTTTTTTGTAGGCAACAAATATAAATGCACTGAACAAGTCAAGTTTCTTATAATGTTTACAAAGTATGCAGATACTGTATATATTGTCCAGTTTTTAATGCACCACACGTTTCAGATATTGCTGGTTCATAGGATGACACAACGGTAAGACTTCTCACTTCTGAGAGTGTAAAGAAATCTAATTTAAGGCCAATCATTAAACGAGATTTGAGTTTGGTTAGCTCCCTTTAATGACATAAACTACCAGGGTTTTTCCTGCATTGAAATGTCTTAGAAGGGCCACCTAAGTGGTCTTTTGAGCTGCCTATAGGAGAACTTGCGCAACAAAAAACACCTGTAAAACAAATAGAAATGGTCTGTGCATTTACTGGTACAATTTGGCCCTGAATGACACCAAGTTTTGGCTACTTTCAAGTTTATGTGCAATGTTAGACACAGTAAAGTAACTACAGTAGAATCTGCTTAATTGCATAAAAGAATGAGGCAACAGATGTTCTACAACCATTTCAGTTCGAAATGTAGAATTAATTGCATGTTCATTACATTTTGGTGAAAAATATATTTTTGTTAAGAATGTGATTTAAATGAAATTCAAGAAATCAGGGGGAAGGAATTTCTGTGGAATCAGTACATATGAAGACCTGCAATCTATCAGGCTTTTCATGGTAAATTGGTCTCTGGAGGTCCAGGGACTGGGCTGATTGGCAAGTTGCTATGTACATAAAATATGGACTGGGTATTTGTTAATTCATTTTTAAACTACTTAATTACAACAATCCCAGTAAAGGACCTAGTCTCCATTTTGATTAGTTGATTAATTTGGTGATACATTCCTCAGTCAGTGCAAAGCAGTGTCTGACTCTGAGCATTGCCCTATAGACTTCGTCAGAAAGTGGAAATTTCAATTTGATGTACCAGTATGGCAGGATTTAGCATGTGCAATTGAAACACCCAAAGACAGACCTTCATTTTGGTGATGGCACAGATGCTGTATGACATTTGGGACAGGCACTGCTGTCTCTGATCAGTGACTCCCTCTCATTCCCCCCTCTTGGCAGGGCATAGATGAGGGTCCCGAAGGAATCCGACTGATCTCTGACATCATCCGGGAGAAGATGGGGATCGACGTCAGCGTTTTAATGGGCGCCAACATCGCCAATGAGGTAGCTGCGGAAAAGTTTTGCGAAACCACAATTGGTAAGTTTGCTGGGAGCCTGTGACAACCAGCAGTCAGTACAGAGGAAGAATTGCTGGTTGACGGGAGATTTAAGCATGCTTCCTGTCACAACACCAGAATTTTGGTCGTTGATACCAATACCAGTGAAATTCCACAATTCTCGATACCTAATTCGATGCCATGTTTTAAAAAATAAAAAATTTAATCCCATGCACTCCTTTATTAAAAAGTTATGTAGGAACAATAACAAAAAAACAAAAACAATTAGAACATTGGCATGTAGCCATCAAGTATTTAGTAGTAAACAGCAGCTTTAGAGTGTCTCCTTCAAGTACTTAACCAACCATTTTTCAAGTAAACAATACTGTGCTTCCTGATACCATATCCAAAGGCACTTCTTAAATGTTGTTTATTAGTGGTTACCCTTTCAGTCCATCTTACCCCAGGGGCACTCTGGGAGGTATAAGGGGACAGTTTTCCTTTAAGAACCAGAATAACCCAAGTCACTCCAGTGTGCTACAAGTGCCTGAGATCAACAGGTGTTTTCTGCTGGGCTATGACATGCAAACAATGGTTTTTACAATGATAGTGTATAGTCAGTTCCAGTGTCCTTACTTTGTTTCACTGGCATTTAGGAGATGGTCTTCCCCAGAGCAACTTGCAGTGTGAACACAAGTACCCATACTGCTCACACTATTGCATGCACTATGTTGGGTATGGGATAAATATGAGAACATACACTATATGACCAAAAGTATATGGACACCCCTTGGTCTGGGGCTGTTTTGGGCCCCTTTGTTACAGTGTAGGAAAATTTTAGTGCTACAGCATACAATCACATACTAGACGATTCTATGGTACCCCAACACAATGGTTTTGTTGAGAATGGTGTGGAAGAACATGCCAAGCCTCATCTCCATCCAACACCTTTGAGATCAACTGGAAAGCCAACTGCAAGCCAGGCCTAATCGCCCAATCACTAATGTTCTTCTGGCTGAATGGAAGGAAATCCCTGCAGCAGTGCTTCAACAATTCGTATAAAGCCCTTCCAGAAGAGTGGAGGTTTGTTATATCAGTAAAGGGTGGACCAACTCCTCCATATTGCCCATAATTTTAGATGAGATGTTGGATGTCAGGTGTCCACATATTTATGGCCATATAGTGTAAAATGCTGATAAATGTGCATCTGCTTCACAGGAAGTAAAATAATGGAAAATGGCCTCCTCTTCAAGGAGCTCCTGCAGACACCCAACTTCCGCATCACAGTGGTAGACGACGCTGACACTGTGGAGCTCTGTGGGGCCCTCAAGGTAACCTCCATCCTTAAATCCCACACCCAGAATAGTGTCTGTTCTACAGTGCATGCAGAAGTGTGGAAAACAGGGAAAGACTAACCCTGTTATATGTATCAGCATTTACATATTCCCTACTGTATCACAGTGGGATGAAAATGTTGTGAAAATGTGCTTGAGTGATCTTAGGGGTGAAAAGAGGTGGCCGCATCCATAGTTCTAATGAGCCATTGTTGTGCAAGAGGACAGGTTTTTGTGTTTGGATTGAATAGATCCCAGGAAAGCTTCCTAGTTCAATGATAGCAACTGTCAACAAGTATCACTCCTCATAGGAGAAAAATGAGGATGTCACTTATGTTCAGCTCTTACAGGCCACATAAAACAAGCCCATCCATCTTATACTTGGAGTGGATATGAAATTGATTAATATGTGAAAGCAGACCAATATAGCGAGTGTCATGTTTCACTTCTTTTCATTAGTTGATGCTTGCTCCCTCTCCCTCTCTCTCTCTCTCTGCCCCCAGTCTCCCCCTTCAGAAATGAAACAGTAATGTTATTTGTAATGTATTTGTAGGCACACCTGCTTTGGCAACTTTCTTAATATTGTTGTATAAGACAGGATAAGGGCAGGATGGCAAACTGAAGTAAAGTCTGTCCACTGATGATGAACTTTGAGTGCAGTCAGCACTGCTGCTGTCTCCTGCTCACTGAGTTATCACAAGTCACTCAAGTCTTACCAAGACAGAAAGCCTGAAATTGTTTTCTGTTACAGTGGAATAAAACTGGGAGCCTTTGGTATTGCTAAAGTGAGCTATTAGACATGGGATTATAATGGAAACAGGTCAGCTTTTGCTTTTTTCTATAATTTTGCTATTTTAATGCACATTAGTACAAAGTTCACCACTTCACGTCATTTTAAAGTAGTATAAATAGTTTGTACTAATGTGTACTTTTTACAGTATATGATCTAATAACTTTCACTGATGAAAGCAGTGGAAAATCATGGTGACTTTTGCATAAAATAACCAGCAAATGAGACTGAAGTGGCAGTCCCCCCACCATCATTTGAATGAAACGACTTCATTAGATGTTCACACCAGCAGAATTGAGATAAATACGCAGGGCAATAGCAGAAACTTTCTGCTGGGTGAATTAAATTGTGTTGCAAATGCCAAAGACACCACCATTTGAGGAGCTATACCTGGCCTTATTATAATATGCTTAAAGCCATCTTGTACATAAAACTAAACGGATCCAGTGGATATTTACATTATCATCCTGACTCGCAAACCGTTCCGTCAAACCTCGGTGGTGTAGTGTTTCTGAGATCTTTCTCACCTTTTCACCTGTGGGGACTTTGCATTTCCACACTGGAAATACTGGTTTTGTGACAGAATGTAATTCATTCAGTCTGACTGGCTTTGAATAGACTACAGAGGAGTGTTTCCTCCCTCAGGCGTGAAGGACTTACTCCTTGTTGTGTTAGTACGGACATCGAAAAGCCTGGAGCTTAAACTAAAACACTTAGTTAAAAACACCAAGAGTTACAAAAAAGTACACCGAAGAACTGTGTATACAGATGTTCTAAATAAAGGATGTTGATATGTTCTGATTGGAGAGTGTTTATGGTTCTTCAAAGCAGATTACCAGTATGGTCCTTTCCCACTCTAAGGTCCTATCCCCTTATTAGAAATTCCCCAAAGCTGAATTTTGGAGCACATATTTCTCTATCTTCTGCCAGCTCTCCTCTCCCCTCTAAGCAGTCCAGTGCTACTTAAATCCCCAACATGAATGTGGCCCATGGCACTTGGTCTCCCAGTGAATTAGCTCTCCTTGTCCTCTCCAAAGAGAAAGTATGCCTGGTTAATTAGTGCACTTAATGGCTCAGTTGTTTGTGGCCAATTAGCCCGTCAGGACAGCTGTAGTCTTGGGTGAGGGGCATACCTGATAAACATTATGTTTGCTCTCCCCTCTGTCACTGGGCAGAACATTGTGGCGGTGGGGGCAGGGTTCTGTGATGGTCTGCGTTGCGGGGACAACACCAAGGCGGCAGTGATCCGGCTGGGCCTGATGGAGATGATCACTTTCGCCAGGCTGTTCAGTAAAGACGGCGCGGTCTCATCCGCCACCTTCCTGGAGAGCTGCGGCGTCGCCGACCTCATCACCACCTGCTACGGCGGCCGCAACCGCCGCGTTGCAGAGGCCTTCGCTAGGACCGGCAAGGTGGGTCTGCCACATCTGCACCAGGAACTCTGCCAGTAGAGATGAAGTTGGCATGAATTAAACTTTCAATGGGTCATAACTCTTTGATGCTTTTTTACCTGCAGGCAGCACCAACTTAAGGACTACTACCCACTATTAAGCACTGTATGGGAAATGACATGTCCTGGATTTTACTTCTGTTAGGTGATTAATTTAATGTGTGCTAATGGAAAAGCCCTGCATTACACCTCTCAGGCTCTCTCCATCTCTGCAGGACAAACGGCCACACTGCAGAGCTTAGTAACATCCAAAACGGTGGTGAGGTACAGTCATGAGTCCACAGGTATTCTTTCAGGTCTAGCCTGAATGAGAAGTTTAAAAGTGCCCTCTTCTGGTCGGAGTGAGGTTTTTTCCTTGTCAAATAGTACAGTTCCACCATCATGTTGCATTATTTTACCTACAAATGAATTATTCTACTGAAAACTTGGAAAGGCTTATAAAAGATGATGCGAAGTTCGTCAGGGGTTATAAGAAATGTGGGTAGATTTGGAGTGTGTGTGCACTATGGTGTAACTTTAATGGCAAAAGTGAGTCAGAGTGAGTCAGAAATGAATTTGAGAGCAGAATTCCCCTTGCTTGTGTACAGATTTGATATTTTCACACTCAAAACTTGGTCTGCGCACTTACATTTGCCCTGATTCCTCATTGATTTTTTTTTCTGCTCACACTCAAAACAATGTCCTCTTGCTCGTTTTTTTTTAGTTGCAGCATTACAGCCAAACACCCAGCCAATAAAAATTAGCCAGAAATGCTCTTGCCCAAAATGTAACTTGCCATCTTGTTTCACAAATCCAATTTTTGAGTTTACTATTGTGAAGCTAACAGTAGTACGGACTTCCACGAGGGACTGAAAATTTCAAAATAAAAGTCCCCACAATAAAACCAGTTTATGTTCAATATAATGGAATTCATTCTCTGCTTCAGAGCATCGAGGAGCTGGAAAAGGAAATGCTGAATGGGCAAAAGCTTCAGGGTCCAGCCACATCAGCTGAAGTTTATCGCATTCTAAAACAGAAGAACCTAGTGGAGAAGTAAGTAGTGAGTCAGTGAGTGCATGTGTACCATGCAGTGCTGTGACACTCCGTGTGCTTTTCTATTCCATTCTCATTCAACCTGTGCTCATGTCATGTCAGGTTCCCACTGTTCACTGCGGTGTACCAGATCTGTTTTGAGGGGAAGCCAGTCCAGCAGATGATCTCCTGCCTACAGAGCCACCCAGAGCACATGTGAACATGCTCTTCCTCTAAGGCCCACATCCTCATCCCTTTTCCCCATACCTCGACTGGCTACGATGCATATTTCACACTGCACTTTGCCAGGCCATCACCGTAAATAAGCATTTTTTCTTAAGTGACCTGCCTGGTTAAATATAAAGAAAGAAATAAAATTGATAATTTCCAATCACAGCACATTCAATATCTAACTCACATATGTGGCATCAGACTGGCCGCATGCACTTAGAACATGGGTTTCTAAGGCTAAATTTGATATGTTTGCACAAATATGACCTTTTTTGTGGCCTGTGTAAGGCATACAGTCAACAACTGCCATAACCTTAGTACACGTTACCAGGCACTGCATAGGGGGTGTGGCCTGTTTTCTCTCTCTGGTTATACATCATGATTCTGTGCCATTCCTCCAGCTGACAGGACAGTCGCCATGGACACCATGGAATTAGGTCACCTTTGAGGTTTTTTTCACCTCGTCATTATTTGACAAGAGTTTAGCTACAATGCAAACATGCACATTTCAGCTATAATATAAACCCTTATTTTGACATGCTACAAATAACTAAATTGTCTGACTAAGTGCAAAGTTTGACAGTTCTTTTGTTTTCTTAAAATGCAGTCCAGGTAAATGTATGGTACAGCTATATTTGGGCTATGGTGTGAGCAGTAATTTGGGTGCAGTTGTTTCCCTTTCTAACTTTTATAAAATTGAATCTGAAAGTTATAGTTTGTGTTTCTAAAACTATTTTAATATTTTGTGTATACTGAAGTTCTTTAATACACAAAGCACATCTTTTTTATGACCATAAAACGATTTTCTTTTTGTTTTGACCACACAAAAGGCATCTCAAACTCATGTCTTGAATAGCTGCAATATCTACTGTTTTTTGTGTGCTGTTGCACTTAAGAACTTAAGTGAAGTCATTTATTGGCCAAAAATGTTGTTTCCAAGGCATAAATTGGCTCCTATTTGGAAGAAAAGCACAAGAACCTACAGTCACGGAGGCCCTCTAGAACCAGATTTTAAAATCCCTGTCTCATAACTTCCCTGCATGTATGTAGTTGTGTCTGACCCTTCAGAGGAATTCAGGCGTTACTGTAATCTTTATAAAGGACGGATGCATTCTGTGAGTGCTACCCATATGTTTCAGTCTCTAACATTCCAGTATGAATACATGAATTTTTACTTTACTAAATATTTGACCAGATTTACATCATAAACAAAACTACTGTGTTACCTCTTTTACTTTTTTTATATCGCAGTAGCAGTAACACGAATTCAATTTGAAACAAATGTACATTTTTTACATTTTTAAGTTGAAAAGCCTGTTATCCCCGCTACATTTAAAATATTTTATTTTTCTATAAGCACTGCCAAGTACTGTAATTGAAATGTAAATTGTACAATACTTGCGATTTCAGCATTAATAACGGGAATAATAAAGGGAACAGTATTATAAAATTTTATGCACTATGGGAACACAGAATTTATTAGAAAATGCAGTGCTCATACTTTCCAATTATTGGCATTGTCCTGGTTGACATACATATACTTATTTACCAGCATTATCAATGTGTCCATTGTCACAATTTAATTATTGAAAAACTATGGCATTAATTCGGTCAATATCAAAGTGTTTATATTAGTTCTACAATTTAGGCAAAGCTTCTTTGTCATAGATGCTTTTTTCATAGTACATAGTATAAATAACCTTACCTTGTCTAAATAGCCTACTTGATTACGCATTTGGTTTTAAGTAACAAAGGCGGGAACTGGGTAGTACCTCCAAGTACCAGCCAAGCCATGAAAACAGTACACTACTTTTTTTTTGTTGTTTTGTTTTTATCGCTTTTAATATAGACTAGTCACTGTTGAGTACATGTATGTCTTTTATTGGCAAATTATGAATATGTTTGAAACAGAAGCCATAGCAGTAGTTCTGGGTGATGTGTGAACATTCCTATTTTAAAGACATTGATTGTGCTCTTACTTCAGTCCGTGGGATTAAAAACTTAAGTCGTATAAATGAAAAATGATTCAATATCTACATCTGTAAAACATCTGCACTTTTTCTGTTAAGATGAGACTTAAAATGAATTCCAGTATGCTGCCTTTGCCATTGAAATTGTGTATGCATATCGGCACACAACACCACTAAGGAAGGCAGTATGCTGAAAAGGTTGAATCTTCAGCTGCCTCTTAACCCAAAAAAACTGTTTATCAGGGCTTGTTTTACATTATATGCAAGTGAGTTTTTAACTTGGCAGTGCCTGACAGAAAGTGAAACTTATCAAGTTAGTTACAGTAGGCCTGTGTATTTTGGGGAGATCTGAGAATTTGTATTGAAGAACCTGTGTGACTGCTTTCTCCAATCTCAGAACAGCATATTCATTTTTAAAATTAAAAACAGATAATGTATTGTTATATTTCTCTCATGCTTATTTTATTTGTCAGATTTTATTTTTCTTTTGTACTTGGGTTAAAACAGTAATTGGAATAATTCCTCATTTTCAGTTGCATCCGTTTAAACTTCCCACAGACATTATAATAACCACTGTGCAATCTGGAAGCAGAAGTCTGCTGCATTCAGAATGGCAAAGACCTTCACACACTACAGTCTATCAGTACCATCATACTGCATGTCAGTCAGTGAGAAGTACATCATGTGTATTGTCACTTCGTGCTACCTTTTTAAAAAATGTATCTTTAAAGTTCCCTGTGTCCTATGTTCAGGGTGTGGGACCTGTGTATTGCTTTCAGCATATCAGGGGGAGCGGATTGAACCTGTAGGTTAACCAGTGAAATATATAATAAAATCTCACATTTCAGCTGGTGGTCAATGCTTTTTTCACAGCAGAGCTGCTGCGAAGTGGACATCTGTAAAGTTGTCTACAAAGTTGACTCCTTTGAAGTGTTAAGAATGTTAAAGTGCACAAAATTAACTAAATGTTGTAAACTTATGATTTTTAAATGAAAATAAGGTAAAAGAAAATAAAAAATATTTCAGATAGTTACTTGGATGGCACTGCGGACAGCAGTGACAAAGTTATGCAGCTAATGCTCTTCTGCTCCAGAAATTCTGTTGTGATTAGAAAACTTAAGAAATTATGTAACTGTAGTCTAATTGAAATACAGGTATGGTTACTGTGGCTGTTAGTTATACAGCTGTGCCTCCGGAAAGACAAGTCACCAAGATTATGTGATTGAAGTACATCCATAATACTAGTGAAAAGATTAATTGGAGCATGCATATCACCTGAATTCATGTCTGAAAGCCTGCCCACTCTCTTAATACCAGAACCTTTATCAATCAGCCATTAAAATTGATCTCAAACAGAATACATGTTTTTTGCAATATTAATAAAATCACTGTTTATTCATGACAACGACACACTAGAGTCACACCACAGTATAGTCAAACAAGCTAGTACACTCACAATACAGCCCACACCCTTTGGGTTAAAAACTATAATGCTAAGTTGGACAGCATTGTTTAAAACACTTAAACATTTCAGAACTGGCTCCTTTGTAGAAGCTCTATCATGTATGTACATACAATGAGCAGGGCATAGAAAGGTCTGGCTTGGTAAAATGTAATCGCATGCCTCATGTTGTGAATGCAAAATGACTGATCGTCCTACAGCATGAGCACTGTTCGTTTATGTAGTTTTAATCACTTTATTAACATTCCATTAATTTAGGTCTCGTGTCTTAAAGAGCACCTTATGTAACGGTTGAAAATGACAAACTAAATTTATGCTTGGGTTACTGCCTTTATTCAAGTCCCAACCTACTTCTTCCTGCAAAAAGTTGTTTGGAAAGTGAAACATTCACATTTGATCACTTGAATTATTCTTTTAAATAATGTACAGTGGCAGCATCACACCAGGTAGTTTCATATACACTTAAAAAATGTTCGTTCCTAATCTAATAACATCTGGAAACACATGAAATGTGTTGCACAAAGTCTAAATGATTCTGTATTCCTTGTATAATCCTGATGCATGATTTTAAATGTCTAAGCACATTATCATGGGAAACAAAATGAAAAAGAAGTAGGAAACTGTCCCCCATAAGAACAGTTTTTCCCTTTCAGGTTCTTTTGTGCACTTGTCATTATATCCAAAGCCATTGGTCTTCCTGGTCTAATGCCAATTAATTTAAGTTTAAGTTTTTGTGCTATTGAATTTACCGTGGTGACCCTCTATGGCCTGGCTCATCAACATGCAAAGAAGCAGGCCAAAGCTGCCAGCAAAGGGCAGAGAGGTGTGCGGATTTAAAAACTTCACTCAGGGGGACTCTTGGATTTCTCACGTCACAGTTGTTAAAAGTCTTTTTTTTTTTTCTTTCTAACTCTTAGGTTAGGTAGAAAACACACAATTCATTCACATTACGAATCAGATGTGGAAACCTTCCACATCACTTTCAACACTGAGCTGATTATTCTTCCCCTTCAATAATGTGCACCCCTACTCCTAATACCCCAGCATCCCTTCCCAGTGAAATTCTCAACAGCATCACTGCAGTGATCCGTCACAAATACCTCCCTTTCCTGGTACCCCTCTGAGGTTAGTCCTCGTCTTCCTCATCATCATCATCATCATCACCAAAGGACAGAAGACTGCTGTTTTTCACCTTCTTCCCTTCATTCTCCTCTTTCCCCTTGTGACTCTCCTTTTCTTCCTGCTGCTTCCTCTTTTTGCTGGAACTGGCTGTGATGCCCTGGAACTTCTCTGAAGAGCGCTTTTCAGGCTTCTTGAAAACTATTTTGCCATCTGCTGGTGGTTTCCCTTCTGCATCTATAGGAAATGATCGGTAAGTTTAGACTACTTGTTCCCAAACTCGGTCCTGGGGCCCACCAGTGTACACTAGTTTTCGTTCCAACTATAATTTCAATCCAATAATTTTAATAGGCTGTTAATTTTTCTTAATTAGGTGCTTTTCATGTTTGGAGGTATTATTTACGTTCTTAAGCAACTGTGGCTGGAACGAAAACTAGCACACACAGGGGGGCCCTCGGACCGAGTTTGGGAACCACTGGTTTAGACAAATCCAGCCAAGAGCAGCAATGTGGCTACGACTTCGTTATTCTCAAGATTTTCAGGCAAATGTTAGGGACAAATGCTTTTGTACAAAGAAAACACAGTGGCGGTAACTTTATGTAATTTTAGCATTGGACGGGAAAAGAAGACTTGCCTGATTTCGAATCTTTAATTTCATCTTTTATCTTCTGGACCTCGTCTGCAGATAGGTGGCCCTTCTTCAGAACCACCACTTGCGGCTTCTCATCCTCACGGTCACTGTCGTCGCTATCGCCGTCGAACTTGGGCAATTCTTCTCTCTAGGATGTAAACATACATGAATGTAAAAACTATTTCACTAGTTAATGCCTCGAAATTGTCAATATGACACGAGAAAAATTCCAGGTAACTTAAAAGAACAGCAATGGACTTAACGTACGCTAGATAGTTATAGCCTACTTCATAGCTATCGATAGAGCTTTGTAGCTACAGGAGCGGTAGCTATCTTAGGTGAGATTTCATTTTAACCCAATAAATTGCCAAGTAGATAGCAGTAATATAGCTAACATTGGCTAGATTGTTTAACCAAAATCAACCAAAGAAGGGACTTTTTTGTTGATATTAGTATGTACAGGTAGCTACATTATCTAGGTAACGAAGGTTGATTCATTTCGTGGTGGCTAACAAACGTTTGATAGCTATGGATAGCTAGCTAGAATACGTACCTTGGTATCAACAGTCGGTCCCTCTTTGAATCCAACATCATTCTTAAATTTACGTAGAAATGATGGTTCTGCTGGCTTTATCCATGAAATATTGCTCTTTTTGCTCATTGTATGGCTTTTGTCTAATCAATTAAATATTTAAACCATCAGTGATGTTTGAATTTACGAAATGTCGTACTCGGCTTGGCATTTGGATAAAAGCAAACGTCATCCTTGTGCGCCTACAATTTAACCAATGACAGTGCAAGTTGAGAAGTTGACCTTGCTTTCTTGTTTTTAGAAAAGAAATGTTAAAAATATTCTGCTGATGGGCGAACTCTTTATCAACTAATCAAGATGCCTTTACACTTCGCCAAAATTTCTAATTTTTCATAAATAACTGCTCTTTTTTATACATCTCTGGTGGAGTATGTGAAAAGGGGAAGTGCAAAAAGCCTCTTACAGCTGGCTACAGACTACAAAATTCTTGATCCCAACACATGACGCACTTTGACTCATTATATTTTCACCTTTTTTCTCTCTTTATTTATTTATTTATTTTCTTAGTTCAGTTATCCTCTGGCCTTTTATCTTTATGTGTTTTTTATTCTTTGTGATCTGTGTGCACTCTATAAACGTGCTAGTTTTTTAGTTTTTTTCTGTTTGTTTTTGTAGGCATGTTAAATGATGTCAAATATACCTGAATAAATTAGTGGAAAAACATAAGAAATGCAGATGCTTCCATACTCCATACAGGTGTACTGCATGATACAATTAAGCAATTAACATTCTATCTTGCTCTGTTGCATGTATAAACATGCTGAGCAGGCCCAGTTGACCTCGATTTTGGATCACGATGGCAAGAAGAAAAAATCGAATTGACTTTGAAAGAGGGTTCATTATTGGGGCACAGATGGCAGGAGCTTCAGTCAAAAAGACTGCTCAACTAGCTAGTGTTTCAGTAGGAACAGTGACTAAAGTGACGTCTGCATTTAGATCTATGGGAAACACATCAGTAAATAGGGTTTGAAATTGTGGTCGAAAGCACACATTCAATGACCGTGATGATTGTGCATTAGTGTGATACGTAAGGAAAAACAGAAGAGCAACTTTTCCTCAGGTGACTGATTATGTCAATGCAAGATGTGATCACACTGTGTCAGCAAGAACAGTCTGTTGACAACTACATAGAGAGGGATATTATAGTAGGGATGCAGTGCATAAACCCCTCATTACAAAGATGAATGCACATTTGAGAGTTCAGTGGTGCAAAAACCATAGGCAATGTCTACAGAGATGTGGAAAAAAGTGACATGGTCATATGCGTCAGTCTTCATCATATTTTCGACAAGTGGGTGAGTGCATGTGTGGCGGACACCAAGAGAATGATACAGGCCTGAATGCTTGACCCCTCCAGCAAGGGGGCCCAGTTGCTGTTATGCTATGGGGGGCATTTTCCTGGCATGGTCATGGTCGTGATCACCTTTATCCTGTGATGAAACATTTCTATCCTGATGAGAGTGGATGACAGGATGACAATGCCCCCATCCACAGGGCACGAGGGTTCACTGAATGATTTGAAAATGATGTGAATCATATGCTATGGCCTTCAGTCACCAGATCTCAACCTATTTGGGAGATTTTGGACTGACGTGTTAGACAGCACACTCCACCACCATCATCAAATGAGGGAATATCTTTTGGAAGAAAGGTGTGTCGTCCCTCCTGTAGAGTTCCAGAGACTTGTAGAATCTATGCCAAAGCACACTGAAGCTGTTCTGGTGGCTTGTGGTGGTCCAACATCTTGCTAAGACAATTTTTGTTGGTTTTTTCTTTAATTTGTCATCCGTCTGTATGTTTGTACATTCAAATACTCCAAGTCTTTTGAAAATAATATTGTTTCCATGTAAGGTTCAATGTCATTCATAAAAACAATAAATAAGGGGTTGCCATTTGAAAATTTTTGTTTGCAAATATATTTTTCTAAAAGTAAAATAAGGTTAAGAAAAACTTGGCAAAAACATGGAAAACATGCCTTGTCACTTACCTAGAGGCTCAATGTATACCTACAAATAAAAAAAAATGATTTACACATCTTTGAAGATAATTTAAAGAAATACAAAGGGATTATCAAAAACTCACCAAATTTAGCTCATTTATAGAATGATTTGTGCAGACAATAGCGACACGAACAGCCCAGTCTTTTGTCAGTATAAGGATTTTACAATGGTTGCCAAAATTCTTTTTTCCCCAAATATGTGACACAAAGCAGTTGCACATACTAAAGTGACCTGATTGTATTTATTTACTTATGATAATTTGTCATTTCATCTTCCCCATACACTATACAATGACTTATCTTGTTTACTGAGTGCCTGTGATGTGCGTGTGCCAGCTACACCAGTTTCACAGATTGCACAGACGGAAAAGACGATGCAACATGCTACCATGTGTCCTCCCATGAAGAAGCATGTTGCAGCAATGTGGTGGAGCTAATGTGATAAGTTATGCACATGTACCTACTTCTGTAGTCCATGCAAGACACAAGACAAGACACAAGTGTGTGTGTGTGTGTGTGTTTGTGTGTGTGTGTGTGAGAGAGAGAGAGAGAGAGAGAGAGGAGGGGGGGGAGCACAAGTGTTCTTGGATTGTTAGATTGAAGTAGTCAGCCTGAAGGACAAATCTTTCCTCTGGGACATTTCACAATAGGTCATCTTTTATTAGCTCATTAATTTCATTTCTGTGCAGTCTCCTTCATATCACCTTCATATCAAATTAGGATGTTTTTCTCAGATATGTAGACACATATAGTAAGCTCATAATTGTCAGCCTTTTGTCACAGATACTCAGTGACTGCCACTTTTAGATGATGGTCAATGATCAGATTGAATTTTATTTTGAAATACCCAACCCAGCTCAAAAATAACCTGCATTTTTTTAGATATTACATACAGTAGGTATTACATATTTGTCTAAAAAGAATGATGTTATCTGGAAATATATGTTTTTGAATAGAAATATAATCGTGTCAGAGCAACAGAAACAGCAACTCCCACAATCCCTCCTAACCCTGTTATACTACGTAAGTCCCACCTCTGGCGCAGTGCGTTCTGATTGGCGTATGTGGCGAGCGGCTATAGCAATGGGCTGTAGGTAGGAAGTACATCTTACATAGGCTACATATAACACAGAAATGTGATGGATCAGGATTTGTTAGTCAGTTAATTGTTTTGTCTTCGTACCACTTCGAAGATGTTCCCCGGTGTTTTCTATGCACTCCTTGCGGGCTTCCTCGGAGCCGTCGCGTCTTCATCAGCAAAACTGTCGCTTGGAGCCGATTACCTCAAAGGGGTGTGTGAGACCGGGCTGAAAACATGGGGAGGAGAGGAGAGAAAATTTAGACAAGCGGACGAAACTACAGCTTGCGACTGGGTGAGGCATCGCTGCAGATTCGGCTATTTGAATAATTAACAGTGTAGGGCTCGGGCGGCCGTGAATAATGCAGGTCCATTTTCTCCGAGTCGCTCTCTGCTTAAGTAAATGGTGACGCAACGCAACTTGAACATTCTGCACTTCAGCCGGAGGTTGTCAGCGCGAGAGCACGCTGCGTTCTGCTGCAGCAGGAAGATCACAGATGCAAGCGCAGTCTGTGCATCTCCGCGTAGCATCACTGTCGTTGTTTATGCAGTGTCACATTTTGAGCAGTTCGTAAAGCTTTTTTGGAGGGAACTGACGCTAACCAAATTAACGGTTAATAGGGTAGAGTAGATATTGTATTAGCCTGTTGGACACATGCTTCCAATCGTAAGAACTATAATTCTTAAGGTCGACCAAAATGACCTTCAGACCCTTGCGAACATTTACACCTACGTATGTACCTACTGTTATTTTTATATTTATACTGGTCAGACAAATTTTTATCGCATGTGATATGTGTTGGATACTTGTGTAGTGTAGTTCTATTTGTTTTGCAATATTACATTCCATTTTAGGGATTTTCTCAGCGACTTACAAAGCTTACATGCTTTGATTACAATCCATTTGTACAGCTGAATATTCACTGAAGCAATGTAGGCTAAGTATCTTGCTCTAAGGTTACAGCGCCGCACCTGAGAATTGACACCAACTATAAGCGAGAAGGGTTGAGGGTTCCAAGTTCGTCTTGCGCCGTTGCATCTCCTACTGTATGGCAAAATGCATTAAAACGTATTATTGTGCGCAGCAAATTATTGTGCGCAAGCTAATCTCATCTGTATATCTCAATGTCAGCAGTACCCATTTGTTCTATACGCACAGGTGTGTATGTTTATATGTGAACAAGTAGACAGATGTTAGTGTGCAGGTGTAGCTACCTGTGTTTGTATGTGCACAAGTGAGCACCTGTGTGACAGTTCTCCGCCCTGTTTGCAGCTGCACATTCCCCTGCGGCTGCTATGTGGAGGGCTGCTCTTTACCTGTAATGCTGTGATGTGGACCTTCTTTGCCAAAGCGCTCAGGTACTCTTCCTCATCTGCCAGGGCCACTGTGACCACCACCGCCTCAAACTTCATATCCTCAGTGAGTATCCTCCCGCTCTGGGTTTGTGTGTCTCTATGACTACACCATACTCAGAACTGAAATGGCATGGAAATGCCTCTTTTCTCTTGCATGCACCTAGAGATTAAACTATTGGAATCATGTAGTGCTTAGGTTTTTACATAATATGGCTGTGTCATTCAGCTGCAGCCAATAAAGTAGTCAAATCTGTGTAATTTAACAGCCATTGCAAGTTAGAGTGAGGAGAGTGTCCCTGAGGCATGATGATACCCTTTTCATTAGAATAGGTCTAGATATGTACTGTGTTTAAATGACTCAACTGGCATGTTCAGAAACAACATTGTAGGCCCAGAGGTTTAAATATTTGTGTCTGTGTGTGTGTGTGTGTGTGTGTGTGTGTGTGTGTGTGTGTGTGTGTGTGTGTGTGTGTGTGTGTGTGTGTGTGTGTGTGTAAAAATGAGTGCCTCTTTGTTTAAAGGAAATTCCCACCCATACCCAGAATAAAAATGGCTATATGCAGATGATAATACAGACAGAAAGAGCAGGAATTTTTGAGATAGTACTTCTAAAAATGAGATTTCACCTGTTGACCTAGTTTGGAAGAATTACTCTACAGTTTAATACAGAACATATATTGTAGATTGGGTATTTGTGTGTTTGCCATCATTATCTTCGTGATGTCAAAATCAGTGGGGGAGGGGGTACTTGCCCTGTTTCAGCAAGTAGCATGTGTCAGTATGATGTTTTCATCTTTGAAAGTGTATTTTGAAAGACAGATTATGCAGCCACTTGTGTTTCCCTTACTTCTAGCACCTATAGGCCATTGAAAAGTTAAAAATAAGGGGATTGGATTTATAAGCCAAATCTGAAGACCAGTTTTGACAAGCACAAGAGATTTGCGAAAACATTTGATTTAAAGCCTCTGAAAATGAATTGAGCTATATTGGTCTATCTATATCACAATAAACATACTGTAAGTATCAACTCATACTCACATAGAAAATGTGAATTTTCCCTTTAATGCGGCAGTTGCCAAAATGTACCATGTGCAAACAGGTGATCATATCATGAATAATTTACATTGTACTGTACACATACAGAAGTGTTTCTAGCATGTGATGAAGGTATGTGGCGTACAGTAAACTCCTGATAAATACATCTATTCAAGAGCATTGCAATATATGCCCTTACCCAGGAAAGTACTAAGTAACATCAGTTGGATTCAAACAGGACCATTTGCATTATGCAGTAAAACAAAATGCATGTCCGTCTTGTGTGATAGAAAAACATTGATGATATTGGCGTGCCTCCACCTCCCTGCCCGTTTCAGCATACAGGCTACTGTCAACACATTGCCTACTGTCTCGCCCTAATGAAACATCATTCATTAACACCAGATCGGATTGATGTTTTGTCTGCACAGGCATCTCTAGGATAGCTAATTTGTATTTGCTTTTGGTGCAGGCATTCTTGGGGCAGCTCATATTCGGGGAGACTCATGCTGTGCTGTGGTGGGTGGGTATCTCCCTTACCCTCTCTGGGCTCCTGGTGCTGCACAAATCAACACCTCGTGATGCCCAGCCGACCACAGCAAAGAAGGATGAGTGAGGGCCTACCTGGTGACCTGACACAGCAACCGATTGGCCAGCATACTGACCACTCCTACCAACAGAGGGTTTTCCACAGTGACACTGATATCACGACAGCATTGGGGACACAACAAGGCCAAAATGTTCCTGAAGCATATCAACGTACCCAGAAAACTTCCTTCTCTGTGAGATTTTTAAAGAATGAGAGTGGAACAGTTGGTTTACCAGATGTTTTAGGTCACTTTACAACTTGATGCATCATGCACCATGGAAATTATGTACAGCAGGTGATAAATTTGGTCCTTCCGTCATGTAACACAAGAGTGTAAAACAAAATATGAATCATTGTAAAAAGATTTTTCTTTTTTTTCCCCCTGCCAACATGGCATTGTTGATCAGCAACAGGAAGAATTGAGGTAGGCTACTATTATAGCAGGTCTGTTGTCCACTGTAGTTCTCTTACTGGCTCCATAATTTTCTTCCAACTATTCCTGTGATGTACATGTAGATTACCAGTGACATCTTATACACTGCTGCTAGTGCCAGAGAATCCAGCCCAAAGTGCCCCTACACCTGTGTACGCAAATCCTTCTGTTTACAACTGCAAGAGATGCCTTCACAGAATGGAGAGCTGCGGGGAATAACTGTGATATTTACTAGTAAAAGAGCATAATATTTATTAGTAATGGAGCATAACCTCCTAGTTCTCACCTGAGGCGCTCAAAAGACAAATTTCATACAAATGAAATTGAGTCAAGCAACGAGTCTAGCAAAATCAGGAAGGCTCAGACATGCATCTCCCTGTGGTAGTGTGCTGAAATGTGTTGCACACTTTGAGGTCACAGCTCTTTCTGTTGCTTCGTGTTGCTAACTTGTTGCTGACATGCTCAGTATGTGCTTAGATGTCACATATACAAGACTGCTCTTTGCATTTTGGCCCCTATTTGGTTTTCAGCTCGTCCTCTGTTTCTCATCTCACTGCAGTATGGAGAACCGTTTAACTTCCTTTCTATGGCCAGAGTCAACATACATTACAGGCACAATATCAATTAAATAATTTCCTTTTACGAAACAATATCTTAAAAATGTAAAAATATGGGATTAATTCATATCTTGCATATATATCAGAAATATCATGTATACATACAAAAATGTTTTGATTACTGTACAAGTCTATGGAAGGGATACAACGTATTTTATACGTCTTTCTTGTGACCTCCACTTCCATTTTCACTATGTTGTTATGGACCTCAAAATATCAGCGTAAACATCACTCCACCTCTGCATTCATGAACATCAGTTACAAAAATTATAATAATCTGACATGTATCAATCAAATTTCAGCATCAGTACCAAACCAACCATGGCCGTTAATTATTACAAATGCTTATGCTGACAAAAATGCTTTTAAAATAAAATTTCAGTTATGCTTACATTTAGCTCTTGGGAGAAATAATTGTAGTATGATGAAGGGGAGCGTCCTATGGTGGTAAACAGAATTTTCCTTTGCAAAGGTGGACCATTTCAAAGCGACCAAATTTATAGTTCCCTGTACATTTTTGTGGAGGTCAGGGGTAGCTTACCTGACTGGGAGAAGAGGTGACATCATGAGTCCATTATATGTCTCATGCAGGCTGGGTTGTCAGACACTACACTCACTATCCCAGAGCACTGTGAAAGGGTTGGGTGGGGATTGAACTACACATATGATTGTAAAATGGGGTTACATTCATTAGTGATTGCATATTGCATTCCTTTTGATGCACATATATGCATGCAATAAAAAAACGTACCTTCCATCCGTGTGTAGCTCTCCAGACACAGCCTTCGTTTCCTGGAATGACAGTGATTCCTGTCGTTTTGGGCTTGGGCTACGACCCACATTATACAGTGGATAATTCTGAGACACTGCTGGTCTTTGACATTCTTTAGGTATGTTCACTAAAGTCTGATTTTCAGTTTGGCTCTATGCAGACAACCATCCTCCATCCAGCATGTCCTCTTATGGAAAATGTTTCTAGAAAAATGGCAAATACATTTTTCCCCAAGTCTTAGAGTACCTGTCAAACAAGTTATCCCCTCTGAAACAAAAAATTATGTTTTCTTTATGTGACTCTGGTTAAATGACTGATCCTAAAGCTGGAGACAATGCACTGTATTATCAGACCAACTTCTATAGTATAAAACTGCACAGTATCTTCAAATCACCTTCCTATTTGACGACTGCACTGTACCCTCAAAATACCATCCTATTGGGTGAGACTGCACTGTATCCTCAAACCTACTTCCTGTTGGATAAAAAAATTAACTTTATCCCTAAACAACCTTACTGTTGGATAAGCCGCTGTTGTTTCCTCGTTATGCATCCAGTCATGCCAGAAGATCAGCTGTACCATATCCTGTGAACTTTCTGCAAAGAGGAAAATGAATAAACCTGTATTTATTCAAATAGTGACTTTTGTTGTAATAGAAAATTGGCTCCCTGTATGTGTATTTTGTGTGTTTTTTAGTACAAATGTCATAGGAGCTTCAGCATTAGTCTTCCGGAGTTTGAATGCAAATCAGCAGAAGTGTCATATGCCGCGTTTCCACCGCAGGAACTTTACCCCGGAACTAGGAACCTTTTGAGGAACTCAGTGCGTTTCCACCGCAGGAACTAGGGTCTAAATTTAGTTCCTGGGGCTTTATTTTACCCACCAAAAGGTTCCTGCTCGGGGGGTAGTACTAACCGAAAGTACAGGAACTTTTTGGGTGGAGCTTGCAGCGCTGAACATTTCTGATTGGTCGAGTACTCGCAGCATTTTTTTGTATTTATTTTCCGCCATTACCCGCCATGTTTGAAAATATGCAGCCGCAAACCAATTTATTTTCAAAATAACTTCAAATCAAACTTGTATGTTATGCGGCGCAGTAGCCTAGTTTTGGTTATAGCTTGCCAACGTCTTGGAATTATAACGTGTGCTCTTCTGTTCTTTTCTTGCTTTAGTATTCGTTTTATAAAATGCTAAGCATTCGTGCTGGGACAGCATATTACGTAGGCTACCAAAACATTCAAACGGATTAATTTGGTTGCTGAATATTTTCTTCCGGATTTTCTTTGTTAGCCCGTTGTAATTGACTCAAAACGTTTGATACAGTTATGTGAGGTATGCGGTAGTTCTGCGTAATTAACATTGGTGATACAGTACAAGCAAACTGGAAATCACCTTCCGCACTTTTTGTCAGGGTAAAATAACACTTTAATTCTAGTAATCGTCCCTTTAGCTTTTTCAGACTGCCGTAATTTTACTCAATTTTACTGCCATTTTTCAATTCCACGAAAAGACCAGGAAGACTATGGACTAATTTATGGTGCATGGTTCGCATCTGGAGGGCACACTTCGCTGCTCGGCTAGCAGTAACTTCGAAGGAAAGCAAACGGTGGCTGTACCACTACTAATTTAAATTTTCACGCAAGTCCAAGTTTTCGTTCTATTCTTGTCATTTTGCGATTAGCCTATATGGAATTGACGACGAGAAAGTAATCAAACGGCAAATTGTTTACAACGTGTGCATGTTTTCTGCTGTTGTTGCCAGTTATACATATAAATGTGAATGCATTCTGTCGCTTCGGATGTCAAGACATGAAAGCGAATGTTCGCATAAAAACATAATGAATGTGTTTGAGAGGATATATGAAAATCAATAAATACAAAAGTAACCATATATAGTCATTGTTGGTAACCCGTTGTATATAAGTGGAATAAACCCCTCCGGGCTGTCCCGGTTATTAGAAAATAATGTAGGCTACTTCGGTGGTAGTATGGGGTTACAGAAGAAATCATATGACAGATGGACCGACGACAACGTCGCTTTTTCATACGTCAGTGGGCTAATTTGCCTAATCTTCGCGGGACTTTAGACCGCGGTGGAAACGCAGACAACCATGGGCTGAAAGAACCTTTTAGTTCCTGGTAAAGTAGTTCCTGGGACTAAAAGTTCCGGGTAATTTTGGTGGAAACGCGGCTATAGTGTTGAGCAGAGAAAATTCTCCCCTTATAATAACCAGGCACAAAAAGTTACACTAGAAATAGGTTTCATTTCTGCAGAAGTCCAGCACTTACATTCAACAAGCCCAAAATGAAGAAAGTAGGCAGGGTCCCTACTTTTTATAATCAAAATGTATCTTACTAATAACATACATAATTCTAAATCTAATTGGTACATGGATAATAAATGAACTAATCTAACAAATATAAAAAATCTAACAACGTAAATGATTTGTTATGTCTGTATATAATGAATACTGAATAAACAGACTTCGGCCTCTAACCTTCAGTGTTACAAAAATAAGCTCTAAATAATACATAATCATGTTTTATAGATGCTAATGAGACAAAAAGCGTTTTTCCATGTTTACTAAGGTGCCACAACAGGTTTGTGCTGGTAAATGAGAGAAAAGCGGCATCCCTAAAATTTGTGGGTTTGGTTTAATGTATATGCATTTTTTGGTGTTCTAATGTTGGAATGACCTGCTACAATTGATTTATCATGGCTGGTGGCCCTTGCTGAAAAGGTAATTGCATTTGGTTTTTTAACATCTGTTAACTTCTAACATCAAGCACTTGTTACCGTTACTATAGTTCGCATGTTATTTAAATCGTTTCTCACTGCCGCGAATGAAATCTATTAATTTAATAAATTCTTTTTTAAAACTAATGTTTTTTTCAGTTTCTTTTTTTTTGTCTTCCGTGATTTTCAACTACATTGCCGTGACTGATCTGTGATTTCAGCCAATATTTTCTGTGCCACCCAGCATTACTGATCAGTAATCTGTAATATTTTCCCCTTAAAATTCACCAGAAATGATCATTTCAAAGCTGTTCTTCCTTCGAGGCTTGCAGTTCTCGGGGTCTGTGCATTTCAACACCTCCCATTATTAAAACTAAAATCATGCCCTTGTGTGTGAGTACTGGAATGTCATCACAAATGTGGTGCAAATGCACATGTAACTCTTTGGTCTTTGGGAACAGTCACCTGTTTTTGCTAATGAGATGTGTTATCATTCACTCTGCACATTTAAAGGTGACAGCCCTAAACCCAGTTTCACTAGTGATGAAGTGGTACAAGGAGGCGCCCTTCCGCACCAGAAATGTGGTGGAATACACATTCGGCATCCTTGTTCCTTTTTCACTTTTTCTTTTTTTACACCTATAAAGATCCATAATTTAGCAAGTGTCCTTTTGGAGTCTCTAAATGGCCTTTTTGGAAACCTGCCCAGACATAGCTCAGATAAAAATGCATAATGCTCATTTTGGTGGTATTGTCATCAAATGTGAACCCGTATTTGTCCAGCATTGTGGCTGTATTGTGTTTCTAAGCCCACCAGGTGGAGCCACACGCATCTGTATCCACTCAAAAGAATTTTTTGGTGAGAAACCAACTTCCACTTCCACTGTGTTTGAGTTTGTGTAACTTTCTGTCAGAAATATTTAGAGTAATTCTTGGAATACAAACTCCCAAGGGTTAACTTTCAGGAGAGACCCCAATATGTGTCGTTAGCTTTGCACAATGCAGATTTTGACTTTATGGTGGTTATAGTACTGTCTTGTAACCTGGAGAGATACATTTATTTTTAGTTAGTGGCAAAGTTTTGTCAGTAATGGAAACAGAAGCACCTGTATCAACAAAAAGTTACCATGTGTGGCCTCTTACACATCCAAATTTGGCTGGTATCTGTTTCTGGCTCCTCAACTGAAACCATAGACACCCATATTTCTTTTCTAGATTTCTCCACATGCAACTGAACTGCTCCAGAGTAAGATCAGTTTTTACTGATGTCATGCTTGGGTTGGACGTTTCACCTGACCATGCATAAAACATGCTGAACAATGTTCATTAAACTACACCAATTCAGATAAGAGTTTTGTTTGCTTTGTTAAAGGAATGTAGTCTTAAGCTAAATTTTGTCCTCTCACATAAACTGGGGCTATTGGAGACATGGAGCATCGCGTAGTTCTGGCAGGCCACGAGAGTCAAGCGCTCCGGCTGAATCAGCTGATGGCTCAGCTGAGTGATGTTCGCCTATCACAGCACATTCACTAACAGGGTGGTCTACTTAAACAGCCTCCCTCTACTCATTCGGCTGCTCCTCCTGCATGCAAGCGCTGCACGTTGCTTCGTAAATCCCCTCCACCACCCCAGCTCCATCCTCATGCGTCAAGAATTTGCATTCTCCATTGCTATGTGTTAAGAATTTGTATTGCTCAATCCCCATGTGTTAAGAACTTGCTTTGCTGCTGGATCTGTTCTGTGTGTACCCCTCTAGGGGGGTTTGGCTGCTGGCCTCCCGGCCTTATCCACGCGGGCTGCGTGGTTGGCGGGAGAGCTCCAGAACAGAGCCATACCGCCAAACATAACTGTATTGCCTTTATTGTCAATAAAGTTCTACTTTGATGACAGTGGTCCTGACAGAATTAGCTTTTTTTATTTGGGTAAAGGGAAATATAGGGTGGTGGCTTATTTATGGGGGAAAGCAGCTACTTAAGAAGATACCTGATGCTGATTATCTTATTCTAACTTATTTCTAATTTTTTCTTCTTTCTAACTTATAATTCTTTCCCTTAATTTGCCCTTTGTGACATTTACTGTCTCCTTTGAATTCCTACCTGAGGTGTTCATTTCTTTTTATTTATTTTCGAGGGTGCCCCACAAATGCAAATTTTTCAATATCAAAACACCCATCTTCACAGAATTGCACTGTACTGGTGTCGTTTTTTGAAGGAATGAGAATTGAGGATTTATTATTTATGTCAAATGTTACATTGTATTTGTATTTAAAGAATCTAACTCTCCACTTATTTTACCAACACCCATTGTTAAATGTTTGGTTTGATCATTCCACCAAACAATTTGAATTGATTGCACTCGCCAGCCCAATGGCCGACCCTTTTGCACATATAGCACACTGGCTCTTTTGTGGTTTCTAAGGAGGAAATACACGTTTGTTGCTGCTGCTGCTGCGGCAATTGTTTTTCAGCTGACCAGCTCCTCCTGCTTTTCAGAGGCGGTTCCCCTTCATTCCATGCTCTGTCAAACAAACCAGAACTCCAAAATAAACTTGCTCTCTTGGTGTGTACTCCCGGCCATGACCCCTAACTTCAGAGAAGAACACACCTTTAAGCACCTGGGCTGATCAGTTAACGCAACCCAGGTGCGCATGCTCTCTCCACAAGTTGGCGTTGCCGAGACCATCCACTTCTCCTGGACTGAATGCTACTATTTAATGATACCATCTTTATGCATTTCTTTTGCTTCCTCAGCTCATCTCCATTTTTAACCTCTTTTAATCTATTGTAGCCCTTTTGCATCTTGTACTCATTTAATTATGCTTTTTGTTGCAAGCTCCTTTATTTCTTTTAACATTGCTGCATCCATCATTTTTCCTTCTTCATTCATGCTATTATAGCACAGTTATTATAATTATGTTAGAAAATAATAAAACAGTACTGTTTTGGGTCCACAAGGCAAACAACAAACAGCAAACTGAACAATGTAACAAATCTTCAAAACAACAAAGCAAAAACCCAATATTAGCACTTCAATTGCGCCTCTCTCAAAAGGTCTTTTTCTGCCTCCCAGTAATCCTACTCAAGGTTTTCTACCTCCCGGAGGTCTGTTGCCTCACTAATAGATAACTTTTTCCTCACTAATAGATGACTTTTGCCTCACTAATAGATGACTTTTGCCTCACTAATAGATGACTTTTGCCTCAGATTTATCCCAGAGGTTTTTTGCCTCACTAATAGAGGACATTTTCTTCAGACTTATCCCAGAGGTCTGTTGCCTCAATAATAGATAACTTTTGCCTCACTAATAGATGACTTTTGCCTACCTAATAGAAGACTTTTGCCTCAGATTTATCCCAGAGGTCTTTTGCCTCCCTAAACAGAGGTCTTTAGGGTTTTACCCCTAATCTCTCTCAAGGGGGACTTCACCAGCACTACTCACCATCCTGCTGGATTATGGTCCACTGTGCTACGGATGGGTGGCTGCGCTGAGAATCCTGTTTGTGACTTCAATTGTTAAGCAGAGAAAATTTTCCCCTCATAATAACCAGGGACAACAAGGTATATCCATATAAAATATCAGATTCATATCTCCAGCAAGAGTCCGGCACATACACAAAACTAGCTGAACCAGCCCTAACTGAAGAAAGTAGGGTGGTTCCTACTTTTTATAATCAAAAGGTGTCTTAGTAATAACATGCATAATTCTAAATCTGTTACATGGTTAATACATAAGCATGTAGTACAATTTAACACGCCAAATTTGTTACGCCAAATCATGTATCACAAATACTGAATAAGCACACATCAACCTCTAAAACTCAATGTTACAAAAACAAGCTCTAAATCAAAAATTATCATTTAGTCTTTCTCTAGAATATACTTTGAGAGTTCAAAGGAAACACAATGTCAGAGACAGTTCCTCCCTGGTATGGATGGCAAGGGGGAGGATAAGGGAAAGACCCAGCTCACCCATTTGGACTTCTAGAAATCTATTAAAGAGATAGAAAATACACACACATACTGTACACACACACACATACATGCAATATTTATTACTTGTTGTCCTTGGGAGGTTTGGCCCTGGTTGAAGGCCTGAGAATTTAGTGCAGAACATTCTTCGAGTCATAGTAAAGATATTTCCCACCCTTCAACTGGTACATACTGGCTGATGGGCAGTTTGCTTAGAGCTTAGCAGGGAAATTCAAAGGGCTTCTCAGTGCCAGGAGTGTAGAGGTTCCACCCAACATTTCCCAACAAAGATCTTTATTTTGTTCACTGTTTCCTCTGTCTCTCAGTGCTGCTGCGGGACCAGAGACAATGATGACAGTTGACGGTGATGACATTGATGGATGAATGAAGATTCCTAATTAGAGTAGAGTACATTACTCTTCTTTACACTGAAATGAGCATATCATTACTTTGAACGAATTATGTTTCTAAAACTTGGCACTTGTAAAACTATGAATATATGCATTTACTTGATTTTTGAGTTTTAAAAGGTAAAATGTTTTCTGCTGTGCACATGGGAAATGTGCAGTGTTGGGGAAGAATGCAGCAGATTCCACATTTACATTTTCTCCACTTGGAGCTGAGCCACCTGCTTTTGTGTCTTTTGTTTCTGTAAATTTGAAAAGGGTGGGGTGGGTTTTTTCAGGCGTGACTGAGGGCATCTACCAAGCAGGTTATACATGTATTGGGTGTTCTTCTTCAGAAGCCAAAAAAGAAATCCAAATCAAATAAACTGAACAGTGGAGCAGAGTAGAGACTGAGCAGTAGATACAGTGTGCATACAGCATTCTTCTGTGTGGCAGTTATTGGGGTGTTCCCTCCATATTTATGAGCAATTCGTCTTTATTAACCTGTGGGCACACAAAATTTTGATTCAAATGAATCAATCAAATCAATTTAATTGCTATTCTCTTTGAAATTTTTATATAAAAAAAGATATATAAAAATTTGTTTTTCTATAGTTCATTCACACTTCCCTCAGTGTCTTCTGATAACATTGAAGAGCTGACGAAATGTCCACTGTATTCTGTGATAATTTTATCTTCCTGGGAAGCTAAAGTGTGGGAAGATCATTGATCTAGTATAGACATCTGACATATTAAATGTGTATGCATGTGTCAATAACAGTTTATGGCAGGATTAAATTATACAAATGGTTTTTTTTTTTTTTTTTTAAACTTGGGCATCATAATTTGTGAATCATTGTGTTGTCCAAAATGAATTAAACTAGATGAAAATATTCCATTAGTTGGGTGTTCGTGTTGTCATCCTTGGCAATGTGGAATGATATTTCAATATAACTGATGATGAAACTATGCCTGAAAGTTAAAGAGTACAAAAGGAGTATAAGTTGAAGATTAAACTATAGGCACAGATGGGCAATTTGGAGTGATTTGATGTGGAATTAGTTTGTCAGGAAACATTGATATGAAGATGGGTATGACTAATGCAAGTGGTACTGTGGGAACTGATGCCTCGATGTGATTAATTACAGCCCCAATCCACTCACCGCAAGTGCACGTAGCCTTTTGTTTTGTTCTTTACGTTCACACCCTTTTGTTTAGTTGTTCATATATACACATATGTATATCTTCGTACATGTAAATTGTATGTCTTAATTTGAAAATATTTGCAAATATAACAATTTTTTTTTTTTAAAGTGTCATTTGTTTTGTCCAAATAGATCAAGGTAATGTGCCAAAAAATATACTATCCGATCTTTAAATAGGTAACAAAAGGTATGCGTTATTATATATGATGTTATTTGTTGACTTTGGCAAATAACATTTAGCCAGGTGTCCCTTGAAAAACATTACAATTTCAATGGGGCTTTCTTGTTCTCTACTGGATAAATAAAGTTGAGGATTTAAGAATAGGGTAAAAAAAAACAAAAAAAAAAAACACTTGTTCCAATTATAATGTGTATGCTTTAAAGAGACTTGAAAAGAACAAGTATTCAAGGAATTCATTGTAGATTAACAGAAGCTGTTGTAAAGTTTAGTTACAGAACTTTTTTTTTTGCCATTTTTCTCCCATTTTCTCCTGGTGGTAGGCGAGTGCTTATACCTCTACACTACCCAGACGGCCCTACGGAACTTTAATTCTGACAGCAGAACAAATTTCCATTAGAGTAAATTAGGCAAATTTCACACTAACTGGCTCTAGTTGAAGCAAGAGGCTGACCTGGCTTGACACAGTACTGTCTAGATCAGGGTTTCAGATTCCAGCCATGGAAGGCCACAGTGTCTTCTGGCTACTGCTGTATTTCAACCAGAGACTGTAAAAAATATGGACAAAGCTACTGTGACGTCACCCATTGACTCTACGTGGTTCTCTAAAACACATTTTGAAGCTCAATGGCGGGCGCGGCCATTTTCTCGATTTGGAGCCAAAACCATAGAGTTAAGCGGTCTTGTGATGTTTAGAATTTGATTGACAGTCCGGTGCGGAAAAGCCCATCAACCTGAACGAGGCTAGTTGACTGTCTGCCGTTACGTTTTAAAATATATTATCAGATGTTTACGGAGTTTAATTTCCATCCGTGACTGTACTGTGTCATGTAATCACGTTATATGTATGACATTAAAAATACAATTAGGCTATGTTCAGTTATCTTCAATTTATGTTTCTCAGCAAAACGAATATGCTTAGCTAGCATATCAGCTTGCCAGTGAGCTAGGTAGGCTATCCGTGGTTAGCTCACGCATTAGCAATATGAACCACAAGGGAATAACATTGACTACACTGATGGTCAATCAATCAGAGACGTGTAGGCTACTGGTGATTTGACTAGGCTAATTTTCGTATAACTGTCTGGTAGATCTGCTGTTAACAGAGCAAGTTATCGTCGTAGGTTTTCGCCACAGTCAGTTAATGAGCCAGTAACTGCTACTAGCTACTCCATCGCCGTTTGTGGTGTTCACTTGCTGGGTGACGCTAGCTGACCGATCGTTCGCAAATCACTTTCTATCGAATAAAAATCAACACTGTTAGCGGTGATTAACAAATCTACCAAGTATTTTAATAGCTGATCTGCAGGCGTGTAAATATGACAACGCACTTTGTACAGCAAGTTTTCCACCTGGTGCATGAAGACAAAAATGATGTAGCCTACATTGAATTTCTAATTATTATTATATTAGGCTATTATTTTTTTCTTGTAAATCATCAAAACCAATGGAGAAAAGCCAATAGACGCAAGGAGCCCCCAGAACCGATTCTGAGAACCACTGTCTTAAATGCCTAGCTTGTCGGTCTCTTAAATGCTAAAAACATGATCCTTTCTAAATGCCAAGATGGTTAATTTCGTTAAATTCTGTGTGTGATTTCATCGTGTGTTGTATATTCAGCAAATTAACCTTGAGACTTCGCTTCGTGAAACTGAAAAAGTGTTTATCCCAAAATCGGGATTATAGTAGCCTAGCTTTGTCACATGCGTGAAGCATGGCCCAGGTAGACATTTACGGAATGTACACGACTGACAAGCCGTCAAACACGTCTGGCAGATTGAATGTTTGCCGGTTAAGGTTAGCTAGCTAGCCAAATGGCTTGGTAGCCGAAGTTGCGAACTGTTGTAGCATAGGCTACTACTGGACTACCAAATATAGCAAGCTGACTACGCTTTCTGCCAAGTAATTATTTGGTTAAGTAGGCTAAAGGAAACAGTAAAAATGACTCGGCTACCGAAAAACTTAAGAGGAGGATTATTTTATGGTCGTCTAGTGCAGCTGTAAATAGCACACGCCATAATTAAATCACCACGAAATGGGATGCCTGTATTTTCAGACTTAGCACAGGCGGACCGTGGCCGGAGCCGCCCACCCCAGTGACCATAGACTGTAGCCCCTTCTGTAGCTCAGTCCTCCGCAGTAATCCGGAAGTGACGCAAGCTGTACCTCATTGGTCCAGAACAAATATTGGCACTGTGCCCAAATGACGCAATAAATCATGAAATCGACCCATGGACAGTCATAAGACGAATAAAATACACGTATTATGATTATTTGTTCTTGTGAGAAAAAATTATTGACTTTGTATTTTGATCTCATTTGTACCGTAGACTTACATGGAAACCGGATATGAAAACACCTATACTGGAGCCATCCGTAGTGGCGCTAGTGAGCAACCAGGAACTACAACACCAGGAAATGAGCTTCAAAAACGAAGTCTGGTTTTCGCCGCTTGATTTCAACACTTGCATGATTCATTGAATTCAATGAATGATTCAATGATTCAATTCAATGAATTACAAGCTAGCTGAATAAACTGCTCTATTAATTCTTGAACATCTTTTTACCACTGCTTTTTTTTCTAACAATATATGTAGGCTTGTTAATTGTTGCCATAGAATCCATCCATTTGGCAGATTGCAGAGTTTATTCTGTGATGATGGAGAGAATTCATGGACAGCTCCCTCCCTGGGTAATGTATATACAGTATGCCAATATGGCATAATGTGGGGCTGCCGGTCACAATTGGCAGTGTCATTTGGTGAGGAGCAAATACCAGACAAAGGGAAACTTCAATGCACTGAGAACAAGTGCTTAGTAAGTGGTGCCACTCAAAAGCCTCCATCATTTAACATTCTTGTGTTTCTATTAAGCTTCATGCATTATTGGAGTCCCCATTGTAAGTTTCCCTGTATGTCTGGTGGACCTATGATAGATTGTTGTTCTATCCAGAGGCATATGCTTTGGGCTTAATGCCACATCCTGGACATCAGAGCTCAGATCTCGATAACACATAGCTGATAAAATGAACAATAAGGATGTCAACCAAATTTTAATTTCTCAGGAAGTAGATCTATTGCTTTTCCCAGGTCAAATAAACTCAAATCACAGCGTACCAGGGTAATAGATAAGAGGGTATGTTATACACCCACTGGGCATACAGAAAAGTCTTTGTTTATTGAAACGTTCAAATGCCATGCCTTTCATTCCAGCTATGGAATGAAAGGCACAGCAATTCCATCAATAACATTCTATGATTGCATCATGCGGTATCTGTATTTGCATAATGAAGGGGAATTATTTTGTCTGTCAGTGCCAGGAGAGTTTTTACCATTTTTACATTGGCCTCGTTCCAGCTAATAAGGTATTAAAGTAGTCTCCACCAATGCAAGGGCTCACTGCTGATAGGTACATTGTGTCTTCTGGACCAATTCTTATGCAAGAAAAATGTCTGAAACAGGTAAGTTTTCATTTATTGGAACGATTTATCTGGAAATTAATGACTTTAATGTAAGATTTAAGATGTTTTGAATGCGATATTATGTGAATTGACTTGTGGTTTCAAGCAATTTCTTGTTATAATAAAACTAAATATTTCATAAATTAAAGTATGATAGGTCCATCGTTTATTCCCATTTTGCTAACTAGGTAGATCATGTGTTAACTATAATGTGTGTGTGCATGCATGTGAGTGCACATTTGTTGTGTAAGTCACTCTGGATAAGTCTGCTAAATTCCTGTAATGTAATGTATGTATGTGTGTGTGTGAAGCTTTGAGAATCAGTTCCCTTGACTACCTGAAGGAGCTCAATACCAAGCTTCACCACACATCGGACTACCTGACCACAGCTCTGACCGTACGGAGGGGGCAGAGCTTTAAGTTACGCCTGCAACTGAGCAGAGAGCTCAACCCCCAGGACCAGGTGGTGCTTCAGCTCAGCGTGGGTGAGCAGTTCTTTCCATAACCAGGGTCAAGAGTACTGTTTTACAATACAGATGTACTCACCTAATCACTCCTGATCACATCAGCCCCCTGTCCTTCCTGTTATCGTAGGGCCTGATCCTATTAACCTCTCTAGCAGGAATTATCAAACCTCATTGTGAAATTCTCCTACTAGAAAATGTATTGCTCGGTTATTGCACTTTTACTTCAGGGTTGCAGGACTCAGGCTTATGCATTTACAACCAAAAGAGTAGAACTAGTGGCTGTGAGGCTGATACTGTCCAGCAGATCACATTGTTAATATCACGCACTGCAGCTTGTCCTGTTCTCTTCCGTCCTAGGTGATCGCCCCCTGCAGGCCAAGGGGACACTCGTGCTGATCCCAGCTCGGCATGAGTCAGAAGCAGGGCATTGGGGTGCCACCATCATCCACACGTCCCAGAACCAGGTCATCACGTGCGGTTAGAATGAGTCTGATTGAAACATGAATGTGTGATTGTAATGTGCTTGATTGTGTGTTGCCTCCACTACAGTGCGAAGTTGATGTGAGGACAGCCCCTAATGCTATTGTGGGAAAGTACTCCCTAATGTTGAAGATTGGTGATGATTATACCTACCAACCGCAGCACAGTTACTTCTACCTGCTGTTCAACCCCTGGTGTAAAGGTAAATTTGTGAGATTGCAATCAATATTTTGATTAAAGTCACCAGTAATCCTTCTCATTTTTGCCAAGCCTCTATTCCATATTTGGTATGTATTAACATCTATCTATCTGTTGCATGTCACCCACCCAAGATGATGATGTGTACCTCCCTGATGAAAACGCCTGTGGCGAGTATGTGCTCAGTGATATGGGCTACCTCTATGTTGGCCACAACACTGACATCAAAGAAAGACCATGGAACTTTGGCCAGGTATTACAATGCCTACTTTCTAAACACAGATTCACACAGTCACAGTCAGACAACCAGTCAAACACCCACATGCACATTCCTATGAATCCCCAGGCACATATGAAACATGCATTCTTTTGCAATAGAGCGTAAACGGAATATTGATATTTCACAATGAATTATATAATTTAGTACAATTGAGATTTGAGTGCTTTTTAATAAACAAAATGGAGCCAAAATCCATTATTTTATCATTTCTGTTCAGTACTGATGAATGTGAAGAATTTGATGATATTATTTGGTTTTGATACTATTAACAATCCTGCCTGAAAGTTAGCAGATATTGACATTTTTTAGCCACTGCTGAACAGAACAGAAGTTTCCTACAGATATACTGCATTGCTTTATAATTAAATAACAATTCTTGATAATTAATCTTGGGCATCATAAGATCGAGAAGTAATTGCACTCACTGTTTCAGACTGTTTCCACCTACTACACAATTTTGAAAAATGCTTCCAGGGGCGGGTGGGGTAGGTGTGCCCGTCTCATTTGCATGAAGTATTTTCTATGAAAATGATTCGTACAACACAGTGGTGTTTGGATCATGAAGCTCAGATCAAACTAGACAAATATGAATCAAAATTCAGCAATTAAATGGCCTATTTCTCACATCATATGTTTTCAGAAACATATTTTAGAAAAATATGAGGAAGTTTATGAACACACAACGTGATTTCGGCAAGTAGAATATATGCTCCTGGATCAACATCACTATTGTTCTTGCTTGAACAAAATTCCTATTAACCAATCATTGCCCTCTGATGTCATCAGTGTGTGGTGAACAACCTTCCCTAGGCCATTTCAAAATTTCAGAAGCTCCCCGTTTCAGTTCATAACACTGAACTATTTTGACAAAACAAAACAAACATAAAAAATAAAACTGGGTGCGCTTGTAAAACGCAGTAGAGATGTAAGAGAGGTGCTCTTGGAACTGGGGGAACAAAGCAACAATAAAGAAAACTGATTGGACACTCCCAAAATGAAAACAGAAGGAAAATAATGAATGAAAAAGTCTTCATTGTAATGGCTATAACATAAAAGAAAAGTCAACACATTTTGACAAAAACTGGTCTTCATCATGGTTTAAGAGAAGGAAGTTCAGGTGTGGTCTCACCTATATAGACACGGTGACAAATAGGAGGCAAATGTGTCACATGAATATAACAAGAATCTGAATATATATAATAAAAACTCCTTGATTTACTGAAAATATTTTAGCTGCTTCTGTTTCAGTAATTAGTTCAAATGAGTACTCTTAGTAGTTTATATTAGTAGCTAGCTACCAAGTTATCTTGCTAGTTAGGCTAACAAGTATGTTTGCTAATAGTTAGGCTAGGGTATTGTTAGCTTTACATTAATACTGACGGGTTTACCTTTGTGAACCACACAAAGACTAAGGTTAATTCCATGCTGGGTGCTGCTGTTTTACACTTCAGCAAGTGACTTAACCATAATGTTTTCAGTAAATATCCAGTTTAATGAATGGATTGTATGTGAAATGTGCAAATGCTTGGGGGCTGCTGGATGGCTCATCCTATTAAGGCATTGTTTTATCTAGTGCATGGATAGGCCCCACGATCTGGTATCAAACCTGTACTTTCCCAGAACTGACTGTAGTTGGCAAACCTGCAGGATGACACACAACTGATACTAGTGTCAGTCAGGGAGTTTTTCAGATCGAATTTGGGGGAAGTGAGGAAAGCATTAATAAAAAAGTTGGCTGTTTTAGTCACTCTGAATAAGCAGGACTGTCAGTGTTAAATATTGTAGTGTTAAGTCACTAATTTTTTAACCTTTTTAAAGTCTTAACCCGTATCAAATTTTGAAAGAAAAAGAGATCAGTCATATGGCTGCAGCTGCACATAGAAGCTCCAAAATACCTCATTATTGCAAAAAGTGCTTTCATTTGTTATTATCTTGGGCATTTTGCTAAGAGGGTGGCATGGTGGTGCAGTGGGTGACACTGTCGCCACACAGCAAAAAGGTCGTGGGATCGATAGGGATGGGTCCATAGGGATTTGTGTGGTTGGGGGCTTCGGCAATTGCACATTTTTAGTAGGGTGTATTGCCCTCTTTTTTTAAAGGGAATTTCTTGAGGTAAGAAAATAAAAGAATAACATTCATTTTTAGGGTGACTTATCCTGCTAAATTCCAATGAATTGTACTTAATTGGTAGGCAAATGCAGATTTTGTGTTCTGTTCTGTGCAGTTTGAGGAGGGGGTGTTGGAGGCGTGTGTGGAGCTGCTGGATAAGAGCAAGCTGGGCCAAACTGCCAGGAGTGACCCTGTGAGACTATCCAGGGCCATGTCTGCACTGGTAAACTCTCAGCCCACAGAACCCAGATCATCTTAATCCAAATGCTGTGCAACTAACCGGAAATTAAACATGTTAACAATGTATAACAGGAATAATTTTACACCTGTAAATAATCCTAGTTTTCTTCCTTTAACTCTTAATTATTCCCTGAAAATATTGCGCTTGCAGGTGAACTCTAATGATGACCGTGGGGTCCTAATGGGAAACTGGTCTGGGAAGTATCTCCAGGGGACATCCCCACTCAATTGGACTGGCAGCTCAGCTATCCTGCTTCAATACAAGCAGAGCAAGGCCCCTGTCAAATACGGGCAATGCTGGGTGTTCTCCGGAGTCCTCACTACAGGTATGGGAACACACCCTCACCTGACCTCACCTATCTGTGTGGATGCCAGTAGGGGGCAGGGTACATCAGTGCATTTGAAGCTTTAAGCTCAAACGTAAGGTATTTTTAAGGGCACAGCACCAGTAACTATACCTATGAGTCAAATCTGCAACTTCCTGCTTCTTTACTACTTGACTACAGGCTTTTGCATTATTAAAGCACAGTATTGAAATAAATTAAGTACAGTATTATGACAACACCCATATCAGCATCAACCAGGCAATGTTTTAACATCGTTATCATGGTTTTGGGAATAAAGGCAGATTCTTTTATATTTCTCACAGATTTTGGATTTTGACAAAAAGTGTCTGTTGATTCTGAAAAAAGTTTCTTTTCGGTCAAGAAAAACTAGATGAACATCCCTTTAATATTATTTTGTAAAAATATCGTTTGGTGTGTGAGAAGGAGGCTAGTTGACGATATCCAAATTTGACTTTTTTCATTCATAGAATATTCAGTAATCAAAGAACACAACATCAGATTTGTTCCAAACCTCTTCATGATAATAAATCAGGCATTAGGGATCCAAATAAGTGGTTAATATTGACCTATGGTCCCCTGAAGCCCAACCTATTTAAGCAATAAGGCACTTCAGGCCATGTTGTATTTGTGAATATAGTCACAGCTAAAGGGCATTGACAGGCATGACGTGAAGTGGAGTGTCTGCAATCCTTTTAAGAACTGGAAGATGAGGCAATGGGCACATGACTTCCAAAACTAGACAACTGAATATTTGAAAAATGTCATCTGGTGTGAAGAATTTCAATTTCTGTTGTGACATGCAGATGGTAGGGTCAGAATTTGACGTAAACTGCATGAATCATGGATCCACCCTGCCTTGTGTCAATGGTGCAGGCTGGTGGTTGTGGTGTAATGGTGTGGGTGTGATGACTTCCAGCAGGATAATGTGCCATTTCCAAAAAGCACGCATCTTCTGAAACTGGTTCCATGAACATGACATTGACTTCAGTCTACTCTAATGGCCTGCACAGTCCCCATATCTAAGTTCATTAAAGTAGGGTTGGGATGAGATGGAATGGGAAGTCTGTAGCATGAATGTTTGGCTGAAAAATCTTCAGGAACTGCATGATGCTATGATGGACCCAAGTCCCTAAGGAATATTTCCAGCACCTTGTTGAATCCATGCCAAAAAAATTCAGGCCATCCTGGAGCCGAAAGGGGATCCACTCGTGTACTGGGCAGGTGTACCTAATAAAGTGGCCACTTGTATGTATATTCTTGTATGTCTGTCCAGTAATATAAACCTTAAATGCATCATGCCACAAAAAATAAAAAAAGATGAAAAACATGATAAGGTTGTTTTCTTATTTTAATTTTTCTTGAAATGATGCATTTAACGTTGTGATAATAAATGTTGTTCTACCATTATACAGTATGTCTAAATAATTTTAATTCAAGGAGGTGCTCTGACCACACTTATCTCTCCTCAGTGATGCGCTGTCTGGGGATCCCAGCCAGGAGTGTGACCAATTTTAACTCCGCCCATGACACAGACGGGAACCTGACCATAGATATCTACATCAACATGAAAGGAGAGCAGCTGGACAAAATGACTTCTGACTCCATCTGGTCAGAATTAATCAATGAGATTGTTGGAACAGATACATGTTCTTCGTTTCCCCATTGTTGTCTAGATAGCAAACAGGAGATATGACAATAATAGATATTAATAATAGGAGTTATCAAACGGTATCAAATGTCTCAAATTCACTCACCATATGATGAATAGGAACACAAGATCTGTAGTTTGGATCTATAGATTGTGCATTCTGTTAGCATTACCATTGTGAGGTTGATTCACATTTGGTGTTTTAATGCTTTCATTCTCTGATGGCTAAGAAGTGTAGTTGAATTTTTTGCATTGGTAAACAATAGCTCTGCTTTGAAACATTCAAACCCTGGAGACATAGATTCTTATAAACAGTTTAGCAATTATGCCCAAGATAAATTATGATTTTTGACCATGGATTTGTCAATGTTTCCATATGCCCTACAACGTGAGGCTTGGAAATGTAAAATTTGAAAATGTTTGATTTGTAAAGGTTTTTACTTCCCTGCACCACATTGACTCATGGGTAGTAATGCATGGTTTACAGGTTGGGTTTGATTTGACAAATGTGGACTGACCCTGTGGTTTGTGCAGGAACTTCCATGTGTGGAACGATGTGTGGATGAAACGCCGAGACCTGCCAGGAGGTTATGATGGTTGGCAGGCCCTGGATGCTACTCCTCAGGAGGAAAGTGGAGGTAATGCTCTTGCACACTCACAAACACCGAGATACACATGTGCTGTATAAATACATGCATCCACACATGCACACATATACATGCACACGTGTGTGCAGTGCACACAGTCATACACACTCTTATGCACATTCTCTTTCTCTCTCTCTCTCTCTCTCTCACACACACACTCTTTCTTTCTCTCTCTCTCACACACACACACACACAAATGCACACACATACACATGCATTTACAGTATTTTTGCTTTATTTCCACACATTGCCTTTTTTATGTACACTATAGGCTTTGCGTTTGTATGTCCTTCCTCTGATATTCCACTAGATCTGCAATCTTGAAAATGTCATTGCTGCATGTAGGGGATCCATGTAATGTCACACCCTCTACCTCTTTGTCCAGGAATCTACCAGTGTGGCCCATGTCCTCTCAAGGCTATAAAGAATGGAGAGGTTCACCTGCCCTATGACGCCAGGTTCATCTTTGCTGAGGTGAACGCAGACCGTGTGCTGTGGAGGGTGGAAGGCCCTGGGCATACTGCTACCAAGGTGAAGGCGCAGCAGAACGTTGTGGGGCTGAACATCAGCACCAAGGCAGTGGGGCAGGATCGCAGAGGGGACATCACTCTGCTCTACAAGTTCGCTGAAGGTGAGGAGTCCTCACACAGAGAATAGAGGGGGTTACTGCTCTCGCAGCATCAGATCACTGATTTATTCACTGCACAAGTGGCATTTAATAATTAATAATCATCACAGTACATGTACTGTTTGTCCCATTTGAATGAAGTACATTTCCCTCTAAGCGCAGTGTGTGCTTCTGTACATTTCTCAAACATGGTGTGTTTCCATGGTGTGTTTCCTTGTATCACTCATAAAGAGTGTTTCTCTGGTGTGCAGGCAGCAAAGAGGAAAGGAAGGCGATGGATAAAGCCTGTGCCATTTGCTCTGAAGCCGGTCCCTCTGAGGAACCTCGCAACTTGCTGCTGGAGGTGAAGAGTTCTGGCCCTACCAGCCTGGGCTCTCCAATCAGCTTCTCCATCAATCTCGAGAACCTGCTGCCGCGCCCACTCACTCTCACCCTCACAGCTGCTGCCCAGCTCCAGGCTTACAACGGCTCGACGATTGCCACAGTGAAGAACATGCAGCAGGAAGTGACTATTGAGGCAACGAAAGGTAAGTCAGTGTCAGCCATTTTAGAGGATAAGAGCAGACATTCTGGAGATAACGGAACTTCAGTACAGCTTCTGGCTGTGATGCCTGAGTCTTTATTTTCCTTCATGTCTTTCCATGCTAGTTGGTTAACCTGAGCAGAACTGAGGGGCATCACCAGAACCACTGCATTTCTAGAAGCAGACATTTTTCTCTGCATTCATATTTTTGGCTTAGACAGCTTCCCTCAGGAATGTTTGATCGTGTTTCTGGCTTTGTTTCAGTACAATTATTTCAAAAAAATTCTCAGCAAACCATACTCATGTTTTCTTTAATGAAAATAAAAAAGAAATAAAAGAAACTAAAGCTCTTGAGGAAAATAGGGAAGGTGAACATATTTGATATTTGTACAGGCTTGTTTTTGGTGTTGACAGTCAATCACACAATTTTTGTTTGATTACAGGCACTTCTATTCCATTGAAAATAGAGGTACAAGAGTACCTGCCTCAACTGTCAGATGCAAATGACAACCTGCACCTCCATGTCACTGTTATGGCTGAGTGTAAGGACCCCAGCTTTATCTGCACTGAAAACACCATCATCAGCTTTGAGTATCCTCCAATTAAAGTGGAGGTAAGTTTGGGAATGGGTGCAAGAAATTACCAATTCTATGTTGTGTCTTCTTTTGAACCTCCATTGAAAGACCAGTGGAGAACTGTGGTGGAATTGTTGCTGTATAAAAGACAATCAAGAGAATTTGTACTGGAAAGTCATCATTAAAGTTATTGTTCATAGTCCCATAATCCACAACATATATTTTCATATTGAATTTTGTAATTATATTATAATAATATCTTGCTGAAACTTATAATCAGCCACCTTAAGATTCTGGAATTAATCCTGGTTAAAAGCCCAGCTTCTGTCCCATGATGCTATACAGACAGAGGTCATTTCATTATCTGTCGTAGATCACGAAGGAAAAGCAATCCACAGCAGTTGCCTCACTGGGAAGATACTTGTTTGGTTGCAGGCAAATGGCTGTCCTACATTTAAATTGCTTTGTGTTAATCTCTGTCACTGTGCTCTCCTGTTACTAATAAGTATGATACACAAAGATAACGTCTGCCATTCATGAAGCACGCCTTGCTATAAAAGACTTCAGCCATATTTAGCCGTATTTGCTTTAATTGCTGCATTTGTATTTATGTAGGCATAATTGTATGAAAGACAGTCACAGTTTCTGAAAGGAAGAATAGGACATTACCAATAATAGATATGCTACACTATCTTTGTGCTTATATAGTGTAGTATATCTTTCATTTTTGCTCTTTTGAAGTGTAGATATGAAGTCACTGTTTCATATGCTTCTACTCAAAAGAAATCTTGGATCATGAATGAGTTTGCTATTAATATTTATAACAAAGTTTATTTAGTCTTGATTTACAAAGCAGACCCTTGTCCATAGCTCACAGTGTACCCAATTTATCTGGCTGAATGTTTTGAAGCAATCAAAGGTTGAAGAGTAATGTCTTACACCCATGTGGCTCTACTCTGGGGCACTGTATCCATCACACTGTATGTGGTCTGTATGTGTTTGTAATGCACGTCTTACACCTTAGGTTAAAATGTTAGAGATTAGGTTGAAGTTAGATGTATGTGTGTGTGTGTGTGTGTGTGTGTGTGTGTGTATTTCTAATATGCATTTCCTAACATGTCATTGTTCATCAACAGCTTCCTGACACTGCCAAGCTTGGTAAAAAATTCACTGGAACTTTCACATTTAAGAACACTACGGGTGTTGCCATGGACAACTGCAAACTCCTAGTTGAGGGCCTGGGCCTCTTCAAATTGGCAACCTTCAACCAAGGGTAAGGCTAGACAATATGGCAACTTTGAAGGTAAACCTAGAAAAAATGGCACACTTCTAAGAAGAATAGGGCCAAACACACTGGCAACTACTCTACACACCCCAAGTGCATTCAGAAAAGAGTTAGTTTCCACTTTTTTCAGGGGGAATTTGGATGATGTTCGCCTTTTATGTAAAGATAGGGGGATGAAGTCTTCGACTTCCATCTGAGAACAATGAACACACATAACCCCTTTATGCTTCCCTTGTGCCTGTTGAGTCTGTAGTATGCAGCTCATAGGCTTAAACTCAACCATTCTTGACATGGCTCTTAATCTGTCAATCAAGCAGGAATGTTGCCCAGTTAATATTAAGACAATACAGATCTTTACCCTGTTAACCTGGAAGTCATACAGTATCTTTGCCCTGTTACAGGAATATTGCAGTTGGCAGGATCTTCCGGTCAGAGATACTGTGCACCCCATACCGAACTGGAAGGCGGAAGATTATTGCCAAGATCATCTCTGACCAAATCAGTGGGATCACGGCTGAGGGGTTTGTTAAGGTGGAGTGAAAAATCACAAGCAGGCTTGGTTTTAAAAGGTCAGAATGATAGGTATGGTCTGGGGTGGAGGAAGGTGGGGAGAAGAGCTTCTAAGTAATAAGGTATGGTTGCTCACTAATGGGATATATATGTATTTGATAGAGGGAAATATTTATGTAGAATATATTATACAAATGAGAACCCCAAAATCTTTTTGGATCAATATGAAAGTAGTATGCAACACACAACACAGCAATATTACAGCAAGATAATGCTGCAAACACAATTAGCTAAACCAAACAATTGAGGAAACCAAAAAATATTTCAAATGAGTAAGACATGATACAATACACTAGTGTATGTATCATGTTACCTCGTTCCCTGTATGACTATATAAAATCGACAGAGGGGTTTGACATGACTTCATAGTTTGTTGTGCAAGTCAACCATACAGACATAATCATACTGTTGTTGTGTGTGGGGATTTGCTGGTGCTTCTATATGTGTTTTCTTTCTAAAGAAACTCAGATTTAGGTTAAGGTGATGATGATATTATGAAATGATAAGGTGAAAAGGAAAACGGGAATTTATAACCTGGGCTGTCTAATCTGTTTCATATGGGAATAAAAGACTTTTAAAGCATTTTAATTAGCCTCATGGTGGTAAATCCTTCATCTTCATCATTGGGAACACAAAGTGCATGAAGAGCAGTGCAGTGTCTCAGTTTGAAATCTAGCTCTCACAATAACAGGGCAGCAACATGACAGAGCATTGTGCCGAGACGTGTGGTGCAGTCCATAGGGTCGTTGACTCTCAAGCCATGTACTATCACCCTCTCTACTTTCCTGAATTAAAAAATATGAATGGAGGATGGACTGTCTACTCTCCTAAAACAAACACTTTGTCTGTCTGACCATCTGTCTAGACACCATAAGCATTTAATGTCTATACAGGCACATAATGACAAATGCCACAGTCGATACCAGCTGTTCCGGTGGCACACGGTGGCCCAACACCCTATTAAATGACTTCATAGTGATAAAACACCTGGTGGCTGAGAAACCAGTGCGTGGACAGGCCCCAAGACTTGGTATCACATCCTGACTGTGCCAGTGCTGACTGTGGCCGATGGTGCATAATTGGCTGCCATACTGTACCACCCACAGAGATGAGGATTTCAGTTGGCAGGACTGTCTGTACTTCATTCCACACCAGCGACTCCTTTGGTCAACAGTGCAACTTCAGCCTGCCTGCACACAGTGCACTCCTCTGACTGTGCACTCCTCAGCTGGTGGAAAGGCAGCTGTCACTTCACAGGAGAATCTAAGCAAATTGGAGGACAACTCAGCAAGGAGACAGGCTAACATGATTGGGCATTCCAAATTAAGGGAGAAAAGAAGAAAACGGATGGGTTACTGTAGATTTAAAGAAGGCAGTGGATGAGACGGGGAGCAATGAAAATTCCCTTTAATTACATTTTACAGTTATGAACACAGGCAACACAGTGTTCAAGGTCCTGTCATCTTAAAACCACACCTGTTCGGAATGTTCTACTCCCATCCTCCAGAGGCCCACTGCCCTCTGTCCTCAAAAATGTGCCTTTAATTTGCCACAGCAGCGGTGGATGGTATACAGATAAACACAATACTTTCAGATTTACATGTAAAATACTTTGAGTGCATGTTAATGTTTCAAAAAAAACTGTAGTGAGGCAAACTCATTGCACACTTTAGCTCATCCATTTACACAAAACGGTTCTGATGCATTGCAGATAGAAGTGAATAAGGCACGCTTGGATCAAGTTATGTATAAAATAAAATAAAATATCCAACAAAATATTTAAAAAAACAAAAAGAAATCTCCACTCTAAGGCCACAACTAATATTGCTGCAGATTCCTTATGCCTCTGTGCTGCTGAAACATCAGTGACATGGAGATAATATACCGTATTTACTTAGCAGACTCCCTGACCCAGGGGCGATGTCTGTAAAAATTAGTTTACACATTATGCAATAGCGCAGCTCGATGTTGACTGAAGCCATACAGGTGAAGTAATCTTGCTTAAATGAGTAATAGTAGTGTCTTATCTTTGAGCCAACCATGCACTGTTCTGGATAAATATACATTCTTACCCACTACATCATGAGTTAAGCTGCGACCTGTCGAAAAAAAAAGTCTGATGCTGGGTGGAACCAGTGAGTGCATGAAGCCCAGTATAGAACAAGTGGATCTTTCAAGTTCCTGAGTTGGTCCAGATGCAAGGCACTGTGGGTAGACTGTGTCCCCCTTCGGCTCAGTACTCCAGAGGGATCTCGATCACGTCCTCTTCGATAATCTCCCCTTGGGGGGTGGTGTGGATGTGAGGCGAGTGCTGTCTCTTGCAGGAGAGATCAGTGAAGGGGCTAAGCCAGGCCACAGACAGGGGACCCCCAAAGGCTGCCTTCATGGCCTCCCAACACCCCACCTTCTCCCAGGTGGCACTCTCACCCTTCAGACGTTCAATGCCCTGCAAGGACAAAACCCACCCCCGTAAAATGAGACATGGAATTTCTTCATTTGGCAAGATCCCACCCCCTAAGTGAGCTGTAGAATGGCTCAGTCTGGCTAGACCCCCCAATAAGCAGCATAATTGTTAAATATGGCACAAATCACTGGAATGAACATACAAACATAAGAATCAGAACATAGGAATAAAATAACAACATGAAAGTACTATTCAACAATTCTACCCCGCCAGTTTAAAAACTAGAGTGTGTCCACCACTGCGCCAAGCCTGGCCTAAAAACCCTGGAGGTCCCAGAGCTGTGGACTGGTGTGGGCTGGCAGGATCCACCCGCCTAATAAGCCTGGCATGACTGAGCCTGGCAGGACACACTACCCAAAAATTCCATGATTGACATACACTTTCATGCCATAATCCTCCATTGCAGCATTTCATTTACATATGGCATCTATGAACACTACAGATCTTAGAAACTCCTCATTTTTAATTTTAAAGCTTGGATTTGATACTAGGAAAAGCAGCACACATGCAGCATGCATCCCACATTCATGCACATCCAGTATTCTGAAACGCAGGAATATTCATAAATGTCTCCTTTGGAAAAAAAACCATTAAGACATACATGTTCCTATAGTAAGTGGTGGAATTTCGAGCACACATACTATAAGGGTAGATCTAAACGCTCGTGATCTCACCTAGACAGTGGTCTTTTTGAGGTATTTATGAAATGTTTTGCATAAATAATCTCACATGAAAATGCACCACATTACAGATATCCAATGTGATGATCCAACTCTTTGAAGCATTGAGATACTTTTGAGATAACTGCTCATTATTCTCCTAATCCAGCAATACTAGTGCAGAATAGTTTCTACCAGGGATAATGAAGTTAATAGTATTGAGAAGCTGAGAAGAGTGTATTACAATTAGGGGATAATAATAATAATAATACATTATTTTGTATTGTATGATATTAGTTTTAACAGGTTTAAATCATTTCCGATGTTCTATCTATTGTAGAGCAAAATGACACAATAAATATAATTCCTGTGTCAATAACTCTTTTTTGATGAAGATGCCACATACAACTCTGTGATTCTAAGCTCTCATAGTAGTGTATAAATAATTATTCCTAGTTGAGGCTACAAGCTCTTTGGATCCACCCTTGCACTACAGATGCTACTGTTCAAATGCTATTACATGCTATCAGGCATCAATGTTCTGTGACCAATATACAATATGTTCTTTCTCTTGTGTTGCTGTACCTTACCTCTTCAATATTCTCTTCAGTGAGCTACCTCAGGGCTAAACACAAGACTGGAGGACATTATTAGTAGCCTTCTTTACTCACCAGTCCTACTGAATTAGAACAAACTGCAAGTGTCACTAATAACTGAGGGAATTACATTTTTCAGTTTTCACCAAGAGAATGAGCAGCTTTAAGAAAGGGTACAGAAGAAAGTTAACAGTGAATGACAATAGCATAAGTGTTAGGACAAAATCAGTGACCCACAGTGAGAAAAGTAAAGGAGACACCATTTACAATCATGAGAAATGGAGAGAGCAGACCACATGCACTCATCCAGACTAACTCCACTGAGAGTATGAACTTGTGAATGTGGAACAGGCATGCAATCAGATACGCATATGCTAGTCTTCCACAGGTAATTCTATGCACACACATTGCACTCACCTGTATGCTGTCAGACTAAATATTGATTACAATTCATAAGATTGAGCATCAACCTATTTTAAAATGTATGCATAAAAACCTACACTTGTTTTTCTTAAGATTTTTAGTACGGTAATAAGATTAAGGAAGCATATCACCACAAAAGCCAAAAAGAGATTATTTAAAAAAACAACAGCTGAAACAAAGTATGAATGTGGTATGATAGATTTACTGTCAAATAAAGTCAAGCTTCATCACACAAAACCACAGCACTCTTGTGTTTGGGCCATACCTTAATTGCAAAACACCTTTCTTATAAGCTCATAAGTAATAAGCTCAATTGGTAAAGAAAACACAAACTACCTCAACCTCGTCTCCATCTGCATGAAAAATTATGAATATAGCTGGCAATGAGCAATTTGGTGATTTCGGTTTTTTAAGGACAGCCTTTCAATCTTATATAAAAGGCCTAAACTAATTTGTGATTACATAATATCAAAGGGCATATAATCTTACATTGCAGGCTGAGAAGATCTCAAACCATGGGGAGGAAAAATATGTTTTTTTGAAATCATTTTATTGCCTTTACTTTCTAGATGAAATTATCTGAAACAACTTAGGTTTCCATATTCTAATAAACAATTGAAATTTATGCGCATTGGGGCTCATTCACAAAACATTTCTTAAATTCTTTTTTGGTCTTTAGAAATGTTCCTAGGAAAAACCAATTCATGAAACATGCCCTCATTTTTTTGTAGGTATCATGTGTGTGCCAGATGATGAATGCCAATTGTTTGTAAATTGGATGTGTGTGCCCGTTCATGTTGAACAGCATAAGGAAACACCCTAGCAATCCCATAACATCAAACATCAACCATCCATCACGCTGCAAACATATTTTCACGGTCACCAAAGAGGCACTCTCTCCCCAAGGAACAATTAGCCAAGTAATCCAAAAGCAGCACAAAATACACCATTATTAAAAGTGTTGGGTTTGACTGTGTACTTATGGGTCTTAATATATCATCATCATCATCATCATCAACAATCACTTAAAAAAACTAAATTACATACTGTATGTTCAACAAGTTTATTGTAGCCCTAAAGGAACTAGCAAAAACAAAAACTAGAAAACCAGCTTTTAAAACTAAACATTAAAATCAATTTTTGAAATCAAATAGAAAAATAAAAACTAGTGAAAAATGTGAGATGCATATAGTTAGTTAATGCAGATAGAATCAATAGCCTATTTAGGCCTATAATAGTATGGTTACGTTTTTGTTAATATGCCTGCAAAAAAAAAGCACTTTAAATAGAAACCTGTTCTGCGTTTACGCATGCCTATACGTGTTTTTCGAAACACATAGATTTTGAACGTTTCAAAGAACAAATTCAGATTTTTTAAAAAGATGAATGCCGAAATGTTCATGGAAACGTTTGTGAACATTTTACGATCAAATCGGAACATACATGTTTCGTGAATGAGGCCCTTCAGGGAATAACACGGGAGGACTCTAGTAGTTTGGTCTTTATCAACTTAACACGTAGTAAATTTCGCACAAGCTTTTAAATTAAATTTGACTGGGAATACACACTTATGATAATGGTGATTACTACTACTAGTAGTACCATCACTACTACTACCAATAAAACATTAACATTATAAATAATAATGATGTTATTATTTGAAAAAAATAATGGGAGATTGTCACATGGCAGGTGATACCCCTGGGAGGATGAGTATTGCTGGACACAGGGAGATTTGGCAATTGCAGTTTTCACCGGCGTTTTATTGCCGATAGATAGGACTAGAGAGTATACATTAAACAACTGAATCTTCACTACTCCCCTTCATGGGTTCCACGCACAAATAATGAACTAAAATAACAAAGACAAAATAAACCAAATGGCAAAAGCTTTCAACTATACTCAGTGGTCCAGCTTTTCTGCCTGGCTCTCCATTTTTCACACTTGTTCTCTCTGTCTAGAAATTCTGGTCTATGCTCCCTACTGTGGCATGACGCACACCTGTAAAGGCATACTATACAGGAAATATTTATAAAATAAGCAGGTTCAGTCATATCTATGATGAACTGGCAGTCCCTGTCTTTGCAAACATTTGCTGCATCCGTTCCCCTCTGCCTGTATTTCTTCTAAAATATTTTTGGGATGTTTCTGGGCATAGTGTTTATAGCTAGCCACAGCAATGGTGCAGGTGAAGCACAAGTACAGCAAAGCAAAACGACAAGCCAACAGATCTTATTCAAAAACCAGAGCAAACCTTGAAATTGCTTTTCCTTGATGGTGACACCTGATGCTCACAAAGGGGATGAAAACGGCGCAGAGTTGGCATGGTTTCTGTTGGAACTGTAATTAACGTTACCACTAGCTATCCAGCTAGCTACGTTAGGTAAGTAGATGGCCAAAGTCAAGTACTTGGGGTGAGTGGGCAGGGTTGAAGATGGAGGAGATTTCTTTGATTGTAAACGCATGATCACACCAAGGTTAAAAAACTCCTGCATAGTATGCCTTCAAGCCCTGGGCTGATTTGCCAATGCAACCAAGGTGTGTGCGCCCACGCAACTGGCAGGTGTGGCACCCGACTTCCTCCACCAGAGATAAAGTACAGAGATAAAAACTATCCATGGTGAATCATAGATGCGCCTTATTTTACACTTGTATTCAAGTAAAGTTGGACAAAGAAAGTTTGGCAAATTTAACCACCCTGCTTCATTACCTCTTTTTTGCTTCAGCAACAGCGCATTTAAAAAAAAAAAAAAAAAAACAAAGAAGAATCAATTTAAAAAATGGACTACAGCTTTAATAAATCCAGTCCTCATAAATGGTGTTGCACATAATATAGGTTATGCAATTCCTTAATCAATCTTATTTTAACATGTATTTCTGCATAAAATCATCTTTTTTCTACAGTTATTTAATTAGCTTAACTTGAATTTGAGTAAGAGAATCAAGTGATGCGAGAGTGGAGCTTCATTAACCCAAAAATGGGTGGGCCACAGATTTGAAACAAAGGTTTTCACTGTGTCATTGAACATCTTATGATTGCTTGATCAACGTCAGTGAAATACAGCACATGGGAGCTCCACTCATGACAAGGTTGATGTGTAATTTCTCATCAAGGCAGCTAGGAAAAATAAAAGGGGTGTTCAAAGTTTTCACTGGATAAATAGAGCACTACACACGGTCAATTTTTCCCTTTTACACTCTCAGAAATAGAAATGATTTTACTTTTCTTCAAATATGGAAAATCCAGGTTCAGAAAGAAGTCATCCACGGTATTTTGCTCCAATCACCTAATTAAATTGTTCAGCCAGGAGGTAGAACTAATTAGTGAAATCAGCTAGCTGAGTTCATGGGCGGAAGAAACGCATGACAGGACTTTTACTTTCTGACCCCTGGACTTTCCACCTCTGTCTCCACAAGTCAACCCCTTTTACTGCTTTATGGAACTCTGTCAGAGTGAAAATTGTGAAAGCTCATAGATTGGTTGCCCAACCATGTATCTGAGATCCATCCTGTAGGTTCAGTTCATCCTCAATTTGGCACACCTGATTCAACTAATTTGCAGCTCAGCGAGATCTATAGCTGTTGAACGAGGTGCGCTTTGTTAAGGTTGTAGTGAAAACCTAAAGGACAGTAAATCTCCATGAACAGAGTTGGGGAAGCCCACTCTATGGAGACACAGAGGATACTTTCAGAACCCATTCTTCTGAGTGAAAAGCTCTCTCAAGTTCACTTACACACACACACACACACACACACACACACATAATCTAACAGAACAGTGGTGCCAAAGCTGAAAATGATCCCTGCCCATCAACTTACATACCACCAACCATAGTAACCACTTAAATCTATGGCAGCAATTTATAAAAGAAATAATGGTATTTCAGCCTAGTGTCAAATATACATACATATACACTTATATTAAAAAAGGCAATCATGCTGTCAACATACACCACAGTATATCAATGTTTCCCAGTACAAGACAGCGTGGCATGTTTCACAGTCCATTAAATCATCAAGTTAAAAATATAAAATAGTCAACAACAAACAAAAAAGTAAACATTTGGCAAAAATCCTGTTCGAAAAGCTCCATTCTCCCTGCAGCTTGTGGATGCAATTTACTGAAAATAAAAGGACAGCTTATTAAAAGCAGTGTCTCAGGAAGCTCTATGTATTTGTTCAGCCTGAGTCGCTCAGCAAGACTGAACTTCTGCTGCTTGACGTTTTCAGACCAAAGTGTGATGCCTTCTTGATATGTGCACTACACAGAACTACATGATCCAATACCGTCTGCATGTGGAAGCTCCTTCATTCTGCGAATTAAGTAACATTCATCTCTAATAGTTCAATAGTAGTATGTTAAATGTGTGTCAGGTCACTAGTAAGCTGGGGTGGGGACCATGTTGGCTGACATAGCGGAGCTCTTCTTCATGACCAATGGAGAATGATGGGCAAGCTATGAAAGTGCTTGACTTGGCCATTACTTCCTACTGCTGGAGTCACAAATGGCAAAAACAAAAAGAAATGTTGGCCTTTTAAAGGGGAGATAGGGCCCCGAAATAAAACCACATGCCTGGTCCAATTTTCCAAAGAAACAAAAGCAAACATCACTGCAACTGAAGTAATTGAAGGAAAACACCCAAGACCGAGTTCTGAGGATAAAGCAGAAATCAGCCAAAATAAACAGGTTATAATTATTACACTCGGCGCCTACCCTTCATGCTGGCTGACACTGGCAGCCAGCTAATGAGGCCTAGGGAAAGGCCAGTGTTACTCACACACAGTTACTCTCCCTTTCTGACTGGCTCACTGTGGGGGGTATTCCTATTTCTGTCAAACCATTTATTTTATGAGTTGAGTCTGAACTAACAACCTTCTGGGGGCCCACCGGGAGCCCCTTAGCACCAGGCCACTGAACGACACTCTGTGCAAAAAAGGCATCAGTTCACACAGGCACAGACATATTACAAGACTAGAAAGTGACCACTAACAGCAACAGTCTCAGATATGTCACATAAGAAAGGCAGGCCTACTGAACAGAAGCAGAGGGAAAGCATCATGCTCCATCACAGGTTACAGAACACCAGGGTGTACCTGTGTAAATACCCAGGACGACTGGACGGTAATTAAAAATGCACCTCAAAGTATGCTGTGCGTGATCTAGCTATTCTACATCTGTTCAAACAGGACTGAACACAACTACCAGAAATTGCTACCCACTCCACCAGCTCTCCACGAGGTATAACATGCAGCATGAAGTGATATGACCACTGCCAACCAACTGAAAGGGGTTTTGATTATAAGAACACATCAATGGTGTGGAAGATTTATGTCATTCTCTTTCGCAATAAAAATGCCACTATCATGAATGTCAAGCCCTCACTGAAAAACTGTCAAGCCCTCACTATCCTTAAAGAAAGATTTTCATTCATAATTTAAAATGTGTTGACTATTTTTCATTTTCATTTTTTCAAGATCCTGACATTTTAAACAGGCATGGTTTTATATTTCTACAAATAGCCAGTAAACTGGATTCATCTGACACTCCATATGCTTTCCTTACTAGCCACAGAACTACAGCACAAACAGCCAAACAGTCTGTTGACCTCTACTCTGGACAGACTGCCTCTTTCCCCCTGCTGAGAAACGCTACGTCTGCTGTGATACATAACAGAGGAAACTGGAAGCGTTTTTTAAAGGAGGGCTTTGGGAGAGATTAGAGTGAACAGCAGGAAAACGGAATCAGTTAATACAGTAAACAGCTTCAGGTAAAGAAAGCTGAACAAATGACAAAAGGTTACAGAGTTACAAAAGCAGATTTGACAGGATAACTGCCATTCTTTTTATCTGCAACTGTTTCCATATTTTAAAAAACCAAACAAAAAAAACAACAGATATTTAAATGTTTGACACAAAAAAAGTGTGCATTGGTTTACAATCATGTTCAGAATAGCCAATGAGGACAGAAGAACCCGCACGCCTGCATGCATCAGTCTTAGCACTTGAAGGACAGGGCAGAACAGGGAGAGGAGGGGTGTGAACAAGGTCGGGGGGGGCGGGGACAAGGTGGTGCATGGGCAGATGTGTCCGCTGATTTCAGACCACATACTGGTAGGGGTCTGCCTTCCCGTGGTCGGGTGTGGCGAAAGGGCTGAGCCATGCTATAGAGGAGGGGTGTCCAAACACCGCCTTCAAGTTCATCCATTTAGTTTTTTTAGCCCATCTTCTCTCTTCCTTTTTCAATTGCTCTATGCCCTGAAAACAAGAGACAACCAGCACTTCAGTAAGTCTGGAATCAGAAACCTATTCATAAAAATTCACCATCAGTAATAATCGTATTTTCAACTTCTCACCCATTTCCTGGCTCGATGCTGCATAAGCCCTAGTCTACCACAGCCCCTCCTACATTCCAGGGTAACATGTCTGACAGGTTAATCATTAGGGAAACTATAAGCCCTGCACTCCATGGTACCCATTCCTGTTTAAGCTATTTGTTCAAGGACATTTAATTGTACATTTAATTCACCACCAACTCGGTCCTGTGCATAACTTAGCTAGGGTCTCATCATAAAATGGCCAGTTTTAGTGCAGTAAAGCGCCTTGTGGTTCAGAATGTACAGTATATGGGTGTGTGATTAGGTGCATGTAGCTATACTATATGGATTGGTGACTGGCAAGCCCTATGCCGGGAAAAGGAAGGGGGCTTGTTCATGCAAAAAAAAAAGAAAGAAAGTTCTAGACTGGAACACCTCTAATTAAGTTGCAGAAAAAAAGAAATTAGAAATGAGAGAGACAAAGAGAGACAGTTATTAGTGGCTGAAAGGTAAAGAACACAGAGCAAGCACAGTATTACAGCAGGCTGGGAAGCAGACAGGTCTATGATCTTATGTGCTTCACCATAAATCACAGTAGGGAAAAGATCAATCAAGTCCATACTGATAAGCATAGTTGAGCATTGTTTCTAAACCTTTTTTGCAACACTGCCCCATCTGATATTTCCAACCTTGTAAGCTCCATCTAATAAAAAACCCAGGCTGCATTTTGGTACATAAGGTAGATGGAGGATAACAGTCCAGTTCAGTGGTTCAGACACACACAAAAAATTTCAGCAAAGTCGTATCCCACAGGAGGAGTGAATCTGCATGTATGGTGGGTGGGAGGGTAGCCCAACAGCACCTAGGAAGTCTGCTGAATCACCCTCCATATTCCATACTCCAGGCCATCGTTGTCACCACCCTAATCAAGCATGCACTCAGCAGATAACGCAGTAGAAGTAGACCAGTTACAGGTTATTTTTTTACAGGATAGACCTAGTCTTTGGTCATCTGTCTGAACAAATTTATTGTTCTCCTGAGCTCAGCTGTACAGCCATACAGACTCAGAATAAACCAGAAAGGTATTCAGTAGCAATGTGTAACAGAGCAAGTTAAGATCATTTATTTTATTTTACGGCAGAGTTCAGTCATAATCCAGTTATAAGTGAAATACACCCCCCCCATCCCGACTGACCGATCCCCACCTCCCAAGCCCCACCCACCGTTCCCAAGCCCAGGCACCACACAAGCACCCATCAGCTCTTGTGACTCCCACGTAGGTTCCCGCACATCGAGATCAGCTGCCTGAATAGTGAGCTCCTTCCACTTTAACACTGATCTCACTCACCTGGGCTGGGGATGAAGAAACTGTTCTCAGCGTTTAACAAACCTGGGTAGGCTGGTCACTACCATTGATACACCGCATCACGGCTATTTAAACAGACCAGTACATTACTGTCCTAGCTAATTTTTAAGCTGCAAATCATTTGGAAAAGAAATCTACATTAACTCTTTTCAAACATCAGCGAAGGTCACTGGAGCGCAATGAGACACTGTTATCCCAGCACTGTTAGCAGTGATGCTAGAGCCAACTCCTGCAGGGCTGCTCGCCACAATTGGCACTGGCATGGTCTGGATTCAATTCCAGATCATGAGTCCCATCCACATACCAGAACAGTGTCCTTACAAGAAGAGCCACCCAGTTACCTATGTTTTTTTTTTCAAGAAAAAAGTTTACCTATCAGTTCACCTATTAGTTCAAACCACAAAGAAAAATGCAAGATGATGTAATTTCACACATGCTGACAAGCAGCAAAGCATCTCATTTTTGAGAACCAGAGAGCTACAGTAGCTGCAGTTGTTTGTTTGTAGTGTCAACATTCTGTGTGGTCTTCTGGACCTGACCAGCCTGCCTGCTGGTGGGTCTCAAGTGCTTTCTTGGCTAAATTATTAACGTGATCGACCCTGTGAGTCAACAATCTGTAAATGAGCAAATCTGTGCTGACACAATAGAGAGACTGGGTCACGTATGAAAACAGTGCATTTAAAATGGTGAGGACCAGGGGTCACATGATGGGGTCAGGAGTGGCAAAGGGAGGTAGGGTGTGGTCACTTACTGTTTCATCGGTACAGATTGAATGGACTTGGGTGCCAAACATCACAGATGTGAAAATGAGGAAGAGGAGCCCCTCGAAGCATAGAAGGATGAGCAGGATGACAGTCGCCGGGGGTGAGAAGGTACTGCACTCTGGGGAAGGGGAACACACGCATGTTTATGCCAGGGGGCGCCAGAGAACACAATGTCATCTGCTTGGCAACACCGATCAGAAATCAGCATTAGGGTTTTAAAGATTTTTGCTCCGGTGGTTCTGCCAAAATATTGGTATCCAAAATTTGGAATATAAAACTGTTTTAAGGCTGAAATATATAGGGTAGACAAACATGCCATTTTGTAAGCTCAACACAAATTATTTTGTGTTTAAAGAGATAATTTTCTGTAACTTAAATATAACATAAATCAAGTTTAAAAACTTGTTTGTGCTACATGGCATAGCCTGCTCTTAAATCAGTTTTCAGCACGCAAGGTCTACCATTTAGTTTATCAGCAGCTCATTACACACAGTAAGAACTCTGCAGATTCAGTAATATTTTTGGGCTATCAGTAGCCCAACAATTTCTGATATTGATTTTTGGTACAGTGTGCTTAGCTTTTTACATTTGGGACCTTAAGAAATTAAATATTTTTAATGGCTTGTATGCATCTACATTTGTTTTACAAAACAACTCTGAATGGTGAAATTCCTACGCATTTCACCATTAAACGCATTTCACCATTAAAAATAACTTATTAACACTTATAAACTAAAAATCTTATAAACACCTTTTTTGTTTTTTGGAAAACCAGCATGTCTGGGGATGGGAAAGCAGCAATTACCAACAATGAGAATCAGTACCTGCTCGTTACACCCTAACTCCACTGAACTGGAATCAGTGTTGTTTTGGGACCTTACAAGGGCTTGACCATCTCACTCAGCCCATGAAACATGACAATTTTAAAAATCAGTTTGCTGTGTATGTTTCATACAATACATCTTAATTCCCAGTCCATCCTGGAAATAGGTGCTCTAGCCAACAGCACATACATACATTTAGATATAGAGTTATAAATACTAATATGTATTTTAAATTCTTTTCCCCCACTTTCTACCCAATTTGGAATGTCCAAAAGCATGCAGAGGAGGAGGGAGAGCCTAGACTAGCACGCACTCTCCTCCGAAGAACGTGATATCACCACAGCATAAGCAAGGGATGAAATTCCATCCTCCAGGGTCTTTATGCTAAAGCAGTATGTTCACTGACTTCATTCCTTTAATGAAACCCGAGATCAAAAACACCACACAGCCCAGGTGTCCATAAATAACAATTCTAGACTTTTCCCAGATAATAAAGTCAAATTTTTTGAGATGTTGAATGTTTTCGGCCAAAAAGGTGGAACTGAAATGGATTTATATATACAGCAGTACTACACATTAAACCACAGCAGTTTAGCAGAGTATTGATGAGGCTTCAGGAAACAGCCCTTATGCCTTTTAAAGTACAAAATGCTGAGACTGTAATGGAACATTAATCAGATAAATCTCCACTTCAATTCAAAATATGAATGTGAGACTATTCTAATAACGATAATGACAAACACACTACAGAGCAGGAAATGTCAACAGCAATGTGGAGCTCCACATGCCTCCCTCCCCCCAAGACCTTCCAACAGCCTGACCTTTTTCTAGCACAATCATATCTGACCCGCATGTACACGGATAAAAATGCCAAGCACAGAGTGAATTAGGCAAATATTCCTCAGCTGTTACCTTTTGGCTAAATACATAGGCTAACAGGCAGCTCATAAACTAAAGACCTAACAATATTAGATATTTCTCAAAGGCCAGGAGGCCTAAATTCATGCCACAATCTGAACAAACAGTACTGATACTTTACTCATTCCCAGCGCGTGCACAAAAAAACGTAGTGTCAGCTAGTAGTAATACACTGAGAAACAGGCCTGAAAACAGAAATCACACTATTGGGGTTTTGGGGATATGGTTCATTTAGTGGTCTGTCCGATTTAGGTTACTCACACCGGGGTGGAAAGCGCTTTCTGAGACTTACTTGTCCAGTCTTCTTCAAAACAGTAGAGGAAATGAAATGCAACCATCACCAAGGCATGAAGAGATATCAAGGCAATGTACATCTGAAACAGAGATATCAGTACTATGTATACCTTACACGTAGAGATGCCAGCACCATTACCATCATTATGCACACCTGGAACAGAGGCACCAGAACTGATACCAGTGGACATACATGTCTAAAAACCTAAGCTTCTGTATTCTCAAAAAATGCACAAACATAGTTGTTCAGGGTACAAGATTTTGCTAATTTTCAAAAAAGATGTCACAGGTCTGCATACCTGTTTTCAGTATTTTGTGCACCCTCAACATAAGCTTTCAATGTCAAACCCATTAATCTCATGCGTGGCCAAAAAGCTACATTTTGGTTTAATCTTACCACCACACCCAATTCCAATCCACTCACCAGGAAGCTCACTTCAAAAATCAAACAGATCTTTTACAGTAGCAAGACCCTGATCCCAGGCCTACCTCAAAATCAACCAAGACATGGTCCACTGACCACAAAATTACTGTTATGCAATGGCCGCCATTTCAATCACCAGATTTTAAACAGACTGAAAGTTTGTCATTGTAACTGAGGAGGGCAGTCCACAAGCACAGACCAATAGATCTGAGGGATCTAATGGACACGATAGAAGATGACCCACTAATGTGATCTCTGCAAAGGGATGGTGCACAAAGTACTGGAACAGGGATGTGAATGATTGAGACCTAGCTCTCTGGGGGAAGAAAAACTTAAGCAAAACGACTGAGCGACTGTATTTATATTTAAAAACACAATTTTCCCATTTGCATGTACTATACATTTATACAGCCTTTGTTGCTCATATTCATCAGTGGTTTGAATAATTTTTGATGGCACCATGTATAAATCGAGCCTGTGCGCATGTGTTTCTAGGACGTCACAGGCAGCTCTGCAGTTGCACTCACTGTGAAAAGCACAAAGTACTTCTGGTTGTTTTCTCCCACACAGTTGTTGACCCAGGGACAGTGGTGGTCCATCTTCCGAATGCAGCGTTTGCATACACTGCCAAGGAGAGACAGCAAGCATGTCAGGTCACGCAGCACACACATGACCGGATCAAAACCGACTGGCCCCTGGAGCAGGCAACACTAAGGCCGAATATATGCCACCCTGCAGAGCTGCTGACCACATTCACCACTGCCACTGTCAGGGCTTCATACCAGACAAAGGGGCACATCCACATACTGGAAATTTCATGTTATTACAACTGCATATCTGGTGCAATCTCTTTATGTTTTGCCCAGATAAACTGCAGTTGTGCACTGGGTGACAGAATGAAGGGCTCGCTGTACTGTCGCTGTAGTGAGAAGGGCTTCCCGGGTGAGTTCCCCATACCTGCAGTGGTGTGCTCGGTCAGGTTTGATGCTGCAGCACTTGGGGCACTTGTAAACCACCTGGCCAGGCTTCAGCTGCAAGCTCTCGATGAACTCCTTTGTGGCGTTTCCTTTTGGCACAGCTCCCTGTTACATCAACAGAAACCAGACACACGGACCTTTTTTTCCGACACAGTGGACCAAAAGAAACCACCTCAAATCAGAGAGGGCCCAAGGTGGTCAGTTGGGACCTGATCAGGTTTTATTTTACAATGAATTATCATTTTTTATGACCTATCTTGTATGTTAATTTCCTTCCACATTTCCAAGAAAAAAAGCGGAACAATTTGAAAAAAGTGTGCGTGCGTGTTTTTGTGTGTGTGTGTGTGTGTGCGCGATTGTGTAGGGGAGATGAGCAGTAAGGCTTAATTAGAGCCGGATTGCTGTGACTCACAGGGTCAGTGCACATGGCTCTGAAGTGAGAGGCCAGGGCGAGGAAGGCCAGGCTGTTGAAGAGTGTGCCGTTGATTATGCTGTAGGTCAGACTCTTGGAAGGCAGCAGCATTACAAACACCACCACGAACTCAGCATAGAAGACCAGGAGCCAGGTTATGATGCCGCACACGATGCCACAGCCATCCCGGATGAACCACATAGCGCTGGGCCGTCCGCGGGGAGGGGGAGGGGCGCAATGCTCAGGCTGCAGGTAACCAGCTTGCCTCTCAATGTCCCTGCAGTGGTGGGCGGGGCTCCTCATCCTACCAAACACTGTATGGGCATGCTGGCAGTGGGGAGGAAGGTAGAGGGTGAGAGTGAGAGAGTGAGCGTGATGAGTCATCCGCACACTCCCCACTTCCAAACAGAAACAACAAAATTACCCCTCACACTCTCTAGAACGATTAAGCCTTTTCCTGACTGGTCATGGCCCGTCTTTTCCTGGCGGGAAAATAGGGAAACAAATTTACAATTTGTTTTCACTAAACTTGGATACGCAATGTTTGCAATGATATCGCTGGCACAGAAGTGCGGGACTGGCACATCCCTACATGCCTGTTGTTGCAGCTTAGGATTTCGCAGAGGACACTTATTGTTCATAACTTCACAATTTATAACATACTACACTTCAGGTCAACAATGATATATTATGGGGGCTGCTGGGTGGCTCATCGTTTTAACGCACTGTTGCGGTTCACAGATAGGCCTCTTGGTCTGGTACTGAATCAGGACCGTGCCGGTGCAGACTGTGGCCAATGCATTATTGAAGCTTGCTAAATGTTGAAATAAAGAACCAATTACTGAGATTGCGCTTTCTGCTTACCCTTTCACGTGTCTATGACATGCAGGATTGCAAGCAAATAAAGTTTATACTGGCTTGTACGTTAAATCCAGCAAACAATGAAACTTCTAAATATCACTGGATTATTACGAAAATACAGAAATGTTACCAGTCCTCTTTCATGAACAACTGTTTCTTTTCTCACACAACAGAACTATTTTTCCTCTTACCAAAGTCTATTCAGGTTATGGTTCTTGTCTAAAGGTTGTGCTGCCTATAAAGCAAGGTGAGATCCACTGTGTCAAAACCATGTAAAGGAATAAACTATCTGGGTCATAAATTCATCACTGTTGAAGACAATCAAATGCTGGAAACTATAATCTTGCCTGGAGAAGCTGCGTGGGTGTGTATGTCTCAGTAAGGCTTACTCCTCTAATCTTGTTATGTCGATATGTCAGGGTTTAATGCCTTTCCCAGTTGGCTTAACTCGAGTGTCTTTCAGCATAATCTCACTTAAAACACTATTAATGAGATTTCAATCAGTTTAAAATACAGAGAAACCACATAGATGTATTTCTCACTCTGACCAGTTAAGGATATTGTTTGACCAGTTTTGCTAAAATTAGCCAAGTAATTTTACTGTTCATTTAGCATTTCATTGCTTGCTCACTTAACAGCAGCTCTTGCTGAGGACAATGTACGCAGCTCACATAAAAACCCAATATGTAGTTCCTGAAAGGGCTCCAGTCAGGTAACCCGACCTGAGCTAAAACAGCCATGCCGCTGCCAGGATCTGTCCCTACAGAAGCTCACTAAAAAGTACACATCTGAGCCAGCCAACAAGAGGCACTGACTAGGGACAGGCGCACCCAGGTGTGCCGCTGTTACCTGAAGTCTGGGGAGCTGCTACAGCCTTGCTGCAGGGCCCCTCACAGCTCCCCGAGCCACCCATAGTCCCTGGAGAACAGATTAGGGCTTCCCACAAAGGAAGCAGAGTATGGCTTTCACGGGTGCTAGGGATGGACCATCTGCTGCCACTGATAGTCAAAACAAGATGGGGCAGGGCCACGTGGCTCTTCGCAGTGTACTGCTAATCTTAGTCACACAAACGGCCACAACAGGAACTACCCTCTACTGACCGAACAACACCTGGACAGGCACCCTTCAAAAGCTGTCACCGCATCTGGACCCATGGGTGAATAGATACTACAGATAACGACAGAACCTTATGACTGAGCAAGCTCTCTTCAATGACTGTACCCTCTCTCCAATTAAAACACTCTTATTGGTGAGATGTGTGGTGCAGCTCATAAAGCCTTTATAAAAAAACACTTACTCCAGTCTAAGCTGCACACTCAATCACACTCAGCTGGCCTGTCAGTCTGTGATTGAGTCAGTCCAACAGTCTGGGAGCAAGAGATTCAGTCAGTGTGAGGCAGTGAGCGAGTCGGTCGGTTAGAGAGAAGCTGAGTGTGTCAGTCAGTCATGATATCAATGAGTGAGTGAGTGAGTCAGTGATTTAATGGGAGAGAGGCAGTCAGGGAGTCTCAGAATAGACCATCATTCCTACAGCTGCTTCATATGCTCATTGTTAAAATACAGCTTGCAGCTTAAGCCTGCTGGCACATTCACAAAGAGTCCTGCCTGTATGCAACTACCAGTTTAATGGGATTAACAGGAGTTTTATAAACCTCAAATGGAACTAGCTCAATAGGTAAAAAGATGCTCAACAATGACAGCCCTGCCCATGTAATTATGCCAGGCTACCTGCTCAATGACTGCCCAATGCCAAAGGCAATAAACACTGAAAAGCAAAAGTCTATTTGCTGCTAATTTAGAATAGAGCACATTAAAAGAAGAGGCATTTATTATAAAGTGAACCACAAATCTGCTTTGTCCACAACAACTAGGGTGATGGATTAAATCACTGAATATTATCCATTTATATTTTTACACATTATCCATGCATGACCACAGAGGCTTGGGTTATGCATCTTGCCAAGGTTCGTCAGCAGTGCCCTGATAGACTGTGTTTTACACACCTTATTCTACTAATCAACACTAGTCTATGCTAAGGACCTTGATTAGTAGAACCAGGCGTGTAATTGAACCAACACCGACCCTTACTGAACAAGACATACAAACCTTATTCTACACTATTGTTAAGTCAGTGTCAGTTCTTCAGCACACTTTTTCACTACACATAAAATGCATCATCTCATTTAAAAATCCTTCATCTCATTTTAAAAAATGGCAAGCCATTCAAGTTTTCTGATGGGTGTTCAAAGAGTCAGACAATACTGCCACTCTAGTATTCTAGAATATTCCCAGAATAAAAAAAAGTTTCACAGGCAGGGATTATGTAAAATTATTATCAATATTATTATTTCCTAAATGATGTTCTCAGGAGAACAAAGAATATCAATACAAACCGAAAAACTGAACAGGGGAATAACATGCTAATTGTTTCTTTACAATGAGAAATCAAGCAGATGCACAATCCAATACATTCAAATTGGGAAAAAAACCTACTTCATTATCATTTAGGTTTATATGTCAATTGAGAATTCATTACTGATAGTACCAGTCTAAAAATGACCACTGCTTTATTGTGGCTTTGTATGCATGTAAACAAATGATGTAACATATGTCAGACCTAGGCCTATGTGCTTCTAAGGAATTTAAATAGCCTAAATATTCACCAGTGCAGAGATGACTGATTAATGCAAGAATCAGCCATCACTGCCAAGTCTATATCAATGACCTCTGGACAGTGATGGCAGCAAGTTTCTGCTCTATAGCAAATCTGGTAAAAGATATGCACATTTTCTCCAAGCTGTTAAAGACACAGAACCTTAAATAAGACTGGACTGGTTATAAGGAAGCTAATTAACACAACAGGAATTCACTTTGAGAGAGGACTTGATAAAGCTCACACCCCCAGCCTCACACACAGAAATGAAACACTCCCTGCATTTTATTGTGGTCACAAGAAATATCAGCTGCATATTATGATATAGGAAAGTGTGCATATATAGTGAGGAGGATGGACTCCACAGCAGGTTTTGAATTTAGGGCGTGACAGTGCAGCTCAGTATCTCTTGGCTAGTCTATGTATTCAAATCTGAGGTTCAAAAAAACGTTAAGGCTATACATGGATTGGGGCTTTTAAATACATGCAAATAATGTAATGAGATATTGTGGCAGTGGAACACTGCAACTTTATAATCTGCAACGCACAGAAACAGAATCAATTGGACTGCAGCACTGCCACTGCAACTTCTGGCTTATCAGGGCTGATTTATCATGGGTTAAAGACCCCATCAATCAAGCAGTTCTTGGTATATTGCATAGACTCGGTTTTCAATTTCAATATTTTCCTTATTTACAGCTGTGTACTTCGTAAATGTAGTAATAATTGTTAACAGATACGAGTGCGCCTGAGAAACAACTGACGAGCCATATGGACTGTTAAAGGTGAATAATTTTCGTGTGAAGCAGGCAATTATTTTTACATAACTGGTTAGGACGCATTCCTTTCAAAATACCAGAAAAGGTTATCTACATTGAACTATCATGCTAGCTGGCTAGGTAAGCATTCACGATGAAATGTTTTGTTTAAATTACCCATGAACCAGCCACCAACGTATACACAACATATCGATATAGGGCTAATATGGGATAATTGACCTCAAGACAAGCTTATCAACATCTATCTAAACTGATTAAATGACAGTGGAATAGGCAGCAATCGAAGCATCTGCCATCTAATGTGCTAGGTACCTAAATTCACGTACAGCGTAAGCTATTTGGTAAACGCAGCTAAGCTAACGCGTAACACAGCAACTGTTCTTGTAGTAGTAGCATAGACTGATAGCAAGCGTAAATGTTAATTAGCTAACTCTAAACTGGCTAGCTACATTACCCATCAAACTAAACGACAAGTCGCAGGTCACCCAGAGCAAGTTAGCTGAGGTTACCTATCATCAAGGTGGTGAAAAAAGATGTAGACGGACAAATGACCAATATACAGCTAGTTTCATTTAAAAAGCTTCCAATTTATCCAGCGCTCTTGAATGAATCTGTTTAACGTTGTCAGGTCAGATAACAAGTACATTGCTAACTTAACTGGCTTCCAACAGTTTTGTCAACGGAAAGCCAGCAAAAATGCAGAGCTTTCTAATGCATCTGAACAAGCACTGGCACTTCTCGCCACTGTCAAACGTTTGCTAGCTAATTAGCTACCAAGTTACAGTATCATAACGTCAATAGTACCGCCTAGAGAAACTTGCTACCGTAGCTAGCCATATTAATGACTCAATTAGGTTTATTGGCATTGGCGTAAAAATCTAACGTTAATTGTATCACACCCACCCTTTGCCTGGATGACGATGGTGCGTTTGCGCACTGCCCAGAAACTGTTTGTTGCAGCCCGGGAAGTGTATCCCTCTAGCCTCGTGCCTACTTGTATCAACGACACACACACCGTAAGCAGGACTCTTTTCCAAAAAAGTAACGTCTCCTCTTTTCCGATTAAAACAGATGGGATTTGGCTATTTAAGACGTGATTTACATAGTTACTTTCGTTGCAGATTTAAGATGTTTTCATATTGAAGAGCCAAAGTGTTAGCTTATTAGCCAACTGGCTCCCCTTGCTCAAAACGTCGGCGCTGTTCGTTCATCGCCCTTCTGTAATATCTGGCAAATTCTGGCCAATTAAACGAAGGAGAACAGGAAGTCTGATGTGCTCCAGAGGCGAGACTTCCTGCGGTCGTCTCCATATGAAGCGCAAGACATACCTACACAGCTCAATGTACTGTATTCCCACTTCTCACGAACTAACCATGTTTACTTGAGCGCATCAATGGGATTACTTGGATATTGCTGTTCACGCTTTCATTCAAAACGGCAGTGGCATACCAATGAAAGAGAATCCAAAGTATAAATTCTACTTTTCTTGCCAGAATAAATCATTAGGCCTATCTTATTTTAAAAAGCGAATGGCCTATTCTAGGCTACAAATATATAACTTAATATAAATGTTAAATTATAAACATTAACAAAATTAAAACATATTTTCCTTACATTTGTAGTAAAGTACCAAGTGCCATAAGTAATTATTTAATTTAAATTGGTAGAAAGATATGGTATAACATTTGCGTAATTTTCAGCACTGATATTAAATTATTTTCACATAAGTAACCACTAGATGGCAAAAGTGCTCTGCAGAAGCCTAGGTTTAATCTAAAGTACCAAATTCTGTGACCTTAACAAATGTATAATTGAGCATAGAAAATGCATGCTTTTTCATGGCAGGGATATTGTGATAAATAATACTTATATAGGTTATGTATGTTAATGTAAAAGCAATGGGTCCAAGTGCAAGAAAAGAGTGTCAGAAGTTTGACATCTATGTTGATGATAACAATGGTGAAGATGAAACCACTGAACAATTTACAGATTCTTCACTTCACAGAAATTAGAGGATTGGACTGTGTTTGAGTGTACGCATGTGCGTTTGTGTATCTATGTTTGACTACAAAGGCTTGACTGTGTTCATGCTTTTATGCATTTGTGTGTTTAATACACCCAGGATCCTAATTTGTGGCTCTTTCTCAGAAGAGCTCATCTGGCCACTATGAAAGGAGAAAAATCGTTTGTGGGGTCAATGCTTAGTTTTAACTCACACTGAAAATATTCACAGACATTAAGGGTGAGTATGAAGACTGCTGTGTTTCTTTTGTCTGGAAACCCCAGGAGCCACAGCCAGAGATTAACCATTTTATTTCATTTTTAATGTGCAGCATTGGAGGGAATAGATTGAATGACAGAGCATTGGTCTTGTTTGCCATCCTCTGGACAAGCACTCTTTATAGCTGGGTTATAGCCATGCACATGCACCCCTTTTCTTTTCTTTCTCTCCGTCATTATGCAACTCCTGTCACGTGTCTGTTGAGACAAATCCAGCGCACAGAGGAAACAGATTCAGGCTTGCCTCTCATTTCTGTAGTGTTTTGGTCCACAGGGAAATAATCCCATTGAGTTTATTTCAAGCTCAATGATGTGCTTGAATCTGATTCCTGTGTGCTGGATTTGCAGGAGAAAGGAGAAAGACTTGCTGCTATGTATTTACTATTCAAATGCACTCAAGATTGCATTTGCAGGAATTCTGTTACTGCCGTAGCTGTGGAAATCTTCATGCACACTGCATGAAGTGAACGGGTTCAATGATATTGGTAAAAATAATTCACCCAACAGTTGCACCACAAATCTCACCGTAGTTAAGGGCAGTCTACCAAGAAATTAAATAATGCTAAATGTATTTAGTGCAAAAAAAGTGTACAGAATCGAATAATATGTAGTAGGGCATAGAATTTATTTTAGCCAGAGTGTACAACCTTCCTACTAAAACAAGAAAAACATAAATCTATTATTGCGAAATAGTCTGGGAGTGCTGTACACCCCGCCCTCACATTTTAAAAAGAAAGTCAGGGTAGGCTTAGCCATTTGGGGAGATTCAGGCAGGGTTTTCCCATCCTGTTCATGGTCTGCAACGAATTACCTATGAACTTTTGGCGTGCGTAAAATCGCCGTGTTGGGCTAACATGACCTTTAGGTATCCTTGTTTCTGAAGGTTTTTTTTTCTCCCGTAAACCATACGCTTTTGATAAACGCGTATTTCTGTTAAGGAGACAATACAGATAAAGTATTACGCTAGATTGGTACATTCTTCGGTTCAACAATGTTCAGAAGCGCGCGTCTGACGTTCTGTCTTATTATTCTCGTGCATTACTCACTCCAAGAAACTCCCAAGAAAAAGAATGGCAAGAAAGGTAGGTACAGCTGATAGGCTGTTTCTTTTTTCAGTTAATACAAATGTGCTGACAGTTGAACATAACAATAACAACTGTCGAATTGACAGTTGATACTAAGCGTCTCGTTACGTGAGGCCAGATACAGTCTTCTAAACGTTTATGCTTCACAAGGACAGAAAATATGAAAACGCAACCTTTTCTTTGAAAACGAACGATTAAGGAAAACATTACAACATTGATAATTCATCATTAAAATCAAATAGCTCATAGAACGTACAAATATCGTGTTCAAAGAGCAGGTGTTATGTGGATGGGATCATTTTACACGCGAGTATGAATAAAAATATACAGGGTACATGTGTAATACATGTGATCCGGATTCCATCCAGAACATTTCTTCCGGATCCACGAAGGTAATGATAAGATTTTCCTATATTGCACTAAACGCAGTATGGATGAAACTGATTATTCATGGAAACATTTAAATTCAATATTGTGTCTAGTTCTCTGATACCAGCTTTGCTCTGATATTTCCATTTTGCTACGTGAAGTTGACTATGTTGATCTGTGTTCATCTGGCCAAACATTTTGCAAGTAAATGCACTTCAAATTGACCGTTGTCCCAGATGCAGTAATATCTATTCGGATGCGTTTAAATCTAACCATAAACATTTGATGCTTCATCCAGATGGTGGAAACGCGGCCGCTATCGAGGAACTAAAGAAACAGATAGAAAACATTGTACAGGAGCTGAACCTACTGAAAGAGCAACAAGCTCTGCAAACAGGTAGACAATTTTGACATTTTTGTTTTGGTCTGAAAATCCCATGGGAATAATAGTAATAATAATACTAACAACAGCAGAAGCAACAACAGCAACAACAACAACCATAAAAATAATATTTACAGAGTGGCAATGACTGTTCCTCTTTTGCAGTCTACTTGTGTCTTTTAATATTTGGAGCTACACTCAACCATCATGTAATATACCAGTAATGTCAGCCAGGATTAGTAGTTATGATTTCTAGAGGCAGGGATTCATTTCCTATTACATGTTCAACTGGTTTTAAAGTATGTAGAATGCAAGGAGCAGGGGGTTGTAGTATATCTCTTTCATCACAGACTTTGAAGCTAGCAGCTATAATGTCTTCCAGATAGGCCCTGTTTGAAAATAAGGATTCCCGAGGACATAGACAATATTTAGAATGTAGACAGGTGTTCCATATCACTCAAAATACTTATTATTATAGAGCACCATCTGGACTCCAGTTGTAGGTGTACTGAAACCTTAAACAAGATGTCTTGTTTAGGTCTGAAGAGCTCATGGGATGTCTTGTCTGGTTTGTCTTTGTTAGACATCATTACTGTTATCGTTAGAGATATATTGCAAAAATTACATAGTTTGTTCCCTCTCCATGGAGTGTAACAGCTGATTTTTAGTGTTCAAGTCGCAGTATACGCCTGCACAAACTTAAAGTTTTGGATGCTTACTCAGACCCCTTTCAAAATTACCTGAATCACCCTGTTTCTTTCTGTGCTGCTGTTCTACTCAGTCTGTCTGAAAGGAACCAAGATCCATGGCAAGTGCTACCTGGCTGATGACACAAAGAAACGCTACCATGCTGCGAGCGAAGACTGCATTGCCAAGGGGGGCACCCTGAGTACCCCACTGACCGGGGACGAGAATGACCAGCTGTACGAGTATGTGCGCCGGAGCGTGGGGCCCGAGGAGCAGGTGTGGCTGGGCATTAATGACATCCTGACCGAGGGGAGCTGGCTGGATCAGGCCAGTGCCACTGTGCGCTACAAGAACTGGGAAACGGAGATTACCCACCAGCCTGACGGAGAGCGCAACCAGAACTGTGCTGTGCTGTCCACCACCGCCAACGGGAAGTGGTTTGATGAGAGCTGCCGCGCTGAGAAAGCTTCTGTTTGCGAATTCAACATCGTCTAAGAGCCAGAGTTCTTTGATTTGTCGCCCGGTGGCAAAATATGGCCTGCCATACATCTACATACGCGTACATGCATGCCATACAGGCACTTTGATTACCAAAAGAATTACTATCAGAAGTATAAAATAAATATGGCCTGCCATACATCTACATACGTGTACATGCATGCCATACAGGCACTTTGATTACCAAAAGAATTACTATTCAGATGTATCAAATAATTGTGACTTCAGAATAAGAAGTAATTGCTACAAATATTTTGTTTAGAAAGGACTGTAAAGGAAGTTCAATGCAACTTATTCATATGTATATAAATAGTTAATAGGACATCTCTGGACCCTGTGCACAGTTTTTTAAAGGAGAGGAGATAGTCTGCCGTCCTTAGGCATTTTCCACTTTATTCAGACAGGGGACAAGCGAAGAGGGATCACCATACAGAAAGTGCCATAGTAGGTAATGTAACCACTGACCACACAGGAGTTGCATGTGAGTTGAGAGTTGGCTGCCCTACAGACTGCCACATCTCACCAGTGCACACCATTTTTAAAAAGATTATCACATATGAGATTTAAGAATCGGAAGAACTAAAGAATCCTGCTTTAGATTTTAATCCATATATACTGTAGAACACGTGTTTTACATCTATTTTATCGTTATATAATTTAGTTCTTTAATTTAGTATTATATCATAGTAACTATAGTTTATTTTATAGGGCTGGCCAAAAATAGATAGGCCTAAACTTTCCATGGTTTCTAATTTCTACAGGGCTACACAGGGATCTGCTAAATGTAAAAAGTTTTATTTATGCTGATCTTCAGTTTATGTTTTTGTTCCAGTGTGACTGCAGTTTAAAACATTGTGTTTCATAAGAATGGCTATGAAAGGTAAATTGAACTTTCTAGTATTAAGTACTCACCATCTATCACTAATCTGAGTTAGTTTAGGTTAATAATAGACATCCTGTTTAGTTTTGGTCAGTAATAGACATGCTGTGTCAACCATATTACAAGATTTAACAAAGCAACAAATGAGCTGATTCATTTGAAAAGTATGGAACAATACAGCTAAAGATTTAAAGGTGAACATCACTACTTTCTTATTTTAAAGAACAATTCCAGCTTATTTATGTAGGCTCAAGTTAGATGCTGGTGAGTACAGTGCTTACACTCTATATGCATTTAGATTTTCTACAGTATATTTTGTGGTCATTCATTTTACACTTTCATATTGACATTAATGTGGAATATTTCAGATTTCATTATTAGTTACATTTGAGAAAAAATATCTCCCTGATGTTAGACTAGAAAAATATTCATTTCTTAAATAATTAAAACCTTTAAACTGCTCAACAGCCTTTCATTTTATTATTATTGTGTGGATAATAGCACACAGATTTTATGTCCTATTGGAATGCTACTACTGGGGGGTTTGGTGTTCATCTACTTCTTACATTTATGTGACAGCTTATTAAAAAAATTTAGTTTTATTTTCCAAATATTGCTGATGTGTTATTGGATCTCAAAAGTAAACAGCCTTGATCAACTGTAACTGGAATTCTTAATATATGAGCACCCCTATTATGTGCTTTTTGTGATAAAAACATTACCTGATATTTAAGCTAAATGATAAAAGATCAAAAGTTAGCTCTTCATCTGACTGAAAGCTCTTCCCAACTTGCCCCCATGTGCAGCAAAATTTTCAGGCCAAAAGTTCAGGCCAAGAAAGTTCATAAGGCACATTTGTAGCAATCTTGGCAAAGGTTGACACGATTACAAGTAAATTACACGATCTTTCATTAACTTTACCTTTCTGCTAATCATAGAATGGGTCAATTGGTCAATCTAGCGATGTCGTTGTTGAATTTGACCACTACTAAACCTTAGTTTACATACAGTGTATTTAAACTCAAGCCATTTATTTATTTTAAAGTAAAATGATGTTTATTTATTCTAGCCAACAAAAATCACAAAGGTTAATCCTGTTTCCACACATGCCAAAATTTAAAACACATTCTTTTTTTCATAAGATTTTTATATAAAAATACACTAATGTCCAGTAAAACATGTATTAAAATTACATTACATAAATATTTCACAGCAATAAAACACAGAAAAGCTAACTTTCCTCATTGTGAGCATACTGAACTTGGTTCCGTTGTGTTTGCATCAAAGGGGTGAAATGCAGACATTTCCTACATACCATGAGCTTCGGTCAAAGGGGTGACCTTTGCTTGCTTTTGTGATTTCATATGTCAAGACAGGGTGGATTTCAAATGGGATATAGTAGTTAGCCAGATACATTTCAGAACTTATTTTATAGAAAGAAATATGATTGGATAAAAGCCTAGGTAACTTCAAAATATTTCACAAAGTCAGCCAGCTAACTCCTTAACCTGCTTGTGAAATACCCCCATATGATAACCTTTCCTTAAAAACACATTGAATCGGGAAGCAAGAAAACATCTCATTCTTGGCCTTCATATAAAGCTCAATAGCACACACTACATTCCTGTAAATAACAAATGACTTGTTAGTGAGTTTGAAATCTCATCATAAAGTTGAATCAAGTCCTACTGAAATATAAAAATCTATTGCCAGTAAAACAAAAAAACAAAGACACTTTGCTCCCAAAATGTAAAATGTGACAATTCCACCCAATTGAGCTCAACTTTGTAACTGAACATTTATTTTGGAATCAGAGTACTAGAGAAAATACAACTGTTCAAACAAGCACAGAATATCAGCAAAATACAAATATTATGGTAGACATTTCGAAATAAATAACTATGCTCAATCGAAATAGAAATAAAGAAAATAAAAACATTTCAATATAAACAACTTACATAAACTTTCTTTGGCCAAGGGTGGTGACCATAGCGGACCAACACATTCAGAAATGCAAATAAATGTCAATTATGGCACGTGCTGGAAGCAACCCAATGATGAGAAATAAGAATTAGTCACTGCAAACACTCCCAACATTTACTTAATTGTTCCATTTAGTATCTGAAACCCTCTGTTTTCCCAATTTCTTCAACTTTATACACCCGTTTTGTTTTATATTTACTATTACTCAAGAAATTCAAGTGTTGCAGCATTAAGGGGTCTGAAATGTATTTCAAAGATTTAAAAATAGATTTCTAAAATGTGGATGGGATTTGTAAAGAATGTAGTGCAAAATGTTTCAAAAGTGAATTTATATAAACGTAAAGAGGCATTAAATAGACAAATTAAAATAGGTTTCTCTGCATATTTTTACTTGAGCTCCACGTTTAAAAAAACTTGCCGGATATTAAAAAACCTCCGAAGTTACATTAGTCCAGTGGAGGTCAGTAAAAAGACGGCTATGATAAAATGTGGTGTGTGTGCGTGTGCGTGTGCGTGTGCGTGTGCGAGTGCGAGTGCGAGTGCGTGAGTGAGTGAGAGAGAGAGAGAGAGAGAGAGAGAGAGAGAGAGAGAGAACGAGGCATGGTGGGTGGATATTATCATTCTGGAACCCTAAAGCCCATACTAGGAAAAAGTTAAATTGCAAGTGGAGAAATATTTTACGTTTTATGTAAATTCCTTACATTCCTTACATTTCCCTGTGCACCTCCCAGCACACACATATACTGTGTACACACAAACACACACACACATCCTCCCTTTTCAGCATTGCTCTGGCTATGGTCATTGTTTGCTGTCAGCGCCGGGAGTGAGGGAATGGGGAGAGGGGACTCCATTGCTGCCAGGGCTGTACACCTCGTTTTCCACCATGTGTTCCTCAGGGGTCAAAGGCTTGTGCTGCATGGGCAGGGCGCTTTCAGACGGGTGTATGAAAGGGCGGTACACGTCCACTTCAGGGGCCCCGATCTCCGGAAGCTTCTCCTGCCTGCGGATGTGAGGCAGCAATGGAGGCGGGGCTTCCGTGGGCCCAGTGAAGGATCGGTAAATGTCCACCTGTGGCCTGCCCTCAAGGTCGGTGACAGGTGAGGGCTCATCAGAGCCCTGCAGTAGGTGGCCATACACCATGGTGTCCTCGATGGACGCGTAGATGTGAGACTCGTTGTCTGCACGAGATTTAGGGAACGGGTAATGTCCCGGGACGAAGGAGACACCATTGGGGTTGTAGATGGAAACGTTTGCAGGCGCCTGCGCTTTCTTCTTCCTGCAGAAACACAGAAATGGGGCAGTGGGTCAGCAAGCGCACTACAACCACAGACTCACTAGGTCACCACAAACACCATAATCACATACTCATCTGGTCAGCACACACAACAAGATAAGACACTCAACTGGTCATCACACACCGGGATCACACACTCACCTAATCACCACACACATTACATTACATGATTACCACTTATACACTCACCATGATGACGGACTCATCGGGTCACCACACACCACAATCAAATACTCACTTGGGGCAAGTATACTGAGTTAACTGGATAACTGCACTGAGTAAAATCCAGAACCCTCCCAAATCTGAAACATGGACTGAAGTAAAAAGCTGTTCCAGGTTTTACTCACCGCAGCTAACTTAGTAATCCTGCTTTGTGATACAGGCCCCTGGTCACCACACACTGTTATCACACACTCACCTAATCAACACACACAACCACACACTCACCTAATCAACACACATACAACCACACACTCACCTGATCAACACACACAACTACACTCACCTGAACAACACACATACAACCACACACTCACCTGATCAACACACATACAACCACACACTCACCTGATCAACACACACAACTACACACTCACCTAATCACCACACATACAACTACACACTCACCTGATCAACACACATACAACCACACACTCACCTAATCAACACACACAACCACACACTCACCTAATCAACACACACAACCACACACTCACCTAATCAACACACACAACCACACACTCACCTGATCAACACACATACAACCACACACTCACCTAATCAACACACACAACCACACACTCACCTAATCAACACACACAACTACACACTCACCTGATCACCACACACACCAGGATCATGTACTCACCTGATCAACACACATACAACCACACACTCACCTAATCAACACACACAACCACACACTCACCTAATCAACACACACACAACCACACACTCACCTGATCAACATCCAACCTACCTATGATCACCACACACACAACTAACATCAGATACCCGAGCACAAGGAGCAACACCACCCCAATGACATACCACAGATGATCCCAATACCACCTGAACACACACACAAGAAAAGGCCAGAACATCACCAATCCCCCAATCTTCTCACTGTTCCTACTCTGATATCAGCTTTTCATACATAATTTGTACTGTTGAGCATGAAAATGAGTATGAAACTTGAACATTTTCAACAGTTCATGGAATCACGCAAATCCATTTTACCAGAGTCATTCAAACACAAGAGGTACACTGCACTGCTACCACAAAGTCATTTACACTGCTCTTCTCCCACTGAGTAATATACAGTGCTCTACTATCACTAAATAATGTGTAATGCTCTAAATCGTCTTGTTAAATCTGAAATTCTGTGTTGCAGATGATTTAACCATTTAACTGCCAGCTGAGCTGCCAACTGAACCACTTGGTTGAGCGGCAAGTTCAGGGACTAAAAAAACAACTGAGCATTTAAGAAATAGACTTTGAGATAACATCACACTAGCATTCATGACTCCAATTACAGCCATCACTTAAGGTAATGGTCTGTGGTGAACATTAAATGATACAGCACATTTTCTGTGATGCGATTATTAAAATCACAGGATAGTTAGAATAGAAATAGCCATAAAAATAGACTAAACATACTGCTTACAATAAATATGAGGAATAAAAAATAAAGCAGCAGAAGCAAAAATAAGAACTAATACTACTACCACTACAACTACAGCTACTATCACTACTACTACTACTACAATTACTACTACTACAACTGCTGAAACTACCACCACTCCAACTGCTGAAACTACTACCACTCCAATTACTACTACAATTACTACCACTACATCTGCTGAAACTACTACCACTCCCACTACTACTACAATTACTACCACTCCCACTACTACTGCAACTACTACCACCAGGGCTTGACAATAATTTTCTGGCTTACCAGCCACTGTGGCTAGTGGATTTCCAAAGTCAGTAGCCACTCAGCATTTTCACCAGCCAAGCCCCCCACCCCCAGCATATAAGTAATTGGACAATGTAACTGCATGCATTTGTTTGGGCACAACATTTTATTTGAACAGAAACCATTACAGCTATTTGCTCAGGTTGGATAGCTGTAATGATTTCTGTTAAAATAAAATGTCATGCCCAAACAAATGCATGCAGTTACATTGTCCAATTATTTATATTCAGGAAATTATTGGCTTATTTATTCGCATCTGCCGACTTTTAGCATATCCTATTTATAGGTCATTATGCAACATAATTGGACATAATTCTATGAAAATAGCCTAAGCATGTGCTAATGCTTTATGTAAATATGCAATCTGTTTACAGTGGAATGAATGGGAAATGGTTCAGGATTTGGCAATTCTATGTAAATAACCCAAAAATGCGATAATCTGTTATGCAATTAAGTAGATTCTACTGTATTATCATTGACCTACCTACACTGTTTTTGTCTATCTGTGCAGATTTAACAGAGAAATAAAATACTGAAAAGCCTTTAATGTTATTTAAGGTATAAGTAACACCAGTGACAAAAAAGATGGTGCAAGCATTTTTGAGTGATTGTATACAAATAATTTAAATACAGTAAGATGGCATTTGTGTGGATCAAGTAAAAAAGTTAATTAATATTTTAAACTAAAGTTTTGAGTGACAAAAAACAAATGCAATTGAAGGCATGTTGCAATTCCAAATACCACAATTATATTTATATTCTAAATGTAGCTAAATACAGGGAGACAATACATTGAGTTGATGATGGCAGTAACGCTGGACAAACTGCAGACGCAGTTACACAATGTCACCACCCAAGCCCTGTTTTGAGCCAGGAACAACCCTGTTGTCAGTGCGGAGAACGTAGAGTACACATGTATCCACCATTTTAAGCCATATTGATTATACATGAACAATTTATTTGCAGTGCAAAATAAATTAAAGCGACTTTGACATCATGCACGTGCAGTACATCTGTAAAAGTCACAGAACTGTCTGTGGTTGAAGTTCATGATCCTTCACCAAACCATTGCTGTTTTTTGTGTTTTCTAAAACTTTTACTGCTGCCACTACTACTACCACTGCAAACACTACTACAACCGTAATACTACCACCACTACTACTACCACCGCTACAACAACATCCACTACCACTATTACTACTACTGCGACAGCTACTACTACTAATACTACTAGCAAGAAGACGAAAAAGATGATAATGCTCACGGGTATTCTCCTGCAGTGTAATCTGGGAGAGCACACTGAAGACTCCTTCTTCTGACTCACAGCTGGACATGTTGAGGTAGAAGGTCTCTGGGACACTGAGCTCAACGGCAGCATTCTCGTCCTCCCGCCGGCTGAACATCTCTTCACGGGAGCCCAGCGTCTGCACCTTCATCACTGTGTGTCGACTGCTGCACTTGGGCTGGTTGACATCGAGGAACAGCAGGTTGGCACGGTATGCTGGGGGCACTTGAACGATCCACGAAACCGTGGAGTAGGCATCCATCCCGCCTGGCCAGTTGGGTGTGGCTAGGAGGACTGGCACACCCTTCCGGGGTACGACTGAAAAGATGTATCTCTCTAAGAAGCATACAGAGGGTTGTGTTAAGTGCAGCTTGAAATTCTTTAACAAATTTTACATACGTATCCTTACAATGCTAAATGCCTGAAATGGACACTATAAATGCATTCATGCGGTAACATTTTAAGTGTTGTCTGTTTAACCCATTTGGGTTACATCAAGTCACATCAGGTATTGTAGCTCCCTTTATAGGAACAAACCAATACTCAAATAAGGTACATGACCACTGTAAAGCTTGATCACTCACTGTATCTTGAAATATTCAGGCTGACTGAACTCTCATATTCAAAGGTCTCAAATTTATTTTTTGCCAAAGCAAAAGGTGGCATTTCCTCTATACTTTCAAATTCATAGTGTCTTTTTTATAGTGGACATGCATATATCTGATCTACACATCTGAGATATGTGCTCTCTCTCACACACATGCACACATGCACACCACACACACACACCCTGCATTGTTTCCTCACTGTTAGCCCACTGCAATAAAAGCTGGCTGCTTAGCATACTCCTGTGGCCACAATTTAGGCACCTGATTAGGGAAATCACAGAGATTATAAAAGAAACACAGCATTTAGACTGTCTCCTCTTCTGAGCTAAATTGCACTTACCATCAGGTATGGTGGCTCAGGCATAAACAGAGGATTGTGGGTTAAAATTCCCCACAGAGTAGCTAAATGGGTTCTAGCTAAACGAGAGAACTGGTTTAATCAGCTCAGCTCTGTGTTCTCTTTTCTTCCTCAGCTCTATGAACAAAGTCCATTTCTTTTCAAGCCAGTTACCACAGCAACCTGTGGCATTTTCTTAAAAGGATGGCGCTATTACAGGCATGTGCCATGTGTGCCGAAAACTGAATAATGCAATGAAAGATTTCTGAGCCCATCAGAACAGCTCAGGTTACACATGGGATGTGATGAGAAATCAATTATGAATGATCGGAAATATCAAGAACAGAGCGTGTTAACAAAAAAATTATATAATAGCACAAAACAGTATTATAGTACAAAATAGTATTATATTTAGCAAGGCTATACACCGTGCAAGGCTTTGTATAGCAAAAATAGGACTGCAAAAGAGCTATGGAAGAGGCAATCTGTTTCAATGGTCCGGGTTGTACGTCTCTACCTGAGATCTCTTTGTTGAAGGAAACGTTGAGAAAGGGCATTGAGGCCTTGCTGAGGCCATTTCTGGAGGTGGGCGTGGCAATGACAGACACGTTGTAGTGGATCTGGATCTTCTGAATAGGGCCAACTGGGCAGTAGGTTCCGACAGTGTCTCCGTTCTCCTCCTTGACTGTGAGGCTGAAGCTGGCATTGCAGGGTTGTTCTCCCACTAACTGGCGCAGGTTGCCCGTAGGCTGCAGCAGTTCCACTGTTCCATGCTGCGGGGGACGCAGATGCCAGGTGATGCTACGTAGGGGTGTGGGCAGACACGGCGGCAGGGCGGGGGCAGAAAGAGACACGCTGCTCCCCAGGCACTTCGTCAACTGCTGACACTCTGACAACACCAAAGTAGGCAGTCGCATTACACGATCACATTTTAACATTAGTCCTGAAGCCAATTCTAAAGATAACCATCTGTAGTTGAAGAGAGATAAAAGAGTGAAATATAGATTTTGCATGTCATAGGCATGTAGTAATATTACGTGTGTAAATTCAGGTCACAACACAGGAAATGAGTCAGAAAGTTGCTTGCAGACAGTGAATATTAAACGTACATGTGCTTAAAACTTTCAAAACATCTGTATTGACAAGACTAGGCAAGCCTTATTCAACTGGACCCTGGATACAGCCGGTGGGGAAGATATCTGTCAGAAACTGGAACCTTGGACCAGTGACTATTTGTTCGTAAATGTTGCTGGATCCTTTTTTCAACATAAGTTTGCAGACGATACCTCTTTATTTAAAGTCAAAATTATATCACTTTTTATTTTTGATCTCTAATATTTTTAAATCAATAACACAAAAAGTCTATGAATCCCAGGTATGGTGAGCACCATACCTTTCCATACTTAAACGAGGTCTTTGGCTATCGATAGCCAAGTAAGCTAGCTTCACAATAAAATAGACGTTAGCAAAGTAGTTAGTTAGTCATCGATAAGCTTTCAGCTAACCATTAAATGTGAGCTACATGTAACTAGGCATTGAGCTATTATACAGAAACTAGTTAGCTAGCAACCAGACTAGCAAACATATTCCAGTGCTTTGAACTTATCCAACAAATATAGAATTTGCTGTAGGCTATTAACACAATAGCTAGCTACCTACAAACACCATTTCACATACACAATTGTGCTGTTTTTCTGTCCTTCAAAATGGTCATACTACCTGCTGTCGCTAGTCGCTTAATACTCCCACCAACTGCATGCCACTGCCTCTCGCACATGTTTCAACAATGGATTAATACTACCACCTACTGCACACCACCACTTGCGTATATTTCAACAATGCAAGCGACTTAGCCAGCCCCTCAGTAAGAGACTGTTCTTGGCCAGCCATTAGGGTCCAGCAATAATCGTGTGATCTTGCAATCCAATTTTCTGAAATAATGTAGGCTGCTTCACTCCCAAAATCCAGCACATACAGCTTTATCATATATGAGAATCAAGTTCTTATGCTTTTCCATAAAAGACACCAGTACAAAACAGAATAGAATCACAGTTTTGCCACAATAGCCTATTCTCTGACTTCAGCATTGACAGCAAACCAATACGAGCAGTAATTTGATATGTGTTGTGTGGTTGGCCCAGCCAGACACCGAGAGACACAGATTTCCAATTGGCCCAGTCTTACTCTGGTGCATGTTTTGTATGGACTGAGACAGGATTGACAGAGAAAACTTACCAATGGTTTTGTTCATGGTTAGTATGAGTTCTTCACTCACACAGCCTGGGAAAGATAGGTTGTAAATATTTCCTGAGGCTATCTTGATTGTCTCCTGGACAACAGAGTCCTTTTTCATTCGGCAGTGTGAGCTGGGGTCTTTCTTCGCAATGGAGAGTACGACTCCTTCTTGCTTTTGCAGGTCCACAGCACAAATTGCTGGAAACACATAAAAAATACACAGTTACACACACACACTCATGTCACATTCTTCCTATGAATGCAGGACTGTGGAAAAGATGAGAAGGAGGAGATCAATTTTTTACTTTACACTTCACGCTTTATGCCAGAAGAACAGGCTTAGCAAAAACATGCCCGAGGTGCTTTGTATTGTATAAAGTTACAGAATATTTTGCAACATAAGACACCCTCATAACTCTGACACCATAACTACCATCAGGAAATCCATCATTCTGAAGTAGGCTCATTTCCTGGTTAAGTGCCTGTTGGCACGGTGACGCCTCAACTTTGGAAGCCCCCCCCACGCCCCCGAGGCACAAATCAGGGGTGGAGCCAGAGTGAGTCACAGCTGTCTGGGCCTTCCAGCATATCAGGTGCCCTTACAGAACAACCGTGCGAGTATTCACGTAGTCTTCATGCAGTGTAGCTTCAGCTTTTCAGGTCCTTCCCGATGTCATTCCTACAACTGCACTGAGCAAACTATGATGCATGCAGAACTGAAACCACATCAAAACCAAAAAACCATTCAAAAACCTATTTTGAATTTGTATGGTGTGAAAATACTATTTTACTGCTAGTAATTAGGATCAATCAAGAGTTTCTTTTTTAATGTTCAACTAGCACAAAAGCAGAACGTTATTTCCAAACAGTACATTTCAGCACTCAATGGTCTACCTTGCATGACCACAGAGACCTGGAAGTTCAGGGTGAGGCCAGGTTTGACCTTGGTGTCCATCTCACAGTTCCTCAGAGTCAAGGAGAAGTTCCCTTGCCTGTTGGCAGGCTGTGGATCCCGCAGAGTCTTGCCGATGAAAATATTGCCAGTCCTGTGGTACTCCACCGACACGTCCTTCTTGATACACTGAGGCTCTGTGTAATTCAGGAACTGCACGGTGTAATTGTGCAGTGACGGGACTTCGAAATCCCAGGTCATCAGGTCATCATCGGGGAAGCTGACAGGGTAGTTGGGAGAGAAGAATTTGGTAGCTGATGACCCGGAAGGCAGCACCACTTTAACTAATGCAAGAGCTAGAGGACAATAAGGTAGAGAAAGAAGCAAGGGTTAGATATCTGTTTTGTAGGACACAAGCACAGTTGACGAGTAGATAAAGATAATGGCATACAGCTCTAATATGTGCCTTAATGAAAAGCTTTAGCATACAGCTATAATAAGTACAATAATGTGATGTGGCATACAGCTGTAATAAGTGTGAAAATAATACGCTTTAGCATATGGCTAAAATATGGATTATAATACCACTATTTAGTATACAGCTGTAATAAAGATGTACTTTGAATGAATGTACTTTTCCATACTGCTATAATAAATGTGATAACATGGTGTGGCATACAGGTGTAAAAAGTGTGATAACCTACTTTGGAGTACAGGTTTCATAAGTGTGAGAACATGCTTTGGAATACAGCGGTAGTAAGAGTGATAATAATGTCATTTGGCATGCAGCTGTAATAAGTATGACAATAACACAATTCAATAAACAACTATAAGTTTCAGTAATCTCTGGTGAGCACCCCCTGCAGTAACCCCTCCCTGCTCACTTTTGATCTCTGGGCCAACAGACACCTTGAAGGTGGCGGGGTCCAGGCTCTGCCCCCCTGGGACCTGCAGCACCACCTGGCTCTGGGATAGAGCCAGGATGGAGGAGATCGTGCCGCTTGGGCAGAAGGTTCCGATGGCAGTCGTTCCGGTGGACTGGTTAGTCACTATGGTGTAGGTGTGCAGACCTGGGCACGTCTCAGAGGGCAGGACCTGCCTCAGACCCACACCAGTGAAGCTCAGACGGAAGGACCTCGGGCGCTCAGGCTCCAGATCCCAAGTGAAGGTTCTGTTAAAATCCTGAAACTGCGATGGTTCGCTCTGGATGATGTCCCCACTGCAGGAGGTCCCTTTGCAAACTGTGGCAGAAGAAGGGGAATAATATACTGCACTGTAACATACTGCCACATATCAATACTGTACACTACATACCTCTCTATCACATGACACACAGGCATAATTCAGTATATTACAAATTGCATAATCACAGTATACCAAAGTGGATCATGTAAATGCTGCACATACACTGATCATTGTATATATATGCTTAACATACAAACTGTTCTTTTAGCTAGGCCTTTATCGGCCAAAGGGGGAAACCCAGAAGTAGCTATTCCTATGGCCAAACTTATGCTCCTTCCATTCTCTATACCAGTGCCCTAACTAGTTTGTCATGAAGCAGACGCCACCAGTGTCCCCTGTCACTCTGAGAACCAGATAAACTTGCGTATTTCTGCAGGTCCAGGCACAAGCCCTCACCAATCTTCCGGTTTATGTCCACAGTGAAGAATTTGTGTGGCTGGGGGCAAGTAAACTCCACAGAGATTCTGTTGGTGCCATTGATGGCCTCCATGGAACACCTTTTGATGGAGCCCTCTGTGACGCACACAGTGCAGTCTGGACCCGTGGGCCCCTGCCTGGAGATGGTGACCCTCGCTCCCTGGTCCAGAGTTAGGGACACAGTTTGGCTCTCTAGACAGAGGGAAATGGTGTTAATGGTGATCAAACTTGCCAGAATTAAATAGGGGTTCCTGTAGTTGAAAAACATGTGATACTCGATTGAACCGGAGGCCCAAGTTAAGACGGGGGTGTCAGACTTAAGTCAGTGGTTAAGTCAGGGCTGCAGTGTCTGCAGGTTTTCAGTGTGTTTCAGCATTAGCGATTAAATTAAGTCATTGATTGACTAAAGAGTCCACACATCTTGTTCTCCAGGCCTTAATTGGCAGCAGATTGAAAGGAAACCACAAAGACCTGCAGACACTAACTGCAGCCCTCCAGGACTAGAGTCTGACACCCCTGAACCCCTGAGTAAACTGTTACCAGGTCACAATTAAATAGGAAAAAAAAACAAATAGCATTTTTTATTTTCAGTATTTTTTAGTTTCAGGCACAACAAAGGTCCTGTTTCTGGTTGAGTTGGCATAGAATGGTGCCCTGGAAGATTTTTATTTTTTCAAAACATGCAAAGGTAAAAAAACATTTACTGTACACTAATGAAAACAAGCACATGTATCTAATCCAAAAGGTTTGTTTCCAGTTTTCATAAAACATTTAAACTCAGCTAGATGGACTGATATGCCGCAGATATCATATTATTTGAGGGTTTGAGTAAGCTGGACCAGCCCTGCCTCACTGCTCTCCAGCAACAGGCCCCTGTAATCTGCCTGTGCCAGTGACATCAGCTACATCCCATACGACAGCTGCAGCAGCACAGCTGACAGACTGCAGAGAAAACTAGCCATTTTTGGTGAGGGGTCAGAGTAAAACCGAGGATCGGATCCACCTATTCACTGGATTATGCCGAATTCTCCTCCCGTACAGATTTGCATATCTTCATCTCTGATTAGAACTAAAAGCAATTTTATTGTTCCACAGCTTCTGAACAGCTACCATTCCGCAGTTTGTGATTATGAAATGAGAATATAAAAATCAGAGTGCATCTGTCTAGCCCATGTGTCTAGCTAGATTTAAAGGATAATCTTTTTTGTCCTTAGCAGCACTGAAGGATATCAAATACAATCCTTTTTTCACTCATATCTTTCAGTAGGTTTAAATCCATTTGGTGTTTCCAGCACTGGCAGATGGAGATTGTAAAAGAAATCACTGAGTGCTGGAACTGAGCCAGTGCGCTGGCTCTATACATACTTGCCTCTTCTTCTCCCCAGGGGCGTTACAGCTGTAGTCAGGCAAGAAAAACCCCTTTCTCAGCCACTATTTTCACTGCCACTAAACAGTCAATAAAACAGTCAATGAGCTATAAAGCACACAGGGTTGTTTTTTTTTTACCTTTTGTCAAGCTTGGTACTTAAATGGGTAATTGCACTTTAGCCACCACAGTGGTCTAGAGGGAACAAATACTCACAGTAGGAGATTATTACTAGTATTATTCCAATACACCATGCATCATTATTATAGTACAGCATCCATAATTTCTATTGTAACTGTAATAAAGAAACAGGACATCTCTGACAGGTAACACAACAAAAGCAGAGTGAACATGCAGGTGACTGGTCTTGGAAGGAGATTTACAGATACTGTAACAGCCACTTTCACACATGATTAATATACACCTGGTTTTAAACAACTGCACCTGACACTGGTTCAAAAAGCCACAATCCACCATGCACTTGATTATGGCAGATATATAGAGACTATTTGACAACAGACATAATACACCAAACTTAGGCTCCTATTTATACAATAATTGTACATACTCTTGAAAAACTGAAAAACACTTCTGTTTGAGTTATAGTGACTGAAGCCTGATGATACAATGTTGTACATGCATTACAGTGACACAGATGATTTTACTGATGTGTCCCATTGATCATTTCAGGCATGGGAGGCTGACTTGTAATGTCCAGCCACAAACACAGTTTAATAGGTATCCTTTGCTTACAGCCACCCACAGGGACAGGCAATCGTCTTTTTGTCACTGCACATTGGTGCTGTTGCTGCTGTAGATGTGAGGAACTAATAATATCAAAAGTCTGAGTCTTCTTTTAGCAGCTTCCAGTCCTGTAGTTCTAACTACTGAACTATTGAAATGTAGACCTTTTGATTTGAGTCTTCTGAGCCACCATATTTCCTTCACAAGCGAGTTGCCATGTAGCCTACAGTTTGATTTGCAGCCAGGGTTACTGAAGAACTATTGTTGAATGTGGCCACAAGGTTCAATTAGCAACATCTTCTGTATGTATAATCTTTGCCGCGCAAAATAGGCAGTTACAAGAGACAAACAAAGCTCATTCAGCAGATCAGTTGTACACAACTGTTGATTGTTGTTGCAATCTTAAATACACACCGCACAAACAGAACATGGGTAATTCAGCTACTGTTAGCTTTACATGTCTGTCAATGTTTAGAAGTATCATAAAAAGTAAAACATTTTTTGAGATTAAGTAGTTCTGTGAAAATACACGTTGCGAATTCACGTGTTTAAATTTAGGCCACAGAATAAACTATCCCGGTGAACGCTGTAGGCCATATTCTTGCAAAATAAACACAAAAAGACACAAACGCTTGCACAGTTCACGCGTCCACATTCCTTTGTTTCAGAATTCTTAAAATTACTTTCGATACTAATATAACACATACATTATTTGTCACAGTTCGATGTTGCTATAGCCAATAGAAATAAAGCCCAACTGCGCTAGCGCCTCAAATCCGCCATTGCGTTGTTCTTACCTGAGATATTTAGAACCACCGATAGGAGCAGTCCAACGAGCAGAGGAAACCAACAAGCCATTAAAAACAGGAATTTAATTCTGCTTCCCTAAGTCACCACCGTCTAGGAAACTTGAATGAGTCTTTAATGGGCGATGCTCCTGTAGCAGAGGCAACAATCCGCAGCTTCGCGTTACGGCCAACAAACCAGGTGTACAGTAGGCCTATGTCCTTTCAGCTTCCTGGTGCGTAATCTTTCACTCAGGTAAAGGAGTGTACAGAAGGGCGTGTCTTTACCTGTTTCTCATTTCAGCTACGGCAATTCACTGCTTAATTCCGCCCAAAACGGATTGCTTCCGTTGGTAAGAAACATTAAAAACTATGACCATGGTCATTTTAGAAAGATACACATTTTGAGACTTACAGTGGGAGAAGATCAAGGTGCTGTGAGAATCATTTATTTGAATGAGGTCTCCAAAGAGCTTAATCTCTTCGCCTGTGTTCACTAACCTTTATCAAATCAGAGAGCCCAACTGAAAAACCAAATGACAGTAAAATTTGATGAGAAACTTGAAGAGAACCAATTCGTTTGAACTCATTTTGCTACCACCAAGAGCATGCTCTTTTAGTGCTTGGTGTAGCACCAAAAATGGTTCTTTGGTTTGTCATCCTGGTGATGGTGGTAGAACACATGAAAAGTTAGATATACTTATCTGTAACAATTTTACACATAATGGAATTTATTATTCTTTGTACATATTTATTGTATAAACACCTCGAGATGTTTATTAATGTCATTAACTTTTTAAACATATTCTATTAATTAATCTTAGAAGAAGGACAGAGATAAAATTTATTTAGTAGATATTTTGATTAGATTTAAACCTAACACTTTATTTCATAATTTGGTCATCCAGCACAGGTCTGTCTTGTGTAAGCCCTATCACAGTGTTAGTAATGACAAAGGCTTCTGAGTTTGTCTTGTATATTTGTATAACTAGGTGTGGTGACTCTTGTGACCTTCTTGTTGTGACCTAAGATTTTTCATCAGGTGGCACATTAAGCAAATTAGGAGGAATATATTTTAACTAATCACATGAGTTCATATATAAAACGTGCATTTGTATATATAATATGAGAGTGACCCAAATACATGGTCATCAATAGTGCATCACTTGATTGCAACATTAACATCATGTTGAAATACTGCTCAGTGCACATATCTACATGAAGTGTTAAGACGAAACAGATGAGATTCAGTAAAAATCTGCATGCTTTGCTGAGACAGTTTTATTAGACAATAAAATAATTTTATTTGACAATTATTTGAGTAATTATTTGGAAAGCAATCCGGATGTTTGAATTATCTCAAGGTATAGGCCCTACTCTTCCTTCCTGTGAAATTAGAGAATGACTGTGGATAGCTAAAGACAAAACGAGTTAAATTCAGTAAAATCAATTTAATCAATTAAGATCAAAGCAAGCCCAAAGGCTGCACTCAGGAGCTAAAACCTTTCTGTATAACTCACAAAGTGCTCAACGCTAGCAAACAAATGCCATCGCTTTCAAGGTACTGAACAGATGACATTTATTTGAAATGTCAACAAACGTCGGGCAGAACAGGAGGTTTTTTCTAGTATTTATAAATAGTTTAATAACGCTACACAATTTTGTGATGTAAATAAGTATAATACTATCCCAAGATCAGTAATAAATGACTAAATGGCAACCTTCTAGCAATGAGCGATTTGTTTCATCCATCACTCGCTACGGTGTGAAAGTATCCCAGATCTTTGGTTTGCCATGTCTTAATGTGATGTGGAAATATCTCGTCAAATTCCACAAGGGTGATGTTCCTTTATAGACAATTGAACATATTTAGTAGAAAGTGACTTCTGACATATCTAGATTCCATAATGGATATTTTTCATAATCCAAAGATGCTCTAAACTATAGTGTACAGACTGTTTGTGGTCAGAGGACCTGAAAACCCTGATTTAGTGTTAGACACAGGACTGAAAACAATGAAAAAGAAGTGACTGACTCCCCCTCTATGAGATATCCTGCTGAATTGTCTAAAATGATGAGGCACTATGATGGTTGTTGCTATCATCAGGTAATAGTTTGGTTTTCTGGACCAGTGGTTCCCAACCTTGGTCCTGGAGTACCCCTGTGTATGCTGCGTTTCATTACAACCACAACTGCTATCCCAGAATTTTAACAAGTTGTTCATTTTTCTCAATTATATGATTTTCATGTTTAGAGGGATTATTTGCCCTCTTAAGCCACATTACGTCAGAAACAGCTATGCATGCCATGAAGAATAAAAATGGGAATTTTGTTCTTCATGGCATACATAACTATTTCTGAAACAATGTGGTTTAAGAGGATAAATAATCCTTCTAAACACGAAAGGAAACATAATTGAGAAAAATCACCAACTTGTTGCTATTCTGGGATTGCAATTGTGGTTAGAATGAAAACCAGCCCACTCTAGGACCAAGGTTGTGAACCACTGTTCTTGACCATTGTAATGATATAATTTCCACTTTTTCTGAAATTTAGTATAGAAAATGTATGGCTGGGGGATGGGGGTAGCATAGGGCTGATAAAATATGAATAGTAATATACCTTCTTGCCTCTGTCTGATGCTCTGCCTATTGTCTAAAATTTGGTGTGCTAGTCTCCACTTGCCCCTTTGACGACATCATTCCTGAAATGGGCCTGAGGCCAAGATCAAGCTTGTCACTTCACATGTTCAGACACATTGAAGGATAGAAGGAAACCAGACAGAAATTTGTTTTTAATGTTCTGCACTGCATAATAATAATCTTCAGTATTCCTATTTATAAAAATTGTAAATTAGTTTAAAAACTCATTAATATTGTCTTTATTTTACAAAATGAGATTATGTTGAATATATGTTGTAAATTCTACCAAAAAATGGAATTCTCTGAATTCTCTCTATTTATTTATTTTTTTAGTTTACTTTGTTTGCCAAGATGTCAAGTTCAAATGCCAAGACCAAATTACAATGTCTGTCGAAAAAAACAATTAAATAAGCTACAACTTAACTTGCCAAGTGGGACAGCTGTTTATTTGGTGTTGGCAAAATAGTTATTAGAATCCTCATTGTTTAAGAGGTTATTGTTTCATTTTAAACAAGTTTTGATTCCAGGTGATAATTTGTTGACTGTGACCTGACCATCAACCAGAACATGAGCGTAATCTTTCAGAAGGATCCCCCTCAAGCATTGTTCTGACATCAGTGGACACATGTTTTCGTGTGGTATCAGAAATTCAAACTTGATCAAAAATATCCCTGCAGAGATTTTTTTTTAAAGCCACATGTGGGCAAAAATCACTTTTTGTTAATGATAGTCCGTTTTATGAAACGTTGGGTAAGCAATTCTAGCTCTAAATCTCATATATAATTATTGCTGTTAGAACAATTCTTATTGACATGTTTGTACCCATTTAAATTAATCCCAAATATGGTTCATGCCAATCCACAAAAAAGGAAAGCCCCTATGCGAGGAAGAGTTGATTGTGACTATATCTCATATGTGGAAATGTGGCTGATTGTCTGAATTGCAGGGTGGAGGAGTGGTACAGAGGTAGGAGTCATCTAGTGCTGACGGGAACCTTAAGAAGGTTATTCTTGTGAAACAACGTGGGGTTGGGGGGCGGGGGGAATGATGTGGGGTATGGGTTGGGACTTTGTTCATCTGAAAACATTTTAATTCAGCATTGAGGAAATGTGTCAGGTTAATTTCAAGGGAGGCAAACATCAGTCTAAGAAAGGAAAAGATATTTGAGGAGATGCAAAATGAAATGCTGAAATCTGACCCTTTCATTGGTGTTCTAGTCTTGTAATGTTTGAATTTGCTGAAGCATACTACTGTGTTGCCCTGGCCACAAAAGAATGACATGAATGGGCTTGACTACGAAAATATGAGTTCTGGTCTCACAGAAGACAAAAACCCCTCATTTTCCCTCACTCAGCACTAGCTTCCCCTCTCTTAATGCCAGAGCAATAGTTCAAGAGAAGAAAGGCTTCTGATTTAATCAAAGGCAGTCCTACCTACATGTTGTTTTGCATATTTCCAAATGTTGTTTTACATTCCATATGCTTTATCATCCTGGATAGAGTCATCAGTAAAATAAATATATAAATGGTTAAATAAGTGTGCCAAAGAATGACTGGTCCAGTGTGGGCTGAATAAGCCATGACTGGTCCGGTATGTCTGCTGTTTGAGGTTGTACAGACCTGTCTGGCATCAAAGGTTGGGGAAGCCCTGTACAGTTGATCATGATGGTTAGTTTCCTCTGTTGAGCAGTGGGGTAGTGTGCTTCTCAGCAGGTTATAACACACCCAGCTACATTGCCACCCACATGAATGGATTGCTGGTTAAAGCTATTAATGGTGCTTCACAGATAAAGGCCCTTCCATTAGTGCAGAGGCTCAGTGTTTGTACAAAGTTCCCTTTCCATCAGATATGCAGTCCTATTAAGCAGGGGCACTCCTCCCTTGGGGAGGGGGAGCGGGGGGAGGGGGGGGCATGTTGTATAAGTGCAGTAGCAGCTTCATTCAGTACAAAGTACACATTTTATAAATTTAGGCACTTTCATTATTTATATTTAGGGTGCTTACAATACAGTTGCTATTTCTACTTAAATATGCATAAATACAAACGACAAAGCCTTAGCACAAAATCAGGCAGATTTAGACTAAGTTTACATAGTATTTCAGAACACACTTGAGTTTTAGCTTTGTATTCCTCTTCTTTGATTGAGTGCTGAATTATTTAACATTAAATGACAGTTTTTGACTTGTCTGACATGGGAATCTGGCAAACAAACTTTAACTATTCTGACATGGATTTTTGGCATAATTTGTATGGGGTACAGCACTTCTATCATCAGAGGTGGGTAACCCGGCTTCAAAGAGTAAAAAGACTGACCATGCATTTGCTCCAGCACCATGCACTAAACCAGCTGATCACAATAATTAGTTCTCCCATCATGCTGAAGAGTTATGCGAATTAGAATCAGCTGGTTTAGTGCATGGTGGTGGAGCAAATACATGGTCAGTCTTTTTACTCTTTGAAGCCGGGTTACCCACCTCTGTCTATCATGTACCTGTCTAGAACTAGGTGCAGCACAGGACAAAGCCATCCACAATTATTCACATCGCTGATGAAGATTAACTGTTTTCAGTACTTTGTGCACCTTCCATTCTCAAGGATACCACTACTGACTCCTATTCTATAGTGCTTTATGAGATGAACATTCGAGGGGGGAGGGTGGGGGAGTGGATCCATACGGAATACAGAGAGCCTTCAGAGCTATCAGAGCTGTTCAATTCCAACCACAAATTTTGAACCAGGTTCCAGTTTAGACACTGACGTGGCCATTGCAATACAATAACTAAGCGGTCAGTTAGCCATTTATTGCTTGATTTTGATATGCTTGGGATCCTTGTCTTGTTGAAAGATCATTTTGTGGCCAGATTTTCGCTTTCTGGCCGAGCAAACCGTGTTTTTGGCCAAAATGTCTTGGTATTTGCTGAAGGTCATGATTTCATTGGCCTTATAGAAGAGCCCCAGGGCCAGTAAATGCAACACAACCCCACAACAACAAATAGTCACCATCATTGTAATGAACATTGCAACATGAGTATGATTTGGCATTCCAGATTGGGCACCAAAAGATCCACCATTGTATTTTATAATAGGTCTGACACTCTTTTCAGTGTAAGCATCCTTCTTACGACATAAGAGACATGCACAGCCAAAAATCTTGGTCTCTTCTGACCATGACATTAAGTTCCAATCCATGTTCCAATGCTGATTAGCAAAATCCAGATGCTTAATTTTGCTGATTGCTCTCAATAGAAGCCTTTTCCTGCAACCCTTTCAAAATTCGCACAGTATTAGCATAAAGGTAGCATTTGATGGCAGATATGGAGACTTTCTGTTCTCAAGATGAAACAAAATCCATAGATCTCCAACTCTAACCCCTAGATTCTTCTGCTATCAAAACAACTGCCTCACTCTGTGTGGTGGTATGGTTCACTTGCATTCTTTACCAGGAAGATTTACGATTGGTTTCAAGCTTCTTAATTTTTGGCCTATTAGTATAAAGTAGTATCTTTCTCCATGGTGATGGTATTGCCTCCTTTTTATACCCCAGTAAAACTAAAAGCGATGGGAGGCCATAATATAATTCACTAAGATTGAGAGGAGCTTGAAAAGTAGCATGTTAATGTCATTTTGTATTGTCAGGAGTTATTTCAATTAAACAATACATACATTGCTTGTGTATAATTTTAGAGGGCACTATATATATATATATAGGCTATCATAAATTAAAGAATGAGTAATTTGACCCTCATTTAGCCAATTCTTTAGGAATATTGTGGTCTTACGATATTCTGCGACAGCTGTTACAGACAGTCTAGTAGGCTACATGCAGAACAATGGAGGGCAGGTGTGGCATTTGGCTTTTTTGTTTCTGCTGTATTTGAGATTTAGTTAGTTTTTCCCACAGTTCCAAATACATTCCAAGTGTAAGGTGCAACATTACATTACTGCTTTTATTTCATGCTGTATATAACTATTTAATATGCGGCGGCGGTTCCTTTGTAATTAGTAACACTTTGGCAATTAATGCAGGAATAGTTCAAAATAATACCCATAATAGGCCTATTTCATGCACAGTTTCATGGGCTGATGACTAGAGTTCCAAACCGTGGTTTCGAATACTTTGCACAATCCCAAATCACCATATAGCCTGTGTTAATACAAGAGAACAAATACATTATTGTTTTTAAAGCTCTTTAAGACGGCAATAATTCCCGAGTAAAATAGCATACATATCTCCAAGCTCTCAGGGAATTCACGTTCCGTTTAATAAAATGTCAACTTTATTAATAATTATCATACAAATAAATACAAACACAATTCTGTGATAGCCACCTACGATGATATAATAAACTCTTACACACAGCCTATTTTATTATGTAGTTTACTCTACATATTTAAACATAGCTAGGCTACATTTTACCCACGGAAATAACTTCTATGTCATCCCCCATATCTTTCTGCGATTCAAACATCAAATAGAAGTAATTAATCATTTCCCATAAAATGTAGCTATTCATATTGAACGCACAAACGTTACACTCCTATAGGCTATACAATAGTTTTAGTAGTTGTACTTTTTGCACAAGAACATATAATGTAAAATTATATGAAGTTAGAAACGAATACAAACATTGTAGGCTATTTGTAAAAAAAAAAAAACACTCCGATTTTACGCGTAAAGTAATTAATAATATGCTATAAAATAAAATGCTTTATAAAAACAAATTCTCCTTCATAAAATATGAACGAGTCCAACCCCGTAGGCCTACACACTCCGGCGTTCTGATAATTAGAAAGATAGCCATGTACTAATTACGTAATTTTTTTCTAACTTAAATACAACAAATTGCACCCATCCATCAACAGTATTCTGCGGGTACACTCAGACACATTAGTTTGTGCAGTTAGTCCAAATGCATAACCACTGATTTGTCCACTCTCATCTCGGTCTCTGTGGCTCTATTCCAGTCCATTCCCTTATAAATAAAGGGCAGAGATCCACAGTAGGCTACTCTTATCTCCATCTTATCCTTTCCATCCAAGTTCCGCCCATTAATACATAAGGTTAGAGAACCATCTTACTCTCATCTAGGTCTCCGCTGTTCCATTCCATTCGGCAGAAATCCTGCAATTATAGGGACTGGCCATATGAGAGCAGCAACGCTCCATACGATTATGACTAAAGTCATGAAGCACGCTACTAGAGTAGACTCGATAGGCTTGCGATTCAGCCTCCAGCTCTTATCCCCTTTGAGCTCATCCAAGCCAAAGTCAAGACAGCAGAAATTTAGGGGGTCTCCCGTCTGCGGAGAGTGAGATCTGGCTTGGCCGAAACGCCTGTTCCGCGAGAGACCACATCCGACGCACAATCTGAATTCCTGCTGCCCGCCAGAGACTCCCAAGTGTTCGATAACAACAGGTGAGACGACCCGATTAAAAGCGGCGGAGAAGAAAGCTCTCCCGTGGTTATTTGTGGTATATATAAGTACATCGCATTGGAAACCGAAATGCTTGTCCCATCGAGCGACCAACGAGGTGGGCAAGAGCCTCTGTACGCTAACATTGCAGAGTGCCTGGAGCGAGGTCTCGGACGAGGCTTCGCTCTCTTCCACTGATCTTTTGGAGTACCTAACATCCACCTCCAAGTTTGCCAGGAATCTGTTGGTGGAATTAATCGGTGGAAGCAAGAGGTCCTCGTCACTCCAGCCGTGGGACCACTGAAAGAGTCCGGCAGCGGTGGTCAGAGCCAGCAGAATTATCGTGGAAATGCTCAGCATGGCACAGAGCAAGATTATCCTGTTCGCATGATTTTCCGCGGGCTGCAGTGCTTCTGAGGAGGAGTTGCCGCCGTTGTCAGTGATTGCACCGTCACACAAGCGCACATACGCACGTACACGCACAGCCACTCCTGTTGTCATGGGACTGTGGGATTTACCTATTGTAATCTGCTTTAAATGGACACGTCAGCTGTCAATATGCCGCGCATGAATGCCTCCCCCTATGTTGTCTATCTCCTAAGGGAACAGAGTGCCAAATTGAGCTTTATTAAGCCCCAGAAAGCTTTCAGCGATTCTCTCAAATGTGAGGCAGCCAAAACTGTACCGGGTGGCGACTGACACTTGCATGGCACGTCCCTCCAAATTTAACCTCTGAGTTATAGCCTACACTAAAGAACTTCTTCTAAATTTAGATATTCTGTCCAACTCCATAATGAGTAAATCCAGACAAGGACACCAGAAAAGTAATTTTAATATATCTGCACAACAGAAGTAACCTGTTCAAGAAATCGGTGTGTTGTCTAAAACAGCAGTCAGTGGCATAATAGCGTTATTTAAAGCAACCAATTATTTAAAAACCATGGAATAAGAAAACCATGTCATTATGTGAATGAAATTAAGGGTTTCGTATGTGAGGTGAATAATGGTCACATACTGTCCGCACTGGCCGGCGGAAGGAAACAGAACATGGAACAGGCTAGAGAAAAGGCTCTCTGAAATAACATTTCATTTTGCTAAAAATCCAGCACTCAATCGAAAAGTGGGCACAACAAACCTGCCGACTCTTAAAAATTGTTTGGGACAAATTAAGCTTTTACTTGTGTGAAACGGCTTGAATCCCACGAGAGGAACGGCTTATCGCATATTCGCCTGTCTTTTAAAGGGCAGTAATGGAATGGAAGTCATCTGCAGAGGATTAAGCCTATTGTGTTCCGAGTTATAGAAATGCCGCTGACTAGAGTAAGTCGTGAAAAACACGGTCATGTTTTCGCGGAGCATACTTGAAAATAAATAAATAAATAAATAAATAAATAAATAAATAAATAAATACATAAATAAATACATAAATAAATAAAAATTACCCCCAGTTTAACATTTTATGATGCAGCTGTTTTGTTTATTTGTTTATTTATTTTTGTATACTTAAACATGCATTGTATTTATTAAAGTGGATTTAGTATATTATGCATGATACACCTACATATAGGTTACATATATCCAAGCAAATATGCACAGTGCTCCACCCAGGGCTTATTGTGGCTACAGCCCTACGCCTTTATCATTGCATTTCACTTATAAACTCCTTTTTGGACAATTCCCTTGATTTTGATGGGCTTTAATTTTATTGTGATATTAATTATTATTGTTTTATTGCCTAAATACGTAGCATTATGGTTCTGCTGCATTTGACCCATCTTTTACAAGACAGCGAGCAGATTAGAAATTCCAGATCTATATAATCATGTTCATTATAAATACTAATTCAGATTTACAGTTTATAATATTTACCATTTAAACTATACAGGTCAATTCTAATAAGATACTCATTTGAAGAATAACTTGTAGTAGTAATGTTTAGCATGGTTGTTGCTAAATGTTAATTACACATAGAAAATAAATAAATTTGGCATGTCTTATCTACAGTACAACTGAATATCTGACATCCGTTCCACTTCTGACTGATTTTAGATATCATCCATCTCTCAGAATTAGCTATAAATATAATTTAACTATTATATTCTTTGAGCATATTTGTCAAGAGCAACTGTTGTTCCATTTAATAATTGCAATAACCACCACTTATCTATTATGTTTTTTGTACTTTTACTTAGTATACTATAGCTATGCACGTTTTTGTTGGTATCTTTTTCATTGTAGCTTTTTAAAATAAGAAACAAAACACCAAAAACAGTATTTCAAAAAGAATGTTCCAGATCTACATAGACATGTTCAGCTTTAGAACTAGTTGTCTTTTATCTTTTCTACTTTTCTTTTCGGCCAGTTGTTGTACTCCTATTTGCAGGCAGCTTGTGTATTATAGCCAACCTAATTTTCGGATATGCGTACCATGAGCTGCAGGTCTCTGTGAGAGAAAAGGGGTGGAGGTGTGGTTTTGATCCTTCACTGGCACACTCATCTATATGTACACTCTTTTTATTTATTTATGTGTTTGAAACAGAGGAGAGTACTATGTCCTAATTCTGAAAGAGGTCACTCCTCTTTAACCCATGGCTTTTTTCACGTTCCACTTCTCTGGAAAATGTAATTATGCTGAAAAGCAATAGAAAATTACAGCCATTGCTCCCAATACTGGCAACGATAGCACAATGTGAAATAGGTTAAATAAGCCAAATATTAGCCTCAATGTACATTATGTCACTTTATCTTTACGCATAACCTAATTTAAGAACGACACATTTTAGTTTCAAATGTGCAGAGAAAGAAGCTCTACTTCATGCATGTACCTTATAGGTACAAATAAAGGCTTTGATTGAAATGCCCTCAGGGGTGTGATAATTAAACAGCTATATAATGAGAAAGAGATTCTGGAAAATCCTTACAAACTTGAGTACTCAGTTTTAAATGATTTGTACAATCAATCAGCATTTCAACTGTCCTAGAACACCTATTCATGGTAAATTCCTAGCAGGAAAATGCAGTAATTAGAAAACCACATGATCACTGTGAAATTGCTCTCAAGGCACTGGAAATAGAAAGTCAATAATGAGCGTGTGTTCAAGATAGATTGCTTGCTTACCTACAGTGGAAGCAGTGTGGTGGGGTGATCTCTGCCAATTTGTCTGCCTTTGTTTCTTAATGCATGTGGCTACAGTTTGGAATTCAGCAAGGTGTTGTTGAGGTAGCACCAAATCTTCACAGCAGTCTGAAACCAAAAATCGTATAATTAAAATGACCATAGTGCAGGGTATGCCTTTGCAAATAGACACATCCGTGACTCCCCTATGCTTTGTTTTAGAATGAGTTGAAAGTAATTAGTAATTAGTGAACTTTAATTACACAGGAATGGCACTGTGGATTAATGCCCTTCCTGTTTGAATACATCTGCCCTTGGACATTTTAGTACTTCATGACATCACCCTTATTCATTTGCTTTTAATATGATTACATTATCATCCCTATTCAGTTGCTTGGCAGATAATCGTATTCAATATGAGATTGCAGACTGGGGGTATTGCAATTGCTAGGTCAGGTCAGGTCCAGAGAAGTTATTGTCCAATTGTTTAACCTACTAATCATTTAGATAAAACTGAATAATTTTCTACCAAGGTACAACACAGAAAATATATTTTGATGATAGCACAAATTTACCAAAATAAATAAATAAAATGCACATGAAGACCAGGCATATTACTCAGCAGTTATAAAGCATAACATTGCGTATAACTACTGTATAAAAGAAAATGGCAAGTTCATAAAGTTATGAAATTGTGAAAATACACCTCCAAATTTGTATCAGTCAATTCTATGCATTAATTTCATCCCACTTCTAAGTAGAACCTAATAACATCAGTAGATGTGTACATATTTATTCGGAATTTCATTCAACTGTTGACATTTCATTCAACCCCAAATAAAATGTCCAGAATCTTGAGTAGTTTGCTTATCAAGTTTTCATGAAAACCTCTCACAGCAGATTGTGTCCTATGGTCTTTAGACTATTCTGTTGGGTTACTTGTGCTTATAAAAACAGAACAAAACAAAATAATAAAATAAATTCCTTAAAGAGTTTTTTTTAAAAATACTAAACGATACCAGTAATATGGTAGCTTATAATATTAGCTACTAAATATCCTAAATAGGCGGTTTTGTGAGTTCTGTGAGTCATTTCTTAATTGTACTACCTTAATGTAAGCATATTAGATATGTTTCAAACTATCCAACATACTGGGTGTTTTTCTTGGTCAGGTTCTTGTGGGGAAAGTGTTACAGCTTTATGGATTGCTTTTGACAAGTTTCTTAAATGGCTTAATTTGTTCAGAGCTCTGCCTTGTGTATTTGAAGTAAGGGCCAAATCGCATCTGTGCTAGACCAAAGGCTTCCTTTATTTGCACCTGAAAGCTTCTTGCTCTCCTCTCCTTGATATTGTTTATCAGCCTTTTTATTATACAACACCATTGTATCCCCATTCCAATTCCCAAATACTGGCCCTCAAAATATCAATGTGTCTGAGACAGTATGCTTGCAAACAGAGGGGAAATGTAAATGACTTTCTCTTTCATTAATTATGCTATGAAAATGTAAATTGTTCAAGCACCAAAAATGCAAATGGCACAGAGATAAAAGTCTACTATGCAGAAGGAGAGGGTATAAATTTTCTTTTCTTTCTTATTTATGACAAAAAGGCTTATTAGTGCCTTGTGGATTGCTCCTTCTGATTTGGTGGATTAATGAAAAGTGTGTTTCTTATAAATTAACCCAGCAACACCCAGCAAACAACATCCTCTATCCAGAGCCCAAAACCAAACCCTCAACACCCAGAAGCCAACTTTCAACACCCAGCACTCAGTAACTTGCACTCCAAAATAAACACCACATGCTGAATAACAGACACTCAGAGCCCAATAACTAGCACCCAACCCCCTAAACCCAGAACCCAATTATCCATGTCCAACACCCAGCAACCAACAGAACAAAATAATTGCTTATTGATTATGCTTTTTAGAGCTTGTTGAGGAGACCCCCATAACCCATTTTGACTATTGTTTCATTTTCATCACTACAATGGGCATTTACCATTCATTTCATAATTGTTAAAAGAAAGTAACTGAAACTGTAGGAACTAAGTTCAAAATCCGAAGCTGAGATATAAACATGCTAAATAATTTCTGCAAAACTGCAAATGTTTCGCTTATTGTATTTTCACTCAAATTGAAATTCTAGATCACTTCATCCGCATCTCCACATTTAGTCCAATTTTCATAATAAAGTGTCTTATGCTCACCTGAAAAACCAATGGTTCCAAGCAATCACTGGCAGCTCAATTCATTCATACCATATATTTCTGCAAATATGATTTTTGTCAGAATCTTCTCATAAATATTTTCACATTTTTGGTTGAAAACAGTTTTTTCTTTGTACTCTTGCGTGAAAACAGATTTTTATGTTATTTTACAACCACTGTTTATTTGGGGCAAAAACGTTTTTATTTTGTTAAACTTTTACATAAAAGGGTTGGTCTTTTCACAGAATAGTCACAGGATTGTACCAGACTGTTCAATTGTAGTACTTTCCATTTTAAGGAGAATTAGAGTGGGCATGTACATTATGTATATTCTTTGGACACCATCAGTTTTCTGTATATTTACGGTTTATTGTACATTTATTCTTTATTTGTCATTTTGCGGGTACTTTTAGATTTTTCTTTCAGATACTATGTCATTCATTTGTTGTGTGACAATCTATTTGGATAAAATTCATGTTATGTTGATATATTTGTGTATTCATTTTATATTTGTCTCGTAAAAATGTCATCTGTAAAGTAAATATTGCACCTGTATGCAACTGGTGCTGGTGTAGGACATTCATATGATGATATCACTTATCAAATATTTGATTTGGGGGCCACAAAATATTGCCTTAAGTACAGCTGAGAAGACCTCTAAGTCAAGATGCCGAAATATGCTGAGTCAACTTAGTAAGGGTGGCTGTGTGATTGTGTTTTCTGTTTTTGTCCATTGTGTGTGTGTGTGTGTGTGTGTGTGCGTGCTTGTGTGTGAGTATGTGTGTGTGTGTGTGTGTGCATGCGTGTGTGGGAGTGTGACTTCATCTCTGAATAGTAATGTGGAGACAGATAGACTGCAGTTCTGACAGCAGGAAGTGCAAGCCTGTTTCCCATCTCCTCATGCTGTGAGAAGCAGCAGCAAAACTTCAGGGCACTAATTAGTCAAATTAATTAATGAACAGGCCCAGCCTGAGCTGATGGCCTGTGATCCAGTAGGAAGACAAGAAGCACCTGGAAGAAGAATTTATATTATTACGTTTACAGTATCGCACAAACCAGCATTAATCAGTCAACATAAAGAGTGCATGATGAGCATTCTGTCTCCTGAGGGACATGAAGTCAGTAGCATGGAGGTGTGGTGGAAAGAGAAGTGTGCTTTAAGGGGACCATAGGCGTATGAGCTTGAGTTAGTGGAAACTTTCAAAACATACCTTTAGATTGCAAATTAAAATACTTATTTCTGAGGTTATTTACTTTTTTACAAGGTTGCATCTAATAGTGTAGCAATGCTTTTGTATGCTTTTCATTGAATTACATTTATAAGAGAATTGATTACATTAAATTATTTTGGTTTTAATAATGAAACGGAAGATAGCTTCTTTGCAGAAGATCTGACTAATAATGAGAAAGAAGGTACCCAAACCCATTTGTTATGAAAAGTGTTTGGTTGGGAGGGGGAAGTTACCAAGGTCTTACACCCCCACCAGCTGCAGTTCATGTAACTCACACAGATGTCTCCTCTCAGGCAAGCTCAGCATGGAGTTGTCAACCCTAATATGTAAAATTGGGGATTAAAATAGCACCTCACTTATTAACCAACGGTTGCCCATTGTGTGCTATCTAGCTCTGGCATTCGCTTGTGTGAAACTGAGAGGGTTTATTGCTGCTGTCTCTCCTCTGGATGTGGATTTAGACATGAATCACAGAATGTAAGAAAGGTCACCTTGCACAGAAGAAGGATGATCTGCCACCTCTGGCTACTGGATAACGCCCTGTGAAAATCACTTATCTGGCCAGCATTGGCAAAATGTAATCACCATCAGAAACCAGGCCAGCAAGACCCATTACCGCCACTTATCCTGAATGAGACTTGGGACAAAGAGTGTGATTTTAATGGGGAGTTTACAAGTTGGGAAAATGAAAGAGAACATAATTATCCTTTTCCCAGTGAAAGACTGACAGTCAGGTTTAAGCTCAGCAAGAAACCTTGTCAATGACATAATCTTTGAACATGCTTCATGTAAGCAAAAGTCAAAACCTCACCCTATCACCACTGATATGTAATACCGCAACATGAGTGATACACAGCAGATGATAAGTCTCACAGAATTCACACCTCAGTTGGGCTGGAGAGATCAGATAGGCCAGTTAGATGGATCACTCATTAAAAATTTGGAATGGCAATTAGCTGTGTGCAAGGAATGCCCGGGGAGGGTTTAGTGATCACAGTGAGAGAGGAGTTTCATATTCAAAGTAATATGAGGAGGCACACTGGTGTGAGTGTGTGTGTGTGTGTGTGTGTATACACATTTAGAACTCTCAAATAAGAGAAATACTGTAAACCAGCTGAAATTGGACAGTTACATTGTAGTATTTATAAGATATATATTATCATATAGGATTAATGTATGTGCATTCCAATGACACACACCAACTCATTATATAAATTATATATTTTTAAGGAAAAACCTGAATAAATGAGTGTAGAAACATAACAAATGCAGATGCTTCCATACAGGAGTACTGCATGATACAAACAGTAACATCCTATCATGCTCTGTGGCAAGTATAAAAATGCTGAGCATGCCCAGTTGACTTAGATTTTGTATCAAGATGGCAAGGAGAAAAGATCAAAGTGACTTTCAAGTGGGTTCATTATTGGGGCACGGGTGGCAGGAGCTTCAGTCATAAAGACTGCTCAACTGGCTAGTGTTTCAATAGGAACAGTGACTAAAGTGACATCTGCATTTAGATATATGGAAAAGACATATCAGTAAATAGGGTCAGAAATTGTGGTCGAAAGTGTACATTCGATTACCATGAAGCTCATGCATTCATGCGATTTGTAAGGAAAAACAGAAGAGCAACTCTTCCTCAGGTGACTGAGAATGTCAATGCAGGATGTGATCAGACTGTGTCAGTAAGAACAGAAACTACATAAAAAGTGATATGACCAAATGAGTCATTCTTTCCTATATTCTCAGTGAGTGCGTGTGTGGCATACAGCAAGAGAACGGTACAGGCCTGAATGCTTGACCCCTACTGTAAGGTGGCTCTGTAATGCTGTAATATTTGGGACAAAGATATACCTTTTTTTTCTTAATTTGACACTGTATTTCACAGTTTGTGATTTGTAATCAAACAATTCACACGTGATAATAGTGCGCATCCTCAGCTTTTCCATCCATTCATCTATTATCTATACCCATTTAACTGGATTTGAACCACAAACCATCTTGCTGTGAGGCAAGAGTGCTACCCACTGCACCACTGTGCCACCCATTCTCAACTTTTATACAGTCCCCCCATTTCAGGGCATCATAACATTTGAAACATAATGTTATGTAAATGAAAGTAGTCAAGTTTAGTAATTTGTCACATATCCTTTGTATGCAATGACTGCTTGAAGTCTACGACCCATAGACCACCAGGGTGCTGAGTAACTTCTCTGGTGATGCTCTGCCAGGCCTGAATTGTAGCCATCTTCAGTTCCTGCTTGTTTTGGAGGCTAGTTACCTTAGGTTTTATCTTCTGCATATGAAATGCATGAAAAACTCCTTTTTTGCTTTTGTAATAAGTTTGGGATCATTGTCTTGGTGTAGGATGTAGCACTGTCTTGAACTTGAGCATTTCAAACACTTCAGAGTTCATTCTGCTGCTGTTACATCATCAATGAATTCAAGTGAGGCAGTACCTGTGGCAGCCATACATGTCCAAACCATAACACCACGTTTCACAGATGAGAGGAGGTGGGGGTGCTTTGGATCTTGAATAGTTTCTTTTGGCCTCCACACTTTTTTATTGTCACAGACCAGACATATCCAGCAGTTGCACTAATTTCTTAACACGCAAAGAAAGTTTAAGTAAACATGGTATCACAGGAACTGGCAATGAGACACACTCCCCCCAAGCCGCAGTCTCAAGCTATATTTATACCTTGCCTGCAGCCCTCATGCAAATTAACAGTACATTCTGAAGTGACACATAACTGGCTAACTAAACAGACCTAGACTGAAACCAGGAAGTAAACTGAATAAACTGTGGCAGCTAGCCAACCTCCGGTACACTACCCCCTCCTTTAAAAAATGGGCAACAACATTGTAGCAGGCTCACTTTAACTCAGTCCGAGTTTAACAAAGTCCAGCAGCCAAGCAGATGAATGATGAGAGAATGTACCCCTCCTGAGATTGTTAGCTTAATGAGCAGGGTCTGGCTGAGAGCTCTCCCTGACCATGACTTTTTGGACAGGGGCTCCGCCGGAGCTCCCGTAACTAGTAGTCGGATCCCGTGCCACCAACTCACCACTAGGGCTCGGTGGAGGGTTCCTGTAGTCCCCTGCAGTCAGACCGCTGGCACACCACAAGTAAGTGTACTCGCTACCTCCAGCAGGGGGGCAGGTTGCAGCAGTATTTGCTCATGGAATTTGCTCTCACTATCGCACAGCTGCAAACCTGTTAGCTCCGCCCCACCACTAGCCCTTTCTCGCCATGGGGTGGCTAGCTGCGCTGCCATCTCCTTCCGCTTACTCATCCCCTCTGCAGTATGCAGTATTTACTTTCTAATTTTAGCCAGTTAAATAATAAGTTGGGAGGCTCTTGTTGAATAATTCATGAAAGCAGGCTAGGAGGTTCTGAATCGTATTTAAGAACAATCAAGCACTCACTGAAGAAGGATCTAGCCTCTTAAAGAATTTGTAACAGAGAACTCTCGCAGCATGACAATGCACTCAGTGGTTGTTCTATAATGTTAATATAGTTGTTCTTAGACACCTGTGCATTCATGAATTATGATGGATTATAGGTAATGCATTCCTCCTTGGCATGCCCCTCAGCACTCCCTGTTCTCATGGCTAACTGCTGTAACATTACTATGTTGCAGCAGTTAGCCATGAGAACAGGGATTCAAATCCATGCCATAATGGAAGAAAGTACATATATTTTCCCTGTATATTCCACTAGCCAGTCTGCCAAATATGTATGTATATATATGTATGTATGTATATATATATAAATGTATATATATATCATTTGAAAGGGATTGAACCTGCTTCCTGTTATTTATGTTCAAATTCATGTTCATAATATTTTGATGATCACCCAGAAACTGTACTGTCTCTGAGAGTGGGGTACACAGTCTAGTGTGCACTCTGAATGAATTGAATACAGATTCTGCATAATATTGAGAAGGAAAGTTTTCAAATGGCAGAACGTGAGACATAAAGACAGTTATGTTCTGCAAGCCATCTCAGGACCTCTCCCTCCCCTCCTAATGCTGGAAAAGGAAGAGTCGTTGTAGCTGGCTGTCATCAATGTGCTGATGGAATGGAGGAAAGTAGCTAAATTAAAATGCACACCAGTAGCCTGATTATTGGGAGTAATCAGTTTATGCCAGTATATTAAATTATTGGATGTAACCAATGCAATTACTTCAATTGCTGCATTTAAAAAACTCTTTTCCATGACTGGCATATGCTCAAAGAACAAGGCAGTCATTCTTGTTTTCATCCAGGATCGTTGACTTCTGCCTAACATGCGCAATTTCAAAAAGCTGAAAGAAATTGGAGCAAGACCTCTACAAATTGAAAGATAGGGCAAAAATGCAGGTGTCCGTTTTGAATATGTCCATTATGACCTTAACCTGATTAAAATAATTGGCCTCATTTACAAAACATTTGTATGATCCCATTTCATCATAAACTGTGTGTAAGAATGTTTCCAAGAACATTTCTGCATTCATCATTTTTTTATTGTATTTGTTCAAGGCTGTCTCCTTATGTTAATCACATGAAATTTAAAATTTACAAACTGTTAGCATCCATCATCTCATACACCTGGGATACGCACAAAAAAGGTCTTCATGTGTGTCATGAATCCCATATTGGTTTTTTGTAGGAACATTTTAAAGAACAAAAGTAAGAACAATTTAAGAAAAGTTTTGTGAATGAGGCCCATACAGATAAATGCATTTACATGACAATTTTAATAATCAGAGTACTGCCATAACGGGGTAAGATCAAAGTATTTGTGTGCATGTAAATGCCCCCAGTGTCACAGCTGTGTAAAGGCATATGATGCAGGACTTTCCAGCCATGCTGTGGCCCATGCTTTGTTTACAATCAAAGAAGTCTCCTCCTCCATCTTCAACCCCACACACTCACCCCCGAGTACCCACTGAATCACTGACATGCAAATTCATTAGAAAAATGTTGTTGTTTTTTAACTGCACCAACAAATTGCACAAAACTTCAAATAATTTCTTTTGCAAGTTAGCAAAATATCTTTAAAAAAATTCAATAATATTGCTTCATCCTAAGGTTTTATGTTTGACTGCAGATACTGTGTTTGTTTCTGTAAGTTAAAATACTCCCTTTTTCATAGTTAATAACAGATATTAATAAAGAATTATCATTAAGGCTGTTCCTGGAAAACACATCACTGCAGCACAAAGGGGAAGATTTGTCAATCACATTAAGTCAGATAACATCAACCTCATATTAGCTACCTTTCTGAATCAAAGAATCCAAGAACAAAATAATAAAAACACATTTGCTCTCGCGGAGAGTATTTTTGTGAACCTCCTTCATTCTACTGAGCAGCACAATAGGATTTCCTGTTAACAGAATGCATAGACTAGCACACGATTACCCACAGCTCTGATTTTTTCCCATAATTTCATCATATCAATGCTTTGAAGCCCTAAGCTGGAAAGCTGAACTGGTAGGATCCTGCCTTCTCTGTCATCTGCAATAAAAGAGGGTGCCTCGATTTATTTATTTATTTATTTTTTGCTATCATGAGATATTATGGCAAATTTCATATGTTGGCCCCTACTACATATCCTCTCTCTCTCTCTCTCTCTCTCTCTCATTGCTTGTAGCTTAGAGAAAGATACCCCTCTTTTTATCTGTTTGGTTTGGTGCTGGAACTTGCAAATTGGAAGGCCTGAGTATTTTACATAAGATGATATGATACATTTTACCAGGGCTTGGTAAGTGTATTTTTTTATTTTTTAAGAAAAAAAAATTAAATCTTTCTCAGTTGCACCTACACTTTGGCCAAAAACACAACCTAAATATTTACTATAATCATATAATGAACATAAATGAATGCGACAAATTGCCCAAAACTTCAAAGCATTTCTTCAGTATGATTATTGTTGTTTTTGTTATTGTACTATGCAGACACAAAGGGTCAGATGTTGACTGTCCATTTCAGTTACTTTCTTGGTGTTTTCTGGGTTGCTCACAGCATTAATACAGGTTTATAACAGAGCATGGAGTTTTTTATTATATATTTTCTCTGAAATATGGATAGAAGTGATTCTGCGTACCACTGACTACTCTGGCTTGGTGGCTAAAGGCCATGAATGTTTCATAAGCTCAATGGCTGTGAGTTCTGCGCGTTCACTTTGCCTCTAGTTCCACGAATCTAAATCATTCAGCAGAAAACAATCTGGTGTTAGGGAGATGAAGGGTTGCTACGGTAACAAGCAGAATATTCTACAGTGAATTCTTGTGCCTGCCAGGCACTACATAAAAAGGTAAAGCAAACTGTATTGTTTTAGCTTTGATTTACATTTCTTAATACAAGTAAGATGAGAAGTAGAGCATCATATGAAGTGGGATATTTCATGTCAAGATTTTATTGTTCAGCTGAACAAATACAAGACAATATATCCAATCGACTACATAATAAACTCAGAAAGCCATCAGCTGTTTATTTAGTGCTAGCAGTATTCTGATTCTGTCCAAATGTACTGACAGGTTTAAAATAGTCTTCGACAAAATTATTGTGTTGTTAATATTTCAATGTCCATTTCAATTTAAATAGCAACTGCTGGGTCTTCCCTATGATAGCAGCCAGTGGGATGGGCAGATACACAGCCAGTACATAAACATGATTGCTTTACTGCTGTGGAAATTACCTATAAATTCATTTAATTTCATGCTGCTTGTGCCCTTTTCAGTTTCTGTTTAAGTGTTTCTTTTTTTCTATGTTTGGCATGAATATTGTAATGGCTAACAGTGATATGAAGTTATTTTAATTTATTTGCTTGGAAAACACCCAGATGAAATGTTCTCAAATTGTACTGCTTGAGTCAGTTCATACTCAATAATAGGGACCAACTTCTAGAATCCCAAAACCTTGTATAACCTTCCAGCACAGTAGTACTGTGGTCTCATTAATATGCAAGCACAAACACCAAAGTAATTTCTGCAACTTTATGCATAAACTGCTTACATATAACTACACATGGCTTGTGCATTTTATGGTTTGTTTCCTTGATAGTTCCAAATATTTTAAACTCTAAGATGTTGCCATCCTGGTTAACTGCAACAGCACAAGAAACCTGAATCTACTGAGAGGCTCTGATCTATATAATTCTACTGACATGACCATTAATTTCTCTGAGAATTCCTGTACCACAATTATCACCAACCCCAAGACATCTTTTGTTAAAAATAAGAAACAAAAACAAAAAAACAAACAAACAAAATATACATGAACCAAAAATAATCATGTTTTTTCGAGTCGAACTTCCGTGCAAAGTCATAGTTGGATTTTTTTATATACAACGCTAGAACACAATCAATAACTGCACGTTGTCACTGTTTCCTTAAAGTATTGCGAATAAAGTTTGATTTGAATAAAATGGCGGCGTCAGTCATGACATGTGATTTTGGTTAGCTCGGTGGGTTAGCTACATCAAATTATTCATTACGGAATATTAGCTAGCTAGATTAATGTAACATTTTAAGGTTTAGTTCTCCGTGTACAATATGGCCAGTTGGAATCAAGTTGTTACAGTAACTTTAAAACGGAACCATTTTGTTACTGCAGTTGAACACAGTAAGTAGTAAAGTCACAGAAATAATCAGAAGTAACTAGTGCTAGACCCTATGGCTAGACCTAGCTAACACACAACTGTAACAAGCAACATTTGTGTAAAATGAGCGAAAGAAACACCGAGAATTTAGGGAACTGGAATCTCGTGTTTTGTAAGGTTGTAAGTTCCCTTACGTTAGCTTATAATCATATCGAATCGTAACCTGACTGGCCAACGTCAGCTGTCAATACTGGTTGACAATACAGTTTCTTGCTAGCAGTTTTTGGACAGGAGAATTTGAAAACGCATTTCTCTAGGCTTCTCTCGGTTAAAAGCATGTCTCGGTTAAGCTTACATTACATCAGATATCAGCTCTAGAGCTGACCTATACTTTACTCGGTTATCAAACAAACGTAGTAACCTTATGTTAAAAGTGAATGGAGGAGCTTTCATCACAAGTTGTCAGAGTAGCGCTTGGTCGCTATGGACAGTTAGCTTTAGCTAACGTTAGCTAGCTACTCGGTACTGCCAAGGTCACGATAAATGAAACCAGGTAACTTGGCTAACAATGGTTAGCTAGGTAACAGGCGAGATGTTGAGTTGACTGAAATTTGGACTTGATTAGCGAGCTGTATCTACGATGCACACTTTCTGATAGCATTTGTGTGTGTGTGTGTGTTTAACCAGAGTTAGGTAGTTAGATTATGAGAAATAGCTAACATCGTTAGATGTAGCACAATACGCACTACAGTGTGTCATAACACAAAATGACAGTGTGCTTACTTTCTATGTTACGTCTATGTATGGCGGTAACGTTGCCATGTAACTTAGCTATATCGTTCGTCTAACCATTACTGGTTTCTGAACTAATATCAAGTTATTTTGTAGATATTATCTAACTATGTTGCCTTGACCAACAGAGGAGTTGATCAATACAAGAATTAAACGTATTTGTTGCTACTTTAGCTTGATATCTAGTTACATTCTCAAAGGGCCGAAGTTCTAACTCTGCTAGCCAATGATCATTATTCGGACATAGCTTACTTAAATAACTACTATATCTGGTCTGGATGGTTTACTTGGCAGGTAGCTAGCTATGTGTCAAACATATTATTTCGGTGGATATGTCATTATAAAGACCCTTTACTAAACATTACCATTTTGAGTCTGGAACCGTAACCATAGCAACAGTCGCATACAGAACCTTGACAGTGCTGACTGGACTAGCGCTCGACAGCAGAAGTCTCCAGCCGTTTCACCATGTAGCTAGGTGGGCGTATAAGAGGTGAAATCTGTTAAGTATCAGTTGCTGCTGACAAGCGTCTCTTGTCACCTCACATTTTGCCCAGCGCTCAGCAAAACATGCATTGCATCCGTTATACAAATTGAACTGAGATTAACTTCGAGCAGTGGTATTTCCCAATCTGGCAATGTAATTCATTGAACGATAACATTAGTTTGGTTGAAATCTTTGTTCCATTTTTTTACTTTACAAAGTGTAAATGGAAATGTCACTCCTTTAGATTTTTTAAACCTCAGTGTAAGAGCTTTGTTATCAATTAGGTTTGGTGCCCTGCTAATTTTTACCAGCCATACAGAACAGAGCTCGTTCTTAGACTTGCCTTCGTGCCTTCAATTTACAATATCTTCTTATCCAGAATCGTTTATTTAGAGAATCTGCGCAATAATTTAGCCGTCCTCTTTGTTAACTACTTATCCGCAGTGGACGATCAAAACATCCACTTCAGACCTGAAATGGATGTAGCCTCCGTATTGCTGTAATAAGTCACCGGTCCACTCGCGACACAGTCGGAGCGCTCATTAAAGAACTGCACGTGGGTTCCCGAAGGCAGCTTCTTAATTATCGCCTCCTCAATGGTTGTTTCTGCTAGCTATTGTGTAAAACCCTGAGGAAATTAAACTTTGTGCAGGAGGTCAGATACGCTACTTCAATGTATTGATTATTTTTTCAAGTGTCTGTAGCACACCTTAAAGTGTTTCTGAAAATGACGCATTCTTACAATGTTCGCATTAGTGAATGACGCAAGTGCGTGTGAGTGACTTGGAAATTGAGACCGTGGTGTGTGGTTGTGTGTAGACAAATCCTGCAGGTTTCACAGAAAGCCCTCTAGACATCTGAGGAGGCAGGGCCTTGCAATGTAGTTAAACTGAGGGAAAGTTCTGATGGAGTGTGACTCAACCCTGTAAGTTACAAGGGGTCGCCCTCTAAAAACCATCAAGGCAATGCAAGACTGCGATATATAAACTTTCTGTGGGGTTTGTTTACAAATTCTTATCAGTGTATCCTTATCCTTGCATTTCACAGGTGATTGAAGCATGCAGGTATTAGGTTGTTGGGTGGCACTGAGCCATCGTGCTCTGTCACGGTCGTGTGGGCGTGAGGGCATGCCCCTTGCCCCAGCCTGCCACCTCGTATCCTGCTGCAGGACCCTGTTCAGTGCGACTGGTGTCTGGGAGAGGGACTATCGAGTAGAGACACGCCGCAAAGTGGAGCAGTGGTGGTACCCTCGTATCAAGGATCAGTGGCGTAGGGATATTCAGAAGGAGGAGGTGAGTCATCCGTGGACCAAGTGGACAAAGATGTAGGCCAGGAGATGTGTGTGTATTTTACACACACACACACACACACACACACATATATATCTGTATATATATAAATATATATATCACCTTACTAAGACACTTTTGTGTCCCATCAGTTTGTCACCTGTCTGTGTGTGTGTGTGTGTGTATATATATATATACAGTATATCTCACACATGTACACACATCACACATTCATACAGTGCATTCAGAAATTTCCCACCTCCCATTAATTATTTTGTTTTGCTGTGTTGCAAATTTAAATAAAAATGTATTTAAATGGGATTTATTTGTACACCTATATACCTTACTCTGTAATGTCAAAATTAAATGAAGTTTTCAGAAAATAAAAAATCAAAACCTAAAAATTACTTAATTGATAAGTATTCAGCCTTTTGTATTCCCAACGTAAATTAGGCCAAGTGTAATCTTACATTACATTACATTACAGGCATTTGGCAGACGCTCTTATCCAGAGCGACGTAGAACAAAGTGTATAACCGTAACCAGGAACAAGTATAACGAAAGTACCGGTCCAAGTGCATGGAACAACCGCATAGTTCAACTTGGACCCTGAAGGTTAAACTGATTAACACTACCACAACGAGAACGGCAACAACGCAGTCTATGGAAAAAATACAAGCAGTAGTTAAGACAATCTTTAGTTTGTCTTGTGAGTTAATCTGACAAAATATGAGAGATCTCACTAAATACATTAACAAGGTCCACCTACAGTATGTTGATTTTGAATCACTTTGTGTTCAGTTGCATGATTGCAGAATATGCTGGAATTTTTGATTGCATTTGTCAACTACAGACAGGTTATTATCATGCTGTGTGTTATTATACTGCATCTTTCACACAGCGTGGAAAAAAATATTTTGTATTGAGGTCTTCTTCCAACTTGTTGGAATATTGGTTGTCTTTTAAACCAATTTATAGCTACAAAATGAGAGCCTGACTCTGAAAACCTGAATCAGATTTGACTCAGTGTTTCCAGATCCCCAGAACGGCTTTGTACCAAATTAAACAAAAAAGAAGTATATTACATTTATTCACATGGTGGGTGGGCTACAGGGTGGGGATTGGAGGAGAACCAAAGTTACAGTCTGAATAGGTGGGTCCTCAGTCTGTGTCAGAAGATGACCAGTAATTCTGCCATCCTGACCACTTTAGGAAGTTTGTTTCACTACTGTGGGACCAGTACAGACTGGCACATTGACTGGGCGAAACATATTTCTACTAGAATATAGAGCATTTCAAATTATATAAGTGTGTCCTTGCCAGCTTGTTTAATTCTAACCGACCAGAGACAAAATCAAGAGTAAGATACCCTGTGTGTTTGTTTCTGTGTGGTTGTGTGCATGTTTTTATGTTACCTGAAACTGGTCACTGAAAACAAATCTGCTGCTTTAGTCAGTCAGTGGCCATATGCTTAATTTATTTTCTTCATGTAAACCCCATGTCAGCAGCAGTTGGTATGCCTTGGGTACTTAATATCTGAGGAAAGTATACTCTGCGTTTTCCCCTCACGTAGGTGTGATAAGATAAGGCCAAAGATAATCTGCAAAACCTGTTGCCTGTGTTTTTCCTATGGAATACATTTCACTGATGGAAAAATAGCTGAAATCTGGTGGCATGTTGCATGCAGTGATGTTGCCTTGTGGGCGTTGCTGTGGGGAGATAAACAGATGCTAGTTTGATATACACCCTGTGGAGCGAGCCTGATTTGGACAGGTTTACAGGTATTTAGACTGTAAATCAGCCTCTTGCATTTTTTTTACAAATCTGCTCTGTTTAATTAGCAGGCTCTTCAGGTTGTTTGCATGTAAGTTTTCTATTTTTAACAATGCACTTGGGTAAGGGGGTTCAGAGTGGGTATGTGTAGGCTGAAATGCTTGCTGGTTATCAGAGCTCCCAATCAAGGTATTCAAAAAATGGTAAAACAACACAAAAATGAATAAATATGAAAACTCTGAAGTGGAAATGTGAGGTTTTTCTGAGAACTAGGCTTTCTCTAATTAGAATATCCAAAGGGCTTCTATTGAGGTTTATGCAAATTGGTTATTTGTGGGTGCCAGGAACCAATTTGCCATCAATAGACATTGTCTAATGGGTAGTATGCATCAGAACAGTTTTCTTCCTGTGCTGATGCATGAATACAAATGTTCAGTAACCTCATATTAATTTCACACACGTTCTAATTTATATTGCATATCTAATATTGCTATCCACAGCAATGAAATGTCCAGTTATGCGCCTGTAGGCTTGTCTGAGCATTGTCATGCCTTCTGTCCTATCGGGAAAGTGCAGACAAGCATGTGCTTTCTTCTGAAGTGCATTCAGACAGCCCCTGCTTCTGCTCACTGTAGTCTACCTGCTGAGTGGCGCTGTCACTGTTCCAGAAGAGTACAAGACATATGCAGCTGATCCAGGCAGACTGCAGACACGCAGACTCCATAGGGGGGTCACTGGTGCCCCCCGCCCCCCCGTGTGATGCTGTGCCAAATTATGCTGTGCAAAATTACTTGTCATTGGCTTAGTAATATGGTGCTGTGTCAGTACCACAGGCTATCATTTCTCCCTGTCATCTACATAAAGGAGTTTATTAATTTACTATTATATGCCTGCTGCTCTCTGATTTTTCCATTCAGTCACCTTAAAATGAAAGGTTCAGTGAGCCACAGCTTTCAGCAATATGAAAACTATATTAAACCACCTTTGTAAAAATTCAAAGATGTACTATGTACTATGCAGAAATGTTAAAAATGTAAATCCAGTACTGGCTTTTGAGATAAATGTTCTCCATTGCTTTGATCTCTGTCACTTGGAGGAGTGAATATCTGCACTTAAATCTCTGCAGTTAAAAGAAAATTGTTGAGTTGTCAGACACTCCATTCTAAAAGTTGATACGATTGTCATTAATATATGCATGGTGTGAATTACACGTAACTATTACGAGTCTTTGTGTTTTCTCATGCAACATTTTATATGCTGCCATGATTGACAGCTGAATACAGAAGCCCCCCTATCACCTTTCTCCATGACACGGCCTCTACTGACCTTTTCAAGAGAAGTTAAGAATCTTTCAAGTCTTTGGAATCATTTTAAAGGTCCATGAAACTGAAATCTGTGAATTCTGTGCTGATTTGTTGTTTTAATACTTTTTTGCTTTCACAAATGATGCTGAAATATTTTTAAATTATTCCTGCAAAAAAATGGCAGGTTTTTGGTGGGCGGGATTAACTGGGTACAATGTACATCGCTAAAATGCTATAACCAAAATGACCACTATGAAATTCTTTCTACTTGAAGTATGTCAAAGTTGCTCTCGCCACTTTTGTGCTGGCAAGTTAAGATGGAAATGCCTAAGCATTGTGCCTTCTCTGGATGCAGAAGAAAAAATATGTTTTTTTCTTTTCCAAAAAATGAAGAGACTCACAAGAAATGGGTTTAATTTCCGGAGGCCCACAGGCACTGCAATATTGCAATAATCGCAACAGTTAATATTTGTCGTGCCCATTTTTACAACGAGGGCTTCATCCACTAGGTATGCAAACAATGTGGTTTTTCTAAAAACTTAGTGCTGCTGCATGATGCAGTGCCTCCCAACTTTTGCTGCTAGTGACACTCCCGGTGGTCTCAGAACAGACATGTGATCTTTTGTTGCTTTCTTTCATGTTGTCCGGTAGTCAGATAGTTACAAGCAGCTCTAACCTAGCGACGAGGAATGGTTGTTTTGCAGGTATGAATATTAATGAGTGGACAATACAGGCCCACCCTGTCCTAATCTGTTTAGCAGGTCACAATAATCTAAAAGTGTTTAATGTCATTTAATGGTTATAATTAGGTTCAAAACTTGAAAGAATTATTAAGACAATCAGTTGTTACCTATGGAGACTATAACAACAATTTGAATCCAGTTTCCTGGACCTTTAAATCTTGTATTGTTTTGTGCCCATATGTTAATGGCCCTGCTTGTTGTCCTCTGTCTCTGCTGACCCAGAATTCCCAGCGGAAGAAGTTCTATGTGCTGTCCATGTTCCCCTACCCATCAGGCCGCCTGCACATGGGCCATGTACGTGTGTACACCATCAGCGACGCCATCGCCCACTTTCAAAGGATGAGAGGGCACCAGGTATGGGCCCCGCCCTTCGCTCTCTTGAGACTCTGATCAGGAGGTAACTGCAAAGATCCAACGGCATCCCATACACACCATCGTGTACTCTGTCACTCATACTCACTCTTTCACACATGTACAGACACGGGCTGTATACTTGAAATGTTCTACCAGTTCTTATTGGTTAACCATTAAAATGGTAATGTTAATTATTAAGTTTGGCCTGAACGCAGTCATTTAATAACATTTTTAATAACATAGTGCGTAAAATGGATATATGATGCACCCTGTCCTTTCCTAAATGTTAATAATGTTAAAATAGTAAGATATAATTTTTATTCCTTATTTAAATCAGGCAAGGGTGGCACAGTGGTGCAGTGGGTACTCTGAGTACTTTGGTTTCCTCCCACAGTCCAAAGACTTGCCAGTTAGGTTAATTGGAGAGTCTAAATTGCCCCTAGGTATGAGTGTGTGAGTGAATGGTGAGTGTGCTCTGCAATGGACTGACAAACTGTTCAGTGTGTATTCCTGCCTCTCGCTCAATGCATGCTGGGATAGGCTCCAGCACCTCCCACAACCCTGACCAAGAACCAGCGGGTATAGATAATGGATGGATGGATAAATAAGGCAATTGAGGTGTGTTATCACAGTAACTAGTAATTAGCATTTTCTGCAGCTTTGTTGTTTTCATTTAGCAGTATGAGGAATCTGATACAGCAGGACTTTCTTCCTTGGGCTTGTTGCCCATTTCTTGCCAGTGCTTATTTTTGGTATAGAGCTGGGTATATAAGTTCACCATCAGCATATAACACCATTCCACTGATGAAAGCAATATGCAAAAACGTTTGAGTGTTTTCACCTTCTTTTGAAAATAATATTGGAAATCATATAAAAATATTGGTTGTGGATCTTTTCTGCATGTAGTTACTGAATATGTCCATACATCTTTGTTTTAAGCCAAAGGGCTGAAATAAGAAGTGCATTCCATTTATATTTAAAACTATCTCCTGTTTTCTAATAAAAAGTATAGTTAGGACTTTTTTCATCGTCTCCGGGCAAGACATTTTGTAAAACTATTCAACCTGATTTCAAGCAATTTGCATCGCTCCATGGGCTTTTTTTGCATGACGCAGTTCTTAAAGGTTTGTTTATCATTAATTTTATGGTGATGAAATCTCAGATTCCTAGTATACATACACACACACACACACACACGTACATACGCCCAGGACCTGCCTACCACCTCACTAGGTGTCCCAGGCATTCCCTATGGTGCTAGAATCAAATAGAACCACAGCATAGAAAATTCAAGGTTTTTTGAAGGAACATACAATGAGTCAGAGCTCCTGTAAAGGGAAGTGCCGTTTTTCAGAGGCGCCTCTTCCGCTGTTGGTTGGTGAAGGCCACTCACAAACACTGTCCTCCGCATTGCTTTGTGTGTCTCAGCAGAGAAATTGAAAACCTCATTGTCATGTCATGAGATGGTTGACTGCTTGTATATTGATTTGAGTTTAAAAACGGAGGCATGCACTTAAGTTTGTTCTTCAGTTGTGAAGACTGAGGTATTGTTTGTGTATGTCTGTGTGTGTGTGTTTAACCTAAATAGTTTATCTCAGCAAAGGGATCTGTTGATAGTGTTCACACATGTAATAACCCTGCAACATTTTTAATGGTGATAAGTAGAGCCCTTATCAAAGACAGAAAGGCGGAACTTTCAGAACTTTTCGTGACATCATGGTGATGCTGGTGGGATTTTAGTGAAGAAACTGTATTCCTGATAATTTTCCCACCGCAGATTTGCAAGTGAGGAGTATGGACGTGAGCAGATTCTCCTCTTAGCAGGTGGCTGGAGGTCAGAAATCAAAAATCTGACATGGCTGGGGTGTAGTGCTTCAGGACCTGATTAGCTGACCACAGCCCAAAATCAAAGGCTAAGCTCTTCTCACTTAGTGTGAAATGGCTGTATTTAGTTGAATAATATTTGTACCCCCTACTCTTCCATTGTCTCAGATTCCAGACAAAAGAAGATCTAAATGTGCCATCTCCCCTGTCTTATGAGTCAGAAACCAGATTCATAGTTATTTTATATGAAGGGATCCTCCCACTGTCAGTCTGTTGCGCATCAATCATCTGCCACATGAATATCCAAGCTCACTTGACTACCCACAGCCTCTACTCCTGAGAGGGTGGATTGTGGACACTGACAGGGTTAAAGATTGGGGTTCTAGTTGTCTGGGATCTTTGGTTCGTGTTGATGTAATGCAGGGACAAAATTAGCTTAAACCTGTCTGTAACTGAACGTTGTTGATACCTCTCTGAAATTAAACCAGAACTGCAGCCGTTTCTTAAAAATCAGTCAGTTACCCTAGATAGAAAATACCACACCTCTGTACAACTTCATAATTATTATATGCACAAATTGGGTCTTTTTAATGTTTACCCATAGTCATGTCTTTGTCGAAGACAACCTCACTGGCACTGACTTAGCCTAATGGCTGCTACTGCTCTGCTTCCAAATGAGGCTCTTCGCAGTTGCCAAGGATACAGATTTTCATAAATGTCGTCAGAAGCTTTTAGACTTGTTGTAGTCAGTGCCCTGTTACTCCAGCTTGAGAAGAAAGAGAGGTGGAGAGGGAGAGAGCAGAAACAGGGATTAAACTGTCTCACTGTCTTGTCTTATGATCTAAATTGCACTTACCAAAGGGTATGGTGGCTGAGGCATAAACAGGATTGTGAGTTAAAATTCCCCAGAGTAGAAGTGTTTTCGCAGAGAGAGAGAGGGAAAGAGAGAGAGTGAGTAGTATCTCACAAGAGAAGTGACATTGCAAGATTAGTTATTTTTTCAGGGGTGGGGATTTTCTGGAGCATGCTGAGATAACTTGATCATCACCTGTGTCTGACAAGATAACCTTGTCAACTTCCAGGCATGAACAGATAATATGAAAATTTTCATGCGCTTTCCTGCGCTCATGTGGTATATTTGTGATATATGTTGCATTCATTATATGCTCTTTGGATGTATTGTATAGTAATGTAATCATGGATGTGATGAGTGATGTCGTCTGTCTTTCAGAAGAAAATGCTCATGTTTGATCAAGCTTTGATGGAATGGGTCCTGATGGAGACAGAACCCATGTTGAGTCATTATGTGTTCATTCACTCAGTAGATGGCTTTATCCAGAGCAGTCTAAGCACACCGTTTCCTCCCACAATATCGGTTACCCATTTCTACAGCTCAGCAAAGTGCGCATACAAGAAGGCAATAACAGTGCTGATGTGAAAGTATTATAATTGTAGTAATAGATTTAGCATAGGCTAATTGTGTTTGGAGTTAATATTTGCTTCCCTTCATCCGTTAGGAAGTCCCTGTGAGAGCACGGGGTGGTTGTTGTGATTCAGTGGCTATATCTATGCATCAAATACACATCTGAGACTGCACATTGAGATTCCCTGTGCTACAGCTGCATGAGATCCTTTGTGTTAGAGGTGCAGTTTCAGATTCCCTGTGTTTGCGGTGTAGTTTGGCTGTATCGGTGTTTGTGCTGGTGCAGAGTGCCAGGCGTTGGGGTCTCAGTATTTGTGGTGTATCTGCAGGTGCTGAACCCTATGGGTTGGGATGCATTTGGACTCCCCGCAGAGAATGCAGCTATTGAGCGAGAGCTAGACCCAGAGGAGTGGACCAAAAGGTGCTGCCTTCCTCTCTTTTTTTCTTCTCTTACTCCCTCTCAGTCACTCTGTTTGTCTTTTTCCTCTGCTCAGTACTAACGCTCTCAAGCTTCCTGTTTTCCTTTCTTTCTTGGTTTTCTTCATGTCTGCGACAGTCATTTTCTTTCCCCCCTTCCTTTTCCTCATGCTGTCTTCTACTCAAAGAAAGCAACGGATGAAGTGGCTGATTGGCTTGGTTGTTAAAGTCTTACTGTGAGTGTAGGTCTGTGGCATAGACAGGGTGTGAGTGTGCGTCTGGGCTTTCAGGATCCAGCTGTGACTGGGAATTAGTATTGGATATTTATTGATGAGGCTGAGAGAGGGAGATATATTTGGGGTACAATGGCTGAGGTTCCTCATACAGCCTGCTGTTTATCAGTCCCCCCGTGTTGAGCGAACTGTGCCACCATTTTAATGGAGTGAATCTCTTCCTGTCCCTTTACTTTTTTTGTGCAATTGTATTTTAAGATGTAGACAATCACTAGTGCCGTGAAACTGCCATGGGTTAAACCTACAGTGGTTTATCCCTCTCTGTTTCTACTTGTGTCCTTCTGTAATTGTGTTATTTGCTCTCTGCCACCCTCCTTCTCTGAATCCATTTTTTAACCTCTTCAATCTGTCACTGTCCTTTCATTTTCTCTCCCTTATTGTGTACATTATTAAATTTTTATTGTGGGCTATAAAATATATCATTTTTTTAATATGTTAAATATTTTTAAATAACATGTTGAATGTTTGTTTGTTTGTCTTGTTTATGTTATTAAGATTATGTTTAGCTTCTTGTAAAAAAAAGAAAAAACAGTTTCATTTGAGGTAATACGTCTTATTTACTCTCCGCAGTAATATCCAACTTATGAGGGAGCAGTTGGAAAGCTTGGGTCTCTGTTTTAACTGGGACAGGGTAAGTGAAGAGGGCTGCCAAATTTCACCCTTATTCCCCGTTCATGTGTGTGTGCATGTATACATGTTCATGTATGAGTGTCTTGTGTGTGTATGAGTGTATGTGTTGTACTTGAGCATACAAGAAATGTTCCCTCCATCCAGCATTCAAAAGTATGGTCAAGCATGGTCTCATACCATCTGATGGATGTCAGTAAATTGAATTTACATGTCAGATAATTACTCAGAAAACAGTTTTGAAACAGTGTTTGTTGATTGCTCATATTTCCCTGCATTTTACAGCCTTAAAGTTCTTCAGTAAATGTGTGTAGAATCTTTGTCATATGGTATGGTATTTTAATAAATTTACACGTCCTGTTTTCTTCTCTGGATAGGAAATCACAACCTGCTTACCGGACTACTATCAGTGGACCCAGTACCTCTTTGTGAAACTGTTTGAGGCAGGCTTGGCCTATCAGAAAGAGGTACAAGGAGCCGATGTCTTTAGCACACTCTATAACCCCCAGTTTAAATAGGCCCTTGCTATGACAGGACCACAAGAGCTTTGTGTAGAACATGACTGTACCACTCCCTTGTTTAATGCAAGCCAGCATAGCATGTATAAAACAACAGGAAACAGACTACAAAAAAACCATGTTTTACTCCTGAATGAGATTACCGAGGTTTTTCATTCCATTAAGACTTATGATTTCAATTTTTATCAAATAAGCACCATTAACTTTTAAAGTATGGCCACAAGGACATTAAACAGTGGTGACCTGACATTTGAATGTTTTTGCCCAATTAGTTTTGTGTTTAATATTGACAAGAGGACTAAGATGCTAAAGAGTAAAAAAACTCTCTGTGGAAATTTTTTAAGGTAGCTGAAAAAGACCTGCAGTTTGTGGTCATATAATTGATTATTAACTATTCATTTTATTGATTATAAACTGGAACTGTGTCTCATTGCTATGAGACTGCAGTCCATTCAGGGCTGTTCTGTGTCTCATGTAAGGTGCTCTTCCCTTTGCGGCTTGCTCTAAATGACGTACTGTAATCTCTGCTGGGAAAGGTGCACAAAGACCTAAAGGTGCATTAGAAATTGGACCTTTAAGTCTTGTGATGATTAGATCAGACATCTCTTTGGCCATGCAAAACAGAACACTTTTGAAGTGGTTGATGTGATGTTAACAGGTAATGCCAAATGTAGCTTCTTGTGTGAAAAATCAGTAAAATCATTTCTATTTACTTTCAGTTATATATTCTTTCTGGCCAGTCATGCTCTGAACTATTTATGTGGAAATTAAGGAGGCAAGACCTGTCTTCAGATAATGGTGTCTGAAATATCCATTTCACTCTTCCCTGCTCTGCTTATCACACTGTGCTGCAGGCTTGGTTTTAGTTCAGTGAGTGCTGGGGAGACTCAGGTGGGATTCATTAAGGAGAACATCAAGCCACCCTTTCCCCTTTAAGCCCTGTGGTGCAATTCTGTGGGGAATGCACTTGCTTCATGTCCCAATTTGGTGGATGTATTGTGGACAAATTTCACCTTTACATTTACATTTCTACAGGGTATATTTTACTCCAGCTGGGTATTGGCTAATACAGCTCGGATGTGCAATGTTCCACCAGAGAATATAACCGTAATCATCAACATCCCTATGCACCACACTCACTGTGTGTGTGTGTGTGCGTGTGTGTATCCAGGCGCAGGTGAACTGGGATCCAGTGGATCAGACTGTTCTGGCCGATGAGCAGGTGGATGAGAGTGGTCGGTCATGGAGGTCCGGGGCGGTGGTGGAGCAGAAGATGCTGAAGCAGTGGTTCATTAGAACCACCAACTATGCCAAGGTTAGCCACTGGAGTGTTCACACTGAGAGGGGTTTGAGTGTGGAGTGTTCACACTCAGAGACAACTTTGCGTGGGGGGTATTCACACTGAGAGAGCAGTGCCCTCCAAAAGTATGGGAACAGTTGAGTGAAATTCATTATTTCTGCGATACACTTGAGGTAATTGGATTTGAGATCAAAAGTTTATGTAAAGTATAGACAATCAGCTTTTATTTCAAGTTACAGATTAACTTAAAAGTGAATCAAAGCAATAAAGTCTAATATTTGGTTGTATAGCCCTGAAGTGCAGTAACTGCATCAAGTCTATGATCCACTGACATCAGCAATCGTTTATCTTATTTGGAAATGCCTTTCCAGGCCTTCAGTGCAGCCGCATTCAGTTGATATTTGTTTTGTGGGGGGTCTTCAGTCGCCTCTTCAGCAAGTGAAATGCATGTATGATGCACCGGCTAAAGAGATTGGAAGAATTTATTTGTACATCCTGTCTGTACACTTCCAAATTCATCCTACTGCTGCCAGCTTCTGTAACATCGAGTGAACCTGTTCCAGAACCAGCCATTCATAAAGACGAGTGAACCTGTTCCAGAAGCAGCCATTCATGTCCAAGTCATTGGGGGGGGGGGGACTGTTCCTTCTTTCCTTCATACTTTTGGCTTTTTATAATTTTGGTAAAGGTTTATTTGGTCCCATCTATCCATAAAACCTTGTGCCAGAACTGTTCTTGCTGTGTATGATATTTTCACCCCTGCCCTCTGGAGATTGCTGGTGATGTCATTGGCCATTGTTTCTTTCTTTTGAAAGACTTTCCATACTTCTATATTGGTACACCCTGTTCTGTGCTATCCTTCTTAATCAATTCTTCAGTCTTTTTACAGATCAGTTGTTTTCTACCATAATTACTTCTCTGATCTTCATGATGGTGTATGCCTCTGACTCCAAATGCAATCTCCACATGAAAACAAAGGCTAAAACCACTCACTGGTCTTATGTGTGAACAATCCATGCAAAAACACCTGTCAGTCATCCGTTAACTTACTTTTGCGCAGCTGGGTGGGACACATGTAAATACCTTGAAATAAAAGCTGATTGTTGTCATGATCATCCTTTGATCTCAAATCAAAATTCCTTAAGTATATAGCCAAAATTACAAGTTTCCCTCTACTGTTCTCATACCTTTGGAGGGCACTGCAGGCATAAGCACGGATATGCACAAACACATTGTTTCATTGTTGCTTTTATTTTTTTTAATTTTTGCATTTTTAGCTTAGATTTGTATATTTATTGCTGCAAAGTCATGTGCCTCTCCTACTGCATAGCTTGATGTGAGGCCGCATTCCACCTTCAGCAGACTGAGTAGGTAGCCTAGAAGAACTCTAGGCTGCGGCCTGCCAGGCTACGGTGCTACCCCATGGCAGCAAGACAGCAATGACTGGGCAGATGTGCACACACACACATTGCCAGTGCATCATAGTAATGGCTGAGCATGGTTGTTTTACAATATTTAAAAGGTGAAAATCCTGCATAGTATGCCTTTAAGAGTTCATTATTTAATCTGCTTGCACATAATTCAATGCTTCTGTATAGACATACATGCGAATGCAGCCATTTCTATATTTGTATTGCAATAAATGAGGTAGTGTGCTGCTCAGTTATATCTGCTGTGACTAAAGCACACACATACACCTACACGGCGCATTCATTTTATTGACATTGTGTTTTATGGCTCTGCTTGGTTGCTATGGAGACAGTTCTTCCAGTTCTTCAGATAGGTTTAGCGGTTAAACAGGGTTTTGAGAATATGTTATGTAGTTTGTGTCTTTCCGATACTTCCTGCCAAAGCCCCAGCTGAAACAGGGACTTAGATTTTCCTTCCTTCTGTGGTGTTGTTCTTGTTCTGACAGCTAGCAATGTGTCTCTGGGCAGATGAATCATTGCCTCCCTGTCTCACAGACAAAAGATTGTTTGCTGACTGTAGACGAGGGGAGCTTTCCCCCGAAAGGTTTTGGCTGCAAAAGTTAAAGCATGGCGACGTGTTAATCCACAATGTTCTTGAGCAGATGCGATGCGGAGAACTTGTGAAATGAGACGGATGGTGCCCTCTCACTCCCTCCTTGTGAAGTGACAGACTTCCTCTTTGTTGTGAGCACATTAGTCACTGAGTGTTAATGAGCAGAGCGGAAGGATGCGATGGGTCTGGCTTTTCCGTGCTTCTGAGGATCTGTGGTTTGGAGGTGGTAATGGGTACAGCAGCTCTGGTTCTCTTCAGAGCTGGAGAGCCCAGCTGCAGGTTTATCTGGAAAGGGGGGTGGGGGGGGGGGTGAGCTAGGCTCCACGCGGGTGAAAAGAGCAGCCATGGCACAATCGCTGCTAATAGAAGAGTGGACTGGCTGTCTGTATCAAAACCTAATTAAAGCATGAGTTCCTGTGAGGATCTTGACTGGCTAAATGTGCAGCTTCACATAGTGAATTCTCTGGTCTGCCTTAAATCTGTACTTATTTTAGTCAGAATACAGACAGGAAAATGGTAAAACAACCCCTAAATGGTCAATATCTGAGTTCACTTGGACTTGGAAGTATATAGAAGTGAGGCAGAAGTCAGACGCCTTTGTGCTTTGACCTCAAAACTCAGTAGATTTGAACAAGATTTGAACAGAAAATGCATTCTGAGGCTTTCTAATTTGAGTGGTTTTCTGGGGTGGGAAAGTGATGTCAGTGTTTCTCTTTGTATGACAGCCTCTCCTGGACTCTCTGGCCGACCTCCCTGAATGGTATGGAGTCAAAGCTATGCAGGCCAACTGGATCGGGGACTGCACCGGCTGCTACTTTGACTTCCTGTTAAAGGTATATCATGCATCATCATCTGTTAACCTCTTATTTGTAATTTGGGCCCCTGGGTGGCTTGCGTTGTTATGGCAAAAAGCAATTCCAAAAACAAAATGTGAGCTCTGCAACAATTGGCTTGGCCGGGCAATGATAGCTGGCTAGTTTGGTCTCATTACTTTATAAACACGGACTGTATTACATGTAAAAATGTCCCTTTTGAGATTCAGTCGTCATTTATTGTCTTGAACAATTTTTTTTTTTTTTTTTTTGAGAAAAATTTTATTGGAATCTTTTTGTACACAGTGAGGGGTATTAGTATCTCCATGAGCTATAATTGCCACGTAGGGCATAGAAAATGCTCATTAAAAATTTCTGTGCTGATATGTGTTAGACAAATGTAAAATTTCCCTTGGTGTGGTCATAAATGGTAATGTTTGTACAATGTCGTCCCATCTTCATGCAACAAAAGATACATAGTGTAGAGTACAGAGAAACATGTTAGTGAATGATTACATATCTAGGTATGTGCACCACAGTGTGTCACAATGTTTTTGCATTATTTTTCAATATGATATCAATGTTTCATCTTAAACTATCATATGGGGCAAATTTATATTTTTTATAATGGACAATAAGCATTTTATTTATTTTTGGAGAGGTTTTGGATAGGCTTTTGGACCACTCGATATAACTCCTGTGGTAAGGACAGTAATTCCAAGTTTAAAATGATGCAAAAGTGAGTACCATGAATCAAAACAGTTTCAGTATTTCATTTCAAACTTAAGGCAAACAACTTCATTTTTGTGTTTTCAGAAGATAATTGCATTTGTGGCACTTTATTTCTACCTAAATATAAATATATACTAGTCGAACTTAGTATTGTAAATGGTACAAGTGTCTTGCTTCATTTAAGCAATTTTCTAAGTCTCTGTGATGATCACATCTGGAGTTATAAAGCCCTAAATAGAACACTACCTAAATGGGCGAGGATTGCTACGAATTGGCATCTGCACTAAGGAGTTAATAATATTAAATAAAGTCATCATGCTGAATACTTGGTTGAAAATCCTTTGCATTCGATGACTGCCTGAAGTTTTCGACACAGACATTACCAGACACTGCGTATCTTCCCTGGTGATACTCTGCCACTCATTCATTTTCCAAGTCTGCGTCTTTCATGAATTTCATGACCATGATTACATTGCTATTTCTTGAAAGGGCAATAACATATACAGAGGAAACTATTTTCTTATTAAAATTTAAATCACATTTCTAAAGAGTGAGAATGGATCACATTTCTGAGTAGAAAGAATGGATTATTGTATCTTCCGGGGCCTGGTAAGAGTAATACGTCTGGCGTCTGAGTAGGACATTGTGGATAATTTAGAAAGAGCTGCCAGTGATTGTTACGTAAAAAGTAAGTGTGTTGAATTAGATTTGAAGATGAGATGATTCGCATCAAATTTAAAACATTGGTCCTAGCATACCAGGCAGTCAAGGGACCGGCCCCAGCATACCTCCACAAGATATTCAAACCCTATAAGCCAGCCAGATCCCTCCGTTCTGCTACCTCAGGACGCCTGGCACCTCCCCCTCTTCGCACCTGCACTTCCAGAACACGTCTCCTGTCTGTTCTGGCCCCACGATGGTGGAATGACCTCCCCGTGGAGGTCAGAACAGCTGAGACACTGACCCATTTCAAACGACGACTGAAGACTCACCTCTTCAGGCTGCACCTCTCCCCATCCCTCCCTACCCCCCTGTAAATGACTGTAAGCTTAGGGTTGTAACTAGGCAGCTGTTTCGTAGGTGACTTGGGTGCATTAACTGTCTTAACTACTGCTTGTATTTTTTCCATAGACTTGTTGCTGTTCTCGTTGTGTTAGTGTTAATCAGTTTAACCTTCAGGGTCCAAGTTGAACTATGCGGTTGTTCCCTGCACTTGGACCGGTACTTCTCTCTAGGGTTTTCGTCATACTTGTCCCTGGTTATGGTTATACACTTTGTTGTACGTCGCTCTGGATAAGAGCGTCTGCCAAATGCCTGTAATGTAATCGCGAGAGTAGTCAAACATCAGTCTGGATTACGTGTTCTATGGACGCATAGTAAGAGTTATGCACAGTAATGACATTAATGGGTTATAGCATTACTATGATTAGTTTTTTAGTTACTTGGTTATGCAATTGGTTACATGGGACACTAACACTGTCTTTGTCTCCCACTCTCCATATAATTCTAACTACCGACTCAAACTCTACATCCCAGGTTTTTTATTTGTGATACGGTTATTGATTCAACTAAGGTTACCTTTTAATTTATCTTTATACAACTTCCCAGCCGTTATTTTACTTCTCCCATTTTGGAATTTCCAATTGTATTTGTAGTGTTGTCCCAATTTGTCAATTTGGGATAGTGCACAGTAGCGTGTGCATTTTTCAAACTGTGCAGCCAGTTGTTTTCATTCTGTAGTCCCCCAGCCGAGGTGCAGAGTCATTACTGCGGAGCACAGCTGGCTCAGGAAGACTGTGCCATTAATGAGGGGAGGAGGCGAAGAAAATCGCACCAACCAAAACCCTGCCACTGTCAGTGCTCTTATGGCCAATCATGCATTGAACCACGGGATCCTGGGCCATAGTTAGGACCACATCACTGCCCCAATGGCAAATGCTATAGCCGTACTAGCCACCTGGGAAGTGCATGCCAAGTAGTTTTTGATATGAAGTTGATTCTTTGCAGGTTCTACAGCAGGAATTCTTTTACTTGCACTGTAAGATGATCACGTTGGTTTGGAGCAGCACTACCTTTCACCATGTTACATTGCTACCTGAGCTTCCAGAGCATTCAGCAGTTTACAGCAAATTCACCTGACCCACTAAAGTCCTTTCCCTGAACGTTCGATGTGTAGCTATGAGACTCCATATACAACCAGGCTGTAGGTATACAAACTCTATTGTGCAAGGTTGCCTTTTGTTGTTGATGAATGTACTGTCCATTAGTACTGATTAAATTTTTCCTACAAGAGGTTTCCAAAAATGCTAATGCATACTTCATGCATTTTACCTGTCACTTTCGTGTGTTCTGATTTTGAGTCCATTGTTTATGAAATACTTGCTTTTGTACCTTGAAATTTTATTATTTAGAATCTAACAAGCAAGATTTTCTTCACACTGTTCAATGAGTTAAGTGATAACTAATGAAATAATTAAAGCAAATAATTAGCAGAGATGTGAAGGAAGAATACAGTAAATCTATTTTTTTTCCAATTATAAGTGCATTATCTGATGGTGACTCACAAATGATATTGTGCTATAATGCAATAATGTCATTTTCTATGAAATACTGATTTCTAAAATGACACAATGAGAGCTTTAGAATGAATTACTGGTTTTGTTTTTAGGAAAGTGGTCCTGAAATTTGTCTCATTAGTTATAAAAATGTAATGCAAAATAAAATGTAGAGCTCTTAGAGGTTTAGGCACGTTTGGAATTAAAATTGAAGGGACAGTGAATACATTCGTTGTGGTGATTGGACTGGGATTTGTGGAGTGGCAGCAGCTATGCTGGTGGGCGTGGTGTTGCGTCTGTATCCAGACTGGTGTGGTTTGTCGGTCTCCAGGTGAACGGCCAGGAGACGGGAGAGACTTTGGCGGCCTACACAGCAGCCCCTGAGGCCGTGTACGGAGCTGCCTACCTCGCCATCCTCCCCTCCCACCGTCTTCTGCGCGGCTCCAGCCCCATCCGACCCTTTCTGGAGAAAGCTGTCCAGCCTGGGACAGGTAACAGGGTCCCGCTAATTCCAGCCTAGGAAAGTTATGGGCGTGTCCAGTGTCTATCCCATTAAAACTAGTCTTAGATGCGTCAGAGCACATCCTACCAAATGTTAGACCCTATAAAACTAGTCTTGGACAGACTAGAGAATGTCTGTATTATTAAAAGGTCTCCATGAGCTGGGAGCTTTGCATTTACTTTCTAATTTCAGACTTTACATAACATGTAACCGTACATGAAATGAGCCATTTCCCTGGCATTTTTCTCCTGGAGGCAGTTGGGTTTTGTAAGTTTCAGTCCTTGTGATTTCATGTTTAGATATAGTCCGAGAGATTTGTTTGTTATTGATCAGACAGCACTCTCTGGAGAAGGTTCTAGAAATATTTTGATGGGACTTGTTCAGAACCATGTGTGTAATATTAATGGAAAGGTGTATGGTGGCCTGTATTTGTATTTTACCGGGCCCTGTGCTGTTGCTGATGTGTGGTGGAGAAGGGGAGTGTGTGTGAGTGACAGGTAGTGAGACGGCTGCAGGAGATCTCACAGCCTTCAGTGGAAGCTGTGTGGGCGTCATTGGGGGTTGGGGGGGTGTCATTCTGCTGCTCGCACAGCCTGAATGTTTTAATTGGGAAAACCAATGGGGGTGGGATGAGGGGGAGTTCTCTCTGACAAGTGATTGTTGTTAATGAAGACCCAGGGGAGTGCATGCCTAATTAATGCTTCCGTCCAGTCCCCTTCCCTGCCTCAGTGACCTTTGACATCACCCACAGACTGCCTGACCAGTGTCACTGCTCTCAACATCTTCACCGGCCAGGAAGTCCCTGTGGTTGTCTCTGCCTGTACCGAGTTCCAGGGTCATCTGGACACTGTAATCGGTACGTGTATGTGTGTGTGTGTGTGTGTGTGTGTGTGTGGGAGAGAGTGTGTGTGTGCATGTGTGTATGTGTGTGTGTGTTTTCAGTTCCCCAGCTGAATCGGGTAATGAGGCATCTCCACTGATTGGAGCTCCCTAGGCTTTGAGTTTCCTCCAGTGACCCTGAAGCAAACATGTCTCAGCTGCCCTACGTGTACTATGGAGTGCTCTCATCTCATTAATACAGCCTGACTCCTGCTGCTACTAAGCAGAGTTACTCTAACACAGCCTATCTCCTGTTACTTACTACACATGTGGTACTCGCATTAGTCCATCTTGTCTTCTTTTGCTACTTACTACATAAGGTACTCATAGTAATACAGCCTGTCTCCTTCTGCTACTTACTACACAAGGTACTCATAGTAATACAGACTGTCTCCTTCTGCTACTTACTACATGAGGTACTCATAGTAATACAGCCTGTCTCCTTCTGCTGTTTACTGCATGAGGTACTCGTAGTAATACAGCCTGTTTCCTTCTGCTACTTACTACACATGTGGTACTGGCATTAGTCCGTCTTGTCTTCTTTTGGGCTACTGGGTCTACACCAAGAGAGAGTACTTGAGATGCCCTGCTGAGTGGCTCGTTAATACATGCAGACATATTTTACATAATTTATACATGTACATTGCCTTTGAATGAGCCTGATATTTGAAGAATCTGTCATATTTGGTTTTGTGATAAATGAGTATATGTTGTGTGTCTGTACTCAAACAAATGTATCTGTGTGTATGTGTGTTCGTCTGTGGGTTTTATATGTTAAGCTGGGTTCTCACTGGTCTCCATATTGGTCCTTATTGTACCTGACAGTATGTCTTAGTATTATACTTTGTACTGTGCCCATTATCTCCCTCTCCATTCCCCCCTCCCTTCTCCCATCTCCCTATGTCTCCCTGCCCTTCTTCTTTTATCCCTTTTTTCTTCCACTGCCTCCCTCTCTCCATTTCCTGCTGTTTCTCCCTCCTCTCACTAACCTTTTCTCTCTCTTCCCTTTTCTCCCTCCCTCCCTTTCATCTTTCCTTTTCCACTCTCCCTCCCTCCTTCCTGCTCTTGCTTCATCCCTCCCTCTTTCTCTCCCCTCTTTCTGGCAGGTATCCCTGACAACAGTGCGGAGGAAGCGTCAGTGGCGATAGCCTTGGGTCTGAGCTGGGACACAGTCCTGGAGAGCCGACCAGATGGGACACAGACACTGCTGAACTCTGGGGAGGTGTGGAGCTCCTCTCTCTCCTCCATCGCACACCCACTTTCTTCCTGTCATATTCCGAGGGAGGGGCCAGGGTCCCACAATGGGTGGAGCTTGTATGTGTTGTCAGTGAACAGTAGGTGGGAGGCTACAGGCGTTATATTGTTTTGAACCTTCAGTGCTACTCCCATGGTTATTAAGCAGGTAAGTTGTGATCCAGTGTTAGTATCCGTTCTGAATTTACACATCACTGAACTTCTGATGATAATAACGTTTATTTTCTTTTAATATCAGTTACAGGATTCATTGGTAGAAATATGCTGTCTTTAACATATTATGCTTGGCAGAAAATCCACATTTACTGAGATATATTTTGGTTTCAGTACTGGAAGAAAATAAAGTTCACAAGCACTGTATTAGAATTGCATCTTATGAACCCTTTCCTCCCCACTGTTCCATTGTATCTCCCCAGTTCTCCGGCCTAAGCAGACAGGAAGCCTTTGACTGCATTACCCAGAAGGCCAGAGAGAGGAAAATAGGTGGTCATTTGACCAGTTCAAAGCTACGTGACTGGCTCATTTCTAGGCAGCGCTACTGGGGCACACCCATCCCCATCGTGCACTGTGCCTCCTGTGGCCCAGTGGCCGTGCCAGAACAGGACCTCCCCGTCATTCTGCCAAAGCTGCCGTCCCTCACAGGGAAGGGAAAGTCTCCTCTGGAGGCTGCGACCGACTGGATCCACTGCTCCTGTCCCAGGTCAGAAACGCTGCCCTGAGCAGCTGTTTTGGTTTTCAGTACAGCTAAGCTAAGGGTTTAATTTTACCACTCACCTTGACACCGAGTGTGGCCACTAGACAGCCTTTGTTTGGCTGGGCGCAAGGCACAGATAGGGCTTCTTCCTCCTCTTCTTGCCATTTTTTAAGGTTCCATTTCAAAAGCATTGAATGATATGTGTAGGAGAGTGATATGAGTAATCATAATGCACCTTCGTAAGGGTAAAAGTGTTTGTAGAAAGCCAAATTTGTAAATTGTACACTTGAGTTGTATTGGAGCCACATAAGCCAGCACAGGCACCCTCAGGAATGGCAATAACCAGTCTAGTGGGGTAGATCAGGGTCTGGATTGTTAATCTTTCTCTAAAGCTCCAGACCAAGGTTGACTACACCTTGTGGACTATCTAATGTTGGGCTTTTTATGGGCCTGTGCAGTGCAATCAAACCCTTCTGATGAATCTCTCGCCTTGTCTCAGTAACTTTGCTCACACTCAAGGCCAGGGAAAGTAAGAGTGTCATGACAATTGAAATTAATTTTCATGGAGTGATTGATGCAGATGGTTAGGAATGATCGGGTCAGACCAATTCTTAAAATAGTTGCCTATTCATTCTAAAAGCTGTGTTTAGTTAGCTTATTTTCAAGCATGCTAAATTCAATTCTCTGTAGCACATGAAGATTTTCTGTTGATCTACTGACATTGTAGCTACTTCAAGATTACTTTCTATCAATGTGGTAATGTAATAACATTAACATTACAGGAGCAATAGATTATTTGAAACTCCATCTAGTGTCCACAAGAGAGAACTGCAATCCCAAGCCAAAGCATAACACCACCTCACTAGGTGCTCTCAATCACAACTCCACCCCTGCAAGTGGTTGCCAGATTCTTTCAAAACCTGTGTCTTTTTGCACGGTATTTGTACTGCACTGACGGGCTGCTGGCTATTGTAGCATCCAAAATGTAAAGTGATGAGTCTCACATCAGACATGCATAACATTTTTGTATAGTAACTTTGCAATATATTATGGCAGTGCATTAGCTGTGCAAATGGCTAATGATGGGATTTGTCTTATATGGGCTAGCTCTGTGAAGTGGTGTTCAATATGTATGTAGACTAACATTTGCTATGATATAACAATAGCTTGACTGAAATTAACATTCTTCAAAAGCTAGACCAATATTGACTTTTATTTTCCTACAACCTTTATCATTCAACATTTGAGCTGGATAGCAGGGTTTCTTGGGTCTAGTACTGATTCAGGCTTTGCTAGCTCTCTGATGGAGCTGTGCGCTTTCCAACAAAGTCAATCATTACTTCACTGTGAGTGTAAATGCCCATCCCTGGCTGTGCATTTTATTTGTGAGAAAAAGATAGGTGTGCTACTGGCTCAGGAGCGTTGTTGGAGGTGGTAACCCCAGTATCTGTTGTCTCAGACAGACATAAACACAAACTGGCTTATGGACAATAAAATATGTTTGCACTTACGAATGCATCGTCAATGCAATTTTTTTGAGGAAAAGCTTATTTCTCCAAGCTCTGTGGATGTCTTATTTTTTAAATTAGGTGTCAACGTTAAAAGGTAGACATAGCACCCTGAAGTAATTACTTTTGTTTGATTGGTTTAAATATAATATCGTCAGGAAGAGGTCAGCTCAGCATGTGTTCTTTAAAAACAAAGCCTAATGTTTAAATTCACTACAAAGGGGAAACAAGCTGTAAGAAACATTGTTGGTGGAACTCAAGTCAGTCTGATGATGTGTCCTTCTTCAACATGCCCCCTTCAGTCATATTCTGATGATCTCTAAATATTAAATTTACCATATCAGAACCTTTTTCATTTTCTGACAGTGATGAGTAACACTATATATAACACTATTGTATCAAATTCAGTTTTTGAACATAAAACCACTTATGTTCTACCAAATGGTATGAGCTTCTCATTCTGCAGACAAATCAGATATTTTGCCCAGGGGAGTGAATTCTGTGTGGACACCTATGGCCAGCAGTTTTAAAATGTTCTATAAAACTGTTGGGAAATGCAAGTGAGGTCATAGTTACTGATTTAGTCTGCACTATGTTCATATTTTCAGTATGCTTCACAAAGATTCTTATCCGATAAGTAACGTTAGTGTAGTAGGTTTAATTTGGTAAAGTTGCTATTCCATCCGCATACAGTATGTGCTTGAGTCCAGTAGGTACTCTGTCTCACAGTGAAGTAATTAGCAGGATTGTGCAGGGCAGGAACTCCTCCTCTTCCTGTAATGGCCATCTCTTTCTCATAATGGATGTTTTTTGAGTGTTGTCTGTTTATTAATCCCTTTTTCTGTAGAAATAGCCAAGGGCTCTCCAGGAGTCACTCACTTGAGATAAATGCGCTGTAAAAGACCCTCCTGCGAATCTGTAGGGGTTGAGAGGAGAGCTGGCTCTTCCAGTGGATAATACATATCAAGCTTTTAAATAGATGTGGCTTGTTCTGAAAATAATGCCAGCCTTACATAATAATTGCCAGAGAGGTACTTGAACACTGAGAAACAGAAACACACCCATTACTTTAGTTTTGCCTGTTAGGCCCAGCAGTAAGTCATTGCGTATATTTTGTAGTGTGTCCATGCATGCTTGCATGCACATGCACGGATCCTAACCTGTGGCTCTCTCTCCGAAGTGCTCCTCTGGCCACTTTGAAAGGAGAAAAATACAGCAGATTGTGGGGTCAGTGCTTCGCTTTAATTTGGTATTGAAAAATATTCAAAGACAATATTCAAAGCACATAATTTGTCAAACATCCGATCACGTAGAAAAACTATTGACAGTGACTATGACATCACCCATTGACTTTCTTTGGGCTTGTGAAAAGCATTATGAAACCACGGAAGTGCAGTTTTCGTCCTGCTGTGTTGCACAAATTGGAGCCTGCAGAGACTGCGCATTAGGGCAAAGGGGACCCTTATATGGGCATGAAGCCTGGGCCAGGTCTGGGTCATCCACTTAGCGCATGAGTTACAGTGATGCTGATTCGTCTGCAAAATATTAAAATATTGTCCAAATAATTTTAGATTATTCAATGGAGAAAAAAACACCTATTGCACCTATAGTTCTTCATATTTCGTCTGTATTGGTACCATTGCCTTACATTGAAACGGGTGGCTGAATTTCTTCGATCAATTACTCAGTTTGGGTATAATAATATGAACCCAGACAAATAATAAAAAAACTAGCCCTTCTGGTCGAACACCGGCTGTGTGGCTAATGCACACACACACACACACACACACACACGCACACAAGCAGTCCTCATTCTGCTGACAGTTGCTGATAGAATGTGCAGAGATTAAAGCTGGCCCTCAAAATGAAAGCCCCTGTTAAAACCCCCTGTTTGTAGCACTGGCGCTTGCTTTTCAGATTTTCAAGCCATCTGTGGTGGGAAACTCATGGACTGTGTTAAATGAAAGATGCAATAGAGCGTAAGAAATTCTATGTGACTGAGAGAAAGCAGGAGATTGTACTTTCTTCCGTTTTGTCCTTCGATTAAATGGAAACAAAGGAAGAGAAAGACTAATTTCCTGTGGATTGATATTGTCTCTCGGCCGTGCTAATTGAAACCTGAATGGGGTCAGCCCTGGAACACTGGTTGCTGTCTGCTGGGGGAAGCCATGGTTTCAAATGTGAAAAAAGTGTCCCTGAATGAGGCACTGACTTGCCCAGCCCTGCCTGGCCCAACCCAGCCCATTTTCACCCAGCCCTGTCATAACCCAACCCCGCTCGGCCCCACCCAGCCCAACCCAAACCAGCCCTGCCTAGCCCTGCCCTGCCTAGCCCAACCCAACCCAACCCAACCTTGCCCAGCCCCACCCAGCCCTGCCCAACCCAACTCTGCCCAGCCCCATCCAGCCCTGCCCAACCCAACCCTGCCCAGCCCCATCCAGCCCTGCCCAACCCAACCCTGCCCAGCCCCACAGCTGCCCACCACCTCCAGCCCCTGCCTGCACCACTGCCCAGCCCACCAGCCCTGCCCTACCCAACCCTGCCCAGCCCATCCTGTTGCCTACCAATGCTTCACTTGTATCTTTGCGCACCCTTTTCTGCTTTAGCTCTTAATCACATTCCTGTGCGTCTCATGCAGCTTTTCAAGTTTAGCTTCGACCTACAATCTATCAAATCAGTCCCAATAAATCTGAGAAAGGGGGTTGCTCTTAAAGTTATTTTTATTAAAGTTATCGTTGAAGTTATTATTATTTATGTTTGGGTGCTGCATATTTCTTACAGATATGTATGATTTTTTTTTCATAATTTCAAAAAATCGCTTATTTAATATATAAGAAACTTAATTCTGTTACTTGTGATTGAACTGGTTATTTGCATAAGTGCCATAATAGCATTACTAGAATGTACAGTATTGTCTTTGTCTACCGGTTAAAGGGATAGTGGTGTTCACGTGTACTCATAGCAGTTATGGTAGTAATCTACGGTACCTGTTGAAAGTTTACCATTGTTCATGTATACCTTTGGAAAGTAACCCTTGTGGATATAGAGACTCTGCTGCTTTCTATGTCCTTGTTGTCTGCGCAGTGGGCTACAGGTCTGCGTGCATCAGGTCACGTTTGGTCTGCATGGTTGAGGTTGTGTTTGTTTTGTTTTTTGTAGGTCAGGTTGTTTGGTGCAGATCAGGTCATGTTTGGTCTGTGTAGACTGGGTTGTTTGGTTAAATCTGTGTGGGTCCGGGCGTGTGGGGTTCAGGCCAGAAAATGAATGGAAGAAGTGTGGCAGAATTCTCAGAACAGCTAGATTATTCTGCCCTCCTGCCCTCAGTTTGGTATGATCTTATAAAAGTGCGCTTTTCAAATTCCTCTGAAGGAATCAGTCTGCTACACCTAGTCTGTTGCTTAGCAACCCTCAGGCACATACCTCACTGTCCAGGTCCTGTAATAGGGAGTCACTGGCGGATGGGGGAGGGACTGTTTGTTTGGGGGGAGTGTGTGATATTAAAACCAGAACTCAGAACGCTCTGTTTCACACCTCTTCCCTGCCACAGTCAGTCATATTGGGCCAGACATTGGGCAGTTGTGATCACAGTCTATGATGGCAGAGGCTCTCTGGGGACAGTTATTGTGGCTTTGTCTATTCTACTGAGACTCGTTACTGAATAACTGAGCTGCTATTTGATTAGCTGCTTATTGAGTAGTGTCCTTATCATGTTTTAACTTAAGGTGGCAGTCTGCGATTCAAGAAGCAACAGCACTGTTCTGCTGTAATGGGAACAAACAGCACAATTGGCTTTATTTCATAAAAAATGTGCTCACCACCTGGAGATCAGTGGGGTTGGTTCTGACAGCCTTATAAAATATTTTAAAATGTAGTTTTTTGTGTGGAATAATATTCAATGCAGTAGAATGCTTAACGTGAGATTGTCTTTCTCGTTTCATTAGATGCAAGGGCCCGGCGCGGAGAGAAACAGACACCATGGACACGTTCGTGGACTCAGCCTGGTACTATTTCAGATACACGGATCCACACAACACACTCAGGTGAAGAGCTCCAGCGCTGCCTGCCCACATGCTTTCTCTCTGTTTCACACACTCTCCACCTGTCTCAGGCACTCATTCTCATCCCCTCTCGTGTTCTCTCCCCTACCCTCCCTCTCCCTCCCTATCTCACACTCTCTCCCACTCCTTGCCTGTTTGTCCCTCTCCTTTTCTCAGTTTTTTTTCTGGGTTTTTCTGTTACTCTCCAGGTCTCTCCCTCCCTCTTTCTTTCTCCTGCTTACTATCTGGTGTGAATTGTTTTTGGGGGATGGGCTTTCACAAGCAGGGCTGATCAACTGGATGAACATTAGATGGAAAACCATTAGACAGGTACACAGAGAGTTTGATGGTGGTAACGACATTTAAGGGAATTTCAGCACCACAGATATTAGAAATGTAATAACACATCTCTCTCTCTCTCTCTCACTCTCTCTCTCTCCCTCCCCCTCTCCCTCTCTCTCGCTCACACACAAACACATACACACACACAAACACACACACACACATATACACAATCTGACTGCTGAGATTACAAACTATTTTCCCTGATAGATGGCGTGATATTTAGAGCATTTGACAAAAGAGATTCATTTGTGAACTTCCCTTACTGAAAAGCAGCTTTAAGAGACAATGCTTTTTAAGGTAGATGGATTATCCTGGAACAGGAAAAGCAATCGGTTTTGTCCCTTGTCTGTGACAAAGGTTATTTTTGGCTGTATTATGGTGGGGGAGGAGGGCAGAATGGACCGAGAGAAGCTTGGTTCAGCAGCTCAGTATTATTCATTATCATTATTACATTATTACCCTGCAGAGCTGATGCCTGTGGCAGGGCTGGTTTGCAGTGCTTCTGACCGTATTTTCGCGCATGTGTTGCCTGTTTTGTTACGAGGGAGCTGGCTGTTTCTCTGGGCGGAGGGAGCCTCCGAGATTTGAACATATGACTGCCCTCACGAAAGCCCACTGCTTTAAAGCTTATCCAGCCAGTACAAGACAGGTGCAAAACTTTGAAGTTAAATTTGTTGTTTATTTCACTGTTTATCCGGGGATCAGTGACTCAAGGTCAGCTGGACTAATAACCCCCCCCCCCCCAACAGTATGTGAGAGAGGTGCTTAATCTGCCAGTGCAAACAGAGTTGTAGATGGCTGAAATTTTCTTCAGTTAGAGGCTAAGATGCAAATATTAAAGTCAGTCAAGGCACAGTGCTTGCTGTGTCCTCAGACTGAAAAGTATACGTGAAACATATATAGTGATATGTGCTTCTCTTATATCTATTTCTCTTACTATTGGAAATTTTTATCATCTTCATAAATTTATAGTATTTTTGTTTTCATTGCAATATTTTACTCAATTTTATTTTACTATGAATTTCAATTTGGTGAACTTGCTGTAAGGGCCGGCCATTACAAAATAGTAGTAAACATATCGGGTTCAATCCTGCTGTCCTTACCTCCGAAGGCACTAAGCAGCATTCATTTTGCCATGGAGGCATTTATTTCTTCATGTATCTATTCAGGATCAATTCCTTTATTCTGATTCGCTGGTTATTGGAACAAAGGATGCTTCTGGTCATGACAGTCTGTGTTTGTTGTCCGTGTTTTAAAAAAAATTATTTTCTAATCCTATCATGCTTCAGGCCATATCCGCTCGCTCCACAGCACAGGCCTTCTGGTAGTTTGTTAATCCTGGAAGTGCTGTAATGCGATAATACTGTACTGTTGTGATACTGTAGTCTTTTATTTTTATTTTTTGCATGGCTGCCCCCTAGTGGTGTACATAAGTAGGGTTTTAGGTAGGAACTAAGAGTCGGGAAGGAGTGCAAGGTTTTCTCATCAGTCCCTGGTTCTTGTTTTTCCCAGGCCCTTTGACCGTGCTCAGGCTGATTTCTGGATGCCTGTGGATGTGTACATTGGCGGGAAGGAACATGCAGTCATGCACCTGTACTATGCTCGCTTCCTCAGCCACTTCTGTCATGACCAGAACCTGGTTTCACACAGGTACAGTACACCTGTACAGTGCTGGGTGCTCAGGTACACCACACCTGTACAGTGGTGCTGGCCCGTGCTTGCTGGATATAGGTACACTAACTATGCACTGATGAACAGTACTGCTAGGATGCAGTACGGTAAATACACCTGTACAGTGGACCATATGGCTCGTGCGACTCAGGATATACAGGTTACCACTAAACACCTGTACAGTGCTGGATGGATATCCCAAAGGTACTCAGCTATAATATGCACTGCTCCTGTCAGTGCAGGTGGTATATAGCTCGAGATAGTAATACACCTGTACAGTGCTTGGTACTCAGGTATAATACGCCTACACAGTGCTGGGTACTCAGGTACAATACACTACAGCTACTCAGTATAATAGGTGCATGCAGGTACTCAGGTATAATAGTCCTGGACAGTGCTGGGTACTCAGGTATAACTACACCTGTTAATCAGTGCTTTGGTACTCAAGGTGTATAATACACCTACACAGTGCTGGGTACTCAGGTATAATACACCCACACAGTGCTGGGTACTCAGGTATAATAGGCCTGGACAGTGCTGGGTACTCAGGTATAATAGCCTGGACGTGCTGGTCCCAGTAATAGCTGTAAGTGCAGGGTACTCAGGTATAATAGGTCTGTGCAGTGCAGGGTACTCAGGTATAATACACCTGTACAGTGCTGGGTACTCAGGTATAATACGCCTACACAGTGCTGGGTACTCAGGTATAATAGGCCTGTACAGTGCTGGGTACTCAGGTATAATACACCTGTACAGTGCTGGGTACTCAGGTATAATAGGCCTGTACAGTGCTGGGTACTCAGGTATAATACACCTGTACAGTGCTGGGTACTCAGGTATAATACGGCCGTACAGTGCTGGGTACTCAGGTATAATACCACCTACTGACAGTGCTGGGTACTCAGCTATACCACACAGTCTGGGTACCAGTGCTGGAGTGGTACTCAGGTATAATAGGCCTGGACAGTGCTGGGTACTCAGGTATAATACGCCTACACAGTGCTGGGTACTCAGGTATAATACACCTACACAGTGCTGGGTACTCAGGTATAATACACCTATGAGTTGTGTGGATGCCTGTTGTGTGTTTTTCTGTGTTAGAACATTTCTGTCCCTCCTCAGGGAGCCGTTCCGGAAGCTGTTGGTCCAGGGTCTGATTAAGGGTCAGACCTTTAGAGTGGCTGAGAGCGGTCAGTATCTGAGGCGAGAGGATATTGATTTTTCAGGTGAGTTGGCAGACTGGGAAAGAGTTGTGTTGGGTTGGCAGTAGGATCTATTTTGTGTTCATAGTGAGGTGTCTATGGAATAAAAATGAGTTAATTAAAAACTTATGTGTGTAATTTCTAAATTATAATTTTGGAAAGTGAGGCTTTTTACCTGTTGTAATGTATGTATTCATCATGCTGACAGTGAGGAGAAAGGATACAGTTGACCACTTCTCCTTTGTGGAGCAGACTGGTTATGGTGCATATAAAGTCAAATATAGCCTCGTAGAAACCACAAAAGAGAGCTTGTTTGGCCTCCCCTCCCTCTTTCCAACTCTCTCTCTAGGGCTTTGGGACTTGATATGGCTTTTGGGTTGCTAGGCAACTCTGTAAATAGCAGCACTGAAGTGGCGGCGTGGCAGTAATCGGAGGGAGCGCTTCAGAAGCCAGCCAATCGCCTGCCAATAGAGTGTTTCCTGACAGGAAAATCGGAGGAAACGCCCACAAATGAACTGCAATTATTTCTGCCTGTTTGAGTAAACAAATGGGACAGATAAAGACAGGACCTCGGAATACCCCTTTTCATAGCTGGATTCCACATTTGAGACAGTTTTCTTAAAATTAAATACGACTAAACTTTCTGAGAACAGGCTTGTAGATAGTGAAAAGGGAGACAATGAGCTAAATAGTGAATTCCTATTTTTTATATTGCATGTTGGTATAGATTTCAAGTGGAGATTATTTTATATGCGGCTGTGAGGTGGGAAGTGGTACTTATTGTGATTACTGAATGGGTTGTGGTTAAAAATAGTTCTGCTGTTGTGTAGTGTGAGTTAGGGGCCAGCAGGTGGAAACAGCAGTGCTTTCAGTCACAGTAACTCATTCTTGACTATTTAGAAAATAAATCGGTTTGCAGGTGCAGATTTTTAAAAATGGCAGTTGAAATAAAACACTGCGAGTAGTCGACCAATCAGAAATTTTCAGCGCTTGCGCCCCACCCCAAAAGTTCCGGTACTTTTGGAAAGTACTACCCCCCGAGCAGGGACTTTTTTGGGGGTAAAATAAAGTCCCCAGAACTTAATTTAGACCCTAGTTCCTGCGGTCGAAACGCACTGAGTTCCTCAAAAGGTTCCTAGTTCCGGGGTAAAGTTCCTGCGGTGGAAACGTGACTTATGTGAAATACCAGGCTTTCTGAGAGGGTTGCAGCCACTTACTGAAGGTCTGTCTGAATATCTGGCTCCCGCCCAAGTCCTTACCAGATCCTGGTTCATTTATCTGGAATGATACATTTACTGATGCTTCCCACATGTGCACACACACACACACACACACACACACACACACACAATGCATGCTTTCTGGACTCTGAAGTGAGATTTTTCTAGGGCCAGAGTAAAGGTCTCTTTGATTTCTAAGCAGGTTGGAGGAAAGATTGCAGGGGGAAGAAAGAGAGAGGGTATGTCACTCCTAGGTAACGATGGGCATGAAATGGGTAAATTACAAAATGAAATGGCCTGACAAAGCCCCCTCTCTTAGAGCTGAGGCCGAGTGAAAAAACTAACTGGAAGTTGAAGAGCGTGGAGTTTAGTATGATGTCCTACCCCTGTGTTTATCCCCACCTGTTCGCATCACTCATTCATCCACGCCCCCTAGGGGAGGAGCCAGTGCAGGCAGGCAGTGGGAAGAAGCTGCAGGTGACCTGGGAAAAGATGAGCAAATCCAAACACAACGGGCTGGATCCGCAGGAGGTGGTACAGCAGTACGGCATTGACACTGTGCGCCTCTACATCTTGTATGCTGCACCCCCTGAACAGTCCATCCTGTGGGACATTAAGAGTGAGTGCCCTTCCAGTTCTCTAACCCTATCCCCACCCCAATCACAGCCCTGGTCCTGAATTTCAACTCCAGCACCACCCCAGCCTGATATTTAAACCATCCCCATTATGTTATGTTGGTGAGATGTAATAGAACCAATGTGTATGATGTCACGCTTCCTTAGTGTGTGATGTAATGTGTCATCTCCATAGCGGATGCACTCCCTGGCGTGCTGCGATGGCAGTCTCGCTTGTGGGGCCTGGTGAGTAAGCTTAGGACGGCACGGCAGACGGGCCCCTCCCTCAACCCCGCCCTGCTCAGCAAGAAGGAGCGGGCAGCAGCCAGGAAGATCTGGGAGTACAAGAACTACACAGTGGCTGAGGTAACACCCTGTCTCTGCCTTCCTGCATTAACCCGCTCCCCTGTATATTACATTACACTAACCTGCTCCCCTGTGCATCACATTACATTAACCTGCTCCCCTGTGCATCACATTACATTAACCTGCTCCCCTATACATCACATTACATGAACCTGCTCCCCTATACATCACATTACACTAACCTGCTCCCCTGTGCATCACATTACATTAACCTGCTCCCCTATACATCACATTACACTAACCTCCTCCCCTATACATCACATTACACTAACCTGCTCCCCTGTGCATCACATTACATTAACCTGCTCCCCTATACATCACATTACATTAACCTGCTCCCCTATACATCACATTACATTAACCTGCTCCCCTATACATCACATTACATTAACCTGCTCCCCTATACATCACATTACATTAACCTGCTCCCCTATACATCACATTACACTAACCTGCTCCCCTGTGCATCACATTACACTAACCTGCTCCCCTATACATCACATTACACTAACCTGCTCCCCTATACATCACATTACATTAACCTGCTCCCCTATACATCACATTACACTAACCTCCTCCCCTATACATCACATTACATTAACCTGCTCCCCTATACATCACATTACCCTAACCTGCTCCCCTGTGCATCGCATTACACTAACCTGCGGCAGTGATGTGGAATTGGTCTTCCAACTCTTTGTATGTCACAGACTTGCCCAGAGTCTGGTACCATGCCATGTCCCTGGTCTGTCTGTAGTGCAGGTTCACTGGATCACAGGGATGCATAGCAGGCTGCTGTGGGCTCCTAGCGAGAGCTCAGTGTTCGTTAGTTGTCTTGTGATCACAGATAAAAGCGAGCGTGTTAGCCTGCCTTGCTGACAGCTGATGGCACTGAGCCTTTGGCTTTGGCAGGTAGATCAGCAGTTGTGTTCAGTCTCCTGAGTATTGGTGCTGGGATTCTAGGCCCGCGGCCCCAGCCTCTATCTGAGGATGCGCGTATCCCAGAAGGCCGTGCTGCAGAATGCTTGTGCGTGCAGGAAGAGCAGTGCAGGGGCTGAGAGGTTGTTGTTTTCTGTCTAGGTGACGGAGCACTTCACGGAGGATTTCCTGCTGAACGCAGCCATCTCCCGGCTCATGGGCCTGACCAACGCCCTCTCTGTGAGTCTGCAGGTGGCGCTGTATGTCTCCAACAATACACTATACACACAGTGGGAAAGAGAGAGAGAGAGGGAGGTAGAAGAAGAAAGAGAGGGGGAGGGATAGAAAACGAAGGAGGGAGAGAGGAATGGGAGGAAAGCTAGATATACAGTACATCATGCAAGATATCACTAGTCTTGTGATATGTATTGGTTTGTGTATTATGTGTGGTATGTGTGCAACCCTATGATACATGTGTGGTGCTTTATGTTGTGTGTGTGTGTGTGTGTAAATGTTGCATCTGTGGTGTTCTATGTTGTATGCAGTATCTGCACAACTCTATGTTGTGTGTGTAGTCTCGTGTTTATGTGTTCTATGCTGTATGTGGTATCTGCACGTTGTATGTATCATGTCGTATGTATAGCGTTGTGGTGTGTTACGTTGTTTGTGTCGTGTTCTCTGTATCATTTTGTATGTGTTGTGTCCAGTGTATCGTGTTGTATTGTATTGTGTTGTATGTGTTGTGTCCAGTGTATCGTGTTGTATTGTATTGTGTTGTATGTGTTGTGTCTAGTGTATCGTGTTGTATTGTGTTATATGTGTTGTGTTCAGTCTATTGTGTTGTATTGTGTTGTATGCTGTGTGTGTGGCTGCATGATGTGAATGAAGAGTTTGTCCTATTATCAGGTTTGTTAATGGGACGTGTCTCCCCCAGAATGCCTCCTCCCGATTGGTGGAGCACAGCGTGGAGTTTGAGGAGGCTCTGTCTGTCCTGTGTGTGATGACTGCACCTCTAGCTCCACACCTGGCCTCTGAGCTCTGGGCAGGTGAGTCACTCCTGCAGGAGTGATGGAGTGTCAGAGAAAGCAAGATGGATAGAAAGAGAAATGGGAGAGGGAGGGACTGAAAGGGAGACATAATGGGGTACCCCGGGGGTAAAGTGGTTTCTGTGCCCTGAAATAGCTTGATTTATGAGTCGTCTGGCAACTCTTCCAGTAACGCTGCTGCAGTGCTGTCCCTATCTGTTTCAGTGTCACAGCACCAGCAGTAAGAACGTCCTCAGTTTCCATCCCTCTATTAGGGTTACATGTGTTTCTTTTACTGCCCTCCCCAGGGGTGAGAAGGACTCTTATTACTGCCACTCTCCCTCTCTACCCGTCCTCTCACACACTTTTTATTCTCACACACTGTCCTCTCTCACACTATTTTTTTCTCACACACTGTCCTCTCACACACTCTTTATTCTCTCCACTCATTCATTTCCTTGTGGTGCTCTGCAGCCAACAGATTTATTATCCCAGTAGTCAACTGATCCCAGCATAACTGGTTATGCTTTATCAATATCAATATAAAGCTCTGATGCAAAAAGGCTAGCGTTAAAGCAAAATAATTCACCTTCCATTCATAAGAACTGGAAATACTATCAAAGTTGGGGTATTCATCAGTACTGTTGCTAAATAATACAATTTAGAATAATACTTCAATATCAAGAATATCTTGAAAGGTGAGATGTAGTGAAATACAAGATGCACTCAAAGCAATATGTGCAGAGGATGAAAAATATATGAGTGCAAAAATAGGTCAGGTGACTCAATCTCCCCATGTGGTTGGTTGGGAGTTCGATCTGGCACTTTCTGCAGTGTGATCCTTTGTGCAGCCCTCTCTGTTTTCCCCCGGTCTGAGCTGAAGAATTAAAGGAGGACAGACTGCTCATTCACCTTCATAAAAAGAAAGACAGACTACATTCCTACACAATTTTACATGTGTAGAGACTGTCCATCTCTCTCAGCATCCCCCAGACAGTGTTGTGTGATTGTTTGTCTGGCCCATGTGTGCAGTATTTGTAAGTGTACATTTTTACAGCCATCAAAATAGAACAGTTAAGAGGCGTTCTGGTAAGGCTAAAATTCAGTTTATTCTGCACCAAACTTGCACAGCGCCAAATGTTGAGACACCCCTATGTTGGCACAAAGTCCCTTCTTGCAGACCACAAAATGAATCTGGCAGAGAAGGCAAATACTTTGTTAGTGCAGGACCACACTAGCAATTTCACTCGTGCTCAGGTGCAATTGCACTCCTGCTGCCACCCAAATAGGGCCCATTATAATCTCCCAGGGTCTGAGGTGAAACCGTCGAACATATCAAGCCAACACACGGAATATGCCCCCCCTCCTAAACTTGTCTTTTGCACACTTGTCTTCATCACAAGCGAACACTCCTGTAGGCTTTTTTGGAGTGTGTATTCAATGTAGAGGCTTCTGTACTCTTTGCCCTGTTATTGAACAAGATACAGCTGCATTTATTGGAGAGGTCAGGGCTCTGGACCAAGGGGGTATGGGTCCAAAACTCCTATTTTATAATGATTTTGAACCCTTTCGTAAACATGTGAAGATAAATCTGTCTAGCAGAAACATTTTTATTGGGGGATACGAAAAGTGTGTGTTTTCAAATGATTCCCTGCTATATAAAGACAACCTGTAAATATAGTATAATATCCACTGAAAATGGCCTGTAAGTGACTTTAGTGGAGACAGTAGGACACGTGTAATACTGTAAAGTTATCTTGGCTTATGTGCGGTTTAGAATTGCAGAAGGTGTGTTTCCAGGATGCAACAGTGTAAAAACTGACTGCTGACCTCACTGAGTAAATAATAATTGGTCTTTTAGATTTGCTTTTAATTAAATGTTGATGGCATGCATTTGCAGAAGACTTCCCCCCGTAATTGCAGATGCTCTATGCTGTTAACGCTTGTAATCGCCATTTGTTGTTACTTTTGGTGTGTACAAAAACAAATTACCACTATCAGAAATGCTCAACTGAGGCACAGCAGGGACAAAAGAAAATTGTAACAATCACAATATTTCTTAACACTGTAGGACATACTGCTCATTTTAAATCACTATGTTCTGGGGGAACATTTCTATTTATTGACGCTTGTCTAATATACTACTCTGAGGACAACATGGGATAAGCATAAGTAAGCTTAAACATTATGCTGTCAATATTCTAATGTGCATGTTAAAGTGATAACTGAATGATTAACTGAGATAATTGCTGAAATTAACTGAGTGATGATTCCACTCGTGCTTAAAATAAAAATCTTGGTGGTGGTGGACTAAATGCATGTGAAATAACCTCATTTTTTTAGATAACACATTGTATTATTGCACACAGGATTTATGCAAACACATGGTCATTGTGCACGGGACACATTCTCTCTTACTCAAGTGGGAGGAACGGAAGTCCATATCCTTCCTGAAGGCCTTGTTGCTAATTTTACGGTGTGAGGAAGAGCTTGCGGCTGTTTTTTGTCGGTAGTTTCCAGCTAGCGTGCTGGTCAGGGGAGGAAATGAGTATGTTTATGTCCCGATCCCAATCAGTACTCATCTTCCTTTAAACACTGTGAATACTACTTGTAGCAGGTAACTAAATGTTTGGCTATCATATTATCAATGGAAACATTGTAAGATTTGTTGTAGAAAAGATGTAATGTGCCTATATGTTCTTAGTTATAAACTGATCTCTGAGTCTGTGAATGTATGTACCAGAAGTGTGTCTTTCCCTCTAGGTGTGTCCCAGGTGAGGAACAGTCTTTGCCCTAGTCGGGAGGGGGACGTCCTGCAGCAACCCTGGCCCAGTGTGGACCCAGAGTACCTACAGGCCCCTGACACTGTAGAGGTCACTGTGCGGGTGAGGGCTTACTGCATGCCCGCTACATATTCAGTTCACAGTTCAGAGGCACTGTGTACACACTAAACCCTCTCACTACACACACTGCTCATTCACTACCCACTCACTGTGCATACTGTTCACAGTCACTGCTCATTCACCACACACTCACTGCATACTGTACACATTCACCACACACTCACTGCATACTGTACACATTCACCACACACTCACTGCATACTGTACACAGTCACTGCTCATTCACCACACACTCACTGCATACTGTACACATTCACCACACACTCACTGCATACTGTACACATTCACCACACACTCACTGCATATTGTACACATTCACCACACACTCACTGCATACTGTACACATTCACCACACACTCACTGCATATTGTACACATTCACCACACACTCACTGCATACTGTACTCATTCACTGATTTCGTATTTTGTGGGTTAATAATGAAGCGTGTGGTTCCTTTATTTTGTATATCAATAATAAGGCATATGGTCTCTCTTTCCTGTAGATCAATAATAAGGCTTGTGGTCTCTGTCCTGTAGATCAATAATAAGTCTTGTTGTCTCTCTGTTCTGTAGATCAATAATAAGGTGTGTGGGACGGTCACTGTTCCCCGGGAGGTTGCCCAGGACACAGAGGGGGTGAAGGAACTGGTCCTGCAGAGCCCGCTCGGCCTGCAGCTCCTTGGTCAGTGCACCATCAGGAAGGCCATCCTGTCACCAAGGACTGCCCTTATTAACTTCTTGGTGGAGGACTGAATTGGCTCAACTGCTGATCATTGGTTGAGCCGACTGTCCATTATGAAGAACACTGACTACAGGAACAGTGCCCAGGAACCTGGATTATTGCATCACGTCCTGTCATTGGCTGTCATGTGGATTCATGGAAAATCGTGTTTTTTTATGCTTTTACAGCTGTGCCTCATAATATTGCCTCCCAGGTCTCTAGGCTAGTCAGATCGAGGTACAAGGGACTGGCTAAACAAAAAAAGACTTGAAAAGACTTGAAAATGTAAAAATGAATTCAGACAGGTGACTGTAAGGCCTAGTCAATGAAGCATAAAATTCCAAAGAAAAAGCAACTGGCAAGCTAGGAACCTACGGAGAATTTACCGTGGTAAGATTTGCACAGCAACCTTCTTATGTACGGATTTGAGAAGGAGCGAGAATACATGCACTGAAAGAAATGGTGTGCTCTGCCATCCATCAGGGCTGAGACAGTGGGGTTAACGTTACGCCAGCGATGGGCTCAACAGGATGACAGTTTCTGGCCTCCCCTCAACCCTGTTCTGCATTGCTGCTGTCTTCCTGCCAGGCTATTTCTGTCTTTTCTGTTTTCCACTGCGGTGCAGAACTGCATTTCTGAGGGCCTTGTTCCTTGTTCCTCAGTGAGGCCCCTGACAACTTCCCACCCACCCACCGTCACACACCCTTTCACTCTTTGCCCTGCTAGCTGAGAGTTACAGAATACTTCGCTGTTTGTTGGATTTTAGGGCAGAATCAAATTCTTTCTTCCTTATGTAACTGATTAAAACAGACTCACTTCACACCTTTAGCTTCAGCACAGCCAAGACTGCAGCAGCCCACTGCCTGAATGAATCAGACCGGCCTTATTTGCAGCAGTCATGCAGAGAACGTGGGGCTGCACTTGGACATTGAGCTGTTGTGTAACAGGGTGGGGCCGAATGGGGCCTGGTGGCTGGTGGCCTTCTAGAACGCCTTTGTGTTCTGCATGAATTCCAGACCTTGTCAGCAGTTCTTTTGGGACCTGGTCGAGGCCTGCACTATAGGCCAGTTTGCCACTTTTCTTCTGCAGAGCTACAGCCAGACTGGCTTTGTTCGTATTAGTTCATCTTTATCTGCTGCTAGTTGACTCATGTCAGTTCAGTAAGGTCACTGGTGCTGGTACATTTACGTATTTGCTGGGATTGAACTCTCAAACCACATAATTGTGTATACTAGTGTCATTACTAAAAAGTTTTATAAGAAGGAGGGGAAAAGGATTTACCTCACATTTTGAAATCCAACAAATGAAGTCCAGGCACTTCTGAAGTTGTATGAGTCCGAAGACATGGATTCCTTTAGTGTGTGGTTGTGCTACAGCTGCGGTTGTGGGCGAGGCCGTGGAAAAACCGTTCTGCTGTAACAGGTCAGCTGCCTCTTCAGCCACCTAATGCCAGCCTGGTCCTAGTGTTGCAGGTTAAAGTGAGTGTGCTGCTCTTCTGTTGAGATCCACAGCCAATAATTCAGAAGTGATTGAGTTGCAAAGATCAAGAATATAAATGAAATACCATGTCTGCCTGTAATGTCTGCCATCACCAACACAGCTGTCAAGTGCGAGAATCATTCATTTGAACGTTTTGCAAGTAAAAAATTCTGGTAAAAAGCCTGTGATTTTTGTTGGTCTTTGTGTGTCTTTTCATGCTCACCCAGAAGTACACATTGAGCCCTGGGGCCTGCTTTGTATACAGTGTAATACTGTTCACTCCATACTAACAAGTTCACATTATGTATGTAAACAATTCTCTTTCAATCGACTTTTTTCAGGCTTAATAGTGTTATGTGTTACATAAGAGGGTGAGTGTCAGAAGAAAAGCTGACAAAATAAACTAGAATGTACCGCTTACATCAGTATTCAGGTCAGTAAGTCAGTACTTGGTGGAATCACCTGTCAGGAGATACAAGCATGAGTGTTTTTAGCCTGGTTTCTGATTAATGTTCTTCCTTGTAAACTACTTTGTGACTTTGGTTGTTGGTTTAAGTGATTTTCCTACTGATGGGTCAGTTTTGCTCTTTGGATTTACATGTGTGGCTGACTCAAATACTGTTACCAAATATACTTAGGTAACATATGGAATTGCTAATCAGAAAATACACTTCTGTGTGTTTGTGTGATCAGTTATGAGAATGTACATGTATTGCTCCTGGATTTTTAAGAGGGGGTATGCAGGTGTTACAAGTACCTGTGTGTATTTGTTACATTTGACTGTATGCGTTGTCTGTGATGGCCTCTGGTGGAGACCTTGAAAATAATTTCTGAGGTATGAATACCTGCATTGATGGGCTGGCTCCCTAGGAATGGATATACAATCTTAATGACTATCTCACATGCTGTGACTCACATATCTGGTCTGTGAAATGTATCCCCACACGGTGCTTATTGTGGCTTCAGACTGCTGGGCTCTATGAGTCATGGAGTTAACTTTCTGGGTGATTTTAATAGACAAAGGATAATAGAAAATATCTGTAATGTTTCAGCACCTACGTGGCTTGCAGTTGGCTCATACTCAGAAGGGGAACTGTTTGTTTGATGTGGAAATTTTACCACCATCATTGAAAACACAAAGAGTGCAGGACAGATGTTACACCACCTACAATGAGTATGAAGAATGAGTATGAGAATGCACTCAAGTACAAACAGTTTATTTTACATAAACTGTTTGTACTTGTGTAAAAGGCCTGAAAAGGCCTGTTCATGAAAGTATGATCTTTTTTTTTAACCTTTCCTAGGGACAAAACTGAAATACCAAACAATACATGGTTTAGGATTTGCTCTTTTAAAATGAGTCTTAACTGTACTTAGACTGTTCAGTTCATTCACAACTGTATTGCCTATCTCTATTGTTTTCAAACTCTAAAATTATGTATAACAAAGTAATAATAATAATAATAATAATAATAATATCTTTCCAGGAAAGAAAAACAGAAACATGATGTGTTTCATTCCCAAGATTTTTTCAGCTGGACCTTTGACTGACAGTATTTAATCAAGTGAACAATAATATGTGAGAGTACAAGCACAGGGTAGGATCATTTTGCACAAAGACATATAGAAGCCAGGAATTTGGAGAACAGAGCCAAGGCAACAAGGGTACCCATCTCACTGTAGATAGCATCCCAGCTTGCTTTGCACTAGTTGGTCACAGTCATGACTCTGAATGTGTTTTTAATTGAATGGCTAATGGGTGGCAGCAGAGGGCATTGGACCCTCTCTGACAATGTGACAACTCTAATCTCCAGTACCTCGCTCTGAGAGTACTGGGCAGGTGAGGCTTGAGAGGTTTGATAACGGAGTTATATTAACCATTGGGAATGTGTTTGGCATCTAGTGCTGAAATGAGATGCAGTTGCAAGCACTACGAGTAGGACTTCTCTGTTTAGTATATACCCTTGTGGGTGGGGGGGTTCATTTTCAGTGAACAGTTGTATTAGGCCATCCTGTTGTATTTTGCACAGGAGCTATGAGAAAACAAAATGGCTGAGATGCTCCCATAAACCAAGGTTTGCATTGATAGAGTGCGAGTCCTGCCAATGGCGCCGCCAGGGAGTTGCCTCAAGGATGTGCTTCTCGCGTAGATGAGCGTTTGCTGTTGCAGGTTTGCTTGACGGGCCTTCACGCCTCACCGAAAATCAATAATCTCATTAGTCTGGAATTTGTTGACAATTTACTTGTTCTGTTTCTCTCTGCTTGTCAGCAATTGGCATAATTTGTTCCACACCCTAGACACATGTCACATCACATCACAGAATAACCCGCACAGGAAAATCTTTGTTACGCGTGACTGATTTAGGTACAACTATATTTTTTGTTTATATACTGTGTAAAATAACAAATGATACAATGCGGGCGTTGTGCTCTGTGCTTTGGTCAACAACATGAAAATGTTGGCAGAGTAAATTTTAGAGTATCACTGATTACCGTTACCCATTCCTTTTGCGTACAGTATTTTGATACTGGCCTAAGTCACTGGTCTGACAGTTCTGACATGTTACTTCCGGTGCGCCATAAAATGGCTGCACTGACAAGAGCTCCGAGTCAACTCAGCAAACTTGCATGGATTTACTCTTATTGCTGAGCTGACCTGTTTTCTTGTCCAACACATTTCATTGTACCGTTGACCCTGTGTTAACCTACATATGACTAATAAAACTGAACTGAACTGAACTGAACTCATGGAGACAGAATTTTGAAACTTTCCTCCTGTACTCTCTCATCTGATAACATAGCAGTAATCACTAGCTCTGTTCCTGGTTGCAATGGTGCAATTTCTCTCCCACCTCCTCTATTGTGTTGGGCTTGTGATGGGTCGAATTTGTGGTGGTGTACTTTATGCCAATAGATTTTATTATGCTATGGTTTATGAAAATAGTTTGTGTGGGCATACTTTTTTGTGGTGGTGTACTTCTTGTGGGATTTTATGGTAATAGATTTTATGGTTCATACAAATTGTTTGCAGTGGGTAACACTTCATCTGGGTAGTTTATGGTGGTGTACTTTATGTGGGTAGTTTATGGCACTGTAGTTTACAGTATGAGGGTAGTTTGTGGTGGTGTACTTTATGTGGGTAGTTTATGGCACTGTAGTTTACAGTATGTGGGTAGTTTGTGGCGCTGTAGTTTATGTGGGTAGTTTGTGGTGGTGCACTTTATGTGGGTAGTTTATGGCACTGTAGTTTACAGTATGTGGGTAGTTTGTGGCGCTGTAGTTTATGTGGGTAGTTTGTGGTGGTGAACTTCATCTGGGTAATTTGTTGTAGTGTACTTTTTGTGGGTAGTTTGTGATGGCGTTCTTCATGTGAGTAGATTGTGGTGGTGAACTTCATGTGGGTAGAGTTTGTGGTGGTGTACTTAATGTGGGTAGTATTTGTGGTGATCTACTTCATGTTGGTACATACATCATTCACTCAGCTAGTGAGTGAATGGTGTATGTACCCACATGAAATAGTTCAGCTAGTCTCCATTACGCACTTGCTGATGCACTTAGACCTTGTGATTTGTAGTTTTGCTGCACACTGTTGATGCTTCTGCATCTGATCCCTCAGTGAAAACCATTCCTCTTGGCTGAGAGCACATCTACCCTCCTGGCTGACCATCAGTCCAAAGAGGACCTGGACTGTCACTGGAGAGGACTAGTTCTGCATATGCTGTTGAATCTGAATACATATGGTGACCATTAGGGAAGGGTAAGCACTCAGGTTCCAATTTCATGGAGGTCAAATTAAGGGAAGCAGTGAGGTGTGAAGCCAAAGCATCTAATATTCCTGTCTTGGTTCTGTAAGCTCTACAGAACAGCTGTGCCATTTACCAAGCCCGGCTAAATGACGGAACAGTCCACCAGAGAATAATAATGAATTACAGATTGAATAAGGGCACTGAGAATATGCAACAGGACAGAAAACAAATGCCTTGTCTCGTGTGTTTTACAGTATCTGAGCTAAAGTGGATAACTTCAGTTTTTATATATATATTTTTGACAAATATTACCCCCTCCCCCTCACTGTTTAACAGTTCTAGCTTCTGACAAGTCAATACTGTGTAGGAAAGACATCATCAGCTGCCAGTCACTTGTGTTTTTGATCGCCAACTGTTTCCATGACAATCAAAATTATGGTAATTCCCTGCAAGTCTGTGCTGTTTTGGCACACTAACCTAATGCCTGTGGTATCTCATATTGACATGGTATTTTATGGAGCATGTTCAAAGGTCCACTGCTTCCTGATAGAAAAGGAGCATGGTCGGTAAACAGGATCCCTGGGTACGTTGTACTGTCACTCCATTTCACAATTGCTCTGTTACTGAAACAGCTGTCATTACACAGGACAGAGTTGCGCAATTTGATTGTCACAGGTTTCCTCGTCGACTGGATTACACATTTGGGTTGTATTGTTCCTCAGTAACTAGCGTACACTTAAAGCAAGTCACCTTGACCAAAATACCTCCTTTGTAGAACCCAGTTACAGCACACAACATTTTCATAACATTTCTCTGTGGTTGTACTGTATCAATTCAGTGTGTATGAGATGGTTTGCTAGTTTGAATAGTAAACAAACACCAATGTTTTCATGTTGATGTTTTACTTCACATAAGATATGCATCTGGTCATAATGTTGTGAATGGCAATGCCAATAAATATGCCCTGGTGTGTATCAGGACCCCACTCCCCAATCTACTAGGACACAATAAAGCCAGAGGCCTGGCCTCCAAACAGGAGATCTGTCAGAATCTATTTATTGTCTACAGCATTCAGGAAACCATGACATCACCTTGTGTGGGTTGGGGGGGCTTTGACCCATAAGGATCTTATCACTGCTTTAGGAGAGCTTGTTTAACCCCAAGAGGAGTGGCTGATTCTGGTGCTGTTATTGGTAAATCCATACACTGCATTTTGAAGTCAGGAAGACTGGCAGCTTTCTTGAGAACAATAGCAGGTATTTATGGAAGAGGTCGATAAGTCTTCAGAAGCATGTGTCTGTCCTGGATTGGGGTGCTGACTGTAGGCCCTGCAATGTGTTTAATATTACAGAGCTTCAGGGTGTTATCACAGCAGGGCATTCTGGCATCTGGCTTGCTACTCAGTTCCTATTACGCTCCTTAGTTTGCTGAATTTGATCATTCCTTTGGAGACAGTTTCCCAAAGTTCCTATGCATATGTCTTGATATGAGCATACAGCCTGTGACATAGTACACACTAGCTTCAAAGACTGAGAGGATGGCTTGCCCTGACCTTTGCATACCTCCATCTTTTTTAATTTGACCAGAATATTATCCAGAGGGGTGAACTGGATGATCTTAGGGTCAAAGCAGATATCTTGGCAGCAATTTTCATACAAGCAATACTTGCCATTTAAACAATACATCTACTGCTAGCTGGTTTTTCATGTTATTGGTTAGACAGTATTTTGAAAATAGTAAAACAGAATAAGTATCAGTGAGTTGAATTTATGAAATAAAATTTCTTTCTTTGAACTGACGTCAATAATGATGTTCGCTTGTCAGATGCTCCATGTCATTCTGTGAAAAGCCTTAATTTATTGTACTGCAAAGTCAGTCTATTTTAATTTGAAAGTGTTTCACTCTAATACACCACGTACAACAAAAGTTTGTACATCCTGATCTTAAAATCAAAAACTGTCAGATTTTTTTTTTTTTTAAAAGAGTCTTCAGTCAAACAAATCAATGACAGTAGAACTATGGGGGGCAAGCACAGGCTGCTAAGCACCCTTTGTAGTTGCAATGCTAATGCTTTGTTTTTTGTTGCTGCTGTATACAGGACTACACGAGTGACTTAATGAACAATGTACTAAATTATTTTTCCGTTTGGACAGAGGGTCATGCAGTACTTGTCTTGCAGTCGCTGTAGCTAATAAGTAGTAGTAATAGTAGTAGTGGAACCTAACTAAAGTAAATAAAACAGCACGACCAACTCTAAACGAACTTTAAGGAATAACGGGATATGCAGGTCGGTGACAGCATGATTATTTTTTTCTTTTTATAAAACAGAAGCGTCCTTCTTGTTGTCCAGTCTCGTTAAACAAGTAGCTAGTTCAGATGAGCCTACACGACACTGAATGGTTCCTTAACATTCGCAAAGACGCCCTTCTGTTCCTTTATGTAGAAATCCAGCGCCTGGGTGTGCTCAGTCTGCTCAACGGTTTTCGATCTTTCTGAATTGTTTCTGAAGTATTTCCCTACCGTGTGTGTTTCCACGGTCTACTGGGCATAATTATTTTTGGTTTAATCAAATTACGCACCATGCGTTGGAATAATGGGCTTGGGTTCACATTTTCTGCGATTCTATATGGAGAATGTCATTGGATTGCTACTAAGTAAAAAAAAAAAAAAAAAGTTGCGAGTTTGGGGCTTCCGCATTCAGCGCCATAGCTGAGGTCTGGGAAAGGGGGCAAGCCAGAATCTCCCTTCATAACGAGACAGCATCTTGTTCAGAGCGGAGTTGGAGTAGGACACAGAAGACTAAATCTAATAAATTTTAGATTGTGGAGAACTGGACGCCGTGTATTGGATCTGCATCCAAATCATCAATGACTCCGAAAGGATTACTCCCTTAAGATTTACCGCGGGTAAAATCAAAACACTCGACTGATTTTAAAGAGATCTTCAAGAGCGCGAGATTTCCTGAATCCGACTTTCCTGTAGGTTCGTTTATATTATTGCGTTTAAAAAGCAGCGGTTTTCTGCCTTTGTTGATATATTTAAAATCGTAACTTTATTGTATGTGTTATTTATTGTATCGTGATGACTTTCTAGGCGAGCGTTTCTTTTAGAATGAAATGCCTATTTAAATGCCTTGCCTTTAATTTTGTCAGTTACAGAACTTTTCCAGACTTTTCATTAGGCTACTTAAAAATCTGATATTTGAATAGACTAGTAATTACTGCCTATTTAAATAGACTATTAATTAGTGTTTTAAAGTTTAGCATTTGTTCTTTTGTGATACTAAGTAGGCTCTACCCTATTAATTGCAAACTAAACAATTAAGATTAGTCAGTCAAGATCAGATTTTTAATATTTAAAAAATGGATAAATACGACGATTTGGGACTGGAGGCGAGTAAATTTATTGAAGATCTCAATATGTACGAGGCATCCAAGGACGGGTTGTTCAGAATGAAAAGAGACGCCAGCAATAATCCGGATTTTGAAGAAACCAGGAGAGTGTTTGCATCTAAAATGACGAAAATCCATATGCAAAAACAACAAGAGGAAATGGCAAGAAACAGTTTGGCAGCAAGGGTGAACGGAGGTTACGGTGGTCACGGCAGAGCTCCAGACGGCACGTGTTACACCAAAGACAGGCCGCCGATCAACAACTACAGACAAATGAGTGAAGCAGCGGCCAAACCTCCAATACTGTCTGGCCCCACATCAAGCCCTGTCAGCGCGAATCAGTACATCGCTTACGATGGACAAAAACAGCATCGAGCAGCCCCGCACGAAGTTCCTGGTAGCAGAGGATACAGCTACGGCAACAGTTACGATAACAAGGAGGGATTGGAGCTGCACTCTTACCAAGCCTCATCGCCCATAAGCCCAGGCGCTTCTCATTACAGTGCACTGTCACTGCCGACGCACGGCAGCCTCCCATCCAGCCCAGCAGCAGGATGGAGTCTCTCTCGGAGTGGCCACCCCGTTCAGGGAGCTCCAAACTCTGGTGGGGCCATGGCATTCGACCTTCCACCAGCCCAGCAGCAGCAGCACCATCATCAGCAGCAGCAGGCTTCGCCTGTGTGCCAGAAGCCTGCCTTTCTCTCCAGTACTTCAACGGCCCCTACACTGCTGTCCCCAGGTGCCTCCGGGGCCCCCCAGACCCCGGTGGCAACACCTCCAGCCCGCCAGCCACCACCCTCGTTGTCCCTGGAGCCCATGCTGAATGTTCCCTCTCAACCTGCTGCGGGTGCTGCGCCCTCAGACCGGGTTAGAGGCAAGGGTGGGGACCCCACTGCTGACCTGTACCACCAGCAGGCCTCCGCAATCCCTTACGCTGCTCCACACCCTCATCCCCTCGGAGAAGGGGCTAGCAAAGAGAATGGGGTGTCCCTCATTCCCTTTGTGACGGCCCAGCCATTACCTGGGCAGCCCCCAGTATCCTCTCCTCCACCCCAGCCTGCCACTGTTGGGACAGAGGGCCATGCCTCTGCCTCTGGCTTTAGCACACCCTCCATGAGCTGTGCTCAGGCTCAAGATCCTAGCAGCCTGGTGGCCACAGTCCTGCCTGCCCCTCAGGATCCAGGCAGCCAACCACCCTCCTCTCCACAGGCGTGTGCCAGTGAACTTCCCTTACAGGAAGCCCAAAGCCCCCCCAGAGCGCTCAAACTGCCCTGCCAGACACTCCTTATACAGCCCGAGTCAGGGCCAACAGCAGCTGAAATAAAATTAGAAGCGCTCACAAAGCGTCTGGAAAAGGAGATGGATGCCCAGCCAAAGGCCGACTACTTTGGTAAGGACCTGTTTCACCCTATGGGTCTTTGGTCTGTCTGAGTCTGTGCTTTTGTATGCTCCGCTGTCATCTTTAAAAATGGTTCCTGAAATTAGAACCAGTCGAACTTTAGCCTGGCCTTTGCTGATTGCGTCCAGGGCTGTTTGTTCAACCCTGCCAGAATGTCCTCTCTGGATCAAGTGACACACACTGCCATGTGCGTTTGAGTGTATACGTGTCTGCGGCCTGTGGTCCCTGTTCATTTTACTGATCAGGTCTGTGTAAGATTGTCAGACTTAAGTATTATTATTTTGTTACCAACATAAACTCTTGCATTCTTTCTACCCAAGGACATCTGTATGGTATGGGAATTATAATTCTAAGATGTGGTTGAAGGCTGTGATTGGTGAATTACTGATTCATTTACTTTCAGGAGTAATAGAACTTGTCAGTTATATGGAAATTGTATTAACAACAAAGCTACGAGGAGCATATTTATTCCCCAGCTTCAAGACCTGTCTGTATTCAATCATTCTAAGGCAGGTTTTGATATATTTGCCTTTTAAAAATTTACTGTGGGCTGACCTCTGTTTCCTCCTCCTCCACTGGTAAACTGAACCGCAGTAGTGTTGTGTCAATAATGATTCCAGTGAATAGTATTTTTTAGTTTCACACAGAACGTGCACAGACTGACGGGCAGTTTGAGATGATTTATCCATTGTGATTCATATAACAAGGAGACATTTTGGTATTCGATTTCTAGCAGAATACGTATGGAAACGTATGGTTTTTTCGCCATGTAGGCCTATATCATTGAACTTTATGTTCGTTTTTAATGCTTTCCCCCCTTTTTTATACCAAATTTGGAATGCCCAGTAGTAGCCTATATTTTAAAGCTCACTGCCATAACCCTTCCACTATGAATTCAGGAGAGCACAGACCAGCATATGCTCTTCTCCAACGCATGTGACGTCAGTGGGGCCTTCTTCATACTCAGCATTTCGTGCTGTTGGCTGAAGTTGGTAAATGATACATTTTTAGTTGTGAAAAGGGCAATACTGAGGTATAATACATCTGTGCCGCACTGAGGCAGAGTGTATCTGTGCCGCACTGAGGTAGAGTGTATCTGTGCAACACTGAGGCGGAGTGTATCTGTGCAACACTGAGGCGGAGTGTATCTGTGCGACACTGAGGCAGAGTGTATCTGTGCGACACTGCGGCAGAGTGTATCTGTGCGACACTGCGGCAGAGTGTATCTGTGCGACACTGAGGCAGAGTGTATCTGTGCCACACTGAGGCGGAGTGTATCTGTGCCACACTGAGGCGGAGTGTATCTGTGCCACACTGAGGCGGAGTGTATCTGTGCCGCACTGAGGCGGAGTGTATCTGTGCCGCACTGAGGCGGAGTGTATCTGTGCCGCACTGAGGCGGAGTGTATCTGTGCCGCACTGAGGCGGAGTGTATCTGTGCCGCACTGAGGCGGAGTGTATCTGTGCCGCACTGAGGCGGAGTGTATCTGTGCCGCACTGAGGCGGAGTGTATCTGTGCCGCACTGAGGCGGAGTGTATCTGTGCCGCACTGAGGCAGAGTGTATCAGTGCGGCACTGAGGCGAAGGGTATCTGTGCAACACTGAGGCAGAGTGTGTGTGCGCGAAACTGAGTGTATCAGTTTGGCAATGAGGTGGTGTGTGCGTGCGTGCGTGCACGTGTGTATGTGTGTATGTGTGTGTGTGTGTGTGTGTGTGTGTGTGTGTGTGATGGTCTGACCAGCTGATAACAAAACCCAACGAGGGGGGCGGAGGAATGTGATTTGTCAGCAAAGCAGATGCTCATAATGTGCCCTACTGCAGCCCGTTCTGTTCCCTTTATTATTTGGGCCTGTGGCAGTTGAGCTTGACACTCCTCAGAAAGTGTGTATGTGTTTATTCACAGGAAAATCAAACATACGATATGAGCCTCATTTCAGTGATACAATTCCTAGATTGCACACGGCCATTGAAAGCAGTGGTGGAGTTTATCTGCTCATGATAACCATTTCAGATTAATGTAGTCTTGTTGTATATGTTAGATATTAATGTTTTTGATTTAGGGCAGTGTACAGTTCTGATATTGGAGAGGAGCTAGAACTGCACATTAGATGCTGTGTCACTTTACAAAATAGGTGTTGGTACAAGAAGTAAGTGTTACTACACGATTATGTATCAGTTTCCAGTGCTGTTTCTAAATACTCTGAACAAAACAAACTGAAATACTTGTTGACAGCTATGTTGAATTGGATAACTTTTGAAAGAAGAAATGAAACTGTGTGATTTTACCACAAGCACTTAAATAAAAACTGGTGGCATGTATCTCAACTGAAAAAACTCATTTGCGGAAAAGTTCCTCATTCACTGGCCAGATGTGCTAAAACCTCTGTCATCCATATCATTTAAATGAGATGTCCAGCTAGAGGCAAAATAGATTTAAAGTCATTCATAGTTTTGTGAATAGTCTCTGAGTAGTATTTAGCTTAGTTCGTATGGCACTCATTCTGCCCAGCCATTATTGGAAAAAAAAAAAAAAAAACTCAATGGGAAAAATCTGAACCATGTCGTTCAGGGTAGCTGCTGTATTAGGCTAATATATGTGCATCTTTAAGTTTAACAGAAATTTGTTTGGTCAATATCGTCTCCTTTTAGGAGGGTGCTATGCCACTTATTAATGTAATAACACATCGATGATAATAAAAAAGATAATTTTAGATAATATTTTAATAGCAAACAAACTATAGACAGGATTACAGAAGTTCACCCCTTATTAGACCCTCAAAGGGAAACAGACTGTTTACTGTGCTGAGTCAGCAGGGTTTGATAGAGAAACAGCACTCAGTTGCAAAGTATCCTACTAGATCAGCATTATGTAAACTTTAGATTGTTCATAATACAGTGTAATCATGTTTGGTATTGTTGGAAGGCCGATGTCATTGGGAACAAGTTGGTGTTACAGCTACAAAGGTTAACCTGTAGTGGTAGGCTTACAGAGAGAGCGCAGGATCACTGATGTATTGTTTTGTTTTGATTGTGTCTTTGTTGACTTTGGGGTTTTCCTTTGATCCTTGTGTATATAAGGAAAAATGTACAATGGTTCAGGGAGGCTCGTCAATACGATCTCCTACACTCTATTCGCGTATGGCCATCTCACTACACACACATACACTTTTGCACCATTGTATAGTGGCACTATTGAACATGCTGTACAATAAACTGCATTCACTTTAACCTGGCTCACCTTGCAGTTTAGGGTCCATAATCATAGAACTCGGGATATTTGCACCCCATAGTCACTCGCCTATACACTTGTGCCGTAGCAAGATGCACAATTGTATCTATGCAGGCTACAGTTGCCAGAGGCACGTTTGTGTCTACCAAGATGGATAGTGATCTTCATTGAGCCACACTACTGGTGGGTCATTTGCAGTCCCCTGTATAAAACTTAGCACAGCGAAAAGTTGAAAACATTATTTTGGAGTCAGATAACCGAGATATCATTAAATCAGTCCTGTTTTTGTAACACCAGGTAAGACTATAGGCGTTCCTTCACCACTCAGATACTTGTGCTGTTTGGTGTATCTGGGGGGTTTCTTAAATAATGATTAATGATTTATTCAAAAATATACTGCACAAACATATTCTTTCCATAATGTGGCACTTATGTACTTATTACATTGGTTACTACAGGCACAGGCAAATAATCACGAAGTTTTATGTCCTTGGCCTGAGAAAAATATTGTGTGACGCATTGAATTTTTGAATAGGGGCATTTTGTACGGCCTTTAAGGTTTACATGTTTATATGATTTGTAAGATAGCTGCTGGGTTTTTGAAAAGGAGTAGGCCTAAGTGTTCTTTTTATCAGTTTGGCCTAGCAGTGGCGTCATGTGGAGGCACTGACGGTGGTGCTTGGTTGTGATGAGCGGTTTTTTTACCTCTCTGCTCTTCTAGGATCCATCTCTCTTTGTTTTGCAGAGCCAAGCTGCAGTCTAGTCTATGATAAGCCATAGATTCGGTGCAAAGTGCCATTTCTGGAAGTCTTGTTTTTGTATTGACACTGTTTTAAAATCCATGGGAGACTCACGATTTTGCCATTCTGACACGGGGAGAGAATTTGAATATATCAAGGACACAGACCAGGTTGATATCACTTACAAGGCTGTTTGGTAAAGATGGTCTTTGCTATGTGCACAAAGCAGTTGATGGGTAAAGTCAAGTCTGCCGTCCTCAGTTGTGACTGAGCATTTGTTTTGCGACTATATGTACAGCCACAGGAAAGTGAAAGCACTAAATAACTGTGCCAGGGGACCCAAAGGAATGTTTGAAAAACAGGAGCTGAGCTTTAGGGAAGGGGGAGTGGATTTACAGATCAGGGAAAGTCTGACATGTAGTGTAGTGTGGTAGGGTGGGGTGGTGTAGTGCAGTGTTACATGATGTCACTTTAAAGGTAATTGTATGTTTGTCCATTTTACCAAGCACTGGCAGGATGCAGACATTTTCCATCCATCTGTAGTCATTTGGGCAGGACCTTTTTATGTGGTAGGTTTAGGATGGGGCATGGGGGTTGGGTGAGAAAAAAAGCATGGGGGGAATGTCTGGAAGGGGGGGCTTATCCTAGTTTGCATGTATTGTTTATAACCAGCTTAATGAAGAATTACCCCACTGTGTTGCGTCTGGCTGGGGTGCAGATGGTGTATGTCCTCCTGTGGCCCCTGCATTCATTTAGCGTGCTGCTTCCTCAGCTCCTGTGTGCAGGGAAGTGCGAGTAAATGACTGGAGCTGAGTGGTTTTTTTATGTGTACCATGAACAAGAACCACATTCTCACTGAGGATCTGACCCTTGTGTTCCCTGCCAAAAGGCTTGGCATTCCATATCTTTAGTTATGGATTACATAACCCACATGTCCATTCACACTGTGTACTTTGTTTTCACAGACCCTGGCCAGACCTGAAAAAATGTGTCATTTACAAAAGTGATAAAGACAACTGAGAATAAACAAATAAATAAAAATAAATAAATGCAACTTGGAATTTTTTCAAAGTTCCAAGAATAAATAAAGATTTTTATTTGATGGAAACAACCCAGATTTGTTTTCATCTTGTTTTGTTTCTTGAAGGGTGCTTAAATCTAAAGTGTTCTTGTTTGGATCCTGACCACCTGGTCCCTCTCCAGGCAGTGAATAATCCTCCCATTGAATTTTGATTGTGTTAAACTGAATTGACTTCAAGGAGGGTGTACTGTAAATTAATATTGTGCTTCAATTGGATCTTAATGTTCAGAGATCAGCTAAAGGTTAAATTAAAAGAAAGACAATGGCTTAAAGGATTTAGATTTCGGTTGCAGTAGTATTCCCTCCTCCCATGTTTTTAAAGGGACTTACAGCTCAGAATCTTCATTTTGAGGGCAGACTTCCAGCTGCCTTGATTTATTTCCCATCAAAGCGTCCGCATTCTGTTTTGAAATGGATACAGAATAGGCTACCAGAAATCACAGCATGTTCCTAAATCCCCAGATCCTTCATGAAAATGACTCTTATGGAGATATGATTAGAAATTTTCTGGAATCCTTCAAGCAGAGGAAACGGTTGGAGCAAAGGTGGAAAGTTTTGACAGCTGGGTATGGGGATGGGGGTGGGGGGTGAGGGTGGTTTGCATCTTGGAGTTCTCTTCCCTCTTCGCAGAAGGAACATGCTGCCCTGTGCTCATAAAGGCTATGCTATTTGAAAAGTGGATTCGTGCCAAAAAGGATTGCTTTTGTCTGACCTTTGGGTATTTTTTTTTATACCTTGGAATGTTGATTCAATATGGGGTCTTGTATAGACTGTATTTTCTTGGAAACAATCTTATTTTTGGTTGTAGTGCATTCCCACAACCACAGTGGATTTGGGAAAAACATGGTCCGGTCTCCAGTGGGTTTCTGAAAACCCTGATGTGATTTATCAGCCCCAGCTGAGACATTAACATCAGATTCCACAGGGATGAAAATATCAGATGCATTTATGAACAATAGGATGAGACATATTCACAGAATATACTGCTGTGATTCTGACTTAAGTCTCATCTTTATGGGTTCCAGGGACTGGATTCCAGAGGGTGGGAATGTTTTACACTACAGCCTCAGAGTAATGTCCAGGAGGGGCCAAGCCTCTGTGGTATTGTAGTATGTTCCCAAACAAAGACCGTTAGCGCTATGGAGTTGGAGTGATAAATGTGTGTGTGTGTACATTTGGGTGTTGGAGCTTGGTGGTAGACATTTGTGGTGAATGGGTTTGTGTAGAGTTTGGTGTTGCAGTTTGGTGGTGAATAAGTGTTTATAGTGATGGGTGTTTGATTTTGGTCATGGTAGTAATTCAGGAAGTGGTAGTATTAGTGAGCAAGCTTTTTAAATATAGAATTGACTTCATGAAAGGTTAGGCCACCTAAAAAGCCCTCTTCTGTGTAAACACCGTTCGTGTTTTCATGGTTTTTACAGTAAGAGTTTGGGGGTATGTGCCATGTTGGCAGTGATAACATGAACACGCCCTAGTTGTGCCCTCTTGTCAGATCAGCTGCCTGGAAGTTCTGTGCTCATGCTTGTGGGATAAAGAGCTGGTACCGACTGGGTTTGGTTCAGTGTTTCGCTTGTTTCAGCCGTGCTGCACGTATGGAACAGGCCAAGTAGGGTAGTCGAGTTTTGACGCGTGATGTCTGCTGGATTCCAGCAAACAGAGGAAGCTTTGTGTGTCCATTGGGAGTGTGTTGGTGAGGCCTGCTCCTCTGGAGAATATCCCATGTATGCCTCTTATTATTATGTTATTTTCTCTGAACGTTGCTGCCCAGAACAGAACGCCATGTATCAAAGGAGGGTCTTTATCCTGTTTTTTTGTCCTCTGGTTCTCTCAGCAACACTGCCTGCTGCGCTAACCGCTGGTGGACGGTATTGAAATGTATCCTGAGGTTCTTGCCTCTGAATGACCATTCTTCACTTTTCTATATTTTTAGTTATTAAAGGTTCCCTGCATGTTACTAGTTTGCTTTATAGTCACAATCTTGTTTCTCCCTTTGTTTATAAGGTGGCTGGTTTTTTATCCTCTTCCTGGCTAATAGAAATCAACAAAATGAAAATGCAATAAATGGCATCTGTTCAATAGCAGTGATAAAGAAGTGGGTGTTTTATGAGTCACACTTAAAGCAGAAAGTGGCGTCGCACAAAACAGCCAAAAAGCTGCAGCTCTTACTGAACTGGCAGGGCAGCTTAATGAGCAGATTTGTGTTTGTTCTGTTCAGAGCCCTTGAGTGCTGTTCAGTGTGATGAGACCTTGCGCTTCAGGGGAATTTTTATTAAATGGATATTCTTGAGGAAATTGACATTATACCAGCAGATAGGGAAGAAAGATTGTCTGTGTTCTTTGAGCCCACTATGAGTGCAATTATTATTATTATTAATAATAATAATAATAATAATAATAATAATAATAATATTATTATTAATATAATAAAATAATAATAATAATGCCGTTGGCACCGCTGCTCCCATTGCCCCTCACTGCTGAGAAAGAGAACTGTTCTCAGCTTTTCCTCTGTAAAAGGAGGAGTCTTTGGCAGTGGGCTGTGGGGCTGCGTTCAGTGGGAAAGCTCTGCCGTCTGATTGCAGTGCTCATGAGACAAAATTCGTAGCAGGCCTGCCAAGCCAAACAAACAAATTAGATTATATTTCCCCCCCTTTAATGATATGGCTTTATAGCCGCCTGTATTCTCTCACACACACTGTCTCCTTGGCCATTCTTTCTCTACTTCCTGCCCTGCAGTGTGTATATAATGGTGATAACTGGTTGCAGAACAGAAGCAGGAGACAGCAGTGAAGTGGCAAACAGTGCTGGTTCTCAGGGCATTATGGGTAATGATAGCAGCACATATGCAGCTGCTTTCTCAGGGATTATGGGCCTCCTTTCCTGGACTCTGCCCTTTATATAGTAACTGCAGGAGATTGCACTGGTGTAGGTAAGCCCGTGAGACTCTCTGCTCAGCCAGGGGACGGATGTGTGTTAAAATCCTGGCAGAAACACTAGTTTCTCCTGTAATGATCTCAGCCATATGAACAGAATTCAGCTGTGTGTATTGCCTGGTTGTTGTGTGGTTCTCAGAGAGCTGTGTGTATTACCTGGTTGTTGTGTGGTTCTCAGAGAGCTGTGTGTATTACCTGGTTGTTCTGTGGTTCTCAGGGAGCTTTGCATCTGACCTGGTTGTTGTATGGTTCACAGGGAGCTGTGTGAAGTGTAACAAGGCAGTGTATGGAGCCAGTCAAGCCTGCCAGGCTATGGGGAGCCTCTACCACGACGCCTGCTTCACCTGCAGCGCCTGCAGTGAGTACCATCAGACCACGCACAGCTACGTACCTGCACACCTCACGCACACACACACACACACACAAACACTCACTCTCTCTCTGTTTCGCACCCAAAACAAAAAGTGAAATTATTTACTGTGTCTAATTCAGATGCATTCAAAAAGGGGGAAAAAGAGAAATGAAAATGGAAAAACCAACAAAAAATGCCATGCCTTCATAATTATAGCTCTTAGCCTCTCTGCGGCAGCACCTGCACACAATCAGCAGTTGGAATACAGAACCCCATTCCTTATGGTAGAAGCCCTTTTATTATCTGGGATTATTACATTTTTCTCCACCAAGGTAAAAACACATTCAGTGTAAAAACACACAATGTATAATTATTTCAGATCCTGACATTCCTGTAGTAAGCACTTAAGAAATAAAATAAAATAAAATGCATAAACTAGGACACTTATCAACAAACATGCCTGACGCTAGACGTGCAATAGCTTTAACAAGTCAGTGTGCTCTTTTACTCCGTTTGTCAATTTTTCTGTTGTTCTTTGTGGAGCCATTCTCATTGGGCATCTAGCATGTACTTTTATTTTCTCCTCCTCTCACATGCCCATAAGGGGACTAGGCACTGTTTCTATGAGCTCATCAAAAGTCACAAAGCCACATCAGAGTAAGTGTGAAATTGTGTTGGAGTACAGTATAAAAGAAACAGTCTGTTACTCTGTCATTACTGTAACTAGAATAACTTACTGACTTTATTGGCTGGTATGTTTTCAATTTTAATTCCACCTCAAATGCTGAGTGTAAATGATGCAATTGGGGGGGGGGGGGTCCAGTCATGGGCATCTGACTGCTGAGAATGAAACGGTGGATTAACGGAATGCATGTGATTTTAAGAGAAAGAGAGAGAAACAGGAAGGGTGGAGATCAAAGGTTACTTGGCTGTCTGTGGTGTTGGGGATTCCTTCCCTCTGGTCTGTTTCCTGTTTCAGATTTGTTTCACTGCTGTGCAGCTCTGGTGGTTAGCAATGGATGATTCATTTGGGCAGTGCAATGCCCAAACTGAGTAGGGTTTGGGGCACCCCTCCCTTCAACCTCAGTATCGCAACCGCTGTTCCATGGCTTGCTCAGTCAAATAGGAAAGCCACAAATCCCTGTGGATGGCTGTTGCCCTGGTATGTCTGTAAAAGCCAATTAAAGTCTGTCGGCCAATTATTTCCTGAAAAAACTAGTTTGCACAACGGCATCTGGTTCTCCCCATTAGACTGCAATGCTATATGTGGCCTTTGACCTCCATGTCATCAGCATGGCATCTGATTAAACAGCTGATTTGTTCTCATACTCAGCACTGTGTACTGCACTGCCATGAGTGTTTAATGGATGGGCCTGGGTCTACAGAGGTAGCTGTCTCTGAAATTGATAGTGCTTTTGTTTGTTTGCTGTCCTCCATTGACAAAATGAGCAACTTTGGTTGCCTGCTCAGAAGCCATAAATGGTTGGAACCAGTCTGGAGGTGAAATGACTTATGCATCTTCCTGGATAAGCAATTAGAGAAACACTGCACAGGTCTCGGTAATCTTTATATCTTGTATGGATGTGTCAGTCCAGTATGCACCCACTATTAACTGTACCCACATTTAACTTCTAGACAATGCATAGATGAGTCGTATCTGCTTTGAATTGATACTCTGAATAAGCAGGCTCTGTGTTTGTCCACCTGTCTGACCTATAACCCCAGGGTGGGGTGAGAGGGAGGGTCAGGGATGGAAAGGGAAATGGAGAATGTCAAAAGGAAAGGTGGAGAGTGTAGGAAAACTGGGAGAGGGGCAGAGAAAGTGAAGGGGATGGTGACAGGGAGGGAGGGCTTGTTGACTCCGGGCAGGGACATTGCCGTGACAAGTAGGACAGGATGAACAGTCACACGAGGCCTGGCCCCACACACAGAGAGGCCTTGCACACCCATCCATGAAACTGCTCCTCTGCCACCAGACATCCTTACAAATACTGTTTGTGCAATGCACACATCTTCCAGAGGTCAATGTGTATGTTGATGGAACGTTCCTTTTTTGGCGAGAAGTATGAAACTGCAAACAGTGTTGAAGCTGGGTAGTATAAACCAGGATGTCAAAGAACCATATTAATGTGAGTGTACATACAGACTGTCTTTGTGTCTGTCTCCTTCCTTTGGAAAACATAACGAAGAACAGTGCAGCTACTGTTTAACTGAGAGTGGAATTTAGCCTTGTGTGATGGAGAGGCCGGTCAGAAAGGTAAAAACTTTAAATAGCCAGAGGGGCGATGCAGAATTCCATATAAGGCCATGGGTCCCAAAAGGAAAAAAATTGAGTGAGATTGAAGTGGGCATGTCACAGATGGAGTTATGAGATTATAAAGGGTCCAATAGTTGGGGGTGTAGGATTACACTGGGCATTGGGGGGTGAGGGATTAAAGTGCTGCAGGGGTTTGAGTAGGCTAAGTGTTACAATTAGAATTTCAAAAATTCCAACCTTATGTAATAAGCTCATGTCATAGGAGGATGCAATTCAATTTGGACTGATTTGATCACCTTAATGGAGGTGCTGTTACCTAGCCACAGTTCAGGCGGAGTGACTTGTTTTTTACCCAGAGGCAGTGCTCGTAGTTGAGTGTCACACATTTTGATGGACATGAAATTATTAGCCCCTTAATTTGGCCAGTCAGCTGGCTTCTGCTCGAGCAAGGGCAGGTTCTGATTAGCCTGCTAATGGATTAAACAGAGTATTCTGTGAAGATGTGCCCTCTATAAATGGCTGTATGGTGGGCTGTAATTTCAGAATCTGCGATATTTAATAATAGACCATTTTAGTGACCTGACTTAAAATAACCCCTCTCAAAATAAATCTAAATGTGAATCATTTGATCAGGGGTAGAGCTATGTCAGTCTTTGGTGCTACTAAACATCCCAGAGAGGAATATTCTTCAGTACTGGTGGCATTAACTCTTCTGGAGTGAATTGCATGTTTTCCTGCAGTGTTTCACTGCTGTTAAATGTAATTTTCAAAATAGAAAGGTTAACAGCTATAGTCTTTTCAGGTACAGCCTATGTTATTAGGTTTACTTTTTTGCTACTCTTTTCCCTGCTGCACAGAAGTGGCAGCCGTTACTTTGGATGTAGCTGAAATGCTATGGAAGATTTTTGTAATTGGACAACATTTATTGGCTGTCATTTTCAAATAAGGCTGTTTTTTCCTCAAAATAAAAGGCAGTAGTTTTTACACTGTTACACAGTATTTTTATTTCAAAGCCTTTTAGCAGTTTTTTTGGATTTCATTAAAAAGAGAGATTTGTATTATTCTTTAATCAGAATCAAACAGCCTTGAAATATTCAAAGAATGTTTAGCGAAATAGAAGGGCGTGGTGAGAGAAATGTACAGTGTGAGAAGGACAGGCTTTGGGCTCTATTCTGTTCTTTCTGTACACCTGCCATTCATATTTCAACCAGAAGTGTATGTTCGCAATATTATACTGAGAAAGCAGTGGTAGAGTGGTTATGGATTATTAATTATAAATGATCAAAAAATGAATTATAAATGATCAAAAGATTGAGAATCACACTATTTTCGGGCCCAGTCATTTAATCCTAAAAAATTGGTACTATCACAACCCGGTGGAAGGCATGATTAAATCTAATGTGATTCATGGTTTTGCTTTTCAGATACTGGGTGTAGGCACTCTGTTCTTTCATTGTTTTCTCCTGGCAGAATTAAGATACTTTATTTCTGGAGGAATCCTTGTATGCTTTAAAAGAGAAACATAAAAATATGAGGGAGGATAATTTAATATCAGAAGGCACAGTGTAGCTGGGTTGCAACAAATATCTACAAGGTAATTCTGAAAAGTTGTAGGCTGAAGCTGTTTAAAGTAATTTTCTTCACAGTCAAACCCAACAACGCTACCTGATGAACAGAGTTAAGGGAGGGCCATTTTTTTCCATTTTGAAAAGGAAAAAAAAAACACATTACTTCAGTAATTAGTCAGAGAATTAATTAAGTTTTGTGAAGGGCATCACACTCCACTGACATTTGCTCCATGTGATGGATATCCTTGGTGAGTCATTATCCATGGAACAGAAGAAAGCATGTGCATGTTCTCACGGAACCGCAGGTTGATGTTGTAGCTGTTATTTTCATTTTTTACTTGCACACCTGGGGGGCCTCATTTATAAATGGATGTAAGAAAAAATATATATGAAAGATATTTAAGCATCCACACTGAGGAGATATTTACATGGAAGTAATACCTGTATGTTTTTTGTGGATGTATGTCTTTCATCTGTGCATCTATGTGAAAGTGCTGCTTTAAAATGCAAGATAAATTTCTGTGTAGTCAGACAATAAAGTATTATCATATCATAAAGTCTCATCCCAGGCTGATAGGTGCCGTGACTCAGTTAATCACAACAATTATTATTAATTCCTGCCCATGGTAGTCTAATCTTATGAAATTTACTGCAGTCACTTGTGCTTGGCTGCGCACGCAATGCTTCTGCCATCCACTTTAATATCTGACGTCCAAACAATTATTTTACATTTCTGAAATGGTTTGGCTACTGTGACATGCTGCTGCTCCACAAATTTTCTTTTATTGGTTATGCCAGTTTCCACCAAACAATAACAATAACAATAACAGATGCTCCGTAACAAGCATATGATTTTACAAAGCAAAAAGTTTCTCTTTTTTGCTTTGTGGTCTGACTTCTCCATTCTCCCTGACAATTTATTGGAATGACAAGCTGATTTATATGCATATCATATTCACAGTGAGTGTTCCATTAACCATTTATGGTTGATTTTGGGAGTTTATGGGGCAGGATGCTAGGTTCATGCTCATATGCTAAATTTAAAGTTGATTGTGACTCCTAAAGAGAAAATCCATTTCAGCATACCCACGGTCTTATAAATCAGGATATTTTTGACCAAATGCATTCCCTCTATGGGATTCGACTGCTGTTTTCTCCTCACTTCAACCTGACTAACATTTTTTTGGATTGGCCTTTTGAGTACCGGCCTATTATAATCTTTGTCATGTGATCTATAGATGAATCGCACATTGTGCGCAATGGATTAAATGCGTCATTTCCAATTTACCATTAGGATATTGTTTCATTGTCATTGGTCTTGACGTTACTTCTGAATCCACGCTTATCTGTAACGCCACCTTTATATTGTTTTTCACTCATGAAAACCTTAATGAGTGATTAGTCCATAATTGCATAATTAGTTGTGCATCTGTACTGATGGCCAAACATTGCTGAACTTGGAGTGCCTACAGGTACACTTGGAGCACAATGGGTGAAATTCAGGTTGACAGGCCAGATGGTGACATTCTTGATTTTTGTTCTGGGCTGTAATCCAAAAACATTTGTGTCTGTCAGCCTTTGTGGAGCTGCGTTGTGATGAAAAGGGGGCAGAATAAAATGGGCTTTACGTGCTATAAAGCCCACTCTAATCTTACACCTCAGCCTGCTGGTATGCCCACTCTAATCTCACTCTAAAGGCACCAGTGTACTCAAAATGAAAACTACCTTTAAAACGATGCAGTTTTGAACAGAAGACGCGGTGCTTTGAGTTTGTACGGTTTGTGCATGCTCTCAGCATGAATTGTTCACAAGCGAGTTTGTAAACAGCCCTCCAGTTTTCAGACCTCCCCCTGTCTGCAATTGGTCCATCCAAATGTCACATGGCTGGTTGTGTCATGGTTGACTGGCTGGGGGCAGAGTTCAACTTTATTTTCCTGTTCATTTTATCACTGTACTGTCCCGTGGTAGCAGGTCATGTCTAGGTGGGATGCGGGAGATTTCAGAAAGTAGTGTCCCATCCAATTTGCCATGAGAGAAATAAATCCTCCTTCTAGGAAAGTTTAACCTATTTTTTTGTCAAACCAAAGATAAATCTTTGGGAAAAGGAACACAGCTAAAAGCAGGATGTGACATGGCCAAAATAATTATATGAGAGGATGAACACTCACCAGTGGCAGTAGGTACCAGGAGAATTTAAGGCTTTTTCTCATAATCAGCTGCAAAAGATTGCGTCCAAAGTCTTTAAAGAAAGTGTTCACTGATTTTGTGAATAAAAGATTTGATATTTAAAGGGTTTCAACTGTAATGAATTACATTTTGGATTTTGATCCTCAGGGGGGCTTTGTGGATTCTGTTGGTTTACTGTCATAGATGGCTATTACTGTTGGGTAGGGGCCTAGTGAGGCGTTAATGCATATGTAACTTTTCATTTCTGGTCAGAAATTGTTGGAAGGTTTGTGCTTCAGCTTTTGTCTCTGGAGAGAGTGAAGCTAGTGTGCTGTTGAATCTTCAAAAGCCCTAGCTGCTGTGATTGTTCACTGTAACCTGGCAACAGGTTGCTTGGCACCAGGACTGTGTTAAGCACACGGGCAGATCTGCCATAATAGAGTCCTCTTAGCCATGGAGACCACAGACATTGACCTGTGAATGTCCACACTCCCAGCATGCACACATGTGCTTTGCGCTTTGGAATATCCCAACTACAAACAAAACATTTGAAGATGCACTGATCTTTTAGGTTGTGTCTATTATATTGTGACACTCTGTGGCCATTGTCACATGCTACAGGGATGTTTATTTTTGTTATCACAGTTGTGTGTGCACAGCTGGGTTCTTGTTGAAGTACTGTAGAACTCAAAGGTGACCCATCATTGCATCTCCGCCATGACTTGGATATGCATAGGATCAGCAAACCAGTAGAAAAGCAGCCACTGGTTGGGAGTTGCCTACAGTGTCCTTGCTCATTTAGTCCCCTGTTACCTGGTAAATACACTCATTAGGTCATCACTATGTGAGTGCTCAACTGTGCATTCTCCAGCAATCCTCTGCAGTATCAGTCACCAGAAGAGAGACATGCAGTCTTTCACACAAAGGCCAACACAACTTTGTGAAGCCCCACCGCTTAAGTCAAAAAAATCACTTGGCAAAAGTTTCTGTGATTATTTACTCCCTTATTTGGAAAATTAACTGGGAGGGTTAAAGGCTCTTATTTTGACGGGGAGACTGTCAACGATTTTTATCCAGGGTGGTGGCATTCCTGAAGCTCTCTGATAGGCAGTTTAAGGGTTAATTGCTCAGCCTCCCTCTCTTCTGAAAATGTGAGGAATGTCCTTTCTTCCTGTGGGGCACAGTCCACATGAATCTGTGTAGGGTGGAGGAGGGGGAATTGGCAAATGTCCACATCATACAAGGCCTGGATTCTTACAGGAGCCTCCATCTACATTACCATATGGAAGAGGAGGGACAAAACCTCTAGTGTCCAGGCAGCCTTCTCCTTTGCATCAGTCTGCGAGAGTATGACCTTCTCCTCTTCAGGGGAGTTAAACAGTGTACAACAGTGGCACCTTTACCTTATCTGTGAGAATAAAGCCTTTACCCTAGCCCACAAGGCTGGAAGACATTTAGTCAGCTTAATGTTTTTCATTACTGATTTCCATCAGACTTAATTACTTTCATGTGCAATTAGTTATTGCCATTGGTTGTCATCATACAGGATATGTTTCAGATTAAATCAGGGGGTGACACTGTTATTGGATTTAGTGTTTGGATATAACTTGGATGAAATGTACTCCACGTGTCTGGAATTGTAGAAATACTTCAATATACTCTGCCTTTTTAATTGTCCTCACATGATGAAGTCAGGATTTTTAAGGACAGTGGGTCTCATTCACAAAACGTGCTTACGATCACATTTAATTGTAAACTGTGTGTAATAGCGTTTCCACGAACATTTCAACATTCATCATTTTTTATCTGTATTTGTTCATGGCTGTTTCCTTATGCTAATCACATGAACAGGATTGTGCATAAAATTTACAAATAGTTAGTATTCATCATCTCATACAACTGGGATATGCACAGAAACAAAGGTCTGCAGATGTGTCATGAATCCCATATTGGTTTTTCTCAAGAACATTTTAAACTACAAAAGTAAGAATAATTTATGAGGTTTTGTGAATGGGGCCCAATGTTTTAAATTCATATGCCATTAAGTTTATTTCATTTATATTCATTGGCAAATTGACCAGGATACACTTCTCTTTTTGAATATTTTGCACAACCTTTATGCTTTTTCAGACTGACAAGGTATCCAAAAAATCTTGATTTGTAAATCCAAATGAATTCCTGAATGAATGCCCTATAAATTCCTGGAATATGGTGCTGTTAAAATGATCTAATGTTTTAGAATGGCATCTATTCCTCACTACCTTTCCCTTTGTCTTTTTCTCCCTCCCTCCCCCTCTCTGTCATTCAGGTCGAAAGCTGCGGGGGAAAGCATTTTACTATGTCTGTGGAAAAGTGTTTTGTGAAGAGGATTTCCTGGTGAGTGGAAGACATTTATTTGAAAGGAAACATGAAAATTCTTTTTTTTTTGGTCTTTTATTATTTTTAAAAAGGGATGCCTGTTGGATCTCAGCATAAGCCCTGTGCCAGTCATGCAATGCAGGTCACAAAGCAATGGTTTTTTTTCTGGGTTTATGTTCTCCAGAATATGATTTCAGCTGCTCATTGAAACAGACAAAATATCACTCCACAAGTACATTTATAATCATTACTTTGCTTTGTTGTTTTTAGTATACAAACACAATGTGGGGTTACAGGTCTTCATTTATTTTTTAGAACATGGAGGATTTTCATGCTCAGCAGTGTCGCTTAAGCTTAGAGGGCCCATGCAATGGTCCAACAGCCTTTCTTTGGCAGCCCCCAGCCCCTCTTCTTAATCTGTCCTTTCTTTGGCAGTACTCTGGGTTCCAGCAGTCGGCAGACAAGTGCAATGTATGTGGGCATCTAATAATGGACATGGTAAGGCTCCTTTATTTCTGTTCTAATGTCTTATTCCTCTCTGAACCATGTGTGTGTCAGAGAGAGAAAGAGAGAGTGAGAGAGCAAGAGTGTGTGTATGAGAGAGTGTGAGCGAGATTGAGAGAAAGAGACTCGTAAGCATAACCACACTTGTGGTTATCTGACCTGAATGTAACTGTAATACATATAACACTGGCCAAGATGCATCCATGAAATAAGTCTATTTCTATGTTTGATACTCTTTTTGTTGCCAGCAGACCACATCAGCTTTCATTTGAAAAACAGACTCAGTGCCTCTTTCCTTCATATAAGATTATTATTATTAATAATTAGTTTATTAATCATTGTCAGCTGTTTAGAAAATACTTTGCAGCATAGCATCACAAATAAAGACAGGAGCCTGCATGTTTACAGCACAAATGTCTCTTAATTGTCTAAACTCCAGACCACCTCACTGGGAGCAGATTCACTTGGGGGCAGATGTTTCCTTTAATGGGTTTCCTGTGGGCACATGTGGAGAGAAGCTGAGAGGAAGTGGTGATTCTCTCTCTCTCTCTGATATGTAGAGGGAAAATCGGGACATAAACACGCGCGTTCACAATGTGAGAAAGCAGGTCTCCATTTATTAACTGTGCTTTTGAGCATGGAGGATTTTCTCTCTCCTCAAGGCTCAGCAGTGACCCTTAAGATCAGAGAGCCAATGAAAGGATCTAATGTATCCAATTGCATTTTATTATTTTTCTCTTAACTGCCCATGTCCTACGAAAGGGCATCTCTATATCTTAACAGGAGCTCCTTGCTGGGATGGATTAGAATGATATTGAGGCAGCCTGGAGAAACACTTTTACCCACATAGCCTTCAGCGGTCAGAATCTGATCTGAAAATGCCAGTTTAGCTCGCAGATTGACCCCCTGATCTCTCTTCAACTCTCCCACCCCTCACTCCAGATCCTGCAGGCACTGGGCAAATCCTATCACCCAGGCTGCTTTCGCTGTGTCATCTGCAATGAGAGCCTAGATGGTGTGCCATTCACTGTGGATACGGAGAACAAGATTTACTGCGTCAAGGATTACCACAAGTGAGTGTCTACTGTAAGCCACTTATATGTACGGCAGCACAACCCCTCTCCTCCTTGGAAATCTCCACTATAAGTGATTGTAATTTAAAATGTAAACCAGCTCAGTACCCCTGCTAGTGCACATGTCACTTGCATGCACACCAGCAAAATATTAAATGGTAAATGGTAAATGGACTGCATTTATATAGCGCTTTTATCCAAAGCGCTTTACAATTGATGCCTCTCATTCGCCAGAGCAGTTAGGGGTTAGGGGTTAGGTGTCTTGCTCAAGGACACTTCGACATGCCCAGGGTGGGGTTTGAACCGGCAACCCTCCGACTGCCAGACAATCGGTCTTACCTCCTGAGCTATGTCACCCCTATATTACTTCTAGTGGGCCTGCCCTATATATACTGTATGTACACCAGCACACCACAGATGCATTTGTGAGGATCCAAAAATGTGAATTAACAAAATATCTTCAGAAAGTGAAGTGAATATGTAGTGAACAGCATTGATATATTTATGCAATTCTGACCAGAAAACACAATGAGGGTTATGGTCATCTTAAGTGTGAATGAGCATTTGCGTATGCGAGTATGCAAGTGAGTATTCTTCCCAGTGTGTGTGCCGCTCTTGTGGATTGCTACTCCCTATGCTGATGATGCTGTTTGCTTTTTGTCTTTCTCCTTCCATGTGTACTTGGTGGCCTCAGAGCAAGGTAAATGGCAAAATCAAGCCAACCTACCATCTCCCTCATAGTGCTGTAGACCTCAACCCCATAATCGCTCCATTGAGACTCAATAGTTTTCATACAGCCAATATGCAATGCAGTCAACCACCCCACTGAGACACAATAGTCACCCCATATCCACTCTAGAGACAGAGTACAGTCACCCCACTAATCATAGAGCTGGTGCAGAATAGTAATCCACAAAATTATACCACTAAGATGAAGTAATTGTATCTTAATCAAATCACCGCTGATCCAGAATCCATTCAACCCTTGAATTCACTATAATCATGCATCACTGATAATAATCATGCATCACTGATAATAATTATTATAATTATAAACACACACACACTGTAGTGTAGCCAATTTTATTCTTGGTTTTTGTTTTTCTATTAGAATTAGTTAATTATGGAATCTAATTTATTGTATAGAACAATAATGTTTTCCTGATTTAAAAAAAAAAAAAACTAACTTTGAATTCTTTCTTGGTAAGACTGATATGCACGTGCGCACACACACACACACACACACACACACACACACACAAAAGCCCTCTTAGCCAGAATCCACAGGAGGCCATTTTCAATGAATACCATTCATCCTGTCTGTAGCGCCTCTCTTATGCACAGTTGTAGGTTTTATTTGACATAGTCCATCATTGTGTCTACATATTTGCGTGTATGTGAAGGAATAGAGAGGGAGGCTGTGTGTGAGAGTGTGTCTAAATCTGTTTATAGAAGGTGCAAGTGGGTGTGTGCATGTATGTGTGTGAGCATGTGTGTGTGTGCCCACACACACATTTTTTTCTGTTACCACTGAATACAATCAAAACTACTTAGTGCAAGTATTTGCCCCCTTCCTGATTTCCTCTATTACTGCATATACACAGAATGGTTTCAGGTTTTTAGACAAAATGTTATATTAGACAAAGGGAAACTGAGTAAACACAAAACAATTTTTGTTTATGAAATTTATTTACTTAGTTATCAACCACCATATCATCCGGGTAAAAAAGGAATTGCACCCTTAGTTACTCAATCAAGCAATTAACCAAATTTAATTGATAATTAGATTCAGCTGATTGCAGTCGTTGAACCTTTCCATCAGAGTGAAGTAATCACCACAAAGTTTCTACAAGCACACTGCCATGGCAAAAGGAAATTTAAGAAGAGATGAGGAAAAAAAAGTTGTTGAAATGTATCAGCCTGAAAAGGGTTACAAAGCCATTTCTAAGGCTTTGGGGCTCCAGTGAACCACAGTGAGAGCCATTATCTCCAAATGGAGAACACTTGAAACAGTGGTGAATTTTCCCAGGAGTGGCTGGCCTGCCAAAATTTTTCCAAGGGTTCAGTGACTCAATCCAAGACGTAACAAAAGATGCCAGAAGAACATCCAAAGTACTGCAGGCCTGTATATATGAGACTGGGCAAAAATGGGATTCATGGGAGAGTAGCAAGGCAGAAAACACTGCTAACCAAGATAAACATCAATGCTCATCTCACATTTGCAAAAAAAAAAAAAAAGCACCTGGATGATCCCCAAGCTTTTGGGATAGTGATCTATGGACAGATTAGTCAAAAATTGAACTTTTTAGATGACACACGTTCTGTTATGTCGAGTGTAAAGACAATACAGCATTTCACAGTAAGAACATCATAGCAACAGTCAAACATGGTGGTTATAGTGTGGTGGTATGGGGATGCTTTGCTGTCTTGGGATCTGGATGACTTGCCGTTATCGAAAAAACCATGAAGTCTGCTCTGTACCAGTAAATCCTTACGGAGGATGTCTGGTCATCTGCCCGTGGGCTGAAGCTGAAGTGTAATTGGGTTATGCAGCAAGACACTGATCCAAAACACAAAAGTAAGTCCACATCAGAATGGCTGAAAATAAATAAAATGTAAGTTTTGGAGTGGCCTAGTCAAAGTCCTGACTTGAACCCAAAATAGATGCTGTTGCAGGACCTGAAACAAGCAGTTCAAGCTTCAATCACTTTTTCTGAATTAAAGCAGTTCTGCAAAAAAGAGTTGCCTAAAATTCCTCCACAGCATTGTGAAAGACTAATCTCAAATTATAGAAAGCATTTGGTTGCAGTTATTGCTGCTAAAACTGGTGCAAGTAGTTCAGTTTAAGAATTTTTACTGAAACCATTCAGTGCGGCTAATGTGCAATAATAGAGGAAATCAGGAAGTGGCAAACTTTTCATCTATCGATGCTATGCGAAGTAGTCACCGTTACTCGAGAATTCAAACAGTCAGGTTTTGGCCATCTGTGAGAAATTTCTTTCAGCCTCAGAAATAAAACTGAATTCTTTCCTCTCTCCTTTCTTCCCTTTTGGGTTGAATCATTCGGGGGGAGGGGGGGGCGCCAGCACATCTGCAAACTTGCCTGCTTCCTGACTCCAGCAATGGCTGATCTCATCAGTCCCACGCTCCCTTAGACTGTGTGTCTGGTCTGGTGTGTAACTTTCCAGGACTGAAATGGGGATTTATAGGGGAATGAAGAGCAGGTGACGGGGCTCAGAGGCTCAGACTAGCCCAGTTTGCTTGGATGTCTGGCTCTCCTTCTAGCATGCCTTGCACTCCCATGGGATCTCACTCTTAATTTCATTTTTCCCTGTCTCATCCTCTCCCTTAGGGTCCTGGCGCCCAAGTGTGCAGCATGTGGCCAACCAATCCTGCCCTCTGAGGTCAGCTCCCTTGATGCACTTTTTCTTGGCTCAACATCACTTTCAGCCCCTGTGTTGTGACGCATGTCCAGATGTGCCAGGAAAAAACAACTGGAAAATATGAATTTGTCCCAAGTGATGCAAGTCACATATTGAAACCATAAGTAATATCTATTACATGAGCAGACAAAATTGCAGTGACTAAGCCCCTAACATAGAGGCTGTTTATAAATCTCCCAGGCCCACACCCGCTTTAATTGCTGTGTGAATCCATGAAAACAATGACAACACGAGTGCTTTAGTTTCTTTTCACATTTATTTTCAAAATGAGCTGCATCAAAAGAAGTGTGACTGTGTTACTAGTAGCTGTCAAAGTGCACCTAATGTTCTTTGCTTTTAAAGTAATAAGAAATTCAGATGTTCCTGCACAGGAGCAATAGAACATTTAAGTACAGACGAACCGACTAAGGAACCAGTGGTGATGTCACTCTGTGGGTGCGGTATGTGCTGGGGTGGGATGAGGCACTGTTCTCTCATCCAGAGCTCCCAAGTGCACCAGCCAGTGTTTACCACAAGTGCGGACCCAACAGCTTCAGCATTAAGTCTGCTGCTGTGGGGCATGTCCAAACCCACCCACGGGGTGGGGTAGGACTCCTAGGGGTTAAAATTAAATTAGCTCTTCCCCATGACTCCCAGAGATGTACCTGGTGCTCACAGGCAAGCGTTTATCTTCAGAGAGATATGCCTCCTTTCTGATCAGCACTGGCACCCTCCTGCAGGACTGTGTACAGTACTGTAGTGTGTGAAACAGTCCCTGGCTCCTTAAATATTTGTGGTACACCTGAGCTAAATGCTGTAAGTCTCCACGAGATTTCATATTTTCATAATTAACAACATATTCTTGCACGCTTATTTTGTAACCTCTGCTTTTATTAAGTCAATGTTTCAGACCAAAGTCCTCTGTCAAGACATTACACAAACAATATAGATGTCTCTTCAACAGCGAGTGGAATCACCTAAATCCAATTGGGTGTGTTTGTGTAATGTCTTTATGATGGTCTTTGGTCACAATTATTGATTTAATAAAAGCAGAAATCATAACAAATGCGTTTAGGAAGATATTTTATGAGATGTTAGGGAGATTTCATTCCTAGCACCATGAAAAAGACTTAAACTCATGCTGACCTTTTTCTGAAAACTTCAAACCATTGATTTCTGGTGTCTTCTGAACATGTTCCTTTATGAAAAGGAAAAATGTCCAACCCATGGCATTTCCTGTGTGAAATCTTAAACCAAATGCAAGATTGGAGACAAGATATTTAGCATGTGTTGTGAATATTTGCTGTGCCTTCAGTTATCATTGTTTCATGCTCCTTTGCTGACAAAGAAAATGAGCAATATCGGTTCCATTGAACACTATTTCCTCTTGTGCACATATTTGATGTCATTTTGTTCCTTGTGTGTCAGTAAACTGGCTAGAAGAACATACCACCAAGTCAGGGATCCCACAGATAACGGATCTATCAAAGCAGTCCACAGCATACAAAGCCCTTTGAAACATCCTGGGAGGGCAGCTGTGAACTTGGGGGGAGGGGGGGGGGGGGGTTGTTGACAGCCCAATATCTGAAATGAAGGGACTGTAGCATGTGGAATAAAGGGAGGAGGGGATTTTTCACACTGTCCCTGGTCACGTGTGTGCCTGTTGCTCTGTGCTGTGCTGACCCAGTCCCCTCAACCCTCCAAAATTAGAATTGACCTGTCAGGAATGCAGCCTCTCCCCCTCCCTCTTTTAAGGCAGAAGGCTAGAATTCATGGCAGGCTTGTCAGTCTTACATTTACATGGTCCTTGGTAAAAGAACCTACTGAGTCTTGTGTAGAAGTAGCAAGTATAGCATATCACTGTTCTACTCACATGACAAATATGGTGTCAGATTGCAGTTATTGGTGTACATAGCTTGTTTCTGTCCTGCACCCACAGACCTCGTCATACTTTCTTTGATGTTGTTAGAGTAGATAAAGATGCTATGACTGTTCTGCCCATTGCCACACCTTTACTGGAACATGTTTATATTCATTAAAACTATTTAAAAAACATTTTGAAATGTAAACCCTGAATAAAATACAAGTATATAACATGTCAACAGAATAAATTACACATTTGAGTAAACTGTAAAATGGGTTGTTTCCAGTGTACGGATTTGACAGTGCCAATTTAACTAATCTATTCTGCAAGCGGGTGGTGAAGTTTGTGTGAAGTGGGTTTGTTGTCTATAGTGGGTGGTGTTGTGGGAAAAAATAAAACTCAACATTTGTTAGGCCAGCGATCTGGCTTTTTCAGGTTCTCACTTGGATAAAAAAATGTGTGACCCCCATGAGGAAACCACTAAAGTGCTGGTTCTCTAAAGCTAAAAGAACACCTGGTTTACCATGGTTTTTAAATAAGGGCAATTGGACAGGACAAAGGCAAAAGACCAACCCGTTTGTTTAACCTATGGTCTCAATTATTCTTTGTCCATCTGTCTATCTGTGTTTGTAGGGCTCTGATGAAACAGTCCGAGTCGTGTCTATGGATAAGGATTACCATGTGGAGTGTTACCACTGTGAGGTGAGTACCCAGACTTTTCTGTCTCCACAGATTACAAGACCATGACAGAAAAAAATGGCCTAAGGTCAAGGAATAATTAATTACTCACCAGTGCCCTCTGCTGATGATATGTTTGCTGCATATCTGTGGATGATAACTCAGATGCAGTATTCATGCTATAGTGGTCATTCCTTTTCATTCCTCTAACCCTGCATATGTTATTATATATGAAGTTGCTGAGTTGGCTTTTCTCCTTTGTACTATACCATCTCCGACCCCCTGCAGGATTGTCATATGGAGCTGAATGATGAGGAGGGACGTCGCTGCTACCCACTGGATGGGCATCTGTTGTGCCATGCTTGCCATCTTAAGCACATTGAGCCTAACTGCTCGTCACCTGCTTCCGCTGTCTACCAGCACCAGTTCTAGAGGCTTGGCACCATCTGCTGGCTCTTAGGAGAAACTGGCCTTCCCGTTCAGACCCTGCCAAAGCCAACATCAACCACTATGGAATTCACTGTGTAGAACATTTCAGAGCAAAGTGACTGATTATAACCCTGTGTTGTTTATGGACTTTAAGTAAACTCAAAACCAAAATAAACAAAGAAAAAATATTGAAGGAAGGAAGAAATGGTTTTTTTAAAGGTTATGGCTATTATTACATTTCAAAACTCTTTGTTTTTAAAGTAGAAAATATTGTCGTGTGCTGGTATACTGAAACAATATTTTACTTTGTAAAAGTTATCAAACCCAAAAGCTTGTGCCCTGTGCTTATATGTGTTTCACATGGTTTTTTTAAGTTAGGGAAGACTAGACATAGCAGGGTGGGTTTTCTGTTTTGCTGCATGTTTATGAACTAAGAGGAGAGCTGCATCAAAATGCCTGGATATAATTCAGAAAAACCACCCCATACTGGCCAGTGACATGGTCTCATATGTATTAGCACCTTGTAAATGGAGTTTGCTAAAAAAAAATTCTCAAACATGGATTAATTATTCTCAGTTTGAGCTTGAATTATTGTCAACATCCCATATATTCTTATATTTAACAGCAAGGGAATGAACACTTTAGCTTTTTTCCCATCCTATTACATTAGGCCTGGTGTCTCTTGCTCCCATGTATTTTTATTGTGTATTTTTTATTTTTATTTTTATTTTTTTTTTTGCGCAATGCTGGCAGGTTGAATCCAAACTAACACATTGATTTCACCTTTTTAAGTTTTGTATCATTGATATTGGAAGACAACATGGTTTGGTGTTCGCCAAATTTAGTGGTGATTTACCAAGTCAGCGTACTTTTGTTATAGAAGAAAACCATCACTAAAGGTAATGTTTCAAAATGCAGTTATACAACCTTATTATATATAAATAGTGCGTGCATGTATGTGTGTGAGAGAGAAAGAATGTTTCAAGAGAGAAAATTTCATGTTCCTATTTTGTGGTTGTTTGTTATTTTAAATGTGATATATCCTGCTTATTACACAATGTGTATGAGCGGGAAAGGCATGAAGAATATTCCAGATTAGGTCACTGCCAGAACCAACATTCAGTCCTTTTGGTGCTGAAACATGGTGATGCCGAGTCTGATTTTGTCCTACTTGGACCATCTTTTATATTTATAGTATTTCTGTAAATCCCATCAAAATATTTCAATTTAAAATTAGCAGTGATCTTTTAGGCATGATCTTAACATCTCTACAGTGCTGTCAATAACTTATTTCAAAATTGCATTTGTTATATAGTTAATTTTTGTAATCATATTAAAGGTAATCTGAAATTGTATTTAAGATCTGTGTCCAAATTCTTTTCCAGTTCTGTGGTGTAACACATCACTAGTATTATAATTGCAACAAAAAAAAAAAAAAATGATGGCAGGTTCTGTCCTCTGTATGACTGATTAGGCTATAGCCAATGATATTCTATGCTGTTGCACTGTTTTGCTTCATGTATTTAAAGTCTGTTCTTATGTTGCATTTAGTGTCCACTTATTTTGAAATATGACAGGTGAAAAGAAATGAACATGTGAAACAATGATTTTAAATTAAATCTGTCATCAAGCTGTGTTTCTATTCCATTCAGTTACTTCACCATTTCTTGGATAACATTATTTAAATTATGTACAATAAATGGTGTAAATACAATCAAAATTTGACTGGATCATTGAAGTGCATTAATGAGGACCAATATGAGTGGTAACGTGGATTACCTATATCATTTAACAAGGTAAGTGCATAAACAGCCCCCCCCCCCCCAAAAAAAAAAAATGTATAACCATGTTCTCAGAAGCACCAGCACAGATAATTTTAACTTGTTCTCCCAAGGGTACAGTCCAATCTAGTGACTCCGACTGGTGGGAACTGGAATAACCTACTGAGTTGGCAATTATGTTTGATACCGCGGATATGATAGCCTGATAACAGCTTCAAAGGGTGGATTCAGCAAATGTGGGACAATTTTTGGTAGATTCAGTAGGAGACTATCAAAAACTTTTTTACTGACCACGCCCACTGTAAAGGCGTCAGTCCAATAAAAACAATTGTTGAATGACAGTCACTATTGTAGCAACAATTCAAGAATTTTTTTTTTTGGATTGGCTGTTGATTGGTATATAGCAGAGTAATGCAAAGCTTATGTGTTCCATTTCTGCTGATGTCCCACATTTGCTGAATCCACCCTACTCAATGATAAGAAAATAAACGGCAACTGGGGGCCTGGACCTCGCAGCACAATTAGCGTTAGGCAATCCCACATAACGTGCTTATGACAGTATAGGGCGAAAAGTACCTTACAGAACTCTAACCTCCAGGAGGTGGGAACACAAAAAGAAAGAAAGAAATGTATTTGTATTTGATTACCTGGAAGCATTTATTTAGTTACACGTGCACACAGTCAACAGGTCGAACCCCGTAAGTTATCATACCTTAAGCATTGGTCGAATACGATGTGTAGCCTATTCTATCCTCCGTCAGGATAAATCTGTTTTTTTTTTTTTTGTTTGTTTTTTTTTCAACATTACCGTGAAATGCATGCAATGCAGTGCACTATAACTTACACGAGTGTCGCTTGGTTAACAAGAGGAGTGAATAATATAACGGACGGGTCCTCATGGGTTTTCGGATAGCTACTTGCTTTCCGAAGTGAAATTAGATACAGTGACTAAGGAGAGTGGAACTTCGCGGGGCTTGACAAAGGGTCAATTCCAGCAAACAAGTAAAGAGCTAGGCTCTCTCATCGGTAAAGTTCTGGTTGTAGTCCACAACGACCTCTGTCTCACGTCACTGAGGTCAGGGAGACCAAAGATGGCGACCACCTACTGCAGCTTCAACCTGTGAGTGGCTGTGATTCACCATTATGTTTTGCTTGACATGATTAGTGTTTGCATGTTACAATACCGTAAACACTAGGACAAGGGCGTTATTTGCAGTGTCACTGTCATGTTGGTGGTAGCACTAAGTAGGAAAAGTTAGATGAGTGAAGTTGCTAGTATTCTAACCCAAGCACGATTAACTGTTGGGTATTGCTGGGGAGTTATAAAATTAGACCACAGTTTGCAAACTTAGTTTTGCCGGCTATAGGCAAGAAAGCCTCCTGGGCAGAATTAGTTTAGTTAGGTTAGAACAGGGGTAACCGACCCTGTTCCTGGAGATCTACCGTCCTGCAGGTTTTCATTCCAGCAGTAATAAAGCACACGTCATTCAACAGTTATTTACTAGAGCTAGATGTGCCAAATTAGGGTTGAAATGAAAACCTCCAGGTTTCCTGGTAGATCTACAGGAACATGATTGGTTACCTTACTGGGTAAGGATAACGTTAACTAGGCCTACCTACCCAAAACGTAAATCATACTACTGCCGTGTAGACCATGACGAACCAGTTTCGAACGAGCTGAAGTTATGTAAATTTCGCCATTATGGTTGTGTTGCTGCCTTGTCTTGCACCGCCTGGTTGGATTGTACAGAATGTCTGGTTTTCGTTTTTTTTTATACGTCTGGTTATAGGTCCCAACCGGTAACTGATGGGGGAAATTTACCGGTAGTTTCTAATTAACGCCTGTTTTTTTTCTAATATCTTAGCTTTTTAAAACCCTTTGAAGAGTAGGTTTTTTGGAGCGTTCAAAATTTTAAATCTGTGTTCAATAACTTAATTATTTTTTAAATTACCAGTAGTGATTTTTACATTAATACAATGTTCAGTTCAGAACATTCCAATCATGTATTTGTGGTCTTACGCCTTAGGATTAAGGGAGTGTTTGCTAAAGTACATGGAAATTAGTATTATTATTATTATTATTACAGTGGTATTTAATTACTGTAGGTATCAAGATTCGTGGAGTTTAATTGGTATCGGTATCAACTACCAAAATGTTGGTATTGTGACATCCTTAATTTAGAATATTTCTGACTCTTGGAAAACAAACTCCAGGGTTTCCCCCAGAAAAGTTGTTAGGCCCGGTGGCAAGTATCTTTTGACGGGGGAGTGTCTTTTTTGATGGGGGCCCGGCGCGTTCCAGCGACAGACTGATGGCAGCATTAAGGTAGGGCCCTATAGTTTCTGTGATAACAGAATCACGGACGGAATCGCGAAATTGAGAATTTAAAAAAGCTATAACACAGATTCCATTGGGCCCTACGTTAAGTCAGTGCTAAAAGCTGACTGGAGATTTGAAAATATAACTAGGCCTACGTAATGTGAATGTTGTTATAAATAAGTCATTTATTCAACCCACATTTAAAAAAATCAACAACTATTTACAGCACAGCATAGTCTTACAAAGAATCTGACAACAATGTACAGACTTGGAATGCTGTGTTTTCAACAACAACAAAATAAATTAAATTAAATTAAAATAAATAATATCAAAGTTTTTGCACTCTACAAAAAACTTGTATTCAAGTCTTGATTGGCTACTGAATCTTACAACAAGCCTTGGAATGCTGGGCACATTTAAATAGGGATGGGAATCGCGAACCGGTTCCAAGTCGTCCTATTCATTGGAATCGTATGGCTCCGAGCTTATCGATTCCGCTTAGAAGCCAGCATCTTTTTACGACAGCTGCGCGTTGCAAAACAACGACGTAACGCCTTGGGGGAGGCACGCACGCAGGCAGCCTCTCTCAGGTGTTTGTTTTGGACGGCAGCTGTTACAACAAATTTGATCCGGGCTGCCAGCCTTGATACATTCTGTTGCGATAAAGATTCTAGACAACTCAGCAATTTCTCGGGATTAACAGGTTATTTTCTAGCCTGAAATGCGATCGTATTACTAAATGGCTACACATGTCATGTAATGTGCAAGCAGTTGGCTATCTCCCTGGATATGAAGTAAATGTTTTTACCAATAAATAACAATAATAATAATAATAATAATAATAATAATAATAATAAATGCGATTTTATCCATGGAAATATCTATACAAAAAGGCTAAATAAATGTGTTTGTGATTGACGTCGTCGTAGATGCCAGAAGGAAATGTCACTGATAAAAATAAAAAAAAGGTTTGCTCTCTTTGCAGTGGTTTGGGCTGGAAACGAGCTGTAAGAGCGGGATATGCTCAACGCTGCCTACAGATTGGCTACTGAATTTTACAACAATTTACAGCCTTGGAATGCTGGGCACATTTCAACAACAACAAAACATCTATAAGTATCTGTGTTACTGACTGTTTGGCTAGCTAGCCAAGTTAGCTAAATGACCACGTTGTCGTGCACATTAGTGTCATGAAGCTAACATTATTATTAAACAAGTGAAGTCGTTATTTCGATGGCGATTAATAAATCATTTAATGTTGCAATGTATCGAACGTTACCTTCATGCTACTAGTTTAACGTTACCTACACACTGCTTAACTTAATATAAAAATAATGTACTTACCGACGAGATGAAGTGATAACACAGTTTGTAACGAGGTTAGTTAGCCTACTAAAGAAATGGTGCCTTGCTAGGTACCGTTAGCTTGTGATAGTTGGAAGCATCAAGTGTTGAATGTCACTCTATGCCCAATGAGGTTAAAGAACAGACCTGCTGTTTTCCTATAGTGCGTTCACGTTTTAACCAACAGATGTCGCCGGTGAGCTTTCCAACCGAGCCGCCCCACTGTAGCTGTAGTTTAAAAAACATCTTAAAAATACATTTTAAAAAAAATCCCTGATGCTTAGTTCAGAACATTCCATTCAGAACATTTGCAATACACTGGCGGAAACCCTGAAACTCTCATGGGTTGTTGCGTCCAGCCAATAGAACATGCCCATTTTTCAGCACTGTTGAGAATGAGAAATTTGACAATAAGAGATAGACGAGTCTAGGTACTTCCTTTCCACCCACCTGTAATGGTGACAGTCCCTGGCACATTTCTGTCACTTGTGATTTGCACTTTATAACTTTTCTTTCACAGTCATGTCATTTTGCAGGGCCCTTTCATTCAGATCGAGGGGCCTCCAGTCCTGATCTGAAGGAAGAGACTTGATGACAAGGCTTCTTCATAGACTGTCGTCATCTGCATATTGAACAAAACCTGTGTCATCAAGGAATGTGTTCCTTGAGCTCATAAAGAGCATGAAGGAATTTGTATCCCACAAGGCCTTAACCAACAGTCTCTAATGAGTCAGGAACCTGGGGGTCCCGCAAATGAATTACAGTGTGCTTCACATCCTCAAAGGAACGCAGTGCATTATTCTTTCAGGGGGCTCTGAATTCCTGCCAACTCCCCTGCCACTGGCTTGTGTAATTAATTTGCTTATCTCCATCCTTCTTGCAGGCAATGTATTGCCCATCCACATTACTTAAAAATATTGTCTGTGCATCATGGCTGTAAAAGTCTTTAGAAATGACTCCGCAGTGGGAGAACAGCAATCGGGGCAGACAACCTTGATCAAATTCAGTGGGTGTGACCTTTTAGCCAGGAGGTCTAACACACACGCATAATAAATGGTAAGGTAGTATGAATTTTAAAATGATGAACTAACAGAGCAGAGTTGGTGGATGATAAACAGGAGCATTTTAATTTCAGAGCAAATCTGCTTGAATGAAATCATTAAGGTTTTATGAAATCAATGCATTTTTTGAATTTTTTATCAAAATCAAATTTATCAATTCCCTTGCCATTTCATCAACTCCATTTTTATTGAGGATTTTTTGTTACTTCCACTCATCAGTAGTTGCCACTTTCCCTGGTTCTGTAGTCAGGAAGATTTGTGTTGCTGTGGAGGAGCTGGCTGATGCAGTGAATGGCCCTGTTTCTGACTGGCCTCTGTCCAATCGTGTCTGTCACCTCTTCATTTTCCTCAGAATTTGATCATTTGTATCATCTTAACTAGATAAAAACACTTGGGAATAAGTGGGCTGACTGGACAAAAGTTCAAGTGGAAATACTTAGGCCTATCAGTGAGGGGAGAGTGGTTCAGAGTCTGTGGATGCGACAGTACTGTATATCTCTGTGTAAAGCTGCTTTATGTCAGGGTTCTGTGTCTTCCCCCTGTTATTCCTGGTTGGGCCGCCAGAGGGCGGCATCTCTGCTTTGTGTCCTGTTTAATTGTTTTATTGTTTTCAGTCTTCTAATTATTGGTTTCTTATTGTCTCGTGTTTCCTTCCCTCTCTGTGGCCTGATTGTTCATTGTGCCCTCCTGTGTCTCGTCTGCGTCGTGTCTATTTAAGTCTCCCTTCTCCCTGACTCAGGTGCTGGATCCTTGCCTGCCCGTTGCCCGTTGCCCGTTGCCCGTTGCCTGTTGCCTGTTGCCTGCGTGCTTGCCTGCCTGCCTGCTTGTTGCCTGCTTTTGGAGTTTGTTGGTTTGTTTGATTGTGCCTTTGAGCGTTTTTCGTTCCTGAGTGTTCCTGCTCCTGTTCTGTTCTTTACGTGTTTTCGGTCTTTTGTATTTTCTTGTTCCCCGCTTTTTGAAGTTTTTTCTTTGTTATATCCGCCCTGCGAGGCTTTCTGTTCCCTTTGTTCCCCCATTTGCAAGTAAAGTCTTTGTTTTGCCTATTTTGGAGTTTTGTGTTTTTCCCTACACTCTGCATTTGGGTCCATTCCCGCGCCCCACCCTGACACCATTTCACCCCATTTTCTTTGGACAAAATCCAGTACTGAGTGCAGAAGGCCTAAGATGTGAAATTACAGAGTTTTGTAGTTGCAACTCAGTAAAGCACATTTTATCTAATGTCCCATTTATGTGCTTTTTCCAATTCTCTCTCGCCTCTTCTTCCCTTCTTCCAGATGAGGTGTTCTATCTGACCATATTTTTTCTTCGCAGGCAAACGACCCCTGAGAAGTTTTACATAGAGGCCTGTGATGAGGGTGCCAGCGATGTTTTGGTTATTGATAGGGTCTCCAATGACATGACACTCACAGGTGCTGTACAACAAACTGGGCAGGGCTGTGCATTGCGGGTTCAGGTAAACAGGAGACACCTATCTGTCAAGGAAATATGATTTCAATTTCCAGACCCAAATTTACCACCTCTGCTTTTTCCTGTCCATTTGCTTGGATTACTTTTGTGAAACAAAATAGTTTTTCATTAGCAGATTCACATAATACCAGGACCATCTACCCTGAATTAGACATGATTGTGCCTTGCATACAAATAAGGAAAGAGGGCCTTTCCTGCAAGAGGCCCATCATTTAGTGATAAAGCTCTTGCAGGATTGTACTATGTGCCATGGCATTCAGGTTCTATTCCCATTTTACTCCTACTGTAGCTTATTGTGTCTCCATATCAAGCTAGCCTGATATGCTTTATACATATCTGTATTAGGGCTGTCCCCTCAAATGCCAAAGAAAATATAACCATTCAAATACACAGTATTCGGTATATACACTGTACAAAAGTACAATATTCATGGTCCACCAGAGGTAAAACTCAATGTAAGTTATACACAGGCAGTGCCTTAAAGGAATAGTTCTCGAATCCAATTTATTTTAGGGTAAACTAGGTCTATCTCTTTAACGATTATTGAGTGAACTTCACTTTCCTTGGATGTACTATACTGTAATACATTTTATGATTTGCAGCAAACATGAAAGCTATTTTATGGGCATAAAATGCACATTCAAAACATAATGTATGAACAAGAGCAAAGTTACTATACAATTACTGGTTTTGATGACCAGATTCATTAATCTGGGCCAGTAGTAGTTGGTCTTAGTTGGTCTTAGGCTTATGTGCTGTTACCTTGCATGAAGACTCATAAGAGATTTCTGCTCTTTTATGTATTAAAGATGTTGGTGATTATGTAGCTGTTATCTTTGCACTTATCTCATCCAGTGATGGTGATTGTATGTCATGTCTTTGTGCTGGTCTCTCCCAGTGATAGAGATTATGTAGCCTAGTTATTGTCTTTGTGCATGTCTCTCCCAGTAATGATGATTGTGTCGGTGATGTCTTTGTGCCGGTCTCTCCCCAGTGAGGAAGGATGTTCCTCCATCAGCTCTCTCCCAACCTATCTGTGGGATCTTGGGGACCATACGCCTTATGGCAGGTATGTCCACGCAAGGAGGATTTGTTGCATTCATTGACTTTCAGGGCTTCTATTTATTTTATTAACATTTGTTTCTTTTGACATTCTCTTGGTTATCATTTATTCAAATGGACTGCATTTATATAGCGCTTTTATCCAAAGCGCTTTACAATTGATGCCTCTCATTCGCCAGAGCAGTTAGAGGTTAGGGGTTAGGTGTCTTGCTCAAGGACACTTCGACATGCCCAGGGCGGGGTTTGAACCGGCAACCCTCCGACTGCCAGACAATCGGTCTTACCTCCTGAGCTATATCGCCCCTACAACGTTGGTGTAATTTAATGACAGTGGACATAACGTTGGTGTAATTTAATGACAGTGATTTGGCTTTGTGACATGGGCCAAATATACCTTTATGAATATAAAATATGAAACGCTATTTACTGATATATCAGATGGTTTGGTACCCTATTTAAGAGGCTGCTATGTTCTTACATTCTCTCCCCCAAGGTATGTACCTCATCATCGTCACCAAGAAGAGCAAGGTGGGAGATCTCTTGGGTCATACTGTGTGGAAGGCCACTGACTTTCAAGTGATCTCATACAAGAAGACCATCTTGCACTTAACAGAAAGCCAGGTAATGGTGCATAAATCCAAGTTTTATAAACAACAAATTCTGTCTCTACTGTATATTAGTTCTCCTGTGGGCACATTGGAGTAAAACAGGAGTAACCCTTCTTAAAGAATTTCTGTCTGAAAGAGAGGAACAAGCCTAATGCTCTTATTTACATCAGCCATCTAACCTTCATCTGCTATTCTTATCCGCTCACACTGTATAACAGAGATTTGGGTGAACAGCACCAGTAGCAACTAGTGGCTTTTTAGAGATGTGAGGGTTTCATGTGTCCCTAGCCTGCTTTTGCTTGGTAAGCAAGTGGTGTGGTTGGGAGTGACTGACAACATGATATTGAGACTCGGTTTTCATTTTCATCTGTCCTGTCATTTGCATGTCAGCTCTGCATGGCCTTTCAGGTGAGTGAGTGTCCTGTCATGTCACTTACAAATGTGTCGGGCAGGGTGTCTAATTTTAGAGGCTGCACTAGCGGAAACGGCCGTCTCTCACAAGTGAGGTATTCTTAGCAGTGTGCATTTTGAAATAGGGGGATTCCTGTTTATATTGTATTATAAATACTCATATGTTTTTAATCTATGTATTTGTACTACTTCACATTCTCTGAGGCGGCACATTATTTGGAAGGGTTTATGTTGAGTGTTCCAGTGCACACATTATGAATATCTTGAACCAGTAATTGTGACTGAAGTAATTCACACAATTAAAAGAAGGATGCTACTGGGTGGATTGTTTGGTTAAGGCACCACACTGTGGTGCAAGGATGAGCCCACGGATTTGGATCAAATCCAGTCTGTGCTGTTGCTGGCTGTGGCTGGTAGCCATAGGGCGACTGGAGATTGTATCACCTGGGATATCTGCCTCTCATTGCTCTTTAGCAACTTCCACTGGTTGATCGGACACCAGTGGACTGCATGTCAAAGCCACATTTGACATTTGAGTTTGTTAATATTTGAAATTAAGAGAGGGTGTAATTGGACCTTCGTAAACAGAATATCTTCCTCTTTCACTGAAGTCTTCACAGCCCAGCTATCGTTGATCTTCTGACCCCTTCTCTCCACTTCCCTCCCACGCACAGATGCAGAACAACAAGACCTTCCTGTCCATGCTCCATGGTGTGCTGACCACAGATGGCTTCTACTTCTCCACAGACTATGATCTGACTCATTCACTGCAGCGCCTGGCCTACACCAGCCCAGAGTTTCAGGGGATGAGCCTGTTAGAGAGGGTGAGGGAACAAGGTCCAGGAGACACCATTTTAACATCATTTTAACACCATTTCAACCATTAACAACACCCCATCACATGTTTGGAAACAGCAGCTTTTCCTTTGTCGTAACCTTTTATACCAGAAGCTATCTGCTGTCCGTATTGTTACCATTTTCATTGTGCTAGGCAAAGCTGGCACTTATCCTCTGATAGGAATTTGTAGGTCTACAGTTGTGTATAAAAACATGTTATTTTTTTAGTACATTGAATATGGTTTAGCCTATAGGTTAGCTGCTTAATCTACTGGAACAACTAGCTAACAATTTATTTTTGATAATTTACATAATTCCATTTTTGTCAGATAACAGACTGTTTTAGGGTTCTGATTTGTTGTATTTGATTGGTTGTCTCTTCTGTTAACAGGCAGATCAGAGATTCGTTTGGAACCGACATCTCCTGAGAGAATTCATTGCACAACCAGAGGTTATGATCACAATGTTTTTAAAAATAATTACTATATTGTCACCTTTAACAACTAGACTAGATAATTAATGTAATGTAATTATGTGAGCATAATTGTGTATCTTATTGTTTGATGTGCAGTTCTGCTGGCCTCACCTACATTTTACACTCTTATCACTACTAATTATTCTTGATATCACCTTGCTTAGATTGGTTTAAGATGTATACATTTCACATTAAAGTTCCAGAAATGTTATGAAAACATGAAGCTTTTTTGGGCAATGTTGATGTTGCCGCCCATTTATGTTCAAGTCGGTTGTTGAATGTGACTTATGCCGTTTATAAAGCCTGTATTTCAATGACCTCTGTAGTTGCTGCTACCCTACATCTTGTAAATGCCTGGATTTTATCAGATTATTTGCTTGTCCTGCTGTGAGCGATTTTATAGTTATGTCTCTTCCTAGATGATTTCCCCCGTCATTTCCCTACATCAAAGCAATTCTAACGTGGTTATTTTGTCACGGTGCTGTATTCGCCCTGCAAAATTGATCAGTGCTAATGCAGTCTGATATTGTCTGCCTGCTTTGTTTTTCATCATCCATAGAATGCATTTGTTTTTCTAAACCGGGGCAGGTGCTGAAGGGGAAGAGGTCTTCAATTTAGGCAGTCATGATTAATATAACCGTTAAAAGCCATGTGCATATCATAGAATGGCTGCGCAACTAGAAAATAGCTCTTCACTTTACCCATTATTATTTTTGGAAACATGGCTGCGAAGATAATATGTTTTGAGAGCGGCTACTTGGCTGGTTTTAATGTTTTGGAGGTGGGATAAAAGGAACAAAATTAACCAGCTTTTTATTTCATTCAAATCAAGTTCCGGAACGTTATGTTGCAGGAGAAACAAAAGAACAGAAATGAACAAATTTTAAAAAATTGTTTTAAGCATGGGTATGGTGGTTTATTTTCTCTGAAAAGGGTTTTTAAGTATAGAATTTAATTTTTCCCCCACAGCTCCATAGGTTTGTATATCCCATACTCCATGGATGTATCCTTTTACTGTCCTCTTTCAAATCGGAGTATCTTATTCGAGCTTCAGAATGTTGAAGTGGACTCTGTAACAGAGCTGAGCACTCAGGCATTTCACCTCCTTGAAAAGAGGAATTGTTTGTAAAATTTTAAAAACTGGGTGTTCCATGTTCTCTACAATTGAATGTAGTTGATGTCTATTTTATTGTAAATGCTCCCATGATGATAGCTTTGGGAATGGTTCAGTCTTTTCTAAAAATAATTAAATATAGTGAAGTGCATGAAAATGCTGATTTCAGTGTCTTTCAACTGAAGCACAAGCGCAAAGAACAGGGATCAAAGTGCAGTAATTCCTTTCAGGGAGGCAGTATAGTTTCAAGAGAATAAGCAAGTGCAAGAAGTGCAGACTTGATTACAACTGGGCAAGTATCCAATTGAACATTAACCAAAGGTACACAGCTTCATGTATACCAGGAAGTTCAGGCTCAGGACGGGGGTGTTTGGCAGGTGGAAAGCTGCTAGACGTCCCACGGGTGCAGAACAGAGGGATTTGGATGGTGTACAGTGTCTGATGTTGTTTTGCAAGCATAGAGGGGTAATCCCCTTAGCAGCTCAGTAGACAGTAAACCATGGTTTTAAATTTGTTGGAAGCACTTATTGAATAGCCAGTGGATGGTAGTGATGAGGGGGGTGACATGGGAGTATTTTAAATCAGGTAAGCAGCAGTATTCTGGAGGAGCTTCAGAATCCTGATGGCAGAAGCATGGAGGCCTGTGAAGAGGGAGGGAGCAGTCCAGTCGAGAGAAGACCAGAGTCTGAACCAGAGCCTGGATTGAGTTGGTGATGAGGAACAGACAGATTCTCCGGATGTTGTAGAGGAAGAATCTGCATGCCCAGCCCAACGCCACACTGTTCTTGGTGTTGTTTAGTTTGTTGACTAGCATCATGCTGACATGGTGGTGTCTACCAGCTTGAAAGAGCTGTTACATAGTGAGGAAGACATGGCAGCTTTTTTTAGTTGACATCAGTGTTTGCTAGGTTTTGTGACTTTTTAAAAGAGTTGACCTTTGACCCTGTGCTCCAGTTATGACTATGACCACCTGCTGTATTAATGGAAAGATCTTTGAGTGGACTCTCATCTCCAGGAGGAGCTGCTATCGGGCAGGGGTGCGCTACTATGTGAGAGGTTAGGGACATTATCAATCAGGTTGGCATGTGAAAAGAACATAAATAAACTTGATAAGGAGATCAGATAATTGACAATTTAGTTTACTTGCCCCACCTCTCATTGTGCCTCACTTCTTCTGCCTACCTCTGGGGTGTGTTTTCCCTTTAGGCATTGACTCTGAAGGCTATGCTGCCAACTTTGTTGAAACAGAACAGATCATTCAATACAGTGGCTTCAAGGCTTCATTTGTACAGGTGAGAACATTAATTATTGTAGCACGATAGCACATCAACTGGAATATTATCTTATTATGTTTAAGCTACTTACACTTGTTATGAACAGTTTGCATCCATAAAAATAAAATGAAATTTTGAAATACAAAGGCAACACTTAATGGACTAATCCTACAATGGTCAGAACATTATATCCAGTCTTGTTTTTCACCTCTTGGAATATATGATAGAAACATGCATTTGGAACCTGTGAGCTTGTCCACTATAGGAGTCATTGTTGGGTCATTAACTACGATTTTTATACAGACTTTTAACTTCTACATTTAGGCATTAAGCAGATGCTCTTATGCAGAGTGACTTGCATAAGAATTAAAATACAGATTTTGCTGCTGATTCGAACTTATTCCAGCTTTGATCTTTGAAAAATTATTTAAAGTAATATTTTTCTAGATTTCTGCTGGATAATTATGATGTAGAACTGAATTACATTTCACAAAGAAACGTACATTATTCCTGACATTTTTATATTATTGTTAATCTTCTCCCCTTTTGAGTAAGGCTATATGCAAATCATCTACCCCCCTTCCTTTTTTAGACTCGAGGCTCCATTCCATTCTACTGGTCTCAGAGGCCAAACCTCATGTATAAGCCGACACCGCAAATCAGCAGAACCATCAATCATGTACGTGGCTACCGCTGTATCATTTCCTCTTTGCTAGGTCTGAAATACAGCCCAGGTCTTTCCCTGCTTTTCTTTTTCATCTGCCCACATATGTCCTGTAGGTGTGATATGTGAATTTCCTGTGGTTGTATTGAGTTGCAGCAGTATGATCGCAAGAACACTTAAAATGTTCATGTGCTTCATGTGTGGAAATCGTGCTGGAGTGGAAGCCTTCATATAATTTCTCAGCAGCTTTGTTTCTCTAGCCCCAGGTAATGGAATTGTCTGACTCACCTCTCTGGCTGACTTTCTTTCCCAGCTGGATGGGTTCCAAAGGCATTTTGACTCCCAAATAGCCCTGTATGGGAAACAAGTTATTTTAAACCTGGTAGGCTGTCTTTAATTTAACTCCTCATTGGCATTGATTTCTCATAGGCTGTTATGAATTATTAGCAGAATATTAAATATTTAGTATGTTTCTTTTGCTGTTGATTTTTCAGGTGAACCAGAAAGGCTGTGAAAAACCACTGGAACAGGCATTCTCCGAAATGGTGTCTAACCTTGCTAATGGTATGGTCAGGTGAGGGATCTACTTCCATAATATGCCTTCCTTTCCTCACCTCCACACACTAATTACTTTTACTTTAACTTTCAGTTAAATGGAATGGTACATGTTGCTTTCTTACTTTCCTGCTAATTTTTAGCTTTTTCTTTTGCCTATTCCAGGTACATTGCCTTTGACTTCCACAAGGAGTGCAGCCGAATGAGGTGGGACCGGCTGCAGATTTTGGTGGACGCTGTTTCTGCAATGCAGGATGAATTTGGGTATGGTTTTAGGATTTGTTCTCCACAGTGTACATTAGGAATTTCCAGAGGTAGAATTTGATGAATATCACATTGTATTTGAAAGTCGGTTATACTTCAATGTAAGTGTGACATTTCCACAAAGAAATTTACGAATAAACATTTTTGGTGGGGGGCTCATTTGGTCCAGTGGATTCAGTGATGCACATGAAAATTCTCTTCTTACAGTATGAAATATAGGGAGAATAGAAAGAATGAGATGAAAATATAATAATTGTTATGTTTAAAAAAAGAAATGTCAGCTAATTAAAATGCAGTTTAAATCTGTTTGGTTACATTGCCCTGTTGCTTATTGTGCAGCTACTTCATGGTGGACCCTGAGGGTAAGGTGCTGATGCAGCAGGACGGAACATTCCGTAGCAACTGCATGGACTGCTTGGACCGGACCAACGTTATCCAGAGCCTGCTGGCCCGTCGGTCCCTGCAGTTCCAGCTGCAGGTGAGAGCTCCGCACTGCCCCACACACACTCCGCACTGCCCCTCCCACCACTGCAGATATGTATGTACCCATCTGAGCCAATTGGAGGCATTGTGAATAGAGGGAAGCCAATAAAAAGATGTCAGCTCTATTGTACTATTATGTCCATTTTATACTGTTGATTTACTACATGCAGCACATTAATTATGAGTGCAAAGGAGTTGGTTGCTTTGCATCATCTCTCCACACAAGGTTGTCCATTCTTATCCAAAAAGGGCCGGTGTGGGTGCAGGTTTTTGTTTTAGCCCAGGACTAGGACACCTGAGTCTACGTACCAAGGTCTTGATTGAAGACCTTGATTCGTTAATTACTTGAATCAAGTGTCCTAGTGCTGGGCTAAAACAAAAAACACTGCACCTACATCGGCCATTTTTGAATAAGACTGGATGCCCCTGCTCTAGCACCATAGCCTGTTACTGAGTCGAAGTGGGTCAGAGTATATCCTTGTGCTCTGCTTTGACTCCGCTGTAGTCAGGGATGACAATAATAATAATAAGAAGAAAATTATTGTAAGGCACCTTTCATACAGTAAAGTTGCACAGCGTGCTTTACAGAAATAATAAAACAAAGGTAATATAATAAAACTGCAAGATACAGAATAGATTCAAAGGTTCAAAACTAGAGTTACACCAGAAATTGATAACATACTAACAGAGAGAGCTAAGTTAATGCTCTTCTTTTTTTGTTGGAGGGTGAATGTATAAGGTGCCAAATAATGCTTGAAGATATTGTCTGAAGACAAAGATACAGTTGGTGTGGAAAGATGTGGCCATTTTTCTGTACAGATCTATGGGTAATCACAGGTTGTTTTTTGCAAGTGTGTTTCCAGGGCTTACTAAACAGCTTTGTGTGAGGCTTCCCTTCACACGGATATCTTATCCCTGCTACTGATTTGACAGAGCCTGGGAGTTCTCCATGCAGGGCAGAGGATTGAAGAGCAGACAGATTTTGAGAAGATGTATAAGAATGGTAAGCCCAGCTTTAACCTTTAACGTTCCTACAAACATCCCTGGTAAAGATATCCCTGTCCATACAGGCTCGTATACAGGCACACAAACACACAGCTCTGATTGATTCTGTCTTCTACCTGCAGCCTGGGCAGATAATGCCAATGCATGTGCCAAACAGTACGCTGGCACTGGGGCCTTGAAAACAGACTTCACAAGGTAGCCCGGAAAAAATCCTCTGCATTGCATTTGGCTTGTTCCGACTAATAGCATAGCAGTATTACAGGAAGAAAGAGACCATTTCTTTGAAGAGAAAAATACTGAAGGAGTAAAGCATGCCTATGTACATAGTAATCATGTCTCATGTGTTTACATGCATCTGAGTTTTATGTAGTAATGTCAATTGGAAAATTTTTCCACACTGAACCACATGTTAAATATTGCTGTGAACTCTTTGAGGCTCTGTGAGGCTGGTGTGGTCTTCTCTTCATGGTAGTCTTTGACACATCTATGCTTGCTTCCTGCAGAGTGATTTTGATCAGTTGAAAGGGGGTTTCTCTTCACAATTTAAAGTATTCTTTGGCCATCCACAGTGGTCTTCCGTAGTCTACCAGGTCGTTCAGTATTGCTGAGCTCACCAGTGACACCTCCAATGTTTTGGCTATATCTCTGATTCAGATTTTTTCCAGCTTCATGATGGCCTTATTTACTGGCATTTACACTCATTTGGCCCTCATGGTGTGAGACAATGACACCAGATACCAAATGCAAAATCCACCATAGACTTTTCGTTAGCTTTCTAGTACTAAAGTACTAATCTTGCAAAAGACACACATGGCCAAGAAACAGCTGCGCAGCCAATTTTCCGATTAATTTTGGTCCCCAAAAATGGGAGGATTAAAATGTATCAAAAAGGGCTGTAATTCCTACAAGGATCACCAATATGGATGTAAATACCCTCAAATTAAAGCTGACAGTGCACTTCAACCTCACATTCCTTGTTTTATTTATAACCCAATGTGCTGGAGTAGAGTCAATACAACATAAATTGCTTCATTGTCCCAATCGGTAGCATGATCTGTGCTGATGAAGGTGATGACAATGAGTGCAAAAATTGTGTTAATACTGGTGTGGTGATGTTAGTGCTGGTGCTGAGAGGTGCATGTTCAAATTCACATTTAGATTCAAATGGAGCTTTATTGGCAGGAAAATTAAACTGCTTCCAAAGCATGGTAAAGAAGTTCACAAATATTAAAGTGGCAGTTTAAACAACAATGATGTGCTGTATGTGATGGGAACCATATCCTCTTTCTGCTCCCAGGACAGGGAAGAGGACCCAGTGGGGTCTGGTGATGGATGGCTGGAACTCCTTGATCAGATACATCAAAAATAATTTCTCTGATGGGTTCAGACAGGTACACCCTCCGTAATAACGGAAGGGTCAAACGTCCCTTGAGCTGAGACCTGAGTGGTCAATAAAGTGTGTTTTAATTTTATGATGTTACTGATTAAAAGTCCATTAATTAATGCGGTATATTAATTATTTATCTGTTTGTGATGTAATGTGGCATTAAGAGAGCAAACCACCTGGAGGAGAACCATAATGGTCTGTACTTTCTCGAATTGCCTGTGGGATGCCTTGGGATATGTGTGAATGCGGCTGTGGTTGGACAGTTGGGCATTTCAAACTAGGGTGGGAATTGGACATGATGAGTAACATGTTTGATAACAAAATTATTTTTTTAAAAGAGAGAGCAAATTGTCTCTCATTACATGTTAAAGTTAAAAGCAAGTAACAGTTCATTCACTTCAGGAATTACTTTTAAAGCATATATGCCAAATTTTGTGTTCTGCTAGAATGGCTATCGTCCCAAGCAGTGTATTTTGACTGCATTGCAGCCTGCAAAAACTGGTCATCTGCAATTATGACAGTGACTCGTATATTAAAAAAGTACATCAAATTTAATTGAGAGAGGTGACAGGGTGTCACTGATGAGGCGATACTTACCTGATGTGTGCTCTGTGGCTTCGTCTTTGCAGGATTCCATTGACCTCTTCCTGGGAAATTATGCCGTGGATGAGATGGACTTGGCCACTCCGCTTGATGAGGCAAGAGACTGGAAGTTCCTCACAGTGAGTTTTCATGCATACCCCTGGGGTGCAGAGGGGGTGAAGAGGGTAGAGAGAGGGAGGAATTCAAAGCCACCTGTATCTTGAACATGCCAGAAGCACACACTGACCACTTGCATACATGTACTCACATGCTATAATTTCTCTCTATAGTAGTCTGTAACATGATGCTCTCTTGTGCTTCCAGCTCCCCATCATCATGCTGGTTGCCTTCTCTATGTGTGTTGTTTGCTTCCTCATGGCAGGTAAGGAAACTAGTTGAAGCAGCAAGTGGACCATGTGGACAAGTTACAGTATATACTGTGTATAAACATGCTACTCCGTGTAAGCCCATACAAACCAATACATCATTTACCTTGAATCAGGTGTCTCTGTGTACCCCTCTGCCTGCAGGTGACACATGGACGGAGACCTTAGCCTATGTGCTTTTTTGGGGAACCGCGAGTGTAGGAACAGCTGCTGTTATCCTCTTCAATGGGCAGGAATTTGTGGATGCACCCAAGCTGGTGCAGAAGGAGCAGATGGACTGAATGTGTGTGTGTGGACAGCAGCTCAGTAATACCGACTCCCATTCCCATCAGCACACATGGAGTCTGTACTGACCTGTTACTGTACTCCTCAGTGGGAAGGGTGGAGTTTTCTATTCCAGAGTTCATCTTTCTTGTCCAGCAAGCATCTGGAGTCTGTGCTGGCCTGCTGCTGTCCACACTGTTGTCGGAAAGTGGGGGGTCGGGTGTGTTGTCCCCAACCCCCATAGTTCTGTTTTTAATCTAACACTGTTTGCTGTTCTCTTTATTCCCTCTCCCTCAAACACTGGAGACCTCAGCAGAGTGCCATTGGTGTCTGGAAAGGGTTTATCTGTTAAGTGCCTTTTACTGCCAAATTGCACCTGTGCTTTTGGCAGGTTGTGATGGAGAGGGTGGGGCAGGTGGTGTTAAAAGCTCCTATGTCTTCCTTCAATAACTTAATGTCTTACCAAGCGAGGGGGAAGGCTGTTCTATGGAGAATCATTTCTTGTCTGGTTACTGCACTTTCGACAGATTTATGGAGTTATATTTTCAGATGACCTTTGTTTGGATATGTTTTAGTGGACAGATTCTGCACAACCCTTGAACCATACACATGGAAGGAAACAAGGAAAAAAGTGCATTTATAGATTTGTTGTACATCCGCAGACTGCTTCATTTTCAGAGTTTATTGTATTTATATTTTTTACTATTCTTCAGTTCTTTACTCACTGTTACATTACATTACATTACATTCATTTGGCAGACGCTTTTATCCAAAGCGACGTACAAAAGTGCATTTTCATGATCGTAGACAACTGCTGAACACGGGTTCAGTAAGGTACAATTACTTATTTTGTACAGCTATTCCTAGCCGAGAACAATGAACACTATCCTGGTCTAACATCTGCAAAGCCAACTAGGCAGAAGAACTGTTAAAAGGTCCACAGAGAAATTGTGGGCACTTGGGAAGATGAGGTTTCATGAGTACATTATAGATTAATTTGCCTTGCAAGTTGAGTTTTTATTTTCATTGTCATGAATTTATGTCGTTATTATACTTGTTCCTGAATATAATGAACTTAAAGGGAAAGAGAAGGGACATTCCCATGTAGATGTTTGGACTGCTGTATTTTCTGCATGGTAATTATGACATTTCACAATTCTTGTTCTTGAATTTTAGTGTAGCATTAGACCAAGGTATGCACAGGCTTAATATGGCTATGTACATTATTCTATTAGTGTAAGAAGCAGACAAATGACTGTAAGAGGACTATAGCTGCCTAAAGGGGAGACCAATTAAACATATTATCCGGCTCTGCCTTGATGAGTTGAACAAGAGAAGGAATGTATGCATGTAACTGCTCAATAAGCAAAATGTGGACATGAATTTTGGGATATTCAAATTTTATTCTAAATATAACCTGAGATATTTCAAGTTCTCAGGAATGTACTGCTTACTAAAGCATGCATCACTGGGCCCACCCACCACATGTGCAAGGCCACTGCTGTTATTTTTACTTTTTTATTTTCGTTATGCTTTTGCCACTTTTGAGAAAGGGCCATAAAATGCTAAATCGGACCCCTCGAGAAGCACAGTGTGTCAAATCTTGAAGCAGATGGGCTACAGCAGCAGAAGAGCACACCCAGCTTCCACTCCTGTCAGTTAAGAACAGGAAGATGAGGCTACAATGGGTACATGATCACCAAAACGGACAGTGACTTCAGTTTACTCCAATGGCCTGCACAGTCTCCAGATCTCGATCCAATAGAGCACCTTTTGGATGTACTAGAATGAGGGTTTGCAGCATGAATGCGGGGCTGAAAAATCAGTAGACCTGGAACTGCACACATTCTGTAGAACATACTGCAAGTTTTTGCATGGTATGTGTGCCAGATCTGTCATGTTGGATTTCTTTATGACATACTATCCATCCAGCTGGATACATAAGCAATTTTTATAAAGTGTGTTGTTCAACATGTTTACTTCATCTGTCATTTGAATCGGCAGACCTCTGAGTTGGTCTTCAGCTACTAAAGTACACTGGTCTCTGATCAGTGTTTTCTTGTGGTTTAGACCCAGAAAAACTGGAAGAAAATAATAATAAAAAAAGAACTACAGTAGAACTAAAACAAAACATTCCGGGCATTTAGACTAGGTATACTGAGTTACGAGGGGAAAGTAAAAAATACAAAAGAAAAAAAAATCCCCTTCCCCAGTAATTCCCTAGCTGTGGCCATTAGCCTGACAGAGGATGTTGTGAGGTCCGAGATAGACTTATGCTTCAAAAGAATCATTGCACTGGTCTGTACACACAGGGGTTTTAGCATAAGAAAACGTGACCCGTTTAGCGTGCACCCTACTTTACCTCCACGTGTAAGATGGCGCTGTTGAATTAACACGGCGGTTGTAAAACTTTGTCGTTGGTTTTCTGTTTTGTTATTGCTTCCGTGGAAATGAATTCACTTCCTGTTTCGAATACAAATGCTGGAACGAACAGACGGTCTGTTTCGACTCCAGTATAATTTTTTAAATATATAGGCGGAGGATTTCATTGCGGAATCTACTGCCACCATGAAACTCGTACGGTAAGATGGTTTGGAAGCATACAGCATTAGCCTGGACTCAAACATTATATGATGAGAGGAAACGGCCAATGAGATGGCTAGCCGGTTGGAGGGGTTAGCACATGTAGCAGCTACATTGGCTTGTTTGTAGCATCACAACATGAATTAACTTAAAGTAACCACGCTACCTTTCAGACAGTTTTATCGTGTAATTTCACTTCCACAGTTTTTTGATGAAATTGAGCCACGAGACCGTCACCATTGAACTGAAGAATGGCACTCAGGTCCACGGAACAATCACAGGTAGCTATGCGTCTGTATTTAAGCTTTATTTAATATCCCACGAGTCTGTGCCGTGTAGCTAGCGATGCAGGGTCCAGATCAGGTTAAAAGGGTTTTAAGGCATCAGGGTTTTAAGTTTGCATGTGAAATTCTTAGCTGTAAAGTTAAAGAACATTATAGCCCATTCAAACCCTCGGCGTGTGTATTGTAACAATAGACGAGGGTGTCTGACATAATTTCCTTTCGCCACAGTAAGGATTTTCTTATTATCAGTAGGGCTTTGAGTGTTTTGTTTCTCGAGATGCATTCTACGGATAGTCTACTAGGCCCACTGAACTGTATGTGACCAGGCCACTCCGTAGCCACGAATTTGGATTAAACCGGTAGCTCACAGCCTGACGACCGTGATATATTTCTAGGTTTGCTGCATGTTTTCGATCGGTTTTTTGTGCGCGACGAAGGATATTTTAGGTACTTTCAGAGGTTTCTTACGACCTGTCGGCTTTTCAGTGGCTTGTATGGTGGCATCAATGGCTTTGTGTTTTAAGTAAGAACATGCAATTCAGGTTACTCCAGAGCAGTTTTTACTGCGACGCTATTCCAGCAGAAATTATACGAGATAACACATTGCCTTTTAAATGAAGTGCATTTAATCCCATCTTCGGTTGGAGCCATTTTTAAAGGTGCATGAACCCTGAAACCACTACACTCATTGTAAGAAGTGACACCAATTCCGGTATCCACAGACTAGTTATACACGTACGGACTACAAGTGAAAGTAAGGAAAAGTGCCTCAAAGCATTAATAAATTGACGTGACTGAAAATAGTCCCTCTTTGTACAATTTCAACAACCCAGACAGCACAGATTTTCACCATCCCTGTTTGACCTCTCGGTCTCTATCTGTCTTCCACAGTTAATGGTTTTTTAGAAATTGCCCAGCAAACTTGTTTTCCTCTTACTGGTAACCCCCATTGTTTTTTTCCCTGCCAAAGTTGAGAAGTTGGAAGGTGATTATTTAAAAACTTTCTATGCAAAGCTAACTTTCACTGAGGTGATATGGGATCTATAACTGGTGTCTTTATTGCTCATTGTCACTATTTTTCAATGCTACAGATGTGACGAATGCTTGATAATATGAAATGTTATCACAAGCTAGAATAACAGGATAATAAAACTTGTGTATCACACTTTCTGCCATTATTTGAATAAAACAGTAAGTGAACTGGCTCCATCAATGTTCAGATGTGCACAGTAGTGTGAAATAGGCTAACTGGGTTGCTGAAGCAAAATCACGAAGGGACTGTTACCCTTCAGAATGAATTGGCACCTCTCTCAAGGCTGTGTACATGAACTGTTTGTCTGTCCCTCAGGAGTTGATGTCTGTATGAATACCCACCTCAAAGCTGTGAAAATGACGCTGAAGAACAGAGAGCCAGTTCAGTTGGAGTCCCTGAGTATTCGTGGCAACAACATCCGCTACTTCATTCTACCTGACAGCCTGCCTCTGGACACACTGCTGGTTGACATCGAACCCAAAGTCAAGTCTAAGAAGAGGGAAGCTGGTAAGCCCTGCAGAAGTGTTCTGCTAACATATGTAACATCTGATATGCCAGTTTCAGTATTTTAAAATTATGAAAGGGAGCAGGGGTGTGTGGTCATAGGTGCCAGAATCGCCACCTTATTTGCTTTACCCAAAAAGTATAAGAATTTAATTTAAAAAGGATGTGCTTAGAATATGTTGTCCACTAAGCGCGTGAGATACAGTACAGTGACTCAGCAGTGACGCAAACTGTCTCTATACTGGAGCCAACCACACTGGCGCTAGTGAGAAAAAATATGGGTCATATTTTTATACTCATTCTAATTAATTTCATATTTTCATTACAACCTTAGTGGTCTGGGGTGCTATAAAGGTAATATACAATAATTAAGAAATCGATAAATGGAATTAAGGAATCAAGAGGTCATCCACCCTTGCGGCTATCTGAAATAGGCCTTTGTTTAAATGCTGTTTTTTTGTGCAGATTTGTGTAATTCAAAATTTTTCCTAAGGTGGCACAAAATTGTGACAAATTATTTAGCCCACCCGTCCTAGATTTTGCAATTCGATAAAAACCTGCACATGGAATAATTGGGTATATTATTGTGGCAAATGTATGCAGAGCCTCATTCAGTACAGTTGCCTTAACTGACATGACTAAGAACCAAAAATCTGAATTCTGGACTGCACTGTTTGTGTGTTTAGAAATGATCATTTGAATTATATTTGAGTAAATGCCATCATTGTAATAAGTGAATTTCAGTCTGTCCTCCATGTTGTAACATTGCCAATATGTGAAAATTGAGTGTGCTTGCCTTTATACCTGACTTATTCCTTTCACAGTGGCAGGCCGTGGTAGAGGCCGTGGTCGTGGCCGAGGTCGTGGCCGAGGTCGAGGCAGAGGGGGGCCCAGAAGATAAATGGTCCATCTGTGTAATCCTGCTGCAAGCCTTCCCTATTTGGTTTACACTTATTTCTGGAAAAGTTTGGAAATAGAAGCCTCTTTTTTTGTTTTGTTTTGTAATAAACCTTATAACTGATCAAAATGGTCTTATTTTTAGTATTTGTATTTGAATGCATACAAACAAACATAACATTTTGCCTTATGACAGGGAATTGATTTAGTATTATTGGAGTCCATTCGCTTATAAAATTTTTATGAATGGCAATGTAGCAATTTTAAACTTCTAAATGCATTATAATCAAAATAAAGTTGTAGCCCTTGGATGTTTGCTGCAATTATTTAAGAGATTGAGGATGCGCAGTTAAAAATTTGTTAAATCAGTTCAACACATTTTATGTTAGCATTTCAGAGAAGTGAAAATGATTGCTCTTGAAGTCATGAAGGCATTGAAAATACATTATATGTAAAATCAGGAGAGGATGTCTGATACTCCCTAATAACATCTCTACAGTTTGTCACCCACCAAACCCATGATGCAAGAAATATTTAAAATGATCAGGTTTTGACCTAATTGCAAGATTGAAATGTTTTTTTTTTTTTTTAAACAGAAATCTATTAGAGCTGAAGAAAATGTATGAAGACTGAATGGCTAATGATCAAAGGTTTCCTTATCAAGAGAAATATTTATATTGTTTACTTCCCTGTGATAAAAAACATTTGCCCTTTCTCACCACTAAAGAAAATAGTTTACTGAGAGGAGTTAATCAATGAAAGAAAAGAAATAATCTTATCTGAGGTTCTATTATGTGTTATCAAACAGCCACATTTGTCTCAACAATAAACAATGTTGAGCTCCTGCTCAGATGAAGGGCAATTTCCGGCTTCTGAAATTCAAGGATATTGCTGGCGTGCAGGTATGCACAAAGTTGTTTTGTCACATGTAATAGTGGTGTGCCAGACATTGGCAACTAATCCTTCAGTATCTTTGTAGGAATGGGTGTAGAGGTCTCAGTGGAATTAAAGGACTGTTCAGTTTTATTAAGCTGCATGGGATCAGTTGGAACAAAGGAGCCTTGTAAGCAGTCAGGCTTCTGTATAATTTTGCCCTCAGTGAAATTCATGGAATCATTGCTGTGAAATGTTACTAGAATACAGGGATCAACTAATGTATGACTCACCAGTTTGGCAACAGTTTTGAACAGATACCTGCCATTTTTCCTGTTTTCAATCAATAAAAATATATTTATATAGCACATTTGACAAACAATTGTCACAATACGCTTCACAGACAACCCTGGCCTGAATCCCCACAGGAGCAAGCCTAAAGCAACAGTGGCAAGGAAAAACTTCCTGTAGTAGATTGAGAAGTAGAGAAATGTAAAGATTGTGAATGCTTTAAAATAAAAGGGCTTTTTTTCCCAAATAAATGAATCAATGAAAAAAATTGCTGCCTGTGTAAACCCAAAGCTTATGCTTGACTTGGGTCATTGTCACTATGCTCCAAAAAGGAGTTCCTGCAGTGGTATGCCATGTTTTATGGAGTTGCCAAGTTATGGAGCACACTGCAAGCCATGAAAATGCAGCAGTTTTTCAGGTCAGTACCTCAGTGTGCCCTCGTGCACCACTGACACAGCCATTGACCTTTCAGCAGGCAAATTACACGCTCACACTTTGCTTAGAAATTATCGCATGCATTGTTTATGTTAAGTATGAAACATAAATTATGTAACAATAAATGAGGGCCCAGGCATCCACCAAAAAATATTCCAATTATCTGTGTAGCTGACTTTATTAGAGGGTCACCACTCAGACAATAAAAACTTGAGTGCAAAGATAAGGGATCGAAGTGCAATAATTCCCTTGTGGGAGAAAGTATAGTCCTCAAAGAGGCGGCAAGTTCAAGAAGTTCAGAATCCATTGCCAACATCTCAGCTACATTGTTGAATATTAAACATAAGTTATATAAACAAGAACCACTCTAATAAGCATTAACCTGCATTAAGTAAACAACAGCAAAAAAAAAAAAAAACGCAGTGTGCAGGCCACTGCTATGTGTCAATAAAAGGAATAGATCAAAACGAACAAAATCTGTGGTCAGTCTAATACAGTTGTTCCCAGTCTCAGTTCTGGGACCCCTGTGTTTACTGATTTGCGTTCCAACCACAATCACAATTCCAGAATTTTAACAAGCTGTACATTTTTCTTAATTAGGTGTTTTCATGTTTAGTGGGATTATTTACCCTCTTTAGCCATATTATGTCAGAAATAGTTTTGCATGTTATGTAGAATAACCATCCCATGTTCACATTGTTCTTACTGTGCTCTATTGCAAACATTATCATTGTGGTAACAAAATTATTTAACTGATCAAATTGAAGACTGAGGTGAATCAGTAGGCTCATAACTGGTGAAAGTGTGGACGCAATGGCCAGTAAAACCAACTATTGATTAGATAATGAAGAACTCAAAGACAAAGCAAATGATAACAAGCCTAACCTGCATTGTGTTAATAAGGTTAAGTGAAAAAATATGAAAAAACTAAAACACGTGTTCAAATACCTAATTTGGTTTCCAACATGACCTAAAACACAGTTGTCTAACTTCAGTCTTGGAGGACTGAAGTATTTCATTTAAGTCACTGATTGCCTATGGAATCCACACACCTTTTTCCTCAAGGCCTTAAATGGCAGCTGATTGAAAGGAGAACACAAAAGCATGCAGACACTGCAGCCCCCTTGGGATTCAGTTTGACACACCTGAGGTAAAGCAAAGTCTGTACATATATAATATCCCGGACAATAAAAATACAAAAAAAAACAAAAAAAAAACTAGAAATACCGCCTCGCTGTTGTATTCCTCCGCCGACCAGTAGCCAGTGCTCTGTCTGACCGTTTGGATATAAAATGTCATCACTTCATCATTTTATCCTATTAGACATTTGTGTGAAACTTTGTCATAATTAGCGTATGAATTCTTGAGTTATGGGCAAAAACATGTTTTGTGAGGTCACAATGACCTTGACCTTTGACCACCAAAATCTAATCAGTTTATCCTTGAGTCCAAGTGGACATGTGCAGGGTGTAAAATGAACACTCGCCAAATGCAGGTGATTTTGCAGAGTGGCTGGTAAATTTATGAGGCTCACACGCCACAGTGGCAGATGCCCAAACGTTGTCTGTACTGTGTTATCGCGTTGTTTACATGGCAGTAACCTGGCAACCCATCTCGCGTCACGGCCACAAGACTTGTCAAACTTGGCTCCTCATTGGCCGGTTCTGCCCGCCCTTTTGCCTGACCAGGAAGTAGCCATCCGCTATGAGCCTCCACCCCTCCTCTTTGGCACATTTTCCATGAGGATATCTAGACACCAACAGTGACTGTAAAATGGAGGAATGTGGCGGTATGTAGCAGGTGTGAAGAGGCCAGCAGACACTGATAATGAAAAAAGACCAGGCGGAAGTTGTACTCTGTATTCCATATCTCAGTGTAGCCAGAAGAGACTTGTTTGATTGTTTCAATAAACATGGGGTTTGTATGCATGAATTATTCTGAATTAAACTGGCCTTCCACAAAACACACTCTGTACAAACGGACATAACTGATTCTTAAAGTTGTTTTTTATTTTACTATTGCAGTGTACACAAACATCCTTATTTACTGTAAGTGGTCTTATTTAATGTTTGGTTTCCATTCCACTTTTCTGTTCCTCTCAACTGCCTTTTCTTGGGGGGTCATGACGAAAGGTTTCTTTTTTGACTGTAGGCTTTGTTGTATTGGTAGTTTTATTGAATGGCTGATTAGGGTTACTGCCTTCAGCCCCAACTCAGCCTTAATGGATCTCACCAGGAGTAAGAATAACAACATTATACCAAAACTGTTTATGCAATATCCTTCTAGTGTATGCAAATATGTAGGGGCTGGTAGATGGTGATTATTGTGATTTAGCCAAACTTGGCAGAGTTTGTGTAAGACTGATGTTCTTTGACTTCCTCAGGGCACGCTCCAGCTCCTCCATCACAGGCAGGGGTCCTTCATACTTGTTGGTCTCGATATCCTTCAACTTTTCCTGGTAATCCCTTGGTAACCCATTCTGTTCTGCCCCCATCACTATCACCTGGAAAGCAGGGGCAATCACTAACGACCTTTGCTAAGTGAAATGAATAACACCTCCTCCTGAGGAAGGAGCTTGGTTGTACGAGATGCATTTATCAGTCGTGTGCTGTGTATGAGTAATATATATTCCCGTACTCTTCCTGTATTTCTTTTTCTGGGTCTAATGCAGACACATTTGGTTACTTATTCACAGACTTGTTTGCTTTATCTAATGTTCCATGTCTATAAAAGATTATATGGCAATAAACCATGTTAGCAGTGAAAACAAATCTCAGGAGGGGAGAGAATTACATTAAAAGTTGGATAAATCAAAAAAATGCAAAATTGTGGTAAAGTTATACCACAACTATAGGATTGCATTTAAAATAATATAAATCCTCGGTAGAAATCCAAAAATCAAGTATAACTTTCATATCATGGTACACCATAATGTCTCTGACTTATTTTTCTTTTTGCATTTCAGTTCTAAAAATTACACTGTGAGTGTGTGGAAGGACAAGTGAAACTAACTAATTTTGCCTAAAAATTCACAGAACCAAGGGATCTCTTGGAAATGAGGTGGCATTTGCCAGTTGTACTACACTCATATTATTACACTGTGCACACCAGTGAAACAATGTATGTTTTTTAAATGCATGACTCAACACTGGCTTATACATAATAAAACAAAAAGGTTGGGGGACAAAACCCAAATGTGAAACAATTTTTTTTCAGAAATGTTAATATATTGTCTCTCAGCTTTTAGATTAACTAAACAAATGTATGGCAATCATCAATGGCACATGTAAAAAGAAGCAAATATGATTCTGCTTGTGATTTGTTGGCCAATAAATTGATTAATCAGTCCTTCCAACAAAAGTAGTGGCTTCCCATTATACCTAGAATATGAAAATGAAATGCATATTCCAGAATCTTTCAGGGCAGGGGGTGGGGGCTAGAGGGGAGTTTGTTTTCAATAGTCCCCAAAGCCCCTGACCAAGCTACAGTGGGCCTCCATTGTCTTCTCAACACAATGGGAGCCCAGAACAGGGGCAAACCCCAGAACACCAACCAAACATTGTTCTTTGCCCTTTAATGTAAGTGTGTGAAACCAAAGCAATTCAGGAAAATGATTGCATTACAGCTCAGCGGTTAGGGTGCCGCGTTTCACTTTTTATAATAATTTGCAATTATATTGATCTTTTCTGTCTCATCCTGGTGTAAAAAAACATGCCAGAAACAGCTGATAAACATTTTGTACTCCAAACCATCTTCTGGATGTAATGATGGTGGAGACCTAAACAAATCATTTTCAGATGGTTAAAGGTCTCAGTTAAGAAAAAAGTAAATTTCAATTGTTAATTTACTTGCATTTTAACAATAACAATACATGGGCACTCAGGTAAGAATCAACCCTTTAGGTGAATTTTTGCTCAGGGTAATTTCTGAAGCTCTGATCCTTCAAAACCCATGGCATCCACTGAACCCAATATTACTCATGTCCTTGTCTTGACCATATTTGGGTGGCGAAGACAAATGTATGAGAGAGAAGTGATGGAGAGAAGTGAAAGAAAGGTTGCTATACCTTTAGATACTGTGGAGATGGAAGTGCGTAGACACAGCTGTTCATGATGTAAGTTCGACAGTTAAGTTCCTGGCCCCTGGTGGAAACAGATACCTCCACAGGGCTGTAGGCTCCCAGTTTCACATTTTCCTGTCTGATGGGTGAGGGCGAGACACCATCAGCATTCCCAGAGTCATGAAAGCCACACTGTGTCCCTTGTGCAATGAAAGCTGAAGAAAATGTCTTTTTCATTTTGAACAAAATGAGGAGGGAAATGTCAGTAACATCATTATTTACCATAGCAATATAGGACATAGCTTCACCAGTCCCAACCCTTCCCTTCTAATCTTAGATATTGTGGTGAGTTTGGAGGAACATGCACATAGACATTATTTTTACTTAGAAAAGCTCTCTTGCCTGTCCAGGGATTCAAGGTCAGCCGTGTTCATCTTCCACACCACTCCCCACACCTCGTCCCCAGGGCTGTGCTCAATTGTGGCCACACCCCCGTGCCAACGAGCACTAGGCAAGCCTTGGTGGTTCCCAAACACAAGTTTATAGTCCTACAAAGAAGTGGATAAGAGAATGAGTATTGCCCCTCAATAGACACCCAATACAGAAAGCTCTCTGCCCTCAGTCTCCACTGTAATAGATCCTCCAGAATGAATTTGTGATGTGGATGCTGACACCAATATGGTCACGTGCTCAGAAATTTGGAACCATGGTAACAGAAATCTAAAAGATTAATAAATTTGAAAGAACCCTGATTAACAGGATTCAAATGTGTTTCCTTTCAACGACTAATAAAAATTGTGATGTTTAGATAGGCCGATTTCCTTAGGGATGGTGGGTAAAGTATGTATGATTCTTATATAGTGCTTTGAGGCAGCTCATTGGAAAAGCAGGGGTAATAATAGTAATGGTATCTTAAGATATAGTCTCAATACATCAAGGTCACAACAATGTGGAATATGCATCCCTCATGCAGAAAACAAAAAAGAATTCTCATTATGGGTCTCCCCAGCTTCCAAAGCCCATACCTTGAGCCTGGCCACACAGTGCACTGTGGCAGAGGGGTTCTTAAGCTGCAGTCTCTCCTTCAGCAGATTGCTCCCATAGGCGAAGTACAGGAAAGTGTGTTTGTCCATGCCAGCGGCTGCCTCTGTGAGGAGGATGATGAGTAGGATGAAGATGATGAGGAGAGGAGGGTGAGGAGGAGGAAGAGGAGGGAGAAGGTGACAACACCACAGTCAGCAACACGTGGAGGCGATGGTGTGTCCTCGGTGGGCGATGAACATGAGTGTCGGTGAGAAAAAGAACCCTTTGGCTTTTATACCAAACCTCCCCCGCACACCATTCTCATGCTAATCCATTGTCTCTGATTTAGCCATGCACTGCAAAGCTTGCCCTATAATGCTGTGAGCCACCAGAACACAGCTGGCTGCCTCCTCCCTGTGTTGCTCCTAGTGGAAACCAGCAGGTGTTCTATCATGTAACACAGAGTAATTCATTCATATTACTGTAATCATTCATTTTAAGTATGAATAGTCTACAAGGATGTATGGTGAACCAACTGTATTGTTACATAATTACATTATTTTATGTATTTTATGAATTATTCATGAGGTTATGTTATTCATGATTTATGTTGTACTCCTATGGGAATTATGCAAAGGGGTAACGAGTCAGGTTAGAGATACAGTAACCTAGGCTTAATTTCCCCTTCTTTGCATACACTGTGAAAGCACATATTTAAAACAATTCATAACATGTCATTTTTAACACACCTCCATGTCTAGTTAAGGACAACAATGTTTTACTTTCAGTGCAGTCTGTCTAAAAAAGTCTCCTTTTGTAACATAAATTGTAAAAAGTAGTAACTGTGACAAAACTTGCTGAGAGTAACACAAAATTAGTCACACAAAAAGTGTGTTGGATATTAAAACATCCTTTTTGAGAGTGTGTCCATGCCCTGCACTCTGACTGTCTGTCCCTAAACTCAGAATCACTATGGTCTCCATATTTTCATCTCATCAGTGAGATTCTCAGCACTGTAAAATAGTACAGGCCTACTCAGTCATTTGCATAGCTTACTGTTTTAGACATCATTCATAAATTAATTCAATTTACCATTTCTAAACAACTTTTATTTATTATTCAGTAGACTGATTAACAACACCTTGCACATTTCAGATTGCAAATCATTTCAATGGAGGACTAAACGTTCCAAAATAAATAAATAAATAGGGAACTACATAAATTATATGAATAAATGTGTCAATAATTAAACTAGTTTTATTTCAAAATAATGAAATAATTTACACCTCATGATTGTCCTTTTCACAATAATGTGATCATATTTTATTTTATATTACAGTTTTTCTCAATTGTTTAAACACGTTTTCTGAAACTATAGCTCAGTTTCTCAAAACTCTACACACAAAGCACAGCAACAGTTAACCTTTTGCCAAAACTAAACAAATCTCTTGCAAAATGCATTCATGCATTCAAAACCATGTTCTCTCTTCTCAAAACTGACTTTTTCCATCAAAATGATTCACACAGGCCTCATATGAATAGGTCTTATTGAGCATTGATTTCACACTGGTGCGATAAATTTAAAAACACAACCGTCAAAATACAGTATATATGTTCTGGCATCATGAGGTCATGTTACATATTCAAGTGTATAAAATCGTGTAAAAAATGGCTTATTTTTAATCCTTTTTTGAAGTTTTAGTTTTCTTTTCAAGGGGTCCCAAAACAAGCTGCAATTTTATAGTAAATATAAAGACTGTTGCCATGATACAATACAGTAAATATATCATCATATAAATAGTGCATTTGCTAGGTAAACCTAATTCTAATTCAGTACAGTACAGCAACGTGTGTGAACCGTTATCACTTTGAGTGTTGTTGTTATTGTGTATGATACAATGCACATTTTACTGCATTGTCCTGCCAATGAGGTCCAGTTGGGCTGCACTCACAACCCAGGTTCCATCATGAGTCATATTGAACATTGTTAGAAGTGTTTTTCCTTTTTCCTTATCAGTGAATTATGAGTTTTGCCAAAATATATAACATTTGTGTCTTCTCAAAACGAGAACATGCTTAGACTGTGTCAGTCTGGACAATGGATGTAATGATCTGTTGTCATATATGAAATCAATGAACAAATTCAAAAAGGTAACAAAGCAAATCTTTATTTGTTACTGTAAAATAAATCTTTGTTCAGCAGACTGAAAAAATAAAAATCGTAGTTTGTAGGCCGGCTGTAAAAAAACCAAAAAACAAATACGTGATCAACCAAAGTTGCACGTATTTCATTTGAAATATTAGCTTGTCTCCCTCTTCTTCGTCCACCTCGTACATGTACACCTCCTCCTCTACCTCTACCTGTCTGTGCTGCGTGGTGCCCCATTGTTTTCCAAAACAATAGAGGTCCCCGGAGGTCTCTTTTATGCTCTGACAGATAATTGAAAAGTTTATCCAATTGAGTTTGAGCAGGTGTCGCGTGAGTGAGACCAATCGGTACTTAGAGTTTGGCATTTGAAGGCCAGTGTTTTCCATGTGAACAAACAAGGCTTGAATATGAAAATTGTGCTAAATGATGAGATTTTGTGTAGAGTTGTGCAAAAATGTGATTTAGAACTGCTATTTGAGTGAAAACAAAGGAATTGTGCTTAGAGTTTTGCAGAAATAGTCTTTGTTGTTGACATATGAGCTTCAAGTTTTCACCATCGTGTGCATAGTTCCAGTTTTAGTGTGTAAACATTTGAGAAAAACTGTAAGTCAATTAGGGTATCTACTTTATTACCATAGGTCATTTCAAAATAATAGCTAAAAAACATATTTATTTTAGCATTTATGTACTATACCCGATTTTCAGTGGGTCACAAGTTTACATACACTTTTTTAGTACTTGGTGGCATTGCCTTTTAATTGCTTAAATTGAATCAAACACTTGTGGCAGCTTTCCACAAGCTCTCACAATACTTTGCCAGAATTTTTGCCTATTCCTCCTGACAGAACTAGCGTTACTCAGTCAGGTTTGTGGGCGTACTTACTCGGACATGGTTTCTCAGTTCAGTCCACAAATTGTCTATGGGATTCAGGTCAGGGCTTTATGATGGCCACTCCAATACTTTCACTTTGTTGTCTTTAAGCCATTTTGTTACAACTTTGGAGGTATGCTTCAGATCATTGTCCTGCTGGAAGACCCAGTTGCGACCAAGTTTTAACTTTCTAGCTGATGTCTTGAGGTATTGCTTCAGTATTTCTAGATAATCCTCCTTCCTCATGATGCCATCTATTTTCTAAAGCGCACCAGTCCTTTTTCCAGCAAAACACCCCCACAACATGATGCTGCCACCCCCATGCTTCACAGTTGAGATGTTGTTCTTTGGATTAAAAGCCTCACCCTTTTTCATACATGATGATCATTATGGCCAAACAGTTCAATTTTTGTTTCATGTGACCAGAGAACACTCCACTAAAAGGATAGGTCTTCGTCCTGGTGATCACCTGCAAACTCCATTCTGGCTTTTTTATGCCGGTCTTGGAGTAGGGGCTTCTTCCTTGCGTGACAGTCTTTCAGGCCATGGTGATGTAGGATTCTCTTGATGGTGGATGTAGATACTTTGGTACCTGATGCCTCTAACGCCTCTAACCTGATGCCTTCACCAGTTTCTTTGTTGTTGTCTTGGTGTTCAGTTGAACCTTTCGGACCAAAGTTCGCTCAGCCTTGGGAGTTGAATTGTGCCTCCTTCCTGAACAATGCAGTGTCTGTGTGGTCCCAAGATTTTTATATTTGCATACAATTGTTTGTACTGATGCTCATGGTACCTTCAGTTGTTTGGAAATTGCTCCTAAGGAGGACCCAGACTTGTGGAGGTCCACAATTTTTTTTCTGAAGTCTTGGCTGAGTTGCTTGGATTTTCCCATGGTTCCAAGGGCAAAAAGGCAGTGGCTCTAAAGGTAGGCCCATAAATACAGCCACAGGTGCCATTTAACTCAAAATTAACTCCTAATTATGACAATTAGCCAATCAGAAGCTTCTAAAAAGTAATTACATCAATTTCTGGAATCTTCCAGACTGTTTAAAGAGACTTGGTGTATGTAAACTTTTGACCCACTGGAATTCTGATATAGTGAATTAAAGGTAAAATAAATCTGTCTAATCAATTGTTTTAAAATGACCTCTGATGTGAACAAAGTAAATGCCCTAATTGACTTGACAAAAGAAACGTATGGTAACGTGAAATGAATGGAGTTGTGAAAAACTGAGTTTGAATATCTTTAGCCTAGGTGTAAAGATATTTTTGTCAAGATATTAACCAGTTTTATCAGCCCAGAGTGTCAAGACTCCCCCACAAAGCCAGCTGGACTGATGTTCAGGCCAGAACTCATCTGTCAACAAACTATCCAACTCATCACTTGCACCCAGAGTTTTGGCCACATTGCATCCCTTGGCCCTGACTCTCTCGGGCAGTGAATTTGGCTGTTGTTCAAAACATCACGGCAGGATGCATAATGCACAGTCAGACCACTTACATTAGGATTAACTCCTCAAATAAACAAAAGCTATTGATGTCCAGAGAAAACCTGGGACAAATGACTGCAGCTGTGTACGTTGTTAGTGGGATATAGCTAAAAAAAGGCCTGCATAGGTTATACAGCTGTGTCCTCTCTGGGGCCCCCGCCCCCCTCCAGTGTTTATTATTGACTTGTCCACTACACCCCAAGGATTGCGAGAACATCTGCCAGAGATTGCCATTGAATAGAATACTTTCACCACTGTTGTTTTATTTCAGTTTGCATTCCACACCTGTCATCAAATGTCCTCTCTCCAAAATATGAATGCCCCCCACTGTGCCTTCTGCCGGCGCAGCAGTTCTCAATTCCTGTAGCGTAGAAAAATCAGATGGCACAGTGGGCGATTTGTTGTTGAGCCCAGTTGCACAACTTGGATCTTAATTTTGACTGACCTGCTCTGGAGAGTTTATGGTCTGCAGTATTTCAGGGCCAATTCCCAAGTAGAACCCTGCCGTTGTTACCACCAGTCAAACTATTATGTAATCTGAATTTACGTAAGTTGTGTCATTTTCCCATGATAAGGAAATAAACAATTTCAATAGTGTAAAAAGAATACCAAAAAAGTACTACCCCTTTTCTAAGTGGTTGCAAGCAATTTATGTAGTTTCAATATGTATTGTAGGTCACACTCAACTTATTTCCACAAATTTACTGAATTAAAAAAATGTACATTTTCATATTCTTTATATGTCACTGTCACCTCATAGCAAGAAGGTCCCGGGTTCGAATCCCAGCCAGGGCCTTTCTGTGTGGAGTGTGCATGTTCTCCCTGTGTCTGTGTGGGTTTCCTCCAGGTACATTCCTCCCACAGTGAAGGGCGTATTCCTGCCTGTTGCCCAGTGCATGCTAGGATCGTGACCCTGACCAGGAACAAGCAGATTAGATAATGGAAGGACGGATGGATAATGTAATGTAGCATGTTCCCATAGCTTAAATCAGTCACATTGTCAGGCGTAAGCAGGATCATTGGCAAAAAACTAATTCAACTCTTTTGTACACAATGATTCACCTGCACTGTGTCTCAGATCAATCCAACCATATAAATGTCTTCCAGAATGGTGTATTCTAAGAATTGTGATTCCCTGCACAGAGAACGGCATTAAAGAATAATCTGCCATGAATCCTCAATGTAATTCTGTGGGTTGTCTTTCAAGGTGGATTTTCACTTTGTTATTTCTTCTACTTTCAAACTCATCTTCAGATTTCAACTGTTGCAGGCCTCTATGAGACATGGAAGGAACTCCACGTGATAGCAATGACAAAGCAGGAGGAAATTTTATCTCTATATTGTTTTTCTATTACATTATCTGCATTATTTCTACCTGCCAAGTTGCAGGTAATGCAGTTAATAATAACATTTTGCCGGGAATATTAATTTTCATCTTTCGGATGAGATGTTGAACTGAGGTCCTGACTCACTGTGGCCATTAAAGATCCCATGACAATTCTTGCAAAGAGTAGGGGGTTCCCCAGTGTCCTGGCTAAATTACTGACCCGGCTCTCTCAAGAACTTGCCACCTAATCATCCCCTGATTTAATTGGCTAAAAACAAATGGGGCAACATGGCTCAGGAGGTAAGAAACCCGGTTCAAACCCCGCCCTGGGCGTGTCGAAGTGTCCATGAGCAAGACTCCTAACCCCTAACTGCTCTGGCGATTGAGAGGCATCAATTGTAAAACGCTTTGGATAAAAGCGCTATATAAATGCAGTCCATTTACCATTTACAAATGTTCTCTCCCTCGCCACCTTAGCTAATGTGTGGTGAGCATTCTGGCGCAAAATGGCTGCCGTGCATCACCCAGGTGGGTGCTACACCTTGGTGGTGGGTGAGGTGAGTTCCCACTCATCACTGTAAAGCACTTTGAGTGTTCAGAAAAGTGCTATATACATGTAACGATTCATTCATTCATTCATGTCCTGTTACTGACAAATTCAGTCACAAACTCTCACTTTTGGGTAGTTGTTGTAATTTTATATGCTATTTGTGGTGTGTTTCCACCTGCCATGCATTCATACGTTATTATTAATATATTAGTGATAGTATTGCTTCTGCATCCGATTGAATGAATATTCTCTACAATCAATATTCCCATGTTGTTTACTACATTTAAAAATTTGTGCACCATGTGTTTATACCATTAAAAAAAGACAAATAAAAACTGTATACCTCTCTGTTGATTTGAATCCTTAAAAATACAAAAAGTTCATCTGAAATAAGTTAATTGAAACAGCAGTCCAGGAGTTTTTTTGTTGCATCTGAACACAACTCCCTTTCTTCATTTTGGTGGGCAAATCTCTGCAGAGGTTAATTCTTCATTCAAATACAGCTGGATACCATATTCTTAGGTCTTCTTCAATGTCACACTAAGTCAGCAAAACTGAACTTGAATCCAATACAATGGTGTTTTTGTCATCTCTGAAGAAGTGTGGATCTTTCAAAGCATTTCCCATTGTGTTGCCAAAGATATGTTAATCTATGTAAGCCTGTTTTCTTCTGGCATGTTTCTTTAGTTGTTTCATGTTTTAACGTCAGAAAATTATTTGTGCATTCACTATACAAAATTCATATGTGAGTTTACATAGAAAGCAGTCAAAATAATAATGTTTGGCACATGAATGCATTTTGACACCATGTCTTATCAATGTACTATGATCTTAAGAGGTGATAATGTCACACAAAAATAGATTTTACTGTTTGTTCCTTCATTCCCCCAAGGCCAGTCTCACTCACTCTTCAGCAGATAAACAAAATCAGAAGCAATATAAATCTTATAAAACTCTATGGCCTAATATTATCTTCACTCTTATAACACTTACGGTACAGGAAATGTTCATGAGCAGTTTTTGTTTGTGCACAGTGTCAGCTAAGACACAGAAAATCTGTGCCCGCAATATCATCTTAAAATCTGTGCCCACATTTTACTTATTCATTTACAGTTATATGAAAACTAAATTTGGATAGTTTACTCATTCTATTTGTTACATTCAAGGCAGAGCTGGAAAATGCTTTAATTGGACCCCCCATGGTTTGTTAAAAATGTGTTATTTAGAACCCCATTTGGTGTGTAGGGCAGCCAAACAGTCTGCTTAGAATTGTTTGTCTGCTTCATACATGAACAGTCTAATCTACATTTTCAAAAAGATACTGGTCTAATGTTAAATCCAACTTCAGTAAGAATTATGGAATATATTAGAATAGTCCATGAAATGAAGGGCAAAAGGTCCAGAAATATAACATAGAGAATCCTAGGCCTTTTCCCCTACTTCACTGCAAAATAATAATAGCTCAAATTATTGTTTCTCTCATTAAAGCCACAGCTAAACAAAAACCATGAATTTGACATCACTGGCCTTACTCCAAAGCAATATTAACTGTGTGATTAAAATCCTGTCCTGATTAAAATCCTTTCCAAATAGTTTTTTTTTTTTTGCCTTTTTTGCAGCCATCTGGCAGGCAGTTTCAGACTACCTGAATTTTGTACATCATTAGAAAGGGTTAGTTAGTAAAATTAATTATTTCAAATGTGCAACCTTATTTTGTGGTTGAAATCTTTTACTGAAAGAGAAGCATCCTTATACAATCTTTGCACGAATGTAAACATTTCACAACAGTGGGTTTTTTGAATACCACATATTCCAGGCCATCTGCCACAAAGGAACCTATTGGGATGGCAGGTATGCCATCCCGCCAAGTTACTCCTTGGTGGGGGCATGCCCCATACCAAGTTACTCCTTGGTGGGGGCATGCCCCATACCTATACAGCACCAAGAGTTTGGCACTTTTCAGGGTTCCCCACAGAAATAACCACAACAGCCACAGACACTCAGCTCTTAAAAACATTAAATTCTGTACATTCTGACCCCATTTCAACAGACAGATTTCATAAACAACTTCACATGTCCACACAATAAAGCCCCAAACTAAGGGGATTTTGCGTTTTCTCCTTCTTCTTCTTCTTCTCTTTCTTCTTCTTCTCATTCTTATTTTTCCTGCCACCTATCCCACTAATAACATGTCTCCCCATTGGACACCGACAACAGCCAAATCTTCACCTGCAAGACCCAATCAAAAACTCGCATACACACGCAAAATACCCATACCTTTTTACTCTGAAACATTTTCAGTACCACCAGCTAGTCTGCCTGTGGCCTAGTGGGCAAGGTTACAGTCTTGGGAACACAGGGTCCTAGGTTCAAGCCCGGCTAGGAATGTGTCTCTTTAACCTGCTTGTACTCTCACTAATAATTGTCTACTACTTCTCAATTTTTGCTGTTGCACCATATCTACCCGCCGTTCACCGAACGGATACACTGCATTATGACGTACCTTCTGCACGTTCAATTATTAACCGGCTACTGCAAAGCCATAAGGATTCAACGGGAGCTCTTTGCTTACTGGCCTGTGTTCTTCTTTAAAACCACGGACAGATTTGCTAATGATATTTCACGCATTGCATAGCTATGTCATGGTGCTGCCCTAACAAAATCACAGACTGGTAAATCTCCAGTTGAAGGATTGAATCCCGCCTCGCCCTCAGGCAGATAATTTCCTCTTTTACACTAACGTTTTCTTACGCTTATATTTGCTTTACCAAAACTCACTCACGGCCACCCATATGCATTTCATGATGGTAAATGTATTTGTTTTATTAAACAGTTACACCAGTGCCATTTCTGCTAACTATATTTCTTCACTTGGCTACCGTACAAAACCTTTCTACATTCATGTTACCTCGCCCTGTTCTCTATCTAGCCACATACAAACAATTACTACGTATGTACGTTCTGCAACTCCCCATTAAAACATTACATTTAAAATCATGATTCACTCATAATTATAACTATAACTTTTAATTATAACTTGAAAGAATTGAGGAAATATTGGGTAGCATTGCTTTGGAATACATCTTATTTAATTTCGGTGAGGCATTTCTACTAACTATATTTCTTCACTTGGCTACCGTACAAAACCTTCTTATATGCAAACGCCACATTTCTACATTCATGTTACCTCACCCTGTTCTCTATCTAGCCACATACAAACAATTACTACGTATGTATGTTCTGCAACTCCCCATTAAAACATTACATTTAAAATCATGATTCACTCATAATGATAACTATAACTTTTAATTATAACTTGAAAGTACTGAGGAAATATTGGGTAGCATTGCTTGGGAATACATCTTATTTAATTTCGGTGAGGCAAGATAGCCTATATTGTTTGTAGTACCGTAACTTGGTGTCATTTTGATATCAATACATTTAATGGCAGGCCTGGATTCTGACAGTCTGAATGAATGAGTTATAGACGGTGTATGTCTTGTACGTGTGAGTAACTTGCCATTTTTGTACATTGAATACGTGTTTTTGATGAGATATACATTTGCAGTGCCCATTTTCAACTGACTGATTTCAGTAACTTCAGTGCCAAGAAAATGAGATTCACAAAAAAGCTTGCATTTCTCCCAGATGCTGTTCATTCAGTGTCATCCAGTGAAAAACAGATTTGTTGTTAAAGTGAATCTTGCCAAAAATCCAGTAAACATTTTGTTGTATCTTCCCAATTACTTGGGCGAACTTGCAAATGTCAGATAGCTAGCTAAGAAAGCTAACTTTCCTAGAGCATCCTCCAAGAGCTAGCAAGCTAAGGCTAGTAGACAAATGTATGGCTATCTGCCCTAGCCCTACACTCTCACTCTCGTCTTAGATAACAAACACTGCAGTTTCGGTCCATTATGGAATTCCATTGCAAAGCACCTGCAAATCACTCACCTGTGGCAAGGAACTCCATGGCTCCTGATCCACCTGCTCCAGTTGAGCCCATCACCATTTCTACTCCTAGCCTGTCTGCTCCTCCAGAGGAAACCTTGATCGCTTCATCAACACCTGCCCAGAGTTGTCAGGAATAGGACAGGCTTGTCACTGAGTGAGAGACTCCTGGTGAGCCAGATTACTTCTCCCACCACTTCACTGGTCCTCCTTTAGTGTTACTACAGAAGCATTCATTGACTCAGGGGCAGCAGGGAACTTTCTGAGCCAGTGGTTGGGTGTCAGTAGGAGCATTCCTCTAACCACCCTATCCAAAACCCTACAGGTGTTCTTTTCCAAATATTTGGAAACATTCCTTCATTGATGAATTTTTGGAATATGATGAATGAGTGCCTTCAAGTGAATATTAATAAATATTGTATTCATCCCATATACATCCTCTGCCCTTGAACCATTGAGAGAGGAATGATCTTGTGCACCTTGGACTGGCTGACTTCTTGAAAAGTTAAAGGAGCTCTAATATTTTAAGAAGCAACAAATTGATTAGAAACTGGAGAAGTCACAGTCATCATAGATGGTAAATGGACTGCATTTATATAGCGCTTTTATCCAAAGCACTTAGCAATTGATGCCTCTCATTCGCCAGAGCAGTTAGGGGTTAGGTGTCTTGCTCAAGGACACTTCGACATGCCCAGGGCGAGGTTTGAACCGACAACCCTCCGACTGCCAGACAATCGGTTTTACCTCCTGAGCTATGTCGCCCCCCATAGAGTCAACAAAATATATTTTGAAAGCTGTAGCGACCTTACCTTGATCGTTGGTTACAACGTTTACATTGAGTTCCAAAGGTTCATTAATTATATTGGATTTCCCTGATTTCCCCTGTTTTCCCTGTCTTTAAGTTTTGCCAGATAACTTTAGCATTTCCCCTCCTTCAACTATAGTACTGATAAAACGTTACCTTTGCTTTCTAAACTCTTTTATAACCTTATTTCTCAATGATGTAAATAGACGTCTGTCATGTTTTGTTTCAGAACATTAAGAGCACGGTCCATTTGTTTCATGAGATCATATGTTTTTATTCAGCCAAGGGAGATGATCGCTTTGCCATGGTTTACATTTCACTTTCTTCATAAATCTTTGAATTGTCTTTTGAATTTTGGCCATAAAAGATTTAGTCATTTTCCATATTTTCAGAATGTTCCATTACCCGTGTATGATTTTGCCATTATATTATTTGTTCTTACGTATGTTGATGAAGGAATTCTCAAAAGATATGAACTATATGTAAATTCTTGCGCGTGTAACTCGCACGCACGCACAAGGGGTGTTTGGCGGACATAAGAATTGTGATAACATTAAGTACGCCGTCCCGAATTAAACATTCACCTGAGTTATGTAACGCCGACCAATTTAAAGTATCGCTCATCCAAGGGAGAGGGAGGGGATTCATTTGAATGGACGCTTACTTTAAAACTGCGCGCAACTAGCAGAACATCCGTCTTGTTTGCAGTACGTTTACAAGGATAAGATTGAGCAGGATTTTTGAGCAAGACATTCTAAGGATTTTTTTTTTTTTGCCTTTGCAGTGTGTTAATCAAATCTAGAGGATTCAGCAATGGGCAAGGAGGCAAGACCTTTGTGGGACAATCCTGTGCAGTTTGTTCTAGCATGTGTCTCTTATGCTGTCGGACTTGGCAATGTTTGGCGATTCCCATATCTGTGTCAAATGCACGGTGGAGGTAGGACTGGCTTTCCCCAAATTATTTTTTAACACTAGCCTACTACTAACCATGATTATGCTTTCTACACAAGTGGATGCTCAACTTCTTGTAATGTAAACAAGTAATAAACCAATCTAATATTGACATTGTCAAAATGGATGTTGATCAACAATCCCCCAAATGTATGGTTTTAGAAACTCTGTAAAATTACAAAGACATTTACCTTCATGTACGTTTAGTGTTAATATTTAATTTCTGTATTGTTTATACAAAAAACCCCCCACTAAATTCAAGTTATTTCTTGAATCTAAGCGTTATGCAGAACCAGACTTTGCATTACCATGTCATATTTTCAGTAGGATATACGATGAGGACTCACTAGAATATTAGCAAACAGAATGTAAATGTGAACTTCCTAAAATGATTTTATTCTTCTTAAAACAATGTAGGCGACCGACACATGCTCTTTCTAAACTGCCATGCACGTATTCGAGATGCGCCACGATTAATCAGCACATCATCTACTGTAAACGTGAAACATGCTGACAAATGTAGGGGAAGAATACTTAATTATGTTAGGCTATGTGTCATTACATCAGTTAAAAATGAGAGTGATCTGCTAGCGTAAACTTTCTGCAAAAAAGATTTATCAAAATAAACAGATGGAGATCCTTAAGTTGGTGAAGATGTAGGCTATTTCAATGAAGCAGAGCCTTTCTACCGCTGTAGGCGAGATTGCGGCCCTGGAGTGCTGACCGCCGACTCACATGCTCTCGACATTGGCGCGACGTATGAATTTTTTAATGTTCTTTTTCTTCGTTTGGCCAGCATACGAATGGTGACCTGGGCGACTGCCCTTGCCGCCAATGTCTAGAACCGGCCCTGATTTCAGCTAATGTTAGTAACTGCAGTTCCAGTTTCAGAAGCCGGCAATCAGTCTTCTCATGACTTCCTATCATTTTTTCACTTCATGATGAGTGAGGACAGCAGAGAGTCCGCCATCATTTTGTATTTTTGGCAGGGATGTTAGCCGATAGAAGGGACTGGGGATGGGCGCTACCACGGATTTTCTCATCGATTCAGGTACCAAGTAGCCTACCAAGGCTATCCCAATACCAATACCGATACTGAAAAAAACATTCTTGTGTTATGAACTAGCCTACATAAAAGGGGAAAACTCTTTGCATTAGTAGGCTAGGCCTGCTAAATAAATTGCCGAAGATCATACAATCTCTTTGTTTATTTATAACATTTATAATTATGAAACACATGTTCAATTGGCAACAACGTTCAACAAAAAAATATATAATTACCCTTTTAGGAGTTATTCTTCACATTAGGTCATCTGGAAAGTTGGGCTAATCATATCCTCGACAATATACGTACAATCTCTTTAAAATAATAATAATTTATATCCATAATTCGTTGTGACTGTATGTTTCTCAGCATATCTGTGTGTGTATGAAACGTGGAGGGAGACTGTAGAAGAATAAGCTTCTAATATCCTACACAATTATTTGCTACAATATTTCATTTTATGACTTTTCCATTTATTTTGGATTACAAAATAAATGTAATCTAATCTGAATACTTTTTGATTACTTTTGAATTACTTCAAAATCAAACATTGAAAATATTGCAATTTATACTAAAAAAATGGATGCAGCCACAAAAATGTGAGTTCCACAAATATTATTTTTTCTCTTTAAACATGTCAAAACATTTTCATTGAAAATAAAATGCATTTAGCATATTCAGCATCTACAGTTGGTCAAATCAAATTGCCCTTACAAAAACAGTACTGGCACTAACTACAGGTGTACTGTGTATATTCTACAACACGTGGGATGCTGTTTCTTTTGTGTAATCTTTTGTTGCTGCTGTTTTTTAATCATAGGCCACATGGAGGACTGTGCTCTTATAATGCAAGGGGAGCACTCACTCAAAATGTTCATCTTCCATTTTCAATGTAAATAAAAAGGAATAAAAAATCCATTATTCATAAATCATCATTAAAATACAAAAACAAATATTAGTTAAGTAACCATTAACAAAACTGGCAACCTGGCAACCTGAGAGGAGTAACAGTACATATTACCCTCAAATTACTCATGCAAAAACATGCTGGCATAAATGTCTTCAGGTGTACTGTACTGTTTCTTTTGTTGAAGTTTTTGTTACTGATGTTTTTTAATGTGTTACCGTGTTACAGAGAGGGTGGGGTGGGTGGGTGCTACCGTGTTACTGGGAGGGCACCCCCCTCGGGTAACACGGTGACAAATACAACGTCATTCACAAATTTTTGCTGTTGCTCGACAACGAGAATACAGGTTGCCAAAGTTGGAAGAAGTCACCGAATTTCTCACTAGTCGCTAGATAAGATTTTTAGTCGCTAGGAAGGTCAAAGTTGCTAAATTGGCAACACTGACCTGTATGTCAGATGCGCTTTTCATGATTTAATAGCATTGGTTATCACGAAAAAAAGTTTTATAATTTTTAAATGGCCATATTTTAAAGACATAATCAAAAATGTAATCAAATAATCCTTGACAATATAACTAGCCTATAATCTAATTACACATTTTTCAAATGTAATCTGGGTTGATTATAGTTACTTATTTTTTGTAATCTGATTACGTAATCCCGATTACATGTAATCCGTTACTACCCAACCCTGTACAAATGCCTCAGAAACATCATTGAGCAACTTTATTTATCTATCAGAGGTTTTTGATGCAGTAGGTCGCTCCTTCCTGATTAAAAGTCTTTCTCATGTTGAGATTGGGAATGGAGCGTGTGAATGGTTTAGAAACAGCTTATCAGAAAGATCTCAGAGTATCACAGCGTCAGAGTAGACCTGTGTGCGCAGAGCATGAGCACCTTTGGTTGAAACCACCTTTTTTTTTTCTTTAGTCTTTTCTCAGCCATCTCTTTAACTTGCCTGAAATGGAATTCCAAGCTCCTTATATCGTGTATTAGGGGTGTTCATTTATGCTAATCAAAAGGTCTGTGAATGTACTTTTCATTTACAATTGATTGGTATTTTATCTACATACGCCCGTGGATACGCAAAAAGCTGTCTTCGAGTGATCAATAAATCCGGTGGAATCTGTTAGATCATTTCAGATTACATGTAAATTTACAGTTTTACAAAAATATTTAGAAATGAGGCCCAAAGAACATATGTTAAGATAAATTCATTCTTACTTGTTTCAAGAACTCAAAAAATGCCTGGAAACACTTTGCACTAAAAATATTTAGTACAGTTAACCTGAAAAAGTTGCATCGTGCCAACTATTTTTTTCTTCATACTAACCAGTAAATTGTGCTTATCCTCAAGTTGTTGAAAAAAAGTTACGTTTTTGTGCATGATATGGGCTTTGTTCATTGAATTAAGTTGTATGAACTGAAATATCAAAAATATTTAACATTTAAAATATGTTAACCTCACAAGGTGTGAGTATTTGTGTCAATTGAACATAAAGTCTTTATGTTAATTTGACAGTGTGGAACATTTGTTTAGAGTATACATACACATTTTTATGTATAATAAGTTTGTGTGTCATATGTGAATTACGGTTTACAGTGTAGGCTTTGCCCTGGAACATATTAATATAACGCACACAGATAGACACTCCGTTCTTGCCTTGGGTGTCTCCTTGGAATTCCTGTAATTCTGGTTCTTGTTCTCAGCAGAACATGCCTTTTAAGTTCCCCACCCCCATACTGAAATTAGAAAAACTTGAATGTGGAACATTTGTGTAGAGTTTACTTCATGGAACACGTTACTGCTGAAATTAAATCTTGACTCTCGTTTCTGTGAATAAATTCAATGCTAAGATCGGCAATATTGCAACTGAGGAGAGTAAATATTTTTAATATTTGTCTGTTTACTTGTTCCATTGTCTTTAAACTGAAACACTTTTCTTTTTGTAACTTACATTTGTAATGCAAATGTGTGTGAGACTGCTGCATATTACTCTTGTAAGAAGTTTTAATCTAAATGAGACAACCTGTAAAAATTCAGAATAAATATAAATAAAGCAGGAACATGGAGAATAAGTATTCAATGAAAGGGGCATTTAGGAAATTGAGGAAATGTGGCATTAAGGAAACCTATGGAAATTGTTAGTGTGAAGTCTATCAATACATGTCTAGAGTCCCTCTGTAACTCCAGCCAGCAAAGCTGCTTCTCAGAATAAAAACAAAACAATGCCAAATTATTGCATAAAACATGAAGTCCTTCTCAGAAAAAACTTGATCAAAGTTCACAAGTCACTCTAATCCTTCACAAGGGATAACAAACATACTTCTCAGGAACTGAGGTCAAGTGAGATTTCAGATGTACTGCTTAGAGCATATTCATTGGACAGTGACACATTTTTTGTTATTTTGGTTCTGTAGTCTAGCACTTTGAGTTTTAAAGGATATAATGACAATGAGGTTGAAGTGCAGACTGTCAGCTTTAATTTTAGGGTATTTTCATACATATCGGATGAACCGTTTAGAAATTATAGAACATTTTGTACATAGTCCCTCCCATTTTAACATAATGTAGAATAAAATAATCATTTTTTATATTTGTTTGCATATCCTTTGCATGCAATGACTGCTTGAAGTCTGCGACGCATAGACATCACCTGACACTAGGTATCTTCCCTGGTGATGCTCTGCCAGGCCTGTACTGCAGCTATCTTCAGTTCCCGCTTGTTTTAGGGACTTTCTGCCTTCAGTCTCCTCTTCAGCATGTAAAATGCATGTTCAGTTGGATTCAGATCTGGTGATTGACACGGCCAGTCAAGGATTTTCCATTTTTGGCCGTCAAAAAACCCTTGGTTGCTCTAGAAGTATGTTTCAGGTCATCGTCTTGTTGCATGATGAAGTGCCATCCAATGAGTTTGGAGGCATTTAGTTTTATCTGATCAGATAAAATATTTCTGTAGACTTCAGAATTCATTGTTCTACTTCTGTCTGCAGTCACATCATCGATGAAGACAAGTGAGCCCATTCCACTGGCAGCCATACAGGCCCAAGGCATAACACCCCCTCCACCATGTTTCACGGATGAGGTGGTATGCTTTGGATCATGGGCATTTCATTTTTTTCTCCACACTTTCCTCTTTCCATCACTCTGGTACATGTTAATCTTTGTCTCATCTGTCCACAAGACTTGTGTTCCAGAACTCTTGGGGCTCTTTTATGTCCTTTTTAGCAAACTGTAATACCACCTTTCTGTTCTTCAGGCTTATCAGTGGTTTGAATCTTGTAGTGTACCCTCTGTAGTCCTGCTGGTGTAGTCTTCTACATATGGTAGACTTTGACACATCTACACCTGCATCCAGGAGAGTGTTTTTGATCTGTTGAGCTGTTGTCAGGGGGGTTTTCTTCACCATAGAGAGTATTCTCCGGTCATCCACGACAGTGGTCTTCCTCAGTCTACCGGGTCTTTTGACATAATTCAGTTCACCAGTTGTTTTTTTCTTGTTAATGATGAACCAAACTGTTGACTTGGGCATGCCCAGGGTTTTTGCAATGTTCCTGATTGATTGATTTCCATTTCTGAGACTTATGACGGCCAGATTAATTTGCACATCAACACTGCTGTCTTCCTCATGTTGTCACACCCCAACAACAATCTCCAAAGGCAATTGCAAAGTCTAGAATCAAGACTAGACATCAACAGCTCTCTTCTGCATTCACTAATGACACAAATTAATACACCTGCCTAACAAAACACATCTTTGAAGCCAATTCAACAAATACTTGTACTACCTTAAAATGGGGGGGCCATGTACAAAACGTGCTGTCATTTCTAAATGGTTCATCCGATATGGATGAAAATACCCTCAAATTAAAGCTGACAGTCTGCACTTCAACCTTGTCATTGTATCCTTTGAAACTCAAAGTGCTAGAGTACAGAACCAAAATAACAAAAAATGTGTCACTGTCCAATGAATTATGGTGCTCACTGTAAATGTTCCAAGTTGTGGATATAAATTATTTAACAATATCTCTCTGTTTAACTTCAATCCACCTTTCTACCCTTCCAAACCCTCTATTGACACACATGGAATCTATCAAATCAAAACATATTTATTCACATTATCTGAGATATGACAGAGAAAGACATAAAGATAAGATAGATTGTTTGTCTTCAAGAGGAAATTTTTTTCAGTTATGTGCAGGCATATGATAACATTCCAAAAACATAACACATACACAAACTAGAAGAGTGCAGATCTCCGCCAGGCATGTTAGCTTTGCTGATGCAACAATAGAGGCTACACAATCAATGCAACCAGACAAATAAAATATGACAAGTTTTTACCATGTGCCACTGAAAATCCCAAAAACCTTGATTCAGTGAAGTAACGCTAAAAGTGGTGACAGATTATTTCATTCATATCAGCCACAATGTGTTAGACAGAGCTAACGTTGACGTTATAGTCTGGCACTTTCGTTTCAAATCTGGACAGGAACAATCTGGACAGGAACAATTCCAAAAGAGCAGCGATGTAAAATATCAATTTCAATGTGAAAATGCCAACAAAATAATTGCCACAGATTCAAACATTAACGTACCCTGTTAGTTGGTGTATTATTTTGTTGGCATTTTACATCGCTGGTCTTTCATTCCAAATGGAAGCAGTTGTTGATCACTTGTGGCCTCTACCGGCCGGTTAGGAGGAGTGAGGAGTTATCACTCAATGTATTTCAATAGAAAATTAATTCAAATAAAATACTTGTCGTTGACCGATTTGCAAAATATTCGAGAATTCAGGTCCTTGGGCTGCTGTCAGCATGCACACAAGTATTAGGCTGATCGGCCCAGTAGAATGCAAAATTAGCTGCGGACAGATACACAAACAAACACACACATGCAACCAAATGCATAATCCACTCCAGGCTCTCGCCTGGCGGAGATAAAAACGCCTTGAATTCCCCTTTCTCACAGTAGTGGTATTTTGTTGACTTAAAACAAATTTCAACTTCATCAAAAGCCACTGATACACCCTCAAAGACATGTTGGACGCAGGCAAAAAAAAGTTCATTTTTGAAACAGATTCAGCTTTTGGTAGGTTTAATCCATCAATCAAACAAACAAACAGAGTTCCATTCGTGCCTCTCTCCCTGTGGCTCTCTCTTGCTCTGGTAAAAAACCATGTGTCCTCCCAGCCAGGTGCATTTCCTTACCCCAATTACCAGCCTCACATATACTGCCTGAGTGAGGTATGCCCCCAGTTCCCAAAAACAATAAAACAAAACAAATACAATAAACAAAATAACTATTGATAATAATAATCGAATAGTGAAATGGCTTCTACACTCCGGCCCCTAATTGTGCAAAATGTAAACACAATTACAAAAATACATTTCTGAAGAAGCTATTAACACAAGAAAATAATAATATATATACAAACATTCTCAATGGTATATGGTATGTGCCATGTATGTACGCTTGACCGAATCTTCTTTGTTGGTGGCATTACCACCAGTCCCTGTAAAAACAGAAAAGTTAAAGTTCTGTGCATGACAGTCTGTTACCTCCAATTGCAAACAGAGCTTTGTGACAGGCCTTTCCAGTATACTGGTTTCCAGTGATAGGCCTTTCCAGTATACTGGTTTCCAGTGACAAGCCTCACCAGTATACTGGTTTTTGTTTGAAGCCGTACGGTGCGCACTAGGCCTTTGGCGTCGGATTTAGCTTCAAAAACCCTTCCCAGCATCCATGAGCCTCTGGGGACGGTAGTATCTGCAATTATGACAATGTCTCCAGGAGTGAGGCTTATTTTTGCTTTTGACCATTTTTGTCTCGCTTGCATCAAAAGCAGGTATTCAGAAATCCACCGTTTCCAAAAGAGGTCAGCCATTTACTGAACCTGTTTCCACCTCCTTCTGGTGTACAGATCTCCTTGCTCAAACAGTCGAGGAGGTAAAACTGGCTTTCCTTTTAACAGAAGGATGTGGTTAGGTGTGAGGGCCTCCAGATCATTTAGCTCATCTGAAACTATTGTGATGGGTCTGCTTTTCAAGATTGCTTCTACCTCAGAGGACGGTTTGCAATCCTTTATCATCAAGTGTCTGTTGATGTAGAACAGAATTGAGCACCTTCCTCACCATGCGTATAAGGTGTTTCCACAAACCACCATGATGGCAGGCTCGCCAATCTTTCCTCTTTAACGTTTGCATATTCCTTATTGCAGAATTGGCATTGGTAATCCAATATTTTCTCTGAAGGTGGCATATCATGTGATTTCTCCCTCCATGCCTCAGTTGTTGATGAATGTGGTGAAGAATGAGTATGGAAACAAGAAGATCCTTGGACAAGATAACAGGGTGTTTAGTTTCCTCTGGCATTGATGATGTACTCAAACGGCCACCAACTTTCAGGACTCCGTCTTCCAGTACTGGATCCAGTTTGTTCAGTTTAGCCATTCTGACCACTGCTGAGAGAAGAATTGAGGAATGTCTTCATCCCACGCATAATGTCTCTTACACAACTCCTGCAGAATCAACTTAGCTGACAGAGTAAAGGATGCAATAAATCCCAAGGGATCATAAAATGAACTGACCACTGATAGGATGCCTCTCCTTGTCTGTGGTCGTTCTTTCATGGTGGTCCTAAACTTGAACTTGTCAGTATTTTATCACCCTTTTTGCTCTTAACTTGGACTGGTACAATATAAAAGATGCAATAGTCCAGACAACCGGCCCCAACATGACCACATGTCTGTGGTGCAGCAGTTGCATTGCTGACTGCTGGTTCCTTGGGCTATTCTGTTTGTTCTGAGGATGTTCCTTTATCCTGATGTTCAATGTGGAGAATATCTGGGTGCTTTTGACTACACACATCACAACCCAACCGAACCTCAGTCTTTGCTAATGTGGCCCACCTTTAGGCAGCCGAAACAGATTCCCTTCTCCTTAATGAAGTTAATCTTTTCCCTGTGCAATTTTCCTTTGAACTGTGTGCACTTGTCCAGTACGTGACCACTCTTTTTACAGAACAAACAGCCTTGGTAAGTAGGAGGAGGGGAGGAGTGTGCTTTCTTCTCCATCCATTCTGATTTGGCTTTTCCTTCTACTGCAATAACATTTGTGGCAAAAATGCTTCCTTTGCGCTTTTCTAGATCCTTTATCTGACTTGGAGTCAAGCGTTTATTTGAGGAAGTGAGTTGGGTGTCCTGAATGTTGCCAAATAGTGAATCTGAAGCAATTCTGACTGGCCTTTTAATAAATCCAACCAAATCATTGAGCATTTCCCTCTGACCCCATCGCAGGTCACAGGCAGTGCTCTCCCAAAGTTTATAGGGCAACTTTAGGACAATGTTTCTCATGTTGGATGGCATGTCCAACTCTCTCATATACATGATTTTCTCTGTTGCATTATAACATCCACAAAGAAAGAGAGAAAATGCCTGTAATCCCTTGACATCTTCACTTCAGTAGCATGCATAAGAGCTGCCTTCTCAGCTTTAGCTTTAATGCATGCAGAGGATGTTTTAGAGACATGTGATGATTGGGAGGGGGACTTTAGATGACTTGATCTAGAGCATGTGACATTAGAAATACTGTCGCCAGGTCTGATTTCCTCCGAGTCTGCCACACTCAGGTTATCAGGATGTTCTTTGGTATTGGGTTGTGCATATGGTTGCCCAGCATCAGAGAGGCAGCTTTTCACATCTTCTGCAAAACCACAGTACAGGGTCTTTTTCATTTCAAGCCATTACCTTTGTTTTGCAATTTTGTCCTCAGGCAGGGGTAAGCTCAACAAGAAATCATGCTTATCACTGGCTTCATCAAAGCACTTGATAAAATTGGCCAGCTCACTTCAGTGACATTTTCAATAGAGTCCATAAGCACTTTGAGTTTTTCCATACACTGGGTAGCTTGCTTGCATTTTGATTTTCTTGCTGCCTGACACTTTCCTACATATAAAGCCAGACCATTGGCAGTATACTTTGTGCCTCTTTTTTCAGGCTGTAGAGCACCATCGTCCACTGACTTAGTGATGTCAGACATTTTGTGATTCCCCTTTAACACACAAAGATCCAATGTTTTCCCTGGAATGTAACATGGACAGGCTGTCAAACACAAGAAAAGTCTGAGTGGCTGGGTGCAATAGTACCCTCCTGGTACACTGCACACCAACAGAGTCAATTAATTTATTTTGCAGTTTGAAACAAAAAACAAAAAAACAAAGAACACAATTCTTACACCATCCAATTAACCTATCCTACAATGCCAAGAAAAAAAGTATTTACCTGATTTCCTCTGTTATTGAATATTTGTTGTACTGAATGGTTTCAGATCTTTAGACAAAATGTAATATTAGACAAACGGAACCCGAGAAAACACATTTTTTACAGTTATTCTTTTATTTACCACCACCCGTACCTGAGGGACACTGAAGTAAATTATAATCTGAAAAAAATGCTTTTATAATTCAAAATATAGTTCCTCATTTTCATAATGAACTGTATACTATGAACTCCTAATGAAATGAAAAACTACAGATCGTAAAGCTTACATATTTTTTTGTTTTTAGTTTGTTAATACTTTTTCTCCCCTCTTTGTTGATGCTCTAATTTACCAGTATATTTGATTTTCATAAGATTGGATAAATTAAAGAAAAATTTTTTCCCCTGGGTGGATAACATCTTCAGGTATTATGCTCTTACTCAAACTTCCCCAAGTTGTATTTTGTGGAGACAAGCTCCTGCACATGGGCTGGGAGCAATCTAGAGTGATGGGGAGATATAACATCCCATGCTATACTGAAAAGTTGCATGGAGGAAACACTTGGGTTACAGAAACCAGATATTGCAAAACTACTTTTTTGAAATAAAGTGCAACTGTATCAATTTCAGTGTTAGTATTACTAAATTATGGTGGTTTTGTTATATAGGCTAAGGGCAAATGTATCAAGGTATATTACAGGAACACTGAGAAAAGCGCTAAAATGTGCATGACAAAACTCAAAATGGAAAAGGTAGTTAAAGAAATACGAAGTGCGATATTCAAATTCAGCACATCCCCCCCCCCGCCCCCCCCTCCTTGGAGTGTGCTTTTACAGAGACTACGCACTATCCCTCTCCTCTTATTAATTCCACAGAGAATGTGCAACTTTGGTGGTTTGTTAGGACCGCACGCACACAAATCAGTTTGTGCCATGCAGCTGTTGCTCTATTCAGTTTATTCAAAGTCTCAGTTTCAGTGAAATCCGCAAAATATGTGGATGGCGTCATCTCCGCAGAGTTATAAACCTATAATTTAATAACTACAGTGTCCACAATTATTCATCCCCACCATGAATGCTTTATAAACTTTATCAAGATTGCAGTGAATGAATTTTGTATGATTATATGTGCAAAATTAGTTTTGATAGCACTTAATTGGGAAACTGGTGTCGCTGTGGCCTATCTACTGTTCAGGGAAAGTCTCACTCACTGTCTCTTTGCAGGTGTGTATGTGTGTGTCTAATTGACAAACTTGGTACTGATGTCTGAGCAAATCGCATTAAAGAGGTAGGAAAAAAGATCAGAATCCAAATAATATTGGCCAAATTCGGTAGGAGAATACATTTGGAGAGCATTATTCGAGTGTTGCCAAATATGGTATTTGTATTCGGCACCATCCCTAAAGTGTTATTGAGTATATAATTAAACACGAATATTTATAAATATCCTAGGAAATAAACTTCCTCTTTAAGTGTAAATTTACTTTAAAAAAATGTCACCAGCATTGAAAACATGTTTTACTCTACCAAAAAGTATGTTTTGTTTTCACATTTGTGTAAACAATTCACAAATGGAAAAAGGCAACATGAAAGGTAAATCCGTATAACACGTTCAAACAGTGTGGACCGTCTTCTGCCTGTTAAAGTGATCCCTACCTGACAAGGTAAAAAAGTGTGATATGACAGAACAGAGACAGAGATGTTCAGAGAATTCATACACATTCAAACTTTGATTTGATGAGATGAAAATTGGCAATGCACACCAGCAGTGGTTGACCTTAGATATTATGTCTTTGTTGTTTCATTTACTGGTCCAGAGGCTCCTGTTATGGTCAGTGGAATCATAAATATATCCATGTATTTCTTGTAGTGCGGTCCCCAGAACTGCACACAGTACTCTAAAGTGGTCAGACAAAAGTATTGTGTAAGATAAGTATAACTTCCTTGAATTTATACTCAACACTTCTGGCTATATATCCAAGCATCCTGTTGGCCTTTTTACTGCTACAGAAACAATAATACAGCAATAATAGTTCATCTTCATCCAATTTAATACAGTAATAATAGTAGACTTGTTTTCATTGTACTTGATGTTCAACAGGAGACAGACTACTGTAAGGATTTGGATTTTGTTGTCCAATATCAAGTGTCTGTTTTTCATCATATAATAATACAGAATAACTTAACCAGTTTTTGACAGTGAAATTGTATGGTCAGCTAGCTAGTTGAGGAAGAGAGCAATGAGGAGTCCTAGCAACAACTAAGCATATAAAAATTACTTATAAGCACAAAAAGTGGATCTCAGAAGAGAAAAATGAAAATGGACCAGGATGGAAAGGTAGCCTAGTTGCCAGATTTGGATGGCTTAAGCAATTGTCAAATCTGAAAACATCTGTAGTCTGACCGCTACAGCAGTGATATATCAATAACCTTCAAATCAAAATGTTTAAAAACTGAGATCGCTCAACACACACCTCAGTCTTCTAACTTGCAAAAAATGCTTATTGTGGAACACCTTCTGGTAAACTTCAGTGGGGTGTGTGGGCTGCTGCTGTTGACTGAGGACCACAACAAAACAATCACTCTTTGAGCCAACTCTCTTTGAGCCAATTGTCTTTCGGTGTCTGACATTTGTGTTGTTTATTGATCATAGCCAATTTATTTACACAGCTGTTAGCAAGGAAGATACAAGGAGAAAGTGCTTAATGTCTTAATTTGGATCAAAAGTCAAAAACAAGATATTATAGCTAGCTTGCTTAACATAAGTAAAATAAAACTGAATCGTTTCTATGATTTTTTAATATTACTGGCCTGTGTGGCAAAAATGTGTTTGATCAGAAACATTATTTGTAGCGTATTTCATCCTGCTAATCTCACTATTTCATCCCGCTTCTGTTACAAGTGTCATAATAAAATTATGGATGACATACATGTATTGTGTCATTATTGTGAGTTGGAATATTATGGCAAAAACAGTTATGTTTCTTAGAACGCAAGTGAATTAGTGGAAAACGCAGAATTTGAAATGTCCTGCATTCCAATGATGCAGCATTCCATTGGCTAGCGCGAGCACTGGTTTTGGGGATATTGCATGCATCATGCATTGCCCCCTGTAGTTTTTGAAATTTATAAGAGAGCAGAAGTTTCAAGGTGGTAACAGGTGGATTTCATTTCAAGGTGATTTTGAGCTAGCTAGAATGGTTAAACTTTATGCAGGTTATGGCTGTAGCAATACTTGCTACCTAGCTAGCCGGCAGGCAAACTCCTGGATGAGTTGGGAAATCTGTAAATACTACAATGTGAGCTGCTGGGCCCAACAAAACCTCTTTTTTGTGCTTTTTGATCTGATGTGTTGTGTTGTGTAGGACTAAGAAAGCTATCGGCCTAGCTTGTTGCAATGTTTGTCTCGGTGACCGTTTGATAACGTTTCCCCCAGCTTGTAGCCCAGCACTGTGTGGGCTGAGCGCTGTTCATGTTTCTGATGTCTACTTTGACCTACTTTCCCAACTTGTACAACCAAACATATTGGCTACAGTAAAATATCTAGGCCTCGTGGTGCAGCATGTGCACATGTTTCTGTGCGTCTAGTGCCCTGTAAAAAAATATTGCACAGGCCCGTGATAACTAGCTTCTGCCACTGTCCATGGCGTAGTGAGGTAGGCCCTTATTTTAGGCAGCATGCACCAGACAACATTGATGCCCCATGCCCTGATGGCTGCAGTCATTTTAATTGGCAATTCAGCAGCAGTTTACAGCCTGTGGTATTTATGACTCCAGCGTGCAGCAGTGGAATTATAAAAGTCCCGAGTGGAGAAAGAGATTCAATGCGGTAGTTAGAAATTGCAGTCAAAATTGCACTTTACACTCATCTCCAGCTGATTAACTATGACTAAAGATCTCTATTCTAGTTTTCCCTCCTTCCCCCATCTTAAAAACTGAAATGAATTAATAGTTCTGGTCTCTTCAACTGTGCACTGCTTTCTGCTGTAGTCCAGAAGACTTATCATGGGACCACTGGGTTTTGCCAGTACCAAGAGGAGGTACACAAAACGAAGCTCAAATTAGGCTATACGAATGAGTGACCCACAGAATGGTGCCTAGTCTAGCTTTGTTATGAATGATTTATAAAACCATGTAAGTTTCTGTACACAGTGCAGTATTTTTAAAATATGTTCCTCAATCCCCACCATTTCGTGTATTTAGGATCTGTGTCTCTTGTCTAATTGCTAGTATAATTGCAATATTATAATTTACTCTATTACTCTAATAACATTTTGTATATTGTATTAGATTGTTAGAATATAGGCAAATAATCAAAAATTGTAAGAAAATACATATATTTTTATGATCTTAATTTAAAGGTATCAATATTGCATATTTGCTTGACAGATGTCATTTTTCAGAGTCATTCACAGTGCATAGATAGTGTTTCAACATCTTTGGAACAACAGTTGAATATCTGTTTATCCACATTGTGTATGTAGCTGTATGTTTCTTAGAAATCTTCAGGATAAATGTAATTGAATCACAAATATGCAAGGATTATTTTCTGTCATTATGGAGTGAATAACGTCAAAAATAATGTTGGTCAATGTCAAAAATCAAGGCAAAGTAAAAATAACCTGATTTACATCTATATCCTGATAATTATTTACTACTGTAAGTGATTAGTCAAAAGAAAAGAAAAATAAATGAAGTGGCTCTGTCCCCACAGGTGGATTTCTGATCCCATATCTAATCATGTTGGCCCTGGAGGGCATTCCACTGTTCTACATGGAGCTGGCAATTGGACAAAAGACGCGACTGGGCAGCATCGGGGCATGGAATGCCATCAGCCCCTACCTTGGAGGAGTGGGTAAGCATGGGAGGAATGAATGTACACACATGCCTCCATACATACATACATACAGTAAACACACATCTAAACGTTGTACATATACTTTTGTTTCTGATAAATCAAAACCGCAAGTTAGTGGAAACCTGGCAAATGACAGTCAGTGGAGCTAATTGTAAAATTTTGCATGTGCGAAATTCAGGACAGAAGAATTTTATGGTAGGACCAAAATTTTAATGCGTTCAATCTGAAAAAATTTTATCCTCTCTGGTAGCCTACGTTATTTATGGAAGCACCACCAGATAATGCTTTGTTTGGAATCCCCACCTCCAAACATAGTCCCACATATACATTATTTGATTTGTTGCCAGTTTCTATCACATTTATAGTTCTGTGCATTTAGTTGGGTAGCACTGTCACCTCACAGCAAGAAGGTCATGGGTTTGAATCTCCACTTGGGGCCTTTCTGTGTGGAGTTTGCATGTTCTCCCCGTGTCCGCGTGGGTTTCCTCTGGGTACTCCGGTTTACTCCCACAGTCCAAAGACATGCAGGTAGGCTAATTGGAGACTCTAAATTGCCCATAGGTATGAGTGTGTGAGTGAATGGTGTGCTCTGTGATAGATTGGCGGCCTGTCCAGCGTGTACTCTTGCCTCTTGCCCAATGCACGCTGGGATAGGCTCCAGCACCCCCCGCAACCCTGCTCATGTTAAGCGGGTGTAGATCATGGATGGATGGATGGATCTTTAATCAGATTACTAAAACTGACCAATATTTCACTTGTCTAACAATTCACTCTTGGTTACGATCAGTTCCCTGGGCTGTCATGATGTGTTATGGAAATTGTAACAGCTACACATTATGATAAATAATACAACTGCACTTAGGTGTTCAGTAGGAATGACAATCCTTTTTTTTGTATATTGTCTCTGAGGTTGTTTATCCCACAATCTCCTGCCCTTTTCATTTTTTTTGCAATCACTTTATATCTCTGGGTAAATGACAAATCTAGATGGGCTGAATGGCCTGTACTTGTAATTATTCTGTGTTGTTACATACACCCACAATGGTTATGCATTTACATGCACATACCTATACAAATATAGCCTACACACTATATAGATACAGTATGTACCAAACATACATTCCACCAAAGACAATAAGGTACATAGTCTCATAAGCTGCATTTCCATGTTGAAGGTTAATTTAGCATGACGTGCTGACTGGGAATTTAGCTAAAATGTACTGACCATCATCTGATAATTATTAACCATTTTGGTTGATGCTTGTTGGAAAGTAAACCATTTAGTATTATGTATCTTCATCTCGTACCAATAAATTGACTTAAGCCAGCTGCATGGACTAAAATGCCTTAGGTGATAAGGATGAAAAAGCACAGTGAGGGTGCAGTGAAGGCAAGGAAATGTGCAAAAAGTTGAATTCCTTCTCGTTGCTTTCAGGTATAGCAAGTGTTATGACATCCATGTTCCTGTGTTTGTACTACAATATTATCAATGGATGGGCCTTCTGGTACCTCTTTCATTCATTCCAGGTAAGCTGGATAACTTCTTTGGCAAAACTATTTGAAACACCTACAAACAAGAGAGTGTGTAGCACTGCATCAAGGCTGAACTTGAACACTCCTAGGGTATCTGACCTGGCAAACTGTTCCAAACAATTACAACTCTGAATAAAGAAATACTTCCTGTTGTTTGTGCACAATTTACTTTTTGATAGTTTCCACCTATATCCCCTTGCTCTACTTGTGCTCTCCATATATAGTATATAAGCAAACACTGTTTGTGCTGCCCTAGTGTCCTCTGGTTATTAGTTCAAAAGCTTAGTGGCTTTTACAAAGAACATTTGGTCATATTTTGTTTTTAAATGGTTTGAGGGGAGAAATACTTAGATTTGAGGATTTGACATTCCATTCAATGTCCTTGACTACCCATGTCTAGCATTTAATTAATGCAATTTTACAATACAGTTAATTTGTCTTAACTGTTCAGAATAAGTGTATAAACAGAATTATAATGTGATTGTCTTTCAAATTTTCAAGTTTTTACTAGGAAACTATTTTGGAGGCATAATGTATATAGCATTACTGTGTCACTTTGGAAATGTGTTCACCCTGTTCAGCATGTTTTTGTGTTTTGTCCCCCATCCCTTATTCCAGGCAGTGCTACCCTGGGCAGATTGTCCATTAAATGAAAATCAGACAGGATACCTGCATGAGTGTGAGGTCGCCACACCCACGCAGTACTTCTTCTACAGGGAGACCCTTAATATCACTTCCTCCATCAAAGAGAATGGGGGCATTCACATGGGCCAGGCACTGTGCCTCCTGCTGGCCTGGATGATAGTCTATCTCTTCATTATACGAGGGGTTCAGTCCACTGGCAAGGTAGCACTATTTTGAGGAAGCTATGCTCAAGACCAGGTGTTTGAAGCCTGAATGAGGATGATGCAAATAAGATGTACACAGGCATGTTCTCTTTGCATCCACATTTCATACAAGAGTATGAATAAATAGCTATGCTTCAAAGAAAATCCCAAACCCTGAAAACAAATACACACCAAGACAAATAATCTGTTTCTATGGTTCTTTAGGAGTGGACGTGATTAAAGCACTTATCTGAGGGTTAGCAACGACCTGAACTAATACTTTTCCAGAAGGCTGAATCTTGGGAATTTCTTGGAAAACAGCCAGTAAATTTGTGTACATTTGAGTTTTCATTATCCTCAGTGCACATGTGACTATTTTCATTGGATTATTATTGTGCATGCAATAATTGCATGAAATAATGGGAAAATAAAAATAGAACTTATAACAGGAATGTTTCTATTTCCATAAGGCTTTTAAAAAGTGCTTCATTTGCCATATCTCTCATCTGTCTGGGAAAGCTATCAGGCATGTGGCATAGAAATAAAAGGAAGCTTCTTCACTTCTTTTGTAATTTACTTTGGGAATACAAAACAGAAGATCAGCATAAGATCTGGGGGTGTATTTGGGCTGATATCCATTCAAAATGTCAGATATGTAATCTGGTGCTATGCCGTTAGTAATTAAAATAAAATAATTATTTAATAATCAATTCTGAATTTCATGGGCCAATACAGAGATGCAAGTATGTGTGTGATGTGTGCTGCCTTGGTTTGTGTAAAGATTCTTGTTGCTGCAATTGGCACAAGTTGAAGTTGCTCTATATTTTTTGGAAGACCAGAGTATGGAGCATTACTGTTTAATCTACTTGTAACAAAGGCATGTATTAACCTTACAACATCAGCTTGTGAGAGAAGAGATCTTATTTTGGTAATGGAAAAATGCCACCATTTTTATATTCCTTATTTGAGGCTGAAAGCTTAAGTCAGCTTGCAAGACTACACCTAGATTCTTAACTTAAGTTTTATTTTTTTGACACTAGAGGTCCTTAGATCTTTGATATTCTTTTTTCTGGGTCTTTCTGGGCTCATTGATAAGGACCTCCAGATTCAACTGAAGAAAAGTCTGAGACATCCCTAGTTTGATATCACTGACATTTTTCACAGGAACTGATTGCGCTTTCATCATGAGGGAATACGGAAATGTACAGCTGAATATCATCAGTGTAGCTATAAAAATAGCAGCTAAAGTAAGCAAGCCAAGGGAGGTGGAGATATGCCAGGAGGAAGTGTAAATGGGGAATATGGCATGTGACATCAATTGTAATTCTACAGCATTGTAAATCATCAATGTAACCCAACCAGACCAAAGCACAAATTTATAGGAAATTATCAGTAATGAAAGTGAGAACTGGACTGGTTATAAAGGATGCCAAATGGCAAAAGCTTACAAAGAAAGAAAGAAGCCAACACATACAGAACTATGGCAATGTTTCAGCACCGCCCCCCATGCTTTAACCTTTGCCAGTGCAGGCACTTACGCCACGGAGACAAATATATCTTTTTATGGTATCTGAATGTTTGCAATGAGTCATGTTGAATGAAGCATTTCTTCTCTTTTGCAGGTGGTGTATTTTACAGCTACCTTCCCCTACCTGGTCCTGATCATCTATTTGATCCAAGGACTCACACTTCATGGGGCACTGAATGGCTTGTCCTACATGTTTACTCCTAAGGTAAAGCTATATTATTTTCCAGCTTATTGCTGGAGGTCAAAGGTTTACTACTCTGCCGTATTTCTGGGAAGCAGGGCAAAGCTCACATATTGTCTGTTATACACTGATAGCCGCATCATTGTCTCAGATCACTTCACATCATCACTGAGTGTATGTGTTTCTGTGTGAGAGTTTGTGATCGTTCTAGGATTGCAATGGTGACCTAATATTTTGTGTGTGTATATGCACAGCATGTTTATTTTGTGTGTGGGGGTGGGTGAGATAGATATAATTACTGTGTCATGTTCTAGCAATGTGATGTACCTTACTGTCTACCCTGTACATACATTCCTTCATAGATGGAGCAGTTGGCCAATCCCACAACATGGATCAATGCTGCCACTCAGATATTATTCTCCCTCGGCCCAGGCTTTGGCTCCCTTATTGCCTTTGCTAGCTACAACCAATACAACAACAACATTGAGCGGCAGGCCATCATAGTCTCCTTGATTAACAGTGGCACATCCATCTTTGCTAGCATTGTTACTTTCTCCATCTACGGTTTCAAAGCTACATTAAACTATGAGAATTGCCTGGAAAGGTAAGCTTTTGGTTCAGGGGATGGGGAGGTTCACCACTCTCACCATTTTCAGAATGGTGACACACTTTCTTAAGCATCCGTTGGGAAATATTTGATTCTGGATGACTGCAATGATTTCATGAGGAAAGTCTGCTTAATGTGTTTCACTTTGCCTTTATCTTTTAATTACAAACTTAAATTTTATGAATAAAACATGTTGTTATAATAACATAAAAAACAGACCCATTAGTACTATGTGTATTTTTGTCATCCAGTGACCATGAAGAGCTGGACTTACCAGCTTTACTTAAATGATCTTAATATAACCTATAATAAATTACAATAGACTGCACAAGCAGCGACATTTAGCCTTTTTAAATTGTGCCATGTTTATTACCCTGTGATAAAGAGTGAAATTCAATTGCCTCTTAGATAGATAGTGTTTAGATTATGGCCTTAAAGAGAAAAACAGTGAATTAGGTACAATATTACATTGTTTCTAAGAATGCTACTTGACCTGACCTCCACAAACATCAAAGCAAAAGTAATTGGGGCAATTTAAACTCTGCTCATACCCTTATCTAGGCGGATGATCTATGGGTCCTGTCTCCAGCAGACTCTGTTGCTTCCAACAGCGTAAGCTCACTTAAATTAATAAGTACTTGGTCAGCTTTTAGATAGGCCGGTCCTTGTCATAACTGAGCCTGACCCCCCCTCCCTCCCTTCCCATCCCTTAACTCAGCATCACCCAATCAGGGCAAACATCCTCAAGCCATGTTGAGTATGGTATTTAAGATGGCCACAGGAAAAAGTTGCGTCATGTTGCAGTTGGTTTCCGATCCTTGGAGAATAGAAGTTTCTCTCTTCATTTTGGTGGTGGTTCATCGGTTGTACATTTTTAGTTTGTTTCCTTTATCCTGTGCCACAGGAACTGGAAGAGGGTAACACTTTGGCAAGGTCTGGCTTAACAGTCTCTCTCTCTTTTCTGGTATTTCCTAATTAATTGTTTAATGTTTTGTTTAATGTCTTCTGTTTTGTAATCCAGGAGTAGTGAGCCTGCATTCAATTAGGAATGTATGATTTCAATTCATTATTCTAATTGACTGCTTCTTATTGAATTCTATTATTTAATCTTAATTGCTGATAGAGTTTGTTTTGACTTGTTAGTTCATCCCACCAGTTTACTGTAGACTGACCTATTAATGAATTTGGCGATTAATTTATCATTCTAATTTCCAACAATCAAATAAATCATGTAAAATATATTTGATATGTCGGTTAAGTGAGGGGTTCTAGCACACAGTACCTCTTGTGTTCAGTATTCAGAGAGCTGAACAGTCAAGGGCTTTGACTGTTTGAACCGCTGTATTCGGTTAATAATAAACATATTTTTTTACAAATCCTTGTCTGACATTTAGAAGTTCCAATTGAGGTTGTCCTGTAGCATAGTAATTTATGCTATTGAGTAAACTGTGGTAAACCCTAAGAAAAGTTCAGAACATTTTCTATAGGTACGTTTTCTATAGATACATTTTACATAAATTGGATTACCAGATAAAGAAAGAGATGTCTCGGTTTTTCTCCTTGCCTCTGTCCCTCACCTCTTTTGACCTGCCAGCATACCCGGGCCAGTCAGAGCTGGATCAGCAATTGCAGGACATGGTCTCAGAGCAATATCACTTGATGACACAGAGGCTGGAACTTGCTGGGAGCCTTAATGCCATGGACAAGCTGGATGAGGAGGCAATCCACAACCTACGGACTGTGTATTTGGATTATTTGGTATCCACAAACGATGATGGAACTGAGCGTTTGGTGGTAGAAAGGATAAAAGTGTACCTTATAAAAAGCCAAATGAATGACTGCTGTCCGCAGTCCAGCCTGAGTGGACCCCGGCCACAGGAGCCAAACAGGAATACAACAGAGAATATGACGCTTTCCCACTCGGCTGAGAGATCCCCACCGCACTTTGTCAGCTCTGGGTCATCTGGCTTCTTGTCACAGGAGATAGAGCCTCCACACACTGTGCAGAACTTGGCAGGGACACTGTGGGCAATGTTTTGCCTTTCATTTCACAATTGCAAAAATAATGGGGAAAAAACATTATGTTGGTAGTACAGGGAACAGTCCTGATACCCTGGCACTGAAGGAGAACAAGGCTGATGTCATGGTGTTATAACAGCAGAAACACAGAAGTGTCTCTTGGAGAGCATGGAAGTCTTACAAAATAATTGTCCTGTGCTGCCTTAATTAGCTGTAAACATTTGCTGGTGTCCTACAGTGATGCCCCAAAATCCTCTGCAACCCTCACCCCCATGGATTAATATGCTCAATATCCCAAGTCTGAACTTTACAGTGTCTCACAGAAATAAGACTAATACAGTATCAGTTGAAGACTTCTTATTAATTACTGTTGTTACCGTCATATCATTACTATCATTTGAGTCCTAGGTTTTTGCAGTAATTGAATCAGTACTGCGACAGCTGCCCAATCTCACTGCAGTGAAGAAATGGAATTTGCTCATGAAATCATTTGCCACTTTGTTGATATACCAAAGCTCCTAGAGTGATTATTATTATTATTATTATTGTTGTTATTATTGTTATTTTATTATTATTATTATTATTATTATTATTAATAATAATAATAATAATAATAATAATAATAATAATAATAATAATAATAATAAATACTATGAAATAACATAAATTAAAATGAAATAAATGAGCCTGAATTTACTGTAAGGACTTTTCCCACTGTCGCTATAGTGTGTTACATGTGTGTGTTACATGTCCCATGTTACAGTGTGACATGGACTGCATGCACAGCATTTTTTCCCAGGAGAATAATTCTTATGTGGACATCTCTAATTAAGAAAAAAATTGAGGCCTTGAGGACTGTTGAGATTCGTTATAAAGCAGCGTATGTGACGGACCTTTGACCTCTGCAGGGTGAGAGTGCTGCTTTTAAACACCTTTGACATGGCAGAAGACACCATCAACATGGACAACATCAATTACTGGGTAGCAGAGCTGAACCGCACAGATCCAGAACAGTTTGCAAGTATATCCTCAAAACTAGACCACTGTGATCTGCAAGCTGAGCTGAACACGGTAAAGTGTGTGCATGCGTGCCTTCACCAGGCTCAATGCAACCTACTCCCAGTTTTGAACTCAAGTTTCTAATTAGTAACAAATAGAGAACATTATTTTATTGATTGTATTTAAGTTCAACTACATTGTATCATTGGTTAGTACTAACATTATTTTATCGATTGTATTTAAGTTCAACTACATTGTATCATTGGTTAGTACTAATGATAATGCATGTTTTTGCGTTTAACTTTATGTGATGGCTGAATTCTGCCAACGTTACATTTCAGAATGTTGCTGTCTACACTGTTATCTGCCTGTTGTTACCCTTATCAGTGATAACAGATTTAAGTTGGTGATACTGAACAAAGGATTTGTTGCCAATATTGTACTTCTGGACCAGGCACTCAAATGTCATGCAAGTGCTATTTTTGATAAGTATGCCTTTTTGCTTTTTTGTTTCCAATCGGTGAAGTTTGGTTTTTTGTTCAGTACAAAGTGAGGGTTATTCCATAATGGGGTGTATTTGCATGGTCCCATTGTCAAGTTAGTGGCTTTGTGGGCTTTCCACTAGAAGAAAACCCTCAGATACACCAAACAGCATAAGTATCTGAGTGGTGAAGGAACATGTGTAGTCTTACTCGGAGCTACTGGAACGGGATTGATTTAATGTTATCTTAGTTATCCTGTTCCAAAATAGCGTTTTAACCTTCCCTATGTGCTAACAGTTGTGCATAGAAGGAGACTGCAAGTGATCCACCTGTAGTGTTGCTCTATATGGTATCTATCGTGGTAGAAGCGGACATGCTTCTGGCATGTGTAGCCTGCATAGATACAATTGTGTATCTTGCCATGGCAGAAGTGTATACACAAGTGACTACAGGGTGCAGATATCCTGAGTTCTATGCTTATGTTAGGACCCTGAAACTGCTAGGTGCACTGCAATAACAGTCAAAAAGGAATTCCAGGTTTAAGTGAATAAAGTTTATTTTACAGTGTGTGCAATGATGGTAATATACAGATACAAAAGAGTGTGTGCAGTGAGATGGCTATACATGAATGGCGCGTAGAAGGTCCTATTAACAAAATCATCAAATAAGGACACAATCTTAACAAAGCAGTACGGATCAATGATCGCGCTTTACCTATACCCATATGCATATCACACTTAACCTTTGTAGTCGAGACACCAACTTCTGACAATACAAAACGTGATTACACTGTATTATGGAGAACATAAAGTTTACATAATGCTGATCCAGCAGGATATTTTGCAACTGAGCACTGTCTCTTTATCAGATCCTGCTGACTCCTGGTCTGCATAACAAACAGTGTTTTTCTTTCGGGCACACTTCATATACCACCAAGTTGTCAAAGCCATCGCTATGGTAATGCTTTTGAAACAATTATGGCTTTTGATGGTTATTGCATTGTGAGTGTTTAATTGTGACCAATGAGTTACATTATTTGGTATGGTAGATACAACTTGTAACTGGTTCTACCTCTTTGATATTTATGTTTCTACAGAGTGGTTAGCTTAATTTTTTTTTTTCCTGTGAAATTTTGTTATTATTGAGTCCAGTTAAACCAAGTGGGGGTGGGTGAGTCAGGAACATTGAAAACAGAATTTATTTTATGTAAGACTGTCATTTTGACAGTTGCAACTCTGCCTATCAGAGATAATACCACCCATCTATGTAGGTCAGCTTTTATGGTTTTGAGTAGTGGATTGAAATTTATATGGGCCTGGTCTGATGGCTTGGTACAAATAATAATACCAAGATACCAAATAGTGGGGTCTTTGTTGGGTTGTAATAATACTGAGATGATAGTGGTGTTCAAAGGTGAAATGATTTGCCAAAAATGTTTGAAGGATTCAGCAGGGAAGCCATCTGGGCCTGGAGCTTTATTATTAGGCATTTGATTACGTTTTTCATCTTCCTCATCTTCCTCGGCCCTGGGCACCTGCCCGGAGGTCTAGCCCAAGTTTGCTGTGCACCCCCCTCGCGCCCAGAGCTCCAGCCCTAGACCAGCTAAACCAGTTGGGCACCCTCGCCTCCTGCCACGGTTGATTTTCCATAATAAACCGGTGCCTGCCCACGGCAGATGGGTTCCCCCTCTGAGTCCAGTTCTGCTTCTGTTATCAGTCAGGGAGTTTTTCCTTGCCACTGTTGCCCTATGCTTACTCTTTGGGGGCCGGTTCTCTGTAAAGCTGCTTTGTAACAAAGCTCCTTTGTTAAAAGTGGTATACAAATAAAAATTGATTGATTGATTCATGAAATTCCCCTGGTGATAATGGTGTATCTATTAAATAAGCTTGATCTTTTGTTAGTTTTGGGATACCCACACTAAGAGTGTATGTTCTTTGAGTCAGGTCATTGTCCATGAGTATAGTTTCTAGTAAAAACCCTGGAATAATGTTATTTATCTCTTGTGGTGAATGTACCATCTCCCTTGCGGAATTCTCCATGACATGAATGATTGTTTTGAGGTATGAAAATAAGGTATTTTACTGATTTCTTGCTGCATTCAACGTTTGTGTGTCTAGTCTCTGAATTTGAAAGAACTGTGTTTTTTATTTATTGTCATTACGCTAAATTAATATTTTAAGCTTATTGTGTGTTGGATTTCTTGCACATATGATTTCTAATTCTTTATGTTTTGTTCAAGGTTATTTTCCTTTTCCATTTCTTGATGAGTATGACATTATTTTCCCATGTAATACGGCTTTTCCCATTTCCATTTGTAGCATTAGTGAGGTATCCCCAGAGTCATTCATTTCCATAAAGAATGCTCACTCTCTTCAGACAACTGTCAAAAGCAGGGTCTGTGAAAACTCCATCTAGTGGGTGGTTTGAGGAATTGATTGTGGTTTAAATCTAGGGATATACATATGTGTGCAGTTACTGATTTGTTATGCATTAACAATATCCATTTGGTGATTAATATGGACATGTCTGGAGTTCTATGTTGCAGAAGAAGACATGGTAGAAGTGTGGATGTTCTGTGTGATAAATTTGGTTTCTTGAAGGCATATGTCAGAATTTAGCTTGATTAAATGTTTTAATACTTTTAAGTTTTCTTGTTCTGAGAGCCTAATCCATGGATGTTTCAGCTAACAAAATTTATTGGGGGCATGGTTGAGGCTAAAATTTCATTATTTTGAGGGTCTGTCTGTTTGTAGTAGATTAGTGTGTGTACTTGTGTCTACATGATTGGGAAAAAAAGACAATAGTTTATAGTGAATCGTCGAAACAACCCTCCAGTCTGCAAGCTATTCCAATAGCTCTATCCCCCACCTCAACAATCTTCAAAAGGTTCCAATGGCGATAGCAACCATAACAGGCGCAAACAATGATTAAAACAATGATTAAATAATGACACAAGAAAAACACAAATTCAGTCCAAAGCTGCCCTCTGGCGGTGAACAGGAAGCATGGCAGGTGGTTTCTAAAGAGCCTAAAATCAAAGTGATTTTGTCTTTCTTGGGCTACATTTACACTGACGGGAAAAAGTGACCCAGTTACGATTTTATGCTCACACGTGGCACAGATCAGATGTGTATTATGAACGCGTAAATTAATTACGTGTAATGTAATTACATGCACAACCATTCTGTAGATTTACAAGACATTACATTAATTTTACTGCTGCATGTTGTAAAAAATATAATAATTGCAATGATGTCTTAAAAGCCTATTATGCTGAATATTTCCTGTATTGAATAGGCATTATAATATCTGCACAAAGGGTAACGTGTTGCTTGTGTGTTTTCCAGGCTGTGGAAGGTACAGGTTTGGCGTTTATTGTCTACAGTGAGGCCATAAAGAACATGCCATTGCCCCAGCTGTGGTCTGTACTGTACTTCTTTATGCTGCTGATGCTTGGGATGGGGAGCATGCTGGGAAATATCACAGCCATCCTCACTCCACTACGTGACTGGAAACTTCTGTCCAAGTACTCCAATGAGAAGTTGAGTGGTAAGATAATGGCCAGGATGTGAAGATATACTGTTAAAATATTGGAAGACTGCCAAAATTTTTGTTGTTTTGGTATTTTTGTTTGTATGTGTATTGTCATGTTTTTTTTTAAAAAAGCCAGGAAACTCAAGATTACAGATGACCAGCAATCCAAATAAAACTATTCCTCACCACTGCTTTTCTCTGCCTTTTTGAAAGGTTTGGTGTGCATTATCTGTTTTCTCCTTGGCCTGGGCTTCACAACCCCGTCAGGCAACTACTGGTTCACCATCTTCAATGACTACGGTGCAAGCCTTTCCCTGCTCTTCATCGTTCTTGTTGAGGTCATCAGTGTTTCCTACGTATATGGAATAAAGAGGTATGTGGTCTTGAATGTCAATCAATTGAGTGTCACAGTGCTCAAAGGTTGTTCTTTGGTCCAGATCAAATCCAGACAGACACTGGGTTAAGCCTGATAAAGTAAAGGAAGAAATTTTAGATATTTTTCTAGAAATATCTAAAAGAATCTAAAAGGCAGTCCAACAGAAAGAATTTACATCAGTCAATCCATCTTCTTAAATTGAATTTAGCCATTTGGAACTGTTCACAATAAACAATGAACAATGAGCCCAATACATTAAGATTTGACAAAATTAAAGTGACTAATAAACAATCAGTCAGAATTTCAATTGTGCACTGCAAGGTTCAGAAACAAAATCACTCTAAAAACAACAACGCCACCGAAAAAATAAAGAAATAGAGAAGCCCAATATGGCTGAGAGACAAGGTCAGTGTTGTATACAAAGTCATCACCAGGTCAGCATCCATGCAGCTAAATGGACAAAGGATTCCCAAATAATTATTTTAGACCTGGGGTGGGCATGGAATGGAATTTCCCCGAGTCCCCTGGTTTAGGCAGTGAACTCTGGACAGTCAGAAATTAAATAGGTCCTTCAATAGTTTCTTCTATTTGCTGTGTGGTCATACTCACACAGCTAGCTGCACAGCTTTTTGGCCTTTTTGGCTATTTCACTCATACCTGTGTCTTTAGGTTTGAAAAGGATATTGAAGACATGCTGGGTCATAGACCTAATTGGTACTGGAAGATCATGTGGGTGGCTGTTAGTCCTGTGCTGCTGATTGGACTCTTCTTATTCTACATTGTCAACTACATAATGGGAGGCACACCCACTTACCAAGCTTGGGACAAAGACCTGGTAATGCCCCCTCTACATTGTAACTTTGCTATTTGCTTGTTAGAAATCTCTGTCTGTCAGGGCAATACATTAAAAGGTAGTAATAAAACACATTTATAACCGCATCTTCAGAAAAGACGCTGAGGCACGTCACAAACTAAAATATTATTTAATCCCTGCACAAGTAGGTGAGAGCGAGGCAAAATCTAACATGGGGTAAAATGTAACACAGACTTTTTAGGTATATGCGGGGTTAAACCAAACAGGGTTGTTAGCCTGTTTTCAGTAGACTATTAATTAACCAGTTGATTGGATTTGTTCAACTTAGACTGGATCTTTGTAAATATATTTAACTAAACTTTTAAGTCCTTTTTAACCCTGATTTTCTATTCTTTTCCCTCTCAAATAGGGCCAGTCGGTGACTGTGCCATTCCCTGCATTTGCACAGGTCTTCATCGGCTTTCTCCTGATATCCTCCATGGGGTGTATCCCCCTGGTGGCTCTCTACAGATTCTGGCAAAAGAAGAGACTGGGGGTTGAGGTTGTTGACAACACTTTGTCCGCTTAAAGTTGGAGAGAAGTTCTGAGACTCTGTGTGGGGGTCGGGACTGCACTTCAGTCCACAGAAAAATGTCAAAGGGCAAAAAGTTCCTCACTGTGTGCCACCCTGGTTTAAATGTGGTACAGAGTATACATTCAGAGCATTACTTCTCCTTCTAAGTTGCACATACTCAAGTATACAGGCTTTTTGCCCCTCTGGCACACTTCACGGTCATTGGTTCTTTGGTGATAGTAGCTTCAATCCTATTATAGTATTTACATTAGTTCATCATGGTATTTTAACATTAATTATGGTTCAAACTATGGCTGCGTTTCCCACTTTCGATGTACCTTAACGTTCTACGAAGGTTTTTAAGGTATACCTTTCAAAGGGAGCTTGCTATTTTGCGAGTGTTTCTCAGACTATACCTTAGCAGTTGCCTTATGGGACAGTTTCAAAGGTACGTTGTAAGTTGGAACTGGCCTTCACTGTGCTGCTGAAAAGTGTATCAATCGATGCCACGCAAATCGATTGTCTCACTTGTAAAGGCTTATGAATGAAGTTTTAATATAACAAGTGTCATAATCATTTTACATCAATCTAATATTACAGGAGAGGAAGCTATGCCTACTAAAGATCATCCGGTAATCTCTTTAAGAGTCAAGACAAGACCTTGTGATAGTTTCAATAAATACATATACAGTAGGCTACAAAAGGTAAAATGAAGAGCATCAACATATAAGCCATAGTCTGGGACTTCTTGGAAGCCCAGGAAAAAGGATATAGGCTACATACGGGTGAATTATTTTGTTCTTTTTGAAACAAAGGTCTAATGTTAATTTGTTTTTGTCACACAATATATAGGCAACTGTAGCAGCATATCCACTGATTCCCCCTGACTTTTCTCTGCAGTGCAAAAGTGATTGTAGATGAAAGGCAAAAGTGCGTCTGTGGAAATTGATCATGATTAATTCTATACCGGGTATGCCTTATGAATAGGCTTACCTGTTAAAGTGATATGTTCCTCCACCTTGATTTGCTGTTGGATAGTCTCAAGTTTAACCAAGAATATCATTATTGGGTTGTTTACTGAAAATTGTAAAACAACATGGTAAGAAAGATGTAATGTTGATATTTACCCAGTGCTATTTTATTTTATATAGGAGGTGTGAGCTAAAGGAAAGGGATGTAGATCATTTGTCCTGTTTGTTCATTATGAGCCACCATACCTGTGTGTGTGTTTATGGCTAGGCCAATCAATGTGCTTTACTTCAGTCTAGTTCGGTCATTCAAGTATACTCACTCAATGTCGGCCTTGCTCATACAGGTTTTATATTCTTAATAAACCGGCGGTTTGTTCCAAGTCAGTGTGATCATTAACTCACACACAAACAAACTAATTTCTACAGGGTATGCTGTCAGAAAAGGGTATATTCCTACATCATTTTCACCCCATGCAGTACCATATATTTCCAATGGAGGGTAGAAGGGTGAAATTGATGTAGGAATAAATCCCATGCATTTTGAAATGTGGCAGGTGGTCTTTATTTTTTTTTAAATATGAAAAATTCTACAGGTCCTGGAGCACCTGTTAAGCTAGACGTCATCATGAACACCAGTACGTACCAAGATATTTAAATAAAACAATGCACCCCCCCCCCCCAATGAGCTTACAAGATTTCCATTTTCATTTAAAAATTAAACTTTTGAATGCAATTCACTTATGATTATCTGCTTATATGTACAGATATCATATAATGCAATATTAAGTGTTTACAGAGAGGTTTATACAGTTTAAATAATTTTTAATCATGAAAAACTGGTTTAAGCAGGTACGTCCAAACTTTTAACTGGTACTGTATATATATATAGCGTATGTGTTTTATGCAAGCAGTTCAGAGTAAAGTAAGAAAACCCATCAAAAATCTAAATAAAACCAGTTAAATTCCTTAATCAAAAAGCTGCACTGAAAAGATATGTTTCCAGCTTTTTCTTGACACCCTTTAATTTTTCAGTATTTCTAAGGTTAGCTGGCTGGTTATTCCAGAGGCAACGTGCATAGAAATTGAATGCTTCTTGTCCTGGAGTTGTAGTTCCTACTCTTGGAATAATTAAATGACCAGGATAATCTAAGGGATCTAGAAGGTTCATAATCAAGAGCATATCACATATGCACTTTGATGCTAGACCATTAAGAGATTTGTAAAGCAATAAAAGTATTAAAAAGTTAATTCTGGAAATAACGGGTAGCCAGTGTAATGACTTCAGGACTGGTTTAATGCATTCATTCTTTCTGTGCTGCCGTATTCTGTATTAGCTGCAGATGACCAACCATTTTCTTTGAAAGACCTGAGAATTGGGCATTACATCTAGTCTGTACAAGTTTATATGCATTGCATGTTAGATACCAATCATAGTCACATTTCTAACATGAGCCTCAAAGTTAAGATCAGAGTCTAGGATTGCTAACTTTGCTATTAGGGGACAAAGAGCAGACATGGGCACAGATTTTTTTCTCTCTGAGCCTTTGCACCAATGACTAGATGTCAGTTTTATCCCTGTTAATTTGTAAAAAATTGTGGGACATCCATAAAATTATATCTGAAAGGGATCAAAGAACCCTGAGGACCCAGATCATCAGGGGATTAGGAAATATAAAGTTGGGTATCATCAGCATACTGGTGAAAATTAATGTTATGCTTCTTAATTACATCCCCTAGCAGAAACATGTTCAAATTAAACAATAGTGGCACAACAATGGACCCCTGGGGGACCCCACATATTATTTTGCATTTGTTAGATGCGTGGTTGCCCAGGGCAACATAAAAAATTTCACCGAGTCAAATGTGACCTAAACAAATTTAGAGCCAATCCCCTTCTGTCAAGCAAAGGTCCATGAGCCTTATAAGTGGCTTTTTAAGCCTTTCCAAACTGAAATATTTCATCAACTCTTTTCCTCATTTGTTGTGGAATTTCTTATGATCATGGTATAGTGTGCTTGTAGAAACTTTGTGGTGACTACTCTGATGGTAAGGTTTAATATCAGTGAGGTTTAGATTCAACAGGGCTGGCTGCAATAAAGCCTGCCTGTGTTCAATCAGCTAAATTGAATTATCAATTAAATTAGGTGAATTGGTTGATTGAGCTAACTAAGTGACCATTACCTTTTTACATGGGGGATATAGGTGCTTCATTTATTTAATGAAAAATGTTCAGTAAATGAAACTATCATTTAAAATACAAGTGTTGTGTTTACTCCCTATATTTAATATTACATTTTGTCAAAAGATCTGAAACCATTCTCTGACAAATATTCAATAATGAAGGAGATACAATTACAGATACATTTTCACAGCACTGTAGCTGTTTACATTTGTAGGTGGAAAAATAAAAAATGCTCTGGCACGGTACATTAAACATGGCCAGTTTTGCTAGTCATGTTTGAAAACTCATTTGTTTGTAAATACACTCTGTGGTCATAGATGCTGAATCACGAAAAGGCAGGTGTTATTGTACTGATAAAAATGATTGGCACAGGAGCCCAATTGTGACATAGAAACTGGGACCAGTTCTAAGTGGAAAAAATGAAGTAGACTCAAGTTCATATTTTACAAGCACATAAGTATCATGCCACACTGCACAGTCAATTCCAATGCCGGAATTATTTTTTTCTGGTGAAAATTCTGAATATTTCCTAGTAGTGGAACATTGTCATGTAATATACAAGTAATGTAATGTAACAATATAAGCTGTACTCATGTATTTTATTTACATGTATGAAATTTGAAAGCTACCCTTCTTGTGTTGTATCTACAATTAAGTGATATGCAATAAGGACTAAGTAATAATAATTATACCTTCATGTACTGGTAAACTATCTGCTGACTTTGGTAAATGCAAGGTTTATGAATGACATTGTTAATGTATATGTTAACTTGGATGCATATCATTGAACCAAGGATTGTTAGTAGCAGTGTCAAAAATGTATATTTACATATAGGGCAAACCAGTAACTGTTTTCACTATCTCTTTATAAGCCAACAATATTGATAGCATGTTGATGAATACTTCCAATATAAGATACTTTTTGCTATCAGCCATAACACCCTGTGCTCTTCTCATGTCAAAGCTCTGCATTTAAACATGTGGGGGCTCAGGTAATACTTGAACTGGAGAACTGAAAATAATTTGCAGAAGGAAGGGATGCATTCTTCTCTCTGACCCAAATAGAAGAATGTCTACATTATATTACATCACACTAATTTGGCAGACACTTTTATCCAAAGCGACATACAATAAATGCAATAAGTACCAAAGGTATGTCTACGGCCCCTAGGCCTGCACTTAGTTGTTCTTCAGGTGAAATGAGGTCCTGAGTCACTAAGATCCCACAGTCCTTTTTGAAATGGTAGGGGATTATAACTGGTTGCATTTTGATAAAATGGACTCAACATCTGAACCCCAAATCATCTCATTTGGCTATCTTCTTGTAAACCCCAGAGTATGCAAATGAGAATTATGTTCTCAGTTGACCGACCTGGTGAAAACAAACAAAAAAAACTTTTTTACTGTAAATGTTTTGTTAATATTTTCTCCATGTGTAATCCAGATCATTTTTCTATAAAATGGTTTGTTGCTGCATTGAATGTAATAACTATCTTTTCAGGATTAATAATTCCTAAATAATAAAAAGGTTACAAATAACAAGTTTAAACTGTTCAAATAATTTCTGTGTCAAGTGGATCAAGGCTGTATTATACACTGTCTTCCACTGTAGGCTTACATCCTAAGTTAGTAGACTCACTAGCATGACAGTCATTTAGTTTGTAGTCATTATTTTCATTTGTAGTGAATACAATGGCTGGATTCTTGCAATTGAGAGTTGAAATGCTACAAAATGGGTCCTGGTACTGCACTTATTTTCAGTACAGTTAATTGTAATATTAACTATAAGCAACAGGTAGTAGAAAAACAAATGGAAACACAATAATATTCCACAGGTTCTCTTGGTTCTCTAATGATGTCATATTCCTCCTGCTACTTCTAGAATCTGTAGAATGCTGGTAGACCATGTAATGATGGATACAAGTGGTTCTAGTGGTATGTGGTGCTCAAATGCCCTATTATATGTCTTCATATTGTTGTTTTTACTTTTTTGGGCACTAACGGTAGCTACAAAATGAGAACATTAGCTGTTCAGCAAGTTCATTACATTATCCAGCAAGTTATGATATCATCTGGTGTTATTACAGCACATTGTATTTACAAAAGATATGATGTTATAAATAGTTATTGCATTATCTGCTATATGCCTTTGTAATAAAGCTTCATAATAACATAACTTGTACTGACTGCTGGGATATGTTTCATGCAGGGAGTGACTATTTCAACCTTTTGGCAAGGTTTGTAGGTTTTATCAGATTAAGTAGAATCGACAGGAATCCAATAAAATTCATAAAGGCAAATGTTAGTGGGTTTGGCCACCACCTCTTACATGCCACAGATTATTTCTTCTCAGTACAGTAGGTTTACTGTCAGCACAAATTTATTCAAGATCTACATGACATGCATTGTCTTTCAGCCTTGGTTAATTCTTCTTGGTAAATTTTCAGAATGGTGTATGCCTTCCAACTCTGAATACAATTTCCAAAGGTGAAAACAAAGTCTAAAACCAAGATTACACACTCACTGCTCTCCACAGCTGTCCCTCCCACTAGACAGATCAGGCACTGCACCTAGAGCCCCGCCTTCTCGCCCAGGGCCTCACCTTCTCGTCTTCATTTGACAGATCAAAAGAATTAGAAGGTGACATTATTTTGGAGGGGCCTCCAAATTATTTTTTGCATAGACCCTCCAAAAGTCTAGGGACAGTTCTGCTGCTCTTTTACGTGCAAACAATCCACGCAAAAGAAAGCATCTGAGAAACAGTTAACCACTGTCAGTTATTTGTTAATTAAATTTTTTCAAATGGGGGGCTCAACACAAACCTCTGTAAAATTGCTAAACATATGCATGTAAATACCGTGAAATAAAAGCAGATTGTCTGTATTTTTGTCTCATGTTCATCCTTTGATCTCAAATCCAAATTCCTTAAGTAGGGTCAGGTATCATTTGAAATTTTTTGATACAGATACCAAAACCAATAAGTTTAATTTGATACCATAGCTTCACAATCGATACCCAACCATAGCTTTAGTACATAGCAAAAATATTATTATATTTTACTCTGCCTTCACCATACATTTAGAGGGCACTGTATTTCTGATAGGAAAATTACTTGCCTATGCCCCATCCCCTAATGGGGAATTACAAATAATACCAAAATTGGAGCCACCCAAACTGTACTAAGGACCCTATAAATTAGCCAGGACTTGAAGCATTGCAGAATATTTTACTCCAGACAGCTAGCGATGGTAGTATGGAGTGGCATTTACTGTTAAATATGATTCTATCCTTTGGAGTTATCTAGTTATCTAATTCAAGTGTTTCCTCGAAACATGGGTCACCAGGAAACTACCAATATCTGTATTGCATGTCAGTTTTCATTCTTGGAGATAACGTATGCAAATAATAATGACATAATCTGAAAATACTTTAAAAAAAAAAAAAACAATATGCAAAACACAGACAGATTATTCGATAAGAGATAATAAACCTTTTACCTTACACAATTATAATGTGAGCTGCTCCAAACCTTTTCCATCCACTGCCCATGTGAAGAATTCAAAATATTTTGCATACCACCACCCACAGACCACCCCAGTATTAATTTAGTTTGTTACAATTATATTATTGTTCTCTTTCCGCTGAATTTCTTAATACTGGGGTCTCACTTGTTGACCCAGTAACTCACCCAGTGATGGAGTGTAGCACAGTGGGTAAGGAACTGGGCTTGTAACCGAAAGGTCACAGGTTTGATTCCTGGGTAGGACACTGCCGTTGTACCTTTGAGCAAGGTACTTAACCGAAATTGCTTCAGTATGTATCTAGCTGTATAAATGGATACAATGTAAAACTGCTATGTAAAAGTTGTGTAAGTCGCTCTAGATAAGAGCGTCTGCTAAATGCCTGTAATGTAACTCCTTCTTTACTTTTTTGCCCAGACATTAATCCATTTTGGAATTTAGAAGCAGGCTAGATACAGTGCCATGCAAAAGTATTTACCCCCGTCTATTATAGCATATTTGTCACACTGCATGGTTTTAGATCTTTACACAGAATTCAACATAAGACAGAGGGAACCTGAATAAACACAAAACACATTTTTAAAACGATTTCATTATAACCAATCCAGTCATTAAGGATAACTAGTTATAAGTTTGGCCTATATTTTGATAATGTATAGATAGTCATGTAACAAATACATTTGTTAATGTATTTGTCAAACTAGCTGATGAGCAATTAATTTCATGCTTCATTTCTGTATCATTAATTTGAGTTAACAACAACATGAGTTAATGCCAGTTCATGTGACCTTATTGTAAAGGTTTACAGGTAATCCTGCTTCATGAAACCCAAGTGTATTAACTATCAGGTTAGTTTGATAAATGTGGTATTCATATTTGTCATATTTTTAAGAATGTGGTATTAACTTGGTAAATAAATAATAATGTAAAATATTACTGCCATGTATATAAAAATAGCTTGGTAGTTATTATACATTTGGTTGCAGTATTCATATTTGTAATGTTATTAATACAGCATTTTATGAATAATAATAAAACCATGTTGTCCTATCACTCACATATATCAACATGTTAATTCAAATAATTCTATAAAGTCCCCTTAGCCCAGCGTTCTATCACATTAAAAATAATGTGTAGACAATATTAATATTACTATTTTGCACCCTTAGAATACCTTATTACTTGTTTAGTGTCATTATCCCAACTGCAAGGAACTGGTTATGTAGCTAGCCTCAATCAGTCTGAACCAGAAGTCTCAGTATATTAATAATCTATTAGTTGGAAATACAATTTAATATATATCCAACCACAGAATCCACCATGTAAATCAATTCAACTTTTTTAAATTCAACTTTTAAAAAGAACTAAAAGTAATTTCTAAGCTCTTTGCTTGTAAACAGATAATCCATTTTCTGTTTTTTCCCCTGTGAGACGACAGGAGACCTTTCACCAGGAAATAAGGAATTCTCAACAATAAGGAAATAAAGATAAGATTCAGAGAACCGATTGGGTGATTAGGCCTGATTCGCAGTTGGCTTTTCAACTGATATATATATATATATATATATATATATATATATATATACATGCACACACACTGTCTTTCTAAACCATACACCACAGTTTTAATCTTGACAGTTGACAAGCTTGACCCTTCTGAGATCAGAAATATTGAGATCTGGAATATGAAATAGTGTATATAAAACTTTTTTCCACAGTCTGTTCTATAACCACAGAGAAAAGACTTGCCCGTTTGTTTTATTTTGATGGTAATCTTAGTTTTGTATCAATGGAAAGTATGACTTGTTCAATGCTTGAAACCACTGGGGTGTTTTATGTGGTGTCTTACATATGCTACTTGCAGGTGGTTGCATACGTCATTCAGTTGACTGATCAGAAGCCTACGTAATGCAGAGGTTTTGTATTGTGAAGGTTCTGCTGTATTTAGGTCCAGGGACATTGATGGTGTTATGTTGACACGGTCGGGGAATTTCCATTTGTGGGTGTATGTGTCTTTTAGTCGTCATCATATGATTTCAAGATTGTCGTCTAGAAATAGGTGAGGCTGTAGAACCAGTCCACCAGGTTCTCTCAGGGCATGTCACATGAGCATGTAGCTTCTGTTGTAGATTTAAGCATTCACTAAAGGAAGAGACTTGCCAAATAAGACGACCAGAGCAGACAATTCAATGTTGTTCATGTTAGGGGTAAGTGTTTGGTTTTGTGATGTTGTTTCATGGTGTTGGTTTAACATACAGTGAAGTGTTCCATCTTATTGTGTAGTTCTGTACACCTGTTTGACTTGCAACCTTTCAAAAATAACCATGGATTTCAAAGAGCCAGCGAACAGGTACAATCATTTTTATCTGTTTTCTGCCCTTTCAACAGATAATTGTTGTCCTCTTCATCATCATTGCATGCATTTCAAACAGTCTGACTGAGGTGAGTTAGATATTCATCATCTTCTACCAAGAGACCATTTGAATTTAAACTTTTTCCAGAATTCAGCATGGCTACATAAGAACATAGTTGTGTCATGCCACCTATAAGTGGCTTATTTACAGTGTGTATCTCATCTGTCAATTAGAGAGATTCCCTGTTCCACAGAGCTCTTAGGACACCTTGAATGGGATAGAGAATTAATTGTATATCCGTAAAATTACTTAAGAAACCACTTAATGTGCATATAGTCTCATCATAACTCATGCATTACAGTGTTGATTTGTTAAATCATGTATATATATGATTATACAAATATAGCATAACATTCAACATTTTAGCAGTTGTTATACATATGGTGCACATGTTGTCAACAGCAGCTTGAACCAAGCTTAAACAATGGCGGTGCTGGCACAACACAATTGAGAAAGGTGGGGGTGATGCTATAATGAAAATATGCACATACTTCACATATGCAATTATTTCAATGTACCCATTTCCAGGGTTCGGTGCAGATATGCCTGCAACCGTTTTTAATGAAGATGAATTTATACGTTTAGATTTATTTTTCTTTCCTTAAAAGTTATTTTACCAGGAAAACCTGCTTCTTGGGAGTGTCCTATCATTGCAGTATAGATATCAATATTAAATTATATTTAACATTATAATGATGACATTTGAAGTAGACTTCCTTTAGTTTAAAGCTATATAGAAATAAGGGCAGAAAATGTTTATTTTTAGCCATTAACACAAGACATGAAAGAATGCCTGTGGTTTCAAAAGCCAGAATGAATCAACTCCAGTGTGAATGTGTCCATTGTGTTTTGACTGGTGTGATCTTCAAGAAAAACAGGTACTACAATGATAAGGGCCATATTTACAAAAGATCTGTGAGGCTTGATACAAAACAAGTATAGATACAGTAGATAACTCATCATCAAACTCTGCTTGAAAATGTGTTTATACAGATCATTAGAATTCATGTGCTGAAGCAATAAACTTAAAAATAAAAAATTGGTTACAAATGATTTGTACTGTAATGCTGTACATTTGAGAGAATTCAGTGCTTGTACTATGTTGTTTATAATTGACTAACCCCCTGTTTGTAATAAATCTGTTTGAATTAAATTACAGAGGAAAGCAGAGTTTGGACGATGTGAGAAAAACGCCAACGCATCTAAGCAGCACTGCTACAAGGGGAAGAAGGTGAGCAATTTATTTTTGTATGGGTGTGCATGCATTTGTGTATGTGATCATTAAGCAGAAATCTCAAATGAAAAACCCAACTTTCAACCAATTGTTGGTTTAAAATCAAACTTGCATTACAAAAGAAGCCATGTTCCATTAGGGCTGGTTATTATAACCATCCCTCAAAATAGCTTTGGTCACTTAAATTAATCTATTAACTAGCATGCAGCAAAAACACTGGTGAGTTTTCCTTTTCTTTTACTGGACAATTTGAATACTTCACTGACATACCGCCTTATCAGACAAACACTCAGCTTCTTTGTGGCAGGATGAGACAGCAGGCATTAATACTAAAATGATGCCCTAAAAGCAGGTTGATTTTATAATCAGATGCCAAAACAACTTACGAGAGGGACAACAAGTGTGTGTATTTGCATGCCTCTAAGATGCAAGCTTGTGAAAATGTGAAAAGCAATACAGAACATACTATTAATACTTCACAAATATTTATAAAGTAAAAAATAACTAAACCTGACCCCAAATCGTCTATTTTAGACAATAATATTATAACAATCCAAATCAGGTAAATATAATACGTTGAATTTATATAACTTCAAAAATGTATATAAAGAAAACACTGAGTTATTTTAATCACTATTTTCTGATCAGCAGAAAGCACAGTAGGGTTGTCGAAAAATATTCGAAGTTCGAAAACTATTCGAAAATCTTTTTTTAGAACCTAAATTTGAGCATTCGAATATTAGTTTTGGATCCCGCGTTTTTGATTCTGCGTTTTGTAATTAACATATACAGGCTTTAATTTCATGCGGCTAATCATGTTGATGCACGCAAAGTTAATTTCCTGTGCTAACGTTACTTCCTCTGTCACATCAAAAATATTGAAAACTAACGGTAAAAATGGCAGCAGTATCGGAGGAGCTGGTCCCACTAGCTGGCAAGCCCTGTTTGGGAATCTTTCGGCTTCTTGGCCATAAATGGCGAGGTCAAGGACAAGAAAAGAGTTACGTGCAAGCTTTGCAGAGCAAGTCTGGTGTATTCAAATACCACGAGCAACGGGCTACAGGTATTAGCCGTTTGAATAGTTTATATGTTAAGAAATAAACAGGGATTTCCTATAAACAATCATTTCTCTATTATTGTGATTAATAAATGCCGAGTTGTGGCAAATTACATCCACGAGAAAGTGCTGTATTCATTTGCGCATTAGGCTATAGAAACTGCAGGGTGCTCATTTATAACCTGAACTTGCGTGCGTTAAGTGAAGACTTGACCTAGAGCCACAACCGTTTCCACGGTCAAATCGAGTCATATTGAAATTTTATAAATCACTACTTTGACGTGATTTTCTACGTACGCGCCACACAGTTGATCTAAAATACGTTTCTTAAATGAGGCCCCGGATGTAGTACCATTTATTTAAAGTAAAACAATGTGCTACACATGACTGTAGCATCTAACCAGAACCAGGTTATTTGTCTGGCCAGTGTTCCTTTCTGCCTTTGGGTTCACTTTTGCCAGGTCAAGAGTCAATGTATCATGGGTCATGTCAATTCATATTGCAGTTCTGATTGCTACATTTTACATTCATTACAGAAGAACAACTAAGCACCTCATTTAACTTACACAGATGTAAATCTACTCAAATACACACTGAAAAAATGTAACCCTTACCCAACAATTAAAAACTCATGCATTTGACTTAAAAATTTCTGTTGATATTTCAGAGGGACATGGGGGAAAAGGACCTGCAGGTTTTGGCCACCATCCTGTCAGCTGGCCTAGTGGATGCAGACCCCACCACCCTACAGCACCTGAAGGAGTACAGGGATCTCCGTGGGGGCTCAACCTGAGAGCTTTCCACCACACCCAAAACATGGACTGAGCCTGACGTTTGGGATGGAAATATATCTGCTTCACAGAGATTGCACGTTCAGTTGCAGGTGGAAGACTGCTGTTTTTGTCTTGTGCAATGTTCGCTTGTATAAATGTAGCATGGTGAAATGCAAACTAAGTTTGTCATCATGTATAAACTAAAAAATACAGTGCAGCAGTGTAAAGTGAAAGAAAAGGCAATCATGCTTATATTTCCGATCATAGTTCACATTTCAGCACAAATACATATGCACTAAAAGACATGGTACTGGCCATTAAGAGTGATCCCAAGTTTGACGTTTCTTTAAAAAAACAAGCTGTGATTTGGCATATTCTTTGATTCATTTCATTTGTGGCTGTAACTAGTCAGTGTCTGTAAAATTCATTGTTTGTTAGTTGAACCTTTGTCTTTAGATTAGACGCTGAATACTTGTTTTAACTTCATAAATATCTTAATTTTAATCCTGTTGTGAGCTTTTGATAAAGGCTGAACCAACAGGTTGCTCTGCTATTCAACAAATTTGGCAATTTAGTTGAAAATTGATAACTCTGACAATAAACATATTAAATCAAATAAATCGATGTAAAATGTTGAATAAGTGAGGAGTTTTAACTTGGTGTATTTGTGTTCGGTATTCAGAGTGCTGAACATTGAAAGAGGGTGTTAGCTAGCTGGATTTGGAAATTAAACATATTTAACTTAATCCTCACTTCCCTGACAACTGCCTCGATAATAAGATTATCCAACATTTCTTTGTGCATATTGTAAATATAACCTTAACAAAACCTTTTCAATGTAATAAAACAAGCTACAAAAATAACAGAACACAAGTATTTCTTTTCTCCACCATGATAAGTCTGACAATACCCAGAAAAACCTTTCCCACTGTAAAGTGCCCTAAAGACCAAAACCATGTACTGTATATATACTTAATCATACAATTGCTTAGACTGGTCTTTTTTTTTTTTTTTTTTTACCAAAACAGTAAATAAAACCAGAACCAGCCCAGAGTGGGTCCTAGTATAAAATTCACTAGTTTTTGGGTACTGTTTGGGACTTTTGCAAGTATCACAGGTTTGAGGTACTTTATGTGTAGCCACAGCTGGTATACCAAAGAGGACTCATTCAGACCCATCAGCTTTTATTTTGTAAAATAACATTTTCCTGATAGCATTTAACTCTCTTTTCTCATTTTAGTGGGACTGTGCTTCCACTTGTTTATGAGAACAGTGCATAAATTATTCTTATTTGTCAGTCAGTCACAACTTAGCTTAGCTGGACATGACATGCATTGAGGATGAAATATTTATTTTGATAAATAAAATGCAAATTAGGAAAATGCACATTGAGCAAGAGGCAGAAGATAAATTCATCTATGAGTAGTTATGTGGTCACTGTTGACAAAGATGGGAAAAAAAATAATCTAACTGTTAATTTAGTAGGCTATGATCAGTTATTTGAAGGTTACTCAAATTAGTTCACTTTCTGGGGTTTTTATTATTTCATTTTTAATGTGTCATTCAGGTGACAAGGCAGTGGACCTTAAACGCAGGAAAAAAGCCAAAAAAAAGGTGAAGCAGGATAAATTGTAAAAGTTCTTTACTGAACTATTAGGAAATATTTAAAGCAAAAACCAAGACTTAGCAGGGCAAAAACAGGCACAAAGCAGGGCAAGGGAACATGAGAGACTAGCCAGAGAGAAGGCAAGGACAAGGACTAGCCTAGGCAATGAAACAGGAAGCACAATGGCTTAAATCCTACCACTAACAGAGTTAAAGTGAACTGCCACCAAAGAGCCACTAGGGAGAAGCATTTACCCTTAAATATGACAAGAAACTAACTGTAATGTATTGCCAGTGCATGGCACATTGGGGCCAGGACAACCTACATGTATGACGATGTTTTGCCCACAACAGACACTTTTCCAAGTTTGTTTTCGGCTTGGGGAATGTAATAAAATGAACCCCTTCCGCTCCAAACGTTTAGAGCAGGGGTGGCCAACCCAGGTCCTGGAGAGCCGCAGGGTCTGCTGGCTTTTGTTTTTACTCGGCACTTAATTGATCGATTAAAGCAGTTGATTATACAGTTAACTCACCTCGCCTGGTTTCTTTTGTCTAAGTGGTTGTTGTATCTAAGGTGAAAACAAAAATCAGCACACCCTGCGGCTCCCCAGGACCAGGGTTGGACACCCCTGGTTCAGAGCAACGCGTGTCAGTTTTGCAAGTTACCCAACAGCAGCTTTTAACCACCTACAGAAGCTTCGTAACTTGTAGCAAGCTATCTAGCTAACGAGTTTTTTTTCGCTATCAGTTATTCTGTTGCAAATAATGTCGGAGCTAGACGTCGGAGGAGGAAGTAGTACAGCAACCGTCTCTAAGCAGGGATCGGTGGACTGCAGTGTTAATTAATCATTCATTTGCTCAAGGTCTATATTCTTTACTGAATAAACTCTACAGGGCGGTACTTATAGGTCTCTCGGACCTATCGTGGCCTTTCCTACGCACGTAAACAACAGACAAAACAAGCCTTTTTGAAAAGTATAATGCGTCCTACGCCCATGCAAGACATTTAAAATAGCCTAATATATGAAACTGCTGGTGACTACAAGCAGAAAGGATATTCCTCCAGAAAGTATTTGTTTATACTTGGTTGTCAAGTTATTTTACAAAAAGTACAAGTATATTTGCAACTTTAAAAAATACTGCAATACTGTAAAGTAAATGCTGTATGCTACATACATACGTATATGCAACGCTACATTTTCCTAGGAGCATACATTCACATTTATAAAGACAATACCAAGAAACATCATCCACACTAGAGGGGGATGGGGGTACATCAATGCAGATAAAAAATTACACAAATTGAGGCCTATTGAATAAATATCGAAAACTATCCAGCCCTGTTAAGGTACTGTATGCTTGTACACACAGAGCCAAGTTACTTGAAACTATTTTTGGGTGATGCTTTGGAATACAGCTTGTTTAATTTGTGCGAGTTAAGATAGCCAATAGCCTACTGTTTCGTGTAGGCCTAAATAGGAGCAATTTTGATATCAATAGTTTTAATGGCAGGCCTCGAATAAATTACTTATAGACGGTTCTTTGTATGTGTGAGTAACGCGGATTTTTTTCATCAGATAATTTACGTGTTACAAAGGGAGCCTTTTTAGCTCTATAGCTCTGTCTGTCGGTTGGTCGGTTGGTCCACAAAAAGTGTCCCACCCCGTAGCGCCCAGTCGGCCACAGTTTTCGCCCCAGGAGGCTGAAATTTGGCATGGACGTTGGTCATGACCAAGCGGCCAAAACCAGACTTCGTTTTTGAAGCTCATTTCCTGGTGTTGTAGTTCCTGGTTGCTCACTAGCGCCACTACGGATGGCTCCAGTATAGGTGTTTTCATATCCGGTTTCCATGTAAGTCTACGGTACAAATGCGATCAAAATACAAAGTCAATTATTTTTTCTCACAAGAACAAATAGTCATAATAGGTGTATTTTATTGGTCTTATGACTGTCCATGGGTCGATTTCATGATTTATTGCGTCATTTGGGCACAGTGCCAATATTTGTTCTGGACCAATGAGGTACAGCTTGCGTCACTTCCGGATTACTGCGAAGGACTGAGCTATAGTAGGGGCTACAGTCTATGGTCACTGGGGTGGGCGGTGGCGCCTCTTGGCTTTGACATTGCGGCGCCGGCTACGGTCCGCCTGTGCTAAGTCTGAAAATGCAAGCATCCCATTTCGTGGTGATTTAATTATGGCGTGTGCTATTTACAGCTGCACTAGACAACCATAAAATAATCCTCCTCTTAAGTTTTTCGGTAGCCGAGTCATTTTTACTATTTCCTTTAGCCTACTTAACCAAATTATTAGTTGGCAGAAAGCGTAATCAGCTTGCTATACTTGGTAGTCCAGTAGTAGCCTATGCTAAAACAGTTCGCAACTTCGGCTACCAAGCCATTTGACTAGCTAGCTAACCTTAACCGGCAAACATTCAATCTGTCAGACGTGTTTGGCGGCTTGTCAGTCGTGTACATTCCGTAAATGTCTACCTGGGCCATGCTTCAAGCATGTGACAAAGCTACTATAATCCCGATTTTGGGATAAACACTTTTTCAGTTTCACGAAGCTAATTAAGAGTCTCAAGGTTCATTTGCTGAATATACAACACACGATGAAATCACACACACAGAATTTAACGAAATTAACCATCTTGGCATTTAGAAAGGAACATGTTTTTAGCATTTAAGAGTCCGACAAGCTAGGCATTTAAGACAGTGGTTCTCAGAATCGGTTCTGGGGGCTCCTTGCGTATATTGGCTTTTCTCCATTGGTTTTGATGATTTACAAGAAAAAAATAATAGCCTAATATAATAATAATTTGAAATTCAATGTAGGCTACATCATTTTTGTCTTCATGCACCAGGTGGAAAACTTGCTGTACAAAGTGCGTTGTCATATTTACACGCCTGCAGATCAGTTATTAAAATACTTGGTAGATTTGTTAATCACCGCTGACAGTGTTAATTTTTATTCGGTAGAAAGTGATTTGCGAACGATCGGTCAGCTAGCGTCACCCAGCAAGTGAACACCACAAACGGCGATGGAGTAGCTAGTAGCAGTTACTGGCTCTTTAACTGACTGTGGCGAAAACCTACGACGATAACTTGCTCGGTTAACAGCAGATCTACCAGACAGTTATACGAAAATTAGCCTAGTCAAATCACCAGTAGCCTACACATCTCTGATTGATTGACCATCAGTGTAGTCAATGTTCTTCCCCTGTGGTTCATATTGCTAATGTGTGAGCTAACCACGGATAGCCTACCTAGCTCACTGGCAAGCTGATATGCTAGCTAAGCATATTCGTTTTGCTGAGAAACGCTAGGTAAAAAGCTAGGTAAGCTATCCGTGGTTAGCTCACGCATTAGCAATATGAACTACAGGGGAACATCGACTGCACTGATGGTCAATCAATCAGAGATGTGTAGACTACGTAGATGTAGATGGTCGTCTAGTGCAGCTGTAAATAGCACACGCCATAATGAAATCACCACGAAATGGGATGCCTGCATTTTCTGACTTCGCACAGGTGGACCGTGGCCGGAGCCGCAATGTCAAGGCCAAGAAGCGCCACCGCCCACCCCAGTGACCATAGACTGTTGCCCCTACTGTAGCTCAGTCCTTCGCAGTAATCCGGAAGTGACGCAAGCTGTACCTCATGGTCCAGAACAAATATTGGCACTGTGCCCAAATGACGCAATAAATCATGAAATCGACCCATGGACAGTCATAAGACCAATAAAATACACCTATTATGACTATTTGTTCTTGTGAGAAAAAATTATTGACTTTGTATTTTGATCGCATTTGTACCGTAGACTTACATGGAAACCGGATATGAAAACACCTATACTGGAGCCATCCGTAGTGGCGCTAGTGAGCAACCAGGAACTACAACACCAGGAAATGAGCTTCAAAAACGAAGTCTGGTTTTGGCCGCTTGGCGTGGATGCATGCACACATGGATGCGTGCGCGTGTGCGGTCGCAGCTATTGCGGATTCGCGCTTGTTTTTTAAAAAAATATGCACTATTAAATTATATAACAACCATGAAAAATTATACGAAATGTGAAACATAACCTGGCATATATGAAGCAATGTTTTAATACATAAAATAGGCATGTTCATGCAGTTTTAATTCACTTTATCTCCCAAACCGTTACGATTTTGATGCCTGTAATTTCTGTCAAAAAGATTACGTAGGCGACCCGGCCCTAATGTGAACTACTTCATACGTGTATTAGTTTTGGCCGCTATTCAGAAATAGCTACGATTCGCTTTCAGATGTCGCTCTTCTCAATGTGGGGTCGCTGCTCCTGACAACTTTATAACGCTAGCTCCATAGAATGCAAAGTCGTTCTGAGTCGCCTTCAGTGGGCGGTATCCTGGCCCCGAGGCAGTGTATTGCAGGCGATACTCGGACAACACGAACACGCCGATAAAATCGTTATGTTCCACGGCCCTAGCGGAAACCGGGACACTGTCTGCATTACAAGCGGAGTTCGGATAACACAAGAACAAGATCATTCGGGACGGCCCCTGCCTCCACTCAGTACCATTTTCAACCATGTTCGTATTGTTGCATGTTTTTTCTTTTTCTGTTTTTCTTTTTGACTATGACATATACACTCTATGATTCCGAGTATGACCAAACGTCAAAACTAGACCACAGTTCGTTGGACTACACTTCATTTGCCAGTTTTACGAGAAGGTTCTATTTTGCGTTTTACTGAAGAATCTCCACGTCGCGCACAGGCTACTTCCTGAAATCTGACTGTCACGAGCACTGCCATCCCATTATCGTAGAAATTCGTTCTTGGACAATGGGAGATGCGTGAAATAGGAACGTACGCTTGTTTGACTAACAACATTTTTACTATTCGCAAAAATGCGATGCTGGGATGATAGGATAAACGCCTGGAACCCAACTAGGACTAATATTGTCCTGAACATGTGCTTTGAAGGAGCGGCTGGGTGTGTTGCACAAACCAAGGTCGAGTTGTACAAACTCAGATCGACATTAAGTTTCAGTTCCTCTAGAAAAGCTAGCGACAGTTTGATTGATGGTAAGTGATCAGAGTAACAAGCTGTCAGTATAGCTCCTTGTAAAGAAAATACTGTCTCTTGATATAGCCAAACCTATAGCGTAGCCTATTGATTTTTATATATTTCAATTGCTTGGATTATTGGTGATTCGCGGAAACGCGTGGGGATGTCTACAGCGTAAATTTGGAGAATCTCTCACTGGACGGTATGGGCCAACCGAACTCGCACGAACTGGTAACTGGTAGCCTAATGGTAACCACCATGCAACCGTTACCTACGAAGTTTTAACTCTGCGACTGCCATGTGGGTCGCCTTGGGATTTTCTGTTTTGAACCTGGACTCCGGAAACATTTTCGCGGAAAACGAATACTTTCCCCTCTCAGTGGCTGTATAAAAAGCGCCCCAGAACAGGGGTAAAAGAGGAAATGCAAGCTAAAGAACGGGACCAAGGCTACCATTAAAGGCTCAAATATAAGGAAACATTTAGTTGGTCATTTCTGATTTTGTGTAGGCTAAACGAATATCGTGTAATTCAATGCTGTTTTATTAAACTGTGTTTCTTCCCTACAGCTGCTTGGGAAAGAGGGTAGTCCTATACAATAGCCTACACCTGGACTGGATATAGCCTATCACTGTCTAAACTCCATGACTGGTCGCTGATTGTTGTCATTCTGTGTAGTTTATTACAGTTTCTAAAGTGTCTTGGAACTGATTCTTAATTATTTTGTTTGCCCAATAACTCATTTGTACTTTTTTATTTGAAAGGTTATTTTTAGCTATTGAAACTGAATGTGTGTTAAGGGTTTTGTCCTGTTACAAATCGGGCCTGTTAAGATGCTGTAGAGAAGTGGCTTTTTTAATGTAGGCCTATACTGTGAAAGATGCATGGGGTCATTTTCTGGAAGAAGGTCCAGCAGCTGCTGGATTAATGTTTATAATTTTTTAAATTATTATCATTGTTTATTATCATTATTTTTACAAATCACTGTTCTGTTCTACTGCCATGCATATTCTCTGATTATTGCGTGAATCACATGTAATGCTCTAGCTGGAGCTGAGTCTAGCGTGTCCAGTAGTGGCAGGTCAGCGAGCTGAAGGGCATGATGAAAGACGGCTTTGCAGGGGGGCATCCAAGGCCCCCCCTGTCAACCTGTAGGCTGCTGACTGTGCATAGAGAGCTGCTGGTGGAACAGGTGAAGAACACGCAGTGCATACTGGACAACTTGCAGCTCAGTGGCTTCTTCTGTGCCGAGGACACAGAGATCGTTCTGCGCTCAGCCACCAAGACTGAGCAGGTATCTGACTGCTGCCTATACCATTTACCACACCCACATTTTCTCAAAAAAGGTTCTGTGCATAAACTACCTGCTCACTCTGCTGACACACCACCCCCATTCCCCAGTGTGCCAGGTAGACCCCACCTCCCTACTCAGATGGGAACCTGAAATGTACCTGCTTGAGTATTTTCGTACATTGTATTGGTAATACTGCAGAATATTATCACACTGGAAGTATTAGTATTACAAGGTCATTTTTTAATTTGATGCTAATAACATTTACAGTCTGATTTGCTATAAGTGGCTCGCCACTAAAATATTTCCTCCTGGCAGAAGGCAAATTATGATTACACATTTATGGTAGAAAAGTGACAAAAACATTTGGGTACAAAAGGAATGTTGTTGCATAGTAAAAACAAAATACATTTTGAATGCTTTCCTGCAGGTTCGTAAGATCCTGGAGCTGGTCCAGAGCAAAGGGGAGGAGGCTTCTGAATATTTTGTATATATTCTGCATGAGGCCTATGATGCATACATTGACCTGCGTCCCTGGTTTAAAGAGATCCAGTATGAGCCTTCTGATTCTGTCAAGGAAATACCAGTGAAGAATACTGACCCAAGTAAGTGTGTTAAAAAGAAACCACAGTTTCTTTCCGTTAAAACTGAAAAAAGCATTTTCTCATAGTAAATCTTTATAATCATAATAAAAATCTGTCACAGGCTTTCACTGTTTATTTTTTATAGTTTTATTTTGGGTGAGATCATTTCCGAAAGTATATTTTTGAATGCAAAATGTCAATCTGTATTTCATAATTTTATGTTTATGATCTTTAATGAAACTTATTTCTGATATAAAATTTTGATTGAAATAAATCCAGTTTACAGTTCACACTTTTTAATTCAAATGCAAACTTTAAATTCAAGTAAAAGTTTATATTCAAATAGTTTTCCAACATGTATTCAAACTTTTTAGCTTAGAAATACTATCAAAAACGTAAGGAAAAATAGTAGGAGCATGTTTCATGTAACATTTTGGGGTTTTGTTAAGCTATATTTGCTTACACATAGTCTATTGCATTTCAGATTACACAGCTTGACATTTTTACGATCCAGCTACAGTTAAAAATCTTGGTCAAGGGTATTATATCTATGATTCAAATCTGAAAGGTCCTGACCACAGTTCCAGTCATACTTCATGTAGTCCTTTTTTTAAGGAGCGGGGATGCATTTAATATTTTTTGTAATATAATTTAAATATGTGTTTCTTTGACAGTTAGTAAGTATTGCAAAAAATTACGTCATGAACTGGCACAAGACACTCGCTTTATCACCTCATATGCCCAGAAAGAGGAGACTCTCCTAGAGGAGTTCTACACAGACACCCTAATGGAGCTGCTCAGTGAGAAGAACGAGAGCCTGGGCTACCTGGACAGTTTGGACGAACTTCTCGGTCTGCAGGGGGTCTTCAATGAGCACGCAGAGACCATCTTCATAGTAGGTGATGCTGGCGTGGGCAAGTCCATTCTGCTCCAGCAGCTGCAGAATATGTGGTCCAGGAGGGAGCTTCCTAGTGCTGAAGCTAAGTTCTTCTTCAAATTCCGTTGCCGGATGTTCAGTGCCTTCAAGGAGATGTATGAAATCTCCCTGAGAGACCTCCTTTTCAAGCACAACTGCTACCCAGATGGTGATTTGGATGATGAGGTTTTTGGTTATATACTGCGCCACCCTGAGACGGTGCTCTTCACCTTTGATGGCTATGATGAGATTCATGCTGACTTTGAATTGGAGAACCTGCCTGAGGTTGTCTCACCTGAGGAGAAGGCTCACCCTCTGATGCTGCTTACTAACCTGCTTAGTGGGAAGCTGCTCAAGGGGTCCAGGAAAATCCTGACTGCTCGGACTGGCACTGAGCTCCAGAGTAGAGTTATTCGGAAGAAAGTGTTCCTGAAAGGGTTCTCACCAGAAAACCTGCGGCGGTACACTGCCTTGCACTTCCATGAGAGAGATTACCAGGAACTTGTGATGGTGCAGTTGGATGCTAACCCCCACCTCTGCAGCCTCTGCTCCATCCCCCTGTTCTGTTGGATCATCTTCAAGAGCTTCAAGCATCTCCGCTCAATGTATGATGACTTTGAGCTTCCAGACACTTTTGTGACCCTCACCAGTGTGTTTCTCCTGTTGTGTGAGGTTTTCCTTGGCCACTGCTCTGGTCCCGGCCTGCTGAAGAGGAGCACCAGGTGCCCTGCTGACACCTTCAGAGGTGGGGCTCTCACCCTAGCAGGCTTTGCAAAGCTGGCCCAACTCGGGATGGAGAAGGGTGGCTTTGTGTTCAGCCAGGATGAAGTTTCCTCTTGCGGCATCACTGCACATGACTTGCAGTTGGGCTTCCTGAGACCAGTCAGCCATTATGATAGCTGTGGGAACCCTGCCACTTTTGAGTTCTTGCACATAACTCTTCAGTCTTTCCTTTCCGCATTCTCTCTGGTTCTGGATGAGAGCATTGCCCCAGGCGAAATCCTGAAATTCTTCACTGAGTGTGAATACCAAAAAGCTCCCCATTTCCAATTGTGTGGCTCTTGCCTGGCAAGCTCCAAACCCCAGGGCAAGGACCCATTCCAGACTAATGAGCACCTACAGTTTGCAAACCTATTTCTTTGCGGCCTACTCTCAAAATCCAATGCCGGCCTGCTGGAGCACCTTGTGCCCCTGTCCTCACTGAAGAAGAAGAGGATGGTCCTGAAGTCGTATTTGGCAAAATGTGTGAAGTCTCACCTGAAGGGCCTGCCCCGGCACCCCACAGACACGGAGGGCTGCAAGGTCCAAGTAATGCCCAACTTCCTGTGGATGCTGAGGTGCATCTTTGAGACTCGCAGTGATGATGTGGCCCGGGTGACAGCCAGAGGGATCTCCGCAGACAACATCAAGTTGACATACTGCAACATGTCCTCTGCTGACTGCAGCGCACTCAACTTTGTCTTGCACCACCACCACAAACTTCTGGGTGTAGACATGGACAACAACAATATCAGTGACTATGGTGTGAAGCAGCTTCGGCTCTCCTTTAGTAAGATGACTGTAGTCAGGTGAGGAAACATGGTCAGTGTCCTTTGTGCGTGTGTTGTTTTTTATATGTTAGTACTGTAACAAATAAGCTTGTTTACATTGGCATTTGGAGGAAGGCTCCTATTTATATGGGAGGAGTTTTACTTCAATGCATTTTAAGCTGAGCACAGCACTGAGATGTTTCCTCAATCAACAGGCAAAATAAGTCTTTGTCTCCTTAGGTTGTGTGTCAATCAGATCACAGACTGCAGCATAGAGGTATTGGCTGAAGAACTTATAAAACACAAGGTGGTCAAGGTTCTAGGGTGAGTGTACATCACTCTTCTTAATATACTTCTGACTGGGGTAACCTGTGAGATGTCTGTAATTTGTAGTGGTCTATATCACAAAAAAATAACTTCATACAGGGTTTTTCCTGACTAACAATCGGGCAAAGGTGGTATCTCACCAAAATTGTGTAGGGTTCAAACCCCAGCCACAATACCAAGGGCTCAAAAGGTTTTCTGTGTACAGTGTGAAATTTTAACATTAACAAAATGTGGTGACATGGCATTAAATAACTTTAGTGGTACCCAGAATGGCTTTTAGCTGTGTTATTGGCAACCCTTACAGAAATGGAATATACTGGAAATGTATTTAAATAAAAATATATAATTACGACATCCCAATATATGGGAAAACATTAAATGTATTGCTGCTTTCAAAATCATATATATATATATATATATATATATATATATATATATATATATATACATATACACATAATGTTTAAATCCATTTTCTAAAAGCCACATATTTACATATTACAGTATATTCAGTAATCTTCAGGGCAAGCTGCTCTCTTGTCGCCTCCAGTTGAGGTAACTCTATGCCAGTGCATTCAGAATCCTCATTCTCATCCTATTTTTCCAGGCTTTATAAGAATTGCATCACTGATGTTGGAGCCAAACTGATTGCACAGATTATTGAGGAATGTCCTCATCTAATGACTCTTAAGTATGTATCAATTTAACAACTACCCTCTAAATGCACAAGTCATAAACAGTGTGCAGTAGAACCCTTTTTTGAGGAATGTTTTGAACTATTCCTTGAAAGTGTCTGTACATGCTGGAGTGGCTATGCAGAATTTATCATTTCAAATGAGTCAAAGGTAACTAGAAATGTCTTTATAATATGCAGATTGGCATGAATAATTATGCATTCCAGTGATGGCTTTTTAGAAAATACAGTGATATTTTATTAGCCTACTTGCAGACATCATGTAAAAACGCATTTTTGCATTCACTGTTGAGTTTGCATTATAAGCTGTGATTGGAAGGAACTGGAAAATGATTTGATTGATTATGGACACTAAATCTGTTTGTTGGTCTAGACTTGGCTGCAACAAGATCACAAGCGTGGGAGGGAAATACCTGGCCAGTGCAATTAAAAAGAGCAAATCCATCTTTGATGTGGGGTGAGGTTGAAGCACACAAACCTTACACAAAATTATTTCTGTGTTTTTTTGTATAGAAAATATTATTTTTGCCATTTGGACATTATCTGACGGAGCTTGTTTAACATTGCACGAGTATGCATTTGTAAGATGTTTACGCAGTGCTTTTTTTTTTCTTGTGGCCAGAATGTGGGGAAACACCATTGGGGATGAAGGAGCAGGAGCATTTGCAGAAGCCTTGAAGAATCACCCCAAGCTTACCAATCTCAGGTGAGTGAAGTATTTTTATATGAGCAGCTTCTGAACACAGCAGTCTCGTTACATCATTGCATACTGAGATGGGTTAAACTTCTCAGCAATTTCATAAGACTTACATTGGGAGGAAACGGCAATACAGTTGATAACAAAGTACGTTTAACCTGTAACTATGGTCCTTCTGTCCAAAGGAATGTGTTGGTTTTGGTCTGTTTCTCTGAGGTTACTAGTGATTAATCAAAACATATTTATATTTATTTTTTGACAAATTGTTTAGTAAGCATAAACTATAAACCCTCATTCACAGCCTTTCTGCAAATGGCATCACCTCAGTGGGAGGGAGGAGGCTGGCAGCAGCGCTAAAAGAGAATGTGTCTCTTCACATCTTCTGGTAAGCATAGCACCAAATTCACTCCACATGTACCTTTTCCTTCTATTAAACTCTCATGTCTGTTCTTGTCTGATGAGAAAAATAAGAAATAACAAGAATCTGTGTGTGTGTGCATGTGTTCCTGTATTGTGTCAGGTTGGTTCAGAATGAGCTTACAGATGATGCTGCCACAGATCTTGCAGAAGCACTCAAGATCAACTCTGGACTTAGATGTCTCTGGTAGGACTGACGCACTTACACTATTGCACAAGGCTTCACGCCTGCTGTCATGACGGGCTGTTTCATGGTATCTTTAGGGCTACTCGAACTACAAACCCATTATATCCTAGAACTGTCCATCATACAACAAGTTAGCTTCGTCTTGGTCGGACACGCATCCAGGTCGAGCCGTTTTCACTTCTGAGTGTTGGTTACACATGTAGCAGGTTACACATGTAGCAGATACCCATAAATCATAAAAAACTTTTTCATTTTTATTTAGCCATCATGAAATAGCTTGACTATGATGTCCCAGTCCAAAAGAGAAGTAGCTACATCGCTGGCTTACAAAACGTACATTGTCATTTCATTGTCACATTGTAATTTAAACTGAGGAAATCTTAGAACTTCACAAAATAAAATTAATGTTAATCTAGTTAACTTGACTAAATTAGATGCAGGAGGGAAGGACCCAGGAGACTAAATCCTGGCACTTGTCACATTGCATTGCATTGCAATTAGGATGTTTTTGTATTTGTGTAAAATTAATTTCTTTGTTTAAAAAAATAATTGGTTGTGCCACCAAAAGTTTTGTCTGGGCATCTAATGCTTTGAAGTTGGGAGCACCAGTGATTTATCACTGGATAAACTGCAAGAAAATACCTTTTTCTAATGATGTCATTTCTCAGACATGAACCTGTGACTTCAGGAGCATTACTGTATTTGCCTTTTCAATTTCAGAGGTGTCACTGATGACCCTTTCCCCCTTTGCCAGCTTGTATGAGTGATTAGTGTCCAGGTAACGAGTGTTGACTGTTCTCCACAGGCTAATTGACAACAGGTTTACAGTGCAGGGAGCCAGAGTGCTGGCTGAAGCGCTGCCTTACAACACTTCCCTCAAAGAGATCTGGTAAGTATCACTGCAGGTAGAGGAATATGTTCATATAAGAATAGTGAAGGGAGCTTGCTTTTTTGTTCTTTTTATGAAAAGCAAGTTTATGTATGTTAATTTCAAAGGTAGATCAAATCCCTACATTACACTAACTTTGGGACTGTTCAAGGAATAGCTTTTGTGGAGCAAAGGCATGGTGGTGTGACTGCAGAGCCCATGGATTTGCACATTTGAACCTCATTTATAACAAAGAAATTAAAATTAAGTTTTGCATGCTATCCTTTCCCTGAATTTGGTTTGGTTTAGTTTGAATGTTTTACTTCCTCTGTAGTATGAAGGGAAACCAGCTCTCCGAGGAGGAACAGAAACTATTTGAAATGGAGACTCGGCTGCGTTTCTCTTGACCAATGAATACGAGGCTCCTGGAAAGTCTCTTACCCCAGAGGTTGTGCACGTGTGCCTATACATGGCCAAGTGGTACAAATACTTATTCTGGCCCATCTTTTTATCTTTTGCATTACAAAAATGCTGGTATTAGTTCATTGTATGCATTGTGTGAAATGAATGTTCTTCAGTAATTTAAATGTGGATGTCCATTTTTTTGTTATGTTACATACACAATTAATTGTGGTTTTGTTTTCAAATATGTATTACATTGATGTGTAAGATATTGTATTGTATTCTTTGAAGATGGGCATGGATACACTTGGATTTGGCTTAATGCTGCATACAGAGTATACGTTTAATATTGTCTGTCTTAAACTACTGTTGGTCGCAAGAATGTATTGTACTTAAGCTAAAGGAACACAGGGAGGGACTAATGTTCACCCTTGAGCAGGCAGCCACAAGTAGAGCATGGGTTACAGCGTTTCATACAGGCTGGCTGCACATCTCTCCCTGCATGAAGTACGTACGTAAGTATGAAGTACCTTTATCGGAAGGCCATTATTCCCTATGAGAGATGAAGATGGAATAGACAAAAAAGAAAATACAAATGTGACACCCTACACCAAAATTTGCCCACAACAGGTATAATGCACTGGCTCCAGATTTGATCAAAATTAAATATTAAATCAGGGCTGCCCAACCCTGTTCCTGGAGATCTACCATCCTGTAGGTTTCCATTGCAACTCTAATTTGGCACACCTGATTCTGTCCGATTCTACTAATTAGCAGTTCTACGAGATCTCTAGCTGATGATTGTGGTGTGCTTTGTTAGAGTGTGAACCTACAGGTAGGTCTTCAGGAACAGGGTTCGGCAGCCCTGATCCTTAGATATCTAATTGGATTTTAACCTTAAAAAGAGAACTTGTCTTGGACACCATTCAATAGTGGGAATTTTCATAAACAGTCATGCCTGAAACAGGATACTGATGTCTCTACAGTGGGATACACAATAAAGAAACAACGATAGAATTAGCTAAATTAGATAAAATGCTCTGTTTGTGATTTAAATATGTTCCCTCATATCACTATTTCTCTATTGATAAATATGAAGTTTGGAATGAACATAATAGATGAATGAACTCCATTCTGATATTATCTGGCTTTCTGATACTGCTCTCCCAAGTTTCCCACACAGAAGGGTTTAATTGCTAGGTAGGAACAGCAGAACATTTGATGTAAATCTCTAATGTTGGTATTATACATGGGAAAAGAAAGGTGGCTGGTTTGTGTGCAATAAACTATGGCTTTTTAGTTGTTTTCCAAATAAGATCATTAAGGTGATCAAATGCATATTCTTGACCTGTAAAAATGTGTTTTTGCAGGATGATTAAATTACACTTTAAAGATGCAGTTACCAGCTGTGTTCTTCTTTTGTAAAGCTGAACCATCTGATTGCACCATTACTGCAACATGTTTACAGTGTCATTAGACTGAAATACCTGGGTTGTGACTATCGTGGAGATGACACTGAGCCTGAGCCTGATGGTGAATGAAGGGAACAAGAAAAACAGGAGAAACTGCATGAAATGGATACATATGAGATTAAGAACATGAATGTCCATTTTGAACAATGAAGAAAGAATGAAGAAACATGGCACTGTATTCATGAAGAGTTGGTCTACAGTGTGAACACGTCTTGAAATATACATTCAAAAACATTCTTATACACATTGTTGATCCTCTATTTGAGATGAGGAACAAAAATAATATTTTCCTGTTATCACAAATTCACAAGATACTCAGGCACAGACACTCACCAGTGCTTTAAAAGATTTTACTCTGTTAATTTCACATTTCTGTACATACTTGTTTTGCACATAAATGGAATGTAACAACACACAGCAAAATTATTAAAAAGTTCATGATCAAGGTATGTGCTCTCAGCTTGTCACAGAAGTACCCCGGGCAGCATTCAAACAGATGCACTTGCTCTTGTCTCTATAGCTTCACACGCTCAGTTACTTTGAAGTAGCAAGTCCTTCTCCAAAGTACACAGCTCTTTTAACTCACTTCCATTGTAATAAGTACTAAGCCATGTCAAACATAGCCCCGCCTGTGAATTCCTGATTAGCATGGGCTCCCAGTATCAAAAAAAACAAAAAAAAAAAAACACGCTGACTTAATGACTGCTAAGCAAATCTAGTTGTGTGTTGTCAAAGTAGGTGTTTTCAAAGTTTTCAAATTAGACTGATACAGGCTCAGGTGCAGCAAATATATTTACATGCATTTACACCAAAATTGCAAACCATGAAAGAGAAAAGGTACATTCTTGCTGGCATAAATATATATTTTAACACTTCATTAAACCCAGTAAATGTGCTTAGCTGATTAGCTCAGCTGTAGCTCAGAAGGCTCTAGCTGACTGGACAGACCAGTCAGGAGGTGATATAGATTTGCTTGGCAGCCTGACAGTATGGCAGGTTTTATAAATTGGGAAAAATACCATTTATAAAGGCAGGCTGATCAAAAATTCTGGTTGATTCACCACTCAGTTGAGTTTATAATTACATAACAACAATGTGGCAATGTGCCAGCCCACAGTGCATGGACACTTATCTCAAGTTGTTATCATGGTTGTTGCCAGGCAGGTTGCCAGGCGCACGTATGACTGGCTAGAAGAAACAGGCTTGGCACGCAGCTGGTAAGCAAGGCTCAAATTTGTATCCATAGCCCTCCACTGATCCACTATTAGTCCAGTGCAGATAGTATCCAACCCCATTCAGTCACAGCTGTGGGAGCAGTAGCTGCTGGATCCTCTAATGAAGCAGATGCTGTTGTATCATAGGGAACTTAAGATATTTCCTGACCTCAAGGTATAGAGGGGCCAAAGTAATTTAGACAAGGAGAAAAGCTGTTGGTTTTTTTCTTTACCTAAACCAAAAAGTATTTTTCTTTACCTAAACCAACAATGTCAAAAATGGGAGTGGATGCTGAGTAAGGGCAAAACAACATTCCATTAATTTGTTTTTATAATATTGTATCTGAAATGGCTTTCGGAAGTTGACAATAGCAGCATATTGAAAAGCCACACTGGCACTTGTTAAAATACCACAGTTTATCAGGGCTTGTCTGTATGTCCTGTGACTGGTCACAAGTCCCTTCTGTGTAGTGCAGTATCAATACTGGAAACCACCTTTTCAAAAACCACCCTCTTGGTTTTCTCTTTTCTTTCTTCTCGCAACTGATTAGAAGAAACTGATTGAAAAAGCCCTCATCATAACATATCATGTGCTTCAGTACAATATTTAGCAGCATGTTTTCAAAAGCTGTCAAACCCTTTAATGACATTTAAAGGCATTTTTCAAGGCCTCTTCATTATTTGGGTACAGGGAGGGCACTTGAAATGTGGTGAAACGTGTTACAAGAACCAAAATTAGAGCAAGCAAAAAAGAAAGCTCTTGGTCCCACAGAGCTATAATATTTCCATCATAAAATGAACAAATTTTCCCCCTCAAATACAAACCTAATTAGCATTTCACAGAAATCTCATTTTCAACAGGCCATGGCAAATTTCACATTTATGGACTTATGGATTTGGTTGCTGTTGAAGGGACTGTGGGAAGCTAGTAGATGCTGGGAACTTTATAAACCTAAGGTCAAAATTTGTAAGAAAATCATTATCGAATATCACTGATCTACCTTTCACAACATGATTAATGTTTTGTGATATGATATATGAAGGTCATCTTGCAAAATTAGCCTCATCATTAATGATAATGATGATAATGAGAAGAATAATAAGATACATGATGAGGTGAGGCCTGCAAAGGCTAGAATATGTACACAGATCCCCTGTACTTTTCCCTGGGTTTTGTTTAAGATCCACCAAGGTTCATATCCCAAACTGATACTGCTACACTCTCCAAGGATGTAGGACACAGTCCACATTTACAAAAAGCATCAGCTTTTGCCTCAGATATATTGTTTTGGGGCACTGCCATGCTTTCATGAAAAATTGTAATAGTGTTGTGAAAAGGGTACGCGAAGGAGTAACACTGTTTCCACTTCGCTTTCACACTGGTGGATCAATGGGCACTCTATAGTTTGGGGGGGTGCGTGTATTTTTCTAGAATGCTGCTCTTAGGCATATTCAGCAGTGACATCACAATCACAGACTGCTTGCTGGTCACCCAATCTCTGTCGTATAGCAGACTGCTGGGACAGGCCCTTTTTATTGGACTGTGAAGGCACTGGTAGACACAGTTGGCAATAATGAGATTTAAGTGGCGGCACATTCCTTGCCCAAGAGTCCCGGTGTACAGTTGGGGTTTGGATCTGTTGTGCAATAGCAAGACAACAGAGAGAGTGGGTCCATATCCCTTTGTCAGAGCACAGTGTAGCAAGTGTGGACACTGTATGGGAGTGTCAGGGGTTTTTAGGAGGTGTTAAGAGGAAAGGGGCAGGATGTGATCGAATCATGGGTGGGGATAGTCCATTAGCATCATTTCCTGATTGCACAGTTGTGCAGCAGAGTTGGGTCTCGTCCTGAAGCAGTGATAAAGGCTGCTTGTCCATGAAGAACTGGAAGAATGTTTGAAAGCCAGGGGTCATGCCAAAATCTTGCACAACAGGGCATGTGGACTGGGGAGAGTATTGAAGGTTACTTGGACAATATGGCTTAAGTGCAATGGAAACCACCGACACTTGATTTTGAGAGAGATTGTATGCAAAAGGAATGGACAAATATACAAAGGTAATTCCCTGAAGATTGCTTCAATGAGTTTTGGCATACCCAAGGGCTTTTGGCAGCAGGCTTTCAGAACTGAGGTTTGGTGAGGGGTAAGGGAAAGCGAGAGAGGAGACGGGTCGGGGTTGGGGGATAGGGGATGGGGTTTGATCATGGACATGGATCCCAGGGGGGTCCCACACATCTATGGGTAAACACCAAATGGTCCCCCGAAATATTAGCATGCTGCATTGGGTGGTACTGATTGTGCCCCACCCCCCTTCAGAAAAAATTCAGAAGAAAATTTATTGCTTGTTGTCCCCCCAAAGATGAAATGAGATCCATGTCCTTCAGTTTGATATAGATTCCTTCCAACCAAGCAGTGACCAGAACCATCTCTTTGCTTATGGCCTGGAGAGGGATTTCACATTCCTTTCTGTTAGTGGAGCAGACCATCTTCCACAACAAGAAGGATAGACACCTGAAATGGAAAATAGAAAAATGAGGAATAACTACCAATAAACTGCCATTTGACTAAATAGAGTTTAGAGTTTATCTCATCAATGACACTTCTGGACCACAGAAAGCTCTTCAGACCTATAATGTCAGGGAGGCACCAGACAAAATAAGAAAGAACATTCAGTGACAGTAGTCTGGTCTATCCTACACGCAGGGAACTAGCAGCACCCCACCTGGTAAAAGAACTGGCACTTGGGGGTGCCAGAGAGAGTATATCTTCACCCAAGAAAAATATGTCCGATCTATATATTTGTAATACTTGTGTGTCAATGGCAGCATATATTGCACAGCTATTATCAATGTATTTTCTCCACTAATATAAGATATTCTAACGTGCAGTGGGGATGCATTAATTAATTTACAGTATTTCTGCATAAGGTAAATATCTATATTAGATATCTAAACTTTTATGCTTATGGAAAATGATCCTAAATAGTTTAAATTGAACGTAGTAATACTTTAGTTTGCATTTTTACTCGCTATATATTCTTGAAGCCTGTCTTTTTTTCTTCTTCTTTTTTAAAAGAGAGATTACATCAACGGCATTTCTTATTCAAACTGGGGGGGATGTGCAACAAATATGCAGAATTTAATTACAAGGAACTGGCCCCCCCCCCCCCCTCCCCCTCCAAAATACAAAGGTACATGGAAACTAATTACCAGAAAATGTCCCACAGTCCACAATTGTTCTGCAATTGGCCATTGGTTCCTAATTTTGACCCATACCTCCAATACACTCTAATATCATGCACTCCCACCCAGGCACACACGACATACATAAGGCACCTGCCACCCCTCACAGAAATCCAGCTGCAAACTTGCCTGTGCAAAAATGAAAGAAGCTCCTCAGTCCGAGGGATGTTCTGGACATGATCTGTTCACCTCAAACCACTCGTCTATACAACTGCAAGAGATATGCACTTTTAGTCCAGTTAAAAGTAAAAACTGAACATGTATCAGGTCTTGTGGTGCAGTGGGATGTGTGGGAGGTCAAACACAGTGAATGGTTAAAGAGAGCTTTAGTTTAATTAATTGCTTCAACACTGCGTGAATACATATATAATTATAAATATGCTAAATGTCTTCCACTATTTGAATGTTTTACCTTTTGAGAAAGATGAAGACATAAATGTATTTGTAGTCTTACCCCTTGTGGTAGATGCAAAGGCAGGGCAGACGTGCAATGGTGTCTCCCTGCACCAGGTCCTCCAGGCATATTGCACATTCCCCAGCATCCTTTGACAGTACATCCTCTGTGGATACAGTGCAGGGCATCAGACAGGAGACATGTTTGTGTCGAAAGTGGAGCATGTGTTAGCTCAGTTAAATTGACATGTTTTGGTTCATTATGTGATTACACAGTTTATGGATCCCACCCCCACACCCAACCACTCAACAGACTAAGAGTGCTCCATTTTGTTAAAGGCTATGAGAACCATTCAAAAGTATGTGCCTACATTACTAACCTTGGAACTTCAGTTTGAACATAAGAATATTAAAAAAACATATGACAACAGGCCACATGGCCCATCTGTTTTCACCATTTACCCACAAACTAGAGAGTATGAAGCACTACATCAAGCCTGGACCTGAATACTCACCAGGATCCCTGGATCTACTACATAACCTGGCAAGCTACTCCACACATTGACAACTCTTTGTAAAAAAAAATACTTCCTTATAGTTAAGCGGAATTTACCATTTGCAAATTTCCACCAATGCCCCACTCTACAGACAGAACTTAACCTAAAAAATCTATTGTAATTCAATTCGCTAATCCTCTTTATGAAATGAATAACCTCAGTCATATCCTCCTTTTCATTTTACTTAGCTTGAAAAGATCAAAGTTTTTAAGTTTTTATTAATTTCACATCAGGGACACATTTTGTTATCCTTTGAACATAATTTTTGGGCTTAAAAACTCTACAGTTTTTACAGAATATAAGAAAAACAAATCCTAAAACTAAAACTGTAAGTCTAAAAGTGATATTAATGACTACTGTAAAACATTTGACCAGAATTTCAGTAAAGCTAGTGATAGCTATATGATAACGATATAAGTGCAATATAAGTACTTGATGGAGGTACAAGTCTAACATGAAAGTGCTACAGGAGCAAATCAGAAGGATTCAAATGAGCAATCCTATATTAGGAGTGGACTGCAGAGTAGAGATAGTCCAGGTACAATCTGAAGAGATGCATCTTCAGACCATGGCGCAAGATGGGCAATGGCTGAGTGGTTTGTAGAGGAACAGGGAGTTTGTTCCGCCACTGAGGGAGCTAGTGTGGAGAAGCTCCGTGGTAGGGACGAGCGAGAACCATTCGCCCAGATGGCAGGGAATGCAAATCTGCTGCAATAATTTCCCACGGTTTACCTAAAAACCATCTACAACTTTTTAGTTAGTCTACATTTTTAACTGAAAGATGAGATGTACACTAAGGCACAATCACAACATTATCTTCTGTTCCACCAACTGGAAGGCAAGCCATTGGGTGCCCAGAGGACATTATATACAATATTTTTCCCTTGATTACATTATTTTGCCTGAAGAGGGCATACTGGATCCATATTACAATATTTTGTAAAAGGAAGTGAAATGTTCAATTTCCAGCAGAATCTCATGGGCAATTGACGGTGGACCACAGTTTTTTGTATTTCAATTGTGGGGAAAAATAAATGAATAAATAGCATTAAAGTAACCAACGTGGGTTACACCATGTCATACAATATTTCAACATCACATCTAAGTGACTGCACAGCAGAACAAAGCAACATTAAGCTGAACAGAGGAAGTATTTGTTGTTTTGAATGGGCTGAAATTTAAAGCAACTGTTTGGAGTGTCACAGTGATATTACTTATAACACTGACTATTAAAATAGGCCTGAATTTAAAGGCAATAACACCACCTAATTTCTGTAATAACTATAGGAGGCAAAGTACGTAATTAGTGAAATCATCTGGTGTAGAGCATGGTTGAAGCAAATACATGCAGTCACTGTGGCCCACAGGACCAGTAGTTGAGTAGGCCTGCTTCAAAACCGAGTGGTAACACTTAACACATTTATTTGTTAGGATTCAGAGAGGTGGAAAGTACAGGGATCAGCAAGTAAAAGTCCTGCCATGTATTTCTTTTATCTATGAAACCCCGTTCAGATTTTTCCACATCTGGTTAGGAGTATCTCCAGATTTTTTTTAATCATGAAAAAACAATCAGCGATATTAACATGTTATCATTTGACCTAGCAGTGCTACTGCTCATATACAGGAAATTCTCATGCACACATGTAGGAGTGTTCACAAAAATGCAGCTTAACCAATATCCAATGTCATATTTAAAAGTCTTAAAGATTAAATGCACTGAAATTATATTGTAACTCACCCTCTCTAAAACTGTTTGCACAGGTTTGGAATTAGCTTAATCTTTTCTGTGCTTAATTGTATCATCTGTGCAATTTTATAGCAATTAATGTAGTCCTAATTTAAGCAGTTTAAGTTGTTTTTCATTTGTACTTAAATAATTGTCAACATAATAAATAGACAATAAAAATAAATTATCGCTGAAGACAACCAGAAACATCCATAATTCAGGACATACAATCTGTAACGTGATAGACAATATCAAGTTGTACAGTGTGAAGAACTAGATTGCACAGTGTGAAAAACATTTTCTTGCTATCATTTTACAAAATGTGAGTCTTGCAAAAGCATTGGCAGTCAAAATGTTGAATCCTCGACATTGCCATAACATTTTCATTTCTATGATTAAAAACTTTCATTTTCACCCTTCATGTCAAAAAATGTAACCATTGATGACCATAAATCACAATGTCAAACAAACTTAAATTTTCAGCCTTCATGTGGCACAACATCAATGTTAAATCACATCTAAGAAACGTTCATTTTTCAATGGTCATGAAATTAAAAACCAATGCCAATCTGACCACCAAATTCCCACGTATTTAAGAAAAATGTGATTTCCAGCAAAATCACAGCAATATTTATTTATTTTGAGCTTTCATGTAACCTCATGCCATTGTTAGTCATATGTATAATGTATGTACGACTATGAAATGCAAATCCATTTTTACTCCTCGCATTTGCAAGCTTGTTCTCCTATTTGTCCACACTTAACTGCTGTCATGCCAGAATGGCTTGTCAGTTGCCCAGATTATTGGATGACAGACAATATTATAGTACCAATGAATAGTTGGTTAAATATGTTCAATATAATTTATTTATTAACCTCTATTTATACAGGGTAGGTTGACTGAGAACGCATCCTGCAATGCTCTGCCAATGAAATACCAATACCATTGTTAACACCATGCCTTCCACACAGGCCAAGTGTTAACATGCAGCAGCATGTCATAGTGATGCGAGGTCTTTAAACAGTCCTTTCTCAGTGGATTCAATCAGAGTTAATTTGTGATGAACAGCACAATAGCTGATCATTTACAGAAGAGCTTTTCAAAATGTAGTTTTATTCATGAATGTTGGGTTATGGTGTTTACAACCTCATTACCTCAACACAGATATCTAGCATAGGCATAGAAAGGAGAAATGCATTGTTTGAATATCATTCTTCTTTATCTATCTGTCTCATGCGTTATCTCCCTGTGACCCCTCTGCCCTGCTCTTTCCGTCTCTCTGCCTTGCTCTGTTATGATCTCTTCTGCTTGGAATAGGGATGAGAGCAGAAACCTTGTCTCTCTCTCTACACTGCTATATGAAGTATTATTCATATTTCTATTTAAGTGGACTTACACTGCTTCTTGACATGGTACTGATAGATCACCAATTTGTATCCTGCTCTCAGACGTAGGCTAAATCAAGCACCAGACCATTCATGTATAAAACATTCCATCATATTTCCTAAATCACCACACCACAAAGCTGACCATAACTGTCACAAATACCTGCTTCACTGGGGAGTAAAAAATCTCCCTTGGATTCTAATGGAATGCAGGTTGAGTGGGAAAAGCTGATTATCCCAACCCTCTGGCTTGTGAACACTAATCAATCTGTCAGACCAAGATTAAAACACTTATCCAAACACAAGGAGTCCAACTTCTTCAGACTCCTAGGTTTTACAGGAATACTTAGTCTCATCCTGCCAACCAAAGACTGGATATATTGCACAAAATAAAATGGAATGGAACAGGATTAATGTCTTTTAAATGGACAGAGGTCTGCTGGGGATTTCACACCACGTGCATTGACAAGACCATCAAACAAGGTCCTCAGCCAAAATGATCAATTGCACCCATGTTCAGGATCTAGGGGTGACATGGAGAAAAAAAATCTGTTATTTTATTACGTGAAGAACACAGTCACAAAATTGGTGGAAAGAAACATCCAGGCTTGTGTATATTAATCAGCAACATTACCTATTACGACTATGATTACTATGTAAATTATTGTTTCTGTTTGGGACCAGAATCTCAATGTGCCACATGAATGAAAGACACAAACCATAACAATGAGTGAGTATGGTGTATCACACAGTCACTACAGAGATGGCCACTTTGACAGCCATCTGAAGCAGTGGCCAGAGTACTGTCAGGTGGTTTCTGTTAGCACAGTCACATTCAGTCTGCTAATTCAATGTGTTCATGTGAAATTGTAGTTGTGTAACAATGAAAATTAAATTGTGCTGGAGCAGAAATAAAAACCCACCTTCTTTTCATTTCCCAAATAAACTGCAGGCTAATAGACCCTTTTAACATCTGTTGTTTTCTGTTGTCATTTATTACCATAAATAAATAATTAGCCAACACTGTGTAATGTCATTCCAATTAATTACCAATAAACTGAATTGAACTGAGAGGAGAGAGAATAAAATGAGAGAAAGCAAGATGTGAGTGAGAGGAGGGGGGAGGAGAGAGCTAAAGGAATGTGTGAGCAAGATAATAAGAGTGAGCAGCAAAGCGTGGCGGTGAAAACCTCAGCAGATTTTGCCAGAATTCCCCCTGCATAGTTATCAGGTATGGCAGATCACAGGGGAAATAACAGCCTGCTCTGTGGAAGTGTTCTGGCCCTGTGGACTGACACGCTCTTCTTGCCTGCAGTGGTAGGTTCTGTTAATCTACAGCTCCCAATTCAACACCATTAAAAATGTCCAGCAAAAAGAAGGGGAACTGTGGAAACAGTTTTTTTTTTTTTTACCAGCCTGGAGATTTCCCTGACAACCATTCACTGCCCGCTTCAGAAGCGGTCTGTAATCTGTTGGGCTGAAAAGCACAGATTTCAGTCTCAGATAAAAGACCTATGTGGCTACTCAGGAAAAAAACAAACAAAAACAAAAAAAACATGCAAAGCACACAAATTACACATAATCTGCCACCAAGAAATGGGCCTATTAATGGTCTAAACTAGATGATCCGGTGTTCTCTTTCTACATGGAAATAAGTGAAAAATTTTGTGTGAAAAAAATGTCTGTCAGCATTGCATACGCATTAGCGTTTCACAACCTGCTACATTACAATAAGGAGAGTTTGCTTCTTGTAACTGTTGTGAAACTGCCTTTGAACTGCAGTTCATCCACACAGAAGGTGCTTACCCATAAGGCACCAGGCCCTGTTGACTCAAGAGTGAGGAAAGAGTAGCAAACAGTGACAGCAGCAGCAGGAATGGAGCCTAATAGAGAAGCCCCGGGAATACCTGGCCTGAATGTAGTGCCCCCAGTGGTCATAGTGGTTATAGCAAGGATTTATCACATCCTGTGTGAGACCTTGCTGAGATGACAGGAGTGGAGGACGGTGAGCAGGGCTATGGCAAGCCGTTTTTGCTTTAATTCATTTCTACAGGATATCGAAAATTCAAATTCTAACTAGTTAGAATGCAAATTGTTGATAGCACAAATTCAATTGCAACTAGTTATAATGTGTATTTCTGATATCAGAAATTCGATTTTAACTAGTTAAAATGCATATTATTGATATCGGAAATTAAATTTTAACTAGTTAAAATGCCAATTCTTGATATCGGAAATTCTATTTTAACTAGTCAGATTTAAAACGTTTTTCTCATTCATTTCAATGGGAGTTGGAATTTGACCTAGTTAAAATGCCAATTTCTGATATCAGAAAATCAATTATTGATATCAACAATATAATTTTAACTAGTTAAAATTGGAATTCTTGATATCAGGAATTCCATTTTAGCTAGTTAAAATTGAAATTTTTGATATCAATAGTAGAATTTTAACTAGTTTTAATTAGAATGTCCAATGTGAACTAGTTAAAATACAATTCTTGATATCAAGATTCCTATTTTAACTAGTTAAAATTCAATTCTTGATATCAAAAATGAAAGGTCCCATTGAAATGAATGGGGAAAATGCTAGACTTACAACTAGTTACAATTAAATTTCTGATATCAAGAATTTGCATTCTAACTAGTTAGAATTGTATTTGTGATATCCTCTAGAAATGAATTAAAGCTAAAATGGCTTGCCATACAGGGCAAGCAAGCAGGCGAGGAACTCAGTGCACATAGGTAAAAACACACGTGCAGATGAATACATGCACATAAATGCGCACACATTACACACAGACATTTATGTATGGGCGCAAAGAAATGTATACATACACAAATGAAAACATTGTCAAACATAAAATCACAGAAATATGTCAATAATATATCGTATATTTTCATATTTTACACATTTAGTACTGGCAAGCAGTGCTCAATGAGAAGCTATATTCTTGGCCTGTCTCTGGTCTTGGAAGTGCATGTGAGTGGATATTTACAATCAAGATGGCCATGAGTGGCACATGGTGCTCAGTGATTAAATACCTTAACCTTTCAGGGGGGTCTTTTGAGTATAACAACCACTATTATCATCTCAGAAACTGAGAAACATCCACCATCATGACTGCCATTCTGTAAAATTTAGTATTATAAACATCACAATATTCCTGTGCTGAAAAATGTCACACCTACCATACTCTTACTATAATGAAATGTTCTGCGTATAGTTTGGGATACATTGCCACCCTTATGAAAGTCACTAGGCTCAGTGCAGATGGTGGCTGCAGTGAAAGGGGATTGGGTCAGAGAGGTGCAGTATCATTGTGGGGCCGATTTGGATACAAGAGCAGAGGGACAAAGGCATGATTATTATCCCACAAAACTCATGGATGAAAGGTTTGGTTAATGCAGCAGGTGGCCCAGTAACCATAGTGACTGTACCTCGGAAGGACATGGGGAAGAAGGAATGCCTTTATATTCTGACTCACTCTCAGCTTTCCCAAAAAGCAATTTCATCAGACGTCACCTCAGGTGACCTGTCACCGCAGAAAATGCCCAAGCTATTTGGAGGCCCTCTTCATAATCAACTTTCGTTACCATGGTGCTGTACATCTTATTCCAGGTCAGTCTGGGTTGGATGGGTTGCTGGAGGTTGGGGGGGAGGGGGGGGATTTCAACCAAGCTCCTAATAACAGCATTGTAGCGTCTACAATAACAGGTTTGACAATCGAGCAGCAGCAATGCACCATAGATACAGAACTGCTGAAGACATACACAAGCCAGTGAGAAAGTGAGAAAGGAGGGGTTGTTGAAAAGCCATCACCACCTCTGACAGCCACACACAACCTGCCACTCTAAAATGGAAAAGACATTAATCTTTTCGATATTCAGAATCAGACCCAATCATTTAAAATATGTGTATTCATAGTCCTCCTTAAATCCATGAAAATGAAATCTATTAAGCCTAAACAACACTTAGAAATAAAATGCCCAATGATCAGGTGAAAAGTGAAAAGTCCAGGGGTCAGAAAGTAAGTTCTATTATGTGTTTCTTCTACCCATGGACCCAGCCAACTGATTTGACTAATAGTTCTACCTCCTGGCTGAAAACTGTGCAAATGAGCACATCCAGGTGATTGGAGCAAAATACTTGGGAGGACTTTTACTTTCTGAACCGGGATATTCCACATCTGCCAAAGATGCCTGTATGCCATACTATATGCTCATCTTCCTTACATCTCTTACTGTGATGGTTGATTATTAATTATATCACCTGTCACATAAAACTGTAAGGACTGGGAACGTATAGATACTGCTATTAAATGATTGTTAATGGCTTTTGTTGCAAAGATTCTAGCTTGCTTCTGCTTGGTTAAGGGAAGCATTTTTAGTGATAAAAGTATTGTTTGCTACTCCCATGTCTGTATCCAGTTCACATCAGTTAATGTAAAATTCTGGGTGAGTTCAGTCTGAGAACATGATTATGTGGTATGGCAAAACACGGCCCTATAATATCTGGGCTGGGGTCAGTATTACCAATCAGAAATATGATCTTGATTAGAACAAGAGCCAGACAGCATTTAATCTTCCATATTCCAAAGTACATGGGCCACAGGTTCTAGTTCTGCACTGTAACCAGGCCCTTTAAAGCTATCAGTATCTCTCTGGGTCAGATTGTTACAACACACACGGGATCCTGGTTCCAATACAAACAGCATCTGATTGGGCAACATGGGTAAATTATTTCCCACATTCATTTACAGGTGCACTGGGGATCAATTCAAATCCATTTCTCTTTCATTTTCCACATATTATTTTTAAAGCAAGACATTGCTTTGTATTTAACAGCATGGCAGGCAGCAATTATGACTGCACTGTGATAAACGTGCCACCATGAATGGACTGCATTTATATAGCGCTTTTATCCAAAGCGCTTTACAATTGATATCTCTCACTCACCCATTCACACACACACACACACACACACACACACACACACCAACGGTGAAAGCCTGTCATGCAAGGTACCAATCAGCTTATTGAGAGCAATTAGGGGTTAGGTGTCTTGCTCAGGGACACTTCGACACGCCCGGGGGGGGATCGAACCGGCAGCCCTCTGACTGCCAGAGAACCGCTCTTACCTCCTGAGCTATGTCACCCCCATGAATAGTAACACAGCTGTAAATAAATAAAAAATCTGCACTAGGAATCCTGGTCTTTGTCTCTGCACAGCAAATCGAGCGCTAGAGTTAATTAAACTGGAACTGAAAGAGAAATTTGCAGCCAATGGGTATTGATTCAGTCCTGTCTGGGTTTCTGTTTTTAAGTGATCTGCAAGACTGGAGCAGCCTGGACATAAAAGCATTTGGCTGTCATGGTGCCAGTGCCTTTACATGCTGGACAGGCACAGAGAGGATATAAAGCTGAGCGGCCCTCCTCGGCCACGCCAAAAAAGCAGCCTGTGCGTACTATGGATACATACGTTCGGCCTAAATCAAAACATGCTGATTTCGGACAAATAAAGCAGCCATCATCTTGATTGCTGACTGACACAGAGAGAGATTGGGCCTAGAAACTTTTGGTTTGGAGAGGTGGAGATGCAGAGACAGAGGCAGGTTAGGTGCTGCAGCCATCGCTTGCTCCACGGCCCAGTCTCTTTGAGTCTTGCTGCGCTCTTCTTTTGAAACACTTGATGGCGTCATCACTTCCTCCAGTAGCAGGAGGGAAAAAGGGAAACTGTGGCCCCAGTACTAAAACTGGGCAGTCTCTCAGAACTCCTTTCACACTAAAAGGGTCCTTTCAGTGATGATGATGGATTTCTTAAGCTTTTCTGTGGCATATTGTGAACACATTAGTGCCATCCGACATTTGACACAGATTTTCTTAAGCAATGAGAAGTCTCATTTAATTAATCAGAATTAATGAATTAATTGAATAAATCTGCTTAAAAATATAATAATAATAATAATAATAATCATAATAATAATCACAATAATAATCATAATAATCATAATTCATCGTATTATTATTATTATTATTATTATTATTAGTAGTAGTAGTAGTAGTAGTAGTAGCACTATTATTATTATTATTATTATGTGTGAGAGTGATCTCTCACACACAACTATGCCTAGTTACTGTTAGTAAACCACTGGGGAGGGATTCAAGTATTTTACAGAAGCACCATGTCTCTGCCCTTCTTACGAAGCCCTGAAAAACACCTCTTTGGGATTGACATGACAGTCAACAAATTCCCCCAGGTTGAGAGAGTTGCTCAGCAGACAGTGTTCCCTGATGGCGGTGTCAACATGTCAGACAGGTAGGATTACCCTGCCATTCACTTTCCCCTGGGAAGCCCCAGTGAGTGCTGGCAGGGCCAGAAGGAGCGCACCCAAATTAGGCCTCTCATCTGTCACTCGTGCACACAGCGGCATTCCACATGGATGTGCCAGCAGCAGGCAGACACACACATATACTCTTACCGAGCAGTGAAATGCCACAGGCACTGCAGGGTGTGACAGGGACCAGAGGCCAGTGGGATTAGTGGGGTCACCAACACCGGCTCAGAGACCCCTTAACAACAACACTTACGACACAAGCTTCAATTCTGGCAGCTTTGGTGAAAGCTGTACAACGCTCAACCACTTGGAAGGATTCTACCAATTTAACATGTTTCTACATGAAATCACCTCATGCAAATGTGATCTGACATTCTTCTGATAGCTTAGTTCCATTGCCACCCCTTGATCAAAAGGGAGGCAATAGTTGCGTCCAAACTGTATCTGTTGAATGGCTTGGGAAGACATGCAACCATGCAGTAATTCAGCAAAGCCACTCTGACTTCTATCGGTGCGCAAGACTCAGCAAGTCAAGGTAAATGCAAATTACAAATGAGTCTATTGAGCAGTGTTTGACATCTGTTTGACATAAATTCAACTTTAATACATCTCATAGAAACCCGCCATTGCAGCTGCAAGATGTGAAAGGGACTGGCCAAGGTCTTGATAAATAATAGAGGGTGATCTTACCATTGTAGGTCACCCGTGGTTTGGTTAAGCACATGACCAGGTGCAGGTCCATTTCATCTGAGGACACAAACTTGGAACAAACAGGGCACTTGAAACCTACAGCGAGAGAACAGAAGCACTTGTGAGCAAAACCAGATCACCCGTCAGATTTTTCATCCCTGTATTTCATAAATGGCAACTTATTAAAAAGTCAAAACATTTCACAGATGTGGCTGGGGGGAAAGTGGGTGGTGTTGACAGGCCAGTGTATATGCCAGAGGTGGGAGATTCCATCCATGGAAGCCAGTGTTAATGTAGGTTTTTGTTTCCACCAGTTATCTTGATTCAGTTACCTAATGAGTTCCATATATCTACGCTGGTAAGGTAAGAACAGGGCCATAGTGGAGGGTAAATGCATGTAAACACTGTTGTAGCATTCAGTCCACCGGAGAAGAGGATTGGTCTCAGTTGTGCCGGCTGGTGGAGAGAGCACACGCACCTGGGTTGCATTAGCTAATCAGCCCGGGTGCTTAAAGGTGTGCTGCTCTCCACAGTTCGGGCCGGGAGCTCACACGAGAACGCGCTATTAGGATTTTAGTTTCGCTTTATTTGTGGAATTGTGTTCGAGGGGGAAAAAAAAAGAAAGTAATACTCAACTGGGATGTTGGAGGAGCTAGACCTAGCCGGGAAGGACAGTTATACAAGGAGGATTTCTACAGGACGCAATCTCATTAGGCTGTGTCAGGACTGAAGTAGATTTGTAGGTAACATGTCTACAACAGTTTATACTAATCAGTACAAATCTTGAAGAATGATATTGTCAGCAAGGTGAGGATTAATTGACACGTTTAATTTTCCAAAACCAGCAGTTTTAACTTAACACCCTCTTTGATGTCCGGTACTCTGAATACCGAACACAGCTGCATCAACAGTCAATCAGTTAAATTGCCGAATTCATTGGTAGGCAGAGCAAACTGTATATCGACCTTTATCAAAATGTACAAGATGAAAATTAAAATTCGGCATCTATTTTATGGCATCTTTGCAAAGTTATTCTCATAAATCGTGTATGCCAATTAAACCTGTTAATTGATCAATTGCTATGAAGACAATTGCTAAGATTAGTGCTATAGGCCGACAGGTAGTTTTTATTAATATCCATTGTTTTATAATAATCCGATATACAGTGGTTAGACGTATTAAGCAAGGAGATATAAATATTAAAACATGGTCACACAATAAGTACAAAGCCAATATAATAAAGAGCACATGCATAGAATAACACAAAGACAACAGAGATTTTTGTATAACCTCTCCCTGTTTCAACAATTATCTATACAGGAAGGGCATGGCAGCCAAGGAATTTAGATCCCTTAGAAAATCTAGGCCATCTGGAGAAGTGTTGGCATAGGCCATTATTTTGTCAGGAGCCAAGCAGGAGAGAAAGACAAAGGCCTCGCTGAATCTTTATGATCTTGATTTAGTTTAATGAATGACCTTGGTTTATGCGCTTCATTTTGACAGCGCTAATAAAGAAGTTACACAAAGCATGAAAATTGCACACTGGCATCTTGGACAGTGAATTTTTTTTATAAGTTCCTCAAACCTCAGTGAAATATATTAGAAACTTGAAACCCTGTTATTCACCAATATTGCTCATGCTGAACAAATACAGACATAAAAATTCAAGTTCCCACTTATCTGAAGCTGTAGAATTGTAGAATACATAAAATATTTGCCCTACAAAAAGATCCTGATTTAATTTGTTTATAGGCTGAAGTTATAGGGGAACTGAAAGCTGCAGAAGTTATGGTTAATAATAAACACGGTGTGTTGCAACAGCTTCCTGGGGCAGGACCAGAGACACAAGAGCACTTGTATACTATACAGCTCCTCAAAGTGAAGTCCAAATTATGCAGGTAAAGATCCTTTCAAGTTACTGACTCACATAAATATAAACCCTCTCATGATATCACAAAGAGCTCTGCATTACCCACACTGAGGGTGACCAGTTCCATTCTTTTCCTCCATGCTGGACTCTACACCAGAGACCAGACTGAGCTGTGCCAGATAAGAGCTGAAGTAGTGACTGGGTTGAAACACAGCACTCAGTCCATCACATGCATGAGTGATTTAGGTCATGGTAACAAAGGGCAAAATGAATAAGTGTATGTGAAGCCTAGGACAGCTTTTGACACCGCTTTATACACACACGCGCACACACGCACACACACACATAACTTGCGCTTCTCCACCTCAGGCAAAGCTCAAAGTCTACACAGACAAAAGTTTGACTGCACTTTGTATAATGAATGATTTATTTTTTTATTCATTTTTTGTTATAGTGCATCCATGTTTTTTGTGTGTGGGTGGGGGAATGGGGGTTCAGGTGGCCAGCTAACCTCATCTCAATATAGTCAGACAAGAAAAGGCTGCATTGTTAAATGTTTGCATGTTAAAAATACATAGCCAAAGCCTGTGCTGCAGATACACATATCTTTCAGTTCCTTCTCTGAAGCTAAAGGTCAAAAGGTCAGTCGGTTCATCTCCTAATACCTAACACATTATCCCCTGCATTTAATTACAACCAACTGTGTAGAATCCCATGTACTGTCCCATAAAAACTTACTTCCACGCAAATGCATTATTACTGCAAAGCAGTGGCCCTGTGGGTGTTCAAGAACAGGCTTGATAGAGTACTGGATACTGTCTATATTGTGGACAAAACTGACTTGATGAACTGAATGGCCTGTTATTGTCATCAGATTGTTCTGACCTCACTTGACAAGTAAGGTCCCACCAATCTGATAGTGAAGATCTGAAATAGACAATACAACAGTAGTCACTGTTGTTGGACTCTTAAATGTGGAAATGCAACATCCCCAACCCTTTCTCATGAATCAGACATGAAAATCATTTTCCTGTATAAAAATGAAAAAAAATGCATCAGTTTCTGGGCTTTCGTTTGATGCACCAATGATTAAGCTGGGAAATACAGTGATAATTACAATTATCATAATAATTGTATACAAAATGCATATTTTTCGCTATGAGGACATCTATCATCGAACATCATTAATTTAGTCATTTGGTAAGCTATTTGAAAGGATAGTGTTCTCATTCCTTCCAAACCTCCTAAGGACCATACAACTTGCCAAGAGAGGGGAAGAAAACATGGGTCTATATGGCCTGTGTAGCCAATGACAGCCTGCGATCCATATGGACTGCATAATTGCTCAGTTGGTCTATTCTCCAGCCTGGGGGGTCCATTTTGAGACCAAAAAGGCAAGTGGCAAATTCTTGGGCAAGCACTGATTGGCACAGAGCAAAGAAAAGACATTTTAATTACACTAATAAATGTTTCAATTTTAAATTAAAATGCATGGTAAAAATGTGACCATGCACAAGACCAATTAATGTGACCATGCACATTAATTCACAACAATGGTTTTAATTAACTGAGCGGGATTTGATTTGGAGTTGTAGTTTCATCATGTTTTAAATACACCTATTTTGATCATTTATCTTCTGGTTTCAAATTAGCATAGGTTTTGTATTGCTTGTCACAGACATTGCAAAGCAACATAACAGCAAGTCTATCTGCATGTGTCATGGTTGTAACATCTGCATACAGAATATAAATAGAACATACATATAGACGGGTACAGAAGAGGTAAAACCTGGTTTCCACCTCACACATGATCAGTAATTGGCCAACAGATGACGTAAAGCCAACCTTTATTATTTTAGCCTGGCCCGGCTGGCTAATAGGCCGTCTTCATGTTTGTAATGAAACCCGACTACATAAGGCCAGCGACGATAGCTGCTTCGATTGCGTTTTCTCTACATGTCGGCAAGACCTGCCTAACAGTGAAGGACATTCACAGGATAATCCATTCAGTTACTAGTGCCCACACTAGCAAAAAGGAGAGAGTAACCCCTGACAGGTTCTGCTGACATGGCAGTGCATGCCCCCCAAAGCGGCTAGCACATACATTTTAAAAACATTTATTTTGTCAAGTTAAGTCACAGATGAATATTTTATGAGCATCTGTTTAAAAAATCAAATTCTTATTCTTTTTGGGTAAAACTAATAAATAAGTAACTAAATAAAATTGGGAGATGATTCATAAATGGCACCCCCCGGCACCTATGGCTGCACACCCCTGCCAATTCAGCTTTTCTGCAGCTTTTGCCTTGTACCTCTTTCTCTCTAGTCACCGTTACTGCTCAGCATGTACTTTTCTTTATATGAATATATAGCAACTGAGGAAGGGCAGGGCACATTGCTCAATTTTGCCAGCATCTAATGTGCATGCTGCTAAACCCAAAGCTTTTTTAATATGTATATATGAACGTAACAGCATGAGTGTGAAGATGAAGGCCTCTTCACTAGAAATTTGTTTAAAATGTTTTAATGTTATCTAGAAATATCTGTTATAATCAAGCTCAAAAGTTACATTTATTTTATACTGAGTGAGACAATGCATGGATTATCAGACAGATAAAATAATGATTGCTACAGATTTCCAGGTTTCATTATGTTCAAAACACTTAATGTGAGGTCTTTTCATTTTCATAACCAATTCACTGCATTTTTAGCTATTTGTATAATGCTTTTGATAATTGATAATGGATTTTGAAGCCCAACTGTATCTGAAGAGGATTAATTAATAACTCTTTTGTAAACAGTTGTTTCAGCTGATTTGGGAGAACAATGATTAATTCAGCAATTAACACATTACTTCAGTCTACCTTAAACTGCTGCTGGTCTAAACGTGTGACTGATTAAGGCTAGTTGCACACCTGCTGGTGATTATAATTAACATGTCTTTAAAGCAGGTGTGTGATGAGCAGGAAGGGGGCCATTTTGTAGGGTTGAGGTCTCTTCTATGGAAAACATGCAAGTCTCTTGTAATTCTTTTGAATAAATGCCCTTTTAAAGATACTCTTTCTCTCAGATGGCTTTAAATTATTCAGCCTGACAAAGTAGTGACCTGCTTTGTCACAATGAGAATTAACGATATCAAAATATTCACATTTCATTTGCTCAATTAACAAACATTACAACAGAATTATCAGTGACCTTTGGCAGGTCTTTCATTTTTGTCGCACGCAGTACTATTCTCTTTGTTCATGTCATATACACAATTTTGAACTGAATAAAGTAAATATATTAATTAGAAAAATATAGATTTTTTGGCAAAAACAATATACTTAATTGAATCTATTAAAAACTTCACACTCTTATGGTACCAAACAATGGTCCATAAAAGTGACGATACCAAAAGTATATCTCAATACTCAATGACAGAAAATGATCTAGAACACACAACACACTACACTGCCAATTACAGTGGAGCACAGGGCACAAGGCATAGATTTACAAAGTAATTGTGATTGGACTTTGCTTGTATCACATAAGGAAGTAGAGTACATGTACTTTTGTACAGTAAAACCAATCCCACCATTAATGTACCAATCTAGCTATCCAGTGAGTCGCACTAGATGATTGCATGATTACCCCGTTTCAACTCAAAACATTTGTACAACGGTAAAATGTAAAGCAAGCTCATGGTGAATAATTAAAATGCTAGTTACATATAAAAACAAAGCCAGGCACTGTTTATGTCTGAAATTTCTAGACTAAATATATATTTTTTTTTACATAAGGAAAATGGATTTTACTTCTCATTTAAATGGCAAATGATGCAAGACTGAGGACAGGGCAGCATTGAAAGTACAGGGAATATCCTGCTTCCAGGGGAAATATCCAGTTTTACATGCTACTACATCTACTGTATATACCAAGCAACACAAATTGGCCTTGATGCCGACACCCGCTAAGTGTAGGAAAAGAAAGACAACAGTAATTTTGTGATATAATGTCATATTTTATTTTTTACTCAATTAACTGTTTACACAGCACAAACAAGTTCTGTACATGCACTCACTATATGACTTTTGACCTTCCCGTCTCACAGTAGGGACCATATATAGCAAGGCCTCTGGTGCAGGATTGCTGGTGTACAGATTGGCTTGGAGGAGGGGGTGAGGAGGGGGGTTAAATCAATGTGACATCTGAAGGTTCATCCTATTGATGAAAAATCTAATCTGGGGAAGGGCCCGTGGACACATGTATAATTCATATCCCCTGCCACTGCCCCTCCAGGACAAGCAGGACGACAAGCATAAATAAAATCTGCTTTTTCAGGCCGGAGGTGTAATAACAAGCCCCTTCTTGACAAGTTGACAAGTGAAAGTGATGATGACAGGAGTGGACTCAGTGTTCAGTCCTCCTTCCTCCCTACACCTCCGTCAATGCACCTCACGAAGAGACCCAGTGAATAACGTTAAGTATTGCCAAACACAGCTTATGAGATCAGGACTCTACAAAGGGACCACCCATCACCACCTAGACAGAGAGCTTCTGTGGACAGATTTGTGACAGAACTAGAATTACTTTTAAGTTCAGGGAGTTCTTGGTCTCCTTTAATTTCACAAGTTTTCTGTACACAGGGCTGTGCCAGCTGCAAATAGAGAGAAATCTCTGCCAGCAGGGGCGTGCCAATGAGACCACACCCAGCCAGGTGATCCCACGGGGGTTTTTCTGATGTGTTCAGGTCACCCTCTTAAATAGCCTGGATGAAATTGAGGTCTCTCTCTTGGTAGAGTGAGACCAAAAACTCTACTGGCAACTGGAGGGAAATCGCATTTGTTAATGCTAAGCAGATTGATAGTAAACGGGAATGTGATTGGTCTTCGTGATTGAACACACCCCCAAGAGTACCCATAAAATTCTGGGGATTCCTTGTAAGCAGGGACACAGACTGTTTGATTGTTCCTGAGCAGCAATATCATCCCCATGTGAGTTCCTGTGAGGTCAGGAAATCACTGTACACTGCTGTGAAAAAGTATTTCCTGATTTCTTCTATTACTGCGTATTTGTCACACTGAATGGTTTCAAAATGTAATATTAGACAAAATGAATTCAAGTAAAAACTAATTTTTTAAATTATTATTTTATCTTTTTTGAGAGCCATTTTATCCAAACAGAGAACACTTTCTTCAAGAAATTCCATTTATACATGTCAAAAACATTCCAGCTAGCAGACCACACTGGGACTTAAAGATCTGTAGGACTTTAAACAAAACTAAATAAGTTAAATTTACAATGCTGTTTCCTTTACTTCATGAACTGCACATGTTGACATAAATATTACCTGCAGGTATCACAATTTTTTTATGACACATTTCTATTCCTAAGACCCTATTATCACCTGTACACCCTGAGAATATTTGGGCAAGAAAGCCCTTTCCACAGAAGTGCATTCTGCCACCCACTGCTTTTCATTCCACTACCAGGCACACAGTCAGTGAAGTAGAACTCCTCCAAGGGAGGTGACAGAAACTGAGTGGATGTCGATCAAGCACAGGCAGGCCTTGTGCATTGTACAGTGCTGCTATTACCATCAAGTTTAGTGCTTCACAGTTTCAAAAGTAAGGTGTTTGAATGTATAGGGCCTATTCACTCAACTATAGCAAGCCAATTACAAGTTTTTTGAGTATTTTGCAGATTTTGCCTCATTTGTTAAAAAACACACAATTTATAATAGCACACAACTTATAATATTTCATAAATCAGTCCCAGTATTTTCTAAAATTGTTAAATAATACGAAGGAACATTGATACAAACCCAGAAAAATGTTGATTTCTGTACTACATTGAGAAAATAAAAAAATGATTTTGTCAATTCAAACATTCTTGCTCAGCCAACATACACCCTGTTATTTCCCATTGAAGATCTGGTAGTTGATCTGCAGGACTGCAGGGTTATCATTCTCTTCTATGGAGGACATAATTCAATTTGTGGTCAATAATGCCCCTAACAAGGTTGACCTCTGTTCTGTGTCTAATGTGCCTGTTCAGGCAATTGCCTTTATGAAGCCTGACAGTGAGCAGAAACACAGGCCAGCATACACAAAGACCTCACTGGGAGAAGCACAGCATGCCCAGGAAGAGCTGTGTGCAGGATGTGCACACATGAGAAGGGAGACATCCACCAATTACAATGAAGAAACTTCCGCAACGAAAAAAATAATAATTCTGTATGAGCCGGACATCATGTGCCTCAAAAACAGCTGTGACAGCCTGATGCCTGACAACTGAACATGGACTACAGGTAAAAATCAGGATGTCAGATTAACTCAAGGCATATTCAGTTAAACAAGCAGGATGGAAGGAAGAGCAGGCTCAGACTGGCAAGCACACATACACATTCTGATCAACTCATTAAACAGGGCTCCTTATAATCAACTTAATAAGTCAACTTATGTAAGACCAAAGGCAACAAAACATGGTCCACTGAAATACTTCATAACACGGAATAGTAAGAAGACAAGGCTATATTTCAATGCATCATGGCAAACATAATACCTAAATCTACAAAGCAAACTGACAGATAAACTCCTATGCAGCTAAAGATTTGAAAACAATTTGAAGTTAGAACTGTTTGGATCTTACGTTCAGGTTTTGTGATTTCAGTCACATAAAAAGAGGAATACATGACTTTACTGTGAAAACAGTACATCATTTTCATGTTCTTTTCCTTTGGAACAGAAAGGAGAAAAGTGTGAGGGACATCCACTTGCCTCTTAAAATGAAGAAGTGCTCTAAAGCACCACGGATGACAAGCATGGATAGGGACATGGGAATGAAGCCAGCAAATGAAAACACTGACAAAGCGTTTTGTCAGAGACACTGAGCAGCCCCAATTAAACAGGCATCATTCTTCAAGAAAGTCAAACTACACATGTCAAAAACATTCCAATGAGCAAACCACACTGGGACTTAAGGATTTGTAGGACTTCAAACAAAACGGATTAAGTTAAATTTACAATGCCATTTCCTTTACTTCATGAACTGCACATGTTGATATGAATATTGCCTGCAGGTATGACAATGCATTTGAATGTGGTCTTCATAGTCTGGCACAGAAGAAGAGTTTGGCATGTTAGGTCCCAGTGTCGGGTTCAGGGAAGGACAAGAACTCATTAACTACAGCTGGGACAGTGCCCCAGGCCAGGTAAACAGACAGAAGGGGTCTACGCTCGGTAATCACAGAGGCAGTGTTTGCGTCAAGTGGACAGGCAGGCCCCACCAATAATGCAGGGGCTGTGGCTGTAGGGGGGAAATTCCACAGACTCATAATGGAAAAATGCTTCATCCCAGAATCATGCAGAATGTAGAACACACAGCCGTCCAACTATGAAATTAAACAGAGCCACAGAGAATTATGGGTATTGGTAGACCTCAGGTCTTATATTACTTGACTTGAGTCACTGTTAGCATAAGAATTGCAATTACCTGTAACTTGGTGTCTCAATACCTTGGCTGCAGAATGAAATGCCATTACCAGAAATGACCTGATTCTGACATTTACGGATGTTTCTGATTAGACAAATTCTCAGTCTACAATATTTTGCCAAATTACAGGAAATCATAATTTTCAAGGGAACTGAATAGTGGAGAGGAAGAGAGGAATAAAAGAAGAGAAAAGAAGAGAGGCAGAAATTTGAACAGAAGAGCACTGAGTAGAATGCGTTACAAACAGTGAATGAGTAAGAATGCAAAAGCAGCAGAATATTACAAATTAGCACAGCCATGTAAACATCCATTAGCTTAACATAATGCAAGGAAGTACTGAGATACCAAAACTGATCAATTTTAAAATAAATCCCAAAGAGGTATTTTAATTACGCAGTATTCACGTCAAATTTCAGGAAATTTCATCATTATTTCAAAAATTTCTGGGGGAGAACCCCCAGATCTCTCGCTCTATAGATTTTTTTCCATGAGCCTCCCTCATATTTTTGTCTGCATGATGCCTCTGCACTTTATACAGCAATACACTACTGTCCAATTAAACACTAATCTCACTATATGCATGGCAGTAGATACAGTTGAAAACAATTAAATTCCATATTTTATTACGGTGCATTTTAATACAGAGTAGCAAGGTCACTGAAAATGTAGGCTGGGGGCTCAATGTTTGAGAACCCCTGGCATAAATGTACAATAAGAAAAAATGCAAGCTATGTACAGTGAGCCAGAATGAAGGTGTCCTCTAAGCAAATTTAAATCATATCTGACAATTTACTCTTACCTGACTTTCACTAGCTGATCAGACTCATATTCAAACATCAGGCATACAGTGATTGTTAATACTCTTCAGCACATTCCTGGCATAAAGCACCTGCACAGCAGGTTGGAGAAGTCTTTTGGTGAACATCCTACATTCTTCCCACTTTTTCTGGTTAATCTATGCAAAAAGTGCTTGGCATAAAAAGGATTAAAATCGTCTTGGCAAAACTATTAAAGAGGCAGCCCGACAGGGAGAAGAGCACCTTCACAAAAAGAGGGAATGTGTCTCATCCATTAAAAAACGACAGTTCCCTGACCATCTATAAACCAAAGACAGATTCATCAAAGCAAGCCTTATGATTCTGATTTTTCTCATTCTTGATTTCAGAAGGTAATCTGTCCCACAGCTGGTGCTATTCACACGGGTCATCTGATACTGTGTTCATGAAACAAGCATGCAATCATTACAGTAGAATGTCAGTTCAAACATACTCAAAATACAGCATGAAGACAGTTATAGAATTGTGCATGTGATGTATGATACAGAAAGCACTTTCTCTTCATTATAAGGCACAGGAAGATCCACAGCTCTACAAGATTGACCACAGAATTCTAGGCTGACTGGCCTACTCTTTCCCTGTATATGGGAGAATCTACATGTGTCACGTCTACACAATAGAACAGCCCCTTCACCTGATGAGTCACACAGCATGAGCCTGTGTAATTCCACAGATTGCTCTGTTGCCTTTTAGGTAGCAGTATGCTAATATGCGACTGTGGTGACTATATTAGGGGATGCTTACCTGCAACAGGGTGTTTGTATTCTGTACTTATGTTCCATATTAAACACTAACAATCTGCAACCTATGTGCAGGCACCTAACAAATAACATATCCATGGATAATCATGAAGTGAAATTAGTTGAATTGTAGTATAATTATTTTATTAATAATCCACCAGCCACGTGAAAACTCCACTTGCTTTTTAAGACATAGTAATTCTTTTCAGTCCATTCTGGTTTGACTGATAACTCTTTTATCCAGTAGACAGTAGGACAGTATAAGCTTTTTCAATGGTGAATGGCTTCTTTCATTTGAAGTTTACAATGACTGAGAGCATCACACGCACAGCAAGAATGGTTTCTTCACTGTAGCATTGCGTAGTCAACTGTAACATTACACAGTAATATACAAGCACTCGTTAAGGCGTAAATGCTTTTTTCCTTCGGTTTTTAGAAAATTTAACAAATTTTGCGAACTCATCGGCACGGCTAAAGCAAATTATAGCTATAGCCTGGACTGCAGATTTACTGAATCTGGTGGGCCTAATATATTCGCTGACTTATTTGATGCTGTTGTAATACAGCAGGATCTGCTTTATTGCAAAACCCATTTGTCAGGGAATTTTATGTGATTATCCAGCTAAGGGGAGTCGATTAGATGGAGGAGCCCAGTATATATATAGGCACACCTGCAAATTAGCACAAATAGTCTGCTCCTCCAAACACCAAATCATACTGTAGCTGCCACTAAATGTATAAAGTATGCAGACATGGTGAAAAGGTTTAGTTGTTGCTCAATCGAACATTAAAAATGGGCAACGTATATTTATAAATCATTATGCAATGTAATTGGACACAATTCGATGCAACCATCAAAAATATGGCTTATTGTTTATAATGGTTTCTGCAAATATGTAATCTCTTTACAATGGAATGAATGGGAATTGGTTTGGGATTTGGCAATTCTGTGCATATACTCTAATTATGCAATAATCCATCATCCAATTAAGTGGATCCTATTGTAGCCCACATGTTTGATGTAGCTGTGTCTGTACATATTTTCATCAGATTTTTATGGACAACCTGACCTGCTTTATCTGGCTAGCTAGCCTAGTTCTGGCAGGCAGGCACAGAAGTTTAGGCTAGGGAAGCACGGATCTGAGGACGGTCATCAACACCATAGTTTGTCAGCATTTGATGACAGGCTGATATGAGTGCCATGTTTAACTGACTGAAGTGAAATTACAGGGTGGTTACTGCTGATGGCGTTAGTAGAATTTCTAGCTCCATGTTCGGTAAATCTGTTATGTCTGGAAGCTATAATGCTAGCTAGCCATTTTTAGCGATCTGAATTAATGTTTTGTCACTGTCCATTTCATTGTGCTTGCAGCCGTGAAGCCCTCTGCCATTCGTAATAGATATATGCAGCCACACTAGCCATGCGTGTTTGTTTACTTGTGGGTGATACATTTTCAGTGGTCCCAACCACGCCCACACAATCCTGAGATTGGATGGATTTTATGTCTGAATTGAAATGTGTGTTATTATAGTTATGGACATCACTTTGAATATATATTTGGTGGATGAGCAGTGGATATATCATCTGTGATAATAATGGTTATTTTAACTGTTTTCAGCCCCTTTACAATCACTTTAACAATGAGGGTTTAACTCATACCCTTTACAAAATCAACATGGGTGATGGAAGGTACAAGTTTGAGACCTTAGTTTAATGTTTCATCTGGAAAAGGTCAGTGCTCTTAATCACACCAGAAAATTATAATCTTTGTGCACCAACAGGAGTTTTAAATTATGATGCACTGGAGAATATGCCAGATTGTATGAAATTATTCATGTCTTGAAATTTGTGCAATAAATAATAACTGATTTTAGTAATTTGTCACATCTAATAAATCTAGTCAAAAGGAAGCCATTTGTGTGCAAATCTATTCCAAAACAATAAAGTTGTCTCAAAGTCAGGGGAGTTTGTTAGACCACCTGTCAAATATACACAAAGGACTAATTTGCACACAGCTACAGCTGTCAATGTTTGGCTTGTCATTGTTCTTGTGACAATGCGTACTACTCAACAAGATGAATGAATAACCATATTGAATAACCGCTATAGGAGCAACAGGTGAAAACCCTACCTACCACACCTTTCAACCTTCCTGTTCCACCTCTAAAATTACTCCTGGGCAACTGCATTTTGTGTCACTACATAGATATCATAACAGCTACTGCACTTATCTAAAAGAAATGCAAAATAAGAGAACAACCCAAACATACATAAACTTACGCACATACATGTGCACACACATATGCACAATATTCTGGAACCAGTACCATCTCCACTAACAGGAAATCCCAACATACACAAATAGATCTAGAAATCCATTTATTCTCCATTATCAAGGAGTCCCATTTCCTGTTGTGCTTTCCCTCCTTCCTTCACGAACCAAATGACCTTGTTCTGCAGATAGTCCATGGTGACAAGGAGTGACTAAATAGAAAATCCTTTGAGAAGAGATGGAAGCCAGCCAGATTTGGTGTGTGGGTATAAGGGGAGGGGGGGAAATCCATTACGGAGCAGAGCTTGAACTGCTGAAGCAGCAGATAGGGCCACCGTGCTGCTGATACACTATTGCAGTGAGCTAGTATTGACATGTCCCTGCTTTACCTCCAGCTTCTGTTCCTGCTCAGCTCCACCTGTGTCTTCTAGAGACCATATTCCTATTTTGCTTTTGGTTCCAGTAGCTGTCTCTTATTCTAGCTTCTGTCTGTATTCAACATCCTGTGTTTGCTCTCATTCCTATTCCTCTTCCAGGTCCTATACCTGGCCTGGTTAGGGTCCCAGTTTCACCTCTTATTGCTCCTCTGGTTCCTATTTCTGTTCCTGCTCTACCTCTTGTCCATACACTGGTACCTATTCTTGTTCCAACACCTATCCATTTTCTAGTTCAAGCAATGGAGGGTAGGAGATTGTAACAAATGTTAGAGGGGACAACACCTGCAAGCCTTCATTAATTAAAAAAGACACATCTAATGAGAGCTGTTTTAGTCTCCCACAATAAAACCAGACATCTCACCCATAGCTAATGGTGTGGGGGTGGAAAAGGGCATGGTTTCACCACATCAACAGGGAAATTAGGCTTCTGTAAGACATGACTAAATATGTCTCTATAGATTAGATATAAGTGTTGTGTCACCATGGAGTCGTCACTATCCGCACTGGCTATGCCTCAGACACCTGCCCCCCCCCCCCCCATTTCATCATAACTATGTGGCTATGTGTGTCTGTAGCACTTTCCAGGAGTCTCCTGTGTCAAGATAGCCTTGCCAGAATGGCTTGAGTCAGCTGGTTCACACTTTCACACATAAAAGTTCTATAGAAAATTACACTGGAACACGGTAGCACATTTTACATTCATGGACCAATTTATAAATAAACCAAGTGAGGGAATCGCACAAAGCTCCATCTACCCTGCCATTTTAAAGATAAAAGTTCGCGCAATCCAAGGCCCACAAAGGGAGAGGAATCCTCTTGGGTTGGCTCATGTAACTTTTGTGAATTGTGAAATTTTGTGCTCTGTCATGTACAGCACAAAAATTCACAAAAGTAACATGAACCAGTCATGTACAGTATGCTGTTCCCAGAAATCAACTCCATCCAATCAACAGCTGACATTTTTCATGCCTTGTCCATCAGTACTGCAATGCTTTTTTTACTTTAAACTTTTAGATTTTTTAAAAGCATAAAGAAAGGCATTAACAGACTTCTACAGTAGCTTTGAATGTTATGGACCAGTAATCACTGCAGCACAAATGCAGCCTCAAAATTTCCGTACATGCACAGGTCTCTCCTGTGTTCATTAAAAGCAATGTCCTCCCTCCCCAATGTTACAATGGGCAAACTAATGATGAAAATATGAGGAGAAAATAGATTGGATTTGGTGCCCCAGTTGCTCAATGAATCATAAAAAGGTAATACAACGATGGACATTTCTTTCATTTTCAGTCTTGGCTGTAACTCAAGAATATAATGTAAACAAGAATGAGGATCATCTGTTACTGCACACAGTCATCTTTGTTTTAAAAAACAACAGAAACATCTCAACAGTCACAAAACAATACAAATTAATAGGACACTACCAGTGTATGATTATTACTGTATTATTGTAAAAACAAATGCAAAAATAATATGAACATATACTAGTACATTACGATAACTTGTGGTTTCATACAATCAGTGGTCACTTTATTAGATGCACCTATCTAGCACCGGGTAGGACCCCTTTTCCTTCCAGAACAGCCCAAATTCTTTGCAGCATGTACTCAGCAAGGTAACATTGCGCCATTCCTGCATGTTTCAGTCACACATTCATGCTGCAAACTTCCCATTCCACCTTAAATTCTAGCTCTCAAAGGCACTCAACTGGATTGAAATCTGGGGACTGTGCAGGCCATGGAAGTAAAGTCACTGAAATATTTGTGGAACAAGCTTGAGATGATGTGCGTTTGTGTCATTAAACATTATCCTGCTGGAAGTACCCATTTGAAATAGAGTAGACTGTAGCCATAAATTGACGCACATCATCAGCAACAATGCTTTAGTATGCAATGACATTCAGTGATGTTCAGTTGGTATTAAGGGGTCTAATGTGTGCCATGAAAACATTCCCCACACCATTACACTACTACCACCAGCCTGCACCGTTGACACAAAGCAGAATGGATTCATGTGGTTTATGCCAAATTCTGACCCTACTATCTGCATTTCACAGCAGAAATTTAGATTTGTCAGACTAGGCGATGTTTTTCCTATCTTCACTTATCCCACTGTCGCCTCATCTTCCTGTTCTTAGAGCTGACAGGACTAGAACCCTGCTTGGTCTTCTGCTGCTGTAGCCCATCTGCTTCAAGGTTTGATATCCATCCATATTGGGTGAACCATGTATGAAATGCAGCCCTTTTTTATACATAGTCCCAAAAATTTGGGGGCTCAAAAGTCAATGCCAATAAAGCAGACCATCATGGGGTGGAAAAAGCAGACCAAATTATCAGTTCATAAACAGTTAATTCTCGCAAACCTACCAATCTGTCTGAATTAAAGCAGTTCTGCAATGATGAGTGGGCTAAAATTCATTCACAGCAATGAGAAAGATTGACATCAAATTAAGGGAAGTGTTTGGTTTTAGTTTTTTCTGCTAAAGGTGGTTCAACCAGTTAGGTTTAAGGGGGAATATGGGTGATATGGATGTTTGATTACTTTTTCAATAAATAAATGAAATAATTTAAAAAAATGTTACTCAGGTTACCATTGTCTAATATTACATTTTGTCTGAAGATCTGAAACCATTCAGTGTGACAAATATCCAATAATATATATATATATATATATATGTGGCAAATACTTTTTCACACAACAGTAGCTAAAACATTGGGTGCGTCAAAATAAACTGCTTGGTACATTGTTAAGATGCAAGAACACACTGGCGAGTTCAGGAATGGCAAACAACCTGGTAGACCACAGAAGACCACTGTAGTGAATGACTGAAAAAGACTTTCAATTGTGAACAAAATCCCCTCGTCAACAGTTGAACAGAATATGAACACTCTGCAGGATGTAGACACGGACATGTCAAGGACTAAAATAATGAGAAGATTACACCAGCGTAGCAAGATGCAAACCACTGGCATGCCTCAAGAACAGAATGATTTGTGGAGAAAGAAAGGAACTGCTCATGGTTTCAATGGCTGAAAATGGCTGCAGTGCAGGATTTGCAACCAAGTACTAAACATGGCGAGTTTAAGATTACGTTAATTTGTCCAGTTACTTCTTGTCCTGTAAAATGGGGGGACTACGTATAAAAAGGGCTACAATTCCTATACTGGATATAGATCCTAATAACCTCCAATTAAAGTTGTCATTTTGTATTTTAAACACATATTCATTGTTTCATTTCAAATCCAATGTAGTGAAGTATAGAGCCAGAACAAAAAAATAGTGTCACTGTCCAAAATATGTATGGACTGCACTGTATACATATGAAACTGATGCAAAAAGCTGGATCAGTTCTTGCCTTACTGATTTGTGAATGTACTCTAAGCATCTAAATTAACCATTAAATCATAGGAGATCTTACTACTGAGGCAATAAGCAACTTCTGGCCTGTAATTTTACAAAATCCACAGTAGACCATAAAGGCCCACAACTGCTAGGTATCTCGGAGTCTGCTTACAATTTGCACAATTTTGCTTACAAAAATCCTGGAGGATTCCATCAAGGACCTTCTGAGACAGAAAATCTCAGTAGACTTTCCGCCAGTCAAACAATTTGCACTACTCACAGCCTTTCAAATGAAATATCACATTATTTACAGCCAAGACTTCAAAACCACCAAAGACAATGGCCATCTGTGAAAGAATTTTTTTAGACCTAAGGACAGACAAATTGCAATACAGTGTTGGCTGCAGACCTTTTGTCTTCTTCATTCCATATCTGAATGGTTTCAGGCAACAAAAAGGAGAAAGAGTCTGGTGTAGAGGCAATGACTAAAACACAGGTAGGTGTGTGTGTGTGTGTGTGTGTGTGTGTTTGTGTGAGAGTATGTATGTGTGTGTGCGTGTGTGTGTGTGAGAGAGAGAGAGAGAGAGAGAGAGAGAGCAGAGACAGAGACAGAGAGAGGCTTGTGGCACAATTTCACCTATATTTCAATGCTGGATAGTAGATTGACATCTCCTCCTTCCCCCACCCATCTTTAAAAAAAGGATCTCTTGTAATAATGAACCAATAACAGGATTTCTTTATTGGGAGTCAATGACATCAGGCTCCAAAGCAGGAAACATTTACTTTTTTGTCTGCAGTATGGAGGGGTAGGGGTGACACAAGACTATTGTGGTGGCACACTGCCTCAGACCCTACACAGGCAATCTCATTGTGAGGCACGTGTGGGGGTCATGGGAGATGGGAGTTGGGGGTGGGGGGGTGGGGACGACTGTTTTCACTACAGTCCTGTTAATCCAGAGGTGGTTAACGAGGGTCGTATGCATTTCTGGTTTTCAAGCCAACTTCTGGCCTAAATTACATAATTAGCCCAACCATTTACACCATCTGACATTGTAGCTACATTTCTTGATCAGTGTATGAATGACAGCAGAAGTCCTCCCTACATGTCCCTATATAAGACATTTTACTGTGATCTAATCTATGAGTGAACTAATGTTGCTGTATGTAGCCAAACAACTCATTTAGCCAGTGTAATTAGTGGAAACGAAAACCTGCACACACACCAGCCCTCCAGGACCAGAATTGCCCAGCCCTGTGTTTAACTGTAATGCAGACAACACTGCCTTCTCTTCTCTCGGGCCTACTGGGACACATTAGAAGAGCAGGTGTGATACAATGGTGGCATGAGGCAACTGCAATATTTTTTCGGTGGGTGCCTGGTGGCTCATCCTAATAAGCACCATTACAGCACATGGATGAGCCCAAGGTATGACACTGAATTTGGTCTGTAACAGTGCCAACTGTGGCCAGCAGCCCAGTGGGGCAACATTTAACTGGGGCTAGTGCTGCCCAGGGAGGAAGAGTTTCAGCCAGCCAAGATGACAATGTCTCATCCAGCACCAGGTTGCGGGTTTAGTGACATGCAAGCAGCTGTTTTGCCCACATAAGACCTAAGGTGAACTGGGGGGGGGGGGGGGGTGGCTTGAAATTTGAATGTGCCCTGTTAAATCAGTGCCAGAAATGTTCCTTCTGAGGGACAAGATGTGAAAAAATACCTGGTCAACCATGTGTGTAAAAAAAAAGAAAGACTAGAGAAGTAGATAATTTACACTTTCATGAGCTTCAGTCAAGTGAATTATCAAACCAGTATCCTTATTCCTGTCAGGTTTTTAAAAACCTCAGACACAGAAAGACTGTAAAAATTCAGTGGAAAGACGAACACTACTTTCACTTATAATACTTTGCCTTTGACTGCACAATCACTCATCATGACAAACATAACGAACATGACATTAACACAGTGCACACTTCACAAGCTTTTTCAGAAACACAGAAATCTTACAACTTAAAAGTACAAGCAGGGAAGTAAGTTTCCCCAGCATCATTAACATGTCACTGATCATGCCAAAACAAGGTTAGGAGTGACTTTTTTTGCAAAATGAGGACAAGCAGTAAGTAGTGTTAAATAGACAAACACTCTGGGGGATATCATAGACTCTGTAAATCCTAATTTCAATTTTTTCATTAAGCATCAGAAATCTGTAATTGTGTGCCAGTGAAAATGTATGGTTTTTTAATTGTTTTTTCTTATTTTTTACTTTTGACATTGACAAACATATAGCTGCAATAGTAAGCCATGGATGGCTTGTTCATCTATGAACAGAAGACGTGGAAGACAAAACTTAATTTAAAGGCAATGAAGGCAATCCACTGAAGACAACCCATTGCCATAAAAGCATAAAAGGGCTGGGTGGATTTTCTCTTTTAATAGCCATGCCAGACAAAAGTTCAAAAACACAACACACTGTGTTCATTGACAGAGATCGCTACTGAAGTTTCTGTGTTCAGCAACCTGTACTTTCTCTGGCTGAATGGCAGGTTTAATGTCATTAATGCCACAGCAGCTGCACAAAACAAGACTGAAGTACAGCTTCAGGCAGTGGGAGGGCTATCGGGTTCAAAGGCTGGACAGAATACACAGTATACTGGAGCAGGAACAGCTAGAGAAGTGGTGCTATAGAACCTTGGCTCTATGACTCAAAGTCTCTGTTCCCCTTACAGTTGTTTGCAAACCCCTGAAAACAGTGCAACATTGAAAGTATTGCTTCAGAATAATTACATTTTAACTTTGCCTCCTTATTTAGTGATTTATGATTTCTTGAGATAAGTATAAAAATCAGTCCATGTTGTTTTAGGACGTGTAAAAAGTGGAAAATATGGCAAATTAAAAGAAAAGAAAATAATTCATAATAGTCACGTAAGTAATTGCTCTATTTCTTATGAAACTGTTACTTTAGTGAAATTGAATTTCCAAGAATTTTGTTTAATCCTTTATTTTTTATTTCACAAAAGCCATATTCCAAAGCAATGTACAGTCATAGATGATACAAGTACAAGGAAAGCAAGGAAAAGCATGTAAAATTAAGGCAATGCACAATGTTTTCTTCTCCTTTTTAAAGAATGTAATCTTGTAAATACCTAGACAAAACTAATCCCACTACGAAAGACGACCCAGTGGAAACAAACAACGCTTCCTGATGCATAATCGGGGAGATCTAGGTTTGCTGGTCACATTTTAGAATTAGGATAAATAGGCAGATTTTATCACCACTACCTAACGAAACCGCTTTACCTCGGATGAATCGTTTAACTGAATCGGTCTGCGGCATAGATTATTTTATCAGCACTGACGGAATGTAGTTCCCGAGGATGAGAACTAATATGATGGCTTAATTTAAAGTCCATCTTTAATCTCTAGTTTTATTAGTCTACGTCATAGCCTGATATGTAATGCTATTCCAGAAATATGTTTTATATGGCACCCTACCGCACTCTTGCCCCCTAGAAGGCACAACCTTGTATCTGTAATTCGAATGTTGTGTCATTCCTATCTGTATCGCGGTGATCTTTTTCTTTGCTAAGTGATTGTCTGTCAGAGAGAAAGAATATGCCTACTGCAGGTAATATAATGCATTCTCGCATTGGTTCATAAAATTTACTAGTTTAGAATCTCGTTACAACGAACATACACTTATGATTAATACCTGGCGTTCTGACTTTTACAACTACTGAATGTTACAGTTTACTGCAGTGTCCCGAAGGAAGAATATATATTTATGTAATTGAATCAGTAGCCTGTTACTGCATCTGTTGATCTTTTAAACTAGTCGTTGTCAGACCATTACATTACATTACATTACAGGCATTTAGCAGACGCTCTTATCCAGAGCGACTTACACAACTTTTTACATAGCACTTTACATTGTATCCATTTATACAGCTGGATATATACTGAAGCAATGCAGGTTAAGTACCTTGCTCAAGGGTACAACGGCAGTGTCCTTACCCGGGAATCGAACCTGCGACCTTTCGGTTACAAGCGCAGTTCCTTACCCACTGTGCCACACTCCGTCCCTTGATGATACTCCAACCGACTTATGAATATGAAATGTGCCTATAATAAAATGGCTATAAACAGTTGGTGTTGGCAAATATATAAGTTTCTCTCTTAATCTTAAATTATTTAAATTCTCTTTTTATATCGACATTTCTTACCTCCAAAGAGATGAGGTGAAAGGTGTGCTGGGAGTGAACCAATCAAGAGCCGGGGAGCCCCCTGACCTCCACGTGACCTGTCCATGTCTCCAGCGGGTTCTTCTGGGGTACTGCTGCCGGACCCATGGGAGCTGTAAGCCCCACTATTATTGGGGATGTTGATACCCGACTGAGGCCTGATTTCTGATCCACCTCCACTACCCCCCACCGATCTTGCCCTGGGGCCAACATGCTGAGCCGCAGTCGATGTGGCTCCCGAGGCCCAATGAGCTGAGGCACCATATGCGTGGAATCTCATTGCCATTGCTGCAGTTCTGCCATTGCCGTTACTAGTGGAGGTGCTCGACGGCAGATCCGAGCCCGAGTAAGCCCTGGTTCGACCATTAGCAGCTGGGCTGCTCTGTTTTGCCCCCATGTTTGCAGCCCTATGCCAATATGTCCACAGATTTCCTTTATTTATTTAAGACTGATAACCGGTGTGGCAATTGAGGTGGTTTTATGGCAATTAAAATGATTTTTAAAATTACAAAAATAGGTCCTTGCAATAAGATGGCAAAGAAAAACTACTTATAGTTATTTAAATCCCAATCATCATGTTATGAAAGTACTAACAACATAAAAGCGAACTAACAACAATGTAAAATAAGTTTAGTAGCGAAGACTGCCAGTGCACTCCATGTGACAAAAAGAAATTAAACTAAATTAAATAAAAAACTTTTTTAAAGTGCTCAGAACATGTCCAGTCGATATTCCACAAGCAATACTTGCTGATGTACTCCAATTGTTAGCTTTTCTGGTATCCGCCGCTTGTTTCGGCTTAATTTGCTTTCGCTGTTGTTTTCTTTGTACTGTATTCTCCGCCATGCCTCTTTATAATGGAAAAGTAAACAAGCACACTCCTCACGCTTCCTCCTTGCGCTACTCTTGACAGAAAAGCAGTTACAAATGAAGATAGTGGGCAATATGACACAAAGTAGCAGAGCAGAAATTGACGAGAAAGGAGTGAGACAGCGTACGTGTTGCAATCCTGTCTGCTCGCCGAGTGTGGAGTCTGAGGGACTGCCCTCCCTCTTTGTGCGTCAGGTGACGTAAGCACCAGCAGGGCATAATCCCAGCAACATTCGACAATAAAACAGTGCTTAAGGACAGTCACACATAAGCACAATCAAGGCAACCTCAGTCTGCGCTACCATAGTTATTGCGTTTTCTTGAGGGAATCGGTAGGCTACTGCATGCAGTCAATTCAGAAAAAAACTGTAGATTAGGCTGCTTGAGGCAGTCGCTCCTCCTTTGATAACCACTGCTGTACAGTGTCGCACGTTTCAAGGTCGATTTGTTGGGCAACGCAAGCCGTGCGCGAGACAGCTGAACTGAAGGTAGCCTACTACATGTTATGTCAGCACCAGCCATGAGTGAAAATATTTTCACTTTCAGCACTCATTTTCGCAGTTTCACTTTTTAACTATTTATTTTGTAATGATCCGACTTCATCCCATGCAATTTGATAAATCAGCTATAGTATTTTACCATTCTGTCACAACCAGGGAATTTTCATGCGTGATCCTGTTTATAAGATACGCCATTAGGAATAAAATGTGAAAGAGGGGCTACAAAACAAACTCACAGATAGAGATGTAAGCAAATTTAGCAAATCTTTATTTTTAATGGAACAGCTAAAAAGAGTCTATATCTTATTCATATTTCCATAATACTTTATCTGTTGCTAACACATTCCAAACTAAATAAAAGTGATATATGGGTTTGTAACAGGTTTGTTCAACCTAAGTTTCCCTTAAGTAGGCGTAACAGTTTAAATTAACAGTTTCAAAGCAGTATATTTTTACAGATGTTTTCCTCCTCAAGTCTTGAATGTGGGCTGATTCCTGCCTTCATAACTGAGCAAAGATAATTGCACCTTGTAACCCACAGCTCCTTCCTTCAACATTTGATGACAAAATCCAGAGTGCGGGTGCATCTTCCATTGACACAGCCCTTTATATTAGTCTTCTTCTTCTTTTGGCTGTTCCCATTAGGGGTCGCTACAGCGGATCATCCGTTTCCATCTCTTCCTGTCCTCTGCATCTTCCTCTGTCGCACCAACCTCCTGCAAGTCCTCCCTCACCATATCCATAAACCTCTTCTTTGGCCTTTCTCTTTTCCTTTTGCCTGGCAGCTCCATCTTCAGTATCCTTCTCCCAATATACCCAGCATCTCTCCTCCGCACATATCCAAACCATCTCAATCTTGTTTCTTTCACTTTGTCTCTAAACCGTCTAACCTGAGCTGTCGCTCTAATATATTCATTCCTAATCCTGTCCATCCTTGTTGCTTCCAACAAAAATCTTAGCATCTTCAACTCTGCCACCTCCAGCTTCGCCTCCTGTCTTTTCGTCAGTGCCACCGTCTCCAAACCATACAACATAGCTGGTCTCACTACCCTCTTGTAAACCTTCCCTTTCACTCTTGCTGGTACCCTTCTGTCGCAAATCATTCCTGACACTCTTCTCCACCTACCCCACCCTGCCTGCACTCTCTTCCGCACTCCCTGTTACTTTGAACAGTTGACCCCAAGTACAGCCCTTTATATTAGTGTTTTGCAGAAATTGTACTTGCAAGTACTTGTTGCAGGGCTGCTGTCAGGGTGGACAATCGGGTACGTTTTCCCCGGCCCTGGAGGAGGGAGGGGGGCCAATGCTCTGTGAACTTGTGGTAAATATTATTGTCCACGGCTCAAGAATAATATAATGATACAATTTTGTCCTGGGCCTGGGAATTTCACCCAGCAGTCCTGACTTGCTGACCCAATTGAATTTTGTTGTTGTTTGCCTTTTGTGTTGTGTATTTCCTCTTGTAATTTTGTTCTTTATTGATATCATGTGACCCAGAAACAGAATTACTTTATTTCTTGTAAGAGTATGTTTGTATTGCAGCCAACAGAAAGAATGCTACCACACGAACGTACAGACGCAGGCCGGCACAAATGCATGCACACACACACACACACACACACACAGGCAGTTTATACAACAGACAGGCATACACTGAACAATATATTAACCTTCCCCTAACATAAATATAATATGTACATCCTAGAAGGGGAACTTGTTTTACAAATATCACAAAAAAGTAGAGCTGTGCCCTGCATTTTAAACACTGTGAATGTAACAATATCTCATTGTTTATTGCCAATAATTGCCATCTGACTGAATGCACTGTTAACCTGTACACAGCAGTTGACAGTGATCAAGGCAACACTAAAGGACACCGAAAGAATTGTCTAAGTGGAAAATATTTACTTGACAGTAACTATATATTGAACAGCCTTTATTGACATACGTAATCCGGTTTCACGACCTTCTTTCACACAAAATGTATGTCCTTATGCCCATTCAGTATTTCTGTTTTTAATGTGTTGCAAGTCAAATTAAAATGTATTTAAATAGGATTTTTCTACCCCTATATAAGTAAATCTCTGTACGTTAAAAAAAGGTGTCTTTAGAATTATATTAAAAATAGAAACATTACTGATACGCGTTTGCATTCACAAATTGGGTCAGGTTTTTTTTCATTTTCTGAAGATAACACACTGAATACATTAAGATGGTCCACCTTTGATTATTAATTCCCTTGTGTGCAATTGCAGAAATTCAGAAAAAATACCACTGAGCTCTCACAATTGAAACAGCAGATCTGCGGTGGGTTTCCCGTATGCCTCTTAACGCGAAGAACCTCTTTAAATGCCACTTACGATCATTCTTAAAATAACGTGGCTTTCCCAAACACATTCGTAACAAAGTTAGGAGCCGTCCAGATCACTCGTTCGCAGCAAAGAACCTTTCTGCAGCGCACACAACACGCATGCGCTTTCGAAGCATGTTCAAAATCACAGCCAACAATTGCCGAAAAAGTGCAGCAGCTTCATAGTCTATTATTTTTCATGCATACCCAGTGTAAATATCATAAATATATAAAATACATACCCTTAAAATGAAAACTGTATTTGAATATGATTTTGAATTACAGTGTATTAAATTAAATTGAACACAACTGTCACATTGATAACTTTATTATTTTGAATCCATTTAAATGCAATTGAAATTAATAAACTAATGATAATCAAATTACGTTTCATTAATAAAACAATTTGCTGCACCTGTAATTGTATAAATAATACACTCCTGTATTGTGGAGAATAGGCTAAATTGTCATGGCTGCACTTCGGTACCTAACTCCTGTGCCTGAACCAAAGGTAGAGAAAAATCGTGAGAACAAATGCTGCAAACAGGGTCAACTTTAATCCATTATACCACTTCACAAATGAAGCCAGGGGTAGGCAATTATTTACCTATTATTTGTGGAATCTTTTCTTTTAATACTTTAATGATGTATTTCGTTTAAAAACACACTCGGAATCAAAATGGTTATAGTAATGGTAAATGATAATGTAGCCTATTCTCACATTTCGAGCACTTCATTTTTCAGTTTTGATTGGCTACAAACGAGTCACATACAAACTTATGAGATCGGTTTATCAACTACTCATGCTGTATCGAGAACTCGCTTTGCAAAGAAGCTCTTTAAATTCCTCTTAACAGTCCGTCTAACTGCGTCTTGGAAATCCACTCAACGAGAGAACGTTCGTTGCTTAAATGCCTCGTAAACAGAGATTAATCATAAAATCCAATGAATGGGGAAACCCACCCCAGCAGATCAGCCATGCTGCCATTAAGGAACTACCAGAGGAACTTCAAGATGAACTAGGACGCAAAAAGCTGGAGAAGCTCATCCATGCACTAGAACAGTATTGCAGCATTTTATTTTATTTATTTATTTTTAGAATTGTGTGAGGTATTTTAAATTCAGTGGCCATCGTATGACATTGTGTAAGGTGTACAAAGTGGAAGGCTTACGAGTAGTACTGTTAATTCCATTGTGACAAAATGGAAGAATGGCTCAAGCCAGACACTGCCAAGTTCAGGCTGCTCTACCAAACTGAGCAACTGGACAATAATGGCAACTGTCACAGAAGTTGTTAGCTACAAACACAGAGACTCATTAGCTGAAATGGGAGAAACTGTGAATTTGATCCTGGGCCATGAGGCTCAACCTAGTACTAGAACAGTATTTCTGCATTTTGAGTATGGTAGGGGTGAGGATTTTTATTGATGACACTGTCAGGTGTACTGAGAGGAAGGCTGAACAGGCGGATGTCTCTTTCCACATGCACCACTGATCAGTGGATGGCTCATTTCCTGGCTGAACAGCGACTGCTTACAGATGCGGAAGCTTACACACTGCCAACCAGTGGGTTCAGGGACAGGGTAATTAATCATAGACTTCCCCCTATCAAGAGGGGTAGTAATGCTGGGTTGAAAACACCAGGTTGTCTGATCAGCCCGATTAACACTCCTCTACAGTCTGAGAGGGTATTGCCATGCAAATAGGCAAACCTAAGTTCCTAGTAACTTCCAACATGAATACACTCAGAATCTTTGAGAATTACCCTTTGAAAATGGTTGCAATGCCCTTTATAAAAAAAAAAAAATATTTCATGTTTTTCTTTAATCCCCCAATTTGGATGATTTATTTTCCACTATCTATACTATGAGCTGTCCAGGTGCAGCAGCAGAGGGCAGTGTAACTAGGGTTGCTGATGGAGGCAGATTGCTGGCACCAGATCAGCTAGAAGAACTGCTATTGAGTTACAAGAATGGAAATACCCTGCAAACTGAAACACTTCCTTCCACGACGAGGCTACGGCTAATTGTGCTCCACCATTGGAGCTGACAGACAGTCTTCATGATCAGTATTTGATTCAGACCACAGGGTGCATCATTGCAGTCAAAGTAAATTACTTAGCTGGATATGTGCCAGGTATTTAACTGTCAGTCCATATAAAGCCATATTTGTAGAAAGCAGAGAACCAATGACTGGCCTGAAGCTCCTTGTACATATTATCCAGGAGAGTAATCATCAATATCAGGCTAAGTAAGTTTGCAGGTTTGTGGAGTATATTTGTCAGTACAGCCGACAAGAGTTCTTTGAGGAGACAGCATGAGGGCTTCTGAGTTTGGTCATCATGGGCTAAGCAATGGGCTAACTGTTTCAATGCTACATTCCACACAGTCAGCCGGCCACACATTCCCTCAGCCTATTGTGAAGGAAATTCCTTGAATGATATAAATAGGATTCTGAAAACGGCTGGCAAAATAGTTTCATTGAGGAACAAAGGAACTCAGTGATACTGAGACAGAGTAAAAGAAGAGGGTGATTTCATCTTATTACAGAGCTTTCTGACGTGTCATACTTGTACTAACTAAAGACAACACGTGTGACTGTGTTTTAAGCATCAACAGCATTCTTTTAATAAAACCACACGTAGAAATGGCTACTGCATTTTTTTTTACCAATACCACAATACTAACTTTTCTTTTAAGGGGTGAATGGAAGCTATTTCTTTGTGCTTTAAACTAAATAAAAATCTCATTCTTTTATCTTCATTTTTTACATTGAGGATTAACAAAAAAAATGACAGGAGAAAGAAGTGATTCATCCATTAACAACACACTGGGAATAGTACAATACCTAGGTTGTTATTTCTTCAAATTTGAGAGCTTCAAATTCCATACACAATAAAGTAATAATACATTTTTTTCTCACTCTGTCTAACCGTCATGGTCAGGATCACATAAAAATCAATATCCTAAACCATAAATTCAAAAAGAGACATCTCAGAATATTACTCCATAAATAATTATGTATTTTGCCTATGCTTTTATTTTTATTCAGATTGATTTCAATTTCCCTTCCTCGGTTAATACATTTTTCTTTTTTTGGTGGTAATTTAAGTTGATGATTTCTAATTCTCTAAGTGCACTGTATGAAGCTTCAGCTGAATTTCTAACTTGCACTAAAAGCATGCCGAATGGGTGATTCCCTCTCACCTTTGACCTTCCCTTAATTTGCATTCATTACATTAAGATGTCGCTTCAACAAGCCTAATTTCATGATTCCAAAAAATAATAAACCATGTTGAAGAACATTTGAAAAAGCATCATAAATTTATATTTGCAGAACATAACCCAAATCATTGCATATGGAATTTAAGATCATCATGAAATTAAAACCTATAATTTATATGATGAATATAAAAATGTTCAATGACAAGACCATCAGACATCCCACAAACACAGTCTCATCATTTTGTGAAGTGTCCAGCTGTATTATAAGCCATTTTAGATAAAATATTCAACAAGCATGTATATAAGCTAGCATCTGCAGAAGGTTCATGGACAGGCTAATGAAGCACACATATTTTTATGCCTAGAACCACACCTCAATCTTTGATTGCCGGCAGGAAATGCTTGCACCATTTAATTGTGTTAGGGCTATAAAATTGATCCTCCAAGAATGAGAATTGAGATTTAGTTGAATCATGTTTTTAGACTGCTCAGGCCCACACACACACACACACACACAAAACCACATACACCAATTCACACTCAACAAAATAAAGTTGCCTGTCTTCAAGGATATGAATATAAATTGTGATTATTTAGTGGAACATTTTGGCCATTCCATTTGGCAATTTAATCTGGGACTGCGGCGATGGAAGATGATGTCTTGGTTTTTACTTCAAACCATGCAACTATGCATACTTAATTCTTAGTTCATCATTTAAAGTAATTTATCAGTAAAATGGGTTACTATGGGTTATTTCAATGAATAGTCTCGTAAATAGATCAAAGGCCCATTCCTTTTCTATCCCTACAGCATTTGTTTCCTGGCTCATTTGAAAATATTACAACACTGCCCCCTGTGGGCCACTATAAGATTAGCCTAAAAGAATGTAGTATACCAGCGGTGTCCAATCCTAACCAAAAAGGGCCAATGTGAATGCAGGTTTTTATTTTAACCCAGCAGGACGCAACCTGATTCAAGTAATTAACTAATCATATGATCTTCAGTCAATTCATTCAATTAATTATTTTGTGATCTAAAAGAGAAATGTAAGCAGAGGATTAAATGCACCTTCTGAATTAATTAGTTCTTCCTCAGCCACGAGGAAGAACTAATTAGTGAATTCAGCTAGCTGAGTTCATGAGTGGAAGAAACACTTTTACTTTCTGACCCCTGGACTTTCCACCACTGACATTGTCACAATAAATAAATATTGTTGATGTATGTAGAAAATATTTAAGTTAAAAAATCTTCCAAAAACCTTCACAAAAAGAGTTATGAATGTTATTCTTTCAATATGTATTTTTAAATCCAAGTTTACAATTTGGAGTAGAAAACCAAAAACCAAAAAAATAACAAAATAAAAACATACACTTTAATTCTCTAATTATTTTACATCCCACTTAAGCATCCTGGGTGGACTTCTGCACTATTAACAATCAAGAGACCAGACCCATTATTCGAGCATTAGTATACAAGTATGCTGGAAACTAAATCAAATCATCAGTCAGATCTGTTTAAGATAAAAGTTTAGCCAAATTCAGTTGATACTTAACAGTCTCACGTGTACAAAGCACCACACGGACAGGAAGCTATTTTGCTAATTCATTCAAATTACTTGGGTTAAAACTGAACAAATATTTGCGTTATATTTTATTCTCAAATGGTGAGGATGGTGATAATTAAAATTCATGAAGTATCACAAGGTCTTAATTAGTGTTAATAAAACATGTTTAATCTCTAATGAGGGACAATCTACCCTCTTAGTATCACATTATGTCAGAAACAGATATACATGTTACAAAGAACAGATATTCCATATTAATTGAAATAACTCTAATCATATCAGCTCTCCGGCAACTAATGCTGTCAATGTCTGTAAATGTACTGTGGCAAACGAGAGTTCACTTTATTACAGGCTAGTAGATAGTCCTTCAGCTGAAATCAGCAGTCCTAGATGCTGAAATGTAGACACCTGGTCACTGAAAATAAACTATTTGTACAAAATTAAGAGGCCAAGTGAATCGTTAGTTTAAAAATTTGTTTAAGCAGAAAAGTATGTAAGAAATTCCAAATTTGAGCAAATCGAATTGGGAGAAAATCATAAAAACATTCAGAGCTACTTCAAAAAGGGAGACAGAAGGCCAGCTATTCCATACTGCATTGTTCCACTGAATTTACAAACAAAGGCCTCAGCCTTATTAAAGGAAAGTAACACAAAACAGGAACACAAAAAAGAGATTTTTAATGTTTCTGTACATTTTTAGTTCTACTTTCCTTGTGGACATTTCCTTTTAGTTATGAATGTGTGCATCTCTTTGCGGAGTGTTTGTTCCCTGTTTTTATGCAATAGTTTTCACTTTGCCTAAACAGTGTTGTCAGAAATGGCTCAGCTGTCCAGAAGAATCTCTGTGGTACTTGGTAAACCCTAGATTTAGACATTGTTTTGCATTCTTTTACCTGTTTTCTCATTAATTGAAGGCGCGTACACTGAGGGAATCATATATGCTGTTTGTGTGACATTATCAAACATGTCCCCTTTCCCCCAGGAATACAAAAGGGTTCAGAACATCTACATTTAAGGTACATTACACAGACTGAGGCTCAGTTCAAATACTTGTACATCACTCTACACTGAGTTCACATCAAACCTTTCCCGATTCTGTCAATTGAATGTACATACACGCAGATTTCTCTCCAGTTACTTAAAGCACTGACACATGGATATTCAGTACTAAAATTTCTGATCAATTTCCCACTAAATATAAGCAACATATAATGTACTGGACCATTTGCTTTACTTTACTGTGGCAGTGCACAGTATTGTACAGCCACAGTCAAGGTCCCCATTTGACCATAAATCTTACTCGTGTACATATCCACATACTCAGGATGAGGGTGTTATGAGGAGACACTTATCCCCACCCCCAACCCTCCCCCTCCCTCTCCCCCTCCCCCAGACATTTCTGCCTCTCCCTCCTGCCATCTCTTTCTATAACCATATTGGGTTTATGAAATTTTTATCTCTCCCATTCTCTTTTGTCTGGAACTCAGCTGTTTACAGAAACTCAGCAAACCAATCAATGATCAACTTAAGCAGGGAAAGCACCAATCCAGTTCTGTCAGTGTCATACTTATTGACCATTTAAGACAAAATGAAATCAGAACAAGTAGCACCCTGGCATTATATAAAACCCCTTACAATTAATAACTCCTGGTACAATGTTTGAAAACCGGCAAATGAAAAAGGTGTCAATCTAATGACTGTCCCATGATCCACAAGGTTGGTGTGTATTTAAGGAGCTGTAAGGCTGGAGAAAGTAATTGAGTTACAAGTTCTATGTGGACGCAGTTCAAGCAGGCAGTCCTGTGTGAGGGTGTACGCAGGCATAGGGGAGTGGCATATATGGAGGATTGTCCTGCAGAGAAATGGGGGCCAGGGGGATGGGGGTGTTACTGCTGGCTGACACCCATCTGTTGGTGTTCAGCCTCAGGCTCCTCCTCCATGTCTGCATGGTGATCTGTGAAGGTGTCATCATCAGTGTCAGGAAGACCCAGGAGCTGAGAATAGAAGGTGAATCAGTGTAATGGATAAGGCTCAGAAGCTATGGTCTCTTCCTAGGCAATATATATGGCATACAAGCCACGGAAATTCTTGTATGGGCTAGGAGAAAGATAAAATAAATAAAGAAGCTTCAATCAACATGATCTGGACATCCAACACTAAATATAACTTTCACAACAACCCCCCCCACCCCCCACCCCCGTGGAAAAAATAAATAAATGAATACAACTCCACTGAATTGCTGATCTAAATTGACGGAATGTGTGGTACTCACTGGCCTGAAGGATCTGAACACCTTGTTCAGGATCTCCAACAGGGTTTTCTTCCCACAGGAGAAGATGTAGTCCTGGGCCAGTTGCAGGAAGGGCAAACAGTCCTCACTCTCACTCCACACATGCTGAGAAGGATACGGACCAATCAGCATACAGCAAAATCAGACCATGAACAACCAAACCAAAGCTTATTAAATTAGATTTAATACACTGCCCACTGCCTAAACTGAATACTGACATAGTTCAACTTGGATGAACTTCCAGTGACAGCGTTCCCTCAAAGATTTGATTATGCAGCCTTCAGGTATTGAATCCAGAATTCTAACCGCTGCTCTCCAGTTCTGCTGTTACCCCAAGCCTACATCCACTTTTCATAAACAACACTATCTCACACCTGGATCATTTCAATTGACAATTGCCGCCACAGCTGGGATATCACAATCTGCATTTTGTCCTGTGCTGACCATAGTGCTGGATAAGCTCTTATGGTGCACCAGAAAATGCATCAATTTCCCCACATCCAATGAAGATATTCAACATGTTAAGCAGTAGTTTTTTGAACTGTGCATTTTCAGGTCGGCTTTCTTTGCAAAATGCGATTAGCAGGCTGTCCTAAAACAAAACACGTATTGTATTGTTTGCAATCATTGTTCTTGTATTTACTGGACTGCACAGTGGCCAGCCATTACTTTTCAACTTCAGTGAGCACTTTTTATGCCATAATTAAATGTAATACACACTTGTAAATGACACTGACAAACCCACTGCAATTCGCTGTGCGACCACTGGATGCCGCACGGAACGTGACATATTTCAAAGCAATTCTCATCATTGTATTTATTGAACTGCATTTCCATGCCAAAATGAAATGTAATCAACTCTCCAATCGTAGTCCAGAAGTGATCTGCGGGTGTGGCATGGTTGTCCGTAAGAAAATGATACTGGGGTCTAAGCTACACCCTGCAGTGGTAAAGGTCATATTGTCGACATGTGGCAGTGCTGCTGTGCCTCATTACACAGACCTCATTAAATGAATTATCTCTGGTCAATGGGGTGCCAGCCTCCATTGTAGCAACAGCCACTTTGATTAAATCAGCTACCGTCGTAGCCGCATTTGTTACCATTTTAACGGTACATCATAAAAAAATAGAGCATAGATACACAAATCCAGCCCTGGAATCCAAATCCAGTTCTGGTTTTCTTTTCTCCCAGGTAATTAACTGAACAATTAGTGATGGCCTACAGATTGGCCAGTATTCTCACAGACTGACTCCCAGATAAAAGAGTCACCAGCAGCAGTATTGGCATGAATAGGGTTGACAAATTTACTATTTTGTAGATAGCAGATACATAACACAGCTGGAAGCTTAATGGAAACAAAACTGTGATACCAATACCATGAACTGAACCAAATCCGTGTTGACAAGTTGTACCCCTAATTGAAACAAAATAAGTCATTATCTAATCTGTGGTAATGAGCAGAATGATTTCCAACTTGCAATGCTGCTGACTTTAATGCATAAGCTCAAAACAAATGGAAAAGAAACTGGAGGGACAGAGCTCTAGAGATATCAGTATTGGCTTCTTGTATAGGACTAATATTATTTATGTTTTAATTCACAGAGCCATATTCATCCACAACCATGAAAATGATTATTAAATTATCATAACATTGGAAAGGTATGTTGAAATATTAATCTGATCTCATTTTAGAAAGATTTTGGCCAAAAATTCAAATTTAGTTTTCTTTTTGGGAGACTGGGGGTTTGATAAACTGACCTGGGTTAATCCAATGCCCCTTGAGCTAATATCAACACTGGTCTGCTCCATGCAACAGGACCCTGTGGTGCATAACACTTGAGGTCTGATGGAAATATTGTATGTGGTATTGGTTTGCTAGATGAAAACATGGCTGGAGAAGAATAATTTACTAAGAGAAATGATGAATCACCTGATGTCCAGCTAAAGCTGAAATGTCTTTTCTATAACTTTATGTACTGTGAGGCCATGATCCATATCCCCATTTGTAAAATAGACTCAAACCTGACTAATCCTTCAGGCTGCGAGCCCTCATAATTACATTCTACACTTGATAACCCTTTGCCTCCTGTAACCAGTAGTCCAAATGAACAATGCAACCATAAAAATGTTGTTGAGTTGCCAATATTTTACACAAAAATATGTGCCTGTGAATGTTTAAATTACATTGTTGAATTGTAAAGAATCTCAACTCAATAACCTCTGTAGTATATTAACACTGAATGTTTTACCTCTTTACCACACTTTGTGTTATATACATTTATGATAAGAGCTCAATAAATAAAGTTATTATTATTATTAATAATAATTATATAAACTGAATTTCTATTAATTTACACAGAAACAGAACACCACTTGAAGAGCAGACAGTGAATGTTTACTTGGGTAACTTCATCAGATTTGTCCTTGCCTATCATGAAATGCATAATTTTGTAAATGACTGGTCAACTGTTTGCATTCATACGTCAAAGAGATTGTCAGTCGTGGTGCTCAGTGATATGGTCAAGACAGCTACTGTTTTTGGCTGGACCGTAACAGCGGGGCCAGCTCTACAAACGCGAATGTCTGTGATTGAGTGACTGAGTGATGAAGTTACACCATTGGTCGGCCGAGTCATGAAGTTACACTATTGGTCGACCGGTCCAGCCATATACTAGGTTTTGACCTGGTCTCCTTACTGCTTTTAAGCCACTGTTCATTGTTGAATTGTTGTCCATTACATACACATACTGAAAAAATCCTACCAGCGTGTTTCTGTATGTGTATTCTTGGCTCGATTCGCATAAAACTAAGCAGACGATTGCTGAAAAGGCAGGCAATGTTCCTGCAGGCATCAGCAGCAATAAACTTAAGTGATTAACTGCAAACAAAAGTAGACACTGCCGTAATCATCACGTGCATGACATGTTTGCTCCAGTTCTCAGTGTTTGTGTTTGTTTGTAATGCTATGTTGATACATGACTTTGTGCTTGAATAAATGTAGTTACATATTACTTTGACAAATTATTATTATTATAATTATTATTGTTATTGATATTATTTGTGTTTTATAATAATTACAATAATTATTGTTATTATTATTACTATTATTATTATTATTATTATATAGGATGGTATTGTAAAAGTATACAGTAGTACACGTATGTCCCTTTCCAGGGTCGTTTGCTGTACATATTATTCATTCTCCCTCTCAAGGCCATACGGTCTACATTTCACTCCTTTTAGCGTTACTCGGCCCGTGAGCAATGCCCGAAAAGTAAACATTTCCGCAAGGACAAAAGTCAGTAAACAGTGCTCTAAAGCTTCACATTTGAAGTTTAGCAGCAAGCATAATGCAACAAACTTCGTCTATACCAGATTATATAATGACAAGTGCACTGCTTTATTAGTTCAAGAGGAATTACACCGAGAGAGAGAGAGAGAGAGAGAGAGAGAGAGAGAGAGAGAGAGAGAGAGAGAGAGATACCTAGTTATACTTACAAAATTGTCAGCACCATTCATGTCTGGACACACGACATAAAATGACAGTCCCGGTTCTGCATAGAAATCCAACCGCCTCTCATTTGTCTCCTCTGTTGCTATAAGATCAAACGGGTTCCCGGAAGACCATTCCTGGGCTATATCAACTAGATGTTTGAATTCCATCTTTTGTCAGCTGTTTTATGTAGACTACCTGAGAACAGAGAGATCCGGAACAGCGACTTAAAGTGATACGTTTCTCGTGCCCTCTGTAATCTCAAATGTAAAGCCAACGACCAATCATAAAAGCTAACACCCCGTCAGCATGTTGAATTTGGGAATGAGTTGCTATCACGCGGCGTACGGGGCAGCGGTCTGCCTCAGCTCTTATTTTCGCCCGAGTATCCTACTCTGGGCAACAACACACGCACACTGATTTTGAACGTAACGTCATCTAACGTGATGACGAAAGGCTAAACAACCAGCCAAAGCACAGCCCATGAATGGGTGCGACTGTCACAAGCTGGTGACAAGTTGTCCCAGCTTACTTTTTAACGTTTATTGATGTTGTAAATTCTCTGCTATGACATGTAGCTTATGCATTATATTCAAACAATGTAGCCGATGCTTGTTTTGAGACCAATGTAAGCCGTTATAGGCTGATAGAAACTGAGAGGGTAGGCTAGAGAGTGAGCATTTAATGACAGCAATGTGTGATTAATCTTTGTAAATTTGGTCTACATCAGGCTATTCACAATTCTCTGTGAATGTGAGCGCATGCATGGTGGGCAAGACATTAGCCTACATTATGATCACACATCAATATTAATATTCAATTATAATCTCATATTTGACACAATAAAATCCATATAAGCAGCCTATTAGGGAACACATATGTCCATGCATACACGCACACTACACTGTTCAGAAATTTGAGTAAACAAAATGGGAGAAAATGGTCCTAATGAGCATATTACTCCATATACACTATATGACCAAAAGTATCTGGACACCCTTTGGTCTGAGGCTGTTTTTCATAGTTTTGGCTAGGCCCCTAACTTCCAGTGAAGGCAAATTTCAATGCCACAGCATTCAGTGACATTCTGGATGATCCTGTGCATCCCCAACAGTTTGGGGAAAGCCCTTTAATATTTCAGCATGACAATGCCCTTGGGCACACAATGAGGTCCATATAGAAATGTTTTTTTTCTTTTGAGAATGGTGTGGAAGGACTTGACTGGCTTGCACACAGCCCCGACCTCAACCTCATCCAACACATTTGGGATCAATTGGAAAGCCAACTAATCACCCAATCAGTGCCTGACATCACTAATACTATCCTGGCTGAATGAAAGCAAATGCCTGCAGCAATGCTCCAACATCTAGTAAAAAGATGTCGAACCCATTATGGGTTTACATCCATAAAAAGTGCCATTATTTCTACATGGTGAAACCAAAATGTACTAAAAGACCCTTTGATAAAACCTGAAAAACAGAGGAGAATCTGCACTTTAACCAAATATGAATTGTTCGATTAGAATGAGAATTATGGAGTACACAGGTAAATAAAGAAAACAAAAATGGCTTTGTCCCAAACATTATCACTGTATATACAAGGAAAAACCTGAATAAATTTGTGGATGCAGATGCTTTCATATAGTTGATACACACTGCATGATACAATTAAGCAATTCACATCTTATCATGCTTTGTGGCATGTATACAAATGCTGAGCAGGCCCAGCTGACCTTGATTCTGGATCAAGATGGCAAGAAGAAAGATCTAAGTAACTTTGAAAGAGGGTTCATTATTCGGACATGGATGTCAGTCACAAAGATTGCTCAACTGGCTAGTGTTTCAATAGAAACAGTGACTGAAGTCACATCTGCATTCTGATCTATGGGAGACATCAGTAAATAGGGTTGAAATTGTGGTCGAAAGGGCACATTCAATGAACGTGATACTCATGCATTAGTGTGATATTTGAGGAAAAACAAAACAGTAACTCTTCTTCAGGTGACTGAGTGTGTCAATGCAGGACTTGATCAGACAACAGTCCACTGACAACTACATAGAGAGGGAAATTATAGTAGGGTTGCAGTGCATAAACCCTTCATTACAAAGATGAATGCACATTTGAGAGTTCAGTGGTGCAAAAAACCATAGGCACTGGTCTAGAGATGTGGAAAAAAACTGATATGGTCAGATGAATCATCCTTCACCACATTCTCGACAAGTGGGCGAGTGCATGTGTGGTGTACACCAAGAGAATGGTACAGGTCTAAATGCTTGACCCCTACAGTGAGGGGGTCCAGTGGCTCTGTTACACTGTGGGGGACATTTTCCTAGCATGGTCACTGCAAATCAATACAAAGTTATTCTGAGCAATCATCTTTATCTTATGATGAAATATTTCTATCCTGATGGGACTGGTCACTTCCAGGATGACAATGCCCCTATCCACATGGCACAAGGGGTCACTGAATAGTTTGAGTATGAAAATGATGTGAATCATAAGCTATGGCCTTCGCAGTCACCAGATCTCAACCCAGATGAACACCTATGGGTCATTTTGGGCCGATGCGTTAAGACAGACTTGTCCATGCCAAAGTGCATTGAAGCTGTTCTGATGGCTCGAGGGGCCCAACACCCTTGACACTTTATGTTGCTTTGTCCTTTACTTTGTCACCCATATATATATATATATACTGTATATACACACACACATACTGTATATACACACATTTCCAGGTAGCTTTTTTTTTTGCTGTTGTCCTTGTAAAGGACTCAGTGGGTTCATAGTATTTCTCCACCTCAGCAAATGAGCTGCCAGTATATTAAAAAAAAAACAACTGTTCGAACAGAACAAAACAACACGTTTCGAACAAGAGATGAACAAAAAGATGTGGTGCATCATACATTAGTGTGTGCAAGGCCTCAGTATGAACTGTTCGCAAACAGCCCACCAGTTAGCAGACCTCCCCCTGTCTGCAACTGCTTCAAATATCACATGGTTGATGAATTATGGCTGACTGGCCAGGGGGCAGAGTTGAACCTTCTTCTCAGGTTCACTCCTTCACTGCGCAATGTAGGAACAACAGAACTATATTTCCATACATTCCACGGGAAAGTGAAGTCAACAACATTTCACAAGCAAACAAATAAGGTGCCCCTGAGGTAAAGTAATTAGGTCCACATCTGCTTTGGTTGAGGTATAATAAGCAAACAGATCAAATAAACCATCACAAACTGAAAATTTAACAGATTGGCAACATTTAATGCACATCGAATGCATGAAAACACAACCAGACACTTAAACATTCCAAATGAGCAATTAAAACACCAAAATAAATATTGTTACAAAACTATGGTTGGGGACCTGGAGGTAGCAGATATGATACAATCCGAGATTAAGGGGAATATATTATAGACAGGTTTGTTGCTGAAACATGTAATGCCCTGTGCTGCCTTACCATTCAAGACTTTAAAGCCAGCATGTTATGCACTATACTGCAGACCTGGGTCAAATACGTATTTGCTTTGAATATAAATACTTTTCTGTGCTCTATTGATCTTCTCTGGTGTAACTGAGCCTGCCAATATGACTTTTTGAGAGTATTTCATTGGTTACAATACACCAGACAAGACCCAGGTCTGCTATACTGTCTGGGTGTCTGTATATATATATATATATATATATATATCATTAACTATGTATTCAACATTTTAAATGGTATGATCTTTATTAGTTGCTTTGGTGCTCCTCCAGTATTTGGAACTATATAAAACTTCTACTGTAGACAGCATGTAGAATTGAAATGGTGAAAGATGACTTGATATAAACACAGTAACAAATGATACGGATACACGTATTCGATTGAAAGCTATATGTCATACAAGGAAAATCAGTATGCAAATATTCAAAAGCCATAGCTAAGGGTTAACCATTACTTAAAGAATGCTTCTGCTCTTAATTTTAGGCTTTAACCCCTGTTAGACTACTGTGTTGGTATGAATTTGAACTATAGAGAAAACAGACAGGAAGTTGGTGCTGTCATTGTTTGATGTTCACAGACCAATATAAGGATAAAGTGTATAATAGCGTGGTCACTACTGTGTTGGACATCAAATAACTGTCAGTTAAACATATTCTTTGTCACACACTATGGTTTTAGTCGTCATGCCAGGCAGCACTGCTTTGATAAAAGTGATAAAACCCTTTGGGGTAAAATATAATTCAAAAATACACACATAAGGTGTAAACTATGTAAGCGCTTTGATACAACTAAACTCAATCAAATAACAGACTTTGTGAAATATATTACATGAAACCTAGCCATTTATTCTGAATTGTAGGTGAACAGGGGAAACTGAATATGATAAACTCACCTTGTTAATTAAAATATACTGCTAATTAACTCAGACTGATCCAATAGCTGGCTCTAAACACAGAATCTGTGAATTCTATAATTGTGCACATGTTCATATGATAAGGACTGAACTGATACAATACAAAATATACAGCTAAAAAAATACAATCTAAACACCTCAACGTTGGGCAGCTTTCCAGCGATATTTAAAATATGGTAAAATCAGGGAGGGTTGATCTCTGTTTATGATCACTGCCAAAAAAGGATGTGTGAGGGAGTGTCCTGGACTCAGTCATCATCACTGTCACTCCCTGATTCACTCAGCTGAAGGTCATTTCCTGAGGAAACAAGTTAAACATAAAATAAAACTCAATGGGAAGGACAACCTCCATGTACCATGGGTTGAAAGCAGTTACCCAAGATTCAGAAGAAAGTTGTGGCCCAGTGCAAAAAGAAATTTAGTCTTTCTTAAAACAAAATAAATAAAAAAAGCAAAATGGCATAACTCCCCAACACAAAAAACAATGTGGAAAAGGGTAATCAACTTATATTTCACTTGTAAATCCAAAATAATTTTTGAGATATACATGGTGTAAACAAGTTCCTTTAAAACATTGTTATTTGTGAACAAGGTATTTCTTGTATTAGAAATCTGTTGATAGTGTACATACAGTTATTAAGTTGTGAAACAAGTAAAAATATTGGCACTTTAGAAGTACCTTCTTTATTTTGCTCATTACTTGCAGACTGTATTGTATAAGCATAGAAAGCATTCCTTCTAATAAAACTAACAAAAGCATGGTCATTAAAGCCTGTGGGACAGGACACCCATCCATCACCAGGATTTTACTACCAAGCCATTTGTAATGCCAAGCAAGTATTACATCACATAAAGCTGCATTCATTCTTAAGAGTCTTCCTATTTTGGACAATACAGTGAGGTTATCCGTTTACTTGATGAGTACTGTTGCAGTCAGTGCCATAATTTCTGCTGTTAGCTATGCTCAAGACAAGGTGATTGGCCTCCCAGTACTCACTGAGCGTGCTCATCAGCTGGTTGCTGCCCTGTGACCTGTCGATGCCATTGGTAGCTGAGTTGCGGTTAGGTGATGTGTGCTGGTGGGCAGGCTCCTGCTCCCCCTCGCTGCTCGAGCTGTCATCTCCACTGCCTGAGGAGCTGGCTGAGTCCGAGGAGCTACTGCCGCTGCTACTGCTCATCTGCTCGATGATCTCCACCTCCGCTCGCAGCTCTAAACAGGGTTCAGCAGGGGGTGACAGATAAATAAGGGCTGACATGATCTCCTACTGCCTTCACCTCTGGCACCAACCATTAATGACAGTTGTACCACAAGGTTCTGTCCATGGCTGATTATCTTACTCTTCTCCCTCTGTACAGTTCACTGTGCCAACTCACAGCCTCTTATAGGTTCTCCAACCTGGGTTACTTAAATCTTTCTTCCTAAGCATACTTCCTATGCAGCCATCCTGACTGATACAAGCACCTCGATGTATGCCCATAAACTCGGCTTAACATCTCAAAGTCTGATATTCAGCATATCAACTATGTTAAAACACAATTCCAAACCCCTGCCAGAGAATCAAGATTTACCTATTTCAAATGCACAAGTATTCTTTTAGTGTATTTCTATGCGTACCCACATGTGCCAATTACCAATGTCAAACAACAAAATAACATAACAGTTTCAAAGCATCTACACATACTGGTGAATGGCTTGAAGCTGTCCCACTTGGTCCACTCTCTTGGTTGACCACCAATAGCATTATCAACTATAACTCATCATATAACTCAACTATAACTCAACTATGACTCAACCTCTGCAGTCTCTAACCTTACATGAGACAACTGTGCTTTCCTGAAATCCCCTTTCTTATCTCTGTCTGCTCAACCAAATACAAGTAAAATGTAGTTGAAAATTAATTGAAATTTGGGGTCATAAACCACACAGCCCTCAGCTGCAGTCTCATCTTGCTTACTACAGGCCTTCCTGTACCCCGCACTCCCACACTATCATTGGTTATTAACTTTTTATTAAGCTAAAAATTCTGCATTGTATGCCTTTAATAAGCTATTTAGCCATTAGTTACCAGACACTGAGCAATTATGATTAATATCAGAATTCCCAAACTGAATTTTTTAAATGAATTTTGTTTCATTAAAATATTAATCAGCCTTCAAGTATTTTACTGGCAGTACTGTGCTTACTGAGAAGTTTCCCTGGATAAGCGCATCTGCCAAATCTAATCAACACAGACTCTAAAAGACATGTCCTACTTCATCAGCATACACAGAATGTGTGCAGTGTGCAGAGTTCCAGTTTCAGATTTCCATTTTGTCAGAACCAAACAGAAGAAGGCCACTCACCTCTCTTGATATCATCCAGCTGAGGCTCTGGGGAGGGGTTGTCCTTGGACGGGGAGGTTTTTGCTCCCACTCCTGGTTTGGTAGGGGCTCGGAACTGTGAGGGAGGCTGTGTTGCTCGCACTGACTGCTGTTCGATTCTAGCCTGGATTTTACTGCTACCTTCCGCTCTGAAATATGGGACAATGGTCACATCAAAACTGTGCGAGACAATGTTTCACACAGATTTTTGCACATTATTTGCAAATTCCCACTCACAAAATAATTCATAATATTCATTTTTGTGTGCTAAATGGCAGTTTCATTTCATATGTTGTAATTCAGTGAGAACACTAGCCTCTAATTAGACAAGAACAACAGTGCCAATGGATCAATGCATAAATATGTTAATTTATTTTCAGGCCCTGGGCTGCGTTATCTCACATGCAATACGTATATTATACAGTGCATTTATATACAGTGAAGTCAGAAGTATTTGGTTAGTGATACCATTTTTGTAGTTTTGGCTCTGTACTCCACCAGACTGGATTTGAAATGGTCTATTTTTCCCATCAACGCACCTGGTTTTCTTGACTTGTATACTGCTGCTCAGCTTCTCCAGCATAAACTCTCCTGTATCATGGTTCATGATAAGAACACAGTCTTTTTGATATGGCCTTTTATTACCTTTGAATACTGTCATTGGAGGAGTTGAACCCTTAATACAAGAAAACAAAATACTCATATAAATATTTTATGCATTTACGAAGGTTTGTTGTTAACAATATACATTTTAATGAGGACAACGTTCCACTTAGGCTATTCCATAAAGTGATTAAATCGGCAGTAAATCACTTTCGTGTTTCCACATAAAATTATTAACTTTACATTGTGTAACATAAAACACGAGGTTAATTCCAGATCACAAATTGTTTGCTAGAATAAAATACATCTTACTGGAATATGAGGTAGGGTAATGGTGACTTCATCTCCCTTCCCAACCTGTAACTCCCCTTGACAGGTAGTGTCAATGGAAGCAGGTTTAAAATCATCTGCAAGATAGAGAAAGGGGATTCAATAGTTAAAAACGTGGAAAACTACACAGGAGATGCCCTACAACAATTCACGACTATCGAAATCAAAAGGTGCAGTTCCGTTTAATGCAAACAGCAACTACTTCCGATCAATCAATCAATTGCCGACTTCAGCAGTACAAGTCCACAATAGCCGCGCAACATAAGATTCTTCCGTTTGCTATTATAAAATAAATCACATGAATGTAGAAATAATTTATATTTCCTCGTGAAATATATCTTCTTTTTTTAACTCTCAACTTACATCTGATGGTGTGAAATGACGATTTGGGCCGTTTTTGAAAGCTCTCTCCAAGCTTCAAAACATGTTCCTCCTTATCTAACAGCGGATTCGAACTCCCATTCATAGCTCCGGTTGTTGTGTACGGCTCACATCAACATGTAATTGCTGTTGAACAAAAATGTTTCCTAAAATTCACAGAGGACATTCATTTGAGCTAGCTGTGTAAAAATCCATATATTTTCAAAACAGTCAAGACGCCAGACTAACACTCCTCTTCCTGTTTGTGTCCCAGCAGTAAAATGGCGCCGAGGATTTTGACGGTATCCTTCAAACCTTTTTTCGCGGAAATATGATATATTAAAGCATATATAAATCCACAGTACTTGGATTTTGTTGAAAAACTGACCAAAAACTGCGTTTTGTAAAATACAAAAGTTTTTTGCATGTACTCTGGAAGCAAATAGGAATGTCTCAATTTGGTACGTTGTGTTTGTACGGACGTCAAATACCGATGGACACTGTTGCGTCAGAGCTAGGGTTGCCAGCTTTCACTCTATGTATAAAGTGATTGGGATTTTGTATCGTTGCTGTTTTTATGGAAGTTCTTGAGAATTTTCTTGGAAAATTGTGGGGTCAATAATAGTTGAGGGGATTTTTTTTTTAGAATTATCTGCAAAACACTGCTCAGCCCATAGCGTATGCCCTCGGTTCAGTGCTCAACGTGTGCTAACCTGTATTGCCTACTTAAATGTAGCTTGCTAACTTTTAAAAATTAGTTAGCGTTACATAAATGTTCTCAATCGACCAATGCATTTCTGCGTGTATTCGTGTCACGTATGCATGTACGATTAGCTAACCAGCAGTCTAATTGCATACATTATTTTTATATTCTGGCTACTTAGCTTAGCAACAATATGGCACAAGACTCATGGCCAACATCGGACGTCTGTAATTCATCATCTAGTTTGCTTCCTACAGATTCTTTAAGGTCTGAATCGCCTTTCCAAAACAAAGGACAGTCGGGGAGGATTCTTACAAATGAGGAGCTGGAGAAACTGCAGAGAGATCAAACATTGGTGTCAGATTTCAAGCAAAATAAGCTGGAAAAAGAGGCACAGAAGAACTGGGACTTGTTCTACAAAAGAAACACCACGAAGTTTTTCAAGGATAGGCACTGGACCACGAGAGAGTTCGAGGAACTGAAAGCCTGCAGAAAGGTAGCTAAAAAGATAACCGCACGACAGTGAGAGACTCAGACAATGGAGATCCAAGACACAGGTTTTATGACATCCAAGTAATATTTTTGGTAATGTTTGGCACGATAAGCGTTATGTAAGACATTCTCTTCGTTCACTTTCTGCAGTTTGACGCCCAAAGGCTGGTTCTTTTGGAGGCTGGCTGTGGAGTCGGAAACTGCATTTTCCCTCTCCTTGCAGAGGATGCCAATATCTTTGTGTATGCCTGTGACTTCTCGCCACGAGCTGTGGAATTTGTACGGGTAAGGAAAAACGCGAATAGAAATCAAACGGAGCTACTATCATAAACATTGTTTTGAGTAAACTGTCACCCTTGCGCCCGGTATTTAAACCCTTGGCTTACTAACTTCTTGAGGTCCATAACACGTAGCTAATGTTTCTTGTTAGAGAGATCCCGATGATCAAATAATCAGCGACCACTGAACACTTAATTTGTTCCAAGCTGATATATCCACTTCTCATTGTGAGTTGGCTTTTATGTGGGTCAAAAGTAAAATTCTCTCATACAGTGTAATTCAGTATTGGTGAATGATAAGCTCACTTTGAGGTAGCTATTTCACCACAAACTGAAAAGCTTTCCAGTGAAAGGAGAAAAAAAGGCAAGTGCATTTAAGGCACTGATGTATTCTGTCCACATGACCGTATCTTTTCTCAGGAAAATCCATTATTCTGCTCTGAGAGATGCAAGGTTTTCCAATGCGATCTCACCACTGAGGACCTGCAGGCCAACATTCAAGCGGACAGTGTGGATGTGGCCACGCTCATATTTGTTCTATCCGCCATTCACCCTGACAAGATGCGCCTCACTCTTGAGAATATCTACAGGGTCTGTTTGGAATATTTTGTAATCAGATTCAGAACAAAAATATTAAATAAAATAGTCATATAAACGTTGTCTTGTGGTGGATTTACATGGCACTATTTTGTGTTGACAGGTGTTGAAACCTGGTGGAATTGTCTTGTTCAGGGACTATGGCCTCTATGATCATGCCATGCTGAGGTTTAAGTCTGGGAACAAGCTTGGAGAGAACTTCTATGTGCGCCAAGATGGCACCAGGTCCTTCTTTTTCTCCCGAGGTCAGTATGTTTAGTCATCATCGGGGAAAAATGTTATTAAAGAAGTGTCATCATTATCGTCAAGGAGAAAATGTTAAATTATTTTAAATCTATCCAATTTCTTAGCTGTGCTTCTTTAATATGATTGAATGTGGTGTATCTATTTTTCTGAGCTTGCAGAATGAAACCTGTAATCTTTTCCCTTGTGATGCAGAGCTGCTGGCTGAGCTGTTCACTGGGGTAGGGTTCCAGAGCCTAGTGAATGAGTATGTCATGCGAGAGACTGTGAACAAGAAGGAGGGCCTTTGTGTTCCAAGGGTGTTTCTTCAGAGCAAGTTTAGGAAGCCAGACTGATGGACCAGCTCCCTGCAGACACTGCCCTAATCCTCTCCTCTGGAGGGTGTCTTTCAACTGAAGACTCACAAATACACTTGTGGTGCTAGGCTCCAGAATGACTTTTTTTCCCTTGATGAACAGCTTTTACACAGAGATTACCAATGAATAAATTATGTCAGTTTTACTGTGCCGCCAGTCTCATATGCATTTAATAGCAGACTTGAGTATGGATTATGGTTTCATATCTGTCTTTCGTGTAAGCGATATTCTAGTACCATTGCTAATCATTCTACAGAAAGGTTTTTAGCTACAACTTAAGTGCAATTAAGCATATTTTGTGGGCATTGCTTATTTTTCTAAAATGTGTTTTGATATGTGTTTTTTTTATTTTTTGTGGTATTTTAATAAAACATACATTTTGGTATTAAAATTTCAGAGTTCATAACCTAGGAAGTGCAGTTAATTGGTTAGAAGTCAAACCACCAGGACCTCTCCACTAGGGGGCATGATAGGCCGTTACAAGGTATGTCTAAAGGTTATCCCATCATTTTCCCACTTCACACTTTAAAACAAGAATCAAATTCAGGCATAAATGCTTTCTCAAAATATTTATTTTCTACATGGACTTTTCTATATGGTCATACTTTGCAAATGGTATAAGATGCTGAATGTGATGAACATGCAATGAAGTGTTGCATTATGTATGAAGTCGAATATCAACATCAGTTTGGATTTTGATATCAGTTTTCAACATCTCTGAAATTAATATTTAGAAGACAAAATTATTGTGGGGTTATGTATGCTGTATAAATGTGTATTTAAGTTGATTCTCATCCTTCTACCCTATCCCACCACTAACACAATTAAAAGGATTAACTGTAGAGGGTAGACCAGGTGAAGAAGAATTTGGATACAGCCCTGGTCATGCTTGCTGTTGTGTGTTTGATGGAGTACTTTACATGTTGACTGAAAAATGAAACTCACTCACTCAGTCCTGGTACAGGTCTCAGTGCGAATGACTCACTTCTTGACTCTGGCTACTGATGACAGGCTGTGATTTTTGATGTTGCATTGTCTCGCAGAGCTTAGATAACATTTTTTTTTTGTGTTGGTTGCATGATATCAAATCCATACAAATCACAAGGTCACTTTAATCAGCCAGAGCTATAAGTTGATTTTCTCAAAACTGACTTTTGCCAGCTGCAGTTGTCTTTTCAACCTGATTGTCAGGATCATTTTTTTTATAAATCATTACACAGCTATTGAAACTATTCTTGTCCTGGTGTCATTTTCATGCTTTACTTGATGTGTAATTTTTAGCTTCAAGTCATAGAAGCTGTTCAAGGCTGTAGCCTTCTGGCCATTTGGCCTAATAAATTTTAGTAGCCTACATATTGGTTTAAGGCTGCAGGGGAAGAGATATAATGTAACAGTGTTGGAGGCTGAAAGTTGTCAAAGATGTTTACGAAGTTCTGTGGTCAACAGATTGACCTCCTTCTCGTGACTTACAAGGAGGTCATGTATGCACATAAAAAGCACACTTAGAAAGTATCATGGTCCTATCACAGACACAGAAAGTCATGTTGAAATTTCAGTACATTTAAAAGAGTATATTAGCCTAATATGGCCTGAACTGCAAAAAGGAAAGGAACCTGGTATTCATCACCGATGTCACCAACTCCAGGTGACACAACAAAGGACTCATGCAAAATGAGTCTTACAAACCTGTGCTTTCTATTATTATTGTCTACTGAGTCTTATGCAATTTCTCTTATATTTGTCAATTGTTTATACACAAAACTGAGTTTTAATACAGCAGATTACAACTAGCCTTCATTCTACAAATAATGATTGCACAAACATGCAGAAGATTACCAGTAAATCCACTGTATTAATTCTATATATAATTAAATTCAGTCGTTAACACTTATGTTGCTTGGAATGCATACAGCCCGCTTACATAGCTACACTTCGGATATGGCCTGCAATAGGCTACACCAGTCAATTTAATTGAGGCTGAAATTATGGAGCATTATGCTACACAAAATCGCCATAACCTATAACATATAACTTATAACGTGTGAGCCATGGCACCTTAAGATTATTTTAACCACTAAGACAATCGTAATAAATGAATGTGCAGTTTAACTACAAAAAATGTATGTGCACACTCCAGAGCGAAAATTTAACTTGGTGCGCAGAAGGGGGCGGGCGAGGCAGAGAGCGTTTGCCTCACTTCATCGCCTTGTCGGCGAAGGACATATCCAACGCTGGGGTATTCTGATGAATATTCTGTAGAACTGGGCTCTGTTTATTTATTATTGGGCACTGATTTAATGACCAAAATGTATGTTATTGTACTGGTCCAGCCATAGACAACAAACCTATAGGATCCGGGTGCTTCGTAGAGCCAAGAGATTCATTCAGACTCGTTCTATAGCGCAAGGTTTGCTTTGTTCAGTGGCTGCATTCGACAGAAATTGACATATAGCCTATTGTCCAACATGGACAATTTGGAGAAAGGGAATCGATCAGACGAAGATATAGAATCACCTGAAGAGGAAGAAGTGGACCCCAGAATTCAGGTAAAAAAACCTATTAATTGTAAATAAGTAAATAAATAGTATTCACAAGCCAATATTTGAAAGGGTATTACTTGGTTTGATGTCGTTTGCTATAGCTATTTATGGGCTGCAATTATTGCTATGTAATTGCGATTGCTGGATGTATTGCAGTCATTTTCGGTGTGTGTGCCTACTATCTGGTACATTTATCATTAGACTGCAGGGGTAGTCAAATGTACAAATAAGGTTCTACTCTTTTCAACGACATGCGAAGGTGACATTATCGATGAGTAGACCGGCGGAGTGTCAATTCTTTTAGAGTTTACATCTTTTGATTAAGTGATAAAGGAAATGGACCTCTGTGAGCCTCATTTGAGTTATTTTGACAGCTGAAATGTTTTTTTTTGGTCAAATTTATTGATGTATAATTATAAAAATCTTATCTAGTAGGTGTATGGAACAAGCATTCAACATTCAAGGAATAGCATAGTGTTCAAGGACAAATGCACTTTTAATGTTCTTTGGCTCATTATTTCAACAGACTATTTGGTATGAACACGCGATCAACGTAAAAACGTTAGCAACTAAATATATGATGAAGTTAATTGTCTTGGTTCCAAAAAAGCATCCCCTTGACAGCTAACCTCGCTCTGCACATTGCTGGACTGCTACAAAACAGCGACACTCTTCTCCAAACACCATACCTTTTGCTATGTGACGCACTCCATTGCGGTTCCCATTAGTTTTTATTTTTATTTTTTACATTTAAAAAAAATATATATTACTGTGAACTGTTTGCTTGCTGTGGATTGTGGCCCTCGTTTTCAATAGCATCTTGCATTCAGTTTATAAATAGGTAACATGTTTTGGTTCAGATACATTTTGACCAGATGGTTTTGTTGCTGGGTTGGTTATATTGCTTTGCTGTTTTTAAAACCTTTTTGAATACCTGATATTAATTGGCATTATTGTACAATTTATAGGTCAGATAGAGTCTTTTGAAATGGTTCTTTGCAATTGTCCCAACGCTTGTACTGCCTCACTGTATAAATGGCTTAACTTACTCCAGATGTTGCTGACTTCCTTTCCAGATTTAACATTCCTCTCTCATGCTCTCTTTCCCTCTCCCCCTCCCACTTTACCCATGTATTTGTGTCTCCACTTCTTTCCTTATATTTTACTTTTTTATTTTTTCCTAACAGGGTGAACTAGAAAAGCTAAATCAATCCACAGATGATATCAATCGATGTGAGACAGAACTGGAGGTATGTTCATTGCAATACTGTTGAAGTGTATATTGTGTGCCAATCTAGCGACACGTTCCTTTAGTAAAAAAAAAAAAGTGTGTTAGATAATATTTAGAAACCTGGAAGAGGAAGGTTGCCTGTGCAATATACCCCTGATCTCAACCGAAAGAATGTGAAGAATATGAATTATTTTTTTCATGTATTTCTGAATATGGATGGACACATTTTTACCCCTCACTTTGAAGGTCAATTTTATTAGAATTTTATTAATACATGTTTTTGTATATGACATTTAAAAATGCAATTATCCCACTCACCTCTCACAAACACCCCCTCCCCCACCCACACACAAAATACTGTGAAATTTTTTTAATTATTGGATGAATAAGACGAACAAAAAATATAATTGTAGACAGTAATTTTAACCAATTGTTATTCTTTAAAAGGAGGCTGGTGTTGATATCTTAATAAGTTGTTATTTTTCTTATCGTATTTTTTTTCACTGAGATAACAGACAGACAAATACGACAAGACAGGTGTAATTGTCTCTAGGGAGGTATACATATATGATGAGGTACATTCAGGTTCATTTGGGGAGCGTATTCCTCATACAGTGTTTTTCTTGTGTGGTTGAAGTGTGGGATTACCTCACTGACAAATTTAGGGAAACACTGAACAGAGTTCAAATTTAATTGAATGGTTTTTATTTCTGAAGAATTCAATTACTTTTTTATCAACAGGTTTGACCATTGAAATATAGTTAATCGCTGCTTTTCCAATTGATACGTTTTTTTAAGTTATCCTATAGGTAGGTGCCTGTTTAATTGATGAGATATTGCCAAGTACTGTACATATTGGGATGGGTAAAATGGTGGATAGTTTGTGTATATTGTCTTTCCAGAATAGATGGGTTGGTGGACAAAGCCCTGCCCTAGTGTGAAAGTAGTTATCTGGAATGTTTAGACTTCAGAGTAAACAAGTGTCTATTCTGATGAATCCCATTCTGTATGTTTTGTGTTGGGTTATATCTGCTCAGTGGATAATATTATTTTTTTGGATGAGTAATGTTTTAGTGTTATTAGTCATAGTGAAGATATGATTGCATATTTGATTTAGATCTTTGTTGCTGGTTTGTGGTCTACCTTATGGTGTGAGAGATAAGACTTACATAATTTATACAGCATGAGAAAGGGAGGGAGGCAGAGAGATGCAACGAAGGAGAGAGCAGAGATGAGCGTAGAGAGAAAATAGGGAGCCGGAGCTGCTTACTAAGCTAATAGTTCATGGTTAAATCAAGTTCATTTGACTCATTAGACAAGCCAATACTGAATTCCTTTGTGAAGGTGTGGTTAACACTCACTTTGTTAACCATTCCCTGAGCAGAATACTTTGTCCCCTTTTTTAATGCAGACTCAGGTCCTGTGCTGTGTTTGTGCCCTGTCATCTCTGGTTTTACAGAATGTGTCCTCATTATCAGTCTGCCTGCTGAACATATTGTGGGTGACATTCAGGTGTTGCTTTGAAGTTGGCCGGGACTAAATATTTAAGGATTCAAGCCAGCATTAAGGGAGCCAGTAGAAAATGTGAAGGAGTCAAATATATGATTAAAATAAATTAACTACTTGCATGCTGGTAAAATGTATACTGTATATCATGGAAAATCCTCAGTGAAGGGTGTTTTCATAAATTGTACTGGTGTCTTAAGGGATATGTATATGACCCAGGTCTGTAAGGCTCAGAGATTTAGGAATTGCAGCCAGTGTGATTGCACCTTTGACAGGTGAAGCTCATCCTGCTGTTCTTACTAAAGTTTTCAGACTTCTGCCTTGGCTACACTCATCCTCCACAGTCGCTATATAATGAAATAATTGAAAGAATTTTCACTTAAGAATAAAAAGTCAGGTAAAACCCCTGTAAAGCTCTGAATTAATCAACAGAAGCAACATACAGTCACAAATAATGAATTGGCTATTCATGATGAGCAAGGCAGTTTTCTTATGGACCTTTAATGCCATCTGCATATCATTGAATGAATTGAATTATCATTAGCTGTTGTCGAAAAGCAGTGACGTCTATCCTGCTTTTTCAGTATCTCTCTGATATCTTGTTTGTGTTTGAGTTTGAAGCATGCTTTGGCATAGCTGCCTTGTTAATTCAATCAAATCTAAATTAAATTTGTAGGCTGTTATCATGGATTCAGAATGCCCGATTATTCTGTTTCTACTTTTAAAAGCCCTTGGCGTTACTTGGCTTAATCTGCATTTGGCTTAAAACTGTGAAAAAGTGTCAACAAAAACAATCCGTTTGTCATGTGGTTAACCGTTGTGCTGTTTCTGGTTGGTTGGGTTTGTGAAGCAGGTGACTGGGGAAAGGAGTCTTCGTTTTGCAGAGAAAATGTACTGTGACCTAATGACCTGAGGACTGGATGATTGGGTGTCCTCTGCTCTGTCCTCTGCAGGACGCAAGGCAGAAATTCCGTTCCGTGCTCGTAGAAGCTACAGTGAAACTGGAAGAACTGGTTAAGAAGATTGGCAAGGCAGTGGAGGATTCCAAACCATACTGGGAGGCTCGGCGTGTGGCCCGTCAGGTGAGCTGGATAGGAAGTGCATAAACCTGAAATAGCTTTTCCGTTGGTTTCTCTAATAGCATGGCACCCCTTTGTTCACAGACAAGCCAACATGTTTCTCAGAAGTAAATCATTATGAACAAGCTCCAGCATGTTGCTGGTTTTTGGAAAATGCTGAACAATGAATCAGTGGTTGACTTTTGCTGACGAGACCAGTCGCTTCTACAGGGAGGCATGTTAACAGTCAGTTTAGGAGTACAGGAGGGGAACCAGAAATGGAGTTATAAACTCTAACCTCAATGTGATGCTTCCCTATGATCCTCCTCCATTTCTCAGTGATAATGTTTTCTGGAGGATTTCCCCCTTCAAATTTGTTTGGAAATTTAGCTGTGATCCCAAAGGTAAGGATTGTCTGCAAGAAAACCACCACTCTGACATTAACAGTCAACATGATGCCTCTCTTGGGTCTAAAGGGGAAAAGTCTTTCTCAAACAAGGTTTCCTCTCACACACTTGGGCTGCACGTGTATCTCTGAGGGTTGTTATTATTAGAACTCAGCTGATTCTAATTAGCATACATCATTCCTAGTAAATATGCTGAGAACTGCTATTGTAGAATGCAGTCTAGTTTCAAACTGACCCCTTTTTCTCAATATACCTTAGACCCATTGGGTGTGCCTCATTATTTTCTGGGAAAACATTCTAGATTTAGAGCTGGTAATATGGTTTCACTGTGATGCATTGTGTGGCTTGCAACTTAAAGATTGTAGGTTCAATTCCCAGGTAGGACACTGCACATGGACCCTTGTGGAAGGTACTTAACTGGATGTACTTCAGGATATATCCAGTTGTATAAATGGATACTATTTAAAATTGATATGCTATATAAAATTCAACAGCTGTGCAAATTTAATTTAATTATTTTTCATTTCATTATTTTCTTAATTATAGAAGTTATTTTCATTTCATTGTATTCACTCCTGGGGCTGGCATGGTGGTGAAGTGAATAGTATTTGTTGCCTCACAGCAAGATGGTACTGAGTTCTACCGAGGGCCTTTCTGTGTGGAGTTTGCTTGTTCTTCTCTGTGTGGGTTTGTCCTGGGTACTCCCCTTTTTCTCCCACAGTCCAAAGGCATCATGTAGGCTAATTGCAGACTCTAAATTGCCCATAAGTATGAATGTGGGGGTGAATCATGTATGAGCCCTGCGATGGATTGGCGATCTGTCTAGACCAGGGTGTATTCATGCCTCTCGCCCACTGCATTCTGGGATAGGCTCCTGCCCCAAACCCCCCACCCCCAACTCTGACCAGGAATAAGAGTGGTTAAGGAAATGGATGGATGGATAAATAGGCAGTCAGGCTGTAATCCCCCTTGGTGAAATACTGTTGTTGATGTCATTTCTGTTCGAGCCACCAGACTCTCTCTGCACATATTAGGATGATAACTCAGGAACAGGCTGTTTATATGCTGTTCCCCTCATGTGGACTGTGGGCAGGGGTGGGACGTAGTGCAACCAGGAGCAGGGGTGTAGTACACCCAAAACTCTTGAGGGAGCAGAAACTCAAACAAACAAAATGTGGGTGGTTTATGTCCACAATAAAAATATTTTTTTCTTCAACAATTGTCATAAATTGTAAAATCCCCTATTTTATTCCTGATAGTGACATTATTACACTTACAACAGTTTTGGGCATGTATGACCATGAAATGATGGATACAGGAAAAGTAGCGTATACTAAATATTTCCTCCTTGATTAAAGCCTCAATTCTGAAAATTCTAAAGGAGAATTTTAAAAGGGAGTCTGAGGGGGTCAGACCTCAGGAAGGGTGTGTTTTTTAATAGCTGGTTTTCTAACACTAGTTTACAGTTAATTGGTCTGTGGATTGTTAGAGGTTTCAAAAGGCCGCATATTATTAATTATGCATAGAGCATGGTGCTGTCCTCCAGTGAGTTTAAGGAAGTGTTGTGGAGAATATATGAGCAATGTTGGTTTATTGTCTGGGGGCTACACAGTTCCCTTGTGGTTTCCTATTATTATTGATTTCCTGAACACAGATGGTTTTGGAGTGAACTGTATTCAGTTGGACCCTGAATTGTGCCTATATGAAGTGCAAACTGCATTGTTATTTATACTCAAATTAATAATTTTGAGAAGAGCTTGATGTTGAAGATCTTGAGAATGCAATAGCACTCATGAAATTGTTAACAATACATTTTCAGGTAATATTTAGTGAATGTATAAATGTGAAATATACGTATAAATGAAGGGACTGGTGGGCGATCATCTGTCTGTTTTTCTGGAGTATATTGTTAGTTTTGGAATATAGAATTGTTGTTATGGTTTCTTAGCTTTGTTTCTCTCAACTACTATCTCCCTTCAAGGCCATTCAGACTATTCCTATCACTGGGTGTCTTCCAATAAATTTGTAATTGTCCAATTTGGAATCAAGCCTATTATAGTTATAATTATCTATTTTTTGTATAATGGAATGTAATTCCCTCCACCATACTAGAGACCCACTCATCTGAATGAATGGAAGAAGTCTCTCGCTCTCTCTGTTCCCCCTCCTAACAGTTCAATGGCTTAGATTGCAGTGCTTATAGACCCTGTGTCAAAAATGATTGTTTGAGCAACCATTATGATAAGCACTTTGTGATAATTATCAGGCATCACGACTGTTTAATGGAGAATGAATGAGCAGGTTTTTTGGTTACAATTTTTGGTGAATTCTCGGTGGCTTATCCTGTTAAAGCCCTATTGTAGTGCATGGATGGGCTTTCTGGAGTGCTCAAAGTGCTATTTTAGGTAGCACTTTGGCGTGAGCACTTGTTCACATTCCTCATAGGAATTGGTAGAGAAAATCTGGTAAAATACCTCACCAGAAAATGGCTTGTTTTGTTATCTGGGCTCAGCTCAACTCATAGTCCTTTCATGTTGCTCTGAGAATGATGGCAGCCCTCTCCCTGGGAAAGCCAGGATCCGGATTGAGCTCTCTCTTTCAGGGGGTGATGATGATGTACTGTGACAGGGGGTGCAGTCTGTGCTCAGCTCATTATTATTGGCAATTACTGCACTGCTGGAGTGGAGCAGCATGCTCGAATTTGATCTGCCCATTAAAGAGTTTTGCTCATTGCCACCGTGAGCAGAACTTCCCTTGAGGTAAATTGTAGGGCTAGATCCCTATCTTTATAGAGTTGAATATGATTGGTGACCTATCTTCTGCTGTAATAATTTGCCTCCCTATTCTAAGGGTTTTTTTCTTGTCTTTTCTGTGCATATTGGCACTACATGTAACACTGATCAATTAACACATGTAAACTGTCTATTGTTCAGGGTAATTAGCAAACAGGATGCAGATAATCTAAAACCTCACACATGTTCACTCCTGGGGTTTATCCATACGGACCCTCCCTTTCAATGGATGTGTAACCTAAGACCTGTGGAAATTATGGCAGTGATTTCACAGCCTCTTAAAGATGTAATTAATTGGATTTATACAAACTGAATACAGTTGTGGTGGGCTGTAAAAAAAGAAACCCATCTGCATTATAGTATTGGTTCTGGCCGATACCTGGAAAAAATAATTAAAAATGAACACATCTGCAGTATACTATTGGTTCCTACCAATATCTGGAATAAACAGACATGCCAACAAACAAATAAATATGGCAAATGGGTGGTTTTTGCAGAATTACTGAATCCTTTGGGAATCCCATAGGTTCAGAAGATGGTTTCCTGTAGGAGACCAGGTGCAGCAGAGAGTAGGGGCAGTCCAGGTCATATTGTTTGTGTCAGACCTCCATCACTGCAGCTGTACAGCCAGCCAGCCCCGCGGTTATGTGCAGGATTTGTCAATGAGGCTGTGTAACCTTATCATAGAGCTGCATTATTGCTGTGAAGGCCATGACTCAGATGGAGACCCATCTGGAAGCACATATGGGCTCATTCCTGCACAAAGAATTAATCACACAGCGTCTGCATTTGTGATTCTTCATGATGAACTGAGATGGTCACATTGATTGGAGTTGCAGAGCACACAGAGACCCACTGGCGACGTGCAGTTGAAATCTTCCAAATGTTCAAGAATACACATTGATTACATGTTTTTCTCCCAGAGGAACTGATCATGGTAATGAGTACCTGTTCTTCCAGAGCTGATGACCTTGCCCTGTGGGTTGAGTTGTGATTTGTCTCTGGCCCACATTGTTGAAGCCAATGAAGTGAGAATGTTTGTTTGCAGTGCTGAGACTTGCAGGTGCAATTCTCCTCAGGCCCAAATTTCTCACATACCATATGCTGATATGCCATATCCTGGAAGGATCTCATCAGCAGCTTGATTTGTTAAAACCAGGAACATAAAGCCACTTCTTCAGTACAGGCGTATTACAGAGGTTAACACATTTTATGCTTTAGTTTACAACAGTGAATCATGTGACAGGAGCTTTATGCTTCTTGCAGCCACAGAGATGATAGAGACTGACCTCAGAGGGCCATCAATACAGAACACTCACAGGCATTATTCTGGATGTTCGGACAGAAATGTGGGGCACTGGAGGAGGGAAATAAGAGTGGTTTGTAATCAGGCCACAAACTGTAACTGCCAGGGCCTGTAGAAAGGTGCAGCAGTCAAGTGTTCCTTGGCTGATAAGGACCTGCTTGCTGTGTGCAGTTTTTGACTGCAAACTAATTGCACCCAAATTTAAGATCCCTTTATTGGCACCCAAATTGAAATTTAAGACCCCTTTCCCCATCTGTTTTTGTATTGAGAAATCTGATATTTGTTTTAAAATAATTCATTGAATTTAAGTTGAACCACAAAGGGCTCAATTAGCAGAGATCAATAGATCAGAGGGAACTACAGCAGGCTGTGTCTTTTTGTGGTGGCTCATGCTGTTCTCGGACAAAGTTTGCGCGTTAAAATAATATAATTTTCAATGGGTGTCCCAGCGAGGCTGTTTTTTGAAAACACATTTCTGGCCAGGTTTTGATGTGTTTCAAGTTCAAGGATTCAAGAGTGTGTTGCCGTGGAGGAGAAGGAAATGGGTATAATGGGCAATTTATTTTAACATGTGCTGGTTATTATCTTAGGCTCAACATTCTTTGTTCACAAAGAGACATCATGGCTGTGTTATGCGGTATTGGTATTAATGTATTCCAGTCATATTTTGCTGTCTGTTACAGCTATTATATGCCACACTTAGAGAAGTTAAGGCTTTGATGTCAGCTGCACTGGGAAAAGTGCATGATGCGGCATAGGAATACAAAGTACACTTTGTAAATGTGTATGAAAGATTAGTTGTGTTTTGGTACATTTGTTGTTAAGTTTAGCTCTAGACAGTGTGCTTAGCATAGATTTTCATCACATAGCTCACCCTCATTTTTCTCTTTTATTGCTTTTGTTATGGTTTTTTATCAGTTTTGTTCAATGCACCTGTTATGCTGTAGAATGGATGAATGTTTACAGTTGCTGCTTTAAGTTTTGGTGATATGGTATCTGCATGCTGATTTTCATTTATTTGCTTTTCTCACAAGATATGGTGTCTGGAACACAGAGCTCTGGTTGCATCTAAACTCATGTTACCAAGCCCCATCTATGGAATAATAAATAATAGTCCAGACTTGACTCTATTGGTCAACTAGAAGGCAAATGTGTTGGGAAGACCCCCTCTTTTTATAGAGTCCCCTCTCATCGCCTTCTGACTGTGAAGATGAAACACAGCTGCAGCTTCAGGAGGAAAGGAGGAGCAGGAATATCTGTACATTTAACATTCTTTCAATCTTTTTTTCAGCTTTCAGGTGGCATAGTGAAAATACCCCAAATGTATCTTTCTTTCTCTCTGGACTCTGGCTGCTACCTGTTTGACAGACTGCAGTTTTGCTTCTCCTTAGTCCTGCCCTGATGGTCCTTTCTGTTCTCTCTCTCTCTTTTTCTCTTTTTAATGTGAAAAAGGAATCACACCATTTATACATATTGTGAACCACCCAACCAATAATCAAGATGAGGTAGTTCATTTCATTTATTGTTTTTACTTTTCATTTTGTTTCTGTCATAAAAAAAGAAAAGAAACAGAACATATCCTCTATATTTGTGAAGCTGCAATATATTTGTGTAAATACTGGCACCAATGCATGGACATTCCCTGAAGTCACAGATCCATATCAAGTATTGCACTAGGTACACCGTGCTAGAAGGCAGAGTCAATATTTGAAAATCATAGCACACTTCAGTGTATATATTGAATTCCATGCACAGCCTCATCTTACTGTCAGACTGCATCCAATCATTTATACTGTGTGCCTGTTTCAGTGCCAGTTTGTCCATCTCATTTCAGCTGCCAGTATTTGATCTCCTGTTGTGATTATGCATTAAGCTTGTGATTCTCCTGTGGCATTCCTGCTGAATTTGTTTTCAGAAAAGTTTGCAAGGGAGCACAAATGTCTAAAACTTATTTAATGTTTTTTTTAAAATTAGCTAACCCTTAGAAAGAGAGCATAAATCTCCAGGGAGGCTGGCAGAATTATTATTTGCATTTTGTAAACCACATTTTTTGCATTTTTGTACATACAAACACTTGTTATAGGGAGGGCAGATGCCAGGACATGGTTCTCAACGCAAGATCTGATGAGCTGATAGCCTGCTGGTCTCACATTCAGGCATGTGTAGATGAATGACTCTGATTAAAGAAGGGTTGAGCTGATGGGCCTGAGGATTGGAGGATAATTGACTTTGGGGGATTCTCAAAAACACAATGTCTGACATTTATGATCCTTGGCCTGGAATGGGGGGCAGAAAGGAGTTTCTGAGAGAATAGGATACAAAGAGGAATGTGCTGCTTTACTCCTTTAGTGCATGTGAAGAAAAACAAGCTGCAGTTTCGGATTGGTGTATGGATGTGTTACTCTCACATTAGCTTTTTCATGTTTAAGAGAAAACATGCCACTTACTCATGAAAAATGCTAGAATTTAGTTTCTCTAAAATTTTAATGTGTTAAAATTGCATTACATTTCACATTTTTAGCGTGTTGCGTTTCAGAAAACTGAAATCCAACACTTTTTATAAGCCGTACTAGTCATCATAACTTTGAAAGAAGCTTTGCTTATCAGCATGAGGCAGCCTCTGAATCTTCAGTACAAAAAATCCCAGCATGTGCCTGCTCATCTGTTTAGCAGAGTTTATAAGTTAACTAGTCAGTGAACTGTAAAACCACATGACCGAAAAATGCTACAGAATGATGCCTCTATTTGTGATTGCTGTTTTTCAGATAGCTAAGCAACTTTCCTGGAGCTGATAGGGTAAATAAATAGATTAGACCTGCCATATTTAAGTCAGTCAGGATATTTTCTATTCAACATATTGACTGAAGGATTTAAGTGTACAGAGTCAGAAGTAGGACGGCAGTATACTGCTGAAGCAGTGCTTTCTCGCTTCCACAGGTTTCAAAATAAATGTAAAATGTGCATCAGACACCATGCATCCAATATCAGGAAGCAACTGGTTTTTTGACTGTTGAATAACAGACAGGGGTTTGTTTACAGAGTGGCTGCTCCAAAGTCAGAAGCATGACTACGCAAGATGTGTGTCTGCGTTTTGAGGAGCGTCTGTTATCTGGCTGAGTCCACTATAACAGATGGCTGCTTGAAATGGCTTTGGCAGTGAGGGGAAGCAGAAAAGATGGCAATAGATTCTGCACTCTCAGTTTCTGTTAGATCTGCTGTAAAATCCCATGCCATCAGGCTATATTTTTGCCTCACATACTAAAAATATGTTGGGTCTCTCTTGAAAGCCATGCATGTCATCAATTTGTTTGGTAAGTCAGAGTTGGTGAGAGTTATCCAGCATACATCACTGTTAATGGAAGGACTGAACGTGAGGATGAGGCTTTGGTGAGTGATGCTATCGGAGGGAGGAGGGCTTGGAAAATGAACATGGTGTTGGTAGGCAAGTCTGGTAAATATTTGGTGGTGACAGAAAACCTGGCTGGTGCTGTATTCCTGACATGCCCTGTCCCTGATGTATTCTATCCTTAATTTGCCATAGCCCTGATTTACATCATTTAGGGTTGCCAACTCCTGGATTAGCCAGGAGTCTCCAGGATTTTCCCTTGGCTTCCTGGAATATTTTTTTCTCGTTGTAAAAACAAACTGCAAAAAAATAATGATGATGACAGACTATTGTTATTTCCACAGCGAGCCCTTTCATCGAACAGTGGTTGTGAAGCATCATGAATCTCCCAGGAATATGGGACCCCTTGCTGTATTCCTGCTGTTTACCTTTCCCTATGTCCACAGGCCCAGCTGGAGGCCCAGAGGGCTACACAGGAATTCCAGAGAGCCACAGAGATGTTACGGGCGGCCAAGGAGACCATCGCCCTAGCTGAGCAGCGGCTACTGGAGGAGGACAAGCGGCAGTTTGATTCAGCCTGGCAGGAGATGCTCAACCACGCCACCCAGAGGGTAAGTGGGTTACCGTGTCCAGTGGGGAAGTACTCGATGATGATTCACACTGTATCAATCCCATGTACCACAATACGCTAGCTTCATATTGTTGCACTGTGGGAGAGGAGCCCTGTGTCACATGGACGTCATGTCATAACATATGTTTGTCAACAATGCGGGTTACCCACAACTGAATTAGTAAGCTTATTTCATGGTAATAATTGTGTTATGTCTTTACTATTTCAAGGAACTACAGACTGCTTTTAACAAAACAATATGTCACATAAGAACCAAATACCAAGTAACAATGAGTGACCTGTAAGGAAAATCAAGAACATAACGAACCCCGTTCAGGTGAGCGGTTGAAAGAAAGATGGGCTGAGAGTGCTTCCTGTTTGGCCACTGCAGGTAATGGAGGCAGAGCAGACTAAGACACGTAGTGAGCTCATACACAAGGAGACAGCAGCCAAGTACAATGCAGCCATGAGCCGCATGAAGCAACTGGAGAAGAAACTAAAGCGCACAATCAACAAGTCCAAGTGAGTAGTCACAAATACACCTGAATGGAAATGGACTAGATGATGATCACTGAGTGGATATTGACTGGAGCTTAGCTCGTGCAGGAGCTTAGTTGGACAATGACCAAACCACTACTGAGCTCTGAATGTGCTGGGTATTGAAGGATTAATTGGCAACAGGAAAGCTGTCCGACTATCCTTCTGAGGGCATCATTTTGCAGTTCTTTTAGTGAACATTTGTGTATGATGAACTCAGCTGATGAATGAATGGTGCAATGGATGGCATCACTCCAAACAATTTGCAGGGCTGTTCACTATTATCTCTCTCAGCCGTTCATATCTTCACATTTTCCTTGAAGATCAGTGACATAAAATACACACAAAGAATGTCTCACTGCTCGAGCTGTTGTGCTTGGGCTGAACTAAATTGTTCCCTTGCTTTGAGGGAATGGAGAGTAAGGATTTGCTGCTGAAGAAGAGTGAATGAGAGGATTTAGCCCTTGTGGTCACATTGAGTCTCTCTACTGGTCCACAAAGGTCTGGATTGGGGTTTGGTGTTTTTATACAGGCAGAAGCAGGGTGTCAGAGGTGTAATGCTTGCCATAGTTTTCCACCTGGACAATCTATAATGATTGGATATGTTATCATATGAATATTGATATATACTGGTTGTATTATTACTGAAAATAATTCTCTCTCTCTCTCTCTCTCTCTCTCTCTCTCTCTCTCTCTCATAGACCCTATTTTGAACTGAAAGCAAAATATTACTTACAACTTGAGGTATGTCATGATTGATAACTGTAGTTGAAATGCTTTTATAGTACATTTTGACAGGATGGATGTTTCACCAGTTCTTCAAGATAATACAGTTATAATGGCGTACAATGTACTGGGATAAACATTTTTTGTCCTGCTCCTTATGCCTGGTTGTTTCCCTTTGTGATATGTTTTACTTGAAGTTTTACATGTAAGTTTCAGTTATATATTACATGTTTTTGAAACAAGTTTAGGCTGCGTAAGTTAGTGTTAAATCATGCATTGCCACATTTCTCACATTTGCATGTGGGAGTACACTATTAATGGGACAAATCAGCTCAACTTCTGTGCTTACAGGCAGAGCAATAGCACCTGGCTATGGGTTAATGTACCTGCGCACTTCTGGACTTTATTTGTTGTCCCTTGCATTGTCCTGCATCACCATACTTTTTTACAACCATGTTGTGTCAGAACTTCTTTACCCAGTGAAAGAATTCAGCCATCTCACACCAGCTTCCTCTTGGCATATTTTTTCTCTGCAGCAATTGAAGAAGAATGTGGATGACTTACAAGCCAGGCTGACCCTGGCCAAGGGTGAATACAAAACAGCGCTACGCAACCTGGAGATGATCTCCGATGAGATCCATGAGCGCCGCCGCTCCTCAGCCATGGGGCCGCGGGGGCGGGGAGTTGGTGCTGAGGGTGACAGCAGCTCTGGTGATGACATCACAAACTTCAAGATGGAGTCTGACGGCATCTCCAGTGAGTGTGAAGAAATAGTGCCACAAGAGTTGGTGGTTCTGCACTGCAGCTTTTAATAATCAATTAGTTGTGTCTACATTTCTGTGACTGATGGTTTATATTAAGCGGGCTGATCTCACTTTTGCTTCTGGGTAGAGAAACAGGGCACACAGAAAATTACTAAAATAATCAGTATTTCTCATAAAGCTTTGTTCTTCCTTGTTATTCCTAAGACCGTTTAAAGATATGTAATTATTGTCAGTGGCTTGTTAGAGACTGAAACACACCTGTTGGCATTTGGCTTCTGTGTCTGTGCTGTGGGGAGGCTGCCATTGTTGGGAGAAGCCATGCACTGCTGCCCATTGTCACTGAATGATTAATCTGTTGACAGCATTTTGGGGTTCCCGTAACTGAGTGCTCTGCCACCTGTACTGCATAGCCGCATCAGCCACCGAGCAACAAAAGTAGATCTGTTTGTGACTCCACTGCATAGAGACTGAAAGCTACAACCCCCTTCTGGCTCTCCATGTCTTAGGAGTAACTGTGTCAGGGATCTGCCACACTTTGACTGGACTACCAGTGACAGGGCATGGAAGTGGAGGGCTCTTGCCAGATCTGTGAAGAATGCAGAAATCAATTAGTTTTAAAGTAATTGATTTATTCATCAAAAACATTCCCTGGGCTCCACAAGAATGACACAAAAGATCCCTTCAGTACTGCCTTTTAGTGGGTCAGAAGTGTGAAGTGTGATTTGTGCCTGAATTGCCAGGACAAAGTCTAATCGGGTTCACTGCATTTAATGACACATGACGACTATGTTGTTGTATAATTCAGCTTAGTTCAGCTGGGTGCAGAATCCAGGCGTCCACTGGACATGCAGTCTTCCACAAAGTGTCTGTAACATTGCAGAAACATTACCACGTGCTCACGATATTGTGGCTATTCTGTCAGAATGCCACATGCCAGCTGGGCAGCCAAGTTGATTCAATAATCAGAATGCTACAGACTACTCTGCAACCAGAATAAGCTGGTTGGTTATGTCAGACTGTTGGCACAAAGTTAGAAGTCCAAAAATGCAGCAGCATTAATTAGCCTGGGAGACATTCTTACAGTCGGCATCCATGATGTATTTCCCCATTGAATTCCTGAGCTGCTGTTTGATTTATAGGGCAGCCTTGCTGTTTGAGAGGACTGTTCCACTTTTACTGTAACGCTTCTGGGAAGAGAGCCCAGATCTTCTCTCAGGTGCACAAGGACTGGACTCAGCAGTATGCGAAATTGCCAGTGCAGATAGGATAAGACGTATTATTCTTTGAGCAATATAAGCTAGAGGTGTGCCTTATAAAGTGAGATTTGACCATCACACCATAGACAGAAAAAAACATTTTGTTTTAGTCAAGTAAATTGCTGTAAAATTGCTTTTTGTATGGCTATGAGAAAAACTATTTGTTACAGTTATTTTATAATGAATCACTTTTGTATGTATATTGTATTTGATTGCATTTAATTGCAATGTTTGTGCTATTGCTGTTGTGATGGGGTGATGTAAGCCTCTTAGATGCAATCTTAAATTCTGTTAATTTGTAAATAATAGTAATTGGGCTTAGTTCCTTTTCACAAGTACGAGGTTACAAAACTGTTACATATAAATATGTGTGTCACGCCAGCATGACACCCCTGGGAGGGAGATGCGGCGGTTCCAGGAAACACTGTTGGTTGCCACATGGAGATAGAGAGCGCACCCACACAAACACAAAATAAAATAAACAAACATCTTCACCCTTCCCCCTCAAGGGTTCTGGGCAAAAACGATAAACTAAAACAACAAGCTAAAATAACAAAGACAAAAGAAAGTAAAGCAGACCGACCACTTTTCAGCGCGCTGCTTGTAGCTGGCCTGCTTTCCAGCAGACCCACTCCTCCTACTTTTCAGTGGCGGTTTACTTTCGTTTTGTGTTCTGTCAAACATGTAAACAAAATCTAAATAAAGAAACGCACTACTGGTCTCAACCTCCAAACTGTAGAGAACAACATACCTTTAAGCACCTGGGCTGATTAATGAATGCAACCCAGGTGCATGTGCACTCTCCACCCGCTGGTGCACCTGAGACCAATCCACTTCTTCGGCAGATCGAATGCTACAATGTGTTACACGCAGAAGCTTAATTTTCATCGATTGGGATCTAACTAGGTTTTGAAATCAGTACAGCAGCTCTGTCATTCTTCTATATTTGCAATTTTGTATGTAAGTATATTTCATGACAGGTTGTTTATATAATTAAGTTGACTGTCAGCTTATAACATGAACACCTCTTATGCGATAATTAGACTGAGGTTCCATCTCGGCCAATGTAAGGACAGGAATTTTCCTGGTTGTTGATGACAGGTTGTGTTGTTGCAGTGGCATCGGAGTCCTTCGAGGAGGACAACTGCGGCATCGCCATGTCAGAGGAGGACTCAGAGACCCAGTCCACCTGCAGCTTGAGCTCTGAGAATGCCAGCCCTGTGGATCTGCTCTGCCCCTTCCCCCCTTCCTCACCCTCTCCCTCCTCTTCCTCCTCCTCACCATCTCCCTCACCCTCCTCCCGCCCCAGCAGCCTGGACCTGCCCAGTCCCATTTCCTTGTCAGATTTTGGCTTGATCTCACCTGTCCTGGGGCCTAGGAGTGAGTGCAGTGGAGCTTCTTCACCCGACTGTGACCTGGAAAGAGGTAAGAAAGATTGCATATATGTGCGTGTGCATGAATGTGCCAGGTTGACGGTTAAAGTGTGTAAAGGTTAAAGTGTGTCTAAAGGGTGTCAGCAGATCTGTATGTGTGTGTCTCCCTGCTCTTTGAGACAAATCACAGTATCCTTATTTCCTGTTTGGCTGGCACCAGCACCTGCTTGGGAGCCTATTCATCATTGTCATTTGGAGTTGCACACCTTTACTGTGATAGAAATAACAGGCAAGCAAAACTACAGTAGAATCCATCATTTATGATGCCTCTGTGCACCTCTGCAAAGTTACTCAAGTAGGTTACTGGAGTTCAGATAACAGAAACTGGAATGTTTTCTCTTTTGTAGGGCAGTTTTCTCTATATATAATGAGATAAAGAAAAAAAAAACTGACAGAATCCTTTGTTCACAAAGCTCTACCTGCCTAGATATGGCATCTTGCTATATGGAATGCCAAATATACAAACTATTTGCTTTGCGTTAATTCTCTGTGTCTGAATGTGGTAAGATTCACACTCCGTCATATGGAGACTATTCAAAAATCAATTAAGTCAACTTAACTTCAAAATTGTGGACCTTGGCAGTTTCAGCAAATTTAGAGTTGGATGTTTATATGGAGGAGGATGTTTATGTGAAGGAAGGGGACTCGGACATGAGGCGTGGGGCAGATTTTAAGGATGTGTTCAATGTTAGACTATCATAAGCACATTCAAACTGCTATTTTATATCTAATTTGCTCATGATGAGCAAACCCTGGTCATCTGATCCCTAAACTTTTTCTGACTTGTTCATAATGGTTTCTCTTTGTATGAGTTTTTAAATATAATAGAACATTCTTGTTTGAATGAGAAGAACTGTTATTAGGATGTGGACTTTTTATGCTGACCTTCTGTCATCAGGACATCAGCCTACTGGTTGTTAAAGGGGACTGTGTATATGTGTGTGTTCAGGTGACCGGGCAGAAGGGGCAGAGAGTGATCTGGACAACGTCCTCAACAACAACACCACCAACCATAAGAAAAGCTTGGGACTGGACAGCCGCTTCGGACGTCTGTCCCTGAAGCGCACAAAGATGGATAGCGCCAAGAATACCGAACGTGACCGATTTAGCTTGGCCCGGCTACCTGCCCCCGCTATGGTTCTATTCAATGGGGTGTGAGGACAGGGTGTATCCTCCCCCCATACCCCATCCATCCCCACCTCCCCATCTGTGCCAACCATCTCTCATCTCCCCCACTGATAAGCTCAACCTGACGGTCATACATGTGCATCACAAGTGACCACAACCACAAATGTTACTGCAAATCATTTCTGATGATGCTGCTTAGAGATGTGATGTGAGCCCTCTTGTTTTAATATAAGGGCACATGCTGGTCACCTTTTCCCTATTAGGTAGTGGTCATTCAGGACAGGACGAGGTGCAGTGTTCATCGGAACAGTGTGGTGTTGACTGTTATTGACTTGATCCCCATATCCCTCACCCCCATGACTGGCTTTCCCCTCCTACACCTTCTAGAGAGCTGTCTAGAGAGCAGGATAACCCAAACACCCCATGTCCACTGTGCAGGGACATTCACATTGAGATATGTTCAGGCTTTCGGTTTTTCAATTAATTTAGCTCACTGAGGTATAAAGCTTAAAATATGTAAACATCATTGACTTCAGTGCTATCAGAGATGCACCGCCTGCAAAACTCTAGTCCACCATCTCTGAACCTGTCAACGGCCTGTTTTCCTGGAGCTAACTGCAGATCAGGTTGTTGTATATCAGTCTACAGGCTTGGTTTAGCTTAGTTGCATGGTCGCACTGCAGTTTACATCACAGAAGGACCTGTAGTGCATAGGCTGATGAATCATACACGTAGGTGCTACAGCCACTATCCAATGCTTCATGAAGGGAAACACAGACCACCAGCTCAGGAGGCAGAGGAAGACCACCCCATTACCATCCAAACCATAAACTCCATCCCCAAGAAGTCCTCTTAGCCAGAAAACATATTTCCAAAATTCACCACTGCCAAAACATGTATGACATGATTTAAGGGGCTCTAAAATCACCTGGTTGAGATCTTAATTACAGTCAGCGTGTAACAGCGTAACAGAGCGTTGGGTGATTTCTGATAGCCCCGCCCCCTTCTTCCAACCATCTCTCTTTGATCCAGCTCAGTGCTCCTTTCCGGGTCAGTGCATTGTGCTACGTTGTCACCTGCAGGGCACACAGAATAAATGAGCTTCCAGATGCTGTGAGGCAGCACACCTCTCTCCTCATCCGTCTCCCTTTCACCACTGTTCATGGCACTGAACGAAGGGAGCCTCCAGCTCTTCAAAAACATAAAAAGCAATATTCAAGAATGGAATTCTTATTTTCCAGATATCACAGGGATGTTTGGACACCCAGAGAGTCCATGGCAATGCTTGGAAGTGACCTCTGTGATGTGCCAGAATCTTGTAGCATCAGTGGGTGGGTGTAAAACACCCAGTCAGAGAAGTGCTTTGGTGAAAAACTGACCCAACAAGCTAACAGTATGCATCAGACAATTTTAAAATAGAGTGTGTTGATGACCAGGAAGTGGAAAACTACACCTCCACCTTGATCGACTTCCTCCATGCTGTTAATGCTGTTGTCAGACATTGTGATTCACAGCAACCGCTTCGCCTTGAACTGTTGTTCCGGTCTCCTGGATGTCTGATCTCTAGTATTGTGTTTAACTCTGTGTGTGCATCACATTGTACAGTTAAACCAGTGTGTATCTCTTGCTGTGCTACTCGTGTGTTATCAAAAGAGAATCAAAGAGGGGAAAAATTCCTCTCAGAACAGCTTTTTTCCAGTGTTTCCTTATGGTGTCTGATCAGGTACTTCCCGCAACTAGTGTACCCATTTTCTGAGTAAATAAATAAATATTCACCACAATCTTTTTTATATTAATTTTTAGCAAACTAGCGAAGATATCCAGTAGCCCAGCCAGGAGACCCTCACCTAAGTCTTCAGGCTTGGGGAGACAAGACTGCAGGCTGTAGACCTAACCAAACATTACAAAAAACCATCAAAGCTCCACCAGTCTCCAGTTTATTGGCAAGACTCATAAATGATTATCATTAAAACAAATTTTCCTCATATGGACTCATACTGATGAAATCAGACGTTACTACTCTCACCCTCTACAGACCAGGTGAAAAAAAAACTAAACTGAAATTGAGATCACAGGGGGTAGTTTTTATTGCAATTTTCATATTAACAAAAAAAGTTGGGTATATGTAGTATTGTTTATTATAGCCTGAAGGCACAGTTAAGTTTCAGGCAAAGGAGAAATGGCCTGGTGTGTGTAAAGAAATGGGATTAAAGACTCAGGAGATACATTTAAAAACCTCCCACACTTTTGAATTGTATTTCTCTTCCCTGGTTTATTCATTCAGTCAGTCATATTGTAATTACCCTGTTTGTTAGATGTTCAATATCTAACCATTAATTGCGGTTACTGTATAGAGCAGTGGTAACAAACTCTTCCCAGAGATCTACTATCCTGTAGGTTTTCCCTTGAACCCTAACAGAGCACATCTCATTCCACAGCTAGATATCTATGCCAGTGCCAAATTAGGGTTGAAATGAAAACCTACAGGTTTGTAGATCTCCAGGAACAGGCTTAGTTACCACTGGTATAGAGTAATGTAAACAGCATTGCAAATTCTATATCTCACGCAAATTCAGTGCAATTTCATGACATTTAAATAAAACTAAGCATGCATACATGATAGTATTTCCAACAGTCAGTCAGATATTACATACATATACTATTTTCCCCACACCTTGCTTTTGAATCTTTATTTCCTTATAATTAATTAAATGGATGGCTGAAGGTATGTAACAGGATGTTCATGGACTCAGTGAGTATAACACTGACCAGGAGGAATGTGATTGGTCATTGGGTTTGTTTTTCTAGAGCTGAAGTGAAGTTAGGCCAGAGTACAAGGATGAGAATGGACCCAGAAATGTTCAGGTTGTGGGACCAGCTGAGCCACTCATCCTTTTGACCATCTATATAACAGAAAATATTGTAAATCTTATCACTAGCCATTTATCCCTTCTCTTTGCTCCGGTGCTGTACATGTATGCATGCACATGGTGAACAACACAACTAAAAACTGTTGCCTATGTCCCAGCTGATGTTACCGGTGATGGTAAATGCAATGAAGGTCAATACCTTCTGAAAAATCCTGTGCCAGTGGTCGATGGAGACACTATGGGTGGTAGAGAAAAAGCAGAAATCAGGAAATGTGCCACAGGTCTTTTCCACAGGTGAAGTGCAGCACTTTCTCCATTTAATTGGGTCTTATTCACCTCAGCTTCATAGGGGTCTGTACATTTTTATAAAGAGCACAAAGGGCTGATTGTCTGTAAGTGCACTGCAATTGCAGACAACGGCTGTTCTCACCACAATGTGCTGCGTATCCGCACCCCATCCTAGTTGCTGCCCCACCCCCCTTTCCTTCCTCCCAGTGTCCGCCTGAGGAGTGGACATTAGCATTAGCAGACGACCTGAAAAAGCGAGCTCCATATACCCATCCTCTCAGGACCAATAACAGGCTGTCTCCAGCCCACATGGGCCTCCTGAGCCAGTGCGTGCAGACTCAAAACTGTGCCATCTCTCCGTTTATAAATCCCTCCCAAAGGAATGGTTTTCCTCTTCCACTCCTAACTTTAGCAGCCTTTGTTCTTGCTCCACCCCATGACTTCAATTACAGCTGAAATGTTTTGCTGATTGCAGCTGTTTTCAAACAGCGAAACTAGGCCATCAACATGGCAGCACCAGTGCCCCATTTTCGGTCTGCTGAACATTTTAGCATCACTCTAGTAGGGCAGTACAGTTTATTACCTATTTAACAAAATTACCTCCTTTTTTTAAAAAAAAAAAAAGGTGCACTTTTAACCAGAACCGTCCTAGCCCAAAAATAATCTTTTAATGTCTCAGACATGGCACTGTACTTCCTTCAATGTCTGCTGCTCAAGCAGCCAACCACGGCTCATTACAGAACTGCATTAAAGCTCTAATGTCTCGCTCCGCTTAGACACATCCACTTTTATCCACAGTAACATGCATTTACTGCATTTTCCCCTGAAATGGAAGCAACAGTGATAGATTCCTATCAAATCACAATGAGATTACATTATTTGAGATCTGTAAATGAATACAACTGCTATTAAAACCAGAAGCCCACAAGGCAAACCAACTCCTGGAGAAAACAGTATTACAACCTTAAACTGTGATGAGCAGCATGTTCAAATACTCGTAGAAGGATGTTCGATTGAAATAACTTCATCCCAGTGAATAACAGACAGCTTGTACAAAACCTAAAACCACCGCCTATGAACAGTTTCATAGAGTAATGCATGTAGGTGCACATAATCTATATAAGAAAGGAAAATAAGGAAAATATAGGATTTCAAGCTGTCAAGTTATTACAGTCACTGAAAACGGACAAATTTTATTTCACTCTCCCTTTGACCACGAGTCAATCCTGTTTATCCTAGCACCACCATTGTCCCACAATGCCTCGGTGAGACAGCTGAATCTATGGTTGTTTTGAGAAGACTTTTTGTGTGCAGCACATTACAGTGAAAAGCCACAGAAAATCAGCCCACACCAAAAAAATAATGTATGCATGTTTATACATTGGGCAAATAAGTGCAGTATTTAAGCCACTGAGCAAAAGCAGACATTGTCTTCAAGAAACAGCTCCCTGTGTTTGTTTCTGTCTCCTGAGAAAAGCTAGCACAGCCAGTTTTGAATGCTTCCCTTTATATCACTTCATTTGTTACAGTGGAATCAATTTATCCTCACACTGTGGTAGCCTCTGATAAGCACTGGAAAGGCTCTAAGCCTCTGGTACACTAGACTAAATGTGAATGAACACTATTTAATTAATTTGAATGAAGTCAGGGAACATAGTTGTCATGCTGGTGGAACCAGTAAAATCAATGAAAATAGCACATTATGAAGGGGGTATAATCATACCATATATGGCAAGACAAATGATTTTCTCTCCGTCCAACAGCCGCATAGGAAGTTCTATTGTCCTGAATCTTTTTTTTTTTGGTTTAATAAAATCCGCTGCTCTGTCCAGTGAAATGCTTGACTCCACCATGCCAAGCGAGTGTGTCCTATAGCCCGTGTGTCCTGCACAGGCTGACGAGGGGAGGCCATGCATTGACCTTCAGGTATTGGGTACCGCCTCGGCCAGCTGGGGCATCCTGAGGACAAGGGCACCCCTCACTGGAGTTGGGACACTCGGAGGGGCGAAGCGCTGCTGAAGTCTAAAAAGAACGGACCCTCCTGCTTGGGCAGGAACGTGGTAGGAATGACGTTGTAAACGCCAGCCGGAACATGGTCAGCCTCCATGTAACAGAAACCACACCTGGATCAGGGAGAGAGAGAAACGTTATTCCATACTGAAGGGACCATAACATAGTCAACACTTACCTGGTCAAGACAAAGCTAAAAAACTATGATGAGATTGGGATAATTACACTTCAAACCCTTGATGTATCTCAGGACAAAAATAAAGGTACTGACTACATTAACCTGGAAGCAAATATAACTGCATGAGTGTGACCTGACTGGAAAGAAGTTCTCTTCTCAAGTTCAGCCCCAGTTTACTGACTTGAGATTTAGGACAGGGGCAAACTCCTTACTCCTACGAATAGCATGAGTAAATGATTATCAGCCAGAATGACCAGAATTACTCCTTATGAACAGATACACAATAGATATTACACACCCTCCAATTTCCCTCGAAATGTGAAATTTTTGACCGTGGAATGTCCATTTGAATAAATACTGAAACTGTTGATCAGAGATGGTGAATACCCTTCACTGATGGCTCAAACCAGGGATATGGTGATAATAGTAATGGGTGTGTTTGTGCTGCTAGGATCCATTGCCCATCAGCTAACTTCACCTTTCTCGCTTTGTCACTGGCAGACAGGGGACTTGGAAAAGGGGAGCCATTACACCATCGTGTCCTTTCCCAGCTCCACTTTCCTCCTCCCCCAATACCCTGACCTTTCCCTCAGAAACGTTACCGATAATCTCCACTGCTTTTCCTCTGGAAGCCAGCGGGTCCTGGGTCTCCCACAGTGGACACGGTCAGGACCTCAAACCCAACACTGTACTGCCTGAGGAGAGGGAAACAGAGCACACATATTTAGCCACATGCTGGATTTGCAGTACACTGCAATGTACTGAACTGCATACCAGAGACAAGAAACCCTAAAAGCTACTTTCTGTGGTCAGGTACAGCCATTTTGGGAGTGAGTTAGTCAGTCTGGTCCCAAAAAGCATGACTGCGTGGGTGGCTACAATAATGCTATACAGAATGGAAAAAGGGCCTTAACTAGTAATACGAAATTAAATCTACACAGAACAGACAGGAATATTAACCATGATATTTAGTGTCTAAATTCAATAGCATCAGCGCCCTCTACAGGACCATACAGGTGCTGTCCTATCAGCTGACAGACATCATTAACAGCCAATATCACACCAAAGTCAAATGCTTTGGGAGAGGGGGTGATTGATAAAAAATGTCTGCATGTATTTCAGAGACTGTCCGGTGGTTCCATGTGCTTTTACAGCAGGTTTGCACCTGTCTGAACATCCCAATGTGAGACACATCAAACTGCACTCCACACACCAGCAGGAGTGCCCTCTCTGAAGTCTGTACAAGGCACATTGTGACCTATCCATAAAAAGGTCATAGAAGCCCACCATCCCCAGCAATGTCTGATGTCTGCGATGATCAAAGGGTCACTGTATCCCTTAGTGACCACACCACTCCACCAGACTGACAAGTGTGCCTCGCAAATCCATAATTATCAAGAAGTGCAGAGAGGCAACCATACTGATCGGAGGGCACAAAATGCAAGGAGACGTCATAGCATGGCGGCAGTGTAGTATAATGGGTAAGGAGCTAGTTTGATTCCCAAGTAAGACACTGCCATTGTACCCTTGAGCAAGGTACTTAACCTGCATTGCTTCAGTATATATCCAGCTGCATAAATGGATGCTACGTAAATGCTATGTACTGTAAAATGTGGTGTAACACGCTCTGGAAAAGAGCATCTGCTAAATGCCTATAATGTAATGTAATGTAAAGCTATACACTTGTTCCATTGGTGAGGAGTGGTACTGTGACTGTTCTCACCTGGACCCTCTCAGCTCAATCAGCAGAGGCCCTGCTTTCTCCAGGTTGAACTGGTAGATGGGGTTGTGTTTGTAAGACTCTTTGTAGTTCCCACACCCCCCAGCACTAGCTCCTTTCCATTGCCCGTTTATCTGTAAGGAGACAGGGAATGAAGCCTATACTAAACACAGCATGGCCACAGGCTGGTTACTTGGCAATAATCAAATTTTCTACAGAAACATATTACCTAGGGTGACTGAGACCTTACCCTCTTTGAATGAGTGAAGGGTGTTGGGATCTTGGAGAAATTAAACTTGCATCCAGAGTACACCTGTTGAAAATAAAAATTTTAGTTTTGAGCTACTTCTGCAGATGTATCTTGAACGTCTGTAAAAACGACTTTGGAGAGTTTGGAGATACTGTGGCACAGTCCTAATTCAACAATGGACTGGATCTTTTAAAGCAGACGTTCCCAGCCTTGGTCGGGCATGCAGAAGAGGACCCCAGGGCCAGGGTTAGGAACCCGTTTTAATGGGGTAATGCTTCATTAAGGGCTGCAATCATTTTTGTGTTTCTTTTTCGTAACATTTCTGGTCATTTTTTTTACTGCCAAAAATGTGAAAAGTGTTCAGTTCTACAGCAGTATTAATTACAAAACCTCCATTCAGCAGCACTACCCCAAACAGGAGAACGGCCTTTGTGTCGCCTTCTCTTCAGACAAGGGTAAACACGCTTTGTGCCACTGCTAATGAAATAGCAGCACCTCCACAGTGTCCACGCTTCAGGGAGACAGAGACCATGGTTTATAAATAAGCATATCCCTGAGCCCACGTTAAAACAGCAGAAATAATGTAGAAGAGTTGCCATAATGCCTGAGCCATGCAGTTTCACATCCCCTTTTTGCTCTGCAGCCAAACACCCTTTCGCTTCTCTCTGCTTTCTTCTCCCTCAGACTTCTGTTGCGGTGAGCCAGCATTCTGTGTGCTGGAGGCGGTCAATGCTAATTACTGCACTATTCATTAATGCACCCATTCATTCTCAGGCAGGCCCAAGGCACAGCCATGGTGAAGAAAGGGTTTAATGTCTGCCTCCCTCTGCACCTCACCTGATGCGTAGTGAGAATTCTGGCACAAAACAAAATGTCTCACCCAGGCAGGGTGTGCTGACCTTCCCCTTCACTGTAAAGTACTCTCAGATCATGAAAAGTGCTTTATAAATGTTCTCCATTTTTACTGTCAGCATTATTAATGCTGTTATAAGCTATTATAACAGCATTAATAATGCTATCTCAGTGGACTTGTGTGACCCCTGCTCAGTACTGGCGATGGCAAATGAGCAGGCTGTCTGAGTGGCAAGCCTTACCCTCAGCGTGTAGTTGATTGTGTTCTGCTTCTCATACTGAGAGACCACCAGGGTGAAGGTGTGGGTCCCTCCACTGGTCAGCTTCATCTTAGTCAGGTAGTGCGGACTATTGATCCGAATCCCGTCAATAAAGGGAGGAGGTTCAGCTGAGAGGTAACATGGGCACACACATAGCGTACACATACACACACACACACACAACACACACACACACACGCACACGCACACGCACACGCACACGCACACGCACAAAACCAAAAGATTATTCATACTGTCTGTACAGAGTCATGGGCAGAAAAATAAACTCCAGTAAACTCTGGCATTAAAGGAGCTCAAAGATTTGGGCTAGCAGGGTAATTAAGTCCTGTTGTAGGCGGCTAGTCTTAGTCATCTAATGAGTGGAGCTCCAACAGCTGCATGCAATGAGGAGGTACAGGCAATGAGAAGGTGGAGCTCTGATATTTATGGGTACTGATGGTAAAGCACATAAACTAAGGAAATGGCAGGACAATCCAATCTAACATGGGGTTTACACTATAATCATAATCATTCTGTTTCAGAAGATACTCACTGGGATAGTAAACCTTCTTCCCATCTGTCTTGTACACAACTAAGGTGATAAATTCCCGGTTTTGTGCAAAGTCGTCCTTAACAGTGAAAGCAACAAAAAATATTAGCACATATTAGCAGCAGTCTGCATTGCTAGGGATTGTCAGTAGTCAGTACTGCACCTTGTCTGTGATGTGCCGAGTGAGTAGCACCCAGACTGCAGCGCCCCCTTGTGGGCACTGAACCTCCAGTTTGTACTGAGGGTTGTTGGCTAGGCTGTAGGCATCCTTCACGGGTCCCTGCTTTCCATCCCAGCTGCTGCAGTGGACAAGAGCAAAGACACCATTTCTTCTAAAAGGCACGTGTCAGTACAACAACCATTGAGGATGCAGAGGTCCATTATAAACCAGCAGTAACTGGTAACAGTCAGACAACCCGGCATTTTAGGCAAACTGAGTTGCAGTTATAAACCCCCTGAGGCAGAGACTAATCCAAATTTGCATCAATATAATATAAAGCGCATCTGGAGTGAATCAGACCCACATCCACATGCACAGAAGGCTACCAGCCCCCTTCATCCTAGATAATAAAACATCTTTATGAAGGCATATGCCAGTGACAAACCTGTGGATGCAGGAAGACTCCTTGAACAGGGCAGGACTCCAGCTCAAGTAGACAACATCGTAGTACTGACAAAGGTCTTCCCAGGTGATCCAGAAGACGCCTGGAACACACAGCCAGTCAGATGGGATATTTGATCAACACGCATAAGCACACAAATTCTCACGCATGTTCTCACCCATGCACATGCACACAAACACTTGGATACACGGACAGAAAGAAGCACATACGGACACATGTATGCGACACATTGTATTGTACATACAGACACACACATAGAGCTTAAATGCACTAAAGATTTAGCTTTATTGTAAACCTTTACACTTGCCACTAGCCATTCAGTCATTTGTAGCACAAGGTTAGGCTCACCCCTATCATGAGAACCTAAAGTTAGAAAGAGTTGACCTACCGTTGTCAAATTTCTGTGCGGTCTTGGGGTCAAAGTTGAGGTATTTGAGCAGCTCGGGGGTCCAGCTCTTCTCATCCCGCTCACTGAAGCGCCCCTTCCACCTCAGGTGGCTCCAGGGGTTTTTCAGCTGGAGGAAGCGTTTGCCCTGACGCACAAACGGAACAGGACTGACCAGTGAGTACGCGCTGCGTCCAGCCACAGGAAGGGTGGCCAAAGTGTGAATTCAGTCCTCTATTCTCTATGTAATGGGGTCCTAGCAGGGAGTCATGTAATACAATCTGTTGTCTAATTGCAAGTAACACATGGAAAAAAAGTGGAGAGACAAACGGCCATTTTGGATCACTGTGCAGAAATTCAGCTATCATTTCCATATCCCTTCACCTTGTACTCCCTGATGTCCAGCACGGCGTAGGCATGTGTTGGCACCAGGCCCCACCGCTCGCCCTCCTCATCTGTCATCACCCCAGTCGCCGTGGTGATTAGGACATGGCCCTTGTGAAACCTGTGGGGTGAAGACAATGCAGCAGCTAACCACATAGGTGCAGGCTATAACTGATCCAAAACTAGGCTGGCTGAGCTTTTTTTCTTTATGAATTTGCATGTTTGAATGTATTTTGATGTAGGGGCAATGGTGGCTGATACAAGCACCCTATAAATTAAGTGGGAAACTAATGAAAATATCATTACAGAAATAGGGAAACAGTTTCACTGATTTAATGCCAGGAGCTTTATTTCCTTAATCATGCAGATCATTTGGGTGGGGGTACCTGTGTGTAGTAGGTGGAGTGGCCCAGTGCAGTTCCTATTTTTGGAAGGTAGTGGTTTGCTGTGGATGGTATCACAAACACAAGACAAGGCCATACCTCTGGTAGAGCATGCGGAAGGTGTCATCCTTGTTGAAGGACTGATTGTCTGAGTGCATAGCGATGCGTTCCGGAATCCAGCCGGTGAGAGCGTGCAGATCAATATTCTACCCAAGCGGGAAAAACAAAATACACAGGAAAGCTCAAGATCACTGAAGAGAATGCCCATACTCTGCAACGAGGGAAGGGAAATGCAGGGAAAATATGTGAGAAAGCGCTGGATCTGCTAGTGCCTGGGTAAGCTTCCCCTGTTATACCCCCTCTTAACCCCACCCCTGGATTTCAGAGCTCCGTATCAACCAACAGCTGAATCACAGCAACGAGGAGCAGATTCAAGTTTCCACCCAATCAGAGGCTTCCTATGAATCCGTACCTTTCATAGGACAAACGGTTCAGACACTGATAATAGGACAATCTGAGATTACTTAGATGTCAATCCTGCCAACAAAAAAAAAAATTCTGAACGTGCAGTCTCCTGCTATGGCTTGTAGCAATATAAGACAAGTGGATACTGGTGGATTGCCCAAAGTTACACAGGGAGTGTCACATTTAACCCCAGAATTAGTACTGTAGTAGGCCGAATAAACAAAAACATGCTTAAAGAGCACCTCATCCTCGTTTTAGAAAATAGGACGGGCTCTCTTTAAGTCTAGGCTACAGCCCCCACTGGACTGGAATACAGCTCTTCACTCACTTTGCAGAGCGGAGGGAACACTCACCGAGTTGGAGCCGGGGAAGTCGTACCCTCCCATCACCTTCATGTAAGCCTTCTCAATGAGCGACACCCATAGCTCGTTCCGGTTGCTGGAGTAGGAGCACAGCAGCTCTCCGTTGCGGTCCACAGGCAAGTAGTCATCGATGATCACCTGCCAGTGTGGAAAAGTGCATTCTTTACCCAGTGTACACTAGCCTCTACATTGGCACTGGCTGTCAGTTTTATATTGTGCAAAGGAGGTTTACACAGTGTCTGTCTAATTTTGAATGGGTTAGCATTATAAGAAAGAACTACACTACACTACACCATCCTATCACAACCACAGTGAAGCATATTTGTATTGAATGCAATTAAATAAGACTGGACATCCCATAATTCCTTTATCAATAATGCATTTTTTTTGGTGATATTGTGTTTATAGGGTGCTATAAGTACATGTCTTTATCAGTGAAAGCATGACCTCACAGCAATATTTGGTGGATTAAAGTGGATTAAAGCCAATATATTGGATCGGTCGCACACAGGTATGCACTGTTCTTCAAACAGTGGTGGCAGAGCTGTGAGCCTTCCCATAATGCTCTGCATACAGCCCTCTCATATACCTTCCTGGGGACGCCATTAATGTGCAGCTTGACCATGTATTTCCCGCAGGGGTTGTATTCTGGCTCTCCTTTCCTGTTCTGCGGATAGATGATGCTGAAATGACAAAGTCACAAAAACAGAGTGTGTCATTTCTACAGTTATCTGACCTGGACTATTCTCACATCTGCACAAAATCTGAAAAAGGGAACAGTGGTGCAGGGTGCAATGGTAAAATTTTAAAATGTATTCATAATATTGTATGTCAGCCTGGACAGGTGTCCATTGAGCTCGTGAATGAATGAATTGGAAGTGCTCCAGAAACCTAGGAGTGGTTCTAATAAGATTTTGTGTTAGTGTGATCGAAGTGGCATTAAAGAGGGAGCAGAGGCTCCATGATTGAAGGGAGGAGGTTTACCTGGTTATTAATTTCTTGCTGTAGCGTCTCTCATACGCTGCACTGATGGCTAAAGATGCGACAAACGAGCAGTCTGACACAACCGTCTGGAGAAAATAAAACCAGAAACCTCACTCTAGATTTGACGGATAATCAAGAAAAAATTATTTTTTTGTCCAACATGAACAGGTATCATTATTCTGCTCTCTGTGTGAAAGCAGGTGATGCAGTGTTGACAAGGGCATAAATTATAAATGATAATAAATGATTCCAAATGAAATAAAGCGAGGGAAAGAAAATCAATGTTCTGTTGTGATAAATCTGTTATCTGTATTATCAGGAAAGCCTGAACACATCACTGGACACATAGCCTGAAAGTGACTAATGTGTCATTAACGAGTGCAGCTCCGGGCTCCGTCTAGTGGCTGTATCACGACATCACAACAGCTGTGCTGCAATGAAGGCCTCCCTCCCCCGCATTATCTGGGGAAAACTGATTCAGCTCAGCTATGAAGTGCAGCATCTGGCATTGCTCTAGTCGGCGAGGATTTATCCCAACCCTGCCTACCACCAAGCCTCATCTGAACCTATCCCAGTACTATCTAAGTGGGGACTAGTCCTCCCTCTTTCTATCTAGACGGGGCAGGTATGACTCACTTGTTTGATGCTGAAGCTGGACACAGTGAAAATCATTGTGGGGCTGTTGCAGATATCGTCAGGCCGAACCCAACGCGAGAAGATGGCTTTCTGTTTGGGGGACAGGGCCAGGTTGCCACGCTTGTCTCTGAGATGCAGGAGCAAGCACAAAATAACCTAATCAATCAAAATTTTCACAAGATTTCAATCTGTGTTTTCAAACCATTTGATATAATGCTGTCAGACTATGATAAGAAGCCACAGTCCAATCCCATTTGACAAGACACTTATTTTTTCCATTACAATTACAATTACACAATGGTATAGTGGTATAAAGCACAACAGTTTGTATTAATGGAAAAAAAATAGGCAGAAATTACGTGAATGGAACGGGAAATGCAAAACGCTCCTTCAGGTCAACACTCATGAACGGCACGTATTCAATCCCATTGATCCTGGAAGTACTCCTGTTAAAATGAAAGGAAAGAATGTATGTGTGTACATACAGTTGAAGTCAAAAAATTACATACACCTTAGCCAAATCCATTTAAACTCAGTTTTTCACAATTCCTGACATTTAATCCTAGTAAACATTCCCTGTCTTAGGTCAGCTAGGATCACAACTTTATTTAAGAATGTGAAATGTCAGAATAATAATAGAGAGAATGATTTATTTCAGCTTTTATTTATTTCATCACATTCCCAGTGGGTCAGACGTTTACATACACTCTGTTAGGATTTGGTAGCATTGCCTTTAAATTGTTTAACTTGGGTCAAATGTTTCGGGTAGCCTTCCACAAGGTTCTCACAATACGTTTCTGGAATTTTGGCCCATTCCTCCTGACAGAACTGGTGTAACGGAGTCAGGTTTGTAGGCCTCCTTGCTCGCACACACTTTTTCAGTTCTGCCTACAGATTTTTGATTGGATTGAGGCCAGGACTTTGTGATGGCCACTCCAATACCTTGACTTTGTTGTCTTTAAGCCATTTTGCCACAACTTTGGAAGTATGCTTTGGGTCATTGTCCATCTGGAAGAGCCATTTGCGACCAAGCTTTAACTTCCTGGCTGATGTCTTGAGATTTTGCTTCAATATATCCACATAATTTTCCTTCCTCATGATGCCATCTATTTTATGAAGTGCACCAGCCCCTCCTGCAGCAAAGCACCCCCACAACATGATGCTGCCACCCCCGTGCTTCACGGTTGGGATGGTGTACTTCGGCTTGCAAGCCTCACCATTTTTCCTCCAAACATAATGATGGTCATTATGGCAAAATAGTTCAATTTTTGTTTCATCAGACCAAAGGAAATTTCTCCAAAAAGTAATAGCTTTGTCCCCATGTGTAGTCTGGCTTTTTTATGGTGGTTTTGGAGAAGTGGCTTCTTCCTTGCTGAGCAGCTTTTCAGGTTATGTCGATATAGAACTCGTTTTACTGTGGATATAGTTTTGTACCTGTTCCCTACAGCATCTCCACAAGGTCCTTTGCTGTTGTTCTGGGATTGATTTGCACTTTTCGCACCAAAGCACGTTCATCTCTAGGAAACAGACAACCTTCCGGAGCGGTATGACGGCTGCGTGGTCCCATGGTGTTTATACTTGCATACTATTGTTTGTACAGATGAACGTGGTACCTTCAGGCGTTTGGAAATTGCTCCCAAGGATGAATTTTCTTTCTGAGGTCTTGGCTGATTTCTTTTGATTTTCCCATGGTGTCAAGCAAACAGGCACTGAGTTTGAAGGTAGGCCTTAAAATACATCCACAGGTACACCTCCAATTGACTCAAATAATGTCAACTAGCCTATCAGAAGTTTCAAACCATGATCATTTCTGAATTTCAAGCTGTTTAAAGGCACAGTCAACTTAGTGTATGTAAACTTCTGACCCACTGGAATTGTGATATAGTGAATTGAAAGTGAAATAATCTGTCTGTAAACAACTGTTGGAAAAATTACTTGTGTCATGCACGAAGTAGATGTCCTAACTGACTTGCCAACACTATGGTTTGCTAACATGAAATCTGTGGAGTGGTTAAAAATGAGTTTTAATGACTTCAACCTGAGTGCATGTAAACTTCCGACTTCAACTGTATATGCCACACACATTTGTGAATACAATTCTAGACAGACACACCGTTTCACTCTTCTTCAGTATAGAGGTGAGCATTCATTCACCTGAGCACTTCGATCTCCTCGGCTGTGTACCGCTGACCCTGAGGCTCACTGGACTGGGCTGACCTCACAGGCTGCGTCCGGTCCTGCAGGGAGAAATCCGGGCCCAGGGGCAGGTACTGCCTCACTGGGTTACTGGGTTTGGGTGCAGAGGGTCCTGCTTTTTCCCGTGGAGTGCTTTTAGACATGGAGGCCTTTAGCCCCTCAGCCCTAAAATGAAAGCAGGTCAAAGATAAAATAAATACATTCATAATTAAATAGTGGAAGAGTAAATGGTATCAGTTAAAAGTGAAAAGAGCCAATAGGCAAGAAATGGATACCCATTCTATTTTCAAGAAGCTTGCACTTGAACGTCAAACAGTTTCAGAAGGATTTCTGCAGTTCTCTTTCAGGAAGGGTAACTAGAAAATGAATGGGCAATGAGCCATAAACACTGACTAGCTCTACCTCACTACAATGCCTGTTCCAAATCAGAGCATACAAAGTGCACATAGACTTGATGTACCGGTCCAGAGCTTGGCGGGCCAGCTGTTTCAATTTCCCCTGTAGGCCTTGGTCTGATGTCTCATTAGACTGTAAGAAAAGGGGGGGGGGGGGAGAGAGAGGGTGGTCAGGATATGGTGACAACAGCAAATTTGATAATCTGTTACTGCAGCTACAAACCTATCAATCAGCGGGATGCCAATCATGATTCCTCTTCATCTCTATGAACCCAGCCATGAAGGACTCTCACAGAGTGCACACAGCAACAGTCACAGAGGTCAGAGCATGTCAGTGGTTCATGTTCAGCTACAGATCCCTCTGGAAGGGGTCTTACTGACCTCAGGAGCAACCGGACATGGATCACTTAGCCAGCCAGCAAGTCTCCTCCAATCGCAGCGGTCAGTTTGAACACCATATAAGGCGGTACTCTGCCAGCTCTGAGCCAGCAGTAATATAAACACAAAGCATAATCCATTTCTATAGAAAAAATGATTTTCTACAAGCTGTCTGTGATAAATAGAAAACCTCACATATACTGTTGAGTTACATTATTATTCTGAATAATATTTTTTGATAATTCAACTGGGAATATATTTAGTAAAGTCCATTCATTTTTGCACCACACATTAAGTGTGATCTGTATATGTGATCACATGCTACAATTATTTTTTAAGCCCACACTATAACATGAACCAGATCTAGACCGCAGACAGATAAACACCAAACCATCTTCCAGGGTGGCATATATACTGTGACTAACACTCTTACAAACACAACTATATACAAAGAGTTCCTGTTAACAGATCAGACTAAGCGCTTAATCTGCTACAAGGTAAAGCGATATGTGCACATAGGGCCTGTAACCCACCGCCTGAATGCACAGTTCCACAGCTTGTGTGTATAGCTCCACTGCCTCGTCACTGTTGCCTTTCTCATCCTCTTCAAAGGCCTGGGTCACTAGGAAATAAGCCCTTTCGAGATCCAATTGATGCTTGGATTTGAGGGGGTCACTGCTCTGTGCCTGCACTGGAAAACAAAACAACAACAAAAAAACACAATGACAAGAACAAGTGTCAGACCCCTGAGAGGGAAGTGAACAGTATGACTGACAGCAGACACAAGAGAGGAAAAACAAAAACTGGTCTAATGAGGCCGAGAATGTGTCTATGTACAATAGGTCAGGACACCTGACTTCTATACAGTCAGAGGGAGTCCAGCTGTTTCTGTTAACTTTTCAAATATTAGTAATTATTATTTATTTTATTTACAGAGACCTTTATATACGTTTCTGTCAATTTATGTGCCTGGATATTTAGTGATGCAAATCCAGGTAAGTAAGAGCAACAGCAGTCCAATATGGGGTGTGAACATGCAACCTTCTGACGTGCATGATGATGTCATTGCACTGTTTGAAATATAAAATGTCTCTCCTAATGCTCAGAAGCATTTCTAGGAACAAGTTGGACCTGCCCTCTGGGAATGTAGCATTACAAGTTTGAAGTTCAAATGTATTCAAATTGGTCAATTAACTTACCTCTGGAACATAAACACATCATGTCAAGGAGCGGTTGGATGTATTTTTGTACAAATGTGACACGTGTATAAGCCAGTAATACAAAAACTATTTGCATACGTATAAAGGCCAGAACCTGTAGTTAAATGAAACTAAAGAAAGACACATAGGCCAGATGCTAGCCTATTGCTGCAGCCTGGATAAATGAGTCATAGCTATGTGTAAACAAAATGTCACTTTTGTGCTAAAGGTGAAGGCAGTCCATGAAGTCATGGAAGAATGATAGGCCTGGTGAAGCAGGGGACAGCCCAGTCACCCCACATACAGTATTTCTGTCCAACAACTTATTTTTGATTCAGAAATGTTTTTTTTATGAAAAAAAGACAACCGTGGAAGTAAACGCTTGTGCCATAGTTTAAATGTTTGGACTGACCTACGGTGTGCAGAGCGTCAACTCTGTCCAGATACTCATTGACTTTGTCCTGGATATTCTCCAGTTTAGAGCCCGCCATGCCGGCATAGATCAGCGCTTGGGCCGCTTCCTGTGAAGAGAGATCAGAGATGCATGCAGTGTCAGTTTTGTGTTTTCCATACCCGAGTATAATGGTGCAATTACTAGTCGGTTAACAGTAACATTGATATCGCTCATTACATTTTCCTTTTGAAGATATAAGAATTGTACTACTGGATAAACTGCTGAAGTAATGTAGCGGAAATTGTGATTAGTGTTAACACCAGTACTTCAGATACATATAATTTGGAATACCCATTTCTATGCGTGGGTTACCGCAGCAAAAGTAAACGTCACACACCATGACACTACTGACGCTCGTTTATCTGGAAATTCCCCACACAGCTTGGTCGTTACGTACTACTGTTACTTTCTGAAACAGATGCTCCGTTCACAATGACGTGGGTACCAACTATATTTGGATAACTTTAAATTTTGATGCGAGTTCTACGTAGATAAAAGACTAGAGGGCTTATCTACACTGCACCTAATCCAGGGCTAACTATGAACAGTGTGAAAAGCCCGTCGCTGTAAATTAGCTATACTACTATACTCGGAATTTGTCGAGAAAGAAACCAACCAGTACAGTAGCCGTTTAACTTGCTCTATCGGAACACGTCAATCAGCTAGTCTAACTAACTACAACGCAAAACATGAACAACTCTTACCTTGTAATAAAACACAGCTTCATTATATTTTCCCTTTTGATCGTAGAAGACAGCGGATTTGGCAAATTTCACGGCATCTTGTTCCAGCACCGCACAATCCATGTCAGCGACTTTGTCAGCGACGATAGTAATGTATATTTCTAGTGTAATGTGGCACTGTCATTAATGCGATTATAATCACTCATACACAGACGAGTCCCATTTTCTGCTATCTTCCGTCGTGTCGACGATGACAACACTGCGATGGTCATAAATCACATAATTACCTTAGATACAAAAAAGTTAAATACCAGTGTATTCGCGTGTATGGCTGTGATTTCGATGTAACAAATGTTTAACGATAGCCGTCAACACCTTATATTAAGATTCTCCATTTTCTCCACCTTACAAACTTTAATCACAACACACTCCGTCATTCTACTTCCGTGTCCGGGGGGAGGCGGGGTGTTCCATTGCACTTATGGTAGAGGTGTGTACTGGCTTTTCTCCTCGCATGAAATGCTCCTCTGTGATATTATTCTTGTATCTGAATTGCGGATTCCCCTGACCAATCTGCAGGCGTAGTGCAGCCCTACGAGAGAGAAAAAACACCGCCTGCGGTACTTTGATGCATATTGCTCACGTAAAATGTTTTACTGATTTCGCGAGGCACATTTCATCGGCCAGTCATTTTAGTAGGCCTACCATTGTATCAACAAAAATGGTTTCGACACCGGTATTGTCTCAACAGAAACAAACGTCCGTTATCAGTTTGCCGTTTAGATTTTACTGGGCCTTCTCTGCATAGTCCTATAGGATAGTACTTTATATGGGTGTTGTGTTCACGCTTAAGAAAAAAATCCTAAAGTGCTGACATGATGTTCCCATAAAGAGTCTGTTATCGACTTAAATCTTGTTTTTTGTTTTGTTTTTTTTTCATTGAATGTGGGACGATATAAATACAATACATATTAAATGATGCAATTAAAACATTTGCTGAAAGATTGTCACATAAATATAAAAAATCTGATAATGTAGGCTGTCCAATTTCTACTACCACATTCAAGTCAGGAGCGGCTGTTGTAAGAGAACACAATGAATGCATTTTACATTTAATGTATGAGTATTAGAATGTGTACGGCTGTACTTGTCATTTTGACTCATGGTTACTTTTGGCAGTGCTTCAAAGCTTCTGAAACAAGTTCCAGTAATGTTTTTAATCAAAATTTCATTCAAAACAGATGCACTGTATTCACACACAGATGTGCTTGTTTATTTGCCAGAAGTTATGTGGGGACTCCAGTGGTTAAAGTTACAATCTCGAAGATTTCCGTTTGGTAATTGCAGGTGTGTTTTTGGACCTCACTTCCCATAGATCCAACCGGATCCTACCAGTGTCGCCTGTGTGACGTCAGTCAGTTGGCACCTGGGACACGCCAACTATAACACTTAGCCTACTATTTACTGAATAAAAAATGGTTGTTATAAAAGTAACGTTATGTACATACTCATTCATTGTCTAACATTAGGCTAACTTAAGCTGCCTTTACACTGCTGAGCCGGGTTAAAATGCTGTAGCAGACCTGGGGTAGAATTAGTGATGATCAATTTCCACAAACGTTCTTTATCCACCTTTTGCCCGGTATGAACGTCTTTACACTGCAGAGAAGAATTCGCGGGATTCGCTGCGGTTCGTGCAATGAATTATCTCGTGCACAATAAACAGTCTTTTTCGTGAATGATTGTTGCGTGATATTTTTGAAACAACCGCCTTGCAAAATGTTACCCCTGGTGTTTCTGGTTTTGCTAGCTAAACTGTTCGAGGATAAAGCTGAGCTGGGTGTTAAAATAGCAATCAGAACAAGAAGAATGAAACAAAAACAAGGAGATTTCATCAAAAAAAGGGCATCAAGGCTGAAGGAACATATGAGGAAGCGTAATAAAATAATAATGCTAATCCCTACTGCCGTATTCTTTTATTTAGTTTTCTCCGGCTTGACATCTTTACACATTACATTACATTACATTACAGGCATTTAGCAGACGCTCTTATCCAGAGCGACTTACACAACTTTTTTACATAGCACTTTACATTGTATCCATTTATACAGCTGGATAGATACTGAAGCAATGCAGGTTAAGTACCTTGCTCAAGGGTACAACGGCAGTGTCCTTACCCGGGATTCGAGCCTACAACCTTTCGGTTACAAGCGCAGTTCCTTACCCACTGTGCCACACTCCGTCCTCCCTACACAGAAATCAGACCAGGATTTATTCCGATCATTATGAACTTGATGGCAATGTAAATAACAGTAACGTTAAGGCCAGTTCAGATCAATGATTCGCAACGAGACGAAACGGTTTCAGAATGTTGCAGAGAAAATTGCAGCGGTGTGAACTGGTTAGTTGCAGAGCGTCTGAAGCCATTGCCTGGGGTCTCAAAAGACCCACCTTGTCAAATCGCCAAGTGCAGTTTTAGAACGTTTACAATCAGACGTCTTGGAATTTTGCAAGTTGCATTCAATCTCGTTGCGAATCATTGATCTGAACTGGCCTTTAGTTAGCTACACTGCAACGTTGCAACAAAGTAGCATTGCATTCGAGAGACGGTTTGAGAGGTCGGTACCGGTCGGTAGCGTTAGCTAACGTTTTTTTAATAATTGTTAGCTGACATTAGATTGTGTTACATTAGCTAGCTAGCTAACGCAACGTTACCTGATATGAGAGTTGGATACTGTGCGCAACGTTGTCTAAACTAATGTTGCCTTTCTTGACATGGTCCGGTAGCTAGCGTTAGCTGTGCAAATAGCTATGTAATTTAGTAACGTTACATCATCATCAAATGTAATACGAAATCTACATCAACAAATAATATGACCTCTCATGTTACACAAAAACTTTTTAGGGTTCCATAACCTCCCCCCCCCCCTTTTCTGTTATTGTAACGCTGGCAGACACCGGAAAAAACAGTACGCCGCTCACACACAAGTGAGTTGAAGAGCGAGCCTGTTGCGTTAGCTCCGCCTACCCTCTCTGGCGGACCAACCACTGATGGGTGATGGAAAACGCGTCACTAATTATGCGCCGCTTGTGATTTTTTCCCGGGAATGTCGCCACAGACACCCAGTTCTTTAATCATAAATTATAATGATAATATTAATATAAATTAATATAATAATACGCTTAATCACCATTGTTTTACCTAATCTGGCGATAGATAGTGACTTAACAGACATTTATTTAAATGAAAATCTTCGAGATTATTACTTTAAAGTTCGCAACGAGACTGGATGCAACCTGCAAAATTCAAAGACCTCTGATTGTAAACGTTCTAAAACTGCACTTAGCGATTTGACAAGGTGGGTCTTTTGAGACCCCAGGCAACGGCTTCAGACGCTCTGCAACTAACCAGTTCACACCGCTGCAATTTTCTCTGCAACATTCTGAAACCGTTTTGTCTCGTTGCGAATCATTGATCTGAACTGGCCTTAACGTTATCGTTATTTACATTGTAATCAAGTTCATCAATATATTGATCGGAATAAAGCCGGGGTATAGGTGGAGCAGAGCCGGGTCTGATTTCTGTGTAAAGATGTCAAGACTGAGAAAACTAAATAAAAGAATATGGCAGTATGGATTACCGTTGTTATTATTTTATCACGCTTACTCATGTTCCTTAAGCCTTGATGCCCTTTTTTGATGAAATCTCCTTTGTTTTTGTTTTATTCTTCTTGTTCTGATTGCCAATTTAACATCCAGCTCAGCTTTATTCTCGAACAGTTTAGCTAGCAAAACCAGGAACAACAAGGCAGTTATTTCAAAAATATCACACAACAATCATTCACAAAAGACAGTTTATTGTGCACGATACATAATTGCACGAACCACAGCGAATCCCGCGAATTCTTCTCTGCAGTGTAAAGATGTTCATACCGAGCAAAAGGTGGATAAAGAACGTGTGTGGAAATTGATCATCACTAATTTTACCCCAGGTCTGCTACAGCATTTTAACCCGGCTCAGCAGTGTAAAGGCAGCTTAAGTTAGCCTAATGTTAGACAATGAATGAGTATGTACATAACGTTACTTGTATAACAACCATTTTGTAATTCAGTAAATAATAAATGAAATAGTTGGTGTGGCCCAGGTGCCAACTGACTGACGTCACACAGGCGACACTGGTAGGATCCGGTTGGATCTATGGGAAGTGAGGTCCAAAAACACACCTGCAATTACCGCTTCTCGCCATTGGTACCGCCAAAGAGAACGAAACGAAAATCTTCGAGATTGTAACTTTAAATGAATATTACATTGATAACTGCTAAAGAAACAACCATGTGCTTCATTGTACACAAATGGATCCTGATGCTAAGATAAAGTCCTCATGTTACAAAACTCCAGAACACATAGGAAATCATGCTTTTCCATGTGTCATGTTTAGTACAGGTAGAACAACAAACAGAAAAGAAAAATACATAAACCATTAGTATACACAAGATTGCTAAAGGATGAAAGCAAAAACAAATATTTTTCTTAGGAAAGGCCTCCTGAAGAAATGCCTTTCTTTTATAAGAAAAATCCTTGCTTATATTGTAGATGCAAGTCTGTTACACGTGGGGGTATGGGAAATACCCTAGGCCTTAGACAGTTTTCTTATTAAGCTCCGCATAGCCACTGTCTGGGCCAGGTCAGTATAATGTATCACCCGGTGAACAAGGCTGTCCACAATGCTATAGTCAAAGTTGTCTGCTTGTCCAGTCAACAGCTCGCAAACTCCCATCTCATCAAAACTGTCCCCCACAGTTAAGGCCAGCAGGACCATCTCCTGGCTTAGTGCAGTGGCTGCTGCTCTAGAGAGCTGGGCACGGGCAGAGGGCTTGGACCGTCCATCTGTGAAGACAACCACCTTCCTACGGACATTGGGCTGTCCATCCCACTGCATATCACTGTTCAGGAAGGCCAGGGCAGCTGGTAGGTCGGTGGCCTTGTCCATGTAGCTTATGGCTGGAAGGCGGGCTAGCACATCCCTCACTTGGCTGGTGAAGGGGACCTCCACTCTCTGCTGTCTGGTGTCACTGTACTGCACAATGGACAGGCGCAGGTCCCCTTCTGGGTTTGAGGAGAGCAGCATGCCAGCCACATTAGCCGTATAGTCTCTGGTCCTCTCAACATTCTTCCTGCCCACACTGGAAGACCCATCAAGCATGAAGACGATATCTGTGCGCCCCTGGAATGTAGCTGGAAGAAATGGACACTCAGTGAAGACACTCTGAGGGCAGTGCTATTTTTATCCCCAATATTCTTCAAAGGTCCATTTTATTTTCAGGCCTATGCCATTATTGCCACCTCCTCCATCTATTTCAGACTTAAGATTAGCACACATCCTAAATAACATGTTCCTTCCTATTCCCACTCCTAGCACCCTGTTCTTTTGTAATTACTTTAAGATTATTATAGTATACTGTATGGTTTAATATGGATGTCAGCTGTATGAATCTATGATTTGTACAAAGGTTTAAGGTTGGCTTAAAGGAGTACCATGGTGGTTGAACGTGACACTTCCCAGTTGTCTTCAGGCAACAACAAAACAAATGTGCATAATTTTTTTATTCTTCAGTCATTTCAATGTACTTTAAAACGTATTTTTCTAAGCCTAAATTTCCCACTATAAAAATTCACCCGAACCGTCTGGGCGTGGTAATGAGAACTGTCAGTTAGCTATGATTGACAGACCGTGCCCCGTTACCATAGCTACCCCCATGATACGCGCTCTCTTTGGGAGACTGAATTTTCACAAGCTAGCTAGCTTAGTAGTATATCAAGTATCGATAGATAGCTAAGGTAAGGACGTTGACTTATATCCAATTATAATTTTTGCTATCTAGCTAGCCAAGTTAAGATAAAAGCACAACTATAACGTCCTCATAAAAGCAAACTAGCAAGCTAACGTTATCGATAACATTGCCTTATGAAAGCAAACCTCCTAGCTAGCTAACGTTAGCTAGCTAGCTAAATGAATATAACCAGAAATAATCTAAAGGCACTCTAATTTAAGTGAACCTAACGTTAGTCAAATATTTGCATTGTCTGAACAGCAGGACGGTGTGTCCTGTCAGATTTCTTTACGGGGCATGGAAATGGGAGGGGTTACTGTATTCGTGATGTAGCAAAATGACAACTTTCTCAACCGGTTGAAAATAGGACGATGAATTTAAAACGCATATTTCTCCAAAAATACAGAACGGACACATTTAATACTTTGCTCATTGTGTTTCTTCAATGCCTCTTGTGCAAATAGCACATAAAACCGTGCGAAAATCACCATGGTACTCCTTTAAGAATGTTGTAAGCCAGGTCTTGCACTGTTGCTTACGTAACTCAGGTGTATGCATGTACAGTATGTTCTCTTTTTTGTAAGTAGCTCTGGATAAGAGCATCTGCTCCATTAAATTAATGTAATCACTTAATGTAGCAGAAATGAGGTGCTTTGTTCTGGAATGCATTGAGAGAAAAACTGCTGTTGGTATGAAAATGAAGAAAAGACTCACCAGGACAGGAATAATCAGGACACTTCTTATCTGAAAACAGAAGGCAGGAGAATCAGGTGGGAGGAAAAGAGGAGCTCTACAGACACTGGCTTTGCATTTAGGCCAGTCTTTTTCTTTTATGTGGAAAGTTTGAAAAACCTCTGGGACTTTAAACTACACCTTTCATATCCATTTGCTTGCTCATCTAAACAATTAAAATTACATCTGAAATGTTAAATAAATTAATCTGTCATTTAAAATGTCCATCCACAGTATTCACCTTTCAGTGGTTTTTTAAATAGGGAAAGGGATAATGATTAATTGGAGTACTATTTTTTCCCTTTACTTATATTGCTTTGCTCACAGTGTTAGACAGGGTGACTTTCTTTTTTATAAGATTTTGACCGAAGCAATCAGATTAGGTGCCTTATTTAAGTGTATAATGATAGTGTCCCATCTGGTATTCAAACCCCCAAGCTTCTAGTTACAGCCCTATTCTGTAACCAGTGGTACCTTGGCATATGTAACCAGTGACGTTGTTGAGGAAGGCCTCTTCCAGAAGCTGGGAATGGTCAGTGATCTTCCGGTAGAGGCCAGGCCGGGCCATCCCCAGGCAAGTGATTTCCTGCAGCATGGTGGCATACGGGGCTCTGCGGAAGATATCCCCAATGCCAATGCCAACAACCTGGATGGGCAAAGGTGGATGGGCATGCTTGTGTTGTATGGGTTTGTATTTCTAAAAATATGTTTATGATCACTTAAGTTAGCTGTGGAATTAAATAATGCCCAAGCCTGTGGCAGACCTTGTTCTGATTTCTATGCCCAGATTCAAGGAAAGATTTATCATCTACTCACAGCTAATTTCCAAAATATGAACATGCTGTTCTGTGGATAGACAGCAGATAGCTTACTGAAAAAGAGCTGCCACGGTTTTTGTCAGGTCTTGCTCAAACATTCACTAAAGAGTTAAGATAATTGAATAGGAAAGCATACTTGGATCAAATAGATCAAAAGAAAAATGGGTGGCTTTCACGGGTGGTATGATACATAAAACCACTTGAAACAACAAATCAGACTGTGGCTCCATGCTTTGTCTCATGAACAAATAAGTCATCTGCTCCCCCACCCTCACCTGTCTTTTTTCTTCCCTCAGCCACACCCCTTGCTTACCCTGATACTGGGCACACTGCAGAGAGAGGACAGGGGCTTGGAGTCCCGGGTGTCTGACCTGCCGTCTGTCAGCACAATGGCCGCCTTACTGGACAGCTGGGAGGTGCCGAAGGCCCGTAGTGCAAAGTCTAGGGCTTCCCCTGTGTATGTGCCTCCTGCAATCCAACTAATTGGTATAGAATCATGTGCTGCAGTCTATTTATACTTTGTAACTTTAACCTCTTAAGGCACAAGCCAAATTTTGCCAATCCTTGCCAATTTAGGGGGTACCCTATTTAAAGCTTTATAACTCCAGACGTGAACACCACAGAGACTTGAAACATGGCGTAAATGAAGCAAGACATTTGTACAATTTACAATACTAACAGATTAGTTTATATTCATAATTTTGGAAGAAATAAAGTGCCACAAATGCAATTGTTTTGACAAAAAATCCAAAATAAATTTGCACTTTTTAAGTTTGCAATGAAATACTGAGAGATTGCATATATGCAGGAGGTTAAACTATACATTACATTCATTTAGCAGACGCTTTTATCCAAAGCGACGTACAAAAAGTGCATTTTCATGATCGTAGACAACTGCTGAACACGGGTTATATACATACATACATGTGCTAGGTCAAAAACTTATTGACCACAAATTCATAAAATCTAAGGGTGGATATGTAGAACTACTACAGATGTATGAAGCAAAAACTAAGCAGTGTACCCAGCATCTCCAAATCTATCCAAAATGTCTAAATTATGCATTGCTGTAAATCATAACATATCCACGTATTTCACTACAAATCAACTGTTTTGACTCATGAAAATCACTGTTGCATAATTTTCAAATGGGAATTACAAGCTTTCAGTCTTTTGGTCTAAAATAGCTAGGTGTCCAGAAACATATCCAGAATCTCTCCAAAATTGAAAAAAATGCTTTTTGTCTATTATAAAGCATATAAATGAGCCCCTTATGAGGGTTTAAGATGAAACATTGCTATCAGATTAAAAAAATAATGCAAAAATATTGTCACACAATGCGGTACAGTACCTAAATGTGTAATAATGAACTCGTGTGTATTTCTATACTCTGTACTCTCGTATGTTTTCTTGTATGGGGATGAGACAACATGAAAACAATTTTCACCCGTCCACCACGTTTTGGCAATGTTCCAGCTCTGACGTCATCACTGTTGCATGCTTCACAAAAACTATTACACTTCCATCTACCGCTTACATTACAGTGTGAAATATTTACATTATATAACACCAATAACCTATTTAAAGATACTCAATTTCAAAAATAACGTATATAACCGAAATATTTTGAACGGTAATACTTACATAGCAATGATGAAATCTCCTCTATGTTCAGTAGATGGAGACAGAGACAGTATCAATTATATTGTTCTATTCGCTTCTGTTTTGCTCCAGAAAACGATGTCAGCTAGGTCTATCAGCAAACATATGGCTTAGCTATGTTCAGAATTCCTCAATAATAATAGTATTTTCCAAGAAATTACGAAATATCCTTGAACACGTTTCGTTAGGTGCATCGTATTTGTCTGCTAACAGAGCGATTGCGTAAGTGAATGCTATGCTAAGAATATTTTCTGTTACGCTGACCTATAAAACGCTATTCCAAAAGCAGATGTGGGAAATAAATTTAGATGTACTAAAAAAACACAAGCCCATTGTATGAGGAAAGATATGTAGTTAGAGAGCACAGGCCCAGTGTATATGGGAAAGGAGTGTATCAATGAGCACCAGCTGTCTCCCCCCTAACGTATCATCCGGCTAGCAAAGGAAGAAAGATACAGGTGGACCAAGGTCGACCTAGGCAACCAAAATGTGGGAAATAAATACAAATGTACTCAAAAAACACAAGCCCATTGTATGGGGAACCGGCAGCAGGGGAACGCTTCATACTAAATAGATACAATAAGAACAAACACGTAATACACACATAATTTCTGCCCTGCTGACTAAGCTGTATAAAGGCGCCTTTGTGAAACTAACGGAAGCTTCTGCCTTTTTTGGAAAATGTGTTATATGATAGAAGGGGGAGGGTGAGACAGGCGGGAGACGAGCACTAGGGAGGGGCTGATAAACAATGGTGTCCGAGAATTGGGTGTCAGATAAAAATAATGATGTCAACAACATTACGTAATTAACAAAATTAAATGGGAAGTACTAGATTTAAGCTACACAACAGGAGGAGTTAGAAAAATGGATATAAGAGGCAGTTGGCCCGAGAGGGTGTGTGTGTGTGCGCGCACATGGTGTGTGTTTTGGGAATGCTTGGAGAATGATCTGATGTATTGTCTTTACTTATGAGTGATTGATAATTGTACTGAACTGCGCAGATCAGCCCGGGTTATTTTATGTAATCTTTGATTTACTAACAATAAACCCAGTTGCATCAGACTCTGAGAAGTGTGCATCTTTTGAAGAAGCATTCAACAGTGTGGAGGAGAGCGACCTCGGCGTTTCTGGCCCAGGCCGGGGCCCGCTTTCTCCCTCCCACACAGAATTAGACATGTTATACATCGTTAGAAAGCTTATACTCTCGCCTACCGAATAAATGAATTGTAAATCAAGTCAGACTGTACTAAAAAGGGCGACGACGCCGTAAACAACAGGTGTGGTGTTACGCACAGCTATTTTGGAAGATACCCAGGCGTCACAGATGCGCCTATATTTCCCAAACGGATTGTCCAAGACAATATATGACCACGCAGTCTCAAAAGGGACATCTCTACACGTAAAACCAACAGTAAGGTTTTATATTTATTCAATATTTAGTCCCAGATATTGACAGTAGAATGACATGGTATCATTTTTAAAAACGTTTTCTTGTTTATTTCGTTATTCAGTGAGCAGCGTTTTCACTGCTGTACAGGCATATCTTAGGGCTATTGTCGTGTTTATCTTGTTGCTATGACGGAATACGATTTTTTAGTGGTGAAAGAATATTTTTATGAATGCCAAGATAGACAATATTGTCCATTATGTCAAGGGTGGGGGGTGTTTTTTTAGATGAGACTGCAGGGAGGGGGTGTGTGTTAAATGAACGACGGAAGCGACAATGGTGGGGCTGCGAAACTCCGTTTTCGGCATAGTTGTCATGTATCGTCTACTAATGAAACTGAAACAACGCGTTTCTGTTTTCATCTCACACTTTGGTTGCAGTAGTACCGAATGTTTGAGTTTAGTAATTTAGGCACGCCGGCGTGCCCACCACTAGGGGTTGTGCGCTAAGAGGTTTTAACCCAATTACATTACATTACATTACATTACAGGCGACTTACACAACTTTTTTTTTTTTTTTTACATAGCATTTTTACATTGTATCCATTTATACAGCTGGATATATACTGAAGCAATGCAGGTTAAGTACCTTGCTCAAGGGTACAACGGCAGTGTTCTTACCCGGGAATCGAACCTGCGACCTTTCGGTTACAAGCGCAGTTCCTTACCCACTGTGCCACACTCCGTCCTCCAATTGCAGTGGGCACACTAGTGGCTTGTTTTGGTTATGTGAAAAATGTTCATCTCCAGATGCAAATTATAAGCAGTTTAACAATAAACACGTCAGCAGTGACAGACCTGACCTTTTAAGATGAGACAGTGAGGTGATTTTGGGGTCATCCATGGATACCAGCTCCTGGGTTCCCTCATGGCTATACTGCACCACACCCACTCGAGACCCAGGCTCATTCTGAACACACAAGTTCACTTTCAGTTTAGTTTATTGTACTAGTGATTTGTTTTGTTCCTTATAGTACATCAACACAGGCAAACATAAACTTGCTTTGATAACCCTGCCATCTAATGGCACTAAGTATGAATACACAGATTTTTGAAAATTAGCTACTGATTGGCTGTCCCGATAGGACTGCTGCCAAGACAAGGCAGGATTTAAAGGGCAGAATATCCCACAAATGCCCAACATAAATCCTGCTGAGGTATGTAATCTTTTATTGGGAGACCCACCTTATTCTTGCTGAACTTGGTGATCTTGTTGATGATGCGAATGATGAACTCCTTCTCCAGAGTGAAGTTCTGCAGACCCACACTCTCCGAGCTGTCCAACACGAACAGCAGCTTCACCGGTCCACACTCGCACTCTGGGACAGCAGGGATTACACTGAATCAATCACCCCCAGGGCCGTGAATGGACTGAGGTGAATTTGAGCCCTTGTCAGGACGTCTGCCTGAGTTTCTGTGTTTTCCTTTTTTATTTTTTGTATGTATGCATGAGTGTGTGTGTGCGCGCATGGTGTTTGCTTTTGTTTCAGGTTCCTGGTTCCCACCCACGCTCCGCCCCCCATTCCTGCCTGTCTGCCTCAGCTGAATTATTCAATCAAGCCTCAGCCGAATCATTCAATCAAGCCTCTGCCGCCGTCTCCACCTGCAACTCATCTTTTACTCATTTTCCCTAGCTATATATTCTGTTAGCTCTGTTAGTCTGTGCCAGATCGTGCCTTTGTGTTTCTTAGTGCCGTTCAAGCCTTTCTTTATGCCTAGTAATACTTCCCGGTTTTTGACTTTTGCCCGTGTTCGCCGTTTATGCATTTAGCCTGACTCCTCTGATTACTGTTGCTTCGGTTTTTTGAATCCTGTCTTGCTGTTCTTGCCTCTGTACCAGTTGTGTGCCTTTGCCTGCCTGGAAATTTTGACTGTTTTTGGATTTTTGACCCTCGCCTGGATTGTGGTTTACGAGACTGTTCGCTGTTTCTGTTGCTTCTTTGTTTGATAATAAACTGCCAAATTTTCCCCTGATTTTTCGGGTCTGTCTTTGAGTCCTACCCCAGAGCCTGACAGCCCTAATCTTAATTTTTGTAAGAAATGTAAACTTATCAGGGATTAATGCTTTCAGGCTGAATCTATTGAGCTCATTGTGTCTTTCATATGTATCTTTAATTAATATGAGAATAAATAAACAGAAGACGATTGTGACTGGACAATATGTGGCAAAAGGTGTCCATGTTATTAATGAAACTTGATCCTTGAACTCCTGTCTGGAAGCCTGCACAGTCCTTTAAAATCCCTGTAAAACTCTCACTAGTAGCAAAATCCTGGGGAAGATCTCACAAAATCCTACAGGCTCTCAGATATTATTTGTACAATGTGGACATTCTTTAGGGAGTCTTCAGTGTCCATACGCAGATTGTCAGCATGTACCTTTCTGGACCTCATAGGGCTTACTTACCACAGCAAGGTGAAAAGATAACAGAACAGTATGTAATAATTAAAGCCCAACTCTGCTTCATATTGAAATGATCACACAATGATCGAGCTCTTGCTTTCAGAGTGCTTTTGTGGAACAGAGCCCATCAATAGTACTTTAAGGGACTCCATAGAAGAAAGGCAACAAACAATTTGTAAAAAAAAAAAAAAAAAAAAGGACTGCAAATCAACAGGTTAGACAGAGAAAACTGTAACTTTTCTTTCCTGTCAAAGTCTGGTTATTGAAACTTCAATTATTGTACTGTATGTATTAGTTGCTGAATAATAAGCACTTTGAGTTCATTTCTGGTAAGCTGAAAATGAAAGCCCAAAAGACTGACAGTAAATACAAATAATGAAATCATATTCTAAATATATTAATCAGTCTTTCTCCATACCAGGCATAAAAAAATATTGTTCTGTGCTTTAAGGAAAATTATACTGTGAACCACACAAATCATTAAAATATCAGTTTCAAATGAGATTGTAGTTTTGATAAGGTGGAAGCGATACAGCAAGTGAGTCAGGAATATGAAACCGCTCAAAAGATCCAAGATTGGGATGTTATCTCTGTTTTTAAAGCTTTGGACCTTCAAGATTTTCACTCCCATCTGGTGGAAATAAATCACTGCTTGAGTGTTGTTTGGAGTCCCGTAAACTATGAGCTCAAAGATGGAAAATAAAGTCTGCTGACAACCAGCTAACTAAAATTGAGTGCTGTAGTTAAGAATTGACAAGAAAGCTGCCATATGTCACAACAGTACAAATATTTAAACCATACCAATTCAGGATTAGTTAGAGTAGCATGCTCGTCCACACGAGTAAGACCCATTTTGAAATTCTATTTCTTCAGGTGTTTGACCTATCAAATAAATACTTATAAAATAATCTACCAGGTCACCATTAAACAGAGACCACAACACCACAAAACAGGGAGCAAAAAAAACTTCAGCATAAGTGCTTAATTTATAGATTTTAATACTAGCCCAGGTGCTCACAAGCTGTACTTACAAGCAGAGTTTCTGAATCACTCCCAGTATTTCACATTTCTGTAAGAATAAATCTGTTAGAAGTAGAAGATTTACAGAGGGATAAAACATTTAATCATCATGTTAAAAAAATAAAGGAAATTCACACACTGCCAAAAAGGGAAGTACCCACGTTTGCTTTACTGATGCAAATACATTTGAAGAATTTTTTTTTTCCATAGTCATAGGCTGATCCATTTTAGGATTCTGCTCTCAATGATTTAATTTGTATAAGCACAAGCTCCATCCGTAGACTGCAAGTGTATCCTAAAAATTTAATCGGGCTCATGTTCAGGAATGAACCAGTATAGTTTATAGAACATAAAGCTAAGAATGAATGAAGGTACGCACACCTGTTAAATATCACAGGCATTCAACATTGATACACACCAACAAAAGTCAACAAATGCCAATTGAATAATACAGAGAGCGGCAGGGCTGGCCCTGATCTTTCAGGGGCTCTAAGAACAAATAAATTTTGGGTCGCCCTCCTCCTTGTCCTTCGAATTGGGGTAAATGGGTGCACAGCACATTGCAGACCAGGAAAGTGGATGTTGTGTCGGAACAAAAGATTTCAGGTGTGACCTGGTGTTTAAATTAGACCAGTATCTTTAATCAGTCCAATCACAATTCTAAGTTAATTTGCTTTCAACAGATATAAAAAACGCTCATGTTCCATTTGTCCCCATTAAAACTCACTAGCAGTATCTTTATTTCACCAGAAGGTGGTGATATACTTTTACTGACATATCAGACTTGCACACCCCCCCCCCCCCCCCCCCCCCCTTAGAAGTAAAGGGAACAAAAATCCTCCAAAATAAAACCGACAGAGAAGAGACAAGGTGACCAGCTTCAGTAAAACAATGAAATTGTGTGGCAATTCAGTCCGGTAGGTAACATTGCCGATCATACGGGAACCGGCAAAAGATAATGCCAGCCAATTTCACTGCTCAAGGCCATTAGTATGTGTTTCTAACTTTATTTCCTTATGCAATAAAATTCAAAATAAACTCAGATTATATCACAATGTTCAATACATTAATTTAGAAAAAGTCACAAAGGAAAAGCCATAGGCTATGGACTTCTTTACAGCAGGTTTACAGATTAGAACAGCGAGAATGGTCAAATTGACTGCAGTGCTGTTTCTACTCTTAACTACTTTTTAAATAGACTACTGTAAACCCTGCAAACACCATGTTTCTAAATGAATGTTAGCTAGCCCTACAGATCCTCTACCGACAGACAAACAATTAGTAGGTCACACTTACATTTAAAAATAACAGCTGGAATTTATTTGTCATTCCAGCTCAACAAGATCTATAGCTGTTGAATGAAGTGCGCTTTGATAGGGTTGGAATGAAAACCTATATTACAGTAGATATCCAGGAACAGGATTGGGCATCCCTGGTCAAAAGTGACCAAAAAACTTTTATTTATGCCCTTTTTATCCCTATGGAGTACAAGTGATTAAGATGTATTTGCATAGGTACATAAAGTGTATATATTTCCCATTTTGACCAGTGTGTAAGTTTCCATTGTTTTTTGTATTGTTAAATCTTTTTGAATCCCCTGCACCTGAGGAACTAATTTGTTTGAAGACAGGAGAGCATAGACAGTTCTTGAGTTTTTTTTAATCATTAATGAAAAATGTATCAGGAAAAAACTGCACACCTGATAGGAAGTCAGAGTCAGAGACACACAAGAGCAAAATCAATTTGTCGACTTTAATTTTCTTCTTGTCACTGATAAAGGAACTGAAAACTGAAAAGTTTGCCCCATGTCTCACTCTGAGTACTCACATCTGGCTTGGGGTGTCCTACAGGTCCAGGTGCCCACTAGGAGAAGAGCCAAACCCATATGATCACCATCATGTCAATTAAACTCAGATGGTTCACAGTACTGTGCAAACAATGCATTTTTGTCAATTAAGAAAACGGTCAGTTCCACAGACAAATTGCAGGTGAAGGGGGTGTTAAAAAGCAGTGTATAAAACACCTACATTTTCCCCAGGCAAACCAGGATATCCCTTGGGTCCTCTGGCTCCATTGTTACCGGGCACATCATTCTATAAAAAATGAGGAGTTTCATTAACAACACTGGACAAGATAAGAGTGCAGCAAGAGTGAAACTCATGAGCTTGTTCGCCCATCAGCAGAGCCTAGCTGCACTCAGAAAATGTATATTTATATTTATAGCACACTACATGTTCAGGTTCATATTTTAACTTTCAGACAAATGTATGAAAAGTGCTATATAAATAAATAAATAAATAAATAAGTGAGATAAATTGCTTCAAGGTGCAACTTATTCAGATTAATTACATTTCATATATTAATAAAACTGCGATAATAATTCCACATGTATCTGCTATAAATATTTAATGCTAATCTTATTTGTAGGAAATGATGGGACAGATGCTTTGTTTATGGGCACGATTGGCGGCATGTGTGGATGGTTGAGGTGATGGCTGGAAGTTCACAAATTGGTGATTAATGGTGAACATTAAACAACAAACATAATTAGTTCAGAAATTGGTGTCAAAGAGCTGAAATGTTTGTATGCTTATTTTATTCCTGTGTTTTCCATCCATCTATCTACTATCTAATCCACTTATTACAAGGATGTTCAAAAACTGGCTGGAGTTTAACTCCACACAGAAAGGCCCCAGCCAAAATCTGAGCCCATGACCTTCTTGCTACTATCCACCGCACCACTGTGCCATCCCAGTGTTTAGTACATAGATTAAAGCAAATCATTTCCGAGTATCATAATAGGGTCAGTCAGTATGGTGATTGTCACAACAGCTCTGCCCCCCACACGTTGTGACTGGAAATAGACAGAGAATGAAAAAATATGGGAAAAGGCCTCACGTCATTGCCTCTGTCGCCAGGCAGTCCCTCATCTCCCTTCAATCCAGGGAAACCCTGGATGCCCTGTCAGAGGAAGAGGAAACACAGGCATTGGGCACAAATCACACACCACAGAAACATAACACACAGCAGATGAAGATTTGTAGTGGTACCAGTGTATAAGCGGGATTAATCAATTTTCATGAAATGGATCACAAAAGATATGCGTGGTCTAAAATCAGTGTTAAACTAGATAAACAAATGTAACTGGGTTCAGTTCAAAATGCCAATTCAAGGTTTGATATCATTCTTGGCTCATAATTTATTATAATGCAGTGACGGGGACACTGTGCTGTAGGAGATGCTGTCTTTCGGATGAGAGTTTAAACTGAGGTCCTGACTCACTGTGGTCATTAAAGATCCCAGGACACTGGTCGCAAAGAGTAGAGCGTTCCCAGGTTTCCAGGCTAAATTCTCAACCTGGCTCTCTCAAACTGGCCAACTAATCATCCCCTAATTTAAATGGCTGAAAAAATTTCTCTCCCTCTCCACCTTAGCTATTGTGTGGTGAGCGTTCTGGTGCAAAATGGCTGCCGCTCTTCACCCAGGTGGGTGCTACACTTTGATGGTTGGTGAGCTGAGTTCCCCCTCATCACTGGAAAGCACATTGAGCGTTCGGAAAAATGCTATATAAATGCTATGATTCATTCATGAATTCAGTAAATATTTGAGTGAGTGAATGTGTCTGTATCTGTATGTTTTACTTATTATGGCAGCAGTAATTTAGAACAGAACCTGTCAATCTAGAGTTGCCTTGCTCATTCTGTATCTTCCTGTTAGCTTGTTGTGAAGTGGACTAAACATTACGTGCACTCCTTTAATTACTTAAGTGTGTGCACACTATGTTCAGGGTTCGCCTGAATATAGTGATCTCAGATGATTTGTTTGTGTGTTTTTCATTTTGTAAAAATGTTCTAAAAAAACAGTTTGAGGAAAAAAAAATGCACAAAGAAAAAGGTGATCATTGGTGTAATATAGAGATGAGCCATCAAGGCTAATTACGGTTAAAATACTTACCTTAAGACCTGGAGTGCCTTGTACACCAGGAAATCCCTGTAAAATGTTATACATCTATTGTTTAAATTGTGTGTCAGGCATCAACTCTGGCAAAAGAAACTGAAAATAAAACCTTAAGCAATGTCCCACGACCTTATATTCTTCTCAAAAATATACAGTGCAAGTGATAATATACAGGAAAATCAGCCATCATGTTACAGACACCAATCACTGAACATCTAGAACAAAACACTGAAGGATGTTATTAGCAGACTAAGAATTTGAAGGAATTTCCTCATATTGGTCTCTTTACCAAAAAGTCTGGTTTCAATGTACGGTTATGGATGTCTCAAGAGGGAGAGGAAAGGCATGTTCAGGGCAGGTTTGTTTGCCAGAAACCTCTAACAGAGTCGACTCTTAATGGCACCCTTTCTTATGTAAACCACAGACACAGCTGTGCTCTCCAGCTTCAAATCTCAAGACTACGGTTATGCGCTTCTATCCAAAGTGCCTCCAGACTCACTCAGCGCTTTAATGATGAAGTGAAAACATCTGGGCCTTGAGCCAAGACACAATCCGACCTACTCACTTATCATTGACCCTGATCCTAAAAAATTCACTCCAGCATAAACAAGCAGTCGCTAATATGCAATTTGTCATCATTAGCAATAATCAGACATGAGCTTGTTTTATGCCGAGCCCCCATTATAATTCCTGTTTGCATCAGAGTTCCACTTCCTTGCACCATTCAGCAAAGCTGCATCATTCAGCAAAACTGATCGATAGTCAGTGTATTTTTGCATGTGATATTCCAGGAAGGGCTGAGCATGGATCAACGGTTCTTGTCAGTGAGAGGAGAAGGCAGAGATACAGAATTTGGCCCATTCTTTTAAGATGGTGGCAATTATGATGATGATGATGACAATGATGCTATTCATACAACTAAAGGATGTCTACTGATGGAAATGGAGACCTGGAAACCCGCATATCCAGTTTGTCCTTGCCCTTTTGCTCCATTGTCCCCCTGTGGATTGACCAAGGAAAGGAAGAAAAATCAGTCTCCTGCTACTTGCTGGTGACAAATTGTACATCCAACGAATGGACAAAGTTGTAATGGACAAAAACCTATTTCTAATTTTCTTCCTCCAGATGTGAAATGTAAAATAGTATTTCTAGGCTTCTCTTATTGTAGCAATATTCTTTGTCAAAACAAAATCAGTCAGCTGTGTTGGATTTTCATGTGCAGTTGATACAGGTGTATTGCACACATCTGTTTGAGTTGCTGAATTGTAATAAGTACAATATCCCTCCTCCCCTGTGGTGGCAGGTTAGCAATGAGAGAATTTGACACTAGACCATGAGGTGGATTCACACACTGTAACAGTAGCTAGTAACCCAGTAACCGATTACTTTTGTATTGTTATAAAATTTCATTTTTTAATGAGAAAAATACATATGAACAAGCCCTCAAAGCAAGAACGAGACTTTGTTTTCAGAGAGGGAAGTCATTCCACTACCAAATTAACCTGAGACACAGAACAGGCCTACTATCCCACTGTTGTGACTGTTGCAGAGATCTTGTAAAACTTTTACTGGATTCCATGGTGTGTTTCTTAAAAGGCCAGACCATCAAGATGAATTTGTCATGGTTTTTACAGTTTTCACCTCTTTTACCTCAACCCACCCCACCGTGGAATTGACTACCCATGGAAACAGAACCTGTAGTTCAAATGAAGAACCTTCTTAAGAACACTCACTCTCTCACCCATAGGACCTGCATCTCCAGTAGGGCCTTTCTGTCTGCAAGGACCCTTGGTTCCCTGCAGCATGAGAACAGACAGTAGAAGGTGTCACTGACTAGTGCAGAAAAATGCTGTTGCCTCGGACTGTAATCACTGAGAATGAAGCATTTTTTTCTGACGGGGCCAAATTTTTCTGTAACCCAACAGACATTATTGTTTGAATAATTGCCACATGTGTAAGCATTTTACATGTGTTGGGGTGATTTGCACAGAAAACAGATCTCAGAAATAAAGCATGGTAATTTAAAACAGAGCAATTCCAACTGTCATTAAATAAACATGATCATTATCCATATTCAACATGTAAAAGTCAGAGAAAAAAGCAATTTGAAGGCCAAATAATACATTGCATAATTCTGCAAAAGCATAATAAACAATTTCATATAAGCAATGCCATGCTCAATAATAACAATTACTTATTGCTTAGCATATGCTCCTGTCTAGTCCTTGCACAGTGTAGCATGGTGAATGGTGCATTGGGCATTGGGCTTGTAACTCAACAGTTTGATTCACCCTTGGGCAAAGTATTAAAACTGAATTGATTGAGCAACCCATCTAGCTCCATGAATGGAGTACAAAGATTTTTTTCTGTGTACTCCTCCAGATAAGAGTGTCTGCAATGAGTATCCCTTGCAATATTAAGATTATGAGGTCAGCTACTCAACCATTGCACAATGAGGTTTGGTGAATAATTTCCGCATCATCCTTACCTCAGGACCCGGAGAGCCTTGTAACCATTCAGTCCAGAAACACCAGGAAGACCCTGCAGGAGCCATCCAGAGACAGAGATAAATTGTCTATACATGAAAAACATTTATTTTCATTCCTTTTATTTACTCTGATTTACACAGTTTACACTATTTTTACATTTGGCCAATGAATGACAAAGATATTTGGCCAAGTTTGTATTTTTTCAACAGGATGACTCAAAAAGAAGCCAGGATTCCTATCTGGTATTAGAAACCACAGGCCCTCATGTCACTAGGCCAGAGCTCTCAGCAGCTGCCTCCCAAATTCCATACTGTGTCACCTTTTCCCACTGCAGTTGTTTAATGCAAAATGCCTGGATGGACTCACAGGAGAGCCCACGGCTCCAGATGGCCCCTCATGCCCCTGAGGTCCAGTGGGACCTGGGTCACCCTGGGGGAGGAAAGGGAGCAGTGGGTGAGTACTTGGGAGGAAGAAATGCATTCAGTTTAACAAGCCCCCTCCCTTGCATTACTGTGGAACAAAGGTGACCAAAGGTCTCAGAGAAATCTCCAATGAGAACTGTGATGTAATGATTGGTGATTAGAGACATGTAGATCTTACCCAATAACAATGTGGAGGCGGGGACAATATAAGGGTGCCTGTACAAATATGGGTGCCTGTACAAATAAGCCTGTAAACATTATACAAAGGGCATTTTGAGACATGCAGACAGCCCTCATAAGACAGAATGCTAAATGCTTGTTTCAGTGTATTAAAGTACTACATGCACACTAAAGCCACAGCTGTTCCCACAGTTTAAAATGTGACTAAGGTACTGTATTTCTAGGAAGTACTGCTAAATTGAATTACATTTTTAAAGCACATAATGTCACTGGGATTAACATAGACACAAGAACCCTTCCTTCAGTGGCCAGATATTCATTCAGACTAATTACACAAGACTTTATACATCTGGACCAACCATAAAGCTGAATCAGCCCAAACATCTGTGTGTGCAAGATAGTTACTCTATCAAGTTCATGTTTAACAGACATCCTGGGAAAAAAACAAAAAAACTTTGTTCTTTGGTACTCATTGCGGCCGGGGTGTGGCCTCAGCCTCTGTTTTAGTGGAGGATCAGTGGAGGACACAAGCTGATATTCACCTTATCCCCCCGGACTCCTCTGTTTCCAGGGGGCCCTCTAATACCTTTCTCCCCTTTCTCTCCCTGTGGCGGAAAAAACAAACAAACCAACACCAGATGTGACTGTGCATTTGTAGATTTCCAAAGAAATCAGCCATGTAGCAGTTAAGGTCATTCACATTCAGATTTAACACAAAGATCAGCCCCTTAAATAAACAAGATTATAATTTTATTTTAATATACGACCAGATAATGATAACATTCTGAATGAAGATGTATTTCAGCAAGATTTTAGCCAAATGTTTTTGGCAAAAATGATTGGAAGACAATATAATGTCATCAGCTTTGTTATTAATCTCACTTTCTGATGCTAATGGAAAGTCTCATACTATTTTACCAGGCTTGCCAGGCATACCACAGTCCCCCTGGGAAACAATAAAGGAGACATTTTCAGTAGAAATCACAAATATGACATTTCATATTTTCCTACCTTTCTATACTTTATGCACAGCGATATATCTTTTGTATGTCCCATTTAGTGAAAATGGAGGAATTGCCTATAATATATAATATTTCACATGCTTAAAATCATGAATACACCTCTGTAAATCATAAGTGAAAGGAAAGCTCCATTTGAATATTAAGGCTGGCAGGATGGGCGCATTCTTGAACAACGTGTATTTTTGCTGATTTTAAATTTTATTTATAACGTCGACACATACTGTACAGTGTGCCTGGTTCTCATTTTCTGAGAAATATGGCGCACATAGAGATGTGAAATTAAGCTCCAGGTTGGAGGAGGCAGTAACACTGATGTGAAAAACCCATCACAAGAGATTCTTAAATTCTGTGCAAAGATGGTGTGTGTCTGAACATGTTTTCATACAGCAAATTCTTTGCCATCTTGCACAGGCCTAAATCGTTACATAGCCAAGTCTGCCAATCAGCCTAGAATGGTTCTATTAGCCAGTCTAACCCAGACTCCTCCAAACTATCCTACAAGCCAGATGACACATTAATAACATCCCATAGGGTTTACCAGTTGAGAAAGTAGGCAGAGACTGTTTATCCTTTAGCCTGATGTATGTGCTTCATAGATACATTGTAAATGCATGTGAAAATATCTTCCTGATCATACTGCCATGGATGTGTGTTTATGTGTAGCTTTGCATAGGGTTTCTGTATGTACTGACAGCATGTGTGTTTACTATGTTCATAATTGTACTACAGTGCTTATATGGGTCATCTCCTAATCCTCATTCAACCTCCTTTTGCTGCAGTCTGCTGGCTAACCACTGAATGTCTCCAGCAAGATCACAAAATATGTTTTATGAAAGAGATGATGAGTGCAGTAAATGGCATAAATAGGTCATATAATTATTCAGACTTCATTACTGTACCTTTTTAGCAACCAGTAAAATGTGGAAACACATAGATCTATGAGAATTTTCCAAAAAACATGCAACCAAATCTCACGATGATATCAAATGAGAATTTGTACAACATTGGTGGATTCGTGAAATGCTTTCTTTTAAAATCCTCAGTAATCTGCAGAGATTTACCTGGCGTATAAAGGGTTTAAGCATTCCAAATATAATAATATAATTTAAAGATAAACTTACAAAGCAACAATGTGTCACACCAGGATATGCTACATGAAATGACATAAATGTAATACTTATTCAGAAAGTGCAAGTATGTATTTAGGCAATCACCTTTTGAGAGCCAGTATAGAAAATAATGAGGCAAGCTAAATGAAAGAGATGTACTTCAGATTAAACTCACAGACTTTCTAAATTCTACTCGGTGAGGGATGTCATGTCAATGAGTTCATGTTCTAAAAATGTGTCACATGTGGAAACAAGCATTTCTTCAGTGAGACAAGGTCTGAATTCGACAGCTGCAACACTGAAATTGCTCTGCAACCTACACACACATATTTACCTCTCATGTCTTGTCATGTCAGGCATGTTGGTGTTGATGCAAGAGTGAGGTTTTGTAAACTGTACAATGTAAAGGAATCATGGATTACAAAGAACTCGATAAACTGAACAAATAATTGCGGCAAGCTACCACCTTACTGTCTGGTTTGATTCGTTGATATATAAGCATGTGGTCCACTTGTTATAAGCCAAGAGGATAAGAGCATCTGTCAAATGCTAGTAAAGGCTCATGAAGCCCCAATGGCCCACCACAAGTTTAGGGCAATACATGCAGAATACTCACATCATCACCTCTGTGCCCCTTATTACCTTGAACCCCCACAGGCCCACTGTCTCCCTGCAAAGCGATCAAAGAGATGTTCCAGAATTAAGTGACTATCAGTCATATATTTCGCTATTCCCTGGGTCACAGGTCAATTCCCCCTCTATCATCAAGATTCCAGAAGCTTCTTAGTCCCCTGGTTGCAGATATGGGGACAACATAGCATACAACGGCAGTTTTCCAATACCTGATTGTCTGCAGTCCCTAAATATGGTTAAGGTGTAATGGAATTAATGAGGGCAACACAGGAATTTTCTGATGGTCTTAGTTTCAGATTGATTGTTTGATTGACTGGTTGTTTAATTACCTTAGCTCCAGTGGAACCAGATAGTAAATGGACTGCATTTATATAGCGCTTTTATCCAAAGTGCTTTACAATTGATACCTCTCATTCACCAGAGCAGTTAGGGGTTAGGTGTCTTGCTCAGGGACACTTCGACACGCCGAGGGCTGGGATCGAACCGGCAACCCTCCGACTGCCAGATAACTGCTCTTACCTCCTGAGCTATGTCGCCCCTATACACCAGATACCAGATACACCAGATTAGAGACATGTAGATCTTACCCAATAACAATGTGGAGGCAGGGACAATATAAGGGTGCCTGTACAAATATGGGTGCCTGTACAAATAAGCCTGTACAAATTATACAAAGGGCATTCTGAGACATGCAGAGCCGGCACAAAGTAGACAGCCCTCATAAGACAGAATGCTAAATGCTTGTTTCAGTGTATTAAATTACTACATGCATACTAAAGCCGCAGCTGTTCCCACAGTTTAAAATGTGACTAAGGTACTATATTTCTAGGAAGTACTGCTAAATTGAATAACATTTTTAAAGCACATAATGTCACTGGGATTAACATAGACACAAGAACCCTTTATTCAGTGGCCAGATATTCATTCAGACTAATTACACAAGACTTTATACATCTGGACCAACCATAAAGCTGAATCAGCCCAAACATCTGTGTGTGCAAGATAGTTACTCTATCAAGTTCATGTTTAACAGACATCCTGGGAAAAAAAAACAAAAAAACTTTGTTGTTCTTTGGTACCCATTGCGGCCCGGGGTGTGGCCTCAGCCTCTGTTTTAGTGGAGGGCACAAGCTGATATTCACCTTATCCCCCTGAACTCCTTTGATTCCGGGGGGCCCTCTAATACCTTTCTCCCCTTTCTGGCCCTGTGGCGGAAAAAACAAACAAACCACCACCAGATGTGATTGTGCATTTGTAGATTTCCAAAGAAATCAGCCATGCAGCAGTTAAGGTCATTCACATTCAGATTTAACACAAAGATCAGCCCCTTAAAGTAATAAGGGGCACCAGATACACCAGATTCACCTGCTATTCCAGGAGATCCCCTTTCACCCTGCATAGCAAACAAATCACAGCAAACTAAACTAACCACACCAACTTAACCCAAAGAAGTAAGGATGGTCTGACTAAGGTTAGATTAATGCTGTGTCCACATGCTTGTCTCTGCTGCATAAACAAATGCGTGTGAACTTGTATGCATAATTTCATTCTTTCTCTGAATTTGGAATGCACAGCAATATCCTCCACCAGTTTAGAAGAATAAAGACACATGCCCTCGTGTGTACCACTAATTCATTTCACTGTGCAGTCCAGCAGCTGAGCTGTCCAGTCAATCCACTAGGGGAGTCTATTTCATGCACCTCTGGTGCAGGCTGACTCCAGGTGCTGGACTGAGCAAAGGGGTCATTCTTGCAGAGATAAGCCCATCAACAGAAGCCCTCACTCCCTGGACAACTCAGGCAACAATGCTTTGCCCTGTGAGGCTGCTAGCGACAGTGCTTTACAGCACTGACCCGCAGTGTTTTAACAGGACAAGTAATTTGACAGCCCCTAAAACACAGCATTGTGCATATGTATATTCTGTATTGGCATCAAACAGTGACTGGGAAGGTGAACACTTACCTTTTGTCCTGGTTCTCCAAAAGAGCCTGGGTCTCCTTTCTCTCCTGGAGGACCTGGCTCCCCCTTTCAAAAGAAACCATATTTTTTTTCTCATAATAAAAATTATGCTTTTGACAAGCCATTTACCCACAATAGTGAGAAAATGTCACATTTCACTTTAGACAAACATAGTTTTGCTTAATTTGGCTAAACCAGAGAGGAGAGAAGTATATGATCAAAGGTTTGGAGTGCTCCCTAACATTCTTCGATCTGCCAAAATTATTGACTGTGTTTTCATCCATTTTTGGAAATGCATTCTAAATGACCATTAATTATTTGGTATGGCAATAATATGATAAGTACAATTTTCATAATATGGTCCTTCTCGGTAACATAATATAGTATTCCTGGACAAAAGAAAAACAGTTTTTGGATTATTGCAACATCTCAGCAAGCAGCCTCCTTTGGAGAGCAACCAAGCCAAGAGTTTCTGGCATTACATTGGTGCCAAATAGAACTGGACCATGACAGTAGACTACTTTCACAGGCAATAGCAAGGTTAGAGAGGATTAGATATGTGTGTACTTCTTAAATCCTTACTGAACAAAGGAAGTGAGGAAATACAGCCATCAGTGAGGAGAACCAGTGGAACCTTCACAACTAGTGAAGGATGGAGGAAGGAGGGATTAGAGCATTCAGAACAAGGTGTGGAAGGAGATTGGAGTTGCAGTAGTGTTAAGATGGGAGGCTGGGGCAGAAGGAATGAAGAACAAGAGCAGCAGGAAGGTTTGTAGTTGGACCCTCTTATAAACTCACCTCCATCCCATCATTTCCTTTACAACCTTGAAGACCTGCTGAACCAGGCTCTCCCTGCTCAGATGAGAGAACAAGACATTAGGATTGTTATTCCTCACAATCTTCATAATAGCATTCATGTTTTGTGTGAGGAGGCACAAGCCTGTTATTTCCCATTGTAATTTGTCTTGTCTGGATGGTAACAGTTGCAATTCTCTCTTCCGTTCCTACTCGACATAGCCCTCAGATGACCGTAATGATGTAACCCAAAAGGATCAGTTCTGCTGTTTCCTCCCCAAATAGTCTGAATTGAAAAAAAACTGCTTTAAATCATGCATTTGAGACTAATGGCACATTTTAAGGGAGTCAAATGTATGATATTTATCTACTTATGATTATACAAAGAGGAAAAAATGTCTACAAGTGTTTTAAACTCTCAAGTCCCTCCAACTCCATTCTATATAATACCATCAGAAGGATCAATTTGTCCACAGTGTGATCTTAAAGCTAAAGACATGAGCAAATGTGAGGCAAGTCCTTCACAATTTCAGTGAAAGTGCAACCACATGGAAAATATAGAGAACTTATGCTATTCTGAAACTCTAGCTCCCATGGGTACGCAAGTGCAACATATTTATATGAGTTTGCACCATAGGGTGAGGCTATTAAATGAATGACAGTTTTTTAAAATAGCTTTAAGGACTACATTTCTTATTTTCATTACATTCAAATTTCGACATTTAGCAGGCACCCTTATCCAGAGTGACTTACACTACAGAAAAGCATATATGGTATCAATCTGATAGAAAATCATCTGTGTCACAACCAACAGCAGAAGTTAATACATGAATCAACAATAAGTTAAGGACCAATTAGATGCAAAAGAGGGTTTACAATGTACAGTAGTACTTTTAGCAGCAAATGGGTTTGAGGGAGTAGTGTTAGATGTAGAATAGGTAGGGCAAATGGGTATGAGGGAATAGTCCACTGTTACTGTATACTAGTATACTTCACAGTTAAACAGCAAGACTGTCTTTAGCTACACTGGCTTGTATGCAAATGTGCCTGCGGTGTGGTTACTTCAGAGTCAGTTCCAGAGAAAGGGAGAAAGATGGCAAAAACATTCAGGGGAAAAAAAGACCACATTGACCTTATTAATTTTTCACTGTTGCAGTAACCAAGACAGACCAAGATTTCCAAACAATTTTCAGCAGAAATTCCTGGGAATTTCCGCTTTCTCCCTAATAAGCAAAAAATCCCCCCTGCCACAGTCCAATGGGAAAACTATGTACTTTGCTTTGGATAAGAGCGTCTGTCAAATGCCTGTAATGTAACTAGTACACTGGAATGAAAATCAAAGCACAATTCCATGTAATTCACATTTGGGTCAGTTCTTACCACCTAGATTGCAGATAAATAGCATTAAAGTGCATTTATGCCTGCAATGAATCATTAGAACTATGTTTATTTTGAGAATGTTCTCTTTATCATCTGTAAGAAGTATAACTGTCATACAATTACACAAATGTGTATATTGAAGAGTCGATAGCAAAAAAATGTGATGTAAACCTGAATTTGAGTTCTCTGATTGCATGTGTAAGATGGTCATTCATAAATATATTCTCTCTCTCTCTCTCTCTCACTCACTCACGCACACACACACACACAGGGTCACTGATTGTGCCACAGATTGCTTTGCCAAAGAGACCAAAGAGAGGCACAACAAACCATTGGGCCATCTTTTCCATCAATGCCATTATGTCCCTTTTCACCCTGTTATTTAAAAAATGGGTAAAATATAATGATGATTGAGTTATTCATTAAATTAACAGACACATGAAATGATAAAAATTAATAATTCATCAGTTAACTAACCTTTTGTCCAGAAGCTCCTCTGGGTCCCTTTTGGAGACACAAAACATGAAAATGTATCTCAGAAATTAAACTGTCCAGAACAATCATGTGAAATTAAATTATATTTCCTTGTTAAAACTCATCTGTAATAAAATAATATAAAGTTTTACTTTGTGAATAGTATGAGAAAAGTCCCCACCTTCTCTCCCATGGAACCCTGGAACTACCATGTATTGTTAATTATATCCTTGATTTAACCTTTGGAACAATATAGAAATGCCAACAATTTTGCAGAAATGCTCTGAGGAGGAAATGAGCTGAACCTTCTCTCCTCTGTGCCCTGGAGGTCCTTGGTCCCCGGTGACACCCTGTGACAGGAACACATCTTGGTTAAAATGTAATAAATGAGAATCTTCACTCATGCAGTCTTTCCTGTTCAGCTACAGCATACAGAAGTAAGGAATAGAGGGAGATTCTTCCCAAAACCTGAAAATAACCCATAAATGTAATCGCTGTTCATTTCCACAATCCAATTTGATTACTTCCTTTCCATGAATGTTTCAAGCTGTGTCATGCTCACTGAACATAATATGGTGTATTCGTAACATTCCGAAACTAATAGTGATTACTGTGACATGCATTATTTTGCAAGTTATAGTTTTACTCAGATGCCATCTGTCCATCACTAATTCATTCCCTGTTTCCCCTTGAAAGATCATTCACGTGCCATGATTAAGACTCACCTTTGACCCCATGTCACCAGGTTTCCCAGCAACTCCCTGTCTTCCTGGTGTTCCCTAAAAACATCATTTTCATGACTGATTCAGAACTTGTCTTAAATCATTTATTGCTCATATATTTTTAATCATTGAATTAATGTAACTCTTGAAAGGACAATTATAAGCATTTTTGGGTTTCAGGAGCTCATCAAATGAACTCAGGGTTCCGGCATTGAGGCAGAAACTTGAATTACTGAAGACAACTAAAAAGGAAGGAAACTATTTTTTAAAAAGTGCAAACAACACTTCCACTGGGATTAAATGAGTGAGGTACACCAGAATATAAATTTTGTTGAATAGGGACAACAAAGGGACAACATCTGCAGGACACATTCACATCACACAGATGCTTTAAATCGTTAGTCCAAACAAGTTGGAATCTGAACAGACAGTGCTCATGATTATGCCCTTTGGCTTTCTGCTCTCCACTCTTGAATAAAAAATCACAGGAAGCACAACTCACACACAAGCATGCACACAGCACATGAGCACACAAACAGTCTTCCAGTGTCAGTTCCTTTCTAAGATAAATGGTTTCATGTTCTAGGGGAAATATGTTCATGGGCTCACGGAAATGATGGGACTAAACAGCAAAGTGTGACTTTTTACAAACACAGTCATCACCTCACCCTGGCCTCTATATACTCTCTAACTGAAAGTTACTTTTCTTTGTCTTTGAGTAACAAGGTAAAGGTTGAGTTCTTTTGATATATATTTGGGGTGCTCAGCACTCTCTGAAATCAAATAATTGAGGGGTTTCTTACATATTCATTTCAATGTATTATAGATCAACAGGTACATCATTGTGTACTCACAAACAGACAAACACCACTTCAATATACTACTACTATCACTATATTTACTATTATTATTATTTTGAATTCTGGTTTTTGCATGAGGAAGGAAAGTTCATCTTTTAACTGGCAATGCTATCTGTGTAGTCATAAAAATCAAATGTACAGTACATTAAATGTACATTTTAACATGCTAGATAGATCAGGTTTGCGTTAAGTATAAACCAGTCAAAGCCAAACTCCAAGCATCTGTATATATTTGCGTGTTGGACTAATTTACCCTTTCCCTATAAGTGGCTATATCAAATGTTTGTTTGTAACATGCTTGAGGAAAACACTGCCTATTCAACGAGGGTGGTAAAGGTTGCATCAAGAAACTGTACAAACATCCGGATTGTAAAGATTGTTAGGTCAGACATTACACCTATATGAGCATTTTCTTTAGCTCACTGCTACAGTTTTGCTTATGTTTCCTATATTTATCTATGAATCAATTTATCCACATGACTGGACAGGACAGGACACAGCAGTAGTGCGTGTATATAAAGTACCATTTTATAGAATTACTGGCATAAGAACTTCAGAGATAATTCAGTTATAGTTTCATGATTACTTGTAAAATTCTGTGTTATGCTGTGTTAGCTAACAGTGTAACGTTCCCCGCTCTTTCCATTCGAGACAATGCAGTTAATCTTTTAAACTGAAAATGAAAAAGAAGACCTTACGTGTTTATAGGATGAATCACACTGGGAATTCCTTTGAAGGACTCTGTCAAACAAATCTTTCAGCACCTGCATCTATTTGATTAACTATGCTCAGACATTTGTGGAGGTTGCTCCTGTTCTTTCCCAAGCACATTGTCATTTAATCTACTTCCCAGTGGTCATCCAATGGCAAACACACTGTGTTCAAAATTAAAAGGTTCACACTGTGATTTTTAACCCTGATGCCGCATGTATAAGTAGGAAGACGTGTGTTAGTGATTCTATTTGGCTGAATGTTCATTACCGTTTCCCCCTCTTCGCCCGGTGGCCCGGGTGGTCCTCTAGCAGCCTGTGAATTTCAGAAGCAGGTAATAAATCTGTGTCTGAGAGCCAGAGCCAGATGTATCAGCAAATCCAAAAGCCAAAGAGAAAACATGTGTCAGTGAATCTAAAAAGCAAAGGGAAAACCTGTGTTTGTGTATCAAAGAAGCAGAAGGAAAACCTGCGTTAGGCAATCAAAGAACAAGAAGGAAAACCTGTTTGTGAATCAAACCTGTGTCAACCTATGTTACTCATTCAAAAAAGCAGGGAGTAAACCTGTGTTACTCAATCAAAAAAGCAGGGAGTAAACCTGTCTTACTCAATCAACGAGGCAAGGAGTAAACCTGTGTTACTCAATCACAGAAGCAGAAAGTAAACCTGTGTTACTCTGTCAAAGAAACAGAGAGTAAACCTGTGTAACTCTGTCAAAGAAGCAGAGAGCAAACCTGTGTTACTCTGTCAAAGAAGCAGAGAGCAAACCTGTGTTACTCAGTCAAATAAGCAGAAAGTTCACTTGTGTTACTCTGTCAAAAAAGCAGGGAGTAAACTGGTGTTATACTGTCAAGAAAGCAAGAGTAAACAAGTGTTAGTCAATCAAAAAAGTAGAGCAAAGCTGCGTCAACAGGCCAAATGTGCCAATAAATCAACATCTCTTAGACTGATTAGTAAACATACATGTGGAGATCAATGTTATTACCTTGCATTCATATGAGCAGCACTGAAAAATAATGATTAGATAGTTATACCATCTGAATTATCATGACAATTCACATCATTTAACCATCTTTCCCCTCAGTCGGTTTAAAATGATTATTACAATATTCCAATGTCTAATTTAAATGTCCATTGGGGTTAAATTCAAGAAAATCAATGCAAGATTTTCGTGAAAGGGTCTATGGTTACTACTCACCAAAGTCTCTGAATCCTTGTACTATGTGAGAAACATGGGGGAACACAAATAAGATTTTATCAGTCACTGTAGATAAAATTACAAGAGGTGCATCATTTGTTAGCAGGCATTAGTTCAGAGCAGGTGATGTGCTGATCCCCTGATTTGTAAATCATTTGAATGGGGTGATACTGGACATCAGTAAAAAGATTTTGATTAATGGACCTGTGAAATTCCTTTTCCAAAATGATGCCTGGCGGACACAGATAGCTACAGTCATTGGTGCTTAAAACCGGATCCAGGGGGAATAGAAAACTGATCGCTTGGGACTTTAACTCACAATGGTGGAGAGAATGGTTTTGATGGTCCCTCTGACAATTGACGGGTTGTCACTTGTTGCTGACAGGTTGTATCTGTACTGAACATCTGTTGTGATGGTACCCAGTCTGTTGTCCTGAAATCACAAAAAGATGGCACAACACTGATTGTTACTGAGCGCTGAGATATCAGACATCCTGAGGTATTTTGGAACAAGTGGGAAGCTAAAGGTCTTCACAGAATGTCCAGATGAAATAGCCTTATGTGTCTCATGTAATAAGTGTTAAAATTGGCAGTGATCACACAAACTTAAACAAAAGTGGTGAACATCTCTGGTAAACTGCAACAAAGGCAACATCATTTGAATGTTGCCTCTGCTCACTGCAGTTCGCGACAGCTCATAATGCGTGTCATAAAAGGTGCATCAGTCATTTCCATTAATGCCAGTGCAATGACTGGCAATGACATTAAATCTATCTGAAAAGCAACAGTTAGTGAATTAGTGAAATCATATGAATTGAACCTGATGAATTAACTATTGAGAAAGAAACATCCAAGTGGTAGTGAACATGAAATCCCTGTGTACCAGATGGTCAGGCGTGATGGTGACGCCAAAGATTTGTATGTCCATTCCTCTGGCTTCAGTCACGACGTGGTTGATCCCGCCACAGGGCTCCTTGTAGCCATCAAATGGGTGGCCATCAGTCACAACAACCATGTATTTATTTCCATAGAAAGGAGAGGTCCTGTAAGAAGGTATCAGAACCCAGATTTAATGCAGTTATGGGTTTACAAAAGGGGCGACATAGCTCAGGAGGTAAGAGCGGTTGTCTGGCAGTCGGAGGGTTGCCGGTTCGATCCCCGCTCTGGGTGTGTTGAAGTGTCCCTGAGCTAGACACCTAACCCCTAACTGCTCTGGTGAATGAGAGGCCTCAATTGTAAAGTGCTTTGGATAAAAGCGCTATATAAATGCAGTCCATTTACCATTTACAAATCCATCAGATTATCGAAAACATGTTACTTTCAAATGAATGATGGTCAATCCATGTAACACCCCACACTAAAACTCCACTCACTTAAAAGTCAGTAAAATGTAGTTTTATGTTGAAAAAATAAACCCCAAACCCCAAATGATTTATGTTCATTACCATTATTAATGAATTAATGAATTCAAGAATGTATAAAGCATATATTTATATACTGAGACAACACATATCCTGCATTGTTCACCATTCCTTCATTATTAAATTACTATATATTACTTACAGTTCCAACTCCAAGTAAATATTCAGTTTTTTCTTTCATGAGAAAGGCTTTACCACAATTCTACTATGGATGAACAAAGCTGGATCCATCCATCATCTTAAGACATGTTTAAGAACAAAATTAGCTCCAATCTTGACAGTTGATTCCAGCACTATTTTACATAGTGTTCAAATAAGACAACCACATAAGAGAAGCAGAGATAATGTATTTTTTCTAAATATAAATAAATAATAACTGCTGGTTGGCCACATCATGCTCCGTCTCTACTATTCACCAGGTGTTTCCATCCAGACTGGTTGAGGAGCTGAATCCGTCCTCATGGTTTCATGCCACTAAATACCTAACCCAAGGGAATGTATGTCGTTTCTCTTGTGCACCATGCATCTTGCAGCAAACTCAACAAACATATACCAACACTGGCAGACACACATGCATTCTGTCTTGACAACCACGGAGGTCAAAACACATTTGGAAACATTGAAGATATCTACTTTTACAAAACTGATGTTGTATGATGTTTTACAAATAATTGAAGGTTACTTTGCCAAAGAAAAAAATTTGTGATAGCTTATTTGAGGCAGCTGAAGAATAATAAAACTGAGTTTGTCAAAACTGGTATGTCATAAAAGTAACACCTCAGTTAAATCTGTCCTTAAATCTGAGATTAAGTATAATTTATAGTTCTGTAAAACTGTATGTTGTTGAAAACATTATGTTGCATTATGAATGGAAACATACAGAAATATTTAGGCAATTTGTGCCTTGTTATTAACTGCACAAAACTTGAGTCAAGTTTTAAAATTATACAATTTGGTTCCTATTGCTAATACTTGAAAGTCTTCTAATGATTCATCATCAAAATAATTTATTGTGTGTAGTACATTTCTTCTTTTGCCAGATCTCCATGTGATTTACAAAAAGAGGCAACATTGCCTCAAGCACGACTAATTTGTAGAACCCTCACCTGATGTATCTCAATATTAAAAAATGAAACACATTGGGCCTCATTCACAAAACTATTTTTAAATTACTCTTACTTTTGTTCTTAAAAATGTTCAAAAGAAAAACCAATATAGGATTAATACACATGCAGACCTTTGTTTTTGTGCATATCTCAGGTGTATGAGATGATGAACGCTGGCTATTTGTAAATTTCATGCACAATCCTGTTCATGTGATTATCACAAGGACACCTCCATTACAAATACAGATAAGAAAAAAATGATGAATGCCAAAATGTTCTTGAAAACATTCTTACACACAGTTTATGAACAAATGTGATCGTACACAGTTGGTGAATGAGGCCAATTCATTGCAAATCAGTTCTGGTAAGAAGATAAATTAAATATTTTAGAAAAATTAGAATATTTCAGGAAACAAAATGAGATGCCATTCATACTCATAAAATGTCTTATAGCATTGCCTACTATGCTCTAATCAATTATTGAAGGAACATTATCTGAACAGCTGAAATTCAAATTTAATTATATGGTTGTATTCTATGATATATAACACTATACATGTGGCACTCTAGATTGTAACATAAAATTACTAGCACATGTTCAATAAATGAGTATCCAGTAATGAGACTGGTCTGGCATTGTTAGACTCAGTGGCCTAAGGGGGATACATTTGAAGATAAATGGTATGGCTGTAAAAAAAAGAAAAGAAAATTGGCTCCAAACCACAAGAATCTTCATGTTTTTCTTGTCGATTACTGCTAGGAGGGTGGGGATGGATTGTTCCAGATGCATAGAGAAGAAAGCATTTGTCAATTTCACACTTTCATGTTACAGGAGGAGTCCACTGGAATAGCAGGGATGGCATTTAAAGAGGGGGAGATAAGCTTTCTTTTCCAGCTTCTGTTGTGGAATAATTCAGGAATGATATCACCAGAGCCCTCTGGAAGATGTGGAATGCTCTGTGTGACTGATGAGGGCAATTAAGTTGTGTACACTCAGAGGCTGCTTGCCTGCACAGGCACAGTAAAACAGCCAAGTTCTGTTTTAATACGGCTTGACTGTGAGACATGCTAATATCCATACAGAGAAGTGCTTTTTCCCCCAACAGGACCACATAAGAGAACTGTATTTACAACTCAATAACAAACTTAAGGTTCAAACTTTCTTTCTTTGAGAGCCTAAGACAAGCTCATATGCAAACTAATTAGTGTCTTTTCATGAACAATTTACCACATTCACATCTCATCAAAGAAAAGAAATTCCAAAATTATGTATTTTTTTTGGCTGGATCTTGTTCTAACTGACAATGTTTTGTATGACCTGTGTAACAGTGTGGAACACAGACTCTTCTGACACACCCTAGTAGTTGCGTATGTCACGGTTCCTGCTGTTCGCCATCAGATGGCTCCCTAGTGTTTCTGTGTCCTGTGTTATTCCTTGTGATGGCTTCATTGATTCAATGGTTTTCCTAGTTCACCTGGTCTAGTTAGTCTTGTGATCACACCATTGTGTTTCAGTCTATAGTCCCTGTGTTTCCCAGTTTACTTGTTTGGTCTTAGCTTTTGGTTGTGTTTGCCTTGCCTGCCTCTCTTTGTACAAACCTTTTAAGTTACTCATGTTCCTGCCTCTCATTGTATCAGTCTCTCATGTTCCTGCCTTGTTACCAGTGTTTATGCCCTGTGTTAGTTTATTTTCTAGTGTGTTACGTTTAGTCTTCTTGTATTTGTATGCCTCCCAGTTTATTGTTTTCCCATGTGATTTCCCATTAAATTTATTTTTGTTTACTTAACGCCTGCCTCCGGAGTCTGACTCTGCGTTTGGGTCCACCAGTTCACTGAGACAGCAAGACCAAGCCAGAACATGAACCCAACTGAGAAAATCCAGTTTCGAATTGCAATTACCACCCAGGGTTTGGCAATTGACTGTCATGAACAACAAATACGGACTTTAACTGAAAACCTGCAGACCCTTGCTGTCTTAGTGAAAAACCTGTATTCATATTCATATTCATTGTTTAATTTCAAATCCAATGTACTGAAATACAGAGCCAACACAATAAAAATGGTATCACTGTCCACATACAAACTGCATTGTAGATTCGTCAAAACATGATATAACCGCAATATGTTAATTACATTTCAGTTGTCATGTTATATTAGCAAAAATTAGGAGAAAGTAAAAAACTTAATTTTCTGTCCCAAAACAATCAATTCTTTAATTGTTTCAATAAAGTCCTTCGAGTCACAATAAGCAGGCAAGGTACTATATTTCATATGGATAAAGCAATTACTGTTGCAACATAATGGGGAGGAGCAGCCAGTTCAAGCAAATCTCCAAGGTATTCTGGGTGTATGGTGACATAAGACCAAGCAATTCTATAAATGTGACAGACTGTTTGCTTTCTATATATACATGAAATTTATACTGTTCATCAAGATGTTTCATTTAAACTCAGAGAATCAGGTAAACATTTAGAAACTTAGTAGCATGATATGTTTAATAGGTTTGCCTGTCTTCTAATGATTCATTGTCAAAAGAATTTATTGTGTGTAGTACATTTCTTCTTTTGCCAGATCTCCATGTGATATATTTAAATGAAGCTCATGCACCCGCGAATGTATTGTGCCATGTATTCATTTGTCAGCTTTGAGCTGTGTGTTGTGAAATTTAGAAAATTATACAAACTATTGACTTGTCTTTCAGATGTTTGGGTTGTTTGGGTGGAACACTAAAGGCATACAATGCATTCTTTCCTTGCTTCACTCTGGTGTTTACAATTAAAAACATCTCTGTTCTCAACCCTGCCTATTCCCTCAAGATGACAAAGCTCATGTGCCAGCAAAGCAACATGATATTTGCTTCGGCTAGCTATTTTTCAGATTATTGGAATCACATCTCTTTCAAAAATATTAACCAGAGAACTGTGTAAGAACTATGGCATGAGCCCAACTGAAAAGACACCACTGTAGTAGTCAATCCTTGCATGTTGACCTTCTTCCCCTTCTTTTTCTATTGGCTAGATACAACCTACAAAGAAAAAAGGACCAGGAACATCCCAATAACTTTTTATTTTTCTGTACTACATTTGTGCCTTCCAACCAGATCCCATACTTTCCCAACTGAATTTTGATATCCTAAGGCCAATACTTGGAGACATTTCCTGTGGTTAGTTATGATTGGTTGAGAGACAGTCCATATGTCCACCATTCAGTGTGCATGTGTGATTTGTGTGGGTGTACATTTGACTATGTGACTATGCAAAAATAACTTTTAGGTGACACCTCCTGCAGTGTGATTCAGCACCATGAAAGGAATCAGATGTCCTAATGGTTCAAGGCCTCTGATTCACCAGCAAGTTAGAAGTTCAAAGACAGGTCAAAGTGGTAGTCCTTCCAAATTAATAGTTATATGTATATCTACAGCGACAAAGCCGCAGACGTGAGTTGCAATCGCATATTTATCATTAAAATTGGTGATGCTGAGGGAAATGTCCCTGTTCAGCTTTAATTATAAATAGCATTTCCCTCGTTGATTATTCAGCTATAAAATAATGATTAATTGATTATTAACTATTCATGTGCTTTGTGTATTACACTTCAGCCAAATTTACTCTGTCTATTTTACTATGTTGATGAAATGCGTTTATAACAATGTCTGGTGTGATGAATGGCCATGCTTACCTGGCCTGAGAAAGCAAATAATACGCAATGTGAAGAGCCAGATTATCACCTAGAACAAAAGATCTCAATTACCTTGCCTGCCATAAAAACACTTTTTCATCTTTAAAGTAGGCTGGGGAATAAGGAAGATCAAGAGATCAAAGGGACCCAAGACGACTCCTTGACCCCGAGAGACTTAAAACATTTAATCATCTAGACAAGCATGAAGGAGCAAGATTCTTGTTTTTGAAATGAATGATGAAACTTAATGGCATAGTGTTGAGCATTGACATTCCATGTGCTATGCTCAACACTCACAATGTGTATTGAGCATAGTGTTTAGCATGGCAGTCCCTGTGCTATGCCCAACACTTACAATGTGCTATTGAGCATAGTGTTGGACATAGGCATTCCCTATGCTATATGCAACACTAACAATGTGCTATTGAGCATAGTGTTGGACATTGACATTCCCTATGCTATATGCAACACTAACAATGTGCTGTTGAGCATAGTGTTGGGCATATACATTCCCTGGGCTATGCTCAACACCAACAATATGTTATAGAGCATAGTGTTGAGCATAGACAGTCCCAGTGCTATGCCCAACACTTACAATGTGCTATTGATCATGTCGTGTCTAGGAAACGACAGAGTTCCACGCCAATCGCCAATCTGTAGAAAACAATTTCAGGAGGGAAAAGACACAACAGCAGCAAGCTCTTCAGAAAGTTCAGACTTTATTGCACAGGTGCACAAAGCCGGATCAATTCAGCAGAATTGAACCTCGATTGTCAGTTTTGCATACATTTTATACACAATTTGTGCCCACAACCCCCTTTTAACACATTTCTAAAAATATCAGCCATCTGGTCTTTTCTGGCACAGCAAGGAGTTTCACTTTCCTGTTCGTGGGTCAACTTGACCTTTTTGGCATAAAGATGATTTTCGGTCCTTATGATGTTCCTAATGTATCAGTAAGTATTCTTATCATAGTGGACAGGTGCCCCAAAACCGATTTTTAGTTCTATTGATGTCTTTAATTAGTCTATTGATGTTCTTAATTAATCTTCATCAGTGGACAGGTACCCCAATTTTCCCTTACTTTGTACTTTCCCACTTACGCATACACCACGTCATTGCTGTCTGTATTTTTCCAATTTTCCCTTACTCTGTACTTTTTCACTATGCATACACGTCATTGCTTTCTGTATTTTTCCATACAAGTTCATAGAGTTTATAGCCTCCTGTACTTTTTCTTTTTATTCAGGTTACACAGGGGTCACTGTAAAGTATTAGTTTTCTAAGTTTTCTAGCATATTTCTATTGGGTAATAACGCTTTGTTAGTTTTTTTGGATTATATTTTTAGTAATATATGATTAGTTTTTGGTTAGTGTTATCTGCTGGAATTATTATTTGATTAGGTTTTCTGCTTAGTGAGTAAGTATGATTTTTCTTAAGCCTTCTGCATTTGCCTTTTTTCTACAGTGAATACTGTGGTTTCTTGCATTTCCATAAGCTTTGCTTGCAACTATTGATATAGAATCATTAGATTATATATTGGTTATATGAGTTTCTTAAGCTTTCTGCATTTGCCCTTTTCCTACAGTGGATACTGTGGTTTCTTGCGTTACCATAAGCTTTGCTGCAACTACTGATATAGAGTTATTGGATTACATATTGATTATATTAGTATATAGTTACACATGTGATATATGAGTGTATATAATTTTTATCATGAAGCATTGAGAGTTTGGAGGAAACAGTCTGATCAACATTGACAGGAATACCCTTTAACAAAAAAACTTTAACATGTGACGTCATCACACTCATGGGGAGTCTCAAAATTCTCCTACATTCCCCCCTTTCGGGGTCAAACCTCATGGCCCCGAAAAACACCCCTCGCTGTATTCTTATTCTCAGCGTCAGTCAGTGTCGGGTGTGCACCACCCCTGTATATTATGTTGGGTGCCTGCGCATCCCCTGCTGCCATAGCAGCATCCAAATGTATCGGATTCCTTAATGTAACGTTGTTCCCATGGTTCCTCCAACACTCTTTCTAGTCGCAAAAAATTGATTATAAATATCAAAGCTATTAACAAAGTTATTATACACAATTTCTTAACACGTTGATTCGTAGCACGATGTGTTGCTGCAGTCCTCGTAGTTGGTGGGCTCCTGGTATATCTTCCAATCCAGAGTACGCGGTCTGCGCGTCACTCCACTGGAAAGCCGGCCTGTGATTCTCGCACTGGACCCGCAGGGGCACTGTTGGTGCTGTTGCTCCCTGGGCTGGTGTCAGCGCCCGCAGTCCCTCCGCTCTCCCCGTCTTCTGAGAGCAGAGCTGCAGCTTCTTCCTGGACACCTTGTGTCCCCCCTTTTGCCCCCCTTATGTACTGTTCTTTTGTATCTGCACATAGTAATAAGTCATCAACATATTGCAACACCACACTTTTGAGATTTCTCTTCCCACGGTACCACACTTGGTCTTTCACTTGTGTCTTAATATCCCCTATTACGGCCTCTAATTTTGCTTCTTTTGCGCCTATTTTAATTAATGCCGGTTTTGTGGTCGGGCTTAACATTGTTTTCCCAGAGAACCCTACTGTTTCAATAACTTCTCCCGACAGTGGCAGATGTAAAGCATATTCTTTCTTAATGCATGTACATGTTGCTCCAGTATCTATCATCATAGCAACAATTTTTCCTCCGATTTGTACGTTTATTATAGGCTCTTGTTCTGGCCCGTTTGTTATCATTACATGCTGCCCTACTCTGCCTGGGTTCTCTGGGCACCCCTATTGGGCACCTTGATAATTCACAGGTCCCCCACTCTGACATGGGGGCTTAGCCTGGGGAGGTGGGGCCAAGTTGGGGTAACCCTGCGATTGCTGAGGCTGATTAGATACCCAGGTCCCCTGGTTACCTGGGTACATCCTTTGGGTGTTTGGACACCATCTTTTTATGTGCCCCTCCTGACCACATCCATAGCAAACTATGGGGCCCTGTCTCTGTTGATTAGGAAAACTCTGTTGATTCCAATTTCTATTCTGCATGTTGTTATTCTGATTCAGCTGCCCTTTCCACTGATTATTTTGACCACCATTCCCTGGCCCTCCCCCCCTTTGATACCCACCCGGTTGGGTGCCCCCCCCTTTCATATTACCTTGCATGGCCACTGGGTGAGGGATGCCGGAGAAGTCGTAGACCACCGTCGGCCGGGGCACCATCCGGCTGCTCCATGGTTCAGGCGGGGGGGTGGCTTCGAAGTTAAAGAATTCATTGTCCATATACTGTATTTTCACAGATGCCACTTTTTCCGCCTCTTTTTCTTTGGCTCTCAGCTCCGTTATTTCTCTCGCCTTTTTTTCTTTGGCTCTCAGCTCCTCCAGCTGCAACTGCAGTAGCTTCCTTTGAATGTCTTTTGTTTGATCTTCCAGCTTTTTCCCTTCTTTCCGCTGCCTGTCCACAGCGTGCACCACGTGATCCACAAACTCTCTGTGTGTCATGGTGTTCAGTCCCACCACCTCATCGAGGCGGCGCCCCACTTCCGGTGACATCCCCTCCTGGATGGCTTTGCGGAAGAGGGTGGTCATTATGGGATCTGCCCGTACGTCCCTTTTAGTTAACAATCTCCACCTGCGCAACTGCATGTGGATGTATGTCGCCGGTGGTTCATTGTCTTTTAACGGCGGTCCCGTTAAGGCCGCCATGTCCAGTCGTGCGGGATACAGGGCTCGCAGAGCAGTCCAAACAACCCCACGCACGTTATCAAACGGCCCACCGTCCACTGCTGGAGACTGCGCATGGTTTCTGTCAAAGCCAGCCTGCTCAAATATGTCCAGCATTGTTTCCATCCCCACAACCTTTCCCAGGAGAGCCTTCAGGTCCCCCACAGCCAGGATCCGGCCTGTCGTCTCCTCCCCAGCACCCTGATCCAGTGGCTTGCTCCATTCTGCAAATCAGGGAGATTGGTTATTACATTATGCATATCTTGGGTGGACCAGGGAATGTATCGGGGTACACCCCCTTCCCTAATCAATAATGGTGCTATAGTATTGGGTTTACTAGCATTATGGCTATATCCTTCTGCTGCTGGGTTACGCCGGGTTGGCGGCCTTTCTCTTGTGTTTTGATATCGCCCAGCTAAATCTCCTCCCACCTGTGCAGGCCCCTCTCCCCCGTCTGACTCTTCTGCCTCGCTATTACTTGCTTGGCATACCTCATTGTCGCTCGCCTCACTTTTTTCTGCTGGGGAGAACTCCTCCCCTTCATTGTTTTCTAATTCATACTCTGCTTGGGGGATTTGCTTTTTACTTGTAGTGCCTTTTGTTAAACTTGTCTTATGTTTATCTCGGGAATCTGTTCTGTTGGGTGTTTGGACACCATCTTTTTATGTGCCCCTCCTGACCACATCCATAGCAAACTATGGGGCCCTGTCTCTGTTGATTAGGAAAACTCTGTTGATTCCAATTTCTATTCTGCATGTTGTTATTCTGATTCAGCTGCCCTTTCCACTGATTATTTTGACCACCATTCCCTGGCCCTCCCCCCCTTTGATACCCACCCGGTTGGGTGCCCCCCCCTTTCATATTACCTTGCATGGCCACTGGGTGAGGGATGCCGGAGAAGTCGTAGACCACCGTCGGCCGGGGCACCATCCGGCTGCTCCATGGTTCAGGCGGGGGGGTGGCTTCGAAGTTAAAGAATTCATTGTCCATATACTGTATTTTCACAGATGCCACTTTTTCCGCCTCTTTTTCTTTGGCTCTCAGCTCCGTTATTTCTCTCGCCTTTTTTTCTTTGGCTCTCAGCTCCTCCAGCTGCAACTGCAGTAGCTTCCTTTGAATGTCTTTTGTTTGATCTTCCAGCTTTTTCCCTTCTTTCCGCTGCCTGTCCACAGCGTGCACCACGTGATCCACAAACTCTCTGTGTGTCATGGTGTTCAGTCCCACCACCTCATCGAGGCGGCGCCCCACTTCCGGTGACATCCCCTCCTGGATGGCTTTGCGGAAGAGGGTGGTCATTATGGGATCTGCCCGTACGTCCCTTTTAGTTAACAATCTCCACCTGCGCAACTGCATGTGGATGTATGTCGCCGGTGGTTCATTGTCTTTTAACGGCGGTCCCGTTAAGGCCGCCATGTCCAGTCGTGCGGGATACAGGGCTCGCAGAGCAGTCCAAACAACCCCACGCACGTTATCAAACGGCCCACCGTCCACTGCTGGAGACTGCGCATGGTTTCTGTCAAAGCCAGCCTGCTCAAATATGTCCAGCATTGTTTCCATCCCCACAACCTTTCCCAGGAGAGCCTTCAGGTCCCCCACAGCCAGGATCCGGCCTGTCGTCTCCTCCTCCAGCACCCTGATCCAGTGGCTTGCTCCATTCTGCAAATCAGGGAGATTGGTTATTACATTATGCATATCTTGGGTGGACCAGGGAATGTATCGGGGTACACCCCCTTCCCTAATCAATAATGGTGCTATAGTATTGGGTTTACTAGCATTATGGCTATATCCTTCTGCTGCTGGGTTACGCCGGGTTGGCGGCCTTTCTCTTGTGTTTTGATATCGGAGTTCCCCAGGGCTCAGTCCTTGGTCCCCTTCTCTTCTCCATGTACACCAGATCCCTTGGCCCTGTAATATCTGCCAATGGCTTGTCCTATCATTCCTATGCCGACGACACGCAACTCTTTCTCTCCTTCTCCCCATCGGACACACAGGTTCCTGCCCGCATCTCCGCTTGCCTGAGGGACATACAGAGCTGGATGGACAATCACCACCTGAAGCTCAACCCAGGAAAGACGGAGCTAATCTTTATTTCTGCTCTATCCTCTCCCCTCCTCGACTTTTCTATTTCCTTAGGGGACACCGTAGTGACATCATCACCCTGCGCCAAGAATCTCGGAGTGATGATGGACAACAGGCTGTCCCTCTCCAACAACATTGCAGCAGTAACCCGGGCATGCAGATTTTTCCTATACAACATCCGCAGAATCCGCCCCTTTCTCACCACCTACTCAACCCAGCTCCTGGTCCAAGCAATGGTTCTATCCCGCCTGGACTACTGCAACTCTCTTCTGGCTGGACTACCAGCATCTGCCACCAGACCCCTGCAGCTCATTCAGAATGCTGCGGCTCGTCTGGTCTTCAACCTCCCCAGACACTCCCACGTAACTCCCCTGCTCACTACCCTCCACTGGCTGCCTGTTATAGCTCGCATCAAATTCAAAACATTGGTCCTAGCATACCAGGCAGTCAAGGGATCAGCCCCAGCATACCTTCACAAGATATTCAAACCCTACATGCCAGCCAGATCCCTCCGTTCTGCTACCTCAGGACGCCTAGCACCTCCCCCTCTTCGCACCTGCACTTCCAGAACACGTCTCCTGTCTGTTCTGGTCCCACGATGGTGGAATGACCTCCCTGTGGAGGTCAGAACAGCTGAGACTGTGAACAATTTCAAACGACGACTGAAGACCCACCTCTTCAGGCTGCACCTCTCTCCATCCCTCCCTTCCCCCCTGTAAATGACTAAACTTAGGGTTGTAACTAGGCAGCTGTTTCATAGGTTAGTTAGTTGATGCGCCTGTCTTAACGACTACTTGTACTTTTATTTATTTTTATTTTTCCATAGATTGCGTTGTTGCCGTTCTCGTTGTTAGTGTTAATCAGTTTAACCATCAGGGTCCAAGTTGAACTATGCGGTTGTTCCCTGTACTTGGACCGGTACTTCTCTCTAGGGGTTTCGTCATACTTGTTCCTGGTTATGGTTATACACTTTGTTGTACGTCGCTCTGGATAAGAGCGTCTGCCAAATGCCTGTAATGTAATGTAATGTAATGTAATATCGCCCAGCTAAATCTCCTCCCACCTGTGCAGGCCCCTCTCCCCCGTCTGACTCTTCTGCCTCGCTATTACTTGCTTGGCATACCTCATTGTCGCTCGCCTCACTTTTTTCTGCTGGGGAGAACTCCTCCCCTTCATTGTTTTCTAATTCATACTCTGCTTGGGGGATTTGCTTTTTACTTGTAGTGCCTTTTGTTAAACTTGTCTTATGTTTATCTCGGGAATCTGTTCTGTTGGGTGTTTGGACACCATCTTTTTATGTGCCCCTCCTGACCACATCCATAGCAAACTATGGGGCCCTGTCTCTGTTGATTAGGAAAACTCTGTTGATTCCAATTTCTATTCTGCATGTTGTTATTCTGATTCAGCTGCCCTTTCCACTGATTATTTTGACCACCATTCCCTGGCCCTCCCCCCCTTTGATACCCACCCGGTTGGGTGCCCCCCCCTTTCATATTACCTTGCATGGCCACTGGGTGAGGGATGCCGGAGAAGTCGTAGACCACCGTCGGCCGGGGCACCATCCGGCTGCTCCATGGTTCAGGCGGGGGGGTGGCTTCGAAGTTAAAGAATTCATTGTCCATATACTGTATTTTCACAGATGCCACTTTTTCCGCCTCTTTTTCTTTGGCTCTCAGCTCCGTTATTTCTCTCGCCTTTTTTTCTTTGGCTCTCAGCTCCTCCAGCTGCAACTGCAGTAGCTTCCTTTGAATGTCTTTTGTTTGATCTTCCAGCTTTTTCCCTTCTTTCCGCTGCCTGTCCACAGCGTGCACCACGTGATCCACAAACTCTCTGTGTGTCATGGTGTTCAGTCCCACCACCTCATCGAGGCGGCGCCCACTTCCGGTGACATCCCTCCTGGATGGCTTTGCGGAAGAGGGTGGTCATTATGGGATCTGCCCGTACGTCCCTTTTAGTTAACAATCTCCACCTGCGCAACTGCATGTGGATGTATGTCGCCGGTGGTTCATTGTCTTTTAACGGCGGTCCCGTTAAGGCCGCCATGTCCAGTCGTGCGGGATACAGGGCTCGCAGAGCAGTCCAAACAACCCCACGCACGTTATCAAACGGCCCACCGTCCACTGCTGGAGACTGCGCATGGTTTCTGTCAAAGCCAGCCTGCTCAAATATGTCCAGCATTGTTTCCATCCCCACAACCTTTCCCAGGAGAGCCTTCAGGTCCCCCACAGCCAGGATCCGGCCTGTCGTCTCCTCCCCCAGCACCCTGATCCAGTGGCTTGCTCCATTCTGCAAATCAGGGAGATTGGTTATTACATTATGCATATCTTGGGTGGACCAGGGAATGTATCGGGGTACACCCCCTTCCCTAATCAATAATGGTGCTATAGTATTGGGTTTACTAGCATTATGGCTATATCCTTCTGCTGCTGGGTTACGCCGGGTTGGCGGCCTTTCTCTTGTGTTTTGATATCGCCCAGCTAAATCTCCTCCCACCTGTGCAGGCCCCTCTCCCCCGTCTGACTCTTCTGCCTCGCTATTACTTGCTTGGCATACCTCATTGTCGCTCGCCTCACTTTTTTCTGCTGGGGAGAACTCCTCCCCTTCATTGTTTTCTAATTCATACTCTGCTTGGGGGATTTGCTTTTTACTTGTAGTGCCTTTTGTTAAACTTGTCTTATGTTTATCTCGGGAATCTGTTCTCTTGGTAATTTTTTTCTTCAGCTGTTCCCATTTGTTATACGGGAGCTTTTCCCATTTAAAATTTCCCCACCCCGCAGTTTTGCATTTTTTATGTGTTTCCCCGTCCCTTTTTGGCCCCACCTGTTCAGGCTTTTGGCATATTTTAGACGTTTGCTGTTTTTTCTCAGTGTCTCTTATCTCCTTTGCCTTTTTTATTAACCGGCTATGGTATTCATCATACTCGTTATATTTTTCTTTTAACAGCTCTTCTAACTCCTCCACTTCCTTGTATTCTCTCCTTAGCTCTGTTACCCTTTTTTCTATTTTTCCCTTTTCTTCCTCGAGCCGCGCTCTCTCTATCCCGAGCTGTTCCTCACTTTCCTCATGTTCTACCCACCCTTGTATCTGAACCTGTACTTTTACTACTGGACACACTGTTACTGCAGATGTTACCGGGCCTATTGGATACACGCTTTTCTCTTTTATTTCCGTATGTCCCGATGACTGTGGGGCATACGGAGGAGGAATTATTTCTTCACTGCGATCCCCACTAATTCCTACATATTTTTCTAGGGAAGCGGACCTAAACCACCCTAAAATTCTTTTTTCCTGTTCTCTTTTTCGCTTTCTTTTTTCTGACTTGTCTCCTGTTCTGTAATTTGCTATTACCCCTCCCATCTGATCACATATTTCTCTATCAAACGTACCCTCTTTAGGCCATTTTGTCACCATTCTTTTAGTTCTTTTTTTCCATTTTCCTGATATATGTTCTATCTCTTTTTTACAATTAGGATATTTTCCCGTGATTATTTCAACCGGCGTTTTCTCTCCTTTTTCCATTATTTTATGTTTACTTTATACTTTTATTTTATTCTCCTACACACTTCACGTTTTTTTACTTATTTCCCCCCTTTTTCCTTTATAGTTGCACATACAAATAAATCACAATTTTTACCTCAATACAACGTTAGTTCCGCGCAAACACAAGCATCTAATCTAAGCATAAACACAGTTGAACAATATTTTACCTTACCAACAATAATTTTTCTCTTACTTTATACCTCAGAGGACAGTGTTTTTCCCAAACACGCTTTTACCACGGCTCTTGCAGGTGGCCTTTCTTGGGTTTCTCTCCTCCCAAGTCGCTGGCACCTCTTTTTTAAAAACAACAGCCACAGTGTAAACCTTCAGCAGCAAAAATGCATTTAAACACTATTCCAGCACACTTTGCAACAAAACAACAGCAACAGTGAAAACCTTCAGCAGCCACAATGCATTTAAACACTTATGCTAGTTTCAGCACATTTTGCAACACAAAAACATATATTGTCCTGTTCTTATACCACACTCAATTCACTCACGGTTCGTAGCGCACGTTTCTGAAGAGCTCGCTGCTTTTCTTTCACTCAATTTTCGGTGTTAGTATCCGGGTTGGTTTTACGAAAGGATGGTACCTTTTTCGTATCCCGGACGAGCCCCCAAATGTCGTGTCTAGGAAACGACAGAGTTCCACGCCAATCTGTAGAAAACAATTTCAGGAGGGAAAAGACACAACAGCAGCAAGCTCTTCAGAAAGTTCAGACTTTATTGCACAGGTGCACAAAGCCGGATCAATTCAGCAGAATTGAACCTCGATTGTCAGTTTTGCATACATTTTATACACAATTTGTGCCCACAACCCCCCTTTAACACATTTCTAAAAATATCAGCCATCTGGTCTTTTCTGGCACAGCAAGGAGTTTCACTTTCCTGTTCGTGGGTCAACTTGACCTTTTTGGCATAAAGATGATTTTCGGTCCTTATGATGTTCCTAATGTATCAGTAAGTATTCTTATCATAGTGGACAGGTGCCCCAAAACTGATTTTTAGTTCTATTGATGTCTTTAATTAGTCTATTGATGTTCTTAATTAATCTTCATCAGTGGACAGGTACCCCAATTTTCCCTTACTTTGTACTTTCCCACTTACGCATACACCACGTCATTGCTGTCTGTATTTTTCCAATTTTCCCTTACTCTGTACTTTTTCACTATGCATACACGTCATTGCTTTCTGTATTTTTCCATACAAGTTCATAGAGTTTATAGCCTCCTGTACTTTTTCTTTTTATTCAGGTTACACAGGGGTCACTGTAAAGTATTAGTTTTCTAAGTTTTCTAGCATATTTCTATTGGGTAATAACGCTTTGTTAGTTTTTTTGGATTATATTTTTAGTAATATATGATTAGTTTTTAGTTTCTGCTTAGTGAGTAAGTATGATTTTTCTTAAGCCTTCTGCATTTGCCTTTTTTCTACAGTGAATACTGTGGTTTCTTGCATTTCCATAAGCTTTGCTTGCAACTATTGATATAGAATCATTAGATTATGTATTGGTTATATGAGTTTCTTAAGCTTTCTGCATTTGCCCTTTTTCTACAGTGGATACTGTGGTTTCTTGCGTTACCATAAGCTTTGCTGCAACTACTGATATAGAGTTATTGGATTACATATTGATTATATTAGTATTTCGTTACACATGTGATATATGAGTGTATATAATTTTTATCATGAAGCATTGAGAGTTTGGAGGAAACAGTCTGATCAACATTGACAGGAATACCCTTTAACAAAAAAACTTTAACATGTGACGTCATCACACTCATGGGGAGTCTCAAAATTCTCCTACAATCATAGTGTTGGACACAGACATTCTCTATGCTATATGCAACGCTAACAATGTGGTATTGAGCATAGTGTTGGACATACAGTGGGTTTACATGATGTTTGAAAAAGTCAATTTATTGTATTAGTCCGGCTAAAACTGGACTTTTAAAAATCATGTAAACATCGTAGTCTGACTAAAATCGTACAAAGTCGAATTTTTCAAAGTCGGACTAACATACCTAGATAATGTGGGTTGGGTCGATTTACTACAGCATGTATACGCTTCAATCGGACTACAATTGGCCTAGGCGTTCTGCGCATTTTCCGTAATTTACATAGCAACTTTACGCTCACAGTGGCCAAGCGGAATCGATAACGTTTCAAAAAATATATAATTTAAAAGATTTAATTCAATCTTCTACTGGGACTTTTGCCGTTTATTGAGGGTGTGGCTGAAAACTTTGGTGCCGCTGACTATAATCGAATGTTTTTCACATTTACTGTTCGATTGAGCCAAGTAGCCTGCCATTCAAAGTACATTTTTATGGGTTAGTGCTGTCCGATTGTACTTCACATTCACCTTGTACGGCAATCAATAAAGGCTAACAGCACAGTACCACTTAATTATTGTCACTTCTATCACAATGAACTAAAAAAAGGAGACAAACATCCTTTTCTGTGAGAAATGCATTGTCGAGCTCACGTGCATACACTGCTGGCAACATTCTAAAGCTCCGTTTTGCCCTCCCTAGTGGCATGGCGAAAAAAACACATTTCTGGACGGACAAGGAGACCAACTTCATGCCATCGCAACTAAAGGAGTTAAATATCCTAAAATACATGGATGAGAGAAAAACGCGGAATGACGAACTATTCAAAAAAGTTGTGACAAAATTGGAGGAAGCAGGATTTATAAGAAGCTTTAGTCAGACTCACCTCGGTCATTAATTAGATTCTTTCCGAGTCATGTATATTGGGACAACGACAATAATCCAATTAAATCTAATCTTTGGCCAAATCGAGCTATTAGTATAGCTTGATTTCAACTGTTCATGTAAAAGTACTGATATACATTCCCAGTGTTATGCTCAACACTCACATTGTGCTACAAGCATAGCAAAGAATGCATTGCACACAAGTAGGTTCTAGTTTAGCCTGACAAAATGCCCACTTATTGCTTTCCTCAAGAGAAGGCCACACTACATTAGAATCATGTTTTGAAATGTGCATTGCACTTGATAGTTGTGTCTCTTCTGAGATTGCAAACATAAATTATATCACATGCTAAAGCAAACTAACTTTTTCATTTACACATAAAAGATAGTAAAAGCAGTCAATAAAGTGATGGCACACGTTTCGGATGTTCCTTAGTCATAGACAGACATCAGATGTCATGTAAAAAAGCAGGGTCTCAGTTCTATTTCTCAACGGCTAAGGAAACTTTGTTTAATAGGTGCCATAATATATGACCAAAACAGAGCTTTGGGCCAGTGCCTAATTACAAAACTGGAACCATTTATAGCAAAGGAAGTAGTTTTTTTTATCAGAAACACACCTAATATTGAAGAGATTCGTTTCAAAAGCCCTGTATGATGTCAGCTTCTGTCATTGCTTTTCCAACTATCAAGACCAGAAGGGCAAGGGTGTATTTACAAACCTGTTGTTGATCTGGTCCACAAAATCCAGAGCAAACTTTTTAATCTTTTCCACCAAAGATCCATATGGCTTGGCTCTGAGGGCCACACTCTCTGAGGTATCCAAAACGATGTAGACATCCACAGGGCAGTCTGGGGGAGGAGAGCAAAATGGCCGGTCATGTAATTGTTCAGTAAACAATAGGGGGCATCCTTGGAGTTCTACTAGTTCTCCTTGGAGCAGAGACACTGTCCCAAGAGCAAAGGCTGTTTTCAGGCTGTCATCATATCCTTAGAAACTAGCCTACAGTATTATCTCTAAGCATCCACAAGTTTGCTCTGGAGATGCATTTGTTATTAATGCCGAATGTATAGAACCAGCAGATACAGGGAGCATCATAATGTTTGGCACAAAGACATATTTTTTTCTTGATTTGGCTGTGTACTCCACAATTTTAGATTTGTAATCAAATAATGTAATTAAAGTGCAGATTCTCAGCTTCTATTAAAGGGTATTGTTTATGCATTATGGTTTCACCACGTAGAAACTACAGCACTTTTGATACATGGTACACCCCACTTCAGGGCACCATAATATTTGACAATTGTTTTCTGATTAGTCAGGTGTGTTCAATTGCTTCTTAATGCAGGTTTAGGAGAGCTTTCAGTATCTAGTCTTGATTCTAGGCTATCGATTGCCTTTGCAGTCTGTTATTGGTGTTTGTCAACATGAGGACCAGAGTTGTGCCAATGAAATTCACGAAACCTATTATCAAGCTGAGGCATAAGAAAAAAAAAACAGTCAGATACATAGGCCAAACCAAACCTATGGCTTGTTTGGAATAAGTCAACTTTATTATCTCACAATGATGAAATTTATTAGCCTCCAACACGCAATACACAATGAATTTAAAAACATTAACAAGAACAAAAACAACATCACCATACAAGTGAGGAAGTACATTAAAACATGGGAAATAAAGTTTTACTGGCCTATAATTACTTCCGCTCTGCGGAGAGCTCATAGTACAGATGGATCCCGGCTGAGATAAAGGAGTCTGCATAGTGATTTGTCCTTATCCTGTGCTTCAGAAGCTGCCTACTATAATAATTAAGAACAAAGGGAGCACTGGTGAGCTCAGAAAGCCCTAATAGGTTAAGGAAGCCCTCTACAGTGGATGACTGAAGAATGCTCAGCATATTGAAGAAAAAAAACCCTTACACCTGTCCAACAGATCATAAAATCTCTTCAGGAGGCACACGTGGAGGTGGCAGTCACTCCCGTCTGCAGAAGACTTCATGATCAGACTGACAGAGGCTACACTGCAAGATGGCCAGGTTACAGTTTTCCAAGAATGATCGAAAAGAGCCTGCAGCCTGCAACTGTGATGTTCTGTGTAAGGACCCACACGCAGACCAGGGAAATCCAAAAAACGTTGTCTTTATTCAGTCCGAGGTTCGAAGCCAGGTGATCAGAGAGAGGACGGTGCCGAATCGAGTTTCCAAAAGAATAGTAAAAAGACAGGCAAAAAGTCAAAAAACCAGGAGATCAGAAATAGCGAAGGTACAAAGGGGCAGGCAAAAGAGAAGTCAAAGAAAAGCGAAGGTCGAACCAGAAGCAAACAAAACCAAAAGGGGCAGGCAAACTCGAAGTCGGGCAAAGGGGTGTCGCAGGAATCTCAATAAACAAAGGCTTACAAATAATCGGCACAATGAATATGATCAACGTTCTGACATTGAACAGGTGGAAAAGACTGACATTTATACACTGGGGAAGGTAACAATCAAGGAGGGGTTAAGTGAGTGAGGGAGGAGTAACAAACAACATCCAGGTGAAGAACATTAGGAAAACTAATTCAATGACGGGACTGACAAAACGCGGACTGGAATCACATAGACAACAATGATAATAGACGGCCTGGGTGAAGCAGGTAAACACGTGCAGAGAGAGAGAGGTGCAGTTAGAGCAAGAGACAGGTGCAGGCAATTGCAGAACTCAGCGTTAGAGCAGGCTAGAAAGAGAAGGGGCGGAGCTACAGCGCAGCATGGAAAAGGGGAGACTGGTTAATGTATTAGTATAGTGATCTAAACTATCAAAAACCCAAAACTAGTGTGTGTTAGTCCATTAGTAATATTCACATGTTAGTATATTAGCGAGGTTAGTACTTTACAATCTATAAGTTAGTAGGGATTAGTAGAAATTAGTAAAACTAGAAATAAGCAGGAAGTAAGGCGAGAATGGAAAGAAGGGGGGAAACCACGAAAACCCGGAACCACCCGAATAGTGAAATCACACAAGTACAGGGGAGTGAAGCAGCTCAGGGAACACAGACACAGAGACAGTACTGGGGAGACAAGTGACCGGAAATACAGACTACAACAGCAACATTAACTGGTGACGAGGTTCTAACCTTGTATAAGCTGCAAAGAAAACAATAGTCGCAGGGGCTTTTAAATAGTGAAGGCAACCAGGCAAGAAACACTTTTAAAAGAACATTGCATGCAGAAGACAGGCTAACAGGGCGGCACTATTTGGACAGATCACGTGTTTGCAGAAAGTAATGAACAGTGGGCTACTTACATTGATAGACTTAGTCACCACTAATCATATCAAAGATGATAAGAGGGTGGCAGTACTTCTGAGTGTGATGGGTAGTGAAACATACTGACTATTATGGAGCCTAATTGCATCGAGAAAGCCAGGTGAAATAAAGTATGTGTGCACCATGGCAATGCTGCAAGAACATTTCGCTCCCAAGGCCCTGGTGATTGGTGAAAGCTTTCAATTTCACAAGAGGAAGACAAGACTGTGGCACACTATGTAGCAGTTTTAAAGAGGCTAGCAGAGCACTGTGAATGTGGATGATGCTATGAGGGATAGTTTTGTGTGTGGTTTGAGGTGCGAGGCCTTACAGGAATGCCTGAATGCAGAGAAAAGTCTTAACTTTCGGAAGCCTTTGGTGGAAGCTGTTTCAACGGAGACCGTCACGAGGGAGTCGGAGCAGCTGAATAGCTCGTTCAAGGTAAATGCCCGTGGCTGCTGGGCCGAAATGCACAGTAAACACTGTGGCTGAAAGAATCATATGTAGCTATAAAGACTGTCGATGCAGGGATTGAAACTGCTTCGATTGTGGAATGACAGGTCACCTAGCCATGTGTGCACATGCAAAATACGAGATAGGAGAAGGGATATCTGTAAGAGAATGAGAAAGGGGGAAAACAATATAAACAGAAAGTGTATCATGTTGAAAAGAATGACAATGACTCTCTAGCGATGAATGTGACAAGCGTGTTAAAAGGACAGGATGCTATGTGCAGCATCCAGTGACAGAGAGAGCAACAAATTCAAACAGATATTGACACTTTAGGGAAACAGCACAACAATATGTGAAACCAGAAATTGACAGGAAAACATGGTCTACGGTGCTGCCATTTCAGTGATTTTAAAGGACAAATATGAAGCAATCTTGTGCCTCTTAAGAACTCAGACCCTGTTTACACTTGGTTTTAAAATGCATTTTGGTGATCCGAACACAAGTGGACAGCCGAGACACATCGCCGTTCACACCTGTGTCTATCATGCATCTCCAAGGTGTCCAGCTGACCACTTTTGTTCAGATTTAATTACTGCCTACGTCACTTTCACTAGAAGGCCAAAGAGCCCTGTGCACAGCCTAAGTTAGTCTGCTGCCAGACAAGCGCCAGATTTGTTTTGCACGGGCTAGCTAAGAAAACAAAAATGTTTCAAGAACTAATATACATATACAGGCTATTTTGTTGAGATTGGCAGGACAAAGTCATTTGCAACTTGCAAAAGAACACAGGACAAGACGAAAAATTGCATCGATGACGTATTTTCCTGTTACGTCCTTGTCGGGGACGCATCAGGACGCGTTAGCGCTTACACTACAAAAGATATGTGGTCAAATGAGTCCCAGACCACCTCGGCAAGTGGTTTGAGTGATCGGATCACAATGCGTCTTGGTGCTCGTTTACACCTGTATTTAGCGCTGTCCACTTGTGATTCGATCGCCCAAGACGCATTTTAAAACCAAGTGTAAACAGGGTCTATGACACTATACTTTGGACATATACTTGGAAGATTGTCGCTACCAAGAGGATCATTAAAGTGACAGTTGGAATGAATGGACTGTAATGCCACTGCATGTGGTTTAGGGTAATTACCCCATTGTTTGCATTGCATGTGGTTTGGGGTAACTATCCCGTTGTTTGCATTGCTTATGGTTTAGGGTAACTATCCCATTTTGCATTGCATGTGGTTTAGGGTAACTATCCCATTGTTTGCACTGCATGCGGTTTAGGGTAACTATCCCATTGCTTGCATTGCATGTGGTTTAGGGTAACTATCCCATTGTTTGAATTGCATGTGGTTTGGGGTAATTACCCCATTGTTTGGTGGGGACTGGTTCCGGTGCATAAAACTGAACTGGAAAGAGATTCAATTGGTCACTAAACATAGCAGACTCCCTAGGGGCAGCACCCATTGTGAGAAATTATGCAAACTTTGCATTTTTTACAGTGATTTTAGGAGGTTGAGATTTTGTGAAAGCGAGTAGGTAACTGGGTAAACATATGCTATTGGATATAACAGATACGTACACTTTTATCTTAGATGGAACTTAGATGGAGAGTTACACTACATTTCCAAAAGTATGTGGACACCGGTTGCGCATTTAGAATGTACAACTGAATGATCCTCTTAAAGGATTTCAGCACTAGTGAGTACAGAGCTTGTTGGGTCCCATGTTTTGGTCTGCTGGACGGGGATGTATTTTTACACTTGAGCATCAGTTCTGCTCACTAATAGCTTAAATAGCTGTTGGAATACACTGGCAAGCAGGGCAGATCAGCGTTTCAGCATAGAGCCACATACTCCTGGGGCCAGGAGATTCACTGCCTGCATTCTTTTAAGGAATGTTGTTACACAGTCCCTTATAATAGTACATGTTTCACCAGGAATGAGGCTGGGAATTAGGTTGATTGTTTGTAAGGCAAGACAAATGACAAAATGAAAGGGATTGTAGATGTAAACATCTCAAGTAGCTCATCTGAGGAAACTGAATAAAATGACACAAAGTTACACAGAATTGAATAAACTATTTGCAGAATAGTACTCACTACCTACCCACAAAAGTTATTATATAAAAGTAGTTTAAAAAAACAATAAATGTTTTTACCCCCCAAACACCTTTTTATAACAAAATTATTGAGTATCATGGACGATACAGATGTTTTTCTGTGCTGTTCAGGTATTTCGAAAAAGTTGATCTTATTTAAATAAAGGCTTTCAAATTCGATTGCCTTTAGCTGACATTCCTATATACGAAAGAAGTGTAAATGATTTTTCATTCAACAAAGCAGCAGTTGGCAAACATCTACAAATTTATTCAGGACACTTGGCTCCTAATCTTCATTGTTTTCTCATGCCAAACTAGAATCAGAGATGATTAGGAAACCATTTCTCTATAATGTAACAGAAATCAATATTCCTCTATTCTTTCATATATCAATATTTCCTTTGGCACACATTAATTTCAATATCTGATAGCACATTTGACATCTATTTATTTAAATATGAATTACTACAAAGTTAGTAGAGCAATGGGAAATAAGATAGCACCTGTTTTTCCTCCAATTCACTTTTCCAGAGCTATCTTTAAGCAGATCAAGGCTGGTAAATTATCTACAGATGCAAGAGCATAAAAGGCCTGTAAAGGAGATTGTATAAGACATATCTGTATACAGTGCCATGAAAAAATATTTGCATTCTTCCTGATTTCCTCTATTATTGCATATTTGTCACACTGCATGGTTTTAGATCGTTTGACAAAATGTAATATTAGACAAAGTAAAAACAAAACATATTTTTTAAATTATTTCACTTCAATGAAAAATGTTGTCAAACACCCATATCACCCATGTAAAAAGTAATTGCCCCCCTAGTTACTCAATCAATTAAATAACCAAATGTAATTGATAATTAGATTCAGCTGATTGAACACAGCCAGGCCTGAATGTAGCCAACCCTGTTGAATCCAGACCTCGCTTATATTGAACCTAACCATCAGAGTGAAGGAGTCACAACAAATTTTCTAGAAGTATAATGTAACACTATGCCACAATCAAAGGAAAGTCCAGAAGAGATTAGGAAAAAACATTGTTGAAATATATCAGTGTGGAAAGGGTTACAAAGCCATTTCTAAGGCTCTGGGCCTCCATCAAACCAGAGTAAGAGCCATTATCTCAAAATGAGAACCCTTGGAATATTGGTGAATCTTCCCAGGAGCGGCTGGCCTTATAAAATTTCTCAAGGGTACAGCAACAACTCACCCAGGAAGTCACAAAAGATCACAGAAGAACATTCAAAGAATTGCTGGCCTCTCTAGCCTCAGCTAAGGTCAGTGTTCATGACTCCACAATAAGAAAGTGACTGGGCAAAAATGAGAGAGCAGCAAAGTGGAAACTGCTGCTAACCAAGAGAGAGACATCAATGCTTGTCTCACATTTTCAAAAAAGCACCTGGAGGATCCTCAAGCCTTTTGGGATAATGTTCTATCGACCAGTGAGTCAAAACTGGAGCTTTTTGGATGACATGGATCCCATTATGTCTGACATAAAACAAATACAGCATTTCACAGTAAGAACATCATACCAAGTCAAACATGGTAATGGTAGGGTGGTAATGTGGGGAAGCTTAGCTGCCTTGGGACCTGGATGACCTGCCATTATTGAAGGAACCATGAATTCTGCTCTGTACCCGAAAATTCTTAAGGAGGATGCCCGGTCATCAAGACAATGATCCAAAACACGAAAGCAAATCCACACCTGAATGATGAAAAATAAACAAAATTAAAGTTCTCAAAAATGGCCTAATGAAAGTCCATTCAGTGTGACAAATGTGCAATAATAGAGGAAATCAGGAAGGCACCAAATGCTTTTTCACAGCATTGTAAGACATCAGATGCTGTTAGAGTGAATAAAGGACAGACTTGTACTCAGATTGCTGTGTCCCTGGTCAGTAAGTCAGTGACACATGAGCTGCATCCCTTCATAAAAGCCTTTTAATGAACCGGTCTAATTATCTATGGGAAATAGATGTATTTCTTTAGTAAGCCATCCTCTTGAATGAGAAGTCCCTCTGGTAGTTTTTTAAATCTCATTTTGCAGTATTCTGCACCAAAGAGAAACATCTGCAATAACTCTCCAATACTGTATTTATGTCCCCCATGCTGGCGATCTGCTCCTAAGAGGAATTCCGAAGAACTGGGCTAGTATTTCCTGGGAAACACACTCCAGTGTTCAGCTGCAGAGCAGCCTGCCTACTGCAGATCAACTTCCTGAGAACAGTGCGATAAAAGTTCAGGATATTAAGACGCTCTCTGCCAGAAAAATCTTGATTTAAGAGACATTATGTTGTATGTGAAAACAAAGACCTGGTGTAATGTATACTCTTTTCCTATTTTATGAAGAAATGTCCAAACTGCTGTTGCTGTTGCTCAAACATCCTTTAAAGATGACATATAGTAGCACTGTGGTCTATGCCAAGGAAAGAACAAAGCTTGGCTGTTGCTGCTATTACAACTGGCAAAGACTGCATGCATGTTCAGTTAAAAAATATTTCAGTTGAAGTTCTCTGGAACTGGAATAAGTTTTTCCAGACATGTTTTACTTGGTTCAATTCTTTACTTTGTTCTAGGCATATAATAGTGCTCTTTTTCTGGAACATGTTTTTCCATATTTTTCTTGCAAAAGACATGCATTTATGTAAATACAGATTAGAAATTGAAGTACTGTGATGATGGAGAGCGCACATTTGAAAACATTATGAAAATCAAGGTGGCAAACATAAAATTGCTAAATGATGAGCATCATGGGATTTTACCAGTGCATTTGAATGTAACAAAGCTGGGAAATCTTTCTCCTGTGACTTTGACGTAAGGTTTTTGGGACAATAAATATGTCATCTGGCAATAGAAATATAATATGCAGTGCCCTTCAAAATTATTCACAGGCTTGTTAAAGGTGAATAGAAAACTGCATAAAATATTACAAGTACTGAGCTACATGTATATGTCATTTCATAAACATGTGGAAAATAATCTAATCAAAAATTTCTCAAATTATACATTTATTTGCCTAGATGTATCACAAATATAGTATGTTGCTTTGAACAGTTTGTACACCCTTTAAGGATAGCAAGTATGTTCACCAATCTGAAGGAACCCTTCTATAGTGTTTTATTAGATGGGGGGAGGGGGCAGGGGGAGCAGATTCTTTGAGTCATTGAGTCATCAGAGTCATTTGTATGACTAAACTTAGGGTTGTAACTAGGCAGCTGTTTCATAGGTTACTTAGTTGATGCGCCTGTCTTAACGACTACTTGTATTTTTATTTATTTTTATTTTTCCATAGATTGCGTTGTTGCCGTTCTCGTTGTTAGTGTTAATCAGTTTAACCATCAGGGTCCAAGTTGAACTATGCGGTTGTTCCCTGTACTTGGACCGGTACTTCTCTCTAGGGGTTTCCTCATACTTGTTCCTGGTTATGGTTATACACTTTGTTGTACGTCGCTCTGGATAAGAGCGTCTGCCAAATGCCTGTAATGTAATGTAATGTAATATAGGTCTATGATATGGGTGATATCTTCATAGAGAATCTTTTCACTGACTTTAGCAAGACAGGACAAGTAGGTACAAAACTACCCTACAACATCTGAAGTTCCCCATCATTTCCCACTGTATTAATGCCATTCATTTCAACATAAGCTCTTTACCTCTCCTCAAGGCGATGGGTGACACTTTTATGTGTTACCTCATTTATATGGCCCAGTGAAACAAGCCACGACAAGTTTTTGAATTCTTAAAAGTCCAGATTTCCGTGATATTTTTTGTTGGATTATTCCAAAAAATTATCAGGGGTGTAAATAATTGTCTTTTTTCTCATATTTGAACTACTCGGCTACTAAACCATAAGAAACATTTGTCCTACCATAAAATTCTTCTTTATGCTTCTTTTTAAAAGAACGGGCAGTATTCACAAGCAGCAGCAGAGTTATGGCCCAGCTGATGCTCATGTTGGAGTTGTTTCTTCAGGGTGAACAGAAACGTCACAGGACAACATTGTTGTAGTCTGTATTAGCATCTGTTTGCTGTTAGTGTTTATTTTATGTTTCTGTAAGTTTATTATTTTCCACATCCTCCGTCCCAGTATTTTCATTCTCCCGGTCACTTGCCTCCCCAGTGCCGTCTCTGTGTCTGTGTTCCCTGAACTGCTTCACTCCCCTGTATTTGCGTGATTTCACTATTCGGGTGGTTCCGGGTTTTCGTGGTTTCCCCCCTTCTTTCCCGTCTCCAGTTCCAGTTTTACTTACTTCCTGCTTATATCTAGTTTTACTAATTTCTACGAATCCTTACTAAATTATAGATCAGTGGTGTCAAACTCGTTGCCATGGAGGGCCGTGTGTATGTAGGTTTTCATTCTAGCCTCAGATCTTGATTATATAATTAGTTAAATTATTTGCTGAATTAGGGATGCAGGTTTGTGCACAATGGTGACCCGACGTCTATGGTGACCCGCATTGTCTAAATAAAAATGTTCTTATATTCTGTGCTTCAATGCAGTTATACGCATATGGCTGAATGAGTAATTGGACTCAATTAAGGCAGCATTAATTGGTTGGAATGAAAACCTACATACACACGGCCCTCCATGGAAACGAGTTTGACACCACTGGCTTAGACTTACCAGGTGACCCAATTACAAGCAGGACTGGAATGGAATGCTAAAATGATGCAGTGATCATTGGTTAATTAATCAGAGTAGCACTTTTATTTATAAGACTTAACGTTAAGATTATTAACAATAAGCACTAATTCAGCAGTCAATTAATGTAAATGGTGGAATACATTAGAATATAATAATTAAATGTACTTCCAACCTTGATGCTTAACTTTTTTTTTTTGTAAAACATAAATGCTATTCTAACTGAACAGCAATAGATATTGTAGTAAGAATGAATGTCCTCCCCTACTTACACCGTTCTTTCTTTTCAACAGAATGCACATAATGGAGTGAAATTTGTATTTTTCGGTTTTTTTTCTTCCATTTTTACGGATATATATCAAGAGACTGATCACCAGACAGATCACCCCCTATTAATCCACACAGCTGATCTTACATAAGCCCAAAATTAGACACACCTGTAAACATTACAATCAGTTACCTGAAAGACATTATGCACACTTAATCCAACAATCAGTTCATGAAAACTGTGATCTGCATATTATACAGACAATTTAAAAATTAAAATATCTGGAGAAAACAAAAACCCATGTCTTATCGCTGCAGTGAAGGCTGCTCTTTCACATTACCCTTCCCTTAGTGAGAACAGTCTGCTGTCCACCTGGCACTCACTTTACTTGGACAACTACCAGTCCGGCTGTACAAACACCCACCAGAGGCTAGAGAGATTGCCCTCCCTGCTCAAATCAGAACAGTTCCTCCTTCTGCCATCAAAGCCTCATCCCAGGGTTCCTGTGCTGCTTCCCCTCTGAGCTATGGGCTTCCTAGGCAGTGTTCATTCCGGTGGCTCCCCTTGAATGGCAACAGTTCTACCCTGGCTCACATCCGCAACAGAGAATCCAAGCGGCTCTCAATGGGCTCAGGCCGCACAACCCCAACTACAAAGGCCACCAATCTCATGGGTCACTACCTGGTGTCCCCATTTCCCCGGGTCTCTTCCACATGCACATGGCCAGCACACCTGCATTCACCATTGGCTTCCCTCTTCAGCTTGCTGCAGTGCTGAGCATGAGAAGCAGTCTTGCTTCAACCCACAAAGCACCAATCCACACACCAGTCTCCATTTTTAACTGGCAAAAACCTTCCAAAGTAGCAAAAAAATTATCAATTCATCACCACCAAAAAGCTGGTGGTATGATCCCACTTCTGACACCATTTGCACAAAGATGGCCGATTCTTCGAACAAGGTTTTTTTTAATATTGCCAGAGCTAAAAAAACTAGTTTATTTCCACAAACCAAAAACGCAGGCACTGAGACTTTACATAGTTGTAGGACATTTACATCTAAATTATTTGGAGCCTTTAGAAAAAAACTGGCAAAAGCTTTAGTAGCATACTGGCCAAACTTAGTTTCAAAAAGATCACCCCCTACAGTTGATCTTAAATAGACCCATAATTTGACGCACCTGAAAACATTTCAATCAATCAGTTGCCGGCAAGACACTATGCACACTTAATCCAACAGCCAGTTCATGAAAATGGTGATTAAAGCATGTTATACAGACAATTGTTTATTAAAATATCTGGATATTTTATAGAAAACAACATGCATTTCCTGTCTCTACAGTGAAGGCTACTCCTTCACACATGTATTTTATGAATTGTCAGATTTTTTTTTTTTTTGTAAACAAATTGTAACAACAGTAACACAAAACGTGTGTTGATATTAACACATCCTTTTGAAAGTGCGTGTTTAGTAGGGAATCCTTTATTTCTAGGGGAAACGTTTGCAAAGGCATGAACTTGAATAATAAAATTTATAAAACAAACACGTTTCCATTAAACCATATTATTGAAGCTCATTCAATCTTAGACTACGTGGAAACAAGGTTGCTACTGTATAACGCCAGTTCTTCCGTTCAGAAATGTCTTCCTATCCATGATTATTTTCTTTTTATCAATCCATTAACTATACCCGCTTATTTGTGGGGTGCTGGAGACTATCCCAGCATGCATTGGGTGAGATGCAGGAATACGCCCTGGCCAGGTCGTCAGGTTATCGCAGGGCGCACACACACACACACACACACACACTAAGGGCAACTGAGAGTCACCAATTAGCCTATGTGCATGTCTTTGGACTGTGTGATCGGGGATACCCGGAGGAAACCCACGCATACACGGGGAGAACATACGAATTCAACACAGAAATTGATTTTTTACTCATTAATGTTCATAATGGAAGTTTTGAATTTCAAAGATTTGAATAGAATCATCTTTTTACGACAGAATGATCTCTATGATCATTTTTCTTAATATATCATTTTTATGATATAGTCAAAATGGGTTAACTTACTGGCATCGATAATTGGAAGAGGCAACATTGAAATTCCAGTGAAAGCTCCTTCCATCACACCCCTTCCCAACTATCAGCTCATATAGCACACTGTACCTTGTATGCGGCGTGCGAAGGTAGACTGGTTGGACTGCTGCAGAACAGCATTCGGCGTCAGCACCGGCAGCCCCAGCAGAACTTCACATTTACGCACGCGTGACCGCGTTTTGCAACGATACGGTAGGCATTTTGTAACTTTCAGGTACGATATCGTAATTTTATCACAACTATGTGCTACCTCAGAGAGCGCAACACATTTACCCTTTTTTCACTGGTTTCGTGCATGTCCATTCGAAGCTTTATGGACAGATATATAGTCTGTTTGAGAGGAAAAACGGACTATATATCTGTGTGCAACAAATCTCCTAAAAAGTTAGAAGATTTGTTGCGCACGATTATTTTGGAGATGTTAACCGTTAGCTGTGCTTTATCCATTCCACAATGTTTGGGGTTATTAGGTTTTTTTGTTTAGAACTGGCAGTCAGTATTATTTTTAGTACAGTATCTTGAATTTTCTCACCTCAAAAACCATAAAAATGGTGCCTTATGTCATCAGAGAGTGAAAAGTTGACAGAATGAGATTTGCTTCTGGACGTCAATGTATCTGAGTGGCGGTGTATTGCTGAGTTATTTCAGCACATGGAAGACACTGCAACTGGTGCAAAGCATTTAAGAGTAAGCTCCACATTATAAGGGTGAAGAAACATTTTTCGTTGTGAACGGTTCTCCATATTTGTTAGGTTTCTGACTTTGGAACAGGTCTTCATTTTAATCAATTTTTAAAATAATCAGTCTTACACATCTCTGTGAACGAAATCCTGACCATTATACGGAAAGACAACATTTATTGAATCCCATTGAAACGGATTTGGCCCTCTTTTCCCGCTGCCAAACAATCTTTCTGATAAAGACTGTTTTCAAAGCGCAATCATGAAGATGTTCGTTAATTTTTGTATGCGTCTTTCCCGAGCCAACACATGACTAGACAGCAAGCGCAAAATACTAAAGCGTATCTTCAGCACCGCTGTCCGCTTTAAAGGTGCTGAAAAGTTAGGTAGATCGATTCAATGATAACTGCCTGCGATGTATGACATATTGTTAATATAGCTTACCAACTAAAAGAAAATAAAAAACAAATATAAGCATTGACACTCTTAGAACGACGTAGACTACCTATCGGAGTAGGCATTTGTTTCCCTTTTTCTTGCGTTTTCATATTCAGCGAAGTTCACCAGTCCTGCTTCAAGCTATCCTAAAGGTCTCCCCAAACGGACACTGTATGTATGGTTTGCAACTCTATCTATTGTCACTCCAAATCTGAAGTCTCTATTACCTCCCTGGGTACCAACCCTCTCGTTTTCTCTTTTCTCTGTAAATACTTTAACAAAAAAGCACGTCGTTTTTATATACAAATATTTATACGTGTAACATTTATGTCACGTAGTGTCGCTTAAAAACATTTTTTGCAAATATTTCCCGCAAAGGTTATCACATTGTTCCGTTCTTTCAGTAGGTTTTAGAGGACTCAACTGCACATGTACAAACCTGTAATGCAGCCTACAATACGGTAGCCGCATTGTACATTGCGTAACTGACCGTGTTGCATTTATCAAACATTACATTTATGCCACCATTGTGCGATGTTATTTGGACATAATTCCATGAAAATACCCGAAATATCCGCGACTGGCTTATGCAAATAAGATCTCTTTACAATGCAGTGAATAAGAAATGATTCGGGATATGGTAATTATATGCACATATCAGAATTAAACGATAATCTGTTATGCAATTTAGTTGATTCTGAGGTAACATGCACTGTTTTGCCTATCTGTACGGATGGAACTGAGAAATAAAAAAGCCTTTGATTTTGTGTAGGGGAGAAGTAACGCCCGTGACAAAAAGGGCGGTGGAAACATTCGAGTGTATGTACAATAATAAATAGTAAATAATAATAAATAATTTTAATATCATAAGCTGGCTTTTGTGTTGATTCATTACGTTTAAAATATCAACTAATATTGTAAGTTAGGGTAAGTTTTTAGTGACACAAATGAAACCCATTTCAAGACATGACAATTCCTAATTCCACTATTCCTGTAGAACAGCCCCCTTACAATGAGTAAATTTTGCAGTATAGGTATTTTCTCCAATAAGTAACCCTTCAGTAAGTATTTAAGTTGTTACACTTTTTTTATTTGTGTCATGCATTTCATTTTTATTGCCTATATCTCAGTGCATTGTGGTGGTCTCCTGAAGACCACAGAACATTACATTCTAAATGTGGGTAAATACAGGGAGATGACAGGTCAAGTTGATGGTGGAAATCAAGCTGGAAACTTAACTCCTATTTTGAGCCAGGAAAGACCCAGAAAAAAATACATTGTTTCTTATAGGAACTCAGAGGCGGCATAGCTGTAACAGCTGTTACATTTATACAGATGGGGGCATCATGTTATTTTTTTGGTCACCTAGCATCACATTACATCTAATTTCAGCTACAATGCACTTCAAAAACCATAATAAATTTGCAAGGACAGATAACTTGTGAAAAGATGTATGATTTGATTTATTATTAACAACAACAACACCAACAACAATAATAATAATAATAATAATAATAATAATAATAATAATAATAATAAATTGCAATGCAATAAACTTCTCAGACCCATTGATCAATCCTCCCTTCGAAGGTCATACTTGTTGCAAAAGCATCACCATAGCAACAGCTCTGACAGCATGGTGGACAGCCACAAAGTCACTAACTCATCAATGGCACCATGCAAATGCACCCCATTATGGAATAACCCTCACTTTGTATTTAACAGAAAACCACTAAAATTCACCGACTGGAAACAGAAAGGCATTTCACAATTCCAGCACCGTATCCAAAACAACAAGTTCATGACATTTAAAGACTTGGTCCAGAAGTACAATATTGGCAACAAATCCTTTCCTTAGTATCACCGACTTAAATCTGTTATCACATCAAAAACAAATATAGCACAATATAATTTACAACCCCCAACTGTAGTAGAATAAGAATAGTAGACTGTGCCCATAGGCGTAGATTTCGGGGGGGGATGCAGGGGATACGTCCCCCTCAATATTTAGAACACATGCATTTGTCCCCCCAGTAAAAACATGAAAGAAGCATGTCCACCATAAATTGATGCAGAAAAGGCACAAATTGGTGCATTAAAATTCACCAGAATGCAGGAAATGAAGTGTTTGACGCTCAAACTTTTCAGGGGGAGGACCCCCAGACCCCTGCTTAATGTGTCCCCCTCAATGTTGAAACTAAACCTACGTCACTGACTGTGCCAAAAATCAGGTGAAGAACCTTGGTGTGATCATGGACCCTTAGCTAACCTTTGAGACATATATTAATCGCATAAATAAATCAGCTTTCTGTCATCTTAAATCCATTACTGAGGTCCATCCATTTTTACATTGTAACACAGGAGCAAAACTAATACATTTAGTTACGTTTACAGTTAGTCCAAAACTCTACTACTTGTTTATTAATTAAAACCAAAAAAGAGCCTACATAATATTTATACATTTTAAAAGTGCTTCATTGGCTACCTGTTTATTTTAGGATTTATTTTTTAAAAAATGTTTTTTTTTTTTTTGGTTTAAAAGTCTATTCATGGCCTAGCTCCTCCCTACCTATCTGACTTGCTTTTAAGGTATGTGCTTAACAAAGGTTTTCAGATCCTCTGGCAGTAACCTATTACTCATACTTAGATATAGTTCTCAGACCTTTGGCAGGGCATAATTTAGTGTCTATGCCCCCAGCCTTTGGAATAGTCTACCAGACAAGGGTTGTTCTGCCCTTGGATGGTTTTAAAAAGAAAGACATACTTTTTTTTAGCATTGCTTTTACATGAATTCTTACTGGTCCTGTTTAAAACATGTTTTTTAATGTTTTAATATTTCATTAAATTTATTTAAATTTCATTTATTATGTGTATTTTATTTTTATTGATTTTATTGCCTCTTTTATTTTTGTTATACTTTTAAATACATTTTATGTTCTTAATATATCTGTTCTTATTCTATTTATATCTATTCATTGTGAAGCACTTTGTGTGGCACTAAGGTGTATGAAATGTGTTATATAAATAAAGGATGATTGATTGATTAATTGATTGGACTCAAGTCTGCAAAAACACATTTTCAATGACTACCAATAATAACTTGCAACTTATTCAATATACAGTAATCCACAGAAGACACTTCCCACACAAAAGAAGAAAGAGATCCTAGATTTTGTGGCCTTAGATTGTTTATTTCAAATAATGTACCAGTGATGACTGCTGCAGTACTGAAGGAAATGCAGCATAATAAAATTTATGGAATATGACAATAAAACACAGATCTTGCAGGAGAAAAGAAAATACTTGTTTTACACTGACTAACCTTCTTGTAATAAACAGTATTTTGAGAAAATCTCTCTTGACCGAGCAGGTAGTAAGCAGGAACTAAGCATATTTTTCTGGGTGAGTGGCGGCTGCGTTAACAGCTCCACTACAAGTGAAGTCACGGTCAAATGCCAAAGCAGGAACTGAACCTGGACTTTGATGACTTCACCTTTAGGTCTGTGGTTATCACAGCTACCTCTCGCCCAGATAGTCTGAGTTAAATTCCTGCCTGCTCCTTGCAGAATTCAATAGCTGTATCTCTATTGTCACAAATATCACAGATCTACGAAGTTGACCATGTAAGAACTAAAAAGGTGACATCCTTTAAATGATTGCTCCTTTTCTTGATTTCCCTGAAAAAGTTAATTTTTACAAAAATATTGAAGCAACATACTGAGCATACTTAACTTAATATCTCAATGAAAATGAACATAAATATTTAAATAGATTGAAAATAATTAAGCTTTTAAATATGGAGGAATATATGTTGTACTTAAACTAGCTGTGTTAGTCTGAAAATGATCAGCATAGCATTTACTTAATACCCTAAGAACACATTACTCAGAAACCACAATGCAAATAGTTCCATTCATTTTTTTGAGTAGAGGCAGAAAATTATTTTTTTATTGGAGTACAGACAAATCTGTCCTAGGATGGAGGGTTAAAATTGCTTGATAAACTGATGTTTGTGTTCAATGACAGTTTTACAGTTTTTCAAATCTTCCCTGAGCAGCTTTTCTAACATATTTACATTGCTGTTCTATTTTTCAGGTCTGCAGTGTTATCTTTTATAAAAGTGATGAGATCCAGGGCCTGACTGTTGTTGTTAGCAGTACTTTCAACTGGCTGGCATGTTTGCCACTATAAACTCAGGGGGGCCTTGGCATTGCTGAATGGCTGCTGTCTTTGGCGAAAGCAACAAGGGTTTTAAGAATCACTGGACACTTGAATTGTTTGCCTTGTTTCTCAATATTGGACAGCTGTATCCTTTCTTCTGTGCTAATATCATACTGCGCCTGGCTTTCTTTCAGGGGTGAAACTCCCTTAACTCCCAACAGATATTTGAAATTATTCACAATGCCTTATATAGATTCTTTTTAAAAGGTACCAAAGACACAAGGAAAAAATAGTGTCTTACATAGTGTTTTGTAAAATTTAGTATTTTGCTAGTCTTGATATCACATCAGATAATTAACAATGTTCTGTGTATTCCAAAGGCAACATCAACATGTGTGGTTTATTTGGCCATGGGAAATATGCTAAACTTTTCAGAGGTCTGCATAGCATGCCTTTTGCTTCCTGCCAAGATCTACAGTATATCATGTGGTCCAGGGTTCCTGTCCGGCTCTCACACGCTAAAACTGCAGTCAAACAGTACGTGACAGCTTACACAGAAGTAGCTTCAAAAGGAGGAGGTCACATGTTACCCCCACTCTGTTGAGAAAATATGTGTGGTTTAGAAAACAATAAGGGGAGAAAAATATTCAGTCTGTATTCATTCTTCTAAATTCCTTGAAAATATGTACTATGGTACTATTCCTTATTACATTTACAGTATAAGCACTTTGCCTTTAGCAAGAAGCAATGACATTTTTATTCATATTTAACAAATAAATGAATTTATGTAACCACTTTCTGAAAATCTAACAAGCTGTAAATTAACACAAATAATCCAAGAACCATCTAAGAATCTAAAACATGTAAACTTGAAAATGCCTGTTCCAGATGGCCAGTTAATGTAGGATGATGTGTAGGATGATCTGTCCTGTCCACAGTTGTGATTTTGTGATATGTTGCATTCCAATTCTCTGTGCTCACATCCAGCAGCCTTGTAGACCAGTTCAAAACTGAAGAAAATGAAGAAATAATTAACAGCTGCCTTTTATCTCTCACTGTGTGTCTGTTTGTCATGAAGAGCAAGTTCATATCTGCTGGCAACATGGGGGCAATAAGGACACTTGTGGCTGTTCTCATCTTGGCATCTTGTCTTTACAGCAGTGGTGCCCAGAAAACAGGTACTGTATTAAACCACACTCCTTCTGGTGATGGAGCCAGTAACACAGCTGTTGCGGCTGACTTGTGTTCAGTTGCAGCTGACTGGTTACGTCTTGTATTGCAGTGTGCACTCAAGAGGCAGTGGCTGACATTGTGTTCCTGGTGGACGGCTCCTGGAGCATTGGCACAGAGAACTTCCAGCAGATTCGTGCCTTCCTGGTCTCATTGGTAGACAGCTTTGGTGTGGGCCCGGACCAGGTTCGGATAGGTCTGGTTCAATACAGCACCAAACCTGTCACCGAGTTCCTTCTGAATGCCTACACAGACAAGCAGGAGATTCTGCAGCACATTCAGAACCTGCCCTACAGGGGCGGTGGCACCAAGACCGGGCTGGGCCTGGAGTTCATGCTTTCCCATCACTTTGCAGAGAGGTTTGGCAGCCGGGCCAATGAGGGGGTCCCACAGTTTGCAGTGGTCATAACAGACGGACAGTCCCAGGACAACATTAAGCAGCCAGCAGAGATGGTGAAGAGACGTGGCATCACACTGTATGCTATCGGTATCAAAGATGCAGTGCTGGAGGAGCTGCAAGAGATTGCCAGTGACCCAGATGATAAGCATGTCTACAGTGTGTCTGACTTTGCTGCTCTACAAGGCATCTCCCAGAGTGTCATTCAGGTGCTCTGCACCACAGTGGAAGAAGCCAAGCGTCAGATTGCTCAGATGTCCCTGGGTAACTCCCCTCTCCACACTGATTTTACTATACTGTCAGTCATTCACAGCTTTGAAATTCTTCCAAAGTAACTGTAACAATAGCGTAACAACTGTAACAACTAGAGCTATCATTACAAATGTCTCTCAATTGTTATTTTAAGAACATGGTTTATGATTTGTTTGTCTGCCACATAAACTCCCATGCTGAATAGAAACAAATGCTCCATAAATCAAGGATTTGAAGCAATTGTGTGTGATCACACTGGTACATTTGTAAACACAATTCCGCTGTATTTTTTATTTACATACATATATTTATCTTCTTGTCGGCACATTTATAATAGATCCAAGTTACAACGATTTTCTTGTTGCAAATCAGATTTTCTCTATTTCTTTCTAGAGTGTAGAAAGGCCACCATGGCAGACATTGTGTTTCTTGTGGATAGCTCCTCAAGCATTGGCCCTGATAATTTCCAGCAAATTAGGCTTTTTCTTCATGACTTTGTGGATGGCCTCGATGTGGGAATTAACAAAGTGCGTATAGGACTGGCCCAGTTCAGCAGTGAGCCTCACCAGGAGTTTCTCCTGGGAGAGCAAATAGAGAAAAGGGTTCTCTTGGAGAAGATAGACAACTTGAAATACAGGAAGGGGGGCACCGAAACAGGAAAAGCCCTCCAGTTTATCCAGTCTACCTACTTCACTGAGGCTGGGGGTAGCCGGGCCAGTGAGAATGTCCCACAGATCGCTGTGGTGATCACAGATGGGAGCTCCACTGATAAAGTTGAGGCTCCTGCTCAGGAACTCAGGAAGCAGGGTGTCATCATCTTCGCCATTGGAATTGGGGATGCCAACAGAGAACTCCAGAAGATCGCCAACAGCCCACACCAGCACTTCCTTATCAGCGTTGATAGCTTTCAAGCACTGCAGCGGGTGACTCAGAGTTTTCTGCAGACAGTATGTACTGGTGTGGATGCACAGATACAAGGTACAATATTTTATATTAAGTGGTGATTGGAAAGGTCTGGGCATCAAGCTCAGATGCCAATTTGCATGTCAAATTCAGAAGAGCAAGTGCCTATTATATAGCTATTTAGGCTGTTGTAGCAGAGACTTCATGTAGTTCAGACTACTTTAAAATATGTTTGATTGGTTTATATTGCTCTCATCAAGGTATCGGCTAATCCTCTCCTTTTCTTAGTTTTAAAGAGTTGTGGATAGAAAAGTGAAACTCAGCACATCTACTTACATCATACTTAGTCTGACAATGTTACTTTATTTAATCTCCACTTTTTTTAGTTTTACAATGAATAAAAAATAATGAAAGTGAGCATATAGACCGACGCTTACATCATATTTATACAGTCTGACATCATTCCCTAAAGTTACTCCCTTTTTTGTTACAGTTTATGTCTCTAACAGTGAAATGTATTATATGTAACCACATCTGTTGAAACTTTAAAATTTTGATGTCTTTTTCAATTTAAATTCAATTCAGTTCAATTTTATTTGTGTCACACTTTTTACAAAGAACTGTCACAAAGACACTTTACAGAGTAGCAAGGTAAAAGACACAGCAAAAAGAGTAAACAGAGCAAACAGCAGGCCTGAACCCCCAAATAGCAAGCACATGAGGTTACAAAAAAACTTCCAGTGGGGAGAAAACCCTCAAACGGTAGTGAGAAAAAACTCTCCAATGGGCAGAAATCTTGAGAGGAACCTGGACATAGAAGGGGAGCACATCCTCCTCTGGCTGCCCTGGTGTAAAGTAGTGGTAGAATGGAATGTAGCAGAAATGCTATGAGGGATCTATCACAGCAACAAAATGGTTGAAGCAGGTTACAGTTGAGGTGATGCCTAAAAAGAATAATAGAATACCTAATTGCATAGTTCAGTATTGTGCAGTTTAGCGAAGTGAGGTGATAGATCTAGAGGTCCAGGCTGCATCAGGGCATGGGCAGGGGAGGAACAGACTGAAATGGTCCATGACCATGGAGCGAGGGACAAGACTGGAGTGATCTCGTGGACTCAGAGTGAGGAGCAGTCTTTGAACTCGGGACGAGGTAGGGGTGGGAGCCCCATAGAAAGAGAAACAGAGAAAAAAGAAACAGAGAAGATAAGATTATGCACTATAATATTGCCGTGGTAATCATCTGACACAGTTTTCAATAATACCACGTCAGATGTAATTGCTGACTGCCTCTTGGCAGTCTACTCTTCTACAAAATATGCTACCTCCAAAAACTATGCCACTTTGTTTGGGGGTGTTGCGTCATTTCAAATGGAACTCTGGAATTTGGTGTATGTGAACAATCTTGACCACCAGTCACCAAACTCCATGCCCACCAAAACTGAAAAATTAAGGACAGGCACTTTAAGTTTATTATTAATTTCATTACTCTGTCGTTGATAAATCATTGCATGTGAATGTGTTATATATTGCGCTGTTAATGATTCAGTTGTTTTGGAAAATGTATTTTGCCTGCTTGTTCTTCCAGTCTGATTTAAATATAATTTTCATTTTAAACATTAGCTCCAAGATTTGCTGATGTGTTCATCCTGGTGGACAGCACAGCTGAGATGGGAAAGGTGAGAATCCTCCTGAACCGAACGGTCAACCAGTTGAATGTTGGCAGTGAGGCACATCGGATCGGCTTGGCCCAGTTCGGCTCTGACACTAAGGTGGAGTTCCTGCTGAACAAGTATCGGACCAAAGACGAAGTCCTGCTTCATTTGAAGAACCAGTTCCGACTGCGGCCTGGGAAGGACCGTCAGTTAGGGCGGGCCCTGGAACATGCTCGTGTCAATTTCTTCAACGCAGCTGCTGGCAGCCGGATTGCTGAAGGTTTCTCGCAGTTCCTGCTGGTCATCACCGCCGGGCAGTCACAGGACAGTGTGATAAGGGCCGCACAATCAAACCTGACTGAGGGGGTGACCGTCATCTCCATTGGACTGCCTAAAACCAACAGACAGGAGCTGGAGCTCATTGCCACATCACCCTATGTGTTCCAGACATCAACAAAAAGTATTGCATTGATATCTGAGGAGGTGAAAGGTATAATTGAATCTAAGGACTTGAGACTGGCAACAGGGCCTTCAGGTGATTCCACTCTTTAAATTATTCAATTTAATTGTGTCATTTATTTTCCACATGTATATGTTTTATGCATAGGATGAGGTAGCAGTCATCTGGCCTGGTTTGCAGAAATTCAAGAATTACAGCTTTTATAATTGCATTATGTCCTGCAATAGTTTGACGACCTATCCAGTGTGTATTCCTGCCTCTTGCCCAATGCATGCTGGGATAGGCTCCAGCACCCCCCACAATCCTGGCCAGGATAAGTGGGTATAGATAATGGATGGATGGATGGGTAATTGCATTATATTCCACATTTTAAGTTAGGTGCCTGAAAGGGGAATCGCACTTTATAACACTTCTGCTTCTCATGACTGTTATTGTCCTTCTAATGAATGTGTCACCCTTCATTTTTCGATTAGTTATTTCATTTTAAATGTCTCACGTTAGAAACAAAGACCTATTTTTTTTAGCGCAAGACCACATAATAGTATGGTTTCGGGTTTTGTCTTCTTCAATTTCGTTTCACGGCAAAATCGAGAAGAAGCGAAGCAAAACATTCCGTTAACTTAGCATTGAAATCTAACAAACTAACGTATGCTAGCTTTTGTTTGATGCGATATTGGTGTAATAATGAGGTGCATTGTACCCAGTTGGTATAATGCCCCTGTTAAACTTGACTTGAAAGCACATTTTCATAGTTTTCCACACGATGCAACTTTGTGCCAGACATGGCTGGTTGTAATCAGACACCCCAACATAACAGCCGAAGAAGTTCGCAAACGAGGACTAAGGGTAAGCAGCGACCACTTTGAAGGCACTAGCTAGTAGTCATACAACACTATTTCTACGACCAACCTAATGTTATTGTCTGCAGGTACGGCAACATCAGAAGTCATGCAATGATATGCATCCTCGAGTTTGACCTGGGTCTACTTCCTGCATTTGTAAAGGAAAACAACAAAACAGCGTAAAATGATATAATGAAATAACTAATCGAAAAATGAAGGGCGACACATTCATTAGAAGGACAATATGAGTCATGAGAAGCAGAAGTGTTATAAAGTGCAATTCCCCTTGAAATCTCCTCTGCAATCTTACTCTGCCTTCATGATGGAATTAAGATATATTCATTGATTGAATATAGGCATCACATAATGTTACAATTTCTTCTGCTCAAGATGCTCTTTGCCATAAATCCACAATTGATATATGAAACTGTACCAATTATTTTATTTCACCACTAATCTTAGTCTGCGTTTTTTCAGATTGCAGGTCAGTCAGAATGGCTGATATTGTTTTCATTGTGGAGCAATCTGGCAGCAAGGCTAATTTCCAGCAAGTTCGCAACTTCATCTATCGCATTGTAGATGGTCTCGATGTTAGCTTCAAGAAAGTGAGGGTGGGTATCGTATTGTACAACAATGCTCCAAAAGCAATGGTCTACCTGAACAGCATTAAGGAGAAGGCTGATGTCCTGCAGTTCATTAACATCCTGCCATACCGAGAGGGGAGAACTAAGACTGGCGCTGCCTTGAACTTTACCCGTGAAAACATGTTCAGCAGGAGTGCGGGGGGCCGGAAGGACCAGGGGGTGCAGCAGCTGGCCATCGTCATCACCAGCAGGAAGTCCCAGGATGATGTTGGAACAGCTGCGGCGGCACTGCGCCGCACAGGGGTCACTGTATATGCTGTTGGGGTGAAGGATGCTGACCATAACGAACTGAACCAGATCGCCTCCTATCATGCCAGGAACCACGTCTACAAGGCCGACAGCCTTGCTCAACTGGAGAAGAGCCTTCAGAAGCTTTTGTGTAACAACATCCTTCAAAGAGCCTTTGCTGCTTCTGCCATAACTTTCAATCTGAAAACAGGTAACCACTAAACTGTGAAGTAAATAAAATGCAAAGCCCTACAAAGAGCAATATTTCTCACTCACTCAGTGACTTGCTCACCTCAGAATGACTGACTGACTGTTAAAGTGTAGGCTATAGCATGTACAGCATTGATTTTTTAAATCAATAGTAGAATACCAGCTGAGAAGCCACGGCAGAACCGTTTCAGTTTTTGTTTATCACAAATGTGAAAATTAAGAAACTAATTAAAGTAATTAAATTTCAATTGGCTATTAAAAGCCACTATCAAATTATTGCAAGAAAGTTTGCAGTTGATCCAAGGAATGCAAGCAGTAAACCAATTACCATATGTATTCCACAACATTTTGTTACAATCTACTGCAACGAAGTCTTTTCTCTTTAACACTATCCTTTCACTCCTCTCCCTCTATCTTTATAATTCAGGCTGTGTTCAGACGGAGCAAGCAGACTTTTACTTCTTGATCGACCACTCTTCGAGCATCTATCCAAGTGGCTTCGAGGACCTGAACAAGTTCATCCTAGAGTTTATGAAAATGTTCAGGATTGGGCCAAACCAGGTTCGGGTGGGGGTAGTGAAATTTTCAGATCACCCTGAACTGGAATTTGGTCTGACAAACTACACCAGCAGCAGTTCGTTGGAGACAGCTGTGAAAAACATCAGACAGGATGGTGGGGGTACAGAGATTGGGCGAGCACTGACCTTCATGGGCCCACTGTTCAAGGATGCCTCCAAGACCCGGGGCGAGAAGGTGCCCAAGTATCTCATCGTCATCACTGATGGGAAGTCCACTGACAGCGTTGAGCAGCCAGCAAAAGAGCTGCGTGATCAGGGTGTTATCATCTATGCCATTGGGGTGATTGGTGACGCAGGTGCTGACGAGGATGAGCTGCGGCAGATTGCTGGCTCTCCAGAGAGGAAATTCTTTATCAATGACTTTGATGCTCTGAAACCCATCAAAGATGAAATTGTCACAGACATCTGCAGCAAAGAGGGTATGTACCTTATATCCATACCCTCCAACAAAGGGAATGCGCACAGACTTTTTTCTGCATGGGGGGAGGAGGGGAGGTAGGTTTGAAAAATTGTAATTTTCTTGTCTCAGGGCAGGGGGCATATGCTTCAGCATATTCTACATGGCTAGAAGTATATGGACACCTGGCATCTAACATCTTATCCAAAATGATGGGCATTAATATGGAATTAATGGGGATGGGGTTCACCCTTTGCTGCTATAACAACCTCCACTTTTCTGGGAAGGCTTTATACTAGATGTTGGAGCATTGCTGCAGGGATTTGCTTCCATTCAGCCAGAAGAGCATTATTGAGGTCAGGCACTGATTGGGCGATTGGGCCTGGCTTGCAGTGGGCTTTCAGATTGATCCCAAAAGTGTTGGATAGGTTTGAGGTCAGGGCTTTGTGCAGGCCAGTCAAGTTCTTCCAACCGTATGTTGGTGCCTTGCTGTGCATGTGTCAGCTTCAAAGAATGCACTTTGGAAGTATTTATTAAAACAGTTTGCAGTTTATTTAAATATGGGGGATGTAATTCCCAGACATATCACTGAGACATCAAAATAGGAAAACACAATATTTAACAAGGTTAATTTCAATCCCATTTCAATTCAGTTATTTCAGGAAATGAATTGAAATTCAATTACTGAATTTAAAAATCTTCAAAGAACATTATAGGCAGTTTTAAATAAGTGATACTATGGTAGTTAATAGGTCAATATTGTGTGAATCAGTAGCAGTGTAACATAATTGGTAAGGAGCTGGTCTTGTACAGTAACCTAAAGGTCACAGGTTTGATTTTCAGACAGGATGCTGCAGTTTTTCCATGGAGCAAGGTACTTAACCTACATTGCTTCAGTATATATCCAGCTGTATAAATGGATGCAGTGTAAATGCTATATGAAAAAATGTTTAAAAAAAGTTGCTTTGGATAAGCCCATCTGGTAAATGCCTGTAATGTAATGAATGGTTATTTAGCTTTATCAACTAATGAGGGGGTTTTATTTTAAGTTACTATGCTGGTGTCTTTTTCACAATAACTATTTTTAAATAATATAGAATGCTGTGTTTAATGTGTGACTATTTTGAAAAAAAAAAACTAAATTGCTAAACAGGCTTCAGAATTTCAGCAAAGATTCAATTATTTAAGATCTAATTTTAGGAGGCTTCAGAGAACATTTCAGGGTGCCTTGGTAAAATATGTACATGTTCTTTTTTCTTTACAGTTTGCAAGGATGTGGAAGGAGATGTCTTGTTCTTGATTGATGGTTCAGGCAGCATCTCCAACGACGAGTTCCAGAAGATGATGAAGTTCATATGGTCTCTATTAAACAAGTCTGAAATAGGTCCAGACAAACTCCAATGTGGTGTCTTGCAGTTTAGTGACACACAGCAAGAGGTGTTTCCCCTGAACAAGTTCTATGATAAAAAGAGCATTGAACAGACTATTAGCTCCATTCAGCAGTTGGGTGGAGGGACTCTCACAGGAGCTGCACTGTCCTTCGCCTCAAATTACTTTGACTCACCCAAAGGAGGGCGTTTGAATGTCAAGCAGTTCTTGATTGTGATCACTGATGGCGAGGCCCAAGATGAAGTAGCCAAGCCAGCTGAAGAGCTGAGAAACAAAGGCGTGATCATCTACTCAATTGGAGTTCTCAGTGCCAACAACTCCCAATTGGAGGAGATCAGTGGGACCCAGGAAAGGGTGTTCTCTGAGAGGAACTTTGATGCACTCCAACATTTAGAAGAACAAATTCACTATAAGATTTGCCACCCTGAGGCTGGTGAGTATTGTTTGTTTAAAATGTGTTTTTAAATTCTTATGTACATGTACGATGTAATTGGCAAAATGACACTGTCAGAAAAATATCTAATTTAATATGAATTTTAATGGCTTTAAACAGACTGCAAGAGGATAGAGTTTGCAGATGTGATCTTCCTAGTGGATGGTTCAAGCAGCATCCAGCCAAGTGATTTCCAGAGCATGATAAAATTCATGACATCAATAGTGAATAACACAGAGGTTGGGGAAAACAGTACCAGGTTTGGAATTATTTTGTACTCGGACGAACCCAAAACCAATTTTACATTGAACCAGTACTACACCAAGAGAGAAGTTCAAAGAGCTGTTGCTGCCCTGGAACCGCCTGGCGGTAACACCTACACAGCCTTGGGCCTGCAGCACTCGCTGGCCTTATTTGAACCACAGTACGGTGGCCGTGCTGCTGAAAAGGTTCCTCAGATCCTGATGGTGATCACAGATGGGGAGGCCACAGATGCAGTGGACCTTCGCGAGAGGTCCAGGGCAGTGAGAGAGAAGGGCATCAAGATTTATGGCATTGGAGTGGGGAAAGCTAAGAAGAAGGAACTGGAAGTCATGACGGCGGATCCAAAGAACGTGTTCTATGTGGACAGCTATCAAGGCCTGGAAGTGCTCTTCAAAAACCTCTCCAAAGTGCTGTGTGCTGAAACGAAACGAGGTAGGCACATTATTTGTGGCCTCCAACTTTCTGCCACTGTTCAAGTTAATCTGGTGCGTTCAAGTTTACTCTTCAGGAAGCATGATTGCATGAACATAATCATTAATGGGGAAGGTAATGTTTTGGCAAATGAGTAAAGGGTATCCTGGGGACAAAAGGCAGTCCTTTAATGAGAAAGAATATACTTAAAGAATGATTGTACGAAAGGAGAAATTTGACCAATGGTTGAAATAATATCTTTTAAATCAGGACATTAAAGTAACTTATACAGTAGAATTACGTATATAATTTTATGCACATAGTGTTATGCACCTGTTAATGCATAACAAAAATAATAATTGAACAGTGAAATAGTTTTATTTAATGATGGTCTTAAAATAAAATTAAAAAAAACTATTTAAATGGAATTGCTGGGTGGCTCCTCTTGTTAAGGTAATGTTCTAGTGCATGGATGGGCGCCATGATCTGGGATTTAATCCAGAATGTCAAATTGCTTACTGTGCTCAGCAATCCACTGGGCAACAACCCAATCGGTACTGGCTTTGCCTAGCGCAGGTAAACCCCTCTGGCCAATTGGTCATCTGCAACTCTGTCAGTTCAGCTGTGCATGAAGTGTCTTCCTTCGGCATGTCTTTAGTCTGTCTTGTGGTGGGATAGGAGGCGGCAGCTGACATCACATGCTGTCTTGAACTTCTGATTCAATAGTGGAGATTGGAGCAATGAGTGCTAATGAATGTGATTTCAAATTGAGGGAAAAAGGGGGGACACATTAAAAATCATTTAAATGTAATCGCTCAATTTTAACACTGTCATTGATTCTCCCATCCAGTGTGTCAGAAGCAGAAGGCTGATCTGGTGATACTTATGGATGGATCCAGCAGCATTGGGGAAGCTGATTTTAACATGATGAAGACATTTATGTCAGACCTGACTGGCACTTTCCAAGTAAGCCAGGAACATGTGAGGGTGGGGATGGCCCAGTTCAGCACGGACCCCCAAAAAAACTTTTATCTTAACAAGTATGACAACATAAGTGACGTCAAGGACAAGATCCTGGCCATTGAGCAGATTGGCGGGGGCACGTACATTGGCAAAGCTCTGTACTTCATCCAGCAGTTCTTTCAAGCCTCCACTGGCAGCCGGATTGCCCAGAAAGTCTCTCAGAACTTGGTGGTGATCACAGATGGGGAATCCCAAGATGATGTGGAGCATGCAGCCAAGGACTTAAGGTCCATGGGCATAAACCTGTTTGTCATCGGCGTGGGTCGGATCCATAAATTCCATGATTTGCTGCAGAAAATCGCTGGGTCCCAGGACAGGTTCTTCACTGCCCAAAACTTTGCCGGTTTGGAGAAGATCAAGGAGAATGTGGTGGACACCGTATGCAATCCACCCGTTGGCCCCCCAGATAGTGAGTCCTGCGATGAAAAACAATCAATATATATTTGTTGTAGTGGTGAAACCTTTTTACAGTCTGATGGTTTTTCTCTACAGTTTGCTCTGTGGACATTGGAATTGGATTTGACATCTCCCGGAGGCCGCGAGCTGATCTGCTCTTCAATGGTCAGCGGAAGTTGAAGGCATACTTGCATGACATCATCCGTTATTCATCCTCCCTGGATGAACTCTGCTGCACTGAAGGCAAAAGCATCAAGCCCAACATTGGCTTCCTGGTGGCTGGCGAAGATGGGAGGGTCATTGATGATTACGGGTTTGAATGGTATAATGAGCAGGTGGTTCAGAAGGTGATGGCCCTGCAGACCTCTGAGCCAACCTTCTTTAATGTGCAGCTGCTGCAGGCCTTCTCTACAAAGTTCAAAAAACAGTCCCGTGCCGGAGTGAAGGTGAGTTGACTGAAGGTTTGCGTGGGGATACAGGCCCTGGGGTGAAATGCATTTGATCAAATGAATGCGTCATTTGAATTGATCCTTTAAATGAAGATTGACTCATTGGTTTTATTTCAACATTTTCCCAACATCTCTGTTCACACAGATGAATTACAGAGCCGTTTACAAAATCACCATGTTCATGAAATTTTGATGTTTATTAGTTATATTATCTAATATACAAATTTGTATTGAGCCTAATCAGGGCTTGTCTGGAAGAGTCTTGTTTTGTCATTATGTTTTCCTACAGATCCTGATAATATTCACAGATGGATTTGATGACATCATTGAAAAGCTAGAGGCAGAATCAGACCGCCTCAGAAGAGAAGGTATGGCTAGTGCAGAAGACCACAGGCAGAGTTTTGGGGCCTCTCATTGTTTCTTCAGTTGTTTCCTCACAATTTCATACTGCTTTCCTCCGTGCCTCTGGAATAGGAATTCAAGCATTGCTGTTAGTGGGTCTGGAGGGTGTCCGGAACCCCAGCGATCTTCAGATGGTTGAATTTGGAAGAGGTTTTGGCTACAAGCAGCCCCTGTCCATCAGCATGCAGAATGTTGCCAGTGTCATGTTAAAGAAAATCGTGAGTATCACATTTAATTGTTTCAGTCGGCTTTTGTTGTGGAAATGTTATTCTTTGATCATTTATACCTTGCTCTGATTTAAACTGCTTTACATTGTTTACTTGCACAGCAAATATGTTGTGCGATGGCATGTACAAACATTCTACACAGTAGGTGGTTCAAGGCAATGCATTATGAAAAAAATTATTTAAAAATTTTGTAAATATCCAAATAATCTATAATATTCTACAGATTTAATTTCATGCATGTATTATTTGTTGATGGTAACCAGTGTGAAACATTAGGTGAAATACGAGAGTTACATGTGTTTGAGTATCTGTTGTATGCGTAGCCATGCTAATGCTAACTTACAGTAGCTGTTTTTTTTCATGATCATTGGGGGATTTTAGTAATACCAGCTCTACGAGTTAACTTCAACATTCACTTTTGCCTTTGCCCACTTTTTACCTTCAAATGTGTAATATAATGGTTAGAGAACTAGACTTATAACCCCAGCTTTGCAGGTTCAATTCCCCAGTAGGACTCCTGCTGTCGTAATATTGGTGGTAACGGAATGTTTTCTTGCAGACATTGTTTATCAAATGTTATTAAGCCACAAGTTCATTTGAGTTCACTCCACTAAGCAGTTCATTCATCAGTGCATATTTTCTGATTTCCCAATATCAGATCAGAAAATATTATCATACTGAAATTACTCAGCAAGTGCCTTACTCTCTTCCTCCTTTCTCTGCCCCCCCCCCCCCCCCCCTTCTGTAGGAAACTGTAGTAGAACGGGAATGCTGTGGGGTGATGTGTAAGTGTTCTGGTCAGGAGGGGGTCCGTGGTCCCAGGGGGGTGCCAGGGGGAAAGGTAAGACTCCAGCCAGTGATGTGGCCATGCTGTGATTGGGTGGTTTGCAGTGTAATTGGGGGAATACTGTTTTTGAAAAGAGCAAAATGGCTAGTCCAGCTCCTGATCCTCATTGCTATGCACATATTGAATAATGCATTGTTTTTGTATCTGTTTCAACAGGGCCTGCCAGGTTCAAAGGGTTACCTTGGATTCCCAGGAGAAGAAGGAGTGATTGTGAGTTATTCATTTTGTTGGAGGCACAAATTAACGCTTACATGTTGTACAGTAAAATGTTCACTATACAGACAAAATTCAAATGATTGTAAAAATAATAGCATGTCAAGCACTTCTGGGTTCTTCTCTATAGCCAAGAGCCTACTCAGTTTATGTTACCTAGTCACTAAAACATGGCGAAAAAGTTTTGTGTTTAGAGCTGTAAAGAGAATATTTAAAAAAGGAAAAGATTTTGGATTTTTATCTTTCCAGCTGGGATTTAGAACACACCTAAAACAGACCTTTGGTAACCTTACCTTTTGACCCCTTTGGGCAGATGCAAAATCTTCCCAGTCCTTGCCCATTTACGGGTTACCCTATGTAAAGCTTTATAACTCCAGGTGTGAGCACCACAGAGACTTGGAAAATGACTTAAATGAAGCAAGACATTCGTACCAGTTACAATACTAGATTAGTTTATATTTATAATTTAGGATGAAATAAAGTGCCACAAATGCAATTATCTTGGCAAAAAGCAAAATGAAGCTGTTCTTTTTTAGTTTTCTGATTCATACTGAGAGAGCTCATACAAAATACAGGTTAAACTATACTTGTCCTGGATCAAAAACTGTACACCCTGCCAGTCATTTACGTTAGATTTCTAATTTGGTGGAAGTGGGCTCATTCATGAATGTGGTTTGAATTTGATGTCATTACGTTACTAACGTATATAGTGGCTGATGTTGATGGGAGTATGTGGTCAGACCTAGCTAGCTATTGAAAGTAAGTTAGTTAAAAAAGCAGACAATGGCTATAAGAAAATGTTTTCACAATGCTTCTTCAAGGACTCCTCCAGCATCTACCACCTCATCACAGCTTAAGGTAGAAGGAGCTAAAGACCACCACCTCCTTGAAGGAGCCTTTGGTGCACAGCCGTGCACCTGTTTGTGATCATTCAGTAGCTAACGTTAGCTCTCTGGCTTGGGTCGTCCATGGGCCCACAAGCCATAGACGATCTCAGGTCTGATAAACCAAACCAGACCATTTTACAACAATACCCATCCTGCATTTTCAGCAGTAGGAAGCGCACATTTGTCTCCACTCGGTATCACAACCGAGACTGGCTGGAGTATAGTGTCAAAGCCGGTGCGGCATTTTGTTTATTCAGTGTGAGCAGTGTGGTGACTGAGAGTGGAAGAAGTGGGCAATTGCTTTTGCATATTAAAAGTCGATGGAACCTGTGACCTCACAATATATTTATTGTCATGCGGTTTGTAAATGAGTCATTTGAGCGCCTGCTAACCATAGCAACTGCTGACAGAGGTGATGCCCGACGGAAACCATTTTGGCAGAACTATCCAAAGCTGTGCACTACAAAGGTGAGCGACTCAAACACCTGCTTGAAAAGAGATGGACAGGGCATCTCACCACCATGCCTGCAATTCAAAAATCTTTTGATGAGATCACATCTCTTTTGATTGAGATTGACCGTGTACAGGCTCATGGCATAGAGCTACGCATGGAGGCTGCAGGCCTGCTACAAGAGATGACAGGGCCTAGCTTCTCATTCATTGGAAACTTCATCCACAAAGTGCTTGCCTTGCTGGACCCACCAAACAAGCTTCTACAGAGAGAGGATGCTGACTTGACAGGTTTGAGTATTGTGGCTAGTGCAAAAGATCGTGTATGGAAATTTTGTTGTGATCAGGAGTTTACCACGGTGCGGGATAAGGCCACGGCTGCCGATGCATCACTGAGCTCCATGATCTCCAAACAGAGAAGCACAACAAACATATTATTACATTATAGGCATTTAGCTGACGCTCTTATCCAGAGCGACTTACAACAGTGTAACCAAACTCAGGATCAAGTCCACTTAAGTCCATTGAACAAAATGCAGATAAAAAGCCTTTACTATGATAGCATACATTAAGGAGAAACAAGATAGTCTGAACCAAAAATTTTTTATTTTTTTTTTTTTATTTTTTATTTTTTAATAGTTATGGGAGGGGGTTTAGGGAAGAGGAGAGAGGTACACAGAGAAGAGGTGCGTCTTGAGTTTCCGTTTGAAGGTGCTCAGACACTCTGCTGTTCTGACCTCCACTGGAAGATCGTTCCACCATCGTGGGGCCAGAACTGCAAAGAGTCGAGACCTTGTTGCTGCTCGTGTTGGGGGAGGAATCAGCCGCCCTGTAGTAGCCGATCGGAGCGATCTGGCCGGCTTGTAGGGTCTGATCATCTTCTGCAGATAACCAGGAGCTGACCCCTTGACTGCTTGGAAAGCAAGCACCAGTGTCTTAAACCGGATGCGAGCTTGCACTGGTAGCCAGTGGAGGGAGATGAGGAGGGGAGTGACGTGGGAGTCACGAGGGAGGTTGTAAACCAGACGTGCTGCTGCATTCTGGATGAGCTGAAGGGGTCTGGTGGCTGATGCTGGGAGGCCAGCCAGGAGGGAGTTGCAGTAGTCCAGACGTGACAGTATCATGGCCTGGACCAGGAGCTGTGTGGAATAATTGGTGAGGAGTGGTCTTATTCTGCGGATATTGTACAGGATGAACCTGCACGACCGGGTGGTTGCCGCGATATTCTCAGAGAGTGACAGCCTGTTGTCCAGCACAACTCCAAGATTTCGGGCACTCTGCGAAGGGTGTAGGGGAGTGTCTCCTAAATTAATGGGCAGATGAGAAGTGGGAGAGGTAAGAGAAGGAATATGGAGAAGTTCCGTTTTGCTTGTGTTGAGCTTGAGCTGGTGTTTGGTCATCCAGCTCTGGATGTCACTCAGGCAGGCGGATATGCGATCGGAGACCTGAGTGTCTGTGGGAGAGAAAGAGTAGAAAAGTTGAATATCATCTGCATAGAGATGATATGACATGCCATGGGCGGCAATAACAGGGCCAAGGGACCTAGTATACAGAGAAAAGAGGAGGGGACCAAGGACAGAGCCCTGAGGGACCCCAGTTGTGAGGGGACGAGGAGCTGATACTGCACCGGCCCAGGCAACCTGGAAGGAGCGGCCGGAGAGATAGGACGCAATCCAGTTGAGGGCTGGTCCGCAAATTCCCAATTCTGTCAGGGAAGACAGAAGTGTAGGATGGTCAACGGTGTCGAAGGCAGCTGAGAGGTCAAGAAGAATTAGGACAGATGAACGGGATGCTGCGTGTGCTGCGTGGAGAGACTCAGTGACGGAGAGCAGGGCAGTCTCCGTCGAGTGACCGGGTCTGAAACCAGACTGCTGAGGGTCTTGGAGGTTATGCTTAGAAAGAAAAGAGGAAAGTTGGTTAGACGCAGCACGTTCGAGAGTTTTAGATAGGAATGGAAGAAGGGATACCGGTCTGTAGTTCTGGGTGAGGCAGGGGTCCAGTGTTGGTTTCTTCAGAATGGGGGTGATGTGGGCTCTTTTGAAAGATGACGGGAAGGTGCCAGAAGTCAGGGAGGAGTTAATCAGGTGGGCGATGAAGGGGATGATCTCTGGTGAGATCAGCTGGAGGAGGGTAGAGGGGAGGGGATCAAGGGCACAGGTGGTGGGACGGTGGGAGAGCAAGAGTTGGGAGACATCAGGGAGAGAGAGTGGGGAGAAGGTGGAGAATGTGGGGAGGGTCATAGAGGGGATGGGGGAGGGAAGGGTGGGGAGTCGGGAGGGTCAAGGGAGCTGCGGATGAGTGTGACCTTTGCTTCGAAGAAGGCTGCGAAGTCTTCAGCAGTAAGGGAGGTCTGAGTTGGAGGTGAGGGTTTACTGAGGAGAGAGGAGAAAATTGAAAACAGTTGCCTGGGGTTAGCAATAGATTTGTGTATTTTAGAGTGGTAGTATGTTGCCTTGGCAGTGGCAACTGCTGAGGAGAAAGAGTTCAGTAGGGACTGGTAGGCAGAGAGGTCCGTTGGCATTCTAGACTTCTTCCAGTTCCGCTCTGCTGCACGCAGGGCAGTCCTGGAAGATCGCAGAACGTCAGTCAGCCACGGGCATGGAGGAGATGGGCGTGTGGGCCTGGAGACAAGAGGACAGAGGGTATTAATGGCAGTGGAGAGTGATGATAGCAGGGTGTCAGAGGCCGAGTCAGAGGGAAGGGCAGAGAAGACATCAAGAGGGGGAGGGAGGCAGTGACACAAGGGGCAAGAGAGGAGGGAGAAAGGGCGCACAGGTTACGGCGGACAGAGACAGTAGGGCTGGGTGGAGAGAAGGGGTGTGGGTGGGAGGGAAGGGGGAGTGAGAAGGAAACAAAATGATGATCAGAGGTATGGAGAGGGGTGACGTTTAGGCCAGTGCAGGTGGTGTTCCTCAAAAATACGAGGTCGAGGAGGTTGCCAGCCTTGTGGGTTGGGGGAGAGTGCTGGAGGGAGAGGTCGAAGGAGTGGAGTAGTGGAAGGAAGGCTGCAGACTGGGAGGCTTCAAGGTGAATATTGAAGTCTCCGAGGAGGATGAGGGGGGCACCATTCTCAGGGAAGGAGCTGAGCAGGATGTCAAGCTCTTCCAGAAAATTTCCCAGGGGACCTGGGGGGCGGTAGATGACAGAAATAAACAGGTTAGATGGGTGAGTCACATGTACAGAGTGGTGTTCAAAACTGGACAGAGAGAGGTGAGAGTGGAGAACAGAGAAATTCCAGGAGCGGGAGAGAAGTAAACCTGTGCCACCACCACGGCCTGATGGCCGGGGTGTGTGGGAGAATGAGAATGAGGAGGATAGCGCGGTTGGGGTAGAAGAGTTGTCAGGGCTGATCCAGGTCTCTGTGAGGGCCAGGAACTGGAGAGACAGGTGGGAAGCGTAGGCGGAGATGAAGTCGGCTTTTCGGGTTGCCGACTGGCAGTTCCAGAGTCCCCCAGCGAGGGTGGCATTCTGGCTGGTAGCTGGTTGCAGGTCGCGGAGGTTGGATGGGTTTCTCTGTCGTGGGGGCCCGCGACGCTGGAAGCGGGTTCGGAAGGGGAGAGAGCATACTGGGATGGGGAGGGAGCGCATAAAATGTGACGGAGCGACGCTATGCGTCGCTCTAAAAGCCCCATTATTGTGCAAATGCACCTGAAACTAATGACACAATTAAAAACAATAAATCAATAAAATTAGCTTTACAAAAGAAGTTAGTTCCTAACCGACGCACGTGACCTCAATTACAAGCAATTCTATAACGCCAAACAGCTGATTCGACTAACCGCGTAAAACCCTACTGCACGCAATACAAGTAAAAACTTAAAATCTACTTATCACGCAACGGAACCGGTAGCAGACGCGAAGCACACGAGTTGGTTACACAAACATGTGGTTGAAGGAACTACAGGACAAAGGGATGACAACAACAAAAAAGGAACTGAAGAGACTGTACTGCAGAACTATTAATTCAGTGCTCTGAGAGATGGATCAGAGATTCAGTGAAGGCAACACACAGCTGGCTAGGGCACTTGCTGCACTTGATTCAGAGAGTGATACATGTCCGGATTCTGAGGCTGTGAAGCATATAGGGGAGTGTATGGCAAATCTAATATGGGGTAAAATGTAACAGTTAGATTTTTTAGACTTTTTAGTTAGATGCTTCAAGCTTGAACAATGTAGTTCAGGTTAAACGCACAGAATTACCATCTCTTTGTCTCCAACGAACAACGGGAGATATTGCCAAAAGTCTGTCTTGGCTATATGAAAGTGAATTTTTTACCAGAAGGAAGTGTTTTTTTTGGCTTTTTGGTATTGTGTGTGTATGTCAAGAAATCCAAATGTATGTAATCGTAAACAGTCTTTTAATGACAAACAGATTGCATAGTTTTGATATAGGATGCTAGCTTGCTGGGATTGCTAGGCAGGCAAAAGTGCAGACATGCTTCCACTTGCTTCTATTCAGCCAGAAGAGCATTTGTGAGGCACCCATCAGGCAATTAGGCCTGACTAGCAGTTGGCTTTCCAGTTGATCCCAAAGATGTTGGATATGGTTGAGGTCAGGGCTTTGTGTAGGCCAGTCAAGTTCTTCCACACTGTTCTCGACAAAACTATTTCTTTATAGACTTCGATGTGTGCCCAGGGGCACTGTCATGCTGAAACAGGAAAGAGCCTTCCCAAAACTGATAAGGAAGCACAGAATTGTGAAGAATGTGATGGATGTAAATAGTCTTAAATTAAAACTGACCGTCTGCCCTTTACACTTATATTAATTACTTCGTTTCAAGTTTTATTTCAAATGTGTGAGAGTACAGAGCCAAAACAGCTAAAAATTGTCACTGTCCCAATACTTTAGCATTTAACTGTATCTTTAAAAGATCATCACACAAAACGCACCAGCCAGACCTCTCTGTTCTGCTATCTCTGGGCGTGTGGCTCCTCCCCCTCCATGTCTGCACTTCCCAGTCATGTCTCCTATGTGTTCTGGTGCCTCGGTGATGGAATGAACTTCCAAATGGTGATCAGGACAACAGAAAGTGCCAACATCCGATACAGACTGAAGACCCACCTCTTCAGACTGAACCACGGTTCCCCTGAACCGCTATCCTCTTTCCTTGTTTTTGAATTCAGTTTTGGGGTCGTGTTATACTTTTAGCTGTAAAAAGGTAAGTAGCTGTAATGTGGCATCAACTTTTGCTTACAAAACCAATTATTGGTTTATCTGGGTAACTTTACACCTAATGATTGTAAATGGGCCTTCTGTAGCTTCTTGGAGATATTGCACTTTTTCTTTTCCTGAGATTAACACTGATGTTCTCCAGAATGTCCTTTGGATGAGCATCTGCTAATTTGTAACTTAATAGTTTTACATTCTATAATGTTGTGTGAGGAAACATATGGGAAAAAAGTAACCTTCAGCCCTTTCTTTGTAACCAAAGGAAGATTTAAAGAGCAAATGCACAGAAAATGTCAGTTATGCTACATAGTAGAAGCAATTTAATTTAATCTAAATTGTGTTGCAACAGAGGTGCATGACTGACAACTTAAACAATTATTTAGAACTGTTCAAAAGCATTGCAGGCCTGTTTGATGGACCAACATTTGACACTCTCTCCCCAGTAACATTGTCCATTTTCCATGGTTATCATATTCCAAAAATGTTATAATATATTCTTGTAATGTGTGCAGGTCTCCTTTAAGGAGCTTCCTTTCTAATTACCATAGCTCTATTCCAAGGTTTTCATGCAATTTATTGTTTATTGCACCAACTTTTTTTACAGCAGTGTGTTCATTTAGGACTCCTTTGGAATGATTTTTGCTGCGGTGTGATTCTGTGAGGGAACTTACCTGTGAATGAGGTTCAGAGATTGCCTATATACTGTAGGGAGGGTGGAACTGCCTATTGATATATTTCTTTTTGGGGCTGTTTTCAGGGGGAGAGAGGTCCACCAGGATTGAATGGAACACAAGGGTTACAGGGATGTTCTGGGAAAAGAGGAATCAAGGTAAAATGCTCTTTTCAGCCAAATGTGTTTGCCTCAGAAGTCCCCAGTCCCAGAAATATCATTCTGTATTGTGCAGTAATATTTCCATTTCACCAACAGACAAAGTAATTTTCAGTAAATAGACCTGAAAGAAGTACATAAGTTGTGTAAGGTGAATCAAATATTCTGACCATCTTGTATGCATTGGTCTGAACATATATTCAGAATTTTACATGGGTTTTACATGTGATTTTTTTACAGGGATCGAGAGGCTACATGGGCAATAAAGTAAGTGCGTTTTGACACCTTTAACTAAAAATCTCAATTTGCTCCACACATAGAATGTGCCAATCTCTTAAAAAGTTTTATTATTTTTGAAGCTATTTAAAAATTTACTCATGAAGAAATGCGACATCTTGGGAACGAAAATATTGGGTTGGGATGACAAGTTACGCCTTGGCAGGGACATGCCCCATACCTATACAGCACCGAGAGAGTGGCACCTTTTCAGGGTTCCCCACAGAAATAACCACAACAGCCACAGACACTCAGCCCTTAAAAACATTAAATTCTGTACATTCTCACCCCATTTCAACAGACAGAATTCATGAACAACTTCACATGTCCACACAATAAAGCCCCAAACTAAGGGGGTTTTGCGTTTTCTCCTTCTTCTTCTTCTTCTTCTTCTTATTTTTCCTGCCGCCTATCCCACTAACAACATGTCTCCCCATTGGACATTTTACCGACACCAGCCAAATCTTCACCTACACGACCCAATCAAAAACTCGCATACACACGCAAAATACCCATACCTTTTTACTCAGAAACATTTCCAGTTTAACCAGCTAGTCTGCCTGTGGCCTAGTGGGCAAAGTTACAGTCTTGGGAACATGGGGTCCTAGGTTCAAGCCCAGCTAGGAACACGTTTCTTTAACCTGCTTTTACCCTCACTAATAATTGTCTACTACTTCTCAATTATTGCTTTTGCACCATATCTACCCACTGTTCACCGAACATATACACTGAATTATGACGTACAGTCTGCACGTTCAGTTATTACCCGGCAACAATATTGCAAAGGCATATGGATTCAACGGGAGCTCTTCTGTGCTTACTGCCCTGTGTTCTTCTTTAATACCACGGACAGGTTTCACGCACTGCATAGCTATATCATGGTGCTGCACTAACAAAGTCACAGACTGGTAAACCTCCGGTTGAAGTATTGAATCCCGCATCGCCCTCAGGCAGATAATTTCCTCTTTTACACTAACGTTTTCTTACGCTTATATTTGCTTTACCAAAACTCACTCACAACCACCCATATGCATTTCATGATGGCAAATGTATTCCTTTTATTAAAAAGTTACACCAGTTCACAATTTTCTGTGCCATTTCTACTAACTATATTTCTTCACTTGGCTACCATACAAAACCTTCTTATCACCAAACGCCACGTTTCTACATTCATGTTACCTCGCCCTGTTCTCTATCTAGCCACATACAAACAATTACTACGTATGTACGTTCTGCAACTCCCCATTAAAACATTACATTTAAAATCATGACTCACTCATAATTATAAGGGGCGACATAGCTCAGGAGGTAAGACCGATTGTCTGGCAGTTGGAGGGTTGCCGGTTCAAACCCCGCCCTGGGCATGTCGAAGTGTCCTTGAGCAAGACACCTAACCCCTAACTGCTCTGGAAAATGAGAGGCATCAATTGTAAAACGCTTTGGATAAAAGCGCTATATAAATGCAGTCCATTTACCATATTACTACTAGTACTGAACATGACAAAAGCACATCAGTACAATACATTTCACACATTACTTAACCCTCCATAACTACTAATGCTTTATACAGACTGTTATATATACCGTTCGACAAGGATACTAAGCTCGCTCATGGTCACTTCATTTACTTCGCACTATAGTCTGTGATCATGTCAACCTTCACCTACATGCCCATTCTGCTAAAAACATATTGTTTCAACTACACAATTTCATCATTTCTCCTAATTTCTCTCACACTATTGTTATTTTCTCACATACAAAGCCTGCTGGGACATATGCATCTGCTCCTATTCTCCACTATCAAGTTTTCCGGTTCTAGCTTAGCAAAACAGCGAAGAGGATTCCTACCTGCAGATAAGCCTATCAAAATGCTTTATAAACCTTACAAACATTAAAAGTGCATCTCCACAAATTCACAGAAGGATAGCCATAATCCACAACCGTCTTATAGGGTCACTTTGCATTTCTCACTCTCATAATGAAACGCTTTGCAAAAAGAAATGATATCTCATAAAAAACACGTTTTCAACGTACAAAAATGCCAAGTTACTCACACATACAAGACATACACCGTCTATAACTCATTCATTCAGACTGCCAAAATCCAGGCCTGCCATTAAAAGTATTGATATCAAAATAACGCCAAGTTACAGTACTACAAACAATATAGGCTATCTTGCCTCACCGAAATTAAATAAGATGTATTCCACAGCAATGCTTCCCAATATTTCCTCAATTCTTTCAAGTCACTTGGCCCTGTGTTTTGTAATCTTACCATTTTACAATGTCCTGCAAACTTTGTGTCAGATCAAAGTGTCAAATATTTCGAATTGCCTCATGGAACACATTGACATTCATGTAGAAAACTGCTGGTGAGTTACTACAGGAAGCATATTTTGCCAGAAAACATGTTTATACTTGCTTCTGAACTGAATTTCAGTAAATGTACAAGTTATTGTATATTTGCTACGTACAATAAATACTGCATGTAAAATACATAATGTACATACATACGTAGAGAACTTCTTTATCCCCATGGGGACATTTCCCTCGCAGCATGTTACATTCACATTTGCGAACAGACATTTATACCAAGAAACATACAATCATTCACGCAACAAAAAGGCTGGGCAGCGAAATACATAGATACCAATACAAATTGGACATATAGACGCCTATGCAATCAATCTTGACTGTGAGAAAGCCATCCACGCATATGTTTGGCCTGTCCATGTACTGCATGCTTATACACACAGGGCCAAGTGACTTGAAAGAATTGAGGAAATATTGGGTTTCATTGTTGTGGAATACATCTTATTTAATTTCGGTGAGGCAAGATAGCCTTTTTTGTTTGTAGTAACGTAACTTGACGTCATTTTGATATCAATACTTTTAATGGCAGGCCTGGATTTTGGCAGTCTGAATGAATGAGTTATAGATGGTGTATGTCTTGTATGTGTGAGTAACTTGGCATTTTTGTATGTTGAAAACATGTTTTTATTGAGATGATTATTTACAATGCCTTTCCAAAGCTTGCTTAAGGCTGTTAACCTTAATTTGATACTTTTCCGCTCTGGCATTTTGTGATGATGCAAAGAGGAACTTGCATGTCAAATGCAGAAGAGCTAATGTGTCTATTATATAGCTATTTAGGACATTATAGATACTTGATGTATTTCAGAACAATTTTAGATAAAAGCTATTTGAAGGGATAATATTGTGCTAATTGAGATTTCAGCTAACCTTTTCTTCGTTTTACAGTTGTGGATAAAAAATTGTGAACATGTACACACCGTTTGTCTACTCACATTGTACTTACACAGTCTTATATCTAATATCAATGTTACCTCATATTAGTCCCCTTATTCATTGCCTTTGATGTCACGAATGGTAAGATTTATCAAATGTAACCACATCTATTGGCACTTGCCTTGGGTGTTTTTGATCTTGTATTATTACTGTTTTCACTGCTGCACAACCAATTGCCCCTCTGGGGACAAATAAAGTTCTACGTAAAGTTCTACTTGATCTATTGGCACTTCAGGTACGATATGTTGCTCAATAACCTAATGATGGAGAGAGTGCTTTCTCTCTGTCAGGGAGAAGATGGAGATCACGCACTGGATGGGATCCATGGAGAGCAGGTAATTCCTGTCTCTTAACTCATATTACTAGTCTACAGTTATTTTGTGTAGTCTGAGAGGGCACCAAACCAGCAGTTTATCTGGATTTTATTTTCAAAAAATGACTCCAGCATTATAGACTAATGTTTCAGTTATTGGCATATGTGTTTACAGTAACATATACTTACTCACAGTGTTTAACAAACACTTGCCAATTGCCATTTCCCAGAATTCAGGAGGACTTGCTCGGAGCGTTCAGCTAGTAGCATTTCATTCAGTTTCATTTAAATTCTATTTTATTCAGATCAGGAAATAAACTGAAATTCAAGTAAGTAATTGAAAAAACCTCAGAGAATATTACAGGCATTTTGATTTCATGAATATAATTTTTGTTTTACTGAATTGACTGAATTTGAATGGAATTTGAATTCAGTAGTATGATTCATGGTTATTAATTGACTATTTCATTATTAAATTAATACATTGATTAATTTCTTCATTCTTTATTTGAATTAAATCAGTCATTCACTATTCCGTGTGAAAAAGTGACTGATTAGTTTAATTAAGAGCTAATATATTTATTAACTGATTGATTGTTTGATGAATTAATCAATTTTTTGATGTGTTGATTCATTTTCAATTTATTAAATGACAGGGTATGACTGGATTGCCAGGTGCCCTCGGAGAGAGAGGAAGTCCAGGCAGCCCAGTTAAGGACATTTATTTTACACCGTTTACAAGAGTACTGTTCAAACATCTCTTTTATTGTATTTTGAACCGTGCACAATTTGTATTAGAACATTGTATTAGGTGTATTATACAATAATACACTACCATCCATGCTGTTTGTATATGAAAACTGAAACAGTAAGCTTTGATCACCCAATCTTTACTACATGTTTTGTACATCCTCATCTCACGGAGATGATACAGTGTAGCATTCATCAGAATATCAGTTGAAGTATGGTGTAGTGGTGTACAGTAATGTCAAGTGAGGGTGGTCACTGACACCTGATGGGTATTTTTGCAGGGCCAGAGGGGCATCCGAGGGGAACCTGGGAACAGAGGTCAGCCCGGTCTGAGAGGTGACCCTGTAAGTATCATCTAATGTGCAGTACCCTCACCCCACAGTACTTACGATGTTTATCAATTCATCTCATTTGAAACAACATTTTGAATAATCATACCCAGCTCACTGTTTTTGGTTTTAAAAACATTCCTGGAATGTGAGTAAGGTTCCCATATACTCTTGAATATTATCACTAAGTTACAAGGAACATTGCAGGAATGACCTTAAAATATTTTATTTAGTTAGTTATATAACTTCAAAAAAAAGATTTTGAGGCAAGGTGCGTGGAGAGTTGGTTGGGTGCCCCATTTCTCAAGTCAAATATAAATTCCCCTGCACATGTATGGTTTTTAAACCAGCCATGGCACTGCCTGAACAATCACCCCTTCTCTATAATCACCCCTTCCCTGTTTGAATAAAGCAAAAAAATACTAAAGGAGGGTGGCCTGTCAGCTCTCCTTACTACATAAACAAATAGAATTTGAATTGTCAATGGTCATGTTAAACAAATCTACCATTTCACTACTTTCATTTGTAACATTCCTAAAATGTATTTGACAGACAGTTTCCATGACATTATTTCACGACTAAATAACAACTCTCAGGGGATAATACCAATAAATTTGTATGCAACATGCCTGGTATGTTTTTCTGCAACATAACTGGTTTTGGTTAAAAGAATGTTTAGGGAAATAATAAAAACCTTATATCACTACCAATTGGATTTCTAGCAGAAATCTTCCTCAACATGCTGGCCGTGTGTTAAATGGGATTATGTACAAAAGATTAAAGCAGCAGAAATAGATCAAAGGATAATTGTACTGAAAATTAAACATGATTAAAAAGGCAAACTATTCAATGAGAGCTAGTCATGCATTTTTGTTCAGACCATGGAGCAATGTATACATCAGGTGTGCCCTTGTGGGGTATGATGACAATTAAAAATGACTATTTTTAACAGGGTTAGGTTTGCTGTGTTTTCAAACTGCAACCCTCACAGATCACTTGTATGCTTGTTATCTTAGCAAACTACTACTGATGCCTATCAGTTGGCTGAGGTTGGCAAGTAGTTTTAAGGGGGAAAGAATAGGGGATATCATTAAAAACATGAGTTATGACATCAGTAACCAGAATAGAATGTAACATCACTCCTGGGAAGGAGCAGTAAGAGTGAGATTATTCCCTTTGGCTGGGGACCTTGGTCTTTAGATTTTTAGGCAAATTGTTTCTTTTTTGTGTAGAGTGGCTGGTTTGGGGCTGTGGAAGCAGACCTATACCCTTAAAAATTATTTGTATCAGAAATGGTGTTTCAATGGTCTTCCTTTGATCTTTGATACAGTGCCTCTATGGGATGCCAGAACAATAACGTTTTATGTTGTAGTAAACTCCTTGTCCTTTACTCAACCTCTCCGTGGTCTTGTCTGCACTCCAGGGGGAGCCTGGTGAAGATAACACAGTACGTGGCCTGAAGGGTGAAAAAGGAAACCCAGGCATGCAGGTATATGACAAAACCCACCCTCACTGAGAACACACATCTCAACCTGTGACTCATTTATCACTTGGGGGCCAGCTCTCACAAACAATTACATCTAAGAGAATGTAACTCCTTCCAAATTAGAAGCAGACTAGATTGGATCAGTTTTCTAGATTCAAATAATTATTTGTTGATTATAGAGTCAGACAACACCTCCACAGACTTCATAGCATATGTCTATTAAACACAACCTCCAGTTTACTTATTAAAAATGAATGATGAGTGCTGTCTTGTGAAACTGTTTTTATTGGTCTACACATGCTGATCTCTTTTGTTATGACTGAAAAGGGGTTTGGTCAAATCACTGACAGGAGGAAGCAAGGAAATGGCCAGCCATTTAAAATAAAATCACTGACTAGGTAAATAAGTGGCCATATGATTTGTTGTTTAAAAGCAAGACCCACTTTGGGTCATTGTTCCAAAAAGGCATTTTTGTCACATTATTGTCTTTGTCATCATCATAAAAAAACTAGGCGTTGATGAACATTTTCATCATAATTTTATCAAGGATGAGGCCAAAAGGTCATCTGAGTCCATCACAAGAGTTCAAAATGCAACAATTTTGTATTCACACAGAAAATCGTAGCAATTCACGAAGCAATCCCCATGTTGTTTCATGTTTTTATCTCTGTTTCTCTCCCTCTTTTCTGCTGAAAGGGAGATGCAGGAGATGATGGCCCTCCTGGAGAAAATGGTATTCCAGGATATAGAGTAAGCATCTATTTGTCAGTCCTATTTTTTGTCCTATATGTAAAAAGAAAATCACCTGCTCGTCGTATGTTGATGTTACCTCTTCTGTATTGCATACATTTACTTTTGATGTTGCGTCTTTTTTTTAAAGGGTGCTCAAGGTAGAAGAGGTCCACCTGGAGATGAGGTGAACTACAATTTTAGTATGACATGCATACATACTGTGTGTGCGTGCATGTGTGTGTGTGTGTGTGTGTATGTGTAAAGTTTTCCCCAGGAAAAGTTAGTGGAGGCAGAAGTGAGCAGCAGTGGTGTAAAGTGGCGAACTGTGGTGTTCACATGGCATAGCCTACACCTGGGCTGGTGAAAACATGCATACCCAATGCAGATTTTGTTAAATACCTTTTTTTGCCAGTAGCACTGGTACTAGTATGGTCAAAAACTTTGCTGCACAGAGAAACTAATTGTTGCACAAACCTTAAGGAATAGGTTTAAATGTTACAAATGACATGGCATGCTTCATTATAGAACAACATTAATGCAAATAACCTGCTCCTCCAAACAGCGAATCATGTGGCTGAAACATCTCGCAGTTTATGGCAAGAATTAGAATTTTATGATTTTTGTCTGATATTTGTGGAGACATTTGCAAATTCAGCATCTCCACTAGTAATACCTGGGGGAAACCATTCTGTGTGTGTGTGTGTGTGTGTGTACGTGTGTGCGTTGACTGACTCTCTCTCCTGACATTTTCAGGGGGAGAAGGGAAAGCCGGGACAGCTGGGGGTTCCAGGGAGCCCTGGACCCAGTGGTCCACAGGTGACACATGGCACCTCATTTCCCTTTATCTGTTCACCCAAGCAAACACTAGAACAGGGCTGTGAAATCTTATCCGAAAATGGCCGCTGTGCGTGCTGGCTTTTGTTTTAGCCCAGCACTAACACACCTGAATCGACTTGTCAAGTCAAGGTTTTAATTGAGACCATTATTACCCAAATAGTAAAACTGGTTGTTGTAGTACAGTTGATCCAGTCAATTTGCAAAGTGGGAGTATCTTATATCTTATAATTGCTTAGTTTTTTTTATAAAACCACAGATAGTAGTGTTGTAGTGTAAGTAAAATAGGCAATAAAGTTGCATGAAATATCCCAAAGATATATATATATATATATATGTGTGTGTGTGTGTGTGTGTGTGTGTAATGAGTATTTACAGTTATACATAGAGCATTGCACAAAATAACGAGACACACTATTGAAGACAATCTCTTATCAAGATTTGTTTTTCAGGGCGTGAGTGGACCCAAGGGTCTACCTGGACCATTCGGAACTCTTGGTCTTCCTGGGCCACAGGTGAGCTCCCAAACTGCTCGTCCAGCCAATAAACATCTTCAGGCCTGGTCTTCTCTTGCTGGGTCCTCATCTTCTTAAGATCATTGAATGTTACAATGTTCTATTACCTCAGAAAACACTAAATGAACAGGCTTAAAAACATCTGCAGCTTTGGTTGCATTTCAAAACATGTGTATGGAGTGCATATTCCAGTGTGCCTTGCCATAGAACAACTGACCTGTTCTTATTTGGTGAGTGAAATACATTTTTTTCCACTTTACTAGAGTAAAATGAACTCATGGGGTTTGAAAATGAATCCGCTTTCAGAGGTCTGCTTGTGCATTGTGTTAATATTTGATATCTGGCTCACGTAAAAATATGTCATTACTGAGTAGTAACAGCATATTACAATTAAAACTTTACAGTTTGCCACCTTTGAGATACTTGAGTTTGCAGTTTGTTGGATTACCATAGGTTGATTACCACAGCTGTTACCACTCATAAAAGAACAAACACAATTTACTATGTTGTCATTCACTGTTTATGTTACTTGTTTTGAAGAGACCCCTATCTGGGGAAGTACAGCTATATAATGAATGAAGCAATAAGGTTTATGACCTTACTGTACTCTGCCTATGTGCTTGACTTCTGATCACAATGAAAAGCTAAATTCATAACACTGGAAAGATATTGTCCATAGTTTAAAAAAAAAAACCTTGGTTTGTATATGGCTGCATTTTTCTTAGGGGAAACCTGGTCCAACAGGAGACAAAGGATTGCCTGGAAGTCATGGATTCAAAGGACAAAAGGTATGAAAGTTGGCTTCAGAATTGCTAGATTATTTGTGGCCTTATGCTCTCTGGTATACAGTAATATTTAGCATACACAAACTCAAGAAGAATCTGTAGAATATGGGACCCAAGTATATATCTCCAAAATCATTGCTCAGGAGGTGAAGATCAATTGTTACACATTTCTTTCCCTGCTTTCAAGTCTCTCCACTGTATTTGCTTTACCCTGCAGGGCCAGCCAGGAGACACTGGAGAGAAAGGAGCAGTCGGACCCTTGGGACCAAGAGGGATGCCGGTATGATTTAGTCCCTCTTTCCATCCACCGATATTTCTGATTATGCGCCAAGTCAACCACTATTTGTCTGGCACTTTCTTGAGCTGGTGCTGCCTGCTATCCTATAATGCAGTGATTTACTGTCTGGTTTACCTCACTCCAATCCAGCTCCGAAACTGGTGGAATGCTACTCATTTTGTAATATTCACCAATAAAAGGCCCACGATAATTTTCCATTCATTAGTTAAAGGCCTACTCAGTAATTTTGGTGGAGCATGGTACTCCAAGCTTTTAACGTCTTGCATGGATGTCTTGGTAACCTAGTGGCACATTTTCATGAAACACATTTTGACACACTATTGTGATTTGTAAATGAAAATCCTTGCAAATCAGTTTTATGAAACGAGGCCCTGGGAAACAACTTTACTTAGCCTTCTTGGCCTTTGTTATTGTTGCAATTTGCATAATGCTACTGCGGCAAGTACATCTGAGGTAATTAAAGGGGAATTACACTTCTGCTTCTCATGACTGATATTGTCCTTCTAATGAATGCGCCGCCCTTCATTTTTCTATTAGTTATTGCATTATGTTAATATTTTACGCTGTTTTGTTGTTTTCCTTTACAAATGCAGGAAGTAGGCCCAGGCAGTTTAGTGTCGAACTTGAGGATGCATATCATTGCGCAACTTCTGATGTGGCCGTTCCTGCAGACAATAACATTAGGTTGGTCGTAGAAATCATAGACATATATACGTCTGTGGTAGAAATAGTGTTGTATGACTACTAGCTAGCGAAAACAAAAATGTCTGAGGATAAAGGAGATTTAGTTTTTGATCATGGGATTGTTGTGCCCTATCGAGCCGGAATACACAGAAGAAGAGCTGGCTCATTTGCAGGCTGATCGTGCGAGAGCGAGTCAGGAGCAGGCGGAGATTGAGGAACCACAGGCTATTCCCAGGACAGACGGCAACTGATGGTAGACATCCTATGTATCACAGACAGACGTGATAGCGTTAGCCAGCCTGCATAGTACCTACCTCGAGTGGTTCGACCAACGATGGGAAAACGGTGGGTACAGCTCCAGGCTTCAGACGGTCGCCTTGGTAGTCGGTGGCTTCAAAGTAGTTGCTGCACACCCTTAGTCCTCGTTTGCGAACTTCTTCGGCTGTTATGTTTGGGCTTCGCTTCCTCGCTTTTCGCTTCCAAAGCGAAATCAAAGAAGAAGAAAAAAGCAGAAACCGTACTACTATGTGGACTTGCGCTAAAAAAAAAATAGGTCTTTGTTTCTAATGTTAGACATTTAAAATGAAATAACTAATCGAAAAATGAAGGGCGACACATTCATTAGAAGGACAATATCAGTCAGGAGAAGGAGAAGTGTTATAAAGTGTAATTCCCCTTTAAGCATTGCTTATTTGGCCAAACATTAGCTAACTATTCCTTTTGATATCTTAATTGTTGAGTAAATGATGAGTTTGTTTCCACGGTGATGAGCTGTGCAAGGACTAAAAAAACACTTCGACATCAAAAACAAAGAAGAAGAATTAAATATATAAGATGGTGTTAGATGACGTTATTTTAAATGCCAGTTTTTCCTTTTGAAGTGCTCATGAGGATCTTCATAGTTATTTTTATTAGGAGAATAATTATATACTATAGTACCATATCTTTGTAATTTTACTCATTGTGTGACATTAGCAATTTATTAGCCAACAAGATTTATGAGTGGGGCATAAAAGGACATATTCAGGTTTAGGTGGTCCACAGCTGCAAAAAAGAAGATCTATTACTTACAGTAATATCCAAATTATTATCATGATAACTATTTGTGCTACCTATGTTTAAATATTCTTCCTCAGATGTGAGGAAGACATTTTTTTTAAACATAAACACTGCAGATTTAAACATAAAAAGCCTGCTTGATCTGAAAAATGTTTGGCTGTCAAACAGGGCCTTGATGGCAGAGATGGTTATGGTTTGCCTGGACCCAAAGGATTAAAGGTACAGTTTCCGTCTCTGAGGGTCAAATCAGAACTTTAGAATAAATGGCATGGTTTGTTTTTGTTTTCTCACTTTAATTTTTCAAAATGTTTTAATGATCTAATAATTATCTAAGCGGCTTCAATCAAGAAATGATTGTCCTTCACATATGCCATTTGAAATTTCAGTCTTGTGTGTTTTTCCAATACTTTTTACATCCTTGAACTGTATTACAGTAATATATCATAAATACATACATAATAAATTTCGGCCATTATTACTCTTCAGATGACATTGTTAATGTCTGTGCCTCTAAAATTAACATGTGTGAGTGATTATGGTGGCTGTAACCTTTTTTTGTATAATTATAATTTATTTTGGAAACAATGAATTGTCTGATTATTTTGATTTCAAGGGAGAACCAGGCTTCCCAGGTTACCCCGGACTCCAGGTGAGTTGTTATAAAACAAATGCATGCACTTTACATCATGCTTTTAACATTGCTGTCATCTAATTAATTTTATTTTAGAGCACAAATACATGGGAATTCAATAAACAATTGATGCTACACAGTATAATGCCCAGTGTTAATTTTTAAGAGTTTAAATGAGTCGAAGGACCACATGTACACTGTAAGAGTTCATTTAACACTGAAAATTTTACTGTGTAAAACTATTTTATTTGAAATTATTTGAGGGTGAGGCATTTTCTTTCTCTCCAGGGAGAGGGTGGATTCCCTGGAGGAAATGGAGGTCAAGGTCTCAAAGGAAACCGTGGCAGAAGGGTATGGGTCCCTGTATAATTTCAGGAGAGAGAAGTCAATTTTATATAGCCATGTATTTTATAGCAGTTTGTGGCTGCCATATAAAAATCAAATAAGTGGATTGTGTGTCTGTTTCTACCCAGCATCTGATCTTTTGATGTGGATGTTGTTCTACAGTCTCAGTGCCATGCCCCTTCCTGATTTCCTCTATTATTGTGTGTTTGTCACACTGAATATTTTCAAATCTTTCCACAAATTGTAATATTAGACAAAGGAAACCCAAGTAAACAGTATTTTTTCATTAAAAATAAAGTTATTAAACACCCATGTGTTAAAGTAATTGCACCCTTAAACTTAATAACTGGTTGCACCACCTTTAGCACCACTAACTGCAACCAAATGCTTCCTATAATTTGATATCAGCCTTTCACATTGCTGTGGAGGAATTTTATCCCATTCCTCTTTGCAGAACAGCTTTAATTCAGACAAATTGCTTAATAGGCCTGCTGTTCTTTGGATGTTCTTCTGGGATCTTTTGCAACTTCCTGGATGAGTTGTCGCTGTGCCCCTGAAGAAACTTTGGTAGGCCAGCCACGCCTGGCAAGATTGACCACTCCTCCAAGTATTCTCCATTTGGAGATAATGGCTCTCACTGTGGTTTGGTGGAGTCCGAGAGCCTTAGATGGCCTTGTAACCATTTCGATACATACTGCATATATTTCAACAATGTTTTTTTCTCATCTCTTCATCTCATTGTAGCATGATGTGCTTGTAGACACATTGTGGTGACTATTTTGATGGTAAAGATCCCTATGAGTGAGGTTTAGATTCAACAGGGCTGGCTGCAAACAAACCTGGCTGTGTTCAATCAGCTGAATTTAATTAGGGGTCCAAGCAGCGAAGCTGGTGGAACCCTATTGTATCTGTTAGAATTATTATTATTATTTTTTATTTTTATTTTTTTCTCCACTAGTGTCTGAGGCTCAGCACCCATCAGTCCTAGAGCAACCAAATTTTGTAGGTGGGTTCCTATGGGCCCCCACTACTCAGGCACTACAAGTCACCTATGTCGGCCAGATGGTGGCGCTATAACAAAGCGTCATGTTTAAAAGGTCATAACTCCCACATCTTAAGTCAGATCAACACAAAACGTCATCGACCGATGCATCTGAATGTGCTCTACAACTTTGCCATTGGCACCTATGTCCGCCATATTGTTTGCCTGCCATTTGGACTTTTTTATTAGTTGCGGTGCGGAAGAGCTGTAGCTCCACATCTTCTTTACGGCAAGCGGCTAGAAGACATCCATGGCGACGCAAGTAATCCGACACCGTAGGGTCTAGTTTTTATCAGTGAGGGAAAGGTCTGAACGTCGGGGAAGCAATGGAAGACAGTGCCAGCCAGAGTGCATGCTAGGCTACTAAAAGTTTGTTAGTAAAAGCTTTTTGAGAGGATGAATAATTACTTTTCTTTGGCATGGATCCATTTGAAGTACGGGTGAGTTCGTTTAGTCTTTGAATCTGTCATTATGCTGAGAAATAGCTAAACCATTTTATTGATAGTATTTTAGTTTCTGTGCAAACGCACGAAAACACGCTGGTATAATAAAACAATGATGGTAATACATATATAGTCCGCTTCTTTCCGTTGCTACCATAACATAATAAACTATCTTGTGTCTACAGCTGCAGTTTCTCGCTGCAATTGCTAATATTGAATATAAACAAAAGACACAATTTATGCTGTAGTCTGCCAATGTCTAAATAAACAATACGATATTCTGAGCGCAGTACGCAGGTAGCAGGGATGGCGAGTTGATATTTCGTTTTTTGCTACTAGAAGTTTGTTAGTAAAAGCTTTTTGAGAAGATGAATCATTACTTTCCTTTGGCATGGATCCATTTGTAGACAATATCGGGTGAGTTCGTTTAGTCTTTGAATCTGTCATTATGCTGAGAAACAGCTAAACCATTTTATTGATAGTGTTTTATGCTGAGAGAAAATGTATTCCGTAGCAACAAGATAAACCGGACATTAGCCCTAAAATATGCCAATACAGCAGTGAAAACGCTGCTCACTGAATAACGAAATAAACGAGACAAAGTTTTTAAAAATTATACAACGTCATTCTACAGTCAATATCTAGGACTAAACATTGAATAAATATACAATCTTACCACTGGTTTTACACGTAGAGATGTCCCTTTTGAGACTGAGTGGTCATATTGTCTTGGAGAATCCGTTTGTGAAATATACGCGCATTTGTGATACCTGGGTAGGCTACCTTCAAAAATAGCTGTGCGTAATACCACACCTGTTGCTTGCGGCGTCGTCGCCCTTTTTAATACAATTTGGCTTGATTGACAATTCATTTAATCAGTAGGTGAGAGTATAAGCTTTCTAACGATGTATGACATGTCTAAATTTGCTCTTGGAATAGCGTTTTATAGGCCAGCGTAACCGAAAATTTGCTTATCTGCCAATGTCTAAATAAATAACATGGTAGGCTACTCTGCGCACAGCACGCAGGTCGCGAGTTGATATTTCGTCTTTTGTTTCGGTTTTTTCTCAATGTTGTATTTATTATTTGAAATGTGTATTTATGTGTTATTATTCTATCTGTCTCTGAGGCGCTCTGAAATGTTCATTCTCTGCTAAACTGAGCAATGGATTGGAATATGTGTTTGACGCCTATTTTAGTTGCGCAGCTCTACATACACGCCGGACCATCTAAATGCTGTGTTATAATTTTGCATAGTCTGCATAGTTTCCGTTGTGTGCGGCACTCGAGAAGGGCCAAATCATTTGTGCGGCATATTGCACAGGTTGCGCAGGCCACGTAATTAGATTTTGTTACTGACCGTTATAGTTCAAAAGACAACACCTTCATTAATATTTCCAAACCTACAATATACTATACCAGTGACCACAAAAATGCTCAGCTAGATGTAACTTGTTGCAACGAAGACATTCACCTGACAAAAGCGCATTTAGTCGCATATTTAACGTTGCCTATCGGTTTTGTGAATCAACTGTTATAACCTAGACAGAGCCGTATGCCAGTGACTTCATGTCAGCAGTCAACCAATCATCTTCTTTACGGCGTATGCGGGCACTGGTTACTAACTACGCACTTTTAATTTCTTGAGGAGGTCTGCAACCGTCGCACATGGCGCACATTGAAGTATATTGAGGCAGTAACTCCTCTGTGCTGTAAAATTTACTAAGACTGCTGTGAAACACACTCACTTTTACACTAACTCTAAAGAAACACCTTTTACAGTATTGTTAGTGTTAGCAGCACACAAGGGGCAGTTCATTACCTGGCCCAAGCTGTAAGAGCACGTTTTCAATGATAATTTTAAAAAGAATACAGTGTTCTTTGGTATGAGATATGAGAACATACTGTAACTTGAAATCTGGTCATATGTAAAATTATGTTTTTCATATGTTTCTATTTCAGACAATAACAGCATGTTCATAGTAGTGATTGCCGGATGCAGAACCTTTGTGCCTATGACTTCAGATCTGTCTTTTTTTATATCAGCATTTATTATTGTCAAGCAGATGAAAGGAGGTCATGTAACATGGACATGTCATTATTTTGATGTAATTAATTTTTTAGGTAATTTATGAATTCGTAAAAATATTGAAAGCCATTTTTCATTCTATTTGTTCTCATTTTCTACTGCATCTAATGATGAAATTTCTGTACCCTAGATGAATTAACATGACATAGAACAGTAGATTATTGTGATTATGTGTAAACAGTACTAATCCAGTTTGGGTTAACTGCATGGTCAGATATAAAGCTCTTTGCCACATTAAATGTGCTTGCTTGGTGTATTGATTTGTTAACTGGCTGACTGTTTCAGGGGAACTCAGGCAGGCCAGGTGAACCAGGAGAACTTGGAGCTTCAGGGCCTCCAGGACACCCGGTCAGCTCCTGATTTTTTAATATATTTTTTACGCCAGTTCTGCTTATGTTTGCCTGGAAACCTACCCTTATTTTATAAACCTACAAATATTTTAAAATATTTTCAAAATTAAATTTGTTTAATGACTGCAGCCTTTTATTCTTTTTTAAATCAGGGGCCCAGAGGACCAGCTGGAACCAGATCAAAGTCTGTACGTATTGTACATAGAGTTCAATGTTTTCTGCAGAAAATTTTGTGTAACTATATAGTGCATTTCCATGTCTGTGTTATTTTATTCTTCCAGGCCTGTCAGCTGGTAAATTATATCAGGGACAACTGTGGTAAGTTTGCCTTTACATGTATTGTATACATTCCATTATTGGGCCATATTTAATAAGCATGCCACAAATTACCGTCAGGGTCGCAAAATTATGCGTCCCCACATGTTTTAAATTTAGCTAGCTTGCTAAATCTAGCTAGCTGTAACAGCTGCAGTGAGTTCATTTAAATGCACTGCTGGTATTTAAAATGTGTCTTGCCCATGGCAGGAAAGCAATATTGTTCTAATAATGAGTGCACACCAGGTTTGTCTGTATGGTCGTAAAAGCTTACCTGGGTGTTAAGAAACAAACAGAAGCTGCTTTCCTCATCTATTTGGACGTTACCACAAACCACGTTGTGTTAAATTTGGTTATGCATCAATGTTTTTCATGAATAAAACCCTAGGCTTCATAACCTGAGGATGTGGCTGATCCCATGTTACCTTTGGAAATGTGTTTCCTTGATTAACATTAGTATGTACAGAAAAAACCTGTGTACACACATTATAGGGTGTTTTCATTTACTGTTACAATTATTCTGCACCTTTGATACAATCATATCGATTTGGTGGTATGAATCTAACATCGGACTGCGTATAGCTTGGTTTTAATTGTATCCGGCTTGATTAAGTTATGAATGTAATTGAAATGGATAAAGACTACTGACATGTAAAAGCTGTTTTAAGTAAAATTCCATAGTTCTAGGCTAAATACAGTATTTTCTGAATAAATGATCAAAATCTGAAAACTGTCACATTTATGGACACTCTGATCATGCTGGAAAGAAGTTAGCACCTGCTTTTGCCAGATGTTAAAAAACAGAAGCAATTACCTTTGCCACAATGGATATCAACCATGATTAGCGGTTTCTAGTCATATGCATAAATTTTCATTCTCTCCTCCCATATTTTTGTGGTCTAACATCAGAACACCCTAAAATACATAGGCATTAACCCAAACCTGCATATTTTAGGGATGCCACATTTCTCTTGTTTACCTCCGGCACAGCATCTTAGTGATTGTTGAAAAACGATATTTGTGTTAGCATTTATAAAGGTCCCAAAAATCATAAGTAAATATGGCCCATTATTGTTCTTTATTCAAGTATCTACTGGCATCAGTGTTCTCGTGTTCTTTCAAACAATGGTGGCAGTGTCTGACAGCATTCAGCATATTATGTATGTTATTATGATTGACATTTAAACTGATTTTATAAAGACTATGACATATCCGTGCATGCTGCACAGTTACTCTGTTACTCTTGTGTGATTAATATTGTGCTATTTTTCTATTCGTACAGTTTGCTGCCTTGGTGAGTCCTGCCATTAATCAATACTTCTGTCTGACCATTACCACAAATGCACTCATTTGTGTATAATGTCATTTGATTATGAAAGTTTCTCATGCCTGTTCAGATAGGGATAGTTTTTTAGCTTCTTCTGTTTACATGGAAATTAGTTATTTAAATGTTGTGTGGTTAATAAGCATAATATACAAAAATGACTGCAATATATTTAGGTATTAAAACAGTTTTCTTTGGTCACAAAGCCTACATTATACAAAATGCTCATTTGTCACATTCAGCAGAGTGTCTCTCGCATATTAGCAAGTCTACTCCATTCTACTAAACTCTGTTCTACTACTCTGTATTCTACTAAATCTTACTCTGCTGCACTGCGTACAACAACCTGTCCAATGTAACAAACAAGTACATAATCATCTTTTTCAAAAGTAGAAACAATGTTTATACAATGAAAGGCTATTTTGTCTCATGTGATATGAAATTGATAACTCTGAAATTGCATGTCATCATGCTGGTAATGTTTTTTTGCAATTTCTAACAGCATGCACAGTCGCTCATGCATAAAGGCTTTTAATTGTTTTTCTTTCTCTCACAACATGAATACAGGTCGGACAGAATGTCCGGCTTACCCGACAGAGCTGGTGATTGCCCTGGACATGTCACAAGATGTGTCTCCCCCGATCTTTGAAAGAATGCGCAGAGTGGTCCTCACCCTGCTAGAGGACATGTCGATTGCTGAGAGTAACTGCCCCACAGGGGCCCGTGTAGCCGTCCTGTCCTACAGCTCCAACACCAAGTACCTTATCCGCTTCTCTGACTACCACCGCAAGCGCCACCTAATGGAGGCAGTGAAAAACATACCCCTGGTGAGGACCTCTAACAGCAGAAACATTGGGGCAGCCATGAGGTCCGTGGCCCGGAACGTGTTCAAGCGGGTCCGCCAAGGGGTGCTGATGAGGAAGGTAGCGGTCTTCATCACCAACGGGCTGTCTCAGGACATGGCTGCAATCACCACAGCAGTGCTGGAGTTCAAGGCCCTCGACATCACCCCCGCAGTCCTCGCTTTCAGAAACCCTCTCAATGTCCGCCGTGCTTTTGAGGTATAATAGAGCATGTGCGTCTGGTTCAGAACTGTTTGGGCCAAATGGGTGATGTTGGAAATGGGGCATGTCTTACACATGGAACTGAGCCACATCCACCAAAAGCTGAAATTTTGCTAGCTCGTAAAAACGGAAAGCTGTTTGCCAAAATGAAAAGAGTCAAAAGTTTTTGTTAATTACAAGGGAATACCATACTGGACATTTATATTTCACTGGAAAAGGGGTATGCATCATAGGCATGTTAAACAATAACTTTTCAAGAAAGAATATACATAGTTATGCTTATGATTTATGAGTAATAAGGTCAAACTTACTTTGGATTAAAAAATGAAATAAAAAATACAAATTTAAGAATTTCATCAAAGCTGAATGTTTAAGGGGTTATTTTATAGTGTGGTAAATATGAAATTGCTCTAGAAGGATGCCAAAATGTATATTTCATAATTTGGTATGACTACTCTTGATTAATATTATTTATAACTGCTGAGTTATTTTAATCAAAGGTGGAGTTCCAAGCCTTGCAAAGTTGCCAAAAAAAAAAAAAAAAAAAAAAAAATTTAAGGAATATGTTGGAAGCCATATTTTTGGGTTACAAAGCCAGAATGTTCCAAAATGTTTTTATAATACATAAAATGTATTTTTTTATTTATTTTTGGTTCACCTTGCCCCATAGCAAATTGTTTGCATATTAATATATACATCTGGATATTTACATTTAAACTTGGAACCAGGTAACTAATTAAACACAGAATTGTAACTATAGAATAGTTAGTTACACATAGAATTCAAACCTGAAGCATGCCTTACTGCTTCCCTAGGTTTACAATGTGATGCCATTTTGCTTTTACTTTTTGCTCAGGCTGATGAAACCAGGAGCTTCTTGCTCACTGTCATGAGGAGACCACAGGATCTGAGTTCTGACCTGCAGCAGGTGCAGCAGTGTGTCATCTGCTACGGTAAGCCTGCTGGAGGTTCTTAATTCCTGCAAGAAGAGGACATACAGCACAGTGGATACAAGGGATGTGTAAATGTCCCTTGTATTAAATCAAAACTTTAATCTTAATGGCTTTTCAATAAAAAAGCCTTCAATGATTTGTCAGACACTGTATTACATGATTACGGTATATCCAATGATATTATTTTTTGACTACAGGTGAAAGCTATCTTAAAGCATCTTTAGTGTTTTCATTTTAAATGTTTAGGGTTAAAATTTAACATTTGAAAACAGATGGACAACACACCATTCACTGACCACATTCCTTGTCTCTCAGACCCTTGCAGCCCTGCTGAGGCCTGCATGGGCATCAACTTGGTACCGGTGCCTCAGGAGTTGGACATAGACCTGGCATTGGTGGTGGACAGCTCTCGCAACATGCAGGCGGACCAGTATGGGGACATAAAGCAGCTGCTGGGCACTGTGCTGGACCAGATTGTGGTTAGCACTCAGCCTGGTGGGCCCAACAACAAAGCCAGGGTAGCGCTGGTGCAGCACAGCACATCCAGCTACCCCCCCAGGGAAGGCCAGGTGCCAGTAAAGGTGGAGTTTGACCTCTTGGGCTACAAGGACCGCAACAAAATGAAGACACATATCTTCCAGGCTATGCAACAGATCGGGGGTGCTTCAGGGCTAGGCCATGCCATAGAGTGGACCATACAGAACATCATGCTGAAGGCTGCCAAACCTCGCAAAACCATGATGGTCTTAGCCATCATTGGAGGGGAGACCAGCCACTGGGACACAGCTAAGCTGCACACCATAGCCCAGCAAGCTAAGTGTCGGGGTGTGGTGGTTTTCATCCTCACTGTTGGTGATGAATTGAACTACGCACAATTTGAGGAGCTAGCAAGCTTCCCGCTGGAGCAGCACATAGTCCACCTGGGTCACATGAAGCACGGTGAACAAGAGTATGCTCAAAGATTCCTCAGAAGCTTTCTGCACATGTTGAGAAGTAAGTATTAAATATTTAAATAAGAATCAGCATTCATAATGTTGATGTATTATTTTTTATTTAACTAATAAGTATACCCAGTTTTTTTCTTTCCTTCCAATTTGGACTGCCCAAACATAGAGTAGAGTTGTCTCATTCTGCCAGCTATTGATATTGGCAACACTATGGCCAATAATGGACAACCTTACTGAGCTGCCAGCCACATTCATGGATGTACTACCCAGCAATGGAGTGTTTTACAGGGTATTTTACAGAGGGCATTCCAATGAAACAATACAAATTAACACAAGTATTACATCAAAAGTGATGGGAAAAGAAAAGCCAATCAAGAACAATGAATTAACTGGAGATGAGATTTAAACTATGCTGGTAATCAGATATTATAATGTACTGTTTATTTATTTAGAATATGAAGAATCAGGAAGATATACATATAAATCCATTCAGTGACTACTTTTGTTTCAGTTCCCAAAATATCAAGATTTATACACCCAAACATACCTTTGAGGGCCAGTTCTCTTCTCATGGGCAAATATATATTTTAGGCTGAGAAAGTGTTCCAATTCCAATTGAATTCTCCTTTGCCTTTTGCAGTAATATTCATTCCACTGCACGTTTCTCTACACCTGGGTTAGTTTACGGGTTCTGTATGTGTGTGTCAGTGTTTTTCTGCCAAAATGATTGCATTTCACTCTTGCACAAACAGGAGGAATAAATACATATCCCTCAGCCACCCTTAAAAAGCAATGTGAGAATGTACCGCTGCTGACTGGCCAGGGAGAAGCACTGGAAGGCCAGGCCATTGACAGGTAATGTCTCAGACCATGATTGGGTTTGTGCAACACTAGGGTTCTTGTACCCTCACAATATCAGTCACCTGCACCATACTTTCTATTACAGTACATTTTATATAACAAATAAATTGTTCTGTTGTAACTTGCTATTTACATGGCACATGACCTTATTCAGAATTATTTATTGTACATGCAGTATATGCTACAACTCATACATTCAGTAACCCATTGGGTAAAAAGTACAAGGACCAGCAATCCTTTTATGCCAATGTGTGCAAGGATGGGCTTGGTTATTAGCAGTCATGGGATGCAGCATGTTTTCTAAAGGTTAGCAAATTTAACTTGTATCAGAAAATAATTTGTCTAAATTCTGTTTAGACACTGTTGTTGTACCTTTGAGGACTGCTTCACAAATATGTGGCTCTACAAATCGGGTAAACGTCCCTATTAAGCCCACGTACCATATAAGCCCACTTGCAACTTCTGAGTCAAATAAAAAAAAACGACATCATAATTTTTTGCTGTGTGATGTTTTTTCGAATGAAGCTGCTTGTTACATAAATGACACTTTTTATTGTAAGTCAATCACATTTGTCGATATTGAGTTATCGAAGCATATGTATGGCATGTGCCTGCTGATCCCAGAAGAAGTTGCAAAAAAACTTTTGATTTTGGTACCCTCAGAAAATAACATTTTTTGTATATTTCTACTCCTGTTTTTGGAAAGTACTCACTTGTTATCAAAATTTAAGTGATTAGTGTTTTGAATGAGACATATGTTAGAATATTACCTGAATTAGAAATATTGTGTCTTTTGAAATCAAAATATGAGTTTTAGCACACTAGCAAACAGACCACATGCTGCATCAATACAGTAGCTACATAGTATGGTTCATTGCAATGACATAAAGCATGATAAGCATGTATAGTTTATATTTTTGTATGCAGTTTATATTATTATACTGTTAAATAGACAATAAATGTGTATGTTTATCTTTATTTATTTTTTAATTAACATTTTTACCTGGTGGGCTTAAAGGGGACTCTAGCAAAAAAATCACACTGTCTGAGGTGGATGTAAATGAGTATAGCTAATTACTTCTCTACATGATCAATTTATACTTTTCATATTATGTTAGTGCACCATATATAGATGTATTTCATACAGTTGTTTTTTTAATGTCATGTGAGTAGAATAAAATATTCTGTCTTTAACCATAAATTCACTGATGTTCCCTTTAAGCCCACCTGTTCCCATTAAGCCCACTTTACTGTGTTTCAATGGGGATTTTCTCCCTTTTGACCTCTGAACCATTTTCCTCCCTAATTTTGACCTCACCTGATGAATCAGCTCCATAATTCAGATAATTAATACCCATATTTAAATATCAGTGATATTGCATACGTCAATTCATTCTGGATAGGCCTGTGTTCTTAACATTAGCAATAATTTTTTAATCTTTACTTTTCAGATGAGTTTTAGTTTAAGATGACTAAAACACAAAAGAACTACAGTTCATGCCCATGCATGATAGAAGCGCAAGTTCATCCTCTGCAAAGCAGGGCTGTAGGGACCTGGACCATTCTATTTGCGCAATCATGAGGTCATTGAAAATCTACAAAAATAAGATGAAATCCATGAACGACTTGCTAGCGTAAGACAAAGACAACCACAACGTGGGCTAAAGATTGAAGCAAACAAATAAAATAAAGCTTAGACCACCCTATAACCTGTTATGTTACACTACTAAGATGGAGCATGGAGCAAATGATAACCTTACTAAAACGATACAATCACCTCAAAGAGCATAGGCCTACGTTTAGTCTAGGAGAAAGTAGAAATTGCAGAAATGTTGACATCTTTCTTGTTTATTTTAAGTTATAGGCTAATGATACATGAGCTTCAATATGTTATGACTGATGTCTCCTCATAATGAACTGTATGTTTTAATGTTACTCCACAATGAACTGAATGGTTTTAAAATGTGTTTTTACAATGTTTTCAAACTACTATCCTAAATCTGTTTAACATTTAAAAATTTATTGTTTAATTGTAAATCCTGAAATTGACTCATTTGCTATCCTTAGAACATTAGTATTGAACTTGAAATTGTTTTTCATTCAGTCAGTCGGTCTTCAGAAATCTTCATAAAAACACCTGCACTTTCAACCAGCTGACTGAACCAGAAATTTTGGCCAATTTCAAATGCCAACAGCACACCATAGGATAGAGATACAGACAAAATGACAACACATATTGAAAGATGATGTTGTAGTCTGTATTTCCGGTCACTTGTCTCCCCAGTACTGTCTCTGTGTCTGTGTTCCCTGAGCTGCTTCACTCCCCTGTACTTGTGTGATTTCACTATTCCGGTGGTTCCGGGTTTTCGTGGTTTCCCCCCTTCTTTCCAGTCTCACTTTACTTACTTCCTGCCTATTTCTAGTTTTACTAATTTCTACTAATCCCTACTAACTTATAGATTGTAAAGTACTAACCTCACTAATATACTAACATGTGAATATTACTAATGGACTAACACACACTAGTTTTGGGTTTTTGATAGTTTAGATCACTATACTAATACATTAACCAGTCTCCCCTTTTCCATGCTGCGCTGTAGCTCCGCCCCTTTTCTTTCTAGCCTGCTCTAACGCTGAGTTCTGCAATTGCCTGCACCTGTCTCTTGCTCTGACTGCACCTCTCTCTCTCTGCACGTGTTTTACCTGCTTCACCCAGGCCGTCTATTATCATTGTTGTCTGTGATTCCAGTCCGCGTTTTGTCAGTCCCCTGTCATTGAATTAGTTTTCCTAATGTTCTTCACCTGGATGTTGTTTGTTACTCCTCCCTCACTCACTTAACCCCTCCTTGATTGTTACCTTCCCCAGTGTATAAATGTCAGTCTTTTCCACCAGCTCAGAGTCAGAATGTTGATCGTATTAATTGTGCCGATTATTTGTAAGCCTTTGTCTATCGAGATTCCTGCGACACCCCTTTGCCCGACTTCGAGTTTGCCTGCCCCTTTTTGGTTTTGTTTGCTTCTGGTTCGACCTTCGCTTTGCCTTGACTTCTCTTTTGCCTGTCCCTTTGTACCTTCGCCATTCTGATCTCCTGGTTTTTGATTTTTTGCCTGTCTTTTCACTATTCTTTTGGAAACTCGATTCGGCACCGTCCTCTCTCTGATTACCTGGCTTCGAACCTCGGACTGATTAAAGACAACGTTTTTTGGATTTCCCTGGTCTGCCTGTGGGTCCTTACTCAGAACATAACAGATGAAGTATTGAAGAGTAATTTCCACTATAGTTTTGATTTTGTTCGTAAATATTTTTTTGGCTACATTCCAAAGAAGACATGTTGTAAGTTTAACTTTTTCTGTGTTGACAACACAGCAAAAAGGCTGGTCATGCCTATTTCAAATGCCATTTACAGGCCATAGGATAGGAGTGGAGACAAAATGAAAATAGCTATTGAGAGCTAAGAGATTACAGATTTTGAATAGAACAACTTTGTATTGTTAGGATTTTTTAAATATATATTTATTTATCAACAAATCATGAAGTGGGCTTATTTGGAACACCCATGGGCTTAAAGGGTACGTTAGGTACCCATTAAGCCCATTCCAGACTTTTGACATATTTTGACAAATTAAACAATAAAAACATTAGAAATTGGTATAAATGAATTATTGACACTTAAAATGAGAGATTAGACTTTCATTATAACTAATGTTCTCATTTAAATTGGGGCAGTATACATGAAAAATGTCTGAAAAGCGGATTTGGTGGGCTTAATAGGGATGTTTACCCTCAATATAATGGCATTAATAAGTAATAATAGGTCTCATCACCCTCTCTGTTCATCGGCAGGATCCGAGTGCCCAGTATTCCTGTCCTAGAGGAAGGCAAGGTGGAGTACATCGATTGGACAGAAGAACCACAAGTGGACTTCACTCCCACCGTTGTGGAGGAATCCGAAAGCCAGCCAAGCCCAGGGAGCGGAGATGAGGGTGAGTTCTCCACACGCTTTGGTACCCTCTTGTACTGTCACGTACCCTCACAGTGTACCTCAGTGACCACAGACTGCAAGCATTCATGGTTTTCCCATATAGATTTCCCATACCTAATAGAGAATATTGGGATGGCAGGTATGCCATCTCGCCCAGTTAACGCCTTGGTGGAAAAAAAAATACTGTGTCTGTACCAGTGGAAATTTTTCATGACTTATTTGGCTAGATCTTGTTACTCTGTTTCGTAAAATATAAAATATAAATCTAAATTAAGGAAGAACAGGCAGTAATAAGTTTAAAAATACTGTTGATATTTATCCATGAATGGTTTGCTTGCTCCTTTCTGATATTTCCATATTGTTATGTCAGCCAATATTTTATTTCATATTAAATATTCATTTTAAACATGATTTAATCACAAATAACAATAATAATTACATTGAAGCTATTGTAATAATTTTGTATTGCCCATTATGAAAACTGTTTACAGTATATGCCTTCAACAGTTCCTTTGGTAAATTTTTTAAGGAGCTGCATTAATATTTCAAATAACAGTGAAAAGGCTACATACTGCGTTCATTTTTGTCTACATTTGTTGAATCAACATGTCTCAGTGAGATGGAAGGCAGCTCAGTGCATATGACAAGGTATTAACATAAACATACAGTGTATTTCTTAAAGTTAAAAAAATAAACAAATAAAAACTGATTGAATCATAAGACAGTTGACCAATTTATTTTGCATTCATTAGGTACAAAATTCTAACTCTGGGTTTCCATCTTTTCTGATTTTTAGTTATGATTAAGTAGTAGGTAATTAATGTAATTATATCTGCTGTGTTATTGTGGTTAATTGATTTTGCAGTTCCAGCTGTACTCCAGGGCACTGAAGATGTGGGACAATTAAGTAGTAGTAGTAAAGATGAGATGTAGTCATTTGCATTTTAATATTTTGTATGCATATTTCCAGTCAGATTCACATTCACATTCAATTTGTATTCATATTTACACTATGATGATGGTGATGATTACTATTGTTATTATTAGCAGTAGCAGTAGTCGTAGTAGTAGTAATATTTACATACATTTTATATACATTTTATATATGCCACATACAGTAGGCCTACATATATATGATATATTGAGTCTCTTACATATGCAGCCAAATGTAAGCCAGAAGTCAAGGGTATGAAAGACTCCAAGCTGATTTTTGTCTCAAATGAATGGATTGGTACAGTATGTGTTCCAGATGGTCACCTTGGCTCTTGTTTGGTCTCCACAGCTGTGTGTTCTCTACAGCAGGATGAAGGCAGCTGTGAAAACTACACCCTCAAATGGTACTTCGACGTGAAGCAGAATGAGTGCTCCCACTTCTGGTATGGCGGGTGTGGTGGGAACGACAATAGGTTTGAAACTCAAGAGGCGTGTGAGGTACTCTGTCTGAGAGTACGATAAGGAAGACCCCAGAATCAGTTAACTTTAGCCAATTAAATTACACCCCAAATGATGTATGTTTACAAATGTGATCAGAAAATCTGGTATTTTTATTAATAATTATGATTAAGTCCCAGTACTGTTTAAGAAGACTGTTAATGGGTAAAGGAAGTTATTTGGATGTATTATTATTGTTGTTTTATTTTGTAGAAGCCCCTGTCAACCCATGGCCAAAAACTTATGCGTACAGTATATCATTGTGAAAGATTAAAATCCACGTCAATATAAGGGACCAGTATTGCTACTTGACCACCTTTTGATTACAATCAAAAGTTGTTATAGTTGTTATGTTATAGACTGAGAAAATGTATTGTGTCTGAACATTATTATGGGCTGTTACACTATCTGAAATGATCTGAAACTATCTGAATTTATCAAATGAAATCCCACATTCGGCCATGAACCATGAGTCAATATATTCCTGTGAGTTACTGTCATGTAATTAGTATTCGGAAATATAACCATCAGCTCTGACATTTCTGTTGTAAAATAAATCACAGGTGATGTATGCTTGGATACAGGAGTGAAACATTGGAAACATTCTTTAATCTCAGAAAGCTAAAGGAAACCCCTAATCTTGTGGATTTTAACAGCACTGTTTTTAGTCTTAAATGCAGTCATTACATGCACAATACAATTAAAACTTACAGACCATACAGATATCAGTTGTCTGTCTTTTCTTTATCCTGTGTGTTACAGTGCAGCATCTGAAACTAGGTTGTGAATATAGAGAGCAAATAAAGTCTGGCTTCTTGTATGTGCCCTACTAGGGCACATACAAGTTTCTGATGACAAATTCAGCTAAAAATGAATGTTGAAACTGCATGAACATTTCATTTGGTACTCTATTAAAGGTAACCTCCACTTGAAAAAATATGAACTCAAAATGTAGAGAAGGGACATTAAAAAAATATCATCTTGTTCCTGTTTTAAGGTTGCTTGCTCTTTTGCAATTCACTTTTGAAAAGGATATGGTATTTATTTGGTATTTTTATATGGTATTTTTTTTTTTTAGAAAAAAATGGATCAATCAATGAAATGTGGGGTTTCTGGCTCTGAGGTTCCAAAGGCTACCTTTAAATTCAATTTAAATTATTCTGAAAGGCCTGTTAAATGGTTTAAGGTGATTCGATTTAATATATTTGCATGTTACTGAATGCCTTTTCTTCAGATCTTTAAAACTACATCAATGGATACTGAGAATAATAAAGTGCCCCTTGTGATCAGGAAATAGTGCCCCTTGTGATCAAAATGTGTCTCTGATATTCTCACACAAAATGCAATGGCACAGTGTATAGGCATATGTATATTTTCAACAAGCTGTATTAACCAAACAACTATGATTCATTGTGGTATATTTGTTTGCTGTGGGTCTCCTTTTTGTGTACAAACCCCAGCTGAAAATGAAGCATATATTAAGGGCTCTATTTTCTGGAATCAATGTTGCATGTTGCAGGGGCGCAGTCAGTGGCGCTGTGCATAGCGCACTTGGCGTGGCACACTGGGCGTGGCTTACGATTGTTGGTATTTTCAAGACACCAGACGAGCAGCGCACAGCATAAAGTGCGTGGCGCACCTGCCGACAGGGCGGTTTCATACTGAAAATATTATCAGTGGGTCTGGGGTAGCTCCATTTGTTAATAGCCAATCAAATGAACTTGTTTCATGCAAACTACGCATTGCTGCAGGGCATGTTGTCAGTTTCCATAATTTGCATCTACCACTGCAACAGAAGACACGGATAACGATATACTAATCAGATCTTTCTCACAACAGGTTCTTTTGCAGGAAGTGCAGAGTTAGGCATTTTTTTTCCAAAATTGAGTAGAACGAATCTGGTAAATGAGAGAAATTCGACAGAACTTGTTTAAATTTTCGTCCATCAGAATTATAACATTGCCTAAATGTTTATCATTGGCCAGTTTTAATTTCCCATTAAACCTGTAGCTAATTAGCTTAAATGCTCTACGCTATAACTAAGAAATTAGTACAAAAGCACCATTAAAACAAAAGTTTTATTTAACAAAATAAAACCAGGGGAGATCATAGAATGCCAGTGATCCCATTCACAAAAGTAAAATGTTGTCTTGGTGTTGCTCAGATGAAAAAGAAAGAATAAATATAATGTACAAGTCCATCATTCAAAACAATGGCATAGCTTAACTGTACATGTTTAAAATACACATATTTTGATTATTCATCTCCTGATTCCAAATCGGCATAGGTTTGACTTGTTTTACTTATTGGTCCATCTAAGTCTGTCCCCACACAGGAACATTCTACACATAGAATGAAATCGGACCTACATATTTAAGAACATGCATATCTCTTTGTGCCCACAAAGAGAATTTTAAAAAAGATACTTCAGTTTAAAAGCACATCCAAAGACAATAATAATAATAACAACAACAATAATAATAATAATTATTATTAGCAGTAGTAGTAGCAGCAGCAGCAGCAGCAGTGGTAGTAGTATTTCTGTTAGTTTATTAAAAATGAATAACACCACTAATGTTTTGTGTTGCAGGCTTCTGGCTTGAGCTGCCTTTAAAAATGGATTTTTATCTCATTACTTCTCGGTAGACCTGTCAGAATCCCCCTCCTTAAAATAACAAAAGTAACTACTCTTGCCTCTTAAGCTTCTTTACTTTTCCTCGACTGATATTGTGCCTATAAAAAAACCAGACCTCATACATTCCCTGTGGTCAGTTATGATTGGTTGAGACACATTCCACGTGTCCACCATTCGGGGGAACACAGCGCATGTGTGACTATACACATGCATAAATAATTTTTAGGTGACATTTCCTGTCTTGTGGTTCAGCACCATGTAAGGAAACTGACGTCCTTACAGTGCAAGGCCTCTGATTCACTGGCAAGGAAATGAAGTTCAAAGACAGGTCGGAACGGTACGGTAAGTCCTTCCAAACTGAGCGTTATGTGTATGTCTACAGAGACAAAGCAGCAAGCACTTACTTATTTTATTATTTCATGAAAGTTGGTGATGCTGAGCGATATGTCCCTGTTCAGCTTTAAGATATAATTTGCATTGTTCTTGATTATTCAGCTATGGTGCCATGAAAAATGATTTGCCCCTTCCTGATTTCCTCTGTTATTGCATATTTGTCACACTGGTTTCAGATCTTTAGACAAAATTTAATGTTTGACAAAGGGAAACTAGGTAAATACGAAACACATTTAAAAATTATTTCATTTATTTGAGGACAAAGTCATCAAACACCCATTTCACCCATGTTATTAAAAAAAATTGGCCCCCTAGTTACGCAATGAATCAATTAACCTAATTTGACTGATAATTGTATTTAGCTGATTGAACACAGCAGCCATCTAAACCTGTGGAATCTAAACCTCACTCATATTGAACCTTAACACAAAGTTTCTACAAGCTCACTATGGCTGCATCTCAAACAGAAGGCAGTTACTTTGCTGCCTGCATCCTGAGAAGTCAATTCTCTCCACTTTAACAGAAAAAGAACTTCAAAAGGCAATGAATTTGGCAGACACTTTGAAGTCAGGATGACATCACAGAAAGTAATGTAATTACAATGCATGATTACAAGTAGGTTAACTGGTTCGTTCATGGAAAGCTCACTGAGGCTTAAAAACATTAAATTTGGTTAGTTCAGTGTATTAAATAATTAAAATGTATTTTTAAAAGTATATCTACAGCAAATAATCAAGTTCTCTGTCACTCAGCTGCTGTTTTCAGCTGCCATTATTTTAATGGAAGTAAAAAGCCTGAGGTAATTGCAAAGACCTATGGGATATCCTTGCCGGTGAAGATTACATACAGTGTTGCCTTGAATGCACCTTAGCAGGCATCATTTTTTGATCAGAAGTGCCTCGATGCAGGAAGGGGGTGCTTATGACAATGACCTATGCGACAATAGTGGAACTTCAAAACTATGTTCTTAACATAGCTGTCCTGCATTGTCTACAAATAAGGCTAGAATACAGAGCTTGTTGTCTCCGCTTATAGTTTGATTGCAGAAGTACTGAATGTCTGAGTTTAGTACAGAGACTGTAAAAAATATGGACAAAGCTACTGTGACGTCACCCATTGCCTCTCCGTGGGTCTGTAAAACACGTTTTGAAGCTCAATGGCGGGCGCGGCCATGTTCGCGATTTGGAGCCAAAACCATAGAGTTAAGCGGTCTTGTGATTTTTACAATGTGATTGACAGTCCGGTGCGGAAAAGCCCATCAACCTGAACGAACGATTGCAGAACGAACTTGAGGCTAGCTGACTGTCTGTCGTTATGTTTTAAAATATATGATCAAATGTTTACGGAGTTTAATTTCCATCCGTGACTGTAGGGCCTACTGTGTCATGTAATCACGTTATATGAATGACATTAATAATACAATTATGTTCAGTTATCTTCAATTTATGTTTCTCGGCAAAACGAATATGCTTAGCTAGCATATCAGCTTGCCAGTGAGCTAGGTAAGCTATCCGTGGTTAGCTCATGCATTAGCAATATGAACTACAGGGGAAGAACATCGACTGCACTGATGGTCGATCAATCAGAGATGTGTAGACTACTGGTGATTTGACTAGGCTAATTTTCATATAACTGTCTGGTAGACCTGCTGTTAACCAAGCAAGTTATCGTCGTAGGTTTTTGCCACAGTCAGCCATTAACTGCTACTAATCCATCGCCGTTTGTGGTGTTTACTTGCGAACGATCGGTCAGCTAGCGTCACCCAGCAAGTCACTTTTTACCGAATAAAAATTAACACTTGTCAGCGGTGATTAACAAATCTGCCAAGTATTTTAATAACTGATTTACAGGTGTGTAAATATGACAACGCACTTTGAGCAAGTTTTCCACCTGTTGCATAAAGACAAAAATAATGTACATTGAATTTCTAATTATTATTATTTTCTTGCTAGCTTCTAGCTTTGTCACATTCGTGCAGCATAGCCCAGGTAGACATTTACGGAATGTACACGACTGACAAGCCGTCAAACACGTTTGACAGATGGAATATTTGCCGGTTAGGGTTAGCTAGCTAGTCAAATGGCTTGGTAGCCGAAGTTGCGAACTGTTTTAGCATAGGCTACTGGACTACCACATATAGCAAATAAGCGTTAGCTGATTACGCTTTCTGCCAACTAATTATTTGGTTAAGTGGGCTAAAGGAAATAGTAAAAATGACTCGGCTACCGCAAAACTTCAGAGGAGGATTATTTTATGGTCGTCTAGTGCAGCTGTAAATAGCACACACTATAATGAAACCACTACAAAATGGGATGCCTGCATTTTCTGACTTCGCACAGGTGGACCGTGGTCGGAGCCGCAATGTCAAGGCCAAGAGACGCCACCTCCCACCCAGTGACCACAGATTGTACCCCCTACTGTAGCTCAGTCCTCCGCAGTAATCTGGAAGTAACACAAGCTGTACCTCATTGGTCCAGAACAAATATTGGCACTGTGCCCAAATGACGCAATAAATCATGAAATCGACCCATGGACAGTCATAAGACGAATAAAATACACTATTATGACTATTTGTTCTTGTGAGAAAAAATTATTGACTTTGTATTTTGATCGCATTTGTACCGTAGACTTACATGGAAACCGGATATGAAAACACCTATACTGGAGCCATCCGTAGTGGCGCTAGTGAGCAACCAGGAACTACAACACCAGGAAATGAGCTTCAAAAACGAAGTCTGGTTTTGGCCGCTTGGTTTAGTAATCTTATGATGGCAGCATCCTGGCCACTAGGGGTGCCAGGCTGAATTATTTAGCTTTTCTGTGGTCCTGTGTTTTCTGTGGTCCTGTGTTTCCAACCAAATAAATCTCCTCCTCCATCTTCAACCCCTCTCACTCAACCCAAAAACCCCACATAACAAGTTCACTGGATAGCTAGAGGTAACATAAGTACCGTGAAATGAGTGACCGGCAGGTTCAATTTCATCTTAATTAATCCCATTATGTTAAACATCGGCTATGGCTTAATTAATTCCATTATGTTGAATGCAATAGCAGTTTTATCATTGGGACTTTTATTTTGAAAATTTCAGACCATCAGGAAAGTCCTTATTGTCACTAGCTCCACACTGCAGGTAGCGTTAGTTACAGGTCCAACAGAAAGCAAATTAACTCCACACCAACTCCAAGGTTAACTCTTGCTCTTGAATGAGCCCAGTTATATTTATATTTATATATTGCTACGGAAACCACAGGCTTTGTAGCCACACCCACCACTCCCCACACAGAAGAGAGCGCCGTGCACAGAAATGAAGACATTTAGAACAACAAATACAGGTAAAGGTGCACAAAATCAGCAGAAGTGCACTAAGAGATTGCCACTGCATCATAAATATGCCTTAGCATCATTACTTTCAATATTTTTAAGGTAAAAAAAAAATGGTGTGCCTTTAATTTGAATGAAAAGCCATTGCTCAGTGCATGTTGAGCAAGCTCAGAAAATACTAATAATGTAAAATAAATGTACTTCTAAATGTATTATTAATGCTTAAAACCGTATTTTTGCCACTTAAATGCTATTATAAATGAACAGCAATACACATTGTGGTTAGACTAATAGCCCCTCCCCTACTTACACCCCTCATTTCACTTCATTATGCACACAACATGTGTATTTGTATTCTTCAGTAAATTATATTTTTCATTTCTGCTGATATATATATATATATATATATATATATATATATATATATATATCACATGATATTATTTTATACTGAAATTCCTTAGTGAAATTCTATTACATCTTTCAGTCAGTATATTGCTCATTCATATCAAGAGTGTTTATCATGTATGTGCAGTATGGCTCAAGGCCTTTTTAGGTAGTTTCAAAAATTTAATTTTAAGAAAGATATTCATGGTGTTCCAAAAAACATAGAACAAATTGTGCTCTTCCAGTTTCTCTTCTGGGCAGTCAAACCCATCTCCCTCTCTCCAAACTAAAGCTTTCACTGGTTCATAAATAAGACCTTGTTCTGAGAAATAAAATACTGAGCAGCTTCTGCCTGACAAAGATCTGACCCAGGAGGCATCTGGTGAGTCAACAGAGTTAGTGAAGTTTAGACACAAAGAACCTTACTGAGTGTTATACTTAAGCAGAAATGCACGAGAGGCCATGCTGTATTGTGAATATAGTCATGGCTAAAGGGCATTGTTTGGCAGAACGTGAAGCGGCATCCAGGACTGGAACTATCCGTTTTATAAGTTCATATTATTGTACATATAAATATTACTATAATTTTAATAAATATCATAATGTCCCATTGGTATAATCCAAATTTCCTACATTTGATAATGCTTTACACTGTTAATGCCATATTTGTGCACAGTGCTGTGTTATACATTGTTTTGTAATTTTATATAATTTTTCGCCAATGTTTATATTGTTGAACCAGTGGGTGACACAACTGTAGGTTCAACCATGCAAGCACAGAATTCTGAGTGTAAGGTACAGACTCCCATAATTATTCTGACAGTAGTGGCAACAGTATCCTTGGCTCACAGTTGTTTATATTATTCTCAGTTCATTTCAGTCCACTCATACTACCATGATTACATTTCAGTATTGCAGCACGTGCAGGTTAAGAGACGACACCAAAGCTGCAGCATTGCCCGTGGAATTTGGTGGCATCTGGTGGCTAGGCAGCCTTTAGGTGTCCCTTAGCGTATACAGGGGTTAATTGAAGGAAATAATGGCCTGCTATAATGACCTTTATTGGCTTCTACTAGCCAGCGTGTATGTGTTTGATGATGAAACTGTCATTTTGTTTCTATTTTTTCCTTTTTGGGCTGCCAGTTGGCAGCACTTCTCAGTTTTTGTATTTCTGTTCATTCCCTCATTGGTTTCCCGTGTTAATTGTATTGTTTTACATTATGTCTCGTTATTTAATCATTGTCCCCACCTGTCTCGTTATCCCTTCCCTCGTTTGATTATGTATTGAGTTCACCTGTGTCTTGTCTATTTAAGGTCTTTGTCCGCTTGATTCGGGTGCTGGTTCCTTGTGTTCGATTCTGAATGTATGTGTTCTGCCCGCTTCGGTCCTGCTTGTGCGTTGTGTGTTTCTGCCTGTTTCTGCCTGTGTTTCTGTTTGTGTTTCTGCCTGTGTTCCTGCTTGTGTGTATTCTGCCCTGCCCGTATTCTGTCTTGCCTGTGTTCTGTTTTTTTTTTTGTTTTTTTCAGTTGAGAATCTTTTTGTTTATGGTTTTGACCCTCGTGGCCCTGTTTGTTATTTAGTAAAGTCTTTGTTTGAATTTCCCTTTTGGAGTCTCCTGTATTTTTTTTACTCTGCGCCTGGGTCCAACCCCCGAATCCCAGACAGAAACACCTTCCTGGGATATTTTTGACTAAATATGTATTTCTAGACTAAGTATTCCAAAACTGGAAGTACTACAAACTCTAATCATAGCTCCAACGTGGTAAGCTGTACATCACTGATGTATTAAGACATTCAGAGAAATACACACACACACACACAAAGAATCAAATAAATCTTGAAAAATTGATACATTCAGACAAGGCTTCATACATCTTGCCAACTGAGGGAGGAGAACTGGAGAAAGCTTGCTTTCACTTTCCTCTCTCCCTTAAAGGTAAGGTCACAGAAGCAAAACAGCCAGACATGCAGTTACTTGTCAACCCAAATACAAGGCTTGGCTTTTTTGTAATTTGACCCTGCCATTCTTTCGATGCACTAACATGGTTTTTGTGACCTGACGTGAGTTTACTGGGGTGATAATAGATAGATCGGGACCATTCTTTGTCGGTGCCATACTGGTGATAAAGTGCCTTACAAAATATATTATGAAGTGCATGACAAAAATGACCATTTATACTGCAGAAGCTGCATTAATCAATAAACGTCCACCTGCCAAAATGGATAATATGTCATGAATCTGATATAATTCATCTTGGATACTGTTATCTGAGCAGCAGGGAGGCCAAGGCAATTTTAGATTGTCCTGACCATCCCCTGAAGATTGAGTTATTGCCCCCATGCCACCATTTTAGGGTGCCTGTCAGGAGGACTAAGTAATCCAAAGTCTTCTTTCTCTCTAAGGCAATCGACAGTCTCAATATGAAACAGCTCATGCTCATCATGGCCATTCTGGTACTGCTCTTTGGACCTTGCATTAATGTTTTACCCCATTTCTGATGACATTGCTGTTATTTATTTTCTTGTTTGTTTATTTTGTGTTATTGTTTCATGGTTGCCCTTGTCAATTTTAATGTAGTTACTGGTAAACCTTTTAAACCCTGGCTGCAACCCAAATTTCCTCACATGGGACAATAAAGATTGATTGATTGTCTGATTGATTGCTTTCAAACATCAATGCAAAATGTGCACATTCTAGAGCATAGCATAAACAAAAGAATGCGCAATGCAGGCTAAGTACTTTGCTCAAGGGTACAACAGCAGTGTCCTACCCGGGAATTGAACCTATGACCTTTCGGGTACAAGTCCAGTTCCTTACCGAGTGTGCCACACTGGGCGTACTACCAGCAAATGTTCTCCGTTTTTTTGAATATCTGATATATTTTCAATGTTTTATTGGCTAATAACAGAACAGATTTTGTTTCTTTAACTAAGCGATGCATCTGTGAGCCCAGAAACATGTTCACATGGGCGCATGCTTTAAAAAATCAAACTATGGCTTGCTGTATTTTTACACAGTAGCCAATATGAAACTTCTCTATTTATAGCTAACCTAAACCTAAAAACAGTTTATCTGCTCAAAAAAAAAAAAAAGAACAGGGACCATTTGACGTGCGTGCTCTTTTAGCAATCTATTATCCTCCATAGCTGATGTTACGAGTATTCACGATATGCAAATACAATGGGGTAAGCTCGACAAAATTACTTGTGTTATTAGTGAAATATCCCTTTAAGGGAACTGGGCCATTAATTTTAACCCCTTCACGCAGATGCCAAATCTGGAGTTAACTAATGCCTTTTAGGGGGTGTTCTATTTAAGGCAGTAATTAACTCCAGATGTGAGCATCACAGAGAGTTGGCAAATTGCTTTAATGAAGCAGTTACCATTTACCCATGGTACCCTTGTACCGTTTACAATAATACGATTAGTTTATATTCATAATGTAGGTAGAAATAAAGTGCCACAAATTCTATTATCTTGGAGAAAAGTTTTTCTCCTTTAGTTTAAATTAAATACTGAAAGATTAAATATATATTAAATATATAAAACAGGTAAAACTATATTTGTTCTGGATCATAACCTTGACCACAAGTGCGCAAAATCTGAGGGTGATATGCAGAACTACTAAAGATCTATGATTTATGAGGTTGTCAGGAAAATCATCACTGTTAATCTAACTGTAATACAGCTTTTATGAGACCAAGAGGAACTCTGAGTTAACCGCTGTTTTATGGAGGATCTCTTTAACCACACAAGGGAGCTAGGTGGTTCCTTCCATCAACTCCTTCATAAACTTTTCCTTTGTTAAAGGGACGATGATTGAACCTGGTAATCACATCAGCTTTGGTAGTCATCCTCCACTGCATAAGCATTGTGTACAGTGAAGACAGCAAGGATCTGCACCTCTTTTTCTGTGCACTTCCACGGTCACTCTTTCCACCTTAGAATGCAGAGGTTAAGCTGTTGAGAATAGAGGTTCTCTGGCTGGAACATGTCAAAACACAGGGGGAGGCCCCAGGGGTAGGAGATGGCAGCCAGCACCTTCACTCCTTCATATACAAGTACAAAAGTGCCTGAGGTCATGTATTCTGCTGTAATTCAAATATTACTTTTGCCACATCTTTTTGACCCCCAGTTGCCTCTGCAACAAAATACAAATCTAAAAATGCTTTCATCAAGTTACTTCTACAATTGTAAGTGGCTCAGTGCATGCAAATTCCTTTGAGCTTTGTAAAGAAATAAACTGGAGCTGTGAGTAACTATTTGAGTATGCAGTACCAGAGACCTGGATCTTTAAAAATGAAGTGTTGAACTTAAGCTTGTAAGATGAAACAGTCTAGCTTGATCGTGTCCACTGCTGCATCACTTAATTGCCGTCTATTTTTAAAAATGCCTTTGCGTGTGCTATGCATGTGCTCTTATGCCTGCAAATACTTTATGTGCTGTAAATTGCTTTTGTTCAATGCATACACATGCTATATTGCTTTTGTATGTAGTGTCTTTGTTCATTTATGCTTTTCTGTGATTTTAAATTTGCTATACGTTCTTTGTTTTTTCCATCGAGGACCATATTGGAAATAAGTGCACCAGTAACACTTTCATGTGTCTGGGATCAAATGTACATGTATGCTGTTTTTTTAACATATATATTGTCTCCTTTTATTCCTATAATACATCAATACAGATGTAAACTACAACCACAAATTAGATGCTGCCTCTCTAGACTCTTGCTATCTAGCTCTACAGATTGGGTGAGATATAGAAAAACCGTGCTCAGGACTAGGCCCCCAGAGGCAGGATTAGGCAGCCTGGTTCCAGAGAACTGAAAAGGGAAATGAGTACCATAGTAAGAATTCAAGACTACACCACCATAATCAGAAGCAGACCAAATTACATTATGTCTGACTGATCTCTGCGCACTGTGAATTGCCAAATGACAGACAGGAAATGTTGCAGCCAACAATGCCACTGAAAGCCACAGATAATGCTGAACACTAGCCATGAACAAATATTATTTCTATGCCTGACACAGAAGGAACTTTAGAGTGAGACATAAACAATCCTGGCTTGGCAGAGGCCAGAGATCAGACAGAAAGCAGTGCAGCCTTTGAAACAGGAATTGTCATCTTCATGGCTAAGCCTTAGGATTTGAATAATTTTCCAGAAAGGGTGCATGGCCTTATGGTGTCTTATGTTCAGCAATAATATGTATAATATGGCTTCCAACTGTAAATGTTTATTCAGATGTTCTGGATATAATATTCTGGGTGCAATGATCATCTTTATCATGGGTGCCAATCATTTTGGAAGTCACTGTGTTTGACTTTGTGAATGTCAACTTCTGATGAGTGTGAAGTAGTGTCAAATATCTTTTAAGAATCTTTATTCAACATGAATTAATTCAGCACTTTAAGATTAAGGAAGCAGATATCATTTAGTTTAGGTCAGTGTGCCAGACATCTTATGAAGGACAGCATGAAATACTATTCGCCCTGAGCAAAGTGATCAAACATATTCCCATAAAAAACAGCTCATAAAATATTTCCTGCTATTCCTCTCCAATCTGGCAAACAGTGCTTATGCATTATAGGAAATAGTCCATGACAATAGCCTGTAACAGATAAACTAGTTTCATATAAACTAGTAGAATAGTGGTTAGGGATCATAAATCGTAATCGAAAGATGGTTATTAATGTTCAGTGTTAGTTTCTAAAGGGGTGGTAATAGCTACGTATTTATCCCAAATTGCTACATTGAATGCCCAGCTTTACTCCATAAATTTACATTTATACCAGTGACGTATTTTCAGGGTATGCACAATAGGCACAGCATATCACTGCCTTCACAGGCCTGAAGTCATTTCAGAGCAGAAAATAAACGCATGCTAAACACTGGATGTTACTGGTATGTAAATGACCAAAGAATGGTTACATGTATCTCCTGTTCCTACTCAGCTCACGTGTCCCTGATTTACAAAAATAAATCACTTTAAACCAACCTCATACAATGATATTTATACCTCCAGCTAAACACATAGAAAGTATTTTCTCAGCAGCGAGGCTGGATCTGGTTGAAGCTGTAGGAAATGTATTCTTTTCCAAACGTAATTATAAATAGCAATGATTGCGATCAGAGCCCTAGGGAGAGGACTGAAAGGATCCTCTTTGAAAATTAATCATTTATCCAATTTTTATAAAATATACACATTTTCAGGCACATTTGGAGTTGTACTTGCCATGGATTTGCCAGGCATTAATACTCCTTCAACAGCTACTTCCTCCTTGCTGGGGACCACTTCTTTGGAGATAATATAGATATTATCTAATAATATCAAACTCTGATGAAGGCTTTCCTCCCGCAATGCAAAAACATTTCAAACATTCAAGCCAAGCTTGAGATAGCTGGCCAAAACTTCCCTTACATTTGCCAGAGGGAGCGTCACCTTAGGTCCCTTAGGTTGGCTGTAGCTTGAGCCAAAAACCTGCCACGGAAGCATAGTCTCTGATTTATTTATTTTTGACTGCCTGCTTGCAAACTAAACCCTTCTACAGTCCATTAACATTCCAAAGGCCAGAGAGGTGCATGCCCAGGGTCAGCTCTGACTCTCATTGCAGCAGAACGCCATCCAGCTGAGGCCAAAGGAGGATGAAAGGGATGGTCAAAGAACAGTAGCCACATGGCTACATATATTCAGATCTGATTGATATCTGGAATTCCTAAGGGAATTGTGTAAATTTTTTTGTTACTAGGGCTTAATATTACTTTCCAGGTACTTGTATGCCACTATTTCACTTTATATATTTATTTTAATCAAGCATGGCACTTTATACTGCAGTAAGTCACCGGAGATAATGGTATCGAACCAATGCATAAATCATACTCATAGGTATACACTTCAGGATAACGAATACTTAAATATTCGATTATTTGTATTATAAGAAAACAGTTTTTTCATCTTTACGATTTTACAACAAAATATCAACATTACGTGCAGGGGATGACCCTCATAAATTTGTTACCGAGACAGCTCTCATGCATGTGCTAAATTTAAAGCATGTGTTCAAACGAGAAAAAGGTAGAGAGGACACATTTCCCATATTTGAAAAGACATTTAGAAGCAAAAGGATTACAGAATACTAAGGGTGACTGGAGCAGTTGTGTTATCATATAGTAGCAACGGTTCCATCTCTAAACCAGCCTTACATTTGTAACGTAAAATTGCCACTACCCACACATTCTTACATGTTTCTTTGAATTGATCCATCTTGCGATTGGTAATATATCGATGTACAAACAATCCACGAGCCTATCTTAAACATGATTGCTTCACAAATTACTATTACCACTGCTATAAATAATAATAATAATAATAATAATTATTATTATTATTATTATAATGCACTGTGTACCCTACAAACACTCTGTTGACTCATAATTCAAAAGGACATACAAATGTGTGAAGTGTACTGATTTTATACTTTTTGCCGCATGACCTACGTAAAATGAATCCATAAAATACTTGCCCAACACTTGGGAGCCAATCTGCGATTTTACCAGTGATGGAATCCTTACGTATTGATGTTGCACAGTTATGCCGCAGCTGACCTAGTGCTTGAAAACTACCGCTCATTTCAGTGGGTCTGAGTGTTCTTGGAAAAAGAAGAAAAAAAAACCGCGCTTTTCCAGCTTTGCCTGCGGGTAACCGAAAGCAGATGTACTATGTCGGGATTGGGTCTGTGTTAAGAGGACATCTGTGAAATGTTAGAAAATGGTAATAAAATGATGATTTCGGAAAGATAATTTGCGCATTGAATATAGATATATCACGAATGAAATCATATTTATCATTCACTGCCATCCCACTGTACATGCACCTGACGTTATTATTAATATCAACTCGATGTATTTGGGGGGATTTTACAAGGATAGACTGAATAAGTCTGTCCCTGTAAAATAATCAGTAAGAAATCAGTAAGAAATAATCAGTAAGAAATAATCAGTCTGTCCCTGTAAAATAATCAGTAAGAAATCAGTAAGAAATAATCAGTAAGCAAAATGATAATATTAGAAACAACAATGTTGTCATAAGCCGTTGGTTTAATATAAGAAAAAAACAGGTTGCTTTTCGATTTTAACTTAGAAATTGCTTATAGTAATTGGTAGAGGTAGCCTACCATTGTTCGACATTCCAGTGAAAACGGCTTTAACCCCACCCCTCTCCAACATCAGATCATTTAGTAAACTTGCACCGTGTTTGGGGCGTGGGATGGAGGAGTGGCAGGGCAGCTGCAACAGAAGATTCGGCGTCTGATCTCTATGAAGAGTCCTTCAAGCGCCCGCCAGCATAACGTAAGTATTAACAATTTACGCACGCCGCTTTTTTGCCGTTTGAAACAATATAGTTCTAATTCTATCATAAGTATGCACAACCTTATAGAGAACAACACATTTACCTTTGTTTTAGTGGTTCCGTGCATGTCCATTCGAAGCTTTATGTATGGATATATAGTCTGTTTGAGAAGAAAAATGGAAGTTAGGAGATGCGTTGCACACGATTATTTTCGAGTTACTAACTGCTATCTATTGTAAATCGTTACGTTTTTATGTTTAGAACTGTCACTCATTGTTCCTAGTACAGTCTCTTGAATGTTTCCCCTCAAAAACCACAGTAAATATGAAGAATGCTGGCATGGGATTTGTCATCAGAGTGAAAAGTTGACAGAGATTTGCCGTTGGATGTCAATGTGTCTGAGAGGCATTGTATTGCTGTGGTCCTTCAGCACATGGTATATCTAATCCTAATTGGTGCAAAGCATTCAATAGTAAGTTAACCATTGTAAGGATGATTATGAAATTATATGAAATTAGGTTTTTTGTATTGGCTAGCAGTTGTTTATTATGTTTTTGACTTTGGAACTATCAGTTACAGTACACATCTCTATGAATGGAATCTTGAAAATTATGCAGAAAGTTGGACAACATCTATTGAATCTCTTCTATACTGTTTCTGGAAATCTCTTATTAGTTGCAAATGAGTTGGAAGCAGTTTACAGAATTAGGCATGCCCGGCTTAAATAGGTATTGAGGAAAGCTTTGTAGGGATATTGTGAAAACTTCCTTGGGCTTTTTAAATTACATTTTGTTAGAATATAGATGAAAGACTTGTGGACTGGTGGTTCTGTCAATTCGCATACGCTAACATATTCCCTTGCTTATACACTCACTGGGAACTATTGTAACTTTTAAGAGGAGGTTCAATTTTGCTGCCGAGACAGTTAATATTTTGTGTTAGGGCACTTTATTTATTCATTTATATTGTGTTAGCAATTGTATTAATTTATTTATTTTTGCTTTGACCGTGTCTCCAGATGAAAATGAAATCTGTATGGCACTTCTCATGTCAAGTTGTACCAGTGACAGAGAGAATGAACAGAATGCTAAAGGAACCCAAACTAAAACTATTTTTGCAGTAATGGTGCCAGTTGCTATCAGAATGAGTTGCATGTGATTATATTATTATAAGGAGAATAATATAATCACATACAAATTCTAATCATAAGTTAAGGCCTTTAAAGTCACTGGTGCCTGATATATAAAATTATCTATTGTGTTTATGAATAGAGCATAAACTGCACTATTTATAACACAATGATTTTCATCCATTTTAATTAAAGTAAGTTGGCCTAACTGTTAACCATTACTGTTACTATAACAGTAATGTCGAGGCAACCTATCTGTGGTACAGTTTCTCCCTCCTGGTCTTCTAGATTTCTCTTTTTAAAGTATAATTTTTTATACTTATCTCTGTCAAAAGTGAAAGTTTAATCTTAGTTAGCTGGGTGAAAGCGGATGCTTGCTAAGTGCTAGCTAGCCTTAATCCAAATAACGTTGATATCTTTGCAGTCTTGGTTAGGGCAGAGGAGACTTTTTTATTATTTGTTAAATTTACCATTTTTTAAAAACTTTAAATATTTTGTTACCTGGCACAGATACGGTCGCACATACTGTGCTTTGTATCCTCACCTTCAGGCACTGTCCTCCCTGATTTGCTTTACATATGCCAGCAATGAGAGGGAGGGGGAAGGGCCAGCTCATGCAGCGAAACGAGAGTCGGTTGTATGTCACTGACATTAAAAAAAAAAAAAAACGAATAAAAAAGTATAGTATAGTGTAGCAATAAGCAACTAAATAGCAAAAAAACAAAACAAAACAAACAAACAACAACAACAACAAAAAAAAAAAAAAAACAGCGGAAAAACAGGGGTGAGGGCGCATAGTTTTCAACAGTATGCATGAGTACGTGAGTACATGCACATGCACACTTTTGTTTCAGTCCATGACAGTGATACACAAATCTAGCCCTTGAGGCCTGTTCAAGGTTCGTACGGTCATGAAAAACCTGGAAAAGTCATTGAAATTTAAAATGCAATTTCCAGGCCCTGGAAAGGTTATGGAAAATAATATTTTTTGAAAAGTTTTGGAAAAGTAATGGAAATATAGCTAAAGTTGCATAAAATATAATTACTAATTAATCCAATCATAAAAATAGTATGTATAGTAATAAAACGTAAATTGGCACGTAACCTTTTTGGTGGTGTGAGAAGTTCTTTCGGTCTGGCTTAGTCTGTTTACAGGCACGCCCAACAGGCACGCTTATGCTAATGTAGCAGTTAGTAAACGTAGGCCCTACTGTGCCGACAATATGCCAGGGAAGTGCAGCTTCAATAATAGGGGGCTCGAAATTAACTTTTTAACTTGGTAGCACTGGTGCTCCCAACAAAAAGTTAGGAGCACCCACCAAAATGTAAGGAGCACCAACAATATATGCAATAGTTTTTTTATTGATAAAAAACGACAATATAACAGTACGGTTTACAAGTAACAGTTAAACTGTCACGCCTAAAATGTGTCGACTCTTCAAGGAATTGCATGTTATGCATTCAAACTACAAGGCGCTTCTCGTCACATTAATACCGCTAATTAAATCAACCGCCAGTAAACTGCATCGGAGAAATTAGCTGTTTCAACCGGGTCGCTACACAAAACATTACGTTAACGTTTCGAAAAAAAATGTTCACTTCAAGTTTTCAGCTTTCGATAACGCTAATAAATTGAACATAAACTTTTGTCTTCAGGTGACATTAGTTAACGCGTTAGCGCTCTGTGTCGCGTGACAGTGGAGTGATTGAAGGCTAATATTAACCAATTTAAAATCAGCATTAAAGGTAAGAATGTTAAGCTCACGATTGGTTAGAAGGGTCACCGTCAGCTCACAAGGCACATACTTACTGTACTAACTAGCGAATGTACAGAGAAAGAGACGTTCGACTGGAAAAAGAAAAAAGGGTCGCACCAGAACAATTATTTGCACTCGCACAAATGCTCCCAATTATATTTCGAGGTCGCACAGATTAAATTTCGGGAGCATATGCGACCAAAATGGTGGCAATTTCGAGCCCTGTTTGAGACATTGACAAAAATGTTAAACTATTCGAATTAAAATATGAGAGAATGTATCTAAGTGTGTCTGTCTGGTGTTTATTTGTTTTAGAGAGGCACCATATGTTTCGGATGCAGACCTAATTTTACTTAGTGTTACAATAAATCATATTAAATCGTCCCGCTGAGATAAAGTCATTTGTTTTGGTCATGGAAATTCAGTTAAAGGTTGTGGAGAAGTCATGGAAAAGTCATTGAAAATCATTGGTGAAAAAGTGTATGAATCCTGCCTGTTGTATTGCTGATTTTCCTACTTCTCCTCTGAAAAAAGACTGATTGAGCCCTGGGGTGCCAGATGAATTTAACCTCAGGCCAATCACATGCACTCATCATCGAATAACTGCTGTATAAGGTAGAAAACAGCAGTACTACTGCCCTTGAGAGCCCTATTTGATTATCCCTGGTCCATGATGTGCCCGACTAGTCACTTTTATTGGGGTTGATTTTATTTAGGCTACTTTCAGTGCAGAAAAATACCATTGGGTATTACCAGTTTTTGCAGATTTTTACATGGTAGCTGTCAGTCTGCTGAAATGGCACAGGATGTAGCAGCAATCGATTGGATCTACAGTTGTTACCAAACATTCCAAATCGATGTGAAATAATGAACAAATACAATTTCCTTTTAATTGAATAAATAGAAAGAAAATAAGTTCAAATGAACTAGACATGTCAAGAAATAGCAAAACAACCATCATTTATTATAGAATTGCTGTAATGTATTAATGATTTGACTTTCTGTATGAATCTGAAGAGTATATTAGTAGAAGAATGAGACAACTCTATGTATTTTTACTGCCTTTTTCCTGCCTAGTTCATGTTGTGTTAAACAATTTGTGGTGAGAAGTAAAAAAAAAGCAGTTTACACTGGGGTTTTGTTCAGCATATTCCAGCTGTCCTTAGTTTACACATACCTTATGGTTGAGTTTTCTAGCCCTGGCCCTAGTGTGTTGCTCTATGTTTTAGATTTTCATAAACATTGTTTTAATGAATGTTTCTTGAACACGCTGTTAATTTAATACTGATCTGGATTCAAAATCCCCTTGTGTTCCGCTATAATTCAATAATGAAATGTATTTTTGGTGTTTAATTTGGTGTCTCAAATTTATAAGCATAGATTTAGTGCATCCAGGGTAAAGATAAAATATTTGTGTACTGTGATATATGAAGGTTATGTTGCCCCCTTTCCTCAATACAAGGCTGTAGTATTTTATTGTAAATCAAAACAAATTTTAGGAATGTATGGCACAGACCTTTGTAAATTCTTAAATTTTAAGTTCTCTGCTATTGTACCACCATGTCCCTGCAGATGGGTGGCTTAGCATTTTTGTGCTTGTAGTAATATATGCAGTTTGCATGTTATGTGATTATTAATAAAGATGAATTTATAAAGAATTTAATACAATTGGGAATCACAATAACATTACATTCTGCTTCATTCAAATCCCCAACCTCAAAAGTCCTGTAGAATGTAAATAGGTTATTGTATGTGGATGGTGGATTTATAGCCCTTAAGGTCAATGAATGTATTTTGTATGTTTGTATGTAAGGTTATTCATGACAATAGTATTTTTAGCATGCCCCAGAGAGTAGAAATTAGCAGTTGTTTTGCTTGTGGTTTCCATGAATTTTAATGTATTGCAACTTGTGTGCTTATAGTGTTTAGCCTATAGTATCTACAAGTTTGACACTGAGTGAGAATGTAGAAGGTTGGCTTAGTTTTATAGATTTTTGGTTATTTGTCATAAAAATATGACCTGCACAAACTGTTCCGTATGAGTTCTTAGCTGAATGTGTCCCAAATGTTGTTCCTAATTTATTAGGTTTTGAAGTTTTTTGTACGTAACAGAACTTTTCAATAAATTTGAGAAAAGCTTCAGTATGAGCATGCTGATATTCAGAATGGATATCTTTCACATGTAGCTGCATAAGTAGGATCATTTCGATTCCAAAGAATGTGTGAGCGTGTTGCAATGCGAGTGGAAACTGAATGAAGTGTGTCCTCACTTATAAACAAGACAAGCTTTATTCTGAGGACAGCTGAGCGACTGCATATTCCCTGTGTATTGGTCATCTCTTTTAAAGTCCTGCTAAAGGGTCAGACCACACACACCAAGAGGAAGGGAGAATGCTGCTAATCCCCCACTCTTGCCTTGATAACCAAGGAGTCCAGAATCTGTTGATATTGGTGGTAACTTTGGTTTCCTGTTCATTTTATTTGTCTAGGTTAGACATTCAGGAAATGTGCCATTACTCAGAGCTGTTTAGAAGCACTGTCTGCAGCACTTGACAGCACTGAATAGCCTTCCCAGACCGAGCCTTGGTGTGTACGTTATTTGACAGCTCTGGATATACAGCGGTTTCTATGGGAGGGAGAATAAGGCCTTGGGTCCATATATCGACGCAGGTGTTGTGCGTGTAGAGTGTGATGTGAGCCACACAGAAACAACAAAACCAGCAAAACCAAAAATGACCATCCGGTGTCATGCTGGTAAATTAAGTTCCTGTTTGTGTTTCCTATTGAAGGTGCCCTTGCAAGTTTGGATAAGTGAGCAAGAGAGAGCTAGATTTAGAAAAACAAGCACGAAACCGCCCAGACCCATGGCCAACTGTACTAACTATATAGCTAGGTAGCTATGGTATGTGCTCACCTCTGTAACGTTATTTGTTGTCCTCCGTGTATCCATACATCTGTATCGGTGGTTGTAGCTGTGTGTCCTTAAGGTCCTACTCATGCGTGCAGGAGAGAATACGTACGCGCAAACTAGGTTAACGAAAGTAGGCGATCCGTATGCTCTAACTAGGTTAACATAGTTATGTTAACCTAGGCGCAATGCCTAGGCGCAATGCCTTCATCTGTCTGCATCTCCCAAAATCACCACTTCGAACAGCACAATATTTTTAAGCACAGCTTTATTGCCTAATGTTACTTTAGCTAACCCTAACATGTTTGCATTTTGCCTACTCCTACTAAATGAATCACCACCTGCGCATGCGTCCCGTTTCGCCTACTCCTACTAAACGAAGCACCACATGCGCATGTGTCATACTACATGTCCCTCTCAGATCATCTGTGAGTGAGTGTGTGAGTGAGTGAGTGAGTGAGTGAGTGACCACAATTTGCCACGCATACCCCATGGCGGCAGTTCCTGCGCGTCGTGGGAAAAATATTCTTTGACCTCCTTTCAGCTTTTCTTCCAAAGATGCTCTCTCCAAACACATGCACAGGTGCTGTTTGACATCTGAGTACTGGAGAGAGAGGATGTGTGTCACGTTCTATAATAAGTCACTATGGCATATATTTATATTTTATATTTCAAATAAATCGTAAAATTGATGTTTATGTCAAAAATGTTCATTTTAGGGTTTAATCTTTAATATCTTAAAAGCCAGTATCTTGGCTTTTAAATGTAAGATGACAGCACCAGAGTTTTGCATCATTTTGATGCTAGCTAACTTTAGCCAGCTTATTGTCACCAGTCACACAATCATGATTTTACTTGAGAAATGTTTTGCCTTTCATGGTTTGTTTGTCTTTATGTAAAATTCAGTGTCAAATATAGTTTTACAGGTTTTAAAAATAAGATGATAAGCCAGCACTGGAGTTTCTTTTGACTACTGCGTAAGACCATATCTACTGCTGTTTATCACCAGTCACACGTAGCAACTACTTTATGTCTTGGCTTTCATCATCTGTAGGTCTCAATGTGAAATTCAGTGTAAAATATAGTTCTGAAGCTTTTATAATGTAAGAGGACAATGTAATATAGGTGGTTTTCTTCTTTTGGTGGTCTATCTTTAGAACTAGCCATCTCTGCAGTAACGTTACCTTTGCTCTGCTATTATCTGTGTAGCCCTGCTCACCCTGTCTGCTGTGGCAGCACTGTGTGAACATGTAACTGGTTTGACAGGCAGGCAGACAAAGCAGAGAGCTGTCCTGATTGATTGTTACAGTTTTTTAAACGCGTTTCCAAAAACTATAGCTCAATTTCTCAAAACTCTACACACAAAGCACAGCAACAGTTAACATTTTGCCAAAACTACACAAATCTCTTGCAAAATGCATTCATGCATTCAAAACCATGTTCTCGCTTCTCAAAACTGACTTTTTCTATCAAAATGATTCACACAGGCCTCATATGAATAGGTCTTATTGAGCATTGATTTCAGACTGGTGCGATAAATTTAAAAACACAACCATCAAAATATGGTACATATGTTCTGGCCTCATGAGGTCATGTTACATATTCCAGTGTATAAAATTGTGTAAAAATTGCTTATTTTTTCTCCTTTTTTGAAGTTTTAGTTTTCTTTTCGAGGGGTCCCAAAACATGCTGCAATTTTACAGTAAATATAAAGGTTGTTGCCATGATACAATACAGTAAATATATCATCATATAAATAGTGCATCTGCTAGGTAAACCTAATTCTAATTCAGTACAATACAGCAAAGTGTGTGAACTGTTATCACTTGGAGTGTTGTTGTTATTGTGTATGATACAATGCACATTTACTGTATTGTCCTGCCAGTGAGGTCCAATTGGGCTGCACTCACAACCCAGGTTCCATCATGAGTCATATGAACATTGTTAGAAGTGTTTTTTCATTTTTCTTATCAGTGCAATTATGAGTTTTGCCAAAATAGATAACATTTGTGTCTTCTCAAAACTAGAACATGCTTAGACGTGTCAGTCTGGACAATGGATGTAATGATCTGTTATCATATATGAAATCAATGAACAAATTCAAAAATGTAACAAAGCAAATCTTTATTTGTTACTGTAAAATAAATCTTTGTTCAGCAGACTGCAAAAATAAAAATCGTAGTTTGTAGGCCTGCTGTAAAAAACAAAAAACAAATACGTGATCAACCAAAGTTGCACGTATTTCATTTGAAATATTAGCTTGTCTCCCTCTTTTTCGTCCACCTCGTCCACCTCGTACATGTACACCTCCTCCTCTACCTCTACCTGTCTGTGCTGCGTGTTGCCCCATTGTTGTCCAATACAATAGAGGTCGCCGGAGGTCTCTTTTATGCTCTGACAGATAATTGAAAAGTTTAGCCAATTGAGTTTGAGCAGGTGTGGCGTGAGTGAGACCAATTGGTACTTAGAGTTTGGCATTTGAAGGCCAGTGTTTTCCATGTGAACAAACAAGGCTTGATTATGAAAATTGTGCTAAATGATGAGATTTTGTGTGTAGAGTTGTGCAAAAATGTGATTTAGAATTGCTATTTGAGTGAAAACAAAGGAATTGTGCTTAGAGTTTTGCAGAAATAGTCTTTGTTGTTGACACGAGCTTCAAGTTTTCACCATCGTGTGCATAGTTCCAGTTTCAGTGTGTAAACATTTGAGAAAAACTAAGATTCAGGCATACTGAAATTTGGCTGATCTCAGAGCCAGGGGCAGTCAGAGATCAGTTTTTTTTCTTAGACCTTTTGATTGATTTAATTTAATTTATATCTGATGGGATGTGTTAATCAAATATTAACAAGAGTGTTCTACTACAATCTTGCATACTGCACATTTAATCTTCCTTGCTTTAGGCTTTAAGTGCATGGTAGCACCTTAACTGAAGACATGTCACCTATTAGCTCCAGCTCTGGCCATCTAGTGTTCAGTCTGGAGCCAAAGGTTGATCTACCCACATGCACCCTCACTACCACCACTCCCACCTCTAACCTCAAATATGCTAAAGCTTTTTAGCCCTAGCTGGGGTGAAGAAGGGCAATTTCCATTTCCATTTGAATCCTTGAACCTCTCTCTTTCACTATGTCCACAGCTTCATGCAATTTGATGATGTGGAATTTCCTCTCATTCAGCCCTACACAACCAGCGCAAGCAGAGCATCCTGTCAAAGAACAGAGGCAATGAAGCTGACTCTTGACCCCCTTACAAGAGAATCTGTTTACAGAATGTGTGGTTCTTTAGAGGCTAGTACCAGAAATAAACAAGTACTAGATACAGTTGCTGAGAGAGAAAATATTGAACCTCTCATAATTGAAAATGTAATTAACATTAAGCCCAAAGTCAGTTATAGTCCCAACAGAATTTAACATAAAGATAAGCCCTGCCACCCCAGGGAGCAGGTGGATAATTGTGTTTAATTTATTTTATGACGTGTTATAGATCTAAAGCTTTAGAGTATACATTTGGTAGCTCTTATCAGAGCTACTTCTCATTACGTTGATTGTTTTAAACAAACCAAGGACTGATTATTTTGCTGAAATAATAAATCAGTGGTAAAAATGTATTCAAGCAATTATTATAATTCTAAAATTCTATTCTGGATGCTGCACTGGGACATCAGATTTCTTAAGATCAAATCAATGCAGTATATCTCCCAAGGATGTACAGATCCATCTAAAACAGTGCCCTGACTGTGATTAAATGTACTAATGAAGCAAGTATGCAGAATTGCAGAATTCCTAAAGAGGGTATTGGCCTGATTCACACACAAAATTGTTGACTTTTATTTCCGTTATCGGTGGTGTTCACCCACTCGTTCTGTTGGACAAGTAGAAAGCACACTGAGCACTAAGCTGTTTGATGGAGACATGCCAGTAATGTTACTGTCCAGATTTTACAGCTGTAGCTACATTTAATTTCTATCCATTTAATGTGGTCCTGGGGTTCCTTTTGGTGACAAACAGATGAACTGCGATAATGGTAATCAATCATCCTGAGTGGTTTTTTTTCCTTTTAATGAACAAAAAAATGATGTTCACAAAATTGTTTCTAGTTGGCCAAGCACAATTCAAAGTACTGTGGGTTGACAGTTAAATACTGAGGTTTATATTACATGGAACTCATACATCAGCACAACCCGCCAAGCAATAACTCAAACTTGTAAGAAACAAATAGAAACCCTTTCTGTTTAAAATAGAGAGGGGAACAACATGCAGCCCTGGCTTTACTGGCATGAATTTGTCAAAATGAGAATATCCAGTGCTTTGCATGTTAGTTATTTGGATAGAAAAGGTTGAGCAGCCCTTACAAGTTTAACAATTTGACCACACCAATAGGATGCACAAGAGTTGCACATTTAGAAATGACCATAGACCTTATCTCAGTGAAATGCAGGATGGTTTATGCTGTTGCATGTTAATTGGAGACATGGACATTCAAAGAAGGGCAGCGTGGTGGTGCAGTGGGTAGCACTGTCGCCTCACAGCAAGAAGGGCCTTTCTGTGTGTTCTTCTCGTCTCCATGTGGGTTTCCTCCGGGTACTCTGGTGTCCTCCCACAGTCCAAAGACATGCAGGTAGGCTAATTGCAGACTCTAAATTGTGTATGTGAGTAAGTGGTGTGTGTGCCCTCTGATGGATTGGCGATCTCTGTAGCGGGTGTTCGTGCATCTCGCCCAGTGAATGCCAGGATGGGCTCCCACAACCAATCAACAATTGATCCCATATCCTTTTGAATTACAAATCTAGTTCTGTAACCATTATACTACACTGCCACCCCTATTCTCACGGTCTATAAGCATAATGCTGATCCAAAAAAAAAACTCTCTTGGTGGAGAGTTAGTGATCTTTGATGGAAATGACAAAAAGGGGATGTGTGTGGGTGCGCAGTTATACGTACAGTACTGTAAGCCCCTTCATTAGACACCGCTGTCTATAGGTTTACACACAATGAGGAGCCATAGGTAGCTATACAATGAGATATTAGTCGATTAGATTTCTTGCATCAACACAATTTCCCTTTATTATACAACAAAAAGAAATCACAGGGATTGGTTTAAATGCAACCATTCCAGAAAATGTGACCCAGCTAATATAGTTTGTTGGTTGGGTTAAGTTGGTTGGTTTAAGCATCAAATTACTCAAAAAAGCAGAAGCACCTTGCATGCTAATTTGACCAGTCCTCTGAATTGATATCCTGAATTATAAAAGTAACAACTTTAAAGACCGAAGTGTTAAATCAATGTTACAGATCTGAAGTGTATCATCTCTCATTCAATTGTCAAGCTATCAGCTGAAGTATAAAAAACTGAGCCTACTTCAGATTCGCAGTTTGTGGCTATGTGTCTGCGTAAAACTAACCTTTGATATGCTTTCATGAGAACTACACATTTAATTTTAATTTCAAACAAAGCTACTGTCATTCAGAACATTTATTTGCCAAAAATGACAACTGGTCAAAATACTAAAAATGCAGTATTGTCATACATTGAATTATGCTAGCTAAACAAGTTCCTATCCATAAATAAATAATAAACATAACAGTGTCTTCGCTTAGGAAGGGTGGAGTAACCCTGATTCTTCTTCAAAAAATACGGAGTGGTCTCAATTTTTTACAGGGCTGCATAAAATAGGTATTTGAAAACAGCTGGTTGCAGCTTTACTGCACTCATTTCTTGGTATGTCGTGAGATGAATGACCTCATGTACAGCTAACGATTGACTGCATTTTCAGGTCAGCCCGATGGTCACAATTCCTGGACATGTGTTTAGCATTAAAAGATAAATTACGGTGAACAGGCTTCATAGCATTGACCTGGATATTTTACTGGCATTCAGTTGAAAAGAAGGACATTTTACAGTGAACATGTCTGCTTTCTCCTCTTAGAAGATATCCCATTTACTGTTGTTTAAATCTTAGGAGACTAGGTTTATAGAATTCGCCCAGTCACACTGATAGGTACAACTGCCGCTACTCCCTGTGCAGGTAGAAGCACCACAGTGGTTCTAAAGTTCAGTTCTGGGTCCCCCCTGTGTATGCTGGTTTTCATTCCAACCACAACTGTGATCCCAAAATTTTGACAAGCTGTAAATTACATTATATTATTTATTTTGCAGATGCTTTTATCCAAAGTGACGCACAATAAGTGCATACTGAAGGTCATTGGAACAACTACAAAACATAGGTCCGATAAGGTACAATTCTCATTTTGTAACAGTTATTCATAGCCATGAACACATTAAGTCCAGTTCACACAGTAAACACTACTCTCTGACCTAGCCTATGCTAAGTCAAACTAGGATGCATAACAAGCTACAACAACAAGATAATGATACAAAGTACAATTTAAGTGCTGGATGGAGGTACATGTAACAAGAAAGTGGCACAGGAGGTAGATGTGTAACATCTTTCAAGTTTCATACATTCATTTAAATGCATTGCATGAGGCAATTTTTGTTATTAGACACTTTGATGTAACATGAAGTTTGAATGACAACATTGTCTTCAGATGGTATGATTTAAAAAACGCAGGGCCAAATTACTTGAAATAATATTGGAAACATTGGGTAGCATTGCTTTGGAATACAACTTGTTTAATTTGTGTGAGCTAAGATAGACAATATTGTTCCATGTAACTTGGCACAATTTTGATATCAGTACTTTTAATGGTAGGCCTAGATTTGAAGTAATGACTTATAGACAGTGCTTTGTATGTGTGAGTAACTTGGCATTTTTGTACGTTGAAAACGTGTTTTTCATCATACTGTGTTATGCATTAGTGATAATAGTACTTCATATATAAATGTAGGCTACAAGAGACATGCATACACATACATGCATGGTAATACACATTCTAGATGACAGAAACACATACGCATGGATTCTATCATTTTTTCTTCACCATTAATGACAAATAAGTGTACTGTATGTCAAGGGTGCCCAGTATGTTGATCGCAGAGGCCATGCTGGTAGATCGCCATGTCATTAAAAAAATGCCTAAATCTTCCCGTTTTCATCTCATTGCCTACTGCTTCTGCCTGACAGACAGGTATGCTTGATTGACTTAAAATGTGGCCAATCTTCTGCTGTTGAGAACTTTGTTACATTTAATCGTGTCCATTCATCCGTGGTATGGCCACGTAAATGTCCTAAATTATGTGATACTTATGTGATTATATGATACTTATACTTATTCGGAAATAAGTAACGATAGCAGGCCATAGGTCTATCATAGCTAGCTAATACACTTATAAAGTGAATTACTTTTTCATGAAGTTATTCGTAGCAAATTCAAATATTAACTTCTTCATTTTCACAATTGTAACATAAAATATGTGTATGTTCATGGCCATGGATAACCTTATCTGACCTGTGTTCTGTTCTTGCTCCAGCGACCTTCAGTATGCAGTTATCATGCGTCGCTTGGGATAAAAGCATCTGCCAAATGAAATGTAATGTAATCTAATATTACATTGTTATACCTCTGAAGTATAGAGTTGGAAATAATGTGTTGAAAGTTTATTCATTCAGCATCATTTTCTATAATCCATTGGAAGTACTACAACTTATTAATAGAATGTTTACTAAGCCATTGATTAGAAACTTTGGTAGCTTTGTTAGTGAAGTAGGCTACACTCTGATAGATAGCATGCATGAATTCAGCTCCCCTGATTGAAATAAATGCAGAATTACTGAGCCAGCTAAGTTACAAGCATAAACAGTAACAGCAGTGCTCATGGCAGGGAGGCCATCTTGATGAGAGAAGAGAATATGATACAAAAGCTACTCAACCTCAGGCATCTGCTGCCTAGATGTAACTAGCTAAAAGTAACATTACTTACAGGTCCAACAGAAAATAGGCCAACTGCGTGTCACTTTTCATCCCCTGGGTGATGCCACCAAGCAAAAGCGATTCCAAGGTTTACTGCAGTTTTTGAATGAGCCCTGTTGGCTTTCTTTTTGCTTTGCTGTATCTAGGCTTCTTAGCATCTGCCATTGCAGCAGCTAACTAGCAACACTTCACTGGAATCTGAATTCAGACCTCAGGTTCTGTTGCCACACCCCTCCATGCCTTGCACACACACACACACACACACACAGAAAAGAGCACCACACCCATAAATGTCCCGAACACATTTCAGAATAACAAATACAGGTAAAAGGTGCACGAATTTGGCCAAAGTGCATAAAGATTGAGTTTGACAGTGGACCATAGATATGCCTTAGCATAGTTATATTACAATGTTTTCAAGTGGAAGATGCTGTATTGTATGCCTTTAAGTAGGTTCAATATAATTATGTTTTTTAATATGGAGGAAAACCACACTGGTTGTTGTTAAACTAGCTGCATTAGCCTGATAGAAATATGTCCATGGATGGATAGTTAAAATGGCTTGGTAAACTGATGCTTGTGTTAAATGGCAAAACCAATGAAGGAGTTTTACAGTTTTTCAAATGTACAATATATTTTCCTTAAATGATTCAGCCCCTGCCCTAAGCAGCATCCCTACATGCTTGCACTGCTGCTGTTACCATGTTGGTCTATGGTGTCATTTTTTATAAAAGTGATGAGATCCAGCACATGGCTGCTGGTGTTAGCAGTACTTTCAACTGGCCAGCATTTTTGCCACTGTACAGTAAACTACAGGGGGCTTTGAGATAACTGACTGGCTGGTGTTTGTGTCAAAAACAGCAGGGCTTCTTTTCAGAATCACCGGAGGCTTGAATGCTTTGCTCTGTTTTTCAGTATTGAACAGCTTTAGTCTGTCTTTCTTTTGTGCTAATTTTACACTGCACCTGGCTTTCACCCCAGCCCCAGCAGACATTTGTAATGATTTAAAATGCATTACATGGAGTCTTTTTAAAAGACATATTTTTAAATGACTGTAAAGCAACAAGGAGAAAATAGTGTCTCACTTGACTTTTGTAAAATTTTGTTAAGGTCAGTCTTGATATCACATCAGAACAGGAACAATGTGTATGTGTATTCTAAAGGCAACATCAAACATTTGTGGTTTGTTTGGCCATGGGAAATATGCTAAACTATTCAGAGGTCTACATAGCATGCCTTTTGCTTCCTGCCAAAATCTACAGTATATCATGTGGTCCAGGGTTCCTGTCTGGCTCTCATACTCTAAAACTGCAGCCAAACTGTACATGACAGCTTCCACAGAAGTAGCTTCAAAAGGAGAGGTCAAATGTTTCCCCCTAAGTCTATTGAAAATAAAAGCATGGTTTAGAAAACAATGAGGGAAGGAATTGTTTAGTCTGTATTCATTCTTCTAAATTCCTTATTGCTGGAAATCAGTACTCCAAAAATGATTTATGGCACTATTCCCTGTTACATTTATCAGTACATTTGACTTTGCTTGTTGCATGAAGCAATGGCATTCCTACCATATTTAACATATTAAAGAATTTACGTAACAGCTTTCTGAAAATGTGACTGTAAATTAACACAGAGCATAAGTAGTCCAGGCACCATTGAGTCTAAAACTTTCAAAATTGAAAATGCCAGTTCCAGATGGTCGTTAATTACTTTTCTGTAGAATGGTCTGTTCTGTCCACAGTTGGGGTGAAATATTTGTTAAATGCTGCATTCCAATTCTTTGCGCTCACATTCAGCAGCCTTGTAGAAGAAAATGAAGAAATAATTAACAGCTGCTTTTTATCTGTCACTGTGTGTCTGTTTGTCATGAAGAGCAAGTTCATAACTGCTGGCAACATGGAGGCAATAAGGACGTCTGTGGCTGTTTTTATCTTGGCGTCTTGTCTTTACAGCAGTGGTGCCCAGAAAACAGGTACTGTATTAAACCACACTCCTTCTGGTGATGGAGCCAGTAACACAGCTGTTGCGGTTGACTTATGTTCAGTTGCAGCTGACTGGTTACGTCTTGTATTGCAGTGTGCACCCAGGAGGCAGTGGCTGACATTGTGTTCCTGGTGGACGGCTCCTGGAGCATTGGCACAGAGAACTTCCAGCAGATACGTGCCTTCCTGGTCTCATTGGTAGACAGCTTTGACGTGGGCCCGGACCAGGTTCGGATAGGTCTGGTTCAATACAGCACTGAACCTGTCACCGAGTTCCTTCTGAATGCCTACACAGACAAGCAGGAGATTCTGCAGCACATTCAGAACCTGCCCTACAGGGGCGGTGGCACCAAGACCGGGCTGGGCCTGGAGTTCATGCTTTCCCAGCACTTTGCAGAGAGGTTTGGTAGTCGGGCTAATGAGGGGGTCCCACAGTTTGCAGTGGTCATAACAGACGGACAGTCCCAGGACAACGTTAAGCAGCCAGCAGAGATGGTGAAGAGACGTGGCATCACACTGTATGCTATCGGTATCAAAGATGCAGTGCTGGAGGAGCTGCAAGAGATTGCCAGTGACCCAGATGATAAGCATGTCTACAGTGTGTCTGACTTTGCTGCTCTACAAGGCATCTCCCAGAGTGTCATTCAGGTGCTCTGCACCACAGTGGAAGAAGCCAAGCGTCAGATTGCCCAGGTGTCCCAGGGTAACTCCCCTCTCCACTTACACTGATTTTACTATACTGTCAGTCATTCACAGCTTTGAACTTCTGCCAAAGTAACTGTAACAATAGAACTAGAGCTGTCATTATGAATATCTTTCAATTGTTATTTTAAGAACATTAGCACATTGAATAGTTTATGATTTGTTTGTCTGCCACATAAAATCTCATGCTGAATTAAAACAGATGATCCATAAATCAAGAAATTGAAGCAGTTGTGTGTGTGATCACACATGTACACTTATAAATACAATCCTATTTTATTTTATTTTTACATTTATCTTTTTATCAACGCATCCGTAATAGAAACAAGTTACAACTATTTTCTTGTTGCACATCAGATTTTCTCTCTTTCTTTCTAGAGTGTAGAAAGGCCACCATGGCAGACATTGTGTTTCTTGTGGATAGCTCCTCAAGCATTGGCCCTGATAATTTCCAGCAAATTAGGATTTTTCTTCATGACTTTGTGGATGGCCTCGATGTGGGAATTAACAAAGTACGTATAGGACTGGCCCAGTTCAGCAGTGAGCCTCACCAGGAGTTTCTCCTGGGAGAGCAAATGGAGAAAAGGGTTCTCTTGGAGCAGATAGACAAATTGAAATACAGGACGGGGGGCACCCAAACAGGAAAAGCCCTCCAGTTTCTCCAGTCTACCTACTTTACTGAGGCTGGGGGTAGCCGGGCCAGTGAGAATGTCCCACAGATCGCTGTGGTGATCACAGATGGGAGCTCCACTGATGAAGTTGAGGCTCCTGCTCAGGAACTCAGGAAGCAGGGTGTCATCATCTTTGCCATTGGAATTAAGGATGCTGATAAAGAAGAGCTTGAGAAGATTGCCAACAGCCCACACAAGCATTTCCTTATCAACATTGATAGCTATCAGGCACTGCAGCGGCTTACTCAGAGTTTCCTGCAGACTGTGTGTACCTCTGTGGAAACCCAGATACAAGGTAAAATATTTTATATTAAGTGGTGATGAATAAGCTCTGAGCATCATGCTGTACAAACAGCCAGCATCCATTCCATTTGCATTATAATATACCATAATTGTAATGTGAAAATTGACATCCACCTTGTCTTACATGCACAACTCTATTCTGTCAGATAACACAAATAAAGTGTCCTTCATTTTTCATATTAAAGATGCCGTTGTAGAAAAGATGTTTTTTTAGCAATATCTATTCCATCTATCTGCATTTTGTAATTGATTCTCCATATGCTGTTTTCCATTGTTGGCGTCGGTGCAACAGTCCCATAAAGTATTAAAATGTGATGACACGCACACAGGAACTTGCATATTGAATAATGAAGAGCAAGTCCGTATTATATATCTATTTAGGGCATTATAGCTCAGCCATGTATTTTAAAATACTTTAGTTTACAGATGTTTGATCAGTTTATGTTGCGCTAATCAAGATATCGGCTGACCTCCTCCTTTTCTTAGTTTTACAGAACAGTGGAAAAAAGAATAGTGAAGGAGAGTGTACATACTTACATTGTACTTAGACAGTTTGACATTGTAACCTTACGTTAGCTGCCTTATTTGTTGCCGTTGATGTCTCTGACTGTAAAATATATCAAATGTAACCACATCTGTTGACACATTGTCTTTAAAATTATGTTTGATATGTTGCTTAGAATTACCATGTCAAACAGCATTACTGACCGTCTCTTTCTCTAAAATATGCTTCTGCTGGATTATCTTGAAACATTCACACTTTACACCCCCAAGCAAACTGTGCTGATTTGTTTTATTTCAAATTTGTAGTATGAAAACAAACTGTTGTGACAACCAATCACCACAGATGTCACCAAATCCACCAAAACTAAAAAATTATGGATAGGCACTTTAAGATTATTATCTATTTTATTTCCTTATAGTCAGTCATTGTATGTGAATGTAGTATGAATTGTGCTGTGACTCAGCTGTCTTGAAAAATGTTACCGCATGTTATTACACTCTGAAAAATGTAAACTTTTCATTTTAAACATTAGCTCCAAGGTTTGCTGATGTGTTCATCCTGGTGGACAGCACAGCTGAGATGGGAAAGGTGAGAATCCTCCTGAACCGAACAGTCAACCAGTTGAATGTTGGCAGTGAGGCACATCGGATCGGCTTGGCCCAGTTCGGCTCTGACACTAAGGTGGAGTTCCTGCTGAACAAGTATCGGACCAAAGACGAAGTCCTGCTTCATTTGAAGAACCAGTTCCGACTGCGGCCTGGGAAGGACCGTCAGTTAGGGCGGGCCCTGGAACATGCTCGTGTCAATTTCTTCAACGCAGCTGCTGGCAGCCGGATTGCTGAAGGTTTCCCGCAGTTCCTGCTGGTCATCACCGCTGGGCAGTCACAGGACAGTGTGATAAGGGCCGCACGGTCGATCAAGACTGAGGGGGTGACCGTCATCTCCATTGGACTGCCTAAAACCAACAGACAGGAGCTGGAGCTCATTGCCACATCACCCTATGTGTTCCAGACTTCACCACAGAGCATTGCATTGATACCTCAGGAGGTGAAAGGTATCATTGAATCTAAGGAAGCCCACTTGGGACTGGCAACAGGGCCTTCAGGTGATTCAACTCTCAGTTATTCAGTTAAATTTTGTCATTTATTTAATTTATGTTTTGAATTTACATGTGTTATGTGTATGATGAGATAACATTCCCCTGGCCTGGTTTCTAGAAAATAAAAACTTACGTTATATTCCACATTTTATGTGAGTCAATCTCTTCTGTGATCTTGCTCTGCCTTCATGATGGAATTAAGATTTATTCATTTATTGTGTATTGGCATCACGTAATGTCACAATTTCTTCTGCTGATGTTCTTTGCTGTAAATCCTCAATCTGTATATGAAACTATACTAATTATTTTCGTTCACCACTAATCTTAGTCTGTGTTTTTCAGATTGCAGGTCAGCCAGAATGGCTGACATTGTTTTCATTGTGGAGCAATCTGGCAGCAAGGCTAATTTCCAGCAAGTGCGCAACTTCATCTCCCGCATTGTAGATGGCCTCGATGTTAGCTTCAAGAAAGTGAGGGTGGGTATCGTTCTGTACAGCAGTGCTCCAAAAGCAATGGTCTACCTGAACAGCATTAAGGAGAAGGCTGATATCCTGCAGTTCATTAACATCCTGCCATACCAAGAGGGGAGAACTAAGACTGGCGCTGCCTTGAACTTTACCCGTGAAAACATGTTCAGCAAGAGTGCGGGGGGCCGGAAGGACCAGGGGGTGCAGCAGCTGGCCATCGTCATCACCAGCAGGAAGTCCCAGGATGATGTTGGAACAGCTGCAGTGGCACTGCGCCGCACAGGGGTCACTGTATATACTGTCGGGGTGAAGGATGCTGACCAGAAGGAACTGAACCAGATCGCCTCCCATCCAGCCAGGAAGCACGTCTTCAAGGCTGACAGCCTCACTCAACTGGAGAAGAGCCTTCAGAAGCTTTTGTGTAACAACATCCTTCAAAGAGCCTTTGCTGTTCCTGTCAGAAGCTTCAATCTGAAAACAGGTAAATTATAAACTGTGAAGTAAATCAAATGCAAAGCTGGTGCTTTTTTGTGACTGGAAAAAGCAGCCTAGAACGAACAATATCTATCACTCACTCAGGTTGTCAGTCACTCACAGACTGACTGACTGATAAAGTTTATAGCATGTAACGCAATGATTTTCTAAATTCATAGTAGTATACCAGTTAAGCAGCTGCAGCAGTACCTTTACAGTCCTTGTGTATCACAAATGTGAAAATCTACTTGATTAAATTCCATTTGCTATTAAAAGCCACTTTCATGCTATTACTAGGAAAAATTTGTAGTTGACCAAATGAATACTAGCAGTCAAAATAATTACTCTAAGTAAGTCACAACTTTGTCACATTCTTCTGCAACTACCTGTACTCTCTTTAACACCATCCTTCTCACTATGTTCACCTCTCACGCTATATCCTGGATAATTCAGGCTGTGTTCAGACGGAGCAAGCAGACTTTTACTTCTTGATTGACCACTCTGGGAGCATCTATCCAAGTGACTTCCAGGACATGAAAAAGTTCATCCTAGAGTTTCTGCACATGTTCAGGATTGGGCCAAACCAGGTTCGGGTAGGAGTAGTGAAATTTGCAGATTACCCTACACTGGAATTTCGTCTGACAGAGCACACCAGCAGCAGTTCGTTGGAGAGAGCTGTTGAAAATATCCTTCAGGTGGGTGGGGGTACAGAGATTGGGCGAGCACTGACCTTCATGGGCCCACTGTTCAAGGATGCCTCCAAGACCCGGGGCGAAAAGGTGCCCGAGTTTCTCATCGTCATCACTGATGGGAAGTCCACTGACAGGGTTGAGCAGCCAGCAAAAGAGCTGCGTGATCAGGGTGTTATCATCTATGCCATTGGGGTGAGGGGTGCTGATGAGGCTGAGCTGCTGGAGATTGCTGGCTCTCCAGACAGGGAGTTCTTTGTCAATGACTTTGATGCTCTGAAGCCCATCAAAGATGAAATTGTCACAGACATCTGCTCTGAGGAGGGTATGTACCTTTTATCCATACACTCCAAAGAAGGGCCATACACAGATTTTTTTTATTTGGGCAAGGGGGGGGGGCATTATGCTGGTGTCTTTGTTTAACAATAACTACTTAGAATATAGAATTATGTGTTTCAGATTTGATAAGTGAAACTAGATTTTGAATAAAAAAACTAAATCAGTAACCAGGTTTCAGAATTTAAGCAAAGATTAATTTATGTACCAATTATTTTAGATCTAGTTTTAGGAGGTTTCAGAGAACATTCCAGGGTGCCTTGGTAAAATATCTATCTAAATCTCTATGTTTTCTTTTTTTCATAGTTTGCAAAGATATGGAGGGAGATCTCCTGTTCTTGATTGATGGTTCAGGTAGCATCAGCCCCTCTGATTTCATCCACATGAAGCAGTTTATGATGTCTATAGTTGACAAGTCTGTAGTAGGTCTGGACAAGCTCCATGTTGGTGTCTTGCAGTTTAGCATAAAACAGCAAGAGGAATTTCCCCTGAACAAGTTCTATGATAAAGGGAGCATTAATCAGGCTATCAGCTCCATTCAGCAGTTGGATGGAGGGACTCTCACAGGAACTGCTCTGTCCTTTGCCTCAAAGTACTTTGACTCACCCAAAGGAGGGCGTTTGAATGTTAGGCAGTTCTTGATTGTGATCACTGATGGCGAGGCCCAAGATGAAGTGGCCAAGCCAGCTGAAGAGCTGAGAAACAAAGGCGTGATCATCTACTCAATTGGAGTTCTCAATGCCAACAACTCCCAGTTGCTGGAGATCAGCGGGTCCCAGGAAAGGGTCTTCACTGAGAGGGACTTTGATGACCTCCAACATTTAGAAAAAATAATTCTCTTTAAGCTGTGCTACCCTGAGGCCGGTGAGTATTGTTTTTAAATGCTTCTTTAAGATGTATTTTTAAATGCTTATAGGGACAATCCTTAATTTTTCATATTAAAAAATGCCATATTTTTATATACCTTCTCATGATGGCCTTTTTGGAATAATATTGATTCAATGTGTTTGCGTTCTGCAATTGCTCATTAATATGCTATTCCCCACGGGTGCGACTAGTAGCAGACAGTGAGACCAGAGACTGGGCCTTCAGCAACATGCTAACACCGTTTGTGACAACCTGTCACCACAGATGTCGCTAAATCCACCGAAACTGAAAAAATAAAGATTGCCATTTTTAAAAATGTTGAACGGTATTGTTTTAAAATGCACATATGCTGTGTAATTGGCAACATGATTCTTGAAATATCTTATTTAGTATTCATTTTCATGCATTTAAACAGACTGCAAGAAGACAGAGATTGCAGACATGATCTTTCTAGTGGATGGTTCAAGCAGCATCCAGCCAAGTGATTTCCAGAGCATGATAAAATTCATGACATCAGTGGTCAACAACACAGATGTTGGGGAAAACCGTACCAGGTTTGGAGCTATCTTGTACTCGGACGCACCCAAAACCAGTTTTACATTGAACCAGTACTACACCAAGAGAGAAGTTCGAGGAGCTGTTGCTGCCCTGGAACCGCCTGGCGGTAATACCTACACAGCCTTGGGCCTGCAGTACTCGCTGGCCTTCTTTGAACCACTGTACGGTGGCCGTGCTGCTGAAAAGGTTCCTCAGATCCTGATGGTGATCACAGATGGGGAGGCCACAGATGCAGTGGCCCTTCCGGTGTGGTCCAGGGCAGTGAGGGAGAAGGGCATCAAGATTTATGGCGTCGGAGTGGGGGGTGCTGACAAGAAGGAACTGGAAGTCATGACAGGGGATCCAACAAAGGTGTTCTACGTGGACAGCTATCAAGCCCTGGAAGTGCTCTACAAAAACCTCTCCAATGTGCTGTGTGTTGAAACGAAACCAGGTAGGCACGCTATTTGTGGCCTCCAACTTTCTGCCACTGTTTAAGTTAATCTGGTGGGTTCAAGTTCACCTCAAGTTTACTTTCAGAAAGCATGATTGCATGAACATAATCATTAATGGGGAAGGTAATGTTTTGGAAAATTAGTAAAGGGTATCCTGGAGACAAAAATCAGCTTTAATGGGAAAGAATATACTAAAGAATAATTGTACAAATGGAGAAATGTGACTTATGGTTGAACTAATATCTTCTAAATCAGAACATTAAAGTAACATGTACAGTAGAATTATATAATTCTACAGTACATGTTACTTTACATATATAATTTTATGCACATAGTGTTATGCATCCATTAATATATAACTAAAATAATAATTGAATAGTGAAATAGTTTTATTAATGATGGTAAAAAATTTAAATGGAGCTGCTGGGTGGCTCTTCTTGTTAAGGTACTGTTCTAGTGCATGGATGAGCACCATGATCTGGTCACCTGCAAATGTGTCAGTTGAGCTGCGCATGAAGTGTCTTCCTTTGGCATGTCTTTGGCCTGTCTTGTGGTGGGATAGGAGGCCGCAGCTGACATCACATGCTGTCTTGAACTTCTGATTCAATAGTGGAGGTTGCAGCAATGAGTCATGATGAATGTGATGGAGTATTCCAAATTGAGAGAAAAAGGGGGGAGACATTAAAAATCATTTTAATTTAAATGCTCTCACTCCACTTTAACACTGTCATTATTTCTCCCATCCAGTGTGTGACAAGCAGAAGGCTGATCTGGTTGTACTTATGGATGGATCCAGCAGTATTGGGGAAGTGGAATTTAAGATGATGAAGAAGTTTGTGTCAGACCTGACTGGCAGTTTCCAAGTAAGCCAGGAACATGTGAGGGTGGGGATGGCCCAGTTCAGCACGGACCCCCATAAAAACTTTTATCTTAACAAGTATGACAACATAAGTGACGTCAAGGACAATATCCTGGCCATTGAGCAGATTGGCGGGGGCACGTACATTGGCAAAGCTCTGTACTTCATCCAGCAGTTCTTTCAAGCCTCCACTGGCAGCCGGATTGCCCAGAAAGTCTCTCAGAACTTGGTGGTGATCACAGATGGGGAATCCCAAGATGATGTGGAGCATGCAGCCGAGGTGTTAAGGTCCATGGGCATAAATGTGTTTGTCATCGGCGTGGGTCGGATCCATGCTTTCGAGCTGCTGCAAATCGCTGGGTCCCAGGACAGGTTCTTCACTGCCCAAAACTTTGCCGCTTTGGAGAAGATCAAGGAGAATGTGGTGGACACCATATGCAATCCACCCCGTGACCGCCCAGATGGTGAGTCCTGAGATGAGAAACAATCAATATATATTTGTTGTAGTGGTGAAACCTTTTTACAGTCTGATGGTTTTTCTCTACAGTTTGCTCTGTGGACATTGGAATTGGATTTGACATCTCCCGGAGGCCGCGAGCTGATCTGCTCTTCAATGGTCAGCAGAAGTTGAAGGCATACCTGCCTGACATCATCCGTTATTCATCCTCCCTGGATGAACTCTGCTGCACTGAAGGCAAAATCATCAAGCCCAACATTGGCTTCCTGGTGGCTGGCGAAGATGGGAGGGTCATTAATGATTACGAGTTTGAATGGTATAATGAGCAGGTGGTTCAGAAGGTGATGGCCCTGCAGACCTCTGAGCCAACCTTCTTTAATGTGCAGCTGCTGCAAGCCTTCTCTACAAAGTTCCAAAAACAGTCCCGTGCCGGAGTGAAGGTAAGTTGACTGAAGGTTTGCGTGGGGATACAGGATACAAGATTTACTCATTGGTTTTATTTCAACATTTTCCATGGCTATATATGTTCATAAAAACATTGCTTTCTGGATTAATTACAGAGCCGTTGTTCTACAAAATCACTATGGTCATGAAGTTTTGAGGTTCATTCGTTATATTATGTGATACACCCTTTTTATCAGCAAATTTGTGTTGTGCCTAATCAGGGCTTGTCTGGAAGAGTCTTGTTTTGTCATTATGTTTTCCTGCAGATCCTGATAATATTCACAGATGGATTTGATGACATCATTGAAAAGCTAGAGGCAGAATCAGACCGCCTCAGAAGAGAAGGTATGGCAAGTGCAGAAGACCACAGGCAGAGTTTTGGGGCCTCTCATTGTTTCTTCAGTTGTTTCCTCACAATTTCCTACTGCTTTCCTCCGTGCCTCTGGAATAGGAATTCAAGCATTGCTGTTAGTGGGTCTGGAGGGTGTCCGGAACCCCAGCGATCTTCAGATGGTTGAATTTGGAAGAGGTTTTGGCTACAAGCAGCCCCTGTCCATTGGCATGCAGAATGTTGCCAGTGTCATGTTAAAGCAAATCGTGAGTATCACATTTAATTGTTTCAGTCAGCTTTTGTTGTAGGTTCCCCTCTGGAAAGTTTGTTCTTTGATCAGTTGTAACTTTCACTGGATTCAATTGCTTTGAATTGTTCACTTGCACTCCTAATGTTAATATTTTAAAGCTCAATATAATATTGAATATTTTATATCAAGACCATTGTGAAGTGGTGCTCTAGATCACAAATCTGAAGGTTATGATATTACCAAATATGCTAGCTAATGGCAAATTTGTGGGTCCTGGCCTTCATGTATGATGGTTTTCATTCCACACATTGCAGTGATTTTTAAATGTTTTTTCAGTTAATTCTTTTTATTTGAATTTTAATGCCTAATACACCCACTTAGTCTATGTTACAAAGAAGGAATATTCCATATTCATTTCGCAACAGATGAGGTCTTGAACAACTAGGCTAATACTTTCACTAGTTGTAATGTATTATGGCAAATGATTCAATTTGATAGAAATCACATATTTTCAGTAATGGACCTGAAACCCTAAATGTGAACACTGATTTATAAAAAAGTTCTTAGATGTAAACTTGACTGTAACTCAAGATCATTTCCCAAGTTATGCTTACACTTGATTCAAACTGGTGTATCTATGTTATACGCAACTACAATATAGATATAAATCGCTAATGAACTTCAATTTGAACATGTCATTTACAATGAGCCCATCTTGTGATTGCAGTTAATAACAGCCATTTCTGTCAGGACCACTGTCATCAAAGTAGAACTTTATTGACAATAAAGGAAATACAGTTATGTTTGGCGGTATGGCTCTGTTCTGGAGCTCTCCCGCCAACCACGCAGCCCGCGTGGATAAGGCCGGGAGGCCAGCAGCCAAACCCCCCTAGAGGGGTACACACAGAACAGATCCAGCAGCAAAGCAAGTTCTAACATAGGGTGGAGCAATGCATTTTACACTAGGAATTGATAAATGCAAATTCTTTACACATGGGATGGAGCTGGTGTGGAGGATTTACGAAGCAACGTGCAGCGCTTGCATCGAGGAGCAGCCGAATGAGTAGAGGAGGCTGTTTAAGTAGACCGCCCTGTTAGTGAATGTACTGTGATAGGCGAACATCACTCAGCTGAGCCATCAGCTGATTCAGCCGGAGCGCTTGACTCTCGTGGCCTGCCAGAACTACGCGATGCTCCATTTTCCTGTAAATAGGCTTGCATTTCTTGCACTCTTCATGTTTAAAATTGATTATCAATTAAATGTTATTCTTAGTGTGCCCACAATACACTTCAGGCATTTCCATGCAGCCCTCAAATATGAAGTTCAGTTTAGGAGAACAATAATCCATTTAGTGTATGATTATATCGGTTTGCGTGATATAGTTATATATAAATATATATATTATATCATATATATATATATATATATATAGGTTTGATATACATATGTATTGATTTGCTATTGACACATCTATTGGTTTGTCACTGACAGATCTATTGGTTTGTCATTTATGGTACACTAAACGGCTCCCCTTACTGAAAGGTGTAGTACATCTTCAAAACCGGCAGGTAATTAGCTTATGTCTAGTGTAACCTTTACATAGAGACCTCATATTCACATCCAAGTGGGATTTTATGAATAGCTACTTAATCATGTTTTTCAGCATAAGACCCTATTTAAGATACTGTTTGATTTTAAGACCATTTTATAAATCAGGCGTCTAGTCAATATATCAAAGTAATTCGTGGAAAAAGAAGAGCATAGAGAATAGAGAAGTAAATAGGATATTTATTAGAAAAATGCACCAAACCTGTGTTAAGAACTCTTTTTGAATTGAAACTGATAAAAAATTAAAAACATGTATTTAATAACCTTATTTGGCTAGAAGAAAAGGATCCCATGGTCAAGAGTAGACACTACTGCACAAAGGCATGCACAATTGCAATTACATTATCATAATGAAATTACTAGCGAGAGGTGTATCTATCTATCTATCTATCTATCTCTCTCTCTCTCTCTCTCTCTCTCTCCCTCTGTAGGACACTGTGGTAGGACGGGAATGCTGTGGGGTGATGTGTAAGTGTTCTGGTCAGGAGGGGGTCCGTGGTCCCAGGGGGGTGCCAGGGGGAAAGGTAAGACTCCAGCTGATGTGGCCATGCTGTGATTGGGTGGTTTTCAGTGCAATTGGGGGAATTCTTTTGTTGACAAAAGCAAAGTGCCTAGTCCAGCTCCTGATCCTCGTTGTGTACATTTTGAATAATATACATTTTTTATTTGTTCCCAAACAGGGTCTTTCAGGTCTAAAGGGTCACCCTGGATTCCCAGGAGAAGAAGGGGGGATTGTGAGTAATTAATTTCATGTTCAGGCACATGTTAATGCTTACAAAATGAGCATAATACAATAAGTCTTAATCACTTACCTGTAAATGAGTTTCAGGGATAGACCTATGCTATAGGGAGGGTGGAACTGCCTATGGATATATTTCTTTTTTGGGGCTGTTTTCAGGGGGGGAGAGGTCCACCAGGATTGAATGGAACACAAGGGTTACAGGGCTGTTCTGGGAAAAGAGGAATCAAGGTAAGATGCTCTTTTCAGCCAAATATGTGTTTGCCTCAGAAGTCCCCAGTCCCAGAAATATCCTTCTGTATTTTGCAGTTATATCTCCATTTCACCAACAGACGAAGTAATGGTCAGTAAATTGACCTTTGTTGTAAGAAGCACATAACCCTCATAAAGTGAATCAAAAATTCTGACCATTTTGTATGCATACAAAATGGTCAGCATTTCAAATGAGCGAATAAGTGAGTTTGACCTGTTTTGTTTTTACAGGGATCAAGAGGCTACAGGGGCAATAGAGTAAGTGCCTTTAAACCATTTTCACACACATGGAATGTGCCATTATCTTTAAAAAGTTTTATTATTTTTAAACCTGTTTAATGAAGTACTCATGAAGAAATGTGACATCTGGGAACAGAAATATGATTGTTTACAATCCCTTTAGAAGGTTTGCTTAAAGCTATAGTCCTTCATTTTTTCCATATTATAAATGCCATATTAAAAATGCCATATTTGATATCTTTTCACGCTGGAATTTTGTAGCAATATCCATTTATTGTATTTGTATTCTGTAATTGCTGCTCTGCATGATATTTATGCTATGTGCTATTTTCCATTGTTGTCATCGGGCCCGACAATCCCACCATACTTGCTGTATTTCAAAACTACTTTCAGTAAAAGCTGTTTGATGGGTTTATACTGTGCTAATAAAAATATCAGCTAACCTCCTCCTTTTCTTAGTTTTACAGTTGTGGATAAAAACAAGTGAAAAAACATGACACTGTTACCTAACATTAGCTCCCCTATTTCTCGCGGTTGATGTCTCTAACAGTACAATTTATCAAATGTAACCACATCTGTTGCCACTTTGTATTTAAAATAAGGTTTGATGTGTTGCTCAGTATTACTAATTAACACTAGGCACTGCTTAGCTTTGCTTAAGATGAAAGCTTTCTGGATATAGTGTAAACTAGTTAGTGGCTTATGGGAAAATACATCAAAGTATTTAGTAATGTTTCAGCTGTAGTGTTCCTTGCACAGGTGCAGTTTACATGACAGGCTCAGATTGTGTAGAAACAAATATTACATATGCAATGGTGAATCATTTCTACAAATGGTGACCTGATGCCATGATGGAGTATATGATGCTTTCTCTCTGACAGGGAGAAGATGGAGATCATGGACTGGATGGGGTCCATGGAGAGCAGGTAATTCCTGTCTCTTAACTCATATTACTATTCTACAGTAATTTCCTGCCATCTGAGAGGGCAGCAAACCAGCATGTTTATTTGGATTTTATTTTTTAAAAATGACTTTGGCATAATGACAGAGAGTAATGTTTCAGTCATTTGTTTATGTTTTTACAGTAACACATACTTACTCAGTGTTAAACTAACACTTGCCAATGACATTTGCCAGAATACAGGAGGATTTAGTTGCCTGGCGTGTTAAGCTTATAGGATTTCATTTACATTCAATTTGTGTAAGATCAGAAAAAAAATTGAAATTCAAGAAATTGAAAAATCTTTATAGAACATTGCAGGCATTTTGAATTTATGAATTTAATTTTGTGTCCTAATGAACTGAATTTGAATGGAATCTGATTTCAGTGGTATGATTCATGGTTAATAATTTACTGATTATTAATTTCATAATTAATACATTAATTTCTTCATTCATTATGTGAATTCAGTCATTCATTTACTAGTTTGTGTGACAGAGTGACTAATTCTTGACGTTTAAATTCTTGATTGGTTGACAGATTGTTTGATTAATTTATCTGTTTTTTGGCTGGTATATTAAATATTCATTTTGTTGAATTGACAGGGTTTGACTGGATCGCCAGGTGCCTCAGGAGAGAGAGGAAGCCCAGGCAGCCCAGTTAAGGACTTTTATTTTAAACCATTTACTGCAGTACTGTTTACACAGTACTTATACTCTATTCTATACCAAGGGCAATTTTTATCTGAACTTGTATACACTTGTATACACTACCATCCACACTGTCTTTATATGAGATAAAAACTCATATAAAGATTTTTGGGGGGTACAGTATACAGTATGTACATCCCTATCTAACAGAGATGGCACAGTGGCACAGAGATGGCACAGTTCATCAAAATATCACATCAAGAATGGTGCAGTGGTGTAATGTCAAGTGGAGGTGATCACTGACTCCTGATGGGTATCTATTGCAGGGCCGTAGGGGCATCCGAGGAGAATCGGGGGTCAGAGGTCAGCCTGGTCTGAGAGGTGACCCTGTAAGTATCATCTGACATTCAGTCCCTACCACACCGCACAGTAATTACAATGCTAACACAACCAGTTTTTCATTTAATCTCATTTGAAACATAAATTAATTTAGGTTCTCAGAACATTCCTGAAATGAGAATAAAACTAATAAAGGTTCTCAGGATATACCCTTGAATATTATCATTACGTTACAAGGAACATTGCAGGTATGGCCTTAAAACATTTTATTTTCAGTTTTGTTATTCAACTTAAAAAATATATTTTCAGGCTAGGAGAGTTTGTTGGCGGGCCAGATTCTCAAGTCAAATTCAAATTCCCCTGTATACGCGGCGGTTTGAAATCAGCCTTGGCACTTTCTGGACAATCCCCCCTACTCTATGTGTTACCCTGTTCGAATAAAGCGAGAAATACAAAAGGAGGGTGGCCTGTCAGCTGTCCTTTTTAAAGGAAAAAAACAAAATCTGAACTGCGGAAGGTCATGTTAAACAAATCTACCATTTTACTACTTTCATTTGGAACTCTTCATTTGGAATTCTTAAAAGTATTTGACATATATCCTCCTTTTATCATGACTAAATGACAGCTGTCAGGGTATATTACCAGTAACTTTGTATGTGACCTGGTAAGTTTCTCTGTGAAATAACATACTAGTCAAAACCTTATCTCACTACCAATTGTATTTCTATCATAAAACTTCCTCAGCATTCTGGCCATATGCTAACTGGGAAGTACAAAACATAAAAGCAGCAGAAACAGATCAAAGTTTAATTGTACTGAAAATAAAACATGATTAAAAAGGACAAACCTGTTCAATGAGAGCTAGTCATGCATTTTTGTTCAGACTATAGAGTAATGCATACATCAATTGCTCTTTTTGTGGGGTCTTTAAGTGTGTTTGGTGAATGACAGTGTTGAATAGGGTTAGGTTTGCTGTGAGTCTTCAAACTGCAGCCCTCGCTGATCACTGAGTTGAATGCCTGTTGTCTTAGCAAGCTAATACTGATGCCTATCAGTTGGCTGAGGTGTAGTTTAGAGGGCGAGAGAATAGGGGATATCAGAAAACATGAGTTATGACATCAGTGACCACAATAGAATGTGACATCACTCCTGTGAAGAATCAGTAAGAGTGAGATTGCTTCCTTTGGCTTTGGCTGGGGGTCTTTAGCTTTAAGGGCAAATTGTACCTTTTTTGAGTGGCTGGTTTGGGAAGTGGAAGCAGACCTATACCCTTAAAAATGTCTTGTATCTGAAATGATGGTCAATGGTCTTCCTTTGGTGTTTGATACAGTGCCTCTATGGGATGCCAGAATAATAACGTGTTATGTTGTAGTAAACTCCTTGTCCTTTACTCAGCCTCTCTTTGGTCTTGTCTGCACTCCAGGGGGAGCCTGGTGAAGATAACACAGTCCCTGGTCCGAGGGGTGAAAATGGAAACCCAGGCATGCAGGTATATGACAAAACACACCCTCACTGAGAACACACATCTCAACCTGTGACTCACTTTTTATCAATTAGGGTGCTGTCTTGAAGGGTGCTGTCTTGTGAAACCATTTCTCATTGGTGTACACATGCTGATCATAAAATGGTTGGAGTAATGTCAAAAATGGATCCCTAATTGATACCTGGGGGCACTTTCTCTCTAAACCACGTGTTATTGACTCATCCAAGTTAGACATTGGTACAACTGCTTTGACAAAAAGGGGTAGTTACCAGAACCCTTTTATGTGAGAGAGCTATTTGTTCTCAGTTCACGTATAAACACAGACTGTGTGGTGCTAGTGTTCTTATTTTCCCTGCCAAAATTCATGGCATATTGTGTCCATAAACACAGTGTCGAAAGTAAATATCATTAATCAGATTTGTGCAGATGAAGCAGTTTCATGCTCACAAAAATTCTGCTACATGTCTATTCTAGTTAGATCCAAGCTACTTTGGAATACAGTTAAGAGAGGGGTTTAAGTGATTCAATCAAGTAAACCTTTTTCTTGCTATTTACATTCTCTAATATAACTTGAAGAAACACTACAAAGAAAAACACATTCAAAAGGAAGTTTGGAATACTTTCCAATGGAGTAATCAGATAGCTGGCACAGTCGTCGCTAAATATACAGTAAAGGAGCACAGATTAAGACATATGAAGACCAGTGACTTTTTGCACTGGGCTAATATTAATGAGTAATATTACTGGGTGGAAAAGCAACAAAAGGAAAGAAAAAAATGTTTCTCCAATGTTAGGCAGACTTAGACTACCAGACAGCCAATGTGCTTTCTGACTTCATTATCTAGGAAGAGGCAAAAGGGTAATCCATCACAAGAGGTCAAAATGCAAAACAGGCGTTCACACAGAGAAGGGTGGTCATTTCCAAAGCAATCCCCAAAAAACCCAGTTGTTTCATGTTTTTATCTCTGTTTCTCTCCCTCTTCTCTTCTGAAAGGGAGATGCAGGAGAGGATGGCCCTCCTGGAGAAAATGGTATTCCAGGACATGGAGTAAGCATTTATTTGTCGGTGCTATTTGTTGTCCTAAATATCAACAAAAGATCACCCAAACTGTTCTTCATGTATTTTTTTGTATTGCATACATTTACATTTGACATTGCATCTTTTTAAAGGGTGCTCAGGGTAGAAGAGGTCCACCTGGAGATAAGGTAAAGTACAATTTTTGTTTCATATGTGTGGCATGCATGTGTGTGTGTGTGTGTAAGGTTTCCCCCAGGAAACTAGTTAATGGAGGGAAAAACCTTAGAGGGTGAGCAGCGGTGGCATGAAGTGGCAAGCCGTGGTATTCGCATAGTATGACCTACACCTGACGTGGTGAAAATACAGGATGCCGATTTTGTTAAATAGTGCACATTTATTGAAAGGTTCAACTTAAGATTATGGAGATCTGAGCAAAGCTGTAAATGAACGTTTTTGCCATCAGCAGTGGTACAAGTGTGGGCAAAAACTTTGCAGCATATTACAACTGCGTAGTATTCGAGTTGAAACAGTTGAAACAGAGGTGCAGTACAGTTGTAACAATGAAAAATAACTGCGTAAATGAGTCATTATCTGCAATAGTTACTGGACAAAATGCTATTGGTTCATACGAGTGTACAGTGCATGGATGTTTAAACTAGCAACCAATTAGGAATGTCATGATTTTTTTTTAGCTTACTGCCAAAAACGGTACATATACAGAATTGGATGAGTAGAGTGATTTTATCATTGTTTGAATACACTTATTTTGTCTATGTCATGTAAATAAAGAAGAGTAAATACGCCTTTTCCACAAGTTTTCTGTAGGCTTTACTTCATTTGTTAACCAGTTACTAATCATGTGTGAGGTGGAAACCAGGTTTTACCTTTTATATACCCTTCTATATGTACTGTATACCGGTGTGCATGCGCATGATTTTGTGTGTGTGTGTGTGCATGCGTGTGTGTGTGTGTGTGTGTACACTTGTGCGTTGATTGACACTCTATCCTGACATTTGCAGGGGAAGAAGGGAGAGCATGGAGAGCTGGGGCCTAAAGGGAGCCCTGGACCCAGTGGTCCACAGGTGACACATGACACCCCATATCCCTTTATCTGTTCACCCAAGTAAACACTTGAATCTTTGTTCTATTCTTGCTACTTTTTGCTACTTCTCAAATGAATGCTTGATAAAATTCAAAACAATGAATCGCTGGAATTAGCTGGAATGGCAGCCATCACCTTGTGTCTGCCCTTTGGTGCATTCAATTTTGGCAGATACCTTCCACATCCATTCACAGGGGTTGACTAGGCAACTGCAAAGTGTTCTGGCTAAGAGTCCAATGAGGCAACAGCACTGCCCTTGTCTCCCCTCCATACCCTAATCCAAAAAAGCAGACATTCATATTGGGAAATCATGGAAAGTATGCTCTGATGAGTGTACTATTCATCAGAGCGTACTTCCTGTGATTTCCCAATATCAGATATCAGAAGATTATCATACTGAAATTACTCAGCAAGTACTTTATCACCCCGTCTCTCTCTGTCTGGCTCACATTCTTTCTCTTTCATTTTCTCTCCCTCTCTGCAGAATTTTGTGTAAGATATGTGTAACTATCCCTGGAACATATAAGAGGACTTAAAATGTATATACAGACAGGTGACAAATTAAAGGAAAAACCAATGTACTGTAAAGTGTTTTAGTAAGGTATTGACTCATCATGAGCCACCAGAACAGCTTCGGTGTGCATTGGGATAGATTCTAAAAGTCTCTGGAACTCTACTGAAGGGATGGAACACCTTTCTTCTAAAAGATATTTCCTCATTTTGTGTTTTGATGATGGTGGTGGAGAAATCTCCCATAGGTGTTCAATTGGGTTGAGATATGGTGACTGCGAAGGCCACAGCTTATGATTCACGTCATTTTCATAATCATCAAACCATTCAGTGACCTCTTGTGCCATGTGGACGGGGAAATTGTCATCCTGGAAGATCAGGATAGAAATGTTTAATCATAGGATAGAGGAGATCACTCAGAATAACTGTATTGATTTACAGTGACCCTTCCCTCTAAGGGGACAAGTGGACCCAAACCATACCGGGAAAATGGTTCCCTCAGCATAACAGAGCCACCAGCCCCCTCACTGTGGGGGTCAAGCATTCAGGCCTGTACCGTTCTCTTGGTGTACACCACACGTGCACTTGCCCACTTGTCGAGAATATGATGAAGGATGACTCATCTGACCATATCACTTTTTTCAACATCTCTGTCAACCATTTCCTATGGTTTTTGCACCACTGAACTCTCAAATGTGCATTCATCTTTGTGCATAATGAGGGGTTTATGCCCTGCAACCCTACATATCCCTTTCTATGTAGCTGTCGACGGACTGTTCTTTCTGACACAGTCCGATAACGTCAGACATTGACATTCTCAGTCACTTGAGGAAGAGTTGCTTTTCTGTTTTTCCTTACATATTGCACTAATGCACGATGATCACGGTCATTGAATGTGAGTTTTCGACCACAATTTACAACCCTATGCCTACTGATGTCCTTCCGATATATCTAAATGCAGATGTCACATTAGTCACTGTTCCTATTGAAACACTAGCTGGTTGAACACTGTATAACTGAAGCCATCCATGCCTAAATAATGAACCCACTTTCAAAGTCACTTAGATCTTTTCCTCCTAACATCTTGATCCAAAATCGAGGTCAGCTGGGCCTGCTTAGCATTTTTATACATTCCACAGAGAATGGTAGGTGTTAATTGCTTAATTGTATCATGCAGTGAATCTGTATGGAAGTATCTGCATTCGTTATGTTTCTCCACTAATTTCATCAGGTTTTTCCTTTACTTTGTCACCCATCTGTATATATATATATATATATATATATATATATATGTAATGCATACTAGGTACGCACAATAATGAAACACACTAGTCAGGATAATTATCAAGATAATTTTTCTCACTTTTGTAGGGCGTGAGAGGACCCAGGGGTCCACTTGGACCATTCGGAACTCCAGGTCTTCCTGGGCCACAGGTGAGCCCCCGAACTGCTTGGCCACATCTTCAGGTCTCTTGCTGGGCCCTCATCTTCTTAAGATCACTGAATGTTACCATGATCTATTACCTCAGCAATCTGAAACACTAAATGAATAGCCTTAAAAACAGCTTTGGTTGCATATCCCAGGGTGCCTTACCATAGAACAACTGACCTGTTCTTATATGGAAAATGTTTTAACAGTTATTTGTGAAGTTTTTTTTTTTGGCACTTTACTAGAATAAAATTAACTCTTAAAATGGGGTTTGAAAGTAAATCAAGTAAATCATGATTTCTGTATTTTGCTTAGGGGACACATGGTCCAGCAGGTGACAAAGGATTGCCTGGAAGTCCTGGTTTCAAAGGACAAAAGGTATGAGATTTGAACTCAGCATTGCTAGATTATTTGTGGCCTTATGCTCTCTGCTGTACATAAATATGTAACATACACATGCTCAAGAAGAGTCTGTAGAATATGGGACTAAAGTATATGGGCTCAATCTTACACCAGGCGCAAAGCAATGCCAAGCGCAACGCAAGTGTCTTTGCTAGTTTCACACCGACACAGTTGTCATTTTCCCATCCAGCACCCACATTGTTGAAATAGCAAATGTACTTGCACCCATCTGAGCGCCCATGGGCGTGTTGGTCTTAAAATGAGGTGTGGTCAGGCGCATTGTTGGCGCATTGCTATCTTGAGGCAGCGGAAAGCGATTGTGCGATTGACCAACAAAAACCTGGTCTTAGGCCAATGGTGCAGTATTTTACTGTTATTTTAAGGGCACATTATTAAGATTGTAATATGCGCCTACATTGGTGGGTGCACAACGCGCAATATTTAAAAAAAATACTTGTCATAATGGTTCCATTTCTCTGCAGAGAAGCATTCTTTCCTACTACATGGCAAATCCGCCATTATAATAGCAATCCGCCAAGGAGAAAGCGCACCTGGCTTTTAAAGGGACTGGGAGATGACACTCTGATTGGTTTATTTCATGTTACACCCAAAACACACCTATGATTAATTTAGACTAAGTACAACCCGTCTGAACCATGCGCCTTACTTTGCGCTCAGATTATCCGCTGTTAAACTAGCAAAAGTGGATTTGGACACGCCCTAAATGCACTTGCGCCATGCGCTTTAGACCGTGCGCTTAGATCGTTAAAATATAGCCCTATATCTCCAAAGCCATTGCTGAGGAGGTCAATTGTTACACATTTCTTTCACTGCTTTCAAGTCTCTCCACTGAATTTGCTTTCCCCTGCAGGGCCAGCCAGGAGACATTGGAGAGAAAGGACCAGTCGGACCCTTGGGACCAAGAGGGATGCCGGTATGATTTAGTCCCTCTTTCCCTCTTCATAATCAAGATTTATGATTATGTGCCATGTCAACCCCTATTTGTCCTGAGCTTGTTGGGTGAAACACTTGAAAGAAATATTAAGAAGACAGTTGTCACTTTTGGGGAATATAACCACAATTTGAATCTAATTTGCCTGGACCCTTAAAGTTCATATGTGGGTAGGGTGGTGCACAGCTCCCCAAAAGATATACAGTGAGCTCCATAATGAACAAATACATTTTTTTTCTTGATTTGGCCCTGTACTTCACAGTTTTAGACTTATAATCAAACAGGTCACATGTGGAATGTGCATATTCTCCGCTTTAATTAAGGTTAGTTTTACACACTTTGGTTTCCCCATGTAGAAGCACTTTTTATACATTGCCCCCCATTTCAGGGCACTATAATGTTTGGGACATATAAATGTTAATGAAAGTAGACATTGTGGAGTACAGAGCCAATTTAAGAAAGAAAAAATGTCTTAGTCCCAAACATACGAAGCTCATAGTACTTCTTTATATTCAAATAATTATCACACCAAGCAATTTATGTGTTTCAAGTTTCTTCCTCAGAGCATCTGAGCATTTTGTTGGAACACAAACATTAAACATTTAAAAATGAAAAGCATACTCTGAAATCTGAAAGTAATATTGATCTGAAAACATTTTGGCTGTCAAACAGGGCCTTGATGGCAGAGATGGCTATGGTTTGCCTGGACCCAAAGGACTGAAGGTACAGTTTCACTTTATGATGGTCAAATCCGATCTTTCTATAGGAAAAGTGGTATGGTATGTTTTTGTTTTCTCACTTCAAAATAAAATGTTTCTATGATTTGTCTTTAGTGCCTTAAATAAAGAAATGAACATTCTTCATTTATGCCATTTAAAATTTTATTCTTGTATGTTTTTTTTCCAATACTTTTTTTACATCTTTGTTCTGTATTAATATATCATTAACTATGGGTGTTATTACTCTAGAAATTACATTGTTTAGTGTTTGCACCTCTAGGGTTAACATGTATGAGTACTTACACGTATGGAAGGTGTAAGCTTTTTTGTACAATTTGTACAATTATAATTTATTTTGGAAACAATTTATGAATTGTGTAATTATTTTGTTTTCAAGGGAGAACCAGGCTTCCAAGGTTACCCAGGACTCCAGGTGAGTTGTTATAATGAAAAAAGGAACATGCATATGTATTTTACTTCATGGGAATTCAATAAACAATTGATGCTACACAGTTGAATTTCCAGTGTTAATTCAACTCTAAGAGTTTATATGAGTCGAATTAGGACCACATGTATGCTGCAAAAGTTAATTTAACACTGTAAATGTACTGTATACAACCCTTTTATTTAAAATTATTTGAGGGCGAGGCATTTTCTTTTTCTCCAGGGAGAGGATGGATTCCGTGGGGGAAATGGAGGTCAAGGTCCCAAAGGAAACCGTGGCAGAGGGGTATGGGTCCCTGTATAATTTCAGAAGAGAGTAGTCAGTTTTATATGGTCATGTATCTATGGCAGTGTATTGTTGCCATATGAAAATCTGTGTATAACAGTGAATTCCATGAATGTACAGTCCGCTCAGGACCAGATTAACTAAGCAAAAGAACTTAGAAAAAAATAAATACATAAATAAAAAAAGCAGTTATCAGAAGTCAATGCTTAAGCAAACTGGACAGACACATAGGAACAAGTTGTGACCAGCAGATGCTGAAGGCTAAAGTATATTGAGGCAGTAACTCCTCTGTGCTGTCAAAGACAGCTATGAAACACACTCAATTTTACACTAACTCTAAAGAAACACCTTTTACAGTATTGTCAGTGTTAGCAGCACACAATGCAAAACACAAGGGGCAGTTCATTAACTGGCCCAAGCTGTAAGAGCACGTTTTCAATGATAATTTAAAAAAGAATATAGTGTTCTTTGGTATGAGATATGAGAACATACTGTAACTTGAAATCTGGTCATATGTAAAATTATGTTTCTCATATGTTTCTAGTTCAGACAATAACAGCATGTTCATAGTAGTGATTGCAGGATGCAGAACCTTTGTGCCTATGACGTCTTTTTTTATATCAGCATTTATTATTGGCAAGCAGATGAAAGGAGGTCATGTAACATGTCATTATTTTGATGTAATTAATTTTTTAGGTAATTAATGAATTCGTAAAAAAATTGAAAGCAATGTTTCATTCTATTTGTTCTCATTTTCTACTGCATCTAATGATGAAATTTCTGTACCCTAGATGAATTAACATGACATAGAACAGTAGATTATTGTGATTATGTGTAAACAGTACTAATCCAGTTTGGGTTAACTGCATGGTCAGATATAAAGCTCTTTGCCACATTAAATGTGCTTGCTTGGTGTATTGATTTGTTAACTGGCTGGCTGTTTCAGGGGAACTCAGGCAGGCCAGGTGAACCAGGAGAACTTGGAGCTTCAGGGCTTCCAGGACACCCGGTCAGCTCCTGATTTTTTAATATATTTTTTACCCCAGTTCTGCTTATGTTTGCCTGGAAACCTACCCTTATTTTATAAACCTACAAATATTTTAAAATATTTTCAAAATGAAATTTGTTTAATGACTGCAGCCTTTTATTTTTTTTTTAAATCAGGGGCCCAGAGGACCAGCTGGAACCAGATCAATGTCTGTACGTATTGTCTACAACCTCCCCAGACATTCCCATGTCACCCCCCTGCTCACTGACCTCCACTGGCTGCCTGTTATGGCTCGCATCAAATTTAAGACCTTGGTGCTTGCATACCAGGCAGCTAAGGGGTCAGCACCAGGGTACATCCAGAGGATCATCAGACCCTACGCACCAGCCAGACCTCTCCGTTCTGCCACCTCTGGACGCTTGGCACCTCCCCCTCTTCGCGTCTGTACTTCCCGCTCCCGTCTGCTGTCTGTCCTGGCCCCTCGCTGGTGGAATGACCTCCCCGTGGCGGTCAGAACAGCAGAGAATCTTACCACCTTCAAGCGCAGACTGAAGACTCATCTCTTCAGGCTGCACCTCTCCCCACCCCTCCCTAGCCTATAGTTTAGCTCACTGTACCTAGTTAGGATAATATGATTACGTTAGTGTATTTGGCAGGATGTTGTTTTTGTCTGATTAGGCAAATGTGATTCCAGTGCTAGTTTGTACTTGGTAGGATTTTTGTTTGCTGACCAGCTTACTCTACAGGGTTGGAGTCCTGATCGATGTGGTCACTTCTGGCACTACGATCCTAACTTCGCTCTAGTGTTTCTTTTGCACCTCTACATGGTGAACCAATGCACTTGTTGTACGTCGCTCTGGATAAGAGCGTCTGCTAAATGCCTGTAATGTAATGTAATGTAATATTGTACATGGAGTTCAATTTTTTCTGCTGAACATTTTGTGTAACTATATAATGCATCTCCATGTCTGTGTTATTTTATTCTTCCAGGCCTGTCAGCTGGTAAATTATGTCAGGGAAAACTGTGGTAAGTTTACTTTATATATATTGTATATTTTCCAATATTATTATTTATTCAAGACCGACTGCCACCAATGTTTTTATATTCCTTAAATCAATGGTGGAAGTGTCTAACAGCATTCGGCATTATATTTCATTCAAATTATTATTTTGAGAGCTGCTGGCTACGTCACTTGGTAAAAGCGGCACTCGTGGCGCATGAGTGAGCACTGCAGTCTCATATTGAATCTGACCCAAGCCAGTGCAAACTGTGGCCTGCAGCCCCACAGAAGCTGTGCATAATGACTTTGTGTTCCTCAGGGATACGATACATTCAGTAAATTCAAGACCGACCCCACCCGAATGAGTTGAAGCCTGTGCTTGGCCCGGCCCGAGATCACTTACTAAGCTGAGCCCAATCCGATCCGGAAAAAAAAAAAACGTGGGTCGGCGATTGCCAGAAGAAAGTTGTGCATCTTACATAGACTCAGACTGCATGCATATACATAGCACAACGAGGAGAGAGAGAAGAGCAGGAACGCCACAAGATGGACTAAAACACACACCCATGATCAAAAACTCAAGAGAGTTTAATATAATGCTTTATATTAAAACATCCACATGGCCTATTTTTAATTTTAATGTTCTTTGTCTGTTCCATTAAAGACACACACAGACAGACTATTTATTTTAAATTTTTATACTGTTTGGCCCACGCCCGACTTGACCTGAATCAATTGTGTTTGGGTCCCGACAGGCTTGGATGGACTTTGAGAGCTCTGGTCGGTAGGGATATATAGCATTGTTCATAGCATGAAGGACTCCTACTGGCTGTCCGGGCACCTGGTTAGCTCTCTCTGCGCATACATATGAATGGGATTCCTCCACTCCTGCTCTATACTTGCGTGACTTGCGGCTGTGGTGTGAAAAGAAGCAGCTGGCTGGCAGCACATGTTTCGGAGTAGAAATGCAGATTGCCTTCACTCTCCTGAGCCAGCAGCAGGAGCCTTATGCTTGTACATAGTTCACAGATTTGACATTCCAAATTCAGGTTTTATTGGTAATGGTTTTTTTTTTTTTAAATAAAGGAATTAATATTATTCTAATGGACAATTGAACTGATTTTTAAGAAGATGTTTATATTTTGTAAGGGCAATCTGACATATCTGTGCATGCAACACAGTTGCGCTGTTACTCTGATTAATCTTGTTTTATTTTTCTATTCATACAGTTTGCTCCCTTGGTGAGTCCTGCCATTAATCGATACTTCTGTATGACCATTACCAAAAATGCACTAATTTGTGTATAATTAATTTTGATGAAAAAAGATTGATGTTTACCTGGAAATTAGCTATTTAAATGTTGTGTGGTTAATAAACATAATATACAAAAATGACTGCAGTATATTGAGGGTTAAAAACATTTTTCTTTTGTCACAAAACCTACATTATACAAAATGCTTTTTTGTCTCATTCAGCAGAGTGTCTCTCGCATATAACAGCTGAGTCCATTCTGCTGCTCTGTATTCTACTAAATCTTACTCTGCTGCACTGTATGCAAGAACCTTTCCAATGTAACAAATGAGTACACAAATCACACCTTTTGTTAAAGTAGAAACCAATTTTTCTTCAATTCAGATGTTGTACAATATCCAAAATAATGTGCAGATACATATTACATTTGCTTATAGCAAGATCCTTATTCTTGCAGTTTCAGTGAGGGCAACGCAAAATGACAAGTTCTGCTTTTTGGCGTTACTTTTTGTTTTACTGTATGAACCAGCTGGCTATCTTTATCATTATTTTGAATGTAGTGTTACAGGCATGGTTGTAGTAAGTTGAAAATCATGTTTATACAATGAAAGGCTATTTTGTCATCATACTGGTAATCTTTGTTTGTAATTTCTAACAGCATGCAAAGTCCCTCATGCAGAAAGGCTTCTAATCATTATTCTTTCTCTCACAACATGAATACAGGTCGGACAGAATGTCCGGCTTACCCAACAGAGCTGGTGATTGCCCTGGACATGTCAGAAGATGTGTCTCCCCCGATCTTTGAAAGAATGCGCAGAGTGGTCCTCACCCTGCTAGAGGACATGTCGATTGCTGAGAGTAACTGCCCCACAGGGGCCCGTGTAGCCGTCCTGTCCTACAGCTCCAACACCAAGTACCTTATCCGCTTCTCTGACTACCACCGCAAGCACCACCTCATGGATGCAGTGAAAAACATCCCCCTGGAGAGGACCTCTAACAGCAGAAACATTGGGGCAGCCATGAGGTTCGTGGCCCGGAACGTGTTCAAGCGGGTCCGCCAAGGGGTGCTGATGAGGAAGGTAGCGGTCTTCTTCACCAACGGGCTGTCTCAGGACATGGCTGCAATCACCACAGCAGTGCTGGAGTTCAAGGCCCTCGACATCACCCCCGCAGTCCTCGCTTTCAGAAACCCTCCCAATGTCCGCCGTGCTTTTGAGGTATAATAGAGCATGTGTGTCTGGCTCAGAACTGTTTGGGCCAAATGGGTGATGTTGGAAATGAGGGGCATGTCTTACACATGGAACTGAGCCACATCCACCAAAAGCTGAAATTTTGCTAGCTGGTAAAAACGGAAAGCTGTTTGCCAAAATGAAAAGAGTCAAAAGTGTAAGGTGTTTAATTACAAGGGAATGTTATAAAGGACATGTAGATTTATCAATGGAAAAGGGGTATGCATCATAGGCATGTTAAACAATAACTTTTCAAGAAAGAATGTACATAGTTATGCTTATGATTTATGTGTAATAAGGTCAAACTAACTTTGGAATAAAAAATGAAATCAAAAAACACAACTTTCAGAATTTCAGCAAAGCTGCATTTCTATATTATTTGTTTCATTAAAGGTAAATATGCAATTGCTCTAAAAGGATGCCATCATTTTGTATTTAGTAATTCTGTATGACTGCTCTTAATTTATATAATTTGTAACTGCCATACAGTGTTTCTCAGCTGTATTTTGGAGGTCATTTATCAAGAGTTCCAATCCTTGCAAAGTGGCACAACATAACCCAAAGTTCCCCAAAGTAATAAAGTGCAAATGTGAGAAGCCATATTATGGGTTACAGACATACGTTTCCTAAATGTTATTTACAGTATAGTAACTAAAATGATTTGAACTTAAATTTTCTGGGGGGGGGGGGGGGTGGGTTTGGTTCTACTGTTTTGTGCAAATTACCCTATGACAAGTTGCATATATATGAATTTATACTGCTGGATATTTACATTTAAATGTGGAACCAGGTAGATAGTTCAGCACTGTATTGCAAAAACTGAATAGTTACATATAGAACTCAAACCTGAAGCATGCCTTACTGCTTCCCTAGGTTAACAATGTGATGCCATTTTGCTTTTACTTTTTGCTCAGGCTGATGAAACCGGGAGCTTTTTGCTCACTGTCATGAGGAGACCACAGGATCTGGGTTCTGACCTGAGGCAGGTGCAGCAGTGTGTCATCTGCTACGGTAAGCCTGCTGGAGGTTCTTAATTCCTGCAAGAAGAGGACATACAGCACAGTGGATACAAGGGATGTGTAAATGTCCCTTGTATTAAATCAAAACTTTAATCTTAATGGCTTTTCAATAAAAAAGCCTTCAATGATTTGTCAGACACAGACGGAGTGTGGCACAGTGGGTAAGGAACTGCGCTTGTAACCGAAAGGTCGCAGGTTCGATTCCCGGGTAAGGACACTGCCGTTGTACCCTTGAGCAAGGTACTAAACTGCATTGCTTCAGTATATATCCAGCTGTATAAATGGATACAATGTAAAGTGCTATGTACAAAAGTTGTGTAAGTCGCTCTGGATAAGAGCGTCTGCTAAATGCCTGTAATGTAATATATTACATGATTATATCCAATGATATTATGTTTTGACTACAGGTGAAAGCTATCTTAAAGCATCTTTAGTGTTTTCATTTTAAATGTTTAGGGTTAAAATTTAACATTTGAAAACAGATGGACAACACACCATTCACTTACCACATTCCTTGTCTCTCAGACCCTTGCAGCCCTGCTGAGGCCTGCATGGGCATCAACTTGGTACCGGTGCCTCAGGAGTTGGACATAGACCTGGCATTGGTGGTGGACAGCTCTCGCAACATGCAAGCGGACCAGTATGGGGACATAAAGCAGCTGCTGGGCACTGTGCTGGACCAGATTGTGGTTAGCACTCAGCCTGGTGGGCCCAACAAGAAAGCCAGGGTAGCGCTGGTGCAGCACAGCACATCCAGCTACCCCCCCAGGGAAGGCCAGGTGCCAGTAAAGGTGGAGTTTGACCTCTTGGGCTACAAGGACCGCAACAAAATGAAGACACATATCTTCCAGGCTATGCAACAGATCGGGGGTGCTTCAGGGCTAGGCCATGCCATAGAGTGGACCATACAGAACATCATGCTGAAGGCTGCCAATCCTCGCACAACCATGATGGTCTTAGCCATCATTGGAGGGGAGACCAGCCACTGGGACACAGCTAAGCTGCACACCATAGCCCAGCAAGCTAAGTGTCGGGGTGTGGTGGTTTTCATCCTCACTGTTGGTGATGAATTGAACTACGCACAAGTTGAGGAGCTAGCAAGCTTCCCGCTGGAGCAGCACATAGTCCACCTGGGTCACATGAAGCACGGTGAACAAGAGTATGCTCAAAGATTCCTCAGAAGCTTCCTGCACATGTTGAGAAGTAAGTCACATGGACATTAGGTCATTTAATATAAGTATTAATCAGTATTAATTATTATTATTTATTTATTTTTTTTAAACTAATAAGTATACGCAATACACATTTTGTATTTTGTATTGTGTATTACATTGATACAATACAAATCATAAGATGTATAACATGAAAGGTTATGGAATAAGAAATGCAATTATACAATCCCAACAAAGAAATGAATCAACTGGAGATCAGATCTATTTAAACTCATGGTAATCATACACTATATGACCAAAAGTATGTGGACACCCCTTGGCCTTGGGCTGTTTTTAATGGTCTGGGCTAGGCCCCTTAGTTCCAGTGAAGGCACATCTTAATGCAGTGATATTCTAGATGATTCTGTGCTATCAGCTTTATGGCAACAGTTTGGGGAAGGCCTTTCCTGTTTCAGCATGACAGTGCCCCCGGGCACACAGTGAGGTCCATATAGAAATGTTTTTGTTGAGATTGGTGTGGAAGAACTTGACTGGTCTCCATAGATCTCTGACCTCAACCCCATCTAACACCTTTGGGATCATTTGGAAAGCCAACTGTGAGCCAGGCCTAATCATCCAACCTCACTGATGCTTTTCTGTCTGAATGGAAGAAAGTCCCTGCAGCAGTGCTCCAACATCTAGTATAAAGCCCAGAAGAATAGAGGTTGTTATAGCAGCAAAGGATGGACCGTATTAAATCCATATGTATGCCCTTAATTTTGGACGAGATGTTGGATGTCAGGCGTCCACATACATTTGGCCGTGTCGTGTGTGTATATTTTATATATTTGAACATATTCCTGTGTATTTAACTTTTTTCTCTTCATTATTTTCATTTGTCCTCATAAAACAAATGCCAGCTAATGTTACTTCAGATTTATACACTCAAACATAGAGAAAGCTAGAAGCGTTCCAAAATTGGACTCCTTTGCCTTTTGCAGTAATATTCATTCCACTGCACGTTTCTCTACACCTGGGTTAGTTTACGGGTTCGGTATGTGTGTGTCAGTGTTTTTCTGCCAAAATGATTGCATTGCACCCTTGCACAAACAGGAGGAATAAATACATATCCCACAGCCACCCTTAAAAAGCAATGTGAGAATGTACCGCTGCTGACTGGCCAGGGAGAAGCACTGGAAGGCCAGGCCATTGACAGGTAATGTCTCAGACCATGATTGGATTTGTGCAACACTAGGGTTCTTTTAACCTCACAATAGCGGTCACTTATACTCCATTACTGCTTTCCATTACATTTGATGTAAAAATGAATTGTTCTGTTATAACTTGCTGTTTACATAACACATGACCTTATTTAGTATAGTTTAGTATATGCTATAACTCATGCATTCAGTGGCCCATTGGGTAAAAAGTGCAAGGACAATTTTGTCATGCTTAGCAAATTTAACTTGTATCAGAAGACAATTTGTCTAAATTCTATTTGAGGCACTGCTGTTTTACCTTTGAGGAACTGCTTCGCAAATATGTGGCTCTACAAATAAATAATATTGCAATAATAAGACAGTAATAATGGATCTCATCATGACTCACTAACAATAGCAACAAATGCTCTCTGTTCATCCCCAGGGTCCCAGCACCCAGTATTCTTGTCCTAGAGGAAGACGAGGTGGAGTACATCGATCGGACAGAGGAACCACAAGTGCACTTCACTCCCACCATTGTGGAGGAATTTGAAAGCCAGCCAAGCCCAGGACGCGGAGATGAGAATGGGTTCTCCACACGCTTTGGTACCCTCTTGTACCCTCTTGAAAGTTACAGTGTACCTCAGTGACACTGAAAGTTTTCCCATAAAGATTTACCATACCTAATATAGAACATTCTGATACTGTATACTATGTGTTATGTGAAAAATGAGACAATGCACACAAAAAAATCTGGCAAATCAGTGTCAATGGTCATCATAAAACATATCTTCCAACAGCATGTATAATTATAGTTCCATGCCTACAGAGGTTTTAGGTATGCTTTATGGGTGCCTCATTATGATAAATTTACTATAAACATAAAAACCATGCAAAACCATGGTGAATTCCAAAGACACCATCGTACAAATCTCCTGCATGCTTACCCCCTGAAAAAGCGCCCAAGATGCTGCCCAGCCTGTAGTAGAGTGGGCATGGACCCCCACCCAAGGGGGCAAGCCCATACTCTCATATTCCAAGATAATTGCACCTGTGACCTAGTGTGAAAGACTTTGTTACATAAGAGCTTTCCCTTGGGCAGCAGCACCATAACACACAAACAGCTGACCTGATTTTTGAAAAGGCTGCGAAGTTGAACATATATTGACAGAGCACGCTCTGGGTAGAGTTTAGGGAGTGCAGCGACTTCCTCAATGTTATGAGAAGGGGCTTTGATAACACCAGGTTCAATACACGTGAGCAAAAGGACTTAGGGGTAAATGCAGGATATGGTCACAGCATCACACCCCATATGCAGTTCCCATATGCAATTTAAAGTGAAGCTAATAAAGAAATAGAATATATTTGCTTTTTTTATTAGTCTTTAACTTTAGTAGTGTCTGACCACACAGTGAAGTAGATATTAAAAGATGCATAACTGTAATCGAAATGCATCCTAAATCAGTAAAAATTATTAGGCTTTATTTAATCATACAATTGTGATATAATATGAATATATATTATTTTTTAATATATAGAAAGAATGCATATGTTATACAGAGAGCTCCATAATGTTTGGGACAAAGACATTTTTTATTTGCTCTGTGGCAATTTTAGATTTGTAATCAAACAATTGACATGTGGTTAATGAGCAGATTCTCATCCTAACAGGGGCCTGGCCGGGAGGCCTTTTGTATATACGTTTCTGTTTCACAATGTAGAAATTACTGTACAGCACTTTGTATACATGGATCCCTATTTCAGGGCATCATTTTGTTTGGGACAAATGGCTTAACAGGTGTTTACGATTAGTCAGGTATGTTGAATTGCTTCCTTAGTGGATATAAGAGAGCTTTCAGTATCTACTGTAGTCTTGATACTAGGCTTTTGATTGCCTTTGGATTCTGTTATTGGTGTTTGTCAACATAAGGACCAGAGTTCTGCCAGCGAAAGTTCAAGCCATTATGAGGCTGAGAAATAAGAATGAAACAGTCAGAGACATAGGCCAAACCTTAGGCTTACCAAAATCAGCTGTTTGGAACGTCATTAAGAAGAAAGAGATTGGTGAGGTCAATAAGGGGCCTGGTAGACCATGGAAGACCTCTATAGTTCATGACCAAAGAACTTTCACCATAATGAAGAAAAACCCCCAAACACCAGTGCGGTGACACACTCTTCAGGAGGCAGGTGTGGATGTGTCAGTGACTCTTGTCTGCAGAAGGCTTCACAAACAGAACTACAGATGCTACACCTCAAGATGCAAGCCAATAGTTAGCAGACAAAACAGGATGGCTAGGTTCCAGTTTACTAAGCAGTACCTTAAAGAGCTTGAAGAGTTCTGGAAAAATGTCTTGTGGACAGATGAGACCAAGATTGACTTGTATCAGAGTAATATCAAAAGCGAAGTGTGGAGACCAAAAGGAACTGCCTAAGATCCAAATCCTCCCCTCCTCTGTGAAACATGGCTACCACAGGAACTGGCTCATGTGTTTTCATTGATTATGTAACTGCTCATAGCAGCAGCAGAATGAATTCTCAAGTGTACTGAAGCATCATATCTGCCCTAGTTCAAGCAAATACCTCCAAACTCATTGGACGGAACTTCATCCTACAGCAAGACAATGATCCCAAACATACTGCTAAAGCAACAAAGGAATTTTTCAAAGCCAAAAAGTAGAAAAGTCTTGACTGGCCAACATGCAACTAGCTCCTGAAACAAGCAGAAGCTGAAGATGGCTGCAGTACAGGCTTGGCAGTGCATCACCAGAGAAGATACTCCTGGTGATGTCTGTGGGTCTTAGACTTCAAGGAATTATTGCATGCAGTATTGCAGGGTAGGCAGCAAGGTATAGAACGTCTACTTTCATTTACATAACATTTATATTTCCAAAACATTATGGCTCCATGAAATTGGGCTATGTATAACAAGTGTTGTTATTTATACATGGTGAAACTAAAATGTATAAAAACACTTAAATAAAGCTGAGAATCTGCACTTTAACCACATTAATTTCTTATTAGAAATCAAAAATTGTGGAGTACAGAGCCAAATCAAGAAAAATATGTATTTGTCCAAATAATTATGTAGCTCACTGTATGTATTATATATAATATATGCATATAACATATACTACATGCATATATACATAATATTCATATTGTAAAAACATTTTTTTTATTTTACAGATCTCAAAAACAAGGAAACTTAATTGCATGTATATATATATATATATATATATATTTTTTTTTAATGTGCTCTGATATGTTGCAACTGCGTGTTTGCTTGGAACTTGCATATGCATGCATCCTGCTTGCTGTCTTGTGGTTTGACAGGGAGTGAACAAGTTTTGCTTTCAGCCCAGTGTGACTTGGACATGGACGGTGGTACCTACTGTGGGGACTATGTGCAAAGATGGTACTTTAATAAAGCGATCAGTGCGTGCTCGCCCTTCTGGTACGGCGGTTGTGGCGGTAACAACAACAGGTTTAATACGGAAGACGAATGTTTCCACACCTGTGGCTCTTACCGTAAGTCCATCATCCCCCACACCGGTGTTGCCAACTGAGCGTTTTTCATGACTTATTTGGCTAGATCTGGCTACTCTGCTGAAGAGATGGCTAAACTATTCAGCACAAAATGAAATGCTAACTTTCAGTACCTACAATTGTTGATGCAAGCCACATGGCAAACTGTCTTGATTCCTCTGTTCTTGACAGCAAAAAGAACTATGCCATTTTTGACAGCATAATTTATGAAGATGATGAATGAAATAACCCAGACTTTATGATTGTTTTTTAACTCATTTGACTGGCCTTGCTTTCCACTGCAAGTGATGTTAACTGGCATGGAGTGAATGTGACTTTAATGCCTTAGTATTTTCATTTTCACATTGTGAGAGTTTAAATAATGCAATAAATATAAAATATACCAACAAAAACAACACATTTATTTTCACTCTATACAATTTAACAAAATTATAGTAAATCTTGATCATGTTTGATATTTCTATATCCCTATAATATCAGGAAATGTTTTATTTAATTTAAAATATTTATTTTAAATATTATCTAATCACAAATAACAATACTTAGATTAAAGCTATTGTAACCATTTTAAATTGACCGTTGTGAAAACAATTTATATGCAAGGTTCAACAGTACCTTTTGGTACATTAATATTTCAAATGACAATGAAAAGAGGCAACATACTGCGTTCATTTTTGTCTTCATTTATTGAATCACTGTGTCTCAGTGAGATGAAGGCAGCTCAGTGCATATGACAAGGTATTAACATAAACGTACAGTGTATTTCTTAAAGTACAAAGAATAAACAAATAAAAACTGTGACTAAATCATAAGAACCTCAGTTCACCAAATTATTTTGCATTCATTAGGTACAAAATTCTAAGATTCCACCTTTCCTGGTTTTTAATTGTGATTGAGTAGTAGGTAATTAATGTAATTATATCTGCTGTGTTATTGTGGTTAATTGATTTTGGCTTGTGTTTGCAGTTCCAGCTATACTCCAGGGGACTGAAGATGTAGGACAACTAAGTAGTAGTAGTAGTAAAGGTGAGATGTAGTCATTTGCATTTTAATATTTTCTATGCACATTTCCAGTCAGATTCACATTTGCATTCAATTTGTAGTCATATTTACACTATGATGATGATGATTACTATTGTTATTATTAGCATTAGTAGTAGTAGTAGTAGTAGTAGTAGTTGTGGTAGCAGTAATATGTACATACATTTTACATACTTTGTCTGTCACATACAGTAGGCCTACATATATATGATATATTGAGTCTCTTACAGCCAAATGTAAACCAGAAGTCAAAGGTATGAAAGATCCCAAGCTGATTTTTGTCTCAAATGAATGGATTGGTACAGTATGTGTCCCACATGGTCATCTTGGCTCTTGTTTGGTCTCCACAGCTGTGTGTTCTCTACAGCAGGATGAAGGCAGCTGTGAAAACTACACCCTCAAATGGTACTTCGACGTGAAGCAGAATGAGTGCTCCCACTTCTGGTATGGCGGGTGTGGTGGGAACGACAATAGGTTTGAAACTCAAGAGGCGTGTGAGGTACTCTGTCTGAGAGTACGATAAGGAAGACCCCAGAATCAGTTAACTTTAGCCTATTAAATTACACCCCAATGTTTTATGTTTACAGATGTGATCAGAAAATCTGATATTTCATATATTAATAATTATGATTAAAGGTCCAGGCAACTGGATTCAAATTGTGGTTATATTCCCCAGGAGTGACAATTAATTGTCATCTTAATATTTCTTTCAAGATTTTAACCCAGTTATAACTATTAAATTGTAATGAACACTATTAGATTATTGAGACCTGTTCAGCAGACAAGGACAGAGTAGGCATGTATCCTGCACTCATTAACATTCATATCCATAAGACAGGTCATATGTGTAAACCATACCTTGCTAGCTAGGTTAGAGCCAGTTGTAGCAGTAGCCTCACACAACCAGACAAAATGAAAGAAAGCCGCATAAACTAGGCTTTAGCGTGAGAGTACCGGGTTCGCGTAATAGATATTGGCAAAAATGTCCTTGTTAACCTTCAGGGGTTATTTTTTTTAAGTACTTCTGCATTTTTTTTCTGTGCCTTCAAATGTGTTAGGATTCGCCCAGCACTAGCATTAGCTATGGGGACATGTATCAACCACCGTAGAGATTAATGGAACTTGTCGTTACTTTAGATCATATTATAGAAGTCCTATCTTGCATATTTGAGGTTAATATGAGAAAGGGTTGTCCCTATCACCATTTATAGCAATCCGTATATATTCACAGTTGTAACTCAAGTCGCAGGAAGCAGAATACCCGTTAGGAAAGCAGTTGGCAACTGTGAAGTGACGTTTGCCCCATTGCACTTAATGGGCATGATTAAGGAATTCCAAACGTGTTCCTAATCTAATAGTTGACATTGTAAAAGAGGCCATATTAATATAACAAAATGAATATGTATGAAGTAGTTTTTTTCATTTAGATAGTTTATTATGTGTATTTTTACTGGATTTGCATAATAGGTAATGGCATCCAGTCCTCTTGAATAAATATGAAATAAATATGTTAGCGTTTCAGGTGCTGGATACAACTTAGCTTGCCTTACCCACACAGAAGTGGCAAGAGCATCATTTACATATCACATGCAGATATATAAATACGTTTTTGCTATGTAAAAATGTCCAGTTAACCCCGCCCACTGAAAACCTGGCATTTGGCAAAAGGGAAAGCAAGCCAATTTCGGCATGGGCTTTTATTCGTTTTCTTTTTTTTAAAAATCATTTAAAAATATTTCTTGGCTGTTTGTGAATACGGAAAAAGTATTAAAACAGCATGTCAGCAAAGAATTCATAGATTTCAGTTTCTTGGACCTTTAAGACATAGTACTGTGGAAGAAGACAGTTAATTGGTAAAAGGAGATGTTTTGCTTTATTATGGTTGTTGTTTTATTTTGTTGAAGCCACGGTACAGTATATAATTATGAAATATTAAAATCCCTGTCAATATAAGTACAAAGAACCAATATTGCTACTTGACTACCTTTTGATTACAATCAATGTTATACACTGAGACAATCCCTTGTGTCTGAATGTTATTATGGGCTGTTATGCTGTCTGAAATTATCTGAAACTGTGTGAAATTATCAAATGGAAAAGTGCACTGCTCCAGTGGGTACTTCTACACTGATTGTTTAAAACTGCACGGAATATGAGAAACTAACTGCCTGTTGAAACCTACTGTTGGCTGTCTGTTTTCATGAGTGTAAATATGTCCCTATTTTAGGGACATTGTCTGGTATCAGGGATATATTTATAAAAAGATAACCATTTGGATCATTTACATTTTCCATTTATTGTTTAACTATCCAGCGGTGGCCTTTGAGTTTCTTACTATTGAAATCGCAATCTTCGTCTTTGGTGCTAAAATTGGACAGAAAAAGACGCGAAGTATGTAATGTTCATCAGTATGTAAAGTAATGGCCATGAGCTTTTGAATGTTTTCAATAGTTCACAATTCTACAGCATTAGTAATTCAGCCTATATTTTTGCACAAATAATTTAATGTGAGGTAATCCCACATTCGGCCATAAACCATGAGTCAATATAATCCTGTGAGTTCCTGTCATGTAATGTTATTCATTCAACCATTCAATCATCTACTGTACAAATTATCTTTCTTGCTTAATATTCAGAAATATAACCATCAGCTCTGGCATTTATGTTGTAAAATAAATTGCAGGTGAAGTATGCTTGGATACAGGAGTGAAACATTGGAAACATTCTTTAATCTCAGAAAGCTAAAGGAAACCCCTAATCTTGTGGATTTTAGCAGCACAGTTTTCAGTCCTAAATGCATTCATTACATGCACAATAAACTTAAAACTTACAGACCATACATCGGTATCAGTTTTCTGTCTTTTTTTCTTTAGCCTGTGTGTTACAGTGCAGCATCTGAAATTAGGTTGTGAATAGAGTGAGAAAATAAATAAGGGAATCTGGTTTCATATATGTTCCCTACTAGGAGTTTTTAATGAGAAATTCAACTAAATATGAATGGTGAAACTGCTTGAAAAGTTTCTTTTTTTAACTTTAATAAAGGGAACCCGCACTGGAAAAAAAATACTGGAAACTCAAAACGTACATGGGGACATTATAATTTAGTTCCTGTTTGTAATTCACATTTGAAAAGATGTGGTCTTTTATTTTTAGAAACAATAGATCAATGCACTATGGGATTTCTGTTTCTGAGTTCTGGTCGGGAGATCTGCATCTGATATTCTCAGATGAAACACAAAAGCACAGTGCATAGGCATATGTATATATTAAACCAGCTGTACTAATCAAGCAACTAAGAATTGTAGTGGCATATGTATTTGCTTAATTTGGTTTAGTCTCTTTTTTGTGTACAAACCCCAGCTAAAACTAAAGCAAATATTAACTTAAATATCTGACCAGACAAGAAACAATGGTCTCTGCTTTTATGAATGTACAGGCTCAGGCATAAGGGGCTATGCTCCTGCAATGCTAGAAGATCATGTGCAGTGTAGTCCTCCACAGTGTATCTTTTAATATGTAAATCACCTGACAAAGCCCCAGTTTCACTTATTACCTGAGACAGACTATTTTTATTTAACGCCCAACAAAACCACCTGTTTGGGGAAATGTTGTTTCTCTTAAGTTTTGATGACGCAAATCAGATCCTGCATCAAATTTACATACTTCATATGTCAGCATATTTATGACAAATGTTGTTTTTTTATTCATGGATTATATGTAGCGACACCAGTTCATTACGGCTGTGACTGAAACAGCTTAACTTATATAGTCAATAGTAGGCAAGTACGCTATGACATACTTTGCGTTCATTAGGGAGCACACTTTTCAGGAAGTACACCCTATTTAAGAGGTCCCACTGAGAGGAAGAGGTGGAACCATCTTTGGGTCCCATAAATCTGACAGGAAGTAGGAGTTTTTTTTTTTTTTTTACTAGGGTACCTGTCTCAAACTTTTTTCAACCTGCATTACCATTTAAATCCCACTGGGGTTGGATTGGCTGGGAAGGAGCTTGACAGACTGATGAGTATTACAGATCTCCCAAGTGTGATATACTGCCTAGTATTATGTGCAAAATTTAATTACATAACTGTAGTTCCAGGTAGTTTTTCAAACGGATCATGAAAAAAAAAAAACTTAATTTTAGCCAAGAAACTTCATGCTTTTGACTTCCAGGAAATCCTGAAACACTAGATGGATAATTCTTTTAACGGACCAGTGTGAAGTTGGCTATTTTCTGAATAATTTCATTTGTAAAATACATCACTCGCTTCTGTTTAAAATTCATACACAAGATTAACATTACATATGCTGTTTTGCATACATTACATGACATTACAGGCATTTAGCAGACACTCTTATCCAGAGCGACATACAACAAGTGCATCAGTTCAAATGGTATACACCTTCATAAATTATAAATTACAGGCATCATTTTTGACATAATTGTTCCTTATCTACTAACAGCTAATACAAAACATTCTCACAATGTTGCTGCAATTTAGTGTCAATGTTATAACATGTTATAACATAACATTGGCAAAACATTCCAGTAACCTTGTGAAATCATTTTGTGTTAGCTGGGTATTAAATAGTAAATTACTATAGAGATCGGCGAGAATAGAGAAATACAATAAAAACAAATTGTGGTTGTTTCACCAAACATGAGACTAATGTGGTATATTCTGTTTATTTAACAAATCGCATTCTTAAACTCAACCAATTTTTATTTATTTATTAGTACTACAGTCTGAAGCTCAATATCAGTAGCAGTAAATATAATACATATAGGCAGTGAACTACCATCTTCAGTACAATTTTGTAGCATTGATTCTCAATGCTTGTTCTTTATATTACGTTGATTTATATTATGTACACTAGTTTGTAGAACACTAGTCTATAAACAGCATTCATTTCCACACTTTGACAATGCCATCTCTAGAGGCAGTAACAATGAAGCCCTGTGTGGTCTGGAAGGTGGCAATGTCAGTGATGATGTCATGGTGACCCACAGGCAGGGACTCTGGGCCTCGCCGTGGGGTGTCCTCTGTGGAGCCGCTCTTCTGCTTGCTGTGGATCTCCTGTGAGTAAACAGTAATAATATGGCAATGCCTTCTGGGAAGGGTCCTAGTTATATCACATTCTTAATTAGCATTCATAGTCAGTCATAAGCATTTATGCCAAACAGGACAAACATCTAACTGAAACCCCGCATACAGGAATAAGCAAATGTAACCCAAAAAAGAATGCATGCTGGGCAGAATGTAGAAATCTATTCTTCATCAAAATCCAGAAGAGGACAGTGCACCAAAAAAACAAACCCCTCTTAAAAATAACCTACAAATCCAATAGTTGGGCGGAGAGCACTAACACCCATTTACGGTACACCAACCAGCCTCAGGATCACACCTTACAAACACAATCAACAAGTTCCATGTAATGAAGTACACCTAAAAATAGCAAAATGCTGGAAATTGATTAAGTAGTGAGTACAGCTAGGCCACTGAGACTGGTTGAGTCAGCTACTCCTAACTCTTTAATGAGGATACATTTATTCTACCACTGTGGGTAACTGCAAGTAGAGACAGAGTTGCGCTTAATTATGAATTGCAAAAAAGCCACAATTATAATACAGAAAAGAAAATTATTTCATTCAATTATCAGAAAAATCCATTTCAATTAAGTAAACTCCAAACATCTACAGTTCAAAAACTTCCCATCGAAGAAAATGTGCAATACTGGAATCTGAATATATGGCTTCCTGTCACAAACGAAAGGACACAACAAGCACCAGCTTCAAATTAATACATTTTCTGTAAAACATCTACTTCTGTATTTTCCATCCATGCATTGTGGTTAATATTAGTACAGCAGAACCTCAGAGATACATAAAACATCATAATGTGTTGTCATGCCAATAATGTAAGTTAATTTGAACTGAACCGAGGAGAACTGAAACTTCCACCAACCTGCACAACCTCAGTTCCTTCAATGATCTTGCGGTTGTAAAATACCGATGGACAGTGAAGAGAGTCATTAGCTCCCCCTGCTACAATGTAGGATCTTTCTGGGTAGGCAAGGTCCCAGAATCTGAACGGAACAAATCACACATGAACACCAAACTACCCTAAACAGTCTGTCAAATCAACTCTTAGACTCACACCTCTGTCTTTGAAGAGAGTTATTTATACTGAACTGATTCATGCAGTGCATAGAACAAAGACCAGGTGCAGTTATTACAATGTTCCATCATGGGATCCATAAAACTCTTGAATATCAAATGAATGAAAATGTACATCCCTAATGCGGTTATTTGTATTTACATAGTAAATTATTCATTTACTTTCTCTCTATTGTCTGAATATAAACCTTGTAGATTTAAACTGAATACACAGTATACCAGTTTACGAGTTTGGTTGTATACTGAATGAACACTTTTGAGTGTCATAAGGATCATAAGAGATAAGTATGTGCGTGGAGGTCCTACCGGATTCTCATGTCCGAGCCAGCGGTCAGGAGAAGGGGGTTCCCCTCAGCAGGGCTGCAGTATATCCCGTGTACGCTGTGGGGCGAGGGCTACCAACATGCAGACAAAAAAAAAAAAAACATACCTAGAGTAGTCAATGCTCTAGAACACCATTATGTTTAAAGTGTATTATACAATGTATGTATGTGTATACAAAGCCTTCGGTAAGTATTCAGACCCCTTCACGTTTCCACATTTTGTTACGTTAGAGCCTTATTCTAAAATTGATTACATTTATTTTTATTCTCATCAGTCTACACACAATATCCCATAATGACAAAGCGAAAACAGGTTTTTAGAAATTTGTGCAAATTTATTAAAAATTAAAATGTCAATTTTTGGGGATTTATGTGACTACTAAATTGTGATTTGTGGGTATTTAAGATGGCAATCTTGTGTATGTTGGTTAAATTAGAATAAGAGCAAATAGGCTTGAAACTTCACTGCTGGTGCCAAATAAAGCATGAAAACAGGAGTTCATCAGCATCATTGTGAGGACTTATTTGATGCAAAAATAGAAAGTCTGAAATTAAATTAAGCTCATGTGTTGGCAGCAGCTCATTCATTTTGTGTGATAGACTCCTCAGCACTTGGTTCATTTCAGGTTTGCACGGATAGGCCCTGCACACAGGCAAGGGTAGTATTTGAAGCATTGCATACATACAAATGTAGCAATAACATTAGATACATCTTGTATGCTTGCTAGAGAACACGGCAATGCAGATTTCTAAAAACTAGCGCTACATCTCAAAGATTAGGAATCACTTTCTAATAATAATTGTAAAGATGGATGTGATCCAAGCTGAAAATTCACTGTGCTGACTGTGCAGGACTTCAAAAATATAAATTCCCAAAGTTGCCAAGACTTACATGCAAAATTCTGAAATTATCCTGACTCCCACCATCCCCACATCCTCCTCCACCGAACCATGAGATCACTGACAGTTCTTGGAACACCAAAAGTGCACATCACTTAATTCCTTTAAATCTGGGATGAGGACAGACAATGTGATGAAATACAGACCTGCATCTCAGAGAGGGGAGGGGCAGAGCTGGCCCAGAGAGTGAACTTCCTGTCTCCTGTCTCCATATCCCACATGGACACCTCATTATTCCCCTGGACAGCTTTAAAGCATAACAGAAACATATCTTCAAGTTCCCTGAAAAGCTTTGAACTCTAGTATTCATACTTTATCAGTTATCAAGGGCAGCATAAATGTTAAAGAGTACATTTATATTTGATTCAATTTGCAAAAGACTTAGGAGTAAATGTTTATGGATCTGTCTAATGCAGTCTTTGTGCTGTAACTGAAAAAGGCCAGAACAAGGCTGTGATTTATAGAAAGAAGCTATGATGTATCCCAGGAGCAGGATGGATTCCTTGGTGTAACTTAATCTGATTTCAGGTCTCTGCAAACCTACTCACGCAAAAAAAATTGTGTAAGTTTGTAAAGTAATTACTTAGACAACACAATTTGTGCAGAAATGTGGGGAAAAGTTTACACAAAGTTAAGTTTTAGTATGCTGGAGAAGAAGATTTTCACAAACATCAGGCAATAAACATGTATTTGAAGAAAAAGCCCAAACTGATGTAACTGGAGTGGAGTGGCCATTTTAAAAGCTATGGTGCATGCAAAACACAGGTGTTCATGAACAGGTGTCTTTTTTGAAATCCAGACAAATAGCCCCGCGTTAAAAAATAAAAATAAAAATCATTTTATAATTCCACCTTTAGAAAAGATGGGAAAGAAGGGTTGTAGTTTCCTATGGGATGATTGTTTGAAATTTAACATGCGATTACTTTTTTGCCTAGTATGTAACCTGGTTCTGTCTTCTTTGTTGTATGTTCTATTAAGGTGCCCTGCTCTTGTCCAAATGTATGCGTACAATATAAAATGTTCTACAGCCCTGACGAAGGCAGCTTGCTGCCGAAACGTTGGAGATAAAAATCTGCATTGGAGTAAACAGCGTGTGCGACTTTCACTTGCATGTCCTTCTGGTCTGCACCTCGCTAAAACAAGGTGTGCATTTTCTTTTTCACTTTTGATTAGTCTCACCAGCAATGACAGAAGACTGGTACAGAGGGTGCATGAGTAGCCGCCTAATTCTTGCTCGAGCTGGGTGGGAGTGGTTAGAGATAGGGAGCTGAAACCGCATGTCCCAGCATGCCATGGTGCCATTGCATGTGCCTGTGGAGGAAAGAGGAAGGATGGATATTAGGGAAGGAGTCACAATTATAGCAGCAAGTATCAAAAAATTGTACATCAGAACACAAAGTTGTGTAAATGTAAAACTTATCTGGAAAAAACATTAAAATGCCAAGAAAAAATTTCACCAGTTTCCTGATTTTTTCCCCACAATTACAATTCAAAGCTAGCTTTAATACATGTGTTTATATGTGCAAAAAGTGTAAGCCTTTATTTATCCTGTGTGGATCCTCATCAGGTAAAACTTTAAAACTCAGTTTTGCCAGAGTAAGGTGCACATAGGTTCAAAACGATGTTGAAAAAAGTATGTAGAGTATATATATATATATATATAATATATGCTTCACTGAACTGTGCATGGTGCTCGCCTATATTGATATCCTATATTGTGCATATATTCATCATCATTACAAACAGTACAAGCTCCAGCAAAAACAATATTTGTACCGACTTCAGTGTACAAGACAGTGGTCTTTGAATGCAAACACATTTTGCATGTGGTAAAAGCGTTTGTAAGTTCTGAACAGTCACTCACCTACACACAGCCAGCACTGGTGCATGTCCACAGCGAAGGAGGTGATGAGGCCCAGACGCAGGTCATGTCGAAGAGTCCAGGCATTGGTGGAGCTCCGCAGGTCCCAGCCCACCAGAGAGCCATTGACGGTGGCATAAGCCAGCACTGACTGTGCCCCTGAGTTGAAGTGGTGGACATCAACAACGCATCCATCATCTTTCGGGTCCAGGAACCTTAAGACAGACGGGACGCAACCACCAGGTGGAATTTAGTATATATATATATATGTGTGTGTGTGTGTGTGTGTAAAAGAGATTACATGCATGAATAGTATATAACAGTATATACTGTTCCTCCAAAAATTCTTGTAGTTTTCTTTGAGGCTACATGCACTATACAGATCTGAATGTTCATGTTGCTGTCATCATAAAACAAACAAAATGAAATGATAAAAACTGAGTTCTGAATAAACTTAAAAATGACAGTGCCTGGTTAACCAAAAAACGAATTCATTACTGGTTTGAAAAGAATTTACGGAAACGTTTGACAATACCTGGTTTGATAGGGGTGAACTTTGGGAGATTTGGGCGGCTTGTTGGCTTCGATCCCCAGAAGCTGGATCCATCCATTGTCGGAGGCCACAGCCAGGTAATGTGACCCCTGACAAAAGGTCAAGGTTTTTACATGACCCCCAATGCGTGAGTAGGTTTGCACAGACCTGAAATCACATAAAATTATACCAAGGAATCAGTCCTGCTCCTGGGATACATCGCAGCTTCTTGCTATAAATCTATATTATATATATGTGTGACACCCCTGGGAGGGAGATGCGTTAGAACTGGTTTTGACCGTGATGTTTTATTGCCACATAGAGAAAGCACGTTCTACACCCACACAGACATGAAAGCAAACATAAATCTTCACTCTTCCCCCTCACGGTTTCCAGGCAAAAATAATAAACTAAGACACCAAAAAGACAAAACGAAGAAAACACAGCCAAAGCTTTCCCGCTTTCGCTCTCTTCGGTGGGCCAGCTCCTCAGCTATGCTACTTTCGATTAGTCTTTTCCACTCAGAGACTTGCGCTTTCTCTGCATGTATGGTCCCATACTGTGCAGAAGAGCACACCTGGGCTGACTGGTTAGCACAGCCCAGGTATGTGTGCTCACTTCACCAGTAGGTATGGCTGAGACTACTTTGACTACCTCCGCCAGATCGATCACCACAAACACATCCCAATTTTCCACCTCCAGTAAAATAATCCAGTATTTAATTTGTATTTCCCATACACAGAAAGGTGAATTCACAGCAAAGAAGTGTATCAAGCACACAACCGCATATTTTAGCAGCACTAGTATTGTGTAACTCAATTTCACATTTGGTAGTGCAAGGATGAGTGCATACCCACCACTGTACATCACTCTGGAAAAGAGCATCTGCTAAGTGACTGTAATGTAATGCAATGCATACTGCTGAAGGAAATTGAACACAGCTCATTTTTAATTTTTTTGTTGTTTCCAACAAGAAAAAGCAGCTGCTCCGGTCAGCAGAGTCATTGTACTCCTGCGCTGAGTAAGGGGTGAGGTGTCATGCAAAGGTACCTGGTGGTTGTGGTCTTTCCCTCCATTTTCTGACTATCCCAGATCTTCACAGTTCCATCATTGGAACAGGTGGCAAAAATAGAGTGCTCATCAGAGACACGGATTCGGTTGACGGCTGATTTGTGCTCGTGCAGGTGTGCAACTAGCAAGCCTTTGGGATGCCAACCTAAAACAGGAGAACAAAAGAAATTACAGTTTTTCTCTACTTGCTGAGGTCAGAAAATTGGAACAGATACGCGTTACACAGACCACATCAAATGACACCATTATTATTTAAATTTCTCCAGCACTAGCCCACCTGGTGGGGGTGGCCTGCTCTCCCATTCAGCGCTCTCCATCATCTGCTTGGCCATGCGCTCTGCATTGCACTGCTCACGCTTCTGCTGGACCAGCTGCTGCAGCTCCGTCTTGCAGGTGGTGAGCCGCCGCTGGTAGGTGGAAGTCCCGCCGATGGACTGCAACACTGGCACAGCAGGCAGAGCAGTCTTTCTGGGCTGGGTTCCTGTTCCTTCAGTCACCTGCAGGGGAAGCAAGGAGACAACCCGACAGTCAGAGCCACTGGATCATCGCTGAACATCTTAACTATAAGCTGATTATCTGTACAGAAAATATGACAAAGTGGGGGGTGGACTGATGTCACCATTAGGAATAGTCCTTTTTCAAAAGCTAGTTAGTCCCTCCCAGGCTCACCCAACACACTGCCACAATGTCCACAAGTTCTAAAATTGAACTTCAATTTTCTCAGTCAGATATCTAGACAGAAGTAGCCATGTTAAAACCGAAGCTGATAAGGATAAGCACGTAACAAATGCAACTTCATCTATCAAAATAATTTTTCTTAAGGGAAACTCTTTGACAACCCAACTAGGTCTTTGTTCAAACCCTCTCAGATTGACGTCACAACATTTTTTGGACGAGGAAATAATGACGACAAAATGTCAACTTAAAGTTATTAACTTCAAGAGGGAATGGAACTTTTACTGTGCCTCTTATCATTATTATTAGCTTTCAGCTAATGACACCAAAGCTCCAGGCTAAAGAAAGAAAACAACCTGATGCACCTCATGATGGCACGTGCTGTTAATCATACCTTAATTATAACAACCGTTTTGCATTAACATTTGTGAGCTTTCCATGGCATGGATGTTGCACATTGTAGAATTATGTTTTAAACAAAACATATTCCTTTAGAACTGTGTTTTCTGTGTAAATATATAACAGAATATTTACTTAGAGTATCTTAAGAGTAAAGGCTTACTGATTAGCTAAACTTTCCTAGGCATATATAAAATTATTAATTCCACAAGGGTAAAATCTGCTCAGAGCAGATCTCACCAATATCAACATCTGAAAAAAAGCAAGGTGTAAAACAATCACACATACAAATACAGTACAAGAACTAAAAAACACTAGTTACACTATCACGATAACTGTATATTAATGTGCAGGTAAATTATCTCCGTTCCTTTGTAAATATAAACTTTCAACTGAAAGATCCTTTTTTTAAAAATATGAATAGCTTTAATTTATAGGATCTTACTATGACCTGGAAAGTCATGGTTCCTTTTGAATTGTCAAGTGGGCTAATAAATTCTAAAATAACATAAAAGGAATTATGATTGAAGATTCTAATTAATCATTTTTTAATTTCCTCTTCAACAAGTCATTTGGTAAGTGTCCAAAATAAGCGAATAAGGGGCCTTTACCAGAAGGCCATTCTGAGCTCATACTATTGCAAAATATGAGAGGGTCAGGCAACAGCACCATATGTGGCCTTTAATTACAGTAAATACGACCAAGACCTGTCCATACAGCCATCAACTTGGGATCGCCAGTATGAGAGTACAGTATGTGCCATGATCACAAATACTGGGTGACTGCATTGATGACTGACAACTTAAGACTCAAAAACATGGATTCAGCAGTGAGGTTTAAGACTACAGTGTCATGAAAAATTACTTTCCACTTGAAAGCTATACGAACCTTACCCCAAAATAAATGGGGAAATAAAAGAAGAAGAAAATAACTGATTGCTGGAGTAACAACATAAGAGGAGGATGTTTGAGGTTGTTTTATACCAAAAATAGCCTGTTTTTTTCTTCAACTTCAATGCCTGAGATCAATACACATGCGAACAAAGACAGGTAAATGAGCCCATGATGAATGGTCAGTGGTAAGGACACAAACAAGGAGTGGTAAGGGAGAGAAAAGGGGAGATAGTGATAGAAGTATAAATTATAAAAATGGAGGGAGGAATTGGGCAGCAAGGGAGAGAGACAGAGAAGAGGAGGGTGTGATGCTGTGGGCCCTGCGGTCGACCTGGCCTGAGGATGGAACATGATGGAGGTTAGGAATCGGGGAGGAGTCGGATCCCAGGGGCTTTCCAGGCGGAGCTCCCTCTGGTTCGCCACCGGGTGGAACAAGAACTTTAGATACCATCGGTGGTGTGGGGGTGGCGCTGGGGGGCTCCAGGGAACCGAACATGCTTCTCCACTCTTCGTTCATGTTGGAGTCCTGCTTAGTGTGTTTCCTAGCTGGAAAACAGAAACAAGAGGAAACAAAATACATAAACAAAACAGTATGTGGGCGGCAATAATTCTTTGTGCTAACAAGCTCCCTATCTGTGCACTTCCATAAAGGATATTACTGAATTTACTGAGAAGTCAAACAGTATTATTTGTTTATTTGTTAAGAAACTGGAACAAATAGTGTAAAATGGACAAATAGCCAAAATACTGATTATACAAAAGAAAAATTCTGCCTTATGTTCATTTATGGTCAAACATCATACAGAGGAGATGACACAGTTTTTTATAATTTGGCCACTGGCAGAAAAATAACATTCATGTCTTTAATCAGGAGTAATCACAACCATCTACATGGAAGTCCCACCCCAACTATCCGCAAATGCATTCATGCATGATCCCCAATGCCACTTCAGGAGAAAGTCGACATTTGTTGTTCTCCTCTGAAACATGTGGTATCACCAGTCTATTTTCACCCCACAGTCTACAACCAAGCTCGCACAGACTGGAGTTGGAGGAAGGCCTATCACATGCAAGCTTGACATGCAGTCCTCGGGCGCCCGATTGACCAGCAGGGGTCACTAGAGAGCAACACAGACCCTTAACCAAATGAACCCTTCCAAACGCTGGGCGACGCAATTGCCAGGGGCCACCGGCCACAGTTGGCACTGGCATAGTCTGGATTATATCCAAGACTGTGAGGTTCATCTTTGCACCACCGCGTGGTGACCTTAACCGAATGGTGCCACTCAGCAGAAAAAAAGGTGTTTAAAGATACTAAAATAAGTAATTCAAAACAACAACAAATGGGAAACTGGAACACTTAATAATGAGAATAATGTATACATCCAAAAACTAATTCTACACATACAATTTACAACAATTTCTTATGCCATACCAAGCATGTGATAAAAAAAATACCTATGCGTGACCAAAATGGAAAAAAAACTTGTGTGGACATTGTCTAAAATATCACTGAAACAACAGAAATATGTTGAATAATACACAGACAGATTTGGTAAGGTTTCATGTTTTCCATTCCTCGATGCCAATATTTTAATATACCAATATTTGGTATGGCATAAAAAACCTCAAAAAATGTGGGTTAGGTATATCTAAAAAGAAGGTCTACGGCTATGAATGAGTGAGTAATTAAGTCAGTTTAATCACCAATACTCCAACATTCCAACAGGACACTTCCATGCGACTGTAGCATACCAACTGTAAGACAAGGCTGCTGTTAGAATCGGTAAATTCACACTCCACTAATTTAGTGCACCTGTATCACAACAATGGCTAGTCAGTTCATTCTTGCTGTGTAACAGCCACTTGATAGCAACAGCACTGTATGAGTTCCACATTTCTGCAAGGTCTGCACATCAGTACTTGACATAAGTGCTTTTTTAGCCATTAACTCTTTTAGCTCTACACTCACCTTCATGATAAATTAATATATATATATATATATATATATATATATACATACATACATATAAGATTTCAGATATATTCAAATGAACCATTTTCCATTAAACAGAACATTAAAATGCTAATCTCTGCTTGTATTTAACGCAGAAAACAAGAAGGAAACGTCTGATACAAGCTGCAGTGGAGTTAAGTGCATTGAAACACTAAGAGTGTTTTGTTCACACAATTTCAAAGCACACCATGCACTTCAAGGCAAATTCATTTCAATGGTATACCAGAAGCAGCCATGATGAGGTCTGTAAACAAATAAAAGGAAAAAGACAGTTCAAAGTACACCGTTCAAAACAAGCCCATACCTGACCTAACGTGTCAATCTAATACAAAGTCAGCTAATGGCAGAATGCCACAGACCACGATCTAACAAAAACACTAACGGTCATTCAGTGCAGTAAAACAGACTAGACGGTAATGGAAGGGGCTAAAAACTGGAAACCCTCAATGTAAATGTGGATGTGAGTGAATTCTCTATTGTAAAATATAGCAGGCAAAATAAAGACTTTGTTAATGCAATAAAAAATAATGTATATACTAGAATTGTGTTTAGTGGAAGCATGAGGAGGAAAAGGCTTCACGGATGCCTATCAAAAACATCCAGTGTAATCTGAGAGGGGCAGATAGTACCGGTGCCACTTGATCAAAACAAACAACAGTAACTGCACAGCTTACCAGCAGTGTCCCAAATAATGATAAAGGTAAGCTGTGCCCTATGATTACAGATGCTGTGACAGCTATGGTCCATATTCCAATCCACCTTGAACAGCTCTGACTTTCCTTCCAAATACAACTCAGAACACAGGCATTCTGGAATGTTCCCCCATCCTTCCCCCGCCTTCCATCTTTACAAAACTGCTCTGCTTTTCCCGTTAACATTTGTCATTTGCTGACCTCAGCTGTTTCCTTAACCCTACATGTAGTAAATATGAATTTTGGCCATGTCTATTGTGAGGAAATAAATAAGCTAAGGGTCAGCTTGAACTGGCAAGTCCCAACTCAGCAAGCTAAATGTGACCGTGGTAAGAACAAAATTCCTTAATGTAGCTCAGGAAGAAAGACAATCATAAAGCTCAGGAATAAAGACGATCAGAAAGGGGAGTCAAGCCAACAAGTGTGTGCCTCATAACAGTGTCTTAACCAGCTCCAAGCCCAGTATCAGTGATTCGAACCCAGGACCTTATTGCTGTGAGGGGACAGTGCTACCCACTGCACCACCGTGCTGCCCATAAGATTAAATATACAAGCAAGGACATAAATAAATATCGTATTTTATGCCTTATTTATTTTCTGACATTTTTATTTATTATGAACACTTGCACTCTGGCTCTTTTACTAATTTCCTTGTGTACTTATTTCTAGGCCTATTTGTTTCCACTTGTATTTATTTCAAAACGACTCGGCCTGTCGGTCAACATGGAAAGAGTGAGGTCAGCTATGATCATAGAGCATAAATAGGCGGGGGAAGAGTGGGATAAATTATAGGAAGGGCTATCAAATTATAGGAAGCATCTGGTTGCGGTTAACCCTGCCAAAGGTGGCGCAACCAGTTGTTAAGTTTAAGGGGGCAATTACTTTCCCATGTGCGATATGGGTGTTTGATAACTTTTTGTAAATGAAACGATAATATAAAAAAATGTATTTCATGTCCCAATATTATATTTTGTCTAAAGATTTGAAACCATTCACTGTGACAAATACGCATTAATAGAGGAACATCTTGCAAATACTTTTTCACGGCACTGACATATCAAGTATCGTTACACATTTTCTGCTTGCCACTCCATAGTAGATACATACAAATGTACAAACAAAAATACGATTTGGTTCATAAAATACCATGGAAAGAAATTAAATCTTGACTAGTCTAGAACAACAGGTAGCCTTGGCCTTCACTGACCACTGAACTATGGGTAGAAAGAGTAATAATAACATAAAGCCAATTTGTTTGTCAGGAAGTGACAGAAGCAGAGCCTACCTCTCTTGTCCTCTGATTCCGGTTTGGGTTTGATGAGGTCCACCTGCCGGCCAGTGATGCCTAAATTGGCCAGATCAATGATCCCACTCTGAGCACCCTCGCCCAGGTGACTCTGGTCCACAATGTTGGCTTTGGCCTTGTTGGACTTGAGCATGAAGTCCTTTAGAGCCAGCAGCTTGTCCTCTTCAGGCTCCGTCATTCCCTGTGGGGAGAGGAAGGGGGGGTGTGGCAGAGGGGAGAACAGGGGAAGGCATTTTAATGGACAAATTGTAGACAATAGAGAACACTTGAGGACAATCTTGATAACAGAAGTACCACACCCTGTATCGCTTTCCAAAACTATTCAATCCATTCTTCCTACTTAAGCAGCTTAGTTGAAGTTATGGAGGGGTTCAGAATCAAAATATTCTGGGGGTGGAATGGCCATTGGCTTTAATAGAACTTTCATTTATGAATTACACTGAGATGGTTATCTCATTGCTAAATCAAACTGTCTGTAAAACTCCATTAAAATAGAAACCACTCTCTCGGCACAAACCTCTAATCTCCCATTTCTGACCTCCAACTTCTAGCCTCTCACCTGTGAGAGCAGCTTCTTCAACAGCTGGGCAATGGCTGGATCTTCGGGAACGGGGCATTCTGGGATTGAGCCATTGCGTTTCTTCTGTCGGAACAGCAGGTGCCTGAAGAGGCTGCTGATGTCTTTCGAGCGCAGTGCATAGTCGAATATGGAGCGGCTCACTGGCTCTTTTAGAACACTCAGTAGTACGATTTCCTTGTCAATCTGTCACAGGAAATGGTCTCAGTTATAATATATTACCACAGACATCAGCTCTGTGGGTGTATCAGTGGGTGTATTGATCTACTTGTACTGTTCTGTAAAGTATCACACTTCGCAGCTATTGCAAACAGGCTTAAACTGTATGCAGCAATGGGTGTTTGGGGTGAATATTTTGTATTTAACACCATTAGACATGCAGTTGCATTTTACTGCAACTGCATTTTTGTACAAAATTTGGCAAAATGCAAACAACTGTACTTTCATTTCTATGATGTTTAGGCAAACTAGCAATCATAAGGTTGGTTTCACAGACACAGATTAAGCTTAATCTTGGACTAAATTGAGTTTTGTAAGAATTCTAAATTGAATTTAGTCTAGGACTAGGCTTAATTTGTGTCCGTGAAACTGGTCCATAGAGTTTAGCAATATCATCTGCTAGCTATAATATATAGTCGAACCTGTATGATTGGCTGCGTGATGAATGGGCTGAGATGGGGCATTAGCTTGCAGCAGACATCAGCGATGTTGAGGTGCTGTGCCACCACTGTGATGAATCCCACTGCCCCATACCGGATCCACAGATTCGGGTGGCACAAGAAAGGAGCTGGAGCACAAAAAGTAGGCATTACATTTTGCCTTGCCATACTACCAAGGACAAAAAGGGACAGCACTAATGCTTATAAATGGTAAGGGATCAAGTTACATTGATTGTTAGATTGATTGTCTTACTCCATTTGTACTCAGCCCTTATAGACTTATAATGTACAGGACACTATACATTAAAATGTGACCAAAGCAAATGTTAAATATATGTATAATGTACATACCTGTACACACAGGCTACACACTACGTTGCATTAAAAATTGAGTACAAGACACAATGACCACAAATATTCACTTAGAAAATGCAGTTCTTACAATACATCAGGCCTCTACAATACATCAATTAGAAAATAGGATACTTTTCCTTTTATCCCAAGCTATAGCTATATATTGAGCAACACCAGGAGCATTTAGATAAACTTTCAGCTTATTTAGAAATTTTAGCATTTGACCCTCAATTAAATGAAATATGTTCGCTAAAGAAATTCATTCTCAAGTCATTGTAGAATGGGCAGTAAAACAAAAAAGTGGATTCCATTTGATATTTTATACAGATCACTAAAGGAACACAATCACTCTTCTTTGGGAGTGGAACTGAATTGCCTGGTTTCAATGGCCACAGGTAGAGTGCATTTGACTCTTTTGATTAAGAGTAACATAAGGTTCAGGTGCATACTGGTGTCTCAAAGTAGCATAAGTTTGAAGTTTGGGCACAGTCAAAATAATACTAGCTCACTTCCTCTTAAAGTCACAGAAAAGCAGGTCCTTCATTTGCTTAACAATAAAACCTAGTCTATTCCTACAAATATAACTCCACTAAGGCCATCTTCAGAAGATATATGTGATATTTGCCTTGCCCATGTATAATTGTGGATAATACCCCAGTTGTATATTTGTTATGCAAGTCTATCCTTTGACATTAACGAGCCTGTTCTGTAGCGTCTTCACATTTCCCTCGCGGTTGACATCACATAATTCGCATCACATGTCTACGGCCATGGCTAGCCTTGCAGCAAGTTTGTATACATCCATTGCTCTATTCTGTGAGGCTGTGCATTTTGCAAGCTCTTTAAATCCTATATGCCAGTGGCATTGTCCAGTACGGGGCAAACACAAGATTCGCATAATTTAGCCTGTCTTGAATTCACTGTGCATGCCTGTGTAACATGGTAAAAAAGCTCTGACTGAATTACAGAACTTGCTCATCAATTCTATCCAAGACTTCCTCATTAACCTCATCAATTCTATCCAATTCTTCCTCATTAACCTCATCAATTCTATCTTCAACATTTTCACCGCAAGGAGATCCCCATTTACCCAATCAAAGGCCTTTTGGAAGCAATGGATTTTATTATGCATCCAGTTTAGAAAATGCAATAGTGGGCAATGTGTTTCACTGCCTCTGGTAGCTAGGACAGCATTTTAATATTACTTTCCGCTGATGCAAACAAAAGGAAGTCGAGGATGTTAAGTCTTCATTTGACTGGAGGGAACTTTCATGGTAAGGATACCTGGCCTTTGAACTTTCCCTTCAGTTTCCTACTTTACATGTGAGATTTTGCTATAGATGAAGAGAGAAAACTGACTCTGCATGAATTGCTGCAGCTATCACCGACAGTCAAAACAAAACTAGTGCTCAAATATACTACTTACTATACATTACGGAACAAAAAAAGCTATAATAACAGAAGTATGCTATGTACACCACAGAGCCACCCATGCTCCATACTGATATCCTGACTCCACCCTTGCCCCTGCCCCTTACCGATATCACTGACAAACTCATAGATGTGCGGCTTCTGCAGGAGGCCGAGCTGGCACATGCAGGTAAGGGCATTGAGGGCCTTGTAAATGACAAACTCCTCGGCATCACTCAGGCCCTGCTGCAGCAGTGGCTTCAGGATAGAGGAGCTCTGCCAGCCCACATAGGCAGCCACACCTGCAGGAGAGAGGCAGGTTTTAGTGGGAATGTCAACAGCTAAAAAAATAAGTTACGTTTACAGTAGTAGGAAGGTAAAGGGAAATTTCTTTGAACAGACAGTGAGAAATCAGCATAAAGGCTTTGTGAGGTTCCTGGTATGCTTGCAACATGTAACTTTCATTATGAATGCAGTCACACTTATGTGACTACAGCTATACGCTCAGCTGACTGGATCAGTTTGTTTATATTCTCTTTAAGTGCATCAGTGGCCTGTGGATTAGCGGTATAGCAGAGGGAATCACTAATTATATGTTTATTGAGAATTGCATGTATTTTGGGGCTATTCCATTTTTCTAGCGAAATGTTTGCACTCAAAAATGCACTGGGTAACTTGTGGAGGCATCTAGCCTATCTGCCACTAAAAAGCAGTCTTGTCCCTGTTGATAGAGGATTCCACCTCGTTGCCTGTCTTACTATGACAAGACCATAGATGATTCTTCATGTAACTGTTGATCCATTGTTGTGGTGCCCAAAAATGGATTGTGCAAAGTTTTCTTTCACATTCAGGCCCTGTCTTCTCTCTTTCCTCTTCAGCCAACCACCATAAAACCAAATGGTCGTACCAGGTTCACAAATAACTGCTAATTGTATGAGTAGTCAGGAGACTGTACTAATCGAGTACCTATGGGGAATCCACTGTGAGCCACCTGCTATAAAAAAATGGTGACCCTACTGATGCCAGAAAATCAATCATACGTTCAGTCATTACAGAGGCTTTGTGTTTTTCATGCACCTTTTTCATGCCATATCTAGGCAAGTATAAATTTAGTTTTGGATAGGAGATTTATTACCTACTTGTCTGACCTTAACATTGAAGCTGTTTCAATTTAAAAAAAATCTGCAAAATCCACAATCTTTGAATGCTGGGAAACTGTACCTAACCCCTCTAGCTTCATGGCACCCCAGGCTGAAGAAGGACTTGGTCAGTGGGGTGACACCCTTACCCACGATGCTGTCGAAGAAAGCCCCGCGGAGATGCCAGTCATTCTTGTCATTGAGGAAGGTGATCATGTGCGACAGGAGCACGTCATTGGCCTTCTGACGGCCGAAGAACACACAGAGGCGTGTGATGCCATTCTCCATCAGCGTCTGCTTAACGATGTTCTCCGGGTCACTCAGCAGGGTGACCACCTTCTGCTGGACCATCTCGTGCAGGGCCTGCAGTTCTGCATGCGGGGAGGGATTGGGAGAGAGAGAAGGAATGGAGAGGCAAGGAAAAGGAAGCAGAGGTGGAAGAGGGTGCATGAGGGAGGCAAGAACACAGCAGCACTGTCTACACGCCACCATATCATACAGAAAAACACAGAGACCACTAGAAGTGAAATACTGTCAATGCGCATGCACGCGCACACATGCATAAACACTGACATGCACATTCACACAGGCAATGCTCAAACTTGCGTCTACTTAAATGTATTATCTTAGACAACATCTTCCAAAAACACTTCACTGTTTTTATAGAATCTCAGCCAGTTTCCCCATTCCCCATTGCCAGGTTCTGTTGCATTTTATGTTGTCTGACCTCAACTGAATGTGAAAGATACACATGCAGTACTTTATACAAATGCACACAGATACAAAGGATAGAAATACATGGTATTTTGTTATGATTTATGCAATACAGGTTTTTATGTCACTATTTTTTTTAAATTGATTTCTGTGGAAAATGCATTACTGACAGTTTAACAAATGCAAATGAAAGAGAGAAAGAGAAAAGTAAAACTTTTTTTTTCTAAAAGAGAGAGAGCAAATCTTTATCGCACATTAAAATCTTGTTTTGCAAGAGGAGTATTTGAGTATTACCAGAGTCATAATTCTCATTGGGATGAAGAGCTTCCTCCACGTCCTCCCCATTTAGATCCTGTTCAGTGTTCAGGTTGTTTTCCTGTACCAGTTCCAGAAACCGCAGGGCTGTCTCAGCCAAATGGGCTATGTTTTCTGTTTGTAAGAAAAAAATATAATTTCCCTTTCACTAAGTACCTTTAGATAACCCAGATCTATTGAAATGTGTCTAGTTGTCCACAAACAGGATGTTAGTTCATATTCCTTCTTCAGACCCCCATAAATTAAGGCTCAAATAAATTTGACTTGCCAACTGTTTCATAGTTGGAAATAATCGTAACTTCAGTTTCAATTAATAATTAGCTTGGCCAATGTTAGACATGCTACAACTGAGCACAGGCAGCGGCAGAACAGCCCTTGGCCAGGTCACTTGCATAAAAAGCATTTTTGTATATTAATCATGATATTTTTTTTTTAAACTGAAAGTGAACAATCCCTTAAAGGGACAGCAACAAATATACATTTAGCTGATATAACATTTTGCCTAATGCAATTACATTCATGAGCACTCTCTCATTATCCCACACTCTTTTTCACAGAGGCTCTCTCCATTCACCTGCGTAGGCCAGTCGGACGATGGTCGCTTCGTCCTGAGCCAAGTGGGCGATGCCAGGAAGAATGTACTCGGGATAGATGTTGACGTCGTTGCGGGGCACCTCCTTGACCAGCGCCAGCACCTTGGTAAGGGTGCGGACGGCCTCGGCCCGCACGCGGGGCACGGGGTCATTGCAGAAGTGCAGCAAGTAGGGCGTGATGCGGTCCAGCAGGATGTCCACGCTCAGCCGCTCCGCCAGGTGCAGCACTAGCTCCAGCGCCGCCAGCTTGGAGTCGCAGGAGCGCAGCGTCTGCAGGCAGGACGTGATGACAGACACCAGCACCACCAGGCCGTGCTCCTTGGTGGTCTCGGACTCCACCGCTGCCTTCTCTCTGGGCTCGCCGCCGCACAGATTGTGCAGAATGTTGTCCAGGTCTTTGCGAATCACCAGGACCCGTTCATCTGCCGACTGGAAGGTCTCCTTGGCAAACTGGGCCATGTAGGGCTGCAGAAAGGTGTAGAAGATTTCCGGAAAGGCCTTGCCTTTCTGCTGCTTCAGATATTCCTCCGCTGTCAGCCGTTTCTCTGGTTGTCGCTGCACCATCTGTGCGACCTGAATGGTTGTTTATCAAAATGCAACAACATGAACAAAGACAGACAGGCTGTGATAGCAACAGCAACAAACATGAAAATCTGAAGGACAGGGAGTGGCAACTGTACAGAAAGAGTATAACACAATGACACTGAAACTGCACCAGTTAAAATGGCTAAATTAAAGGCAATAAATTACCAAAATTCTTCCGGGAGAAAAACAAATCTTTGTCTGACATGCAGGGCCTGTTTTTTCCCATAATGTTATATGAAAGAAGGGCTTCTTCTATTACCAATTCTCTCACGCTTTGGTCCTCAATTTTCATGAGGACTTGCTCGGTCTGAAAGTGTCCTTTGCGGTAAGCCAGCAGCTGAGAGAGGTCAAACAAAGGATTTCCTTCGGTGAAGAGTTCTGCTATCACACAACCTGAAAAACATTTGACAAAATATTGAAATAATCAAAAAAATACATTTACAGCCACTGTTTTCTTAATCTCTTAAAAATTTGGTAACCAGCAGAAAATACTGTTTTGCTGTTGAAATCTCATATAGATGACAGCATGCAGCACAAATAGGTCAATTTCTCCATTATAAAATCACAGATGTTCTGAATATTTGGGAGAAGAAAAGGGCACCTGCTGAGAATATGTCCATGGGCTGCTTGAGCTCTCCTCGGGTCCTCTGGCTGTTACTGGACAGGTCCACCAGAGGGGTCGTCTGATCATTCTCTGTGGCAAACATGCTGCCATCAACAAAGCGTTCCGGGGCAATGTAACATGTCCTCCTTCTAGAGGTGTCAAAGAAGTAATTGAAGTCAGCCGGGTTGTCCTCGGGGAGGTAGGTGGGCTTGAAGCTGGCAAAGTCTGTGAGAAGGACCCAGTTCCAGCTGGTCACCATGATGTTCTCAGTCTTGATGTCACCATGCCTCACGCCAGACTTGTGCGCCTGGTCCACGGCAATCAAGATCTGGAAGGCAATCCACTTCTTCTCCACATTGTTGAGGAAAGGCCGAGTGCTGATACGGTCATACAGATTGTCCCGCACATACTGGCGGAAAAGCATGGCCGCCTTCTCTGTCATTGTGGCCTTTTGGAAGGGCAGGCAGTTTTGGCAGGAGTGCAGCCGGATCTTGAGCTCCTCCAGCTCCTGTTTGTAGCTGGTCAAGGGTAGCGAAGGATCCTGGATAGCAAAGACCTTGACGACCACCAGTCCCTCCCGATGTTTTGCCCGTGCCACTTTGAAGAACCTGGTACTGCCCAGACTCTTGTCATACTCATAGTCATGAATGTCTGAGAAGTAACTGTCCACAGACAAGATCTGAGATGGGGCAATTCCTGCAAGTTGGTTGCCCATAGTGCCACTTCACTTTCTGGTTTCTTTAAAATGTTCAATGTTAAGCTCTGGCCAGACCCAAAATACAAAACAGCATCAGAATATGTCACCACAGGTTTTAGCCATCAAATCTCAATATAAACGATTACAGACCAAGTCACACAAACATCTTATGGTGCAATAATCGTAGTAAAAAGGAATTCTTGCCAACATGCGTAAAAACAAGGCACGTGATGCGCATAACACAGCTAGCAAAGTGTTTAGAAATGAAACGTGAACATAATAGTCGTTTTAACTTCACACGAGGACTGTCTATATCTGTGTTTAACTCCTATATCCACAACGACGCTATTAATTTGTGAGCGATACACTTAAAACCAGTCTTTAGGCTCGCAAGACAACGACAATGGAAAATGGACAAGTCTGTTAGCCAGCTAGCTAACTACAGTAGAACTTGCTGATTTGACTAACAACGCGACTAGACAGCTATCGGTGCTGGCTAGAAACTGGAAAGCCATTAGCTAGCCACATTAATGAAAGACGACATTGCAGCTCTATGCACATAAAGGCAGTATGATGCAAGCTATTATTTAATTAATGTTGGGTTACCTCGGTGGTGCTGCGGTTGGTCGGTAGGGAGCGATAACTTGCTAGCTAGCTAGTTGGCTGACTCACTTCTCTGTGGCGAAGGAATTTCGTACTCTTGGCAGAGCAACCGACATTTCGATTTACAGGATGACACTGGCCGCGTCTCAAAACGAGTACATGAAACATCTATACTAGTTAACTCGCTATGTCTTTACAAACGATATCAACTGCATTTACATACTGCAAAGATTCACAATAAATATCCCTCCGCTAATATACGTCGTGCCTTGTTTACTTCCTGTAGCCAATGTAAGTGTATCCGGGAGTAGAAGGAAACATCTCTTGATTGGCTGGTTACTTGACAATTTCCTGACAATCTCTTGCTTTCTGAACCACAGGGTACTGACATTGGACCTGGACCTGGACCAACGAAACATGAACCAAAGGGCGGATGGAGTTCTACCTATCAGTGATCCACTCACTGAAAACTTATTTGCATGGTGTGCCCTGATTAACGCCAAAAAAGTGTTCATGACTTTTTCTGTTGTCATTTTCTATTGTATCAATTAATGAATATATGATTTAATCTGAAATTATCACTAATTAAAACACACTTGTGCGTCGTTGCTTAAAATACACATGCATGCACCTAGATGAGGTCATAGATTACTATACAAGTGGACCACATAATGACCATTCCTCTTCTGTTTTTAATACTTTATGCTGCAAGGTATCCATTGCAGATCTTGAAATCCTCTGGCCCTGCTTGTGAAACCATCCACACAGTCTGATACATACACTTATAGGGCATTTCTCTACCAATTCAGCCCATACCAATTTAGTTTGCTATGGTTTCACTTAATAAAATGAGATGGAGGCAGTGTATTTAATGCAGTTCAGCATTTCCATAAAATCTGAAAAATATGACGTTTTCCTACTAATTCCATTCAGTAATTTTAGTGAAGGCACGCCTCAAATCCTAATCCCACCAGATACTTCAGATTACCAGAAACATTTTGACAAATTTTATTAAATATTCCTCATTTTGTCCACCAGGTGGCACAAACACTGAACGAAATTGTTAAACATACATTTTCTGATTCATTCAAATGAGTTTCCTTTGGATGAGATTGCATTTTGAATGAGATTACTGTGCAGTGGAAGATGAAACTCCACAGCATCTTGTACAGTGACATTATAAGACGCGTTTCCACCAAAATTACCTGGAACTTTTAGTCCCAGGAACTACTTTCAAGGAACTAAAAGGTTTCTTCAGCCCATGGTTGTCTGCGTTTCCACCGCGGTCTAAAGTCCCGCGAAGATTAGGCAAATTAGCCCACTGACGTATGAAAAAACGACGTTGTCGTCGGTCCATCTGTCCTATGATTTCTTCTGTAACCCCATACTACCACCGAAGTGGCTTACATTATTTTCTAATAACCGGGACAGCCCAGAGGGGTTTATTCCATACAACGGGTTACCAACAATGATTATATATGGTTACTTTTGTATTTATTTATTTTTTTATCGATTTAATCACCTGGAATTGAAATATTCTTCTGCAGCCGTTTGGGCTTATTTTACCGTTGTCAAGCAAAACTGTCGTTGGTAGTTGGACCGTTGTTATGCAACAAATAGGATATAACAGGCCAATAGTCAGATTGTAACTGTTTTATATATCCTCTCAAACACATTCATTATGTTTTTATGCGAACATTCGCTTTCATGTCTTGACATCCGAAGTGACCGAATGCATTCACATTTATATGTATAACTGGCAACAACAGCAGAAAACATGCACACGTTGTAAACAATTTGCTGTTTGATTACTTTCTCATCGTCAATTCCATATCGCAAATCGCAAAATGACAAGAATAGAACGAAAACTCGCACTTGCGTGAAAATTTAAATTAGTAGTGGTACAGCCACCGTTTGCTTTCCTTCGAAGTTACTGCTAGCCGAGCAGCGAAGTGTGCCCTTCAGATGCGAACCATGCACCATAAATTAGTCCATAGTCTTCCTGGTCTTTTTGTGGAATTGAAGAATGGCAGAGTAAAATTACAGCAGTCTGAAAAAGCTAAAGGGACGATTACTAGAATGTAATTTCCAGGTGATTTCCAGTTTGCTTTTACTGTATCACCAATGTGAATTACACAGAACTACCGCATAGCCTACCTCACATAACTGTATCAAACGTTTTGAGTCAATTACAACGGGCTAACAAAGAAAATCCGGAAGAAAATATTCAGCAACCGAATTAATCCGTTTGAATGTTTTGGTACGTAATATGCTGTCCCAGCACTAATGCTTTTTATAAAAAAAATTTATAAAACGAATACTAAAGCAAGAAAAGAACAGAAGAGCACACGTTATAATTCCAAGACGTTGGCAGGCTATAACCAAAACTAGGCTACTGCGCCGCATAACATACAAGTTTGATTTGAAGTTATTATGAAAATAAATTGGTTTGCGGCTGCATATTTTTAAACATGGCGGCTGAAAACAAACACAAAAAAATGCTGCGAGTACTCGACCAATCAGAAATGTTCAGCGCTGCAAGCTCCACCCAAAAGGTTCCTGTACTTTCGGAAAGTACTACCCCCCGAGCAGGAACTTTTTGGGGGGTAAAATAAAGCCCCCGGAACTAAATTTAGACCCTAGTTCCTGTGGTGGAAACGCACTGAGTTCCTCAAAAGGTTCCTAGTTCCGGGGTAAAGTTCCTGCGGTGGAAACACGGCTATAGTCGTCCTCCACAGGTTGTACCTCACTAGATTTTTAAATTATTTCTGGTCCCTATGGCACATGTAGCCTGATAACCACAGTTGTCTCTCAGCAAGAGAGAGATAACTGTGGTTAATCATCCTCAAACAGGTGCCAGCACATCATCTTACTTCCCTTGACCTGTCTCTGTCTGTTGCAGCTTCTAATCCATACTTAACTATAGCTTCAATTAAGTAGCTTAGTTCACATTAGACATGCAACATACAGGCAGTAGGCTGCTCCCTTTCAGGGCCTGCTGCCTCTAAACCAAGCCACTGTAAATGACAAGCTTTCACCACTTTTGAAATGAAAATAAAAGTACCAGCACAATATAAGAGGTGATGTTCATGTTAAAAGTTGTGCATAAATGCTATAAAATGAAACAACTCATATGCCTCAGGTGGTATAACATTACTGTAAGGAGTTTTCTAGAGCCACAATATGATGCCATATATACAGTCAGGGAATGTTTATGTGTGCACCTGGACAGAGGTGACTTTATCTAATTGGTCTCTTATCAAATACCTTGCCCTCTGTCCCTCAAATTGTAATCACACAGTCACAAGTCATACCTCTCATGTTTTGTTTTAATTATAAATTATGAATATTATGTCACAATTTTTCCTCCAGCTGTTTTGTGTGGAAAAAGGGAATGAAGGAATGAGTCATTGCTCTTATACAGCACTTTTCTAGATGCTCAAAGTGCTTAACAGTGATGAGGGAGAACTCACCTCACCCACCACCAATGTGTAGCACCCACCTGGGTCATGCACAGCAGCCATTTTGCACCAGAACTCTCACCACAGATAAGCTAAGCTGAAAGGGGAGAGAACAATTGTTGACCAATTAAATCAGGGAATGATTTGGTGGCAGGATAAGAGAGCCAGGTTTGGAATTTAGCCAGAATACCAGGGAACCTCCAACTCTTTGTGATGAGTGTCATGGGGTCTTTATTGACCACAACAAGTCAGGACCTCATTTTAACATCTCATCCAAACAACTGCATCTCCTACAGCAGTTTCCCATCACTGCACTGGGGTATTGGGGTTTATTTGACCACAGGAAATATTGCCCCCACCTGGCCCACCAACAACACTTCCAGCAGCAATTTAGCTTTCCCAGGTTGGCACCGATCCAAGTAATAACCAAGCCTGCACTTGCTTAGCCTCTGCCTTTCTGCAGAAGCAGCGTACGCTGCAAGGTGATATGGCTGCAAAAGGGAAATGCTGAATTAATTTTTGGGAATGAATGTGTTTCTCTTTTGTAATTCAGATATATATCTTGGGCATTACATTTTTGGAACTGCCATCCTGTGGCTGTGTTTTGTGTAAGCAGCACACTTTCAGAATCTGGAAAAATGGGGACAAGCGGCTGTTCGTTTAAACTAAATGGTATATGAATTCATGAATTTATTTGACAATTTAAAAACAACATTTTATAAGACTGCATTAATCCATTCATAATTGTCGAGGACAGAAACACAAGAAAGCCAGGATTATTTTCATTGTGGTCCTCTAACATTCAAAAACAGACATGACAAAATCAATACAATTCCATTCAGTTAATGCAAAACAAACAGATATGTTTGTTAAACTGGGCTGACATGATATGATACGGGTTAAACTGGGCTAACCTAATATTTCAATATTTTGAATATTTTACTCTCAGAAATATTGGCACGAGTAATGTTTCACTGAAAGCCTGTGTTTTGAAAAAAGAGCGAACGAATCAGAGAAAGAGCCAGAAGGCTGAACTAATGTTTAGGGTACCGTCAATGCGTAGCCACGCCTTCTCTACGCTTTGTAGCGTGTTGACCTCACTGTAGCGTGTCGAGCCGCCCGTCAGTCTTCACAGTGGATTTCACGGAAGATGCAGAAGAAAAGGCAGCCGCTGGTAAGTTTCAATTTACTCGTGTTCCTCCTCTTAATTTATTTCTTTAGTTATTTGGGTCAATAGGGGTCATTTACGCCGGCTCGAATTATTTTGTATGCTGAATTCACGACGGCACCAAGCGAACTAATGTACATATTGCATGGAAAATAAAGGAGCTAACAATTGTTATTATGTGAAGGATTATCCAGCGTGTTGATTCTTATATTTAACAATTAGCTAGCTAGCTGTGCCATTGACTTGGTTGTTTATTCGATAGGCCATCGTTATCAAGTACGTTTGCTATTGTCTTGTTGCCAAAGAAAGTTACATTTAGCTTGCTAATTTTAGTAATACGAACAAAATACAGTACACAGAGCAATTCAGTAATATTGCTGGTAAGCTACAAGTTAAGGGAAGCTGTTCTAGCTGGCTATCGCTTTGCTTACTTTGGGCAGTTAGCTATCTGAAAATTTTATAGATTCTCGATGTTCGCTGGCTAGATTATTTTATTAACTTCCTAACTGACGTTAACGTAGGCTAGTTACCAAGCCTCATACATATCGCCCCCATACATATTGGTCGCTAGCTTGCTAATATAGCTAGTCTATATTAGCTTGCTAATAAGTGCTGTGCACTAGTGTAGTACACAATGTCAGTTAACGTAAGCTGTAACGTTGGTTTTACAGCAGTGTCATCAACACCACTAGATGGCTATAACGACTAACGTTTGCTAATTATTAAGCTAAGACTGGCGATGATTGCCGATATGACTGATGTCCGGATACAGCGACGATTCTTAAGAAAGCTGACAAAGCTACATTGCTAGACTAGCTAGCTATTTAGCTAGCAAGCTTGCCATTGCAATGAAGCAGCGTGACGTTAGATACATTACATTACAGGCGTTTGGCAGACGCTCTTATCCAGAGCGACGTACAACAAAGTGTATAACCATAACCAGGACATGTATGGTATAACCATAACCATACATCGGACAGGATGAAGCTAATGATCAGTTTCGCTTTGGATTTAGCTATATTATTTTCTAATCATTATCGGTTAGCTTGATAACGTTAATTTACGTCTGTAGCCAAGTGTTCCTGATAGTTCATTTTAGTCGGTTAGTAGCAAATGTGATGATCAAGCTTATCACCTAGCTACACAGACAACATGAGGTGCTGAATTATGCATTGCATTATCAATTTACTAGCTACGTGCCCAAGTCTAGACTGTTACTTGGATAAAAAAGCACGTTTGTGCAGCATGTTTTTGATGTGGATTTGGACCCACCTCTAATGCATCGCCAAACGTGTTATCGTTAAGGTTTCATAAAATCCCGTAGTTACCAAATTTATAGTCAGTTTGTATAAAACAATATTATCATGCATTGTTTTAAAGTTGGCAGACTTAGCTGTTAACACAAGGGCTTCTGTGGGATGACGGGTCAATTAACACAAATGGGTCATAGCTACTATCTTCCCTTCAACCGCATCTTTCGGACACAGGAACGTGCTCTGAGCCTTCAGTGATAAGAGATATGCCGTCTGACTGCTTTGTAAACGTATTTACAGTTTGCTGGTTAGAAGTGTAGCCTATTATATATGAGAACAATCCTGTAAATCATTTTAAATATATTTTAGCTTCGATATTTTTGTGAGAAAATCACTCGGATATCTACAGTAGTGTGTTGGAATTGTCTGACCCCCTTGTCAATTTTTTGAGTAATGTCCACATTATGTAATCCATGTATTATATATGTGGTAAGATGTTTGAATTAGCCTAGGTTGTTTTTCAAAGTGACAGAAGATTGTATATATTTGCTTAAAACTCTTCCTTTTTAATAGGGCGACATAGCTCAGGTGGTAAGAGCGGTTGTCCGGCAGTCGGAGGGTTGCCGGTTCGATCCCCACCATGGGCGTGTCCCTGAGCAAGACACCTTATCCCTAACTGCTCTGGTGATTGAGAGGCATCAATTGTACAGCACTTTAGATAAAAGTGCTATATAAATGCAGTCCATTTACCATTTAATATGGCTTAATATCTTGCTGTGGAGCTAGTTGGAGGTGTTTCTGCATTACTACATTCCATAACACGTGTACAGCAGTCTAGGGCAATGGTCCTTTAAATTTTTGAGTTCATAATCTTTTCATTTGACGATTGTGAATACCAGTGGCAAGTGCTTTCAGTGCACTTGTTATTTTTTCAACTTCACCTTGTGACCCACCTCTGTCCTTCCACAGGTCACAGTTTTGGAATTGCTGATTAGGCTTGCTGGGCCCGGTTCATATACCTTGGTAGCAGTCTGCTGTCAAGGACTTTTAATGGAATTGTAGTGAGGTGACAGTCATAACCGGCTTAAAACCTTAGCTCCCTCTTGCTTTCATACTGCTTACATGACAATAACAAGTTCCATTATCCTATTGGGAGTCTCAGGGAAGGCTTCAATCAAAAATTTTGCAAGTAAGGTTAGAACGTATTACAGTGGATGGGCCCACGGTTATTGTCTTGAATCCATACAATACCAGTGCTGACTGTGGCCAGCAACCCCGCAGGGTAACTTGCAGTTTTTGCTAGGATCAACCAGAGAAGGGATCTGGCCCCCACGATCTGCCTTTTGAGCTGCACGTGAAGTGTCTTCCTCTGACTCATGTCTGCATGACCCCGACATGTAGATTGTGGTGTGATGAGAGGTGGCGGCTGATATCACATGCTTTGTTAGTACTAGTGTTTAAAAAGTACAATGTTGCAGCACATGAAAAAGTAGTATTCTAAGCATAGTTGATATAAACTTTAATTATACTTCAAGTGGCCTTAAGTTGTATTTTTGTTGATGTGTATTGGTGCTGTTGAAAGTGCTTATTAAAGTCTTTGTTCAACTACGCCTGTATCTAATGTTTTAATAAATAACTATTGGCAATGAAGTGAGAACGACATTATATAACTAATAGTTATTTTTTTAATACATTAGACACAGGCGCAGTTGAACAAAGATTTAAATAAGCATTTTCAATAAGAAACTCTCAAGAATGCAGTGCAAAATTACATTTTAAAATGCTCACTTTGTTTTTTCAAACTGATGCTTTTCAATGTCTTGTTTTTGTCAGTGTATATCTTGATGTATATGATATGAAAATAACACAACACTTTGTAACACTAAAGTGAGCATTTAAAAATCTAATGTTGCAGTGCATTCTTGGGAGTTACTCACAAAGTGGGAACAACATGCTCAATTTATTTAATCGGCTCAGTGATATCTTGATTTGACATTTCAGCTACAGCTGCAGACTGCAAGTGTATACTAAAGATTTTACTGTGCTGAAGTACAGGTGTGAACCAGCGTAGTTTATAGACTTGTCAGATAACTAAAACTGAGTTAATTGGCTGGGACAAAAACAGACTAACCCTCCAGGACTGGTGTTGTGCACCCATGCTTTAATCCAGCCAATCTTCCCTTGTAATAGTACTGTAAGTACAAGGGATCCCACTCTGTGAATTGGCATCTGGATATATCAAACTATATAGAACAACATATGAAAAATTGAGCAAAATTTGAAAAGGTAGTTTTGAGATAATTAGATTTATTAATTTTAATTCTGAGCCAATTAATGCAAAGAATTATGCATGGTAAATAATAATAGCATCTTGTCCTTCAGGTAGCATTGAAAGTATCTGTCATTGTATCTCAAACCAGCTGCTGATTTTCAAATAGCTTTATTAGGATGACAATTAATACTGTATTGAGTAAAATAGTGTATTTAAAGGTACATTTCTGTATGGTTTAAGCAGCAAGTGGATGGGGAACTGTACTTGTGAATGGGGAAATTGCCGGCTAGAATGTGGGTCACTGCTGTTGTCCCCAGAGCAGAAGCAACTCTCTTGCATTACCTCTGTGGATATCCATCTTTCCATTTATGTCACAAATGGGAATGAACAGGTCTTGTGTAAAATGTAGGCCACGTCAGAGAAGTGCTTCTGCTAAGCATATAAAGATTGTTTGATTCTTGCTACAGTTACTGGTTTTAGCAGGCCCGGATGCACAGTATCTAGACTGGCAGAGAGATGCTATTGCGATTCTGGGAATACACGATTGGCAAGGAAAATGTGGAGGAGGGGGGTGTTTGCTCTTGGTGTGTATTTGCTAAAGGTTGGTGCCAAGCAGACATGGGAGGCCAAGTTGGCAGCTGTAGCCAGTTGGTGCTTAGCTCCATCTTCCAGACTAACTGACCAGAGTCCTTGTGGTTTACACCTCTCTGTGATCTGGCAGGTTTTTGCAGGGCAGACAGAGACTTACCTGTTAGAGAAGTGATAGTCAATCACAGGCCCAAACGGAGCAGCCACAGTGTCTCCTGGCTTCTGTGCACACTGCCCATTTCTCTGACCCTGTCTTGAAGGGAATCTTGAGGCACCTCTCTGACAAATTATCTTGCATTTACCTCTGTGTTATTTTTTTTAAGGGGCGCAGTGTAAACTAGTATTTACTATCAAATGTATTTATACTGTGAGTTTTTTGAAGAAAAGCCTTACAAGCACCCAAACATTGACCAGAAGAAAAGGGTTTAGCCAGATGTTCAAGGGCAAGCACAGTCCAATGTTTAGCTGTTAATTGAAGCCTTTACGCTTTTTACACATACCAAAGTAATTCTCCTAATAGTAAATGATATGGCTAAATTTGTGTTCAAAATTGACCACCTGTTAGTGAAACAGTTTACAGTTGCCCCTTAGTATGTATTGTGGATTCACAGTTGTAAAGGATTGATCACTGTTCAGATTTTTTTAAATGGATCAGTTTAGAGCCCAGCTGTGCTCAACACCATGGCACCATGTTCATATAAATGTAAACCAAACAGTTAATGTGAGAACGGACTTCTCTCTGTTCATGATGATGATCAGGTATTCCCTTTCTCAAGAAAACAGGGAGGGAACATGATCTTGAGTTGATGCAACATGGTCATATAGTAACAGTGCAATTTCAGGCATGATTTTGTCTACTCTCTCCATAGCCAATACATGAAAGTTTATTGAAAGTTTTATAAACAGAAATATGAATGTAGGCCTGTGTGCAGAGCCCGGAAACCCAGAATTTGGGTATAAATGAAAAAAAAACTGGACACATCATATACCTACTTTGTTGTTTAATGAGAAAGCAAATTCTACTGAATTGAGAGGTCTATTTGCTATCACTTACCACCTGGCCCTGGTAATTGCACAAGAGGCCAGATGTTATCGGTGACAAGCTTGTGGGTAGAAAATGATCAGCCAGGGACATAGAATACCAACATGTGAGTCTTCACAGGTCAAATTCATTTGGAGACAGCTAAGCTACTGTCCTCAGAGGACGCTTGACAAGGAGTTGTTTTGAGTTGGTTTCAGGGCTGTAGCTGGCAGGGAGGAGAGGACTGTGGCATCTGTGAGATCATTTGACTATGTACTGAGACAAGATGCTGTTACAGCCCGTACTAGTGGTGTTGCTGGGAAGACTTGTTTCCCTAGTGTGAAATTGTGGATCTTATCACTGCCTTTTAGAATGAAGTGCTTTTTAGGAGTTTTAAATATATATATAGGCTATACTAAAGCCCACATCACATCTTGAAATGCACTTCTTGTACGTCGCTTTGGATAAAAGCGTCTGCCAAATGAATGTAATGTAATGTAATCTTGTTTTTTTGTTACATTACAACCCTTTTAAAACCATTGGCAGTGTGATACTCACAAATACGATGTACCTAATGCTGACTCTTTGGGTAACATACAGTAATGTGATGTGCTTGAGAAATACTGTGTAAAAACTAAATAAGCCAAGATGACCTGACCCAAACAACTGAACCATTGTTGATATAACAATCAAATGATAAATACAATACTTGATAATTTATCTTATTGTTTTGTGTTCCTTTTCATTGTGGTGATCTACGTAACTGAAAATATGTAACTGAAAATCAGTTTGAAAGCCAACTGCAAGCCAGGCATAATCACCCAATCAGTGCCTGACCTCACTAATGCTCTTCTGGCTGAATGGAAGCAAACCCGTGCAGCTATGTTCCAGCATCTAATACAATGCCTTCCCTGAAGATTTGAGGTTGTTATAGTAGCAAAGGGAGGACCAACTCAATATTTAATGCCCATAATTTTGGATGAGATGTTGAACGTCATGTGTCCACTTACTTTTGTCTGATCAAAAAGCCTAACTCTAAGGTGTTAGCCAAACCTAAGAAGGACAGCTTAAATGATCTGTAGTTTCTGGTTAACTTTATAAGGACTTTTTTACGGCCTCTGCTTGGTAAGATAAACCAAGCACTGGAATTACTCTGTGAAATATTCCAAGCCAATTGTTGTATCTGCCAAGACTACTTACTCTTATGGTTTTAACGCACAAAACATGAATAATCTCCTACAGCTTTGCACTCGCAGGTTCTAGGCCTATACTTAGCAGGTGTTGTATCCATAGGAGAGTATGGTGTGGTGTCATTATAATAAACATTTTCATTAAATAATTTCATACTTTTTTACATTTAGATTATTTTGAAATACTGGGTAAAATGTATATCACTGAAAAATGAAAATGATAATACCACAAATAATGTAATTTAATCTAATTAAAACACCTTAAAATTAGCAATTGTTCTGTTTTGTCAACAAAAAAACATTCCACTTCATAATTTACACCATACCAGGGCATTGCCCTAACTAATACTTGTTTTTAAGAAATCTAAGCAATAAAATGGGTTTGTAAAAGATGTTACTAAGGGATAACATTCCAAATGATAAATTATTTACAGAGGGTTCAGATGTGAATTCCTTATCCTAGTACGTCTGTCATATTTGCCAGTCATATACCACCCTTTTCTTTATTCCTTATGTTCAGTTCAGTACTTTGTCTGTTAAAAGTTAATGCTTAACTTAAAACAAAGGCTAACATAAACTTATCAGTTGGTGTAACTGTAATATCGGGTTACAACAAATGATAATTTACTTACGCTGACTGACTTTCGTTGTGTAAACAAATTTAACTCCCAGTTGTTCGGCAACCTATGTGTAGACATGACTCAAATGTCTGCATTTACACTGCATATAAATACTTTAACTAATTTGTATAGTATACAGGCCTACTAAATGATGGGATTTTGGTCAGCACATAAGAGGGTTTGAAAATTGATTTAGGAAAGGCTTGCTAAAGTTTCTGCTTAATCAGAAGGTCCTTCACAAGGGTCTTTATCATATCATGTACTGTCTAATGAATATTGTCATGTGATAAGGTCGAGCACAGTGTTATTTTTTTGGTTGCATTGAATGAAATTTTTTAAATGAAAATATATGGACAAGTGTTTCAAGTAAAGCAATACTGATGCTCACTGAAACTACTGGCCTATTTGCAAATCTCTCGGTTTTTATTCTGACAAATTTTTGCAGTCATACGGGCATAATGGAACATTTATTTTTGTGGTTAGCTAGCCCGCAAGCTAGTTCTGTCAGATATCTTGTACAGTGGATGCTGTGGAATTACCTGTAAACTATGCTTTTTGCTGTCACACTCATGTCAGCGATAACTAAAACCACACATTGCTCCAGTGGGTTATTGCAGTTTGAAACAGTGTTGTGCTTGAACTTGGCTATATTAAGAACAGAACCACGTTTGGGTGCTGTGGCTCTAAAAGTAGTTCTTGTTCTTTCGAAACAACATTTTTTTCCTATTTGGACAGTTGTTTTATATTATTCCTGTTGCCTTTTTATGCCTCCGCCATGGCACAGCCATGGCCGGAGGCATTATGTTTTTTGGTTGTCCGTTCGTTCTTCCGTCCGTCCTTCTGTCCGTCTGTCCCGATTCTCGTGAACGCAATACCTCAGGAACGCCTTGAGGGAATTTCTTCACATTTGGCTCACACATCCACTTGGACTCAAGGATGAACTGATTAGATTTTGGTGGTCAAAGGTCAAGGTCACTGTGACCTCACAAAACACATTTTTGGCCATAACTCAAGAATTCATACGCTAATTATGAAAAGTTGCACACAAATGTCTAATAGGATAAATTGATGAAGTGATGACATTTTATATCCGAACTGGCTACTGGTTGGCGGAGGCATACAACCGTGAGGCGGTATTTCTAGTTTCTTGTGCAGCAAGTTTCAAGTGAAATGACCTCTAAAAATAGCCAGAGAGGTTAATGTGCTGAAATAGCTGAGATGCCTAAGACACCCATGTAGCAGCCAATAATGTAATAACTACCGTTAATGTAATAACTGCCAATAACGTAATAATTTTTCCTTTCTTAATGTAATAAAAGCCGATAATGTAATAACTGACCAATAATGTAATACATTTTCTGAACCAATAACGTAATAACTTTTTGCATATAATGTAATAAGTTATTACATTATTAGCTGGGTTTTTAAATAAATCATTAAAAATGTAATAACAGGAGCCGATAATGTAATAATATACTTATATCGCTTTAAGTTTTATTTATTGGCTATAAATTGTCACACTTCTATGACACTTACCCTTGCTTCCTCTTTCAAATAGCTGCTCAAAAACCTGACCACACGCACGCGCACACGCACACACACACACCCACTCTCTCTCTAGGAATTATGACTATTTATTTGTTTGTGGTGCTTGGTTAGACTTATCTCCAGCCCTGCCTTCTACTCCTTAACCATTTGAGTACCAAATGAAGTGCGAGCACATATGTTTGCAAACACAGACAATTACTCTTATGTCATATAATATGAAATCTATACCTCTTTGAAGATGCTTTGTCCACGAATACAAAGACCACCATTTCTTTTCATGAAAAATGTCATCTTTATGAAGATGCTGTATTCTCTTTTTTATTTGAGAACACAGCATCTTCAAAGAGGTATAGATTTCATATTATACAACATAAGAGTAATTGTCTGTGTTTGCAAACATGCGTGCTCCCACTCAATTTGGTACTCAAATGGCAAAGGAGTATAAGGCAGGGCTGGAGATAAGTCTAACCATCAAGTTACACAAACAATTCATTCCTAGAGAGAGAGAGAGAGTAGGTGTGTGTGTGTTTTCTCAGAGTTAGGACTAAGATTCAGGGATCAGGATTGGCCTGGTTTTTGAGCAGTTAGGCTATTTGAAAGAAGCAACAGTAAGGGTAGGCCTAAGTGTTATGGAAGTCTGACACTTGATAATAAATAAAACTTATACATAGTGATACAAGTATATTATTACATTATCGGCTCCTATTATTACATTTTTAATGATTTTTATTAACCCAGCTAATAATGTAATAACCAGTCAATAATCTAATAACTTATTACATTATGTGCAAAAAGTTATTACGTTATTGGTTCAGAAATTTTATTACATTATTGGTCAGTTATTACATTATCGGCTTTTATTACATTAAGAACGGAAAAATTATTACGTTATTGGCAGTTATTACATTAACGGTAGTTATTACATTATTGGCTGCTACAACCCACCCCCGTCACCATCATCACAAACAGCTGATGCTGGAAGTTGCCAAGTGTTAAGCAAATGAAACTACTATTAAAATATTCTAAAATTTCCTACACACTGATTGAGCAATCAACCAAAAAGTGATTGGATCGGGTACCAAACAACAAGTTATTCTCTCTTCAAACAAATCAACATGATCTGTGCTATTATGGAGGACTAAATGTGCCAAAATTAAATTAATAAATGTGGGATTGTATAAATAAATATATAAATAAGGAAATTGGTAAATAATGAAATAAATACTTCATTTTATTTTGAAGTAAATACATACTTTTCACCTCATGACTGTCCTTTATACAAAAACGGTATCATATTTTATTTCATAATAACAATTTGTATTTCTGAATGGCTGTTTTCATTTCATAATGACACTTTTCCGAATGACTCAGTTCTGAATGGCGTTTTTATTATTTCCAAACTTCCTTTTTTGATTTCATAATTTTCAAAAAAGTATTTATTTAATTATTGGCCTATTTATTTATATAATTCCATATTTATTTATTTACTTATTTATTTATTTATTTAATTAATTAATTTTGGCACGTTTGTCCCCCATATGCTATATCCATTCATTCCTACCATTTCTTTCTCTTCCATAACATGACATAATGACGAGAACAGGCCGTTCAGCCCAACAACAATCGGCATTTTCATGACTAAATTAGTGCGCTGATTACCTACAGTCTAGATAGTATCTATGGGGGCCCCTGTGTTCCACCTTCTCAAATAGTAAATGGACACAAATAAATAGTCATTACATTACATTACATTACAGGCATTTAGCAGACGCTCTTATCCAGAGCGACGTACAACAAGTGCATTGGTTCACGATGTAGAGGTGCAAAAGAAACACTAGAGTGAAGTAAGGATCGTAGTGCCAGAAGTGACCACATCGATCAGGACTCCAACCCTGTAGAGTAAGCTGTTCAGCAAACAAGAATCCTACCAAGTACAAACTAGCACTGGAATCACATTTGCCTAATCAGACAAAAACAACAATCCTGCCAAATACACTAACGTAATCATATTATCCTAACTAGGTACAGTGAGCTAAACTATAGGCTAGGGAGGGGTGGGGAGAGGTGCAGCCTCTTCAGTCTGCGCTTGAAGGTGGTAAGATTCTCTGCTGTTCTGACCGCCACGGGGAGGTCATTCCACCAGTGAGGGGCCAGGACAGACAGCAGACGGGAGCGGGAAGTACAGACGCGAAGAGGGGGAGGTGCCAAGCGTCCAGAGGTGGCAGAACGGAGAGGTCTGGCTGGTGTGTAGGGTCTGATGATCCTCTGGATGTACCCTGGTGCTGACCTCTTAGCTGCCTGGTATGCAAGCACCAACGTCTTAAATTTGATGCGAGCCATAACAGGCAGCCAGTGGTCATGTACTGTTTAAATTATTTAATTAGTATGTAATTTATTTGTTATATTTAGTATTTTGCTCACAAATCACAGATTTATTATTTTATTTTTTATATTTATTTAATTTCACTACTTTTTAGTATTTTCCTTCTAGATAGCTAAGGTTATTTGCTAAGGTTATTTGCTGATTTTTTTTTGTCTGGTTGATAATTGTTTATTTATTTTCATTTTACCTTTAAGTTCTTGTACGATCTAGGACCCGCGGGTACGGGCAATTTCATCCTGAAGAAAACTGCTGTTGCCTGTGGTCTTTACTCGATTGCCAATGCCCTGTCTGTCCACTGATGCTGCTTGATTGACAGACCTCGTCACCTCTTTATAATATCGTGGCCCGAATGTGCCACATTCTCAAATATAATATTATAAAATAGAAGAAGGAAAATACAAAATAGAAATACAATGAATATAATATTGGAGCAAGAAAATAGGAAATAGAAGAAGGAAAATACTAAAAAGTGGTGAAATTAAATAAATAAAATAATAAATCTGTGATTCATGAGCAAAATACTAAATATGACAAATTAAGTACTAATTAAATCATTTAAACTATATTTATTTGTGTCCATTTACTATTTGAGAAGGTGGCACACAGGGGCCCCCATAGCGTCTAACACTGTATCAAACTTAGTCTTGAAAATCACATTTCTGCCTGTACTATGTGACCTGGCAGGTTACTCCACACATTGACTACTCTCTGTGTGAAAAAAATTCTTCCTAATGTTTGTAAGGAATGTACCTTTTTCTAATTTCCATTCATGTCCCCTTGTTCTACTAACAGAACTCAACCTGAAGAATCTCTTGTAGTTCACTTTGTTGAACCCCTTTATGAATTTAAAAGCCTCAATCAAATCCCCCATGAGTCTCCTTTTACTAAGCTTGAGTAGATTAAGCATCTTACTGTAAGTCTTTTCTCATATCTTTTATCTTTCATTCCAGGAAGCAATTTGGTTGTTCTTCTTTGATCTTTTTCCAGAGCGTCTGTACTACCCCACTTGTTCTATGGTACACTTTACTCTGGCTTGCATTGTCTGAAAAAGGTTGTCTAAGAAGCTTTACGGTGTCTTATGAAATGCAGAGGTAAATGGGACAAAGGTGGTCATAGTGTCCTGGGCCCTTGGCATCTGAACTCTTTTTAATAAGCTTAATTCACACTATACAGCAGCTGAGGCAGCGACTTCCAAGCTGCAGTTCAGAGGGTGATCTCCTTCTGAATGTCTTTAAGGAGTTTTGGTCGAATCTGATTTTGTCCATTCAAAATTGAATATTTGTACAAGGCAATGAAGACTTAAAATACATTGAAATCAGTGAAGATGTGTCTTCTTACGATGCACTAGAACTCTCCATTTTGCATCGTTTTGCTTTAGTTAGTTTATTTGCAATGCAGTTAAACCTGTTTGGACTTTTGTCAGGTTTTTGTCCTCATTACACCCAAAACTGCCTTGGGGGAGTGTTGAGGAAGATATGTTTGCTCCAGGGTATGACAGCCACATTATTTAAGCCCACAATACTTTACAACTAGTAGGGCTGGTCAGTATGGACAAAATATCATATCTCAATTTTCATATTATGATGGTATGTGGTTTTCCATTACAAATTGCACAAGACTGAAATACTGTGACTGTAGAAAAATGAGCATCAATCAGAAGGTAGTAATAACAAATTTCACAATTTTTCATTGGGAACATGAACATGAACATGAATGGTGTGAAGTACTGAATAATAGTCATAAATTGGATAGGAAACTTTAAAACCCACACACAAACTACATATGTTAGGCTACTGTACAAAATAATCAAGCAAATCCCATATTCTGAGTTTGGAATTAAATAGGGTGACCAGATATCCTCTTTCTCCCTGACATTTCTTCTTTTTGGGATTTCTAAATTCTTAAAAATGTTTGTTTTATTTGTTCCATAGGCCATCTATACAGTCGAACAGCCGAGTACTATGTTCATAACGCCTGGCCGTCCCATTTTTTCAAAATTCTATGTATACTTCTGTTTATATACCTACACTGTAGTGGGCCATTTTTTGGTGTTTGTATAGTTTGTATGTATTTCGGGCTTTCACTTTTCCCCACTAGAGGGCGGTAGGTAGCACTGGGTGGTAGGTCAGGCGTACTCATCAGGGGTGTGTCCCAATCAAGAGGCCAAAACCAGGGTGCATCCCAGTATTCCAAAAATGTATTCTCCTTTCCACCACTACCATCTCCTGTCCTCTGCTCCTTTGTGTCCTCCCTCCTTCCAATGTCCCAATATTGGAGGAGATGTGCAAAGCATACAGAACTGTATTGGCGAACTGGCTTCGAACTCATCTCTTCCCCTCCTTTCATTCACATACTTCCGGGTAGGAGACAAGTGGTAGTGGGGGAGTGGAGGAAAGGAGGTGAGGAGTGAAAAGTAATGGGGCACACCCTCGGGCTGCATTTTTGAAGCTCACTTCCTTGTCTTGTTGGGGGAAGTTGCTCTCTAGCGCCAGTGCAGTTAGCTCCTGTGTAGGCCTAGGTGTTTCAACCCCCTGTTTCAATGGTAGTCAATGGTAACAATACGGTCAAAATATGAAGTCAATCATTTTTTTCCACAAGAAAATGTAGTCGTAGTTGGTGTTTTTTCTTCTTCTAATGTCTCCCCATCTGCCAGTGTAAGTTAGTGTTATTTGGCCTCGGCTGCAATATTTTGTGGAAAAATCAGAGCCAGTTTGTATCACTGCCAAGTCTGTACTACTGTATCTCACTCACTTAGTGGATGACCAGACTTCATGTCCCTACTGTGGAGTCTCTGGCTTTAATTTGTACAACATGGCGGCAACCACAAATTGCACTTCTCGGGCTTCAAAATGCTTTTCATCGAGCCCATGGGTTGACCTCAATGGGTGATGTCACAGTGTCCATATTTTTCTACAGTCTGTGGGGTCCCAGTACTTGAAAAATGCATCTTCCTTTCCTCCCCTACAACCTCATCTCCTCCATGCCCCAGAAACCTATCTTTGTGTCCTCCCTCCCTACAGTGTTCCCATATTGGAGGATAAGCGACTTCAAACTCGGCTCCTCCTCTCCTCCCAGTAAAGGATACATCAATGTATGCTACTCTGGAGGTCTTTTCACATTTCTGGGTGACTGAATTGTGCTCACACCCACCGAGATTGAAATACCATCGCACAGAATCCAAAATTATCCAAATTCTAGAAAGCGGAGATGGTGGAGTTAGAAACTGTAATTTCTGCAATTATCCAAGATTTTTTTCAAAATTAGTGTGTTGATCAGCAGTTTATTATCACATATAGTGTGGCTAGATTGCCTTCAGTGGATAACAAAATGTAGTTTGTTTTTGTGATTCATATTTTACAGACAAATTCTGCAATTTAACACAGGCAAGCATATTAATTTATTTAGTTGTACATGAATTTTGCTTAAAAAACATGACTCTAAACATAAATAAGCATGGCAGCTACCATTATTTCAGTATGTGAATATGCATGAATGAATTTATTCAACCAACCTCATTGTGTTTTCTTTTCTGCATGTCTTGTTTACAACGTCACGTCATTTTCTTGAATGGAATTGTGGAGTTGGAAATTCAGAAACAGACACATGATTCAGAACAAAACAGACAGACAATTCTCCTTAAGTTTACTTCACAAATTCTGCATCCTATTGTTGCAATGTGCAATTTTTGTATGTTCACTGGAGATAAAAACAATGAAGTACACTTGGTGACGGGATTACTACTCAGCCCTACACCCATTGTTTTGCCACCACAAAATATGTTACATGTAGGCCTATATGAAAGTAGGGCCGCCATGCCGTGGGTGATTTTACTTTTTATACTATGTTGGAACTTGGCTAACCAACAAGATGAGTTGGAAATTCTGTGTAGTTAGGAAACTGTTGGGTTGCTGTTGTTTGACGCAGTTGTGTGAAAGGGACCTACACGGGGTCAAAGTGAATATGATTGTTTATGGGTGAGAGTCTGAGATCTGTTTAGCTGAAAGCTCAGAAAATGTGTTTTTTCCATGGTCACTGTTTTGTTTGCCATGAAGTAGGTGTGGAGGCTTTGTAGAGTGTGGACTTTGGAGAAATGTTGCTTAAAGAATCTAATTGTTGTGCATATGGATGGGTGAAATATATTTAATGAACTGAACCATTGTCCCATGTACGTACGTGTAAGTGTCTGTTGTATTGGTTTGCCGTCTTGTGGACGTAACACATTTTAACACAGCCCGAGAGTTGATAAAGTTCCGGCATGTCATTCAAAAAAGATTTTGGCCAGTGTTGACAGCTGTAATTCTGTTTATTCTGAGAGTGTCAGCCTCCTGCTGGACTCTTCTCTAGTGACGTATTTAGGGCGCGTTAGCCGTATGTGCTGGTATTGCTCACAAACTATGAAACCGGAAATATATCCAAGCATTTGCAACTATTTGCAACATTGCTGTGCTGATTCTCTCAGTCCCGACTTGATGGATCTAGGATGGACCCAGCGGCAAACCGAGTATCACTCTATCCCCACCCCTATTTGTTTCCTGTAATATGCATATTTGGCTAATATAAATAGCCTATAAAACCACTGAGTATCACATCAGCGGTTTTCTCCTGGCAGTCGGATGGGTGGTGACGTAACACAAAAAAAATGGTCAGAATGCTATAGGGAGGTAAAATGGAAGTCCTGCTGAACAGCATTTCCAGTATACGGCTACGTGCTATGCTAGCGCATTTCTTCATAGACAGCAACAGCGACAACTTTAAAGAAGTAGATCGAATCGTTCTGCAACCACAAAATTGTGAGAGCCGTTTTTAAATCGCGGTTAAAGAAGATGTTGGGATCGCGGGTGTTGGGGCAACAGATCACTATGGAAACCCCTGCCGGTGGCATGAGAACGCTCTAATAGACAGTTACAGTTTGTAGTTCTGCAACACAGAAGGGAGTTCACATTTTGAGCCATTGGTTCCCTCGGCAGACAAAGGCATAGGTGTATAGACCGCGCCCAACAATTACATCTCCTCAATATAGCTGGCTGCGTGCTATAGCTTACGCCTAATAAAAATTTAAAAAATGTAAAAACACAGCAATTGCACAACTAAAAGAATCTTCGTTGGAAAAGAGCATTTCGACTGAACAATTGACAGACAGTAAACCAATTCAGTCCTAAAAACCAGTATGGCTCAAATTGCTCGGGAAAGGTCAGTATTTAAATTCAGTTAGATGCCCTTAATGGCCTTTTTGAATGCTTGGAACATACAATTCAATACACACTCATCTGCTGAGTCTCTTGTTCAGAACTCTAAGTGCTATTTTAGCACTTAATGATATGTTAGGTGCTATTTTAGCGCTTAATGATATAGGCTAATGATAAAAATCAAGATGGTAAGATGAAACAAGACCAGGTTAAAACCTCGTATATGGCTGGACCTAACACACGTGATCCGGCCGACCAATGGTGTAACTTCATCACTCACTCAGTCACTCACTCACTCACTTAGTCACAGACATTCGCGTTTGTAGGGCTGGCCCCACTGTTGCGGTCCAGCCAAAAACACAGAACCAAATTTACGTGAAATAATTTAGTAAACACTGGGTAGCACTGGGTAGCATCGTTTGTTGTAACTTAGCCAAATTGTGAGATCAATACTTTTAATTTCAGGCCTAGATTTTTTAAAGTTTTTGTTTAATTCTTGCTAATTTTCTGACCAATGATTTGTTGTTAAGACCATTAAAAGCTTAATTTTTTGCCATTTTGGGCATGGCCCATTTTTTTTTGCCCAGGAGTGTACATGATATCAGAAGTTACAGAAGTGAATGCTCTTAAGGGCTGAGAGTCTATGGCCATTGTGGTTATTTCTGTCGGATCCCTGAGAAGTGTCAAACTCTCGGTGCTGTATCGATATGGGGCATGCCCCGCCGAGCCGTAACTTGGCAGGTGGCATACCTGCATTCCCAGTTTTGTTCATTCATTATCCTGAGGACAGACTGAGATGGAAAGGGAGGGTCTGATCCTGCAAATGTCAGCCTTTATTAGTTGGAATCCTCCCTTATGTAAGAGGCTTTGTGTTCTCTTCTCCTGACTAAGAGAGTCAGCAGGTCAGTAAAGACGGAATGACACTGTCTGCGATGAACATGGACAATTTCCAGAACTGCAGGAGATGAAAGAGAAGAGAGTGCAGGTATCCCAGACTGCGACTTTGCCAAGGCTTCAGAGAGTTTATTTGCCATGTGCTCAATGGGCATGGCTTTCCAGCTTAACCAGTCTGCATGGAAGAGTTAGGCCTGGCCTGGGCAAACATCAACCACTGCAGCTCTGATTGCCTTTCTGAGCTACCTGAAAGCATAGATTAAATGAAAAAGGCGTAAATGACTAGATTCTTTATTCTTTTATATGGACTTGTGCCAAAAGGAAAAAAATGAATGGGAACAATGATGTCTTCACTCCCTTTTATGCTGCAGACTAGCTAGGCTATATCTTTCAGCAGTCTAATTGAACATTTCGAACACTGTTTCCAAAAGCTGTAAATCGCATTGTACACTGTAGTGTTGCACTATGTTGCCATAGCTGTGTAATGTGAGTGACAGTTGCACTACGGTTGCATGTATGTGAGACCTACTGGTATGTCTGACTACCCTGAGATTGCATGAAGGATAAAATGTAAAGTTTTAAAATGACACAATGCTGTGGCTTTATAAGAAATGAAACTTTGGGATTACAAGGGAATTCTGTGGTCATCCTGTGATGGTGGTTTGAATTGCTTGCAGGTTGAAAATGAAACTGAAAAATGTGAAGAAAGGACTTTGCATTAGTCCTATCTCTTGCAAATGTAAAAAGCATGTTTCTTCTCTACTGAATCCAAGGCAAACCTTGCTTTAAGAAAAATTACAGAGATATGACTCAAATGGCTTTCTTCATATTTTTTGTTTAGCTGAAACCTACCCATATAATCCAAAGAGCAGTGCCCCCTTTTTCCTGCTATTGAAAATTAACGTTTCTGTGGTTATCTTCTAATGTCGGTTGAACTATTTGGTCACATGAAGGTTGAAGATAATGTGATTATTCAAGACTCATTATTGGAATAGTCATTTGATTCAGCTGTTTGGAGGATGGGTTGTGAAGTATTTTTTTAAAAGATATTAATTGTGCTAATTAGGCTGCGTTAACTGAATATCTTTGCATGAAGTGGTTGGCCAGTTGTTGGCCACAGCTCAAATTAGGCTAACACATGACATGTTGATGCTGAAAAGCATTTTTGTCACTTGTTCCATTAAGATGTTTTCTGGTAGACACTTTTTAGCTGGTCTTAAAAGGATGTTTACGCCCTGATGTAACCGTGTTTTCTGATGTTCTGACAGAATGTTATGGAATCATGTGACTTGGTCCTGACCTCTTATTGGTGTTTTGTATGACTTATCTGGAAGGGAGTTTTTTTTTTTTTTTTTGAAGATATATTTTTATTTCCTGGTGTAACTGTGCTGTCAATGTAGCATTCCAGTTCGGACATCATATCATCCATCTTTCTTTGTTTCACCCTAAATCCAAATCTTAAATGCTTTTCCCCTCTGTCACACAGTAAGGAACACCTACTGTTTTATGGTTTTGTGGACTTTTGAACTGGGTTCTTATGGGCTCATAACCTATGGAGGCTGTCTCTCAAGATAAGGTGGTTTTATGAGTTCCTGCGACTCCAGAGATTCAGGAATTATGTTTTTGAGTTGTACATCAATGAAAGCTCACCTGATCGAAGGGATTTCTGAGAGGGTGCCTTCCTCCATTGTGTGATTTTTAACCAGTCATGATGACTAGGTTTGATTATCTACACTGTAATTAACAAACCTCATGTTGGGACATGTGTTTTTACTTGTAATTTGTCTTTGGCTATTTGCTTGCGAGTTATGTTTGAACGCAGAAAGATGTCACCTTGTAACGAAACTTGTGCTGCCTGAAAAAGGCATCATTGTTTGTTTTTGTCACGGTTACCAAATATTTGTACAGGGCTCTATCCGCCTTAAGCTAATACTGTACATTGAAATACAAATACTAGTGGGCTGAGCAGGTTGGTTTGTGGTCAGCATTTCTATTTAACTTTTGCATGGCAGGGCTGAACTTCAGACCTGCCCCATGCTTATAATTCCAATAACCTTTCTGCATATGAGCACTGGCTTTGTATGAAAATGTAGTTAAACCGGTATTACTCAGTGACTGTAAACTTAAATGCGTCGATGCGCATCTGAGCCTACATACCTCAGTTGAGGAGGCATTGAGGAGGTTGATTTACAAATGAAGATATGCATTCACATAATTCTGGAAGAAAGCAGGCTGAAGTAAGAGACTTAACACTCCAATAGTCTTTTTACTGAATGTACTATTAAGTCTCTCCTCGTTTCACCTGGAAGCCGGACTCCGTGCTGGAGATTACACTGCTCACCATGGAACCCGGAGTAAGTCAATCTCTTATGCCATATAGCCTGTAGGAACTGCACAAATAGATTGTTTTTGGTGTTTTTAACAAACCACATTTCGGAATGACATTTTGATAGAAAAGTTATGTATTTACAGAAAACCTGAATGTATGAAAAGAGCGGCAAGCGAAACAAAGGTTCATGAAATGGCTGTTACGTGGATGAAGTGGTCAGAAGTTCAGTGTGTAACACCCCAACTAAAATGCGTAGAATCTGTATTGATTGTTATTGTGTATTTTTTTGTTTTAATTTGGGGGTTTTCCTGGCTCAGAATAGGACTTAGGTGGTGACTTTGTGACCGTGACTGCTGCTGGTCCACTGCTGTCATATATTTCTCGCTATATTTAGCCACCACAATGCATTTAGATGAGCTATAAAAATGAAACGCATGAAGAAAAATCTCAAATTGGAACAATTTAATTAAATATTATTGAAAGGTTTCTCTTTGTAATGGGTAGGGGTGGGAGAAACATTGTCTATACTGAAGGATTTACATATTGTAAGGGGGTTATTCTGCAAGAATAGTGATTTTTGGAATTGCAATATGTCTTGAAATGCTTTTCTGTTTTACACTCAAAATTAGGGCACAATATTAATTAGCCTTTTAATTCAATGGCTCCTCACAAATGACAGCTTACTGTATTTAAATAACTTTTTTACATTCCCTCAAACAATGTTTGCACCATTCTTATATCAGTGGTGTTACTTGTACCTTAAACAACATTAAATGCTTTTCGGGAATGTAGCCTATACTGTTCAGGCTGCACAGACAGGTAAAAACAGTGTAGGGTTATGGCAAATACTATAGAATCCACTTAAAAGTCCTGGAAACTGGATTCAAATTGTAGTTATATTCCTCAGAAGTGACAACTGATTGTATTCTTAAAATTTAAGTTTTTAACCCTATTACAACCATTAAATTGTAATAGACACTATTAAATTATTGTAACCTGTTCAGCAGATAAAGTCAAGCTTAGCCTACATGATACAACGTGTAAATGTGAACCGACAAATTTAGAATTGGTGAAAGAAATATTTAGAGAAAACTCTGCTTGTTTAAAAAAAAAAGATCACCAACATTTCTGCTTTTGTGGGACTTTAACACAGATATCTTCGATATAGGCTACATTTAGGTTATTTGTTACTGAATTCACTTTGTGAGACAATGAAAATCATGTGACATTTTATACTAAACTGGATCCGCACATGAAAGTTTGAAAAAGAACACAAACAATAAAGTATCCTTAACCAGTTACATGTTATTTTTTCCCACCTGCACCTGATCATTGGAGAAAAAACTAGAGAAAACTGCCTGTTTTTAATAGCCCACTGCAGCAATAAAATGTTACATTGTAAATATTACAGGAGATTTGGCAATGACAGTAATGCTGTTGGATTTTAAAAGCAGTGTATATGGTTTGGAAGGGGCATATTTTGAGCTTTGGTATTGGACTGGATTTTGGCTGGTTTTATTGGCCATTGGGCTGGTTTTGATAGGCCATTGGGCTGGTTTTGTAACAAGACTTTGAAACCCTGAATTTGGTAGCATTGTGAGATTCAAAGACAAACTACATTTGAATGAAAAGTCAAAAACGATCACACTCTTCATAGCTTTTTTTAGGATGTGTTTCATTTGTTTTCTGTGCGTGTCATCTTTGTATTGTAGCCAATTAAATTCTGGAATATCAAAAAAGAAATAGTAGTAGTGGTAATGTGCAAGATTGTCCTCTGTTTAATAAAGTGCATTCCGAATTAGTTTTTTATATGTTACTTTGTCCGCAGCATGCCATGGTAAGCTAGAATTATATAGCTACATTTTTCATACCCGCTGTGGCAATGTTATGATAATGTTATCACTAAAGGTATTTTTTGTACATTAACAGGTAGTTAATTTTTGTGACTAGAGATTTCCCAAATAAAAAATCTAGTTTGTTTGCCAAAAACGTTGTATAGCAGGTTATTTTTTGCCTGTGCAAAGGCATGTTTTTTGTTTTTCCTTCGACCACTGACTATATGTTACTCAAGGCTGACAAAGGTTAAAAATGTAATGTTATCTAATTTTTTGTTCCAGCTTGCTGAAGATCTATCCCACTGTGAAGATGAGACAATGGTTCCAGTACTGACATCGAAAAAAGCCAGTGAATTACCAGTGAATGAAGTTGCGTGTTTGTTGCAGGTAAAAGTTGAATACCCCTTATAATAAAATGTGATGAGGGAAAATGTAGTGAGATTTTGGGACTGACTTGCACTTTCTCTAATGTCCTGTTAAATTCTGTTTCGTCTGTGTGCTGCTTCATACTAGGGTAACACTGGAGGACATATCATATCGCAAGTTCTAAGTAATGATAAGCTGTGCAAGGAACAATTACTCTATTGAAATTGAACAGATAAGCCTTTTCTCCAGCTGCTCAAATTTACACACCAAGAAGCATGTTACAAACACACAAACACATCCTTCTAACATCATGAAAGACTTTCCATTCAGTGTTTGGTGAGTGTCGCCATAGTTTGGACACACTGCTGCGTTTCTTCATTAATGTTCTCCCCCTGTTGTGTCGCCCCTCCAGGCTGACCTGCAGTACGGCTTGACCAACAGTGAGGTGGCCCATCGCCGTGCCTACCATGGCTGGAATGAGTTTGATATCAGTGAAGATGAGCCACTCTGGAGGAAGTACATTTCTCAGGTGAGCATGGGTTCGAGGTCTTACTCCGAAACCCCCTTTTCCTCTGGCTTGCGAACCCAGGTTTTTCCTGTTTCCTTTGTAAGAAATGGGCATCCACTGGTTAATGTACCTGGGCACACCTGTCTGGAGGTGGGTCTGACTTGGTAGGTGAATGCCTACGTCTGTACTTATTTGGCAAAAGGAACCTGGTATTAATTGTTTACTGTACATACTGTGTGCTTTATGTGGCAACAGCTTGTGACTGATGAATTTCCTGGAAATGCTTGCCATGGAGGCAGGCTATTTAATTTGGTGTATCTTAGAGGCTAGGTAGCGAGAAAGAAGCAAAATGTCAAGAATAGTGAAAGTTTTTTGAGTGTAAGTCTTTATAAGGGAAATATAATAAGGCATGTCTTGTATAATAAGGCAGTTCACCACTTTGATATACCATTGAGATACTTTCCTACATTTTCAAAGCTTCAATGTTTTTTACATTCACTCTAAATTGTCTGCCGTGTTTTGCAGCAGCTTTTGAGACATGTTTGCTCCTGTTTTGGTGGGTGTGCTCGGACTTTAACCAGAAGCAGCGGGTAATGAATTTATGAATCAGTGTCACATCGTGCACAATCGTCCTATCAGTAGTACCAGCACTCGGCAGCCAAACATTAAATGCAGCATGTTACAGTTTAGAAAATAAACTGCAACATGCGGCTCATCTCAGAAGCCCTGTAACGTCATTTTACTGCCTATCGTTTCCCTGAAGGAGGCTTCCCACTGACGTCAACATGTTGAGCTGCCAGTTAAGGACTTAACGTTTTTAACCAGAACTGAATTGTCTTTTTGTTAACGTGACACAATGAAAAAATGTTTTAATTGGTGGTTCTGGTTTTTCCGGCTTTTATTGGATTAGACATGCTTATGACTTTACGAACCACAGTAAAAATACATCTAATTTAATTACATATGTGCAGTATGAGTTTTACAGTGTAACATACAGTCATACGTTTTTTTTTGTTGCCAATTCCCCTGACTTCATTTCGTAAATTATACCTTTCCAGAAATATTCTGTAGTATGGCTCTTCAGCAATGGATACAGTATATGCTGAATCTGCAGTCTCTTGTGCAAAAAAGTAAAACAATAAAAAAAAAATCAATATTTAAAATATTAATGGTGAGGAAATGATGAAATTACAGTAATCAGTTAGATTCCCCTTCCTTAATGGAAGAGAAGGCATGAGAAATATGGTTTCCAAATCCATATGAGTGTTATTGGAGTACATGGTAATACTGACCACAATATAAATTGCCTCGATTTTGTAAAAGCCTGCTGCAGAGCTGCCTGCTACTTTTTGGGGCCTTCTTCCCATTTAAAGGCAAAAAAGCTATGAACAGACAGCCTTGTTACATAGAATTAACATAGAATTGGATTTATCCTGGCCATCAGTGACTACAGGATAGCAGTGCCCTGGATCTTGGCTAAATGTAGGCTTTGTTCCATTTTGAAGGCAACTGCCTACTTGGGCAGCTACTTCGTCGACCAAGTAGGCAACTGCCTTTGGAGACAGCTACGTTTCTTAGCTTCAAGTTACTCTAGCAAATGGAACAGCCTATGAAGGGAGCGTATATGTCACATTGGCTAGGTATTTGGGCTTAGCTTATATTCGACAAGTCTGCCCATGTACACAGCATATAACTTGGTGTGATCGCTAGTTAGATCGCATTTCCACCTGTGTCAAATAGATGTCGAACTAGCTAGCCAGTTCAGTTACCAAATAAAAAGTTTGCTTGAAATGTATACCTTTGTCCCTCTCCCTTTTTTTGTTGTGAGGACTAGTTGGCAAGCTAGAAACGGAAAGTGCCACCTTACGATAATATCTATTAGGCAACTACCATGTTGTCAGGAGCTCACTCACCCACTTGCTCGAACTTGTATCCTTTATCCAGTTTTGCCAGTTTGGTCTGTGACAATGTCCAAAAGATTCACTTTCGATAGGCGTGTGAGATGTCTGCTAAAGATGTAACATTATTTGTTGCACAAATGTGATTATTCAAGTCACAACGTATTCCTAGTCACCTGCAGTGCGTTGTATATTTCTCACTGCATTTTCAACAACATATAGCCTACACCCAGCTTGCTGGCTATAAAAATCAATTCTCATTGTAAGCAATAAATAATCTTAAAAATAATAAGCTCTGAACATTTGTCATCAAAATACAGAATAGCAAAAAAAAAAATTAATAATAATAATAATAGCAAAACAAATAGCAGCGCTATACATAAACGTGTGAACAGAAATCAATATAGATACTTTTCCAGCAGTCAAAACAGTTTTACTTATTTTGCTCTAGCTTCTGAATTCACACATCTTGAAACGGTAATGTGATGCATGCGTGTGTGTGTGTGTGCGCGCATGTGGGAGAGATTTACCCTTCAAAAATCATTTCAAACCAACCAGCCATAGTGTTCACCAAATTGTGTTGCCCCTTATTCTGAAAGGGAATGCTGCCAGAACAGGTAATTTTCTGTGTCATGATTGGAAGCTCGGTGCAGTTGCGTCCTTTAAGCACTGCAAATTGGGAAGGCTTCTCAGGGGACCATGTTTTTCACTTGCCCGCCATTAAATGCAGCACAGAGCCTGACCTTTCATCTGTGTTGATGCTGCAGCACAGCGGATGTACCCATTTCTTTTCAACTGCATTACACTTTTTGTGTCAGAATCAATTTTCCTCCTGAACACTTGATCATATGTTAACTATGAATGTCAAGCTCGCTCAAAGCGAGAGCTGGAAAAACAGATTTATTCTTTTTTTGGTAAATTCTCTGCAGTATTTTTAGCAGTGTGAAAGTAGCACACAGCATTAAGCCCCCCTCTGAGCTGCCTCACTTGTTTTTTGTTTTTTTCCTGCTTTCTGCTTCATAACAATTTCATCCTGCAGTTCTAGACTGTTGCTTTTCCTCGTTTAGGCACAGGATTATGTGCCACTGTGCCTTAAGTTAAACTAACAGTAGGCTACTAGTCAGTTAAATAATGTGTGTAATAGAACACACAGGTTGCCACACCATATTGCCACTATAAAAACTCCCTCTCTTTCTCTCTCTACCAAAATATAACATAAGTTGTGTTTTCCATTTGATTTGTCAGTTGTTGTGCATATTGTGTTTTTGTTTTGTTTGATCAACTTTATTGTATAGTGGATGCAATGCATTTTAATACAATTTTGGACCCAGCTCTGCACTCTCTTGACTTAAAAAAAAAAAAAAAAGATTTTTTGAAGTGCCCTGAACTGATGTCCCCCGTACATTACTTTTGTAATGTAAGGCGGACATTAGCAGTAAGATTACATTAATTCTAGGCTGAGTTTTTCCCTATATCCTCATGCTAAAATCTACTGTAAATCCACATTTTAAAGCTGATATTTTAAAAATGTTCTTCCCGGGGGGGGATGCCCCCGGACCCCCCTAGGGGGTTCACATCTTTGTCACCTTTTTCACCCCTGATGAGTTTGCGGGTCTGATTACAGAGTCAAAGGAAATAATCACATTTCTGTAGTGTATTTACCCTAAATGCTGGTTGCCAAAGACATAAAAATCTATGAACATGAATCCCCACGCAAATTAGCACTAGTCATTGTGCAATTCTCAGCTGAGGAAAATAACCTGCTTTGGGTCCCTTCATATATTAAATTGCAGCTTGTGAAGAGGCCTGGCATTCTTCATGTACAGGAACAGGGTTGGTCCTTTGGGTGTCACTCCGTGCCATCTGACGGTAGTAGGAAATATTACGCTGGCTGCTGCTATCATTTCTTTGTCTAGCTAGTGACCCCAATGGGATGATTGAGACATTACAGTCTTTTTAGAATGGATTTGCTTAGCAGTCACTGTTACCCTGGGGCCATAAATTAATGTTCAATTTGGAATAAACTGAGAACATTCTCTTATTTTGGAATACCACCATGGCCAATTTACCTCATTGCCTTTGTCAGGATTATTTGATGTAATATATTTAGTAATTACAAATTAAAAATCCCTAGTCCTGGATTATTGTGAGTAAATATTAAGTAGAGGTAGGCTTTGGACATTTTACGAAATGGAATTTGCTTTTTGTAGTAGAACAGCAGATCGCTGTCACATTGAAAGCGTTTATGAAATATCACTCATCAAAAATGTCATCTGTAGTCTTAGTCTGAACTGAGATGGTGGGTGAACCTCTATCCAAGCAAGCAGATATTTCCAGGGCTACAGCTGAATGAGCCAGGCGGTTTTCAGCAGGTGGTGCTGCTACCACACCACAGCGCTGAGTGACGCCCCTTAAAATGCAGATTTCATTACGCAGTGCAATAGATATCACGGCAGTGATTCCATTCACCGACACTGTGTGGGACACTATCCTTTCTTACGCCCTCCTCTCCTCTGTTTTGTACAGTTTAAAGATCCCCTCATCCTGTTGCTGCTGGCATCCGCTGTCATCAGCGTGCTAATGCGACAGATTGACGATGCCGTCAGCATCACCGTGGTAAGGGCAGCGTCTCTTGCTTTTGTTTTACGTTCCTTACGTTTGTATGTTTCTGACAGACTTAACCCTCTTTCTTTTCCTTTTTCCCGAACAGGCCATTATTATTGTTGTTACTGTTGCCTTTGTTCAGGTAAGGCCATTTTCCCATTTCAAATGCAGTTCTGTTTACTATGGTGTCAGTATAAAAAGAGACATTCTTTGAAATAATAGATTCTTTTTTTGGAGGGACACTTGTTCTGAAATTAGACCAGAGGAAATGCAGAACTATAGTGTGTCTATGAGACGCATCTCTCTGGAGAACATTTGCGAAGATTAGCTTGATTGGCTTGATCTGTGGAGAGCGCTCCTGCTCCGGAGGTGGCCTCAGCTCTGCTCGCTCTGCTTTGCAGGAGTATCGCTCTGAGAAGTCCCTGGAGGAGCTGGGGAAACTGGTGCCTCCTGAATGCCACTGGTGAGTGGTTCCATCTCTGCCAGTGGCTTTGGATTAGACAGAGCAACACATAAGAAGCACAGAAGAAATGCAGCACATGTGTATACTACTATGGTTTACTGCTGTCTCCATTGGGTTCATTTTTAAAGGACACAGGCAGCAAATGAGTGGTTATACGTCTACATACGTATACAAGGCCAATACATCTCTCTCTCTCTCTCTCTGTCTCTCTGTCTGACTGTCTGTCTGTCTGTTTCTCTCTCTCTCTCTCTGTGTCTCTATCCTCCATCTGCTGCGGCCATATTCAGTGTGCGGCAGGGGCACATGGAGCACCTTCTGGCACGTGAGCTGGTCCCAGGGGACACAGTCTGCCTGTCTGTGGGAGAGAGGGTCCCAGCCGACCTGCGTCTCTTTGAGGTACGTTCCCTCCAGTCTGCCCGCAATGTCTCCCATCCTCCTAATGTTTTTTACATTCACTAATGTTTTTAAGAGGAAATTTTAGATCGTTACCTGTCTAAAACTATAGCCATGGAAACAATGACAAAGATGAAAAATTGCATACTGGTGATGTGTAATTTCTTGGTTATTTCAACCACTTGGAATCGTTTTTATGTGGTACAGTAATGTAGCGAGCATGCAGAATAACTAATTTACCAATACACCAGAGTACACAGCAGTTCCGAAGCTGCTTTATTTGTTCTTTCAAATGGAGGATTATGAGAGCATTTTGAGCACTAGCTTGAATCTGTCTCTGGAGAAGTCTGTTTCAAAAATAGAATTTGGTCTTAACCGCAGGTGAAAGTGACCTTCCTCAGTGCGTAACTATTCCCTGTTCCAATTCACCCCTCTCAGGCGGCTGACCTGTCGATAGACGAGTCGAGTCTAACAGGAGAGACCGCCCCCTGCCCCAAGTCCTCAGCTCCCCAGCCTGCAGCCACAAATGGGGACATAACCTCCCGCAGCAATGTGGCCTTCATGGGAACTCTGGTGCGCTGTGGCAAAGCGAAGGTACTGCCCCTGCCCCTTAAACAGCAGACATAGGTTACTTCACTGATAGAAATTTCTAGAATATTGGGTACATATTTGAAAAATATTTCACCTTTTAGATGTATAACAGTGTTGAGTAGGTTTTTCTTCAAGAACTGTGCTGAGAGGAAGATGGTTTGACACTCCTGTTTGTAGGATTTGCTGTTTTACATAAGAATCGACTTCTATTTTCACCATTGCGGGTATTGATACTAAGCCTGTTAATTTGTTTTAAAACCAAGCCTATAAGCCACTACTCCACCACCTCTTTCTCTGCCAATAACATTTTCATTTTTATCATTTTGACTGAATGCTCAGTGCTCAAACGATAAGCATTTTGAATGCTCAAATTTTAAATTTCAATGCTAAACTACCTGTCATGCATTAGAGAGGGAAAGAAAAGGAGATTAGAGAAAAGTACGTACTCCACAGTGAGGAAAAACAGTACGTTGACTTCTGAGTTTTGTCCTTTGCATTGTTTTTGTAGGGCATTGTCATTGGAACTGGAGAAAACTCGGAGTTTGGCGAGGTCTTCAAGATGATGCAAGCAGAAGAGGTATGTTATCAGTTTTTTTAAAAACTGCTTTTGCGCATATTCAGGAGCGTATATAGTGACATTAAACTGATGTGGTCGCATGGATTTAACGTGGCAGGATATTTTTGATTTCAGCTTATCCTGTTCAAAAGACTGAGATATGTTTCTTGTATCATAGTTCATTATTGTGTTTTTATTTTAATTTAACAGGCCCCAAAAACCCCTTTACAAAAAAGCATGGATCTTCTTGGAAAGCAGCTATCCCTCTATTCTTTTGGTATCATAGGTAAGCTTTCATGTTCTAAAATGGTGTAAATTATACTTAAACTATATATGGGTATATTTGTATGTATATAGATGCAATTATTAGGAATCACAATATGGAAATTTTGGCACCGATATCAATAACTGTTATCTGGCTGCCCGTATTGGTCGATACTGATAGCTGCCCTGTTGTACTTTACCGCAGAATTGTAACCAAGAAGTAAATGAGCAGTGACACAAACTTATTAGTTTTATTTATCAGTAAAATATTTTAACTTGCTTACTTTATTATTCAGCACTCTGTATTATGAAGCTTGAGCTCAAATCTCATCTTGGGGCCAATAGACATAAGTTTGTTTTTTTAGGCACTGGTAAAACACCAATATTATTGCATGTCCTTAAAATTATTCATATGTATTTTTAATGTGTTAATTTGTCATTAGTACATGTCTATAACTTGTCCGTTCACACTTCTTGACCTTTTGATCTGACTCCTTTCCTGACCTTTTGAATGGGTTCCTTGCCTGTTTCAGGAGTCATCATGCTTGTTGGATGGCTTCAGGGAAAACATATATTAGATATGTTCACCATTGGTGTCAGGTAAGACATTCAAATATAACAACATTTTCCCTCTTTTCAAATGTACAACTGTGTATGTAACAGTGCAAACAGAACATGATTAGGCTGTTAACATATGTGTTCATGAATGGCAGCAGGATTGCTGACCCTTCTGGTTGGCTTTGACTTGTATGAATTTGCTTATTGGTCAAATGCTGGTCTTAGGACAATGAGTGGCCAATCCTTAGTAATCACAGAGTAGTCATAGAGTAAGTAGTCATGGAGTTTCCCCTTTCAATTTTGCACTTAACCACTTGATTTGAATAATTACAACTGTAACAGAGGCAATTTGCCAATTTAACCAGCAGGTCGAGCTCAATGAGTTGTTTTTTAGGATTTGTTTAGAGAGCTCTGGAGGTCATGTCGGATGTTAATCCTCCAAAGGTAGGACTGGGAGACTTAATGTGGATACAGATATAATATCATCAGCTGTAGCCTCATTTTTCACTTTCATAATTACGGATCTGTGTAGTTTCAATTCTGTTTTCTTCCAGTTCTGTGTTTTGCTAATATTCCAATGGTTAGTTACTACATCAGTGGGTTTTTTAAATTAATTGTGTCACATAACTCCTTGAGCACCATATTTGTTTCTGGTTTGAGAAACGGTCACAGTGACTGGATTAAAGGATTAATTTATGGAAATTAAGATGGATGCTGTTATTCAAACAGTATAGGGGGATGGGATGATGCCAATTATTTAAACACTGAAATATCTCTAAATGAACTTTATTTACTTGCAGTTTGCAGTCACTTCTTGGTTGGAAATTGAAAAACACCACTTGGGTCAATGTGATCGCAATTAATGAAAAAAACCCACTGATGTAGTTACTGACCATTGAAATATTAGCAAAACACAGAACTGGAAGAAAACAGAATTGAAACTACACAGATCCGTAATTATGAAAGTGAAAAATGAGGCTACAGCTGATGATATGATATCTGTATCCACGTTAAGTCTCCCAGTCCTACCTTTGGAGGCTTAATGTGAGCAAAAGTACTGTATTCCAAAGAGCATTTATTCATACTGTAAAGCTCAACACCTTTGGGAAATTGGATGAAACTTGGGGAGTGTGACTATTTCACAGGGTTCTGCAGCAGTTACATGGAGCTCTAATAGGACAGGTTAAATGTATGCCTTGCCGATCTCCTTGCCTTCCCTACTACTGATCAAAATAGAGGTGAAATAACTTCAGGAAAACAAATTTGGTTATCGTTAGTGGAAAACGTGGTTATTGTAGCTAGCTTATGTTCACATACAAGTTCAAATATGTCAAGTGGTTGTCGTGGTAAATAACATGAATAAATTTGGTAGTTCAGTAAGCATTTGATAGTTCAGTAAGCCTTCAGTAAGCATTATTTTTAACCAACCAAATGGTTCATCATTGCCAGTTCCAGAAGTATGCTAGCACCAGTCAGCCTGAAGGAAGCACAGGCAGTTAACACAGCTGACCAGATGCTTTGTCAGAGATTGAGAGTCTGGAGCTGACCCCAATACCAGCAGTTGTTGGCCTTGTTCAAATGCCATTCATAGGCACGTATACAGTGAATCACACCCTTATATGAGTTATGGGAGTGTGTTGGGGGTGGTGATAGGGTTGGGTGAGAGTGCATTGTCTCAGTAATTGCCATGCTCCCCACAGCCTGGCGGTGGCAGCCATCCCAGAAGGGCTCCCCATCGTGGTGACCGTCACACTAGCGCTGGGTGTTATGCGGATGGTCAAGAAACGCGCCATTATCAAGAAGCTCCCCATCGTTGAAACACTGGGTATGCTGGCTCATCAACTGAGCTCACAGACAGTGCTGCTTCTAGCAACAGGCTCTTGAATACTAATGCATGTAATCCGTTCTTTCTGAGATGAGTACACGCAATACAAAGCAGTCAAAGGATATGGCTGTATAGTGTGTGAAACAGCAGTAAGTTCTTGTATGTATGTCCCCTGTCAGAAGGTCTCTGGTATTTTTGCAGAGGTCCCAAGATGTCCACTTTAATGATTGTCTTTTTTTATTTATTTATGCATGTTTTCTGATTTATATAGTGGTGTTGTGATTAAGGAATTTATGTTGTAGCCAGACCATTGAAGGATGGATTCCCATGTAGTTCCCAAGAAGCTATTTACAACTAAATTTCACCTGTTAATGTCCAGCTGCACAAATGGATAATGTATGCAACATATGCTCCTTATGGTTCCCTGGATAAATGCATAGCCCCTAGAGATAATCATGATATTTATTTACTGTTTCAATGGTGTCCCCTTATGATGGAAATCACAGGTAATATAGTAAAACTCACAAAATATTTTGTGTGTCCGTGTGTGTATGTGTGCTTGCTTGCTTAATTGAGTGTAAACATGCTTTATTCTGTGATGAAATCATACTGTATGCTTGAAAGTTCTCCTTTCATTCTTCTACAAGATCAGGCAATATATAACTTTCAGATTAATTCCAACATTTTTTGGGCAACACCGGGGTAGCAGAACCCAAGTTGCCGCTCCTCAGTTGCACCCCTGGTTTGTCACGCTACGGGCTGCGTGGAGGGAAAAATTACAGTGATTACAATTTCATGCTCCATTAGCTGCCGAAGAAACATGGCCCAAACCCAGAAATCCTCTAGCCACTGCCGGCACGGTCTTCCTGCACTGTGCCTGTGAAACGTGATGTGCTAAAATAAAGTTTAGGACACTGCAGTCCCATAAGAACACAATCCAATGGGGGGTTAAGGGCACCTAGGGTTAGGCACCTGTTGTTCAACATTCTTTAATGTTTATGTCTAAATATAGCTTTGCAGTAGTTGGTATAGTATGTGCTTGGTATAATAATATCCACATTACTATGTCGTTTTGTAGTGTTTATTCATATTTATTAGTATAAATATGGGTTTTTATGTCATGCTGGTACTTCGTCCTTGAGCGTAGCAGTCTCAGAGCGTGGTTGCCATTAATTCAGTCTTGTGTCCTGTCTGTCATGTGCTTGGGCTGTATTTGAGACAGTAGGGCATTGTATTGAATGGGCGGTTTATTTGTGATGCCTTGTCTCTGTTGAGCTGTTTGCATTGCACTTTGATTTGTCCAACCTTTTGTGATGTTATAAAATACAGTCCTTTGAAAGAAGTGGGTGGGGAAGGGCGGAGTAGTGAATGTGTTCTCTCTCGGGCCTGTTCTCTGTGGGTCTGTGCCTCACTGCTGGTGCTGTTGGACGCTTCGTCTTTTAACACCAGGTCTGCTCTTTGATCATACAGGCTGCTGCAATGTGATCTGCTCAGACAAGACGGGGACCCTGACGAAGAACGAGATGACGGTCACTCATCTGTTCACCTCCGACGGGCTCCACGCAGAGGTAAGAGAGACCGGGCAGAGCATGATGATGCATGCATGATCCCGGCCTGGAGCTCGTCCTGTTTCCACACTGGATTCCAAATTTGATTAAAAAATAACTGGGTTTTAAAATGGCTGTATTGGCATAAGTCTGGTTTAAAATATGTTAGAATGTATTTGACCAAGAAATGCTTGTAAGTGTATAGTCTGAAGGGAAATGGCACATTGTTCACTATAAAACATCTGTGCAGTGTGGGATGTTTCCTCAAGCACTGTTAAAAACGCTGTTTGAAGGGAGCCTTCATCGTCCATTCCCCGTTTGAATGACCCATCATAATATTAGGCTTGTCCCATTGCCAGAGTAATGCTGAAACCACACTATATGCGGCGCCGCCGCGCGGCAAAAATTCAACTTTGACCCCCTCGCCGCGTCGCGGTAACCAATCTGATGTGATATAATGATCCGTCAAGTAAATTGTCCCTATTTTTTTCTAATTTTAGTTCCACATTCTATCGTTCCACAATGGAGGACCTAACTCGTAATTTCCACATCGGGTTTCCCGACTTAATAAAATCTCCTACAGAGACACTGATAAGAGGAAATAGCGTGGAGAAAAGTCGGTGGCTCTGCAATGTAGTTATCGCCGTTAGCTACTATCACTGTCCAGTCTGAATAAAAATCATTTTTGCAGTAATCTAGCTCTGAAAATGTTAATAAGCTGCCTAGCTAGGCTAACTAATGTGTAGTAACAACAAACAATAACAAACAAAAAAAATCTTCCTAATGTATTAGTTGCTAGTTGTTCGTTTCTACCAGCCACCTAGCTAGCTAATCAGATACAACTTTAAAGGAATTATCTGGCTAATTCGTCAGACAATGTTTTTGTTGTTGGTTGTAGACATTAAACAGCCTAGCTAGGCAGCTGACTAACATCTTTTAGATCTAGGTTACTACAAAAATGATTTTTATACAGACATGACAATGAATATGAAACACGATATTAAACCCGGTCAACATTTAACGAACACAACTGTCTGTCAAATATAGGTGACACGCCCACAAACAGCCGATTGTGGGGACGCGGCGCGGCGACAAGCGGCCGTTGCCGCGTATAGTGTGGTTTCAGCATAAGTGTCTCCAGAAACAAGCCAGCAAAGCTGTACTGTTATTGCCCCATCCTCACAGGTCACGGGCGTCGGCTACAACAACGCCGGAGAGGTTCTGCTGGACGGAGAAGTGGTCCACGGCTTCTCCAATTCATCCGTCACTAAAATAGTGGAGGTGAGTGTGGACACTGGCTGTTCTGACCATGTGAGCTAAAAACATTAAAAGCTAAAAGAACGATGTTCCAATCACAAACTCTTTATTTTCCGATCGTCTAGGCTGGCTGCATCTGCAACGATGCCGTCATCAGGAACAACACACTCATGGGACGTCCCACAGAAGGAGCACTCATTGCCCTGGCCATGAAGGTAATGTGTCTGTCTTCCACCATTGACTCTGGGCTAGCCAGTGGAGGATAGACTTGATATGCATATTCATGCACATGTCAGTCCTGTGCTTTTCAAGAAAATTAGCCAAAATGCAAGATTGTGGTAATGATTGGACTTATTAAACAATTCTAAAAAATCAATTCACAAAAATCAGTGTGAATTGTAGTGAATCCTCTGAACAAATTAGCAATACAGACAAATAATCGGTTTCATTGGTTGCTCAGTGGGGCCCATGAGAATTGAACGGAAGGAAGTATTTGCTGTTCCAAAAACTCGGGGCAAATTCAGCAGGCACAGTGTGACACTGCTTTTGGGATCTTGAGGGGCTCAAGGGGTGACTTTTATATAGCAGTATATTTCTGTGGTGTTTTCCTGTGCCTGTTTTTACAGAGGGGTGGGAGTGACTGCTCATACACTGGTTCGGCTTTTTTAGAGCAAGCTGTACACAGGGTTCTACGGTGGTTGTGGAGTGTTACTAATATGATTTGGTGGTTTTGTTTTTTTTGCTGCAGATGGGATTGGAGGGGGTCAATCAGGAGTACATCCGAAGAGAGGAGCACCCTTTCTCCTCAGAGCAGAAGTGGATGGCCGTCCGCTCTGTCCACCAAACTCAGCAGGTTAGCAGAAATTCAGATGAATGGAAGTCAGTCTTTGCAACAGTGGATGTAGTGCAAGTGAAACTGTTGGCAAAGGTTTGGTGTACATATTCAATTTGTACTGAGGTTTTCTTATTGTTTGTTTTTCTCATGGTTATTTTTATGACAAAATCAAAGGACAAACCGGGAACATACTACTTGAAAGGTGCCTACGAACAAGTTATTCGCTTCTGCAGTTCCTACAACAGCAAAGGGGTGACACTGCCGCTGACCAGCCAGCAGAGGGAGCTGTACCAGCAACAAAAGAGCTACATGGGCACAGCTGGTCTGAGAGGTAGGTCATTGATCTGTTGCATAATAATTAAGGTTCTGCTCTTTCTGCATTCAGATTTGGTTGCCTGAAGTTCCACTGAAACCCACTATGTCTTTGTGGCCACTTTTTTAATACTCAACACAGTCCATTGGCTATGATAAATCTGTGAATAATTAAGTTTGGCTTAATTATTTGGCTTAATTATTCACAATGCATCGTGAAACAAATTACTGCTTCATCTGAAAACACTTCACTCAATGCTGTAATTCTGACAATGGAGGCAACAGTCTCATATTAAACGATTGTCTTCTCCAGTACCTACTGTACCTAGTGGAATGTACACAGCGTTAGTCTGTACAAATAGTGTTTATTTCCACGAGGCAACATCCAGTCATGTCAGAATAATGGGTTAATGAAACAACAATATTTAATGCCTAAACATAATGGATGGCGTTAGGATGACGTTTATTTGACTGGAGAGGTCTTGGTCCCAATCATGCAGTGCTGGCATTTGCGTCGGGATCTGAATTGGGAACTCTCACTTTCCTGGGACTTGTGGGCATCATCGACCCCCCCAGAGAAGGGGTAAAAGAAGCAGTGGGCGCGCTCGTCAGCTCGGGTGTGGCCATCAAGATGATCACCGGAGACTCCCAGGAGACCGCTGTGTCTATTGGTATGTTTGTGGTCTTGCCTCTCTGTGTCTGACCAGTCAGCCTGGCCTCAGATGCACCCCCCAGACCATGCATTTCATTCTGTACCTACCATGTCTTGAGCATGCTGTTTTCAAGGCTTAGTGATGAATGCCCATGTCAGTGGTACACAATTCACATTACAGCTGCCTTCAAAACAGCTTTATTTTCAACCTGCTGCTACTTTTATGTTTCAATGCTTTACATTTTATTTAGTTTTAATATGGTATTCAGATCTTGATGTGGTTTTATCATGGGTTTTCCATTGTATCATCATAGCAAGCAAAAATGACAAGTGAACTCACACTTAGTCTGAAGTGGAGGCGTCTGAGACGCTTGCACTGACTGTGCCTCCCGGCCCCTGTGCTGATGAAGTGTTATGTTTTCTGATCCTCCTGCAGCCAGCCGACTGGGCCTGTATACCAAAGGGTCCCAGTCCCTCTCTGGAGAAGAAGTGGACCAGATGGACATTCAGCAGCTGTCACATATAGTTTCCCGGGTATGACGCTATGCATACTTCAGTCTTAATGCATGCAAATATACACTGTATGGAACGCATTGACATTCGCGCACTGACATGCTGGGACAAATGGGTGACATAGTTGGCCACAGACAGAGAGACTGACGGCTCATAATGGTCCTGGACACAGCAGCAAGCTAATTATGAAATAGTACTGTGAACATCAATGTGAGAACAATTAATGTGATTAACCTAATCAATATGTTACTTTGAATGTTATTTGACCCCTTGTATACCCCTTTCAAAAATTAAAAGTAAAGTTTTTTTTTTTAATCCACGCAAAGCTTCTTGTACATCACAAATGATATAACATTGTAACATCTGTTTAGTAGTCCTCTTAATGTGTGTGTGTGTGTGTGAGAGAGTGAAAGTATGCATGTTTATTTGCATGTGGGTGAGAGAGCAAAGATATGTGTGCATGCACACGTGTGTGACTGAGAAAGGGTGTGAGCGAGAGAGAGGGAGAGAAGTGTGTTTGTGTGTGAGAGAGAAACTGAGTGGATGGATGGAAAAATGGAGAGATGGTGGATGGACGTATTACTATAAAGATGAATATGATTCAAGATAGAAATATGGGGGGAAGATGCTGGAAAATCTGTTTACGAAGATTGATGTATTTGTAGACAGATATGGAAGGGGTAAGAGAAAGAGAAAGGGTGAGAGAGATAGCACTCTTAGATGGGCCGTTGCTGTGTCCCAGACAACGTTCAGCCCAGGCGACGGGAAACATTTGGGAAACGGGCTGCCTTTGTCTGCGTTTCTGCAGCCAGATGGGGAGGATAATGGTCTTTTTTGTGCATTCACAGATAGTGGTATTCTACAGAGCTAGCCCCAGACACAAACTGAAGATTGTCAAGGTGAGCTGTGATCGTTGTCAGTTGCCATGTGATACTTCCACACTGCACTTAGCTTAGCACTACCATGGAGAGAATAATACTACTGCTTTGTTGTTCTGGTCTCATGAGCACCCTGTGTCAATGAATATAATGGCAGATTATTGATGTTATTTTCTTTAATTTCTCATTAATGAAAGGTCTCCATCATGTCAGTGCTAATTGTTTTTAGTGAAATAAATTGTTATGGCTGTTAATGTATGCAATTCCTTGGACTGTGGCTGAAAGTAAATAAACTTTCAGTGAAAAGAAAATAAGACAATAAAATCTGTCTCAAATATATATTTGATTATTTTTCTTTTTTGAGTGTTTAACATATTGTGTAAGACTATTCCAAAATGTGTACTTGCATAGTACTTCCACACTCACTAATATGGTGAATGTCTTTATGTTACCAGTCTATACATCTAAATGCTTTTCCTCTGATTTTATCTTTTTTGTTCTTTTTAATCGTTACAGCCTTTGCATCAGAGGACATTTCATTAATTTCAGAAAAAGAATTTCAAGCACAGACTGTAATGGTTCAGGTTGATAGTACGTTTTGCTGTGTTACAGTGCATACGGGGGTAGAAGTGTAAACCTGTGTTCTTTCCCATGCAGTCTTTGCAGAACATCGGTGCGGTGGTGGCAATGACAGGGGACGGGGTCAATGATGCGGTGGCCCTTAAAGCCGCGGACATCGGGGTGGCCATGGGAAAGACGGGGACAGACGTCTGCAAGGAGGCAGCTGACATGATCCTGGTGGATGATGACTTCCAGACCATCATGTGAGCAGAACTGATCTCCAATGGCCAAGGCCTGAACTCCAAGGCCCTTTTCACCTGAACGCCTCATGCCTGGGTTTTTAACATTTCCATCTGTCAGATGTTACATATTATAAAAACGTGCACACGAGGGTCACATCTTTAACTGTAAGTTTATATGTGGCCAGTATAAACTAGTGATTCTTTCTGATTGTTTTTTATTGTTGCTTTAACAACATGGCCTGCAATTTGATTAATATAAACAATAATTATTTTCTGTACTTGTGCATCACCACATGTTTCCAGTCACTGAAATTCACCAAACATGCACATTGCAGATCTTTTCCATGAATATTCTCTGAGTGTGAGCGCGGAGAAAGAAGAGTGCATGTATCCACGGTTTTGAATAATGTCAATACAATGTGCGCAGTTTTGTGATGCCAATGAAAATTATTGTATTACTCTCCTAATATTCTTAAACGAGGAGAACCATGTGAATATAATATGATGTACATATATTCATTTAATAACATTGACGTAGAAGTTCTTCATGCACTGTTATTATTATTGTTATTTGTGTTTTTTTGTACAAAAAAATAGCAAAATACTGGTATTGACAGTATAGGCTCATACACCCTTTGCCAAACCAAATGCCGCAACAAGCCTAGTGAATGATTGTTTTTTCCAAAACTATTTAGGAAATTTTAATTAGTGCTTGCATTATTGGTTTTCAACAGGTCAGCCATTGAGGAAGGCAAAGGAATTTACAACAACATTAAGAATTTTGTCAGGTTTCAGCTCAGCACGTAAGTTCCCTAGCTTTGCATGATATTGTTTGTCGTATTTAAGTGGATTATTTACGTTTTTGTGAATATGTTGGTTGGCCTAGACAGTTTTTGTGCGTGATAAATGCTGTTTTGCATGTTTCTGACCTGCCAGCTTTATAATGCCAGCTTTACAGGCCAAAGCTGCTTGCACAGCAACGTTGTTCTTCAAAAAATATTTTTATAAAACATTCAATATTATTTTCACTTGAACAATTTGCTATGATGCTTGCAGGCTTAGGCAGCTACGCTCCAGAAAAAAAATCTATTTATGTGTATAGCCTCTGGAAATGTTGCTGTACCTGCAATTGTAAAGCCACCAAGTCTGGCTTTACAAAAACTTCTCTAAGTACCAAAAATATCCTTCATTGAACACTAAAATTGTCTGGGCCAATCATAATCATACGCTTAATTTGAAATACCAATAAAAAACCCAGATGGCAAAATATCCCTTTTAAGCGGCACTATAAATGTAACAAAAACAATGTATTAATAGCAGTAATTTCACAGTCTGAATAACTGTGTTTTCATTGTGACTTTCCAGGAGTATTGCGGCTTTGACTCTAATTTCCTTGGCTACTTTGATGAATTTCCCTAATCCCCTAAATGCCATGCAGATTCTGTGGATTAATATCATAATGGACGGACCGCCAGCTCAAAGGTAACTCACATTGGATAGCACATGATTTCTAGGGAGAAAAACTGCGGGCTTTGTGCTGTTTTTAAGGCGGATTAGTGATGTTATGCTCTGTTGTTTTCCATATCCTCTACCCCACCCTCACGCTGCCCCTCCCAACACCTCCCCAGTCTGGGCGTGGAGCCAGTGGATCTGGATGTGATCCGGAAGCCTCCGCGTAACGTAAGAGACAGCATCATCACCCGCAGCCTGATTGTGAAGATTCTGGTTTCGTCTCTCATCATCGTGTGCGGGACCCTCTTTGTGTTCTGGAGAGAGGTTTGTGGAGCGCACACTTATATTATACGTTGCTTCTCTTTCTTTATTTTGACGTTTTATCCAGTGCTGCTATCTTTTGTACCCTGTGGATATGGTGGACTAATGCACTTTCAATTCTCCAGATTGTAACATTCCTCTTGTTCTTGAGTTAGTACAGCACATTTTTCCTTTTACAATTTCCATTGTATCACATAGCAGATACCCCTTTTCAGGGTGATGGTCAGTGTACATGTGAGAGATTTATACAGTTGCAGGCATAAAAACTAGAATACTTAACTGTTTCCACTGTTTAATTAGAACTTCAGTAAATTGCTGATTAATTGTTTCTTTTATTCACTGGTGATATGTGTTCTGTTCTGATTGTATTTTTGTGTTTGTGAATTGTTTTGATGTTTGTTGCCCTGGGTTGAGGGCTTCTGCCATGTCAACAGACAAGATGAAAGTTAACTGCCGGGAAGCCTTAACAAAGCAGACATTTCATTAAATGTTTTGTTCTCTTTTAATAAGTGGATTGTATTGATATAGAAGCAAACACACTGAGGGCTGGGGGTGAAGGCAAAACCTTGATATCATCCGGCCTGTAAAAGGCCATTTATTCCCATGTTTTAACACACTTTAAGTTGTTGTGCTGTGAAAGTGTTCAAACCCAAGCTTTTCTGGGCCCCCCGGCAGCTGCAAGACAACGTAATCACCCCGCGGGACACCACCATGACCTTCACCTGCTTCGTCTTCTTCGACATGTTCAACGCACTGAGCTCCAGGTCGCAGGTAGGACGCCTCGGTGTTGGACTCAAACAGGAAAGCGCTGCGTGCGTTGTGTGCTTTTCGACTTTGACCGGAGGACGCATTCCTCCACTAGGGCTCTGATCTTAAGCCCGTGTCAATATTCCACTCCCAGTGGATACATTTCAGGTCAGCTGTGAAAAGTTTTTGTTCGACAGATTGTATTGCTTGTAGTCATGACAAAGTTGTGTTATTATGGCCAATCGGATCAATCGACCTTTTGTCTAAATTTGACAGAATGGCAAGAGCACCTCTTCCAGGAGGAGAAAGAGATTCCGAGTGGTTCATGCTTTTCAAAAAAATATTTTGCACTACTATGTGTCTATTTTTATGGAATAAGGGCACGCCAGTAAGCAGTTCACCACAATCACAGTTACCTAGTGCATTAGTGTGATTCATCCTGACTTGCAAATCAGGTAACTGTGATTTTGGTGTTCTGCTTACTGGCATGCTCTTATTCCATACAAATGGACACACAACAGCAGCGCGAAATATATGTTTGAATAGGCATGTAAACAGCCATTCTTTGTGGAAACCAAGAGGTGTTATCTGAATGCTTAATTTGATACTGGATAAGGTAGAATGAAGGCAAACTTGCAGTTGGAGCTCTCCACTGATCCCTGCGTGTCACCCTCTGACAGACCCGTATGGTGCATGAGATGGGCCTGTGCAGCAACAGGATGTTCTGCTATGCAGTTCTGGGCTCCATCATGGGCCAGCTGCTGGTCATTTACTTCCCCCCGCTACAGAAGGTGTTCCAGACTGAGAGCCTCAGTATTTTGGGTAAGACCAGACCACTGCAGTCTATGGTGGGGGGTTATTGCACCCTTTTTTCAGCACCAAAATGGAGATCACACTGTGTGCTTTTTATTTATATATTTATTTATTTTTAATTAATCCTTTCATTTTCCATTTATGTTTGTTGTTCAGCTGGTGAAATGATGTGCAGGACTGATGTAAAGTGCCCCTTGTGTTTTGCAGATCTGCTTTTCCTCGTGGGGCTGACCTCCACTGTGTGCGTGGTCTCTGAGCTAATAAAGAAGATGGAGAGGTGGAGAGGCCGAGGGACAGGCAAAATCGAGACATCAGATTCTTTCCACGAAGTATGACGCATGTTGCGTCCAGTGTGGAGAGAGCGGGGGGGGCTTGGATTGGTGGGGTTGGGTTTTTGGGGTGGTGCCCTGCAGAGGACACAGACTGGAAAGTAAACACGGGAGCAGGTTTTCCTTCCGTGTACTGTTCAGTTTTTGGGCTTTTCGAGTGTAATTTATGATGGGTTGTGCTGTCCTTACCTCAGAGGGGACAGTAGTGGTCAGAAACACAACCAGGCTTCAATGCTGTGGTTTGCTGCTTGAAACTGTACAACCTTTCAAGAACATTATTTATGAGGTTAACTGTTAACAAAGAGCGGTTATTGACATCATTCTCATTTTTAAAGGAAGCTTTCTGTCTTTTTTTAAACCACCTTTCTTTGAGCACAGGTGGCTGATTATAGCTTTTGTGGAACGATATGGCTCTCACATTCACGCATTCCAGCTCATCTTGCTAGACTGGTTTGAGTCCCCGTGTAGTTGCTTTGAAATATGTAACTTCACAATTTAGAAGACTACTTCTGTAAAAGAAATGTGTGCGATAATTTTGTGTACAGATTTTTGGAGGCAGTTACCACTATAAAGTTGTGTATTTTGTGGCTGAATAGATTTTTATTTGGGGGGGGGGGGATGAAAAAGAATTTAGTTTGTCCAAAAGTGGAGTATGTGTGAATGTGGTCAGTATGGTTTGGTGTTGGATGCAATGCCACTGCTATCTGCTGCATGCCTAGGGTGCTGGAATAGTGCTGTGATTTCACCATGTTTGGTTATTTTACTCTTTCATTTTTACCTACAAAGGTAATAAGTAGCCAAGGAAAATTGACAATTTTCTGTACATCATCAGTCCCTTTTATTCTTTTTGAGTCAGACATACTTGGGGTATAATTGAATAAATTAATTGAGTTTAACTGCTACAGGCTTCTATCCTTAGCTTTGAATAACAAATCATATATATATATGTATATATATATATATATATATAAATGTATTACGTTTATATGTACACAGACTAATTCATTCATTTCAGTGACTGACAAACTTCTGGTAATGTGTTTTAGAAAGAACAACACACTTGCTTACAAGTCACTCAAAGTTAAAGGTCCAGGAAACTGGATTCAAATTGTGGGTATATTCCCCACAAAATAGTGGCAAGAGCATCATTTACATATTACATGTGGGAAGGATTTCACTGGGCTTAGCGCTTTTGTTACGTAACCAACACCTAGTTAACCCCGCCCACTGAAAACCTGACGTTTATCCAAGGGGGAAAGCAAGCCAATTTTGGCACAGGCTTTTGTATGTTTTTTTAATGCAAAAAAATATTAAAACAACACATCAGCAAAGAATTCAAAGATTTCAGTTTCCTGGACCTTTAAGGAAGATACTGCAGTTGCAGTTGGACTGAATTCCTCCCCCAGTTTTAAGATTTGCACAAAAAAAGATTAATGAAAGGGGTTAAGATGATGGTCGCTTTCAGGTTCAGCCATGACCTCACAGGGAGCTCATTCCAAGTTGATTCCACTTCACATGCCCCTCCTCCCCTCCCAGCCCGCACCCCACATTCCTCTGTACCCACAGAATGAATAATCAAGTAAACCAGAATGTAGAATATATATTCATTTGTACAATTTTTGCTGTAAAATGTGTGATATTATTTATCTGTCATTTATCCAATGATATCCATTTGCACTCTTGATAGGAAGATAACCTACTGTATTTCTTTGATTTGTATGACAGAGAAGGGCCTTCTCAACACATATACTGGAGTGTTTACATCTTCAGATACCTCACCAAATGATTCAAGGCCTTTTCTCCACAGGCGAGGCAGCAGCTTCTCTCTGATGTTTCTTTAACTGGGGTGACTTTTGACCCCTCATAGCTTTTCTTTGCTTTGATCCACCTGACAGGTCCAAGTTGAGCTAGTAACAGCCCTTGTGTGTGTGCTGCTTCTCTTCCAAAAGGTACAAGTAAGGACCATCAGTGTGAAAATACTGGCTGTGCTTCTTGTTTTGTGTTCACACAGCTGAAACCAGTACTCTGTTGTGGCAGTTGGAGAATAAATCTGTACATTAAAATTTTTATAAACCTTTTAGCCCTGTCTCTAATTTTGTATGAAATTACTCTTGAAATGTCCGTATTAAAATCAAGCAGAGGAACTAAGGATAAAGGGATACTCCATGAAATAATCTCAATTTAATTATTTCATGGTCAAAAAACTGCATGCTCATACAACACTCAAACTATGACCATCACGTTACAAACCCCAGGTCCTTACTACATTTAAAACTCCCTTGAACTACTTGGCACAATAAAGGTAAATATAAATAAATAAAAGATTGCATACACCTTATTTATTTTCCTTATTGTATTCTATGTGTTGTTGCACAATCACATCAAGCTCACCAGAGTTGGCTATAAAGCAAAATTTTGCCTGTTCTCCATGGGCAGGAAAACATCACAAGCTAAATAAAAGATGCATAATGCAATATTGCATTACACACACACATCCATGTAAATTACTTGGTCACTATACAATGTAAAATATTAATGGTCACATAATTTCTTTGTTTTGATCCATACTTTAGTTTTCTGCAAACCCTGAGACTTGTACACTACATAATACTCCATAATAAATAATACAGAATTTGACAAGGCTGTTGCTTTGACTGAAAAAACTTTTCCCAAACTCAGTGGACCTAGACAATCCCATCTTGTTGGGGTCTTTGTAGTTCTAACACAGGCGGAAGGTAAAGATCATGCTTTAATGGTGGTTATTTCTGATTAAAATCAGTGAGGCATCTGAGGTCAATTATATTGCAATGATGTGGATTCTTGGTAATTCTGGCTTCTTGAACAAAGGTTTTGGTGGTATCCCTGAGCATTGTTGAGCCAAAGGGCACATTAGAACAATAGTCAAAAGGCTTTTTACTGCTGTGCATAATCTGCTATACTTTTCAGTAGTTCCAACAATACACTCTATTAGGCCAATTACAATATTCTTATTTCTGTTAAAACGCATCGTATAAAGTATCGCATAGCATTTTTGACAGTTGTTAAATTGGCACGGCAAAGGGATTGTCTTTGTTTACCACATTACCCGGTGTGGTTTTCTCACTCTCACACGGTCTCGAGTCCGGTTAGTCCGACACGTGGTCACAAATCGCACTCGGACTGGGCTGGCTGGTTCCCAGCACTGCTGATCCTCTTCCTGGTCATCATCATTACTATCGTCGTCATCGCAATCATCGCCATGGTCATCACCATCATAATTATCTTCATTTTCTCTGTCATCGTCACATTCCAGCTGTGCAGAGCTGTTGCTGGTGTCTTGGGTGGCCTGGGGACTCTCTGTATGATTCTGCTGCTGCTCTTGAGCTTGTCGCTGGCCTGTCTTCCTCCACTTTTTCGTGAAGAAGCCTGCACCCACAGAGCTCTGTACAGCCCCCATCAGGTCTCTGAAGAGTTGTCCAGGAAGATGGGGTCCCTGCAACAGGTCTTCTGGGGCCTTTCCCTCTTTCATCTCCTTCACCACTTGGTGCACCAGTGCCCCCCTGTACAACCTGTCAGAGGGGATATAAATTCTCAGTTTTCTGCTTGTACACCATAAAGCACCAGTCTGATGCAATTCCAGTGTTTTTAAAATTAAATCTACAATTTATGGTGTATTCTTAATGAGACAACACTTGTATAAAGGATGGCTTTTACAGAGAATTGCTACAGATTCTCAGAAAATACCTTAACCTTACTCCTTTGAGCACACTTTCAATATCACAGGCAGAAAAAAACTGCATGTTATTATGTGTATGTGTTTATTACAAACTGGTGAATCTGAAAGAAATAGACCAAAGTTGACAATGAGGGCAAACTGAGGTTACTGCACACCAGGCACACTCAGGCTCCGGCAGAGGAAAGCAGAGCAGCTGGTTCAGGAGAAGGCTCATCCGGAGGCAGGATTGCCATTGGCAAAAAGTGTGGGCCACACCTGGGTCAGGCCCCTTGTCTCTCTGTCTTTTCACCCGCAACTGGTTCAGCCTCTTCCAGACTGCCGCCAGGTCCCGGCCCCACTTGGTCTGTCCTAACCAAACAAAGAGGAGTCTTGTGCATGCTTTATTTTCCCCCATACCAGGCTACCTCCCCCTTCCTTTAGACAGGGTTGGTTCTCCAAATGTCTCCCCCCCCCAGCTAATGCAGTACCGAAAGCTAGGACAACAGAGCAGCGCCACCGCATTGCTCCTGTATGCAATCAGCATGACAAAACTTGGAGGACCTGAGGGTCTAAGTAATAGCAAGACATTTTAAGAAAGCATCTAATTTGTTCATGCGCATATACAAGATATCTTATTAATGTTGTTTTATTTGGTAATACCTGGAAACAGTTTTGCCTGTATGCAGGACTATTTCTGACTAAATCTGTCCCCAGGATAATTATATGAAGAACTATGGAGCATACTTGAATTACAGGCAACTTACCTTCTTGGATTTTCACTCGACTGAGCTCTCCAAACACAAATCCCAACAGCAATGCTTGAAGATGCTGCAGATCCGGCCTGGGCTCAGCATGAGTCAGCCAAAAACAGGTTACGCACACAGGTAGATGTAGGTGAGAGGGCACCAGCCGTAGCAAAGATGGTTTCACTTTCAGAGTCTCCAATAGGAACTCAAGCCGGATCTGGACCCACACCTGCAAGATAATGAAATTTTATTAACCATTATAGCACAATGCTTGTCCTGTGTTCCAGAACGTGACACACCCGGATGGTCAGAACGAAAGGGTTCTAGCGGTTTCAACCTTTAAAATCCCGTATCATAGCACTACATTGCATGGCGTCAAAGAATTTTAACATTTCAGTGTTAAACAATATTGCAGCTGTGCAAGAATGACTGTGACTCTTCAGGAGAATTCCCAAAAGAGCACAAGAAATTTCAAAGAATTGACAGAATATGAAAGTCATTTTTAATCACATTATTTTAGTCATGTTCAAAATCCAAAAGCCAGGATATTCACAAGAAGAAAAGGGCATTGACATACTACACCACTGCAGCCTGTAGTCCATGCACAACTGATGTAGGCAGACTGCAGTGCCAATCGGTTAGTCATTACTGGGAGCCCCCTGCTGACTCACCCCCCTCCCCCCCCCCTTCTTGGCTGACACTGTGGTCAATCATGCATTCCCTCAAGTTAGTCCCAATCACAGTTTCTACTGGAACAGCACACTAAGAAGTGAAAAGCTGGGTGTGTCACACAAGATCCCTCAATTTTTTTTATTTTTATGTTTAACGTCTATTTATTGGTATTTTAGTTAACAAACAAACAAACAAACAGTAATCACAGTATACAAATTATATAAAATATTGCAAAAAACTTTGTGTTTTGTGTTTTCATACACATAGGACAGGCATAGTACATATACAGTATACAGTGTAAATATCAACCAAGGTACAAAGCTGCTTTACGTGGTATTTACTGACATCTTATATTAGGTATAGCCTAGTTATTGTAGTAAAGAAATTAAGAGGGTGTTTACTGCCTGGCCTACATAATCAATAAAGGGTTGCCAAGTCTTATGGAACTTCTCAATGGAACCTCGTAGGGTGAATCTGAGTTTTTCCAGTTTAAGGTGTTGCATTACATCTTTTATCAACACAGTGTGAGTGGGAGGCTGTGCCTGTTATCAGTTCAATAGAATTAATCTGCGTGCCAGAAGGTTTATGAACCTTTCCACAGTGGAATTGAGTCCTCTAAGAGGACTATCCTCTCCTGGCACCCCAACTACTGCCAATACTGGGTCATGTTCTATCATGTGCCCTAGGATATCAGACTTTAAAAAATAGAATTCCAAAAATAGGACAGAACATGTGCTCTATCCATTGCTCCAGTTAAGCCAATGACTAAGTCCTCCTCCCAAGCGGATTTCAGAAAATCTAGGGATATATCTAATTGTTCAGACATACAGTTATAGATATAAGATATTACCCCCCTAGACAAAGGATCAACAGAAAACAAGCATTCCATCTTGGTGCTATTAGGTGCATTAGGAAAGGTATTTGTATTAGATCTAATATAGTTCCGAATTTGTAGCAATTGAAAGAAATGGGTTTGAGGCAGATTGAATTTACTGCGTAGTAATTCAAAAGAAGGAAACATGCCATTTATATAAAGATCTTTCATTTTTATAATGCCATTACGAGTCCATAGTTGAAAGGAGCTATCTAACAGAGAGGGATGGAAATGGATTTTAAGGGACTGTAGATCCCTCAATTTTTTAATGCCATCCTACTGGCTCTCGGTAGTGGCCTGTCAAGTTTCTGTTCACATAACAACTGAAAATTGGTCCTGGAGGGCCACAGTACAATGTAGAACAATACAGGTGACTAAATTATGAGGATAGATGGTATTTATTACCTTGTTCAGGCTCTCCAAAGGTAGGTACAGAACAGTTTTTATCAGCTCAGCAGGAACAGAAGATGGCTTCAGAAACAGACCCTGTCTCCCAAACTCCTGTACACAGTAAGCCGAACACAAGTTCACCCTTGCATCCACAAGGCTCATCTTTCTGTCAGTTTGCTTCTGCTTCCCATGAAGTAACAGGCTGTATAGAACCTGGCGAATGGGATGTGAGGTTGTGTTGCAACTTGGTAGCTGGAAATCCTCAACTTGACTGTACAGCATCACTCTTCGCAACACCAGTACATTTAGGATGAAGAAGCCCAATTGCCCCTTAGCCAATGCCAGGAGGATCCATGTTGGCAAGGCCCTAATGCCATCTGGCATGTTGGACTGTGGGGCTCCCTCTGTGAAGAATGGGACCAGGTTGCTGGCAGAGAGCTGGTAGTACTTCAATCCAGAGGAGAGGAGGGAGTGGACATACCTTCTACTGTGGGCACTTCCAAGAACTTCCAGCACCCCTTTCAGGGCCGCCTGTGGACCTGTGAACTGAGCCAACCAGTGAAGGAGGTTGTCAATGCAATCATGGGTCCTATCTTTGGACTTGCGTGGCCCTTCTGGGAAATTGGCCTGGATGAAGAATGTCTTCATGATGTGTTGCAGATTAGTGTAATCATGGCTAGCCATGGCAGTATAACCGACCATGGTAGCAAACAGTGGTAGAAGCTCTTTATTCATGTGGTTGAAGTGTGTACAGAATCTATTGATGGAGAAGAGCCGAGCATCTATGTACATCTCCGAAGTCTTCTTACACGCTTTCACATTGTCCCAGCAAAAATAATTTGTGGGGACACACCCTCCCTTCAAATCAAAGATGTAGAAGATGCTGTCCATGGTCAGCACTGCACAATTCCACTGGTTGGCCAGGGACGCTATTTCCCTCGAAGCCTCTGCAATGCACTGAACAAATGGCACCTGCATTTCAGACAGGACCTGCCTGAACACAGTTTTACCAAGGACAGGTAGGATTGTCCCCCGAGATCCTGTTGACAGGGCGTGAGCCACTGTAATGTTAGTTTGGGCTCGCTGCTTGAGAATCTTGAACTTCTTGTCGGTGTGATCCATACTGCCATCCAGCACAACAAAGGGGCGTATGTTACAGAGGAAGAGGGCCCTAAAAAATTTACGGATGCGATGAGAAAAGGAGTCATATTCTCCCCCATGCTGGTGATCAAAACATGAAACTAAATACAGTCTGCGGTACAAACTGTTGCCATCGATGACAAGTGTGGTGTTTCTTAAATGCAGATCAATAAAAAAATCTGTGCTTTCAGCCATGTACTTTGAGAAATCCTGAATCCACATGATGCTGTAAAAAATGGAGCAAAAAATTAATCTTGCAAGCTTGCTCTGTTTAGCTTTAATCCAGTTTTTGACTTTTCTGTAGTACTTTATGTTGTAGTTTAGCCTTGTAGGTGCACACGTAAGTGATTACCAACAAGAGGGAGTGTACAGTATTTTGTTTCATAGGCTTATCAGTTTATCATACAGTTTAAATAGCATAAATATGACGGAACAACCACAACATAAGGTTTCTGCACCGCAGATGCCAGAACACTACTACTTTTTGTTAGAATTATTTTTATAAATTTATTTATAAGGGGTCCAAACCACCACAGGGGGAACCTGTTGTTTTTGTTAGGATTGTGGTGCAATAGTACACAACACAATATTGACATTTATGAGCCTAGTACCTGTGCCCAATTTGACTGAGAGTTTTAAAATGTAGTAGGGTGGATAAAGCGAATGTGGGACACTTTTTGATAGATTCAGTAGGAGTTTGATGGCTGAGCACGCCCACTGTAAAGACATCAGTCCAATAAAAACAATTGTTGAATGACAGTAACTACTGTAGCAACAATTCAAGAATGTTTTTTTTTTGATTGGCTGTTGATTTGTACATAGCAGAGTAATGCAAAGCTTAAGTATATACAGTACTGTGCAAAAGTCTTAGTCACCCTAGATTTTTAAATATAATATGTAGTATATATTTGGTCTTTTTGTTTTCTGCATTAGTGTGTCAGTAGAAAAGAGCAAATTTGAGATTTCCAAACATGAATTTTCCAAAAAATGAAATTTTACAGATACATTTCTGTATTTTGTTAAATAAAGTAATATTTTAAGTAATAGACTACTTCTCAGACAAAAACTTGATCAAGGGTCTCTGGGATTACTTGGAGAGCCAGAAGCAAGCGAAACAGCCAAAAGTCTGCAGAAGAATGTGGCAAGTTCTCCAAAATGCTTGGAACAACCTACCAGCCGATTTTCTTATAAAACTACAGGACAGTGTACCTAAGAGAATTGATGTAGTTTTAAAGGCGAAGGGTGGTCACACCAAACATTGATTTTATTTAGTTTTTAACTATGTACTACTCTTTATATTATTTTTTATAACCTTTCATTTCATCATTTTTGAAAGCATCTTAGCTGTACAGCATTTTTTTTTTTTTACAGGTGCCTAAGACTTTTGCACAGTCCTGTATATATATATCCCTTTCCGGGCGGCATGGTGGTGCAGTGGGTAGCACTGTCGCCTCACAGCCAGAAGGTTGTAGGTTCAAATCTCAGCTTTCTGTGTAGAGTTTGCATATTCTCCCTGTGTCCGTGTGGGTTTCCTCCCACAGTCCAAAGATGTGCAGGTAGGCCGACTGGAGACTCCAAATTGCCTATGAGTGTGAGTGTGAGAATGAATGGTGTGCGTGCCCTGTGATAGACTGGCGGCCTGTCCAGGGTGTATTCCAGATAGGCTCCAGCATCCCCTGTGATCCTGCTCAGGATAAGCGGGTATAGATAATGGATGGATGGATGGATATTCCTTTCCTTGTGATTCTACCTCTGTGTATGAATTACTTGTTTTGTGGTTTTGTTGAAGGATGGTCAAACAACAAGCCACTGATTAAACAGATGAGCATGGCTTTTCACTTAAACTCTTGGCACTATAAGACTGTTTCATGAAGTTTAGGTGCTATGTAAATAAGGTCAGTGTTCCAGGCAGACATTTTGATTCAAAACTTTGCTTATGAATCTATTGATAGCTGGATCGCTAGTTTGGTAGGTGGCAAATGTAGTATTGAACTGAAAACAAAAGCTTCAAGTGATGTAAGGAAGAGAACTGTAAAATGTAACAGACTAATAAGCAGCTTTTTCTATTATGACATACTTGACTAAAACATTATTAGATAAGGCCAAAATATTCAGGAATTGAATGGGATTTGAATAATTATTTTAAAATGTTTGAACGATTTCATTCAATTACTGAATAAAGCTAACTGATTTTACTAGAACATGTACTTGGGTAGTTGTAACATCTGACTTGTGTCAAACATTACAAACATTATTGTGGCACATATACTGTCTGTAAATACATTTAAAAGCTATAAACAATTAGTATAAAGACTTTTGCATAAAAATCACTGGTATAGGTGAAGCGGGGTGAAAAAAGTGCTACAATTGCCCTCAGTCACCCTATAAATCCCCCAATGAAATAGCAACATTCGTTATACAAATACACAGTATCTGCACAAATATGAATAAAACATCAACAGATCATAAATTTTTAAGCTATAATTAATAAACAAAACAAAGCTGGCATAAACGGGTCTATTAAAGTATTTCTGTAGTTGCATACTTAACATTAAGAAACAAACCATCAACATTAAGGTAAAATAAGTTTTCTATTTCACCCACACACAAATTTTATATTAACAAAAAGAACAATTTTCATAAAATGATATTTCTGCGCATATACGTTTACCTTGTGAGCAGCATACAGCCAAGCGTTATCTCACTGCAGGAAAACGAAACCGAAAGGGGACATTTTACCGTACTGTTTAGAATATAAGAGCAATAGTTTTCAGCGTTAGGTTATTCATTGCAATGGTTTAATGAAATGTATCCATTCAATCAATAAAATTAATCAATCAACGTTTATTAACAATTTACAGTTAATGAATTATTTGTTAACATCCCTAATGTGTATGCATTTCAGTCTCTAAATTGTATTATCTGATATGATTCATACATTTATTTGTATTATTATTATTAGTTACTCATAACAAACACAGTACAAAAAGAAGTATCTGAACAAAAACATGTTTTCAATGTACAAAAACGTCAAGTTACTCATGCATACAAAGCACTGTCTATAAGTCATTAACTGAAACTTGCTAAATCCAGGCCTGTCATTGATATCAAAATGAGACCAAATTACAACAAATGGCTATCTTGGCTCACAAAAACTAAACAAGCTCTATTCCAAAGCAATGCTGCCCAATGTTGCCTGAATCATGTAACTTGGCTCAGTGTTTTTTCATCTTACCATTTGAAGAGAATGTGTCATTCAAACTTTGTGTCACATAATTACAGCGATCACAATTTTATCAAGCATTTGTTTATTTTATCTCAAAGTGTGCTTGTGAAATCTGAAAATATGAAAACATTCCTTCCATGTTGCTGAGAACATACAACCCATTTTATTGTTTTTTGTCTTTTTGTAAACATCTTTTTTTCTGCAGCTTCAAAATTAAACAGAATTGGCTCCAGTTTCCAGTTCACTAAAAATACACATTAAAAGCATTAAACATTAAAACTAGCACAATAAACGGTATAGTAATATATACAGTGGTATAATAGTTTATTATATACATTTACCCAGTATTTTGTATGATTCACACTACATTTGTGTTGGAATTGTTCTGTATGATCCTGACACTGGACTGCTCCAAATAGAATCCAGGGAAGATAGGACCAGTAGGTTTGATATGAAATGTGTGAAGTTGGGTCCTTTTCTTCATCTCTTCTTTGGTAGTCTGAATAACCTCTTCCTCCAAAGTAAAAAAGGAGAGGGTTCTCCTTTCACAGTCCAAACATACCCTCATCCTGCCAGGGGCATGCAGAACAGAGCTCAGTGTTGAACTGGAGTGTCGGGTAGGGCCTTCGAAGGCTTGCAGCCGTCGACCGTCCCAGCGGAGGGCCCAGGCAATGCAGGTGTCCACCCAGGACTGGTTGGAACCCTTGCAGGTGGCTCCCACCTCCCACCTCCGACCTCCTGACAGAACCACCTCCCACATATGCTGCCCTGTTGAGAAACCCTGGGAGCACAGGACTTGGGGGTGCAGTCGAAAGCGTTCTGGGTGGGAGGGAAATACCTGTCCTTTTTCTACCCACTCTGCAGACAAGAGATCTCCAGACAGGCACAGATTGCTGTGAGCAGTATTGCGGTCCAGTGTTAGTTTGGCTCTCTGTAATTGTAACTGAGGGGGGCTCTTTTGGATCTTGCTCATATTTCTCCAAGCCTGTGACCTTGTAGGCACAGTTAGTTTCAACAGGATCTCTTGACTATGGCTAAGCCTATCTTGAATCATTTTGCCCAACCTTCTTGCTAATGTCTTGCCCTCTTTTTCAATTTGTTTAACCGAAGCCCTGTCCAGCTCCCATTTTGTCAATGTGTAGCCCTGAATGTGGATGTCAACTTTCAAAAGCTTCTCCAACATTTTCTGGCAGGAATTCACAAACTCCCAGTCTGGCATGGGATTCTGCTGTAATTCCCGTGCTTCAACAAGGAGCTGTTCTGAGGCATCCTTCTTCTTCTGCATCTCCCCTTCGTATGAGTCCAGTCTAGCGTGCTGACGGTTCTCCTCACCATCAATAAAATCCAATATGCTCTGTTCATCTGCTGAGACCATTTCATGGATCATGTGGAACAGCCCAGAGATTTGCTTCTTAAGCCTGCTCCGGTCAGCGATCACGTGTTCCTGTGCATCCTGCAACCAGCTCACAACTTCCTGCAAAGCCTTCTGTGACTGCTCCAGCCTCCCAATCTCTCCCATTAGCACAACCCTCATCTGTGCCATGGCCTTGTCCAGCAACTGGCAGCTATGGTCCTTATGGCTCTCCTGGCAGGACCGGCAGAGGCAAGCCTTGTGCTGAGGACAGTAATACTCCCAGGGCTCCCCATGCTCTGGGCAGTCTGCTATGACAGGTAGAGTTTCAGAATGTCCACTGTCACCTCCCTGCCCAAGCGAAGGTTCTGATGACTCCAGGGAATACAAAGATGACTCTCTGACAACTTGGAGGTGTTCAACGATGCTAGCAAGTTTGATGTTTCTCTGTAAAACAGGAAGCTCCCTAAATTCCGCCCGGTACTCAGGGCAACTGTAAATCTTTGTTGTGTCCTGGTTTTCCCATCCCTTGCACAAGCAGTCACGGCAGAAGTTGTGTCCACAATGAAGAAACTCAGGGTTCCTGTAGATGCGCAGGCAAACAGAACAGCTCAGTTCAGCCTCCATTTTTGTAGTAGGGGATGACATTGTCTCCCAGAAGAAATATATGCTTCCGATTCACTGTTATTGGGTGAGAAGAATTTCACTACGGCAGAGCAGAGAAATCTCAGAGATGCCTTTGTTTCTCTGATAAAATCTATCGTCTTTCCAGTACATTTATTTGCTTGCCTATGGTTTTTAAAGTACCATCTCAAAAAAGACGTGACAGCAAGCAATCTCAAATTTGTAGCAGTAGATGAGGAACTATTTTCAGAAAGAGGAAGGGTAATTTCCTTTGACCTTATATGGGATTGCGTGTTTATGTGCTAAGTAAGGCTGTAAAAAAAGCGGAAATGCTCTCAACACCCTGATTAGACAGGCAATAAAATAAAGAATCATTTTGCATGTGGTCAACTACTAATGTAGTAAAGAATCTGGGTGCATGCAAGTATGTGTTATTTGGGGATTTATTCAATTGTATTTGTGGAAGAAAATCTTTATATATAGCTCAATGTTCCATTATCTAGCACAGGCTTGTATATTAATATACTTCCAAAATTAATTATGGAATTATAACATTGTGTTATGATACTGTAAATGTGACTTTGTTGAAACTGCAATTGCTACAGTGGAATGTTGCCCTGGTTTAATACATGGAAAGCAGATTACCTAGTACTGGATTGTTTTTATTTGGAATCTCATCTGACAGGAATATTTTAAAAGTCTAGTTTTTTTTTTTCAAAATTGCACAATTTAACAACTCAATTAAGTTATTTTTAAAGATACAGCATTTCTTGATTAACTGGAATCAGTTATAGTTTGTGTCTTAAAATTTGCTCTGTTATTAGTAGCCTTTGGAATAACCTAAATTCTGTCATCAAGTGAAAACATTGCGGAACAGACGTTTCAGCACAAATTGTGCAATGAGATTGCAAATTGTAGAGCAATAGCAAAAAAGAAAATCTGTGGAGGAAGTGAGCATTACAGACACCATGGAGGGGCAGAGGGATGGGGTTGGAGCCTATCCTAGCATGCAGTGGGCAAGAGGTAGGAGCACACCCTTGCCAGTCCATTGCATTGACCACGCACCTTTCACTCAAACATTCTGACCTTTAGTGATTTAGAGTCTGAAATCAGCCTACTCCATGTCTTTGGACTGTGGGAGGAAACCAGAGTACCCAGTGGAAACAGGTGGAAAGGCCACAGAAAGGCCCTCAGTCAGTATTCAAACTTACTAGCCTGTATATAGCTATGAAGGTAGCTAACAAGGCTTTGTAGCTAGCTAGCTAGCTGCTAACTTGCGAGTGATAAAGCCCCTGGCCCCTGGGTCTGGCTGCGGAAGTCAACCATCAAGACCCCGTCAAGCGCCAGGACCGTTCCAACTTAGCATAATTCGACGTGATTGTGTAAATACATGTAGGCTGTGATGGTGTTTGAAAAATACAATGTTCAATAAGCCCAAGGTGCCGATCGCAGGTTTTGACATCAAAAGGCTCATAAGCATGACATTATGGCTGTTTGGAAAACCACAAAAGTAAACAAATCACAATAATAAATCCATGGCTACAAAGTTATGCAAGGAGACGGGTGATTTCAATGTGAATTGAATTGAATTAAATTGAATTGAATTGAATAGATTTTATTTCGAACATGTAAGAAAAAATAAGTAAGAAAAACACACACAAAAAAGAATGACCAATAAAATGAACAGTAAACATGTAAAGCAAATTTTTTCTATAACTTAAATTATGAACTTCATGTTTATCATATATACACATAAATAATTACCTTCAAGTTCATCATATACAATTTAAATATTACCTTATTAGTAACGTGTCTTGTCGCTTGGCAGGGTCTTGGCGGGGGACTTCCAGCTCCGCTCCTGTTTCCACGTGATGCACCACGTGATGCAACTTCCGAGGGTCCTGGCGACTGACGGGTGAGACCAGAGAGTGAGACTTGTTGGGTACAGACCAAGCGGCCAAAACCAGACTTCGTTTTTGAAGCTCATTTCCTGGTGTTGTAGTTCCTGGTTGCTCACTAGCGCCACTACGGATGGCTCCAGTATAGGTGTTTTCATATCCGGTTTCCATGTAAGTCTACGGTACAAATGCAATAAAAATACAAAGCCACTAATTTTTTCTCACAAGAACAAATAGTCATAATAGGTGTATTTTATTCGTCTTATGACTGTCCATGGGTCTATTTTATGATTTATTGCATCATTTGGGCACAGGGCCAATATTTGTTCTGGACCAATGAGGTACAGCTTGCGTCACTTCCGGATTACATCGGAGGACTATTCTACAGTAGGGGCCACAGTCTATGGTCACTGGGGTGGGCGGCGGCGCTCCTTGGCCTTGCCATTGCGGCTCCGGCTACGGTCCGCCTGTGCTAAGTCTGAAAATGCAGGCATCCCATTTCGTGGTGATTTCATTATGGCGTGTGCTATTTACAGCTGCTCTAGACGACCATAAAATAATCCTCCTCTTAAGTTTTTCGGTAGCCGAGTCATTTTTACTATTTCCTTTAGCCTACTTAACCAAATTATTAGTTGGCAGAAAGCGTAATCAGCTTGCTATATTTGGTAGTCCAGTAGTAGCCTATGCTAAAACAGTTCGCAACTTCGGCTACCAAGCCATTTGACTAGCTAGCTAACCTTAACCGGCAAACATTCAATCTGTCAGACGTGTTTGGCGGCTTGTCAGTCGTGTACATTCCGTAAATGTCTACCTGGGCCATGCTTCAAGCATGTGACAAAGCTACTATAATCCCGATTTTGGGATAAACACTTTTTCAGTTTCACGAAGCGAATTAAGTGTCTCAAGGTTCATTTGCTGAAATCACACACACAGAATTTAACGAAATTAACCATCTTGGCATTTAGAAAGGAATATGTTTTTAGCATTTAAGAGACCGACAAGCTGGGCATTTAAGACAGTGGTTCTCAGAATCGGTTCTGGGGGCTCCTTGCGTATATTGGCTTTTCTCCATTGGTTTTGATGATTTACAAGAAAAAAACGATAGCCTAATAATAATTAGAAATTCAACGTAGGCTACATTATTTTTGTCTTCATGCACCAGGTGGAAAACTTGCTGTACAAAGTGCGTTGTCATATTTACACGCCTGCAGATCAGTTATTAAAATACTTGGTAGATTTGTTAATAACCGCTGACAGTGTTAATTTTATTCGGTAGAAAGTGATTTGCGAACGATCGGTCAGCTAGCGTCACCCAGCAAGTGAACACCACAAACGGCGATGGAGTAGCTAGTAGTAGCAGTTACTGGCTCATTAACTGACTGGCGAAAACCTACGACGATAACTTGCTCGGTTAACAGCAGATCTACCAGACAGTTATACGAAAATTAGCCTAGTCAAATCACCAGTAGCCTAACACTCCGATTGATTGACCATCAGTGTAGTCAATGTTCTTCCCCTGTGGTTCATATTGCTAATGCGTGAGCTAACCACGGATAGCCTACCTAGCTCACTGGCAAGCTGATATGCTAGTTAAGCATATTCGTTTTGCTGAGAAACATGAATTGAAGATAACTGAACATAGCCTAATTGTATTTTTAATGTCATACATATAACGTGATTACATGACAGTACAGTCACGGATGGAAATTAAACTCCGTAAACATCTGATAATATATTTTAAAACATAACGGCAGACAGTCAGCTAGCCTCGTTCAGGTTGATGGGCTTTTCCGCACCGGACTGTCAATCAAATTGTAAAAATCACAGAGCGGCTTTTAAACTCTGTGGTTTTGGCTCCAACTCCAAAATGGCCGCGCCCGCCATTGAGCTTCAAAACGTATTTTCGGAGACCCACGGAGAGTCAATGGGTGACGTCACAGTAGCTTTGTCCATATTTTTTACAGTCTCTGGTACAGACCAGAGACTGTAAAAGATATGGACAAAGCTACTGTGACGTCACCCATTGACTCTCCGTGGGTCTCTAAAACACGTTTTGAAGCTCAATGGCGGGCACGGCCATGTTCTCGATTTGGAGCCAAAACCATAGAGTTAAGCGTTCTTGTGATTTTTACATTGTGATTGACAGTCCGGTGCGGAAAAGCCCATCAACCTGAACGAACGATTGCAGAACGAACTTGAGGCTAGCTGACTGTCTGCCGTTGTTTTGAAATATATTATCACATGTTTACGGAGTTTAATTTCCATCCGTGACTGTACTGTGTCATGTAATCAAGTTATATGTATGGCATTAATAATACAATTATGTTCAGTTATCTTCGATTTATGTTTCTCAGCAAAACGAATATGCTTAGCTAGCGTATCAGCTTGCCAGTGAGCTAGGTAGGCTATCCGTGGTTAGCTCACGCATTAGCAATATGAACCACAGGGGAAGAACATCGACCACACTGATGATGGTCAATCAATCAGAGGTGTGTAGGCTACTGGTGATTTGACTAGGCTAATTTTCGTATAACTGTCTGGTAGACCTGTTGTTAACCGAGCAAGTTATCGTCGTAGGTTTTCGCCACAGTCAGTTAATGAGCCAGTAACTGCTACTAGCTACTCCATCGTCGTTTGTGGTGTTCACTTGCTGGGTGACGCTAGCTGACCGATCGTTCGCAAGTCACTTTCTACCGAATAAAAATTAACACTGTCAGCGGTGTTTAACAAATCTACCAAGTATTTTAATAACTGATCTACAGGCGTGTAAATATGACAACGCACTTTGAAAAGCAAGTTTTCCACCTGTTGCATAAAGACAAAAATAATGTACATTGAATTTCTAATTAATATTTTCTTGCTAGCTTCTAGCTTTGTCACATTCGTGCAGCATAGCCCAGGTAGACATTTACGTAATGTACACGACTGACAAGCCGTCAAACACGTTTGACAGATGGAATATTTTCCGGTTAGGGTTAGCTAGCTAGTCAAATGGCTTGGTAGCCGAAGTTGCGAACTGTTTTACCATAGGCTACTGGACTACCACATATAGCAAATAAGCGTTAGCTGATTACGCTTTCTGCTAACGAATTATTTGGTTAAGTGGGCTAAAGGAAATAGTAAAAATGACTCGGCTACCGCAAAACTTCAGAGGAGGATTATTTTATGGTCGTCTAGTGCAGCTGTAAATAGCACACGCTATAATGAAAGCACTACAAAATGGGATGCCTGCATTTTCTGACTTCGCACAGGTGGACCGTGGTCGGAGCCGCAATGTCAAGGCCAAGAGACGCCACCTCCCACCCCAGTGACCACAGATTGTAGCCCTTACTGTAGCTCAGTCCTCTGCAGTAATCCGGAAGTGACGCAAGCTGTACCTCATTGGTCCAGAACAAATATTGGCACTGTTCCCAAATGACGCAATAAATCATGAAATCGACCCATGGACAGTCATAAGACAAATAAAATACACCTATTATGACTATTTGTTCTTGTGAGAAAAAATTATTGACTTTGTATTTTTATCGCATTTGTACCGTAGACGTACATGGAAACCGGATATGAAAACACCTATACTGGAGCCATCCGTAGTGGCGCTAATGAGCAACCAGGAACTACAACACCAGGAAATGAGCTTCAAAAACGAAGTCTGGTTTTGGCCGCTTGGTACAGACGACCCACAAGGGAATCTAGTCTCACCGGGCGATTGGCGGTCATGGCGCTTGACAGGGTTTTGACCATAGACACATGCAATCTAAATACAAAACTTTTTTATTATGAAGAAGAGAATCTGATAAATGTGAGATATGCAAACCTAAAGAGAATGTAAAATGTGCTAAAATGTAAGATGATGCAGAAAGAGAGAGACTTCATACAAGATGGGTCTAAATGATAAGCCAGAGGCTGGGTCATTGTGGTTTTAACAAGTGCCTGTATGTTATAGGCAGTAGTTAAACATGTACTTTTAGTGTGCCACTGTGCCCGAAATACAGTGCAGAAAGGGCATCATTCTTTAAATATCTATCAGATTTAGGAATTTCTGTCTTTCCTCTTAAATCTATCCTTGGCCGAAACGATAATCATCAGCTCATTGAAAGAAAAGTTGTGCAGTTTTTTTACGTAACTGAAAACGCGAGCCGATATTATTGCTTTGACCAGTGGAGGGCAGTAATACGCATATTAGCGTGTACACTGCCGGAAAATCACAAGAAGAAGAAGAAGAAGACGAAGAAGAAGAAAGAAAGAAGAAGAAGAAGAAGGAGGGTTCAGCAGGTCACGGCATAGATATAGATGTATGTATGTCTATGGTTCACGGCAGCTTTAGTAATAAACACGTGCGAGTTGAAATTGGTAAGACATTGTCAGACTAATCAAAATTTATTCAAAATTGCTGATAATGTTCGTGTTTCAATTTATCGGCAATACTGGCAAAGTGCATTGTACTGCCACTGTTCAGTTGAATTAGTTATAGCAAGTACTGTCTAAATAGATTCGCTAGCGCTACCATATCTATCTATCTTACATTAGCTCAATCTCACACTAGCTAGGATATTGATTTGCTGGCTACAGTTGTTATTAGCATGGTATTATGTTGCTTGGCTTGAGGAATGGCAGATTAACTGTTTTATAACAGCTAGCTAGGCTAAATGCTGTAGTTCAGTAGCACGTGACATGTGGTTTACACACATATGCATTACTGGGTTATGCTAACTGTTTGTATAGCTGGCTGTCAGGACGCTGACTTTTTTTATTGCAGTTTTAAGGTGCGGGTGTGGGGCTGGTTCCCTTGTGCAGTTCTGATGGAGAATTATCAGAAAGCGCGCACAGTGGAGCAGCCTTTCCCCTGCCAGTTCCCTGGATTGGCCAGTGATACCCCCGAGGTTAGGGTGAAGGAGGGCAGCAAGATCCGCAACCTGATGGGCTTCGCCATGGGCCGCATGGAGGCCGATACATGCCGGCAGATCCTCTTCTCTGGTGCTGGTAAAAGCATTGCAAAGGCTATCACTTGTACTGAGATCCTTAAACGACGTATGCGTGGCCTGCATCAGTACACCCAGCTGCTGTACCGCACTGTACAGGAGGTGTGGGAACCCCTGGAGCCTGGTGCAGGCCTGGATAGCCTCACTGTCAGCAGAAATGTGCCTGCCATTTGGGTACTGCTTTCCAAGGACCCCCTTGACAACACCCAGCCAGGGTACCAGGCACCCGGTTCCTTCAACACCCTGTGGGCACAGGCTGCCAGAGAGGAGGAGGCAGGGCCGGGGCAGAGGAGAAAGAGAGGTGCTGGTAGGGGAAAAGGGGGCTCCGTCAGGCAAGCAGGGGGTCGGGAATATTCTAAAAAAGACAACCGTGGAGGGGTCATGTAAGATTGTGAACAGCACATTTTGGGAGCAGGTGGAGAACTTGTTGATGAGCTGGTGTCCACCTCAGTGTCATGCGATTGCTGACTGTGCTGAAACTCATCCCTTCCTGTTCATACATTTATTCACTGGGGTGGCGGAAACACAAAGCCAATGTTGCCAAATATTCAGACCAGAATTTTTCCAAAATGGTTCTTGTGGATGGGTGTTATTTGCTCTTGGCAGGACTTGCATTTTTTGAGGGAAGTATTTTCCACATATTTCAGTTATTTTTGACAATTATGACAAACTCATGCTCAGCTCATGGACTTCTTAATTGTTGACTCATGTTTCTTAGTTTTACTTTTCATTTTGTGTTTTCGTGAGATTTTGTAAGAATGGTTTACAAGACTAATTCTGGTGGAAAAAGTCCATGTTGGCAACTCCGGACGGAACCTTCTTTGAATGTCTGAAGGTCAATGTAGGTGAACAATTACAACGAATTGCCGAATTAAGAAATAATTTGATCTTTGAGTTGTAGAGACAGCGTAGTAATGTTTTTTTTTAAGTATTGGAATTTTGTTTGTGTTTTTTGAAATTTTTTGGGGGATTTTGTTCTTTGTCAAGTACAAATTAAATGTACAGATTTACATAACTTTTTTAAATTGAGTTTTGTTTTTTCAAGTGCAAATTAAGTTTGATTACAGTGGATGCATGGTTTATTTGTTCTATTGCGGTTTTAAATTGTCTTTTGATCTGAAATCCAAAAGTAGGCTATATAGCAAAAATAACAAATTTCACTCTACTGTTACCATACTTAGGGAGGGGGCCACACACACACACACACACACACACACAGTGCAGTAGGTATTTTGACAGTGATACAGTTTTAGTTGTGTTTGCTCTGTGTTCCAGCATATTTGATTTGAAATTAGATAATGATTATGAGATTAAAGTGCAGGCTGTCGGCTATAATTCGAGGATATTTACATCCATACCCTGTGACGCATTTAGGAATTACAGTGTTTTTAAACATGGTCCCTCCAAATTTTCATAATCTAAAATACCGACCCGGATCTGATCATTTTTCCACTCTAGGTTGATCTTCTAGTCACTGATCGGAAAGAATTGTTTGGCATCTTCAAAAAAAATTATATACCAGGTGAAGTTTCTTGTTTAATTTTTTTAATAGATGTGGTCTGGGGAGATTAATGGTATACTCAAACACCTAGCAAATGGCATACAGAGACAAGATGGTGTTTCTAAAAAGTATTTGTACAGAAATGTTTATTTTTAATAAAGCATAAATACACGTTGCATTTCAAATGGATTTTTGTAGATGGCAGCCACTGGCATGCATGTTCAGTATGCACAAAAGTAATTAAACCCTGTTCTACGGTGGAGAAACACCTTGATTTTACTACTAGATTTGCAATATAAATTTGGTATGACAAATAAGGTCTGGAAAGGAAACCGGTGTCGGATTATCTCATGCATCTTGAAAATGCAAATATGTCAGCATAGATCTTGGTTCTCAACTTGTATGACAGCTTCCCAGGAAGGATTGAAGCTTATTGAATCTTTCTGCCTTCCCTCTCTGTATTACACAAAAGGAATCAGTCACTTCTTGAAATCTGACAGCGCTGGTTCAGAAAGCATTCTGCCCTCTGAGTACCTGGCTCCCCCCAAGTTCCTGCTCCTAGTACACCCAGACCTCAATGCCAGTTTCTGTCAGTCTCTTGGAACTTGGTGTCATGTCAGTCAGTCAGTCAGAACCTTTATTTAAATTCTCGGAGGTACAATTGAGGGCCAGGCCCTCATTTTCAATGTAGCCGAGATTACAAACACAATTAAAACACAATAAGTATAATGACATATCACAATATAGCAGCAGTAACTAAGATAGTATATAATAAAGTAACTAGAATAAAATAAAGTAAAATATAATAAAAGAAATAATAAAATAAATAAAATCAAGCACAGATAAGATCAAAAACAGATACAATCAGAGACAGGAATGTTCAAAACTAGCGATCTGAACTGCCCATAAGTTGGTAGAGAACTTATTTTCAGCAATTGTTGGAGCTCATTCCAGGAGGATGGGGCACTAAAATGGAATGCTGACTTCCCAATTTCTGATCGAGCCCGAGGGACCTTAAGCATAAGCAAGCCATTTGATTGGGTTCAATAGGGTCCAGAGCACCACTCTAACAACCTTGTAATATAAGGTGGAAGCATGGCCTTAAAGATAAACAAAAACCAGTGTTTATCACGCCTCACTGCCAGAGAGGACAGACCCACCTTGGCGTAGAGAACACAGTGGTGGGTACCATAACTATCGCCAGTGATAAATCTGAGGGCAGAGTGATAGACTGTGTCCAAGCGCTTAAGAGAAGAAGGAGCAGCAATTCTATAAATAATGTCACCATAGTCTAACACTGAAAGGAAAACTGCTTTAACAATTCTTTTTCTACTGATCATAGGGAAGCAAGATCTGTTTCTATAAAGGAAGCCAATTTTTTGTCTCAGTTTGCTGACAAGATCATCTATATGGAATTTAAATGAGAATTTCTCGTCAAGCCAGATGTCAAGATATTTTTATTCAGAAACTCTCAATTTTAGAACTATTTGCAGTGGATATAAATATACTATCATAATCAGTGCTTCTGGCCTTAGTAAACAACATGAATTTTGTTTTGCTTGCATTAAGAACCAGCTTAAACTTAACTGAAGGGCATTAAAAGCAAGCTGCAGTTTCTCAATGGCAAGCTGAGCAGAATCAGCAATACAATATACAATAGTATCGTCTGCGTATAGATGGACTTGACAATCATTTAGTGAGAAAACAATATTATTAATGTAAATGGTGAAAAGGATAGGGCCCAGAACTGATCCCTGCGGAACCCCCTTTGACACCGGCAGGAAGCCAGACTGGGTGCTCACACACTGAAGTCTCCCATACAAATAATTATGAAACCACTCACAAGCTTTACCATCTAAACCAATGCTGCACAGCTTCTGTAAAAGCAAAGCGTGATCCACTGTGTCGAAGGCTTTAAACAGATCTACAAAAAGGGTAGCACAGTGTTTCTTACTGTCTAGAGCAGACATAATATTGTTTGTAACTAGCGTAACAGCTGAGATAGTGCTATGCTTGGCTGTAAATCCGGATTGATGTGGGCTTAGAACTGAATGACTAGAAAGAAATACTTTGAGTTGATTATTTGCCAGAGATTCCAGAATTTTAGCTAGGCATGGTAATTTGGAGATTGGTCTATAATTGTTTAGATCATTTCTATCACCTCCTTTGTGCAGTGGAAATACATGTGCCAATTTCCAGATACTAGGGAATATGCCTGTTGAAATAGAAAGATTGAATATGTGTGATAACTGCTCTTAGAAAAAAAGGATCTAATTTTTCCGCTCCAGTAGAGCTCCTGGGATCAATGGTTTGCAAGGTCTCAAAAACAACACTAGCAGAGAAGGGCTGAAAGGAAAACTGAAAGGCCTGGTTCACAGTATATACACAATCATCACTAATAAGAGGGGGTCCTGTATATTCCTTTTCGAATAAATGCCCAGCCTCGGCAAAGTGCTTGTTGAAAGCTAGGCAAACCTCATTATGATCAGAGATCAAACAGTCACCAGAATCAATGTGTGAAGGTAGGGAAGTAGTGGGTCTGTTTTTGATGGAGTTCACTGCCTTCCAGAATTTAGCTGGGTTAGCATAGGAGCAGGTAATTAGATCTAGGTAATATTTGGATTTGGCTACTCTTACCGAAGATGCATCTATTCCTGATTTGCCTGAAAGCTGCCCAGTGTGCAGGGTCACCAGAGTGTCTGGCAAGAGACCAGGCTCTATTCCTTTCTTTAAATAAAGCTGCTAGCTCAGGTGAAAACCAGGGGGTGACTCTATCTTTAATCCTAAGTTTTTTTAGTGGAGCATGTCTATCAATGATAGAAAGAAGAGTCTTTGTGAAGAAATCCAGAGCCAAGTCGACATCAGTAATCTCAGATGTGTATTGTATATTACTATGGCAAACGTCAGATAAAAAGGCTTGCTCATTAAAATGTCTTAGATTTCTCCTTATAACCTTGTGAGATTTTGTTTTCATTAGCCGAGTACTTCTAATGCATCCAACAGGGTAATGATCACTGATTCCAAGCTCAAAGACACCCCAGGCAGTGATATTATCAACCCTATTAGAAAAGATAAGATTAATTAGGGTAGATTTTGAGCTGTCTTTCAGAGTTGGCCTAGTGGGTTCTGTTATTAGTTGGAATAAGTTAAGGCCAGCACTAACCTCCTTGAAATGATCGGAAGTATCATTCATCAATATCATCACCCATAACAATCAATTCAACATCGGAATAATGAGACAGTAGATCCGCTATTGCATCAATGGAGCCTAACTCAGCAGATGGGGGTCTATAGACCCCAACCACAACCACAATTACAGTTAGGCCCCAGCTGAACCTTCAGTGCAAGGAATTCAAAATTTCTTGGAATTGTGACAGTTTTTAAGATTGTTTCAGAGAAACCTGTTTTAACATAATACTCACCCCTCCTCCCCTACCAGTTCTATCCACTCTGTATAAGTTGTAATCCATTAGAGCTACCTCCGAGTCACTGACACTATTTTTAAGCCAAGTTTCACTTAAAACCAGTATATCAAGGTCAGTCTGCATGACTAGTATATTTGCATGATCTAATTTCTGAAGTAAACTTCTAATATTTAAGTGAATAATTCCTAATCCTTTTTTGTTTTTGAAGGTAGTTGGATTAAATAGAGTGGGAACAGAGCTGGTGATAGGAGGCTGAAGGGGAATTGTAATTAAATTGGAAACAGTAACAGCACGGATTGGATAATGAGTGGGATATCTAACAGAGATTCGGGTAGGAATGATGGGAGGAGAGATATGCTGTTGAACATTAAGTTCAAGGATAGGAGAGTAGGGAGAGCCAGTGGTACAGACCGGAGGAGAAGGAAAGGCCACTGAGGACGAAGGAAAAAATTGCACTCCTAACAGATAGGGGGTGCTAGTACTGGAAACAGTGGCCTGAAATAAAACCGGAGAAGAAGAGGGGAATTTGGGTACGTGTGGGAGAGGTAAACAGTCAGTCACGTGGAGAGGACTATAGCGTGCTGCAAGTTAGCCGCTAGCATTCGGCTACCCTGCTTGTTTGGATGGACTCCGTCTGACCTATAAAAAGGAAAAAAAAAAAAGCGAAAACCAAAACAAATTAAAATTGTCAATAAAACCTATATTGTTCATTCTGCAAGCGGAGAGGAGCCAAGTGTTGAGGCTGAGGATTCGGCTGAAGTGCGCTGATCTACGGGCCAGCGTAGGGAGGGGACCGGAGATAAAAACAGACTTTCCACAGCTGTTTATTAAGTTTAAAAGGAGGTCGTTTCCCGGGATGGGCGCAGTTGAAATGGCACAAAGTGGAGCGGTGACCCACCTGAACACTGCCAGCCACCAGCAGTGGGAAAGCTGCAGAGACGGCAGGCGCCATTTCTGGAGAGGGGTCCAGATCGGGACGGGTCGGCGCTGCAGGAGCCACAGCTGGTTGGACCGGGGCATCAGCTGAGTGGACTTGAACAACAGCTGGGCGCACCTGAGCGTCAGTTGGGTAGATCGGAGCATCTTCAGATAGGGCCGCGTAGCGGTTGGAGAGGTTTAGGTGAGGGGATAAGGCGATCCCATTTGTAACCCCCCTGGGATCGCGGACCACCACCTCAGCCCAGGACGACCGGTGGTTCGGTGTCGAGCAGGATGAAGGCCGAGGACAAGTGGGGGGGTCCCACAGAGCTGTGTCCTGCACGGCTAAACCAAGGGAGGAGATCTGCTTGGACTGTTCGGAAGATGGGTAATGTTTGTCACAGGTAGTGTATTCTTGTCAGGCTGCACCATAGTTGTGAAGTATTTTTCCTATGGTATTTCATTTACTTGAAGTGATGAAATTGGTTTGGAGGTCTTGTTTATTTTGTTTATTCAAAATTGACTCATCTTAACCCCTGTTTATAAAAGAAATACTGCTGTGTGTGAGTGGCCAAAATATTGTGTTGACACGCATCAGTAATATTCAATGTGATGTGCCAACATATTGAAATGTGATATTGTGTAAAAGAATTGTGTATACTCAAACAAGGAAGTTTGCTTTCTGTCAACTGACGGATAGAAGTGACTCTGACAGAAATAGAATAACAAAAAGGGTACTGAAACGAGCAGAATCATTGCTTGTTGACCAAACAGGAAGACTACATGCAGAGGACAGTGACATGCAGTTTATAGACTAAAAGCTGTGTAGGATAATATGTTTTTAATGACATAGAAAGTGAGCAGCATGGTGGGGTACTGGGATTAATATGCTGGGTTTTAGTTTGCTATCATTTAGCAGCCCTTATCTAGAGCAGCAGATTGGAAACAAGTGCAAAGTGTTGTCATTCCCTAGAGGGGGAAAATATAGTCCCAAGAGAGACAGCAAGTGCCAGAAGTGCATGATTGACAACTTACCAACTTCACTACTGAACATTAAACTTCATTATACAAGGGCTTTAAGAAAGAGAGGGCAGTTGCTTATTTCAATTAGCTAAACACAATTAACTAGTTTACATTATTTTTAAATATGCAAATATTAATTCCTAAGATGAGGATATGAGTGTTATCTCTATATTTGTTTTTGTGTTAAGATGCTTGTGAGTGTAGGGCATACCTTGGTGTGGTGGTCCTGGTACAGGAGGAGAAGAGCAGGTGCACGGGAGCACTGTTGGAATCTCAACAGCCAGCTGGCAAGTTTGAATAGCCTGAACTTCCTGCGCCATGCTGCCCAAGGGAGGGGCCCTGGGAGGGGCCCAGAAAAGTCGAGCCTGGTGGGCCTGCGCAGGAGCCTGCTGTCCAGAGAGTGGCACAGGCTCAACAGGGAGCCGGTGGAATTGAGTAAGTGGGGATCAGGGGAACCAGATAGCTCCCTGATTACCCAGTGTGCCACAATGTCTGTGGAGCCTGAGGAACATCTCACCTGGAGTGCCATGAGCTGCTGTAACCAACTGCCTTTCATCTGCTTTGAGCCTGGGAATGACATTCCTTTTCCATAGTGCCCTTACACTGTCTTCAGCCTGATACCTTCATCTGTTACACAGCCTGTTATCCACATTGCCTTCTCCTGTAACCATTACCTGCTATTAACCTGGAGCTAAAGTCACCTTTTAAAAGAGCACTTTAACAGTCCCTACACAGTGATGTTTCTTCAGGTTGTATGTAACCCATATTTTCCACTCATCCTTTGTTGATTTCAATCTGTTCAGAATGTTTAAATTCACCGTGTTTGTATTATGGTAGAATTTTAAAGAATATAATTGTGGTGTGGGGATGGCTGGTTTAAGCAGCCACACCTGCCCTGGGTCAAGCTAATTAGACCTGGCCAATTGGATAATTGGTGAAGAATTAGATAATTGGCCAGGCTAATTGGACCCAGGAACAGGAGTGGCTGCACCTGTGCGTAGTGAGGTAATCACTGCGCACAGGTTAAATCTGCCATCCCCACCCACACCAGGCAGCTCTCTGTCATGACAGGGTTTTTACATCTGCTCATTTGGCTGTTACCATCTTGCCAAACCCTCGTGGAATAAATGTGGACTGTTTTAACATCTTCTCCCTGTGTCTCTGTGCTGGAGGGCCCCAAAGAAAGCCACTTCGGTGGCCTGTGGCAGGCGTGTTTGCCACAGTGGCGCCCAACGTGGGGCTCCTCCGGCACAGGAAAGAGGCACAGGAGGGCCGGCCAGGAAGCACACTGGAGGAGGGGCGGCTGAGGTGTTCCCGACAGGGCTTCGGGCGGATCCTCCGGGCCAAAAATGGGGAGCGGAAGATGACCAGGGAGGGGAAGGAGGCAATCCTCAGCTGGGATGCTGAGGAGCTGCACCTGGCCGAGGAGGCAGGTCAGCGACGGGCGGTGCACGAGAGGTGGTCGCGCCGTGAGCTGGACTTGGCCGAGGAGGCGGGTCAGCCACGGGCGGCGCACGAGCGGTGGCCGCGCCGTTTTGCTTCCTTTCTCGTCCGTTTGGTTGTTTTTAGTTCTCTGTTTTGGCCTGGTTGGTTTGCCCGGAGCCCATGAGGGGATAAGCCTGCAGCCGCCCGCCAGCAGAGCCGACTGGCGGCCACCACAGCCACGAGGGTTCCTGGTCCCCAGCACCACAAGGCCAGTCCACCAGCCCACCAGCCCAGCCACCCCACCACAGCCCCTGGAACAGCCCAAGCCGGTGACGCCCCCACCAGCCAGCAGAGCAGCCCAGGACTTCCCGTGCTCCAGGAGGGAGGAGGAAGAAGGGCTGCCTGGTCGTCCGAAGGAGGGTCACCGCATGTACTGGACTGTTCCGGGGCCACCCACCCTGACTTTTTTTTATTTAATTTCTTAGCGTGTTTGGAGTGTTTTGTTTTTGTTTGTTGTCTTTGGCTTTGTTGGGAGTGTGGGGGTGGGGGTGGGGGGAGTAGGCTTCGGCCAGTGGTTCTCCCTGGCCTCAGTTTGGCGTTGGGGGTATGTGGTGTGGGGATGGCTGGTTTAAGCAGCCACACCTGCCCTGGGTCAAGCTAATTAGACCTGGCCAATTGGATAATTGGTGAAGAATTAGATAATTGGCCAGGCTAATTGGACCCAGGAACAGGAGTGGCTGCACCTGTGCGTAGTGAGGTAATCACTGCGCACAGGTTAAATCTGCCATCCCCACCCACACCAGGCAGCTCTCTGTCATGACAGGGTTTTTACATCTGCTCATTTGGCTGTTACCATCTTGCCAAACCCTCGTGGAATAAATGTGGACTGTTTTAACATCTTCTCCCTGTGTCTCTGTGCTGGAGGGCCCCAAAGAAAGCCACTTCGGTGGCCTGTGGCAGGCGTGTTTGCCACAATAATCTTTTAAAAATATGTTTCAAATGAAATCCTGGCATCAATCTTACTTTGCAGTGCATATTTCCTGTAGCAAAGAGCTTTAGTAAGATTAGAATTTAATAAGAAATAGATTAATTATTCTCAGAGTAAAACATTCTGTTTAATGAATAAGTTGTATTATATTTCTTGACTTATTCCTCTGAGGGAGGCATTTTCTTGGATAAGAAACAGAAAAGAAAACATTTGCTGGTTGTCAACTGTTGTTGTAGTTCTTAAGTCAGTTTTTAAGCTATTTTAACTTTATTACCAGCAATATTGAGTGTTTCAAAATAAAGGTTACCTTTGAAATATTTTATCTCTTGAGAGTGTAATTACACTGCCAGTTTTACCCTTTAATTTGTTGTTATCTGTATTCTCGTTTTTTGATAGGTCTTATTCCATGGTCTGAAGTAATTTTGTGGTCTTGTGCAATTAAACTTACCAACACAACTAACCTGCATGCATTACATGCACACATCTGACATTACAGTAATTTACCATTGGGCAGGACATGTCATGTCAAAATGAACATACTGATCCAGGCAACATGATCCCCAATGTTTGCCTCAAGTATTGATGATATAGAAATAGATCAATCAGTGGCATGTGTGCTATGGCTGTGTTGAAAGGAATATTAATAAGAGGGTAACAATAACCCAGTCACATGATGGGTTGTCCCTTCCATATGACTGAAGCCGGTGTGATTAAGTTGTTTCTGCAAGCACAGTTTTATAGGTTACAACCAGATATGTATGGAGTAAGAGACAAGCAACTAGGCTGTTTGTGAACCTTCACGTGTGTGTTTGTTTCACTGGGTCTCACTGCTGACCCAGGAAGATAAAGCCCCATCGCTGACTAGCCAGGCACCCCATCCCAGGAACAATATCATCTTGGTCCCCAGGGAAAAGGAGAGTAGCAGCAGGACTGGGGTAGGTCCAGAGGAAGTCGGGACAGGGGTCGAGGTCAGCAGGTAGAGGGTGGCCTGATCCTTCCCCAGGGGGTTGGAGGCGCTACATGTGTACTGTTCTCCAGGGACGATGTCCTGCAGAAGACTGGAGGTGTGGTGCTGTGCAGGGGCCTCGTGAGCAGCAGGAGAGAGCGGGGCACCCTCCAGAGCCTCTCCAGGCCCAGTCCATTGGATGTCTGGTAGAGGGGATCCCTGGACACGGCATAGCGCCCTATACCCTGACTCTTCAGTGCCCTCTACTGACAGCCCAAGGATCCGTGGACCAGCTGCACACACACACACACACACACACATACATAACAATAATAAATCTAGTGTTTTAGTTTATCTGTGCATATTTGTACATTGAAAAGCACTGTAGTTGTCTGTACCTTCTACCCTCAGGCGTGTGCCCATCTTGTTCTCAAAGCTGGCATATGGGTGGCCTGGCAACTCAACACGACAGAAATAGCGGCCGTTGTCTTGCAAGGCAACGTTGTTAATCCTGAGTGACAGGTCATGCTCACGCAGGTTACCCTCCAGGCGGTAGCGGTGGTCCTGGTGAGGCACCGTCTGGCAACGATGGCTGTCGTTGTGGCTGGCACACTGGAAAAGCACTGTGGCAGTCGAACCGTGACCCAGTCTCCACATGACTAACATAGAGGAGTGGTGTGTACGATGCGGATGGGTGAAGGAGCAAGGCAGCACTACGGGGTACCCCTCTATCGCCCGTACCTCTGGAGGCACCTTCATTGACCAGCCATCATCATGCCCAGCTGAAAAAGGTGGAAGAGCACAGAGTGAGAAGAACTTAAAGGGGAAGTTCACCCAAAACTGAAATATAGCTATGTTTCCATTTGCCGTGAGCGCTATCTGTCCATCCTGATAGTTACGCTGGCATTTGATGAGTTTACTAGATATCTGCTGCAGCTCACCCTGATACAACAGACCTCAATGGGGAATATGAAACTCAATAGCAATGTCGCTTTCCAAATATGTAGTGACATAGGTACTCATAAACATATCCAAAACTATCCAGATGAATAGATAGCACTTACTCTTAGTAAATGGAAACATTAATTGGGGCTTAATTTCATTTTTGGGTGAACTACCCCTTTAATACCTGTACCTAACAGTGCAAACTCTCTCTCAGCAAATGACGTCTGGTGCATATGAAAGGTATATTTAAATGTGCTTATATTATAATAGGCTATTATAACAATGTCATCATATATCCTGTTGATTTGTACAGCGATAAAAGTCAACCCAGCCTTCTTTATTTTGACACAATGCACAATTGAAAATTCCTTAAAAATACCAGTGTTTGGGCACAATTTTCTTCAAGTCCAAGTGAAATTATAATTCAGTATCCCTACTTTTAGTTGGACTGGCAGATCAGTTTGTCCGGCAATAAGAAAGTGGCTCCACTCACCTGCTGGGTGTAGGAGTAGGACGAATAGGAAGGTGCAGAGGTATTGAGAATCCATGCTGCTCCTGCTCTTCCTTTGAGCCTAGTGTGGTGGCGTGAGACTGACCAGACCAGAGCACTGTGACACATCTGCCCTGACTCACTGTCACTCGAACAACGTGACCAGGCCTGATATTTTCCCATCCTTCATCCACACGTGCACCACACACAGACACATGCCACTAAATCATATCTGTTCCAGGCTCTGTCACAGCTACTTACATTGACATTATTACACACATGTGCTCATACACACACGCACATGCTCATGCACACACACACACACACACACACACACACGCACATGCATACACACGCACATACATGCACACACTTTTGTACTTAATATTTCCTCAGAGGAGATGTTCCTTGTTCCTTACTGTTATACTTATATATTATATATTATGTATTATATATCATAATACTGACACTCATTTGCAGAGCAGTTCTCTTCCATCATTCAGTTACTGAGTGATCAGTCACCAATAACAATACTTGAAATAAATAGTACTTTTGGTCGACTTTTAATCCCTTTTTTGGACACATCTACTTAATTCTTACATACAGACGCTGAGTCTCATTTCTTAATGTTTTTATTGTCTCTACAGTTTTAAACAGTATTAACTGCTTACGGCAGGATTTTTTTCTATTTATTTACACTTTCATTGAAACTATAGTCTAACATGTCAACACATGAACCTAAATCAACAAAATACTATCTAATTTTGTAATTTATGTTGCTTTCACTCAAAATACAAATGAGAAACATTTTTCACAACTGTAAACACAAGACTTAACACATGATACAAAAATCAAGTCCCACCCAAATAAACTGACTTGACTTGGTCACAGCAGATGATAACAATATGAAGCGAAACAATTGTCAGATCAACAATCCATCCAACAGTCCATAATCAGCTATGAAAGAGAGCACCAGTGAGTTGGTGTTGTTGAGAAATGGAGGCAAACAGAAGAGAATGCCAGCAGAGAGGAAGAGGAGCAGCACAACATGGAGCCCAGTGAGGAAGGGCAGTCTGTATGTCTAGTGGTACACCAGCCAGATGAATGTGGAAAATGGAGTCAAAGTGTCAAATGAAATTAGACTCACAGTTGTAGACCATGGAATAAATCAGTCTTTCAATGAGGGAAGCTGGCCAGATAGTGCACCCCAATTTGAACCGATCCACTGTAGCATCAATAATGGGAAAATACACAAATGAGGATAGGTAAGTGACCATGTTCTGTTCTTCATTATATTACATGAAAAGGTTTATGGTTGAAAGCCTTTGAAATTTATTTGCACGCTGTGCAATGCTTTGGGCTACTAAAAATGAGCCATGTTCAAATGATAAAAAGATGTTTAAATTTATGTCATATTCAGCTAGGTAATACTCTTCTGAGGCTGACCATTGGTCAGTGGCAACAAGAGTTTCCTGACCCAATTAGCTCTGCGTATTCAATGTCATTTCGTCTCTGTATGGAGATGAAAAGTTTATGATCACCACCCCATGAGAAAATGTGCCTCACTGATGCAACAAATGCAGTCTAGTCTGTGAGGCAATCACAGCAGAAGACTGCCAAGGATGGCTCTGACGCACAAGATTGTCTTGTCAATAAAAACATGAGGAAAGAATTGATGAGAAATGATTTGAGAACAGAAATGAGTTCACACATTTTTATATTACATTGTTCTATTTTATATGAATTTTGCTGTTCATTATTATCTTCCAAACTGTGTGCCTAACCACAGTGCACACAAATTCAAGGACTGTTGTACACACTGTAATACATACAGTAGGCATTGACTCACTGATTAAAATACAGACTATTGCTTATTTAATTAATAGCCTCTTGAGAACCACTGCGTCTATTTTAAGTGTAACATTGTTGAGAAATGTACAGGCCTGATTTGTTTCTATTTGTTTTCCTGAAATGCTTTTTTACCGACAAGCCTAACTGATCTAGATTGGTATCCTTTTTCATGAACGCAGAAAGTTCTGAAAATTAACATGTCTATTGGAGCGACAACATTTATGCTCTTTTTCTGACAAATCAGAGAAAATCTATTTTAGTTGGTAGATGGTTGCCCAATGCAGTTTCCTGATTTCTCAACTGGTGCTCTTTCTTCTCTTTCAGAACCATGAGCATACAGCATACTGAAAATGTCTCACTGGGTGCTGTGCCTCCTTCTTCTCTGCTGCATTATAGGTAAGCTGCCTTCAATGAAGTGCTGCTGCTTCACCGTCATCTCACAGGTCTTCCAATAAGGGCAGTTATTAATGTGACCAAGGGTCAATGAGAAAGCAGTTTTTCAAAGAAAGGACAGTGTGTCTCAGTAGAATTTTTAGATATCAGCTCCTCTTGTGAAAGACAAATGTGTGTGCGTGTGTGTGTGTGTATGTATGCGTGTGTGTGTGTGTGTGTGTGTGCGTGTGCATGCATGTGATATTCCATGTCATTCTACAAATCTGACTCCTACTAGATACTTCCTTAAAACATGATTGTTAGCTGGTATTATAGCCTATAGCCATGAGACCTTCATAGAAAGGCATCTGATGTTGACACAATTTTTTTGTAGTTGCAAATGCCTATTAGACTTGGCATGCTTCAGTGAATCTAGTGTAGCTCAAGCACACTCTCTCCATGTACCACATACTTTGGCTCGCTTCTTAACTCTTACAAACCCGTTTCTCTCCTAAACTGCTCCAGGTTGCCGTGCTGTGGAGTGGTCTATGTCTGTCCCAGCTCAGGTGAATGGTACTAAGGGACAGAATGCCATTCTACCATGCACTTTTACTCACCCAGAACAGCACTTTTTCACAGGGGAGATTCTTGTAAAATGGATAACGGGACAATTTAATGGGCCTACCATTTTCCAGTGCAGTGTGATAAACAGCACTGAAGGGAGGTATGAGCATTGTTCAGACCCCAAGGTGCCAAACCGTTACTCTCTGCAGGGGAACCCACAAGACAGGAACTTGTCGCTCCTCATACGGGGGCTGGAGCTCACTGATTTCAAAAGGTACTATTGTAGAGTGGAGCTGGACACGAGTAGAAGCGCCATGTACCAGAACAGAACAGGAACCTGGCTCCAAATCTCTGGTGAGGGTTGAATTTAAGCCGTCTCGCTTGTGATTACGAATCAACCTACCAATGTATATGCCATCTGTAGATGCTAGATTAGCACTTGGAACTACATTGTCACGTTGTTTGATTTTTATTTGCACCACACTGCCTGTAATAGTAGCACATGGGTCCTTTTTAAGGCAATGAAAATCTGGGCTCTTGATTGTTGGTGACTTTTTTCCACATGGTTCATTTCCAGATGACATACATTACCATAAATATATTTCAAATGGAAAATATGATGGTATGTTTTCAATGTCTAGACTAGTATACCATAGACCAAGGGCTATTTAATGTAACACAGAGGAGGTGGGAAATAAACCACCAGGGTGAAGATGTGATGGGAATTTTTTCCTCTCCTCCAGCTCTGCCTGAGATCCTCAACCTCACCCTGGTGCCAGGACCTCCACCCAGCAATGTCAGCCTGGAATGTGTGGCTGAAGGGAGCCCACGCCCTAACCTAATCTACCACTCTCCAGCAGGCCTGGCGATACCGGGCTTGATACCTGTTTCATCAGATACCAATCCCTTCCGGATCGTGGTTCGCATCCCTTTCACTTCACGTGACACGTACGTGTGCCGAGCCACAAACCAGCTTGGCACAGCGGAGCGGGTCTTCTCCGTGCATCAGGGGCCGTCAGCCCTTACCTTGGCCCTGTGCATCCCTGGTGCCATGCTCCTACTGGGTCTGATGCTCTTTGCGCTTTGGCTCAAGCAGAGAGGTGAGTGTCTGAAGCCTAATAGTATGGTATGCTTGAGAAACAAAGTTTCTCCTGTGTTAAGCTACTCTTGCATAGGGCATCTTGGAATGTTAAAATAATGTAAACGCCTGTGCAGCAATGAATTACTGTAATGAACCGATGTGGTCATTCTGAGCATGGTTTATTATAAAATGCATTTTAAATATGAACAGCGTGAATACTTGATATCTGCACTTCAGGACCAGCTCTGGCCTTTATGTAGTTGTGTAGCCTAGTTTGCAGAGGTAGTGATAATGGACTGGCATTACCACAATGCCTTCCATTATCCCATTTTGTTCCTTTTGTTTGCTGCCCCCCACCCCCCACCCCCACACACACACTTATATCACCTATGACTAGAACCGACCCCACTGCATTATTTCAAGATGTCACTGTATTTTTAAAAAATCATTTTGAATGCTTTTCTTATGCAAATAACCGTTCTTCTTCAAAGCAACAATCTGTATCTGTGATGAAACGTGAACGTGCACAGAACAAGGTTCACAAGACGTTTCTTGCTTTTTCCCTTTCTGATTCCAAAGGAACTGTACCAACCTGCAGCTTTGGACACAGGTATGGTGTTCCGAATCTTAAAAGGCACCTCATACTGTTTTCTGGAAAACAATATTTGTTTAAAATATATTTCTAACTATAACTTAAAACTGTATAAATTTAAACAGTGTATTTTAAATATTGAAAATAAAAACATGCCATGGTCACAATTTGTCAATGGCCCATTTAAGGCTAACAAGTCAATTGCGTGTGTACATCCCAAGGGGTGGCACCAGGATCAAGGTGTGGGTAGTAAGGACTTACAAGCACAAGGGGAAGTGTCCAAAAAATGTACAAACTTTATTTGTATTTTCCTGGAGTGTAGTGACTGGGTCTAGTGGCACAACTCAAGCATGTTCTGTTAGTTTTCATTAAAAAATAAATTAATTTAAAAAACACACCAAATCAAAAATTGGAAAGAAAATGTCTTCCGTTAGATTTCCGTATAGAGTGCTCTTTTTGTCCAGAACATTTTCTGTCAGTAATATTTGTAACATACTGTACCTATCATACAGCTTTATATACCAAAAAGCTAAGGCAAAAGTGATGCAAAAATAATCCATGTCCTGTAGATTAAAAACATTAATCTGTGGACACGTCACCATATCAGACTTCTCCTCACCTGAGGAGCCTCATATGGATGTATTAATGTGTTTTTTCTTTTTGTTTTTTGTGTGGAGTGAAATGCTTTTGAGAAAATATTAAAGTGTTCTGTTTGTTTTCTAATGTGCATTTGGACGCTTCTTTACTAACTTTCTTTTCTGGTCTTTTTTGTTTTACTTGAAATAATTCATTTCTCTTTTACCTGCTTAAAAATGGGGTTAGTAAAAATTTGTTCTTTAGGAACAAGCATAAAGAGGAAGCTCACAGTCAACCACCCGAAGGTATGTTTCCTCCAGTTCCCTCATCCCAAAACAAATTTTGGTGGTATATGTATTAACAGAATAAATCAACCTCATAAAAGCAATTATATGAGCTACCAACTCTAGCAAAACATTTTCTGTGGTACTTCAAGAGAATCTAATCAATAATAGTAAACTCATACACTGCATTAAATGATGCAGTAATATCGACAAACCAAATCATATAATGACATCTAATATCACATCATAAAAAATACCCCCATGTATATAACATTGTAACTAGATATTGTTGTGATTAACTTTATGAAATATATAGAGTACATTTTATACATACTGTAGCATGGTGTATGAAAAAGCATTGCATTTTAACTGACTGATTTTCAGTTTAATTCATTTCCATGTCTTTTATTTTATTATTGTGTGCCATGGTTTATCTTGCTTACAACCAAATTACCCTTAAGGGTCAGTTTTGATCTGAATGCTATTTTGCTAGCTGACCTGAGAATTTCAGACCAGTCAATCTGGTGCAAAGCTTGAGAAACAAAGTTTCTCCTGTGTTAAGCTACTCTTGCATAGGGCATCTTGGAATGTTAAAATAATGTAAACACCTGTGCAGCAATGAATTACTGTAATGAACCGATGTGGTCATTCTGAGCATGGTTTATTATAAAATGCATTTTAAATATGAACAGCGTGAATACTTGATATCTGCACTTCAAGACCAGCTCTGGCCTTTATGTAGTTGTGTAGCCTAGTTTGCAGAGGTAGTGATAATGGACTGGCATTACCACAATGCCTTCCATTATCCCATTTTGTTCCTTTTGTTTGCTGCCCCCCACCCCCCCACCCCCACACACACACTTATATCACCTATGACTAGAACCGACCCCACTGCATTATTTCAAGATGTCACTGTATTTTTAAAAAATCATTTTGAATGCTTTTCTTATGCAAATAACCGTTCTTCTTCAAAGAAACAATCTGTATCTGTGATGAAACGTGAACGTGCACAGAACAAGGTTCACAAGACGTTTCTTGCTTTTTCCCTTTCTGATTCCAAAGGAACTGTACCAACCTGCAGCTTTGGACACAGGTATGGTGTTCCGAATCTTAAAAGGCACCTCATGCTGTTTTCTGGAAAACAATATTTGTTTAAAATATATTTCTAACTATAACTTAAAACTGTATAAATTTAAACAGTGTATTTTAAATATTGAAAGTAAAAACATGCCATGGTCACAATTTGTCAATGGCCCATTTAAGGCTAACAAGTCAATTGTGTATGTACGTCCCAAGGGGTGGCACCAGGATCAAGGTGTGGGTAGTAAGGACTTACAAGCACAAGGGGAAGTGTCCAAAAAGTTTACAAACTTTATTTGTAAATTCCTGGAGTGTAGTGACTGAGTCTAGTGGCACAACTCAAGCATGTTCTGTTAGTTTTCATTAAAAAATAAATTAATTAAAAAAACACACCAAATCAAAAATTGGAAAGAAAATGTCTTCCGTTAGATTTTCGTATAGAATGCTCTTTTTGTCCAGAACATTTTCTGGCAGTAATATTTGTAGCATACTGTACCTATCATATAGCTTTATATACCAAAAAGCTAAGGCAAAAGTGACGCAAAAATAATCCATGTCCTGTAGATTAAAAACATTAATCTGTGGACACGTCACCATATCAGACTTCTCCTCACCTGAGGAGCCTCATATGGATGTATTAATGTGTTTTTTCTTTTTGTTTTTTGTGTGGAGTGAAATGCTTTTGAGAAAATATTAAAGTGTTCTGTTTGTTTTCTAATGTGCATTTGGACGCTTCTTTACTAACTTTCTTTTCTGGTCTTTTTTGTTTTACTTGAAATAATTCATTTCTCTTTTACCTGCTTAAAAATGGGGTTAGTAAAAATTTGTTCTTTAGGAACAAGCATAAAGAGGAAGCTCACAGTCAACCACCCGAAGGTATGTTTCCTCCAGTTCCCTCATCCCAAAACAAATTTTGGTGGTATATGTATTAACAGAATAAATCAACCTCATAAAAGCAATTATATGAGCTACCAACTCTAGCAAAACATTTTCTGTGGTACTTCAAGAGAATCTAATCAATAATAGTAAACTCATACACTGCATTAAATGATGCAGTAATATCGACAAACCAAATCATATAATGACATCTAATATCACATCATAAAAAATACCCCCATGTATATAACATTGTAACTAGATATTGTTGTGATTAACTTTATGAAATATATAGAGTACATTTTATACATACTGTAGCATGGTGTATGAAAAAGCATTGCATTTTAACTGACTGATTTTCAGTTTAATTCATTTCCATGTCTTTTATTTTATTATTGTGTGCCATGGTTTATCTTGCTTACAACCAAATTACCCTTAAGGGTCAGTTTTGATCTGAATGCTATTTTGCTAGCCGACCTGAGAATTTCAGACCAGTCAATCTGGTGCAAAGCCTGTAGCACCCATTCCATTTTCAATTATAGAACCACTAAAATTCAGCAAAACTGGATGGATTTCTCCCCTTCGTTCAATTTGGAATGCCTGATTGTACACATAAGCCAAGATCATCATTGCAATCTCCTCCTTCAATTCAGGAGAGCACAATGATGAGTCAGAGTCAGGCACCTGATTGATCAGAGGAGGACACTGGTGTGAAATGAGACATGGTCAACCTGTTGACCGAATCCCTCAATACCTGGACTGGGTGTCTTAATAGAATGAACCACCCAGTAGCCCTGAATTACCTTTCTGAGCCTCGTGCAATCGCATTCATAATCACTCTAATGAAGATCTGAGTGTGTTCACAGCTCAGAGGCTATGTTCTATCCTTCTGTCCCTCAATCTTTCCCTTGTTAACAGCTCCAGACTTAGAAATACCTTAATATGTTAATAGCTTTGAAATAACTGAGTACATTCTCCCTCATAAAATGATCCACAGTATTTTGTTTACAATAAAGATACTGAAAAGATCATGGTAAGAACTAAAATGAGAGATTTAGGCTGACATTACCATCATGCTCCTTCCCCTGGTCTGTCATTTTTATTTCCTCTAGGAGATGATACAGGGATAGTATATGCTGAAATTAATTTGAAGAACATCACAAATGGTAAGTGTTTCCAGTGATGTAAGGTAACAGCACTTGTATACAGTTCAGAAAATTTTGCAACAACCATTTCAGACAGTTAATACAGTCAATACAGTCTTGATAATAAACATTGCCTTTTTTAATGATGTAAAGGAATAATATAAGGCAGAGTTGTAATTCCCTGTAATGTGGTTTATATTACACAGATCTGGTGCTGCCTACGATTAAAGATCAAGACAAAGGTAAGCGAACACTTTCTATTGTTTCTCTTCCTATTTTCCTTTTAAAGGAATGCTGTGTAAAAGAGTAATGGGAGACACTGACAGTATGCTAACATCATTCAAAATATATTATGCTTACTGCATGAAACCTACGAAGAAGAAGAAAAAAACTTCCTTGGGACAATACCCTCAGCAATCACTTCCTGGGGAGCATAACTTATGGCATAAATGCAAAAGTATCTATGTATGCAGGTGATACTAACATTCCACTAAGCCCATACCTCTCATCGTTACGAGCGTTAACAAGTAACTTAGACTGTTACCTGTTCTAAACTGTCAGGTTTTAAACCTAACTACGTTAAGTGTATCCTATTGAGGATAGGATCACTGAAAGGTACAAACATGAACTGTTTTCATATTATTGTTTAGGCTTTAATTTAATGTCTGATGTTACAGTTGATGTTTCTTGTTTTATATGTTGGGCAAGGGTGGGTCGGATAGCAAATGAAGGTTGAAGTAGTAGGGACTGTGTCATTTTATATATCTACGTGTGCTATTTCTAATTAAATAACAATAATAATAATAATAATAATAATAATTATTATTATTATTTTATTATTTATTTATTTTTAAAATATTATTATTAATAATAAAGTTCAATAAAGTAGTCCTCTGAAGGGGGGAGGGTGTGGTGATGGGATTAAAAAAAAAAAAACTTCTCTGACAGCATTGGGGTTCTGTTCTCACTACTTGGTCTTTAGCATATTATTTGATGAGTGAATTTAATTAATCAGATTAACCTATTTATTACATTACATTACAGGCATTTAGCAGACGCTCCAGAGCGATTTACATTGTATCCAATTATACAGCTGGATATATACTGTAGCAATGCAGGTTGAGTACCTTGCTGAAGGGTACAATGGCAATGTCCTACTGGGGAATCAAACCTGCAACCTTTAGGTTACAAGACCAACTCCTTAGCCATTATACTACACTTCCGTATTTATGTCAATGTACTGTCCAGAATGCTGAGGCAAACAATCATTTTGTACTTTGGTAAAGCTTTCTTGTATCTGACTGATGTAATATATCCTTGACCATTCCAGATGTCTGCTATGCTGAAGTGGTATTCAGTTGAAATGCTGCCTCTTTGAAGAAGAGCTGAATCCAACTGTCTTGGCTCTGACTCTATACTATGAGATTTCATGTGGGTAGCAGTGTGTTGTGATGGAAAGAGAACGTCAGGGCCTTAATTTGAGAATACTAATGCAGATAGCAAATGCAGTGTGCAAGTTCTGGTATGAATACATATGATGTGTGTCCATAAAATGCTATTCTAATGATGCAATATACAAAATGTACATGGCACATGATGCAGCTAGGTAGGGTTTTGATGTGTAATGAGATGAAAGTGTGATGTAAGAACACATATGCAGTAGGATCTATGTGTGAATGTCTGCAATACATTAAAGGTTATTTTTATAACTGGACCATATAAATGTCCATGGTAAGCCAGTGCATGATTGTTTTTTTCTTCAAGAACAGGCTTCTGCTGGTGTATTGTTCAGACCACTTACATCTGTTAAAACCACACTGCACCCAGTGCCTATTCCACCCAACCTGCTTAAAAAGTGCAAATGTCATTTTGTAAATAACTAGGTAAAGAAAGTATTGCATTGGTAAATTCATTTTATTTTTGACCTGCTAGGCTATTAGGCAGTACCTGAAGCTGACCATTGTATTGCAATTTCGGACACAGACATTTTTTCTGTTCAATTAAAAATGGCACCATTTACTATGTTTCAGACATCAATATTTAGTTGCACTTCTTGAATCGCTTGTGTTGCCATTGGCTTGGCATTCTAACAGCAAAATATAACTTCCCTCTCCTCATCACCACGCTTTCTACAAGGGAAAGGCTCTGTTCTTCCCGAGGTGATTTTGCAGCAATGCCATGTACCTCCACCTCACACAGAGTCAGGTATTTTTCTCTTCCTGGGAGAAAAATATTGACGTAGCGACCCTCCATTTCTTTACACTGAAAGGTGATGGTATCCCCTGCTGGTATTGAGGATATCTTAGCACACCTATATGAGGGAACAAAGTATGCAAGGGGCAGTTATTAGGAATTCCAAGAGTTTCATACAATATGCAGAAGATGAAACACAAGATGTTTTGTCTGCCTTCAGATGGATTAAATGTTAGTTTTTTAAAAATTTAATACAGCATCTCAATACCAGAAAGTGTGAACTTAATTGTATGATATTTTATCTATGCCTGGACATCCTTCATCAATCAAACAGAAGCTAGATGCCTTACATGGGGTTGCTGTTGCCATTGTTTTTCAGAGAGTTCCCAATGCTGATCTCAGCTCCATTGATTCTTTCAGAACAGCAGTCCTGTCTGTTTGTGACAGTCACCGACATGACTCTGTACATCCTCCTCAGGTCCACTCTCCACCAGAGATTAGATGGAGCTTTAGTGTGGGTGCAAGACCCATGAAAATAATCACCATCACGGTTTCCATCAATGGCATTGAGAGCAAATCCAGTACCATATAAAGTTTATTGAGTCGCTTGTGACAGTCACCGACATGACTCTGTACCTCCTCCTCAGGTCCACTGTCCACCAGGGATTAGATGGAGCTTTAGTGTGGGTGCAAGACCCATGAAAATAATCACCATCACGGTTTCCATCAATGGCATTGAGAGCAAATCCAGTACCATATAAAGTTGATTGAGTCGCTTTCCCCCTCAATGCCAGATTTTCTGTGCAGAGGGAGAAAAGAGGGATTAATGAAAGTTAGATGATGATCTCAATGCAAAACATACAGTCAGAATACAGTGAGTTCTGATTGCTTTCAGGATCTTATCCATATAAGGATATATGTAAAATCTAAGAGCTGCATGCTAACCAACACTTCAGAATATACTTTAATTACCCAGCCAATTACAAAGATCTAACCATGCAGTATTATATCCGAGTGTGTTGGATATCTGTTTTTTTTATTACTGCCTTTGAGAAACAGACTATATAATTTGATCTGGCAACCTTTCCCTGTGTGACCATAGGAATGTTATCTGTTCTCTTCCCCCCTCCATAAACATCAAACAAAACATTCTTGGGTCGATTAGAGTCATGCTGACGGTCTGTTTTTCTCCCCCTCCCATCAACAGGCATAAAAAGGTGGTGTCATGGTATCTCATTTTTACAAGCATCTAAACTACCCCTGATGAGACACAGAACACAAAACCGTTGGGGGCCAGAGATCAGTATGACCAAAGATGCCTTTTAAAGATCAACTAAAAAATACTGTTTTGAAAAAATAATAGGAACTTTAGTTTTCACTTACTTCTTTTAAGTGTTCTTCATTTTGCTTGTTTGTTCATGCACTACTTCTGGAAAGACAGAAAGGTTGCTCAGTTCACCCATGAGTCCTACTGCATTCCTCAGTTCATCATTCATTTGTTGTGTGAATCAGCCTACTGATTCTCTCAATGTGAGGTGTCAGCTCAATTTAACATTGTTAAAAGGCTTTGTTTCAATTTACCAAAATGGCTTATGTACTTTAACAATCAGTGGTATAATCTATTTTTGCCAAAACGTAATTAAAAAAAATTAAAAATCAAGTCAAAGAATAACACCTTCATTAATGCAATTAAAATAATATATTAAATATGTTACACGTCTTTGAATGCTTATAACAGATCTACAACAATATATAAGAATATATAAACAATGCATATGTGATATATGGGAATAATTACTTAAATTACAAAGCTGGCTTGCATTAATACAGAACAATCCTCATGGATAAAATGATTCAGCGAAATAAAAGTCGATTTGCCCCTCTTAAAAGAAACATAACAGAAATGTACTATCTTCTAGTTTTTTGTACAAGTAGCACTAATGCAGGGACAACAGGCTATTGGCATCAGCCTAAGTCACAAAAATCATATCACAATATTTGGCTTCAGCTTGGTAATAAGGAGACACATGCCAGAGATTGAAGTCTCACCACTTGGCAAAATGATGCTACTTACTTAAAAATGTCAAATGGCATGGCCTCATGCAAATTATACAGGCTATTTCACATACACCATTATTACTTAACACAAATATGCTAAAATCACCAATCAATAACCCTTTTATTTTCCATAGTTTCGGGATTAAGAAATGATATGAGAAGTTGTTAACTTGCTAACTGTTCCTTCCTATCTGTAACCAGGGTTTTTTTTCTTTCCACTGTTGCCTTAGGCTTGCTCCTGTGGGGGTTTAGGCCTGGATTGTCTGAGAAGTGTATTGTGACAATTGTTTGAGAAAGGCACTAAATAAATACATTTTATTAGATTTGATGATTTGATTTAACAGATAATATTTCAAATGTACAAAGATTATATTATACATAAAGAAAAGTTAGGTCTATTAATGCTTAAAAACACATATCAAGTCAGGAAAAAGCATTCATTAATGGAATGAAGATAATATCTGAAATATATGCAACAAATTTAAGAATTTGTATAATACTTGTAATACAGAGCTCTCCGAAGGTATGTGGTAGAGTGAAATTTGTTATTTTCACTAAGGATTTGAGATCAAGCTAAATATAAGGCAAATATACCATCAGCTTTTATTTTGTGGTATTTACATGTGTATACATTTTACCATTTTACAGAAACAGCTGTTTTTGTGTTGAGTCCCCCCATTTTCAGCTGTGCAAAATTAAGTTAAGGGGCTATATTTTAACGATCTAAGCGCACGGTCTAAAGCGCATGGCGCTAGTGCATTTAGGGCGTGTCCAAATCCACTTTTTCTAGTTTAACGGCGGATAATCTGAGTGCAAAGTAAGGCGCACGGTTCAAAGGGGTTGTACTTAGTCTCTTAAGTAATCATAGGTGTGTTTTGGGCTTAACATGAAATAAACCATTCAGAGTGTCATCTCCCATTCCTTTAAAAGCCAGATGCGCTTGCACCTTGATGGATTGCTATTATAATGGCGGATAATTCTAATAAATATTATGACTAACCATTATGACGTGTATTTTTTCTAAATATCATGTGTGGAATTTTAAAGAGTTAAATTTATTCCGTCATACTTTTGTAAGTAGAAAAATAAATTTAAAAAAATAAAAATAAAGGGGAGACAATTTGACTGGACAAGGGGGTAGGGGATGTAGCACAAAGGGTGTGATTAAAAGCTCAATTTAACTGGGTTCGGTGGTAAACAATCAATGTTATCTGCAACTGGCTCACTACAATGTGAGACACCTCAGAGGGGTAAACTGTAGCTCCCATGTTTTCCAACATTGCGCATTGTGCATTTGCTTATGTAGGTGCATATTACTATCTTAATGCGCCCTTAAAATAACAGTAAAATACTGCACCATTGGCCTAAGACCAGGTTTTTATTCGCGCAATCGCTTTCCGCTGCCTCAAGATGCAATGCACCAACAATGCGCCTGACCACACCTCATTTTAAGACCAACCATGGGTGCAAGTACATCTGCTATTTGAACAACGTGGGCGCTGGATGGGAAAATGACAACTGCGTCGGTCTGAAACTAGCAAAGACACTAGCGTTGCGCTTGGCGCCACTTTGCACCGGGTGTAAGATAGAGCCCAAGGGATTAATTTACTAGTAAATCAAAACAAAAAAGTCTAATGATAACTGCATCAAATCAACGACCCATTGACATCAACAAATATTTGGTATCTCTTTTTTTGGAAATTTTTTTCCAGGCCTTCAGTGCAGTTGCCTTCAGTTCATCTTTATTTTGGGTTGTTTCTGTCTTCAGTTTCATCTGCAGCAAACTTGGCCAATCCAAAACTTTCTGCTTTTCTGCACTGATGAATCCTTTGGTTGCCTAGACCGTGTGTTTGGGGTCTACCACCCTGGTAGGGACAGAAGAGCTGGACACAGGGAGATGTGGGGATTCCGGATAACTCCGGCATTTTATTCAAATAGCGAGAAAGAGAATATAAGCACACTTGAGCACAAACAAATGCAAAAACCTTCGCCTGTCACCCTCACAGGATCTGGGCAAAAACAATAAACTAAAACAACAAAGACCAAATAAATGAAATTAAACATGGTCACTTTTCAGCCATTCCCACAGCCTGTACGTGCTCTCTCTCTCGCTGTCGTGGGGATCCCAGCCTCAGGCGCCTAATGTGGAAAGAAGCACACTTTAAAATTCTGGATTGATTCATAACGTAATCTAGGTGTGTGCCTACTTAACTAGTAGGCGTGGCCCTCTAATTGCCCTGAATTCCTCCTGAAAACTGAGCCCTGCCACAGGGTCATTGTCTTGCTACAGGATGAAGCACCAGCTGATGAGGGTGAAGGAATTTCTTTGTACATAGCCAGACAAAATCTTCCAAACTTGTCCTGCTGCTGCCATCCTCCATTACATCATCAATAAAGACAAGTGAGCCTGTTCCAGAAGCATTCATACTTGCCAAATCCATGTGATTACCTCCTCCATATTCCACAAATTAGATGGTGTGCTTTGGATGTTCCTTCCTTTCTCCACACTTTATGGTTTCCAGTGTTTTGGTAAAGGTTTATTTTGGTCTGATCCTTCTAAAAAACTGTGTTAATCCTCACTTCCCCAACAACAGTCTACTTAGACAATATACTGACGCAGGTAATGTTGAAGCACATCAGCAAAACCGACCTCACACTTAACTCAACCTGCCATCCCAATGGAATGAGAGCCATATCTAATCAATTTGTGTGATTATATGCAAATATCCTCAACAGCGATTGGAGCAAGATATCTGCATCTGATCCAATCATATATATGCCATTCTTAGTTGTGCAAGAGGATCAGGCAAAGATAGGAACACACAAGGAAGCAATTGCTGTAATATTTTATTTCTTTGTCTCACTTTAATGGCTCTGTAGTTTACTCTGATTATTCTGTAATATTTCCCAATATTTTGTGTTGTTTGGAAGTGTTTCGTTATGGATTAAATATATAACCTTGGAGATACAGTGCCTTCAGAAAGTATTCAGACCCCTTTCCACATGTTGTGTTACGTTACAGCCTTATTCTAAAATTGATTAAATTAATTTTTATTCTCATCAATCTACATACAATACCCCATGACAAAGTGAAAACAGGTTTAGAAATGTTTGCAAATTTATTAAAAAGACTGAAATATCACATTTACATAAGTATTCAGACCCTTTACTCAGTACATTGTTGAGGCACCTTTGGCAGCGATTACAACCTCGAGTCTTCTTGGGTATAACGCAACAAGCTTGGCACAGCTGTATTTAGGGTATTTCTCCCATTTTTCTCTGCAGATCCTCTCAAGCTCTGTCAGGTTGGATGGGGAGAGTTGCAGTACAGCTATTTTCAGGTCTCTCATGAGTTGTCATTTTCCTGTTGGAAGGTGAACCTTCACCCCAGTCTGAGGTCCTGAGTGCTCTGGCGCAGGTTTTCATCAAGGATCTCTCTGTGCTTTGCTCCGTTCATCTTTCCCTCAATCCTGTCTCCCAGTTCATGCTGCTGAAAAACAGCCCCACAGCATGATGCTGCCACCACCATGCTTCACCATAGGGATGGTATTAGTCAGGTGATGAGCGGTGCCTGGTTTCCTCCTGATGTGACACTTGGCATTGTAGCCAAAGAGTTGAATCTTGGTTTCATCAGACCAGAAAATCTTGTTTCTCATGGTCTGAGAGTCCTTTAGGTACCTTTTTACAAACTCCTAGTGAGATGTCATGTGCCTTTTACTGAGGAGTGGCTTCCGTCTGGCCACTTTACCATGAAGGCCTGATTGATGGAGTGCTGCAGAGATGGTTGTCTTTCTGGAAGGTTCTCCCATCTCCACAGAGGAACTCTGGAGCTCTGTCAGAGTGGCCATCGGGTTCTTGATAACCTCCCTGACTAAGGTTCTTCTCCCTCAATTGCTCAGTTTAGCCTGGCCACTGTGTTCTTTGGGACCTTCAATGCTGCGGTATTGTTTTCGTACCCTTTGCCAGATCTGTACCTCGCCACAATCCTGTCTCTGAGGTCTACAGACAATTCCTTCGACTTCAGGGTTTGGTTTTTGCTCTGACAGGCACTGTCAATGGTGGGACCATATGAAGACAGGTGTGTTCCTTTCCAAATCATGTCCAGTCAATTGAATTTACCACAGGTCGACTACAATCAAGTGGTGAAACATCTCAAGTAAAATCAATGGAAACAGGATACACCTGAGCTAAATTCTGAGTGTCATAACACAGGGTCTGAATACTTATGTGAATGTGATATTTCAGTTTTTTATTTTTTATACATTTGCTAAAATTGATAAAAACCTGTTTTCACTTTGTCATTATGGGGTATTATTTGTAGATTGATGAGAATAAAAATTAATTTATTCAATTTTAGAATAAGGCCGTAATGTAACAAAATGTGGTGAAGTGAAGGGGTCTGAATACTTTCCGAAAGGACTGTACATTTAGCTTACACATTATAAGTATAGTCAGAAATGTAAAATGATTACCATGAAAAACAGTATCCTGGTCGTGACATTTGTTGCATAGCTATGCTATTGAAAAGCTAGGTCTGGTGAATTTGTTTGTAAGTCACACATTTTAGTTTTAGGCTGGCAAAATGCATCCATGAGGGTCATGTAACTGTTGAATAAAGTTTTTTTCTACACTCAGAGGTCATCAGAATTATCCATTTCAGTGTGATGTTTAAAAACAATTTTGTCATGAAAGACCAGGCCTCTAGAATCCCCTAGAGTCACTCAACCCCTTGCTTCTGGCTAACAAACATCATGCCCTTTTTATCATTTTACAATTCCACCACTGTGTACAAGCACATACCATTGAGAACAGCGCTTCCATTTACTTCTACCTCACAAAGAGTCAAGACCCTCCCTCTCCCAGGAAGGAACACGTTAACATAGCGTCCCTCCATCTCATGGCACTGGAAGGTGACAGATTCCCCTCCTTTTATGTGGGAAATCCCAGCACAGCTGTAAAGATGAGACAGAAAGAAACAACAATACACAAAAAGCAGTGCCACTTAGCTTCAGTGTTAAATCAGCAGAATGACATAGACAAAGCATTTCTAACGTTAAGCCAGGCATCGATGCCTTACACTGGGTTGTCATTGCCATTGTTTTCCAAAGAGTCCCCTACACGGATCTCTGCTCCGTCCAGCCTGGAAGCACAGCAGTCCGCTCTGTTAGTGACAGTCACTGAGGTGACTCTGTGTTTTCTAAGGAGATCCACTCTCCACCAGGGGTTTTTTTCAACTGTAGTGTGAGTACAGGTTTGAGCATCATACAATGGGCTGCGGTTTCTGTCAATGGCCCTGTCTGCACCACCATAATGTTGAGTTGAAGACTGAGTTGCTTTTCCACCAGTTGCTGCATTATCTACCGTAGAAACAGGAAAGACAAAATGGCGGGCAAAGTCAATACAAAGATTCACTTCTATCAATTTGGTGTTGCCATTTAATATTAAATTGCTCAAGTCAGTACGGCTCATGATTACCCATGTGGACAAATGACAGCACTGCGCTCCACAACGCATTTAGAGGTGACACATGTCAGAGTAATGGCCGTGAAAATTTACCTGGTGTTGTAACTCTACACTTTGGCTCTGTGAATTCATCTCCATCACTGGTCACTGGATCCATCACCATGTTCCCTGTGTAGAGTAAGAAAATAAAATCAGGGATACCACTGAGCAAATAGTGCTGGGGCCTCTCCCAGCATGCATTGGGCGAGAGGCAGGAATACACCCTGGGCAGGTCGCCAATCTGTCACAGGGCGCACACACAATTCACTCACACACTCATACCTATGGCCAATTTGGAGTCGAGTTCGATTTAGAGTTCGATTTGCCTACTTTCATGTCTTTCGACTGTGAGAGGAAACCAGAGTACACAGAGGAAAACAGGGAGAACGTGAAAGCTTCACACAGAAAGGAATTGAAACCCAGGACTTTCTTGCTGTGAGGCGACAGTGCTATGCACTGCGCCACTGTGCCGCCCACCTGTTTGTACAGTTGAAAGTCCCTTACAGTTTTACATTTGAATTATCCTAAAAAGTTTTATTGTGCCTTCAAGGAAATGCAGACATGTCCTTCTCACAAAACCTGCATGTGTCTGTGTTCAGGCTAATGACCCTTGTTCATACCAACCAGGAACAGAGCTTGCATTGACTTCCACCTCACATAGAGTTAGGACTTCAGAGCTTCCTGGCTGGAAGACATTGACATAGCGCCCCTCCATTCCATGACACTGAAAAGTTATGGACTTTCCTGCTGGGATGGTGGACACCACAGCACACCTGGGATAAGTTAATTGGTGAGATTAATATCATAATAAGGGTTATGAATTTTCATAACTATGGCTAACTCCTTCATTTCTTACAATGTGTTGTTGTTTCCATTGTTTTCCATTGAGTTCCCAATGCGTATTTGAGCCCCATTGATCCTCTCACTGCAGCAGTCTCCTCTGTTAGTGATGGTCACTGAGGTCACGCTGTATACATTGAGCAGATCCACTCTCCACCAGGGGTCATCCTGGATTTTAGTGTGCGTGCAGGATCCAGAGGTATATTCTGAGTCATGTCTGCCGTCAATTGCATTCCTGGCTTCAGCTAAACAATTATACTGTGATGACTGTGAAGCCTTTCCCCTCAGGGCCACATTCTCTATAGGACAGACAGAGCAAAAGTATCAAGTTCCAAGTATCAAGTAACAGCAATTTCACAATTATTTTGTAATTATTGAAAAAATTAAAGATTTATCATACATTAATAAGATATTGCAGAATTAGTTTCTTAACTATGGCATACTTCTTCTTTATTACTCCTAGCTATGACAATTAAAAGTATTCTTTTTTCAGTACCATTATGAATCACATTGGCGTCCACCTCCACCTCACAAAGAGTCAAGACCTTCTCTCTCCCAGGGAGGAACACGTTAACATAGCGTCCCTCCATCCCATGGCACTGGAAGGTGACAGATTCCCCTCCTTTTATGTGGGAAATCCCAGCACAGCTGTAAAGATGAGACAGAAAGAAACAACAATGCACAAAAAGCAGTGCCACTTAGCTTCAGTGTTAAATCAGCAGAATGACATAGACAAAGCATTTCTAACGTTAAGCCAGGCATCGATGCCTTACACTGGGTTGTCATTGCCATTGTTTTCCAAAGAGTCCCCTACACGGATCTCTGCTCCGTCCAGCCTGGAAGCACAGCAGTCCGCTCTGTTAGTGACAGTCACTGAGGTGACTCTGTGTTTTCTAAGGAGATCCACTCTCCACCAGGGGTTTTTTTCAACTGTAGTGTGAGTACAGGTTTGAGCATCATACAATGGGCTGCGGTTTCTGTCAATGGCCCTGTCTGCACCACCATAATGTTGAGTTGAAGACTGAGTTGCTTTTCCACCAGTTGCTGCATTATCTACCGTAGAAACAGGAAAGACAAAATGGCGGCCAAAGTCAATACAAAGATTCACTTCTATCAATTTGGTGTTACCATTTAATATTAAATTGCTCAAGTCAGTATGGCTCATGATTCCCCATGTGGACAAATGACAGCACTGCGCTCCACAACGCATTTAGAGGTGACACATGTCAGAGTAATGGCCGTGAAAATTTACCTGGTGTTGTAACTCTACACTTTGGCTCTGTGAATTCATCTCCATCACTGGTCACTGGATCCATCACCATGTTCCCTGTGTAGAGTAAGAAAATAAAATCAGGGATACCACTGAGCAAATAGTGCTAGAGCCTATCCCAGCATGCATTGGGCGAGAGGCAGGAATACACCCTGGGCAGGTCGCCAATCTATCACAGGGCGCACACACAATTCACTCACACACTCATACCTATGGCCAATTTGGAGTCGAGGTCGATTTAGAGTTCGATTTGCCTACTTTCATGTCTTTCGACTGTGAGAGGAAACCAGAGTACACAGAGGAAAACAGGGAGAACGTGAAAGCTTCACACAGAAAGGAATTGAAACCCAGGACTTTCTTGCTGTGAGGCGACAATGCTATGCACTGCGCCACTGTGCCGCCCACCTGTTTGTACAGTTGAAAGTCCCTTACAGTTTTACATTTGAATTATCCTAAAAAGTTTTATTGTGCCTTCAAGGAAATGCAGACATGTCCTTCTCACAAAACCTGCATGTGTCTGTGTTCAGGCTAATGACCCTTGTTCATACCAACCAGGAACAGAGCTTGCATTGACTTCCACCTCACATAGAGTTAGGACTTCAGAGCTTCCTGGCTGGAAGACATTGACATAGCGCCCCTCCATTCCATGACACTGAAAAGTTATGGACTTTCCTGCTGGGATGGTGGACACCACAGCACACCTGGGATAAGTTAAAGGGTGAGATTAATATCATAATAAGGGTTATGAATTTTCATAACTATGGCTAACTCCTTCATTTCTTACAATGTGTTGTTGTTTCCATTGTTTTCCATTGAGTTCCCAATGCGTATTTGAGCCCCATTGATCCTCTCACTGCAGCAGTCTCCTCTGTTAGTGATGGTCACTGAGGTCACGCTGTATACATTGAGCAGATCCACTCTCCACCAGGGGTCATCCTGGATTTTAGTGTGCGTGCAGGATCCAGAGGTATATTCTGAGTCACGTCTGCCGTCAATTGCATTCCTGGCTTCAGCTAAACAATTATACTGTGATGACTGTGAAGCCTTTCCCCTCAGGGCCACGTTCTCTATAGGACAGACAGAGCAAAAGTATCACGTTCCAAGTATCAAGTAACAGCAATTTCACAATTATTTTGTAATTATTGAAAAAATTAAAGATTTATCATACATTAATATGATATTGCAGAATTATTTTCTTAACTATGGCATACTTCTTTATTACTCCTAGCCATGACAATAAAAAGTATTATTTTTTCAGTACCATTATGAATCACACTGGCATCCATCTCCACCTCACAGAGTTTCCTGAACCAAAATATGTTTCTGTGGCTGACAGTGTCCATCATTGCAGTTGATGTATCATTACATATTCATGGACATACTAGAATCTGCACATTTTATGCCCAAGTCTCAATATGGAAAATTATATGGTTCACAATGCCAGATGAACAGAAGAGAAAGCTTCTAAAAGTTTTTCTTATAAAAATAGAGTATTATCACACTTGATGTCATCTATCAGCAAGAAAGCAATCTATCAATTCATCTATCGATTCCTTATATTTAATGAAGCGCCATTAAAAACATCAGCACAAAAAGTACTTGTCTGTGCAATTCTTTGTGCCGATCAGGACAAAAATAAGAAATATTTCCCCTCCCCTCCGCGATAGCCAGTTACCTAGTGTATGTTCATGGTCCTCACATTGTCCCAAAGCTAGGATTCCAGTCAGTATAATTACTGTGACCCCCTTCATCCTAGAACAGAAGAGCAGAGATCTTCACTATCATACATGTGCATGAATTTGTTCAATGATTGAAATGTTTTAAATGTTCTAAGGGAACTTCTTATGTTTAACACAACAGTAATTCCAGTCTACTTTAAGGTTAAGATCTCTTGTGTCAAAAACATGCAATTCTCCTTTTAAAAAATAAATAAAAAGTTTGTAATACACTGTATACTTTTTCAAATCATTCTCAAAGGCAAATCAGTTGGAAGCCCTGACATACTGAGCTATAGGGCTATAAATCAAATACTATAAATCATAACTGGTCTGACCTGTGTTATTTCACCATTGCAAAACAATGTGGCACAGTTGCCAAATGACTTGGAAGTCAGCACAAATGGAAACATTTTTTTCATGGAAACATTGGCTAATGTTACATTCCTTCTGGTTAAGAGTTACGAGAGTTGTCCATAGTGCTGGACACGCATCTCTTCATATTAACGGCAAGGACCACAAGATGGTCAACTTGTAGTTAAAGGCAGAACGTTTTCGGTTCACAGTGCTCTCCGCAGAAGAACATAGCCAACTCGTTACAATATTCAGATAATTCAGTTATTCAGTCTGTTTCGACAACAAGATTCTGGTCAGCTTGGAGGGATGTTTCATTCTGGTAGCCTACTTGATCATCTCCTCTTGTGAGCGGGTAGAGAGCGTTAACTTTTGCCTGTGTGTTTTTCTTTCTGTGATAGAGTGACAGTATGGCCACAGCATGTAGGCATTGAAAATAGAGTTCCATTCAATACGTGATTTAGTATATGAAATCTGCATAATATTACAAAAGACAGGACCTATAACAAAAATTTCAGTTCTCAATTTTAAGGTCGAACTGGGGAAAAAATTTTTGAACAACATTCATTCTTCAATTGTTCAAAACTTTTTGACAGTCCTACATCTGAAACAAAGATTCAGTGACTAATATGAAATCCTTCAGCAGTCTGCAATATAATAACTTTTTTTGCTTTCAAGATATAAAGACAAATTCAAAATCTCAACATAATTAAAAACTACACCATATAGCCTAACTGTGCTTTATGAAGCATTATATCAAATGTTAAATTGCACTGTGAGTTGGTTTTGCTCAAGCACAAGGAAAGAACCTGGCTGAAATTCCTGCTTCTGCGTTATGTAGGCCAGTTACAGTTTTTCACTTTACACATGTATTTATTCTTCACCATGTATGCATATTACAATAATTTGGATAATAAAGACTTTTGGGTGTGTTAGATAGTTTTGTAGTATTACAGCCATATAAATCACAATGTAGGGGCTGCTGGGTAGCTTATTCTCTTAAAGCACTGTTGAACTGCTTGAACAGGCCCCAAGGTCAGGTATCAAATCCAGACCATATCTATGCTGCCAGTTGAGCTGCACATAAAGTCTTTCTCAATCTTATGTCCATGTGAGCCTGAATTGTGAACTGCAGCATGATACAAAGCAACTACTGATATCACATTTTGAAGAAAAACACATGATTATTTGCTGTCTCCTGAATTTACAGTGGACATTTTAGCAGTTTGTGCTCATTAAATATGACTGCATTTCAAACTACAAAAAAAACAAAAAAAAAACCTACTTCATAAAAACCTACCTTAATTTTCCATAAATTTGTTCTTTGAGGATCATCATCTGTTTTCTGGGACACTGATTAAAGATAGCAGTGAGAAAGAGAGCTTCACAAATGCAGAAGTTATAGTAGCTCTATGAAGAGCTGTGTCTACCAATGGTATTTTTTCAAGAATTTTGGCTTCATAAAAGACATCTGTTCCATTACATAGCCACGCAAACCTGAACTTTACCCCGAACTGTCCAGTGTACAGTAAATATTAGTTCCCAATATTTGCACTGAAAGCTCTTTGTATTTGTATTGTTTTCTGCCCTCCTACAATATAGTAACGGTAGAGTGACATTAATTATTTTTGTAACATACTGTCAGATATCTCGTCTTTGCGATTATCATCTTTGATAAACAAACAATATCATTAGAATGATCAGAGGAATGTATCTATTTACTCCCTGTCCCCGCTCCCCACCCTTTTGCTCCACAAACATGAATGGGATCATCCTTGAGGCAATTAAGATATGTATCAGGCTACGTTTCCCAGAGCCTCCTTAGTGCTAAATGCCTCATAACGTATACCTTAAAGTTTTCCTTTAGTTGTCGAGCTGTTTCCCAGCACCTCCTTAGCTAAGGTATACCTTCTGAAAGGTATACCTTTAGAAGGGTGGTCTGAGGCACTCGTAGCTGTCTCTTAGCGATGCGCTCCGCTCATCCTCTCACAGTTTTAGCATTATTAGGCCAACATTTTGCTTTTTAAATCGACAGTTGTACTACATTGCTCATCTAGTAGCCTACATCTGCATGCACAAATAACATAGCTTAATATTAACTTTATGAAAATTTATTATCCAAACCACGTTTCTATGCATAGCACATCATGAGAATGTTGTCGTTTCACCTGTCTATTCCCATCATGATGGTAATAAATTAGGGCCTATCCATAATACTAATCCAATTTGTGAAAAAAATAAGCTTATATTATTTTTACGTAGTGGAGCTTACTGATGATATTGTCATGGTTCTGTGTTCCTGTCTGTGTTTCCCTTGTTGGGCCGGCAGATGGCGGCACTTCTGTTTTGTGTCCTGCTCCCCGCTGTTTAATTGTATGATTGTTTTCAATTGTCTAATCATTGTTTTCTGGCTATCTCGTTTCCCCTTCCCTTCCGTGGCCTGATTGTTCATGGTGCCCTCCTGTGTCTCGTCAGTGTCTGTCTATTTAATTTCCCGTCTCCTGGACTCAGGTGCTGGATCCTTGTTGGTTGTGTTTTCGCTCGTGGTTCCACATGTGTCTGCCTGAGAGTTTGCCCGTGTTTCCCCGTGCCTGTTTTTGTTCACCTGCTTCTGCCCTGCCCGTTTAGCATCTCTCTTTGGATTTTCTGTTTTTTTTTTTTTTTTTTGTCATTAAAGTCTGTATTCCCCTTTTGGAGTTCATGGGTTTTTTTAACTGTGCATTTGGGTCCATTCCCTCGACAATCCGTGACAGATATGGCTTTTCTGACTGCATACCTTGTAGAAATCAGTTTGTTTGTGTGTGAGTCAATGATCACACTGACTTGGAACAAATCACTGGTTTATTAAGAATATAAAACCCGTGTGAGCAAAGCCAATGGCAGATATCGCGTTCGCGTTCTTTGTTGCCGATGAAGTGGATGCAATAGAAATCCCACTACATCTGGCAATTTTGGCTAATTATAATTTCGAGACCATTGATAATGTTTGGCCAGCTAATTATTCTTTGTTTTACTGGGGGTATACAAGAACAGCTAGAAATACTATATAATAACACTCACTACAAATGGATGTGAATCAAGTCTTCATTTATTATTATTATTATTGGATACAGGAGTTTGTGTACCAAGAGTGTCTTCTAATTACTTTCTCATATTTTATTCAGGGGTTTTGATAGTTATTTCGATATAAACTCCATTGCAGAGATGTTTATTAAGACAGCATTTATAAGGAATGTGTAAAGTGTTCAATTGTGAATGTCAGTACTCTGATAAAAATAATTTGGTGTCTGTCTGATAGTTCATGAAGTTTATCTTGGAATAATGATGGATAAGATAGAAGTCTCATAACTTCCTTGTGGGTGGTGACAGCTTTTCAGAGCCAATTGGCGCTTCGCTCAAACCAGAGCAAGTCGTTTCCCATCATGCATGAAGATGTGCAGCCGGTGGAGATCAACCCTGAAAACTGAGCGCCTCGCTCCCGTGAGATTTCCGCGGCTCACGCAGTCGGATTTCCAGAGCAAGTCTATGGCATCTAATGCCAATAATCAGCGCGAGCAGATATTCACCGCGCGAGTAAAAAACAGCAGTCACGCGCGCGCAGATATTCACTGCGCGAGTAAAACAAGCAGACACGCGCGCAGATATTCACTGCGCGAGCACAAAAACACTTTCGCGCACGAAAATTTCAACACCGAGAGTAAAACAATGAGCCGCGCGCGAGCTGGTTCTACTCGCTCGCAAAATATTTCTCCGAGCTCGCGAAGAGCCACTTTCTCCTGGCGCGGACTAGAATTGATTTTTGTCAGTGTGGGGGCGGGGATGGGGTGGAGACTTATGCTAATGTATTCACTAGTATGATTGGTCACTTTAAATACGAAGCCCATACACTTCCTATGCCTTCTAACTGCAACGTTCTTGTTAGCTAAGGTAGGGACGATATGGAGACACAAGTTGTTGTGAGTAGCCTACTGGAGACAATACAGTGTCACATGTTTATTAATATATGTAATTAAAGCCCCATTCAGATCAGATTTAGTGGGTAATACTTTGGTTAATGGAATGCCCAATGTTCTCTTGAAACCCAGCATTTAGGTGGGTATTTAGTGGGTCGGTACCATTCACACACTGGAGCTGGGTTGTTTACGATTCTATCGTCATTGCTTAACTTAAGACTATCCAACAGCAAATCAATGTGGATGAACATATCACTTTAACAGGTAAGCCTATTCATAAGGCATACCCGGTATAGAATTAATCATGATCAATTTCCACAGACGCGCTTTTGCCTTTCATCTACGATCATTTTTGCACTGCAGAGAAAAGTCAGCAGGAATCAGTGGATATGCTGCTACAGTTGCCTATATATTGTGTGCCAAAAACAAATTAACATTAGACCTTTGTTTCAATAAGAACAAAATAATTCACCCATATGTAGCCTATATCCTTTTTCCTGGGCTTCCAAGAAGTCCCAGACTATGGCTTATATGTCCCGATTGATACTCTTCATTTTACCTTTTGTAGCCTACTGTATATGTATTTATTGAAACTATCACAAGGTCTCATCTTGACTCTTAAAGAGATTAGCAGATGATCTTTAGTAGGCATAGCTTCCTCTTCTGCAATATTAGATTGATGTAAAATGATTATGAAAACACTTGTTATATTAAAACGTCATTCATACGCCTTTACAAGTGAGACAATCGATTCGCATGGCATCGATTGATACACTTTTCAGCACCACAGTGAAGGCCAGCTCCAACTTACGACGTACCTGTGAAACTGTCCCTTAAGGCAACTGCTAAGGTATAGTCTAGGAAACACTCGTAAAATAGCGCGCTCCCTTTGAAAGGTATACTTCAGAAACCTTCGTAGAACATTAAGGTACATCGAAACTGGGAAACGCAGCCCAGGTCTTATCTCTATTCAAGTTTATATTGTTGAAATGTAACTGATTTGTGCTCATGCGGTCCCAGAAACCACTGAAGCAGCACGTTCTCTGTGGAATTGATAAAAGGAGAGCAACAGTGCGTAGCCTATGTAAAAGTGCACTCCAAGGAGAAAGGAGGGAGAAATGTGCTGAATTCGTTTTGACTGATTAAATTACTTTTTTAAAAATTGCACTATGTATTTCTATGACTACTTTTTCCATTTTGTGGTTTGCCATGCACATTTATGTTTTATTTTCTTTTCTCAATGTTCCTGTAATATGCCTTGATACATTTTGCCTTGGCCTATAAAACAAAACCACTACAATTTAGAAAAACAATTGTTGAAATTGATTCAGTTGTGGCCTTTATTTCAAGAAAAAAAGTGTTGCAATATATGGTTTAATAATTTTTTAAAATGAAATTAGGTTGTTGCTGGTTCAGAAATCGATTTTGTAATGCTGGATATGCCTGTGAACCTTCGTCTAGTGAACCAGCATTCAGTAAACAAACTCCTGTGTGGAGTTTGCATGTTCTCCCTGTGTCCATGTGAATGTCCTCCAGGTTCCTCCCACAGTCCAAAGACATGCAGGTTAGGTTAACTGGAGAGTCTAAATTGCCCAAAGGTATGAGTGTGTGAGTGAATGGTGTGTGTGCCCTGCGATGAACTGGTGAAATGTCCAGGGTGTATTCCTGCCTATTGCCCAATGCATGCTGGTTCCAGAACCTTCTGTGACCCTGACCCTTGGATGGATGGATTATTTAATAAATTACTTAATCTTAAAACCTGATATGAATTTTTCTTTGACTTGTTGGTTGATTCCACTAGGTTGCTATAAACTTACCTACAAACAAATTTGGCAATTCAACCCTTTCATGTATGAAATATTACAAAACAGAGCAATAATTTGTTCACATTGTTTTTTGGTTTTTTCTGCTTTTAAGGACATGTGAAAGGATGTTAAAAGCTTGTTGGCTCCATGAAAACATAAGCTGCACAAGCAGATTACAACTTAATGCATGATGTCCACTAGAGTAGACATAAGGTTTTTCATACAAAGTATAAGAACTAAAGTAATTTTTTGTTTAAAACAGATAGTTAAAAAAAAACACTTGTTTCAAACTTACAGTGCTCCTTGCATCTTATGTAACAAGAATATATTTTTAACCTGCTCTGTTCTCTAGGAATAGAAGGTTTTCACAGTTACTTTCAGGTACTTTAAACATTTCCACCTCAACCCACTATTCTGACCTTCATTCTAACTAGAGAAAATCCAATCAAATGTAACAATATGTAGTATATCAAATTTTAATTAAAGGTCAAAGGAACCTACCTTCAAGCAGTTTGGAGATCAGAAATTTCTTGGCTAGGTACCAAGCCCTGTCCATTGGACACCATACAAAATACAGAACATGACCGCGTGGCCTAATGGATAAGGCGTCTGACTTCGAATCAGAAGATTGAGGGTTCGAGTCCCTTCGTGGTTGTTCAAATGCAGTGTCTGTAATGAGAATGCTTTAGCATTAAGCAGCCATGTTAATGGGGACTCATTGCCATTTTACTAGTGGATCTTCCCTTTTTGGGGAGACTGTGTAGTATAAAGTGTAAGGAGTTGGTCTTGTAACCTAAAAGGTCATAGGTTAAATTCCCAGGTAAGACACTGCCATTATACCCTTCACCTGGATTGCTTCAGTACATATCCAGCAGCATAAATGGATGCTATGTAAAACGTTACATATGTTGCACTGGATAAGAGTGTTTGCTAAATGCCAGTAATGTAATGTATGAAAGTGTTAATTGATAATTTTCAATAATAATTATTCAATTAAATTTAAAAAAAAATATTTTATATGTCGGTGAAATGAGGGCCTCTAGCATGCAATACCACTTGTGTTCACTATTCAGAGTGCTGAACATTTTAACAAGGGCATTGACTGTTGACGCTGCTGGATTTTAAAAAAATAAATGTATTTTCACTTACTGTAATCCTCACTTGCCCGACAGTGCATATGGCTCAGCTCCGTCACACGGTGGTGCTCAGGGTCCAAGCAGAAAAAATAATGAATAGACATTAATTGTTGCTCTTAATAATATATTTTAATGCACCGTCATCCACTTACACAGTCATTTTTAACATCAATGTACATATATGAAACTCCTCAATGATGCTAAATATCACCCTAAAATATATTTGTTGTTCTTGTAGTGGCTGCTGTTTTAATAATATATTCACAAATAACCACATTTAATAAGTAATCACATTTCTTCATACCAAATATTAGCTATGTTTTTATTATTATTTACAGACAAACATTAACATTCACAACAATCACACTAATAATGGCAATACATATTACAACAAACCAACGAACATGCAAAATTACTGCTGCTACTACTACTCCTACTCCTACTACTGCTACTGCTACTACTACTACTACTACTACTACTACTACTACTACTACTATAATAATAATAATAATAATAATAATAATAATAATAATAATAATAATAATAATAATAATAATAATAATAATAATATAGAGAACCAAGGGTACAAATGGCTCTGGCCAGCAGCCATACCACCACGCACTCTGCTCCTGCTGACTGGTTGAAGCTAAGCAAGTGTGGGCTTGTTTAGTACTTGGATGGGAGACCACCAGGGAATACTGAGTTGCTGCTGGAAGTGGTGGTGTTGGTGGGCCAGCAGGGGGCAATCTTCCCTCTGGTCAAATAAACCCCAATGCCACAGTGCAGTGATGGGGACACTGTGCTGTAGGAGATGCTTTCTTTCAGATGAGATATTAAACAGAGGTCCTGACTCACTGTGGTCATTAAAGATCCCATGACACTATTTGCAAAGAGTAGGGGGTTCCCTTGCCCTGGCTAAAATCCCAGATCTAGCTCTTGCAAAAAAAAAAAAAAAAAACTTGCCACCTAATCATCCCCTGATTTAATTGGCTAAAAAATGTTCTCTACCTCCAGTGGAGCTGCTCAGTGGCCAACAATAGAGGATTGTAGTTGTACTGGGCAGCTCCCAGGTGCGAATGAGCGTGAAGCAGGGGGTTCATGCAAACGAGCATCCGTGCTCAGCGAACCTACCCTGGGTAAATAAAGGTTAAATAAAATTAAATATATATAATTCATTAAAATAAACAAAATGATCTTCAAACATTTAAGATGTATGCTTTTTCGTTCGTAAATATTAGCTATGTTTTGTGAATCGTGAATTTCCACGGCTTCAAAATCATGTTTTGGAGAAAGCCTCTCCAGCGCTCCGGTCTGGTTTTCTTATGCTTTCTTAGGCCAATGAACTGTGTCTATGGCGGGAGTAAACTAACACCCACTGAACTCGCTAGTGCCCAGAAATGTGCTTTATCGCGATACTTTGTACAGTTCCATTGCGCGCCTGCGCAATAGTACTTTTGGCCTTCGATGTGGAGTGTCGCGTTTTAGAGGGGAATAACAGTGGATAACTAACAATGGCGACATCGGCAAGTGTGACGGGGGGAACGGGTTCAAGCGGACAAGCGACGGGGCAGGCGGGCAGCGGTCCCTCAGTTGGTAGGAAGAAAGATGGTGGTCCGTCCTCGAAATATTGGGAGAGCGCGGAGACAGTCTCCCAGTTAGAGTCGGTTCGTCTGTGGATCGGAAAACACTACAAAAAGGTTAGCGCTTGCTAGCTACCCTCCATTGATTCCTTGGCCTTTCCCCGCGCCTCAGTACATTTGCCGGTTCATCGCACGCAATGCAGACAGTCTGCATTCCTCATCTGTCGTCTTTGTCAAATAATATAACGTCATAGAAACTTAATTTTAATGGTTGCAGGGTGCCGCTAATTTGTCAAATTGGGTTAACAGCTGAACAGGGTTGCTTGCTTTGTGGCTAATGCTAACTAACGGGAGGGGGTTGGGACGTTAAACTGGTACCAGCTAAAAAGGCAACTGGCTTGCTCGATTGTGTTCAGTGTCAACAAAATAAACGTGTTCTCGCCATCACCGAATTTCTTGATAACTTGCTGTGTTTTTACAAGCAAACGCGTAGGAAATGTGATTCTTGTAAACCAGAAAGGAAGTAGCTAACGCTAGCTATCTTGCAAACACAACAGAAATAGAGGTTTTATTGTTCGCTTGTGCGCTAGGTAGGTACTGAGCCAAGTGAGTTGAGAATGAGATCACACAAAAAGTAGCTTTTGGAGGTATTTCCAGGATTATCATTCAGCATCTTTATATCCATGTAATTGTGAGTGAAAAGCAAGTTCACTCAAAAGCTTAGCCAAGCTTCCAGTGACGTTATCATTAGTCGAATAATGAAAACATACGGGTGAGCTTCATAGCTTGCTGGCCGGATGGAGAATATGAAACCCCGTAGGCCATCACTGACAGTTGATTGCTTATAGTAATTCGACTAAATAGTTTACCTTGATCATTTGTTGTTGAATTGAATTGGTGTTTACATTTCAATATCAGACTGCAACGTTACATATTGAGGTAATTGGCTTGTTAGCTATGCATCCTGCAGGCTTTCTGAAAATACCCTATAACCACGCTTTAGTCTGCATAAGCAGACAAAGGCTTCTGGTGCGTGTTTGTGTTTGTATTAGGTTTCACAAAGGCAATGGAAACTTATTTTTAAAATTTCAGGATAAATATAAAATTGCATGTAACTGATAATGTAAAAAGTAAATAATCAGAGAGAACTTGCTAATAAAAGTTTTTCCTTTATATGCAAGTCGCTTGACATTTTTGTGTCGGAGCCATTCGTCTTTTGCTATCAAAGTAACCGGCGTGCTTCTAGCGGGGGCGGGGTTGGAGAGGAGATTAGAGAAAGAGTTGGAATTCGCTAAAAAGCCTGTAAACCATAACGGTACATAAGTGGCTGGTTGTTATGTATAGTACATCTACATGTACATTTTATATACACAACCATATTTTATTTACCGTGCGTCACGGACAAATCTGTCAAGCTAGCAAGGGCTGCCGCTGATGGCGTTGGCTAGCTTATATGAACTGCTCATGGGGATTCTTCCGACTGCTCAGTATCCGGGAATTTAAGATTTTTTTGTTTTGTTTTTGTGTTCACATCACGTTACATATTACAAGTTGATTATTAGGTTATGTATTCTTTCTAGCCACTGAGTATGCACTGCCCCTGTCCCACAGTATGTCCAGGCTGACTCTCCCTCCAGCAAATTTTTGGCAAGCCTGGTTGTCCAGCTGCTGCAGTTCCAGGAGGATGCTTTCGGCAGAAGAGTCAACAACCCAGCTCTCACCAAACTGCCTGTGAGTTTTCTTGTTTTGACCAAAGCTTCTCAGTAGCCATAGCCCTTTCTGCAAACTAATTGTTAATATCTTTTGTGTTTTTTTTTTAAACCTCTGTCTAGTTTTCAGCAAATGCCATGTTCTCAGTTTTTTAAAATTTTTGTTTAACCAATTCATGGTGTTTTCTTAATATGATTAGTTGGCTTATCAGCGCTGGTGTCTCCTGGTTTTACCATAACTTGTCTTTTTTATTTGCCTTTGTTCATTAGGCAAAGAGTTTCCTGGACTTCAAGGCAGGGGGGGCTCTGTGCCACATCCTGGGCTCTGCGTACAAGTTCAAGAGTGAGCAAGGCTGGTGAGTGAATGGCGCAGGGGGCTCGTGAATGTTTGGTGCAGGGAGTTGGTGAGTAAATGGGGCTTTGGTGGGAACTTTGCATGACAGCGACTGTGGTCAGGCTGGCTTTACAGCCACTGTCAACTGGATACATTGTCTCCCTATATTATCTGTATGCAAAGTTCTGTAAAGTCTTCAAGAGACCACCACATTGCATTGAGATGTAGGCTGTAAAAAATGAAACGTGTGGCAAACATAAGAACAATTTAAATATTTATTTAAAGGTTTCACGTTGTAAGTACCAGAATGGGGTGGGGGGTTGTCACTCAAAACCTAAGGTACAATATTAACCTTTTAACGTAATTAATCCACACGAATGCCATCTTAATGTATTAAAATTATTTTTACACGTTCACTCAAAAAATGCATTTTGTCACTGGTTTTACTTGTACCATGTAACAACACGAAATGTTTTTGGGTAATGATAATACAGTAGAATCCCCTTAATTGCATAATGGATTATCGCATAATTCTGGTATTTGCATAGAAGTGTCAAATCCCAAATCTTTCCCATTCATTCCATTGTAAAGAGATTGCATACTTGCATAAAGCATTGTCACATATTTTGGGTATTTTCATGGGATTCTGTCCAGTTACATTAAATAATGATATATAAATATGTTAAAAGTTGGCAGATGCCTTAGGCAATTCTCAAACAATTATCTCATTTGCACCACCACTATGTTGATAAAGTAATTGGCACTAATTAAGCACAGATGATGACTGACAGCGATGTTTACAAGCAACACTCTGGTGTTAAATCCAGGTTGATTACTTACTACCAGGGATATGTTACAGTATTTTTTGTGTTGTGCAAGGGCATGTTTGTTTTTGTTAGAAGGAAATGCCCAAATGAGAGAAGTTTTATGACATTTTTAAAAAATGTATTTTTAAAATCATGATTCAACTGATTAATTAAATAGAAATAACCAAGTGTCTTGGTGCTGGGCTAAAACAAAAACCAGCTTTGTATTCTTTCATGTCCTGGTCCTGGAGAGCCACGGAGTCTGCTGGTGTTTGTTTATTTTTCTTAAGAAGAGTGAAAAGCCGTCAAAACTTCATTCGAAATTCAGTATTATTCATGAGCAAATTGTCCCAATAAATGCACGGACCATTTCTAATTGATTTTGTGGGTGTTTTTTGTTTTTGTATAATTTCTCCTATAGGCAGCTTAGACAGTTTGAAAATAAACTTAGATGGCCCGCATGCAGGAAAGACCCTGATATTGAAAGAACGAGGAAGTTGCTCCTGTGCTGTTTGTCGCACATGCACTCTGAAAATGGTTTGAACAGTATTCAGTTAACACCATCTGTATTTTTATATACCGCAGTGAACAGTAATACTGATATCGGCCCATGTCTACTAGTTGTTGAGCCGATGTCCAGGAGGAGGGTGGTGGTGGCATGCTGGTCTTGTTTGCCGGGCTGACGGTGTACAATCCATGTCCTGCTCCCTTTGAACAGGCGCCGCTTTGACCTACAGAACCCCTCCAGGATGGACAGGAATGTTGAGATGTTTATGAATGTGGAGAAGACTTTGGTGCAGGTACAGACCTCCTAATGCCTATGCAAAAATAAGCGTTTAGAGTGACCTCGTGGATGTACCACTGAAGCAGTGGTTGCAGTTTCTGATGCAGGGTATATCCTGTGCTCTCTTGTTCATATTGACATTTAATGTTATGTGGGTCGTAATGGAGATGTCAGTGTGGCATCACTTTGCTTGCCTTGTAAACTGGTTGACTAACAGGCCTCTCTTTTAGAACAATTGCCTGACGCGACCAATTGTGTATCTGGTCCCTGAAATGGAGCAGAAACAGGCTAATAAGCTGAAGGACATCATCAAGAGACACCAGGTAGGGAGCCTTCGTGATGACGGTCGTCCATATGTGCACTGCTTTTTTTGTTGTGGGAACGTGGTGGGCTGTCTTCATGGAAACACTGGTTCGTGGGTAGGGTTTGGGAATGGGGTGCGCATGTGTGTTATCGCCACAGAAACACGCATGTCTGAATAATGGAAATGCATAGTATGCAGATCATTCTCTGAGGCCGATTTGCATTCACTCACTCTTAGGCATGGAAATTAATGGTGTATCAATTATTTTGTTGTTAGGGATGCACAATAATATCAAGGCATATGGATTTCATATAATAGCAGCTTGGTATTTGCCTGTTACCAAGATGAATGCGCGGTACAATTTGATGATGCAACATATGTCATTGACATGCAGTAAATGCTAATTTTCAAATCATTGGTCATCTTGAATTTTTCCCTGGGTTTTTAGTGGCTCAAAATGAGGCAGAGGGTGGTTCTTTAATCATGATAACGTGATTTACCGCATCTTGTTATTAATGTGTGTTGTACATGTTTTGTATTCCTAAAACAGGACCTCTGAATATCTGCGTTTTTTTAATGCAGTGTTTTTTTGCGGCATTTTGGCTCTTTCTGCATAAAAAAACGGAATGCTTTGTTAACGCAACCACTGATGTGCTTGGGCGCAAAAGAAAACTAGATCTTCCTGTCCAAATGCAGGGAACTCAGTAACGTGGGATCGTGCACTACAGCTGCTGCGGCTTTGCTTTCTTCTTCGGTTCAGACTTTCCTTGTGCATTGTGCTGATTTTGGTACAGCGCCACATCAGAGTAATACCTCCATTTCAATCGCAAACGCTAGAAATCCATGGAGCGCAGGGCTCGTGTTCATGTTTTTTTTGGTGCCAACATTTTTGCGAAAGCGGCCCAAAATTTGTTCAAAGCAGCCACGTCCTGAATTGTTTATGCCGGAAAAACCCGGGATCAATAGTTTGACTGGCCCGTATGTCTGATCTCTCTTTCCATCTTTTCCATCTGCAGGGCTCCATCACTGAGGACAAGTCCAAGGCCACGCACCACATCTACCCTTCCCCAGCCCAGTCAGAGGAAGGTAAGGTGTAAATTTAGACCGTGCACCTCACAGAAGGGGCAGTCTCTCGCCACAGCGATGCACTTAGGTTCTGTTGTAGTTCTTTAAAGCCATGCTACACCCTTGTGGTTTTGTGGAAACATTTTTTAGTACAGTTGTCAGTGCTCTACATATTTTTTAAAGGAGAACTCCAACCTAAAACTTTATTCGACTTTGACATTGTTAGAATCTGCATATTGGTATCGTAAAACGTAACCCAAGTCCTATTTTCCCATTTTGTGTAGCATTTCAGTTTTTTAAAAGTTAAAATCAAGTAGTTCTTTTGATGATGTGACGTCACGCAGTGATGTTTCCACAGCAACTACAATGGAGTTTAATAGGGGAGTGTGTCCTCAATTCACTGCAGCACCACCTATAAGTATCAGATATTAATTTCAGTCAATTTGGGACGACAAGTCAGGGGTTTTGCCTTGAATCCCGGCTAGTCAACTTTCTGCAGTGCTCCTATTGAGAGAAATCAGTCATTTATCTAGAGAACATGCTGATTTCCACCATGCTAACAGCTAGTAGTCCAGAACCGCGTGGCTTTGCAGGTAATTGGGGGCGTGGCCATTCACGTGGCCAAGCTCTCCACTTTTGCTTTTAGCCTTTTAGCTAACCTTCTTGCATTTGGGGGTGGTGAAAATAGTTCTGGGTAAAGCAGGAAAATAATGCACTGGAATAGATCTGGAAGACGCCTGACAGGATGGCAAATGAAAAATTGGACATTAAAGTAAAATATATATATATATATATATATTAGTATCAGCTAACAAACCCTGGAATAAATTGCACTTTGCTGCTACACATTCACTAAAAATGTAAGTGTTTTAGCCTGGAGTTTTTCTTTTAACTTGTGCAAGGTCTTGTGCAATAGTACATGCCCATGCAAGGGCATGTACTATTATTGCTGCACCTACTAGAGTGTGAAAGTCTGGCTGCTTGTGAATGTCTGTAAGGCTCTGCTGTGCTTTGGTAGATGGTTAGACAAATTGTTACAAAACCTTTTGTTTTGTGTGTCATTTCATAAGCATCTGTGTGTTCTCTTTCAGAGGAGTGGCTCCGCCCAGTCATGCGGAAGGACAAACAGGTGCTGGTGCACTGGGGCATGTACCCTGACAGGTGAGATGATCTAATGCATCAAACTATGATGTATAGCATCTTTTAAGGAGGCTAAGGTAGTGGCACTTGGCAGATTTTTACTCACGTATGCTAATAAAATGGTAAACTCTCTAGAGCCCTGCGTTTTTAAAATGTGCAGGGAGCAAATCGGCTCATTAGTCCGACTGTGACTATCATTTCTAGAATGGCCATTTTCATTAAGGGAAGTAAGGAATTGGGTTTTTGGCCTGTGGGCTTGTTTCTCCTTGAGGCCCTGAACACTTTCTTCTCCCTGCCCTGCAGCTATGACACATGGGTATCTGCCAGTGATGTGGAAGGGGATGTGGAGGAGCCGCCCAACCCAGAGAAACCGTGCAAGGTGAGGGCGGAGCCACGGGCAAATGTCTACTTTAAGTGACAGTGTCAGTGCGTTCACAATGTCGCCTAATCGTAGTAATCTGTACCTTTTGTTTTTATTTGTTGTTAATGTATCATTTTCAAATTCACATGCAAAGCAGTGCAGTGACCCAGTAGCTCACTTTGTCCACATATGTGATATTTGGTTGCAGTTTGCATTTGAACTATAAATAAGGCTCATTGTTTTCGGTTTTAAACGATTTTCCCCCTTATGTTATGTTCCCACGCATTGACGTCTGGAGTTGCTTGTCATTCGTGCTCTGAGCCCCCCTGTCCTCACTTCTGGCGCGACACCCCCGTTTCTTCCCGCAGGTTCATGCCAAGTGGGTCCTGGACACAGACGCTTTTAATGAATGGATGAATGAGGAGGACTATGAAGTGGACGAGAACAAGAAGCCAGTGAGTTTCCGCCAGCGCATCTTCCCGCGGGAGGAAGAGGTAGGCACCCCTGCCGTGTGCCTGTTCTCGGGGAACAGGAGCTGTAGTCGGTGGGGGGAATGGCCGTGCCCATGCATGTAGCTTTGAAGGAAGTTTTTGCTTCAGCTCTGTGTGTGTGTACGCGTGTGGGTGAAAGGCAGAGGGAGGTGTGTGTGTGTGTACATGTGCAGGCGAGAGGCAGAGGGAGGTGTGTGTGTGTGTGTGTGTGTGTGTGTACATGTGCAGGCGAGATGCAGAGGGAGGTGTGTGTACGTGTGCAGGCGAGAGGCAGAGGGAGGTGTGTGTGTGTGTGTGTACGTGTGCAGGCGAGAGGCAGAGGGAGGTGTGTGTGTGTGTGTGTGTGTGCAGGCGAGAGGCAGAGGGAGATGTGTGTGTGTGTGTGTGTGTGTGTGTGTGTACGTGTGCAGGCGAGAGGCAGAGGGAGTGTGTGTGTGTACGTGTGCAGGCGAGAGGCAGAGGGAGGTGTGTGTGTGTGTGTGTACGTGTGCAGGCGAGAGGCAGAGGGAGGTGTTTGATTTGTGTCTGGTTGTGTCCAGTTGCATGCAGCGGGTGTGTGTGTGTACGTGTGCAGGCGAGAGGCAGAGGGAGATGTGTGTGTGTGTGTGTGTGTGTGTGTGTGTGTACGTGTGCAGGCGAGAGGCAGAGGGAGGTGTCTCTGATTTCTGCCATGTACTGGGTATGCTTCCAGTTGCATGCAGCTGTGAACGTAGTGCTTCAGAGCAGTGCGTCCATTCCTCCGTTCGTCCGTCACCCATCCTATCACACAGTTTCCTCACTCTCACCCCCACCACCTTCCCTCCCAACCCCGCGTCCCTCCCCTGAGTCACCCCCGCCCCGCCCTCCCACCCTGTGTGAGACCGTCTCATCACTCATCCTCTCGCTCTCTCTTTCATCCTCCATCCCAACGTCTGATCAGTCTTCCCGTACACCCGATCGCAAGGACCGCAAGGCCGCCTCGGGAAAGAAGAGGAGGCGCTCGCCGTCGCCCCCAGCAACCCCTGCGGAGTCCCGCAAGAAGGGGGGCAAAAAGGGGTAAGGGCACCACCGTAAAAAAATTTACAAAACTGAAAAAGTGGGACAAAATCCGGATTGATTAAAGAGCAGTTTATCCCAGGGCATGGTGTGTGCATTCACTTTGCCTCGCTGGAATAGCCTTCGTATTTTTAAAGCACAATTTAATGGTTAATAACCGGTCAAGGTTCTGTCCCATCAGGTCTGTTGTGGGCGCTAGTTACCATGGTGACCCTCTTGTTCCCTCTCCTTTCCAGGAACCCAGGGCCGTACTGGAAGCGCCGAGGCCACCGAGAGGAGGAGGAGCCGGAGGAGGACCTGACCAAGGACATGGAGGACCCCACACCGGTCCCCAACATGGAGGAGGTGACCCTGCCCAAAAACGGTGCGCTCGCCCCGCCTCACGCCGAGTCCTTACCCCCACCCGCCATCCCTGCGGGGAGCTTCGTAGGACAGCGTTATGACACTGCGCATGTCTGTGATGGCAAGCTGAAGTGGTGCTGAGAGTGGAAACCCTGTTTTACTTGTGTTTTACTCCCCCGTGATCCTTTTCCTCCTGCCGTGGTGTCCGCAGTGAACCCCAAGAAGGACAGTGAGAACACTCCGGTGAAGGGCGGGACAGTGGCGGATCTGGGTGAGCTTTGTGTGTGTGCAGGTGTGCGTTTGCGAGAGAGAGTTGAGTGAAGTGATCTTTGTGTTCTCTAGACAGATGGTTTGCTCATTGCTGTTTCCGCTTTCTCCTTCAGATGAACAGGAAGATGACTCCATGGTCTCAGGAGGCAAGGTAATACCAGGGCCCCTGTCGCCAGTAATCTTTTCTTCACTCTTCTGTGCCGAGCCATTTAAGTTCAGCAATATTCTTAGGTCTTCTTCCATGCAGGTGCCCCAGTGTGCAATTGAAGTCCTTGACGGGGGGGCTAGTTTACAATCAGTCTTTCCACCCCTCACCCCACCCCCAAGTTTGCAATTGCAATTAATACCACTTAAGCATGAGGTTATTGCATTTTCTGCCCCTTGCGCAGGAGGAAGAGGAACCAGGGAAGGCGGAGGTGAATCGCCTGATGGACTCCAGTGAGGACAATGTGACGGAGCAGACCCATCACATCATCATCCCCAGCTACGCCGCTTGGTTTGACTACAACTGGTGAGAGCTTTGGCATCCTCCCCTTGCAGGCCTCTAGCTCTTTGCTTTTAGCGTACTAGAGAAATGTACCTTCTGCTAGTGGGTCCTCGAAGTAGCTGACCACTGTATTGAAGATTCACTGGAGAGTAGGTGGCATTTCAAATCCAAAAAGGGTGGCTTTACCCTGTACAAAGACCACCAGCAAACCTATTGGAAAAGTGAACTGAAAAATAAATGGAAGAACACCTCATCTTGAAATGAGTCTTTAAAAAAAAAAATAATAATAATAATAATTAGCTGAATATATTTTATTGATGGGATAAAGTGAATAATTCATATCTTGTAAAAAAACAACTCTTAAACAAATCTGTAACTTGATCCCTTTGGTCAAAGTTGCTGTTGTTGCAATGGTAAGCATGCTAGCTGGATAGCCTAGGTCTGTGAAACATCTATGGATTAAAAATAAAAAATGTTTTGTTGGAACAACCATTAGCTGAATTTTCATGTGCCTGAAATGAGAATGTCCTATGAGATTACAGTGTGCCATGCCAAGAAAAGTGCCGTGCATATTTTCTCTCATAGTTTAGACTTAAGTCTGTAAAAGTGGCTAGAGCCACTGCTTACAGCAACTGCTTTTTAAAAAATAACTGTTTGTTGGCTGAACTTTAACTAATGGGAACAGAGAAGATGTAAAATCAAGAACAGCAAGTAATTATATTTATAGTAAAAAAAATTGTATTGTAAATAGGCTGTTATACATTCAGTGATGTAATCAGAGCTCACTGACTGTCTGTCACGGTAAATAAGTATGTGAATCACAGTTGCTCAAGGGCTTTGTGTTCTGCTTTTTGAAGATTTTATGCACTTTGGAGTCCAAAAAGAAAATTGTTCAGGGCCTTGAAGCAGAAAGGTGTTCAGAATCAGCCTGCTGATGTCAGACTGTACACTAACCATATTCATTGCGCAATGCTGGAGTGTGCGTGTGCCTGAAGTAATTATAAGGCCAAGTCATTTAATGCCGAAGTCTTTCACTTTAACCATAATGCTGCAATGTTGAAGGTGTATTCTGTACTGATTGTTAATGTTCTGCAGTGCAGCAGGAAGACTGCTTTCACCTTGTTATACTGAAGATGTTAATGAGTTCCAAGCTTTAGATGTTTTTTTTTTGGGAGGGGGGGGGGGGGTGGCATTAAGTGTGTATTATGGACACGGCTGGGTCTCTGTGGTGTTCTCTTCCTTACTCACTCTCCTTCTGTCGGTTGTCTCTGCAGCATCCACGAAATTGAAAGACGAGCACTGCCAGAGTTCTTCAATGGAAAGAATAAGTCCAAGACTCCAGAGATGTGAGTACGCACATGCACATACGATTCAGGCACGCATGCATGCACGAAAGGGAATGACAAATGTTAGCAAACGGTTAGAAGTTGCGATGGAAAAAAATGAGCTCAAAATGCGGAGAATTGCGGAGTAAGGATATTTATAATTTGTTTCCCTTTACAAAAATGCTAACATTTTTGTTATTCACGTTAAAAAAGTGGAGTCCTTTGTGAATACACTTGGCTATTGGTAGTGGTCTGCATCCTGACCCAAGCCTGACAGGGCCCAGAGGTATGCTGTGATTTTGTCAGGGGCTTCAAATTTGACGAGCTTGTTGGGCTTGTTTGGGTCAGGCCGTAAAGATGTGGGGCTTAGTTGGGTTTGGTCCTCATTTCTAGCCCGATGTAGACCTCTAGCTCTTTGCCTCCTTTTTGCCGCAGTAGCGTATTTTCAAACCGTGCGAACGTTTTGGAATGGATGAAAACCTGTTGACCGGCAGTGCTGGTAAAGGTCGTTGATTTGCATTAATATATGCACATATAAATGTGTTTATTCTCATCCCCTCTTAGATACCTGGCCTACCGAAACTTCATGATTGACACGTACCGGCTGAACCCCCAGGAGTACCTGACCTCCACGTCCTGCCGCAGGAACCTGACGGGGGACGTGTGCGCTGTCATGAGGTGAGTTACAGGACTGCCGCCCCCCCGGCGCTGCGCTGAGCTCTGGTCCCAGGGGGCCCCCGTCCTCTGGGGGTCCCGCTCTCTGGAAAGCACCCAACAAAACAACCGCCTTTTTAAAATGCCCTCCCTCTCAGAGTCCACGCCTTCCTGGAGCAGTGGGGCCTGGTGAATTACCAGGTGGACGCTGACAGCAGGCCCCTCCCCATGGGGCCCCCGCCCACTCCCCACTTCAACGTGCTGGCGGACACGCCCTCCGGCCTGGTGCCCCTCCACCACCGCCCCCCACAGGTACAGCAGCGCCCCCCTCTGCCCACACCCATCTGCTCACTCGTCCTGTGAACTCTGTGAGCTGAGAACTCGCCCTGAAATACCTAAAGCTTTTACAAATGCTTATGGTTATGTTTGGGAAAAAATAGGTATCACAATATTTATTTGTTTGACATCTATTCAATCCCAGTTAGGGTGAAGTGCAGTGCTTTGTCTCCTCACTCAGTCTAAGCATATTTATAGATTACATTACATGGTGATGTACAATTAGTGCATACCGAAGGTCATTGGACAACTACAATACACAGGTCCGATGAGGTACGATACTCATTATGTAACAGTTATCCATAGCCATGAACATAAAGTCCAGTTCACAGAGTAAGCATAGGCCAGGTCAGAGAGTTATGTCAAACTAGGCAGAAAGAGGCATGACAACAAGATACGATGGACCTACAACATCAAAATAACGATATAAGTGCAGTATGGATGAAGATGCATGTAATATGACAGTGGTAGAAGTTAAAAAAAGGATACATGCAATAAGAGTGATCCTAAATCTACATTATAGGCCCCTGTCAGTTGGTATCCTGGAGGTGGCATCCTGCTTGTGCTCTGTCACAGTGGCCTCCCTTTTCCCCCTTCCAGGTTCCAGCCTCCCAGCAGATGCTCAGCTTCCCAGAGAAAGGCAAAGACAAGCCATCGGACCTGCAGAACTTCGGCCTTCGCACGGACATCTACTCCAAGAAGAACCCCAAGGTTGGGCCCCGTGCTGTCCCTCCAGGCTTTGAACCCTAACCCTAACCCTGCCCTTTCCCTCAAACCTGTCCTGCATCCACATCGGACACTCTTTATCTTTGTTTGTAGATTGAAAGTAGTAAAATGTACTGATGGAAATATGATGAATCGATTATTGAACATTAATTCCTTTGTGATTCATTCAATTGATTGTTAAGTGCATAGTGCAGGTGGAGTAGTGAATTATTTGCTATTATAAAAACTGTAATATAAGGCTTTGTGTCTTTGTAGAGTAAAGGTGCAAGTGCCGGCAGGGAGTGGACTGAGCAGGAGACTCTGCTGCTACTGGAGGTGAGTGGAAATCACTAGACCAATCACACACAACCTCATTATTGCACCCACCAATCAGAGAAAAGCCATAGCTTTCTGAATTTAATTTCCCTTGTGTATTTGTACCAGTCTTTGATAATCAGTCATTATTGTGCAGAAATGTAATACATTTTTACCTGTAGGTCTATAGTGGACTTTTGGGTCTTCATGCACTCCCTTCTTAGAAAATTATTCCCTGCTTTCTGTAACTCTGTAAAGTTTTTCCTCTACCTCTCCTGCTTTCTTGCCCCGCCCATCCCTTACAAATAATTATGTAATGGACTATATTGGCAACATATTATTTTAATATTATTTTAAAATGTGCACACTTCACCTGTTGACGGTCCCTTTGTGATGCGTCTCTAACGCCCATTGGCTCTCTCTCCTGCTCTGCCTCTTTACTCCCTCTCTGTCGCTCAGGCCCTGGAGATGTACAAGGACGACTGGAACAAGGTGTCAGAGCACGTGGGCAGCCGCACGCAGGACGAGTGCATCCTGCACTTCCTGCGGCTGCCCATCGAGGACCCGTACCTGGAGAACTCGGACGCCTCGCTGGGTCCCCTGGCCTACCAGCCCGTCCCCTTCAGCCAGTCCGGAAACCCGGTCATGAGCACCGTGGCCTTCTTGGCTTCTGTGGTTGACCCGCGGGTGGCTGCCGCCGCTGCCAAGGCTGCACTTGGTGGGTTTGTCTGCCAGTGTGTGTGTGTCTGCATGTCTGTGAGTGCGTGTCCGCGCGTCTGTGAGTGTGCGTGTCCGCGCGTCTGTGGGCGAGGACAAGAGAAGGGTCTGAGGGCAAAAGAAGTAAATGTGTTTCTAAAAATAGATGAATGATCCGCAAGTGGACATTTGGGTGTCATTAAAATTGTGGAAACACAAGACCAGGTCAAAGAATAGTATACGGCTGGACCGGCCGACCAATGGTGTAACTTCATCACTCAGTGACTCAGTCACAGACATTCGCGTTTATAGGGCTTGCCCCGCTGTTGCGGTCCAGTCAAAAAATGTTTAATAGAGTTGTCAGGGAGTTCATTTCTATTTTCCATCATTTCCTTCGTTAAATTAAAATGACTCTTTATGTTAGGGCATCATTGAAGTTGTAAAATGAGTGAAATGGGAAGGATGACTAAGCAAAGTGATGGTGTGTGAGGTTTATCGGTGGTGTGTGAGGTTTATCGGTGTTGTGTCCGGTTTATCGATGGTGTGTGTGTGTGGTTTATCGATGGTGTGTCCGGTTTATCGATGGTGTGTGAGGTTTCTCGATGGTGTGGGAGGTTTATCGATGGTGTGTGAGGTTTATCGATGGTGTGTGAGGTTTCTCGATGGTGTGGGAGGTTTATCGATGGTGTGTGAGGTTTATCGATGGTGTGTCCGGTTTATCGATGGTGTGTGAGGTTTCTCGATGGTGTGGGAGGTTTATCGATGGTGTGTGAGGTTTATCGATGGTGTGTGAGGTTTATCGATGGTGTGTCCGGTTTATCGATGGTGTGTGAGGTTTATCGATGGTGTGTGTGGTTTATCGATGGTGTGTCCGGTTTATCGGTGTGTGGGCCTCTGGCCGAGCACGGGTGTGTGTAACGCGCGGTGCAGCCGTGCAGATCCCTGTGTGACTGAGCGTGTGTTCTCAGAGGAGTTCTCGCGGGTGCGGGAGGAGGTCCCGGCGGAGCTGGTGGAGGCGCACGTGAAGAAGGTGCAGGAGGCGGCGCGCAGCACGGGCAAAGTGGACCCCGCCTACGGCCTGGAGAGCAGTGGCATCGCCGGCACCGCCCCCGAAGAGCCCGAGAAGACGGGTACGCCCCCCTCCGCTCTTACACCGCGACAGAAACAGGGCTGCACCTTCCAAGCTGAGAAATGAGGAACGTTAGGAAATTGTGACACATCTCAGAGGTTACTGTAAGGATAGGATACCGCAGTTGACGACATTCACACCTCTGACATACACTGATTAACACACACACACACGCTCACGCACAGTGGAACAGTGATTGCAGCGTTGGCTGCTGCTTGCATTGATTCTGTGTCTCAATTACATGTGAAATTATCTTCATTTTATTTAGAATGTTATTCTCGCTATAGTGAAGACTGAGTGCGTGTGAGGAACTTTGTGTTGGAAAATATGGTATAAATTGTATCTCCGTATTGATTCAGTAAGGAATGCAAAATTTTATTTTTCTAAATGGGGTAAATCTGAATTATAAGGAACGGGTGGGAACCCTCAAAGAAAAGGTCTCTGTGTTTAGCTGAAGACCAAATGATTTCTATGCGTTTAGCTGAACTGGGCATAGACTACTCTGTTATAAACAATGCTGGGGAAACAAACTGAAGCAGGATTGCAAAAAAAAAAAAACACAATACGTCTTAAATGTGACCATCGGGCTTTTTCCGCACTTCCCCCCTAATTTTATAAATATTCACAGTTCTTGAGGTATAGTGGAAAGCACTGTGATCCAGGAACAGTATAGTCCCTGTTGTGGACAGTTCCTGGTATGTGTGTGTTTGGTCAGCAGGGGGCAGCATAGCAGTAACTTTAGCAGACAAGTGCAAGGCTATTGTAAGCAGTACGTTTGCGGGTCAGTAGGTCTCAAATCTCATTGGCCTCTGCCTTCTGTCTTTGTGGCACAGGCTGTCGCTGTGCCTGAACGGTTCCCAGTCTCTCCCAGACGACCCGTAACCCTGCTTTGAGAATCGTGGGTCCTTCTCACATTCCTGACAAGTGCATAAATATTGAAATGGTGTTCCTCCCGAGGGCAGACTTTCAGCCCAAAGCCCCTGAAGCCGTACTGCCGGAAGGTTCTTCAGGGGGCTGGCCGCGTTCTGGACCGAGCTGCAGGGGGCAGTGTGGAGACGGGGGCGAGGCTGAGGGTGAAGCTGTGCTGGCCAGCAGGGGGCAGTGTGGAGACGGGAGCGAGGCTGAGGGTGAAGCTGTGCTGGCCAGCAGGGGGCAGTGTGGAGACGGGAGCGAGTCTGAGGCTCAGGGTGAAGCAGTGCAGGCCAGCGGGGGACAGTGTGGAGACAGGGGTGGGGCTGAGGGTGAAGCAGTGCAGGCCAGCGGGGGGCACTGTTAAGTGGATTAGAGCAGCTCTAGCAGATGGGTCCCCGTGTGGAGGGGGAGGAGCAGAAACTGGGTCACTGAACCCTGCGTGCCACAGCCTGCCACGCTGGCTAAGCGGCACAGTCACCTAAGTGCTGGTGAGCTTCAGTCCAGTAAAAAAAAAAAAAAAAAAAACCCTGGTCCTCCTGCTGCAGCAGGGCACCAGTGTATGTCATTTTCTGCTTTTAGCTCTGTTGTAGCCTGTTGATGTCCTGACCGGTTCGCCCTGAGAGGCGTGGATGTCTTTTGCAGATGTTGATGGAAGGCTCCCAAGCTCTGACCCTGGATCAGTTTCTGCTGTTTCTCTACAGTCGTCAGGTTTAGCACAAGTTCAATAACAAATCCCATCTTATATAATTGCAACTAAAAAAAAACTATGTAAAGTTAATGAAAACGAGTACATTAAATATCACTGCGTTTACTATATGAATTTCAGTGCCATCAGATTTAATGAGGGTTTTTGCTGTAGTATGAAATGGACGTCTAGCTTACAGAGTGACCTGCTGATGCCCTTAATCTGCCACAGGAGAGTCGCAGATGCCATGACTCTTAATTCCGTCGTGATATGCGGGGTTGAGCGTGTTCCTGATTGTGTCCGGCCCACGCATGGCTAGCGCTAGCAGCGGCGGGCCGGCGGCATCATGAAGCCGCGCTGTGAAAGGCCGCGCTGTAAATCCCCGGCGCGATGTGGCAGGAGCCTCACCCGAGCCACAGCTCTTAACCTCGCGCTGTCAGATATCGGCTGTGTAAGCCGCTGCACATAAAAGCGTCCGCTAAGCCGTAAAACAGCGTGATTTAAATCGCCGCCGAGTCCAAGCCGCGGCTCTAACGTGGCCTCTCCCGCCGGAGAAGCTTTTCCTGCCGTCTTTGTGCCGACCGTAACCAGCGGTAGTGATCGGAGGCACGCCAAGCATTCCGCTTTCCTTCTATCCGAATTCTGGCCTGGAAAATGTGGTCTCGTCCTGGCCTTCCAGGCCGGGAGGGGCGGCGGCCTGTTCCCAAGTGCCGAAAGGAGGCCAGACATTCTTTCCTGTGTTCAAAGGCGAGAGAGCGTTTTGCTCTGATGCACGCAGCATGTCTGTGTCGTACATTTGAGGAGGCTGCCTCTGTCTGTTTGACTTCAGCTGGAAAGACATGGATAGACCGGGCCTCTGCATCGCACTGCTTGGCTGAAATGGGCATTACTCCATTAATCTTTCATTCAGTCCAATAGCTAAATGATGTGCTCCTCCATTATGGATGTTCATTGTCTTGGCTGTCTGCACTCTGTGGACCGAGCCACAGTGTGCTAGACATGAAAAGGAAATGTTCAGTTTCCTACCGGAGGCCATTAGCAGCCACCTGTCTCTGGATTAATTTGCCTCATCTCTGTTGGCGAAAGTAGCGCGTGGGTTTATGTCAACGGACAGAGCCTTTATGTACATGTTTTAAATGCTCTTGGTTTTTAGTTGCTTGGTTGATCTGTTCATCTACAATTTATGATTGGTTGACAGGGAGCTATTTGGCTAAATAATGCTATCGTATTGACTTGATACAATTTCTGTCTGCTTTGGAGTTGGGCATGAAGTTCTGCTTAAAGGAGGCCTGTTGTACCTTTTTCTCAACGATGGTAAAAGCCAGTTCTCTTTTTTTAATAATGTGGGATACAGGAGGATGTAGCCAGAATAGTGCATTATAACCAAATCAGTGCTTTCCTGTGGACAAAACAAATACATGTCACACCGTCCCCCCCTTTTTTTTCTTTTCTGAACATGTCAGAGTTGTGAGCAGTAGTCCACGTAATACTTTCTCAGGGGGTCATCGGTACTAAAAAGCATTTTGATTCATTATTGTTAATGTACTTGAATTTGCACACCCTCTCTGTGGGGAAATGAAGAGACCAGCGATACGGTATTATACAGCATTACCCGCTCACCCGCTCCGCCGTACCTTTTCAGGTCACCGGGGCCAGTTGTTGAGTGTGGGGTCCATGATGTGGCAGAGCTGTTATGAGGGGCATGCTGGGTAGAGGTGATTAGATTGTCGGGTTTGTTGTTTTTAGTTCTCTCTCTGTTGCTCGGCCCTTGCTCTTCCCTGCAGAGTCATCAGAGGGGGAGAAGGCGGAGACCGATGGCGAGTCCCAGCAAGCTGACAAGGTGAGTTGATGACCATGGTTTTTATGTGTGGAGAAGGGGCTTCTTACTGGTTAACGTAAGTTATTTACTGACTGCTCTGTCACTCCGCTGTAAAGTTAATGATTCCACATTCTCATGTTACTATTCACCTTATTTTTGTCAGAAATCAGGGTGTGGCCATGTGTGATTTTGTGTACTCATTTCTATTTTGTACAGTTAGCGGTTGCAGCACTTTCTCTAAACAGTAGACTGCTTGCCACTAATGCTGCTAGCTATTGTCCAAAAACCAATGAACTTGCACTGCTGTGAGGCATTCGTAGTCACAATGGGTCCTGCTCAAATTAATGACTAAAGATGATGATGCTGCTGGTCAAGATGGCGACCCTTGTAGGTTAAGATTAACTCTTCCACAGTGTTGATGTCCCACACACACATGCCTCTTAACACGGGGCACATTAGCTCCATGTAAAGACACTAAGGCGCGTGACTCTGGCTTTTCTCTCGATGCGTCCCCGCGGCGCATCAGGCCGAGTCCAAGGACGAGGCGGAGAAGCCAGGCGAGTCGGCCGAGAGGCCGGCGGAGGGAGAGAGGCCGAAAACCGAGCCCGCCGAGCCGGCGGACCGAGAAGAGGCCGAGAGCGACGGAGGGGAAGAGGCCAAAACCGCAGGTAGGGGCTGCGGACGTCCCTCAGGCCTGGCGCCGAGCCGGAGAGCTGAGCCGGGCTGAACCGGGCTGACCCGCGTGCCTCTGTGTCTCAGATAAGGACCGGGAGGAGCCCATGGACACGGCCGAAGGCCCCAAGGAGGCCGAGGGCGAGGAAGGCCAGAAGAAGCTGGAGCATGACGTCGGGGAGGGGAACATCGCCACGGCCGCGGCCGCCGCCCTCGCGTCCGCCGCCACCAAGGCCAAGGTGATGCTCGCTGGCCGGGAGCGCACACACACACACACACACACACACACACACAGGCGGAGGGGCACAACCTCACCTCCACACCTCCATTACAACAAGCCAACCAGCGCAGGAAAATGAAGCTATTTAGCCTCAGCCGAGGAGCAAAATGGCGTCACTAAAAATGTATTTCGGTGTTGTGATTTGGTCCTGTTCTGAACCCTTCTGTTCTCTCAGCACTTGGCAGCAGTGGAGGAGAGAAAGATCAAGTCTCTGGTAGCCCTTCTGGTGGAGACCCAAATGAAGAAACTGGAGATCAAACTCAGGCACTTCGAGGAGCTGGAGACCATCATGGACCGGGAGAAGGAAGCGGTGAGTCTGTTTTTTATTTGGATACCAGTGCGCATTGCATGCTATGCGAAAACTAGCATGACAGGCTAACAAGGCTAGCATTTGTGCTCGTCTAGCAGATCTACCTTTCGGGAACCCAGCCTGGCGCCCCTATGACTGAATATGTCTAGATTTAATTAGAAGGGGTGTCAGGCACACAAGTTGAGCCCTTGAGTGGAGCTCACAGAGGGGGAACAATGGCCCAGCTGCAAACTCACAGAGAGGGCAGGGGAGAGGCTGGGGGCATCAGGTTACCTCAGTGCACAGGCTGAGAATAACATGTAGAAATGGTGAAAAATAATCTGCCACAGGGGCGGAGCCAAGCCTAAGCTTCCTCCACTGGTGAGATGTGCGTGAGGCTCACTGGGCAGGGGCGTGGCTTCAGTGTGGATATTAGTTTTTTGGGGTGGAGAAAACTTTCCTGGGAGATTGGAACATGCTCAGAAAGTTTCAGAGAACAGTTACTAACCCAGTTTACCAACTGGGTATAGAGTATAATAAAGAAACATTTTTATATAATTCTGTGAAGTTTCATTTGTTTTTGTTTTTATTCGTGTTTGCTTCCTGAGCATCATTTTTACATTTTTAAGTCACAGTAAACGCTGAAATATTGTTTAACTGTTTCTCACCCGCACTGCATCTCAAATTGTAGGATTGAGATGATTGTTTAATTGAAGAATTTTTAGCGAGATGAAGTCCTCAGCCTTTTTCTTAAAAATGACAGTCCGTCAAAATGTGCAGTCAGTTCTGAAGAAAACTGCGCAGTCTTTTGTCTGTGAGAGATACTGCCTGTAGGCTTACCTTTATAATGCAAGCTGGGTCATTTTGAGACCATGCACAGCTGACAGAAATGTGCTCCTCTGTCACCATGGGAACCTGAAACTGAAATGAATAATTCACTGATATTCTTCTGCTCTGAAGCTCCCTCCTGGGCTGATGGGTCTATCAGGCACTTTTCAATACCTAGCCTATGGCTTCCATTTTAATTGTGTGATACTGCTTCCCCCTTAGGGGATTCATTTCTTTATGTCACATAATTGTGAATTTTTTAGTTACAGAATGTTTTCTTGCAGGAAGTACACACTACTGTTCTTTTATAGAATCTTTATGCTTTGTTATTATTGTTAGTTCAATTTTCCATATATCTCCTCTGTGTTTTTTCTGCTAGACACACCGAATTTACTTATCAGGAAACTTCCTTATACCCATCTGCTTGTAGTATGCAATTCAGCTATCAGACAAAACAAACAAACAATCAGTGCAAACTTGCAGCTATAGCTAATAGACTTCTAGGAGTAGCCTTGTGTTCCCTTTGGTGGCAGGGGAATTCAGTGCCAGTGTGCTGCCTGGGGTATATGGGTCAACAGGAAACCCTGGATACCCTGTCCCCTCCCTCCCTTTCAGCTTGTTAAAATTCTCCATACTGAAAAATTTGCACTGATTGTTTGTTTTTTTTTTTCTCCTCTTTGAAATCACACTTCCTTATTCACCTGTCCATACCTGATGACTTGGTCCTAACTCTTCTTCCCTCTGTCTTTCTCCATATCGCTTACACACACAAACACACACACCTGCTTGCACACACACACACACACACACACACACACACAGCTGGAGCTGCAGAGGCAGCAGCTGCTGACGGAGCGGCAGGCCTTCCACATGGAGCAGCTGAAGTACGCTGAGATGAAGGCCCGCCAGCAGATGGAGCAGCAGCAGCAGCAGCAGCAGCAGCAGGCCGCCGCCGCCGCCGCCCAGAACCCCAGCGTTCACCTCGGCCACCCCGGATACCCGCCCATGCACCATCCCATGGGCCCGCACCACCCCCCACAGACAGGTGAGCGCTCGCACGGACCCACTGAGCATGCTCACCGACGCTCGACACTGGAACCTGGAGTCACCCAGACAGACAGCGGCCTGCCAGTGTCATTCAGAGGGCAAAGAACGCCGGAGGCATCTGAACTAAATGTGCACGAGCCCATTTATTTTGAGTGCTGCTTATCCGTCCTGTTGACCTGGTTACCGTGTCCTGATCAGGTTGTTTCCTGTGTTGCAGCCTGAATGTGGAATGTATCATTTCTACGTAAGGGACAGCAGTACTTGTGTGTACTGAGGTCATGTGAGCAGCACTGCTGTTCAAATACGTGTCTGCTGTATGTCTGTATGGCACCAGCTTCCCCAGGACCTGGTGCATAATTCAGCCTGCTTTGTGCCCATGCAAGTCCTTTTACCTGTGACCCCGTGTCCCTTTTACTGAGCTAAGAGATCCTTGTCATTCACCCACATGCTCCGTGGTCCTGGTGAAGAGCGAGTTCTGTGATCTCTGGGTCTGTTGTGTGCCTGGAAGGGCAGGCTTTGTGGCCAGGTCTGCTTGGAGTTTGGGTTTGTGTCACTGTGTGCCTTCTCCCCTGCAGGACCCATGGGAGTCCCCGGCCAGCCTATGCCCGGGCGCATGATGCCCGGTGGACCGCCCGTCGGGCAGCCCCAACCCAACATGCCCAGCATGCCCAACATGCCCCCCATGATGGGACCCCGGCACCCCGGAGCCCCCAACGGCATGTGTGAGTAGCCAGCAGTCAGAGTCCCGCTCTCCATCTGTGTCAGGATGTCTGTGGTCTGTACTGGTCTGTCTGTGCATCTGTCTGCTTGTGGCTGTTTTCACCGCCGTCCTCTTCTCTGCACCCATAGCGTCTGGGTCTTGTATTGCTTTGTAAGAGCCACAAAAGATGCATGTTCTTCTTATAATGTGTCAACATATTCAGACAGTACTGCAAGGTTAGTGTATGTTATATGTGAAATTCAGAGGGGGAAAACATGCTAGCAAAACATATGGATGGATTACATTGAAAATTGAATTTTGCTGTGGTTTTGGCTGTGTAATTTAATTGATATTAATTTGGATGCAATTTCGGAAGGGCCGATTTTCAGTAGTTTTATTGTTCATTTTGCATCAAATGTCCACCGCCCGTAATGTGAATAAATATATCCTCTATTTCCCCCCGAGAGATCCGGTGTACAGGCTAATGGCCGATGCCACTGCAGGTCATCACTTGTCTGTTCAGCTGCTGCCCACCCCATCAGTGTGTTTGAGCAGTGGGGACTGGGTCTTAGTTAGCATTGCTAACCACTGCCCTCTACTGCTATTTCTCTCTCTCAGACACCGGCCCTCCCCCTGCACAGCCTGATGGGATGCCACCTGCCCCCGTGGGACCTCCAGCGCCCCGTGTGGCCGAGAACTAAAACCCCTCTTCCCACTCCGCACATGTACACACACACATCCCCCAGGGACCCCAACCACCCCCCCCCCCCACACGAACATTACAGACACCCCTCTCCCGTGTCTGTTCAGCCACCCCTTCCCCCGTCCCACAATCCCCTCTACGATTTCAGGTTTTTGGCAGGGTGCTGCCTCATTCACACCCCCTCCTCAGCCTCATGCCCATAAACATGCATTACCTGCAGGGAAAATCCTGACACACACACTCACGCACACGCACACACACGCTGAGCTCTACAGGGAATTTGCTGATGCATGCACACACACACACACTGTAATCACAGGCAATGCCATTCAGAGACAGGGGGATCACACAGGAAATGATATCCTGGCAAGCATTAGCAGGGCAGCTGGGAGACAGCCACTGTTTGGCTGTCTCTTACCTAGTACTGACACTGGTTATATGTGAGTGTTGCCCGAGGAAAGCAGGGGGTGCTACAGGGAGTGCGCAGCACTGACAGCCCCCCCAGTAGGGCCAGACAGCCAGAGGAGTTTGTTTTCCCTGAAATGTGATGCGTATATGTATATTGGTTCATGTCTGATGTGAACAGGATTGTCAGAGAGCACATACACTATAGACTGAACAAGAGCAGCCTCTGTTACTTTCACTGACTCCCTCACCACTAGATAGCGCTATAGCTAGCTCCTCTGCGGCTTGCCCCCTCTTCCTCTTTACAGCGTCTGTAGCCGCCTGTCTGCTTTGGTAACAGCTGACACCAAGCTACGCTTGACATGAAAGCAGGCGCTGCCTGGGACAGCTCGCTCGATCGCTCCCCCCCCTCCATTCTCATCTTCTCACTGGAAGTCTACCTCTCCCCGCACCCCTCTGCCCCGCCGCACTCTGTGTGTGCGTTTGTACACACACTGGATCAGGCTGGTTGGGGACCGGTGCTTGCAGGCTTGAGGTCGTCTCTTGACCTCACGGCGCAAGCACGTCGCTGGGCCGCATCTGGCCAGCCGGGGCCGCGCGGTTTCCATGGTTTCCACCGCGGCCCCACGTCACCCAGCCTGCCTCTTCTCACCTTTAAGCTGCGTTCCTCAGACTATTCACTGGAGCAGCCGACACCGGCGTTGGAGTGAATCGTCCAGTGCAGCCTGCTGTTTGTGGGACCGTTGAGGAGGGTTGCGTGTCTTTCCCTGGATAGCGTGTGTGCGCGCGCACGTGTGTGTACGTGCGTGCGTGCGTGTGTGTTTGTGTTTCTCCTCTGCCAAAGCACAGAGGACAGTGGTAGCGTAGAGATTTGTATCTTCCACATCTTCCCTGTAGCCTCTCTACTTCCTGCTCTCAGCGCGTGCCACGGATGTCCGCATATACCTCTTCCAATGGACTGTGAGTTTTTAGCTTGCCTCTGCTGTAGCTTGTAGGGGGGAGTTAGGGAGTGCTGGGAATAGTTACTGCCTGTATGTACTCACGCGCAGGTGTACACACTCACAGGAAGGTGAAGGCATGTACACGGTTTGAGCTTGTACTGCAGGCAGGCCTTGCGCTTCCCTTCTCCCCCTGTACCCTCAGCCTGTAGCGATGGAGAACCTCCGCTCCACTGGTGCCGTTAGGTGTCTTACTCTTTACCGTCTGTTAAGAACACCCTTTTGGTGTTGATACTGTAGCTGGCAATGCCACTCCTTCCTTCTGCACCTCACTGTTAGGCTTGCAATGCCACCCTCTCACTCTTCCTCTCTATCTCACTCATTTCCCCTCTCTCTCTGTACTGTCTGTGACTGCTGTGTAGAGGCTGACTGTCCTCCCTCAGGTGAATTTCCACACCCCTCTGCCCCCGTGTGCACCCCACTGCACTCCCCACAACATTTTCTCACAGGTGATGGGAACCAAAACTGTTGCCCTATATATCTTTTATTGCTTTTTATTTTATGGTAATGTATTTTTAAAAAAAATAAAAATGAACTTTGCATAGGCTTACTTTTTTTCTCTGTTCTTGAAGTTTGTAGCTTTTTTTATTGTTAAATTGGTACTGAGACCTAAACACTGTCGAATAAAAGTGGTTTTGTATGAACTGACGTTAGTGTAAGACTCTGCTGTCTGTTGGAGCTGCTGTCCATGGTTGCATTTGGTGATTTTTCTCCTTACGACACTGAGGATTGTATATGGCCTTATTGTGTGTCCCAATCTGTGTAGAGCTCTTCCTTATAACATACTGTGAGGTGGACTGTGTGTGTGTGTGTGTGTGTGCGTGCGTGCCTGCGTGTGTGCGTGCATATATGAATAAAACTCATAATAATAGCACTGATGCTGTGCACTCACACCTCCACCCTGTGTGTGTTTTGTGTGATGAATGCAGGTTTTGCGAATAAGTGTTGAGCCACCCTTCCCTGGCATATGTGCCTGATGTGATCTGAGGCCATTGTTTGAGTAGGATGAGGTGTAATGTTATTGTCTGATCCATTGCCAATGTTGCCCTTGTCTCCAATATGTCTTGCATCAAGCCTTTTGGCTCTGTGTGTCATTTTACCAGACGTGTATGTTTTAATAGGAGCTGAGAAGCTTCTTGAATTGGTTCAGATCTTTTCATAATTAACACCCTGTGCATCCCCCTCCCCCAACTGCCCTCCTGCCTCCCCGGGTTGCACTGATTCTGCCACGATGAATGAGCTCATGCCCCTGTAATTCAAGCGTACCTATCCCCTCCCTCGGTTCTGTTATCTCCTCCCCCATCTCTTCTCTCCATCTCTGATCTGTGTTTTCCAGCTTCTTTTCCTGCACCACCCTGTGTGCCTTCTTCCTATCAGTTCCCAGGGTGCCAGATCTAGTGCAGTCTCTGGCATGTGATATGGAGAGCAGCATTCATAGTGCAGGCACTAAGGTCTCCTCACGTCACCACATATCAGGGGACTAATGTGTATTAACTGGGCTTTCTGCTGCTGGAGAGAAGGGAGGCTTCGTCTGGTTTTCTCATTAAAGACCTCATGGACGGCTCATGGTCACTTTTTTTCCCAGCATCACATTTTCAGTCCCATTCACAGTAACGGATGGTGTCTTCTATGGTTGTTTTCTGAATTTTGCTGAATGAAGCAGCACATCATCAGTCAAGCTTATGGAAGGGATGGCAGTATGTCACCAGCCATAACCCAAACCTGTTTACGATGGTGTTGCTTTGTGATGCTGAGAGCAGTGGTTGATGGGCACCTTCTTACCGATGATTCAGTCCTCAGCCCTGCACCTCCTAAATGTCACATTGCTTTTCATTCATTCCAAATTTTTGTAATTTTTTGTAATTCCAAATTCAGATTTATTAAAACCTGCAAACAGTTAACTGTATAGTGTCCTTGGGGAAAGCTAAAGGACAGTTTCGTGTTACCGAATAAATGTTTCTAACTCTCAGTAAATGCACAAACTCAGGTTGGTCCTGTCTGAAGAGAACCCAGGTGTGTGTCCCCATGGCAACGGTTAAAAATACATTCGAGAAAAAAAAGAAAGGACTGTGTGTGGACTGCTGATTGCTGCAGCTTGCACACTGGCAAAAGGATGGGGCGCCCTTTTTGCTTACCATTCAAGGTCGGCTGACATTTTCTGACATTTTTTTTGAAAATTCAAAATTTATTATGCAAGTCTTTCCCATTGCTGAAGCTTTTGATACTGGGTGCTGTGGAAAACTGGTTTTCCGTGTCATCTGAGGTCATGGCATAACTGTCCCCATCGTGAAGACAGGAGCGTGGCGTCTGTGCAGCTGGCTGGGTTATGCCAGAGCTAGGTGAGAGGCAGGGTAGCCTGGGATGAGCCCTGTATCAATTAGGCAGTGTTCTGGTTCCAGTGCTGGTGCCCATCTCAGTACCAATATTGTAATTTTGCTCTCATCTGTATCCCCATCCCAAAAACATTGAGGGGTAGCACTGTCTTCCTGGCTGCCGGTTGCCAATTAAGCTCCTGAGAGCTGGCCTCATCCCAGACAGTCAGGCTCCTGTTTGCCATTTGTCCCAGAGACAGGAGGGATAGATGGGGGTCAGCCTCATAATGATGCCCCGAGGCCACTGGTACTTAATCCTACCGTCAGCTCAATCGAGCCCTCCTCATCCAAGAGGGGCACTTGGTCTGAATGGTCATTGAACTGGGCTGCTGACCAAAGGACTGAATGTTCCAAACCTCCTTTTTGGTCAGTGTAGTCGAGCTAGTGCTGAAGATCTAGATTTCTTAATATAAAGCTGCATAAATCAAAACGCTCCACATCAGAGAGGTGTGAGAGTATGCACACCATGTTAGACCACTTAAGACTTATGATGTGGCTTCAGCTGTTTATTTTGTGACCTTTTGCAGTGTTCCTGATAAAAGCTGAGGAAGTCAAAATGTTTGCCAAATTTGGGTCTAAAGTAAGTTAATGGTTCTGGAAAAGGTGTACAAGTCTTCGTTTTGGTGTGGATGGTTTAGGCCATTGCCTTCCACGAAACTGCATGGTGTATGTAAGTCTTGGTGTTGTTGCCTAGTTTCCTGGTGGCAGTATTCACTCTAGTTGTAACACTGCTAACAATAACACTAGCAGCTCAGTAGTGCTCTCATAACCCCCAGTTAACCATGTGACATTGGGCTCTGGCATGCTGGCCTTGGCTGGAAGGTGAGTTGTTTTTGTTAGGTGGAGAGCAGTGACATATGGTGAGTGGTGCCATGCTCCACTGTACCCGCTGAGTTAAGCAGGAACATCAGCTGTTCCTCTTGGAGGCCTTCTCTGAGGCTGATTCGTTCTAAATTGGTTTCTGATTATAACATGAAGACAAAAATTAGCAGTCCACATGGCTCTCCAGGACCAGGATCGCAGACCTCAGCTATTGGCCTTATCTAGCCATTAGCCATTTACCATCTTGTAAAAGCCAGGTCAGAAACTTCTATTTTATATATAACATCTATTTTTAATTGAACTCCAAAATCAGGGTATCGTGAACATGTTGTACATGTTCAGGGTTGAGATTGTTTCATCAATACCATTGTCTGTGTGAATTTGAATGCCATTATCAAAATTTGGAACATTATTGACAATGAGAATGATATATACATTGGCACCCCTTTCTCCGGGGAGCATAGTTGAGAGGTGGAAATGTAAACAGAGAAGGGAGCAGTGGGAGGCCCTGGCAGGGTGGGGAGAGCACAGAACAGCCTGTCCTCTGCTGTTCTCCCCTGCTAGAGACTCAGGCAAACGCTAACACACAGAAAGGTACTCCCACATTCTCTTTCCAGGTGGAAGGAAGGTGAACGTGGCCCATTTTCAATGTCCACCCTATGCCCTAAACACTGAACCACTGACTTTAATCGAATATCACCCGAGTGCTTATCAATGATTATGTGCAAGAGAGTGCATGGGGTTAAAATGGTCTGAACACAGAATGGTTCAGCACTTTGTGACATGTTACCTTGATGACACCAGATGCTGCTGTCAAACATGTAGGTCACAATTATGGCGGAATTAGTTCATTTTACCTTTTTATTTTCTTTGCGGTCAGGGTGTACAAAGGACTGACTGCCTGATTTAAACATCCCCTCCAGGCTCTTGCCTGAAACCTTCTATGCCAGGCTGAACATCCATGTGCCAGTCCTCAGTATGTGCATGGACGATGAACAAGACATGAAGAGGGACATCAGGATGTCAAGACAGGCCTTCAGTGGGCCTGCACCAGGAGAGGGATCATAACTGGGGACATCCCAGACGGTCTGTGTGGTGTCTGCATGTTCTCCCTGTGTCCGCTTTAACAATGAGCATGCCAGGGGCCATAAAGTAATTGAGTATGACATCATGAAAGCACAGTGGCTGGCACCCTCTTCAAGGCACTGCGTTCTTAGTTTCCTCACTGTTCTGAGTTTCCTCTGGCTAGTGTGTTACTCCGTAATGTGGGCCTGGCACATAGGGATGTCCTGGAACAGCCAAAGCTCCAGTCTGATGAATTCGATCCCCCCGCTCTACTTGACCCAATTGACATCCAGGACTGGAGTAGGCCTGATGTGGGACAGGCTATGCACCCGCATGTCAGCACCTCAGCACCTTCAGGTCCCCTTGAGGGATCTTGCGTATGCCACTTACAGTGGTACAGACCTGAGCCCTCTTATCAAGAAAGCCGATCAAAGTCCATGAGCTTGTGAGTGCGGACATCGAGATTGGCCCCGTATGTTGGGAGTTTACCTCTGCCCTGACACTGAGCCTCATCGCTGTATCTTTGTGCGCTGGCATACTGATACCTGCCAGTGACAGGTAATGTGGCAGAGGTTAAGGAACTGGACTATAACGGATAGAATGCATGTTTAATGGCCGCAGGCTGCCTGCGGTTTGCATAAGTGCAGGTGTTTGTCAAGCAATTTAATGATAATAATAGCAATCACTTCCTCTGCTCCCTCACACTCACTCACTTCAATCTAAATTGGCTTTATGCACCCTCCTACGTCCATAGAATGGTTACTTCTTTATTAGGTGATTATGGTGCAGTGAGCACTGAACTAGACACTGGAAATATAGGTTGTGTAGTTTTACACCTTAGCTCATTTGACTCTAGCAGTGAAATGAACCTTACAGGACGTAAAAGAAAAATAGTTTGAAAATTCTGGAGATTTAGATGCCCTCTTGCTCAATTATCCAAACACAGCTCAAACAAAAGGTCTCCACCACAACAAAGCAGCTTTTGGGACATTCTAATACCTCAGGAAGCCGCAAGCCATTCTCCAGTATTAATATTCCTTTGTGACTCCCTGCACCGATGCTTAGAGGAGAAATGGGTAGATTTGATTTGCACATGTCAAGCAAAATGTGCTTACTCTTTTGTGTTTGTGTGGAAATTACAATTGTCAGTATAGTCTGTAGTTTAGAAATGCTAATAGGTATCTAAGTGTTTGCGTCTGTGTCTTAGAGACTGTATGTGTGTGTTAGTTTGTGTACTTGTGACTGTGTGTTCTCTTCACCTTCCTTCTCTCTTAATGTTGCAACATATCAAGTGTAGTCATGGTGAGGATGTAAGTGGCTAATTACAACAGCGTCGGAGTGGGTCAAAGAAAGTAGGCCAATGGTTCAGTCTGCCTGTTGGGCTGCTCGGGAAGAAGCAGCAGACCAACACTGGAATCATCCCCCAGTCCCTCTGTCTGCTTTTGCTTTTTTCTTTTTTTCCAATTGAATGGACAGGCCTGTTTTCATCCATGACTTTCTTTGATGATGAATCAAATACAAGTTCTGAAGAAGTTAAATAAAGGAGCCTTAGTTAATTATCACAATTACCAATTGTGAAATAGAGGGATTTAGAGAAGAATTCTCAGTGATATAAACAGCTAATGGCTGTTTTAATTCATCCCCGTCTGCAGTGGATGATCAAAGATTTTCTCTTTGTCTGTTGGTTGTTATTTTGTGAGAATGCATTAGCTGAGCACACATGAGGAGGCACTGACAATAGGGACACTGTTCAGCATCATCATTTTCCCTCTCACTCACTCAGGGTCCCTCCATCACAGTTCATTTATACCTGCATTTCATATGCCTCAGTGCTCCCCAAAAATCGACTCCGCAATCTAACATTCCATTTTGCCTCATCAACCCCATTACCTGTCTCCCTTGTTTGTCACCCTTTCAGACAGGCTGTTATGTAAGAATGGTGGCCTGAAATAGGAGAGAATAGCCTTCTTTGTTCTTTGAATTAATTTGTAATTATAGCTTGATTGAAAGTGTGAGCAAATGGTTAAAATTAGGACCTCTGTTTGCATCATATCTGGCAGACATGTGACTGCCGGTCTGCTTTACTGGACCTGGAACTGTTCTGGTTGTTCATTGTTCATTTTGGGCACTATGATTGAGGGTATTGATTTAAGGTATTTATTGAAATACCCTTAAATAAAAGCTGAGAATGTTTATTTTAACCGCTTGTGAAGATGCTTGATTACAAATATAATATTGTGGAGTACAAAGCATAAGAAGGAGAAAAAAAAAACACATCTTTGTCCCAAACATTATGGAGCTAACTGCACATTTTGACCATGGTTTTGCATGCAACTGTATTTGTCTACCGTACAACTGATGTTGGGTCATGCATATATACATACTATTGTACTTATAACCCTGGTTTCCTGCAGGCCTTACTACTAATGTGGAGAGGGAGATGTGGGGGATGGGGATACTGCACAAACAGCTTAGTTCTGCTCTGGTTAACGACACACCATCCTGTGTTCTCCACGTTACGGCCCAGAGCCAGGAATAGCAACGTGCACTAATGGCACTTAAATAACGGGAGTAAAAATGATGGAACAGAGAAGTAAGACGACTATTTGAACAGGAAATATCTATCAAGGAACAGGGAACAAGCTCTCCACATTGAATAGAGGAAAGAAATGCATCTGAAACCTGGATCCTGTTGAAGACCACGTGCAGTGTTTCAAAATGATCCTTGCTTTTTCCAATGAAAGGTGAAAATACTCTGATGTCTTCAGGAATTCAAAACATAGAGGTCTTGCTGTATTGGATGAAAACCCATTAGTGTTATGTGTGTGAGTGTGCTTGTGTGTGTGTGTGTTTATGTGTGTGTGTGAGGGGTAGAGAGATTTTGATGATTGTTTTTGCTACCTCATGGGTGATCACGACCAGGCTCCTCTCTGTTCCTGTTGTGAATTTCATGGGGCCTCAGACACAACACCTATTTTTTCTAAATCTTTGCCTTTATACTGGGGGAAGACCATGAACATTTTATGTATGTCACCTCCCACTTATTGTAAATAAACATGAGCATAATTATGGTCTCTCAATAATAAATCATTTGCCAACTAACAATGTGATAACCCATAAAGCCAGAAGCACAAGGCACCTATGTTATTAAGTGTTTTGGAGGCAAAGAAATGTCCCTCCTTGTGTACATATACAGAAATCCATTCAATTTCCGAATCATCTTGATAGCAAAGACATTGGGTGCTGCTGTGTAGATGTGGTCATGGAGCTGGCTTGTGTGATCTGCAGGAAGCACTGACTGGTCTGCCAGAGCACCCATAATGCACTCACCAGACGGAATGTGGCCATGGAGCTGTTATTGAGTTGTGCCTGTAATCTATTGCACTCCCTCTCGGTCTGGTCACTCACTCCATTGACTCGGTAGGTGTCGGATGTGTGGCAGACCCAGTTTCTTATTTTCATAATGGAAAGGGGCAATATGATTACTGCCAATAGAACAAAAAATTACTATTACTGTAGGCTTACATGCCATTCATTAAACATATGCCAAAAAATTACATTTCACAACAAGAGGCAGTGTACACTATGAAGCAACATAATACTTACTGACCAAGAAAAATAATCACTACATCTCTGTTTATTACTAACAAGCTTGGAAATTGGCAGTGCATGCAACTTTCGAGGAAACTCATTAGATCATTGATGAGCTTAGGCGAGCTGATGACCAGAAAATGTTCTCCAAAGGTAGAATATAATCCAGATCAAGAAATTACCTGATGTTATATACAATAGCATGTTCACTGTATGCATAGTATGCTTTTCCATGAGTACATTTGGTGACTTTTGCGACATTTGAAGACTTCTGGAGCACACACCATGTTTTAAGCGATTCCCTTCGGCCATATCCAGAACTATCTGACGGAAAGTAATCCGGGCCACGTTTTCTTCAGAGCAAGGAAAAACAGTTTTGTGCTGTCATTTTGAAAACAATTTTTGAATGATTTAACATCTTTCATCTTCCACTGCCTGGACCCCTAATTTCAAATCCATTTTGCATTTTACACATCTCAATCTCTTTAACATGTGCTCATGGTATGTTTTTCACATTAAATACTTTTCCAGTGAGCAGCCCTGCCAGGTAATTTTATGCATATGTGTAACCCTTACAACACTTTGCTGAAGTGTCTTGTACAAAATATAATATCTAAGGAGGCAATATTTTGGGGAAACTGCTATTTTGGGGAAACTGCTGGCCCCTCAGTGACATCTATCCAATAATTTTGTTTTTGTTACTTTGTTGTTGTTGTTGGTAACTGAGTTTTGTTTTTGTGCTGTTTGTAGTCTGATGAGTGGCAGGGGTCAAACCGTGATTATTTCCAGCCTGTTTTTGTGGAGTGATGTCAGTTCAGCATCTTTGCACATATAATCACTGTTAACCATACTTTGTTCATAGGATCCCCATTCTGTGAGGGCTGCTTTATAGTGAGATTAATAACTAATCTCTGTTGTTGTTGCATCACTCTTGCACCAGTTTAAACAGATTGGATGGTTTATACCCCAGGAATAATAGAAGTGAATGGGTGTGTATGAAGTGTTTCTGAATCTGCTCTGGTAACAGAGGGAAGAAGTGTAACTGAGATGCTTTATAGAGTGGATAATAATTAAATCAGTTGGCTACTTAATTTAGTATTGAGTGATGATTTAAATTAACTCTGCACAGAAAAAATGTTGTGTGCTTCAGTCAATACCCATCAAACTGTCTCGCATAACCTAGGTACAGTAGGAAAGCACACATAAGCCATATGGTTTCAAAACAACAAATACTTGAGGTGTACATAAGGGGGAACTTTAATTGCATGTATACAATACTATGAATGAAGGATGAATTAAGGGAAGTTGAGCTGAGGGAAGTTTGAGAATGGGTCATGTAGGATATTTGGAGACTAAACTAAATAGCTAGGGGGCTGGCATAGGATGGCTGTCTGGTACCTGCCCTGGGGTGGAAGTCAGTACCCTGAGTCTGTGCCCTGGGGTGACAGGGCACAGTGCCAGTAGCCACCACCAGGGGGCTCTCTTCGCCACCCATCGTATGTCTCCACCTCCCCCTCTCAGCTTTGGGCTCATGCTATGCATGGTCAGATAATGACATGCATTTTTCATATGTGTAACGTGAATTACGTGTCTTGCATATTTCAGCGATCTACTGCGAGGCTCGTCTGTTTTCACCTCAGTGCACAGGGTGGACTGAATTATTCAGGGCTTAGAAATCCCCTGTACCCCCTACACCACTCTTCCATACTGACAAATGTACTCCAGTGAAGAATGTATGGAAGAAATGATACTCCTTGTTAATTAGGTTTGGCTGCTCTATTATTAGCACGGCCGACTTCCAGATGTTCACTCTGAGTGTGGAAAGCTGTACTGAACATTGAACATGGATTGAATAAGAATGTGGGATATAACTAATAGCTTTCTTTTTGATATAACACTGATGTCACTTCCCTAATTCTCTCTATTGACTAACTACAATCAGAGTCACTAGAACATGTAAACACAATTTTTCTGAAGCTGAATTAATATTGGGAAGAACTTCACTCATATTGCCCAGAAGAGCCATTGCATTTCTATGAGAGGGTTGCTTACATTCAATTTTATCTAGCTACAGAACACATTGATGGAATCTGCAGACATACAGTGAATGGTAAATGGACTGCATTTATATAGCGCTTTTATCCAAAGCGCTTTACAATTGATGCCTCTCATTCACCCATTCACAAACACACTCACACACCAATGGTGAAAGGCTGCCATGCAAGGTACCAGTCAGCTCGTTGGGAGCAATTAGGGGTTAGGTGTCTTGCTCAGGGACACTTCGACATGCCCAGGGCGGGGGATCGAACCGGCAACCCTCCAACTGCCAGACAACCGCTCTTACCTCCTGAGCTATGTCGCCCCCAGTGCAACACTAAGCCTGGTTCAATCATAATATAAACATCACATTCCTCAATTATCATATAATTGTAACAATTAGATTTTTAAGCTAAGAAGACATTTCATGTCTCTTTTGCTCATTGGTATATGACGTGGATTTCAGGAAAACGAATATTTGAAACAGCACATCTTTACAATACATAAAATGGAAACATTTAATTGAATATTGTGTCAAAACTACAATAGTACATTTCAAACAAGGTAAAAGCTTTTGTAATCCCTCACTTCCATAACCGCACACTTTGTAATTAGTCTGACGGGGTGAAAAAACGCTATAACATTACATCTGTGAGAAATTGGCTCAAATTTCTGATTAAATTCCACTTATCCATTTTAATGATTGCAGATTTGAAGATTTTCTGTCTCCTGTGATTTCAGTTCGCATTCCTGCATCCTTTGTGTGTGTGTATGTGTGTGTGTGTGCATGTCAGTGTGTGTGAGAGAGAGAGAGAGTGTGCATGCGCATGCTTGTGGTTGAGAGACCGTGTGTGTTCAGCCAGCTCTTTTCTCTCGACCACCCCCCCCCTCTGTCCTGTGTTCTGAATAGCGATGAGGGCGTCCTATTCAAGGCACTGGAGGTGTCAACTCTTGCCTCTCCCAGCCCCTGATTCCCCTGCATTTTGGATGTGTTCCTTTCTCGATGGTGCGGGTGAAGGGAGGGGGAGTTTGGGGTGAACAATGAGCCCCCTTTCCTTGTCCTTGTAGGTTCTATTGATGCTGAGAATGTTGGCACTCCACTCAGGCTCTCACAGTGCCGTGTGGGAACGGCCCTTCGCTCGGGCTCGGTGTACAGAGCTCGGAGGGGAGGGGCATCATGCAAACGAGGCTAGCTGGAAATGCAGATGTAGGGATCGGGAAGGACCAAGGTGAATCAAATCCCTATACATTAGCACTCAATGTTCAATGCACAGGTTCTCTGGCAGTACACCAAGGAGATGTGTGTATATGTGTACATATTTGTGTATGTGACTATATGTTTATACTCATGAGGGAATTGCTGTCTGCCTCCTGTGATGGTAGTTTTTCCTTTCACTTAAATTCATCATCATTTAATCATCAGGAATAATAAAGCCGAAGGAACATCATCCAGGACAGGAATGTAAGGACAAACTTTGGTATCTGTTAGAATAAAAAAAAATCTGAGGCACACCCTGGAGGAAGCACCTTTCAGGTTCAGGTACATGAAGGACAATTAAAATGATGTTTAATATGCCAGGCACTTTGATTCAATCCATCTAATAATTTGCCATACTGAAGACACCTAACATGCTCCATGCCCTGAACTGGTAAATGGACCACCCAGCTCATGGGAAGAGAATCCAGAGGAAGGACACATTTTTATTTACCCTCAGCCACGTATGCTTTATGGGGTTGTTGTGCAGAGACCCCATAGTTGTGGGAGATGAGGATAACATGGCCACCTGCCATTTGTCTAGGTACTGGAGCCCAGTCTGTTGCCCACAAAGCGGATTATAGCCCTCTCACCTAAATACAGGGCTCTGACACCCAGTCCCACTCACAGGAAGGCATGGAGGCTAGACATGTTGTGCCAGATGGCACAGATGTCTTGAGAAGACACAGAATACGTCAGTTTGGCAGAGGGTACACTAACACACAACATCCAAAGGAGTCTCTAATGGCAACTAAGACATGGAATATCTTGTCAATAGACTCCACCCTCCCTGGAAATTGTGTGGCACTGGTTAGCCAGGTCTGGCCTGGCATGGTCAGGATTTGATTGTGACAGCGGCTTGGTGTTCCCTGTCTTCTGAGACATGCGGACTCAAGGCACAGTCCCTTAAATATCCGTGAAGCTATCTGTGAAGCACGCACACACATACATGCACGCATACTCGGATACACACAAACACAGACACACATTATAAACCAAAACGATTTTTTCAATACAGTCTCCGCTTAGACCAGCATCAAAAAAGCACTGGAGTGGTGGACCGAGCGTGCGCACAAGAGAGCTCCAATAGACTCAGCTGAATAGCAATTTATTGAAAGAAAAAACCCTGGGAGGGGATACTGAGGTTGGGGGGAGAGTGGGACTGTGGGAGCACAATTATATTTTCCCCTCACAGGCTCTCACAGGCAAGATCGCATCACTGGCAAGGAAGAAATTTTATATTCCTTGGTGAAGGCGCAACGCTAAACGCCCTGCTCGCGCTTAGTCAGCTGTGGAGCTGTCCGCCCGCGTGTGCGCGTGTTTGACTGTTATTCGGCGGCAATGGGACCGTAGGAGATCGAGTTCCTGTGAATATAGAGGAGTAACTAAGCAAATAAACAGGACAAGAACAAATCTCTCAACGCGGAGTAACTATGGAGAAACGCCAAGAACAAAATTCGTAACGTGGTGGAAACCACAAAAAGGATTTACCACTTGGAATATTTATAGTCCGGTCGCCTTTATTCAGAATATACCTTTTTTTCAAGAGAGATTTTTTAGTATTTTGGAACAACAGTAGGCGCAAGTATGGGCAGGGAGACACAATTTTGTTCAGGATGCTGGAGATGGGTGATGCTGTCCAGTTTTCTCGTTCTGCACTTGATTCCTTTGTATGCACATGGTAAGAGAACTTGGTTTAATTACAAACTACAAATATCCATGGATGTTGCACCAACACTTGCAAACCCAGATGAACAAAACATAATGTATTATAGTCAGTTAATATTGTACTGTCAAATCCGATTTTTGCAGTCCGCCGGTTCAGTATCACAGAGCTCCATACTATTGATAGAGCGCTTCCCTGGAATCATGCCGTCAGATGTAGGTTAAACGCCGTGCAGGGATTTTAAGCTTATCTTGGCGATGTTTTTCTTTGTTTTAATTTTCAGTTGTAGGTGACGTTGGAAATGCAACAGTGTCACGTCGAATCTGACACACGATATTCACTGTGTTAAGTTAAAGAACGATATGATGTCGTTTTAAATGTATGTATAATGCAGTCAAGTAAACCTGCTAGGTAGCCTGTATTTAACCACACGTTGGCACGGTTGCGTTGTGAAATCCAGTTGCCCATAGACAAGCGCTTAGCCAATAACAATTGCCGATAGGTAACGGTGGGGAAACGAGAAAGGCAGCGAGCTGATGCAGTGATTGCTCTCCCCTGGAGCAGCTGCGGTCTCTATAGCAATGATGGGGCGACACAAAAGCGGGATTAGGGCAGCGGTACTGTGTTGAATTATTCATGCTCATGTCTACACTGACATTCTCATACAGCGGCTTTCACACGAGCTTTGAACGAGGCTTTCATGTGGGTGTTACAACAGCAAAATTGTATGTTTCCCTCTTTAACATTTTGCGCGTGGCTAAACGGATGTTTTCTCACAGCCACCGCAAATGTTCTGCAACGAATTATTCCAGCGGCATTACCATTGTCAGATATTTTCTGGAATCATTAGGGGGTTTTGATTTATCTGTTAAAATTATGTTAAAATAAATTATTCGCCGTCAAAGGCACCAAATGTCGTTGCACTGGTTACACTTCTTTTGTTACATCAGTGATTACTGTCCTGGCAGACCAGTCACAGATTACTCTTTTTATCTGCCATTTACCGATGATGCAGCTTTGCAATTAGGGTTACTTCGTTATAGGCAGACATTCCGACAGTGCATCCTGGTCTCGGAATATCAACACACACCAACAAAGCCGAGGCTTGACAATTTTACACGTTGACATCTCTACAATAAAAAGCTGCTCGCTGAAGCCCTTAAGATTCCTGTCGAATTGCCCACTAGGTTGTACTCTCGCCTTTGCGGGTTGGTGCGCTCTGATCCAACCGGCTCCAAGCTCCATTTCTGCACATCGCCGCCCAGCAACAGGATGGCTGGGCGTGTATGAGTGAAGGAAAGAGAGCGCGAGCCCAAGATTCATGGGCGCGCACATACATGGGCATGTCTGAATCGCCAAGACTATGCATAGAGAAGGCTAGATTCACATTTTCCCTACAAATGTATTCCACACAAAATTCTGACTGAGCCTACTTCTGCAATCTTGCAACAACAAAAAAGGTCACTGGGGAAGCTTCCCTGCTGTACAGTTTATACTGCATGGTAGAATCAGACAGGTGATAGTTTAACATATACATTCCAATTTTGTGATTATTGGCCTGTTATTTTTAGGATGGCAATTACAACATAGTCAAATTTATATAGCCTACCATTCCTTCACTTGCTGATATGTCTCTTGGGTGTGGTGTACAATGATGTAATTTCTGTCTCAGAGTTGGGGTGCAACTCATTAACCTCATTTGCAATTTATGTTTAGACAAAGATGTGCTTGTGAAGTCGTGACTTTGGTTGTGTGTTTGAGGTCAAAGATCTCAGTAGTCATACCAGCCTGTTGTTATGTAATTAAACTCAGGTTTGGTGTTTGTTACAGTATTTTTTATCTCACATAATTTTTTAGCTTCCATTTCTTCTTTCTCACAAATTCCTCCATTACATTTGTTGTAGTGGCAGGCAAGCTGAATCCAGAAATTCTCAGTACTGAAGATTTCAATTGCTGGTCCTGATCTCCTTCTTCTATTGTTATGCCTTCTGGACATGGGAGCGAGTTGAAGAGGGACCTGGGTTGTCCCACCAGACATGCTTTGGTGTCATTTCTTATGGTATGGCTAAGCCCTCTCAGTGATACAGTGCTGTTCTGAAGTGGCAGATTGATTGGTTGACTTGGAAGGTGGTGAACTCTGTTGATGTGAATTGAGAGACATTGTCTGTAGTAATTATGCTTGGTAGACCCCAATGGCCAAAGAAGTTACTTAGGCTGCTGACAATGGTTATAGTGGTCACTAACCTCAATGCCATGGATTCAGGCTATATGGAGTGGAGGTTGTGGAACACAAGGAGGCAACGTGAGATGTCCACATCCACTGGCCAGCCATCCTTGATGAAGGACCATAAGTTTGAGAGCAGTTCGAGAGCATCCTGGAGAGCATCGTGTTCTGATGCTTCCCAAAGTGCTGATACTGAAACCATGACACTGGGTGGGCCTTGGAGCATGTGAACCCAGCTCTCATTCATGTCTGCAGCCAACCCCACATCGTCACAGGCTGAGTGGCTCGCAACAGCAGGTTGGGCTTTACATTCTCCCAAACTTGTGTGAAATCAAGACTGAAGTTGAATCCGTTCAGGCAGTCCACCCACCTGAACTGTCTCACTAGTTTGTGTCCTGAACCCTGTGAGGCATGGGGTGGTGAGAACCGTATGATCAGTCTGTGGTGTGAACAGTCTGCCATAGAAGAACATGTGCTATTGCTCTCAGGACAACACACAAGCAAGCACCTCTGCCTCCCACCAAACATTTATACTCAACTGGTGTTAATGCTGAAGATGCAAAAGTCACTGAGTCTATGAATGTCTGACAAAACCACTCGAAAGGCCACACCTGAAGTGCCACAGGTAACCAGCATTGGTGCTGCAAGGCTGAAGTGGCCAGAGTGTGGGAAGGGGTATGAGCTGCTGCTTCATTATAACTACTGAGTGGTGGCCTGTTTGTCTGTTGAGTAGGTCTACTGGGTGCTCTTCTTCAGCAGCTGTCTCTAATGAGCATAACTGGTTGCAAGTGGGAGGAACCCGAAGAAGTTATTTGTCATTCCAAGGAAAGAGACCAGCTACATTCAAATTACCAGGTCACCTACTGCGGTCAGCTGTCATTAACCTCCTGAGGGTCGTTGATCCTCTGCTTCAAGACAATGCAACAGGAGAGCCCTCTTTCTTTAGTCTTTTTTCCACTGTTTCATACAGTTCCAGGGCTAGTACATAAGGTTTGAAAGACTCCGGCCAATGTTTCCAGGGAATAAATGGTGACTTGGCACTGGAAGGAATGGGCCTGGTGGTGGAAAAAAGAACTCAGCCATCCTCATTTGTCAGAAATGTTATATATGTAATTAAGCTCGGGTTTGGTGTTTGTGAGCCACAGTTTTTCTCTTTCTCTAGAATCAGTCATTACATTACATTTCAGATCCCCCAATAACCAATCAGCTCACAGAAATGTGCTGATCATTCAACATACATTAAAAAAATACAATATCACACAGCCCTTCATAAATTCACATATTATCCTTGGGGGTTGTATTAATTTGTTGAGAAAAATCCCTGTCTCCAGCAGTATATTGAATAGTTTTCATAATGGTTAATATTACCCCTGCATTAACTCTGTAGGCAATCAATAAACAATCAATGTGCACCATCTGTTCTTCCACTGTCTGGGAGCACATAGGGAAGTGCATGTGTAGTTATACAGTGGTTTATTTTATGAGGTAATGCTAGTGGATCTCACCCGTGTTTATATAATAAAAATGACATGTTCACATAATGGCGATTGCCACATGAGAGACAGCCATGATGCCCTAGCCAGTGTGAGGGTTTGGTCACTGATGTTTTGGGCTCTCTGAGGCACAGCTATATCCTTTCAGCCCTCTTAGATGCTATCTCTGTGATAACAGCAGGAACAAGTTCAAAGCACACTCACCTCACCCTCAACATTTAATTTTACTGGATTTTAGCAATGTAATAATGCAGGTCAGTGTTTTATATGGATTTGGGCATGCTAAAATAATACTTTTTTTACCACAACTTTCATATATCTCACAAATCATATATATTGTGTGCCCATGACACCAGTCTGAATGGGCACCATCACTATGGTTAATGTTTCTAGCATTTGTCTTATTACCTATTTGTTATGTGGCAGCACAGTTACTTTCAAGGGGATACCTGGGTCCACATTGAGTCACAAGACATTTTCTTTAACGCTGCTAAATAGATTTACCTATGCTTAACTAGTTTTTACACATTGGCCCCTTTTGAAGCTAGAAGTGCAGTCAAGTCCTTTTCTCAGTGATACAACAGCAAACTTCCTCTAGGCACTTCAGCTTACAACCCTTTGGCCTGAGTTTGATTCCTTGACTGCACTACTTCACCATCCGTCTCTGATCTGTCCACTCTGCCCTGCAAATTACATCATAATAACAAATTAATCTGTTCTCAATTAGCCTGTCTTATAAATGCAGTAACTGCCTCCTTCTGGCAAAGAAAATGACCTCTGTTAGCTTATAAACTTCAGAGGAAAAACAATAGGTAATAATATTATGGACAAATTAAGTTGGCCTACACTACCCTTCTTCCACTTGGATGCCTGTTGCGCTTTCCCTTTAAAAAAAAGTAATTTCACATTAGGCTAATTAATTAGATGAGAGTTGACAGTACACATGCTTGTTGATTTGGAGATGCTGAATAGCACCAGAGGAATAATGAAAAAGGAATGGATGAAGTGAAATGAGTGAACAGCAGTAAATCAAAAGGACTGAGCACTACTGTGGTTACAGTCATCACTGAAATGTAGCTGAGAGTCCAAAGTGCCCTCACAGGTTCACAGGTTTGGAAATGTACTTCTTCCAATCACAGGAAAACTGTGATTATCATGTAGGGTTGTCATTAATCAGTCTCTTTGTGTATGATGTAATCAGTGTAAATGGAGAGCCCACAAAGACATGCCATGCAGGTTTTGTGTGTGGATAAGTGCGGTTATGGTCTGATCCATGGTCTACTTATACTTTGGTACCCGTTCAACCTCTGTTTGGGACAAGGCCCACATTGTTCTTATCACATTTTCCTAACCCCCATTCAACCTAAAGTTTGGAAATTTATGAAAATTTTTTAGGTGGAATCCATCTCTCTGACCCCCTACCCATATTCAGTTTCTAGCCTATACTTGCCTGGCCCAGCCCATTCTTTCTATACAATGTGACCGAGTGCGATATAGCACAGTGAATAGCATAGTGCCTCTCTGGTAGCAATGCTGCACTGATGCCTACACAGTGTGAGCTGGTCTGTTCCCATGGCAACTCCTCCCACCTCCATTCCACCACCTGTTGATTGGTGAAATGGGAGGACTTGTGCCAGGGAGAGGAAGATGGTGGGTGGAAATCAATGGTGAAGAATAGCAGAGTAAATGTGAAAGGGGACATATGCACCTCCATATAAATCTGGACATGAATTTACGTTGTGCCATATGCAAAAAAAAAAAAAAAGGAATGAAATAGCAATAAATGTGAACAGGATTAAATGTGCAGCTCTCTGCTTGTGTATTTATAAAAATGTGTGTATTGATGTGCATGTCTTTTGACGAGGAGATGTGAGGAGAAGCTTGTGCTGTTTGTGTGTGGAAGTGAGATGACATCATGATCAAATCTCTCTCAGTCTTTACATTGAAGTCGAGGGTTAACAGATGCAGACGCTTTACTCACTCTCTATTCTGCCCGTGTGCCTGGGGCATTGCTAATCCCTCATTCCTTTAGCCTCAAGCACTAACACAATGAGCTCCTTTCCCCAGATTGATGACATTGACTGTCAGTATCATTTTAGCATATCTGCTCTCTGCATTATAGATAAGAGCAGTGGTGCAATATTCTTGGTTTAAGCACCATAGGCAGGGCTTTAATACAATGAAGCCCCTACCAGCCTCAGGACTTTGGAACTGATCTGCCACTGACTATGCACTTCACTGTGCTCACTTGTATTTATTACTTGCATTTCTGCTCTCCTGGGCAAGCCCTCCCAGTAATTATTGAATGAGTAACACTGCCACATTAACTGTCAATAACAAATCATTTCCTGACAGTAGATTTTCATTCCTGCCTCATCTTTAAGTGCCGCATACAATACAGTATATTTACTGCCCACGGCAGACAAACTGTATGCTGTAAATGTGGTAAGGGAGGTTGATGGCATCTGCCCAGAAGCTTTTCACATTACAAGGAGCCTCAAAAGAGGACAATGCTCCTTTCTCCTCCGTGTGTGTCTGTCTGTGAGTCCACATGTCAATGCAAAGCCATATGAAACTATGACCCAACCAAGAGATTTGGCCCCAATGTGTGTATTCTATCTGGGCGATGTCACAACCCCAGATTTATTATTTTTGGACTGGCCTAGCACGACTCCATTGACTGGAGGCTAATGATACTTTTTGAAATATTATAACATAAGGCTGGTTTGTCATGTCAGGCATACATCCAAGTCTTAACTGACGAAATACATTAAATAGTTTGAAAATGGTGAAAAGTGTAATGGTCCTGTAATGGCCCTGTAATTAAATAATTGTCTTATCCCTGAGAAATATTTGGCCCTATTAATCATAATTCATAATTGATGGTTCAAACTGCTCAGGATGGGGCATGATTACTGTAAATGTTTTGGTCTCCACGGCTACAAACCTCTCCAAAATGCTTAGTGATGAAACGGGTTGACTAGGCAATAAATTCTGGTATTTAATTTTTTTTCATTGATATTTAAATAGCTATTATGTATTATAATAAATAGGTTTATTGCAGACAGCATAGACTGAAAATGTTAAAAGCTTTACTGGGACAAATTCAAGGTTAATGTTCAGAAATGTGATCCATTTCATATCTAAAATACCAAAGAATGTCATAATACAAAGCATAATACCCATAAAATCATTTTCATTTTTATTATCAGTTCACTTATTTGTTGAAGGGGTTTGTTTTATGACTACTACAAGATATGAAGAGGACCATGTTGATAAGATCCAGTCTGAGGCCAGAAAATTGATCTTAACTTTTAGCAAAACTCAATTATCCCCTTTTTTTTTGTTGCATTAGAAATAGGAGGGGGATGACTGAGCAATGTTGTGACTTGCTGCAGATGGGACTTTCGCATGAACTCCATTTTCCTGGAACTTAAGGCTATCCCAAAAGCAAAAAGCTTTCTGAGCAGGAAATCCAAACTCAGAATTTGGCTATGTGATATGTAACGTGAATTCTTTTTGCATCAACAGAACTACCACGTATTGAAAGGGAATATTATCAATCCCCAATCCCCCATCTCCCCGCACCCCATTTTTGCTTTGAAACTAATGTCTTTACCTAACTTTGACCTCGGTGTTTCTGTGTCCCTTCTAAAAATCTCAGAAATATTTCACAGACCCTTCCAAGAAACATTTTTTACTGCCACTCGCATATTTATTACATGCTTTCATTTCCCTAAATAGCAAAAAGGCATTCCATTTCATTCCAAATTACTCTTTTGTGTTCTTTACCCAGTTTGCCCACTCAAAACAGATGAATTTTACCTTGGAATTAGTGAATATAACTATTGTTTCCATTGCTTCCGCTGTAATCCTCTGCTGAGTTCTAAGTGTGCTGATGCGTTATTGAGAAAGTTAAATTGTCTGCATACAGAATTATGGGCTTCCTGCACAGTCTTGGCTCATACTTCAAACAAGGTTTCTCCAAAATATGAATCTTAACTGGCTAAAAAGGCTACTAGTCAATCTGAAGAATAACCAATTTGAATCTGCACAATGTTTGCAGCTAAATCTGCTACTCCTTTATTATATTTTTTGTCCTGATATTTTAACTATTGGGAAGTTAGAAAACTGTTATTTTAATATTTATTTAATTGGGTGTGTTATAGGAAACTTAGCAGAGAAAATGTAATACTGTAAATAACTAAATACAGTATTTATGTTTACTGGTGCAAATGTATCATTCATTGTTAACAGGTTCAGGCTCAGTCCTTTCAGCATCAACTAAGCCAAGTTTTTGAACTTTGCTTGGCCCTAATAAAGCTTAAAATCACAAAAAAATGTTATTACATTTAAAAATGGATATATGGAAACCTTGCAGGAATCCATTGTAGGCAAACAGCATAGTTTGTATTGTCATATCCATTCCAACAAGAATACAGTTGAATGTTAATCTTCATCTTCTGTTTTTAATTTTTAGTCAATCTTGCAAATAAAATATCCCACTGCTGAAATGTATCTCTTATCAATCTTGATTAGGTGATTTTTGGTTTCATAGGAACAGGCATGGTTGTCCATGTACCCTGCAACCGTGTGTCTGACTGTCATTCATACGTCATGAGAGGCAGAAACACGAACAGCTGCTCACCTGGCTGAATACTGTAAAGATTTTGCTCATTCTATCCCTGTGGCAACTGATACAATCCCCATGGCTTTATCTCTAAATCCTAATCTTAATCCCAGTTTCTTGCCTGTGAAGTGCATTAGTAAATTGTAATAATCCTAGGCTTGCAAGAGGCTGTGGATAGAAACTGGGGAAACCAACACAAGTGCATATGATCTGAGACAAAAGGAGCTTAGATTTATTTATTTGTTTTTGTTCTTTTTTGCTTTGTCTTAAGTTTCATCCTTGTCTGGCCTTCATTTTAAATTAGGGTAATAAATGAATTGAGTTTCACTTTTCACTCCTGACATGGAATTATTGGAGGCGTAGGGAGTGGGTGGGGTGGGATTTGGAGGAGGGCCACTCGAGAGGTTTGGGATTGTTTCACCATCTCCAGCTTCGATATCAGTAGTTGAAGGAATTACTAGCAGCAGTTTAGAAAACAAGACAATTATTAATGCTAAATAAAGCTCTAATAACTGTATTAACCAATGCTTGGCTTCCATTTTGTAAAAACTTAACACAATCTGTGTGATGGGAGTTGAGACCTCACGCTGACCGGAATTTGTTTGTTCGTAGGGAACTCCTTTGGGGCCAATGGCACAGAGACGGACAACAAGGTGAATGTGTCCTCACCATTAAACAGGGAGGACGAGCAGATGGCTGGAGTCACAGGGTCCATCAGCCCCGTTTCCCTCCCCGTGAGAGCTGAACGCAAGCCAAGGGGGGGAGAGGAGCTGGGAAGCGGCATGCTGGGAGAGGGTATCGCCCCTGGGGGCAATGGCCATGAGATCAGCCTGGATTCAGCGGAAAACGACCACCTACTTAACGTGGGGTCTGAGGGCATGGGTTCCAACCTACCTACCCTACCTGCACCCCGCGGACCAGCTGACGTACATCTGGATTTCAAGGATGACAAAGACCAACTGCCGCACACTGATCCTCCCTGGCAGAGGGCCAAAGAACACCAGGAAGTCACTGTGTTCGATCTGGACCGTCAACCACACAGCCCCACACCCAGCCTGCCCCACTTCCAACCTGATGCCTTCACTGTGGACTTCTTTGACCCTGCCTCACGCCGTCGGAACCTGGACCTGTCCGACACAGGTGCCCACGAGCTACAGGGAGGCAACCCCAACTCCTGGGAGCTGCCTGAAGGCTATGAGTACACCACCAATTACGAGAACAGCTACTCCACCATCGAGAACCAGTACACCACCGTCGAAAGGCGGGATGAGTCCGTCATGCGCTTCGCAACTGCACCTCCCTCGGTGCACTTTAACCCCCGCCGCCCTGACATCAAGCTGCCAAGTGGGTCTGCTGAGGATGAGGAACCCCCTGCTGCCCCGGGAGTGGTGGATGCTACCAATGGGTCTCTCTGTCGCCAGGGCTACGTGCGCCACAATGCCACCTGCCGCTCTGTCTGTGATTTCTTTCCGAGCTACTGCTTCAATGGGGGTCAGTGCTATCTGGTGGAGGGGGCAGGAGTCTTCTGCAGGTAAGATCAAGCAAGCAGGGAGAGGATTCTTTCCAAATATATCTATACCAGACCATGTCTATAACAGACATCTACTTTAACTTGTGTTTAAATGCTTCCTTCTCCAGACATATATCCAAATGCATTACAGCCAATAGGTAATATAGCAAACTTCTTTAAATATATATAAAGTTTGCAGAAAAAATTGCGAACAATTGTAATTTTATATATTTGGGTGAGGGAGAAAAATGAATGCCCTTGGAAAAATTCAGAAAGATTTCCATCATGACAAGTCACTGGAAAAACTATAATGGGCGGGGCCGAATTCCATCACAATTCTTGTGCTCTGGTTTTCTGATCAATATTTGGTGGCTTTGGGACTTTATATGCAAAGTTGTTCTGCCACCCCAGGCCGCCACTCTACATTGTTGAATATTAAGGGGGGCACACACCGGATGTCGTTCAGCCCGTTTATTAAAGGTGCTAAAATAACAAAATGAGGCAACATACGTGGCACGGCACTGTTCACCTGAAGCAATAAAAAGGGCTACAATAAATGACAGTTTGCAAAGCTGACATATGCTAAGCCAGCAGTAGAAAGCATTAGGAAGCTTGTCATAATAAAGCTGGAAAGAACAGACATTTTTATAGAGTATTGGTGGTGAGAGAATGAGGGAGAGGAGAAGAAGACACTTAGGAAGGCAAGGAGAAATATATGGTTTCATTGACATTTACGAGAGCTGATACAGATATTCTCCACATCTACACATTTCAGTAAATTATCTGACAACAATATCATGCTTGTCTCTTGTTCATTTATTAACATCATTTGTTGCTTTTCTAAGCAACGCATCAATAGAGAAACTACCTGCTTGACTTGTCATTTTAATGGAATAAAGACAGAAGTAGCCTATGTGGGTCTGAGAAATATATTTGCAGTATCACCAGTTCTACCAGTGCTTAAATGCAATTAAACTTTAGCCAACTTGAGCCTGTTTGATCTAAATGTGGAATCAAACACGGCAAAGCCTGCTAGCTAGCAATATAATTAACAATAGTGCACATTTTAGTTTTGTTAGCAGTGTTGATGTGTCTAGTGGTGGGTTTGGTTGTCATTTTTTGGTGATTTCACCATGGTTTCTGGTCTAATCTGCCATTGTGCTCCTGTATTCACACTATGGATACCATCCATGTTCCCCACCTCATCTTTTTTCTGAATTCTTTTTGTGCTGCTATGAGTGCAAATAGTGGCTTAGTGACAAAAGAATAATTCAGTATGAAATGTTAATAGTAAAATTTCATATTATATAAAAGAAGAGTTTTTAACATGTTACTTGTGACCCACCTGAATCCCTCCAACCACCCATAAATATATCCCAACCCACAGGTTCAGGAACCGCAGTACTGTAGGAACCATACCTCAGCCAGAGAGGCCCACATCACAGTTTTTCCCTAAAACAAGTATTAGCTTGATTCTATGCACTGATGGGGTGCAACCATCATCATCCATTAGGTCAAACTTGGGCATATTGGAAATGACTTCCACTTTTGTTGCATACATTGCAACTCCCTTGACTGACGATGTGATAATCTGTAAGCATTAAACAGCTTACTGCTCTGTTTGTGTGAATACCAGAACGTCATCTAAGTAACAGAGTAAACTGCTGCAATTTATATCACCAAATATACTTAACATTTTCCTCATGAACAAGGCAGGGCTATTGCAGAGTACCTGTGTCATCCTGTTATATTTGTGTAATCCTAAAGGAGTGGAAAACACTGTATATTTCTTGTCTTCTTCGCATTTCGGGAGATTATAAAAGCCAAAAGTCAAATCCACAGTGCTAAAGTAAGTATTGCCCCCGAGTGCAGCTAGGCAGTTGGACTTGTGTGGGAGTGGATGCACATCGTTGATGGTTCTCGTGTTTCACCATTAGAAGCCTGTGCATATTCTGAGCCCTCTATCCTGTTTCCATACAGCCACTAACCTACATTTCCACTAGAACCTGCCTTAGTTCCTGCACTGGAGGCATCTTCAGTCAGGAAGCCCAAAATGGACGTTTATCTGTCAGTCTATTTCAGTGTACAAAACCCTTGGCTTCACCACAGTCAAATAAGTGTTTTAAAAACACAACTTGGTAATCTGTCAGTAACTGCACTAGACCTAGCTTAGTTGAACTACTACTACTGACTCTGCAAGACTCTATATCAATATCCCCTAACTTCAGGGTCATCATCTGTACATCGTTTGCCTAGCAGCAGTGTCCCTGAGGGTTCACATGCTTTTTGACATGAGCCCTGGAAAGCAGTGAAATCTACTGTCAGACACAGAGACATGTCGGCCAGTTAGCTATTTCTTTTCAATGTGATGGGCTTCTTAGTTGGATTGAGCACCTTCATGGGGGAACAGCGGTCTCCCCACATTGGCGTGACCACCCTCCTCATTAAAACATTCTGTGGCATGGACCTTGATGTGGTGGGCCCAATAATCACTGTACTCCTAGGTGGCATAAGAACCCTACTGGGCAGACTGTCCCAAACTAAATACTCTTGTTTTGGAAATAAAGTGACTGATTGGGTTAATTTTACTGTGCCAACTTGCTTGGGCATCTCCCCACCCCACCAACGTGCTAGACTTGCCATCGTGTTGAGACACTGTTCACACTCTGGAGATGGTTGTGGATTTTCATGAGCTATCTCTCTCCAGTAGTCATCACTGGTTTTCATCCATTGTATCAGCTAATTGATCACATTGGGACCAATGATGAGATCATCACCCTGACCTGGTACTACTAAAACAGAAACAATGCAGTCCATGGCTGCACTTTCTAGGAGTTCTGAAACACCATCTGATAATCGACTGACATAGCGCAAGATTTGTTCACTGATCATTCTTCCAAATTTTCATAATCTCCTTTGAGGGTTAGCCTACACTACATTTCCAAAAGTATTTTGGGCACCTGAATATCATCACCCATATGTTCTTGTTGAACATCTCGTTCCAAACCCATGGGGATTCATAAGCTGGACCCTCCTTTGCAGCTGTAATAGCCCCCACTCCTCTGGCTCACAGTCGGCAATCCAATTCATTACAGAGGTGTTTGATGGGGTAGAGGTCAGGGCTCTGTGCAGGCCAGTCAAGTTCTTCCCCACCAAACTCAGCAATCCATTTCTTTATGGACCTTACTTTGTACATGGGGGCATTGTAATACTGCAAGACAAATTAATTCTACAGGTGAACGTGTTAGCCACACTTCGAGCCATTGATTTAGACAAAGGTGAAGCTAATTAAGGGTTATTGTTTTCCTACTTAACCATTGTTCTGCAGTTCTGGTTTACCTCCTGATGAAGACCATGTGGCCAAAATCCATTGGGATATCTTATTGTTTCTATTTTGAACCTGTCAATGAAATAAATGCATTTTAACTCCAAATAGGCAGAGTGCCTTGGTTCCTGTTTTGTTTTTTGGAACATAGTGAGGTACTGTGGTTAGCTGTAGACAGTTTAAGGCTCTGCTGCAGGGATAATAAAATCTGTTCCTGTAAATTCTTTCCCTGTAATCAGGGATTTGTTTAGACTTGGGACACCAGGTGAGTCGAATCTCTGACCAATCAGTGAAACAAATCAAACAATTGACTATCAGATAGAAAAAGCAGTGTGCCTTGTGGGCCTTGAGGACCAGATTTAAGTATCTAGGCCCTGCTCTGCTGTGTGTGCCCAGTGAGTGAGCAGATCTCCTGGTCAGAGAAGAGCACCCATCCCCATTGTCTGGCTGTAACCCATTGGGTTAAAATAGCTCAGAGTTGTGGTGGTCAGGTATATTCCAGGAGGGCTTGTTTACTGATTTGCTTATCTGAATATATGAATTCATTAACAACTGCAGTTTAATTATAGCATTATAAAAATACGAGCTGTAGTCATAGCTCTTTTGCTGTTACAATCTGTCTGTAAATGTCTCTTGGGGTTATGCACTCTTTCTTGTGTTTCTCTTCCATCCTCTCCCTGTCTTTGTCTCAGTTTTTTTGTTGCACCCTTGAAAAGAAGGGACAAAGACACAAGCAACCCAGAAAGTCTCTCGCTTATTTCTTTTTTTGTCCCCATATGTCTCTTTCTTGCTCTATCTGTCCAGTAACTCTTTCTCTATTATTCCCCTCTCTCTTTGACTACAGTGTTTACAGAAAAACAATCCTAGTGCCAGTGCTCAGTAAAATAGCACATGCTTACACAGGAGAAAGCTTACACAAAGCACAGCATCTGCACAAGGATGTTAAAGTGCACCTCACATACTCTTCTGTGCCCCAGATGTGTGTTTGTGTATGCATGTGCCTACCTTTGTTTGTGTCTGTATTGTGTGTGCCTGTGTGTGTGCGTGTGTGCATGTGTGTGTGTGTGTGTGTGTTAAAATTTTATTCTGGTTGAGAGGGCTCCAGGAGAGAGTTTTTCATTAGTGATGTTTAACCAACGCTTTAACTAATTAAAGCATCTTTAGCTAATGCTGTTACACATTCCAGGGCCAACATAAATAAACAAACTTTAACACTCATAAAAAATAACCCATGGCTTCTTGCTGTGCCTTTTTCCCAGCTAACACCATCACATGCAGTGAAAAACATTTTTATTCCACCCAAAACCTTTTTCCTTTTTTTCTTATTTTCTAGGGAAGGGGGGTGAAAAATTAAATCTCCAGGACGTTTTGGAAACAAAAGCAGCGTCGAGTGAACGAAGCTAAAGCTTCTTAGGAGACAGAATGAGAGTGACTCAGACATTCCCCGATCTGTCAGTATGGAAATACACTGTGTCAGCCAGGTTGTGTGTGTGTGTGTGTCTGTGTGTCTGTGTGAGTGTGTGTACGACTATGTGTGTGAGTGAGAGAAAGTATATGTTTGTGTGTGGTTGTTAGTTATAAAGAGTGATGGTGTGAATAATGCAGAAGTCGCAGACAGCTTGTTGTAGTTAAAACAAGTTTTGGGCAGTGTAGCAGTGAGATACTGCCTGTCCCAGCCCAGTGAAATCCATCTCCAAATGAACACAGTAAATCACAAGTACCATTGGCCAGAAGAGTAGAGGCATGTCCCTTTCTTCCAATGATAACTTTCAGCTTTCAAAATACTTGCACTACGTTTGCACTCTTAAATTCCACCCGGCGGCCTGCTCAGTTTTACTGTATTTATGTATTATTTAGTTGATACTATTCAGAAATATATGTGTTCTTTTCTTGGTTGAACATTAACACATCAGTGCTGTCAGACCAGCTTCTCACACAGTGTTATATAGTGTCACATAAACCAACTCGATACATAATGTCACATAAGTAGTATGTATGTAGTATGTGACATTCCCATCATGAACAGATCACTCAACAGGGCAGATACGGTACCCAGAATGTGAGTCTTACAGTGTGATACTGATTTGTTATTCATTGCAGCATTGCTGCAGGGCAGCCAATGGCTGCTGTGGAACCAATCTGAATGTGGTGACGTCACAGCCTGTACTAGACAGCTAATGCTTGTTTTAGGAAAAAACTGTGATGTGGGCCTCTCTGGCTGAGGTGTGTTTCCTACAGTACTGCGGTTCCTGAACCTGTGGGTTGGGATATATTTATGGGTGGTTGGAGGGATTCAGGTGGGTCACAAGTAACATGTTAAAAACTCTTCCTTTATATAATATTCCTGTTATCAGTACTTCATAAGTAGTACACTATATAGTTCTGCCACTGGGTGGTGGAGCACACATTGTTAAGTTATTCCTGTATGTCTGCTTACCCAGTAAATAGAATGGACATGGGTGTACTGTAAGTAGATGATGCCTGTTGTAATGCATGGCCATGAGACAAGGGACAAATATTTTAGGGTGGATTTGACAAACATCTAGGATGATGGTGATATGGACTGCCCCATTTCTTTTATGTTCGAGTTCATTTCAGGCTGCTAGCTTATGGCGCCATGGCTAAACACACATTATGGAATGGTTAATGAACTTTAATAGCCAGTGTTTACACTGCCCCCTTCAGTACCTTAGTGGTATGAGAGTTGTTTCCTCAATCTTCATTTTGCACCTACTACATTCAGTTCCAAGTTTGTTATGACACTTACTGGAAACTCAAAAAATTGCTACATTACTGCAATTTTGCCAAACCTTTTTGTATGGACTGTGGATAAGCGCCTCTGCTAGATTATTACATTTAAATGAATAGCAGTGTAATCTTCATAAATTAGGACTAATGGAAGAAGCAAGATAGCACATGCATAGTTACAGACCATAAGCAGGTAACTGAGGCACAATACAGCATTTAAAATTGTGTTCATACATTTTTAAAATTTTATATTGCATTAATGTTGTAAATACAGCCTAATGCATAATTATTTTCATGATTATTTGCCTTACCTTTGATAAATATATATTTTTGTCATGTCTGTTTTTTACTTAAATATGAGTACAAAATAATAAAAGTGAGGGACATTGCAGAGAGCAGCATGTGCTAGAATGGTATAGCTAAGAACACACACACATACACACGTGCGCTTACACACACACACGCGCGCACACACACACACATTGTTCAGCAGACAGCTCACAGTCTTTGCAGTGCTTTGAATTCTGTGACCTGGTGACAAGAATTTTTTCTGAAGAGAAATGGGCTTGTTTTCACTGAGACAGATTGCAGACACCTTTCTGCCAGACCTATGGAGTCTAGTCCAGCCAAAAGCCTGTTGTTTCCGGCACAGCAGAGACACAGAAAGAATGAGACTCAGAATTTTAAACACATCTGGGAGGGTGACTCCCTCTGTCTCCATAACCACTGTTGTCAGTTCTGACTGATGGGAGTTTAGACTGGTTCTGACAATATTCCAAGGCCGGTCCCGCCTTCCTGGCATGACGATTGCTAAATGTGTATGTGTGTATGCGTGTGTGTGTGTGTGTGTGTGTGTGTGTTCAGAAACTGGGAGGTTTGAGAGACCATGCCCTATTCAAATATAACTGAACACAATTTTTCAAAAATGGGAGAGCGGTAGATGGTAATGGTGAACCCAATTGCTTGAGCTGCCAACAGAAATCTGATGTTTAGAATATACTACATACGATACAAATCATGTGAGTGTGAGTCTTGGAAATGGACACTGCAACACCAGGCTTAGCTCAAGACATAGCTGGTGCCTGTCAGCTTCAGTCTCCTCTTCCATCTGCCCGCACAAATCCCTTTGGCTTTTGACTACAGTCACTTGCATCTGGTTCTCAGTCCTCCTGGTTTAGTCAGGCAGCCACCCTAATTGGTCTAAGATGAGACTTTATTTCTTTTGCATATTCTGCTTTTTTATGAGAAGATGGGAAGGAATGGTGTCCAGGATAGTTTATTTCCCCACTGTTAAAGATGATAGACTGTGGTCCTCCAGGACCGGGATTGTGAGGTGTATTCATCCAAAGCTGGTCTTGAATTGACTCGCTCTCTAAAATGGCTATGCAAACTTGAGACAGCACTGTAGTACCTATTGTGTCCAGGGTAGTTTCCCTTTGAAGCCACTGTAAAGGACCTCTAAGGAAATACATTATTTCTTGGACATTACTTACTTTCTTTGCAGGTATCCTATTTGAAACAAGAGTTACAAATCTGCTGTATTTGTGTGGGCTGGTGGGATTCTCTCTGACAGTGTGTTAGAGAGCTGGGTTACTCAGGGGAACTGTGGTCACAACAACCAATGGGGTGTTTGGGTTGGAGAGTTCTCACAGTCTGAATTTTCATATGTTTTCATCCTCTTCCTCTATCTTCTTTTCCTATCCCTCTCTTCCTGTTTCTCTCCCACAGGTGTAACGTCCAGGACTACATCTGGCACAAGGGCTCCAGGTGTGAGTCCGTTATCACGGAGTTCCAGGTGATGTGCATCGCCATCGGAGGAGCAGCACTCATGGTGCTGCTGCTCTTCATGATCACCGTTTGCTTTGCCAAGAAGCTGCACCTGCTCAAGACCGAGAACAGCAAGCTGCGCAAACGCAGGTGAGGGACAGCAGGGGGAATGGGCCAGGGAGAGGGAGAGCTGGACTTTAGAATCATGTTGAGAAACGAAGAGAGAGCAAAGGAAAGACAGACGAAGGCAAAGTAAGAATGAGAGACAGGGAGAGAGAGAAAAAAGAGAGAGAGAGAAAGAGAAGGGTGAGTAAGAGATTGAGAGATATAAAGAAAATAATAAAATTGTATGTATAAATTGAAGGAGAGGGGGTGAAATGTGGATGAGTCAAAGAGTAAGAAGCAGTGGTAGCATGTGAGTTTTCCTTTAAATTGATTGTTGGTCTTGATTTGTGTGCCAGAGTGAGGCAGAATTAACTGATGGGAGGAAGATGGCAGCAGTGTTGTGTTAGTGTTATGAGTGTATGTGTGTGTGTGTGTGTGTGTGTTTGTAGGGGTCCCAAGCACCCCTAAATGTGACACCAGCATGTCTGGAGATGATATTGATAATGATGATGTGACAGAAAAAAATGGGAAGGTTGCAGGACGAACACACAATCCCATGATACAGTCCATCTCTCAACACAATGATGTCATCAACTCCTCCTGAAAGTAGGGCAGTCTGACAGGTGGGGGTAGAGTGGGGCAGGGGGGCGGGGGGGTTGGTTGACCTACATATAGCTGTGTGACTCTGGGGGTGTGGGGTGGGGGCAGGGTTTCCAGGCGGGATTTGAACTGACAGTGCAGAAAGCACTGCCAGAGAAAATCGGGGAAGCGAAGGGAAAATATGAAAGAGAATACTAAGGAGAGTAAAATGGAAGGACGAGATAGCGAAAGGGAAAATACAGCCCAGAAGTGATGCTAGTCTGCACTTTTCTTCTCAATCAAAGCCGGAAACACACTAATTGTAATGAACATTGGTTTTTACCTGCCAATGCTGTGCAAGGGTAAAACTGCTGGCTTGTAATCTTACCTAGCATTTCTGAATAGGCAGAGGTATGACTGTTTCTGCTGCCCTCTGTCTGCTTCTGAGGATGCAGAATTTTGGTTTGTTCTTTAGGCAGAATAGGGGGCCCATGGAGGACTGCTTTTGATCAGACACAGGTTGCAGAATTTTATAACCAACACATCAGCATGAAACTGGCAGGAAGAGGAGGAGGAGGAGGAGTAGCAGGAGTTGGAGGAGGATGATGGGGGAGTAGGAAAGGAGGAACATGGAAACTCATGATAGAGCTGTGTGTGTGTGTGCGCGTGTGTGTGTGTGTGTGTGTGTGTGTGTGTGTGTGTGTGTGTGGGTGTGGGTGTGTGTGTGTCTGTGTGTGTGTGTGTGTGCGTGTGTGTGTGTGTGTGTGTGCGCGTGTGTGTGTGTCTGTGTGTGTGTGTGTGTGTGTGTGCGTGCGCGTGTGTCCGTGTGTGTGTGTGTGTGTGTGTCTGTGTGTGTGTGAATCAGCCCTGCCAAAGGGGTCTTTGAATACATTGGCCGCCCACTGCTCCATCTGCTGTGGATAATTGCAGCCGGCTGCGCAGTCCGAGCGCGCATAAGCTGCTGCTTCAGAGAGCTGAAAGAAGTGCAATTATGGCCTTTCACACTGGGGAAGAGGGGAGGGGGAGGGGGAGAGAGAGAGAGAGAGAGAGAGAGAGAGAGAGAGATAGAGAGAGAGAGAGAGTGAGAGAGAGAGAGAGAGAGATCTTTATTAAGCCTTCTCAAATTATGAAAGCTGTTGTACAAGAGCTCTCTGTCACGTGAACACACACACGAACGTACACACATGCATGCATGAACACACAGGCGCGCAGGCACGCACACATACACACACACACACACACACACCTCCGCACACACACACACACACACACACACACACACACACACAGTGTTAGGAATACGCCACAGTTGAGAATATACAGGGACAGAAGTCTCTGTGCTCTGAGCTTGCCATACGAAAGCAACAAAGAAAGCTTCCAGTTCAGTAAACTCAGACTGAAGTGACTTCTAAGCATGATTTAGCTGCAGTGGCCATGTGTCCACCCTACCTGCATTAGCACTCTATAAAGAGCTGCATACCTCAGCCGTATACAGTAATTCTGTATGAAGTGAATGGCTACAAACTGTTCTGTAAGCACTGCTACACCTGTTTTATAAAGAGCAACTTTTGATTTAGTTGATATATGTCCATTTGCCACAAAATGTTCTACAACCAAGCATAAGCACATACACACACACACACACAATTCACATATATGCATTCCATGCTAAATACTGCAACAATGTATAATCTACTACTGTGAACTATAACAATATGGATCCAGTGTTTGCCAGCATCAATCCATGAAGTTGATTTTTCATTCAAGACAACTATCAACGAGTTTCTTGCTGTATGAAGTCACTTTGTCATCATTTTAAGTCATTTTTACAATTATCATTCTGGCATTCAGCTAAAGTAGTGACCAAATTATTATTGTTGTGGCACATGTTCTGTTTTATCTTTACTGTTCTCAGTGTGACTGGGACTTCAGTGGTGCACTGGGTATATCAATCCATTGCCATGTCAAATCCAACTGCTTTTAAAATAATTACTAGTACAAACAGCCCATCCATTGCCATTTGGGGATGATAAGATTGGTGTTTTTAAGTTCCCCCTCTGCTATTCCCTTCCTCCCCCATACTCTTCCACAGGAGATGGAAAGGAGAGCCAGACTCACAGCCAGGGAAGGCTAATTGGAAGGCGCTCTCTCTGCTCGTTAGCGATGCTTTGATTAGCCAATCATGCTGATGATTAAATATTTATCTTTGAGCCAGACTGTGCAGTGATTACACTGCAGAGGGGAGGAATGGGGAGGGGCCGAAGGGCTTTGGTTAAGGGGGAGTGGCTAAACAAGCAACACAGCATTCAGCCAACAGCTATATTCCCCAGATGTATTGGAATGAGAGCAAACAGTGAAGACAGATGTAGATGAATACTCTGGCTCTTGGTCCCTGATGCTGCCACAGGGCTCAATGAAAGCATTTGGAACTCTTACAAATATGTCCTATAGGACTGGCTCTGACTATAAAGCTGGGACATCTTACTGTCTGCCTAGGTCATGTTGGGTGTTCTGTAGGACATTTTTGCAAGGCTGGAGATGGGGCAGGATGGCAAGTACTGAGAGACACAGCATCCTGGTACAGAACACACATCTGAGCAAAGCAGTCTGTCTAGACTTGTGATCTGCCGTGCTGTATCACAGTGGGGTTCTGTGTGTCTGTCTATAAATTGAGGTGCTGGATTCACACTAATGCTTCTCTCTCTTGATTTTTTCTCTTCTCTTTACCTTTCTTTCCCTGTTTTTGTTCCCCACACCTCGTTTCTTGCTCCTTTACTCCCACGGTACTCCTGTTCTTCATTCTAACTTCCCTCCCTCCTTTCCATTTTTATCATTCCATATACTTTTAATGATCTCCGGTTCTTATACCCTTCTCCTTGTCATCAAAAATGGCACCTTTTCTGTTTTTGCATAACCCCCTCTTTGGACACCTCCCTTTCTGCCATTCTTTTCCTCTTTTGCCCTTCTTTCACCATCCATCTACACATGTTGTTTTTCTGTCATCACTTCCCCACCTCTTCCTTCTGTTTTTCTCATTTTTTGTCTATCCTCTACTATTTCCCTCTCCTCTTCCCCTTCTTCCACTCCTCCCCCCCACTCCCCCCACAGCAGTAAGTACAGGCCTCCGTCGGAGCAGCACAATGATAATTTCTCTCTGTCCACCATCGCTGAGGGCTCCCACCCAAATGTAAGGAAACTTTGTGACACCCCGCCTACCCTTCCTCATGCGCGTGCTTTGGCTTACTATGATAACATTATATGTCAGGTAACGTTCCTCTTGTCTCTCTCTCCCCTTCCTGCATGGGTCTTACGCTTACCATGGGGGAGGGAGGGTTCTCTCATGGGACAAGCTTTCCATGACAACCGTCTCAATAAAATGAGACAGTGCCACCGCAAGATATAATAGGAAAAACACCTACTTTATTCTGCAGTTCAACTGGATATCTGGTTTCATTTTGATGTGAACGTTTCTATGGGGTTGCATTTGGTCATATTTCAAGTGGACGGAGTGTTGGGAATACACTTTCACCATCATCAAAGTGTCCCAAGGTCACTCAGAAAAAGCTCAGGTATTTTCCAGCACAGTCTGCACATTCCAAGTCCAAAATTCCTGGCCTACCCCCCTGGGCCTTACTACAGCCTATTCTGTCTTGTCTCATCCTGTTGACCGGGACTCACTGCAGCCAGTCTATAGCAGCAGATTACTGAGATTTTTCCCTAAATGCTGTGTTTAGGAACCTAAATATATGTACCCATAAGGCAAACCACTTGTCTACTCTTGACTCAAGACATCTGCCCAGGGCAGGGAACACTCCTCAAGGTGAATACAGTCCAGTCTGGCCTCAGCAGGGATGAGAAATCTATTGACTCTGCTGGAGTAGATCAATACCGAGGCAGACATTTGCACATTGCAGTCAACACTCTCTGTAACAGGAGAGGGATTAAGACTCATCAGAGAACCATGGAACAGATAGAGCTTCCTGCTGCTTCTGTTACTGGGGCAACCAGCTCCTGCTAGCTCGACCCTGAGAGAACCGCCCGCCCCCCCCCCCCCTTCTCCTTCTCTTCCTTTTTCCTTTTTTGATCACCTTTGCATTGTTCGGTCACTGCATGCTTGACTGCTCGCATGTGCCCCCATTGGTCATGTGTGGCACTGCAGCATGTTTGTCACGCTGCTGCTATACTGTATCTGTGTGTTTCATGTGTTTATCCTGATAAACAGTTTTGTGATGGGCAGTGAGGGTGTTGTTAATTTGAGTTGTTTGTGGGGGTGGGGTGTGGACGCTGTGTGAAAAATGTAACGTTACAGGAAAAATCCTGGTGGCTGGCCGTTCAGGATAAACATCTGAGATGCAGCACCTCACTGCTCCCGGAGGGGGCGGAAGAGAGCACGCAGTCTAACAGCATCACAAGGCACAATATAACACTCTCTGTAGAGCTAACTTGGACGTTGTCCCCTTGGGTGGGATACGCCTGCCAGGTCTGGTACAACCACTTCAGAACTTGATTGGGCCATGGTGCCCAATCAAAGGAGAGGTGGAGAAAGATTCACTGACCACAATATCTCTGTTCTGCTCAGTTCCCATGATATCAGTCTAGCAGAGTATTTTGTAATATTCCTGAGTATATATGATATTTTTTATCGTCATTTGGATCTCTGCATATCAGACATCATTTTATAATTTCCTGCTCAACAGAAAACACTCATAAAATCTCAGTGTGTTGACATAAGTCTGTAAGTACACAGCCACTCAACGCCAACACTAACACCAATCAGAGCACCACTACCAATAATCTCATGTCGCTTTAACCCTCATTGAAATAGGCTAACACAAAGAAAGATGTAGCGCCGCTCATTCATGTCATTAAGCATTAAGCCATTACATTCAGTGGCTGTGTCTATCATAGGAATGCTGAAAACAGACCCATTCCCAGTAAAGGGCATTATTATGTGAACAGTGATCTGGCCTCGCCCAGCAGGAGTAAATAGTTGCAGACCTGTATCCATTCAGGTTTCAGGACTACCAAGATATCTCAAAAGCGAACATGGTGCAGCCAGATACCACCCTATTGCAGACCATTTCTGAATGAACGGTAAACCGAAAACAGAAATGCTGGTAAAAAGGCTATTTATTGTGCCCACAGTAATTCCCATGATATGGAAATGAGCTGGGAATCAACTGGCTCACTGTAGTGGGTGAGGCGAGGGTGTCTTTTCAGGATGAGCTGGTGAGCGGTGGTTCAGAGCCCCCGCTTCCTCTCCTTTGGTGCTCCCACCCATCGTCTCTCTCTCTCCTTCTCTCTGCCTGTTTAAATATGTTTTTATCTCTGAGGACTATAACCCTTTCCCAACCCCCCCCACCCCCACCCAGAAAACCATGAGCAGATACACCTGGGAGTGTAAGACCAAAGAGGAACCCGAGTGTGAGGTAAGCAGATCTGCAGATGACGCCCCCTCCCCCTGTCCACCCCTCGCAGTACTTGGGCAACATTGTCCCGTTACCTTGTCAACCAACTGACCCCAAGAACCAACACGTGGACCCACCCCTCCACCCCCAGCTTCCCTGTGCAGTGGTGCAGTCCATTTCCTGTTTACTGCAGGTGTAATCAATTTCAGGTTCATCCTTAAACATGCAGTCTGAAATCTAATGAGTTACAATAACTAGTTAAGATGCATAACCAGTGGAAGGCAGAAAATATAAATCATTTTGAATCATGCAAATTATTACTGTTGCCCACCAAGGGTTTAACTGGCAGGCAAAATACCTTACTTATGATTTTAAAAAGATACAAGTTCATTAGTGAAATCTTTATACATTTCTCCACTATCACAAGTGATACTCTCATTAATCATTTGCTGTAATATGAAAAGTCAAGTTGATGGGTTTACAAATGGCATCTTTTCTGGATGCTGCAATTCCTTAAAGAAAAAAAGAAAGAAACGCATGACAGGGCCCTCCTGAGATTGTAGACTTCTGCTTATTTGCTTGTGAATTTTTTTGAACAAACCCTGAAAAAACCATGCCTGATTCAAGTGCTGAGGGCTCGGATATTGATTGTCCTGTCAGCTCAAGGGTGAGTGGGAGGCTGGACCCTGGGAAGGTGCTGATATAAATGAAGTGCTGGCACTGGAGACGCTATCTTTTAAGATAACTGGCTAGTTTGTGTCCATCAGCATCTCTGCTTACCCGTAAGAGCACAATTTATGCTGATTGTCATGGATTGATGCAGTGTTGGCAACTGAATTAAACCACCTAGATCCAGCCAACCGTCATATGTCCCATAGGTCCCATATCTCAGGATTAAATGCATGCTTTAAAAGTGCACACAACAGTAGAGATGTGAGCACATTGCAGAATGTGAATATACATATACAATCAATACACAACTGAAGCAGTTTGCCACCATAAGGCATTTCGGTTCCTGTTTGTATTGACCCCTTAGAGTCAGTTGGCCCTTTCCCACTAGGTTGTAGGAACTATCCGCAACAGGAACTACATGGCTCCTGGAAACACTGTTGTGTTTGCTTTCCACTGCATCTTGAGAACAGTGAAGATTATGCAAAGTGGGAGGAAGTGACAGGAAAAAAGCAACAGTTACATATAAGATGTATTGTTGTCTTTATCTATTTTTTGTAGTCCTGCTTCAGTTTTGAAATGTTTACTCTTTTGGTAGACCTTGTCCTTTAGGGCTATATTGCATTATTGAATCAGTACAAGATGGAGCTTAGGGATGGCTCATTCTTTCAGGGCACCATACTGCGGTGCATGGATGAGCTTCATGGCCTCGGATTGAATCCGGACTTTGCCATTGCCGACTTTGGCCTAAGAAACATGTCAGCACTTGTTCATCTGACCATTCATCTTCCTGTCAGGAGGAAGCTGATGAAGAGGTTGGAAGAAGCATTTGATCATAAATTTGCAAGGTCCAATGGTATTGGGTGCTTTTGTTTAAAATATCACACTGGGATGAAATGTATTCCTACCTGTGCTGCGCTGACAGTCACAGAAGAGCTAAGACTCCAGAACCGATTTTGCGGTGTAGAACATTAAATGGGCCATATCACTGTGTAACTGGACACTGCCTCTGCTACTAGAGCGGAGCTAGATCAGTATTTCTATGGAAAGTACACATAATATGACCAAAATGCAATATGTATTGATTCCTCTGACCTTCTATTAGATGCACAAAAACATCTTTATTAAAGGGAAATAGACGTGTTCCATGCTCCTTTTGTCTGGTCCTGATTGACGGGCTGTTCTGTGCTGAGCCATGTTGTGCTGTGCCAGTGAAGTTCCTTCTGTATTGACTCCAACAACCTTCCATAATGTTCATCTCTGCCATCCCGTCCACAGACCTCCTCCCTGCACCCACCCGCCATTCATCCATCCAACACGTTTGCGCATACAGACGCACACAGACACACACACAGTCACTCGCACACAATCACTTGTGCAGTTGGTGACAAATTTACACTGACTCATAATGTGGTCCATTTGAGTCCCATGCCTTTTTGTTTAAACGTATATTTCTAAAATTAATTTCTTGAGTGTGATGAACTCAAACTCATCTACCATTCAGCAGAAAACTACAGCTCATTATTTCCATGCATTCCAGCAGTTCTTACAACTTGCATTGATGCTCAATCAAAACATTAAATGTTATTGCTTTGGCCCAAGAAAGTCACACCAACCACCTACATTTTAGTACCTCTTTAAATCTGACTAATTAAAATCTAATCTAATTTGCCTTTGAATTAATGACTGCTGAAACAATATTTGGAGAACTTTATTACATTTTTTAACATCAGCAGCCATTGTCTGGCCCTAGCACATACATAATGGCATATAATATGAGTCAGTAACTATTATTATGTGATACACCAGGCTGTGAAAGCTTTAGAGCACATTCAGTTCACAAGACCATACCGGAGAGTTGAAAGGTGCAACACAGTAAAAAAGGACAAATTATCCGTGTTCAAATAAACTACTGTCAATCAAAAGAAAAAGGATCAGGTAGCCCTGTATAAGATGCATTGAGAAAAGTACAGTATTTATCAAGCAGCAGATCACGCAGTGAAAAGAGAAGGAGAGAGACATACTCATTGCCATCTTCCCCTTGATTCCTAATGACTTTGCTGTGTTATTGGGAAAACAGAAGTACTCCCCTCACCCCCACCCTTCTCCAATAAAAGAAAAAAAATTGAAATAAGAAAAGATGCTGAAACACACATTTTCCAGTTTCACGTCGATGGAGGAAAAGAAGCTCCTTATCCTGTAGCCAAAGAGGTCGGTTACACCCACATCCTGCCTGAAGTCACAATCTAGCCATCGCCAAATGGGGTAAATCTGCTCCTGTTTACTACAACTATTCAAAATGAAGGGAACACACCATTAATTCAGCAGCAGCCAGCCCACAGGGCTCCTGTCATACTGTGTGCATTTGATTGCTCTCCTGAGCTGAACGAGAACCATTAGCATGTGATAAAGGCATTTGTATCCTGCTGCAGTGGGAACAGATGACAAATGGATGAACTTGAGATGTCACATGTGCATTTTGGCTCCTTGGCAGGAGAACGCAAGAAGAAGCTGCTTTCATTCCATTGCCTTGTTGTAAAACTGCAAACTTTACAGGCATAAGAGGCTAACCTGGGAGAACTGCTGCCAAGAAACATACACTTGCTCCTACTGTTTTGATTATATGGCAGTGATTTGAAAAGTTGTTTCATCATTACATCACTAATGAGGCTGCCATATTAATTCCAGGTGTTACTGTACTGAGGCTTGCTACAAAGCAGTGCAATGTTTTTCTCACTCCCACAAGAACATTGAACAAGGCAGGAGGGACAGGTCTGAGAAAGGGGGCTGTATTGGGGCCCTGAGGGGTTGTGTATTGCTGGGGGGGAGGCTGCATGCATGCATGAGTTTGAGGGGTGGGGGGAGGGTCTTCTGATGCAGCCCCTTTAACTCTGTCTGTCCGTTGCATGTGGTCAGTTGGTCAGTGACCACGTAGACTTCAATAAGGAAACCATGATTTAAATTCTATGATGAAGGGACTGTTTAATAAGGATTGTAATACATACCCAGAATCAGTCTGTTTTCACAGGGATGTTCTTCATTTTGTGCTGGGCTGCAGTCAGCACAGAGCAGCTTCAGAGGGAGATGGAGATCAGAAAAACTAGCCACTGTGGCTATGTTCCATATGAGCTCTCAATACAAAAAGGCAGTGTCTAACATAGGTATTCTCAGTCACTTTAACCAAACTGAAGTGTGTATGTATTAAAACATACACTTTAAGTGGGCAAGCCAATGGATTGTATGACCACGATGCAGTATGTATTGAATTGTATGACCTTGTATTTGATGCACAAGAACCATCTTTATAAAAGGCAACATTTTTTTTATCTATTCATAGTAATACATTTTTTTTACATCATTAAAATTTGTATATGGTATAGCAACAGCCTCATTTGGTTTGGGTCATGATCATGGGTGGGTATGTGGTCCTTCCAGCGCCTGTGATCAGAATTTGGTGTGTGAGTGTGACGCTAACAGGCTGTCGTCCTGCAGGATGATCCTAACGCCCAGAACAAACTGGAGGACCCAGTGAAGTCCCCCCCGCCCAAGGAGGACGAGCCCCTGAACATCCAGAACTCGCTCACCCCCAAACATGAGAACAACAAGGCGGCGTGCGAGGAGAACTCCTCGGAGGTAAATTCACTACAGAACAACATGATGTAATGCCACAATCCGCCACACGCGGGCGCCTCCGCCCTGCCCCCACCCCAACCTGTCCCCGCCCCTTCGCTGCCGTCTACATCACTGTCACCACTCCCGATCAGCGCCACAGCAGAAACACTCAACAGATCCTCCCCCCCCCACACACACACACCTACTTATGTCCTGCCCTAGTCCAACCCCCTCCTAGTCCCCACAAGCCCAGCCCCGCCCTGTCGCCCTCCCCTGCCTTACTGAATAACGGCATGCGTTGGTGTATTTTGTACAAAAGAAAAAGATTTACGGGAAAAAAGTTACAAAACAAAAGCTACTGAGAGGTTTTGATGTTTGTTTGACTAATTCAGTGAGTATGTATAAATATATGAAAAAAATGCTTGGATTGATATAAAAACACAATGTGTCTTCGTTTTCATTGATGTGATTTCTAATCCTTTGATGTATTTGGGTTTTTTTTGTACTTTTTGGGAATATGGAATACAAACAGAAAAAAAATCAGACTGTTGTTGAAATAAACCTTTTTAACATTAAAGATGCAGTTCTTGTGTGTTCCTGGTCTATTCTGCTCCTCCTTCCCTTTCTCTCTTTATCTCTCTGATTAGTATTTGAAGCTATGGACTGCTTTGAGATATCGCTCCTTCCAACAAATACACACACGCACACACGCACTCTTCTGAAGCCAGTTCACATACGTGTAACTTCAGCTGCAATGTGAATGGAGTTACATTGTTTATCCAGAAGTATGTCATTGAATGATCATGAGTAATTATAATAATATTAATAATGATCACAATAATAATAATAATAATAATATCTTGTGTATGACCTGATGACTGGTACATATCTCAAAGCCCACCGAGACTGATTGTCGGGTGGTATGTGTGTGTGTCATTGTGGCCACAGTCTGGTTGTGTGCGTGTATGTGTCTGTTCGCTGCTGCTAGAGGTGCCCTGTTGATGTCACAGACATGCTCAGTTAGTAGTAGTTAGTAGAACGCTAGGCCTTTGTTCACTTACAGATGCAGATAGATATGTACTCGTGCTATGACTCTTTCTTATATAACCACCAGGAGCACAGCGGCCTGCTTTATATGCATTGCCTCCCACCCCTGACCTTTTTCCCTACATCCCTCCCCATCCCTTCACACCTTCATGGTATGAGGCCAATAGCACTCTCATCTAGAGGTTGCCCTATTGGTGAGTGACAGCCTAATACAGCCTTCTGCCATCTGAGTTAATGAAATCTGTTATAAAAAGTAAACATATGATGGTGTGCTTCTGTAAATCAGCACTTTCTCTCATCTTTTATTCCCTATTTAACTGGTTACCTTGTAAATTCTGACCGTAGTCCTTGTATTGTGATTTGTATCGACCTGTTGCACAGACAGGCATATGGGCACGGCTGTGCACATGGGGCACAGTGTGAGCTGAAGGACTGTATTTAAATCTTCAGCACCCTGGACAGCGGGCGCACTGACTGGACAGCACAGTGCTGGACACTGCCACATGCTCTGTCTGCAATGAAAGTATTCTCTCATTGCCTTTTTTGAAATGAGGTGTCTTGCCACTCAGTGCATGTGAGATTTAATAACCTCCCGAGACGAGGGCGAAAAACAATGTTGTATTTTATTGGTAAAGTACTTTTCTATTTTACGTCCTCTACACAGAACAACAGGCTTCAGCTTAGTAGAATGCAGTATATGATTCTGGAGCTTAAAACCAGAATCATATACTGCATGGGACAAAAATGGCTTTTAGAAGGATAAGTACTCTTAAAACATCTCTTGTTCACGTGAAGAAAACTACCACATGTGCTATATTTAATTTAGTCTTATTTGGAAAGTGATTTAGCATCCAACATGAAAAATATTGTGATTAATTTAATTAACTGTGTCATTGCCTTCAGAAAGAAACTGAGTTCCCAGTTAAGCTGTGTCTCGCCAAAATACACTGAGGAAAATCCCACTGTTGAGCTTGAGGGTGTATTTCTACCCTGGATCTCACCAGCTTTCATCCACACTCCTTCACCAATAGAAACCCACCTGCCTGCATGTCTCCCGCCTCTCTCTGTCCTCATCGTTGCCTGATAGTCTAGTCACCCATGATTTTCCACACACTCAGAAAACAAGTAGACTCCCATGCTCCCACGTCTGGTTATTCACCCCTCACGCTCACGCTTATACTCACACATACCCGGCCATTCTCCCAGTCTTCCATGCTCACACATGACCTGTCGCTAGTGCCCGCCCCTCAAGACTGCACATGTCAGGTCACTTACCTTTCATTTCTGCACGGGCTTACTTGTTCACCTTTCTCTCGTGCTCATATACACAATGTGAAGCCAAAAGCTGTGCCCCTGTCACTCACAGTCTTCCCGCTCAGCACGCTCTCAAATGTTCACGCCCACTCTCTGGCCTGTGCACTATTACCCATGAACCCGCACTCGGCTCAAGCCGCAGCCACACAGGCCCATGCTTTTTTACTCCAGCCTTCCCAGCACACGCAATATGCAATACACTAACTTACTGTGAGCATTTCCTTCAAGGAATTACCATTTCAGTTGATATTATAGGTTTTTATATTTTATATTTTGTTTAATGTGTTTTTGTGATGCTGTAAAATGCTTAGCAACCGCATGTATGATGTGAGCAGAGCTAGTCTTTGTTTCGCTGAGAGAACTGATATGTTGAGAGGACTGGAATAAGATTTGTTCTGTCATTGTATTGTTTCTGCCTTTGATCCCTTTGACAGTTGAAACAATGAGCTCTGGTGCTTTGAACATGCCTCCTACAGAAGCCTGTATGTGGACTATGCTGCATTCTGCTTCCCTTGCCAGGGAGCCTCCCTCCCCACAAACAAACACATGCACATGCACACGCACATGCACACACACGCAGACACACACACACACACACACACATACACACAGAAAACATTCACCACCACCACAATCTATCCCTGAGAGGAAAGCAGTGATGAATATCAATTCAATATCAATTACCTCTCTCACTCTCTCTCTCTCTCTCACGTACACACACACACACACAAACACACATACATGATCTTGTACTCTCTCTTTTCCTCTCTCTCTTGTTCTCTCTCTCTTTTGCTTGCCATCTCCCCATGTTTTTGTCTGTCTATCTTTGTCGCTTCTTGCTGACCCTGCGTTGCCAGCGCACCAGGAGGTCAGGTTTGGTATGTCCCTTATTGTGTCATTATGTGCTTTCTAATGGGGGACACCACCATCTTCACATGACTGTGACAGAGGGGCTCTGTTAGTCCTGGGGTTCTGAGTGGAATGGCAATGGGGGGCTGGGGTAGCTCAAGACCATCTCCACACAGTTTGCATGGTCTCTCATTATAAACATTCCTCTAAATTGAATTTCTGAAGCCCTGTGGGATACCATGGTAACTATGCCTGTGAAAATGGCAGCACCCAAGACTGAACGCACAGGCACTGAGCAAAATGAATATGAAGTAAACATTAGCTGCAGTGGGATGTGTTTGCCCTTAAATTAGCATCAGCAGGCGATATTTGTGATTTAATTAGCTGCAGCATTGTGTTCATGCAGGAGCATCATGATGCAGTGAAAAAAGAAGCCAGAGATATGTGGTAATGCTTGTGGCGTTGGTAAATCTTTGCAACAGGATGAAAACAGTATATGTATCTGAGAATTTGTTATTCTCCAATGCATTCATTTTCATAAACTGTATAAACATCCAATTAAAAAGATAAATAAATAAATAAAAAACAGCAGCAATGTTGCCAGTGCAAAACCATTTAATGAAGGGAAAAGCTGTATAAATCCTCTTATTTAACTGTGCAAATCCTCTTATTTAACTGTATAAATCCTGTTAGTTTATGAGATGGCTGTCAAATAATGAGTTATAAATTAGTTATTTTACATGATTTTTACGGTGTTTTGAAAAGATTTTGCCATAAGAATTGTTGTTTACAGTGTAGTCATTACATTACTCTATTACAATCATGCTATTCACTGTACAACAAGCATTATACATAATCTTGGTACCCCTGTAATGCTCAATAAGTATTGATCATGGATATTACATCTTTTAAGTTACAGCAAGATAGATAGCAATGGATGCAGAGTATAGCCAGCTGTTAATGACATTTGGTAATACATGTTTGGAAAGCAAGGCAATGTTCTCTCTTAGCAGTCACAAAAATACATGCACACAATTCTACAAAATAATTAACAAATAAACAAAATAGATCTACTTCCAAAACATAGTGAATTCAATGCAATGCACTTAGCTGGAGTATAAACCTCAGGTTTAAACCTCTAGATCACAGAACGGCATAACAACCAAAGCAGTGATCCAAAGCTGTGGAATAAGAATGTGTTGTTCCAGTTGAAATGCAGTTGTGTGGGCTAGAGATTTAAACCTGAGGTTTAAACTCCAGCTAAGTACACTGCAATTGACCCGGTGACCCAACAGAGGGCCCTGTTCCTCGCTGCACAGCCTACAAATTGGCTCAGTTCTTGGCTATGAGTTTAGTTGTGTGAGGGCAGTGGGGCAGCCTGCCATCACTGTATAAATGTGATTAATATTTGCAGGAGAGGCAGGCTTGTGCCAGTGAAACTGCATGGTGGGCAGTCTCTTTAAAAGGACCCAGCAGCTGCCTCAGTGCCCTGCCGTGTGGGGTCACTTACTTCTTTCTTTCCCTCCCCTTTTGCTCCTTCTTTCTGACAGCACACCTGGAGAGCTTAAAGTCTTTCTCACTTTGATACACATCTAACCTCTGCCCATCTCTATGTCTCAAACCCTCATCTCGCCCCACCAGTCCATATCAGTACTTTCTGTCTCCCCCTCTCTCTCCCTATTTTTATCTCCCGCTCACCTTCTGTCTATCTGTGGCTTTGTCTTCGCAATTCTCTCTCATGCCCGACCTGTTTCTCTCTCCCCCTTTCTCTCTCTCTCTCTATCTCTCTCTCTCTCGCACACACACACACACGCCACACACTAACTACAGTAGGACTGTTGTCATAGCAACCCTACCTGATGCTGCCAGCCACAGTCATTGTGAAGAAGAATATTCCCACTCTTTCTCTGAGCCTGAATGCGGGGTTATGCTTCCTAACTCCCTCATACCCCCATAAAAGGCATACATATGTGCCTTAACCTAGTGGCGATATGATGATTCGAGAACCATATTCTTTTTGAGTGCTTAAGCTGCTATATTAAAGGAATATCAATTGTGCAATATCTCAAACACATGTACGGTATATTTCATCATAAAGCGTTTTATGTATTTTTAAGTTTAGCTTCATATAAGTGAATATTAAATTTGATCATGAACCTGAACTGATGATTACTCAGTGTTTCTTTTTCCCATTGGCCTGACAGGCAGTAGGACTTGATAAAACTGACTGAAACGTAACACCCTTAGTGTATGAATGTTGGTAATATCTCATCCATATCATAATGCTTCGGGAGTTCTTTCCCTTAGCTTCTGTTTATCTTCAGCAAGGCAGCAGCTCCCATGGGCACAAGGCTTCTATCTGCCAATAGGAGTGAGGCGTGGTCAGTGAAATGAGCGGCCAGTCAGAGGAGTGGCATGACAGCATTCTGCCACGGGAAGCTCTGCGTGTGGAGATTTGGTCTCTCTGCTACCATTGGCTAGGAATGTGGTGGAACGATAGCGTTTGGATTTTACTGAGAGCCTCATGATTGGTTGAGTGGGGTTTGCAGGCACACACAAATACACACACATGCAGACACACGCACACACACACACACACACTCTGCCTCACCTTCAAACAGTCACACTAGAAGTCTGAGAAACCATTACTACAGCTGGGGACTGCACAGTGAGAAAGAAAATAAATTGGTAGAATTGAACAGACTATTGCAACCAAATTCATTCTGAGGAATGCTGACAATTATTAATGAATCCTCTCAGATGTAAATTTTGGGAACAACTGCTGCACTATAGTAAGTGATTTCCCATTCCCATGGTAACGTTCTTTTGCACACTCTGGCATCTCCCTTTGCTGTCTCTGCCCCTACATGAAACCACAGCATAATGCAATGGCACTATGGAGGGATACAGAGCAGGGATACTTACATGTTCCATCAGGGTGGAGTACAGACTCAGTTAGGCGTGGATGTGACTTTACAAAAATAGAGAACAAGCCTTTGCACGTGTGTGTTTGTGTGTGTGTGTGTGCGAGCTTGTGCAGATGTGCTGTTCTTTGCAGGGAGGGGTAACTGTCGAAGTGGAGGAGCGACTCCTAAAACACAGCAGTAAGAAGCCCCCTGCCTCCTCAGCGCTCGACCATGACGCATGCTTCCACAGACACCACTACTCCTCACCAGAGCTGGGGCGGAGGGGCAGGGCAGACAGCCAATTGGAACAGCGGGACGTCCCTCCACGGCAGGTGGGCAGCCCCATCAGCACCCGCTCCCTGCCTACCCTGCCCACCAAAATGACTCGGCCTCGAGGGGGCAAAGCATACACTTTCTGACTTGTGCTTTCCCCCATCTCCCTGACTAGAATACTCTGAAACCAGACTGATGCACTGGAAAACACTGATATAGCAAAAAGATTGATGATTTCATTGGCTGAGACACTGCAAAATACTGATTGATAAACAGCACTACTTACTGACTGCCTGTAATATGCTTATATATGTCTGCATCATACCGAATGAAGTATTGTACTGTACTTTACAGATACTGTTACTATATATCCCCTGACATATTTATGATGTTCTGACAGTTAGACTATGATATATTGACTGATGCAATTCACTGTGATTTATTACCCAGACTCAATTGATACACTGTAACATGATGGAAAGCAAATTGTGGTTTACTGACTGATGAACTTACATACTGGCAGATAAACCATAATATACTGACTGATGCACTTTAACATAATAGCAAATAAACTGTAATATACTTGCTGATATAATGAATTCATATAAATAGTCCTACTCTGGCTGATGCTGATGTATTATAAATTACGATCCTGTTGATCCAAAACAAGTGGACCAACTCATTAGCCACAAATAGGGTAGTCCAGACAGCAATGTACTGAGTGGCATAATAAGACTATAAAACATAACAATCTTAATGGCTCTCTATGAGTGCAGGCTGGGTGGTGGTTTCAGGTGTAAGCTCTGGCTATGTCATAAGCCAGACAGGAAGTCCACCTCATCCCACCAGGGTTAAGATGTGTTTAAGTCGGCCAGGGTTTCTTGTCTACTGCTGCCTTAGTTCCACCCAATAGTGGCTTTTTGTGTCTGCCCTCTCCAGTGCTGCTATGCGGACCACAGGGTGTAAAACATTTCCTAGATTGCGGGTGTGTGCACTGGAGGAGTGCACGTCCATCAGCTACAGTGCTCATAGCATGTATGTGTGGGTGAGACAGTGAAGAGAGGCAAACCATAATGCTGAATTACTTTGACCTGACAATTAAGGGTACCTACACCACGATATCACTGTGAATGTGGCATAATATATTATGAGAAATCAAATATCTGGCTACATAGAAACTACAAGATATATATAATATTTTGACAAACTTTAATATACTATATGTATTGACCTGAGAGAGATGGTGATAGGATATATGAATATGGTGGTTAAACAACAGTTACTCATGCTAAGGAATGGCCACATTCCTAGACAATCTGTGTGCAAAAGCTTTCTGATGTTCATAATCTTGTAATGCTATTTACTTGAAATAAACTTATAAACTTCCTTCATCTTCAAAGGGGTTTTACTGTTGTACTTGCCGTTCATCACAAGGAGAAAGGTCTTTGAAAGGGAAAGGAAACAGAATAGCGTAAGGAGCTGCATGGAGAAAGAAAGGGCAAGGGAGTAGTACTCACCACAGAAATCAGTTAACTAGTAATCTTGAAAAAATGTAGCAAGTGTAGCATTTAAAAATATTGTTTCCCTCTCATTTGAAAGTGTGTGTGTCTATGTGAATTACATAAGCATACTGTGTGCATTTGTATGTGATTGTATGCAGACTGTGTGAGCCTATGTGTGTATGTGTGAATGTAAGTAAGTAGACTGTGTGTGTGTGTGTGTGTGTGTGTGAATGCTTGTGTGCATGCGTGTGTGTGTGACCACTTTTGGCATTTCCGTGAGAACTCTGTGTGTGTGTTAAAGTTGAAAATACATAACTTTATTTAAAGTTGAAATAAGGACCACTGGAAATTAGACAATGAAATACAATTGTAGGCAAACATGCAGATTCAGCAAACTCCTGGCAGTTGAGTGAGCAGTGAGGTTCAGTGGAACAGTAGTGAGGAATGGAGGTCACTGACTGCCACAGTTTGGCTGTGTGACCCAGATTTTCTGAGCAGTGAAGTGCAAGACTGATGCATACATAGTGTGTGCATATGATTACCTATGGCACTGACAATTAATTGTGCTTCTGAATCAAGGTATACTGCTGATGAAAACAGTATTAAAGATCCTGGGGGGAGCTGTTATTGTTGCACAATTGAGAGAAAACAGGCCAGTGGAATAGATTTGCATCGTAAATTAATTAAAATGACTTTGCATGCATGTGTTCTGCAGAGAGGCAGTGGACATCTTTTTTTAAGCCACTTTATTTACACAATAGTCTGTCAGACCTTGATGTAATTTCATCTGCATTTAATTCCATGTGAAATCAACTGAGTCTGGATATCTCAGACTTGAACTTCAAAACGAGATCATTTACAGTGAAAATAATATAATTAACATTACATTAACATTCCATACCATGTGTAGAATACAATAACAGCCTTCACGCAGAATACAATAACAGTCCTTCACACTTGTAGTAAACCAATAAACACCAGCCTGTGTGATATTCATGTATGCTTGTACAATGCATACATAGACATCTGCATTTACGGGGCACTGTGCCAAACATATATATAAGTCAGAGCTATATGTGACCCCCTCTCTCTCTCCCCCCCATACCCATTGCCCCCTGGTCTCCCCATGTGTGAGCAAGGTGGTGCATGGCTGTCACAGAGAAAGGTCCGGGTGGTCTCCCTGGCTGCAGGGCACTGGGCCCTTTTGTGACACAGGGATTTAATTACCATGCACCATTAGCCATCCTGAGGTACAAAGACACTGGCCCGATCTGGGAAAGACATATGCTATTGGCAGGGACGAGAAGCAAGCGAAGAGGCTTATTGCTGAGAGAAACCTCAACCATCACCCCAGCTCTCACAAACCCAGAAACATCGCCGCTAACTCAGCCTGCTATTGTCAAGCTTTGAAAGCTGGCCAAACATGGCAAGGAGATGGAAAAACACCATAATTCAGGATTAAACATTCTTCACACGGGCACTTCCGAGTCTGGAAAGCTCTTAAGTTAAAATGAACCATGCTAGCCCAGACAATTTTATTTGGGGCCACCAATCTTGAATGCTGAAAAGAACAGCAAGACAACTCCCTGTTTATTATACAACTGGAGTGAGCCTGAGGGATGTAGGCAAAGACAATCAAAAACAGGAGGCATTTCATGGGAAAAGCTGAAGCCAAACCAACAGGGATCTTAGGTGTCCTCTGGTGGCAATATAGTGTACTACAGTTTGGGAGGGGCCTGAACATTCAAATCGGTTACACAAGCTATTTTTGGCACATGGTTGTGTATTGGATTTGTTTTGTTTTTAAAAGGTTTTTTTTTTGGGAAAATCAGGAGCCAGATTCATTCACTCAATCATGATGATTCTATTAATATATCATAACATAATGACGAGAACAGGCAATTCAGCCCAACAATGCTTAAATTAGCTTGGCTACAGGCCCAAAACTGCTACAGTAGCTCTTAAAAAATAAATAAATAAAAATAATGCATGACTTTTAGAAAAATTGACACCCTAATTGACATCATACTTCATATGGTTTGAAAAAAATGTAACTGACAAATATGATATTTAGGTTGGATATCTTACCATATGAGATAACTGTTAAATAAACTGTTTTCTTTAACAAAATGAGAAAGGAGCCATGATTAAGCTAAACAAAAACAAAAAAACATGACAAAAAATATGAAACTGATTATATCTGTAATATTTATTTTAAGGTTGTAGCTTACAGTCTTTAGTGTATGGTCTAGTTTCAATCTAATTCAGAAATTGATCCAAAAATATCCCTACAGAAAACAATGTGATGTAAGTGGGTATACATTACAGAGACAGAGTTGAGAAGTAGCACAGGCATACTGAGGGATGATCCATCACTGTTCTGGTTTCCATGTGTTTGCATGCTCAGAAAATGTACAGCTGACTCGTTTCTATGAAATATATGGAAGCTTGAGGAGGTACCATTGTCCTCTGATACGCTCTCCCCGTCCCACAAACGTTGGTGCTGTGCAACCACTTTCACATTCCCCACAAAGAGAACAAACATCTCATTTGCATCAAGGAAGAAGTGAAGTGACAGAATGCAAAGGAAGTGGGGGTATTTGGCCCCCTCTCTGCTTTACAGACCCCTCTTTGTGTGTTCTCTACTCAGCCCTCTCTGCCAAAACCCTGTCCTCCCCTCCATCTCCCATCTCATGTCATTACCCCCCTCCTTATGTTGACAGCCTTGAACAGTTAACCTGGTAATGCAGCAGTAAATGCAGGAAAGTCACAAGGGTCTAATCACAGCCACCTGTTCCTATCACTCTTGTTATCATTCATATTCTCAGTCCCTCTCTTCTCCCTCTCCTCTGATTGGCTCTTGCTCTCCTGCAGCACTGTCCTGTCACACTGTGTTGTCTATACTGTGGATGAATACATAATAGCTTTGAAGTGAATGTTTTGGAGGACTGCACATTCTTCAGCTGGAGTGCCCCTTGGATGCATATTGAATATCAGTCAACTGAGGTAAATGCCAATCCCAAATTGTAGAAAATTGTTACAAAATTGTTTCATAAAAACACTCCATCAGATTTAATATTGAAAACACATGCCCCAGCCATGGCACTATATGCGCCATATTTCTGCTGTATATAAACACAGATTTCCCCAGAATTACTGAAAAAAACCAATTGACTGTTTCTCTGGTACTATTTTACAAATGTAGTTCAATTCAAATCTGCCCTTGATGGGCTCATGGATCTCAAGCAAACAGTATTGGAAAGCTACTAAGATAATTATTATTATTATTGCTGCTATTACATTATACTATTGCATATTCCACTATTAAACCGTTGCTGCATGCAGAGATCTATGTCTGCTTCAGGTGTTCAGTGATTGCTACAACAATGTAACAAGCACTAACACACTCAAAAAAAAACCGAACATTGTTCACATGTTGGTGACGCTGTTGCCCCCTGCTGGTGATCCTTTGCTGCTCACTCGCTCTTCTCTCTCCCAGTGATTTCGAGTCCTGCCTTGATGAGCTGATGATGCCTGAAGGCTTCCACCTGCCTGACCCTATACAAGCTGTGGTACTGCTTAAGAAATGGCTGCTCCTGGTGTGTTGCAAATAGAGCTGGGAGCTTGGTTGCTGGTGTGTAACTGAGCTCAGCCGGGTCTGAGGTATTTATTGTTAACCTTTAATTTAAACTGTGACCAAACTTCTTGGCAGGCTCTTGTTTCTTCTTTTTAAAAATATAATTAGGAGTCAGCCAAGATAGTATGTGCAAGACTTTTTGTTTCTTTTTTTTTGTTCCAGTAAGTCAGATCTCTTCTCTCTGCTCTCAGCAAGCCTCAGCGTAGTTTTTTTCTATTCGTTTTAGGTCACTTTGTTATGTTTACATTTCTGTTTGAATGTAAAAATAAACCTGCCATTTGTTTCTGGTTGCACTCAGTGCATTTCTTAATTTTAAATTGAGCAAGTTAACTGTTTGTCATATAGGGCAAACTTCCTGGTTATTGCTAAACTTGTGAGTATCAGGGGTCACATAACACATACAACGCTTCATTCAACAAGTAACTTTATTGAGATACCCCAAGACGACAGAAGTTACAATTTGCTAATCTGAGTTGTATCTGGAATGCGTGTTTGGGACCTGCTTTGGTCCCTCATGAACAGGCTCACACGATGGTGCCAGAAAGACAGGAATCACTGAAGGAATCCAGACAGCTTTGCCCGGGAGTGGTGAGCTTTCAGCATCAGCTTAAAATGATCTTTTTGGGGAAGAAAATAAAGACAAAAGATTGTCAGAAGGGAAAGTAATAGGAAAATAAAAACAATAAAACCGCACATGGTTTTTCACTTGGCCATCAAACAAAACTGTTCATACGAATTAAGATTAGGATTCACATTAGTATCCTACTCATACCATCCTCATACATCTGGGGCCTGTATCACGAAGCAGAATTAGTGAGTTAGCTCGATGACCGCAGTGAGTAAAACCCAGAACAGCTATTTTTAGTTTGATCCATGTTCCAGATTTGGGAGGGTTCTGGGTTTTACTCCATGCAGTTATCCAGCTATCTCAGTCATCCTGCTTTGTGATACAGGCCCCTGTTCTTGGTGTTTTATTTCGTCAGAACCTATTTGGTAAATCATGCAGTTGTGCATGCATTTTTACACCAGGCCGGCCAGTGGAGGATGGGCTCCCCTTCCATAGCCAGGTTCCTCTCAAGAATTCTTCCCATTGGGGATTTTTTTCTCACCACCATTTAAGGGTTTTCTCCCCACTGCAAGTTTTTTTTACCTCATGTACTTGCTATTTGTGAGTTGAGGCCTGGTGTTTTTTCTGTTTGTTCTTTTTGCTCTGTCGCTTACCTTGCTACTCTGTAAAGTGTCTTTGTGAATGTTCTCTGTAAAAAGCACTATACAAATAAAATTGAATTGAATTGAACTGCATTGGGTGGGGACATAAGGGCACGGCTAAACTTGCAAATATCAGTAGGTTTTAAATCATAAAGGTATCTGCAGCTACCTGCATGGGTGCTGCTTGCATGGGAAAACAAACACACCTATCACATCCTTTCGAGATGTGCAAGTGAATGTTCAATTAAAATTTGCAAGGATGGATTTTTATTGCCCCAAATCTCTTTTGGTTGGCAGTGTTTTGGGCCATTGCCATTGAATGCAGCTCTGATCATTTGTAGTGAGACAAGGAGACTTGATTTGGCCTGGCCCCCAACAAGGAGGAGCTGTACTGTACTCCTCCTATTGTAATTCCAGGTTTGATACAGATGGTGAAGCTGCCTCCTGTTAAGTGCTATGTTTTTTTTTTTTGTTTTATTCTTGCATTACATTCACAGAGTCACATTCCAATCACTTATTTTATCCATCCTAGTCTCCTCAGTCCTCAAGAGGCTTAGGAATTGGTCTGCCATCTTTAAAGACATTCCAATCCGTTAAATGCTCCTAGGAGCAGCAAGGAGACAGGAGGTGCCTGGAGGATGCTTCACCGAGGGTACACGAGCGCAGCCTTTGAGTCTTTTTTCAGAACACGTGACATATAAATGATCCACCAGCGGATCCAGCCCTCCACATCTGTCTGTAATTGACGTGGCTTCATACTGATGCTTGGCTGAACAAGGGCATTCTATTGGTTATAACATATTGCCTTGATTTCTCCATCCTCGTATCTCATCCTTGCATCTCTTCCTCGCATCCTCCATTGGGTGGAGCTAAGATGCGAGGAAAGGACGCAAGGAAGAGATGCACGGAGTGAAAATAACCCTTTGTATGTCAGCTGTTATTGCTGCTGTCATACTGTCATGCGATCTAATGGTGAGTTTGTAACATATTTGTGACTCTTGAGGAATAACAAACAGGTAGGTTAAGTAGTAGTTAAAATAGTGTCATTAGAACAGCAAGTGGGACTATGTGGAAGACAGAATACCTGGTGAGCGCATCTCCAATAAATTTGAGGGGCCTGGGGCGGGTAGTCCCCTGTAAGGAGCCTGCCGATCATAGTCAGCCAGCTGCTCGGTTCTGCTCATTCCTCGAGAGGGCTTCATGGTGTCCAGCCTCTTCAGGAGAGCCTGAGGACGAAATACATCCATACCTTCACAAGCACATGTCAGAACATTAAAGCATGTAGAAGCTGTTTGCTGGTACGTCCAAGGAATGTACAACCTGTATGTGCTTCAGGTAACAAGTAATACTTTCATTCACTTCTTATTCACCAATACCTTACAAAAATATCTTTTTAATTTCATGAATTTCCACACTGTCAGTGTGTGTGGGAAGTGAATAATCCAGCTCCACAAAGGCTCATGCCAAACATGCTGAGGCCTGCGCGTCGGTTCATTCTCAACTCAATCTAAAGCAATTAAAGGATGAATTATGATGGTACAACCCCTTGTGCTTACATTGAAACTGCTTTGTGTTTCAGATCTTATTAATATGTGTACAGACAGCACAAGATAAGAACCACTGTCTGGGAGAATAATGAATGTAACCAACTTCTAGCAATCAGTTCAAAAGTGCGTTGAATACAGTACTCATGAAAGGCAGAGAATAATATTTTCTTGGGCCATGTTCAGTTACCCCGATCCAAGAACAGAGAGCATGGAGCCACAAGACTGGGTACAATGTCCTGGTTAACACAATGCACAATAATGGAGAATTTCATTTGAAACAAATTTAACTACACTGTGGTAATGACTCTCCTTAATCAGTATTTTCTAGGGTATGTGTGCATACATTTATGCATGCCTGCACACCATAAAGAAGCAGTAGGCTATAATGCATTGCTTACTTACCTATTTCCAATGTGTAACCTTATAACTGTTCCAAATTATTACACAAGCCTGATAAACATTATTCAGAAATCGTGAATTCTATTTATAACTGAAAATAACGAGAAAAGTCCAGTTTAAAACAACAGCGTTTAACTAGTATTGAATTTGAATAATTTCTGTTGCCAATAGGCCCGACGTTACGTAAATACACGCCACCCTTGGTAAAATGAACCATATTAGGACAGTTTGCATGGTCCGTCCCGCATTGTCTCTGGATCTTACCATAGCCTACTGGGTTAGCTTATAAGGTTATTTTGTGTCAGCATTGGCCTATTGTAGTTTTAAAAACACATTTGATGATGATGATGATGATGATGATGATGATGATAATATTAATAATAATAATAATAATAATAATAATAATAATAATAATGGACAGAAACAAGCAAACAGAAAAACGACTGAAGCATCCCACTGTGAGGACTAGTAGCCAGTTACCGTTTAGCAAGTGAATAAGACACAATTGCCCTCTTGCCCTCTGGCAATTTTCCAATTGGAGTATGCCTACTTTCGCCTACTCATAGGCTGTTACAATAACTGGAATACGTAACAAAATCCATTTCCAATCCAATGCCTAACCTACACAACCCATCAAAACATCAATGCCAAATATAGCATCAAAAAACCGTTTTACTGAATACCCAAATGAATATCGCCTTAGGCCTACCTGGTTCTCCCTGTCAATTCTCTCCATTTCACGTTTCCTATTGACTGCGCTGTGATAGAGGCGTGTAATGCTGGGCTCGGGGCGTTGTGACCTCTCTTTTGCTTTAGCCTGTTGCTCTTGTTCTCTTGCATTCATATCATCGTCTTCTTTTCCTTCATCGTTGCTGTCAAAAAACTGCTCTGTCTCTCCATCCTGATCTTTGTTGGGAATGGCTGCCTGCCCGGCAGCGTCTGAGTCCGTAGACCTAAAAATAAAACATTACTTCAGTTGGTAGCCTATTAGATGGTTATTGTACCGCATTAACTAATAACAACATCTCACTGCTAAATCAACTTCATACCACTTTTTGTTGCATCTAGACGAGCCTACTATAAATATAACCCATGCAGGCAATAGCGGTCATGGGGTGGCCATGGAAATTTATTTTATCTTTCAAATTATTGTGATGACTCACACGGAGGAGACAGTGGGATTAGGAAAACAGCATGCCATCGTAGTTCGTGTAATCAATCATCCGACTCTGCGCTGGCTACTTCATAAATATATATTATGCACGGCGCTATCATTGTGACGCCACAGCTATCTTGACAATAAGTCGTCAGGTACATTTTTTATGTTTTCCTTGAAACACCTATTTAGAATGTTTGCGGGTAGGGAATTTCATAACAACTCGAATTACAGCGAATATGTCATAATGGAGCACTTATAGAACATGCAAGCTTAAATTATCTCGTAGGCCTACTTGCTTTCTTTCCCCGCTACGTTCTGTGTAAAAACTTAAGTTATACAACTTCGTTTTAGAAACAACTACATGTGAATACACGTTTCACACTACTTGGGCTAACAACAATATTTCCAAGGATAGCCCACTGAGACAACAACAATATTATCATTATATAATATTATGAGCATAATAATAATAGTAAAGAATCATCATTTTAACCCTAATAGCTCAGCATATCAATTTTCATCATAACTTAAAATATCAGTTAGTCTTACATTGCTGAGCCTTCCAGCCCCACAAAATAGGTTTATGATATTATGGCATATTGGCAAATAGTTCGGATATTACTCTGAAGTAGTAGGCTACTAGTTAGTCTGCTTGAACTCTAAGGGTTTAATTTCATTCAGTATTCAGATGCTGAATGTTATGTTTTAGCTTTCATATCTAAGGGGCCAAGGAAGACTATTTCTGTTTCAAATGTAAAGTGAAGTTTATGCTACACAATATGAAACACTGTTTATTTATTTATTTATTTATTTATTTATTTATTTATTTATTTATTTATTTATTTATTTATTTATTTATTTATTTATTCGTTTGTTTGAAGCACACAGCAGCCATGTAAGATCACGTTATAAACATTTATAATTTTTCTCAATTTGAAAGACATTTGGGGTACTATAAACCTCGGGTTGGAGTGCTTGCCACATAGGGCAATATCGAAATAGCTTGAATATTTGATACATGGACCGTTAAGCTTTTTTGGATGATCGCTTTAGCCAGAATTCACGGTTTAAAAACTACTTTTATTTTGGCAGTTGCGTAGGAAATTGCACCGGAAGTCTATTGCCTGGCTTGGAACTACTGCTCGAGGAGCTAGCAAACAAGCTCTGCCACATGGGTTTTGGAAAGAGTGAGACATAATTTGTTATGATAACAATTTATCGATCGTCTTGTGATATTCAAAACTTTTGTGGGATTCATTCTACTTTCTACCGCCCCAAACGCAGACCTCACACAGACCGTGAACGCGATGGCCACACAAGACCGTAAAAACGCTGTAACGTTACTCTGACCATGAGTAAGCATCATATTTGCAGTCAGCTTAGATTCACGAATCGTAATGTGAATCGATTTTTTGTCATTTATTTATATTAGCTTGCTGGCCTAGTACTTGAAGTAGCACTACGGTTAAGTCTGATAGCTCGACAGCTGGCGAATTCCACGTGCGTTAATGGTGATTGCAATATTATTTTTTTCAGCTTCAAAGTTTTATTTTGGACAGACCATCTTCGCCAAGTGGCGTCATCAGCAAGATGTTTTCCGAGCTGGATAGCATCCTTAATATCAGTCCGGAGAATTTCCCGCAGGTAACTACATGGCTAGCTCGTGCCTAGCCACTGGGGTTAGCTAGCTTGCTACGGTTTCCAGGTCGGGTGTTTGAGATGGACGTGCGTTGTTTGCGTTTATTAGCTGCACTAATATTGTTTTTGTGGCTCGGTAAAATTGTATTTATATATTTTTTCAGACGGAGTTTACTCTTGTATCTGACAGAAAAGCGGATGCATCGTTTCTCATTCACTACTTCCTTTCTTTCTATTTGCGAGGTGAGTGAGTTAGAAAAAGGACTCCCACTAGTGTTTTTACAAAATATATTAGTTGATAGAACGTTTTATGAAACAAGTGCAATGCTTAACATGCTCCACAAGCACAGGACTAATTGCACAGGAAATTGACAAATTATGGCAGACCTTATTTAAATGCAGGTCTTTAACAGTCAGGTTGTAATTAATACGTGTGTGCATTTATTTCAGCGGGCTGTAAGGTGTGTTTCCTTGGGCTTGTGCAGTCCTTCAGTCACTATAGTGCTGTCAGCCAGAGATTGGTAAGTACAGTACCAAATGCATCGTAATTTGTCTGTGTGTATGTGTGTGTTAATTTTGTGTGCTTGTGTCCAGGGTGTCAGTCTTATCCAAGCCAGGGAGAAAGGGCAGCTGGTGTTCCTGGAGGGGCTAAAGGGTGCTTTGGCAGTTCTACTAGAGGAGAAGCCCAACCCTTCAGCACAAACACTGGGCTTCCTCAGGTATCACTGACTACTCAAAACAGTTGTGATCAATCTTTCAGCGCTGTTTAGTTGATTCTTTTGCCTGGTTTGTGTACAGCCACTGGTCAGGCTCTACTTTATTTTGCATTGGCCACAATGTGTTTCTATGTCTCTCATCAGTGTCTCTTGGTTGGTTTGCTTTGTGATATGCAATATGACACACTGTGCTGTGCCCCCAGTCCTACTTGATTTTTTTTCTCCCTGTCTTGTTTTATCCCCTACATCCTGTCTCTTCCTTCCCACCTCTCTTCTCCTCCAGGTCTCCACATACTGGCTTGCGGGGACTGTATGAGTTTGTACAAGAATCTTTAATGACAAAGGGTGAAGAGGGAAAATGGGGCCCACCTGTGCTGATTGTAGATGACCTGACAGTGTTCCTGAGTCTTGGTGTAAGAGTGGGAGCGGTACTGGACTTCACACACTATTGCAGAGCTTTTGTGTGCTCCAAGCTGCAGGTGATTGACCTATGGACTGTATAGATTTGTGACTGCAGTACTTATACATAGACTAACAGATTTTACTACACATACTGAAATTAGTACATTTGCAGTAGCCTGCCCAGATACTCTGTAGATGCACACAGAAACCATGATAATTCACTATCCATAAGTTGTGTAGCAACAGTGAGCAGCTCACAGACCTAGCTTGCACATTATCAATTTTACCAGTACTTGTACATAGCCACTGATGAACACCCATAGATTAACGCATGCATAGACAAACTCTCTGTCTTCTGAATAGGTAAAATTGTATTTATTTTTGGAAGCTTAGGGAATTTTCACAGAATTATTAGCTTAAGATATGTATGATGTGTACAAGACTGAGATCTACATGATATTATTATGGAGAAATGACAATGAATTTGTTGTTCTCATAATGATATGTCTGTAATCTGTCTGTAAAATATGGTTTGTCTATCCAGGGCAATGTGGTGATGCTAATTAGAGGTGAGGAGGAGGAAGGTGATGAGGAAGGCTCGGAATTACTGTTGAAGGGCCTCACTCACCAGTGCAGCCTGGCGCTGCGAGTGGAAGGGCTCCCTACTGGCTACTGCAGAGATATCCATGGGCAGGTTAGTGAGTGAGTGTGGAAATGTGTGTGTCTAACAAATATTTTTAAATATGTGTTCACTCACTTCAAGTTTCTAATCAGTAAGAAAACGGCCAGTTTGCCATGTTTTTACATTTTTCCAGATTTTTTTTTTCTGTAAAAATGTTGGGTGAAATTACGTGAGTGAATTTTGTGGAACAATCGCATTGAAGAAACATATTTCCAGTTTCTCTATATGAGAACTACAGAAAGCAAGAAAATTGTGAATGATTATTACGCCGAGCGACCAGGTATAAATTGTAAAATAACCTGAGACTGTGGGTTCTGCCCCAGATGGAGGTGTTCCGGCGGGTCAGTGGAAGTTGTGTTGGAGGGCTGAAGACTCACAAGAACCTCTTCCAGTTCAAGGTCCATGACAAGGGCGCATCCTTCTTTGCCCGGGGCACCTCCAGTGCTGTGCTCTGATTCCCCAACCACAATGGTCCTCCTCCAGAGACCCAACAGCCTGGCTATGACCAGTGCTGGAGGGTAACAGGGACATGTGCTTCCCTGGACACACACACGCACGCACACACAAGATGGCCTTGGATGCTCTGAGAAGAATGCCAGTCCAGTGGCAACAAGTATCTGATAAAAGATACTTTGCCTTCACAAACGTGGAATTATATTGTCAAGAGTTCATTGCCAGGAGGGCTGACTTATTTGTGACAGCTCACTTGTGATATGTTTGCATATGTATGCACATTGGCAGATTTAATTTTTTTAAATGTAATTCAAACTGGTAAATGTTTTATGGAGTAAGGATACCATGCAGGTGAAGGCATTACAGAAGCATAATCAGCATAGTGAAAGTACACTTAATGTGGTATATAATGCAGTATTTAGGCAGAAAACTCCCTCTTTATATTGTATGAAGCTCTTGGAAATGGAGGACTGCAATACAGCAGATACTCAAACACAAACATCCACCTCTCAGGTTACAAACGAAAAAAAGCAGCAGTCTAAGGTACATAATAAATGCCAGGACCAGTGGACTCTTTATTGTATCTGCTTTAATAAATGTGTTTTGCTAAACATCATTGTGTGGAGCAGTGGTTGGAGGTGAATCAGCTGACTTAACACGGGGTGGGAGGGGCGTGGTGTGACTGGGGAAGGTCCACTACTTAATTTATAATAATCCATTAATTCTTACCCATCAAAGTAAACATGAAATAAATGTTGTGTTTATTATTAAAGTCTGATTACTGGTTAGGGAGGTTGTGTCAAAGGTAATAACTGCAAGTGGTAATTAACAGAGTTGAAGAATGCTACAATTATGAATTTGCAAGCTGTAAGGACATATTGGATGAATGGTACAAAGATTTTTGGTTTCTGTCCCAAAATTTGACATGGTATTCCCTATCTTAGAGGTCACCATAAAGACAGGTTTCATGATGATCACCCGATTGCTAAGCTGGTCACATGCCCACTGACAACTGATTGGCTGATGGCTATTAGATATTAGATATGGTAGATCTCATTGTACATCCAGTGGGAGACTGACACCAAGACACTGACACCATAGCATGCAAAGTTTCAGCTTGATTGTTCAAGCAATTGTGGAGTTTGAGGCATTGTAGTCCATCGAAATTAGCATGCTACCTCAGAGGCAGCCATTGCATATGTATTCCAGGTTTTGTGATTGGACAAATCATTCATGTGTTACAGCTGTTTTAGGAAAAATGACCATGCCCACAACAATTGATTTGAATACAGTGGACATTGTTTTGAAAGTTCAACATTGTTTTGATAATTATTTAATTTCAGACTCCACAGATCCTTTCAAGCCTAATTTGGTAATGCTCAGCTTAATGGCCTTGCACTAGTTTGCGAAAGTAGTGTTTTTAAAAATGCTATATTCAGTCTTACAGTTCAAGTTTGTTTTTTGTCAGGAGGGACAACGACTGACATTGGGTTCAAGTCAAACAGTGCAGGAGTTATGATTGTTTAATTGCTTACCATCAGATAACAGAAGAAAATTGTGTTATATCGCCACCTATTGGTGAAATTGCACCTAATGTTCAGAGCCGTCACGCCCAAAGGGTTCTTTTAGCTTTTTACAGTAGAATGGTTCAGAATTTCAAAAATCAATTGAATAGCCATTATCAGGATACTCCCAAGTTTGAGCCAAATTTGGTGAAGATGGGACAATATTTATGTTACAAAAATTTTTTAAATGGCAGAAAATGTAATATGGCACAAATTAAATTGGGAGTATACCTTTTGTTTGGCATGAGCCAAGGATCTGGCGACAAAAGAATTTTAATTGTAGACCACGTTCAGGAATTATGGGCCAAAATTTAAGTGGTTGCGTTGTAGTGGAGGAGGAGGAGGAGGAGGAGGGGGGACGGGGGCGGGGGCGCGGGCGCATAGAGGCCGAAGAGTTCCCATTTCCTTTATTCTAACTGAGAGAGGTTAAATCGTTTTATATCATGTTTTGTATAATGAATCAACCTCACTAGTACCAATTAGGCTAAAATGTGTCAAAAAGAAGAATTATAAAAGAAAAGCATAGGACTAAGTGTTACAGTTCATTTTTGTCTCTTAAATGTCTTTCTTTCATTCTTGTGTGTGAGGGTTTGTGTCTGAGCTTGTAGTTGTGAATTTTAAGGCTTGATTTCAATTTAAAATTCTGTTCCTACTTTTTTGAGCTACAGACGAATTGAATGAACCTTACCATACCATATTTGTATTTTAAATAATTGTTAGGGGGGACCGCATTTTGTAAGTTTGGAGAGTTGTGCGAACCCATTTTCATCTAAAATAACGCTATAGGGATAATAGCCGACACCAATCTACCATTTCCAGCAGAGGCCGCCATATGACCGATCTTAGTGTTTGTGACATGGGGTGAGAGGTCGAAGTGGAGAGGTCTGTCCCCGGGATTTCACGCTGCTGTGTGTAGTGCTTTTATGACACAGTAGCGGAGGGACCCTCCAGTTGCACTGAAGTGCGGAAAGAACTGTAATAAATCCGCAAAAATACCAACTGGGTAGTAGGATCCGCGTTAACCGAGGGCCGGGAGAGGAGCAGTTAGGTGAGTGGATGGACGACTGTGGTTCCTGGATGTTCTGTTTAAGTTTGGAATGATTGCTGTCGAGCTGAGTTAGCTAGCTAGCTCGACAGCTAGCTATCCCCGGGTTTGTGCTTCAGGCCCCGGACTCATATTCATTTGCCAAGCACTTGTCGCACTGTAATAATGCTGGTGGCGCCCGGAAAGTGGCTGAATTGATATAGAGATGTTGTGTTTGGGTAGGGGTTTCTCGTGCTGGTTTTTGAGAGATTAAAGGGCATCGTGCATGGTAAAGAGGGTGAATAGCCGACATTAGCTTGTTAGCCACAGTGCGACTGGACGAGCGCGTTCCAATGAGTATATTTCAGCTAATTTGCTTTGACAAGTAGGAGACAAGCGATACTGTGTCTCCATAGCTACCGAGCCGTCTACTCTATATGCATCTTATTTGCTAGCTACCTAGCTAGCCACATTACCGTCGTAGAGACACCAATTTTGACATAAAGCTAGCTAGAAATCTACAACAACACACAAAAACGTTTTTAATGTCGAAGTATTGCTGCTGGCTCAGCAGAGGCAAGCTATAAGCGTGTTGGGACTTTTGGCTGTCAGTGTCACTTGATATCACAATAAAACCACTTAAAAGTTTAGATATAGTTCAGCTCAGAATTTAGCTGCCTTCAATGTTACCTAATAAGTTATCTAGCAAGTAAAACAGAATTGTAGCGTGTTATGGCTAGCTACTACGCAGATGTCCATGCTTTGCTTACTAGCCAACTAGACTGGAGTGTTAACCAGACTACCTACATTAGTTATACTAGATGATGCTAGCCAAATAGGCTAGCGGCTTCTCGGGACAACAACGTTAGTCTAATCCTGTTTTTGCGACGGTTTGCTACAAATTACAAAATATGTTGACTAAGTTAGCTAATAGTGCTGGATTTATGGTACTCTTTCATGAACGTCGTTAGTTAACTCGTCGTTGAGCAACGGTGTTCCGTAGTTAGCTCGCTAGCTAATACGTTGCAGTGCAGCGGTGTTGCAGCGATGTTGCATCACGGCCAGTGGCGTGCGTTCATCATCTAGTGGTACTGTCCGTGCGTTTTCTTAACGCTTATAGGCGTGGATCACAGTGGAGATTCTTACTTTTCATGTTCTTGACCTTTCACACCATAGCGCAAACCGAGGTATTGATTTATCCATTGGTATGTGTGTAGTCTTTGCTTCTGCCGTGATCTCGCAGTGTTCAGGCGGTCAGGATACACGCATGGATGGTGTTCCGACTTTGTTAGCGAGGGTGGTTAGTTGTCCGGACGGAAGCCACGTCATAAGCAATTCGATACATAACTTAGTTCAAATCATTTGGAAGTTCTTAGATCAACCATGGCCATGCCATTGTTCGAATTTATTTCTGGGTAGCGTATCTTACGTTTCCTGCTCTTTCACCGCAGGTTTCCTGTGTTGTCAGCCTGATAGTTTTTTGTGTATGTCATGATGATATTCATTCACGTCATGACATACACAAAAAAACTATCAGGCTGACAAGATAAGAAACCTGCAGTGACAGAACAGGAAACGTAAGATACGCTACCCAGAAATAAATTCGACGCAAAGACCAAAAAGTTGTATGACCTGCAGCCCTTAGTGGCTTACAGTATTTGGTGGGTGCAGTTTAAAGGTGTATTTTGTCTTTACATTACATTTTATCCGAAGTGACATATTATTAGTGCGTACTGATTATCATTGGAACAACTATGGAACACAGGTCCAACAAGTGAAAATTCTCATAAAGTGTCTGTTATCCATAGCCATGAACGACAAGTGTAGTTCACACAGTAAGCATGTGTCTGTCCATTATCCTAGGCGAAACGATAAAAAGGGGATTTCATTCATTCAAAATATAGCCTAGTCATGTTAGTTAACCATTAGCCTCATGTTTTTAAAACAAGAGAAGTAATTTATTCTTTTTCAGGATCTTGGAGAAGGTAGCTAAGTTCCTCCTAAGAGCAAATACAACAGGTGACCCAGCTGCCATTTTGGGCTGTTAATTAGTTTTTTTTTTGTTTTTTTTTGCAAATCTTATAACACTGATTTGTGCTTAGTGATGCTTGTTGGCCTGATCCATCACTGCAGCAGCCCCTGTTTGTTCAGGAGACCATAGACTGGCATGTGCACCTTCTGAAATTCCCTCACTCTGCCTCTGGGCTATGGAGCTGCTGCATCAGAGCACTGTGCAGCTGATGGAGGCAGATTGCAGTGCGGCTGCTCAAGCAGAGCAGTAGCTGGTGAGAAATGAAGTAGGCGTTGCACTTCCAATTGAAATATTCACTGCCCTGGAGCCACTGTGGAGTATCGTACATCGTCTCATGGCATGTCCAGCTGCAGTTGGTGCTGGCGTAAGTTCAGTACGAACTGCAAACTGTAAATGTAGTGTATTAAGCATTCTGAACTGTATTCCCTTCCCCATTTAATAATTAAGTAAATCATGACACAGATATGACTGCCCCCACATTTAATATTCCTGTAAATCCCAGTTTTGCACCCAGAAATTAAAAAAAGTGTTTTATTTGGTTGTCACAACATTGAATTTGTTGGGATAGAATAAAAGTGAGCCCTTGGTCATGTAGTTTGAGTGGAAGCACCTTTATTACATAGTGCACACAGCATAGTCCAGCACTGATGGGTTAGATGAACTACATCTCCGAGCCAGTGGTGTTCTATTCTGGCTAAAAGAGAGACTACCTCAGTGACCCTGTATGTCTAATCTGCAACTGAAGATCCAGCTCTTTCTGTGGTCAGCATGATGGCAAAGAGAAAACCAGGGCAGAAGCTGCTGATGGGTTCTGCTCCTGCTGTCCAAGCCAGCCATTGGCTCAGTCACACTGTCTCACTGGACAATGAATGCTTCCTGGCTCTGCAAACAAAACGAGTGTCCTTTTCTTTGTTTTAGGTGCTCATGGTTTGGCATCCCATAATTGACAAAGGAGAGCAAACTAACCCTGAGGCTGAAATGTTGCAGTGCTGAGTTTCGCAATATCTGGTCTGCTGGGTGTAGAGTGTGTGGGTGGGTTGGGTGGGGGGAGGGGAGGGGGGGGGGGCAGCGGTTGGATCACAGCTAAGTGTAGGAATGTCAGGGAGACTTATGGTGTTGGGTGGAGGTTGGGGTGGGGCCTGTAAGGGGTTGGTTGATGGGGGGTGGTCTCGGGGTATCTGGGAAAAGTAACCTATTATCCCATCTTAAGCAAGCCTCCTGGATGTGTGTGAGTTTTAGCACGTGCCTGCTTGGTGTCTCAGCTTGCAGAGGCTCACTAGAGTTGTGAGGTGTTGAGTGATCAATGCAATGCCTGTCTGGCACTGAGCAGGGTGCAGTATGTTCCTCAGGCTGCTGAGAGCCTAAGCTTCCTCAGCCGGGTGGCAGGGGAGGGAGAGTCCCGTTTCCAACCAGCCACTGCTGGAGCCAAGCCCTGTTTGCACCGCCCTGACCAGATCAATCCTGGATTAGCTCACTGACACAGACATTGAGCACTTGCCAAATCGCGGCCTCTTAGTAACCCCTCAAAGCACACACAGAGAAATGCGATACCAAAACCTCTTTTGCAGGTGCTTTTGTGACACTTATGGGCCGTGGAGACGTATCCTAGCAAGTCCACGCCCACCTGGGACAGAGGGAACGTCCATGTAGGGAGGGAGTGTAAAAAGAGAGTCCATCGTACTTTCCGATGTGACAGAGACCATGTTATAAACCAATATTTCAATTGGAATGGGAATCATCACTTGGTTTTTGATGTGGACCCAGGAGCGGTGAACGAATTGCAAAGTCCTGCACCCACAGACTCCAGTAGACCCGCTGCAGCTGCTGTCTTTGTCCTCCGGCTGTTCTGTGAAGGTGGTAGGCCTACGTGTTTTATAGTCAGTGGCGCGCTGCTGCCTCTGTTTCTCTGAGGTGATTTGGACTCGGAGAGGAATGTTCTGCTCCTCTCCTGAGCAGCTCTGCGCATTCGCAGATGCAGCCAGCTGACAAAAGGCCTCTGTCTGAACCGCGCACTGCCAATAAAGCCTGTAAAAGCCTGCGCTCTCGGGGATATTAATAGGCCTTAGGAACTAAGTCCAAATTCCCTAAAAAGACGAGGCAGATGATGTCCCATTGGCCGTTGAGAAAGTTGGGAATGCTGGGATGGAGCTGCAGTCTCTCGAGGTATGCATTTGGAAAAAAGAGAGCTTGATTCTGTGGGATAGCTTTGTTGAAAACCTCTTTAGTCATACCCTGTCTGGAAAAGGGCCCAGCCTCCTCTATAAAGCATAATTGATCGAGTTACGTAAACAGCCCGGCTGCTCTGCTGGGCGTGTTTGGTGCTGTGTTGCCCTTGAGGTCTGTTGTCCTGAAGTCTTTGCACTATCGCATTGTAGTGTTGAGGCATAAGTGGCATGTTCATGTTACAGTTGATTATTATCTCACGTTATGTCTCCCGTTTGTGTCCTTTTTGTCACATAGTGTTTTTCTAGCTTGAGTTTGTTTTTACCGTGTTGCAGTTCTGTTTGCTGGCCTGCACTGTGCTGCTGTGTTTTCCTTGTTATTTTACAGTCTTATGCTTTGCTTTGTGCTGTGATGTGTTCTGTTGCCCGTTAGCTACATTTTATTGCCCATCTTTGGGTCATGTTTCAATGTGCTATTGTATTCGCACTGCATTGGGGTCTGCTGTTTTGCACTTAGTGTAATTTTGTTGGGTCCCTGAGTAACAGTGCTTTGTATCGTGTTACATTGCATTGGGTTATGTTGCATTGCCATCGGCTGGCTGAGTTGCGATGCATTGTATCGTGTTTAAAGGCCAAACCCCACTCCTCGTGAGACACCCATCTTCAGTGTTGAATTTTGTTTTGCGCATTTACATGCACGTGCGTGCGAGACGAACGCCCTGACCTCCCCCGTCCGCACACAGATCCCTGGATGCCCCCCGGTGCCTCTCCCTCGGCCGCGCGGTGCCCCCGCCTGATGGCAGCCAGCTGACCCCGCCCCCGAGGATGACGGTTCGAGAGAAGCTGCGTCAGAAGATCTCCGCTGGCTTCTACAGGCACGGCCTGCTGTGCGCCTCCTACCCCGTCCCCATCATCGTCTTCACCGCGGTGTGCATCCTGACCTGCTGGTGAGTAGCGCGTGCGATTTGCTGTGTCACCCTTTTCAGCGTGGACGCCTTTCTTCCAGCCCCAAACCCCACGGCCAGAAATCTTGGTTCTGCTCTGAACGTGACACCTGGTTTGCAGTTGAAGTCGTAATGCCGAAGGTCTGTGGGAAGCAGCAGGCGGCGCGTGGGTGGGGCGTGGCTGGATTTGCGGTCGAGAATAGCGGCTGTGCTTCCCGCTCCTGGAGAGCAGGGTCTGGCTGCCGGACCATGACTAAAGCGTAGCACGCCGCTGCGATAAACAGATGGTCAGAAGCCCCTCCCCCACTTCCCTGCTGAACAGAGGGGAGATCAGAGAATTCTGGAGACCCTAGACCATTAATCATTGGGACGAAGCAGGAAAATTGCCCCTGAAGCGGTCGTTTATATTTATTTAAGAAAAGAGGGCTGGGTGGGGGTGGTTGGGACTGTAGGGTCAGCGGTCGGGCTAACCTTGAGATCCTGTACAGCGGCACAGTTGGATGAAGTAGACCTTTGGTCATGAATCAATGCAAGGTTTCACCTGCCAACATCAAACAGGCCGTACGATGGCATAGATGGAAAGTAGGAAAAAGGAATAAAGCGCGCATACATTTCATTGCATTCGTACTACAAGGACGCTGCGCTTGGTCAGTTTGTGAAAGAGCACTAAAAATGCAGCGCAGGCAAATGCCTGTGAGAAAGTGACCCTGAGAAAATGACCTGGGACTGCTGTCATTTTGGACTGCCTGGAGGAAGGTCTCCTATGCGAACAAAACCCGCTTTTGTAAAGTCACACACTGACCTGAACGCAGTCTGTGAAATGGAGGTCATTTGAAACTATTTAGTCATTTAGAAACCCTGATAATTTGTAGACGCAGCTATGAATGCACAATTTTGTAGGCAAAAATAAAACATTAGAAATGCTTAGAAATTTCCATGACATGCTCACTATTGACATTTAATGTTCAAATAACTCACTTTGTTGCTAGTTAAATAATAGACTACTTTGGGTTCCTTCCCCTCCATTAATCAGAAACTATTATCCTTTTTCTGCATCCCCTTGGTTGACAGAAAGACAGGAAAACATTAATGTCTGCATTGCATTTAGTATGTGTGCTATTTTAATTGTTTGTTGCCCCATTGCTTGTTGTCTGGGGCAGAATACGGCTGGTTACTGTAGATGGGTGTTGTAAGCGCTAACACTGTAACTATACGCTTTACCTGCTGCATGGCCCTAGGGAATAATGAGCTGTTAGTCTGGAGGAAGGGACGTGCCACATCTTTCTGCGCCGTGATTTAGGAGTCCCTCCGGGTAGCAAAGTCGGTCCTTCTGCCCATCTAATAAAAGAATGCAGTAAGTCATACAGTAAATCACGCACAGTGGAACATGAAATCAGCCTCCGTTACCTTACCCCTCCTGCTGGGATGAAATGGTACGGTCTTTTGGGTTTAAGCTATTAAAAGAGCTAGATCAACCCCTTGAGAGGGGGTGCCGCATGTGTTAATACAGGATCTCAGGGAGGCCTGCAGTTGCTCGTGTTGTCTGTTCCCTCCCTCTGCCTCTCTTGTCTACCTTTCTTTTTAGGAGGTAAGAGAAGCCACGCCCCTGGAATGTGGTCTGTGGAGTCCCATTAAGCCTCATCACTTCAGTGTATGATGCAACTCCTGTAACTGCCTGCAAACTGTGGAATATTTCCTTTAAATTCAAGTTGTCATCATACAAAATGCTATTTTGAATTGATGAAAATCCTATTTCTGTTAACCATTTTATATATTATTATTATTTATATATGAAATTATATTCATAAAAAGCATAAATGAAAACAGCTACTTATGGTTCATTCTCATTCACTGAGCTGTGAAGTCCTGTGGAATTTTTATCTTGGGTCACGTATGGTGCACTAAATTCATTCAGAAGACTTCATATTTATTTTCTCAACACTGAGAACATGTGGATGCAACTGCAGGCTAATTCTGATTGGTCCTGTTCAGTATGTGCATTTTCATTGGTTGACTTTGCCCAAGTTCAGGGAAATTGCTATATATCTATGCTGCTGTTGTGATCAGGTGATTTCAGGCATTGATGTAGTCTTTGTGTCTGAGATGAGAGGAAGCCCGTGGTAAGCTTGCCCTTTGTGGAATGGGTGGCTGTTTGCTGTGTGCTGACACTGAGGGAGTTCTGATGAAGGAATGGTGATTCTTCATGGGGCTGTTTGTTTAGGTCTCCTGTAAAATGAACTTCTTCCAGTCTGGTTTTGACGAGCAGGGGGAGGTTTCCCACGTTTCGGGGTCTATATTCATGCTCTAGATCCAGAGACTGGTCTATGGTGTCAGCATTGGCACGCCATTCCCCTCCCCTGGGCTGGTGGCTGAGGAGTGGCGAGGGGGGAATGCGGGACTGAAAATATTCAAAAATCATTTGACAATGCAGCACTGTGCTTACGCCATCTTACTTTTCACGCTGTTTGTTGATGGTACGATTGTCACCGTTCATAAATGGCATTGATACATTCATGAGACGTTTTTCTACATGCTTCTTTGAGCCTTCGGTTGATCTGATAGCTGTATAACTGTTGAAATCGCTTTTCTGTTGCTCCGTGCACCGCAAAGAAAAGCTGGGGCAAGTAGTAAAGCAGGGCTGTCCATCATCTGGATGAGCAGGGCCAAATTGCACACCTGCACAGTGCTCTTCTGCAGTGTTTGGTTATGCATGTCTGAACTTTATTCGGATCATAAAACATGATTTAGTACTGAGCAGCCCTTTCCTCGGTTCGTGCCAGAGCAAAGTTTGGTTTTCTAAGCACAGCGGGACACGGTCGGATACGCATGGTGCCTGTTCTGCACCGCGAACCAGGGCTGTTTCATTATTGATCTGCCAGGCAGCACTTCCTCTGTCTAAAAATCCTGTTCCGCACTGCCAGGCCCTGATTTCCCAGCATGCCGTTTGCAGCTGATGTCCCTCATGGGGCCAGCTGGCCCCGTGATGTGAGGAATGGAGGTTAGTTGGGTTGTGGTGGGGATGGGGGTGGGGGAGGGGTGTGGAATCGGGTCCTCATCACCAGTTTGTGCTCGTGGCCCTGCACACAGCTACCGTATCGTATTGGACGTACACGTTTCTGGAAAGGGAGAGAAAATCATTCTTGCTGGAGGTAACGTTTTACTCTTCCTCTTTTTTTCTCCTCTCCTCATTCCTTTTTTGCTTCCTGTCCCCTTCTCTTCCCTTTCCTCCCTTCCCCCCCCTCTGGCAGTTACCCCCTGCTGAAGCTGCCTCTGCCTGGGACGGGGCCAGTGGAGTTCACCACAGGTGTGCGAGACTACGCTGTCCCATCCCATGAGTCCCAGGGAGACCTCGGGGAGCGTCCAGAGTGGGTAAGCACACACCGCACTCTACAGTACACTATGCACTGTCAACACCCCCAGGCACATTTATAGAATACTGCCAAGGCCAATCTCACCAGTCAGATCAGAGAAGGTGATCTGATGCAAATGATCATGATAGTCTCACTAATGGGAGGGAGGGGCAGGTCTAGTGATTGACACAGGTGTATTCTTCCACCTAGCTAGGGTTGTGCTGGTGTTAACAAAAGAGCTATATCTTAATGGAAGGTGCTGACCCCTAATGGGGAGTAAAGTTTGCATGTCTCATGTCCGCTTGGTAGAATAGCGGTTTGCTAAAAGAATGGAGCGCCCAGTCATTTCACAGATTACACTGAAACAAACCACCTTCCTCTAGCCCCTGCGGTTAACCCGCTTCCCCCCCTGTCCTTCCTCCCCAACAGTATCGGGGCCCCCCGGTGGCCTATATCCAGCAGGTCCTGGTCAAGGCAGCCGTCTCCCCCTGGGACAGCAAGCTGGTTCCAGTCGATGCCTTCCGCTCCCCGCTGGGGCGCGTGTTCACCCTGCTGGAGGAGATCCGCGACCACGTGCACTCGGACGGGTAGGGCAGCCGCCGCACCTGGCCACCCGGCGCGCTCGGCACGCCGCGGACACGCCCTCTGCCCCGCGGCGCTCCTGTTACAATCTGCGGAGTCAAACACTGATGATTTGTGGGAAGCTGTCACTTTAGATGTAGTTAATGCTTGAGGACCAGTGCGTTAGAATTACATTAGTGAAGCACTGCTGATGTCAGCACCCTGCATTCACCGTCACTGAGCCTGAGTGCTGACCTGTCGCTCTTCCACCTGTCACCTCCACCCCCCTCTCTTACTTTTCTTTCTCTGTCTCACACCTACTTTCTGGTCTGTCACTTTTCTTCCTCTCCCTCTCTCCCCTTCTCCATGCTCCTCTCCTGTGCTGCAGTACCGGAGTCCGAAGCCTGGAGGCGCTCTGCCTGCAGGTGACGGATCTGTTGCCAGGGTTACGGCGCATGCAGGCCGTTTTGCCGGAGCACGGCTGCTTGCTGGTCTCTCCCGGAAACTACTGGCAGAACCAGCGGGAGCTGTTTGACTCAGACCCCGACCTCCTGAAGACCGTCCACCAGCATGAACCCAAGGGCCTGCACACCTCCGCCACACTGAGAGGTGAGAGAGAGAGAGAGAGAGAGAGGTGAGAGAGTGAGAGAGAGAGAGAGAGGGAGAGAGTGAGAGTGAGAGTAGGCATAAAGGAACTGGTGGTGGAAGTGAAACTGGAGCAGGTTCCTGTGGTAGTAGCCATTCATTATTGTGAACAAAACCCCAAAGCCACACAGCCTAACTGCATATTTATGGAATCCTGTTTGTTTCTCTAGCTGGGATTTGATTGGTGCGGAAGTGACCCTTTTGATTGCTGCAGGCTGGCTGTCCTATTTGTGTGCGCGTGTCTGTTCTAGTTTGTGTTTAACTCCATTGACTTGTTCATTGATGTTTCAGACCTGCTGTTTGGCGTCCCGGGGAAACTCAGTCTCTACAGCAGAAAGAGGGTGGTCACCTACACCATCACCATTGCACTCAGCAGCTACGACGCCAGGTCAGCACCCACCACATTGGCAGTAGTGTGGCCAATCACATGCTGCCATTTTAGTGCCTGCAATCCTCCTTTTGCCTTCCTCTCTCCCTCTGCCTGTGCACCGATTTGGAGGTAACGGCGCCTGTGTGCTGATTGGCCTTGTAAAAAGTTGCTGTGCGATATTAGCCGGCTTCACGGACCCGTTCCCCCTCCGGCAGGTTCCTGGGCAGCCTGCGGTCCCGTCTGAAACAGCTGCACCCCTCGGCCAACTGCAGCCTGCGTGAGGACCACATGGTGCACGTGCACTTCAAAGAGGAGATCGGCATCGCGGAGCTCATCCCCCTGGTCACCACCTACATCATCCTGTTCGCGTACATCTACTTCTCCACGCGTACGATCCCTCCGCTCTCCCCTTCGGGACCCCAGCCGTCCTGCAGTAACGCAGCTCTCCCCACATCTCTCCTTTTCCCCTCCTTCACTCGCTCCCTCGCTCCATCAGAGCTCCTTTGAATGCATCAGCGTCTCTGTCTGCCTTTCTGATTTCTTCTCTCCCTCTCTCCGTCAGTCCTTTTCACCTCACTTTACCTCCCTTCGCACCCCTCTCTCCTCCTCACCCTCCTCTCATGCATATTCCCTAACCCTCAGCTGCCGTGTCCCTCCCTCTTTCTCTCTGTCCCTCCTTTTCACTCTCTTTATCCTTCACTCAGAGCCAGTGTCTGAAAAGGCCTCATTCTCCCTCACGCTCACACCACAGTCAGCCGGCCACACATTCTTACAGCACTGGCTCGCTGTCCTTTTGTTCTTTCTGTCCCCCTCTTCATCTTTCTGCTTTTCCTCTTTTCTGCCCTTTTCTCTCTCTCTCTCTCCCTGTCTGTGCGGCTGCATTTCTCCCTCGGGTAAAATTTGGACCTGGGGCGGCCTGCTTTCCTGGGTGATGGGGGCCCACCTGGCTGTGGTGCCGGGTACCCCCCGCAGCGGGCTCCAGTCGCCCGGGGAGCCGTGTGAAAAGGGCCGGCCATGCCAAGCGGAAGATTAGGCAGCGCGCTCCCGTTCGGATTGTACCCTGTCCAAGGCTGTACGAGTCTGGCCAAGGGATTAGCTAGAGAACGGGATATTCACCAGCAAGAATTTTTACAGATAAGACCACAGAGTTGCCAGAACAAAGTTTCACACCCAAATTCTTGTGTGTGTGTGTGTGTGTGCGCGCACGTACGTGTGTGCACGAACGTACTGTAACACACTGTCTGTCTTCTCTACCGCAGGGAAGATTGACATGGTGAAATCCAAATGGGGTCTGGCCCTTGCTGCCGTGGTAACGGTGCTCAGCTCTCTCCTCATGTCCGTGGGGCTGTGCACCCTCTTTGGCCTGACGCCCACGCTGAATGGGGGGTAAGAGCCGCACTCCCACCCGTACAGGCTGGCACACTGTGGTGGTGTTGGTGGGGGTGGAGGGTGGGTGGGGTCAGAGAGGACGCAGTCTAAGACTGTGAAAGCACCCTGGGAAAATGCTCCCATATCCAGCACTAGCTGTACAGATTACATTCACAAACCAAAGTCCGAGGTTCTAACCCCTCAGGCACCCCCCAGTCTGTCGTGCGATATTACGCCCCTCCCTTCTGCACTCGAATCACAGCTGTCTGGGATTATTAGCCCACATTTCATGCTTCATTAATTTCAAACTGGTTTTTCTGCTTCGGTATTGACCTGCCGCTGTACGGGTTAATGGGCTGTGTGAGTGGCGGGTTAATGTCTAACCGGGGTTAATGGGGCACTGTGCGAGGGGGCGTGGCTTACTGTGGCGGAGCAGAGGATGCAGGGACGGGAGGCTCCTGGGCAGCCGCAGGCCTGTAGACTGTGCACACACACAGACGGTGCTGTCGCAGGCCTGTAGACTGTGCACACACAGAGCGGTGCTGTCGGCCTGTACGGCACAGCGGTGCTGTCTCAGCCAGACTGTGCACACACCAGAGACGGTGCTGTCTCAGGCCTGTAGACTGTGCACACACAGAACGGGCTGTTCAGCGTGACTGTGCAAACAAGAGTGCTGTCGCAGGCCTGTAGACTGTGCACACACAGAACGGTGCGTCCAGCCTGAGCGTGCACACACAGAGCTGTTGTCGCAGGCCTGTAGACTGTGCACACACACGACGTGCTGTCCAGCTGTAGCTGTGCACCACGGTGCTGTCGCAGGCCTGTAGACTGTGCACACACACAGAGGCGGTGCTGTCGCAGGCCTCTAGACTGTGCACACACAGAGACGGTGCTGTCTCAGGCCTGTAGACTGTGCACACACAAGAGGCGTCGCAGCGGACTGACCCACGACGGTGCTGTCTCAGGCCTGTAGACTGTGCACACACAGAGACGGTGCTGTCGCAGGCCTGTAGACTGTGCACACACACAGACGGTGCTGTCTCAGGCCTGTAGACTGTGCACACACACAGACGGTGCTGTCGCAGGCCTGTAGACTGTGCACACACACAGACGGTGCTGTTGCAGGCTCACCTCACACACAGGTTCAGAGCCAGGGTCCAGCAGGCTGGCTGACTGCAGATGACCAGCAGACACTGACACACATGCACACACAGGGCTTCTCTCTTCAGATAAATGTGTGTTATCTGTTCTCTACGTGTCTGCTGCAATAATGTACTGACATGGGCTCTGTTATGCAAAATAACATTGTAATGTGTTCAAAGTGTAGATTTTGATTATCTCTGACTGTGACCTAATTGTTCTATTGTTCTCTCGCTCTCTCTTTCTCACTCTCTCAGGGAGATCTTCCCCTATCTGGTGGTTGTTATTGGGCTGGAGAATGTGTTAGTCCTCACCAAGTCGGTGGTGTCGACTCCTGTGGACCTGGAGGTCAAACTGCGCATTGCCCAAGGTGAGCAGGTGTTGGTGCTATGTAGACGGGCCTTCAGATACAGGGATTGTTATAATCACCAGCGCCATGTCCCATGATGCACTGCTCTCTCTGCAGGCCTGAGCAACGAGAGTTGGTCCATCATGAAGAACATGGCCACCGAGCTGGGCATCATCCTCATTGGCTACTTCACTCTCGTGCCTGCCATCCAGGTATTGAACGCACACACACACCCACACACACACTCACACTCACACACACACACAAACATGTACAATAATATTTAATGTGACTTTCTGTCTGTCTGTCTGTCCTCAGGAGTTCTGTCTGTTTGCTGTGGTGGGCCTGGTCTCTGACTTCTTCCTCCAGATGTTCTTCTTCACCACGGTGCTGTCCATTGACATCCGTCGCATGGAGGTTAGTCATTACAACCAGTATAATTATCCCATCAGAACCAGCTGTACGCAGCAGTGACCGACTGCCTCTCTCCCTACCACCCCCCCCCACCCCCAACCCCTCAGCTGGCAGATCTGAACAGGAGGCTGCCGGCCGAGGCAGGGATGCCCCCCACCAAACCGGGTCCCCTCCGCCCCCGCGAGGCCCCGCCCCCTCCCCGGCCCTCCCCCCACACCATCACGCTGCAGACCCCCGCCTTCCGCAACCTGCGCCTTCCCAAGAGGCTGCGGGTGGTGTACTTCCTGGCGCGCACACGTCTGGCGCAGCGCATCATCATGGTAAGCCGCGCACGCAACTCCGTAAAATGGACGCGTCTCTGACCCCCCCCCCCCCCCTCCCCCAGGCTGCCCATCCCCAGCCCAATTCTTCATTCTCTCAGCCCCCAGTGGTTTCTGTTCATTACTGTAGATGCCAGCCGTCTGCCCTACTTCCACTGTTTTGCGCCGCCTGTGCTCGTCCCAGGAGGAGTCTCTGACATCTCTGGCAAAACGCAGGAGCTTGTTTAGTTCAGTGAGGGCAGCAGATATGCTTCTCATCGAGTGGTTTATGATGAACACTGTCTGTAGTTAGCCGTCTACTGGCCTTTTTAGGATTCTAACAAGGGAATGTTTTAGCAGCATCATGTCAGAATGGATTAGCTACTTCATACTTTCTCAGCGATTTGCCTTTTTGGTAAAGAGTTCTGATACACCTCCATCTCCCCTGTTTTGCTAAACTTTGCTAAATTAGGTGTACCTCTGTGAATTGAAATGGAATTCATTGAATCCTGTCAGGAGTAGGAGGCTGGTGAGGGAAGTCCATGTCTGATGTTCTGACTGTGGGAAGGGGGCTACTCGTGTCTCAGGTGTGCTTGTCCTGCGGTAGGTTGGCACGGTGATTTGGATCGGAATCCTGGTCTACACTGATCCGGCGGGGCTGCGCACGTACCTGGCAGCCCAGGTATCCGAGCAGAGCCCCCTGGGAGAGGCGGGGCTTCCCCATATGGGCGTGGCCCCCGTGTTCCCCGGAGGGGACCCCACCAGCACGCTCAGCGTCCTGCCCGCCCCCGAACCCACCCCTCTCCCTGAAAACCAGTCCCAGGGCCACGGGCCCCCCGGACCCGCCCGTGCTGTCCCTCCCTACGCGCAGATCAGCTGGGGCCCGGAGGACGAGGAGGTCTGGAGGCGCCTGTCCTTCCGCCACTGGCCTTCTCTCTTCAGCTATTACAACATCACTCTGGCCAAGAGGTGGGTGGGCAGCGGCATCTGCTGGGTTTATGTGCTTCTGTCCATTAGCACTCAGCTAAGACCTCAGTGATTCTGTTCTGTGTGTTTCTGTTGCTCTGTGTGGCTTCGGTCTTGGTGTGTGTCATTCTGTCCTGCACATGTTAGTATTCTGCATTAATCTGTGCTTTGTGCATTGGTGCTCTGTGTTAGCCTGCGTTACATGTGCTGGTGTTCTGTCTTGACCTGTGATTGATGTATTGGTGTATTGTGAGCACTTTGTGACTCTGCGAAACTAAGTTTTTTTCTCTGTATTTTAGCTGTGTGTGCAAACTGGAGCTCTGTGTTGGTTTATTAGTGTGGTGTGTCCGCCCAGTGGGTCCGTGGCACGTATCCAGGGAGAGGCCTTGTAAGAGGACTTTTAGTTGGCCCCAAAGTGGTTCTGGAAAACCATTCGGCATCTCACGAGGGGATAGTGAGACACCATCCATGCTGTTCTCAGCAAGGATAGTGAAACTCTAACATCAACTGGGGATATTGTCAGAAAGTGGAAGAAACACTTTGAGGAACTCCTAAATCAGGCAGACAGATCCTCCGTTCAGGAGACTGAGCTGGAACAGTCGGGGATCAGAGCCTATCTCTGCGGCAGAAGTAACTGGGGTGGTTCAAGGGCTTGTCAGTGACAGAGCACCAGGGGTGGATGAGATTCATCCAGAAATGTTGAAGGCTGTGGATGTTGTTGGCATGTCGTGGTTGACACGAATCCTCAATGCTGCATGGAAGTTGGGAACAGTGCCTTTGGATTGGCAGACCAGGGTGGTGGTCCCTGTCTTTAAGAAAATGTACCGGTGGGTGTGTTCCAGTTGTCAGGGAATCACACTCCTCAGCCTTCCTGAGAAAGTCTATGCCAGGGTGCTGGAAAGGAGGCTACGACTGATAGTCAAACTGCAGACTTAGGAGGAACAATTCAAGTTTTGCCAAGCCACCGAACAGCCAGCCAGCTTTTTATCCTCTTGCAGATATTTGAGAGGGCGTGGGAATTTGCCTATCAAGTCTACATTGTGTTTTGTGGATTTGGAGGAGGTATATGACAGTGTTCCTCGGGGCATCTTTTGGGAGGTGCTGCGGGTGTATTGGGTGCCGGAGTCGCTATTGCAAGCCTGTACAGATGGAGCCTCACGGTAACGTTGTGTGTGGCAAGAGTCGTGTTTACAAGTTGAACTTGTTCAAAGTTGGGTCTCAGACTTTGCCAAGGGTGCGCCTCTTATCCTCTCCTTTTCTTGGTATTCATGGACGATTTCAAGGCACAGCCGAGGTATGGAGTGAGTCCGGTTAGGGAGAGAGGAGTGGCATCTCTGCTGTATGCGGATGATGTCGTCCTCATCGTGCTGTGACCTTTCATGAGCACTGGAATGGTTTGCAGCTGAGTCTGATGCAGGCGGGATGAGGATCAGCACCTCCTAGACTGAGGCCATGGTCCTCTCCCGGAAAAAGATGATTTTACCCCTTCAAGTGAGGAGAGACCAGCTGCCCCAGGTGGGGGAATTGAAGTATCTTAGGGTCTTATTCACAAGTGAGGGAAAAAGAGATTGAGAGATCAACCGGCGTCTAGGTGCAGTGGTCGCAGTGATTCATTTTATTGGACGGTGGTGGTGAAGAAAGAGCTGAGCCGAAATGGCAGAGCTGTCTATTTGCCAGTCGCTTTTCGTCCCTATTTTCACCTGTGGTCAGGAGCTATGGGTAGTGACCGAAAGGGTGAGATCGCTCATACAAACGACCAAAGTGGGTTTTCTTCCTGGGGCGGTGGGGCTTACTCTCCTTGATAAAGTGAGAAGCTCAGCCCTCTGGGAGGACCGCAAAGTAGATCCGCTGCTCCTCCGCATTGAAAGGAGTTAGTTGAGGGGACTTGAGCATTTGATAAGAATGCCTCCTGGGCGCCTCCTTATGGAGGTATTCTGGGCATGGCCACCTGGGAAGAGGCCCAGGGGCAGACCTAGGACACGCTGGAGAATATCTACCGGCTGTCCTGGGATTGCCTTGGGATCCCCTGGAGAAGTTTGAGGAGGTCTCTGGGGAGAGGGACGCCTGGGTTGCTCTGCTTGCCCTGTTGCCACCGCGACCCTGATCTGCATGAAGCAATTAGAAGATGGATGTATGGGCGGATATGTGTATTGAGCTGTGTCTATTAGAGTATTGTGTTTTTATGTGTATTCGGGTTGTGTGTGTCTGTGTATTTGAATATTGTGTTTACATATGCATTGAGCTGTGTGTATTAGATTATTGTGTTTACATTTGCATTGAGATGTGTATTAGAGTATTGGGGTTATATGTGTATTAGAGCTGCTTGGTGTATGTGTATTAGAGTATTGTGTTTACATTTGCATTGAGCTGTGTGTATTAGAGTAGTCTGCGTATGCGTGTATTAGAGCTGTTTGTTATATGTGTATGAGTATTGTGTTTACAATTGCATTGAGCTGTGTGTGTATTAGAGCAGTGTTTCTCAACCTTGGTCCTGGGGACCCACTGCCCTGCATGTTTTAGATGTTTCCCTGCTCCAACACACCTGATTCAAATGAATGGGTCATCATCAAGGTCTGCAGAAGCCTGATAATGACCCATTCATTTGAATCAGGTGTGTTGGAACAGGAAGACTTCTAAAACATGCAGGGCAGTGGGTTCCCAGGACCAGGGTTGGGAAACACTGTATTAGAGTATTGTGGTTATATGTGTATTAGAGCTGTGTGTGTATTTGAGTATTGTGTTTTATGTGTATTAGAGCTGTTTGTTATATGTGTATTAGAGTATTGTGTTTTATGTGTATTAGAGCTGTTTGTTATATGTGTATTAGAGTATTGTATTTTATGTGTATTAGAGCTGTTTGTTATATGTGTATTAGAGTATTGTGTTTTATGTGTATTAGAGCTGTTTGTTATACGTGTATTAGAGTATTGTGTTTTATGTGTATTAGAGCTGTTTGTTATACGTGTATTAGAGTATTGTGTTTTATGTGTATTAGAGCTGTTTGTTATATGTGTATTAGAGTATTGTGTCTATGTTTATTGGGCTGTGTGTCTCTGGCTGTGCTGCAGGTACATCAGCATCCTACCTGTTATCCCTGTGACGCTCCATCTGAGCCCCCAGGAGGCCCTGGAGACGCGTCACCCCCAGGACACCCGCCACTCTCCTCCCCCCGAACTGAAGCTGCCTCGTGGCCCACATGGGACCATCCTACAGACAGACCTGACTCTCTACAAGTCAGTATCTGCACTATAGAATAACACTGCAGTGTTACGCCATTACACCATCTCACACTCACTGACATGTACATACATGCCCGCTCTCTCAGATACATGCACACAGACATACAAAAATCTTTACTGTCACATTGACCCAGAAAGAGCTCATTCTGTTTTAGTGGTGTGGATGAGGCGACCATTTATGAATTGTCTGGGTGATATTTCTATATTCACTACACAGAACAAAGTCCCTTTTGCGTAAAGCATTGTGTTTCTGGCTTTTCTTATCGCTGCTCAAACTTCCTGCGTGTCTACAGATAACCGCCCCCCCCCCTTTGAGCTGCGCTGGCTCTGCCCCGGGCCGTGGCGGTGCGATGACTCAACAGGCTGGAAACAGGTTATTGCGGCTGGGGGGGTTTTGAGAAGGAGGCGTTGCGCTCTTTCGGCCGTCAATCTCAGTGCGTTAGTAGACTGCTTTTACAGCCGCCGAGGCGTCTGGAGGCCAAGCGTATCCCACGCTTCCTATACCGCACCGGCCCATTATGTGCTCAGTGGAATCTGACCTCACGGTCCGATGTGGAAACGCTGTCCCGCTAGTGAATACGCCGAGGTTTATCAGAGAGCGAGAGCGTAAGCGCTCTTTCTTATCTCGTCTGTCTTCTCTGCGCGCTCTCCCTCTCCCTCTTTATCTGTGAGGGCGGGATATGTTTTCACTATTGACAAATATTGACAACCGTGGCCAGTGCCCGCCCACTGCTGCGGCTGATTGGCTAATGGCCTGCTCGTAAGATACCAGTTCAGTCGGTGATGTCACTCCAGGAGTGGGAGATGTTTTCAGCATGTGTAATCATCAGGGTGAAATTCAAAAGCACAATGAAAGCCACATGTTTTTTCACCCTGCTTCCCACATGTAGACCAATGGTATAGCTTTTACAATACAAAGCTTGTTTTATATAGCTGTTTTCAATATGTTGTGTATAATGAGTGTACTTGTGGGGCTTGGAAGATCAAAGGACTCTTCAGAATGTAATTTCAATGTTTATTTTCTGTTCTAAGATGAAGGTCATTTAAAGTGCGTTCTTGGATATTATTTCTGAAGGACAGATGTGGGAGGGTCAGATTTTCAAGGCCGCTGAAGTACACTATTATTACTTATTCAGCTACGGGTTTCCAGGAAAGGGCCAACGCCAACATTGCTCTTGTTAAAGTTATCTTTGACCCTTAACCAGCCGTCGCTCACCATGGGAAAATTGATGTTTGTTGTGCTCTAATGCTCTTGGCTAACAGAACTGCCTTCTCTTTCAAACATGCTTTGAAACATTATTCTTGTAACATTAGAAGTCTGCATCTTAAGAAGCTATTAATGAGTGCACTGCCACTGACTACTGCCACGGTCATGTCTGGTTCATATTAAGATGAAAATTAATAATAGTATAATTGGATTATTTATTATTTATTTCCCAACATGAGTAATCAGTGCTAAGAGACATTATCAGAGCATTTGAGCATTTGTAGAAATAGAGCAGTTATTTATTTTGCCATCATTCCAGTGTGTCCAGCTGGGTACATTGACCCAAAATGGTTTCAGCTATAAAACCGCCATCATCCATGGTGCATCGTCAGTATAATCTAAAATCCATGCAGTAATCATTTCAAATATCAGTACCAGAATTAGACAAACACCCAGCAGGATGTTTGTCTGTCGGTTAAGTGAGTTTGTGTGAGTTTGGGTACTCCTGTAGGGTTGTATGTGTCATTGTGTGGCTGTGTTTGTATGTGAAAGAAGTTTGTCTGTTTTTTATCAGTCTGTAACTTGCTGACATTTCTTCTGCTCTTTCATACTCCCTGAGGCCTGAATTTGAGCCAACACCTCCCAGGTCTGAGGGTGTATCATTGCTGTTTGCTGATTTGCCACAAGAGGGCAACCTTATCCCACCTGCAACAAACAAAATACAGTACTCTGCATTCAACCTGTAATGCTGAGCAGATACTGGACAGGACTTTTTTAACAATACCAACCATGCTAACTAACTGCGATTCACATAGATTGTGTATTGTTTGTTGGGCAGGGAGCTCCTACCGTAATGGGATCCAGGAAATTTGAGCAAGGTTTCATCTGTGGTTGGATGAGAATGAATGGGGCTGAACAGGGTGATGTTTCTTTTGGGGACAGGGCTATGTTCCTCGTGCCCCAGGCAGCTGAGTCTAAGGCTGTGTCCCGTTGTCCCTTTTAGGGTGGCGGCCCTGGGTCTCGCTGCGGGGGTGCTTCTTGTCCTCCTGCTCTTCTGCCTGTACCGGGTGCTGTGTCCCCGCAACTACGGGCAGAACGGGGTACCCCACGGCCGCCGTCGTCGCGGTGACCTGCCCTGCGATGACTACGGGTACTCGCCTCCTGTCAGTGAAATCTCGCCTCTGCTGCTTCGTGGGCACAGCATGGTATGATACTTCCAGACGCTCGCACACACACGCACACACACACACGCACACATTTTTTACATTTTAACATTTTTAATAGCACTGCCTGTTGAACAGTATTACGAATGAAGTTTATTGATGTTCGGTTATATATCTCACTGTTCAACAGTAGCCGTACAGCACATTTCTTTTAATGTAAATGCAAGTCTGTAGTTCACCATTTCCCTCTTGTGTTCAGGATATTGAGTGTCTGGCCAGTGATGGAATGCTGCTGGCCAGCTGTTGCTTGGCGGGACAGATCCGTGTGTGGGACGCACAGACAGGGGACTGTCTGACGCTCATCCCAAACCATGGGTAACAGCCTTTTATATGAACTATAACCCTAACTCTAACCCTAATTGTTACTGTACATTCGCAACAGCCCAGCCTGGTGACCAGGGCTTAAGCCTGGAACTCAGTTGGTATCTGTTATGTCTGGCTGTAGCCACACTAGTTTAACATATTAACAAAGCATTACAGATTGTATTAAATTGTGTTAAATTGGGTAGTATAAGTCCAACTTTGTTTTTTAGTTATTGTGGCTGTGCATTGTCAGCTTGTGTGAGTCCCATAGTGTGTCTTTCAGTGTGTCTCATAGTGTCTGTCTTTCAATGAGTCTCATACTGTCTGTCTCTCAGTGTGTCTCATAGTGTCTTTCAGTGAGTCTCATACTGTCTGTCTTTCAGTGTGTCTCATAGTATCTGTCTTTCAGTGAGTCTCATACTGTCTGTCTCTCGGTGTGTCTCATAGTATCTGTCTTTCAGTGTGTCTCATAGTATCTGTCTTTCAGTGTGTCTCATAGTGTCTCTCAGTGAGTCTCATACTGGCTGTCTCTCAGTGTCTCTCAGTCTGTCTTATAGTGTTTCTCTGTCAGTCTGCGCAGGTGTAGCAGCAGTGGATGCTGGGAACAGCAGAACTGCTGGGATGCTGTGGGTATGGCCGAGCCTGAGAGTCTGGGTGGGGTGGATGAGCTGGAGATGGTCGGAGGCTTGGTGGGGGCGGACGGAGCGGGCTACCCCCTGCGGAGGAGAGCCACCCCTTCGCGCCCCACTCTGTTCGTAGACCAGCCTGACCTCACCCCCCTCATCGACACCAACTTCGGCAAGCAGCCCCCGTCCCAGGCGCTGACCGACTCTGGTTTCGATTTTGGGGGTCTGGTGGAGCGCGCCTACCAGGAGCACGAGCCTTCGCCCACCCTGGGGTTCCCTCCCTCGCCCCCGCCCGCTCAGCTGAGACGCCGCAGCCTGGGGGACCCCCCGATTCTGCCGCCGGACCGCCCCTCCCCCAACCCTCCCGACTGGGACAGCTCTGTGTGGGCCATGGAGCTCAGGGGTAACCTCATCGCAGCAGGGAGGAGCAGCGGCAAGCTGGAGGTGAGAGCGTGTGTGCGTGTGTGCATGTGAGCGTGTGCATTGCCGTGTTGCTCTCTGTGCTTGAAGTGATGGACCTAATGTGTCATTTGTGGTGAGTTTCTGTCTGTATTGGTGTACTGTACTTGCGTGTAGCTGTGTATAATTACACAGTGTGTAATTGTAGTGGCTATTTGTGTGTCTGTGCCTGTAGTTATAGTATGCATAGCTTTATTTTGTTTGTTTATAGTGTGTATATAGGTGTAGTGTTTGTGTGTGTAGTTATGCCCTGTACATGTGTGTAGTTGCTATGCGTGTAGTTGTAGTGGATTCCTGTGTGTGTGCACTATGTGTAGTTTTAGTATGTTTGTGTTGCAGTGGGTGTGTATATGTCTGTAGTGTGTGTGTAGTTGTAGTGCTGTCGGTAAGTGCCCTCCTGTCTGTTCCCTGTGGCAGCTGTGGGATGCAGTGGAGGGCAGCCTGCGCTGCAGTAATGAAGATGGTGTATCAGGGATCACAGCGCTGGCCTTCCTTAATAACCGGTAAACAAGCCACAAACACCCGCACGAATACACACACAGAGACACACACAGGAACACGAACACACACAGACACGCACACACAGGCACGCACAGGAACACACACAGGAACAGACACACACAGACACGCACACAGACACGCACACAAATACACACACAGACACGCACAGGAACACACACACAGACACGCACAGGAACACACACACAGACACACACACGAACACACACACAGACACGCACAGGAACACACACACAGACACAAAAACAAGCACATGAACACCAGACACACACCACACACACACACACACACACACACAAACACAGACACATACAGGCATATACACACATGCACCACACAAATACACTTGAAGTACACAGTAACATACACACGTGCATGGCAGGGGATATGATGGTCTATGGAATGCAGGCTTGGTCACCTGATGCTGCTGTTGTGCTGCAGGATCGTAGCGGCCCGGCTGAACGGCTCTCTGGACTTCTTCACCGTGGACATCAATAAGCCACTCGGCCTGCTGCAGTACCGCGGTGAGTCCAAGCATTCACTTCTCTGTGTAAACGCCGTGCTAGAACAGTTTTGCTGTCCAAATGTGTATCCGATTCCTGAATGAGAGGGGATAGCAGGCTGTCTGTTGGACAGTGTCTCTGTCTCAGTGTCCGTCTGTCTGTTCTGTATGTGTCTACCTGTCTTTCCTGCCAACGTATCATTCTGTGTTTTTATCCCATAACAAGGCCTACTCCTTCACTGACTTCCCCTGTGTCACTGCTCTTCCCTCTGTCTGTTTATCTTCTTGTCCGCCTGTCTGTCCTGTAAAGTGCCCGTACGGGGCTCCTGGTTCAGTGGTCTGAGTGTCTCTGCAGGGACCCCAGGGCGGGTGTCCTGTAAAGTGCCCGTATGGGGCTCCAGGTTAAGTGGTCTGAGTGTCTCTGCAGGGACCCCAGGGCGGGTGTCCTGTAAAGTGCCCGTACGGGGCTCCAGGTTAAGTGGTCTGTGTGTCTCTGCAGGGACCCCAGGGCGGGTGTCCTGTAAAGTGCCCGTATGGGGCTCCTGGTTCAGTGCTCTGTGTGTCTCTGCAGGGACTCCAGGGCGGGTGTTCTGTAAAGTGCCCATATGGGGCTGCTGGTTCAGTGCTCTGTGTGTCTCTGCAGGGACCCCAGGGCGGGTGTCCTGTAAAGTGCCCGTATGGGGCTCCTGGTTCAGTGCTCTGTGTGTGTCTGCAGGGACCCCCGGGCGGGGCAGCATGCCCCCCTCTCCCTGCTACAGCAGTGAGGACGTGATCAGCTGCCAGCTGACGCGCTCGGTGCAGTGCGCCCATCAGAAACCCATCACTGTGCTGCGGGCCGCCGCCGGCAGGGTGGTGACGGGCAGCCAGGACCACACTGTCAGGGTGAGGGTGTGAGCGCACATGTACGCATACACAAATCACACATACACACATGACGCATACAGACATACATGCATACATACATCACACATACAAACATACATACATACATACATACACACATACAGACATCACACGTACAGACATGCATACATACATACATACACACATACAGACATCACACGTACAGACATACATGCATACATACATCACACATACAAACATACATACATACATACATACATCACACGTACAGACATACATGCATACATACATCACACATACAAACGTACATACATACATACACACATAGACATCACACGTACAGACATCACACATACAGACATACATGCATACATACATCACACATACAAACATACATACATACACACATACACACATACAGACATCACACGTACAGACATACATGCATACATGCATCACACATACAAACATACATACATACATACATACATACAGACATCACACATACAGACATACATGCATACATACATCACACATACAAACATACATACATACATACACACGTACAGACATCAGACATACAGACATAAATACATACATACACACATCACACATACAGACATACATGCATACATACTTCACGCATACAGACATACACACATCACACATACAGACGTCACACATACACACATAACACATACACACATACACGCATAGAGACATCCATACATGCTGTATGGTATTTAATGGTATATGATTCAACCAGGTCAGTTTTAAAACCGCAGAGGCATTTAATCATAAAAGGTGCTATCACAAGCTAATTTTATGCTTTGTGTACTTGACGATGGTGTTATATTATCATCTAAATTAACAATTTATAACGATTATTTACCTTTAGTTTGTTCATTTTATGAAACAATAGAAGTTATATCAAAAAATATCAGAATTGACATATGGAACCAAAATCATCGTTTTTGATGGTGGTGCCTCCCCTTAAACCGCTTTAGAATGCTGGATTTTGTAGCACATTGATTTTAGAACTGTTAAAAGGCCGAGGTGTCCCTTTACTGAGAAATGACTTGTTGCAAAAAAAAAAAAAAAAAAAAAACTGGAAGAAAAAAAAAACCTGGACTGGAAGAAAAAAAAACTGGACTGGAATAAGAAAAAACTGGACTAGAAGAAAAAAAACTGGACTGGAAGAAAAAAAAAAAACCTGGACTGGAAGAAAAGAAAACTGGACCGGAAGAAAAAAAAAAGCCTGGAGAGAAGTCAAGAATGCCCAAACGAAAATCTAAGGTCGGTGGAGCCCCGGACTCCAAACGTAAGAAAAACTTCAGTAGTTCTGAAGTGGAGGTACTGCTGCAGGAAGTTAACAGCAAACGACATGTCATATTTAGTAGCGTCAGTAGTGGATATAAAATAACACAAAAAAAGATGCATGGGATGCTATTACTCGTTCAGTGAACGCTGTATCCGGAGAAGGGCGCACAACTGATGAAGTTAAAAAAAAATGGTTTGATGTCAAATCTGAGGTAAAAAAATACTGGTGGGAGTGGGCGCAAGGAATTGCGTGTTATGCATTCAAACGACAAAGCACTTCTCATCACATTAATACCGCAAATTAAATCAACCGGCAGTAAACTGCATCGGAGAAACTAGCTGTTTCAACCCATCGCGGCACAAAACACATTTTGGTGTCACTGATGTCTCTGATGGTTTCCCCCGGTGCGGTCCGCACCCCCCGCACCCCCCTAGTGACTCCTCTGAATAAGTGTTCTCTTCTACATCACATATACAGACATGCATGCACACATCACACATATTGACATACAGACATGCACACATACACACATTACACACACAGGCATACATACAGACGTCACACATACACACATCACACATACAGACATACATACACACATATATACACATCACGCTTGCACACATCACATATACGGACATGCACGCATACAAACATACATACACACATACACATATACACACACACTAATATGTGCAGTGTTTTTGCCAGTCTATATGTATAACAGTGGCAAACTCATTTCCTCTGTCTCAGGTGTACCGCTTGGAGGATTCCTGTTGTCTCTTCACTCTGCAGGGTCACTCTGGGGGTATAACTGCCATCTACATCGACCAGGTCTGTCCCCTTCCCTGCCGCACGCAGTGTGCCATTTTCACTTTAGGGGGCGTGCTCTTTTTCCGTTGGTTTTAAAGGGTTTTAATCCTGATGGGTTAAGATGCTGGAACAGAAACCGTGCGCTACTGGGCTCTAATGCCCTCCCTTCTGCCTTTGTCTTTCAGACCATGGTTCTGGCCAGTGGGGGGCAGGACGGGGCCATCTGCCTGTGGGACGTCCTGACGGGCAGCAGGGTCAGCCACGTTTACGGTCACCGCGGCGACGTCACCTCCCTGGTCTGCACCACCTCCTGTGTGATCAGCAGCGGGCTGGACGACCTCATCTGCATCTGGGACCGCAGCACGAACATCAAGCTCTACTCCATACAGCAGGTGCGTGGGACCGCGAGCGCGACCGTGAGCGCGTTTACGCGTCTGTGTCACAGCGTTCAGCCTGCGCCGCTTTGCCGGTCAGGGCTGCCTTTCGGCGCTCACTGTCCGTTTCCCCTCAGGAGGTGGGCTGCGGGGCCAGTCTGGGCGTGATCTCGGAGAGCCTGCTGGTGACGGGGGGCCAGGGCTGCGTGTCCTTCTGGGACCTGAACTACGGGGACCTGCTGCAGACGGTGTACCTGGGCCAGAGCAGCGAGGGCCAGGGCGTGCGGCAGCTGCTGGTGCTGGACAACGCCGCCATCGTCTGCGACTTCGGCAGCGAGCTCAGCCTGGTGTACGTGCCCTCCGTGCTGGAGAAGCTGGACTGAGCGCCCTGGCTGTGAATCGGCCTCCCAGGCCCCGTCCGCCCACCCCTTCGCACCACCCCCCCCCCCCAGAACAACTGTTGACAGCAGCTGACTCCTGGATTCCATCGTTTTCTCTTTTATTTCCATCCCTTTGTTTTCCCCCTCCTGTAGACCTCTTTAATAGCCAGAGGGGTGGGGTTCCGTTTCCATAGCAATGTGATGTCAGACTCGGTGGACGGCGGGAGAATGGGCTGGGGGCCGGCCCAGGGCCTGGTCAGGACCGGCTCTTCGGGGCGGAGCTTCCGCCAGCCCTCCGCGCATCTCGACGTTTCCGCTGGCCCCTTGGCTTTGATCATAGCTGGTGTCTTTAGGCGAGCTACCCCAGGCGACGTCGCGTCTGATGTCACCGGGGCTGTGGAGACCCCTCCCAGGAGGCGGGGCCAGCAGGCGCGGCGATGAGGGCAGGCCGCGGGGTCCGCAGGCCGCGGGCTTCACTGAAGCGGTTATAAGCTACAGCGTGCGCGTATCTGTGCGCACGCGTGCGAGGTAATATGAATGTGTGTATATTCAGAGACTGGACAAAAAGAGGTGTGAACAATACTGACTAAGTAGAATTGGGGGAGAAAAAATACAAACTGAAAAGTTTGTGCCCGTGCGTTTTGTGTGTGCGCCTGTTCGCCTGCTCTTGAATGTATGTTTGTGTGCATGTGCGTGCGTGCGTGCGTGCGAGTGTGTGTGTGTGTGTGTGTGTGTGTGTTCGTTTGCTAGAGCAGCATACTGTACTTAGCAAAACCTCCAGGGGGGGTCATTTTTTAATGTCTGAATTTATTATTTATTAGATAAATTTTAAATAACAAAAAGAATTTGTATGAAATTTAAAAAAAAACTCAATATTTTAATGGGGATGAAAAAAGCAAAATGTGCAAAGCTGGGATGTAAGGTGTATAACGATTAAAATTGGCAGTTGTGATTATACTAACATTAATATTTATGTCAAAGAACTGACAGATGTTTGTTTGTTTGTTTGTTTGAAGAGGAGGGAGATGATGAAGGGGGAGGGAAAAAAGAAAGCAGAATCTTTGCACACGTCCTCCAGAGACCCAGCTACTGGCCTTGCCTAATTAGCCAGTGTTCCATTTAAAACAAACTCCAGTTCATTCATCACAATCGTCCATTTACGACTAAATTTCCCGATTAGTGCAATGGTCTATTCATTGGATCATTCCTTTGTTTGTTCATTCACATCAGCCAACGGAAAAATTAAAGCAGAATTCTCAGTCGGACACAAAAGGCTTTATTGCTGCATTGAGTACTGTCCATTCACATTGTCGGACATTTACGCTAAAGCTTTCCGTTAGGACAGTCACGCATTGGCTGTATTCATTCGTTCACATTAGGGGATGATTGGTTTCTTTCGACCTTGCAGATCACTGATAGGCTGGAGGCCCGTGCGCTGCTTAACGTTAACCTGCTGTGGGCTGTGGTGATGCTCAGGGCGTCTTACTGTGCAGCTTCCCGTTCTCCTCCTTCAGAAGGACGCCGTCCTTGTCTTGCACAACTTTTTTTTTTTTTTGGAAGGAAAAATGTAATGTTTATAGAACTTTTTGCTATAAATGTTTACTGAGCTCTTTTATTATCATGGTTATAATGGATTGGGTTTTAAAGATAAATAGTAATGTTTGAATATACTGTAGATCACAGGTAATTTAATGAACGTCCCACGTAGACATTCTTGGATGTTTACCTGTGTCTGTGTGTGTGTGTGTGTGAGAGAGAGAGAGTGTAAGGGAGAGATAATGGCCGTTAGAGACAGACGTCCGAATGGCTCTAGTAGGTTCTAATCTGCCACATTGGAGATCTGTTCAGTAGTTTCTAAAGGCAGTGCGTTGTCTCATTTTCCTGTCTGTTGTCAGAGAGGTCTTCAGTTTTTATCAGACGTCTGATGGTTTTCTGGAGGATACAGGGTTTGTTGTGGTGTGACAGTGTTGCCCTTGCTTTCTTTGTTGTTGACTCACTCCACAAATACTCTCCCCAGCCCAGTATGAGTGTGTGTATGTACTACAGCAGGGCCTGCCCTGCAAACACACACACATGCAGATTTAAGTGTACTCACATACAGACACGCATGTTAACCGCAAATCCATACGTATAAGGGCACACATCCACACGTTTTTTTATTCGTTTTCAGCAAGACAAGAATACACTGATAAACCCATGTATATAAGGACATGCTGTTCTGTACTTAGTGATGCGCAAATGTAGGCAGTTGAGACGAACATGGATGGACAGAACACGTACATACAAATGTTAGGCATTCAAACAGGCATGCAAGCAACAAACACATTTTAAACCTGTTTACATGTAAACATAAAGCTGAAATTGGACTCACTTGGTCAGACATGTATGCTTTTTTTTTTTATTTTTTATTTTTTACATACACCTGCAAATAGCAATTTGAACGAGTAGAAATGCACACCAGACAGAATGTCTTATGTAATGGTTATAATTTATTAGTTTTTGGATGTAAATATTAGGTGAGAAAGCTTTAGAAATGCTATTTGATTTGAGTGAGTTTTTATTAGATAAAAAATGTGATTCTTTTTTTAACTTTATACTTTTTCAGACCCGGTTGTAAGTTTGGTTTCATAGTGAATTTTATTGGAAGGGTGGGGCACTGTAACTGTGCTTAACCTGTTACTGTGGAGGGTTTTCATGCAGTCTACCTGATATCCGAAACCAATATCTGTTATCCAATTAACACTGCTTAGCCATTGCATGATTGTCCAAGGAATCATCGTCATACATCTGAGCTCCTCTTCTGGGGCTCGTTGTTCCCTGGGTATGCTGTTGATTAGCCGATACTTAAATGGGTCACAGTTGGGCTGAAATCATAGCCTGTTTTGTGATCCACTGTTAAGAGTGTGTGGCCATTGTTTATATTCAACCTTTTTTTGAGGACCACAGATGACTGATTGCTTGCGAAGATGCGGTGTGTTGCGTGTTTTATTACCGTGCGTTAAGGTCTCTCGTGGAAATGCTATTGGACTCTTGCTTGTAGACTCTTGTCTAGCCCTGTAGCAGTTTGGCTGCGAGAATAAAACACGCTGATAAAATCCTTCATTGACTTGCTCACCCACATCTCGATGGTCGGGCCAGGTCCAGTGACTGGATGTGTTGGCCAGGTCTGCGTCTTGGATGTGTTGAAAACCCAACTTCCATTTGCAGTGCGGAGCCATTCCCCATGCATCTGTAGCTGCGCATGCCAGCTATGAAGTATCAGGCGTGCATGTGTGAATCTGTCTTCTTTCCCCCAGCAGAACCTGGGCCACTTTTCCTCCCTCACTTTTTGAGTGTGTGGTGAGATGTGTCGCATCCCAGGCACAAAAGTAGACCTGCAGCAAGGCTGATTAATCGAAACCTGAGTGGCTCTAACCAAAGCTTGCGGGGCTCAACCTTCATACCCAGGCTCTCAAATACCACAGGGGGGAGCCGGGGCTGTTGAGTCATACGGTGTGTCAAGCTGTTGTGTGCATGCGTACACGTGTGTGCTTGTGCATGAGTGTTTGCGGGTGTGTGCGCATGTGCTTGTGCATGCGCAGTTGCGTTTGTGTGTGTGCGTGTGAGTGTACCTGCTCCTTGACTGCAGGAATACCTGTAAATTGAACGAGTGGTTCAGTTAAAGGGAGAGGGCGGGGCCCTGACCTGACTCCTCCCCCGCATTTCCCATGAGTCTATACTGTACATTTGTCCGCTTGTTAGACGTCCGTCTTATTTTCTAATTCCTTTCTGAATGTGCCCTGTGGGTGGTGGGTGTGGAGTAGGGTGACTGGGTGTAAATATTGTGAGACTCTGAAACCTGCCCCCATTCCACCTCCACCCCACCCTTCCATTACTATACAGTGTAAACATACTGCAGAGGATGAAACTAACAATCTGTAATATTTTTAACACAGGAGCAAAACTTTATACTAATTTGCAAATAAAAGGCTTTAATACCTTGGAGCAGTCTACTGTTTTTTTTCAGTGTTTATTCAGCAAATTATAGTGTAAAAGATTTTTGCTGCTTGCAATACCACTTGCATTCCAGTTTTGGAAATGACTACAATATGAAAAAAGAAGACAATTTTGCCTTAGGTTCTTCCCACCATTAATAATTAAGCAGTTTTCTACTAATGTTAACATTATTGGCTTAGCAGTGCTGTTTTCATTTTGCAGGATCAGTTTGTGCAGCAGGATGTTGAAGTGTTTCTGGTTGAACATCTGACCTTGCTCCTGGGCACGTTAGAAGCATCTAAAATTAGTCTGGTAATGTATGTGAACATCTGAACTTCAGAAGCTGGGTTTACAGGTTCAAATGTGGCTTTGGGGCTGTATTAACTGTGTACATAAAACATTACATTTATTAGAAGTCTAGGTATTAGTAAAAAACATTTTCTCAAGTATATTTATAGTACTTTTTCTTCCCAGTTTAGAATGGCCAATCATATTTAACAGTGCCCGGTGTCAACCTCTGCTGTCGATTTGGGAAAGGACAAATGAGCAGGTGTTCTGTGAAGCATGTGATGTCAGCCACACTATCACACCACAGTTTGCAGACATGACTTGGAGGAGTCTCTTCTTGTGCAGCTAACAGACGGACTTGCAGGTGCCCAATCGACCAGCGTGGGATGCTAGTGCGTGATGAGGTGCTGTAATTCTGGCCAAATGAAAGCCTCCATTTTTCATTTAGATAAGTGGCCTAGTGCTCCAAATACGGTTAGGTATTCTGTAAATTACTTCACATACAGACAGGTGACAAATTAAAGGAAAAACCTGATTAAATGAGTGAAGAAACAACAAATGCAGATTCTTTCATACAGGTGTACTGCTTGATACAATTAAACAATGAACATCCTATGCTCTGGCATGTATAAAAATGCTGAGCATGCCCAGTTGGACTTGGTTGGTTTGAAAGGGTTCATTATTGGGGCATGGATGGCAGGAGCTTCAGTCACACACTGCTGCACTGGCTAGTGTTTCAATATAAACAGTGACATCTGCATCTATGGGAAAGACGTCAGTAAGTAGGGTCGGAAAATGTGGACGAAAGTGCACATTTGATGACCGAGATGCTTGTGCATTAGTTCATTAGTGCATTAGTATGTTGGTTTTTCCTTTAATTTGTCACCCGTCTGTAGATTCTGTAAAACCTTGTGTCTGTTGTACACACAATTTAGACATCAAACATTCAAAAATTTCTAATGATCATCATAATAAATTTTGTAATAAGTTCTGTAGTTCGACACACCACAAGACCATCAGCACCCAATTTAATATTCCCCCACCAATCCAGAGACTTAAATAAAACACAAGGACAGTGAGTTCCAGGTTTATTTTAATTAAGACTTATTTACATTGTTACAGAAAGGAGGAGAATAGTCACTGCATTAAAAAGGTGCGTTATTATTCAAGGTCTGCTGATAACGTGTGTGTGTGTGTGTCTGTGTAACGCCATTAAAGTGAGAATATGTGGCCTATTTCATTACTCACTACACTTCCATTCTACATACATACATACAGATCAACACAATCTCAACAGCTCACACGTGGGATGCTGTAGTGCCAGTGTGTACAGTAACTGTTATGATAGGCAAGCTTCTGATTCAGGAAGCCAGGTGGACTCTGGGATTGCTCCACTGACCATGCTGATGGGATGGGAAGCTGTTCCTCTTTGTTTTGTCATTGTTAGTGCACACCGATGCGATGGCCAAGTGCTTCTTCATCCCAGATGTCCGAGATCCACAGTCACCGTCATCATCAAGCAGCTTTGGTGAACTTAACTCTGTGGGGTCCCACACCCCGAAAGGCCGGTATCCAGGAGGCAGGAAGCGTGCTGCAATTGTGCATTCACATGCTCTCAGTACTGAGACAATGTGTTACTGTAGCAGGATAGCATGCTGGGATACGGGGTATGACTGGACAGACTCAAACTGGAGGGGAGAGGGGGCTTATGTTTGGTGGCACAGCTGGAAGAAGACTCTTTTGGACACAGAGACAGACAGACTGACACTGAAGTGGTCCCACGCGCGCAGGCGATTTCTGGAGGATGAAGGATAATAGTGGGCCGACAGAACTGGACCGATCCTGCGCTAGAAGGCAAAGAGCGAGAGAAAGAGCGAAGGAGCTGAACCGGACCTACGGGGCCGGCTCAAGTCTTGTTCAGCGTCCAGAGCGGATCCAGGCTGCTGAGCGGATCATCTTCTGACGGCACCCCCTGCAAGCCCTGGCCCTCGTGCGGCTGGAGAAAGCTCTGCTTATTGATGCGCTGCTTCCCCCGATAGGCGCTGTCCAGCGTGAACGCTTCGGGGGTCATGGAGGCCAGCAGCTCCAAAGATGAGGAAGAGGAAGAGGAGGAGCCTAGTGCAGGGGGCAGGGCTGGAGCTGGCATTTGGGTGGGATCAGAATGGTGATTGGCGGTTGCAGGGACAGGCCCATCCAGGCCATTGCCATGCTCCTGATTTGGGGGAGGAGGGGACTGCGCCTTCTCAGGAGAGGAGGGTGGGGGGCTGAGCGACAGGGGCAGGGGCTCACTGAGGGTGGGCTCTGGAGGTGACAGAGAGCTGGGCTCTACATCCCCTGGAATTAGGACATCAGCTAAGGCAGGAGGCGGCAGATCCTGGCCTAAATCAAGCCCCTCAGAGGCACTGGGAGGCCGGATGCTCAGCTTGGCAATGGTGGCCTGGATGGAGCTGATCGGCATGTCACCCCCAAGAACGATGTCCTGGGACTCCTGCCGCGAGTAAGTCTGGGACAACAGGACAGACAAACAGGATTACACACAGGACAAACAGGCAGGATTACACACAGGACAAACAGAGGATTGCATATAGGACAGACAAACAGAAAGGATTAGAAGTCCTTGGTTCTAAGTGAGGAGTCTTGGAAGCTCAGGCCAAGACTGTTATGGGGTTGAGTAAGAGGCCGACATGATGGCAGGTCCTACCTTTGGGGCTATGCTGTTGTTGCTCTTGCTGCAGGGGGCGGTAGAGACACCATGGCGCTGGAGGACCTGTTCAGCATGCTTCAGGACGGCCTCATAGCAGAACTTAAGGTGCAGCTGCAGGGAGACAAGCCGGTCCTAGTCAACAACCGTCAATGTAGCAACCGAACAAATGGCTCAATGATTGACAGACCTAAAGCAACCTTGTGGAACTTTGTGGCTTAATAACAAATGAAGGCTTCACAGCACAAAGCCTTCTGCGCGGCACTGAATGGACCTCCCCGTGCGTCTGCTCATTCCCGCGGCAGTCCTGCTCTCACCTTCTCCTGCAGCATGTTCTTCCTCTGCTGCCTCATCTTCCTCACCAGCAGCGGCAGGTCTGGGATGCCGTTCCCCGCCTCCAGCTCTTGCAGCGCAGCGTACAGCAGGCAGAAGGCACCAGTTCTGCCCACGCCCGAGCTGAGAGGAGATCGCGTGACTGTGAGAATGCTGCCACTCAGACACACTCCTCACTATGATCTCAAAGAGTTGTGTAACACAATAACATTCATATCAATGTTAAAATAAATGTGACCGCTAATCCTAAGATATGTATATGCTGGAGAACATATTTCTTCTGAACTATAAACATCTCAACGCATCTCAATGTCTTCACAGCATCCTGGCAGTATAACCACCAGCATCAAAAATGACAGGAAAGTGCTCCCTGTACCTGCAGTGAACTACGATGGGCGTATGCAGCGGGCGCTGGTGCAGGTAGTGCCCATGAACCTCCTGGATGAAGCGGATCAAATTGCTTTTGCTGTCTGGAAGGCCCCTGCAGACATACAAAGATTGAGATTGGTCAGGGTTTGTATGCATGAATGCATTTGTGTATATACTTGTCTGAACCACAGTGCACTTCTATAGTAGCAGAAACATTCCAGGTATGGCAATGCGTTTACTTAGGGTAAAGTAACAGGAATTGCTTTATTGGGGTGTTACAAATGTAGGTTAGCTCAAAGCGATGGATCTAAATCACAGATTTTTAGTGTAGCAGCATTCTAAATAGGGGCCAAGCACCAATGGTGCACAGGCACCTATTGTAATTGTTAGTTTTTTTTTTCTCACTATTATTGTTTCCGTAATAGTAATCTTTGGCAGCCCATAGAACCACTTGGTGGATTTTTGTGAAATTTGGCAAGTTCATAGACGGCAGGCCATGGTATCCAGGTACCACATTTCAGGTCCGTCCATCCACTCCTCTAGCACTACCAACTGGCCAAATTTCTTCTTGTAACTTTTGAACTATTTGGCCTACAGTCGCAATTCATTCACCCTTGTTAATTTCTGCCATACTGGATTTTTCACCATTTAGAATAATTGGTATACCATGATTGGTATTTCATCATCTTGAGAGTATTGTAACCAAAAATTATTAAAAGATAGTTGCTAGGTCAAACATTAACGCCGCTGTAGCCAAACACAATGGCAATGAATTTGGTGATGAAGTCACCAGAAAGGATGAGTGGCCATATATCTGTAACCCTTTTGTCTATTGACATCAAACTTGGTACACATGGTTATCACAAGGCCTGGGGAGCACAGAGAAATTTGGCTACTTGGGAGTGTTATACCAAAAATGACTCTGAACTGAAAGCAGATACTTTTTGGGGGAACATAACAGCAATTGGTCAAAATTTAGCAACCAATCTGGTTGCATGGTGGCACTGTAGTGCTCAGCTCCTTCAATACTGCTTGCAGCTGTGAATGTGTCAGTTTTTCAGTAGGGTTGTCTCTGTTATTCTGCCTGTGTCAGCTGAGCATAAAGTATACCCATCTGACACAATGGCTACATGTGGGGCTGCTGGACTGCACAGTGAAAGAAACAGTGCCTGGCAGCACAGGTTTTGGAGCACATATGGGCTAATCTGTGCTCTCCTTAGAAGGTGCTGAAGGGATGAGATCAGTTTAGGAAAAGGTTAGGCCAACCCGAATTATGAAAAAATTACAACAAAAGAATCTCAGCTAAAACAGGCTTAAGAAAGGACACTGCATATAGAATGTGAATGAGGAGAACAATCAACAGGTCACCACGGCATAATTGGACTTACAGTTCAGGCCAGGACGTGAACTGCAGGTGGATGACTGTACGCTTCAAGCTCTGGTCACGGAACTGCAGACCGATCATACGCTCCACGTGAGTGGGCGTGGTCTTCTGGGCGGTGAGGGTCAGAGTGATGGGGCCCTGGGAGAGCTGTTGGCCCCGCTCCAAGGGGAAGTATGGCAGCACTTTTTGCTGGAAGGGGAGAATAAAATTCCAGGTTGCTGATTTGACAGTGTAACTGTATGCACTCTAGTCCCTAAAAACATTTTTATAAATTTGCACCTCAGCTGGACTGCAGGCCTGTATAAGTCGGCTTTAGAGTAAACGTACCTTCTCCAGCTCTTGCTCAGACACCAGCATGACGACCAGAGACACCTTCTGCTCGTACACCATGAGCCAGAAGTCAGCCGCAGTGCCCGTCAGCGGCGCCTGGGTGGCGATGATGCGCGGGCAGTACGGCGACAGGTCCTCAATGGCGCTGGCGTTGATGTAGTCGTCCTTCCCCGACTGCAGCACCACGCGGTTGCGGTCGTAGGGCATGATGTCCTGGTTGCGGTTCTTCATGCTGTAGCAGCGGGCGATGGCGATGGACAGCTGCCGGGCGTCCCTCTCCTGCTGATCCTGCAGCTCTTTCCAGCGGGCGTCCAGCTCGGACAGCCCCCCCGACTCGGCCTGGGGCCGCTCCAGGGACTGCACCGTCTCGCGGAAGCGCTCCAACTCCGCGCAGAGCCGCGAGACCCGCTCGGGCGCCTGGTACGGGTCGCCCTCGATCAGCCGCACGGCCTCCTGCTTCCTCCTGCGCTGGCCGTCCTGCGGGTCGGCCTTGGTGGGCAGCAGCACGTTGGCGGCGGCCTTGACGCCCCCGTGCTGGCTCTCGGGGCTGGAGGACAGCAGGTCGTCAGTGCTGGAGGTCTGGCGCTGGAACAGAGAGTCGGAGGAGCTCGGAGGGGAGGACGAGGCGGAGGAGGAGGCGGCGGCTGGGGGCAGGTGGGCCCCGCCTACGGGAGTGAGCGCAGGGGAGGGTCTCTGGGGGATCAGCCCCAGGGAGGGGGTCCTGGTGATGGGGAGGGCGAGGGGGTCGGCGAGGGTGGGACGATGTTGGGTGGCTGCGCGACCGGCGCAGAAGGGAGGGGGGATCATGTGCTGTGGGAGGGGCTGGGGTCCTGGGGGCGGTGCCATAGGGGTGGGGTGCTGCAAGGGACCGGCCTGGACAGCAGCGCTTGGAGGGGGAGGGGTAGTGTAGTTCGTGGGGCCAGTGGGGGGAAGTGCCTGGGGCTGCTGGGGAGCCCCTGGTGCAGCCTGGTGGGGCATCATGGGAACACTGCCAGGATAGCACACCGTCCCTGAGTGAGGGGGGAGAGGCTGCTGGGGCATGCGGAGGGGGAGCTGGGGGTGGAGTGGCTGACCAGGGACCATGTGAGCCTGGGAGACTGGGGGCATTTGGGGATTAAGGGCATGAGGGGGTAACTGAGCCTGGGAGACTGGGGGCATTTGTGTATGAGGGGCATAAGGGGGTAACTGAGCCTGGCAGGTTGGAGGCATCTGTGGATGAGGGGCATGAGGAGGCAGTTGAGCCTGGGAGGCCGGGGTCATTTGAGGATGATGGGCATGAGGAGGCAATTGAGCCTGGGAGGCCGGGGGCATTTGGGGATGAGGCACATGAGGGGGTAACTGGACCTGAGAAGAGGGGGGCATTTGTGGATGAGGGGGGTGGGGGCCAGCCATCATGTGGGACTGTGAGGCATGTGGAAAGTACCCGGGCTGGGGCTGGGGCGGGCCAGGGAGCACCTGAGGTGGGAGCTGTCCTGGAAAGGCAGGCTGCTGAAAGTGGGGAGGCCCAGGCTGTCGGGGCTGGGGCATGTAATGTGGGTACTGGGGCTGTGGGGCGGGGAGGGGTCCCTGGGGCCTGGACAAGGGCTGCTGGGGCCGGGCAGGGCCAGGGGCGGGAGTGGGGCCGAGGCCGGGGGCCGGCTGGTATTGAGGAAACTGGCCGTGGGCCTGGGGGAAGGGCTGCTGTGGGTGTACGGGCACCCCAGGCTGAGGGGGGTACGGGGGGAAGTGGCCCATCTGTGAGGGCACAGCGTACCCCCCAGGCACGGGGGGGTTGGGCTGACGGGCGACGGGCTGCCCTGAAGCGGGGGTGTAGCTGGCGATGGGCGTCTGCACGCTGTCCACTGTGGTTGTGGAGGGGCGGACGGGGACGGCTCCCCTCAGTGGGCCAGCCTGGGGCTGCGGCGGCCCCCCGTAGCTGGAAACAGCGGTGTGCTGCGGGCCCTGGGGAAAGGCCTGCTGGGGCGGGTGTGGCTGCTGCTGGGGCAGGTGGGGCATGTTGGGGGGGAAGCCCGGGTGCTGCGGGGTGGGGAAGCGCGGCAGCCGAGCCAGGTGAGGGGGGAAGTGGGGCCAGTGGAGGGAGGGCCTGGCCCCGCCTCCCGGGTGGAAGGCGTCGGGGGCGGGGGGGCGAGCCCCGCCCGGGTAGGAGAAGTCGGGGGGCATGCTGCGCAGCTCCTCGGGCAGGTCCCCTCCCAGGCTCAGGATGGCCGCGCTCAGCTGGGCAAGTTCCGGGTCCTCCAGGCTGGAGGCTGGGTCCATGTCGGAGGGCTTCTTCTGCAGGGGGGGCTTGGGGGCAGTGGGGCGCGGTGGCGTCTTCTTCTGCACCTCTCTGACAGAACAGAGGGGTAAAGACAGAGGGAGAAAAAAGGACAGTGAGGGGATAAACAGGGTTTGAAGACAAAGATAAAATGGCTGAACAGTGGCCTGATTCTAGAAATGATCATCTCCAAAACACGGTCTGTCCAATACACAATAATGGACAGCACCTGAAAGCGAGGGTTCACCTGTGTCTGATGTCAGGTGAGAATAGTGTCAGGGTGTATCTGTGGCAGGTTTCTGGGTGAGGAGGGAACCTGGGTATGACAGTACCTCTCCAGCAGTGCCTGCCTCTCCTCGTCCCGAGCCTTGCACAGGGCTCTGGCCTTCTCCAGCAGGAGCGAGGCTTTCCCCTCCAGGTCCTCATAGAACTCCTTCCCCTCCTGAGACTTCTTCATCAGGTCCTCGTAAGCCTCATAAGAAGAGACCAGGGTCTGTACCGTGCTGTTCCACCTGCAGATACACAGCAACAGGCAACAGGCCTGATTCAGAACAACATAAGCCTGGGCAATCTTCAAAAAAGTCATATGACTGAGAACGGCTGGGGTAAACACATCTGCCCTGTAGTGCTACTCAAGGTTTTGATGTCCTTCTGAGGAATTTCTTTTCCCACAAGAATTTCTAGTTTTTGTTTGTCTAATATCTCCCCATGTGGCGATCTGTTAGGTTGTTGTGTCATCTGGACTGTATCTTAGCATGTTGTGGATGAATCGGGACAGTTTGTGTCACTGGCAAGTCACTGCGTGCCAATGTATGCTTTGTGGACGACCCAGACCATGCCGGGCTTCATGACCATATAAGGGTCCAGACATTTCCCTATTGGGCAGTTTCTGGCTCAAATTTGTACAACACGGCGAAACGAAAACTGCACTTCCGCGGTTTCAAAACGCTTTTCACAAGCCCATGGAAAGTCAATGGGTGGCGTCAGTCATTTTGTCCATATGTTTTCTACAGTCTATGCATTGGAACTCAGTAAAATCACAAGCCTATGGCTTTAAGTGTTTGTTGAGCTTCTGGTCTTGGGTACTTTGGTTTTGTTTAGTTTGGTCAGTTTTTCTGTTCTTGGCTGTAGTTCCTGTACGTGCGGGTGCTCACTTGTGCTCAGTCTCTGACAGGCCTTTGCGCACAGAGGCGTACTGCACGTTAGCCTCCGTCAGAGCCTTCAGAATATTCTCCTGCGCCGCCAGGTTCTGGTCAATGTACACCTTAACCTGCTCATACTTCTTCAACTGTTCCTCAAACAGCCTCTGGAAGAGAAAGACGAAGAGAATAGCAAGGTTAGTGAAGATCATTTAAAATGGATATAAGATTTCTGCGCATTACCATTTCATGTAACTATTTGTACTCTTACCAGTGTCTGGAGAATTTAAGCCCAGGTTGCACATCTAAAGTTTGTGTCTTACATTATATGCATGGTATAAGTACTTGCAACTAGGTCTGCAAATTTAATGAAAGTTATAATGACCACTAAGCAAAGAGCTGCGTGTTCTGGATAGTGGAGGAACTGAACTGCACCATGGGAAAAGCAGTCCATGCCATAATGTAAGCGCACCAAACTGCAGAGTGGGGCAGTTTTTGGGAGCTTGGCATCTACCTTCATGTCAGCACGTTCCGTGGTGACCAGAGCGGTGGTGATGTCATCCTGGTGAATGAGGTCTCGTAGCTGTTTCTCCAGCGAGCTGCGCTGGTCCCTCATCTCCTGCACTTTCCCCAAGATCCGCTTCATGCACTGCAGCCCCGCTACCTCTTCTGAACACCAGGGGGCATAAAGGAGCAACATCTCATGCACAAATTCACCAGCACATTCACGCTTTTTCCTGAAGTCATATAATGTCTTCTCCTTAGCCCTCCTGTCCACGAGGAGGCATAGCTGAGTCTCTCTCGGTCACGTTCTGTTTCTCTCTCTCTCTCTCTCTCTCTCTCCTCCCCATCTCTCTTTTTTTTCTCTCTCTTTCTCTCCTCCGCATCTCTCTCTCTCTGTGTCTCCTCCCCCATCTTTCTCTCTCGCTCTCTCCCTCTCCCTCTCTTCATGCATGACACACAGACGTCCACACGCACACCATTTTCTCCATCTATGCCAGTTTCCTGGCCTCCCCAGCCCAGGACTTTGAAGCAGACCCCCCCCCCCCTCACCCTCGCTCAGATCGGGGCGGGGCAGAGCGTCTCTCAGGGCGTCCAGCGGTCCCCCCAGCAGGCGCAGGTTGCTGATGTGCAGGTTCATGGCTCGGTGCAGCTCCGTGTTGGTGAAGCTGGCCTTCTCGTGGGCCTCCAGGTACTTGTCCAGGTCCCGGCGCACCTCCGCCAGGGTGGGCGGAGCAGGGGGCATGGCCTGCTTCCCCACCGCGTCCTCCAGGCTCCGCTCACCCGCCTCGTCTTCATCCAGGACGTCCCGGATCTCCCTGAGTGAGGCCTCCACATCCGTGAACACACCCGACAGAACTGCAGGGGAGAGAGAGTGTGGGGCAGGGCTCGGGTGAATGGCATTACCTTAGCGAGGCCTTTACTCTGAGTGCCTTTAATAGCCCGTATGTGTGTGTGTGTGTGTGTGTGTGTGTGTATACTCACTCTGCATGGACTGGATCAGGCTCTTCACAGTATCAGGTCTCACACTTAGGGCTGCACACTTCTCCATCAGCACTGGGGGGATGTGGCTGTACATGTCCAAATTATCCACAGTGTCAGGGTCCAGACTGAGAGAGTCCATGAACTGCCTGCAAAATGCACCCACACACACACACAGGGTCAGCGTGTCCAACTGTGTAAGGCAATGGGATCTGTTCTCCCTAAGTTCACCAAGGCACATGCAACCAGTTAAAATCATAGGTAATTTTGCTGTTACCCAGCTTTTTTATCACCACACACGCACGCACGCACGCACAGTTAAACATATAGACACAAAAATACAGTGCTTGTTGCCCACCCAGCTCTCTCACACTTACTCCAGTGTCTCATTCTTGCTGTCAATCTTGGCCATGACATCCCGCAGCAGCTTGGCTTTCTCCTCACTGGAGTGAAGGGTTAGAAGAAGAAAAGAGGAAATGGAAGGAAATCATTTAATCAAATTCCAGTTTTACACTCATCAGAAATATTCAAAATAATAGTGCACAATGGTCCTTAAAGATTGCCTACACTCAGAACTCTTGTGGTCATAAAGTCAGAATGCCAAAGAATATTCTAGAATTTCTGTCATTTTATGTAGTTTTTCCATAGGTACTCCATCAGTAAACCCCATGGTACTCCACAGTCCACCAACTGAAGAGGACAGGAACCTTCAAAGAAGTTAAAAACAGAAAAAAGTTGTGTCTTGCCAGCCTTACCAAAATTAGGGAGGGCAGTGCCTCATACCTGTAGAGAGAGGAAGCCTCATGGGCAGCCATGGGAACCAGTTTGGAGAAGATGTCGGGACCGGTGACACTGGGGTCAGTGGGGTTTACGGGCAGGGCCTTCACCAGGGGGGCACCTGTAGCGATGCAGGGGGTCCAGTTAACTTAACAGTATACAGACACTGCAAAATGGACTCAGAGTGGCTCAAATGAACAATTCCAACATCCTCATATAGGGCCGAGCAGGTCTAACTGCAGTCTGGCTCTGGACATGAGGGCTGGGTGCCCCACATACCTTTAACAGAGGGCAACGTGTCCAGTGCAGGCACAGACTCATGGTAAATAAAGTCATTATCCTTTTTGGCAGAGTTGAACCTGGAAGAATGAGGCAGAGAACAGAGATTAGGATCAAACACCCACACAAACCTAATGCAGGGGTTTGCATGATTACTGTTGTAAAAAACCATTACATACGTATTAAGCCTAGTGCTCTTAGGCTGAGCAGAACATAGCATTGTTCCCCTATCAATGGAGCTTAAATCAAATGGCTCATATTATTCTGTCATGCATTATAATTATATCTGACCACAGATGTAAAACCTACATTCAAAACGCAAGATTTGTGTGCAGTGTTCTGAAAATGTAACCACCAAACGTTTAGGTCACTTGTCATTGGTCACCTATGTGACGATTGTTCTGCAGAGAGTGATTCAAAAGGAGATGGATGGAGTCTTACTTTCCCCCAATGACATCCATGGTGAACTTCAAGGCCTCCTGCACACTGTCTGGCTGTCCCTGCAAAGAATGGAAAGGGAGCGAGGGGAGAAGATGGAGAGAAATAGGGAGGGAGGGAAGAAAGGAGAAAAGGGGTGAATATTCCAGGCTGCAGAGGGTTCACTTTTCAACTGACGTACTGTGCAAAATCCGTGAAGTGTCCGAGACACATCAGGGCCCTTCATAGAGAGGAGAGGTAGAGGAGGGCACATTGTGACAGAGCGCTGCGTTACCTTGGCCAGCTTCACCGCTTCACTCAGCTTGTCTAAAGAGCTCTGCAGGTATGCCAGCTATGTGAAGAGTGAACACAGGGTACACACAGGTTAGAGAGACAGGGGGGACTGAGAGGAAGAGAAACAGAGAGACAGAGAATTCAGAATATTTGAACTGTAAATAAAAGAGATGGCACTAGTGTAGCAGGGCATCCAGAACCCTACAGATGCAGACTCTAATGAATAAAAATGACAGAGACATACCCTTTCACCATATTTCTGTTGCTCTTCTGCCTGTTTGCCCATGTGCAGCTAAAGAGGGGGAAAAGGCGAGTCATTTTCCAAAAATACCATGCATACGAGTCACTTGCGTTTGAAATACGGACTTCATCATGAAAGCATCACAGAGACATGCCCCAAAATTTCTGTCACTCAGTGGTACTGCCGCCTGAAACTGCTGTTGCAAGCGAGTGGTGACTCACATGAGCAATGGCTGCAAAGTAATAGATCTTCATCTGAACCAGCTTCTTCCAGTCCTTCTGGATCTTCCCCAGCAACGAGGCCGTGTCAGAGTTCTCCAGCGCCCGGCATGCCTCCTTGTAGTAGTCTACCACCTGCAGGGGTCCATGAGTAAAAAAAAACTCAACCAACTGCGCTGTGCAAATGAGCATGCGTATGCGCGCGTGTGTGTGTGTGTGTGTGTGTGTGTGTGTGTGGGGGCATGTGGGGGGGGGCAGCGGAGTGGTGTGGAGTGAAAGCTTATTCTGACCTGTAAAATAAAATTTCATTTTCTGAGGTCACTTTGAATCAAAGCGTCTGCCAAATAAATGTAATGTAAATGTAATGACCCTCGCTCTAGCTGGTAATATTACATGTGAGGCAGGATGGGTACCCACCTGAGCACTGATGCGTGCCACAAGGAAGCTCTTCCTGTTATCCAGCATGGACTTCTCCAGAAGACACTCCTGTGCTTGTCCCTGATCCACAAGAAAAGAGGGATTATCAGCAGAGCATAAGACCCCAAGTCAGGAAACCTCATGGCACAGCAGAGCACGTATTACAACACACCAGGTAACCATAACAACCTTAGAAATCATCATAGGCGTCATTACCAGCATGAGGTTGATGTTGAGGTTGAGAATCTGGTGACTCATGTCCACACTGAAGTTGTGGCTGAAGTGGTCCCTCAGGTAGGAGAAGGCTCCAGCTGAGCACTGGAAGTGAGTGCAGGACACCTTCATCCCCTGAGAATGGAGAGAGTGAAACAGAGAAGAAGGGGAGGGAGAAAGACACGGTTGCTGAAAGTATAACATATGCAGTCACTCACTGTAAGACGGGAAAGATAGAGACAGAGGGGAAAGTCCTCCACTGTGGAAAATATTCAGGTATAATGAAAGTGTGTCTCAATAAATTTACAAATTTCCTTCTTCACTAATGAAAAAAAAATGCCTCCAGTCATATTAGTGGAAGAGCCAACAGCCCCACAGCGTGTCAGCCTGTCACAGCTTGAATGAGAATTCAGTCAACATTGATTACTGAAAACTAACAGAATAGAGTCATGCATCAGAAATACAGTATAAGAATTTATTTCAGGCTTATTTTAAAAACTGCACCCTGATGAAGGCCGTTTAAGGCCACAATTCATCGGGCCAGAACGTTTTTTCAATCATCTTGCCATGTTTAAATAAAAGCTTTTAACTTCACTATTAAGAGTGCCTCGGACTCCCACTTGTTTGCCATGGTTACCATTTCATATTTTTGACTGGCAAAGTTAACCTCTTTTTTTATACACTTTTTTTATACATTTCCTCCCCTTTTCTAAGCGCACCTTTTTAATACTATTTTTATCTGTGCAGCACTCCTCGCCTTACTTTTTAAAAATCTTTTAAGATTTCAGCTATCATTATCATGATAGCATTGCTTACTTCTCATGGTCACTGACTAAAATGTATACTTTAATGTTAAGCTTTGAGAATACTGTCATTTCATGCTAATAAAGTCAACTGAACTGAACTGACACAGTGGGAGACAGAGGGAAGCTCTATGAGCGATTCAAGCTCTGAAGTACACTTCCTACTGACTCAAAGTCCAACTGACCTCCTCAGACACCCTGTTGTCCATAGCTCCAAGCATGGAGTGAAGAGCACCTACAGGGAGGACAGCACAGGGGGCATTATCAATACGAACAGCCAAAAGCAGTCAACACACTGAGGTACTTTATAATAGGACACCGCACGCTGTCAGTACAGTGAAGCCACTGCTTACCCAGATTGTAGAGAATGCAGGCCTGCTCATAGCTGATATCATCATGGGTGACAGTCTTTCCAGAGAAAATCTCAGTCCTGTGAGAGACAGGATGAAGCAGAGAGAAAGGGAGGGGGTGAAAGGGAAAGAGAAAAGAAAAGAAAGAAAGAAAAAACCCTTTCACATACACAGTACAACCTTATCCTAAAATGCTGCAGAACTTCACTATTTAGGCGTCATGTGTGAATGAGAAAATGAGAAAAGCTTCTTGAGCAATGTGCCAGCTTGAGGCATAGTAACATTAATGTAAATGTTGAGGTTAAACATTAGTGAGAAGCCACAACATGAATGGAACAAGAAAGCAAATCTCTGCTTGTTTTGCCAAGATATCTATCCAGCTACGTAGTTTCTCGCAACTGCAAAAAAATAATAATGTGAACAAAAGGACTGTTGAGTATCTCACTCTGTAACAGCACCGCTTGCAGTGTGCGAGTGAGCACCACAGTCTCCTGATCAAATCCGGCCCGGGGCTGTACCGACTGTGGCCGGCAGCCCTGCAGTTGCGCTGCACAATTGGCTTTGCATCGCCCGAGGGATGTATGGGTGGGATTCAGTCACCAGTTGCCCGTGGCTTGAGCACATGTGCGATTGGGTCTCCTCTGCCTCCACTCTGCGTGTGCACAGCTTGTGGCTGCGGTGTGAAAAGAAGCAGCTGGCTGGCACCATGTGTGTTTCGGAGGAGAACTGCAAGTCGTCTTCAATCTCCCGAGATGGCAGCAGGGGGTTTGAGCAGGTTTGTGCATAGTTAGTGAACTGGACATTCCAAACGCAGGTGGGATTGGAGATGCCAAATTTAACAACAAAAAAATTGAATCCAGAACGTACACCCTGCCTTTGACGTACTTCCATCCTGTTGTTTCCTCATTTTGAGTATTTGACAGCTGCTGTTCAAACAACAATCACTGGCACTGTCGTGTGTGAATGCCACCAACCCACAGACTGACGAATAGTCATGAGATGGTAAACAAGAGCAGCCAGTGCTGCTGCCAGAAATGTTAACACAGCAACATTCCATACTAAATTCCGGCTAAAGAGCAAACAGTGCATCAGGTCCAGAGATGTTTATTAGGGAATACAGCAGAAAGCTCAGAACAGCACATGCATCCTCAGTAAGAACAATGCAAGTGTGATGCCATTATACCCTGCAGTTTCTTTTCACACAGAGAATACACAAATAGATAGGTGAATAGGGCAGGACTGTGTCAGGTGCTTGTTTCCAATGCAGGTGTCTGAATGACTTGGCTTGTGAAATCTGAGATGACAGCAAGGATCTGTGTTTGCGTGTGCATGTGTGTGTGTGTGCGTGTTTGCGTGTGCGTGCATGCACGGCATGATTGTGGTCCTCACCAGGAGATTGGCACCGCGGCCTCCTGGCCTGTCCCCAGGGGTACCCTGCTCTGAAGGTAGTGCAGCTGACCAAAGTACTTCCGCAGCGTGCTACACCCCTCAAAGTCCCGCGTCACATTGACCGCGCTCTGTAGGGGACACACAGAAGGCTCAGCCAGGAGGCATGCAAAAACACACAGCCTGAAACTAAACCATCCACTGTACCCTTAATTAATAATGATCAGATATGCCCTATTTTTACAATGTAGAAAGACTGGAAATAGCAATGTCCTGGGGCCTCCTGCTGGGGGACTGGGCATCTCCACTCCTCTGCTTCCTGAACATCTTTCTCACCATAAATATGCGCGTCTTCCAATAAGGAACACTATGCTCATAACAGAATAACGACACCACCTCCTCTCTTACCGTTAGTGTGAGAATGTTTCCTTGCTGCCTCCCTACCCTTGTAGCTCAAGGCCTCCCCCCTCTTGTATTTCGCCATAAACAAACCACCTTCACCACAGTCCCTCCTGAACCCGGACCACTACCCTTTCCCATTCCTCCATCACTTACCAGGCGCAGCTGCTCCAGCTTCTTCAGCTGCTCATTGTAGTTTTCTGGGTTCTCGCCATAGTTCTTCAGGATGAACTGGGACAGAGAAAAGAGGAGAGATACGAGTCACTGAGCCATGCAACTCCCAAGGGGGCCCTGAAACCAGTCACCCACACCTCCCCAGAACCATTCTGTTTCTGAGATCCCAGCCCTCCTCAGGAATGAGATTTCATTTAACTCACCCCTTTAATCATCTCACGGTGATAACCGTATAACTGCTGGTATTTCATAATGACCTTCAGAACTACAATTGTGCTTTAGCATTGGGCATATGAACAGAATCAAACAGTTTCTACAGTGATATAAATTACGGCATTACAGTAAATCTAAAATTAGAAAACAGGGACAAAACACAGAAAATATACAACTGTTTTATAACTATAGCATGTGTTTGTCAATACCTGGTACTAGATGCACCAATACCATTTCCTTTGGCAGATTCTGATACAGAGCATACTAACACACTACATTATATCAAGAAAATTTTGCAGACAGGCTGAGCTCTATCAATATACATTGTGATTATGTATACATTAACTGACTATGATTGCTGCGCTTTTCCCTGTTTTTGCCTTTTGTTTTTATTTTTCCTGTTAAGCACATTGAGCTGCAGTCTGTATGAAAGGTGCTATACAAATAAAGTTATTATTATTATTATTATTATTGTCTGTGAAGCACTTTGTGTGACATGCTAGAAATGTGCTATATAAATAAATAAATAATCTAAAACCCCAATAAAAAATTCTGGGAAAAAAAAAAAAAAAACTAAGTCAGCCTTAAGGCACTGCTCACAACCTAAGATAGATTTTCCTCTACACTTTCCTCTTCCTCTGCCTTTTGACGCCGTGTAGAAAAGCATTATACAAATAAAATTGTGTAGAATGAAAAACAAAGACCTACAGCTGAAGTTTGCTATCATCTTGATTCTATTCAATTGCACATAATTAACTAAACCAATGCTACCTAGTCTTGTGTTCATTTGAACAGAACTGTAACGTTCTCAAGAAATAGAAGCATTCCTGCTATGTCGAATGCCAACATATTTTTCTGTTCATCCACAACACGTGAGGCTGCACTGAAGAGTCATTCGTCATTGCTAGGTGGAGAAAAGAATTTGCACGTCATAGCAGGGAAATCCCACTTTTGGACTTCCCAATACTGACAATGAACCGCATCAGTACAACACTACTTGATACATAAAATTTTCAGGCCTGATGAAGTTGTTTTACAAAAACACAAATCCAAAATTGCCCTTGATCTTCATTTTTGGGCTGACAGCTTGACCACAGTGAAAAGTGACTGAGCAATCAAAAGAGATTGTAAATGTCTGTCCAGAAGATGACCATGATCATAAATTTACTTTTATTAACTTTTGTTTAATGATTTTGTCTTTCAGGTATGATGGGAGATGCAACCACACTGTCCAAAACAGAAAAAAGTTACTTTTCATGAGAAGCCTTATAGTGTAATACAAGGGTGCACAGCAAGGGCTGATCTGTTTCAGGATTTTGTGCCAACTCATGCTCTTAATTATTTAATTTGTTCAACCATATCTCAATCTGACATTTGTATGAGCATCAGCTACAGCCGCAGACTGCAAGTATATCCTAAAAATTTCACAGTGCTCAAGAACAGGAGTAAACTAGTGTAGTTTATAGATCCATCAGAAAACTAAAACCAAGGTAATTTGTTGGAACAAAACCAACACGCAGACCAGCCCTCCAGGACTGGAGTTGTGCAACCCTGATGTAATATCTTGCACAGAGGAACGGATATTTTGCTAAAAACTATTACATGGGCATTGACAGCAAAGTCTTATGACACTGGTAAGTGGGTGAATGTTCAGTGAAGGAAACAAAACATTTTGAATTTTTTTAAAAATCAGGCAAGTCAAAAACCTAGTGCTTTGTACCTCTAGGTTGCACAACTGAGATCAGGATCAAAGGTTCTGGAAAGTTAAAACAGTGCTTTTAGGACCAGTGTTTAATTTTGACACCATCCCTCACACCACTATTTTTATGGATGTTACAACCATTTTCCAGACTGTCCTAAACATTAAATTCACTCCCTGTTTCTCATTCCCAGGCCCTCTCATTCCTCCCCACCCCCACCGTTCCCTTCATAAACTCCTCCTAACTCACACAATTATTTCTGGGTATGAGGGAACCTGAGGTGAAGCCAGTTTGCCCAGAGCTTTCTAGAACTTTAAGACCAGGAAGTACAAAGGGTATTATTTATTTGAAACAGGAAGGACAAAACAAGCTATTTATAAGTCATCAGCTAATTATAATACTTTTCACGTATGGAAATAAAGGTTAAATTCCAACTAAGAGCAAATGACAAAAGATACCGCGCTTACTTATAGAAACATCAGTCTGGCAGGTAAGCTCAGAAAAACTCCACGCATTATAAATTATCAAAATACAGAAAAGTCTTGGCTTTTCTCTTACAAACTGGTCCAAGGCATGTGACAGTGACATCATCTGAACACATGCCCCCAATTGGAGCATGATGACATCAGCAACCCAGGCTGCTTCCAGTTTACTGTAAGATAAGTGAGAAATAACAGAGCACAAGCCAAAAACCGAGGGAGTGGCAGCAAGTACAACACACACACACATTTACTGTAAGAATTCCCTCCCTCATAAACTGCACTGATAGAACATTCATGAACATACTATCAACTGCACAAACACCATATTTTCTACTTTCCAGATTTTATTTCTGGATTAACCAAGTGGTGGTACTTTGGTGGTCTATATCATGTAACAAATCTCACCTGCTAACTTTGCTATCTACCTTGCTATCCTTTACAATCTAAACTGCCAAGAATTTTTGTAAATTAGGTTTTGAAATATTATATTCTGGATACAGGCTGACTGTATGAGTCCACAAGACTATTTGAGGCAAACAGCAATGTGGTGCAGTCTGCAGGCTAGCACAGGACTACCAGATTGATTCCACAATGAGAAAAATGTATTAAATGGGATACAACACGTGATAGATCACTACAGTGGTTCTGTAACAATCTGCTATCCCTACTGTGGGTGGGTGTTGCCCTTTTAACAACACAGGAGATTTTCCTATCAAATTCAGACTCCAAAAATTAACATAGCATACAAGACAATGCCTCTGGAGAATGATAGAGAATTTTTTTAAAATCCCATGTGAAATAGGCTAAATCTGATATTAGCCCCATGTGCAGTGCAGGGTCCTTGACACACAAATAAAATGATATGATTTGGCTGAGGGAAATTTGAGATGAATGACATGGATACCCAAAAGTATGTCTATATGATCTGAATGGCACACAAACACATTTGACCAGAAAGGGTAGGCCACAACTAATGGACTTGACCACAGTATTCAGTTGCTGGGCTGAGATGCTGCAACTTGTAATACAAAACCTTTTTTAGGTGTTTGACATTGATCAGTAGAAACAATGATAAAGGAGTAGCCCTCACTGTAGAGAGAGGGCGTGGGTATGGTATTCTTCCTAGACATTTTAATTTCATTTACAAATGTCTGCCTTGAAAGCTGTATTCACCATTTCATAAACTGACTGATGGATTAATATTCATGGTCTGTCTTGAAGGTTGATAGGAATGTTCCCAGGCGTGACTAAATGTGGGCCTATTTAAAATCAGCTGTGCTGACTAATGGGAGCTGATCTTTTCACAAAACGTTTCGGGCAGTATGGTAGCAAAGCTTTTGCCAAATTTGCCTAAACAAATTTCATGCAAATGGCCGAGTAATACTATGTAAAGTCTCAGTGTCTGCATGTTTGTAAATAAACTGTTTTATATACGTTTGAGCTCTGGTAATCTTTTCAATCTTTGGTTGTCCAAAGAACCGACGAGCTTTGTGGCAAGGCTAATGCTTTACTTTTTTCTATACATTTTTCTGAAGCAGTGTGGTGCAACTAGCTTTCTAGTGACATTACTAAAGGCAAACTATAAAAAAAGCAGGTGCCAAATTAAGTTTGATAGCCATTTCATATTTAACACTAGCAAAATGTCCATGTTGTCTCAACCTGTATAGCTAGAATTATACATGCCAACAGTGACATGTGCGGTTACAAAATGTAATATTTGTAGTACACTGGTTAGATATTTTTAACAGGTTGAGATAAAAGTCAATATCTGCTCTCAGTCAACTTGTTCATTATAACCCATTGAGCTTATATAGTCTCTTAATTACCTTCACTGATAAAAGCTTTGGTCTTATATCCCATGGGACTCTGTGTTTATACCTTGGATACTATCAAAGAAACATGGATAAGAATAAGGAGGTCATATGTAAGTACCGTAGGTAAAACTTATTCTTAGTTGGGTAGAAATAATGGACTCTACTAATCATGCCTGAAACCACTCGGGAACTTTAACATGAAAAATGCCTTTTCCACAGTACAACGAAACTAATCAGCTTATATGGTAGGTTACAGGTAACTCTGCATGGTTGCATGATCAACTAACTGCCTGTGATGTAGGATAGTTGCACTCAAGGGTGCCTACCAGGGGTGGATTTTCCAAATAAGACTCTACAACAGATACTGAACTCAGTTAAGCCACTATCTTACTTAACCTCTCCACCAAACACTCAAATCCATCCAGAAACAAGTAATAGCACCACCATCCATAAGCATTCATTTCGCAGGAAAACATTTTTTCCCGGACCTGAACCAAATCTTGCGAAATGTGTTTCTTTGGAGACCTCCCACAGATTTATGAGATGCTGTCCTCATAGGAATTGGGCTCACCCCCAAACAATACAAAAAGGAACACTGCAGTACAATGCTCAACTTTTATTTATTTTTTAAATTTGCACCATTTAATTAACCAGGGACATGCCAAATTAAACTCAAATGTCAAATAACATTAAATGTATTTAAGCCATTACCAAAATACTACAACGGCAGGATGCCAAAGCAGAGTCACTGCTTGGACTGGGTTCGGTAGGGTGGTCTGGAATCCAGCCATACAAAAGCCACCCAACTCCGGCTGAACATGACACAGTGGCCAATGCTTCCTGTAAATGCTGCGTAAGCACACCATCAGCAACATGGGGCTTAGAGTGGCCCTTGGAGGCCATGACTCTGTATCTGCTAAGGGGTGAGAAGGGGACACCACTGCACCCTTGCTGACTGACTGCCACGGAGACTACTGTAGTCACTGAGCCTGGGCCAACACAGATGTCGGCAGCACAACTGACCAGGAGGGTGGGGCATCAGCACAACAACCAGTGCCCAATTTTTATTTTTTAAAGATGAACTGTGAGAGAGAGCGCGAATTGCAGAGAACCGGGACCACTCCCTGTCCCCCAATTCAATGAGACTGGGGAAACGGACCTGTTTACAGTACAGACAACAGAGACCAACTATATCAGCGCTGATTTTTATATAATGCACCGGCAACCCTGCAATCATGTAGCTAAATTCTAATATTCCACTGCTAAGGAACTAAGAATATCTCACCTGAAGCCATGGAGGCCATAGTTTTATTTAACTGAAACACTACACTAGCATTATAAACGTAATAAATTTGATTATTCAAATAACCCCGGTGCAACACTGGGAAGTTAAGCTAACTAGCCAGTATTTATTAGCCTACAAACCCCAAACAAGCAGGAGGCTTCCCTTTAAGGATGGCTACCTACATAATCTCGACAGCTAGTTACACAGTCAGAATAGCGATTAGAAAATAAAACAGCCTAGTAACGATTATTATTTTTTTTTTTGTTTACATTAAGTTATGCAGGCAGCTAGCTAGCTAACAAACTAACTTAAATCCACACGGCCTTGTCTGACTCTAGCTAGCTCAGCTAACACTAACCGGGTAATTTTCTAACAACAAACTAGCAGCATATTGATAATAGCTATTATATATAACATTAATTGTCGATAAGATACATCCGATTTGAGGCAGAGACAGGCTACATTTAATAACAAATAAGATTTCACGATGTCCCGTAAACCTTATCCACTTCCGATTGCGCTCGCTCTGTGACGCCCTGTTGCTCCGACCATGAATGCTCCGCTCACCTGCTTGACAGACGGGCTGAACTGGAACTCCCCTGCCTCTTTTAGATCGAGCCATATCATGGGCATTCGAGGCACTGCCTCCATTGCGGCCAACTACTTTGTCGTATCCTCTGACAATGCTGCTTTCTTGTCCAATCTAGTATGCAATATGGTTGTTTAATCGTTTCCGCAAGAGTTTCGGTAATTGTTTTTATTTGTGCTCCCTCAATGTCTGTGTCATATCCCATACAGTACTCCAACAGGAAACTAAGGACATTAAGGAGGTGACGTTCATAGAACTTTGCCCGCAAGTACACATGGGAAATGTAGTCACAAGCCTAGCCAGCAGGTTTAGTTAATGCTGTGGATTGTGGAATTGAACTAACACAGCTTGCGGATAGTATGGTTTTCAATGCATGCAAAGTATACTTACCTATAGGCTAAATGAGCAAAATTCAAGAACATTTATTGCGACTCTCCTCTATTAAAAAAAAAAAAAAAAAAAAAGATGACACATTACACATATCTTGCATAAACTCAAAATGTTTATTGATTGATTAATTAATTCATTCATTGAACATGGACACTGCACACTGATCAAAATTTTCCGTCATTACATTAACTTAAATGTGCCCACACAACAGCCAACTGAACGTATCACGATTTAATGTATCGACAAATCTACCAATTAGCCATGCAACACGATTATGTTTTTAACAAATAATATGATCAACTAGAGAAATATCGCACAGAAGACTAGACGTAGGCAACATTGTATGCATTCTGAAAACCATACGATCCACAATCTCAGCTATCAGAGGACCTACTGCGGCCCGTGGCTAAATCTATTATTCTGAACCATTTTTTGAAGTTTTGGGCGCTGCAATGTCCGTTCTGGCTGATAAAGTCGTTATCTGGGACAAGAGCGCCACCCAGGGTAAAAGAAGGAAATGTGCTCTGCTTCGTCTCCATAGGAACAAGAATAAACACGGATGTGGAACAACAGCTTTGTTGTAGCATGTTTCCGCAATAAATCCACGCATCACGAACAAGGTGAGCACATTTTTCGTAACAGTTTTTTTATTGCATTGTCTTTCCAAATATCCTGACGAAAGAAAAAAAAAAAAAATACTGTCGGGTCGATGTTTGCTTTTCGCAAAAGGATGGGACAAGATTGCAACAGATTGCAACTAAACAAATGCTTGCATAAAAAAATAATGCAGCAATATGCTTTGCTTTGATTAAAACCAAGTCTGTCACTCATTCATTGCAGTCACACAGTGATTATGACTAGTTAATGCTAATTAATTCATTCACAGCTTCACAGTAAAAAAAAAAAACAACAAAGAAAACTAGCACTCTCGAGTCATTTGTTTGCTGTGGGTTATAAATGCCCTCAGTATGTACCAGCTAATGTACCATCCCAGTACAGCTGCCAGACACAAGTAGACTCTGCCACAGTCAATCTCCACCGTTCTCTTTTTCATTTCATATTGATTCTGAAAACATGGGTCAGCAAAGACTAAAAAAATAAATAAAATAAAGAAACTGTATGGAGCACAGTGTGTGTCCTATAATATGGTGACATGGGAGGTGCATGCGTCATATTTCTGCCTCTTGAGTGCAAAGAAGAAATCTGCATTTGAAATCTAAACATCTAGACGTTTGGGATTTTTTGTGTGGTGTGATTGTATCTCATGGAAACACCAGGGAATAGCAAATCCCCAGCTAACAGTTTGAAACATGATCCTCTCATGCTGCTTCTCACAAGACAAGATGGTCTCACCTTACTGTAATTTTGCAGCACACACAAAGGTATATTCACCCTACAGTGGGAGCTGTGAACCTTCATGACAGTGATTTTATGTATATTTGTGCCCACATGCTAGGCTAATTACCAATTACTGTCCAAAAATAAGCCAAAATAAATAGAAAAATAGCAAAGCAGCTTGTGCAAAACTGACCAGTTTATTTTTTGTAGTCATTTGTTAAAACTGTAAAAGCTACAGGTGTAATAAAGCGTTTTGTCCTGTGGTTTTATATTTACCGCAGTCCCCAGAGATTTAGGCTTGAAAGTCCTCTTACTGGCAGCCTACCTTGGTGAAGATGCCCAAGTTCCGGGAGTTGGGAGCACGATCAGCTTCCTTCCCTGTTTCCTCGTTGACCGCTGACCCCAGCAGTCTGATAGCTAAGAGATACATTATCCAGCAGAGACTGGGCCGTGGGAGTTTTGGCACGGTGTATCTTGTGCACGACACCAAATCCAGAGAGGGAGAATACTTGTAAGTGAACCTTCTTTTAGACATTTATAACATGCTGTAATGAATGCAATGATTCAGGTCTACGTACAGCCACATTTCCCTTTTCCCATTACATCAGAAAAGAAACATCAGTTAATGTTACACTTTTTCAACTGTCTACACAAAATTGTTTAAGGTCAGTTGTTGTCAAATTCATACGTAGATGTAAATGCACACCCCCCCCCCCCCAACATAATTTAATAATTACTAATATTAATCTCACTCAGTATTTTGTGCTGAATGATCAAATGCATGCTCTATATCTCTCATGTGATTAGAGGAAAATAACCTGCTCCTGGTGATAAAAAGTGAGGTTTTATGTTCAGCTATAATGAGTGATTGCTTGTGCTGATAATAAGAAAAGTTGTGTTTAATTTGGCATGTAGTGTCGATATATCTATTGTCCAGTAGCCGCATGCTACTAATCATGGCTGTGAAAGGCTGAATGCTTGATTTTAGACCACTTTGAAAGCATACTAGCCAGCAAAAATGAAAGCCCAGACAAATTATAAACAAACCTCATTTAAAAAATAAATAAGCCTCATTAGATCCACAGGGTTAGTATGTGTGGGTTACATTCACTGATACACGTATCTCAGGCTTTAATTTTAAGCATCCAGAAGCATCCAGTTTTGGTGCCAAGGAGACACATGCTCACATATAAAAGGATTATTGTGCTGAGGAATTACTAATAGATTTTCAGAGAACGAAGCAGGGTGGTTTTTTAAGATGATGGACTGACAAGGGGGCGCAGATAAATGTTTTATTATAAATGTAACATGCAGTCAGCCTTGAAATGTACAGCCAATTTTGCTTCTTGAAGACATAACAACATGGCCAAACTGAGTGGTACTACCTAATTACTGTCTTTTACTGTCAAATGTCATTTGTTCTGTTCCATGCCACAGGCGTTCAGTATTCTGATTCATCTGACTAGTGATTTTGTTCAGCATAGAGACAGTTTTATCCTTATCTGGCGTTGATAACATTTATGCAATTAAAAATTTAAGAATGGTGTCTGTTAGCAGGTTGTCAGTTTGTCATGTGTACTCAGGCTGCATAATAACTGTGCACTGTCCAGTGTATCCAGTTGAGCATGTAAGATCATTTCTTCTAGCACTGTGAAGGGAGTGTAATTTGGCAACAGGGCTTGAGGGTAGCCACATCTTACCAGCTCCTAAATCTGAAGACTTAGTATCCTCGCGATAAAATGACACCTGGGGAATTTGCAGCTTGTTTCTGTTTCCAGTTAAATTAGCTTCCTGTCAGATGTCTTTGCTGTGGTTCATAGAAAAGTATTGCCTTTTGCAGCACTTTTATGTTTTGCCCAACACTCACAAACAATGTGAAACTAGGCACACAAACTGGACTGCATATGATAAACAATATGGCTGAAATGCTATATGCATGTTGATGGTTATGAAGCATAGCTCATGGCGTACCGCTACCTCCTGAGGCCTGTACACTGCTGCTTATTACTTGCTCAATGGATCACAACTGCTGGGGACTTCGCTACCCTCCCCACGTTTGATTATTGTCTGCTGTGCAGAAGACTAGCAACTCGTTCCTCAACTTAGTCAACTTTTATTTGAGCAATTCTGCAAATGGCCATTTGGTGGCAGAAATGGTCTATGTCAGGGGTGTCCAATCTTATCTGAAAAGGGCTGGTGTGGGTGCAGGTTTTGCTTTAGCCCATCACTACAACACCTGATTCAACTGATTAACTAATTGTGGTCTTCAATGAAGATAATTCATTGGATAATTGGATAATTAGAATCTGTTGTCTTTGTGTTAAGCTCAAACAAGAACCTGCACCCACTCCGGCCCTTTTCAGATCAGATTGGACACCCCTGGTCTATGTTTTTATGGCCCCCAGTTTAAGGCTGTAACATACTGTAGCCTATATGTCACATACTGCATACTGAATATAGGAATACACTTGCTTTGGAGAAATGGCAGTACTGGCAAAGTAGCTAAAATCTTGTTGCATAAATTATTGTCTGTAAACTGAATAAGGAAAACAACTAGCCTATTTAAACTGAGAAATGTTAGCCAAGAGAAGGAGAAGTTAGAGTAGCATTGCCGAAATATTATTTTCCATGAATGATGTGAGTAGAATTCATTCAAAAATAGCATACAGGTTATTGTATTTTGATTAAATAGGAGTGCGCCTGGTTAGCAGATGCATGGTCATGTCCTGAGGTTATATTTTCAGCGTTTGAGGTGAACTTTGATGTCATGATTTAGGTTCCCAAATACCTTAAAATTACCTGGAACAGCAGTGATCATGTTCTGCTCTCTGTCTGCTGTCTACAAAACCAGGGCTCCTGAGCCAAATGTGAAAATAGGAGCCTTATATCACAAGAAACACAACAAGCAGAATGTGTAAATAAACTGAGCTGGACTGCCAAATTACATCACCATAAAACTCAGTTTTAACCATCAAACTCTTGTACTTGTACAGTCAGGCACTCCATCAGAGGTTTACAACTAGCCCCAATACAAATGTGGCTCTGCAATATTATAGTATGTCGTTCATTATGTAGATAGGAAGGTAAAATGTCCCTCTTTGGTTTCGAAAGATCATGTTTATTATCCTACTGTGTGCTGTTTTGACAAACATTTCCAGGGGAACTTCTTTGCTGTGGCAGATTTGTTCCATAATTGTCGAATATGCCTGCAGAATTAGCATCGGCATCACCATGCATCCCTATTGAGTATTTAAAAGCAAAAGGGCGTATCTCTACACAATAAAAGAAGAAGAAATGGCAACCAATTAGACCTATGGTCTATTCACTGTCTTGGTGCTGGGAGATGCCACGCCTGGGGTCATTATCTGCTGGATACTGTACTTTATTTTCCATTCATCACCACATCCCTGAAAGACCCTCACAGACGTGCTGCCCAAAGCACCCTGGCCTTGCTACAGAACACTGATGCGTCGAAGCACCTCTCACTGTCGGAGCCGCGCACCTACCAAGCGTCATTGTGCATATCTCCTTTTTGTTTTCTTTAAGCTGCATTTGATAAATGCCTCCCTTTCATGACTGAGAAATGTCAACGCGCCATGCGACTGAACAGCCCACTCCAGCTCCTTCAGCGCCTCATTAGCTAGCTCTGTGGCCTCCTCTCTGTGTTTTGGCCAGTGGGGCCACAGTGAGCTCCAATCCACCAGAGAGTTGCATTATGGGTACTGAGCATTTGGCAATATTTGCTCCCCATGGCATTGCGCTGTACTGTGTTATATGTCAGCATATATTCAGCAACCATCTGTCAATTTTCTGTCAGCTGTAAGCCAAAACACTTTTGGTGTTTTTTGGCTTTTGGGGCTTGTTAACAATGAATATATTTTTGTGCTTCCATTTCTCTCAAAGTGGCTGAAATTCTTATATCCAGTTTTTTACCTTTTCGTCATGCAGCTTTGTAGAACTGCAGGGCCGCAGAAGCATATGATTTTTTTTTCTTATGGCAGGACCTTTAACACCAAATTGTATTTAAAAGAAAACCTGAAATACAATTTTTAGGTGGAGCTGGTCTGATATCCTACAAATTTTATCACTAGAAAAGATTTCATACTTGCTTTGACAATTGAGGATATAACATTAGCATCAGTAATTTACTAGAAAATCATTTACCATTTCAATGATTTAAAACAACAACAGACTCAAATAAAAGTACCAAAGCTTTATAAATGTCTCTGCTCCCAAGACAGCATTTTGATTCCAGCAATTAGTTTGAATGGGGAAAAAATTGTAAAATGACCAGATGCTGATTCTTAATAATACCTTTCCACGGTCCTCCATTCAAAATACTAGCGATAAAGCAATCATATCATAGAGCATGCTGAACTAAACACAAACCTTCATACGGTCTGATTTTAATATACACACGGAAGTAATATTTCTGACAAATATGTCCACATAAATGGCTAGGCCAGCTAGTTTAACATTTGTGAATAGACGTAATGGAAATTGCTCAACTGCTTAGTAAGAGTAGAATGGTGCGTTAAAGTAATTAATTATATAGTGACAAAGGAATGGTTATCATCCAATAAGGCTGCAAAAAGCTGCTTATACACCTATTTTGTTAACTTATAGCAGCAGGGGAACTGAACACAGTCATTTTGACTTTTTGCAAGTGCCTTCTTCAGTGTGTTTAAAATTGTCTAGGTGCATCTGGCTATTAAAGTGATACGGGTATTGACTTAGAGGTGATAAATAGATGATTGACATTAAGTTAAGAAAAATAATAGAATGGTATACACAAAAGGCATTTGCAGAATGGTCTGTGTGTTCTGTTCTCCTGCTCCTATATGTTAATAAAATAGCTATGTAGAGAAAATCGTTACAGCCTTATTGTTGTCTGTGAACCATTCCCTCTGTACTGGATACAAGTCATGGACAAATTATCCAAAACCTTCAGACAGAGCTTCTGTCTTTCTCTGCCCTTTGAATCATGGGAGATCTGACCAAACCCACCATCATCACATCACAAAATCGTGCTAATTGCAAAAGCCATGAAAAATATAGCAGAAAAATTGACTGATGAAATGATGAAAGCTAACCAGCACTAGCTAAATCTTATGACTGAACATGTCACTTAAGATTTTTAAATAAACTGAGTTCAGATCCATCCACAAACCCAGCAATGCATAGAGCCCAATTGCTTCCTTCTTTTGACTTTTTTCTCAGTACTCTACAGTCACAGCCAGCTGCTGGCATAGACGCCCTATGCGGTTATTTTAGGGCCACAACTATCTGTGGGACACTTTTTAAATTTGCAGCATTCACAGGGTGTGAATAGCTTTATCGATGCTACTGCTCTTGCACTCACACGACCCTCCCCCCAGGTCCACAATCACTTCCCCCTCGGTTCATTCTCGTTTAGGGCCACCAAAATCCTACAGCCAGCTCTGTCTACATTGCTCTCAATTTATAGAAGTATATATAACTGCAAAAATAATTTAGGAGCACATCTACTGGTTGAGATGAATTTCACGTTCTCATACATTTTTCAACTTAGTAGCACATGTGCTCCTTGGAAGAAAATGCGTCATAATTAACACAATGGCACTCTGTTCCCTGAATTTTCATAATCACATGTATAGTTTGCCTTCAAAATATATAACCATATCTACGTTGTCCATTTCCTACTATACCACTAATTTTCCACCCCAGTTTTATGTTAACAATGTTCTTATGCTTAGGTAATCTTTTGTTCTAGGGTATGATATCACATGGGTATTTTTGGTATTATAATGAAACAAAGGATAGTCACGCAGGTGCGAAATTCAGTCCTAGAAAAGGAACTGAGGAGCAATCATCTTTATTGCCGTTTTACTGATTGTTTGGGTCAAATCTGTTGTAGTATACTGTAGCTCTTTAAAAATGTTACGAGTGCATTAACTTTGCCGTGTTTGCTCTCTTGAATTCATTAACTCAACGGCTTTGTTCTTCACCAGTAACATATGGTGCTTGTTCTCCAGGTGGTTAGTCAGTCTGCTGTTTTACATTTTTCAAAGCGGGGCACATTTGGGACGACCCCTTAGTGATCACATCATTGATCTGTAGTCAGTTTTTTTAAACTAAGGACGCTGTGGTGAGCATAAACAAAAGCATCAGGAGTTGAGGGCACCTTTTCATTGAATGCTTTGTCAGTTTCTGTCACTATTTTATGATCTTTCACACTTTCCCATTGCTACAGTATCGCTGAGAGAGGGCTCTGTTATTCAAGAGTGTGTAAGTATATATATATATATATATATATATATATATATATATATGCACTTATATATGCACTTATGATGCATGACACTCAAATGAATTCATATGGATAATTTCATAGGAGATTGGCAGTGCATGTATGCACTGCTGATAAGGCTGATCCACTGGGGCATGAAGAATCAGACACATGTTATTGATGAGTAGAAACCTTATTTGCACAGACCTTTACATTACCTTCTGTGTAGTATAGCAGATTGGATGTGGACCATCATAAATATGCTCGACGTGAAGGATAGGTTTGAGTGACCTACCTGTACATATGCGCGGACAGGAAGATGCACACACAAATGAACTTGCTCGTAACCTAGAGCAGGGCTGCCAATCCAGGAGGTGTATCTTGTTGAGGTGCTAATTAGTAGAATCAGGTGTGCCTAATTAGGGTTGGAATGAAAAAATACATTTTTTCAGACAGTTACTCTCCAGGAACACAAAAAGAAGCACACATGAATACTTTTCGTGGAACATAAAACATACATGGAAACATCCATTATGTACATCTGTGTACTCACAAAGACGCAGATGCACATGCACACACACACCCTCACTCTCACACACACACACACACACACACACACACACACACACACACACACACATAGCAACAGTTGACAGTTCCTTGCTCTGAAATGTGGAGGGAAATGTGCACTTTTTCATGCATGGTAATGTGCAGACTGACCTACAGACAAATATATTTGGGGAACTGGCCCATGGTCAACTCTTGCAACTGAAATCTTACTTCCATAGGTAAGATTTAGAGTGACGCTTTCAAACACACAGCACATTCTTTGGTTGATCATTTCATCATTTGTATATGTGAAGACTGGGCTCAGCGACGTGTTTATTGCAGATTCCTATTTGCACCAGATGGTGATCATGTTTGTGACCTTTTACTTGGCTGAATTTCCTGGATAACTGTAACAGAAAACAGCCAGAATAGTGAAGATGTCAATTGTCTCAATGATGACAATGTATCTGTGAAGTGAACCTTGTGTCTCAGTCAGATTGAACATGGAATTGCCCGAGGTATTTGGTTACTAACAGCCAGGCTATATTTTGCCAAGAAGCTCTCATCTGTTTTATTAAAATAGCTTGAGCGATGCATTTTCCTTGGGGGGTCAAAAACACTGCCCCCAGTTGGAATCGGTATCCATGACCCACTAGTTATAACTGATTACATATCCATCACTCCAACAGGCTTAAGTGGAATCGCGGGCTAATGAAAACAGATACACTGGCACAAAGAGAAATGTGGGCAGAACACTGCTCCCCAGGGTGGCAGATAATTTTCCCTAATGACGGCTTTTTATGCTGCATCAAGATTGAAAGCCAGGCCTCCTGCTTGTCTTTGGTAACTAATATCTGGTAGCAGAACATAATGAATGCTTATTTCAGCCCTAGTGATAGCCACTTCATTGTGGTGTCAAAAAAGCAGGGTTGGAATGAACAGCAATACGTTCCACCACTTGTTTAATAAATAAAAGTGACAGGCAATGTAAGAAGGCAAGACATTAAATGGGAGCAGTACTTATATTTGTGAGTAGCGCTCACCATTCTGGATAAAGTAATAATTGTGTCTTTTTTTTTCTCTCTCTCATGTTCTCTCCAGCCTCTTCCTCCTAGCAATCAGCAAACCCACTATACGTCACCCCAGTGCTTCAAAGCACATTAAGTCACATCAGAGCATTTGTAGAAACAGTCATTATCAACTAATTAGCCTCTTGAAATTTTTATTTAGGCAATAGCTGGTTGTTTACAAAGATGGACACTGACTGAAAAAAAAAATACTTGATAATAGTTATTTTCGGTTTTCTGGAGCCAATGTCCTGTGACAAAAACAACCTCCACTATAGCGCTGTGAATTGGACCAGAAATTAAAATTTGAATATTCCAAAAAATAACAGAGATTGGATTTTTTTTTCAGATATTTGAATTGCTACAAAATTTATAGGATCCTCTAAACATGGCCTATCATGCATTGTAAGTCCACCAGTTTGTTAAATTTCTTTTTATTATGCAATCAAAAATATTTTATACAAAGCAAAAACCTTAGGCAAAACCTTTCCTGTTGAAATTTTGATTGCATTTTTAAGTTCTTGCATGTTGTAATTTTGGTTGCATGTTAATGTTTCGGGGAGTTTTTGTGTCTTGAAATTCTGGTTTCCTGTCAAATACAATCTTGTGGGTGGAATCCATATGGAGGCATAGGCCAGTCTCAGTATCAGTTCCATGTACTCCATACCAGGGCTGCTAGGTTTTTGGTTTTCATGCCAAATTGGGCTACATTTTAGACTTAGTAGTAGATTTAAAATCACTTGCTGTGGGTCACGGTTTTTTGGGCGGTTATTTAGCAAATGCGGTCACGGAGGGACAGATAACTACATCAGAGTTCAGAATGGAGTCTAGGACAAGGGTATTCCATCAGCTTTGACTTACGAATAGAGATTCCTAACATTCATGACAGACTTAGCAAGAATAATTGATGTTAGCTGACATTATTGCTACAACTAATATTACCTGGTCTTAACATCAGTCTGTATTGGCAATTGCATGTATTGTGCACTCTGATGTAGTTATCTGTTATATTGTTCACTGTAGACATATGACAGGACAGGGAGCAATATAATGCATAACTACATCAGTTATCCATTGCAAAGGCCAGTACAGATGAAATGTGAATTTATGTTGCATTGAAACAATTTACCAAGACTTGGTAGCATTTGCTGTAGCAATAATATGTATATATATATATATATATATATATATATATACATATATACAGTTTATATATATATATAGTTTAACTTCCCTGTCTGAAATTCGGAGAGATCACTTAGCTGTGAGTGACATTAAAGGTACCTATTAACTTTGGCTATAAAAATATATGACCCCAGTTTCCTTAGCTCTGTTGAAATGTTGTTCTTTACTGTGTATATTCAACAATGAAATGTGTGTATATATATATATATATACTGTATAAATATATATTAAACACACACAAATATCCCACTGTACGTCATCCAATTTGGGTCACATTGGTTTACAAGTGCTTCCCAGGGTTTCCCCCCATCCAGGAGCAATCCATCTCACCCCTCGCCACCTTTACTTCTTACCTGTCAGCACAGCCCCCTGAGATGCCTGCTAGCGGCAGTTATTTTTACCTCTTCTCAATCAGGGCCATTGCACAGCCCCAAGGCCCCAGAGATGTTCTAGTGCACTGGCGCACCCCTGCAGTTCCCCTGAGTTCTTTTTATCCAGCCTACTGACATATCTGGGGCTCCCCTCGTCCCTGTTTAATTGGCGCTGCTGCTTCATCCAGCCTGATTCAAGCCATCTCCATAAATGGTGATGCAGTCTAACTGACCTCGATCAGCCATCATGCGGAAGCAGCTGATATATGTGGCTCATTTGGTTCTGTCAGTTTGATGCTTAATTGGAGTTTCGGAAGGAAGGTGGATTTAGATTTTATGGAAAACTAGTGAATCTTTGTGTCGCTACAAAAGAAATGGAATGGCTAAAGAGTCTGAGACATGAATATGGCTGTCATGAATATTGTAGTAGAAGCACCATGAATACAGAAGTACCAGGTTGGTGCCAAGCCAGAGTGGAGGAGGGATGTGGTGGAGTTGTTTATTGTAATGATAATATAATAAATATAAACTTTATTTATATAACACCCTTCATACAAAGAAACAAACAGTGTAGAGTGCTTCATCCTGGAATTAAAGACAAACACATACAATATGTGGAACATCACATGCAAAATCAAATAAGTGGCTAAAAAAAATAGAAAAGGTGAATAAAATCAACAGCAATTATGTAAAGCCATCCCAAACAAGTGTATTTTTTCAGGAAGACTGGGACAGTCAACGGACACGGAAATGGATAGCAGGTGCATAAGCAGGCTTGGGCTCAGTGGTGATTTCGCCATTCATATTTATGCATCTTATTACACTCGTGCAGGTGGAAATGCATGCTGAGAGAAAGCAAGCCCAGAGCTTCTATAGCATGTAGGTCCAATGGGGTCCTTGCCGTCCTCATAGATGTTCCTGTGTTATACAGTATAGTTCCATGTGGGGTGGACATAAGTTGAATTACTAATGGAATTACTGATTGGAGAACTGGTTGTTTTTTTTTTTTACAACAGTGCCATTTCTTACTCTGAGTTAGTTGGAGATTTTTTTGCTATCATTTTATTCTTGATACCAGATTTGAGTTGGTAAGTCACTCTGGTTAAGAGTGTCTGCTAATTAATGTAATGTAATGTAGCACAGTGTTTTATGATCAAGGCTCTTAGATCACTGGGTACCAGGCTACAAATCATAAATCATTTGTGGCAGTAGCTATAGCATATTTATTTGAGTCCAGTGTTGACTATAGAAAAGAGGTTTTTGCTGTTATATTTTGTTCTATATGACATGACATGCATCAAAGATGAGACAGAGATGTCCTTTACCAACTTCCTCAGCCAAGAGAACTGCTTTGATTCAAGGCCCATCTTTTTTCCTATCAAGGACATGAGAGAAGGGTGAACACACAAGTTAATTAATGGGGCTCATCTGATATTCGACATAAATGGTGAAATAAAGGGGTAATGTAACACCTGGTGCACAGGCTTACTGGAGCTCCACGCTCCCCCTCTCCCCCTATCCCTGACACTGTTGGTGGAGAATGGAGACACTAAGATCTTGTATTTTCACACTGCAGACCTCCTGAACTCCGTGTATGGGGATTCTTTTTCTTCATGTATCTTTGATGTGAGGATTGAAGTTTCAAGTTAAAATTTTTCAATTTTTACTAAAATCTCAAAATGTCTGTAGTAATACTCACAGTAAAGGATAAGGTGAAGTCATTAACATTTCCCTGCTACACTCAACGATTCTGGGGGACATGTTTATTTACTGAACACCATTAGAGAACTGACGGTGGGACTTTTCAGTGTATAACTATGCAAACTAAACTATGACTGTACATGAAGGAATAAAAACTGAAAAATGAAGTACGTAGCATATGCTGTAAGGATGGATTTTACTCTGAGCTGTCTAGCCCAGAGTAGTTTTTACAAAAGTTATCAGTGAAAGTCTGTTTGTTATCCAGGACTACAGCAAGATGTTAGTCTGGAATGCAGACATTGTTGTGTTAGAAATGGTGACAGATCCCTGAGGGGGAGAATGTAGCTGGTAGTTTGAATACCTCAGTTTTGGCAAGAATGAGTTTCAGATGCTGACTGATCATCATTAGAAAGTATCATTTAGACAAACTTTGGTTTATGTGACATTATGTTCCCCTGTGGGTGGACATGGGAAAAACAGTTGTGTGTCATCAGCGTCGCAGTGGTGGTAGACAGCATGTGAAGATATTGAGTCAAGAGATTTGGTGTATAAGGAATACAGCAGGGGGGAAACAGATATCCTGGGGGGCTCCTGTGGCAAAGCTGCGTGACTTTGAGATACAGCCATGCCAGATGACCTGATAGGAGCAATCAGAAAAAAATGTATGAGGATAACCATTTGTGGGCATTGCCTGAGATTAGTTTTCTGTTGAGAAAGTTCTGTTCAGTTTCCAAAAGGACCTGATGGCCAGCTTATAATGTGGTGCCCTGAAATGAAAAAGCTCTAAATGGTCTGCCAAAAATATAATATAACATTATTATAACCTCCAGTGATTTACACTCAGGAAATTTTGCTATCCCAGCATTCAGTTGACCTGATTTAATCCTGAAGTGCAATATCTTGATCCTGATTGACTTGGAGAACTATTAAACTCAAATCTTTTTTCAGAATTATAGCACATCCTAATTTTGCCACAACCTTAATTTAATCCTGTCTTAAATGGTTATTTCCCCATGTATACTACTTTACTTTAACTGGGTCAAATTTAATTTGCCAGGTTTCTGTCCAGTCCTGGATTCTGGATCAATGATTAATTTAGGGTTATTTTTGTGGATTCCAAATGGTTTGCCAATCCCCAAAGTATTGTGTCATTTACAGATTTTGCTGCTAATGTCAAGGCATTCTAAGAGCAGAAGTCCCAACATTGATCCTCCGGGGATAGCACCTTGCTCAGATGTACATTATGCGCACTTTCCTAATTGCTACCTGAATGTGCACAGATGCAAGTAAAAAAGAATAACTAGCATTGGTTTTCATAGGGTGTAAATTCAAAGTGGTACTACAAAGTAGGGATGTGAACAACACACATTTCTGTCTGTCAAGTAGTTGCTCACCGAAAAAGGCAATTACGACTAATCATTTTTGTACCGCTTGATGTAGGATATCACTCAAGGGTGTAACGTTTCTTGGAATATTGGCGGGGCGGTGGGGGGGGGGGGTTGAAATGCATAGGCCCTGAGAAGTGGGTCCATAGGGCATGCGCCGCTGGAACACATTTTTTTTAAGAGCTGCTCTTAAATGATTAATTCTGGTGGATTATATGGGGGAAATAGGCTGCTGCAGGTTACTGATCATTACGGCTGGGTGTTTGTTTGGAAAATATCTGTTTTGTAATATTGGGGAGGGTTGTAACTCCTCTATCCCCTCTGTAAAGTATGCCGTTGATACCGCTAATTAAATGAATCAGCACTGATCACAAAATTAAAGTGTTTATTGCAAATATAAACATAAGTCTAGCTATATTTTTTCCAGAATGATTTTATGCTTCTTTGCTCTCTGCACAGGTTAACACATGGCCCAATCTTCAATGAAGTGGCAATTTATAATCACGTTAAGACTTAGTAGTTAGTGCTGTCCACTCATAGAGGCGGCTGTTTCACTACATTCAAGCCAATCTGTGATAGTTTTTTGTGCAATAGTAGACTATAACGCACAGGAGTATATTTGGGCTCAACAAATGCCACAAAGTCCTGAAACCCATTGCCTTCTACCATGCTTACAGACAGAAAGTCTTTTGTTATTATTTTCAGCTGGACAGCTGTCACAGTGACAAGGTCTCTCTATGAAGTTGGGTGCTTATTTGCTGTGATCCCTTGGCCTCAGATGTTCGGTTCTTAGGTGGGTTAACATCATAAATGTTGACGTATGGTACGCAAATTTGGCAGCACATATTTTTCACTGAACAGAGTTTTCCTTGAGCTTTTCAAAATCATTCCACACGGCACTGTTTTGTAAGCTGGCCATCTTTTCAGCTGATGGCAAGTAAAGAGAATGACAACAAGCCCTGCCCACCCCCTCTATTATCCATTTAGATCAGAAGCCTAGGTAAGATTTGGTGATATTTTATTTGAATGGTTTGCAAATTTAAAAACCAAAAAAAAAAAAACAATTTTCACTTATTTAGCATTTGACATTTGAGCTTGCGACTCACAGTCACTTGAATTGACAAATTGTTCACGTCCCTACTACCAAGTTTGTCAGAGTTTGACAGAAAATGTTCTGATATCTTTTACTGCTCATCTCTAAGAATTACTGTCTAGTCAAGGTGTCATGACAGGCTTGCCATCTTACTGAACCATATCTTGCGCCTGTACATAACGGAAATTACAGTTTCATGGGGAATCAATGTGTTGTGGGTCATTCTGCTCTGACAGGACTGTAAAAGAAGCTCTAACTTGTCACTAAGATGGCCCTGGAACAGCATGTTGCAACCCAACTGTAATTGGCAGGCGCAGAAGAACAATGCCTTACAGTTACTGAGACCATAAAAAAGCAAACCCACATTTCTCAAGCCTTCTGGAGTAATCACAGTAAAGAGCTCAGCTGAAGTGTCAAAGCACCCTGTCAGGTTTCGTGATATGGCATTTCCTGGCTCCCTGTGGGTCAGGGACACATAAAAAGTATGATTAGCGGGGTCCCTGCTGGGACTGTGTGTGCTATCCAAGTACGGCTTCGGGCTTGCTGCCGGAAGGTTGTCAGTGCTGTCATCGTGATGCTGCCACTGTGCTCTTCCTCTTCCTCCTCATCCCTAGATTGATGGACAGGTTGGATTGTGTTATCACCAGGCAAATGTGAATCACATACAGGGGAAGTGTGTGTAAGAATGATAAAAATGCCAGTCAATCCTCTAATCCACACTAGTCGTTTGGGTAATATCACCTTAATATGCTGCATCTAATGTTACTTTTTCTCTCCTTTGAAATTTTGCTGATGTTACAGTATTCCAAGACAGTGACAAGAGTCATGTCTAAGTTACAATGCTCATTATGCAAATTATTTAAGTGAGCATGCCTAGCATGATACAGTCAGTAAAAACCTGTACTGCAAATCAACTGTACTGAAAACCAAAAACGGCAAACCAATAGGTGAGATCAATCAGATTAGCCTAACAAGGATAGTGAACTAAGAATTGTTCCAGTGGGCAAAACGATGGTTTTGGGCTCACTCCCTTATATTGGGCTCACTGTTTACTTGGGCTCACTGTTTACTCATTGTCATAGGCAGGGAGCATTTCTTCAAAGCAGGGAAAAATGAGAGCTAAACAGAATGCACCCGCATCACCTGTGAAGGCTGTTGCTATGGCTGACTCACACAGTCTAAATATTCATGCTGGAGCAAGAAAAGCAAGAGCCTTAATGATTGCCTAGCACCTAGCTAACAATGGCCTGAAAACCAATTAAAACCTTGACAAGAACCCTGGAACTGCCTATGGTGTTGCAGTCATTTCCTGTAGTGGTCTTTGATTAGTTCCCTGAAGGCTGGAAGGATGAAGACATAGCTTTAAAATGTCATTTAATATATTGTTTCATTTCATTCTTGAATGGTCTCTTATTGCTGTTTGAAGGAAATAACTGCCATTGATTTAGACTTTGGATTTTAAAAATGCATGACGTAATTTAATTTGTTTTTCTTTATATATCCTGGCTAGCTGTCATTCATTGCAGTTAAACCATCACTAAGGTGGACCCCGATCCTATTGCTAACATTAAGAAAGGTATATTTGATGTATCGGTCTCACATATGTTCTCTATTTGAAAGTGCATAAAATCCCAAGTGCATAAAGCATCTTGATGAATCTCAGCCTACTTCTTAATCTCCAGCTTTGGAGTTAGTCTTCAGGGACTTCTCAGTAGTGCGTCAGGGTGACCTCAGTCATTAGTCACTGTTATCGTTCATTTACTGGGCTGCAAGCACATTCATCAAAGCGACACTGCAGCTCACTGAAACAGGCAGGCCTTTGCTGAAGGAAACCAAGCTAGGATTTCAAGTCTTACTGTACTTATATTATATTGACTTATATAGTCCAAAACTTATATTCCATGGCATACAGCAGCTGCCCTCAACCTCAAAAGTGCCATATCATCAGATATAATCATTGGAATGAAGAGATAAGCTCTGTAGATAATATATTCAGTTGTATAACAATTTAGAAATGACTTGGGGCTGCAGGGTGGGTTATCCTGTTTAAGGCACTGTTCCAATGCATGGATGGGCTGCATAGTCGGGTTTTTAATCAGGCCTGTGCCAGTGCTGACTGTGGCCATTAGCTACAGGGTAACGCACAATTCATGCTGGTGTGCCCCAGGGAAGGAGGGTGTCAGATGGCAAAGATTACAATGCCTCATTGCTCACTAATGACCCCTCCCGATTGCATGGGTGCCTGTGCTCTGCTAGTTCAGCTGCACATGACGTCTGCGTGGTCCCGACTTGTAGACTCTGGTGTGATAAGCGTTGATAGCTGCGTTTCTTCGCCTTTTTGTGTTGGATGCAACTTTTACTAGTTTATACTTTACACTATTGGTCATTTATACTCAGTCCAATGATGTATGGAACAGTATGTCATCTTGTTGATGCAGAGCTCCTTGGGGTGCCAAAAGCCCTTCTGTCCCTTGCGTCTCAATGCAGCCCTGAGTCAACATCATTAGAGGTCTAATGACAGACTGTATCCATAGAATGGACTCAGCCTTAGTCTCACTCTGTTACTTTAAAAGGTCAGAAACCCAATCTATTTCCTCAATCACCAATAAATGGCATTCCTCAGCCATTTTTGTGCCAGTAATTGAGGAACACACAGCTCATACATATATCCGGTCTTCACATGACACCTGTGTTAGGTGCCAAACAATGGGAAATTGAAAAGTGACAGCAGAAGATTGAAGGGACGAAAAACAGCTGACAGTCTGGAGTCTTCTGTGACCTTTGATTTTGTGTACATTTAATCTTGTCAGGGGTGATGATGCTATAAACTGAAATGGGAATTCTTGGTGCTCTTTCACATGCATGCATGCATGTATGCACATACTCACATCCTCACACACACTTATAGTTTTATGTTAACTGGTCCATGTTATCACTAGATGTTTTTACCGTCATATAATTTTAAAAATTTTTTTTACATTGGCATTCATTTTGCCCTTACATTCTACAACTTAACACTGGTCATTGAGGAGTGCGATGGATACAGTGCCATGAAAAAATATTTGTCTCCTTCCTGATTTCTGATTTTTTCTATTATTGCATATTTGCCACACTGAATGGTTTCAGCAAAATGTAATATTAGAGAAAGGAAACCTGAATGAACACAAAACACAAAAAAATTATGATTTTTTTTTTAGCAAATACCCATATCACCCATGTGAGAAAGTAATTGCCGCTTAGTTACTCAACTAATTATCAACTAATTAAGAAAATAACCAAGACGGGAGGTCACCTTAGCCTGGACAAGTAACTGGGTGGAGTGCGTGGTCAGGTATGGTTGAATCCTCCTAATGTTGCACAGGAAGAATCTGCAGGACCGTGACGTTGCCTTGATGTGCATCTTGAGGTCTATCTGGTCATCCAGGACCACCCCCGGGCTCTTTGCAGAGTGAGAGGCAGTCACTGTGGTGCCATCAACAGCGATTGAGAGCTTGCGTAGTAGGGAGTCTTGCAGGGGATGCGGCAGCTCAGTCTTGTTGAGGTTGAGCTTTAGATGATGCCTGGCCATCCAAGTTGAGATGTCAGCCAGGCAGGAAGATATTCTCTCGTTGACCTGTAAGGGAAAGAGAAGAAGAGTTGTGTATCATCTGCATAACAGTGATAGGAGAAGCCATGTGAATGAATGACTCTACCAAGAGATTTAGTGTATGTAGAGAACAGCGGAGGCCCCAGTACAGATCCCTGCGGGACTCCTGCAACAAGGGGGTGAGGTGCAGAAACAGATCTTACCCAGGTGACCTGGTAGGACCTATCTGCAAGATAGGAAGCAAACCAAGAGTGGGCAGTCCCAGCCAAAGTGGAGATGAGTAGTAGTAAAATAAAACTGAATTGAATTTAGCCACCGCAGTGTGCACTAGCAGGGATGTTGGTCTAAAATATTACAGGGGTGGCTGCATTGGCTGTGTCCTGTCTCCTCATCTGATTGAGCGAACAAACTTTCCATCTTTATCCAGCTAAATAAACTAGTGACTGAAATAATCCAGGTCCATCTGTCACAGTTTCTGCTTCTTTACGGCAGCCATTGTTTTCTGTGTTTGGTGTGGCAAACATTGTCGCTTCAGTGTTTCCCGTTATTATCACAACAGCAGAATCCAAATCTGCACCCCCTGCTGGTGTGGAGTGACACTAAACGAACAGTTCAAACCCGTAATTTGTATACATGCATTTGTATGGGGCGCTGTGTTCAGCTGTGGTTTCAGTCAAGTTTGCCTTCTTATCAGGTATAGGCTACTCTCAGCTTTAGAGTAATTCAGTAATAGATGGATAAATTGTTCTTTATTATATACTGACAGAACAGTCATTAGAACCTTTGAATTTAGCATATGGCTGTGGGTGTGAAACCATTACCAGTATTCAGTGAATATAATTGCGTTCTCATGTAATTACTTTTCTGAAAGCAAATAGGTTTTGTGAAGCAGCGACAGGTTCAATCATTGTATTTGTCTGCTGATCATAATGTAATATAGTACTTGAAAAATGAAGCTTTGATATTGTCAAGAACCTCAAATTCACACATTTGCCCTGGTGCCCCATTGCGGGTCCTTGAAAACTTCAAAGGCAAGAGATAAGAAGCAGGAACTGGGGGGCTTGCTATTTGATGTGGGTCTGTGTGTGGGTGTGGGTCTGTGTGTGTGTCAGAGTGGGTGCCCATCCTCCTCAACCCCCTCCTCTCTTTCACTAGATAAAATATGTGGCTTTCTTTTCGTCAGCAGTCAGTTTTAGCAACTTGGCAAGAAGAAGTTTGTAACTGTGACTTGGGCATCTGCGTCCTACATCTAGGTCTGGTGTTCTACAGTTAATCTCTGGTTTTTTTGGAATAGTGAATTTTGGTCTTGGCACATACTCAGATTACTTTAGGACAAACAAGCTGTGGTTTGGTATCTTCTTTCATTCATATTTTGTGTGACTCTCTGTGTCTGTAACCTTTGTTAATTGTTTTACGATAGTTGAACATCATCTTTAGATTAGACGGAAATATTTGTTGTAACTTAATCTTTAACTAACAAAAATCTTAATCTGGTTGTTTGATAAAGGTTGATCCAGTAGTTTGATCTGCTTATCAATGAATTCTGCAATTTAATTGATAATCGATATCATTCAGAATGCTGCGGCTCGTCTGGTCTTCAACCTCCCCAGACACTCCCACGTCACTCCCCTGCTCACTACCCTGCTCACTACCCTCCACTGGCTGCCTGTTATAGCTCGCATCAAATTTAAAACATTGGTCCTAGCATACCAGGCAGTCAAGGGATCAGCCCCAGCATACCTCCACAAGATATTCAAACCCTACATGCCAGCCAGATCCCTCCGTTCTGCTACCTCAGGACGCCTAGCACCTCCCCCTCTTCGCACCTGCACTTCCAGAACACGTCTCCTGTCTGTTCTGGCCCCACGATGGTGGAATGACCTCCCTGTGGAGACACTGACCCATTTCAAACGACGACTGAAGACTCACCTCTTCAGGCTGCACCTCTCCCCATCCCTCCCTACCCCCCTGTAAATGACTGTAAGCTTAGGGTTGTAACTAGGCAGCTGTTTCGTAGGTGACTTAGGTGCATTAACTGTCTTAACTACTGCTTGTATTTTTTCCATAGACTGCGTTGTTGCCGTTCTCGATGTTAGTGTTAATCAGTTTAACCTTCAGAGTCCAAGTTGAACTATGCGGTTGTTCCCTGCACTTGGACCGGTACTTCTCTCTAGGGGTTTCGTCATACTTGTTCCTGGTTATGGTTATACACTTTGTTGTACGTCGCTCTGGATAAGAGCGTCTGCCAAATGCCTGTAATGTAATGTAATGTAATGTAACATCTTTGATGATAATTAGCTAATTAAATCAGATACATATATTTTACATGTTGGATAAGTGAGGTGTTTTAACTGTTGATGCACTTGTGTTTGTTATTCAGAGTGCTGGATGTCAAACAAGGGTGTTAACGATTAAAACAGCTGGGTTCAGAAAAATTGTACATATTTCACATAATCCTCACTTCCCTGACAATATTTATAAGGTAACAGAGGGTTTTTCCTGTGAACTGCCTATTTGTAGTTTCTGCCGCTCTCAAAATTTGCACAACAAAAATCAAGTAAACATTGCAGAAGCTTGCAGGAAAAAGAAAAAGAGCAGACCCATCCAATGTCAAATAATCTTTCTGAATATTTACTTTTTACATACTTGTATTTAATGTACATCTGTAAATGCTCAGTAAGCACTAATACAAATTCCAGCATGAATGTCTGTGTCAAAGAAAGTGCTTTATTATAAGTAGCTATTACAAATTCAAATGTATTTTTTTTTAATGGAATAAAAGTTTTCTGAAGATTCCAAAACTTTGTGCAACCATGACATCATTTTGATTTGTTTCAATTATATTATTCATAATAATAAAGCATATAAATTATGCATACTTTTAATGATGAGAAAAGGCCAATGAGCCTGCCTTGGCTTCTTGTTTGCCTGTGATTTAGAATGAATCTATCACTGTGTCCAGTTATCTGACAGGTCTCTTCACAGGCAGCACTGGTAGAATGCCATTTATTACCAGAATGTTCCATCTTCCAACAGGCAACTTCATGAGCTTCATTCCACTTTACAAATTCCAAAATTGCATTCACTGTATAAAGCACCATTCACTGCATAAACATGCATAGATATGCAGCACTGGTGCATTGCAAAGCATATAAAGTATGGTACACATCACAAAAACAGAAGATGCAATATAGTGTGTTTGTTATTTATTAGATCTCTCACAAAATATTTTATGTCTCATTATAAATAAATGCACAGCAGTTCAATCATGCAATAAAAAATTGACATTTGAAAATGGAACCAGGCTCCAGCACCCCCATGATCCTAACCAGTATAAGCGGGTATTGATAATGGATGGCTGAATGGATAATAGAAACCAGGGAATGTATTCAGTTGGCTACATTGTACCAGACCCCGATGAGGCTGATTTTGGGGACAGCTCATCCCTTTAGCTCTTCGCTGTGGTTTTGACTCTGCAGGAAGGTGCTGAAGGAGATTCCTGTTGGTGACCTTAACCCCAATGAGACAGTGCAGGCCAACCTGGAGGCCCAGCTCCTATCTCAACTCCACCACCCTGCCATTTTGAAATTCTTCTCCAGCTTCCTTGAGAGGGACACTTTCTGCATAATAACAGAATACTGCGAGGTAAAATGCCTTTCGCCTTCTGAAGTTCACATGATTGGTTAGATGTTGCTCCACATCAGTGGGAAAAGCCCCGTGTTGTCTTGGCAGGTTGTTAGAGTTTCTGCTGCTGATGAGACAGTTTTACGAGACTTCTTTCTCCTGTAAATAAGACGACATTTGACAGCAGTAATATATTTCCACTTATGGATATTTTCCTGCAATACTAATATTGGTCTGTTCAGCTTCATGTTTATACATGCATTATGTTATTTTCTCTGTTTTAGTTACACACTATCAAGTGCCATTGTATTCTGTTGCAATTTAAATGCATTCAGTAAAATACTTAATAATAGCCATTTTGGTGTTCCTCTTTGTGGCTCCAATGGCCATGGGTACCACTTATCTGAAGTATAGAGCAGTTATTGTATCATACTGCACTTGAAACTTGTTTTATACATAATACCATTCAAAACACTCTATCCAGTACAATACAGTTACTTGCAAGTGTTCATACATGATGTGAAAAGGAAATCTGCATAGTACCGCATAAATCTGTTAATAAGTGCTGCTATATGGCTTTATAAAAATGGTTCTCCCTAGACCTCAAATAACTATATGAAAAGACTTTGTACTGTATGTACTGTTTGATGAAAATTTGTGTTTGGCACGTGTGGCTTCACCTTCATCTTTCAAATGCTTTTGATTTCCTGAGGCTTCCACAGCATGTGAAGTGCAGTGTGAATGATTGATCAGTGCCGCTGTCTCCTGCTCCTATTCCTGCTCATCAAGCAAAACTGAGCTCCTGGAGTTCATAAAAGAAATCTGAAAAAGGAAGAAAGCAGGTCCCTTTCCTTCTCTTTACTTTTCAAAGTGTTTGGCATACAAATTGTTTTAGGCCGATTCCCTTCTCATGCTAATGACCTGGCAGTCCTTGATCGACTCCCTGAAGTTCAGGAATGATGTACTGTACACGCTGTGGCTCTTAAAGTTGTGTAGTCCTTACTTTGAAGGGTAGGTTCACATGCTGTTCCAAACATGATGCAAAACCCTTGGTGTAATTCCCATGATAACAGCAACTGCTGCTGTCACCAGATGCTTTAACCACCCATGTCACTGAAGATCTCCCATTGACAGTGGTTTGCTTTACACCCTTTTCCTCTTTGTTTCTCTGCTCAGTAGAGTGACTCTGCCTGTGACTAAACTAACAGTGAGCAGCTCAAATCCCAGAGGTCTTTGTTACAGAACAGCTTTTGTCAAACCTCAAGTTTTTTTTGTTTTTTTTTTCCTTTGAACAATTTGCTTTTCACAGATTGAGGGAAAGCAGCTCGGTGCTCCTTCTGACCAGCATGGATTGCGGTCATTAGTGTAAGGACATCCATTGAAGTTTCAACATGTCATTTTTGCACAGCCACACATTAGGCAAGAACTCAACTGTACTAGGTTAGACAATCCCTATGATCTCTATGTACTCTTCACCCGAGTGGCCACCCTGCAGAGACTTAACTGACAATGATAAAAGGGTTATGTCACTCCAGGTTTTACTTCTAGCTCCAGGAGTCACTATCATCAAAAATTGTTTTGCCCGCTATAATACAATCTTGTTCATTGAGATCATATAGTCACGAAGGGTGGTGGAAAATGCTCTTTCAAATGTTGTTCTGGTGATTGGGCTCACATGTGACAAGGCCATATGGATAACATTACTGTTATGGTCAATAGACCAATAGGTTACCACACGTGCTCTGTGGTTAGGGGCACTGTCATCCTGGAATAAACCCCTTCTTGCAGGAAAGAAATGTGGCAACTTGGGATGAAGGTGATCACTCAGAATCATTAAGTAATGATTGGCATTTCCTCTTACTTCTATGGGGATGAGTTCACCAATCCATACGAGGAACATGTACTCCTCACCGTTTTTGTATGTGATCATGTCCATGCTGTGATGCAAGAAGCGCTGTGCAAATAAAATGCAATTGAATTGAATTGGCTGTGACTTCCTTAATTAACTAAGGAACCATGCCTGTGTGGATGTATCAGCTTTGAATGTACATTGTGTTCTTCATTTAACCAAGTGTTTCCAACTTTTTAGCCCCTGCTTGTATGTATACTGCATGTATTCATGCATGTGCAAATATTTCTGGGGCATCAGAGTATTGTATGAATTGTGTTCAAATTTGTATTATGAAATTGTGTGCATGATAAATGACTGTCAATAACTTCAAGGCAACAAGCCTCAACTATAATTGTTATTACTCACATGGACTAAAAAAATGAAAATATGTCCTTACACAGGACATTAACAATACACTGTATGTGTTTATGTTATCTAAATTGTCTATTCAACACATTAGTACCAGTTACTTGGTTACTTGTTGTCTTATGTGGTTGGGTGTTCACCAGGATGCCCAACAAGAGTACGCATCACTGCTGGCATGCATGTGTGTATTGCAGGACAAGGATTTGGACTATAAGATCCAGGAGCTCAGAGAGACAGGAAGGACACTCCCAGAGCAACAGATCACAGAGTGGTTCATTCAGTTACTGCTGGGTGTCCACTACATGCACCAGAGGTGGGTGTGTGTTGTTCACCTGGATACAGCCAAATTCTAGTCCATGAAAAGCATGAATCCTTTGGGTTACCTACAGTGAGTAAATATAAATGAATTTCTTGTTAAAATAAACCATACAAGTCCAAAAAGTTTTTAGTTGTTCAAGGAACATATTTAAAGCATTTCTTATTTTAGTATTTCATGTAAAGTCATTTGGATTCCCTATACATTGTTCAGAAGGGAATTCTGTATTTTCTTCAAATGAAACCACATGTAATGCACTCTAGAGATTAAATACACATTAGAGTATTTTAAAAGTTCTTATTTCTCAAAGGCCATCTACTGTTTTAAAGAGCAGACCTGGTTGCTACTGTAGTGGTGTGCTCTCACATTCCTGTCTTTTTTGTATTTTATTTATTTATTTATTTTTCTTCTTTTAGGCGAATACTCCACAGAGATCTAAAGGCTAAAAACATTTTTCTGAAGAAGAACATTGTTAAAATAGGTAACAATCTCTCCCTCAGTTCTTGGGAATGGCTGTGTTTGATGTTCGTGTGAAATCTCAACTTAGACTTTTGTGGAGCTGAAAAACTGATTTCCTTTCAGTATGGTAACAAGGACTGATCTGTAGAGACAGGATTACTATCCAGATGCTAAAGGACTCTTTAAGTCCTTATTCAACAATGGGCTTCTGTGCGCTGGTCTGCTCGTTAAAAATTAATTTAGAAATTTATACAAGTAAGTTGTTTTATTGTAGTCTATGGAATTAGACACACTGATTTCCCTCAACTTCTTATTGATCCACACTTGATACCAGTCACACTGTGTCAATTTTGTGTAAAACAATGAGCCATTTAGTTATGACATATTGATACAGTGGTCTGTATTGAAATGCAGGCACCACAGATAAGTCCACAAACCATTATTGTGGTTTAATTTACTGCATGTTGTTTCACTTCATGTCCCAAGGATAGACTAGTAAGGTTTGGGGTGCTGCTGCCATGCATTTATTTTTCTTCAGGTGACTTTGGAGTGTCTTGTCTTCTCATGGGGTCACGTGACTTAGCCACCACCTTTACTGGGACACCATATTACATGAGCCCTGAGGCTCTCAGCCATCAGGGATACAACTCTAAATCTGACATCTGGTGAGTGACAGAAAGATGGGCAAAGAGACGCATACAGTATATGGGTGCCTGTGTGATACAGCAACTAGTTAATTTGGTGAGAACTGCATGTTCAAATCCCATGCGGAACACTACTGTTGTACTCTTGGTAAGTTGCTTTGTCTGAGTAAATATCTAGCAACATAAACATAGTATGCAGTTGGTAACTTGTTGATTAAACTTGTGGGGAGAGAGGGTACTTGGCCTACTGATGTATCCAGTTACTTGTGTCAAACTAGAGGTAAAATGCCCATGTCATGTTTAATAATTAAATAATTACAATAATTACATCGTAGTCTAAATAGTTCTGTTAGTTCTTGGATGTTGCTTGCCATCCAGACACTGATACTTTTTGGGCCCTCAGATGATAAACTCCCATTGGAGCCATTTTCGAATATGAGCCAAGTCTCATGCTGGAAGTTTTTGAGCAATCAAACAGGGTTTGGAAGTGAAGCACAATTGAGTCATGGTATTTACTTGAGAAAAAGTGCTGGTACTATATGTGAGAAGACTGGCTCACGACAAAAAAACTGCCTGTTTCATAGAAAATGTCTGTACTTGAGACTATTCATTCAGTTTATACACTGGCCTAACTTCCTGTGCTTAGGAAGCATTTCGGATAAAATTGCATTCTGGATCAGATATCGCACAATCTCATTTTACATTACTCTCATCTCACAATTGCACTGATGTGCTTGTTAAATGGAGGAACATTATGGCAATGGTGGCACTTAGAAACTCCATATTTTGCATATTTGTCGTGTATCATCTACTAATAAAGCTAGAATTCAGAGTTTGTTGTTTCCACTCATAGTTTGGTTGCAGGAGCACAGAATGTCTGAGTCGAGAAACCACAGGATGCTGGCATCCTGGCCACTAGAAGGCTTCCGCAAAGGGGTTAAGAGGAGGCAATATAAACGGTGTCTCTAGTACACTGAAGTCCCATTGATGATGGTGATGAATGATTCCAATAAAACACCTGTAGACAACCTTTTTTATTTTTATTTCACCAGGGAAGTCATTAAGAACAAATTCTTATGTACAATTGCGGCCTGGCAGAACAACCTTGTTCTTGTTGTACAACCTTGAATTGTTGTATTTTTTTTTTATGTATTCGTTCTGAAAGTCCAGGGGTCAGCAAACATCCTGCCATATGTTCTTCTACCCATGAACTCAGATAATGTCACTAATTAGTCCTACCAACTGGCTGAAGATTTGTGCTAATTAGCAAATCCGGGTGATTGGAACAAATTACTGGGGAGTACTTTTACTTTCTGAACCTGGATTTTCCACCTCTGTCCGGTATATTGTTCTGCACAAAGACTTTGGACAGCATAATATTTCCCTCTCATTTAAGTGGTGTTCCCTGCAACCCATTGTTTCCATTCTAGCTGAAGCATATATGATGTCCATTAAATTATATTGATATTCAAAATACTGATGCATCCCATTTCATCCATAGCAGTAAGCAGATATCTTTTCAACAGAAACAATTTTGTAGGTGGTTGCCATGGAATTCATGTCCTGTTTCCCATTAACTGAAGCCTGCTGTACACGTCCAATTTCATCAGTTTTGTCTTGGCTGGTCAAAAGATTTTTACTTCTTAATGATTACACTCATTTATCTGTTGCCTGTCTTTTATCAGCATTATTAATCTGCTGACATATATCGTCATACGATGTACCCAGGATTTGAATGGAATGCTTTGCTTTTAATTTGCATTTTTTTGCTTTTAATTTAAATTGACATTAACAACTTAAGTTGTTATGATTTCTCCACTTAAGATAGAATTGTATACATAACTAACAGTTTCTGTGCACCCCACCTGACACATAGCCAGCCATAAGAAAAAATGATGAACCAGTTGAAATTGTAATTTTCTGAGAAACAGGAACTGGGTAGGTCTCCTGATTGAGGCTTCGTTTCAGTTCATTTCTTCCAAATAGGATGCTGTTTTTTCTCATTTCAGAGAAGGAGAGAGAAGGACTGGGGTAGGAATGCAAAGAGATTACAAGTGAAAGAAAAGGGGAGAAAGGAAAGGAGAGAGAGAGTGTACATGAATTCATGTTTATGTATGTGGGCAATATAAGTCTGTGCATGAATGTATTTGTATATGTGAGTATATAATGCCCTATATGCATATGAGTGCATTTGTACTGTACTTATTTGTGTATTCGGCATGTGTACATGCATGTCTGTACGTGTGTCTTGGCAAGTGCACTTGTGTGTGCAAGTGTGTGTGTGCATGTATGTGTATGTGGTTGCCTGTGACAAAGTGAGAGAAAGGAAGAGATGGGCAGAGGGAGTGAGATGATTGATATATATTATTTCCATTGAATTCTATATCACATCAATCTTAGTCACTGAGTTGTTCTCGTTCAACATTTTCTTATTTATTTATGTTCTCAGTGACTGTCATGGTTAGGAAGTAAATGACTTGCAGTGATGAAAAATGCAATTGTGTTTTGATGGTATGTCATGAACTTCAGGATAAATAAATAAATAGGAGTGAAACACGCTCTGTTTTACATCATTAAAAGGTTGGTTTGATCAGCCCAGCTCTTGAAATTATTTCTGTGACATTTTTAAAAAACAATCTACAGATACAAAGTTTCATTAATGCATTCCATGTTCTGTCGTTTTGCCGATACCCAGCCAAACAGGAAGATAAGGAGTTTTCGTAGGGAGTATCTCCTTAGCTAAAGACAATGGAAGTTCATTTGCAGTTAAATATTAATCTTGTCCGTGATTTACAAAAGCCAAACCTTGGTGAAGCTGACACAAACTTCCCTGAAGAAGGGGGATATTAACCCCTTTATCAAGCTAATGAAAGCTGTTTGTGGTATGTTTGCTTTTTCTGGCCATAGTTCATAAAAACTGTATTGCAATGATCTTACAACCAAAATATATGGAATGCATATCAGACTGTATAGAAGGGTTGTGGGATTGGTATGGTATAGAACATAATGGTGCCTTCTAAGCAAATAAGTAATACAGTGTAATGTTACAGGTCCTTGGGTTGCATCTTATATGAGATGTGCTGCCTGGAGCATGCCTTCAACGGACACAGTTTCCTTACAGTTGTTATGAAGATTGTGGAAGGGGGAACCCCAGCTCTCCCAGAGAAATACTCCAAGGAGCTCAATTCAGTATTGCAAAGGTACCTTTAATCTGTGAACACTGCAGACAGCGATATCACAAAAAGTCTTGTTTTCCTGTTATTACCTGTTTGTGAGCTTTTGATTGACGCTGACGTTTAAATTTTCTTATTGAGCCAGCGGCGTTAGGTGAGATCGAGACTTCAGTTGGCCTAATGATTTGATACCAGGCTGTCAAAAAGGACCCTTTTACATTGGTCACTGCATCCTGCACAGTCAATCAGTTCTTCAATTCCCAAGGAACTGACTGTGAGGCCAGCATAGGTCATCTAAAGTCAAACACAACTAAAGCCTTTGTTTTACCTTGCACAGTCTCTTGGGAAATATTTAATTTGCAAATAAAATCATTCTCTTAAATTGGCTTGTTATACCCTTCCGTCGGTTCATTATAGAATACTTTGCCAAACTGAAAGATGGATATTTTCCCAGTGAAATGCAGTTTTTAATTAGTATTAAATGTGAATATACAAAATGGGTGAGGATGAAATCTGGAGGAACAGAACTGGATTTTGAGCCACACAAAGCAGCATCAGAAACAAAAATATGGCTAAAATACTTGGATGATGCAGGGCAGATAAAATGGTGGAAGAGACATTAACCCAAAGAAAAACAGAAAAAAATACGACAACAACAGCTGGTTAAACAAGTAATAATAATTCCTAAGCAACACCCTCCTAACAAAAGCAAATTAGAATAAAAACAAGAATAAGTTGAGAATGAAAAATTGCAGATATCCAAAAAGAAGAAAAAAAATCTTTGTGAAGTGACAAAGTAAGAATGTTCCAGTCAGTGGGGGAAAAGCTCAATCAGTGAATCGAGGTAGGTAGAAATTCTGTTTGAGGATATTTCTAAGTGAAATATATCAATCCCATAATTGTGTTTGTTGATATAAGCACATTTATGTGATGTATGCTCTGTAAAATACACTGCCTAGGAACTGGTTCTTAATAATGGGTTGAGTCAGGACCTAAGGATGCTGCTATACCCTAAGTCATGCTGCTATACCCTAAGGCAATCGCCTTTGTTCCCATTACTTCCCAGTAGGAAATGCGTCACACACCTGTTAATAGATTTAAGCATTGTAAGTCACTGAGGTTCATGATGTCTCCTAAACTAACAAATGACTATGGTGCCAGAGGTGACATCTAAACCTGTGTCTTTCTCTGTGTGGTTAGTATGCTGAATAAGGACCCAGATCAGAGGCTGTCTGCAGGGGATATGCTGAAGATGAAGTTCATTGAGGAGAACATGCATGTAAGCGCCCTCCTCTGCCTAACCCATGAGAAATGATCAATTAGCACCCATTACCGACTCACTCCTCAGTAGGATTGATTACCTCTCTCAGAGCAGCTTTGCAGATTTGTGCAGTCCAGATGTAAGCCCTTGTCAGGCAAGGAACCTATAGCAGTGTGATCAAGATTATGAAGCTCTTAAAATGACAAGCTACCAGAGCCAAAAAATGCTCTGGCACTGAACAAAAGCTGGAAGGGTTGAAAGCGTCACTGTGCATGTGCTTTGATGGCCCTATTGTATGATACACTGAAAGTATGAAGCATATGTGTTGTATGCATATCAGTGTGACCTTTAATATGACTAAACCAGCATTCACTTCAGTTTCATGTACAGTAACTATTCACTCTGCCATGCAAAATTGCTGAGGTAATGCTGTTATCGTCAGCCAGGCTGATGGAGTGACAGTGATAAATTGGTACTGATATGATAACTGTCGTCATGACCTTGCTGGTGCCCAGGTACCCCACAGTATCAAGTGTTCCTTGTGATGAAGTGGGCACAAAAGACCTTGAGTGGGAATTTCCTTCACTCCTTCACAAAGTTTTTACGGCCTGTGTGTTGACTCAAACTCAAGCTGAATTTGACCGCGTCCTGCCTCCCAGCGTCAGATAGGTGCGTCTGATACAGGCTTATCAGACACCTTTATAACCTCACTCATGGAAGTACAGCAGAATTCTCACTTAAGTCGAAAATAATTTGTGGAGGCTCAGCAGGCATACCCTGCTTTGAATGATACCTTTAGCATTACAGGTGCTCAGACTGGAGAATCTATGAGGACTGGGAGCTACCATTTACAGGAGTCTTGATGCGGCGGTGGCGACCTCCACCGGCAGAGGAATGGAGCGTGGTTGACTAGGTCGTGTCACCACTGGTATATTGGGAGTGTGTGTTCTGGATGGCTCATTAGGCGCCTGTGGAGGGTCATGGTGATGTGTGCCAAACATTAGCCCGGATTGGGCACCGTTTTTGGTGACCGGGGCTGAGTGCAGATGTTGTGAAATTCTGCCAGTCATGTGATACGTCAGCTGGCTGGGAAGCCCAGTCATGCACCACCACCGGTTTCCCTGCTCCCGCTACATATGATTTTGGAACAGTTTTCTCGATTGCAGCCTGGCCGGGGGAAGTAATTTCACCTCTGCTGTGCTTCAGGCAGTTATGCATATGCTTGGTATACAGCGAGTGAATTCCTCTGCATATCACCACTAGTCCCAGGGTGCTAGTGAATGTTTTCACCGGGCTGTCCGTCCAATGGTATGGTCCACTGGAGCTGGCCAGGCGATGCCAAAGAGTATCTGCGTGAATTCAGGGCATTGGTATGGTAAACACTTGCTTGAATGTGTTTTGTCTCAAGTCAGAGGATAATTCTTACTATCTTGTTCATTCTTGTTATTTTGGATCAAAGGGAGACGCGTATGAAGTGTTTGGGCCTGGCACATGAGATTTTTCAAAGCGATAATACTGTATCTCCTAGACATAAAACATTGCGTTACCCACATCTTATAGTTTACATTACTGTTGCCTTCAATAGCTTGACAAGGGAGGCTTTATATCCACAAGTTCCTCCAATAAGTAATTATTGCATTCTCTTAAAAATACACTATTAGTAGGAGTGTAACGATACATCGATTCGGATCAGTGTATCAGTTCATAGGGCAACAATCTGATCCAATCGGATCCAATTGATCCGATGTGCAAAAATCGATCTGTATCATTATGAATCATAGCAAGATACTTATTTAAATGTTCATAATCTTACACACTGCCAACACTGCGGACATCACAGTTTATGTTTCCTACTGAACCTTATCATTACTTGTGCTAGTGCCCTTTTTCCTTAAAAGTGCCATTAATAGGTTTTTGCACCCTCAGACTCATTTTGGTTACATGTGTACGTTGTAACAGGATCAGCTGGATCATATATATTGACCTACAGTATATCACTTTGGATTGTATTATAGCAAAATTTATGATGTTGCCAAATATCATTGCCTCAAGAATCAAAATCGTGTTCCATCGTGCTGAAGCCTGAGGTTTACTACCATAATTATTTGCATGGTGTTTGTATGGCATTCCAGGACATATAAGTGGGAGTGCAAATATTGCTCTTTGTGTTTTTCTTTTTTCTTCTCTTTCTTGTATATTTTCCAGAATATGTTCCTCCTTCACTGGAACTACGCTTGCTTATGCACAGTACTACTTATGATGTCAGTTTCTCACTTTTGTGAAATGCATTCTCTTCTCTCTTGGAGCAATCAAGTAGAAAAATGCTGAATTCCTCTAGTGACCTATATTCTGTATCCCTTTAAAGTGAAATCTCAGAGGGGCCAAGCTTTATCATTTTTCACTGTTTTATTCACCCTTTCATCCTTACAAACCGTGAAAATTACGGGAATTTCGCATTGACTAACATCTTTTCTTCTCACCGCAGAGCATAAAACACAAATTTTCCAGCTTGACGCTGAAAGACAAAACATTGAAGAGTGAGAGAGATGCTGCAAAGATCATGAGAGCTCTGTAAGTGTGCCAGCATTTCCAGGAGGATAACCTTCACCTCTGCACATGAAAATCACATGACAACAGCAATGTGGGAGATCTTTTTTTTTCAGATGCAGTCTGTCGATTGGACCTAAAAATACTCGGCCCTGTATCACTTGTGTAACATCTTGTGTTTGGAATGTGTTAATCAGCCCAGCCATGATGTCTGCTTTTAATTGCTCCGTTGTCATCTTATGTGCCACATCACCGGCCATTGCAGAAAAGAAAAGAAATATAGCTAGCACTTTTCTGACATGCAGAAGATGTATATTTGACATTTATATTGCTTCACAGATTTTCATCTCTAAAGCTTTATTGCTGTATGCTTTCGCCATTTCCTTATACTGACAAATGCAATTCACTGCATTGTGTGTATTTATTGGTTTCACTGTGAATTCTGCCTTCCATTTTACCTGAATCGCATCCCCACTGCAGTAAGTGAGATCACATGGTGGTGCATTCAAGTTTTATTTGTGGGGTAGTTGCTTGTATTGCAGCCCCTTTAGGCAAGTAGACAGAAGCTTTGCTGCCTTGCTGTCCGACCATTTTACCTGGCTCTCCTGACCCCACCCCTCCCATCTTATATTTCCCCCCCCCCCCCCGCAGCCAAAACAAGGTTCACCTGCAGACCCTGCGGGAGAAGTCGGAGTTCCAGAAGATGACACCAAGGGAGCGCATGAGGCTGAGGAAGCTGCAGGCTGCGGACGAGAAGGCCTGGAAACTGAAGTAAAGGGATCTCACTCCTGTTCAGATCTGAGCGCTCACATTAATGCTGGTCTCTGAGAAGGTTCCACATTGCCAAACGGCCACCTGTCATCTTTCCAGGTTCCACACTATTATCGCTTAGGCTCCAGTCTTTCCTTTACAAAGGGAGAAACCAAAGGCACCACAAGTCCTGGCAAGGATAATGAGTGGTGTGTTTGAAATTGATGTTGTTGTTATTTGTAATTATGGTAACAGTGAGTAATTGCATTTAGACTGATCTATATTCCACATGCTGGACTACTCCTGTATCAGAATGGAGCCTCCGGGCGGTGTTAAATCTTTCAGCAGGAAGCTGATATAACACAGACCGTAGCTCCACTGAGAGTCCTACCAGTCACTCGGGCACAAGCTGTTATTTAAAGCTCTGCTTACAGATGTGAATTGTGTAGAGAACATAAAACTGTAACACATACAGCAGCTGTGACAATTTAAACTGTATTTTAAGAGCACTGCATGATAAATTGACTTTGGAACACAGAGTTTATGATAGCTTACCCTCATCTCCTGTCACACAACAGGCAGCTCGCTGAAGAGAAATATGAGGAAAACTACCGACGGATGCAGGAGCTGCGGTGCCGGAATTTTCAGAAAGTCAGTTTGGATGTCCTGAATGTAAGGCACTCTATTCTTATAAGACTGGAAATAGCCTGCATATAATTGTGGGTATAAGCACACAATGTTTAACTGCAGATAAATACAATGTGCTCCATAATGTTTGGGAACAAAGACATGTTTCTTCTTGAACAATTATAGGTTTGAAATCAACAATTCATGTGGTGTGGAGAGAGTGCAGATTCTTAGCTTTTATGAAAGTTTATTTTTATACATTTTGGTAGAAATTACTGCACTTTTTATACATCGTCACCCCATTTCAGGGCACCATAATGTTTGGGACAAATGGCTTCACACGTGTTTCTGATTAATCTGGTGTGTTCAGTTGCTTTCTTGGTGCAGGTATAAGACAACTTTTAGTATCTAGTCTTGATTTTAGGCATTTGATTTGCATTGGAGTCTGTTATTGTCGTTTGTCACCATGAGAACCACTGAAGGTCAAAGAAGCCATTATGAGGCTGAAAAATAAGAAGAAAACTGCCAGGTGATAACATAAGAATTCTCGCAGTAATTAAGAAAAACCCCAAAATACCTGTCCGGCAGATCAGAAACATTCTTCAGGATTCTGGCGTGGTTGTGGCAGTTACTACTGTGCACAGAAGACTTCACAAACAGAACTGCAGAGGCTACACTGCAAGAAGCAAACCACTATCTGTGGTTGGCTGCAACAACAGGGTGGCCAGGTTATAGCGTGCTAAGAAGTACCCTAAAGAGTCTGGACAGATATTGGGCTATTTTGGACAGATAAGACCAAGATTCACTTGTATCAGAGTAATGGCAAGAGCAAAATCTGGAAGTCAATGGAACTGCCCAAGATCCAAAGCACACCCCCCCACTCCCCCTCATCTGTGAAATATGGTGATGGGGGTGTTATGATTTGGGCATGTATAGCTGCCACAGGTACTGGCTCTCTTCTCCTCATTGATGAAGTAACTGCTGATAGTAGTAGCAGAATTAATTCTGAAGTGTAAAGAAGTGTCTTATCTGCTCAAATTTAACCAAATGCCTCTAAACTCATTGGATGGCGTTCCATCCTACAAGACAATGATTCCAAACATACGGCTAAAGTAACAAACTGCAAAAAAACTGGAAATTTCTTGAGTCTTGACTACCCAAGTCAGTTGTCCAATTGAGCAAGCATTTCATATGCTGAAGAGAAAACTTAAGGCAACTATCCCCTGAAACAAGCAGGAGCTGTAGGAGATGTACAGGCTTGGCAGAGCATCACCAGAGAAGATACCCAAATGGGTCACAGACTTCAAGCAGTCATTGCATACAAATGATATGCAATAAAATACTGAACATGACTATTTTCATTTACATAACATTAATACGTCCCAAATATTATGGTGCCCTGAAATGATGTGGCTATGCATAAAAAGTGCTGTACTTTCTACATGGTGAGACCAAAGTATAGAAAAATACCCTGAAATAAAAGCTGATAATGCACACTTCAACCACATTTGCATTGTTTGATTACAAATGTAAAATTCTGTACAGAGCCAAATCATGAAAAAATGTCTTTGTCCTAAACAATATGGAGCTCACTGTATATTTAATAATGATGTGCAAATGCAATTAGCTGTGAGTTTTCTCATTCAAATTTTTTGTTGTTGTTTTGTTTTCGTTAAGCTGCACAGAGATTTCTTTTGCTCCAAAACTTCTGCTGTGGCATTGAAATATACTACAACACGAGAGCGTTCATTTGTGTATTTCCATTTCAGCAACGTGTATTTGCCAGTTCCATCAGATGGTCATAATTGAAAGACACCTCCAGAGACTTTTCTCAATTATGCTTTGCAGGAGAGCATGGCTGAGGTAGCCAGCAAGACCCAGCCAATAACAGCGCGAGACTACCAATCTCTGGGATGCCCACAGCCAACGGACAAGCAGCACCCGGACAGACTGTCAATGTCTGAGCCTGGAGAACAAGGTGAGTTGCTGTGCGGTGTCACCACAGCCAAGAGAATGGGATCTGGTTCACTGGACTGCTTGGAAACTCAGCTGGTGCCTTTGCATCGGCCACAAGGACAGCTGCTGCGAATTTACCATCAGTTGCTGGGCTTTTCATGGAAACCATAATGTTCATAATCCCAGTCACAATGATACTGAGTTCTTCTTCCTTTTTTAGTCATCATTTTTTGTGAAACTCAATGGCATTACAAAATGGGGTAAAACATACAGCTGAAAAATAGTATATAGTGTAATATGAGTGAATATACTGTACAGACAGCACATACAGTACAGTATGGCGGATTGTACAGTCTGGAACATCTGTCTCAGAGCTCATAGGCCCTGCTGAGGGAGTCTTGCTCTGCCTGCTCTCTCTTTTGTTGTGTTCCCCCTTTTAGAGAATGAAAGGGAAAATGAGAAATAAAAGTAGTCAGTTTGGTGAGACATTTGACATTCCTTTTGAGGAGGGATTTAATGGTTTTTTCTTGTATTCAAAGCTAGAAAGTCTCTTTACTGTGTGAAGTCTCATTCACTACCACAAAGAGAATTCGGGGAAATGTGATTCCTCTGATAGTTTGTATTTCATTATAAATGTTCCTCTGGACATTTTATATTAAATCTCAAATTAACCCAAATAAAAAAAGACCACCAACCCATGCACTCACACACACACAAACGCTGTGTGTGCCTGAAAAAAAAAAAAATAAATATAGTATATTTAGTATAATGTGATATAAATTGTGTGTGTGTGCGTGCGTGTGTGCATATTTGTGTGCAAAATAGCAATTACAGGTTCACTGTTATCAAGCAACAGTTTATTCAGGTGAAATAAAATAACACACATTGTTAGACACCTCTGAGATTGAGAATGACATCCCTGCCTGGCTCAGGATAAATCAAACCTCTGACCCCTGTACTTACAGCAGAAACACAGAATATGAGCTTGATATAAATTCCGAAAATCTGGGAGAAAATGTGTAATGTTGTTTTGCCCTGGCAACCTGCTTCATGTGTAGATTCCATTAGACGTGGCGGTGGGGGTGGTGCTTCTCCCTGTGGGAGGGGGGTAGATGAGAAGAGGAGAGACATTCTTCCCATTAGGCACCATAGTGAGGGAGTGAGTGGAGGCTTGAGGCGGTGGGGGTGGTTTTGCTCTAGCTGCCAGGCTCCAGCAGAGAGGAGAGAAACCTGCTTCTCAGGGGATGTGTGGCTGCTGGGGGGTCTGTTGGGCATTACCCTTCTCTGCATACAGCCAATACAACCCCTCATTCCCCCTGGCACACCCTGGGGTAGAGGTGAGGGGATGGTGGTGCTAATGTAGCTTCAGGACAGCCCTGAACATAATCAAAGACATGAGACAAGCTGTGAAATTCAATGAGCGAACAGACGTCCCTTCTTATGTATTTTCGCACTTATATTCAGACAAGGGCAAAGCAGAGAGGGTTACAGATAACGATTAGTATTGAAAGTGCAAAGGTGATTGATGGCTGCCAATGACAACTCCACTGAAATAAAATGATTGCAACAAATACTAAGCTATGCAATACTGAAATGTGTGACATTAACATTGCTGTAAACTATTGAAAAATAAAGAATGATAGCGATATAAAATGACTATATATCCATTTTATATCGTGTGACAATGGTTTCATAGGAAGTATATAGCAGAAAACACAGCCATACAGAGATATTTGAGGGTGTTCAGTGGGAGGAGCTGTTAAGCTTGTGTGCACAGTTTTAGGATGATCTTCGATTTATAAACAGATCATGTGTAGGAAGGATTTAGGAACTATTTTGCATATGGACATTTTCTGAATCGTTCATGGGAGCATTTTAGCAAATGGTCGTATGCTCATGTTTACATAGGATTCATTCCAAAATGATTTTAGAAATGAGGCCTGAAACCCTGATAATTTTGCATTAAGAAAGTACGCTTTTTTGTGTGCAGACAAACCTCAAACTGCCCAGTGGTGAGTTCATGTTGTTTGAAGTACAGTAGACATATACAGAGCTGTAGCAGTTGTCAAAGCTCTGGGCTGATACACCTTGATGGAGAGTAGGCTGATGTTAGCGTTAGGGCAGATAAATTTAATTTCCTGTCTTTTGAGGCTTTTGGCAAATGCAAACATTTCAGTTTTACAGTTTTTTGTGATAAATACATGGATGGCTTCTGTTAATGGTTTCCTTTATCGCTTCTGTTCAGGAGACTACTCTTTTAGGTGGATGTTAGTGCCACTTTTTTTAGTGGACGCAGCTCTTCACTGGAAATGAACAGAATGTGGAGCAAATTCCTGTGTATAATGGCATCTGTAAAGAAAGGAAATGGGATTATATGCATGCATTAGAACTAGTTGGTTGTAACACTGTAATGCCAGAACAAAGTATAGGATTATTAATTTTATAATAGAAAAATTAAATAGTCCCCACAATGGTTTATATTGGTCATAAAAAGGTGGGTCATAAAAAGGTTGGTAATAATACACATCAAATATTTAGTTTTTTAAAAACACCTTTATATGCACTTTGGATGTTGTGCTTTTGTTCAAATAGCAGTCCTTGATCAGGCACAGATAGTACTTTTTTGCTGATAGATGCAGTACTTTAATAATGATTTGCACTAATGGCATGATTTTCTGTGCTTATCTTTAATTGTGCTAATTAAATAATGTACTAGCATAGGACATGTTTTTCCTCTTATCGATTTAAGTGGGTCGTAACTTTTTTCTGCACATTACTCATTTATATTTAGCAATGCAGAAGCATATCTTGTTGCGGGGTACAATCATGGAATGGTTGTATTGGTGCAACATGGGCTTTAAACAGCTTATCAAAGTCATTTTGGTTTCAGTTATAGAAATGAAAGGGATTAAAAGAGATTACCAGAACAGACCTTGAGACCCACACATTTGTATGTTTGACTTCTCAGCACTATCTGAGCTTGGTGCAAACAGGGCAGTTCATGTTCGTGTTTGAAATCCCAAAGGATTTTCCTCTATCATTTTCAGTGAAATTTATTTAGAATCTCCAGGAAGCAGTTTGTAAGTATACTACACATTTTAAGTTTTAATGGCAACTACAATTCTGTTTCCCTTTGCTGCTTGCAAAGCCCACTGGTGCCCATGTTGTGAGTGCTCTGACCTCGCATTCCTGTGTAAACATCAAATGTATACTCATGAATTGATCTTTGATTTGCACAGTGTCGGTGACAGTTGAAGATGTGGAAATAATACCAAGAATTAAGTTTCCCTGGCCTCGATTCAGTTAGTTTACATTACCCATTCACATCAATGAGTTAATGGGTAATTACTGATAAATTTATGGGTCTGTAATTATGTGTGAATAAAATTTGAATAATCTGAAACCACAGAGCAGGCCAGTAATAATGTGAATATTTATATGGTGCTTCTCATAAATTAAAAATATAAATGTAACAATGCAGTCAGCAGCACACCCTAGGCATATGCTTGATTTGCACATTGAGTTGCACCCGCTGTCGGAAGTGTGCTTTATAAATAAAGTTTGATTGCTTGATTGATTGATTAATTTTCTCATTTGGCTTTAATGTCATGTTATCATTTTTCATGTTTTACCATATTTACCATATGTTTTACCTTATTTTTCATATTTTACCATATGTTTTACCTTATATTTCATGTTTTACCATATACAGTACACTCAGCAGCTCAGCAAATAGACAGCTCCTCCAGACAGCAAATCATGTGGCTGCAACTCAATATATAAAGCATGCAGACATGATGAAGAGATTTAGTTGTTTTTGACCAAACATTAGAATGGGCAGATGCATGATCTAGGCAACCGTGGTATGGCTGTATGTAGGTGGTAGGTTCAGAATTTGGCGTAAACAGCATGAATATATGGATCCATCCAGCCTTGTGTCAACTGTGCAGGGTGATTGTGGAGGTGTAATGGTGTGGAGAATGTTTTCTTGACACACATCAGGCCACACACATAATACCAACTGAAAATCATTTCAGTGGCACAGCATACCTAAGCATTGTTGCTGACCATTTGCATCACTTTATACCCTTTTTCAAATCAATACTTCCAGCAGGATAGTGCACCATGCTGCAAAGCACACATCACCTCAGACTGATTCAACAAACATGGCAGTGACTTAAGATTAATGGCCTGCAAAGTCCTCAGATCTCAATCGAACGGTACCTTTGGGGTGAGGTCGGACGAGAGGTTCGCAGCATAAATGTGTGACTGAAAAATCTGCAGGAACTGCATGATGCTAACAAGTTAGCTTGGACCCAATGAATATTTCCTGCACCTTGTTGAATCCATGCTGTATTCAGGTATTCTGGCTCTTCTGGAGGGAAAAGGGGGTCCTACCCAGTACGAGATAGCTGTACCTTATAAAGCGGCCACTGAGTGTATATTTATTTTTCATAATGGTAAAATCATATGGGTTCTGAGTGTTTGGGAATGGCCTTAGTGGCAGGGATCTGATTGCTGTCTTTTTCCTGCTTTAATTAAGTCCTTCAGCAGCGTATGCTAATTTAAACTTCATAATAAGCCCACTTGAGACAGAAACTCTTTCCCTTGAACTGAATAAATACAATACCCATTGCACATTACTGCTCACAACTGTGGATCTCTTTGTAGAAATTTAAAATAAATGGTAATTTTTTTTCTCCACACCCAGCATGTATTCCTGGGTCAAGTGGTCTAGTTTCTGTATGATTAGTAAAAGATTGTGGACTAGTAATTGAACTGGAAGGAGCAGAGGCTATGCCTTTACTCCTACTGTATGTGTGTGTGTGCATCCATGCATGCTTGTATGTGTCTTCTGGGAGGTTTTTGGATAAAATATGATGTAATGTTTGCCTGCGAGATTTGCTATAAATAAATTTGGTATCGCAAGTGGCTTAATGTTAGAACTGAAATTAAAACAGTTTGGGGTGGTTGGGTTGCAGTCAGGTCTTTTCGGGGCATATAAGGATAAATAACTTATAGATAAATAACTGTTATTCTTATGTTGTCCTCTTGCATCACTAATGCCAGTATCAGTGTCACAATCTATGTAAAATTGTATGTGATGAAAAACACGATTTCAACGTACAAAAATGCCTAGTTACTCACACATACAAAGCACTGTCTATAAGTCATTAATTCAAACTGGTAAATCTAGGCCTGCCATTAAAAGTATTGATATCAACAGTTACAAGAAACAATATTGGCTTTCTTACCTCACATAAATTAAACAAACTATGTTCCAAAGCAATGCTACCCAATATTTCTTAAGGGGTTGCTATGTGATTTTGTATTTACTATTTACTCACAGATATTACACTGATTCTAAGGACTCTTAGAATGTAAAGTGCATGGGATTTGTAGAAAGAATGCACTTTCATTGGGTGAGGTCAATATATATTTTTTTTTTTGGGGGGGGGGGGGGGGTTCTACCTGTCGCTCCCACCTCAGCTCATAAAATATCTGTCAAGCAGTCTAGGACAGTCCATTATTTATAAGCTCACTGAAGCCTGTCAACCACTGCTTCAAACTAAAGTATTCTCCAACTCATGCTGCCCAATTACCTTTGCTGGCTTACCCACAGTGGCCCCCATTCATTAGAAAGAATCTGGAGGGAGGCAGTGTCTGACAGTACCTGGTATGTGGTCTGTGTGCTTTTGATTTCTGTCCACGTTTGCATTATTCACAGTGAAATTCACACTATATGGCCAAATGTATTTAGTCACCCCTTGGTCTGGGGCTGTTTTTCATGGTTTGGGCTGGGCCCCTTAGTTCCAGTGAAGGCAAATCTTAATGCTACAGCATACAATCATTCTCAATTATTCTGTGCTTCCCCAACAGTTTGGGGAAGGCCCTTTCTTGTTTCAACAGGTGAGGGCACAGTGAGGTCCATATAGAAATGGTTTTGACGAGAACAGCATGGAAAAACTTGACTAGCCTGCACAGAGCCCAGACCTCAACCCCATCCAACACCTTTCGATCAATTGGAAAGCCAACTGCGAGCCAGGCCTAATTGCCCAATCAGTGCCCAACCTCACTAATGCTCTTCTGGCTGAATGGAAGCAAATCCCTGCATCAGATAATGCCCAGATACTAGATGTTGGAGCCTTGCTTCCTAGAACAGTGGAGGTTGCTATAGCAGCAAAGGGGGCACCAACTCCAAATTGATGCCCATAATTTTGGATGAGATGTTGGTTGTCAGGAGCCCACAGACTTTTGGCCATGTTGCCTATATCCATGCATAATTTTGCCCCGAAACAAACTTTCTATTTGTTTGGGATCATGCAGAGGAAGTGGTTATGATGGCATTATTGGGACTGAATTTTTGTTTTTAATTTACTTTTAGTACATTGTTGCCTCCTTATCTACTCATTTTTGTGATGCACATGATGCATATGTTCACTGATTACAATCTCGGGAGACCTCATTGATTATCACTTCATGTTAAAGATAAAATTGAGATTTGTTATTTTGAATCTGTCCAATTTTCCAATTTAAAGAAACAAAATCTGTTTGTCCTAATCCCTTCCACTTCCTTTCACACATTCTCAGTTCTCACTCAGTCTGTTATCACTTTCTCTCTCTCCAATACAATATATTTGAGTTCATTTAGCTTCCTACCAGCCCCCACAACCAGCTGGCTATTTTGTCCTCTTTCTGTCCGACAGCTTTGCCAGTTACCACCTCACCAGTATAGTCCCACACAGACTGCTCTTCTTCATTTCTAGAACCTTTGTATTAAGGCTCAGATTTGCAGATGATGATTTCTGCTTTCCCTAATCGGCTTGCAGACTTGCAGTCTGCTCTGTCTGGACTCCTTAATTTGATTACATGGACAAGTGTGTAATCGTGAATGAGATGTCTCCAAAAGCATGCAGCACGTGTGCAATTGATTACATGAGCAGAGGTATATATGCCAAACACAGCATCTGATGCCTGTCTATGACAAATAAAATGCCATTTTTGTCTCATTTTAAGGACGGCAACATATCCATATTGTCCTCAAATCTCCTTTTCTCACAATTCTGTGTGAGAGAAGCGCATAGTTTTAAAAAACAAATTTATAACTGTGTCAGCCACTTCAGAATATCTTAGAGATATATTTGGAGAAATATGGAACACAAATAAATTCACAAAGCAATTCATGTCAGAATTGAATTCTTCATTGTAATGTAAGGTCTCCCATAAATGCATAAAGAGATGAGCTGTGTGTTTTACTGAGCAGTTGTATCTTAAACGGAAGTGTATTTGAGTTGTAAAGTCAGGTTACCATCAATTGTTTGTGCAAGTAGGCTACATGACCTTTCTGAACTGAACAGACAATGGCAAATTCATTATTATAGACATAATACATTTAGCAGATTTACTGATATTTTAGACCAGTACTTCTTTTACAAAATGAAATATGACATAAAAATCTGTTAATAAAATGAAACACCTTGGACATTAATCACTAAGCTTTAGTGCTTGGATGTGATTGAATCCCTCTCCCAGTTTCAACATTTTTCTTGGTTTTTCAGACAAATTTTATTTTAGTCAATCTCATTAATAACTGAAACATTGTGCTGTAAGAATTGAAAAAATGTTTTTGGGTAGTAAAGTTTCCTATTCTTTTTCCTTTTCAGAGATCCCAGAGGATCCACTGACTGCCGAGGCATACTATTATGAAGATGGATTTGAATCCTGCTCCGATGAAGAAGAAACAGGAGAGGAGGAGAAAGACTTTGAGAACTCTTTGGACACTCTCCACAGAACGTGTGGGCAGGTGAGAGGTACACCTTTCTGGTGATTCAATAAAACCATCAACTTTCTGATAAGGAAGAGAATGAAAATTAGTCAGGGTAGCCTCACTCACCAGCCTCAATTATGTGTTAGCTGGTACATGGAACCATTGACATTAGCAAAATTTCTAACTGAATATTAGATTTCATTCAATAAATAGTTAATCACAAAAAATGATGTTTTAAGTGAAATTTAAAGAAAGGAAATTTAATTTATCAGCCATAATGATAACATCAGCCTGCACCCCAACAAGGTCTATCAATACAGCTGTTTTGACAACTGCTACAGCATGTGTCTACTGTTTTTCAAACTCACCCCTGGGCAGTTTGCTTACGATTTAAACCTTCTCTCAAGTAATCAACCACACATAAGAAACAGAATGTTTTATTTAAAAACGTGTTTTTACTTTTGCGGATCAACTGTAATAGAATTTCCCATTAATAAGAAAAACCGCATTCACATTAGTTATGTTTCTTATTCACGAGGACATGCTCCTATGTTACCTGCACAAAACATAATGGAAAATTCACAGTAACTTAAACCATAACAGTTACTGTAGGTATTCCAGAAGCAAATACTTGAAGGCGAAAAACTGGGATACAGTGTAACAATACGGTAGAAACAGAAGCAGTTGTATTATTTCAGAACATAACTTAGTTCTTCTCAAGATGGGCATACAATTATCTAACAGCATTAATTAACCTCAAAAATGTTTATTTACAAAATATGTGTAATATTTTTATACATTTACATCTAGCTCGACCTGAAACTGTGACATGTATGTAAACACCATCCATTTAGCTAGCTAGAAAGTTAGATCACTGGATGATTACTGTATAACACAGGAGACCATGTTGAGGAGTCTCCACAAACCATTCCACTTTCCCCTTATATACCCAAGGATCAAAGAAAACCCCAAGTCATCTAATAAAGTGATAATCAAAACAAAATCCTTTGTGCTATCTCAGTAAGCCTATCAGACCAGGTTAACCTTTGTAGCTGGCTGCAGAATCATAACGGCTTTTGAATGGTGTTCGTTATTCAGCACCCACTGTACCACACTATCAAAGACACAAGCTTAAGGCTGGCATAATGCTGATCCAGTAGAATGTTTAGCAACTGCCATTTCACTTTTTATCAAACCCGGTTGACTCCCTGTCAGCACAGTTATCACTTCTGTAAACCACCTGACAGACTCCCCTCCCCTCATATTCTACTCTGTCATTACTGGTTTTCATTACTCACAAAAGGTTGTAATTACAAACAGCATATGAAGAGATGATTATGCACAATGAATTTGATGATTGTCAGAATTAGAATATAGGAGAGTCTCATTGTGGCAGCTGAAAAATTGCACCTATCCAAAATCCCTCTTCATACCCTCCCCTAGCAGTACCAGTAATGAAAGTTTGTCAATACTGACAGCTTACTAAGATGGTTATGCATGGTGAATTTGGTGATTGTCAGACTTTGCATGGTAAGTCTGGAGTCAGATTTTGGCAGCTTCAACATTGCACCTTGCACCAGAATTTGACCCCCCCAAACCTTGTCCTGTTTCTATTAGTAGCAAATGGTTTTAAATATTAACAGCATATAGAGGTGATTATGCCTGGTGAGTTTGATCATTGTCAGACCTTTTATTTTTTATAGGGGAGGGTATGATTTTGGCAGCAGAATGATATGGCTATGAAAACTTTACTATGTCTGCTTATTACCTCCAATGAAAAAAAAAGTGTTCATCAGCGTGACTGTTTGCAATTATTTTATGGTCCACAACAAGCAATAGAGGAATTTACAAATCATGGTTTATAGCTATGCTCCTATTACAATATGTTGCAACTAGTGAGGCTAAGTAAAGTATTTGTCACCTTATATTTTAAACAATAGTTTGCAATTGACTTTTTATTAATTAAATCGGCACAATATTTTCCTTATGTAGGAAATTTCATTCATGATTTGTAGTTCAAGCTGGTTCTATTTAAACTATTTTGGCTACTTAACATAAATATTTACTTAGTTTAGATATCTGCTTCCTCACCTTAGATGGGAAATATTCTCTTAGTAGTCTATAATTGCAATAGTCTTATACACAGATTAAATCCAGAGCTGAAACCAAGATGCAGATGCCATTGCAAAGCACTTTATTTCCGAGAGAGACTAGGCTTTGCATTTTCAAACTCAGGCAGATGCAGAACAGGCAGATTTGAACCTCATGTAAATTTGTTTCTGTCTGAATAATGCCAATGCATATTATGTAGGGAAATGCAATTCAGGTGCAATACAAACAGATTTAGCCTAATTATTACTTCAGTCACAAAGGTTAGAACATAGTAATATCATGGACTGCATTTTTTTATATAGCGCTTTCATCCAATCATTATTGAAATTGATGTACCTTTTCCTTAGACTTAAAAAATAACTTTTTCACATCACAGGCCACAATCTGCTGAGATTCCTGTGGCATACCATTGTAGTCCTGAATGTCTCTGGGCTGTTTTTCCTGCTGTTTTCTCTCCACTCAAATATTAGTCCTGACAAGCTGAGGTAGATTAAAACTATTTGTCATTGTGACAAAAGTGGGGAAGTAGAATCTTAAAACCAAACCAAATTAGAGAGAGGGATGAGGTTGACTTCTGCCCAGCAGTAAGTTAGAAATGAAAGTTCAGAAGCAGTGCACATTCAGAATTTTATTCTATCTGATTCTAAATGGCTTTTCTTCTTTCAGTTGTGGAATGGTTAGAAAAGTATTTTTTTTGCACTGCTGAGTATTTCTCTTTCTCTACCTGCATACTGATCATGCTGAACTCCATATCTGCTAGAATCCAAGGCAGAGTATGTTGGTTAATTAATGTAAGATTGTGTGAGGCGCCCCAAATTAATGTAGCTAAAACTGGTCAGATCTCTCGCTTCTCAGATTAAGTTAGCTAGGCAATAGTTTGGGTATCGTGAATAAATGGAAGTGATGGTGCCAGTATTAGGGGCGGGACGTTTACGTAAACGAGTACACCAGCACTCGCCGGCAGATTATTTAATGTTTAGAACAAAATGTAAACTGAATATTTGATATTTTTTGTCTGGTGAAAACAAGGTTACAAGGTGCAACCAATATAGAAAAAAAATGCTAATATCACATTGTGTTTTATATATACAGTGAGCTCCTTAATGTTTGGGACAAAGGCATATATTTATTATTATTTTCTAATATTGACATTATTCTGACTTGAACCCGGGCTTAAATGTCAAATAACATATACAAAAATTATTTTTGCTTGTTTTTATAACCGTTTGACTATATATTTATTTGATTATATATTTTGAACTGATGGGCCAAAAAAGAGTGCCCTATTCAGATTTCTACTACTTTTTTTTGACTGCAAGGTCCCCTCGCACACAGACACCCTCCCACAACACAAACACAGTCATATTCACGCAATTGTTTAATGGTCTGTGATCATAGCATTCTTGATTATTCTTTATGTCTTTGTTCCCAGGGATAGTTAAATAAAATATTTATCAAACAATGTCTATAGCCCGATACTGGTTGGAAAGGAGACCGATAGCTGTTGGGTGCTTGTTCACTTATTCCTGTCCTGGTATTCAGCGTGAAGTAAAGCCAGAGAAAATGGAAAATGCTCTGCAACACCTATACCTGTAAGTGCATCTGCTGTTGTAAAACAGGCTTTATGCACCCCCACCCACCCCCCCTCCAAAAAATAATATAAATGAAAAATATGAAGAGTACTCAAGAAAACATGTGGACAAATCAGCTTGTCATCATTTATAGAAAGCTGTAAAATCTTCCACCCCTAGTCTGCCGCTACATGCCTTTTTCATCTCCCTACCATGCTGAGGGGAGGAACCAGGTCCCTGGTTTCTGAACCCATTAAGTTAACCTTGATGATGAACTGATCTCTGTCAGTAATTGTTAGGAAACATGGTGTGTCTCCCTCTTAGGTGTACCCAGGGCTGTGTGCAGGATTTAAAACTCTGCCTGTCATCAGGCAGCCAAAGAAAAGAGATCAGCGAATGCCGGGGCAGGGGGCGGGGGTAATTCATGATTGCAGGTAGCAAGAAAAACAATGCTTCTTGACTTATCCAGGTTCTGGTGTTCTTCTAAATTCAGTGTCTGTTTCCCCTGCATATTGCCCTGGTAGCCTATACTTTGCATGTTAGCTGCTGATTTTGAAAAAATGTTTGCAACATCTCACTGATTTTTATGGTTTAAAGATAATGTAACGATAATTTAACGTAAATGCAACTATATGGGCTAGCTCACAACAGAAAAGTTCTAAAAAAAAAGTTATTCTAACGCTATATATTTTCTATAGCTTTACAAAGATGAAAGTTAAATAAAAGAACCAGAAACACACATTAAATTGTTGATGATCAAGTCTGCCACATTCTGATGGCCAACCAAGGTGATAAACACTTTTTGCCCCAGGCCAGGATTGCAGGAGCATATTATTTTGATTACAAACATGAAGTGTGTCTTTTAGCCAGCTGGTGTAGTTGCAAAAACAGTGAACCTGCAAAACTTGTGTCAATCTGTTTCCGGTTCAAATGTCATTTAGACGCATCGACCCCTCCCCTTAATGGATACAAGTCTATGTCATGATTGTGTACTTCAGCCATAGACCGTTGCGCATGCGTACATACAAGTTACTGGTATGGTGGTTAACTTCGTAGCTTCGTATGTAGCTTTCTTAGCCATTAAGGTAGCTAACAAGGCTCTGTAACTGGCTTTATCATCTCAAAGACTAGCAGATAGACAGCTAGCTGCGAACTTGCCAGATGATAAAGCCACATTAAATTCAGTTCAATTCATATCGTGGAAATGACACAATTTCTAGTTTAACAAAGTCAGGATTGCCAGGCTGGAATTTGTGCAGATTCGGCCTGGGGTCCCTGGGTATTTGGGTAGCTTGATAGCCTAGTAGCTACAAAAATGTTTGCTTGCTTTCACTAACTACTTAGCTTGGAGTGCTTTAGCAAGCAGGCTAATAACAGGCAATAATGTCCAACACGGCTCCTACGTGAATAAGCACCATTTAGCTACTGATACTGCTTCCATGGCATTATCACTAGATGTCTGCAAGGCCTGCCTTGAATAACAGTGAACGACGTTCACAGGATAGTTAATTGAATGGCTAGCACCCCCACTAATAAAAGGAGAAAGTAGCCACTGACAGGCTCTGCTGACATGGCACTACATAGGCTACATTTTAAAACCGTTTATACCGTCGAGTTAACACATAGATGGATATTCTACGAGCATATTTTTAAAATCAAATCAAATTCTTATTCTTTTTGTGGATAGCTAATAAAAAAGTAACTAAATAAAATGGGGACATGGTGATTCATGAGAATGGAATGGCACCCCCTAGCGTCATTGACTGCACGCCTCTTGGTTGTGCCTGTCCCTAGATTTCAGCTGCTTATATCCTGGAACAGATGTCAGGAGACAGAGATGCAATACAGTAGAATTGATAAATATTGAATTTACAGTTGGTTTCCAATCCTGCTGGAGCCACAGGCTTCCTCTGAAAAAATATATTTTGTATTGTTTTTAGTTTTTTGTATTCAGTCATTTTAAATAGGACCATAAATCTCACTATAATGACCAGCATTCTCTGGATGTTTCATAGATAGCTAGTGCTCTGTGAACCTCTCCTATTGAATGGATGAATGCTCTCCACTGCCCCACTGATCAATTCATTTTTCTCTCTCATATCTTTTTCAGGACAGTGACATGGAAGCCATGGTGAAGTACATGGAGAATGTTCTGGACACTGAGTCCAGTGGTGAGTACATAGCACACCATCCATTAAATCAATGGCTAAAGTATACCCTGCATCTAAGCTTATTTACTATTACCAATAAACAAAATGTCACCAATTTATAGGGCTGTATTTTTTGGCAGAGTATTCAAGGTAAAGTGCCTGGGATACTGGTTATGGCAGCTCTACCCTGCCCAAGCTGGGATTCCAACCCAAAACCATGAGGTCTTGTAGGATCTGTACACAGTAAAATACTCAGAGTTAAGTCTATTGTAGAGTACATACTGGTCTCCACTGGACTCATATATACTCTGTTAGAGTTGAATAAATATTGGACATTTTTTGCGTAGCATTTCAGTGCTGCAACCACTTTTCAACTTGGCTACACTATCATTCGATTTGGTTAATGGGGCCTATTTTTTGTATCAGTGATGAACAGATTCACTGATATTCTGATCATCTGGATGGTTGATCCTAATCACTATTACGTCTAATGCATTTGTTGTAAATATCAATGAATTTGTTCACTGGTGTGGCAATGATGCAAAACATCAGTTCATAGACAGTAGGTACAGAAAAATGTGGAGCAAAACGATAATACAATGAATTTGTGACAACTCTCTCGACACCCACCCCTCTCATTTCCTGTTAACATACTCCAAACAACCTTGACCTTTAAGGTCCCATGTTTAAAATGACATTTCTATCCATGTCTGACTGAATAATTGCACACGGGAGGTGGAGTCAGAAGATGCATTTCTCTTGTCTCTGAAGGTCAAATAAAAGGATAAGCTGGTACCCCAAGCCAGAGTCCCAAGCAGAGAAACGGATTAACTGTATAACTGTAACTTTATTTAATTTTATTTCATGCACACACAATGCACGTAAACACAAGAGTATATGCAGGAACGCACACATACACATTCACATACACCTGCAGCACATTCATATGCACAGACACATAGCCACACATGCACACAGACACACAGACCCAATGAACCATAAGCCTCATGTCAACCTGCCAGAGATGGAGGACATGGCTCTCTGTTTGCTCACCTGAAACACAGCTTTCAAATGTTAGAATTTATTTGGTCTGGGCTTGCATAATATTCAAGGAAGTTTGAGAATCCCTGTAGAACATGACCATTCAAGTTTCTATGCACATTTTTTGGTGCTTCTGATGCTCCCTTCCCTGTAGGAATCAGTGGAGAAAGTGAAGTTATTGTTATTTATTAACTTTTAGTACTATAGATCAATTGTACAGACTGCACATACATATTTGCATGCTCATGTTTCTGCATGCCAATCCTGTGTTGTGACCATTTTAGAAAATGTGGATAGGATTACAGATCAAGTGGATTCAAAGTGACCACTGTCATTTTCCCCATGTAATATTTTTCATTATAGTTCCAAAAATTGTAGAGACTACAGATGAAAGGAGAAGCACAACAAATATGCCTAATGTACAATATACTGTGATTCATAGGCTCAATAAGGATGTTTTAAGCATGACATTTTAATACACTTCCGCAGGATTCTTTACATAAATCTATGCTTTAATAACTCGAACAGCTGAAGCACTGTTATAGTATAATTTGTTAAATGGTAATTACCCCTATTGCTCTCCAAACACAATGTGGAAAGAGAGATGAATTTCATTTTATTCTAGAGAAGGCAGCAGAAGACTTAATTGTAAATAGACTTCCACGGACAGAGATAAAGTCATAATCTCAGCAGTGAAAGCAAAGAGAAAAGAAAAGCACCTTACATCTGGCACATGGTTTTGATAGGTCTTACAAAATATCTTTAGATGGAAGCTTGGCAGTGCCTTTTCACTGAAAAGTCAAGTGGGCCTGGGTTGAGAAAAAACATGGCTGGGGCAGGAAACTGGACAGGATTTCCTCTATTATTAAAACACATTTTTTAAATGATTCCATTTATTTAACGAAAAAATATATCAAATACCATATCACCCATGTGAAAAATCAATTGCCTCCTTAGTTACTAAATCAACCAATTAACCAAACATAATAATTTGATTCAACTGATGGAACGCAGCAAAGATCAAAGCAATTTCAGATGAAAAAACAGTTGTGTTACACATATCAGTCTGGAAAGGGTTACAAAGCCATTTCTACGGCTCTGGGACTCCACCCAGCCATCAGGAAGAGCCATTATCTCCAAATGGATAACTCTTGCAACGTTGGTAAATCTTCCCAGGAGTGGCTGGCCTGCCAAAACTTCTCCAAGGGCACAACAACTAATCCAGGGAGTGACAAAAGATACCAAAGGAACTTGCAAAGAAATGCTGGCTTCTCTGCAAGTCCACATCTGGATAGCTTAAAAGAAACAAAATTGATATTTTGGAGTATCCTAGTCCAGTCGTGACTTGAACCTAATAGAGATACTGTGACAGGACCTGAAACTTAACATTCCATTTTAAAAAATCTACCAGTTTCTCTGTAGTTAAGGAGTTCTGCAAAGAAGAGTGGGGTATATTTCCTCCACAGCAATGTGAACAATGTGAAAGACTGATATCAAATTACAGGAAGCATTTTGGTTGCAGTTATTGCTGCTGAAGGTGGTGCAACCAGCTACTAAGTTTAAGGGGGCAATTACTTTTTCACATGGGTTTTTAATAACTTTTTTCATTAAATACATGAAATAATAATTAGAACTTTTTTGTCTACTGTGGTTCCCTTGATCTGCCATTACATTTTGTCAAAATATCTGAAACTAGTGTGACAAATGTGCAATAATAGAGGAAATCAGGAAGGGGCAAATACTTTTCATGGCACTGTCTGTATGTATGTGTATGTCGTGCATGCGGTACATATTTATGTATATGTGCATGAGTGTGATTGTCTGCCTATTCCAGGGTTAGAGCGGCCCTAAGATATATGTGGCCTTCTGTTTGTTTGTTTCAGGATCAGAAACGGTGACAGAAGAAGCCCAAGTGGGACCCCAGGGGCCCGGTGTCATCAACTGCACAATGGCTGAGACCAGATTGCAGCGTATGAGGGAGTAAGTTTGGGAAGAGAGCTTTGTGATTCAGCTCAGCTGCAGTAAACATACATCGTCACTATTATCAACCTAATGTTCATATTGCCATATTTAGAATTCTCTCTTCCAAGTGAAACACACCTATTTCTTGCTGTTTCTTCTTAAGTATTCAGCAAGCAAACCCTCAGAACCCAGCATTCCTCAGATGCACCTACTCTCACCTCACTGTCAAAGTGAGCAAGTCCTTTGTTTCTGACACCCGCCTCCCCAGGCTGGTCTTCAGAGCACCACTAGGATTGGCAGCCAGAAAGCTCCTGTCATAAGGTCTGTGTCCCCTAGCCCAGTTCTGTCAGGGTCTGGTGCCCACCTCTCATTTGTTGATTTCCTCTGGGACTTTCAACCAACGGGCTCAGAGGGAACCGCTGAGCAATGTCTGCTTTGTCTATGAGCATGAAAATCTTGGAGATTCCCATTCCCATCTCCTACAGGACCAGCTAATATCAATTTCCATGGTGCACAAAAACACAGTAAAGATTCAGTTAAGCAAGCCCAATGTGCTCTGATCCAGCAGTGAAGAATAACCCAAAATCCTCAGAAAATGGGTTAGGACCAAACTGGGTTTCTGAGAACAGGACACATAATTAATCATCAGCAAGGGATAATATGCAAATACCACAAGTGGACTACAATTATATTACCAGTGCTAGAAGCTGGGGGGCGGGAGGGCTTAGATATGATCTGAGATTTTTGCCTTGGTTGCAGTTGCCAGTTGGAAATAATATAAATCCACTTCTGGTTGGGGACAGTCTTGGTTGTCAGACGTCACCACAGTAAACAATGTGACCTGGCTTTCTTGAACGTTGCAGGCCTGTCTGCTTTGGTGTCATATCTTGCTGTATTGCTTCGCTGGAGGTACTAGCTCACTATGAGGAGCAATTAACTGTTCCTCCTTCGCATCAAGCCTGGCCTCAGAGACGAGAGGCTTTTTATTTTAATAAACTGGAGCACCGTCTTGAGGGGTAAGTGATGCGGAGCGCTAATTGACTCGTGCTGTCTCTGGAGGAGGGCCTCTGCTGCTGCATCTTTGATTATATAAATCTGCTGCAGTTTGTGGGCACCAGCTCTGGGCTGCTTCAAGTGAGGACTGAAGTGGCCTTGTAGACGGGGGAGTGATTGGATGCTTTCACTCTGTTCATGGCTGAATACACGTGACTCACGGCCCGGGAGGGGGCAGTAAATGTAAAGTGTGAACCCTTATTCTCAATATAAATCCACTGTAAATATTTTGAATGTTTGATGTATCTGGGAGTCACAGACATTATACACTGCTCTCCAAAAGTATGGTAATGGTAGAGGGAAATTAGTTATTTTTGCTATATACTTATGACATTTGCATTTGAGATCCAAAGATGAATATGAGACAAAACTACAGACAAAAAGCTTTTATTTCATGATATTTACATGCATATGTGTTTTACCATTTTAGAGAAACTGTTTTTTGTGTTGAGTCCCTCCAGTTGCAGCTGTGCAAAAGTAAGTTAACAGATGACTAATACCTGTAGGTGTTAACTGTGTCTCAGGTGTTTACTTTTGCATGGATTGTTCACACATAAAAGAGCACCAGAGTGGCTGGTCTTGGTTTTACCCTTTTTTTCTTCTGTGGAGACTGCATTTGTCAAAAGGCGTATACTGTACCATTATGAAGATGGGAGAACTAACTGGCTGAAAAACAACTAATTCGTAAGGATGAGAGAACAGAAGAATTCATTAAGAAGGATAGCTCAGAAACTTGGTACAGTATATCAAATACAGCAGTTTGGAAAGTCTTTGAAAAGAAGCCACTGGTGGTCTTCGAAGTATACACCTTACACGTCGGCCAGAGAAGAGAACAGCTGTTGATGATTCATGAATCCTAAGGAAAATCGTAAAACTACGGTCAGCAGTCTCCAGAAGTCAGGGGTGACCACAAAGTTTTATGGACAGATGAGACCAAAATTAACCTTTACCAAAACGACAGAAAACTGAATGTGTGGATAAAAGAAAGAACAGCCCAAGGCATACCGCCTCATATGTGAAATACGGAGGAGGTGGTGTTTTGGCTTTGGCCACAACGCATTGGGTTCATCAATTTTAGTTTTTTTATTAGCCTACCTCAACTGCAAACAATTTCATCATTATAAATAGCCTTCTTCATCTATCATTTTTGTGCAGGTGATATAATTTCTCTTCATATGTGTGTTGGCTGTTCATAATATAGTCTACACCTGCTTATGTGTGTGTAGGGTCCTTTCCATAGATAAAATAAAAAACAACAATATAGCGCAACACTAAAAATACAACTGTCGCATGTTTCTGGTTTAACATTCATGCCAATCGTACTTCAGTGGCAACTGACTTACAACTCAACATGGATAACTGGGGAGGTGTAATGTGAATTTAATGTGATAATGTTTGATCAATGGCTCAAATAACCCCATGCTGAGGTATGACTGCAGGTGGGAAAACAGGAAAAATGGTGACCTTAATGACATGCAAAAGGAGCCTGTTGCATTCAATGTGGTGAGCTCTTCTGCGGTTCCTGCAAGGGAGTTGGGCTAGTGTATAATGGCAGAAAGCGTAAGTGCAGAGTGAAAGAAAGGGTCAGGTTTGAATTGGGTTTTCAGAAGTTTGGGGGTTTTTTTTAGGTCTCAACTGTATGCACAAGAGCTGTAGCATAGTGTCTTCCTCATCTGAGAAAGGCTGCAGTTATAGATTCAGTCATGCCTAATTCATAGACTTCACAGAAATACCTTGGTTTATTGTTGGCACATGGCATTACAGTGGTAGGCTGGCATGACCTCCGCCAGTTAGGTTTCAAGCTGTTGATGCCTGCCCCGAGCACTTTGTAGTGTCATGAACAAAACTGCTTTTACTTGCTTTTCAGACAACCCAAAGTGCTTGTCCTGCAAATAATTGCACTTCCTGTGGGAAATTGAATTGCCACCTGCCAGTTCCCACACTATTAACATTGAAAGAGATAAAAAAAACCTTTTGTAACAAGTTGCAATTTACAATGGTAGTGGTTTTGTTAAAGTTAGAGCAGCCCGCTGTGGACTTTGATTGTGGCAAGTGGTTTGGTGACAGGCCCCTGTTCTGCCCAATGCTTTGTGAAGGCCTTTGTTGTGTTTCCACAGTAACCTTTATTTCTCTTGTGATTAACATTATTATTGCAATCTGTTATGCATAAATTTAAGAGCTAATTTGATTTAGGATATTTTCTATGGCACATCAGAGGACAGAAGGTGATGATGCACTCCATCAAATGCAAAATTCCTCTAAAAGGCAGTGAGATGGGCTGCTGAGTGACTTATTCTGTTAAGGGTCTGTTTCAGTGCATGTGGATGGGCTCCACAGTCTGGTATAGACTTGTGCCCGTGCTGACTGTGGCCAGCAGCCCTGCAGTGTGATGCAGAGTTGGCTCAAGCATTGGCCAGGGATGGTAGGGTTTCAGCCTGATTTGAACTGCGGTGTCATGAAAAGCAGTGCGTACTCTGGAGGAGAACACATGCACGTCTATACTCTCCCAAATCTGTAGTGGAGATTGCTGCAGCGAGCAATGAGGAATACACTTGGGCATTCCGAATAGAAAAAAACAAGGGGATAAAGACATTAGAACACAATGCACTGTATATTTAAGGAATGAGAAAACATGTATATAGAGGAAAGCCGACCTTTTATCTCGACCATTCATGATGAAAGCGGTGGTGCTTTATGAAATTACAAGTAAAAATGTTCAGCCTGACTGGGTGTGTGACAGTGGGTCACAGGGTGTGCAAATCAACTACTACACCCTCCTTATTTTGGTCTTCCATCTGATTTGTGTACTTTTTAAGAGGTTTTGGTGAATCTAGGCTGATTACAGGCCCACCGTCACTGGGCCAGGAGATGGAGGAGGGTGTAAATAAGCCTGGATGATTGCAAAGTTCTGATTACCTCCACTAATCAATCCAAAACCCCTCATGCTAATGGCTCTGATTGTAGTTTCAGGCTGTAATGTGTGTGTTTTAGTCCCAGTCTGTTAAAGGCTGCAATTACACTTGCATGGGTTCATTGAATTTTTTGAAACTGGAAAATGCCAAATGGCAAAAACAAATCTTGTGATTTAACTGCCACAAATTTCACCTGGATGCCATGTGGGTTTATTTAGTTCTCATCCATGGAAAGTCTCATCCAGACCTCAAACATAGAAGCAGTGCAGCACTTTGTTTATCTGTTACCTGTTTGTTTCGCATCTCTTACACTCTTTTCTGGTGGGTATATTTTTTTATTCATTCCACAATGAACTTGGTGGTAGTTTGAGAACTTGAAATTGGTGAGGCTGAACACATCTTTGAATACATCTCATCCATTGGAAATTGTTGTCTCACATGGTACTGTTCTCTTCAACCCCATCAAATAATTAAAATACTGTAATCGGTCTGATTCAAAAAATCAGTTGAGTCATGGAGATCACCCCATTAACATCCCAAGCTTTGAACAGCATATGCAATAACGGCTTGTGGAATCAGTTGTTTTAATGTTTTACTCATTAATTTCTATTGACCCTTGTTACAAACCCTGAGAATGAAGGCATATGAGAAGAAAGGCTGAGAGCAGCCTCCTGTATGAACTCAGAAACTATCTCTTCTTCCCTTCACTTCTCTGTCATTTATTTTTAGTCTAAAACATTCCAGGATATCACTCTAAGCTCTATGTTCCCTGATTCATGGAGCGTGAGACAAAGCTTGCCCTCTTATTGAAATACAGGTATTATGTACCTGTGATTTATCTTATATATTGATTTATATACAGTACAATCTACCTCATTTTCTTGTCCTAGTTTGATTCATTGTGCTGTACCGTTACAGTATATGTTATACTTTATCGCTTATGAAATTACTGTTTACTCTTTCAAGCTGGACATTAATCTCTATTTGAAAATAATGATCTCACCGACTTCTGTAGAGTAGCCATGCCTATATAAAATCATATGTCTTTGTCATTTCATGAAAAAGCTATTCTCATGTTCTGTTCATCAAAAAATCTCAATGTTTAAGGGGAAAACTCTCAAGCATTATTTTTCAGTTGTGTTTATTATGGGTTTTGTTTCGTAGAACTCAAACTGGTACCTCTCTTGTCCTCTTCGCCTACTACATTTCTTTACCTCCTTGTTAATGTTAATAATAAAGATAGTCATACTTATATAAAACATGAATAAAAATACATTGCATCTGAACAAAGCAATTCACTGATAGTTATCACAGAGAATAAGAAACTATCCTACAAATTAGAGCAAGCTGAGTAGCAAGAAGAAGTTGAGAAGATTCAAAAGGAAAATGTTTTATGTACCCAAAAGAATTGAGAGCAGCTAGAGAGATGGACGGACCCTTTACTTGCCCCTGTCTGGTGATTCTGATAGATTGGTTGACAGCGTCTGAGCTGAGGAATAGTTGATAACAGGGTGTTGGAAGTTTTCACACTCACCCTGTACAGGGAGAGTTTCTACGAGTGACATATTTTAGGTACTATATCTGCCAATCTTCAGGACTGCTAATAGATCATTTGAAACTTTATTGTTCCCAGCATATACCACCTCCCAGATCTTCACCTACTTCACAGCAGTGTCCACTTTTGTATGTGGACTCAATCAATGCTGTGTCTTTACATGATTCTCTGTAATTAATGTTTTGACGTGGGAGGCAGTTCATTTATCGTTCAGTCCCTAGAGTTCTCTGCAAGCGAAAACAGGGCATTTAATAAAACTCACTGGCTAAAGTGCTGTTTGCATATCAGCAGACAGGGAGCTGAAATCATCCACGGGCCCAGAAGATCACTCCCTCCCTGTGTTTACCCATCTGTCTGCATTCTAAAATTCACAGAACCATATTTCATTTGCACAGCAGCCTAGAAAGAGGAAGAGGGAGACAGCATTTATCTCATGCTAAACAGGGCATAGAGCACAATTCAATTTAATTCCAGACTGCCTTTCCTCGCCCTTTCCTGTTCCGCAAGCGTGGCAATTAGAGGATTATGCAAACACTTCATCATGACAGTTACAATTCCCTTCAATGAAACAAACCCGCTGTATTTTCTATGCACATTTTGTGCATTGTTTTTTTTTTTTTTTTTGACAACCTGGAACTTGTTTTACCTCATAATTATATTGCAGTTAATTTCACTTCCCAATTGTGCCTTCCAGATCATTCTCATTTGTGTTTTTGAACAATTATTTTCTCGCTCTTTTATTATTAGTTTTGGATCCTTCCCAAAACTAATATTCAAAGTCATTACAGTGCCATTGCTATTGAAGTGTGCCCTTTAATGAAATCACCCAGGAGCCCAGTGAACATTTTGCAACCCACAGGTCACAGTTGGAAGAGAGGCAATATCTCACTATTGGCCTCTTCCTTCCAGCCTCTTCCTTCCAGGATAAGGCCGATTATGTCCCACCATTCATCCTGTATGATTCCTAGACATGCTAATGCAAATCTGAGTATAGCATACATGTCATCTGAGATGCATGTAACCACTTTTCTTGATTTCAATCAGCAGTCAGTCAGCTGAGCTGCGTAGTCCTTGTGCAAGGGGACTGCACTACCTACACAATGGAGGCAGACCAGAGGAGTTACTTCTGTACAATTAAGCAAATCTGCAGATTGATATTATATAGATAATTACATAATACAATTTTAGAGAGCCTTTAAAGATCCAGAAACTTGGTATAATTCAACAAGTTCTGCAGTTCTTATCAAATCACTTTTATTGAAGTAGTATGGGGTTTGGAAACTGTATTGTTACAACTAGTCCATTAAACTCCACATAGTAAAGTAATAGGGCCAGATAGACAGTTGTAGAAGGGCAGTCCAGTTATTAACATTCACTGCAAATAACCTATTTTACCCTTGGGTGGACAGGGAGAAAAATAAAATAACCAATGAATAAACTAAACACTGAGCAGTTTCAACCTGTTATCTCTACCATTTAGGTCAGAAACAGTTACAGTACTAACTGTGCCATTTTAGCCATGTGCTATGCTTTTCCAGGTATTTCAATAATATCTTGCCTGAGAGAATTTGTTAATTACTCTGTACCAATGCAGCAATTGCTATGGTCTTTGTGAGTTGTTTACCCTAAGCTATGGACGAGGAAACAATTACTGTCATTTTAAATTACTGTAAACTACCAAGAAGACCTAACCCCACTCTGAAAAATCTGTCACATTCTTCTGTTTGTGAAATACTGTTTTGTATCCTCTAGTTTATGGAATACATGTTATGGACACAAAAAAATATAATTTTTTTTTTAAAGTCAATGTTCTAGAACTCCATTGCTTTCAATTTAGAGAAGTGGTTGTTACACCACCATTGGAATTTTCAGTTAAGAACATTCTAATCACACATTTGTGATCTCACACTTTAATGGGGTAATGGCTTTATCCTCTGTGTATGTCTTCTGTATATGTAAAAAAATAAAACATGTTGAAAACATTTGGAGTTTGCACAAAAAGCATTTATGTGAGCATAAAAGCCTTTGAAACAAGTAATAAATAGTGTCAGCAATGCTTGTGTTTCAACACCTTAATTTTGAACATAAATCCTCACTGAAACAATTTTTTAAATGTAGTCAAGGTTTTTTCTACCTTTAGAGATGCACAACTTCGAAATATGCATATTCTGGCTTGTTTTGAAGTGTTTAATGCATTTTAGCATTTCTTTTAAATCAAGATAGATTTATCTTATTTCTATTTTAAATTCATAAGATTTTGTTTAATCTGGGGTCCATGTAGAGGTTTCCCTTAATAAATTTTGGTTTACACTGCTAATGGCAGAGTAGTATAATGGCTAAGGAGTTGGTCTTATAACCTAAAGGTCATAGGTTCGATTTCCCCGGTAGTACACTGCTGTTGTACCCTTGGGCAAGGTACTTAACCTGAAGACACTGAGGGCAGCTTAGGCCGAAACATGTCTGTCTTTTTGTCCGAATAGGAATAAAAATGAAAATGATTTTGTTGCGTAGACATTCATAATCTATATCTATTCATTAAGAGTGCGGGCTCCCATCTTTCCTTTCTATGATTATATATGAGAAGCCAACGCACCATTTATTTGTTATATAGCCTAGTTTGTTAAAAACATCTTTGAGCGCATGGGCTGGTAATTCTTTTTTTGTACAAGGTACTTAACCTGCATTGCTCCAGTATATATCCAGCTGTATAATTGGAGACAATGTAAGTTGCTCTGGATAAGGGTGTCTGCTAAATGCCTGTAATGTAATGGTTGTAAATAAACCTTAAATCGCGACATGAATTGTAGCGATGTATTTCTTGTGTCTCGAGTTGTGAAAGATTTTTGTAGCAAACACAGAGTTGACCTTGTTGTGGCGGTTTACAATTCTCCCCATAATGATTCATACCCTTGATAATGATAAACAAAGAAGGTAGCACAAGTGAAACAGTAATGTTCATGAGATGTACTGTATGCTCAGAAAATTGGATAAAAATATTTTATAGTAATATAATTGTTCAGAGGAAAAGATTTTGCTTAATCATTTAACAATTTAGTTTTTTTCTGCGACCTGAATAATTATTCGAAACAAAATCCATTTAAAAATAAATTTGCATTAACATTCTAGTTTTTAAAAGTTCATCTCGATCTTAGCCAATTGTTTTGTGACCTCCCATGGATTCCTGTTTTACTGGGATATAAAATGAGATAACACTCGTGTAAAATTCATCAACTGCCACAGGAAATGGCAAAGAACTCTCAGAACTAAAAACAAGACAAAGGGTTGTTGGCCTTCATAAGTCAGGAGATGTTAACAAATAAATACAAAAACTAAAGCTACTACCTTCTTCAATTCAAACCACTAATTTTCAATCAAGTTCATGTCCGGGAACTGAGATGGCCATTATAAAGTAGTAATTTTGTGGTGGTGGTAATTGACCACTTTTTGGTCGATTTTGAGGTACGCTTTGGATCACTGTCTTGCAGTCCATTTGCTGCCATGCTTGAGCTTCCTGGCAGGTGGATACTAGATTTATGTCCTAATTATCTTGGAACTTGTTGGAGTTTTAATTCATTTTACCTTAACAAGAGCCCTAGGACCAGTAGCTGCAAAACAACACTGTAACATCAAAGACCCACCCCCTTATTTCACCAAGCCAAACTCTGGTGTACCTGGCCAAAAAATCCTATTTTGGTCTCATCTGTCTAAGTCATTAACAACTGTTTTGTCTATTAGACAAACTTTTTTGACTTAGCTTTAAGTGAAACAAGCCAATCATTTTGGAGATAAGTGCATACAGTATTTGATAGTGTTTGTATTGTGCGCTTATACTGGGTAACTACACTATATGTAAGCATGTATTATATAGATATTGTGTATATTGTTTATCTGAATGTGTTTGTTTGCATTCATATATATTGTAATGTCTATGTATGTTATGTGTGTGTATTCTGTATACAGTATGGTATGTGAATGTGTGTATATATCTTATTTGTGAGTATATTGTACATATATCTGTGCATGTTCATGAGTACGAGCCTTGCTGGGGTCTGTAAGGGTACATGTTTGGTGGTTACATGACCCTGATCCTCTCCACCCTTGTGCAGCCTGTACTGTAATAGCGGAACTGAATGGTGATGGATCACTGTACTGTCCTTTAAAGACAAGTGGTTTGACTGATCACCACTGTTGATGAGATGACATTGATTCTTAATCTGCGAGCTGCCAGTAGCCTGCACCTCCATGAAAGTGGAGAATTGAATGAGCCTGTCCGTCCTTGCTCGTCCATAATTAACCAGAGGAGATGCATAATTAATGCCACCATAAGCAAGAAATGTCAAAGACAGTCAAGACTTGTGTGGACATGTTGAAAGACAAAGTGTATTTTACATGCATATGAAATAAGGTATCTATTGTGTTTATCTGAGTCAGGGATAGTTTCAGTTTCAAATGCTTCAATGTTGAATGGTACTTCAGGCGAGGGAAAGATACAGTGTGCATACTGACCTACTGTTTAATTAGTATATGTCTTGGCTTGATTGCCACAAGTATTGGCTTGCTGAAATATTGGCTTCTAAGAGAGACAGTGAGAGAATGGCAGTGGGGCAGAGATAATGATGCAGTGACTGCATAGAAAGAACAAAAGATGGAAAAAGAGCCTGAAGAAGCCGATGAAAGAGAGGATTCACCCCTACCTTGGTCTTATATTAACACCACTAAAGTGTCTGCAATAAAGCTTTGGGCAGTTTTATCACAGACCCATCCATGTCCTTTGTATCCCTGTTCTTGCAGACTAAAATGTGGTGTCTTTTCTGTTCTTCCAAATTCATCTTTCCTCAGCAGAAAATGATTAACCACTGTCAATTCGTTCAACTCCAAACAGCTCAGGTTTCCAGTTTGGGTTAAGGTTAGGGTCTACCCTTTATGTACTGGTTTGATTGGTTATACCTGAGAAGGGCAAAGGTCATTGGGGCCTGAGAAACAAAGACACAGCTCAGTGTCACATGTTTCAAAGACACATGGAAGTGGAGTTGTACAGAGTTATCGAGTGAACTGGCCAGTTTATATTTCCTTTGTAAGGGATATGGGTTCATTTTTCATTCCTAAGTATTTCAAATCCTTCAAACAATGCAATTTTGGGCAATATAATGATTCATAGTGCCAAAAAGTACTATTTCCTATTGGAGGGTCAGTTTCTGTGGGATCATCTAGGCTATAGTCATAAATCTTTACTCAGCCTTGCAGTAATGACTCCACAGCCCTGGTAATTCGACCGGCTGCAGTCTGTGATATTGCATATGACCATTCTCTAAGATGCGAAAAAAGAAAATGCAAGTCAAAACGATGAGTATTGAGTCTTGAAATGGAACAAAAAATGTAGTGTGGAATTCTTGCATAATGTATACAGGGAAAAGATTTTTGTATTGTATACATTAATAGGCCATGTTGTGTGATAATATAACTTACTGCAGGTTTGGCATATTTCAGTTGATACACGGGCACTGTGCTCAGCAACATATTACTATAACCGAGTCCATCTGAAGGCACTGATGCAGAGCTGATGGATGAATAGTGAGCGAATGGAGTGATTGACGAGTGTTCTGGTGTACGCTGTTGATTGAGTCCCTGATGTACGATTCCCAGTCAGCTACTACCATTAACTGATGATGATGATGAATCACCGTGTTCTCATGATAATGTACCACAGTTACTATATTTAATGCGTAGACTCCAAAATGCAAGTGATCCATCACAAAATCGCCATATTTAATGAGTGAGAACATGACAGGACTCCCATCATACATGTCAGGTACACCAGGCCTGTATTACATGTCAAGCCCGTTCTGGCATCAACTCAGGGATAAGGCCCCAGACTTGATGATGAGCCTCAAGGTATATCCTCTTTTAGACAATACTAGGTGGGCTGGATATTAAAATGTGATTGGTGGAGGTGATGACTGTGCTACTGTGGTGCCATCTCTGTGACTGTGGGGCATAGAGAGGCCTTTGTAATGGAGCCCAGCTGTGGGATTGCATATATACTGTTCTCTCATTGGTTAACACCTGTCAGGCAGGGCTTGTTCTTTTGCTGCCTGACTGAATTTTTGTCACAGAACGTCAAAGTAACACATGAAATCTGACCTTCCTGAAACGTGCCAAGAATTTCTCATGTGCCCTGCCCACACTTTTGATTCAGAACTGTGGTTAACACATTCATGCTTTAAAAACTTTTCCCATTATGTACATAAAATAAAAAGTGCTATAACAAATACAACTTGATTGAATGCTTGATTAAATTAACAACAGGTTTTTTTTGTTACTTTTTAATTATCTTTCTGCCTCTGTAAGATATTCGTTGATATTGTCGTACATGTATGGCTGTGTTATCTGTCATTATTGTTATCATTATTGCTAAATATATCTTTATTATTTCATTCCTCTTTTGATTTCCTTCTGATACCTTATTCAAAGCAAAGTGTTGTGGGAATTGCGTTTATAGTCCACAACTCTTCTGCACAGGATGTGTCATTGTGTCCTTCACAGAAAGAGCAGATTTTCTTTTATTAAATAATTCATATTCCCAACCATGGCTGCCAGTTAACCCCTTTTGGGTCACAAGGAGAGGAGGGGACAAAGAAGGAAGAATGCATTTTTAATGTACGTCAGCACTGACTGTTCCAGGGAAGCATGTACCATACTGCCCCATAATGCACCTCGCTAAGAGACATCAAAACCAGGGGGCTTAGCCAGAAAAGCCTCCCATGTCAATGGCTTGTTCTTTGCTATCATCTCATCTGCAGAAGAGATTTTTCGTGCCTGCAATATGCATCTGCCTCGCCTCTTCCTACAGCTGTTTACACGACCTGAATACACAGCCTCAACAGGCCAGCCAGGCCAAGGACCCTGCAAAGCCTTTGTGCATCTCTGTGCACTCTTCAGCTGCGTCCTTGGTCCTTATCGATTGTCCATCTACTTCTGCCCACAGATCCAGCAGGGAAAAAGGCCACACGAGAGCCCTTCCTCACTGTGGGCTGCACTGCCCTACCAGTGTGAGAATGGAGAAAAAGTTTTTGTGAAAATAAAATATTGACATTTGGCAGGGCTTTGGACTGAACTTATATTGCTCATGATGTACCTGCTGCTATTTATTGATTGTTCCATGGATAGGGGGTTTGCTGCAGATGAGACAGCTAAATCTGGGTTGAATGTGGCTGAATTCACCTGGAGAGCAGGACATAGGGTAAGTGGCACAAGTTAACTAAGCCTCCTTTTCTGTGATTTAGGTCAATTATGGACAGACTGGGTGCAGAGGTGTTCCAGAAAGTGTATGACTACCTGAAGAAGGCAAGAGAGCAACAGGAGAGTGAGTCTGACATCAAAGACTTCTTGGGAAAGTTGGTGGAGAAGCCCAGTGACTGCTTTGAGGTGGACCAGCTGCTGTACTATGAAGAACAACTTCAGAAGAGTCGAGAGGGTCAGGAATGACAAGCTCAAGCACACATACATGCACTTGCATACACACACACACACACACACACACCAGCATGCAGGCATGCACACATTTATACATACATATGCAGTTTGCACACATCATTTTCTTCCTATCACACACATAAAAACATTCAAAGCTGACACACATTTATGAAGAACACTACATAACTAGTGAAACAAGGGAACAGAAAAAACTGACCATGTGTCCTAAGGTAGCCAGTGGATGCCATACTGTGAATTCCCCCTTATCCCTGAATGTGTGCAATAGAATTCTCATTTCTGAACTTTGTAACTTATTTTATATGGAAACTTCTTTGCATGGCCAGCAAAGATCATGGTTCTATGCTAGTTTAAACAGCATAATCAACTTTTCTGTTGTTTACAAAGGCTAATTCTGATTACGCTTTAGATTTACACTCCGAAGGAGGGCACAGCTAGCTTGAGACTAATGTGTAATAATAATATTATGAATAATACTGAATGTTGATTAACGCTTTGCGGCATCTGCATCAGGGATTTTTGTATTATCTGTATTATTATCTGTAATGCATTGCAATCATGTAGCAGGGGTATGGAAGAGATGATTAAATAAAAAGCCTGAGACTATTTTAATTGCACATAATTGCATATTTTGTGTCATTTGCATTCTATATGCAGGGTATGAATGTCATATTTTTCCAGCAATAAGCTTCTCTGTAATTGACATTCAAAATCAAAAGTGCCCTTTAGTATTTCTATCATTTGATTAGAAAAAAAAGAAGAATATTGAATGCCACTGTCAGTGAAGGTTTTATTGCTTTTTATATTACTGATATTTGTAGTAGCAGTGGTATACTACAATTCATTAATTGTATGTATAGTGACTACTGTACTATAATGCAGTGCTGTTATGTTAACAGTTAGAAATGCAAGTAGTAAATGCATTCAAGAATGCCAACGCTACCCCTGCACTATGGACATGCTATGCAATGATATTAATATTTAATGTATTGCATTGCACCAGTAAAGTGTAAACACCAATAAAATGTGATTCAGTAGTGTGTTGGGCCATCATGCAAGGAGGCTGGCATGCAGACAACAAGTGTATGGAGCTGTCATCCAAGAATCTGCTCTTCCACAAGGATAACGGTGGTAGATAGTCCTAGAAATGCTCTATGGGATTGAGGTCTGGTGATTGAGAGGGCCGTGGCAGATGGATAAGCTAATCTTCATGTTCCTCAAGCATCCTGTTGAAAAATGTGCTCTGTGGAACGGAGCATTAGAACACTCCACTCCAGCTTGGAAAACATTCTGCATCACAAGGAAGCAGATGACAGCTCAGAATGTTAATGCTTCACACAGCATCAACTCTGCTTCCTAGTGTAAAATGTAGATGCAGGGCTTGGCAGGGAAACCATTATGAAATGGCCAGAACATTTGACTGTTAGAAACAAACACTTGAAGGAATAGGGGTCTGTATGTTGTCACCGGATATGAGAATGTCACTTGACAGATCATATCCCACTGATAAGCTCAGAATCATATTGCCTATGATCCTCGGACCATTTGTAACTGACATTGGAAGGGATGAGTGTCACTGAGGTCTCCATTTGTGACTATAGTGCAAGACTCAAAGTGGAGCCTGTTTTTAAATATGTACACAAAGATGTGCTAGTGCTTGGTGGAGGAGATCTGCCCATATCACACTGCACATACTTTGCATGCATGTTCTAAGGCCCTTGTATCTGGTCATTTCTATTTTTTTTTTTTGAGCACAGCCTGTTCTGGTCATCTTGCCATTTTGGCACTTAAATTGAACCATATCCTTTGAGCCTCGCCTTCATTTCATCACAAGTCAGCTTTGCGATAATAATCCCGATATTGCCATTTCAAACCATGGCAAAATTGTAATACCAAACACTCATGAAGCTTACAGTGTATGTTCAGTGTGCTGTCAGGCTATGTTGAAGACAGCACTAAAGAGATTGGATCAATGGTCCTGTTGCAGACACCCGTCATTCTCAGGGGTGTAAAGCACTGGTCCAGAAGGCAGTTTCACTGTAAAGAATATAGATAAGCTTCAGTTATTGCACTAAATCATCCAGCACTCAACATGGCTTCCATATTACATTTTTTTATGAAAGAGGGGATTTGTCGACATATGGCAATATGAGTAGCTAAAACGAATACACTGAAATGTAATTGCTTTTGGATACATTTTTGAGCTCTCTGATAATGAAAGCTTTGTTATGAAGTATTATATTGCATATTTCATATGCGTATTATTATCAAGAATATAATAATAAATAATGTTATTTAAATCCAATCCTCACCTTTGATGGAAGGAGATAAAAGAGTCTCTCTGGGGTAAAATGATGAAAATGGAGGTTGCTTTTGAGTTTGCTTGATGTACCCTCTAGGAGCAGAGGAAAATTTCAGAAGAAAAAATAATTTACTTTCCTTTTGAAGTTGGTAGCTCACACCTTTGGTTCAGCAATCAGTAATTATTATAAGGAAGGAAAAAGAAGAAATCCAATATGAAGATCTGATGCCCAAGTTATTGGTGCTTAACATACAATCATTGCCTTTGTATTAGAGAGGACATTTGCTTTGGTGCTTTGCAGATATATACAGTCAGTTTTGGAGAATATTCAGCATGGGGATGAAAGGTATGGTGTTAAGATGTGACTACAGAGGGAAATACAAAGCTTAGCCACATTGTTCCATCACTGGCCTCCAAGACAATAGCCTACCCCCACCCCCCACAAAAAAAAAAAAAATTTTTAGAGAACTTCCTAATGGTTTTCTACTGGCATTTATTTTTGCACCCAACCATTGTCCTTTCTTGTTTTTTCTGTATCCCTTTATAGGACAAGAACATCGCTCTAGCTTTGAAAGGACTATTGCTGCTTTCATACCCACTCCCTGAGTAATATACACTTTTGCATCACCCTGCAGAACTCCACACAAGTTGGTACTGGCATGGTACAAATGCAAACCAGGCCATCAAGAACGATATTGTGACTATAATGGCAATGACTAGAGCACAGTCACTGACCTGTATTTGCATCTATGCCTTCCTTTAATATAGTCGGCCCTATAAGCATTTGCTAATGGGTAGCATATGGCATGAACTAATCCAGCAAACTTGCTAATAACCATAGTGATTGAATGACTGCCAGAATAATTAATTTCTCCCACTCAACCCATGTCCTCTCATTTTCATGGCAATCAAGGTTTTTAAGAACTGATTCAGCATATGAACCACGTGTCTTCAAACACAGAAATATTCACAGGTAGTCACAAATGTATCAGCTTGAAAAAGGCAATTAAACAACCTTTTAACAATGACAATAATCGCCCTTTAACTGAAAATGTCTCCAATCTAATTATAAGAGAATAAAAACAACCTTAATACTGCCTTTCATTTGAAGCAACTGCAGGGCTAATTGTACAGTAACTTCTGTCGCCTTGACATTCTAGAGGTCCAGGGATTTCTGTGAACAGGAAGGGGTGACAGGGCAGGAATATGCTACAACAGTGAATCTTAATGGCAACACAACCTCCCTTCCCCCTCCCTCTTCTCTGGTCCACTGGAGTTTAAAATGCTGAACAAAAACATATATAGTAGTTGTGTTAAACCAGGGTTTCCCAACCTTGGAGACGCGACCCCATGTGGGGTCGCCTGATATGCAAATGAGGTCGCAAGAAAATAGAAACACATAAAAAATAAATAAATAAATATATATATATATATATATATATATATATATATATATATATATATATATATAAAGTTTTTTAGTTTTTTTTTATTTTATTTTATTTTATTTTACAAATATGAAGTTAATTTAAATCAAGTTTGTGTTAAAAATGTTTAATTTAAATTTAATTATTAAACACGAAAACGTGTTAAAAATAAATTGCTTGATTTACGGGTGTGCTGCATGAACCTTGAACTTCAGGTACGTTGACGCAACCTGTCATTCAGCGCACAGGGAGCCTTCCTGTGCAGCGCGGGTAGCAAGTTAACAAAATGGACCGATTTGTTAAGCTGCACCATCCACATCATCAAGCGAACCTGATACTGAACATTCAAAACGGTCTCGAAAATATGATGAATCATTTCTTCGGTATGGATTTACGAGCGTCATCGTGAACAACACGGAAAAGCCCAAATGCCTCTTGTGCGGTATTGTGCGGAGAGTATGAAACCAAACAAATGTAAAAGACACTTTGAGACAACACACAAAGAATACATGGGGAAGCCAAAATCATGTTTCGAAAGAAAACGTGATGAGCTGAGCAGGCAGCGGATGCACTTTAGAAAAGTTCCCTTCGCAAGCACTTATTTGTGCGAAGCAGGACTTAGCGCTCTTGTTTGCATGAAATCAAAGTACTGTTCCAGGCTAGACGTGACAGATGAGATGAGATGCGCGCTCTCGACTACAGCCCCTGACTTTGATAAGCTGCAGCGCGACCATCTCAATAGACATGGTGAGTTCAAATGAAAGATCAGTGGCAACATATTTTGCTTTACTGGACTCTTAGCAGTGATTGTGTACTAAAATGTAACTGTCATATGTAAGTCTTTAAAACTTTTTAATATTTAAAAAAGGATCCAATAGCAAAGAAATATCAATATTTTAAATGGCTGGGGTCAGTAAAAATTTCAGACCTAAAATTGGGGTCCTGAGCCAAAAAAGGTTGGCCCTGCCAAACCTGCATTGGTATCAAAATACTGTGCATTTTAGTTCCAGAAACAATGTACTGCTGGGTGAACAAAATATGGTTGAAGCCACCTGAAAGAAGGAATCATGAACATTCTGTAGGTCTGCTCTGCCTATGTGTGGGGCTTCTTTCTGACAATGGAAAAGAGGGTAACAGGGGGTCAGCTCTCACCTGCAACAGGAGAAAATAGAAACATCATCAATCATACAGATGATGGAATGATGGTGCTGAAGCACCAAGACACACTGCTGCATCTCCAACAATCATCCGTTTGGGTGATAATAGCAATGACAGCTATGAAACAGGCAAATAAAGGTGACAATTAAGAACGGCAATGGCAAAACGTTTTATAGCTCTTCTTTATTTTCATCCTCTATCTCTCAGTCTCCATTTCAATCTTCCTTTCTGCTATCTCAAGCAGCAGTAGGCCAGCTGCACTGGTTTCTCACTGCAGGGGAGTGCTAGCAGGACATGCTGTACAACTGAGTGCACATCTGAAGACACAGAGCAGCAAAAATGATACATGCTACTATTTTCTGTGAATATGAATGTATCTACATATAGCTGCATTTTATTGTGCGATTAATTTCACATGGTGAATTGAACTTTACAAAGTCAGAGGCAAATGTTTTTCAGCATAACACAACTACTAGAATGTTTCTGGAATCTAAGCATTGGCAGGTTTTCAATATAAATCCTTCATTTAAACAGTCAATTTCAACCAATTTCTTGGCTTCCAAATCTCCATGATGGTAACTCTAGCTGCAGGCACTGTGTAAATTGCTTGAGTACCAATTATTTTCCTATCCTTGCTGACTTATGTTACAGGAGTCATTTATATGCTGACATGTCCCTGTGAAATGTCTTACAGGACATGAGACAAACTAAATGAGCACTTAAGATTCTTATAGCAAAACACAAAGCTGCAATCAGAAAAACAAATGTTGACTACTTGACTGCAAAACATTACACTAATGCAGTACATGGCTCCTCCCCACACACTTTTATATGTAATGATGGTATAAACAGGGTATAGCTGTCAGAGAGGATGAGATGATCTTGTCACATCTTGTCAAATCCAATATGACTTTTGAAATCTAATTGTTTTTTTGTTGTTTTTTTTTCATGTCATAGCCAGTGTGTTAACTACAACTTTGTGTTCTGCAATGATATAAAAATATGTTAAGCATTGATAACTTTCAAAGTTCTGTGCGTTTGTGTTACTGTTAGGCTACATCAAGCTTGCAAAGTTTTATATATTTAGTATTTGTGTATATTTGTGTTACTTTCAGATATACCGTATTGTATATATCTGCATTAATTTCATTAGCATTAATTTCAGGTAAAATGAGCAAAATATGAGACATGAAATGAACAATCGATGATAATGACTAAGTTTAATTAAAAAATATTTTAAAAAAACACAGAAACAAAGAGCTTGGGCATAAACTACATTATAGGCTCAATTTTAATGATGAATTAAATATAGTTGTATTAAAGATGTTTTAAGTTGTATCGCTTAGTGTTGATGCTGGGCATGAATGAATGACCATTTTTTCTGTGTTGAAATGTTCAATGAGTTTAAGTGAATCAAACAGACTAGGACTGCATTGATAGTCCCAGTCTACCACTAGTTCCATTAGAAAATGTTCAGTTAGTCCTACTGCATTAATTCATTTCAAGGTTATACCACAGCTGGTTGTCTGTGTTTTTATTATGTTAAAATATTTATATTTAATTTTAAAATATTAAAATATAAAATAAAATATTTAATGGGGTAGTCTTGTTTGGATCACTTATGGGTTTAAATGAAAATATGTGCATGTCCGGGCCAGACTTCAGTTCACATAGGTTCACAAATAAATTCACCTTTAAGAAAATAGGAACAAAATGTAAGTTAAATGATAGATACAGTAAGAGATCAATCTTCCATTCTATCTTAACCCGCCTGCTAGAAATCAAATCTAGTAGGTGTATATGAAAACTTGTCAAAATGTAGAGGTAGTCAGCTTAATTGGCATGCTTACCCGAAGCTCGCTGGGGATGGGGTTAGGGGGTGGTGGAGACTATTGTGATGCTTAAGTCCGATTATTCAGAATAGTACAATTGTACATTGTCTTTTCCTCATTGTCAATAGCAACACATGGATGTAAATATGCAAAACAATGAAGGTATGCACCAGTGTCTACACAGTAAATAGGCTATGGATAGGCATGCCAATATTCTTCAGCTCTGAATAGGCTTGCCAATAATCTTTAGCAATGAATGGGCATGCCAGTATTCTTCAGATATGGATAGGAATGCCAATATTCTTCAGCTAGGAATAGGCAAGCCAATATTTTTTCTTCAAATTCCTGCTTTGCTCAGAACACATTGTTTAAGCTGATCCCAAACTGAGTATACCTTTATTTTCAAGAAGGATTACATACACCAACCAATTTGACAATCAGGGAATATCTGGAAACGACATGTTTCACCAAAAAGGTCAGAATGTTCTATCACATAGGAATAGTGGAGAGAAAAGCAAATCTGGTGATCAAAAGCATTAAACATATTGGATTCATGGTAGTGAAGGAACATATGCAGATTTAGAGACAATAATAAAGCGAACTGTATTAAGCATGGGACATACAATGTACAAGAGATTTTATTGAAATCAAAACATGGTTTTGTAAGAGGGTAGTGAAAATATTGCCTTTGTTGCTGAAATTCTGGGGGGACTTTGCCTTTGGGTATTCATGCAAGATTGAAATTTGGAAAGCAGGACTATTATTCCCTGTTAATCCCTTACAGTTTTAGGAATTATGGCTTTAATAATCACACATTGATTTAGTGTTGTGTCTGTAACAAATGATCTCTGCGTATAACTGCAGCCCTTCATTAGGCTTCTGGTGCAGCTATCCTGTTAATGGTGTCTAAATTGTCCATACATTGATCCCTGAAAAAATTCAATAAATCATGAAAAAATAAGAAGAATATAATGATGACTACAGCAGTTGAAAAAATTCTCAATTTAACCAATTTAAGACTCAATTCAATATCAACCAGTCTTTCCGATGGAATAGACCTTAATTCCATCAATTAATGTTTTAAGTTTATTAATAAACACTTTCTGCCTGCTGGACAGAAAAGTGAATTACATATTGGCATAAGAAGGGTAAAGATGCAAAATACAAGCACCTTCATGTAAAATCTGGCACGCAGGTTTTATGGTATGCATTTTAATGTGACATACCATAGTGTATTCTGTGAGAGTGCTTATCCTAGCCCTCAATTTGATACAAATATACAAATATAGTCATGCACATACACAGATGAGACACCAGGCAACGATCCCTGTGTTTATGCTCGTATAATTATATTTGTGAGTGGCGGGAGATGATTCAGAATGATATTTCACTCTTTGACTTTCATCTCACGGCTGAATCTTCCAGCGATTGAGCTATACATCACACCATCTTTTACAGTAAGGTAATATCACATATTTGTTTTGTTACATTTTTTTTTTCCATCTCCCAGTTCTGGTATATAGGCCGATTTTTTCAGCATATATGGGAATGACAAACATAATATTGCAGATTGAAGGATTCTATTAACTGCATATGTGCCCCTTACACTGCAAATAAGCAATAAACGTATGACATCATACTGCCATGAAGAACCCCCAACAAATTCCACTTATTTCATCTGAAAAAAAAAACAGCAAAGCCTTATTGCTTTTCCATCCCTGTCATTGACTGAAGCTATGATTGTGTTATTAAGATGGAAAGAAGGGAAGTGAAGCATAATCTGTTTTACTCTCCGATATCGTTGGGGTTTATTTCTGTACCAGTTTAGCTGCAAATGGGTGCAGAAACAGTGCATTTTAAAGGTGCACATCCTCTGTTTCTGATACTTACCTTGAAATATGCATTTTCATATGAAAGATCCAATTAAAATGTAAGAATCCTACAACTGTAATGATATCAAGACTTTATTTCTTTATGAAGATACATTTTCTGTCATTTTTTCCTTTTGACTCGGTGTAGTTTTACCTTGATCAAAAGGTAGGTGGAGGCTAAATTATAAATAGGACATTTATGATTTGGGTGAAACTGACATGTTAGCGAAGCTTCATTGACATTTATACCAGTTTTGTTCCCAGTCTTCTGCATAAGCGTTACTGTACTATGTTCATTAGGGTGATTTGCAACTCAATAATTTCTAATCACATATAACACCACCAATCAGTAGAATGACTTTGTGCGATACGATCTATAGATAAGATCTTATGGTACAAAGAAAATGCAAATGTTTAAATGTTACTATCAAAATCTGAAAGCTTTCTGTATGATTGTCTTCAACTGACAGATCACATTTTCATTAAATGCTATTTTTATGAAGTATTTGTGTTATGTTGTGGCAACTATTTTATTACAATGGCAGACAGCTTCAAATAAATGGCCAATATGCTCTTCAATTAAATAAACTTTCAAGCAGTCGTATTTAAAGGAGATTGGGCTGATGTTTTGTCTTCTATATTAAAGGTATTTCATATTTCTTTTGATCTTTTCATTATTTTAAGCTAGACTGAATCAAGGCCAATGTTTGGCCAATTTCGCCTTCATAAAAACAGAGGGAATGTTTGCATTCCCTGCAAACATTTATCTTGTCAAATAGTTATTCTGCGCTTATTAAAACCTCAATAATAATAATAATAACCAACCTTATATTAAAATAAACATACTAAAATGTTTATTTTAATATAAATAAATAAAATAAAATGGAGGACAGAGTGTAGCACAGTGGGTAAGGAACTAGACTTGTAACCGAAAGGTCGTAGGTTCGATTCCCGGGTAGGACACTGCCGTTGTACCCTTGAGCAAGGTACTTAACCGAAATTGCTTCAGTATGTATATCCAGCTGTATAAATGGATACAATGTAAAATGCTATGTAAAAAAAAAAAAAAAAAGTTGTGTAAGTCGCTCTGGATAAGAGCGTCTGCTAAATGCCTGTAATGTAATGTAAAATGTCTTAGATTTGTATTTTTAAGCATAAACAACACATCATTCCAGTTATACAGTCATACTACATACTATACTAGATTTAATTACAATCAATAAGGTGATCTCCAATCCACTACTTCACATGGCTTCTGCATTTCATTGTGACTGGTAAACTTGCTTCACTGATGAAGACAATTACTCAAACATGTATATGCGATTGATTTTGAAATAATCCTAACATACACTAAAATAATGCCATGTTGACAAGAGAATGAATGCAAAACTTTTAAATCATAGTTTTTCCCAACTACATCATTGTATTTTGTCAACCTTTAGGAGTCCTACCTTTTAAATCAGGCACTTATCATGCTTTGATTGATTGCATGCAGATAGTGGAAATACAAGATAATTTTTTATTTTTGCAACCTTATTTATTGCAGTTTTTTTGATTTGATCCCCTCCTGCTGCCATGAAACAGGCAGCTATATTATCTGTATGTGTAACACAGTGAAACCTGAATCGATCACTCAATGTCACCAAATTTAAATGTACAAACTGTCCACGGTTTTGCTAATGCTATCCAGGTGTCGCGCACTCAGTGGTGCGTCATTAGTGCAGCAAGCACGAACACTGTCACTGACACTTTGGAACTGGTCCAGCGATTGATCCAGGAGGCCTCATACCATCTCAGTGAAGCTCACATGGAGGTCAAGCTGGCTAAACAGACCATGGGGATCCTGTCTAGATCCTCATCACGCTCAGCCCAGTACACCTACACCTGGTGGGATTGGGTCTACGGAGGGTGTGTCATTGCCAGAGTGCTTGTTTTCACCAGCACACTCATCCCGTGCTGCTACCTCAAGCGCCCCATCGCTTCCCTGCAATTAGCCTTTAGCACTTTTGTTGTGTTTGGCCCCTGAACCTCCCAGTGTTGCATGGGGCCAGAGAGGGGAAAAATGAGGGTGGTCTACATAAGTATGCCCCTTATCAGACCCCTAAAGGAAAACAATTTACTGTTCTGACAGCAAGATAGCAGGGTTTGATAGAGACAGTAATTCTTACCACTGCCTACCTACTGTAGCAGTTTAAGGTCCTAGCATACACATAGAACTCAGGAGATCTCACCTTGTAGTCACTCGCCCATACACTAGTCTTGCAGAAAGATACACAATTATATATATGCAGGCTACACATGCAGCACATCCGCATCTATCAAGATAGACAGCGATCCATATAGAGCCACACTACTGGGGGAAAGCAGTCTCTTTCCATCATAAATGTTAGCACAGTGGAAAGGTTAACATGCTATTTCAGAGTCAGATAATTGAGATATAATTAAATGAATCCCATTCCATTAGCACCGGGTAAGACTACAGGCGTTCTTCGCCACTCAGTTCTGCCATTTGGTGTGTCTGAGGGGATTCTGGATCTGCAGGACAGTGGTTATAATGAAGTTGCCTACCTCTGGTCTTCCACATATGGATCCATTCCCATGAAATGCCAACAGATGGCTCCTGTTCCTTGAATGCTGCTTGTGTGGATTATTAATGAAAAATGTGTTCACAGTACAGTAATGAGCTTCTATGCCTCATTTGTATGCTTACTTGGCTCTATTATATAATTGCATTTTTACATCAATGCTGGCATAGTTTCTGAGAATACATAAGTGAAACTTGCAATGTAAAGCAATTATTCTCAACTGCACATGTGCTTGCACCCCCCCTCCCCACCCCCCACCACAACCACCTCACCCCCCTTCACACCTGCCTACATACAGTATGTACAAACATAACTACAGTTAAGATACAGTTACAATACAGTACAATCAACAGCAAGGATGCAGAGTCACCAGCTTTGTGTCTGATAATTTCAGTTTCTGGTTGTGCCATTCCCTTTTAAACCCTGTGCAGCTTCCATGCACCAGAGAATTACTGTAATCACTCCACAGCATAAAGGAATAATCTAAAGAATGGGACACAGAGCCACCCGCGAAAGGGCTATGAGATAATTACAGGCTTTGATAATAAGGACTCTGGAGCTCCCCACTGCTGCCCTCAATATTAAAACAGTGTCAAGGCTGCAATAGGATCAGAGCAAACGAGGCAGCGTGGTGGTGGGGGCTGAGAAGCCGCTTTGTTCTGCCTCTCTCTGTTCTACAGTCCTCTGAGGACCAAACCCAGCAGGAGTGACACAGTGACACTGCTAGCGAGTCAGAGAACACACAGCCACAGACACAACTACACAAGGCGAAGTGACCCCATCTAGCGTCAAAACAGGAGTCCAGTTGTTCTCAGAGGCAGACATCAAATTGATGAAGCTATTTTTTTCTCCCCGTCAAGCCTCAAAACCTGACTTAATGCAAAATTTGAATGACTAAATATAATGTCAATGCTCCCACTTTATGCAAATGTCCTCCCTTGTTTCCATGACACCCACATTTTATGCAGGTCACCTGTGATATGTATGTGTGCTTATTCATACAGTCAAAGTAATAATATCTGTAATAGTCTGTCAAATCACTGTGCCCTTCATATATTAAAGACTTTGACAGTGCCCTCCAAAATGTTTCACTTGATAAAAATTAACAAAAGAATAAAATAAAGAATACAAGTACAAAGCTATATATTTTTATTCTCAAACATGGAAAATATTCAACTTTAATAATGATTCAATGGACTCAAACAAAATAACATCATTCTCAAGTTTTAAATGCGTTTCCCAAACAATATGTGCAGAGTTGAGTAGAGTGAGTGTACCACAGCCACATTCCTTGTGATACTGCTATATTAGTTCCCTCAAACAAGACAAGCCCCCACAGGTTACAGATTGTTCTGAGTCAGAGTGCACACAGTTTAATTAAGGATTTATGGATTTATGCGTTTAATATTTCCCCCTTTTAAACACAATTTGAATTTGCCAATTGTGCCTCTCAAGTTACTGCTACTGTAGCATAAAAAAGTATTTGCCTCATCCTGATTTGCTCTATTATTGCATATTTGTCACACTGAATGGTTTTAACTTTTTTCATTAAATAATTGTTTTGTGTTTACTAAAGTTCCCTTTGTCTAATACTACATTTTGTCTTGAGATCTGAAACCGTTAAACTGTGTTCTAGGACAGCCACAAAAGACAGCATGTGCCTGCTCTATCTCAGAGATTATTAGTATTTAATGTATTTACGGAACTTTAAAACTACCTAAAGATACTGTAAAGAAAGTGCTTTATACTGTCATAAATTAAATGTATATGCATTATGAAGTGTGGAACCATTAAGATTACCATCCTGGATTATCTGATGATGAAATGCTATTTTGGTATTTTGAGTATTACAGTTTTTTTTACTTTGAAGCTGGTTTTTTTTCAATGCTGACTATGGCCAATAGCCCCAATGTGCTAGAAATTTGTGATGCATTTCCTCTACTCTGTTTTATGTGCTTATAAGAATCAGGATGATTATTTATTAATTTCTTCATTTTTTGCACACATTTAGCATGTGATTGTGTCTACAGAGTACTTGGTTGGTGTGGATAAACTCTTAAATTTTAGTCTTACTGTATATCCAGATTTGATGAAAACACACAGACACCTAACATACACTGTGTCACATGTTCCTCATCTAGCTTACAGGCTATCTTGACACACTCTCAGAAATAGATACAGAGGAGGTGCTTTTTTGTTTAAAAAAAAAAAAAAATTTTTTCCAAATGTACCCTGAAAAGTACCATAATGCTCTTTGGGTACTAATAAGTGCCTTTTACAGGCAAAAAAGGCATACATTAATTATTAAATCCATGACTAGCGGTACAATATTTTGCACTTGTAGGGTACGACCCCAGTAACAAGTACTGTACCTTTTATGGCACTTTTTTGTAAATTAAAGTATATCAGACAAATCAAAGCTGCAAGTCCACTGAGGCTTTTAGGAACTGCCATTAAAGTAAAAGAATTGGCCAGTCTGATTGGCCACAATGAAAATAAACTCCACAGATAATTTATTGTTCTTAAACCAACATCTGCTGCGCATATGCTTTACTGTAGCAAATCGTGGAATGTAGAACTTGTATCTTGCTTTGCATCATAATATTTTGTAACATTTTAGGTCTCTAGTCATGAGTTGAATGAAATTGTGTTGGATGGACACACCTTAATTTACCACAGCTGTGAGCACTAGTGTTTCACAGTTGTAATCTGACTGCTAAAACAGAAACCTAAATATATTTGATTGAATCCTGACCTCACTGTCCTTCAGTTCAACATCATTAGCTAAGAAAAGCAGAAATGTTTTATTTATTGCCTCGGCAGTTAAAGTTTCCCAGTTCTGAGAGTATCCCAGTTTTTTATTTGTTGATCTGGGAAGCGAAGTCAGAATCGATTGTCAGACAGTTCTGAAAGGAGCCAGATGCCTAAGGCACCTCACTGCCTGTTGCAGTTTTACTGTCTGTGGACCCTCTCTGTTCAGTCTCTCTGGGATTATATCGATATTCAGGGTGACAGACACTTTTTTGTTCCGCTGTCACTGGAGAAGTTCATTGATGCAGTGATGATACCTGGACAGCAACCATTCCTCGCAGAAGAGAGTAGAACTGGTTGACCCAGTTTCCCACTGCCAGATATTTTTATTAATTTCCTCATTGTGTTAATTGTTTTTCCCTTATACGGGCATTTTTCTTGCATCTCTCTAAAAAAGAACAAGCATGGAAAAAATGAATATATCACAGAAACAGGCCATGCAACAGCAATTAACAGACACAGACGGGGCCACAAAACAGGGCGGCTTTCTTTGGTTTAATTTTTTATAATAAATAAGAATATTAATACCAGAACTAAACCTATCAAGAGGTCTGTATATTTATAAGGCTGCAGCATCCTCTTTTGACTGGGCTGTCTGGTGTTTCAAACTAGGAAAGTAAGTTATTGAGGTTGTTGGCTGTTGTCACTAGGTTACTGCAGCTGCACTGCTATGCTGATGATTTTCTTCCCAGCTCCTCATTTGTTTAACACAGTTCTGTGTTCAGATGGATTATTGTCATTGAACATGAGTTCTATTTTCTGTTCACCCCTGAACCGCTGTTCAATGTCTTATTGCATGTTCCTCATTAATGAAGTGCCCCCTGCAGCCATTGCCCTGCTGTTTTTCTTCAGTTGAGTTATTATCTCTGTGGTGATCCTTGATATTTTTAGGCTTGATGTTTTTTTTTTTTTTTTTTTTTTTTGAGATGACAATATTAATGTATAAAATATACAGAAGCGCCTTGCTTAATCTGCCAGATCTCTCCCATGACTATACCACCCTGGCTGATTTCCCCTTCTTATATAGGCCTAACCAGCAGGTAGACTGTGAGTACAATCCACAGTATACAATATACTCATTTCAATCTCATTAACTGATGAACACCTTTTTCTCCAATTTAGATTCAATTTGATTATTCTCCAACTTAGATGTGTGATATTCTATATCTATTATACTTGCCCAAAAGCCTGTGACTATGTACACTACAAGCTCCATAGAACACTACATGAGAGCTAGTGCTGTTTCTGTGTGGAGGAACATGAATCACTGTTGAAACCTGGTAACACAGGTACTAGATCAGGTAGTGGGTATTTATGCAGAAATCCTGGCTGTGTAGTACAATCTAGGGACAAAGTGAGCGACTCCCAGTCCTTTTTTAATACAAAAAATTACGAATGGCCTACATACATGTTTTAATCATTGTAGAATAGTTAATTAAGAGGAATTAATAAATGATTACCATTCTCCCTGCTAGAGAGACAAATGCTAAACCATGATATTACCAGTTTATCATATGCTTATTATCTATTTATTAATGAAAAATGCCTACATCTGTATTTTTTCCCCTCACATAGACACCGGGGGTTTTGAAAGAAGTGTAACCAGTTGTTATTTATCATTAATGAGCGGCACTACTTCTGTAATGAAAATTCTGTAAGGAAGTTGCCCTCAGATAAGCCATGTAACTGCTGGCGAGAATGCTTGAGAAAATGGTTGCTCTATTTTGCAATTGTGAGGAAATAGGGGGAAGAATTTTTTTTCATGGAGATAGATTTTCATGCCAAACATTTATTTCACCATAAACTAAAGTAGGGCGGGGGCTTCCTGAACACCAATATCCCTTGGCATTTGGGAAGGATCAAGAATTTAAAGGGTAATTGCATCTCTCGTGGCCGCTTCAAGAAATAGATCCTGTTTTCAGGTCAAAGCTGAGAAAACGGATGGGAATATTATGCATATGACCAAAAACGCTTGCAAATACAGTGTATGTTTCCGCACTTGAATATCAGCACAAAAGCTATTGTATTTGTGTTACAACACAGGTGTGAATGGATAAAGAGGGAATTTACCAATTGGCATATTTTTGTCACAAATTACAAGCAAGTCCATTTATTACTGAAATGTGTATCCTTTAGGTCTGAGTGATTTGTTTAAAACCTCCCATCATCCTCGTTGTCATGGAGAATGAGCCACCGAGGGGGAGAGAGTCAAACTTTTAATCTTCTTTGCCATCTGTCCTCAACCTGCACAATTACATTTAATAATATCCCAGAATGGACGGGTGTGCTGGGCACAATTGAAATAACTAATGAGACCTCCCTTGGAAAGCACTGTAAAGATTGCATGATTCATTCATTAATCTCCTCCAAATCATATCTACTCTATTACCTGTCACATTAGCCTCACAGAAATTTATTAGAGGGAATTTTAGGATGTAACATTATTCAACAAAAATCCCCACTAAAATTTGAATAATAATACTTAACTATATAATTCCTAATGTACTAAACGACTGTAAGTCTCTTGATGAGTTGACTGTTTATATTAGAAAATACAGGACACCACACTGGGAACATGTATCTTAGGAAAACTATTTCAATGAATACTTGTCACTCACTTCAAAGTGTACTCTATACATCCAAAAACATGCATACTAAAATATGCCTGTCAACAAATTCATTGATATCAAAATGATGGCAAGTTACAAAAACCATATAGAGTGATATGTTCCCTCAAAATAAAACAAGATTTCTTCTGAAGTAATGCTGCCCATATTTTCAACACACTGATTCACGTAACTTGATTCTTACTATAACATTGTAACTATAACTATACTGTAACTAAACAATTGTAACTATATACATTGTATGGGCATGAATGCAGCCTTTCCTACAGTGTTGTTGCATACATGCCTTGATAACTTGTGTGTGAGTGTGTGCAGGGCTGGCTCTAGCTCTGTAGTGTGTTATGAGATTGGTGAACATACTGGAGGATACATTCGTCCATACAGAATCTCTTAAGATCCACAGGAACTTTGGTCTGTGTTTATGGATTGCTGCCCTCTTCACTTCAAATCATACTTCAATTGGCTTAAGTCTGAGATGGGCACTGCAAAACAGCAGTTTTGTGGACACTTCACCAGTTCTGGCAGAGAGAACCAGGCTCTTGCAAAACAGAGATACAAAAAACCCCATGGCATCAAAAATTCATCACCATATTTCACTGCAGGTATGATTTCCTTTCCAACATAATTGTCCTTCTTCTGAGGCCAAATCCACCGCTGGTGTGTGTAGCCAACAAACTCAATTTTGGTCTCATCTGACCATAATACCCAGGTCTCATCAAAGTTCCAATGCTCTTTATCAAACTCCAGAGGCTTGTTTTTCTTGATACGCCTCAATAATTTTTCTTTGATCAATAGCCATCTGCCACGCAGTAAATGCGGGCAATATGCACTTGTGGCCTAACCAGACAGACTTACCGATGGTCAAGTGGTTTCTTAATAACTGACTTGATAGTGTTTTAGTTCTTAGAGTAATAGGGTTCTTTGCCTTCCCAAATGGTGGTTGAAGATAACATTAGAAGGTAAGGTGTGTTACCTCATTTATGTAATGAGGTAAATAAAATAATTTTCTCTGAGTTATTGTTTTAGTATAAAAGACTAAATAGCGATAGAGGCTTTAATCTGTATCATGCTTTTTTAAAAAAAAATTCCTTCCAGGTACTTCTATATTCCCTATGTCTCTGCAGCATTGCTTGGTCTTGTATAAAAAAAGCTCGCTTTTTAAAAATTCATCTCGCAAGTGACAACACAACAACTCTTCATCATATCAATTATGGGGTTAGGTACTTTCGCCTCTTCGTCGCTGTGGCTAAAGGTCTCAGAGCTAAGACCCAAATGTGCGACGACTTCCACCTGACCATAACTTTTACTGTAATCTTGAATTTTGTGTTTGCTTCTGTGGCCTCAGTGGGAAGACGGCACATATATTATAATGGAAAACTGCCAATATTTTCCCCTCACTGCAAAATTATTTTTTAACAAATAAAATACACACAAAATTCTGCCTTCGAGAAATTATGCACTATACCTAATTATTTCCCAGGATATTACGTGTTGTGAGTCACCTCCATGTACAATGATGATTGTAACTAACTTTGATTAAAAAAGCATGCATTGTGTGCATACGTGCGTGTGTATGAAATGGTTTGTGTGAAATAGTCAGTGCCTGTCTAGAGCTGGACTATGTTTTCTCAAAAATCTCATTTTCTAAAACAAAAAAAAAATTACAAAAGCATTTATCATATCTGGTCTTAAACAGTAGCTTGCCTGGGCAGTTTTACATAAGCTCATCCTGATTTCTGCTTCAGTTTGATGTGCTAGCACAGCATGTTCCCTGGAGAGGATGCTAATGCTTTGCACAGTTCTTACTGCTGATCCAGCTCTACAATAATGCCAAGCAAAGGGGGATGTCCCTTTTTAAATTACGTTTGGCTGGAGATTGAACCCACAACCTACTGCTCTAGGGAGAATATAATTCCCAACGGAACCATGTGAATAGAATTCCATGGTTTCATCTGCATGTATTCCATCTTTTTTTTATCATTACTTCAGGTATTTTTCAATCACTATGTATGGGAAATTTAACTTTGTTGCGAAGTAGTGGTATTTTTTATTTTGAAGCTCTGATCACTGGGAAGAACTTTGAAACAAGACTGGAGGATGGGAGTTACAGATCTTCAGGACCTCAATACTTCCTCCAGCGGAGGCACATAATTATTGTATTTTGTTCAAAGAGCTTGCAGTACTTATTAGTTATATAATTAAATAAATAAATAAATGTCAATACTCAATTCTGTATAACATCACAAATGAGGAAAACAACTGTGTTTTCTTTTTTTAACAGCTAAAGATTTATCCCACAAAGGTCATGCTCTGGTAGTATCTGACGTTTATGGCAGGTTACAGATTTGTCTTCCCTGCACTTTAGAGGTTTGTCCAAACTCATTTTACTTTCTAAATTCACAGTTTTCTCTGCATTCTTCAACTCTAGAATATTGTCACAATTCAATTGTTTGCAATTTTGGTCTTTGCAGCATTTGCCTGTGGTTGTTTATGTAATCTGGGACTTGGCACAGGTTTAGGTAACATGCATTTGTGACTGTGTAACTCCTGTTTGCGTTTAGAGTGATTTGGCTTTGGTTGAGTAAAGGCCTGTTTAACAGCCATCTGTTATTTAGCCATTTAGAGCCAATAGCCAATACTTTTAAAGTAACTCCCTGGAAACAGAGGCAAATTTATTCAATAATGATTCTGCAATGAGAACTGAATTTCAGAAATTGCTAAGATTGTTATTACTGTGGTAAGCGATAATGTATTTGTACTAAAGTTCTAAGCAGCCTAAGCAAATGGATAAAAATGTAAGTGCGTAGTTTATTCCTGGTAATAATAAAAGTCCACCTTTGTGGAGTAGATAATTACATTTTGCAAGGGTCATATTTTCCATACCTGTGTGATAAGAAAATGCTCATGGCTAATGGATAAATATAATAATTAAATTATCTCCACAATTTAAAGGGCAATTTAATTCTACCCACATATTTTTTATCAAGAAAGCACAAACAATAACTCAAACATTAGGGGAAAAAAAAGTATGGGGAATTTGGATAGAAGTTTGAAAGGTTTACTGTAGTTCAACCAATAGGAAAGTGGGGGTGCTGCCAAAGAAATGCTAAAGCATGATGTCACTATTTAAATATTACTTGCTGTAATTGTATTTGTTGAACTAGTAGGGAGGGGTTTAAATTAGATAGTTTTATTACATTATAAATTCATACACATGATGACATAACTGTGAAAAACCCAGACCCATACTACATAAAGTTTGAACAAATGCAAAGCATAATGTTCCTTCACAATACAAAATAAACAGAAGGCCATGCACATACCTCTGCACCTTGCATGCAGAATGAAAACAGGCTGGGTCCAGAGAGATTTGTGACTCTGAACAAAACAAATACACGGCAACTTTTCTTAACATAAGAACTCACAAGAATAAAACCCACAATGTCTGCTTTTTAAGCAGGCTCAAGGATTCAGAAATCTGTCATGTACTGGTATAACTGAATGGAACTGAACTATCTTAACATAAAAGCACAATAAAAATAGCTTGCATGCACATAGTTGGCTGTACTGAGGCTTACAAAGCAAAGATGACCAATTTAGACGCTATAAATTATGCTGCCACAATAATTTTGTTTGTATACACACTGCTACATGTGAATTTGACAAAATAACACAATAATACACCAAATCACAACCATTGCCTCTCAAGTTCTTACCACACACATACATATTCATACACTGTCTGGGTCATTGTTGACATCTGCCTCTCAATCTTTTCATAGCACGTTAAATAGTAGCCCAGTCAATCTCTACAATACAAAACATTGCCAATTCAAAATTCTTCATGGTGGCAGCGGCAGTGTAGTGAATAAGCAAGGCCCCGAGCATGGCCTTGAACTCTGGCGTGTTGCTTATACTGTGATTCTAACGAGGGGTTTAATGTTCAGTGTGTTCAGAATGTCACTGTCTGTGCACAGCCAGGTACATGTAAGTCAGCTAGGTATGTTCTTCTTTGAGTCATTAAGTTTCACAGCCAGGTTTTTTTGACAACAAAGGGTAGAAGAAAGAACTCTTCAGTGAAATGACGAATGACAGAGAGACAAGTGCAACTAACTTGTCCACTTCTCTGAGAAATTTGATAGATTGCAAGACTAGTTCAGCTAAACTTGTCCATTTCTTTGAACAGTATGATAGCAGAGCACTGATTAACAGCTAACACATATACATTTAAACCTTGTAGTCACTTTTTGCCAGCAATCATTCTTAAAAATATAAATGATTGTCATTTCAAGACTTCTATCTAGTTGTTTGGGTCACAAATGTAATTTAATTCGCTATTTGTGGAGTGTAACTAAAATGTTAAGAATCAGTGTCTGACAAGGTATTTTCTGTATTGCAACTATGATGATTACAGTAAGCTACCAACCAGCAAGGGGTGCTGTGGCAAATCCTACTTCCCACGGCTGCAGGAAAGAGGGATGGAAATCTGTAAGTTTCCAAATTTCCACAAATAAAGGTGACTTGACTGCCAATACCAGAATCTGTTATATCACTGTGTGTGTCTGAATTTGAAAACTGAGATTGTAAGATTATGAAGTACTACTTGCTTGTTTCAGGGAACCGTGAAATATTGACTGGATTAAAGATCTTCTTGGGCTGTCTTATGAAGTGATGGGCCTCATTAGCTTTCGAATGGCTGTGTGCTATTTTAAGCGCCATTTGGTTTATGATTGACAGCAATTTCTTTGCCCAATCTGTCTGTGTTGAAAGCAGGTATGAATCAGGGTCAAGGATGACAAGGCATAGAGAGGTCCTCTACCACGGAATGCATCCACTCCTTGTTTACTTGAACGGCGGATCCGTGTCAAACCATCCACATGCTCGCTGTTATCTAAAACAATATTCTTAGCAGTTAGTTATATTGCTGAGATAGAGCATATATGCAGTCAAGATTATCAGGTAGCTGTTGTGAGCTCTGTAATGTTTTTTTGTTGATTTGCCTCTGCACTCATGATGACCTGGGCCCCTGCCTAGGCTATGGCTGGCATTTCCTGGAGGAGTCAGAGGAGGAAGAGGACTGGGACGGGCTGGATGGGTCCAGATTGTGCAAATGTGTTGGAACCTTTGCCACTGTGGGTACTGTGCCCTGCCTGGGGAACCCAAGACCGGCCACACGCTATCCAGAGGTGCTGCTAGAAATGAGTATGAGTGTCTGAGTGAATGGTGAGGGAATGGTGTGTGTGTGCTGTGATAGATTGCTGACCTGTCCAAGGTGTTTTCCTGCCTCTAGCCCAATGCATGCTGGGATAGGCTCCAGCACCCCCCGCGACCCTGATCAGGAATAAGTGTGTATAGATAATGGATGGATATATCCAGTATATATAGACACACACTGACCATATTGGCAATATTCACACAGATATATACAATACTTGTGTGTGATATGTGTAGTTGTCTGTTCATGTGTGCAAGTGTATATTTGCATGCATACGTGTGTATTTGTGCCTACAAATATCTTTTGTCATTTTAAGAAAACCTATGAATAACCATAATTGAGCTTTGACCTGTCTGCTGTTCTGTTAGTAAAACACATAAAGGATTTAAAAGCTGTGTAGTGCTTGAATACTCCCCTCAGTATGTCTTGTAGGGCAAAGCAACTACTGTTGGAATCTTCCCAAGCTTTTAAAGTAATGTCTCAAATGCACTGTAGGTATCTGGTGTCAGAAGCAACACATTATCCTCAGATCATTAGCGTGTGTACTGTTTCTAGTGTGAATCAAAGAAGCTTGCACCTTTTTAGACATTTGTTCACATAGCTGGTTCTGTCCAAAGGACATCTGTGGAGATCACAGTGCAGAAACTAAAAATGAGAATTATCTATTTATTACAGGCACAACAAACACAACTTGGGTCACAGCTATGGGAAAATGGGCAACAAGTTATTCAAAAATGTGATTGTCTCCCACTCTGAGGACTAAAGCAGACACCATCTGGTGATTATTGATGTTGAAAACCAAACGTATTGTCAAGATGCCATCAATTACGAAAAGTGGAGTGAATCATGCAATATGTGTTGCAGCATTGCATAATGGTGATGTACTGTCATTTTGACTGGGCAGGCACCCTCACTGTACTGATAGAAATCTGTCAAAGCGATATTAGTGCTCTGACTGTCACTTTCAGATTAACCTTCAATTTTATTTACAGTGTAGGTCAATCGCAATCAAACATGTGGTTTCGAGGGAACAGTTATATCAGAACTCTGTGAACCTTACCAACATGCTGATGACCCTGCATTGAGCATACAACACTGCATTCCGTGGAGGATAACATACCACCAATGTCATGAAATTCCATGTCTGCTCCCTCAAGTGTGATGTCCCTTGCATGCTGCCATCATTTAACCCCCAGAATGCCCCCCCCCCCCCCTTTGTCAAACATGAATGTAATGGCTGACCAGGCAGCTTAGTCCTGCCTTCCTGCATGACGTTATAGACTCACTACTGATTTCAGATGCTGCAGCATAATACTAGGAACACTTTCAACAGAAAAAAAGAACAATACGAGACAGGGCACTACCCAGTCTGTATATTCACTTGAATTAAGTCATATTTATTAGTAATACCTTAAACCTACGACATGTAACCATAATAATACGGTCATAATTCCTGCATGAGCTGATGATAATGTCAAGCAGTAGAGAAGTGCTGGTATCAGAGCAAAAAAAGAGAAATACTGCCATATGATAGGAAAAACCGAAACCAAATGAAACTAAATACATGAAATAGATTTTGTTTCCGCCCATCCTATTTCTGGTCATTTGTATTGATCAAGGATACCAGCTATTGAAAAAAATTTAATTAATTTCTACTGCATGCACTTACAATTCTTTAGAAGCCAGAAGCTTCCTGTTCATTAACCTTCAGGTGATTTTTCTGATCTTTCATATTTTCCCCATTGGTAGCATTTCAAGGAGATGAGCTTGTATTTGAGTCGGCTTGAGGCAGCTTCGTTTGTCAGGCTTTTGCTGTTCTATATCCCAGCAGACATAAAGCCAGGCCAATAAGGCTCTGTTTCTGAGGATAAGCCTTCCAGGGAGGAGTCCAGTTAATCCTCCTGTAATTTTATATGACAAATTACAATTGGGGATGGGAAATTCAGAACTGGTTCAAGTAAAAACATTGCTGTATTGCTGTAGGAATCAATTGGAGGGTTGACCTGCAGTAATGTCACTCCAAAATTGTCCCTTGTTAAATAAAGATTTTTTAAACTAAAATGTCACGGACATTACAGAAGTAAAGATTGAGTTATTACTTGATGACATTTCAGAAACTGGTCTCTAAACATTGTACACTCAGCAGCCTATAGGTACAAATCTGCAAGAAAATATCTGGAATATTTATTAAATGTGACTTGGACTGCAGAAAACTGAAATATTATTCTTACCATCACGGCGTCTGAGTGAGATTTTCCAGTTGATCTGATTAAATGCTGGCAAAAAAAAATTGTGAACCCCTTCCCTTTTAGACATATTGGCCAAGAAAACCCCTCAGTTTACCAGTCACTATTTCTAAATGGACTGCCATATACAAAATATTCTCATTCATGTTCAAATACTTCACTTCAGTCTTTAATAAATAATAATAAAGACAGATCAGAAAATTCTGTGTGTATTCTGGACAGTTTCTTTGGTAATTATAGCTTGCAAACTATCATAATTTGGCAATGGATATTCGATTTCTTTAATAAAAACCCAGCTTAGCTACATTGACAACGAACATGGATTAACTTTCACGAAGTGAGAGTTTCAGAAACTCATGAAATTCTGAATAAATTTGATAAGATGGTAAACTGTGGGGTGGGCATGGGGGAATTAATTTTAACACCTAGTCCTGGTTTAATCCTTAATTGATCCTTAATTGATCCTATCCTTCAGTTTTTGGGATGCTGTTCTCTCAATGCCCTGCTTATAGTGCCATGAAAAAGTACTTCCCCCCCTTCCTGATTTCCTCTATTATTAATCTATTATTGCATGTTTGTCACACTGAATGGCTTCAGATCTGTAGAAAAAATGTAATTTCTGGACTACACAGTCCCATTATGTGTGGCATAAAGCAAATACAGCATTTCATCGTACAACAGTCAAACACGGTGGTGGTAGTGTGATGGTGTGGGGATGTTTTGCTGCTTTGGGGCCTGGCCAACTTGGCATTATTGAAGGAAACATGAATTCGGTCCTGTGCCAGAAAATAATTTAGGAGTGCCCAATTATCTGTCTGTGAGCTGAAGCTGAAGTGTAATTGGGTTATGCAGCAATACAATGATCCAAAACACAAAAGAAATCCAGACCTGACTGGCTAAAAAGAAACAAAATAAAAGTTTTGAAACCTAGTCAAAGTGATGACTTGAACCCAAGAGAGAGGCTGTGGCAGGAACTGAAATGAGTATGTTGTGCCTGAAAACCTACCAATTTGTCTGAAATAAGTTCTGCAAAGAAGAGTGGGCAAAAATTCCTTCACGGTGATGTGAAAGACTGATATCAAATTATAGGAAGCCTTTGGTTGCAGTTATTGTTGCTAAAAGTGATGCAGCCAGTTATTAAGTTTAAAGTGGTAATTTTTCACATGGGTGATGTGGTTGTTTGATAACTTTTCTGATTAAATAATAATATAAAATATGTGTTTTCTGTTTACTCGGGTTCGCTTTGTCTGTACATTCTGTCTAGTCAGTGAGACAAATATGCAATAATAGAAGAAATCAACAAGGGGGAAGTACTTTTCATGGCACTGTAAGCAGTTATTGAATGGGATCCCAAATCTCTATGAAGTCTTCCTGACCCAAAGGCATTTTTCACAGCTTTGTAGATATTTACAGAGACAGGCCTTATATTTTATTTAACATGACCAATGTCTGTCATTGTGGTGTTTCTGAGAGGTATCATTTGAGATCAAGGACAATGAGCTAGCTTGTAACATGTCTGATACTTACAATTCCCTGGTTAGGCGTTTATTTCACATTCTCATTTAATGATATGATTTCTTCATGGGAAGCTTTGCCCCTTAAATTGTCAGTCTGTCCAAAGGCACTTCAGGTGGGCTATGCTTCGAAAATGTGGATTCCTCTCATTCAAACAGGCAGACACTATCACCATGCTGCAGAGGCTGGGACATGAACTTCTGCAGCTTCTACATGATAGCAGATGCCAGTGTCTCATTTTGTCTGCTGACATGCATTCCCCCAAATGAAGAGCAAAATTTAAGCAGCTATAAGTTACATAAGCCTGTATAAGGAAACACTCAGAAGCATGCCTGATCACCATTTACAAGCCGTTAACTAAGCCATCAACCAATGCATTAACAGACGTGCATTGCCTACTAGTGCATTAACTTTGCATTAATAAAACTCTGGTGCTGCTGCCTGCAGGGCTACCAGACACAGTCAATATTGGCATACCCTATATTCAATCCAAGACCATGGACCCGATCTATGCACAACTAGAATGGAGCCTTAACTAGATGTGCACCCAGCAGCCCCCAAGTTTAGCTATTTATGGAGCCAGAATTTTATTAATCAAATAATGAGCACATGATCAATTCTGAATTTAATTTCCATAAGACTATACAATCATCTTCACAAAATCCAGTTAGTCTTGTACAAACAAAACCTTCATTTGGATTGTGCGGGTTATCAGATTTGCCATTTGCTTTATTTGATCATATACTATAAATAATGAACACATATTCTGTCTTCTTTCCAGAATACAAATTGCATTTGTGTTTCAGAAAATACCCTTCGTTAAAGGGAATATCCTCCTTAACCACACAATGATTTTAAATTACAAAGTTCATCTGGATATTCAGTATTTGGAATTGGAATGTTTATTTTATTCAGGAAGCATAATGCTTTAATATTTTTTCAAGTAGCAATGGGCTTGTTTATTTGTTATTGATATAAACAATGCTATAACTACATAAAATGGGACCTTATTACTAATGCAAGCAACACTTTCAAGGACTCATATTTAAAAAAAATTGTGTATTCTGATGCTTAAAAAAATTTCAAACACCCATTTCCATTTTTGATGCATATTAGGAATGAACTTAATTCCTAATAGAATAATAGTACAGATCTTCACGAATTTGAATTGTAGCAAGACCATTTACATGAGAAACTGGCCTTCTGTTAAGAACAAAAGCAAGAATTTAAAGTGTTTCCTGCAACACAGTGTTTTTTGGCTTTGGTTCAAGAATAGGATACTATTTTTGATTAGTTTCACTCTGTTTCATAGTGCATTTTCTGTTCATTTTTTCAGTTGCAGGAGATCTGATTTATTGATTCAGCAAAGACAAAGCGCAGGAGGAAAGAAATGAAGAAGAACATGAAGCTACAGGATTCAATCGTGGGTTCAATCACAATTCCACTCTAACAAGCCCTCTCCTTCTTCCTGTCACCCAGGTCCAAGTCATTTATGCCAGGTAATTTTGATTTTGCACAGAAAGCGTTTAGTGTCCTGAACTAACACAATGACAAACCAATCATCATTACTACAATCGAGGAAGCCAGGGAGGTTACAGAAGGTGGACAGAATGACAGCATGTAAGCAATGACAGGAAGAGAACAGTGATGACAGTACACACTCATGTTTTTTCCCTGACTTTTGTACTAGGACACAATGAATATACAACAAGTTCAGCAGCCCTAGCAGCTCCTTCAGTTTCACCCCCAGATCTCTATGTACTGACTGAGCTGGGCCTCATCATCTTATATTAACAGGTTTTTCTGCTAATAGCCTTCAGGCAGCATGTGTTGACTAATGTTTTATTCAATATTATTATCCAATATTATCCAAAATCCAATATTTTACACACCACTGTGTACAGTCAGTTTTTTTCAGTAATTTAATACCACTGGAGTGTGCACCATGTTTCAGAACCAGAGTACACAGAATTCCAGACCCATGCGTTAGATCCATATTCAGTTCACTTCTCTGTCTTTTTCATGGCTTTGTGAAGACAGAGGGCAGTGGGAATAAGGGTACAGTTTATAAACCATTGCTGGCTTATTTAGCCAGCTATCTAGCTAGGTGTGTATCTAACCACCGCATCATATTCTCTCACAAATGACATGCATAATTTTTCTTTTTTATTTGAACCATGTAATCTGCTCATCAAAAGATATTAAACAGAGGACTGTTATGAATTAAATTGCTTGGCTTAAAAGCTACCTTTTTGTTTTGGTTTGCTGTATCAACCATTCTATCCGTCACTGAGGTATAGACATAAATAATGAATCACAAACGTTCTAGATTATGCATTAACAGTAAGCATGTTCCAAATATTTGTGTCATGCTGAATCAGCTATAGCTCTATCATGTTGTTACAGGAAGCTTCTGGATTCAGCAATTTCCTAGAATGGATAAGGTGTGATGTCAGGCCACAGTTCTTGTTTTGGAAAGACTGAAAAAGATCTAAACTCTGGACCTCGGTCATTGAATGTGTTGCCTGTTTGTACGCTGCTATAGTAGCAAAGATGAGTGATGACATTTCTTGTTTCCCCATTTCCTCATCTATTTCAACAGCGCATGCTTTTTATGCTGTTGCACTGAAAACAGGAGGGTATTCATTTAGATCAGATTGACATTGATTGATTTCACTTGACTCAAGCATGTAACTTAATATAAAGACTTTTTTCCTTCAATGATTTATAGTAAAGAAGCAATAAAATTACTGAGGTCTGTCTGTAATTGAACTAAAAGAAAGAAAGAAAGAAAGGGTGCAGAGTATTCTTTCAGTAATGGCTCCTTGTGACTGAGTGCAAGTTTCCCATTACCTAGCATTAGAGGCTTCAGTCTCAATGAATGGGGAGCATCGGCTGTTTAACGGACTCTGTTATGTGAAAGTCTACACATCAGTTAATTCATTACAAAATTAAATTTAAAATCCCATTTAAAGTTACTATGAAAAATGGGATGATCTTTACATTAACGACTTTCTAAGATGAGGCCTTTACCCAGGGTGACTTGTGTATAATATATACTGTATATCTTTACACATTTCCCATTAGCACAGCTTGATGATTCAATAATGAACCTGTGAGTGTAAGTAGTCTTTTCCAGACCAGAACAGCAGTGCACTGATGAGGGATTCCATTCGAACCTCAGGTTTCCTGGCCACTGTTCTATGACTGAATCACTATCTGTGGATCCAAGTTCCATTTCTTATGAAAGTCTCTTCCAAGGACACCAAAAGGGAAAGGAGGGAGGGGCTTTCAGCCAAGGTCTTTCCCTGGAAAACAAATACAGGCAACAGTAGCTTTAATAGAAGGCTATTTAACCATGACTTTCATTTAATGGCTGCGATGGAAGCCCAGCCTCTCTGTCCTCCCCTGAGCCACAGCAAAGTGTAAGCGACTGGACATTCTCGCTCTCCACAGAACTTCATTTGCTCTCTCCCAGGTTTACTGTAAATGAAAGGTGGCAGAGGCTAATGATCTCCTCGCATCTCCATAATTTACCATTCTTGGGTGGATGAGCTGGGATGTTGGAGAGAGGGGGAGGCTGACAGCCCATTAGTCACTGCTAATGGAGGTCCCTTCCACCAGGGGAGAGCGGAGGAGGGTCCAGCCCACGTTTGGGTCCCAGGGTGGGAGCAAAATGCCTATGCTTCAATTTCCCTCATACAGCAAATGGAGTGATGTGGGAGCACAGTTCAAGAGAGCAAGCAAGTCAAATGTAACCCCTATAAAGGAACAATAACGTCTGCTACAGTGGTACAGTAAGAAGTCATTGTTTAGATTTCTAATATTACAAAGAAGCAGGGGAAAGCCTGACATTTAAAAGTACAAAATTTACTTGAGTTTGAAAAATATTGTGCTGGGGTTAGAAGCAAAAAATATAACAAAACAAGACACAACTATATAGTGGAAGGCCAATGCACATTATTCAAATACTTCAGAATATTACAAGATGTATTATAATAAATTAAGCATTGTTGAAAACAATTTTTGCAATTTATGGTTGCTCAAATAAGATGCAAATAATTAATAACTTTGGCAGCTATTTTGTGTATAATAAATAAACCCACTTTCTCATACAATCTATATCCATTGCCATTCTATATCCAGGATGTCTAATATTGCTTAAATTCAACATTGTATTTTTCAGATAATGACTTCTCACAAAGTGGCAATGTAATAATTTGAAAGCTTGCATGAGAAATTACAGGCTGCCAGCTCAGATGGAAGACTCACCATTAGACTCAAGTACAGCACTTCATGCTGCTGCTTGCAATACTATCTACCACATTCTTGAACCAATTCCAAGGCAAAAGACCTCCAGCACACTGGCTCATAACCACTTCACAGGAATGACTGAAATCAATGCCACCACAGCACTTCTGGGTAGACATCATCCCCTGATTTTCAGTCAGAAACCTTCAGCTTTAATACAAAATCAGACCTTTGAGTCCTATATATCATATTTTGATATGCATGTTAGGACTTTTGCTAAACAGTCATTTAGAAATGTCATCTCTCATAAACTTTTTTTTCTAGTCTAACCCTTAAAAGGAAAGATTAACTGTACATTAATAAATTAACTTTTGAGACTTATTTACAAAACAGCAGGCATCAGTGCAATAAAAAGTTAATATCAACCAACTTCTTTTAAAAACTTACATCACTCCATGAAAAAAAGTTTTTTGTTTTTCTCTTTAGAGGTACACTGGAAGAAATTGAACATCCTTTGATGCCAAAGTGATATTAATAAAAGTTCCTCAAAGCGGCAGCCAATGCAGAGCCTGACTAAGATTACATTCAGCCAACTTTCCCTGCAAACCTTAATATACAAGCGATAATCATGATCCCTGGGATACAGCACAGTCAAAATGGCCTCAAACCTTTGGTCTGGCTTACAGTGATGTGCATACCCCCATGTTAACTGTTTGTATAAACTGCAGGACATGCTTGGACATCGCAACCACTAATTAAAATTCAAATCTCAATCAATACTTTTTGATCAATACATACCAAGCTGCTGACATGAGATTCCTGGAGGGGAAACACAATGACTAAGAATTGCCAAGGGCTTACGGCATGCTGTATAAGGTGTTTGAGGAGGTTGGAAAAACAATGTCCCACATTCAGCAGAAAACAGAGTGAAATTATTGAATGACCCCTTCAATTTGTATTAATGGGGCAGAGAACCCTAGTTTGATACCCAGCATTTACTGATGACTGCAGGCCCTAGCTGAAAACATTGTTCCAAGATCAACACCAGATATGAAGTTCCTCTTTCTAACTGTGATGTAAATTGTTACATCAGCGCACAAGGAATTTCACAGCATTTCCTATAAGATGGGGAGGGGCTTCTTGCTCATTCCATTTGGTGCTCAGGGAAGTATTTCATCCAGTACAATACTTATGGCATTGTGATAGCTCAGTGAAACCCAAGGTTTCATTTGGCCGATTAAAAAATGTATGCATGAGACAGCATCACACCACAGGGCCAACCCATAAAACTCATTACATACATACAGAGAATGAGGAAACTTTAATAACTATACAGATAACAGGGAGAGGTGCAGCAAATCCATTTGCCATCATCCTTTAACTAATAGCTAAGTATCTATCTAGGAATCTTTACACATCAGAAGTGCATACTGTAGGTAATTAGTCCATGGGAACTTCCCCACACATTTGCTGCTAATTACTTCTCCAGCACATATCATAGAAGTGGGTAAGAAAGTTGGTCTTATTTTATTGTGCACTGACAACTAATTTCGTGAGGAATGGGGTGGAGAAGGTGTTTTGGAACTGATACAGCCATTTTGTGCTTTGAAAATATTCAAGTACTCAAGATTCTATAATATCCATTTATAAGATTTTTTCTCCTTCCACATGGCCCTCATTAGCTTTATTCATTTATCATTATATTGCAATAGTCATTAAAAAAAGAAAAACATCTTGTATAGTCACCCCGCTGAGAAGGCCAGTCAAGGACCCATGCGCTTCTCCCTAGGAAAACAAAACTGATCTGTTCTTTATCATGAATGAATAATTTGGAAATAGTGATACTTTTTATTATGCCAAATTTTAAAAAACCATATAAATAAATTCTAGCCCTGTGAGGTCACACTTTTGTCAATAAAAATGTTTTCTCAATTCAGAAGCAGGCTTGCACCCACACTCTTTGGGATTATTTTTGTAATATGGATGTTGCTAATAATGCATTTATTTGAAAATAATGAGAAGTATGATGATGTGGTGTGTTTGTCACTAATTGACAGCAAAAATCAGACTATGATAAATAATTGCCATCCAGCTTGACTCAAGGAAGCTACGGGGAACTGAGCGAGTGAGAGGTCAACTTGATCTCAGATTCTCCGAGGAGAAATCTGAAAAGATAATCTGGAAAACGATGGCTGGCAAAGTGGCAATTAACACTGATCTTCTTTGAGGTTGTTGCCTGACCGAACACATGACTTGCGGACTGGTGTGCAGATGTGTCATTATGATTACTGACACTCAAGAATATGTCCTCGTTGTGACGTATCTCCCTTTCTTCAAAACTCTGGATTATCGTACAGGTGATTAAAGTGATGGCCGCTAGTCGGATGCCAAGGACTCCATCTCATTAAAGAATGAATCCTTTCAAGATTCAGCACAAGGTTGCTGTTAGCTTCACAATGTAGCTCATAGTCACCCAAAATAATGGCATTGTTAGACTTTGACATTTAGCATTTTCTGGACAGGATGCTAGATGCTAGCATGAACCATAAATAGTCTGATACTTTCCACATAAAGATTCATTTGGTAATCTATGCATAAGAGTCCATTACAAAACAACTGTGCCGAAGGCCAAAATTGGCAAGTGGAAATATTGTGGCTTAATTAGTCATCTTTTTCAGGCACAACAATAATTTCACATTCCTATGGAACCCGAATGGATCTTCTAAGTATACTATGGCCTGACTTATTCCAGTGCTTTCAGACAAACAACAAAAAATAATAATAATGCTAAATTATAATAATATAACGAGAACAATATCCTTTAGAACATTTAAAAATATATATTTGTCAGTGCATGACAGCATCATGATATGTGTTCATCAATGCCCTTGAGGACCTGAGGACATTGTGGTCAGCACACGGTAAGCATGAGAAGGGTAAATCAGTAAGCTGAGAATTGCGGAAGATCAAATACAGCATCATGTATTAATACGCTATGGCTATTTCCTCTCATTTTCAACACATGATATGTGCGCCACGCCTGCATCTTTGCTGCGATGAAATAAATCAGAGCAAAATAAAGACATTTTGGACAGTTTGCATGCTGGTGGATAACATTTACAACTGAAAAAAAACAACAAAAAAAACACCTGACAACATTGTATTGGCTGATCTGCATATTCTAGTGAATCAGTGAATGGGAATCTCCTATCTGAAATGTCTTAATGTAATCAGCTCCCAGCTCGCACATCTTCTTGTGTTACAGTCTTGGATTAAGTTTAGTGCTCTTTGGGATCCACGTTAATGCTTGAAAAACTTTTTATCTTATATTCAATATCATAGCATACGGTGCCATACAAAAATCTCTTCCTTGTTTGAAACAGCTGTAGTGAATGATAATGATAACAGTGACAATGACATAGCTACATTTAATTTAGATTTACAAAACTAAGCGAGGAAAATGGAAAGTACTTTCACTTAGTAAAAATGTCTTTGGATTAATTTTGTGAGCAAATTCTTATGCTGCAAAATGATGTGAAAGTTAGATAATGCTTGTACTCAGCACCCTTTACATGCATACATAAGTGATGCCTTCAAGGGACAAGCAAAAAGCCGCCTCGCTAAAATAACTGTGGGAAAAGATTAAAGTAACAAAAAGATATATGTGACAGTTATGTGCTGCCTACTGCAACAAAATATAGTACTGAATCTGGCTCTTATTATCCTGGCTCTCAGTGTGTGAGCCATAGGACATTTAATGAACATGTAATGAACAAGCCTATGCATCCCAGGCCTGCCCTAATAGATTGGACCAGTTTAACACCCTAACAGTAGAATGTAACACCACCAAGAGCTTACAGCTAATAAGAAACAACTTATCCTCCGGAAGAATCTGCACAAGCATTATTGTTTAGTAGCAAATGCAGATTCCTTTTGGAAAGTACAGTATGTCAGTTTATCTGCCCCTTACCATGCCATGCTATGCCCAAAAGGTACACACACATTAATGCATGTACGCTTCATTTAAGCATACATGTCTGGCCCCCAAGCACTGACAATCAGTGCACAGGTAATTTGCATGCATTATTCAGAGTGTTAATGTATTCCAAATATGTTAATGCAGGCTTTGTAAACCAGATACCATTCTGTCTGTCTGAATGCACCTTAAGCAACAAGGCTTTCAGAGCTACAAAATCCACAGTTACTAGTGACAACCAGTTTTGTACTAAAATCAAAGACTAGATGGCAAAAAAACTTTATTTTACACAATGCCCAAAAAAAATAAAAAATCAGAAATGCTCATTCTTGGTCCAAAAAAAAAAAAACAACACCAATCCAATTTTTACAATCTAACCCTGAGACTAGAAGGCTCTACAGTTACACCGAAAAACCAAGTCAAAAATCTTGTGAATCTTGAATCTGACAACCTGAGTGGGATATGCAGCAGTTCCAAGAGAGCATCATTGGTTGCCACATGGAGAAAGAGTGAGCACACCCACACCAACATAAAAATAAATAAACGCCTTCACCTTTTTCCCCTCACGGGTTCCGGGCACAAGCAATGAATTTAAACAACAAACTAAAATAGCAAAGACAAAAGAAAGTAAAATCCAGTCACTTTTCAGCTCACCGCTGGCTCGTGCTGGCCAACTTCTCAGCTGCCCGGTTTCCTTCTTTGTCTTTTTTCTGGGACAATTGAAACTTCCTCTCTCAGTGTGTGCTCTCTGTCTAGGCCTCAAACTGTGGAGAAGAACACAACTTTAAGCACCGGGACTGGATTAGCTAATGCATCACCGGCCAGTGTGGCTGAGACAAATCCGCTTCTGAAACAGAACAAATATCACAATGTATTTGTCACATCCCAGTCCAGACTATTGTAATGTACTGCTGTTCAGCACCTCAAATACTACACTTAATAATCTACAACGTATCCAAAACTTGACAGCTAAATTTCTGACTGGAACTAGAAGCAGAGCATATTACTCCCATGCACAGCAGCACTGGCTCCCAATATATTTTTTGTTTTACTTCAAAGTCCTTCTTCTGGCCTGTATGGCCTTATATGAGTTAGTCCTGTCCTACTTGACCGACTAACTCAAGTTTTGTATTAAAGCCTGTGCACTACACTACAATGATGCTGGCCTGTTAACTACTCCCACCATTTCCAAAAAGTCAGTGGTAGGTCCTTCTCTTATCAAGCCCCCACTTTATGGAAAAGTCTTCCTGTCATAGCTAGAGAATCACAAAATTGCTATTTTTAGCTAATGACTGAAAACACACCTATATAGCCCTTCCTTCACCTAACTGCCCTCATTCACCTCAGTGTTGTAATACACCTGGCAAGTTCTAAAATCTAAATCTAAAATCTGTTTCTCCCTGCTTTAACTTTCATCAGTATTTGTGTTTTCAGTTTTATCTGTATTCGTATGCTCATTCTCATTTACTGTGTTATTCCATCCATGTTAACACTGTTTATTTAACACCTTTTCATAGCCTACATGTTCCCAACATTTTAGTGTCTGCCTCTTTTGTTCTTATTTTTACCCCTTAATTTGTAAAGTATGTTGAGACCTTGTTGTTAAATGCACACGCACACACGCACACACGCACGCACGCATGCACACACACAAACACACAGACACAGACACATGCATATGTACAGGATTCCAAAAAGAGAAAATTCTGTTAAAATGTGATCAAGCAGTGTTAGAGTGTTACTTCACAGGAGTGTGTGCAATGCAGAAATGAAAGAATGCACAGACAGGAGTTTGCTACGCAGGAGTTCCATTATGCTTCAATTATCAGCTTGAAAAGTGTGTTGTAGCAAAGCTTTAAGTTGAGACTTTCTGTTTTTTGAGTGACAACGGCTTTAACCACAATGACCTACCCACATGATCCTGCTCAACCCACCAAGGCAGGTGCACTGCTCCCTGCCCCCACCCCCAACTAGCCATTACTTTTCCAGACTGAGTCACAAAACGGAGGTGGTGAAAGATGTACCCCATTCAGTGGTTACATCCAAATGTGAGAGAATGACATTTTATATTCTAACAGGGAAAAGCGACATGTTGCAGAAATACAACCGTTATTTTAGACTAAACCTAAAAACTGACTGAATGCATTGCATGCCTGGAATTGCAAGGGAATGGTTAAGTTCCAATCTGACACATGGACAAGTGGCCTGAAGAGACGCAGCTGCTTTTCTCCAGCATCCTTATATTCAGCCATTTCTGCTAGTCTCACCCAAACACAAATAACCGCTTTTCCAAATAGACAGATTCCTCAACAAGTTAAACCTGAAATGTCAGATTCACTGGTGTGAATGTGTTTGCTTGCTCTGCGTCCATTTATTGTAGTTGCGGGAGAGAGTTTCAAATGATTAACAATAAATCTGTCAGCATGAACATCAACTATGGCAAAGCTAAAGGGAGAGACATCTTACCAGCATCCAGAGCAGTCTCCAGACACGTCGTTGATGTCTAGGGAAAAACCAAACAGATTACTGATGAGCATTGAGAGGTAAGGTAAGGATAATTTATTTGCTAATTTCACCACTGTCACCACTGATCTATGGACTGAAGAGAGGGCTAACACACCCTACATTACCACTTAAAAATCCTCTTTTAAGAACCAATGGCCTGGCAGCCATTTTATCATCACTGCCAGTTCCTAAGGCAGGTTGCTAATCTTCATATTAAAAAGGGACTAATTCTTTTATGTTCATTATGTGGATGCTTTGATTACCCTGGGAAATTAGCCATATGACCAGCAATATGTTATCACTAAATCAACAGCACATTTTGCCATATTGTTAATTTCTCATATATCATGTTAGATTAACTCAGATCTATTTTAAACTTTTTAGTAAAAAACAAATAGTCACAAACAACTTCCCAACCACCCCATCAAAATATTGAAAGCAAAAGGACAAAATGGCCACAAAAATGAATGCCAATTTACAGAGAAGAAAAGAAGTGCCATATCAAAGTTGGTACAATAACTGAGAGAAGGGATCTTCTCTTACATTCTGACCTGCACTGTATCCTGCGTTAGAAGTTTGGCAGCCTGTGGAAGGAGGTCAATTGCATAAAAGTTTTGCCACAGTTTTCTTCCTTAATTGGACTTGTTGAAAACCGCTTACCCTGAACGAGCTGCAGACACCCCCCTCCCCCCTCCTGTTGTTCTGTATTCTGCGTTCACGCCTCACCGGCTCCCCTACATTACTCCAGCAGCTGTCAGCGTTTGAGGCACACCGTTTGCATTAACATTTACAGGACTGCCGTCTGCATGTGCCAATGCCCTAACGACGCACCCCCACTGACACACTCCCATGAAGCTTAGCTGCGTTTCCCTCTCAGAGATGGGTATGCGCAAGCCGCATGCTGTGGTCTTTCAGCTCTAATTATCAGAAGGGAGGCAACTCCCAGTGAATATATGCGTGTGTGCGCGCAGATGTGAGTGTGTGCATCAGCATGCATGGGTATGTGGAGGAAGGGAGCATGCTAGTGGCAAGCTTAATCTATGAGGCTGTCTTGTTACCTTGAGTGTCTTGGACAGAGCAAGACTGGGTAATAAGGAGATAGGGAGATAGACTTCGGATGTCACATGAGATGTTGTCATGCCAACAGGCCAGGGGTTATCCTGCCTTTGACTGAATCCAGCAGTGGGCCATGGCACAGAGATGTGTTTTTCTGGACTGGACAAGTCAGACTTTCAAGATTTGAAATGAGGGACATGGATTTTTTAATCTATCCACATTTTCCCATTAATATTAGACATCTGACGGCAGTCCAGTGGATGGCTTTTGTGTTCTTGGAGTAAAATTGACAGTGAGCTAAGAATAGACTGTTGATAAGATTTGAATGCAGGCTATCAAATATAAAAATGACATCCCCAAGGTGGAGCCTGCAAAGCAGTTTGCCAGAGTGGAACTGTTCAGGCACATACAGCTTGTCAAAGGCCTTCCAAAAAGAGAGAAGTGCTGAATGATTTCTGGCTATAATGGATGTTGTTTTGGCAGTCAGATCTGCTGCAGTGTTACTGCTATGCACACTTGTAGACTGAAGCTATAAGGCATGTTGAATGTCGTGCAGGACAGGCAGTGGACTTTTGCAAATGACTGATCAGAACAGAAGATCATATTAGAAGATGTTGATTTGAAAAAAGGAGGAGGGTGCTCTTAAAGAGAAGCCAGAAAAAACACAGGGCCCCCTGTCATGGCCCTGCATATTTTCCATGGATGAAGTGCCAAAAAAGAAAATCCTAAAAATAAAAAAATAAAACATAACTAGAAGACCACTTGAAATCTGTGATTTCAAATCTGAAAATGAGACTCGGGTATGTAGCCCACCTGTTAATCCCGAGACAGCTGTCCATAATATAAATCTTTCAAATCCCCTGTAATAACAGGGCATGAGCACATTAACTAGCTACAGTTCGAATAGCTGTATAGATAGGTACCTGGTATCTGGCAAGCAAGAAAACAAACACCAACTGAGTTAATACAGATGCCTATGAGTTGACCATGCTAGAAAGGTATAGCAGCTTGCACAGATTTATTCAGATTAACCAGTTTTTTTCTCCATTGTATATTTTTGTAGCTATTCTGTTTGTTCTAGTTCTATTGAACGGTGTGAATAGTTCAGTAGAACTAGAATTCCTGTAATTCCTCATTGTACTTTATACTTCTAAAATACATAAACACAATGTGTTTTATGTGGACAAATCATTTGGGTTTACCTGTATAGAGCTTGTTGTTGCCTTGGTCTCGCTCAACATTGAGAGGGAATAATCTAATGGCAGGTTGACCTGATTTGGTGGTTTGAAAGGCATGGCTTCAGAATGTACAAAATCTGCTTACAAATGAATATCACTAACAGATGAAAACCACTCTCAAATGAATATCACCTACAAATGCATGTTGCTTACAAATGAATCTCGAGCACTGGCTCAGCAGGTACTCCACTCAGGCATATCTTTACATTACAGGCATTTAGCAGAAATGCTCTATAATGCTGTAATATACAGCTGGATATTTACTGAAGCAACTCAAGTCTCAATTCAAGCTATTCAAGTACCTTACTCAAGGGTACACTAGTAGTGTCCTACCAGGGAATCGAATCTGCAGTCTTTAGGTTACAAGACCAATTCCTTACACACATAGCATTTAATGAAGTTCCAGGGGTATATTACAACTCTAATCAACTCATGTTTCTGTGTCTCACAAGTCTCTTAAGGTTGCCAGGATTTTTGATCCCATACAAGTATATAGACTTGGTGTGACAACTCTCTCACTAGGCTCAAATTCAAGTTTTGATGAAAAGTGTAGATCCACTGGGAAATAAAATATTTGCACAAGAAAACAGCACTGCTGTGTCGCTAGGTGAATTCTGGGATAAATAATCATCTACGCTTAATTAGTTGTAATTATATATAAAATAGATTATTTATGGGTGGTGCAATGTGAAGGACTGGATGACTGAATTGTGTGTGAAAACACAAATGGAGACAAACAGGTCGGCCTAATCATGACAGCACATCCCAGCACACACTGCTTTTCTTTTTGGTACACTACCGTATGTAGCTGAATGCACTCAACATATCAGCGGGTGGGGTTTCTGAGGATTAAACCCTCACAGCTTTGAATATTACCTTGGAAATTTGTTTTCCCATTTTAATAGAAATACATCTAAGCAGGCAACCACAACTATTACACACCTGAACAAAGATAACATGTTTTCACTGAGATGGCTAGGTTGCTTCATAGTGAGATATCTCACAGCACACCTTTATCAAAGCCTAAAAAATGTTCAAGGGCAAGTCATCTCCCCGAGGTCTTTTAATGAAATCAATCAGCCAAATCAAAGAATTATCAGTGGAGATGAAGATGCCCTAATTATAGAGTGAACACAAATGTGAGAACAAACAAATCTGTACAGCTGAGGGATCGAGGCCAGCTGTGGAGAACAAAGTGCTTCAAGGAGAAATGAGGCCAAAACAAAATTCTGGAGGCAAAGACCAGGGGGCATACTTACTGTATTCTTTTATTTTTCCCCCCCATTTAAACCAACACTCTTTGACAAATTCCTTTGGGACTTTGATGAAACCGTGGAAGAACGGAAATAGATGGCTTGAGGCAGCAAGCGCCTCAGCTATCAGTGCTGGCGGCCCGTTGCTCAAGTCTCGTTTTGTCTAGTGTTCCCTTTGATTGCAAGTTAATAAATAAGCACAAAGGTTCAAATGCAAAATCTGCCTGGTCCATCCCGAACTGAAATGGCTACAATATATGGCCAAGTCTTTATCCAAGGTTTCATCAATGCCTTGCTGTGGTGGCAAAATCAGCTTCCTAATCACGTCATTTCGATTCCCAAACTACTTGAGTGCAAACCAGTCACAACAAAAATTCAGGATGGAGAGCATTGATTGGTTAAATTCTGTTAGCCACTGCTCAGACAAGAATATTTTCTTGCTGGAAAGTTGGTTTGATTGAAAGTAGGTGAGGATCTGGAGTTTGATGTTTGTCTTTTTAATTTGGTGCACTATGTATAGTTTAATGCATGTGCTGGCTGGTTAAAATGCCTTTAATGCAACATCATTAAATGGATAGCTGTTGCAGTTTAAAATGCACCAGATTAGTCAGCGGTGACTGTGTTGACCAATGAAAATCGACCCTGAACATGCTCAAGTAGTCTGGGAATCGCCCTAATCAGTTTGCCAGCAATACCAGCATTACCATCTTGTGAGTTTCATTCTGCACAGCAGTATGTCAAACACACAAGATTATTATGGGATGCCTGCACTGCAGTCCAAACTAGCTCTGAGGCTTGTTCATCAATAAGAAGATCCACAGCCTGGACATATCAGACTGTGAAGTGCATACCCACAATGGAACTGTGGCTCAACGTCCTGTTTAGGGAAGCATCAAAACATCAAGCAGCTTAATACTGATAGTTTAACTGATAAGGTTACTGATGAAGTTACTTGACCACTACATAATCCCCAGTAATTCAGAAAAATCTATTGCATGTACTGCAAGGAATTGCAATATGCACATTAGCCTCACCAAAGTACCTGTCACCTGTAAACAATGAAAATCATTCAGTGCTTAAGAAAACAGTTTACTGAATTCTTGTTTCTAAACACATTTACCAGGCCTAGATGAAGGTGGCTTCATGTTTGTTCACCCGAAATTCCTAAACTTTATTTTTACTCAGGTTTATCTCATTACACTTACAGTATAAATATGATGCACAAACACACACACACACACACACACACACACAAGCACGGACACACACATACACATACACACACACACACACACACACACACACACACACAACTGCACATCAATTATCTGATTGAGACTTCATTATCCAGGTTATGCTATATCCTTCCTATGAGGCATTAGTATTGCAATTTAGATTAATTATCATACAAGGGGGTTGGAGTTTTACGGCCCGTCTTACAGTACATCAAGCTGTGATCTTCTGGTTACTATGATCAGTTCAGCTTCCAGTGGTGCCGTTATAATCAAGTAATGTGAGTGGTGATGTGCAAAAGGAGGAATCTTGGAGCCATAAGTAAAAGAAGGTGTATGACTCCTTACGTTGAAAGTTAGCTTCACTGTTTGTTTCCTGCCTATTCCCAAATGAGGTGAGCACCCATCCAGAAAATGATGCTCCTGTGATCTGAGAGCCAATTTCACACACAAGTGCCACTTGCATAAGGACAGAGAGTGTGGCGGCATTCTGTAAGGCAGGCAGAGAGAGAGAGGCTGTGGATTTCCACATAGGAGGGGACTTCAAACAAGGCTGAGAAACATGGGCTTGCCAAGCCCAACCAGAAATCAAGCAAGTCCAGGTACACACACTATCCAATTCCTGATTGTGTTGTAAAATGGTACCTCCTGTTTTAAAGGAAAATCCATATGTTGAGCATTCTGTTAAGTTAAATGCATCAAAAAGCAGAGTAAATCATTAAATCTGTAATGTAATACCAAACATTGGAAGCCGATACCTTTAGGCAATAAACTCCTTAAATTAATCTTGAAATAAGAGTCATTTAATGCCTCACAACAAGAAAGTCCTTGGTTAGAATCCTGGCTGGGGCCTTTCTGTGTGCAGTTTGCATGTTCTTCCCATGTCCGCGTGGGTTTCCTCCAGGTACTCCGGTTTCCTCCTACAGTCCAAAGACATGCAAGTTAGGTTAATTGGAGTGTCTAAATTGCCCCTAAATATGAGTATGCAAGTGAATGGTGTGTGTGCCCTGTGATGACTGCTGGACTGTCCAGTGTTTATTCCTGCCTCTTGCCCAGTGCATGCTGGGATAGGCTCCAGCACCTCCTGCAACCCTGACTAGAAATAAGCAAGTAGAGATAATGAATATGGATAAAAGTCTATAGGCTGTGTGGATGAATTACACCCATTCACATACATGTTTTAAAAAGGTTTATATAATGTCAGTAGGGTGCAATAGTGTTGTAAAATTATAAGCATGGCTTCATTGAGCAGTCAATAAATCAAAATGAGTCAAATTCCTTAGATAGCTCCGGAAAGAGTAAAATGATTTTGTCAACTTTGAATAGCAATTAATTATGCCTCCTGTTTCGAAGACATGTGTCATCATTTAAAAACACGGTAATCCCTGAAGTAGGCCTACTTCCCAAATGACTCAATTAACTGTGGCATTTGGGTATAGAATTGATTGGCATAATTAAGGTACTTTGTTACACCATCAGTAGATGGGCCTCCTGAAGTGTCCACAGGCACAGCTATAGCCAACTGGTGGACACATTTGGATCTAGAGCAATTAGCATTTCTTCCATAAGGACATTGTTATTTAAATTAATTCATGCTCATATGTTAATACGAGTCGAGCTCCTGAGTGCTGAATATGATATTTTGTCTCTCTTGGTTTGTGAGGGAAGTGTGGGTCTGCTGATCTTGTTTTTCCATAACATAGATGTTTTTTCTCTTGACCTGCTGATCTTGTTTTTCCATAACATAGATGTGACATTTCACATGCCCAGTTGGAGGGTCCACGGAGTGTTTTTTGGTGGTAGACAGTGCCTGTATTCTACAACAAAATCAACAATGTGTTTGCCTTCTTTTTGTGTGTGGCCAGGGTTCTGTCTCTTCTACGTTACGCTTTATCTCGTACCAATGTGAATCTTGTACTGTCCCAACTTCTACTCAAAAATAAAAATATTAAAGTTTTAATTGCTCTGGGAGCGGTGGGGCACTGACTCCTTTATGGCTAATGAGGCAATGGCATAGCACATTCCAACTTCTGCTGGAAACCTCCACCACCAACAAGCTGGGATGGCATAATCAGCATAGGGTTTCCCTCAAAGAGGCCTCTGTGGACAAATACAAATCACTCTCAGTATGAGTGAAGATGGCCTGTGGTCTCAGTGCTGTTTAATATGATATTTTGTCTATCTTGGTTTGTGAGGGAAGTGTGGGCCTGCTGATATTGTTTTTTACATAACATAGATGTGACATTTCACACGTCATGGGGTGCAATAAAACAAAATGGGAACCATTTCCAACAAATAAAGTCTATATATTTTTTGTTTTGTGGGCACCTTATTTTTTTTCCAATGTACACACAAGGCAAAAAAGACCTGTGGCTCAGAAATAAAAACAGGGATACACGCAATTGCTCAGTTCAGTCAGATAAACTATAGTAAGATGATGCATTTCTTCTCTGTCCTATTACCTGCGAGTGCTGTCAACAATAGAATAGAAATGACAATGGTTTTTTGATGTGGCAGACAGTGCCTGCATCCTCCAATAAAATCAGCAATAAAACCCATCTCCCATCGAAGACAGCTCTAATTCCTGCTATATATCTCTATAACGAGAAAGGGACTTTCCTCCCAAGTATTTTTTGCAGTATATTATTAAGACAATGAAATGTACACACCCCGGAGATGTCAGTAAAATCAGAACGGTAGACATTACAGATGGGGCTTCAGGCTTTGCCCTTTCAGTTTAGGTATCAACACATCACCCTAAATGTCATCAAGTGCGATCAGTGGTGATATATGAGAGGGAGGACTTTTTATTTATATGCTCACCAGTTAGATATGCCCTGACAGTTTGCACAGATGCTATATGCTGTGAACATACTGCTCACCGGTTAGCCATGCCCTTATGGTCGGCACATAACCTACATGCTGTGAACGTCCTGTTGGTGTAAAACCGCCTGCACTCCCTGGCCAAGTGACTTAGGGAGTGGCCCACAGACCGCTGCTGCTTACTCAGTGAGAACATGTGTTGTATAATCACAGTTATTTCAGCTATGCCTTCAGTCCAGCTCCTTTTAACAGACATAGGCACAGTGTTTAAGGACTGTTGGAGATTTTCAAGAGTGGGATCCCCAGATGGTTAAAAGGGTGAGCAAGTAGTCAGGCAAGATAATAAGACGCTAACTTACCCTGTGCAACCAGACCTGTAAAGATGCATTATGTAGATTTAAGGTTTTAACAGGGAATAGATATTTATTTGGCGATGCAGTGCAAGTATAGTTTGAAAAATGTGTTAATAAAATGCACATATAAAATTATTATTTTTGTACTTCATCATATGTAACACTTGCCTCGCGGGTACCAGCAGAATTAAAGAAATAATTCTTAACTAGTATTTAAATTTGAACTGCTACATCCAAACTTGGTTATGACTCATATCTCTAGAGGCCTGGCCCAGCAATGTAGTTGTTGAATTTGCTATGAGCTGCCCTATAGCAAAAAAATTACCATATAGTTAACTTTGGTGACATTAAAATAAAACACACGAGCCCCCATACATATCACAAAACCCACAAATCAGATAACCCATAAGTGAGTTTTACAAGAAACTGTTTTACTACACGTAGCCTTTGTTACCAATAAAAAAATACTTCCATAATACGCATATGTCCCAACACATTCACAAAATAAAAAACGTACACAAATGGCCATTAGAAAAAAAAAACTTGTTGTCGCGGTTCTCTGTGGCGTTGGAGCAGCTGTGGTCAGCGTAATCACGATTCCCTAAGTTCTGCCGAGAATTGGTGAGGAAGAACTTGGACATTCCAGCATTGGAGACAATCCTTTGAGAAACGCCTGTGTCAATCCCACTCATAGATTCTCTCCAGGGTTCAAGCACAGTCCTCAGAACTATAGAACTCAGCTGCGTATTCACTCACCATTAAATCTCACCAACCTTCTTCATCCTTCTCCCAACTCCCTCCAACACAGACACCAATTTAAAACAATGTAACAAACTAAAAATCGCAGCCAATCACGTAACAGGTCAAACAAAAAAACATGCGTGATCACAATCAATTAACCAATAGGAATACAGAAAATAAACATGACCATTTGGTATCAAAAGTTCAATATAAAAAAAACACATTGAGGACAAAGATTTAACCCTGTGAGTTCCTAACAAGTGTTAACCTTTTTTATGTGGGTTATATATATTATATTGACTAATGGCCAAATATTCAGACATGAAATAATACCTCATAAAGCTCTCTTTTTCTGATAACATATGTAATTCAGTTAGCTTCAGTCAATCAAAATATATCATATTTATCATAATATTAATAAGTACCATCGTCAATGTCTTGTTATTTTTTCAGATGAAGCAAACAATTTTGTCCATTTATGGTTCTTAAAAACACACAGGTCTGAACTTTTCAAAGTGTACTGATTGTGGTACTTTAACATGAAAGCTATTCATTGCTCATTGCTCATCTAAAACAAAGAGTTTTCCTGATAATTTTACTTTGAACAGGAGCAGTGAGCTTGACTTCATAAGTCATAGATCGAGCTGAAACCACTTAAAAACATTCTTCATTCTTCTTGCTTGCATTCAAACTTTTAGCTCTTTAACCGTGTAGTGCCAATCCTTTCTCCACAGACAGATTCAAGAAAATGTAAACTAATTAGCGTTGGTGCACTGTGTTTTGGATATAACAATCAGATTGCTCTTGGCAATGCAACAAATGTGAAGAGAATTTGATAATGAGGCAATTTATATCACATTCAGTGGAGTGGGACACAGATAATTTGACTGCATTGCTAAAGAGTCCACAGACACTGTCGTGAATCTAAATAGCCATTTTGTATTTCAGTGGGAAGGCAAACCTGGGACAAAAAAGCCAAAGACATGCGTCACTTTTCTAACAGGTATAGAGCGAAGAGAAAATGAAATATTTTTGTTATCTCATTGAGATCTGTAAGCTCAATAGATGTCCATGAGTATGAAATGAGGCCATGTTTTTACAATGTAAAAAAGCCTGCACAGAACAAACATTCAGTTAGTAAACAGAGATTGTATTTTTGTCACCTGCTCTTAACTGTCCTCCCTGGCTCGTTCCTCTCTGGTCTCCTCAGATCCTCTGCTGGGTCACAGGAGGGTGCCTCTTCTTGATGCTCACCCTGGGGATAACCCTCCAGTCCTGGGCATTCCTGTGTGCTACGTTTTTCTTACCTTCAGAAATACTGGGTTTAGGAGCACTGTGGTGCTCAAACCGGCTTTGGCTCCCTCTTGATAGATATGGATGGAAGGATGAGGACACCAGGCTGTGAGGACCAAGGAGAGCCCTTGTACCTGGCTGAGAATGGAGCATGTGAGCAACCTCAGCAGGCAGCTCCAGTTTCCACCAAAATTCACCAGCACTTCACTGCCACCTGACATTGTGGCGTGGTCTGCCACAGTCAGGACTGCCCACCTCAGCGAGATTTACCATTCTACTGGTAACAGGGTGCAGGCCTGTCATTGGTGGAGATGGGATGCTGAGGCTTCAGAACCAAATGAGCTCAGCATCTTATCAGGAATATGGGAGTGATGTGGGCAGGGCTAAGGCACACATAGAAGGAATTGGCTGAGGAGGCACACAGAAGAAGTTTCAAGTTGTGGCTGAGGAGGAAGGACAGAAGTTTGGCAGCAAGTAACCACCAAATATGGGCAGTTCTTGCACCCTGTTCTCAGAACAGGCTGAAATATGTAAGCATATGCTCCTTAGAGCAATATACACACAAAAATATGATATATTTTCACTCAAATCATCTTAAATAATTTGAAGAATTTACCACATACATAAATTGAATATGCCTGAGCTGAATAGCAGCTGCAGGTAGATAGGTGGAAAGTTTTGTTTTTCCAGTGTTCTTGTGCTGAAAGCATGACATGCACACTGATGTAGGTTACTGTTTCAGGGCATCTAATTACTCACCAGGGATGTCAGACCTCAGGGCATCTTCATTCTTGGAACGGTGATTCGAGACTTTCTAAGGAGCAAGATAAAAAGATCTAGCAATTAGGGATATAAAGATTAGGAATCACCCCATATAATTAATTTGACAGGTTGATGCAAACTGAAATGGTGACAGTGTGCTCATGGATGTGAAAATAAATGCCCAAAGCTGCCAAACCCTTTAATCTATATTCAGTTCTGTGGACATAATTGAAACAAAGATGTGATACAAGACATCTGTGAGGGCCATCCTGTATATGACTGTGATTTAAGTACCTTAATATTTAAACAGAGACTACAGGGTACAGTTACATCCAAAACCTCCCTCGATGACGGCAAGCTTCCTGCGGTTTGTTAGATCTGGCATAAATCTTGCTTGAAATCTGTGTTTTTTGCCTTTCCTGTCATTTAAAGAAATCCAGATTGCCCAGTGGAGCTATTTATCATATAAGGGTCCAATTTATTGATGTTATAGTGAATCACAAAACAAAATGGCACATAGTCCATGTTATGCCATAGGCAGGAACTACAACAAAGCTTCAGAACTTCCTATCTTTGGCAGGCAATAGCACATTGCATTATTGAGAGCATATTTTAAATTCTTAGCATGCCTTTCAGATGTTCGAACAGTTTGTGCAGAACTGAAGAACCATGAATGCCCCTAAAAAACTTCTGTTGTTTGGCCTTCATTTAAAAGCACACACCTGCCATCACCCACAAACGACAGTATGAATATAACAAGCTTCATTTCAGTAGCTGTTTCTCAGATGATTAATCATGAATATCCTGTCAGATGTTGTGCTGCTTTGGCCATCTGCTTCTCTGTATATGTCTGAACCTTTACTGAGTGTGTTTACTGTGTCCCCTGTAAAAACATATCTTAGTCAGGATATCACTGCAAATGAGAACTGGTTTTCAAATTCCATATTTTTAAGCATTTTGGTCAGAATGTCACTGCAAATGAGAACTAGTTCTCAAGTCTTTGCAGTAAAAGAAAGGATAAATAAAATAAACTGAACTGTACATATTGCTTATTATTAGGTGTTAAACAATGGGTGTGCCTCGCAATGGTAGGTTGCAATGGTGACTTTCTTATCAGTCATAATTAATGCCCATTGCCAAGAATAATAATCAGCAGGACTGAACACAACCCTGCCAGCTGATAAGCACATGGACCATTATCCCACAGACATTCAGGAGACACCAGGAAATGTGTGGTGCTCCTTAATTAATTAAAACATCACATCTTTAAAAAAAAAATTTTAAAACACAGACACATGCAGGCACACACGCACATACACACAATTCCACAATTTTTTGGAATACACGGCACATTAAGCAGATTCTATTTTCCATTTATTGTCCTTCCAGGAGGAATTTAGTTTCATGCGCAATATGTTGACACTTATAAATGCACAGTACAGTAAAAGCACAATTACCAGGAATAAAGGGGCAATGCTGAGGTCTTACATCATTATTGCTCCTAGTTTGAAAGATAAATGTCTCTTGGTGTAAATTGCATGCGGGAAGGGGCTGGTCTAGCTTTATAATGCCTACATCCTAATATGAATAAAACAATAAGCAACAGCACAAGTGTTGTTCAAGACATTAGGCAAGATATTGTCTTGTGATACATGGTCATGACTCGTTAAATAGCGATAAATTTGATAAATAGCAGGCACTCGATTGAATAGTGCGAGGACAAATTACACCTCGGCATACTTCTGGGGAAATGAAGTTGGTGTCTCTGCATACATCACTGTGTGCTGTTCTGCCAAATTCAATTACATATGAATCTTGAAGGGAGAAATTCAAATGAGAAGTGACCAGCCCTATGGGGAAAGGCAAGGAGAATGAGCTGAGCTTTGACTCAGGAGGGCCCAGTTATGGAGCATGACTCCATACTCACTCTTGTGCAAGGCTGAACTGAGATGTCTCAGACAAAGCTTCCAGTCTTACAAAGCTCACAATCACCAAACAGCCATTGCAGCCCATCAGTACTTACAGTATGACAACTTATAAGAGTGTTTTGTGCCCAAGTCCATCACTAGCTCCACCTAGATTCGCATTGTGTCTGCTTAGACATCCACGTAGATGTTTATGTATGGCACAGAGTCATCTGCTGACAATGGAGCAAATGTATGCTCATCTGGAGAATGGTATATAAATGCAAGATTTGTGGAAAAATACCTTTCCCATTGTCATTGTGATGTTCTGTGCAAGGACCCAAACGCAGACCAGGGAAATCCAAAAAACGTTGTCTTTATTCAGTGCGAGGTTCGAAGCCAGGTAATCAGAGAAAGGACGGTGCCGAATCGAGTTTCCAAAAGAATAGTGAAAAACAGGCCAAAAATCAAAAACCAGGAGATCAGAGTGGCGAAGGTACAAAGGGACAGGCAAAAGAGAAATCAAAGCAAAGCAAAGGTCAAACCAGAAGCAAACAAACCAAAAGGGGCAGGCAAACTCGAAGTCGTACAGAAGGGGTGTCTCAGGAATCTCGATAAACAAAGGCTTACTAAATATCGGCATAATGAATTCGATCAACGTTCTGACCCTGAGCTGGTGGAAAAGACTGACATTTATACACTGGGGAAGGTAACAATCAAGGAGGGGTTAAGTGAGTGAGGGAGGAGTAACAAACAACATCCAGGTGAAGAACATTAGGATAACTAATAAAATGACAGGGGACTGACAAAACGCGGACTGGAATCACATAGACCACAATGATAATAGACGGCCTGGGTTAAGCAGGTACAAACGCGTGCAGAGAGAGAGAGGTGCAGTCAGAGCAAGAGACAGGTGCAGGCAATTGCAGAACTCAGCGTTAGAGCAGGCTAGAAAGAAAAGGGGCGGAGCTACAGCGCAGCATGGAAAAGGGGAGACTGGTTAATGTATTAGTATAGTGATCTAAACTATCAAAAACCCAAAACTAGTGTGTGTTAGTCCATTAGTAATATTCACATGTTAGTATATTAATGAGGTTAGTACTTTACAATCTATAAGTTAGTAAGGATTAGTAGAAATTAGTAAAACTAGAAACAAGCAGGAAGTAAGTAAAAACGAGACTGGAAGGAATGGGGGGAAACCACGAAAACCCGGAACCACCCGAATAGTGAAATCACACAAATACAGGGGAGTGAAGCAGCTCAGGGAACACAGACACAGAGACAGTACTGGGGAGACAAGTGACCGGGAAATACAGACTACAACAGTCATAGCACTATTTTTTTCTTCTTCTGGAAGACATGCATCATTTTTAACTGTTCAGACACAGGACCACAGGAACAGCCAGACTATTACAGGTGGAAATGGGTAATAATGGGGGTTAGTGATCCCAGAAACGAAATACAGAGGAATCACCATTCCCATTGAACTCCTGAATCATATTTTACTCTTATTTTTTTCATGAGGTGCAGCTGTAACAGCTTCTGTGTCTGTAATGCATAATGAAAGCCCATGGAACCAATCACAAACTGCAGTGACCCAGAGGATAGTGCCGATTTGTTAGATCAGTGAAATACGAGTCACTTACTAGTCAATTGCTTGTCATTTCCAAAGTACTGTATGTGCTACAACTATAAACTCTTTCACTCTTATGGCTCTAAAAGTTTAAGTTGTATCATCTAGTGAAGATGTACAATCCCTGTTTTTTCTGTATTGAGATTTAAGTGAGCCTAATGTGGCTCCAAAGGTGCTTTTTTGTAGTTCTGCTGTCACAGTGAGTATATCGGCTCTGGCAAAGCTTGAGATGTTTTAGTTTTCATGCATGAAATGTTTGTCTAAAGTCAAAACTGCTTCCTAGCTAAATGGTTCCATCTGCTAGCTTGCTACATTGACTTCCTGTGTCACATGGCTAGCTTCCTGTTACTTAGCCAGATAACTTTGCTCAATAACTTTAGTCATTTGATTTCACAAGTTAAACAAATCTTTTCTAAACCAGCGTGTTTGTGTATTATGGGTCAGTGAGCTAGTCAGTTATTCAATTAGCCTGAAAGGCACGTGCTTGTAGTACTGTATATGATATAGTACAGTTAACTGGCTATCACTAGCTAGCCTAGAATTGGCCACATAGCTATTACTTCAAGGGTATTAAAAATAAGGTTTTTAATTAAGTTTTACATAAAGTTTCTTAGTCTCTCACTCACATTTGATATGTAAGGAAAACTACAGCACGACTAATGACAAACATTTTTCTGCAAAAGTGCTTGTTAAGATATGGACTTAATTAAATACACAATTAAGTTAACTAAATAGTAAAAAAGTGTTAATGAAGCAGGCACTCATTTACATGTGCAGCTGCACTTCAATTTTCTTTTTTTGTTGCTAATTTTGTTCAGTGTGTGAAGTGTTTAGTGCAGTAGGGAGTGTTGTTGTGGTGACAAGTATAGAGGAAAGAAACAGAGAAGAGAAGAATGATGAGAGGAGGAGAAGAGTGTAGATAGAATGAACCAGTGGGTAGATGGAAAGGTAGAATAAAAGGAAAGCTGTGCATTGGAGGATAGTAGAGTGTGGAGAAAAAAAGAGGAGAGAATGCAGAGAAGATATGAGAAAGAATGCAGAGGAAAAAGGAACATAGGAGAGGAGACGAACAGTGAAGAGATGGAAGAGGGGAGAGAAAAAGTACAGATGCGATTGTGTAAAGAAGAGAGTGCAGACAGAAGAAAAGAAGAGAGGAAAGGAGAGGGGAGTGGAGAGGTGCAGAGGGCAGGTATGCTTTTCTAAGGATTTGTATTTGTCACAGGAAAGAAAAACAAGTTTATTTGACTCCATTTATTTAAAAAAAACCTGTAACCAGAATGTTTATGACATTGTGTTAGTTTGTGTGGGGAAAGGTGCTATAGAAAGAAGATATGCCCAAAGATAACCATATGCGTACGCTTTGGTGCTAGGCCACATACCTGCATCACAAAGTCCACGCCTGGCACCAGCACCCCCTCTGGCATAGTCTTAAAGGTCGGGGGACTTTTTAAACTTTTTTAACTTGTGACAAACTCAGAGGTCTAAAACTTGTAATGGATACAGATGACATTGGCCTGAGCACCCAGTTCTATCATTTCAGAATTTCAGAAGTCCCATGACATGATACGTTGCAATCACAGAGGTCTAGGCACAGGTTTGTCGGGGAAGCAAGAAAAATTTCAGAGAATTAATTTTCTGAACCCAGCAGTTTTGACCGCTTACACCCTTGTTTAAATGTCCAGCACTCTAAATACTAAACACAGGCTCATCAACAGTTAAAACCCCTCACTTATTCAACATTATTTACTGAGCTATGATGGACACAAACTCATGAATAACAACAATCCACCTGCATAAATGACTTATGCTGAGTCCATTTTTCATCGTTTATCCCTCTCAGCATCCAAGCAAGCACTGACTGAACCCACAAGTAAAATGTTAATAATGTTTATTTTCTATTCAAAATGACTGATGGCTTTATTACCTTATCTCTACTGACAAAGCGATTAAAACTAAAGTAGTTATGCTTGTTTTCAATGAATGTTATACGTGGACATCTTTTGAGATGACTGTAAAAAAAAGTAATCACTTAAAAGTGGCTTAGCTATAATTACAGGTCATGTAACCAAGTCCCTGTGGCAAAGGGGTCATGGAACCAGCAAATTTTTAATTCTTAGTCACCTACAAATTAAGTGTGTGACTTTTTACCGTTCGGAAATGACGGATGTAAGAAAGTGACCTCCTCCTCCCCGCAGGTCGATGAGCAGGCTTTCTGTAGAGACACACTTCTGGGAAGCAGAGAGCTCTGTAGCAGGTGTCTGAGCTGAGACTGTAAAGAGAAGCGAAGGAGCAGTAACACACAGTCTGTTGTGTTAAGATTTCTCCAGCTGGCCCAGCTGCCACACTCTCTCCTGGAGATGAACATCCTGCCATTACCATTCCCATCAATGCACCCGGCGCTTTTCATCTTAACTAGCATCAGGCATAAGGCAACGGGTCTCTTCAACTCACCAATCAGTTCAACAATGCTGCAGTAAAAGTGCAACAAAAGTAAAATATAGTAAACTGTTTCAGCAGACAATGCATTCATTGTCCTTGACCTGTGGTTAGCCCAGAACTTTACAAAGTGTAATGCTCTACTGGTACAGATAAACATGTACACTGTTGTGAGGTTTGGTCAGATGATGTTCAGAACAATTGAGTTCAACAACCAATCTGAATTCTGTACATCTGTAGATCGCAACTTATTTAAATAACATACACGCCAATGGTTTGGAAATAGAGGATATATATTTATTGGCTATGATAATGAATATACTGTATGAATAAGCTAATTGAAAACACTAATTTGCTCAATATGAGGAATAATATTATATGATTCTTAATCAGAGGAAATGATAATTTCAGGGAATTTACTATTCCAGACTGATACATACATCGCAAAACAACAAACAGCAATAAAATGACTTAATCAGGTGTTACAAGTTTTACGTTATCCTATGGTTTGATGTCAGTGTTAAATAAAATGCGTTTCAATACTTAACGGCAATAAAAGGGGAGGCCACACTTTAATTCCGTTAAGTGATGCATCAGCTCGTCAGCTGGTCCAAAGTCTGTGGCAGGTGTGCAGGGACTCTTGAGAAACTTCTTCTTTGAAGTCGGGGTCGCGATGGGTTCCAGTCAGGGCGACTTGGGATGTGCACCATGTTTCCACTTGGGTCCAGCCACAAGGGAGGTACAGAGGAAAAGTATGTAGGTACTTGTTCCAAATAGCTGTCAGAGGGAAATAAACTAGCGTGGTCAAGCGAGGTGCTTTGGGGCGTGCAGCGAAGTTCGTCAATTTCCCTGGTGGCGTCTGGTTGGGTCGACAAGTGTCTTAACTTTCAGAGCCCCTCTCAGAGCCCAGTTGTTAAGCTTTTTTGGTTTGTTTTTATGCTCAAAAAGTCGCTGACGTGACGGAATCCCATCTGTGTTTGCTGGAATCTGGTTGATGGATTATTTTTGGCACATAAACATTTGATTGGCACATGGTATTGACCAAACAGAGAGTTTATTGCTGGGTCACAAGAGGAATGGGACAGGCACGTCATTATGCCTTGGTTGACCAGAAAAGGTTAACGTTGAATGTGACTCAGCAGAGTCAGTCCCATGGTCAGGAACCCAGAGGCCACAAACATTCCTGGGTTACATTGTTACAACACTACAAAACTAGAACAATGCAGTCATGTAGCCTGTTTTTGGTATTAATGGTAAAAAAAAATTAGTCATCTAAAGGCATACATAATGTAAGTGAATAAAGCACACACACACACACACAACTCACGCAGCACATACACAAGTGGGGTGGCCTATACTCAGTGAAAGGTCCCTGCTGCAGTGGACACTTTTCTATGTCCACAATGTAGACATTTGTCTGTGTCTACATTGTGACATTTGGATAGAAGAATTTGTATTCTTGGTGGATTTTATTTGAATTCAGTCCGATTTAGAGCAATTATGTCCTCAGTGTAGGTTGTGTAGGCATGCCATACCCTTTCCCAGACCTGAGGCAGCATTACTGCTGCAGCCTCACAGCCCACACTAAACCAGGATTTGAAGCTCAAATTAATCATTACCTTCACAAGACTAATGGAGCCCATGCTTTAAATGAAAAGTGGAAAAGTAACTCTCCATCTTTGTATTCTCAACCCAAGATTCTCTCACAGGTTGCCCCTAGGAAAGGATTCTTTGAATATTTGAATGTCTTTTTGTGGATCCTGTGCAGGACTCCATATCCAAATAAAATCAGTCAGGACTTTCTACTTTCATTTATAGAGTTCTGAGCCAGATGGATATGCAGCCAAATTACATTTCTGTATATCAAGAAGCGAAATGTACGACAGAGGAATACAAAGACTAGAATTCCCACAGAGACAATGATTCTATATGAGAGTTTAAACAACTTCCTTGATTCCACCTTTTAATGAACACTAAAAACAACTTTCTACAATAAAAGCTTTTTCTAGCTGATGTAAAAAACCAAGTGAACACTGGTATAATGTCAATATTCTGTCACACAGTAACACCTTTAGTGACAAAAGCCGCGTTTCCACCAAAAGTACCCGGAACTTTTTGTCCCAGGAACTACTTTTCAAGGAACTAAAAGGTTTCTTCAGCCCATTGTTGTCTGCGTTTTCACCGCGGTCTAAAGTCCCGCGAAGATTAGGCAAATTAGCCCATTGACGTATGAAAAAGCAACGTTGTCGTCGGTCCATCTGTCCTATTTCTTCTGTAACCCCATACTACCACCGAAGTAGCCTACATTATTTTCTAATAACCGGGACAGCCCAGAGGGGTTTATTCCACTTATATACAACGGGTTACCAACAATGACTATATATGGTTACTTTTGTATTTATTGATTTTTATCGATTTAATCACCTGGAATTGAAATATTCTTCTGCAGCCGTTTGGGCATATTTTACCGTTGTCAAGCAAAACTGTCGTTGGTAGTTGAACTTGGACCGTTGTTATGCAACAAATAGGATATAACAGGCCAATAGTCAGATTGTAACTGTTTTATATATCTCTCAAACACATTCATTATGTTTTTATGCGAACATTCACTTTCATGTCTTGACATCCGAGGCGACAGAATGCATTCACATTTCCAATATAACTGCCAACAACAGCAGAAAACATGCACACGTTGTAAACAATTGTCAGGGTTCTGTGTCTTCCCCCTGTTATTCCTGGTTGGGCCGCCAGATGGCGGCACCTCTGCTTTGTGTCCTGTTTAATTGTTTTATTGTTTTCAATCTTCTAATTATTGGTTGCTTATTGTCTCGTGTTCCCTTCCCTCTCTGTGGCCTGATTGTTCATTGTGCCCTCCTGTGTCTCGTCTGCGTCGTGTCTATTTAAGTCTCCCTTCTCCCTGACTCAGGTGCTGGATCCTTGCCTGCCCGTTGCCCGTTGCCCGTTGCCTGTTGCCTGTTGCCTGCGTGCTTGCCTGCCTGCCTGCTTGTTGCCTGCTTTTGGAGTTTGTTGGTTTGTTTGATCGTGCCTTCGAGCGTTTTTCGGTCCTGAGGGTTCCTGCCCCTGTTCTGTTCTTTACGTGTTTTCGGTCTTTTGTATTTTCTTGTTCCCCGCTTTTTGGAGTTTTTTCTTTGTTTGTTATAGCCGCCCTGCAAGGCTTTCTGTTCCCTTTGTTCCCCATTTGTAAGTAAAGTCTTTGTTTTGCCTATTTTGGAGTTTTGTGTTTTTCCCTGCACTCTGCATTGCGAAGTTACTGCTAGCCGAGCAGCGAAGTGTGCCCTCCAGATGCGAACCATGCACCATAAATTAGTCCATAGTCTTCCTGGTCTTTTTGTGGAATTGAAGAATGGCAGAGTAAAATTACGGCAGTCTGAAAAAGCTAAAGGGACGATTACTAGAATTAACCTGTTATTTTACCCTGACAAAAAATGCGGAAGGTGATTTCCAGTTTGCTTTTACTGTATCACCAATGTGAATTACGCAGAACTACCGCATACTTCACATAACTGTATCAAATGTTTTGAGTCAATTACAACGGGCTAACAAAGAAAATCCGGAAGAAAATATTCAGCAACCGAATTAATCCGTTTGAATGTTTTGGTACGTAATATGCTGTCCCAGCACGAATGCTTAGCATTTTATAAAACGAATAGGCCTACTAAAGCAAGAAAAGAACAGAAGAGCACACGTTATAATTCCAAGACGTTGGCAGGCTATAACCAAAACTAGGCTACTGCGCCGCATAACATACAAGTTTGATTTGAAATTATTATGAAAATAAATCGGTTTGCGGCTGCAGATTTTTAAACATGGCGGTTGAAATAAAACACTGCAAGTAGTCGACCAATCAGAAATTTTCAGCACTTGCGCCCCACCCCAAAGGTTCCGGTACTTTTGGAAAGTACTACCCCCCGAGCAGGGACTTTTTTGGGGGTAAAATAAAGACCCCGGAACTTAATTTAGACCCTAGTTCCTGCGGTCGAAACGCGGCTAAAGTGGAATGGCATCTGTATTCATACACATCCACACTAAAAACTGAACAGCAGTTCAGTCTTGGTTAAGGCTAAAGCTAGCGAGCAAGGATTTAGTCAAGAATGGCAATTACGAAGAATAATGACAGGGAGCTGAAAGGCCCAGGAGAATTAATCCTTAAGGACTAGGCCTACACAGATACCTGTCCTTACTACGAGAGTGCTTGTTCAGTGAAGTTAATCAAACTCACTGACCAAGATTCTATTTTGGTGACACCCTCATTAGATTAATTCCTATAAATTACATTAAGGCAATTTGCATTGCATTAGCCCTGTAGCAAATACTTGGTTTTAGACCTCTTTAAATGCACTGTGTTTACTTTAAACACAAGTCTGCCTTGAAAGAACCAGCAATGCAGAAAATACATGTGTTTACTCTGAATAATTACCATGTGCAGCTGATCTTTTGCCAGATCTGCACCCAAGCAAATGCTGGGTATTTTTGACAGCATTTTCCTCTTCCATCAAATAAGCGAGAGTTGATTGACTTTCTCATGGAAGCGTGGTGTCAATACTGCTAATCTGTTTCAAATCCAGATGGGTTTCTGACAAGGTACATTGCATCAGTAAACCTTCAGCTGTCTAAATGTGTACATGTAGTACGTCATGTAAAACTGTGAGCTGGACTCAAAGACCATCTGCTAAGCTGAGTAATGAGTTTCCTGACGTAAGGGCATCAACTAAATGAACTGAGGTTATGTGTTTTGGGCTGGGGCCACTCTTATCTTTGTTACTCTTTGTTAATATTCTGGTTTTGCATTTATTTATCGTTCCGTTCAATGTGTGAAAGTTTGCTTAAGCTAATTAAAGAAGTGTGTTTTTAAACTCATTTGGTACTACACAAATACAACAGCATATTGGCTACTAACAGATGAGGCAGTGGTGAATAGGCTGTAGCAACGCAGTCCACCGCAGCTCAGGAAAGTAGGGGTGATTCAGTATGCATCTCAATACATGGTTTACAATATAGGAAAGACACTTACTATATGAATGCAACTATTTGATCCGATTCAACTCTGATTTGGATTCAACTCTGATTCAGTTCAATTCAAACCAGTTCAAGTTCGATACTATTGAGTTTGATATGTTCAATTTAATTTTTTTTATTCTAGTAATCAAATGCCATGTAAAAGCTGAAGTTTAAAACTGCAGATTTAATTTAAAGATGTTTGGCATGTTAAATATTTGCTGTATTTCTGGTATCTTGCCTGGTTTGGTTATGCGAAATGTACGCAGACTTCTTATATTCTCCAATCCCATGGACGTCCTTCATTGTGCCACACTTAGTATGTAGAGAATTTGAGAATCGATTTCCCGCTGTTCATGACAGTGTAGTTCATGGTTTTAACATGGCGAGAACTTAATGAAGCTGTAGTTTATTGATTTTAGAATATTTGTTTTATTAGGGGTGACCTCCAGGTAGTTATCAAACACACCCTCTAAGTATATTAATATAATCTCCAACCAGTTTTAAAAATAAAACCATTGGAAGTCAGAAGACAGTGATGTGACATTATTTATTTGACTATCAGATCCTCTAATGTGATTAAAGGAATTTACAAAGTTGACATTTTACATATTACACAATTGGATATTTACCAAATGAAACTGAGGTCAGGCACCCTCTTCAATTGTGCAAAGGCAGTGCTATACCTGGGAAATTAACCTGTAGGCAACTGGTTACAAGCTCAGCCTTGACTACTACACTAATACTGTATGCCATATGAAACTGCTTCTGTATGACATATAACCAAATACTGACAAAGGTAATTAAATAACTATTTCCCCCATAAACCATGATCAAATATCTACCCAATACAAACCCATTCATGTATGCATTAGTTTAGTCATTCATACAAAGTAGACCAATATGTGTTCTGAAATGGACAAATTATAACAACAGCAGCAAATTATTCCAGATGTTTTTTGCAGACCAATGAAAAATTAACAATATTAAATTGCCAGGGAAACTTAAGTATTCAGTCACAGTATTTTTACTAAAAATGTGAAATGTAAAGTATGATTTTACAGCTAATTGCAAGAACATTGAAGACCCAATGCATGTGATGCAAAAGATTCCAGACAAAGTGTATACAACATAATCTTTGCAAATGAGCATACAGAATAAGACACATTTACATTGGCATGGTAATTAACAGGAAAAAAATACAATGATCTGAAAATGTACTGTATGTCCTGCCTTGATTTGTTTTTGAAGTGAAATAAACAAATTGTTCCTCTTTGCATTCTATACTGTGTGCTCAGTCTGCAAATTCTTTGAGAAAATCCATAAAAATGTATTTGCATATATATTATATATAATTTCAAAAATTGTGTTGAGTTAAAATGAAAAATTAAACATTTTAAAATGAACCACATTTCATTAAATTTATTCCACTCCTCATAATTATGGCAAATAACTCAATAAAGCGTGTGGTAATACATTAAAAAACACATACCCCAGAAAAGCACACTGCTAAACAGGTGCTGCCTCTCATAGTATAATAAAGGAGGCTGTGATTTATAGGCCAGCAGATGGTTCATGGCAGAATGTACAGTCATGCACTTTCTGAATCTCAAAGCACACCACCACAAGAGAAAACGAATATAGTGAGTGTTTGGACAACTACCTGCAGCTGTTTACATGCTCTCTGTCATTATCAGAACATTTCAATGTTTTTCTTTAGTATTTAATTTTTGCTCCCTTTTCCCTTAGTGGGCCTGTCCTGTTGCTAGGATGTGTTGTTAATTACGTATGATGGCATTGCTTGTTTAAAGCCAGCATTGGCCTGGACTTCAGAGAGCTCCTTTCAGACTCACAGAGGTAGGCGCTTGCATTTAGGAAATAAACCACTCCCAGCCCCACATCTTGCATCTTAAACCACTTCCCTTCCCTGGCAGAGCAGATAAAACTGGTCGACTGCCCAGTGAATTTTCCTACATCTCTCACTATTATGTGCACTCAATTCTATGCCACCTGTGCATGTGTTTCAGTTTGAGTTGAGCCTAAATGTTGTCAGTGCCATTGTCTTGGAACAGCTAGAGCAGTCAATTTTTGTGAAAAAGATCATTCAAGCATACATCAATATGAACATGATGCAGAGCAGCATTTTGCTGTCCTGATTGCTGCAATTAAAAAAACTAGGGGGCTGGGCATGATGATCAATGTTGGAGCTGTGACCCAGAAAGCTGCCTGCTGAGCCGATGCTTGCAGCCGAAACCCAGAGAGCTGTCCAAGGTTCTGAAATATTGGGTGAAACTGCTTCTTAGGTAGCTCCAAAATCCTTGTTACAGTGGGAATCGTGAGCTGAAACTGAGCTCCATGATAACACGCTTGAGAGAATCATGAATGAGCAAGTTACCAAACACTGACATATTGCAAGAAAGGAACCTGAATAAGCTGTTCACAGCAACATCTGCAAGGCTCTGATCCTGTGCTAGAAAAATGTGAATCACAGCCTGGTACCTTGTCATCCTTCATCTTGACCTAGAAAAGAATGGAACATTGCAATGACATTCTTGATTCTCTTTTTGAAAAAATTCATGGACATAAATATGCATCGTCATATGAAAGGGGTGAAAGCTAATGCTACATTCACTATACTGTCCGTGGGTGAGTCATCTCTATCACTACCAGACTGTAGTATGCACCTATGTGATGCACAACAGCCATTCACTGTAACAAAACCATTTGCTGAGCAATTTAAAAAAAAATACTAAGGTAGAGAGGAAGAAAATTTCATAACTCGAGACATGGCCATATTCAGAATTTGGCCAGGATCGTAAAGAACAGTTCATGGATTTTTCCCTCAGTTCTTGATTTAATTGGTTGAACATTATAACCAGATCACAATAATAGCAATAATGGAAAATGTAAAACACAAGAAATAATTGATTGAATTGATTAATCTACCCACAGATAAACCTGGTACAGTATGTGAATTAGTGGCAGTGACCAGTATCTGACACTACTCTTGATCTTTTGGCTTCAGCACTCATTCATTTTAGCTAAATATTGGAAGCTAAAATATCTTTTTACTGTATGAATGAGGAACACCCAACATTAATAGTCAAAATGCACCAGCTAATGGTGAAAATAACAAGAGTCCTTTGGCCAACTGAGAATTTTATGAATTATCCACGTGTGCAGCTCAGTATTTACTCAAGTTAAGCCTGATCCCTTGACCAATGTGATCGCATAACATCCCGTCTCTCTCTGCTGAATAAAAACTCCTTTATTTGATCTGAGCTCTCAGTCAGCCACTTAGGCCAATAGAAGATGATCATGCATTATGCAAAGAAATAGAAATGATTTTGGTGAAGGTTGGGCTCCACAAATTTACAATGCTGTTTATCTAAAGGTGTAGACTAAGTTGCGGTCTACACCTACACAACTACAACTATAATAGTTATTTCCTATAGAAATGTTACTGTTCAAGCTGATATTTTGATTTTATTCTGGTGTAGGCTTGCAATTTATTAGGGATTAGAAACTTGTGAGGGCCTTTACTTTCATTCCACTGACATTTAGAAAACTGAGAATGTGACCCCATGTGCTGTTGTCATTATTGGGTTCTATAAAACCCCAGTGCAATCAAGGTGAAGCAATTCACTCTACAGCCTCATTAAATAACTGCCTCTATTGTTTTTACAAGCCCATGCCCACACAGTCAGTAATGTTGCATGGCATGGCTCCAAGTCATGAAATAGCACTGGAGAAATGTGGCCTAGAAGTTTGCAGGCTCAGTTCCCAGGTGAGGCAAAGTCTTCAGCAAGGTATCATGCAAAACCTTACGTGTACCTGTAAATATTTTGTTAAACAAATATAAGTGTAATGATGCAATCCTTTTACGTTACCCATGCCAAGCAGGTAAATAAAGAAATCCAACATCGGTGTACCCATTATACCCAAAACACATTGAACTAGAAGAATAGAACCAATGAAAAAATGTCTTTTTTATTATCGACATGCAAAATTCATGCATCTGCCTTATCTGCAAAAAGTCCACTTCGAGCAGATGTCTAATACATGTAGCTATTAATTCTCAAGGATCCAAAATGTTTTACAATGTAAGAATATTATGAAATTTAGCAAAATCTCAACAAACTTGTATAAAAACAAACACAAACGTTTCATATATTTCTTCAACTGATTCCAAGTTGACATGCTCTTATTCAAAGTAGTCAGTTTGGTTCTTTTAAGTTTTTAATTTGGCATACAAACGTCTTCAACAATTACCACTGCATAACAAATGCAAGCCTGGACGACTGCACATGCAAAAAAATATTAGTTTAAAAATTGCTGAAACGTGCTGAAATCTCTGTATAGATTTATGGAAACTGCTGAGCAGTTATGGGCCAAATGTCCTGGAGCACTCGTAGTCACTGAGGTCCTTGGGCTTAATCCCCTTGCTGTTGTAGTAGTCGACCACCTGGTTGGGAACCTCTGCTAGAACACTCTTGGCCAGGGCTGCAGGAGATGCCTGTGGGATGAAAGAACGCCCGGATGTGAAATGCATTCTTTACAGGACTACTTGGGGTTATTTGGAAAAGACTGCCCAGGAGGAAAAAAATGAAATGTTCTGAATTGTGCACGAAAAAACAGCAAATGATTGATTTTACGTAAAAATCTCAATACTGAATTAAAATTCAAATGAGAAACAAGATTTACTGCCAGTTATGAAAAATTATTTCAGAATTTATTTTCCTGAAGCAGTCAGCACCCCTGAAATTGCAACTATTATTACCTGCTTCTTTCAACCTTGCCACTGATCCTATTCATACCTTGAGTGAGGGCTTAAAGAGACAGGAGAGGGATTTTTATCTGCGTATGAAATGATGACATTACAGACCACACCCTTGGCTGGTGTCTCCTTAAATATCACTAAATCTGAGGCACAAATTGGAATGATCTGGAAGGACTGGATTTGAACATGCACATAGGACCAGTGGAGGATCACTGCATCCTGTAAGCCGGGAAAACAACAAGAGGAAACATGAAGATATGAAGATTATGACAAATTTCTGACTGACACTATAGGAAAAACAAAACTAACACAATATGTGTCAGTGGACACCTATAATGCCATTAGCAGCTGAATCTGTCCCTCATCGTGGTATTGCCACATATTGTGGTGTATGTTCACAGGGGCATAGTCTCCCTGTCACTTGTGACCACAGTGCTCTTTCCATTTCTGCTTAATGGGTTGTTTCTAAAACAGATTATACTGTAGGTCCATTGTGTAAGACAATAAATACCTGTGGTCCTTATGTAAGCCCCTTAGTACACTTAAACAGGAGGCAGAGATTAGATCTAAATTTGACAGCTGCCCAAGAGTAAAATCTAAAAGGCAAATTTCTGCACAGCAGAACGCCTGCTCTTCTGATATGTCAGACAGAACCCAGTGTGCAGTCTGTTATCAGTAAAGAGGGTCAAAGCTTGACACAATTACAAGCCGTAAAAGGAATATAGTTTTGGACGCAGTTTGTCATTAATTTGGAATGCAATTCGGGGGAAAGTATAAAGTGTTCAAATATACGGAGACGGCGAGGGAGGAGAGTGCTCAGAAAGCATGGAGTCCAGAGAGCCTGAAGGGACCCAAATTCAATTTTGGCATTAGTCACGAGTCGCCAGCCAGCTCTCTCTCTCTCGGTCTCTCGCTCTCTCTCTCTTTCTCTCTCACTCTTTGTCATTCTCTCCCTCTCTCTCTTTCTCTCTCTCTCTTTGTCATTCTCTCACTCTCTCTCTGTCATTCTCTCTCTCTCCCCCCCTCTCTCTTTCTCTCTCTCTCTGTCATTCTCGCTCAGTCTCTCTGTCATTCTCTCTCTCTCTCTCTCTCTCTCTCTCTCTCTCCCCCCCCCCCCAAGACGCTATTTAAATACGGTGTGCAGCTGTGGGGGTCCCGTCTCCCCGCCCCACATTAATGCATAACTTCTCTCCAGCTGGAGAATCACAGAGCGCTGTGAGGAATGACAATCTCTGACAGCTTAAAGAGGAGGCAGCGCTCTGGTGATGAGAGAAAAAGCCTTGCTTGTCCCTGTGCAAACGTTAATGATGTGTCTCCCCTTCCCTCTGTAATTTTCCTCTTTTCCCCACAATTTTTAAATGGAGCATTTTGGCAACCTTCCGAGCTCTGCCTTTCCGCATCCGCAGAAGACAAATTTGATCTACGGAAAAAAGTACACTGGAGAGATGGGCTATTTGCATACAGTGAAGCGAGAAGCGACAAGTCAAATCCGGATTTTGGCGTATATTCTGAGAGAAATTCATAATCTACGTACCATCTCGAATTATAAATATTACTGGAGCAGAAATAATTTGTTGTTGGAGATAAAGAAAACATATTATAAAATATTATTCAGTAATCCATATGTGTAGCTGACCCTGCCATTTCTTTATTTGAAAAATTGAAAACAATCCATTACCTATAGTCAGTATTGCACAAAAAAAAAATCTGTATTTCCAGGAACAGCAGAATGTAAACTTCTTATTTTTCATTTTCAGAAATATTTGTTTGTGTATTTACATGGGGTGTTGGAGAATATTTATTAGATTTTTCTATTCTGAGACAGGTACATATCATACAGCTTTCAATGTGTGTAAAAACAAAAATAAAGGACAAAAATTGACATTCAAATGTTTTTCTTGACACTCACACTGTTTTTAAATGACAATATAAAAAATGTTACATGCTTGCTCAATGAGAGAATACAACAAGGATGAATTCCTGGCTGGACCTGCCTTGCATTTATACATCAATCTTATCCTGGCCATTTTCCTCATTTGTGATTTGTGTTTTCCTGACAAATCACACTTCAGTTTTTTTATGTTAACAAGACTGGGCAGGAAGCATCACTGCCTTTTTTAAAGACAAAAGGGTAATTAGTTCAGTTCAAGCAGAGAAAGGTTTTCCCCATTGGCTAAATTGTAATGGTGAATTAAGGCGTGGCCAGTTTTGAATGCACTTAACAGTGAAGGAGCCTGCTGTTGAAGAAACAGGGTGTTAAAGGTTTGGCAGTTTCTGTGTGATTTCTCATCATGCCCGATCCACACCCCACACCGTCATAGGAACAGTGATGCAGGTTCACTGTTCTCGGCTTTTATCTGTCATTGAATCTCTGATCTTCATAACCTGCTGCCACAAAGCTACTCCTGTCACAGTGTTTTCAAGCCTTTTAGTTTTTCCTTCCAGACACAGAGGTGGAGCAGTAATAGGTGTACATTTACTCTGAGAGGTATTAGATCTCATTTGGGAGAAATGAATGGAAAAGGGGCTCTTAGCCATGAATAAACCACCAACGGGCTCTGGACTTCAAGCAGCGAATAGTAATGCTCTCATTATGCAGCTGGCCACTGCTCCCCGAGCTACACGCCACTTACTGATTGTGGAGAAATTCCCGCTGCCTAGACAAAAAATGAAAAAGTTATTTAAAAAGAAAAAAAAAAATTACCTTCAAAATTTGAATGTGACCTAAGAACGGATGTTGATGGGAAGTAGATATGTGTTTCAGCTTAGAACTGTGGAAATCTGTGATAAAGTATGGGACTGCATATATCTGTGATAAAGCCTGGAACAAGGTTTAAGCCTAACTGAATAAGGGTACATCTTTGGTTTTGTTGACTGTGCCATTGAAAATAGCTGTTTGTAATTAGAGCCAGTAAGCAGCTTCCCTAACTTCCAGTATCACCTGTCTCATGCAAATGTGCACATTACGGATAGCAGGATGACCCAGGGTAAAGCTACCCTGGCAAACTCACATGCTTGAAGTTGCGGAATGGAACAAACTGCACAATGTCCCTCAGGACGGGTTCACCCTTGGGCGAGCGGAGGATGCCATCGTCCCCATCCAGCATCTGCATGTCGCTGAAGTCAGCGTTGCCCACGCCCACAATGATGACGGACATGGGCAGGTGGGAGGCGTGGACAATAGCTTCCCGTGTGTCCGCCATATCAGTTATGACACCATCTGTCAGGATCAGCAGGATGAAGTATTGCTGGGTGTGTCAATGAGAGAAAGAGAGAGAGCAGAGACAGTTTTCTGTTGCAGAATAGTTTTGTTACAAATAAGCTCAAAACAATACATTAAACAATGTTTATTGAGAGAAACAAGCTCAAACAAAGGCATTACATATCTTATTGAATGAAGGCTCTTATTGAACCTTACTGAATGTCATATTCTCACACCTCTGAAAACATTAATTGCAGGGATTTAGCTCATATGTTAGTGAACTTGAGTTGAGATGATGTGGCAGAGTGTGCTTGGATGACAGTGGAGAGTGACAGCTGCCTCACCATGGCTTCCTTGGTGTGCATCTCCTCAGACGCGGAGTTAGCCACTTTCTGGATGATGGGGGCGATGTTGGTGGGGCCGTACAGCTGGATCTTGGGAAGGCAGTTCTGATATGCCTCCACCACACCTTGGATGCCTACATAGATACAACAGGTTTCACTTAAACACAGACTAGTGATGGATCTGCCTCCACAACAGGGGTTCTCAAACTCAGTCCTGGGGGACTCTGTGCTTTTTCTACAGCTAGTTCTACAGCTAGCTGACAAATTTGTTTTTCTGTTTCATATTTATTTATGCTTTTGCCTTCATTTTAACAAATGATTTAGTTTCACTGAGATGTCCACACTTTCAACCATTAGGACCCAAGTGATATTAGTCAGTCAAGAATTTAAATTTTACTGTAACAGTCAAAACTGAAAAAAAGGAGATGGCCAATCTCTGAGCTGAGTCACTGGATGCTCCACACAGACTCCACACTTAACCCAGCTTTGTAAGGCTAAAGGCTGCAGTGAGTGCCACAATAAGCATCACACGACAGCCAAATCCCAAAAGACTAAACACAGCAAAAAATCTCCATGGAAATATTATTCTAATGAGCACTTTATTGGGAGGTTTTCCTTTTGGCAAGAATCCCCAACTGGGATTCATTTAGTTTTGTTTGTCAGGACATAACTCAATAAAAACAAGCTTGATGCAGATATATTGCCCGTAGGACAAATCCCCACAGTTCATAACACAGTTACAAAACATTTCCAACATTTCCACCAATACCTGAAAGACAGAGAGAGAGAATAAATGTCATTTATTTTTTCGTTTTTTGTGATGTTCTTCACAACTTAATGAATATTATTTGTTTATTTTTTACACTATGTGAATAGGCTTATTATTATTATTATTATTATTATTGTGGTGTGGGTCACACTTGTTACATGTTGTTTATATGGTTTCCATGTTTCTGTGTCTTACATGTGTTTCTTTGGCAATAGGACTGTAGTTATTCTGCCAATAAAACAAATTGAAATTGACATTAAAACTGAAATTTACAGAGAGAGAGAGAGAGAGAGAGAGAGAGATGTGGGTCTGTATAGTGTGTGGACAGTGCTGTCAGAAACGAAACCCTTTTACCTCAATACAAAGTGACAGAGGGCCTGTGCAATGATCCAAGAGGGTTTACACAGCACTGGCTGGAAACCAGAAGTCAGCTTAATTGAAAGAATACAAATGGTCTACTGTAATAAGTGGATTTAGCTAACTGGAGAGAAGCACCTTCTAAAGAATATTATCAACAGAAAACGTTCTCTTAAAAGGTGAGAACTGCCTTTTGAGTGGGTCTGCTTTGAACCTTCAAAGCCAAGTCATGTGTGCAGGCTCAGCTTATGCAGCTGGTGAGAAGCTGATAGTGATACTGGACCATAGACACGGTGTGTCAGGAGGGGTTGCCATGGAATCCATTCTTACCGCAAACATTCTATTCTGGAAAATACTCTGGTCCCAATAATTCCACCGATTGCCTCCCAAACCCACCAAAATAAAACACTTGAGTCACTTTCAAGTCACTTGAAAGGCCAAGTGGCAGTTTGTAAGTTTGTTAACTTACAGTTGTTTTCCCAAAGATATACAGTCTGTGTGTTTTTTTTTTTTTTGTTTTTTTAGATGTACAAAAAACAAAGGAAGACTCAATGTTTTATTAAGTGGAATAAATTTTAGCACTGTCTTAACCAAACTTACTGAAGCGATGCTGATGCATTTTGAAGGGAAACACAATTAGAGCACACATAGCATAGTGACCACAAGAAGCTAAAAGCAATCATTTAAGATGAAGTGGACACATCTTTGGACAATCCATCAGGCAATGGTTTAATGTTTTAGATGTTGTTAATATATGCTCAATGTGTTAATGCACAAACATATATCTTTGAATTTAAGAGCATGTTTTCTAAATCTAGAATAAATTGTCTGTTGTATTCACCCCATGTAATTTGGGGTGAATGATGAGACATACTCCTAGCAAATAACTGGACCAGTATCTGATGGTTTTAAACCACCTTGGATGCCATGCAGAGTGAATAATTAATAGATATAAGGCCCTTGAGTCACACTAGTCCCAGACAGTCTGCTGATGACCTGAACATTGGACTGGACAGCACCTCTGGTACATTCTACTAACAAACCTGATGATTTGGTAAAGATCCCTTGTCTGAACTTATACTTCTAATTAGCAAAGAGAACAAACTAAGCTTGTTGTGCCTTATTATCTATAATAGACTGTATTATCCATCCATCTATCCATCCATCCCATCTATACCCACTTATTCCTGATCAGGGTCAGGGGATGTGCTGGAGCCTATTCCAGCATTCTGCACTGTGCCACCCAGACTTCCTTTCTAAAAGAAGATGTCCAGAAAAATAAGCTTTACTCCCAGACACCTTGAAAGAGATATGTTTGAAGATTTCAAATAAAAACAGAAGAACTCAGAGTCCCTAAAATACTCAATTTCTCAGAGGATCACGATTAACATTTATATTACATCAAATGTATGAAATACATTCAATTCTGGGGCTTTTGTATTAGATTCAAACTTTCTATCACACCACTGTATTGCAGCCAATTTTTATGTTTTACAATGGATTTTCTGTAATATTCTTTCAGTACCTTTAAAATAGGCCGATGAAACAGTGCGTACAATACATTATCCGAAGACAGAAAACAAATTAGCCTAAAATTTTTTGCTGTCTTCATATCACTTTGACTGGGACGTTGATAGGCCTGTCTCACTACCTTGTTTACATAAATGTACTCAACTTGAGGATGTAAATTTCTCAGTCATTATCAATCTTATGTACCAGGAATAATTATATAAACACAAGGCTGTGAGCTGGTCCAAACCACAAAATCTAAATTTCAAATATGAGTATTAGAGTGCCAAATATTGTTAGACTGACGTTAGACTCCAACCTTTAGACACAATTCTGAGAGTCCAATGACTTTCCAGAATTAATTTAATTGAATTAATTTGATCCTCCATGCCCCACAGTGGGCCTCATTAGGAGTGACCCTGATAAAATGCTGCCTGCTCACGAAACTTGCAAATGTCTCTCCATTACAGTGACCTGTATATTTTACAGCTACATTAATCTTTAATGACCCATCTCGGCCATTGTGGAGCCTAATCCAAGTTTAAACATATTGATCCCCAGTGTCGTGACTTAGCGACACTCACCTTCAGACATTTTACATTTCTAGACTTGCTGTTTAGAAGAGTTGAGCACACAAGCTACAGACTGATTCAGTGGTAAAAAGAATTAGGCCCACCTGTATCATCTGCTGCAGTTGGCCATACATGGCTTTTCTTATACGGTAACATGCCATTTTCAAAAACAATTCATTTTCTTCAATAGAGCCATCTTTTATTACTGTCTGATGGCATGGTACCTTTTGTGTAAAAATACAATCATCATTCAGTGCATTCAGGATGTACAGCTGTGCACCAAAATATAGACATCCCATCAATCAAGGCAATCCTGCTGTGGAAGAACTTGGCACTGTCCCAATATATTCCAGCTGCAGCTGGTACCTGGCAGACTAAGTGCATGCGTGATATAGCACTTCCCTTCACACCCACAGATTAGTGCTACAACAGCCCTTCTGTGGAGGAGGCCAGGATTTGGGAGACAACTGGGTGAACAACTGTAGTGTCAAGACCCACTCCAGCATGTGAAGGCTGATGTAAAGTCAACAATAAACTAATTCTATTTAAGCTGTACGAGCGACATGACAGGAAATTTCACACAAGAAGTCACAGGAAGTAAGACTATGGCTGGACATGGTGAGGTAAGTAAGGTGAAATCAAGTAGATAAAGATGAATTAAGGCAATGGAAGGTGCAGTGCAGTCAGTGAAGCCAGTTAGGGAAAGGTGAGGCATTACCAGATAAGCCATTGAAAGTAGGGCATGTGTATGGAACCCACCACAAAACAAACAAACAGAAAAAGACATGCACCTGCACATTCAGGATTATCTTCATTGAAATTCACAGCAAAATCATGGGAGACCTGGAAGACACAAACAGTATCACCAGTTATCCTGGAGAAGGTACAAACAGATCCCAGTTCAAGCCCTTATCCATGCCATATACGATTGTAGGTCAGGCACAACAAGTCTAGATGCGATATCGGTCCATTGAAATTACAATATTTTAGCATTCTGCTGTGACTCATTTTCCTTGCACATTGTGGGCTGATTACCAGAAGCAGAGGCTGACAATGCAACACTGCGGATTTATGTAATTACCTGGAGCTAAGTAGACACTTGGCTTTTATATAGATACAATTATTTCAATACATTTGGACTTCTCCTCAGCTGAACCCCAATACACATAATGCAGCTTTTAGTGATTACATAAACTCGGTAGTGTGTTGAGAAAAATGTTGTGAAAAAACAAAAACATTCCCTTAGAGTAAATATTAGGCTAAGAGTTTTAAACGCAGCGGATAGAGGCAGGATTAAATGTTTACACTATTAATCTGCTAAATTTATGCAGAGAGCAATTTTGTAAATCAGTGGAAAGCAAAATTATCTCAGTTTGGATCTACATTTATCAGTATCAATCAGTCATGAGCTGATGGTATCTGTGCAAACTTTGTTTACTTGTTGTCAGGAAAACCTTACAATGTAAACATCTCACCATCACAAAGGTACCTTATTCCCAACTGTTTGACCTCGAAACCTGGTGAATCACACTGCACTCTTATTAAAACATGCCATCATCACCACAAGGGTTTCTGATTCATAAAGCTTTTACCTTAAAATCTGGAGGTATTCGAGCCCCAAAGCCAAAGGCAGGGAACATTTTGTCGCTGAATTGAAAAAGAAACAGGAAAACATGATTATAAATATCAATAGGAGTGGTGCATAGCAGTTTATGTTCATGTGAAAAGTTCAGCATTTGACGCCATTGCCTGCATTCAACCGTTCAGAGGTATTCTTAATTCTATTTAGATGAAAAGCTGAATCTATAGGAAGGATTGGATGAATTAAATGATATACAAAAATTATACACAATATTAACAGAAATGTAGTTTCATGCACGTAATGTTCCGCATTGTATATTAGGCATAATATTATGTTAAGTACAATTACAAAGACTTACATTTCTAGCTGCCCTGAAGACATCAGTAAATGCATGTTTTTTTAATTCATAGTAAATTTAATAAACACAGGTACAGAGCTCCAGAATGGCTCAGTCTTTAATAGAGCTTGCTATGATCACACACTATGTCATTAGTTCATTATGACTGTGAGTCCTGTGGTGTTGTGACACAATGGACTTCACCCTGCAGGGGAAGGCCAGAGTTGCTTAAATTAATTCTGCATAAGCACCCCCTAGAGATTCGCCAGACAACTACATTGAACCAGCGGCTGTCAGGAGCACCTCTGCTCCAATCAACACCACCAGTCCTGTAACTGTGTGTCATACAGTGTGTGAACAGTCACTGGCTCTTCCGTGACTGTACATGCTTCAACTACAGTGCTCCCTCCATGGCTTCTTGTAATATAATGCTGACCCCAAAGCATAGTACAGTAAGGGGTGAAAAATGTTTCAGCACAATTACGAGTTAATATTTTGGGTCAGAAGACTCAATAATGACTATTTCATTTTGATAAAAATATGAAACTAACATTGCAAGTAAGAAATCTGATCAGGCACAGTTAATTTATTCTTTAATTTATTCACTGGTCCTTCAACAAATTTGACCCAGATATGAGTTACAGATCAATGCCAGTCTGTGAATAGCTCAAGCTATTTCCCACTGAAGGTCGTTTCCCTCCTGCTCAACACAGTTAATGGAAAGTGGATATGTGCATGTGGAGGAAGGAGAGTCAGCAATACACACAGGTCTCAACAGCATGTGGTGTTCATTTCAGATAAATCTAGATGTATGAGCTTGGCAAGCTACTGTTTAATATGGAAACAGTTTTGAATATCCATCTCAAACTCAAAACTATTTAACCTGAGGCAATTTGTAACCTTCTCATTTTGAGGCGACTGTTATATAATCTACATCATAACAGTGTCAGATATTAAGAAGCAATAGGAACAGAAATATGAACCAGAATTTTTTTTATTTACTGAAACTGACATTTCCACACATAATTAATTAGCTCCCATATTTCACCCATGGGCCACTGTTGAAGATGTGAAATTAGGTTTTCAGATGTACTTCCATAAGCACCATCGCTACCTTTTTCTTTTTACTTTGTAACTCATAAAAATTCAAGAGGAAATATCCATTTAAAAGTGAGATAAATTCTGTTCAACATCTGATGCATTTTTGGTACGGTATTAATGAAATTCAATCATAATTATACCAAACCATATGTGACCATTCTACAATTCAGTTATTAAGCATACATTAATTAACAAATATTCATACCAACATGTGATTGGCTGCATAGAAGCCTCACCTGTCGTAGTCCTGGCAGATCTCCCCCACAGCGACCAGGGCCTTCAGGTACTCGTTTGGTTGATATGGGTGGATATAGTGCAATGAGCAGCTGTTTCTGGGATCCCCATTAGAGGCCGTGAAATCAATAGCTACCTATAAATACAAGTGGCAATCATGGAGGTACTAGATGCCAATTACCTCTAATTTATGCAATCTCTCTGTCTGTCTGTCTCTCTCTCTCTCTCTCTCTCTCTCCTTTACTTGCACTCCCTCTCTTACTCGCTCTCTCTCTCCTCTATGCTATAAAGGCATTCAGCTCTGATTACACTATTTGATGGTTATCACACTAATGAGTCATTTCCCTATTTAGAGTGGGAGATAAGCACTATCTGTATTATGTACATCAAATATAATGTGGCAGACCAAATTATTCCTTTAAGCAAACAGACAGCAACATTTCAGTACTGAAATTTCCACTCAAGGACACTCAAGAGCCCATACAATCAATCATGGAAGTAGTATCATTTAAATAACAACTCAACAATGTGTATTCATTGCAAGAAAACTGAGTATTTCTTGTCAATACATATTTGGCAGAAGAAACAACTGAGGCAGCCACCAATTTTAGGAAAGGTGAATAAGTTGAATAAGAATGTTATTCATAATACCAAGAGCTTTGAATTCATTCCTCGCAAATAATATGGCTTCGTGAAAAGTGAAATTTACACGTCTGGATTCTACACATGCTCCTTTGCAAAATTTTACAAGTTTAGGTTTTCTGTGGATGGGTAAGATTTGATTAATTCAAGGAATTTGAATTTAAATGCCAAAAGAGAGCCCATATTTGCAATCCATTTATAAATATTGTCACTCTACGGGTGTAAAAGGCAAAATAATAATAAATCATAACACCCTTATTTCAAAGACTCTATGACAATACTATTTCAACTCACAATGCTACCACAATGGTATATTACAGTTCATAGTTTCAATTCAGAAACAATGTACTTAGTACTAAGCTTAAAATGTCCTAAATCAGATATGTATGCTGTTAACCAGGTAGACCTGCAATGGCCAATTATTCATTGCTATGGCCAACTGGGTGGGCTACTATCCAAAGTTGAAAGGTGATTCCCAGTCAGGGGGCACATTGCTGCACAAAGAATATCTTAAGAAGCTTAGCTTGGCATGCTACCTGATCATTTTGCATGAATGAGTGAGAAATGCTCCTTGGCACATATGTAAACCATAGAAGGTCATTTAACCTACAGGCTTTCCTCTCAGAATGGACTGTAAAATAGAAGCTGTCTGCAGCTCTTACTATGAAGAAGCTACGGTGCTTGATTCCACTTCTTTGGGTTAGAGTAGTGTACTCACTGTAAACTGTATCTGGCATCCCCCCATGATGTAATCCAAGAAAGAATGCATCTTGATGATCTACAAACAAGAAACAATCACAACTTTTACTGACTTTACAATTACACGATGAGGGTGGAAATACCTGACTGATATTCTCCTTTTCCCTCCCTGGGGTAGGATGTCAGTGATTATGTATAACCTTTTTTACTCCTGGCCACAGCTGACATTGGCATGGACTCAGCCTGGCCCATCAGATCTATCATAGTAATAAGAACAAATGCCTCAGCTGGATATTCCACCTTTGAGGACTAATATGATACAGACATCTGTCTCCCATTTAGACACCCCGCATTGCCATCTCTGTCTATTTCAAAGCCAGCTGCTGGGGCATGTTCTGCATTGACTTCCTGTTCGCAGTAAAAAAAAAAATTTTTAAATGTAAAAAAATAGATTTGAAAAAGCACCAATGGCTGATGGGTTTGAGGCTCTCAGGAGATGTATGGTAAACACACACATAATGGACTGAAACTGGAAACAAACAGCACACCTGGCGGCTCACTTATGCACACCATATAATTTAGTTATACCTCTCATTAGCAACAGATGTCAGGGGACCCATAGCCTAATTTACTGCAGAAAAGCTATGAGGCTGGCATCTCTTGAAACTGGATGAAACTGAGAGGGGGTCTGAGATGTGAGACAGCGCGGAATTTACAACTTTCTATAAGCAAACATCACACTGACAGAACATCTGATCGCCCTTTTAGTTAACTGTAGGTCCTTTAGCAATGTAAGCAATATCACAATAATCACCACAAAGCCTGCCCCAAGCCAAATGTTAGACAAATGCACATCAACCAGGGAACTAGCTCAGGCCTTACCTTGCACTGATTCAGAATTACAATCCCAGAGTTCTTGTAATTCTTCTTCTTGATCTTGTATTTGGGGTTTATACATTCCCATTGCACCTATTGTGAAAAGGAGATAACAAAACAAAAAAGTCGATAGCAACTTCCCAACTAAACAGCGCCCTGCATTTAAAGCAGTGAGAGTTTAATTAACGTGATGGAGGGCCTACACAAGAACTTCCCATTGGAGTAAAATAAAACCGAACAAACTCACAAACAAAATCTTCGTTGCAACAAAATTATGTTGTACTGCGCACTCAAAAAAGTGAAGCATAAGCATAAGGGTTCATTGTTTCCTTTTAATGAAGGAACTCAGAAAATTGTTGAAAACAAATGTGCACAATAACTTTGAATCAGTGCTAACTGGACACTTGGTCACATTCACTGACTTCTACTTATATGTCTTTTCAAAATAAATGATGAGCCTAGCATTGCATGCTTTCTAGAACATTCCTCCAAAGGAGAAAAATTATAATTAATGATTTTGCTCTGGCAGGAAGTATATCATATGCACTTTAGTTGGATATAAGGCAATTTAGTGGTGTTTAACATACCAACTGCAAGAGTAATTTAAATAAGGCATTTATCTAAACTACAATTTGACATTTGCTGTATTGAATATGTACTGTGCAGAAACTTAAACACCATATGCTTTTCTCCCAATGCAGGAATCAATGCTGAAATTCAAATATGTCCAGTGGTAGCATAGGGCAATAGTTTTCTTCTAGATGGACTTGAAAGCTAGTTTGCCGATTCAGTGTCTGTAATGGGACATGGTAAGTGTACTATGTAGTAAGGTATATAGCTTGAAGGGATTCAGCAAATATTAAGCAGATGTTGATTTTTAAAAACATAAGTTATGCAAGTTGCCCTAGATACCATGGCTGTGATGCAAATAAACAACAAAATATATAAATAAGTAATGAAATCCACACATTTCTACATTTTTAGTATAGGCCTTACACTAGCAGTGTTTTCTGAATAATGATGGCATTCACTCATAGATGAACAACACCTGGGTTCTCAGAAGATTCAAAATCTCCTCCCTTCAACTGATCTGTGGCCCCTGTTCAGCTAATCTGGAAGGGGGGATGGGATGATGAGGAAACCCTGCGGGTTGCACCTCATGTCAATGAAACCTCAGGAGAATGAAAGTGCCTTAAGCTGTATCTGAGCTTGAGCAGCTCATAGGGTCACATGCAGAGGTTCTACACATCCAGTGCTATCACAATTCAATCCATCTATGGGCAGCCTAGTGCCAACAGCAGGGAGTCATATCTAAAATGGCAAAAAAAAAAAAAAAAAAGAAAGCATTTATTTTGAAACAGTCAAAGTCACAAGGGGTTTTAAATTCTTTTGTTGCTTGCATTTGTTAAAACCACCCTTATTATGATTTGGTTAGGGATTGTGATTACAATCTTCTAGAAGAATGGTAAAAACTCTAACTGCATCCATCATTTTCAAGCATATGAACAGCAGTTAAAAGGTAAACCTGTGTTGTGTGGTTGGTGAAATAGTTGATTTTGATTTTGTCAGCACACAGGTAACTGGAAATCCTCTCGCAGTTACCTTGCTGTCGAAATGAATTAATGAATGAATCATTACATTTATATAGCATTTTCTGAATGCTCAAAGTGCTTTACAGTGATGAGTGGGATCTCCCCTCACCCACGACTAATGTGTAGCACCCACTTGAGTGATGCATGGCAGCCATTTTGTGCCAGAATGCTCACCACACAGTAGCTAAATGGCCTCAAACTTGCCATTAACCCATAAATACCTAGCAGTATATCTTAATTTTCTTTTGACCAACTGCTGTGAGTTATAGCAGACAGCAAAAGACTTAATTCACCATAATCCTACAACAGTCCAGGAGTCCCAGCAGGCAAAGATGAGCATCTCACACAACCCCATGACCACGAGTTACAGTAAGCTGCAGAAAGCTTAATTTCCCATTACTGTACAGCTGGGGGTCAGTCTAACAATCCCAGGACTCCATGTCCTATAAAGCTAAGAAACATGGATTCACGAATGCTGCACCAAAACTTAATTTCCCATAATCCACAGCACATCACAGGCAATCGTGTCTTCTCACTTCAACTCAGTGAGACCAACGAAGACAGTGCTTTAGCGACACCTCGCAATCCTTTCCCTGAGGTGCATGTAGGAGTCCAGGGGTAATGTATGCCTTTAATATAGTTCCAGCATAATCCCAGCTGCACTAGGCAGCCTGATGAGTATTGCTTGTTGGATGGCTGGAGGCCCTTTTCTCATGGGCTCAGAGTGTGCCCACAGACTGTACTGCACGTGCTTGGTGGAAGGATGGGGGACACAATTGCCAAAGATTTACAATATGTCCCAATAACTACAGTGCCATGAAAAAGTATTTGCCCCCTACCTGATTTCCTCTATTATTGCATACTTGTTACAGTGAATGGTTAACCAACCAACCAAATTTAATTGATAATTAGATCCTGCTGATTGAACAAAGCTAGGTTTGATTACAACCAGCCATAATGAATCTAAACCTCACTCATAAAGAACCCTACCATCAAAGTGTAGTAGTCACCACAAGTTTCAACAAGCACACTAGGCAACAATCAAAAGAAATTCCTAAAGAGATGATAAAACTGTTGTTGAAATATATAAGTCTGGAAAGGGTTACAAAGCCATTTCAAAGCATCTGGCACTCCAGCAAACCACAGTGAGAGACATTATCTCTAAAAGAAGAACATTTGGAACAGGGGTGAATCTTCCCAGGAGTGACTGGCCTGCCAAAATTTATCCAAGAGTGTAGTGACAACAAATCCAGGAAGTCACAAAATATCCCAGAAGAACACCCAAAGAACTAGGGACCTCTATAGCCTCAGCTAAAGTCAGTGTTCATGACTCCACAATAAGAAAGAGACTGGCCTTTATTGGAGGAAATGAATTCTGTTCTATACCAGAAGAGACTCATGGAGAATTTTCGATCATCTGTCCATGAACTGAAACTGAAGCGTAATTTGGTTATGCAGAAAGACAATGATCCAAAGCACAAAAGCAAGTCCACATTTGAATGGCTGAAACAAGATTAAAAGTTTTAGAGCGACCCAATCAAAGTCCTGACTTGAACTCAATAGAGATGCTGTGGCAGGACCAGAAATGAGCAGTTCATGCCAAAAACCTACAGTGCCAATTTGAATTAAAGCAATTCTGTAAAGAAGAGTGGGCTAAAATTCCTCCACAGCAATGTAAAAGTCTGACATCAATTTATTAGAAGTGTTTGGTCTCAGTTATTGATGACATTTTTCATTAAATAAATTAAATAATATTTTAAAATGTGTTTTGTGTTTGCTCAGGTTGTCTAATATTACATTTTGTCTCAAGATCTGAAACCATTCCACCAGTGACAAATATGCAATAATAGAGCTAATCAGGGAAGGGGCAAATACTTTTTTGTGGGACTGTAGCTATTACTCAAAGGCTTCAATACAATTATCCCTCTTTGGAACAGAAAGCTACCAGCTTACCCTTCACAAATGTATATTTGTGTAAAACAAATTCTGTGTGCTTCTGCTTCATTTTATTCTGTACCATCAGTTAATCCATAAACATCTGAAAGTGGGTATGAAAGCTGCTTATGTTAGCTTCACACTGAAAATGTATCAGCAAATGCTGGACAGCACCAATCCATCTCCCTGTTCTCAGAATTGGAGGGATGAAGACCATCATTGAAAATAAAGGATAATTATTTCACCACTTGTCATGACCTGTGTCCTGGTGGAGTGCTGAGAAAGTTTTGCTTTGACATGAAATTAGGTTTTTTTTAATGCAATGAAGTATGAACCGAGCTCAAGCAAAGGCTTCAGGATGATTACTGTATTAAGAAATAGTCCCCCCTTGAGCAACTACTCCCCTTACAATTCCACATTGAGGGAGACAAAGTCCCAGGATGACTGAGCAGTCAGGTCTGAAAGCGTCCAGAATGACTCCTCCAATTTATTATTATTGTTATAATTATTTATTTTTTGCACAAGATAAACAATCATAAATGCAACAAACATAAATTTAAGGAAAAATATTCAAGGTACTTTCCTTTTTCAAAAATTATGAAACAATCAAAAACATAAAACATATCATAATTACCATGTTCCCAGTGCTTTGCTGAAAGCAGACATGACTAAATTTAACTCTCTGTGACCTAAATCAAGTTCTACTTCTGTGACCTACTTCCTTACCCTGATTCATCTTCAATCTGTGATAAAGCAAAACATTTAATGAAGCTTATCAGGTATTCAATAGGTCTTTATAAACATTTTAATTATAAAAATCCCTCCTAAACATTCTTGATCCTGGTGATAGGGGTTCATTATTCATTATTGTTGCATTGTAGAATGTCCCAAAAATATAGAATATACATACAGTATAGTCCAAAAGTGGACAGTGACACAAGTCTTGTTGTTTTAGCTCTGTACTTCAGCACATAGGATTTGAAATTAAGCAATGAATATGAGATTAAAGTGCAGATTGTCAGCATTAATTTAAGTGTATTTACATCAATATCCAGTGATCCATGTAGTAATTACAGTCCTTTTTCATAATCTTAAAGTTGCCATATTTAGTACTTGGCTTCAAATCCCTTGACCTTGATGACTGCCTGAAGTCTGCGACCCATAGATATCACCAGATGCTGGGAATGTAAATGTCTAATATTATATACTGTAGTCTATAGTGGGTTACTGTTATATTATTTGGTTCAATATAGCCTCTGTTTACTCATATGAAGACCAGTTTTAAAACATTACGTAACATCCGCAACCTGGACATTGTGTGACTCATACACACACAGAAAAGGGACAATACCTGACGTCCATCCATTGCCATTCGCATCTCTTTAAAGGTTGCTTGGTATTCTCCAATGAAATCGTGCTTCCCGTTGGAGTCCCAGTCCCACACCGCGCACTGAAAGAGGAAAGAGTGTTCCGCTACAATCAATGTCAATATAATAGTTTTCTTTCAATAAGAGGTATGAGAAATTCAGAGAGCAATTTATGTTATTTTTCTTCTCTACAAGATCTTACATCCACCAATGAATAGCATTGTTAGCATGGATGTCTTAGAACAATTAGAAGTATAGGTTTTCACAGCTAGCAAGCTCAAAAATGCAAGGTCAAAAATGATCTCCTCGGAATTTATAACCATGTCACTCAGCCATGTGGCCCATTTTGACGATGTTGTATAAAAATCTCAGATAATTATTATTTATTTGCAGATAGCAGCACATAGTTTCTAGTCTGGTTTTCACAAGATAGGTGGTCACATAAATAGATTCAATCAAATCTACCAGAATACGGGCATATGCAATTTCATCTCACCCGATTTAAATCAAAGGATTCAATCAAATACATTTAACCTGTGATTAATATGGAAAACTCCAGCTCCAGCTTTACATTCCTTACTGGTTTAATATAACTAATAAAATGCAACATAATCAAATAAATAGGTTTGAAAATAAAGTATGGAACTGAAGAATATTGTATCATCATACTCCCAGTAGATCTTGGTAACATATTAAAGCAATTAGCTATAGTTGCTTCCCAATTTTGTCTATATAAGAGGAAAACAAGCACCGGTAGGCAAAAATATGAGTTTGATGAAATCCCTCTGTCTGGAAACCTATTTTGAAGCAGTAGGTACAACAAGCCTCTAATGAAGGGGCCGTGCTTAATTGGATTGCCCCATTGTCAAATGAAACCTATCATGTGTCTCTTTTAAAAAAAATTCCAAACAAACTTACCATACTTATCCTCTGATTAACTTTCCTTAGCTAACCACAAAATTGTTCTTAACTGCATAGATTTGTTAGCTTATGTCATGTGATAACAGCGTGATTTACATAAACACACATTAAGCATTTGTAAATTAGTTCAAGCTGACCATCTAGCTAGCTACGGTATATAAGCGCTGTAAATCAATCTATTGATAAGTCACAGATATGAGATCCCCAATGCAGGAGCCAAAAGGTGGTGTTAGAGCCAATATAATGTTAATATGCCAGCTAGCAAATGTTTGATACGTGGATTTGATGATCTCACAACTGTGTACTATCTGTACAAGCATCCTAGTGTCTTAATAGCATTTCAAACAAGATTGGCTATTAACATTAGTAAACTAAATGCCTTGTTGCTGATATTCAATGAACTTAACTAGCTACAATACTCTTAATACCTATAGAGCTGCAGGACTGTGGTCCATCTCACCACAACTGAAATCAAAGTTGAGATAATACTCTAGCTGGAAAACATTACATGAACTTAATATTTCTGACACATTAGAGACAAGACAAGCTAGTTTAAAATAGCTTGGCTTCAACCCCCATGAGCGAGTGCAGGAGGAAATGTGGCGAACAGATAGGGAATCACACTCAAATTGTTTGGACGTGCCTGAAACTGTGCAGCTTCTGGGAGGCAGTCTATTTAGACATCAGCAAAATATTTGAAGTAGACATCCCACAGGACTTCAAAATTACCATCCTGAGAGTCATACCGGAAGGCTTTGAGGGTAGAAAGAAAATTTTCCTCCAGATATTGTTGACTGTAGCCATGAGAATTATTACAATAATTGGCTTAAAGCCCTTCCTCCGGCCCACGAACAACAGCTGACCAAAGTAAAAGAAATCAGTGCAATGGATAAGATACAGATTACAGATTACAAAACAAACAGTTTATGGGCATATATTGAGCGCCCCGTCCCCCATCATAATACGTGTGCATATATATTGTGGCGTGGATCGGGGCATGCCCCCGCAGTGCCCCTCCCAGCCGGATGGTCATCAGCTTAAACCTACCACTAGGCTCGCAGTTCAGGACCCAGGACAGCACCACTCTGCAAAGCCCAGCCACAGGACCCTGGAGAGCGGCAACCGGGAAATTCCCCAACTCCCTCATTGGCATTCATCACACCTGAAGTCAATGAGGCCACACAGCTGCCGCTACTCCAGGGAAACGAGCTGGGAGCTTAAGAGGAGGCCTTTGTCTCCCTTGAGGAGAGGGGGTTTTCGGGCGAGAACAGAGCGGCGAAATATCTGTTTGTAAATTTGCACTTGTTTTGCAGAGCCAGCGGAGACGCGGGACCACATCCCTCTTCGCGCTTCAAAGAGGGATCCCCTAAGCTGTCTCCGGGTCATCACTACTTTAATTTCAGTTATTTTACTTTACTTTAATTTAATTTAAAGAAGAACCTTTTGTTGTTGAGTACGGCTTTGATTTGCGTGCTTAATTTGGTTTGATTAAAGAGCCCTGTTGGGCTATTTTTCCCCAAACCTCCGGTCTGTGTATTTCTGTGCCGCCCCGCCTGCACCGTCACACCCAGTACGGTGCCACAGTGGTGGAGAATGCGGGCATAGGCACGGAGTAATAGCAGACTGCAGCTAACTATCCCGAGCTCGAGTATTACACTCGTTCTCGCGGTAGAGTTAAAAAAAAAAAAAAAAAAAAAAAAAAAAAAAAAATTTTTTTTTGGTTTGTTTGTTTCTTCCCCCCCCCCCCTCTTTCATTAGTCTTGTGTGCCCCAATATAGCTGCGACATGGAGGACCTCTTACGGGCGCTCGTGGAGGCTAACCTGGGACAACAACATGCTGCCCAGGTCATGGCTGAACAGGTCATCCGGCTCACCGAGGTGGTCCAGGCCCACAGCACATCGGCCGTACCGCTCCCGGGTAGCAGGACGAAGGCTAAGGATGTCCTGACAAAAATGACTGAAGCCGACGACGTGGAGGCCTACCTCCACACCTTTGAGCGGGTGGCCGAGCGCGAGTTATGGGATCCCCGGGAGATGGCAGACACCCTTGCTCCCTTCCTCACCGGCGAGGCCCAACAAGCATACCAAGACCTGGGCGCAGCAGAAGCCCGGGACTACCACAGGCTGAAGAGGGAGATACTAGCCAGAGCCGGTGTATCCCCACATCCGCTGGACAACAGGTCACCACCTGGGCCTACCAACCGGGGTCAACGCGCGCAGCCAGATGGCGTCACTCCGGAGGCTGGTTACCCGTTGGCTCCAACCTGAACGCCTGTCCGTGGAGCAGATCCTCGACCGGGTCGCCATGGATCGGTACCTCCGGGCATTACCGCATGAGGCAAAGAAGCTGGCCGGACAGCATTCACCACAGAGCCCTGAGGACCTGGTGGAGCTGGTGGAGCGAGTCGAAGCCACGCAAGAGATGCTGAAGGCAGGACCGACCGAGCGCTCCCTCTTCCGTCCCCAGACTGGAGGTGACCGGAAGCCGACCCCACCGGACTCGGCCCAGGCCCGAGGGAAAATACCCACCCTGCTGCCCACCTCTGGAAAGTCGCCCTCAGATGTGTCCATGCCCACCGACCCGGCCCCCATTCCAGCTCGCTTGCCCCATGGACGGAGTTGCTTGGCGGCGGAGCAATTCGACGCCCTGTACCAGGCTGCCAGAATTGTCCAGAGGGGGGGCAGAAGAGCCCGAAGGAAGGGAACCGGGTCATGGCCCCGACGAGCCAAACCTCGTGTCCATCCATCAGGCCAACCCTATTCTGCCTGGCTGGGAGAACGGGTTGGAGTAAGCGAGGTGGCAGAAGAAGCTGATGGGGAAGGTGAGCTTGTACCCCCCTTAACGATGTCCAATCTCCCTCCCCAGGCACAGCGTAAAGGACAGTTTGGCACCGCGCAGGTCCAGGATGACCGGTTGCGCCACTGCTGGAGCCAGGTGCGGGTCCTTGAAGGGGTAAAGAGGGGAGAAGGACCCCTAGAAGCAAATTACTTCTCGGTGCAACACGGGCTGCTATACTACAACACCACGAGACGAGGAGAAGTCCGGGAGCTGTTGGTCTTACCCCGCCAGTACGTGGCCACCGTCCTACAGCTGGCCCACACACACATCCTGGGAGCTCACCTGGGCATGCAGAAGACCCTAGAGCGGGTGGCAGACCGCTTCCACTGGCCAGGAATGCGCAGAGCGGTGGAGGATTACTGCCGCAGTTGCGAGGTGTGCCAACGCACCTCCCCGGTAAGGCCACCACCCGCCCCTCTAATCCCTCTCCCCATTATAGAGACCCCCTTCGAGAGGATCGGCCTGGACCTGGTCGGACCCCTGCCCAAGTCAGCCCGAGGACACAATTACATCCTGGTCATCCTGGACTATGCCACCCGCTATCCGGAAGCCGTGCCCCTCCGCGTCGCCACCTCCAAGGCCATTGCTCGCGAGCTGGTGCACCTCGTCAGCCGGGTCGGCATACCAAAAGAAATTCTTACGGACCAGGGCACTCCATTCATGTCCAAGATAATGGCGGACACATGTCACCTGCTGCGAGTAAAACATCTCCGTACGTCAGTCTATCACCCGCAAACGGATGGGCTGGTCGAGCGGTTCAACCAGACGTTGAAGCGGATGCTCCGGAAGATCGTCGCTGCTGACGGCAAGGACTGGGACCAGGTCCTGCCGTATGTGCTCTTCGCCATTCGGGAGGTGCCCCAGGCTTCCACTGGCTTCTCCCCTTTTGAGCTACTGTATGGGCGGCGGCCGAGAGGACTCCTGGACCTCGCCAAAGAAGCCTGGGAGGAACAGCCATCACCGCACCGGAGCCTGGTCGAACACGTAGAGGAGATGCGCTCCCGCATATCAAGTGTCATGCCAGTGGTGCGAGAGCACATGGTGGAAAGCACAACGCGCCCAGCAGCGGACATATAACCGGCCCGCCCAACCCCGAGAGTTCCGGCCAGGTGACCGTGTCCTTCTACTCGTACCCACCCCTGAAAATAAGTTTTAGCCACCTGGCAGGGACCCTACACAGTCAAAGAGCGAGTGGGACCAGTGAACTACCGCGTAGACCAGCCCGGACGCCGGAAACCGCAGCAGGTGTACCATGTGAATCTGCTCAAGAGGTGGGTAGAGGTCCTGCAGCAGCAACGGCGGCGATGTTCACCACCGAAGAAACAACCCCTGCGCCCGGGAGACTGTGCGATATGGTGCTGACCTGAGCCCCGCCAGGTCCAAGAGGTGAGAGAACTGGTTGACCAAAACCGTGATGTGTTCTCCCCTCTCCCAGGTCGTACCACCTTAACGGAGCACCATATCCGTACGCCAGAGCGCACCGTGGTGAACATACGCCCGTATAGGATCCCAGAAGCACGGAAAGCGGCCGTCGTGGAGGAGATTGAGAGGATGAGAGCAATGGGAGTCATTGAGGAGGCCTGCAGCCCTTGGTCGAGCCCCATAGTCCTCGTGCCTAAACCCGATGGCTCCCTGCGCTTCTGTAACGACTTCAGACGTCTCAACGCTGTGTCCGACTTTGACGCGTACCCCATGCCCCGGGCGGATGAGTTACTCGAGCGACTGGGTGAGTCTCGCTTTATTACAACCCTGGACCTAACCAAAGGTTATTGGCAGGTCCCCCTCACCCAGTCGGCCAAGGAGAAGACTGCCTTCACCAGCCCGGTGGGCCAGTTCCAGTATCGGGTCCTGCCGTTCGGGCTCCATGGGGCACCAGCAACGTTCCAGCGCTTGATGGACGTCGTACTCCGGCCACACCAGCGCTATGCAGCAGCCTACTTGGACGATGTGGTAATCCACTCCCGCACCTGGGCTGTCCACCTGATTCATGTCCAGGCTGTTTTGGGGCGCTGCGACAAGCTGGCCTCACCGCCAATCCCGCCAAGTGCTGCATAGCGCAAAACGAGGCACAGTATCTGGGCTACACCATCGGTCGGGGCCTGCTCAAGCCCCAAGATAAGAAGGTGCAGGCTGTGAAGGACTGGCCCCGGCCCGCCACCAAGACCCAGGTACGTGCCTTCCTGGGGTTGGCCGGGTACTACAGGCGTTTTATCCCTCATTTCTCCTCCACAGCCGCTCCCTTATCTGACCTCACACAAAAGGGTCACCAGAGAAACTGCTGTGGGGCCCCGAGCAGGAGAGGGCGTTCCAGGACCTGAAGGCCGCCCTGTGCTCGGACCCGGTCCTCCATACCCCGGACTTCGACCGGCCCTTCCTGGTCCAAACGGATGCGTCGGAGACGGGGTGGGCGCGGTTCTGTCCCAGGTACACGGCGATGAGGAGCACCCCGTGTTATTTCTGAGCCGTAAGCTCCGCCCGAGTGAATCCCGGTATGCTGCTGTGGAGCGCGAGGCCCTTGCCATTAAATGGGCCCTCTCCGCACTCCAGTACTACCTGCTCGGGCGGAAGTTCACTCTGGTTACAGATCACGCGCCCCTCCAGTGGATGGCCCGGGAGAAGAACACCAATGCCAGGGTGACCCGCTGGTTCCTGGCACTCCAGCCCTTCGACTTTGAGGTGGTCCACCGTCCCGGAAGGCTCCATGGGAACGCTGACGCCCTGTCCCGCCTGCACACACTCTGGGCGGCCGCGGCAAGCACTGGTGGCGGTTCGCTTAGGGGGGAGGGATGTGGCGTGGATCGGGGCATGCCCCCGCAGTGCCCCTCCCAGCCGGATGGTCATCAGCTTAAACCTACCACTAGGCTCGCAGTTCAGGACCCAGGACAGCACCACTCTGCAAAGCCCAGCCACAGGACCCTGGAGAGCGGCAACCGGGAAATTCCCCAACTCCCTCATTGGCATTCATCACACCTGAAGTCAATGAGGCCACACAGCTGCCGCTACTCCAGGGAAACGAGCTGGGAGCTTAAGAGGAGGCCTTTGTCTCCCTTGAGGAGAGGGGGTTTTCGGGCGAGAACAGAGCGGCGAAATATCTGTTTGTAAATTTGCACTTGTTTTGCAGAGCCAGCGGAGACGCGGGACCACATCCCTCTTCGCGCTTCAAAGAGGGATCCCCTAAGCTGTCTCCGGGTCATCACTACTTTAATTTCAGTTATTTTACTTTACTTTAATTTAATTTAAAGAAGAACCTTTTGTTGTTGAGTACGGCTTTGATTTGCGTGCTTAATTTGGTTTGATTAAAGAGCCCTGTTGGGCTATTTTTCCCCAAACCTCCGGTCTGTGTATTTCTGTGCCGCCCCGCCTGCACCGTCACACCCAGTACGGTGCCACAATATGTATATCCCCACCACCTTATTTATGACTTCTTTCTGTGTATTATTTACAATGGAACGCCTAGACAGCACACCTATGTCTGAACTGTCTCTCAATTTCGACCAATAAAAAAATAAATTGCAAAAAAGATAGCTTGGCTTTCACCAGCCTCTTGGCAGCAGGTTATACGGAGTATACTGCTCTGTAACTGTACGCGGGATTCATGTTCCGCACACCACAGTGAAGCCAAAGGGACACAGCAACAGTGAGAGGATTCATAACATAAAAGGAGTAGTTATTTGAAATATAATCAGTGTGTTCACCCAAATTATGGCGGAATATTTCAACTGACAATGGAGAACAATCGGAGGGAGAAAAAAAACATCCATGGAAATATACAGGTTTTTTCACGATTTCATTTGTTTTTAATCAATACCCCTAAAAGGTCTCTGTGGTGCTTAATTGCATTTTTCATCCATTTAATAGCTTGTGTGGGGCACTGTGGTTTAGCCCCAAACCACAAACCAAGGTGTGCACACATTTGAAAGTTGGACACATCGAAAACAGTGTTAACAATGTTCACTTCATCTCTAATTGCACTGATAGGAAGTGGAAGCACTGAGGACGATCCAGAAAACAGACAGATGTAGTGTCCGAAAGAGAACCGAAGCAGATTTCCATAAAGAGGCAGCCAATGAATCATTCATAAAGAGACATTACTGGGATGTTAAACTTTCATGAAACTGTGAAATATTCATGTACAATGTGCAACGTCAGAAGTACAGTCAAAAGGAAAACAAAATTTTTTATCACTTTGAATCCCTTTACATTGGCAGTATTTACAGATCTCTTTTAGGAGACTGTTCCTTCTTTGGTATTTTAGCTATGGTTACTCTGAAACATTAAGTATTGTAACCTACGGGTTTCCATTCGTATTCATATAAAATAATGTGGTGGCTTATTGAACACATGGTAATTGAACGTGAGACGATTTATATATGTCTATCAATAAGCAAAGTATATGTGGACACAGTATATATGATAAAATACTACGTAGCACATATTGCCCACATTTTGAACTTGCTAATATTTGGACGGCCCTTGGGAAAATTTGGGGGAAGGTTTTACAACATGTATGAAAATTTTTCATTTGATTCATTGACATAATATTTTTGTTTCTGAACATCCATGCCAAAATGTCTGAGAAGAGAAAGTATCGATTTTAGGACACAAGGAATACATAAAAATATGGTAACAACCCCTTGTGTGGTGTTTGCGTATTGAAACCAGTTATCTCACTGTTTCATTCATCTTACTGGTTACATTGAACTGGTAAGGGTTCTGTCCTATAACCGGAATACCTCATAGATTTGCCAACAAACTTTAACATAAGACATCACAGCATAATTTCAAAGGGAATGTTTCTCAACAAATATCCATATTTCCTAAAAAAAGATTCAACAAATGGCCTCAAAAGCATGCATAAAAATAAACTATGCAAAAGTTATGCAAACACTTCTTCTGAATGTAGGCAGGGCATTTTCCATCAAAATATGGAAATCACAGAGGGAGATAAAGCCATATGCTGCTGTTTCTTGCTGAATTTAAATAAGTTGCTATTTTGATTTTTTAACATGTGCAATGCAAATTAAGTACACAAATACAATGCAGGCAATATTCACATAATTTATATGGCAAACAGCCGCAAAATATGATATGCAAGCTGTTAATACCAAATATTTCCAGTTAAGCAAACATTACCAGTCACATGACCGGCTCATACATTTGTATATACATATGACTCATGATGAATGGCCCATTAAACTCTTACTTAACACGAATGAAAATAATCCAAAGTAGAATTACCATTTATTTTTAATAATGCACTGACTGACTATTCTGAGGTTAGACTATCAGATACATACCTGACCATTGCATTCAGAATAATACCTACACTGAACAGCCAAGGAAGTTACAGTGCTCAAACCAGACATCTATAGAAAATAAATAAATAAATAAATAAATAAATAAATAAATAAATAAATAAATAAATAAATAAAATTACATATATAGTACTGGCATAAATTATGGAAACATCCATCCATCCATTATCTATACCCGCTTATCCTGGACAGGGTGGCAGGGGTGCTGAAGCCTATCCCAGCATGCATTGGGCGAGAGGCAGGAATACACCCTGAACAGGCTGCCAATCTATTGCAGGGCATACACACCATTCACTCCCCATTCACTCACACACACTCATACGTATGGACAATTTAGAGCCTCCAATTAGCCTACCTGAATGTCTTTGGACTGTGGGAGGAAACCGGTGTACCCGGAGGAAACCCACGTGGACACAGGGAGAACATGCAAACTCCACATAGAGAGGCCCAGGCTGGATTCAAACCAAGGACCTTCTTGCTATGAGGCAATACAGTGCTACCCACTGCACCACTGTGCCACCCTAAATTATGGAAACACTGCATTTATAAACAATTTTTGATGATTAATACAATATTTTGTAACAATTTCTATTTTGGCATAATAAATATGTCAACATAAATCAAAAGGATACATCTTAAGTAATATTCATTACACATTTACTGCATGTTTAAGTTCATGCCTACATAATTGAGCAGTCTGTATGTATCTTACTACTTAAATTTAATAATCATCTTGAACATTTCTTTGTCCAGTATGTTTCTACATAAAATGATAATATTCATGTAAAGAAAACACTTTTCTGGCTTGTTTACTTAATTTAAAATCACTGATGGCCACTAAATTTCGTTACCAGGCATGGAAAAGGAGATAACTGTTTTGAATACATTTTTAAAGAAACAACAACAGAAGAAAGGGCACAGATATTACAGTTGAAAGTACTGAACTTCCTAACTTCTTCTTTAAGCATAGCGTTTCCATAATTTGTGCCATGTGCAGTCCAAGAATAGACCAGAAAAGGAATTGATCTTATGTCAGTGTTGGGGAAGAAACATTATATTTAACTGATGTCATTTTTAAATCCAACACACTCTAGTGACACGGTTGCACGCTGGGCATGAAGTTGCTTTAAATGAACTGCAAAGAAAGGCGCTGATCCCATGTCACTCATTTCCACATTTACAAGATAGAAAAACATAAACTCCCTGAGGGTGGCCCCACCTGACATCCATCCAGCGCATCGGGACAGGCTGTTACTGTGGGATCAAAACGGCTTGTTAAGACACTCTTCTTGTTTTCGGATGGGGCTGTGACAGTCTGGTTTTGAGTCCAGACCTTGTGGCCAGAAGCCTCGCAAATGCAAACGCAGGGACTGTGGTGTTCCAGCAGGGAGGGATATCAGCTGGTGGGATGTCAGTGTCTCATCGTGTGCCAGAAACCCCCTTTGATCAATCAGGCACCCACAGTCTGCTTGCACTATTGTTTTTCACTCCACGACTGGTGAATTGTGGAGTGGAAAAGAGCAACAGCAGGACATCATGCAGTTTGTAGGAAAGCACATGCTTGCCTCTCCATAAATGATAGAGGAGGTTGCAGTGTTGAACACACACATGCATTTATTGGGCATAGGCTGGGGGTTTGGGGGATTAGGGTGAGGATGAGGGTTAGGGATGTCACATCCTTGTAAAAGATCACAAAGGATAAGCAGTTTTTTGGCCCATATTCCTTTCTCACCCAGCATGGAAACAGAATGGTGAAGGATTCCAGCAGAACATCTGTCTGCATTCTAGTGCACAGCTGCTGCTGCCAGCCTCCACATGGAGAGATACTCTGACATCACGTTCAGTGAGGGTCCAAGAAGTCACACTCTCTTCTGAGCTCCCGCTGATCAAAGCAGCGTTCCCCTCACAGCACACGGTCTCTTCCCTGGTCATGCCTCAGCAAGCTCATACTCTCCTCATTAATAAAGGAAACTGCCCCACCTGCTCCGGTCTGAGGCTCAGAGCTGAGCGGTGGCCTCTGATCCGTTTCCTCTCTGGAGTCCGCACAAATGTGGCCGAATGCTCGTCTGCTGTGAGACTGGAGCAGGGCAAAACGACAGCCACTGTGGGCATGACGGGGGGCTGGGGGGGGAAGGGATTTCGGACGGAACCCCATGCATGGAAGGAACAGGGAGTCAGATAATGGCCCTCAGGGATAAGAAGAAGCATATAACACATTTTCATCCCTGGAGCCAAATGGAATAGGGCCAAGAAGGGCAAAAGTGTCAGTGTCTGCACTGTTATTCTTAGGTACTATTAGTCCTGGAGAGCTCATATGGAAGCGTGGAAACACACACACTACTTGCTTTAACCGGGTCCATGAGAATTGCCCTGGATGCAGTATGCCTATATATAGAGGCATCAAGGTGAAGATGAGAAATGATAGGCCAGCTCCCTCTTGTACTCTTAAATCATGACGGCAATGTCCACTCTCAGTGAGTCATAGTACTTTCTGTGTGTGTGTGTGTGTATATATATATATATATATATATATATATATACATACACGTATATATATACACACACCACAAAACTAGGATTATTTCAGATACCAACCATTTTACATTAATTTTATAGCTACTGTGGAAGGTTGGGTTGAGTCTCCTGACATCTCAGATAATACTGCCAGTGGCAGCATCAGTGAGTGACTTTGCTCATACCCTGCAGCCATTTATGGAAAAGATGAGCGCCAGTGGTATTCTGTCCAAACTTGAGTAGGTTGAGGAAGCCACAGGAGTAGTGACAGTGAAGTGCTCAAAGAACCAGGCTCATTATGGCACATCCACCTGCTCCTCTCCAATGGGGCTTTGAGGAAAGAGGAGGTACAGTTATACTGATCTGCCTTTACACACCAGGCACACAGAGAGGATGCCACCACTCACCTCTCATTGTTACCTAAAGGCTCAGTGACATATTCACTATGAGAGATCACTTATATTGCCCTGCAGGCAATAATCCTGAGCTGTTGGCTGTAGCATGTGTAAGAGATAAGTGATTTCACTGCGTTGAGCACAACCTGCAGGCCTGAAGCCTCTATAACATTCCATGTGACCACCTTTCATTGACAACTGCAGTGCAGTGAACTGAGGCTAAATAAAAGACGAGAAATGAATCATTTGAGAAAGTGTCTTTTGGCAGATAAAATTGTCATCTGTTTTATCAAGACATTGCTGTTCCGCAACATTTAAGAAGCAAAAAGCAATGTTACTTTGATGTCCCTTGTTTCAGTGAAGTGATCCACCCACTCTGGGGGAAGTTCAATTATCTGCAATGTAAATAGTAATATTGCTTTGATCCCAGTACCACTTTAGCTGAGCTGTAACTGTAAGTACAACTACAAAATCTACAATTTTCATTATATAGGATGTGATATCAGGTCTCCAACACCAACAGCTATATATTGTTAAGAATTGCTATGATTTAGATGGATTTTTTGATGCATACTTAATGTTGAATTAATTATTGACCAGGTTATGTATGCCCAGATTGTGCTAAGAACACATAATTATTATTTAGTCATATATTTAATTCAGCTTTCGTCAGTTGTATTTAGCAAACTACAACACAATAACAGTTTTTAAGAACAAATAACAAAAAGCAGACCTGTGCTCCAAAGAATGAAAGGAACCATTCAGGTCCCATAAGGCCAGAATCTATACGTCCCTACATCTACCCACGATGATTTCTCCCTGGCAGTAGAAAGTGAATGAATGTCTTGATGCAAACCCCAATTCAAGACAAACATTCTCTGTATTTCCTGGCCAGACAAACCCTTCAATGTTTCTTACAGCACTGGCCCAGTTTCATTGCTTGCCATCAACAATGAATAATTTAACCTTAAAAAAGATCATTTCTGCATCTGAATATCGCATTAATCACACCCATACCATATTAATAATGAAATGAGTGGTCTCTTTCAGGTATTTGAAAAGGGTTAAATCAACTGGTTTTTTTTTCTTTCTATACATGGCTGTTTGGTCAAAATCAATATTACACATCCAACAGTGTAGGCAATGAAATGACAATGAACATTTAGTGGTCATGACAATCTATGCCATTGTCTCATTGTTATCGTGATGCCTTGCAGAGCAATAATATTACAATGCTTCACTGAGACAGTGTGCTTTGGTTGGAACATTACTTCTTTTACTAATGAATGGCATCTACCCCCTGGGTTTTTGATTTATGGTAGCAGTAGGTCTTGGATGCATTTGTGATGTACATCACTGGATATAGCCCTAAAGACTACAAGCTGTCATAGCTGAAAGCAGAAGACTGGAGCATGTCACTTTTAAAGTAACTCATTTCCAGGAAATCTGTGATCACAGCAGGCAATGACTGTAAAAAGCATTGAGTCCTGTGGGAGAATTTCTCCTGAAAGCCCGGCTTGCCAGACAACCCTCCACATGTTCTCAGCACAGGAAGAGACTGAGCTGGCCATTCCTGGCCACTGGCTTTATTCCACTAATGTCTCTTCTCTCATGCTATTTGCATGTGTCTATTCGCTATCAAAGTAAAGAGACAATGGGATGCGCTCAATGATTTAAATAGTACCAAACATTATATTTCTGCACTAATGCTCAGGATGTGTTTTCAATCTGGGATGCCTGCATGCCTGGTGCATATACTGTAGCAGACCACAATCATTTCAGGACATAAAACAGTGATCTGTGGAGTTCAAGAAAATACCGAAACTGCAAATGTTTTCACTCTCCTGCACTAACGGTTTCTGCTTGGAACCACACTGTTTTAATCATCTTATGAAATGTATTAAATGGCATTGGTCATAAAACAGTTTGAGAGGTGAGAGGTGTGTACAGCTTTATGAGGATGTTTTATTCAGATCAGCACAAAGCTTTGAAGGAAGGACAATAGAGATGGACCAAGGAAGAAGGCTTGGAAACACAATAAGTCTACAGTTTTTGCGGTAAGCTAGCCCCTTTGTAAACTGTTAAGTTTCCCTTTGTTTCAGTTAGCAGGCCTGTTGCCTTCTGGTTTGTTTTTTGTTAAGACAAATCCTGATGAGAGCTACTGGAAAATGTAGTGCTTTCCCAGAAGAAGAAAAAAAACAGAAAAAACAAAGGAAAAGGACAATACAATGCCACTGTTTTTCTCAGGCCAATTAAATTCCTATGGCTTATACCCTCACTGCAAAAGGCTGGATACCCTCTATCAACCAGAGCCACATGAACGAGCCTGCAGTGGACCGTTTCATAGCACTCACAACGTAGCATGACATTGAGTTGACACGGAGAATGGTGCTGGAATGAGCATGCACATGGATGTGTCATGCTCCATTAAACTTGGCCCATCAGCTACACTCCTATCAAAGGGGGTGCATATCGCAGGACATTACATGAGGACACAGGAAAGAAATATTATCACACAGGAAATAAAAAATATATAGTACGGTGATATGGTGCATCTAGTATAGCAAATACTTAATAATGGAAAATAGAAGCCCGCAGTAAAGCTTGGGGCCCCAGGGACTGACTTGAGAGCTCCAAGCTTCCTGGAACAGCATAGACATCTTCACCCTGTACTCCCTCTAATCCTCCTTACTAGTACTGGACAGAAATGCCACTGGCTTTACTGTGAGGCTTCTGTGTGGGAAACCAGATCAGTGAGCTCTCATTCTTTCTTTCAATGAGGCAAGTCAGTACTGCTGCAGGCTTTGAATACAAAACTACAGAACTAATCATCTGGTTCCTGGGAGATTGTTGTTTTGCCAACTATTACCGACTGAGTTCATGGGGTGAGGAGGTTGCCGGGGGATATGGAGAAATTAAGACTGATTCCACCCACCCATCTCTTGCTCCTTGATAACAGGGGGGACTGCTGTCACACAGAAAAGTCACAGCATGCCTTCTAAATCAGAGAAATGACAAGCATGCCGTGAGTTATGAGAAAACGCATATATCAAAGTCAGGATGTCAAGGGGCAGGACAAATAATCTATGTTCACACAATGTCTGCTCACATGTTGGGAACTCACTGTAATTTACACTCAAAGAGGTGGATTCATTTATTAATCAACTTACTGTACATGACAGGGCCTTGAGCTCTATACATCTGTATGGGGCTGTGTGCCAAGCAAAGGTACGGCTCATAATATGTCTCTGTGGTTGGGGATGAAAGACAAACCTTCCAAACCTCAAAGCAGCCATTTAAAACAAAGCAACTCTCCTACTTGTGAACAGTGACTAAACAAACAGTTCTCAGTTTTCATGTTTTAAATGAGTCTCTCATACAATTATTTCACCACTGCTTCTGGTATTCTTCATCCCACAAGCAAGTTTCAGCACTACTATATCAACCAGTTTAAATTTACTGAGACAACTCTTGCTGTGCTCACTGCACTGTTACACTCTTGGCAATATCACCTCACCAGGTCCACATATTTAACAAATCAAATGTTTCAACTGAGACATCATATCTTACAAGAGGAGCACACTAACTGTGCCCTGTATGGTGAGTGACACACTCACAGTGTTCTGAAGCCCGGCTCTGTTGTAGTTCCCACAAAAAGAAAAAAACATACTTACTACAGAGACTCTATTAAATTCAAAGTATCCTGTTTATACTTGTACACATTCTGAAACCACTCCATAAATATTTAATTATGTGTTTGTTGTCATTAGATTTTAGCACTCTTTTGGCATAACTGCTGTTTGGGGATTCTGGATGGGTACATTTTAGCCAAGCCCCTCCATTAACACCTTTCTGCTTATATAATCAGTTTCCTATGTGATTAGACAGTTTCATCTATCATGGTCTTTTGGTTAGCGGCCTAAAAAATTTGTCAGTATCCTCTGGAGTCTGGTTACCCGTGTAAACAAGTTCATTTAAAGGACGGATTGGCTTTGGGGCTAATTAGAAAGCAGTGGCTCATCTGGGTCTAGCACTGACACCACTGGTACTTAAAAAGCCCTTTAAATCTTACACAATTATGGTAGGTCTTTGATAGTGACTGGATTCCCATTACAACACAGTGAGTTAGGGTGGTTTACATTGCTTTATGGTGTTCTCAGTATCAATGACCGGAGAAATGTGAAATCAGTGGTGACACGATCCCACATCCCCTCTGCTCCAGAAGCAAGAGAAAGCTAGAAATTAAATAAAAAATAAATGTAACTATTTACAGTATCCAGCAGCTCTATGTATTTCCATATAACACATGCAGAAATATTACAGCAATATCCCTCAGCAATTCTGCCTATCAGACCTCAATAACTTATTGTACAGAAAACATGTGAAAATTACTTCACAACAGGGACACGCCTGATTGGCCTATTCTCGCAGCAAGCTACGCAAAACTGAATAGCAAGAAGTTGATGTCCTGATTTCCGTTCAAAATGTACAGCAAACCAGGGCAACTTCAGGGACTAAAACGTTCCAATTTCCAGTTTTTTCAGTTTGCTCTTGACTAAGAGGTGCTTTCTTGCCCAGTCCAGAAAAACGTGAAAGATGGGATGTGTCACCTGTAATTGGCTGACAGCAATCAGATCACAGTTAAACTATTTAAGATTTAAAACGTGTGATCTTAAATTGATCAGGAAATGGTTCATTCTTATTCATAAACAATACAAACTATAATCTTCACTATGGATTATATGCAATGATGTGAGGGCATTATGAATTCTGAATCCCAGACCAAAACACTGAAGTTACTGATCTGATTGCTGCTGGGGAACTGACTACAAACAAGACAACACTGGGATATTACCACTCTTACACTGCATGCTTCAAAATACTTTCTTTTAAGTTAGTACAGCACACGATTCTCATCTCCAGGGATCAAATCAGGTAACACATATTGCATCATATACTTCACAGTAATAGCAACAGATGGTACAATGCAGACACAAAAATAAGCAAAAAGCAAATGTGCATCAACTGAGCCAGAGAACAAAGTTTGAAAAAAAAGGAAGCACAGCAGGGGTGTAATTCTACCAGAAGCCTTTTATTTCTGCCTCCTCCAAAGTTCAGCATGGCTCATTTTTTTTTCTTTTTTCATGCTTTTCCATTCATCTTCCCTTGTGTATGACTGGCAAAGCTAAAGAGCACTGCAACAGGGTCGACTCCATAAAGTTATACCACTACAGTGACCTCAAACTGCACTGAGAGTTATGAACTGATGTGAGTGATTGGCTTTAACAAAACTCCATTCAGCACTGGTGTCAGTACTGCCCCACGGACATCACACCATAGACATCACACCCTGCTAAAACATCTAGAGAGGAATACCATTTGCAGGTCTTACTGTGCTGTTAGGGTGAACTGGAATGCAATTCATTAATAGATGCTGCACAACAGCTCTGTTTTGATGAGACACTTGTGCTTCGTGCAATGACAAGCCCTGTGTTCTGGACTGAATCCAACAGTTCTGTCCATCATATCAGCGAACACTATAGCTGGGAATCACACTATGCTACTATCACTGTAGTATCATCCAGAGAAGGAGGGTTCAAGTTGTACGGGTATTTCCTACATCACTGGGAAACAGTGACCCCTTTGGTTGATTGGGAACATGCACCAGTAGTCCTCTGGAGATCAGCTGATGGGTTGCACAATGATATGAAGCACTAGCTGGCTCTGTACCCTTTGAATGTCCTCTCAATATGATAAATCATGCTGCAGCAAGAGGAAGGACCTGTATACATATACTTACATTTGTTATCAGCATCAGAATCAGTATTGTGATAGCATCTAGATGCGCCAGGTAAGCGTGAAATGTATCCAGCTCAGTATCCAAAAGCAAGTGTATCACTGGGGTCTGAATACATGACAGCATTGATCCGCCAGGAGGTGTTCACCACATTCCACAAATCTCCTCTTCCTACATTCCTCTGAGAAATAAGGCCAGGGCCTTGAGAAACTAGCAGAGGAACACTGATCATGCCACAGTACCGGTACACAAGGGTATGATGAATCAAACCTGCATTCATGGTACTGCATCTAACTTTAAACAGGATCTTTTTCGGTCCTGGTGACAGAGGAATCTAGGTGTGCCTCTCAGGCCAGTGGTCATCTCTTGGATGGGAACTAGAGACCCAGGTACCCGAATATTGAAGCATCGTCACTGCGGCATGGCTGTACTTTGTTTCTAGCAAAGAACCACGTTGACGACCTGAATACAAAGTGTGAAAGTCTCTTCAGGTAATGACTCTGAATGGGTCACTCTCACCTTTAGCTGGCGGTCATGGTCTCCACTGCAGAGTGAATTCAAAGAGACCTTGAAGGTTTTCCAGATGGGATTGAGGTTGTTCATTACAGTCTGGAGAAAGACAAAAAAATCATTGGGGTTTTCAGAGTGGCCAAATATCTATTCATTTATATACAGCGTTCCAGCAAATTTCTCTTCTTTCATTGCCAACTTTCATTTCATATCAGCAATACAGAGAATTTGGAGCTACCCATACAGATTAACTTGTGTATGCACCTGTGAATATGTATTTTGCCATTTGTTTTATTAATCTAACCCATCACATCAGTGATAACTTGAGCACATAACACATGTAAATTCATATCAACACAGAGAAAACAATTCCAAAGATAATCTTTTAAAAAAGATAAAATATCTCCTAAAATAAAAAAAGCCTTGCCTGTTTTCCAAAGAACAGATGGGGAAATGTCAGGTTTGTCACTGACAAAGTCCGGTACAAGTCAGATTGGTTCTTAATAAAGTTTAAAAAGTCTTTAGAAGTTAAGAAGTGAGGGATTAAGCCATCAATATCTGGTTGATGGGTTTCAGTATGGCAGACACATCACAAGACTTATTGGTGCGTGATCTGAAAGATTTATGATGCTGACATGACAAGATTTTAATCTATCCAGTACTAACTGCAAAGTTAAAAACTAATTCAAGAAAATGAATTTTGTCCTGGAGGGTAGAATGTAAAATCACTTTCTTTGGATGCAAGGTCCACCATGCATCAAATAAGTAACAATTGCTACATATATTACATATTGCGGTTGTCTCTTTTGATAAATTAGAGATCGTGGTCTCTGATCTAGTGTTGGATTCCATGAATAATTATAATCACAAAAGTATAGAAATAGACTAAATTAAACTTAAAAGGTCTGATACTAACTGGGCACAGAACACATTGTTGTGTGTATTAAGGGCAGTTGGATGTGTTCACCATTTAGGAAACCAATGATTATTACATCTTTATACCACCTTCTGCATTTTTATACATCTTATCAAAGTGAATGGCAAGTTTCTTGTGGATCAGTACAGCTACTCCTCTACTACTAGAGATATAAAATGAATACAGCACATAGCCAACCCAATTCATTTGTAATTTAGCATGTTCTACATTAGTCAACTGAGTCTCCTGGAGTAAGGCAATTTGAACCTTTTAAGCACAATTTTCTTCCGTTTAACTGGCCTGTTCAAACCCTTAATATTCCACGATATTACCTTGAGATCATTCATTTAATCTATTAATCCCAATACTGTAATTTAAGCACATATGTACTGCTGAACATCCTTATCAAACAAAAACAATGCAATACATAATTTAACTAAACACGAATACCAAACATTGATAAATAATAAAAATACCTGTCGATTTACTAAAAAACCTGTAAAACTTGCACACTTCTTGCGTAAACCCTTATGGTTTTATGCATGTGTACGTGTCTGAGGTCAGAGGAAAGTTCTGAACGTGGCCACAGAGGACGAATAAATGTTTTTCTCTAGATAAATATATTGAGATACACTGTACCTCTGCTTTAATTATTTACTTCTGCCACCATGAATACAATCATTTTTTATGCAGCTGAATCACTATTTACACCTTGTACAGTGGTGACACACACACACACACATATATATATGTATATATGTGTGTGTGCGTGTGTGTGGTATACAGATATACAGCTATATACACAAGTGTAAAAAGTCACAACCTTGAGAAATATAATTCACAGGAAGATATATATGTCTACCCAAATACTTTGTTTCATTCACCCAGATTTGCTAATTAGCACAATTCTTCAGCCAGGAGGCAGACCTAATTAGTGAAATCAGCCGGCGGAGTTCATGGGTGGAAGAAATACATGGCAGGACTTTTACTGTCTGACACCGGGACTTTCCACCTCAGCTGACATATAGAAGCAGTTATGTCAAGTACACATTCATTCATGTGTAGCCAAAATAATTTTACCTCTGTTCTGTGCACAAGCTGTTGAGTGGAATCATCATTTGTTCTGAAGATTTCCAAAAATGGATCAGACTTGCTGAAGAAATCCTTCAAAACAAGGAAAGAAAAAAAAAGTCTACGCATGACGTTACAGTGTACATTGGCTGGAATTCCATCAAAATTTGTCATAAACAATTAAAAGAAAAAATCCTTCACAAAGAAGAAAAAAAAACTCATTAAAACTAGCTTGCTTGCATTCACTTGCATGTCAAAGTTAAAGACAGATTTTGATTTATGCCATGGTATCTATGCGATTCTCTCTCTCTCTCTCTCTCTCCCTTGAATCCCAATAAGTGATATAATTTTATAATTTTGTTGATTCTAATTAGGTTTGTAGTTTGTCATGATCTCTCTCTCTTGCACTTGTATTGCCAAAACACAAAGAATACATAATAAAACTATGTACAATATATGGATAATACATTATAGATTATAATCTATTAAAAAAAACTAATAACCGACTTCAGCAACAATGATAGAAAATGGATAAAGACAAACAATAACAAAAATGACAGTAAAGTGATATTAGTTGTGTGTGTGTGCCTGCACGCTCGCGGGTTTGTACATATGCGCATATGTTTGTTTCTCTCTTTCTCTCTCTCATTATGGCAATTTGATGTGAGCATTCCATTATTCATCGTTCTGCTGTAAATTCAACAGGAAGGACGCTTATTTTTCAAATCAACTCCAGCTGAGATGCAGAGCTTCATTTTTCAAATACACTTATCTTATATTACGGATCATATCAGAGAAGGAAATGCTTCCCAGGCTAGAGCCTCCTCATGGTGCTCCAGTATACATCAGGGTAACCTTGTGCCAAAATCGAATTGAATATTTCAAAGAGGGATGTGGCAAGTGAACTTTTGCCAGCTTTAATTCTCCAGGATTCCAGAGATGAGACCCAATCATGGTATTGCTACACCACAGTGCCGGTCTGCACTTGTGTACACCAGTACACAAGTGAAACCTGTTTTATAGGTTCTAGTACCTCACAGGAAAAATAAAAATATTAGAATTTTACATTCATTGGAAAATGGATGTGAAAGCTGTGAATCCAGTATTGACACAGGTGACACAACTTTCCATCTGCACATACGTTTCAGGAAATAAATGTTTACAAAATAGTCTGACAAATTGGAAAAAGTATGTGCAAATTATGTGATACAGGAGATCATAGATACTCACTCAATTTCTATGTGATGCATTCCCACCACCTAGTCAAGCTGAACCGACTATTATGCTTACCCAGCTCAATCAATGGCCGCTCTATAACCTTTTCTCTAGCATTCATTTTGACATTGCGGTATCCGTACTTCAAGTTTGCTGTTTATCTTTTTACTCTCAAAACACTCATTTCATTTTCTGTGTGATTCCTGTCCCCCGCTGAGATCTAACATCCATTTAACAAGGACTTACATGACAATACCAACTGTTCAGACACCAATTCTCTTGCGGAATTTATGTTTTCTCCAATGTGCAATGTCTCAATTTTAAATCCACTCTACCGTGTCCATGTTTTCTTTTGGGGGTCGGGACTGCGGGATGATTGTGCTTTGATTTTAACTTGCTATTTATATGGAACTCACTGATTCAGTGACAGTTTACAGAAAGTCCACTGGTTGTGCTTACCATCAGAAATTTTGTTTTGTGCATAATCGGCAGCTAAGTAATTTAGTGAAATGGTCATACTTTCACTGACTGCAGTTGCAATGGCTTCACAAAGTTCAGGCCAAATGCAGTCACAACAAATTCCTTAAGAATCTACCACTGATTGTTGACCTCAATATAGGTAAGTCTACATGGAAAAAAAATTTGAATGCTAGAAGATGATGAAATGATCAAGAGTTATAGTACCCAAGAATGTATCCAATTAGTTTTTTTTCTTACACAACTGCATGGAGTAATGATCATGGCACATTACATAATAGTCACATAATTTATTTCCTAACAAGTAAATTGATTTATAATACTCATAAATGTACTCATAAACTTATATTTTTCATGTCACTATACAGTGGCGTGCTGGGAGCCTGCCTTTTGAGTAAAAGATTGTAGGTTTACCTGTAATCTTTACAACCTGTTAAAAGCGGAATCTTTCAAAGCACAACTGCAAACAGTATCTAATTTTTTGGACTTGGACTTACAAAATTATGAATTTGGCACAGAAGATTCATGCTAATTTCTTTGTGCTTCGAATGAATTGCTACCTATCTTGTCCACCATCTTGCCAACTTTGAGCAAGGTACAGTAATTGACTAAACTGTTATTGTAAAAATACAGATGCATAATGGGTTAGATAATGTTTAATGATTAGGATTACAACAAATAAATATAAGCTAATAATAATGCTATCTACAAATACTGCAATGTCTAAAGTCTTGGAAGAGGTGAGGGAGCGGTGGTTGTGCTGTAGGTTTCTCCAAGCGAACATCCTCCCTTCCGTCTATCATTGAAGGCATAAGGGAACCACATGTTCCCACTGAAACCAAATCGTACCACTAGCACATCAACAGCAGAGGATTTCCTCTATTTTCCACTGTCTCTGTTATATCCATCTCTTGATCCCACCTCCCCCATTTCATGCACTTCTAGCCTTTAAGCGTCAATCATTTTCTTTATCATTGGTTAAACACAAACCCCATTAATTCAATTAGGAATTCAGTGATTATCACACAAGACTTTTTCTAATGAAGGTTTAAGATTAGAAAGAAAAACTCTCAAAACTCTACTGATAACCTCCTGCCTTTGGGAAAATCAGCACTGAACTGATCAAGTCAAGGGACGTTTGTTAAAATAATTTGTTCATCATGCAGTATTTATCTTTAGTCAATTGAGTGTGTCTGAATTGCTGAACTGATGATCAGTAAAATTTTTCACAGAGGTTAAAATGACATTATTTGTTATTTTAAATTCCCAAGTTTTCTGAAAATTTAATGACATTTGTTACAGGGCTCTGGGACTCAGGAGGCTGCTTCACATTGTACCTTGTCATCCAGTTTCCTTGCGCTGAATGAGAGCTCAACATAGTCATCATTGCCAGACAGTTCTTCTGCGGTGACCTACAGGAGATTGAAGACAGGTAAGCAAGAACAAACAAGAGCTTGATCACCCTCAGTGGTTCTGACAGAACAGTCTGAGGGCAATGTTCACTATAACCAAACAAAAAAATAAATAAATAAGTGGATTTCTCAGAATTTTTTCTGTGTACATCATAACATCCTGATTGTATGTTCTTAGGTCCATGAATGGTGTACTGCATTATTTGAGTGCATTTCACACAAACACACATTTTTACACACATTTTTGGGCTACCTTGCCTGAATTTTAACTTCATTCATGCACGTACACAGAGACACACACAGACACACACACACAGACATCTTTGTAAACCTTTCTTTTTTCATAGCCAGACTTTTACCGCACAAATATTTGGGTCTAAAGGTTGTAACTAATATCTATAATTTCTTTGTAATATCCATTTGTTAATTTGAGCAAATTAGACTGCCTTTAAAGATTGTTGTTTCAAAAATACAAAAATATGCTGGATGATTAAAAGTGAGAAGGTGAGGCTTTTAACCTCATGCTCTATTACGATTGTGTAACTAGCTGCAGCTTTATGGAACATTTAGAAAAAAATATTTCTTTCTCAGTGATTTGAAATTCCAACCTTGGAATGCCACAGTGCCTGCTAGTTTTTGGTGTGTCTAAGAAATGACGTGCTTGACTTAAGTGATTGGCCCCAAACACTTTATTTCCAAGGCCCACGCTGACTACTGATTGAAGAATGCGACAAAGTTTGTGACTTTTTTATGCAGCACATTAGTCAATACCTTGAGCGCCTGGACTCAAAATGAGTCAAAATATTACAATGAGCATTTTTTCAATCAGAGGAGCCTATTATTCATTCATGAAGAAAAAAAATGGAATAGAATGTAGAATATTAGAATGGGTGATTATGTAATTTGGCTGAAATTGTGCTGCTCAGAAATATGCATTATTATGCAAATATGCACAGACTGCCATTTTCAGCTTAGAATGCTGAACATTTATGAAGTAAACATACAGTAAACACTCATAAACAATTACTAGCTTATAGAGGTGGGGGAGGGGTGGTAATTTGTTAGCCTTGACAATGTCATTGAAACAAGTCTGCACACAAACAAAAGTTTCATACAATTGTAACTCATAAAATACATTTATGAGTTGAGTTAAATACAGTACATTTTTTTCATAACATTGTATAATTATGATAACATTGTTGCATTCACATAGTGGATGGTTTCATTCACTGAATGGTTAACAGAAGGAAACCAGATGAGACCGTTTTTAACTGGGGACAGGCCAGAAAAAGGCTGTTTGGCAATTACTGCAAACTCAAGGATTAGGAGACATGGACACACTTGTTTGCTAAAGTGAAACAATATCAACAACTGCCGTTTAATAGTATTCTAATCTGAAAGGTACCTTTTTATACTTCTAAAAATTCTAACCTTGTACTAATCATCTCCAAAATGTCCTTCAAAGGTCAGCAACGAAACAGGCTTTCATGCTTTGTTTTTAAGCCACACAATAAAAAATCAAAGGAGGCACCTGGATAAAAGAGACTTACCATAATAGCAGCCTTCCCCACTGTGTTTCCCTGTTTCAGCAGACATTTAGAGAGTTTTCTCTGGGATATAATCTGTTTTCAGAGAGATAAGACAAAGACAAAACTCTCAGAACAGCATGGCAATTCCTTTCCATGCCTGTTGGATGAGGCTGGAGAAAATCAATAAAATTAGAAGCCCTAGAGTGCTCAAACTCAAATGAATACACAGAGGAAAGCTGTCCTCCGTCTCCTTCTTTCAGAATAAGGAGGCCGCTGAGAGCAAGGCCTGTTTCATGGCAGGAATCCCTGCACTGTGATCATGCAAATGTACTGCAGCTGTAATGTAAAATGTAATGTAATGGAACATACTGCAGACAGAATGAGCCACAAGAAAATAGTTTGAAAAGTAAAGATGAGCTGTAAAGAACAAGACTCTATAGATTAAATTTTAATCTCTTGGCATGGGCATACTTATTGTTCAGTCAGCACAACTCACTTATTTAGATTAAATATATTAATGAATTTGCATGGTAATTATTTTTGGTTTGGCGCTGAATCGATCTGCTTTAGTTACGTCAGTGCATGCAACAGCCTGCACTACTTATTAATCAGGGATCACAATACATAGCCCCTGCTAATCAGGAGGAGAAAGCTGGGGAGGTGGAGCCTGAGCACAATTCTGTGAGCTGCATGAAGCACAGCACGCAAAAAACAGTGCATGCAATCAGCAGCACCAGAGACACCTCACTGTCAGTTTAAAATCGACACTCTGTTAGGGATGTGGGCATGTGATAGGTTGAGTATGAGAACATGCAGTGATGTGTGTATGCAATTGGTTGAGTATGAGAACATGTAGAGATGTGTGTATGTGATTGGTTGAGTATGAGAACATGTAGAGCTGTGTGTATGCGATTGGTTGAGTATGAGAACATGTAGAGCTGTGTGTATGCGATTGGTTGAGTATGAGAACATGTAGAGATGCGTGTATGCGATTGGTTGATTATGAGTACATGTGGTTGCTGCGGCCGACAAATGGTCGGCTGCAGGAAGAGTGTCTGGATCGAACTTTCTGTTCTGTGCATTTTAAGTACATCACTCATTTATATGAATGTCACTACATACTGCAGAAAAACTTGCCCCATGAGAATAATAAAGTAAGTAATCCTGTATAAATACACAAGCTTTCCGCTTGCTAAAGTTATAATTTCACATGTTAAAGGTGTGCAGGGTGCAGGCAAGATGTAAAATGTGCTGACGTTTTTTTTAAAGCAAGACCTGCAGAACACAAGCACAGCCTGTGACTCCCACGGGATTCTAGACCACATAATCTAGGCCTCATCAATTCATTAGCTATCCCTTAATACCACTCCCACCCCTACCACCAACTCACTTTCAGTACTTTCATTTTTTTAAATTCTCCCATGGAAATGAAACAAGCAGAAACTAAAATGAATATGTAGCCCATATGGGTCGTTTCGCCCACAAGTTAGAATTCATTTAGTGAGAAACAGACCGCTTCAAGGCATGACTAAAACAAAATATTGGTATTCATAATATGGAGGGGTTTCCAGAGAATTCTTCACTGTGACGTTCCGGAGACTATCGGCCATCTGGTGAGAGCAGTTTTCAAAGCGCTCTCTGCCGCAAACAGGAGATAACAGAGGAAAGCCTCCTGTCTGGGGAAGGCTTTAGTATGTTAACCAGCTAAGCAGTCATCTCAGTTTCAACACCAGACAAAAACAGACACAACAAAGGGCAACTGTTTGAAAACAAGAAGAAAAAAAAACTCCAGGCAGTTTGGTTGTCACCTTTTAAATATTACAGGAATCATTTGTATGCTGTTGTGGTTTCACACACTTCTGACTCCTAAAACAGGTGCAAAGAAAAATATTTTCTCTGAAAATTAAAACAACCAAAACACAGACATGCTGCAAAGGACAACTGCTTGGTAGGTTTCTGCCAATGGCAATCCAACAGCAAGCGATGCAAATACAAGGCATCAATACCACCCCAATATGACGTAAATGATATAATGTAACAAACTAACAAAAATAAATAAATAAATAAATAAATAAATAACCCTGAAAATGCACTGCAGTTGTATCTTGTGGGACTCACTTGGCCTAGTGTGCACTCCATGGCTCCAAGGAAGTCAGCTTCCTTCAGTCCGTTGTGGTTGCTGCTGATGTGGTACAGCTCGTAGCGCAGACGCTGCACCTCCTCGAAGTAGAAGTCCACCGTAAAGACTTTGGAGAAGGTGGGGTTTATGCAGCTCCGGATCACCTCTGTTCTGTCCACCTGCAGTAATAATGAAGTCAACATGGAGGAGTTCAGCCCAACTCAGGGAGAAAACAAACAGTCACCACAAAAATAAATAAACCACATTATCTTGAAAGCTTGGAAACCTTTGGCATGAATAGTTACAAACAAACCCAGTTAATCAGGTACACTATGTCCTTTCACAAAGACCTCAATGAAAATGCACCAGCCTAACCTAAAAGACTTTAGTTCCTGCCACAGTGAATAAAGGTGATTTTATCCAACTTCTCCATTCACTAAAAAGATGAAACCTTCTGTGACATTTTTTTTCCAGATTTAAGCACCCTGGCGGAAGAATTTTTAAAAATAGTTTCTGTTGAGTCAGAACATGCATAGTCAGAGAAATACTCAAGAATATTTCAAGTATATGTATATTTTACAGAAACTAATCTGGCCTGATTTTGAGTCTGACTATTATCAATTTAAGATCAATGCCGTCTTCATAATTATTGCAGCAGACGTAAGTAACAGAGGGGAATTCTGAAAATAACATCAGCAATGCCTTTAATTCCACACAAATCATGAAGACATTTATTTCATCAGATGTCTGCGTGAATGTGTCGGTTGCTGTGTGTGTATACATGGTCCCTCTGACAGACCATAAGTAACTGTAGTCTTGGCTCTTATCTGGACTGCTATATTAAGCTTTACCCTGCTGGAGATTGCAGGCTATCACACCTGACAAACTGTCAGAAAGTAATAGAATTCCAGCAGAAAAAAACAGATGGCGGGAGATATTCTATCTTTGTCTGACACATATTTCTCTTCAGAAACACGCAATCAGAAAAAGAAAACAATGCGCTTTGCACCCAATGGGCTTTTTAAAAGTACTTTTTCATTGTTAACAAATAATTTCAAATCCTGAATCAGTAGCATAGACCACACAGGCATTCTGAGTATGTATCACTCTTTTTTGCACATAATACTTTCATTAGCAGACATTAGCACTTTATAATGCAGCTAAAAGCAGCTTGGTTGAGCTTTACAATAGCTGATATAGAGCTGATACACATTCATGTACATGGCATGTCTGAGGTAATGAACCCATGTGCAAGGATGGTAAGTCACTCTGTGTCAACTCTGTAAAAGCACATTTGCTTTTAACTGCATTTTAAAATGGTCTGCTAATGAAGGCACTATGTACAGAATACTTTGTGTTGCGTTTATTGTGCATCTGTTTTATGTCCTGTGCATCACGTAATAGTAACTGTATGATAATATAACTACTTGCAGAGTGTAAATGAACCCCTGAGCCATGTAAGAACAGTTATTGCTTAGTAAGTCTCTTTGTTTTAACAATATCTTCAGAGACGAGTTTAATTTGAACTTGTTGTCCAAACAGGTACACACCAGTGTTATACAGCATTACTAAAGATTTCACTGGAATTGAAGTCAATCAATCTCTTCTACTGTGTACCACAGTGTACATTCTCGCCCCGTTAACGATCATAACCTATCAAATGAACCACTGCTGGAAACTCCTGATTCAACCAAGAATTTCATTTGAATTGAATACGGCGTGTGGCGGAGTGGACGGTAATCCTCGCCAACCACAAGAAAGTCTAATGGCCCTATTTTCACAGTCAATGTGAAACTGTTAACGCCAGCCTTAACGCAAGGTGCTGGAAAATGAGGGCGTGTCCAACTCAATTTCAATAATTTCTTGGCTCCAGGTGATAGCAGAACTGTGGTGCAGTAATATCGGCTGGATCTATACAAATAAATTAACTGTGTGTGTGTGTGTGTGTTTGGGGGGTGTTCAAATTGCCCCCTTTCTTTCCTTTAAAAAACTGTTCACAGAATCACAGGCAACTGCTCATTTTGTCACAGCCCAAGAGCAACCGTGTTATGAGAGGCTCCGTTCTAAGCCTCTCTACAAACCATTATTTGTGACATCAAAAGAAAAAGTAAGACAGAACAGCATTCATTTTTTCTATATTTCTATTTGAATTTTAATATTCAAACAACATATATTCTCCATTTATGGGCCAATGCTAAAAACCACAATAAATGTTTCCCATGAACAACTTGACAGGGTAAACACTCCCAAGCTGGGCAAGAGCAGGGGGGCAGTTGGCAGAGATTCCGTCCACTCGGCCTCTCAATCACGCAGCCGCCCCTGCTGTTTCAACTTGACAGGCATCACAACTGTGACCTGTGAATTTACTATGGCTTTTATGTTTCCTTGCTGTCCATTTTTGTCTAATACCACTATTTAAATTAAATAAAAAGATTCATCACTTCAACTCATATTAATTTCAGGCATGCACTTGACATTCACTAGGGAAACATCTCCACAGCTAAGCGGTCCCTGTTCTCTTGTGCACTCTGTGCCATTTGAATCTCCATCGCAATCGGCTCTGGCTCTCTCTGAATACATTTCTAAAAAAATGTCCTCTTGAGGTCTATGTCACATCCACAGTGAATGGCAATGTTGTGAAGAACACAACACACCACAAAGAATGTATTGACATTCTGAGGGCTGTATTAGAGGTAATGTACCACCTGACTGATCCAAACATCTGAAGCGCATTTTTAACATTCCAAAGGTTTGCTCAATCATCGACCTAACCCTGCCAAATGTGCAATTAAAATCAATTTGGGGAAGTCCCCCTCAAATGCTATAAGAATGATAGCGCTGGCCAAGACAAGAGAGTCGTGGGTAGACCCTGGACAATTTCCAAACACCTGTGTCCCCCCCAGTTTGCATGACAAACAGCTTGAAAATTAATGGAGTGGACTCCCTTACAATTCACATAAATGATACCATGATCTGATGGTGCATGCAACTGAACTTGTATGCAGTCAAAAACACCCAAGACCCACCCCCGGGAACCCACATTTCTCAGAAAACTCCTGGAAGGAGATGCCCTGCCTGTGAATGCAACTCCTCATATGGCGTCCCATTATGTCCTTCATTTGACTGTAGTGACAGTCACAACAACTTAACAAGAACCAGTGCACCTACATGCATTGTTGGGTGTAGAGCCGGTCTCTGTGTTTGTTGTGTCTCTCATTCAAGTAGCATACATTAACACAGGTGCAATGCCTAATTAGCTGACATTGGACAGTACAACTGAACATAACTTGCATTACAAATAGTCAAATTGCAATAAACAAAATATTTCTTGCATCACTGTTATGTGTTCAGGCTTTACAAAAAAGCTGGAGTCAAAAAGTCTGAGTTGGTTTAAAAGCAGACACATTGTCGCATTTAAAACTTGCATAGCGCCAAATGTTTCTATTGACACAACATCCTATTGTGCAGCCCAACTCATGCTGATATAAACAGGTTCACTGCAGACCACACAACCAACAAACATGTGGCAGGCAAAAAATATTCTGTTTGGGCGACACAAAACTAGTAATTGCACTTGTGCCCAGGCACGTTTGCGCTTTCACCAAAACAGGGCCCTAAAACTCCATCAGTGCATATTGTTCTGGTCTTATTATTGCACTGCATTCTGTTGGTCAAAAGCAGACTGAAGTCATGTTTACAATTGCTCTCTCCCTCCAGGAAAGCCACCCAAAAAAATGAGCATTCCTCATCCGTGAATCCATTTTATCAGAAGCCTGGCTGGGGAAGCTGCTGCAGTGAGATAATCCAACAATCCGGGGCAGAATTTCGTCTGAGCTAGCAAACCCTCGATTTACAGCTCAGGGTGTCAACTTTCTTCATTACTCCCGCTTTGAGAAGCACATTCAGAGCTTCTCTCTGTTTTCCTAAAGCGGCTTATCCATAATCCACATGGCCCTACAGATAGGAGATTATGGGGAGATCTGTGTTTTCTCAGCATGCTTTTACATTTCATTGTTTGGTCTGTTTTGTGATTGATTAACACACTTCAGACAACAAACAAAATATTTGCATAAGAGGAAATTTATTATAATTTAATTAATCCTACAAAAACATTCGTTTTCCGAGGGTCAATATAATAGATCTTCAAGTGAAACTGTACAGAACTTGCTTCATGATGCAGATCTTGCATAGCTAGATGCTGGTGTTGATGGGATTTCCCAATGCCGGTGCTGGGTATTCTCAGCGTGTGTTTGTTGTGCACCATTCTTCTGTAAATTAGCCTCTTTCTCCACATAAAACTGGCCAAAACCAAAACTCCATTCATCACCTCTATGGCTAGGAAAATGCTCAGAGGGCTTGATGCCAAAGCTATTGCTATTGTGTTAGGCATGAACATTTGGAAGCAACAATTATTTCATTTTGGAGCGATTCCAGTGCTGGGGCCAGACATTCATATTCCGCACCAATGTATTAGTATTTTGTATGGTATTTCAGAGTGAAGTACTGCATTTTCAGGGTCAAAATACAATGCTTACAAAACTTTGCTTTGGCAAGTTCCTGAGTTTGTCAGAAGCAAAATTCACTGGCACAGATCTTCCAAAAGGAACACAGCATTTTAAATATCAGTGTGCAATATTTTCTGGAATCAATGTCACCCGTCACATGGGCGCAGACAATGGTGTGGTGTGTGGCGCGCTGGGGGTGGCTCATGATTGTTGGAATTTTTGGGGCCAAAGGCAAGCAGCGTGCAACAGAAAGTGCTTGGCGCACTTTGTCAGGTTATACTGAACATATTATCAGTGGGTGTGGTGCAGCTGCATTTGTTAATAGCCAATCAAACTCTTTTCATTCCCTTTAAGAGCCGTTCACAGGATGTGCTGCCAATTTCCACAGACTACTGCTGAAATGGACAATGATGATAATGATATACTTATCAGATGACAAGACATTCTTTTGCAGGAGGTACAGAGTTGGGCTGTCAGTTTTTCAAACATTGGAATGTTGATCCAGGATCGTATCCTACTTGCTTAAATCCCATCATGTGTACTACTACACACATATATAATAAAGAAAGAACTGGTTCCTAATGCCTCATTCCACATTAACTCTTGACTGTGCTAGGGACTAAAACACATTTTAAGTGAAGTTATTTTATCCAAATTATTACAAATTATTATATGATCATCTAATTGGTAAGGAAATGTTAGGAGATAGCAAGCGAATCCAACTGAAGAAAGAAGGTGGCAGGTGCTCATTCCAATGCTAAGGCTGAAAATCATCTTATAATTATTTTAGATACATTCTACAATCAATCAGTATCATGAAGTGGCTAACTATTTTTGACTCCACATACTGTACAGTAACCACATTGTTCCATGTTCTGTCTTGATAGTAAAATTTGTAAAATTTCAAAAAGCACAATTCAGGAGACTATGTACAGATATTGAATTTAGTTAATTTTGGAAGCTGCATTTCAAGTAGATTATTCTTGAAAAAAATGTAAATATATAGTTTTGCACCTTATTCAGTTACTTACACTATATCTGCCATTAAAAATATGCTCACTTCAGTGTTGGCTCTGCCTCAGTTCAAAGTCGTCCACCTCCTTTCCATCAGAAAGATCCCTTAATGGTTGGTAATCTGCTGCTCACATAGTTTAGCAGAGCATTTTATTTTGACATAGGTCAACGTCTTCTTGTCTCTGAAAAAATGCCAGTTTTAAACAGGAGGTGATGAAAGGAAAGGACAGGTGAAAAGGCAAGGAGAGGTGAAGGAAAGTGAAAATAAGTGGAGAAGGGAAGATAGCAGCACATCCAACTTTTGAGGTCACACATGAATGTGTGGTGCATAACAAATATTACAGAGTTTCCTCAGCAACAGTTACAGACTTTGGGGATGAGCAAATTGAAAAAAGGCTGCTAAACTACACATTAAAAATAAGGGGCACGGCATCTAACCAAATATAGTCACTATAGATTCCAGGTGATGAATGATATTAAAAAATGGTTTAACAATTTTTTCAGAGGACATGCGTGGCAGTACAGCCACTTCATGGACCAAGATCTTTCTTCTCTGTTAGCTACACCAATGTCCCCTTAAATGCTACCTTAATGTCCCACAAATAAAAAGCAATGGTATTTTTGTTAGTGTTAGAAAGGTTTTGTACATGAGATATTTATCTTATATTTACTACAAAGGTTTTAGTAATTCATTGTGATTGAAAGAGGCCAGAATTGCCATCCCACCACAGCTGCCATACACCACAAACAGTCCTGGGATCTCTGCTCCATTTTACACAGGTAAATGTTGAGAATGTGCATGCTCCCTCCCACGCAACCCTATGTCGACAGGTGCTGGGTATTTTTAGACAGGAAGGTTTGAAGATGCAGAGAATGCAATGCGAATCCCCAGGAGTCAGATAAGGTATTGCTTGGTTTCAACACACAGCCTTGTGGAACACGACATGTTCCAGCCCTATAGAGAAAGAAGCCTCAGAAGAGAAAAGACCGAAAGCTTAGAGCTCCTTAGCTTCCCTGACCTTTAACTGCTGATGCTATGATCTGCAAATACCGGCGCTAAGTAGCCACTCAAATACTGAGTAACTGAAATTCATCAAAGCTCATTTAACTACCCATTTCCTCATAACACCCTTTACTCTTTCTCTTTTTTCTTCCTCTAAATCTCAAGATTTCTTTATGTCTTTCTCTTCCCCCTAGTTCTAAGTACTTTGGTGAATTAAGATATTGCAACATACAGATGTGGAGGCACAAAGTGCAAAAGAACAAAGGAAGATTATGAAAGACAGGCCCCAAAGGTACCCTGGGCAGATATAACCAAAAACGGCAACAATGAAAATGGGTCTGTTTCCATGGATGGCCAAGAAGAGGAGACTAAGTGAACCACAGGCAGAGAACATTATTATAGTAAGTAAAACCATTCCACTATGCAACAAGTAAACTGAAAACTATTTACTGTATTACTGTAAACTACCTTATTTCACAGGATGCAATCAATCAGAAATTAATAATTCAGTTCATTTCCTAGGGCATACAATGAGCTCCATAATGTTTGGGAGAAAGACTTTTTTATTTCTTGATTTCGCTCTGTACTCCACAATTCCACAATGTATAAAACCTACCCTCATTTCCACATGGTGAAATCAAAGTGCACAAAAATATGCTTAAATATAAGCTGAGAATGAGCACTTTAACCACAGGTTAATTGTTTGATTACAAATCTGAAATTGTGGAATACATAACAAAATCAAGAAAAATATACAAAGACAGTGTTATCACGTCAAAGTTCAGATTTGCCCCCATTCATTGTTACATCTGATAAGTTCAGAAGTTTTACTATTATTTCAAAAGCAAGAATTCAAGCAAACCATGGTTCATCTGAATGTTGACTCAGCGCAGTGAGTGGGAATGGAGGAAAATTTACAGTGATAACAGTATGAGGGCAGAATATACAATACCTGCACTACAGACTATTATACAGAAAGAAATGAGTATCCACTTACATCAAAGTAAACAAGAAAAAATCTCTAAACAGACCTGTCTGAAATATTTTAAAAAATGTGTCTGAAATATGCGTCTGATTTATTTTTTCATTCTGTAACAGGTGGCTGTAGATGAGCTTTTAAAATGAATTACACTGCAGAAGGAGAGACAGTGTTTCTAGGGAGAGGGTTGGAGTGTGAAGGAAAGTGCAAGCTGACCCAATACCACCAGCATCTGGCCAAGCTGCTGATGAGCGTAAGTGCAAATTGGTTGCAACTGTTACAAACCGAGGCCAGTCCAAAAAGACAGAAGCTCAGGGAGTGACCTTGGGTGCCATCCATGGGGAATATGCTGGAGACAGAGTCCAGCTCCTGAAGGGTTACGATAAGTGAGGCTTAGTGGCATGTCTGATTGCCTGATGATGCATCAGACTCCTTAGCCAGCCCTTTCCATCGCGCACTTGAATGGGGATCAAATCTCACCTCTCTCAGTGGGCGGCCCAACTGCCGGCCTGTCTGCAGGATGCTCATGTCCAGACTGCTGACGGGTGTGTGTGGGGGTGGGGAGCAAGAGCCTCACAGTGAGGTCACAGTGAGGCATTAGTCAGGGCACTGCAGCATCACTCCATTTCGGGCATAAGGAGCAGCACACCAGCATGACAACACAAGGTAGTCTTACTTTTCCAGAACAACATAATTGTATAAGAATCTCTCACACCAGAGTTGTAAGTAAAACTGGAATATTACAAAATGAGTGGTGCCACAAAGTGAAAGGTTTGTCATCCCTGTTTTTTCTTCTTCTTAATTTTCAATGCAGAATTGTGTCTGTAAATCTGTTGCATTACAAAACATGTCCTGTCAACTGCACATGACCATATAGCCCAGCTGCTGGACTGTGCTATGAAAGAAAGAGACAGTGCTATATTGCTAATTACCACATGCAAAGCTAAGCCCCACCCCCCCCCCCCCACACACACACCTTGTCAAGCACTATCCCATCAGGTGGCCTAATCACGTGTCAGTGCCTGAATTTGCTATTTCTGTGTGCTTAAATGTGTTATGTGTGTGTTAAGTGTGTACAGTATATAAGTTGAATATATTAGCTTAAAACCCAACTTACCCAAGTAAAATTATATGCTGATCACATGGCATATTGTAATATCTATTCCCAATGCATTTAATTAGGTACTGTAAGAGGTACTACAAAGATTTACAGTGAAGCCCAAAGAGTGCTCATTAATTTGTCCTGCCTATATAGTGCCTCACTCTCTTCTCTCGATGGAGGAACTATCTCTGTTGTTTTTCATTGTACAATTACATTCCTCAAAGATATTTCATATGCCAGCACCTGCTCATTAGCAAGCCAAAGTAAAAATGGAATGTCCCTGGGTAATTAACACTGACTCATCGCTCCAACCTGGATTACAGGCCAGAGGTGCAGTGAAGCGGTGGCATGATTACAGCATTCATTCAACATCATTTTAGTTTGCGGTACGTCAGCCTTGTCTCAACATTTCCAATTCAATATTTCTCAACATTTCTTTTGTTTTTGAGCATTTGAGCTGAGACCCAGAGATCTGAAAGCATTTCTGATAAGCAGACGACAGTAATATGTTAAGCTCATCTACCCTGACGGTGCAAGTGCATCGGCAAGGCTGCCTGACATGGTCCAGACATTTTTAAACAAAAAAGGAAATCAACAATTAAAATTGTACATGTTTGCCTTCGATACAACTACAAAAATTTAGTAAGGGTGCTTAAATTAATCTTGCAAGCAACACAATACAGCATCAGGCGACTCCAAGTTACAGCAATTTCAGGCCTGAGTCTGAATCTTTCAAACCTAATTTTGTTACGGGGGCCTGATTTCAGTCAAACTTAAATGCCCCCGCTTATTTGTACAAGTTTTATAAAATACTTGATCAATTGCCTTGTCTAAGGTGTCCAAATTATTCAGGTAATATATGAAATCTGTAAAACATTATATTTCACCCATATTTGCTCCCAGAAAGAAATCATTTGACAAAACAAGCCAATTAGATTAGGCCCCAGATTTGATGTAGATCTAAGTCCAATCAAAGCAGCTGATCATCTCTGACCTCACTGGGAATTCTTAAACAATTGTTGCAGGTGCACCCGTTGAGATTCATGGATCAGTCACATAATCTTAACAAATACATGTTTGACAAGTTTGAGGATGTCTGATTTACAACTGTGGTTGAAGTGTTGTGATTATGTTGTCTTCTGTGTTTCCTTTGGTTCCATAGAGTGTTGGTGTAGTCTGGGCGTGATTGTTTGAGTGCATGCCAGTCTACAGGTTGTTCCCTGATTGGTTGGACCACTAGAGACAGGCTGTGAGGTTTCGGTAGCTTATTGGCTCACCAATGAGAGCTCACAATTTAAATCTGGTGTCAGTTGACCTGTGGGAAGAGAAGCTGATTCCTTTCTTCACAATCCCCAAACTACCATAGAGGAATATTCAGAGATATGGTAGAGGTGAGTTGCAATTTATGTTTATTTCATTTCCCCTTGTTTTTAGGAGATGGGTAAGAATGGTGTACTTACTTCAGTTCCTTTACTTTTGCTAGAATATTTAGATCCTGCTCCTAGAGTTTTTTTGTTGTTGTTATTTTGGCTATGTCCTGGATTCTCCCAGCCAGGGGTATAGCAGGATAATTGCTTTGATGGGGCATTTTCAATTCTTTCAGCTACAATTATAATCAGCTACAATAGTAAGAGCTTGGATGTAAGATCTCTATGCGCTTTACAGCTCTCTAGCTAACTAGCCTGGTGCTTATCATATGGACATATGGACACTTTCTGCAGGGCCCTTCATTCTCGAACGAGCTCCTGTTTGTCCTCGGTGCCTTCAACTTGGGGGACTCAAATAAGTATGGTAGGGTTGCCACGCATCCTTTATAATACAGAATGGCCCCATATTGAAGAATAAACTGTTGCAATCCTTACTGAATCAGTGCAGGATGCAATTTGTTCTGTATTTTCCAACACAAAATTACATACACATACATACACAGTCTTTCACAATAGCGAGAAAAACATAATCATGAATAAAATCGACCCAGATTCCCATGCAATAGTTGAGAAACGCAGAAACAAAGTGGTAGCAGGCAATGATGCGAGCACTGCTTCACTGTGAGTGTGTGTGTGCGTATTTGTCTGTGTGTGCCAGAGGCATGAATGTCATCAGCTGTTGTTGTTTATAATTACACAGTAAATTCTCAGACATGTCTATCCAAATTTTCTGACAGAGGGGTTGGGGGGGGGGGGGCGCATTCCTTATTTTCAGCATTGAAGATGACAACCCTATTGTATGATGTAATCTGTTCTGAACAACTTCTGGACACCATGTTCACTGAACATGGTGTCCAGAAGTGAACTGTGTTTGTAAATTCAGAACTCTCATGTATTTCTAAGTCAAGCTGAGGACAAGGGTTGGTTGAGTGCATCACTGAAGCACTTTGTCTAGCTGAATGGAGAAGCCTACCTGAAAGCCAGCTCTGGAGAGGGGAGAAACACACATTTATCTCCTCACTGTTCTCATACCAGTAGAGATGGTTTTAGTATAAAGCACTCAGCACAGCAAGCTTACTGCACAAGTGAAGCCTGAAGCTTGTCATAGTAAAGTAACACATTGCACTGTAAAGTATTGCACTGAGGCCGACCTACATGCAGTAACATCAGCCTTGTTTTATAAGCCCATATTTCTAGAGAACCATTTAAAATTGAGAATGTGTATGAATCTGTATTTCTCTCTGTGGTCTCAGTTCTCATATTTGAATACAGGACTGTAAAATCTTTAAAGGAGACCAAACATGACCTCCAAAAATAAATAAATACAAATGAAAACACCATCTAGATCCGAATGATTTAACTATGACTTCAGGATGCTATTTTCAAGCCTCTTCAATTTATGCACCAAACTGCAGAGTTTGATTTAATAGCTTTTGTACTGAGCAGCTTAATGGCAGAAATCTGCTTCAGACAATACTCACAGGGAAACAAGATATTTAAACGGCTCAGCTCCGTACATGTAATTACACGGTACAAAGGCTTCGAGAATTATGATTATGTTTTATAGCAGGAGAACTCAAAGCACTAGTTACTCGTCACCACCTGGTAAGATGCAAATGTGTATGAATAAAGTGGATTATAGCCACATGAGGCAAGCTTGCAAGAAATGTCTGGGCAAAAATCTGCAGAGAAGCCCACACAGGTTATGAATATGCTCCTCATTATGAATTAATGATTAAAACAGAACTAAAAAATGCAAATGAGAACAACTGTGGAGGTTTTTAATTGAAGTGAAATTTGTTAACTCAGCACCCACCATTTCTGAAACTATGAAAGGACAAGAAAAGTTGCGGGGTTAAAGTATGCTCCTGTGAATGAACCGAAAAAATCACTTGAGTCATTTAAAGCCCAAATTGTACATGACTTTGCAGCCACAGTCTCAACAATATGAGCCTTAAAAAAAAAAAAAACGGAGTGAATATCAAAAACAATCTGTCTCTGGGTAGACAGCATGACTCCACATTCCCTCTGATTGCAGACACAGAGTTGTCTCTCTCTGCTAAACTTCCCTCCACTTGCTGCCCCATGAGGGTTAATGTGCCTGTCAACATATGTCCCACCTAGCCAATAGTACATTTTATAACTGTGTTTATAAAGAACACAATTTATGGCCATGAACTGCATTCTTTTTTTGTTCCCTGACACATCATCAACCTTGCTTTGTGAAATAAAAATTGTACTCTGAGATGGGGAAGGCCATTTATATCTGCTACTAACCTGTTAACCTGTTAGCTACAACAGCTACCTCTGAATAAGGCCATACTGAGTAATGCAAAAGAGTAGTACTGAGGTACTTCCATTTTTACAGAGGGTGGACAGGCCCACGCTCCTTTGTGTTTTTGCTTTATTCAGACAGGGGAAAGCAGAGACGGTAATGGACAGAAAAGGGATGACAGCTCAGAAAGTGCCATGGCAGGGATCAAAGCCCCACCTGCACAGGGATTCGCATAGGGCTCGACAGTCTGCTGCCATGCGCACAGCAGCACACATCCTGCTCTTCCCTTTGGTTTTTATTCCACTTACAGAGTTGAGTCAGAGTTCAGTTTTCTTGCATTGTGGCTGTTATAGCCAGTAATGTTGATTTGTGCATGCAGTTTTTAAATGTATTTTTTCTTCTTTTTTTAAACTGATTTGCTGGTGGTTTAGCTTGATTTTGACTAAAACTAATATTAAGTTGCAACTGTATTAATTGAGAAGCAGATTCTACCATTACAAATATTTCAAGAAAGTAAGGCGGTAATGCTTTAACAACTTGTGACTGAGTTAAAATGCATTGAGGCAGAGGACGGAACTCGGAAAAAGAAATTGTATGAAATTTAAAAAAATGCAACTTGAGCCTGAGGTTGCTAAAGTTTTGCTTTTAAAACCGCTGGAAATTGAAGCTCAGCAAGTGGGAGGTGTTCAGTCTTTAGGTTTTGATGCAAGATATTACATCCACATGGTTCTCCCTTTAACTGGGGTTGACATGTACCCTTCTCTTTGAGCCAGTTGCTGAGGCTGTGAATTGACCAGAGAATGTCTGAATAATCCTGTTGTAATTCTGCTGGGAAAAGCACAAAACGTTTGTTGACATTATAATGAGGAGGTAAGGAAGGCTATAACTGATCCCCAAAGCTTATCACCAGACTTTCTGCCAGTATAAGAAGCAAGATGGCCAGACCCATGTGGGGTTTGCTAGAAAGCAGTGCCTGTCTGACAGGTGCTGTAAAGCTAAGGGGGTTTGTGATTTTTGAAGAATTGAAACCCAGAGAAAGATGCTTTCTCTTTATCTGAACATAAGGTTCTCCAGGATTCACATGCAACACAATTAGATTGTGTTAAAGAATGTGTCAGTTCAATCTTGTGGTAAAAAGCATAAAGGATTGAGTCAAGCTGACCTTAAATTCATACTCCCAGTGCTATGGACAAAAATGTTTGCAAATGGGTGGAATATGGTGTTGAGGTGAGGCATGTATAATTCTTCTGCAAAAATGCTGATGCTCATCCAATCAAACTTGAAGGGCTCACCCAGGATGGATTTTTGTATTGACTGCGTCAGCCCAGCAAACAATGTTAGCTATGTAAAGTTTTATCATTTAAGCACTATTGCAAATTCCCTCGTTTGAAACATGCCAAAGAAATATCCACTTTTGTGACCCCTGATGGCTTACACCAGTACTCAGTCATGGCTTTTGGGATGCAAAACCTAGCAGCCACATTCCATTCATTGATTAATCCAGGGGGGCACAAACTTTTTCAGCGATGACCCAAATATATCAATCCATGCTTTTCGCAACCCAAACTGATGTCATTTTCATTAATCACAATTAATTCATAAATATTGACAACTGATATTAATAATTGCTGACAATGGACATGTTTTTAATACCTAAAAGCTAAATGAAAGAACAAAGTTTCTGAAATTGGCAGGGAATTAATTACAGAAAGTACAGTCAAATTAACAGAATTTAATGCTTTGTCAATGAAGCATAGTATTGGCAAAGTTCTCAAAGCTGCCAGAGAGAAAACGGTAGGATAAAAACATTTCTTCTCATTAAAGTTACAGTCATCGTCCGTGACTTTCTTTTTTATTGGGACGTATCAGCCACTTATCCATTTCCAAGAGGGAAACTTTGAACAAAGTTCAAGTGGTAATATTTCTAAATATTGCAAATATTTGAGTACAGCCAATATTTCAATAAAGTTTTTTTTTTTTTGATGTCCAAAGCACAAAGACCATATCGCAATGATTAGCTAAAGCCATTAACTATCTTGCATTGTATGAGCAATAAACAAGTGAATTAGGAAGAATCGATGCTCAAATCCCATGTAGAGCAGTAGGAATGATATACCTGTCAACATTAAAGCAGGCATTTACATAACCATATGAAATACACTATCAAATGCATACAAAAAAATATGGTTTTAACTAGTTTTATTTTTTCTATTTAGCATTCATTTGCACAAACACAGAATAATATTAATGAATATTAACACCTTTTCCATACAGGCCTAATAAGGGCGACATAGCTCAGGAGGTAAGACCGATTGTCTGGCAGTCGGAGGGTTGCCGGTTCAAACCCCGCCCTGGGCGTGTCGAAGTGTCCTTGAGCAAGACCCCTAACTGCTCTGGCGAATGAGAGGCATCAATTGTAAAGTGCTTTGGATAAAAGCACCATATAAATGCAGTCCATTTACCATTTAATCACCTTGCAATGTTGCTGTATGCTACATGATACAACAACCAAATAGATATCCCCATGACCTAAGTTTGGCTGGCCGACCGACCCATAGTTTGTGCACCGCTAGCCTAAGAGCATCATGCACAATACATTGAAAATAAATGCACTGTGGGAATGCCATATTTGGTGTAAATCTGGGATAACTCATAATAATTTAACATCTCAACAGACATCTCCTGCGACATAAACTTGATTAATCAATACTGTAAGTTCAAAAATACCATTTGAAAAAGACCCATTCCTAAATCAGTGAGCCAGGTTATCATCTACAACTAACTATTGCTTTTATGAAGCTGCCCAATTTTACTACGTGGACATAAATTGCCAGGAGAAAATTTAATAAATGGGATTCCATTCCCCAAAAAGTCACACTTTACTTTGAACAAGTAGTTTTCTGGAAAAAAAAAGCTTTCTGATATAATGTTCTTAAAATACCATTCTGTAGCAGGTGTGGAATTAGGACATAATGTTTCTCAAATTAACACCTACTGAACTGTAGCGAAATCATTACAAGAGAAAACACACTCCTGCACAGTGAGTGAAATCCAATTTGCATAGGTGAACAAATTGTATTTCTTTAAAGGACAGCAAAAGGGACTCCTAGAATAGAGATGAAAAGGACTCAGGTGCACCTCCAAAATGTGCTGGGAAAAAATCAATGGAAATGGCAGAGTCCCTCAAATGTTAATTTCATTTTAAACAGACACATATTGCCATCCATAGTTTTACATTAGCTCTATACTGATGTATACTGATGTTTCAAATGCTCAAGACCCACAAAGTGGGCAGTAACAGTGATTTTAATATCTCTTATTTTAACGTGACTCTTGTTCTCACTGGTACCCTTTTTGATGATGTATGCCCCACCACATAAGCATTAATCATAATTTATATTTTTGGTCATGCATGAAATAAAGTCCCTGATGGGTTTTTTTTTTTTTTTTTTTTTTTTAGAAAAGTGAGACTACTTGTAAATAATTTATGGACACAAAGAACAAGCCTAAATCGTATCTAAATGCAAATTTCTTCCATATCATTTGGTGGACTGAAGCATCTTTTTTGTCAGTTCCTCACCTGGTGCCTGTGAAAGTACGTTTCAAGGACTACTGTGGTGTATGGTCATGCAGTTTTCAATGCAAGAAAGTCTTGGGTAAAAAAAAAAAAAAAAAAACTTACAGCTTAACAAGTGAAAGTTTAAACTGGTCAAAGTTTAAACACTTTTCAGATGTTCACTGTCTACTAAAGCATTTCACCCAGCAGTTTAACCCCTGCATCTCATGCTGAATTTTGAAGCAACAGCAAAGAAAATGGTTTGAGAGGCCAACACTGCTCTTTCTGTTCTTCAGGAAACTGGCTCTTTTCACTGTACTGAGTCCTACAGATCTATAGAAGCCAAAAACCAATTAAAGAAAAAGAAAAATCTCCTGCAATTAAACTCCTGCATAATTATTTCCTTTGCTGTGTCAAGAGTAATTGCAGACAAAAGAGGCTAGAGGGAATTGAATCACCATTAAAAGTAAAAAAAAAAAAAGTACACTGCTTTGTTATTTTACAGGGATCTGTTGATAGCCTTCAATGGAAAATACCTATGCCTAGTACATCAGGGATCAGATGTGAAAGGGGTCCACTACCTCCCACTTGGCCTGTTTCCTACGTTTCTCCTAGGGTCATACAATCAGTAACTGATTGCATAAAAATCGTATTGGCCTAGAATTTCATGTTTTCATTCAGTTTCAGTTTTCAGTTGTGCAGTAAAGCACACAAATTCCATCTAAAATATTGCAGCTGGGGAGACCTCTGGGAGAATTCAATCTAAAAAGCATAAATGCTTGGGGAATATCTGCCCAGCTGATGCTAACATTTAAAAAAACTTCATAGTGGAGAGAGAATTGCTATGTACTTATAATTTACTGGGGAATGAATAAAGGAAATGATCATGCGAATGCACCTCAGCGGCCCTGCTAACTAGCTCCCGAGGTACGCAGAGTAATCTGACAACATACCGGAACAAAAGCAGAAATATTCTGACAGATGATGATGGCAGTGTCGATCATATATGTCAATCACTATTGGGGAAGTCGGCAAACTCTAATTCGCTGAAAATGGGATGCCTTAATGGAAGCAGAACGGTTGGCTAAGACTGTCTGTAGAAGGCAATCATAGCATTCAGCTGCTTAAGCTTGTTGGCACGCCTCAGGGCAGATAGCCGATCTCTGCGCATCTCAGATGACCGAACTCCAGTTGGCCTCAGAGAGCCCCAGCTGCCCATGGATGGAAGAATGACACCATTTCACAAAATGGGTGGGCGGACATAGAACTGCTGCTTCATTTTGCCTTCTTGGATATCTCTTTTGTGTTGTTTGAGGTTGTATAAAAGTCTACATTACAATACAGAATACAGAATAACTTCCCAACTATCACAAAATGGTTTTTATTTTATTTTTTACATTTTTTACTTTAATTTTTACTTCGGTGCAGTAGGTTTATGAAACTTTTTAAATGTATTTTTTCTATCCCCAAAGCCACAGCTTTCCAATTAAATTGTAAATAGGCCTTAATCACGCCATTTCTGCTGCCACACATTTCAAGAACACAAAATCACAAGAAAATATCGCTTTGACACCCCATATAAAACAATGCTGTATTTTCCTAATTTGGCATGCTGGGTTCAAGGAACACCGGCACTAGACCCCTGTGGGTCTTTTGCACCAGCGGCACTGTGGTTCCCAGACGCTCGTGGAAGGTAAGAAACTAAAACACAGGATAACTGTTTGCATGGCAATACAGTATTGATTATTTGTAAGGATCTTTAAAGATGCATGCATTTACCAAACCTCCAACCATACATCCTGCATTTAAAATCAATCAGATGTTCTTCCTAGACATGCTAATTGAACAGTGACAGAGCCCACCCTGGATAACTTACAACTTACTGCTGCATGCCTGCGTAGAAAAGCACAGGGGCTGACTAGAGCTGAATCACAGAGCCAACTTTCTTTCTCTCTCTGTATGTCTTAGTCTCTTTGCCTCACTCAATCTCTCTCCCTAGTCTTCTTTGTCTCTCTGTCTGCCTCTGCGTTCATTTCAAAGCCAAAAAGAAAAGGACCTGTTAAACTTGGTACTGTCTTGCATTAGCAAAACAGTCCTAAAAGAACTGTGAGTCCTTCTACCTGATGGGCACAACCCCCAGCCTTTTGAGAGTAAACATCGGATTTTATTTTTCAGTAAATAATAAATGTGCACTTCACATCATATTCCTTGGTATAATTCATTCCATGACACTTTTTAGGCCTGCTGTTCACAAATGGTCTGTTATTCTCATTATTACAGCGAAATACTTGAGTGTCAGCAATTGTATCAGAGAGGTCATGTGACCTGAGCTGGACCTGTTATTAGGTGATAGCAGCTCATTAGCTTCCCTCTGCAAAGCCTCCCTGACTTGTGGCCATGGTTATCTAACAGCGACAGGGGCGGGCATGAACATATTAACCTTTTAAAGCAGATGATTGCTGAACACTTTCAGATTTGGTCTAGCAAATGAAAATATCACAGATATTCAGAAGAAGAGGATTATGACAAACTCAGCAGAAAACATAGGAAGATATTAGTCACAAGGGAGGCAAAGATACGACAAAATTGAACACCTTTTTGTTTTTTTAGTCCCCCCCCCCCCCCCCTCCATTGGGCCTCTCTCAAATATTATGTGATTTACCTTCATTTTAATTGCAGTGACAATTTCGGGAAACGTGGGTTGGGAATTCAAATTTCTTTGCCAACTTATGTACAGGATTATTAAGTGGCTAGATTAAGTGATTTTAACAACCTCTGATTCAACATATCACCAAAAGGATGAAAATAAGGTATCACATAAGGAAATTGCTGTTTACAAACAGTAGCAGCTGAAATGATTATGTATCACAGAGTTTGCTATTTGCTTTGTTTTCCGCTTGTCACTGTATCATTGTTTGTCTTTTCCCATTACATATCGTGTTGTAGCCATCTAAATTTTTCATGGCTTTTCTGAAAGCACTTTGTGACAGTTTCTTTGCACATGAATGCTACATTGAGAGAATGTGAGGACTGACGTATCCACTTCATGACGTATAAAGACTGCAGAAGCTTTGATGTTGCAGAGAAAATTTCTTTCACACAAAACAGAAAAAAATTGATCTGCAGACTCTCTGGCTCATTGGAGAATGTATGGCAGTAAAGGTGGGTGGGCCAGATGGACTGTGTCTCTACCGAAGACGAGAAGCATGTTAAAAATCCTGACAGCTTTCCAAACTTATTTTCATTCAGTGTCATGACATAGATGTTGACTCAGTTGGTGCTCAAACTCACAAGATAGCAGCTTTTTCGGGGTTGTTGCTCTGGAAATTATTAAGAACATAGAATTTGTGGAAAAGCACTCATCCCAAGTGGATCCTTTTGGCAAAGCCCTGGTGTTGGAGCAGCTGGTGTGGCCATACAATTATCATAATTTAACACTCTGCTGTATCTTTCCCAGTGCTGTGCCTATTTCTAGACATTATTTTTAGATTTGCAGAACAGAAAATCCTTAGGAGTGGATGTAAAGTTCCATATGACTTGTGAAACAGCCAAACCGCATTGACCCCACTATAATGAGCAACTGTGAAGGAATCGCTATTTGGAAGAAGCCGCTTCTTTTTTATGCGTGTGAAAATGACAAAGCAAGCATGGGCTCTAGAGCCCAAAACACACTTAATTTATAGTCAATGATATCATGTCCTTGTTTGGATAAGGTTTGGTTACATGGCTATAATTTGCTATATGGGATATTCAGGTTTAATAACCTTTCCTTTTGTCTGTCAACTTTGCCCCTGAGACAGATATCACAGGAAGTTATGTTGTAACATTGCAGATGAATGTAATGTAGTTATAAGAAGTTTCCAAAACACCCAAATAATTTGTAAATAAAACATGGGCGTTACTTTTACTTTAATAAGCTGAATGTCCTTGATGGTAAAACTTTAAAAAAGAACTTCATCATATCTTCAATGTCAGCATGCAGCAATCTGAATTCACACAGTAAGATATGCCTTTCCAAAATCCCTTCTGGGGGTTTAGGACTGAAAAATGACTAGAAATCCAATGTGGCAGCCTCACTGTAGCATGTGCATAGTTCACACACTAAATGATGCCTAAATAGCACACACACTGAAGTGTAGAGCACAGCTTAAATTGTGATATATTCATAGGTATAATGATGAAATCCTAGTATGACCATTTTCTATAAGGCTCTCAAGAGAGAATGGAACTTTAACAGAGTCAGATTTCACTGAGCATTTTATTGAAAAAAGTTGAGAAAATGGATATGAGAAAAGGAAGGATGTCTATCAAACCCAAGAAATGGAATCACAATAAACAGGTACTAGATAAAACTACTGAATGACTTCACACTCAAACAACCCACAGGGGCATAGGCTGCCTGTGTTTCTATTTTAAAAAATGTCAGACTAGTAAAATCAGGCTGGCACTGATTGTAATAGACTGACATTTACATAACTTTTTTTTTTAGAAAACAAATCCTATAAATGTCCTTAAGGATATTTAATCATGTAAAACTGATCAGACTCTAAAAATGCAGTTTTCTGGATTCTGAAATATTTGAAAGTAAGCCTTGAATAAAGTGCAGAAATCAAACACATACCAAATACAGGGCCTTGGAAGACTATTTAAAAAGCTTGGCACAGCCAACACAACTCTTAATATCGCCACTTTACAGATACATTTCCATAATCAAGATCATAATCATTGTCATAATAATAATTCTGCAATGAAATGCAGTATGGGATACATGAATAATGCATGTTTAACAGGCTAAAAATAGTAACTGGTTTGGATGGATGTTTCTGTGGGAAGATTCCAGTCAGGAATCTTGGCTTCTCAACAATTATACAGTTCTTTCAGTTGTGCCCCACAAAACCAGGCCACAGGGTAATATATTGTTGACTGGGCCCCTTGTAAGCTCATACATCCTTTCATCCATGCTACTTATATTTGTCTAGACAGAACCAAATATAAAGTCTGCTTATAATTCTGTCAGCGATCATATACATATTAAACTAATCCCTCCAACTCCCTCTCAGCAGCTCTAATATAAGGATGCAGTTTGAGTGAGAGATCAGGGTGCCTACCTCCAGCCACTGTCCGTGTGACTGCATCTTGAGAACGACGCAGGGGTCGGGCTTGGACAGGGTGTCCCTGTCAGATATCCCCTTGCACATGACACGCAGCTCCACCTTGGTCAGGCAGGGGCTGCTGAAGAGGCCCAGGGAGTTGGCTGCGGACTCATAGATGTTGCTCATTTTCTTTGTGCTGCTGGGAGGAGGGATGCAGGGACAGAGGAAAGGGACAGCTCAGTCAGACGGACAACTTGCATAGGCCTGTCAGCACAGCAGAGGGCAAGAGTTCATTTGGGCACACAGATAGAGGGTCAGAGGAAATGGCTGGTGGACAAGAGACATTAATGTTACCAACCGCAAGATCGATCAATTTTTCACTTGGCAAGATGCCAAGTCACACAATTTAGATCTGTTTAGATCTTTAGAAATGCGCGGTAACATTTACGAGTTAGACCAATTATGTAGTGGAATTTTACAGGTTTCATTAATGTGACATGAAAGCCACTTCTTAGAAAACCAACTGATCAATAGTTATGGGTTACTCAGCATTTCCGTATATACCATATATGGGGAATGCTAAGCAAAACTGTCATCCCCCATACCAATAACATGAATACTCAACCAAATTTGATGAAAGAGACAAAATACACAAGGTTGAAATTGAAATGTGCTGCCCTTAGAAGAAATACATTGTTAGCTCTATTGACTCTATACATCTATTGACTCAGGTAGGGAGGAAAGAGTCCTAATCAAACAGGCCCTCGTTTTGTAATTGGATTTAGATGGATGTTTGTAGGAATGCAGCCAGGTGGCTTAATAGCAAGTGACAGAGCAGAATAGAAGTCCTGAGGCTGACAAAAACAATTGAACACACCTTGGAGAGAGAGAGAGCAGTAAGATTGATTTAACGTTACAACCAGTCAAACACCCTGCCCCCCCTCCCCCCAACCAAGCCCATCACCAGATCAAGCAGATAATGTACAAACGTCTGTTTATCGTATTATAAAGACCACATTATGTTGTTTAACCACTGACAGTCTGTAGGCAAGAAGTGGTTTATCTCGATGGATTTCTGTCCTGTGATTATACAATAAATGAAGCAAAAACAAAAAGAACAAGGATGCCCACACTTAATCAAACAAGGGGGATGCTGGCCATTCTTAAAGTCCAGGAAACTAGATTCAAATAGTGGTTATGGCAAATGATTGTCTTCTTAATATTTCTTTCAAGTGTTTAACCCAATTATACCTATTTAATTGTAATAAACATTCAATTTTTGTGCCCTGTTCAGCAGATGAGGACAGGGTGGGCATGTATCCTGCACTCATTAATATTCATATCCATAAGACACATCATGTAAACAAATCCTCCTTGCTAGGCTAGAGCAGGTTGTCCCATCCAGTAACATTAGACTACCAGACAACATGAAAGATGACCATTGTAAAGCTAAACCTGCAGATCATTCAATGTATAATAATGCTGCAACACTGAGCTACTGTACACTAACATTAGACTCGATAGCATTCTCAAACTTCGGACATTACACTCGAATAAAGAAAGGCCTTAATTCCACATATCTAAGCTTGAAAGCAATTTAATTATTGATAGTTAATGGTAGGACTGCTTACCAGTTCATTATGCATCTGTTTTGCAGTCTTAGGATTTTAATGACATTTACCCAGTTAACACCGCCCACTGAAAACCTGGCGTTTAGCCAAGGGGGAAAGCAAGCCAATCTCAGCACAGGGTTTTCAACGTTTTTTTTGTTTTTGTTTTTTTTTGTTGCAAGAATCATTTTAAACTATTTCTGGGTCATTTGTGAACGCAAAAAAAGTATCACAACAACATATCAGCAGATTTTAGTTTCCTGGGCCTTTAAGTTATTTAATTGTTTCATTAGAAGAAAAATTTTCAGCATCCACCTTCATTAATAGACATACAGTAAGTTATGTTAGCTTCTTCAACCATTATTTCTCATCTCCTTTGATCATGATTATGAAAACCGCATATTAAATAATCTTATGAATGCTTAAAGACAGACAAAAATGACATCTTAAACATAACCCGCAGATCTTCAAACTCAATAAAGCACTAAAATATACATGGTTTGATCAATTGCATTAAATTCAACCTACAAGTACAACGTGCAGCAGTGAGACTTGCACTCCCTGCAATCCAGCTGAATGGTTCTCGCTCGTCCCGACCACAGAGTTTCTCCACCCTAGCTCTCTAGTGGTGGAACAAACTCCCCATTCCTCTACGAACCAATCTGTCATTGCTAAACTTTGCCGTAGTCTGAAGATGCATTTCTAGCTATCACTACTCTGCAGGGAAATCTAGGATTGCTCTTATCACTTGTGTCCTTCTATCTTGTTCCTCTAGCACTTTCAAGTTACACTTGTATCTCCATCCAGCACTTATATTGCACTTGTATCATCTAGATGTTGTAGTGTGTCGTCATGCCTCCTAGTTTGACTTACCATAACTATATCTTTCTGACCTAGCCTATGCTTACTGTGTGAACTGGACTTAATGTGTTCATGGCCATGGATAACTGTTACATAATGAGCATTGCACCTTATCAGACTTGTGATTTGTAATTGTAACAATGACCATCAGTATGCACTTATTGTATGTCACTTTAGATAAAAGCGTCTACTAAATAAATGTAATGTAAAAGGGGAAAAAAAAACATTCTTTAACTTCAGAGAATAGAAGACTGATATCTGTAGATATAATAAACAGAACAGAGTGCTCTGTTGTACAAAAAAAAAAAAAATCCCCTTTCCTTCTACTCTTATATTGACTACTATGTTGTACCTAAGCCATGGGGAACACCCAAAGAAATAAAAAAAAAACCTGTCACAGTGGTCATATTGCTTGGTAAAGTGCTTGCAATGATTGGAAGGCCCTGCCAGATGGGACCATACCCAAATATTTGTTCAAGTTCAAATCCAATTCCTCACCTGATATAGAAACAAATGTAATTCTGGAATGTCAGGAGATGGTCAGATGCTTTATGTGTGCACCTACTCTGGACAATATATTGGATATGGTTTGAACAATCTAATAAATCTATATATGTGAAACCTACACACTTGTGCGCATGAGGTATGTGTCATTTAAAAACAGTATATTTTTCAATCAGTCTAACAGTCAAACAAATTTTAACTGTCCCTATTCCACAGACATGGACCCAATAATAAATGTACACAATCTTTTAAAAAGTAATATCAAGCTTTTTGTGTAGAATTTAAACAATTTAAAATATTTATAAGTACTTGAAATAATTTAAAGAAATAAAATTGCGATCCTTCTTCAACTACCCTCTGCTCACTGTTGTTGCAAAGACAGGACGGCTGAATTATGATGTCTGGGAAATGAGGAAGAACTCAATCATAAGATAACACCAGTATGATTTCAATCAATTTATCATGTCTACAGCAGAGCTATAATTATTCTTCTCTGACAGAACCTATATTAAAAGTCAGGATCGGCAGAGAAGGATAAAAATGAATAAAAGCCATAACTAGGCCCTCCAGGTAGCCCATCCAGCTAAAGCACCAGAGAGATCTTGGTGCAATGACACAGTGACACGGGCCAAAGCCCGTTATGGCATTACCCACAGAGGGAGATCTTTTATGGCAGGATTGTCCACTCCTCACCTCCTCTGGTCCATCAGGATCACAAATGACTCCTATAGTCACCCAGGTGTCAGCATTCTTACATAACGCAGATGTATTCGGTCTTGTGCAGTTATTTTATGCAGTTGCAGTTTTAGCATCCTTTTATGTTTCCATATGGATTTTAGCAGTGTGAATTCATAATTTGTATTGTGCTTCGAGGTCAGCTTAAAAATTTTATTGGTGGAACATTACACGTACCCTGAGAATGGCTGTGAGCGCATCCACAAATTCTCCTGAAATAACAACTCTGCAACTGGCAGTTATAACAAACATTGAAGCAGTGTGATCCTTTTTAATGAATTGTTCATTCTGCATGCTACAAGCTATTATGTATGTGTACTTTTTCTCTAAACAGTTAATAAAAAAGAGAATCAGCGAATCATATATAGGCAACACATTGTACATGTAAGTTGTTACAAACATTATATATTACTTGCTGCCCACTATCTACTTGCTAACTGTATTTAGGAATGGCTTTCTAACAGCAATATCAGGCTTAGAATAAGGAACCCTATATCAACTGCACATGATAATGAAAGTTCAGACATGCTTTAACTACATCCACTGAAATAATTATTCTGCTAAGCATTATTAAACACACATATTAAGCACAGCATTTCATATCCACTATCAGATGGCACCGGACTTTTTGAGGGCTCTCTTCCCAAAAGCTAAAAATATTTCTAGAAGAGAAGATTCTAGAAGAGAACACCAAAAACTGTCTTTGGTTAAATGTGGGCTTGCATTCCAGAACTGGAGTAGATAAGCTTGAGCAGAGGGATCAGGCACTCAGGCACTCAGGCATGGACAGTAATGTTTCTGCTGTGAAATATTCATCACAGAACATTCGCTCAGCCCCCCTAGTGACAGGAAGTAGGGTTCAGCCCAGGCTGTCAGAACTGGCCTGTGGAAAAAAAAAAAAATCCCACCATGGTTATAAACTGCATTGCCATTCTATCTCCCCTATACACAGCAGAGCCACTTTGCTTTCTTCAGGTTTTGTGTTCTTTCGCCCCAGAAAATGTGCTGTAAGAACTTGGGTGCAAATCCTGGTGCGAATGAGGGAGCTGCTTGCTTGGCAGACATTTAGGAAGAGCTTTCAAAGGCTGTCCTGACTCCAGGACTAGCTGGGGAGCCACTCGGTGGATTTATTCCAAGCTGAGGGAAGCTTTGTTGAGTCTGGGCAGAAAAAACCCAGTATCACCTGGTAGAACGAGGAATTACGATCTCTGTATAACCTGGAAACCCACAGAGGGCACAGTATTTAGGTCTCATTCAGCACCCCACGTTTCTGTCCTATACATGGGATGGGCTGACTTTTTAAATAGTACTACTATTATTCTTTGCTGGTACTTATCTAATATTATCGATTACAAATTCAAGACCTCTTTCCGTTGTTCCTGCCTGCTTGCTGTTCCAGATGGCAAATGAGTTTCTGAGGCTCTGCAGGAGGGGGGCTTGTTATACATGGCTCCCCCCCGCTAAAATAATATCTTCTCACTGCTAATGAAAACGCATCACCCATCATCACTCATTCTCGTGTCATGCCGTCCTCTCCCATTTCCCATGAAGCCTAGTCTTGGGCTGGGCACGGTCCGCCAGCCACATTCTCCTGCCTCAGCTGATATCAGCAGCATCTGTGCTTGGGATCAGGACCAAGTTTAATGATGTCTGTTTCCTTTATTTGTGAACCTTTTTATGAAGGTGTGGCCTTTTCCCCCTTAGCATTCCTTCTTTATGTACCGCACAACAACTTTTGTTTTGTCACGTCAGAATTAGCTCTGGAATAGTTACAGTATATTACTTGCAGTAGTTCTGCTACAAACCTATGGTATTTTCTGTTTCTTACTGTGTCCGTGTAGTACTGTAATCCTAAAACACACATAGATAACAGATTTAGATTTCCTGCCAAGGAGTCAAACCTGCTATATTTCAGCTATAATTTAAGTTCCTTAAAAGCTAACCAACATTGTCACAGCCAATATAAAGCATTCCCTCCAAGTCAGCCACCCATTGCACACTCAATTTCGAGTATGTCACCCTGTTCACTTTCCCTGAATGTCTCAACCTGGACACAACTTCACTGAATCAATACTTCACCCAAACCCAGATGGGCTTAATAAAAAATCTTGCATCAGCATTGTGACACATCCTCTTCCTTTTCTGAAACTCAGTTGTGCCTGAATCTGTTTGCTCTTTATAGTTCTGTTTACATAATGTGCAACTACGTTTCACAAGCACAAACAAGCACAAGCTTGTGTCTGAACACCGACATGGACGAATTGCATTTATATGCAGAATACATGCCGTAAATAAACACATCCATATGCATACCCATGCTGGGAGTGGCAGAACACACTCCTCAGTATGGATGATATGGATGGATGATGGATATTTATTTAGCCAAATTTCCTTACACAAATGCAAACACACACGAAAACTCACACAATCTCTCTGGCATCTGACCACACACACACCATGCACACAAAAACAATCATTCGCCTCCCCGATAAGCCACGACTTTATCTGCGAATCCTGCAGGCATCCAAGCAGTTCTCATAGCTAAAGCACAATAGCAGAATAGCCCTGGCTCCATAAAATCCATTCTCCATGTACAGCATACCAACATATATTTCTGGTAGATAATAGGAGATAAAACAATGAACTACAAGCTTTACATTTACAAATGAACACAATTCCATATATATATTGACTTGTTGATAAAACAATTTCATGTTTCAGTTGTATTCATAGGTTAATACCTAACCTCACATGAATAGTTTTTTTTTTTTAGCTTTTTTTCTTCCAGAGAACTTCTCTAAAGACTGAAGGTACTACCTAGGTTTCAATTTATTTTGGTCCAAAGTCCCTATATTAAATAACTCACTGCCATTAAATAGTTATGCATCCATTGCATTCAGCTATAAACACAGTAAACACAGCACTTTGTGAAAGGCTAACCACAAACTTGGATTTTTCACCCTTAATAACTGAAGGCATTCAAGTGGTTAGAGAGAGGAATTGATTCATTTTAAATCAGGGCAAGCGTGTAGCAGGTAATGGGCGAGGCAATTCCATTCTCTGGTATGAGAAGGCTCTATGCCTGTCCCATCATTTGCTCCCTCCTTGGGAATGTTTTGTTTTGAAAGCTAATACATTTGTCCAAAGTGATGAATGTTTACCTAGCAAATGCACTCAGAAGTTAAAGTGAGACATGCCTATTGAAATGAATGTGGAAATCAACCTTTTTTTCAAAAAACCAAAAGCAAATATGATTAAGCATCAAGGTGTGTGTTCATGTGTGTTTCTGTGCATGTAAGCATGTACATATGTGTGTATGAGTTGTGATGCAGGTCTGGTTGTGACCACCGTGTCACGTGGTGAACAGACTGAAACACAAATAGGGGGTAACTACACTTGTTACCCTTTATTCAATCCTTGAACTGAAAATAATAGAAAGCCTTTTGAGAATAAGAAAAGCCGACCTGGTGCCCAACACATTCAAGGCAAAGTCGGGCAAAAATACAAAATCAACAAAGGAAAAGGGGTATGAAACGCAGGGTCATCCAGGAAACCAGCCACACAGTCCAATAGGTGAAAACCAGGCCTTTTTATAAAAACCAATATTTGATAATTGAGCACAGACATAGTGATTACCATGTATCACAGCTATGGTCATACCTGTTTGTAAGGCTGGTGGTGCCTCCTGGAGAACAGCATCATAACTTCCTTCCTGGCGCCTGTGTGTATGTGTATGTTTGTGCGCATGTGTACGTATTGTGCAGATGTTTGTGTGCATGGGAATGTGTGAGTGCATGAGTGTGTCAGTGTAGGAAATACAGGGCCTCTGCCTTACATCACACATATGAAACCACAAATCGCGTTTCTGATACCCATCTGCTCCTCTGGCAGCACAGGACACCGTTCCACTTGTGATTTATTTTGCAGGCTATTGAAACAGTCACAACTTTCTTAAAATCTGCAGAACAGAATAATGGTGCAACACAATGCAATGCGCTCAAAGCAACGCGTCTCCAAGGTAGCAACAGCGAATTCAGTTTCACAGCAAAAATGAAATGCACGTTGATCCCGTGAGAACGTCATGCAGAGGTCATTGTGCCGTTCAGTAAATATGTTCCTTTCTTCTTCCCTCTTGCTGTAAACTGTTCAAAAACTACAGCTTCTGAATTCAATGGTGCTACAAAAATTAACAGAAAATAGGTAACACTTCTGGGCCAGGTGCTTGGACTGATGGTGAATAATGACAATGCCTGGTAAATTACGATACTGCTGTTTTTACATTCCTCTAATTCTTATTTTGCTACCAAAGAATGATTAAACTATTCAGCATCACATTAAACACACCTCATTAGTCTCTTTTTCCATTCATTTACCTTGCCGACCAGTGTAATTATTCAGTTTGACGTGATCTGCTCATCAGCTGTAACAATAAATTGTTGATGCTAACAAGGCCACCAGCAAATTTACAAACGATAGCTCGTTATTCTTCAGACAGTCGACAAATTAGGCTCTGAATTCACTTATAAATAGTGGAAATAGAAAAACAATGCGACTCCAGACGCACTTGTGAACCAACCTGCTATCACAGGTGTGTCAGAGCAAAAGATTGTTTTCCAATCACTAATGGGTTGATGTTGACATTACATTAATGAGTTGACAGTCTCAAGAGAAAGACATAGTTAGATTAATACCACTGGCCCTGAAGGTGTAAATTGGTACCACAACCTGTAGCAGATTGTGCTGTCAGAGACAGGGCCTTCAACAACACGCTAACAATCCTGCCACCCCCCACCCACCCATGCAGGTGCGCACACACAGTCAAGCTCAAACATTATAGCATATATACACAAGCACGTTGCACAATGAGCAAGCAGGGTAGATGTCAATGCAACAAGACTTATTTTTATGGCAAGCCAAACCAATGTACTTACAGATCTCGCTAGTGAGGTGCCTGGGGCCAAAAACTAAAATCTTCACCTTATCTGAATTTAGCTGGAGGAAGTTAAGAGACATGCAGTCCTTGATCTCAGCTAAACAGTCCTGTAAAAGGACCACATTATTTCATACGACCACTACACTGCAATTTCACTGGCTTGTCATTCGGCCATATGTTTACAGAAGTGCTGGAAAAGTAATACCTGTATAAAGGTATGATATGAGCCAAAATACCCAATTTCATTTTTTGTAGGAGGAGTGTGTTTTTCAAATTTTCTTTGATGGAAAATATGGCAGACTGTATGGGACTTTGAGGAAAATTTGTTCCTCATGAAGAGAGGGACCAAATGGGAAGGGGACCAAAAGGCAAATGGGGCACAGGAACATCAATGTTATCACATGCAATACAGTGCCACCAGGTGTTCAATCTGCACCATAATGTAAAGGATCCAAGAGTTCAGCTATCCAAATACGCCTACCAAGTTTGGTGATTCTGGGCCATTTCAGCTCATAGTTATTTGAGGTGAAAGCTGAGGAAAAATGACATTGAAAAGAATCATAACAAAAACGATGGGGTTCCGGAAGCTTTGCTGCTTCGACCCCTAATTATAGAGCAGAGCCTAGCAGATGTTAGCACTCAAGAGTCTGGAACGGCACAAATCACTGCCTTGGACTGGCAATTCCTTGTGCGGCACCTTCTGAAATCACACAGTTTTCAACTAACAATGGTCCGGTAACATAATATATGTTATACATAAAAACAAACCCATTCAAATTTTCTTAGAAAATTTATGAACTATTTATGAACTCACAAGCAAATAATTTCTTTCCTAATAAAACACAATCAGATTTAATAAAAAAATAAATTTCTTCAATTTTGGTTGAGTTAGCAGAGAAACTACGCATACATGTAGTTGTCCAAGAATGAAAAATGTTAGCCTTTATGAACTTAATTGTTTTTTAAGCATGTGAGTTTACATACAAATAGAATGGAGATATCAGCAAGGGTCGATATTTTCTCTCAGATCTCCAGATGGTATCATTAAACTGACATCATAAACACACAGAGGAAGTCTAGTATTGATTTTGCATCCAATTTTACCAGTACATTTGGGAATGCACATGACTCACCACAGCAACACATGCAAACACGCAAGTGTACACACACTCTTGCTTTTCACTTTAAAAGCTGCAGAGCTGCCATGGCTACTGTACAACAGGAATGACATAACAAGCAGCTGCCTGGTTCCCAATCAAAAATACAAGTCACTAGTGAGCAAAGAGGCTAGGTTTATCCTGCCACTATCTTTCTGGGACGCACTGTGGCTACTGACTCTCTCACACAATGAAGACTGGGGCATCATTACACTATGAACGAGTGGGCTTAATTGGATGCATAAACAGGGCAGGAACCCTGTTTCTCTTTATTTTTAGTCTGGCTTGAAAGAGAGGAGGAAGATCACACGATGAGGTGTGAGTGAGGAAGTGACGAACATGAGAAAGAAGGCTCATTGTTCTCGGCCATGTTCGGCTGGTAAAATCCTGGTAGAAACCCGGTGGATAGAGTCAGCCTTTCAGTTCAGTGTGATATTTTACGCTCAACCAAAACCCTGATTGATCCTTATGAGGAGCTACGATCAGTGATCTCTGAGCAATTAACCAGCATGAATGCTAACTGCTGATACAGAATGCTCATCCATAATCAGACATGTCCAGCAGCAGCCCTCTTGCCACATTCAGTTGAATTCCTGAGACAGAAGAGCACCAGTTGACACAAGCATCACTTGTGCCACATATATGGCAGTGGTGTATCCCTTCACAAACCTGTCACAATCTATATTTCCAATTCTCCAATCAAGCATAGCCTTCTCCAATTGAGTGGACCTTGGTTTCTCCTGACTAAATCAAATCATTCTCACTTACAACAACCCTGCTGCTCATGCATAATATGCCAGATAGATATATGCAAACTGCATCCTAAAATGTTGGTGGCATTTTGTTCAATGTACCTGAAGCCAATCAATGTCAAGCAGGGATACAGCTACGTGTTACCAGGATTTTACCAGCAAAACATGGTGAATGATAAGGGAAACGTACTGCAAACCGACCAGTAACTCCGGTCCCTATCTGCCTATCCAAATCAAACTGAAAAATGGCTAGTCTTCGAAGGCTACTGGGCACAGGGTGGCTTCAGTGGGTTGGCTAAACGCTGAATTTGGGACAGTTAGCCGATAGTCAGAAACCAAAAGTCCAAATAGCGTACCCGCAACAGAGAGTTGAATCTTCACCCAGAGTAGCTTCAAAAATAACGAAGGAAAAATAGCAAATTGAAATAACAAACTTGTGTCCCAATGGAAGGATCTGTAGTACAGCTGGGAACACACAGTCTAACTGGAGCACTATATGGTGAGCAGAGGGCAAAAAATGCATCGAGGTCAAGAACGAGTGAATAGTCAAACACAAAATCCAATCCAGTAAACAAATCTCAGCGGCAAGGTGAGAATCGGAATCAAATAAAAGAGTGAATGGTCAGAAACTCAAAATCATGGGTCAAACAACTAAAAGGGCTAAGGCAAGATTCGGAGTTAAAGGGAACGAGTCAGTGGTCATACACAAGATCTAATCAGCAAACAAACCAGAAAGGCTACACAGGAATCGAAATCAAACAAAGCAGTCACTATACACAATACACCAAGCACATGTTCAAAGAGCTAGTCTCCGCTGATAGGTGGCAAATGGAAGCTTTTTCAAGCCGAGTAACCAGAAACGGCCAATCAGATGACAAACCGGAAAGACGAAACACACACGCAACAGAGACAAATGTAAACACAAACTTACAACAGAGGTCGTGACACTTGGGTTTGGGATTACATTCACTTTCTAAATCAGTGTGCCATATGGGTTTTATAGAGGCAAATAAGCTTGAAAATCCAAATAATTGTTTTCGTAAAACACAGTTCTGGTGAAGTGAAACTGAATTATATGCTTACATTCTGTACCAAGCACAAGGTCAGTCAGGCTTCTACATTTACATTAGTCTGTCTATTAAAAAGCCGGAGGGTCCATACCACACTTATTTATATTACCAGAATAACAAAAAAGAATCACAAAGAATGAGGGGAAAATATGGATTAAACATGGTGAAATTATTAGTTAGGGAAAACATTGAAAATAAAATGTTCTTAATTTAAACAATGCAGCCTAACTGTAAGGGCAGGATGTAAGTCCTTAGCTGAGAATTACTCTGGCATAGTATTTGTAAAAGATTTTTTTTAAGCCACTTTGTCTTCAACCTCTGCATTGTGCAGAACAAGAATTTCTTTGGATATACAAAATCATTATGCTCGCCCAGATATAAACATTACAGAGTGTGAAGATGCGTAGGCGTGTTAGAGGAAGTGCTTGACATACAACATTTCTTTAACTATATTATAAATATATCTCTAATAAACTATTTCCAGCAGTGATTCTCAGACATAGATGAAATGACAGAACAAACTTAGCACAAGGATAAAAACATGAATTTTTAAAATATGAGCTTCTTGAGGGAAATGAAGGGAGTAATGCACACGGTGAAACAAGGATGAACGTACAGGGTCACTGTCTGTAGGTTAGATCTACATAAAATCTACATGTATGGTTACAAGCCCAAGAAGGCATTAATCAGTCTCAAATAGATCTGGATACACAGCAGTGTAAATTATGAACCCTTCCAAAACTTCTTTTTTGAAAGGTTCCAAATTTAGAATTATTACATCTTGTAATAAGCCTACTAACTGTTTTCTTTATAGTTAATTCCTTAATCAGCTGAGATAATAGTGAATAAAACAGAAATCATTTAGTGTCTTAAACAAAATTAAACTATATTCATTCATAACACTTCAATAAATTAAAAAATTGGTGAATTCTACATCTGATTATGTACACTATGTTTTGTATCAGCGAATCAGTTCATTAATTATTGACAATGACCACTAACAGTTTAATTTAAATTCTGAAGATTATAAATACTAAATCGTCTATTTAAGCATACATCTGTACAGTATTAGAAATCCACTTTAATTTACTGCGTGCTTCTGAAAATTCACAGTGTTCTGCTCCAAAGAAACAATTACTTTCCTTTCTACAACTTAGATAATAAGTTAACAAACTTGAGAGCACATCTTTAAAAGTAAGTCTATACATTCATTGGAGATGTAACTACCTTTCTAAGACTTGCACTTCACCTAACTCATTTTACACACGCGTACGCACGCACGCACGCACGCACGCACACAGTTCTGTTGTGGGAGCGTGGGGGCAGGTATTGGGGTAGGATGCGCTCTGCATTTGTTTACGTTTTTAAATAAAGATCTTTACACGTTTGCACACTGCTCATATCTAATATCAATAACAACTAATATTAATTTCCTCATAGAGTCGGCTACATAACATCTACCACCTAACATTTTTATTATCATTGTATTATTATTGTTGAAGTTGTTGTTGCCATTTTTGTTTTTGTTGTTCTGTGGTCAAATATCCATACATTTCACGAAAACGATAGAATCTATGGGTGACAAGCTATCCGCTAAAATATGCATCAGCTATACTGGTTGTTCACATTGTTGTTTCCATGAAGTTCATGTAGGATTTAATTCTGCAGGACTTATTGGATGTTACCTGTGCTGTTTGTTTTCTCTCTCTCTCTCTCTCTCTTGACTTCAGGAGACACTATCATAAGTGCATTAGGTGACAGATGAGCATAAGGCAATCGTGAAATTTGAAGTTTAGGCTACTTTAAAAATGAATTGAAGGTGAGAAAAGTGATCAGAGGTTTATAGTCTATTCTTGCTATAACTTGAAACCGGTTTTAATGTGTAAACATGTACGCTTTTCTCCAGAGACAACTGAAAAAAAACCCAAATTAATTTCACATTTATGGCACTATACACATTCAGAAAACTTTCTGCACTTTTCATTAAATATAATAATGCCTAAGCATCATGAACAACCTTTTTAGGTATAAGCTACAGGTTGACTAAACACGCTAAAAAAAAGCAAAGCCTAGATATTATATCATATCGTTTTTTAAATGCCCACGCGTTGCTCGCTCCATCATTAAACAGCGAACAGTGTATGTCGGTGCAGTGGTAACTCACCTCCAGCGAACATAAAAATATCCCCACAAGATGTTGGCAAAAAAACTTCCTTGTTTAAATGCTACGATGTGAGGAAAGTCGACTTTGAAAGGCGAGCGCTCCGTACAAGGAGACTAACTCCATTCTCAAATCACTGTTTGTATCAGAGCTTGGAGAGCCAGCCCACTCCTGGGTAAATGGAGTTTGTCTCACAATCCGAATGCTCGTCTACTCTCTATGAAAGATGGTTAGAGCGAAGTCTCAGATTTTTTTACACTTGCTCACTTTTGCACCGATGCTTTATCATACATGGTAAAGATGCCACAGTCACTGCTCTTTAACGACACTGCACTCTAGTGGGAGATCATTTAATTGCATGCTTTAAATTAATGGGGACTTCCTACCTCACTACATATCGAAAATCTGCCAAACAGTCTACAAAAATAAATAAAATTGCGCTATGCTGGAATCAAGTTATCGTTAAAGACTTGTCATTCAAACTGTTAGCTCTTTTACAGTGTGTTAAGTCGTATCAATACACATCGAACAAGCCCATAAAAGATAACGGGCAGTGTTGCCCTTCCTGAGCGTTTTTTATTTTTATTTTTTAAAATGATCATTTATCTTCCATTTTAACCAATAAATGCTACTTGTGTTGTTCTAACAGCAAAGCTTAAATAATAATTTGGTTGATTTCCATTTTTTGTTTCCCCAAAAGATAAATGTTGACTTGTTACAGAATATCACTGGAAAAGATGTGCAAACTAAAGTGAGACAGGGTGTGAACCGGTTACTCTCAAGAGCATTGGCATGTGGGCAGTAAGGGCTAGATTTGGCCAATGCTGCCAACTGAACAGAAGCATCTTGTCCGTTGTACACCACCTGTTAAAGGTGTTGCGAGGTCGGCTGCCTCTTGTCTCCTGCTCACAGGGTTTATGTGACAGGGAGCAGCCAAGTGCAACACTTGTCAAGGGCTTTCACGGTTGTCACTTTGGATTTTTTTTTTTCTCTGAAAATATGTGAACCGTTTTTTTTTTTGTTTTGTTTTGTTTCTTTTTTTTTTTTTAATTATGTTTACCATGGCTAGCTTTTGAAGTCATGAGTGTTAGTTCTATAAAGACTCTTGATGAACATGCCCACGGCAAACAACACTTATAAATGGCCTTTATCAATGAGTGCTTTTCTGTTGGACTTTTCAGTCCCAATAAAATAAAGCAAAATATTAAGTGAAATATGCAAAATATTAAATATCAAAATTAAAATATGAAGTGTTTTGTACCTACTATGTATAGATCAGTAAAAAAAAAAAAGGCAAACCCAATGAGACATTAATAATATTCAATAACTTGTAACAGGATTCCACATTTTCAATGAAGATCTAATGGCATGAGAGTTTCTATGAAACAGAAATTTATGGGTGGAAAAGTTAGGAAACTTTAGCTTCCCTTTTACTTGTACCCACTGCAAGTGCAGAAACTATACCCTAGACAAATAAATTAGTTCTAACTGGGACTCCAGAACAGTGGGATGCAATGTGAGCCGATTTGATTTGTCCAAGGGATAGGGTATATGAGTAGACCAGTGTTTATTGCATTATTGCTGCATTGGTCCTACAAATGCCCACAGGGTACCTTCCATTAAATCAATACTAGCTATCTTGTAGTACAGTGTAGGAAGTAGAAGGGGAGGTACAGCAGCAATACAGGAGGCACAACTTGGGATTTTATATTGTGGTGAGAAGAGGGGCAATAAAAAGTGATCCCTGAGGCAAGCTCAGATGGAACAAACTCTCTGTATTTGTGCTTAAAACCCAATAGTATTGAAAATGACTATATAGCTAAACAACATTGATGGATCATAAAGGACATAGTCCAATATATAAGGAAAATAATACAGTATATAGTTTTATTAATCATATTATTCATAGAGATGAAATGAACTGGCACACAGCCCAATTTTTCAGCAAGACCTTTCTCAGGGGAAAGAAACAACATTTTACTTTAGTTGAATGCATGATTCAAAATATATAGCAGTTAGTTTGAAAACATGTTTTATAAATAAGCTCTACACATGAATATTCACTGAGTGAACACCAAAGATAAAACAAGTTCAGGTAACCGACTGTACTTTCAGAGTGATTAACACCCAAAGTTTAAGGAGTTAAACAATAGGTTATTAATCGAAAAGGGTGATAACAGAAACAACATGGCTTTCTCATGAATATGAAGACCTTGATGGTGGATAATAAACCTGTCTACCATTATTTTCTCCTTTCATTTATTCAAATTGGAAATAAATTATGCAAAGTGCAAGGAGGGAATAACTATTTTTCTGAGATACAATGAAGCTCATATAAAAGCATCACTCTGTCTGATGCTGGCATTCCACTAATTCTAACTTTGACAGTCATTTCTATTCTGTATTCAAACATTGTTTTCAGCTTATGACCATTACCCTCTACGTCCAGGGAAACCAATGAATAGTACATTTCAGTTATTCTCCTTACCCAGTTTAATATATGACACTTTAGATTTTTTTTTTTTTTGCGTGCTCAGCCAGGACATTGTCAAGCATCATTTATCATTTATTTGAGAGTCAAATTGATATGCATTGTAAATAGCAATGTTTCCAACCATAGATTATTTTATCCTTTATTTGTATCCAAATAAGAGGCATGCATTTCTTCTGCAATTACAGCATTGCTGGGGCATATTGTGCAACTAAACATTCAAATGAATATTTATGAGAGTAACTACCCAGAAATGTCCATCAATATAAAATCTTTGAAGTGGGTGATAGAATGGTTGTCATGAAGTCCTGCATGATACAATGTCATACTTCATCATTAGCAGTGATAGATGACCACACCTCATGGCTGAAATGCAAAATTTAGTACCAGAAGAAAACATAAAATAAATAAATAAACTGGCCAATAAATGGCCCAGCAACATTGTTGTCACATTATCATACTTCTACAATATCACAAAAACATTGTCACAGTCCACATTTTTTGGGTTATATGAGTATTAGCATATGCTAACTTAATGTGTAGTCTTGGTTGTCTGCATATCCATTTGTACTTTCATATATTAAATTTACTGCAGAAGTTTAAAATTCCTTTTCATCCAGAAATACAATCAGAGTAGGACATTCAACGTCAAGAAATGAGACTAATTGTCAAGTCAAGGACTAACTGCCAAACTCTCGCAGGATTCTAAAAAATTACAATGATTAATTAAAGCCTGTCCAACTCAACCTCAGTAATTTAGCAACTAGAGGCCACAAATGCAGTGCAGTACTGAAAAATGTTGATTTAAGAGGAATAAATTATTGTTAGTGTGGCATAGGTTTTGTTTCATTATAGTCATTTACAGGGATAAATGAACCTATTTTTCAATCAACTTTTCCCCATTTTTAATCAAAACCACAATAATAACCAATTATTAACTCTTGTAGGTGCATTTCCCTTGCTTGTGTATACTGTAATGTTAATATAATCCCACAAAAAGACACTGAAACGCTAAATCATTAGTATTATTAGCCTATTATCATCATCATCATCATCATCATCATAATAATAATAATAATAATAATAAAATTCGATCCACATGGAAATATTGTAGGCTAATTTGAGACATGCAAACAGTAAATTAAACACCATATAGTAACAAAGGCTCAAATTTGTAACTTGAACGTTTGGATGAAAGAATAGGCCTGCGGTCTTTTTTTCTGGTGCCGCATGAGACATCACCGTTGCCGGACAACCCCACCCGAGTTCAACGCAACCTGCGTGACATCCGGGTATCTCTTTTGGTGTCTATGGTGTGTCACCAAGTCTGGGAAGATGGCTTTGGTGGGGCGGAGTGCATTGACATCCACCAACTCAAATGTAAATAATACCTCTTTGGAGGTCCAAACCGGCGAGGATGATGATGGCCAGAATTTATGGTGAGCAAATGGGTTGCACGGTTATCGAAGTGCCATACCAATTTGAATGGGCTAGCGCTCACCACGCTTTGCTAATGATGAATCAGTTGCTTTGAATGGCTGTGATTCGTATGGTTTGTTAGCTAGCTGATGATATTTCACGCACAGGTCTTCGATTTTGAGTGAAGTATCAACGCACTCACGGTCAAAATTACCAACTGGGAAAAATGTCCTTGTCATGGGTGAGTTTTATTTTCCCCATATGCAAGCAGAATGGTTGTGTTGGTTGCCCAATCCTGAGTGTTGCTAGCTAGTACCTAAGTTAAACCAAATCACACTACCATGGCATAAATAACGCCCAGTGCATTGGCTAATTTACGCGCGACTTGGCTGGGAGTGTCTCGTATCATGTTGCATCCTGTAGCGTTGATGGATGCTCGGGCTCCTAATTTGTAATTTAGTTTGCTCGCTATCGCTTTATGGTAGTTGTCTTTAATAAGACACTCGTCCAGCACGTTAAATTCAGACTAGTCAATTTAAACAACTGAAAAAAAACCTGCCACGATGTGAAAGTTTTTCTGACACATTGAAGTCACAACGTTGTATATAGCTAGAGGGGTGTGTTCACTGCGCTTTCCCCCAACCAGACATTTCAAAAAATGTATTTTACTTACCCACTAGCTAGCTATTATCAACTGCGAATCCCGAAATAACTACACTAAGCGCAGCTAATCAGTGTAGTCACTGTATTACTAACACATTCTTAATTTTAGGCTAACTTTAGGCTACAGTTGATTAGCTAAGTGTGTTAGCTAACTGACGGAAGCTATGTTATGCCAACAGAATAAACCTGATTGTTTTTTATGGACTAAGTTAACGTTAGCAGTATTAATTTGGCATCAAGCTAACAACATTCTGGACAGATGTGACGGCGAAGTAGCTAAATCTATCCTTTGCAGCACTTTCGCACTATTTTTTTTTTACAGTCTCTGCTTTCGACACAAGCAATCGGAAGCGCTGTCCTAAAATTTCTTATTTATATCGTGAAGTACCATAGTTGGAAAAGGGCTAAATGCAGTAACTGCATTTAGATCAAACTTACTATTTAGTAGGCGCCATCATAGCGCGGGGTGCATAACACCATATAGGGTTGACTAGGAATATCATTTAAATGATGTTTTCTTTGGAATGGCCCATTTTAATGATGTGACGACATATTAGCTAAGTAGTGCTATCCAGTTCTCCTTATGAGGTAGTTCACGACTTCGGATACTTGTAACTTGTGTAGCCACAATCAACTGTGTAAACGTTACACCTGTCCGCTCTTCGGTTTGTAGGTGAAAATGGGGCTGGTAAAACCACTTTGGTTGCCAAACTTCAGGGAATAGAAGAATACATGAAAGGGAGGGGACTGGAGTACCTGTATTTCAGTGTCGACGACGATGAAATTGACGGTAGGTGTAAACGTAGCAGAGAGAGGTCTCGTGTGGACTTCTTTCAGGATCCGTTTCTGTTTTGTTTCATAAAAGTAATGTATAATTTTTTTTTTTTTTTTTGTCATTTCTGGGCACAGACCATGGCAGGTGTAGTGCCTGGATTTTGGATGGTGACCTGTATCACAAAGGCCTCCAGAAATTTGCAGTGTCTCCAGACAACCTGGCAGACACCATTGTACTGCTGGTGGTGGACATGTCAAGGCCCTGGACTGCTCTGGATTCCCTGCAGAAGTGGGTCAGTGTCATCCGAGAGTATATTGACAAAATGAGGATTTCTCCGGAGGAAATGAGGGAAATGGAACAAAAATGTAAGTGAGACTACCCCACTCTTAAAGGGAAAACATCCTATTCTGTTATATGCATAACAACGCATTATTGTGCACATGTAGGCTACTTTTTGTATTAAACAGGAATTATTGCCAATTATGTCATAGGATGCTAACACCCAGAGACCATACCATATTGTTTGTAGGTCACAAAAATATAGTTGACGTTTTCCTTTATCTGTACAGTGGCATGTGTACTCACGTGCCACTCGCATGCCTGTTCTGCTGAAACAAGAATATTACATGACTTGGAGCCAAAGCTGGCAGACCCAGTACAGCAGGATTGCTCTTTCATTGCATTACCCTCAGCCAGATTGAGATGGTATGGTGGGCCTCATCTGCAGTCCTAGCCTCCACATTAATTTTGTTTGGTCTGTGTGGGTTTATGTAATGAGTGTTGGCGATGTTCTCCTTTCTCCTTTTCATGTTAATTCCCTCAGTTGTGTAGATGCAGAAAGAAGCAGCGTAGCTACCCAGCATGCCAACTCCGCCCACAATTCGCCTGTAAGTCGACAGCTCACAAGTCCAGCTGCAGTAACTCTCGCAGCCTGAGATGGCAGGAGCAATCACAACAGATGCCCAGTGCCTAACCTAAACAATAACCGGCCGTAGTCCATATCTGTAGCGAAAAAGTAATATAGATTCCACACATTATAAGTGATGAACCTGCATGTGTTTATTTAAAGCTAACATTTTATAGAAAAGGTTTGAGGAAAACAAATGAGCAGGGACTTGCATGTTCAGTTGGATTCACATCAGGTGAATGACTTGAACAGTCAAGAATTTTTCTGTTTTTGGCTTTGGTGCTTTAGCCGTATGTTTGGGATTATTGTCTTGCTGTAGGATAAAGCACCACTAAATGAGTCTGGAGGCATTTCCTTGAACTTGAGCAGAAGCAATGTTTCTGTATACCTCATAATTAATTCTGCTACTGCTATCAGCTGTTACATCATCAGTGAATACAAGTGAGCCAGTACTTGTGGCAGCCATAAATGCCCAAACCATTGCAACCTCACCACCATGTTTCACAGATGAGGGGAAGTGCTTTGGATCTTGGACAGTTCCTTTTGGCCTCCACACTTTCCTCTTGCTGTCACTCTGATACAAGTTAATCTTGGTCTCATCTGTCCACAAGACCTTTTTTCCAGAACTGCAGGCTTATTTAGGTACTTCTTAGCAAACTGTAACCTGGTAATCCTGTTTTTGTGGTTAACTAGTGGTTTGCATCTTGCACTGTAGCCTCTGTAGTTCTGTTAGTAAAGACTTCTGCAGACAGTAGTCTCTGAAAACTCCTTGAAAACTCCTGAAGAGTGTTTCTAATTTGTCAGACAGGTGTTTGGGGGTTTTTATTCATCGTGGTGAGAATGCTTCAGTCATCAACTGGTCTTTTCTTACGTAGATGTTAATGTGAGCTCCTTAGTGTGCAAGACTGTAATCGTGCAAGCTGAATGTGTTCACATGGACGCTATTTGTTGGCTAGCTACGAGTATACCATATGACCAATGAAAAAGGGGAAAAAATGCACATATAAGGAGAAATTGCTGGTAAACATGTGATCAATAATGGAAAATGTGTGGATGCAGATCCCAGCTCTGAATTGCAAATGTTGTGGGCTGCTTCCCCAGCCAGACATGATGTACTGCTCCTAGACAACTCAGATTCTTCTTCACTGTCTTTCCGTTTTTACAGTGGTTAGACAGTTCCAGGAGTACACAGAACCCGGGAGTTCCCTCAGCATATCCCCCCAGAGGAGGAACCCCAAAGCTGCTTATACGGATGAAGAGGGCATAGCGCTTCCCCTTGGGGAGAACACCCTCACTCACAACCTGGGTATACCAATGGTGGTGGTATGCACCAAGGTAGGAGGTATACTGGATACCAGTAAACCACAAATCACATTCTAGATTTGGAGCATTGAAAACAGTGCAGAATGCATTCTGCAAGACTCTCCTGAATAGCTTTGCGGTGGAGGATTATTGTATTGTGCCTGTAGTTAATGTTTATTTCTTCTTCAGAGATCCATTTATTCCATTGCTTTACTACAGGGCCCCTTCAATTATCCACCACATGATTAAATGGCTCCACTGAATCATATGAACGAGGCAGTTCCCTTATTTATCAGTAATTGTACAATCAATAAATAAATAAGATTTTTTGTTGTTTAAAAACAATAAAACTGCGTACAGAAAAAGATAGAGGAGGTCTGATATGTTTGGCACTGGTAGCACTGATGTTCCCTGGTGTTCGTTATTGTAACTGCCACATCATACAGTGATTTTTTCTTTCTTCATTCTTCATTCTTCTATAGTGTGATGCTATCAGTGGCCTGGAGAGAGAACATGACTACGGAGACGAGCACTTTGACTTCATTCAGTCGCACATTCGCCGATTCTGCTTGCAGTGTATCCTCTAAATGTGTGTACTGGGGAATATCATCACATTTTCTGGCCTTGAGCCTGTTGAGCCTTTATGGATTGGATGGAATTTGTCACTTGCACTTCTTTCTTTTGTCAAGAGTAGGTGTGCAGACACCTATCTTTCATGCACACAAAAATGGGTGATGGGTGAGTGCTGTGTGCTGTTGGCTGGTGAGACGTTTTGTAAAAAACCAATGCACACACAGTTCACTTAGTGGGAGGGAGAGAGGATAGGGTTAGGGTAAGGTATTTGTTCCAACACTGTTCTTCTTGACACTACTTATGCAGATGGGGCAGCCCTGCTATACACTTCAATGAAGGAGAATAAAAATCTAGATTTATTATATAAATACCTTGTCCATAGGTTATATGGTTTCCCTTTCAGCTTGCCTGCTCAAGTGGTAGAAAAAGATGCAGTGTTTATGTAAGTAGGACATGCTTTTTTTCTCCCCTTCAACTGTAGATATTTTGATCTGTAGCCTACTACTTAGCAAGCGGTAAATAAATTAGATAAGTTGGCTAGATAGCTACCATTATCATTTTTATATTACTTCAGCAAATAGCTGTTTTATGAGTAAATATGTAAAAAAACAGAATGAGACATTAGTCGGTACAAATGTTAAAGCACGATAAAGCTGTAAGGCTTAGGTGAGTTATTGGTAAGCATGCGTTGGTACAAAAAAATGAATGAATGATCAAGCTGTAACATTTGTTATTGATAAGCAAGCATCGGTACAGAAATTATCAAGTTTCCAGGATGGTAAAAACATCTTTCGCTCTCTTCATCCCAACACTGGGACAGTGAGCACTCCTTATTGTTGAGCCCTGACAGTCTAACATGTTTTAAGTCCAAGTACTGTCACACTGTTCTCACTTGAAGCCACCGTCATATCACGCATTGCTCTAGTTGTGCTTTTTTATTTGCAGTCCATCAGGGTGGGACAATGAAAAAAAGATTGCAATCCTGCATGAAAACTTTCAAACAGTTAAAATGGAAGACTGCTTTGAAGACGTGATCATAAAGCCACCAGGGAGGAAGGTAACAGGGTTTCATTTGTTTCCCATATTTCTCCTCCCTCACTGTCACCATGCTATTCTGTAGCTTGCTAACTCAGCCAACCAAATCCACTTACCTGGGTCTGAGCAGATCATCGCCTGACTCACCATGGAGTATGGAGGAAGGACAAGAGCTTGCCAAGCCCTGGGAATGCCTTGCTTCTATGGGGCTAATGTTGGTGCATGGGGAATAGGAGTAATGTTTAATCAAAACTGAGCATGAGCCCGTCTGATAATCCTTATTTTAGCAGGGTAGTCACACAGACAGTCCATGCTACATACTTGCTGCACAACAAACAGAACACAGAGCTGACATGCTTATGAATATGCACTTATATAAACCCTTTTACTGTTTATTCGTGTAGAAATAAGTTCCTAACACTATACCACTCAATCAAACAATCATATCTTGACCACACGATGTTAGTCTCAGTAAGTAAAGTATAATTATGGAAATCCTAGTTGCAATAAAGTAAATGACTATGACCCTCTTTTGTACATATCAAACATGTTGAAAAATGGTATAGTTATCATAATCATTATGACAATATTTAGTTCATAATAATTTTGGTTACAAACTTGCACACACTGTCAGGGTATATTGGCGCCTGATCATGGTAGCTTCAATCTTTGTTATAAATGACGCTTTATATTCTCATATTTGTTAACGTCAAGGAATAATTCATATTTTCTAACAATATGAAGTAAATGAGAGACCAAAAGGAATGAAGCATTGTTTGAATCAATTCAATTTTATTTGTATAGCGCTTTTTACAGAGAACTGTCACAATGACACTTTACAGAGTAGCAAGAATCACAACGGAATGACCTTGTATTTTATTGAATCATCAACTAGAATTGTTAATTTATTAATGCCGTCCAGTATGTTCCTGTATACAGTTGGGTACATTTAATTTTACAGGTCTGACCTTTGGATACATTTTTCCCCTCAGTTTGTACATGAAAAGGAAATTGTGGCAGAAGATGATCAAGTGTTTCTTGTAAAATTGCAGGTAAGAAATGTATCCAGACTGTGTGTCTGAACTCCAGTTTAATATCAGCTAAATATCTGGCATCAACACACCTGTGCATTATGTAAATGACAGCGTGGGCGAGAGCCAGCGGGTAAACCAGGATGCCAGATGGAAGCGCTGCTATCTTTTGTTGGTCTCAAGCCATAGATTCTTGTTGCCTTTGTATTATTTTGATTATAGGTACGTTTGTTCTTTCAAATTAGCATGCACACGGCTGCACTTTATTTTTTATGCTCTGTAGATTGCCCTGCATATGGGTTTCTACCAGGTAATAATGCTAATGTGCTGAATTTTATTTCAGTCCCTCATGGCAAAACAACCCCCAGTATCAGCTGGACGGCCTGTGGTCAGTATGGTTTGCTTTCCCGCCTTTCAAGACTTTACTCTCTCTGGATAGCTTGAAGTAAATGCCATGTAGAAGACCCATGCAACCCACAGTATCACCCACTGTATAATCGTATCATTTTTCTGTTCTCACTTGTTTAAAATAAGGATGAGAGAGCAGTAAGTCTATTGTATTGTTAATTCATATATGAAATGATACAGGAAACAAGTTGTGTAAGTCGCTCTGGATAAGAGTGTCTGCTAAATGCCTGTAATGTAATGTAATGAAACAAACGTATCCTACAGCCTGCTGGACACATTGTATTGCAGTTTTTGTAAGGTAAACTCCATTTAAGCCCTTGTTTGAAACAGGATGTTTCCAACCGAGGACCCAGCAGTTCCCCACGAACAACCAACCGCTCAGCTCAGGGGAACGTGGCCAGCGTCATTCCCATGCAATCAGGTACCAAGAAGATAGATCCCAACGTGAAAGGTGTGTGTACTTGCTTGTACCTGCACACAGCTTGTGCATGTCTGCCCCTCTTCCTGTGTTCTTCCCTTCCGAGCCCTAGGAAGCAGGGGCCCACCACGGTGACCTTGCACCTTTTTTTCGGGGTGGCTATCTTTTGAGCTTTCAGAGAATCGCACTTGCATGTCTCCCCCTACGGAGTCCTGACAGAAGACCCGCGGTGCTTTCTGAAAGCTGAGGAAAGTGTCTGTTTTGGTGCGGGCAGGTGGACAGACAAGCGAGGGCGTCCTGGCCAACTTCTTCAACAGTCTGCTGAGCAAGAAGACAGGGTCTCCAGGGTCCGGCAGCAGCTCAGCAGGAGGAGGAAACACGCCTGGAACGACCAAGAAATCAGGTACTGGGTTCAATAGGACAGCCACTCTGAAAATTGGGAGATGTGTGTGCTTTATAGATCTGTTGCTTGGAGCAATATGGTAATGAACTAATATCAGGGAAGTGTATAACGATTGTAAACAAGGCATTAGGCTCATTGAATATTGGATGATGATTAGCATCTTTTATGTTAACTGTAGTAATTTGTAAGATATTTTTTTCCTCTGAATTTTTTCTTTTTACATGTCATATACTTTAATACAAGGTCTAAATGAAATGGTTTCTTTTGACATGTTGGCCCCACCCCTTTCCCTTCCCTTAGTTTGTCCCCAGAACTCTGACTGCAGAGATGGTAATTACCAAGAAAATGTAGAAGTGAAGACTAGTTGTATATTCTCACCATGTAAAAGGCCATGATTTTCTTAATCTTTGTTTCTAACATGAATCCTTTGGGCATGTGCATATGTATACACATATATGTCTGTGTGCACACTCATCTTTCCACAGTCAGTGAGTCATCAGTATTTGTTGTCTTTGTCTATTAATGGTGTTCTCCACTTCCTGTGTGTGTCAGTTACAGGATGCTGGCCACGCTAAGGTCGGTGTTGCTGTAACATTTCACTTGTATTCTCCTTTTTTTTGTTTATTTTTTTTCTGTGGGGGTGGGGGGGTGGGTTGCATCATTTCAGGCATGAGCAACCATTTTTCAGTCTTTTATGAATCATAGACTTGCTTTGTATTGTTTTACCCTTTTTTGAAACGTTTCCTTTTGGCTGCAGTAAGTTTGTCGCCTTGCTGCTTTTAAAATATTATTCTCCATGTCTATGCATCTTGTTTGCTGAAAGTGAAATTTCCTGGATGTTTTTACTTCTGTGTGTATTTTTTGCAGCTTGACTATTGACTATTGAAGTTATAACTAATAGTGTGGCATTCTTTCTTTGTAGGCACAAAGCGCAGCTTGACAGACGTGCAGGCCGAACTGGACTGGATCTCTAACAAATCTGAATTTAATGATGCCTCTCCAACCCCCCCACCAACACCTCCAGCTGAGTGGGAGGAGTCCCGAGGAGAGCCAAGGTCCGCTCCCCACACTTCCTCTCCCACTTGAGCCTGCCCCCTTTTCTTTTTTTCCCAATTTGTTCTTCAGGTGCACCAGATGCAGATTGTGGAGTGGAAGAGAAAACTAAGCCTACATGTCGGAAATAATGGAAATGAATGCAATGGGAGGGAGGCGGGAAGCCTAACCCACACAAAGGCACTATGGGAGATGGAGTGCTTGGATGCATGGGATACCTGCTGGCCTTTTTTTGGTGTTTGTTTTGATTGTTTCTATGAAAGGTAGTGGGTGGACACCCACAAGTGCAGTAGTTACTGGCAAAGGGCTTTTGTCTTTATGTTGAAGTGCTTGGGCTTGAATGAGCAGCCCTCTTATTAGCATAATGGATCCACCCCTAAACCCTTAATAGACTGGTGTTACATCATAGCTTCGCTATGCTTGGAAATGCATGTTTCCATGGTAAAAGTCAGAAAATAAAACTAGCCTGAAATAAAATCTACTGGAAAAAATAGGGGTATTTAACCTGTGCTGTTTTTCATTACAGTTATTTTCCTTGATGGAGGAAAAGGATGTCATTTTAATGAAGACTGGTCTTTAGAGGGCAATGATAGATGCACAATGACATTTTCCTACTAGGCCCTGGGAAACATGTTAATGAGCACTGTGATGATGATGATAATAGTATTAAAACAACTATAACAATACAGGTCTAAAGAAACATTTCAAATGCATCTTCTTTGCGTTTAATGCGCATATCCAAGATTCTGTATTGGAGAATTACTGACAAATGCACTACATGTCAACAGATTTATTTTGTGGCTAATCGCACTACCTAATGCATTGAACTGAGGTTGACTGTAGTGACGGAATCACCGCTAAAGAAAATGGATCGTTTCATCTGAAGAATGTAAAGGCACAAACTTGTTAATGATTGGTCCTGTTATCATAGATACTGTAGTGATGTTTCTGTGTATCAGGTCTGTAATCATTCAATAAAGCTGTATTTATTTTGAGTTTACGGTATGCTTCTCTTGACCAGCAGGGAGCGTCACAGAATGCGATATTGAACTCCTCATGCAGAAACTATGTAAAGAGCGTATAAAATGCTAACTTCACATGAAGTTTTTTTCTGTTGCTAGAGTTAACCGCTTACGTGTTTAGTCGAGAGTATTCCGAATGATTTAGAATTGTCTCACTTTGACGAAAACGGACTCCATTGAGCCTGACAATGCCCCGTCTCCTACTTTGCCTCGATCCTTTGTTCGACCGACCCCCTGCCTGTTGTACGCATCTAGATATACAGGAACGGATGTACGTCGGAAGTTTGTTGTTGAAACACCCTGCTTCTGTTTTTGCGGAAGCTGGAGCGGGCACAAGGCAACTTTTATATTTGTTCAAGTTTTAATGTTGACTTAACGGGGGATTTCAAACCGAACCAAACGTAAGCAATTTAAACGCACTACGTAGTTAGCCAGCTCAGTGATTTTGTTCTGGAGTGAATAGCCACAGGTAACTACTTTTCTTTATGCTTTTTGAGGTTTAGCGCAAATAATACAGCTGTTTTCTTTGTTTCCAAATAAAGTTAACGTTACTGCATGGACATGGATTTCCAGTCAAACCGATGTAACAATTATTTACGAACCATGTAGACTAGTAATTTAGGCCTATTCGTTTGTCAGATCTATGTCTCAGGAACAAGTTTTGTTGCTGCCTCGATTATTTCAGTTCGTGTGTTTCGGCGCGGACAGTTTCATTTTCACATTCACTGTTGCTTCTAGCTCGAACTGGCGTGTTACTGCTCTTCTTTGTAACTGGCTAATCGATTGAAAACAAATATAATTTAACTAGTTATTCATTTCACGGTTACAGTGTTGTTATACCTAAATTAAAACTAAGGTTATGTGATAATTTTTTTAATCATTATTTCAGATCACTATGGCTCCAACAGACCCAGTGTATAATCCGACAACTACGCAGGAAACAACGTCTACAACATTTTTCAAAAGGGACCATTTGGATGTGTTCCGATTTTTTATTAAAGTGGCTGAAGTGGTAAGTGCCATTCAAACATCTCCCAAAATGTTCAGTGAAACAATCGAGTGCCAAGTTCTGCCAACTCTCCCTGGTGAACAGTGAGCATGCTTAACGCTTAGCGTTAATGCAGTTAGCCTACGGTATCTACGTTACAATCGCACCAGTGAAGTTAATATTAGTCTACATTAATAAAACTTTAGTAGGTTTTGTATACATGAAAATTTACATAAATTCCCTTTTGCGAGGGGAAATCAAATATTTAGAAACCATGCATATTGCCAGCATGGAGCTGCTTTGGAGTTCAGCGTGGCCACGGTCGTCATACCTGAAACTAGTTATTACCGTATGCCGTTGAAGTTGAATAGATTTTATCTTAAGATAATTTATGGTTTATAGAGACACGGAAGACTTCCTTGACTTAATTCCACTTAAAATCACTGAAAGTTTTTGCCTTTATTCAGACTCGATGCCTTTAACTTTTGGCATTTTTTCATAACGTTCATCTCATGTTAGGCTAATTGACAAGCTTGTTTCTCTGGTATAGCACCGTTGCTGTATTCCCGAGCAACGTATTTAACCCTTTAAGATGTAAAATCACTAATGATCAGGATATTCTTAACTGAACATTCTGATGCTGGTGTAACAATCACTGGTAATTGAAAGCAGTGGAGTTCCAGAACACTGACTTTGAAAAACATTCCAAAAAAATCTCCTTTTCAAAGGGTTAAACTTCTATTGCTTCAGAAACTATTGAGCTATATAACATATTGCTATGTAAATTGTAAGCAATTTTTAAGCGCCTTTGATAAACAAACCATGTTGTTTCAGTTGAGATTACGGGCACCTTTCCTTTATAACTTTTTTTCAGTTCTTATTATACTGAAGTTGTGGGGAAAGGTTTAAAACACGTGAATGAATGAATGACCCTTAACATGATGTCCTGTGCCCTCCGTCTCATTGGGCTATTGTGTTCCGTTCTGTGGGAACGGCGTTGTGCTACCTCCACTTAGTTCCCTCCCTCGTTTGATGCCATGTGTTATTGTTGGCCAATCCAACATGCCATGCAGAGTAAATTAATCTCCACATTGAGGAGATAGACCAGGTATTCATAACAGAAAACAGGATAGTTTAATTTCACAAGTTGCTGAGGAAAACACAAGTATGTTTTAAGGTTTTTGCACATGCAAAGGTATTGTTTTATTTTGTGCTATTAAAGGTATGTTTACATACATTCACCCTGGGTGGAGAGATCATGGCTCCTATATTGATTGGGTGAGGAGCATTATTGTTAAAAGATGACTTTTGACTCCTAGGCTCTGTCTGAATGGAAGAGACATTTATAAGTATCACTTATTCACTCTGAAACCGTTTTTCTTCATTCCAAAAATCCTGTTCTTACAGTCACGTTTTGATTGTCATACAGTGATATAAACTGTAGTGATAGCCTACTATTACCAGTTTTAAGATCAGTGCTATAATTTATTTCTGAATCAGATCTTCCTTGTTTCAAACATGTTCATTTCTCCAATTCTCATCCATGATTATCATGTCCTTTAATTCTGAAACTGAGCTGTTCACAGACAGACACGTAGCTGATCACATGACCTCGACCTCTCTGTCCTACCAGCGTGAAGGTCATTGTAATCCTATAAAGTCCTCAAATGCACTGGATTATTTCAGTGGAATTACAACTGATTGGTCTTTAATGATAAATCAGCTTCCACAGATTGTTAAAATTCTCAACTTTCTTTTCTTATTGATACTCATTTCTTTTTTTTTTTCAGTGAAATTTCAATGAATTTGTTATAAGTGGGTCACCATTTGTCACTGCTTCATGTTTTGTGTATTTAACATGGTTTTGCAGTTGTGGACCAGTTGAGCAGGTTCTTTATCTGTGGTGTGTGTATACTAAACACCTACTGCCTGTGAAATGAGGTCTATACTCAATTATTGCATCTCAGTGATGAAGACTTATAGATTCCTTCCTTTTCCTTTGAATATGTTATTTTTGCAAGCAGTGGTGACATACTAAAGTAATCACTTCATTTTGGCTTCCTCAGTTCTGTTCTTTTTTTAGTTTAAAGCTTCTATTTTAGTGGCCAAACAAAGAATAAGTTGTTACTACGGTAATTAAAAGGGCCATTATTTAATTCAATCAATAAAATAGTTTGTACTGTACACTTTCTGTCAGTAGGCATTTTATCTTATACATAAAGCAATGGGTAATTTCATTTAGGGATTCTAGTCTCTCTGGCAAAATAAAGTCAGATTTGATGATGATATGCACTGCTACCAGAATTACCATATATTGTACTTCTTTCAGCGTGGTTTTGAGTTCAACAATATGTGCCTTCAGGAACTGTTTTGTTGGGACGAAGAAGTGGCGCACATTTTTCGCTCTGAATCGCTTAATTCAACAACAGATATGTTTGTCTCCTCAGTCAAAGGAGTCCATTTTATACTGACTTAGCAGTTTGATCACATAATGGCATCTTTTTATAATCATGGACTTTGAGAGTTGGTGCTGTTCCTGTGTTTTTGTGTGTGGCCTGCAAACCATTATAGTGGTTCTCTGAACAGAGCAATGTGCTGAAGTGGCACCTTTCTGAATTTTGGTGGCTGGATTCTGACATGCAGATGGGGGGGAGGGGGGTTCACAGAACTTTCAGGTGCACTTCATAGGAGGAGCACAGGAAAACACACAAGTAGGTCAAAATGTTGGTCAAAAGGATGTTAATATTATTTCCAACGACAGGAATTTGGGATGGAAATGTTCAAACACCATAGGGTGGGATTTTGTTTGGTAGTGATGTCTGAGAATTTAGCTTTTATTTATTTATTTATTTATTTGTTTGTTTGTTTGTTTGTTGAGTTTTTTTTCTTACAAGGAAACTGTTTTTACGTTTCATCTCCTCTGGATTGCCTTATGATTTGAGACCCCAGGGAAGTAAAAGTCATATTAGAAGAAATTATCTTGAAGTAAAAAAAAAAAAAAAAAAAAAAAGGCTACCAGTATTTTTGTAGCCCACATTTTAAAGGCACCTATTATTACATAAAACAGTGGAAAAGTTGTTGTGGATGTACTTGGCATTTATCAGTCTACCCCCGGAGGGCATGATGTATGCTTTAGGCTACATGTCCAAATAAACAGCTAAGCCTCTTTTCCAAGGAAATCCAATACTCATTTTGGGCTACGAAGGCCTAATCTGTCAGAAGAAATGCCCGAGGTGCCAACTTCAACAAATAGCGTTCTGTTTTATGAAAAGTGGTCATTCTGGAGAAAGCCTGCTGTCTTGGCTTAACATGTAGGCCTACATGGCAGTTCCATTAATTGGTGTATTATTTGGTGGATTAGTGTTAAGAAATTTGAGAATTGCCACTTATGGGCTGACCTTTTTTTTTTGTTGAAGGACTCTGGGTTTTATTGCATTTCCCCTGCCATTAATTAGGATAACGGTTGGAGAATGATTAATGGTTGTCATTCAGTATGGTAGAGTTTTTCCCCTCCACGTCAGTAGCTTCACAACGGCATCTATGCGGCATATCAAGATAAAGGTTTAAGTTACCTCAAAGAAGTCCAGTTTATCTAAACTTCTTATTTGGAAGTAGAATTAGTTTTAGCTGAAATTAGAAGTTAAAGTAAATAAGTAAGATCCAGGTGGAATGAAATATAATTATCCTTTAAGAAGATGTAAACATCGCAGGCATTAAAATAAGTCTGAAATCATGAGCACGTTTTATGCTTATAGTTGAAAATAAAAACTGGGCCAAAAAAATGTAGGCCTACTATTTTGATATGAAAATCAAAAGCATACCCGCCCTGAATGATGTAACATCTGGGGCTTTCCACTCCTTATCAAACAACAGGAATCTTTATGGTGAAGCACTAAAACCTGAGTCTTAGCTGCTTTGTGCCTCCATAATTGCCTGCAGTTCAGATGGATGTACTCTTTTATTCAAAGCTAGGAGCAACAGCAGAGGCTTTGAATGCTTTTTTTGCCATTCCTATATGAGTCTAATCTAGTCTAAAATTGTGTAACCCTATCATCTCCACTAGTAGTACTTAATAGAAGCAGAGGGAGAGGGTGAAAGATTACACATACTCTGCTTTCCCAATGAACCCAGATCACTTGATCATCATGATATCTTAATTGGAGTCAGGTGTTAACAATGGTATCTTCTCTCTGAAAACGTCATTTTCTGCCAAATGCTACACTTAATCAAAGAGACTTGAACCATGGAGGGGAAGAAGGGGAACCGACATGTTTAACTTTTATTGCTGTTATGTGGGTATCACTGAAGACTGAGTTGACTGTTGAAATCCATAAAACCCAATGTTCCTGGAGACTAATGGGTGATACAGGAAGTTGTTTTTATGGTCACTGACTTTGTCAACAGGACCTAATGTCTGTACAGAAACTAAGGAAACATCGACATGAATCAGTGCTGTATTAAAGAAAATGAGAAAACATGCATATATACTGTGGTGTGTGTGTGTGTGTTTATATATATGATAGATAGATCAGTTGTCTGAGGCAAAACATTAGTGACTGTTTTAATAACCTGTGTCAGTTGGATTCTATGCTGTTTGTGATAACCTGACATGACACTTGGCTTTATGACAGAAAGCACCGTGCCATTGCAAATAAATGCATGTAAAATGTTGCCGTGTAAAGCTGTGATCTTTAACCCTGACCAGAGATCTATAACCCAATTAAGTCTTCCATACTGTCATAAATATGTAAATCACATGAGTCTGAAATAGACAGGAGAAGCTGATAACCACTGGCAATGAGTCTGGTCACTTGGGGGTGGGGGTTGGGCTGGCCCTGGGAAGCTGTAGTGTATGCTGGTTCATTGTTGCTCAGTCCTTATTTGAGCAGGTAAAGCAGGTGATTACACAGTTGATAACTTGGTACCAACAGTCTTCAGAATGGGGAAAATTATTAACTAACTTTCAAATGAAAATGCTGTACGAGGATAGGCTGCCTGTCTGTTCCTACTCAGAGAATAGGCTCATTTTTAGTGAATAGAATAGAGAGAGAAAAGATTAGATAATCTTTCCTGGCCCCTTAAGTTAAAGCTAAACCACTTTTACTGAAAATATTTTCTAAGAGCTTTTTGAAGTGATTAGCAGCTGTCCCTTTTTAGCTGAACTGGATGATTTAGGCTTCGGTACCTAGGAACCTGGCAGCTGTACTGCCTGCAGTGCTCTATCACCCTGATTGAGTGCTCAGATGTATCTGTGCTGAAGGTGTAAACAGATGCGTAGGCCTGGGAAAATCCCTGGTTCTTCCATTCCCAGACCAAACCTGTTTTTCCCCTATGCTGTAGTACACAGAGCAGTGCACGGTACACTCTGCTTGCTCAATCACACTGTCTCGGATGCATATAATACAGTAAAACAAAGGAAAATAGGCAGTATTCCTATTGGCTACAGCCAGTTGGCTGGCCTTCTCTTCTAGTGTTTCTCGCTGTGGAAAGTATTTACTGATTGAGCTCCTCTGTCAGTCAGTGAGCGGGTCATTGAAAGGGTTAAACGGAACGTTGTTGGTTCTTCCAAAAATAGAAATGCAGAAAACTGCCACTGGTCAGTATCACAGTTTAACCTTCAATCTCACTGGTCAGCCCCTCAGAATGGCCGCTACTCGGACTGCTTACTTCCTCATAGTGAGTCGACCATATTCTTGATAAAACCAGGAGCACCTTCCCTGCACTAGTCTAACAGAAGTGCTTCTGTTGACGGTTTATCGCGGCACTCTGTTTCTTGTTTCCGGGGCAGGTTGTGGTATTTTCATTCCAGTGAGTCTTTCCGCTGAGCAAGAGTGTTGCCGTCATGATCTGATGTTCATTAGAACACAGTCTAAATAGTACAGAAAATGAGCCTGGGGTTAAAGTGGGTGGGTTACAGAATATGTGATGTGTTTGATGTAGGCTGACTGTCTGACTTTTCAACATGTTTACGTGCACCCTTGTTCATCTACACTTGTGCGGTTCTGTCTGAGGACTAGACATAAACGCAAGGAAACTATCTGTCTGGATGTATAAATTTGTCAAAAACGAGGCCATAACATGAGCGAGAAGCTAACTTCCCCCTAGTTTCGTTTTCACTTTACTTCACTGAGCTGATAAAGCCTCACATATTAAATTAGGCCTAAGTTTTGTTTTTAATTAAACAGCCTTATGTGGCTTTTAAAGGCTTCAGTGTTTTTGTTTTGTGAAAATTTATTTCACATTAAATGTTAAAAAAAATATAGACTAGTACCATAAATGGTGAGCAAAAAACAAAAAATGTGCATTTAGTTGTAAGTATTCTGAATTTTATGCTGATTTTGATTTAGTTTGGGGTTCCAAAGACCACATTTGCCAGTGAATCTCTCTGGAGTCAGTACAGCTCACTTTCTCGTTTGGCAGAAAAATCGTAAGTGCTTGCAGGACTTCTTTATAAAACTGGTTTCTCTGCATTTTGTTTGAAACTAACGAGGACGTGATTGCAACCTTGGTCTATCAGAAATCACACATTTTTGTGTGAGTTGCTCCCATTTAGGAAAACGAATGGGGCGCCACATTTTTACAGCCATTGAGTAATTTACATTACATTGTCTTTGCTGTTGACACCAGGAATTCCTTCAGTAAATACACCTGACTGTATGAAATGAAGCTTTGTAAAGTGAGTGGACAGGGGTGTCGGCTAAGAAAAGGAACGAAAATGTGCGGTGTTGCCAGTGGCTCGAGAGGAGGCCCATCCTGACCACTCTCGGCCTTTTTTAAAATTCAGCTAAAATCCCGAAAGGGTGGGATGTTTGTATTTTCCTGTAATTAAGGAAGTAAAGAAATTAAGGATGTTCACTGTGTGCTGAGATGCTGTGCTATTTCCTCAGCCGTTGGCTGCTCTTGTTCATGGACCGTCTTCCAGCCCTGGTTGACATCTTGCCCCCTTCAGTGTTGTTGCTCCCTAACGTAGGGCAAAGTTTGTATGTATATTAGAGTAGAACATGTTTTTGTAAAAGGGGCAATGTGCACAAAATAAGAGGGAGAGATCTTTTTAAACTTAGTTACTGTGTTGAGTTGCTTTCTTTTATGCATGTCTACAGAAAAGTCAGTTAACAGGCTGGCTTTGGGCCCGTGAACATAGGCTGTACTTCCTAGCTTTCAAGACAGGGTGGGAGCCGGATGTAGCATGCTGTGCATGCCACAATAGTTTTATTAGCCCTTTACATGGTCATCGGGTCTGAGTCAGGAAGCCTTCGCTGTTCCTCCAGATCCCAAAGAAAATCTTTATATTTTTATTTGAAGAGTGTGTGTTACTGCAACCATAGTGGAGTTAGCTCAGTCAAAATCAGAGCATTGACTTCTAAAGAGGCCAGTGGAGCGAGGTAGTGTAAAACATGCCAGCCCTGTTTGAGAGTTCTTGCTGGATGTGTTGGGGACCCTAAATTCTGTTTAGCGTGAAGAATTACCATGATAAATTGACCACCTGTAGGTGCACCAGCAGTATTTATTGACCATGCGTGTCCCTGACAAGACTCAGCCATATGGTCATGGTTAGAATGCAAAGACACAGATGGTTTTTTTGAAGTGCCATTATTGCTGTAGGCTACAAGCTGTTAGTAGATCCCTGAAGCACTTTGTATAGCATATGCATACAACTGTATCAATGAGCAGTATTCCTTGGCGCTTGCTATTTGTTAGAGAATTTGCATGGTATGAAGTTCTGATAGTTCTGAAAATCTGTGAGATGTCATCCATAAGTCTGCACCATCCCTTTTACCGTGTTGATTTTAAAGCATTAGTTTTGAAGTGGTTACTTTTGATCCTGACATATATTTTAATTGCCAACTAAACGGAATTCAACACACTGGATATTATTAAAAATAAAAAAAGTTATTTCAGCCAGAAGTGCACAAAAATTGAATTTTCCATTTAGTCGCCAGTTTTGGTTTATATATTATGCTCACACATTTTTTGTACAATGACCAGCTTTAAATAGAAGTAGCAATGTCACAGTCAGTGTGGTGGTTAATTAGCCTAGATAGGGCCATGGTCTGGATGAGTAGTGTATACGGCTCTTATGGCTCTTGGTGTGTATTTCACTGCTGAAGCCATCAAACAGAGGTAGATCTGGTGCCATGAAAGATGTAGCTACTTGCCTATTCTGCACATAAGAAAATGTATTGTTTACAGTGGTGTGTGGCTCACCTGACGTGGAAAATCCAAATCCTAAACCTGCTGCAATGGTGGATTATGCTTGGGACCATTACGAGGATTGTTGAGTCTCTTCCCTTTGAATCAAAATGGCCTACACAGACAAAGAGCTGAATTAAATTTTCATGTGGGCAGAATAGATAAGTACGGTAGCTCAATTCTACAAGTTGAAACGGAATTAGTTTTGCTTTTAATTTTGGCAAATAAATTTCAACTTTCACATTCATTTTCACTTTCAAATAAGAGGTATAGATAAACTGGACTTGTTTGAGCTTAATTGAACCCGTATCTTGATATGTCCTATAGACATTGGTTTGAAGTTCCTGAAATGGAGGGGGGGAAAAAACCCCAAAAAACTTGACAGTGAAGCAAGCGCTTAAAATACTATCCGAACCAACAGGAATGATAGACCTAGGTTGAATATATTAGTAATTTTCCTGTAAGCTGTCACTCGGTATGCATGGCTGTATGTGTTTTTAACAACTCCTTTTTAAAAACCATCCAGTCTCGCCAGTTTGTGTCTCAAACTGTGTAAAAACAACACGGCTCATAACATTTTGTCATTGTGAAGATAATTCATTATAATGTAAGACCATTCATCAGTATGCAGTGTGGTTGCTTGACAGTCATTGTATTGAACTGAGTGTTAAAAAATGTGCTGCAATATTAAAAGAATGTCCTGTAAGATCAAATGAACCCCGCCTAGAACTCATGTGTATTTATTTCAAACAAAACTCCCCCACACTCTACCCTACATGTTCCAGCCTGCAGTATTTGCTGAAGATTTTGATGGTGATAATGTGCCTTGCGACTTCCTCTTACTCAGTTCCTCAAATTGCATCGCAAGTGCTGAATTGTGTTTTGACTTAATCCCAACTGTATCTAAACCTGCCAATTTCACAATAATAATAATTTTGTCAAAATCACAATTTGAGAATTTATTCAACATCTCAATTCAATTACAAGACATCACTTTAAGTGTGTTCGAGGTATCTTTTGGTGTGCGGAGCCTTCTTGTTCTTAGATTATATCCTGAAAGGCTGCCTATAATTATATGAAACATAACTCATAACTGTAGTCCAATGTGGTGGTCTTTTTCCCATATGGGTTAATTTAATATTTCATTCCCCCTGTAAACAATACAATACTCTTTTCAGTCCCCAAGGAACTGAGGTTTGAATTTTATTTATTTATTTTTGTGGTACTGTAGTTGTGTGCATACTTTCATCACATTAAAAAATGCTCTCCTGGTGTTATTCTTGTGCCCTTTCGTGCTGCTACAACCACGCAAAAACATTCAACAAAACGCATTAAACCGAGCTCTCGTAGAGGTCTCACACTGCCACCCGGTGGACACACTGTGCATTATGCATCACAGGCTTCCTGACATGCTTGTGTGATCTTCACAGATCCTGTCTTTCCTGGCCTTTGTCTTGGAGGAGGTGGTGATCAGTTGCGTATCCTGTTCGCCGCTCTACTTCTTTGAGTTTGTTAGCTGCACAGCCTTCCTATTCACCGCCCTGCTGCTCATCCTCCTCTCCACCGTCCTGCATCAGAAAGTGGGCATCGACTGCTGGCCAGCTGTGGTGAGTCCATTATAAACATTAGAGTGAGTGTGCTAGTGAGGATGAAGATCGTAAGCATAGGTTTCAAGACTATAAGAGAGATACTTGAATGATAACGTGAAAATTATGAATGCAGAATGAAGCAGGAAATAATGACCAGAACTTAAAAAATAAGTAAACTAAAAACAGAAAAACATTTCTGCTGGTTTCCCCGAGGGTAACCATGTCCCAGTATGATGAACAGAGCCAGAATTGTGCCACTGAGCTGTACTTCATATTCCCTATCCTTGTGAATTCTTATAAAGGAATATGCTGTGCATTCCTTCTTTCTGCAGGACTTTTGTTACACAGGTGGCATTGGCCTTTTCTTCCTTATCTCCGCCATCGTCTTTGCGTCAGATAATGGAGGAACCTCCGTGGAGAAGGCGGCAGTGGTATGCCATCTTCATAATTTATTTCTTTCCTCTGCTTTTTTCCCTTATTGCATCACGTTTTCATTTGTCAAATTATTAATGGATTCCAGCAGGACTAGATTTTTCTTTTCTTTTTTTTTGTTTGGACATGTTATGTACATGGCAGGTAGAATGTTGTATTCATGCATATCATTTATGCAACTGAGAAAATTCTTAACCGTATTTATTTTCTTTTAGGCTTTTGGCTTCCTTGCAACCATAGCCTTTGCTGTGGACATTTGCAGATTTTTAATGACTAAAGGTCTGCCATTTAAGAAGAGCAACCCAGCACCTGGCGAGGTTCAGCCTGAGCACCCAGAGGAAGAAAAACTCAGGTCCAATGGAACAGAATAAGTCAGGAACACACTGCCTCCCTCTGACTGATCCATGCCATTACTTTGAGACTAGAAAATAATTTATCTTCACCAAGGTTCTTCTCGAGTTATCCTGAGAGCCAAAATGAAGATGGTCGCCACCCCTTTTCTGGTATCCATTTGGTTTCAGCTTAAAACATAAGTTTGGTATAATTGAGTCCAACTTTGTTCCTATTGGTCACTGGAGCAACAGATATGACTTCACATATTTTTTAGGACAATGGTGAAGGTACTATGGCATGTTTTTAAAAAATATAATATTTGTATGAAATGCAGTTAGCAATGTTTTAACCAAAGGTAAGTGGTTTTCATGGTTTAGCTGTTTGTTTTGTTGGGAGGAATAGTTTGGCCATTTACAAAATCTGAAATTAATTTGATGCTGACTGACATGTGGTTTTAATTGCAGTGAACACTTTGCAGAAACTTGGCACAGTGTGTGCAGATTAGGAAGAAGGGCAAGTGGTCTTAGCTCAAATTTCATGCTCAAATCATGTTTGTTTTGAAGAGCCTGCGGTGTTCTTTGCATGCTTCATTCAGATCTATCTGAGATGAATATATGTGGGGAAACGGCAATAAACAGAAAGAGAACTTTAATTATTATTTTTAAAATTATTATTACGACTCGTATTGTTTGCCCCTCGTAAGATTGTGTTAAAGCTAATATACTATAATATACCATACTGGTGATTTATGAAGAGTAACAATTTTAATGTGCCTTAAATCAGAATTTTTAAATCACTAATGCCATTTATTTATTATGAATACATTTGAAATACGGTATCAAAATGAACTCTGTTGCAAACATGTTTTGAATTCTTCATAGTAATGTGTCACTTTTTTTACAGTTCCAAGACCTACTTTTTAGTGTTTTTATATAACAACAAATTAACATTCCAGTGATCCACATCTACATAGCATTCTTATGGCTATCATTAACAGAGGGAACATATAGCTTCCTTTGCATAAAATCATTTGTGTATATTTTCTACAAAGGCCACCATGTTTATTCATAAATAATGTTTGTATATGTCTAAACATATCTGGGAAATATTGGCTCCTTCAGATTTTATTAAAATTTTTACTTTTAAATTGTTGTCAGCCTATTTCATACAATGTGTGGCAACAAATAGATAATCTGAATAGTGAATGCTAGCTTATATCCCACACTTAAACTGCACTGGTATTTATGACAATGGTCATATATTAAAACCTATAAAGGTAGAAGGTTACCATTATGTGTATTTACATTTTTTATTGCCTGTTTCAAGACGGCTAGTATGTTTTCTGTCTGTTACTGTTGTCCATCAACTGAAACATAATTTATTTATTTCAAGATAAAAGCCCCTTGATGTTTACCATCTAGTTTTTTGTGAGAGTCCTGCAACGCTGCATAAAACACATTTATACTTCTTCCTTGCACAAAATAACTGAAATGAAGAAAAACAAAAAATAAACGCCAGAACAGAGACGCTCCTCCTGATGGAATGTCAGTTAATGATTAATTTTATATACCAGTCAGCAATAACAGTCTGTCATAAGTTTCCAGGAACATTTTTAATTGCGCAATTAACACATTTCATAGTAGTTGGCCCAGCCTGTTTTCATGCCTGAATAGAGAGATTCCTCATACCTGGCGGTTGATTTTTGTGACTTGAGAACCTTGTAAATTTCATACACTTTAGAATCTGGTACCAGTGCAGTTGGCATGTGCGGTTGAGGGATGGATGAAGTTGTTTGTACATCTACATTAACAGTGACGTGTTTGAAAGTGACAACCTAGAAAAAATAAACACACACACAAATTATTGTAAATGAAAATGATGTCCACAATGGTGGCCAACAGAATGATGTAGGAGCTTTTAAAGTACTAGTTTATTACTAACTTGAATGTTAGAATGCTGAAGTCTTACTGGGGTTAAGCAGCTAATGGGAACATACTTGTGCTGGCCTCATAGAATGTGGCATGTGTATATAAATTAGTTTTCTCATAGTGGTAAATTATTGATTTTAAAAAATGCATTGTCACTTAAGAAACGTTATATGAAACTGTAATATCCCAAAATAATTTGTGCTAAAAGGCAATCATTAAAATCCTTTTTTTTTTTGTTTTTGTTCTGAGGGATTGGGGAGTTACTTTATATGTTAGTGTAGCATTCATTTTTGTGTCCAAACTTATTCTAGGTCCAAGATCCTAGGAAGATTTAGTGTCAACATACAGTACCCCTTTATTTTTATATCTGAAGTGTCCAGACATTGCTTTATTGAAAACATTGCCCTGCCATGCATTGTAAATTTTTATGGTATTGACATTTCTGCATACTATATGACAGCATAACTTCATTATGTAATTGCATAGGTCTTCTGATTATTTTTACTGTGTATAATGCCTTGAAATGTGATGGACTGCAATCAGAAGTGCCTATTACCATAGTGCTGACCGACACAGGTATCTAGAACATTTGCCCAAGGGTTTTGTTGTTGTCTTCAGTCATCACAGAGTAAATACCCTTGAGTTTGAAGATATTCTTGGTCTGGGGTATTCATTTCTGACTGCAGGACCAGCTGGCCCACCCATGGATTAAACTGTTTCTTTATTAGCTTTGTGGCCAGAGACATTACTTTGTTTGATATTACATTCTGTAGTTAATATCGACAATGATTTTCCTAGAATGGTTAACTTAATTTACATCACTTAATTGTTTCTGACTTGTCTGAGTCTGCTCGTGTTTAAAGTAAAGTGCCTGCACACTTCAATGAGTAGAAATATACACTGGGTCTGGCTCTGCTCATAAATATTCATGAATACACAGGCATACAAAGTCTTCACTGGAACTCTAGCACAGAACAGATGTGAATCATGTATCAACTATGTCAGCAGTCGTGAATATACTGCTTCCGTAGTGTCCATCAGCGTCTGTTTGAGGGTTTATGGCAGGTTCACAGATCTTATTCATGTGTAGATCAGCTGGAATGGGAGTCACAGTGAGTTGCACACTCATGCATGACCTGACCTGACCTGGCCTGTCCGTGCAGATTAGAATAATGGTGGTCGGGACCTTACTGGGATTAGATGTCTGATGCAATGTAAACTGGAACCATTCTTATAAATATGTGGCCCCATGCTTAAAATATCTATTTTTATGTAATGCACACTGTAACACTGCTATATCAAGGTCAGTGGTGTAAATTTGCATTTGATCGTTAATCTTTTGATCCATGTGCGTTTAACGTCATTCTAACAATAAAATGATGAGTTTACTGCCTGCTGTGGTGTTAATGAAAGACTGAACCTCCTGCTCAATTCTCCCTATCTCAGCCTGGGTATACTCATCACAGAAGACTAATTATTTATCTTTCCTTGCTCAGAAAGCAAATTCTATTAAAGACTCCTTTATCTTTCTGACCAAGTAAATGGATTTTTTTTTTCTAGATTTATCCAGATTTTCTTGAATTTTACAACTGTAGAAACACAATTGTATGCTATCTACACACACGTCTATGATTATCTGCAAAATACTATACACTTGCTTAATTTCCAGTAGACAACTGTTTCAATGACCAAAACTGGCCAGTAGGTGGCACATGCAAAACATAATACAGGATTGTGGAGATTATCATCTGTTTACGTATATCACTACTGTGCATCGCCCTGGATAAGTGATTGCTCTGCCAAGTGATTGTAATGTAAATTTAATATCCAGTGCTTGTATTTACGTAATAGTTATTTGAGTGTAATAAGCAGTGTAATACAGATCCGCAAATGTAGTATATGTAATGTATGGATGAAAAAAATCACGAACCTGCATTTCTGCCGTGAAATGGCAGTCACAAGGATAAACATGCCATCCATCCCAATTTATAATTGTGCAGCTGCTACAAAGTGTCTGTGCCATATGCTAGTGTTCATTTAATTATAATTACATTCTTACTTTAATGCAGTGCGAATTCCAATTAAACATATGACAACCATGTAAACATTAACATATCTATTGTCTGCTGTGTAAACCTTTGAAATTGAGATTGCAACAGAAACGAATTACCTCCCTTTGGCTAGTGGTTACACTTTCCTGTTTACTCTATTATACTACAGCCCAGTGTTTCCTGTGGAATTGATCTCTTGGTGTGGTGGTGGGTGTCCGAAGGGGGGGGGGGAGGGGGGGGTGTTGTAGCAAAGGCAAAAAAGTTTAGGTTTTTTTAATATCTAAATCTATCTTATAGCTCTGACGAGCTCTTGATACAAGGAATAACAGTTTGCAAGAGCTAAAGGGTAGTTTTAGATGTACTTTAAAACCATAGAAGGTTTGTTAACCCTTGTATTGTTTGTAAATATTGAAGCAAAATAGGCCTGTATTTTGGGTTAAGGTGGGGTGAGAACAATTAAAATAGCACATTGTCCATCTAGAAGGTCTGTCTTCAAGAATAGAGGACTATATAACCAAAATTGATACTCAAGAAAAGTTACATATTGCACTTTAAAAGGGACACTTCTGCTAAATTAAATTACCATGACAAAATAGTACTTAGGATGTTTTATCTTTTTATTTAACAATATAATTTGAGCTGGGTCCACATTCAAAGCCCTCTCTCTCTGTCTCAATGACAGAGTTTACCTGCATTGTCCATGCAAAAAAAAGGAAAAAGTGAGAAAAATGGCTTTAAAGATTCTGTTGCATTCCAATTCTACAGAGAAGCATAATACAAAAATTTCCTAACTAACTTAGATGCTTGATTAATGTATTTTTTATTAGCTAGTTTTATCTGTATTCATTTCTGGACACTGAAGCAGCTTGTGAGACTGCTCCTCTCGTTATAATCATAATCGTCATTTCTCGCTGTTCTGGTTTTGAAGTAGCTGAATCACTCAAACATTTTAAATGCCCTAAAATATATATATATATATATGTCTCGCTGTTTTGGCGATTTGCCAACAACTTGCGGCCGCGACATCTGACGGTCTTCTCCAGGTCACCATTTTAATCAGATGTATTGTACCATTATAACAGTAGCTCTAAATTAAAAAAAAAAAAGTAGGCACGTAGCCTGCGTAGTTCAGCTAGAACAGGTTCCGCTTCGGCTCAAACAAACACTGTTTATTTTCAGATAACGTTACATATTTGTTTTATACTTGTCCGATCAGACAACTGCATGAGGTATTCCACTTGCCCGAACAGAGTTAGGATCCGACAGTTGTCATCACCGAATCGTAGTTAACGCCAGTGCTTCAGATGGGCAGGAACTGTCGGGACTTGTATACGAGTACCGACTCTTCTTTTGATTACCAACATTAATTTATTTCAAACAGTATGTATTTTGAGGAGTAGGTACCGGCACTTATTTGGTCCAATTAAAACACTGGTTAACACTATGGTATTTTTGTAATATTTGAAGCGTCGCTACCTAACTTTTCCTTGTCTTTCGGTAGTTGAAGAAAAAAAAGTGACGCTTTGACAGACCGTGCGACATTAGCGCGCTGCAAGCAAGCGGCCAAAACCAGACTTCGTTTTTGAAGCTCATTTCCTGGTGTTGTAGTTCCTGGTTGCTCACTAGCGCCACTACGGATGGCTCCAGTATAGGTGTTTTCATATCCGGTTTCCATGTAAGTCTACGGTACAAATGCGATCAAAATACAAAGTCAATAATTTTTTCTCACAAGAACAAATAATCATAATAGGTGTATTTTATTCGTCTTATGACTGTCCATGGGTCGATTTCATGATTTATTGCGTTATTTGGGCACAGTGCCAATATTTGTTCTGGACCAATGAGGTACAGTTTGCGTCACTTCCAGATTACTGCGGAGGACTGAGCTACAGTAGGGGCTACAATCTGTGGTCACTGGGGTGGGAGGTGGCGTTGACATTGCGGCTCCGACCACGGTCCACCTGTGCGAAGTCAGAAAATGCAGGCATCCCATTTTGTAGTGGTTTCATTATAGCGTGTGCTATTTACAGCTGCACTAGGCGACCATAAAATAATCCTCCTCTGAAGTTTTGCGGTAGCCGAGTCATTTTTACTATTTCCTTTAGCCCACTTAACCAAATAATTAGTTGGCAGAAAGCGTAATCAGCTAACGCTTATTTGCCATATGTGGTAGTCCAGTAGCCTATGCTACAGTTCGCAACTTCGGCTACCAAGCCATTTGACTAGCTAGCTAACCCTAACCGGCAAATATTCCATCTGTCAAACGTGTTTGACGGCTTGTCAGTCGTGTAGGCCTACATTCCGTAAATGTCTACCTGGGCTATGCTGCACGAATGTGACAAAGCTAGAAGCTAGCAAGAAAATAATAATAATTAGAAATTCAATGTACATTATTTTTGTCTTTATGCAACAGGTGGAAAACTTGCTCTTCAGAGTGCGTTGTCATATTTACACGCATGTAGATCCGTTATTAAAATACTTGGTAGATTTGTTAATCACCACTGACAGTGTTAATTTTTATTCGGTAAAAAGTGACTTGCAAACGATCGGTCAGCTAGCGTCACCCAGCAAGTGAACACCTCAAACGGCGATGGAGTAGTAGCAGTTACTGGCTCATTAACTGACTGTGGCGAAAACCTATGACGATTACTTGCTCGGTTAACAGCAGGTCTACCAGACAGTTATATGAAAATTAGCCTAGTCAAATGACCAGTAGTCTACACATCTCTGATTGACCATCAGTGCAGTCGATGTTCTTCCCCTGTAGTTCATATTGCTAATGCGTGAGCTAACCACGGATAGCTTACCTAGCTCACTGGCAAGCTGATATGCTAGCTAAGCATAATCGTTTTGCCGAGAAACATAAATTGAAGATAACTGAACATAATTGTATTATTAATGTCATACATATAACGTGATTACATGACACAGTACAGTCACTGATAGAAATTAAACTCCGTAAACATTTGATCATATATTTTAAAACATAACGGCAGACAGTCAGCTAGCCTCAAGTTCGTTCTGCAATCGTCGTTCAGGTTGATGGGCTTTTCCGCACCGGACTGTCAATCACATTGTAAAAATCACAAGACCGCTTAACTCTATGGTTTTGGCTCCAAATCGAGAACATGGCCGCGCCCGCCATTGAGCTTCAAAACGTGTTTTACAGACCCACGGAGAGGCAATGGGTGACGTCACAGTAGCTTTGTCCATATTTTTTACAGTCTCTGTTCAAAACGTGTTTTACAGACCCACAGAGAGGCAATGGGTGACGTCACAGTAGCTTTGTCCATATTTTTTACAGTCTCTGGCTGCAAGTCTTCCGACCGCCTCAGAAAGGAGCAAGCACGGAGCGCGCGGCCTAGGCTCTTTTTGAAAATAAATATGTGGACGCAACAGTATGGATTTGAAAGCGCATTTAGGAAGAGATGTTTTTAAAGTTTAACATTTTTTAATTTATGAATTTAATATATAGGCTATATACAGTATGTATATATATATATAATTTTTTATTTTTTATTTTTTTTATTATGGTGTGGCGGCAAGGGTTTTGCCGTGGCGTGGCGCCGCGGAAACGTTGCTACAGCCTCTCCCCCCTCATGCTGCTGTGTGCTAGTCATCACTTATCGTCCATTTCCTGTTCAGTCTCTGCCTAGTCAATTAGTGAGCATGCACACATAGAGAGGGGGACGTGCACATATTAGCAGTGAGCAACAGAACAATTCTTTAGTTTCCTCATTTGTCTTTTTGCATGCAAATACTTTCTGAAAGTATTGCCATTACAACCAAGAAATTTCTTTGGACTGGGTAGAGATTTCTCAGCTTTTAATCAGTTCTATAGTAATAATGACAGAGAGATGAGAGGAAGTCCGGACAATATCATCTACTTTCTGCTCTGCCCATGTGGGCGTGGCTACATAGGCTAAAGCATGAGACCACTCCGCGTTCGCATTAGTGAACACAAAACTTCCATCAGAAGGGGCTTTAAGATGCATTGGCATTGAGAAAGTAAAAACAAGTAGAAGGGTTGGAGATTTCCATAAACTAATCCTTAAACGTGAAGCCTACTGTCAATTCAGTTTGGACACGAAGTTCTGCGATGAACGAGGATTTAGAACTGTCATGTTTTTTGTTGGTTGAAATACACCAATTACTTTGAGGCACAGTCCTTTTGTTGGCTGAACTTTGATATAGGATTTATGATATAGGATTTATCACACCATGTTTCAGGATCTGTACACAACCAATAAGCCAAAAGTATGTTTGAACTGATACCATATGTTTTGAGAATTAATTCACTATGAGTAATTAAGCTATTGTCATCTAATTCTAATTGCCTCTCTATGTTCTGATCCAGCTGTTTGTCTAATAAGGGACTCACATATGTTCCCACCATCTAATTAGTCTTAAGTATGTTTGAATTGATATTACATGTTTTGAGAATGAATTTACTAAGGGTATCTAAGCTATTGTCATCAAATTCTAATTTCCTGTCCATGTTTTTGGTCCATCTGGTTGTCCAATGAGTGACTGACGTATGTTCTCGCCCTTCAAGAAACGAACGTCTATTCATATACTGTGGAGCTATTTGTTAAATTACTTGACAACACATTGACCATTTGTGAACATAATTGATTGCATAAAATGGTTGGTGGTTTTAATTATTGGATATTTAGAGCCTTAATTGGCAAAGATGACGCAATTATCTTCGTCATCATCTTTTGTTTCTTTAAAACCTTTGCTGATTCAGCGCATAACCATTATACACTGAAGACGGCTCAGGCTGAAACGTGTCTATTTTCATGTTCACAAATAAAATCTAAACAAGTATGAAGAAGTCATAAATTGCCAAGGGATTCATTTTTTGATCACTTCCGTTATATGTGAGTGCGCACTCCCGTTTCTCTTTATTTTATGTCATTTTGGGATATTGCAGCACCGGTAATTTAATTATTCTTGAGCGCAGGTTAATAATCATCAGAAGGTCTAAATTAACCTTTTGGAAAAGAGATTGTTTCCAGAAATTTGGCTGCTCAGGCAAATGTTGATACTCACAGGAAAGTGGCTTATGAAACCAAAGTAAATGCAAGATGAAGGCTTGTTGATGTGAAAAAAACGTAAATTGTTACAGTCTTCATTCAGCAACTACCAATATAGTCCTAAGAACTAGTCTTCGGTGATTTTAAACTACCATGAGCAGCCAGTCTGTAAACATAATTTCAGGCTCAGATTTCACATTAGTGAAAGCCGTCTTTCTGCGGTCCTAAAAGCATTCCGCTCTCCATGGCTCAACAGGGCCAAGAGGGAATACAGACCTGAAACCCAGCTCATTCAGTATGGATTAAACTAGATGAAAAGATTATTCTGTCAGACTGTAAACTAAGGCAAATAAAAGCACCAAAGACAAGACACAAAGCAGTACAGATAATTCAGTGCCTTTAGAAAAGCACCTCCATGTATTCATGAGGTCTATATAAATAAAGAGAACAGCCATAGTATTTACAGGGTGTGGTAGGTAACATACTAATTACAAAATATATGTCAATACTTAAATTAACTGTTGATCAACCATACAAACATATTCATGAATACTTGGCACTATGCCACTTCAAATGTGAAAATACATTTTCTGCATCTAAAATTCTAGGCTTGCCATTGCATCACAAGAGTGTGTGGTAACGCAACACAATGCATACCCCTTTGAGCCTTGTTGTTGAACGTTTGAGGCTTTACCCATTCTTACCAGTGCCTATTAAAATATACAAAATATAACATGTAATGCATAGATGTTCTTGAATATTTAGAACTGCTTTAGACTGGGAACATTTCTTTGGGTAGGAACACATTACATGTTAATTAGTTATACTGGTCACATGCAGTGACTGGAATCAAGTATGCTATGTGATTCTTTGTACTATTTACACGATGGCTGATTTCAATTGAGACCCCTCACACCCTAAAGCCTGCAGTGCTAAGCCTTATTTGTACAGCTCCAGTAAGGTGTGCCTCTGTGCTAAGCTGGCTGCGCTGAGATATGAGTGATTATACATGCCTCATATAAACAGGAGAGGCCAGGGGAGGCGTTCAGCTAGCCCGATGACTCATGTTTCCATACCGGGCAGTGGTAGAACGTTTCCGCCCAGCCAGAGAACAGACTCCTCACTCTATTCATGTCAGTACCGTTCTCTTTCCTTCCCCCCATTCTCTAGCCCGCTTCCCTGCCAGACAGCTGCAGCGGCCCCTCAGAAAGACCACGCCCATGGGTCAGTAAGACTGCTCTGCTACCTTCACAGATGCAGCTTTCACAACAACTGTAATCACAGCATTCTGACTTCCAAACATAGTTGGAAAAGAACAACTTGTGGAACGCTTTTAAAAGCGAAAGGGAAAAAAATGTTCAGATGCCAATTTTTAACACATTCATACAAAGTCCTGTACTTTCCTAAAATCTGTACCATTGATATGCAGTGGAAACTTTTCAAAGGACAGCAGACTGCTAATGCTTCTGTCAGACATGGATTTTTTTTTTCACTTTCAGAAACAAAGACCTCCGGATTTTTTTATCTACTGCTCTGAAAGCACAGCTGGTCATGCTTGGCTGAAGCAATTTCCTTCTGCTTCTAGATATCACCCACTGACAACATGAGGAATGCCTGAATGTTTAAACTGACTGAAGCAGATGCAAACAGAAAAGTGATATATTTATATGCAATATGAGATTTTAAAAGTTCAACACCATTAGAGACTTAATCAAAGCCAATGAGCAACAGGTCATTATCCAAGTGGATTTCTTGTAAGCATGCAGGAATGGGTGTTTGTTTTTATTTTTCACTCACATTTCCATATATGGAAGCAAAGACATGTTTTGGTGGATGACCTTGGTACCGGTCCCTTCTAAACCAAATATATGTTCTGATTTATTTTCTATACATGAAGCAATGTTTATATCAAACAAATGTCTCATGGACCACATGTGTAGGCTGGGCATAGCCAGGGTGGAGTCAGCAAGCCCAGAGCACTGCCAAAATGGTACACACATTTTCTGCTGTCTTGAACCCACAACCTACCAAAGGCTAGGCTAACACTCTTGATGTAAAGTAGAAACTGCACTACCGAAGCCCTGCACTTATGTACTCAATTGTTTGGTACCGCATGAAGTTATAATATATCACAACTGTAGAATCCTCTATGAGAGCTCACATTTTAATATGAAATAAAATGTAAAATATGGCAAACAAAATCTTTTGGTTTTATATCACTGAATGTGAAAGGCACATTATTTTTTCTAAAACATAAACACTATTCTGACACATAGCCAATCTAAAAAAAAAAAGGAATTGTGCCTTTTTAAATACAGGTGCGAATATGTCTCAAATGACTTATATCAACTGATTACACCAAGAAACATACTTAAGTTATTAAGCTTAAGCTTTTGATACATAAGTCCTCGTAACACATCAGTGTCAAATATTCATTGGCAATACCAGAATATACACAATTAAAGCTTTTTTCGCAAAAAATATACTTACAACTACACCCAATCAAACTAAATCCACTGGCCAACCTAGAACACAAGCCTGCGTGTAACAGCTAATACTGAGATAAATACTGTGGCATGGGGTCCTGCTGGTTCCTGGCCAGGATCCTAATGTAACACTTTTTTGCTAAGGCAATTATAAACAAAACAAATGACAAACATGTCCAACATTCCTAAAATGCAGATAGAAATAAAAAGCAGATAAATGAAAATTTTGTTCCTACACAGCTGCACCTGCAAGGAAGAGAAAACCAAACAATAAGCAGAATCCAAGGTACATAAAATTTAAAAAATTCCAATTTGCTGGTCACATTTTTACCTCTTAACAGGGAAAGCTCAGAGCTCTCATTTAACACAAAGATAATACCATGACAATAAAATGAAATATCTGTATCCCAGAATTAATAGTATAGTACACAATTCATGTGGTTTAAGTAAGGAATAAACCATGACGTGCCGTCCCGTTATTGGAAAATAATGTACAACGGGGGTGGTGATGCGCCCGAGGCAAAGCCGAGGGTCGCTTAACCAGCCCCGAAGTAGCCTACATTATTTTCCAATAACGGGACAGCCCCGAAGGGTTTATTCCACTTATACAACAGGTTACTCTGGTTGGTAGCAAGACAGTGCTAGGGAGATGAATTTGATTGACTTATGGTTTCATGAAGTTTTATTAAATAATGTAATGACAAAAATGACCAAAATTGGTGCTAATTGTATGATATAAAACGAGAAGGAACTATTTTTGTCGATGGAATCGTTGTTCTCATAGAATTAACGACCAGAGGTTTTTGCTTAACAATGGTGCAAATAGAACTACCAACCAGAGTTTTGCTTGACAACGGTAAAATAATATGTCCAAACGGCCGTGGAAGAATATTTCACTTCAGCTGATTAAGACGATAAAAATCTAGAAATATTAAAGTAACCATATAGTCATAGTTGGTAAACCGTTGTATAAGTGGAATAAACCCCTCCAGGCTGTCCCGTTATTGGAAAATAATGTAGGCTACTTCGGGGCAGGTTAAGCAACCTTCGGCTTCGCCTTGGGCACATCACCACCCCCGTCGTACATTATTTTCCAATAACGGGACAGCACGTCATGGTTTATTCCTTACTTATTCTATAAATATATTTTATATTAGACTGATTAGAGAACATGGAATCATTTTTATTTGAGAGGCTAGAACATGTTTATAGGCAGTGGTGGCCAGAATTAGCCAACATCATTTCATTTACCTGTTGGCTGGGACCCACATGTGATCTTGTAGGACATCCAGATGCTGACTGCAAGTAAAAAAGTAGCAATGAAGCCAAACACCTGCAGGAAAACATGAAAAGATTCAGTGCTTCAAAATGGTATGACCACCTCTCACAAGGTTTACACAACACTAAAATCAGGTAAAAAACTAAAATTAGCTTTGGACTTTAAATATCCTATATTTCACGAAGCTTGTAACATGTAACATGTTGAGCAACTAATTGGCCCAGTTGTTAAGTATATCTGCTAATTCCTGAAATCCTTACACCCAAAATATCACCATGCTATGGGCAGAAAATATTACCATGCTATGGCATTATGCTGCCTTGCACCCAGGCCGCTGAGAAAGAGCATCTGTCTTGCGGTCAATAATCTAACTGGCAACAAGAAAGTACCAAACCAACTACCCACCGATCCGGCGACAAGGGCAGAAATTTGGCCACACTTCACTGCAGCCACTATAGATGCAATGAAGACTAGGATTGTCCCCACGGCATAATGCAAAAACTCCTGAAACACAAGCAAACACACATCTCATGATTTAAATAAGTAAGACGCTTTTAGTCTATTAGTTCCTTAAACACAGCACTGACTATTTAATTACCCTGTTCAATACCGCTTTTGACAAATCTCAATATTGTGTAAGTCGGGCTCCAATTGTAAGTGACAAGTCAAGCCAACTCCAGTACTGGCCTACAACATACAACTGGCCTTTACAGAGCCTTTGATTACTAAGAATTTATTGAATTTTCAAAAGAGAACATGAAATTGACCAAAAGATTGAACTGAACACAACATTTTCCCATTTGTTCCTTTTGGTGAGGTTATGGGTTAGATACATTACAAACTTTATACTTCATCAATCTTTTATGCGTTGTAGTAATAATAACGATAATAAACCATTTATAAAGCACCTTTCGTTCAAATTATTAGGCCAAAGTTCTTCATGGAAACATGAAAAAGAAACAAATAAATGATATAGTAAAAAGAAAGCTAAAAACAGAGCATATAGAGATAAGAGACTATTTCAATAGAGAAATCTCCATTAACTTCCACACTTTCTCACGTTCTCACATCGGTATCGGACATCCATGGACTCTATGGGCCACCGCACAGTTTTTGTCTGTATTTGAGCCTTCCCAGAATGTAGAAATATTCGAACCAATTTAAGCCTTACATTGTACTGAAAAGTTCATTTTTTCATATTTATCAGTGCTCACTGCTGCAACACGGACAAGCATGTTCTCTCCTCCAAAGCATGTGAGGTCAGCTGGCACTTCTCATCATTCCGCAATTCAGGGGACACGTGCTGCCCAACAGGCAGACCACAGATGCCCAATCAACCAGGGGGGCCGCTAATGCGCAATGAGACTTTGTCCGCCTGAGCAACGCGAGCAGCAACTGTGCGTCACTGTGCTAGGCTACCAGCTGCAGTCAGCACTGGTATGATCTGGATTCAATACCAGACCACGGGGCCCATCCATGTACTACATGAGTAATAGGAGGAGCCACCCAGCAGCCCCCAAACAGATATAATTTTAACTGAACCAAACAGATATAATCTTCACTGTACCCCATCTGGTTTTGTTCCAGGCTACGATAAGCCCCTCTAATACAATGTGAAGGTACTGTAGTTCTGACTATTGAATGGAGCTTTTCTATGTAAAATTCTGCATAGAAAGCATCACATTGCTTAACAAACCATACATTATAGCTATGGTTTTGCTTATAATTTCATTTTAGTCGGTATGTACATGTTATACGGATCAAAAGCCAAAAAGGCCAGTCCTTTTGAGACCCATAGAACCAGGCTGCACAGTGATTGACAGGACAGATGGTCCTAATGATGAAATTTGTGTGACCTATCATTTGTGCAACAAACATGCATGCCTACATGTGTCAGGAGAGGCATTCACCGTCAGGGTCCAGTTGATGCAGGGGATCTTGCTCTGGAGCCTGAAGATGTACATCAGGAAGAAGATAAGGAAGGCAATGAGGAACCACAGAGTGACCACCTCAAAGTAACGGAAGGCGGAGTAGTCTGTCCATGCAGAAGAGCAGTGGACACACAGGAATGCAATAAGCAGTACAACCTAAAGAAAGAAAGGGAAAGAAAGAGAGAGTCACGATCTTTGTTACCAAAAAGCGTTTTCACAGTGTATTTGAGAAGAGAAAGAGGAAGAAGGAAGATACCCAGTTTAAAGTGACAATCTCGAAGATTTCAGTTTCGTTCTCTATGGCGGTGCCAATGGCGAGAAGCGGTAATTGCAGGTGTTTTTGGACCTCACTTCCCATAGATCCAACCGGATCCAACCAGTGTCGCCTGTGTGACGTCAGTCAGTTGGCACGCCAACTATAACACTTACTATTTACTGAATAAAAAACGGTTGTTATAAAAGTAACGTCATGTACATACTCATTCGTTGTCTAACATTAGGCTAACTCAAGATGTCTTTACACTGCCGAGCTGGGTTAAAAGGCCGTAGCAAACCTGGGGTAGAATTAGTGTTGATCAATTTCTTTATCCACCTTTTGCCTGGTATGAACATCTTTACACTGCAGAGAAGAATTTGCGGGATTCGCTGTGGCTCGTGCAATTATGTATCTCGTGCACAATAAGCAGTCTTTTTCGTGAATGATTGTTGTGTGGTATTTTTGAAACAACTGCCCTGCAAAATGTTACCCCTGGTGTTTCTGGTTTTGCTAGCTAAACTGTTCGAGAATAAAGCCGAGGGTGTTAAATTAGCAATCAGAACAAGAAGAATAAAACAAAAACAAAGGAGATTTCATCAAAAAGGGCATAAAGGCTGAAGGAACATATGAGGAAGCGTAATAAAATAATAACAATTCTAATCCATACTGCCGTATTGTTTTATTTAGTTTTCTCCTGCATGACGTCCAGAAATCAGAACCGGCTCTGCTCCACATACCCCGGCTTTATTCCGATCATTATAATATACTGATGAACTCGATGGCAATGTAAATAACGGTAACGTTAAGGCCAGTTCAGATCAATGATTCGCAACGAGGCAAAACGGTTTTAGAATGCTGCAGAGAAATGCAGCGGTGTGAACTGGCTAGTAGCTACGGAAGAGGATTAGGGCCACGTGCAATTTTTTTTTTTTTTGAGTTCTGAGTTTAGTCAGAATTCTGAGATTAAAGTCAGAATTCTGACTTTAAAGTCAGAACTCAAAAAAAATGTTCAGTGGTGACCCTAATCCTCTTCCGTAAGTAGCAGAGCCGTTGCCTGTCCTGATGTTTTAAAAGACGGTCCTTGTCAAATCGCCAAGTGCAGTTTTAGAATGTTTACAATCAGACCTCTTGGAATTTTGCAAGTTGCACCCAGTCTCCTTGCGAATCATTGATCTGAACTGGCCTTAAATTAGCTACACTGCAGCGTTGCAACAAGGTAGCATTGCATTCGAGAGACGGTTTGCGAGGTACCGGTCGGTAGCGTTAGCTAGCGTTTTTTCTAATTGTTAGCCGACATTAGATTGTGTTAATTACATTAGCTAGCTAGCTAACGCAACGTTACCTGATATGAGAGATGGATACTTTGCGCAACGTTGTCTAAACTAATGTTGTCTATCTTGACATGGTCCGGTAGCTAGCGTTATCTGTGCAAATAGCTATGTAATTTAGTAAAGTTACATTGTCATTAAATGTAATACGAAATCTACATCAACAAATAATATGATCTCATGATCATGTTACACAAAAACTTTTTAGGGTTCCATAACTCCCCCAACCCACCCCCCTTTCTCTGTTATTGTAACGCATGCAGACACCGGAAAAAACAGTACGCCGCTCAGACACGTGAGCTGAAGAGCGAGCCTGTTGCGTTAGTTCCGCCTACCCTCTCTGGTGGACCAACCACTGATGGGTGATGAAAAACGCGTCACTAACTGTGCGCCACTTGTGATTTTTTCCCGGGAATGTCGCCACAGGCATGAATTATGATAATAATAATAGTATAAATTAATATAAAAATAGGCTCAATCACCATTGTGTTACCCAATGCAGCGATAGATAGTGACTTAAAAGACATTTATTTTAATGAAAATCTTCGAGATTATTACTTTAAGGAAAATTTGCCTAAACTGACGAAATTCAATGCAGACGTTGCTTCATTTCAAACTGCTTTCCTAACGGTTATTTTGCATCCTGCGACTTGGGTTACAACAGTGAATTTGTACGGATTCCTAGACATGATGATGGCGACCACCCTTTCTCATATTAACCTCAAATACTCAAGACAGGGCACGTATACGGTATGCTAGCAAATTTATGTCAAGGTCCATTAATGTATATGGGGTGGTTGATACACGTCCCCTTGAACCAGCTACAGTGTGGGAGGAAAGTGTCAGAGGCGACACAGACAGACAGCACCAGCCCACCACAAACCAGACACCGGGACTTTTACGCCTAGAGACAAGTGAATGTCCAAATGCTTTATCAAAAAGAATGTACTATACTTTTGTCTCTAGATTAAAGATTATATACTTATAATCTTTTTCTTGCCATATTGTCTTCTAACTGACTGAAGGTCATCTGAAGTTCTTCAGTTAGAATTCTCATTTGGGTCTGCCCTTTAGTTCTGTGGCTTTGTTAACTGAAAAGAGCTGCCTCCAAATAGTTTTTGTTCACTAGCTATGATTGCGTTAAGCAAAATGGAGAAGGGCCTCACATTGGTCTTTGCCTGGGGCCTCCAAATCACTAAAACCGCTGATGGAGGAGATATGACTTCTAGGCTTACCCATTACAATTTTTAAAGAATTTGTCAGGGATCCATTGAGGGTTTGAGCTTAGTGGCGCTCAGAACGGTAACTGCGATCCATCGATGGCTGATAACTAACATCATTGAGAACTTATTACGCTGACATTTCATCCGAAGCTTAATTTGATTGCGACAGTTGAGTAATACAACATCACTCCCAGTTGCACGGACGGCGCACTACAGACCATTTGTTTTAGGCTACTTCATACAGACTAGCCTACCTACTGGTCCGACATAGCTTTTCAGTGTACACAGCCAAAATAGGTTAACTAACGCGAACTTCCCCTTAGCTAGCCAACCAATGACATTTCCGCTAACTCTTCCGTTCGGATCCACCCAAAATATCAGACAGCAAAAACAAAGGGAAAAATACGTGTTAAAAAAACATGTTGCGAAAGTTCTCATTTAAGGCTACATATTTGCCAAAGAAAGATTCGGCTGTCAACATGGCGTGTGCATGACGGAATGAAACAAAATAAAATGCGGAATAGCCTACTATCACAGCGAATGAGCTGTTAAACTATGATACCATTTTATGAAATATATTCAACAGTAACATGAACAACTCTTACCACTTGAGCGATTTTGAGTAAACCCTGAACAGTCCGTGCATAACCAATGTTTAGAATACCTCCATCAGATGTCGACGTTGTGGTGGTTGTCGTTGTAACTACTGTATGGGACATTTTCAAATACTAATTTTGAAATTACAAAATTAACAACCATAAATAAAACGAAATAAATCGAAAACGCCGTTTTGTAGTTTGCAAAACAGCCCTCGCCTAGTCTACTCTTGCTAACCACGTCGTCCGTTCAACTTCCACATGCGATTAACTGTGTAGCTAAAAAAAAAAAAGGGCGTGACACGGATGCTGTTTGAAGCGTCATGGTACAGAACTTTCGTGACAGATCATAAATGATTAAAAACTGGGGATCGAGTATTTGCGCCTGAGTGGCAGACAGACTATCCGCGGATGGAGCCAAAACACAGGCAAATCCTTAAGGAGAACCATTTTCAGTCCCCCGACCGGCGTTTAGAACAAAAAATCATTTTCTAACAGCGCACGATGACCCAAATCACACGGCAAAACAACAAAACATCTTAAAATAAGATGACCAGTATTCCATCACGGCCAAGCCAAAGCCCTTTCTTAAAACCCATTAAAGATTTGCGGTATAATCTTAAATGTTCCGTCCTCCAACATTCTCTGTCTAACTTGACTGAGTTGGAGCACATGTGCCATTTTAAGGTGTAACTGCACAAACAAGTGAAAAGGTTAACATTTAAAATATATTCGAATAATATATTACAATACACTTTCATTAACATAATTGTTATTATATTGTATTATTGCAATACCCCTTTATTCAGTGTGGAAAAGACACCTTTTAAAAATAACCATCTCAGTTTGCAGCAATACTGACACAGTCATTAGATCAGGAGTGCTCAGCAAGTGAGGGCACAATGATGGCGGCAATTATAAAATCAATAGGCCTATATTGACATAGCCTAATAGTATTTCCTAACCATGGGTCTTGTAATATAAGGCATGTTTGCCGGTATGTGTTTCAACTGAGTTCCAATTTCTTGTATTCTGTAGCAGCACACTGGTCTTGTTCAACAGTTAAAAAGTTAAGACCTTCACATGATTACATATATTACAGTTGAAAAAAATAGAACTCCCTTACAACTAAATGTGACATGCACGGAGAAGGAGGGGAAAGGAGAAAGATGACCCCAAGTCCATTCGACCCATTTCAGGGCACTGTATTTAAGGTCAGGATATTACTGACCACTGACAGACATTCTGGTCAGAACTCCACTCAATTTGTGCCCCCTAGTGGTGAAATGTGCCACCACTTAATGTCAGATGTACATGTGCCGCGCCCTGTGGACCTGGGATTGCCATTCTCCGTGAAACTCCAGGAACTCCAGTGGTTACTCGGGGTATTGCAGTTTAGTAAACCTCTGGTGCCAAAAAGCAAATTTTCCCATTGAAGCCCATTCAAAACTACAAATTTATCCTGGCCAAATTAAATGATTTTGGACAGTACTTTTAAACTCTAAAATTTCTTCACACTGAACTAATTACTCTCCAGGCACAGATTTATATTTTTTTTTCCGCATGATTTTACGTCACAGTGCACAACTGCTTACACGGACACACTCGGGCATGCCATGAACGAGTATGAGGCTGTGGTTGAGTAGATGTTGAAAATGGCTGAACTGAGGATCAATACCAAGAACGCACAAGTACAGACATTGAGTGTTACCTGCACAGAACCGATGTATACGTAAACCTTGGCACAGCTGGGATTACATGAATCCACCGTCATTATTATTATTATTATTATTATTATTATTATTATTATTATTAATACATAATAATAATAATGTTACTTGCCTTAACTTTTTTGTGCTCATTGTTCATCATGATTAATCGCAACAAATAAATTAATAATAAAGCTGGCATATGTGGATCATCTTAAATTAAGATGTTCTTATGCTGATTCCACAATATTATTTTGACCTCATTGTCATTTTGATATTACCACTAATAGCCTAGGCTACTCTCATTAAAAATGTTATTAGTTGTAGTTAATCTGTCTTTGCATGATGATGGTGCTGATGATGAGTAAGATTAGTAGGAGTAATCACATTTGAAAAATAAATAGGCCAACATAAATAAAAAACAAGAATAACTATATTTAATTTTCTAAAATTATTTTTCGGACTATGTTATGGTGCTATGTGGTGGTGATGATGATGATAACCATGTCAATTACAAAGATGATGATTGTATGAATATAAAATACATTATGTCAGTTCTGGAGGGTACAGCAAATCGTATCAAGGTTATCTTTGCCCATATTGTACTTCATCCTGTAAACAATGAAAAGCCAATATTGCATTAAATGACAAGCTCTTATTTTATTACTACACATATACATATGTTTATATACATAGATCCAAAAATATAAAGCAAATATAAAAACTTAATATTGATTAATCTTTTGTCTTCTCTCATGCACTGCGCAGGCAATCAAGACAAAGCAAGCAGATAAATCAAATGAATTATATTAGCTAGCTGTTCCTGTCTGCAATCACTTATCACAATGACGCATTTTCCTTGAGATCAGGGTAACGTTGTTTAGGAATAGCTAGGAACCGTAGGAAGGTCATTTACGGCTTTAGAAAGCACCTGTTAGGCTACAATCAAATTAATAGTTGTCAACCACATTTTTATTTATTGGCTGGACCGCAACAGCGGGGCCAGCCCTACAAATGCGAATGTCTGTGACTGACTGAGTGAGTGACTGACTGAGTGATGAAGTTACACCATTTGTCAGCCGAGCTATGAAGTCACACCTTCAGTCGGCCTGATCACGTGTGTTAGGTCCAGCCATATATTAGGTTTTAACCTGGTCTTGTTTTTAAAGTCACTTATCAATCTCCTTTAAACAGCAATAGTTAGTAGTAGCTAGCTACCATAACACAGAATGGCCAAGAGTGCACACTTCCTGACTGTAGGATTTCAACCTGTCTGTTATATCTGCTAGCTAGATATAATTACTTAGCCTATGTTACAGTTGATTACCACTGAATGTTTGTAATGTTTGGAAAATCTTGCTAGCTACAGTACAACTGTTCTACTGTCTAGCTAGCTGGCTGGGGCAAGTCAGTAAGACAGCTCAATAGCTAGCCTGTGAAACATAATAGTTATTTAGTTAGCTAGCTTATCTCTATCCAGATGTGGTGGATGAGATTTGGCTCAAATTCAGCAGGATGGATGTGGATGTATTTGGCTCAGAGAGGGCAACACACTGCCACCTTTGGTTGTCCTTAGCAGAGACATCCAGCCTGCTTGGTCAGGACGCTCTGGCCCATACATTGCTAGACGATCTTCTGTATACATTCCCTCCAGTTATACTAGTCAGCTGACTTTAGGGTCTGACAGCGCAGCCATAGACTGCTGCTGCTTGCTTCCAACTGACCAGGAAGACTATGGTTTCCCGTAGACTCCTCAATAGGGATCTGTGACACCTTCTGAGGAGGAAGGACCTCCTATCTCAGCTGGAGGATCGCATAAGTCTACCTCCACAATTAAGATGGCCCTGGCCCAACCCCTGTTTGAGCCAATGGGTGAGGCCCATGTGAAATGGTTGTCTATTAAAACAGCATTTTTTCAGCTGTTGCATCAGTGAGATATGTTGGGGAGCTTCACGCTCTATCAGTTACCCCGAGATGCATGTGGTGGAATCCTGATGGTTCATGGGTAAAGCTGTGGCCAAACCCAGCCTTTCTCGCTAAATGTCTGTCTCCAGTTCACATAAATCAGAGCACTGAGTTGGGAGCATTCACCTCCCAAGCTCAGGATGCAGAAAGGGTTGTAATGCGGGAGCCACTGTCTGTAGTGTGTGCACTGAAGGCATACGTTGAGGCAACTGTCAGTCTTCCTAAATCTGGAAACCTTCTTGCCTGCCAGTGACGGATGCAGTGGAGGCAAAGCCCTGTTTAAAAAGTGGCTGTCCAAATGGGTTGTTGAGATCATTGCATATGTCTACAGGGCAAAAGGCCTACCTCTACCTAGGGAATTACAGGCCATTCCACCTGGAGCATGTGTAAGTCATGGGCTGCCTTTAATGGTGTACCGTTGAAGGACATATGCGCTGTTTCTAAAAATTCAACAGTCTCTTTCCAAATATAATCCCACGGTTACTCAAGAACATTCACAGAGATTAATTTCTCCACAGTTTCATCAAACTACTTGTTTCACCAAAGTACACCAACTGTATAACCTATATCCAAGCAAAATCTCATGCAGGCATACTAGTATGAAACTTGAGCGGTGGTGACGTGATGTGGTGGAAAAGCAACCGTTTGTTGTATTTTCTATAAAGCAACTTGTTAAATACTACTCGGGGTAGGGGAACTGCCCCTGTCATGGCTCCAGCTCTGGACGACCAATTCCCTGTTTTGCTTTCACCATGTGTTTTTTGTCTCATGTCTGCATTATATTGTTAGTTGGATTATTGGTTTCCCACATTCTGCATGTCTGCTTGTTTTCTGTAATTGTCTTCACCTGTTCCACTGTGTATTATTTCCTGGTTTTCCTCTGTTCTGTGCTTGATCTTTGTGTCTGCTGCATGGTGTTCCTAGTTGCTAGTCTCTTATGTCTCATGCTTTGTACTTGTTTTCTCATGTTTCCCTGTTTGTTGTTTCGTACTGATGGTTTGAACTCTCAGTAAAGACTTATTATTTAACCTTTGACTCCTTGTTGATCTCTATGCTTGGGTCCAAATTCCTGCTGTGAACTGTAATGGCACCTTTTAACAAGATTTGGCCCACCAGTTGCTGACACAGTCCTACAACATTATGTCACGAGTAGCTTCTGCATGTAGGAGGACATACTGTTTAGTAATGTAACCATAGCCATAACCACAATTCAGAAAGTTTGTAAAAGCCTTGCCTTGTTTGACGTGTTTACAGGAAAATATGGGACTGAAGCATCGTCTTTTCTTCTCTCACATAAAACCCTACTCTTGTTTTGGAATTCTGTTGTTGCCAAGACAGAAAACTACAATTTTCCAAAAGCACACTTGTGGCAGTATCAGGCCTAAATTAAAAGTACAGTGATATTCAAGCAATGTGCAGCCTTTAAAAACTAGGCTTTAATTTGCAGGACATTGCCTTGTAAACATGACCAGTCCCACATTTGTTTTCATTTTGAAATATACAGTTGCTGCCCTTCGCGCCATTAGGAGTAATACAAAACAGAACTGAATTAGTGAAGCAATGAAAATGTAATCATAGTTATACATGTGGTGGGCAATTGTTACATGTGTAAGGTATTGATGGGTAAATGTTGAATCCCTAAGGATTAAAAAAGTTGTTCTTCAATGGAAGCATAATATTTCACTTGACATTGCCATGAGACATATTTATCACAAGAAAGAATGCCTATCTCTGAAGGTGAAAAAAAAAAAGGTGAAAAAAAAACCAAACCATTTATTTGGACACATTTTAGATTTTTACCAGCAGATGGTAGTGTTTCTCCAATAAAGTTAGAGTTTACAATACATTCACTCAGCAACACACTACACATGTTTTCAGTTGTAATGAATTTTCACTGTGTTCCCATAGCAACTGCTGAATGTGGCATCTTTATCATCCAAGTCACGTCACTTAAATTTACAGGAGTTAAAGTGTAAGCTTGTGAGTCTCTAAAGTGTAATGGTCTCTGTTGGCTTTTGCTGTCTTCATCTTGTGAGGAAGTTTAGCTTGAATCACAGCTTCCTTTCATTTTGAGCCTCCAATGGATCGAGGGGACCATGGTGTGGATATTTCCTTTAAATTACAGTGCTGATGCCTTTCAAAGTGTCAGATTTATTGGCAGTCTCACATTCACACAAAGCTCTGGTGATATAGCCCATATCATTTTATGTTTTGTTTTGTTTTCAAAGACAAAACAAAAAGAAAAACTCAGTAAGGGCTTTGTACTCCCTGGAATAACTACAGCAGGGTTAGTGAGATTCGGCACTTTGGCATTCCTTCAGCTTAACTCCACACCAGATTACTCTGTCCTCGAGAGGGATAAAACATCTGCTGCTGCCCATCCACATCCTGGGGGGGGGGGACAGAAAAGTGTTGATTAAGCTCTTTTGAATCAGAAAGTGTCAGGTTCCATGAAACCAAAACACGTCTGTTTTGTGACCACAGACACTTTTTATCTTTAAATACAAAAACTTTAAAAGAACAATTATTCAAAATTTCAGGAGCTTCCCACTGTTGTCCTGCTCTGTTTGAAGAACTAGAGGAATGCAGGAATACAGCTGGGCCTATAAACATGAGGAACAAATAAAGCAATTAACACAACATCAAATTCAATATCCCACATTAAAAAAGACTTTCAAACACTACAAGTTAAAATAATAAAACCAAATATACTTATAGAAAAACTAGGTTAATTGAAACACAAGGGCAAGGACAAAGCACACAAGATTGATTCTGGCTTCTGGAATGAAAATATTTAGAGCTCCCAGAAAATTAATTTAATTTTAAAACGCATCTCAGTCCTACCACACAGTGGACTGATGTTAAAAGAATGTGCTAACCATTGACTAGTATAAATATAAATATATTTTTCAGCTTTTACAGAATTTTGAAAACTCAAGAAAGAGAAAAAACTTTTTCTAGAAATCTGGAGAAGAGGGGATTCATTTTTTGGACTGTACAAGCTGGCTGTCAATGCTATAATACAATCAAATATTTAACATCTGAATATATGTATATGGACAAAATACCCAGTATTATAAATACCACTATGCCATCTGAAGGCCACTGCATAAGCTTCAAAGATATATCTACAACTTATGAATAGTATACATTGCAGTGAAATGCATTTTTCCTATATTCATGCTACCATATAATATCCAAACAAGAAATCCATCCATTATCCATACCTGCTTATCCTGATGGAGTCTATCCCAGCGTACATTTGGCAAGAGGCAGGGATACACCCTAGACAGGCCGCCAAATTATCACAGGGCGCCAAACAAAATATGATTCTTCAAAACAGAAAAATGTATGAAGTCTGAAGTTGAATTAGAAAGCAAATGCCAGTGATTCACACAAACCATCTCTCTGCCCAAGGGTGAGCAGACGCTGCGGTACTGCCTAGGTCAGCTGCATAGCCCTCCTGCTCAGAGGCTACAGCAGCTCTGCAGGTGGACTGGAGTGGGAGCACATGGTGGTCTGCTGGTATCATGTTTCAAGGATATGCATGCTGGTGTGCACCTTCTCAAAATGACAGTCACGGCTTGTCCTGCAGATTATGAATGAATATACCACATTGATTGTAATATAATAATAATGTAAAATAAAATATTAAAATGATACTACACAAATTATCATATAACAGCACAAATCTGGTGAGCTGTCATAGCAGAAAACAGCTTGTGCATGTTTGCATTTGCAAGATTCAGTTTTAGCCTGATAAGTTTATATGTTAGTGTTTTATATGACAGAACCCAGTTGATAAGCACATTGGATGGGAACACATTAACTGCATGTTTGTGTTTTGATTGTTTCATACAAATGAATTCAGACAATTGGTAGACTAACTTGACTGGAATTAAATAACTGATTATGAATTTAGTGAATTCTTGAAATTTTTAAGAAACTTGTGTTTCTTCACGTCTTGAGTAGCTTTTGTATTCTTGTTTTTTTGTATTCTCTCAGGGGACAAAGTCAACTTCGGCCAAGAAGCAATAATAAATTTGTTTAACTTCCTATAACCATGAGAGCTTGCAAAGTGATATAATTAGACTTATGGTTAAATCATAAGTGTGGTATTAATGCTAATTTCTTTGGCTTTGATTTGCTGAGTCTTAGAATTCCTTCAGAACAATCTCCATCGCTGACCTTTATTCCTCATGCATCTCGGATCAGAGGTTTATATCGAGATAAACATCAGGTATTAACAGAACCCTTTGGTTTCTTGCAATATGCCCTTTTTGAAAGGCTGGGAATCAAGGCAAAATCTCCTGGAGTATGCAAGTGTTTAATGAACAGCCAACACTGATAGAAGGGCAGATTGGCCAAGGATTAAGCTTCAATTAAAACATGGCTGACCTCCTACCTGCCATTAATGCGAAGACATGGGCCTCATTTTTTATATCCCCTCTTTAGCCCAAAGTAATTAGTGGCAATGTTTACAGAAAGTATCCCACTTTCACATTGTCCAGGGTCATCAAGAGGGGGCTGTCCTTATAAGGTCATTCAAAAAGATAAAAAACCCAACAAAAGAGTAATATACATTCTGATGTAATGTCAAAAAGTCAAGGAACAAACTTTTTATTATCTTTATTTATTTGTCAGAAACTGCAGAGATGCTTGCAAGGCCACTGTGGTAACTTGATATGCATATCAAAAGAACTAGAGCACCAATAACATGGGTAAAGATATTAAATGGCATTTAATGAGCATCTAGCAGAAAATGGTGCTAAACATGAACACACTACAGTAATTATTCTGGCATATACATTGTGCCCAACAATGACTTTTACAAGCACGTGTATACAATGTATCACAATAATTTGTATATATTATACAATATATAAATCACAGCCTGTCACAATTGGATATACAGTCAGCTCCATAATGTTTGGGACAAAGTTTTTTTTCTTCTATATTTGGCTCTGTACTCCACCATTTTAGATTTGTAATCAAACAATTAAAAATTAATTACTGGTTAAAGTGCACATTTTCAGGTTTTGTTTAAAGGTATTTTTATAGACTTGTCAAAATTACAGCACATTTCATTAAAAAGTTCCCCCATTTCAGGGCAACATAATGTTGGGGACATATTAATGTTATGCAAATGAAAATAGTCATGCTTAGTACCTTGTCGCATATCCTTTGCATGCAATGACTGCTTGAAGTCTATGACCCCAAGACATGGAGTATCTTCTCTGGTGATGTTCTGCTAGGCCTGTACTGCTCAAATTTCAGCTCCTGCTCATTTCGGGGGCTAGTTACCTAGAGTTCTGTGTTCAGCATATGAAACACATGTTCAGTTGGATTCAGATTGAGTTATTTGTCCAGAATTTCTCCTTTTTGACTTTGAAAGACTCCTTTGTTGCTTTTGCAATATGTTTTGGAACACTGTCTTGCTGAAGTATGAAGTACCGTCCAATGGGTTTGGAAACATACATACGTTTCAGGGTCTCCTGTGTCACATTTGTGCCTTGTTGGATTAGGATACAGTGGTCTTCATGTGAAATTATGATCTTTTTTGATCAATGCAGAAAATAACACAGACTTTAAGGATAACAAAGTTAGCATAGCCTTTTGTAGCTGGAACACTGTGGCAGTCAAATAGGCCTATTACTGAATTAAGATTTACAGCAAAAATGTATTCGCTGTAAATTTCACCTGCCATCACATCTTGATCATAATGCTTTGCAGATCTGCAGCTACATACCTTATAAAGGTTCCAAACAGGTTCTACAGTAAGACTTTGATATTATGCAGTCATGCTGCTGTGAAAACTACAGAAATCATTTACTATGTATCTGGTTCTGACATATACTTACATTACATCCCCATGCTTGGATTTCAGGGGCCAAAGTAAAAGGCATATGCTTACTCTGCGGAGTCGCAACAATCTTCTTGTTATTTTTTATTTTTTATTTAAGGTTTCATGCAAAGTAAAAGTATACAACATGCAACTGATACGTGGCTTTGTAGTCTAGGTATCCCAATATCACAAGCCATTCAGGAGATAAACAAAACTGGATTCTTAAACTGTTCTGAACAATCAGTGTCCTTGTCATCATCCGTTCCCAGGGCTCACCTTTTGTCAGGCCAATGCCACCTAAAACAGGATTCAGATAACTGCAGGTTTGACAGAGGGGTAGGATGGCACTTCAGAGGCCTCCGGCTTTGTTCCTGTGAGAGTAGAGTTGCACATGAACCTCTGGATGTAGCACTACAGTCAAATTGCTTCTTGCTACTGTTATTTGAAATGGAACTTGGGTTGGGTGATGACAGCATAGGGTTACAGGAAGTGCTTCACAGCCAATATCCCTGACAGGATATACTTTCAGAACCTGTTCCGTATGATGGAAAACAGTCACATTGTACTGTATGGGCATGTTTGAGTTCTTGATTCTACAGAGCCTACTCTGCAGAAAGCCAGCTGCAGTCCAGTGTTTGTAAGGGCTGAAAGGCTGAGTCATATATTATTTACTAAAGTCAATGTATAGAGTCTATAAGGCCAGTATAAGCCAGAAATTGAAATGTGTTTTGTCTACCTATCCAGAGTCCATCCATTACAAGCAAAAACAAACAAATAAAAAAATAAAATTAAAATAAAAAAACCCCACTTGATTCAGTTTTGAGGGAGCTAGATTTCATTCCATGGAATGTGTTCACAACAAAAAAAATGTGTTCACTAACATCATCATATGGTGAAGTGAGTCAGAGCAATGAAGTCAGGGCATATGGAAATGCATGGATAGGTGCATTTGTATTCCACTTTGCAAATTTATGGGGTTAGTTGTAATGTGGGTATAAGCCATTTTCCTTGCTATGATAACATCAGTATTTTTTTACATTTTACACAAGATTGAGAGTAAACCACAACTATTCTTTACGCACTGCCACCCAGATAATTATGTTATTTTAGCATTGTTGTAGGCAAGAGAAAAAATAACATATTTTAGGGAATTTTGTTTCAATAAACTAGATGCTGCTTGAATTTCATAAAAATCTTGAGTAAGTGTTATTTACAAAACTATGTACATATTATTGTATTCCTCCACCAGTAATATCAAGGGAAAACTTATTAAATAATTAATTATTGATGTTTTTTCTAACTTGAACATGCATTTTAAGAAAAGTAAGGCGGTGTACTGTGTATGCTATATATTTATAAACTATTTATAAACAAACAAGTGTTTCCTTCTTATCTATGCCCTTTCCAAATAAGAACAACACAGGGGGCAGTGAAAGCTATTATGTTTAATGTGTTCTGATTAGCCAAATGAAGGAAGTGTTGTATTATTATTATTATTATTATTATTATTATTATTATTATTATTATTATTATTGTTGTTGTTGTTGTTGCTGTTAACTAGATAATAATAATAATAATAATAATAATAATAATAATAATAAATCATCATCATCATCATCATCATCAATTTTATTCTATTCTGATGACTACTGAACTCATGATAATGACCATATACACAAAAAGTATCCCTTGCATAAATGCATTACTCCATGTTCAAGACAATGCATCATAGTACTGAGTCCCCCCAGGTGTGTTTTTAATGATGAATTCTCATCCCTTCTCCTGCCTCACTGGAGTAGAAAATACTGTGCAGGCCAACTGAACAAAATGCTCTTTTAATTGCCCTACATATTTTCAAGTCATTTTCAAGCCAAATTAAGTCAAAGACTTTAAACAGATGGATTAAGCTTGTTTTTCACCACCATATCGCTGACTGCAGAAAATCATCAAATTGGGAGATTATACAATCTCTAATTTATACTTATTTCATTAAACTTTCATCATGTAGTGGGTTAAAGCCCTAAATAGCTTATTAACTTTGCTTTCATGGTTGCCCTCCTATCAACACTCCAAATGAAACAGGTATTAAAGCAGCGGCTGGGTAGTTTCCTTATTCTGGGAGAAACGTTAGCATGCAGTGGCAAATATGCACAGCCCCCATCTCTTCCAACCACCTATTCTCCTCATTTACTGTAATGACAGATACCTTGTACTCTCCTTAAGCAGCACCATTTACTGTGTTAATTCCAGCTCACTGGACACAGGACCCTGTGTGGAGCAACTTCTCTTTTCAGTCCTCTACTAAGCCATGCTCTCGGATGTAACCAACACCCACAAAGCCCAGGTAGGTCACCTGGATGAAATCAACCAGATTCTTCAGCAAACACAGAGCGCAGTCCTTGATAGGAAACCTACGTTCGCAAGTTATAAACATATAAGTGGCCAGAACCAATTAACAAGGCTTGTTTTATGTTTCAGCCAACCATAGGCACATCTTTTCTCCCAGTATTGTGAGATGGTATCTACAGTATTTGTCCCCTTCCTGATTTCGTCTTTTATTGCATATTTGTCATACTGAATGGTTTCAGATCTTTAGACAAAATGTAATATTGGGCAAAGAGAAACTGAGTAGACACAAAGCATGTTTCTAAAATTATTATTTCATTTGTTTAATGAAAAACATTATCAAACACTTATATGACCCATATGAAAAGTTATGTGTCTGTTTTTCTGGCCTAAAGGGGAAGAGTATTTGCACAGTGCTTGGGGAAGCTGGGCTATGGTTTGTTGCCAGTTTTTACATTGTTTTGTTTTCTTTTTTCTTTGAAGCATTTGGTTGTCAGATTGGCCATTTCTTTTTTTCTTTAAGATTTTTATTTGCTTTAGTGTTTTTAGACCAATAAAAGGCAGTAAGCTAAACCTTTTGCTTATTGGGCACCTCCAGCCCATCCTCACCACTGAAATGAGAGAGAGAGAGAGAGAGAGAGAGAGAGAGAGAGAGAGAGAGAGAGAGAGAGAGAGAGAGATTAAAACAACCAATCCAGAGAGAGAGATGCATAACCCATAAATTATTTTCTGATATAGTGCAACTCACTGACAATGTTGTCACAATATTATGGGGACACTGTGAGAAAAGTAATGACCAAAACTCCCCTGCTCCATTATTTAGGGTGGGCTGTCACCACTGCATGTTTCTCACCAAATAGTGCTGCTCTATAGTTTAAAATATAATCACTGCCAGTAGTCTACAAGGTAGGAAAATAAATGCTCTGCAGTAATGACTATTGCTTGTAGTCTGGGGTTTTACTTTACACAAAAAGAAATGCACCATAGTAAAACTATGCACCACTTTCTGCAGTTATTTTTTGTTTTCAATGACAAAGTGAAATTTCACCCTGTGCAATCTCATATGATATATATAATAATGAGCGACAAAATGCAAACCATTTAACAATTCACTGATTCATGGTCATACATTTTCATCATATTGTGAGTACAGTGTATTTAAATGTAGTGAGCTCCCCCCCCCCCCCAATAAAAGCTGAATATTTGCACTTAACCACTTGCAAATAAATTACAAATCTAAAATAGTGGAATACAGAGCCAAATCAAGAAGAACTATGTCTTTGCATCAAACATTATGGAGCTCACAATATACAGCACTAATGCTTTCTCTGTACCATGTTATAAGTTTTTTTCCCTCTCTGTGTTAAGCTAGCTGAGCAAGCCAGCAGCACAATATCTTGTGATCTAAAATAAATATCCACATATATGGAGTGGTATGTTGACCCACCAGGCGCTTGTGAGAATGCGCGGAGCGTGGAAGCATGTCGTCAAACGTGTGATCCCTCTCGCTATTACAAGAAACCAGAGGGGAACTCTTTTTTTTCTGGGCATGTCACCCGTCTGTCAGCAGTACTGGTACAGATGTTTATTTTCTGTCTGTAAAAATCACACCTCCAGTGGAGCCATTGAATGCCAGGCCTGTGTTTCTAATGCCGCCCTAAAAGAGGCCCCCCTCACCAGCGCCACATAAAAAGGCTGTCTCTTCTCTCGCTGTCCTGGAGTGCATTCAAGATACCTCATGTATTAAGACTCCATTTGGATTCACTCCTGGCTGAGGTAAGCCTGTGTATGGTTTCAGTTTCTGTGTGCATATGTATGCATATCTCTATGCATGTATTAATACAGACATAGAATATCAGTCCACACTCTGGGCTCACCACTGGCTCACTTCACCATTTGCCATTTCCCTATCTCCTCTTTAAAATACTCTCGCTCCATTTAAACATGAAGCCTTGATCCTGGACATACCCAAGCCCCAGCAGCTGATTTGAAATAAATATTAGAGCCATAAAGCTCCACATGGCCTGTTTTCTTTGCATGTGATCATGTGAGGCAAAATCGACATCAGAGAAAATGGACCCCTCACTGAATGCATTTCAAGCTGTGCAGCAGTAGACAATGATACCTTTTATTGCGCCCTGAAGAATTCACTTTTAGTGATCATTCTATCATACCAAACTCAAGTAATATAACCAGTGACACTCCAGGTCCAATCTGTATTTGTTGGGCCAGAAAATTTGCAGGACCCTGTTAAATGGCACCCATGTGTACTGTAATAAACTACTTCCTGCCTGTTATCCATTACACAGGAAATCATCTATGACCTCATGTGCGCAAACCAACTTTCTTTCCTCCAGAGGAGAAATCCAGGCTGCCAAAATTTCTGCCGTTCCTCTGATGGATGTAACCCAATACACACCTTTGAAAGGTTTGACGTGACACAATTACACCTTTCCCTCTCCATAAAAGATCACATGCTGCCTACAATATATTTGCCACTGGCTTTACTGTACCATCTGACAGATGCCTTCACTGCACACTGGCCCTGTGCTTGTTATCAATTGTTCTGCATCTTGTCAGCAACAAAGCCCTGGGTTGAAAAAGGAAATGTCAAGATTAAAAAGAGCACATTCTCTCAGTTAAAGCTGTTTTACGTTTACATGTGTACAGTAAAAAGGGGTCTAGAGACTCCGGTGACAGCCACAGGCAATTCACATACTAGCTCCTCTCATTGTAGGCTGGTGCTGTGAATTCTGCTTTTTTCTGCCATATGTTAAAGAACTCAGCTTGTGGGTAGCCTAGCACAATAGCAGAAGGAAGGAGGATGGATGCAGATGGATCTTCTGAGCACTGTTGTCTAATTTCCTTAGTGTGCTGTCTATCTGCAAGGCTGTCAGATTTAAAGTCAACCCTAATCAACTGGTGTTTAGTTTGAGGTTCGTCGCAACAATGTTCACAGATTGGGGTCACCTTAAATGAGAATTGGCTCGTTGTTGTCAATAACTGTTTTAGTTACTGTGTGTGATTACTGTGTGTTAATCCCTTTGAGTCATTTTCAGGATGCTGAATATAACTGTAGTTCTCATTTTCACAGTTGCAAAATAAATGGCAGTTTGAGGAATGGTTCATATTGAGAGGCCCTGATGGGCATGTAATCACTCATTGGTCAATGCTGGACTGGCAGCTGCTTCCAGTGCTTAATTCAGTTGCAGTTTTTTCACAGCAAACCTTGACCAAAACCTAGAGACTCAGATTTGTTTGTGCACACGCTATCAAATAACAAGCTTAGAATATTGTAAAACAGTGAGCACCTGGGTATCTGTTATGTTTTCATCTGAATATTTCACTATTGTGCAGTTATCAGGATGAAAGCCAAAATGTGTGTGTGCTCATTTACAGGAGCTGAAACACCGACAGAATAAATTGAAAAAAAAAGCAAAAATCACTTTTATTATTTTGCGCACTGCATTTCCAGATAAATTTGGAAATAAAAGTTGTTTTATTAGTTAAAATGCATTTTATATTCAAATGAATTTCAAAGACAATCTATTCCCTTTCTTGGGACCATTTTATGAAATTGCATGCATTGTATTCACTTTGACAAAGTAAATGAAATGTGCAGTTTGGGAAACTAATTATTAAGTTTATTTAGTTTATTTTGCCAACTTCTGTTTTGTATTCTTGATACATAATTATCATTTTCTCATCACAATTTTCAAAGAAAAAGAAGCAAGATATGATTTACAAAATAAATCGTGAAAGTATCAGAGTGAATTTTGCCAATCACTGTGACCCAGAGTTCAGAAAGTTTGGTCATTTGAATTCCACAGCTGTGCAATCCTAAAAACAATCTGAACTCCTCTACATTGCTCATACAATTCATCAAACCTGAATTAATGTGCAAGGGTGCGTCTGGTAAATGTCAGCGTTCTGGCAAGCCCACCATCCACCACATGTGGGATGTTAAAGATATGGGAAAACCATCTTCTGTGAACATGTATTGCTGCAGATGTAAGCCAGCAAGAGCTCTCCCTGAACCCATGGGCAGATCATATTTAAAAGCATGGCAGGGAAAAGAATATATAAACACAATTTCTCTTGTTCAGACATTTGTTGAACAGCCCATAAATGCCCTCTGACTGCACATCCCATGGTTTGGGAATGGCTTCCCAATATGATATTGGTGCAAGGAGAATTTGCATGCATGTTTGGGATTTGAGGAAGCAGTATGCATTGTGTTGGTTACTGTACAAATAGTGCATCAGATAAGCAGAGATTTTATATGCCTGTAGTTTAAAAGCAGCCAGATGAAGGATCATTTTGATCTTGCTGAGAGAGAAAACCTCTGAAAAAGCAGGCAAATAGCAGTGTTGATTCTGTATTATCTGTCCAGGGTAAGGTATTTACATGTATTTCACATTCTGTCTATTTCAACATACAATAATATAAGTCCATTTTGATAACTCACTCTTATTGAAGTCCATGAAGTTTCCAAAGAAGCAGCATAATTAAATGAAAACAATAGCACATGTACAATAAAACATGCTTAAATGCATTATTTGACACAACACATATTCATGAAAAGTGTTAGAAGAAACTTGTTAGCCAGGTGTGTACTTTCTTTTACTAATTTATAGCAATATTATGGTGAATATAATAACTGAGACTGAAGTTCTCTGAATGTTTTATCTTTTGTTTTACTAAGGAACTTGAAAACTTGGATTATGGGTGACAGGTATTTCTTTAATGTCTCATGGAGTACGATTATATTTGTTCAAGTAATATAAACTGTTTTCAGTTGAATAGAGTACAATGCAGTCATTTCAAAGAGAGCACTTTTAAATGGAAAATGAGCATGTATAGCATACAATTATCTATAGGTAGAAATTTGTTCTATTTTCAGCTTATGTTGATTATTTTAGTTTTGTTTCTGTATCCTAAATTCACCCCAAAAAAATTGGCTTGTAAGATACAGTGTGTATATATAGTCATGTGTGAGCCTACGTCTGTTGCCTTTTTAAAAATATATAATTTTGGCATCCAGTACAGGGCTGCATAGATTTAATTCCCACCCTAATTTGTAATGTCCAATTAACTGCAACCGCAGCTGTCCATTCATGTGAAAATCCCACAGCCAGCTCTGGAGAATAATATAGCCTATGGCCTATAGCTCATACACAGGCTGTCGGGCTGTACACACATCCTCCACAGTCAAATCAGTTTCCCTTGTGGGCTGTATGGGGTGGAAATGAACAAATAATGCATAACACTCTGGGAAGGAGATGGGATGTAAAACATGTTTCACACGTTTCTACTAATCACTTCTCGTTTATTTTCAGATATAATATGAAGTAATATTTGTTTTATTTAAAGAATGCAAGACTTCTATTGAAGTCCTCAGCTAGCAGATACAGTACTGAATTTGAACAATTTAAACAATTGTTCTGCATGAGTGTTCAGCAGGGTATATAATTAATTATGAATAGCCTAGTTTTACCTTCAGATGCTCTGTGGCCTTCTCCCTTCACAAGTTTTTCCATGTCTTTTCCTTCCACTCCCTGATTTGCTCATTTTGCAGGGATGTTTGTTCTATCAGTGTTCTTTATTATGGTCTTTACTTAGTTGGCCACTTGTGTCTTTTGCTCTCATAAAGTTCTTCTTCTTGTATGCTGCCTAACATCTTGCCATTTTTCCTTTACATCCTCTACTGTTCCTTTTATTATGCCTAATTATTGAATTTTGTATGTGACGTGAATCCGAATGTTTTTCCTCTCCATTGGCATTGTATTAACTCCTGTGGTATAATACGGCACTGTGAAGCTGTAGCTCCTTGACCATTACTTGTATATATTGATCTGTATATTTATGTTTTCTTTTTCTCGTGATTCCATGGCTTCTTAAGCCTTCTTGTGCCTGGTCATTCAGGGACTCCAGGAGGCATGTGGAATCTCAGCTGCAAGTCCCTCAGGAGAAATATGGATGGAAAAAAAAACATAAAATGCCAACATTGACACTTGTGGTTGTTCCCTGAATAAAAAATATAGATATAACTGTACACGAATATAATGTACTGAAAACTGAACAGCTGTATCATGCTTCTATTTGAAAATTGTGTGACAAGCTTATGTGAAGTTCAGTATAGCGCTTCTTTCAACACATTGAACATTGGGATGACCAGCCAGCCTCTGGAGAGATGAGCATTTTTCAGTGCCTGTCTCAGGTTCTCAGTATGAATGCAGCTGTAGTGTATAGACAGCACCACTGTCCCTCCCCTAGTTCCTGCTGACAGTCAAGCTCACTAAAGGTAAGTGAATCAGGCCTTCTGATGAGACTCATAACATTACTTTCATAGTACTGCAATAGCAGTATCTCATAACATCACTTTGGTTGCAGCAAGAGGGAAAAGTTTGGGAAGATTGCAAAGTTGAGGAACTAGCTGATATCCGGAGGTTGTTCTGGGATATAGGGTCTGATGATGGATTGAATGTAGCAAGCCTGGCGTCAGGGTATTATGTAGGGCAGCGGAGTTTGGTAACTCTTTTCTAGTTTGTTGCTTGTTGCCTTTTTGAAAGCACTATCAGTCAAGTTGCTTTGTGGATGAGCTATTACCCCCAATACACAATGTTTTATTCACAATGAATTCTATAATACATTGAAATAGCTGTGATCTTTTGGAGTTGTTTAAGTATTTCACTGAAAGACAGAACAAGAGATTCAATACCATCAGCCTCTAGTGAAAGGTGCGCTGCTCTGTTGAGTGAGCCACACGATGGTGCTGAGGTTTGAAAGTAGAAGGCCTTATTATGTATTCTCGTTCCAAAATCTATGATAAATAAGTTTTTCATTGCGCTGTTAAGCTTACACATGCCACATAAATTTGAATGTACGTGGGTGTATACATTTATTTACATATTTATTTTTGGGAAGCAGTTGTAGTCTGTTCAGCGCTGATGTTATCACTGTTCATTTGAGTCTCAATGCCATTACCCTTATACCCTATCATTACTATGGTGTCCTTTCAATGATTAGGATATTTCAGGTTAATGGCTCAATGAAATGACAAAACTGCAGCAATATATGCTGAAATAAATATAACTACAAAAATATACAGTTTGCACCTGGGATTTGCAGGTGTGTATTTTCAATGCAAAGAAACAGATGTACAATAAAGAACTGACCTACATAGCCTATTGCTTTATGAATTATTCAGTGTTGCGTCCCCTGTGGCATTTACACACATTCATGAATAAAAAATTGTGATCATCTGAATCTTTTTTGTTTCCTCAATAGTTGTAAAGTAAATTGAGCATGAATCAGGCACCATGAAGTGGTACTAAATATATCTCATTTTGATTTCCTATGCCTGTTAAAAAATATGTTTTTAAAGTCAGGGAAAATATACACCTACGTTTATTTTTTAACTTTGAGAGGTTTATTGGATTAAGTGCGGCCGCTTATTAGGACCCACATTTAAATGTAATCTTTTTATAATTAAATTGTTATGTAAGAATGATTAATATTTTCCATGCACAGGAATATTTTGAGAAGCTGAAATAGTGGTAAAACAGCGTTACTTACTTCTGATTATTGATTATTTTTTTAAAATCTGAGCATTCCAAATGAGTGAATCTTTTATAATGGAGTTCCACCCTTTGTATTTCTGATTCAGTAATGCAGCTGTCCACAGCTCGTATCGCTTATCCGTTCTCTAAACACACATATACAATGTTACATGGAGGTAAGGGGGTATACCTGGCAGGAGAGTCAGCCAATTTTCATGACACAAGTGCAATGATGGCATAATTGGTGAAAAATTGTCAATAATAAGAAGACGGGATAATGAAGGACTGGTCAATCAAGCTGCAGACCAACAACTTATTCAAGACAAGTTTGATGACTGAGTTCTGTCCTGTTGAATACTGTCTTATGGAGATTTATTTTATTTTATTTTTTAAATTTAAAAATCAAAAACCAAAAAAAGTGAAAAAATAAAAATAAATAATGCGAGTTGAAACCGATTTAGATAATCAACTGATCACCCCTCTGTTGCTGAATTGCATGCAATTAAACAGCATGCATGCAGCTCTCGCCCTCTTCCTAATACTCTTATGTGACAGAGAGATAACAGACACAAGCCAGTGCACACACTATGGTGGTGACATAGATGGATGGCAGCTTGGCCTTTCAGTATTTAAATAGTCAGTATGATGGCCCAAAGGCTATGTTGGCAACATTTGATAACATTGGTGACTGGGAGTCTTTCATACTTCCTTCGGAGTATATAGCATGTAAGTATGGCAGGAAAGTTCATTCAAAGTGCTGCCAATATTGTCTGTGAAAAATACACAACCTTAACCATCATGCTTCTGAGTATTATCTGTTACCTGAGAAATTGGGATTACAGGTGGGAGGAGGCTGAGGGTGTGGCTGCAGATATAGGCCTTCTACAGTTATACCCTTGAGTAAAGCACTACACCCCTACTATTACTGTATAGACACGAGAACATACTGAAAATGCATTGAATGATGGTATTTTCAAACATATATATAAATATTTATTTCAAATGACTGAATGATTGTTTGTTAAAGATATAAGTTAAATTAGAAGTTAGATATGCTTAAAACAGCGGTTGGGAGAGATGTGCAATAGACGATGACTTGAACAGGGATGTGAGGATGACTAACAGCTAAACCTTTCTCCTTTCTTCTCCTCTGTTAAAGAGCATTAGGGCAGTGTAACAGAAGGAATGGGGAAGAGGAGTGGAGATGGTCTGCGGTGACACAGGCCATAGCACAGCCATCCATTGTGTGAGATTAAACTCTCATAGCCGTCTGGGGTCTTGGCTATATCTATGTAACACTATAGTGTTTTTATATGTTGGAGACGGGTGGGATCCCAGTACACAAGCTTAACTTGGCAAAGATGGATGTAAATCTTTTTTTTGAACACTGCAGGATACACAGAGTCATATTTTCCTGGTGGAGTGTTTCGTATTTTCTGATCATCTTCCAAGTCAGTCTGCCAGACTCTGTGGGTTGTCCTCTCTCCCAGTGTGGAAAGTTGCCCCATTTTGTTTAGTCACAAAAGTTGTGTCTAATGTCCACAACAGTATTGTCCCTTTACCCCTGGCATCTGTCTCCACTTGATGTACATCTTCCTTACCTTTCACTTCTACACTCAGTGTGACCACCCTTACCACTGTCCATTTCATAAGCAGTCTTTTTTATACCCAGTCAAAATGCAGTTGCAACCGAGTTGAACAGGAAAATCTCCAGATTGCAGCCTGAGTGGGAAACCACAACTCAGTTACCATAGGTTTCAAGTGGTTGCAAATGATGCACATTTAGTCCTAAATAGACGGTTTCCAGGTTCACAAAATTGTTTCGATGAAGAGCATCATAGGTTTAACTCCTAAATAAATCTTATAGGGACTGGAGCTTGTTTTCATTTGAAAAAACACTTTGGAAACAGATTTTTATATTTCAACTTCAGATTTAACCGACATATCATATACAACAATATACAACAAATACAACAACTTAATTACAGTAATGATAGATTGTTGTATCAGCAACTAAAAACAATCTGTTGAAGCCTCAAGTCATCTAAAAAAAACATCTTCCTCAATACAGGACAGTGTAACCACCATAGTCTATCATCTGAGCTGCGCTACCATTGTGATGGAGGACTCAAGGAGACAATCTGCTTTTGTTATACAAGAAGTACCTGCTGTTTTTCGCCATGAATGCAACCACAAAACGGACAACAGTGATAATTCCTCCAGAGAATTGCTAAGTAAACAATGAACATTCTATCAATGTTTCTCTGAGTTAGCACGTCTTTGGAACTAAAAAGTACTATGGATTTTTTTTTTGCCTGATACTTGCCATGATAAGTATACTGGCTTTACTGTGATTTGTGTTGTCTGTGGATTTCCAAAATACATAGAAGGTGAGGACCCCCCAAGCCTGCTTTGCCTCCCCAATAGTTTCTAGAGAGAGAGCCATGAGATTTAACACTTTAAAACCATATAATGTGTGACCCAATTAATTGAAAATTTAATTTTAAAAAATGGAATGAATGCAAATGTACCCACACCAAAACAGCTTAAGGGGTTAAAGGGAAATAAAGATAATTTTATACTGTTTATGCGCATTTATGCACATATATATGAGTTAACTTTCTTAGACAGGCCCAAGAGTCAGACTATCTGGATTTTACAATGCTTGTTGACCTAGCAGAGGGTTCAGTAATCTTTAGAAGACACTCAATAAAATAGTAATAGCCGACAGTCACCTAATAAAAACCACTGCCCTACTTGCCTTGGAACCACAACCACAAGAGTGTTCTGAAACAAACAACAGATTCCACAGGGGCCTTTCCAGGGGGGGTCTCATAAATAGATGGATCGCAGTTGTGATCTGTCTGGGGATCATAAATTGTGAAGTTCACTTTTTGGAAATTGCAGTGTAATCCACAGTCCAGAGGGGGACATTTCCAATTTTCGAGGAGCCATTTGTTGCTGAAATCCCAAATGGGGGATGCTTGGAGGCCGGGAGGCTTCTGTGTGACACAAACAGCTCCAGATTAAGCCAATCCTCTTCTGACGGGCACAGTATCAGCATTAGACACTTTGGGCTCCCTTAGCAGTCACGCAATCAAACAACAGCACCTCCAGGCAGGACAATCGACACTCTGGGAAATTCCTCTCAGCCTTTGTCTTCGGTAAACAGATCTGGTCATAATTTATTCAAGACAAAATCACAAAACAGTCCTCTCCTGAGAGGATATACTTTATTATTCCAATGACACCTTCACAGATTTATGCTTTAATAATGTTTTTGTGTGTGTGGATGTGTGTTCACACGTAATGGCAGACACAAAAGGAAGATTGGAATATAGAGTTTTTGGCTGGCTAATGTCTGCCTCAGAGGGATATTAGTGTGACACAATTTTGATGATAGATATTAAAAAGAAGTGCTCACTTTTAGGATTTGCCCAGCACTTACACTCTAATAAGAACTCTAATAATGGTAAAAAGATTCTCAGAACAGGTACAAAATATTTCATATACTGTACTGTTTATCAAGAAGTATGTAAGTTTAGCTTTTGGTGTAAATAATCAATCAAATCAAATCAACACATAAAAATGCTAAAAATAAATTATCGGTAAATAAGCAATAAAGAATACTTTATGAAGGAGGGATATTTAGTCAACTATAATACTGTTTGACTTCCATCTCACCATAGTTGGTTTGCTAGTTAGTACACTACCCAGCTCATGAGAAAGAAAACAGAAAAAATATGAATGGAACCCAAGTTGCCAAAAAGAATAGTTATCCTCCCTCAACTGAGAACCTATTCTCTCAAGAAGGAGGATTTCAAAACATTTCTCTATTAATGTGAGCGGGGAGTTTTTAATCCAGTTTAACAAAATGCATTCACGGGCCACAAAGATTTTTGCCAGGTTAACCTGTTTAGAGCAGGCTAATTATGTCCACCCTCACATCAAAGAGAAAGAACCATGGGTCAACTGAAATATTTACATTCGAAATATGCTCTTGTTCAATTCTTATTTTGACCCAGAAGGAGGCATGTCCAGAATAGATGTACCAAATGTGCCCTTCTGTCCTTCCGCTTTGGACACATTGCAGAGAGCTGCGAGTTGGATGAAAGATGATCGATCTGTAAACAGTCCCTAGTTTTGAGACTATATCCCCAGAAGCAATTTTACAGCCTGCGATTAGCCTAGTACTGTAGTCAACATCATCACTGTCCATACAGAAATGTTCTCCTCATAATTTAGCCAACAGCATTCATCAGCTGAAAAATATCACATACGCACACCACCATTCCATGTAGACCAGAGCTAGTTGCATGAACCACCTCCTGATAATGTGCTGATTTATATTTCACCAGTCTTACTATTCTATTGTGCCCTGATTAAAGTTTTTATTTTTATAAGATATTTCACAGTTTAATCTCCTAATTTCATTCCTGCACACTATTTTGAAATGGATACAGAACATTCTGCTGAGATAGAATCTCAATCTCGCTCAATGTCAGTTTATGAATCTGTTTCACTTCATACCATTTTAAGTTGTAAACAAGATAGATTTCATATTGAATGTAGGCTGCATTTTGAATGTAGAAAAGACTGCTGGAGCCCCAAACCGAACTATGCAACTGCGAACCTAATATAATCACTGACTTTTTGGTTTCAAACTTATTCCTGCTAACACCTTGCTCTTCAATTAAAATCCGAACAGCAGAGGAAAGCTTGCCTACAGGCATTCTTACAAGGACTGTCAGAGATGACGAAATAAGCAGAATTCTCATTAAAGTGATTCCTTGTAAGCAGTTGCACTGGAGGCGAATTGAAGTTAAAGTTCTGTCAGTCAGGCTGTGCTAACCACTGTGCACTGTACTTTGTTACTAGGTTTCACCTCTATATGTACAATAGATAACTTGTTGGTTGTGATGCTGCTGCTTCTGTTGCGGTGGTGATATAGGACTGGATTAGATTAAAATGTGTCCTTTGCAATAAATGAATGCTTTTTGATGACGCGTCCATCCCAAACAGAGCTTTTCAAGCTCATTTTTGTGATTGCTGAGCTGCCAAACATTTTCACATAGTAGATGAAAACAACTCTTGTATTAATTTGTGGTGAAAGGTGACCCTCCTGCTGCTTGTGGTATGGTATGCTAAGAGGCAGTCAAGCAAGTTTCATGTTACATTTGCCTTGCTGCTGGGATTACTGAAATAGATAGAGGAAAATGATACACAGCCTTGAGTAACTACGCAGGTGTTGCAAGCTCAAGGGAAGCTGTTTTATTGCCGGTTTCCTTACTGAGGTGGCACCAGGGCCTCTCCTTAGAGTGCATCCTGTATGCCCAGTTGTGTTTCCTCACCACAGCTCAGTGAGGAGACAATCCTCATTCCAAGATGAAGAGAGAGAAGCCTCTGCAGAACAAAGAGAGTTTCACGTGAAATTCAACCTCAACCTTCACCTTGTTTTGGTGACATTGTCAAGGGTGACAAAAATCCACAGAACACCATTATCCATGTTTCTATTTAGGAATATTTCCTATTCCCATTCCCTCCTTTCCCCATTTCTCCCCCCTATTTGTTATGTTGAGGACAACATTTTCCATTATTTCAGGACATCCATAAAACCATGCATGGCCTCGTAAAGGCACACAGTCACAGTCACAGATCTTCCAACCAGTCCATCAGCTCTGCCATCAGCTTTTTTTTTTTTTTTGGCAGCACATGATGTGGATTTCTTAAAATTAGCTGGAACTACTAAGTGTTGCCTTTCCTTACTAAATATTTACCTTACTAAATATTTTCTCATGAAGAAACCTTGCTGATGTACATTGTGTTTCACATAAGTATAACTCATTGTGCTTCATGTAAACAGAAAGTAGGCAGTGGTTTGCTAGGGGAAAGACTATGTGCTGTTCTTTCACAGTTACTGGTGTTATTTTATCTCCTTCACTACCCACAGCTGTTGTGGTTCTCGAGACTGGAGCACAGCCAGATAAAGGAATGTAGAGTTTAGTAATTGTGCCTCATCTGCATGCAGATCAGCATTTCATACTTTCACATCGAAGACATGTCTTTCAAAGTATTTGACAGCAATTACGCAGAGCCAAATTATAAGCATGCTGCTCTTAGCACACTCAGCAGCGTAGTGACTTCCTCTCCGTGAGATTTTCCGCTCTCCTCCCTCCCGAGCTTACCTCCTCTCTGACTGCTTTCAAGCTGTCTGCAGAGATGCAACAGCAGCATGTTACAGCTCAGTGATAATGAGGAAGGATAAGAAGCCAGTGAAACCGCATCAAAATCCAGCTCTGGAAAATCTGGATGTAAACATTTGTTTGCATATAGAGAATGTGAGAGGAGCTGCTGTCAAACTCACCCATCGTCCTGCCCCCGGGTCAGCTCTCTCAAATGCTCCCTTTTATCTGGAATGGCTCACTCTTTCTCTCATTCTCACTCAGGTATCTGATTTGTCTCTCAGCCAAATTTTGCTGTGTAAGGGTGTGACTGTGTGCCTGGGTTTAATTTGTTATGATTCACAGCCACATTGCACTATGATGTTTTTTGCTCCAATGTATTTGTTTATTTGGCTGAATACTTTATTATGTAAGAGTGGTGTGTGTGTGTGTGTGTGTGTGCGTGCGTGCATGCGTGCATGTGGGTGTGTGTGAGTGTGTGCATGTGTGTGCATGTATGTGTAAGTTCAGCTAAGTAAAAGCCTACCTCTAACATCAAGCAACAGAAAGTTGAAATGATTAATTATGTAAATGAGGAATGATTATTAATCATTTTTGTCCAACGGAACAGTTCCGTTCTCCTCTGAGCCCAGTGTGATTGTATTGTACAGGGATGGAAACACTTGAAGAATGCATGCTTTTGGCCCCAGTAGATGTTGTTGACAGATGCTTGACGGCGTACTTCTACATTCAGTGTATAATTATACTATTTTACATTCTTCAGACCACTGCAGGGTTCTGCTTGGCACCAGTTCTCACTTTTTTCTCCAGTGGAGATACATGGGAGCATGCTGTGTCTGCTTTTTTTAAAGATCTCACACACCACAAGTCAGATGACACCCAATGTCAATAGCAGAATTGGATACTTTAATATTTAATATTTTTTAAAAAACTTTAATATTAATGGAATATGTGCAATTGTACATGGTGACTTTCACATAATTTCATATGCACAGCACTGTATATCTCACCCTAAAAATTCTTCTGGCAAATGTATAATACATCAGTTAGAATTAGTAATATTCATATATAGTTTGCTGCTTGAATGCATCACATATTATAAGGAGGTCAGAGGTTCTGAAGGATGGAACCATACAGAGAAAGAGAGATAGTAAGAGAGAGAGACAAGACCCATGAGATAACACCACAGAAACATGTACAGTGTTGGTCCTAATGCTGTATTATCATTGCAACATGCAAATTTGAAACAAATTAGGGGATGTTACTTACATAGAACAATGAAAAAAATGAATATCTCTGGCAGGGGACAAGCAATTTCTACCCTTTCTTGTTGTTGTTGCATAATTAGAAAGCTTTCATTATTCTCCATTTGGTCACAGCCAAGCCTTCAGCAATCACAGTTTCGTAAGTGTATGGACATAAGTTTTATAAGAAGTCATATGTTTAAAATAGAACCGCTTAACTATTTTAATTGCTTAACAAGCTACAATGCAATTATATTTTCTGAACGCAGGGAGCCCCACTAACTTTTGCAGTTAGACCCCGGTGCTTATTTCTTGCCAAAGATATTCTGAGCAATGGCATTGTTTATATCCCTGGTGTTCTTGGTGGAGATTAAGACTGGGGTTCTGTGACTACCCAAATTAATCCATTCTTGTTTCCAAGGAAACATCCAAACGAAAAGTTTTTTTTGTTTTTTTGTGCTTGTTAGCAGGACATATCATTTTGAACCATTTGCATCACCTGAAACAAATAACATTAGATTCGGTTCAGATATTTTGAATCTGACGCATCAGCCATCCACCAGTTGGCTCTTCCTCAATAAAACATATTCTACTTATAATGGTAAACAATAAACTTCAGTATTAGCTGAAATCACAGTACAGATATACTGTCTAATTGGTAATGCAGTATGAAAACTTTACTAACTACTTTAATCTGCAGTTCAGGGCACTAGCAATTAACAATATCTGTCAAGACAGAGGGAGCCCCCTCTCCGTTCGCAGTCGATTTAAAATATTTAAAAAATCAACCGTGTGCTTTAAAATGCTAATTCTGCTACATTTCGGAGACAAACAAATTCCATGTATTGAAAAATTTCTTTAGAAGAACAGGCGAGAGAGAGGTCTTCGCATAATTACAGGATTCTCACACTTCCCTCACAGTACCCATTCTGTGGTTGCTTATTCGGGCAGGTGTCATTTGGATCTCTTCACGTCAATGAGTCTTGACCCGAGGGCCAGGGGAACAGTAAAGGACATATGCTGTCATGCCCCCCCCCCCCCACCCCCTCAATCGCACCCCCTTGCCTAGTCCCTCACCGAGTCTTCTTCCTTCTCATCATCCCCCTCTGCTCCAGACACACTCCCAGCTGATGGTCCAGTATGCAGCAAAGCATGTTTATTTATTCAGAATGCCATTAAACACAGCAGGGGGGACATGTTTCAGAGTTTTTACAAAACCAGCTATTTGTACTGGCTGTAGAACATTGAATGTGTATCTAATCTTAAAACATACAACACTGCGTATGAACTGTTCCAGGGTATGACTTGAATTAATAAAATAAACTCAATCAACAGCAATAGCAAGGTAAACATTTTCTGGAATCTGGCCTCACATTCTGTTTTGCTGCAGTAAAAGTAACAGAACTTTTATTAACCTTGAATTTTCAGTAACTCTTCTCAGTTCAACAGATTTAATGTCACACAGAATCATTCTGGACTGGCATATTTATATTTCTCATCTTTTACGAGTATTAATTGATATAGCATGGCAGTTGCCTCTGCTTGTGTCTTGTTGCTCAGTGTTCAGGCAGCCGAGTGATTATTTGAATTGGCCGTAGGGTATGATGTCATGAAACTAAAAAAGATAGATGTTCCAGCATTTACCACAGCTGTTTCTCTCCTTTACAGACAGAAGACTTCCATTTTCATTCACACTAGTCATTATTGTTCTTCTCCCTAATCAACTTAGGGAGCTTGTCATAATGGGTGTGGTATAATGCTCTGAAAGATTAATCAGGGGGTTGCAAATTAATCAGGGGGTTGCAAACCATGAAACATCACTGACCTAATATCTGAATTGCTTCTGTAAATATCATATCATAATACTGGGTCTGGGGCTGAGGCTGCTGGGGGCTGGGCTGCCTCTTAAACTACAGCACATACTGTGTTATTGAACTCAGACTGTGCCAGTGCTAATTTTACCTGGCAGCTGTAGAAGATGGTGAACAATTAGCCAGAGCACCAGCTAAGAAGGGAGAGTTTTCATTTGGCTGGGCTGTTCATACATATTTTTAGTAGTAGAGGAGATAGCAATCAAATACATTTTGCAATTTGAAACACAAACTTTCAGTATTTCATAATTTTGACAATAAATTATAATTCCAATGTTTCAGTGTCCATCCGCAGGGAAATAAATCACAGCATTAAAGCAGCATTAAACCAGTTAGAATCCATTTTTAAACTGTGGAATGGGGAACAAAAATGGAATATTGGATGTTGATCAAATGAAACTACTTGGCAAAAAAAAAATTGTTTTTAAATCAATGTGCCAGTAATATGCCAGTTCATGAGTGCAAATAGGGAAAAGAGGGATGATTAACTGAATCACTTAGTGATACACTTGTCAGGCATATTTTGCTCCAAGGCTGAATGTGACCAGCCCTAATTTAAGGGATCTTTAAGGGAATTTAAGGGATTGTCACCAAAACCTGGTGTTAGTTAATGTATGTTTAAATATTTTTGACGAATGTTTAAAAAAAAAAAAAAAGTATGCATATCCATCAATCAGAATTATGCCTAAAGCCACATTTGCCCCATTTCCTTTTGATATTACTGGATATTTATTTTCTATTTATTGTGAGTGACAGTTATAAAGATGTTTCTTCTGAATAACTTTGTTGCTGGATAAGAAGTATTGTATTGTCAGTGTCGATTCAGTGTTCGTTAGCTAGTAAACACTTTCTTAGTGTCAGCAATTTTTATCCGCTAATTATGAATTAGTTTAGAGGTTTTAGCTGCTGCTTTAGATTATTTTTGTCAGTAATTGTAATTGTGGATTATAATCAGTGCTTATTTTGTGCTGGCATTGGGTCCAGACCCCTGAGACCCCCCCTCCCCCCCCCCCCTCCTGCTTTGAGGGAGGTGACCTCTGATATGCTTCAGTCACTTCCCTCTCATGGACACATTTTGTTCCGGCACCTACTATCTGCAAATGAAGCTTTGTTTATAAATAAATGGTATGCGCCATATATATTACCCTCATATGGCAATTTTTCTATTTTTTTTGCAAGCATAAGCTGCTTTACTCTCAATAAAGTTGCAACAGCATGGTACCAGGTATGCAATCATTGCAACAGTGGGGATTTTTAAATTGTACTTTCTAGACTTTACATCTATGTGTCCGGCACATTCACAAACAAGCGATCATTTTATTAATTCTTATAAGCCATACCATGTATTACAGGGAAGCTATTGGTTATTAGTTCAGAAGTGCACTTCTCACTGACAAGAACTGCTTTTGTGCATGAGGAGGAGTTGGGTCAAACCCGGTGCAACTGTAACCTGAGGAGCCCTAGTGGACTTGACCTCACTTCACACCTACAGGAACAAAACCAGCTGTGTCCTTCTGCAGCTCATTCAAGGTCATACTTGGACATAATGACATAGGCCAGACTGCAACTTCGAATGCCTAGACTACAGGGATAAGCATGTGCTCAAAGAAGGCACCTTTGCTGGCTGAGCCACTCAGCAGACATGTGTAATGGAATCTTCTGAGGAATTCATATATTTTTCTAAGGAAACCCAGGGGTTCACTGATGTCATGATGGCCAGATTAGATAGGTCAGAATGCAGCCTGCAATTTCAACTGATTGCATCAAAGAAGGCTCAGAAATGCGGGAACTTTTTAAGAGCATTGCCTTTCGTCTAAAAATGCTGTCCACCTAATCATACCGCGAAACCCCAAATCTGATCCAAAGTAAGTTCCTGGCACATGCACAAATAGACACCAATATATGCTGAAGCATATTCCTCCTTCCCTAAGAAACTGCCCTTTTGGCTGCGGCAAGTTTATATGGTCCAGGTCATTACAGGTATTTTGACCTGTAGTAAACAAGTCAATTTGTTTACTACAGGTCAAAAAGTATGACCCTAAAAAAAGGTATGTGTGTGGCACCAGTCATGTACATTTTATAACAGTAATGAGTCCACTTCATATGAAGCTCATATGTTCTATTTAAGTACTTGCCTACGCAGTTCACCCAAAGTTGATATGTATTAATTAAAATACTAATCAATCTAGCTGAGCCAACATTAATGTCTTATTAAAGATATGAACCCCTCCACTCCAAATGAAATTAATGTGTTATTTATAATACAATCCCACCCAGCTCTCCAAAAGTCCATATGTATTATGTAAAACACTAATATGTCCACCTGTCCACCTCATATGAATTTCACATTAATCATTAAAAATATAAATCTCCTTAATGGGCAAGTTAACTTGTAGGACCCACAACAGTCAATTATTTAGTGTATATAAGGGCTAAATTGTGAATATGCTTGTCACTGATCTTTATTACAGCATTGAAATTTCTGTATTCATGGCCTCCTAATGTAAACTTTAATCCTGTGGTCACAGTCTACCCAGAGGACTGCTACTTCAGCTTCAAACCACACACAGAACATGCAAACTGAGGAAAGATTTCACAGTTTTGCTCTCCAGGAAAAATGGTACTTTCTGGTAAAACAGTCTGACCACATTAGTAAAACTACAGAAAAGAATGTAGGCCAATTTTATGGAAAAAATGGCCAGTTGCAGAAAGTGGAATGTAAATGTGTTTTGAATATAGCATAGTGGCCCCTTCTTAAAACATCCCATGCTGTTACAAGTGTTGAAATGTATTGTATTTTTCTATAACATTTTCTTAAACTCTAAATTTTCAAGCCCAAAACACTGCCAGTTTCTCAAGTCATATCACTGTGTTTGCATTGGATAACAAGATTTTTCCATTGCTCAAGAAACACATTTATGGACATGCATTTATTTTACAGGGCTCAATCGGTGGTTTTCCTACAAGCAGAACCACTTGAAAAGGTCCATTTGCCAGTTGAATGTCAATAGTGGATTTGGCTTCTCTTCGGCTCATGCATCCCAGACTCTTTGCTGTACTTCCAAAGAGGCCTGAGCTGGCCTGTGTAAATGCCTGCAGACAAGCAGATTTCATTACCCGCTCTATCGCAAAGAAACAAATACAATCCAGAATCTAAACAAGTATCTGTCTTGAGAGACACATGCTTGGAACGGACACACATCCCTCTCTGTGAAGCCCCTGTGCCAACAACCACAAAGCCTGCTTCATATTCTGGACAATACAATGGCTTGTTTCAAATCTACATTTTTTTTTTGTTAAAGAAGGCATTAGTATTGCTGTAGTGTAGTTCTGAAGTTAGCCACCACCAGAGATCAGTCTACAACTGAGGAAGAACAGCACTGAATGTGTGGAATATGCAATGATCAGATAGGACGTGAGTGTTACTGAGGTAATAAAAAATAATAATTACTTTAATTCATTCATTTTTATTTGGCAAAAAACATCATCTATTTATATGTATACAGTGAGCTCCATAATACTTGGGACAAAATAAGATTTGTTTTTCTTGATTTGGCCCAGTACAATTTTAGATTTTTGGGGGCTATGCATAAAATGTGCTGTAATTTATAAATACCTGTATCAAAATGAATGTGTACTCACATGTGAAAAGAGACCACACACTCTGGTCCCTATCTGCCTATTCAAAACTAACAAAAACCTGGCAAATATTCAAAGGTTTGCTGGGGTAAGAATCCCCTCAGATAACAATGGAAGTATCTGAGTGGTGAAGGAACATGTGTAGTCTTACCCAGTGTTACTGAAATGAGATTAATTAAATGTTATCTTGATTATCTAACTCCAAAATATTGTTTTTTAATCTTTCCTCTGTGCTAACAGTCATGCATAGAAGGAGGAGACTGTTTTCCGCCAACAGTGTGGCTCTATACAGCTAGCTATTTATCTTGGTAGATGTGGACATGCCTCTGGCTTGTGCAGCCTGCACGGATACAATTGTGTATCTTGCTATGACAGTAGTATATAGGTGAGTGACTACAGGGTGCAGATTTCTTGAGTTCTATGTGTATGCTAGGACCTTAAAATGGCTTGGTGGTTAAGCAGTTTATTGTACAATGTGTTCAATAATGGCAATATACAATGGTGCAAAAATGTGTGTGCATAGATGAATGGCTATACGTGTATGATGCGCAGGAGACCATGTTGATGAGTCTCCTCGAACCATTACACTTATATACCCAATGATCAAAGCAGAACCTCAAGCCATCAAATAAAGACACAATCATAACAAAACAGTAGCATTATTGATCTTGCTTGTCCAATCTCTGTTAGCCTATCACAGCAGGTAAACCTGTGTAGCAGAGAACACTATTCCTGCTTAAGGTTTACATAATACTGATCAAGACCACAAGGCGACTTTGAACACTGAGCTTCGAGACAATTAGTCTGCAGCCTCAGGCCAAGAGTTCGAAAAGTGTACCCACAGTGGAGATTTTAAATTCCACCCAAAGTACCTTCAAGTACCTGTCCTGATGGAAGGATTTATAGTCCTGCTGGGAACACTCTACGAGCCTGGAGTCTCTGTATGGAGAACAGAGCGCAAAACAAGAGTTGAGGTCAAGAATGAGCAAATGGTCAAACATGAAATTCAATCAGCAACAAACCAGGAGGGCTAGACAAGAATTGGAATCGAATATAACAAGTAAACGGTCAAACACGATATCCAATCAGCAGCAAACCAGAAAGGCTCGACAAGAATTGGAATCAAAGTCAAATACGTAAAGTCAAACAAGGTAATCACTATCCACAAACAACTGAGCACAAGGGTGAGAGCTAATCTCCCGGAGTAAATGGCAGCTTTTTCAAACTGAGTAACCGGAGGCGGAAACAACCAAACAGATGATGGACTGGAAGGACAAGATACACCCGCAGCAGAGACAAATGTAAACAGAAAGCTTACAATAGGGGTTGTAACAGTGTGTATGTGTGTGTGTGTGCGTGCGTGAGTGTTTTAGCTTAACAAATTTTCAGTTATTAAGAAAAGCACTAGAAAGATACACAGGGCAAAACAAGATAGGAAGGCTTCTTGTCATGCCATAATAAGCATTGCAGAAAGAAAAATGATCTGTTAACAGTATATTATCTGCACATTTCCAGATAGGGTATTCAGGTCTGGATACACCAGAATTGTCAATCATTGAACTTGTGACAAAACATCTGTCAAATTGACTAAGTAATAAGCATCAGCACTGAACACTATTTTTGTTTTAAAACCATGCAAATGTTGGGTTGTTGGAGAATATTTGCTTATTGCTTACTTTGTCGTTTTAATTAGAATCCAATTTATCTAAATTAAAATTTTAATGACAGTTTAAATAATACATATAAAATACATCAAAATAGGACGATGGCAGTGAATTTTTCTGCACTGATAAGCAGTGAATAAATGAAAAACCTTGTCTCCTGCCTCTTGATAATATGCTTACAATGTGTCTCTGGTTCCCCAGTATGCATTTTCATGGTTTCAAGGTTTAATTATTTTTTTTAATGTGGACATATTAATGATACCTATGAAAATAGGTTTCAGGTTATCAGTGACTTAATTATTATTGCAGAAAAGATGCTTGCCTTCAGGTGTTACCTTTCTTATTAATTTCAGCAGTAATTTCATTGTTTTTTTTCTGCTATGAGGAGCACATGGGCTGATCTTGAGGCTTCAAAGTGTGTCAAGGGAGCCAAAATTCAGTGCACTTCCAAAAACTCTTCTGCTTCAGCAATGTAAATTTCATGACCTGTCTCCGACACACTCGCACTTCTCTTCCCATAAACCCCTCTGATGGCACGGCACAGATCAGGAGCCTGCCAGCTGTCAAATGTCTGCCCGCTACTCAGCATAAATTAAGCCTGCAAAGCGCCTCAGTCTCTCTCACTGACTGACACACTGTCAATGGACACATTCGTCTTTCCTCCATCCATAGTTTATTGTATATTTTTCACATTGTGTCAGTATGCACTTGTTTTATATTGAAAGGGCATTAATTACAGCAGCTAGACGTAAACAAGACTTACTGGCAGTAAATGTCAAGAACAATGTAACAATGTATTCCTCTGTTTGGCAGGAAAGTGGAACTGCATGTAATATCTGGGTGCTTATGGCACCTTAATAATTGAAAATGTCAAATAATTTGACATTTCACAATAAAGGGCCCATTTGTCAAAGAAACAATGATCCTGACTTGACACAACTACAGTGTTCATTTCTCTCAGGTAAATCGTATTCCACTCAGAAATGATTGGTACACACAGCTTGACAACTGTAAATGATTACAGTTTTGTGCATGTAGACTCACACTATCTACATTGTCAAGTGTATTATTAAGTCTATATCAGGTGACTAGAGTGGCCACTCCATCATACGTATCTTGCTCCTTTTCCTCCAGGAATACTTGCGTCCAACAGGCATGCTATTCTTAAATGAGAAGGAATTATTTGTGGGAAAACTCAAGTGTGATATGGGGAGCATATCAGTCAATATTCAGTCAATTACAACAAGAAGGTAGAATTAATTTCAATTGTTGTGAAGTTCTTGATGGCCATCTTAATTCTAAAACAAAGGTTGACTGTGAAACTCAAGACAACAAAAAAAATAGGTGGAATCAAACTGCATAAAATATCACCAAGCAAATAAAAATATGTATCTCCTGGAGAAATGGTCAGTTGGGTCTACAAGTCACTCTAGCCATTTTATATGCTGATATTAATGGCATGTAGTTCATGAATCACATATGTTAGGCTTTCTACCTTCATCTTAACAAATATGTCTTGTGTTACCACTGTAAATGGCTGGCTACAATATTAAATATGCCAGTTTTAGAGAATGTTTTTGTAGTCAACCTGCTTGTGAATAATTAATGAATGGTACATTAGCAATATTTGTTTTCTACTGAGATATATTAATTCATGATTTCAGTGAGCTTGAAGATAGATGGGATTCCAGAACTAGCAGAGGCAACTGAGAAAACTTGCCTTTCAACCCAGAAAACTTTGGCGGGAATTTAAGCTTTAATCTTGGCGAAATAGCAGCAGTTGATTGTATCACTCAGGGTGATGGCCGCTACAGTGTCTGCTAACTCCCTCCCCCTCTCCTCACCCAAATATTCCAGTTTTCTCAGAAGTAATATTCCATTCTTATGAGGTTTGCCTGCTGAATCCATTACCCGAGATGCAACTTCCGCACGTACCCCTGCACTGCTCCCCTGGAGGAAAATATTTATAATTCATCTTTTATCTGGCACTCACAGCACCGTTTGGTGTTGCAGGCCATCATCGGGGGCTTCCAGAGCAGAGTCTGGAGCGTTTAATATGAATCTCTCAGCGCACACGGCTCTCTCTCAGGGCAGTGCGTCATTGATAGCGATCCAAGGTAAACAGCCTCATTGGTATAATCGCCGATGTCTCACAAACGCAGGCTCCGCGGCGCTTTTTATTTCACGGCTTGTTGCCCGACGAACGTTAATCATGTCAAGCTGCCGCCAGCACTGGTGTTCCTTGGGGCACCACCACAGGCAGGGGCCTGATCACACAGATCACAGTAAGGAGGGGGGAGGGGGGTATTTGGGGAGTGAGTTGAGTCAGTGGCTGTCCAATTCTTCATCTACCTCAACAGTATATTATGATCGATATTTCAACAAAAAGGTAAATGTCCATTCTCAAATGGGTCATTATCCAGACAAGGGAAGCTTATATATATATTAAACTTATATATGAAAGCAATAATACATAACATTATCATTTCTTGTGTATATTTACCTGTTCTCTTACATACTTTTTCTTCTTATTTTTATTTTCTTTCTGCCTAAAGTTATGCACGCTTCTCCTCCTACAGCTTTTAAGTTTATGCATGATGTTGATAACAGGAGAAGCATATTTCTCAATGATGGCAATTGGTAGCTTGTGGGTGTTTGATACATTGTTGGGAGGACCTAATGTAGCATGGTAAGCCAAGGATCTTTTGCCTATCTAAATCCTCTCTACTCCTGGCAGGATGAAGTCAATTGTATCCTTCCACTGTGGACTCCTCATAGTTAACTAATGATTTAGCTTTGGCTTGAACCTATGGCACACTACATGGCCAAAAGTATGTGGACACCTGACATCCAACATCTCATCCAAAATGATGGGCATTCCCCTGTAGTACTTTGTAACCTGTGGTGTGGAGAAGAGCAACTGGTCTGTGTACATAAGTATAACCCTAATAATAATAATAATAATAATAATAATAATAATAATATAAACCCTTCTTGCTCTCTATATCAGTCATCTATTTCTTCAGTGTTGACACCTTTTAGGGGAATAGAGCAATATATTTTTCCATGATTTCCTGGCCATTTGAAATATGGTAGTTGTGACCTTTTGATGTCTAAATTAGTAACGATTGGCTCCTTTTGAATAGGGCAGTATCTGAACGTCTGCCAAAAACAGTCGGGAGTCCAGAGACATTCACCTTGTTCTTTTTCTGCTTTTGCTCTGAAGGTCAGAAAGATTAACACATACCTTTCAACACAAGGGGAAAATGCCAGTGCTATTTTGAGCCCTGCCTTGCCACCACAGTTATTGGACTGGATGTCCTATTGTCGAGGAGCAAAGCCATACAAGTGACATTGCACATAATATATTGCACATTATATATTAAACATGCAGAGGTATTGAGTCCAGCTGTGCTCAAAACCTTTTCTGTTCTGCCTTTCTCTGCAGATCAGTTTAATACACTGGTAGAGGCATCATCAGGGATATATCCTGAGCACAAGTAAACCTTCCATTAGCAAAATATTTCAGCCATATACTTTTAATAACTCTTCTTTAGTTTCATGTGATTTTTTGCACTAGCACTTATAAAAGTGCTGTCCAGTAGGTTTATGTCTGTCAGTTGTATTTTATAGCTCAGAAATTCTCAAAACTGGACAATCTCTTGCTTTTGCTGATCAAAATCCTGTCATGGCTGGTTTCTTGTATGTCATCTGCATTTATATTTCTAATTATTGTGAGCATTTCCATACCCGTGCATAAATGTGGGTACGGTGTGTAGTGTTCTTCAGCTGCACCCAGGTCTCTGATGGCTTTGCACGTTAAAGACCAAGCATACTGTAACAACAGGAGAAAGAGTGATGATTGGATGAAAGGTGGACCTCACAGGCAGCAACTGGTAGTCTGAGGTACAAATCCAGCAGTTGACTCAGTCCTATTAAATCAATCAGCATGTTATTGGCTATAACATTATTTATTAGGCAATAATTCTAATGATGAAATAAATAGCTATACTGAAAAACCTTTAGAAAGTAAAAATTTGAAAACAAGCAGACAAACATAGTGCACTTAATTCTAATGCAATTGTTTTGCTGTAAATTTGTGTGATCTTTTATTACTCCTTGTATTGTAGAAGCATAATTTTAAGAATATCAAAAATGTTAGATAATTGAAAGATATTAAATATCTTTTTGTATTCAATGACATTAAATGATGCTAACCTTTTTTTTGACATTCGGCAGCTGTGTGTATTTTCAGTGACAAATTCATATTTTGCTGTACCTTGGCTACTATGCAACATTTACCCAATAATTAGCCTAATTAAATGAGTGAAAATAGTGCCAAAGATTTTAATTACTATTCTATATTACCGTACATTTCATTCAAAATGGAGCTAAAGTCTGACTGAGAAATTACCTTCTGCTTCCCTTTAAACCTTGGAACAGTTATTTGTTAGGCTGGTTCTGACGGAAGCTTCTCAGACCCAGGGTTTCTGTTCTTTGAATCCATGCCTAGCTGAGGCTACAATGGTTCTGTCAAATGCACTCACTTCCAGCTTAAAGCCTGTTTAATACATTTCCTTTTTCCCACTATTGTTTTGTCTCAGTGAATGACTTCAAAAACAGGAAAGAAAACAAAGGCAAGGCTAAGGCTTGAATGATAGAGCAGCAGAATATTCTCTGAACCCACACAGACAAACACAAATAGACCTAATCCTAAAATGAACACTCAGCAGTTCAGCTGAACCTGTGACAGTGTCCTCTCTGCTTCTTAGCAGAGGGCTTGAGATCATACCACATGTTCATAGTAACATATAAGGGATCTTGTGAGCCAATATGTTGCATGATCTCTTTGGCTCTAAGTAGAGGGCTTGAAATCATATCATAATAATAATAATAATAATAATAATTATTATTATTATTATTATTATTATTATTATTATTATTGTTGCTATTCCTTGCTACTGAATTATTCAAATAAAGGTTACTTTTTGAGTTTGTGGTGAGCTGCATAGCCACATCTAACTTAAACATAATATGACAGCTGGCTTGTTATTGGCTTGTTATTATAGCTAGCCATAGCTAATTACAGTAGCACATACTGTAGGTAACTAGCCAACTCGTTTTGTTACCTAAATTTATTTATTTATTTTGTGATTATATAATGGTCAAAATCAACATTATGGCATGACATTGCATACGTCATTTTTTTTGTTTTTGAAAGAAAACTTTTAATAAAACTCAGTTAAAACTAAAAATCTTTCTTTAAGTTCAGAGAGTGCGGGCATCTCAAAAATGTAGGAGGAGATACTACATGTAGGAGACACTACATTTCCAAAAGTATGTAGACACCCCTTCTAATTAATGGTTTCGGCTATTTCAGCCACACCCATTGCTAACAGGTGCATAAAATCAAGCATACAGCCATGTAATCTCCATTGAAAAACATTGGCAGTAGAATGGGTTATACTGAAGACCTGAGGGACTTTCAACGTAGTACTGTCAGGGGATGCCACCTTTTCAACAGGTCAGTTTGTCAAATTTATGCCCTGCTAGGCAACATTGAGCGCTGTTATTGTGAAGTGGAAACGTATAGGAGCAACCACAGCTCAGCCACAAAGCGGTGGGCCACACAAGTTTGCAGAAGGGGACTGGCGAGTGCTGAAGTGCGTAGCACGTGAAAATCATCTGTCCTCGGTTGCAACACTCACTACAGAGTTCCAAACTACCACCGGAAACAACGTCAGCACAATAACTGTTTGTCAAGGGCTTCATGAAATGGGTTTCCATTACACAAGCCGTACACAAGCCTAAGATCACCATGCCAAGTGTCGGCTGGAGTGGTGTAAAGCACATCACCATAGGACTCTAGAGCAGTCGAAACGCATTCTCTGGAGTGATGAGTCACATTTCACTATCTGGCAGTCTGACAGATGAATCTGGGTTTGGCAGAATGCATAGTGCCAACTTTACTGTATAATGCCAACTGTAAAGTTTGGTAGAGGAAGAGAATCCCTGCAGCCATGTTCTAAAATCTACTGGAAAGCCTTATCCAATTTAAAGTAAAAATAGCTGGTTATAAACTCATGAGTGCCACATGATTATGTGTTGCTTATTGAATTATCAAGGAAAATGTTGTGTGTGTCAGAGAGAGAGAGAGAGAGAGAGAGAGAGAGAGAGAGGGAACAAGACTGTGAGATAATAAGAGGGGCAAGAGGAAGTCCAGCAAGCTAAAACATAACATTTTTTCAGTGTTGTAGTGTACTTCCAGGAGCATTGTCACATTACCATCAAGTCAGAGTAAAACCGAAAGAACTTTAGACATTTTAGACACCCCGACCACCAACTAAGTTTCTGTAGTCACCTCTACAGCTCTTTCACACTTGGAATATTCCATATTAAATCATAGCACATTAACATTAGTCCACTCTCTGAACAAAAAAGCATTTCATGTGAATATACTATAAGTTATCCCTATCTAAGTACCACCCGTATCACATCTTTAGGACTACATAAATCGTGATTACCATGTTTAGAGAGTGAGTGGTGTTGTAGCCGATATTTTCCTGTGAACCTCTCACATTATTTCAGTCCTGCTTGCCATTTTCAGATTGGTTGCTTATGTCATAGGACCTGCTTTTCTCAACTAAGACACTGTCCTGTAGAACAAGGGGCATTCCCTTTGCCGAAAGGTCAGACATGAATTTTAGAGAAAGTTTCCATGGATAGTTTTGTATAAATTTGTGCTGTATTTTTTTTTTTTTTTTTTGTGAATTGATGAAGTGGACCCCACACACTGTGTGGGAGGTTTGCCTTTCGTGCCTCGACCGCAATGTCAACGTGCAACAACGAGTCTTGGCTTCAGCTCTGCTCTGCTGGATTTAACTGCCTTGTCAGAACTGTCTGGAGTTCTGTTTTCATAGGCACAGCCCAGGTATTAGGTCTCACCTGGCTGCCAGGCTCAGCAGAGCACAAATCACACCCTCCTGTAACCCGAGGATTAGCCTCCAAACTAACCAGCGGTTAACAAGAAAAGGTGCTTAAAGATAGCATTTAAAGACCTGTAAGCCCAAAAAGTGATACTCTAAACGTATGAGCTGCCTCCATTCTTGTCATATGATGTTTGGAGACTGATTGGTGCAAATAAAACACTTTGAGAAAGACAAACGACATGCCGAGGTCACAGGAAACCAAGGCTGGTAGGTGGCATATACAATGCAGTCTGTAAGTATTTGGACAGTGATTTGTTGTTTTGGGCCTGTAATCCAGCACATTGAATTTAAATGAAACTAATTTTATAAAACAGATGAAAAGGTGTACATCTTTCACTAAGTCCAAATATACCACATAACACGAAAGCCCTTCAATTGTAGAAAGAAGCAGATTTAAACACACCAAATTCAAACCAAACTATTCATGTAGATCTACATTTAAATGGCATTTATATGTGATTTAATGGCAACCAGACCTGGGTCAAATACGTATTTGTTTTGGATTCAAATAATTTTCTACACTTTACTGATCTTGTCTGGTGTATTGGAACCAATGAAATACACTCAGAAAGTACGGACCCTGCCTTCTGGTCATATTGGCAGACTCTATTACACTAGGCAAGATCAATAGAGCACAGAAAAGTATTTGAAAACAAAACAATTACGTATTTGACCCAGGTCTGATGGCAACCAACCTACCGGTAGAAGTAAATAAAGACAATACACTTCAGAATTGAAGGTAAAATTAGAAATTTTAACTTTCACATCCTTACAGATAATTGTAAAAATAAATGCATGCAGATAAACATTCACAGCATTAACAGAAGTGTGTAGGTATTTGAAGCAGTTGGCTATTGATGCTGCTACAATGGATCCAGGATGAAAACAGGGATAATAAACAGGGATAGAATAATAGTCATCCTCAATTTTCTCATAGAAACCAGAGAGAAGCTCTCCACCGATCACAGAATACATAAGTAATAACAATTAGAACAAAGCTAGTGGTAAACGATGGATATATTCTCACAATATGCCTTTATCCCTGAAGGCCATGGAAGTATAGCCAGCAAGTATACCCCAGTCACCACCATTTTGTAGTCCTGTATCCCATACACTGTGATGGGTGAACCTTCTATAGAAAGTGTGAAGACACCAATGTCCCATCCCTATTTATTTATCCGAAGATTAGGTATACCGCACTTGGGCAATTCAGCAAAACCAAAGACAGAAAAACATTCATCAATAAACCAAAACCACAGTATTGCAAATACGGTCAATGATGAAGTGCAGAGACACAACTGACTATTGAAAGTGGCACCAATTACTTGGTACAACTTTTTATTAGCCTACAAGAGAAAAAGCTATAAAGTAATCTAAGTGATTTTAAATGAATGGCGAGCTCCGTGCAGCATTATAAGGAGGATATTAATTTTGATTGCACATATTCTGTCATGTTAAAGAAGACATAAAACTGCTTATTTAAATCCTCTTGATTCTTGGTAGAGGACAATAAATCATCTTTACCAAGCTGGATGAATTTTCAAATGTTATTCAAATGTATATAGCCAGAAGATCTGGGAGGGTAACAAAATAGGTTGAGTTGGAAGCACTGAAGCAGCTGTCCTAAAAGGTGTATACGGAGACAATGAGATGCATGCATTAATCAATGTCAGCACACAAAGAAGTGACTTATGAACATCAAAAAGATAAAAAAAGAATGTTATCAGCATATAGAGAAATATGGCAAACTGATTCCATAATCAAGATGGGTTAAATAACTAAGTTCTGTTTAACAGCCTGAGCAGGAGTTTAATGACATAATGACAGGGCAAACAGCATTGGAGAAAGTGGGCAAACCTGTTGAGTGCCTCGTTCCTGAGAATGGAGCAGACCTTGAGCAACCTGTCTGTAAGAAAGTTGTTTGATTACTACAGTGTTTGAGTCATATGAATGAAAGACAGCCCAAAGCTGAAAGCATTCATTTATTTACAGACATTGTACATTGTTTTAGATACGTAGAGGTCAAAGTAATATTTCTGGAAAAACAGAAGGTAGTTGAGAAGGTTGGGAAGGCAAAGTTCCATTGCTTACTGATAATATCCCCATAGCCACCAGATATATCAAGCCGCTGAACTGTTTGTTTTTTCTTTCTTTTTTTGTTTATTTCTTCTTTTACTGCGTGCTGGCAGTAGCAGTATCATGTACAGTAATTATTCAAAGCTAAAATCTTTTTTTTTTTAAACTAAACAAAAAGACTTTAGCCACTCATGACTCTTAACAGTAATAGGAAGTGCTGCATATCAAAATGACCATTTACACTAAAAGTGATGAACAAAATATATTTCAGTTTAGCAAAATTCACTATGCACATATTTGTATGTGGGTGATGGCTCCAAATGTCTGGCTTTTTTCTTCTTCTCAATTAATAGCCTGTATCACCATGTTCATTGTCAGGCTCAGTGGCATAATTCAGTAATGTGAATGACAGAAGATGGGTGTTTTTATTTCTGTGTACAGAAGGCTGCACTGAGAGTAGGTCCCTATGATGGCTTGAGGCCATTTTTTTTAGTTCTGTATTGTGGTCTACTCATTCACTCATTCAAGAAGTAGGAGTCTGCTGGGGGGTTTGAAAATTTTGAAGTGGTGCTGTCTTACCTATTTTTTGTATTAATAACTCCAAATCATATAGATTTTATAGAAATCTTGTTGATATTTTTATAGACTTTATAGATATTTCCTCCTGAGCGGCTGTGTTTATTCCCCCTTTTAAAGCATGCATAAAAGCAGCTCGTGTGTTTGCACTGGCAGCAGGCACGGGCCCAGAGCTGCTCGTGAATATACATATTTAACTCGGCGGGGAGAGGATGAAGGTAATAAATGAAGCCTGTTTGTCATATATAGTACCAAAGTCAAACCTGCACCTGAATCAACAGATCTCTCACCAGATATCAAAAGTGGCCTCTACTTCAGAAGAAACTACTCACATGTGGACTTTCTCTGGCCAAAACAAGTGATTCACAATGCTGCATTTTTGTGTATTATCAAAAGGATCTCTTGATCAAAACCTTGGAAAAAAGTGCAATCCACATCTGCGAACAATTATCTGAACGTGTATTTCGTGCTGCCAAGCCTTGTGTTTAAACCCTCGTCATGAATTATCTTTCACTTATTTTTCCTGACCTATTCAGCTCAAACAGCTTGCTCACATTTGCCCTAGCTTTGTCCAGGCGTACATTATATGGCCATAAGGTTATGCACCATTCTGACAATTGAGAAGTTTGTATATGCTGTATTAGGAGGAAATGAGCAATTCAGAATAGAAACATCTGTTTTTTATTTGATTCCCATTGGAATATTGCCATTTCAAATCATTAAAATATCTATATTGTATTTTCTTCTGTGTTAGTTTGCACACTGGTGTATTGCTTCTGCAGCCTGCCTAACTCCGAAGACTCAATCCCCTACTGAATCAGACAAAAGATTATAAATAGTACCCACTGCCTCTTTACTTGCAAGTGCACATTAAAGAGAACTGGGGATAATGGTTCTGTGAAGTATCCATTGTTCGCCATAGGCACTGAGTGTAACCCTTGGACTGTAGTATTCGGCCAGCCCAGAAATATATGTATTTTTCTCTTGGGATTTGGGGTCCATGGACATAATAAAATAAGGTGAATTGCTTTGACATGTTTTAATGTTCCAAACCACAAGGGCAGGAAAGTAGCAAATACACAACACTGCCCTTTACTCCTACAGCTTTTTCTGTTTATCCCAAAGTAAAACTCTCATCTCTTGCCTTTGTGAACTTGGGCCTATATCAAATTAATTGTACAATGTAAATACAGAGGCATACATGTTCTAATGAATATTAATGTAGGTATAAATTGTGTATTAATATTAATGTAAGTAATAGTAGTAATAATAGAAATTAATTAAATTACACAAAACTGAGGCTACAGAAGCACACAAAGCATCTCCACCCATATAAACAGGGAAAGATTTGACCACCATTTGACCACGGTCACTAAGGCTCAGATATGGCTTCCATTATTACTTAACAAAAATATTTGGAAATAAAAAGAAGACAATTTTTTACAAACAAAAGTTAATAATCACTGTTGTACTGTTATTTTCATTTATTAATTATTTTATTTTGTTTTGTTTTTTGAATGGTGGATGAGAACATTGGCAGTGGAAGTATTCTTTTTGTTATTGGACGTACCAAAAATAGGCACTCGATACTGAACCTGGAAAAAAAAAAAGTCAAAGCAGCAGCATATGAAACAACTGCTCTCGTGTTTTCATTTGGCTACCACATAACTCCAGATCTGCATGCATGCAAAATTGCTGGGGTTTGGGCCATGAATTATAGATTAGAGGCCAGTGCTTCCTGTGGTGAGATGATTGCTTAATTATCCATTTTAACAGTAAATAAACCATTATTGGCACAGTAAGACACCTCACAAAAGCCCCACAGCACTCAGTCAGGGTCCTGTGTGTAATGTCAGCTACAGTATAGTGAACACTTCCTTGCGATTAAAAATCAAACACAAGTACAGGCTGCGGTGACTGATTATTGCTTGATATAAAATAGAGTGACGATGTGCTTTACGGTGAAGCCACACTATACTACACACTATAGCCCCACAATCGGCTGTTTGCGGGCGTGTCACCTATTTTTGACAGACAGTTGTGTTCGTTAAATGTTGGCCGGGTTTAATGTCGTGTTTCATATTCATTGTCCGGTCTGAATGAAAATTCTTTTTGCAGTAACCTAGATCTGAAAGATGTCAGCTGCCTAGCTATGCTGTCTAATGTCTAGCTAGTGAGTAAAACCAATAACAAAAACATTGTCTGGCTAATTAGCCAGCTAATGCCTTCAAAGTTATATATCTGGTTAGCTAGCTAGGTGGCTGGTAGAAACAAACAACTAGCAACTAATACATTAGGAAGATGTTTTTTTTGTTATTGTTGGTTGTTACTCACTAGCTAGACATTAGACAGCCTAGCTAGGCAGCTTATTAACATTTTTCAGAGCTAGATTACTGAAAACATTTTTATTCAGACTGGACAGTGATAACTAATAGTAACGGCGATAACTAGGCTACATAGCAGAGCCACCAACAATTTCAGAGACTTTTCTCCACGCCGCGTTCCTTTTATCAGTGTCTCTGTAGGAGATTTTATTACATTGAGAAACCCTGTACGGCAATTACAAGTTAGGTCCTCCATTGTGGAACAATAGAATGTTAGAAAATAAGAAAAAATAGGGACGATTTACTTGACGGATCATTAGATCAAGTCAGATCTGGTTACTGCGACGTGGCAAGGGGGTCAAAGTTGAACTTTGGCCATCTCCCTGCGGCCTCGCTGCCTGCAATCCCAACATGCCTTGGCCGCCATCCGCCGCCACCTCTCATTCAAAATGGCGGGGCCATGTACAGTGTGGCTTCACCGTTAGTCATTGCCTGAATAAGGCACAGCTGGACACAGTTGACCGGCACCTCTTGCTACGTTCCCTGACTTCTTTGGGGATCAGCTCTTAGCCATCAGACCTCTACAGCTCAGCCTGATTCACAACCTCCCCAGGCTATGTAAATATGCTGCCTACATATATATATATATGTGTGTATTGTGTGCATATAATATTATAAATAATACAGCCAAGAATTCACCTTTCATTTAAAGAATTATAAATAACTCTGTGTTGATTTTGTCTGTCCATGTGCCAATTTCTGAGGATGTTGCTAACGTGACGCTGAAGTTGATTTAATTCAACATCACAGCTGAAATGTCCTTTATCTGGATTGATCCTCCTTACACTGAGTTGATTCTGACAGTTCTAATCCATCCTTTCAGCAGCCTTGCTTTGCACCTTATCCTTTTTTAAAACTAAGAAACAAGCGATCTTTTGTTCTGTAAATAATATTGGAACCCAGGGTGTAATGGCTCATACCTTAGATGTGTGGTGCAGGAAATGTAAATGCCAAGTGATAAGTTTGAGAATTTGTCTTGTCACTATCAGATAAAAAGAGGAGTTGTGTAAAGCCTTTTCGCTTTTGTAACTAGTTCCTCGGTGCGCACACTTAGCAGCTATACCTAGCTAGCAAAACAAGAAATGAACTGGCAGGGTGTCTTAAGACTTGATAACAATCTATGCACTTACTGGAATTCTGAGGCCAAGAAGGAGACAAGCAGGAGCCACTGGCAAAGTAAAGTTGTTTTTAAGCAATGTCAAAACTTTAGGTGACCGATGACAGTCACTGCCAGTATAGAATTCTCTGGGAGCCTTTAATTACACAAAGAACAAGGTGTGAAGAATTACAAGGGAACAGGGTGTCTCTATCCATCTGTTTCAATGGTGTATATTTTGCTTTTAAAATGTATCATGATAATGAATACTTATATATTACCTTACCTTAAGCTATACTTTGTGTAATAAATACAGTAAATGAAGTACATGAAACTATGACACGATTCAAAGATTCATAGGTTTAACTGCATCATCTCAGTTTTTTCTCCAATAAATGGGAACTGAACTAATGTACAGTAATGTGACCAGCTCTGAAAATAAATGCCAGCTCATTTATTTTCACCTCCTCTAATGACACTATCTCTCACACTAACTGTCCAAATGTTCTTCTCAGCTTCTTCCTTTCCTCTGTATGCATCCTCCTTTCTTATCAGTGAATTCCACACAAGCCAGACGCTCACAATAGAAATGATCTAAGATGTGGCACAGTTCCACTCAGAGGATACCTTACCACATCTTTTGTGCCACAGTCTCATTCCAGACTTTACTTCACAGAGATACCCAAAACTGTGCAAAGGCTATATGCAGTGCCTTTGAAAGTGTCAAAGGTGACCTTTGGACTTTTTTTGATATTCCAGAATGGGGGAACTGATGGTGTTCCAGTGAAATGTGGATACAATGCTCATGCAGACAGGACAGGCCATATGAGTGGCCGAAAGACTTGGCACAAATTAGGATTCCGGTTCTCAATTACAATGCTTCTTCTTCTGGAATAAGAACCTGTCAATCAGGTTCAAAAAGCCATGTGAATTAAATGCTTTGTATAATGTTTTCATTTATTTATTGTTATTTATTAATCATTATATAAAGTAAGATGCCAATGAGAAAAGACATGAACTTGAAAGGAATCTGTCTGTTTGGAAAATTGACTGCCAATGTAATTTCAGTACAATATCCAGGATAATATCCACAAGGTGATTTTCAAAGAAGACAAATTTTCTTTTGTAATGTGTGATTTTGTCTTTTTTTTCTTCTTTTTTATATAATGTGAATAACTGTTTGTACATTAGGCATGTAATGGCACTGGTGGTACTTAAGTCATATTCTATACCATGTCAAGTAAAATATAACGAGTGCTGTGAAGCTTGCACACATGAATTTGGAAGACAAATTCCAGTATAACTTGGTTTAAATTACCAACAATGACATTTTGATCCTGTCTCTAAAAATGTTAGAGACCACCCCACAGCTATGAGATCTCTTGAATTTGCATCAAGACTGCATTGGTGTCAGCTCCACCTTGGCTTACTGATGCTTTGCGGGATGGTTTATTTCACTCTTGCTGGCCTGGAATTTGTCTGGCAGTCAGAAAACATTACGCCACAGACCACACACAAGGATTACCAGGATTGGTGTTCCTGTTATTGCACACTGTGTACCACACCTAAATTCATCAGAGGATGGCAGACGACAGCACTGACCACTTTTACTTACATGTTTCCTGCAAATGTACCAGCTTTATTACCTTTGGAATATTTTGAGGAATGGCTAAACCAAACTGCAAAATTGCAAAACTCTTTTCACAGTCAAATAACTGATTTCAGTCTTCTGTGTGGGCTAAGAGCTTCTACAATTTTCATCTGTTCAGGGCTAGGCTAAATGCCAGCTTTTTATGTGCAGGTGAAAACTGAGAGCTTACTTAGGGGGTCCCTGTAGCCACCAGGAATGAAAGGAACATAACAAATCAATATCATTAACTGTTGTGGAAAAAATCAGCAGAATGAGTTTCTTCATTTGTACTCATAGATTCAGTGTTAGGTGAGGTGTTCCATTGGATGCCATGCGATATATCATTGTGGAGCACTGCATATATATAGCATGTGTTTTTCTTCATTTTGAGATTCAAGATTCATTATATGTGTATTTAAATGAGGGATTGAAATTTATTTTTTGTTTCCTCAGTACTATGTCAAGCTATTTGCATTTACATCTGTGCTCAATTGCGTTAATTTATGTACTGGATGGTATTTCTTTGTTTGGAATAGCTGGGAGAATGACGTTTATTGTATATTTATAATTTGGATTGTTTGAGAGTGGTTGGGACTGATACAGAGAGAGAAGGTTGACAATATACATAATAAAATTGACACAAATCTCCAACCTAAATATGAAAGTGCAGTTTGTAGAAGTGTGATTTTTATTTAGATTAAACAAAATTTGACCCCTTATCTGGCAAGCTGTTTGATAGGGTGTTTTCACTTCCAGTCATAAATATCCCTTTACAGAAATAATCTATTTGCATAAATGACATGTACACAATGTGTGAACAAATGTTACTCTACGTTTCTCTGACAGTTTAGGTCTCTACATTGGGTCCTGAGGTAGTTCATTAAAAAAATACGGAACCCAAGAAGGCTCTGGCATCACTATTAACGAGAAACATGTTTTCTAAACTTCACGCCTAGCAGTATCATTCTCAATATCATCTGCACTTCTGAAAATCACCATGCTGTACAAAAAGTGCACAAGGGATGGAAAAGTAATTCACTATCTATTTGGCATCGTAATGGGGTCTGTGGCTTATGAAAATCAATTTCTCAAAAGATAATGGCAGTATAGCCAGTGGGCCCACAGAGAGAGGTTTGCATGCTACCAGCAATGGGAAGTATATTAGCCTTGACTGGCCAAGTTGAAATTGTAATCTCAAATTGCCTGGCCTGGCAGACAATTGCCTCACATAGAGAGAGCCAGCCCATGCATGCTACACCAAGGCCAAAACACAAGGCTGAAAATGTCTGGGACACACTCTTAAGCTTGAGTAAGGTTAAAACACTAATGAACTCTGGAATTTCATGAATGAAAGATGAGAACGCAAGTTATGATATTTATGAAAAGGGGGAAGTGACAGAATGAGAAACAGAGGCACAATATAACTGACTACCAGTTAGCGTTACAAGAAATATAATAACAATCAGAAACATTGCCAAGAGGACATTTTTCTCACAAATTTTCACAAATATTATGGCATAATATGTCATATAGGGCACTCTGATAAGATGGGCAGGGGGATTGTTGTGTTATCAGCATATCAATTCTACACTAATCAGTTAGTCACAGCAAACAGTTGAGCCAAGCAGTATATGAGTGGATCAATACAAAGATAGAACTTCACATTGAAGGCAATGATACACTACCTTGATGAGATATAAAATATAGTTCAAATGAATATTCTACATAATGCAAGACTGATGTTTGCATATTGTGTGACTAGTGTTGGCAACTAGCAGATGAACCTTTGATCATTTTGCAATCACAAATGTGGTATAACCACATACAAGCACAATTTCACTTAAGAATACTTCCCAGCAAGTTGATCTACTGAAACTATGAGAAGAAAGGTATGTACACAAACACATATTTTAAGAACATGAAATCAGCAAATGATACTGCTGCTATTCTGTGAAGGGGCTTGTTTTAAATCAGTGTCTTTACACCAATTCCTGCTGTTAAATGTGATGTGCAAGGTAGAGTATGGCAGCTGTGTATGTACAGTGTGTGACTGCACCCAATTAAACTGGAATGTTTGATTCTCTAGGGAAAATCAAGTATCTTCTTACATGTCTTCCAGACATCTGAATCTCATTGTCAGTATTAACTACAGAGTGAAACAAGTAACACTGTACAGTATATGCTTGCTTGCTCACTCTCTCAGTCTCTCTCTCCCTCTCTGCCTCCCTCCCTCCCTCCCTCCAAGGGCTTTTCAGATATAACTAATGAAAATCACTCTCATCAAAATTATTCATGCATCCAACGATCTATGGACATTTTTATGTGTTCAAAACATTTTTGCCTTTCCATCCTTACATTTCTTTTGGAATATGGAAGTATTTAGGCGACTATATAGGCAAACTGATTTAATTGCACCCTGGGAATAAACGCTGCAAAAACTGATGACCTTGAAAGAAAACAGGGAAACACACTTCCTGAGAAGCGGATGTGGAGCGCTTCCTTGTTATTTCCAGCAGGATCTACGTGTGACAGCAGCACCAGGAAAATAACAATGAAAAGCCTTGCTTTAAGGCAACTAAACTTTGGGCTGCTGTACAGACCTGTTAAGTGTTGAGCAAATTGCTGGTATGTAATCCCTTCTCAACTCGAGGACTTCTGAGCAACTGTGCATAACTGTACAACTTTAATTTGGATGGGTAGATGATCCAGGGCCCAGCTAACATTAGGTGGTAGCACTATATGTTATTGACACTGATAGTTGCAAGGGAATTTGGGCTTGTCACTGGAAGGTCAGAGTCCCAGTATGACACTGCTGCTGTTCTTGACTGGAAATTATTAAATCATATTTAAAAATGTGTAAATCAACTTGGATTGAAGCCACTGACTCAAAAGTCTTAAATAATTCTCCTTAGCATAAACAAAGAAATATAACATAAATGCCTGCAATCAATGAATGATTCAGTTTCTTCTTTTTGCAAATGTATTACTTTTTCTTGCTAAATACCAATTTGTTGTATCAGTGTACACCTACTGATGACAGTGAAATGGGATAAAGAAAAGTTTTAAGCATACTGAGTTTATACATTGAAATAATCTCTTTATAAAATAACCTTTATGAGCAGGTAATTCATCACAATTCACTGTCATCATCATTTATTACTTTTTCTTGCTAAATACCAATTTGTTGTATCAGTGTAGACCTAATGATGACAGTGAAATGGGATAAAGAAAAGTTTTAAGGATACTGAATTTATACATTGAAATAATCCCTTTATAAAATAACCTTTATGAGCAGGTAAATCACAATTCAAGTAAAATCTTTTATTTTGTGAAAGGTCCAATGGTATGGCCCACATTTTGGAGGTGAAGAGGATATACTACATTATTAGCTTGAAAATGAGAATCATTAAATAAATATGGGATAATAAATTGGTCTTACTGAGCCACGAGTCTGTAATATGTTAAATTTTTAATGCTTAGTTTCATCCCTTTAAGTCCAGGCTCATCTCCAGGTTATTATCACTGTGGTTTTTCTTCTTGTCCATTAAGTGAACTGAATATTATTCTCCAAGCGAACTTGTAAATCAAGCATGTTTCGATCAAAATGGACGACGATGGAACATGCAATGAACCTGCATCTTGCATTTGACATGTAAATCAAACTTCAGTGTTTGTTTCATTGATATGGTCTCATCATGGATCATTTTTTGGCTGACATTCATCAGTTCGGTCATCGAATAGTTGATAAAACATGCTGAAACAGAGAGAAAACAGCTAACTGGAGAACAATACATCTTGCATTTACAGTATTTACAGTAATATAAGCACCACTATGGTATGCACTTATATATTGCCCTCCAAAATTATTGATATCAATGCATTATCAAGCTCAGTTTCAAGCTCAGAATCCCTATGTGATATATGTTCTATTCAGACTGACAGGATGTTTGTCAAATATTATCTTGAGTGTCTAGCTGGTCTGCGGCTGAATTGATTCATTGCTTGACTAGCCATTTGGCTGGACTGTGTTCTTTGGCTGTGTATTCATACTGAGGCAACTCATGGTGAAGAATAAGTGGCTGTTTCTTGTGGGACTACTCTCTGCCAATGTCCTGTTGGTTTAAATTGGTTGATCTTAGTTACCAACTTATCAGCTTGGTCTCACTCAAAGTTTTCATCACGAGCACTTGAAAAAGGGATAGTTGTCTTGTTGCAAAGATGAACCCAGCAGCCTTCCAGACAAATTTCTACTTGTGATCGACTGCAAGTCTCATCACAAATGTTAAGCCTGGCCTCTCCAGGGCCTACATTGAGAGATCTGAGAGTGAGGGAAAAAGAAAGTCAAAGAAGCCAAGCTAAGGGGTCCTTGGTGGAATATTGATCCACTTGCCTACCTGTGCTGATTAGCTTGGTTTTAACAGGAAGTGCTGATGTCATACTGCATCAGAGGTCAGCAACTAAGTTGGCCTAAGGCCAAACATATATTCATAATATAACAGTACATTTAGTGACATATTTTTTCAAGTTGATTTCATGGAAGACATATTCATGAACTTATTTAGTTTAATTTTAGAAAAATATGACCAAACATTGTCTAATCAGAAATATTTCTGACACTTGCTCATTCATAATTTCATGAATCCAAATCGACAAACTTAAAATCAACTAAAAAGTTAAAAATTGACTAAAACCTGAAACAGTTCAATGCGTTCTTTAAATTGAACTGGGAATCACACTCCTCCAATAACACAGATTGTTTATTAAAACATAATAGAACAGAACAGAATAGCATGCATAGCTGTAGAACAGAAATAGCTATGCATACCATGAAGAACAAAAATCACATGTTCACATTGTACTTATTGCACTATATTGCTAATAATTACGTAAAAGTGGGCCAAAAAAATATTGCTGGGGGACGTATTTTGCCTGCGGGCTGCCAGTTGCCAACCCAAGTCATACATGATTTATAGTGAATCTCTTTCAGTCAGGGGGGTTGAACCAACCTTCCTACTCTGCAGAGATGAGGTGTCCAGTATCCACATTCCTGAAGTGAGTTGTCCTTTGAAGTGCCAGACAGTGCTGACATCCCCCTCACTACTGAGTTAAGCAGGCTGTGGTCTGTTGATGTCAGAGAATGGAACAGAGAAACTATTTTTCTTTGAAGAAGGGGGAAAATTGACACTGAGTACATTAAAACAAAACTCAGCATTTACGCAACAAGTGTACACTTCAGCACTGTGGTATCTAAACAATCCTAAAATAAGAATTTTACGGAAGTATGTTGTTTTGTCGAATGTAATAGATCATCGTGAAGATGTTAGTCACAGAATTGAAAAAATGTTGCCATTAAAGATAGATAACCATTATTTGATTGGTCCTGTGCAGCATTGTATTTCATATAGTGTGTGGGCAGTGTGTTGGGCAGTATGTCAATTTAGTATTGTGAATCTAGTTTTACCAGATTTATTGAAAAAAATCTATTAATCAGATTATTTGCAGAGCATTATATGGGAATCTGTGAGAAGAAATGAAAAAAAAAAGTCAAAGTGCAAAAAATAAATATTAGTAAATATTACTTCTGAATTAACTGTTAGTTTACATTTTGCTTGTCATATTGTAGTGGCATTTCCTCCTGAATTCTTTTGGTCATTAAAAAGGTTTTCATTATTTGTACCATCAGTTTCAAATTGCTTTTAATTGATTAACACTTTCTTGATAAAGGAGCCAGATTTTCTACCTGCTGAGGTTGGACTAACTGTTTAGAGACACATGCTGACCTTCCTTCTTATGTTACTCTTAATATGTGGCTGTACACTGAACTTTGACCTGGCACTTACCCCTGTGGACTATACCACTGATCACACTGAGCTGATGTTCAAGAGCTTGGCTAAGACATGACCCTTCTGAGGGGTCAGTCACCTCAGAATGAGTAGTGAACATGAGAGGTTTATGCATACTAAACAAGTTTCAACTGGAAAGCAGTATTGTACTACGTAACCAAAGCTTAATCAAGTCCTGTCTGTTAAAATGCTGGACAACTGTTTTTGATTTTTAACAGGTCTACAGAGAGTCAGTAGCTCTCTATACTCATACTACTGCTCAGCAATGAAGTAAGCAAGTAGAAATGTTATGGCATATAAATAAAAACTTGTTTTATTAATTTTTTTATCCCAAATGTCTGAAAATGAGGACTCGATTAAACACCATGGCTGCTTAATGTGTTTGTGCAATTTTTTTTTTTTTTTCAAATATCATTGTGAAGTCTCGAAAAGGAATCCAACATCCTGTACTGGTTTGTAAAATTAGTAACTGCAAAGAATTAGCATTTGAGAGGGGGAAAACATCTTAATTAGTGCAAATTACTCAGGAAAAATAGGACAACTGTGTCTCAAAGGAGCAATACCATAAAGAAATAAAACAATAATTTTCTGAAAAGAAATTCAGAAGCCTTTCAGAAGTTATTCAATGAAAAGATGGAGCCCCATCCTCTTCTGCCTACTTCTATCCACTCCTTGCTCCTCCACCCATTTTCCACTCTCTTTTTCTGGCTCCTCTACCTGTTGCTACACCTGCTCCAAATCTACTTCCTGTTGCTTCCACTCTTCTTTCCCTTCCAGACTATTGAGCCTTCTCCTGATGTGAGAGGTGAAAGTTCAGCCTCCACACATCTGTTGGCGATGCAATACAATAAAAGGAGACCATTAGGGGAAATAGCCTAGAGTTGGATGAACTCTTCTCTGCAAATCTCCATGTGCATACTAGCACAGTTTGACCCTATATTTGGTTCCACGCCAGTCAGTACTCACAGAACTTCTCTTGCCAGCACGATCAAAGCTACTTCAGTGAGAGCACTTTGTGAAAGCTGTCACCTGGTCCCGATGATCTAACTGCATGTGAATGGCTCAGAGTAAGATGAAATCATTGTATAGGTGATGAGAACTGCACTTTACCACTGATCCGTGGTGCCTCTCCTGTTGCCCCATTACAATGAGATGTTGATAAAGTTTAAGGTTGGCAGTGTCAGGTGGTGGGAGTTCCACCCACTGACTCACATAGTTGACTTGTGCTGACAAATTTTGAGTGTTTTTGGGCAGTGAGGGCTGACAGAATTTGTTTGAGAAAGAATATGTTGGAGGTCTGAGTTCAAAGTTTCCACGGCATGTTTACCTTAACACCATAGTTGTAAATTTTATATGTAGTATTCTCGGACATGGCCAAATGCTTCATCTATATAATATACTCCCATATAACCTTGTCTTACTTTTAAGGTCTCTGGCAAGCAATATTTGAATAAAATACAAATAAATTATTTTGTACAGGTTAAATTTATGATATTGAAAGAACTATTGGGCATTTATGAATTTACTAAAGAACTTCACAAATGTTTGATTTATATTTACTAATTTATTGGATGTGCACACATTGAGGGGAAATGGAACACAAAGTGTCCAAAAAAATTCCCAGTTCAGGATTCTTTCATTCCCAAACTGTTTTGCACACTGAATGTTTTCATTTGTAATGGAAAATAAGATGTGTTCAAATAGGATTTATTGTAATCAGAAGCTGCCAATACTTTCTGCCTGCCACATTTTACCTATGTCCAGACCCGAAGAAGTTGTTGTTCCACATAACGGCATATTTATGCAAAGGCTTCAGAAAAAAAGGGAACCACATTTTGAGGGTTGAGGTTGTCACCAATAATAAAGCTCATTCAAATCTCACCCACAGGGCATAAATCCCACTGTTTTTCCTACCGAGCTGCTGAAGGAATGGGCTGCTTTTCTCCAGCGGTAACGCTTCACTGGCGGGAAAGATATTTTTTTGGAATCCGAGCTCACTCGTCGCGACGGGTCTTTTTTGTGTGGGTAGTTCCCCCGAGGATGGCGGGCGTCCCGGGGGACAGAGGCATCTAAGGCATGAGAACTTGTCATCCCGCGGCGCCTGTGAGACTCCCTCCCGCAGGAAGCCTGTCAAAGTCTCACACTGCATTAAGGGCTCTTACACTGGGTATTGATACAGGGGGCCAGTCAGTCTGTCATTTCTCGCACAGTCGCTCCCTGCACAAAGCCACGCAAAAAAGGTCCGATCGCTTTTTTTTTGTGGAGCTGTGACAAAGGTGTTTTAGCTGACTGCTTTATGCACCCTTTCAAAGCAGGACTTTGTCTTTGTAACATGGTCAAATTGGCTCTGCTTCCGAGCATTGACCCTTGTAACTCATCCTTGTTATAGTTGGAGCCAAGATTAGGGCCCCATAAAATGATTCTGGATATTTTGCAGGGAGACGCATTGCACCAGGAGCTTCTCGCTCACTGTGTCGAACAAAACAAACAAAAAGTCATACATGAAACTGCCATCTTTGTCAGTTTATCTTTGTTGTGAAAAGTGCCATTAAATGGTATACATCTGCGGTTTTAGATTTGATAGAGATCCAAACCGGTTTTAAATGAGTCAACTGCCATTTTGGAATTCTTGGACTATTTATTTGGAAATGAGGTAAAAGAGACTGTAAATGAGACTGTAACAGTTATGTAAACGTTTTCAAAATGTGAGACCATATGGCGCAGTGTTAGACATTAACCCAGCAATGAATCGTCCCCTGTGGCCAGAGTTCAACCGCCTGCCATGATATTTCTTGTGGCGTGATTCCCAACTCTGTCAGTAAGTCTGTCTGCTTACCTCAGTGTGAATGAAGTGAAAAATACAAAAAGAAGGCAGACCGTCAAAACACTACATTCAAAAAATGAAATACGTCAATCTGTAAAAACATTTTCAAAAATTAGTTTCAGGGCATTAGTTAAGCCTAGTTAAGCCTTTTTTTTTGAGTTGACAGTTCACGGCAAGACAATTTAGTCTAAAAATATATAAAGGCTTATTTGATTTATCCTCATGCCTCGAACGTTAAAACAAAAATAATAATAATTAATTAATTAATTAATTAATTAAAAAATAGCTGAGTTGTTACTTTTGTTCAATGTAAGTTAAAATAAAATAAATACTTCCTAGAAAAAAAAACCTTTTAAACGCTCTCAGTAACACTTTTTTTGAAATCCATCTATTTCCCCATATATTAGTGTATATATCTGGCAAGAAATATAGTTTTTACCAAAATGTAGCAGTGCTTCTCCTAGGTTTTTTCTGGAGTTGTGGGTGGTCTGGCAGCCCTAAATTTCTTAAATTATTAAGGGGAAGAATTGGAATGCTCCATCTGACACTGGGAAAAATGAATTCCATCAATGTCAAGAAGACTTAACCTTAAAGAGAAGTTTTTCAAGGTTGAATTGAATTAATGGAAAGTCGTGCTCAGCGGATTCACTTTGTTTTCAGAGCACAAGGACATTGAGGTGACAGCTGAGCAGGGTTTTAATGGCTTCTGCAAAATGACAGAGTAGCTAGGCATGATTTTGTCTGGTAGGAAGCAGTTTTCATTCTTACTGTAGTAAGTTGATGTGGTTAATTTGCCTTTAAGTAATATTAATCAAATGTATTGTGGTAGACAGCAGTTTTTGTCGGTGTGTGTTTTGTGACTAATTACGCTCCCCATTTGAGAAGATAGACATTTCCCTTTGAAATAAAGATTGACAATTGTTCTGGGTTGAAATTTAATTTGTGTTGGCTATAATAATATCCTTAGATTTTAAGAGCTGAAAGATGTTATACAATGTATGCTATTGACCTTTATAAAAAGATGTCACCACTGCCATATATTTAATTGAATCAGTATTTCCATAGTAATACCAACTAAACAGGAATTTTTATTGGTCTTCAAAGTGCATAGTGCTTTTGGAAAGGAAATTCATGACACCAACCGCATGACAAATCATTGGGCCAGCCTGTGGGGAGCTCTTAGAATATCACACAAACACATTTTGAATATTTTTGTGGAATATTTTGAGTATTTGCTGAACTTGCCAAGCTGCTTGGTCAAGCAACAATCTAATGCTTACATTTCATTGTGAGTCAGATTTAAGGACAAATGTTGATTGAGTCCAAGCTATTCTGCCTGCCTTAAGGCCATAGATCTCAGGGCCTATGAGAATTATGCATCTTCCCCTGCCTTTTCAGGTCAGAAAGCTTAGGAATCTTCCCTAACTGCTCTAGCAGTGATCAGAGAACACCCTGAACAACTTGAGACTGGAAGTCACACGGGAGCTTTTCGGATTTGGAGGTGTAGACACACACAGGGCTGCAGCCAGGAAGCTGACTTCCACACATCTGTCACGGCTGAGACTTCCTTGACTGTCCCTTATCTTCTGCGGAGCACCCTTTAATTACAGCATCACCAGCGCCGGACACTCCGCCCTCCTTCCGGTACACTCCTTCTCCTCCGGTTCCGCCACGCCAGACCGACTCTGCAATCAGACTGACGCTGATGGGTCCTCTCACACAGACCCTTTGTTTAAAAAAAAAAGATTTAAAAAAATGAGGGCATTGCATGTGGAAGCAGGCCTACCTGCCCTCTCACGCTGAGAAGGTTGTCTGCCTGTCAAAATGACAGGGGCGCCTGTCATTAGAAGCTACATCAGCCTGATATCTGTGGCTGGAGTTCAAGCCGAAGATCACGGCAGTCATGCTCCAGAGAGGAACCACACTGCGGTTTGGGTCATGGCTGCAGACAGACAGACTGATGTGAAGACAATGGGAGACAGACTCTGGTGCAAAAACATCCCTCCCTGCTTTCATCACCACATCCTCTTTTTTGGTTCCACCTTTTTCATTGACTGTAACAACGAGATGAAGCACTTACTGTATGTTTTTTTTTAAATGTTGACAGGGCTGTGAGTAATAGAAATGTGAGAATTGTGATCATTGGGCTTAAGTTCCCAGAACCATAAAAAAACAAAACGGTTACCCAATGTATGCATGGATTGCATATCAGTATATTACACATCCAAAGAACTGACTTCACAGCAGTGATTTGAAGGCCCCTCTGTTTTTATAGATTACAACAATGACATCCATCTCACAATCTGTAAAAGCTCATGAAAGTGCAATATTTAAATTTGCACTGTGGTGTAGGATGACAGCTTTATTGAAAAAACCACATTCCAAGTGTTGCTCAATATCTGCATAGATACAAGATGATAAAATCATGGACTAAGTAAATCAGGCGTATCAGTGACACATTTGAATCATTTTGTAATTTGTCACTTATGCCAGTGAACGGATACAGTGCTTTACTTTTGAATACTTTTGAAAGCTGAAAAGGTGGAGCTTCCTTGCTAAATCCCTTCAGTTCCATGTTTGGCATGAATACGTGCACCAAAGAGAATTGTCGTGTATTTTCAACTGCTAATCCCCAAACCACCTCCGCCCTCCTTTTTGAATGACAGTGCTATTCTGCCTTAAAGTGTGAGGAGTGATCCTGTCAGAGAGCTTGGCTGAAGTCATTCTTACCTCAGAGAAAGAGAGGAAATGACTTAAAGGACAAGCAAGTTGTGCAGCTCTGTCACCGAGTATTTCGTTCACTTACATTAGCTCAAATCCTGTGTTATTTCATTATTCACTTTGTTTTGCTTATTGACATTGGTAGAGTTTCAGTAAATTATTTTGTCAATTGCTGCACTTGTTGAGTAAGGTGACCTATGCTTGATTTTTCACACTGGTGTGGGATTTTGGCTGTACACTGGCAAACGAAATACAAAAATATACCAAATGTGAGAGTGGAATGGAACTAACTGAGACAAGACCCTGCCACGGTACAAATGAAATCAGCAGGGTACAGCAACAGAGGGGGTAGCACGTTAGCATTTCCCAGGGCTGTTGTACTACAGAGAGTAACTCTGTATCCTGTATCTCATTTTATATTTAAAGGCATACTTTAATATGGATTTTTACCTTGAAAATATTATAACTACGCTAAGGCATATCTATGATGCACTGGGACCCTCTGTTTTTATGCACTTTTTTATACAAATTTAAGCCAAATTTGTATTTGAGACATTTCTGGAAGTAAAGCTGTTTTGTGTGTGGGGAGCAGTGGGTGAGGCTGCACAGCTAGCTAGCAAAGTTCACATAAAAAAAGACAGGACTTCAAGAAAAACAGTCTACCTTGGAATTGGTTTTCCTCGGTAGAGTCAGCTGAAGTTAGGGGACTAAAAGCGACGTGGAGTTGGTTTGTTTTCTGTTGGACCGGTATGTAACGTTACAGCCAGTGTGAAGCCGCAGATAATACGGACTTTGAGGAGGGAAAATTTCAAATTTCTAGTTCCAACAATAAAACCACTATTACGTTCAAAATAATGGAATTAATTAAGCTATAACCGAATCTGCCTTCTTACTGTCGTTCACGGTCGCTCATTTAATGGTACTACCGTTACCTCTAGCTGTCCAGCATACGTTAGGTGAGAAAACTTAGCGTGAGTGGGTGGGGTTGAAGACGGAGGAGGGTGATTGTAAACACAGGCTAAGAAATCCTGCATAGTATGCCTTTAAACTATGAGCCCTAAAGAACATAGCACATTTATATAAGTTGTGAAAGCCTGTAAATTTATTTTGGGACAAACAGCTTATTGGGAAACACCTTGTTAGTCTTGTGTGTGTGTGTGTGTGCACTGTTATTTTCTCTATTATAGTTTTATATCTTTGATCTCTGAGTGTGAGCTTACAACAACTTTTTAATGTAAAAATAAACAATTAATAAAACAAATAGCAGCATCATATAAATAAATTACACATTAAAATTTGTGAAAAACTGCATGCCAGATTTTCACTCTAGAGCATCTCACGTGTCTTAGTCTCAGAAGCCCTGGATCCTTGTTGTGTCACAAACCTAAACTAGAAAGACCAGTGCCTACTCCATATGCTTTCCCTGGGTAAACTTGTAACCTTTGCAAAAGGTTCTCATACCAATTTTTCCTTAGGAACAGGGGTTATGAAATTACAACTTTGACTGAAAACAACAAGGTCGACTCACAGGATGCCCTTTTAATGATATCCTGTAACCCTACACTGACAGCTGCTCCTTGAGCTCGAATGAATCGAGCCAATTCACAGATCACTGCCTTGGAGAAGCTGATATGCTATTGCTTGGGCAAGCCCAGACGCTGGTGGAAATAACTGACTGGGGAGAGAATAACAGAGGATCTGTTATCATGCGATTACCTGTCTGTGAAAATACTTATTGTCTTTATTAGTGAGTGCTTGTCTTTCCAAGACTAAAAATGAAATGGTTGAGGGGATTTAACCACAAGATACCATCTGTTCATTTAACTCAGAGAAAAAAAAATTGTTCCAAGAGGGGAAAGAGGACTGTCTTAATGTAGGTAGAGATGGCCATTATATTTCATTGATACAACAAATCTAAATGTCTGGTCATTTGTAAAAATAACATTTGAATTCTTGGTATGAGTCAGCAACATGGCAAAAGCTACATGCCTGCCAATACCCAAATGGTAGATGTTAACTGTGTTAGTAACTTCATATCAGCATAGGCACAAAGCAATTTTTAAAAATGACTCAGTGGACCTGTAAAACACCATAATAGAGGCTAGCATAAACACCTTAGCCTCTCGTGTTCAAAGGAGGAGGCCCCATCATGGAACTGGGCTTGCAAATATAACCACAGCTGCAAAAGCAATTTGAGGCCAGGCCTATGAGGTGACAGGGGGGTGTGCAATAGGGAGAAATACTTCTGAGCAAGCTGTTTAATATATATAACCCTGACAGACCCCTGACAAAGAGAAGGGGGGCATTAAGCATTATCTCCTATCCCTCTGCCCCTCAGGGTAAGAACGTCAGGAAGTTGGTGTCGGTCGCAGAGGATATGGTTTCCCTTAATTTCAACTCACGGACCCCGTCATTAGCTTCATACCTTCGGTTTGCTGAAATATTACATGATCCATCAACAAGGATGAGATTTCTCACGGGCACATTCGCGGTTGTACTGTTAGGACATACTAATGATTAGACGCCAACAGAGCAGAGGCAATTTTCTGCAATTTTGAAAGGAATGCTATTATTAGCAGAGTGAGGTATTGTTAGGAGGACTGGAGTATTTGTGTGGATTATGAAAGGCAGCCAGGTTTGGGTTTGGCATCAGTGCTGAAAATAAACCCTCTAGGCAGTGTTATTAGATGCAGTTTTTCCTTCTGGGAACCAAAGTGAAGTATACGTAGAGTTTATTTTATATAAAGGTGATAATAAAGTAAAACACAATGGCAATGTTTGTTATATGGGTGTAAGCAGCTATTATGGCCTCCATATTAGAGTGAAGCCAAAGTGCAAATACAGCGAAGTAAAAAGCCAACAGGGCTTGTTCAAGAACTTAAAGAGTTAACCTTGGAATTGCTTTTCCTAGGTGGCATCAGGGATTGAAAGCAACGCTTTGGCTTGGTTTCTGTTGGACCTGTAAGTAACGTTACCAGCAATGTGAAGCTGGTGACAGTAAGGACTTTCCTGTGGTCTGGAATTTTTCAAATTTAAAGTTTCACAGATAAAACCACAATTACTTCAACATAATTTAATTAATTGAGCTATAATCTGCCTTCTTACTCTCACTCACGCTCATTCATTTCAGGATACTACCGTTTCCTCAAACAATCCAACTAGCTACGTAAGTGGGGAAACTTCATCAGCGTGAGTGGGTGGGGTTGAAGACCGAGGAGGAGACTTCTTTTATTATAAACACAGGCACAAGAAATCCTACACAGTATGCCTTTCCTCATGTGCCGTCAAAAGGAACTGCCCATGATCCAAAGCACCCCCTCATCTGTGAAGCATGGTGGTGGCGAGTGTTACGGTTTGGGCATGCATGGATGCCATAGATACTGGCTCATTTGTCTTCATTAATGATGTAACTGCTGAGAGCAGCAGCGGAATGAATTCTGAAGTGTACAGAAGCATCACATCTGCTGAGGTTCAATCAATTGCCTTCAAACGCATTGGATGGCTCTTCATCCTACAGCAAGTCAGTGATCCCAAACATACTTCTAAAGCAACAAAGCAGTTTTTAAAAGAAAAACAATTTGAAAATTCTCGACTGGCCAAGTCACTCATGAACATGTGTTTCCTATGCTCAAGTGAAAACTTAAGGCAACTTGCCCCCAAAACAAGCAGGAGCTGAAGATGGCTGCAGTACATTCTTGGCAGAGCATCACCAGAGAAGTCATTTCTACATGGTGAAACCAAGAATGAATAATGAAAGCTGAGAATGTGCACTTTAACCACGTATGGTTAAATTTTGATAATTTGATTACATATCTAAAATTGCAGAGTATAATATGAAGCCTTCCCAGAAGAGTGTTATGGCAGCAAAGGGTGGACCAACTCAATATCAATGGCCAAAATTATGAATGAGATGTTATATGTCAGATGTCCACATACTTTTTGCCATGTGGTGTGTGTGTGTGCGTGCGTGTGTGTGTGCGTGTGTGTATATATATATATATATATATATATATATATCCATTAGCTTTTAGGACCTGAGAAGGATTATTAACATCAAAGTCTATAGAAATGTCAAGCCAGCTATCTTTGGAAATGTCAGCAGCCTTTGCATACTATGACCACACAACCAAACCCCTCTACCACCCTGAACATTCCCCCACAACAGAAAGTGCTGATTACTTCTTCACTGCTGAGGAGAGGTGGCTTTTGATCTTTGAACAGTTGAACATATTGGAAACTACTTAAGTGTATGCTGTGTGTTAGCTGAGCAATGAAAATAGACTACATTACAGCGCAACTGAGGTCCTGTATCTTAGAGGTTTTCATAAAGTGGTATCAGTTTGCTTAATGGGATTATGCAAATCAATCTATGCAAGTTGTTCCTTATCTTTGTATCTTATTTTTTACGGTTTCTGAAACAGTGCACAATGCTTGAATCCATCTGCATGAAAATGTTGTGACAAATGAACACATTCCTCAATGAATTCTGAACAGCTATGATGTTTTGGATTGACTATTCGGATATGTGTGGTAACAGGATAATGCATTAAAACACATCTTTACTGTCATTGTGCATGCTGTTATGACCTTCTACACAGGTTGGTTACATGATAAAAACTTTTAAACTTCCAGCGGAGTTTAAAAAAATCTTTTCTCCTTTTTTTCCTTGAAACAGATTTGATGTATTCTGTAAGTGCATTGTTAAACAATGTGTTTATTGTTTAAAGAACATATGTACCATGGCATGAAAATTCTCAGCAGCAAATAGGCAATACCTGACAAAAAAGTATTCAAGTAAGAGTTGAATTTCCTTGTTGCTATAGAAAATGAAATTGAAAAAAAATGACTTTCAATTTTATACAAATCTTTTCATTATTTTCATATGTTCCGTTGTAAAGGAAAAGGTTTAATTCCCTACACATAACTTCACATAATTACAGAATTACATTTTCAGCTGAATATACCAAAAGATGCAGAGAAAGAACTGTTTTGGGTCTGATTTAAAACAGCAGTTTATCCATATTAAATGTTATACTCCTGTGTGTTGTCTTTCTTATTGTGGAATGAATAACACAGTACATGCATATTTTTCTGAAGATATAGTCATTTAACAAGTATTAACAAAAGAACATTTTTCAGCTAATTCAAATTCTCCCACCATGCATTTCTTTCTGTTATGCACTCAAAAATGCCAAACCACACATTGCAGTCTGGGAAATTGAGTAAGTGGAGGGGGAAAAAAAACATTATTGCAATTTAAATGTCTTAATATGTTGGAACAACAGCAGGCATGTGTTGTGGGAACACAGAGGTCAAAGCAGAACACTCATTCAAATCTATTTCTCTTTGTTTTATTTTTGGAATTGAATTGCAAAGCTGTCTTGACTGATGGTGGAACAAGATACCGGAATTATCTATGGTTAAAGCATTAATCCAAGCCTTGTAAAAAAAAAAAATAGTCGAGCCATCTATGGGCTTCCACACTGAGTATTTGACAAAAACTACTTTTGACATACCCTTCTTCATATCTTGAGGCACTTCTCAGCTCAGGATCCAGCAGGAATGTAAGTCATGCTCTCACACTACCATACGACTTCAGGAATTGGCCTGGGTTCAGTCAAAAGCACTTAACCGTTTTAAGGGCAAATTGTATTCAGTCAAATAAAAATTAAAGGATAGTTCACCATAAAATAAATGTTATTCATTCTTGTTCTTGCCTTGATTTGTTTTGATTCAACCGGTCTCTGCAACCTGTTTTTTTTTTCTTCAGATATGATGACTCGGTCAAAAAGACTTCAGAAGGCCTAAGTGCCTAAATGAATGGGAGTCTATAGATGAAGAAGATATATTGGCAGTCTATAAAGAAGGATGTTTTTTAAATACCAAATGAATGCCATATTGTGTGGAATTATTATTTTTCAGGCTCATGTGCAGTTACAACCAAAGCCATAATGGTATATCCTCTTAAATGATCCGAAGGAAAGGTCTCTCCAAACATTTGTGAATGGAGTAATATACTAATCACTGCAGCACAACATGAGAGGGTCATATACAGAAATATCTAGAAGCTTTTCTATTGTGTAAAGATATGGGGCCCCTTTCTGAGGTTGATGTGCTAGCCAGGGCCAGGGATGTGGCATATCTCAAGGGCAGAAACAGATGATTTTCTTTTTGAAAGGGACATAAGGTTGGTGAAATGTCATGAGAAACCTTGTCCCTCTTTACTCTTTATCTATTTATATTATTCTGTCTTTTTTTTCTAGTTTTTATTTTTCATATTATAGACACTTTTGACTCTGTTAACAGTAATTGCTGTAGCTATTATCTGTGACACTATATGTCTCAGTATGTCTGCTTACATAGTAGCTTAATAATTTTAATTGCTTAAATAAACTAGAGTAGCACTGTTATGTGTAGTGTTATTTTCCCCTGTCCTTGCAGTTGGTTACATGAAAAGATCCAAGAGTTTACCCCCCTTTTTTAAGAGGACAGTAGACAAGCAAAAACTGCACTTTGTGCATTTGTGTTGAGCAAATAAACAAATCCTCTACACAAAATTGTTTTCCAGCAGATTCATAGTTCATAGCTTAAGGCAGGGAAAACACTTGTAAATTACAGAGCACACACCTGGAAGCACTAAAATGCTCAATTCATCAACAGCAGGAGAGCACAACTGTGACTCACACTTTCATGATTAAGAAATACCTGGCTATGCTTTTTTGCACACTGTTAATACAATTTGAAACCCCTACAGTGGTGGCAACTGAGCGGGACAATATGCAAGGTTTCAAAGGTAGGCAGTCGTCGAATGCAAAGGACTTGCAATCAAGCACTAAATATGATGACTTCATTTAAGATTATGCTAATATGATAATACCTTTGATCCCCTAAAATTGAGGTCCATGTATAGAAGGGGCTGTAATTCCTACATGGGTTACTCGATATGGACGTAAATACATTCAAATTAAGGCTGACAGCTTCCATTTTAACCTTATAATCATCTTTTCATTTCAAATCCAACGTGCTGAGGTACAGAGTCAAAACAACCAAAAGTATGTCCCTGTCCAAATACTTACATACTGCACTGTGTTTGCATGTGTGTGTGTGTGTGTGTGTGTGTAGTTCTGCAAGTGGTGACCAATCCGATTAGGCGAGCCTTCTTTAGACCTGAGTATCACTGAAGACAATGCAGGAGTTCCCTAGTCTGCAAAGTGACGATAGACAAATGCACACACATTAACACACAGGCATAATGTGCTCCACATCATCCAATCACCTCAGGTTCCCCTGTAGAAACCAGTAGAGAACACGAAGCTGAGAGTAGCAGCGCTTTGGTTAAGCATGTGTACAACAATCTGGGAATCTCAAAGATTGCCAGAGGCATCCTGGAAGTGTTTGGAACCTGCACCAGATCCCTATCCCACCACAGCGTGAGGATGGAGGGAAAGACGTACCCAGGTAAAGAGACATCTCCGAGGTGGAAGTCAGAGAAAATCTCTGTACAAAATACAGGACTGGGACCAGGACAGGTTAAAAAAAAGAAAATGTGATGGTGTCCTCAGCAAGCATCATTGCCTGACTCCTGCCTGTAGTGTGCCTATTAGGGTAAATTCACCAGTAGCAGGAGAGTGAATTAACTAAACCCAGATTCATCACAAATTTAGGAATGAAAGCATATGTAACCCAAGTAATTGAAGTATGTATTATGAAAGCACTATTACAACTGCATTCTTCTTTGATCAAGTTAACATAAAAGTCATTTATGGAAGAAAAGCAGAGCAGCAACCTTTCAACAATAAGACAATAATGACACTGATGGGATGCTCCTGGGCTTTCAAGGCATGTTATATAAGTTTTCTATGACCACCCTATTCACACGCATCTCGCCTGTCAAGGTATATGTTGACACTTGAAAATGAAAAAGAATACTTTTATCCTGAAATCTCTCAGTATTCTAACATTTCAAGGATTACCAGAGGCTAAGCCAAAAGTGTGAATTTGCCTTTGGTTTAATGCCTTCATCAGTGGCCTCAAATTGTTGTTGTTCTGGTGTTGCTGTCTACAGGCTTTCTACTCAGTCAATCAAACAAGGCAAGATGCATTTGACTCAGTTTAACATTTAAGAGTTTGTACAAGACAACTGTTCAAACTGTGCAAAAGCCAAGAGGAGGAATGTGGAAGCTACAGAACCAAATGACAGTTTTTACAGATACAAAAAAATAAATAAAAAGAGAAAATTATTGTAATATCCACCATCATTCAGAATTTCCCACAACCAATGTTAATTAGTTACTCACTTTCAAACAACTAAGTAAAGAACAAAAGAGTTGAGACAAACTGTTCCCTGTTCTCTGCCAGGGCAAATTATGGTACAATGTCACAGTGCAGAATCCTCAGGTCACATGTTGATTGAGGTTACAGTTGCCAGTTGATAGAAGTATGGATGAAATTTATTAAAGCTAATGTCAGTTATAATAACCATAGAAGAGATCATAACTGTGAGTTATAATATAAATGGGAAAGGCTGATTGAGGTCAATGGTGCCAGGTATTATAATGACCGGAATGAAGTGATATTCACTTGTTGTTAATACCTGAAGCTGAGGTTGATCGTGGTTAAAGTATACAATTGTTATAGCATGGATGAAACTGACTGAGGCAAATACTTTTATTTGTAATAACAGTGGCTCAGGTTGCTTGAAGTTTAATCTGCTAGCTATCATAACAGTGGATGAAATTGCATATGTTAACAACTGTGAGTTGCTGAAACAAGCCAGAGCAGAAATATTATCCTTTCTATGTTTAAACCTACAATAATTATAACATCAAGAACTGACCTGCTTGCACAGTACATATCCCAGCTATAGGGGACTAAAACAAGGAGCGGACTTGAATCTCCACTTCAAGCAAATGGTTTTTGGTCCTCCAAATAAAAAATAAATTAATTATTTTACAAACAATTATATACAGTAATTACTGTTTTACAATCAATATCTTTAATTGAAATATATATTACTGTGCATTGAATTACATGTATTACACATTCAGTGATTATTATGATTATGATTATAATAATAATAATAGTAGTAGTAGTTGTTGTTGTAGTAGTAGGTAGTAGTATTATTATAGCACAAATACTCAAAGAAAGTCCTTTTTTAAAAAAGAGTGTAAAGCCCTGTCTCTTTGACAAAATGACTTTGGTTTCCAAAAAAGCAATCACTGCCTAGCCAGTGGAAAAATGCACATTGACCTAACCAAAAGATTAAGAAGGAACATGAGGCATGAGGCCAAGTCTGGACACTGCCACAAGGCACATACCATATATATATATATGTGTGTAATATTTAGAGAAATTTCTTGTCTGGACTTGACACTCTCGGGTGTGCTATCACTGACCTGAAACTGTACTTCAGCACCTCCGACATTAATTATTTCCAGCCATTGTGTGACAACTGTATGTCCATCAACAAGACATCCTGTAGGAGTCTGGCTTGGATATCACAAAGGACAGGGCAGGACATTCACATATAAATGCAGTTATACAGCAGGCCCTTTAAATGGCATGCATGGTGCATTTACAAGTAACGGACGCCTTATGAAAGGGTTTAGTGAAGCAGCAATTGTTCATAAATATGTTCAGTGGCCTATCCTGCAAAACCACTGGCTTTGCATGCATGTGGAGAATGTCCTTTCTATTGTAAATCCTCTGGAATTTCAGACTTGTGAAAGAATGTAACATTTGTGTTATGGTTAATATATGGCCTCATAAATTCCACTTAATTGTTTCTCAAATTCCATCTTTTCCCATTTTTGGATTTCTGGATCTATTTTTTTCTTTTTTTCTACAATGTTATTAAAATTACAGCCTCTATTTCCATCTGAGGCCTTTACTTGTACATCTTGAAGACTGCAGAAGATTTACTTGAAATTAATTTTCATCATCATCAAATGTTAAATACCCAGTATTCTCTCCAGCCCAACTGTTAGTTTAGGAATTACCATTAAACATATAACTGCCACACAAATCACACAAATCAGTAAACTTCAAAGATGTCTTTAAAAAAGAATGGGTGGGAAACAAATGCTACCATCGACACAAACATACGTGCGTTTGCTATATTTAATGATATCATTAGGATGGTAGTCTTGCATAGCCTAATGGGTAGGGAACTGGACCTGAGGTTTTAGGTTAGATTCTTAGGTGGAGCACTACTGTTGTACCCTTGAATCAGCACCATATAACTCCAAAATACAAAAATGCAAAACTATACTTTTTTTATTTTATTTTGGGATGGGGGGAGGGGGGGGGGGTGTAAAATTTTGTCTGCGGACAACTAGGCTTGGTCTTCAGCCATGCTGGCTCTGTGTATAGTTGCCGGTTACTGGTTTCCCTCCAGAGGTAGTAATGTCCAAATTTCTGGCAGAGAATGAGCAACAGGAAATTCTGCAGCTCACTTCTCCAAGCGGTGGTTTTATTATTGGGATACCACTAATAATGGCTGGTGCCTGTAGAAAGCTCCTTTTGTTTCCCGCAGAAATCTACAGCACATTCCTGGCCTTCGACAGCAACTCAGCCCAGCCAGAGCCTCCAATGCTCTCCTATAAAAACAAAGAGCGCTAAGAATTCTTCAAAATTCTACAAATGAAACAAATAAATAAAGGCCTCTCTATGACCTTGACAGCTGAGGTTGTGTGTTGTTTGCTTGCTTTATGGGATTCTATGGTTCCAGGTTTTAAAAAAGCCTGTCGCCTGAAGAAAAGCCTTTTGAAGTTCAGCCTGCAAGCTCCTCCAGTTATGTCAGGCAGAGGGATCCGGGTACTGCATCAGCTGCTGCTCCACTCTTTTCATTTATATGGACTTTCCACCCCACGTCACAGTTTAGTATGTGAGATTCATGAATACAACGAGAAAATAATGAGCATAGAACTGGCCAGGGGGTTTAATTAATGCATTTTGCACAGCAGATCTCTTCTTATTAAGGAAATGCCAGGCATGTACCGTCCAGCAGACTGCCAAAACCCACAGAGCTACCTTTTAACTACATTTATACCAAGCATGCCATTTGAAAGGTTAACTGAATCTGATGGTCCAAACACTTGACAGATATCTCTACATGCATGATGCTGTAGGTAAGCAGCTATGAGGGGACGCTGGCAAAACCAATTATAATAGGAATGAAATGTATGCAATACAGGGTTGTTCAATGCAATAATGCATTTGACTTTCTTGGAAACTACAATTCAGGGGAAAGTCACATGAGCTCCTACATCACAGTATATGGACATAGAGATGGATGATGGGTACTTTTTGTTTATTTTTTTTTTAATTATGCTGCTTGTTGATTACACCTGAGCTGACTGAAAAATGCAGTTTCATAAAATAGTTTAAAAAAATAAAAATAAGGACAGGGCAGCTTCAGCTATTTAAATTGCCATTCACATGATTTATGTAATTTTGTGGTCACTGTAAGCAATCAGACACCTTTTAAGCATATAGGCAGATCATAGTCTTTAGCATACAGCAGTTCATTAAGCTTCCACTCCACTGACCTTGCAATTGTATAAACTTTACTGAATTTTTAGCACTGTAAACAAAGACTTAAGTGATTTAAACTATGCTGTTCTCGCAATTAGAAGGTGGTGGTATGGTGTAGCTTCCACAGAACGCTGAAATCATTTGCAACACTTTAATCCACTCTTCTTTCTCCAACTGTTCCCAGTAAACACTGCCAAAAGATGTTATGGAGATAAGTCGATTGAGGAGGTCTCAGTTTGCCCTTGAATGAAACTGGCCCACATGGTGGTATTAAATCACAGTGTTTGACAGGCTATGTCTGCAGCTGATTGACTCTGAGGAAGTGTAAACCACAATAAAGAAAGAGGACAGCTTCTGCCAATGCAGACCTGGCGATTGGAACCATTGTGCATGTTCACTTACATCAGGGAGTATTGACATTTTTTAAATATCATTACCACAGTCTCTCTGAAGCTAGGTATCCTCCTATGTTCAGACCACATCAAAAGCCTCCCACTACAATATCTTACTCTCCAGCTTTACCAGAACTAACCATGCCATCAAGTCACATACTCACTCACAGTGGTCTCAATTAGGCCTACTACTAGTGTACTAAAAATAAAGTGATAGTTCATTTTCTTGTTTAAAATAAAATTAATTTTAAATATATATATATTTCAGTTTCTGCGTATGTCTCTGATTGGGTCGGACAGTTTTTATGTGCAAGGAAGGATATTTTAGATACAGTTTCGGTCTGCCAGTTTTAAATGGTACTGTAGGTATGAGGGAATTTGGGGTTTGTGGTCTAAATGAAGAACATACCATTCAAGTAATTCTTCAGGGTGTATGAGCCCTAGGAAGTAGTTCGAATCCAAAATAAGAGTAAACAGAATTTTCAAAGAATAATCGGGTAATGCACACACATAAAAACTCTGGAGGCACAATATCACTATACACGTTGTTTTGGAATTGCATTAAGTATATTTTCATGCTTTAGACCAGAAAACCCCAGACCGCCTGGGCCAATCAAAACCACACAGCGTGATCTCTCATTTAAGTTTCCCTTCCCATATATCAATTATGGGTGCTAAATGATGGTCCACATTTTTTGGGGCTTAAAACCACATATGGTCTTTCAAAAGGGCTCAGTATTGGACAGCAGTTTGCCAAATATAGGTGCTGGCAAACTGAAACTATGTCACCAATGAGCAACACTGAACAGTAAGAATGTAAAAGCGTCTTTGTGACAGTTCTATGTAAAAAGCGCAACACAAATAAATAAAATACAGTGCCCAGATTGTGTCATTACCTGACTAAACCCTGTCCCTGTCCATGTCTGTCATCCTGGAGGGACATAGTCCTGTTGATTGAGGTTCTCATCCAGCCAGTGACAAAACACCCCTGCCAGGCTGTGATTTCTACTCTCTCTTAATTAGTGAAAGATGAAGTGGCAGCCTACCAATTCAAATCCTGTTTAAAAAAAAAAAAACCACAATAGTGTGTAAATTGTTCTCCTGATATAAATAACACAAAACATTTTTTAAATAGCAGCCGTTTCCTGTAAGGCCATTCCGGATTTGATTAATCAGGCATATAAACTTGATCACGCCCAGCACACTGGGTTCAAATGAGGCTCTAGGGAGCATTGAACAGGGCACTGATTGCCCACATCAGAGCCTTGAATCCTCTGCCAGGCAGCTTGCCCTGGCATAAGTTACACATGAAAAAATGTGGTTGGGGGTTATTCATATGCCCCCTGTCTGTTTTTCATTAGGAGTACAAAACATCCAACATTTCTCACTTATATTATGATCTGCTGTGCATCTTTTTTTAAACAACAATTCAGAAGTGGTAAAAAGCTGATGCTGAGCCCTACATTAATGACTGGACTCTGATCATACTTAAATACAATGAAACTACTACAAATAATGAGGAATTAGCATCAACTGCCTCTGGTAAAAATGATTGCCATTTAATAGTTTACCAACTACCACATACAATGTTAACAAAATCTGGGCCATATTTTTTAGTAATTTAAAGGATGATTACCATATTATACCACCACTGTATTGTGGCATATATCTATTTTTAGCCACAAGGACCAATTATATCATTGGAAAATAGGTCATTAGCACAGAATGAAGTTGCTATTCAGACATGGTACAATGTAGGAGCTGGGACAAGGGTTGGCAGATGTCTAGACTTATCAAGTTGTATTGTAGGAATGTAAGCATGATGGGTATGTGAATAGCAACACACAACAAAAAGCATCCTCGTTTAAAATGTTTTAAAGAATTGCTTCTTTCAGAGTATTATTAGTACCCTCCAGTGACCCATGGTCATGAATCTGTCTACACTCCAGAGAGTATGAGTTGCATATAGGCTCAGTGCCGAAAACGCATTTCCTCTATCAACTCATCTGACCCCTGCCCTGCCCTGCCTGCCCCCATCATGTACATACTGTACATACATGAATACGCAAACACACGCACGCAAGTCTTATCTTCAATTCTAAAAATGGCTGAGGTTTAAAAACACACTGTTTCCGTTAAGAAATGTCATGCTTGCATAGTCTTATTTGCACTGGGTCCCAGAGACTCTCATCCACTCTGCAGATGATCTCAAGAATAATTGAATATGATCTTTCCCCGTCTTTCCCTTGGGGGAAACAACAATACGCTACAAATCTGACACTCATTCAGTGTAGCTCATCTGTACAATTTCAATCTCTCCTTGCTCATATAGGCACTTTTATCCCAGAGACAGTTTATTCTTGACTACAAATTACTTTTCACTGACCATGTATCACTAAAAGTCACAAAGAGGTGCAAATATATACACTACATTTCCAAAAGTATGCACACACCAGAACATCACACCCATATGTACTTTGAGTTGGACCCCCATTTGCTGCTGTAACAGCATCCACTCTTCTGGGAAGGCTTTCCAGTAGGTTTTGGAACATGGCTGCAGAGATTTGCCTTCCATTTAGCCACAAGAGCATTAGTGAGGTCGGCTACTGATGTTGGGCATTAGGCCCGGCTCACAGTTGGCATTCCAATTCATCCCAAAGGTGTCTGATGGGGTAGAGGTCATGGATCTGTGCAGGCCAGTCAAGTTCTTCCCCACCAAACTCAGCAAACCATTTCTTTCTGGACCTTGCTTTGTGCACGGTGGCATTGTTATGCTGAAAGAGGAAAGGGCCTTCCCCAAACTGCTACCATGAAGTTGGAAGTGCACAAGTCACAGGGCCTTCCCCAAACTGCTACCACAGAGTTGTATGTGCACAAGTCACAGGGCCTTCCCAAAACTGCTACCACGAAGTTGGGAGTGCACAAGTCACTGGAACTAAGGGGCCTAATCCAAACCATGAAAAACAGCCCCAGAACATTATTCCTCCTGTACCAAACTTTACAGTTGGTGCGATGCATTTGGGCAGGTAGCATTCTCTTGGCATTCAGCAAACCCAGATTTGTCCATCAGACTGCCAGAATGAAGCATGACTCATCACACCAGAGAACACGTTTCGACTGCTCCAGAGTCCAATGGCAGTGTGTTTTACACTACTCCAGCCAACGCTTGGCATTGCGCATGGTGATCTTAGGCTTGTGTGTGGCTTCTCGACCATGGAAACCCATTTCAAAAAGCTCCCGATGAAGGGTTCTTGTGCTGACGTTGTTTCCAGAGGCAGTCTGGAACTTGGAAGTGAGTGTTGCAACTGAGGACAGATGATTTTTATGGATAAACCCCACTAATTATAAGGGATGTCCACATGTATATATGTGTATATACGTATGTATATAATTTCAATCAGATATTTTCCAGACAGACTATGGAATATGGAATCAATCTGACTTGAGGACAAGGATCACGGTGCCACAGAAGCCTGAAATGTGAGACATTAGAGTTCTGTGGACAACATTGCATCTGTTCCCACTGAGCCCAGGGGACCAGCAGTTGTTCACAGGGTGTGCCATGTATGACAGCCTAATATTGTAATACAGTGAGGGCTGTCCCCACACAGCTGGTTACTCACAAATTGAACACACAAAAAACATACCAATATAAATGTATATCTATTATGTGAATATATTCTCTCTGCCCCATTCAGTAGTTTATTTGATGTATTTCTCACTGTAGTATTTCAGTTAGATGGTATATATAACTTACTGTTCCCATTTAGTTCACATGCTCTGATATGTCATTCAGTATTGAACTTGAAAGATTGCTTTCATATCTTGGGACGGCTTCGAATATGGATTTATTAGCAGCTTGCGGATGTCATGAAAAAACATCTTTTTATCACATGCTTCAAAACAGCATGCGATAGAGCACACTATAGAGAATGCAAGGTTGTTCTCTGTTGTTTGACAAGACATCTATCTTTGCTTTTTGACTTTTATAATGAGGGCAATTTGCATTAAATGAAGCTATGCCCTTCAAGAAATTTTAACAAGTCATCAGGGATTGGGGGCTGTGTTGTCACCAAAGTGTATGGGACACCGTTCCACCATTCATCTACACTCTCAGAAGAAAGGGTTGCAAAAGGCTCCTGTGTCTCCATTGAGGAACCCTATCTAGTTCAAGAGTTCTTTGTCAGACAAAATGCTTCAATCTGGAAGCTTTCACAATTTTCACACCGCACCACATAGTGTTCCATAAGGAATTAAAAAGGGTTCCCCTATGAAGACAAGCCAAAGAATCTTTTTTTTCCTGCAAGTGTAACATTAGTCAGTTTTCCCAGGCAGCTGAAACCATACAGAGACGGGCAGATGTATGCAATTTATTTAAAGGGACAGGTATGCAGTAAAAAAATAAAATAAACTGATGACTCTCTAATCTTGGGTGTAATTTATCATTAAAGTGCCATAAGCCCTATGGTGGGATGAGCGGTTATATGCTGTAAATGTGTGGTGCACTCATGCAAACAATGAAATAATGTATGTAAGCAGTATGAAACTTTTTATGTGCAATAGCGTCAATGGGACAATTTGGGTGGGGAGCCTCCCATGAAATAATTCTTTTAGCATAGTGGGCTGAGTGTCAAGTGTCACACAGGAATGTGTGTGCTGTACAGATTATATTGTCTGCATTCCTCCACAGAGCCCATATACAACAAGAAATTGTATAGACAGCATCTCCAGTGAGAATACTACAATAAACCAATATAATTATGCGTCCTTTGTGGTCCTTTTTTTTAAGCTGTAAAAAAGAGAAAATGCATAAACATGAAAAACAAATATTCACAGATAGAAGCAGAGCAAGCTGTGTGTAAAATTCAACTGACTCATTGCCTGCCATCATTTTAAAGAGTTTGGTGTCCTTTTAGAGATTAAAATTCCTAATGCTTTAGGTGTGTTTTGTCCTTGAATTTTAAGGGAAGCCAATTTATTTCAAAGACAGTCTAAACAATGTATGTCACTGAGGGGAAATACTTTTTCAGAACTAAAATTCATAACACTAACAAGTTGGAAAGCACAGGTATCATAAGCATGAAGACTGACGGGTGATGAGTCCAGCAGAGAGGAAATGGCGACAGAGTATGCAGCAGAATAAACACACAATGACAAATATTTCAGAACCAAAGGCCACCAAAGAAATAAACAAATGACAAGCCAACGTGGAAAAATCCCCAGCTGAACAAGGACAATTATTTAAAAAAAGAAACTGAATAAATCATATTCTTTTTAATATAACCAAGTCTTTCTTTATAGCCAAGTACTCAAACTTACAGTACTCCAAGTTAAATTGTGATCCCCTAACTGGTTCGGAGGGAGCATTTTGTTCAAATCTGGGGCTCCATTCACACGCCCTGTACAGCACCATGACTGATACTTTTCCCATATAAATTACTACAGTGACCACTCACTACTTAAAACATCAACTTCTGAACCCTCTGACTTCATGCAAACAAAGAATTCTGATATAACTTCAAAACAGTCGCACAATAAAGCTCCAGTCCTGCAGTTATTAATTCTCCCCATTGGCCATTAAAAAATAAAAATAATTAAAAAAAATAAAAACATACAACATACTTCAGCCAATCACAGCAAACAGCTGCAGACAGGTTAACAAAAATATTTTCTTAATTAAGACCATTTCAGCCAAAACAGCACGTTCAAAAACAGTCTGCCCATCATTACCCTCCTGGCATCGGTTCTTAGCTGTTGCTTGTTTGCTAATTATTTTAATAACCCCGGCTGTAATGGAAACCAGTGCTTTTGAAATGGCAGCATTTCCTACATGTTTCTGGAGAAGAGCGGGAGACCGCAAGCACAACGGCGAGACGCGCATTGCAGGAGAGAGGAGCGCGGGATGACGCGGCCTCCCTTAAGGGCCTGGAGCCCTTTGATTGACGCCTCGTTAGGAACGGCACTGTCCTCCCGAGAGAGGGGGCTCGCACGGCGTTCTCTTTGATTATGCTGTCGCAGTAAATCACAAACCTTAATTATGATTTGTGCGAGGGAATTTACACCTTCCCGGGGGGCACTCTGTCTCTCACTGTTGGTTCACAGGCATCCATTTAAAGCAGGCACGATGCATATCTACTCATCTTTATTTTATACTGACGCATCGGTCCAATCACTGCTGGCCAAAATCCTTCAGTTTGGGAATATCAGTAGATTGGTGCAGTGCCAGCAATGAACAAAATATTTTAAATGCGAGCAGTCCCCCCTCTCAATTTTGTGCTTCTTTATTTTTATCTGGCTCTATTCATTGAGGGGCAAATGGAAATGAGGTGTGGGCTGTGTATATTAGAGGAGCTGATGACAGAAGCTCAGCAGCGGTGCCCGATGTCACATCCTTGGGAGCTAGCTCCAAATGACATCCAGATGTGCTTGACATCAGACTGCTGTTTTCTGAGGCAAGGGCAGAGCCACAACACGGGAGAGTGGATTTCTGGAATTCGCATGGCCTTCTGTCAACTTTTAATCAAGACCATTTATTTGAACGCGGACAAGCCGTGCATAATTTCTGCATCTCTGCTGCCTAGGCATTTATGACGTCCAAAAAAAAGTCCTTTTACATGCTTCTTGTGACACAGGATGTTTATGGATGCTGAGACAATCATGCCACTATTTGTCTATAGTAGAGTACCTTGCCAACCATGGTGGTCACGCTCCTAATTTACCATCGGACATCTGGGAAGGGACCACTGAAAGACCAACCTACTGTACGTGTACACGAATGGTTTTCTTAGGGTTGAAAAACGAGAAACACAAACGGCTGTACGCACTGTATGCGTCTTTTACGGCAAGATTGAAAAAGGACAAGTGAGTAGCTCGCCCTGTTAAGGTACTGTGCCAGTGCATGGATGGGCCCCAGGGTCTGCAGCATGCAAGGGCTGAATGTGGCTGGCAGCGCTGCAGGGTTACAAACAATGCTGGCGTCGCCCAGGGAGAGACGGTTTCAACCATCGAGGGTGACGGCGTCTAATCTCACATGTGAAACGGCCATGGGTCTAACGCGCTCGGAGCTTGCCTGTTGAGCCGGACAGGAAGCGTTTCCCGACTCGTGTCTGTGCAAGTCCGACTTTTCAACCAAGGTGTGAAAAGAAGTGCCATGCTTCAGGGAGCACAAGTTTGTCTTCAGCCCTCCTGAACTGAAAATCGAGGTGTGATATGTTGTAGCCTATATGTACAGGCATTCCAAAAACTGAGAGGGCCTATTGTGATACAATCCTGCATCACAATAGGCCCAGGGAAGGCTATGGACAATCAAAGACTATGCAGTCAAAGGGTACAGTGCTAAATGCTGTGAAATTCGCTTTAACCAGCAAAAATTGTTATTTTGCTTCCCTCCCATTACCTACATTATCTCTACATGGTACTGCATAGTCTGAGTAAATCCTCTCCAGTTTGAGCACCCAGACATGTCAGTCAGGAGCATGTGCTAATAACTGGAGTGTCCATTGTGTATTCAAGGTGGGCAAAAGACATTCCCAGAAAATTTTTTCACCAACCAAATATTCTGATCACATTTGCATTCAAATTACTTTGTAACTACATTTTTTCCCCTAACATCGCATCTGCAGATGATCCATCATTGTCTGAGCTCCTTCCTTGTTGTAGCACCAGCGTCTTTCATCACCTCTTGTACATGTGTTGACTGGTGATGAAAGACGCTGGTGCTAAAACAAGGAAGGAGCTCAGACAATGTGTCTGGCATGTGGGGGGGGGGGGCACACCGCAAGGACAGTTCTCCAGTTGACAGGAAATGCAGAATACACACCTTTACACGAAGATTATCTAAGGTTCTGCAACTCTGAAAGGTATTCTGGGGGACATCGATTCACATCTGATCCAAAATTGATGACAATAAAAATACTGTACTCCATTGCAAAGTATTTCTCATTTTAACATTCAATTACTCAGAAACAATGTATTATGATGCTTGAGTACTACTGAGGACAATATTGCTGAATATTGGGAGTCTTTACCCCATAGGACCCCTCCGCCTAAAATGACGGTCATCATTTTAGGTTACATTCCCAGACAATATGCTGTTCTCTTTATTTTTTAGGCACATCAGTAAACTTGCACCTAACCATAAAGCTACTGTAAGACCTAAGGATTCCCATTTGAGCACCTACGGCTACAAACTGTGCAAAATTCAGTCGTTAGAGAGTCTGAATCCAACATGTACAATATCAACTTCTTTATGGAGTTCCAAGTTGTAAAGGAAAATTGATTCTGAGTGGCCTTACAAAAAAAAAGGCTGAGACTCGGTTCCTGTGGCCAGATGAATATCTGGCCCAACTTAATCAGCAATAAATGAGTTGCAGTGTCAATTCTGTGAACCCACACATGCAGAACTGCCTGAGGCTTCAGCACTCGCCCACAGAGGACAGGCACAGATTATGGTTAAGCAAATAAAATGTCTGCGTCTCTCGTAACACACTGAATGAAACATTTCATTAAAATTATTCCTATAATGGGTGACTTAATATTTCTGCCCTTCTACTAGCTATGCAATGCCACGATAATCGATTGAAAGTAGAATTATGAGAACTTTCAGCAACAACGCAAATACAGTCACAGCTACAGGGGTGTTCATAGGCACGATGTGAGGTGGTACACCCCATATCTGTGGCTGTATCCACAATGCAACATGGCCTCTCAAATTGCTTTTATAAAATCTTCACAACATATAAAAACAATTGATGACAAAATATTTTTTTGTAATATTTCTAAGCAATGGTTTGTGCATGGAGTGATACTGTTTACAAACAGGCTGTTTGATTAAATGTTACTGAATCAGATTTACAATTACTGTTGAACAGCATCTCAGCCAGTCCACATCCAAGATCGAAACAACTCATTTTATAAGTACTGGTATAAGCTCATAAGAACTAAAAAATGAATGCAAATGTAGCGCTTTAAAACAAATTGATTTTACTAAAGTAACTTCCGTTGTTGTGTTTAAATAATCCCCTTTACCCGAGTACATGCATGTCTGTGAAATCAGTCTAACAAGTGGTTTGCCACACCTACATTTGAATACGTGGTTTTGCATATAGCTACTGCATGCCAACAGCACATTTCAAGCTGTCATAGGATTTCTGAACTTTTAACTATGCATGGAAAAATTCACGCTTTCACTTTGTTCCTTTTTTGCTTTTCAACTTTCTCCCTTTTTGTATAAAATGATTAACGAACATGGGTGTCTAATTTAAACAGCCATTCGGGGATATAAGAACTCAAAGCATAGAAGCCCCAAAAAGGAAATACTCTCATGTGGATAGTGAGTGAAACCTGCAGACACAATGTTTGACCCATTTCAGTAAATTCTGCCATGGCCAAGACAGGAATATGGACCTGAACAAAGAGTTCCTGTAGCATTTTGGCTCACCGAAATTCCTTCAGTAACTCTACAGCCATAGAATGGAAAACCACATACAGTACATACGGGCATCTGCTAAGGAAATCAAGTTACTAGAAGAAAATTCTGCCTGGACCTTCAGACATGTGGCACTGCCCTTGCTTTGATCGCCCTGTTCTTGTGACTGCGGCTTCCTCCATGCTTGTCAGGCGATGAATTCCACAGACGGACCGAGGCACGACAGAGGAGGCAGGAATGTGGCGTGTAAACATTCTTTGGCCTGGTACTCCTAAGGGCTTTTCAGAGCACAATTACTTCCTAGCACAGCCTAGAAGACACTTTATAACAATGAGAGACCAATGATGCACCAGGGGCATTTAAATGACATTTGTCTGGTGTCCAGTTCAAAGTGTCAAGAATCAGCCACTTGGAAAAGAAGAAGCCTACTAGGCCTAAATTTAGTGCAAAAAGCACAAGACGGACAATGAAAAAAAGGTCTTAAGAATACTTATGCAAGATGTTACTACATGTACACAGTATTTTGTTCTGGCAGAAGATCAGCAGAATACACCAGAAAAGAAGAGTATTGTATTACTCTTAACTCCATTCAGTAATGCTCAGTAATGAGATGTGTACCAAGATGCACACTCCAACTCTAGAAAAGCCTGCTTGAATAGTAAAATTCCAATGATGATTAAAAGACCAATTAGGCTACACTTTATACCTTACAATTTTAGGAATTAATCCAAGTAAAGCATCAATAAAAAAATAATAATAATTACATTCACTACTCATACCTTTGACAGAAAACAACATCAAAATGTGTAATTTTTCTCCCATCTAAGAACATGCAAGCACCATTTAAAACATACAATTCCAAATATTAGTCAGAAATACTAGGTCTACCTTTGATATTTCAATATAACACCCTTACTTCAAGTACTTTATTACATCAGGTGGAGATAATTTAGGGAAACAAAATCCATAATAAATGACATATTCCAAAAACACATTTTGTACAAAATTTGGGCTTTTATTTCTAGAGAAATTGAGTATGGAACATATAAACCTATTTTCTATAAATATAGAAGATTCTTTGATAGTAAAACAAAATGCATAAAAATCAAAACATAAAATTGTTGTGGAAAAAGTAGGATTTAATGTAGGCTTTAACATTTTAAAAAGATTAAATATTGTTCTTAGATCCATGCAGAGAGCATTTAAGGACAATAATGTCAGTGAAACAATGTCAAACCCTCAAAATACCTTCCAGGGGAGCATTTCCTGCGTGGAATCATAAATCAAGAGAATGATTTAAAGAAAATCAGTCAGTCATTTCTGAAGGACAGCCTAAACATGTGCAATTTGAAATCTAGCTACTCTGGGCCCGTTCTTTGTGTTTGTGCACAGTGGGACATGGCCCCAAGAACAAAGACCATCCCTCGGGTCCTAAAACCTTCCAGTTGTGAACCAAGACAAGCATGGCGCAGACTCAATCCAACTGTCATGGAGCTTTGATCAATGATTAGGCCAAGTGTTACGTTCTCCACCTACCCTAAAACAAATTATAAACAAGTTCAGTGATTGCTGAATTGTACAAAACAGATTCTTGAACAATGAATAACATGAACATTCCAATGTTACTCAAAGTGCAGAATACCACAGCAGTTGGAGTGAATCTTGGCCTGGGATCATCCTATTACGATAGTACAACTGTCCTCTGCATTACCGTTCAAAAGATTGTAGGAACAATACTGTCTGGACCACAGACACCGCTTGGGAAGTCAGCCCATGAAAAAGCACACCTCAAAATAACATCAACTCAAAAGGACTATTTGGTGTAAAGTACTCTTCAGAAGACGTTCCACATGCTGATTTTGCAGGGCTAAACTGCCTTTCTTTAATATGACTTCCATAATTTTGGATTCGAAAAAAAGGCTTTCATTGAGCATTAAGATTTTTTTTTCTCAATTCCTGTTGGTTTTCAACCTATTGCATTACTCTCCATTTTATATATTCCACAAGACACAACCACATGGTATGGCACAGTGTTTTGCTTTCTTGTGGAAAATAATCCTATTTTACAAGAAAGTTTAGTGGACATGTCCATTCTAGTAGTGCTTCCAATTTAGATACAGGGACAAAAATTATAACTTGGTTTTTAAACTTTTTTCATAAGTTTCAACAGTTTCCATTGTGCACTCATCTTTACATTCTATTGCATCTGTCTGCGGTTTAACATTTCAGCTGTCACGAGAGCCCCTCATACACAAGTGCAGCTGAACCAGTGATCACCTCAGAGACAGGTCCATTTTAAGTAATGTCAGGCCATTTCCCCGAAAGAGACATGTAAAGGCACTCCACATTGCTCTCGCAGACTCGGTTTGAAATTCCACTAAAGGAAATAAAAAGATAAGGGAGTGAATTATTTAACCAGTTGTTAGTTCTGAATTTTGGATTCAAATTCTCATTCAAGTGATGCATATGCGTGCACATGTTTAGCCCCAAATAATTTGTGCCCATTGCATACTAAGTTCAGCCCATGGTGTACTAAAGCCTTTGCTTTGGCGTTAGTTTAGACCTCAGTTTTCCTAATCATACTATCACTAGCCATTGATATGTGGTGAAAATCCAAATTTGTAGTGGAAATACAGCTTGAATGTATACATCCCTTAGAACAGGTATACTTTAAAAGAATAACTGCAAATATCACAGGTTCAAATCCCTCTTTCCATTTCAAATTACTATAAGAACACAGATTAACTGCTCTCTATTAGAAGGCGTTAGGACCCAAAAGAAAGCACTATTTTTACATGCAGACTAAAAATACGTCCCCCCAAGTCAAAGTTAAGGTCACATTAAATGATCACAGGATACAATGGCATGAACAGCCCTCCTGGCAGTGTACCCAAGCCAAGATCATCCACACACAAAAGATACTGCCAATGCTCAGCTGGAGTACAAATTGTTCAGTACCTTTCTTTTTTTGTCCAAAATATGTAAAAATGATTTTTTTTTAAAGGAGAGAATTTGTCTTCTTTAAATACAAATATATACTTACAAAAATCTCACAAAAACGCTTATTTACAATAGCAAACGGTGTCTCTCAGATTGCCAAAAAACAAAACAAAAACAAAGCTAGTCTTCAGTTCAGAAAAAGATGAGTGTGTGTGTCTCTGGGGTCACCAACGTGCCAAAGGTCACACTGTAGTTTCCCCGTGTTTACTGTTAGCCAGTCTCGTGTAAAACTTCCTCCAGGAATTGAGCGTTTTGCCAGACCATATCCAAAAGCCAGAGGTGATGCCCACGATGAGAGTCATGAGGTATTTAATCATGAAGACTGTGAAATCAGGGCTCATCTGGGGAGGATTATGCTCCGGACACGGGACCGCGTAGGTCTTGCACGTCTGGCTGACCCAGCTCCTCTCCCACTGCTCCCTGAAGGCTTGCTCGTAGAAATAACAGGCGATGACGATCGTGGCCGGCACCGTGTACAGAACGCTGAATATGCCGATCCGCACCATGAGCTTCTCCAGCTTCTCCGTCTTGGTGCCGTCGTGCTTCATGATGGTTCGAATGCGGAAGAGGGACACGAAACCCGCCAAGAGGAAGGAGGTGCCGATGAACAGGTAGACGAAGAGGGGCGCCAGGACGAAGCCACGCAGGGCGTCGACGCTGTTGATCCCCACGAAACACACCCCGCTCAGGACGTCGCCGTCCACCTGCCCCACAGCCAAGATGGTGATGGTCTTGATGGCTGGCACAGCCCACGCCGCCAGGTGGAAGTACTGGGAGTTGGCTTCTATGGCTTCATGTCCCCATTTCATTCCTGCTGCCAAGAACCAGGTCAGAGCCAAGATAACCCACCAAATGGAGCTGGCCATGCTGAAAAAGTACAGCATCATGAACAAAATGGTGCACCCTTCCTTCTTGGTGCCCTGGACGACAGTTCTGACATCGCTGTCAAACTTCTCGTTGCACACCACTTTGTCCTCCAGCAGAAATCCAGCAATGTAAGCAATAGAAACCATTGTGTAGCAACCAGATAGGAAGATGATGGGCCGCTCGGGGTAACTGAACCTTTTCATGTCCACCAAGTAGGTCAGAACTGTAAATAAGGTGGAGGCACAACACAAAACAGACCAGATTCCGATCCATATCCGTGCGAACTTCAGCTCCTCTGGGCTAAAATACATCATTCCTGGAGATTTCGTTGGCTCGCACGGAGCCCCGCAATCGTCCTCCCCGAGGAAACGATAATTCATATAAGGAGGAACTTTCAATGCAGTCGGACACCTGAAATGTCCCTTCACGTGCCCGTGAGTGGGCCCCGCCACATCTGGCGTTGGGTCAATGGGGGTGCTTTTATCGGACTTATTCTGTCCCACGCACAACTCGCCCGCGCCGTGAACAGGGAAAGTCTCGCACGCAAGGCTATCCGGCCACTGGAAGCCAAATTTGTTCATCAGCGCCTCGCAGCCCTGCCTCGCTCTTTCACAAAGGGAACGGCAAGGGGGGAGAGCCTGCTCTAAGACCGTACAAACAGGCGCATACATGGAGCACAAGAAAAACTTGAGGTCGGGAGAACACTGAACTTTTACAAGCGGATAAAACTGGTGCACTTCAAGCCCAGCGTCTTCCTGGTTTGTGTGCCCTAACAAATTTGGCATGATGGTTTCGTTATAAGCAATGTCCGTACAAAGTGGGATAGATATCGGCTGACAAAACCCGTGTTCTGGAATTGACATTCCTCGGTCGCCATACTGTCCACTTACCCCCCAAAGTCCAAGAAATACCAGAAAAAACGTCGGCAGTAGTATCCGACTCGCTTTGGTGTAATCCATTGTGAAAGCATTTCGGCCAGCCATAGTTTTCTTGGCAGTTTCTTCCCAAACTGGCTAGCTTGTTAGCTAGCTAACACACTTCTTCACTTCCCTTTGTTAGCGCTCCTTTTCCTGCAAATAAATTCCTGAATAAACTTTCAGAGTCCACAACTACACATTTGCTGGTTCCCAGTGCGCTCATAAATATATAGCCACGAGTTTCTCAAGTCGAAATCGCCTTTTGCAAAAATCTGAATTTAAGAAAGCCAACAGACATAAACACACTGCCACACTCGCAGTCCGACGGTTTGTGTCAGTCCTTCTGCGCTGTTCAGACCTGTTTCCAGGCGCCCCGCTGTCTCTCCTTCATATGGAAAGAAGGGAGGGACCTTGAAACAGATGGCTTCTTTTAGGGATCCTCGAGATTTTGCAAGTTTTGTGCGTTTCTACCTTTTAAAGAAGCAATATTCACAACCAGAATACGTAGCTTTATTTACTTTGGGCATATCCCATTGGAATTATTTTTAAATGTAACCCAAGATATTATTTTCAATATCTGATCAGCCATTATGTAATCTACCTGCAAGCTGGCACACGACTATAACCATGGTGTAATTTACATCTACAATTTATCAGATTGTCATAGACATTATTTACTGTTTTGATAAAATTATACATAATTGAGCATAATCAAACATTTGCAAAGTACTGATCGTAATAAAACATTTATTTTTTAATGAAAGCTTTACATAACTTGCTTTAACATGTTTATCCTTCAGTTGTGTGATTTGGCAAAATACGATACATTAAATTGAAAAAATTTGAGATACTAAACCATTTACAGATACAGTAAGGAAAGTCAGCCTTGGTCCTGGTGAATTGCTGTGATGATAAGAATTCCATCTGGGCTCATTTATGCAGGACTAAGATTTTAGTTAAACAATGGATTTAGGATTTGGATTTGATGACAGTTGGGAGATATCTGCCATGAGTTCTCTGTGAAAGAATTCCATATCTAATCAGAGATATACTGGAGAAAAGTAAACATTGCATTTTTCATTTTCCATCTTCCAATCTCATGTTGCAGGTAGTGGTTTAAATTGATGAAGATTAATTTTATTTTTAGTAATGAGTTTTGTGTACGCTTGTAATGGGTTTGGAGTTTATCCCAATTTGTGTGGTGTGAAACAACCTTCTGCACTGACACACTCCAAGACATGGAACAAGTCTATCATAGGGTTATTAATCACAGTTTGTAAAATTTAGTACTGAGCACCAAGCAAGCACTGGTTATAATGTTTAAACTTGGAATGGAAGCTCTGGGTCAACACTATTATCAGTTCATTGTTCTAGGGCCCCATAACAGTTACCATATAGGAGAAAGAATAATGAATCCAAAGTGATTATACTGTGATCAGTATTGCTGTCCGCATGGGCACAAATTAACCCCAAAATTGATCTGAGGAAAGTTTGCTTGTTTGTCTATCTAGCAACAGGTTGTCTATTCAGAAGACACCTGTAATGATGCATCACTTCTACAAGTGACTTATAGCAAATAGCTATCAAGAGAGGTCAAATATGGATTATCTGTCATGTAATATTTCAGTCAATCTTGATTCATTTAGCCTGTTTGGAACTGACAATTATACTCCACACAATGATCCATAAAATGAATAACGATCCTCCAGGGACCATACCTGTAGGCAACTAGTTTTATTACAAATAACCTTGTTCTGGTACAGTAAGTGCCTTTGTTAAGGACCATCTGCAGTTTTTGTGTTAATTGATAAAATATGAGTAGCGTAAGGGAAATTTAAGTGAAGGGGTGTCATCTAAGCAAATGATGTCATAGTATTTTCTTGACCTATAAGGTGTGTAGTTACAACTGGGCAGGTATACAGTGATTATGGAACTGCAGTGAGACTGCAGGTGAAACTCCAGAGGAACACTACAGATGCGCGTATGGCTGTAGGAAAATGTTGCAGTGGAAGATGACACTTTGTGCCTGTGAACATGATACCCATTCAGATTCAGAAAAATTCAAGTATGCACCAGGGTAATACATAAAATGTGAGCCATCTTTGTTGCCCTTGATAAGGACAAACAGAAAGGAAATTATTTTAGAAATTTGTGGAACTCCACTTGAGGCTGTTTCTGACTGATAGTGCTGCTATTTTCACATGAGAAGAACATAGGATGGGCATGTTGTATTTCAGCATTGTCACATGGATTGAACGTGAATTTGAGCAAACGTGGATGCCAGCCTAGGAAGGCTTAAATGCTCGGAAAATGCACATAGATTTGGGCAATCGAAGTGTCATGAACGTGAACTGGACAAATCAGAATGCTTGTATAAAAAAGCTGTCAGCGCCATTGGTGTTATGGAAGTCAGATAGCGACGGACCCTAAAAAAAATAATGTCCAATTGCTTTCTTATTGGCTGCGAGGTGTGTCTATTGGAAAGATTGAAAGGAACGATGTGCGCTGACACAGGAATGCTGTGATTGGAATAATTTCACTACTTGCTCCCCCAGAGAAAAGCAGAACTCGTGACTTTTTCCCCAAAAAGTAACAAGAGTTAAGGAGTCCTTTGTCTGGGAATCAGGCGCCTTCTTTAGTTTGGAAGTTGATAGAGTCGCGCCTTTTACAGGACCAACACGTTTAAAGTAGGCTATAGCTAACCTTCTCATTCTGGTCTGTGGTCCACAGTTTTTAAAAGTATTCCTGCATTATAATGTTTGACGCTACCGTTGGTTTGAGAAGATTTTAGGAACCGATGCTGTAATTAGAACGAGGCCCTAAATCGTTTCAGTATTGCAGTTATGCAAGTGTAATTCGTTGTGGTACAAAATTGGTGGGAATGTTATGTCGTGATCTGTGATGTATTTTGCCTTTCAAGTGTATATGGCTAAAGTTGAGAGTAAGAAGGATTCATCATTTTCATTTTATCATTTTATTCCCTGCACTCTATTTTCTTAATGTAATAGTCTTAATAATTCAACACCTTATTTTGCATAATTTTTAAAATATTTTTTAGCTGCACAAAGTGAGCGGTTTCTATAAAGATGTTACATAATCTGTTAAAACTATTGTTGATTTCAACATTTTCATTGTTCCACACAGAAGTACAAAGCATCGAACACGAGGCATTAATCAAACCAAATTCAGCTTCCAAATGCATCCTAATTTTATTCCTTTCTGCTAGAAGACATAATTGCAGGGGGAGCCACCCATGTTGAATCGGCTGCCGAAAATAAAATTATTCAGGGAATGCCTAACAAGGCTCTTTTCACCCCTAACGACAGTAACATCACTGTCATTTCCCATGGGGCATATTGACAATGAAAATGGACGAGACGTTGTAGAGTCGGATAAGAAAAGGATGTATTTTTAGAGAAGATGTTCCTAATGTCACCGTTTCTCAATAATTTAAGGAAATGGAAAATTATACTACGGCGTTGTACTGTGTAACCAGCTAGACAACTCACAATACAAAAACCACTACAAAGGGCTTTGAAGCTATGGTATTATATGGCGTGCTAACAAGCTATTCACAATAATACCAGTTTCTTATTTTCCTCTAAGATTTGTAGAAAAGAATGGCCATTATAAATTAATGTGTAAACATTCGCAGCTTCCTGAAATATTACGTTACATTACAGGCATTTAGCAGACGCTCTTATCCGGAGCGACACAATTTTTTTTACATATCATTTACATTGCATCCCTTTATACAGCTGGGTATACTGTATACTGAAGCAATGCAGGTTAAGTACTTTGCTAAGCAGTGTCCTACCTGAGAATCAAACCTGTGACCTTTACATTACAAGACCAGCTCCTTACCTATTATACTACTGGTTATAAATGATTATTAAAAACCTATTATGAATGATTACGTATTTTAATGTTACACATTTGAGTTGAAGTTTCATTTGAGAGTGGTTTACATTTTTAAACAATAAGGATTTGTGTTCAACTGCTTTGCTGGAAAATCAGATGAATGTTTTAACTTTCATGTTTTTTTGTTTGTTTGTTTTCAATTAGATACATTGACCTCTGGTATGCTTTGAATCATATACAAGTGTTCTCAAGTGCGCTACATTTCCAGAGATGTGGTAAATGCAATAATTATAATTTCATTAGTTTGACTAACATTAGAAATGATTAATACTGTATTATTGCGTCTTTATTTTTAATTAAAAAATATTTTTTTTAAAGAATACCCTCAAGATAGGAAAGTGTATATAATCACACCAGATAATTGGGTAATATTATGATAATAAACTCAGTGGCCACGTTATTGGGTATACCTATCTAACACCGGGTAGGACCCTCTTTAGCCTCCAGTACAAGCTGAATTCTTTGCAGCATGGACCTCTGAAGGTGCTAGACCTATTCTTTAGGTATTTTGGTCCATGCTGACTCAATAGCATCACTCAGTTCCAGCAGATTTTGTGGCCACACATTCATACTGCGAACGTCCAATTCCACCTCATCCCAAAGAGATCTGAGGACTGTGCAGCCCATTAGAGCATTAGAGTAAACCAGCTTTAAATTATGCGTGCTTTGTAATACGGTACACTATCCGGCTGGAAGTGTCCATTTTGGCCATAAAGGGATGCACAGGGTCAGCAACATTGCTCAGGTATGCTGTGGCATTCAAATGATGCTCAATTTGTATTAATGAGACTAGTGTGTGTCAAGAAAACATTCCCCACAGCTAATAACTATTACATCTCCACCACCAACCTGCACCATGAACAAGGCACGATGGGTCGAAATTTTGATGTTATCATCTGCATGTTGCAGCAGAAATTGAGATTCCTCAGACTATATGACGTTTTTCCAATCGTCCAGTTTTATGGTCACATGCCTACTGTAGTTTCATCTTCCTGTTCTTAGCTGTTAGGAGCAGAGCCCGGTGTGGACTTCTGCTACTGTAGACCATCCATTTCAAGGTTCAATGTGTTGTGCATTCAGAGATGTCCTTTTGCTCCTCACTTGTAAACAGCTGTTATTTGAGAAGTTGTGGCCTTCCTGTTAGCTTGAATGAGTCTGTCCATTCTCCAATATCCTTTCTCATTATCAACGTGTTTCTGCCCACAGAACTGGTGACATTTTTTCTTTATTGTTTATTTGTTTGACCATTCTCTGTAACCTCAAAAGACTACACTGTGTGAAGACCCCAGGAGAGCAACTGTTTTTGATAAGCCGGAACCATCATGTCTGGCACCAACAATCATACCACGGTCAGAGTTGCCTAGATCAGGCATCTTGCCCTATTAGTATTTGGTTGAACAACAACTAAACCTCTTCCCCATGTCTGCACTATATAGTTGCAGCCACATATATTGTACTAGTTCACTGTTTGGGGGAGCAGGCTATTTGCGTTAATAAGCAGGTGTACCCAACAAACTGGCCACTGATTGTATATAGCATATGTATTATACCATCATTTTTATATATACTGTAGCATAGTATTTTTTGAAACAATGTGCAGTTGCTGTCTTGAGTAGGAAAATATATGCTTGCCAGTTTCCCTTATTTCAGGCAACTTACATTTTTGCACAGTACCCATTTATAAAGCCAAATATTAACTTAAGGAATTCAGGATTGAGTACCTTGTCAGAGGTTCCACAGCAGTGGTCCATATGCACCTCTGAGCAAGCAATTTGTCCTTGGAAGGTCACAAAAACCAAAAGACTTAAGTTACTATATTAGGAAATTATGCATCTTATTTTATTAGGCTTGACATAAATGTCATTCACATGAACCCCCTGTATCCAGGACCCTCGACAGGTCACAAGGTCAAAGGTCAAGGCCACAATTCCTGATGTTTAATAGCCTCTAAACTGGGCTACTTTAGCATGAATTTTGATTCAATTTGGCAGCAATGCTCAGGCAGCAATAGATTGTGACTTTTATGCTAATAAATACAGTGATAATCATTTGAGTTTTTACATTTTTACATTTTGTTTCTAATTGCAGAGGCGAATGGGGGTGGGCACACATTTTAAGCTGATTTTGGACTGAAGTGAACATAGTTGGATTGGTAACCAGGCCTCAGACCTAACAAGCTGCAGTGGAGCTTGTTGGGGTAAGGAAGTTATGCATTAAGTTGTGTCCCCACCCTCCCACTCCCTCCAAATCCTGGAAGGAAAAGGATTGAAAGGTCCAGCTGCAGCCATGTTAAGTTCATTTAAAAAAGCAAACACACAAAGGGGAACATCCGTCTGGGTCTCTCCTCCTGTTTATCATCCATGTTATTGTTGCCCCTAGTCCTGCTGTACATAAACAAACACGATCAGGCTGTTTCACCCTCTTGCTCAGACTATACAGCAATAAAGACAAAACTAATGAAAGACTAATTACGTATAAAAAGGAAATCTTTGTTTAAAGTCAATAGCAACTAGCATGCAATTAAAACAGCTTGGTTTATTAGACGAGTTAAGGGGAAAATAACCACAGGGTAAAACTGAACAAAAATAATGTACTGAAAGACAGCTAGCCTGACCAGAATCTAAGCTTTGAGGAAATGCAAATGCATTTTGATGAGGTATGCAGTAAAAGACAAAAGGGTATAGAAGACAGCACTCACAGTTTGTGTATGTTTTCAACCAACTATATGCAGCGGGAATGCATATACATTTTCAGATTATAAACTCCACATTTTCAGCATTAATAAACTTTATTTCAGGTAAAACAACAATAAACAACATTTACAGAAGGACATTACATCTTCCATAGTAACATTACATACATACTGTAACAAATAATGCAACAGCTACTCTACCATATATGGAGTTTAAGAGTTTATAAAGTGACTGATAACACTTCTATGTTCCAAACCGTCAAAAGTATGTATTTTCAGTGCATCATACAAAAAAGAAAATATGCAAGTGAAGCTTTTAAATTTGAAAAGGAGGATTCGGTGTTCAGCGCAGCAGGGATGCACTAGAAGACCAATGTCTTTCTCAGTATACACGTCTATGCAATAAGAAATCAACAAGGCCAAATATATATATGAATCCCCCATTTAACAGCGTAATGGGGACATTCGTGACCCAAAACGCAATATTTTTAAGCGTCACTATTACATTTTACAGGAGGGTTTTCGCCTCAGCTATATACAGCCTAACGGTTTATAACAAAGGTTACAAAATGATAAAATATTCACAGGTGAACGTAAGTATCCAATAATAACGTGGTACGGACTACACATTCCATAACATATCCAATATAGCAAACCGGGGAATCCAATGATTAATTCCCTTAAATATGTAGCCTATATATTTTCATGTTATAGCCTATTTAACGGAGATAACGCCAGAGCCAATGAGTACGATAAAAAGATGATCATTTTAACCGTCACAGTGCTAATGTGCATTCCTACAATCCTTGTTATTTTTATGTAGGCTCTTCTTCGTACTTTATTGAGTAATCCTTTTGAGAGGACACATTTTGAAAACATTCAAGTTCAAAAGGACCTAGTGCTTAAAACTCAACGCAGCAGTCACTGACATACAATTTTCCGTATTTTGCCGATGCAGCTGCTGCCAGATCAAAACGAAATGCGATAATATACTAAGAAAGTGTGCTTAACGTAGAAAAATAATTATTCAGCTGCTAACACTGCCCGGGTCCGGGAATCTTTTAAAGCCTTGGTGCCTTAACGTACAGTCGTTCTCTCTTATCACAGTTCTGCCACACTATTTAACACTCTTAAAGGCTGCTCCCCCTTTATTTAAACATGTCCATACTTATCAAGGATGAAACTGATACACAATGAGATTACTTCAAATATGTCTTATTCATCCCGCATCTTACGTTCCTACAGAGACTCCATCGCCACCAAGTTTTCCTTCACGCAAAAGCGACATTAAGGACAATTCGGGTGCAAAGTGACATATAACTTTAAGATGGAATGTTGAGCAAAGAAGATCTTTTTAAAAGTGCATTCTTAATAGCAAAAATTAACTTCCAACTACTTCAATTAGCCTTTGCTCCGCATGTTATCCATATGATGGTAACACTATTAAAGCTGTACCCACAGCCACAAGGCAAAGGGTTTTTTTCCCCCCAGCAAGAGCAAAAACCCTAAACGGACGACTGAAAAAGCTGTGGTGTGTGTGTAAGTGCTTTCAATGCATATACAGTAGGTCCTGTAGGCCTACATGTACATATTTGAGTTGGGTACTAGAGCGAAAATACCAGCGATGTGAGTAAAAAATGTAGGCATAATTTCATTCCAACAGACTGCAACACGGTGCAGAAAATAAAAGGGTAATGGAGTGAGTGACCTCTGCCAAGTGTCATCCTCCCTAGTCTTAAGGACTTCTGGACTGTCTGTGTTGGTACCGTATTTGTACATATCTGTGTAGGTGTATATGTCTCAGTCAGTGGTACAAGTGTATATTATAGTTTCAGAAATGTACTGCAATTACTCTTCTCTCATTCATTGTTAGTAGTGAGGGATGGGGTGTGTTGGGGTGGGCATGATTACTGAAATATGCCCTCTTTAACAGAACCTGATTCAGTCTAGCTACAGTCCTACAGAGCATTGCTTCTATATCCACACAATAAGACAGTTTCAAGCATTCCCACCGGGAAACAATACCTGAATCCAATAATTCTGTTGTTTTCATTTCACTAAATGTTTCCATAATAACAATTAAAAAAAGAAATTCAGATCATGAATAAACATAAAACAGTACCATTAAAACAAGATCTAAACTGATAAATCAGTATGAAATTGGTACACACTAGAGGCAAAGTGCAGAGAGAGTACCATAGCAGGAAGAATTTGGTTGAGTATAAATAGTATTTTGCTCTTCAGGGGTTGTGGTCAGGTGACAGATAGGGCCCTGTGATGTGGCCCAAAGAGGGCGTGGCTTGTAATGGGTAGCTGAGACTGGGGAATGAGGGAAGACACTGGTGAACCACCCTGGCTCCTCCCAGACTCTCTGTCCAGGATCAGTGGCCCCACCATATTTCCTTGTCTAACATAATTTTCACTGTAAAAGCTTGATAACCCACACATGCTGATTACTGGGAAATAAAAAAGGACTTCATTTGAGAAAGACCAACTGAAACCTGAGAAGGGAGTGAATTACTGCATTTTCAGCCCTGTCTTTCAGTGGACAGTTATGGAATGAAAACTCAGGATGATTGTCATGCGTCCCTCATCAAAAATGAAAATTATTTACTACTACTACTACCACAAATAATAATACTATTGATGAATTATAAATGCAGATTTGGGTTATCGAGATTTTCCAGGCCACTTTTTAAAATCTAGAGGATCCATGTATTACCTACATAGTAGCACCAATGCAAGTGTATTGCCCATAACATGTTAACGTACAGTACACACCCGTCTAATATGAAAACAGGAACGCTGCACTGGAAGTAAGGTTAAACCCAAGATGGCATTGCATTATGCAGAACTGATTGCAACCCTGTCTTATCTGTGGTGAATGCAATGGTCCTGTTTGCACCGTCCCTGGAGGTGTGAACGAACATGCACCATCACATACCAGCAGCTCAACTACTGGCATACGGATAATGCACCATTATTATTATTATTATTATTATTATTATTATTATTATTAGTAATATTATTGTTGTTGTTGTTATTATTGTTATTATTATTTTTACTGGTACTACTACTACTACAACTACTACTAAATTGAGCTATATTCTACAGTGATGCACATGGTGATGTCATTACAGAGGAAGAATGGCAGACTGCAGAGGCTTTATATATACTTCGTAATCCGAAGGGATAGTATTATGCGAAAGAATTATCGATAACATTTGCCTATGTTAATGAGTCTGCCCCTGATAAGACTTAAAGAATGAAGTAAAGGCATGCTGACACATGCTGTGTGTGTGTGTGTGTGTGTGTGTGTGTGCGTGTGGCTGTCTTTCTGTTTGCGTGTACTGTGTGTTTTTGTGTACACTGTATAAGAAGATACACTCACTGTATTTCAACATCCTTTCAGCTATTCTCTTTAGTTATTCTTTGTGAATTCAATGTCTGCATTTGAACATTGTCAATACTTCAGAAATATACAGCAATATTTTCCTTGTGAAAGTAAATCAGCATTTCACATCAATGAAATCTGGGGAGCCTGTCATGACCACAAAATTGCGTGCCACTGAATGTCCTTCGAACCGAGTAAAGAATCAAAACAGAAAAGGTGTTCTCATCCAGCCCATTCCGTCCACCACCCTTCCTCATCATCTTCGTCTGACTCTTGAAAGTCGCAATCTGAAACGAGAGAGACACAAATATATTCGATGTCAACATCTTTCTGTGCCTTCAACACGAATGTCACTGAACTGGATATCAATATTAAATTCATATTGCTCTAAAAAAAAGCCACAGTGTAAAATGATTTGCAGATGAACACCTGACACCGAACACATGGTGCCACTCATGTGTTCTGAAGTTCCATTCCATTGTCAATGCTTTAAAATACAGAATGTAAAAAGCAAAAGTAAAATTACATTTCTATTAAAATTTAGCATTAGCATACACCTTGTGGCTACAGACTAAATGATATATATAATATTACTGATATTCTTGTGCACTACCCTGTGGCCAGAATATCACTGACTCTTATTAGGACAGTGTGGCTTTGTGGAGATGATGGGGGCTTCGGTCCGGAAGGTGAGTGGCAATATGCAGAGTGGTAAACACACCTCCTGTTGTTTTTTTATTGAAAGAATCAAACCAACACACATCCTGAATCGAGCTGGCTTATCCTTCCTTAATCTCCGCTTTCCTGGGGTGACCATACCGCACCCATGAATAATGTATGTTTCCCTCTCCCTCTCTCTCTCTTGCTCTCTCTCTCTGCAGCCCCAGCCCTTAGAAATTAGTTCCTGGCGGACATGTGGCTCGGCATGCCAGGAATACAGAAAGAACATCTTGGAAAAATGCCTTGGCCATACGTGGGGTGGTATGACAGAAAATAAAAGATAACCACCGGTCTGTGCGTTGCCAGATAATAAATGCAAACCCCTCTCCCTGTCTCATTTAAATTTGTTCTCATTCACTAAATTCATTAATATGGAGACACAGTCTCTGCTGATTATGAAAGGAAATGCATACTGTAGGAGCCTTGGGTTGCAGGGCAGTGAAGCGAAAAAGGGGAGGAACAGTGTAATGCTCCGGAATATTCTCCCACATGCTCTTTCAGCTCACCACAGTCTGGAATGGATTTTACTTTTTTTATCCTTCTCAGAGAAACTGCAATCATAGTATGGAGAGAGAGACAGATTGAGAGAGAAAGCGAGAGAGGGTTTGAAAGACAAGGGGAAAGAGAAAGAAAAGGAGAAAGAAAAGGAAAAGCAACAATGTAGAGTGCAAGCACTGCAATGAAGCAATCATTTATATTTTATTTCTGATTATACTGTCACTGTTACATAGTGTAGTGACTACTGCAACATTGTACATTTATTTTCCTAATGTATTTCTTTACAAAGTGACAAGCCCAGATGGGCTAAATGACCTGTTACATGATCAGTCATTCTTATGTTGTCATTATGGATATATTATTACAATAATTAGTGCAATTACCATACATGTTGATATATCATTCCTATTGATATGTATGCACCTCCTAACTCTTCAGTGCTGTATTGGAAATAGGGGTGAGAGGAGAAGAGAGAAGGCGAGAGAACAAGTGCACACATACAATGACTGATACAGTATGCTGAGAGAGCGATAGCGTGTCAGAGAGGGATGGAGATGGAGGGAAAGAGACAGAGGGGCGAGGGACGGAGGGAGAGGGGGAGGCGGGAGCGTAATGAAAAGCAGGGCCCCTGCTGTGCAGGTGAGAGACCTGTGAGGAGGAGCTCTGTGTGGGAAGGTTCTCGCACGCATCAGCAGACTTGCGGCCATTGATTAGCTCATGTTAAACCCGCCACCAAACGAGGCTCCGGAGACTAATTAGAGCAAGGCCCTGTCTGCTCAGGCACCCCATTGACACCTCATTTGCTCTGTGCTGGTCCTTGCGGGAGCCTGCATTATCTCTACAGCTGTATCCTGTGTTCCACTCGCTATTATATTTATTTGATTTATTTTCTTGCTGCACGCTCTGATCCGAGATGACTTACACAGCCTACATTTTAACATACAATATTATTCATTTATACAGCTGAACACTTACTGAAGCGATTCAGGTTAAATACCATGCTCAAGAGTACAACCACAGTGTCCTGCCAAGGATTTGAACCTCCACCCTTCTGGTATTCCAAAATGACGAATCGGTATGTTAAGAAATAGGAGCGTTCAAATGCTTATTTCACAATATGCTACACAATATATAAAAAGAATTTGCACCTAATACATGGTACATAAATGTTTGAAAGTTAATTGCAAATCTGAACCATTAAAAAGCTGTTGAAATTAAGTAAAAGGTATATAAGAAAAAGTAAAGGGCAGAGCACGTTGCATTTAGGTTGAGCTCTTGTTGTGAAATAAATCAAGTGCTTATTTACTTTAAAGTGTGAATGAGACCTACTCTGAAGCTCAGAATGATCCCACAGCGAGGACCCTGGATGAGAAAATAAAAGTCTGTCCGGCTTGACTTGCCCCCCCCCCCCCACCCATGTTAAAAATGATTAAGAACTGCATGGTCTAGGGCAGGCTGCCCCGGAGTCTAATACAGTATCTCACACTGAGAAAGTCAACAATGGAATTTGTTGTTTCAGGGCCCTGGCTTAGTAAGAACAGATGTAGGGTTCCGCTCCAATGCGATCAAAGAGGAACCACGTCCCTGGCCCAGATGGAGCCTATGGGTGGGATCTGGGGGTGTGGCCATAACCAATTTGGCCAGCTGCTCTCTGTGGCACAATGGTGAGTGGACACTGGACCTCAGCACTTTAGCCCCGCTAAAAGCACATCATTAGGAACTAATATATGTTGAAGACGAGGGGGCAGACAATGGGACTAGTCTGTTGTACCAGCTTTAGAAAACAGGAGCCGGCTGGAAAGCACAGAAGCCTATCTCTGTGCAACCACGCACCTTTTACAGGGAGGAGGGGGTCAGGGGGATTTTTTTCCCCAGCTGCCGGGGGGGGGGGGAATCTCTGCCATCTTTTCCTTGAATTCCGACTTTGAACCCCCCATTTTTGTTCCTAACTCATGAAAATGCAAACACAACCAACACAAACTTAGGATTGTTGTTCTTTGAAAGTATAAAAAGTGGTTTGGTTAGATTTTCTAAGCAGTCAATATCCATACTTGTTTGATGTGGGTGAATGAAAGGCCATGTACTTAGTGAGGTACGTCAAACTAAACAATTAATTTCTGGGACCAGCCTTTAAATGTCCTCATCCAGACTTGGTGGCTAGTTAGTTCAGATCATCTTTTACCTTCACATATTCCATTTTGAGAAACATTTAACACTTGCAGCTCCCAAACTAAAAGGAGAGGTTTTCCTTCTCATGCAATCTGCTAATTGGAATATACAGTATTATCATAATGGTAATTATTCATATATGAAATCACAAAAACAGGCATCAAAAGCATTCATCAATTTATTTATGCCACCAGAGTTCACTGAGCTCAAACTTTCCGTAAATAAGGTGCCACATAATAATTTAGCCATTTCGATGTTGAGGTTGGAAAAAGAGGTAACATAGCACCCCCTGTAAATTATACTCATGTGTTCTAAGTACTTTTCTAAGAACCACAGACACAATCTAATTTGTGGCAAGATTTTTGCCAGCTGTAAAACAAGCAGTGGCTGGACTTACTGAAGTGAGAGAAAAGAATTGAATGAGAGGGGAATTGTAGGACATATCCTGAGGATTTGTGCATCCAAGGTAATGGAAACAACATGACCTCACGCTCTGAACAAACCGCTTGGATATTCTCCTGTTCATTCTAACTGTGTGTTTTCACAAAGGCACACCTGCTTAGCACTGATAAAAACAACAAATAACTATTTATGACAAAAAGTTGGCTATTTTTGTTTCAAGTTAATGATTTGAGTGGCATAAAGCAAAAGAATAATGTGTCATTATGAGCTGAATTTCTCCTGTCCAACAGCAGCTTTGGTGGTTTCTCTTTAAGAATGTGATTTTATAGGCAGATACCCTTTCTATGGTGAAAGACACAGGTCTTCATTTATTTGAACACGCGTGATCCATTCATATAGCTAGACATTTACCGAAGCAATTCAGATGAAAATAGTTTGTAAGGGTACAACAACAATGCCCAAGCTTTGAATCAATCTGGTAACCCCCGAGGGGTTGCTTCTGGATTAACCCAGTGAGTAGCCTTCTGTGCCTTATTACTGATCAATCAACAAACTCCATCATTCTCCTTTCCCTGCTCCAGAGCAAACCTCTCTGATCTGGACTGAAGAGGTCTTGAGAATTTACTGTGGCAGCATCAACTGAAGCAACCGGCGATTGAATCTCAAGCACTACAGTCACAAACATATTTATATACGTTTCCCTGTAAGGGTGGTTTTGTGACTTGATATAAACCTACCAAGGTCTGTGCCTCAATGGCCTATGGGATAGGGAGTCATGGCCTTTTTAGCCCACATCTACCGTGCAAGGCCCATAACGTCTAATACAACTTAATTAACTGACTGGTAGTGCTATTACATTCCACCCCATGTATTTTCTCAGCTGTGGAAAAAAAAAAAGCTGACGTTTAATAAGCCCATCTGTACATGAATCACTTTGAAGAACACAGGCTTATTTCATTCTTAAAGACATAAATTTAATTAAGAATCTGCCTCCCCACTGGATTTAACCGGCATTAAAAGTTTCCAGTCGTTAACATCAGGAATGTGGCATTTCAGCCAATACTTGTGCGTTACCATGGTCACCAATGATTTCAGTGGTCCATGGTCTTGGGCGAATGTTTCCATTATTACTGTAATTATAACTTCAACACAGTTCACTGGGTAGTCACTGTGCATACAGCAGTCATCACAAGAAGGACTCAAAATAGAAGCCCTAACAAATAAATATGCACTGCCCATTGTGTCAAAAAACCCTGATCTCCAGTGCAGAGAGTGGGAGAGTCAACAGCACTGCCGCTGCGCTCTAACATAAAGTCAGAAAACACTACAGGGTGTGTCAAATCACAATGTGATGCCTCATAAGGATTTACAGTAAAACAAATATTCCAGTATCCGAAAGATTGCAATGCTAACCCAGCATTTTTAGCCATACAGAAAGTCATCTAAAAAAATATTTTTGCATGAAAATAAAGGAAACCTTATTCACTGTGCAGATACAGTACTGCAGGTTCTCCCTCCGAGAACACAAAAGATGAGTGCATTGTGCGTCTCACTGGCGGTGTCTGACTAATTCTTGCCCCATGTCTTCTACTTTCCTTTGAAAAGACACAGTGTTCAAGGGTCAGTGCTTTCCAGAACTCAATATAATTTTTTGCTCACTCCACGGCAAGATCTCATCCAAACATCTGGAGTCTCTTCTCTCCAGAGACAGAGACCTGTTCTGAGCTGTAAACAGCTTCAAACGACTTTAAACCTATGGAGTGCATTTAATCATCCATCAATCTCACTTATTAGTCTCAAAGGGAACCTTGGATTAGTTTCCACACAAAAAAAAACAAAGAGAAAGAGCATAGTTTATCAATCATCCATTTAAGAGGCATACACTTGGGTGTTTGCATTTTTTCCCCCCACATATTTATGAAATAACTTAAAGCTAAAATTATTTTAGATGCATATTGCGCTCAGAAACGTTAAACCATTACAAAAAAATTAACCGTAAAATTATGGATGTACAAATAAATCCTAAGCACACATATACTGGTGGACCCAGCTGTGTGGTAAGTCTCTTCAATTACTACAGTATTTGTAAAACACCCAGGGCACCAAGAGCACACATAAACATTAAATCCAGAATTAAATTTATTTTTGTTTATTTAATTTTTAAGCAGCCAGAAATGATCATTTTAGTTGACTTGACCAAATACCTAAAACTAGCAATTGGATAATCAACAAAGTATGCTTTCAAGTCAAAATAACATGTCTGTGAGAGTTTTTTCAGCCTTGGTATCCTGAAGAGAAACGTGTCAGAGACAGGGAAAGAAAAACACAGGATAAAATGCTCTATTCCTCAAGGCCTCAGTGCGAGGTCTGCTCTGTCATGGAGGCAGTGTAAGAAACCTGTGGGTCTGTGCTGTGAGGCCGGCCTGCCAAGGAAAACAAAGATACAAATGAACGAGGGAGAAGAAGAAAAAAAATGTTCCGCTCCGGGCATTCTTTGAAGGATTATTTCTTAATTAAATTTCGGCTATGATGCAGAGAGAGAGAGCAATGACTTTGGATTCAAAAATATGAAAGTGTGTACAGGCGGTGACAAGGAGAGAGGGTCACTGAGCCGGCTTGGGATTTTGTGTTTTTGATTAAGAAAAGTTAAGACATCTCCTGAGGTGCCAAACATTTATTTAACTGAAACAGTGACTCAAATTCCAGAAGAGCTTCAAGGATAATGCAGCTTTTGAGAGAAATTAAAATCTCCATGGGGGAGGTGGTGTTGGAAAGTAAGGAATTCTCTTTACAAATTCCCTGTAGCACCTGAGAAAGCCTTGGTCACTGGTGGACTTTCGCGTTAGGCTCCCAGGCCGATAGGGTTGTCCATAGTGGAATCAGTTAGTGACCCACAAACGGGTTGCAGCTGGATCGGTTGTTTTAACCCACTCATGACTCGAAGCTAAAAACCAACAGAACATAATGGCAAGCCACCTTTTCCCACCACAGTCATTAGCTACACATAATGACTGCATCAACACTCCTGTTCTCTCTGGGACTGAGGTTGTTGGAGGATTCCTGTTCGTGAAGCTGAATGCTAGAGTTTATCATGTTCAGAAATCTCTTTATTATTTGCTGGTTCAGTCCGCGTGTTTGAAGTACAATCAATTTTGGATGACTGGGCCTGGTCTAGAGCTTAAACCAGAAAAAACTGGGCTATTAACACTTTACTATTTGTCACACTCATAACTTGTTAATTGGGTACGAAAATAATCACAATCCAGCACTTCTTAAGTTATATTGTTTAAGAACCCACAGTGCAGCTGCACACCACATTTTCCTGTCTCATGAACGATGTAAAATTGCCTTAACAGCAATGAATAAATTACTTATTTTTTATCAAACATCCACCTCACCATAATGCACCTGCGTGGTTTTGATATACAATTACTCTGCTGGATGAAAATATATTAAAACAAATGTCAAAACACACAGCGGTGTACACCTGGCATAAGCAGTCCAGAAAGTATGGGCAATGATTGACAGTCCATGCTGGGGCTGTTTAAATGTCTGATGTACACTGTACACCATGATCAAGTGGCTGTGTATCATAGTGGTTCACGGGATCTATATACAGTTCTATATTGCAGGGTTGAATTCTAGGTCAGGCACCATTCTTCTATTCTTGAGGGAGATAAGATGCAATGTATATGAGTTATCCTGGGAAATAGTGAGTGCAGATAAAAAAGATCAAATAAAAATTTATGTTTTTAAATTGCATTAGCTGCAGAATAATTTCCTCTTGTTTTAGAATTACCCCAGGATGGGAGGTCCTGCCCACTGACCGGTGACCTTTAGGTAAAACAACTCAGTACAGAGAGCTCACCTTGAGTTACTGCTGAATCACTGTGTTCGACTACTGTCCTGATTGGACATGGACTTACAGCGGGTTTAAAAATCACATAGTCACCAAGCAGCAAAAGAGAATTTTGACTGCTTCTGTTTCCATAACTCTGAGGCTAAATAAAGATGAAAATGTTTAAACATGCTCTGCTCCGGAAACTTACAGAGATGCTAACTCTACCTTGAGGCTAACAGAAACCAAATAATCTGCTTCTTCCGCAAGAGAGTTGCACCCGTCCACCGCCCCACTACAGCGAGCGCTGAAGACACAGTACATGTGTTTCCCATTTCCTGCTGTCCTGGCAAGGAGAGACTGACTGTAAAAACTTCTCTGGTGTCAGCAGTTCTATGCCTGTTATCAAATATTTTGACTTAAACCAGTCAGCCTGTCAGCCTGTGTAGCAGTACTCACGCATGTAAACATACACATGCACACGTGAACACTCACCTGCACACACATACTTATATATAAACCTGCACTTCAGTAGACTGGGCAATCAAGGACACTGACATGTATTAGCTGATAAGTATAAAGGGTATACTTAAAAGGGTAAGTGACTCAATAGCAGAATCATTTTACCAGTAAGACATAAGACATCAAACTTTTGGGATATCATGTGATACATTTATTGCAGGCACAGGTGCAAATCATTATATCCACATATTCCCTGGTTGCATTAGGAAGGTGTATGTGGACACATGAGACGTGTATGTTGTCGCTGGTCTTCACTGGTCTATTTTGTGAGGTAAAATAGAATACATTAATCTCCGCAGCATGTAGTCAGATTGACCTTAAGACACACAGTGTAACGTGTGTACGTGTGTACATGCAGCTGTGACGGGGTAACGACACTGACAAATGGAATCCCTGGCTGTCACATGCAAAGACTATCAATGTGAAAATCAGTCTTTAATCTCAGTCTGGGCTGGATACATTCATAAAATGGAAAAATCAACAAACCTCTTTTTCCATTGATTTCTCTCATATTTTGTAAATATTAAGTGAAACAAAACTGGATGTAATAACCTCAACACATTATTCTAAAATCATATCACTTTAATGTATTAAAATTTTATGTATTAAAATTAAAATTCTGTCCATCAACAGAATTTTATTCTGTTATTTGATACTTCTATTTTTTTCACTTTGAAATTGCTAAATGATGAATGTAAAACAAGTAAAAATGGCTAATGATGGCCAATTCCATAACTATGATGTCATGATATATGTCTCTTTTTGTAAAATTGCAGACAGAGTAGATACTAATACATCTATTGCCTTTTTTTGCAAACCAATGAAAAACAATCAAATTCAGGTCAGTGAGAATAAAAACCCATCAAAAGCTCAGTAAAACTATACTAAAAGTTAAACCATAATTACTGTACTTCTCTGGCTTGTTAAATCAGAGTGGTTGGGTGTCTCTATATGAACTGCAGATTCAAATATAGAGAAATAACTCCCAGACTTTTGTATTCCTGGAAGACAAATAAATTCCCAACTTCGCAAGAATCTTTCATATTCATTGCTCTCTGCCTCTAAGGACATAAATGTCAAAGTAGATAAAACTATTTCTCAAGAGCCATCCAATAATGATACCTAGGACTTCTGAGGTTGTAGTGCAATCGTTTTAAGTAGAGCAGTTGACAGCGTTTATCTCTTCATCAAAAGCCTGACAAATGAGTTCTTGGAGAGTCTATAATTGCATTACTGCGTGCCATTCATTCAGGTTTTGTGTAGGCAGCCATCTTGAAAACATTTGGAACAGGACAGATTAATTTACAGGCAAGAGTATTTTCACATATGACATGAATGCCTTGTGTAAGCATTCCTCGAATATTGGATGACAGATTGAATTCAGTTTCTGACCTTGTCATTATTAAGAGAGGACAACATGCCATTTCCTGTAGAAAAAATGCACAAAGCACAGAGAAAAAGAAAAAACGGGGACAATGAAGAAGATGCATTTTGTGATTGTGGCATGCGGGCTATCTCCATAGGCAATCTGCACACACTCAGACACGACTGTTAAACGAAGCTGCCTTCATCTCGCAAATCCCACGTGTCTTCGATGAAAGTAAGTGGATTTCATTTCAAGTTCAAATGCAAACAGCTTTTTGCATGAACTCGCCCAATAAGACTAATACGTTGTGCAAATTCACACAGCGGCGCTGATCCAATAGAACCCGAAGGCATTAGCCCTATGGGGAAGGAAAACCTATCTGCACACAGAAAGCAACATGGCATTAAAGCACGTCGACAGACACGGCTCACTCTCTGACTTGGTCCAGAGCATTTCTACATGTAGGCCTCTGTACAATCCTGCAATGTGCTTTGATGGACATAGGCAAGAGTTAATGTTTTTTTTTTTTGTCGCTTACACAACAGTATGGGTTTTGGCGGTCAATTGAATTTACAAAGGATTTGTTAGTCAAATTCTAAGATTAAGTCCCTTACATTCTCCCTGTTTTTTTAGTGGAGCAAAGTAGGCCATGACAGTCCACTGCTCTCTGTAAAGACTGCAACAGTTAGGACTCAAACCATGCAAACAAAATCACTGTCTGAAATGTGTTATTACGTTATTAAAATTGTAAAGAATACTGTATGTGTAATAGATTTCTTCATCGTGGTGATAGAAATATAGGAAATTTTAAATTAAACTACAAGTCCTAACAGCTATTTTTAGAAGCAGCCTACTGTGTGGGGTGGACAGTAGAATGAAAAGGATATTTAAGTGATCTGATGAAATGAAATGCATTTCTTACTTTTATGTTATTCATGATTTAACTTACATTCTATATTACATACTCTGATAACAGTAGCAAAAAGAAGCTATGATATTTATTTAGAGTCGTTTTCAGGCTCTCTGGATATTACAAGGTACATACCAAACCAACCAAGACTACAATATTATTGCTACTAAACAGCAACATTCTGCTGTTAATATCAGCTAACAAGGTCTTATCTCCCTGTAGTGTAAATAAGAACTGGGTTACTCTAAATGTATTTCTGCCTCTGGCTATGACTAACACCCACCCTCGCCCTGCAGCCACTGCATGTTCATGCTGTCTTGCTCTTGGCTATCCCAGGGTGCACTGCAGTGACAGCTCTGGGGTTGGCAGTCTTTTCTCACAGCGAGAGCTCAGAATCCCCACATTAAAATACGGCACAGTGATAGACAACCTACCCGCACAGACACAGACAGGTAAGACAGAGGCCATTACTACAGAGATGTTACCAGTTTTACAACATGTAGGCTACTGTACTTAAAGGGCACCTATTATATTTTCCCAGAAAAGTTGTCAGGAGCTCCCTAATCAATACCCCGGAAGATGTTATAAATTGTTATTGCTCTCTGTATAGGATTGTTAACCATGCCCCATAATATTGAGTAGCATTCAATCAACGTAATTGAACCTAAATGTGGATGTTATGTTTACCAGTGATATTGAAGACACCAAAATAAATAAAACATAAATTTGGATGCCTTTTGTGTAAAAATGTCTGAATATTTAAAACAGCAAACTTTGTCTTGTTGGTTGTATGAACTAAGTAAACTGAAAGTCACATGGCTACTTCATGGAAGATTTATGGATTGTTGGTATGTCCAAACAAAGGGTTTTATTACTAAGAAAAAATTTAGCAGGTAAACACATTTATGTGAAAGATAACATGAGCGTGGCTGTGGATGAGCATGGCGGAACAGAGCAGAGAGACACTTCTGTGACACTCTCCCATGAAACTGTTCCCCGACCGGCGGTGTGGGCGTGGTTAAAGCGCGAAGCGCTAGCGATAGCGATGTGTTTACTGTACACACAACCCCGGTGAGGGGGTGGGGAGGGGAAGCAGAGCTGCATTACTCCAGGCAGAACGGGAGGGGGGTCAAACAGGATATCACAGAACATAACAAGCCTACACTGTGGCACCATGTTCCACCAGATCCTACATGCAAATGAAACTACAGGCAAAAGGTGCTCCGCAGTACCTTCGGCAGAGTTCACACACCTCCATCACTGGCAGCCCTTCCTTTTTATTTGGAGTCAAGCTGCATTCTTCTGGGCTTCTATCAGACGGCCTAACAGAGTTCAGTCTCTCCCCTGGAGCAAAACTCAGCCAAAGACCTTCTTTTTGCTAGCAAGATACTTTGCTTGTGTCTGTGTTATCTAGTTCCTCTGAGCACTGCTCTATTTATTTTCTTCCTGAGCGGTCAGGCCTGGAACATTACAGAGATTTTAAACATACTGATTGTGACTATAAGCAGAAGCTCATTTCTGGCTTGGGGATACTGGGAAGGCTCAGGTCAGCAGGCTGTGCCCAAAGTATAGCTGGAACAGATGGCCTGGACCTGCAGGTGTCCTGGCTATCTGCTAGAGGGGTGAAGTTTGGTGGGGCGGGAGGAGGGGGGGGCTTTGTGGATACAGATTAATGCCAGAGGACAGGAACACTGAGACCCAGGACAGGGCTTGAAAACGGAAGAACGCTGAAACGTTCAGCTTCCAAGAGAAAGCAGAAACTTTCAGACTTTTCCCGGAAAAGTAAAGCAATGCAGGAGCAGTCTACCCTACTCCTCGATCAGCACTTAGTGAGACTTTCAAGGTAACTGTCTCTTATGTTTAAACACTATACATTACAGTCCAATACTTCAGATTTACAGCTCCATAAAATCCACATAAGGAGAGGCGGTAAAGCGCACAATAACATTATGCACATTAATATGCATTTGCATACATATGTATGCCTACAGGATTGTAGCTGTTGCATTATTTATCTTCCACAAGAAAAAAAAAGTTCACATCAAACACACAATTGATCAAGATGTTCCACTCTGTATGTACTCAGCTGCCAACAATGAGATCCGTTTCGAACCTCGGGTTTCCATTTAATTACATCAGATTTCCAGAGTGCACTGGGGATGAAAACACGTTCTCACGCATGCATGCATACATACGCAATGAGCCCACATTTGTGGTTTGGAGAATGATGGGGGAGTTAGTACACCCTTTCACCACAGAAGTTTATCACCAGTGCAGGACAGTTAAACAACTTACACAGAAGTAACTGCCCTCAAATTAGACAACCTAGCTGTTAATTAAGTTCTGTTTTCTTCCCTTGGAAGGATGAATTTTTTCCAACTGGTAAACACAGGTCCTCCCATAGTACTGTTACGGTTAGACTTAAGATTTTAATGTGTGTGTGTGTGTGTGTGTGTGTGTGTGTGTGCGTGTGTGCGTGTGCACATGTGTTAGTGGTGACATATGGTATGTGTGATGTGGTTCAGTGATGTGGTTTTTTGTGAGTCACTGAGAAAGAGATAGCGAGAGAAAGAGAGCGAGAGAGAGAGAGATTAAAATATTTCCACAAATTATCGCTGATCATAAATTATTTCATTTCTCCATTAAAAGAAAAAAAAAGTGGAATTTTATTAGAACTGCAGCACAGTTCGTTTCAGCCTGTCATAAACTGAGGGACACTGAGTGACCACCCACAGCAACCATATAAAAATGTAAATAATTAATTAATTAATTATTATTATTATTTTCTGATTTAGTAAATTGAGGATTGTATGATTTGGCAAAAATAATGTGCATTTCATGCAGTGCCTCTTAGAAACTGAGGTTTGTGTTTGTAGTTGCCCCTGAGAGTCTGTGTGGTTTCCTCCACACGTGCTGAGCAGCTGTGGAGAAGGGGAGAGAGAATGAGGAAAAAGCTTCCTGTGTGTGTGGACCCCACCCCACCCTGCTCCCCTGTTCCAACATACAGACTGTTGGGATGGCCAAAGGGGTGTGTCACAGGGAAGCCTTCTTGCAGTGGAAACCCATAATAACACAATGAGAGAGAAAAGAGAGTGAGAGAGATAACAGTTCTTGTAAACTGCATGGACTTTATATTAGCACGTTTGTCCATGGATGTTGGACAAAGAGCACAGCCGTGCACACTCAAGAACATGAGAATGAGCATGGACCAGCATTATAACAAATTACTTCTAAAATGAAACCATACAGGTCCTATCATGAATGAATTGGCATTCTTCAAACAACATTTACAGTAGTCAACTGACACAAACCGTTAGATTAAATACAAAACCCTATAGCAATTTCCATGTAATTCTTTATAGATAACATTAGTACAGAGTATAGCTACATATGCCAAGAAAAACTAAAAGGTCTTAAGCTCAGATCTGTGCATAAACCTATTTTGATAAAACACACATTTACTGAAGATAAAATGAAACAAATACAGAAATGAATCATTTCCTGGCCAAAAATGTCAGCATTTTAGGATTAAGACTCAAGCCGCAGATTATTAGGAGAAAAATATAAAATCAAACTCAGTACGATATGGGACTCAACTGGAATTTTAAGTTCTCTTAAAAACACGGTGTTGACAATTATAATCTATCAATATCAAGTCACCATATTACAAATTTGCCCTGTCAAAAGATTATGTCCTGAACTAGTCTGGATCCTAAATCCTTGACTGAGCGCCACATTAAAATAAATGGAAATGAACATTTTGTTAGTTATTCATTAATAAACCACAGGCAGCTCAGTTCACACCAAGTAGCTGACTTTGTGAGCCAGATTTAATGAAAAGGTTTCTTCTTTTATACTCATCTGGGGCATGTCCTCGGGGAGGGACCAGGGAAAGGACATCTTTTATTTGACTGTCAGAGGAAAATTCAGGCACAAAGCTTAGCTGGGAGAGGATCTACTTTCTCTATTATAACACTGGCAGAAGAAGGAATCCCACAGCAATTTCTGTGCGCTTCATATGCAAAGTGCCGAGCACTTCTACTTGAGAGAAGCATTTCAATTTTGTACTAGAGGACGAAAATGGTAGTTCTGAAGCTTAGCGAGTTATCCGCAAGAAAATCATTACAATGTGCACATTTGTACTGCCTTCCAACAAAAGCGGAATACCACATGTGAGTGCTGCATATGAAGACCACCTCGTGTTAGTGTTAAATGCCATGCATGTGGGCCAAATGAGATGTGGGGTGATTGTGATTTGTTGTGTTGACAGAGCAACGATTAGCTAAATCTAAGAGCCTGCAGTTGTCTGATATGTTCCCCTTGATGTTTTTTTTCTGTTGTTTCAAAAGACACCTGATTTCTGTTACCAAGAAAGTAAACAACAACAGCAGGCTTTGGTCAGCAGCCGCATGCAGCGAAGGCGAGGCTGACGGTCTCACAGGACTGCATGCAGCTCCTCATGCCAGAGGCCCATCTCTTCCCAGATCAATCGAAGGAGCCGGGCTGTTTTTATTAATGCCCATTCTATTCCTGGAGGCCAAACGCATTCCACATGAGCGTCTACCTGACAGACCCTACCTCCCTGGCCGTCTGATCAAACCCCTGTCTTATTGGCCAACGGTAACCGTAGTTACAGCACGCCATGGGGCCAGGCTCACAATGATCTGCACACAAGCATCCATTTTTAAATCCTAGAGCATCTCAGCCAGTGGTTATCTTGGTCTTTGCTCATAATGGAGACTTTGCCAGAAAGCTTTTTTTTTTCCTTTTACCCCTGAAAGGAAGACTAGATTTGTCATGAATATGGTGTGTAAAAACAAATCTCTTTCAAATGTCATCTGTCACATGTACTGACTAACAAAAAAACACACAAATTAAGGCCACAAACATCCAGTGACAAGCAGGGTTCTAGTACTGTAATGGCAAAGGAGTCAGTTTTGCTAATCTTGCTCATGCTGTCATTGTCTGGCAGATGCTGACCCTGAATCCTGTGGATGATAAGAAACTATACCACAGCTTGGTTTTAAATTCGCCCTGCCTATTCATGTGTGTAATGTCTAACAATCACAAAGACAACACAATAAAGTTTTTGATCCAAACACCAGAGATTCACAGAATTTGCTTCCCTGAAGAACAAATTAAATCAATTATTCAGAGGCATCTTTGCTCTGATACGTGCAACTCCACTGATTCTGAACTGAGAGCCAATTGTTCAGTCCAACACATCAGGGCACGATGAGAGGTTACTTTGCAATTCATAAGGGACATTTGATTTCTGGCATTCTGCAAACGACTAAATAGACTGCTAAAATTACAAAGGCACTAGAAGTAGGGTGGGGGGCAAACTGGAAAGATCTATGTAACAAGACATAAATCAAGTTTCTGTTATGGTAAATACGAATATTTAAAAAAGCTCACAGAAGGTGCTCCGAGCACTTGTGGTCTGTAGATAGCACAGCATTGCCCCAGTTTCATGTAAATGTATCCTATTAATATTTGTGTCGGGTAGCAAAGTGATGTGTAGTTCCAACTTGTCAGCATATGATTTGTTTTTTAAACCATGAAAATTGAAAATAATACTATCACTTAAAAAATCATTCAGGGAACACACTTTTGCAGTCACTTCCTTGTTGTTACTGGTACACTGCAAATCATTTTGATTTAGCTGCAGTCACGGAACAATTAAATGAATCTATCCCCTATCTGTCTCACTAAGAAAATATGAAAAGAAGTGCTGAACAGTTTGTTATGGACACAAAAGAGACTAAACACTGCTGACCACAAAACAAACAGAGGCCATATGATGAAAACAGTCCACTGCACTAGCTGTCAAATGATTTGTTAACTGTGTCCTTATGACGCAATTACATTATCATTGCATTAAGCAATAGGTCTGATGTAATTAACGTGACTAATTTAATCAATTTATATTGTTCAATGGACACGTACACCCTACCTGATTCTCCACAGAGACTGAGGATGTTTGAAAAATAAATTATTGTTGCAGGATCATATCAAAACCTGCAAAACCAGAATTCACACCACAAATGTAACCGGCTTTCATACAAAGCCAAACAATGGTCATGCATAATGGTTGGAACCCCTCTGCTTATTAACGTGGGCCTTTATCGCCATAAAAGGCCCACATTAAAAAGATGGGCAGCTATATCGTGAGTATTTCCCAATTTACCAATTTACTCATTCTACACATACGAATGTCCTTTCACACAATAAAAATGCAAAGCAAAATACTAGGAAAACCTTCAGGCACACGTCAATCAAAGTGCACAATAGTCATTGCTTTTGTATGTGCTTGGTATGCCCATCGACCTTCACTGGATCTTGAAACACCAATTGCACTTTTTAAAATCAATATTCAGTTAAATAATAATACTGACAAGGGGACAAACACCGGAACCCTTTACAAAATGCATACAGTACAATGATACACTGTGATGCATTTTGCTTATCATCAGCCTGCTCACTCAATGACAACAGACTCACCCCCTTCCACACCCAACACAAGCTGCCTCCTGTCTTTCCAGCTGGAGCTGTTGTCAGTCACTTTACATGTTTTTTGAGTACAGAAGTACTGCATGTACTGCCATTGGAGTGATTTGAATTTCCGCCTCCCAATTTGATTAAATTTCTCCTGCTCTCTCCCTCTCTCTCTACCCCTATTTCTCCCTCTTCCAATCCTATTCTCTCCTCTTCTTATTATATTATCTATTTCTCCTCTTACCACTCACTTGCTTTCACTCCCCACTCTCTCTACCTTCTTGCCTATCCTTCTCTTTTTCTAAAGGTCTTCCCTCTGTATTCTACTCTCTCAAATACTGCAGTCAGAACCCCGTTGGAAGACACTAGTGAGCACCGTGTCTGCAGCAGGGGGCCAACAGCCCACTGGTGACACCAGTTCCAGCTCAATGCACTACCCTGTGGTCCCTTCACACATGCACCACGCTGTCACTCATGCTTGGTCACATGACATGAACGGCTTAGCTGCCTCATCTGTCACTATGGATATCTCTTTAAGTCAGGATGATCAGCAGCCCATTCTCAATCAGGTCTGCTTAATGCTACACACAAAACAAAGACTAAAGGTTTCCATGGCAAGATATTCAAACTTCTGAAATTATACTGTTTGTGTATCACAATCAATTTTAAAACTGCTCACATATAAACCCTAAAACATTCAGTCATGTCTGTTGCAAGAAGGGTGATTCAAATTCTCATCATATTGCACTAGAATGGCATCACACACGCACACACACACACACACATACACACACAAACTTATTCAGTGTCAACCAGGAAGTCCAAAATGTGTCCTCGTGAGCACCTGTCAAACAGCCTTTGGGTTTGACATGCAAAGCGAGGGACAGATGATAAGCGTGAATAGTTTCGTTTTCGAGATAAACACCCCCATGCAGAGAGAGATAATCACCAGATAATCTCTACATATTTATATGACATGTAATTAGCCAGTGAAAACAGAAACAAAGTCTGCTCATCCTTCCTCAAACAACTGCATTCAATTAATGTTGTATATAAATAGAAAGAAACAGAATTAATATAACAATAAAAAAACAGTGTCATTTACATATTAAACCTTAATTAGCCTCAGGGTTCTTTTCATGGCTGTTGAATCTTGCTGTAGAGTTTTTCAAATGTAAATTTTTGGTGCATTGAGCGCCACAAAAATATGGGTGTATAGAGTTTTGTGTATTTAGGTGCACCGCATCTAGAAATCAAATCTCAAAAAAAAATACAGTCTGTAGGATACAGTACTCTGGTTAAGTGTCATTTTTTGGGAACAGCACCTTTAAGTAAGCATGCACCTATACACATGAACAACACGCTATTTCCAGGCGCACTGGAGAAGCTGTCTGCAAAGCAATGTAATGCAAAGCGCAAGAGAAGCCGCTATTACAGAGGACAAGATTGGAGGGGGCACAACTTGCATTTAGCGTTAATCAAATGAATAAACGCTTTAAAAATGTAAAACTCACAGCCTAAGTTATCAGAACAGACAAACAAAATACTTACAGACATACAATAGCTGTTATTTGCCCAAGTCCAAGGAGAAGAAAGGAAAGGAAGTCTAAGGGGAAGGTTTATTGGTATTTTTCAAGTAAGTTAATTGTGTCGCAGGCTGAGGGTTTGTGCAACTCATCAACTCAGGTTTGTCCCGCCTGAAATCCAACAATAATTACACCTCATATTTGTTTTCCACCACACTTATTACATTAGTAAAAAAAAAAAGAGAAATGATCAACTAAGACTCGCATCAGTCATGTACTGTATCGGGCAGGCTTGGGAAAAGGTCTGTCAATGTTATTCCAGCTCTTTCATTTTTCATTCCTGCGGCGATGATCTGAGGCCCTGCCTGAGAGAGTGAAGCGGGATGAGAGGCTGAGGGCCTCTCCTTATCATGCACGACAGCACAACTTCAGGCATCAGGACTTCTCAGCGCGCCTCTCTGACCCACCGCCTAGTCTAATTAGAAGCATGCAGTCATCAGCCATTCCTGCAATCTAAGGAGTTTCCTGTCAGGCAAAAAAAAAAAAAAAAATAAATAAAAAAAAATTTTTTTTTAAAAAAGGAATCTTAACGGTGTGAAGGCTAGACTAAAAGTTGCACAGACTTTTTTTGACAAGGAGAGCAGTAATATTTTTGTCTTATTATGAACTGAATTCACAGACTTGATGAAAATTTTGTTTTGCATACACCAGCACTCTGGAGAATGTACTGTCTAGTGTATTAATTAGCCTATTTTATGTAAGCATAATGATCCAGCGAAATTAATGAATTACAGAGGATGAATAACAATTAGGGAGGAGTTCGGGAAAAGAAAATCTGCTTGGAAATTTGTAGGATGTTTACATATATATTAGAAGCACATTATCAGACAGATGCATATAACTTTTGCTTCATGGTAAATTATTCAAGATTATGCTGAAGTGCTCACTTAGAAATATATGTCTGACTTACAGAGCAACATCAAGCTACTGCTGAATAATTACTTGAAAAATTAACATTGGACCCATATTGTTTCCTGCTCAATGGTAACAGTGTGTTTGGAACATGGCAGTATATTGAAAATCCCATTCTCAAGGTACATGAAGTTTAAAATAGTTTCAGTGTCAGCTTGGCCTTGTTGTACACTGTCTAGTGTACTAGCCCCAGTGCTCCTTGTTGGAGGAAACACTCATTTCTCCTCATTGCATTGCTAGGTGGGAAAGAAAAAAATTATGTAAAGGGGAGAGACTGGAATGAGAAAGATATATAAAGAGAGAGTCAGAGAGAGTTCAAATATGCTCTGGCCTCTCTTAACAGAAAACCCTCTATAGGGGCATTCCAAAATTGCATAACAACAAAAAGGGTGGGGTCATGCAGAAAATCCAAGTGGTGCCAGGCTAAAAAGTCTGTAAACTCTTTAGTTCCAGTTGCTGGTTTGACTTCTCAATTGTTCACTGAATCCTTCCAAAGGACTAAAATCTTTCTGGCTTTACCCCCACCCCCAGTGCTTATATGCCACCTAGCCCTGTAATCCAGCTGGATAGACGAATAGCTGTGCCCCCACTGCCCCCAACTGCACTACTCTTACACACCATGCTCCACTAGAGCTGGATCTGCTTACACAAACCCATTAGAGGGTATTTCAGAGCTGGAGACTACATTTTAATGCCCAAAGTTGGAGCTGCAGTACACACTGAACATCTTGCTCATCTTAGCAGGACTTGTCTGCGAGCATTGTTGCAAGACTTAGGCTGATCTCCAGTGCAGAGCAAGACTTTAAGAGTCTTTACGGTCAATTGTGCAATGTCACTGGCTCGGGCATGCAGAATAAAATGTTAAAAGCTTTAATTACAGAGACTGTGCTTTGCTGTAAGAACAAAATATGCATGTCGCATACATGAATGCAGCAAAGTCTTCCAGGGTGTGAGCTTTATACCAGGAACCATGCTAGCAGAGACCTGCATGAGTTTAGCATGTATAAATACATATAGTATATTATATTGCTACAGATAGTAGTTAAGAGTGAAAAGATTATTGGTGAGATAAAGCTGCAATATTCTGCATATACATACAGAAATGAAGAGGATAAATTTATTTTCCCCGCTAATACTAATACAATCAGCACAGATGCTGAAAAAAAATATTTACTGTTTTATTTAACCAAAGCAACCAAAGCTAAAACAAAGTTATACCTAAGGCAACTACTCAGGATGTGATGATATCTAAATGTAGCTTCACCCTGTGGAATATCAACAGAAAGGACAAAGAGCCCAAAGTAAAGCAAGAAAAAATTGATTACTATGAAACGTAGTAAACTGCCCTCAAACTCCCAACTAGTTCAAAGCCTGTTTCGCCTGACTCAGTGTAGAGGCTTTCCGTACCTACCTGGGACCTGTTTAGCTGGGACAATCCCTTTCTGTCAGTAACTGCCTTTTACCTGCTGCTGGAGACAATCCCCCCTCTCTCAATTAATGCCCTTCACCTGCTTGGCACAGACAATTCATCCTCACAGTGGTCAACCTTCACCTGATGAGCAGAGACAATCGCTCTTCCAAGTGACTGACCTACACCTGCTGGGTAGAGACAATGCCCTTTCAACTGACCTTCACCTGCTGGGTAGAGACAATGCCCTTTCAACTGACCTTCACCTGCTGGGTAGAGACAATCCCCTTTCTCAGCAACTGACCTTCACCTGCTGGGTAGAGACAATCCCCTTTCTCAGCAACTGACCTTCACCTGCTGGGTAGAGACAATCCCCTTTCTCAGCAACTGACCTTCACCTGCTGGGTAGAAACAATCCCCTTTCTCAGCAACTGACCTTCACCTGCTGGGTAGAGACAATCCCCTTTCTCAGCAACTGACCCTCACCTGCTGGGTAGAAACAATCCCCTTTCTCAGCAACTGACCTTAACTTGCTGGGTAGAGACAATCCCCTTTCTCAGCAACTGACCTTCACCTGCTGGGTAGAGACAATCCCCTTTCTCAGCAACTGACCTTCACCTGCTGGGTAGAAACAATCCCCTTTCTCAGCAACTGACCTTCACCTGTTGGGAAGAGACAATCCCCTTTCTTAGCAACTGACCTTCACCTGCTGGGTAGAGACAATCCCCTTTCTCAGCAACTGACCCTCACCTGCTGGGTAGAAACAATCCCCTTTCTCAGCAACTGACCTTCACCTGCTGGGTAGAGACAATCTCCTTTCTCAGCAACTGACCTTCACCTGCTGGGTAGAGACAATCTCCTTTCTCAGCAACTTACCTTCACCTGCTGGGTAGAGACAACCCCCTTTCTCAGCAACTGACCTTCACCTGCTGGGTAGAAATAATCCTGCCCCTCGCCCATGCAGCCTGAAGGCTTTTCATGCGGTCTCCTCGGCAACCTTGGCAGCTGCAGCACACCCTCCCCCGCCCCCCCACCTCTCACATTCAAGCCTCGCAGCGGTGAGAGTGTGGAGTCTTGTTAGCCAACAGCCAGGCGTAAAATCACTATGCCATAGTCTCAGCACGACGAGTCAATCCATTTATTCTTCTTGTGAGTGTTTTTTCAAAGGCATGCACCTCAGGGGCAGTCCGGGAGTTTTATTTTTACTCGTCTTTTTTTCAGGTTCAACAGTATTCCGCCCCATCCTCACAAAATACAGTTCATTCTTCTTGTATATTGAGAGTGTTTTTTTATTTTTTAAATAACAAGCGAAACACAATGCACTAACTTTGTTTAAAAGCGCTGCCTAACAAGATCCATATAAATATTTCATGTATGCCCTGGCAGTGCTGAAAGTGAGATCAAAATCGCAGTAATAAATTATTCACAAAAAAAGAGGTCAGGGTGGAGAGTGTGCCAAACCAAAAGGTTTGCATATACAGAAAAGTAAACAGGCCGGAGGTTGTCCATGTCGTTTCCAATTGTTTAGATTTAATAAAGTTCACATTTACGAACACAAGATTCTTTTTTTCTTAGCATTTGAATATATAAAAGTTATTTCTTCCAGACATTATTTCAATTTGGTACACAGACTAATTCAAGGAGCTCCTTTGATATCTCAATCATAACAAACATGAGTGAAATGGCCAGGAAACTCTCACTGTTTCCTGACACAATGCAAGGAAACAATTATTCCTTATCGAAAGATGAAGTATGTGCAAGCCAGTTCCTGCAGAATACAACCTCTCCTTCAACAGCTTTGGTTGACTCATTCAACAATCACCCTGTGTTTGAGGAATGCTTTCATGGTGGTAAAAAAGGCTAAGGAAAAAGGAATGTTAATTCTAATGTGTCCCTTCCACGCAATTCAGGATTAACAGACAGAAAGCAACCGTGTGCAAATGTGTAAGTGTGCAAATCTACTATGTACAATTTTTTTTACATTTTACAAAACATTCACACATTAATCATATATCAATATATAGCACATATGTATATATGTATGTATATATATGCACACACAGACATGCACGGAATCTTTCTGTGAGGGGCATCTGGAAAAGGTTACTCATCTCAGAGTAACTCTTGAGTGTAGACCTGCCACTGAAGAGGGAGGCTTCTGGGAGGGGAAGCGGAGAAATGAAGCTAACAGTGTAGCGTGACTGACAGCGGGGATCAGAGCAGGGAAAGGGGCCGGTCAGCAGTGGGCTGACCTTCCCGGTGGGAATGGTCAGTCCGCGCTGCGCCCGACAAGCCCCTCCACAAAGGAACATATTTGCACCCGCTGAAATTTCTGACACACTTCTCTCAGACCGAGAAAATAATGCCTGGACAAAGAGCTCAGCTACTTCCAGCTGACAAAGAAGAGAGGAATTAAATGTAAACACTGAGGGTTACGCCAGGCAACAAAGAACTCAATAATACAGACAGATTACAGAAAGCCCGCTGGACTCCCAGCTCAGCGCAGCTTCATTTACCCTGGAGTCATTCCACCGCGTTAGACCCCACAGGATCCGCCAGCTTCACAAAAGCTGGAAAACCTGCATTTTCAATTTCGAGAGCCGAGCTCGGCAAGAATGTGAGAGGAATGAGCTTATCTTAAATTAGCCGCTCTCCAAGTGTTAACTCAGACTCCGAGTGATGTGAATTTGCTTCTGCTTGCATCAGGAAGGGAAATTCTACCTTAACAGTTTTGTTTGTCATGAATCACAGTATGACTTATGAAATATACATATACCCCACAATTTTAGATTTGGAATTTAAAAAAAATCCCATTTGGTTAGAATTCAGATTCACAGCTTTTATTTAAGGGTATTTTTATATTTTGATTTCAGGTAGAAATTACAGCACTCTTTATTCTTTATACATAGACCCCCATTTCAGGGTACCATAATGTTTGGGACAAATGGCATCTGAAGTTGTTTCTGATTAGTCAGGTGTGTTCAATTTTGCCGGAATAAGAGAGTTTTCAGTATCTAGTCTTGATTCTGTTATTGGTGTTTGTCAACATGAGTGCTGTTCAAATGAAAGTCCAGAAAGCCATTGTGTGACTGAAATATGAAAAAACCGTCAGAAGCATAGGTCAAACCTTAAGACCAGTTTTATAGTCCAGCAACAGTGTCGCTGCAACCGAAGATATGCACTGGATGTCGCTGGTTGCAGCAGAATTCAGGATATCATCTTGTGGTCACTGCGATGGTCACTGAAGATATAGGCCAGGGAAGATCTATATGGTTGATGACCAAGGAATTCTCACCCTAATTAAGAAAAATCTGCAAACACCGGTCCTACAGATCCGAAACACTCTACAGGAAACAAGCAGTGACTACTGTGCGCAGAACACTAAACAAACGGAACTAGAGAGGTTACACTGCAAGATGCAAACCTAACTAGTCAGCCGCAAAAACAGCATTACCAGGTTACAGTTTTCTAAGAAATACTTAAAAGAGCGTTCTGGAAAAAGGTCTTGCGGACAGATGAGATCAAGACACACTTGTATCAGAGTGATGGCATTGCAAGAGCAAAGTGTGGAGGCCAAAAGATCCAAGATCCAAAGTATCTATATATATATACACACACACTCACTTTATTAGGTACACCTGTTCAAGCGCAAACTGCGCCCGTTAATGCAAATATCTAATCAGCCAATCACGTGGCAGCATCTCAATGCATTTAGGCATGTAGACAAGGTCAAGATGATCTGCTGAAGTTCAAACCAAGCATCAGAATGGGGAAGAAAGGTGATTTAAGTGACTTTGAATGTGGCATGGTTGTTGGTGCCAGACGGGCTGGTTTGAGTATTTCAGAAACTGCTGATCTACTGGGATTTTCACGCATAACCATCTCTAGGATTTACAGAGAATGGTCCGAAAAAGAGAAAATATCCAGTGAGCGGCAGTTCTCTGGGCGAAAATGTCTTGTTTGATGGCAGAGGTCAGAGGAGAATGGCCGACTGGTTCGAGCTGATAGAAAGGCAACAGTAACTCAAATAACCACTCATTACAACCGAGGTATGCAGAAGAGCATCTCTGAATGCACAACATGTCAAACCTTGAAGCAGATGGGCTACAGCAGAAGAAGACCAACCTGGTACTAGCAAGGTGTACCTAATTAAGTGGCCGGTGAGTGTATATATATATATGTATGTAATTGCGACCAGTGAAAAAAATATCTTCATATATTTGGTGACCTTTATCAAAGCTCAGACCTTAGAATGCAAACTTCTCACTAAGATGTATAAAAACACGTTCAAATACTAACAAATAGCATTTACCACAAAAGTCACTAAGCCACAAACTAAATTCAGATTCTTGAAGAGGCATTGGTCCAAGATCATCAGAAAATTTCAAAGTAAACTAAGAAAACTATCCCGGTCGGTTACTCAAGGCTGGGAAAGGTTGTCTATCCTGTTGGAGGAAACTGTTACAAGTACATGTGGAAAAATTGTGATCCTAAAATATATGAATTTGTGCACTGGGGTTATATGGCACAGTGAATACCACCCCAAAGTCCCGTAATTGAAATGTGACAGTTTTCTAAATTGCTGGGTTGGTCAATTTGGCCTTGAAAAACCTCTAACATTGCCAAGGGGACATTATGAGAATATTCGGATATCTTTGATGTAATTTGTGGACTCAGAAACTCAAAACAAGTCTCTTTTATTTGACGTGATATTTCTTTTATTTTTTCTTCTCCCAAGAGCAAGGCTGAGACCACTACACTGATTTATCCAAAAGCAAACACTTAGAACTTGATATATTTCCTATATACTGAAGAGTCACTACCGCTGTGGAAAAATTCTATGCTCACATAATTGGTAGTTCATAGTTTCATGCTCCATATAACGTCCTCCAGCCAGGAGCTGATTAAGCATCAAAAAAACAAATTTTCAGACAGCAGCCAAATCTAGCCCTATATTCACTCTCAAATTCCCTGGGTAAGGACTGCAGCCGGATTTGCACCAGAGATCTGCTCCATGACACTGATGTGATATCGGGAAATGTGCATGAGAAATATTTATTTTTTTGTTCACATTAAAAATTCAAACGTCTTTAATATGCTGTTGTTTTTGGCCCTGAGGCTGGAAAAGCCTTTGATTAAATCAAACAAAGAATCGATACATACTAAAGTGCAAAAGCAATATTCCATTAAGTGAAATTAAAAATCAGGGAATTGATTTATATGCAACAATATACACTATACAGTATATACTTTCTATTACTCAGAAATGAGATGCAAACCCATACAATAGGTCATGTATAACTACTGAAATGTTTTAATACCTTAATTATTCTCTTCATATTTTTCTAATGCATCAACATGTATTACAAATATTCAATAATTTGTCAATTTCAAAATAAGACAATGTATAATCCTGTATGCAATACTCACACTGAAATGTGCATGAGAGAGAACCCTCATTGGATTGGTGGGTAAGATTGAACTGTGAACAGCGAGGCTCTCAGACAGAGCTCTCCACTAGCTTTTATATCACACTTCAGCTCTGAACAAAGCCATGACTGACAATACCCAAATCTTCTTTTTTAGATTACCCACCCTCCCACAACCGCAACCCCACACCAGCTCTCTCCCCTTAACTACCCCCATCCACCCACCCCTCCTTCTTTTGAAGGGAAAGTATGCAAATGGAGTGTTCGATTAAAGCAGCCATCTTTTTTTCCCTCTCTATTTTCCATCTGAAGCGGACCATCTCACCACCTGACAACAGGATTGGCCTTCCCATTCAGCAGCCTTCAAACCCCTGACGTTTGGGCTCCGGAGCCAGCCGCTGCTTCTAAAGAGAGCTCATTTAGTCATAATTAACCATTCCCTGCATTCTTCCAAAGTTATGGCCATTGTGCGCAACAACTGATGGGTTCATGCCACTTCGCTTCAAAACCACTTCTATCTTTTTGGAAATTTTACCCCTGAATGCACCGAAATCCCCCCCCTGCTATCGCCTGCGTGCAAACTTCCCAGCAACATGTCACGCATGGCAGCGGAACACAGTTTAGAAGAGGAATGCGTTAGAGGAAGCTGAGCAAAGATTTCATGGTGGGGCTCCCATCAAAGGGTGACTTACCCCAGGAATGGGTCTTGGCAGAGAATCACTCTTCAAAAACTGTATTACTGCCAATGACTGTGAAAGGGCACTTAGGCCTGTTCTTGAACAAATGACCACTGGTTTAACTAGGAATTATCGCCTCACGTGTGTATTTAACTGATCCTTTAGAGCAGGAGTGCTCAGTCTTATATGAAAATGCCAATAATGCTGATATGTGGATGCAAGTATTTTTTTTAGCCTAGCAGTAACACATCTGATTCTACTTATCAAGGTCTTGACTGAAGACTATGATTAGTTAATTAGTTGAATCAGGTGTCGTAGCACCAGGCTAAAACAAAGACCTGCAGCCACATTGGCCCTTTTTGAATAATACTGGACACCCCTGGTTTAGAGGTTTTAGAGCTGCCAGGGAGAGTCACATACAAACTCAGTGGCTCTTAGAAGCATACTTTCAAATGCTGGGAGTCCAAACTGGAGCCAAAATACATGATTTAATGGAAAACTGAAATAATAATAAAAAAATCTTTTTTTTTTTTTTTTTTAAATCAGGCAGCTGAGGAATTCTAAAACTGTTGTAGCAGAGCTGGCTTACAAACAGAAGACGTGATTTCTTGGAGAAATGCTTGAAATGGAAGATTATCCATCAACGCTCCTCATTAGACGAGCCCATATGTTATGAAAATGGATGTGTAGGCTGTCTAGCTATATCACTGTATAGCTGTCTGAATTTCCATATTTTCTGTGGTGCAACTTTTTTTTTAATCCGTAATTATACTGCATTTAATTCTGATACATCTGCCAAGGGTCTGACTTTAATGTCAAAGTAAACAGTGCGTTTTTTTCTACAGTCACTTTTTCTCTGGTGCAGGAAAAAGAAAATATTTAACCCAACTGCGATGACAGACGCTTATGGCAATTATCTGCAATTTTACAAATAAAAAAGAAGAATAATTGCAAAGCTTTAAACTGCTTCCAATTCTGACTCAGCCCAGGGATTACACCATCTGGCTGAGGTTTGATTGAGAGAGGCTGATCTCCCATCTGAGCTAATAATCTCCACTTTCTATCACTTTCAGCTCCGAAAAGCTCCCTCATTATCCACTTTTGCATTTCAGGAACTGAAAGTGCTGCTTTTGCCAGTTCATTTAAATAAAGCACTCATAAGATCGTCTGAATATTGTTGCAGATATCACAATATTAGGCCACTGTGCTTTTAGCACTTGCTTAGCAGTCAGATTTAAAGGTCATTATGCAACTAGGAAGAAAAAAACAGCTGTGATGAGAAAATGGATATTATATGAAGTAGGAAACAGACCAAGGGAACTGCAGTTTAAATAAGCAAGCTCTATCTGCTGTATTAGATCTTTTCATTGCATAAAGGAGTATTCAAATAGATTTAGATTTTTGATCTGACCAGTTAAATTGTAAACTATCATTTACTAACTGTAAAATGTTTGTCCACAGCATACAAATAATACAAAGTGTTACCATTTTGTATGTTTTACATTTGAGTTAGCCGTTCATCAGACTTGAACATAACATACTGTGCGACAACTTTGATTAATTGAGATGAAAATGAATGGCAGTTCATTTACTCATCAGATATTCCGAGCCTGTTGGTGTGTACGCTGATTTGAATATTGATTTGGGAAACATCTGCAGAGGCATAAAAATGTGCAGTTTACTCAAACTGAATATCACAGTTTAGGACAGATAAAAGGATATAACAGTGTCGTACAAATTTTTTCAGGTTTATCTGAAATAATCAATAGATTCTTTCTTTGCTGCTAAATGAATTGTGTGCGCTGTGTTGCCTGTGCAATTGTAAGGAGGCAGAAGCCTATAATTACCAAGTGAATGGAGAGTGACTTAAGAGACAGAGAGAAAGAGAGAGGGAGCGAGTGCATGCCTGTGTGCATGAGAGCGTGCTAAAGAGAAAAGGAGTGTGTGTGTGTGTGTGTGTGTGTCTGCGTGCTTGTGTGTTTGTGCGTATGTATGCATGAGTGTTTTTGTCCAGCAGACAGAATATGTGTGCATGCATCACAGACTGCGAAAAGAGAGGGAGAAAGAGTGTGCATGTGCCAGAAAGAGAGTGAGAGAGAGTGAGTGCGTATGAGAGCAAGGAGATAGAGAGAAAGGGAGAGAGAAAGAGAGGGGGAGGGAGAGAGTTGGGGGATTTACACAGCTCTGTAAGGAGATTATGCTAATGGTACTCATTGGCAGTCAGGTCTCCTCCTCCCATGTCAGAGAGATGGCATTTGTCCCCTCCAGTGATAAACACATTATACACAAAATCAATTCCTTTTTCTGCACAGTAATTTTCCCCATTGGGCTTTATCTCTCTCCTCCCTGTCTTCCCTCCAGCAGGGATCGCTTCCTGTGACTGGCTAATGAGCTGGGGGGGCCTCTCTGTTTCAGAGGGCACCACCTGCCCGGGAGTCGCGACCCCTCCCCACGCCGCCGCGCCTAGTGCTCTCGCCGTAGCACCCGCTAACTAGCCGTCTCGGCCAGCAGAAAGAGGAATTCATCAGATCGAATCCCCTGAACTGTCAATCACCAGTGCAAGAGATCTTCACACTCGCACACTCCCCAGGCTGAGAGAAAGAAGAAAAGGACTCATCTAGTGTGAAGAGGAGAGAGAGGGAGGAGGGGCAGGGAGCAGAGTCCTGAAGGGGGGATATAAACAGAGAGCAAGAAAGAAATAGAAGGAGGGTAGGGAAAGAGATGGCAAAGACACAGGCTAAGAGAGTAAAACAGAGAGAGACGGATGGGAGAAAAACAAAGAGATGCTGGGGTTGGGGAGGGGGCTATGCAATAGGCTAAGCTAAAGAAAGTGAAATTTGAATTTAGGAGAGGAGAGTGATGCAAGAGGGAGGGGGAGAGTGAGCAGACAGGGAGGGGAGGGAAAAGAGAGCAAAGAGGTGAGAGGAATCGTTTCTGAGGCAAGAATGTTGATGGATAAACAAAACTAGTTAAAACTGGAAGAACAGGAAAAAAACACAATTTCCAAAGTGTGAAAATCCATCATGTGTTACGTTTAATGGATTTTACTGTGAGTAGCTTTACATGGTAAATATTGTTAGTTATATTTTAGTTACTTTATGCTGCCGACTCGCTGTTGCACTGTAGACACGTATTTTAGTGGGGTTCTTCTTAAATGCATAATGATAAAATCCTTACCCCAAAATGTATACAATCAAACATGTATTTGGTAAAAGTCCAAAAGGTTGGGATCTGAATAATTGCTAAAACACAGAGTGAGGAAAATAAACATTAAAAATAGGACCAAGGCATGATCTAGCTGTATGTCTTTCTATAAAAGCAAGTGGGGAACCTAAAATAAACTAGTGCCAGAGAAATGAAGCCATTTAAATGTCTAGGTCCACAAAGGCAGCCCCTAAATACAAAGAAGGGTCTTTTATGGGGCTCCTGAAAAATATGGTAAACTGTTATTTCTTCACTTCCTGCAACCACACGCAAGATTATTTCCTGAGCCCAAAGGACTAAGCCAATGTGCAGACCACCACAGAGGAGAGGAGAGAGAAACACAAAGCAAACGGGGGAAAAAACTAAACAGAATAACAGATGCCAGCCCCACACCCCCTCAAACAGCACTGATGTCCATTTCAAATCTTCCCTGCACTTTTATCATCATAAACCATCTACAGGGCTCATGGCGAATTCGGCTGTCCTTGCCCACGGTGTCTTGCTGGAGGAAATTCTAGACACTTCAGGGAGGGATTTTGCCTCTGAGATCAAGATGGAAGGAAAAGGCAAATGATTTCACGGTCCATACCATTCTTAAGGGTGAATTTGACTCTTTTGAGAGTTCAGGTAGGAAAGTTTGAGGACTTTCTTAAAAGGTTGCATTCGCTTTTTTTCATTTGTTTGGCCGATGCAGAGCACTAAATTATTTTTTTTCTACTGCAACAATTACTTTTCCATATATACACATCATTTTTGCAATTGTAACTTTTTGCAATTCTAACACATATACATGAACACCAGCAGTACAACTACAGCATACACTATTTTCATTTTGAAGCAAATGTCAAGACATTTTATCTGTTAATATTTAAAACACCAACAGAAATGGGAATAATTAATACTTGGCATTAAAAGGGAAATATAGTGCATTAGCCAAAGGATTCATAAATTAATATATTTAAGAGTTTGTACATGTCTTCATTGTGAACGTACAGACAATGTTTCTTTTGCCTTCCATATCTTCAGAGACAGATAATCAAACTACATTTCATTATTAATAAAAAGACTAAAGAGATGAGAAGCTATTACTAATGAACAAGGCAGCTTTTTCATTTAAAAAGCTGGTGAATTATTACATTAAATAATATCAGACTAAAAATTTAAAATCTGATGTTTTTGTTCAGAATAAACTTCTAATATAAATGTAAATGCACAAAAAATGAAAGTGTAGGTATTGATATTCCAGTATCAAAAACCTTGATCTTCTAGGCATAACCACTTTGAAGTTAAAGCCTACTGAGCCAGTTACCTAGAAATTTAATTTATCTCTGATTTTGCTTAATACAGTTAATTGCCTACCTAGCTGCACACAAAAGCCAGCTGAAATGTAAGACAAGCTGTAATATATTAAGTGAATTGTCCTTGTAGCAACCAATATCCTGGACAGGCATTTAATAAAGTTACCATACTAAAATATAAGCGGAAATAATAAGAGGAAAATATGTTTGTACGTTCTGTAAATATAATGTATACACATTACAAAGCTGTTTCTGACAGTCTGAATATGTAATATTCATATGGAATATGGTGCTATATGCTGTGTGGGGGAGAGAATGCCAGAGACTGTTTTCCACACTACTAATCACACAGCATACTACAGGATATCTACCGCTAACTGAAAAGGGATGCACCTCCAACTGACAACAACTGGCAACTTGTAGGCACCTGATGAGAAGCTGAGGACACTGATGCAACAATAACCCAAGGAACATATACCATATTGTCACAGAAAACTCAAGAGTCTACTATTTGCTTATGCACTTGGCTAGAATTGATGCTAATTTTCAATTTGCACTGGTGGATATCATGCTTTACAATTTCGGCTATCAAAGTAAATTGTTTTATATTGCCAGCTAGCTTACTTGCAGTATCTTAACGTTTGAACCTTAGCTAGCAACGTAAAACAATATACTGCAGGTAAGCCAGCTTGCATTATAAAATGTATTTTGCAGCGGACAACCTACAGGCTTGTACTTTGATAAAACCAGTGATGACATTCTGTGTTTCCCCCTTTGAAACAAGAATAAATGATTATAGTCTGTTTGTTTACATACTGAAGTCAATACAGGTTTCCAGGAAGCAGAGCCAGGTGGACTTGACGTCACTGTTTGGGGTACAGCCCTGGGCGGTTTGTTCACTGGGCACCCAAATGAGTGGACATCGATGTCAGTGGGGAGATGTGAAACCCTGGGGCAGCCAAAATGGCAGCCAGGCAGAGTCTGCCTTCTCAGATAAAGAGCTGGCTCCAGCACACATTAAATGCCAGCTTTCTGTGGGTCTTATCTTCAAAGTGACAAGAAGACAACTAGCCAAGTATCTGTTTAGGGGCCAAGCATGGACAGCACTGGACACAGACACAATCACAATGGGCTCCTAGTCACAAACACAGCAATGGAAACCACTGTAACATACCATATATCAATTAATTCACATTTACCTTATAGAGTTCAAAAGTGCACAGTATTGTGGTCCTACTGTGTCATATCATAAATGACAGGCTTTAATTAGCTTCACATCATTTAAAATTCAGTTTACTTCAAGGAATAATCACATATATCACAGAGCTGTTTTAAAGCACATTTCTGGTAAATTCAGACTAATTGATGCTGTAACAGTGCGTCAAAACCCATTCTTTGAATCCTCAGAAAGTGTTTGTACCAACATCGATCAGCCAAAATTGCTAACTGATAAATCTAGGACATAGGTTCACAAAAATAAAAATATATTATCTGAAAAACCTTCGCAAAGTCAAAAAATCGATGTGCCCTGACCTTCATCAAAAATATGAAGTCTGTTTCAGGTTCTCTCCTCGAGCTCGGACAGCAGATTTCTGCCCAGGGCAGAAACTTCACGCGGCCCTTTGATGACTTTGGCGTTATTTTACAGCGAGGGGTGAAGAAGCGGGTAGAGCTGGGAGCCGAAATGGAGGCCGGGCAGCGCGGGGGGGGGAGGGGCGGGGGCCCATTGTCTCCCTCGCCATCATTGTTGTGATGACATTGTCCTGTGCGCGTTCATGCATGGCCCCGCTCCGACGGCGCTTTGTGCCGGCATTACACAGGCCTTTTCTCAAAGCAGAAATCCAGCACAAAGGCCGTCTGCTGGGAATAGCCTCCCCTAGCCCAGAAAAAAACACCGCCTGGCTGCAGCCCCTGTATAAATAATACAATATAAAACATGCTCAGGTCCGGGTAGACTTTGCTCCATGCATTTCAAGCCCCTTTTCCAGCTGGGCAGTCTACTGACGGAGAAAAGCATAAATATTCCATTAATTACTACACCATATCTATTATTTATTTTGTGCAGCCCTGTTTATAATGAAGCTCTTGGTTTTGTATCGTTTTTGTTTGTGATTATTACTTTTTTCCCAAAGAGCACATGTGGAATATGGCCTTTCTGTCAAAGACCTCCCACTGCTCCTCCACAATCCCCATAAAATCTGTTTTTTTTTCCACCCACAATCCTTGCTTATTAATAACTGCTTCTGTGTTGAAGACAAATCACTGTGAGAGGCTCAAACTGTCAGGCTATTCAGGGCCCTTTGACAAAAAGAGAATTTTAATCAATGCCACAGCAAAGCAGACAATAAAGCTCGCAGTGGGCTAACTTCCGTTTGGAGCGGAACATCGCCTGGGTTCAATGACAATAGCACCACTGTGATGCTGTTTATCTCTAAAAACATGGCTGGTCAGTTTCCAGCGCAATGTCCTTGGGATTAAAATCCAATTTACGTACTAGTTAAAAGGGTGATGGCCATGTGAGGCTTCATTTGTGAAAAACAACACACAACCTATCACTGAGGAGCATATCCCCTACTCCTATTTCAAAATGACTATTTACATTTCCTACTTATTTGGCGGATACTCCTTCCCATAGCGATTTACAAAGAATGAATGTAAGGATATGTGAATCCCAGCTCAGTGATTCTGACTGTAAACAATCAAAAATGTATCACTGTATAAAGCAATGCTATCCAACCACTGTCACCAAAAAGTACCATAATAAAGGGGGAAAATTAAGTCCGATATCATTCATTGGAAAACAACAGCATGAAATCCAGCAAGTCTTATAGAGCTAGGAGAGAGGCGAGCTTAGAACTTTGGAACCAAGGTGTACCGTGCGTGGGATTTAAATATGGTCAGTGGTATGCAATAATTCATTACCAAATAATTACCAAATAACCAATAATGCCATGAAATAGGGACATATTTCAATATGATATAGTAAGGCTGTATGAAATCCCAGTGAGCAAAAGCCGTCTAGACATCTAGCAGGGAGGAAATCTAGGCTGAGAGACGTTTTGACATAAACGGACTAGGTTGTTCCCAATGTAGCCTGGCTACATCCTAGTCGACTGGAGAACTTAACTCAACCAAATGTAGCTGGGCTTTCACCTGGACACCAAGACAGCGTTTTACTAACTGTCCACCATATGCTCACCAAAAAATGTTCACTGGGATATGACAGAAGGCAATACTTTAGGCTGCATACAGTGCGCCATTGAGAAGGCTGTGGCTCTGTGAGAACAGTACCTGGCTGGCTCCTGAGGGGGCCAGGTCAGCTGGTCAGTGCTTGCTGTTGGACGTCCCTTTGCTGTGGCCACCTGTCTTCCCACACACTTGAATGCTGTCCCCTGTCTCAGACTGCAGTTTAACATTTGATACAGTGAAGATAGAAGACACTGCAAAAACAAAAGACAGAAAAACATGTCTTTTGAAACAGACTGCAGGCACAGCAATTACAAACTAATTTCAAAAATGGATTTAATTATCCAAAGGAATGAGAAAATTTTCTTATACTCTGAAGGGACTGAGACCAAAATGCCCCCAGGCCCTGATTAATATGAGCTGGAATAGCACAAACGCACTTCCAGAAAGACCCAAAGATTACTGAAAACACAGCTGTGAAGTTTAATCAAATTAACAAATTACATTTTAAATGTTATTTTCAGCCACTGGAAAAGGGTGGCAATCTGTTCATTTTTTTCCACAAAACAAACAGAATTTATCCCTGTGTGCCATTTTAAGCCTTTCCAAGAATACTACAAGCAGCCAAATACCTCAACTTCAAATAGGATTCAACATGTCAGAACCACACTGAATAGAAACAACATAAATACACATATGTGGATAGATTATAAATCTCTATATGCCCCCCCCCTGCTGCAACTCTTTTCTGAAATGACTCCATCCACGCATGTACACTGGCAAAATTACTGTAAATACACCGCTCACTCTTCAAATAAAAACCCTTCATCATAAAAAAGGAATCACACTATTGAACAATCATTACCAGGCAAGCTCCTTAAACTGAATTGATTCAATAAATATTTACATGCATAAACTAGCAAGATGCCAAAAAAAGAAATAAAAAATAAACTATAAAAGAGGCTGTATTACTTGTGGTAAAGTTGTTGAGACACTGAATGGCATTTGCGCAGCTGAGTAACGCGATCAGTAAATTTAGGCACTCAATAAGTAATTTTTTAAATAAGATTCAGTCATACTTAGTGGACCATCAAGGTATTACACACATTAATTACATTTAGAACATTTTTAAAATATGAGTTAGGAAGGTCTGATTATGCTCTTATGGGGAGACGCTGAGGAGCCACAGCTTGTGCTTTAGCAGTGCTCGTCTATCCGGTTGTGTGGTTGTGGAAAACACTATGCTTCCAGAACAACCTCAGCACTGTGTCTGGTAATGAGCTCTAACTATTTTCACCATGTGTGGTTATCTTTATCGTCTTACTCCAAGAACCAGGATCCTCCAGATGTTGTTTTTTTTATTTTCAATTTTTTTTCCTTCACTTGAGGCAGTTAGTGCAGCCCTGGTTTAAAAATATAATCCTTTCATCTCCATTCTTCCCTTCAAATGATCTCAGCTCCTGCCAGCGTTTCAGCGCTAACCGAGGATATGTCTCTGCCAGCGCATATCGCCTTATGGCTTTCCTTGTGCAAATAACCTGCTGAGAGATGATGAAGGAATTAATGCAGGGAGAGGGGGGGGGATCTTAATCTGTGAAATTACAAATTAAATTCTCACATTAAAACTGCCACCCCTGAGGTATTTTCTCTCCCCGTGCTTGAAGGCCCTGCTCCTGTTTGTTCGCACATCGCAGCTGTTAATGTCTCAGAAAGGCTGCTCTGTGTCAGAGGGCCAGGTGCAGGCTGCCAGTACGAAGGCCTTTACTGCACTGACAGATCGGGGCTTAGCTACTGTCTGATAAAACAGGGATGCAACTGCGCAATAGGGCCGCATTATCACCACAGATTCCTGGTGCTCTGTTCCCCCTGAAACAGGCCCAGTAAGCTCCCAGTGGGGAGCAGCGCAATCCAGCTATGACACGTCAGTGGTAAATGACTGGATAAAGATGTCACAATTAGCGACAGGTCCCTCGCTCTCTCTTCCTTAACAAAAGAACATGGCATACCAGTTGGTGACAAATGCCGTGAGCATTTTTAAAAGAGAGATTCCTTCACCCACCAGCGGGAGTGCTGTTGGGCCAGGCTTCAGTTGGGCTGAACATGAGTGTTAGTCTGCCAGGACTGTGGGAGTTTTTCTATATTGTATGTTCACAACAGTCTGCTTTTGATGGTTTTTAATTGTTCCTACTTCTTACTCTTATAATATATGTAGCATGTTTCCCTGGAATCCATATTTCACAATTACAGTCTGCCTTTAACTTTTTTAAAAAGAACAGCACAAAAAAAAAATGGCAGGATCCATTTATATGATTACTGAAGAATGCTACACTCAGACTACTCTGGGAACAGTATCATTTATTGGCAGTATCTACGGCTGGGTGACAGGACATCAAAGGGCATCTACGCAGTGAGTGTTGGCACCATTCCTGAAAGCGATTTCCACGTCAGTTGTTGAAAATGTACATAATTACCTTGTTTTTGTTTAATGTGACATGGGAAAGTTCCAGGGATTAAGCTTTCCCCAATCCAAGGGGATTCAGCAGATCAGATGAAAGTTTCTCAGATCTGACAGAGATGAAATGCTGTTCACATTTTTTACACCAATACGAAGCTGCAGTTATAAGAGATATAACTGAGAAACATACATTCCTTTTTGGGTTCTGCAGTCGCTAAGTGTTAAGCACATACCATGATTCACAAAAGAGCACAGATGTATTTCCTTCGGGCAAATAAGTTAAGGGGAAAATATTTTTCAACTTGAAAATTGCAAATGTCTGTAGGTATATTATGCACTGATGAACAGTCTGGAATCATTTCTTCAGCCTCTCCGCTCCAGTCCTGGAGGTCCACAATCCAGCCATTTTGTAAAAGCACCATCACCCTCGTAACTGAAGCGGAAGACTATGCTGGTTAAATGAGACGGACATTAGAAAACAGCGGAGAAGAAAGGACACTGACTGTCAGGCAGCTCCCAGAGCCGCGGGGGAAGATGGCTGAAGTACTCGTGGCTGAGGGCCGCCTGCGCAGACAGCCGGTTCTTTGGGAAGCACTGGAGAAACCTGGAGGCCAGCTCCTCTGCGTGATCCACATAGCCCAATCTGAAACAAACATAAAACAAGAGAGCAACATGTTCAAAACAGGGACGAGCACAAGGCCACTTCCTATCAGAACAAACTGATATTTCAGTTAAATTCAGATATTATCCATTATTATGATCTCAAGACATGTAGCAGACACTCTTAATTAGAGCAGCCTACACAGCTCATTCTTTACATAGAATTTATACAGCTGGATATTTTCTGAAGCAATCTGGGATAAGTACCTTACTCAATGACTAACCTGGTAATCAAACCTACAACATCTGAGCACTAGCACAGTGTCCTAAGCATTATGCTACAGTGATGCCCCAACCGTACAGCACATTTACTGAAGTAATATTTATTGATGCCTGTCGGTTAAAGTCAGAGGTGGAAAATCCAGATCATAAAAGTCCTCCCAGTATTTTGTTCCTATCACCGGAATTTGCAAATTAGCACAATTCTTCAGCCAGGCGGTGGAACTAATTAGTGAAATCAGCTGAATGAGTTCACCAGCGAAAGAAACAAATGGCAGGACTTTTACTTTCCGACACCTGGACTTTCCATCTGTGGTCAAAGTGTCTTTGATCATAACAAGGTCAGAAATGAGAAACCGTAGGCATTGCACAAGTAATATCTCTAATATCAGAGAGCAACAGGTCAGCTCTGAAAAGAAAACATCTAGTGATAGCAATCATAAATGAAACTGAAAGTCGGCATACACAGAAGAAATCAGCAAGATGGCAGCAGCACCATGACGAGCCATTCAGCTGTGGCGGTGGGCTGGGGGGGAGAGACCAGCAGGCCTGGAATGCTGGCTGCCCTGAGGGAGCAAGCCTGAATATGCACCGGCTCTATGACCATATTATCCGGCCTACAAGGAAGCACCCAGAGTGGCAGTGTGATGTTGTTATGGAACAGGCTCTCACACCTGCCTGTGGTCTCTCATATTGTCATGCAGACAAACAGGAACATGGTTGTTGCAGAGGAGTCACTGTTTATATAGGCTGTAAAATCACCCCAAATGGTAACCATAATTTAACTTCATATGCTACTACATGAGGAAGAACACATAATCTTTGTTTTTGTAGCTTCTATTTATTTAGTTCTGTTCACTTTATTTTGGTCTATCGTGAAATCTCACAAAACTAAAAAAAAGTTTACACAGAAATTTTATCTCAAAATATTTAAATAATATGAATTTTCATGTTTTTATGAATAGCAACAATCAGATTTGAATGCAATATTCAGTGCAGCGAGGGGAATTCCAGTAAACTCTGGGTAGATGATGGTTGGCCCGGCTTGCGTGACAGGGCCGTCATGCGACACAGAAACCCAGGGAGGGGGCTAATCGCAGGGTTGGGCTCACTGAGCATGACGATGCGAGCACGGCCCACAGCAGATGTGCACACGCCCTACTGCCAGCCTGCCTCAGCCTAGCATTTAACCTCCCCAGCCAGCCTGCCTCAGCCCAGCATTTAACCTCCCCAGCCTGCCTGCCTCAGCCCAGCCTCCGTTCTCCCCAGCCAGCCTGCCTCAGCCCAGCCCGTCTTCCCCAGCCTGCCTCAGCCCAGCCCCCGTCCTGCCCAGCCAGCCTGCCTCAGCCCAGCCCCCGTCCTGCCCAGCCAGCCTGCCTCAGCCCAGCCTCCACCTGTCCCAGCCAGCTTGCCTCAGTCCAGCCCCCGTCCTCCCCAGCTAGCCTGCCTCAGCCCCTGCCCTCCCCAGCCAGCCTGCCTCAGTCCAGCCCCCGTCCTGCCCAGCCAGCCTGCCTCAGCCCAGCCCCCGTCCTGCCCAGCCATCCTGCCTCAGCCCAGCCCCCGTCCTGCCCAGCCAGCCTGCCTCAGTCCAGCCCCCGTCCTGCCCAGCCAGCCTGCCTCAGCCAGCCCCGTCCTGCCCAGCCATCCTGCCTCAGCCCAGCCCCGTCCTGCCCAGCCAGCCTGCCTCAGCCCAGCCCCCGTCCTGCCCAGCCAGCCTGCCTCAGCCTAGCATTTAACTTCCCCAGCCAGCCTGCCTCAGCCCAGCCCCCGTCCTGCCCAGCCAGCCTGCCTCAGCCCAGCCCCCGTCCTGCCCAGCCAGCCTGCCTCAGTCCAGCCCCGTCCTGCCCAGCCAGCCTGCCTCAGCCCAGCCCCGTCCTGCCCAGCCATCCTGCCTCAGCCCAGCCCCCGTCCTGCCCAGCCAGCCTGCCTCAGCCCAGCCCCGTCCTCCCAGCTAGCCTGCCTCAGCCCCTGCCTCCCCAGCCAGCCTGCCTCAGTCCAGCCCCGTCCTGCCCAGCCAGCCTGCCTCAGCCCAGCCCCCGTCCTGCCCAGCCATCCTGCCTCAGCCCAGCCCCCGTCCTGCCAGCCAGCCTGCCTCAGTCCAGCCCCGTCCTGCCCAGCCAGCCTGCCTCAGCCTAGCATTTAACGTCCCCAGCCAGCCTGCCTCAGCCCAGCTCCCGTCCTGCCCAGCCAGCCTGCCTCAGCCTAGCATTTAACTTCCCCAGCCAGCCTGCCTCAGCCCAGCCCCCGTCCTGCCCAGCCAGCCTGCCTCAGCCCAGCCCCCGTCCTGCCCAGCCAGCCTGCCTCAGCCCAGCCCCCGTCCTGCCCAGCCAGCCTGCCTCAGCCCAGCCCCCGTCCTGCCCAGCCAGCCTGCCTCAGCCCAGCCTCCATCCTCCCCTCTGGCTCGCTATCGAGAAACCATCTCCAGGGAGAGAGCGAGGACAGAAACGGTCCCTTCCTCCCTCTGAACTCGGCGTTTCTCATTTCTTTCCCCATCAGTCTCCCTTATCAGCCTGGCTGAAGCCTGTGGATTAGCGCACACGGACGACGCCGGGGAGATCATATCCAAGCCAAGACACTGAACTTCTGAACCCCAGTGGGGGGAAAAAATAAAACTCTGCCAACGGGAGAAAGTATGTACAGTGACAAACCCAGGCAGTAATTAGGGCCACGGTACGTAAAATAAACACGACATTTCCCCACACAACCACCTTAATTCCACATTAAACAGAGTTCTGCTCGGGTTGTCCTAACAGCACAGAAATTCATGGAGGTCTTTACAGACCAAGCATGTAAACATGGAAACCCTGGGACTACACTAGTTTTCATAAGTTTAATTTGTCAGGTTGATTCTGTTTCTGATAATCAGTTTTTTTTGCCAAATTATCAGCAATGTACTATAAATACATCACCCAATGTACAGTATAGCAGCGTATGTCATTCCAAGTTATTACATGGTAGTGTACTAAAAAGCCAAATGGCGTCTTCCACACAGTATACTACCATGCTTCTCATATGACTCATAACATCAATAAACTCCTGAAAGTGACCAATTCTGTTAATCTAATTAGGTCTTATCATATGAGCCATGTTAAAATGAAATCCATTGTGTGACCTCCGCAGCAGAAGACAAGGAAGATAATGCAGAGTTTGTTATCATTATAGATCTAAAAAGTGTGTTGATTAACGCATTCTGCACTGCTAATTCCATCCACCTGCGTCAACTCCCTGGTGTTTGGAACAGTTGTGCGGGTGCTAGTCATCTCATGGAGGGAGAAAAACATGTCTGTGATCAATATCTCCACAAAGAATCGCCCAGCACACAGCCGAGAAGGCTGATAACATGTGCCAGAAGAGAGCATTCCTTCTTTTTTTTCCATTACAAAACTACAACCGTGGACTTTGGAGCTTTGGTAGTGAAACCACCATGTTGTTAAACACCACCTGCTTCCAACACCCTTAGTGCTACCGCTGTTTTTTGCATTTGGCTCATGCAGAAACCCATACATTCAGCCAAGCATTTTGGACAAATTCTTTGTTAACTTGTCAAAACACCAAACTGCTTTTGCTGTGCCCAAAACCCAGAAACCTGTGTAAACATAGCCAACATGTTCCATTCGATTCACAGGGCATTACTTCCTTCCAAGAAGTGTATTCTACCATACCCATTGCCATATACATTCTGTTAAAAACAAAGGGTGTGTCTTAATACATGAAAGAAGTCTGTAGTATAATGATAAACTGAGTGAAAAAGTAAAATATGTCCACCCATCCATTTTCTTAATCTGTTTATTCCTGGCCAGGGTCACAGGGGTCACCCTTGGAGCCTATCCCAGCATGCAGAGGGTGAGAATCAGGAATATAGCCTGGACAGGTCGCCAGTCCATTCCAAGGCCGATACACCATTCACTCACACATTCATACCTACAGGCAAGGTTTAGAGTCTCCAATTAGCCTACTGCCATGTCTTTGGACTAGGAGGAAACTGGAGTACTTGGCAGAAACCTATGTGGACACGGGGAGAACATGCAAACTCCACACAGAAAGGCCCTTGGTCAGGATTTGGTACCTTCTTGCTGTGAGGCGACAGTGCTTTTCACTGCACCACCGCACCGCCCTAGTAAAATAAGTAACCGTGTTAGTAGGGAAAATATGGACATCAACATGCTAATTTAATTCTTCCCCTAAAAATGAAAATTTATGTAAACTAACTATAGTATGCTTTACCTTATAACTATTGTATTATTATTTACACTAAAATCTATTCTCAAAGAAGACACAACAGACATTTTCCATCACTGTCTCTTTGCATAAAGTACTTTATTTGTGCACAAAAATGCAGGTATAGCCCTCAAACAAATGAATGTATGAGACAGAGAGGAAGCCCAGATCTCTCTCTCTAACTCAACATAATGGGTTTGCAGGGCCAGAGCTAAATCTATAGAATGAAAATGACTGTTTAACAGTTTTACTGAAAGCAGGAAGAATGTCCCTGTTATTCCTACTGGTAGAGGGCTCTCGGGTTCTGTATCATCTTCATCGAAACTTGGCACGCGATGAAAGGCTGAAAATAAGCCGCAGTAGTTAACATTCCGCGGGATTCTTTCTTCACATATTTATTTCCTCATAGACTGGACAGGGGCCAGAGTGATCAGAAAGAGCGGAACACACAGAGTCCACGGCCATGAGAAACACATTTCTGGCACGCCGGGCTGTTCCGAATCAGGCCCCCGAGACGCTGGTCACTGGAGGGGTCGGACGAGACGCACACATTCTCGCTCTCGTTCCGTCTTTCCGTCTCTCTGCCTGTCTCTGTTCATAATTGGGATCGCTCAGACTGGCCGTTGAAAGCACAATGAGATGAATGTGGCTGTCTGCTGGCCCCTGATATTCCATGTGACCCAGAGGCCAAAAGAGACTTTAAAAAGCAGTAGCATTAATAGCTCTCAGAGTGGCCCGATTCTTGGCCTGGGTTTCGGCCACACAAATTTCATTCTCTTTTGCATCAGGCTCACATGCTGTACTGTATGCATATTTGCTTCAAAGGAAATTTCAATTGGTCTCAATATTCCGCGGATTACAGGCATTTTCTAAAGAGAGGAAGTGGAGCAGTTTGCATTGACATTCAGGCAAAAGGTGGCTTACAATTCTGCTCTGCCTGCATCCCATCTGTGCAGAGGTCCCATATTCTGCTAAATCCAGAGAGAATATGAGATCTGCTCTGTTTGTGCTTTATAAGAACAAGGAAAAACAAATTAATTCTGTTAATTAAACCAGCATCGCAGGTATTTTGCACCATAGGGAGCAGTACATTATGTTAAATATCAGTTTAAGTATACTGTGCATCACTTTTTTTGAGATTATATTTTTTTCTGGTGTATCTGTTGATCAGGAATGGTTGGGTACTAATCTCGTATCTGAAATATCAAACTTGCATGCAGAAAAATAGCAAATGCCATTGTGGCAGGGCTCGGTTTGTGGGAGAGGTTCGGGGCAGTCTGAGGACCACGCCTACTGGTTAAGTAGGCACACGCACCTGGAGTGCATCCGTAATTAATCCAGGTATTTAAAGTGTGCTCTCTTCCCAGTAGGTGTCTGTGACCGAGGAAAACGCGAGCCGAGAGAGAGGGAGACAAACCACTAGCACGAGAAAGGCTGGAAAGGGTGTCATAGTTTCGTTATTTTTACTCCGATCCCGTGAGAGTGAAGGGCAAAGCTGTTTTGTTGTTTTGTAATAGACTGGATTCTCTCTCTCTCTCTAAAAGTATGTAAATAAAGACCGGAATATTTCCAGATTCACGTATTTCCCTGTGTCCAACTCTTCTGTTCAGAAAGGGGTGTGTCGCGGTGTGTGACAGTCATGTAATTTTTCTTTTATACCTCAATGAAATGTTTGTACAGAAGATCATGACCTGTCTACACCTGTATATCATACATACAGATTTATATTGATAAATTTACCAATTTGGGGACTTGCTTTTGTTGAACTACTGTACAACTCAAAAGGGATGGTGCTAGAGCAAAGGCCTAATTCACCAAGAACTTGTTTGTCAAGATTGGTGCTATTTATGACTTCTGAGAACCAGGAACTCCCACTCCTAATTACTTTCAGGGTCTTTTACTGTACAAAATATCAGTCTTGCATTTTCGAAAACAGCTATAAAAGCATACAGTACCACTGAGATACATGGTTACTTGTTTAAGCTTCAGAAAGATACACAATGTATGTCCCATGGTTTGTATGAGTTCTCAGTCTTTCAATTTTTTTATTTTTTAAATTGATCACATTAAAAGGAAACTGCATAAAATGTTCTCATTTAACAATGAATGCATTATGTATGTGCATTGGAATTATTTCTACATATTATATGATATACTAAAAGTATCCTTTTGAGACAAAGTGAGCAAACTGCCTGCCAAACACATGAATCTGATCTAAATAGCAGAACAATTTTAAAATACAAAAACCTATTTCGTCATTGTGAAGAAAAACTGTTGAAAACTCGCATACACAAATTGTCAGAAAATTCTGCCTGAAAAGCAAACAGAACACATCCTTACACAATGCCAAAACAACCCATCTCCCATTCCAATGAACCCAATTTCTAAATTAGAAGCCTGCATCATTAGCGGATCTCTGGAGTTTTTCAATATTTAGACCAAGTTACCGATTCAATTATTTACACAGCGCAGCTCGCTGGCGCTGCGTCTCTCGGCAGACCTGGGATCAAGCGCATGGATTTTTACTGAACAATCACACTGCAGCACAGTAGGAGCCTGGCAGAACACATCCATTGAAGTCTTTCTCCCAGGATAAAAAAAAAAATGTCTTTATTCTTTTTTCTTTTGTTTCATTTTTAAATGCATTTACAATCCTCAATTATTTTCCCCATCTCCATATGCCCGTTTAGGTTTGGGAGCCACTGTGAATTATTCAGCAGTCTCGCCCGTCGTGGCGCGCTAGGCTGGCACGCAGGGGCAGCGACGGGCGGCTCGCCGCTCGGGTTTGCGCCCCGCCTCTCCTCCTAGGGTAAAATCCCACAGAGCGGGTCAACCACGCAGTCAGCTGCGTGGCAGATGGGGGCTGGGCCCATTAGGAGGGGGTCAAAGGTCGAATGGCTCCCAGCTCAGGATCAAACTTTCAGACCGCGGAGTGACTGCGCAGCAGCGCACTGCTGTGAACAACTTGCCCATTTACTAATGGCCCCCGTCTCAGATTCCAGACGCATGCCACTCAGCATGAGGGGGCAAAGTGAAGCATATTTCCCCCCTACCACAACACTGGTACCACAGCAGCAATTGTGCTGGTGCTTCTGAAAGGTTCCCTTGACACCCATCCGGAGTAATCAGGTGGGTATGATCAGAATCTCATGCCACGCAGATCTGGGTGAAAGGGCATGACCTGTAGTGGTCTCTGACCTGTAGAGTAATCTCTGACTTTTGCGGGGAAGGGGGACTTATCATCTGACAGAAGCAACAGCAGTGTTTACATTGTTCCAATATTCAAACTTTCTGTGTGTGTTCCTTTTCCCAGTGAATTCTGGGAAACGCCACACTGAAGATAACTCTGTAGGGTTCTCTGTTTGCTCTCTAGCCTGGGGGGAAATGATTGCATCTCAAAGCAGAATGAACAGGCCGGCCTCCCAGAGCCCTGTAATCGAACTCTGTTTCACCCACTGAACACACCTTCAGTTTAGTATGATGCTTCCACGTGGCTAATGCACAGAGCAGCTCACAAAGAACAGTGCCTCAAGTGTAAAAGAGCTTAGAACCATGATTAATAAAACATTTTAAAAAAGCATGAAGATGACTTGTACATTAAAATTTGCATTATGCCACATAAGAAAGCATCATAAAATCTATTTGTTTGGGAAATGGAGCAGGAAAAAAAAACACAATTTTCTCCCTCAGGTTCTACCTACAGTTTAAGCAGATGGAAATTTTTTCAGGTATGATTTATTTCCCTTCTGTGCTTCTCTGTGAAGAATAATCTACACTGAACACACAGGCCAGATGGAAAGGGCTTGCAGGACAGGTTCATGTTTAAGAACGTGTTTAGGAACACACATTCTACATCATTGCATAATATGCAAATGGTCTTGTCTTAAACTCACTGAATTTACTTACTGTACAGTCCTCTTCATGAATGTGTGCACGTGCATACCTGGGTTGTGTCACAATGGCTCCAAACATAAACAGTTATGAGGAGAGGATTGAATGTTAAAAATAAAGCAACCAGCAAAACACGCCCATTTGAGTTACTGCGGGCCTTGGCTACACAATTCTTTAAAGGTAAATCACAGAAAACACTACGGCAGTATAGTAAGAACATTAAAAGGGTTGTGATGCTCCAATGGTCCATTGTGTACAACAGACATTTTCAAGTATTCTGACATTAAGATTCTAGAAACCGTACAGAGGAGCCGCAAAAACATTGGAAAGTAAATTTTAAGATATACTGAGCGTTAGGTCAAACCGCTGCAGGCATCCTGCTCTACCCAATCAATAAGTGGAGTTCACAGAAACTCCTGTTTCTTCCAGCTCTCTGGTGTGCACTAGCACCAGTGCTTCAGACAGTGTTGCAAATGAACCCTGAGGTCTGGCACTGTACCATTCTCCGTTTGAGGGTCTAGAATAGCAAAGGTACCTGGCTGTCTCAAGCCTGAAAGGACAGTGAACAGTGTTCAACCCAACTTCTCAAATCAACTTCTCACATCTTTTATACTCACATTTGAGTATTTTTTCAAGACAACAACCTGTGTAATTGTATAGTCAAATACAATGTGGTACCATGTACGTATAAACATATACGTATGCATATACATTTTCCGTTTGAGAGGAAGAAAAGAAAAAGCCTATATAATACAACTGAAAATACATTAAGCTGTAACAGATGCAGGCAATTCACAACATCAGTTCTTAAAGAGTTTTCTTTTAAGTAAGCCCTATTCTGTCTATTGATTGGGTGTTATTAATAAATCAGTTAGTGTTGAAGAGCTATTCCCTATGGCAGAGATACACTGGACCACAGCTTCTCTGAATTCTAGAATTCAATATCCATACTGATGGAGAAATCAGGCAAAGCTTCTAAAATATACTGCTACATTCCACATATCAATAAAATTTACCACCAGCTCATGCTAAACAGTATACACTTTTGTGGTTGATACTGTGTTTACAGTTGTTTTATTAAGCCTTATTTTTTATTTAATTAATTAGCAGAAACTGAGAAAGGCATGGGAAATAATTTCATTTTTTAATTGATACAGTGAAATAAAACTGAATGTGTAACCGCAAAGATATAAATCCTGTATCAACTTCTTACATTTGCAAAAAACTAGCTGGCCGGCACCACTGGAAAACCTAGCCTCACACATAAACAAGCATGACCTCAAGAACCATTGACCCCACTGAGCTAAAATAACAGCAAAGCACAGAAATCAGTCAATTCGACACGCCTCTAAAAACAGCATTACACACCCTCATCCACTCCAGATTCATATCCCCAATGTTTAGAGTGGAAACCCGCACCGTGCCCACAGAAAAGCTTGATTAGCATGCAGGACTGCAGCGTTTGAGGGGCATCGGTCTATGAAACCGCTAATAAGTGGAGAGAATCTCGAGCGAGCTCGCAGATTCGCTCCAGCTGCTTGTTTTGTTGACCCTCGGAGAGGGCGACCTTACATGTGGTCGGGAAACTTCAGTGCCTCTCGCTACGGCCATGAAAATGCAATGGGCCGCAGACATTCCACACGCTGCCGGAAACGCAGGCGGAGGCAAAGATGCAAAGATACTCAGGCTTTAAAGGGCACCTGGGGTTCTGCAGTGGAATAATGATGCTCAGGGGTAGGGCCTGGTCAGTAATACAGTACCAAAGCATTTATTAACCAATCAGGCTTCATAATATCAAAACCAAATAGTAGAAACGTTTGTGCTGTAATAGAATTACATTTATATTGCAATTGTAATATATGAGTTCAGTCAGGCTACTTTTGCAAATGAAGTGTGCGCAACATGGGCTGCTGGATGACTTGTCCCGTTAAGAAACTGTCCCTGTTTAAATGTGCCCCCTCAATGACAATGCATGAGGTCAGCTGCTACATTGCAGCATGAAAAGAAGCCGAAGCCGAGAGCATATTCCTCCATATGCCCTCCTGAATTTACACAGCATGCAGCCATGAGGCAGCCGCAACAACTGGACACTCCAAATATGGAAAAAGGAGAAAAATTAGGGATGTGAATGGGTTTGGAAGACATATGACCTTAGATTGCAATGATATATATTCTCAGTGAGGAAAACTGAAGACTTACTTGTTCCAAGCCTGTCTCAGCTTCTTTGGACTGTACACAGTAAAACGATCTGTGAAAGGGAAAGGGTGAAGAAAAGCACAACTGTCACGGATGTCTTTTCATACATTCAGCAAATAAAACAATAAATCAGGGTGACTACGGTTTCTTTTTTAATCAACAAAACATTACAGTCTTTATTTTACTGTGTTACAAGAAAAACTAAAAATAATCTTAATTCTTTTTTTAAAAGAGAGCAGACAATCAGCCCTGATTATTCAAAGAGGGGGAAAAGTATAGAATTACAGACAGAGATATTGGTAACTGCCATAATAAAGTAAACAAACCACAATATCACACTCAGTAAAGTTTTTGCCTGTTCTTGATGAAACTGTCTATACAAGCCCTAGATTGGCATTAGCAGTGAACTGATAGAGTTGCCTTGCATCTCAAAGATATTACGGGCATCACAGTTGAGAAATATGCACTTTCGACCAGTTTCCCCTAGTATATGATGTCTTTTCCTCAGGCTTCCATGCCAACATCAGCTTAGAGACTGATCCTCATGAAAGATCAGCAAGTTGAAAAGTCTTAGTGACTGAAACTCCCGTCAAACATGCCTCAAAAACTGCCCCTCCTTCACAGTCACTGAGATCTCTTCTTCTACCCATGGCAGCCAAAATAATGAGCAACTGGGCCTGTCCAGCATTTCAAAACACAACAGTGAGGATGCTAGAATGTCACTTGTTTAATTAACTCAGGAACCACACCTGTGTGGAAGAACCTGCTTACAATATACTTTGCATCCCTCATTAACTCAAGTGTTTCCTTTATTTTGGCACTTCCCTGTAGAATCACAGTACAGAAAGAGGCAAGGTGGGGAATCTACCTCCCTGCCACATGGGGAGCTTTACATATGGACAGAGAGTCCACCACCCTACAGACTGTACCACACCGTCTCCCAAAATAAATAATGCTAATACTGATATTATTACATCTTTCAAGTTGTATGTTAGTATGATTAAGTGAACTTAGACTCCAAAATTTTGTTTAATGTCTAATCACAGACCTGAAAAACAGGTCAGCTCCCAGAGACCCCTCAGCTGGTGTTCATTCTTTCATGGGCAGCCAAAGGCTAACATGTTGGCTTTAACGACCCAACACCAAACTGCCAGGAAATGAAGCAAGCCACGAAAAATGAGCGGGACTAATTCCTGCTCATGTGTGTGTATGTGTGAACACAGTTCATTCATCTCTCACACTACACAGCAAATAGACTCAACAAACCCCTGTGAACTGGCCACCCGTCAGGTGACGTCCTCCTGCCCACCATGCCTCCTGCCCCCCCACCCCCTCTCCCCATCATGAGCTGGGCAGCTGACAGCCGCGCATCACCCCACCCCTGCAGGAGTGCACTTCTTCGGCCAAAACAGACCCCACCAGCAAGAGCGTTATGGGCACACAGCCCAGAGTGGAAAGAATGTGCAGTGTTTGAATTTTGATGATCAAATAATACAAAGATGGGAACTTTCATTGGCTGTATTCAGATGTACTCTGTCTCCATAGACTGTCTCCAGTCAGCAGCAGAACCAGGAACTTGGGGCTGAGAACAGAGGTCTAGATGGGAAGGGACTTAGGATCGTAAGACTGGGGAGTGTGGCAGGAAGAACCCGGGCCTCTTCAATGGACAGCAGAGTGAAGAATAACAGATACAGAGTGGGGCAGTATGAATAAAGGACTTGGGTATTACAGATACAGAGTGGGGCAGTATGAATAAAGGACAGGGGTATTACAGATACAGAGTGGGGCAGTTTGATGAAGGACTGGGGTATTAAGATACAGAGTGGGGGCAGTTTGATGAAGGACTGGGGTATTAAGATACAGAGTGGCGCAGTATGATGAAGGACTGGGGTATTACAGATACAGAGTGGGGCAGAAGGAAGAAGGTCTGGGGTATTAAGCACAAGCAGCAGGGCAGGAGCAACAGATGCTTGGGGTATGAACAGCATGGACCTGGGCCCCGGGGAAGGCATCATGAAATAGGGAGTTGTATCAGAAGAATTAGGAAAAAATGACCTTCTTCAGAGGTATCCATTAGCATCAGCTTCTTGGCTGTCTTAGTATATAACATCAGAAAACAATTCCTTTGAGGCCTGTTAATTTATTTATTCTATTTACTGAGACCAGTTAATTAATTTATTAACTTTACTACTGATTACAAAAATGCTTTTTTAATACCTTTCAATCAGTTTGTGTTGTGTCTTTATGCCTTCACAGTGATAATGTACTAAACAGTTCCATATAAAAATATTTGAGCAACTCTGTGTGCAAGCGTGCGTGTGTGTGTGTGTGCGTGTGTGAATGCGTGTATGCTTGCATGCCTGCGTGTGTACAGGTGCTTCAGTATTTGCTTCAGTACTTTTTATTTACTGACATAGGAAGTTGAACTAAGGATCTCCATTAGGCTACAGTGCCCTCTGCTGTCTGAGAGCTCAACAGCCACGTCAGTCCATTAGTTACAGTGGACAGTATCAAACAAAACACCAGAACAACAACGTAGGGTCTCAGGCAATTAAACAATTCCAAGCCCTCGGAACTTTATAACGAAGCCCTTTATAAGCCCTTTATAAATTAGATTAGCGGCTAATTAAAGTCAATCGGTTGCCTTAAATGCCATTTTAAATCACATCTGTGATAAATATCTAAATCTAGCACAAACACTTCTTTAACAATCATCTCCCTCAAAATATGCAAAACACATTAGGAAATAATCCTGAACCAGACTGTTTAATTTGAGACTGATTTCAGAGATAGGTTGGGTGCACAAAATATGTTAACGAACAGGAGGCAGCGTAAGTCAGGATGAACTACCAGACTGCAACAATATGAGTGTAGCACTGCAAGAATGCACAAATCAAAGACAAGGGAATTACATTTTGGAGAAGTGGAAATGTATCAGTCATAAAAATCGTTTCATTTAAAAGCCAATAAATTGTCTGTGCCCTGTTGAAAAGGGTCTAATAAAGGGTCTGGTTGTGAAGTTTGGAGAACATCCAGAATTAGCCAACTTAGGCACTGAAAACACTTTTCTGTGCACTCACAGAAACAGGGAAGAAGCAAAAACATGTATAGTGATTCTTTTGACTTCTTCAGCATGACCGAAAAATATAAAATCACAGCATCTCCTAGTATATTACACTTCTCATTTTATTTCCCTGACCTAGGCTCGTCAAAATAATATATTTACAAATTCAAAGGACTTTTACTTCAAAGTCAGTCAGGTATTTAAAAAAAATCAGTAACATTTACCTCATATAAATGTAATAAAATTTGTAATTAACAATTTTGTGCTTAGTTTAAGATAATTACTCTGTCATTATCAGTGGATTTTCAACTGGGCTAGTGAACACACTGCACACCCTCTCTGTCACTAGAACCAAGCGGTCCAGTGCATGGCTGAGGGGCCAGGGACCACTGTAGATCTGAGATACAGCCGTGATGAAAGCATTTAGCATACAGTACTTTTCCAGCTCTATAAAATGATTATTGGAAAAAAAATAGTGTATTTTTTGCTCAGAATAAGCATATTAGAGCATATTAAGCTAACAAGAAATATAGTAATCCAGCTTGCTGCCACATTCTGAATTCTCCAGAGAAACACCACTTCATTGTAATGGGAGAGAGAGGCTTTAGGAAGCACAAAAAACAATGACTTACGACGTGCTGACAAACACTGTCTCCTCTGAACCAATCAAAACACTTTGCTCGCCATAGTGATTCATTTTGTTAAGAGTCACTGATAACACATGACAACTCTGCCATTTTAGTTTTTCTTAGGCCTCAATCTCCCATCCATACTATTAGGCACTTAACTAACCGTACTAGGTGTAATGGGAATATAAGTACATGCGCATAAATGGCACAGATGGGACTCCTTTACAGAAAGGAGATCAATTACGTAGCTTATTTTCCTTGATCGCTTACCACATTGAGGGATGTCAGTGCGGATTGAGCTCAATTAATGACATTTCGTGAGGGCCTGAGGACCCAAGCTCACGACGGGCCCTTGGAATTTCACAAACATGTCAGAACCAGAAGCATCACACAGCGATGGCCCAAAGGACAGAGGATCCCCGCTGTCGCCACGGCTTCACCGAGATCAGACAGAGGAGCACCGGGCTAATTGGCCGCCGGAGATGGGGCAGAGCTTCAGCTGGGCACTGGTCTTAGACTGTCAGCTTCTGCTCTGGAGCGGCTGCTGTTCTCTGTTCACATTACATCTGCGGCATCGCTTTTTAATAATTAGCTCTCGGGGGGGGGGGGGGGGGTCATGTGTGACTTTCACTACATTTCTTCTGTCCCGGCCCTTTTGAAGGCGCTTAATGTCTACAAATAGCCATAAAATGGTATAACAGTAGAGGCGCTAGGGTGGAGCATTGAAGGGATCAAGTCTTTGACAGGAAGATGTTTGTACCTTTTAAGCCAGGGTAATTAGAGTAATTCACCGACAGAAATCAAGCTATATGAACAGGTTTTAAGAGTTATGTCGGCCTCGGGCTAAATTGTCTGACAAGCAAGAAAAATGGGGTGTGTGAAGAAATGTTAGCGGTGTTTTGCAGACTGACAGCGAGATGAATGAGATGAATAGCTGTGAACAGGCACTATTCCAAGCTGTGGGACTACGCACCTGGCTTGAAGTGAGGCAGGGAGTGGACACCGGGCCACGTGTCCTCAGAAGGTGTGCCCAGGACCTACAATGACACGGATCACATTCTGTAACACTGGACCCAACCGTCACTGATATAACATTCAATCACCCAGGCCCTGCAATAGCAATGCTGCACTCCAGAATGACACGGAGGTAGACGCACATTAGATAGCGTCACCCAAGGTACAATGATAAAAACATAATGGTCTTTTATGACATGCTAATGTATACCACAGAGACATACAAACCTCTCTTTTTAACTATGATCTTCAACAGCGAGTCCAGCTTTAAACCATGTGGCCATAGTAGCCGATAAAAACAAGGTATGAGTATGAGACCTGCTACCAAAAATGGAGTGTAAATATTGCGGTATCACAGTTCCCAACAAAATGAGAATGTCAGTATGGCAGTTTAAATGCTCCCTGTTGGTACTTATTGCTGGTTAGCGATGGCCTGTGGGATAATATGGTTATAGTCATTATAGCTGCTCGTTGGAAACCAATTCACTCAAATGGGAATCAAAACAAGACAGCATGAAGTTGTTATCCTTCCAGAAATCTGATGAGGCTTCTGAACAAGAGGCAGAGAGAGGAGGCTTTGAGCTGTTGCTCTTTCAGATCTGGAGTGAAGAATGTCTGAGCTCCTGTTTATCCGAAGCTCAACCCGGGTTGACCGCCCTGGAAGGGGGAGGAGCCCAGTGGAGGTGCCCTAAGCTCCGCCCCCCATGGGACACGGCTGAGCACACAGCTCCATTAAAACCAGCGCTGCGCCGCACCCCAGACACCTCAATCACAAAAGAGGGCGAGAATAAACCGCAGCAGAGACATGGGTGAGAGAGAAGGAGAGAGGGGAAGAAAGTGAGACGGGGCACTGAAGAGAAAAAAAGAGGAGAAAGAGAGAACAAAAAAAGAGCTGGCCCGCTGGTGGCGGAGTGACAGGACCCCCCACGTTGAGCACCGCAGCCCTGGCAGAGAGAGGGCCCTTGAAGGGGGGCAGCCTCTCTGGTGACGGGCACCAGCCGCCGAGCGCTGGCTGATTAACACCCAGCCGCAAATCAGGCCAGCTCCCTGCAGCCCCAATTTGCACAGCCTCGTCGGGTCAAAGGAATTCAGCAAGACCTGCCTTCTGAAGGCCGAGTGCAGCCAGGGCTTCTGAGCACGTGCAAGCAAGTAAAACTAACAGGGTCGGTGAACAGGCTGGCTTTGACAGGTCCGCAAGAGGTCGGCTCTCCATTTTTAATACCGACTCTGAGCATAAAATCACAGAGAAATGCGTTCATTAATGTTGCCACACTGTGTCAAGGCTGTCATATATAAACAAAAACAGAAAAAAATTCCATTACTCCAGCAATAGCAAAAATCAGCATGAAGGCAGATTCCAGACGGACCCGTTGGTACCATTCAGGCAGAGTATATTTTGTAATTCTGCGATTTTCTGCTTTACTGCCAGGCCTCGCATCTGTGGTATCGATAACAGGAAAGGGGACTGGAGACGGAAAATCTGTTTGAAATTGAAGGCATTGGCAGGGATGCAGGGGAGCGAATATGAAAGGCTGCTGAGGTGGAAGGCTGCGCTTCGGTTCAAAGAGAGAGCTGAAATTACTGGGTCAAAATCAATGTCTGCAAAAAGTTGTGATGAGCCAGACTCTGTGTGAGGTGGAGACACAAGGCTGTGAGTATGTGTGGGGTGTGTGGTGTGCATGTGTGTCTGTGTGTGTGTGTGGCAAGCGGCCAAAACCAGACTTCGTTTTTGAAGCTCATTTCCTGGTGTTGTAGTTCCTGGTTGCTCACTAGCGCCACTACGGATGGCTCCAGTATAGGTGTTTTCATATCCGGTTTCCATGTAAGTCTACGGTACAAATGCAATAAAAATACAAAGCCACTAATTTTTTCTCACAAGAACAAATAGTCATAATAGGTGTATTTTATTCGTCTTATGACTGTCCATGGGTCTATTTTATGATTTATTGCATCATTTGGGGACAGGGCCAATATTTGTTCTGGACCAATGAGGTACAGCTTGCGTCACTTCCGGATTACTTCGGAGGACTATGCTACAGTAGGGGCCACAGTCTATGGTCACTGGGGTGGGCGGTGGCGCTTCTTGGCCTTGCCATTGCGGCTCCGGCTACGGTCCGCCTGTGCTAAGTCTGAAAATGCAGGCATCCCATTTCGTGGTGATTTCATTATGGCGTGTGCTATTTACAGCTGCACTAGACGACCATAAAATAATCCTCCTCTTAAGTTTTTCGGTAGCCGAGTCATTTTTACTATTTCCTTTAGCCTACTTAACCAAATAATTACTCGGCAGAAAGCGTAATCAGCCTGCTATATTTGGTAAACCAGCAGTAGCCTGTGCTAAAACAGTTCGCAACTTCGGCTACCAAGCCGTTTCACTAGCTAGCTAACCTTAACCGGCAAACATTCAATCTGTCAAACGTGTTTGGCGGCTTGTCAGTCGTGTACATTCCGTAAATGTCTACCTGGGCCATGCTTCAAGCATGTGACAAAGCTACTATAATCCCGATTTTGGGATAAACACTTTTTCAGTTTCACGAAGCGAATTAAGAGTCTCAAGGTTCATTTGTTGAAATCACACACACAGAATTTAACGAAATTAACCATCTTGGCATTTAGAAAGGAATATGTTTTTAGCATTTAAGAGACCGACAAGCTAGGCATTTAAGACAGTGGTTCTCAGAATCGGTTCTGGCGGCTCCTTGCGTATATTGGCTTTTCTCCATTGGTTTTGATGATTTACAAGAAAAAAACGATAGCCTAATAATAATTAGAAATTCAACGTAGGCTACATTATTTTTGTCTTCATGCACCAGGTGGAAAACTTGCTGTACAAAGTGCGTTGTCATATTTACACGCCTGCAGATCAGTTATTAAAATACTTGGTAGATTTGTTAATAACCGCTGACAGTGTTAATTTTTATTCGGTAGAAAGTGATTTGCGAACGATCGGTCAGCTAGCGTCACCCAGCAAGTGAACACCACAAACGGCGATGGAGTAGCTAGTAGTAGCAGTTACTGGCTCATTAACTGACTGGCGAAAACCTACGACGATAACTTGCTCGGTTAACAGCAGATCTACCAGACAGTTATACGAAAATTAGCCTAGTCAAATCACCAGTAGCCTACACATCTCCGATTGATTGACCATCACGTGTAGTCAATGTTCTTCCCCTGTGGTTCATATTGCTAATGCGTGAGCTAACCACGGATAGCCTACCTAGCTCACTGGCAAGCTGATATGCTAGTTAAGCATATTCGTTTTGCTGAGAAACATGAATTGAAGATAACTGAACATAGCCTAATTGTATTTTTAATGTCATACATATAACGTGATTACATGACAGTACAGTCACGGATGGAAATTAAACTCCGTAAACATCTGATAATATATTTTAAAGCATAACGGCAGACAGTCAGCTAGCCTCGTTCAGGTTGATGGGCTTTTCCGCACCGGACTGTCAATCAAATTGTAAAAATCACAGAGCGGCTTTTAAACTCTGTGGTTTTGGCTCCAACTCCAATATGGCCGCGCCCGCCATTGAGCTTCAAAACGTATTTTCGGAGACCCACGGAGAGTCAATGGGTGACGTCACAGTAGCTTTGTCCATATTTTTTACAGTCTCTGGTGTGTGGTGTGCGTTTGCACATCAAAGATGACAAACCACTTTGCATTAAACAGTCAGGAATTCTAAAAGGCTAAATTTAAAATGACATTGGTAAAAATAATTGCACTTTACAAGAGGAAAAACAGGCATTATTTATAAGGTAAAGACACAGTACAGAGATGGAGAAAGCAAGAAGAAGAGTGATCATCATATTCAGCTACAGAAGCCAGAGATTCACTTCCATCAGCTTTTATGACATAAACAGTAACAGTTTAACAGTACTGCAGTAATATTTCCATGTTCCTTAAACATAATCACAGAAATAGTTGTGTGCTTGGGTGGATAATTAACAGCCATCAGTCCTAGAGGCCTGTAATATAAGTGAATTTTAGTGTATGATAAAATCTTTGAAAATAGTTTAACTGGATGATATAATAAGGTTAAATATTTTTGTTTATAAAAAATACTTTAAAAGGAGACTATAGTTATTATCTTTAAGCCTTTTCACAAAGCTGGCTTTAAATATGCTAGGTTTAATTTTCATGATCTGGTTTGAATGAACATAACCACTGAAAATCATGAAAGTTCTGAAATGCAGTCTAGGATTAATGCAATCTTCCTAACACAAGTCAGATTTATTGAGTGTAATCATTGTTGGATTTTTGGCACAGAGCATGTGTTTCCAGTTCATTTTTTTCCCCTGCAGGCAAGTAATGCTTCATGACAGTAAAATTTACTGTTATAATAATACAATAAAACATGTATGCCTCTGATGTTTTTTTTGTTTGTTTTTTTTAAAAACTTTTGGCCCACACTCTTTTTTATTATACGATTATTACTTTCAGTTTTTATAACTGTTAATCTGCAATTCACACCTTTTTTGCTGTGTAATCTTTTTACATGCCAGCAATGTCTGCAATAATGTCTGTAAAGTACTTTTTTTCTCCAATCATATGTTCAAAGTCAGACTAAATAAAAATAAGAGTCCAAAATGTTACTGTCATAACACCATTATTGCCATGCAAGATACTAAATGTAATTATTCTGAATAGATTAGCTTCAATTTCAAGTAATACCCCCTTTCTTTTCTAATGAAAAATTCTTAAGTTCACAAACTTTAACATCTCCTGAATCTTGATTTATTCATCCATAACTCAAACCCTTTACCATTTAAATGAAAAGAGCACTGTTTAGCTTGGAGGAATATCTCAAATTGCATTACTTTGTAAAATCAATTTATTTTTAAATAAATAAAACAATGGCATACGTCATGAAATGCAAAAATTCTGCTGATCCAGCAGAGGGCAGTAGAGAACTGTAAATACAACAGCAGTCAGCGAAGTGGAACGCTTCAATGACAATCAATGACATTCAGGTCCACAGTAAAACAGAATCCTACTGCGGCTTGAATATAGATGTTCATAAAATGTTAATGTGTATATATGTGGGCACTGTTAGTTACCCTTAGTAAAACCCATTGCTTTTAACCAAAAAACTAAGATGTATGCCATTTACTTCGTCTCTGGCTATTGCCACTTAAGTTTAGCAAAAAAAAGCACTGAAAACACACACACGGTATGGATACACACAAGCCTAACACACATACACACGCACATACGCATGCACACACACCTCTGCGCACACACAGAAACACACACACATACCCATACATACACACACACACAGACACACAAAAGAGAGAGCTGTTTAAGCTGTGGAAGGACGGGGGAGAGGGAGGTGTGTTAAAAGTGACTTCAGCCCCACACAGAGGGTGATTATCCCATCTGCCTGTCAGCCAAACGCCGCCCCTTCCTCCCGGCCTCCGGGGGCAGCAAGTGAAATTAGCCCCCCCCAAAACTCCCCTTATCCTCCCGGTGGGGGATCACTCACACTCTTAATTACAGCACACACAAACACCATCGGTCACCGCAGTGCCGAGTACCCCGATCGCTTCATCATCACGCACGCTGTCAGGAATTCATTACACTGCGGACCTCCTTAATCCATCACAGGTGAACTGCGGCAGCCTTCCCAAAACAGCGCATGCAGCTGGGCTGACGTCTTGCTAGCGTACCTTACAGTGGGCCACTGAAGCCTGCCGACTGAGTTAGTCATAACCATAATAATAAGTTACCCCTCCCATAATCTCAGCAGGCCTAGAGTCTACTCTCAGCACGGTGACAGTATTTGTACTTGTCTGTGCAGTTACACATCATCCAGCTATTGCTGGGGGACAGTTATATCACCTCAGACCTACTCTGAGGCTGGAGAGAGGGAGATATCACTCATCCAGTTTAACACAACCCAGTCAGTGAACTCCACCGGTCTGAACTGCAGTGCTCGCCATGTACCCACTCTGCTCAGCTGCACTACTGTTCAGCTTATTGAAAGTAGAGATACACAGGACTACTCCTGTAAGTGATTATTCATTATACTAAAATGTGACATTGCTTTCTGGGCTACTACTGCAGCTTCCACTCACTGTAGTTTAAGAGAGCGCATGCCACGGCAATGCAGGAATAACACACTTTGATTTTAAACTTATTTTATCAATGGGCTGAGTTCAAGGATATCAAAAAGGAACAAACATTTATAGAACAAAGGAACCTGTGCCACCAGCCAAGCACTGATCTAATCCTGCTAGCAAAGAGCAACCAGCTTAGCAAATGACTGCTTTTATCTCTTTGGGGGAATGTGAGAGCCTGTTTGTCCCCTCTGATTGGAGTTCTGTAGACTAATGGTATTTAGCACAGCTGGTATAATTACATGTTGTATATTTAAAAGATGGTGACAGAGAAGGAGGCACAGATGCACCCATGCCTTGCTAGTCCAACTGAGAAAATGCAGCCATGTTAGACCATTGTTGAATCCTATATTGTACAATTGCTTGAATGTACACCTTTGCTTGACCATTGCTTGAAGATGCCCACCCCCCCGACCCCCAGCCCTCCCCTGGAAAAAAGTACATATCTAATAGCGAATGAGAAACAGAATACACAACAACAACATAACAATTTGGCCTTATTATGAGCCCACGCAATATCTGGACAACTATGACCCTGCTGCACTATAAAAAGGCTTTTACGTAGATGGGTGGCTATCCGAGAGCGTTATCCTCCTCAATTACACCAAGGCATCCTGGGTAACGACATCAGTAATCTGGCAGAATTCACATTCAGCAGAGACATTAGCAGATGAAGAGTATTGAGTTTCAGGAGGAGCATGCTCCCGGAGCTCTTAAAAGCTGGTCAGCACACACAAATTAAGATGCTATGCCCTGACAAATTTGGAACGGAAGGGAATAGAATGGTATGGAGCGGAGCACACACACTCTTCTGAACACCACTGTAAAGGACAAAGGGCCAGAGAACACAGCGCCTGAATTAGCGGGGTGGACTGGGTGTGTGCGCGTGCGGGGCGGGTCAAGTTGGAGTGAGGGCAACCGAACGGGGCGAGGGGCGAGGGCGCTGATGGATCTCCATCCCAGCCCTGCACGTCAGCCATAGCATGCATTATTGATGCGGGTTTTTAATGCCTTTTGAAGCGAAAGAAGAAAGCTGGGGATTAGGGCACCATCTGAATGTCAGCCTCTTTCTTTTGAAGGAGAAGTACAGCACATCTGCAGGAGGGGGAGGGGGTTTTGACACTCAACCACTGCCAGAGACAGGTGTGATCAAGGGCGCGATGTTAGCACTATTCCAATCCCATTTGCAGCCAACAATACAAACCTCAGATAAAATTCTGGGTTGTACACGGCTGAACCTTAGCTCACAAATAGACATGCTCTAATTCACTATAAGCTGCCTGAGCAAGTGATTCCCTTTAAATTTCAGCCAGGCAAACCTCACAGCCTTAGCCAGGCAGCAGATGCACAGTAGAGAGCAAGGGGAACACATTAGTGTGACTGATTTTCAGTGACAAGGGAATTTTATTTAAATGTAATCATTAAATTATGATTTAAAAAATTTAAATATTACATTAAATCTATACAATGATAGATCACAGCCCTAGAACATGCAACCATATTCAGTTATTATAGCTGCCAGAGAACGCACATTCTACAATCAGCTGGGTGCTTTTGAGGTTTCCCTGAGCGTTCCTTGAGAATGGGAGTAACAGATTCAGATAATAAAATTAACACACAACAATTAATCATTTCAATGCATGTGGAATTCATAAATCCAATTAGTTTAATGGCTGATTTGTATGATCAAAACAGCCAAATAAGTTAACTTCCCTATTTTTCTGAATAGCTATAACATCTAAATAGCCACTACGACAGAAAATGATTTTTGCTTGAACATTAAAATAAGAATACCCTGCTTGTAAATGGCTCACATGCAAACGTTTAGATGCAAAATATGTTTACTTTTCTTGTTATATGAACTGTGTTGTAAATATAAGGACAAACAATAGGGCATTACATATTTTAATAATGCCTTCACAGAGGCCATAGAATTGGCACAATGAAGATGTCCTAGATGATATGACCACCAAACATGCATTATATCCAAAACTGTTGAGAGGTAAAAGGTCCATTTTATCCAGTTGAGCATGCAATGAATCAAATGTGAACAACAAAAAATAGACAATGCACCAGACATAATATTTTTCAAATTTCAAATATCCAAATTTCTATATAATCACAGTGATTTCAGTGTATTATGTATTAGGCTGAATACGGTTCTCAAAATTCATTATTCATAAATATTAAGAAGCATTGCTGGATTGGGAAAACACACATAATAATACATATATTCAAAAAATTGCTACACATGTCCCCATACAATTCTATTAAAATTGTAATTTCAGTCATAAAATAGATTTATTAACAAAATGAATTTTTTGTATATGAGATAGAAAAACATTTCTATCGCTGATATACAATTCATCGGAGAGTACATATATTAGTAATAACATTTTTCATTGCTGATTCTATTTAATTTAATTTAAACATATTACAAAAGAGATAAAAGAGACTAAGATCAAATTGTAAAAACTGGAAAAAAATCAGTCATGTCAACGCAAAGACAACAAAGCCCAAGACTGCTCTGAAGAAACACATGGGACCGCATTACTACAAGGTCAAAGGTCGTGGCATCTTACCAACACTCGCTCCTGCCGCACGGGCTCAGAAAATATTCTGTCCCAAAATAGCCAGGCTGTGAGCAGAGCGCATGTATTTTTTAACAGAGAGATTATAAATTTGATTGACAGATCGATCTGAAGGTGAAAATACGAGGAGGTTAATCAGGGTTTCGGTCTGGGCTGGTGACCGGAGTCCCCCTGATAGAGCGATCTTTATTTCAGGCATGCGTTCAATGGGTCAATTATAGCATCTCTCGCTGCGGCAGATGTCTGCCTGCATCGGGTAATAGCGACAGTTATTATGACATCACTGCATTTATTTTCTTAACAAATGCCCTTATCCAGGGTGGATTACACTGCTTACATTCTACACATTACTCATGTATACAGCCGGACCAAGGGCTTAAAAAAGCCAGACACAGTTTAAACCTACAACCTTGTACAAGTCAGCTGCACTTCTCCGACCACTATAGCTGCCATGCAGCGTTCTAATGCTAAGGCAATAACCATGAAACCCGGAGTTCAATAAGTATTTACACAGCTTCAGAACCCCTCTCGCATGGAATGTTCTGCCTTTCTCCCTGAATCCCAGAGTGTAAAATCCTGAATATATACAGCAGCATTATTGTTGTGTGTTTTTGTGAGAAGGGGGCATGTGAGACTCCAGCGAGCAGTCTTATTATTCCCAATGTCAAGAGCATCTCTGGTGGGAGAGAATTGAAATGCGATGTGCATTGTCTTCTGGGTAAACACTGACACACATGAACCCAGATACCTACACACACTCCTGGCAAATTCACACAGACCTGTCCGTATTCATGTTCTGTTTCTGGGGAGTAATAATCTTCTGGCTGACATAGACACATATATACTTTGTCTTGCCTTGACCTCCACATTACAAATTCAAATAGATTAAAACCCAGTAGACACAGCATATCCTGAATATTATCATCAGACAAGGACTCTACAATATTGCCTAACAAGATTGCCTAATTAAAGAAAAACTCATGAAAAAAAGCTCACAGCCCTCTGTGCCTTTAAAAATCCTCTGGCTTCAGAAGATTAAAGAAACAATTCCTGCTAGTAAGACAAACAACTTTGCATAAAAATGCAATTTAGTGCAAACAAACATGTGTCAGCATAAACCCCTTGAGCAAACTCAAGCATATTTTAATGATATACTGATGGTAAAGAATCTCAGGAATCATTGTAGTTCCATTATGGGTACAAAATTATATTATAAAACTGGACAGGCTATTATACATACATTGAATAAGAGTACTAAGGCTCTACCACACAAACGTGTTATATAGTGCAAGTGTACAGTTGGACATACAAAGAATTTTGCAATCAATGACGATCATCAGATCCCTCTTGTACCCAACAGCAGATCCAGGATCAAAGTAGTAACCATAACTGTAACCCTTTCCATTACATTAGCAATTATTAAACTGATGTAGGATCAGGGTTTTGTGGTAGAATCTACTACCATGTAGTTTCTCAGCTATAGTCCACTATAAGACTAAAAATATCCAGACACTCCTTGGACTGTGGCTGTTTTTCATTGTTTGGGCTAGGCTCCTTAGTTCCAGTGAAGACAAGTCTTAATGCTACAGCAGACAATCACATTCTAGACTATTCTGTGCTTCCCCAACATTTTTGGGAAGGCCCTTTGCTGTTTCAGCATTACAATGCCCCCAAGCACACAATGAGGTCCATACAGAAATGCTTTTGTCAAGAATGGTGTGGAAGAACTTGACTGGCCTGCAGAGCCCAGACCTCAACCCCATCCAACACCTTTGGGATCAACTGGAAAGCCAACACCGATCCAGGCCTTAAACGTCCAATCAATGCCCAAGGTCACAAACAGTTTTCTGGCTGAATGGAAGAAAATTCTAGCAATGCTCCAACATCTAGTACAAAGCCTTCCCTGAAGATTGGAGGCTGTTATAGCAGCAAACGGTGGACCAGATCCATATTAATGCCCATCATTTTGGAAGAGATGTTCTATGTCAGGTGTCCACATACTTTTGGCCATGGTGCACTTAGTAGAGTTCCTTCAGCCAACTACTATTGCATTTTCTTTTTCACTTATTGACTATTCTTTTCCAGAGACTTAAAATTCAAAACAGTAGATGAACATGATAATTGTCAAATACTGACAATTTAAAAAAACCATCAGTATAACCTGCCAGTATTTCCTTTCACGGAAGACTATACTCAGTAATATTCAGAGCAATAACCATCCGAAATTAACATGGACTTCTTGAAAGAACAGCGAGAAAACAATGTCAGAACGTGAAAGTAAACTGTCAGTTTCAAAAAAGCAGGAATGTTTTCAGCCAATACCCCGCCTGAGGTGCATGTTACATTTTTACATATTTATCAGGCATAAACGTGGATCTTTTTTCGCTGACAGCTGAGTACACAAGGCGAGGGAAAACCTTATTAGGAGTGAAAAGAGAAACTGAGCCAATTAGTGAGTCAGCATTTCAACCTTCATTTTATGTCAAAAATGATATCAAGCCTGGATTGTTGGTGCATGCATGCGAGAATAGTTGTGTGTGTGAGCGAGTGCGTCTGCGCACATGCATATGTACATGCATGTGTGTGTGTGTGTTTATGTACTTGTGTGTGTGCGTGCGTACGCGCATACATGCATGTGTGTGAGTGTGTGTCTTCCTGCATAGGTTCACCAAGCGCAAATAAAGCTTGTTGATATAAAAGCCCTCCTTTTGGAATGTGACCCCTCTCTTTCCAGTGCCCCCATGAATGTGCCCCCATTAGAATCTGGCTGTTGGCACAAGGAGGGCTACAAGCGCACCCAGCACCAAGCTTGGCAGCAGGCCACCTGAGCACCTCTTATCCCCTTTTCTTGTAGGGGGGTGGTGGTGAAGGGGGTTATTCCTGATAGATTTAGGAAGCTGCCTAGGGCAGATCTCCTCGGCAGCAACAAAAAAAAGAACAATCGATACTGCCTACTTTCCCACCGTCTCCTCCACTACTGGGATTGGTTAGTAAAGCGTATCTTCAGGGCTGCTCTCCAGCTCCTGAAAATCTTTTCATCCGGCCTTGAACAATGATAACAGCAATCCCATTTTCTTCCCACCTGTACATCTTTTTTTTTTTTGCAGCCATAATCACTGCTTCCATGACCTATTTTTTCAAAGTTGAGGATGGATAGGAATGCTTCACTATTACTCATTATTCTTATATCAATTATGGGCTAATTATGGAAAATGACAGTAGATGACATTCCAGAATTAATACACTCTGGAATACTCTTCTTTAAATATTTATTGAGATCATCAGCCTTGCGAAGAAATATATTCAGATGAACATTTTCTTCACTCATTTCACATTTGTAACTAGATTTGGAGTTCAGATGTGTCACATGTAATAAATTATATTGTGTAAATGGGCCAAATTATGGCAATGCAAGAAGGGGATAAAATTTTCAGTGAAGAAGTATTTCAAATGCCAAAATAAAAAGGTAACCTTGACAAAATGACTACAAAACTGCAAGGCAATCACACAACTATACATACTGTAAGAATGCAAACAGTACTGGACATTAGTAACCCTAACACATACACAAAGGACCAGAGTATATACAATATGATTGAACAGTTACTAATACAAAGTACAACGAGGAAATGAAGTAATTTCTCACCAGAAATATCCGCTCAAGCTGGTCTTGAATATCCTTCATCCCTGGAAATGCAGCCACGCCTTGGATCATTTCAATGAAGATGCACCCCACACCCCTGAAATACAGAAATGGAAGAAAAAGGAATGAATGTACTAGTACACAATCACCAGTGAGTAATTTATGCACATTGTATACAACAAAACAGCCAGAAACCTAAACTTTTTCTCAGAAAAAGATTTCTAAGGGGTAGGAAGTGAACTTCACACTGGGGCACAGTTTAAATGCAAAGGAATTGTTCAAGAAGATGAGTGCAACCTTACATGTTACAACCCCATACATATTTTGCCACACAGCCATTTTAAAATTTAATTACATTTTAAATTTTATAAACTAAACTAAAAATAACAAGCGAATGTTAAATAATCTAACTAGCCTGCACGCCAATACCCAGAATCTACTGCAAGTTATTTGCACATCTGTATGTATATAAATTGGCATCTGGTTAACTGCCTACATTAGATAGATGGATAGATATACAGTACATGTCATACAGGTAATTTCCATATGAAATAATAACAGCAGAACATTATAGTTTGGGGATGAATAGTGCACATACAATATTATACATTGAACAAATAACCAGGACAGAAAACATAATAGATCAGTTGCAGTCAAAATATATCCGAACAACTGCTTGCCGTGTTTTTAGCCTGGGTTTCTCCAGATATCCGAGTCATCTCCATTTAAAAGAAAGAGAAAAAAACAAACTCATGAACCACCAACAGTGACAAGCCCTTATTTAATTAGGACTGGCCTCCTGCAGCATCGGGGTCTGACTCAATATGGTGGGCGGAATACTGGTGAGGAGACTTAGCAGAAAAAGAGGTGAGACTGGAACTGGTCATACATGGCTCTTACTGGGCTGAGCTGTAAATTACATTACATTATAGGCATTTAGCAGACGCTCTTATCCAGAGCGACGTACAATGCTTGCTCTGACTAATCGTGTGCTTTCATTGGCCAGTGGTTAACCTTTAAAGGGGACACAGTGCTTGAGTGAAGGCTAAAGACATATGACAATGATGCATTATTTTCTCATTATAACCTGCAATGAACTCTTCAATGATTACCTGTACTGTAGCATCTACAGATTAACCCTCTCTGAATCACCCCTTTACAGATGGAGAATTCCACCGAGCCTACACCGGCAAGACTGAGCAATGTCTCAGTGTTAGACATTGTTATAACTGACAGTTACATGCAGTCAGCTAAGCCACACTATGAATGAATGCAGATAAGCCCTCTGCAACAACTTGGGTCTGATTATAGTTACAATGTTCCCTCATAGGAATTACGTGTCTTTTAAAGAATCCATTCTTAAACTTAAAATTCAGCTAAATTTGATGCTGTTTGGCAGTCACTAGCATTCAATATATGAATAGGGACTTGATTCCATTGAGAGCCAGACTGATAATGCATGTAGTTCACAGACACAATTCTCAGACTTCCTGTTTTAAAAGACGCATGATACTGGATATATGATATTGAACTTACCACACATAAAGCACTCTTTTTTTGTTTTCAAAGAGAAAGCTAAATTATGTTAAAAAAAAAAAAAACAATCACAAAATGCGTTGAATGACAATTAGAAAGCAACATCGATGTTTGCTGAAAACATCATTGAAATGACTAGCGGTGCAGCTCGCTCCATCTATCACCTTGAAGGATATGGATGCCACTCATCTCTGCTCATTACGGCACGGCTTCATTAGGCACCGGGGAAAAACACTGATCTCCAGTCCAACAAACAAAGGAGTCCGTCATGACGAATTACTTAAATTCACCCATGCCACATTATTCTAGAGACTTCTCTCTCACAGAGAACATCAGTTCTGTAGAAGAGCTTTCACACGGGGGCCGCCTCATTGAAGTGAACGGCTGGGAGAGGCAGACACTCGACTAGGACGACAGCATCTAATGTTACCAACAGCACATTTTCCTCAAATATATAAGACACAATGCTGTTTTATGCCTGCCTCTCCTTTTAGCTTCAAAACAGTACAGCGCTGTGAATATCAACATATGACTGAGATGACAACCCGCAGCAAAGAAAGTCCCACTCAACATGACGAGAGAATGGAGAAATGTTAAACGGGATTTCCTCAAAATCGCGATGCCGTTTTCACCGTGCTTCTGCACTGGCGTGCTAACCGAATGCTTCTTTAAGAAGAAGGCATTTCTGGAAGTGGCTCTGACAGTCTCGGAGGCCACTGTTCAGCCCTGCAGAGAAAGACCCAGGGATGCCCTTCTGTGTGTTTAAACTCACGTCAGAGTTCATTTGTCAGCCAGCTATTGTTACTGACAGATTCGGTTAACGGTCCAGCACACACTCACCCGTTCACCCCACCTCCCCCAGTCCCTCACAGGAAACAACCCAGCAGTCACGTTGCTGATAAAGAACATTTTAAAACCAGGACGGCTGCTGCTGCTGCTGCTGCTCAGTTCACACAGCTCAGGCCCTTTAGAACCAAACATTATGAAATTTTCATTGGAATTTACATGTAATCTATTCCATCTGCCTCAATACCATGAACATTCTCGGAGTCCCATGGAGCGATTATGAGCTGATATTCTCACTCACTACTATGTAGACATTACTGGAAAAAAAATTAATTTACTTACAATTTTACGCATTTATGCATGGGAGTCTATCCTGCATCATTACATGGCCGATATAAAGTTAGTAAATATCAAATATAATGACTGAAATCCGATCCCCAAGTTAATCACCTTTGAATAACCTTTAAGTAGAACATGGAAACAAAAATTAAAGTATGTCATCAATATGACATACAATATCGTCACTGAATTTTGTTTTATATATTACGTGAGAATATAAATAAACTTGCATATATGTCCTACACAAAATTAAGGACAAAGTGCAACATCAGAATGCAGAAGTCCTCACTGAGGTGAAAAAAGGCCTCTCTCCAGTCTTGTCCACCTGCTCCCCCCTTTTCCTACTGATCTTTAATTGCCCATCGAAAGATGCAGCTGAGGTCTTTTATAGGGCTGCCCCCATGGAGGCCTGTCCATAAATAGACAGTGCCTCACCTTATTGCACATCCCAGAAACGGGTGGACTTTCATGGTCACCTGTTCAGGGATACTAATATCTGAAGCCTGACCACTTTCCTATAATGTATGCTCTCCACAGTGAATAGTGAATGTCTGGGCAATACTCATTATAAAACAGTTTTCAGTTGTGCCTGTGTAAATTATATTCCTAAACATTTGTTTGCCACTTTGCCTTTTGTATGCTACCGAATGGGCCTGAGCTCATTGCTGGAAGCCCTAGAAAATAATATTAATTTGAGGATATTCTGAACATGTTGGATTGCTTTGCGTTGACAGTTCTGAGACAAGATAACATTGGTTGCCCCAGCAGCAAAGTAAGGAAGGTGAAGAGTGCCTGGCATCTTGCAGGCATACAGAAAGGCTTCTGTAGACTCTTCATTGCTCTGTGGTTAGGAATGGACAGAGTAGCACTCTCTTTGGGAGATGACACCCACCACATGTCCAGGCAGGTGGAGTAGTCTGTGGAGCCCAACAGCACATCAGGAGGCCTGTACCACAGGGTCACCACCTCGTTGGAGTATGTGTGGCTAGGAACCGATTTGGCTCGGGCCAGGCCTGTAAGAGAAGGGGACAGAAAGGGAGGAGAGTGATTTCAAAGGTCACATATATATTATATACAGCTAATGAGTTCTGTGGGAAAAGAATGAGGCGACTGTCATTCAGAGAAGGAAAAACAGCAATAAGAAAAATGTAACAGTTTTGCATATACTGGTTAAACAGACCACCATTTGATAACATGTGCATGTCTGGGTTCAAACCTAGATGAGGGAAAATCTAGATGAGAGAAACTGAGTTTCCAAGAGAGCAGCATAATTGAACAGAAACAATGTTTGATGCCTACTTGCATACAATAAAACACATTTTAATGTACACAATAAGATACATGTATTCATTTACAGCGCTAGAGGCAGTTAAGGTACAGCTGGGCACTCAGAAGCTGCTCGCTCATCAGTCCACCTGTGCTCCCCTTTCAATGATTCCTCATTCATTCTGTCTTTATTCATAACAGGGAAAAAGCCATCTCTCGCTAATTTTCAACTCAGTCTGGACCGTGTATCTTCCTAAATAGCACTTTCTGTGAAGCAGAGACACATACATTATTTCTTTTTTACATTCCAATAACAGATTTAACCTGTTCATTTTTAAAATAGATCATATTTACTGCCTGCTATCAGTTATCGGCATCTGATTCAGGTCATTCCCACAGTCTATGTGCACATTAATTACTGCACATTACACCCACTCTTCAATATCAATATTCAAACAACACAGTAAACTGGGAGCCAACTCCACAAGTGGCAGTTATCTGCAAGTCATCAGGCGGCAAGCTGTGGGAGAGGTGTCATGATAAAGGACAACATATAATGTGCAGGCTATGAATTATTAAATCATGTGGACTTATTGCGGCCATGAAAAGTATCCATCCCAGGTGGTGATAACTAATTACCCCAACTAACAGCCACTTCCTCTCGCACGATGCCTTCAGTGTGGTGGGGGAGGAATGGCAAGTTGGTGTCCCTGGAGCAGAGATCACACATATTCATCCTGATCGGTTCCCTTCTACATTGTAATTTGCAGTGAATAATCCGCGCGCCAAACAAAGGCAGTGTCGAGCTGAGAGGCTGTTATTAACGCAGGAACAGTGAGAGGGTATCATTTCCTCACCCGGAGGTCAATGGGAGGTCAAAGCCTCAGGGGGTGTCTCATCATCAAAAGCACAGTAATATGTTCCAAGATGGGCAACGGGGGCAATTGTGTCTGCGAACTAATTGCCACCGTGATAGAGGGAGGGAGGTGAGGGGTGAGGGACGGAGGAGCACACCCCTCCACGCTCAGCGGGCAAATAACCTCCACTCGTCCCAGGGCAGTTGCCATGGAAACGCAGCAGGAAAAGCCGCTGCAATTTGAAAGGAGGGGAAAGTGGGAGGGAGCTGGGCAAACTGACATAACACGTCTACACGCTTCCTCAAAGACTCTTTCAAAAGATCGCTGCGCTCAACACAAGGACTCCCGGCTGTGAGAGGAGGCTTAGATTGCTGCTCTTCCACCACATTCAAAGCCCCGCGCCCACGTTTCCGAAAACCCTCCGCTCAGGAGATGAAGGTAAGGTGGACCTACGCTCTGAATTATACATCACTCACTTTAACCTATCTGTTGCAACTGATCCGAGTACAGCTTGCACAGGGGGCATTTCAATTGAATCATCCCTCTAAACCAACTTTCCCACTTCACGGAAGGGCTTTGTTTTATTGGGAAGTTATCTGCAGTTATTCCGAACTATGTGGATTTACTCTTGTTTATGTTTTTTTGTAGCAAGACAACCCAATCAAAACCCCAAAACCCAAGCAGCCTTATCCTCAAGTTTATGTTCACACAGCCCAGTTTTCATGTACAATAACATCCCCTTCACACAGTATATCTCCTGACTCAATTCAGCGCATTACTCAAGGGCACTACGTGCCACAGTGGATATGAGTGTCTGTGGTAACATGGTTGCAAGTGCAGTTTCAAAACTACACTATCAAATCAGAAATTCCCCACTCAGATGAAAACCAAATTAAATTGTGGGAAACATGAATTACTCCACACATCATTCAAAAGGGAAAATGATTTACACTATAAGGCCAGACTGAAATGAACAATCTCTATGGTCTTACAGGAAATTGGTTTTTATATCATTTGCAATCTCAAACCTCCTTCATCAAATGCACAAAGTATTCAGAAAGATTGGGGAAAAAAATTGACTTATACTCCTTTTTTATTACTAGATATCTTACGGCAGCAGCCACTACCCTAAACAGCTTTTGGTAAATGCAGTGCATTATGTTTACAATGAAGCACTTAATTTACTGTATACCAGTTCTGGAGGACAAAGACTGATTATGCTTTGCAGTTAATTTATTGTTTATGTTTTACAATTCATTTACAGGCGAGAAGCATAAATCTAGCTGCAACGGCACACATATTGTCCATGGAGCTAATTGCAGCGGGTTGGTTTGCATTCTTTTACTCCCAATTCCTTATCAGGATGGTAATGAACAATGTTTCTGAAATAAATGAAGTGTCATGAGATAGATTTTTAACTACGAGGCTTATTAAACAGAACACACATCCATCATCTGCAGTCACCCCAATTTGCCCCTGTCTCATTTAATTGAGGTCCTCACCACCTGACCGTATTCATTTAGTTAACACGGAGCATATTTAATCAGACAACATATTGTTAACGAATGGCAGGAAAATTTCTGCTTGAAAGGTATACTATGCAGGATTTTCTATTTGAAACTGTAATAAAATAACTATGCTAAGGCATATCTATGATGCAATGACAATCTCAGTCTTTACACACTTTAGCTGAATTTGTGCACCTTTTACCTGTATTTGTTGTTCTAAAACGTATTCGGCACGTTTCTGGGCATGGCGCTCTTTGTAGGGCTCTGTATGTGGAGGGTTGGGCATGGCTACAAAGCCTGTGGTTTGGGATCAGATTCCAACAAAGTGTTTGTTGCTAGTCAGCTGTTGCAATGGCAGATGCTAAGAAGCCTAGATACAGCGAAGCAAAAAGACAAGCGTAGAGGGCTCGTTCAAAAACTAAAATCAACATTAGAATTACACTTCTTATGTGGCATCATCTGAAGTTCACCAAGGGGATGAAAAGCGATGCAGAGGTGCCCTGTTTTTTGTGGGACCTGTAAGTAACGTTACTTTCAGCTAGTTACCTCACGCAGCTAGATGCCTGAGGTTGGGTAGCTTTTGTATCGAATTCTGTTCCTCCATCAAGCTGTCTTCCCCCCATGGGAACTGCTGTTACTATATATAGTTGCAAGTTAGCTAGCTCAGTAATTCACCTGCATTTATTTCAATCAGGGGAAATTAATTTGATATACCATGCTTGCTATCTAGCTAACATTATGTGTAGCCAACTTCACTAACAAAGCTAAAGGAGTTACTAACAACTTTGTAAAGGCCATGAATAACTTCATGAAAAAGTAATTCACTTTACAAGTATATTAGCTCGCTATGACCTATGGCCTGCTAATGGTACTTATTCAACATGCGATTCCATGTTATATCTCAATTCTAACTAAATGCTCAGGGGGGTACTTCAGGATTTCAGGACTTCAGGACTTCAGATTACTGAGATAGCTGGATAACTGTGTGGAGTAAAATACAGAACAGCTCTTTTTCAGTCCATGTTCCAGATTTGGGAGGGTTCCGAGTTTTACTCAGCGCAGTTACCCAGCTAACTCAGTAGTCCTGCTTTGTAAAACAGGGCCTAGAATAGCTAAATGTGTGAGTGGAGTCTACAAGGGCCTCAAAATCCTACATAGTATACCTTTAACATGAATGGAAAACAGCTAACCCGGCACCTACCCTGGATAATTGCTCTCCAAAGACAACAGTTATAGCCGTGCACTGCAGGAAGGGATACATGCGCCACACCCCCAAACAATGAAGGAAGGAAAAGAAGGAATGTGGTGACAGAAACCGTGCACACTGCCCAGCTAGAAAAAGTGCTACTGCAACACCTCATAACATGAATTACAATGTTGCAGGAACTGTTTTACAATGTTTCTTTTTTACCACCCCCAGAACAAGAAACTCCTCAGCTCCACTGTAAATAAGTCCAGATGACACTTTCCATTATCCCCAAGGAGACTTTTCCTCAAGGAGACATTTAAAGGATGTGTTTATGACCTGAGAAGAACCATTTTCAATTTTCAACAACCAAACAAAATGTCTGAAAAATGTTATACGGCAAGTTGGGCAAAAAAGGTCACTGTGGTATGCAGGACAAAATGTGTTATCTGAATGTAGTACATAAATATAAGGGCCTACACTTTAATAGTAAACAAATTAGTTACGTTTATTTACCATACTAAAAAATGCAGACCTGACAATGCAAAACATGCATTACAGAACAACACATCAAAAAAATAAATGAAAATTAATAAACGGACATCATGTGTTCTGGATACATAGAGGTGAAGAAAATGGAAAATGTGAGCCTGACTACAGGATTAAAATTGAAACCTCTGGATGGGTCTGGAAAAGAGCTGGAATAATGATAAGATTTCATTGACTTTCATTCCGTGTATTGGTTTTACTCAGGAGGACACCACTAAAGTGCAGACACTACACTTTTTTCAATCTTCAACCCTACTTCTCCACGCTGCTGCATGAGCAGCATTGGAGAGAAAAAATCCTCCTATTTCCCTTAGACCAGCTGCTGCCTGATATTCTTCAGCAGTAAGACACAGGCACTGTTATTACATTTTGTTGGAAATTTAAACCTGTTCCACAACGTTCAAGAACCTTTAAAACCTCTTTTCCTCATTAAAATAAGATTTTCTGGAAACTATGCATATTATTTCCAAATATAAACTGACCTAATTTTGTCATGTCTTTTTAAGTTACATGTTCGTCATTCTGTACAGACAGGCCACCTCTGTCAGAAAAGCAGGTGTGCTCAAACGTTCGCTGCACAGCAGAAAGCCGTTTGATCACGCAGTCTTTCAAAACCCAACACAAAAACACGTCTATTTCATCACCTCTCCCCAGAGAGCTGCAGCACAACCCAGTCTCTGATTAATCTCCGGAGCCTGCAGTACACATCTGCTCCTGTCCCCGAGGCTTGTTATAGCAAAACGGACCATTTTACAGCACACAGGAGGAAGACAATCCCATTCCACGCAGATTCTTCCACTCAGCCTTACTGTACGTTACATCGCATTGCCTTATATGCAGTAGTTTACTCTGCAAACTTGACTAGTCACAATCTCTTAAAGAGAAAAGTAATTTACTAGGTTTCTTTGGTATTTCAGTTTCAGTGAATCGTTTCAATCGGTGCCAATAGGACCTTTTAGAGATTCATAAAAAAGTCTTTACGACGGCTGGTTTGGGGCAATTGGGGGTTTATGGTCTAAAGCAAGAGAATACACTTCAACTAACTCCAAAACAGCTTGTACTGTGATGTTATGCCCCCAGAAACTGTAATTGCACACATTACCCAATTATTCTTCAAAAAATGTTTGATCTTATTTTGTGTTTGGAACGATTTCCTTTGGCACATGTAATCTGAAGAAAGGAGGAAAACAGAATATAAAGACAACTATTTATAATTGTGAATAAATGCCATAGAATACTATAGAATGTGTGCATGTACAGCCACTAGAAACAAAACAATCACAGTACATGCTGCTTTTGAGTTATTTAAAGCCTGGGTTTTCAACGGGAGGTCCATGAAAAGTAACAATATGCACCCTCAGGCCCCACCCCCCAATCCCAACCCGAACCAGGGACGGAGTGCCTGGATCAAAGCCAGTTGAAAACCTCTCACTTACAGCAAAGGGCATGAAAACATGCAAAAAGCAAAAAGTTACATTTCCGACATCAACACAGACACTCAGATTCAATCAAAAGCACTTAGCCAGTTTAAGGGCATATGCAACTCAGTCAAACCAGCCTTAAGTCGTTTCATATTTAATAAAAAAAGGCTGAAAAATCCAAGAAGGAAGAACAGACAACACCTGAAAATTCCTTTGGTCTAGCATTCGTTCTGGCTGCTGGCCACAAGCGTTCTTTCATACCTTCTAAAAACTGTCCTTTTTCCCCAAATACGAGTTGCTCTCCTCATTTCCATATTGCATTAAATCAATGACCTGAGACCAGAAATTACTATAATGTCGATATTCGATTTAATGTACTTTCTATATAATACTGCAGCAATAACAAACCCCGGAAACCAGTGTGTAGATTCAGCTACAAAGATGCAAAATAGTTTTAAAAGGATGGCAGATACTGCATGACTTGATATTTTCCTGTGATACGTAGAACAACGCAGAATGTAGCATGCTTGAAAATGCAACCGAAACACAGCTTTTAGCATGAGAAGGCATTGATTGAATTGCGTATGCCCTTAACCAATTTGACTGCATTTGACTGAATCCGGCACATCTATGCCACATATGGACCAGTGAGTTCTGCTATAATAGTGAGTATTCAAGGACCAAACATAAAACCAAAATTACTGTACAACACAGCCACTTTCAGAGGGAAAGATCGTAATTCAACTGCCATCTCTCATTTCAAATGGACCATCCTAATCAGAATACTATTATGACATTAAAAAGCATTCAGACTATTTTCTTTGGGTAATTTTCTTTGGGTAAACTTCACCTGCACCCAGTGCAAAGGCTCAAAGAGGAAAAGTAGAATCCAAATGATCAGTCTCAGAGAATTCCTTTGTTTTACACAGTGTGCAAACCCATTGTTAGCAGAAGAATGTCCCAGCAGATAACACAAAACCTACTAAATGCACTTTCATCCGGAATGAGAAAATGGCCTTTCAAAGGGAATCGTGAGCAACAAAGGTACCATAATCAGCGCTCACGGAAGTCATTCCTATTCTGTTCACACACAGTAAAGCTTGATTAATCAAGATAACTTTGGCTTTTCCAATTCATTCAGACAGAGAGGACACCGGGCTGCTATCACTGTACTTGCACATCTGCAGTGTTCCCACTGAGACTACTAAGCTACTGTGTAGCATCCCGAGTGGTTTTGTTGTTTTTCTCTGTTTATGTAGAACAATTTGCAGTGTGATGTCATCAATGACATCAACCGTCCTTGAAGCAAACACTTTTAAATGCTTTCTCCAAAGACAAGTTGTTAATCGATTTATAAAAATTATATTTCTTCAATATAATCATAGCAACACTCCAATAACTAAAGCACAATAATAAAGGCAAAAAAACAAGTATAACATTTATCTATAGGAAAGCAGAAAATAGCACAGAAAGGCTTTTAAAGTTTTTTTTATACCTTTATGGGGAAATAAATAGTATTTATTTTCTAGTTCAAAGCTAGATACTAAGTAAGAATATTTATACCCCTTTTCTACTGTTAAATTTAAGAAAGGCTGTCGTGAGCTAGACCAAAAACTCACTGGGTCAGCCATTTCTGTGTGAATGTATCACCTGCAACTGAAGCACATTACACTGAACGCTTGAATCTGCTAAGATCAAGTCAACTGATAGGATTGGGCACAGGTGCACACTGAATAAGCCAAAACTACACAATTTGTAGTTTGTAAACTGATTGTGAATAAAAGTAATTCACTTTCTATTGCCAAAGAACAGACCATTCAGACCATCCAATCTCCTCATTTTGCCTACAGCATTAAGTTAATCTAGAGCTAAGTCCAGCTTGGCTTTAAACATATCAACTGCAGGCCATGGGCAAATTCCACGGATGAATAATCATGGTTATCATGTCCAGGCTGCCTTCTCACTGAGTTGCCCAGACATCTCTGCGCTTCTTAAATTGATTTATAAATATCCTTGGTAACGGCTCTAAAGGACACCGTAATGCCACGGTTACTAAAGAAGGCAGGAAGGGAGAGTGACATATGCGAACAATGGGGTCGGAGGCGGGTCGGGCTCGTCGTAAGAGTACAACAGAGAACACCTTAAGTGCCAGTGAATATGTCAAACAACAGCATCTAACTGTTCTTTTCCCCACTGTGGTGCATCCACCAAAGACATGGGAATTAAACTAAGAGCTAACTAATGAGCAGACCCATTCACCCCAATGTGTTTGGTGTTATGTGTTTAAAAATACATAAAAGGTTACAACCCATATAATTACTCTCATCTGGACACTGAATGCTCACTGATCAGCAAGGGTAGAGAGCCTCTATCTGTGTTCATGTCCTCAGTTTTAACCACTGATGCCAACAGAAGGTTCCCAACTAGAACAATACAGTTGTACCCTTGAGCAAGGTACTTAATCTGAATTGTTTCAGTATACAGTATATCCAGCTGTATACATGGATACTATGTAAAAAAAAAAAATTAAAAAAAAAGATAAAGTTGTGTAATGCAGATCTGGATAAGAGCATCTACTAAATGCCTGTAATGTAAAGCAATGTAATGTCTCAGCTGTGAAATGAAAAATGGGCATGACTGATATCTTCCTATACTGATTCAACAAACTTCACACCAAGTAACAATAGCACACACAAGATTTAAAAACTAATCATTCCCAAGACACAACTTAACACCATCTGTGTAATTCTTCTTGCCATCTTAGAAGTATTTAACAATTAAATATTTTTTGAAGTCAATAATCAGTACTCAGGACAAGCTAAACACCCACACACTTGTTAAAAATATAATCACATACACTTACACCTTGATCCATCAGTTAAACGATAAATAGTGTAATCAATCTTTGCCGAATGTATCCTGCTCTCTTGCATGTGGGTGGAACATTGGACCCAGAGCCATATGTCCAAGCCCTCCGTCCAAATGGCTGACCAAGCAGCTGTCTTAGAACAACTCATTTTGTCTGGGGGTGAAAACAGCGATTTGGCAGAGCTCTGATCTGCCCTGATGCCCAGTGCTGGGTTTTCGATGGATATGCCATACGGTGCTCGGGGAGATTAGGAGCAGCCAGCCCTTCACTCCTGAGCCAAATTTCAGCCCTCTCACACACTACACATACACAGGAACATAGGACACACACACACACACACACACACACACACACAGAAACACAAATCAGTCCAGACAAACACTCAGAAATGTTATGTGCATGCATAGGTACGCACGCACACACAAATACTCACATATACACATACACACCCGCGAGCTTGCAGACACAATAAAGAGTAAAAGAGTGCCCAATAAAGCAAACACCACTGGGACAGGATCCATTTAAACATTTCCCTTTTTTTGTTTGTAAATCTTTGAAACGGCGGAGAGTTAAGAAGACGTCTAGTCAGACGTTACAGTCCATTATCAGAAGGAGTTTGAATGTTTGTGATATATCTCACGTACACAGCTCATAAACCGCTAACAACCCTCCCTCAAATTACACCAGTAAAACATGGCTGAGGCATAACTCATGTAAGCCTTCTAAATAAACAAATAAGATGCACATTAAATCTGTATTGACAGGCAGAAATGCAGCCCTTTGTGCTTAGGACTGGCAGCAAATGGATCAGACAGCCACTTCCAAAGGAGAGAATTGATTTTCCCATAGCCTTTTTGTTTCTTAATCTTTGCCTGGCTCCTCATTAAAATATAAATACAAGGCGCAAAGAGCTGACACAGGATCTGTTCCGCAGACAAATTGTGCGTATAAGGCAGTGATGTACAACAGAGCTGTCACGTGATCGGTCTGGTTGGCAGGCAGTGGAGGGGGGGAAGAAGGGGGGCCGCACCGTCGGCTTAGAGGGTATTACCTTCCTAAGGCACCGTGGGGTTTCTGAGACTCCCCTGGCCCTGTCCGCTCCACCACCACCCCCCACCCCCCACCCGCCACCCCGCCCGGCCTCAAAACCCCCTGCCTCCAAGGCTTTTGACATTCATGAATTGAGTCGTGAACAGCACCATGGAAGCAAAGGTAATTACCATATGCCACACTCAACCCTCTCGCTGCTCCATTTGGATCGACTTGAACAGGTCATCATTTTCAGCCTGCAAGTGGCCACTTAAAAGGCATAACGGGCCTTGTGCAATTGCATTTTCATCACCATTCATGGTGTTTTTTACTTTCTCAACACAGAACAACACAAACAGGAGAGCTTCAGGTTTGATCAAAACACCCTATTGAAGTTTTTGCTTTCATTGTTTTTTTTGCAATGCATTCAGTCAGAGTGGACGTCCACAAGTTGCTGTCGTTAACCACAAGTGATCTGACCCGTTTTTTTATCAGTATTTGACTGCAGCTTCCTGGGCAGCTAGATGGTAACACAAAAGCATTACTATGAAGAGAGACACATAGTCACTTGTGTTTGAACTAAGTAGGGACAGGCAGATGCTAGCGGCCTCTCAGCTCGATTCATGTCTATTTCTGGAGCGTCTCATTGAGCCATCTCAAGCCAAAGAAAATAAGAGAGCTGATAATAGCCTGTCCTCTGTGCTCTTAGTGTTTCACTGGTTGGCCACCACCTTTAGATGAATGTACACTAATGCCCAACAGTTGCTTTATTTTCCTTCGCTAAGAAACGAGGGTTTAGGCTAGGCCATGCAACTGTGCACCTATCATAATTACATTATGCCACAGAAGAAACTTCATCTGCTTCTCGCCTCAGTGTTTATCATAAAGGCCAAGTTTAAGATCCCAGGGGAATGGGTGTTCAATGTGGTTTAAGAGTATGCATACAAACACAAATGCGACATGTGGCATCCTACTCAACGGGGAGCAGCCCGTAACCCGCTCAACAAACGGGGAACAGACGCACGGAGACGGCCTTACCAAAATCAGCCAGCTTCAGCTCGCCCATGTCACTGATGAGCAGGTTCTGGGGCTTGAGGTCCCGGTGCAGGATGTAACGCTGGTGAATGTAGGACAGGCCCCGAAGCAGCTGGAACAGGAAGAGCTGGGGGAGACAGAGAACAAGGGACTCGCTGAGGAGCTCTACCCTTCAGGCATTTCTTCCAGCTGTGCTGGAGACAGATCTCATGCTACAGAAACAACAACACTGACAACATTGTGTCTATGGAGGCGATGCGGAAATCCTTCGGATGGGCCATCATCCCAGCAGACCCTGAAGTCTCCAATGCACTGGGATGAAAAAAAAAAACTTATAACAGCTGAAAGATTAATCTTGGATACAGTTACACCATTGGGAAGCAACTGGGAGGAGATAGCTGGCTCTGGATAAACTGCTCTGAAAGCATCTTTCATACATACTATACAAATGATAATGTCAGACAACAATGACCCTACACTTTGCCAAGGGGCACCTTGTGCACATAAACAGGGAAATATCAGCATCCAGGTAGATGCATTAGAGCTGAATATACCGAGTAGCATAACTGACAGGAATAATGGTGTTCCAGCGCACTTAAATATCATTTGTAATTTTATGTTTCTTGCAAACAGACCTCCCCTTAGTCCATGAAATGGGAACAGTTTGGATATGGATTACTTATCTAAGATTCGGTGTGATTTAGGACAAACATACTGAAGCATCCATTCCAAATACACACAGATTTCATGTTCCAATTTTGGTGGAATTACCAAGCATCAAAGCACACATGCATACATTCAGATTAATGAGCCCAATAAATAAAAACACTGGGGTTATGGAAGTTTTCTTATGATTTTCTCATATTATGAGCATATTTAACACCACTATATATTATACAGCATATATTAACAGCACAATTTCATAACCACCACATCGCATCAATCCTTTCAAAAATGCTCTGAAACAGTTACATTACAGATAAAATAGATGTTTGCCTTCTCAACTATGCCCTCCCATCCTTAAGAAACCATCAGTTTAAAAAGGCGTGCTCTATTTTCCCTGCTTTTCTTCCACGTTCAAATCTCATTACTGTCACTGAATAAATAATTCCTTCTGAGCACTACCAAGGTTTTGGCCAATTAGGCAGAGCAGGGATGCATGCCGTCCAATCAGAGATCAAGTGCGGCTGGCATCTGGAGTTGGCGGGGTCAACAGCTTAGCATTCCACAGACTGCGTGGCGAATAATGAACGCCAGCCTGAAATTGGCATGGGGAATACACGTCTACTCATGTGTGTCAAACACACTCATCGAGTTCTCCGTTGTTCTTCAGCCAGTGCAATTAAAATTCATTCTCACTTTTTTAACTTAGCTGTTTTCTCTATGAGTATTGAAGCATGTAGAAGGGAACACTGCTGAGTTTTACCTGAGTTCAGGTACAGACTACATTTGAGCAGAAGAACTGACATGATCTTTGCTGATGCAGAACAGGATTGGAAGAGATCCTAAGCCCTGTGACGGTGTGTAAAATGCATATGATGCAACCATTACTTAAACACTTTAGAGACAAATCTCTGTTCTTTGGCCATAGTGTCGAAACCCAAGTGAACCGCGCTGGACACTCAATACCTAATCCTAAACTGCCACAGAGAGCAACACTTGGCAGCCTGACAGATGTGACATCTGGTAGGAGACCACCATTCCCCAGATATAACTGTGGATCTTGGACCTGTCCATCTGGCTGAAGGTATCGGAGAGAGCCTGCAGACGAAGACAGATCCTCGCTAATTAAGAGGCAGACAGTGTGGAGAAAACCGCCAGGGTGGACTGGCGGGAACAGGGGAGAGGAGAAGCCGTCTGCAGCTGGCCTGTGGGGGGCCCAAGGCGCTTAATAAAGGTCTGCTGCTCTGCTGGAATATTGATAAACTTATCACATCAGGGATGTAGATCCCAGGTTCAGTGGAGACAGGAGAGTCTTAAAAATGCTAATGGTACATCATTTTTTGAAAATACCTCTATAGATTTATCAATTAGATTTGGTTTCAAGAGATCAACAAAGAATATTGAATTGTATCATTTCTATAATATGCAAACATGTATACTGTATGTACACACACACACACACAAGCCCAGAGAAAGGCTTTACATCATTACAATTAAACCTAACATTTGAAACATTATTTATTTACCTGCTGACAGGCCAAAACATGGTGCGGTCGTCAACCATGAGGAATATTCAACTATGGCAAATGTAATCATTGTGAAAATATTTTAGTAAGTCCTCTTTTTCATATTGAGCTTTTCAAATAAAAAATTTAACAAAATTACTAACTGCAGAATTACAGTTGTCTATCATTTAATGCTTTTTTTCTTGGGGATTGAATAAAATAAACAACAATGTGCAACAGACCATAACATAAATATAACATAAAATTATATTGTTTAGAGAGAGACCAATAATCAAAATGATACCTGGTATTATAATAGCAAGGGGGGTCGGCCAATCTGAACTTTTTGTGGAGGAGTGAAGTAGAAAATATAACTTGGAAGTTGAAGGGAGATAGAGAGGGACTTTAAGAAAGAGCTTGCCTTGCACCAAGTTAAAACCGTTATGGGAGTCAATAAATCAATGGGGGGGGGAGTGGGTATCAAATGGACCGTGCACCCGCTCCCATCTGCTTTGTTTCAGCGTGCCAGTTTCTCATTTACCTCCGAAACCATCTGCAAAACAGTGTCTTAATCTGGCGTAACATTACTCCACCAGTCTCACACCTGCTTGGCTCCCGGGGCCGTTAAAGGAGGAAGGGACCTCGGCAAAGTGTAATCAAACCCAGGGGGATTGAGCATTAGCATATCCATTACTGTGCCATGCCTCTCCGAATACCATTACCAGCACACGGCCATACCAACAGACCGACCATTTCTACCAACATCTGAGAAATGACAAGGCCCTTGAGAAAAGCCATTGTGCACCCAGGCTCGAAAAAAATAACTCTGCGCTTGATAAATGGCTGAAGTCAATAAATCTAAATTTAAAATGAGCACATACGTTAGCATTGATGTTGATGATGATTAATTGACAATTAGTTTAATTCATTGACATTTGTTAGGATGTATTGACCGGACAAACATTAATCGGAGCTCTTTTGTTTTAGAACAATTCGTTCAGAGCTCGGATGACATTTTGTTTGTATAATTATCTGTGTCACTTTTGGCTTTGTGTCAGCGCCGGATCGATCCCTGAATCAACCGGAGCGCAAGTCGAGCCTCCGGTCTGCCCACTTTCCCCAGCCTGAGCTGCAGTGCCAAATCAATCAAAGGGAGTCCCGGAAAAAACATTTTAACTAGAGGTGGGACATTTTACAATTTTCTCGAGATGATTGCAAGCCGATTTTTCCGTGTGTATACTTGAGTACTCTATCTATTTATTTTTTGGGGTTTTTTCGTGCCTAAAGCCCATTTTACAGCAGCATGCCCGTTTAAAAGCATCGCAGAACATTTTCTCCACCGGAGGGTAGCCCGCACAATGACAACTCTCCTTGATAAGATAAAAGCTTTTGAACCGTTACCAGGCACGGCTCCAGCCTTTCTGCCACCCTAGGTGAGATTGTGGTAGGATGGTGTCTGAACAGGGGGAGACCAGCGGATAAACTAGAGGCTGCAGGTTTGAATCCTAGATAGGGGACTTCTGCTGGTTCTCCTGAGTGATGCACATACCTTGAATTCCTTCAGTAAATATACCACTGTATACCTGCATGACACATAAAATATAAGCAGGGAAGTCAGCCTGGACAAAGGAGCCTGCTAGGCACAGAATGTAATATGCGGCTCGGTAATGGAATGAAAATTATTCCATGCTGTTTGTCAAGAATCCTCTGAAGTCTAGAATGTAATGAAATAGTGACTTATCCAGTATTTCTAGCAGAACCATCCATTTCCAACAGAGCATCATAATTTACAGTTTGAGCCCGTGGGAGTGTGGGAGGCCAATTTGATGCAGCTCCTGTGAGTGGCTGGGAGTGTTTGATTACCTACTGTGGTGGCCTGACCAATAATTACATTAGTAGTTAAATGGCTCAGCGCTTGGCTCTAAATGAATAAATTTCATCCAGCCAATAGCAGAGGGCCTAATAGGTTGTATTTTAATGATTAGTAGATATGGATTTCACCGCCCAAGCTCCTCTCAGCTCTGGTGGTAAAATCAGCAACTCGGCGAGGTAATGAGGAAATTTTAGCAGAAAATGGAGGCTTCTCTTTGCTCCTGATTAAAACTATGACAGAAGTGATTAAATATATGAAATTGAGGTTTAATAACTTTGCATGGATAACACCAGCAAATTGGAGCCGCCATCTCGCTCACCAGAAAATATTAACTGACATTATATACATATTGATATATTAAGAATGAAGGATTCAGCTAGACCTACTCTAAATGCATAATTCCACTTTAACTGACAGTTTTGTGATTGCTCAATCCAAAGATTTAATAGTTTCCAAGGCCATGGCAAGAACTTGGCCACAAAGTTCGATCTCGGCCAGAATTTCAGGAATTGGGCTTATTTGGGTTTCAGCTATTAAATAATGAGGCTCCTCTACACAATTTGACTGTCTGACATTCAGCTTCCTTCTCCCAAATGTGGCTGGGCTCCGGAACTATTCCTGCAATAATCTGTTCTCCTTCTGTTCAAATGTGATGGCTGTCATATGCAGCCACATACAGAGCTCAATGGTTTAAAATCAATGCTATACACACAGCATTCATATTTTTACACATATCATGTTTACCATTTCTATAGTTTTTATACATGGTTTAATGTATGTTTACACATAGTGAAAGACATTTATATCTTTTAAATCTTATAATTTTGGGCTTGTCAGGTTAAGGCTCCTTGTTCTTGTTCTAGGGCATGGATGGACCGAAGGTCCAGGATCAAATCCTGCTTTGCTATTGCCACCTGTGTCCGGTGGCCCTTCAGGTCGATGAGCAATTGGCAGCAGTGCTCAGGAGGGTTCAGTCAGCAGTCCACATTTCATCACTCCCTATCGACCCCTGCTGGTTGACAGCGCACATGCAAGTCTCTGAATTATTTCTGTTCGAGTGCAACTAGCGAGCTGCAATTTGATAAGAACTGCTTGTCTGAACTCTACCAAACATGAACTCTATCACGTGCTTGCCTGAACTCGACCAAATCAACAGCGGAGATTCCAGCAATTCATTTTGAAGAAAAAGGGAGTATCATAAAAAATTATATAATTTCATGATGTTTTACATTACATCTCAATTAGGAATGAAAATAAGCATAAAGTGCCCACTAACCACCAGGCATGGAAATGTACACTTTACAGAGGACAAGTATAACATTTACAAATTAGCTAACCAAAACCTGGCAGGCACAGGCAAAATAGAAGGCACAAGTTCCCCTCATTAACACAGCATAAATACATTCACAAAAATACATTAAGAATGTGCATTAACAATCTTTGGAAAAAAAAAACACAATTTCTCCGACATCTCCTGTGCAATGTGTTCTCCTCCTAAATCCTAAATTATTCATCTGAATTTCAATGAGGATGTCGGCAGGATAAATGCATTACTTATGCAAATCCTTGATGACAAAAGGTAAAATACATTACATAACAGACGTACCCTACAATCTGCCCCCTGCCTCTTGGCCTCATTCCTTCCAACAGATCCTCTCTCTCTCTCTCTAATTCGGAACACAAAATCTGTGCATAATGTCACGCGCACACACACGTACGCAAACACAGAAAAACAAGTCCACGAAAAGTGTTGGAACACTTTGAACCAATGTCCCTGCTCCAGTGTGAACACTCTGCAAAAGAGCACAGCATCACTGCCAGTACAGGCAGAAATAACACCAATAACACATCACTGGATGCCCACAACTAAACTATGTGGATCACATCATCTGATCAGCCAGTGGAAACCTGTTCTATGGCCAAGGTGAAAACATGAGCAAAGATACGCTGGATGCATTTTGCGATGACCTTTCTTTTTAATAAACAGGAATATGATAACATTTCCTTTTGATGTTAAGTATGACACTTCTGAACACAAGCTTCAGAAGGCCGACACAGCACATCCGCTCAGTTAGGATATTCAATTGAAGTCCAGTTGTCATTGGCAGCCCATTAAACAACTGCACATGATTGTTTAAAATATAAATTTTAAATATTCACTATTTAAAACATTGTCTCCGAATGACCAGTATGGGTTTCACACCCTATTGCTTTCACAATATAGAAATATTTAAAATCTTAACCAAATAAAAAACAGAATATAGATATATTTTAAATCTTAACCAAACAAAAATAATGTATGTCATAGTATTTGTTGTTTTTTGTTGTTCTTTATGCATTAAAATGTAATTCTTTGTTTTCCATACGTTTGTCCTCAATACTGCACACATATCTCATGCAGTTTTCATGCCATTTAAGAAAAAGAAACAAATAATTGAAAATCATTTGAGAGAGAGGGTGAGAGAGGATGACAGATCTTACTGAGCTAATGCAAGGCACACTTTAATCAAACAGGCAAGGTCGGCATATATATATATATATCAATGCCATTCAGTTTATGATATACTGTATACCTAATATGTAATGTACACATTGAACATTTCACTTAGTGTCTTGTAGGTCATCACGGGTTGTGCATGACACTTAAAGAAAATGTCATTCAATCAATCGATCATACACCAGTGCACCTATACATTTGGGAATTTCCTCATACCTCAGATTTCACAAGATTTATCAGTACACTGTACATTTTAGTGACTTACCTACAGGAAAAGGAGATGCAATAAGATTCCTCAGAGAGGGAAAGCAGGTCAGACAGAGTGGTTTCACCTTACAGTACTCCTCTGGCTGGACTGGTACCTGTTGACTAAGTACAGGTAACTGCTCAGGGTGACATGTTTGCATGCTCATCCAGCTCACCTTCACATTGTCTGGATAGAGACCTCCAGGATGCTTGTCCATATACTGGCACAGGTCAGTGTGCTGGAGAAGAGGGAGAGACAGGTCAACCATCAGGAAACAGTACAGCATTCAGAATTCAGCAGCCAGTCATTCATATTTACACAAACTCTGAATGGAAGTTAAGTAGCGAAAAAATGAACAACTTGGATCTCATGACCGAAGATGCAAAAAATGGCCAAATCTACATCGAGAGTAAAAGAGTCCACATCAAGAACCCACTCTCCCTATACATTGTTAAGCAGATTTGCATATACACAAATCAACACGTGGATATCTTTGCACACAGAAATGCATTGACCGTATTTCGCAGATGTTTTAATGTTTGCGTGCTATTTTAAAGGATTTCATTTCAGTCTTCATCCATTGAACTTTACGATTTTCTGCAGGCAGGATTTCCACAAAGCCCTCAAATCTAGTGCCTTGAGGAAGTGCTGTCTTGTCAAGGCACAGCGTACAACATGTAAACAGCATTCGGATGGAAAGGAATTACCCTGATCTGCTCTCTTCCTATCCTTGCCACACTTGGGCTTTATAGAGGGCACTGGTATTTGCAAGCTCCCACTGTTTCCTCCTGTCCCAATAAATGTGTTTCCATCATGAATAATTCACTCTGTTCACACATGCTTCGAACAGTCTGTCCGTCTTAATCAGAGCTGTAAAAAACCTGCGCTCTCGCTCGCTCTCTCCCTCTACCCGTCAGTCATTATTAACGACCAGCCGTGGAAAGGAATTGATTACCTTAGGCAGAGACAAGGTGGGTGAGGAGAAAGGTCTGGAATTATACACACTGAGATGAATTTGGAAACAGAACACTGATTGAGCAAGTTGGGTCCCTGACAAGCAGATGCTTAGTGTGGTAGATTGTGAATACCTATGTGTGAACAGTGAAAGTAGAGATGCGGCCTGTTATACTTTTGTTTCAAATTCTCATGTATGTGCGTGTAAGTGTGCTGTAAGTCCTATTGTGCATCACACAGTAACATGCCACTGCGAGTCTACTTTCATAGTGATACTATATGTCATTATTTAGCTGATGGCTATAGTTCAGTTTTAACATTAATTATTTGCTTGCCACAGCAACAGAAATGATAATACTCCCAGGAATTTGTTGGCTGATTGACAGACTACTAAATTTTTTAATTCATAAAACCAAATGGATTTTGTCCCATGTAGAGAACGGTAAATAATTTGTCTAGTTTCATGCACCAAATAGGAGAGACCAAGAAGATACCCCTTATGTATATCTTATAAACCCCTGGAACATCTAAACATACACATTTTTACATCAGTTTCATTTTGCTAACAGAATCATGGGCAACACACAACTGGGGAAAGCTTCAGGATGAATATAATACAGTATGTATTTAAATCCCAACCAAGGACATGAGGACGTATTTCTGTACGTTTACCCTCGGCTTCTCCACAACCTATCGTTTACATCAAGGCTATGGAACTGGCCGCATGGGGGACAAATGTGACTTTATTGTTTATCTCATCAAAAACATAATTCAGAGACATTAGCACGGTGACCATGTCCAGGCCTACATCTGCAGTGTCAGCACACCTTCCACTTGTGAGAGAATAGTTAATAGCTTATGAATATTTAAGAAGGCATCAAGCTCATTTATCTTATTGCTTTATACATCATATAGTACGAAGAAAATGTCTGGCCCATTAGAAATATATATTTTTTAAAAGAACTGAATAAAAAGAAGTAGCAGCTGAAAACACTGCACATTATTCGGCTTCACAGTGCTCATTGGACAAAAATCTTAAATCATCAAAGCCTTTGACCCCTCTAACTATAATTAATTGTCAAAAAAAATTTAATATTTAGTAATCATGGGATCTTCTATGGCATGCCTGCTTGAGTCCCACTAACAGTTTCACCACTAGAGGGATTCATTGACTACATTAAAGTTGACAGTGAAAACTTGAAATGAAATATTAACCCAAGATTACACATCTCAGGGTCTGAACACACATTAGATTTGCACTTAATGCAGACAAACACCAAGGACAGATTCATAAGACTTTTCCTTTAGAAAATCAGTTAACACAAACCAGTTTTGCCGTTAACTCGCAGACTTATACTTTGTGAAATACGTAAGTCCTAAGAATGAAAAAATAAATTTTATTGAGCAGCCACACAGAACTATACCTGGATACAGGGAAATTTTTATTCTTAAATCCCTTGCTGGGCAAAATCAAATGAAAAACTTGACGCCTATGTGATGTACTACAGCTTCACACAGTAGTTGTATAAATCACTGTAAACAGAGAAGGAAAACCAAAGTTATGAGGAACAGAAAAGGACATGCGCTTCTATTAATATCCTCTGGTTTGCAATAAAGTGAAACTGTATTCAAGAGCATGGTTTCAGGACCTAGAAAAGCTCAAATAAAAGCAATGCTTGGCAGGGAAATATACCAAACAGACAAGCCAACCATCAATTGTTACTGTACAGCTTCAAAAAGAACAAAATGTCATTTTTGGCCCAAGGTATGGAAGAAGCCCAAACCTTTCGCGAAAACGTTAGTAGTTTACAAGCATTAGAAAACCTAAATTTGGGCACAATGACTGAAACAAGGCGACAAACTTTAAAGCAAACATGGAACTTCCCTCTGCTGGATTCTGATGAAGTAAAAATACAAGGGGTCAATTCAATTCAACCACAATATAGTCTGGCTCTGAGGTACAGCAACATTATGAGCAATATTGTAACTCCTAAAAGCTGTTCATTTTATTTAAGTGAAAAAATATTCTCCCAAATTAAGTATGATCCTTACATTCTACTTGACTGTACTTGACTGTAAAGGTTCTTAGTTCAATTTGCACTTATCACTGACAATAATTATATCCTTATATCAAAAGAATAAGAAATATTCTTATATAATTATATTAACATTTTAAGTTTCTGGCAATGTTAGTATGACTGACTGACATCTTCAACCTGTCACTGGCCCAAGCAGCTGTCCCCACGTGCTTCAAATCCACCTCCATCGTGCCGGTGCCGAAAAACTCCTCTGCAGCAAGCCTAAATGACTTCCGCCCTGTTGCACTCACCTCCACCATCATGAAGTGCTTCGAGAGGCTGGTCCTGGCTCATCTCAAATCCTGCCTACCACCCACACTGGACCCCTTCCAATTCGCCTACCATCAAAATAGGAGTACGGAGGACGCCATCTCCACAGCGTTACACTCCGCCCTCTCCCACTTGGACAACAACAACACCTATGTAAGAATGCTGTTCATTGACTTTAGTTCAGCATTCAACACCATCATCCCCTCCAAACTGATCACCAAACTTGGTGACCTTGGTATCAACCCCTCCCTCTGCAACTGGATATTAGACTTCCTAACCAACAGACCCCAGTATGTTAGGTTAGACAACCTCACCTCCTCAACCCTCATCCTGAGCACCGGCGTCCCACAAGGCTATGTGCTGAGTCCTCTCCTATACTCCCTCTTCACCCATGACTGCACTCCTGTACATGGCTCCAATACCATTATCAAATTTGCAGACGACACAACGGTGGTTGGTCTCATAAATAACAACGATGAGACAGCCTACAGGGAGGAGGTCCAGCACCTGGCGGCGTGGTGCGCCGACAACAACCTGGCCCTCAACACCAAGAAGACCAAGGAGCTCATTGTGGACTTCAGAAAGACCAAAGGAGGCACGCACACCCCTATCTGCATCGACGGGACGGAGGTTGAGCGTGTCACCAGCTTCAAGTTCCTGGGCGTCCACATCTCCGAGGACCTCTCCTGGGCCCTCAACACTTCGACCCTGGTCAAGAAGGCTCACCAGCAACTCTTCTTCCTGAGGAGACTGAGGAAAGCCCATCTGTCTCCTCAGATTCTGGTGAACTTCTACCGCTGCACCATTGAAAGCATCCTCACCAACTGCATCACAGTTTGGTACGGCAGCTGTTCTGCCTCGGACCGGAAAGCACTTCAGAGGGTGGTGAAAACCGCCCAACGCATCACCAGCACTGCACTCCCAGCAATTCAGACTGTCCAGCACAAGCGGTGTCTGCGGAAGGCACGCAGCATCGCCAGGGACACCTCTCACCCCAGCCACAGACTGTTTGCCCTCCTTCCCTCTGGGAGACGCTACAGGAGCCTCCGTTCTAGGACCAGCAGGTTCAGGAACAGCCTTTTCCCCTCAGCTGTCACCTTGCTGAACTCTGCACCACGGTGACAGCACCCCCCCCCCCCCGGATACCGCCACCTGGACCCCCTTGCACTGTCGCACCTTGCTAATAATATATTTATCATATTTATACCGATCCACTGTCTATATTGTTTATAACTGTCTATACTGTTTATATCACATTGTATTGTATTCATATTTATCAATATTGTATTCATATTTATTTACTTATGTACATACACCTTACTGCACTTTACTGCTTCTTTTGCACTTCTGGTTAGATGCTAACTGCATTTCGTTGTCTCAGTACGTGTACTCTGTGCAATGACAATAAAGTTGAATCTAATCTAATGAAAGCAAAAATGAATTCCAAAAGTGTCATTGGCCCAAACAGGAATGCTTTATGCTTAAGAATGGCAATCCAATCAGACGTTCTCCTGATCTTAATCGCATAAAGATACTTTCTCATAGAAATATACACTGGGCGCAAACCAGCTGGGATATAAAACAGTTTATAGCTTTGCAATGAAGAATCTATTGTATACAAAAATATCATTTTGTTAAAATGATGAAAAGTATTAAAAATGTGGTCAGTGTTCATGCTATTATGAATAGCATGTTGTCAGTCCTCTGGCTCTTACCACATACTCGAAGACCAGTGTTAGGGTTTCCTTGGTGTGAATGATGTCGTGAAGCAGCACAATGTTTGCGTGCTTCAGTCCTTTCAAAAGCGATGCTGTGGGGATGAAAACACAAGAAAAAAAAACCAACTGGTTACAGCTGTCCAAAATGGTGAGTACACAGTTAAAAGGCATGTGGAGACACATAGTCAGTGTTTCAAATCTGATGGTGCCATGTTATTCTACTGCGTGGGTAAAGGCAGATAATTGGAACAGTGCAGGACATCTTCCACACAAGCAAGCTGTGATTGTAATTTCATTCTCCATTTTGACATCTGCTTTCACTCATTCCATGGCCTGTGCATTAACAGTTACATCAACAGTCCACATTTTACAAATATGCCAGGCCTTTAAGAACTGTACATGGTATTAAAAGTATAACACCCCAAAGATCTACTAAGATAGTAAAATGTTCCCTTTTGCCTACCAAGCACATACACTCATATACACGGACACACACACATGCACACACACACACACACAGAAATATTTGAATGTGTGTGTGAACTTGCACTTGGCTGATAAGAGGAAACTGCTACTGTCCCAGGAAACCTACTCGCATGAAAAAATACATCTCGTCTATCTCTTTTCAGAGGTTCATGTGTGTGACTTATATTTGTGTCTGTGTTCTACACACACACACAAACACATGCACACACACGCACATGCACACACACACCTCTCTGAAAGAGATATTACACTTTCTTGAGGTTACCAACATCTGAAGGTATAACATAAAACTAATTAAGGCACAACATAGCAAATACAGCTTTTAAGCTCCATATGATCTGAGGGTCAGCAAGATCATCTTCATACTCCCCATTTTCGCCATTGTAATTAAGTTAGGTGGATTAATGAAGGCATGCTAGGGAGATTCAGCTTCATCCCCGCAACAAGGTAATTAAAACAAGTTCATGCCATTTTGGCTCCTGTTTTTATCACTTCAGGATAAAATACTAGCTGTCACTCAGAATCAAGGACAAGATACAAAGTAAGAAAATTAATGATGGCAAAAGGACATTTTTAAAAACACGTTTTAATTCTGTTTGCCTTTTCTCCTGGGATTTGGGCTGGTTAATAGTAATTTCAAAACCATTCCATTGCCATAGAAGCCTCCCTCTGCTTAGAGTGGCACACATGCAGCAAGCCCTCTCTTCTAACTGGAATTCAGCCGGTGGCATCTAGCCACTGCACAAGTGGTGCAGGCCCCATGTGAACAAGACCAGCTGAAGTGTGGCAGGGGGAATTCCCTGCTGACTGAAAGCCTGCATGCAAAGGTGATGCTATGGCATTTGTTTTTGCCCTAGAATGCAGCAGGCACTAGAATGGTCAGGCTCGGGGCAACCGGAATGTGTCACAGGAAATCCTGAAGTAAGTACCCTTGACCAGCATGGCCTTTGCTTCCCAGTAAGAGTAAGAGCTCTTCCTGGATTTACAAGCACCTTGATATAATCATTTTCAACATTCATAAGACAAGGCTCCTGTTTATTATCTTTGCTAACAAGCTGTATGTGAAAATTGCAACTGGTTACGTGTTTTTTCTAAACACAGCCGAGTGTCTGAACTCCATTTAAGATGTTTAAAATCACCGTGAAGAGGAATGCTTACAAATAGGGTTCCACATGCTTAAAGATTTAGATCAGAGGCAGTGCAAATCTTTCCCAATTACAACTGCATAATCACTTTAGAATAAACAGCCCACAGAAATCCCATGTCATTGCAGCTAAACAAACCTACACATGGTTTAATTTAAAACAAAAGCTTGCATAGAATATCAAGTGCGTGCACAGTGATTGACAAATGGGATTTTCTAACTGTGGTGAATGTGATTAATTAAGTAAATCCAAGCTCATTCCAAGGGCACACCACAACCAAGAAACTAAAAAGCAAGAAATGCATAAGGACTCAAGAAGCCATTTTCATATACCAGTGATTTTCATTCATAAAACAGTACATTGAAATAGTTAGGCTAGATATTTCAACTGACAGGAATGCTTAGCATTTTGTTGCATTTAGCAACAATATGAATATTTATCCTTAGTGAATTCAGAATTATAGCTTTTCTATCTTCTGCTAGTAAAATGAACCATTTTGACTTTTTTTAACCATGAAATATAAATAATTATTCATTACAGCCTTGTTTGATACAACAGTACTCAAACAGCTAAAATCCACTGCATTTGTAAATACCTTAAAAATGTCCGAATGTAACACACAATATTAAAGAAACTAACAGAAGGAGACGAAATTGACTGTAAAAGAATTAATGCAGGAGTGAAAGAACACAGGAGAGCCACCCACTAATTGAGAAATCATAATTAAAATTTTCTTCATACAACTCCAGTCAGAAGCCTGGGTCTGTACCTTGTCTGGAGCTGCGCTTTGTTTACTAATGTTGTGGATTTGATTCCTGCTGAGACCACAGAATTTACAGCCTTTAAAAATAACGACTTTATTTATTACAAGGTGTGCTCAGGAGACAGTAAAGCACAGTGACAGGCAAAGTTAAGTTATTCTTTGCAGGCAGTTCAGTCGTCACAAGGCGGGGGGATAGAAGACAGCCAGGCTCTCTGGGCTACAGGGTCTCCCCCCTCATGTGTCCTTTGCTACACTGTCAAGAGTTGCCTGCTTCCACACATTTCACACTGGAGCAGCTACTTTCTCATCTCTCTGGCAGGTGAGCATGGCAGAGCTGTCTGTACAGAGCTTGATCTGGTAGATTCTAAAAAAAAAAAAAACTTTTTCTCATCAAAACATGAAGAGAAAAGTGTTCCCATGCTCATTTTGAGAGCCTTTCTGAGGCAAACCGCAAACATGCCACTTTAAACTGGCTTCATGTGCTGCGGTGACTGAGCAAACCCGAAATCAGCTCACGCCCAAAACCGCTCCTTCCACTGCTCTGCATGGAGCTTCTGCTCGTAGCTCGTAGCTCGTAGCTCCACTGCTGTATGTTGCTGTGGATAACAGCGTAATGCAATGTAAGCAATGTAATGTAATGGAGCAATGCCATACGGCAACACCAGATCATGATCTTTATTTCAGTAAAGATGGTTTTCTGTTATGGCACAAGTCAATCTTCTGGTATTGTTGAAATGATTGGCAGGATAAATGTCCTTTACATCTAGAACATGAGTCCGATTCCTCCTCCCAGTTTTTCAGACAAAAAATACAATAATAATCCATACAAGGTATTCTTAGTTGAAGTCCAGGTACTTTATGGGCCCTTCTGAAGAAGAAGCAGACTGAAACTTGAGTAAGAGTTTTATCTTTGCCCAGACTTTATTAATCTACTTTACAGCACCATTCACCAGCACAGAGGAAATACTATCTCTTGCCCCAATACAAATTTCACTCTCCCAGTTACGTAGCCTCATTGAGCCTGTAGAGTTCTGCACTTCAGCCAGACTACAGCAGGTTTTCACTACTACTCCCACACACACATGCATACGCACACGTGCACATGCACTAGATTAACCATCTACATACAGAGGCAGAAGAGTTAAACTGCTTTAATGTGCCATTCACTGTACAGCACATCCTACCAAGCTACTCTGATAGCTTGCTAATCTTTTCAGAAATTATTTCAAATTGCTGTAGAAGAATGTTTTTTACCAGAAAAAAGGCTTATTATATTTTTATATAAATGTGTTTTCACAGTAAATGTGATTTTTAACCCAGAAAAAATACAATTGCAAATATACAATATATAACTGATCACAGCAGCGTGACGGTACTTTTTATGATACTGGTGTGCTTTCACAGCTTCTCTCTCTGGAGGAAATGGCTAATTTAGTGTGTTCATACAGGCGTAATGCAACAGTCAGCAAAACACAACAGGACACAGATGTAGCCGGATCCCGTTCCCAGGCTGAAACCCACCTTCCCTGATGGCTGTGAACGGAGTGCCTTCTTCTTCCTGCAGGCGGATCACTTTCAGCGCAACCAGCTTGCCATTGACCCTACGTTACACAAGCAAAAACACATATTCAGGGAGGCAGGTTTGGACTTTTTCAATACAATGAGGTGCTATTCAAGATCACTGAAGTGATAATGCAGAAAAATATATAAAAAGTAAATTAGCCTTAACCAAAAAATGCACTGTCACCAAAGAGTTTACACACTTAAAAACTGTTTATATCATAACATCATTAGAGTGAAAAATGTGATCAATAATTTTAATTTCACTTCTGTACATTTTCCATTTTCCAGCTTGCAAGCACACACAAATAGAGTAAAGCAATTCCATCACATCAAATGCCTGACTACGGAACTTGGGGAAAAAATAAAACAAAGGCATTCAGAAAATGAAAGATTTTATCGAATTTGCGGTCTGTTGTGCACTGCATGATAGAGCCCGCCGTACATTATGCAATAGACTGTTATTGCAAATGTAGTAAAGTGTATTCAAATGCATTGTGTGGGACCACTTTCCTATTTTCATTTCTGCTTTCCAATTGAATCACTCCATTTGATATAATTAAAAATGCACTCCCACATACTGCTCAGTTGAGGGGTTGACAAAGTTTTGCATTAGAAACAATCTCATTAAAAAAACTTTTGGGATAGTTACAGGGATAAAGTACTAGTCCTTGTTGTGGCAATGTGCCCCATGGTCCATAATCCTAACTGTGTCAGTGCTGACTGTGGCTGGGCATCCAATGAGACAAGCAGAACTGTCCGCCGCAGGGAACTCCCCACCTCAGTTCACATTAGCAACTCAGCTCAGGCTGTTCAGGTGCCGGTGCCAGAAGCACTAGAACGAGTTCTCCCTGGCAAAATGGCTGCACAGCTGCAGGTGGAAGGTGCCGAGGCTATCACTACGTGTTCAGCTGACACGCATGGTAGTTTAGGACAGGCCAGGCCTTCCCAACCGAGAGGAAAAGTTAAAAAATACAGTTTTAAAAGGAATCACTAAGTATGTGTATAACCTGTGAGAGATTGAAACTAGCTGTATTCATAAAAAAAATCAAAACAGTTATATTAATAAACATAAATATAATGTTTTATGATGCAATGCCATACGGCAAATGTCCGGGTACAAACTCACTTGCTTTTCCCTTTGTAAACGGTAGCATACGAGCCCTCTCCCAGCTTTTCCAGCTTCTCATAGGAATCTGCCTTCCCGAACTTGGGGCTTGTGGGCTGCAATAAAGAACACAACAGGTTTGTGAGATGAAGCAGAAGATAAAAACCGCATAGCAGGAAAGCCGTGATGCCTGAACGCCAGCCTGGAATGAGAAGCACAAGCTCTGCCTGGGTGTGAGGGCAAGGCCAGACAGCCATCCTAATGGGGCCAGGGTTTCTGTTTACGGGTAGGGCTGCTGCAGCCACCTCTCTGTGACACCAGATCCTGCGATGTAGTTCCGTGGCACAGACAGGAGAAAAAGGAAGGCTTTGTTTCAGTGTCTGGCCCAGGACTAGTGTTACTCAAAGTGATGAACGGCTTCCATCCTGCCAGAGAATTTGGTCTCGGGGATTTCATCTTAAGGGAATTACAGCAGCGTTTGGGAAACACTCGGCATGTTGGAGTCCCATTGCCAAAGCACAGAAACTGGGAAGGGCACTGGCTGGAATATCTAGGATCCTGTAAAGCTTTAGCTTTGCACAAAGGGCAGTGATAAATCATTACAATGTCCAAGTAGTATCCGCATATCCAAAGCCCAACTGTCACAGATGTTTCACTTTGCTCTGTGTTGACTTTTACATACTTGTAGCGCAAACGGACTGCACATGTTGTCACAGGCCATTATGAACATTCACAAATACTTGTCTGGTGATGTGCTCTGGAGCAGATGTGGACGGAATACAGACTAGAGAGTGCTCTATAAAATACTTATCTTTTAACAAGTTTTATTAATTATTAACTTTTTTTCATTTCTTATTTGAACAGTACAATTTTTCAAGAAGACTGTTGCTTTAATTATTTACATCGGTACTGAGAATACAATACTGCATGAGGGTCTCGTCAATAAAGTGGATTTAAATTAGAATGTGATTGATGCAATTGTGCATGCGTTTAACTTGAAAGGGAATTGAGTGTGTAATGGAAATCTCTTAGCTTGAACTGACTTCAAATGGATGGATAAAGAAGTTCAACTCAATAGAGATCGAAGAGATTAGAGATGCATCGAGATGAGGTGCTCACGTATTCCACTTTAAAATGACGAACGCTAAAACACCAGACATCTAGATGTGGCAGTCTGTTTCCGCACTACTCCCTGATTCACTCCTTCTCAGTAGCTACTTTGTAAATAAATGTACTGCTATGTACCATAGCAGTGCATTTTAGTCTGGATGTGAGGCCATGCTCGGGGGAAATTTGCATACAAAACATTGAGAACATACTTACATACCCACAAAAAAAAAAAAAAAACTGATCAGGAAAAGTGGTAATTAGGCATGGAGGAAATTTATGCTGTATACAAAGAGAGAAAGTCCTACATTACTGTAATCTGAATAAGTAAGAGGAAAAAGCTATTACACATAGACGCCCAAGTGCTAACAATCCATCAGTCTGTGCTCTTTCATCCACCGGCCTAAAATGATGCACAAAAACCATTTCGAAATGTAAAACCTGAATCTGAAATGTCGCACTACCTCCATTACCCCATTACCAGAGCACCACTGCATCATACAGATTCCACTTTCCTCAGAAAAGTCTCAGAATCATTTGAAATGACATTTATTAAGTGTGTATTACAAAATGAAAATAAATCATAGTGTGACCTTTTTCGATTGCCCAAAAACATTGTCAAAGTACATGGGTAATGCCTTTCATGTAGAGATCAATTAAAAAATGATCAAGCAAAACCTTCCACCACCATGCAAAAGAGCTTTGTTTTCTCATGCAACGCAGTGGCAATATATTTCCCATACTATTGTATATCTAAATACAACTCAACTAAGAGCAAGAGGTTTGTTAATTCTTAAAATTTATGCTCAGGTTTTACCAATACTCTGTTTCAGGGGACTCCAGGACCATACCATAACATAACATAACAACAACGAGAACAGGCCACCAACAATGCTCGCCATTTTCCTAACTAAAGTGTACCTAGTGCTCCGATTACCTACAGACGAGATAGTATCTAACACCGTATCAAAACACCGTATCGAGCCTAGTCTTGAAAACCCCCAGAGTTTCTGCCTCTACTACATGACTTGGCAGGCTATTTCACACAGTGACTACTCTCTGTGTGAAAAAATGCTTCCTAATGCCTGTGACCAGGACCACACTGATTTATGTTGTTACTCAGTCCTACATTGGTCAATTAAAAGCAGCTGATTATACAATTATCAAATTCCACTTGGTTTATTGGGTTTCAGTTAGTTTGTTGATTTTAAGGTGAAAATCAAGACCAAAAAAACCCAGCAAACACCATACTTTCCAGCTGCACCTCCATTCTTTGATAGTAATGATCCGTGTTGCATTACTGGCGCAGGCCTTCCAAATCCAGGGCACTGCTGGGTTTCTGGGATAGATTTTGTGTAGTTACCGCCCATGGTGATTGGAGCCCATGTTCTTTCATCAGCCTGGTCTGCTTCTATCTTTTAGCACCTTCTGTACATTCTTTGATGGTCAGATCTCTTCGCTTTAATGAGAGAGAGGCTTTCTGCTTTCACATAGTCTTCTCTCCGCTTTGTCTCCTGAGACAGTTCTTGGGGGTGGGGGGGTGGCTATAAAACCTTCAACGCAGAACAACAAAACCCTTCAGATCTTTACAAAACTACTTTTACTTTTCTGTTTTAGACAATTTCCTGTGCCAAAACTTCCGGTACGTGACAGCACATCAGCCCTGTGGATATTTTCTGTCACAGACACTGCACACCAGTAACTGCAGCATATGCCATGCATTTTTCAGCCCTCCGACAGCATGGCCATGTTTAATTGTGTGTAATTTTAGCTCTCATTCAAACGCCTCATTTTGGCCACTTAGGTGAAACGTTCAAGGTTTAAGGTTTCGCGTTCTCTGCATTTCACATTTAAAATTTAAGCTGTTTCAGGCAAAGACAGCTGAAAGAAATTCTAGACAGTCCCTGAAGAATTATCCGATTCCTTTAAAGAAGCATATGCATGCGGACAGATGGGACTTCATAAAAAAAACAAGTCAGACTTCTCCCAGCTTTCAAATCCTTCAGATGTTTCCTTCCTGCTGAGGCCTTGTCTTCCTTCAAGAGCGCATACCACAATCCTTCAAGGCACTAATAAGCTTGCCATATCTGCAGATATCATAAACAATCACTGAACTCCCCTGAGACCATACAGGAAGAGAAATGGCATCTAGTTTGCCTGGATAGACATTTCTACATACCATCAATCTGGTATGTAGAAATGTAGAAAGGCATAATTGAGCGAATAATTCCGATCTACAGCACTTTACTGAAGACAATAATAATAAAAATAACGCAACTTACATGTGGTTACTCTATATGAGATTACTCCTGTTTAGAAAAAGTTATTTATGATTTGTTCTGGGAATTCTGTTTTGAGCATTACGTGATAAAAATCTTTTCAATAAGATCACCCTCCAGTATCACATAACAGGAACATGGTGCAAGGGTATTTATTTAACAGAATCTCATTCCCAATGTTAAAACTGGTCTCTGAAGTATTTCACCATGTGGATTCAATCGCATAAACATAAAACTCAATAATGCACAAGAAAGGTCTTCCCTTGTGTTAACTGTGGACTCACAGTCTGTTTTCTGTGCTCATTTTTTAAATGGAAAATATTGAGTTTTGGACACACACACATATCAGGGGACACAACGCCCTTGTCTGATTGCCAAACAAGAAAGCAGGCAATGCGTTGATGATGTCATGCATTCTTCATCACCTAACGCAATTAGTCTGGAGCCTATGACACTGGACGCTGCTCAAATCACATCCCTGGTACACCAACAGCACAGGGCAGATCACAGTCTACCAAACATGACTCTGAAAATCAGACTAAAAGCAGCAGCTAATTCAGATGGTATAGGATTTATCCCTTAGCAGAGTTCAGGGGTTTTCCCATTATGTTACATTATCACTGAGAGACAATTCACCTGAGAGACAAACGCAGTTCAGCCTTCCCCATTAAGCATACAAAACCACAGAAAAACCAGAAAACCGCATCCTTTGAACCAGGAAAACAACCATAGAACTGCCCCACTCAACAAACCAGTCACAAAGCACTTCGCATACTACCAAGCAACCACAAAACTGTAAACCACAAAACCAATGTCCCCTTCAGCATGCTCGTATTTAGCAACTATAAAAAACAAGCTTCTGCAACACTGCAGTTTCTTCCAAAGAGCTCTACTGTATATTGCAATATTGGAGCTATCTATAGAACTGGATAAGTTGCAGGGAGCTCTTGGAGACCTACACAATGAAATTATTGTTACAGAAAAAAAAGAAAAAACTGAAGAAAAATGTGATGTGCCCATACACTGGCAAAATGTCCATGGATGTCTTTGGACTTCCAAAGATGTTTTGGCAGCGTAGTGGAGATGTCCTCACTTACCACGTCTTGATGTCTGTACTGGATATTTTTAGAGAATTTATCAGGTTAAAAGGCAATTATCTTTGTGCATCTTGGCAGTCTGGGGCTCTGAATGAAAACACTTCAAAATGACTCATCAAACAGCAAAATGTCATGACCTGGACTGAAGCTGAATTAAGCTCAGCCACCAAACACCCAATGATTTACTGATAAGGTAAAGTATTGGTGAAATATCAAAAGGCAACAAAAGGCTAGCTAACTTTCTGACATCAGCATTTATTGGTAACCTGCTTGGTTCTGATCAGATCAGATTTTCCTGCTTGTTTTGGTACCTAATCATTAATGTTAGGTATTTTTAACACTCAAAGAATGTCTAAATTGTAATGAAAATACACTACTTTGCCAAAAGTATGTGGACACCAGATATCCACATCCACATAATCTCATCCAAAATTATGGGCATTAAGATGGAGCTGGTACACTCTTTGCTGTTATAACAACCTCCATTCTTCTGGGATGGCTTTATACTAGATGTTGGAGCATTGTTGCCGGGATTTTCTTCCATTCAGCATTAATGAGGTTCGGCACTGATTGGGCTATTAGGCTCGTACGTGGCTTTCCAATTGGTCCCAAAGGTGCTGGATGGGGTTAAGGTCAAGACTCAGGCCAGTCAAGATCTTCCACAACAATCTTGACGAAACCATTTCTATATGGACCTCGCTGAGTGCTCAGGGGCATTGTCAGGGCCTTCCCCAAACTGTTGCAACAAAGTGCAACAAAGAAGCACAGAATTATCTAGAATGCCTCCACTGGAACTCAGGGGCCTAGCCCAAACCATGAAAAACACCCCCAGACCAAGGGGTGTCCTGATACTTTTGGTCATACAGTGTACATGGTGTGAATAACAATTCACATTTAAAAGAGTTCATTATAACTAGATATTTTCCTGATTCATACATAGCTTTCAAGCTTGCTAGTAAGCAACTTGTGATCCCCTGACCCATTACATTACATTACATTATAGGCATTTAGCAGACGCTCTTATCCAGAGCGACGTACAACAAGACCCCCCACAGACACAGCATGGTAGAGATGAACTAACTATGAACTCATCTTTTCAGTACGTGTATGGACTGATACACAGTTATATTTAGAAAAAATAACATAAAGATGAAGATCTTGCCCCTATGGGAAGGTAAAGCGGACATTTCATGCACAATAGTTCTGGTATACTCCTCCCTATTAAATAGAGCATCAATAGCTAAATATAAGAAAACTATGAAGAGTTGAAGTCTGGGTCAAAAGGATGAGTTTCAAGGTTTAAGTCTGTTGCTATGCGCTCAATTGGCATTTTAACCATCAATGAGAACATTTTAACTATTAAAAAGACCACTTTTGTGTTTTATATTGCAGAGATAGGCTAAAACTATGTTCTCCATAATGCTTCCCCCTTTCCCCCTTTCATTTTGACAAGATTTCTTCTACTGGATCGTTGTAATGCCACTGGCAAGGGTGCCTGCAGCAATCTGTCATCCCGACCCGTGCAATTTAAAAGCCCAATTTAACGGCAGAGACAATTTCAACAACCTGATTCCATGGATGTATCCTATCTGTCAACAGTAGCCTATCAATGACTAGCAACTTGCAACCGGTATCAAAAAAACGTCTTGGTGCGATTGTTTTGGCCTGTCCCAAGAGATAGGCCAGTTGACGATGGATAATATCATAACAGTTGTATTTGGTACACAAATCTGCTCTTTTGCTTGTAACAATGACATTTTTCAAAAAGTAAGGGAATACTACATATCAATCAATTGCTGATTATGTGAATTTTCCGGTTACAGAACAATTTATAATGCTTTAATATTTGCTTTCATGAAGGTGTCAACATATGCCATTAAATATGGCAGCATAGCATTTAGTAGTAAATCGGAACAATGCCAACAGGACTTCTGCTTCACCTCCCCATATAAGAGGATCACTAGCAGTGCAACACAGGTCTGCTCTGAATACAGGAACTGGATTTGGCCATGTTTTTATATGAAACCCATTCTACCTAGATAGTAAATCCATCATACTTTATTTATCATTTTTTGAATTGACGGAAAGTAATAATTTATGTTCTTCAGAACAAAGCAAACGACTATTATGGTTTACCAATTGTAGTTCTAAACCTATTTCACTGGTCCCTGTTCCATCAGAGCTTCCTGAATTTTGTCTAAGCACACATATTCACACATACCCACCTCCTAGAAACAGTAAAGACCTTTCATGTGTTTTCACTTCTTTACTTCTTAGGGAAGATTCTGGCAGTGTACGCATACCACCACATTCAGGCATAGCCTAAAAAGATCTGTATCAAATAATTTAAGGGATAGTTCACCCTAAGCATGAACATTGTTCATTAATTTTCTTTACATCAGGAAATGTCCTTTGACCCAACAATGACAGCTACAGTATACTTTTTCCAGATTTTATTAGTCCATCAAAAGGTCTCATTTTCAAAAAGAGTGAAAGGAAGTCTATGGACTAAGAAGATCTAAGCTAAAGTTTTGCTTTAACCATTTCCATTATAAACATCAAAAATCTTTTTTTTTTAAATTAATTGCAAAAAGTTTTCATTCTGAGGGTGTTTGTGCAGTTATACCTATATCCATAATGACAAACTTTTGACTGATTTTATTCTCATTAGAAACTTGCCGGCTATATTTGAGAGATATTCATGGAATATTTTTTTATTTTATTTTAATTATTTTAATGAAAGCTACAATAATTTCTGGCTGGATAAAGTCAGGTTTATATCCGTGGAGGAAGAGGGTTGCTTCTGAGCTCATCAGACATGGATTGAATGTTCACTCCTGCACTTAAGTATTTGCTATGCCACACGGAACCTCTTTGGTTCATTTCCAAGTCTGTAATTCTCCTTTAAAGGGAGACACTCATAACAGAGATAGATCTGCCTCTGAGAAGGAGCCACAGAATTACTGCATGATTCCCTACAAAGTGTACAATAATGGAGGAGCACAAGTCAGGGCTGCCTGAGAGTACCTTTGAGATGCTAAGCAGCTCCTGTTCTCATTAATTTTTCATGGCAGTGAATCAGTGAGCAAATATGCTCTCCTCCAACAGATTTGACACAACTGGCCTCTATGACCAAACTTATGCCAAGAGTACAAGAGTCAAGAGTCTGTCCGAAGAATTCCAAGCGGTACTGATAAGAGAGCCGGAAGCAGGCTAGTTAAGCCCAAGAGTTTACTCTGCTCATTCATCAGTAGTGGCAGAATCTCTACTAACGTACTGCATGCTCGCCGATACTCAGAGAGTTAACACACCCCCACTAATACTGAACAGCCCACTCCAGAAACAAGCTCAAATGTGTCAATCTCAGTGAACCCCTCAAGATAACTTTGGAATGCCTTCCCAAATTCAGGATGTCATGTCTTTGTGTTATTGTTTACCAACATGTTACATACACAGCCTTCATAGGGTTAGGCCTAACTCCGAAGACAACATGAAACCCAGCTCAATTGATCTACATAAAGATGTACAAATAAAAGCCACAAGAAAATTCAACTTCAGCAAAGCTATGAACATCATTTCACTGTGCATATGTAAATAATACACTCCTTCATCCACCCCAATACATCATTAAAACAATGATATTTATGACGATTGATCACTAGAGTCATAATTACATCTGTGGAGGCCTCCTGCAATTATTCAATAATACATATGTCTTATTATTCCTCATACCACATTAAGTAACTTGAATTACAACCAATAATTTTTAACCCATACTTTAAATGCCAATCCAATGCTGTGGTCTCATTCACCTGCCTCAGCCATAATACATTATTTACTATGTGAAATCTCTTTCAAATATTCTGTAAACAAAATGCTATACAACATTTGGATTCAAATTCTCACTCAGTGTTGCTCAGTTAATGCCATCTGGTGTACACACACACTCTATAGGATGTATCCAAATAGTGCTTAATGCATTAAGGTTGCAGTGGTAGAAAATTAATAAATGTTATTTTAAAACACTGAAATGAAAAACAAATGGGGAAAAAAATCCCATATATCACAATTCAAATTTTGTAAAATTGTGAATGAAATGTTAACATGTCAAAAAATTTGCTATGGAACTATGGAAATTCATTTTGACTTGTTATGGAATTATGAGTCGGGCTCTTCTGGATTTTATGAAACCAGGCACATTTATGGAAAGTAGAGGGTGTGTTACAATACCAAATTCTATAGATATTAGTACAGATGTAATGATGTTTCCTTCATCTTTAAAAAGTATGTATCACTTTAAAACATGATACTCATGAGGCAATTTTATGTTTAACTCATGTTGCTGATGACTCCGGCCAGTTAGCCATTTTGTGCTTTACTCTTGGGCTCTGCATGCAGCAACATTTTGAATATATTATTACCATTATTCAATAAGATAAATGGTGTTGCCCAGAGTGCCTTATAAGACTAATATGACATGATAAATGAATATACATATCCCAAGACCCACCACAACAACAAAAACAGATACAAATCAACCAGAATACCTGTAAATAGCATCAAGCCGTAAACATTACTACAATATGTGCGGCAAATCCTGAGGGCAATAAATAATCATTTAGAACAACAAAGCACACGTCATACAAAAGAGAACTAACAAGGATCTATAAAAACAGCACTTAATGAACTCACATAGGGTTTACACAGTGCCAAACAATGATGTATAAGAGCAATGAGGACGTGCACATTGACGAGCAAACGGTGACCTGCACCGGAACTCACCGAGCTGGGACTGGAGTGGCGTCTGAGTTTGGGCGACTCCTTCCCTGTGGATGAGCCTTTGAAGTTGATGCAGGCGTTGTTCTCGGAGTGGACCCTCTTGACCTGACTGGCCGGTTTCTCGAAGGGGTCAAATCCGCTTTGCGTCCGCTGGACCCTCACCTTCTTGTCCTCAGGGATGGTGTCCAGGGGCTTGATGACCGAGTCCATTCCCTGGCAGTTGCGTGTGGACATCTTTGTGACACATATCTGTTGGCGGCAGAGTGAAAGGTGTTAAGTGACTCGCATCGTTTCTACGGACACTGTCAGCACACTCAGCCGACAACACCAATCGGCGACTGCGTGTTCTCTCAGCAATCTAAACGGGACTCTTCCTTCAGAGTGGAGAGCACGCTGCCAGTTCCCCAGAGCAGGTCAAATGCATTTTCTCTTCAGCGCTAATCAATCATAAACCAAACATCCTCATTAGTGGAGATTATGTAGGCAGTATATCTCTGCTGCACTATCCTAGTTACTAAATAACACTGGTTACTCTGTACTGCTCAGGGATATTCCTGCACAACAGGAGATGGGATGTTGTCCTGTCAGCCACAGCTGTCCCAGATTAAATATTCAGGACCCTTTCAATCAGTGTGGAAGCTAATACCTGCACCTTTACGGGGCAGGAATTCAAATTACCTCTATATACAGTATCCAGGGTGAGTCACTTTACAGCTATGGACAGGCATGTTACAGGGGCTGAGTTTCCTTTTCTTCATTTCCAGGAAAGGGTGCTTCACAGAAACCACTATCTGGACCAGTCTTGTTTTTGTTCAGTTTTGTTTTGGTACAACACAGGGAATCCTCTACTGAGTGATGTGACTACTTCATGAATTAAAAAGGTTACACCTAGCCTATAGCTATGTCTGATGAGGTTATTTATCTACCTTTTTGAGGCAGAAGTTATATTCACTATTTTCTTTAGCCAGGTTTTACACAAAGAAAAACACACCAGATAGATGGCAAATAGCTTATGATAAAACACTTGGCTTGTCAAACCAAAAACTTGGTTTGGCCAGACCATGGCCATTTCATCCCTTTCACTTTAAAGCTTTGCCATGACAATAAGTCTTTAAGAAAATCTATTCTTCAATTTGGTCTCAAATGTTTTTCTGGACATTGACAGATACTATTTTATCTGATGCTGGTAAGCTGACACACAGAAGTCCTGCATTGTAATTACCAGATGTATTTCTTAGAGGCCTATATTTTATCTACTGATATCTGTCCTCCAACATCAATATATCCATTATCAAAAAAGCCTTTTAGGCTAGCACAGGAGACCATGGGGAGAGAAATCTTTAAACAATGATTCAATACATCAGCTTTGCAGGAGCTCATAGATCAATGTGAATGCGACTGTGTGTGACCATGTACTTCAGATTCCTTCTTAATTTAATCCAATGTGGGATTCATAGTGACAAATTACAGAATAATTTGGTTGGTTGAAGCTAATCTACCGGTTCATGCATAGAATGGCACTCTGATTCCCTCAAAAGAATTTGACTAATTGTGATGTGATGAATTCTACAGCACAGGGTTTTACCCAGGGCACTCACTGAAGGCAGGAAATACTGCTGACAGAGTACCAATCATATACAATATTTCTTAGTTATATTATTCCTTTAAGTCTTTTCTGACTTTTTTCAGATTTCAATAAAAGAGAGAGATATTTAGATTTTTCTTGTTCTTTAATGGCCATAGTGATGAAGAACAGAAAAGCCTAGACATGCCTGTGTAGTCTTCATATGTACTTAAGGCCACCAAGTTTTGGGGGCTTAGGCTACACACACACTGCAGAGCGTGTGCACTCGATTTTGGGTTGTCCAAATCTTGTGCTGAGAAAGCAGGCGTAGAATGTTTCTGATGGTACAATGTTTACAAATTATGAAAAAACGTGGTAAGCCCGAGAACCTTGGCATTATAGGAATCAGACAGCCATCCTAAAAGACTGGAGCTGGCGCAACCCTGAAAAGCCCACACTCTGACCACATTCAAAACCACATTAGGCACCTGCATGTATGGCGCCGCCACAGAACCTGCAACACACGAAGGCATTTGCAACTCCAGTGGGTCCATTTTTGCTATCAGTGAATATTTCCTTGAGGAAGAAAATGGGGGGTTTGTAACAGACAATGTCTTATTCATGTGATGTTTCACTCATCTGAAAGGGCTGACAGGTTTGGCTGCAGGATCTGTGAAGCTCTGCCAGAACAGACAGCGGGTTCAAGGAGCAGACCGTCAGCACTTTCAGCTCCAGCACCATGGCTAAGGAGCACTGTACAGCCCTCTGAATGCTAAAGAAGGTCAGGGTAAATGCAAAAACACAGAACACTCCCTGTCAAAGAAAGACAGTAATGTGACAATACTACATTAAGACTAGCATGAATAACTTCATTCTTTTGTTTTGGGTTGGAGGGGGGGGGTAGCCAAAGGAGACAAAAGAATGGTTTGAAAATATTATGGATGGGATTTCAAGATACATTAATTTAGTAATTAAGTATTTATTTATTCATTTATTATTATTATTATTATTATTATTATTATTATTATTATAATGTCTGAGGCAAATGAGGGACAGTATTATATGTATACATACATATATATATGTATGTCTGTGTGTGTGTGTCTATTTTATATTTATTTTACTCCAGTGAAATATGGAAACCAACAACTTCATGTAACATATTCCATATTGAAAGAATTAAACCCCTTCATAAACAGAGGAGTCTCAGTATATAATACATACAGTGGAAAGCCAAATATATCCAATTTTTCCACCAAAGTCATTTTCACAATATTTGCAATAAATCAGATTGCCATCCATCACTGACACTCTACTACACCCATGCCGGTGTGTGTATTTTGCCAAAGGACTAAATAAACAGGCTCCAGCTAATCTGATAAATGAGCTATTTTATGCCAGTGAATAATTCAAGGGTAAAAACCTAGACTTCAGGGGGTCAGTAACATTCCAGACATAAGCAGATATCCAGTATGTATGTAAGAATCATTCACAGTTCAAGAAAAATGTCTGTTCTTGTAACAGCAGTCAGATATACAAACAGACTTGAGATAAATGTACATACTGACATTGCAAATGGATGCCAAAATAATCACACACAACTGAAAAGCCCTAGGCCCTGCTATTTTTCAATAAACTATGCCTTCACCATTTGGCAAAAGCTGAATAGGCTACTGCAAGTCCTGAAACACAAGACATTGAAGCATTAATTACAGAAAAAAATTGTGTCTCATCTTTGCTTAATCATTCCTTCAATCGATTTTAATTGAGGGTGAAATATAATATCTTTCCAGGAGAGGATGTGGACGAGTCTCCATTGTGTGCAGAATTATTCAAAAGTATTTGCATTATTGAAAAGCATTTAAGTTATTCAAAGCATCTGTTATTTAAAGCATCTTCATTATTCAAAAGCACCAATGGTGGTCCAATGAGAAATTTAAACCCAGGGAAAGCCTTTGGTTGGGCATATCAAACATTTTTACATTACCCCTGCAAGCAGCCATTTACTTGACAAGTATGACCTGCTTCCCCTTGAGGTTGTACAGTGTCCAAGAGCACACTACCTACACCTGACTTACACTCACTGTAAATTTTTTTATCGCTACTAAGCATTTTTCAGTTGTTCTGCTGTGCTTGGCATTTCAAGAGTAGCACAATGCTTTATTTGGGACAGCGAAATGCAAAAATGCATTTTACTATTTTAATAAAGTCTGTCATTTATTAATGATGCCACAATATAAAATGTTACCCAACAAAGGAATGAAGACTTGCTACTAACTAACTTGAGGTGCCCACAACAAAAACGCTTCTCCTCTCACACCTTCTCGACCACCTCCTTGAAGCGTTGATTATGTTGAAAAGACTATTTTTGGTGCAGAGCAAGCCAGGCACAATGAGATCAGGTGGAAGAAGATTCCAATCAATATATGATTCCTCTAGGTGACAACAGCTCATTTCATCTTAGCCCTGTAACTATAGATTAAACTGTCTGTTTTCACATTTTTCAGCTTTGTGTTCAGAATGAGAATGCGTAAAAGGGGCTTTTTTTTATACCGTTTCATATTTTTTTGACTGTGAAATGGCACATCAGACTGGGCTTGTATGCATTACTGACTCAGTCTAGAGGCTCTTTCATACCTATACAACTCATATCAGTTCAGTGATGCAAATTCTGCAGCATCTATGTTCCATGCTCTGAGTCTTCAATAGGCCTCAGGTCATAATTATAAGTATCACTGAGTTTTAACCACTACATTAATTCAACTATCAGCCTCTGGTTATGCTTGTCACATTAATAGTATATACACCCTTATCTTGAGCATCGTACATAGCTTATATTTTACATCCTATCCATTCCCAGAATGAGAGTAGAATTATCTACTATCCCTGAGAATGCAAGTATAGCTATTCAGCTACTGTATTTCAGAGTAAGTAAGTTCCTCAGGGATAAAATAGAAATGCTATAATTGACAATTTAACCAGAAACCTTCACCATTCACTTGTGAAGCCACAACCTTCACAATTATAGGACCTCCTATCAAAAGATTACAGAATAACTCAAAAGCAAAACATAATAACCAGCTAAAATCCATTTGTTCACATTAATGGACATACTGGTAAATATAAAAGAATTAAAATATAACAGTAAAACTGCAGCTGGTTTGATCAATGCAAGTGAAATGTAATGAATATTTAGGAGTGAGGCTACTCTCACTGGAATGCATGTATTCTTGCTTACAACAGTTCTGTTTGGCTGAATCTAATTGACAACACAGCTTAATTAATAGGCATATTGTGTCTTTCCACCCAAGAGATTTCTGAAAGGATGTGCTCAGTGAAATTAAAAGAAGAGGAATATGCAATTAGTGCAATGTACAGAATAAGGTAGCCATTTGTGACCAGGAGGCTTTGCAAGGAAGAAAGGGCCATTTTCTTTGGGTAACTAAAATACTCAAAACTCTACAGCTTTCCATTCCATTGCTTTCAAGGAAAATATTCATGAAAAATTGAGGACAAATAATTATTGCTGCAACATTTACTTCAGACCACAAAAGAAAAGAAAATAATAATAAATAAACATATTAATGGAATGGAGGTATTTTCTCCCAGTCTGCAGCCTCAAATTTTCTTAATGTGGATGTTCATTTGCTGATGTAAAGGTAAAGTATTTTCAAATAAGTAGGATACCAAAAGTGCTTATTTTGCCTCATTTAGAAATATCACCGTGTCCTACATAAACATGTATAATCAGTGACTCCATGACCATTAAGCAAACAGGCCAGTGAATGCACATCATTTTGCATAATTAACTGAGAGTTCCACTGTAAAGCATTGCCTTTTCCTCAAACTCTCTTCAGATCAGTGATTTCAATTCTGAGGAGGAGGCAGCTCAGCATCTTGCATAATTAGCATCAAGTGAGGAATGAACCACCCAAACAAAAGAAAGATGGCCCAGATTTTGTTTTAATTAAAGAGTGGAGGAGACAGAGGAAACAACATGAGAAAACTAATGTAATGGAACAGGAAAATATTAGGCTGACAACAGCAGACAGCGAGGAGGCCCCAGCAGTTCCCTTCATCACACTGACGAGTGTCTCCATACACAGCCAGTGGGTGGACACCTCTGGCAGGGGCGGTTTGGCCACTCCTGCTATGCACCCTAGCAACCAGAGACCCCAGCAGCAGGCACAGTAATATGTGCTTTTAGGTCAAAAATAATCATCAGATTAAACCATCATTTGACATGTTTGCTGTAGTAATTGGTTTTTCAGGAATATACAAATCTGGGGACAATTTTGTAATCTATGCTGCTGCATAACATCGATTGTAGACAGTCTCAAACAAAACATGGATATAATGCTAAATACAGAAATAAATTCATTTTTTGGAGCACTCACACATGTCATAATAGCAAACCAGGTTTCAAGCATTGTATCATCTCTAATTCTGACTGAACAACTACCCAACTAGTAAGATACCAAAGCAAGATTGGTACCACTGGGTAAAATAAAGTCACTAAGATTGCTAGCAAAGCGGCTATTGTTACTGTCAGTACGTAAGCAAGACGCAAGAACAGTATTTTTGACATGAATATAAGAATTATGTTTACAGTGGATTGAACCATCACTCGTCATTATCTATAACTTACAAATGGACCAATTCTAGAAAATATTACTTGCTAATTACATCAGTGCAGTCAATGCTGATGTCTCCCAAAATAAACAAACCACTTTAGCTTGGTTACTGTTCTCCATTCTCCCCCCTCCCACAAAATAGCAAAGGCCCATCCTGACCACAGGGACCACAGGGACATCTGGGCCTAGGCTGCCTCTTTATGATACACGAACAATGTTTTTCATCGGCTCTAGAGACTGAAAAAATAAAACGGTACCAAATAAAAACCATAAGGTAGGCTAGTATTTTAAGGGCATTTTCACACTTGGTTCATGTGCTCAAGTTCGAATCCAAGTTCAATTGTCCCCCTCCTCCTTCTGCCCCCCTGGTCTGGTTTCACACTGTGACCGTTGATCCAAACCATTCCACGTTTGAGTAGCCTAATACTTTCATCATCAACCTGAATAGTACCAGCAGCTGTTTACCATCATCACCCTGTTTTCAGTAATTTTCCTTGATTAAAAATACAGTGATTATTTCACAAAATATGCAGTACCACCAGATATAACCAGTTCTTAATTAGGCTATTAGGCAATGAAAAAAATATCTTTATTTGCTTAGCAAAATTATGCACTTTTTGCCAGTATTATCTAAAAATGTGGGCAACCCATTGCTAGTTCTTTGTACCTACAATGGGAGAATATTCATTACAAAGACCTACAGTGTGCATATTTTGTAATTTCCATGGTCTTGATGTGCAGGTTTTGTTAGCTAGTCTTCATTGCTACTTCAAAGCTAGGTGAAAAATGCACCGCAGTAAGACTGAAATCTGGGCCCCAGTAGCCAAGAGTTCCTCCCAGCAAAAAAAGTAAAAGGCAAGTATTGTGCAACTTACAGGGGAATACATTACCGAAAAAACCGAGGGGATCTACCCAAGAATGCCACCTCAGAAAAATTCAAGGATATCCAATATCAAGTAATCATTAAGCTAAAACATTATGTGAAGCCCTTTCCAACAGCCACTCATACGTGCCACGCCACGTAAATTACACTGCTGGTGGGTGAACTCACGGTCACCTCTCCACTCCCGCCGTGTGATTAGAGGAGAACACTTGGCACTGATATTGTGTAGGGAAAAGAGGTAATGCATTAATGACTGAATTGGCAGGCTTCCCCACAACCGCCCTTCCTCTGGAGTATTATTGGTCATTCAGCGGAATCACTCCAACACAAATTCCACTGAGCGCGTGCGTCTTCACATTGCGAAGCATCTTGAGCTGGGGCTTTGATTTCAGGGAAACGCAGTTCAGGACAACCATCCATGAAAGCGTTACTGCAAAAAGCAGGGTAGTGTAATACAAACACTCTCTACGTACTGTGGTAATGTAACGAAGAAAGAGAGCTCTAGTGAGCTCAGGAATCGCAAAGGGCCTAGCAGGCCAAGAAAGACCTCTTCTCACCATGATGAAGAAAAACCCACCTGTCCAACTGGTCAAAAACACTCTTCAGGAGGCAGGCGTAGATTCGCCAGGGAGTACTGTTCACAGAATACTTCATGAACAGAACTACAGAGGCTACACTGCAAGATGCAAACCACTAGATAGCTGCAAAAACAGACTGGCCAGGTTAAGGTTTTCCAAGAAGTACCTGCAGAGAGACTGCAGAGTTCTAGAAAAACATCCTGTGGACAGATGTGACCACGATTTACTTGTATAAGAGTAATGGCAAGAGCAAAGTGTGCAGGCCAAAAGAAACTGCCCAAGATTCACAGCAACCCCCTTCATCTGAGAAACAAGGTGGTGGGGGTGTTATGGTTTGGGCATGTTTGGCTGCTGCTGTTGATAGAGGCAGCAGAATGAATTCTGAACTGTACACAAACATCTTATCTGCTCAAATTCAACCAAATGCCTCCAAAACCTGTAGCTGTGCAGTGGAGCTTGAAGCATGGGTTTGGTGTTGTTATGCAGTACTACTGGCTGCATTGGGGGTGGCAGTGGGAGTACAAGTTCACAGCGAGTGATACGCATACCTGGAAACCCCCAACTCACGGTTGTATTTCTGTCACTTTACTTAGCAAGGCTAATAATCCTTGAACCTTTTATTTTGTTCCATACATGTCTTATGTTGTCTCTGGTTCTGCACTGCTGTAATTTCCCTGTGGGATAAATAAAGTGTAATTCTAATCAAATATAATCAAAAAAATCTAACGAAACAGGTTTTCAATCATTAACTATGTACAAGAAAGAAGGTCCACATTACATGGTATGATACATAATCATTCAATTAAGTTCAAATCAGACGTTTTGTATCAATCCAAGCAACAATCACAAATTTCCTCTGGTCTTTAAACCATGAAATGCATGGCTTCCACCAAGTGCTAAGGGAAGAGGGAACAGGAAGAGATTTAAGCAAATCAACACAGAAATGGAGTAAGTCTTCTTCAGAGAAATCTGATATAGGCTGTACTATAGGCCTCTGGTGGAAATCCACTTAACACACATCTAGAGTACAAACTCAAAATCTCAAGGGGTGGGAAGTCCTACAACTTGGTATCATCACATTTATTTATATATTTATTTTTATCTGTATATCAATATTAAAGTGCTTTAAGACAGTGGCTCCAAACAAACACACAAATGAGTGAAATAACAGCCAGGGGCCCAAACTGCTCATTTGTTAGTCATTTTAAAAGTAATGAGTCACTAAGGCACAACAGGGTAGTAATCACTGTGTGCAATACTGCACACTCCAGCATGAACATTACAGATAGAGTTGTACAATATCAATACCGCAATACTTTGAATTTCATTAGTTGCAGAAGGCCTATACTGTAGTACACTGAAGGTCCTTCCATCATTTGTATACAGTAATCTATTTTTATTTATGATCCTCCTGAGATTTATTCTTGATCCTATCCAGGCATCCAAACACCTCCTTTGAGTGTGGAGAGTAGCTGAATTTGAGTAGATTAACTGTTACAGAAACGGTGTTTTTAGCAACTTCGACAACAGTGACTACTGCTGCATGGAAGATGTATAGACTGGTCTTCAGTGCCCATTACTCCTGTAATTTGTTCTCAGGTCCATTTGTGAGCCATCACTGGCACTGATCCCACAGTGAGCTGCAGACTGTTTAAGCAGCAAGCAAATGTTTTTCACGCTGGGCTGTACAGTGAGGGGACGAAGCGACGGAGAGATTGGTTTCAACAGGAGGTTGCTGGATTTCCTTGAGTGATGTAGCTGGAGCTTTTATTTTGAAGGTGGCACCGGACAAAGTTATCACAGATTTAGTAACCTTTTGAATTGTGAAAACATTGAAACCTGTGACCATGACAATTAAGCCAGCACCCCCCGCGCTGTAGGAGAGATGATGTAAATAATTAATGCGTCCCATCCTTATGTTCCTAACCCCACCCCCACATGAGCAGACTGAGCTCCAGTTAATGAAGTGCTTGCTTGGAGTGTCCGAGTGTAACTCGCGTTGTTCTGCTTGAGTGCTCTTTTACCGGCACAGCCTTGCGCTTGGCAGCTACTGCGTTTCAAGAGCCCTCTCCGCTAAATTCCACAGAGCGCTCGCATTTCACCCCGTGAACAAAAACACAAACGAGCAGTGCGGGGCGCGGGACGTGGCCATCGGCCTGGGAGTGACACGCGGCACGGACCCTTCTGAAATGACCAGACCCCCCCAAAGCCCCCATTTCCTTCAGTTTACATTTCGGCTGTGTGTGCCCAGCTTTACCTCTGTGACGTACTTACGGTCTCCTGGTTCCTCCCCTCCCCGCTAGCCCCGGCTCCTTGGTCATGCTTCCTAAAGCCCCCCCCCCCACCCCGGCCCCACACGGGGCCCTGTAGCGAGCATCAGCTAAGGGAGGGACCCCAGGGAGAGCGGGACCCAGCGACACGTGATCGCTTCGCACAGATGGGAACGCGGCCCGCCACATCTCCACGGTACCCCTGTTCCCCCTGAGGCAGGAAGCCAAGCGTACGGCGAAATCCCTCTGCGTCCTCAGCGGGACGATGCCAGAGCAGAGCGCTGCCACTCTGGCGGGCGCTCGCTCGCTCAGCTAGCCGCTGCCAGCCGCTCGGCACAATGGAAGGAGCAGAGCTTTCTGATGGAGCGCTGAGGAAGTGAAGCTCGCTCAAACCATCACCGGGACCTAATTAGCTAAGCAGCCGATAAAGCTTTCTGCGCCCCACGCTCACATCCCCAACACCAGCCCAGTCTCTGCCAGGCCTGCCGACGTGTGGGTAGCGTGTCATCACAAACACGACCGCAGCGAGAGCCCCTCGCGCAACCGGCGCCGCAACATCAACGCGTTAAAATCCGCGTACGAGGAGTGTGTGCGTGTGTGTGTGTGTGTGCGTGCGTTTGCAGCTGTCAAGGGACTACTACTGCTCAGTGAAGCGTTCAGCGCCCTGCCCCGAGAGAGAGGGAGAGAGAGAGAGAAACAGAGAGAAGGAGCGGGAGAAGGAGACAGGGTGAGAGAGAGAGAAGAGCAAATCAAAGCGAACGCCTCTGCTTACCTTAACACAGCGACTGTTTGCAGGAAACAGCTCACCTGTGCCCCTCAAGTGTTGATGAAATGCATTCAGGACAATCACTCTCTGCAAATGCACTCAAAACATCCCTCTGTCCTACCAGCTGAAATGGGAAGGCTGTACTAAAGCAGAAGGGGGAAAGGAGGAGCCTCTCAGACAGATGCATCGCAATCCTCACCCGCCGGCGAGATAAAAAGGGACAGGCGCCTTTTTTAGGCTCAGGGACACGTTTCTCACACGGGCTGTTCCTTCTGTCCGGCGGTCCGTGAGCCCGCCGTCAGCGGCGGCAGCGCGAGCGGACCCCGGAACGGAGATGGACTGGTCTGTGGAGTTTCAAGGAAGCTGATACAGGCTGCCTGTGCAGCATCGTTGCAAAGCATGCGTATGCCGTCTGGCCAATGTACAGAACTGTGCCTTCTAAAAAGCTATTGATTTGCAGCACAGCCCCATTTAAGTGAAATATGAAACCTAGGACCGCAGAGCAGGTATTAATCCTACACAGAGCCGAGCAGTGTCAACAGCACCAGAAAAAACCTAACAAAAGAAAAAAACCATTTCACTAGTGTTAGCCTAAATGAGTCAAATTTCAGATGTTTCATGTGGAATAAATTAGCTTTAAGAATGACTAAATAAATCTGTCATGCCTTATATAAACTTACAGTAAATATTTACACATACATGCACATACATACAGAATAAACATATGCTTCTGTGTGAAGAAGTGTCCTTGCATAGAAGACAACACAGGGCACATTATTTACATAATCAAAATCAAATTATTTACACTAAATCAAAATATTAATCAGTGGTGGTGGAATCTTAAAAAGCTTTTGGCGAGGTCCACTCTGGGCGTATGCTAACTGTTACTTTTACACACCTGCAAAGCCAAAACCCTGATTCTCTGCTAGGCTGTGGTACCCCTGTTTCTTCCAGCTCAATATGAACAGATAGACACGCTGGAGATATATTTTACATGCAGCGTGCATTGCTGTAGGTCACGCTCCGTTTACTGAGTGCTATTGACTGGAGCGATGTGAGGATCGGAAGAATTTGAGCGAGGCTTATCTGGGCCGGCAGCCCAGGGTGGGGGAACGCTCGGGGTCCATGTCAGAGGAGGCTAAGCACAGCGACGGCAGCAGCCATTTCTTAACGCATCCAGTATCGCGGGCGGCTCGTTCTACTTCACCACTGACCTTGGCTGCTTTGGGTGTTTCCATAGGAATGAGGGAGTGAGATGGCGCCCAGCTACCCTTATCAAAAACTGAGTGACAGCAGCAACAATGTGAGCCTCATAGTCATTTCAGATCTACAGCATAATGTCCCCCTCCCACTACACACACACATACACACACACTCACACACACAAGCACATAAGCTTGAATGCTTCTGTATTATAAATCACGAAGTCATGCAAAGCCGTGTCCATGTTTATCCTCTGTAAAATCCATCACAGTAAGGCTACATGCCCTCAGTCTGCAGAGAAATGGCCCGGCTATAATAACAAAGTCCAGTAATTCACAGCTGAAATCCTGTCTGGGGCTGGTCTGCTCACTGATTGGCTCATAGGGTAGAGGCTTAGTACTACCTGGGTAATATAAAACAATGTAATGTGCAAGCACCTATATCCCTGAACAGAACACCAACTTTCACAGGGCCATTAGGGTAATGCATTCAGCCATGAGGGTAATACCAGAAATCCCGACTCCATTCTGTTGTTCATTTGCAGTATTTGTAAATAAAAGAATATGGCCATTACAGCCAGTAATATTTCTGGTATACAAAGTCCACAAAACCTATAGATATATAGCAAATTGCATTCCTAAGGGCAGTTTCCCAGGGCTTCTGAAGCCAGCAGGGATGTGTATGCATGGTAAACATCTTCACAGCGCACATAGGACTTTCAAAATGACACACATTTCATACTTTTATGCTGCGACATCAGTTCCTCCACACTCCTTTGACTTGGATAGAACATAAATACTTTTTTATGGTACAGTAGTGTAGTCACTGGTACCCAGGTCCTGAGTCTATGTACAGCTAAGGAATGTAATTAATGTTATCACGTTTTGGCAAGTTTGGCATGTTTTCACACATGGGAAAAATATTATTTATATTATAAAAATGTGCTGTATGCAATGCTAAGGCACATGCACTTTGCTCATTTGGCCATTTTGCTTGGAATTGGCCCCAATAAGTGTTTGCTACAGCTGTATTTATTTTATTTTATTTTTTTAAACTTTTTTAATTGCCTTTCTGCATTTTTAAAGTTCATGCAAAAAATGGCTGACCGCTATCTCAGTCACCAGTATTCACCATTGGTCCTTTTCATAATGGAGATTCGCAGCTAAAGGTGTCATTGAGCCTATCTAAATTTACAGGAACGGTAGATGTTAGTAGTGGTCAGTAATTAATAACAACTCATTCACCAAAATCATTGGAGTATACTAATATTTGGAAAAATTCTCATCTTGCTGAGTTATTCATATGTTCTTCCAATTTTGTAAACATTTGTAAGACACTTAGGATGGCACCATGACAGGATGACTCCCTGGGAAAGTATTAGTTTAACAAAATAAGCCCTGAGTTCACAACTACTGATAGCGGCTGACAGCCTTAATGGCCATTGACATGTTGTGCATTTTGCGTTTCAACTAACCACTCTTGTTGAGTTTCATTTTTCAAATAGACTTATCGACATTTTCAATAAGACGGGAAATGGGACACACATCAACTCACCCTTTACACAGCGTTTCACAGTGAATATGTCCACACACATTAACAGACACACACACACATACACACATAAACAGACACACACACACACACGTAAACAGACACACACACACACACACACACACACAAAGACACACACACACGTTTGACATTGGACAACACACACAGGGCTTTGTTGGAAGGTGTTGTTCCACAGAGAATATGACCTGCGAGAATGGGACGTCTTGCATTATTAACTCCAGATCATCCGACACTGCTCAAGTGGAGACGCCACATGCCTGACCCCAGAAGCACAAGGCCAGGCGGGCCAAAACCAGTGAAGTTCCCCTATACCTTCCAAATGGAAGCCATTTAAATTTTTCCCATCAACACTAGAATGCTCTTGTCTGAACAAACTCTGTTCTACACGCAATGTGTATTCCCGTCCATTGCATAATTAAGTCCAATAGATCGCCTCCAACTTTTTTCTCTTTGACCAACGCTCAGTGTCACAACAAACTAATTTCACCGCAGGCCGGCGTGTGGAAGCAAACAGAGATAGCCAATACACTGATCTAAGGTTACAGGTGAAGTGTCAGGTTCTTTGGACTCACGCTGATGACCTGAAATGAAAACATGCCAGGGAGCCCAGAACAGAACCATCTCCTAACACACGTAAATCAATGGATATATCGCTGTTTGTTATTAAATCCTGGCATGAATTGGATCATGTCTACTGACTATGATGTCCAGAAGCGACAATTTTGTTTATTCCAGATGTATAACGAGACAAGCTATACACAACCACACCGTTTTGTCCATGATCAAGCAGCTATAAAGTATTAATACGGCATTAGGATGTGACCTCGGGTCACACTCGAGATAATGGGACCGTTTGTTGCCGCTGCACCACAAAGTGACCCTGAGTGGAAGTTCAGCCTCATCTTCCACTATATACCTTTTCAGAAATCCCACAGAATCAATAATATGCAATTTAACAATGAGATACTGTATTATGCTCTACAGCAACAGAAGTAGGCCTATTAATATGCATTTATTCAATAACACACTCAAGAGACAGCCATACTGCACACACTAAACAAGCAAGTGACATTCTGAGTGCCGACGTCTTTGATTGGTTAAAACATATCCTCACAACATGAAATCAACATTGTTCAAATGTTACAGTGACAGTCATGGTAATGTGTTGTTACTTAATTCTTCGTTTACAAAATATAAACGATCGGTGCGTTTACGACTTAAGGTTTGGTAAACCGACATTAACTGTGGAGACATATCAAAAAGACGGAGGCTGTCTAAGGTGACCATATATATATGGCTGCTACTATTGCAGAAGTACACTATGAAGCACACTGAATCACTGGCAGTACTCCTGATTCACTGCCTGAAATTCTGCCTGGTGACACGTGCGGGGGTAGCAGCAAGTATTAGAAATTGTGGGTGGGAAGTGAGACAAGTAACCAGAAGGTTGTACCCTCACACAGGGCACATGAAACAAACAGTTCTAGTAAATATATCAAGCTAGTGTATGTTGTAGCTTGATTTCTACAGTCTTTTTTTTGTATTTGTACCAAGGGTGGCAATAATTCTGGAACTGACTGTACATTTTTGATTAATTATGTCATGCGAGTCACCAGTCCTTTGATATACACACTCAAGCAGGCATGGCTCTTAATTCCATGGAAGAAACATGGCAAGTTCATATTGAGCTGGAAGACACAGGGGCACCACAGCCTAGCAGAGAATCAGGGTTTTGGCTTTACAGGTATGTAAAAGTAACAAGGCAAAAGCATGGCAGCAAATTTTAAAAACTGAGATAAACAATAGACCAGCAGAGCAGTTTAAAAGTAGGGAAAATGTGAATGTGAAAGCTGTGAATGGACGCACAGCAGAAGAGCTGCAGGGACTCAGCAGGCAGACCGCAGACTGCAGGCTGCAGACTGCAGGGAAGAAAACAAGCGGTCAGACTGTGACTGAGCCTTTCAGAGGACGCACAGGCTCGTGTGCAGCATGTACAAACTGGAGTCAGTCATGGGATTTTCTTTAAAATATACTGGCTTGTTTACTAAAAAAGTCAACTTAATCATAACCACTGGCCTATGGTTTGTGACGTGTTTACGGAAAAGGCCAACAACAAAGGCCAGAGAATTCCATAGTTTTGGTTGTGGTTTTGAGAGATTTCTGAGAGTTCTCCATAAAACAAGCAATTGACCTGTTGAATTGTTTCATGTTGGTGGCTGTTTTGACTTTCGTTGGCTGTTCCTGTGGTTTTTCCCTCTATATCTTTAAAACATTAGACCTGTAACATGACAATGACATCAAAATACTGTAAGAGACAAACCGAAGAGGATGCATTAAAGAAGGTGAAATACTTTGAGATTTTATTTATTATTGTTAATAGATTAGGAAAATTGATGCTTTCTAGAAAAAAAACCCATAAACACTGTGATGACAACTCTGACTGGGGGAATGAAAAGGATGTGTAGGAGATGGATCTATTTAGAAAAACAGGGTTTAGTTTCCAATTTAAACCGCCGCCAACCCTCCAAGACCTATTTTGATTTTTTTTAAATCCAACTGTCTGCTACTTCTTGCATCAGCAATTCTCCACTCCAAACACGGGGAGTCCAATCCTTTTGAGGGGATATTTCTCTGACAGACTGATAGCTCCAAGCTAAAGGCCTGCAACGGGCTACTGGACATGAAACTAAAGAGGCGTATCGGGCAGAGGGCACGTTAAATAGCCTTTTCCTTCAAAAGTACAGTAAGGCTGGGGGAAAGCACTACGAATAGGACTGCTTGCTTCCGAAACTAAACTGCACTTTGCTCGTGTTCCACACGCTTATGTCTTTGAAAGCGGAGATGAAAACCCAGCACTGGAGAGAAGAGTCTCTCGCGTACCTGCATTCCCGCTTCCAATGGGATCCCGGAGGACGTGCCGGGCCTGGCTGCGGGCGGGCGTCTTTCCGCGCGGGTTCGGAAGCCCCCCGGTCCACGCGCGTTACGGCTGCGGGGCACGGCCCGTATCTGCGCCAGGATAGAAGGCGCGTACTCCAGCAGCCCTGGCCGGCTTCCAGGCAGCGTCCGTCACACATTCGCCGGCCGTCGCGGTCGTTGCTATTCTGCTCCACGCGCCCGGAGCTGCTCGTCTCTCGCTTGGCAATCGATTGAAATAAGAAAACCGCGTATATTGGAAATTCCTCAGATTGCTTCAGAGCCCCGCGCTGCAATTCATTTAGGGACTAATTAATGAAGCAATGCCCTTTGCCTCGGGGACATGCCATTCCAAATATTTTAATTTAGGTAGCTCCACTAAACTGCTCAGCAACAAGCTAGGCTAAATTCTGAATGCAAAACTCATTTTTCACAGCAAAGAGTTGCATGGTACGAATGACTAAACCACTGCACCTGTTTTTTATTTTATTTTCACCTATCATAACTGCAGTATCAGTGTTAACATCAAGTTCTATGCATATTTAGAGAACAAAGTATACTGCTGAGGAATCACCTTGAGAAATACTGGAATAGCAAAAATCCCTGTTGATGACTTGAAAATGGAACATAAATATCAAAGTCAGATTTTTGGCATGCTCAGGGGAACCCATGTATAGCAAACAGACCCTTGTGGAAAGCAAAATTGAACAGCATTACACAAATATATCATTTTTTAGGAATGGAATAACAGGGAATACAGCCTTATGCTTGTAAGAAGACTATATATTTATTTATGGAAGGGAGAACTGATTGAACAGGTAAATAGCATTTCGGAATTGAGACTCTTATTCTTCTGCCTAGTTGGCTTTGCAGATGTTAGACCAGGATAGTGTTCATTGTTCTCGGCTAGAAATAGCTGTACAAAATAAGTAATTGTACCTTACTGAACCCGTGTTCAGCAGTTGTCTACGATCATGAAAATGCACTTTTGTACGTCGCTTTGGATAAAAGCGTCTGCCAAATGAATGTAATGTAATGTAACTTGAACGCCAGCAAATATAGATTTTTTATTGAATCGAGAATTGAGTAATGACATTGTTTAGTGATAGCCTGTACAGACCTGAGAACAAGTAAACAAACGATGAGGAAAGCACTGGTCAAGACAAATACAAATGCATATTTCACTTCTTAAAATCATTTTCAGAAAGTTTACTAAATATTTATTTTAGAATAAAAAATAAAATAAAAATAATATGAGCTGAGCATTTAGTAGGCACTCTCATCCAGAGCATCTTAGAAACAATTTTTTTTTTATTGTACATGAAATCAATTTATAAAACTATACTGTACACTGTATTGCAGCAATTAATTTAAATACCTTGTTCAAGGGCTCAATGGCAACATTCCAGCAGGGAGTCTTTGATGTACGAGACCCGTTTCCTAACCATTATAATGCAATGCCATCCTTCCTCACACTGTATCTGACATTCAAGTCAAGAGTTCAGAAACAGGCCATGTTCACTACAGAGTACTCAGTGATGCAGCTCTTCCATTGTATTTCATGCGAAAAGGAGTCTCAGGAGGAGGCAGAGCCAATCTGATAGCAAGCTTTCCAGTGACTGAACCTGACTTTGAAGTCACTGACCAGTAGGTGGCAGTTACATTCCAGCAGGAATGATGAGATCAGAAACTGCTCAGGTGGATAGGGTTGTATTTCCTGTGGGGTCAAAGGCCTATGCTTCATGCATAGAGCATGTTAGCTTACCTTACAGAGCAGCAAGAATGAATGATGTATTAGCTAAGGAGTGCAACAGAAACCATAAGAGTCAACAAATGACAGTTGAAGCACTGATAATTTGGTACAATACTGTGAGTATCAACAGGCTAATGAGCCGATGGGTTCAAGTTATTTTTTATGTGCCTATTTTAATATATTTTAAATTATTGGAAGAGTTGTGACAGCTTCCTGATGAGTGCATTTAATTTAAAAAAGAAGCTAAATCAGAGAAGAGTTTCAGAGAATCAATGATTGTTAGAAATGTAGGCCAACTTTGTCCATAATGTCAAATAATAAACTATAAAATTACTATTTAGAAAATACATTTTGGCACATCTTGGCCACAGCAGCCATGCCTACCCACTGGTCCAGTGTTACCCAGCAGGCACAGAACTGAATTTTTCATCTGAAAAAGAAAATTTTAGGCTATATGCAATTAAATAGAAATATTAAAAAGGAACCTATGAGTAATCTCTCCAAGGTATTCAAATTGATTTGCCATAGGCAAAAATATGTTTGACCTTCAAAAGAAGTCAAAAATGATTATGCTGTCGTTATATTAGGTAGCAATGAAAAGAGCCCAAGAGCCTTGTTCAACAACCTTGCGACACAAAGGGCTTTTTAAAAACGAAATAAACAGGCCATAAGATTCTCTATTCTCGTTTTAGTCACAGAAACTAAAATCTACACCTATAAACAGTGGAATAGAAGTTAACATGTTTACAGGTGGATGTTCTACAGGTCTAAAATGGGGTGATGTTTAGGACTTTAGGGACAAAATAGGAGACAGAAAAAAGCTATAAACAAGAATTTTTTGTACGCTTATCAACCCATGCACTGCGAGAGGTTAGAGAATTACGAGAAGGAGACTGGGAGACAGAGCAGCGTTCATTCGTGCTCTGACGAGCTGCAGGCAGGAAAGCCGCCTTGATGTCAACACAAACTCCAGGGAGCGGGAGTCGTAATCGTAAACTCATGAATGATAAAATCCACCTGGATTTCTCCAATGACAGCAGCAAAATGGCAAAGTGTAATGTGTCTTATCGTGCAGGAGATAAGGAGAGATCACAGCCTCACCGAGATACCCTGACTGAAAGAGGGCCTTTGTTGCTATTTGTCTTCGGCGAGAAGCTTCAACAATGAATTGTTTGCGTTAGCCACATCTCAGCAATGATGTTCACACTGCTGCTTATCATGTTATAGGATTTTAAAAGTCATTTCACTCTTTTACCTATATCTGATACATACAGCTGTCCAGATAAGTAAAAAATGCTCTTAAAACCACTGTAGGAGTTAAGCATTTTACAGGCCTGACTTGAGTCTAAGCCCAATGAAACTAGTGTACACATCAAACACTCCCACACTCAGAATTTCATGATCTCCACAAACATGAGGGGGGACCTTTCTAGGTCCACAGTGGTTTTGTGAAAAGGTCGTCTGAATGGCAAGATGGCCCATCTTTATTTGCAGAAGCCGTGAAAATCTGAAAGTGTGGCTTTCTGAACCTTACAAATGCCCCTTCTCGCTCCGCTGTGTTTGTGCAGGAAGGTCACGCAGCCTCCTCTCCCAGCACATTCCCGACAAAAAAAGCCCAGCAGGACTCGCCTGGACAGAGAGCTTTCTGCGCTGACCTTCAGCCCAGGGCCGCCCTCACGCCAGAGATAGGGCTCTTGCACTTAATTGAAGAAAATATTTACCTGACACAGTTTAACCTCTCTCCAAATAAATATGTGTTTAATAGTTAACCGCAAGAGCAAGGTTGCAAGATGAAAATTGACCCTCTCGCCTGTAAAACGTGTGATATCACAATAACTCCCTCATTAAGAAGAGGATGTAAGTATGCTCCAGTACCAGTTTTGCATGCATAGACATAAAGTAAGCTTATTGAAGCTGATTGTGAACTCTTTTTTTTTCACAAGCACACACACCCACTCTCATTTTCTAAGGCTTACCCAGAAAATATAAAAATAATTTTAAAACGTTTATTTTATTTTTTATATATTTTCCTGCTATATGTCACTTACATGATCTTAGATTAGCACTGTAGTTAACAGCAGTAGTTACCGCCCATCTGTTCAAACCTACAGTGCAACAAAACAGATGTCCTTTTTTCTAAACCTACCACCCTCATTAATCTGATATCACACAGGGTAATCGTCATCATCACACATTTAATAGTACATACAGAGGTTTCTGTGTACCAATGCATGTGTTTTAATGTCAAAACAAAATGTAATCCATTATAAAAACTGAAGGATCATTATCAGGGTTAATTAAAGCAGGGATTATGAGATCCTTGCAAGTGATGGTCTAAAACAGGATATCCAAGGCCTCCCCCTGAAATAAGGATTACTACTGCTGTAACTAATGTATTTCCAGTTGTCATGCCAACTCCACCAGCAGCAAAGCCGGAATGATAATTCAGACTGCATTACGCAGTTGGGTTAGCAATGATCCCATATTACCTGACCTACATATACAGTGTGGGCAGTGAACTCTCAAGAAACCAAAAGGTTCTTCCGAAGATAACTCCCACCACATTCAAGTTAACATTAATAAGAAAATCTATATTTTAAATTTGCATGAGTAAGTATTAGCCTATTTTCATCTTTACGAAGACGTTCATCTTTTTCTTATCAGAATTATAGATTACATAAACCCTACCGTGGGATGTGCTTTTTTTATACAAAGAAATTACAAAATATTTTGGCACATTAAGTGAAGACTGGTTCAAGGGAATACACCAATATATTACCCTGACTCCTTCAAATTCTGTGGTAAACAATAACTTCATTCCGAGCACCATTAAAAACACAAAAAGGATATAGGCAATGCAGCTGCTTGTCAGGATTTCCTCACTGCTTCTACGACACGTTCGCATAAATGAGACTATGAATGGGAAGCGCACACAATGCCCTATTGACATTTTCAAGCAAGCTATTCACAGCGGCCATCTGAAGCATCTTTTTCAAAAAGCCTTCGGGAAAATGTCTGAAGCTACAAAATATGCCTTTAAAGAGCAAGAGTAAGTCACAGTATCTTGTTAAATTGTCTTCTTAAATTGCTATTTGAGGATACGGCTATAAGAATGAAACAATAGCTCATTAAAATTCAGGTAGATGCCTTTGGTTCCGAGCCTGGGAACACAGCGTTTCCAGCCAATTTCCCACATAAGCGAGAGGGGGAAATACTGCCTTCATCAACAGCGAAACACTAAACATCGGTTTAAATAAACATTTGTTAGCTTTGCCCGGACTTGAAAAGCCTTATACGATAATTACATATTGAAAAATTGCTAATTGAAAATGCCATATTAGCTACTGAGACGCTGTAAATCTTTACAGCTTCGGACGATATACTGTGTCGGCTGTTCTCCGCTCCAATGCTTTGGACGGAATCTTTATTATTCCTCCAGGCCCCAGCTGGGTGTTTGCAGTCACAAAGGCCAACAAAGTTGAATGTCTAACCGGTATATTACCCCTCCTTGAACAGCAATGGCAACTGCAGTCCTGAAATAGCGCAGTGCAGATCAATCCATTATTTATTTTCATAAAGAGCAGAGGAGGCACCCGTATGAAAATGGACTATCCCCACAAAGACAAGCCCAGTCCGTCCCCATCTTCAGTTGGTCTGTGTTTTCTGATGGTCTTGGTAGTACTTCACTGAAAGAACCACCCACAAAACATTTGGTCCCTATGTCCCAATTAACACTCACTAAATTTCCACATAAAAATATGCTGGTAATAAAATAATTGGTAACAATTAGAAAGGACACTTTGGGAATCTTTAGTTTAACATACGTACATCTTTTTAGTGTCCGTTAATTGCTGACTGAAGCCAAACAATTTGTACATTTTGTGCAACCAAAACCGCAGGGAGAACATCTTTAAGTAGCTTTCCATGCAAATTTAATCATTAGCTATGGGGACAATCACCCTGGCGAAACCACTGAAACCGCTCGTATTGGGGAGTGGGTGGCGGGCGATGACGTCATCCCTGGCATCTCTGCCATTCTGATTGTGCCGCAAATCTGCCTGGGGTTAAAGGGGAGATCCCTGAATAGTGAGTCACAAAAAGGTCCCAAGGCTCTGGGAAGGAGGAGGAGACAGGAAGGAGATTGCCGGAGTCCCTCTGCAACGGCAGGGCAGTGCATTGTGCTGATTAAAGCGGCCTTTTCAAGGGCATTTTCCAGCACCGCTGCTGGGGTGCAGTAATCAGACAACAGATTCAAAAAGGGAGGGTTTTACGGCTCTCAAATAAAGCACATAAATCATTTTAGAGGATATCCATGGGCAGGGAAACCACGGAGCGAGAGAGTCAGCACATCAAAGCAGCCTCTGGTTGAGGACACCCCGGCCCCAGTGCAGACTGGTAGAGAGTTATACGATCAGATGGACTGACTGGATCTTAACCTTGGATGGACTGATGTGCTTAAGTTCATTACATTAATGCTAGGGATATCTGTTCAAGGCTCTAGTGAAAGCAGAAAAAGTGACACTTGACATTCTCTGGAATCTTCACTTCTTTAATCTTCATCTTCACTTCCTATTACCAAGTTCACTTCTCTGTGTTCACTGTACCCCAATTAACCCTCACACTCTTTTACCTTATTTTATATAGTACATGTGTTTATGGCATTATTGCATAAATATTCATATTAAATCACATGTTAACTGCATTATGACACTGTGTGGTAATATGGACCATGTCCCTGTTTTGGTAATGTGAACAAATCCCCTCTATGCAAAAGTTTTATCGTCAGTACAGCGCAGTACTCACACATTTTCCAGATTCGCAGGGGGCTCTATATATGAAAACCGTAATGCCTGGTGGTATGGATCAGAGTTGATAGGGTATCACAACACTGGCAAACCAGAACTTCACGCAGGTAGAAAGCAGAGAGCGTAACGTATAGAGAAGCGACCACAGCAGGGAAAGTGCCATGGCAGGGATAAAACCCCCCACAAGGGGGAGGCAGCAACCCGACAGACTGTGGCACACCATACATCTCACCATATATAATCACCATACCACTGACACACACACAATCATGGAGATCATTTTAAACCAATGAAAATGCATCACTAGGAGGAACCAGTGATAGCCTTACCCTCATATGTGCTCCAAATGACTTTTCTTCTTCCTCAAACGAAACAAATCAATCATACAGTAAATGCCAATTCTTTTTAACTCATCCACCAGAGGGAGAACTGAAAAAATTACTTTCAACTCCTTGTAATGTAGAAACTTCAGTGGCCAACCTCATCACTACACTGTGCACTGTACTTCAGATAAAACTAATCAGCTTAGGACTGATACTTCATGAAACCAGAATGGCTAAAATTTCTAAAAACAATAATTTCAGGTGTGATCAATATATGCAAATAAAAATGGTTCCACCTTATCATTAGAATTTTATCATTAGGCTATATTATCTTTGGTACTCTATAGTATTTATTCAGTAAATCAGGTGACAGGCCACTTTCAGACTATAAGGGGAAAGTACACATTTACTGTAATATATTCAGCTACAAATAACTTTTTTCCATTTTGAATGTCCTTATTTTTGTCCAACAACAAATTTCTTGATTCACTTGCACAGAGGTACTGTCCTGTTACTGTTTGGAGAATTACTACCACATATATTACTATAAATCAACCAGACTCTGTATTCTTAACATTGAAAATGCTGTTTAATTTCCATTAAAGCCAAAACATAACATAATCAGCACATTGTTATAAGCTAACATCAAATCGAAAACTGTTGTTACTAACCAAGGTCTCCTGTCTTTAAGAAAACGGAAAGTATGTGAACATCGACCCTAGATAATCTATAGTAACACCTGTTCTTCTGTCCTCCAGACAGCGCTGCAGCAGTGGATTGTATATTTGTGCTACAGTTCTGTTCTGTTCTATGGAATCCCTGAACAACAGTTGCACATTTTCAAATAAACAACAGGCATACGGGCTGTCCGCTGCATCAAAATCATGCATGCTCTACTAAATAAAGAGCATCAAAGAAAATGCTTTAATGCCTTTTCAGAAAAAAGCAGTTTAATCTTATTTATTTGAACCTAGAGCATTCTCCCTGATCTTGTCAACAGAATCCTGCGCTCACATGCAATAATCTTATGGCTATGTTCAAACTGAAAGCATAACCTCGGCTCGCAGGCCCTGGAGCCAAATCAATGAAACTTCTGTCTCCTTCTTCTGTTATCTATCCTGGGGAGCATCCTATCACTGAAGTCCAAACACCAAGGGTGACAGCATGACTGCCAGCATAGTGCTTTTTTAATCTTCTGTAATGCATGTCAAACGGAGGGTTCCAGAACAAAGCTTCCTTCACATAAAATGTATTCGCTGAAATTAACTGCACCACAAAGCAAACACTTGACATCGGACTTAATGCTGATGCCTCATGACTCGCAGATATTTTGCCCCGCGACCGATTATTGCGCACGCAAATGACCGTATCTACACTCCCACACTTATGGTCATTTTCAGGACTGCAATGTCATATCAACAGAATATTTTTCAGGCGCAAACAATTAAAAATGCTACCATGAAAAACATACATAATGGAAATGGCTTGGGCTATGTCCCCAATTCAAGTCTGCAAGGCAGAGATATTCAGCGGGTCTGCCTGTAGGACTGAGTGACAGTAACGCAATTGTTTGCTAACGTTATTCTAAACAATGAATGTATTAGCTAACAGCTGAGAGACGTTTCATTTCCTGCCCCAAAGTCTACCCCAAGTCATAGTGTTGTGCATTCTTGCGAACAATCTACCACACAAGAACAGCCATCTCATTGAGAGCCCAGCTCATTTCCTGTGACATGCTGGGGAAGACACAAACAGCAGCTGGGCCTGTCTGCATGCACCTCACGAGCAACTCAGGATTACTCTTTCAGACAATGCCCAGGGATGCTTTTTTTTGATGTAGGCCTAACAAGCATTTAGAAATAAGCCCTACAAGAGCCATTTTCTGGGTGTGTTCTTTGTTTGTCCAACAAAACACTTTGCTGCTTCCTTCAGTTAATTTCCTAGTTGTTTAACAGAAAACTTGAGATTAATTTCAATCCTCAAATAAATAAGCACATGAAATACAATTGTAAGCTACATTGCTCATAGGGGTCAAATAAGCCCTGTACTGGACTATAATGACTTCCAAACAGATATGATCTAGGAATTGAAGTCAAAACTGACTGCAGAACAAACTGACTGTGACAACTCTTCTGGCCATTTGCCCTCTAGTGGTCATAAGATAAACCTGCAGAACTCACTCACCGTGCGCTAAACGAGTGAGCGAGTGACACTTTGTTTCTAGGTTGGCATGTTCCAGTCACAGCTATAAATACATACAGAGGAAGTTCATTCTCTCCAACAAAAAATGTATCTGGTCCAGAAAATGCTGTCTTTATTGGTGCAGCAGCCTAGGACTCCAGCTGTTGACCGAGCCATTCTGGACACCCTGGGTAGATACAGTGTCCTGTCATCCCCTGCTTTTTCCCTTTCAGTCACACTCACATTCCTGCAATGAATGAACAAACTGGCATGCTTTGTGTTCAGTGTTCCCTGAAACACATTTTCTTCTCAAGGGCATGTGGATGCGACAATTAATCCATGCACAGACGCACACATTTGTGAGCTCTCTCTCCCCCTATCGCCCCATGTATTATGTCTATTTTACAGTAGAGCTGGTGCTAAGTACATAGAGAAACCTAGGGAAAGTGTTTGGCTGGACATGCTAAAGATGTGTTACCAGCTTTTTGCAGAGGTGCATTCTAACTGTTTTCTTTTCCTCCTTTCCTTGTCTCCTTTCCCAGTATGGAAGGCCAAATGGGTCAAAAATACATGAAATTGACATCTGGAATCACACATTGTCAAAATCGGCTCATTCCATGTGCTTATTCCATCTCCTCACTTCCTTTCCTTGCTCCTAGCTCCACCCATCGGAGGATGCAAGGAATGGAAGCACGGAATGGACACAGGGATGGAGGAATCAAGGAAATGTGGATCAGGCAATTGGAATGTTCTTGCTCTTTCAAGCATCAGTCTGAAGCCATTACAGATTTGGCAGATGGGGAGGTTGATCATTATATGTCACACGTTTCAAAAACATACTTCCGCAAAGGATGTACTCGTGTTTTCCTTGCTCAAGAATTCTTTGGGAGACACCTAGCTCCTAGCTTCTTAAACGAGCATTTAACGAGTTGGAATGTCCTCAAAGATGACGCACCTCGATCGATTTACGGGTCAGTCAAGGACCTCGAAGACAAGGGATGAATAAATTAAGCAATTGGAAATTGGATTGCAGACTGGATTCCAGATGTCAATTTCAGATATCTTTTGACCCATTTAGTGTTCCATACTAAGAAAGGAGGCAAGGAAAGAAAGCAAGGAGACAAGAAATAAGTGGTTGGAACGCACCCCAGGCCACTCACCTGGAGCTTGGGTGGAAAATCCAACTAAGCATTCTTCCCTAAGGGGGTTCATTTTAAATACTTATTTCCTTAACACACAGAGCTACAATTAGATGTTAAATGGTAACTATGACGTCAAATACTGACCATCATTCTAAGGGTGGCACGGGGTGTTCCATTCAGTTAACTGGAGCTAAAATGAGCCGCGGTCCAGCACTGCCCCACACGTCAGGCCACACACCAGATGGGATAGAGTTATCCTCACGCACGCCACCCCACAGCTGGGTTCTGACCCCTAATGGCCTCGCAGACAACATCTCGGTGCTACACAAGTCTCACCATTCCTACCATTTCCCCTGACCCACATTCTCTCTCACTGTCCGCTCACACACCCACAGTTACGAGTTTACAGAGACCCAAAGAGGATTCACTCGGCACTTCAAAGCCTCTCAGTGCATTCCTGTTAAAAACACGCTCGACGTTTAATTTTTGTTTCAGTTTCTCATTATACCTAAAAATGGAAACACATTACATTTGAAGCATAAGGTTTTCCCACATAGTTAACACTACAGCGTGACTGTTCCATGAATAAGGTGTGATTCTTTGATAACACAAAAAAACGACTTTTATTGCATTACTCCCAGAGCTTGACACCGAACTCATGAAATTCTAAAATGAGCCAGCCGTTAATTCAGCAGAGAGCCGATAATGAAGTTCTCATGTGACAAGGGAAGACATGCAATTATAGTAAGAACTACAAGCTTGGGTAAAATCACTCTGGAAGAAAATAATGCAGAATGTATATTGAGTGAGCGGAAAATTAGTTTTTGTGCCACTGTGTTTTAATTGGACAAAGCACCTTCACCCCAAATGTAAACAAATATAACACTGATGTCACTTTGTCTCTGAGGGACCTCCCCTCACATCCCTGTTTCAATGGCTGTGCTTAACTGAAATGAAAAACAGCTGTGTGATGAGCATTCTGTGGGGTTTAGGGGCAGTCACACTCTACCCAAGATAGAAGTCTTTTTACCCAGCATGACTGACATTAGCATTTAAAATGAAAACAGGAAAGCAAATCAGACACAGCAATAAATATGGCTGTTAGTGATGCCAGCTGCTGCAAAATCTCTACAGAATTACTGTAGCTTGGTATTAATTACACAAAGCCATCAAACAAACACCCAAAACCACATCAGGCTCTGTATCAGGCTCTGTATGTATGTGTGTTTGTGTACGAGTGTGAGTCTTGATCATTTATCTGTTGTTTTTTCTTACCACCTTAAAGCGACTTTACATGTACAAATTTCAATTCAGAGAACCAAAGGGAACATTTGACAGTGATTCTTGCTGGTCATATATGGTGAGACACTGTCTCCTGCTATCATGACTAGCTGATAGCCATCTTGCTGGGTTATCAAAGGAATGCATGCTCTACATCACTGAAACAGTATATGGTGCTTTAAAATATCCACACACTTCACTGGAATCACTTCAATTTGTGAGCCTGGTAGCAAATAGACATAGTTGTACAAAGAGGTCTAAATGAACTAACTCGAATATGGCTTACTAAAGAAGTGGATGCCTTTTAAAATAAAACTACTCTGAATAAACAAATTAATTTAAATATGTGAATATTGCTGGAAGACAGCACATTAGGATGGACAGAGATGGAAAAACCATTTGGGCATGTGCACATTGTAGGGGAAGAATTGTTTAATGTGACGCAGATGATAATAGAATGTCATTCTCTCTGTATGAAGCATGCAATGCTCCATCTGACGGGATGCCACAGCATGACCTTCAGTTAACATTATAAAGCAAACTGAACCTGGAATAAATATGTAAATACTTAAACACAGGCCTGCCCAGTGAAATACAAAATGGTTACTGATAGAGAGTGTACCTCAAAATTTTATGATTAAAAAAAATTTCACTGAATAGATAACCTATAGTTGTGCATTCCCAATTCCTGCTCCAAATAAGAAGCAGATGTAGTAAAATGCAGATATATATGCTTTGCGCAACAGACTTTCTTATGTAAGGTAAATCTTCCTTTAGCCTACCCTCCCTTAAACATACCCTAAATCCATCAAACCCCCCCACCCTTGGTTCCCTGCTCCTCTTCACCACATGACTGCACATCTCCCCCTCTGCTCCTGCATTGTGGAGCGTCACTGCTTCAGTCACTGAAAGACAAGGCTCTGAGCAGGGAAGGGACACGAGGCCAGTCCATCACAATTATCCCATTCTCACGGCGGGATCCAACCCCCCATACTTCCTGTTTATTAACAGCCAAGTTAAAGACCCAGGCATTCTTTAACCACTGAATCATTCAAACTCAGATAGTTATTTACAATCCAATTAGGTGGGCCAGCTGGTCTAGTTTCCGTTAATGGGTAGGGAGGCCAGAGGACCCCTCCAGGGGAACGGGGTCACTGTGGACAGGCCCCTGAGACACAAGGCTGGGGGGATGCTATTCTATCAGAAAACTACAGCGGCTGCGTTGGCTTTACTGATCCAGGAACCGCGTAGCGTCGGACCAAAGCTGCCACTCTCTGCGTTATAAGCACAGCAAGAAGGAAGCAGCAAGCCAAAGACGTCAGACTAAAAAACTATCAGCTTTAGTGTCTGTTACACCCTTCATTGTTTTCAGGGCTTATGCAGCATCAGAACAGCCATAAAATACTTAATAGGCTCTATCAGAAATAAGTGGGGCCAACACAAGTATTGAGATTTCCTGTTAGATGTGAATCACTGGGTGAAAGGGACACTCTATTCTATTGCACGCTCTCTAGCTGGAGAGTAGCCAAACTCCATGAGTGTGCCCTGATAAACCTGATGAATCCACACACTCACATACTTTCGTGAGGAGTCACCTGAGAGAAACAAAATGACAATGTGAAGCATCCCATTAAGTTAGCACACGGATTTCAGCCTCGCGTCAGTACGGCCATTTCTCACAGCTGATCTCTGTCTCTACCTACCGATACCACTGCACACCAGTGTAGATCATTACCTCTTTATACTGCACACAGCACAGTCACTATGTGCTACAGACACGTCTTTACTCACTGTGCCTCAACCCCCTCTTATTTCAGTCTGCTGCCATATGTACTGGCCAATGCAACCTATGTGCCTAGCCACTGATATCTCTCCCTTCTGATAGCAGCGTCTCAAAGACTTCATACTACAGTAATCCTCCCCAGCCCCTGTAAGATTGTGAAGTCATTACAACATGCGCCTCTTTCTTAAAGGGATCTTGCAGTGCCCGACAGGAAACTGTGCTTTCCTTTTCAAATTCTTCAAATGCTTTCCCTGGCGGCTAACACCATTTATAGCTAATGGGCCGAACAATTTCCCATGCCACGGAGCTCCTTAAACAGGCCAGTTCACTTCTTTCCAGCGATTTACCCCGACCCAAAGGGACATATCGGAACAGGACGTACATTTGATCCAGAAGAAAATGCGTCAAGGAAAGAAATCCCAAAATGGCACAATACAACCTACTAAAAGGAGACAGTCGTTCTCATACCACAAAGTCAACATTATTATTTTACACATCAGTGCCAATCAACACAACTACTAATACTAATAACAAAAAATGGATTAAAGGAATCCCTGTGTTGAAGTTTATTGAAATCACAATAAACACTTAACCCCCAGGATAAGTGTTAAAACAAATAGTGCAAGCACAAATGGGACCGATATTCCTTACAAGGCCATTTTTCAAAATTCTCAGGATTGCTAACTGAATACATTCCTTGGATTTCATCTTATCAAATGACCGCCCCAGTCGCATTAAATTCAGTCACCAACGAGGCGGCAGTTTGCCACTGCGGCTACAAGTACACCGAAGCGGACTGCATCCCAGGTGCCATCATCGAACAGGAAGTAAGGTAAAAGGCGAGAAAAGGTTGCCTGCGCTTACAGCATAGCCTCTACACAGTCAGCAGGAGACAGCACACTGCAATGAAGAAGCATCGCATCAGCACTAGGAGCCAGCAGTGTGCCAGGGGCCGAGCACGCTCAGAGAGGCCGGTTAGACCAGCCGCTCGCCTCAGTGACTTCGCCATCATGCAAGACGAGAACAGACACGGAACCTGGAGAACTGATTGATGGGGGGGGGGAGGGGGCGGGCTGTACTGCTTTGGAGTGAGATGGGAAGTAACAAGGTACTTTCTTCTGAGACCAGTTACGTAAAGATCAGAGGACTCGCACAGACCCAGCTAACTAGGGACAGTTAGGATGTAAAATCTAATGAACTGGGGTGCAAACCCCCCCCAGTGGGACAAGCGTTAGCGTCGTTCTTTCTGCACATCCCTCGGGGCAGAAACGCAGTGGAGCGGCCCAGGCCAGTGAGGTGGTCTTCTTCAGTCTGGTCTCCCTCTATCCAGCACTGAAGAAAACTGGAGGTGGATTTGTTGAGATTCTGACACCATGTCACACAATCTCCACACTTTCCCTCCTCAGTTTAGCACCTTTTGTGTGAGAACATAGCTGGTGCTATGGTGCTAAAAAAAAAACAGAACGGAAAAACACTTTGCAGGAAAAAATCTTAAAGTGGCACTGAACACAGGCTATGTCTAAGACTACAGCAGCATACTAGTGATGTTTTGACAAGCATTCAGCAACTTGGTATAAGAAATTTAGCAACAGTACGGCATTTAAATTACAATAGAAAGACTGATTTTTTTTTAACGTTAACTGGATTTTGTTCAATCAATTTCTACCTACATATTCTTTGTAAGGGCAAAAGTACCTGTCAAATTCCTCTCTCTAGTTCTGCTCACATACCAGCTATACTTGATATACCAAAAACAAAGTAAGTGCCACATTTTGCATTTCAAACATAACATCACTGAAAACCTCAAGAAATTCTCCTTGAACTACCTCATCACAAACTACCTGGCCAAACTGCCATGGAATGTTGATGAAAGCGATTGTATTGTCACTCAGAACACACTGCTGCGTTCGCCAAAGCTTTCATCACTGTCGGTGATGTCCTGAGCCAACTGCACAGGGAATCATGTTTGACAGGCTTCACTGTGACAAAGAGAGACGTGCGCCAGCATCGCATTAGACTATGCAGCGATGAGCGACACGCTGGGCCCAGGACGGCAGCACAGCACACGGATTCACGGCCCTTCCTGAGTCTGAACTGGATCCCTGCATGGGAGAGCAATGGAAGCAGCACTGGCCCTTCTCAAACAAAGCAAAGAATTCTGTCTATCGGTGAAATCATCCTGTCGATCACTTCAAAGAAAAACAAAAATAACCAAAAATAATTTAAAAATCAGAACAATTCACTGCAGAAATGACAAGCTTAAGATGACACAGACGTTAAATGAGGAGAATGAGGACACTCAAACTGAGGAGGCTTGTGGACAGAAGTCTAAAATGAAAAACATCATTTGCCTTCCTTCCTTACATTATATAAATAAGATACTGGAAAATGCTAATACAACACAGGAACATACAGGAACTGTGGCACACAGAACACCATGACTCATATACAGTAGGACACATGACCTTCATCTGCACATAGCTGTCATTCCAATACTTAGCCAGTAAGACATAGCCTGGACTCAGCAGTCCGTCAGGCACAAAATCATATAATTTCAGCACACAGTATGTCTTTGTTGTGGGTTTATAATTTTCACATTCATTCACACACTTTTACTGAAGATCTCCCTATGTCGAACCCTAACCCCACCCTCACACCATCCTGACACTGCTGGTTGAATCAACCCTATCATTGTCATAGACATGCTTCAACTGAGGCTTTCTCAGTTAGGTCCTCTCTCAAGTGATCAACCCATAACACAAGGATATCATGCATAGTATCTTTATACAATATCTTCTTCAGCATAATACAGCAGTGAACACTGCAACCATGACATTTCTCCCATTACTTTATTTTGCATATTACAACTTTTTTTCTACTCACCTCATCAAAGCCACTGTCCTCTTTCTTGAAAGCTAAAAAGGAAGAGGAATGGTTAGTATAATGGTAAGTCTTTTAATAACAAAGCTCAAAACAAAGGTGAGTCGTTCATTTTAAAGATAATTATTCAATCAGAAATGACAAAAACAGTATAGTGATGGACAATGTGTGTCTGCCTATTTCTTTATCCATCTATCCATCCATTATCTATATCCACTTATCCTGGTCGGGGTACTGAGGGGTGCTGGAGCGTGTCCCAGCACACATTGGGTGAGAGGCAGGAACACACCCTGGACAGGTCACCAATCTATCACAGGGCCCCGTTTCTTAATGGTACGCGATTCTACCCAAGCTTCAGAAAAAACATACTACTTATCTAATTATCAAAATTTATAGCATAACATAATATGATACCAAAATTCCTTTGCTCAAGAAAAATAAACATTCTGCTTCCTCATATGTAGCATAACCAAGGCTTCCAAACAGCTTTCACTTTTCAATTTCATAATCTCAATATTTAATAAAAATCAGATTTATGACAAACATCGGGCCACTGGTTTCCTGTGTGTGGACATGCCCCACAGTCTAATATGGGACACTGGCCATGCCATTGCTGTCTGTAGGCTAAGTCATAGTCCTAAACTGGCTTTAATATGGCCATTACAGTGAGGGTTTTCGTTGGCAGGATCTCCCTCATCTCATTGTGCACCAGTAACTGTTCTGGGCAATCAGACCTGCAGTCTGCCAGTGGCGGTTGGACATGAAGTGAACTCTTTTGATGCACTAACTGCGCAGCTCAGCCACAGGACGATAAAGAATCCTGTGGTCAGAAAAATGCAGAGGAGAGTGCAGGTTTGTTTGTCATATTGCAGCAATAAGATGAGCTACAAATCAAAATACTTACAAATACTATTCCAAATTTGGATAAAGATTACCAACATTCCATTGCTGTCTAGTAACAGTCTAGTGGTGGAATACGGAACTCACTAACAGCAATACATAAGTTCATTGTTATTGGCATCTTATCTCGGAAAGTGAGACATGAAAACAAAATAATAATCTTGTTATTCAGTCTACAGTAAACTGACACTTGTATCAGGAGTTCATTTTTATTTCTCTTTTCTTTTTACTTTTCATCGCATGGATTTACAGGACAGTGACTTGATAATACTCAGTCACTGTGCTTCATATCCATAGGATGTCAACAAATCGAGAAATGATAATATGGACATAAAGATTAATTCAAAAAAATACCCATGCCTTAGATATTTGAAATTGTGTTTGAAAATTAAACATTTTATAGTGATTGATAGACTAGTTAGAGTATTTCAAGAGGAAAAAACTGAAATGAAATAATATGTGAATATAAGGCATGTCTTATTTATCATAACAAAAATTTAAGCACTTCTAAACACAGACAGAACGAGTAAAAATAAAATGATATAAAACGGCATAAGCATTGGTTTCGGACTTTAGGAATGGATACTGCGGGAGGTTTCAGGAACAGCTGTTTTTAACATCAAAATGTAGGCAGTTTATATCCAACGTCACAAACAAACACACAAACATGTACATGAGTGCACAAAAAAGACAAAAGCAAGAGACACCATAACATAATAGACCTCAAACATTGTTCCTGTCTCTTTCATTTTCATATTTTTCTTTCTATTTTCAGCAGGCTATATTTGCATTTCAACTCCTGCATGAAAGTGAATTAATGCACTGATATGTTAAACAAACTCTATATGTCATTTTTTCTATTAAAAAAATGACATAGTCCACAAAGTCCACAAGGATACCTTCATTATACGACAGTTTATGCAGACAAATCCCTCTGCCAATACACAGACACAGAATCAGCAGCATTTCTGGGATTGACTTGAATACACATATCACATTTAATCCCTATTCACATTAACAATAATACATTATAAATTCAGTTCCCATGGTGCATGTATTGCACAGCCCTTGACCAACCATTGCTGAGGGCAATGATGCTAAAAACACAGCAGTACTGTAGAGCATTGGACTGCACTGGATGGGTATGCTCTCAGGTGAGCTGCTGCTCGTATACCCTTGAGCAAGTTATTTACCACCATGGCTCTAGTAAAAATTCAGCTGCTGGCTAGCACAATACACTGTGAGCTTTCCTTCTCACCAGAAATCCACTGACCAAATTCATTTATAGAATCGTGTATTATGTTACGTTGTATTTCAGCCTAAGTAGTGCATTATATATATATATTATATAGCCCATATACATTTTTATAAAATAAAAGGAATTCAGTTCATTGTAGCCTATCTAGTGTGTAATAATTTCTCCTGGCTTCAATGTGGCTGATATGTAGTAACTCCTACTACAATCCGATATGTTAAAGGATTTACTTATTTGGTAAATGTATAATTTAGGCTATAATTTAGTATACAAAAGTATCATATTGCTCCCAAAGAAATGATATGAACTCCTACATTCTCAGTAATATAGTATTTCACTTACAAGTAGCTTGTAGATCTGCTTGAAAATCTAGACCAATGGTTGTCAGAGGGCGTGATAAAGTTTTGTCTTAATTTGAAGTATCATGCATCTGTGAGATCGAAAGGTTTTTTTAAGAGCATAAAAAGTTTAACAGAAGCACATAAACTCACTGAACTTCAGCCGATTAAGAAAGGTGACACTACCTTAATATTAGAACAATGTGTAGGACTGGAATTCAACTTCTCAAAGTATGACGTAATGTTCTTTGTCTAATCGTACGACAGACAGTGACTGATCGATGCTCTGAAGGACCCGATTTCTGTTTCAGAGATAAACAGATAAATGGAAAAACTGCAAACCAAGGCAGTTCCATATCCTTTCAGCCCAGACTGTTACTGCGTACAAGCATATAACACTAACACGACATTTTACACCGTAACAGCCAACGAACTGTAATATAACTACTGTCATAGGGCGTAATCTAGTTTAAAACAAATTCATGCACCAAAGGCTGTGTTTCATTCTCACGTTAATCCCTTCGTGTAGCCTATAGGCTATAGCGTAGCCTACATATATCCGGTCAAATGTTAACCTGCATCCTCCCAGAGGTGAGATACACACAACGACTTTTCAAATGCAGTCTTGTTCTATAGACAAAAAACGACGGACGTCTACTATTTTACCATCATGCCAGACATTAAACAATAAAAAATGTTCAATATTTGGAGTGTCGTTTCATAAAAGACTACACATTGGCTTTAATCAAAATGTACGTCTGTTGTCAGAAGAGAAACGTTAACCACTTAACCAAATGTATTTATACATCGCAATGAACAAAAGTAAAGCATGCACAGATTGGAACTTTATTGGGACTCTCTGCTAACGCTAGCTTTTAGCATCCACAGGCACGCCCAGTAACAAATAGACAACTTTGACTGAATTAGCCCATCTTGAAATAATAGGTTGCATTAGCTCAATTGTCCCAATAGGGATAAAGTTTTACAAACATATCATTTTAAACAAGCAATCTGGCTATTGCAAGTCATTCCATTATTGAAGCAGATTCGTGCACCGTGTAGCTAACTAACTACTTAAATTTTCCTGATCTGCTTGTTGGCTACCTTTATATTATTGGCGATAAACGGTTCTTTGAGGGAATAGTAAGGTTTGTAAAAAAACGGGTCTACTTACCAATGCGGCTGAAACTCTCGGATAAAGTTCTTCGCAACTTTTTCATTTTACCTATTTTTTCCGTAGGTTGTGAAGCTGGCATTAAGTCACACATGTCGTAATATAAAAAGAAGTAGGCTAATTAATATGTGTAGCCGTGCGGATCCTTGCAATGGCAAAGTCTTTAGAATTGAGACAACGGCTTCGCTATGCTCTGCTGTCATGCACAGGAAATGTATTCTATGGAAGCACCGCCAGTTCTCAAAGATATATTTTTTGCAGTTTTTCTAATTTTTGTCGCCTACAGATAAGCTTCATTCCTTACGAAGGGATATTCCAAATATTTTAATGAAAGTGCGATCAATAAAATACCACACGCTTATCTACTGCGGACAAAGCCGCTGGATAGTCCCTGCTTCCTCAGTTTTTCTCAGTCTGGATGTCATTTTTTGGGATTCACTTCGCCTGGTGTGCGAGTGAAAAAACACGCTCAGGCTACAAGTCCCACCCTTACTGCTCACTGATTGGTCAAAATATGAACATCTGGGTTGCGATTCACTGTACGAGCTTTCAGTCACATTGCAACGTTGACTGCAAGGTTGAGCCATAGACAGTGGGTTGAGCATTGAGATATGCCAGTGATGCGTTCGTATTAAAAGAAGAAACTTTCCCCGAAGACAGACGGAACTCTATAGGGTCCAGACGTATTCACGAAATGCGGGATTGCTTTCTCTCCCTATAGACTATTCTATTTTTTTTGTATTTAATCATTACACACAAATTATACATTTGAATAATGTTTTAACAAATATGGATCGTGCTGTTGAGAATTAAGAAACTGCCGTCCTTTCAGTACAACATTAGCCCTGATAACAAATCTGCTTCCCTCATCTCTGAAAATAAGAAATGGGGTTCGTGAGTGGCATTTCCAATTGAACTCTGGGAATTTGGCGTAAAAATTTAACATAAGCCTCGGAAACCATATTAGCAGGAACACAATAGGCCTAATTATTTCAAGTCTAACTGTTGGAAAAATGCTATACAGTAGCCTACTGCAGACGAAGGGCACATTGTGCAGAATGCAGAGACTCAACTGTCCTCTGAAAGCTGATTGATCGTAACAGCATTCCCACTAGATCCAGGCCAGCTTTGAAATGCATCACACATCTTAAGCAGTTTACGTAGGCGCAATAATGCAAGATGCAAACCATGACATTTGGTTTTAACAGGCATAATCTTGTTGAAGTTTTTTTTCCAGCTTCTCTGTTGTATATTCCATCCCTATATACAGGCAACATTGCAAATCCAGAGTCTTCAAAGTGAATTGGCTACCGTTATGCACCAAGAGGATGACTACATAAACACAGAGAACATACTGGTTTAAAAACCCTTTAGAGGAAATGCATTCACTTAAAAAGAGTAGTGAAAGCACAGCCAGTGGAAGCTGTAGGTATACCTGTAGGCATTTCCTGCATCAAGTGTCTCAGCTTTATGAAGGTGAGAACCTCCCATCAGTCAGATAAATGACTCTGCTGAGCAAAAGTCTATTATAGCCTCCTGCAAGGTGGGGTGTGGGAACTTTCCAGCCATGTATGGACATATATAGTGAAATCTAAGCCAGTTTTGTCTGGGTTCCAAGCACATTTCCCTCAGAACAATACAGTATGAACGTATTGGTCAGAATCTTAAATTAATTTTTGTTTTGCTGGATATTTACAACAAACCATATAATGTATACCATAACACATATAACCCCTTTCATAACCTTATCAGTGCAAGATAATGAACCAATAAAACAGAATTATTCACAAGATAGTTAATGCTACATGGTCGGGAAAAAAAACCTTTGTACTCTTGCCCTCGCTGGCTTTCAAAAAGGTGTACATTAAAACAATGCAAAAACACAAAAGAAAAATCATAACATGTATACAGATTTATTACACGAATGTACAGTGCATTTGTTAAAAAACACATTTATTAAGAAATCTGTTAAAATATCAATGCAGATGAGCTCACACTAATGTATATACAAGAGAAAGTAGAATAATTACAGTACACTTTTAAAAAATCAAGCCTTCAAAGGTTCAATGTTTCATTCAAGGTCTCAAAGTTTCAGGATCCCAATTCTAAGCCACACTCAGGAAAAGCAATTACAAAAATCATTTCTGAATTTTTCATCTTCTCAAACTCTGTAGTCTGACCATTTCTTTTTACACATGTTAAATTCAAGCTAGAAATTATTTATGTTGTGCAAATAGGAAAAGAAAAGTGATTTCATTTTATAATTCCACAAAATACTGAGAAAAGAACTTGCAAGATTATGGGCAGAGATGCCTCTATCCAAAACAAATAATTTATGCTGTCACAAGCAAATTACAGATGCCATAATCATGTGGCGTGTGAATGAGAGAAGCATCTGGGAAAATACTCTCTTCTTCCCACCTTCTTCAGAGCAATGAATTGCCGATAATTCTGTTTTACTCATTTTCAAACTTGCTGTAAGGGTGGTCAGAATCCGGGATAAGACCTAAAAAATAAAAATAAACAAAGCAAAAAGGGAGTTACAATTACAATTCCAAAACTGAGCTTCCTCGTGTGTGTGTGTGTGTGTGTGTGTGTGTGTGTGTGTGTGCGTGTGTGTGTGTGTGTGAGAGAGAGAGAGAGAGAGAGAGAGAGAGAGAACATGTAGAAGTTTTAGAAGTTATAGCCAGTAGCTGTGGCGAGCATGTCTGTACATGACATAGAGTCCTGACATAGTCTCAATGAGATCAAATTAGGTTAATTACCATTATACCAGTTAAACAAATATGATGTGTTCAGAACATCACCATTGCAGGCATTTGTTCAGTGTCCATTATATGAACTCGGGTGTAAAGATACACTACTACTTTACGTCAATGGTGGGGGATGTCACATTTGTGTGTCCTTCAAAGGCAGAGGAAGCAAAAAGCCAATGCTGGATAACCTGAGAAACAGCATGATAGGCAAATACACACCATCTGATGAGAAGTGTGCTGAGATCATGAAAAAACACACAGGCTGCTCATTCATCAATGTGTCATGTTGTCCATACATGTATCACTAATGTGAGTATGGCCAAACCTATATACACCCAGGGACATGCAAATAGATTCAACAGTCAAAGGGACTAAAGACAATGCATTATTCCTGCTTCTGCTGTGGAATTAATAGTTTACAGGGTTGCAGAGGAATAATTACCTTCCTGTCAAAATACATTTTCAAGCATGAAAGTCCATAAATGACACACTTTGACCAAACGCAAGGCAAACTTGGCAAAATAAACTAATGAAAAAATAAATATGGTAAAAATGAAACCATAGAAAAACTGAATTATACAACATTGTATACACTGGCAGGAATGCAAGCAATTCTCCAATTTGAATATTCTTTGTTCCCAATTTTCAGAAGATCATTGCAGAGCAAAAAATGCACTTAAGACCTGATGGTTCTGACTGGACATGTTGGAACCACAAATGTGACTCATTAAAAAAAAATGTTAAAAATCAGATTGGGTAATCAGATCAGATGAAATGGCATGTGCTTATCTATAACTTGTTGACTATTAAGTGTGTTTTCAGAAGTAAAATGTTTATTCAAAAATCTGATGCATTAAGAAATCCTGCTCAGTTTTGTTGTTTTGCTTAGAAGTCCAGTGATGCTGGATAAATGAAGTTTAAATAAAAAGTCCCGAAAGCTTCATAAATAAAAGATACGAGGGGAGATTTCATAACGGCAGCTGTCTGTACTTCAGACATAATCCCAGATGAAAGCACGGGACACCCATTTCAAAGTCTATTCAGAGTACCAGCACCCCCCCGGTCAAGGAGAAGAGATGCTGCCGTCATGGACTGCACGGACATGAAGCCCGACCCCACCATATCCCCTGCATTATGAATGTGTAATTACCATTTAGACCGGACCAGGACACCCAATGCCATTCTCTTGAAAGGATTTTTGACAGAGCCATCCCCCAAGGCTGACATTTCAGGCCGTTTCACCTCAACCCAAGGAATCGAGATAAGAGAACAGCCACCTCCCGTTGTCCTACCACTCCCCCTGCTACCCCAATCAAACCAAGGGCTGCCTGCACAAATCTACCACTAGGCCTTTGAAATGGGCTCTGAATATAATGATTTGTTCCTCACCATTTTGACCTCATTTTAAAATGTCTACACCTTATTTTCTGTAGCTACAGTATTAATTAAAAAAAAAAAAAAGCACATAAAAATATGCAGAGATGTCAACTTTCAAGGAAGTGAAAGTTCTTATTCGACCAAAATATTCCCTCAAAATAATGGTTACGTCACTCCAAAGTCAGATCAGCTCCGAGGACAAAAACTGTCAGGCTGTACACTTAACTCCATCGTTTGATCTTATGAACTCCATATACGAAGTGAGATACTGGTACTTTTATGCTCAGCCAACCTGCAGCATGTCAAATTATCCCACTGGAGCATCAGTAGCCTATGGCATTAATGCAAATGGAAAAAGCCTTACCACCTGGAGGCAGTGAAAAAGCCAACCACAAACAATTCAACCAACACTTCAATTGAATTAATGCCCCCTTCCATTTAACTTCACTCACCAATATCACACATTGAATGTGTGACACAGCTTCCAAACAAAAGTCAAGTAATGACACCTCATGTATAACAGCAGTTATTATAGTTATACTGTGATTCCGTGCCAGAATCATATCAAAAACAGTTTGAGTGCAGGGCTGAGGGCTGGCTCTGAACCATGAGAACAGATAAATTTATATGCAAGAAATGAATCAGAACGTAATGGGGTCGCATCGTGACATGAGACCAGACCAGCTTGGTAGTTGCACAGAAGTTTGGGGGGGGGGGGGGGTACTCATGTGGTGCCAGCAGGGGGCAGCGTGGAAAACACAGCACACAATAATGGAATGCAGCTGTTTTTTTGTATTCCCTTAACCCTGTGAAAATTGCCTGTTGGTGTGGAAGCCCTGTGTGCAGATGTGCAAGCCTGGACAAGATCACATCCGGCAGTCATGGGCCCTGTGGCCTCTTCCACAGAGCGAGCAGAGAAAAGGTCACTGTGTCACACGGATAGGGGGGGTGGAGTTAACACAGCAAACAGCTTACCACTGAGCAAATTTGTTTCTTTATCTAAAGTATATACCACTTCTCTACTACTATAGGGGATGTGGGGCTTCATTAAGCCACCAATCTAACTGCGTACAACTCTAGTATTATGCACTAAAACAGCATGAACAGAACAGGAGTAAATGCAGTCAGTGTGGCACTGAATGGGACAGCATCATGACATGCAACTTTACTTTCTACTATTATAGCAATTAGAAGCCCCAGTATGTCCAATTATAAACATTTTATATATTTGCATAAATGTATGTGTCCACGTGTTTGCAAGCAACAGCATAGTAACACCACGCAAATGGACAAATATTCCCCATAAAACCTGTAGTGTAAATGCTAACGCTAAATGTGTTTGAATGATGGATAAAGTGTGATGTGGTAATGTGCAGTTTTATAAATGGAGGGAAAGGTGAAAGCACGGCACAGCATGAATATCGATTTTATCATACCAAGGTAAACCTGTCAATATCACACTTGAGAAATTTCTTACTGGGTGTCACTTCGGCTTATACATAATGTATTGCATGACCGGTCATGCAAATGCCATTCTGTAAAATATGGCCCAGAAAATGGGAGTGAAAACAGTGTCAATCACAAGGTAAACACATGAAATACAAACATAAAGGGAAAGCGAGGCTAGGCTTACGTACCATACTTCTTGCGGATGTCGTCATGTCTTGCCCTTCTTTCTGACTTCCTGTGGGACAGAAAGACATTTTTTTCAAAACACCAAACAAAGATAGTAAGTATGCAGTGATCATGCACATGCAAAAGTGATTGATTACTGAGATTAGCTTTGCGAGACGGAATAGGTGTTCCAAAAACCGTGGGCACAGAGTAATGAGCCATGTTATCCTCCAGGGAGCCCGATGCTGAGGTCAAGGGGTCAGGGTCAGAGGGACATTGAGAAGACGCCGTACTGCACTGCGTATGCGTTTACACAAGCAGGAAAAGGAGGAGGGGTTCTTCACTATTCATCTGCAGCCTACGGGGTAATTCACGCAGCACGCTCCTGGCACTCCCCGATTCAGAAGAGGCCTGCCGTGGACTGCCGCGGGGAGGAAACGCAAGGACAAAGCAGCTGATGACAACGCACGCTTCCGCTGACACCTCTCAACGTGTGCCGTGCCAGGAACTGACGTTCAGAAACCAATTTCCCCTTGCCTGGTGCATCGCTTCTCCTTAAAGAGCTCCAAACATAATATTCTCTCAGGGGGAAAGAAAGTAGCCAAAACTAGCTTAAAATTCATTACTCAAGGTTGAAGACAGAGCTCGGGGCAGCTAGACTGAACCGAGTCACTGAGCTCAATGGCAAAGGCTAATAAGAATGACACGATTATCGTGTTACATACAAAAGAATGAGAAGCACGGTCACAGTTAAAATGCGCAGCAGTGCTGCGATCGCGTTTACGACATTGTTAAAGGTATAGACGGCTTCGCCAAACTCCGAAACCCATCTGACTCCTGTGGGTCCCTGCTCCTCCGTCTAAAAAGGCAACACATGTGTTTTCTATGGCCGTGAAATACGGCCCTGTCTCGAGACTGTTGTTCTTGCAGTTCAGCGAACTCCCTCTCCGGGCAGCACAAAGCACTTTCTCTTCTGCACTCTGCGGAGGACGTAAATCCAGCCGCTGAGCGTGACGTAAATCAGGTTCCCTTTATCGGCAGGTAGTGAGGTGTGAGCGATGGGGGCCGCTGAAGAGCACGGGACCGAGCGCCGTCGCCATCTGTCCCACTCCCCCCTCGTTGACCCGCACCGAGGCGCTTTCCCACACAGCTCAGCACACAGCCAACAAGTGGGGCGAGGAAAATGCACAGGCTTCAGCCTGCCGCAGCTTTGGGGGACGAACGTTTCAGCCGTCTCAGGTCAAATTGTGCGCGTTACTTAAAGCATTTTTTCTCGACCGAGTTACATTTTAAACTGGGCCTCTGGCAATGTGACAAAGAAAGGCTTAAGCCCAGCAGAATGGAAACTTGTGAGAACAGCAAGGAAATGGATAATCATTTTAACAGAAAAGGCCAGGAAATAAAGCAGAGCCTTGAACACAACTGAGGACTGACTGCATGGACATCTAGTGTTCAGAACATTTTAAAAACACGTCACTGTCAAATACAGGACCTTAAAGCAGATGATGCAAACCACTGGCAGGAGTGGAGACTGTCCTACTGTACATGTAATGAACCTCTTTCTTGTTATTGTATCTAATATTGGTCAGGTACCAACAACACAGTTCTGACAACCAGAGTAGCAGCAATAAGCCTCAAATATACAAAAATTGATGCTAAAATAATATATTTGTATATTTGAGCAATAAGCCTCAAATATACAAAAAAGAATATCCCATTTTCAGTTGGAGACCTGTTCTTGGAATCCAAAAAAAACATGAAGCTGAATCTGGACCTAAGGCAATAACACAATAACATTACAGGGAAAGCTAAGAATGGTTTTGTACGTGGATTTCTGACGTCCACGGTCTCCGAGCAATAGGCACCCAGGTGTGCGTTGGACAATAGGGACCCAGCCCCGCGAGACTCCCCCCTCCCTCCCCCGGAGCGCCAGCGGGCCGGTCTTACAGAAGGCAGGAAAGAGTCAGCCCCTCCTGCCGTCTGGGGACAGCCGCTTCCCAGAATGCCATTCTGCAGCGAGCCACGTGACGCGCCGCCGACAACAGCCGCTCCTCCACGCCGCCGCCCCGATTAAACAACACATCGCAAGTGTTCCCAGCAGGCCTGCAGTACAGCTGCGAGGCCCTGACAGCGAAGAAACATTTACATAACGCAACAGCTCCGCGAGCAACACTCGCGAGGGGAAATGCTGTCAGAGGGCGGTGGTTCTCGGACGCCGCGTTTCAGAATGTGCCCGTATTATCTCACTGCGCAGTAATGACCGCAAATATTCCCCTAGCAAAGAGCCAGCGGAAATATCTCTGCACACAGACACCAGACCATGTGTCACTTCATTATTCCAGAGTGACTTTCTTTGCAGTGGTATTACAGAGCAATGCAGCTCCGGTCCTACCGTCCAAAATAAATAGAGGCCTCTATGCTGGTGCTGAAAATACTCTGATGCTTTAGCTCTCAGTTGCATCTTGAGAATTTTTTTCATGAAGAACAAGCAAACATAATTTCCCAAATCACGCTGGCACAATCTCACCAAAGCGTTAAAGGGAAGTACACCAAAGGCCCGCATTCTCAGGCTGCAAAATGATGAGCACAACTACAATCTCAACTCAAAAAAGCAGCCCTTACCGGTCTTCAGAGCGTTGCCTTATCTCCTCACGTCTTCTGGCGAACCTCTCTTCATCTCGGTCAGGCCTGTTTAAATGGGGATGGATACGTTAACGACCAAGATCTACCGCAGCCACATCCATTAAAAAGGCTTATGATGTGGCATTCTACCATGAGAAGCAGGGCTTGTGTGAGTCCTGCATCTAATAAGACATAATACATTCTGAAGCTTAAATAGACCTTTAAGCCTCAAAAATTAAACCTGACAATTTATGCAGAGCCAGTTTCTCCAGGATCTAACAGAGGTGAAGGACTACATAGACTCTTGGTGTCAAAGCGTGAGTGTCAACACAGCACAAACAACAAGCTTTGCTAAAAGAAATTCTGCCAAGAAAAATGTGACAGCCCATGCAGTTGATTACATTAAAAAAATAAGGTTTTTAATGTATCTGAAATCAGGAAAAGAAAACAAACAATGCAGTTGATTGTGTGGTGTCACAAAGCAAAAATGTAGTGTTAAGTTGTAAAGCAATAATGGATTTTACACAGTCCTCCTGCCTTCAGGAAAACCCTATAACGGTACCACAGAGAACCAAGCATTGTGGGAAAATATCGTTACCCTGCTGGGCGAGTTCTACAGCAACAGCAACAGCAGCACACGATGATGCTCAGTAGTATGGTCCCCCCAACCACAGCCATGGCAATGATGAGCGCTTCAAAATTCACTGCAATAAAAACAGCAGAACAGCAGCTTCACACGACAGCCTACCTTCCCTAAATAAAAAAAAGCCAACAGTACGCTGGAGTGGACAAGAATCACTGGTGAGAGTCAATCAGCAGTAATGATCCGGTTTCATTTGGAATATTGCTGTGGTCTTCCCAGATTAATAACTGAACTAGTTGTGATTTGTTGTTATTTATATTGCTTGTGAACTTCCAAGTAATTGTTGGAGAAGACAAAATCATTTAGAGTAGAATGGTAAAATGGAATGATGGAAACACCAGAGACACAATATGCTGTTTACCCAGAGCAGCAGAATTTCTTAGATATTTATACTGGTACAACCCAATGTGCACTCATTCATAAAAAATATATTTCTGAAGGAAATGCTGACACAGAAATGGAACTTTTATGAGCAGAGGGCAGTATTCTCTAACTTGCCAAACCAGTTTATTATTTTTTATGCAATGCTGCCACCTGCTGTTATACTTTCTATATGACATGGCCAAGAATGGATTGAATGACTATTTAACTGAGAATGGATCCAAGAATGGATCTAATGACTATAAACCTTTTACACACACGCATGCACACATGCGCGCGCGCACACACACACACACACACACACACACATTAAGACAGTGACCATGCATCATCAGATTTACCATGGCTCAAACCATACAGATTGGCCTTTACAAGCACAATTGCACAATGCAGAAGGCTCCAAGTGCAGAGAAGAAAAATATCCCTACCAGGTAACTCCAGATCCAAAATGGAAGCAGGCAGCCTTTGAGACACCCATCATTCCAACCAGCCGAAGCCAATTGTACATAACTGCCCCCCCCCCCCATTTTAGTTGTTTTTGAGTGCCCAACACTTACCCCAGCACACCCCCCACCGTGCCTGAGACAGCGAACAGAGCGAGGAAGGAGGGAGGACATGTTTGACTGGGTAGTCCATACATGTCCCATTGGTCAGACACCAAAGGCACTGTTCGGGGAAATAAGGGTGTTGTCAATAAAAAACGTAAATAAATAATTAAATGAATAATGTCTGCACACATTTTGTATTATGCTGAGGTTCAGCATGCAGTGTAATGTATGAACATTAGAATTTTGGACCTGAGGTCACTGAATTCAACAGCTTTGTGCTTGGTTTGACTACTAGAGAAAAAGATAATACTCGAGCAGGAGGAGTAAATTTGCACTAAATTTTTTGTTCACTGTAGTAAAGGCTGAATTTTTTCCAAATGAAATGTCACTATGAACATAATCTCTGGCATATTCAGTCATTACTGGTCACCACAATTTACTGGCAAGTTGACAGTGAAGTGATATTAAATACATAAACAAGTCATTTAAAAAAAAGCAAGCTATCTTTACTTACTGATACATTTTCTAGACATTTTTCACAGGTCGTTCCAAAGTCCTTACAAGCTGAAATAACAAATGTGAAAATTAACAATGCATAGACAGTGATGAGCTTCAATACTGCACATACAAATCAACCAGCAACCCTCAGTCAAATCACAAAACAGGAGGCCATCAGCAATTATTCCAATTACATTATTTTACGTCCTTAGCATGAGCACAGGTTGTACCATACATACCATCTTAATGTATGCAGTCAACTGTGTGTTTTCATAAACAAATAAACAATGGTTTAACCCCATCTAGATTTCGAAATGTGGGCCTTCCTGTACCAAGTGTTGCACACTGCATACTCATACGGAACCTTACTTTTCTGGCTACACTGGTTTGTGGTTTTTAAACGGTTTGTATACACACGTGACACAGGACAAAATTGCCAAAATGTCGACAGAAATCCTCGAATAAGACTGAAAACTCCAAACTTCAAAAAAAAAAAAAACCAACTTGATAAAACATTGCATTACCAGCAACTATTCAAACTATACAGACTCTAATGGCAGGCTAGCCATGCGACACCGTGGTGACGCATTTATATTTAGCTATCATTAAATTATCATTATAACTAAATGTGTATGTGTAAATAAATACAATTGCTTCTTTCATTTGGGGTGCTACGCATGAGATATGATACCGCTTGAGTTAGGTTAAAATGGTTTTGAAAATCCTTGTATGCTAGTCTAGCTAACTAAGTAACATTTGTATGGTTAGCGTATAGCTCGCCTTTGTCGGTGTTGAACGGAGCAATTTAAGTTAATACACGATTAGCAAGTAACTTTTTACAATCTAGCTAGCTTGCCAGACAATAATACTTAAATGTGCATAGTTAACAATAACTTACATTTTTGTGGCGGAGATAAAGTAGAACAATCTCCTTGGGATACAAGGATACAGCTGACGACAAAAACCAAAAACAAGCAGACCACACTTGGCCTCTTCGTAAAATGCATTTTGTGTTATTTTAAACACTATCGTTTACTTGATTTAAATTAAATGTTCAAATGAAGTTAAAGCAAGTCTAATGCACCTTTTTTACACCGAAGTGTATTGGATGTTAACGTTAAGTTGGAGTTCCGGTTTGTTGCGCGCATGTAATATAAATTACGTCATTACAAAGCGTCCTCTCTTCTTTTTCGTCTCCTTTGTTTTTTTTTTCCATTTGATTTAAATGGTTGCGCTGTGAACCAACTAAGTGCACGTTTACTTCTGAGATACAGTTCTGTGGTTACTCACCAGGCTGTAGTGTGGAATAGTAAATATCTGAAATGACAAGAATTCTTCCGTAACCTGTTTTTTTATGATTATGTCCCACATCTAATTCTGTCACTCAACCATGTTCGTTTTGAAAGTCAAAACAAATGCCTAATTCTGTCGATAAATATTAGTGCTGACTTAATAAATAAATACATTTATTTTATTTATCTTTTAATATGTTTTTATTCATTTAAAATTTAGATTTTTTTGTCTGTGTATTTCCTGCTAACATGAAAATTAATGTTAATCAATGTTCAGATGGGCACATGCTATATTTACTAGTGGTCTACCAGGCTGGCAAGTGCACAGATAGACACCAGTTTATGTTGAAGCATCTGCCCCCTGCCCTAAGACAGCAAAAGTGCCCTTTGTGCTGCAGTGATTTTTAACTTACCACAGGTGCCCTTGGTTGAGAACACGCGCCCAAAAAACGCTGTACATGGTCCTGCTATCCAGTTAAGCAAGTGCAATCAACTGAGATGGACATTTGGTTCCTGTGGCTTCTACAACATATCAGAAGTCATATGGTAAATGGACTGCATTTGTATAGCACTTTTCAAAGCACTTTACAATTGATGCCTCTCATGCACACACACACACTCACACACCAATGGTGAAAGGCTGCCATGCAAGGTACCAATCAGCTTGTTGGGAGCAATTAGGGGTTAGGTACACTCAGGGACACTTCGACACGCCCAGGGCGTGGGATCAAACCCCTCCGACTGCCAGACAACCGCTCTTACCTCCTGAGCTATGCCGCCCTTATATATAGGGATGACATAGCTCAGCACCATATAACCATAACCATAGTATTTCTCATGTCAAACTGCTGAAGCTACATACCTGTGGCCTCGGTTATTAATTGCATGGGAGACCTCTGAAACTAACGCTGGGAATATAGGCTTACTGTACAAATACTACTTTTTTAATGTTGCAAACATCACACATTGTGCAATAACAAATTCAATACTAATTTTGAAAAATTATTGTGGCAAAAACATACAGTGTATTCCCATCTTAATTTGGTGAAAGAGGGTTTATGTTTATGAGCCAGTGCTTTCTCCTCTGGAAAATCCAATTATTTAGCCCTATGTAAGAATCCCATCAGATACACCAAACAGCAGAACTATCTGAGTATCAAAGGAATGCATGTACACTGTAGTCTTACCTGGTGCCACTGGAACGGGATTCATTTAATGATATATCAGTTATCAGACTCCAGGATAATGTTTTAACCTTTCCTCTGTGCTAATAGTTTTACATAGAAGGAGACTGCAAATTTTCCACCAGTTATGTGGCTCTATACGGATAGCTATCTATCTTGGTAGACGCGGACGTGCCTCTGGCTTGTGTGGCCTGTATAGACACAATTGTGTATCTTGCTATGAGACTAGTGCATAGGCGAGTGACTACAGGGTGCAGATATCCTGAGTTTTATGTGTATGTTAGGACCTTAAAACTAGCCAGTGTGCAGTGGTAAGAGTCAAAGAGGAATGGTGAAATAAGCAAATGGCTCTCAGGAGGTCGTATTGACATGTCTCTTCAAATCATTCCACTTTTCCTCTTATTTATAGGATCAAAGGAAAACCCCAGGTTATAAAATAAAGAAACAATCATAACAATGCAGTAACATTATTGATCTTGCTTGTCCAATCTCTGTAAGCTTATCACACCGGGTTAACCTATGTACACACCATCAAAGTCACAAACTTATGGTTTACATAATGCTGATCCAGTAGAATGTTTTTCACCCCTTTGGGGTCAGATAAAGGTCCCATTTTTGTAATACCACCATACACCTATTTAGCAGAAAATGCAGTATTTTGGAGTAATAAAAATTGAGGCCCTTACTCTGGTCATTTTGGGACATTTAAAAAGATTGTCTGATCTTTATACCATGTGGATGGGTGGAAAGCACAAATACATAACTATTCCAGTGATGCAACCACATGTGCTTTATCACAGTTTTGAGCATTTTCCCACTGGGGCTAACAGCCGCAGTCAGCACTGGCATGATACAGGTATGCCACCAACATATGCCACTATATTAATGACATCAAACAAGGATGACACTAAATAAAGCCTGCAAAAAATACATTATTTATTTTACATTATTAGTTTTGCTACAATTGTTTTACCTTTCATTGCTGAATTGAATATCAACCTAGTCTGTAAAGGAATGATTGAATTGTAATAGTTTTTATTAAAGCAATTACTTTGCATGTTACAGTTTACATTCATGCTACAATTACATACAGTGAATGGCATCTGATGGGAAAGGAAGGAGCAGACAGATAGATACATATAATCTTCAAGATATAAAATATTATCATAATAAAATCATTGTACTCATCACCTTATGAGTACCAGTAATGGCAAATGCGCGTGTTTGCTTGTTTTTGGATGCAACAGCACTACAGGAGGCTTGCTTGGATGAACTGAAAAAAGAAAAGAAACCTTCAAATGCATTGCATACCATCAAACACATATTCAGCATTTTACAGCCCTTGTTTATTCACTACAATGGCTGTGTTTTTGTTATCCTGTTATTAAAGTGCTTAATGAAATTTACTCCATTATGTTGAACTGGAAACAAATATCACAAACTGGAGGGCCTTTTTAAGCGGTAACTTTAAAACATGTCTATTTAAAATCTAGGTAAAAGGGTTTATTTCTGTCTCACAAAGGTCTGGCAAACCCTGATTTATGAGCATTGTCTTCATCAAGCATTGTGAATGGATTCACACCAGTTTATTACGATGCAAACTTACATCTTCCAAAGCGAAGGTGGCCACTTGGCAGTCACAAGCCAGGCCAGCGCTAATCCGTTGCCTGAATCTATCTGTAGTATAAACATGGAGGACAGAAATAATTTATACAACCAAACCTCTTTAAAGTATTATTTTAGTGAGGTTTCAAATTACATTTATTTCCATTTCAAACATTTTGACATAATTGCATTATTCTTGGTTTTAATAGAAATGTTTTAACCTGCTTAAAATATACAAATAATCCAGTTTACCGATGATTTTAAATGATTTTATATGTAACCTTGCAGCATATAGAATTCTTATAGTGTGTGGTTGAATGCATTGCAGGCCATGGAAAATATTCATATTACAGCATGTTTCATGTATGGTGTTTTTCAACCAATTTTACTTTTGCAGGTATCATCTTTCTGGCTGTGTTCAAAATAGTTACATTTAAACAAGAGGGTTTACAAGAGGGTTTTTAAAAATCATTTCTATACCTGTCAGGGTCTGAATCTTCATAGTACTTGCCACAAAATTGCTATATTTCATGCCTCCTTCAGAGCTGAAGCGTCTCCATATGATCTCAAAGGTCTTAGAATTCAGGGCAATGTCTATATAATGTAAAATTGAAGATAATTTAGAGTGATTGTGAAGATCATGTACTTTTTCACATGCACATTATTGCATGATACAATTCCCTTTCTATATTGCATATGCTCAGGGTATAACAAGATAATTAATAAATTTCAAAATCTAAAACACTAAACTAATAACATTTATGAAATAAGTCAGGACTGTTGTCATAGGATGAATTACATCTTACCTCTCTCTTTAAGTGCAGTCCCCATCTGATGCATTGTCATAACTCCAGAGGTATAATTCATGAATATTCTCTTTAATATTCCTAGCTCTTCCACCAGCTTGTGAAATTTTTTTACTTCTAGTTTGCCCGACTCATTTTCCTAAAATGTTTTAATTTAAGGAAGGGTAATTAATGTGCACACTCATCAAGGAATAGTATGCAAAAAAATAACTGGTCAAAATTGGACCGTTATCTGTCATGAGACACATACAGTATGTTTGAGGCATGTTTGCTTTATTATGGATGAAGGATGAATGTGTGCCCTGCGATAGATTGGTGATGTGTCCAGGGTGTATTCCTGCTTCTCGCCCAATACATGCTACGATAGGCTCTAGTACCTGCCACGACCCTGACCTGGAATAAGCAGGTATAGATAATGGATGGATGGACAAATAACTGTTAGAAATATAGCACAATAAGCACAATGTGAGCAAGGGACACCTATGTTGCATGGCTTGCATAGATATTTTTAAAATTTGGCTTAAGATGGTGGAAAATCCATCTAAACACGAAAGGCACCTACTTAAGAAACATCAACAGCTTGTTAAAATTTTGGGACTGCAACTGTGGTTGGAACAAAAACCAGTATATACAGGGGGCCCCCAGGACCAAGGATGGGAACCACAGCTTTAGACAACTGTGAAGGATACACCCATGTAAGTCATCATGGTTTTGCACATCTCAAGACTTAGATCTGGAATGAAAAGAAAGTGAAACAAATGTTGAAAACTAAAATTACACCTTTTTCTCTAAGTAAATTTATTAGAATAAAAGAATATAGTTTTCCAGTATTTTGAGCATAAAATACTGTATAGCTCATTACTAGTGCCATCTATTCTATCTTTATAGAATTTTGGATGTGATTCTGTATACTGTATACATATAGACTGCTGATGAACTGGAATTATTTACTGTAATACAATGGCGATTAACTCAAAGGAGACATAAAATGCATCACTTACCCAGCTCTCCAACAGTGTCACCCAACTTAGTCAGCTTTTTCTGGAGTTCTATTGCACTGAGCTCCTATTTAGAATATACATTTAAAACACAGTTTAAAGACCCTGTGCAGCCTCAATTTTCTTACAATTAAATTGTTCATTTAGTCACTAAATTACAATATGTATGTATTTATTCTATTTATTAAACTTTGAAAAGATAAAAAACCTTGATGTAAAACCTGAATTTCTTAATATAGCAGACTCAAGACTGGCTGGGCATGTCAGTTCTGTCCTAATTATTTATGCATTCACTTTTGATTGACAGCCCAGGCTGCTCACTCCCAGTGGCCTGGATCAGCGCTCACTCCACGTAACGTCAGTTGTTAGCTAACGTTAGCTTAGTGATGCCAACTTAGCTATTTTGTTGCTAGATTTAGCAACTTTTCAGACTACCCTGGCAACTTTTTTTTCAAAAAGCACCTAGCAACAAATTTAGGTACTTTTAGCAACTTTTGAAAAGTGACTCAAACGATTAAATGCACACATTTTCCCTCTAAATGACACAAAAACGATTTCCCTGTCACACACTCAGTCACAACACACGGTCTGTCTGCCTGGCTGCAGAAGTGCATTGTGAGTGCCGTCAGCAGTAGTGACGGCTCAGCTCAATAGCCAGGCACAGGCAGCAGCAGCAATCAGTTCAGAGTACAGTTGTTTGGTTAGGAAGTCACAATTTTTTTTTTTAAAAAGACGAATTTAGAATTTACTCCACAAAGTAGCATTAACAATCTGAAAAGGGCTAAGCCTTCAGTAATGTTTTTGTTCAATAATTCAATGTGTTGTGTTTAAAAATCAAAATATCTGATCATAAAAAATGCGTTGTGTTTATATTACTTTTACAAATAAAAATATGCGATAATAAACAAACAAATCTAAACTAACAAATTTCAAATCATATTTTTCGCCGAGATGGCCAGTCAATTTGAGTAACGTCATTGCGTATTCTTCATAATGACATATTTTACGTCATTACGTAATTACGTCATTGCGCAATGCCGTCATAACGTCATTTAGCAACTTTTAGCAATAAATTGACCTGCCTGTATTAACTTCCCCTGAAAATTAGTTGGCAACACTGGGTTAGCTAGTTATCGTACGACCATTGTTTTTGGTTTTTTTTGCGGCAGTAGCGTTATAACAGTCTGGAGAATAAAGTAGCATTACACTCGCCAGCTAACCTTAGCTATATTTACACAAGATAAGTACAGCTCATTGCTACATTAGCAAAATTATCGATAGCAAGACAGCAAGTAAATTGGGGAGATGAGGTTAATGGTAACAATATAGTTCGTAGCATCTGGCTTTACAAACATTGTCTTGGCAAAACCCATCCTCTTCTGTTCATAATTGTAGAATGAATCAGGGGTAAAATGTGTACTGCACAATTTTGTCACCTTTGATATTTCTAACTTTGCACCGTTTTGTTTTTTCTATATAATCGATCCAGACCTTTTGGAGACTTGGATCTTGTGGCAAGTCGTGAAAAGATGCATTCCTATCTTCTATAACTGCAATCTTTAATTACACAATAAGGCATTGTTGAACTGGATAGTTAGCTAATGTTAGCAGCAGACCCTCGCACGCAATATGTATTTGAGCATTTGTTCATGGCTTCGAACTTGGGAGGGCACACTACATAAATATTCATACTGGGTGAGTGTTTTGGCCACCGCACATTGGTCATTGCAAATTAGAAACATTTGTGACATCACGATATTGGTCTCAATACGACCAATACCAAATACTCCACCAGGCGGCAATGTCGAGCATTGTATAGTTTTTAGGGGAAAAAAATCAAATTCGTTACATACATGTATGAAATACTTTTAAAATCAATGTGTAAGTAACCTTATAGTCTTTGGTCATAATATAAGCATTTTAAAACCACGATTTTTACTGCACATGGTCTTTTAAAATTACAGCACAATTGATTTCATCCTTTGCATTCTTTTTTCAATTGTCAACTGTGCTATGAAATTCCATGCTCCATACTCTTCAGAATAAACAATTGTACTTGACTGCAATTTGACTTGAAAGACAGATGAGAAAAGAGCTTACCTGTAGCATACTGTCTTTCTGTGGAGGTCAAAGAAAAACAATAGTTTTTGGTATATATTTTAGAGCAAAGCACAATAAATGGATGGACTCAACTCAAGTACTTACGTTCACACATGATTCCTCGGGGAGCAGACGACAGTCCAGTGCTTCTGGCCAAGGCAAACCAAATTTATTCATCAGAGGTTCACAGCCCTGCTTTGCGCTCTCACAAAGAGAACGGCAAGGACGCCTAGTACCACCCGACTCGCACTCTGGAACATACATCGCACACAGAAAAAACTTGAAGTCTGGAGAGCACTGAATTTTAACAAGTGGGACGAACTGGTGTACTTCAAGCCCAGCGTCCTCTTGTCTTTTATGCCCAAGAACATTTGGCATCCTGGTTTTGCTATAGCCTATATCGTCACAGAGTGGTACTGTAATAGGTTCACAGGATTCTTGAATATCTTTTTCACCACTTTTAGCCGCATGAACACAACATACAAATGCCAAAAATACTTGAATGCATGTCCTCAAGCCTGTAGTGAAACACACTTCCTTGAAAGTGGAATACATTTCCCTCACTAGCCCTCCTATTATAACAGAGTTTCTCCGCTGCTATGTACTCTTCACTTTCTCTCCTTCCTTAACAAGATGCATAACAGCAGTTTTGCAGTGTGGGAGGGTTGCTTGAACTCAAACAGCTGGACTTCATTTCAAGTGTAATGCAACACATATAGCCCAGCCCCCCACTTAAAACCTGTTGACACCATCTGCAGCTTTCCAGGCAGTGGACTTTTCCATTGTTACCAGATCTTGAGTTGCCACGAGCATCCAGTTCATTTTAAGAAAAGTTTAGTAAAACACCAATTTGTGAAATATTCCTGGTAAAACAAAGGTTAAGGATACAAAGGTGAATACAATGATTGGAGAACGGGGCTTTATGAACAACATTTATGTAGTTTCACAGGCCAGCCCAAGATTGTTAATGATGGGAGTCTTTATGAACCCAAAAAATGAAGCATTATGAGGTTTATAAACCCTCATGGAGTGTTCATATAGATCACTGTCCTGCAGGTACCATATGTCACTGTGCAACTCTTAAAATGGAATTGTCTGCTAAGGTCCATATTGAAAAAATAAGGCTCAATAAAAACAGCAATAAAACATACAATACTTGTGTGTTATATACACTTTATTACATTACAATAGGCACAGTGCAGTCTTCCCTCCACTGTTTGATGTCACGTAACTACATTATCAGAATTAATTTTGGGTAAATGTGTGATTAAAACCAAAACACAGTCAGTAAAAAAACTCATAATAGCATCAATATACACATGCTCAGTTAATCTTTTAATTACAATTACTAGCCTTGTTATAGGTTCTTGCTATAGACTATATACTACCGTATGAAGGAAATTTAGAAAAAATTAGGTAAAAGTAGTACTTTAAAGGAAGTTCCTCATGTTATTTAAAAAAAAAGTTCAGGTATAAAAATGGAAACTCCTCCCCACTAGTGTGAGATATAGAATAGAAGTGGTCATGGGTCCTATGTGTGGGGTTGGCATGACGTGTGGTCCAAATTCCCGTTCAGTCATCTTTTCAACTTCTCATGTGCTCATGGTACACTGGATAAACTGGAGAGAAAGAAAGCTCATTATTTACAACTTCTGTACAAGCAATACTTCCACACAACATGACACATGGAATATAATGCAAATCATAGTTTGTGCCCTTATGTTGCATTGCCATAGTTTCATGCCATGAAGCCCATAAGCTCCAGCATCAATGTGAAGAGGTTTGGTGCCACTGAGCTTGAATACACTTACATCATCATACTGAAAGCTGGCCACACCCTGCTGACTCTGATCACGTCTTCTAAACAAATCTGCAAAAACAATGCAAACAGAACAGAATACGGTAAATGGGTGTTATGACACTGACCTTCGTTAAAAAAAAAAAAATAAATAAAAATTTGCTTCAGATTTTAATATTTATACTATTTTAAATCAATGTAGGACAGACAAATTGGAGGGAACTCAAAATTCTGATGTGGCGGGCTCATTGATGAATCAAGAAATATATAGTATATGTGATATTATTTTTGCAATTAACTGACAAATATTTTGGTCCCTTCATAAAGGTATTTAAGCGTCATTGTACACCATAAACATGCGAATACATAACTTAACTGAATCAACACATCTCATTTGCTAAAATAATGCCGAAAAGTTACAAACAAACATTTCTCAATTGTAAGGATAGCACAGGAAAGAATGCATGGATCTTCAGAGGAAAATAAATCCCTATATACTAATTATTTACTCTGCTACAAAATCTTGCTCTATATGGTAGTTATTTTTTTTAATTCATTCTGTCCATTTACTAAATAAATTATTTTATACAAAATATGCATTTTGGACATAATGTATACACAAGTTAACTGTTTGCCTTGCATCTGACTCAGCATGCCAAAAGAACATGCCTCTAATAGAATTATTCCATTGATCAGATCCCATTGCATTTTTATGACGGGCCGCTTGGTCTAGTATGACCGAAACAACCAGATTTTCCCCCTGCTTAAAAAGCATCTATGATTTCAACATGCAATAGCTTTCATTTGTTTTTTTTCCCCCATACATTTGGCACCCAACGCAGGGCTGAGCATATCGTATTCCTGCCCCAATTTTGAATGGCCAATCGACTATAAACGCAGCCTATTGTACATTTGTGAAGCCCACTGCCGAATTGGGAGTGTGGACATCCACGTTTCTACTCCGAAACACGTGCCAACTGCCATATTTCACATCACAGACTACAGATAGGTTTTGCTCTATGCGAGCCTTTCATAAGTGACTGACTGCCGGTTATGGGTGCCCGATTGACCAGCAGGGGTCACTAGATAGCAATGCATGCAGAACCCTATCAAACTGAACTCTTCCATTGGGTGCCCTACAGAGCTACTAGTTACAGTCGGCACTGGAACAGATTCGACCCGAGTCCGTGAGGCTCATTCAAGCACAATGGTACCATTTGTTATTTTTGATGGGTTTGGTTGTCCAAAGGCTATAATCATGTTTTCTGAGAAATCTCTTCAACTACATTTAGTGGTCAACTCCTTTGCTTAAACTTAGATAATTCTCCTCCTATGGTCCGACAGATCATGCCAGTTTCCACTGTAGCCGGTGTTCTGACAAATAAACCTACCTCCTCAGAATGACCTACCTAGTAACTCAAATGAACAGATTCGTCCGAAAACTATGTTTTGTGGGACAGTAACATAGAATTATGAGTGGAATTAACCATGATTGACAGTAATGTGAAAAAATGTAAAGCATATGCAGGTGCATGTGCAGTTAAGTCATCCTGACGGGAAGGGTCTATTTGTCAAAACACCAGTAGCCCCACATAAGTCACTAGCGTCGCCCAGGGAAAGGAGGGTTTCAGTCGGCTGGGATTGCAGGGCGTTATCACACGTCAGAAACTCACATCTGCTAAGCTGCACATGAAACATCTTCCTCCAACTCATGTCAGTGTTAGCTTAACTTGCATTGTGATAAGCAGCATTTGGCATTGGATGCTTTGAAGGAGAGTGTGTGCGCACACACACACAAACACAATCAGGCATTCCAAATTCGGCAGAAAGAAGGGGGGGGGTGGTGCATTACAAATGCTTTAAAAAATAAGCAATGCTCCACTTTTATGTGGCAATAAAAGCACAAAAACATGGCCTTTACTGTGCTTTCAGGTCTTCACAATAAGAAATTTGGAACAGAAATTTTTTTCATTGTAACATATGTTTATATTTTACTCAATTACCACAAAATACAAACATACCACGAACGCCTTCTACTTTATGCCTCAAACCTTATTTAAGCAAAGCCAGATTGATATTTGGACAGGGAACAAAAACTGTAGCGTGCACAAACACAAAATTCTTACCAGTCATAGTTTTGAGTTTGATGGAACAAGCAACATAATCATCAAATGAGATCTTCCCATGGGTGCTGTATCTTTTAATAATGGTATTCATCGCTTGGCTGCTCAGCCTGTAACCTATGGAAACACACAGGGGACAAGAATAAACCTTGGGCCTTCACTGCTACACATAACCATGAGAGAACCACTACCAGCTGCATGCACTCATCTGATGCACCAACCCTTGAGATGGCGGTTATTCTACATGCAACAGGCCACACGTCCTACAAAGAGAGAGCGCTGATTAAAGAATATATTAGGTGCCTGGTGAGAAGTTAGAAGAACAAATGCAGTGGCAAACTGTGGAACTATGGCTGACCTAAGCCCACCCTACCCCAATGGTCTTGTGATTCTCCACTGCAGGCGCCCGGTCACAGTTCGGGTAATGACATCACAGAGGGTCAAACCTGTGCCCATAGTGAGAACCTCTATGGACTTAACCCAGGATTCATTTTTCAATAACACTTCAATCATACTGCAAACACAGCTATAATTTGTAAATAGAAGAAAAAACGTAGTTTACACCCAGAATCTCCAAAATATAAAAAATAACACAAATTATTAATCAAATTCAGCATGAAGTCCCAAAAGTACACTGTTAACATCACCAATGTTACATTTTGTTGTTGCATGTTTCAGTTTGAGATTGGGCAGGGGGGAGCTGTCAATTCCACCTAAGGATTTTCTACCTGACCTCATGAATGAAATCGGTGCAATTAAGAGGAGTGAACTTTTCACCCTGGATATCCATGGGGATGTGACATACCCATGGAGATTATGGCTTGGTTCATTTCCTGTGGGTCCACGGTACCACTACGATCTTGGTCAATGGACATGAAGTGCTGTTTCCAAGCATTCAGGACACTCCAGAGCTCCTTGAATTCATTGAACCCCATTGTGTGTGAGAAGTCCCTCTGAGTTTATGTTAGGGACCACACAGCAAGCAACTAATTTTGACTCAAACCTACTCTCTCACTTCTGTATGGCAATGTAGTCAGTATTATTACACACCCTTTCAATAACAATTAACCAAACAGCCATTTAGATCACATTGTACAGCACAAATCCAAAAAGGCTTCTTTTCAGAAAAATCTATACCCATGAAAAGTTTTTGGCTGAATTACTAATGTACAAGCACAAATCATGTTTTAACAAGATATACAAGAAGACAAGAATTTGGGCATGTCTTTAGCATCCCACCAACATTTCCATGCTTCATGCCCTAAAACATTCTATTGCTGCAGGAAATTTAAAAAAATGTTCAGGTTACTTCTGACATATTTCAAAGTAAAGCAATAATAATAGAGAAAATATACACACGATTATTTGAGAAAGTGTCGATTTGCAGTTTAGATTGGATGAAAAGGATACGTCCAGCATGCTGATCATCAGCCTACATGTCTCAAGGTTAAAAGCTGCCAAAAAAGGAAGGTGCTGTTAGTAATGTCCCTTCCCACAGTTCAATACAGAGAGACACATGTTCCAGCATAGTGCAACCATAGTGCATTCAGTAATTACATTGGAATTCCTTTATATTCTGCCCTTAACACCACTCACTATTCCCTCCCCCAACAGCCACAGAACAAAATAGGCTATATTCCTTAAAAATGTATGTTTCTGGGGATTACAAACTGAGTATGAATTGAAAATATACACAGTTTGATAAGGTTAGATTATGAGTAGCAAAATGTGTCCCTTCATTTAGACAAGGCATTGACATGCAGTAAAATTGAGGCTGTTTCATTGCCTCTCACAGATCTGTGCTAGTCACTGCCCTAATCCAAAAGCCAATTTCCTAAACGGAATGCAAGCACTTTCTTACGTTTATAACCTCCAGAGATGTTGGACTGGGTAAGACATTGCTGGAGCTCTTCTGCAGATATCTGACCATCCTAAACACAAATAAATGTCTTGAAATAAAGTAATTCTGTCAGTACATAAAATGTGCAGAGTAAGGAGACAGGAATTCCTTAAACAGAGATTTGAGTTTTTCTTACTGACATGAGACATGATTTAAAAGGAGGACAGAAGCAGGCAGTGTAATGGACACCAGAATAATAACATTGGGTGGCTGTTTCTGTGAGTTGACTGGCTGCTGACTAGCTGTGAAATAGGTTTTAAAACATCTTACTTGGCCTGCAACACCAGAGAAATACCCATAAAGAGGATCCTGCGCCTGACCAGGGAATCCGCCCATAACAGGGGCACCAGGGGCTCCACCGAACTGCTGAAGACGACCAACAAAAAAGACAAAGACAAGGCATAATGATTCATTTTTTAGCACTGACCTTTGTATTGACAATCATGCATTCCCAGTGCATTGTTTACCAACAAAATACAAAATCCAGCTGTGTCTTCCTATATCCAGTACATCGCTGCCTGTTTACTTTCCCCCCACAAAACCTAGCACACAAACACTACACTAAATATGATTTATTTTTTGACTAACCGCAAAATCATTTCAAAAGGTCCCAACTGATCACCTAGTAGGCTACCTAGCCAATAACTTATTACTGAACCTCGTAAAAAAATAAAGGTTGGGCATTCCTGACTATTGTAGTTACCCTCCCAACTCTTCTGTCCAGGAAGTTACACAATATCCTACCTCAGGACCCCACCCTCTAATCCGAGCCCATTTATATAATGCTCAGAACTGCGATGCAAAAGAAAGGCGATAGCAAAATGAACGCCTCACCAAACTTCACAGGTTGTTTGCGGTATAATATAGATATCGAACATATGGAATAATATAAAGCAGTGCTTAATGCACTTTCTTTTATTGTAAATAGAGCTCGAACTACTGTATACAGCCTGCAAGCGATCGTTGAAACAAGCAGCATAAATCTGATGACCCACCTTACAACCAACGTCACAATTATCAAATATTTTCGCATGTAATGAATTTTGTAAGATATACATCATGCAGTTATCACAGAACACAATGTCCCAGGCAGTGTAAACTTAGCTACTTTAGTTACAACATTAACGTTAGTTGTGAATTTACCGACAATAGCAACTCCTACTAGTCAAAATCAATTACCACTTGCTCGCAAGACGAATTTCCACATTGTGCATAATATACACTGTGAGCATGTTGCAGCTAACGTTAACTAGCTCATTTAAAATTTATATTTAATAAGTTGTCGTTGGCGTACTAAATATTTAAGATAGCGGAGTGATTCCGTTGTTTCACAGCGAATGCCTATATACAAATGCCCCAACCCGTCAGGCTACAGCCTAAAGCGCACATCATATTTATAAGATGTTCAATGTATAGCCCACAAATTGTTAGCAACTGCAACGAAAAGTTAAAAAGGAAATTAATAACACCATGTGGTAAAAACGGTTAACAACAGTACATCCGTTTGTAGTGCGGTTTCACATATCACATTTCACATATCACTATAAGCTGTCATCTATCGTTATTAAACCACCCGCAAAGATCCATTCTTGTACAGTGCAAGGCGAAATTGTAAACTAAGCCGGCTAAATTAATTTAACAGAGGCCCACCTGAAATGGTGTAGACAACTGTAGGTTAACCTCAACCATTCAGATGTCGTTCTAGCTAGCTACATTAGTAGACTAGGAGACTAGCTAGACCTTTATGTTCGGATTTCCCGTAGCTAGCATATTTGCCATTTCCCATTTTTAAAGTGGGCCTATTGACTCTACCCTATTTTTATATGACTTCTAAATGTCTTTACAATTAGCCTGCGTACTCTACTTCCGCATTAACGAACCGCGAAGTTTCGACACCCATCTTCCATTCTTTGCCTACTTGGATATCAGTATTTCCCGCGTTCCGTCATTGTTGTTTTACATGCTGCTCACAATCAATTAATTTAACAGAAAACATGCGTAACCAACCCCAAATCCTGAAGGAGGACCGTAACCTGGGAAGCTCATCTTTTCTGGAGGTTTTCAAGAAAACAGGTATTTCCCGATAAGCACGGCGACACCACTGGTTTAACTCGCACAATAAAAATGGGAGGGTCAGTGTAAGCGTTATGAGTTCCGCAGGCCTGTCAAAGATACTATATAGCTAGAAGATCAACGAGCACATTCTTTAAACCATAGAAGATGGTCGATCATCCCACAACGATCCGGTCCGTGCGTAAGTAACTTCAATTAATCTAGTTTTTTGCCAATTAGCTAATGCACAAAAAGGAATCTGACTGCCTGGGAGTGGCTTCTATCAGTTTTCATGAAAGCATTCATGCCTACAGTAGTCAATTAAAGGCTAAAAAGCGTGAAGTTAAACGCAGGGAATAAAACAATTGCCTATTTGCTTGTAATTTGGCTGTTGTTTTCTTCATATATTTGTATTCGTCCCTGATTGTTCCAAACTAGTTTTTTTTTTAGAACAGAAGAGGCTAGCCAAAGGCTAAGTATGAAAATCAAACCATTGTGTTCGCTTACTTTGGTAGACTTAATACAAAATTTTGGATCAAGTCATTTCTTTTAAAGAAATCGAACAATGACAATAAAAAGATAGAAAAATACTAATTGTACAATAAACTAGGCCTAATGCTAATACAGATAAACTAGCCATGTAGCCTATGTATGTATGTATCTATGTATATTGTTGTCATTATTAGGGGTCGTAGGACACCTACTGTTTTTTCTAGGATTATTTTTTTTTCTTCTTCTACACGTATGGTGGCAATTGTTTTATTCTTCATTTAAAGAACTAAATAACTTTTTGAGGACAAAACATTCCTGGGCCCTGGTTTGCATAAATAAAAACAATATGGAAAGACCTGGGTCAAATATGTATTTGTTTTAGATTCAAATACTTTTCTGCGCTCTGTTGATCTTGACTGGTGTAACTGCTTCTTTCTCTAATCTGCCAGTTGATCTTGCTACCTCCACCTTCAGCTCCTGCCTCTCCCAGTCCCTCGACTCACTTTGCCTCCTTGACTCCAAACCAGCACGCTCCTCACCCCCCTGCCCATGGCTGACTGAGTCACTACGCTCCAGCAGAACATCACTGCGCGCTGCAGAGCGGAAGTTGAGGAAATCCCGATCCTCTGATGACCTGACTGCATATCATACTCTGCTGACAACTTTCACATCTGCACTCACATCAGCTAAAGCCTAATTTTTCCAATCTAAGATCAGGGCATGTGTCTCTAACCCACGCAAACTATTCTCCACCTTCTCTTCCCTCCTCATTCCTCCTCCACCCCCATCTCCCTCCTCCCTTTCCGCAGATGACTTTCTGGCCGCCTTTGAAGGAAAGGTGGCTACAATTCGGAACTCCTTTGCCCATCCAGTGAGCCCCCCAACCCCCCAGGACAAACCCACGGCCACACTGACCTCCTTTGAGATGCTGGAGGACTCCAATGTACTACAGCTCATCACTTCTCATCGTGCAACCACCTGTCCACTTGACCCCATCCCATCTACAGTCCTCCAATCAATTTCCAGCAAGATCCTTCCCTATCTGTCCTCAATTGTTAATTCCTCTCTTGACTCTGGTCATGTTCCCTCTGATTTTAAGATGGCTCGCGTTACCCCACTCCTCAGGAAACCCACCTCAGATCCCTCTGATGTAATGAATTATTGACCCGTATCGCTTCTACCTTTTCTGTCCAAAACTCTTGAGCGAGCGGTGCTTAAACAACTAACCTCTTTTCTCCATCAGAATGACCTGCTAGACCCTCACCAGTCTGGCTTCCGATCCGGGCACTCAACAGAGACTGCGCTCCTGGCTGTGACGGAGGCACTGGCCACTGCAAGAGCCTCACGCCTCTCCTCTGTCCTGATCCTTCTTGACTTGTCTGCAGCATTCGACACGATCAACCACAAAATACTCCTCTTCACCTTGGCTGAGATGGGCATTGCTGGGACTGCCCTGTCTTGGTTCGCTTCCTATCTTGCAGATAGGTCCTACCAGGTCACCTGGATGGGGTCTGCCTCTGCTTCTCATCCCCTTGTTACGGGAGTACCGCAGGGATCTGTACTGGGTCCTCTGTTGATATACACCAAATCTCTTGGTTCAGTTATTAATTCACACTATCATTGTTATGCAGATTACACGCAACTCTTCTTTTCTTCCCCCCCTCTGCCTCACAGGTTGATGATAAGATATCTTCCTGCCTGGCTGACATCTCTACCTGGATGGCCAGCCACCACCTGAAGCTCAACCTCAACAAAACTGAGCTGCTCTTCTTCCCAAACAAGACCTCCTTACTACATGAGCTCTCAATCACAGTTGATGGCAACACAGTGACTGCCTCTCACCCTGCAAAGAGCCTGGGGGTGGTCCTGGATGACCAACTGGACCTTAAGGAGCACATCAAGGCAACATCACGGTCCTGCAGATTCTGTACAACATCAGAAGGATTTGACCATACCTGACTACGCAATCTACCCAGCTGCTCGTCCAGGCTACGGTGACCTCCCGCCTTGATTATTGCAACTCTCTCCTTGCAAACCTGCCAGCTTGTGCCATACAGCCACTACAGATGATTAAAAATGCCGCTGCCTGATTCATCTACAACCTTCCAAAATTCTCCCACGTCACTCCTCTGCTGCAATCACATCACTGGCTACCGGTCGCTGCCAGGATCCAGTTCAAAGTCCTGACCCTGGCCTACACTGCAGCCAACAGGACAGCCCCTATCTACTTGCAGGACAAGATTCGACCCTGTACGCCTGCTCGACCACTAAGCTCTGCTGCAACAGGGCGCCTTGTACCCCCTCCCACCCGAGTAACGGGATCACAGAGCTTCTCCACCCTAGCTCCCCAGTGGTGGAATGAACTCCCTGTCTGTCCCTCTTCAAACCTCTCCCTCACTCCGCCGTGGTCTGAAGACTCATTTCTTCAGACTATACCTGGACTAACTACCACCACTCTGTATATTTCATTCTATATCCCCCCCCCCCCCTTTTTCATGACACTCGTTACATGTTCCCTCATCCCAGCACGTTTTGGTAATTTGTGTTTGTTCTAATATTGTAGCTTGTTCTTCTGCCTAGTTGGCTTGGCAGAGGTTAGGTCAGAATAGTGTTCATTCACTGTGTGAACTAAACTGTGTTCTTGGCTAGAAATAGCTGTACAAAATAAGTATTGTATCTTATTGAACCTGTGTTTTGTAGTTGTCCATGACCATGAAATGCACTTTTGTACGTCACCTTGGACAAAAGCGTCTGCCAAATAAATGTTATGTAATGTAATGTAATTGAGCCTGCCAATATGACAAGAGGCGGGGTTTGCACTTTTTAAGAGTATTTCATTGGTTCCTATACACCAGACAAGATCAGTAAAGCATAGAAAAGTATTTGAGTCCAAAACAAATACGTATTTGACCCAGGTCTGGAAATTTATATATTCATTAGACTTGCATTTCTTCAAACACTTCCATGTAAAAATGATCACTTTTTTAAAAGACATTAAATGATTTCCCAGCAGTTAGCTCTAATTGGTTAACTTGGAAACAATTCCATTTCAATGGAAAGCATGCATCATATGCTGGAACTGTACAAATTGCTGCAAAAACTGTAAGATGACTTACTGTCATTTTCTATGCAGGTCATCTTTAGTAAACATAAAAAGATATACCATCCATAAAGGCTATATGAGAAAAAAGTTTCCCATCAGGACAGCTTTGTTGTGCAGTGGTCCTTATGGTCCCACATCTATATTATGGTCCTGATTATAATGTGTCAAAACTTTATTGAATAAATTATTCATAGCATCACTATCACAACTACACTGTTCTATCTTAAACTAACTTGGGGAAAGGATTTATTTTCAATAATTGCCATCGCGGTAAATTGATTAAATGCAGGCTAGAGCTACTGTGCATGTACAAAGACTGTAATGAAGTGCATCCAGGATTCAGCACTAGCGACTGTCACTGTGCATACATTAATTGTTGCGTAATCAACTATGTTATAATCCATAGCCTATAGTTTGTATTTAGGGGTAGCATGGTTTACTTGAATTTCACAATACATGAGCACTGGTGGGTGATAACAGGACAGGGAGAAATCAAGGATGGGCAGCAGGCAATGAGGGGGAAATTGACAACCCAAAGGGATACTTTTCCTCCTGAGGGGCAAATGGCCTGCTCCACCACCATAAGGACCATGTGTGTGCATGTGTCAGGCTGGGAGGAACAAAGAACTGGACCTCGCACACTGCTAGTCTCCCTCTCCCACATAAACATGCAGTGCACCCCAGCAACACAACTGTGGTATGAAGGCAACTAAATTGTTGTAAAACCTATTATTATCAGGTCCTGCACTGTAAGCCTGCACTGCGTATGCTGAGGGCAGAACTTTGGAGCTCCCATTAAAGTGAATGGGAAATATCAGCCTTTTGAAAGCAAAATAAACCGGCGGTATTTTGAAACTCGATTGACAACCGTTATGTTTCATATGAAAAGCAGATTGAAAAATAAGCATTATGTAGGCTAATAAAATATGCACATTTTAACAGATATTTTCCCAAGACTTTTGGATCAGAACAATAATTGTTTCAGAAACTGCTGCACATAATGACATTTTTGATCAGGAAAAATTTGTTATTTCCCAGGCTTCACCGCCTGGCACCGAGCTCCTACCCTCTCCAGTTCCTATGCACGATCTATGGGTGGCACTCACTGAACTGTACTGGTGACACTGGCATTAGAGCAAGAGGACGATCCAATAAAGGATATTTCGTCGAAATGAAAGGGAAAGCATGATGGGAGACTCAGCGATCTGAAAACAAAAAAAAAATGGGCCTTTCAAAAAGATAACTTCATTCATATTCAGGTACAGCAATATATTTAAACCATGAAACACAATTTTGAATCAGACTCAACGATAGGTAGTTGGCTTATATTTACCATTCACCGCTTTAATGAAGAAGAGTATACCGGAAGTATCGTTTACGTACTTCCGCTTTACCTCCTCCTCGGCGGTCGGAAAGAACATAGAAAAGGATTATATAGTTTTGTTATTGTGTACCGTCATTTTGTCCATTTTACATTTGTGCTCAGTTGATTCTCACGATGTGTGACTTGCCGGTGAGTAGCGAAGCGGCAGATTCACTTAATGTTCGGTTGCAGAGTCTCCAGGAGTTGACGGAATGCACAGAAAAGTGTCAGAAGCAGCTGGACGGATTGTTTGAGGCTTTCGGGTGGAGTAATGAGATGAACGTAAACTCAATTCAGGTAACTTGCAATCTAGATGGCTAGCTAATTCACATATTTACAATGAAAACTAGCACGGTAGTTAAAGTAGGTACAAGCCATGGGTGCCTCACAGCTTCATAAAGCGTATTTCCCTTTCTAGCTTGATGCGTAGTTTATTAATTTGTAAGCCACGCACATCGTTCCGAATATCTGCCTTCAACAGAGCTAGCTATAAGCGTTATTTTAAAAAGTGTCCCCCTGCCATGTGACAAAAATGTCTGGAGTTATATGTAGGCTTATTTGGATTAAGCAGGATTCCTTGGAAGTGTGTCCGTATGACCGCAACCACCGTGTCCCGCAGAAGAGCATCGAGAGGCACAAAGCGGCCTGCAGACTAAGCAAGATGGGCTACTCCCGAGAAGAGCAGGTGACCGTGATCTGTACATTTATGAAACCACAATGACGGTTTGGTCTTGTACTGCTAGTATTTGTCATATAAATTATTTACCGTGCGCTCCTGAAGTATTTGGACGGTGAAACATTTTTTTGTTTTGGCTCTGTACTCCAGCACGTTTGAAATTGAATGGTGAAGTGCAGATTGCCAGCTTTAATTTCAGCGTATTTACATCCATATTGGGTTATCATTGTATGAATTACAGCCATTTGTATAGATAGTCTCCCCATTTTAGGGGGCCAAAATTAATTGGATAAATTAACATAATATTAAAGTTATCATATTTAGTACTTTATTGCATAATTTTTTGCATTCAATGACTTCCTGAAGTCTGCGACCCATAGACCTCATCAGATGCTGATCTTCCGTTCCTGGTTGTTTTGGGGGCCTTTTGCCTTCAGTATTTATTCCGGCATGCAAAATGCATTTTCTTTTGGATTCAGGTCAGGTGATTGACTTGGCCACACTTAACTCTTCATCATTTTGTCTCAGGTTAATACTCTTCTCATCTGTCCACATGACTTTGTTCCACAACTCAACAGTTTAAAGAAAATGTACTTGTTAGCCAACTATGACTTTCCATTCTGTTCTTGTGCTTACCAGCAATTTGCATCTTGTGTTGAACCCACTGTGGTTGTGCTGGTGAAGTGTTCTCTTTGTGGTAGTCTTTGACTCATTTGTGCCTATGTTCTTGATCTGTTTGTCAATTGAAAAGGATTTTTTCTTCACAGTCAAATGTATTATTTGGTCATCGATAACGGTGCTCAAATTAAAGCTGATCGTTTGTACTTTTGCCACAAATTCATTGTTTCATTTCAAATCCAATGTTCTGGAGTACAAAGCCAAACCACCAAAAATTGTCTCACTGTCCAAATACGTATAGATTGCACTGTACATACTGAATATTTTTTAAAAGGCACACAATTTACTGAATGCACGAGAGACCATATATTTGCCATAACTTTATGTGTTCACTTTTTTTTGTATATTTTCTTAGGCAGGGATGTATGACCCTACCATTTGTTATGAACAAACCAAAGTTCATTCCTTGGTTATTGGTAAGTATATTCAAAGTAAGAGCATAAAAAAGGCCTAAGAAACGTCATTGAAATCAATGGCACATGGTAGCACTAGTAGGGACTAGAAGAAATAATATGGAAATAGCTTTTCAGTTGTGAAATATTACCTCATTATAGCCATGACTATAAACACCCTTGTTTGTGAGCTATTCACATTCACCACCCCATGAACACACCGACCCTTCAGGGCTAGTGTTGCCCACCCCTGCTGCAGTCACTACTCCATAGCCCTGTCCACAGGTCTAATCCACTGGGCACAAATAGCAGGTGAAGTTTAGGATTTAAACTAATTCAAACTATTAAAAAGTTCAGTGCAATTAGGGACTGTTCCTCTGCATAAAAATACAGTCTTATTTAAAGAATGTGAAAGAATAATAGAATTTCCTTTAAATTGTGTCCTCTAAATTGTGTGATTGATGAATCAAATTTCTGTAAATGAATGACTGAATAACAGATATTTTTAAAAATTATATTGAGTTGTGCAATTTTTAAAGTACAAAGTCGTACATTGCAATCCAACAACGCCGTATGTACTCAAAATGTGCTGCGACTGCGAAATATGTATTTATTTTTGCCCTTTGAGCTCAGTGTGGAGCACACAACCGGTTGCTGTTTACTAAATGTAATCTTCCATTTCGATCGTTGAATCCAAAGTCCTGCATTACCGTTTTGGCTTCATGTGGGCTTGGTTCAGCAGTCATCCACAAGTCTTTTTCATATAGCAAGGATTCTGATTCAATCTTTTATGATTATTTGCATGCAGAACTTTCTGTCTAAACTTACTATTTAAATGAATTGTACGGGAATGTTTAAATGGTGTATTGACGATGCTAATTTAACAAGAGAAACAAGTTAAACTGGCCTGTATTTTCCAGGGCCATTTTCCATCCATTTTATTGTATGTTGTTCGTGTACCGGCTGCAGTATACTAATATTCACCAGGTATTTCACATTTCCATGAAAGTGCTTGTTAATGATTTATAACTAGCATTCTTATATTTTAAACATTGTCATTGTTTTGTCCAGACAAAGCTACACAGGAACAGATCATTCTTAAGGGGAAGGCATCTGCACCTATTGGAAGAACAGAAGGACTGTACTGCCAAAGTAAGTTTAACTTATGGAAAATTGAAATATTTGTTGAAAGATACTAAAAGTAGTATGTTTTTTTAACCCAAGGAGTAAGAATTCCCTGCCACTAGATTCCCCATTTCAAGGATTTCATTAAAGTTTGCACATAAATGCTCTGGGTGCATTTTTGGTGGGTGGCAAAATGGGTAACCTGACTTGAAATGGAATGTGTTGCACTAGTTGTACAGCAGATGGTGCTAATGAGCAGTCAGTGAGGTTTCTGTTCAATTATTTATTGTATTACTTTAATGTCTCTCTGAACATTTCAGGATGTTTTTGTTTTCTTAAGCCTTGCCCAGTTTATATTCTAAACCACTATCCTACATTCTAAGTATCCACATATCTTATCTATCAGGTGTGTTATCACTGTATTTGTGTTTTGTTTTTCAGCAACAGGGGTGAGTATAAAGAGGAAGTTTGAACTAGCTGTTCTCCTCTCGTTCAGGCATGGCCTGTTTACTTTCAGTATCCTTTAACGCAATATCCTTTCAAACCCGCTGATTAAAATAGTGTCCTGATTGTGGTCAACCTAGAGAAGTTTGACTCAGACATTACTATGCTTGGAGTTTCAGCTATGGTCAGTGACATGCTCTGTGCGATCAGCACAGTAGTTGAATTAAGTTCCCTGTACGTGTTGGGGAAATACAGCAAATTCTGCTAGTCCTTTAAATGTTGAAAATGATTGCTGGTAATGACTTGTGTGGCTGTGACTGTTAAACTAGGAAGGTGGTCAATTTTATTGACAGTATGCGTTCTGCAGTGTAGCGTGAAGGAACATTGAACCTGCTGAGCGTATCTTTGTGCCCTGTGCGCGCTTGTGTGTGTGTGTGTGTGTGTTTGTGTGTACGTGTGTGCGCGCGTGTGTGTGTGTGACCAGGCAGTAGCTCCACCAGCTGTGATGTGTCCGGTAGGGACAGCTGTGTGTGTTTTTTCATGTGTCTAAACCCTTCATCTATGTGCCTCAGGTGAATATTCTTCGGACCCTCCTGATGTTCCTCAGAACCACAAGCGATCGATCTGTGACCTCACCGTGGCAGACCGATTGGCTCTGTACGACCATGTGATCAGGGAGGCAAACCAGCAGAGGGCCCCAGCAAAGCCAGTGGAGAATGATGACCTCTATGTTGATTTGGTGGCCAAGCTCAAAAAAGGTATCCAGAAGTGAGGTCTGCACACATCAACCCTGTTACAGGCATTCTCTCTCTTCTGAGGGCTTAGTCCTTCATGGGTGTTTTCTGTCTACTCTACTGCACATTTGCCTGGGAGAGTTCATAATGTTTAATTGATCTTCATGAAAAAAATGCTGTGCACACAAATACAACAAATGAAAGTGCACACAAATTTCTTGCAGATGAGGAACAGAATGGCCCAAAGTCTCACCTGGAGGTTCTGGCGGAGATGAGAGACTACAAGAGACGTCGACAGTCCTACAGAGCCAAGAATGTCCACATCACCAAAAAGACTTACACTGAGGTCTTTTTAAAATTCAAACGCATCTTAACTCTTTATGATCCTAACTTTGGTATATATTGTTTGTATGGACATGGAATTATTTGTAAGGGTCTGTGCGTTTATATTTCAGGTGATCCGGGAAGTGATCGATGTTCACTCTGGTGAGCTGGCGCGATTGTGGGAGGAAGACGAGGCATTCAGAACATCCAGACACTCCTCTCACAGGTGATCTGAATGCTCACACGCAGCGGTCATATCCCTGGACTTACTTAGTAATAACTGAGCATAATCATTATCCCTGCATAAATAAGGCACCATGGTTTTCCCCGGTTGTGGCTCTGAGTGCAGTTGCCCCTCTGCCCCGCAGGAGGAGGTCTGAGGAGCGGCGCTCGGTCTCGGTGGAGTCGCGGAGCTCTCTCTCCAGCTCCCGCCGCAGGCGCCGCCGCAGCCGCGAGCGGAGCCAGGACAGGGACCGGGACGACAGGAAGCAGAGGTGAGGCTCGGAGCCTGGCGGCAGTACGGTTAAAAACTGACCTTCCAACTACTTTCAATTAGCACACGATCTCTATGTGCAGTGACTGTGTGGTAGTCATATATTTTTGAGGAGATGTGTCAAAGATGTTGACTGTGCTATGAAATGGGCCATAAAAGTGGGCGGTAAAAGGTACAAAATTTTTTCAAACTACCTTGTTTGGGTAGTGAGGCGCAGCTTCACATTTAAATTTGCGTGAATGGAAAGACATAACAACAATGAGCTTTGGTGCTCAACAACATGATTAAGACCACAATATTTCCCGTTCAGAAAGCATGGCCATAGCAAGAATTATTTTGACATTGCGCCAGGACAGTGGCATCACCTCCTTTGTCTGTTTCAGAGATTTGCACTCGACAGAGGAGAGGCACCATGAGCGAAAGAAAAGAAAGAGGACTTAACAACTGTATCTGGGTAGCCGTACATGTGATCTTTATTCCTGAAGTTGAGCTGAGGGACTTGGAGCCATGGATTGTGAAAGGTGATGACTCATTTGATCATTAGTCTTATCAACATTGTAAAGGAGAAAAAGCACACAAAGTTAATGTTCTAACGCCAAGTCCAGTGCATTAGTGTGCCGTTTACTTGACAGGAGACCTGCAATATGTGTTTTTCCCCATTCTAGGAAATCCTTCAAATGCTTTTAAAAAATGTATTAGTTGGTGTTTACTTCTGTAATTTAAACAGAACCGTGCTGTTTGCAAAGAAATAAATTCAGAAATTATTAATACCTTCTTGTTTCAGTTCTTAGCACCCAGTTAGAGCTACTTTTCATTGAGTGCTGCCTTCCTCTTGTTTCATATTTTACATGTATTTCTGTATTCAAGTACCATTACAGCAATGAGGTGTGACAGGATGTTTTAAAAAAAATAATAAATAAATAAAAATATATATATATAAACACAAGAAGCAGTTTCAAACCACAGCACCATCCATCGATTTGCGGAGATGTCCATAAATCGGTTTCCTGTTGCCTGAATCCATTTGTTGTAGGATTATGGTTATGCAGTCATCAATGCAACAATATTCATGTACACATGATGAAACATACATTATAGTATCAGAGGAAAGTGTAGGGAACTAGAGGGAAAAAAACATGGGAGTGATACCCGGGAATCAAAAGCAGTATACCTAATATATATTGATGAATAATATAGTGCTATATATAATTTGCATAGTAAATGGCAATTGATGGTAAGTCGTCATTGAAACCTTGAAAATATTGTTTGGCTGATTGAAACAAGGGGAGAATTGGAAGGGAGTTTATTCAACATTGCAGGTACTTAGCTGTGCTGTATGAGGGTGGGTAGACCTGACTCCTGTGTCACATTGAGCAGTTACAAAAGGTTTAAAAAATAGTTATTGCTAAGATCTGCGTGTATTAAACATTTTAGTGGTTTCATTGTTGATCAAATTGTCCCAGAGTTCAGTACGTTTTCCGGTTGGAGAACCATGTTTAGCCCGTTAAAACCTGGAACACTGGAATGTGTAGCTCTGTGCTAGAATTTAGAAGGAAACTGAATGTTATTAGAATGCATTTCCCATAGAACTGTCATTATATGGGAAATGCATCCACCTTTCATACTATTTCACTTAATATACTTACTTGATTGTTTTTTATGGATTTTGGTTGTATAAGGCGTTTTTCACTTTAGAAGAGGCCTTTCTCAACTGAGCTGACTTGTATGAAATGACTGAATTTCAGAAAGAATATAAAATCAGTCAGTTGAGCTGATCCCATACAGTCTCCAAGTTCCACATCAAACTGAAACTCCAAGCCGGTCTGTAGATTCTTCTGGGAAAGCGTGCATCACCCTGAGTCATGAACTCTCAATGGCCTGTGCTCAGAATGACTCTTAAGGAAAGACCTGAAGAATGTGTGCCAGAGTTGCCATAGCTGGCACTATTTTGCCAAGGGGTCTAAGGTCATTCATTTTCATGCATGTATGTAAACATTGATTTTTGTGCAGAATCTGTCACCTAAGAGAATGAGTAGATGTTTTTATTTTATTTTATTAACTACATTTCTTAGTAGTTATGCATTTGTGGCCTTTTTGTACACGTTTAGGCAACAGGATGCTGTACTCCTAAAGCAAGTTTTTTTTCCCACAGAGTTTTGAAGATCTATAATTTTGGCATGAAGTTTAGTTTTCATTCAGTCACATTACATCTGTGGTGCTGAACTGTGCAGTTTTGCCACTATGGATTTATTTTGAACTTTGCCAAACATTTGGCCTTACCTTTAAGTAAGTCTTTCATCATAGGGCATTTGGATTATCTTTTTACATGATTATTCCGCTCCAATGAATAGTGGTACTTAACTGATCAGTGGCTGCCGAATGGGAGTAAGATGGCATTATGAGGTTCCATGGAAGTACTACTGCAGGGAGGGAAGGGCTATTTTATTTAGCGAATGTCAAGTCTCTCTCTCTCCCTTTATCTGACTCCCAGGCTCTTTCTCTTGCTCAGTCTTCTGGGAGCACTGTTTGTCCTTCAGAGACTCAGGTATTTCTCACCAGGTTGAGGAGAGGAGGGAACTGAGACCAGTTCTGCCTAGAGGCCCAACCTGGACACGGGTTCCCCAGGGAGAGGGAGGAGAGAGAGAGGCGCAGGGGACTACACTGACTGCAGGGAGTATCATGGTGTAAGGAAGACCTCTCGGTGTGCAAGTCAAATATTTTTTTGTTAAAATCTCCATTCTCACAGTGGGCGAAGTGTCTGTACGGTGTGGACCTTAGGTACCTGCTGACCCAGCCTGTGGTCATGCCAGCATCCAGGGCGAAGGTAAGCAGAGTGCTTAACTGTAGAGCTTCAGCTCATGTGGGTACACCTGTTGAAGGCATGCGACAGAATGCCAACGTAATGGTGGCATTGGTCTGGTTGCCAGCTAAGATATGATGTGTGCTTGTTTGTGATTTTCCACATTGTTGAAAAGAGATGAATATGTTGAGGTAAAAATTAATTTATGCATGTTTGGGTTGTTGTTGCCTTTTTGTCATGAATTATGTCCCTTTTGTTGTTGTACATCTCTGTAAAATGCACACCATGTAGATGAAGACCTCTGGTCTTGTATGCTGTAGCATTTGACTGGACTTCCTTTGTTAGGATTGCAGAACTATTGTATCTACTCCACTTGCACTACAAAGCAAGTTGCTGCTGTGCACTGTCAAGATTACAGAATTTTTAAAGGATGACTTTATTGACTGAACATTTCAAACAAGATGAAATATTACCTGTTATATTATGTTGATTTGTGTGGTTTTATTTAGTTAATGTCTGCCTTAGCTAATGCAGTGTACCTGCAGATTTTCTTATGTCAATAATAATTCATAAAGATTCATAGAACATATGTAGTAGGTTCCACTTGTGATTGAATGTTTTTGAATAATAAAACAGTAGCTTGCTTTGTTGAACCCAATGGTGCCTCCTGAATGTGTGTTGATAATGGCGAGTTTAGCTGGTAAAATATCGCCCCCTGCAGGAGAGGCACAGGGTTCACACCCCTTGCGACACCTGTGTGTCCTGGGAGGCCTTTGGGTCTGGATCACACTGCTGCTGTTATTCTTCACCTCCTGTGCTCAGCTATGGGGCTCCAGAGCGCTCTGTGCACACCTGTGTGCTCAGCAGATGCAGAGCAGTGTTTATCTAAAATGAATCTGGCAAATTTCATTGTTGTTTGAGCAGTTTATAAAATATTTGTATTCCACAAATAATGACTGCGCAGTGTGTAGTCCTAACTGGATTTAATGTTATATTAAATGTGCGTTTCCATATCAATTACAGTTCAGCATAAGGCAATCTTATTTGAAAAGTTATAAATGCCATCAAAACAGTTGTGGTTAAAGATGGTCCTCACTGCAATTTCCTCTCTTCATACAAGGCAGATAAATTGTGAAAGGATATCTTTTCTTTTGGGGGGGGGTTCAAAGCCACAGTGGAATTTGCATAAATATGTTAGCAGAGAGCAAACTTTTCTCAAGTGCTGTGTACCCAGGCTCCAGAACAGTGTCTTATAGGTTCTGAAGCATGAACAAAGAAGAAGCTTCTTCACACACTCTGATTCAGGCCCTTTTGGAATGTCGGACCTGTCTGACAATTCCCACTCTGGCTCTGCTCATTCTAGCTGCGGTCAAGCGGTCATAGCCGTTCTCAAACCCAGAGCCGCCGCCAGTTATGTGAATTAGCAATGAAATAAAAATGACCCATAAGAAATGCACTATTATGGTGCATTACACAACCAACCAGGTGTTACACAACATGCAGGATAACACTGTTTGGCTTTGCCTCTAGGGGGCACCCAGAGGATAAGAACTGTCAAGCCTTTTCAGTCTCAGAATCCATTGGTATATTAGGAAAAATGTTCTTCAAAAATGTGTAGTTACCAAAAATGAATTCATAGAGGCAGTTACATTATCACCACAAGTTGTAATGTGTAAAAACAAGATATACTTTTCTCCCAATGATTTAAAAAAAGGCTTGCACTTAATTGTAAACCATTTCAACTGCTCATTGAAGATGAATGATCTTAAAAAAAATTTTGCCATGAAAATGCCATGATTTTGCATAATTTTCACTGAGAAGGTGCTGTGTCTGGGGCTTACTGGCATTGGCATCTTTATTGCTGGCTGATGGTGCTTTCTTCTTGGACTCTGTCCCCTGACTGGATGGGCCTAACCACATCCTTTGAGTATGTGTGGAGTATGAACTGTAAGTGAGGGTACGTAGGTGACAGAAACCTGTCTTTTCATCCTCAGGTCTTTCTTCGCAGGTCCTTTAGTTGTAGTATGGGATGCTGACGTACAGCTTATATCTGGGTCACGGGGTCGCCCACAAGTTCAGGTGACCCTGAGTGACAAACGCCGTTTATCACTAGGGAGGCGACTGAGATCTCTGGGTTCACCTAAGGGAGCTCTGCAAGGTGTTGAGCTAAGGAGTTACCAGTGAATTAACTTGCCTTCATCTGTAGACAGGGGCAGTTTGTAGTTTGATGTCATGTTAATTCTGATAGACAATCTTCTTGGTGCAGCAGTAGAAGAAGATATATTTAAATTTTATATACGGAAAGTATTTTAACATTTTAAACATCTTGCATGGTGCTCCGATTAATTTATTGTAAATAATTATTTTATATCCAAACAAGTGTTCAGATTTCAGATTTAGGATCTGTTTTGTGAGTTTTCTTTTTGTTTTCTGCTTTTTTTTTGGGGGGGGGGGGTGTTTAGATAAATGACTGACACTAGATATGAAGTTAAGAACTTAATCTTTCCAAAGGACAGCATTGCTGAATGAAAAATTTGGAATGGCGCCTCTTTAAATAAACACAGGAAGCAAGCATGCTCTTATATTATGTGGTTTTTATGGAGTCTACAGTTCTAGCAAATGTTTTTCTTATATCATGCAGACAATTAATAATTACCACTTTGCAAACCTCACAAAATTGCTTATCAATTTCATTAATGTATCAATAGTATATTGAAGACCAGATTGTACATGGACAAGTCCTTACATGAAGTCGATCAATACATTTCAGTGTTGTAAGTTTCTCTGGGTAAGTGGTCTCCTAAATGCCTGAATGTCAACATATAAAGCATACAGCACTAACATGGGCCAGCAGACTGGGGGAACAATTTCAGAATGAAGTCTGGTGTGTTTCTTATCTTATTTTTATCAAGTAGGGTTTTAATTTCAACTCTTTAATAATGTCCTTTTATAATGTACTTCTTTTGCACTTTGTGTTAATGCTTTTAATGTTGTATGTAAAGCACTTGAAATGTGCTATACAAATAAACTTGCCTTGCCTTGCCTTTGCATGCTGTTCTGTGAAGGCAGAGATGTGGTAGCAGGACTCTAGGAGAGGTGAATGTTGTGTGTGCTCTTCTCTCCACTGTTCCCAGATGACTCTGCCCTCCTGGCTGTGTGTACTCCTGCTGTGTGTCCACCATGCCTTTGGCCAGGACGAGTACTCCGCCTACCACTCAGGTCTGTGTATGCACATTGCCCATCAAAGGAGGTCTCTCCAGCAAAGAGATTGTAATGCCCAGATGTAAAACAGCGTAACTTTTGTACAGAGTAGTTCTGTGGCAATGGAATTATACAAAAGATGCAAAGAAACAATATATTACTATATGTATTATGTATAACTGCAGTTTCTGGTCATTTCTGTTACAAAAAGCTTTCCTTGAGGAAACAGACCTGAGTTTAGGAATGGGCTGACACTAAAATTGTCATGGATATTTAATATAAGAAATGGCTCTGACAACATTTTTTGTTGTTTAGACTATTATATACTACATCACACATGACAAGTTTAGGCTGTTAAGCTCTAATGTCTCCAGTGGATAGATTTAGGTAATACACCCTTTTACAGGGAATCGTCCTAAAACAAATGTATTCTTACAAAGGGAAAACAGAGGAGCATTTAGACCACAATTCAGTGCAACAGCTACTTTTCATCAACATTTGTATGACATAGCATTCAAAAATGTGTATAGCTTATTTGAATCATTCATTAAACCTGTGTTGATGGCCGTGCAGTCATTTTAATGAACTTGACTGTGCTAGTGAAGTGCACACATGTATAGAAATGATAGATGAAATATCCTTCAATAAAGTGAGTGGATTGGCCCTGTGGTCTGGGATGAAATCTGGACAATGTTAGTGCTAGTGCAGCGCTGTGTCAATGCCAGTGTCACTCAAAGAAGGTGGGGTTTCAGTCAGCCAGGATGACAGCATCTCATCACGCAAGTTGTAACTTGCTGTGGTAGCCGAAAGGAAGAAAGCAGATTTGTCATTAGTCTTTCATTAACCATTTGTGTCACTCCGATTGAAGGTGATGAACATGTATATGAGGGCTCAGTGGTGGACAGCTATGAGGAATCTGGATACCCCCACCCAGGTACTGTACGGTAATTTTGATTGTGCACATTAATCCAAATGTGTTTTCCGCATTATTGTTTCTGAATTTCTCCAAAATTCAATTTTGCAGCGCAGTGTTGGAACCGTTGAAACATGCTGAAATTGACTATAAAATACCAATAAAGTATAACCTTTAAAAAGTTGTTTTTAAATAATTTTAAACTGTAATATTGAACCCTTTAATCTGGCATAGGTGTTGTATTTGAGCATCTCCTTAATTCTTTTTGTATTTACTTCTGCCCACACCTATTTATTATATTAGTTTTAACATCAAAGACAGTATTCATGGAATAACACTGATTTTTATTTTCTTTTACACTTATTGTCCATCATAATCAATTCACTTGCTTCTGTCTTTATATTTGGTCATGTGCTGTAATTTTCATTTTCAAATATTTTTTCTTTTGTTGTATTGTGTTGTTCAGTATGTACATAACCACCATTGTACTGTTGAGCAGTTGTGCTTGTATGTTTTCATTGAGCTGTAGCCTTTTTTCCATGTAATACATTTAAATGTTGGGGACTCATTTAGCTTATTGATGATTTTTTCTTTTAATTAAAAAGGAGGTAAATCAGGCTTACTTTATAAGTTCTAAGTAAAAAAAAAAAATAGTGCTGTGGACCTTTGCAATCTTGAAATAAAAATTTGGTTCTATTTTTGGTGTATTTTATATATAATGGTGCTTGTAAAGTATTAACAAAAACATATATCCTGATGGCCTTTAAAAGACAGGGATGAAAGGAAATAGCTCTTTGAACATTTTATTAAATAAGTCTTTATGCACACATCTGTTGCACAGTGGAGTACCCCCCTACAACAGGATATGAGGACCACACAGCCTCAGGCTATGACCCTTACGCCCCCACTGTGGTCACCATGATCACGGAGGAGGCGTACCCCTACGCCACAACAACCGAATCCTACGACTACGTCAAAGAGGTGACCACCATGACAACGCAGGTCCCTTACGACTATGAGGACTTCCACGGCCCTGGTGGTGATGCGGCACTGGGAGAGGAGGGCCCCACAGATTGCAACTGTCTGCCTGGGGAGCCCGGCTTCGCTGGATTTGCTGGTCCCAAGGTATGCCACCTTTCCTATTGGTTCTGTCAGCTTTCACCCTGTAGCTGTGTTACTAAGGGTCATTGTCTTTCCCTGTTTCAGCTGTTTTATCATTTTCTTACGTATTGACTTCATTTTTATTTCAGATGTCCAGTTATGTTCTCTTTGACACATTGAACCGGCATTGTCAACTGAGAGGTTTTCCCATCTTTTTAAAAGTAGACATGACAGGATTAAATTAGTATAGTTAGATGTGGTGCACGGTGACAGTTTTCAGCTTGTGGCTTGCTTTCTGCATGTGAGACGAGATCATTTCACAAAGTGGGCACAAGTATTTTTCTTGCCATTTTCAGGAATTCAGTGGGTTTTGAATAACTGCCATATACTACTCTGTCCATACATGTGGTCAGTCATTAATACTTCCATAGTGTTGTGAATGGATTTCTGATTGATTTTTTGTAATCATACAGAGGATAAATGCTTTCCTGTTTTGTATCTAAGCATCTACAGAGTTAAAAATAAATGAGCAGTTATTTTGTAATTTGTTTTGGAGAAATGAACAAAATAATAAAAAAAATTTTTTTTTGAATGTATTGTTTATGTGTTTAATAAACAACACAACAAAATCATTAGCATTCTTTGTAAAATTATGTGGCGATGAATATTCTTTTAATTGTATAGATTTTCAATCAACCAAACCTACAGTATATTAGGCAGTTAAATTTCAGAAAGCAATTGATTTGACAGGCTTTCAGTGATGTCATCATCATCACTGCATTTATGGATGTTCTGTCTACAGCATAGATTTTTGTGTGGTGGGTTTTGAACAAAACTTTAATTTCCTTTTCTGGACATTGATTTAATGTCACTCTGTACACATATCACTGATACATCAAATTCTCTAAACAGGCCTTTCGCGTCACATCAATTCATCATGTTCATGTGCCCCCACCCTACAAAGAGTGGGTGTGTAGAAGCACTACAACTCTCTCGCATTTATGATTTACAGCATTGACTGCAATCGGAACTGTTTGCAGCAACCTTAATATTAATATTATGTAGTTTTGTGATCACATAATGACAATCCTACACACAACATTTTGTTCAGCTTGCAGAGCATCTTTTCTTAGCCATGTCCTACTTTTCTACATGACTTAACAGGACTGATTGCTCTGGCCATTCAATAGCAGATTGCAGATCCGATGTGACATTATGTCCTATGAGAAATGCCCATCCAAGTGCTCTATAAATATGATTCAGCAATAGGCTGAAGATTACTGTCTGGTCACTGAATGTGCTGTGATTTCATGTCATGAGTTTATTGTGTCTGTCATCCAGGGCAGCAGAGGACTACAGGGCAAAACAGGATTTCCGGGAGAGCAGGGACGGGAGGTGTGTTTATAAGCTAAACTTTTACCTGTGTTAAAACAGCATCTGTCTATAATTCTGACATGCAAATAAATGCACGCAATATGTTTTTCAACACTAAAAGTAAGACCAACTGTCGATTGACTAGACTTTGATTTACCAATGACCAATGTAAAAATAGACACACACAAGCATGTTAAATTCTGAGGTTTCAGATTGCTTTTGTCATATCTTTCAGGGGTACAAGGGGACAAAAGGGGTTCCAGGAAGAGGAGGAGATACAGGGACAGAGGTGAGCTCCAGTTACTCTAAGCTGGAGTGCTTGCACATTCAGTGATTATCATTTTCTGAAAACAGGCCACTCGGTGTGTTTTAGGTTGACATCAAGGTCCTATATGCATAATAATTCAAGGCCCTAATGTTCCCTTCTAAAGTTTGGGTCAATTCCATTTCATTTCAGTCACTTCTGGAAATGAAATGAACAATCCTTATGGGATATTATGGGTATTTTTACTTATTTAATAACATATTTATGGGCACATTTGCTTTTTAACACAAATATGTTCTGCAGGCTTGAAAGCTATTTAGGCCACATGGTTCACCTTTTGTGGGATGTGTAGGACATGGTGTGAATGGCGGATTGCTATATCAGCCACACACAGTTCACTGAATATGTGTCAATTTCCATGACCTTTGACCTCCTTTCTCTTTCTCACAGGGTGACTCAGGTCTTGATGGTGCTGAAGGTGCATCGGGGTATTCTGGGGCCATGGTAAGCAAGCAGAATTCCCGCTCTGAGAAGTTCATCACAAAAATGATGCTCATAGATAATATTTCTGCTTTGTCATTATTGGGGTGTATACATTCTGATGTTCATGGCTTAGTGATGTTTGTGTCTGCAGGGTGAACCAGGGCTACCTGGGGACCCAGGTGTAAAAGGAGATTTTGGCATTAAGGTAAGAGTCGCATACCACTAGCACAATGGCCAGAAAAGGGGCCTCTGTGGCCAGCTGGGCTGAGCTGAGTGTGGGCTGAGCCAGCTGTGCCCCATGCTGATGCATTCAGTGGATGGTTAGAATGAGTGATCTGAATGTAACGGTGGCATTCAGGAAGCATTTCTAAAAACATTTCTCAGAAGCTTTCTTTCAAATCAGTCTTCTCTTGGCTATAGGGGAGTCGAGGCATGGAGGGTCCACGTGGTGGAGTGGGAATTGAAGGAGTGCAAGTAAGTCAACTGGTCGAATTTTCTAACCTTAACCATATGACCACATGGGAATAATAACATATTGTCATACGACCCTTGTATACAATGAAAAATTCCCCTTTTCTAACATTTGCCTATATCAGACTTCCCTTTTGTGCCCCCAGGGATTTTTATTATGCATAACAAAAATAAGCAGTGTGTTCAAAAATGAATACAATAAGAAATAAATGAGTGTTCAGAGCATAAACCTATTACTTGGAATCAATGGTCACAGTCCTCTTCCATGGCCTTTGGCCTTTATGACCTATGACCTATGACATGATCCAATAAACACCTTGGTGTGGATGTAGGCCTGGGGCATGCCAATACCATGGTAACAAAATATTCACTCTTCTATATATGCAATTGCATGCATATTTTGTGTATGTTAGACATTCTGAAGTTACAAATATAATTAAAAATGTCATAGATTTAAAAACAAAAAACACACTACAATAGATGTGTACAAGTGAAAGCTGAAGACAGGATGATGTAATTATATAATGCACCATGAGAAACACTTTGACATGCATGTCTACATACATATATGGCAAAAAGACATCAGTTCCAAAGTGCAATGTGTGCATCATATAAACTGAAAGTCTATGATTCCAGGGTGCATTCGGACAGGCGGGGCGCCCTGGGACAACCGGAAGAAAAGGTTTAAAGGTAAACAAATCATCTGCAAATGAGAACTCACCCAAAGCAGTCTACCCCCAAATCTGGTCTTGAGTCCACCTTACCATTAATACATAGGGGAGGTATTTTCATCTATTTTTCTGTATGTTGGGGGGGGGGGGTGTGGCGGCGGCATGGGCATGACATCAATTCCTTTCCTTTCTGAAGTCAGCCAGAAGTCTTGCCACCCTGGACCCTTCTCAAGTGGAAAGCTAAGCAGGTTTGGGGTAGTTAGTGGTTGGATAGGAGGGCAGGTGGGGAAAACAAATTGCTCCTGGAAAAGAAGTTGGTGGGCAAGTTGAGGTCTCTCTTTCCTCTGGACAAAACAGAAACCCACTGCCCAAGTGGTGGCCCTGTTCTGCCGAAGGTTCTTTTGGATGATGTTATACTGAGGTCCGGACATACTGTGATAAATAAAAGATCCCATGGCAATTTTCAAAAGAGCTGGGGTGTTAATCCCAGTCCAGTCACCTTCCCACTGAACTGGCTCTCTATATCTGGCTACAGAATCACCTCCTATATCTGATTGCCTTCACAATCCCTTGCATTCCTGACAACACTGATTCCCAAAGTCATTACTTAATAAGACAACTGTGATCTTAGTTGACCTACTTGGTTAAAAAATAAAAGATGAATAAAGTTATAACATTCAAATGCCAATCACTTCAGGAGAGCAGTGAAAGTTTGTTTTATATGTTGGAGGGTCGATATGCACCTAATGGGATTTTCTGGCTCCCTTCGACAATATCTAACTCCAGCCTAAAGTTGAATCTCTGCAACTGTTGGGCAAGAGTGCCTTCAGCCTTTATCAGGACTGTGAAGTATAACTGTGAATTTGGTAGCTGATTTACATTCCTGGTCTTTACAGGGATCAATTGGGAAACCTGGAAAAATTGGACCTGATGGGCGAATGGGAGAGAAGGTAAGATTCTGACCTATCCTTAACAAGTGACTGACAGTTATGAACAACCAATAGGCAATGATTAGAAAAAACGACATTCAAGAATCACAGGTATATACAGTATGTACTACACTATATAATCACACAGCAAATGCCATATACTTAGTTGATGTAGGATATCCAACTATAATACACACTTTGTGAAATGCAATGGTGGACAGGGAAATGTACTTTTTTGTTTGTAGGAGAGGTAAGTCCAGCAATTCTGAGTGTAATAATGCTATTCCTTTGTCCTGAAGTAACATCTTCGTCTCTTCATCCCTCACAGGGTCAGAGAGGAGCACCTGGATTCCCTGGAGACATTGGCGAGCAAGGTTATCTTGTAAGGAGACGGCTTTTGGTTTGCACAGGTGGTTGATTTTAACTTTGCCCTGCTCTTATGTCAGAGATGAACCAGTCGCTTCTGATTGCTGCTTGTTTTAGGGTTACCCTGGGATCACAGGAGACAGAGGAGAACCAGGACCGAAGGTACAAAGAAACATTTATAACTAAATCAAGTAGAAGTAGCCAGAATATGAATGCTTTGTGCTTCCTCGTGGAAATGAAAAATAATAGGGATGCCCCCTGAACACTTTTCTGTCACCCAGGGAGACCAAGGCTTGGGCGGTCTGCCAGGCAGTGATGGGGAGCCTGGGGAGGATGTGAGTTCCAGCTTTACCTGGTGTCCTTCACATCCACTCACCTGGGATTAACCATGGAGGTGGAACCTCGAAAGAGGTCCTGAGTGCTGAGATATGTTTACTTCCCGTTTTTGTTCCAGGGTCCTCTTGGAGTTCCGGGTGTGATCGGCATCCCTGGCTTATTTGGAGTTAAGGTACATTGACGGGAAAAAGTGATCTGTGGTATTTATGGAGGATTCAATTTCAGATGTCTGATGATCAACAACTGTTATAACTTTTTCCTGATTGTCGTGTTTTCTGGCAGGGTGTGAGAGGGGACCCCGGACCCAGAGGCCCAATTGGGAGAGTTGGGGCTGGGGTAAGACACGCAGAGACAGAGCTATGCATAAGGACTGCACTGTTTTGTCTAAGGTCTAATGAGAGGAAATCAATGCCCACTGACAACATATTAATGTTTCTTGGGAAACACAATATAATTTAGGCTGGACATATCAAACACACTTGTAAGGCTGCTTTTTGTCTATGTTCAGAGGAATAAGGTCAAGTGTGGGACTTAATTCAATGTTGACTTTCATAATCTATTTCAACTTTCACATGATCTCCCTTGTGAAGAATGCTGTCACCAGTTCATACAGTATATAGTGCTAAAATAGTGGGCGGAGGAACATGATTCATGTTACAGAAGTGAGAAAAGAGTCATGTGATGATGAATTGGAATTTTTTTTCTGTGCCCCGTGTAGTTTTGACCTTTTTCGCTTTCAAAATGGGGAAGAACCAGCAGGTGGTGGTGCTCGAATGTCTCAAGCTGCAAGTTATAAACAGGAAGTTCATTTGGTTTCGGGGCAAACTGTAATTCAAACAAAAATTCCATGATATGTAATGTAAACGGTATGTAAAATACCTGAAAATGTTAAACTGAAGTGATAAGAGGAAAAAAATGTATTCATGAGGCAAATGTTTTATTTTATTTTTTTTTATAGAAAGTGTATAAGCTGTGTAAGTGAACTGTTTTATAGCTTTTGTGACTGGGTCTGCCTGTATCTTGGACATGAATGTCAGTATAGGTCATGACTGTGTTATGTTTTGTGTTACAGGGAGCACTTGGAGCAAGAGGGGATCCAGGTTTACCAGGCAAACATGGACCAAAGGGCCTGCAAGGACAGCCTGTGTGTATGCAGTCTTAGAATGTCCTCTAAATGGGCATTTCATTTTTTTATTCCTGTCAAAGTCAGCAGTTTTAAAATGTTGAATTTCCCTCCTCAGGGAGCTAAAGGAGAGACAGGCCCAGATGGTGAGAAGGTAACAAAACAAGCAATTCGCTTTCATCATTAAATTTAGGCCTTTTCCTGCCATTTAAAAAAGAAATTTGAGTGAAAATCCAGGATCAAATGTAATTATCAGTGTTGCATAAGAGTTGTTTTTCTCATCTCACTGGAAAGCCCCCATCAAAGAAAATACTCACTTGTTATGGCTTGGAAGAAGTAATAAAGCTACATTCTGGCTTGTTATGGCCAGACGTTTAATTACACCAAACAAACGAAAAGTCATTAACCCTTAGGACAGAATTATCTTTTGATATTGTAATGAAAAATGTAATGTTGAAATCTCTTGTGACCTAGCATTTCATTGGTTTACAAAACACTTGTCATAATAAATACAATAGGAACAAGCAGCAATCTGATTAAATCTGTCATTTTATAGCCTTCTCATTGAAACCACTGAAATATATTTTTTCTACAGGGTGTTAGGGGGAGACCAGGCATAAAGGGTGTAAAAGGAGAAAAGGTAAAACACTGCAGAAACTACCGCTAAAATCTGATGCCTTTTGGCATTCGCAAAACATCTTTATGTTCTTCTACTAGTTTCCACTCCAGTGTTTACAACTCTCTCGTTCTTTCTCTTTCTCTCTCCAATAGAGCAGTTCTGGTTCCCGTGGTGACAAAGGCCAGGTTTGTATAGCACTTACTGGAGGTTGAGTAACTGCACGTTTGGGTCAATACCAGGCTATCCTATAACTTTATTACAGTAGTTCCCAACCCTGTTCCGGGAGATCTGCCCTCCTTTATTTCACTCGCAATTTTTGTTTTCAGTGCTTTCCATGAGTTTTCTGCAGTTTTATATTGCAACTGACAACCGTGACGCAGCCTCCTGTGTGTTGTGTAGGCCTAAACATTTTAACCACATTGCTGCATGATGGAAGAAACAAAGCGGGACAGTGTATACAGATTCTGGAATGTGCTTGGTCAAGATTACCGTCTTTGTAAGTTGTTACAATCAGAAGTTTGGGGGCCCCTTTCAACAGTGTTAATGCCAAGCACTCCTTGCCCTATTACAGTAATGTTGTCAGGGACAACAGCTGCTTCATCAAACCATGCAATGTACAACATGTTGTCCCAAAACAAACTTTAAAGCAACAAAAATGCACACACAGTAACCTTGTTTTATTATTTTGTAATTAAATCTTTTCATGTTTTGAAGTTACATTATGTCAGAAATGCATGCCATGTACAATAAAAATACCATGCTCACATTGTGCTTATTGTGCTATATTGCGAATAATTACATAAAAACAGATAACAATTGTTTAACTGATCAAATTAGACGGAGGTAGGCTCCTAATTAGGTTAACTCATGTGTTGAAATTCTTTTGTATTTTTTCCCTTAAACTTGCATGTTTGGCAAATTATCATTTGTTTCATTTTTTAATTCTTAATTATTTACTAAATGCTTCGTTTTAGTAGCTATGTGTCCGCACTTTCACACTTAGTGGCCATGTGTCCAGGTTTTAGTAGCCTTTATTGATTCACCTCAGTATTTAATTTGGTCGGCTAATTAATTTGGTTGCCTAAATAAGAACCACTGCACCAGGATATCAATGCATTTTACTCGTATTTATTTCTATTGGCAACTGTCTGTTGATTTTTAAAAAATGTCCAGCACTTGTTACTGGTGCTACCGTTGTGCTTGTTATTTCAATGGTTTCCCACTGCTACATATTATTTAATATATATATAGATATATATATATATATATGTATGTATATATATTTAAACTGTGATTTCTGCTGCTTTTTTCAATTTTACTTGATTTTCAGCAACTTTGCTGTGATTGCTCTTGGTCAGTATTTTCCTTGGTGATGATGCTTGTGCTGTCTTTGTGCTGTAGCGGGGAGAAAGGGGCCCATCCGGCCTTGATGGATCTGCTGGACATGTGGGACCCCCAGGTATCCCAGGCCCCAGGGGTAAGACTGGTCCAAGTGGGGACTCAGGAGTTCGAGGCGTGGTTGGAGTGAAGGGACTACCAGGTGCCCCGGTGCGTATAACAGTCTATTCTTCAGTTTACTTACATATTATATTTACTTATCTCTGGCTCAAGTGGTGGTTTTCTAGTCATGTTAAATGCACCTTCTTTAATTTGCTGTAGCTAAAAGCACCTGCTAAATGCCTATATTGATAATTGTCAATGGTAGCTGTTAAAAATTGTCAAGCATGATTTGCATATGCACACAAGTTATGCCTTACTTCATTGGAGCAGATAAGTACATTTTGCACAGTCAAAACAGTGAGAACTTTCCTGGCATTCAAACCCATAATCCTCAGGCTTACAAGTTCAGCAACCTAACTCAGTTAAACAGACATGTGCATTTTCACAAATAACATTATGCTTACTGTTGCTTGCTGTTGTTATCAAATGCAAATACATTGTGCCCAGTAAGCTGCAGAAGTGTCTATCTGACTGTATGTGTGTGTGTGTGTGATTCTGGTTGTGGGACTGTTTCGTTTTGTGAACTCTGCAGGGGCCTGGTTTGACAGATGAACAGGTCCTTCAGCTATGCAGAGGAGTGGTCACAGCCCAGATCTCCCAGTACGCTGCATCTATCCGCTCAAAGTGCGCGCAAGGCTGTCCCATCAACAATCGGACACTCATCGGACCACCCGGGCCCAAGGGGCCACCTGGAGCTCCAGGGAAAGCGGTACGTTTCTGGCCTAAACTTTTAGGAGTGACAGTCACAAAATCCCTTGATTTTATTACGCTTGCATTAACCTAATGGTATTTGTTTGCATCTTAGCAACAATTTTAGTCCCCAAACCATTGGGATTCAGTCTCCAGCCAAGTCTCTCCAGATAAAAATGATAACCACTACTTTTCGACTTGATACTCAGCATTAACAGAAGTTGTTTCAGGATAATGGTCTGGCCATTCTGTTTCAAAGGTGTCGTATGAAACTAAAACCCACTGGTCGCCACTTGTGAGTGATAATATTATCTGAAGTTCCTCTTGGAAAGATTCATAGCTCTTCTGACTTTTATTAATTCTTTGCACAATACATTAGCTCCTTGTATAAAGGAGCTAATGTATTGCATTAATATCCAGTAAATTGCATCCAGATTCCAGTATGCAATATAATAAGATTAAATGGTTCTGGTTTGGTCACTTCATACAGCAACCCAGTAGATGGTATTCTATTAAATATTGGTGTTCTATTGGTATTATTACGACTGGAAGCCATAACTGGAGTCCTGAAGGGCTGCAGTATCTGTTGCTTTTTGTGGGTTTATTTCCATAACTAGCCAGTTTTGATCTTGGGAATAAAGTGTGACATCAATGACTGAGAATTTTAGTGGTGAAACACACCGAGAAACAGCCCTACAGGATTTCAGCTTGAGATCAGTGCATTGAGGGTTGGCAGAATGTTTTGCTTTTGCTTTCCTGCCTACATCTGCTCTCACATGTGCTCTTTTAGGGAAAAGGTGGGAAGGCAGGTGCCAAGGGGTCCAGGGGCATGAGGGGGCCAGTAGGTGTTCAGGGCCAGAAGGGTGCAGACGGAGACCGAGGTAAAAAATTCTCAGAGAAAACTCGTTTCTACTTTATCATTCCCTCAATTGCTTAGAAAACCTCTCTGGAAACGTTTGTGGAAAAATTCAGTCCCAGAAATATAGCATTTCAGATTTTGGACATATGCGATTTATCCATGTTACAGGCACAAAGGGTTTGAAAGGAGCGCGGGGGGACCAAGGAGAGGGTCTGCCAGGACACGATGGACATCAAGGCCTCAGAGGTGGGACACCTTAGCCACACCAACCTCACTAAGCACACTGTGACAGGGCCCCATTGTCCTCATTAAATTCAGTGAATGTGTTAATTACATTTGCAAATGGTCGACAATCCAACACGAACAGAATGGGTTCCATTTGGTTTTTGTTACTACATTACTATCTAATATTAGGCCCAGACCCATTCTTGCAATATCTTTACAGTATCAAGTCATGTTCAGGTACCAGGTGACGTACCTGCTCCCATTCTTATCAAACACTTAAACATTCAGTGTGCTTATTCCATGCTCAAAGGGCTCCAGATGCTGGTCTAGTATAACACGCTGTATGTTGTTCCCATCCTTGTGGTATGAGTGGACCCGTATGAGTGTCCATTCGGTATGAGTGGATGAACTAACCAGCCCCTTGTATTTGACAGGGCTTCCTGGCCACCCAGCAGATCCTAAGGATGGGACAGATGGTCCCGAGGGGCCCCGTGGGCACCCTGGCCCTGTGGGCCAGCCCGGCATGGCAGGAGTGGCAGGTGTGCCAGGTGTGTGCGAGGCACGCGACTGCAGTATTCACGCCCCAGTGATGAGGAAGGAGCAAGGCCTGGTTAAGGGCCCACTTAGCCCCAAAATCTAATGAGGTACAGCACCACAGGAAGCGCAGAGCTTAGGGCTGCAGGAAGAGAGCTTGGGAGACCGCCCGCCAGACTTTCCATCAGTTTGAGTGGTCTACCAGACAAAAGAGATTATGAAAAGAGATGGTGAAAAGATGACGTTGCCAAAAGAACTTTATCTGAGCCACCCAAGGCCCAGAGAACAGTAATATTTTGATTCTGACTGTTGAGCTTGCCCCCCACCCCCAAGATGCAAAGACCAGAGCATATTCATTTACATCCCAGGAATTCATTAAAAAAGCACCTCTAAAAAATTACAGGTCATAAGATTGGCAGTGTGATAGTTTTTTAAAGTCTGTTTTCTTTTTTCAACAATATCAATGCTGTGGATACAAAGACAATAAAATAAGACATGTAAATAATTTTGTATAGTATCTGACGTACATGTACTGTTTGTTCTGATATGTTATTGTGCGATATAAATTCTGTCTTACTTTTTTAAAGATGGACCCTCACTTTTAATTTTCTTGGAAAATAACATTTATGTTACCTCATAATTAATATTCAACTCTTGTAGAAAAAGCAAGAAAGGTGGATTTTGTTTTATTTATTTTCAGTTAATGAGGGGTATTTTAAAAAAAAGTAATGTACATGTTTTTTAAGGAAAATACCTTCATGAAGTGGCTATTGAGCATTTTTTTAGCTTGATGTGCCTTAGCCAATTTTGCATTAGTCTTAAATAGCTATGACCTTATATCACTTAAATGTACAAATAAACTGTCTGTGTTTAATTTGCTCTCAAGAGCACGCATGAATTATGATATTAAAGACTGGAAATTGATAACATTTCTAAGAAGACAAACACATTGGATGCATGTGATAATAATTTAAAATTTAATATTTTAATTTGAATTTGGACATTTTCATTCATGCTAGAGAAGATACCATGTCTCCTTGTCACATTAAAAATCAAAACAGGGTGATAACGCAATTTGTTTTCATTGTGTTAACATTCTTGTACAAGTAAAACATTTAGCTGGTTACATGGCTTTTTCCGACAAGGACAAAAATAAATATTTCAGACAAATCTGTTTGAGAACTCAATAGGGCAGTGAATACAGTACTCTTTCGTTTTACAGTGTTGACACAGCCTGGTATCTGAGATCATTTAGAACAACATGTATTTAATGTATTCAAATTCAAGCATTAACCTATGTATAATATGAACCCTGGAACCCCTGCCTCCCCATCTATAGCATTCACGTTGCCTAATTAATGCAAGCAAATTATTGGTGCTACTATTTCAATGTCCTACTACATCACATTAGCCAGTGATTCTAGCTATACTCCTTTGTGATATTTCAGCCACTAATGCTCACATTGATGGAGATAGAGTTGAAATGCTTAAAATAAATGAAATAATAGGATTAGTATCTGCATTAAGATGGAGAAAAACACTGGCCTTGGGCAGGTAAGCCTAGCTTTAAAGGGGTAAAAGGCTCCATTCTTGAGTGAAACATCAAAATAAATACAATCATTACTTTCCTGAGTAAGATATTTGACCATTTTTCACCGCCACTCACAATAAATGGTAGAAAATTTGAAGTTTCTGTTTAATTTACACACACGTGCCATCTACAATCCAAAAATGGAGGTTTTGTAACTGTGCTTGTTTTCTTTAAATTCAATAACTTGATTTCATCTCAGCCAGCTCAATGGACACCTGGCAAAAACACTGACATTGAGCCATCTATTAAAGTGCTAACAATTTATGTCACATGGGGACTGATTTATAAAAACGATCTTGGATTTAAACCATTGACTAGAAAAAATATGGACATTGACTTTCCATTGGTTTGCTGAAAAGCCTTTGGAAATGACGGAATTGCCACCATGTTGTACAAATTGGAGCCAGAGACGGTAGAGAAAAGGGAGGACTTTCACAAGTCCAGCCGAGTCCGGGTCCTCCACTAAGCACGTCTAATACAGTGACTTGGCAGTGACACAAACTGTCCCTGATTCATCAACAAAATATTAAAATCTTGTCCAAATAACACAATAACTCGGCACATGGGGAGACATTAGACTAAGAAAAAACACCTACTGTGACTACATTTTCTTTGGGGAAAATTGACTTCGTATTTTGACCGTGTCGTTACCATTGACGTACAGACATGGGTGGCTGAAACCTGTACTGAAGCCAACCGCACCGGTGCTAGTGAGCAACATCTCTAAACAAGACCAGTTAGTGAGCTTCAAAAACGAAGCCTGGTTTGGACCGCTTGATTTAAACTTAAAGTTAATCTTAACTTAGCAAATTGTGCTTATGCCTGATTTATATCTTTTTTTAACTTTTTTTATCTTTTTTTGACTGACCAAAAAAGTTTGTATAAATTCCAAATGAACTTCAGTTTGATCTCCAATAATGAGAGTGCAGCCATGATTGAATAGCACCAGTGATTTATCATTTGAGGATTTGTGTATAGGCCTCAAATGTGCAGTACCTCCACATAACCAGTTGAAAAACATCCAGTGTTACTGTAATTAAACTCTAACAGAGTCCGGTAAGGACCATACATACTCAGTAAAAGTCAATTTAACACTGGACATTTTATTGTTTCACTTGCATCTAGTGTAAACTTTATGTAGAGATACGACTATATCCACATAAATGTGAGATTTTTAAAATAACTACTTGCTTTTCTGCATAAGCCACAATTTCAGAAAAAATCTGAGTGTAAGAGCATTTTATAAATGAGGCTCATGGTGTTTCTAGGAAGGGCTCAAACAATGACAACACAGTCAACAATGCCAACATTGTAAAGAGAAGAAAATCTCAAACTTCCCTGGTCTTACAAAGATGAACTGAAAGTGATATATAGAGCACCCATGACATCACAGTTTGCATGAATTTGTTTTGCAGCTCTACAGGCCAGACAAATAATACATGATATGAACTAATCTATTGAAATGTACAGTAGTTATATGACCAGTTCTAAGCAATTTCATGATGTTAAGTTCTTTCCATAGCCTTTCAGTTTCTGGAACAAGGATGGCCACCTCCACTCCTTTTACACAATGGAACCTTTTCCAGTAACCCATTACTTTTCCCTGATTCATGCATTTACTAATACTGTAAACTAAACTATTATCTCTGAAACTGCAAATTTTTTTTATTTTTTTTGCATCTTATAGTGGTTCACAGTATCACGTTGTTAGATGAAGATTCACTGGATCGACCATTTGAAGCATTATCCGGGCCCTTGGGAGACTGGCTGGCATGGAGGTCTACCTCTCTGCTTTATGAAACAAAATAGAGCTGCACAGCCTGCCCCAACTGCAACAAACAAGCAAAGCCCTATGGGAAAGACAGAACAAGGGTCATCTGTAGACCTAAAAAACATGTAATTTAAATGCATTTTACTTGCACTTTATTCATATTTTCTGGAACACATGTGACATTGTAACATTGGGGTGCCTTAAGGCATTCATCTTATATTGAAACCTTACCTATATGATAATTTTGCCCTTGGGTGCTGATGGGTCCCTCTAAACCATGAAAACCATACAGTGAAGACATTAGTAAAATAATACAGCATCTTTGACAAAAATAATCTTTAAAAAATAATAATAATAAATAAATAAATAACAATTCACTCAACCTTTTGGTCCCCTCTGACCTTGGCTGCCACTCGACTTTCCTACAGTAAATAGCATCGACAGACATTAGAGAACAGTTCTTCTGACAACAGTGTTTAACCAATTAACCTTCTTTCCAGTCTACTGCATAACTTACCATGGAAATGCACCCTGATTTCTTCAACCATGTCTCCCTGTTAAAAAGACAGAATAAATATTTTAATTTTTTAAAGCAGAAGTATACTGTAAGCACAGAGAAACATGACCTCTGAAAAGCAACTTACGGGGACACTGCAGAGCATTTTGAGGGTGACATTGATGCACCGTGCAAGACGGATCTCTCCAGGGGACACTAGTAGACAGGGCGGACTGCACGGTCTGTTGTGCAGATCTGCAATAAGCTGCAGGAAACAGGGTTTCATCAGTAATAATGTCCAGGTCTCACTCTTAACTCAGTTCTTTTTCATTCTGTGTAATTTTGTCTTATATCTGCATATATTTCCAAAAACAGTCAGGAGGAAAAGAACTTACTTTTTTTTCAAAATTCCAATACTGTTCACACCTGGAGATGTTTAAGTCTCTGGGGTTATAAACGATGACATATTCCTGCTTCTCATCCAGACATGGGTAGTCTTCGGACTCCTCCAGTATGGGGGGACATACCACTAAGGATGGAGATTAAATAACCATAGACAAATTTTCTGAATCGTCATGCTAGCTCTAAAGTGAAACATTCAGATCACTGGCCACTTCATTAGGTCTACCTGTTCAACTGCAAACTGCACCCGTTAACGCAAATATCTAATCAGCCAATCATAATCAGCAACTCAATGCATTTAGGCATGTAGGCAAGGTCAAGACGATCTGCTGAAATTAAAACCAAGCATCAGAATGGGGAATAAAGGTGATTTAAGTGACTTTGAACGTGGCATGGTTGTTGGTGCCAGACGGGCTGGTTTGACTATTTCAGAAACTGCTGATCTACTGGGATTTTCACGTACAGCCATCTCTAGGGTTTACAGAGAATGGTCAGAAAAAGAGAAAATATCCAATGAGCGGCAGTTCTCTGGGCGAAAATGCCTTGTTGATGGTAGAGGTCAGAGGAGAATGGCCAGACTGGTTCGAGCTGATAGAAAGGCAACAGTAACTCAAATAACCACTTGTTACAACCGAGGTATGCAGAAGAGCATCTCTGAATGCACACCACGTCAAACCTTGAAGCAGATGGGCTACAGCAGCAGAAGACCACATCGGGTGCCACTCCTGTCACCTAATGAAGTGATATATATATATATATATATATATATATATATATATATATATATATATATATATATATATATATATATATATATATATATGCCAAGCTATAGAACGGAAGAATTGAGTAGGCTACTTCAGTAAGTCAATGTTTACCAATTTGCAGGGAATCCCCTTTCAGGTACTTTCCCTTCAGGGAGTTTCGACTGTAAAAGCTGTAGCTAAAGGCTATCTTAAAGTTACATCAATTGACTTTCGGGCCATTTTATTTTATTAACAGCCTTTCGTCGCCTATTTGTCGACACGCAAAATTACAGACCGCTTCGGAGGGCGACAGTTAGGCTCCTAAATCTCCTCCTAAATCCATTCCTGTGATCAAAACAGACAGCAGAAATGAACTGTAGTAGCGTTAGCCACGGAAGCGATGAGAGTAGCGAACTCTTCAAACAAACATATTAGGCTGAAATTGACATAAGCATATACAGGCATATGATCTGCGGTAACCATTATATCAAAATTCTTACCTTTGAAACCATAGAGTAAAACTATTAGGAATATATTTCGAATTGTGGTCATTGTAACCTATTAACGTATTTGTTGTCTATCGTAATGGAGTCTGTTTCAAACGTACGGGGAAGACCTAGGAATTCCCCTGCTACGTCAGAGGAAATTCACTTTCATTTTGACTACCCCTACATATTACTAAAACTTTCCCCGACACTCACATTGTCAGCTTTGCAATGATGGCTCTGCTTGTCCTCCTAGTCATCTTCGGTAAGAACGCTAATTTAACATTTGTCGATATTACTAACAAGTTGTAGGCTACTTCATGTCTGGTTTGTGGTTGGAAATACATTACCAAATTATTTCATATCATTCGTTTGCAGCCTCTGGCGACGGTGCTGCCAGTACGTTGTTAGAAATACAATCTTCGTGTGGTGAGGACTCGGTTCTGAAGTGTGGGGCTACTCCAAAACCAGGAGTCGAGTATCGGGCAGTGAGGTGGCAAAGGGTAAGTGTTTAAGGCTCCCTATACATTAGTATGTTTATGTTATTTTACTGTCTAATCTCAAGATTCACCTAAAAGAAAAAGAAAATATTATTTTATTTTTGAAAATAATATTAAGCTTTTGTAATATTGTACTATTAAGCATTGTAACATGAAATAAAAATATGAAATAAAACACTTTGGTAGCCTACATTTGGGATTTATATATGCTTAAATTCGACTTTCTTGCCCTGTCATTTCATATGCTTTTTTGGTTCTTTCACTTCCTCTTGGTCTGTTCCCTTTTCTTTTTGACGTTCAGTCCTGTTTTAACAATGCACCCCTTCTCCTTGGTTGTTCAGGTCAGCGAGGAGCCGCCATACAAGGCTTCAGGTATGTTGTCAAAAACACTGAGGAACAACAGTGCAGTTCAGACGTACCAGGGCTTTGCGCGTCCAGCGGAGCTGTTAGAAAACTCGTGGGACCTCCTCCTCCCCAACGTGACAGCTCAGGACAGTGGGAAATACTTGTGCTTCCTTGCTGCACCTGTTGGAGAGAAAAATATGGAGGGATACGTTTTCCTCAACGTTACTGGTGAGTTCTTTTAGAACATGTTCATTTTAACAGGCTCTGCATCAGCAATACTATGTCCATAGTCAATTATTCAAGAAATATACTCAGATTTGCAATGATACCTTGTTACAAAATACAGAAAGAATTGACATTATCACATATACAATCGTATAATGTTTCAATATCTCTTTCAATATGTGCACAGTTATGTATTCAAGTGTCAAAGCACAGTTGAGAAACACATCAAAATAAAATGTATTGTAATACATGACATTGTAATTTTACAAATATTTCCTTGTGGATATTTCACATAATGGAATTTTATGATAATCATTTATTTTAACAATTACAATTAGCTTTGAATATATAATGCACAGTGCACTGCAGCTGGCTTCCATCTCTATGACAGCTCTTATGACACCGCTGCATGCTTAAGAACCCTTGCATTTGTCATCACATGCAGGTTGTCCCATGGAATCTGCACAAAATGACGTCTTGTTTGAAGTGATTGTCTGTGTGTCACTGGCATTGGCACTCTTGATGTGTTTTATATGCTGGGTAAGTGCAGAAATCTACATAGTTGGACACAGGAAAATGAATTATGTGCTTCTTTATGTGTAGTTTTGAAGCTGTGATTCCAAGAGATGTACATTTAAGAGATGTACTTTACACTGTTTTTTGTTGATGAATCACATTTATTTAATCACATTCATGCTGTTTAGGTAGGCTGATATTACAATTTCAGTCTGATTATTGTCTGATTACATCCATAACTGTATTAAGTTAGTCCCATGTGTATTCTCAAAAGCTGACCATCCAACCTTGTTCATTATTATAGGTCTGTTTGAAGAACATATCAATTCTGAAAAGTAAAAAGAAGGGCTCTGCAGATCAGACCTTGAAAGCGCCACTTCGGAAGAAAAACTTAAATTTGATTTACACTCCTGGCTTGAATAGTCTGGAGCCCTCTTCCTATCACCATGTGTGTGTGTGAGACCCTCCAGACCCCAACATGGGGAGGTTAGAACAGCACAAAAGAGGAGGACAAGAGAAAGGACAAAGCATGTAGAATCTCCAGGCCTCCAGCTAAGAGGCTGGGATGCTGGTCACTCCAAGTGTGGTATGAAAGTGGTATGCACCTAGCCTTTGCTTTCAAGGATACTTTATGGGCCAATGCAAGCATGGACTGTTCATTTCAGGAATATTCTGAGAAAACACACAGCCAAATATCAGTATTTTAAGCTCAAAATTGAAAGTTTGCACTAAATCGCCCATAATGGTGATTACTGCTTTGCGGTTTGACTTTTCTGCCTCTTTTACATTTGAAGATGTATAAGTACAGCACAGATGATTAACAGAGGGGTCTATCACTTTATTATCTCATCATGGCGTAGGGGCATATGAAAGGAAAATCAAAGACAATAGGCCCTTTGGATGAAACAGCTTGAACAGTATAGGAAAAATGGTGACAGGAACACAGATGCCCATTTATCCAACCACCAGTTTCTATTGGAAAGCAGGCTGATGTTTGTACACTGTGTATTATTGAATATGAAAACAGAGGGCAATAACAAATTGAAATGATTTCAGCTTAACTTGTGGCTCATTTCTGTTCTGTTTCTTTACTGGATTTGTGTGTCACTGTGCAACCAAATAAGTAGGAAGAATTGATAACTAAGAAAGTATGAGCTCCGTGATCATCTAAAAAGGTTAAGGTTCTTATATGGATCCTTGTACACACAGTGTAAATGTAACTTGATTACCAGCCACTGAGAAGTTTAATTTACTTCAAAATTTTCAGCCTGTGCTTAAAACCTTCACAGTGGTGGTGGCAAAACCAGCTTTAAAAGGCCACCTAGGAGCCAGTTAGCATGAGTGGCCCCCAGTCCTCCTGGTGCTAAGGAAATTGAGAGAGGAGTTAAGCTACAGATAAAATTATGTTTTGTTTCACTGTGAAAAGAGAGTATGTTAAGATACTGATATGTTAAGATAATTAAGGCAATGTCTTGTTGACTAACTGTAAATCTACCAAATATTTTGGGTAACATCTGGGTCGCTCAGTATTTTCCTGTGCAAAAGGAAACATTTCACTCAACATATTTATTGACCTATGTTGTCTATATGTATGACCAAAAAATAAAATAAAATAAAAAATATATTTGAGTTACTGTTGCCTTTCTGTCTGCTCAAACCAGTCTGGCCATTCTCCTCTGACCTCTGCCATCAACGAGGCATTTTCACCCAGAGAACTGCCGCTCACTGGATATTTTCTCTTTTTCGGACCATTCTCTGTAAACCCCAGAGATGGTTGTTCGTGAAAGTCCCAGTAGATCAGCAGTTTCTGAAATACTCAAACCAGCCCGTCTGGCACCAACAATCATGCCACGTTCACTTAAATCACTTAAATCATCTTTCTTCCCCATTCTGATGCTTGGTTTGAACTTCAGCAGATCGAATTGACGTTGTCTACATGCCTAAATGCATTGAGTTGCTGCCACGTGATTGGCTGATTAGATATTTGCGTTAACGGGTGCAGTTTGCAGTTGAACAGGTGTACCTAATGAAGTGGCCGGTGAGTGTGTATATATATATATATATGTATATATATATATATAGCATAAAATATGTCATGAATTGACTATGTTATACAAACACAATAAGAAACACTTTTGGTAAGTTCATTCATAGATTTAAAAGTGTAATATTATATAATATTGAGATATATATACCAATATTATAGTATATACACTTATATATTTTTCACTGTATTAATTATTATTTTTTTTAATTATTTATTTATTTATTTTTTCTACTAGTTATCACATCATTTTAGACTTGGGTAAGTTCCTAAACCAAATAAAGTTCTGTTGGTCTTTATTATTGTCTGCAGACTAAAATATAAAAGTTGTTTCTTTACTTCAAATGATTGCCATTTTCAAAAACGTGCCATGATAAAGGAGTCTATCCCAGCGTGCATTGGGTGAGAGGCAGGAATGCACCCTGGACAGGCTGCCGAACTATCGCAGGGCACACACACCATTCACTCACACGCTAGGGTAAATAGCCAAAGTGTGAAAAATGTACTTGTTTGTTTTTCCATAATCTTACCCTTACCAACACAAGTATCTTTATTTTTTTTTAAATATTTTTTTAGCAGACCTGCTAGAGTAACTTTACACAGCTTAAATTCTTCATAGGAATGAGATTGATTGTACCTTATGTCCCACAGCAAAGATTCTGTCTCTTATTCTATTTCAGTAGTAAATGATTGCACATTGCTCTTTAATCAATCGCTTGCTGTGACTTGCATGATGAACAGTGTCACACTTGATAAAAACCTCCCGAGAAATTACATTACTAATATTATTAATGTAGGCACTGAAAAGAGTGATAACTATAGGCTTTGCTGCAGGGAAGCCAAAACCTGGAATTAATCAGGAGAGATAATGGCATCAAGGGGAATTAATGTAGCTTCAAAGTGATTCTGACAATGATGTATGCAAAGAATCTCACATCCCTTTACTATACCTATCATAGTAAAGAGAAATGCTGCTCAGCTTCAGATTACAATAACAATACATCAGTATACGTAGAAATTAATAAAAATATCCAGCAGGGTGAAGGGACAGTAGTAGCTGCTTCAATCTTTATGTAATATGTCATTTTGTATTCTGGGGACGATGAAGTGGGATTAAGGTTTGTCACCCAAATCTCCACAGCCATGCAATGTTTGAGCCACAAATACCAGCGACCATAAAACACAGCTGGAAGGGCAATCAGCACAACCATCAGGACATGAGACTGTCTTGCGAGCCTTTTTATTGGACTCTTTTTTAAAAGCCAAAACCCAGGATCTGTCATGGGGTGAACAGAAGGCCAGGGCAAAGTCTGGTTACATAATCTATGTTACAGCACCCCCCACAGGACAACTCTTGGTCAGGTCAAGACAAGATCCTATTTAAAAGCCATAGGCATGCCAACAATCTGGACTGACTGAAAGAAGGCATTGCATGTGCCTGTAAATAACTGGGGATGATATACTGTATGTGATACATGTGGTGGCCTGGGGATAATATGAACAGAAATGCATGAGATATGTGATATATGAATAGGCAGACTGAACACTTCTGAGAAGGTATAGCATGGTTATGGACAGAAACATGTTTTTCTTTTCTTTTTTCAATGGGTGTCCAGATGGATATTCAGGGAGAATCTGTTTAATGGTTCTCCTGGATAGTCATTTCCATGCAGAATCACCTGGTCATGTACTTTGTTCCTAAACATTGTTTACAATTCCCTTTACAAGATAGTGTGTATATTCTGAAGTGCAATGGTGTACCTTGCGCTGTGCTATGTGTACTTGGGTCTTAGAGGCAGGGCCATTGTATTCGGATTCTGAGTCGGGTGCACAGTGTAGGACCTCTGAGTTTTGGCATTAAAAGCCAAGCCCAATATGCTGGGTCTACTGTAAGTCTTTGGGGCTGTGAAATAACTGGGGGGGGGGGGGGGGGGGCTGGTGCCAGTGCCTGGATGCAGGTGCAGGTATGCTGTCCAACATAAACAGGCCTTTTCTGAGCATAAACAGTCAAGCCTCAAATGGTTCCATTTCAGATTTCTTCACTCTTGCGTGCAAGTTCCTTAAATATATAATAGAAATTTGCAAGCATATATTTAAAGTATTCTATAAATACTTTTTATTTAGTACAATTTAAAATAAATTTAATACAAATTTTATTTTATATCTGTGTACAGCTCTGAGAGTTTCAATATACTGCACTGTGGAATATAGCTAATTCACTGAATGACGTTTCTTCAAAGTTTAATAAACCACTGAGGCATTTAAATGTACAACTGAGTTGTACATTCAAAAAGGAAAAGCATCCTGCTTTTTAAACACTGGACCATCCATAGTAGATTTAGTCATATAGGACAGCTCTTTATTTACCTCGTATTGTAGTCTCACAGACTAATGAGCTGGAGAAGCTATATGTGTGAGTCATATGTCTTATTTATGGAGACTAATGACCTCTCAGTGAAAGAGGCTCAGAGAAAAAGCACGAGCCTTGCAGGAGCCTTGAGAAGAAAGAGGATGATTTGCAGCACATTATGCTGTGTGCTGTTTATATTCCCAAACAGTCTGCTGTTAGGGAGCTTTCATCTGTCATCCATCAAAATGAGGGCCCAATGCCATCAAAAAGAAACCACAGCATCATTCAGCAGTATAGCTGGGCAGAACAGACGTCTTTGTACTTCCAAGGGATCGGCTTCAACAGTTATTAGCTTATATTAATGCAAATGTTCCATTATATTACATTATCTTATAAAAGTACATCAGAATGTTGAAATAATGAGAATAATGAAATCGTGGTCCTCATGTTGTTTCTGTTCAAAACAAATTGTAATATGTTTGAAAACCACGTGGGGCTGTTTTAGTAAGCAAGTTTCTTCAGAATAATGTGCCCAATACACATTACTCTAAAGTAATGGGTGATCTCACTTGATGAACTTGAGCAGTACACATGCTCCCATTGGTGGAAGCACCAGGGGGTACTCCAGCACCGTGTACTCTAAATGAGAAAATGAGTGACAGTTTCAGTCTGGGCTGAGGGGAATGAGAGTAAGGCAATCTGTGCTTTATCCCTTTTGAAAGATGGGAGTCCTGGCTGTTGGTTTCAATGAAAAATTCCATCCCATACTCAAACGATGTTCAATTTCTCTCTTAAATGTATACATCCGCTTGTCATTTCATCTCATTTGGTGGTTTTCTATTCTATTAGACTCAGAAACAGACAACAGTTGTAGTAAAATTAAATATTAGTGTGTTGGATAAATGAACAAATAAAGCCTGTATTGTAGTGTTATGTTGCCTTGCATCAGTTCAAAAGCAGAGAAATGTGAGATGTCAATGTGCCGCACTATAGACTGAATTCCATTTTCACCACATGTATGAAGCCTTTTTCTGTGAATTTCTGTATCCATAATTGACACAGACCTCATAACATTGCATCAGTGTGATTTCCAATTTGATTTATTAGTTGCTATTACTCCAGCAATCAAAAACCGTGTCAGGGATTTGTTCCTATTTAGAATGGCATATTGTTTGTCTTTGGTGCAGAATGCCATCTTTTTAAATCAACATATGTGAACAATTTAGTGTTTGTATATAAATTGTTCAACCATTTTATAGAAATTCCGGAGTTTTTCATTTTAGAGATGAATACACTGTTATAAAAGATGTGACAGACATACTTTTAGAGATAAGTTTAATTTTTTTAAGTTTTTCATTAGAGAGATTGTGTATGTGTGTAGAGAGAGAGAGAGAGAGATTGTGTGTGTGTGTAACATGATGGTGTATACAGAATACTATAATATAGGTCAACATAAAGTATGAAAAACTTGCAGAGTGAATTATCAGTTTGGAAACAAGATTTTAAACCATTAAAACTATTAAACTAATTACCAGTGAATCACCAGTACTATCCAATAAAATCCAACTGAAATGCTTACTAAAAGTCTAAGTAAAAATTTTACTGAAGTCTTGTAGCAAGGTGAATCTTCAGGATTGATGTAGATTAGTCTAAGGTGGTGATTCTTTAGGCTTTCAGACAAGGTGATCAAGAACTGTTCTGGTAGTACAGCCCTCCTACGGATCACTCACTTAAAAATTTTCAAGATTGCAAGTTCTATCAGCTGAGAGATTCAGGTAGTCAGTTGTTCTCAGGAAAATCCTTTCCTGAAGTATGCATAAATAAATGTACATGTACTTTGCATATGCTTACATATACACCAATACATCCCCCCAAAATCACTGTGATCCCTCAGCTGAGCCACATAGTCACAGTGCCAGAGGACTGCATGTAGACCGCAGGTGTCATCACTGGCCATAGCAGCACCCTGCTGACTGAAACCTTACCTCCCTGGGGATCACTAGAACCAATTACCACATTTACGAGTACACACTGGCTCGGGCAGGAATAGAGCATGTCCTCAGCTGGATACAGGAGCCCCATGTTCAGAAGCTCCATGTGCAGGTGTTTTCTTGAAATCAGAAAGGTTTGTTCTGAGATCAATGCCAATTGCCTTTCTCTGAACTGGTTATCCAGTGCAAATCAGTGTGTTTCTGCATGATGAAACAACACATCTCATGCCCAAGCAATACGAGAGGCTCCCTGAGGAGAAGGAATATCTCATAGAATTACTGCAGAGCCCACAGCGCAATGCTCTATCACCGCCTATCATGGGATGTGCAGACCCATGGAGAATGTGGATAAATTTACAATGTTGAAAATGTGGATCCCCATTGCTTTTCTCAACAGATACATTTGAACTGCTTATTTTAATTGCAAACAGCGGGCCTGGTGGTAGCAGGCCAGCAGGTCTGTATAGAATAACAACCAGCTGGAATGCAATGAAGGGAAAAGAGAACATATGTCATTCACAGTGCTGGCTATGACTAAATGTTCTGTTATAAATGTAAGCATGTAGTTAGTAATGTCCTTGTACAGGTTTTGTAGTTGTGTAGAGGATTAATATTCTGGACCGTGGAGCATAATTCAAGCACAGTCTTAACATAGCCAGAGGTAAACAATTAGGTGAAATAAGTAAAGTGTTATTCCTCTATTCGTTTAGTCTGTAAGGGTCTGTATTTGCAGCATAATAAATATTGCCAAAATTATGACACACATTAAGCTGACTGGCTTGCTATATTCTATCTGTTCCTACACCCACTCATGTACCTGATCATAGATTCCGGTTATTTTTATGTACCTGTAAATGTGCCCATACCTACCTGTACTTGTTCCAGCATAGTGTGTACTCTTGTATGTGTGTGTACCTCAGGGCCAGCCCGTGGCATAAACGCTCTATGCAGTTGTTTAGGGCCACAACCGCTGGGGGGGGCCACACGACCACGAGGGGGGGCCACAGGATCGGCAGAATCCAACAGCACCGAATCCAACGCGTACCCATATCTGTATATGGTAGTGTGTGTGCCGTAGCATTTTGTCTAATTTCATAACATATTTAGCTAATATTTAACTAACAAACATTTCTAATATTTAATTAACTAACAACTGATGTAACCAATGAATATTCAATCCTAAAAAAAAATGCTCTGCTTTTACAGTATTTTCAGCTCATTCTCTGTGCTTTCATGAAATATTTAGCTTGTTTTAACAAAAGTACTTGAATTTGGACGGTGAGGTTCAGATACTCATAGGACTGTAATTACAGGCCTCACCATTAGCTCCAGTCACCCCATTTCCAGGCTGATTTGCAATTTAACAATTAATCAGGTCCACTTCCCTGCTGCACTCCACATAAAAGTGAATCCCTGAGGAAAACCATTTGCAATTTGCAAGGCCAGAAAGAGGCATGTCCAAATCTCTTTTGGTATTTAAAGGATAAAAAGCAAGCCTATGTTTGGTGTATAAAGGTGACATTTCAGCTTGTAATAAAGGCCTGGCAAAGGTGTACTGCCTGGTACAATCAGCACACTATCCAAATGAGGATTAATTATGGACGATGATGATGATGATGATGATGATGATGATTATTATTATTATTATTATTTGTAGCAGTAGTAGTTGTAATAGTAGATTCATGTCTATTTAGGTTTTATGTTATTTCATATTAGTTTGTTTCAAGGGAAGAAAGGCTTAATGTCAGTTAAAAATGCTGTAAAAATGCTTTAACAGAAAGTGAGTGTAAGCACCAATAGCAAATGGACTTGTTAGACACTGAAATTAGATTGTACAGTACATACACAGTATGCTACATAAAATTTGGTCAAATGAATAATATTTTTAAAAATGATTTCGCACATTTCACCAATTCATTCAAAAGGTTGGGCAAGGAGGAAGCACCTTTCTGAGGTGCACAGGCCACACATAATGCTGATCTACCTGCAAATGGTCTGCATGGTCTCTGACCTCACATCCAGTTTTGTCCACATTCCAACGCATCAATAGAGAGGAGCTACATAATCCAGTTAGAATTCTATTGGGCGCTTTTGTGGATGATTTAATTCAATACAGACAGTAATTAAACGCCAGTTAAACCTGCCACCCTCCTGGCATTACAATAATTGCGGTAATGCTATATTAGTACATAAAGTTTCAGCAAAGTTAGCAATTGATTGGATAAGCATAAATACAGTAAATGCAAGGTTTAAATGGTGAGCGTCACAGTAATAAAATAACTAAATAAATAAATAAAAATGTGATTTGCCTAATTCCAAAACAGTCACTCCAATTTCAGCTCTTGTGACTATTACCCAGCGTAATTGATTAGTGGATTTGTTTCAGGGCAAAAAAAAGAAGAGAAGTGGATGCACTAAGCACTGTGCTACATCAATATGGAGAACTCGGCATGATAATATTAGGCATTAAGCATCGTAATTAAGCTGGATCCACATGAGTAGATAAGAACAGGCTAAAGTATATTCCATATTAAATCTGGTCACAGTTTCATAGTGTGATGTGTAAAACGACTAAGCCAAGTCTTTTGAAGATGAAAGCTCTTCTGAAGACTAATTAGAATTTATATTCAGCCTCTGCAATTTCCTTTTCTAACTGTAATAAGGAGACAGATGCTATGCTTTGGAATGCATGTTGAAACAAAACGAATATGTATTTCATTAAACGACAGGCAATAAATGTCCCTTTTGAGTGTATTATTGAATGGGGATATGGGAGTGGGTTCACAGGTGAGCCGGGCTGAAAATATATTGGCAGGATTCATATAAAATGTGACTCATTTTAATTGGTGATTCATTTGGAAACATCAATGATTAAAAATTGCAGCTCTGTATACATGCACCTGCGATTTCAATGTTAATTAAAAATATAATTTGCAAGGCCGACTGCTGGTGGTTTTAGACCCCCCCCCCCCCCACCCCCAACATAAATAAATAGAATGAATGAATGAATAAATAAATAAATAAATAAATAGTTTAATTAAATAATGAATTACCTATTTTTCTGGCCAGGCCCAGGGTCACCCTTGCAACATTGCTTTGTAAATGGGAATTGCTATCATATGAGTTTTGTGTAATAGAAGGGCTTTTGTTTTTCAGTTTCCTTATCAAAGTAATTAAAATAGTTTTGTCTGTAAACCTTAAAATGAATTATCATTGTATCTATTATTTTTAATTTATTTATTTACTGAATCAATTCAACTCATTATTAATAAGAGACATTCCTAATTTTAATAGTACAGTTCTTGCAGAACAAACCTAATCACTTGTTTTGCTGTCATGTTTGTTTGAGCATTAATTTCTGTACCCCTGGTAAACCTAAAGTAATTTCATTTAAATCAAAATAGCTAATTCTTATCTTCAAGCCTAACAACAGAATCATATATTGTGTTGTGAACATTTTGTTACACTCAATGAAATCATAAAAAGACATTTCACTTCATTTTAATCAGAACTATAACAGTTGCTTATATATACATACAGCCAGAAAACTGTCATTCTTATGATTATAATTTGCAGGTCACGTAGAGCTCATATAATACAAGAAGTCTATATGTAATCACAGCGAGGCAGCGTGCTGTTCTTTCCATGCGGCTTCCAAAGAATCTGTTCAGAAATTAACTGCCATAAATCTGAAGCTGGCTGCTTGCTCGGTCTATTATTTATATAGTTTATTCATTTTTTTATGAATACTTGTCATCTCCAAATTATGCTGAGCATCTTTTTTCCGGTAAAATTAACTGATATGCATATCACATCCCCCGTGATGCCCAACCAACCACCACACCAAATGTATGATATGAAATTACATTTATACAGGGCATATACTCATACGGTATGTACTGCAGGGTGTGCACAGTGCAGTCATTCCAATATTGCCAGCAGAGGACACTGTTCACTACATAAACACCATTCGTTCCTTTATTTATATTTCCTCCTTTTTTTGTAAAAATAAAGGGACTTTCGTGGATTACGTTTAAAATGATGTTATAGGCTGATCCTGCATACAGTAATTACCTATTTTTCTAATAAATGACCTTACACATGATTTCATAGGCAGGCATGTAACAGTTGATTTAATAGGTCAAAAGCAACTTCGGATGCTGGGTGCCAGGAATGGCTAGGTGTTTATGAATATAATGTATTTGTAGGTATTTTTATGTAAGCATCTGTATGTATATGTACATGGATATATGCAATATATTTTGAAACAAAGCCTTGGAAAATACTAGTGATATCTGAAGTAATTGAATCAATTTTATAGTGTGTATTACCCAACAGTAATCATCACGTATTTGCTTGATAGAGACTAAATTTTCCCATTGAACTTGAAGGATTCTTATTCACAGACAGCTGTATTCTCAGTGTAGCAGCTAAGAAAAGGCACATCTTACAAAGTGTTCTTATTCCCATCTTACAAAGTGTTGTTATTCACACACTGCTATCATTATCACAATGTTCAGCAGTTGACAAATACTGAGGACAGTCTGTATTCACCTTGAAAGAAACACAAAAGACAATAATAGCCACACCTGACTTTATTAGATAGCTGTGATGTCAGAACTGGAGTCTGGAGTGAGAACTGAATCAATCAACACAAAAAAGGAGAGAGGAGAGTGAGTGAGGGTGTGTGTGAGAGAGAGGGAGAGAGAGAGAGAGAGAGGCAACAATCCGGTGCTGTATTCACACTGGCCTGAATAGAGTTTTCTAAAAATGAATTTTCATGTCAAATATTAGGAAGGCTTTCCATCCAGAGCTTGGAAAATAACCTTGCTGGGAACATCTTACATTAGTGTAGCTGTATTAAACCCTATCCCTCCCTCTCTCTCTCACGCGCTCTCCCCCTGCCTCCTGTTCCTACTCCCTGTCCTCTCTCATTGCCTCCCTCCCTCCCTCTGTTCCCCCTGTCCCTCCCTCTTTCTCCAGTGCTCTCCCCCTCTGCTTCTCAGTGAAACGCACACTTCTCTCTTGTCCAACATGTTGCCTGGACGATGTTACGGTCCACAGTTCGAGCTTTCCTGCCCTCATACCGGGCTCCTGCCGACTTGCTGCATCTGAAGGCATTGAACGAGGAGGACACGGGGGTGAGGCAGCGGGACACCATAGGGCGCTCCCCTTCTGTCTCCATGTGGAGTGCGGCGATGCGGAGGAGACGCTATCTGGTGGAGAGGGCTGAGAATGGCACAGCCAAGCAGAAGTCCACAGACTGGCTGTACGAGTCCTACTACTGCATGAGCCAGCAGCACCCGCTGATCGTGTTCCTGCTGCTCATAGTGATGGGAGCCTGCCTGGCTCTACTGGCTGTGTTCTTTGCTTCTGGGCTGGTAAGGACCTACAATCAGTACTTGTACAATGAGATGATGGTTAGATATCTAGCTCTTCATTTACCAGTGTCAGGATATGAGAGAACATACACGTAAAAATGCACATACATACATACACACACACACACATGCACACACGCACACACACACGCACACACACAAACACTCACTGTGTCCATGAAATGATTTGAAGTAGTACTGCAAAAGTATTGTACAATGTGCCAGACCTTTAAGGGGTGATGCAAAAAAGTTGAAATTGAATCTAATATGTAGGTCACCCCAGACACTATTTTATTATTTGCCTCATACAATTTACTGTCATTTTTAAAAGCGTATTTTCCATGGCTTGTGTGGAGAGTATCATCATGAATGTGTATTGATTATTAACTGAAAAGGCGGCACATGGAGGGATTGATGATACATAACAGTATAGCACATGAACTAAACAACAGTCATTATATCGGCTTAATTAAGCATTTCATGAAGCAAAAATGCACTTGTCAATAGAACAGTCGGAGTCATTATTTTCAAGGAATGCACTAGTTCTCAATGAAAAGAGTAACTTGAATGAATATGAAGTATTCATGTTTTGTGTATGATGTTGTAATAATTATTATAATGTCCTTCTCCTTCCTATAATAGCTATTCACTGAAATTGACTGAAATAAAGCTCTTTCAAATTTTTTCATTGACATGACGAATATTCATTGCCGTTCTTTCATCTTTATACTGCAATATCTTCTCCATTGTTATTAAAATAATAGAGAAATTAGATTTTTAGTTCATAAAACAACTGCTTACTTCTCAGGTAAACGTTATATAATGAGTTATGTGATAAGATAAACATATGATTATGCTTACCAGCAAACACAAAACAGAACAATCAGTACAGTTCTCAATTAAAATGTTTGCTTTTTTCATTAAACAAAATAAAAGAGTCAGCTGTCCACTATAACAATGAACATCCAGTGAGAGGATAATTACCCTCCTCTTCAAAATTTGAGACGGAAAATTGAGTGGCAAATATAATTTGATGGCAGAACTGGGCAGTTGCACGTAAGACTGACTTTTATGTAACTGGTATAATTTTTAACAGAAATACATTTCCATTTACATGTGAAAACACACAGTAGAAGCACTTCCATATAGAATGTGGTGATTTGTGGAAATTCCATCAGAGGTGGTGTTGTTTTTATGGTTTCAGCTGAGTTACTCATTTATTTAGTCAGATTTGCACAAGGGGCGTTGCCTGCATGCGTGCTGTTCCATTCGTAAGTTTGCCTGGAAACTGTGGTAGATGGGAATAAAGGCTGGTCATTTGTAGAAGAGGCAGCTCCTTAAACTCTGTTAATTCTGAATACTGCAGCATTATGCTACATCATGTGAGATGATCTGATTGTTTCTCATCCAACTCTATTCACTTGGATGAAAAGTTGATGTTGATTTAGTGGATTGTGATTTTTTCCACTACAACACGTGGTTAGAAGTGATATGAAATAAATAGAAAACAAGGGACATATTTTAGGATGCTATGCATCCCCTAGCATTGTGGAGATCGGGGTGGGTGAAGGGCTGGGTTCTTTAACCACTGGGTTGTTTAAGTATATAATATGTTTGGTAAAATTTTTTGGTAAACTTAGCAAACTTGAAGATATATGTTACAGTATACTCTTTGGTCTTATAGGCTGTTATAATTAGCTATGAGTTGTTGTGAGTGCTTATAGGTGTGTTTATAGTGCATTATAGGTGCATCATAAGGCACTATAAATGCAGTTATAAGGGATTACATGCATTTGCTTCATGAAAAGTGTTACCATTTTTTCTGCAAATAAATAAATCAGGGCAATATTTTTCATATGGATGAAAGGATGGTTTATATTCTCATTGCCACTTAGCACATTCCCCAAACAGCAGTAGTTGACCTAAATCCTATTCAGACACTGTGTTTGCTTGGCGAGACTGGTCCTGCAGTCCTGTCCACTGCACACATTGCATCATTTGTGAAAGATCCTCTGAACACAGCCCTGCCTTTCAATGCTGACTCTGGCTGTTTCTCCATGCAAGCTCCCATCAGCCCTTTCTTCTCTCCCTTTCATGTTAGATAAGTAAATTGGTTTGAATGTTTTCCTCTCACCCCACCACATCCTGATGTCTGCCAGACCATATGCTTGACCATGCAAGTTTTATTTCAGATTTTTTTCTTTGTTTATTCAGTTATAATGGTGAAATTGCTTCTGGGCTGGATGTTGGGATGTGATCCTTAAAACCACCTTGAAAGAATTCTCCTGCAATTTTTATTAGGGCTCCCAGATACAGTGTGTTTCTGAAAGGCAGAACTAATTCATTATATATGGAGCTTCAACTTTTGTACTGCTGGAGATTTAAGTGTTTTGGTTTGGATTCAAATTTGATTTCAGAGAGATGAAATAAGAAACTACCACAGGTTTACATTCCATATTAGGCAATTGTCGAAATACATTTCATTTGTAAATGTATTCCTATTGCAGACCTGATATGACTGAGTGGTAATGCACAATATAGCATGTTGCATTTCCTCAGCTAAAAGTGAACAGAATAATTACATGAAATATGTCTCAAAATAAGGGAATCTAATGTAGTGTAATAATGCTGCACATTTAAATGCAGTCATGTTCCCCTTAAGGTATTTGTGTTCTCTGAGGAAATTACAAGATGCTGGAGATCGTAAATTCAGCAGAAAATCTGCGTATATACCATAAATACTGAAGAATGCATCTGGAAAGCGAGTGAATAATAATAATAATAATAATAATAATAATAATAATAATAATAATAATAATATGGTATTATTCTTCTGATTATTATGGGACCAAGTACACATAGGCATTTTGTAGACAATTAGTTAGCAATAAGTCTACAGTGAACCCATTTTACAAATCACTCTGAAAGGAGTAGGATCTTGAGAGGTTGGTTGCAAGAATCTAGGTCAAACAGTACATGGGCTATGATTAATTAAAATTAAGAAATTGAAATGATGGTTATATCACCACCAGGTGGCCCATCAGTGCCAAAACTGGTTTGCTATATTTTGGACCTACTGACTACCAAAATTTCATTAGAATTGGGCACTACAATAATAATACTGAAACATAATTTAAAAGAGATTTTAATGGAACTTATAAATAAGTCCCCCTTGCCCCCCTTCCCCTATGTCATTGTGCTATGTACAGTATGGGTGTTCCTTTCTCATGTAAAATATGTGCACTGCATGACAACTTGTAAAGAAGCAATAAGGCATTTAAGTGTTGGCAGAAGCAAGCAGTCTCTCTCTTTCTCCCTTTCTTCTCTCATTCATATTCTTGTTTTGTTGTCTGACTCCAGGGCTTAAAGTCCCAACGGGCCACCAACAGAATCTAGTCTTCAGAATAACATTTTTAGTACTGTAATGAGAGGACTTTCAGTGGGAGTCTGAAAACTGTGGGGGCCAGAGTGCAGAGAGGGGGGTTTGTTTAATTCTTATCCATGTCTGTCCGCAGAACATCGAGGACCACGTTGCATTCATAATCACAGTTCCCACGGCGTTGGCCATTTTCCTCACGATCTTCGTCTTAGTCTGCATGGAGTCGGTCTTCAAGAAGATGCTACATGTGTTTTCCTTGGTGATCTGGGCCTGCCTCGTTACCATGGGTTACCTCTTCATGTTTTTTGGGGGTATCATCTGTCCATGGGACCAGGTAAGATCAACTTGCAATCTGAAACTAAGACTAGTCTGCAATCTGAACATGAGATCAGGCAGTCATGTAAAACAAATATTTGGTCTGCAATATGGAACTAGGTTCAGCCAGTAAACTGAAGTTCTGATCTGTCTGTAACCTAAAATTAATATCAGCCTGCAATATGAAACAAAATCATCTTGTACTATAAAACTAAAATCAGACTGTAACCTGGAGATCAATATATTGCCCTAAATTTAAACTGAAATCCATATGTAATTTGAACCTAAGTCAACTGCTATTCATGATCACATATGTATTGAACCATGCCATGCCATGCTCTCCCAGTGCTTTATTGCTCATTACATTTGGGAAAGAATGTTAATCTAATCATCTAAATCCATGCCAATAATCTGAGAGTGTAACCCTATGGTTAAGATGACATATTCTCTACAGAGCCAGGTTGATGAATATGGATGTTTTCAGCATTAATGAAGCTGACAAATATACAAGTCTGAAATCTCTTGTGGTTTTATGCTTTTTCATCTTTGCTATTTCTGTCCTATACATAAAGTCACTATATGGAGCTTTTTATATCTTTGCTGAGAGCTAAAATGGGTAATTCAAGTTTGTCCAACACATGTTTTTTGTAAGGTTTCATAACATTGATTGGTCCAATTAAGTGATGTAACTTGCAATACAAGACAGAATGGGGGAGATTAGCAATAAGGGCATTAAACTGATTGATAGACACACAAACTCATGACATCAGGCATTTCAGTTAATTACTGTTATTATCTGTATATTGTTCATGGTTATTACCAGTCTGGTACCTAAAGCTACACCAGCAACATACTCTATAAAACCTAAATGCCAGTCTTGAATGATTGGCATCAATTTAAAAATAGAATAAATCATTCTAACTAAAAAATAAAAATACTTAAAAGTTAAAGACTAGTGCATACTTGAACAGATCATGTTGACCTATTCAAAATGTGCAAGGCTACTGATTTTCCATTTGAGCAAAGTGAACAATGATTGACGATCTAGAAACAACAGCAGAGCTTGTGCATATTTGTTGTTTGATTATTATAATATGTTAGCCATTTTTAGATCACACTTGCTTTTCAAAAATGAATTTCAAATTATTTTGAACAAAGAAAGAATACCTTTTTCTTTGTTCATGTAAGAAAATGAAATCCAGTGCTGTCACTGATACAGTCCCCTATTCATGAATGTGGTGATAAGGTATTCATATAACGCTGTTGTCTGGAGATACAGTTCATTTCCTTCAAGTATACATGCAAAAGACAAAAGACTTTTTCTCAGACAATAGCATGTAATGTAGCAATAGATGCTGGTAGGCCTGCTCTCACATCACAGGTGCGTCCAGGTTCAATATCTGTGTATTCACAGAAAAGAGAACAAAGTCTCTGCTTCCTGATTTTAAAAGATAAAAGATCAAGACTATTTAAAACTATTTCTGAGTAGTATTGTAGTAGAACCAGTAAACTTTGTAGAAAAACCAGTATGTTCAAAACAGAATCACCTTTTTGTGATCCTACACTACAACAATGATCTGTTCTACAAAATTAGTGTTTGAACAGTGTGTCAGGATGGTGTTTTATGTAAGAAATCCTTGCTGGTGGTCTGACCTGTGTGGGCCTGTGCAGATTTTAATGTTCAAGATTAATTTTGGCTCAGTCTCTACATCTGCAGAGATGAGTCTGTCCACAATGAAGAGGAAGTGATTTCATAACCCAGCTGAATTGTTATCATACTTGCCAAAATAAAGCACAGAAAAAGTAAGACATACAATGAGATGACAGGACATTTAAATTGAATGTCCAGTCTAATGGACAAGTAACATGACAGTGGGAAGGACAAAAAACATCAAAAAGCTGAAAAAACAAGACCAAAGATATACTAGAAAGCACTGTATGAAGCAACCAGACCCAAGCACAACAGAGTCCAGAAGCACTGTACTTAAAGGATCACATGGAATATTTTGCAAAAATAATTAACTAAGGTTTGTACTTACAGGCATTTTTGAAATAGAAATGATTAACTCAAGCTTCTATTTTCTATCTTGACAACTGTGAGGTCTGTATATTCAACAAATGTTTGTTTCTGTTTGTTTTGTTTTCTGCACCTGTTTGTGAACATGTCACATATGTGCATTACCTTATCATTTTATTAGTTTTCAGACTTGTGTTAGCACCTTCTCATGCTTTAAAATCATTTAAGCACACCAATGTTTCTCAGCCGTAGTGTTTCTTTCTATATTTTTTCTTCCTGCTTTTACTCATGCACATTACATTTCATTACAATCACAATCTTAATCAGAATGACTTACAAACTGAACTTATTGTACCTGTCTTTACACAATTATGCCTGTAACTTTACTATATCTGAAATAATTAAAAAAAGAAAGAAGATAGTTAAAGAGGGTCAGGTAAGCCATGGTGTAGTCTGAAGAGGTGAATCTTTAGGCTGTGAGAAAAAGTATATGTATATATATATATACTTTTCTTGGAAATGATGTATTCAGAAAAAATGTTGAAAAGAGTTGCAGTCAATATTGAAAATTGTTGCAGTCAATATAGTGAAATATATATTACTCAATATATAAAATAACAAAATAGTTATTGGGATAGTCAATGCTTTGTCACTGCTTAAATGGCCAGAGATGGCTTTACCTATCATGATTCAGCTGTCATGGACAAATTTTAGAGGTTACGGACAAAATCTGCAAATTGGAGCCTTGTTGGCACATGTAGCCGCCACGGGTGTAATCGAGTCGTAAATGCAATCAGGGCCCAATCTCTGCCTGTCTTGGACAAGTCACAGATCTCCCAGTATTTTTTAACTAATTTTCTCTGTAACAAATCTGAATTGCTCTGGTAGTTTGACCTTGTAAACGCAAGCTTTGTGACCGGTGGGCAGCCAATGAGCTTGCGAGAAAGCCATGTGGATCAAGCTAGAAAAAAACCCAGCACGCTAGTAGCATTATGGCCTCAAAAAAAAGCAGCACCCTGATGAATAAAATGGGATTATAGTTGAACTGTTACAACAATGCAATTGGCTTTTCTGAAAGATAACCGACTTGGCACAATCAGAGTAACCAAGCAGCAGAACACTTGTTTCGTTTTTTAATGTATGAAATAACAGACTTTGACCAGAGCTGACTCAGTCTCTGTGGTTTAACAATGTAGCGTTCATTCAGGTTTATAACTGACAAGTTACATCATGATTTGTCAGATTTTCGTGTTTGTTCTTGCAAGACAGTAGAGAATTAATACCTCATGACCAAAATCCAGTGAAGAATTGTGTTAGTGTCTTCCCATTCGTGCCGAGGCGTTACAGTAAGTATGTGCACCACAATGTTGGCGAGATATAAATTTACAGGATAGAATGTCGGGAAGTGCAAGTGGTATAGCGATCTTCAGATTTTGTTGGTTGTGTAGTTTGAGCCTGGCATAGGTCATGTCTGCGCAAGCCAAACTTGCAAACTGTAGTGTGTTACGCAACGGTGACTGACATTACATGCTCGCCTGCACTCTCTCAAGTTCAAGAGCGAAGGTTGCAGTAGTGAGTGCTGATAAATACAGTTGGGCATTCCAAATGGAGGGGGGAAAGCATTAAGCAAAGCATTAATGCAGTTTGGAGCTCTGGGCGAATATAATTATCGAAACATGACAAAGTCATTAAAGAACCTACCGGAGTGAGAGTACACCTTGGCATGGAGTGGCATAGAACAGGTTGAAATTGGGTGGCTGTGTACCTGTCTTGATATAACTGTCTCAGTGCTCACAGGGCGATTTATAGGGCTGCAGGATTGACTCAGATAAGAACTTGCAGACAATCACAAGGCTGCAGAATCAATTGACACAGCAACACAGAGATAATTACAGGGTTGCAAGATAAACTCACACAGGGACACAGAGAGAATCACAGGGTTGTAGGATCAACTCACACAGGGACACAGAGAGAATCACAAGGCAGCATAATTGATTCATATAGGGAACAAGGTGCTTGACAGGGAAGCAAAATATTCAGGTTGCGAACATTACAGATTTCACTTCAGTAATATGGTCCATACTGTATTATTCATATGCAGCAAACATGGACACAGAAAGGTACAGGCTCACAGAAACACCGCCATTATGATACCCATAGTACTTCAGATTGTATGCAAAGTGAAAAGTTGCCTTTTGTAATAATGTGAAGCATTCTAGAGAAGTCTCCGTTTTAAAGTGCCAGGGAGGACAAGAGGTTATTCAGGAGATTTACCAGTATTTCCCTGTAGGGATGGTGAGAGCTACTGCACTTCTATCCACAGTGATGACCAGTGCTGCCCTATCAGAATGGCGAGAGCTACTGTACTTCTATCCACAGTGATGACCAGTGCTGCCCTGTAGGATGACCCTCAGGTTTTTAAAATGCTTGGTGGATTATTCATTTCAACATTCATCAAGTAAGAGGAATACTACACCGAGGGGGAATCCACAAAAGGAATATGATTCTTTTGCACTGGTTAAACCATTGCAAAAGCTCAAAATAAAATGCATACAATTCACAAAGCACCCACAGTGGGTGGAAAGCACACACACTACGCTCCCTGTGCAATGGTAACACAGTGGACAGAAATAATGACACTTTTAAGTTGTGTAATCTATATAAATGTCAGTACCAGAGTCATTTTTATGGAAATAATGCTCAATATAGGGCGTTTCTGATTCAGAAAGATGGTCAATGATTCTTGAATTACTACTTGCAAAATGAGAAGAGGAAGACACTACTTATGTTAGGCATCCAAGAGACGGGTCTTCATACAATGGTATTCCTCAACAATGACAGAAATTATTTGTTGTCACAGGCTAGAATTAAAGAAACATCACAAATTCTAAATCAGTTCTTGCTCAATGTGAAAAATAGGTGTGGGCAAACCAATCTTTTAGCTTATTTGTACACACAAAGATAACTTGACACCAGGGCCTATTTTTGAGTTTAAAAATGATTGTACTCAAACAGCTCAGATGAGGTGCAGCCTCAAACATAATGAATACAGTAATTTGGTAGAGAAGAAACTTAGCACTGCTCTCAAATGTTGATGCTTCAAGTGCTCATCTGATGGCTGAAACGTCTTCACAACTTATAACATGGAATTATGTTCGTGTTGCATGTCTTAGTTTTGTGCTTATATACTATTTGCCAGCTAACTGCTCTCTTTAAGTATTTGGGCATGGTTTCAAGGTCAATGATTTGCTTCAATACCTTAGTGACTCAATAATATGGCATGGGTAGCAATTGCAGCTGTTCTGCAGCAAGCGGCATGCACTGTGGTTAGTATTTGTCAAAGTGGATCTACCTCAGATGAGTTCAGATGTTAGATACTATTTCGCACAAACAATCTTCTCCAAAAAAAAAAAAAAAAAGAGGCACAGTTTTTAAAAATGACAGATGGCCATGCTGATTGGGGAAAGACTGTAGAGGCAGCTTAAAACAGTCAACATTCAGAAGGGACTATTGTATAATTTAAAGGCATAATGGTCTTTCTAAAGATTCTGCCTTAAGGATGTCAGGTCCCCCTTGCCACAGCACTGTCCCTAGTAATTACACAGAAAATGCCAAGCACCTTCTTTTAATAATGAAAAACACAAAGACAGGAGTTTCTGTTTTTTTCTGCCTCCCAACAATCAGCCAGGAGGAACATGAGACTGCAGGTCAGAAACAGTACTAAAAAACCCCACTTCCTCCAATTAAAATGATTTTAATGCAAATCTGTGGTAACCCAGAAATCAGTTGCTGAGTGCTTTTCTTTCCCAGGGTAAGGAAGAACAAGGAAAAAGGCAACCTAATTAAATAAAGTTCATACAAGGGAAGTAAATATGAAAACTGGTTTGTAGCCAACAACTGTATTATACAGGCCATGTCTGTATTACTGTGGTTCAGTCATTAGATAATTTCCTTGAATTTTGTCTGTCTAATTTCAGATATTGGTGTCCCTGTTGGTTGTCATGGAGATTCCTTGGCATTGCCTAAGTTAATTTCTGTGTTAACCCCTTATGTATTGCCCCCTTTTTTTAACATAAGCCTGAAAATGACATGCCCAAAATAAAATGGTTACTATTCCTGAACGCTTTTGAATACAGGCATAATTCTGGTCTCCTCTGAAAGGTAACCCTTGGGAATTTGTTTTCTAAGAGTCTGAATAACTCTAAATATCACTCAAACAAAGTAACAGAAGCTCAAACACAGTGCAAGTTGAAGTTCTCTCTCAACTAATATGTTTTAATTGAGTGAATACAGATGCCTGAGGCTTAAAATGCAGACACATGCTCATTGCTGGACAAATCCTGGTTCAAATTTGATGACAATACCACCGAAACTGAGCATTCTGCAATGTTTTTTCTGAGCTATGTCTAGGCTGGGTTTCCAAAAAAGCCATCTGTAGACTCCAAAAGAACACTTGGTAACCAAATATTATTGTTATTAGAGGTGTAAAATTCCATATACTTTATACTATATACTCATAGAAGAAGTAGTGGCTTTCTTCCCCCAACCCCAGAGAATTTTTAAGTAAACAATAGACTGAGGTAGCAGTTTCTCTGAGTCAGCATGTTTGTTTGTTTTTAAGGTTTTTTTTTTTTTTTTTTTTTTTTACTAAAAATGACTATGGATTTGTTCACTGGATTCTTAACATGACAAGCATACCGATTACATTGTGATGTGTGTTGTCTGTGGATTTACAAAACGCAAAGAAGGTGTTATAAAATAAGGAACCATTGTCACTAAAACATTGGAATTGGCAGCTTATAGATACAGAACTGTGAGCTTTAACACTTTCAAATGGTGTATTCTGTGACAAGATTGATTGGAAAATTCACCATAAAAAAACGGAATGAATGGAAATAAACCCACTCTGGCCCATGCATTACATTACATTACATTACATGTAAGCGACGTACAAAAAGCGCATTTCATGGTCATAGACAACTACTAAACACAGGTTCAGTAAGATACAATACTGAACACAGTTTAGTTCACACAGTGAACACTATTCAGACCTAACCTCTGCAAAGCCAACTAGGCAGAAGGATAAGCTACAGTATTAGGACAAATACAGATTACCAAAACGTGCTGGGATGGGGCAACATGTAACAAGTGTCATGAAAAAAGGGGGGGGGGGGATTTAGAGTAAAATATACAGTGTGGTGGTGGTTAGTCTAGGTATAGTCTGAAGAGATGAGTCTTCAGGCCACAGCGGAAGATGGGTAGTGAGGGGAAGGTTCGGAGAGGGACGGGCAGTTCGTTCCACCACTGGGGAGCTAGGGTGGAGAAGCTCTGTGATTCCTTTTGTCGGGTGGGAGGGGTTACAAGGCGCCCTGCTGCCGCAGAGCGGAGCGGTCGAGCAGGCACATAGGATTGAATCATGTCCTGCAAGTAGATGGGGGCTGTCCTGTTGGCTGCAGTGTAGGCAAGGGTCAGGGCTTTGATCCTGGCAGCGATCGGTAGCCAGTGGAGTGATCGCAGCAGAGGAGTGACGTGGGAGAATTTGGGAAGGTTGTAGATGAGTCGGGCAACGGCATTCTGAATCATCTGTAAGATGAGACGGGCAGCGGCATTCTGAATCATCTGTAATCACCATGCAACTTAAGCGGTCGATATAATATGGTGATATTTTCTAGCTTGACATATTTAGAAATATGAATTATAAGAATACGCTTCGGTTTGTATGCTGAAGGCTTTACAAAGTGCTATTTAGATTTTTAATCTCAGAATGGTAGGTCTAAGGCACTGAATACATTATAAAACTTCTGACTTGTCTTATTTGCTAAAATTATTGAATACACACATTTTGGATAGCTTGCGTAGATAACCATGTAACTGAAAAAAAGTACCCAGGCATTCTTTAAATTTAAAAAACCAACATAAACAGAGTATATTTTGTATCAAATGTAAATGTCATTGCATTTCACTGACAGCTGTGTCCTTACTATAAGTGTCTTTCCATTTGTTCACCTTTGTTGTGATATGTCCTTCAGCCAGTTGTGCTCAATGTATCTGCTGTCCCAGGTGATGTAGAATAGCTGGCAGAACCCTTTCTCATTGGTGGCTACTTGGATATGTTTGGTCTCAGGTAGTATTTATACTTTTCAGACCTCCTTGTCTCAGAGACTTCCCATGATTTGTAAGGAATTATGATAATTTAAGTTGCAAGGACAGCTGTGCCTGATGGTTCAAGGCCTTGGTCAGATGGGCTGAAACCCTACATCTCTGATTGGAATATCTGATTGTTTTTAGAGAGAAAATGAAGAACAATATTTGCAATACAAGTATTACTCAGGTGTAATTTTATACACAGCATATATACAGTGAGCTCCATAATGTTTGGGATACATTTTTTTGTCTTTGTACTCCACAGCTTTAGTAATAAAACAATGTACATGTGGTTAAAGTTCAGATTCTCAACTTTTATTACAGGCTATTTAAAAAAATAATAATTTTGGTTTCACCTTGTAGAAATTACTGCACTTTGTATACATTGTCCCCCCATTTCAGGGCACTATAATGTTTGGGACAAATGGCTTCATAGGCGTTTCTGCTCAGTCAGGTGTGCTCAGTAGCTTCTTTAATGCAGGCATAAGACAGCTTCAGTATCTAGTCTTGATTCTAGGCTTTTAATTGCTTTTGGAGTCTATTATTGGTGTTTGTCAACATGTGGACCAGAGTTGTGCCAATTGTGATATGTCTCTGTTCCAATCATTATAGATCTTACTGAATACAATGAGATCAATAGTGCATTTATATTCATGGTGCTTGTAGCATAAAGTGAACATTAATGTACAAAACATTTTTGTCTTGTTTGCTGTATCAGTGCTTTTTTGATGGCCATGGCCAATCATTCTGTGAGTGCGACTGAATAATAATGCAGTCAGTTAATACACATCAGGCCTGGGCTTCTCCTTTTGTACAGATCCACACCCTGTTTAAGTTCTTATAAAACCTAGTTACGGATCGTGTGTGTGTGTGTGTGGCTGAGTGTGCCTGATAACGTGTCATGCATCTGTGTATCCCCGAGGTTTACATATACACTGTACACACATTTTTGGTTCTCCTAATTAAAAATTCTTAAGTAACTGATTACAATACCACTTTTCAGTAGCTCAACTGTGGATTGCAAATTCTAAGCTCTGGTGACAAGCTGTTATGTTGGCACAGCAACCACAAATAAGTTGTATTGTGCTGTTCAGCTAACAAGATGTGAACTACATTTTATTACTCCATCCAAATACAAAACCAAAAATACCCAGTTTGTGTAACTCCAAATTTTACATAGGGCCAATATGAACCTAAGAATCTTAGATCTGCAAAGTCATAATTACTATTGTAATCAGTTACTTAAGAATCTTTCATTGGGAGAAGAAAAAACATTTTTTATAAAAAAATTTTTATTACAATTTATATTTTAGATGTTGTGTGAGAGAGTTTATGTGCAGTCACATCTGACTGATTGAGCAATAAGATCTGTCAGTTGATGGCATAATGAAACTGTATTTAATATAATGTTTTCAAAAAGGGAATGTTCCAGAATGCTTAATTCCACTGAGCAATTTCACAGTATAGTGAAATTTATGGTGATATGAACAGAACTATTTCTTACAAAATTGGTTTAAACAAAAAAAAAAGAAAAAAAGAAAAATAAAGAATCATTGACTGAATCAATGAATGTTAGTTAGAAGTTAGATGTTCACATAATCAATTATTCATTTAAACTTAAGGCATAAAGCGTATTTCATTCTATACATGAAATTCAATTCTTTACATAAAAACTGTAAAGAAATATTAATATTAAAACATATCGGACAGTTTCAAAATAAAAATGACAGAATCACAAAGGCAGACAATCCCATTCTTGCTCACACGCCCATGCACACACAGTGAAACATACAACAGAGAGACAGTTTCTAAGAAAAGGCAAGACTAAAGAGGTGTGTTTTAAGCATGCTCTTAAAAGCTGAAATGGCAGCCCTAAGATAGATTATCCTTTCATCCATTATAATAATGATTCATTCAGAATTACTAAACTGTATTCATGTGCAGGCTTTTCAAACAAGAACCTTACACTGCAGAAATTCTGCAAATCTACCAGAAAGATCAAACAATGCCATACCTGTTCTTTTAAATCCAAAAAATGGACATCAGAACCATCTTTAACGTCATCGTTTGCTCGTTATTTTAAAGAAGCTAGACCACTGGTTCAGGTACTGTTTAGGCATCGTACTGTTTCAAAAGTATAATTTTAGCATGGGTGTCATCAAAATCTAAATGATACCCATTCCTAATTATGAAATGATATATGAGGTTTGCATGTTAAATGATCGAGAATGCATTTCAGAAATAAAAAAGTTTCTCATAAAGACTGTAAATCTGTAAAAGCACATTCTTTAATTTTTGTGGCAATTATTAGTCAGCAAGCAAGCTAGCTTCTGCACAGAACAAGGATAGCAACCACAAAGTTTTGAAAAATGTGTTCTCATGACTGAAAAAGCGTCACATACAGTTGCAAGAAAAGGTTTGTAAACCCTTCGGAATTACTTGGATTTCTGCCTTAATTACTCCTTAAATGTGGTCTGATCTTCATCAAAGTCACAATAATAGACAAATGCAAACTGCGTAAACTAATAACAGACAAATAATTGTACTTCTTGTCAATACTGAATGCATCATTTAAATATTCACAGTCTAGGTTGGAAAAAGTATGCAAACCTCTTGGCTAATGATTTCTCCAAAAGCTAATTGGACTCAGGTGTTCCAATCAATGAGGTGCGATTGGAGGTGTGGGTTGGAGGTGCCCTGTCCTATAAAAAGGCACAAAAAGTTTGGCTACTGACTGAGTCTACTCTTCTGAAAAACAAATTGTTCATGTGAACCATACCCTAATCAATTTTCTGAGGACCTTAGAAGAAGAACTGTAGAAATGCATAAAGCTAGAAATGGCTACAAAAGTATTTCTAAAGGCCTGGATGTTCATCATTCCGCAATAAGACAAGTTGTTTATAAATGGAGGAAATACTGTACTGTTGCTACTCTCCCTAGGAGTCGGCATCCGGCAAAGATCATGGCAAGAGTGCAGCATGTACTCCGGCACATTTGATATGAAACATGCAACAATGAATATAGGCTTAAAGTGCATACAGTCAACTCTGATTTGAGGGCACATCCATATTGGATGATTCATGTAGAATTACAGACTTTTTTATTCAGTCCCCCAATCCATACTAATTAATCCTGCTGGGTAACAAGCCAGATGAACACAATTGCTTGCAAACAATGTGTGCAATGATGCTGAATGCAAATGAATCCCGATAAAATTCCAGCACCAGCCTTACCTCTTTCCTACCATGACATTAAACAGACTAATGACTGAGGGTGGTATAATTTTGAACAGCAATATTAAAATTTGGCTAAATTAACTATAGTATAACTTTCTAACCAACTTGACATTGAATAGCCAATAGCTAACATAATTTGTGACACCTCCAACGCCAGCAGGAGGGAGTACGCACATGAAGCGTAAAACCCTGACATAATGCAGTTTAACCCTTACGAATACAATACTCTAGAAACAACTTAACCACTTTCCTACATTAATATCAGAATTAAGGTTTGACAACAGAGAAACAAATAAAATCCATAATCTATTCAAACAATTTGTTAGTTCACTTGAAATTAACTATGACCTGACAATATGATTAACTGATAATAGCTTTCTGTCTAGAGACACACCATTCTGTAACCTCTCACCGGTGGCTTGAGTTAGCATGCAGTCTACGTGCTACTTCAACACTGGTTGCACCTGAAGTCGTGTTATTGGCTAAACCAGCTAAAAATAGAGTTCTGTGGCTAAATCCAAATCCCACCCCTTTCTATTGACTATTAACAGCATTTTACTGTAGTTTTGCAGTGCCCAGTAAAAGAAAAGGTCATATAACATAAAAAAACAGTATGCCTGTAAAGCTTAACCCCCAAATGGCAGTACAGATTTAATTTTAAGACTGACATGCACTTTGCTTGAACCCTGTAAAAGTCATGAAATCACATACCCTGCATATGAACCTTCCAAATGAAAGATGCTGGCACTTTTGCACAAAATCAACCTAAACCTTGCATGTGAGAAAGATACTTTGCTGTAATACAATTCATACGAGCTTAGAAATAAAATGTGTATATAAACCAAACACAATAAATGGTTTTACCCAGGGTATTACATGCAGTGAACACCATGATGTTTAGGATATATTTTTTTCTTGAGCTGGCTCTGTACTCCACAATTTTAGATTTGTAATCAGACAATTAACATGTGGTGAATGAAGAAAATGAAGAAAAACCCCAAACACACGTACAACAAATTGGAAACACTCTGCAGGAGGCAGGCGTGGATGTGTCAGTGACTACTGTCTGCAGAAGTCTTCATGAAAAAAAAACACAGAAGTAACATTGCAAGATGCAAACCTCATTCACCACAAAAACAGGATGGTCAGGTTACAGTTTGCTAATAAGTACTTAAAAGACCTTGCAGAGTTCTGGAAAAAGGTGTGGACAGATGAGACCAAGATTCACTTGCCGTGAAGGCAAGAGCAAAGTGTGGAGGCCAAACAGAAATTCCCATTTTGTGTTTTTGAAGGGTTTGCAGTATTATCTTTGGTGTTATGTGTTTTCAATCAAATTAGTTCATATTTGTCTAGAATTTTGAATCAGCATGGGTTCAGGAACAGAGGTTTTGTGGAAATAACCAACTGAGTCCAAAATAATAAAAACTGAGGCATTATGTAATCATACAGTGGTCCTGTTACACAAAAACATGTTCTCCAAAACCACATGACACACGGCTGAGAAGATAACAGCAAGCTGTCTCTGACTGTCACAGTACCTCAGACTAATCCTCAGCAGAACCTCCAAAGTATCCATGTGAAATCCAATCTGAACTGTGAAAGTTCACAGAGGTGGTTAAAGATTTGACATGTCCTCCAAGGCTAGTAGTATTAAGTTTGAATTAGATTTCATTTGCCACATGCGCTCAGACACCCACACCCACACGCACACACACCCATAACCTATAGGCTCATACGTCTATTATGTAAACACGACCTTACACACCCACACATACGTCAAGCTTTCATGCAGTCATACACAACCACACAGACACACTCATGTTCCCGCACATGCATCCACACTTGTGTCAATGGGAAATAAATGTCAGTGTGTATGTTCCGGCTGGGGGATATTTTCAGAAATAGCAGAGAAACACAGAGGCAGGACCTCATGCTGTGAGTTGTTGCCACTAGGGTCTTTGTAGCAGAACTGCATGTTATCTCCAGGTGCTTCGCAGTGAGATATGGATTAGAGATTATTGAGAAGTCTTATATCACTGTGTACCCTGTGCAGCAATGAAGCACTTGCCCGTGCATATGGAAACACCAGTTTGAGACCCAGAAAATTGTTTGGATAATATGCAGATATGATTTCTTATGGCTGACTGAAACTGAGGAAAAGATAACTGCATTTGACGACTTACCACCTGGAGACAGCCGTTCATAGGTTATTGTATGGTTATATGCAAAATTGACTGAGATAAAAATGGAATCTTGCAAAACGCACATTCTCCCTTCATAAAGCATAGATACATTTGTCAACTCTTGCCTTTGCTTATACCTGCGTGCATCTCTTATTTTGTTTGCCTTCTATTCTCCTAATGCACGCACGCACGCTCGCTTGCACGCACGCAAACTCGCACTCATGCAGTTTAATACTTTCATTCATGTCCACATACCAAAGTAACATCAACTGACTTAAAACGTATAGACACATGGTACATAATAGTGACGTGGGAACTTGCTGGTTTGGAAGGGATATACTATAGATACCAGCGCTACCTCCCAATATTTGCGGCTACCATATTTGGAGGTGGCTTGGAACAGTATCTTTCCAGCTGCTTTGCCTGCAATTTTTACATTCCAGCCAAATTCAGACCTCTCATCACTAATCTGTGGACATTGCCTTAATGGCTACCAAATTTAATTTTTAAAAAAACATTTTAATTTAAAAATATAAAAAAAGATCTACATCTATCGCCAAAATGTTCAAGGACTGACACCAGAGGCTGATACTTCAGTACCTTAGTGAGGAAGCCGTCTTCTAGACTGGAATCAAAAGTACAGCCTACCGCCAAAACAGACACCACTCTGCTTTCCTCATCAACCACATCTGGAGTATTAGCAGCTACATTGCAAAATATATCAGTATCATTATTGCACAGGTTGAACATGATAGGAATAACACAGGGATGCTTGTACATTCTCACAGTAGGTGGATATAATGGTAAGAGGTCCTTTACTATCAGTTCCCCAGTTCTATTATGCCTTACTATGTACAAACCTTTGAATGCATAACTGCCATTTAGAATATTTGATAAGGATTCAGTGACTTGTTCATTATCATTATCATGATGCAAATAGTGAGGTGATTGAGACACACACATGCACACGCAACACAACACACACAAAGGCACAGAGCACATAAAACCTTTAATCTGTGCTGTTCATAAAGATTTTTCTTTGCCATTTAAAGAAGTTCACTCCACCCACCCACACAAATACACAGAGAAAAGTTAACCACAGAACCAATATAACTGTTCATAAAGACAAAGGTTTTCTTCTGCCATTTCAAGCTTTTCACATGAAGGTGTGGGGAACACACGTGCATGCACGCTCATACAGCAAAGTGAAGCTGAAATTGGGTTCCCAGACACCTCCTCTTGGACCACTAATGTTCCAGGGTTATTTCACTCATTCCTGAGCACTCTCTGAACTGGAGAACTTGAGACTTCCATGCACATCTCCACGGTAACATTGCACCTGTGCCTTCACCTCAGGGAGTGTGTCAGTTTGAATTGATCTCTGACAAAAACCTAATTTCAGAGGACAGATAAGGCCATCCTTGTGTTTTTCTCAAGTAAATCCAGCTGCGATGGAACAAACAAAATAACAGATCCTTGTTTTTAAATACATTTCGGTTTTCAGAGGAAACATCTTCTGTACACTGGAAACTGATTTAGATATACTGTAGGTGTCCATTGTTAGTTGACTACAATAGAAATACTTTGTACTTTAATAATATGTGAATATTCACAATGAAATACTGATTTGAGCATAAAGGTCATATTTGAGCATATTTCACCATTTACCCAGCGCACATTCTTGTGTAATTGCGATGGAAGTCAGCAAAATACAAGCAATCAATCATGATAATCACAATCTAACAACCATTATATGTCCACCTTGAATGCATTAGTAAGGTACAAGCCATGTACCCATGTAACAAGTCATTGGTTCACAGACAGCCCATTGCCTAGCTTTCCAGCATTAGATTTAGGAAGACATTGGTCTCAAAATGGAGGGTTCTATGCAAATAAGTCAGCCCACATGCACCCAGTGGCCTTTAAAGCCATTTGTTTTTTAGGAACAATATCTAATCAAAAAATGTTTTGCTGATGACCGCATCCATCCTCCAAAATCACCATTTCTTTGTGCCTGTTCTGTCTATTAGCACAAGGTTCACATATGTTAAAAATGTATTTAACATTGACAAGGTAAGACAATTCAGCTTAGTATACAGAGTCAATTAAGTGTTTAATGTACATGAATAGTATGGGAGCTCCTGAGAGCCACCTCACATTTGAATTCTATGGTTATGACCAAGAGATCTAGAGTGCATTTCAACTGCTTTTTTTTCACCTGCTTGCTTCCTTTCCTTGCCTCATTTCCTAGTATATAGGCCAAATGGTTCAAAAATACATGAAATTGATGTCTGCAAACACACATTGTCAATGTCGGCTGATTCCATTCACTTATTTCATCTTCTTGCTTCCTTTCCTTGCTATGAGCTGCACCCATCAGAAGATGCAATAAAGGGAAGGAGGAATTGAGGAAACGTGTATTAGGGAAATGGAAAGTCTTTGCTCTTTCAAGCGTCAGTTTGAAGCCACATTAATTACAGACGTGGTACATGGGGAGAGGTGGATCCACAGGTTGATCATTATACGCCACACGTTCTGAACAAATAAAATAAAAATTCTGCAAAGGATCCACTCGGATTTCCTTGCTCAAGAATTCTTCAAGAGCCTTCTAGCTCCTAGGTCCTTGAAAGAGCATTTAATGGGTTGGAAGTTGGTGCGATCGATTTCTGGGTCAGACAAGGACCTCAGTGACAAAGGATGAATAAAATAAGTGATTGGAATGCACCCACATTGACAACATGTGATTCCAGACATACATTTCACACATTGTTGACCTGTTTGGTGTTCCATACTAGGAAAGGAGGCAAGGAAAGAAAGCAAGGGATTAAGAAAATGAGCGGTTGGAACGCACCCCTAGAATACTCTGAGAGAATGTAGCAGTATATTCTGGGCCAAGTTTACAATAAATTGAGAATTTTAAAATGTTAGTAATGGTAATTACTGAAGCACATGTAATGAACTGGATATGTGGGTAGCGGGTGCTGTTTCCCAGTGGGGTCTGGGTAGGATGGGATTAGGACTGGGGGGCAAAGAGGAATTACCTGTTATAGGTCATTTGTAGCATGTTGGCTTGACTACTGACAACACAACACAAAGTTCAAACGGCTTCATAATACCAATTTATTTAATAGGAATAGATAATTAAAATGTGCATTAAAAACACAAGGCAGGCTTCATAGGAATGTTGGGGGGGGGGGGGGAGTTAGTCATCAGCTATAGCTTCCTTCATAAAAATAAAACTGTATAATACATCTTCACACTGGTGAATGCCACTATATATATTCCACACTCTAAATATACTTCGTATTGTACGCACATTATTCACAAATATATAAATTGGGCTACGGACTACAGCACGCAATATTGCTCTACAATTGTTATAAGCAAATGTGCATAGGAATGGCACATTCCAAACATATGAAAAACAGCACAGCTGAGAGTAGCTCCTCCCCCTCTCCCCACCATTACCGGAACCCCATGAACCTATGGACAGTTGTGCTGTTCGCAAGTTATTAAAGCTTTAAATAAATAGGAAGGGGCAGTGTAGTGCAGTGTAGTGTAGCGTAAAGCGGGCAATGTGCACATCAAGCGCTATACTGATATAAAAGATTGTTTACCAAAGGGGAAACAATAGGGGCCGTCACTAACAGAGAGTGTCTGCATGTGTGTGCGCTTGTATGTAAAGGTGTTTTTTTTAAAGATACTCCAAATGTGTAGGAAGAGTGTCTAAATGTGTGCGTTAGGCTCAGTTAATTCTAATGGAGACCTACAATACCTTGTACACCTGAAAACCCACAGAGAACACAACACAATCAGCAAAACAAAGAAAGAGGGCAAGTATCCACAATTCACAGAACAAAATTTCTCACGTAACCACATATTGCAACTGAACATGTCCTATGTATTTACTGAATGTCACTGGCCCTGCATTTGTGAACAACCCCCAGATAATTAAGCATGTCTTCTCACAGTAATAGTGTGGTTGATTGTTGAAATATGGGCTGCATAATAGCCAACTGGCAGAGACAAAATACACAGAAGGGCCTTCTGTCAGCCAGTGCCCATGTCAGAGCTAACCTGGGGAGCACCCTCGCCCACAATAAATTCGTCCATTATGATTCAAGAAAAACCTGCCAATTCTCATCCACACCAAAAAATTGAGAAGAAAAAAAGAACAATTATTACTTTCATATGAGGTTACAATTAGAGATGTCTTACAAAGATGTGGAATTGTTGCTGATAGAAATGTACCTTATTTTATTTGTTCGATGTTAAAAAGGTGCACACAAAATTAAATAAAGGCCCAAGTCTTGAAACATAGTTCCCATTTTGTCCTTAAATTGCCCCTTAATTTTTCTCATGTATTAACATATTCTTTCCCCTTAATGCAACAAGTCAATATTTTATAGATCAGTTGACAGTAATTACAGCTCTGAATCCCTGTTCCTCCTTGCAAATTTGGTTCAAATCTGACAAGTTATGCAAAGAGTGTTGGAGGACAGAAATTTTCATATCATACCATGGAATTTTCCATGGGATTTAAGTCTGGGCATTGGCTAGGTCACTCCAGAATCCTGATATTCTTCCTTTTAACGTCTGAAGTTACATCGGCTCGTATTTTGGCCGAAGTGGCTTTATTTGCTTTCATTGACCTTTTTATGGTGAAATCTGGTCACATGATATACCATTTGAAAGTGTTAAAACTCATGGTTCAATCTCGACAAACTATTTTATGTGCCAATATTTTAGCGACAATGGTTCCTAATGGCAAAACAAGCTTGGGGGTCACTTGAAGCAATACCCTTGAACAAGTTTCCTAACCTGCATTCCTTCAGTATATATAAGCTGTATAAATGGATGAAATGTCAATGCTATGTAAGTCGCTCTGGATAAGGGGGGATTCTTACAAAAAGCCCTGGATTTTAAGTGGGGTTTAAGGGGTTCATCTAATTAATTATGTGCGTTGTGCATGGTTTTTGAGGCTGGGCTGAATGAATTTTGGCATAATTTTTAAGTATTAATTGTTTTCCTTCCGATGTTGAGGCTAGAGATAGACTGGCATATGGTACTTTCACACAACATAGATATTTTCATCCAGTACCAAAAGGCTTGTTTTTGAAAAGTCCCAGAACCATGTTACCTGCTCTAGTGGCTGCCATGCCTGTCTTAGCTTCAGCCCAACATCTTCAGTTACTCTGTGCCACAGCAACTCTGCATTATCCAAAGGGAGTCTGGGAACTGCCTTACATATTCTGCTAAAAAGTATCCGATCATTTTTACATTAACCAGGTTGTAGTTGTACCCGACATGCATCTGAGTACGCACCTTACATGTATCTGAGTATGCACACACATGGTGTATCCATGTGATGTATCTGTGGTTTAAAAAATTGGCCAAATGTACCTGCCAAATGTTTCTTTCCTCACTCATCTGTTCAGAACCGAAATGTTCTATGAGTACCTGCATTAAAATACGTGGAAAATGTGTAAATGTAGATAACAATGTTAATGTGGCTAGCCGGCTAAAGCAGTGCTGAGGGTCTTTGGAGTGTTCTGTTGCTTGTGCTGGCTCATCTTTCAGCGACTCTGAGCTCTAGACGTTTCTCACACCCTGTTTGCTGTGATAAGGCACAGCCAAAGGAACAAACACAAATGTTATTTTCCCCAAATGCTCTATGTGAACTGCAGAAATGGAGCAATTTAAATCTGTGGTACTGTTTGCTGTGTTGACAGAAATACTAACACATTGTGAAGGTTGTTAATGTGCTCACAGCTCAGAACAAGCTAAGACAATATCTGTGGAGCAAGAGGCAATGTTGTGTTTCTGTGTCATATTAATATTCTGCCAAGAGAGTCCACAAACTTCTTCTTTTTTAAAGATTTAACACACGTTCCGTTTTCCGTTTAAATCAATTTGATGATTATCCCATTTTTCAGTGAACCGGCCCTTATTCCTTGGGCTGTTCAGCTTTGCAGAGAGCCTGTTTATCAGCACAGACCAGCCCAGGATATCCCGCTGGCTGTGTGCCACAGCTATGGAGAATTGTGGGGGGAGAACAGAGGAGGGGCTGAGAAATGTGGCCCATACCTTGCTGCCAGAGTTGCTGCATTTAAGTCATGTGGCCATTTGAAAGTGATGGGTTTTATGTATATGTTCTACAGATAACAAGAATGACAATAATAAGAATAGTCAAAGTTAAATACGCAGGTCCTTGCAGGATACAGGGATCCAACATATTTTAAAGTGAAGTTTAACATATGTGTGGTCTACATTTCAAACGCATTTCAGAGAGAAAATTGGTTCAAATAAGGTCTGAAACCATACTGTATATTTTATGGACATGATACCATTTGAATCTGCCTTTCATATACCTGTTATGCTCACCCCATGAAGAGCAGATTTATCATGTGTGCTAAAAATAGCTAATTAGGCTCTGTGCCTCTATTCTTTCACACAGTTCAATTGTCACATTGGATTTCACAGCAATAAAAAGGACAGCAAGCTAACCTGGAATTGTCTCACTGCATACAACACACCCTTTTTCAGACACACAGACTTAATAGGTAGATATGCACACTTGCATGCACAAACATATTGTGCATGCTTTTGTACTTGTATCATAGACACGTATCTGGTGGAAATTCTAAAAGTGCAGTTTACAATTTGGTACTGTTCCAACCAATGTTTCTGTTTGAATTTGTGAATGCAGTATCAGCTCACCATGTTCAGTGTATATTGTTCAGCTGTACCATGAGAGAGGTGTCCATTTTAGAATGCCTCTCTTCATTCTTACCTCACTTTTTGTGCACAGACCCAGGATGCCGTGGCAGCATTATCTTAGTCAACATTTTGATGCTAATTTGGCTTGATGGTATAGAACTCTTGCCTGTTTATATGATGCATTCAGTCTGTGTGAAAGGTTGCTTTTTATTTACTGGAAAATTCATTCATTTTGATTGTACCAGTCCTGTCTTCTGTGCATAGTCTGAGATTTGGTGTGATAGGCAATTTGGATGGAAATGTTTAGCCAGGTTTGGACATTATCTAACCAAGGTAAATTAGCTAAATGAGATGTTTCCAATAAACAACAAAGCAGAACTGTTTGAGCTTGATTTTTGTGAGTTGCGTGTTGCCTAGTGGTAGAGAAGAAAGCTAGAGAGCACTCCATGTTTTAAAAAGCTTGCTGTAGAATAGTTGCAGAAAAATTAGTTGGAGAATTGACTGGCATGAGAGAGACCATTGAGTGCAAATAATTAGCTTTGCTGATGGGTCCTGTAAAAGATGATGTTTGATGAGTTTTACTTTTCCTAAAATGTTATATCTGACCATTAAACCACTTTTGCCTATGATTATTTATGACACTCTCACTGTGGCTGTTCAGGGGTACAAAGGACTGATAAACCTTTTGTAAAGACCTGTGTTCCGTTTGCATGTAAAAAAAAGACTAAAAGACTAGGTTTAATGTTTTTGAGATGTGTTATTGCATATCTCCATTATGAACTTGATTACCTTTTCTTTATAATGCATATGATTTTGTACTTTTGTATTTTTTGTCAGTTAATTTTTGCTCCTATGGTCTATACAAGACCATAAACTCGGTGGGCTTTTGGCAACTACTACATGTACAGCCTCACAGTACAAACCAGTGGTAAGACTTATTGAAAAGGAATTTGGAGTGAATTCTTTATATAGCACACTCTTCCATTTTGTTTTATGTTTCTTGAGCCGAGACACATATATTTGGAAATGGCTTGTAAATTTAACAGTATTGCCGAGTTTTCGAGTTCAGTCTGAATGTCTTTTAAAGGGTGAGGAAATAGGTGCAGGTTTTAATTTTGCAACATAAGATATCCATGACGCTGAATTGTTTGCAACAGGCAGTACAATCCTTTGACAATGTTAAAACAGGTGTCTGCTCCAGAAAACATAATTTAATTGGTGGTTTAATTGAGATATTTAAAGTAGGTGTTTGTGGTGCTGTACTGACATTTCTATCTGACATTAAATTTAATGTAAGTGCTATTCTATTCTATATTTACTGTAATGTTATTTCAATGTTATGCAACGCTGTGTCACAATGTGGTGTAGCACGTTTTTAAAAAAATCAACGAATCAATGATTCAGTTGCATTTTCTTTTTATTTAAAAAAAGGAAATACTGTTAATGTCCTATGAATATTGTCCTGTCATCCTAAATGTATGCCTGTGAATCTTCAGTGTTTCTATCCTACTAAATTCTTGTTCCTAATTTAATCAGTTCAGGTTTACCATTCTGCAGTGTGCAGAACTGTGTCCCTGTAGCTTGGCTTTGAACAAGGCCACCAGTGTGTTCAGTCTGTTCTCCTTCTCAAGTCAGAATAACACACACACACACCCACGCATGCACACACACACAGACACACACTCACACACCCACGCATGCGCGCACACACACACACACACACACACACACACACTCACACACACACATAGGTGAACTTGCATTTCCACTGAACACTGGCCTCTTATTTAAGCAGAACTGCAGAAGGGCTGTTCTCTCCCTCTGGTCAGGTTGCAGCTGCTGTGAGAGGGAGTATGTAAGAGAAAAATATACAGCACATTGCCAGCATTTTGTACTTTCCCTGGCATTTCATTAATATTTTGTACCCAACTGAGAAAGCTCTAATGAAGTGCACTGTGGTGTGACTGCAAACAATGATGTAAAAAGATTAAAACCATAAAAGTGAAGGCAAAAAGAACTTATACAGGCCATGACATTTTAGTGTTTTCATATTTCCCTTCCAGGAGGTTAGCCTGCTGCAATGTGTCATTTGGAGAAGTAGTAAAATTATTTACTACCGTGAAAATGGTTTCATTAGTTGCCTTTAATTCTGTGTTCAGGAAAAATAAATATTGACCCAGACAAATTGCACTCAAAGATTTAATTAAAGGCTGCTTGTTGAAAAACCTAGTGAGGGACCCACTGGAAATGTAATATGCTGCACTATATACAGTATAATATGTTGGTTTCTAAATATATTTCATAGCAGTGTTTTATTTTTTACAAAATCTGAAAATGGTAACAAGTGCCCATATATTGTGAAGTATTGTACTTAAAGGTGCAGTGTGTAGAATTTAGCAGAATGGACTTGGCAGAAATGTAATATAATATTCATAAGTATGTGTTAATTAGTGTATAATCCCATGAAAATAAGAATCGTTGTGTTTTTGTTACCTTAGAATGAACCCTTTTATCTACATAGGGAGCGGGTCCTCTTCCACGAGGCCGCCATGTTGCACCGCCATGACTTTCTACATTAGCCCAGAACGGACAAACTGCTCTAGAGAGGGCACATTTGTGATGTCTGGGTACCTTGCAATAGCTTTGTGCAATGCCACACGTGTTGTTTATGGTGTTGTCACCCTTTTTAGTACAGTCTGGCTTGAATGACAATGCATTTTTCAATAGGTGAGAATATAAGCTTTCTAACGATGTATAACATGTCTAATTTTGCTTTTGGAATAGCATTTTGTCAGCGTAATCGAAAGTTTTGTATCATCATTCACTTACACATTCACATGTGGTAGCAGTAAAATACGCTGCACCTAACGAAGCGTTAACGGTTTTTTGTAATTTCTTGGAAAATACTATTATTATTGAGGACTTCTGGGCATAGCTAAGCCATATGTTTGCTGATAGACCTAGCTGACATCGTTTTCTGGTGTAAGACAGAAGCAGATAGAAATATGTTATTGATTTACTCTCTCTGTCTCTTATCTATTGAAAACAGATAAGATTATCACTGTAAGTATTACTGCTCAAAATATTTCGGTTATATACGTTATTTTTGAAATTGAGTGTCTTTAAATAGGTTAGTGTTATTTTAAAATGAGGATATTTCACACTAATGTAAGCATTTAGTAGTGTAACAATTTTTGTGACTCATCATGTCTTTCTATGATTTACCATGCAAAGCAGCTAACGTTAGCAATAAAACGCTACCACAATGCGGAACAATTAAGAATCATAATCGCTATCTTACTTGTAAGCTATGATCTATAGTTTTACAGACTATATAACTAAATACAATTTATATATCTATCAAGGAACCTCATCACTTGACACTTGGCTTCTCGATGCTGTCATAGACGATGACATAATTTTTGGAACTTACAAGCCACCGTAGCTTCTCCTACGTCGTTGGAAAGGGAGGGGTGAGGAGAGGGGGGTATTCAGTTGGTTGCAATCAAGTTGCAATCTGCAACCTTACAGCTAGATGCCAATTCTATTCGCTGAACCTTTAATAACTTTTATTCCAACACTTTTTGTATGTTTTGTAAGGGAAATCTGCTCAACCAAACTGCCCATTTACCCCAGTGTAATGTTCCTCCATTTTATCCTGTCTTTGTAATTAGGTCTGTGGTGACACAGCTGGACTTCTCTCAGCTAGGCCTTTCTTTGCTATGTCTCTGAGAGAGGGAAAAACATTTACCTACACACTGTTTATATACTCCCAGTGAATTATTTTCAAACAAACAAAGCTCATCAGGTTTACTGCAGCAGACCTGTTTAGACAGACATGTCACGTCCCAAACAAATCCAAAACCAGGCTAGTAGTACTCTATGCTAATGTAAAATATCAAACAGGGGAATTCATTCATTTAGATAAAAAAATATAACACAGAAAAAACACCCTAACGATTCTTAAAATCACATTTACTATCCACCTATGCATATAACTGGATACGCATGGTGGACTTGTTTTCTCTCTGAGATGGTCATAGCTCAATGTATCCCCAGTCATGCATGTGTTTTTTCATTTCTGATCAGTGCTGTTGTCAATGTCTCCCCAGGTCTCCTTCTTCCTGTTCATTATTTTTGTGGTCTACACCATGCTGCCCTTCTGCATGCGTGACGCCATCATCGCCAGCGTGCTGACCTCTTTCTCCCACACTGTCGTGCTCAGCGTCTGTCTATCCACCACCACAGACAACATGGAGCCCCTGATATGGCAGGTCAGTGATGCTGTGTCTGAATGACAATGAACTTCTTCAATGAGCCTGTTAGGGTACTATGAGTGAGGGAAGCAGAGAGTGCACTCATGTGTGTCTTTCACAGAGTAATTATCAGCCTGTAACTGGCACTATGTTACTGGGTTGTTTGGCCTTTTCCTCACCTGTAAAAAATACTCAAAGATGTTTACAAAGCTCAAAATGGTAGCCATGCCAGTAAATTTCACAATACATTCATTGCCAACACCTTCAGCTGGAGGGATTTTGTAAAGTGGAGAAGTCTTATGATAATAATAAAAAAAGGCACAACACAATGGAGCATTATCCTGTAAGAATGTATATTCCTGTTTAATCAGAAACCGTTACTTAGCTAGCCCTATCACACACTTTTATCCAAAGCGCTTTACAATTTTTGCCTCTCATTCGCCAGAGCAGTTAGGGGTTAGGTGTCTTGCTCAAGGACACTTCCACTTGCCCAGGGCGGGGTTTGAACCAGCAACCCACCGACTGCCAGACAATCGGACTTACCTCCTGAGCTATGACGCCCCCATAAAATTTTCCGGAAGATTCATATGAGGTTAGAGGAATGTTAGAGGCAGAGTTTGAGGTGGCGATTATGCTTCTCTGTACAATGAGGTGCAATTTTTTTTTCTGGGACATAGCGGACAGAAAAGTCGACTGAAGAGGTACAAAAGACAGGACTAGGGACATGCCTGCTGATAAGGACAGGGAGAGTGGGAGGCCAAGGGGTTAAAGGGGAGGGGGAGGACAGCCAGACATTGGAGGCTACAGGGGACTGGAAAGGACAGGAGAAAGCACTGTAAGACCACAGGTGAATATAGCAAGGTTGCATAGTTAGGCCAAAGAACTGAGCATGGGAGCAGGGGACAGCTTGCTCAGGAGTTGGGGAGCAGGATGATCAGCACAATCATGAAGGCAAGGCTATGTTTTTTACACTGATAGTCACTAGGTTGGACTGAAGGACTGAATAAACGAGCATAACTCCACACTCTTCTAATTTCCTGCAGGTTCATATTAAATCCATTTATTCATTGAATAAATTAAGTTTAATGTGAAACATCAGGAAATTCGTTTTTATGCAGAGTTGTGCTCATTTATTCAGTCCTTCAGTCCAACCTAGTGGCTGTGAGTGTAAAAAAAAAATATTTTGGGAAAAAGGAGCCTAAACGCCATATGTCTAAAAATATTTTCTAAACTTGTGTTAAAGGATGTTTGTGACCACGTCAGTTGACTAAATGAAAGCAATAAAACATAGAAATGTAAAAGGAACATGAACAGAAATTGATCCTAATTAATACAAAGTAAATCCTAGTAAATAGATTCACTTCCATAACAACCCTTAAATGATTGTCAAACAGATGGTTCTCTGTTATTTATATACATTCATACTTGGAACCTGTGACCAGCATCAATTAAAGATTGTTTCGACACAATGGTGTTTACCTTATTCACAATCTTCCCAAATGCTTTTTCCTGATGTGTTTGAAAATGCCACACCTGCAGATTATGCAGTAGAGTGAGGCAATCGAAAGATTTATAGAATAGTTTTAGCAGTGTCTAGTAACATGCTGGAAGTAAGGATCAGGGATTTACCTCTTTGGGATCAATTTTCAGTCACTTTATGGGGTGGGCTTATTTAGAAATATTAAAAAATAAACTGTCATTTAAAAAAAATCTTATTTCTTAAAATCTTAAACTGTGAAGAAATAAAAGTAACTAGAAGAGTGCACTCAGTAGAGTGCAGATCTCTGCCATGTTAGCTTTGCTGATGCAAGAATAGAGACTACACAATCAATGCAACCAGACAAACACAATATGACAAATTTTTACCATGTGCCACTGAAAATCCCAAAAATGCCAATTCAGTAAAGTAACGCTAAAGGTGGTGACATGTTAGCTAATTTCATTCATATCAGCCACAATGTGTTAGACAGAGCGAACTTGGACGTTATAGTCTGGCACTTTCGTTTCAAATCTGGACAGGAACAATTCCAAAAGACCAATGATGTAAAATATCAATTTCAACGTAAAAATGGCAACAAAATAATTTCCACAGATCCAAACATTAACGTACCCAGTTAGTTGGCGGATTATTTTGTTGGCATTTTAATGTTGAAATTGACATTTTACCAGGGCTGGCCCGTGGCATAAACGGTCTATGCGGTTGTTTAGGGCCACAACCGCTGGGGGGGGGGCCACACGATCCAATTTTTATCTAAGGTAAATAACATTTTTGCAATTACGTTATTCATCCCCAATCGCGGAACTAGCGGTATTAATTTTAAACAGAATGTTAACCGAGCATTTTATAACAATGTAATGTAGGAAGAATTTTACCAAGCGAAATCCACCCCCCCCCCCCCCCCCCCCCGCTTGACAGGATTGAACAGCACCCCTCCCCCAAACAGATTTGCTTAGGGCCACCAAAATGCTAGGGCAGTTGTTGATCACTTGCGGCCCCTTCCGGCCGGTTAGGAGGAGTGAGGAGTTAGCACTCAATGTATTTCAATGGACAATGATGGAAATTAATTCAAATAAAATACTTGTTGTTGACCGATTTGCAAAATATTTGAGAATTCAGGTCTTTGGCCTGCTGTCAGCATGCACAACAAGTATTAGGCTGATCGGCCCAGTAGTATGCGAGATTACCTGCGGACAGATACAAACAGATGCACACACACACTCACGTGACCAAACGCATAATCCTCGCCAGGCTCTCGCCTGGCGGAGATAATTAGATGGCTATACCTTTTTTCAAAATATTAAATATCACAAAGTATTTCATACTTTCTTCTTCAGAAATGTAATCACTTTTTATTTCATGAACACTGTTAATATCAAACTAAATTTGTTAATGAATTCAAATCCCAAAATATGGCTTGATCATATAGGCCTAGAATGGATCTGTCAATGTTGTATGATAGGTGTTTTTCCAAGATTTAAAAGAATTAACTGTTGCAGACATTTCTTATGTACATCAAATACGCAAAACTATAATTATATACCATGGCAATTTTTTCAAATTTGTCCAGGTCTATGTAGTTCTTAATAATTGAGTATGAGAAGGTTAATGTGATTCATTTTGCCTTCATTTTTAATGATTACCATTTTGTAGGCCAGCTAACTGAGGGTTCGTCGGACCACAGTCCAATAACTCTGCTGCCTTACTCCACCTATCAATTTAAATGAGAACCTTACAGAATTTACAAGTAATCTCAGTTTGTCCATTTTTTAAAATTTTTATTGTTTTGCCAAAAATGTCTATGGCAAACAACCACAGGAGAATATACTCTTAGCTCAGGCATTGGAGCATCACACTGGTAGTCAAGAAGCTGTATGTTAAATACCATGTGTGCTATAATTTCAGGCTCTGTACAATGTGCAATCAATAATGTGAAAATAAATGGTAATTTTGACATTTTACCTTCCATATTCTTGATTAAATGCAAACCAAGTGAATTGTGCAGAAATGATGCCAGTGACTTAATATGAAAAGAAATATGAATAAGAAATATGAATATTGCTACATCCAATCACAGCCAATGCATGTTAGCATTCATAACCTTTGATGTGTTGTTTAATTATGCTTTCACCTAATGCAAAATAAGTAAAAAGTAGCCCACTTAATGAAATGTGTATATTCTTGATCAGCGCTGTTGTGGGCGGAAAGGAACATCAATGCATCAACAAGCAGTAGGTAGCATTAAATCATTGTGCAGCCATTATGAGGGTGTAAGCAATTCTCTGCAAGGTCTCTGTGCAGAACATTATTAACTTTGTTTAGTGGTGTATAATCATTTTTTTCTAAAATTCAATAATTTTAGGAGTCTGGTAAAATACAATCATTATATGACCATCTGGCAACACCGTATGGGACAATAATAGCAATCCTGGGTGTCCCGGCTACAAATTTCCATTCATGACAGGTCAGGGGGTCATTGTATGAAGGTAGGGTTAGTTGTATCAGTCAAGCTGATTTCCACCTGCATTGTTTTTAGATATAGGTAGAACAGTTCACACCAATCAGCACATTTTTCTCATGCAGAACCATAGAATATTTTCTGTCCTGTACTGATGAGAACTCTGCCAGCTGTTAATTTTATCAGATGCGTAATTCATTCTGGGGCAGTGATTGGTGTTCACACATGCCTGTGGGCTTCAAGTCATTGCGCTAAAAAAAAAAAAAAAAAAAACATTCCTCAGCTTATTGTGATTTTCTAGTTGAGGCCATCTGTTAAATGTACTTTAAAAAAAAAAATCAAGTTGAACATGGTTGAACGTCTTTATTGTGAGAGGATCAGTCAGAAAATGGTCTTGTGAGGGAGTGGGGAATTTCGGAGACCAAACGCAACTGAGCATTGATTCTTTAAGCTATCCACCTGGGCGGAATAACCACTAAGTCTCGTAGAGACAAAAGGATAGGGGGGAAAAATAAACGAAAAGAAAAACAATACTCCTAGGGGAGACTATCCCAAAGAAAAAGCTTTAGTGACCGGAGTACAGGGTGAAGAAACTAAGGCTAAGGAGAACGTGAGAACTAAGAAAACAGCCCTCGCACAGAGAACTGTCAAAATAATCACTAGAGAGTAGTAGAAATGAGCAAGGACAGTAGTGCTAACTTTGTAGCCCACAATCCAATAATAGTTCAGTTCCGCAGTAACTCTTCGCGTGAAACAAAGGACGCAGAAGAGGAACTGATCTAGTACTGAACAAACACTAAACCTTTTACCAAACAGACCAAGTTACCGCTTTCGTGTAACGCAAGTGACACTCAAACAAAGCTTGTCGGTTTGCTTGTGGTTTAAATACAACGCCAACAGGTGCTAATCGTAAACAAAGACTTTCACGCGTATAATTCAATCAAGGAAATGAAGAAAACTGAAAGGCCGTAATAACTGAAGAAAAGGCGCAGTAAAAGAAAAAAAAAAAACCAATGGCGTAAACGAAAGAATGACGCGGGATGGAACAGAAATGGCGACAACACCCAAAATCATCAGTTTTATATCCCTCAAGATGCATGAAGAACATATTTTAAATTATCTACCATTAGTTTGATAGCATGTCAGTTTAATTGGGCATTACCCAAGTGATCTGGATGTAATCTGACTTTTTGAAAGGGGTGTTGTGCTATTTTATCTCACAGTGGAATCATGTGTGCATCTAGTGTTAACTGCTACAATTATCACTAAGCTGTTCAGCAGTGTCTGAGCAAGCCACTGTCGATTTCATCTGGTCTTGGGCTTTTCTGTAAACAAATTTTCTTTGAGACTTTCTTTCTGTGTTCTTCCTTGATCCCAATTTTCTCCTGAGACACAATTTGTGCACACTTGTGTTCATCTCAGCAGCCCTTGTCTTTGCCCTTGAAATGTGTGTACAAACACTTTCAGGTCATTTGCAATTTTGAGGACACTCTCCCTTTTCTGAGTCCATAGATTCCTGTTGACAGCTTTTGAAAGGGTCAGAAGTCACCTGCTTTATTCCCTGCCAGACAGACAATGTGTGCTGAACCATATCTTTTCCTGACACCTTGCCTTTTTAATTCCTCTGTTTACCTCTCTCTAAATCACTTTTCTCTTCCTTGTATTTCTCATTCACATTTACGTTTGTTTTTGCTACGCACCTTTCAAGATCTTTACTGATATAGAGTATGTTGGTGTGGAAGACTTTGAAGGTTTTTCATTCCACACTAAATTAAATGTCTGTGCATACCATAGTAGGCCCCATGATCAAATACGCTAACTTTTATTGTAGCTCTTCAGTACTTATACTGTCCTTACTCAATACACCTTTGCACTGATTTTTTTGTGTTTAAGATTCTGTTGCATATTGATGACTACTCTATGTTATAATCAGTGCTGTGCATTTAATACTGTAACTTCTATCTGTCATTTTTCCAGGGCAAAGTGTTCTGATTTTCTGGCTCAATATTATGAATATTCATAAGTGGGTGCTGCTGAATACAAAGCATCCAACTCGGGCTATATTTATTTATTATGTGACATATAATTATTTTTTGTCCCACTATCACTGTTTATTGAGTTGTGACCTCAGTTGTAGACCTATGTGGTAAGACATGCAAAGCAGTTCACAAGCAGTTCACAAGGAACAATTACCAAATTCATAACATTTATTGTGGTGTTACTCTAAGTGGATATTGAGACACTTATTGAATAGGTTGAATGGTGATTGAACATTCTATATTAGGCCAGGAACCGGAAGTGTAAAACCTTTCACGATTCATAATGAAAGAATGACACAAAAAAGAATTAAAAGTAATAAATGTAAAACAAAATGGATGGTTTAAACAACAAAGCCTGACATCTAATGTGAAATGCAGGTCATTGGAATGTTCAGATGAATAATTATTTTCTAGGTTAATGTAATGGCCCTGTGTGTTTGGAATGCAGTGCCCTTTTAAAGAGCACTTTAAGATTAAGCCAATTTATTCTTACAGGAAGCAATATTAAATGTGAAGAATTTCAGTGTGCTTTCAAAGAAAAGGTCAGTCCTCCAAATACTGTCTGCGCTTTGCATTTTCCTTCACTCTTGCTGTGTCTTGTGTTCCTCATATATGTGTAATGCTAAATTAGTGTACAGTTATCATCTACATTAGGATAAGCATTACTTCTGCAGAATAGAGAATTTTCATGGGACTTTGACAGAGGTCAACCAGGGTATGAAAATTTTAAAATGCATAGACTCATCTACAGTTGTGAATTTACTAATACATTTGAATAAGGCCAAGTTTGCTGATTATTCCCTAATCAATCTATTACACAAATCATCCATACACCCTTGTACTGGGTTGTAACTGTGTGGGTAACAGGTCTAAAATAAATGTAACAGAATATTGTAAAGGTCTAACAGAGAGTAACTGAATACAGGGATAGGCATTGCTGTCTGCTTTATTCCCAATGACTGGGCATCAGGGGAGAACACTGCAGTGCTGACAGCTGGAAGGCCTGCAGCAAGGGGACCGGCCTGATCTGCCAACTCACTGTCAGACAATAGAATAAAACACAAGGAATTTATGCATACTGAATAAAATAAGAATCTTCTTGATGTATGTATTTAGATAATGTACTACTACATGTATAACTGCATGTGGTATTTCTTTTCCAATACAGATGTGATGATATGAACATTATATAATCATAAAATATATGAAATAATATCACTTATTTTAGTAGACTGAAATCTGTATTTTGAATATAAACATGACAAATTGCACCCAATAACAGTTATGCTATTTGGTAAATACATTGGTGCAAACAGATCTAGAGTAAGACTCTCAGAACTCTTGGCAAGATAGAAGTAAGTTTCATAAAACTATGAAACTCTCATTCGAAGGGAAGACATATACTACCATACAATCATGAAAATGTTGTATTTCATGAGACCAGAAACACCATGGTGTATGTTGTAAGCAGGACTGTGTCCCCAGATGAAAGATCACTACTCCATTTCATGCAGTAAAGAACTGGGTCATATCACATAGAGGGAGGATAGAGACGGCTCTGGGTCACAGATTTCCGCGACACTTCTAAAACTTCTAAAACCAATCACAGGCCTACGGAAGTATGTATGTTAATCATGAATCAACAAATCACTTATTTGTCTAATAATTAATTGAATCTAATTACTGATTAACTAATCATCAATTAAACTTATTTCTTCTATAATTTTACACTTCACCGTACTTAAAAACTTGGATAGTTTCACAATCATACATTTAAAATATTTAGATATTCAAATTAATTAATAAATAATAAAACATTCATTGTCAAATGCGTCCTCCTCAAGGTATTTGTAGCTGGCCGGTGGGGCTGCCTGTTCATACATGAGTTCTGCACTGACTGACATAGATATAGAGTCCTAATGCTTTGGGCACATTTGAACCAGTTAATTGAATCAGATGAACAGTTTTGTCAGAGTAGTAATACAGAAGTTCTCATAACAGTAGTATGCCCTCGTGCCCTGCTAATTATAAAGCCAAGAAAATGAGAATCTAAATTTAATCTATTCCACCGTGCAGAAATGTCTATAATTCACATCCAATTTCTAATTTTCTCAAGATAGAAGACTGTTTCACTTTACGATTTTAATGGGGTCTTGAGATTATTTTTCTTTTGTCCCATTAATCACTGCAAAATGGCCTGAAGTGGGTTTTAACAGTTACTAATGTAATATGTGAACATTATAGAAATAGAACCTTATAATACACTATCAGTTGCAGGGAATGTAATGTGCAGTATAAAGCATCTTACTGCTGGAAAAACATATTTCTGCCATAATCCGTATCACTACTGATAGTACTGTATCCGTTATCTAGTTGTAAATGGCTTTATGAGGTATACCTTGTAGTGTAGTTATCCAGTAAAATTTGTGGGCAGTTTTGTTTCCAAAGCAATTCCCCAGCTTTACCCAAGCCAGAGTATTTCTTCATCAGATTTTGAATATATCTTCAGCTTGAGTGGCACTAAATTAATCCCATGGGTTTTGGAAGCTGTCTACAGTCCAGTTTTTAATCCTGTTTAATCTAAATGGGAATTCTCCCACCAAATCAATATCAGTGGGCTCCTGTAATTTCTAGCCAGAGGAGTCTAAGAATTCACACTTTCAGATATAGCATTACATTACATTACATTACAGGCATTTGGCAGACGCTCTTATCCAGAGCGACGTACAACAACAAAGTGTATAACCATAACCAGGAACAAGTGTGTCGAAAACCCTAGAGAGAAGTATCGTTCCAAGTGCAGGGAACAACCGCATAGTTCAACTTGGACCCTGTAGGTTAAACTGATTGAAAATGCAGTTTGAAATGAGAACATTACTTTTCTACATGTCTGTGAGCACAAACACTGTGTGTAGGTGCTTAGACAGTAGGCCTTTTGATACCTTAAAGGCATACTATGCAGGATTCTTACCTTGAAATTATTATAAAATTATTATTCAGTCATTTCTATGATGTACTGGCAGTCTCTGTTATTGTGCACATTTGCTGTATCCGTTGAAGCCGTTTGTTGAATCCGCTGAATCCTCTGCCTGTACTTCTTCTAAAATGTGCTTGGGATGTTTCTGGGTATGACACTCTTTTGTGTGTGGGGAGGGGATGGTGTGGCTACAGAGCTTGTTGGGTGTTGGTTTCAGCAAAGAATTTGTAGCTAGCTACTGCAAGGGCAGAGGTGAAGAAGCACAAGTACAGCAAGTCGACAGAGTAAGTTAAAAAACAGAGTCAACCTTCAAATTAATTTTCATAAATGGCAACAGCTGAAGTTCACAAAGGGGATGAAAAGCGAGGTTGAATTGGTGTTTTCTCTTTTTGACCTTTAAGTAACATTACCTCTAGCTATCCAGCTATCTATGTGAGGTAACTAGATAGCCAAAGTCAGGTACTCAGGCTGTGTGGGTATGATGAAGACAGAGATTAATAAATTCTGCATAGTATGCCTTATGTCATTTTTGAAATGTGGAGAGTTTATAGCCTGAAGCCAATCAACATGTGCCCTTTACTTAGACTTTCAAATAATTCACATATATTTAAAAACACAAGTTTTAAAATATATACTTTGGTGAGTTAATTTGGGCGATTGCCAAAATCACCAATGGCATTTTTGGGGAAAAATAATATTTGCATTTAATTAAGTTGAAGTTAAAGACAAATGTTGATCGAATCCAGGCTTATGTTTCTAATGCCAATTATATTTGGGTTCCAGTGGGAGGTTGGTATGCATTTCAGTTTTAATAATGTATGAAATACCAGTGAGAACAAAGTGAAGGAAGAACTAACAGCATGCTGTGAACCTTAATGACCAGCAACTTCAATTTTTATGTAATTAGTTTGTGTTCAATTTACACCAGAGTAGATAAACCAGTAGATTACCGCACTTATGGTTACAAAGGCTTGGAGAACTCCTCTCTCCAGAAATGTACTGTACACAGACCTTTTTGGCTATGCCTCCCATATGACATCATAGCAATTACTGTTAACAGCAGGAAATACTGTAATGTCACATTGAACACAAAAGGTATGACAATAGCTGAAGCACCTTACAGCACACTAGTTATGTCAGTTTATTGTAACTGCAACACTACAGAACTTTATTTTGTATCCTGCCAGTCTGATATTCAAAACATCAACAGAAATTTGGGGAGTTTGTGAAAAAAACTTTGAAGAATTAATAAGTTTCAGGTCTGCTCATTGCTGGTCTTTTTTAGCACCATATGTTGTTAACTGACACAGGAAATCATATCTTGATTTATACACTAAGTATTTTACTGTGGACTGAGCTGCTGCCAGGGATTTGGGCCCCACCACTGCAGGCCACCCCATCCCTGCATAATTACGGCACAATTTTTTGAAAGCCCTGTCAGTCAGGGCCCTTGGAATCTTCCTAACTTCCGTAAAATTAAGTGAGTTGGCTGCCAAGTTATTTATCAATACAAGGCACCTTTTTTTAGCGTTTTAATAAATGAACATGTTTCTCAATGCATTTTAGGCTAATGGGTGTACTATTTTAGGTTTTAGCCAGTTGATTTAGCTTTGTGAGTTTGATTCATGAAATGATGAGCAGACAAGCATCAAAAATTAGTCTGGCTGGGTTAGGTCAATCATTATTATAACTGAACAACATGAGTCCATGAGAATTCATTTTGAACATTCCTGCCTGAAAATGACTTGAAAAACCTGTTAGCTTATGAATACATTTAATGTTATTTAGAGAGGGCCTGAGCATAAAACTGTAGCATTAGCCAATGTCTCATATGGCCCATAGGTGACCTAATTTATGTTTTAACATGCAGTACCGTCAATGTAGTTAACCACATAGTAAAAAGTTAATTCAGCTCTAACAATACACATTGTCCAGCAGGGACCATATGTACACTGTAAGAGTTGATTTAACACTAAATATTTTCATCTATACTTTTATCATATTGGTAATTGTACTGTTACTTAACTACATCTAGTGTCAAGTAATTGCAGCTTACTTAACTACATTTTTAAAGTGGCTTCCCCAACACTGACTCAAATAACAGAACATGAACTGTCACATTAAGAATAAAATGTTATTGAACTGTTCAGATCAAAGCTTGTTCATCTCTTCTACTATGGGTTCTAGGAAATACTACACAGCAAAATTTTGAGAACATGCAGAATAATTTAAAAGCTATACAAACTAAATAACATCTACATTCTAATCTAAGAAAACCTGAGCGACTGAATAAGCCAGAACAATGTTATTGTGTCCATTTGGAAACTAACCCAGCAGATGTCCTCTTGCACTATTGAATTGCCAATGATGTATGGGGGCTAATAAAAGTAACTGTGCAGAAATAATCTTTTCAGGTCACTGCTATGTGCTAGATTCCTTGTTCATAATAGACCTGTTTCTGGTTTCAGCTCTAGGCTCGAAGATTTACACATGGATTATCGACATGATGGAAAGATATTAATATAATAAATTCATCATTTTGGTGCAGCAAATATTGCACCTTTCATAAATAAATTCTTATTTTAGTTGATGCAGCTGCAATATGATTGACCAAATATTTTGATCATAGCAACACTGAACACATTGTGCGACATTTTCTCATTTTGTCCTGCTCTCATTCTGACAACTACGCACAGGAAGTTTTATTGTATTTTTCTCTTGCTTCTCTGTGCTCCAAATTTGCATCCCTTTCTGACTGGCTAAGAATGTGCTGAATAATTCTCAATGTTTATCAGGAAAATTTACAGTATATACTGTTTGCTTGAACTGAAATTGTTTTAATAAATATGTCAGCTTTCTCCACAGTCAGTTGGTTTTCCATCGTTATTCTTAATGATTTCCAGAGAAATCTCTGTGTCTGTGAGGTAAATGTGAAGTGAAGAGTTGTGCTGCTCCTTATAATCTACCATCTTCAAACCCCTATGATTTCACTGGCAGCAAGCTCTCTTTGGGTGTTTTATGCAGTATGACATGAATATATTACAAAAATTACAAGGAGTGAAATAAAAGTTATAAGGCAAAATTCATGAACACTATGTTACTAGGGATTTCAGCATGTTCAAATGATTGTTTCAAATGTTACAGTAATGTCAGGGTAGTTAAATTACACTTTATAGTCTTGAAGAAATTTACATTAATTGCATTACAGCTTGTTACAGCTCAATATAAATTCCATATAAAAAGTTATTAAATGCAATAAGCAGTGCAATAAATTGAACAACTAAATTTAACAATGAGTGATGCATCTCTAACCAACAATCCCTTCCAAACATCACTTACTGTACACACATATGCTCACTCACACGTGCACTTGTGCACATGCACACACACACACACACACACACACGCATGCAATCACACTCAACTTTGTCATCAAAAATAGCTATGTGTTTGTTAAAATCTGGGAGGATTATGGATTTTATGGATTTTGTTATTGGCTTTTTGTCTTGAGTCTTGTCTTGAAAGTTTTTCTTGTTCACCACAGAGGAACTAATATATTTTCCAGACAGTTCAACCTTGTTTTCCTGTCAAGGATGCTGTAGAGATTTAATAACTGTGCCATACTATAGATGAAATAGTCTGCTAAGCTTGTTAGTCGATAGAATGAGATCATTGAGTGCTGCTTCTTGATCCATCCTGTCTATTTAAAGAGCACTTGAACACCTGAGCTTGCTTTCTTCTTTTCGCATTGAAGGCCTAAGCTCTCCTTAACACACTTTATTCCAGGGAGTCTGTCTGCTGGGTCATTAAAATGGCTTCACTTGCATCCTGGACTCTGGAATCAATACGTTCTGTGTTCCTTTTTGTGCGTGTACAATGAAAACCAGTAGCTTAGATGTAATAATCCACAGCTATAATGAAGCTACTGTGCACTTCTCTCTGCTTTTCTCATTGCTTCCCCTGATTAAAGTTTTTTTTTTTTTTTTTTTCAACTGCCAGCAGATATAAATGGTGTCAGAGAGGCATAGCTCATTATGGAGAGCTTATAATGATGCTCTCCTCTGTGCAGGGAGTATCTTGTAAACCAGGTCAAATCTGCGTTTCTCACTGTCCAACCACCTTACTGTTCAGGCACGGTAATGCCCCAATTCATAGCATCACAGTACTGAGTCACCTTTCAGTTCTAGCACTAACTACATCTGTAATATCACTCAACTGATGCACTATGCAGTATTTAACACAACCCTTGCTTATAAATCAATATGCATCTGGAGAACAGCCACTTCATCAAATGATATTAGTAATTGCAATAATGCAGTGCAACTCTTCGTAGCTAAAATAAGTATAAGAAAGAGAAAGAGAAAACTTATGAAAATGATTAGCATCGACAATTCAAATAGTTCTAACAGAATGTGTATCCCTACTTGAAAACTTAATGGGGTAGGGAGGGATTGAGGGGAGGGGGGGTGGGGGTGTGGACTGTCATGCCACCAACTACTGTATCATGGATGCCAACAGATTTCCACCCTCCAGATGAATTGCGCTCATGGCGACTGCCTTTGTCGCCTATGCCTAGACAATGCCTAGAACCGGCCCGGACTTACACATTAGGCGTAATAAGAGACAAGTATCAGTAACTTGTCAATACATGTTTGGGGATCATTTGCCTCTGGGGAAAAGGGTAGAGAAAGATGAGGGAAACATGGATGCAAATTGATGTCATGATTGAGAGTATGGTAAGGCATGATATGTGTAGATTATATACCCTGTGGCCTAAGTGACCTATGCTCCTGCTCCACAGCATGATGTCAGAGATCTCCTGGAATGTGTGAAGGCTAGATGAGGTTAAGGACTGTGGCAAGGAAAAAGGGGTGGTCTGCGTGAAATTACAGCGTTCAGACTGCAATTCACATTTTTAAAGGTTTAACCCTTTGTTCATTGTTTTTGAAAGGTACATACATTGTCTTTGGTCTTGTTGCCATAGATTGTGGGATACTGTTCAGCCTGTGGCAATTTCCCCATGTCACCAAGGTGGCATTTTAATATGCTCACCATATCCAGCTCAATACGATGCAGGTGCTGTCTGGGGCTTAGCATGGAGACTTCTGCACCCCAGAGCCTAGGCTAATGTGTACAATATCAGTGCAGCTCCACTGATTCACATGGTTAAACAGAACCATTTCTGGGAGCCGGGGGCAGTGCTGCCAGCTGGAGGTTGAAGTGCTAATGTCAATTTGTGCAACAATACACATCTCAACTATGGTCCATTGGTTTCAAAACAAATAAATTGCATGTCAGCTTTTATTTTGCCACTGCAGTGAATTGAAATTGCACTTGTTGTCCTGGAAGGGATCCTCAGAAATGTCCCGATCTTCATTTGCATAGATCAGACAGATTAATTTACTCATCTTTTGAAATTCCTGACTAAAAATGAAACAGAAACAACCGCAGAGCACAATCATCTATTATTTAAGTGGGGGGAAAAGGCAGTTTTGTGAGTGTCTCGATTATGTTTTAAACCAAAGGTCCCTTATCCTGCTTGTTTTCTGTAAACTACCACATTCACCTGCAGACTTATCCAACAGCTCTATACCTTTCCAGAAACAACAAGCAGAAACAACTGAAATGTGATTGAGGCAATGTAAAAAAAAGAAGAATTAATAGACAATTTTATTGTTACACCAGTTTTATAATAATAATAATAATAATAATAATAATAATAATAATAATAATAATATAGCACCTTTGATACAGAGTATGTAGCTCAAAGTGCTTTGACAGATTAACACAATCATACCACAATATCAGAACAAAACCATATCACCAAATCACAATGAACCATATCACAACAATGAATAAAACAAAAATAAATAAATAAAATAAATAAATAAATAAATAATTAAAAGGAGTAGAAAAGTGTATCTTTAATTGTATGCCATGTTAAAAAGGTATGTTTTCAGCTGTTGTTTAAAAATGTCTTCTGAGTCCACCTCTCTAATACCTTTTGGCAGGAGGTTCCACAATTTTGGCACGTAGTGGATGAAGGCGGCTTCCCCAATTTTCTTTTGGGGAACCTTTGGTGCAATAAGAGACAAGTATCAGTAACTTATTGAATGTATGGATTAAAATCTTGGCCAGGCCCTTTCTGCATGGGGTTTTCATGGTCTCCTTGTATCCGTGTAGGTATCCCCTGGGTACTTCTCCCACAGTCCAATGCAGGTTAGGCTCATTGGAACAACAATGAGACTGAACCTTGGACAGTCTAGAGTGCCCACAGGTATGAGTGTGGAAGTGAATAGTGCGTGTGCCCTGTGATAGATTGGCGACCTGTCCAGGGTGTATTTCTCCCGCTCGACCAATGCATGCTGGGATTGAGTGAAAGTACATCTTACAAGTATGCCATATTAGTCATATGGGGGCTGACAGGTACTGCATATGATGCAGCCAATGTTTCATATTCGCCTGAATGATCTATTACAAATAGCTTTGTGGAGCCCCCAGCAGGTCAGCTGTTGAACTGTTGCAGGTCTAAATGAACGTGTGTCCTTGACTGGAAAGATACACATTGACTTCCTGGCAGTAACTCCAGAGTTTATTTTCTTTATTACTGTACATTTCACTGCAAGGGGCTGAAAGAAGTCAACTATGGGAATGAATATAAACAATGTTTACTTTACTTCTAAATGAAGCACTGTGTTTTATTGCTTATTATGATACAACTGAGCTTGATTGCGTTTGATAATGTGACTCTGGGTGCAACTACAGCCAGTTCATAAGAAAAGAAGCACCCAAAATTTTACATTCAGCGCTGTCGAAGAGAAGTTGCACATGTCTTTGAGAGTCAATCATATATGAGAGAAAACTATTAAACACTGATATAGGTTGTGAAAAAGAAATATTTGAATCTGAAATGCCGTGGAACTTTTCATTGTTCAAATACTTTATATTATGAACCTTAAATCCAGTCATTTCTCCTCAGAAAGCCAATTTCTTTCACATCAGGCTGTTAATGTTTTCATAGGGGGCCATATTCCTGCAGGGTTTAGAGTTATCTTTCAATTAGCACTTCATTTACACCTGGAGCTGCAGGTGAGATGACCTCTTTTCCAGAATAATTACTTTAGTTCAATAACAAAGAGCTCACATGGACCCCTGGCCCTGAAAAAAGGTGTTTTACATTGCCTATCTTTGATTTTATGCACATCAATGTTTTTACAATACCCGTGAGCCTAATAGCATTTTAGCTCGTTAAGTGTTCTTGAATACATTCAGCACAGTTCCCAAAGTAATTTTTCAATTAAAAATATGTGTGAATATAATCATACAGAAAGCATAATCATGTACTGGCAAACCACTGAAATATCAATAGATAGCAGTTAGATATTTGTCTTCATGATCATAGTGTTTCAAGTTCCTTTGGAAAACTTATGAAGAAAAGAAAATCAAATTAAAAAATGTACTCATTAAACACATATTCAGCAGTTCATTGAATCCAGGCCAAGGTTAATTATTAGACTTCTCATATATAAATAAACCAAGCGGCATCAGTCTATATCTTACCATACTGCTCTTTGTCCCTAACTTGAAGGCATACATTTGTGCAAGTGTTGCAAGTCTGCTTCAGGCAATACGCTTGTTGATAAAAGTAAGTACATGCTGTGCAGAAATAATAATAAATAGAAGCTGAATGAGACCTATATGTTTATTATAAGCACAAAATGTTTTAAGTTCCTACAAAATGTTGCATTTACCAAAGTATGACAAACCTGTTCTTTTACATCTGCAAGCATCTGGGGAATGGCCACAATACTGTAGGAGATATAGTAATTTATTTACAATTTCAAGCAGTTAAAAAAGCACCACCTGCACATGAGCAGTCCTGAAATGATTCACGCACCAGCTCCTGCCTTGCACAAATTGTCTAAATGTAGTATGAGAACTACAGTAGGTACTGGTTAACCCTGGTGTCATTTTGAACCAGGTTCCTACAGTCTCAGATTTGAGCTAGAGTCACATGCTTCTGAAGTTTTTTTTTACCAAAAAAAAAAAAGAAAAGAATATATATATATATATATATGGACGGACCTTCAAGAAATAATATTCATTTATGATTTCATACAAAAAAAATGTGTGAAAATAACAGCTTTTTATTTGTTTCAATGTTTTTTATGCTAATTTGTACACCTTTTACAATCATCTTGTTTCTCGGTTGCATTTGATACATTAATTTCCATGCAAATGTACTTTACTTATTCATAGTATGCAGTTTTTTTAATTTAATGATTATTTGTATCTGTGTAGTATATATCGCTTTCAAGCAATAATATACTGTATTTTTGACTGGCCAACTGGCCAGTGTAGCAACATTGAGCTATAAGTGCGTTCTAATCTTCTAGTCACATATGTATTATTGTGAAGGGTATAATTTTTGCTTTCTCTTCCACCTTTTTTCTCTTGATTTATCAGTTTTTTTCTGGGATGTAGTGATTTTAAAGTCTGTGAGCTGCTGTATGGCTAAAAACATCTATTTTTGTTAGTGCCATAAATGAATGGTCTATTATATGAGATACACTCCTTAGTTCCGAGCCATTCTGTTTAAATAATTGCACTGGCTAAAAGTGTTACTGCCTGTCACAGTTACAGAGACTTTCCTATGACTCTGATGAAAATGGACCAAGAGCAATTAACATGTGTGGCAGGCAGCTTCCCTTTGAAGCATTATGATTCTCACACTGCGAGAAGGATTGAAAGAACTACTGAGAAGAGTACTACAGATGAAAGATAAGGATAACAGAGGACTCTGCAGTATTATCGTCACATCGCACTATTCTTTCTGAAAAAGTAAAAGTGTGAGTCTAAGAACTGGGAATGAGGATGAATGCAGCCATGTATCTTGCCACTCCCCATTATTAGAGGGCAGTGATAAGAATACTCTACCTCTCCAGTGTAGTCCTCAGGAACATAGCAATAAGCTCAAGATTTTTTATACAAATCGCACTGTATTAGAGCCTTTTCACAATTTCTTTGTTCAGAGAGCTCTACAGTTAAAACATTGTGTTAATTAGCAAATATTCACAAAAGCCACTTTCTGGTGTGAATTCATTATGCTTTTCCATTTCACATCTGTTTCTATTTAATTGAGCTTAGCTTTTTTACAAGATTTTTCCCCCCGAAAATAAACATTAGAAGAACCATTTGCTGTGTCTATAAATTTAAGAGTTTCATTACATTTCATTATTTAACTGCATTCAGATACATGTTCTATTTCTGATCTTTCTTATTTTACAGGATTTTTAATATTAGGAATACCAGAGAAGTAAAACAACAATATATTAATAACTTTCTTTGTTTGAATATTCATCAGAATTTATACTTCATATTTTTTTCACTGGTTATTGGTTTGTTTCCCAGATCTTGGCAAACATTATCATCTTCATCTGTGGAAACATGGCTGGGGCTTACCACAAACACCTAATGGAGCTTGCCGTGAAGCAGACCTACCAGGATACCTGCAACTGCATTAAGTCACCTATCAAGCTGGAGTTTGAGAAACGTCAGCAGGTACAGCCTATTTACAGTACAGGTTCTCCTGTAATCTATATAACAGCAAACATGAGTATTAGTGTAAAATAATCTAATTACAAAATAAGTATAATTTAACACGTAATCATGTTTGTTAATCATGGCTTAGACGGACAGAATATTTTCAAAATATATGTAAGTTTCTGGGCAATATAAATGTCATCAATATTATTTCATGCCTTATATGAATGTTATATATAGTATATAATGTATAGTGATTTTTGGTTTACACTTGTTTTACTTGAATGCTACCGTTATACTTCTGGGTTGAACTTCCCACTCAGCCTTGCTGCTGCATCCCAGCTAACAATTATTAATGTTCCCCTAACATTCTCGTTAGATTATGGGAACATTAGCTTGGAATATACGACAAATTTTTCACATGTTCCCAGAACATTTTTTTCCAAATTTATAAGAACGTTCTTTGAAAACATTCTTGGAATGTTTTGACCCAACATTCTTACCGTGTTTCCCAGCAACTAAGGCTACACACAGCACTTTACAGTTAATGGCTCTCATTCACCCATTCACACACACACCAATGACAAATGCAGCCATGCAAGGCACCAACTCATCGGGACCAACGAGGCTTTCATCTTGCTCAAGGACACTTGAACACTTTTTTCCTAGGGGGGCCAGGGATTGAACCGGGAACTTTACGATTTGCCCCTCTGTTATTGCGTATTTGTCACAAAATCTGAGTGGTTTCAGATCTTCATAGATTTAATATCAGACAAAGGACGACTGAGTAAATGCAAAACACATTTTAAAATTATTATTTCATTTATGTAATGAAAAAAGTTATCAAACACCCATATCACCCGTGTGAAAAAGTCATTGCCCCCTTAAACTTAATAACTGGTGGCACCACCTTCTGGAGCAATAACTGCAACCAAATGCTTTACTCCTACGGCTCAGAATTCACTTTTCCTTCAAAAATGGCAAGTCATCCTGGTTCTGAGGCAGCAACGCATCCCCACACCATCTCACTATCACCACGTTTGACTGTTGGTATGATGTTGTTGTTGTGAAATACTGTACTTGCTCTACACCAGACCAATGGGACCTGTGTTGTCCAAAAAGTCCCACTTTTAACTCATGGCTGTCTTCAGTCAACTGAATCATGGCTGTCTTCAATAGGCTGAATCTAATTATCAATTAAATTTGGTTGATTGAGTAATTGATTGATTGGGCAATTACTTTTTCACATGGGTGATATGGGCGTTTGATTACTTTTTCATTAAAATAAATTAAATAATAATTTTGAGATCTGAAGCCATTCAGTGTGGCAAATATACAATAATAGAGGAAATCAGAAAGGAGGCAAAAACCTTTTCACAGCGCTATATATATTTAGAATCCAGAAGTATGCATTCCATGATTGTGTCTGTGCTCAGGAAATTGGCCCTCGTGTCGATGTATTGTGGAGATGAATGTATAAGTTAAAGGTGAAGTGATTTCTGTGAAGAGAGTGCCTATGAGTCATGTTGCTGAACCAAGCAGTTTTTTCTGTAATATCCATATTGACTGTATAATTTCCCTAACAGAAAAACTACAGCAGACGGTGTGAAGCACCATTCAATCACCTCAAAATAGAACTTTGATGTCACTCCCCAGTTCCATAGCACAATAACCATATGGACATTTCTCTGGCATTAAAGTCAACTGTGTTGCTGTTGTGCTTTACTAACACCCATAGGTAAGGGCAGCACTAGGAGCTCATTTTTTATTGAAGGGAAAGTGTGGCATCTACTGGGGCTTTTCAGGAAGGGACCTTCCGTCGCTGAAACTAACTAAGCCATTCCGCATGCAGCATGCCCGATCACAGCACCGAGAGTTTGGCACTTTTCAGGGTTCCCTACCAAAATAACCACAATGACTCTCAGCCCTTAAAACATTATTTTCTGTACCTTTTTCCAACAGAAAACCCCATTTCAATAAACAGAATTTGCGAACAACTTCACACGTCCACACAATAAAGCCTCAAACTTAGGGGTTTTGCGTTTTTCCTGTCTTCTTCTTCTTCTTCTTCGTTTTCCTGCCTGCTTCCATCATCACAAATGCTCCAGGCCCACAAAGAATACGTCTCCCCATTGGACATTGGTACATTAGCCAAATAAATAGATTGGATACACAAAATGGACATTTATACAAATGCACGCTTTTAAAACAACAAATTTTGCGTTTGACTATGGAACTTCTTGGACAAGTGACAGACCAGGTGACATGAGGTGCTTAAAATCGCATAGCAGTTACCACTGAAATCATATCATCCATGACCCAGCCCAAAATGGCAAAATTTTGTTGTTTTTAAAACTGTCCTGAAATTCACAAGCGATATTTGTGTTATGACAAACCATCATTGAAAATATGTTATGACTTATTTTTGCACTGCTTTTCACAGCACCTTGATGAAAGTGAGTTTAACAAAATAAGCTAAATGTTTTGTTCAACCAGTGAACCTGACCAATCTCTGACACATTGATGCACTGTTATGAGGCTGTGGCAAGAGTGGATGTTTTGCTGAATTATATTTTATTATTTTTATACACTCAATCGTATTATCATTGCAGCAACACCCTTCATCAGTTCAGAGAACACAGCCGAAGAAGCTTGACTTCCAAGCCCCTTGCTGCCTGTCATCACTTTTATCACTTTGTAGTCATTGCACCAGTCATTTTATATTATTGTTCAACCCCCCCCCCCCCCCCCCCCCCCCACACTGCCCCCGGCTCATGTTTTCCTTTATGTCTGGAAGTCAGCTGCATACATGTGGGCTACAGAGTGCATCTTACTTGGATGGAAAGACTGAACAAATTACAAAAAGAACTTATTGAATATTGACATCTGAAGGACTAAATTGCCACTTTAAAGTGAATGCTGATTTTGCAGTAGGGGGCAGGATATGTAAATCCACATTACTTCCCATACACAAATGCTGCCCTTCATAACTAATCTGGTACGTGGCTGGCAGATGATGGGGTGCATTATTAAAGTGTGTATGGATCCAAAAGTAAAGACAATTCTGCCATACTGTATGAAAGTATTTGCCCCTTCCTGATCTCTCTATTATTGTGTATTTGTCGCACTGAATGTTAACACAGTTAACACAGAACACATTTATTAAATGATCATTTCATTCATTTAATGAAAAAGTTATTAAACACACATATAATCCATGTGAAAAAGTAATTGCCCCCTTTTTACACCTGGTTACACCACTTTTAGCAGCAATAACTGAAACCAGATGCTTACTATAATTAGTTATCAGTCTTTCACATTGCTGTGGAAGAATTTTAGCCCACTCTTCTTTGTTGAACTGATTTAATTCAGACAAATTGGTAGGTTTTTGTGCATGAACTGCTTGTTTCAGGTTCTAGTCAGGACTTTGACTAGGCCACTCTAAAACTTTCTTCAAACTTGGCCAAATTTTGATATCAGTACTTTTAATGGCAGATTTTGCAAGTTTGAATTAATGACTTATAGACAGTGCTTTGTATATTTGTACGTAAGTTGGCATTTTTTGTACAGTGAAAATGGGTGTGTTTTTTATTTTTTTGCTTAAACCAAAGACATGACAGTCAACGCCACCTAGACTTTGCATTCAGTAATAGGTAATGCAGTAATAGGTCTCCATCTTTTCCATGCTCAGCATTATACTTTCAAAGATAAAAGACATGGTAGCCTATATAACAGGGAAGATTAGCCACCTGCTGATGACAAAGGCAGCCACTAATCGACAAATTCCAGGTACAGTGGCAACCTTGCATTTGCAGAGGAGGGACAAAGTGTACCAGCGCCAATGAATGTGAATGAAAGAGAAAGATTAAAAACCCTCCCAATATAAAAAATAGGACAAAATATGACAAGCTGCCCAAAGCCAAATTTCCCTGCAACAATTACATAAAAAATAGCCCAATTACCCAATCTTTCAAAACTGACTGGTGTTATGTGGCTCAGCGAGACAGTCAAGTTGGGGGACACTATGCAAAATGTGAGGAGGCAGTCAAACAAGGTGTATTTCAGGGGTGCCCTTACATGAGGGAACTGTGTATGCCAAAAAAATACAGTTCTACAACAGTTCAGTGAGTCATCTGCGAGAACAAATGCTCTCAGCTAGAGGAAGGTTAAACGACACAGCCGGGTACGAAAAACTTGTTTATGAACTCAAAGTTCTCCACCCGCAATACTGGCATGAGAATTTACTATCGCTCTTTAAAGAGACTTAAATAATTGAAAGTCTTAGTAATTGTTTCAGAATTTGCAGCTGAGAAACAATTTGTGCTTTCAGATTTATCACAGACACATCAGGATGACAAGTTACACAATCCTTGAAGAATCTTTCCAGATTCAATTTCCAGCTTATGCTGAAATACACAATAATATAAACTGTTGATCGGATAAAGAATCTGCACACCCAGTTCTCAAGGCCTTAATTGTCTACTGATATGAAAGGGAAGCACAAAAACCTGCAAGATGCTGCAACCCTCCAGGACTTTGACACCCTGCTTTAATATATCTCAAATTTCCCCACATTCTCTTCAAAGAACAGACAAGGTGATTGATTTTGATTGCAAATGAAGTCTAGAAAAGAACCTCTCACTGACTTGTATAGGACCCCTTAGGCCTACGTTCTGGTAGAAGCTAAATAAGGTTTGATTGATCCACCTGTTTCAAGGGAGCATTCCCTACCTGTATGGGTGTATTGTTCCTTTGAACCCTGGAGGAAATAGTATTCTCTAAACATGGGGATTTCTTTGTGTGAATTGTTAACTGTCTATCTGCACAGCATACTGCTCACCGCACAAGGAGAATATGAAATGTGGTTTTATTGGACAATGAATTTATGGCACTTTTAAGGTGTTTTCATGTTGTCTTAATTGACAGGGTGTACATATCTTACAATTGTCATTCATCAAAAAGCAGCATTCACTCTTTGGTAGCTTATACTGGTACCATCTTAGGTTATATTATTAATACACCATGTTTGTATAAGTCAAAGATCCTGCAGTCATTACAGGTAGTATATTTATTTTTGATGTTCTGATTGGCATTGGTTTTGAACAGCGGAATATCATGCCACTCTCAGCACCAGCATGTCTCATTGGATGGACAGCAATGTAAGAACTAGCAAATAGGGGTTCAACATCAGTTCTGTGAATCGCTGCTTCTCAGAAAAAAACATCAAATTAGTCTTATTAGTTTTATTAGACTGCAGATTCACCAGCCTCAGGACAGTAACATGTCTACAGTTTGACGCCATAAACAAAGGCTGTTTGTGTCTGCATATGATGCTTTCTCTGTTTTAAGAGAGAGAGAGATCCCTATAGAATTGCATCAGGGAGGAACCGTAATCACAGTGTCTGTGCTATGGTGACAGGTCACTCTTAATTAATTGTCTTTTTATAGATGCATCCGTAGTGGCTTAGCATGCACTAAAAACCTTCCTGCTGCCAACCCCCCAACTGACATCCTGACTCTGACACTAAGACAGACTTATAAACCTAATAGCCTAAAAATCAAACTGACAATATCAAAGTGCAGTGGCTACTCCGAACTTACACTGACTGCAGGAAACCTGTGAAATTCATGATTCCAATGCTTATAAAATGTGGACCTTTCTGCCCTTAGACTAGTGCAAGTACTGAGCCATAGGTTCTGAGCCGCAGCTGTACAGTTCCTTATCAGGGTGAACTCGCAGCTGCCAAGCTATCCCAGTTTATAAAATATATGGGCAAATAATGGATTCTGATTTGTTCCAAGGGTGTACTATATTGTAACTTATTACTTATGATAAATGTGTTTTGATTTTTACTAATATTCTCTTCATTGTTCAATATGCTGCTTTCGAAATCAAACCAGTTGCAGGGCAACATACCATCTTTTGTGTTTTAAGATCTCTATACAAGCTGAGCACTTTATACCTTATCATCATTTACTACCATTTAGACACTTTATAGCAGCTCTATAAAGTGGTAGCATTTCCTTCTTTATCATAATCTGCCACCATTTCATAAGCAACTAGCTCCACACAGGGCAGAGTGCTGTGTTCCTTATCATCAACCATTATTTATCAGACAGCTCCAGACCAGCTGCAGCGAGGAATGCATTCATCATGCTCTTTTATGCTGTTTCCTAGGTTTACAACACTGTATCCAGCTGATATGCTGGTCGTGTCTGTTTAAACAGGTGTGATGTACAGCAGTGCTGTAGTATCTTGTACTGTAACACTTGGAGCATTTAAACAGGCCATTCTTTTTTCTCCAACTACTCTTTAATGTTACATCTTTGCATACCTCATGCATGCATGTTTCTTTTTTCCTCTTATCCAACATCTGCATATCACACCCTGATGTATTTAACAAGAGAGATTCTTTTTTTTTCCTTTTTTTTTTTTTGAAGGGTCGACGATGTGCTTTCTTATTAACGAGCTTATCTCTAATGGTCCATCTCCATTCATGGTTTTTGATCAAGATGAGGAACAGGACATCACTCCTCTAGAGACTTCCTCTCTGCTTGGTGTGTTTTAATCATCACATGTTCTGCTTTGCTCTTACTTCAGTATGCCAAGTTGTTCATTTAACACATATTTATATGTGCATGCAGTATGAGGAATGTTACCTCGCTCAAAAACCACAGTACATCATTTTAAAACAGTACTACTTACTGGCATGTACTACCTGCCAATGACATACAGAGTTATGCTGCTCTAGGTGCATTTTCCTTTTGAAAACCATCCATAATGATCTCATCAAGTAATTACTGGCAAAGGTTTACACACCGATTCTCTGAGCAGATAAAAGTGTTTTTTGTTCATATGTATAGTGTCAGAAAAGTTGGATTCTTTACAATTTATAGAAATAATTATACAATTATAGAAAATGATGCTAAATGAATGTTTGCTAAACTTTGTATGTATTAGATTATCACCTGCATTTATTTCAATCAAGGGAACTGAACTGGCATTCTATTCTATTCATAAGTTGTAGTACTTCCATTGAATTATAAATGATGCTAAATTAATATTTGCAAAAATTTCAACGCTTTATTTCTAACTCTATACCTTAAAAAATAACAATTTAATGTTAGATTACATTGCATTTCACTTGGCAGATGCTTTTATCCAAAGCGACACACAATAACAGCATAGTGAAGGTCATTGGAACTACAGGACACAGGTCAGATATGGTAGTTACAATTTTCATAAAGTACCAGTTATCCATAGCCATGAACATACACATATTTATATTGCATTTTAGAAAATAAAGAAGCTAATATTTGGATAGGCTACAGATAGCTTCATGAAAAAGTTATTTGCTTTACCAGTGTATTAGCTAGCTATGCTAGACCTATGGACTGCTAATGTCACTTATTCCATACAGGATACCGTGTTTACATCCCAATTTTAACTTAATTGTCAAGAATAGCTAAATACCACAGGAGGACACAAACACAAAATACCTGCAATAGCACTTTGATTTTCCCACACGCTCAGGGGAGCACTCTGTGTAAAGATTGTTATAACACTGCCTAATTACTTTTATCGTCTATATGGAATCATTCATATTGCTAAAATTGTATTTTCAACATCTCTGACCATCTCACCTCTTTGCTTGACATTTTGCTTGTAGGTGTGAAGCTCACATCTAGCTTTTTTCTCTTTTTGTGTGGATTTCAAACCATCCAATTTCCCTTGGTGAAGCAAAAGGGTATTAAGATTCAAGTTATAAATAATGAAATAAACCTTTTGAAATCTTTTTGGTTCCCCCTTTTTATGTCTTTGAATTTTCTGTTGTAGGAACGTTTGTTGCTGTCACTGCTCCCAGCTCACATTGCCAGGGTGATGAAAGCTGAAATCATTCAGAGATTACAGGGCCCCAGATTTGGCCAGGTGGAGAACACCAACAACTTCCACAATCTGTATGTTCAGCGGCACACCAATGTCAGGTACTGCCACCTACACATCCTTGCACAGCTGATGTACATTTTTTCAGCACTGTTTGTTTTTTTTCACACCATTTTAATGAAAACTTTGTAAAATAAGTAGTCTCACGTATCCTTTTCCCAAAATGCCCAATAAGGTAATTGTGTTTAGTTATAATGGCCATCACCCTAATTCCTCATGGTTGTGAAAGGCTGAGGCTCCACACGTTTCAAATGGCGTTAAGGGTTCTGGTGTTTGTTTTATATTTGTAGAGAACTGAAATTAATTCTACTGCTGACCCCTCTAGGGATAATGGGTTTTCAAGGGCTTTTCTTCTCCCTGTTACAAGGAGAGCAATGATGCGAGGAGCACACAGACAAGGCAAAGGCATGAAATGTTTTTGAAACAGTACCCCTACAGAGTTCCATTTAACTGCATGCTGCAGTGTCCATTATCATCAAATGCATATCATTTGGACCTATAAATCACTGGGAATGTTATGTGCGATAATATGAATGATAATGTGTTTGCCATAAAGTAAAAAACTATATTTACAATGTTAAGGAACATTAGCAGTGAGTTTCTGACAAATAATCTGGGACATTCTATTTTTCATATGGCTGATAAAAATGCATCAACCAAGTATATATCATTTGTGATCTCATTTAATTTTGTTAAGAATTATATTAAATATCAACTTTTATCAATCTACAATATCTTCCAAATAATTAAAAAGAACAGCCACTATTATTAGCTATATTCAGCTAGAGGAAGTCATCGGCTTACACTTTCATCAGTGGATCTGTATTTTTAATTACCTTTACTTTTTCATCTAGTTTTCTCATTTAGTGAACTAGATTTTAAAATTTTTTATTAATATGAATATAGCATATGAGAACTGTACTGCCTGGCATGTTTCATTTTGCCAAATTTAGGGAGTGGTTTTAGGGTTTTGGCAAATTTATGGTGTTTCCATCTTGTTTCATAGTATCCTGTATGCAGATATTGTGGGATTCACACGTCTTGCCAGTGACTGTTCCCCAGGAGAGCTGGTGCATATGCTCAATGAGCTCTTTGGCAAATTTGATCAGATTGCAAAGGTAAGTACCACTCTTGCCCGCAGCCTCTCACTCCAGCGAAGTGTACCCCTGTGAGGTCATTCAGCGGTAATGCATTAGGGGCGGGTATCTGTGCTCTCAAGGGAAATAAGCCATTTGATGTGCTTTGATGCTGGAAATTAAGTGAAAGTATCATGCTCAAAAAGTAGCCCAATCATAGCCATCTGAACTTCTTTTATTATTTATTTTTCGTTTATATTTTTTACCATCCAAACTCACAAACAAAGCTATACAGAGACTTAGTAGCTCTGATTTCTGCCTAATAATAAAGTAAGCAGGTTAAATTATTTTGTTATACAAATAAGATGTGTTATTTTTCCTTCATAAGAGAGTTATCAGCATTACCAAGTATGGCAAATCAAATATTTCTTTTTGATATTGGCCCCAGATTTTCCATATCTTGCATCCCTAAAAATTTAAAGGATGTCATACCAAACACCATTGATGCTGTACGTAGCTTTTCCAATGATTAGAGGCTTCAAGACATTAATTAATTTCCTCATTATTTCCATGCATGATCACTTGTTTTCCCTGTTTGTGTATAATAACACTCACACGGGTGTTTTTTTTTTAGGAAAATGAGTGTATGCGGATCAAAATTCTTGGCGACTGTTATTACTGTGTGTCAGGCCTGCCAGAATCCCTGCCAAACCATGCTAAAAACTGTGTGAAAATGGGCCTGGACATGTGTGAGGCTATAAAGTGAGTATATGGACCCTCTGTATGGGTAGAAATTAGTGCTACTAGAAATTAAATTTAAATTGCATAACTTGAATTTGTACTGTAATAATTTGAATTTTTTTATTTTTAAACTTAATTATTGAATTATTGCATTTAAAAATTTGAATTACATAACATGACTATTCAAAATGGACTGTAATGGTTTTAAATTGAATTTTTGAAATTGAATATGGTCTTCATTGCATTCGATTTCAATTTTAATTCCAAGTCAAAAATTCAAATTCAGTTTGCTTTCAAATTCAGTTCTTTGAGTTCAATTTCAGTTTTCTGCAATGCACATCCAGATACTTGGAAAAGCAAACAAGATAAGGTTCAGTCAAACACAAAACAGCGGTCAGCCCCTTAAGCAATATCAATATTCTTTCTGTTTTCTTTTGGTATTGTGATGGCGGGCAGAGCACATAACAGACCTTGATGCCAACAATTTTTAAACGTGGATGACCAGAGATCAAACTCACAAGTAAGCTACGTAAATCTAGCCACAATAAGACTTCCAATTTTAGGCTGCTGGTATGTATTTGCTAATTTTTTAACCAACAAATTTTAACTAACAAATTAAGTTCTTGTTGCGCTGTTTAAGATCTTACAATTCTGACTGTAGCTGATGGCTCACATTTAGGGAATTTAGAATTCTGAGCATATCAAATATCAATAGAAAAAATATTAGTGCCATATAATTTGCTGACTGCTGTTTGTAGTTTGACTGACTTTACTTTTTCAATGTACTCGGTTGTGTGTTACAAAAAACTGAAGCTGAATCTTAAGAACTGAATTTGAAACATATTGAATTTGATTTTTTAACTTGAAATTAAAAGTGAAAACTGAACACAATGAAGACAAATCCATTTCAAACCTGTGCATTTATTTCAAATAATAAAATACAAATTCAAGTTATGCAATTCAAATTAAATTTCTTCTGCCACTAATTTCTTCCCATACCACTAGCCTTTCTGTTAACACTCAAGACATGTTGCTTGCAAACTGTTGATAAATCTTTGAATATATATTTAATGTTAATGTTTAGGACAGTTTGTGAAAAACACCTCAAGTACTGATTCACAGTAATGGTATTTTTATCTTAGCTAATGTTATGCATTTATCAATGCAGACTCAACAAGCCTATTTTCATATACTCAAAAAGTTCCCACACATTTTAAAATCAGAGCAGAGCACCCCAGACACGAGGCACTAGTTTCCATGTATCTCTGCGGCCACAGGTATGGACGCTCAGAGTAAACATGGCATGAAATGGAAATAGGTAAGATAAGTGAGGAAAAGCCAGCCCATTTCTGAGTGAACAGAGAAAAGTAAATTGCACAAGGGATTTACAGTATGTCCCAACCAGCACAGCCCTCTGATATTTGTTCACATATGTGGCGTCCATTTGGCAGTGTGCATTATAGAACTTGTGAATGAATCAACAGAGATTTACAAACATGAGGCACCTCCATTTTCTGCCTGAAAACAGTTGTGGAAGCTCCCACAAACACAGATATGAAGAGCTCCCTGTTGGATTCTGTTACGGAGACAGTTTCCCAGTCATTATAGAACAATTATAGTTATTGTTATATTGTACTACCTGTTATAACACAGGCTTGGTTGCCCTTAAAGATGTCAGAAATAAGAGAGCGTGCTATTTAAAACAGTTTGTTCAGGGGAAAGCAAATATTTTCTTAAAGATCGTTAAAGATCACCTTTATCTAAAGTATCTGAGAATTGGCAAATTATTTTTATGCTCCGTACATTCTATTGATGTACCTCTTGTTTGTTTAAAGCTGATCCTAGCCGGTCAGACACATCTCTGAGCTTTATGGACATATCATAAACTGTGACGTTATCTGCACTGGTTTGATAGCAGTTTCTAATTAGTAATCAATATAGTTCACAGCGACATCTCATTTGAATTCTGTTCAATTTTATTTTATTTCAGTAGCGCTTTCTGCAAAGTCAGTGCCACAAAGATGCTTTACAGAAAACATTGTGAATGACTAGGCCTGACCCCCCTAAACATAGTGAGATAAATATTGTCAAGTGGAAAGAAAAACTCTCAAAAAGTGGCAAGTAAAATCTAAGAAGCCTTAGAAAGAGGCAATGTATTTAGTACTGACAAATTTATTTACGATGTATACTTTATGCATCTACAGGTATATATTTTCCTACTATCTTCTTGTAAGTATTGTTAATGTATTCCAATAAAACGCTACAGTATGATCATGAAGAGCAAAGCCCTAGTAATGTGACATACATATTTCTGTTCTGCACGGCAGGAAGGTGAGGGACGCCACTGGAGTAGACATTAACATGCGGGTCGGAGTTCACTCAGGAAATGTCCTCTGTGGAGTTATTGGTCTTCAGAAATGGCAATATGATGTTTGGTCACATGATGTCACATTAGCCAATCACATGGAGGCTGGTGGGGTACCTGGGTAAGCATGCTTGATGTTTGCACAACAAAATTATTGTCACTTGCTGCTTATTTAATTTCCATCAGTGAGATGTTTTTTTTAATTCAATATGTGCATATATTAACAGCATTGTACGTGATATTTGTAAATAAGCTAGAAAATAATCATTTGCACAATACCCCCTGGTTAATGGGAAGACAATTTTAAAAAAAGAAAAATGCATGAGGGTCATCTGTTCACACATTTTACATACTGTGAACAAAGTGAGCCTCATCTGTTCATTCATGTATGATCCTGTGAAATAGTTGATTGCCATAGTTCACAAGTGTGAGCCTGTGAAAAAGACAACTGTCATGTGTTGACATTTGGCGATCCTGTGAAAGATACGAATGGCTCTGTGTTCACGTGCAATACTGAGGAAGAGATGACTGGTGTGTGCTCTGGTCAGGCGGGTCCACATCACCTCTGTGACACTGGAGCATCTGAAAGGGGCATACAAGGTGGAGGACGGGGACGGGCAGGAACGGGATCCCTATCTGAAAGAGCACGGGGTCATCACCTACCTCGTTATCAACCCAAAGGTACCTTCAGAAATGATCCATGCAGATTGAAGGGTGAGCAGAGTACTATAGGTGCATTTTCTGCCTGTTACTAGAGGCTTGAAGAGGTTCAGTCACATTGATGGACAAGCACGATCACATGATGTTCTGAACAGTTGAACAGTTGGCTCTGATTAAGGAATGAGGCTTGTTGCAGTCTGATGGGTGTTTTACCTGTTGGACCTGCAGGCGGACAGACGTAGCCCACAGCACCACTACCGGCCCCGGCACACACTAGATGGGGCCAAAATGAGGGCGTCAGTGAGGATGACCCGTTACCTGGAGTCCTGGGGAGCAGCCAAGCCCTTTGCTAATCTACACCACAGGGACAGCATGACCAATGAGAATGGCAAGATCAACACCGCTGTGAGTGACTGTCTGAAAGAAGTGAGGAGACCACCTTGCGACATCATGGCTACATTAGCATTTAGTGTCCTCCGAAACTGTCTGAGAACTGCCACACATTCTGCAGAAAGTAGAACACAGCCTGTCTACAACCCATAGTTATACATAGAGTGAATTAGCTCACGTAGAGCCACATACTCCTAACGTTACTGGAGCAAGTGTGAATACAGCCACACATCCACACACAGAAAAAGGTGAAACATTGAAAACATGTGGCCACTTCTGAGAATTTCAGATCAGTTATAATTGCATTTTTAAAGTGTTGTGTTTGCCCAAAATCATTTACACAGCACTCAGTATTATTTATGACATTAATGTGATTAAGTATAAATACTATTTTTTATTAATACTCTTAAGTCATATTATTAAGAATGAACATATAGAGAAATGAGGACATGTGAATACATTTATTGTACTGTTAAAACTGTATGTGTCCAGTAATTCATCGGTTAAGTAAAAATGCTGCATGTTTAAATCGCTTTCCTTTCAGGATGTTCCAATGGGGCAATATCATTTTCCCAGGCGCTCAGAAAGGTGGGTTAAAGCCATACTTTCCCTAAAGTGATTTGGCAAAATCACTAGGATTGTAAAGTTTCGTTTTTTATTTCACCCAAAATGTTAATTTGTTTTCACAGAACTAAATCCCAGAAGAAGAAATTTGAGGAGGAATTAAATGAGAGAATGATTCGAACCATTGATGGAATTAACTCCCAGAAGTATGTATTTTAGTGCAAGATTGTTTACTCATGGCTAATATTTATTCTAAATATTGACTGCAAATCATTTCTGCACAACACAGTGTTTAATTTGCGATCCCAATAGAATAGCTTATGATAATGATTATTCACCTCAGAGAGGAGTGGGAAATCATTTTTCAGATTATGGATTTCAAAGGGATTTTCTGTTTCAGACAGTGGCTGAAATCTGAAGATATTCAGAGGATTTCACTGTTTTTTCACAATAAGTCTCTGGAGAAGGAGGTAAGCAATGGTAAAAATAATGTTTAATAATGATATGTAACATTTATACTTCTGTTTTTTGCTTATAATAACATTGTGTAAAATAAGTGTCTTGCATAAATGCAGTTCATGATTGAAATACTAGACCATAAATCTAAAATAAAATAGAAGTTTTCAATGATTTTAGAGCAAACAGTGGATGCTGCCTTAGACCCGGTTTCCTCTTTCCCGTAGTACAGAGCAACAACTTTACCTGCTTTCAAATATTACATCACCTGTGCCTGCCTGATATTCTTCTGCATCTTCATAGTGCAGATCCTTGTCCTGCCAAAGTAAGTGCCTTCCATTCACAAATGCACTAACACTTATTTTAATTTCTTTCATACAGATCCTATTGTAAGATGCATGTTTCCCCGAAAGTACATATTGGAGGATATTTCCAACATAAGTAGCTCAGCTGTCTTACAAGCAGTAATAATGTGATTGTACAATTTATTTCGTTTATTATTTTCAAAAAATTATATATTTAAGTTTTTATTTTTGATGATCATGCGGCAGGGAATGTGTCAAAGATATTGAAATACAAATAATGGTAGTATTGGTATTGCATATAGTATTTACATTTTTATGTCCACTGTATATATGTCTCATTAAATGTTGTAATGTTATATTTGAAATAGGTAATGGCTACTATACGCTATTCAAATGACAAAAAATATTTGAAAATAATCTCACCCTACATCACTGGGTTTGCCAGTTCAGAGTTGTTTTGTTTCTGATTATGGAGGCTTATTATTTGTATTTCATGTTCTGTAGGACTTTGGTCTTGGGAATATCGTTTGGGGCGTCGTTCTTTCTGTTGTTTCTGATCCTGCTTATCTGCTTTGCTGAACACCTCCTGGTGAGTAACTTCAGAGAAAGGTAGCTTTAGAGAGACATTAGGCACTCAGACAAGCCCTCCGCAGAGGGCACCGTAGAAATCAGCCTCAGAGAACACTTAAGAAATCAGGCAAGACATGTAATGAGAACACTATAGAAATCAGGCAAGACATACACATCGAACACTATAGAATTCAGGCAAGACATGCACAGAGAACACTGTAGAAATCAGGCAAGTAATGCACAGAGGACACTGTAGAAATCAGGCAAGACATGCACAAAGAACACTATAGAAATCAGACAAGACATGCACAGAGAACACTAGAAATCAGGCAAGACATGCACAGAGAACACTAGAAATCAGGCAAGCCATGCACAGAGAACACTGTAGAAATCAGGCAAGCCATGCACAGAGAACACTATATAAATCCAAGCCATCCACACTAGAAAACCTAGGAAAGCCCTACACATGCATGTTCGGGGGATTTGTATGATATCTCTGCCTCACTGCATTTGCTGTGATAGCGCAAGGAACAAGGATAAGGCTGCTATGCCTGGCTCTATGAAAATTTGGCAGATTGAGCTCTACGGTTTATTTTTCAGAACCTAAATTAGGTATGAAGCAATCAAAAAGAGTATAGCTTTCAAATTAATCAGATTTGCAATGTGTTTCCAATCAGCAATACTGTACCATAATTTAGAAATCAAAAACTTTAGCTTGAAATATATTCTCAGGAAAACTGTGAGAAAGTTTTTTTGTCAGTCAGCTCCTCTAGGAAATGAAGTTTAGCCCATTTATTTTCTGAATCATTTTCTGAAACCATCAGCTCATATCATTATGAACATGCAGAAAAGGCCTTGAAAATTACACAACCCACTTTCACCATAGAATCTCTTTGTCCTGAAAGAGACTTGCTTTCTGTCCTAGTTATCTTTAGTTCATCCCAGTTTCACAACATGATTCAAAGCAACTCCAAAACCTGTTCATATCCATTTTATTCACTTTTTATTACAATTATAATCACCCAAATCATGGTATAGAACTTTTTGTCTTTATCATAATTACAGTCTTATCGGTCCATCTTTATAGCCCTCATCCCTGTGTATACATTAGTACTCTGTGCAATCCTTTTACTTCCTCTCATTTTTAATTTGCAGTCTGTTTATTCCTCCTCTGTGTTGAAATCAAGGTTGAGGAATATTTTTGTCCCACCCTTGCCCCCAACGAATGAAGATATTGTCTCTTTTTGAACTACACGCTCATTCATCAGAAAATAACTGCACACTCATCGATCGGAATTGAACCACACACTGATCTGTCAAAAATGAACCACGGCCAAGCTACGCGGCCATCTTTCAGAAAGCAACCCCTAACCTGGTGCAGGAACAGGGAGGGTTTAGGGCTGAAGTATTCAGCATCTCAAAAAAATTCTGCCATTGTAAAAGTGGCAGCAATTAAGAATATCTTTGCATTGAATTATTATTATTTTTGACACAATGTTGGGATTCACACTGCCACATCATACCATGGCATTGCTTGTAAAAAAGTGATGCTGTCATATGAGGACACAGAGAAAACCGCCCATTTCCAGCTAGCGGCAGAGCTCTGTAGGGACCGGCAGAGGCTCTGACCCCCACAGACGGTGCCGCCACACAGAGACCGAATCGGAGCCTTGACTGCGGTGCACTGCAGCTCTTTTCCACTCGGGCTGGCTTTGGGATAGCGGGCCGCCGCGCTGACTGTCACCCCATTAGCGCCAGGAACAGTACGCTGGGATTTATGCCCTCCCCTTTCTCTCACTCTGCAGAAGTGCAGCAAATCAGCCTCTGCATCCTGGCTCTGGATCCTGAGATCATCTGGAATTATTGCCAACAAGCCCTGGCCACGGATCACCCTCACCATGACAACCACTGCTCTTATATTAATAATGGCTGTATTCAACATGGTAAGTACAGGGAGGGTCCGCAAGCTGATTGGTCGGTGTATGTGGAAATGCCTGCGGCATATAGGATGGCCCCAGAAATATAATATAACATTTTCACTTGCTGCACTTGCTCTCAGACCGTGTCAGTTCTCTGTCCATCTGTGCCAATATATAATTATAATGAATACAGTAACTACTCTTTCATATCAGAGATAGATCATAGAAATAGCAGGATGGCATCACGGTATGTTCCCATTATGGCTGGCATTGAACACACTGTGACTGGTGTTTTGAACTGTTTAGAACATAAATGCTTTCTGCACCAGAAAATCATTGTAGGACATCACTTATTTCTGAACATCCATTTCTTAAATGGACAGGAAATTGAAATTTTTCCAGATTTGCCTTTGAATAGTTACCTGGTGAATGTATGACATTTTACTGTGATGAAGGATGCAATTAACTATTTGACTTCATGGAGTGACTGGGGATTATTATATTGCCTAAACAGAGAAAAGTTGTGGCAATTATTCTGGCCCCGTTTGTAAACATTCTGTTCCAATTGACTGTGGAACATAATTACAATTATAAAATAAGCAGACTAGATAGATTCATAAATCACAAGCAAGGAGCCTTGTGTCTCAGATCAAAAGAGCACCCCCCCACCACCACCTCCCCTTACACACATGTACACAAATACACACACACACACACACACACACATTCACGCACACACACATATACACGCACGCACACACACACACACCAAGGGAGAGAAAGAGAGAGAGACTCCTGCCTACCTTAAACATAAGCCTGAGGCAAACCAAGTCTGAGGTTTTGGCTTTAATATGTATTGATTTCAGAATGGTGATGTTGTTTTCTTCTCACATTAAACTACAGCAGTGACATAGGGGTTTGGGTCATTGAGAGGGGAATTACGTTTTCTCTCAGGTTTATGGTTAAGTTTATTAATAGACAAGATTTAGCAATTAGAATAAAATACAGAAATCATACCCACTGGTTAAAATGAACTAAAAAGAAGACATTATACCAGACATTAATGTGAAATTTCATGGGGAAAGAGATTGAGAGAGAGAGATAAAGTAAGAGAGAGCAAGAGAGAGAGCAATAAGGCAGACTAGAGAATTACACACTTCCAGCTTCAGTACAGCAGGAACAAAAATAAATTAGGTAGAACAAACACATGACCAAGGAACAAGAGAAGAAAACGCTTCTCAAAGACTCAAACTCAGCTAAACCTGGAATTTAATATTCTGGCCCAGGCTGGATTATGCTGGGTTAAGGCAATGAAGGGGGTAGATTTCTGTAGGTAATTATTATTAGTAAAACGTAACTGAGCTGAGCACCATGATTTTAAGATGAAAATATTCATTACTGCAACCTCTTTATGAGGAGACCAAACATATGTTAGGCGCTAATTAGTTTAGCTACTGAATATCACTAATAAAAAAGGTAGATGTACCTACAACAATAGACCACATTTTCAGGCAAGGAATATCTCTACCATACAACAAGGCCAATTATAGCATGGAGATGTTCAGTTTTATCTGATGCGCCCCAGAAAATGTAAATTCCAAACTGGGAAGCCCAGGCACCCATCACTTACGTGAAACTAATAAGAAGCAAATTGGTCATTTAATTTAAATGTTTTATTGTGACCTCAGAGCATTTAACTTTAACTGTAAATGGTTATAATAATTCTGTTGTGTTGTGTAGCTGTGCTGGGAACACCAAATCTGATTGGTTTGAGTTCTGGTGCTTCTTCTGAGAGGTGAAAAAACCTTCCAGTCATGGTGATACTGCAACTAGGACAGCCAACCCATTAGTTTATGTATGAAGACCTTGGCATTTCTTAATTACCGAAGGCATTCCTATTAATGTAATGATAAAAAACTAGCCAGTTTTTACAATCTAATGCCAATTTCAGAGCATATTGACCCTCTCTCACATGGTGTAATCTAAACCATATCTGGCGTATGGTTTTGTTTGCAGTGATTGTCAAACAAATTCTAGTGGCAATGAAAGTGTCTTTTATTGTTTCATAAATGTTTGGTGTTGTGCATTTCATGTGATTTTGTTTCTTTTTTCTCATTTTTTGTTTTTCTGTCATTTTAGTTCTTCTTAGGGGACCCAATTAATTCATCCATCTCTCTCTCTAATTCATCAAATGAAACAATATATTATTCCAATGGTCAACCGGTACAACAAGTGGAGAAAAACAATTTCTACCTTCCTGTAAGTAAAACTCACCTGTCTTTTTTTGTTAATGTTCTTTCCATTTCAAATCTTTCTTGAAATATATAAACAGTTATGTGCTAAGTTGAAATCCTTATTAATTACTGGGTCTTAATCCTTTTATTAGAAGCATCTGTTTCCATAAAATAAGTCTGAATTACCATCATGATCACTCTTCTTGTGCTGTCTTTTAGTGGTTGTAGTGCTGACTTCTAGTTCTAGTGCTGACTTTAAAAAAACTTGGTAAACTACAGATCCCTTAAGGGTTCCTATTCAACTCAGTGTTTGCGAATATTGCAGTGGTCTTTTATAAATTTCTGAAAGACGTACTGCAGTATTGATTGTAACTATGTCTTTGACTTTCCCTTGTAATGGTTGGAGTATGCTATCATGCTCTTATCAGATAAGTATAATGTATAATGAAACAACCTCCAACTTTTTTAGCTTCACAACAGTTACAACTGAGCACTTTCTAAACTCCATCTCATGGTCTGAGTGCTGTATTAATGTCAAGTGAGGGCTTAATTTGGATCGATCCAAGGAGAGGGAGACTGTGACAGATGTGTGGCCATTATTTTCTTTGTCACAGGCTAATTTCTTCATGATTCTCTGTGCCTAGATTGTATTGATCTGAGAGTTGTATTGATGGAAACTGGGCAATTTTCCAGAGCTGACAGCTCCCTCATACCTTACCCCAGTAGCATGGATTTTCATTGAATCTGTATGCTTTTCTTAATAAAATGCAAATATTGAGGCATGTATCCTTTGTCAGTACTTCATTTACAGTTGTATCCTGGGCTTGGTGTCATGCTCCGTCTTCCTACGGATTAATTATGAGCTGAAGATGGTCATCATGCTGGTAGCTGTGGTGGGATACAATGCTATCATTCTGCAGACTCATGCTGCTCTACTGGATGAGTACAGCAAGTTCCTCTATAAAACAGAGGCTCTGGAAAGGTAAGTTGCTTTCTGAAGACATCCCATTTCGTCTTTCGCAGCTCACAAGTTGGTGTAATCTATGCATTTTTAAAATATATATATTAAAATATCTGAATGTGGCAATAATCTGTATATTTTTGTAACATTTTGCAATATATTCTTTCTGGTCATAATACATTGTATTTCAGTGTATTGCTGTAATTACTTACTTCTGTAAGGGGAAAAGATGGGTTTTATATTCACATTCAGTTCAGTTATCTATACAATGCACAATTGCGAGGGACATTGTTAGTGTATGCAGTGGCAAACAGGATGGTAATCATTTTATAATGAAGTATGATGAAGATATGGATGAGCATTGGCCATGTAGAGCACATGCCACATTTATTTCAGGTTAGCATTCACAGCAGTGCCGCAGCATATCATTTTCTGGCATTGTTTGTTTAGCGCTTCTCTTTACCACTTTAATGTATGACTGCCCATTATATCTTTAGCACAATATTAAATGGCCCTGCCAGGGTTTCTGCTAATGAATTCCTAATTGTAGCTAAAGGTTATTGATTGATGTTTTACTCAGAATGTAAGTAAATAGTAAACCTTTAATAACACCTTTATTTGTGCTTTTACATCTTCAAAATGAAATTGTTCTATGATACTAGAACATGCATATCGTCCTCGCCTGAGGGCAGTTTCTATTTTGTAATCAAATTCTTTATTTTACAGACAACAAAGAAAAGCAGACAAATCCATACCAATAACCACATGTACACATCCCATCCACCCACCACACCTACCCCTACACATCTGACTGGTTGGTTTTGTGAGGGATGGATTACCTGACCTGCTTACCTGTCTTCCAGACATCTGAATCTCATTGTCAGTACTATCTACAGAGTAAAAGGAGTAATACACACTCTCTCTCTTTCTCTCTCTCTCACCCCCCCCCCCCCGTTGTCTCTCGTTGTCTCTCTCTCTCTCTCACACACACACACACACACACAGACACATCCAGGCACGCGCACAAGAGAGGATTGTGTTTGTTTGAGACCCGAGGGACTGTCTGCCCTGATGGTATATAAATGTGTTGAGAAAGCAATGTGCCAACATAAAGTGGAGGTGACATTCAGATGTGACTGACGGCTGGTGCTCACATGCTTTGCAGCTCAATGGAGGGGAATCTGCCTAATCGAACTGTCATCTGGTGAACTGTCTTTGTATTTCTTCTCTCTCTCTCTCTCTCTCTCTCTCTCTCTCTCTCTCTCTCTCTCTCTCTCTCTCTCTCTCTCTCTCTCTCTCTCTCTCTCTCTCTCTCTCTCTCTCTCTCTCTCTCTCTCTCTCTCTCTCTCTCTCTCTCTCTCTCTCTCTCTCTCTCTCTCTCTCCAGGCCAGGTGTACTGAAAGATCTGAAAACTATGGGCTCCGTCTCTCTCTTCATATTCTTCATCACATTGCTTGTTCTGGCCAGACAGGTGAGAAGCTGCTTAGACCGACTGGTTTATTTAACCACGCTGTATCATTACCTCATTCATTATAACAGTAGGTGGTGCAGGAATAAACATTGCATTTAATTTTCGATAATTTTTGATCAGGGAATACAAGCCTCGGTGATGTCTTGTAAATATGTCAGTAAATTAAGTGCATGGCTGAGTGGTGCATGTATTTAGAAATGAGTTTGTATGCATTAGGTTCTTCTCCATTTGAACTATTGTTTCTTCATTAAACTGCTCCCACAAGACTAGATGTGTGGTGCGTTCTGCAGGCCAGCTATCTCTTGGTCATATGCAATTCTCCCCACACACTGGTGAGGGTCCAATTCATGTCATGATGCTTTTTCATCTATGGTCCCTTCTCTATCTGTTGCCCTCCCTGTTTTCTACCTGTGTGAATAAAACTAATTTTATATACAGTCAAATATTTGGACATTGACAAAGTTATTGTTATTTTAACTGTCTACCACATCATATTGGAGAAATTAAATAATGAATATGAGCTCAAAGTGCAGACCTTCAGCTTTAACATGAAGGTATTTACATCCAAATCAGGTGAATGGTGTAGGAATTACAGCACTTTTTATATGTGGTTCCCCCCTTTTTAAGGGACCAAAGGTAATTTGACAATTGGCTGCTCAGCTGTTCCACGGCCAGGTGTGTGTTATTCTCTCATTATTTAATTTACAAGTAAGCAGATAAAAGGTCTAGAATCGATTTCGTGTGTGGCATTTGGAATCTGTTGCTGTTAACTCTCAATATGAAGTCCAAAGAGCTGTCACTGTCGGTGAAGCAAGCCATCATTAGGCTGAATGAAAAAAAAATCCATCAGAGAGATAGCAAAAACATTAGGTGTGGCAATATCAACTATTTGGTACATTCTTAAAAATAAAGAACACACTGGTGAGCTCAGGAACACCAAAAGGCCAGGAAGACCACGGAAAACAATTGTGGTGGATGACAGAAGAATACTTTCCCGGGTGAAGAAAAACCCCTTCAACAGTTGGCCAGATCAAGAACACCCTTCAGGAGGTAAGCGTATCTGTGTCAAAGTCAACAATCAAAAGAAGACTTCACCAGAGTAAATACAGAGAGTTTACCACAAGGTGTAAACCATTGGTAAGCCTCAAAAACAGGAAGACCAGGAAGATTAGAGTTTGCCAAAAAACTAAAAAAGCCTGTACAGTTCTGGAACAACATCATCAGAGGAGACAAAGGTCAACTTGTACCAGAATGATGGGAAGAGAAGAGTATGGAGAAGGGAAGGAACTGCTCATTATCCAAAGCATACCACCTCATCTGTGAATCATGGTGGAGGTAGTATTATGGCGTGGGCATGTATGGCTGCCACTGGAAGTGGTTCCCTTGTATTTATTGATGATGTGACTGCTGACAAAAGCGGCAGGATGAATTCTGAAGTGTATAGGGCTATATTATCTGCTCAGATTCAGCCAAATGCTTCAAAACTAATTGGATGGTGCTTCACAGTGCAGATGAACAATGACCCGAATCATACTGCGAAAGCAACCCAAGACTTTTTTAAGGCAAAGAAGTGGAATGTTCTGCAATGCCCAAGTCAATCACCTGACCTGAAACCAATTGAGCATGCATTTCACTTGCTGAAGGCAAAACATCCCAAGAACAAGCAGGAACTGAAGACAGCTGCAGTAGAGGCCTGGCAGAGCATCACCAGGGAAGAAACCCAGCGTCTGGTGATGAGTATGGGTTCAAGACTTCAGGCAGACATTAACTGCAAAGGATTTGCAACCAAGTATTAAAAATGACAATTTAATTTATGATTATGTTAGTTTGTCCAATTACTTTTGAGCCCCTAAAATGGGGGTGGGGGGCTATGTATAAAAATGGATGCAATTCCTACATTGTTCATACAATATTTTTGACAAAACCCTTAAATTAAAGCTGAAAGTCTACACTTAACTCACATCTTGATTGTTTTATTTCAAATCCATTGTGGTGGCGTACAGAGCCAAAATTATGAAAATTGTGTCACTGTCCAAATAATTATGGACCTGACTATATATATATATATATATATATATATATATATATATATATATATATATATATATAAATGAGCACAGACTATCTTTCTGTCCTCCTTTCAGGAAAAAAATGGTCCCACAAATAGAGGCTAACATATTACTTCACCGGCTGTTTCCAAATGTACCTTTCCCTCTGGGTCAAGACATACAACATTATTAATGTACAGTTCCTTCTGTGAAATTTCTGGATCATAAATCATTGTTTAAAAGCAGGTATATTAGGATGGGGACCCTCTCTCTCTCTCTCTCTCTCTCTCTCTCTCTTTCCATTTACCTGTAGCCTGTAGTTCTGTAATTTACAATTCAAAAAGGGGGTTGGGGGGAGGCTGAGAATCGCAGTTTCTATTCTAGTCTTCTATCCCACAGTTTTCTTAATGAAGAAAGACAAATCTGTCTCCCTGGTGATAGAATGAGGATACTCTGCAAACAGAGGATCTTATGCTATTTTTAAACCCATTCTTATCTTGGTTTGTGGGCATAGTATTTTTTCATAATATTGTAGGACTGTTTTATTTGCAGTGTTCTTGTTTTGTGATCAAATCATAAATCAAAGCATGTGGGTGGGTCTGGCCATCAGGCTTCAGTAAGTAAGTAAATACTGTACCCTTTACAAACAGGGTAAATAAGTAAATGCTGTACCCTTTACGGAGAGGGTAAGTAAGTAAATGCTGTACCCTTTACGGAGAGGGTAAGTAGGTAAGGGCCCCTCACAGAGAGGATAAGTAAGTAAATACTGTACCCTTTACAGATAGGGTAAGTAAGTAAGTAAGTAAGTAAGGATCCTTTACAGAGAGGGTAAGTAAGTAGTAAAGGGCCATTTAAACACCCCTGGGGTGGAGGGAAGAGTTGAACACAGGGAGATGTGATAATGCCGGTATTTCACCAGCGTTTATTGAATAGTTGTGGGAGAGAGCTCACGGAAACAAATAAACAAAAAGGTCTTGTCCGTTCACTCTCACAGGATCCGGGTAAATATAACAAACTAACATAACAATGGCAAAAGAAACAAACCACAATTCAGCCTGTCCGATCATAAACCTGTATTCATTGCTGTACTCTTTATATTTCATACAGTGTCAGTGTACATAATATATAGGTATATACTGTATGTACTGGGAGACATTAGCAGTGGGGGAAGAATCTAGAGCAGGAAGAAAGAGATTGGCCAATACACTTTCTGTTTGGTGGAAACCTTTCCTGTATTTTCCAATTCTACAATTCCTTCTGTAAATTATAACATCATAATTGGATAATGTACATCATTGGATACCATGGCTAAATTGTTCCACAGCAGAAACCAAGTTGGGCCAAAGTACAACATGTAGGACTTGTTGTTTCTGTCTTGTTATTTCACACAGCTATGTGATCAGATGTCTACAGTTTCTTCACCTCTGTGTCCTCTTGTAACAGAATGAATATTACTGTAGGTTAGACTTCCTGTGGAAGAACAAGTTTAAGAAAGAATGTGAGGAAATAGAGACCATGGAGAACCTCAACCGTGTGCTTCTGGAAAATGTCCTGCCCGCACATGTGGCAGAGCATTTCTTAGCCCGCAACTGGAAAAATGAGGTGAGCTTGGTGAGGTGGGAAGTTAAATAAAACCCAACCATTGTATGTGTTCTTCTGCTATAACATGCACCTGTGATAAATGTGTGAAAAGCAGACATACATAGTTTCATACATTATCACAGGTGCACTATTGCCAATTTTCCACCACCCTGCATTATGTAATGAACTGCAAAATGGCACAATCAGATTATGCCACTTTTTTAATAAAGGGAAGATCCTTGTAAAATACACACAGAAGTACTTTTATATAGGATAGGTACTGAAAATCATAGAAAAATATGCTTTTATCAAAATACAGGGTGTTGTCATGAAGTTTAGTCCCAGAGAATTCTTTTTTGTTGTTGTTAAAAAGCAAACACTTTCCTCTTCGTTATGATCACATATACTGTATAAGTGTACAATACAAACTCTTGGAGTCAAACGGGACCGAGATGTTGAATTTCTGCAAGCTGTGACTTTGCAAACTTACTGATTCTTACGCCTCCATCAATTTTACTTAACCAGCATTTGGTCGTCTTGCTTCCTCTCTCTATCTATCACTATAATTTTTTGTTATCATCATTATGTTTTTCTCTAACACTTGTGAGGTGTGTGGGTCAAAAAAAGGAAAAAAGAGAAGTGTCAACACATCATTTGCTGTCTGCTACCCTGTAACAATTTGATGAGGTTTCTTGCTATGGTATGCAGTAGTGTTTGCTTTTGTATTTTATCTACAGGATCTATACCACCAGTCATATGACCTGGTCTGTGTAATGTTTGCCTCCATACCGGATTTCAAAGAATTCTATACTGAGTCAGATGTCAACAAAGAGGGTCTGGAGTGCCTCAGACTACTCAATGAGATCATTGCAGATTTTGATGAGGTATGTTATTTTTATTCTCATGTAACATCATGCAGATCTATTCTATATCTTTAAGGATTGCTTATTGTCATGCTTTACAACCACAATAATTAATCTCTAACTCTAAAATGTGTCCCTCAAGTCAACACACATGCACTAGTGTCCTAGCAACCAAACATTACTGATATTGAAAAGGCACTGAAAAGATTAATTGATATTGAAAAGAAAACATGTCCTTGGTGGTTGGAAATCTGTAGGTAGAGAACAATGAAAGGTACTTCAATCAATATGAGAACAACAAACAAACAATCACTGTGGAACAATGTCGCTGAAAGAACAGCTTCTCGTATGGCTAGCGGTTTAACTGAACACTTTATTATAAAACAGATTGCCAGCAGTGAATCTTCCCATAATGTTATCCAATTCAATCAGGGAACAATACACTGTCTACACACATGGTTGTGTCATATTTGATGTAGCTGACCTGCTAACTATTCATATGCTTGTTGTAAAAAGAAAGTAATGGTATGAATAACTGGACAGTATTCATCAGTGTACTATGTGTTTCTCCCTATATGCGGCTCCCTGACAGCTTCTCTCCAAGCCCAAGTTTAGCGGGGTGGAGAAGATAAAGACTATTGGCAGCACCTACATGGCAGCCACAGGCCTTAATGCAACACCTGGGCCTGAGTACACACAGGTATCCATAGAACCACAGAATTTCATCACCATGGCATCTGCTAAATCCATTTTCACCTAAGGATTATGGCTGACAGATCATTTCTTTATCTCAGAGGTGCACCACATTAAGCTGGTTGAAGCAGACATTCATTATTGTTTAATTAGAAATTATGAGCACGCAATAAGTTATTATACCATAAAATTTGTCATTTTATTACCACCAGTAATATAAAGATATGCTTTAAACGGGCAATTACCATTGCTAACAAATCTGATGTAGTGCAATTTCTTCCCATTAAATGTGGCTCTAATTTCATCTTCAACAATGCAGAAGAAATGGTAATGGAATTGATTATTACTGCGCTCAGTGGAGTTTAAAGAGCAGGATCTGAGATCCTCAAATATCATTGCCCTTTAATATCATTATTTTCACATGGTAGAATATTCCAACTCCCCAAAGCACTGCATCTCCATCCATTCAGAAAGGATATGACCTCCTATGATCCCTATTAATTGAAATTACCTGAAAAACAAACTAATCCATATTGAACAATATTGAATTGCTCCTTTGTTTTGTTCAGTGTGTATCAGCAGTGGCACTGGTTTTTCACTTGAATCCCACTTATATTTTACAAGCATAAATTCACATTAGAGTGGAGCACAGATGAAACGAGATGCAATCCTTTCTTCCACTTGAAAGAAATGATTGTATTTATTCACAATGTTAAAGTTTTGTTTGTTGTTTTTGCAGGAGCATGACAGACAGTACATGCACATCGGCACCATGGTGGAGTTTGCCTTTGCGCTGGTGGGAAAGCTTGATGTTATAAATAAACATTCCTTCAATGACTTCAAACTCCGAGTTGGTGAGTGCACTGAGCCAAAAATCTTCATTTTATTAAATCAGTGAGATGTACCTTTTAATCCCATGTCTGAGGTACTGTGTTCTACCTAATACCTTGTATTAGTTGTATAAATTAATTTGAAATACCACTGAACAGGAATGGGATGTACCATGAATGCTGAACTGAAGATGTGCACTGTTAGGAGTTAACTTGGAATTAACTGATTTAAACCTGCAGCAGCAGCTGCTGAAGTAACTTCCAGACAATAAATTAGTCTCACAGCAAAGACATAATGTGAAATGAAAATCAGAAGACTCTTTTGCCCTGGAGACAGAAGCTGCTGCAGATTTAGCATTTCTAGATAGGTTGGCATATGCTGTCGGCATAAACAAGACGTTTGTGTTGAAAAACAACAAATTTTAGCATTGATAAAACTATGTCCAAAACTGACGAGAATGTTGCCTGTAGGGTGTATTGTGTTGAATGGTAATGCATTTCTACTAGTAATTTTACATTTTTTTCCACTCACTGGGGTACACTTTTTAAATATGTATCCGATGCTGGCTTTGACAGATTATATTCAACCTCTGCAAATACTGTCAGATACTGTCAGACACTGTCACTTCCATAAAAGAATGCAGTTTCATTTCAGCCTTGGCTTACTTCTTGACAAGACAAATCCTTACAGTCAAGCGTGTTGATTGTGCCTGAGAACAGCCTGTATTTAATCAACATTAACACAGAATCACAGTTAAATGATGATGGTAGTTTTACTCTTCACAGCCTGTAGATTAGGAAGTTCAGCAGTAACAATTAAAGAAAAAAAAATTGAATAAATAATTTGCATATGTGTGTGAAATTAAAGAATGCCATTCCCAGTTTTGTCATTTCTGCCTTGGTGTCACTAAAGAATTTTCTTACGAGTGCCCTTCCTCATCAGGTATCAACCACGGTCCAGTGATCGCTGGGGTCATTGGAGCACAGAAACCTCAGTATGACATCTGGGGAAATACAGTGAATGTTGCCAGCAGGATGGACAGCACTGGGGTGCTGGGCAAAATACAGGTGACTGGCTCCTCCTCTGTAGAACTCAACTGGGAACGCACTTCCACTGCACAGCACCCCCAGTAGTTTTGTCACTTTTATGCCATGATTCAGCCTGGAGCTCCAGATGTATGATCCGGCCCCCCTAAACTGCACTATACGGAACTATACAATTTGGGCTTCTACTATAACAGTTAGTTTCTTACCTCAAATGTAACCTGCTCAACCTATTTTAATTGCTGTGACAGATCCCTTATTACATTTCTGTTACATTCTATTCTACTGTACCACTACTGCACTAGGCCAGCCAGTGGAGGATGGGCTGCCCCTCTATAGCCAGGTTCCTTCTCACCACCGTTTGAGGGTTTTTCTCTCCACTGGCAGTTTTATTTTTATCTTGTGTTTGCTTTTGGGGGGTTCATGCCTGGCTTGTGCTCTTTTGCTGTTTCTTGCTCTTTTTCCTCCTAGTCTGCAATGCATCTGTGACAGTTCTCTCTAAAAGAGCTATAGAAATAAAATTGATTTGATTTTTATTTGACTTTACTTTTGGGTAAACATGATTTCCCACACATCTGCACAATGTTTGCCATTATATGACTATTTTGTGTTGTAAGGGATGGGTTACCTGGCCTTCTTAGATGTCTTCCAGACATCTGAATCTCATTGTCAGTACTAACTACAGAGTAAAAGGAGTAACACTGTACATGCGCTCTCTCTCTCTCTCTCTCTCTCTCGCAATTTAGTCTGCAGTTCTGTGATTTCTCTCTCTCCGTCTCTCAAGGTCACAGAGGAGACAAGTCGTATCTTACTCACGCTGGGTTACCTGTGCTCCTGCAGAGGGATTATCAACGTTAAGGGAAAAGGAGAACTCAAGACCTATTTTGTCCACACAGAGATGACGCGGTCTCTCTCCCAGGGAAACGTAATGGCATGAAATATTGTGCAAGCAAACCAGACTGCGGCTGGCCAGCAGACAAACACCACACACTCCTGTACATAGTTTCGCCTTGTGTTTAGATGCACAAACTCTTGGATGTACAAGTGGTACCGTTTCTCCAGTATCTCTTAAGCAGGATAGTTTGCTGAGTACGGTATTTACTGTAAGTGCAGTAGGAGACATTTTTTAATGAAAATGAAAGTGTTTTGATGTTTTAATGCCATTGTTTTGTAAAATTTATTCATTAAAGGTTTATATGTATTTCAACTTTCTTGCCTTTGTCTTTCTTTAGCTTTGAGAACAGGGGCCTCATTTAAAAAAATGTTCTTGGATGTAAATTAATCTTAAAATAAGATTATTCCCCAAACTGCGCATACACTTGAATTATACAAATAACAGACACAAACAATTCTTACATTGGTTTAAAGTGGCTTACCTGCATTTTATGCACCTGTGATACATAAATCTTAAATTAACTTCAATTTGAACTTCAATTTGAACCCACGTGAACATGCTTTACAGTTAGCCTGTCTTCTGAACGTAATAGCCATTTTCCTCTAAATTGGGTTGCATTTGAACATTTCTTGCACTCTCCATGCCTAAAATTCATTATCAGTTGAATGCTATTTTTAAAGTGTGCAGACAGCCCACTTGGGGGATTCGTGCAGCGCAGTTCCTCCACATAACCACCAGGTAATTAACTTACGTCCAGTGTAAAATTTACATAGAGATAAGCTAATATCCATGTCACGGTGAGAGGTTATAAATAACTACATATGGTTTTCTGTGTAAGCCATGATTCAGGATAGTTGATACAATTTGATCGTAAGACTATTTTATAAATAAGGTCCCAGGTCATGCCCATGTATACCCACAGGCAAAAAGTTGTGTGAACTCACTCTAGAGTTCACGTATTCTATTAAAAACAAAGCTTTTTGCTTCTGTTAAATTGCAAGTTATCATACTTTTTAGATGAGCAGTATGCACCACTGGTCACATCTTAACTGCAGCTCAACTTTTAAAGTCTTCTGTGAAAACTGCCATAAATTACCACTTTTTTCTGACAATGGGAAACACATTTAAAAAAGAAACTGTAATTAATCAAATTTGATACTGTGAAAACACTGACACATTTATGAACAAAGCTTAATTTTATCAATTTATCCACTCAACGTTTCTCACCTCCAGCAGTAATTTTTTTTATATAGCTTTACAGTTACTAGGCCATCAGTCTAGAATAGAACATAAAAACTTTCCAAAGAATACAAGTTCAGTACAGTACGATATATGGTAATAGTTTTCTTAAATTACAAGAATCATTTCATCGCAGTGGACCTGTCGAGCTAGTCTGGGTGCAGCAGAAAATCACAAGCATATAACCGATGTAAACTTGCTCTGTGTGTCTTTGGAAGCTTATTTGACATCACACAACAGAGCCACTCCTCGCAGGATCCAGTGTTCTGGTGGTACGACAGTACGCAGATCGACAGCAGCGATATAATTCAGGTCTGTCCGCACAGGTTTCTTGTAAATGGGACAGGAGTACAGGCGAGGATCTTTTGTACCTGAAATCACAACAGTAAAAAAGTGAATTGTATTCTACAGTGTAAATGGAGAATTCCTTATTCCATATTGTATACAATGCTGTATACAGGTGGCTGGAGTGAAAAATACTGGAGCTGGTATTCAGTCCCAGGCTGAAAATGTGCTAACTTCTAAAACAATCTGATAATTAGCAAGTGTCTTGTCTTTGCTCCTAGAAGAAACACTCATCTCACTCTCTGCAAGAACTGGATGACTCAAGTACCAGAACAGATTGTCAGCAAAGCAGATAGCCTAAGACGAATGACAATTATTTTACTGTAGTCATGGTGCCCCAGGTAATAGGCCTAAATAAACAATGGAATAATAATGCTTGGAACATGTCATGTAAAATTTTGATTTTACTGACAGTGATATCCACCAACTACACCAATATATCCCCGGGTATTATTAAGAGGCAGATATCAGGAGCCCTGAGGGTGTCTCTGACATACTGTGGTAAAACAAAGCAGAAATTAAGCAGAAATGTCATTATTTTGATGCATTCTGGGTGGAATCATACCCCTGACAGCATATACTTTACTTTTTTATACTTTTCTCTCAATCCTTTGGAGCTTAGATCCATATTTCCTATCATTACATTGATGGTATTACCATTAATGTGCAAAATTTAAACATTAGCACTGATTGCTGATTGCTTGACAGAAAACACCGCTGTTGATCATTGGACCCAACAGTACTGATCTTTAATTACACAAATCAATACTGACCTTTTATACTGACTGTTAATTCTAAATATCAGTACTGTTGAAAACATTAACCCTGGTGATTAGATATAATAGTACTGACCGTTGTTCTCAGCATACATCCTGATAACAGGCATCATCTCAAACAGGACTTTGGGTTTGGAATCGATGAGCTTGCAGTTCCTGCGATCCCAGCCAGCACCTTCGAGGTACAGGCCATACACGTACACGCCCTCCACAGGGGGCTGGGTGATGTCATCCTTCATCCATTTGGTGACCTCATTGCACAGCACCATGCGGTCCAGCGCCCAGCCCTTGTTAGCTCGTGTAATTTCCTGCACAGATGCAGATAAAACAGTGATCAGTGATGCTCAGCACTACTTGTGCTCAAACTTCTGCTCATATCAGTATGGCAAAGTCCTGAATTTGATTTCCAGGAATGGTGAAGAATTCTGTCATGACATTTGGATGCAGTGTTAATTAGTGTCAAAATTACAGTGCCATCAAACCACCAGTATGCAGCCACATTCCCAGCTTGATGAAAGGCAGCAACTTTCAACAAACAGTACTGCATCTGATTTTTAGTTACAAATGAATGATTATTACATGTACATTAGCTACGATTTACCAAAAATTTAGCTTAACTAATCAATGTTAAATATCACAATTTATGTGCTTTGTGTTCATGTGTTATTTTCTAATCCGGCCATGGAGATTTACTGGTAATTGGAAATGCATGATACATCTATTTCCTACCTGTCTCAAAATACCTCTCTCCCATCTGTTTAATATACTTCTATCTTAGTTCACACTTCACCTGTCTCACTATCCTGTATCTCAGACCTGTTGTTTTATGATGTTCATACTACTTTAACACCTGTCTTTTTATACCAGTCTCCTATCTGTTTCATACCCGTCTACATATACTTATTATACCTATTTCACATTAATCTCATCATACCTACATCATACCCGTTCCACTCCTGTCTCATCATACCTACATCATACCTGTTCCATATCTCTCATCATACCTACATCATACCTGTTCCACACCTGTCTCACAATACCTATATCATACCTGTTCCATCCACACCTATCTCATCATACCTATAGCATACCTTTTCCACACCTTTCTTATCATACCTGTCTCATAGCTGTCAGGAAGCCCTGTGGATTGAAGAACCCAGTCATCCAGAAGCAGTTGGGTCGTCCCTCAGAAATCCAGGCTTGGAACTGTCGGTTCCTCTCCAGCAGTTCAGTAAACCAGAATCCCAGCGTACTGGAGGCCCAAGATGCCTAAATGAGCACAGACAGACTCTCATTACTGCCCAGAGGGAATATTTACCTCCAAATCCAATTTCCCTGGGATATCTCGCACCAAATAAGAATTTTGCTGCTACATAATTGCAGGTGTGACTTGAATGCCTTCAAAATTAAATCACTCAGAGTGACCTCCTCAGGAAGAGTGTCTGAGTTGGGTACATCAAATTTCTTTATCCAATAATTTCATTTACATATCACCTATTTTACTGTGGCTATAACCCAGCGGACTCCAAATCTTTCCAACAGCCCACTCTAAGCCGGTTTAAGGGGAATAGAGCGCAACACCGCTAAGGCAAATTTAGTATTCAGCCGGCCATAAAATAAATTTGCATTTATATAGCAATCCTCTCCCCAATATTCTTCAGGCTCTTCACATTGGAGCAGAATCTGACTGAGCGCCCCTCTGCAGCGGGAGCTGCAGGGCAGGAGTCACCCTCAGCTCACCCTCTTCCAGCGCGTTGGGATGCGTGCGTCATACATGCAGTCCAGCGCATCGCGCAGGCTCTCGCTCATGATGATGGTCCCGTCAATGGCCAGTTTCAGGTCCGTCAGGGTGTTCCTGACCAGCGCGATCACCCGCTGCATCCGGTCGATCTCCTGACGCAGGAAGATGTTCATGGGCTGGAGCGGGCCCATCTTCCTCAGCCTCTCCTTCACCTAAACGTGAGAGGACAGTCGATTATGCTTCATTTTCATAGAGCGTGTTTAACAAAAGAACTACAGCTATCAAATCCCTATCTGAATAAAACCACTGTGTATTTCTACATATTGCATTGTGTAAGACATATATCACTATTTGAATGAAAATAAAATTTAATCTTGAATTCTGGATTGTCACTTAACTGATCTTGTTTCAAGCAATTATAAGTGATAAAAGCAGTAAACCAAAGAAATGAGAGGGGTCCAAATGGACCAACTTTACAATTACGTCATATACTGAAGTAAACAGAAGTACAAATTTAGTTTCTTTAGTATTCAGATTACCAGAAAGCACAAGCGCTAGGACTGCAAAGATTCAACCTGTGACTTGTGACTGGGAAACTGCTCACCTCAAAAGGAACATAGTCTGATGGAAGTTTGTCCAGCATGTCGTCTGCCAGTCGTGCTACAATGGCCTCCCGAGTTTCCCCTCCCCCGCTGGAGCTGTCTTTGGGCTGGATGCTGAGGATGGTGTCCAGCACATCCTTGGCCAGCTTGCTCTGGTAGGTGATGTCAGCATTGGGGTGCAGGCCAAACACTTCTGGGGTGTCATAAGCAGGTAAACCCTGAAACATCATAAATCACAAATAATTATCTGTAAAACATTTAGAAGGTGCATATCAGGTTATAATGCATAACATTATATTATTATGGATCACGTTCATACTCTAATATCTGTGTTATTACTGTCCTGGAACAGACAGGCTATGTGAGTCCTCTACATTATGAGTGTATGGAACATAATAAATATGATTTATGTCTTTGTTTGTTTTATGTTTGATTTCTAAATTCTGATGAACGAAAATTGATAAACATTATAAAGGTATGTCATGTGACCACCTAACAGAGAAAGATAAGCTGGGTGAACAAGAGCCTGTGTTTCCATGGGGACAATTCATTTTATCAGCAATACAATTTTTCTCTGATGCTTTATTTATACACGTGGAACACAGTCCATTAATAATAATGAACTTGTTATGGAGGAACACTCCATATGTGTCCAGGACTGAGTGTGACAGAGTCTCTTTATGTGAAGGTCTTGTAATCAAAACAGAGCTCAGAAGAAGAGAATGGGTAATAGGCAGTAGACACTGTCCCTGGTGCTCTTTCTCTTTGGGAGACACATACTTTGAGAATCCCACCCAATTTCTTTGAGAACTGCTCTACAGTCTGATGAATTGGATTGAACTAACCTGGATGTACTGGAGGTACTGATCCACATTGTTGCACTTGGGTATGCTGTAGCCCTTGTAGAAGACAAAGTCCCCTGCAAACATGCTCTCACTGAACCAGACCTTTGCAAATGTATTCAGGAGACGTTTGTCATAGTCATCAGTCACTCTTCCTCCGTACTGAATCTCTCCGATCATGTAGCGTACCGTGTACCAAGACACACCCTGCAACAAGATCACAGCAGGCCAAGACATGTCACACTTGAGCAGCATGTATTTTCTCATGGATGGAGGAAAAGCAGTAATAATTTCAGCTTTGACTGAGGGAAGGAACCAGACCTTCTTGATGTCCATGTCATCCAGGTGGTTCTGCACAAACTGCACTGTAGCATTGAAGTCAGCCTGGTTAAATTCGTACGGGATGTTCCAGCCCAGGGGACCATACTTTCTCCTCTCCTGGACTGTGGAGTGAAGAAATGCCACAGCGTACAGCATGGGCCTCCACTGAACCATGTTACTGACATCCAGGAGGTCCTGGTTAATGCCTGTTGAAAGAAAGCCCATGGATTTAGTCATTCTTCATGTCTAATTAACCCTGTAGATATACATATCACGCCATGAACAGAAGCCTTTAGCCTAACATACTGCAGCTAAAGAAATATTGGTGCTTGTTTGCCTGAGGCCCTGCAATAGATTGGCGACCTGTCCAGGGTGTATTCCTGCCTCTCGCCCAATGCACACTGGGATAGGCTCCAACACCCCTCGCGACCCTGACCAGGTATAAGCGGGTATGAATGATGGATGGATGGATGGATGTTCGCTTGATTTATTGACACATGCTGGTTTCTCACATACGCTGTCAGTTCCAGCTTGATGTTCTCTCCAGATATTTACAGGTTCAGAGTAACCACTCTACCCTACTAATATCTAATAATTGTTTATCACAACACTAGGGCACTTTAATCAAAAGATTTGTTTCAGTAACAAATAATTACCAACACTATTACTACTGTATATAATTTCCTGAGCCAGACAGCCTCATTCCCACAACTTCATAAACCACAGACACCTTTATAGAGCTATGGGACTGAAGCTGACAGGCACATTCCCATGGCTGTCTAAACCACAAACAGGCAGTCTCACAGTTGAATGAGACACAGACCGTCCCGGTCCCATAGCTGTCTAAACCTCACACGCACCTCCATATGTTCTCTTTAGTCCAGCCTTTAGCCCCTGTGGGGGCTCATTGGTGAATTTGATTGACATTTGCAGCAGAGTAATGGGGAAGTTCTTGTGGACTTCGGTGGTCATCCACAAACGGAAAGTCTCGTGGACCGTGTCTGTCTCTGTGATAGTGTCCATCAGCTCATCCAGAAAGTCCAGTCCCAAGTGACAGTTCTGTAGCAGGGCCCAGCCTCCCTGTCCAATCAAAAGAGTAAGACAGGATAGATTGAATGTAATAGAGAGGCAAAATGACAGAGAAAGGAGAAAAGAAACAAGACAAAGGAGAGGAGGAAGATGAGAGTTAGATGGCAGTGAGACAATTTTACATATGCAAGGCACCTTATATAAAATAAAAGTACAAAATGATAAAAGAAAAAAAAGGTGAAAAATATCACTACTCTCATTATACAGCCAGATCACGAGCATTCCAAACGAAAAAAAAAACCCAAACAAAACACTTAACCCAAATTCATATAGAAATGCAGCATTGGACTTTCATCCAACCCTCAGTTCTCAGCACCCCATGCATCAAGAAATGCATTCAAATTACCCACAAAACCATGCTAGGAAAATGTAGGCACAAACTCTTTTAATATTTTTGTGGCTGTTCTGACTCAGAATTCTTAATGTTATTCCTCTGGGAAAACCATGCAGTTTACCCAGAGCATGTTCAAGTGAAAAATTTAACAAAACAGATCTTGTAATCCTTTGACAAGGAATACTTTGGTTCAGTAAATTCCTTTGAAGAGGGCATACCTGTAAGTTCATACAACTCTTTAAATAAATTATTTTCTAATATTTTAAAATATGCACAAACACTACAAAAAGCAACAGAGCATGATAACCCCACCATCCTTAATGTAATGGTGAGTCGAACGACTGGGAATCATAATGCCCGCCTTCCCTAATGTAATACCATGTTGATACTGCAGCTCCTTACTAATGTCAGACAGAAACGAGAACAAATCGCTGCTTTCTTTCTGCCAAAACAAAACATTAAGAAAGCATTCAGCTCATGCATACCAGAGGTTGCTGTTATATAAAATATTATTATCAACAACCTCCCCCTAAACCTTAGCAAGGGTAATGGTCTCTTCCACCCTGACAATCTAGGACAATCTTGTCCATCAATCTCTTCCAGTTCTATTTTAAAAATGGTCCATTCCTAGTAAATGACCAGGGTCAAGGTTGTCAATGCAATATTTATCAATGGACCAAAATTTGTTTGCTTGTTAGTAAAAAAAAAATGCTCCAATATTGGACACCAGCAATACTGCAACCAAAAAAATAGAAGTTGGTCTTTGGTTTTTCCTGGACATCTTTGGTAAAGAACAACACCATCTAATTGTCTAATTGTTGAAAAACAAAATGTTACAGTAGTTACATGTTCAGTCATAGACCAGTGGTCTCCAACCCTGGCCCTGGAGAGCAACAGGGTCTGCTGGTTTTTTGTTTCACCTTAAAATCAGCACCCAATTGAGACCCAAGAACCAGGTGAGTTGAGTTAACTGTGTAATCAACTGCTCTAATTGATTAATGAAGTGCAGAGTCACTATGAAAACCATCAGACCCTGTCGCTCTCCAGGACCAGGGTTGGAGACCACTGTATTAGACATGTCCAACAATGTGCCAATGGTGGTAGCTGGTATATGGCTAATTTGACAGCATAGCCACAGTTTGTTCCGGATGCAAAAAAAAAATTAATTGGAAAAATTAATTGGGTTCTTTAGAATGTTTGTAAAAATTTATTGTAGCAGCTTTAAACCAGAATCAGCAGCTGATAGAATAGCCATAGTTGGTTGACAACAACAAAAACAGCAAACACTGGACCGACCATGCTCAATCTACAGGGTTCCCATGAAGGTGCATCTGTCCTGCCCAACTCCATTCTAAACCCAAAGTAAGACCCCCCCTTCACTTTTAGAAGCCAATGGCATGCCTGTTCATTCCATTTGACTGAAGCTCTTGTCAAAGCAGCAAAGAGAGGACTATGAGTAAGACAGAACTCTTACATTAGCCATGCTCTGTTGCAGAAGTTTGCGGGCATGGACCTCCTGCCCTTGGCCCATGGACACATAGCGGGTGTCAATCTTTTGCCTCTTTCCCAGTGCGATGATTGAATCTGTGGGGTCAGAGCCCATGGACAGGAAGCAGATCAAAGGGGTTCGGGGGTCTGACTCCTCCCATGTTTTCTCCAGGTCGAGAACCACACCCTCGGCATATCGCTCCCCCATCGAGTCCATGATATACTTCCGGGCCTTTGGAAAGATGAAGAAATCAGAATCCCTTTACTTTACATAATCAAAAACAAGAACACAGTGTTACAATGCTACATGTGTTTAAAGGGATTTACAGGTCAACTATATCTGTTTTACCTAAATCCAGGAGCAGAAATGTTTTTTGGATACATTTTGGGATAACATCATATTGTATTCCCTTTTTTAACAAAAATTCCACAGAGCTCTATTCACATTTTCTTACCTAGATCCATTCTACCTGCATGACCAAGGATACCACTGGTCAAAGTGAGAGCAGTCTCCCCTTATACAGCACTCCTCAAGCAACCTTACGGTAAACTAGCTAATTTCTGTGAACATTTTTTTAAGCTACAAGTCCTATCATAAAGACAGCATTACATTTTTTCTATCTTGTCAGACAAAATACAAGATATTAATGCTGCCATTTAAATTCCTCCATTTTAACCGAATTAAATAAAGGTTCTCATATTGTGAAATGCATATTTCATCTATTGCAGGGGATTTTTTCGATTCTGTTGTCGGTAGGATAGTAAATGGAAAAATGAAAGCAGAGACTTTGACCCATATGGAAGAACTGATGAAAAACAGAGGGATTGCACCTGAGCGATGGTCCTGTCAGGGCACCAGGAGCGGATGAGAAGCAGGCGACGGAAACAGTCCAGGCCTTGGTCATAAGCACTAGGGAGCACTTCCTCCTCTGGGGCCTCTTTATCAAACCAAGTTTTCCACTGCTTCTCGTTTCTGCCGATCTGGGTGAGACACACAGCACACTTGAGACTGAAAGAAAGCCAAACGCACGGGTACTGACATTCAGCCTGAAGGGAGCTGTGATGAGGGCCAGCCTATATTACTTTCCCCACTCAGTGCTTTCAAAGTAAAAAATCAGGGAAGGCACTGAGATTCAAGGCACTGGTTTGTTTACAGGAAGACAAGAGGCTCAGCTGGAATTATCTTGGTCTCTGAGGAGATCAACATCAAGAGCATCTCCTGCCATTTGCTGGAAATAACTATTTCATTAAAACAAAAGACTCTTCATCCCAATTCGTCAAACTAATAATTGACTTAAAATATTGCGAAGCAAGCTAATTTCACAGCACATTGAGCAGAAGGTCCCCTGAGACGGGAGGACTGTCACTTGCAGAACAGTCAGTATAAAGTAAAGAATGTAAAATGCTGAAATGTTTTTAAAGGGGATTAAGAGATCTGAAATGGCATCAGTCAGGGATGTGACTTGTCTAGACAGTCTAGAGAACAGAGACTGACTTTAGAGAGCAGACTGATCTGTGGTCCTGGTGAGCCCTAACCATAACCCACCTGATTTAGAATGTCAGAGAACTGCCAGAGTTTGCTGAGTTCCACCAAGTTCAGCCAGGTCATGTCCAAAATCCACTTGGCAGGTTTAGGAGGACAGGCTTTCAGATCCAGGGAGGCACCACCTGTGGGACACACAGTGAAGTGTGGTGTGGTGTCAGAGGTCTGAGAGAGGTCTTCCTTTTGTTGCATGCACTGTGGTGGCCTTTCGATCTTCAGGGAAACTCACGATCGCTCTGCAGCTAACATAGTCGGTGGACCGTGAAACAAACTGTTCAATCCACAGAACATCTGTATTGAACAACCATCATAGCATATTACATGTGACTTCAGTTACCAGGGGAAACCTCCAGTGCTCTGAGGTTCTCAGTTGTCAGAGCAGGTTAGTGTACTTTTTGGACTAGTCGCACTTTCAGCTTATAAATAACCGCTTAGGCTGTGCATGGAATTTCAAAAGAACATGAATCAGACATTTAAACTGCTATCTGACAATACAGTGGCCTTGGAGCTTTGACAAGTATACATTTTGATTTAAGATGCCAAAGATGCCTTGAATTTTTAACCGATAACTTACAATATAAAACCCCGCCAAAACTGAACTTCTAAAGTGTCATGGCTAGTCTACATAATTGGTTAAGATCACCGGAAAATATGCACTTGCTCTGAGAATTTGCTCTGTGCCCAGCCAGAACATTCACCGTCCCCTTGCCTGGGCTGAGGCTGTGCTTTGCTGCGTTTTCTGAGTTTGCCACTTCTCTTCATAATCCTGGAATACTTAATACACGACTAAGTACACTGTTTTACGTAACTGATACAGATACCACTTTGGAGGACCTCCTTGTGGATATTTTTGACCACCATGTTTGGTTGTTAAAGATACAAACAACAGAACTCTGAATATTATAGTGTTGAAGATGGAGACAGCACTTCTTTTATGAGCAAATGTTGGCTACCATTAATTTCAGATTCATCTTTTATTTTTACCTTAAATGGGCATAACCCTTTTTATTTTTGAGAGGTCCTAATCCCCTAAAATCCAACTGCATTGCTTAATTTATAAAACACTGGCTATTAACCTGTTCTCAGAACAAAAATAAAAATAAATCTTGTCATTGAGCCTTTTCACACAGGCCTTCTACTCTGTATCAACTTAACACAATTGTATTCTGGCTGGGAATCACAAAATCTCCATTTTCTAGGCTAAAATGAAAAATGGCTATTTAGCCACCCCTATTAGCTTGGATTATGAGATGGAGAGAAGCTTGTGATGAAGATGCAGGTGAAGATACAGAAGGCATTCAATTTCTGCTACTTTGTTGTAATTTGGTCTGCTTCTGTTTCATTCTGGACACAAATCCAAATGGCATTGATTGAACATTTTGTCCTTGCCTGCTTTTTGGCATTACTTCTTTTGTATTCTGCTGTCGGCAGTCCTCACTGAAGCTTCTAAGTGACCCACTCTCCATTATGTACTACCTTCCTATTGTAACTGCTCAATTTCTAAATTTCCAAATCTCACTCTCTCCCACCCTCTCCAATGCTTCCCGAGCAACAAGGGTTCCTACAGCCAGGATGCTTGCATAATTAGACCACCTTGTATCATTGGATACGAACCATGGATACGTTGATATAGTGTGTACATTTTAAATCCTTCCCCTGGCTGCTGGCACAGCTAACGCATCGCATTTGTTAATTATCATGAAATGTTCTATAGCTAGCTCTTTAACTAGTTGACAGATAATCAGATAGATGTAGAATGCTATTGTTTAACATAAAAAATTATAACACACTGATTTGAACAAGGAGATAATTTGCTACTGCAAAAACGTCAGCTACTTCCTCCAGCAGAAACATGATTTGTTTGTATTCTGCTGTCAGCTGTTTGTTTTGTTTCCCATGTTTTCCTAAGGTACGAGATAAATTTTCCTGTTTTTTCCATAACTCGACACATCCCCATTATTAGGCCACCTCTGACGAATTGTTGTGCAAGCTTTTAACTCAAGATTCAATGGAAGAGCATACAGGAGCTACATGTATAATCCCAAACAAATAGCAATTCCAGCTATTGTCGTTTTGCTCCACAGGGAAACCAATTGCTTTTTCACACATAGGAGCTCCTATCTGCTCACAATCACAGATGCAATATCTGACCCATCTCTGTGAAATACATTAAAGACACTTCTCCCACTTTCAATGTGTAGTTGGAAATGGATGGAACCCAGTGAATTGCAGTGATTTCTCACAAGTCAAAAAAATTCCAGTCTCTACACATTCACTACAACCTCTCTCACAAATCACTATTACTGTTTGAAATAACCGTTTTTTAAATTCAGTCTTTACATATGATTGCAAAGCCCCATTTTCAGCAGCCATTACTCCACTGTACTAATAGCACACTGTGTTACCTCATCCTTAAGTATTCATGCTAATGTGCTAATTTAGTACTAGAGAAAGCACTCCCATTAACCGCAGCTGAAAGCAATTGTGATGTTTAATTAACTTTCTTTCAGTTGCTACAGTATCTAGTGCACTGGCATTTCTAAAGTTCAATTTCAGTTTCAAAAATGGCAAAAAAGAAAAGGCTTTATCTAGAAACTCATCAGACAGTAAAGTCTTTTGAGAGATGAAAGCTATTTCATGCGTGAGATGCCAAAAAACTGAAGATTTCATACAGAGGTGTGCACTCAGAGAAAACTTGAGCTAACCAGCCCGGAAAGAGTGGAAGTGGAAAGTGGAAGGCCCAGATGCACAACTGCACAAGAGGACAAGTTCATCAGAGGCTCAAGTTTGAGAAGCAGACACCTTACAGGTCCTCAGCTGGCAGCTGTGTTGAAGTACTTGCCAAACATCAGTTTCATCTGCAACAGTGAAGAGACGACTCCAGGATGCCGTCCATAATACTATTTTCCAATCATCTACCGGGCAATCTTTGTGCTGTTTTGCTCATTTTAACCTTTCATTCTTGTTTGCCAGTTTCAGAAGTGGCCTTTTCTTTTAAACTTTGCCTATGAGGCCATCATCGTGGAGTCGTATCTCAGTAATTTCTAATTTGTAAAAAGAAAAATAGTCATTTGTAAAATGATCAATGTCTTGGCTGTATTTTTTTGATCCATGTAATGCTACCTTGGTGAATAAAAGTAACAGCTTACAGAAGGCTTCAATAGTTCCCTAAGACTAAGATGAACTTTTCAATTCTTGTTGGAGATTGACTGTATAAGTCAGGTAAATCCTGCCTTGTCTTTACCCTAATCAGCCTTTTAGAGCATCTGTAAAACAGCATTAGGTCTTCAAATTAGTCTTTCCATTTTGAGATTGGCGCAGATTTAAAAATATCACTCATTTCAGAGCAGATGTGCGTTCCGACAGATTCCATTTTTGAACGACACTACAGACTGAAAATCAGACAGACATCACTGTCTCCACTCACAGCTTGAGTCTCTTCACTGAACAACAGTTAGCTTTTTGAATGTGCACGACAGTAGAGAAAAGAGTGGAGAAAGAAAGAGAGAGAAAGGGAGAGAGAGACTCCGTGTCACCTTTGATGAGGGTCAAGAACTCGTCATGTTTCACACGGTTGCTCTGCATATCAATCTTCAATGTCTGAAGGAGAGTGAAGAGAAACTTGTGCTCCTCGTAAAGGCCTCGGGCAGCATACCTGTGCACCTCAAAGGTCATGTATTCTATAATGTTGGCTATCCTCTTACTCGTAATTGGGCTTTTTAATGACCTGTTCGATAAAAAGAAAAGCAGAGTCAAAGAGAGTCACATTACATAGACTGCATATAATGAACTTCTGATTCTGTTCTATAGATAGATCTACATTCCGTGGAATCATTGAACATTCAACCACACCAACACAAAGACACAGAAAAACACCTCACATGTATTTTCGGTGCAGCAATCTGATTTCCACTCTCTTTTAAGTATCTGAATGTGTGATTCTCAACTTCGCCAATTATATTTGTGAATGTGAAGTAGAAGTAAGGAAACTGACATTTTCCCCAAAACAGTGGCACTGAAACTGACATTCAGATGACTGTAAATGTGTTTTTCTGTAGCGTACTCACTCTGAAACATGACTCGTTGGAAAAAAAAGACAGGGAAAAGAGATCACTATTTTACATAAATAGGAAAAGATCTGCAGCCATAACCAGAGACTTCTTAGCTTGGCCAAATTCCTGAAACTTGTTGCTGGAGCGGTTCCCGGTCGAGCCACTTGAGGCTCCGCTTTTGCCATTCTCGATAGTGTTTACTTGTGGGTGGCACATTTTGGGAACAGTTGAGGGGAGAGGTAGGGCGGTCCCGACCACACCCATACAATACAATGGGGTTTTTTCAATACAAATTTTATGTCTGACTTTAAATGGGTGTTATTATAGTTATTCACATAACTTTGAATACAAATTTGGTGGTTTTGTAGTGAATACATGCATCTGTGATAATTTATGGTTATTTTAACTATTTCCAGCTGCTTTAGAGTAATTTATCCAGACTGACTTTCACAGTAACTACGTTCTACCACAGTTACTACATTATCTGTCACTTGCATGACTGACAAACAGGTGGTTGAGAGATTGACAAAGAAGGCATTTTGGGCTGTCTTACCTGGCCAGGGAGAGATCAAAGAGGCCCAGGAACTGACGAAGGGAAGTCTGATACATGACATTGACCATGCTCATCTCTGTGATCAGGAAATACAGGATGCTGCCCCTGGTGGCCACTGTATACAAATCAGGTCAAGAGTGAGGCCAAAGCATAGCACATTTTTAACATTTTTTGTTTCTGAAAACCACCCCATTCCTGAAGAACTACTCCTGGAGGTCATCTGGGCTACATCCCCCACTTTAGCCCCCTAACAGGGAGAGATTTTTTTGAGAGGATGCTAGAGGAGGCAATAGACAAAAAATGCACTCTCTATCCTCATTCATTCTCTCAGTCCCGGGATAAAACATGGCCAAATTAGATATGGGTGTTTCCAAAAGCATTCTCAGGGAGGAATTAATCAAATGCGGTGTTCTATCAGTTTATGTGGTCTGACTCAAGTGAAAAATTACATTTAGTTAGAAAGTGATGATGAACTTCATCCCAAAATAAGCACCAATGAATCTTGTACCATTCATTAAAAAAAACTCCCTTTATAATATTCTTCTGAAAACAGCTTTATACTTTGTTTGCATGTGAAATGAGCCATGCTAACAGTTTTTGCCACATCCTGTCAACAATCCATAAAAGATGGAAGAAGAGTGTCCTTTTAAATTATAAATGTGCTATACTGACGGATCTTAATTTGAAAACAAAAATCTCTTTTGAATTATAATCACGCACCATGGAGTCTTGTATGCTAGAAATTACAGCAGTTTTATGCATAGCTCCCCAATTTCAGGTTACCATAATATTTGGGACATATTCATGCTATGTAAATGAAAGTAGTTATGTTTAGTACTTTGTTGCATATTCTTTGCATGCAATGACTGTGACCCATAGGCATCAGCAGGTGCTGAATATCGTCCCTGCTGATGCTCTGTCAGGCCTGTACTGCAGCCATCTTTGGGGTTTAATTGCCCTAAATTTTCTTCTCAGTGTATGCAACGCATGTTCAATTGGATTCAGATCAGGTGACTGACTTGGCTAATAAAGGATTTTCATTGTCTAGCTGGAGGATGAAGTGTCGTCCAATGAGTTTGGAGGTCTCATCTGTCCACAAGACCTTTTTCCAGAACTCTGCAAGCTGTTTTAGGTACTTCATAGAAAACTGTAACCTGACCATTCAGTGAACTAGTAGTTAACTACTAGTTCACTGAATTTAGTTCATCTTGCAGAGTAGCCTCTGGAGTTTTGCGTCTGAAGTCTTCTGCGAACATTAGTCACTGACACATCCACGACTGCATCCTGAAGAGTGTTTTTGATCTATCGGACAGTTCTTCAGGGGTTTCCCTTCATCACGATGAGAATTGTTCACTCATCAACAGTAGACCTATGGCCTATCAGGCCCTTTGCAATTCCCGAGCTCTTTCTTTCGGATATTTCAAACAGTTGATTTTGGTTAGGTTTGGCCTATGTCTCTGACTGTTTTTCTTCTTTATTAGCCTCATAATGGCTTCCTTGACTTTCATTGGCACAACTGTAGTCCTCATGTTGAGAAACGCCAATAGCAAACTCCAAAGGCAATCAAAAGCTTAAAATCAAGTCCCCGATATTGAAAGCTGTTTTACACCTGCCCCAAGGAAGCAACTGAACACACCTGACTAATCACCTCTGAACATTATGGTGCCCTGAAATGGGGAGGCCATGTATAAAAGGGGTTGTAATTTCCACAGACTCAAACAAAAATATATAAAATACACTAATAACAGCTGAGAATATACACTTAAACTAGGTGTGAATTGTCTGCTCACAAATTTGAAATTGTAGGGTAGAGCCAAATAAAAAAAAATATGTCTATGTTCCAAAGCTCACTGTAAATATATGTTTCAGTGCATATACAGAAGGCAAACACGGTGCATAGTTTTGACAGCAGGAATTTGTCAACTTTTAGTAGTACAGAAAAAGAAAAGAAAATTTGCTGTGGATGAGTAACAGAATTTTGCATTCATTGAGCTACAACACTAAAATGTTCGCCATTGATCTGTTGAAAAGCCAAGCTGTCAACACTTTTGTACCAACTGAATTATTTGATATTCAATTTGACATTTAACCAATGTCACTTCTCACTGAAAGAGATTTTTTTTTTTAAACCTGGAAAGTGAACTAATAATTCAGTTTTAGTGTATGACTTTAATTGGCCCACTCAGTTTGTGTAGAGTGATGGATACAGATACACAGATCTCTCTTACAACCTGATGCCTTTTTAATGGCAGGAATTTGAGGACGAAAGTAAAAAAACACCCTTAAAGTAATTTCCACCAAAAATACAGTAATAGCCTTCTACCAGAGGGTTGAAATTACTAGACCCAAAGTCTAAAAGAAAATAATAAATAAAAATACACAAAACCTACCAGGCCGGTACTCTTCCCGAGCAGCATTGATCTGAATCTCTGTCTCCGTGGCAATTTGCAGCTTCAGCGTAACTTCCTCTGCCGTTCGTTTTGTGTTGCCCAGGACGACGATCAGACTCTGGTCATCGACCAGGGAGCCCTGTGTGCTGCTCAGCCGGAACAGAAGGTTGTCCTCCAGCTCCTTCATCTTGCGCTTGTTGGTTGTCACGTCTTCCAGAAGGTCCGTCCGCTCCTTCTCCAGCTCCTGTTGGTCATCAGAAGCCACATTCAGACTGCGTAACTTTCATTTACAATCAGTGTGTACTAACAAACACTAGCTGCCCCTGACTGCCACTCTGAGCTACTTTGGTTTACTCCCTGAAACAAACTGAAATATTTTCAGTCACCCATATTAAACCTGGGAGAGGCAGGATATTTTTTACATACCTAAAATAAGTCCTGCTTATTTTAGCTGAATTTGCATGGCTATAAATGACCTTTCGATTTGCCATTTGTGGAAAAAGGCAGACTCCATTATACTGTCACTGCCCCGCTGTTGCAGTCCAGCCAAAAATATAGAGCAATAATAAAAAATGTAAACAACGTTGCCCTAGCTGTAATCATGCATATATATGTAATCTAGCCTACACCCCATAAGCAGTTCATGGTGACTTCAGACAGTTCTCTCAGGGCCTTGACTTTGTCTTTGTCTAGCTGACCTGTAATTTTGAATAAAGAAAAACAGATGTAGACTCAGGGTGCAGAAAAATATGAGGGAGTATTATTCCCCTAAAGCCTTTTACATTTTTTTCCAAAGAGTGATATTAGAGGTCTTTGCCTCTCCTTATTCACCTGTTTCTCTGTCAGGATGACCCGGCCAAGCAGCTGATCTTCCAAGCCCCTCATGGTGACAGTGAAATCAATGATGGACGTCCGGGCACTGATTTCGGGAGTGTATGCTGGGTTCGGGAGCTTAGTGGTAACATACAGGCGGAACCCACTCATCACATCCACCTCCTTGTCTCCTACTTTCACCTGAGCACACAAGGGCCAGAGACTCAACTTCAATCTAAGACAGGACCAAGGAGAGAGAGGGTGATACAGCAGGTCGACATATATAGAAAACAATATGGCTTATTCATTTAAATACAAAGAAAATAAAAAATAAACAAGTCAAAAAGTATGTCTACATTAAGGGCACTAGCCTTTCCCAGGGACCTTGGACTGATGCAATGGAAAATTTAGCAACGGCATTCTGTGAATTATAATTCTGCGGTAACTGTTTACACCTGGCTATTAATAGAATTAGCCATTAAACTTGTCAAAGAGGAGCTGATGTTTTTCCCGCGTCTGATGTTTTTAGAGGTGTTAAGCAGCTGCTGTGTCTGGGCTGGGACTTCAGCTGTGATAATGAGCAGCGGGGAGCTATTCCAGGGAGAGGCAGGAACTGTCACTCACTTTCCCAGCTGGTGACATCCCAGGCAGGGCTGTCACTGCAGCGCACAGCCATAGCAGCACGTGCTAAGCCGCCAGGTCAGATAAGACCTTTATCACAGGCATTCAGCTGAAAATAGACACCTTTTTCCGGTCTTTCGCACCATGTCATTGCAAGTGCTGTAACACTTTAGAAGTGTAGATTTCACATTCAGGAAAAAAATGTGTTACAGCTTGTTTAAATAGACATCATACGGTTTTAATAAAATATAGACCCTATAGCAGCCAACTTTTGGCTTCTAACAGTAACAAGTATAACAAAAGGTTTACATCTCTTCTGATGGTCAAATATCATATTGCAGCTGAAGTCTGCACTTCCTTTAAAATCAATAGAAATAAGATGAATTATTGCTATTACCAATTCAGAATATGAGACCTATGTAATTAAACAGCTACAACCAAAATGTAGTGGGACCCTCTATCACTGTAAACAGGCATTTACCAGGAAGATGTGAACATGTTCATCAGCTTTTTCTTATTCTTTTACAGGCTGTAAAATAGCTTACTTTACAACCTGTGTTTATAGCATTTACTCTATGACACAAGCATGAGATTTAGCCAAAATGCTATTACCAAAAATGCTTTGGACGCTTCCTTTTTTAGAGTACACCTCATGTGATTTTTCAGCTCTTGTCTGTATTATTTATAATTGAGTGATTTATTGTGATGGTTAGAAGGAGGCAGTACAAAATGAATAATTAACTGTGATGAGGAAAACCTCCAAAACTGTTGAAATTGCTGATTGATTTGAATTATTGGACTGGGAATAATGAGCTTAATACACCTTTGAATTCCTGAGATAGCTTGGCCATCTCAGGAAAGTTGCAAAGATTATATTCAACCACAAATTTTATTTGTTTTGACATACTTTAAGAATACAGAATGTTTTAATTCATCCTTTTTTAATTCAATTTTTGTCCTAATATGATTATGTAATTAAGATTTTCTTTAACCTTCAAATTTTTGCTTATCGTGTTCACTATGTGCATACATTGTTAATGTTTAATATTGTTGCATACTAGAATGGCCTACTACTGTATAGTATATAGTATATGTACTGGTCGCTGTGATTGCTGTAACACCCTGTGCTGGCTCTAATAACAAAGAGAATCTCTCGTGGCCCCATACCTTGTAAGTGGAACCGGTCTTAATGAAGTTCTTCTCCAGCACGTTGTCCAGTGCTGGGTCCAACTCTTCCCCCACATCCTCAATCAACAGGGGGCGCCCAAGAGACAGGCTGTCCTCTAGATGATTTCTGAAGTACTTGTGATTCAGGGAAGTGATCTGCAACAGGAATGCAGCCCCATAACTTCCACAGCTCGGTGTTTTTACACGGCCGGCTCCAGCATATTCATGTGGATAACACCGAAAGGCACAAGGCATTTGAGGGTTAATGTTGCAGGCTGGGGATAGCTATTAAGGAGTGCTCAGTCTTTAAGGATCATTTCACATCAACCCACATATATTTTTCTTGACCACCAAAAAGTGACTTCACTCAGAAGAGCTGCATTGGTTGTATGGTTCAGACAATCATTACACTGAAAATCATGGGAAGTATTGATCTGGTCTGTACCTGCAGCTCATTCTTGGCCTCCTTGTTTTTGATCCAGATCTTGCCCTGTGTCTGAGGGTCAATAAGCAGGGGGAATCGGGCAGCTTTGGTAACAATGACTCCGTTCTGAATGGACAGGTCATCGTTGGGCAGTCCCTGCAGGGTCCATTCGCTGACAGTGGGGGCATCTATCAGCAGCTCAGTCAGATTCAGGTTGTTCCCAAAAGGGATACGCCTCATCTTCATCTCCCGCTGCCAGTCAGAGAGCAGCAAGTTACGGAACTCCTGGTTGAAGGGACCAGAGTAGGACAGAAAAGCAGTAGCCAGCAGGACATCACCTGGATCAGAGAAGAAACACAGAGAGCATTTAAAAGCCCGTCAATCATAGTTATCAGAGAGATCCGCAGGGAACTTTTAAACACCCATCAACCCCGCAGATCAGAGACGACTGGAGAGAATGCTCGACCACCTATTTCTCAGTCTTTCAGACAGAGTGGATCCCGCCCTGCTGTAAGACTGCAGAAACGTCGGTACCGTGGTATTTGTGGGGTGCTCTCTGTGAGCGGGGCAGGAGGTTAAACACACCAACAAGGCGCTTGGTCTGCGCGGCGAACTCCTTGCTCTGCTCTGTCCAGCGCTCCTTCTCCCCGGCCAGGCCACTGATGAGGCTGGACGCGGTCTGCATCTTGTGCCTGCAGCGCTCCGCATCTTCCAGCAGAGTCTGTGGGGGAAGGCACAGGAAGCTGATCAGCCCTGTGCGCAACCTATAACCTTCAACAAGCTGTGCAAATGTAGGGGTCACCCAGCTGATGGCACTAATTCCATCTGTGCTGAACCCAAATGGGTTTCTGGAAAGATTATACAGAACACAATTATGGAAAAGTGGAGAGGTATTAAAGCACCCAACTGTCAGCTCCATTGTTTCCCCGGTTACTATCCATTCAAACAGGCTAACTTGGTAAAAAGCAGCCATCACTGTAGCTTCAGTAAATCAGATTTTTTTTTTTCCCCAGTCATTTTTAACCACATTTGTGAATCTACTACATACTGAAAATTAAGCTAAACTCACTTTCCTGTCCCTGTGGGCTCAAGAGCTCCAACCAAGATTTATGTTCAAGTACCCTGCAATATGAGTCCTGTCAACCTGGTATCACAGACTGTACATTATATCAGTTCTAACAGGGATGTTATGCAGTATGTGTGGGGTTGTCCCACATGCTAGCATTAGCAACATTACAAAACCATATATTAACCGCTTATGTCACACTTCATGTATACATTGCAGTGTGTTCACACATAGTCAGCTAAAATTAAGAGGTGTAAGCAAGCACACTTTAGACCTAGTTCTTAAAAAAGCACTTGAAACAGAACAACAACTGAGGGTTGAACACACAATGCACCAACACTCTTCACTTCTATTCACCTGCATTGCACATTCATGCTAAATTCTGTTGGTATGCATACACAATATGCTTACCAACAGTTCTGCCTGTTCTGCTCATAAAAAAACTAAAATAAAATAAAAAAAACACAAAAATTTAGAATAATTTGAAACAATTTTTACATATGGCTATTTGCCATTCGTATGGCTATGGCCTTTGAGGAAGTTGGGTTTGAAATCCCACTGTGACTAAGAAAAGCAACAAGTATCATTCATCTAACATCATTTCATTAAACAGAGTCTATTAAAATATTTTTGTTAAGCATTTAAACAGTTTCTAATTTAATGTTCCGGTAATCAAGAGGTAAATCAAGCTAACATAGCTTCTCGAAGATCACAGGCCTAATGATAATGATTATTCTGTTCTCTGGTAAGGCCCCCTGAGAAAAAACCATTGCGTTTTAATGAGTGACTGAATAGAATGTTTATACAGCTGTTTATTGTTGTGAATAATTGGGAACACTCTCAGACCCTGGCTCATTTCTTAGCTCTGTAATTTGAGAAAGAACAAAGTGTACAGAATGGCAATAATTAAAGGGTCAGTTTGGGTGACGCATTATCATATTCGTATTTGTTTTCATGATCAACTGTAATTGTTGTTCTGTTTTTTTCCTGATGTAATGTTGTTGCTGAGGTCACAAATCTCCTATTGTGTAGGATTAGAAAGTTTCAAGTATTTCAAGGCACATTTGGTGAGCTATACCTTTATTTATGTATCAGTGGTAATGGGCCATCTCCAAACGGTTGAAGTTCGCTCACCTGCTTCTCCATCATGGCGGTCTCATATTCGGCCTGAACCACATCCAGCTCCTTTTGCTTGTCATCCAACTCCGCCTGTGCTTTCTGCAGATCATCGTTAGCGATGGCCAATCTGTTCTCTTGTACTGCCAAATTAGCCTGAAGGGGACAGAACTCACAGAGTGTTATCTAGTGCTGTCAGCAACAGTGAACTGTGCTGAAAACAACCAAAGGTCTTCTTAGGGAGGAGAATGAGTCTCCACTATGGTATCAGAAGGCTATCACACAGTGAATCCAGTCCTAGCTAGTTTGTCACCATAAATTTTAACCAAGGAGAGGCTAGGGGGGATCACTCACCTTTAGCGGAAGCACCTCCTTGTTGATGGAGAAGAATGAGGCCATAGCTTTGGTCCATGAGCAGAGTCCGGCCACGTTCCCACACACACGCCTGGCCGTTTCAATGTTGTAGTCAGCCATTTCGAAGTAGGGACTAAGGAGCTCCACTACTTCCTCATTGATGGTATCTTTCGGGAATTGCTGAAGTGACAAAGATGAAATAGGAGAAAACAATGTATCTCGATGCAAGAGGGCAAGCTCATTAAGAATTAACGGCAACCACCCAGCTACCACACAATGTAAATAGTTCCAGATCACATTTATACATTTTTTGCTCAAGAAGATTTGAGGATTTGTTTGCAACCCAACAGAACCACAAAAAAAACAGAACCACAAAAAAAAAATACATTTCAGTTTTCTGCCACCTAAAAAAAAAGCAGTGCGAACAGTTTTATTCTCTCAGCACTACAGATCATATTACTCTCTCAGGAGATCAGAGATCATCTGCTGTGATCTCTGCAGGGCAGTGTTAATGATGTATATAAACAGCTTGTAGCTTCAATGCTGTGGTGTGCATCTGCATGGTTTTGATATATTAAAAAGGATGTTTTTGTAATAACGGTATATCATGCATTATTTATTAGTTAATGTTGCATAAACAGCATGTTATCTTTACACTCCTTCTGCCATTAGACTGCAGTTTACACAACAGGATGTATATAATTTTATATGTATATATTAATTTGACTGTCATGGGGCATTGGTGGCCCAGTGGTAGAGCTCCCGCCTGCCACACCTTCCTTCAGCTTCTGTAATAATTTCACACCTTCATATAACATGACTGTGGTACTTTTAAAAGTAAGAAATTACTTCATTTTCTGTACACACTTGTTTTCTCTCATTGTGTTACACTGTAAAAGGCATAATATGCAGGGTTACTACCTTGAAAATATTATAAAATAACCATGCTCAGTCATATCTATGCTGGACTGGCCATCTCATTCTTTGCGCATATTTGCCGAATCCATGCTCCTCTGCCTATATTTCTTCTCCTAAAATATGTTTGGAATGTTTCTGGGCATGATGCTCTTTTCTGTGTGGGGAAGGTTGAGTGTGGCTACAAAACCTGTGAAGGAGGATTAAGTTTCAGCTGAGAGTTTGCAGCTATTGGGCTGCTGCACTGGCAGGGGAAAAGAAGCACAAGTACAGCAAAGCAAAAAGAAAATCCAACAGGGCTTGTTCAAAAACCAGTCACCCTTGGACTTGCTTTTCCTCAACGGCAACTTCTATTGACAAACAAAGATATAACAATTAAAAAAGGTATAAAAACGAATATAAAATATAAAAACTGAGTGGGCAGAGTTGAGGACGAAGGAGGAGACTTCTTTGATTCCAAACGCAGGACCACAGCAAGGCCAAAAATCCTGTATAGTATGCCTTTAAACAGTGTAAGTATAACATTCTTACAGATACAGGGACGTATGTGGATAAACCACCACCGCCCCCAAGCATGTCCAGCTGCAACATTGCCATTACCTGCAGACTCCCCAAGAAGTTCCCTGCTGTCATGAGTTTGAGGGACTCCTGCCAAGAGGGGGCGGTGCAGCTCTTCTCAGGGTCCATCTTCACTGTGTTGACCCTGCGCTGGAACAGCAGTAGCACGCAGTCCATGATGCGCATGATCAAATGGGGGGGGCGACCCAACGTGCGCACCGTGGCGATGTCCGAGGGTTTAATCGTCTGCCAGAAACAACAGGTGGCTCTATTAACTGACCAATCACAGGCAAGCTAATGCATTCTGTTTTTATATGTTCCACTTCCTTCATCGAAGATGATGGCCAAGGTACTGTATACAGAATCCTCTAGACAAACAAACCATCAACCAAATGGCTACTGGCCCTTCAAGCATAGCCATCAGACTTATGTACTAGTGCATTGTGATTTGTCATTAGTCCACATCAGCAGCCTGATAGATTATCTTTATTCAAAGAGATAAAGGCATATGCTGACATGTGGATGTGATATTACAATTCCCATCCTGGACTTACTGTAAGGGCAGTCACTCAGGTTGAAGGGTCAAGCGTTGTAATGACATCCTATCATAACGAATACCTCATAGGGAGACACACTCTGAATGACTTCCTTTCTCATCAGCTTAGATGCAGCATCAAGCTATTGATTCCTGTGCAAATTTGAAACCAGTGGCCATGTATGAAAGGGCCATGCAGAGAGTACATTTACGAAGAGATGTAGAACTGTGGGGGGGTGTGAAAGCTACCTTGAATATCAGGTCCCTGTGTAAATACCCACCACTTTCAAAGTGCTGCCATCACACTCTACACATCACACATACTATTTTACCGCCTCCTGGGCACTGGTAATTACACTACAGCTGCAGTCTCTTCATCAACACAGCATCACCCCCCCCCCCGCCCAAACTCACCCACCCTGCCCCCTGCTACATTCCCCACCCCCTGCTGCATTCCCAACCCCCACCCTATCTCCCCAACCCAAGAAATGCTGACAGAACTAAACAGAATATAAAGCCTTGAAACATATTGACATATTGAAAAACGTAAGTCTTAGCAATGGGCCAGTTTTCACAAGACTGCATTGGGACATCTAACATTGGGCGTGTGTATATGCAGCCATGGTGTGCCCGGTGTGCCCATGCACCTGCAGTGCTGCCTCTGCCTCCTCCAGGGCAGGGCGGGCTGCCTCCAGTTTCTCCTCAGCAATGGCCTTGTCTGCAGAGATGCTGTCCACGATAGCCTGGGCTTTATCCTTCACCTTCTGAACCTCCACCTTTACCCTCTCCGCTGCCTGGGCCTTCACTGTCACCTCCTTCAGCACCTGAGGAAGCATAGAGAGAGGGAGAACAGTTATAAACCACAACACACAACACCACAGACAGAGGGACAGCCATTATAAACCACAGCACACAACACCACAGAGAGAGGGACAGCAGTTATAAACCACAGCACACAACACCACAGACAGAGGGATAACAGTTACAGTATAAACCACGGTGAACAACACACAGAGAGGGACATAAACAACATTAAGAAGGATTTGCATTAAAAAACAAACAGGGAAACCCATTTTATAAAGCAAAAAATGTCTGAGAGAAAAAGAGAGAGAGAGAGAAATGCATTTATTTAAAACCACGGCATCATGCAGAGAGACCTGTTTGAAACCACAGTACCATGCAGAGAGAAGCTTGCTTTAAACAATGGCACCATGCAGAGCTGAAGAGTAACCTGTTTCAAACAACCGTACACAGAGCTGCAGAGAAATCTGTCTGAAATTGCAGCACCATGCAGAAGGACCAGTTTGAAACCACATTCCCATGTAGAGAGAACCTGTTTGAAACCACATCACCATGCGGAGAGGACCAGTTTGAAACCACACCACCATGCAAAGAGGACCTGTTTGAAATCACATCACCATGCAGAGAGGACCCGTTTTAAACCACATCAGTATGCAGAGAGGACCAGTTTGAAACCACATCACTATGCAGAGAGGACCTGTTTGAAACCACACCACCATGTAGAGAGAACCTGTTTGAAATCACAGCTCCCACCAGAGAGAAGGAGCTGTACTTTTTCACTTGGTCCTGGTTTTTTTAAATTAAAACATATTAGTTTGACATTTGAAAAGCTGGTATTGATATTCTGATTAGCTTGCGCTCAAAGAGGAAGTGCCCAGGGCCTTTTATCGAGCGGTTTCTCTCAGCAGAAGTGTGAAAACGCACCATGTCAGCCTTCTCATTGGCAACCTGCAGCTCCTTCTCCTTCACCTCCAGCTCCTTGCTGAGGGCAGCCACGGACTCAGAGGCCTCCTTCAGCTTCTGTAGTCCAGTATTCATCCTGCCGAAAGACACAGTCTCTTTAAGGATCAAATACAGAGAGAGCCATCGGGTCGCAAAATGGCTATACTCAACCCCACACCAAAGACCAGAGGCCACTGTATACTAGAAAGTATGACATGTGAATACATAAGAACCACCTTCAATCTGATATCACTGACTGGGTGGGCAGGGCTTACCTGTTGGCTAGGGTCTGCACCTCTGACCGTTTCTCACTGTAGATGGCTTTGTAGCCCTGAATGAAAGACAAGTAGGACTTTGGCGTGACATGAGTGGAGCGGCGATATCTCTGGAAGTAGTCCCCACACTTCTCTGCCACTCCATCCTGGAAGGAGCCCATGCACTGCACCACCTCTCCCTTCACCTCAGATGAGCAGTCGATGTCATAGGATGAGAGGAAGTGCTCTGACACTGTGGTAAAAACAACAAACATACTGTCACACCAGTCCTATACCACTACCAAAACAGCATACACGCTGTCACTCCAGACCTATATCACTTCCAAAACCCTGCATATATACTGTCTGCCAGTCCTATATCACTACCAAAACAGCATACACGCTGTCACTCCAGACCTATATCACTTCCAAAACCCTGCATATATACTGTCATACTGTCCTATATCACTGCCAATACACTACAAATATACGTACTGTCACTCCAGACCTATATCACTACCAAAACAGCACACATACTGTAATCACATACCTGCAATCAGAGCATCTTTGGGCCAGCGGCTGAACCAGTCCATAGTGCAGCCTGAAATCAGGGCAGGGAACTTCAGGGCCCTGTTCCTGAACTTTTCCCCCACGGGAGAGAAACACAGCACCACATGCAGGTTCTGACGGACGCGAGTCATGAAATACTCGTGCAGGTTCTCGTTGGTTGGCGGTCGCCGGGGAAACTCCCGCTTCATTACCGGAATGAGGTCACTGATAATTTCATCCATCTCATCTCTGGCAAACAGGTTTGACACCTGAAAATTAGAGCATAAACCACAAACTGCCAGATGTACAGGAGATACATGTACAGAGTACACATATGAATAAAGTTTCAGGCTATGATGTAGTAAAGGTGTAATTTCCTGAGAAGTAAGATTACTGCGACAGACGCAGCACTGAAAGACTGGAATTAGGAACATTTCATCCTGATAGAGATCATGGAGCCTGACACTTCATTTCCAGGCAGTACATCCCATACAATTTTTCTGCATGTTCAGAGGCAGTCTGCACATCTGACTTGCTGCAATCACACCCTTATTTGGAAGAAGAAATAATAACTGCAACTTTAACGATGAGAACGATGATGGAGAAAAAGAGACAGCACTGAGGCATAATTCCCCTGTCAGCCAGCAGGGCTCAGAATTCCAAGAGCCAACCACCCTACCCTCCCTTTCATGCTTCAACAGAGGACAGATCTGTTCCCCCAGAGGGGGCATGTAAAATGGCCTACAGACCCCACAGGGCCGTGCCTCTCTCCATGGCAACCATAACGGCTATGGCGCTGCCCATCAGAGGCGGAGTCTCTGAGGGCTCTGACAAGAGTTATGTCACTTGCAATCCCTGGGGGCTATCCAGTTGTATGCTAAATTGCACGCTCAATGGAGGTGAATGCGACGTAGATGTATTATTCTTAACCACACGTCTGCTTCTTAAATATGAAACAAAATGTTCTTGCCCCAGCCAACCTCATTCATTCTGCTGACAAACTTGGCCCGGCTCATAATCTATCATGGCAACGGATTGCGTTTACTCGCACACTTCACTCAAAGCAGGGCATTCATTTAACAGCACAGTGAATCACGCCGAGGAAGCCGCTCCAGTCATGTGATCCCTCTCTCCCTCTGGGGAACATTGCTGCTTTTCATCACAGCCTCTCAGAGGTACCCACACATGCTCTATTGATGCTCCTCACAATACGCAATCATTTTCACTCAGAAGATGTGAAATAATAAACCTGCAGATGCCACGAGTCCGACCAGAAAAATCGTAGGTCATTCCCCTTTTCTACAGCATTGCACTCCAGCGGGAAGACAGACAGGTGGGTGAGAGACATAAAGATGGACAGATACGTGTGGTGTGAGAAAGAAAGAAAATCATGTGTTATGAGACAGACAGGAAGGTGTGAGAGAAAAAGTTGCTGTATGCGACACAAATATGTATAGTGTCCAAGAGGCAGAAGTGTGGTGTTTCTGACAGTGGAAGGTATATTGCTTATGAGAAACACTCAGCTAGGTGAGGGGTGTGAGAAATAGAAAGTGCGTGTGTGTGTGCATGTGTGTGTGCGTGTGTGTGTCACATCATCAGTTCCCAATTGCTGCGTAGAATATTCAACCAGTTTGTTCAAGATGAGACATGTCATATAAAACCAGAGGGATTATACCTGAATTTTGAACTTGAGTAACAATGCATTCCCGGTTGTGTGTGTGCATGTGTGTGTGTGTGTGTATGTGTATGTGAGCATGTGTGTGTGCGTGTGTGTGTGTGTGACGTGTGCGTGTGTGTGTACATGTACGTGTGTGTGTGTGTATGTGAACATGTGTGCGTGTGTGTGTATGTGAGCATGTATGTATGTACTGATTCATGGGATGGACAGGACTCACTTCTCCTGATGATAGCACATTATTCATGTACTCCAGAAAGGCCTCGTCCTTGATCTCGTTATCGGTGAATATGAAGCTGATGCCTTTGCCCTGCTGGCCTGCTGTCCTATACAGACCCTTAAGATCATCCATCAGATTGGCTGTGTTGTAGGACCTTCAACAGAAGACAAAGAGCGCACTGTTATACACACTGTTTCCTATTGGGAGCACTCTATTTCACAAACTGACTCCTATTGAGAGGGCACTGTTATACACACTGACTCCTATTGAGAGTGCACTATTATACACACTGGCTCCTATTGTGAGCACACTGATTTACATATATTGTTCTATTTGGGAGTACACTGTAAGTGGAAAAGGACAAAAGCTGAACCAGCAACACACTTCTCTCAGCATTCTTTTGTCCCAGAAGAGCAACAGCAGTTAACCACCATTTTAATTAATGCAAACTTTACGAAACCCGGACAAAGGCAAAGCTTCTATAAAAGGCAAACATATTTTAATAAATAATCACTATACAGCACAGTGTTAACTGGAACAGCTCTTTGAATATCTGGCAGCTAGAAAGCGATCCCTTGGAGAGAGCAGACAGGTGATTTGAACACTATTCCCAGAAGTCATTTGTAAGGAAATGCATCTGAAGAATTCTGCAAAACAGATGGCTAACCATCTTTACACAGGTTTCAATAATTACCAAAAATTCCCCCGATTGAATGTAGAATGTGGAAGCAAGCCTCTGTACTAATTGCATGTTGAAGTGAAGTTCTGCATCTGAAATGTGGTTTGTATTCATCAGTCTGTACATCCAGTTTTATCATAACTGATTCCTCAAGGTGGCTGCAAGCAGTGCACAATTACTGCTGAGCCCTATCCTGTGACTTGGTACAAAGATGCCCTCTAATGGTGTGGAACTAAACTGCGGTCTCACTGACAATCATACCTTTTACTTCAGGAGATTTTAGAGAAGGGACAGGTCTTATATGCATAAGGTACTGTCAATCTTTCCCCTTATTTCTTAGTATCAAAGATGGAATGTAAATAAAGTATTTTTAAAAGTGCCATTACGCGCTATTATATTTTCATTTAGCCAGGTACTTTGCAGCCTTGGTCAATATTCCTTACAAATAACCGAAACATTTGTGGGGAAAATAACCAAATGAACGCAAAGGAAAGGCAAGGGAAGCACCACACTCACATACCGTGTCAATGTGATCTGAAAGGTCTTGTACCCGGCAATGAATGATGCCAGTCTGGTCAAGCTCTGTTTGCCTGAACCACCCACTCCAACCAGGAGGGCATTTCCTCGTGGGGTGCGGATTATACGGGACACCTACAAGGACAGTAAGGCCTGTTACAGCTTACACGTATGCCTACACTTCATTTAGGCACAGTCAGGGGGATACAGCACACACTAAGAAGGAGAAAGCCCATTCCATTCATGCAACTAAGAACAGTTTTCTGCTCTGTGGAGATTAAAAAATATGCGTTGAGTATTACAATGTACAACACAACGCAAGAGGCAGGGGCTTCACAAAGCACTACAAATGAACGCTTCATTTTGCCAGCAGATTTACTTTGTTAGCCTCTATAATGCTTCTGCTTAGTCCTGTTGTGTATGTTGAGTGTTTACCAGGCTGTAATGGCTCTTTTACCTTCAGGAGGTGTGTCATGGCATCCCTGAAGAACACCATATCCATCCCTGCCCCTCTGATGCTCTCGTTATAGTGGGACAGGAACATGTCCAGCCTGTCCATCAGGCTCTCGAAGGACTCTATTGGCTCATAAACCTTTGGCATGTCAAAATCTGTATCCTCTGGCTCCTCGCCTGCCGGGGTAGAAGTTTTTATTATAACCTAGCTGATGGGGATGCAGTGAGCCAACTCAGCACAGTCCTATTTCACCAAAATGCCAAGTTTCTGCTAGTTTTCTGCTTTTTCCTTTGCAGAATGACATGAAAGTCCTCTCTACCTGTAGCCTCGGGTGCATCCCGCAGGAAGTCCACAAAGTAGCTGTCCACCTCAAAATCCACCACAGCCTTATAGTCTTCACCCAGCTCCTCCTCCACCAGCTTGGCCAGTGCCAGGTCGAACCAGGCCACATCCTCAGGAATAGTGAAGCGGTCAGCGATGACTCTCTTACACTCATGTTTCCACAGCTGCAGAACAACCTACAGAAGAGAAGAGAGGACACCTGAATGCTCACTGAAGAGTTGAGTCTCTCCTGTAAGATGAGAGAGAAATATACCACCCCAATATTCTGAAGAGTTTATTCTCTCCAGTAGCAAGAGAGAAAGAACCTCAGGCATATAGGGCACTAAAAACATGAAATAATTTCTGCTGATTCGTCAGATGCACAAGAGCTTCAGCAGTGCAACTGAGCCATGAGGCTTTTTCTTCAGGAACATTCTGCCAGCTTGAACAGGAAAGAACATTCCCAGGGTCTGGATGGGTACGCAGATGGACAGACTCACGTCCTGGCAGTTGAGCACCTCAGCGGTGGTGTTGAGCATGCCCTGCCAGATCCTGGACAGGTCCCTCAGATTGAAGATATAGTGGAACTTGGCAGGCGTGGGCAGCATCTTAACCTTGGTCATCTGCCACAACCGGCGGGTCAGCGGCACTAGCTTGGCCACTATGTGGCACACCTCTTCTGGGAAGTCGCGTCGGGAGCAGTAGTGGCCTGTCCCGATTACTCCTGCCGAAAGGAGAGGAGGAGGCCATCAGAAATATGCTCAGTGCTGAGCTCAACGAGGCATGAAATAATCAATACGACAAGCATCTGCGGGTGTGCTGTGCTACCAGGGCTTAATGATGAAGCATTTACACAGTTATAGAGTCAGACACACCGTGCTCCATTATCTGAAAAATACGGCTACAAAACCGGCCCTTTGCTTCGAGCTCAGTGCATCTGAGGGATGAAAGGCACTTCAACTGACCAAATATCTTGTCGATGGACGCGTTGGAGGGCAGGGTGCAGTTGAAAATGGAGAACTGCCTCTTCAGTCTCTGGGGGATGTCATTGCGCCCACCCCCAGGATGGATCATGGCTGCCAGAAACTGAATATCCACAATGTTAGTGAATTCCCCCGGTTTCTCCAGGTTGTAGAATCCACTCTGTTCCATCAGCTGGCGGACTATCTCATTGGTGACCTGGAAAAGTAATCAAGGAATTTTTGTTTTTTGTTTTTCAACCACACACTAAAATGTTACACTTTTCAGTTATTTTTAAAGATGGACACGTCTGTCCAACTATTTTGTTTTGTGAGCTTTGAGGTGGCTAACCTGATCTCCCCACTCATTGATGACAGGCATGTTGATGTCATCTACAAATACAGACATCTTCTTCCCAGCAGGTGGTCCATACGTCGTCCCCATTCTCTTGTCTACGTAGCTTTCGATAGTACGCTGACATAAGACAGGGTGTCCATAACTTGCCATTATAGTCATGATCAGATATTCAACAAAAACCGCAGCAATTTCAAAACAAATTCCAAAAAGCTCATATAACTGACATTTTGAGGCTAAACCTTTACTAATTATATCACTCAACCCAGTTTCAAGCCCTCATGAGACATAGACCCATTTGAGACACAAAATGTGCCAGTTCCATAATATATATATTTTTTGTACGTACTTTTTGTACATATTACACTTGACACAGATGCCCTATTCAAAATGAAATTTACAAAATAAACAATCAGAAGCAACAGGATTTCAGAAACTAAAATGGCACAAAATGAACTTCTAAGTATCAGTATACAGTTCTTCTGGACTGCATTTAAATTGATCCCAGGTTGATGTGTTACCTGAAACATGAGAGGGGTGGTGGCTGAGGAAAAGTTGAGGCTTTTAGCCATGTGGGACTCTGGGTCATACTTCCCCATGAACGCTTTGATAATAACAGTCTTAGCTGTGCCCTGTTCTCCAATCAACAACACGGCCTGGAAAGGGGAGAAAACACACAGCTTTTGGGAGTGAAGCCATTTCCTAAAGACAGGTTTAAGAGGTAGCCATGAGAGTGAGTTCATAGCTGCCAATCCTTTGAATGAATATAAAGAAGAAAAATTTGTTTTAAAATCCTTTACTGCAGAATAAGTACACATTTTACCACCCACTGTGCGGGAAAAAAAATCCTAGTGCATTCACTCTGTACCAGAACCCATCAGAACAGTTGATTCATAACCAGAGAGCTGCTCCTCTTTGACTACAATATCAGTCCCACCTTGCCCTGTTTGGCGATGGTCTGGATGAGGAAGTCAGTTCTGACGTTGTCAACGTTGGGCACCAGTATGGAGCCATATTCTGGTGTGCTGTCAGATGGGTACACATACTCCTCCACCCGCGTGCTCCAGTGAACCCATTGACCTGGAGTACAACCACAATATGACAATTAATCATTGACCTGAGGTCCATTCACAGCACCATAATCAATCACTGACCTGCAGACCATTCGCAACATGGTTAACCACACTCGTAACTAAACCACTCATAGTCAACCATACACATCTGGACTATGGCAAAACATAAATGAGCATAGCTTGTATAAGTACATGGAGTCATGGTGTCACCAGTCATCTAAATCTTTGGTACAGTAAAAACCAACATTTTTAATCGGAGTAATTAGGTTTGGATTAGGATGTTGAAAAACGGATGCTGGCAAGCTATTGCTATTTGTAAAGTTCATTTTAATTCCAGACAAATACCAAGTGTATTCTGGACAGCCTTCTTAAAGTGGATATAAATCTACCATTGCACAAGCACCCTCTTCATGCTAAAAGCATAGCTTGCCCCTTTTAAGAAAAAAATGGCTTACATTTGATGTATTTCAGTGAGATTTATGGTTTCCTTTTAACTCTGCATTTCTACCACTCACCATCTGATGTGACATGGAAGTCGAACATGGTGTCCTCGCTGTTCAGGCACACATCAGGCAAATCCAGGTGGATGCTGTCATGGTTACGGAGCCAGCTCTCCAGTTTCCTGCGGTCTTCCAGCTCCAGGAGGGCCCCAACGCTCCACATTAGAGCGAAGACATACAGGCGCTCCATGTGTGACCGAGAAATTTCCCCACCCTGTTCCTGAAGAACATGAATATATGCTCTTCAGGCTTGTCGCAGTGTTTCTTTTCACCGGTAGCATACCACGAATGAGCCTAGACTGGTGTAGTTATCTCCACACTGTCAATACTGGCATTTTGCAATAACAAAATAAAATTTAAATCTAAATAAATAGAAGTGCATTTGTAGAGCTTTAACATTGATGCTATTAAATGGATATAAGCACATTATATAGCCTATATGTTCTTATCACTGGTCAATGACAGCGGTATGATTGACAGAGATTTTTTGGTGGGAACACACAAAAAAAAAAAACCAGTGCTGAGCACTGATGTCTTTTCTTCAGGTCTTGCAAGCAGTTGCCTCGCAGAATTGTAAATTAGGTTGTAGGCATCGATTGGCTACAGTTTTGTAATATATTATTTGAATTTGTTTATATGTACATTACAATTCAGCCACGTAAGAATTTTAGTTTCATGTTGCAAAGTAATTTGTGAATTGTTAAAAACTTGAGCCTGGTCTCATCCGGCAGGCCCGTCTAGCGATGAAGGTTGGTAATACTGGTAACGGTGTTTTAGAGGGAAGTAACACCAGTGTCAGAATATTAAAACCATGACAAGCCTAGTTCTCATTATAGAAATGGTCCATAGAAAAAGCTGACAAATGAATCATTCAAAAGACCATCGTCAGTACTGTGAGGACACTGTACAAATCTGATTCATTTCAGTGATTTATAAGCACTCTCTTCTTAATTCCTTTGAAAGCCATAATTTGTCAGTACAATCCCTATAAATTTTGAATTATGGAAATTTTACTATTTTCATTAGATAGTATATGTGTAGTTACTACGTATTTATGGTAGCAAGAGAGGCAACTGCTTGCAAAAGCTCGGTAATTCATGTTCTTATGGGATTCTGCTGGCATATTGCAGCCTTTTATACATGGGTTTCCTCCATATTAGCGAATACAGCAGTATTGTGTGTGTGCGTTTTTTTATGTGTATGTTTATGAGTTCATTCCATGAATGAAAATAGCGAATGCCCTAAGCTGATGCCGGCATGCACGTGGGTTCTGCCACAGTACCATACCTTTGGAGGAATGAGGCCCTGTAGCATGTTGATGCTCTGCATGATCATAAAGGCCTCCAGCATATCCATCTTATACTCCAGGGAGTGCAGGCTGAAACGGTAGAGCTCAGGGAAAGAGGTGGAGTACAGCTCTCTCAGCACCTCTCCTTCACACGCTGAGCGTTTCTTCAGCCAGCCCTGAGAGCCACACACATGGCCTTAAACTTCAATGCAGCATTTCCTCAGAAACATCATTATAAACCATTATAGGTCTGCATCGCTCTATATCTCTCCATTTCTCTCGTCAGGGCCTCATTTTGAAGTCTTGAACACACACTAAAACAATTTTATAGGAAATGCATTGTGTTGTAATGAGTACATGAACAAGGAAAGCCAACCAGCACAAACATCTTGCTCTAATTACACAGTGTCTGCAGCTTTGTGGTATAAGTTGTCCACTTATTTTATCTACATTTGGTTTCAATGAAAAAAATCATTTTTAATTGAAATTAAACAGAAAATATGGATCTGTGTCACTCTGCATCTGTTTGGAACTCTCTAATGAGAGACTGGAGAGAGTGAGGTTAAAGTGCAGACTGCCAGGTTTCAGCTGAGGGTATTTACATCCATATCGGGAATTTTTTTATACACACTCCCCCCATGTAGGGAAGTGCACCTTTTTGCATTTAACTGTATGTTGGGAGTCTCAGTGAATGAGTTTCTGGGGATACGTGAGTGGGTATCTGGGGGGTGAGTCTAAATGAGTCTGCAGACATCAGGGGTGTGCTTCTGTGAGTAAGTGTAGGGATCTATATTTATCAGTGAGTCTGATGAATCATTGGGTAAATGGGTTTGAGGGTAAGTCTGCCTACCTCCAGGATGGGGCTCCAGTTCAATACAGAGGAGCTCATGAACACCATCCCATTCCGGGATACTGTGGCTGGGGAAGCATTATCGATGTTGTGAGGCTCAAAGACAATCTTGCAGTTGGGAGCCATGGGGATGCGGTCACCATTGGCCAGAGTTAGGGTCCTGTTGTCGTCTAAAACTGAGTTCAGGTTCTCAATCCAGATGGCATCCACAGGACCATCTAGGACAATCCAGATGTGCTCACCTGCAAAAAAACAGCAAACCCTTAAAGTGCTGTGGGTTACTGCCATAAACAGGAACAGGATGAGTATGTGTGTGTGTGCGCGTGTGTGTGACTGAGTGTATGTGTGTGTGCATTTTGTGTGTTCCTCCCTATAAAAATGTATGAACGGTACAAATAAATATTGCTCTTTGGTGGCCCTGCCTTCTGCACAGTTTCAAAGTGAGATTCAGCATCTTTCTCTCCCTCTTCCTGCAAGCCTCAGGCTGGAGAGAGGATTTAAACTACATAAAAGACATTTCACTTTCATTAACTGTAATTACCACTCTTTCCTCCAGCACCAAAGAAACAAATTACTCAGATAGCATTTTTATAAAAAAGTTCCTTTTCAATTTCAAATCATTATCTCTCTCTTCAAATAATAGGCTGCCTTAACATTTTGGACAGATCACCATTATTTAGTTTGATTACATTAGTCTCTTCTTCACATGTGTGGCTCTGATAAGCTTGGGCAGTATAGTGGGAATAATGTATTAAGTGGTATAAAACTATTACCAAGGTATTATTTTTCAATACTGGCATACCGCTGTGCTTTAATTGTTATGGAATATATAATTGCATGTGTATGTTATGTGATAAACAGAATCTCTTCCCACAGCACTGCTCAAAAGCAGAGTGTGCATTTGATCTAATAATCCTGCGCATTTTAGGTGAATCTGTGACTGTTCCACATTTTGTTCTATGTACATGGCATTCTGAATTTAGAATAAAATGATAAAATTACACTATTAAAAATCTTGCTGCTAAATTTTTTAATAGTCACCATGAAACTGTCTTGCACAAATAAACAAGTGGCCACACTTTATATAAAACCCAAAGTTTGATCAACTGTAGGATTTGTTGCCTTAGAATTTCCTTAAAGCTATTCATGCAACCTCTCTGCTTATATAGCATGTAGTGACTGAAAAAACTGGCAAGGGCAGGCAAAGCTACACACATACCTTTTTTCTGTTATCACTGTAAACATAGAAGGGTTAACATACAAAAATTGATTTTCCCATTCCTACATCAACATGTCCAGCTGATATCATGTTATCTCATGCCTGGACTGTTAGAATCTGGTAACCCTTTTGAGAGTAAATCTGACATTCTGCATCAAATACATTTTTGAAATAATAACAAGCTGGTTTTTGAAATAACATGCAGCTAATACAGAGGCGCTTAACCGGTATACCCAAAATGTTAGAATCTGCTACCCTGTGGCAAAATATGGAAGGCTACATATCTTTTGGTGACAGCCCAGTGACTGATCATTACAATTGATTTAGCCATTTCAATTATTTAAATGGTGTATCACACACTGTGGTATTTTCAAAGGTGGTATGACAGAGTGAAAATCTTGATAATGACAAACCTTAGTCTCTGATAGAGTGTTCTTTCATGTATTTTGCGCTCACCTTTCTTGGCTCTCAGAGTTTTCCTCCACAAAGTGGAAAAAATACCGTCTGTCCAATCGTTGGTGGCCACATCAAGGCGGCCAAACATCTGGGGTGCAGTGATGGCTTTGGGATTCATGCGCATCTCTCTGTGGGGCTGGCCACAGTCTGCACACATACGCGCATGCACACACGCACACGCACACGCACACGCACACACCACAGACACACACATACAAACAAACAAACAACCAACCAGGAATGCATTGTTACTCAAGTTAAAACTTCAGGAATCCCTCTAGAATAATATGACATGTCTCATCTTGAACAAACTGGTTGAATGTTCTATGCAGCAAACGGGAACTGATGATGTGACAGTCCCTTGATTAGTTCCATTATATAGCATCTCACCAGTCATGGCCCGCATTAAGGTGTGGATGCACGTGGTCTTCCCAGCACCACTTGGACCCAGGGCCATCATACCATGGCGAACCCTCTGGGTCTCAAACAGCTGGATAACCTTCAGCTTCCAAGGAGGGTGACTGATCAGACCAGCTTCTGCAACCTTAAGAACAAAGACATCTTCAGAAACCCTTTTGAAGAGAATCAGAAAAGCTTTCCAAAAGAGGACAGCACCAGCCAGGACTGCAGAGTTGTAATCTACATTCAAGAGTAGGAGAAAACCCTCACAGACAGTTCTGTTAGATCAAGGATAGGGGTGTTCAATCTTATCCAAAAAGGACTGATGTGGGAGCAGGTTTTTGTTTAGACCAGCGTAGCGATAGCTGACTCAACTAATTAACTAATAATGGACATCAATCGAGACCTTGACAAGTAGAATCAGGTGATGGGCTAAAATAAAACCCTGCACCCACATCAGATCTTTTTGGATAACATTGGACACCCCAGATCTAAGATTAATAGCAGCATTGGAACCATGCCGACAATTATAGTGACAATTATAGCACTTTTTCTGTTTACATATATTTGGTAGTAATATTAATTATTATTGAGAATGCTCAAGCAATAAGTATTGAATTTACTTTACAAATGGAGTGGATGCGTTCTGTCAGTTTTGTACTTCATATCTGTAGTCTGCACTTTCTGATGCTTGTACTTTCCCGCTTCATTTGCTTTTGTTGTAATTAGTTGTACTGGTCTTTTTGGAAAAAAGCTTGTATAGTAAAATAACAAATCGAGCCAGAACAGCTTAATGTTTTCCATTGATCTGAGTTCCATTGAATGAGTTATTTGTCAACATTTATTATTGTTTCTCTTTTGTTTATTTTATGATTCCCTTATTTATCGTTATCTCATTTTTAAACTTAGTTTTCACCTTTACAAATGCGTATTATGACATGAAGATACTGTGTACTGTGATTACGCTCTTGAAGGATGCATGTCCCATTTGTTTCCAAGTGACAAAGCAATCATTTTCTGGTGGGCAAGTGTGTGAGATCCTGCCAGTTCTGTTCTTGTCACAAGGATTTGTATCTCATGGGATTGTACCTAACCTGTTTATCAATGGCCTTCTCCAGCTCAGGATAACCTTCTTTATCCAGCTGGATCCCAGGGAAGAGGTCCTCAATCAAGCTCAGGAACAGAGGTTCATCCTCATCAATCTTTTAGAAACACAAAGCCTCATTTACACATCAAAATTAGGATATACTGAAAAAGATTAGACTGATTTCTGATCTCACTGTACATCCGAATACATCTAGTGCATATGCATTGTATGGTTCTGCATTACATAAAGGATTTAAATCTGGCTGAAACAAATATTTAAATATGAACTGCTAGTGTAAACGATTACACATTTACTGTTAAAAATGAGCTTCAGCCAGTTATTTCAAGGTCTTTTCCTTGTGAACTCACTAGTTTTGACAGGTTCATATCTCGCAGCACCCTCATGACAATGGTGGACTCTGTGTCATTGGGGCTAGCTCTCTTAGCCGCTCCCAGCGTGCGCAGGACAGACAGAATGTTCCGGAGTCCAAAGTCATAATGCACCTACAGGGCACAAAGAAAACAGCATCTAAAAGGACCATCCCCATGGCAGAACCGGGACACAGATGGGCCTAGTTGGGCTGAGAGAACCGTGTGGCGGAATGAAGGGGCAGCACCTGCTTGGACAGCTGCTCCTCACACAGTTTGTACAGGGTGAAGAACTTCCGCGCCAGCTCTATGTTGTCGATGAAACCGCAGCTGGCCAGCTTCACACGAATGATGATCTGTCGGTCTGGAACCATCATAGCAACTGAGCGGAAGTTGATCTTCAGGTTCTCCGGAAGCTCCTGACGACCCGCATAGCCCGGGTTCTAATGGGTCAGGAAACAGGAAAAAAGAGTGTGAAAAACAAGTGCAAAGCCTTGGGCCCAGTAGAGACAGGAACAGGATCAGAATACCATAGGCACTGTCCCTTACGTATGCACAGAAAATAATCACAGATAAATAGTCATGGCCAAGAATGCATGTTCTTTTTCTTTACATCATGAAACTGTGCAGTACTTATACATATACACTCGGTATGAGGACATACATTGAGCTCCAGAACTGTGGAGAACAGCCAAATCAAGAAAAAAATATGTCTTTGTTCCAAACATTACAGAACTCACTGTATTTACTGGTAGCCAAGAAAGTGAAAATAGAGTTAGACCATCCATCAGGATAAAGGAAACATTTCTACATCCTCCAGGTTGAGGAGCTGCTGCAGGCTCACCATGGTCAGGAAGATTCCGAACTCTGGGTTCATCTCAACGTTGTCCCCGTCAGTGAAGATGAAGTTTTTACGCCGCTCCTTCTTACAGGTCAGCACAATGGCTATCTGCTGTGCAGCCACTGAGAGCACAGGGAGCTCGATGCGATTGAACTCATCAAAGCAGCCCCAGGAACCTGACTGCGCAAGGCCTATTACCACAACAGAGAAATGACCGCTTATACACAACCACAATAGGCAAATCACTCAGTAAACACAACCACAACACAGAAATTACACAGTATGGACAACCACAACAGCAAAATTACACATTATGGACAACCACAAGAGAGAAATGTCTGATTGTGCCCAAAAACACAAGCGAGGGAAATCATCAAATGATAACACAAATAATAACTGGATCATAGAGTGGTACAGTGTCACGCAACCACAAAACAAATACAAATACATCCTCAGTGTCATGTACAGTAACACATGCTGATACTATAATCTAACAACATGTTCTAACTTTAAATGAAAGGCCATTGACTTTGACAATAAAATAAGGCAAAATCCACTGTAAAATTATAATTAATGATGGCAAACTCTAACAATGTGTTCAGTGCTTCCATAATAGTCCTGTTGAGGTGACTCACACCTTTAAATATCCTCCCCAGTCCTCTGAAGTCCATCTGGTCTGAGCAGTTGAACACAACCACATACTTTCCCAGACACCGGCCCATGTCCTTGGTGGTCTCGGTTTTGCCCGTTCCAGCAGGGCCAGCTGGGGCCCCGCCCATACTCATCCCCAGAGCCTGAGCTAGGGTGATATAGCACCTGCAAGAGGGCCACAAATTAGTATAGCATTGCACTAATGTCCACATATTAGCGTAGCATAATGCTCAGGGCCACATACTAGTGAAGCACAACAATGTGGGCCATATATTAGTATATCACAACACTTAGGATTATATAATAGTACATCATAACACTGAGGTCCACACAACATCAGCTGTAGAGTTGGCAGTGAAAGAGAATCTATAAAAGGATAATAAATCCTTTTTTTTATAGAATAGTGCTTGCAGGAAACACTATATCACTTGTTTCCTCTACATGCGATCACAAAGTTTGAGTGCAAACCAATTATATAAGCTTTCAAATAAACTGGACATAAACCATGTTGAGAATAAAACACCAATTTATCTAGAAAAAATGATGTGCTGAATCTCCCAGCAAATACATTTGACCAGAGTTTCATTTTCTCTGCAGCAATGCCAGGAGATGAACACTGCAAAGAGTAGGCAGTCCGTGTAGCAGAGGCCACAGCATTTGATTTTGGTACAGTAATTACCTGTCAGTGAGTGGGGTAATGACCAGCCTGTCTGTGCAGCCCAAGAACTCGTTCTGGTAGATGAACCCAACATCTGTGATGTTAATGAGCATTTTGTCTGAGTCCTCATTAAAGTAGAATCTGCACTGCTTCAGCCACTCAAAGTCTGTGGGGCTTTTGATATGAAGTCGGCACTAAGGAAAGAGAGAGGTTAACATGGAATTGAGTAGGAATTTAAAAAGCCAATTTATTCTAGGCGGATGTGTTATGATAGCTGTTCCTGGAAATAGTCGTATTAAACGTAACACTTCCACTGAAACTATGACAAAATTTGCACTTGAATTAAAACACAAATAATCAGTGCATATGGCACTTGGCTTGTCTCTGTACACCTGAGCTATTTGTAATAGTAGAGGTAAAAGCAGAGGTGCAAATTCATCAAACTTTAGATTATATACAGGGGGAACGCAGAGAACTTTACATGTAAGTTCTGTATCAGGAGTGATTCCACCAAGCTATTTGACTTGATTTACTCTGCTCTGAGAGGGACAGACAGAGATTGCATCCAGTGGAAGACATGCCTTAAGGCACCTTTAAAACGCTAGCTACACTGAACTTTTTTAAATAAAGGTTATCTTCCCGCTGGGCATTAAAGTTTGGACATACAAACACATTATCCATTCAAAACCATCTTTTCTCTTAGGAAGTCACAGCATTCATCTGAACCTTGACCTCAAAGAGCCTGGCCATTGCTAGCTAGGGCATTCCCTCTCCTCACCAAGTCATCGAAGATGTCCCTTTGATGGACGTGTATGGTGATGAGTGTCTCAAACTTTGTCCGCTCCACCGGGCCCAGGTCCTTGGTGGTCATGTCAATTAGTGTGTTCAGAAGCTCCAGGAAGCTCTGGTTGGTCTTAGACATGATCTTACGGTCATAGCGCGCATTGGTCAGGGCTTCCTCGGAATCTCTAGTCCACATCATCTGTATTCCCAGCACACCAATCTGAATAATGTGGCGAGAAATTGTATGCATAACCATGTCGCAAGGGAGTTAACACATTTCATATAATATTCCCTGTGCACATCATGAGAAGAGCAGTACCTTCAATGAACCTTTAAAGACACTCTTTCCACAATGCATGTTTTACACAAGAAATTATGAACCTCGAAAAAGTGGAATATTTTTAGCTTCTAGCATATTCTATGTTACTAAAGACGACCATTAAACATAGACAGTGTTTTAAATCCTATAAAAATGGTTCTGGGCTGCTGTTACTGTGGAGCACCTGGGCAGGGAAGGAGTCCAGGAATTCTATTAGCTGGAAGGCAGAGTCTTGAATGGCAAGGGCAGCCTGTCGGATGACCAGGTGCAGGGAACGCCGCGATTCCTTCAGCAGGGCGTTCAGCCAAACCTCCACGTTCCCCTCTGCCATCACTGGCCGCTCCAGCTCCACCGTTTCCCCCTCCCGTGAGGAGATGGCCAGGATCCGGTCATATATCTAGCAGCACAAGAGAACCAGTGATTCCTGTGATGAACAGACCTAATCTCTCCAGAATAATCCATGCCTTAAGGCATTTGTTCTGCAGGCTGCAAACTATCAGTCCCTCTCAGAGCAGAGTAAATCAAGTCTGACAGCTTGGCAGATCAATCTGAATGCAGACCTGTACAGCTTACATGTAAAGTTCTCTGTGTTCCCTCTATACATTATCTGTAGTCTGCTGAATTTGCACCTCTGCTTAGATCATGGATACAGAGACAAGCCAGTGCCATATGCACTGATTATTTGTGTTTTAATTGTATTTCAAATTCCCTCATAGCTTTAGTAGAAGTGATTCTGTTTAGCACCATTATTTCCAGTGATCAGCTGTCTGAACACATATTCTCCTTGAATAAATAGACTTTTTATATTCCTGCACAATTCCATGTTAACCTCTCTCTTTCCTTAGTGCCAGCTTCATATCAAAAGCCCCACAGACTATCAGTGGCTGAAGCAGTGCAGATTCTACTTTAATGAGGACTCAGACAAAATGTTCATTAACATCACAGATGTTGGGTTTGTCTACCGGAACGAGTTCTTGGGCTGCACAGACAGGCAGGTCATTACCCCACTCACTGACAGGTAATTACTGTCCCAAAATCAAATTCTGTGGCCATAGTAATCCCACACTTCACTATGAGATAAAAGCCTGTGTAACTTTTATAACACCATGACATCAGAGAGATTCTGTGTAGTCCATGTCATCAAAGTAGATTTCTTGTCTGACTTATTACGGAATGAGAGAATCAGCCAGATTTTACAAGTGTCATGTCATTAGAGCAAAGAAATTTCACTTGAACCATGTCATAGAAGAAGAATGATTTTATGCATGAGTGGAAGCTAAAGTATTTTCTGTGTACCTTGTCATGGAAGCGGACAGTCTTTATGTTGTCAAAGATATTGAGCAGATGAGCTTGGATAGTGTGGGAGTCTGATGCCTGGCCCAGGATCTCCAGAAGGGCAGGGTCCGACACGAAGAAGAACCGCGGGAACATGAGCCGTTTCTTCTCCAAGTACCTTCACAACACAGGTACATGAATAATACACAGGAAATTAGACCTTCCTATTAGAGGGAAGCACTTCAAAAACAATAAGAAATGTGGCCCCTGTTGATGTAGGACACTAGGAGAGGCCCTATGGGTGTAGGATACCGGGAGAGGCCCTGCTGGTGTAGGCTACTGGGGGAGGCTCTGCTGGTGTAGGATACTGGGAGAGGCCCTGTTGGTGTAGGTCACTGGATGAGGCTCTGCTGGTGTAGGATACCAGGATAGGCCCTGCTGGTGTAGGATACTGGGAGAGGCCCTGCTGGTGTAGGTCACTGGGTGAGGCCCTGCTGGTATATATGTGCTATGTAAAAAGTTGTGTAAGTCGCTCTGGATAAGAGCGTCTGCTAAATGCCTGTAATGTAATGTAATGTAATGTATAGGATACTGGGAGAGGCCCTGTTGGTGTAGGTCAGTGGGTGAGGCCCTGCTGGTGTAGGATATTGGGAGAGGCCCTGCTTGTGCAAGTCACTGTGAGAGGCCCTGTTGGTGTAGGTCACTGGATGAGGCTCTGCTGGTGTAGGATACCAGGATAGGCCCTGCTGGTGTAGGATACTGGGAGAGGCCCTGCTGGTGTAGGTCACTGGGAGAGGCCCTGTTGGTGTAGGTCAGTGGGTGAGGCCCTGCTGGTGTAGGATACTGGGAGAGGCCCTGCTGGTGCAGGTCACTGTGAGAGGTCCTGTTGGTGTAGGATACTGGGAGAGGCCCTGTTAATGTAGGATACTGGGTGAGACCCTGCTGGTGTAGGATACTGGGAGAGGCCCTGTTGGTGTAGGTCACTGGATGAGGCCCTGCTGGTGTAGGATATTGGGAGAGGCCCTGTTGGTGTAGGTCAGTGGGTGAGGCCCTGTTGGTGTAGGATACTGGGAAAGGCCCTGCTGATGTAGGATACTGGGAGAGCCCCTGTTGGTATAGGATACTGGGAGAGGCCCTGCTGGTATAGGATACTGGAAGAGGCCCTGTTGGTGTAGGTCACTGGATGAGGCCCTGCTGGTGTAGGATACCAGGATAGGCCCTGCTGGTGTAGGATATTGGGAGAGGCCCTGTTGGTGTAGGTCAGTGGGTGAGGCCCTGTTGGTGTAGGATACTGGGAAAGGCCCTGCTGATGTAGGATACTGGGAGAGCCCCTGTTGGTATAGGATACTGGGAGAGGCCCTGCTGGTATAGGATACTGGAAGAGGCCCTGCTGGTGTAGGTCAGTGGGAGAGGCCCTGCTGGTGTAGGATACTGGGAGAGGCCCTGCTGATGTAGGATACTGGGAGAGGCCCTGCTGGTATAGGATACTGGGAGAGGCCCTGCTGGTATAAGATACTGGGAGAGGCCCTGCTGGTATAGGATACTGGGAGAGGCCCTGCTGGTGTAGGTCACTGGGTGAGGCCCTGCTGGTATAGAATACTGGGAGAGGCCCTGTTGGTGTAGGATACTGGGAGAGGCCCTGCTGGTGTAGGATACTGGGAGAGGCCCTGCTGGTGTAGGATACTGGGAGAGGCCCTGCTGGTATAGGATACTGGGAGAGGACCTGCTGATGTAGGATACCAGGATAGGCCCTGCTCGTGTAGGATACTAGGAGAGGCCCTAGTGGTGTAGGTCACTGGGGGAGGCCCTGCCTCTCAAGTCTTACCCTGTGAGAGACTTTTGGCATATCTCCAGCTGCTCCAGCAGATGGGGAAGCAGCTGGCCCATGGTCTCATCTCCCACGCAGCACTGCACCACATTGGGCATCTCATGTGCACGAGTCATTATCTTCACCCACGACTTGTCAATGTTAGAGAACCGTTTTGCTTCCTGCAGTGCAAGAATGAGGATGCAGATATTTCATGAGTCCGTTCAATGCCTGTCAAGTGCATGTTGTGAGATCATAAGCTTGCTTTTGCAAAATACCTTTGGTAGCTGTTTTGCTATGTCTCCACCCACAAATACTGCTTCCAGGTAAATCCAGAGGTTCTGAACAGTCATCCAGTTCTCAATAATGTCTGTAGTGTTGGAAAGATTCTGAACCCACTTCTGGATCTGTGTCTTGAATGGAGTGTTATATCTGCAAAAGTTCAGAGGGTTAAGAATTTCAGCTAATAATTTTCACACTAAGGTTTTACACTATAATGCTAAATGAATTCAGCTGTGAAGTCAGGGGACACACCAGGCTATAAATACACAAAAGCTAATCTCAGTCCAGGATTCTATAAGAAAAATAGCAAAATAAAGTCTATAAGAGATAGAAACTTACCTGTTACTCATGAGAGAGCCCAGGACCATAAGGCTGTCCTCCATACTGGCGATGATCTCTGAAGTGCTGTCTCCACGCAGAAGCAATTCCCCACGCGTCTTGAAGTTGGCAAAGGTGAAGGTCTTATTGTCCCACTCTGCAATCACCTGCTTCAGTTTCTGTTCAATGTCTCGCTCTTTCACTGCACTGATACAAATGTCCTGTGGAGGAAGATTACAGTATAGAGGCCAGTCAGACAAATGTGGCTGCTTGCACTCTACAGAAGTAGACTGGTGTAATTTTACTTAGCCTTTGTACACAAGTTTTTAAACAAATAGCTTTACCTCAATTTCCTCTTTACATTTCAGAAGAGGGGCTTCCATGATATTCCGGAGCTTAAAAGTGTCTGACTCCACCTCAAAACTGTGTCTAGTCACCTCTGTGATCCTCTTCCAGTGACGTGTCATCATAGCTTTGTTAGTCATCAGCTCCAATAAGGGGCAGCACTCACTGAATTCGTCAATAGTTTTCTTCAGGTCTAGAAAGGCTTGCCACTCTTTCAGAGCACGAGGGAGCTTTCGACACCTGAGACAAACACAACTTATTGGTTCAGACTCGCGCATTGACATCTTACATCTGATACAGTGATGAGAGCAACCACTCATTATTCTGTAAGCATAAACTCAAGAGGAAAAGTTATTTTTCTCCCTTTACAGAAATAAAAAGAACCACTTGCCAGTGATGCTCACTGGTGCTACAATGAGGAAAAATACCATGTTTGTTTATACAATTGCACTGTCTGATATCTGGCAGATGGCAGAAAATCTGGAGACAGGATAAGTGAGGTAAAATATTACACAAAGAAACAAAATAAGACAAAAACTAGCACAATTGTCCATAAAATGTCTCTATTGTATGAGACTGTCTCCTGTGGATGTTTTTGTTCAACCAGGCCTGAAATTATTATATGGACTGGACCATGTTGGTCCCATTGGATCCACACCCTGAGATGGCCAGAAGAGGACAGGGTCCCCCTAATGAGACTGGTGTATACAAGGTTTCTTCCTACAAGCTATTTAGGGCAGATAAATCTTAGAAATGTCACAGATTATGTCAGTGAGACAGAGTCAGTCATAATGGAGTTTATCAGATTTTATCAGGAGTCTTTCACAGCTTTGACACTAACCGTGTCTGGAAGTCCAGAAGCTCATTATTGATCCTTTCAATGTGGATGTCGGCCCACAGAATGTCATAATAGCCATTAACTGTGTCAATAACATTGTTGTAGAGGCCATAGAGCTTCTGTAGAAGGGTCAGCTGCTTCCTGATCTCCAGTAGCTGAGGATGCTGAGTAACAGAGAGGCCAAACAGTTCCTCTCCTCCAGTGTAGGTGACATATTTACGATATAGGTTGTCAAAGCGATTCTGTGAAAAGGGCAATAGTAAGCAATGGCCTTCAAAAACACTCAGTGATAACATTAGGTCTGTATTACCGTACATCCACAAACCGCATGACACACGGCTTTATTTTTACACAGCACATGATTTCAGAAGGGAAGGTTAGCCTATTCTGCTTTGAGCAGGGTCAGGCTATAAATTGTTACGTCTGAACACACACACACACACCTGGAACATTATGAGCCTATCACTGGCATCCTGAGGGGCGAGACCAACAACCATGGGACCGTCCTAGAAAATTTGGGAAAAAAAAGACATTCGCCATCACACTAAAGAGGAGATTATAAGAAACAATCGTTCATTTGACAAAGTGTGTCATGATATTCCAACAGCTCGTATTCCACATAAATGCTCTGTGTAGGTCACTGGGTGAGGCCCTGCTGGTGTAGGATACTGGGAGAGGCCCTGTTGGTGTAGGTCAGTGGGTGAGGCCCTGCTGGTGTAGGATACTGGGAGAGGCCCTGCTGGTGCAGGTCACTGGGAGAGGTCCTGTGGGTGTAGGATACTGGGAGAGGCCCTGTTGGTGTAGGTCACTGGGTGAGGCCCTGCTGGTGTAGGATACTGGGAGAGGCCTTGTTAATGTAGGATACTGGGAGAGGCCCTGCTGGTGCAGGTCACTGTGAGAGGTCCTGTTGGTGTAGGATACTGGGAGAGGCCCTGTTGGTGTAGGTCACTGGGTGAGGCCCTGCTGGTGTAGGATACTGGGAGAGGCCCTGTTGGTGTAGGTCAGTGGGTGAGGCCCTGTTGGTGTAGGATACTGGGAAAGGCCCTGCTGATGTAGGATACTGGGAGAGGCCCTGTTGGTATAGGATACTGGGAGAGGCCCTGTTGGTGTAGGTCAGTGATAAATGGTGTTTACGTTTGTGTTTAAATTTGACTGGAGAATGGGAGACTCAACCTTATCATAGTCCTGGTAGAAGTTGTTGCAGTCTTCCACAAAGGTCTGCACATTGCTGATGAGTTCACCCCTGAAGTTGGGCTGAAGGGAGACCAACTCATTCTGCACCTCTGTGCCTCGGGCCAAAAGCTTTTCCCATGTGTAGCGCAGAGTATCCACCCGCTCCGCCTCCTCCTTGGCGACGGACAGCTCGTACTTGTGCAACATGGCATAGGACTCCTGGTGAAACAGAACATGACAGGATGTCACACGTTTTCATCTGTACACTTCAGCTAACTTGCTCTAAAATCTTTGTGAATCATTAGACTTGCATTGTCTCTAGGTTCCTTCATCACAAAACCTCTTGTGGAGTCTCACCTGTATCAGCTGCATTCCTGTTTCTCCTCTATTAGTCATACTCTATTTCTCTCTAGCAGTCTAGCCTTAATCAGACACACTTCTCTCCTGCAACATCTCCTCTATCAGACACACTTCACTTTCAAAAAGGATGTTAATATCCAACACACTTTTTGTTAGAAACTACTTTTGTGTTACATTCAACACATTTTGTGTCAAAGTTACTACTTTTGTGTTACAATTATACAATTTATGTGTTACAAAAGGATAATTTTAACACAGACTGTGTTGAAGGTAACACAAATTGTTGTCCTAGTAGACACGGAGGAGTGTTAAAAAGTAACATTTTAACATTCAAGAACGGTGTGTTCAGCAGTTTCTCCTCTATCAGACACACACACAGTCCCACCTCTATTGGGCCCACTTGGAAATCAATGGTGATCTGCTGCTCCCTGATTTCCTTCAGTGCTGCCATAGCAATGCGGATATCGTCCAGGTCCTTGATCTGACGGTTGAGTTTCTTGCTGGCTTCTTCCACACAGCTAAAAATATGTTCCATCTCTGTCCGGTACTTCCTGTTGCAGTGGTGACCGTAGTCCACCATCCAGCCCTTGGTTTCAGCTGTCAGAGCCATTTTCAGGTCAGCTGTTCACACAAAGGATATGCTTACCACACATTAGCATTGAACAGCAGTCGTCATGTAAAGATACATATGGTTTGAAAACTAGCCACAGAAACCCCACAGAAACAGAAAACCATCATTTTGAATTGTCATTATAGTAAGTTCTCAGCAGGGCCAACCCCCCATCAACCATACACATTCTCATAGAAAACCATGGTGAGGTCAGGATTGTCCCTCCCCGTGCATGTACATCAGTCTGTGAGTGACAAAGCTGTGTCTGCATGGGAGTGGGAATGTCTGTAAAGGGTGATTTTGTGTGTAACAGTGTCTGTGTGGGAGAATCGGTAGTGTGTGTGAGTGTGTGTGTGATACAGTCTGTATCATGTATGTGTGACAGTCTGGCAGTACCTGTGTAGAGAGCCAGGGCTCCCACAGTGACAAACTCAGGCTCAGCATTGATCTCCAGCTCCAGGTCTCTGTAGTAGAGGATCTGAGACTCAAATTCAGAGAGAAGGGGGCTGCCCTGACTGAACTCCAGGATCGTGGTATCCCGATCCTTCCTCCAGATGTGGTGATATCGACTGAATCGATCCAGAGCGTTCGTCACATCCTTACCAATGACAGAACAAAGACATTTCAAATTCTGACAGCAAGCATTAAGGACATAAAGCTCAAAAAATCTACATGTCATCATTTCTAAAATATTTTTTACTTCAGTTCTTGAAATCAGGCAGGTAATGGGATATTTGTGTCAACATAATAGACATAAATGATCAAATTAAGATATGCAGGCAGAGGCTCAGTAGAGCAACTATATACTTCAAAGCATCCTCAGTTTGTAGACCTGGTAGAATTCAGTTCAGTTCCCTCCCCACCATCTTGGTACCTTTCTGGAGGAGTTGATAGAGGTACTCAGCACTGACACCAGCTTAACAATCTCCTTGTTCTCTGAAACACTCTTGTAGTAGTTCCTGGACTGGAAGGGTATGGTCTGGTTCACAGAGGCCGAGATGTCTGAAGTACTGCCATCTGAAGGAGACACTGGGTTTGAACTCAGCCTAAGCACTATAGATCGACAGAAGGCCGGCATATATTTTGTATGAGGAAGAAATACATTCATACTTATTATATACATACTTATTTTGGGTTTATCTGGGCAAATTCTGGTGTTAAGAAACTAGCAGTGGTTAAAACGGTCCAGTCCGTCATTTTATTATTTTTAATTGTCGGGAATCTATCCAGAATAATTGCACAGAAAGTCAGATGAGTGGTTGGACCCGCTGGGCTGAGCTTTAATCACTGTGTGGGGCTCCTACAAAGCCTTCCACCAATACTGTTTTCGACAGCCAATACTGTTTTCGAGCCAGCCCTGTGCACAGCACTCACTTTTCCACATGAATCAGCCCAAGCTGTACCCAGCATGAGCCGAATGCAGTTATTAAGGCACTCGGTCGAAAGCTATTGGTCCATCAAAGTGGATTTACTGCAGTTACACTATGTTCTGCGAATGAGTGGTTTTTCTCCCCGTACCAGCCAGGCTCCTGAAGGTCTCCCCTTCTTCGGAGTCGCTGTCTCTGCTGTCCTGCCTCAAAGCAGCCATTCGTCTCTCACACATCTTCCCCTGTTTATAGATAAAACGTTACCCTTTTTAAATTTTGAAACCATACACTACCTGCTACCCCACGTCAATTCCCAATAAACATATGTACATCAACAATGACTCCCTGAAGCCAGAAAGCATGCATATTTTGCAGGCAGAAAGCTCTTACAGTGCCCATATCTCTCTAAAAGATTATAAGCTCATATTCACATTTTTGCATAGTACAAGCTCATAAGCATGTCTCTCTGCTCGATGCAAGGTAATAATCCCTGTTTCACACACAGTACAAGCTCAGAGCACCCTGCTGCAGCTTCTCTCACGCAGTACGGGCTCATTCCCCACCTTAGAGATCCTCTCCTTACTCCACTGGCCAACTCCTTTGCTGACGCTGACCACACACTCCACCGCCCGGTTCAGAGCCTGTTGGATCTCATCCAGTACCGGCACCATAACGATGTTAGGAATGGACAGCGTGACATTGGCCCGGAAGATGGGCTGTTGTCCACTGCCTTTCTGTCGAGTGGGAGAGTCGCTTTCGGCTGCAGGGTCAAAGGTCAGAGAGTTACTAACCATCAGAGGACAAACTGAATTACACTGACGGGTAGGCAGACACATGACAGCAGAGTTGAGTAAAGGACCAATGGACATTGATGATGCACATTGATACTGCTCTTCAGTCTGCATTCGTCTCTTAGAGTGCAGGAGGTGCCCTGTAATGCTCCATTTAGGAGGAGATCATATTCAGTCCTTCCATCTTTCTCACAGACAACACTAGTCTAGAACTAATCACTATAAAAGCTGGACACTGCCTAAACTAATCCCAAACAAAATACAAAAAAACATCCAATTCCATCCCAGCACTCAAATGCGGCCACAGAGCATCATTCCCATGGAGACGAGCATCTCACCCAGGAAGTGCAGCAGGGAGGAGGCGTGGATGCGCTTGCGCAGGGCCTCCAGGGTGTTGCGCGTCAGACGCAGCAGCGCGTCAACGTTGCGATGGTTGAAATGGGAAAGCAGCTCCTCAGCCTCTTCCTCCATCACCTCCATGAGATCCCTCTTCCTCCTCCTCCTGGTCAGGGGCGAGGGGTTCCCTGTGCTGGCCGCCGTGGTGTTCCGGGATAGCAGTCTGACCTCTGACCTCCCTTCTTCTTCCCCTTGGAAGACATCAGGCAACCAATCAAAAACCGTCATTCAAATTTTATTTTATATTGGCATTTTAATAAACTGTCACAGATTGAAGGTCACATAAATAATTCATAATATGTCAAAACGTAGTATTTTATATATAGTATGACATTGTATTAAAATAATGAAATAAACAATTCCCTTTGAGGTCAGAGTACATGCTAAAATAGAAATTTTGGTTGTGGTTTATGTTAAACTTCAATGTACAGTCACATACTCTAAATAATAGGACAGAATATCAACAGGGATATTAAACACTCGTGCAACTGAGCCATATGCATAATTTGGCAAATCTGAATGTTTGCAAAATAGTTCCATGATTATTTATTATTTTTTCGCAATGTGGGGCTGAACATGTCCCATTCCCACCCTAATTTGTAATGTCCAATTATCTGCAACTACAGTCGTTGACTGGAGAGAGTTTAGACATCTGCAGTTTTCCTCAAAAACAAGTGGTGTTGCCAGCCTGCTTCCTTCCAAATGGCAGACTACAGCTATGCTTGAACAGAGTGAAGTCAGAGGAAAGCCACTCATATGCAGCTTTGACCGTGCAAGCCACGGCTGCCCAATCGACCAGCAGGGGTCATCGTAGAGCAATGAAATACAGATCTCTGTCTGAACCCTCCCATGCCCTGTGCAGTGCAATCGCCAATTGCGCATAGCCCTATGGAGCTACCAGCCCCGGGCGGCACTGGCACAGCCTGGATTCAATCCAAAACCATGGGGCTCAGTGTGGTGCTTTAACAGAATGAGCCACCCAGCAGCCCCTTCCATGAGAATGTAGGATGGACTTTGTGTAAGGGAGGATGAAAGGGGCTTTGGAGTATATCAGGACGTGGTGCTGAGTAGAGCCTCACCATCACTGTGCTCCTGGGTCTCTCCGCTCTCAGCTCTGCTGTGCTCGCGGGCCTTCTGCTCCCCCTCTCTGTGCTGCTCGAAGTCCAGGAGTATATTGATCAGCTCATTGGCTGCTTCCTCTACCAATGAGCTTTTATTGTGTAAACTCTGAGCTGCCTTAATGCAGAGGTCCTGAGAAAAGAGAAACACAAGCAATTTTACCTTCTTACCACTGCTAATGCTTGTGGATCAGACCTATTAATGGCACAAACATTTTGTTGATAGCTTCCCGCATGCTTGAATGTTCATTAGTTGAGAAGCTGCTCTCGGTTGGTAGGATGCAGTGTATAGCTGCATAGATTACCCTTGTGGTCTGGACAAACTCCTCACAAGTAAAAGGTTCATCTTCAGGAAGCAGGCATAGCGTAGCGCTGCTCATCTCCTGCAGAACGGCATCGATGCGGAACTCCGCCAGGTCATTCACTCTGTCCATCAGCAACTCAAGGTCCGCTGTGACAAGAGTCATCACTGGTTAATAAACGCTAAAAATGTTCACCTGCACATTCAGAATTCTGTACAACATGCAAACCCTTAGGCAAAAAACCAAGCATTTGGCTTGAACATTATTGCTATACTGTATACATGCAGTGCCTTTGATCTATAGTTAGCTTTTTGCTTAATGGTATGGTTCACTTTTTGGGTTTTTTTTTTTTTTAATTGCATGTTTTCAATTGCCAGACAGTGTTGGTGTACGATGAAGGACATTTCACGTATTTAGAGAAGTTTCCGATCCCTTTGGAGTGGTGTTAATGTGGTTGTTAATCAGCTTACCAAGGGCGGTCATTATACGGTTGATGTACTTTTCTATGTTCAAGGAGGACCAATTGAGGAAAGTCAAGCCTGGTAGGACAGCCTCATCCACTTTGGCCAGATGGGGGGTGGCCAGCTGGAGGAAGGCAGTCTGAATCTTTCCCCGTACTCTGGCGTTCTCTGTGAGGACCAGCTGGCAGTGGAAAAAAGTGTGGTCAGCATCTCCTACTCAGGTTTCACTCATCACCAGTCCCCAACCTCACCAGACTGTACTCATCAGAACATCCCACTCATCACCAAACCCCTTATCACCAGGCCCTATTCACCAACAGACTCATACTCATCCCCAAACCGCCTTCATCACTGCATCCCACACATCACCAGACCACCTCATCACCAGAGGTGCTGTCACTGTTCACTTGCACAAGATACTCGACTGGCTACAGGTATGTAATTGTATACATATTATAAAAATGATAGCTGCCCTAGATAAAAGCACCTACCAAGCCAAACGTCCTCTCTCCCGGCTCAACTCACACTAAAACTCTATTTATTTCTGTCTACCGAGAAAAACAAAAATAATAATAAAAGATGTCACTGCATTGCATAGTTAATGCTGCATTATATTGCATTTTTAAAGAATACTGTTTGTTTATTGAGTGTTTCATCTCACTGTATCAGGTTTCATTTCACTGTGGGGACACAGGGGACTGGTGCCAGATGATTATGAGGAGATTTACACTCATTCACTTTTCAGTATTCTGAGACAGAACACCCACTGGAGGGAACCGATTCAAAACTTCACTGCTATTTTTTTTTTTTTTATTTTTTATTTTTTATCATATCATATCATATCATAGGATACATCATCAAACAGTAATAATATAAAGCATATAGATATTCCATAGGTTTAACCTATAAATAAAAGAAAAGAAAAACAGTGTAGTTTCTTCATTGCAATGTCTGATGTGACAAATATAAGTAACGGGCACCTGCAGTTTGTTGTAGTTCCTCTTGAGGGCATCCTGTTTCTGCTGCAGGATAGTAGCAAAGGGTGGGGTCTCTAGCCCCATTCTCGTCATGCAATCTGTCTCCCGAATCTGGGTCAGGATCTGAGGGTCAAAGTTCACAAACAGCTCCCCCGTCTCTGAGGACTTGACCAGCAAAGAGGCCTGCAAGCCTGCTTTGGCCACCTCGATCTGGGGATGACAAGTTTCAGAACATCACCACAGGCTTTCAGGGCAAAACATTTTAACTTCAGATTCCGGACACATTTTCAGTATCCTACAAAAATAGCATTTACATTACTTAATTAAATAATTAAATAAATACTGCTAAAAATACTGCATGAGAGACTAAAATCTGTCTAAAATATCCTTCAAGCCAACACCTTTATGCATATACATAGTATCATTCTTTATTTTAAGTACTAGCATGGATAAAAAATAGGCTTAAAGCTCATTAAGAATTGTACAGCATGTACTGTATTCTAAATATGGTTATAACTGTAATCCATTGTATTTAATATACATTAAACAGGGCACTGTAAAACATGGTTGATACAATCATATAAAACAAAATGTCCTTTATGTTAAACAATTAGTGGTGACAAAGCAACACACACATGTATAATAATGATTGCTTCATGGTTCATGGAAGATACCACCCATGTACACACACATACATGCACACACTACGCACACACACACAAACACACATGCACATAAATACACACACACAGACACATGCACACACTACACACACACACACACAGAACTCCAGACATTGAAAAAGTAGCAGATGTTCCAGGGGTGCTGGCAAGTATGTGAATGCAGCTGTTCCTAGCTCCACTGCCAGAAGCCATACATGTTTCTGTGCCCATAAGCCACATTTAGCAGCTTTATTTGCAACCCAAGTGAGCCAAGTGAAGCGGTGAGCATATGTCGCATTTCAGCTGTAAAAAATGTCCCAGTCCAGAGCCAAATGGGTGTGGATTTCAGCGCCTCCATTTGAACCAGCTTTAGATGTAAACAGATACAGGTGCACCCACATCCTCTGTTTGAGTGCCAAAAATGATACGGGTGTGAGCTCCTACCTGTTTGAGCCAGCCACGGTGGTACAGCACCTCATACTCCAGCAGAACAGAGGCCACCCTATTGTAGTTACGGATGATGCGCTTAGCCTCTGGGGTGGACAGAACCCCAGGGTGCTCCTGGAAGAGGTCCATGGGTTGCTGCAGGCGACGGAACAGCTGCCGGGCCCACATGATCCGGCCCGCTACAGGTGGCAGGTCTCGAGCAATAGGTGGATCGCCCTTCTGTTTGGTATAAATCCTGGACACCATCTCAATGTCCCTGCCATAGTTCTGAAGAATTCTCTGGTACTTCTCGTCAATTCCTAGCTCAGGAATGCCAAGTCTAGGAAGGTTAGAGGTGGTTTTAGAAAAGAAAAGTTCATAAAGTTAGCATGGAAAAATGTACATTATTTAAGTGAACACATAAAATTTCCATATTCAAAATATTCCCCCAAGGTTTCCTAACCAAAAAACAAATACTGTATCATATGTTTCTGTTTGCAGTGTGGTTATTAGCTCTTCATTCAGATTCCATATTTGTGCTTTAAAATACCTTTCAAATTTCTTCAGCACACTCAAGGCTCTTTCTGTATTCTGAATTTTATCAAATGTGCTTTCCATAAACGTCTTCAACTGATTCTGGAACCACACAACAAAAGACAGATACAGTGAATACAAACTTTGTTCTTAAATGTTGCTTAATTTTCATTCATCTCTGCTCCAGAAACAGGGAAGGACTTACATGAAGCTCCTTGGTATTTCTACAGAACTCCTCATAATCCTGATCGAAGTCCATTCTTCGTTGGTCAAGGAAACTGTACTGTTTCCTCTTCATAGTTAACACAATGCCCTGAAGCACATACAGAAATAATATCAACTAATTTCTTGTAGGATGTTATATGAAATTCATACCAAGCGCCAGTTTGGAAATAATTATAACTGACAGCAACATCAGCAGCTTCATAAATAAAATGAATAGGCTAATTAACACAGTCTAAGCACAATGTACATTCATGCACTTGATTTAGAGTCGATAGGCACTACTGAAGTTACTGAAAAGGACTTAAACAGCAGCAGGTGTATAAAGTATAAAACAGCAGTACCTGTTCCTCTGAATGGCTTGCCATTAAATATTTATAGCTTTACAAAGTCCCAGAATTACCAACTAATCTTTACCAGCTTTTGTTGAATTATTAAACAAGAACAGATCACCACAATGTCCACAATGCTGAACAAATTAAAGATACTCCATCTTTTCCCAGCAGTAATACAAATAATTTCAATAGGACAACCACACAAGTGCAGTAAATTGAACCTGTTTGACATGTAAAGGTTTGCTCAAGCATCTATTATACAACCCCCAATAAATGGCAAAAACCCAGTTAAACACAAAAAGTATAAGTAATGAATCATGCATTTATGAAAGTGAAAAAATAGCAACAACAAAAAAAAGGAATTTGACTAAAACTACACAATTACCTCCCATTTTTCCTGCATTTCTGCAGTCTGTCCAGCAGGCACAGAAGAAAGGTCAAACAGTTGCAATTAATCACAGGGCCAATATATCTTGCTCACTATAACAGCTGATACTACTGATGGCATTATCAGGCAGTACATACTATGTCCAAATGAATAAAGTGTTTTGCCTTAATTCCGTCAGTAATCAATATATCCATTTACTGAAACATCTCACTCCAATGGAATCATTCCAGACATTCTGAGATTTACACAAAAGCATAAAAGTAAAATAGTGTACTTTCATAAAGTCATTCCAGTAAACGTAAATATCCAGTAAAATGTATGGACTTTGGAGTCTTGTATGTGTTATTGCCCCCTCAGTAGCCCTGCCTGTTGGGCCATGTGGCACTAGCATAAAACAGCAGTTAGACCACAGGAAATCCTGCAGATGAGTGTGCACATAGATGTGACACTGGATATCAGATATGATACATCAGATAGGATATCTGTATATATTATATATACTAATATTTTCATTATTATTATTGTCATGACAGCACAATAAGTGCTCTACACAGGAGCACAATGAACAAACAATATCAGCTATAACCATTTTCACTTAGCACTGTCACTTCAGCGATGTGTTTCAACCAATTCAGTCTTTATCAGGCACTGGTCATGAATTGCATGTCAGAAATCTTATGACCTCATTAGTAACAGATGGATATTTATGTCCAGATCAATAAACAGCCCGCTTAGTTATTGCATGTTATACGTACAATACCCCATCAGTCACCCGTCATCAAGATAGATGGTTTCCCATAGGACTAAAAATCGACAACCGTGAATAGAACTTTCATTTCATAACTCTTGAACTTCTAGCTAAATCTCTGGAAAACACCATTCCACGTCCAACAAAATTGCCAAACATAAATAACAATTGTTTGCATTTAAATAATGATGAACTAATTGTGAACCACAGTTGGGCTATAAGGAACAGAGTCTTCCATCAGCACACTGAAAATGACCCCTTGCAGGCATCAGATTTCTCATTTTATCACACTTACACATGAGATGTACATGCCATGAACTCACCTGAAATCTGGTAGCCAGGGTCTCCAAGCCCTCAATCTGGGAGTCCTGCAGGGCTGAGTATGTGCTGATGGTGCTGAACATGCTAAGTATCTTGTTGAGGCGCTTTTCAAAAGTGTCAAACTTCCCAAAGATGTACATCTCACTGAAATCAAACTGTCTCTCCGATGGACTCTGTTCCAGCTTTTGTTTGGTTTTGTGGAAACAGCTCTGGTACTCCTGCCAAGTGCAAAAGTAAAACATGTTGTAGTCACTGCTGCTGACACCTTTTTAATGACTTGAATTACACTCCGCACCTTGATTCCAAATCTGTCTGATTTTTACAGGCTTGTGTATTCCTCAAAAATAAGAAAGTGAAAATTCCACCCTAAGGTTCAAGACAATTGTGTATTAATTCAAGGCCTCTACCCTAATCAAGCTTTGATGGTCCCACACACAGATTAATTATTACTCTAATCTATTCTGCAATAATATACAATCTGGTTCATGCTGTTATGCTAATATTCTATCCCATGCTTTTAGTCTGTTACTCCAACCAATATTGTAACATCAGTACTGTGAGCAATACTGTGTCTGTAATACTCAAGCCCACAGTGTAGCACTAACACTGTAACCCATGCTGTATTTAAGACTTTCAATTAAAAAACATTTACAAGATACTGCCCCTGATACCCCAAATGTATGCTGAAGGGATTTTTATTAGTTCACAATTCTGGCTACCTATTTATACAATTTGCTGTTCTAATGCAATATGCCCATGGTGGATGGCTCAGCAATACTGAAGATAAATTATGAGAAGCTCTCTCACAAAACACTGCAGTGTCAGCTTAACAGTCAGTTGTTTATGTTATAAGTGGGCCTACATAGAGAAAGACTTTATGGAGTATTTTTTTACAGATGTCTATAAAATTCCTCACAAAGATTCATGATTTTTGAGCTTCATAAAATAGACATTATGAAAACAAACAACTGAGATACACAATAATGCTTTGATCACATTTATAATACACATATATTCAAATGATAAACAAATACATTTTATTTTCTTCTTTGCAAGTAATGCTGTAGATGAATAGTATAGTGTGTTGGTTCAATAGTTCATTATGCATGTATGCTAAGTTAACAGTTTTGTCTGTACCTTGTTCAAGTGGATAGCAGCCTTTAGTTTCTCGGCAACAACATCTTGGGACTGCTCCCAGATCGTGGCAGTGCCATTGTTAGTGATGTAGGCCTTGCAGGCTGTAATCATTTGATTTGTAACCTGCAGGAAATACAACATCGATATAAGAATGAAATGGACTTGCTCCTAGCTCACTACACATGAACAGGGCTATACTTACTTTCACAAAAAGGGAGGTGATTTTCTCAGAGGTGTTGTAGTAGCGAGAGATGCTGTGAATCATCCTGATGGCATTGATAAGTCCTGGGATTGCCTCCACCATGGAGACCTGGGGTCAGTAACCACATAAAAATCAAACTGACTCAGAATAGGCCATGCACTCTCAGACAGCATAATTATTAATGGCCGCCAGTATTCAGCCATGTACGTGAGAATGACCTTGGTTTCTACATCATGGAGATTAAAGAGCAGAAATTATAATGGCAATAACTGCATCTACTGAAATATATTTTCATGCTTGCATTAGCTCTTTTAGATTTCTCTTACAGGGTCGCTATTGTACAGAGGGTCGCAGAACTTCTCCAGCGTGTACAAGTACTTCACATTGTCCTTGGCTTCATTCGCTGAATCTGTGATCCTGATGTCCAGTTCTCGCCAAGACTGAAGGTTAAAGATGTGATCAGAGAACACAGAAACACAATGCTTTAACAGGCAGGTAAATGATAACAGCAAGCATAGAACTGAAAATGTCATAACGAAGAGCAACGCTATTCTTTTTTTGAATAAGAACAGCAAAATACAGGCAGCTCGTTAAGCAACAAGAACAAGACTAAACCTGAAAGTTTTCCTCTGAATGACTGAAATAAAACTAGGTTTGTGTGTAGCACGTGAGTGTGGTGTGCGTTGGGTCTCACCTTTATGAGTTTGGACTTGGCTACCATAAGGACTCCCAGCACTGCTTTCACATCAGGGCTCTTCAGCTGGTCCAGCAAGTAGTTGAAGCGGGACATTCGCTTTTTCCAGTGGTCCAGCTCAGCCCGAGGGCCCAGGTCATCCGCCTCCTTCCTAAGCTGATTGCTCTCTGCCAGTACCTGAGCACACACCCCAGAGCGAGTACTTGTCAATAGAAGGAAACTCTCACTCTCCTGCTGACCTCCATCAAACCTCCCATCACTCCTCACCTGTTCAATCTGCTTGATCCACACTTTCATGCAGGCTTCTATTTTCTCCAGTGCTTCTGTGCTGTTGGCTACAGCAATGTAGTCAGAGGGTCCTTTAAGGGTCTTTAAGTCAAATGTGTCACATTCTTTTAAGGTGACCTGGAAGGCGATCAAAATTGATTGTTCATCACTGTTCATTTTTGTTACTGCAACATTAAAGTGACAACATTTGAAATTTAATGAAGCACCACAGTTTGGTATTCATCCTTACATACTTCAGTATGCACAATTTATATCAAACAACATGATGTCACAATGAATTAAACTGGACTATTTAAAGTAGCTCTATCCCTTCTGCCCCTTAGTGGTACAGAATGCCGATAAAACAAATTCCACGATTTATTACAAGGCCACCGCAGAGAGTGGCATATGCCCCCGACCGTATGTTGTGAACCACATAATGTACCACATTGGACTTGACCCCACGAAGGCTGGTTTCTATTGGTGACCGCTCATTTAAGAACCAGCCTTCGTGTGGTCGAGTCCAATTCAACACCAAAAAATCTGCCTGATTGACAAAGGTGTTTTCTGTTAAATGAGCGGAAACCAAATTCAAGATGGCGGCCGTGGCGGCCATATTGAATGAGCGGTGGAGTCACCGATCGAAACCAGCCTTTGTGTGGTCAAGTCCAATTCACCACCAAAAAATCAGCCCGATTGACAAAAAATCAGACAAACACGCCACAAGTTTGCACTCAGCGTCTGCAATAGAGTCTTTATTAAGGCAATAAATGACATAAAAACAAAAGAAGCCTCCCTTCCCTGATCGCACATTACACTCTGAACCACATCATAAAACTATTTTTAATACTTTCTACAGTTACGTTGACTGGTTTATCTTTGCATGAAAAAATTGAATGCCCTTTCAGCTTTCACTACAGTGCCTCAGATCACCAAATATATCAGAAAAAAAGTCTTAAATGTCCATATATAATGTACTTGCATTCACTTTTGGTATATCCAATACTTGTGCCTTTATGGTACTTTTGTCCATGTAAACGTTTTTGTACTGAAGCAAGTTAGTTCTCAAAACAACTTAGTATTGTGCTGTAAAATATATTTATAATTATGTTGTATCAGAGAAAAAGGTTTTACACTGTGACAAATAATTAAATAGCTTGAAAAAGTAGATCTGAATAAGAGGCTTTATTTTCAGATTTGGAAAGTGGAGACTCACTTGAAGAGGTACTCCAAACAGAGGGACAGGCCCACTGGTGGGCACGTAAGTGAAAAAGCAAATTTAGTGTTCTCCTTATTATTTATTTTTCCACATCAATTTTCTGTACGCTACTCCTCCTACAGCTTTTAAGCAAGACCTACCAAGTTTGCCAAGTAGCTTCACCTAGATGCTTGTGCTGTGTGTGTGTCAATTGCCCAAATATTTTTTGAGGCATTTCAAATTTTATATCAGAAAATGTACCATTGATTAACACTGAAGGAACATTCTGAATCTGAACACATTTGCAGCCGACATCACAATTGCCTGCTGCAGCTGCCACAGATACAGACGTCTCTCTCTTTCTGAGAGATTCTAACAGAATAAATCTCTAGCAAGGTCAGTAATGTTAGCAGCATCAACACAAGTTCGATCCAAACTAATATTAGCATTCAGTTATAATTTAAAATTAATTTGGGACAAATTCTTGCAGAATTTCACTGCTTTTAGTTATTTGCACATTTTTTTCCAGTGGTAGGAAACATGGGGATGAACTGTGTATAATAATTTTGCCACTAGCTGATGTGGAGTTTGTGGAATATGTAGTAGAGTTGTATTTTTACATACATTACGTGCATACCATAATTCCTTACATTTTTCCTAAGCTTTGAAACTTAGGCTTGCTGGTACACTTGGACCCTTCAAATAATAAATAATATCATAAGTCATGTGTCTGCTGTGTGTTGCCTCACAGTCTTTATTTAAGAGTAGAGCAAACCTGATGGAAATTGCCTTTCTAAGTGCTCAGGCTCAGGGTTAAAAATCAATTCCAACATTACAGCTACAATACATGTCTTGTATTTATGTTATGATCATCATCATGTACCTCCTTGTCTTTTAGAATGCATTTTTGTTGTAAAATGTGTTGTGTTTATTATGCAAGCTGTGATGCACAACAAAAGTCAGCTGACAATAAATATCAGATTATCTATCCATCTATCTGTAATTCTGGTTTCCTGACAGTTTTTCTGTTCTTGATGTGTTCCCAGAGCATTTACATGCTTCCATCACATTGCCTCGGATCTTCCTTTGTAAACATGATACGTCATGGTAATTTTCCAGTGGTTTCATGATTTCATTACCCTTTCATTCATTCAACTGTGAGGTGTGTCCCTCTGCATAGACCTCAAATATCAGAGACAGGTGTTTTAATGATCAGCCTGGGGAATAACTGGGTCACCTTCTCCATAAGGCTCTCCTGAGCCCCTCCAAGCACAGCCACAAAGCTCTCCAGGGAGCTGAGAAAATCTTGCCTGACCGCAAGGGCCTGGGGGTTGGCCAGCTCCCCCCAGCCATGGTGCATCTTCTTCAGAGTGGGGATGAAGATCTCGGACAGCAGCTGCTCCACACTTTTCAACAGACCCACTTCCGTGGTGTCCAGCATGTTAAAGTTCACATCCTGCACAGGGCCCATGGACAACCACAATCAGTGAAAGTTTGTTATTTTGTATTAAAAATATTTTTAATATTATAAAGTAGTGACTATTTATTTATAGTTCTTATTTTTCTTGTAAATTAGGATGTTATTTTCTTATATTCTGAAATATGACATTAAATATCTTTTTAATACTTTCTATGGATTTGGCTCAATAATATTAATACTAGAAAAAACTAATATACTGAGTCACTGAGTCGTGAGATAGCCATGAATGATGATCGTAAATATAATTTCATGATACTTTATCATTCTCCTGACAAGCTAAAATTGTGTGGGGACCCAGGATCTGTGTATCGCTGCAGTAAAATAAAGCAGCAAAGAAGGCTGGGTCGAGACTCACCCTGTGTACATTCTCAGAGGTGATGGCTTTGGAGTTGTTGGCTCTCGTGAAAAACACACACACTCCATTCAGAGCCACGTCTCGGCCCTCTGTCACAAACACTTTGGGTTTCTTATTCCGGCTGAGGGAGGCAGCCGCTGTCAGGGTCAGGACGCAGTAAACCCGGTTATAATCTTTAATGTTTAACCATAATCAAGACATCTGCATCTGTTCAACCAACAGATGCAGACATTCTGCATATCTGTATTTGGCAACATGAGGGGTTGTTGATGAGGGGTTCGGTGCTATGTGCTGTTGGACTGTCGGCCGTATCTGTTCATCTTGGACTACATACATCTTTCAATGTGCTGAGAAATGCATCAAAACGTTCTTTTATGTGTGCAACAAATTACCATCACTGGCCATCTTCGGTAAGAAGTTACATCTGTATACAAAGCATTATCTCTGCATTTCTACAGATGGTATTGAGGTTTAGATTCTACAGGCCTAAGTACTACATCTCAAAATAGATTTCCGGCCCATAGTTTTGTATTAGTGATTTAATTTCACAGGAACTCCTCCCCCAGTAATGGAGGCGGTTCTCTTACCTGCTTCTGTTGGCTCCACCTCTTGGTAGTAGAACATGATATGGGAAAGTCCCCCGGCAGCAAAGAAGTGTTCCATTCGATCAATCTGAGAGAGAGGCCACAGAAAGAGTCATAACAGTGTCATCTTTCGGTTTAATTATTTTTACTTTCCCTCAAATCTGATCATTTAATCAAAATATCAAGAAAAGCCAGGGGCTGTGAGCTGGCATATTGAGCCCATGAGCTACAGTAAATCCCTGTGCATGGCAGTCTGGAACTGAATCCTGACCAAGCGAATTGCTTCAATAATTAATGCTATTGAAAACACAGATGAAGTTCCTTCATCTGACTTCACTGACTAGCTGTAGGTCTATATCAATATAACCTCTTTCCAAAGAAAATACATACCACAGCAGATTCTAGACAAGAAAGAATTATCTATATAATTACAATTCTATATGAAAGAATTAGGTTTCTATGAATTTTCACCTTTTGTAATATCAATTCATTCCAATTTGGAATGCCCAAGTACCACTCATGCTGCACTCTCCTCTAAAGCAGGAGCAAAGCATCTGATGTTGCCTACAGTATGGCCCAAGCACCCACTAGAACAGGATGGGTCATCCAGCACACAATTGCTAATCTGCAGAATTAATGGGGAAAGCTTACAGCTTTCAGTTGAGCTTAAATTTGTGTTCAAGAATGAGGAAATTAGGGGAATAAAGAAATGAAGAATTCTCCTGCAGACAGCTGCTTTAGTAGACGCTTATCTTTTCCATGAGCTGCCTTGTGCTCAGGTGGGCTTAATGTACCCAGGGAAGAATGTATAGCACTCTAACATGGAACTGAAATGGGTGGAGTGTGGCATCACCTGTGTGCCTTCCAGAATGGCATCCTCTACATCAGCCTTCTCCAGGTCCAGGCAGGATGCCACGATGCTGAGGACATAGTCATGTCTGCCATCCAGCTGGGCACGTTTGGCCTCCCGCTCTTCCTTCAATTTTTGCTATAAAAGTCAATAGGATGTCATGGTCAGACATGTTTCTCCAGAGAGAGAGAGAGAGAGAGAGAGAGAGAGAGGAGAGAGAGAGAGAGAGATGCACTGATAAGCGTGTGCGCAGATAAATGTGTGTATGTGTGGAAAGAGAGATGGAAAGATTCAGAGATTCACACCTGATAGCAGTTGTGTGCAGGTGTCAGTTTCACAGACACAGTATACAGAAATAAATGCCATCACCTCAAACTGAAGAAAACAACTTGCACCTAATTTCACACAAAGGAGCATCAAAACCAGTCAGAAAAATGTATCGCTCTCTTCCTGAATTCATTACAGAACATCATAGTCAATACATTACCAGAATAAAGATAAAAATAAAAGAAGGAAAAAACCAAAAACAAAACCACCAATGCACACAGTATCAAACCAAAATCAACATCAAAAAGAATAAAGTAAAACCTGTCACAAATCATCAACCCAATTCCTGACACTACCCCCTGCCCCCCATCATGGCAATGTGATATTACAACCTTCCTCATCAGCCAAACAAACTACACCCCCAATACACCAAATTCTAAAAATATATATATCAATATTGTTATGCAGTTTGTAGTATGCATACTCAAACCTCAGGTGCACCGAGACAGACAGACAGACAGACAGAGAGAGAGAGAGAGAGGGAGGGAGGGGGAGAGAGAGAGAGAGAGCGGGAGAGAGAGAGAGAGAGAGCCTGACATCTGAGTTTACAGCACATAAGAACTCAATGTTCTCCTTGTGTCTAGAGCTACTCTCACCCTCAGACAAACATGTTTCTCCACTCAGAGACTCACGGGTTCTGATCACATCTTCAAAGAGGGCTGTTAGAACTCAAACAGTTTTCTCATTGTCTCAACCACAATGAGTAAAGCATAAATTCTTCAGTAGCAAGACATATGTGCATCTAAGAAATGTTTTCAAAAGTTTTCTGTACTGTCGGTCTGACTTTGTTTCATGCGTTGTCTCCTTTCCCTAATCTGAGGTAATGGACAAAATCAAAGTGATGCTGTCCCATGATTCTTAGAGGTCCTTATAACGTGATATTCTGTCTGGCTTTACTGTTGTATTTTCTCTACAAAATAAAATAAAAATCTTTCCTGCCACTGAACCTGTATTTAAAGTCCTAAAACCATAAACAAAAACTACAACTAAATATATAAAAACAGATAAACAGTGAGCAGCAGTGCAGTCCTTCTCTGCAGTAAACATGGATAAAAAAGCCAGCATTGAGTCCAGAAACAATTACTGAATCAATAAATCCATGAATCAATAATAACCGAATCAGTTCTATTTTAAAAGATACATACTTTAAAGGCAGTGATCTGGCTGTTGGATATAACAGATGAGTACGTTTCTCCTTTACTGTTTGAAGATTTTGAGTCAGCCATTTTCCACAAAAAAAGATTTAAAAAATAACATCCAGTGTCCGACGGCCGCAACCACAAATAATCCTGTTCAAAAATATATTAAGAAGTTCACACAAATATAAAAAATTGAAAATGTAGACCTGACATCCAGTTTTCAGCTGCAGATTCATCCCACACAATTCAAAAGTAAAATGAAAAAACAAAAAACTTCCCTCCCAAAAAGGTCCCACATTTTGATTTATGTTGAAAAGGCATCCATATGCGATGATGTCCTCTTTCTACTTGCCTCTTACCAGTGTATGCAATACCAGAGCAGCCCAACAAACTGTCTGCAGGTTACATCAAGAGTTAGACATAGCAGGACCAAGAAGTTAACAGTTAAACAATGAATGTTGTCTTTCAGAAAGTGGACGGGGCCCCACAAGCCAGACCGTAAAAGTTCCAGGAGCGAGTTGTTCTGTGGTGCTGCTTGGTAACACAATCAAAGGACAAATAACTGGCACCCATTCTGTGTGGAGAGCTTCCTGTGGCACAAGCAGATGCTTTGCCCCCCCCCCCCCCACACACACCCCACACACCCCACACAGTACCCTCCCCATTTTCGTCAGGGAGTTTTTGGAGCAGGACCATTAATCTTTGGGCAAGCTGCATTCAGCTGGCAGGGATCACTGACTTGAGTGCATGTTGATGCTGCAGGTAATTCTTCTTACGAAGCCCTTTGTAAATAACTCCAGTTTTTACACAGACAAAGAAACTAATCTTTTTGGATGGGACAGGCAGACTATTGAAATAAAGGACAAACTTCAAAGGTCTAGAAATCAGTCCTAATTTATCTCCAAAGCACAGTGAGCCAAAGCTTACATTTTACATAATCTCCTTAGCAAAGACTGTGCAGTGAGTCAAGACCTTATGAGCTACTTTTACTGATCTTACATGCCCCTAAGATTTCATAAATATTTTTATTAAATTTCTGCTAATTTTACAGGTACTATAAAGAGCCAATGTCCGTTCAACAACATATTTTACCAGCTAATGCAATATGCAAGCTGATTCCTGATGCACCACAATCAAGAAGCAGCAAGACTGTCATGAAAGAACGCCCAAAGGCAATAATTTGCAAGTATGCATTTACAAGTACCAAACACAATACATAGAACAGAAGGGGAAGGAAGTCCTGACTGAACAGGCATTTACACTGTTAAACAACGGCACAATGATAAAGTCAAGGGAAACAGCATGGTTGATTTCTTTTTACAATAGGCACCAGAATTCATTCCAGAAAGCTACAATCAAGAAGAAAAAAAGCACACAGGCAATTTTTGTATAGCCACATCCCAATGAAGTGACGCTTTAAATAAACTTATTTTGTTTTAAGAAGCTTGCAGTTCTCTTTGTTTTTTCTGCAAAAAAGACTATTGTCTACACCTGGGCCTGCCTTCTCAGAAAATGTCATTTTATTGCGCTTTCTGCTACATTTTTTAAAAAGCACAGATTTACTAGCAGCAGCTACAATTCACTCTGGATAAAGACCTTTAAAATGGCATAGGCCTACATAGTAGATGTCACCATCATTCTATTTAGATTCTGTGCCATTGGAGCATGACGCTTGCCTCAACATAAAAACCTCACAATTCCATTTTAAATGGCAGCAAAGATATTTTATCAAAGAAGTAATTTTCTAAGATGATAACCTCTGATAACACCAACTATAAAAATGAAGGACAATCAGATGAAGTTTTATTTCATTACAAATCTCAGCTTACAAGTAATTACAAATTAATGCATGCGAAAGTAATGCTTAAAATTAACTGAACAATATGTTTGTCTAGGTATCCGTATTATTAAATCTAAAGATGACATTTAAATAAAGGGAAAATTTGTTTTTAAACTTGCATGTCAAACTCACTGTGAATTATTTTTTTATTTATTTTAAGTCTGATTCCATAATTGGGCATACATTTCACAATGCATAAATGTTTCAAAATTGTCCTATCCTATCCATAAATCAAACAGAGGAAGGGAAATTAATGAGGTAAAACAGTTTTGTTCTCCTCTTACTCTACCACTCAGATATACAGATAGTACTACGCTATTTTGAAATCAATGGAATGGAAATTTCTCTTCCATTGACTAAATATAGTTTTTGGCGTTTATGGCTATTTTCCTTTCTCAGCAAAATGTCTTAATGAGCGTCTCTGTAAAACGCACTATACACATAAAATTGAATTTATTTGTATTGAAAATAACCACTGAAAATATAGTCTAATCACAGGTTTTCATTTTTTTTTTTTTTTTTGCATATCTCTTGCATATTTTTAATTTATATTCAAATGATATTCTTTTACATTCCACATCCATATAATGGGAAAACATTTAAATTGCTTTGGTTGAAAGCATCTTAAATATACAGGGAAAATAAATTGCATTTCACAATTATTTGCATTTCACAATTATTTAGAACTCCACAGATGGAAGGAACTATTGAGATTTTGCCTTTAATGTGTGTGTGTGTGTGTATGCATGTGTGTGTGCGTATGTTCTATCTGATCAGTGTCCAGGATATCCAGCCTATTTGAGTGAGTGAAACAAATAATTGCGTAGTAAAATACTCCCCCATATCTTCCACAGTCTGATGGTTCTAAAAAGTAGGAAGGCTCATCTGAATCACAATGTTTTAACCATGTTTGTACAGGCGTTGACATCAGATAGGAAAACAACTGTTTTGCTTTAGCCTGTCATTAAGTCTCCTTTATTTTGTTAGCAAGAGATCCTGAAGATAATTTGCATGCACTCTGGTACAGCTAATAATACTATCCACCGGGAACTCACAGTATTCTGACTTTATTGCACTTTAAATGAGGATGGTAAACAGAATTTACCATCTCTTCATTGATAAACACACTGAAAGCTTCCCTGCATCAGTGAACATACAGCTTGGCTCATTTCCTTGCGGACAGTAAAATTTCATCAGTTCCTTCAAGTCTGGTATCAGAAGAGAGACACAAAACATGTCTGGGCTTGAGAAGACAAACAGAGTTAGTGATCCCGTAACAAACACAAGCACTGCGTTGGTGTGGGAAACCATCCACATACATGTGAGTCACAACCGGCAAACAACTGGATTAAATAATAAAACCAAAACCTGCTGGTTGCTCGGTGACGGTTAACCATCAACAAAAACACAATCTACACTACTCAACAGTAAAGGTGCAGCTCAAAGAAAAAAGGGCTTGACATCCATATCTTTCTTTGCCTGCAGACTTTATCTAGGCTGATTATTTTCAATGTTTTGCCAAGCTTAAAACTTAAAATTGGTACTTTTCTTGTTCTTGCACCCCCTGCCCTAATGGGTTGTGTGTTCCTCATTTAGAGAAGAACTTTGCAAAATAAGAATATTTATATGAATGGTACAGGTACATACGTATCAATGTAACATGAATGACCAAATAAATTCTAGCTTCAGCTAGGTTAATAGATGGATATTTGTCCATTAAATGTTTTAATAGTCCTGAATGGCTCACATTCAAAACAGTTGTGACAGCTCTAATATTCCTTTAGACTTATGTTGTGTGTTTCTCTCCACACAGGATGGCCCCATGAGTGAAGTTCCTCCCCATGTTAGCTTTCTCCTGATTTAGTCAGCACATTAATGTTGATTACAGGTAATCTCATAATCCACTCTGGCACCCAACCAAATACTACTCCGCACTGGAAGAATAATGTACAGAACTAGCTCTTCCTATATTTACTTTCAGAGGATAGCATCAAATAGCATAGCATTTCCTACTCTCATCATTTACGCCTAAAGAACGAAAGACTTTGTGTAAGGTATGGATTGATGTTTAGACTCATATCAAATTAAATATCAAGTATTTCTTTGACTTCATTAACAAAGATTAAAGAACTACACAAATGTGTATATAGCCTACTTCAAAAAATTGAAAGCCCATTGTGAACTGCAAGCAAATTACATGGAAATTATTGAGTCCACAACAAAAAAAAAGCAGTTTTTGATACTTGTGATACTGATGATATTGATCATGACCACTGAGTGAGTGCAGTGTAAAGAGTCAGACTCTGCTTGCATTGCAGTGTAATTTTAAGAACAGGTATCTCTTACCTTCAGTACTCTGGAGACACTCTGCTTCCAGAGTTGGTTTGTAAAACCCCGAGACATTCTGTGCACTCTTAAAGCTTGAATACAAAATCAAGGGTCGCACTCCCCACCACAACCTCAGAAGTGATGCGTGGAAGTTCACTTCGAGAAGGACAATACAGTGCTCCTCACTCCCTGCATATAGACTATATGAGCTGTCTTTACATGGCTCCCAGTGTCAACTCTGGACTATTCAAACATCTTAAAGATGGGCAAACAGGCAAGCCCAACACGGCCACAAAAAGTGTCTATCACAACGTCACAGCCGGCATCTCGCTTCACCAGTTCTCTTTTAGCCCCTCCACGCGGTGCCTTTGTCCAGGAGACAGCAGAGTGTAAAAGAAGACTTATAATCCCTGCTCTGTTCCCCCATTAAACTGTGTACCTGATCAGTCAAGCTCACCTGATAGCTGAGAGGTTTCACATCCCTCAGTGCCTCAGGGATCTCCCTGGATCCATGACATTTGGTCAGCTAATCAGAGGCCACTGTAAGAGACACCTGGTGCTGTTTAAAACAGAGACCAGGAACTTTTGTGTAACAGATTCCTTCCTTTAAAAAGTGAAGAAATATTATAAGCTAATATAGCAGGTAATGTCCAGTGAAATACATGCAAACCAATCCAACAGATACGCAGCAGAGTTAAGAGTTCTGAAACTTGAACAAAGTGTTATTCGCAAACTTGGCATGCTCCAAAAATACAGCTTTAATAAAGCACAGAGTAAATGTTTCAGCTAGTAAGCCTTCATCAGAACAAATAATGTTCTCATCAAGGCTTGCTAGCCAAAACATTAACTCAGAAACATCTCCCTTTTTATATAATACCTGAAAATGTCATTTGATTTACTATATGGTGAAGAAAATGCAACCCACAGTCCCTGAAAGGATGTAAGGCTAAAGAGCCTGCAACCTGAACTTGGCCTCCTCTGACTCTGATACTGACTCTAAAAAATGTAAACATCGCCACAAACTATAGTAACCAAATAAGATAATGTACTTTTCACATGACATTCACTTAATTTTACTTTGGTTTCTCCATGGCCATGAAATAGACCCACCTGTGCCAAACACCCTGGCACTGTGTAGATCTACACAGGCAAGTAGAGGGGTGTACTGAGACAGTTCCTCAGAGAAACTAACCATTCACTGCAGGTCCAACTATCTTTGGACCAGGAGATATGCAAAAATATATATTTTCTTGTTCTGCAAAAAACAAACAGTGGACCTTGTCACTGTCAGGAGGGGCATCCAAGAGCTCCTCCAAAATGGCATTATGATGGACTTTTCAAAAAATATACATGGAGAGTGAGAATGCTGGGGGAAAAAAACAAATTTAGTCCTGCACCCAGAGAGAGACGCCTGCAGTTCACCTGCAGTGTATGCCAGAGAACCCGAGCACAAACTACTTTTTCATACACTATTTTTAAAGATTTGATTTTGAGGTGATTATGCCTGATTGCACTTTTTGCAGCTTTCCCCTTTGTGTTTTTTTTTTTTTCCATTTTTTTCTTTACAACTACACTTTAACATTGATGTTTAGTTAAGCCTGATCCTGTTATGCCCTGTGGAGTGAAAGGTCTTTTATTTTAAATGAAGAAGGTCCCTTTCAATGTTTAAAAATATTGACATCTAACAAATTTGTACTTACTGGCCGTATTCCAGCAGGCATTACTAAGTGCTTCTGCGGGAGGTGAAGGGTTTGATTCACAGGTCCTTTTTGTTTTACCACAGAATTAAAAGATAAGCTACTGTATGTGTGTATGAACATGGTGATGTAAAACCTCTATATAGCTCTAATTCACATTTTTGTGATACAAGTACTTTTAGGGGCTGGAGCTACAACATCCTGAAATGCAGAAAAAGCGTTTCCTAACTGAAAAAATGGTGCCTAAGTAGACTGCAACTATGGATGTGACTGTGGCTAGAACCACAAACACGGGTGAAAATGAGACTGTGGCTGTGTATGTGCCCATAATGGTGGCTGCAAATGAGACTATGAAATATGAAATGAGACTACAGCAATGCAACTACAGCGATTTCACAAGAAACATTACTGTATACAGTCAACTGCAAAATAGAGAGCAGGGACAATAGAGCTGCAATGCCTAATCTGTACTACTAGTATGCTATTTTACCATATCTAATAACCACAGCCAAATATTGCAAATAATTTTAACCATGTCTAAAATGTTCATCACCTCTTTATGTAAGACAAAACAAACACAGGCAACCCCAACAATATATGGAGCAGTCACAAGAGTTCACACATATAATTTAATTATAACTGAATTTAGGCTACGTTCAGTCCTGTGTGCTGTGTTAATATTAAAACCTAAACAAACGTAATGCCTGTGTGTGACACTGCCAGTGTAATGCGGATGTGTCTCCAGGTTAGAAGGTGCTTCGCAGCTCAGGTTGGATCAGCTTACCTTGTTGTGCAGCATCTTCACTTGCGGATCAGCCCGTCCCAGCGTTCCCCCTCTTAATTAATAATATCATTAATGAGATCACACCTTTGTACCGTACAAAAAGCACAGAGGGCGATCAGCATCTAATTTGTCCAGTCAAACATTACGATGTAATCCTACAACTGAAATGCAAACATTGTTTTCCCTCTGCAAGCGCCCTAACTGGCATGTCAGGTATCAAGTGTCCACCTGTCAGTGAGGTCATTATCAGCACTTGTCCTGGGTCAGAGAATATAGGGGCTTATTATTAGAGGCCCAGAGCCGCAGACACAAAAGCCCTTTGAAAGGGGCAGTCCTAGAGTGTCTCTGCTATTTAACATGTAAACTGATACCATAGAGCTGATAATTATTAACAAGACCTTAACAAGATAAAAACCCTTGTGATTGCATCTAAAAATACAGCATGTAGGGCTGAAAGAGCAGAGTAGCTCAAACCTTGGACACACATTACAGAGACCTCCCCAGCCACATTACTTAAAGTTCCATAAACCAACTTCTTTCCAACTATTGGCAAATTGGCCAAATATAATTACTTAGCAAGGACATAGGATGTTCCATACATAACAATTAAAACCAACCTAAACAGTAGAGAGTGTAAGGCAGGTATATCACTACACAAAGGAGAAAATCCACAGAGAAAACTCATGAGATTCTGGTCAATTGAAGGCATAAATACTAAGGTGTAATATGCTTACACAGAATTGAGAACATACATAATAATGTTTGAAGAAGTGCACCTCCAAAATTACTAAACAATATGACACAGTGCAAAAATTCAAAGGAAAGTGAAAAGACTGAGGAATTGGTCAGTGAGCGGTGCTCTAAGGAAATACTGTAAGAAGAATGGTAGGAATATTAGACTAACTGCAAAAAAGAGAAGTCAAATAACTTATGAGTAAGTATTAACAAGAGTATTAACAATGAGGCACCAAGTAAGGTAAATTGGACATTGATGGTACTGACCAGTCCCAATCCAAAGACGTATTCTGAATAAAATATTTAATATCTTTAAAACAATCACCTAAAGGTCCACCAAATGTTTGCCTAATCTTTCATTGAACTGGCATACACTGCATTCTGTTGTTGCATGGTTTGGTAATAGTCCAGTCTGTATCACGACCATAATCTGAAAGTAATCTAAAATTGAATCTCTACATTTATTGATCAAGATATGTCGATAGAATGGGGAAGCTGTTCCTTATAGGATGTTTGATATAAGATAAACAATTACCACCCTTGCATTTAAAAGCAGTTTGGTCATCAATATTACAGCATATACAGACATGAATGATTCCCGCAGCAGAGCTGGAGTAACAGGAGACTCAAATGAATAATACATTAGAGCCATGAGGCAGGCAAACCATCCTTTCCTGGTGAGAAACGCATGTGATGCACAAACAGTCTATGTGAGTACACAGGAATGCACAGAAGGGAAGTGTTTTAATGTCACAGTAAGTAACAGAATTAGGCTATGTGACCTGCAATCTATGTAGTAACCCTTTACCTTTTATTTAACTTGAAACAAAACTGTGTATGTCAGGCCTCTTTTAGTATGCTGTGCATAGTATTATGCTACAAAAACGCTATCTGATTGATTGATTGTTTGATTGATTGATTTATCATTCAACTTAATATTTTTGAACTGGTAGTGATATTTACTGGATTCTTTTCACAGAAGGTATAAGCACGCAGTGAGAATAGATATAGGGTTCTCCGTAAAATGCATTTTTTAATTTTTACACAAAAACGAGTTTCATTATTATATCACCACTGGATCTCAGCCTTTTACATTTATAATAGATGTGCTAATTATGATCACTTCTTGGAAATATCATTTGTATCTTACATGCTATAGTGTTACATTTATTATCAGTAAAATGTGTGAAGATCTTTTTCTGAAAGATGCGAGTCCAACTCTGGAGCAATGTTTCCACCTGCTGGTATGTAATTAAAACATCACATGTTCCATCATCATGTTCAGTGACCCTGAATCAACAGGAGAGGGAGCCAGAGAGAGAAGTTCTGAATAAAATTCAGCACAAGTGTCACTGATGCACGCTAAATGAAAGGTAATATTATACTGTACCTCTTGCCTCATGTAATCACATGACTCACAAGGAAGTTTGTAATCACCACAGAAACATAGTATATCAACACTTAACGCCATTCTATGCACACAAAGCTTTCCAGAGAAAAAAAACTGTTCAAGCCCCTGAATACACCCCATTACATTACTGCATCAGTGTTTGTTTGAAGGAAGCCTTTATCAACAATAGCTTGCTCAGAGGGTATCCTTTAGTGCAAAATAGAGGGAGAAATCCTGTTGATGATTTTCCTCTTTTGAAGAGAGGACAAAAAGATTGAAAAAGGTATTGCTGATTATCTGCAAATCCAACACACAGTACTGTTTAGGGGGCAAATGTTAGCATTTATAGTATTAATTTTATCTAAAACAAATGAATCACCTCTAGACCATTCTTTATGTAAGTACAGTTAAAGACTATTTACTTCCACTTTATTCAGCTGGTCTCTGGCAAAAAAAGTATTAAATGTGTTGGTGAACGTACAGTCAGCCCATGCCAGTTACTCGTAGAAATGTCTGCACTGCAACTCCCCCCAGGTGAAACTGCCCTATATCTTACGCTTTTGTGCAGGGCGGCCCAGCCCTGTGCCTGGCCATCTACCATCCAGTAGATTTTCATTTCAACCCTAATTTGGCACAAAAGATTATACTAATTAGCAGCTCAACAGGATCTCTAGCTGATGAATGAGTGAAAACCTACAGGACGATAGATCTCCAGGATCAGGGTTGGGCAGCCCTGTTGTGTGTGTCTGGCTTCGCTCGTGTACACCTGATAAACATTTATGGCACTGTAGGTCTGCGGAAATGCCCCCGGGTTGCCGTAACTATAAGGAATATCGCTGAACTATAGCTAAGGTGGGCCAGAGTGAGTGTGGTTAGCAAACATCCATGACTGCCTCAGGTATAGCTGACCTGGAAGTGTGGAAGGTCAAAGGACATGCCTCTGGTTCACTTCAGGTTACATTACATTACATTCACTAACGGACTGCCTTTGTAGAGCGACTTGAAATGCCAGAGAACATAATTGCATACACCTGAGTTATATAAGCAACAGTCCAAGATCTGGTTAACATTCAGCTATGCCATATAATAAAGAACCGCAATCAACAACATTAAATAGGATATTCAAGGGGCGGAGATCATTGGGGAGCCCAGACAGAAGATGCTGCTTAATAAGGTGTGTTTCGGTCTGTGTCTCTACAGTACATGTGAATCCCTCTAGCTCACTTTAGGTATAACTAGCCTACAGTTATGGCAGGTCACTGCAAATTCATCTTGCTCCTATCAAGTACAGCTGAATTTCAGTGGAAAAGAAGCTATCACTGCCTCCAAGACCACAAAATTACTCTAAAGCACTATAATAATGTACTTTGTATAATAAAATAATAAAAATGAATAAAAAAAATTATTAAAATGTAAAGTCTGAATAAAAATAAGACTGAAATACACAACTGTAAAACAGCTATTATGAATGTACTAACCAGAAATTAAGAGCTTCACTCTGTGGTTCAAATGTATTAAAGTTTCAGACATTGTAGAAATAAAATAAATACATAAATAATATATATTTATGTGATTAAATCTATTGTTTTTATTTATAATTATGTTATTTACAAAAAAAAGCCACAGGTTTAAGGCTGACAAGCCGCATCAGTGATGCAAACTTAAAACCCTCAGAGAAGTGTCATAGGCTACATGATTTCTCCAAAACAAGTTAATACTTAACAGCCTTTATGGACAGTTATTCATCAGCCCCATCTCTGCTTACTCTGGGATTACATTACATTACATTACAGGCATTTGGCAGACGCTCTTATCCAGAGCGACGTACAACAAAGTGTATAACCATAACCAGGAACAAGTATGACGAAACCCCTAGAGAGAAGTACCGGTCCAAGTACAGGGAACAACCGCATAGTTCAACCTGGACCCTGGTGGTTAAACTGATTAACACTAACAACGAGAACGGCAACAACGCAATCTATGGAAAAATAAAAATAAATAAAAATACAAGTAGTCGTTAAGACTGGCGCATCAACTAAGTCACCTATTAAACAGCTGCCTAGTTACAACCCTAAGTTTAGTCATTTACAGGGGGGAAGGGATGGGGAGAGGTGCAGCCTGAAGAGGTGGGTCTTCAGTCGTCGTTTGAAATGGGTCACAGTCTCAGCTGTTCTGACCTCCACAGGGAGGTCATTCCACCATCGTGGGGCCAGAACAGAGAGGAGACGTGTTCTGGAAGTGCAGGTGCGAAGAGGGGGAGGTGCTAGGCGTCCTGAGGTAGCAGAACGGAGGGATCTGGCTGGCATGTAGGGTTTGAATATCTTGTGGAGGTATGCTGGGGCTGATCCCTTGACTGCCTGGTATGCTAGAACCAATGTTTTGAATTTGATGCGAGCTATAACAGGCAGCCAGTGGAGGGTAGTGAGCAGGGGAGTTACGTGGGAGTGTCTGGGGAGGTTGAAGACCAGACGAGCCGCAGCATTCTGAATGAGCTGCAGGGGTCTGGTGGCAGATGCCGGTAGTCCAGCCAGAAGAGAGTTGGGTTTTTTTATTATTATTTTTTTATATTTATTTTTTTATTTTATTTTTTATTTATTTTTTTTATTATTATTATTATTATTATTATTATTATTAATTAATAGCCTGCGTAATTGAAATTACACTTTGGGGGTGCAGCAAAAGACAGCAAGACAACAATTAAGAGGACCTGGTGCATGCTTTTTACGACATGATAGATGAGCAATACGACAAACTTGTTGCCATACAAAACCGTAGCCATTTCACGTAAGGCTGATTCTGATTTGTAGATCACCGTAACGCTGGCCTTAAAACTATTTCCTAATATCCCACGGTAAACTACTGGAGTAAGATAAACTACAGTAAACCAATTTTAAGGGACAACATTCAAAGCATCTTTTCTTAAAAAAATAGCTGTAGTGTAATTAACTAGCATAGCCGTTCGAGATTGTACACACAAACACACACACAACCCAGTTTAGCATGTCCTGCAATACTCGTATACCATCCCATGCGATAAATTCGGATAATTCTCGCATATCGCTATAGAAATTATTACGATACAGTTGAAAGCAAAGCATGAAATTCAAAACTGGTAAAGCAATGATGACGCTGAAACGATGCACAAACCTGGATTTCTTTCACATTCTCCACTGGAGCTGTTTGCTGGATCGGTCTGGTCCTAAAGGTGGATTTTGTTGAATGTGAGGTATAATCTGTGTTTTCATTTTGTCGAGTTTTAGCTAAAAGTGTTAATACAGGATTTGCACACTTAGACAACCGTTCAGAATCGCCACTGCGTTTTTCCATCGTTATGTGCTGTGCTAATTATCCAATTCCGCAACATGGGCTAATTTGGGACCTTCCAGGGCTTGTGCCTCGAGGTCCTCCTCTCTCACGCTGCACTTTCTCGCCAAGTTGTTGTTCCAGGTTGCCATAGAGACGCCGACAGGTCTTTTCAGAGACGGAATGCCTACAGTTCCTGCCAAATAAGAAAAATGACTTTCGTCGTGAACTCCCTGCTCCAAAATATAGATTCGGATCAAGCTCCCGCTTCTTAAAAAACTATTTAAAAGTTCAGCGAGTGGGTGAACTACTCCTGGATCCGCTGTAAGGGACTGAAAGGAAGATCGTACCGCAACCTGTGGCTAACTATCATAAATTGTCTTGGCTAATGGTTCCCAAACACGATCCTGGGGTCCCTCTGTGTATGCCGGCTTTTGTACGAACCCAGAATTTTAACAAAATAGTCTTTTTTTTTTAATTACGTGCTTTTCATGTTTAGAGGATTATGTACCCTCTTAAGCCGCATTATGTCTGAACCTATGATAGCTATGCCATGAAAAATAAAAAATACCATATTTACATTGTGCGTATTGTGATTCAGTACATGAAAAAAGAGGTAAATTATTTTCAACTGATCAAATTAAAGACTGAAGTGAATTGATTCCTAACTAGTGAAAGTGTGGACACCTGGCCACTAAAACTAACCATCTGGAAGATGACAAGTCAAACCTGCCTCGTGTTAGGAAAAATGTATGAAAGAAACACATGGGTTCAACAACCTAATCAGGTGTAGACCTGTTGATTGACCACAGTCTTTCATTTGATCAAAATAAATAAACAAATGTTAGGCTCTACTGCTTTTATGTAATAGTTTACAATAAGCACAATATGAACATGGACATTTTATTTGTCATGGTATGCATGGACTTATGAGAATAAAATACTGAATAATCCTAAAGTTAAACAATCCTTATAAACATGAAAAGCTCCTAATTAAGAAAAATTAAAAGCTTGTGAAAATTTTGAGATTGCTATTTTGGCTGGAATGAAAACCAGCATACACAGGGAGTTTGGGAACCACTGGTCGTTCTAGATTCTACGTTAACTAGCTAGACAAGTCAACTACGTTTATGTAGTAAAAGGTTTTTGTTAACGAAAAATAATAAAGCACTATATTGTTAATAAAAACTATATTGGTATTGGTAAACTATAAAAGGTGAAGTCTAGGCCTTATTCTGCGTGGAGTTTGCATGTTCTCCCTTTGTCCGCGTGGATTTCTTCCTACAGTCCAAAGACATGCAGGCAGATTAATTGGATGCTCTAAATAAAGTCTCTGAATCCTCTGAATCCTTTTATACAGCCTATGCTCTGAATAGATTGGCGACCTGTCCATGGTGTATTCCTGCTTTTCTCCAAATGCACGCTGGGATAGGCTCCAGCACCCCCTGCGACCCTGACCCTAAGCAGATAAGCAGGTACAGACAATGGATGGATGAATGTTTTGCCGAGATAACAATCATCACTGTCACTGCAGGAAACATGTAGAATGATGCTTGTGAAAATAAAGACCCGCAAGGGTCTGAATTTTTCAAAATAAAACCCCCAGGCTCCCAACGATAAAATCACTTTTATGTTCAACATAATCGCTCCAGTCCTGTCCTTCACTCCATGGTCATGGACTGCTTCAGCCCTGTTCCTTCCCTGCCCGTGCCTTTACACTGTCTGAAGCTGGAGATCCATCATCCGGCTCCTCGAAACTGCACTATTCTGAACTATGCCATTTGATCTTCTATTTTTCCTCTTAGCTTTCACCTCAGTTGTAACCTGCTTAACCCATTTTATTTGCTGTCTGCTACTTTACACCAGGCTGGCCAGTAGAGGATGGGCTCCCCCTCTATAGCCGGGTTCCTCCCATTTGGGGAGTTTTTCTCACAGCCATTTGAGGGTTTGCTCCCCACTGCGAGTTTATTATTATTATTATTATTATTATTATTATTATTATTATTGCTGTTGTTGTTGTTGTTGTTGTTATTATTATTTTACCTTAGGCTACTTGCTATTTGGGGGTTCAGGCCTGGTGTTTGCTCTGTTTTCTCTTTTTGCTCGGTCTCTTGTCTCGCTACTCTGTTACAGTTCTCTGTAAAAAAGTTATATACAAATAAAATTGAATTGAACTGAATAACACAGGGCCAGGTTACATAATTTAGGAAACATTCGATAGCATTGCTTTGGAATAGGCTAGAATTTAATTTGTGTGAGCTAAGATAACCAATATTGTTTGTTGTAACTTGGCCTTATTTTGATATCAGTGCTTTTAATGGCACGCCTAGATTTTGCAAGTTTTAATTAAGTGCTTTGTATGCCTAAGTAACTTGCCATTTTTGCCCATTGAAAACGTGTTTTTTCGATCCCTTTAACTACAGTTCATTGTTTTTTTTTTAGTTTTTTTTTTTATTCAACTTCAGCATCAGATATACAAAATACAGCATATATAGCTTAAAATAATATGAGAATAATAAGGAATAATAAACAAACAAATATACAACGCCAGGGGTTACAAAGTTTGACGTAAACAAATATTAAATGAGAATTATGCAGTAAAATTATATTATATTATATAATATATAATTATCAATCAATCAATCAAATTTTATTTATATAGCGTATTTTACAACAGTTGTCACAATACGCTTTACAGACAGCCCTAGCCTAAACCCCCACAGGAGCAAGCCTAAGGCAACAGTGGCAAGGAAAAACTCCCTGTGGCAGATGGGGAGAAACCTTGGAAGGAACCAGGCTCAAGGGGGAAACCCATCCTCCTCTGGTCGGTTCAGGGTGCCGACTGGTGACCAGCATGTCAGCCAGTTTATGCAGAAGATATGATAAGTGATGTGGCTCAGATGATGGGTGGGGCCAGGTGGCGGTGATGGGGAACAGCAGGTGGCGGCAGATGTGGGCAGGGTGGAGGCAATGACGAAGGAGGGGCTGGACCGCAGAGGTGGGGGAGACCAGACGACTCTCGAAGCACTCTCGAGGGTTGGGGCAAGAGCCCCGCCGGCAGCGTGGGGAAGAGGGTGGAAACAGCAGTTAAGGGATTTGCAATATACCAGACAGTGAGTAAGTGCCAGTGCTATGTATTGTGGGACGCCGCCAGGAGTAGAATATGGCTGCATATCTACTAGGACAGGGATGGAGAGCCCATGCAGTCATGAGGGGTAGACAACCATACCCGCCTATCAAGAGCCAGCCCATGTAAAGTCGGGTCACAGCTGATTGACAGGTGACAGTAAGGAAAGGATTGCCACCTAGAAAGCTCTATGACTACAGGCTTCTCGCACCCTGTCTCCAGACTATAACTGATTGTAAGCTTGAGCATAGAGGTGCGTTTTTAATCTAGATTTAAATATTGAGACTGTGTCTGACTCCTTTATAAATAATGGAAGCTGGTTCCACAGTAGTGGGGCCCTGTAGGAGAAAGCCCTACCACCTTTTAGGTTCTTGGAAATTCTTGGGACTACCAAGTAGCCTGCGTCTTGAGATCGGAGTGACCTTGTGGGCTTATAAGGTAGGATTAATTAATAATTATATAATCAAGAAATAAAAAATGTATATATATATATATTAATTATATTAGTATGTTAAATTTGGAGCACAAACTACGGTTCATTGTTAACTAACTACACAGCAAGAACGTGCACGCCTACGACTGACGTCACGATAAGCACCAGTCAGCTGACAAAATGAAACAGTCACGAGTCTCAACATGGCTTTCAGCAATGTCCGGATTGTTTTGGTGTATTCTCTTGCGTTAACTACCCAGATAACAGTAAGTCCACTGTTTTAAAGTAAATAATACTATTTTCGCCCTCAGGATAATTATCAGCTTTAATTTTAGTGTTTTATTTTAATATTTTCTGCGAAATGCACTTTAACGTGCACCATTGTTTAGCTTTTTTCCGGGGAGCTAAAGCTAGCAAAGAGGCAGCTGTCAATAAAAGGCGACAGATCCTAACATCCATGTAATGTTAGTTAGCTATGGCAACACTTTTGGAACGATCGTATAGTTGGATTTATGCATTTCCTCATTTGTCTGGTTTGTGCCAGTAGCGTACTTTGACTTCGTAATGGCTAAGCTGTTTAAATCTAACTACAAAGCAGATCGTTTGTGGAGTATTTTTAGCAACTACAGTGGTGTGGCCTTACCATAACTGCTAGGTAGTCGAATTTTTCGATAGCTGTTTCGATAACTAACATGGTAACATTAAGTTACTCAGTAACACTAGAATTGTGGTTAACTTAGCTAAGCCAGCTGTAGCTAGAAAGCCAGACCAGCTGTCATCCATGCGTACTGTGCATCAAACAGATTTTACTGTTACTGTTAATATGATGTCAATATTACAAAACGTAGAACGATATGAACGCTATGTGGAATATGTATTTTCTTTCCTGCTGCATGCAGTGTTTGGTAGATTTCGTCTGGGTGAGCGAAGTATGTGTTCTGTATTTTCTAGACGTCTAGACGTTTCTAAAATGCATGTCTAAACTAAAAAAGTACGTAAATGGGGGCTATCTGACCATTCCTTTGGCTGTTTTTTGAAACGCTACATTTTAGCCTGTTGATCATAAACGATAATAGTTTAGTATGTAGTCATCTGATACAGTAGGGGATATGTGTTATGGTCTTGGACTTTAACGGCATATGGTAGCCCGATGGGTAGTTAATTCCTTGTGGTAAATGAGTATCATATAATTATCACTATGCAGAGAATATGCATGACTGTCCTGAACAATTGCCAGCTTCCATTGCTGAAATACTGCAGTTTACTCCATGAGACAGTTCAGACCAGTGGTGCTATCTTTTTTTCTACTAGTGTGCTTCACCTCGCACATTCAGCATAGACTACCAGAACGACTGCTTCCTCAAAGATGGAGAGCCATTTCGCTACATCTCCGGCAGCATCCACTACAGCCGCATTCCCCAGATCTACTGGAAAGACAGGCTGCTCAAGATGTACATGGCAGGCCTGAATACCATCCAGACGTGCGTACATTACCATAAGTTTCACAATACTCCTTTCATTAAAGTGTACTCTTCATTCACCATTCTTGCTGATGAAGCCTTGGGTTTTAGATAGTCATAAGGGAGACAGTCATAAGGAAGACCAACAATATAGTGATTTTGTTGCATTATTAGCAGAGTGCAGTGTACTTCCTCACCCAGGTTCCTGTTCACTGGTGTTCAGGTACATTCCATGGAACTTCCATGAGCCTGCTCCTAACCATTACAACTTCAGTGGAGACAGGGACCTGGAGCACTTCCTCCACCTGGCGCAGGAAGTGGGCCTCTTGGTCATTCTTCGACCGGGACCATACATATGCGCAGAATGGGACATGGTGAGTGGAGAGCACAGAAGTGGAGTCATGCTGTCATGTGAGCACTCGTGTTGATGACAGCATGATTCGTAGATGACATCTATGAATCATTTACTGGTCACATGCTGTAATGTACTAAACAAATGTAAGATGAAGTAATTGTAGACTTGACTATGTAATCTTAGGGTTGTAGCTAGGTAAGCTGTTTATCTTAGTTCACTTGGTTGAGTAGGCACAAGTGCAATAACTATTGCTTGTTTTATTTGCATAGACTGCTTTGTTGCTGTTTTTGTTGTGTTAATCAGATTAACCTACAGGGTCCAAGTTAAACTACGCGGTCGTTCCCTGCACTTGGAACTGTACTTCCCTCTAGGGTTTTCAACACACTTGGTTTTGGTTATACACTTTGTTGTACGTCGCTCTGGATAAGAGCGTCTGCCAAATGCCTGTAATGTAATGTAATGTAGACTGTAAAGATGGCTGTAGGAGTGCAGGGTCCAGCTCTCGCTGTTGAGATTCAGTGTTTTGGTAACTCCCCTTTCGAGCAGTGTTCTTTTGTGAACATATAACTGCATATTTGAAAGTAATGATACTCAAAAATGTATCACAAAGAGGAGAAATTCATAATGTACCACCTCATTGCCCCGCCAAAGGCTGAATTTGAGCTATAACATATCAGTTTTTATAGACATGGCCTGATGACAAATATTTTCTGAAAAAGAAGTGATTCAATTTTACTTTTTCACTTTAGAGCAGGGATAATCAACTCTGGCCCTCAAATCCAAATCCAGCCCTGGTTTTCTTTTCTCCCGGGTAATTAGTGCAACTAATTGGCCAGACTGTCTTCACACCTGACTCCCAGGCAAAAGGAGGGTGGAAAACCAGCAGGTCTCGGCCCTCAAGGACCGTGAGTTGCTGATCCCTGCTTTAGAGTGATGCCTTTCTCTGTACCTTTGTTGGGAAATGGCTAGTCCATGATGTAGGCTGCAGAGAACCTGATGTTTGCTGTGTAGGTCCCCCTGTGTAGCACAGGTGACATCAGTGGATCTTAAGCAAGCCACAGTTTCCAATATTGAAGAATGACTGTGAAACAGTGCTGAACTCCACATTAGAGGCAATTGTTAAAGAGACCACTAGAGGGCACTGTGTGGTTATAGTGTGCAAAGTCGCATTCTAGCATATTCTTATTTTCTGAAGCTTTTCAGAAATATCTTTCAGCAAATACTGCAGCTATATTTTATACAGTAGATATGAAGTATGTAACTGTGTGGTCTGCTATCTTAGGGAGGCCTTCCAGCCTGGCTGCTCAACAAGAAAGATATAGTGCTTCGCTCCTCTGATGCAGGTCAGTGATATAGTGACTGGCAGACAGCCTACTGCAGCGCAAGCTGTGCTGTCCATGAATGAATATGCATTTGGCTCTGTCGATATATACTCTGTCTGACCGCATAATATGTGTGCTGCATAGTGCTGTTTTTTCCTGAAATCACACCCCTTTGCTGTAGATTACATTGCCGCAGTGGATAAATGGATGGGGAAACTACTCCCTATGATCAAACCTTTCCTCTATCAGAAAGGAGGGCCCATCATTACAGTACAGGTGAGGACGATGTTACCATCATTTCTGCATATTCAAGGACTGGTGTCCATTCATTACAAGATAGGGGATTATTGGTGTCTAATCAATTTAAGTACAGAAAAGGACAGCACTGGAGCAGTGTAAAAGAGCAACACTTACAGATGGAAAGACCTAAGTTACTGTGACTTTTTCAGTTGAAATACTTCCCAAAAAAGGTTATTGTTCTGTTTTTAGTTTCCTCCCTAAGTGATACGGCAGAATACATGTTTTCTTGGGTGGTGTCAAAGCATATTACTTTTTTATTTTAAAAAATGCATGTGTAAACTATCGGTCATGTGCCTTAAAAAGGCACCATCTGGAGTAAACAATATTGTTTGCTCCAGGTGAAACTATTTGAAGAGGTGTGAAAATAATCTTCACAAGATTTGTGCTCAAAGGGAATTTGTTCTCTCTGCTCCAGATTTCAGCAGCTGATAAAGAAACAGTATGACTTGCCCAGCTAACACAAAATGTTCTCACAATTTTACTGGAAAGTTTTTCAACGTGAGAATGTTTTGTGTTAGTTGGGTAATTTGCAGCAAGATTTGTCTTTTGCATATTTCATTGAATAGATTGGCATGCCTGACATTGCTCATTTGACTTTTGGCTTTTAAAGTGTTTTTAAAACAGGAAGAGAGCGATACATTTTTCTGACTTCTGGTTTTGATGCTCCTTTGTGTAAAATTAGGTGCAAGTTGTTTTGTTCAGTTTGAGGTGATGGCATTTATTTCTGTATACTGTGCCTGTGAAACTGACACCTGCACACAACTGCTATCAGGTGTGAATCTCTGAATCTTTCCATCTTTCTCTCTCTAACTCTCTCTCTCTCTCTCTCTCTCTCTCTCACACTCTCTCTCTCTCTCTCTCTCTCTCTCTCGCTCTTTCTCACTCTCTCTCTCTCTCTCAGGTGGAAAATGAGTATGGTAGTTACTTTGCATGTGACTACAATTATCTGCGCCATCTCACTCAACTGTTCCGCTCTCACCTGGGTCAGGAAGTGGTGCTGTTCACCACAGATGGTGCAGGGGTGGGGTACCTGCGCTGTGGGGCCCTGCAGGGCATCTATGCTACCGTTGACTTTGGGCCAGGTCTGTCTGCCAAATCACACACAAATTAGAGTCCTCGCCTCTGTTGAAGTAGGGTTTTATGGAATGTGTGTCATTGATTTAAAGTCCCTGTGCAGTTAAAGTAATGCTGTTTAATAGTTATACATAAAGAACCAAAGAAAGCAAACGCTATGATATTAAGGCTGTTTTATTCAGTTCAGATAATTTTTTTTTTAATCCTGAAAGCAACAAAACAAATAGAAATATGGCTGTAAGCAGCAATGTCAGGGGCTAATAAAATATGAGTGGTTTCTTCTCACTGCATTTGTGTGGTTGCGTGCATGTGTGACTGTGACCATCGTCTCATCTACAGGTGGGAATGTGTCTGCAGCCTTTGCTGCTCAGAGATATGCTGAGCCTCATGGGCCTCTGGTAAGAGCAGCGGAATCTTCCCCCATTTCCTGTCAGCTACATGTACTGGAGTACCCCACGCAATATAGACCAATAACTTTATCTGCATTAAGCAAAATTGTTTTAATATTGAACTACCTCCAATAATAGAACTTATGCTGTGTTACATTAGATAACTGTGTTGCCCTTTAACAAATATATTTTTCTGTCTTCAGTTTGGTTAGAAATGGCACAGAATAATTTTTTGTTATGCAATTGCCCTTAAAGGCCATGGTGTTGGCACTTTCAGTGGGACCTCCTGGTTAAATTAAGGTCAAATACATATTTTATTGCGGGTCACCACTTAGTCACGGCCTATAACTAACGGTGAATGTCCACTGCAATGTCAAACATCGCGTGTCGACGCGTCGCTTCACGTCGCCTGGCTGCTTGGGGGCGTGTCAAAAAAAGAAAATGTGGTGGGTGCTGGTGGGTGTTACGAAGTCCTGCTGAAAATGTGTTCCCGCTCATGCACCATGTATAAATATAGGAGCATCACAATATACTTTGTCTAATAAGCTAGCAAGGGAGTGTAATAACCAGAATAAAATTAACATTGCTCTCAGTATAACTGACTTAATTTGTTTAATTTAAGTTTTTGGGTTAGGGCTAGCGGAGTTAGTGCCAAGTTAACAAGCTAGCTATCTATCCTATATCAAACCGGATAATTCGCCGCCGATTTTAAATCCAGATAACATCACAATACATCTCAAACCCGCCATCAACCACAACAAGAAGCTAGTAACAGCTGCTCTCTACCTCGTATAACACCAGGAATGCAGCTACAAAAATGAAATCCTCTTCGTAAATATTCATAAATAAATAATTAAAATGTGTTCAGATATCCTTCCAAAAATTTTTCCTTCATCCTCAAAATCCCTTTATTTTTAGACAGCTACTAATGCAGTGCTAATAGATTAACAGCCCAGTTGTGGATAAATTTGTACTACCTCCTTTTTCCTGGATAGCAGCATCTGCAAAATATGCATTTTAAATGTAAAAAATGTACATTAAAAGCTTCATCAATTTTTATCTAAAATTAGTTTATGATTAAAACATGAATTGGGTAGATGGTCTGATTAATATGTTTACCACTGCAGCCCTAGTTCCAGGGCCAGCCCTCGCATTTTGGTGGCCCTAAGCAAATCTGTTCGGGGGGGGGGGGGGGGGGGGGGGGGGCGTGGGGGCGGGCATGTTCGCTATGTAAAATCCTTTTTACATTACATTTTTATGAAATGTTTGGTTGCCATTCCGTTTAAAATTAATACCGCTAGTTCCGCGATAGGGCATGAATAACGTAACTGCGAAAATAACGTTATTTACGTTATGCCTACACTGCTGCCAACAGGTCAGCCCCCATCTACATGCAGGACATGACTCGATTCTATGTGCCTGCTCGACCACTCCGCTCTGCGGCAGCAGGGCGCCTTGTAACCCCTCCTACCCGCCCAAAGGGATCACAGAGCTTCTCCACCCTAGCACCCCAGTGGTGGAACGAACTCGCCGTCCCTCTCCGAACCTCCCCCTCACTACCCATCTTCCGCCGTGGCCTGAAGACTCATCTCTTCAGACTATACCTAGACTAACCACCACCATGCTGTATATTTCACTCTAAATCTCCCCCCCCCCTTTTTTTCATGACACTTGTTACATGTTGCCCCATCCCAGCACTTTTTGGTAATTTGTATTTGTCCTAATACTGTAGCTTATTCTTCTGCCTAGTTGGCTTTGCAGAAGTTAGGTCTGAATAGTGTTCACTGTGTGAACTAAACTGTGTTCTTGGCTAGAAATAGCTGTACAAAATAAGTATTGTACCTTACTGAACCTGTGTTTAGCAGTTGTCTATGACCATGAAATGCACTTTTTGTACGTCGCTTTGGATAAAAGCGTCTACCAAATAAATGTAATGTAATGTAATTTAACTTAGATAAAAATTGGATCGTGTGGCCCCCCCTCGTGGTCGTGTGCCCACCCCCAGCGGTTGTGGCCCTAAACAATCGCATAGACCGTTTATGCCACGGGCCGGCCCTGCCTATTTCAAACAAATCTTTGATGTTTATCACTGACTAGTTTAAATGAAATTTAACACTAGTAAAGTGCCATTCTCAGAAAAATCCCCAAACCTCCACCCCCGCTCTCCAAAAAATAAAAAATGTTTCCCCATTTTAACGTCAGAAAGTTTCTTCTCACTGGTATGTGTGATTGCAATATGAGTGACACTGTAGTTTAAACAGTCATTCAAGAATTTGTTTCCATTATTTCTGAAACCTTTCTGAACTTTCAGAAAGGGCAGTAGAAGCACAAACACCCAAATGGGGTGTTTCATCCCTAATGAGTCAAATCTTTGTCTGAGTTAAATTTCTGTCACAGGTTTCTAAGTTACTTGCTTTGTTAATTTTGCGTGTTTGACTGTCTGTGCATTTGTATATACATCTCTTTGCTTGAGTATGTGTGTAGATCCACTCCTCTCCTTGCTGCAGGTTAATTCTGAGTTCTACACTGGCTGGCTTGACCACTGGGGGGGACACCATTCTGTTGTGTCCTCTGCAATTGTGGCAAAGTCTCTCAATGAAATCCTGGCAATGGGAGCCAACGTTAATATGTAAGTAAGTGTACATATAGATATAATTTAGTCAGTCTGTGAGTTATAACCACATCACTCAATCTAAGTGTAGAGACCACATTCAGCAAAACATTTGGATATTCTTATCTACTGTCTGATTTCTGTTAAACTTTCAAGTATGCTTACCGAGTGCCTTTTATTACATTTGCACTTTTGGACTTTTTTCCCTCTCAAATTCTTTTTGAAGTGGAAGTTGTTATAAGGATTAATAAGAAATTGTAGTTGGACAGTTTTTTTTTAATGTATTGCGTTTTAATTCTGACATTTCTGTTGTGGAACATGAGTGGGGTATGAGCTATAACACCACAAAGGTCACATGTACATATTGGGTTTCCCCATGTGGATGGCATCCTGTCTGTTATACAGTGGCCCCTCCTTATTTCCTTAATTATTGCATATTTGTCACACTGAAGAGAATGTTTTCAGATCTTTTGACAAAATGTAATATTACACGGGGGAAACTGAGCAAACATACATTTTTAAAATTATTTCATTTATTTTAATGAAAAAGTCATCAAACACTGTCAAAGAATAATTCTGTTCTATGCAAAAACTTCAATCAAGGTTGAGAAACTTTAATACATGATATCATGGAGAGAAATACAGCATCCTCAATTCATTGCAGTACTCTGAAAATTGACAGCTTATTCAGAAAGTTTTATACCTCCTGGACAGACAGAGAACCATATAGTTCTTGCAGATAAGGAACAATAATAGTTCTTTCTCTAAGCCATGAAACCACGATAAGGCACTAAACATAAAGCAATACACTCAAAATAAGTCAACTTTGTAATTTCCACAAGATAGAACACAGTCAATTAAGTTAAATTCTTCTGCAAACACCCATTAGCACCCATGTGAAAAAGTAATTGTTCCTTTAGTTACTCAATCAACCAAATTAACCAAATTTGATTGATAGTTAGATTTCACAGATTGAACGCAGTCAGGCTTGATTGCAGCCAGCCCTGTTGAATTTAAACCTCACTCATATTGTCACCAGTCACCACAAAGTTTCTACAAGCACACACTGCCACATTTAAAGGACATTCCAGAAGAGGTGAGAAAAAAAAGTTATATCAGTCTGGAAAGGGTTACAGAGCCATTTCTAATGCTCTGTGGGAATCCACTAAACCACAGTGAGAGCCATTATCTCCAAATAATTACGAAGAGCACTTGGAACAGGGGCAGATCTTTCCAGGAGTGGCCAGCCTGCCAACATTTCTCCAAGAGTGCAATGACAACTCATCCAGGAAGTCACAAAAGATCCCAGAAGAACATCCAAAGAACTGCAGGCCTCAACTGAGATCAGTGTTCATGACTTCACAATAAGAAAGAGCCTGGGCAAGATAGAATTAATGGGAGAGTAGTAAGGCAGGAGATATATCAATGCTCGTCTCACATTTGCTAAAAGCACCTGGATGATCCCCAAGCCTTTTGGGATAATGTTCTATGGACAGATTAGTCAAAAGTGGCAACTTTTTGGTCGACACAGGTGACATTACTGTATGTCTGGCATAAAGCAAATGCAGCATCTGTTTGTGAGCTGAAGCTGAAGTGTAATTGGGTTATGCAGCAAGAAAATGATCCAAAACACAAAAGTATGTCCTCATCTGAAAGGCTGAAAAGAAACAAAATTAAAGTTTTGCAGTGACCAAGTCAAAGTTCTGATTTGATGCTATGGCAAGCAGTTCATGCTCGAAAACCTATCAATTTGTCTGAATTCAAGCAGTTTTGCAAAGAAGAGTGGGCTAAAATTCATCCACAGGAATGTGAAAGACTGACATCAACTGTTTGGGAAGTATTAGGTTGCAGTTATTTCTGCTAAAGGTAGTGCAAGCAGTTTTGTGTTTACTCAAGTTCCGTTTTATTATTAATATTTTGTCTAAAAACTATTCAGTGTGACAAATACGCAAAAATAGAGGAAATCAGGAAGGGAGCAAATACTTTCTCGCAGTGCTGTACTACTATGCCCTTATGAAATCCTCTTCGTAAATATTAATAAATAAATAATTAAAATGTGTTCAGATATCCTTCCATGTAACTCTGGGATGGCCTGCGTGATACAGAAAATTTAAGTGCGGCATTATATTTTTTCTTAGTTTTTTTTGTTTTTGTTTTTGTAGGTACATGTTTATTGGAGGAACAAACTTTGGATACTGGAATGGTGAGACTGGTTGTCAAAATGCTGCGTTTGTACCTTTTCTATGGCACTTTATTGTCTCTTCTTGAGTGGCTTACAGGGTCATAATTTGCTTGACCTGTGCATTCAGAACTAGTTTAAAACATTCAACTCAAGAACAAGTTTTCAGCTGACCTACGGCGGACAAGATTTCAAAACGTAGTGCATTTCAATCCAAAGCTTAGAGACCTTTCAGTCACCTCGCAGGCTTTCATAAAGATCCCTGCTGCGTGTGCTAAACGTGCACCGGAGGTTCACATGCAGCATACAGATTTTATCAGTAAGACTACTGGCAAAATGTTTTGTATTTGTATGAAGAGTGTCTTGATTGGTCCAGTTTTTATTTTGATGCTATTTGGAATACTGTTTCCAGTTTTGTTTATTACACTATACCCATAAATATACCCATAAAAAAGATGAAGTGAAACTAGTCTGTCATGTGATTTTAAGTAGAAGAGTTCTTAAAAAAGAGTTCTTAAAAAAAGTCTCAATAAAAGGCTGTTCAGCAGATTTGTGCTTGAACTACAGTGCCTTCCATTAGTATTTGGATGCAATGCAATTTGGATGGCACTGTACTCCAGCAGATTGGATTTGAAATTAAACTGTGAATATGAGGTTAAAGTGCAGACTGTCTGCTTTAATTTGAGGGTATTTACATCCAAATCTGGTGATCTGCACTGTATATAAAATTCAGAAAGGGTTCATAAAATGGACAACAGAAGCTAACCTTTGGTCGTGAGATGAAAGTGTGAAGACTGACATGAGTTTTTTTTTATTTTTTTTAATTAACACATTGACAACAGGAAGTTATTTTTGTTTTTTTTAAAAACCCCTTGGGGGGCCTTCAAGTACAAACCGGAAACACCAATTATTTCGCTCCAGATGTATGTTTTTCTTTTATCTTTAAGGGGCACAATACGGTGGGCTCAAGATATGGGCTCAGTAGGCAGCTTTCAGTATGAAACCATTCTTATGCACCTATTTTATTTACCTTAATCTGAGCATGCAAGAGTTAAATACAATTATTGCCCATTTCCCCATTACGAATCATTGCATTTAAGGATCCACAAGTATAGCGATAACGTGCTGAGTTTTGTGACTGTAATGTATCTGTCTGCACTCCCCTCTCTGTGCACAGGAGCCAACACTCCCTACGCCCCCCAGCCGACCAGCTATGACTACGACGCCCCTCTCAGCGAGGCAGGGGATCTCACTGACAAGTACTTTGCCATCCGCGACGTGATTAAAATGGTGAATAAATGCTGTACACTGCTATGTGTTGTGTGCTGTGCCAGGAAGCTTATTAGGGGTCCAAGCAGCGAAGCTGGTGGAACCCTATTGTATCTGTTAGGATTATTATTATTATTATTATTATTATTATTATTATTATTATTATTATTATTATTTTATTATTATTATTATTTAAACTCATGGCTATGGCTCAACAACCATAAGTCCTATAGCAACCAAATTTGGTAGGTGGGTTCCTATGGCCCCCCACTACTCAGGCACTAAAAATCACCTATGTCGGCCAGATGGTGGCGCTATAACAAAGGGCCATGCGTAAAAGGCCATAGCTCCCACACCATAAGTCAGATCAACATACAACTTCATCGACCTATGCATCTGAAGATGCTCTACCACTTTGCTATTGGGACCACCCATGTCCGCCATATTGTTTGCCCGCCATTTGGACGTTTTTATTAGTTGGGGTGCGGAAGAGCTGTAGCTCCAAATCTAGTGTTAGGACATCTAGTAATCTCCTTTACAGCAAGCGGCTAGAAGACATCCATGACGACGCAACTAAGTAATCCGACACCGTCGGGTCTAGTTTTTATCAGTGAGGGGAGGGTCTGAACTTCATAATGGACAATATTATCTATCTAGGCATTCATAAAAATATACTTTCACCACTCAAAAAATCGTATTCCGTCATAGCAACAAGATAAACCCGACAATAGCCCTAAGATACGCCAATACGGCAGTGAAAACGCTGCTCACTGAGTAAAGAAATAAACGAGACAGTGTTTTAAAAGATGATACCATGTCATTCTACAGTCAATATCTGGGACTAAGTATTGAATAAATATACAACCTTATCGTTGGTTTTACGTGTAGATGTGTCCCTTTTGAGACTGAGTGGTCATATATTGTCTTGGACAATCCGTTTGTGAAATATAGGCTACGTGCATCTGTGATGCCTGGGTACCTTCAAAAATAGCTGTGCGTTATACCACACCTGTTGTTTACGGCGTTGTCGCCCTTTTTAGTACAGCCTGGCTTGATTGACAATTCATTTATTCAGTAGGTGAGAGTATAAGCTTTCTAACAATGTACAAGTCTGATTTTGCTTTTGGAATAGCGTTTTATCATCACGTAACAGAAAATTTTCTTATCATCGCATTCACTTGCGCATTGACTGTGGGGTAGCATTAAAAGATGCTGCACCTAACGAAACATTGTCAACGATTTTCATAATTTCTTGGAGAGTACTATTATTATTGAGGACTTCGGGGCATAACTAAGCCATATCTTTGCTGATTGCTGACATCGTTTTCTGGAGCAAAACAGAAGCAGATAGGACTTTGTCATTGATTTACTGTCTCTGTCTCTATACTACCGAACACAGGTAAAATGTCATGTTGCTATGTAAGTATTACTGCTCGAAATATTTCGCTTATATGCGTTATTTTTGAAATTGAGTGTCTTTAAATAGGTTAGTGGTATTATATAATGTGGATATTTCACACTAATGTAAGCGTTAGTGTAATAATTTTTGTGATGCATGCAACAGTGATGACGAGAGTTTTGGAACATTGCTGGTGGATGGTTGAAAATTCTTTTCATATCGTCCCATCCCCATCCGTCATTTTGCTGAGAAATAGCTAAACCATTTTTATTGATAGTATTTGAGTTCCTCTGCAAACACGCGTAAACACGCTGGTATAATAAAACAACGACGGTAAATATAGCCTATATATATAGTCTGCTTCGTTCCGTTGCTACCATAATATAACAAACTTTCTTGTGTTTACAGCTGCAGTTTCTTGCTGCAATTACTAATATTGAATATAAACAAAAGACGCAATTTATGCTGCAGTCTGCCAATGTCGAAATAAATAAGGTAGGCTACTCTGTGCGCAGCTCACAGGTAGCAGGGATAGCAGTTGATATTTCGTTTTTTGATTCGTTTTTTTCAATGTGGTATTTATTATTTGAAATATGTATCATTATTCTAGCCTATCTGTCTCTGAAGCGCTCTGAAGTGTGCATTCTCTGCTAAACTGAGCAATGGATTGGAATATGTGTCTGTGTTGCACGGTATTCCGAAACTTCAGCACTTTCTCGGTACTTTAAAAAAAAAAAAGAAACGGTTTTAGAATTTTCCGACGTTCAGTAGTTTGTGTCAAATGTAAAAGCCAGGGAAATGTCTCTCCCACATTACTGATTGAGAGGATGAAAAGTGTAATTTGTCAGAATCTTCGCTAGATGGCAGTAGCAACTAAGGTTGCCAAGTGAGGTGAAGTTGCGCTTGTGCACTCACTCGTTGATACAGCGTAAGCTTCGACTCTGAAGTTCACTTCAGTAACAATAGGTGTTCTAATTTGGAAATATCTTATTAAAGGAAGATTCTGTATTGTTATTAAAGTATGCTGTTTTAGATCTATTTAAAAGTGAAAGACCTGTTTAAAGATTATTTAGATTACAACTGTTTAATTTTAAAAATATATTTAATATATTTTTCAATTGTTTAGTGTTGTAACACTGTAGGCCTATGCTTATTGAACAGGCTTCAACTTAAAGGTTGTTAATAAACCAGGTTTTTAATAAATTGTGAATTCGAAAATGAGGTCAACCCTTGTGGACATTACATTTCTGATCTATTAAGGTAATTTCAGTATCGTTAGGTACCGAGTATTGAATCCGTATCGTTTCAGTATCGGGAATCGTGATACTAAACCTGGTATCGGTATCAAAGTCTAAATTTTGGTATCTGACAAGTGTGACGCGTTTTTTAGTTGCAGCATGGAAGCGCTGCAGCTGTACATACACACCGGGCCATCTAAGGCCCTGTCCATACGTAAACAGATTTTTCTGAAAATGTAGTTTTTTTCCCCCTCTGTTAAAAAAAAATCCTATCCACACGACCGGCATTTAAAAAAATATCTCCGTCCACAGGAGAACGCTAAAACGATTGCCGCATGCTCAATACACCAATTGCCATGGTAACTGATGCGCGAGTTGACATCATGACGCCAGCGTTTTCATAAAGCTCCGTTTTTCTTGTCCACACAAAGACAGAGAAACCAGAGTTTTGAAAAATCTCCACCTTGGAAGGCGTTTTCAAAATGCTTAGTTTTCAGTGACATAAAACGCCGTTTTCATGTGGACGGGAGGCCAAAACGGAGGGAAAAAACTAAGTTTTCAGAAAAATCTGTATACGCGTGGACAGGGCCTAAGTATTACAACATAGTAAAGGCCTTTACGGGAAGCAGACAGGACACATCCATGACGATGCAACTAAGTCATCCGACAGCATCTCTTAGCACAAAATTGGCCATAAGTCATCAATATTTTGTACAATCATCATGAACGGTAACGGAAAGAACGGTAATCCTATCAATATGCCAGCTGACGTCAATGTTAGCTAGCTAGTTGTCAACGAATGAACTATGATATCTGATAGTAGAGAGGACAATCGAAAAATGTTTTTCCGGAAATTAACATAAGTATTGTGATTAAAATACCAGTTTAGTCTTAAATTAACGTATTGTGAACAGCGATTGTACATATATGAAATATTAATGTGATATATTGGCCGTTTTTGTGACCTTTTAGCTCGCACAGGATGGCAGCATGGGGCAGACTGACACCCGCAGTGAGTGGAAGGTTGTGGCTGGGGGGGGGGGGGTTTACCTAGCAGGTTTTCACCACAATCAGTTAGTAATGAGCCAATAACTGTTACACCACCGCCGTTTGTGGTGTTCACTCGCTGTGTGACGCTGTCATAAAATTTTCCCCGACCATGAAGACTGCCTTACTTGTTTACATTTTGGACTTATGTGGCTCGTGGGTAAATCTATCGCTGTTTCCGTTGCAGCACTTTCCTAAAAAGAGTGCCTGCCCTGCAATCGTAGTAATGTGTTAACACTAAATTTTACGACAACGCTCGCTAACATTTCGAAAGTCACGTTAAACAAGTAGGCTATGTAGAGCTGCAGCGCTTCCGCGCTGCAACTAAAATAGGCGTCACACACATATTCCAATCCATTGCTCAGCTTAGCAGAGAATGCACATTTCAGAGCGCCTCAGAGACAGAATAATAACACATAAATACGCATTTCAAATAATAAATACGACATTGAGAAAAAACGAAACAAAAGACGAAATATCAACTTGCGATCTGCGTAGCCTACCATATTATTTATTTAGACATTGGCAGATAAGAAAATCTTCGGTTACGCTGACCTATAAAACGCTATTCCAAAAGAAAAATCAGACATGTTATACATCGTTAGTAAGCTTATACTCTCACCTACTGAATAAATGAATTGTCAATCAAGCTAGGCTGTACTAAAAAGGGCGACAAGGCCGTAAACAACAGGTGTGGTATTACGCACAGCTATTTCTGAAGGTACCCAGGCATCACAGATGCGTGTAGGCTATACTTCACAAACGGATTGTCCAAGACAATATATGACCACTCAGTCTCAAAAGGGACATCTCTATGCGTAAAACAGACGATAAGGTTGTATATTTATTCAATATTTAGTCCCAGATATTGACTGTAGAATGACATGGTATCATTTTTTAAAACATCTCGTTTAGCCTACACGCCGGACCATCTAAATGCTGTTTTATACTTTTGCGTAATCTGCATAGTTTCCGTTGTCTGCGGCACTCGTGAATGGCCAAATCATTTGTGCGGCATATTGCACAGGTTGCGCATGTCACGTAATTAGATTTTGTTACTGACCGTTATAGTTCAAAAGACAACACCTTCATTCATATTTCCAAACCTACTAAATACTGCACCAATGACCACAAGAATGCTCAGCTAGATGTAACTTGTTGCAACGAAGACATTCACCTGACAAAAGCGCTTTTAGTCGCATATTTAACGTTGCCTATCGGTTTTGTGAATCAACTGTTATAACCTGTTAGTGTAAGTGCAGAAGTATAAAACAGCCTTTAGTGTTATGACATAGTAAAGGCCTTTACGCCTAGCGGCTAGGAGACATCCATGGTGATGCAGTAGATATGTTGGGTGAAGGTATATTGTGGCGGTTTCGCGAGGAAGCAGAGATGCTGACGGGCTTGGCTGCTTTCAAATCGCTTCTGGGGAGCTTTGCTTTATTTGTGACATCTCTTCAACAGAAATTTGTAGACTGACCATCATAGCTGGGCGAAGCCTGCTTTTATCAAAACCCCATTCGCCGTGATTGGCTGCCAAGGCACAGCAGGACAAACCAATCACGCAGCCTTAACGTCACACCACACAAAGGTTGGATAATTTGCATACAGTGGGAAACAAACAGCGGGAATACAGCAGCGCGAGACACACACAAAATAGGGAAAACGGGACGGAATACAACACATTTAACATAACACCGGTCATAACGAATATTTACACGATCGCGGAACAAGTTAACCGCTAACAAGTTAACACAATTATTTACATTATACACAGGCAAGATCGCCACAATATGATCATGAGGACAAATCCATTTTAAAATCGCTCCTTAGGGGGCGCGATAGTGCCAATGCTTGGACCCCTCCCAACGCCGCTTGCGGCTTTAATTAGTTCTTATTATTATTAGTGTGATTGCCTTACACTATTATTATCGCACATATTATTTATTTATTTATTTATTTATTTATTTATTATTCCACCCATTTTTTGGACTGCTACTCCTCCCGGAGTTTTCGCACCACATACACGTGCCATATGTCAAATTGACCGGCTTCTTTGGGAATCGTGTGCTATTACTTTGTGGAAAGTTTCGCTGCACGGTTTTTGAGAAATATGACTTTTTATGGCCAATTTTTCCCATTGAAAATGAATGGGACGGTGACGTCATACATATGTGAGCGGTGAAGTTACAGCATTGGTTGGCTTAGCACACATGATGCAGTAAGTTTTAACCGGCTTCATCTACGGGAAATTTAGAATCCAGATGCGGTGCATATCTCCATTTTCGTCGTAATTACAGAAAACACACATTCGTAAACTTCAAATGAGTTATACCACAATGTAGATAAAACCTTGACGAAGACGTACATGCACGGATTGTTCAAACGAGGTTTCCTGGCGACTTAGCCACCAGAGTGGATATAGCTGAATGCGGAAGTGAACGCGATAAAAACGGTATTCCAAATGAAAAATTACAAATGAAAACGCTGTCAGCTAGGTATATGAACAAACACATGGCTTAGGCATACCCAGAAGTCCTCAATAATAATAGTATTTCACAAGATATTATGCAAAATCGTTGACAACGTTTCGTCAGGTGCAGCGTCTATGCTAGTGCTAACAAAGAGTGCATGCATTGAATGCGACGATGAAAAAACTTTCGGTTGACCTATAAAACGATATTCCAAAACCAAAATTGGACGTGGTATACATGGTTAGAAAGCTTATGCTCTCACCTACTGAATAAATGAATTCTCAATCAAGCCAGACTGTACTATAAAGGGCAACAGTGCCGTCAACAAAACGTGTGCAGCAACCTCTGGTCCGGTCTTACTCCAGAAAAAGACGTCGGCTTCTAATACCACACGTGTTGCTTTGGGTGTTCTCGAACTTTGTAGTACAAACTGGCTTGATCTACACATCATTGATCTAATAGGTGACAGAATAAGCTTTCTAACAATGTATAATATGTCAAATTTTACTTTTGTAATACCGTTTTATATTCCAGCGAGTTGGAAACTTTGGTCTCTTTATAACTGCATTCAGTGAGTGAAAGCAGCGCTTTCTCACCCCAATGCGTTTGCTACAGTACACAACTCCGCTTGCTTGTTGATGCACCCCTCGTTATAACAGAAGTTACTAGTACTGGCTACCAGCCGATGCTTATTCACAGAAGCTGTATGCAACTATTTTAACACATATTTCTCGCCTCATTTTCTTTCTTAGAAATTTGGGTCGCATAACACGTAATAGGCTATCCTCTGTCTATGAGTTAGTATCTAAGGTAACAGATTAAACTCTGAATTGCAGCCCAGTTAAATGTTTGTAGTTGAATGGTAAAAATGAGCTGAACTTAACGTAAAACCATAAATCAATCAAATTAATCTCCCTAGCCCTGTCTTGCTTTTTAAAATGGTGCGGTCGTGCAGTGTAGATATAAGGTTTTTCCAAGACCCTCTGAACTGGCCAGCTAGCTTTATGATTTTCCGTCACTCGTCACAGCATACCATGAGTAAATCGCTGATCTCAAGTATTGATGAAGGGTTAATTTAGCTCTGAATATGTGTGTTGCAAATAAACTCGTTGCCGTGATGTTATAGCATGTATACCATACTCTGTCTCTGCTTATACTACAGAAACTGTTCACTCCGTTCAGCACAAAGTCGACTTTGCGTTGGCGGCAACCACACTTCACAATTTCTGCAGGAATTGTCTAGTTAGTGTGGTTGCTTTAAGGCAACCACACTACTATTATCGCACATATTCTTTATTTATTTATTATTATTCCACCCATTTTTTGGACCGCTACTCCTCCCAGAGTTTTCACACCACATACACGTGCCATATGTCAAAATGACCGGCTTCTTTGGGAATCGTGTGCTATTACTTTGTGGAAAGTTTCGCTGCACGGTTTTTGAGAAATATTCATTTTTATACCCAATTTTTCCCCATAGAGATGAATGGAGAAGGTGACGTCATTCATATGCGAACGGTGAAGTTACAGCATTGGTCGGCTTTGCACACGTAATGCGGTCAGCTCTACGGTCTCAGCAGCCAGGATAGGACATAGCTGATTGCGGAAGTGAACGCGATTAAACGGTATTCCAAATGAAAAATTACAAATGAAAACGCTGTCAGCTAGGTATATCAACAAACATATGGCTTAGGCATACCCAGAAGTCCTCAATAATAATAGTATTTCACGAGATATTACGCTAATTCGTTGACGACGTTTCGTCACATGCAGCGTCTTAGAATGCTAGTGCTAACAAACAGTGAATGGCTTTAATGCGATAATGAGAGCACTTTCGGTTGACCTAAAAAAACGATATTAAAAAACCAAAAATAGACGTGCTGTTATACCTGGTTAGAAAGCTTATGCTCTCAGCTACTGAATAAACGAATTTTCAAACAAGCCAGACTTTGCGTCTTTGCATGCTAGTGCTAACAAAGAGCGAATGCGTTCTATGAGATGATGACATAGCTTTCGGTTGACCTAAAAAAAACGATATTCCAAAACCTAAAATAGACGTGCTGTTATACCTGGTTAGAAAGCTTATGCTCTCAGCTACTGAATAAACAAATTTTCAAACAAGCCAGACTTTACTAAAAAGTGCAAGAACGCCGTCAACAAAACGTGTGCAGCAGCTTCAGGTCCGGTCTTACTCCAGAAAAAGACGTCAGCTTGTAATACCACACATACTGCATTGAGTGTTCTGTAACTTTGTAGTACAAACTGGCTTTATGTACACTTCATCGATCCAACAGGTGATAGAATAAGCTTTCTAACTATGAATAATATGTCACACTTTTCTTTTGTAGTACCGTTTTATATTCCAGCGAGTTGGAAACTTTGGTCTCTTTATAACTGCATTGAGGCTAACGGGTAATAGACTATCCTCTGTCTATGAGTTGGTATCTAAGGTAACAGATTAAACTCTGAATTGCAGCCCAGTTAAATGTTTTTAGTTGAATGGTAAAAATGAGCTGAACTTAACGTAAAACCATCAATCAATCAAATTAATCTCCCTAGACCTGTCTTGCTTTTTAAAATGGTGCGGTCGCGCAGTGTAGATATAGGGTTTTTCCAAGACGCTCTGAACTGGCCAGCTAGCTTTGTGATTCGCCGTCACTCGTCGCAGCATACCGTGAGTAAAACGCTTTCTTTCCACCCATTTTTTGGACCACTACTCCTCCCAGAGTTTTCACACCACATACATGTGCAATATGTCAAATTGAGCGGCTTCTTTGGGTCTCGTGTGCTATTACTTTGTGGAAAGTTTTGCTGCATGTTTTTTGAGAAATATGACTTTTTATGGCCAATTTTTTCCCATAGAGATGAATGGGGAATGTGATGTCATACATATGTGAGCGATGAAGTTACAGCATTGGTCGGCTTTGCACACGTGATGCAGTATGTTTGACCTGCTTTATCTACAGGGAGTTCAGAATCTTGATGCGGTGCATATCTCTCATTTCGTCGTAATTACAGAAAACACACACTCGTAAACTTCAAATGATTTATACCACAATGTAGATAAAACCTTGACGAAGATGTACATGCACGGATTGTGTTGTTCAAACGAGGTTTCCTGGCGACTTAGCCACCAGAAAGGATATAGCTGAATGCGGAAGTGAACGCGATAAAACGGTATTTCAAATGCAAAATTACAAATGAAAACGCTGTCAGCTAGGTATATGAACAAACACATGGCTTAGGCATACCCAGAAGTCCTCAATAATAATAGTATTTCACAAGATATTATGCAAAATCGTTGACAACGTTTCGTCAGGTGCAGCGTCTATGCTAGTGCTAACAAAGAGTGCATGCATTGAATGCGACGATGAAAAAACTTTCGGTTGACCTATAAAACGATATTCCAAAACCAAAATTGGACGTGTTATACCTGGTTAGAAAGCTTATGCTCTCACCTACTGAATAAACGAATTCTCAAACAAGCCAGACTGTACTAAAAAGGGCAACAACGCCGTCAACAAAATGTGTGCAGCAGCTTCTGGTCCGGTCTTACTCCAGAAAAAGACGTCAGCTTGTAATACCACACATGTTGCTTTGGGTGTTCTCGAACTTTGTAGTACAAACTGGCTTGATCTACACTTCATCGATCCAACAGGTGATAGAATAAGCTTTCTAACTATGTATAATATGTCAACTGTTACTTTTGTAATACCGTTTTATATCCCATCGTATTCGAAAGGTTTGTCTCATTATAGATGCATTACGCATTCTTTGTAGCAGTGACAGCAACATTTTCTCACCCCAACGCTACAGTACACAACTCCGCTTGTCTGTTGATGTACCCCTCGTTACAACAGAAGCTAGTACTACTGGCTACCAGCCGATACTTATTCACAGAAGCTGTATTTAAAATGAAATGGAACTATTTTAACACACATTTCTCACCTCATTTTCGTTCTTGGAAATTCGGCTCGGCTAACACATAATAGGCTACTCTGTCTATGAGTTGGTCTCAGGAATGCAGGAATTGTCTAGTTATTATTATTATTCCATTTTTCCTATTTTTATTTTTAGACACTAGAACAATTTTAGTGTGTTGTTTTGTTGTTGTCTCATGTTGTCATGGCATTTTTTACCCCGTAGTCTGGTATGCAATCTGTATCATGCCAGTGTTAATTTTAGGCACAGGTTAATGTGTTATTGACAGTAGCGTTGCTCAGGGAGGGACGGATTCTGCCGGCCAAGACACAGTGCACACCAGTGGCCACCACTGGTCAACTGGGTACTCACAGTTTACCTGTTCAGCTGCACATGACATTTCTTCCTCTGGCTAATGTCTGTTCATGCCCAACTTGTCAACCCGAACCTACAATGGAGGTTCCGATGGGCCTTGCAGCTTGAGCAAGATTGAATTTCAATCCTCTTCCAAAAATTCTAAATTTTACTTCTTTTTTTTGCCAGTCTCTGTCTCTGTATCATTTTAAAGCTGACCAATGTTTGAATTTGTGCCAAATTTCTGATTTTGTACAGTACAATAAGATACCAGAGGGACCAGTTCCTCCATCCACACCAAAATATGCATACGGATTGGTGAAAATGACTAAGGTGAGTTTTATTCCCAAATGTAAAACCGAAGCACATTCAGCAACTTTGCAACACTGTGTAATCAGTTCAACTGTAAACAGTTCTGGTATTTCTGAAGGCCCATATCAGAACACGGAATTTCATTTGTATTATGCAGATTTGCATTATTAGCAATGATAGCCTGCAGTGAGCCAAAATTCATCCTCATTTAATAGTTGAATCATGCCAATACAGTTGCATCATTAATGTGTGGAGACATTTTATACATGTCCCTAAATGTCCGGTAGATGAAGCTCTGGAGGAGTACCAACTTGATTAAGAGAAGTGGCCTTTTGTCAGTATTTCATTTTTGTCAGGAGTTGTTGTGGTAGGACCCAAGTGCAGAGGAAAAAACACGGGAAGCCCAAAAGGTAAGTATTAAACCAAGACTTTACTTAAACACCGTAATAAGCAGGAAACAAAAATACAAAGCCACGACGGGCAAATCCACAAACTCACAAAAAATGCTTGAAACAGAAAAACACAGAACTCAAAACACTCGATAAACTCTAAACAAGAGAAAACACAGATGACTCGAAATACTCGAAACATGAGTAACAGACACGGGGAAAAGAAACAGTCAGGGCAGAACACGTGCAGGCGGAAAACAAGGAACCAGCACCTGAGTCAGGCAGACCAAGAACTTAAATAGACAGGACAATAACCAGACACAGGTGAACTCAATGCACGATCAACCCAGAGGGGGAAGGGATAACGAGACACAGTTAAACACAGGGGAAAGCAATGAGGGAAACCAACTGAAATACAAAACTGAGAAGGGCTCCCATCTGGCAGCCCAAAAAAGGAAAAACGGGCAGAAAAGATCAGAATCCTGACAATTTTGTCATCACTTCTGTAGAACAGTACATCCCTAAGAACCTGTGAAGCATTCTCTGCCTCTCTGTGATGAATGCCTTTTCCCTCCTTCATCTTTCTCAGTCACTGCTCTACCGTCTGATGTTTCCTCGCTGCAACACCAACCGACACATTCATTTACATATGTTTAAGGTTTCTCATGTTATCATTCCTTTTGTATGAAGTGCACATGTTCAGGTAACTGGGAATTGTAATGTAGAGACCAGGGCTGCATTTCCCAGAGCCTCCTTAGCGCTACGTACGTCCTAAGGTATACCTTAAGGTCTTCCTTTAGTTGTCGAGCTGTTTCCCAGCGCCTCCTTAGCTAAGGTATACCTTTAAGAAGGTATACCTTTAGAAGGGTGGTCTGAGGCACTCGTAGCTGTCCCTTAGCGATGCGCTCCGCTCATCCTCTCACAGTTTTAGCCTTATTAGGCCAACATTTTGCTTTTCAAATCGACGGTTGTACTACAGCGTGCATCTAGTAGCCTACATCTGCATGCCCAAATGACAGGGATAGTTTAATATTAACTTTATGAAAATTAATTATCAAAACAACGTTTCTGTGCATAGCACATCATGAGAATGTTGTCGTTTCACCTGTCTATTCTCATTTTGATGGTAATAAAGTATAGGGCCTATCCATAATACTAATCCAATTTGTTTTTTGTTATTTTTACGTAGTGGAGCTTACTGAGGATATGGCTTTTCTGACTGCATACCCTGTAGAAATTAGTTCTTTTGTGTGTGAGTCAATGATCACACTGACTTGGAACAAACCGCCGGTTTATTAATATAAAACTTGTATGAGCAAGACCGACATTGAGTGAGTATACTTACATGACCGAACTAGATGGAAGTAAAGCACGTTGATTGCCCTAGCCATAAACACACATACAGGTACGGTGGCTCATAATGAACAAACAGGACAAATGATCTACATCCCTTTCCTTTAGCTCACACCTCCTATGTAAAATGAAATAGCACTGGGTAAATATCAACATCACAGAACATTTCTTTCTTACCATGTTGTTTTACGATTTTCAGTGAACAACACAATGATAATATTCTTGGTTAAACTTAAGACTATCCAGCAGCAAATCAAGGTGGATGAACATATCACTTTAACAGGTAGGGCTATTCATAAGGCATACCTGGTATAGAATTAATCATGATCAATTTCCACAGACACGCTTTTGCCACTGCAGAGCAAAGTCAGCTGGAATCAGTGGATATGCTGCTACAGTTGCCTATATATTGTGTGGCAAAAACAAATTAAAACATTAGAACTTTGTTTCAATAAGAACAAAATAATTCACCCATATGTAGCCTATATCCTTTTTCCTGGGCTTCCAAGAAGTCCCAGACTGTGACGTATATGTCTCGATTGATGCTCTTTATTTTATCTTTTGTAGCCTACATTTATTGATTGAAACTATCACAAGTACTCGTTTTGACTCTTAAAGAGATTAGCAGATGAACTTTAGTAGGCATAGCTTCCTCTTCTGCAATATTAGATTGATGTAAATGATTATGACAACACTTGTTATATTAAAACGTCATTTATAAGCCTTTACAAGTGAGACAATTGATTCACGTGGCAACTGCTAAGGTATAGTCTGGGAAACACTCGCAAAAAAGCGAGCTCCCTTTTGAAAGGTATACCTTAGAAACCTTCGTAGAACGTTAAGGTACATTGAAACTCAGAAACACAGCCCAGTGGTGTAGAGCCAAGTCTTCAGACATAAACTGAAACTGCGGTCTGCATGTGTGAAATTGGCTGTTTAATAGGTGTGACATTGTTCTAAGAACACAGCTACTTGTCCATAAATGTCCTTAGCTTTTGAGTTGCTAAGTGACAGTAGTGTTTTTGAATATGGATACATGCACTTCAGAAAAGTAGAAGTGTGTAGAATTTGTTTCATTATTAATTTCATGGTTAGAGGTAGCTGGAGATGCAAATTTATTTGCAATTTCATGAACAGAAAAGGTCAAATATTCATTGAGCGCATTAGAAATAGCGATGTCTTATGTTTTCAATTCAATTTTAAATAAACATATAACATTGTTATATGGCGGAATCCTTTTCTAGAGGAATCTCTAGAAAATGCTTTTTGCGAACCATATGCCCATTATTACGATATACCTTGCAAGTGGGTTCATAAACATCGTATATCAGAAACATATTTTCCTAGCAGTCACACAAAGTACAGTAGTGTGGAAATAGCTGTAGTGGCCTGCAATTTAAAATGCTGCCAGAATACAGTTGATCATCTAATTTCCTTGCATTTTATGACAGATGTCTCAGGAATCTACCTGTGATCCTGTTTAAAATGAGTTCCTGTGTGTAGCACAGCCGAAGAGCTGAAGAATGTTCTCTGTGTCTCCCTCCCAGCTCCAGACTGTGTCGGACGCAGTGGACTTGCTGTCTTTCTCGGGGCCTGTTAAAAGCACCTTCCCTCTGAGCTTCTCTGAGATGAAGCAGGTACGGGCCTGAGATGTTCAGTCAACACTACAGTCAACAGACCCTAACTAGTTCTTGCAAGTGTAATTTTTTTTCTTGACAAATAGTGTAGCATTTACCAAAACGAATTCTCCAAACTGTAATTGTGAAGACAGAAGTGAACACTTGCCTTTAAGGTCAAAGAAAAAAAGGTTGATTGAATCAAGGGCAAAGATTACCACTATTTTTGTAGACTCTTAATTGCACGTTTGACGAACGAGCCAAAGGAAGGCCCTGGTCTCAAAATGTATGTTTACTGCTGTGAGTGTTTTTTTGTTTTGTTTGCCATAACCCTTTGATTTCTTGTGTTATGAAAGTACTTTGGATTCCTGCTGTATCGGACCAAAATTCCTGTGGACTGCAGCATTCCTACACCCCTGTCCTCCCCACTCAATGGGGTGCATGACCGTGCCTATGTGTCTGTTAACGGGGTGAGCAAGTTTTCATCTTCTCCCTGTTCTCTCTGTGGTACATTGTTTTCAGCCGCATTGGAGGGGCAGTCGGATTTTAGGACGAAAGTGGGCTTTTTCGGCTTTATTTGTAACTGTGGTCCTCTCAAGTATATGAACAATATAATGTATGGCTCTCTCTTCAGGTCGCAGCTGGTATCCTTGAGAGAGATAAGTCCATAAGCATTAACATTACTGGGAAGGCGGGGAGTCAGGTTGACATACTGGTGGAGAACATGGGACGAGTCAATTATGGGAAGGACATCAATGACTTCAAGGTGAGCTGTTTTTCAGGGAAGTTTGGAATAGTTACACTGGGTATGAGGAGTGTGCATGTGACCCTGGACATATAATAGTACAAACACTTCAATGTTGTGTTATGAGTGAACAAGTTGATGACTGACCAGGCTAGCAGCCTGTTAGTGTAAAAGTGCACGAGGGTTAAGGGATGATTCCATAGCTTGCTGTGATGATTTTCCATCCCACCCAAATGCTTAGATTTTAAATTACATGGAATTCCCTTCTGGTCAGTCACTGTCAGGGGAACTGTTCACTGGCTTTCTGGTTCCACAACTCCCTCAAGATCTCTGCCAAAATCGTTCTGTCTTAGGCCACATAGACCATGGCTGCAAAGCAGGTAAAACGATTCTAAGAGCAGTTTGGATATAATGTCATGTCACTTCCTGTGTTGGGGAACATTTGTAAACCACAGCTTTTTTTTTGAAGGCGGTGCTATTCATGAGAGGCATACCATTGCTCTTTTGGTCATTTCTTGACAAAACAATTTACGTTTTCAACTCAAACATTTTCAAATCAGCACATTAATCATGGGGAACACAGAGTTAATTCTTAAATTAAAACTGAATTTAAATAAAATACCAGATATAAAACCATGCATGTATACTTTGTGAATGAATACAAGTGGTTAAATTCTGCTAGAGCTCATTAATTTAACAAAATCAAATGGAGATGACTTCCATTGAATGAGCTGTTGGCAACAGTATGACAAGCAACAGATTAATTATAAGAAATAAAACACTGTTCACGCTTCCATGAAAATCCTTCAGACACAACAGACTAGCTGCTTTGGAGTACCTTGAAGTATATTTTCTTTCTTTAGAAACAAACCCCTACACCAGCCGTTATAAAGCCTGCAGTCCGTCAGAATTTCCTGTTCATGGTCTGATGCTGCTCCACTTACCCCAGAAAATAACATGATGCTTGAGCATATGTTTATTTCAAGGAAATGTGGTCCCTTTCTACTGCCGAGACACTCACCAGTTTCCGTCACAAAGGAAAATTCATCTCTTCAAGCGACACCTCCCCCTCAGCTCTAGCCACAGTTCATTGCATAGACTGTCCTAACCTATAACTCAGACTTGTTGCTTGGCTGCTATGTGCATATGCATGAGACTTAGTGTTATGGTATTACAATTCACTCCTTTTGCTTGCTTTGAATTAAGTTAGCACTATGCTCTGATGTTTGCTTAGTACCTGGCGTATATTTGTGCTCTGTAATCTAGTCCTTACTGTCAGTGCACTTTATTGTGTTCAGGCCTCTCAAAGGTTAATCAGTGACCGTGTTAGTGTTGGATGTGGCTGTACTACTTTTAATTGTAAGTTTTTAATTTATTCAGACATGCCTCTTTTGATGTGCTTTGAATACGTGTTCCATGCTTTCATCAACTCCAGTTTTGCCAGTCAGTGGGCACTATTTGGGGATGCAGATGCAGTTGAGAAAAAGTTATTGGCCCTTATTTATGACAGCAGCATACTGTACACATTTGCATGTTATTCTTTGGTACTGGAGTCTATTCTGTACTCTGCCTGGTGTTGTGGGAAGGGTTACATGTAGAACAGGGCTGCCCAGCACTGTTCCTGGAACTCTATCTACCTTCACTCCAGGCTTTAACAAAGTACACTTTGTTCAACAGCTAGAGATCTTGTTGAGCTGCTAATTGGTAGAGTCAGGTGTGCAAAATTAGGGTTGAAATGAAAACATACAGGACGGTAGACCTCTAGGAAAAGCGTTGGGCAGCCCTTATATAGAAGGGGCTCTTTCCGGCAGAAAGCTTCAATACGCTGTCCACCACTCCTCCTCAAGGGCCTGATATCCAACCTGACCCTGGGCTCAGAGGTGCTGAGGAACTGGATGATTTACAGCCTGTCTATTGATGAAGCTGTGAGCAAAGGCCTCCTCCATGCAGGAGCATCCCAGGGGACCCCCTCGTCCGCAGACCCCTCCACTCCAGTCTTCTACACCGGCAGCTTCAGCATTCCCTCCGGAATCCCAGACCTGCCTCAGGACACCTACATCCAGTTTCCTAATTGGGGGAAGGTAGGCCTTGGGCACAGGGATAGGGAAGCTAGTGGAGGGCGGGGGACTTGGGTTTTTCCCAATGGTGGTGTTCAATACTGAGTGACCTGAGGAAAATGTAGTGACCTCCATCAGTGGGATTTAGTATTGATTTGCCTGCTAGGATTAACACTGTTTCACCAGTTGTGTACAAAGCAGCCAAATGTTATACTTGAGTTAAAGTACAGGTGCTCTATTTAAAAACAACTACAGTAATGTCTGTGTAACGTAGTGTCTGCATGCTCAACCATCCCAACAACCTGAGTAAAAGTAAAACAAAATAGTCAACTTTAAAAATGTACTCAAGTACTGAATGTACAATTACCCTAATGTATCCGCTAATGGCAGTCATCAGGCTTGCAAGCTGCAAATAGCTTTAGCTTTCTAGCATGCTTACATGGCTGCCAAAACATGCAAGTTATCGATGCCTTGTTAACTAGCTATACTATAACTTTGTAGGGAAAACTGTTAGCTATGACGTTAAAAATAGTCTGCTCTACACCATTAGCCAGCACATCCAAACTAAACAATAACTTGCTAAAATGCTATATAAATACACAAAAGGATAATCATTTGCCTCAACATGCTTCTTCATGCTACCTGTGTTCATTTATTTACTCAAGATAAAACTAAACAGACATGATATAAAATAATGCAAAAGTAGTCGCTTGCTGAACACTAAATTTCAGAATTAGCAGATGTTTCAGTGTAACCTACCCACACTAGCCTGCTTATTGCTCATTACTCCAATTGGTGTCACTCCACGGTCATATGCGCAAGTAAGACGAGAGGGAAGTGAATTAATTTTTGAGAAGCTGAATGTGTCCCTCAGCCACTGTGTAATAACAGAAAATTTGGATAAAGCTTTGAATTCAGTGTGGCCCATCCAGGTAGTACACAAACATGTATGAGCAAAAAGCCTGTTGGGTGAAGCAAACCTCTTATAGTAGGTAGAGATCCAGTAGCAGAGATGAGTCACATACTGTCATCTGGTAATTATGCAGAGGATGTGGTTAGGTTAATTTTGTCCGAAACCTACTGCTTTTGCAGCTGGTGAAGTAGCACAGGATGTGTTTTCACTACTACCTTTTAGCAAAAGATGGCATGAAGGCATCTTTTAAAAGTGGCATTGCTTGTTGGGGGCAGCACCAGTGGACAGATAACAGAAACGGTGGCTCTTTAAATATGTCTTATCTGCACCTGATGACAGGTGCGTATCATGCAGTTTTTTTGCGGACCTTAAATCCATGTCAATACAGTTATGCTGCTGTGATGTTTTCTGTCTACAGCGTGTTTCCTGGTTAATCTGTGACCAGTGATCTTTGACGCAGTACCCCACTCTGTTCTGTTTTAATCCAGGGTCAATTGTGGATCAATGGCTTCAACTTGGGTCGGTACTGGCCTAGCAGAGGGCCTCAGGTGACCCTGTTTGTGCCGGTTCATGTCCTTAGCACGGCCGCGCCCAACAATGTGACGGTGCTGGAGCTGGAGAGCGCACCCTGCAGCCAGGGAGCCTGTACGGTGGAGTTCACATGCACCCCCATCCTGAGCGGCAAAGGCACACACGGGTGGGGGCTCTTCAACAAAGAGGATCTCTCCTGATCATTGCACAGCACTGCACAGCAAAAACATCACTAAACACCTCTAAAAAACAGCAGCAAAACACCACTACACAACAGCAGCAATACAGCACGACATTACACAGAAAAACACCACTAATCACCACTAAACAACTGCGATACAACACAACATTGCACAGTAAAAACACCACTAAACAACAGCAGTGATACAACACAACATTGCACAGCGGAACACCTCTACACAACAGCAGCAGAACACCACTACACAACAGCAGCAATACAAAACAAACATTGCACGGCAGAACATTGCTACACAACAGCAGCAATACAACACAACATTGTACAGCAAATCACCACTACACGACAGCAGCAGTACAACACAACATTGCACAGCAGAACACCACTACACAGCAGCAGCAATACAACACAACATTGCACAGCAAAACACCACTACACAACAGCAGCAATACAACACAACATTGCACAGCAGAACACCACTACACAACAGCAGAAACACAACACAACATTGCACAGCAGAACACCACTACACAACAGCAGAAATACAACACAACCTTGCACAGCAGAACACCACTACACAACAGCAGCAATACAACACAACATTGCACAGCAGAACACCACTACACAACAGCAGAAACACAACACAACATTGCACAGCAGAACATCACTACACAACAGCAGCAATACAACACAACATTGCACAGCAGAACACCACTACACAACAACAGCAATACAACACAACATTGCACAGCAGAACACCACTACACAACAGCAGCAATACAGCACAACATTGCACAGCAGAACACCATTACACAACAGCAGCGATACAACACAGCATTGCACAGCATAATACCACTGCATAACTACTGCAACAGCAGCAACACAGGAAAACAACAGCAGTGCAGAACACTGTATGCCTTTTCCTGAGCATAGTTCCTCTTCTGCATCAATGATGTCCTTAATTGATGATATATAGAAAATGCTCGCACACTGATATTAAACAAAGGAATGTCTACACTGAGGTTTAAGGATGAAAAAATCTCAAATATGTAATGGTCCATAGTGCTGTACAAATCAAATGTGTCACCAAAAAGGTGTAGGGTGAGAAAAAAAGAAAGAAACGTTTTGGTAAGATACCTTCTTCAGTATGCCGTAAAGCTTTTCCTATTTGATCTGAGACAGCTACGGCAGTGAAATGCGTTTTCACTGTGATTGCTTTATATTAAAATCAACTCAGGGCATAACTTGCACATCTTAATATGTGAGTGCTTATCTGGTGGATGCTGTATATTTAAAGGGATTTGTTTTGTCTTTCACCATTCTCACAGATTTTCTGCATCACATTCAGTTAAGAAAGTCTCCATTAAAATCATGTCATGGCAGATCATATGACTATGCTCCATAAGACCCTGAGTTCATGAACATTACTGTATGCACATTATAATTGGTTGGCAAAGACCTTGGGGAAAAGGTATTTTGCGGGATACGAGTGTGAAAAAACTTGACTGAGGTCTATATGGTCTCTTAACTTTGAAGGTGTTGGTATCAGCTTTAGTTGTATATGTTTTTTATTTCTTCTTAATCATTTGGGTTGTAGCCTATTGCTTGCTATAAAGATAAGCAGAAAGTGAATGTGCTTTTTTGGAGGGAATTTCAGAAATTATGGTGAAATTGGTAAAATGCATAGTTTTACAGAATTAACAAGAGAATTAACCCATTAACAGAAAATATGTTTTTGGTGGATCATATCCTCATTAAAGTCATAGAAATCCCTTTCTTAAAGCCAGAAATCTCCACCCTATCAGGGTGAATGTGTTTACTTTTGTGATGTATGTACATATATCAAATCTTTTTGTAACTTTTGCACAAATGGAGGGTGGTTTTAAAATGTTTTCTGAGGATTTTTGAATGTAATTTTTAGCATGTGTATGGTGAATTTATTTGTATGGCTACTGTTGGCATACCAGACACAATCTTGTCCAGACTTGAAAGGCATTGCCGGTACAGTCTGTACCGAAGAACAGGTCTATGTTGGCCATAGGCTCAATCAGCTTTTTTTTGGTTTTATACCCAATCAGTCCGGTTTGTAAATTGTCACTTTCTGTCCTTTTTAATGGTGCATGGCAGCAACTGAAATAAATCAGTTTGATTTTATTCACTGTATTTTCTGACTTATGTTTCTCAATGAAAATGATCAATTGACATGAGGTTGAGTTAGGGCTCGAAGCCTGTGAACATATACCTCAAACTGGGCACTTAGTACAGTTTTAGGTACACTCATATATGTTTTCTAACTGAATGACCAAGAACATGAAGGCACTAAATTACCAAGAAATGGAATTCAAGTTTTTAAGATTATGACAAAAGCACCATATAATATGCACCAAATGTTTTTAGAAAGCATGCAAGCTGTTGTTGCTCCTAGACATTTACACTTCACAATAACCGCTCTTACAGTTGATTAGGACAGCTATAGCAGGGCAGAAATTAGACACACTGACTTGTTTGAAAGGTGGCATCCAATGACAGAGCCACATTGAAAGTGTTCACTGAGCTCTTCAGTATAACCCATTCTACTGCCAGTGTTAGTCTATGGAGTTTGCATGGTTGTATGCTTGTTTTCATGCACTTACTAGCAATAGGTGTGGCTGAAGTAGCTGAATCTACTAATTATAAGGAGTGTCCACATACTTTTGGCAATGTGGGGTAGTACTGTACCTTTTAAATGTATTGTTTGATACATAAACACAAGCAGAGGAAACATGTTCTTCACTTCTGAGAAAATTTGCAGATTACAGTTTTGAAACAAGGAAGACACACAGTGAACCTTTGGGTGCCAATAATATTCATGTTTTGCATAGATTTCCTGTGTGGATTTATTGCTGTTTTGCTTCTGCACCGTTAGGAACTTTTAACATAGAAAAGATAAAAATGGTGAATGCACTACCCCAGACCCACTCAAAATACCTTAATATGTATTTAATTGTGCATTTAAAACACAGTGGAATTAGGTAATGTGAATTGTAAGCATACACATTATATTTATATGGGGCATTTGAGTATTCTCATTATCTGGGAAATAATTTCTTAAGGGAGCTGTAACACATGGAATGATGATTTACTTCTTAATGTTCAACGTGGGAAATGATCGGTTCGATCTGCATGCCTGGAAACATGCAGTCTGTCAGATTGCAGCTGGGACATGCCACAGTGTATGTTCTAGTTCTATATCTATATCTATGTGCAATATGATATTGTAAATCAAAATAAAAATTAAAAACATATAAAAATGACCTGGTAGCATCGCTTTGACTGTGCCTTCATTGAGTCGAGATTGAGAGTGGATGTTCCAGCAAAGGGACATGTAATCTTTAAATCCAGGATGGCATTCATTTTGTTTGGGGCCACAGTTTAATTTAAATACCATAAGATTGTTGTTTTTATAAGACAAAATCAGTCCTGGTTTGTTTTTTTAAAGTGTGGTGTTGTATTGTTTAACTGTTATCTTCAGTTCTTTAGGCAGGGAGACTAGACATGACATTGGTATTGTTTTTATCTTTCTTAGCTCCAGTTTTGGTAAACCAGTTGCTGTTTTATTTTTATTTATTCATTTACAAAAAATCATGGGTATGGTATTTACATGACAGGCTGCAAACGGTTGATCATAGCTTTTATGACGCAGTATTATTATGAAATGACGCAGTATTAGAAATAAACAAGCCACATTTAAATGCTTTTATTTCTAAATCCCTTGCATGGCAATTTACATGTAAAAGAATGCCTATAACATGCTATTTGCAATTTTTAATAAAGTATTTCACTGAGGTAGTGATGACTATTTCCAGTTATTGTTCAGTCTTCCATGTTGAAGAATAGGATTTTAATCCAGCCATATCTTTGGGGTCTTCACTTACTTGGAGACTTTTGGAACTAGATTAGATAGCTATCCCATTCATTTATATTACAATAGACAATATGCAGTATGCACTGAAAAAAGAGAACCCCAACATTCCTACCACCATGCAAATGTCTATTTCTAATACATGTCCCATTGTAATTTCACCAAATAATTGGCTGTTATTCTGAGACCTATAAGACTTTTCAAAAGACTGCATGTCTACAGTGGATATTAAGCGTTTATACATGGAAAATTTCATTCAGTTCCATTTTTACTTGCAAATTGCAAGCCTATTCTAATGAAAGCTGCACTGAGATCATAAGATATGAGTGCAAATATAGCATTAACGGAACCGAGAACTCTCCTGTTTCTGGGATGTTGTGCTGCTTTAAGCCCACTTTGACCAATGGGTAGCCTTGGACCGTGAGGACTTCCCTCACACCGTCATGTTGGACGTGTCGTTTTCAGACACCTTGCTGTGGATCCCTGGAGGCTGGCAGCAAGCTGCACAGATTGGCACTCTGGACAGTACGTGCCTCAGGTGCATCCGAAACTTCTCCCCCACAAAACCATAGATGATTGGGTTCACGCAGCAGTGTGCCAAGGTGATGGTCTCAGTTATGGTCAGGGCCATACCCGTCCATCTGTCCACCGTGCACGTGTTCCAAATGCCCAGTTCCTTTATATTGATGAGGAAAACCACCACATTGTACGGAACCCAGGAGACCAGAAACAGGCCAACGATGGCAAAGATCAGCCTCATGGCCCGGTGCTTATTGGAGTTCCGGGTCCTCAGTAGCACAGCCAGGATTCTGCTGTAGCAGAACAGCATTATAGGGAGGAAGATAAAGAGCACCACTGCATTCTCCCCAAAGTTACGGAGGAGTTTAAAAGTCTTTGCCGATTCGACGTTGTAGATCTGTTCGCAGCGTGCGGCACCTTCCTCTTCGTCTTTAGAAACCACAGTAAAGATAAAGCCTGGCAGCGCGCCACAAATGGATGTGATCCAGATGACCACACTTGCGACTATCCCATACTGAAGGGTTCTGGCACGCATTGCAGCCACAGCGTGGACGATGGCCAGGTAGCGATCGACACTTATGAGGCACACAAACAGGAGACCACTGTAGAGGCCTATCTGGTAGACGCCTGCAGTGGTTTTACAAAGGTCGTCGCCCACTAGCCTCGGCTTCACAGCGTGGAACACCCACAGCGGCAGTGAGAGTGCCACCAATAGGTCGGAGAGGGCCAGGTTCAGGAGGCAGATATCTGTGAGGCTTTTCAGCTTGATGACCCGGACGAGGACCCACAAAACAACAATGTTACCGATGAAACTGAGGAGAAAGACGATCAAGAACAGTACTGTTTGGAATCCCGAGCCTAGGGTGGCATCTGTGCTGCAGGGACTGGATTCATAATTATAGACGTAATCCAAGGTGGGATCCTCTGTGTCATTCATTCTGGGAGTGAGGAGTGGGAGTGGGAAGGAGAGAGGGGGACAGAACGGCTTACAAATTATGTTTGGTAAATTTGTCAGCATCCACTGTCATTTGCATCAATCCACAATTCCCAAACTGTCAATCTAGACCCTGTCCTACGCTCTCAGTGGCAGTACTAAAAACATGATTAAAAATATCAACACTAGTGCATATGTCATTTCATACAATTCTATAACTCAAAAAATGTCTGAAACCAACTGTGTTTGAACATGCGATGTCCTGGCTTTTTTGCATCATTAAACAAGTCTTTTCATTTCAAGTGGTTCATTAAAATGAATAATAAAAAATGAATAAAAACAAAAGCATCGTGCTGATTGTCTGAATAATTTAAAGGATATTTTCTCAGCTTTTTTTGTATCTCTTTTGGGGGATGCTCCTTTTTTGTGTCAAGTGGTTTTGAGTCCGCTCCATATTTTCCAAATTCCAAAGCTGAACTTTAACTGAAACCAGATCAAAAAATGTTTGATGAAACTGATTTTTGCCCAAGCACACCATGAGTATGCTTGGCATCGTAAAAAATTATGATACGATGAAAAGAAAATCTTCTGGTGAAATATTGTGATAAATATTTGCTATTATGATGTTATTATCAATCTACTGGTTATGTGGTTGTTATTAAGGGCAATGGAATTCTGAACTCCAAGACCAAGACATTTTGGTTGAAAACCTGATACCCCTTTTTCCTTTATATGTCCTAATGAGACAATTTTATATACTACATATTTGTACTCTCAAACTAAACTTTTCACCATTTTTAGCACTACTAAAGTTATTTTTTATTTACTGAAATGCTAAAATATTGAGATGTAAGTACAACAATGATGTTGGACCTTATTCCTGCATGTAGCCATTAAATTAATTTCAATTTAATTTAGTAGTCACCGAAGCTATAGGCGAAAGATTTATCATAATCATGAAAGCCTTATCTCAGCGCTGTAATTTCCCAAAACTGATTCCATATTTTGACCCACGAAAACATTTTCATTAGACGACACTCTACCCATCCTCGCCATCATACTAAATGATACATACATGATCACTTGTCGATTTATGCTATTTTTCCAATTAACTTGGTGCTCTGCTGTTCCTTACTTTATTCTGTTGGGGTGGGCCACCTAAACAGAATATGTAGAGAATATCACATCCCCCAGACAAACCCTCAAACTACAGCCCACCGACAGCCACGTGTTACCCCCCACCCCCCAGCTGTCAGTGAAACACACAAAACCTGTCAAGCTTCTGCAATTTATAGCTGTGGTATATGCATTTCAACGCGCATACTAAGAACCAGTTTGATGTGTTACTTACCTCATCCCTTTGTATGTTCCTGCTTTCTCTGCTTTAGAACAAAGTACTGTAAAAGTTTCCTTCTCTCACAACATGAAGCGACAACAATGCATGCTTTTCAATCTTTGGGATTTTGTGCGTTTGTGGTTTAACTTTTCTTTGTTTTTTGCTGACATTTGTTAAACATTTCCGTAGCATTGTGCCTGCGCATTTTTTTCAAAGAAACTGAGAATGTGTGAAGAAGGCTTTCCTGTAATTGCTCACTTCTGCATTGTTAATCATAAGATCATAATCAGCATTTTTGAGCATACGTGTCTCTGTCCCCGCAGGAGTGTTGAGACAAACATCAAAAGTTTATTCATAACTCATTGTTGCTATGACACAAGAGTTTGCTGGTTTCTCCATTTTATTTTCATGATTTGTTTTCCATATTGCTCACTTTCAGATCAAGGAATTACCACTAACAGAAATTTGAAGTGTGAAATGTATGTCTTGTTACAGGTCAAAGGAAATGTTCTCTATTTAATTATACTGTATATAAAAAGCTGGTAGGTAATTTTTAAGCTGTGAAAGTCTGAAAAATATTTTAGAAATCATTTTTGACTTTGACGTTTGTTCTTTTGTTATTCATGCGGGTTCCTTTCGGTCTAGAGTGAGTCCCTTTTGTCATTGGGGTCCTTTCAGATGAGATACATTTTCCTTTTGGCCTTCCTTGAGCCACAAGGAGAAGGTTACAGGGACTAAGCCAAATCTGCTGCACTACTTTACTGCATCACTTAATTTTGCACTGCATAAAATGGGGGGACTCAACTTAAAACAGCTGTTTCTGTTAAAAATGGTAAAACATACACATGTAAATACCTAGAAATAAAGGTTGATTGTACTTCTGTCTCATATTCATCTTTTGATCTCAAATCCAAATGCCTTCAGTATGTAGCAAATATAACAAATTTCACTCTACCATTACCATGCTTTAGTCATATGTTTTATTACCTGAATGGCTCATCCTATGACGACTGAAAAACATAGCTATGAGATCAGTGAATTGCTTTGCTGCTGCTGGTATCCCACCTGCAGGCTGGAAGGATGGGCTCACAAATCAACTGATGTAAAAGAACACAAAGAACTGTGTAGAAGAAATTACACAGAAAAGTGTTGCAATTTCCTTTCCTTGAAACCTGCACTAGTGACAGCATCACAGGCTCTCACTTCCCCAGCTTCCTCTGCTACATCTCAAGCTCAGCAACGCTGAGGCACATTCATTTCACTTTTTTTTGAACAGGCAGATTGACTGAAAACTCTGTTTTCTTTTGCGGGGCAGACTTGGGGAATAAAAGTGGTTAGAAAATGCTAGGGAGTGTGTAGCCAATTAGATACCTGTCGCTGTTGGGAATGTCTGTATAATAATAATAATGATAATAATAATAATAATAATAATCATCATCATCATCATCATCTTAATGATCTTCAGCATCGTCATAATCATAATCAGATGTATTGTATTAAAACTTAAGGGGGGAGAATTCATCAAAACAAATTTCTTTGCAGTATTCTTTTTTAAAGGACAGCCTCATAGTAAAAAATGAGCACAGTATAAGGCAATATTGCACAGGAACTAATGGTACATGAATTCAAATGTCACTGTACACTAACTCTAAATTCTAAATTTCAAATTATCAATACAATCTTTAATCACTCTGTAAAATATATACAAATTCAACAAAGTTTCAAAATGTGAATAACACACAAAACGCTGTGACCGCACAGTTCAAATATACAATTAAATGTTACAAATTTAGAGAGTGCGTGTGAGAGAGTGAGACAGAGAGAGAGAAAGGGAGAGAGAGAGAGAGAGAGAGATTCAAATATGCCAGGCACCTACAAAGATTTTACAGAATAGTTCATCCTTACAATAATTTTCTGTTATTCACTTTCTGTACTAATAGCACCTGGATCTAAAGTTTTATTCTTAGTACTATTTGGTAAGTTCTTTTTATGGAAGGCCCAATGAGTTAGAATAACTGATGCACTTTGCAAGACCATATTGCCACATTCTACTGAATTGGGATGGCAGGTATGGGGCATGCCCCATACCTATACAGCACCGAGAGTTTGGCACTTTTCAGGGTTCCCCACAGAAATAACCACAACAGCCACAGACACTCAGCCCTTTAATTAAATTCTGTACATTCTGACCCCATTTCAACAGACAGATTTCATAAACAACTTCACACAACTTCCCCCAAACTAAGGGGATTTTGCGTTTTCTCCTTCTTCTTCTTCTTCTTCTTCTTCTCATTCTTATTTTTCCTGCCGCCTATCCCACTAATAACATGTCTCCCCATTGGACATTTTACCGACACCAGCCATATCTTCACCTACACGAGCCAATCAAAAACTCGCATACACACGCAAAATGCCCATACCTTTTTACTCTGAAACATTTTCAGTACAAACAGTTAATCTGCCTGTGGCTTAGTGGGCAAGGTTACAGTCTTGGGAACACAGGGTTGTAGGTTCAAGCCCAGCTAGGAGCATGTTTCTTTAACCTGCTTTTACCCTCACTAATAATTGTCTACTACTTCTCAATTCTTGCTTTTGCTACCCGCCATTCACCGAACGTATACACTGCATTATGACGTACCGTCTGCACGTTCAATTATTAACTGGCTACAATATTGCAAAGCCATATGGATTCAACGGGAGCTCTTCTGTGCTTACTGGCCTGTGTTCTTCTTTAAACTGACAGGTTTGCTAATGATATTCCACGCATTGCATAGCTATGTCATGGTGCTGCCCTAACAAAGTCACAGACTGGTAAACCTCCGGTTGAAGGCTTGAATCTCGCCTCGCCCTCAGGCAGATAATAACGTTTTCTTACGCTTATATTATATTTGCTTTACCAAAACTCACTCACGGCCACCCATATGCATTTCATGACGGCAAATGTATTCATTTTATTAAAAAGTTACACCAGTTCACCGCTGTGCCATTTCTACTAACTATATTTCTTCACTTGGCTACCGTACAAAACCTTCTTATCAGCAAACGCCACGTTTCTACATTCAGGTTACCTCGCCCTGTTCTCCATCTAGCCACATACAAACAATTACTACGTATGTAAGTCCTGCAACTCCAATAAAACATTACATTTAAAATCATGATTCACTCATAATTATAACTACTAGTACTGAACATGAGAAAAACACGTCGGTGCAATAGATTTCACACGTTACTTAGACATCCACTTTAATAGCTAGTACTTTATAGCGACTGTTATATATACCGTTCGATAAGGAAAATAAGCTCGCTCATGGTCACTCCATTTACTTCGCATTATACTTTGTGATCATGTCAACCTTCACCTACATGCCCATTCTGCTAAAAACATATTGTTTCAACTACGCAATTTCATCATTTCATCAAAACAGCGAAGAGGATTCCCACCTGCAGATAAGCCTATCAAAATGCCTTATAAACCTTACAATCACTAAATGTGCATCTCCACGAAATAACAGACAACGGAGCAGGACTGAAGGATACACAAGTTGCAACCTAGGGAGCTGTAATTCTACAGACTTGCTGATTCTTTTGTCAATCAAGGCTCGTTGGATGGCCGTCAAATCCGTGAGTACATACACTGACCATATTTCACCTGCGCTATGATGCGTTTATACACTTATACACCACCGCACCCTTTGTCACAGCCACTGTTTTACATAGGCCTATATAGCAAACCGAAACTGCTAAACAGTACACGCTCAGCAGACTGTACAAATTCACACAAGGATAGCCATAATCTGCAACCGTTTCTTACAGGGTCACTTCGCATTTCTCACTCTCCTAATAAAACGCTTTGCAAAAAGAAATGGTATCTCATAAAAAACACGTTTTCAACGTACAAAAATGCCAAGTTACTCAAAAGTATTGATATCAAAATGACGCCAAGTTACGATACTACAAACAATATAGGCTATTGTAGACTTGAAGGAATTGAGGAAATATTGGGTAGCATTGCTTTGAAATACATCTTATGTAATTTCTGTGAGGCAAGATAGCCTATATTGTTTGTAGTATCGTAACTTGGCGTCATTTTGATATCAATACTTTTGAGTAACTTGGCATTTTTGTTTTTTATGAGATTTACACTTACAGAAACCGAGCAGAGGTCATCTCAGAAGATCTAGAGAAGGTTGAACCCCTTCTCTCATACAACTCTGCAGTAGAAGAATTATAGAAATTACATGAGAAAAGTGACAGCCATTTCTGAAGCAACTTGATGACCATTCGCTGAAACTTCTGGCCCACCAAAGCATAGATTACTGGATTCAAACAGCAGTGAGTGAATGCAATAGCCTCAGTACATTGCAGAGAAAAATCTAAATTCCTGATGGAATCACATTCACTGAAGTAGCCTAAGGTATGCAGAGCACGCAGGAATATGGTGACATTGTATGGAGTCCAGAAGAGGAAGAACAAAATGATGATAATTAAAATTAGTCTGATGGCTTTGTGCCTTTGGACAGATCTGAGGTTGACTAAAGTGGGGATTATTCTGGAGTAACAGTACATCATAATACAGAGAGGAAGCAATAACCCTAACAGGTTCATTTGAAAATATGTGAACTGCTTCCATGAGCTGCCCTCTGGAAACTCTACCTTACAGGTGAAAGAATCAGACTCATTTTTCACTTGTGTGAACAAGAAGGTTGGGAGAGACGCGCAGAAACTGATGAGCCAGATCACTCCACACAGGGCCATACCCACACGCATGGATCTGTGTCTGGCAGTGGTGACAGCATGGACGATGACCACGTAGCGATCCATGCTCATCAGCACCATGAAGAAGATGCTGCCATAGAAGCCCAGCAGGTACAGACCAGTCACAGTTTTGCACAGGAATTCCCCAAAGGGCCAATTTCTTGCCGCCGCATAGTGGGACCAGAAGGGCAGAGAAATGATGAAGAGCAGGTCAGACACGGCCAACTGAAGCAGACACAAATCGGTCATGGTCATGGTCTTCCTCTGGTACGCCAACAGCACATAAGCCACCAGTCCGTTTCCCAGGAGGCCCACGATGAAGACCAGACTGTAGAGGGTGGGGAGGAAGATGCGGCCAAACTCCCGAACACTGGAGTTGTTACACTGTTCAGTGAACTCACTATTTTGTAAATAATAGTCACTGTATTCGTTCGTCGTCACTGGCTCCCCTGTAAAATGCCATAATGTAAATGTTAAGCTGTTCACTAAATGTTATATTACATTATAGGCATTTAGCAGACGCTCTTATCCAGAACGACTTACACTACTTGTAAGTCGTTCAGTGTTCGCTGTTAACTTTGAAATTCCCCAGACCAAATTAGACACACATTCAACACCAGAGTCATATTTCACTAGCTGCATAATTTCACTCTGGATGTACAAGTACTGTCATCTTAGTATACATTTTATTGCTTTTTATGGTGGCTGAACATAATAAAATATTAATTATGTTAATTAAGCATTAGGCCACCTGAATTTAAAAAAGAAACATTTGGTAGAGAAGAATTCAGTTTATATCAGCACATTTATTGAATAACAAACCAAGGTACAAACTTTTTTTTTTTCAATTTCTACCTACAATAACACAAAAAGATTATGTTTACTTAAAATTTATCTTAGGCATGACTTTCCTTGAAATAACCACCTTTGGCTTCAATTACAACTATATATACAATGTGAAATAGGATATATATCACAACATGCCAGTGTATATGCATCTTCAGGATGGGGCCTCAGCACCCTGAAGTGATGCTGAGGCATGTTGTGAGATATTTATAAATATAATGCATGAAAACTAACACACAGCACAAATAAAGATAGTTTATCAGTGGGCTATGTTAGAGGTATAATAAGCCAAAATGACATGACAGAAGGTACTGATGAAGTTTTTTCATTTTTTTTCCTTGCAAAAACTCAATTTCATTTCATGTGCAAATAAATTATAAATGTTTTTCTGGGTTTTAAAACCATTATTAATTCATCTTGTGTTATTTTATTTTATTTTATTTTATTTTATTGCGAGATCCATACAGATTATGTTGCACTGCCATCAACAGGTAGCTTGGGGAAACAGCACTTTGTTGAAAAATAACTGCTTCCCTTCAATCTAGCATATATTTCAGAAATTACTGTTGATTATTTGAAATGATTATCTTGAAAATAAGGACAGATAAGTTGATAAGTTCAAGTTGATTTTCTGATTTTACTTTTTAATATTCACAAGCTGATGTCAAAGTAGTTTAGTTGAACTATTTTGGCAAGGAATCAAATCTTTTTCCTCAATCTTTATTGTGTCAAATATTTATGATTTTGACGAAACAGCAAAGTAAATTTTCCTGAACGTACCTTGTCCCATGTTGCAGATCCTGTTCAGCTGTAGGTCTGGTTGTCTCAGATATGTGAGTGATTGGCTTTATGCAAACACTAAGACTGAATGCACTATCATTTCCTGCTTCTCCAAAAAAAGGAGGAGATGAAAAATGCCATTTGTGGCTTTCATTTAGGTCTTCTGTTTTTTTGTTTAAAATATTTTTTAAGGAATTGTACTACTTTTTAAAAGACTCAAATGTAATTTCTGTAATGCACTAAAACTTGGACTTTGAACCAAAATGAAAAGTCTGTGAAAACCTGAAGACCACAGTGTCAGATAGATAAATGTGGTCTTTAATGTTCACTTTTACAGCAGCTCAAATGTATAGGCTGGCAATGAAACCACGAATAATAATTACTGCATATCCAAGATGAAGTGAGCTGGTGTATGCATGGGTTAGTTTGTCCTGGGGAAATTGCAGGGTGCTGGAATAACTATAGGGGTGGTGCAGTGAATAGCACTGTTGCCCCACTGCAAGTACTCAACTGAGCGCTTTTCTGTGTGGATTTTTTCCTCGTGTCCATTGCCTGAGGTTTCCAAAAACATGCAGTTGGCCAGTTTTTCTCCAATAATATCCCTTGCCCACTGCATGCTGGTATAAGCTCCAGAACATCCACCACCCCCACCTCTCCCTCTTTCCTCTGCAACCCTGACCAGGAAAAAGTGTTTTAGAAAAATGATAGAATTACTATATTTTAAGTTGGAGAGAGGTCTATATACTGCTTCCCATTTCATTCATTGTGCTTTTGTATGCATGAACTATTTCTATTCTGTTGATTTTGTTAGGCTGTAAAAGCACTGTGAATTCAGTTGGTTCACCTATTTTCTGTATTTTACATGCCTGTAACGGATTTCCTTGAACATTGGCTGTAATGACATTACATCAAGCCACACTGGTTGCAATCACTGACTGATGTCACTCCACTCGCTACCGGTTGTCACCAGGGTCAGTTTCAAAGTCCTGACTCAAGCCTACACTGCAGCCAACAGGACAGCCCCCTCCTAACTACAGGACATGATTCAGCCCTACACACCAGCATGACCACTTCGCTCTGCTGCAGCAAGGCGACTTGCACTTCCTGCCATCCGGGTGAATGGTTCTCGCTCATCCTGACCACAGAGTTTCTCCACCCTAGCTCCCCAGTGGTGGAACAAACTCCCGATTCCTCTTCAACCCACTCGGTCTCTACTCATTTTGCGCCGTGGTCTGAAGACACATTGCTTCAAACTGAACCTGGACTATCTCTCACCGCTCTACAGGGTACGCCCAATCTAAGATTTCTCTTATCATATGTATCCTTTTATCTTGATCTTCTAGCACTTTCATATTACACTTGTATCTTCATCCAGCACTTATAATGCATTTGTATTGTTATCTTGATTTTGTAGGTCTATTATATCTTGTATTCATGATTCATTCTAGAGTGACTTGCCATAACTTTCTGACCTAGCCTATGCTTACTGTGTGAACTGGACTTTAATGTTCCTGGCTATGGATAACTGTTACATAATGAGTATTGTACCTTATCGAACCTGTGTTTTGTAGTTGTCCAATGACCTTCGGTATGCACTTATTGTACATTGCTTTGGATAAAAGCGTCTGCCAAATAAATGTTATATAAAATGTAATGTAATGAATGTAATGATTTATCAAAGCACTGGCAGTATGTACACTGTGAATGAAGGATTGTGCTGTTGGTTATTTGGTGAGTTTTGGCCTTTTGCATTACTTTGCGCAAGCCATAGCTTAGCATGGAGAAAACATTGGGAAATTGACTGACTACATTACAAGAACAGAATAAAATAACTAAATCTGATTTATCTTTTATTTGTTTTCTTGCTGTGCCTGTGGATGCAACATATGTGCTAGCTAGACAATGTCTCAACTTCCTAATCTTGATTAAAACACTCTTCCGAATCTTCATTGATAGATGGGTCAGAACAAACCCAAGTAATAATGACTTCAAATCCTCTATTGTGCATGTTAACTGGATCGTCTGCTAAGCATTCAGAGGAACTGCCACCTGTTGTGTGTCAACCTCCTGGAAGCAAGTCACTCTCTTTCATGGATTCCTGGCTAACTCCTCAACAAAAACTGCAGTAAACCCCTCAAAGCCTGACCTCCAGCCAAACAAGCCTGCAATAACACATCTATTTTTTCTTTTATTAAAAATCTAACAAATGTTGTTATTTCATTTCTCATGGCATTCGTGAAAAATCAGATAAGTCTCAAACCACTTGGTAAGACAGACTTTTTTGCAGTGCAGGCAGCTGCTTTAAAAGACACAGGCAGCAAGGCAGATGTTTTCTTATAGATGGTTTCTGATTGATGAAAGACACCCATGCTATGTTCTTGGACATCTGCTTTTCTCTTAATTCCAGTAGCCCCTTGGAGAGGTTATTGCACAGCATGATACCAATTTTAATTGTAATGCATGTAAAATAGTTATACAGATTTCTCAACGAAACCAGAGGAAGTTCTGCCAGTGCAGCTATCAAGAGCATGCCATACTGATATGAGTGTGTGACTGGATGACTAAAAAAATATTGGTTTGCTAATTTCTAACAAAACTGAAATGATGCTACCTTGGTCCCGGGCAGCTCTGTAACAAGATCGTATATTTCATGCTTAATGGGACAGATTTTCCTTATGGGCAAGGGAAAATGTTAGAGGTCTTAGAGCATTATTAGACTCGTTCATATTGTTGTTCTGTTCTATTAAATTTTTTAAATATCACTTTACTCCCAAGAATAAATCATAATGTGTAATTCTGCACTATAAAAATGAATATGAAACTGTAAAATAAATATCTTTTCACTTCCCATACCACAACTCCAGGTGATTTATTCTCTTTTGGGAAACTATTGTTGGTATTCTTTTTGCATCAGCCAGTTTTCTCTTTGGAGCTGTCTGTAAACATTCATTTAGTAAAAATGCAGCAAGTTTTCTTGTGACAGCAAACTAATAACACATTAACTAATAGATTGCCTTTTCAATTTTAATGTGAATATTCCATGTTTTGGGGCAGTCACATCCCAATAATTTTTATTCAATAAATTCAGGTTGTATAAGTTACATTCCCAAAATTATCCCATCAGTATCATTTAGATCAAAAGATACACATTTTATAACACATTTTAAAAACATTTAATTGTAAAGTCCCTGTAAATGTTTTTTTCTTTCTTCTTTTTTTACAAATATAAAAGCTTTATTTAGACAATGGAAAAAAATCAAGCTCAAAAAATCCAAAATCAAATCAACACTCACAGAGAATCATAATGGATAAAGCTTACATCTATAATAATGACCCAGGGTTTAAGAAATTTACCAAGTCATAGGATACAGAAATTCAGTGCAATGCATCATCACATCATATACAGACGGGTAAAGAAAAGGAAAAACTAACATAAAGCGTCTTAGTACGGTGTTGGGCTGCCACAAGCACTACAAACAGACAATGGACTGTTCTTGCTGACAAAGTCTGATCACGTCCTGCAGTGACATTCTCAGTCACTTGAGGAAGAGTTGCTCTTCTGTTTTTTCTTACATACCGCACTAGTGCATGAGCATCATAGTCATCGAATGTGAGCTTTCGACCACAATTTCCGACCATATTTACTGATGTGTTTCCGATATCTTTACCTCTTGCCATCTTCAGGTCCAAAATCGAGGTCAACTGGGCCTGCACAGTATTGTTATACATGCCACAGAGCATGATAAGATGTTAATTGCTTAATTGTATCTGGCAGTACAACTGTATGGAAGCATCAGCATTCGCTGTTTCTGCTCATTTATTCAGGTTTTTCCCTTTAATTTGTCACCTGTCTGTATTTACATTCACGTCCACTCATTATACATCTAATTACATCACTAATAAGCAATAGCTAAACAGCGAAATGAAGATACATTTTCAAACCCAGTCACATAAGCCTTGTAGTATTATGTTCTGAAGATCTGGAAAAGGAGGACATTCTGTTAGACTGGTCCCCCGTAAAAGAATTGCTGGGATTACATGAAAAAATGCATGTCAGCCATTTCCTAAGTAACTTGAGGACCATTCGCTGAAACCTCTGGCCCACCAAAGCATAGATTACTGGATTCAAACAGCAGTGAGTGAATGCAATGGTCTCAGTCCATTGCAGAGAAAAATCTAAATTCTGGCTGAAATCACATTCACTGAAGTAGCCTAAGGTATGCAGAGCATGCAGGAATATGGTGACATTGTATGGAGTCCAGAAGAGGAAGAACAGAATGACGATAATTAAAATTAGCCTGATGGCTTTGTGCCTTTGGACAGATCTGAGGTTGACTAAAGTGGGGATTATTCTGGAGTAACAGAACACCATAATGCAGAGAGGAAGCAGAAACCCTAATAGGTTCATTTGAAAATATGTGACCTGCTTCCATGAGCTGCCCTCTGGAAACACCACATTACAGGTGAAAGAATCAGACTCATTTTTCACTTGTGTGAACAAGAAGGTTGGGACAGAAGCGCAGAAACTGATGAGCCAGATCACTCCACACAGGGCCATACCCACAAGCATGGATCTGTGTCTGGCAGTGGTGACAGCATGGATGATGACCACGTAGCGATCCATGCTCATCAGCACCATGAAGAAGATGCTGCCATAGAAGCCCAGCAGGTACAGACCAGTCACAGTTTTGCACAGGAAGCCCCCGAAGGGCCAATTTCTTGCCGCCACATAGTGGGACCAGAAGGGCAGAGAAATGATAAAGATCAGGTCAGACACGGCCAACTGAAGCAGACACAAATCGGTCATGGTCATGGTCTTCCTCTGGCACACCACCAGCACATAAGCCACCAGTCCGTTTCCCACGAGGCCCACGATGAAGACCAGACTGTAGAGGGTGGGGAGGAAGATGCGCCCAAACTCCTGAACGCTGACTTTGTTACAAGGCTGATATTCATTGTCAGCATTATCATAGGAAGTATAATCTTGTGCTTCTGTCACACTGCCCATTATGTTCACTTATGTTCTGCAATGAGACAACAACCATTGCCTGCATTAAAATACAGTTAATTAACCAATGATGTGATGTGTTCACATGTTGCTGGCAAATAAGAACTAAGGAGTTCTGTTTATTTACACAATTCTACATCCTTCAGGTACTAATATGCAGAATTAATTGTCTGTCTTCAACCTGTTGTAATAGCATAGGTCAATGAGATATAGGAGAGGATTTTTCACCCATTTTTGCTGTGCCTCCCCTTTCTGCAACTGTATAATTTTTTTAATCAACTATTTAAAGCATTGAAAGATGACCATGATTAGCTAAGATGATGCTTGCCCACTGCATATTCTGGTTCATACGCAGGTAATTTAAACATATTAATTATAATTATTGTATCTACCAAAATAGTAGCTACTCTTTAAGCTGCATATTATGTCAGAATTGTTTCCTTTTGCCTCAGTGTGCATTTAAACCAATTTAGTTATTATCATCTACCATTTGAATAAATTCATATAAGCTCTATTCAGACAGAAAATAGAGAAATAGATGCTGCTACACACACTATCTTTAACTGGGCAAGGAAGGTAAAGTAATTATCTGCCTACCACGAGAACTGGCAACAGAAATTATTGGCCAGCAACAAAATGACTCAGTATAGAAGTATCATTTTCAGCTTTTAATGCATTTCCTGCTTATTTCATTTCACATCAACCCAAATAGATGAAAGAAGGAGGCGTCTCTACTCTGTCTGCGAGCTAGCTAGTTATCACATAATTTATTTTCTGTAGCTAACATTGTAATATAATTCAAGACCACTGCCATTTTGTCCTTATAGTTTTGTTAGGCATGTACCTTCTTGAATTGCTTTGGCTCTGCCTCCTATTTAATTTTATATCTGAACTGTACTTAACTTTAATGTTATGCACACAATGCTCATTCTCCTTATGTGTGTTGCAAAAAATGGGAACTGCACAGATGAATTCACACTCATTTCACATACATCGACCAATTTCAATATGAGCAGGGGGACGCCGGGAGAGATTTTAGGCCCCATGAAACTATCTCAAATTGGAACAATTTAGGCCACAACACCCCTGCACAATTACTGTAACCATACCATATTTTGAGGGCCCCTGTCCCAATCTCCCACTCCTGGGATTATTCAGAAAACAGAACTTTTTTCTGCCATACTGCTCATTTTCACAGGTAAGTTTGAAACTGTATAATTCCAGTACATTTCAATTTAACAGCTCCTAACTGCAAAATGTGGGTTAATTCATAAAACCAGTTCTTGGGATTGGTAGAAAAACAAACATCTACTAGTTTGAGATTATACTACCATGAGCATTTATTTTCTCTATCACTACTCACCTAACAAACATTCATAAGACAACTCAACCAAGAAATAATGGTACTTACCCAGCAGAGCTGCTCAAACTGTAGAATGTCTTTCTAGTGTAACATCTGTGAGAAATAATGAGATTAGCATGTGATTAACAAGTATTTGAACACTGTAGACCACACTTCCTGCATCTGTCCATACAAGGGGAAATGAAAAATCAAGAACCAGTGCCAAATACTGCTCAGCAAAAACCATGTTGATGATAAATGATACTTGGGCAAACACATAACACACATTGATTCAACTTGTGATAAAAAAAAACAGCTCATAAGAGTAATGACAGACATACTAGAAAGCAAAAATGTTAAAATGTGTCCACAACAATGACAAAAGTGTTCTACACTAAAATGAAAAGAAGTGAACAACATTGACTAATTGTCTTTATAAACATTTGAACATAATTTATTAAATGAACAAACAAGGAAAATAATGGCACAAGCTCCTGTTTATATGACCTTGCTTTTTTAAATGTATGTTTTGTTTAAAATCTTATATTGTTGAATTTGAGATAAAACGCACATTGCAAGTCATAAAATTGAAAGGAGATAGCAGAAGACATTTAACTTAGCAACGCTAACCGTTTAAGGTTAAATTCTTCATTGAGTTTATTTCATGTTCTGCTTCCTACAGATCAGTCACGAGCTTGCTAATCAAGCAGCAATCAAGCCACATAAAAGGTGTGAGACAAGTAGACGATTATCTGTAACAGGTGTAAGACCTAACAGACTTTAGTTGACTTTATGTGTTACCTTTAGTAGCACAACATTTGATGGCAAGTCAAGGTGAGAAAGCATTTTGAAAAGTTTAACTGTGTGCTGAGCAAAGGTAACCAATTCAGTTTTTAATAGGAGAAACCATCTGCTAGTTCTACCACTTCCACTGTACTTTCCACGCTGTTTTCATTTCTTTGTGTGCACTACCTGCTTTCCTTCAGGCCTGCGCTGCTATCCATTACAAAGTTGTCCGTGGTTGTCTAAGGTGCTTTCATGCTGATCAGCCTTTAATCAGCATATTGAAATTCTAAACAATTGTCGCTGTCAATCCCTCCGCTCTCCTGTCTGCCATTGCACGTGTCTCCTCTGCTAATACAGCCATAGAAAAAAGGCCAGCTGGAAAATAAATCATTTCATTGTGGAATTCAACTTGCAATCATCTAACTACATACAGTCAAACCTAATGTCTATTTACTTGGCTCTCAGGCAGTATTAGGACTGATGTGTTGATGTTAAATTACACAAAGTGGTTTTAATCTGCAGGTGAGTGTCACACATTTACCTGCTACCAGCATCCTGAATAGCCATTAATATTTCATCATCACATCCACACTTCTCTCACAGACAATACCTTATGTAGGGTGTGGTCCAAGAAGGCAACAGATGCTCTGACAGGTGCAATGGACACATCTTCTAGGCAAAGTGACGTTTACAGCAGGAGTGAAGAGAGCAGGGCAGACAATAACTGAAAATCATTACATTACATTACAGGCATTTGGCAGACGCTCTTATCCAGAGCGACGTACAACAAAGTGTATAACCATAACCAGGAACAATCGTGGGGCCAGAACAGACAGGAGACGTGTTCTGGAAGTGCAGGTGCGAAGAGGGGGAGGTGCTAGGCGTCCTAAGGTAGCAGAACGGAGGGATCTGGCTGGCATGTAGGGTTTGAATATCTTGTGGAGGTATGCTGGGGCTGATCCCTTGACTACCTGGTATGCTAGGACCAATGTTTTAAATTTGATGTGAGCTATAACAGGCAGCCAGTGGAGGGTAGTGAGCAGGGGAGTTACGTGGGAGTGTCTGGGGAGGTTGAAGACCAGACGAGCCGCAGCATTCTGAATGAGTTGCAGGGGTCTGGTGGCAGATGCCGGTAGTCCAGCCAGAAGAGAGTTGCAGTAGTCCAGGCGGGATAGAACCATTGCTTGGACCAGGAGCTGGGTTGAGTAGGTGGTGAGAAAGGGGCGGATTCTGCGGATGTTGTACAGGAAAAATCTGCATGCCCGGCTTACTGCTGCAATGTTCTTGGAGAGGGACAGCCTGTTGTCCATCACCACTCCGAGATTCTTGGCGCAGGGTGATGATGTCACTACGGTGTCCCCTAGGGAAATGGAAAAGTCGAGGAGGGGAGAGGATAGAGCAGGAATAAAGATTAGCTCCGTCTTTCCCGGGTTGAGCTTCAGGTGGTGATTGTCCATCCAGCTCTGAATGTCCCTCAGGCAAGCGGAGATGCGGGCAGGGACCTGTGTGTCCGATGGGGAGAAGGAGAGAAAGAGTTGCGTGTCGTCGGCATAGGAGTGATAGGACAAGCCATGGGCAGATATTACAGGGCCAAGGAATCTGGTGTACAAGGAGAAGAGAAGGGGACCAAGGACTGAGCCCTGGGGAACTCCGGTGGCGAGGGGGCAGGGTGGTGATACCTTACCCGCCCAGGCAACCTGGAAGGAACGGTCAGAGATGGAAGATGGAATTCCAGTGATCTGCCCTGGGTCTGGCCTGCAGAGATCTCTTGACATAATTGTGGTGCTGGATGGGGGGAGGGGCCATCTTAAATTTCACTTTAGGGGTGTTGCTCTGTCTCACCTTATGCCCTGGAACCTGTGGGGATATTCTGGAAGGTAGGGAAAACATGCTATAAAGATGGACAGAAATGGTACCTTGCAGAAGCCAGTTGCAAGATTTCCTTTGGCCCGCGACACATGATTTTAGGTTCTATTTCGCGCGGGCAAGTTGTCAACCCTGCAATTGCCCATAGCTTATGATGTGTGAAAGCCTGAGTGAGGAATCACAACATTTCATCGAGATTGATTTTATTTAGTTATTTATTTATTTACTAAATAAAATATATTAAAATACATTCAAATGGCATTGATATCATAATGTTGCATTAATAAGTTCTTATCTGGACCAAGATGACTGGTAGACAGCTTTATGATCCACAATATCAGTCACAATGACAGGAGCAAACTGTACATTGTTCCGTGTTCATTTTCTTTCCTTAAATAATTTGGCTCACAACGCGTTACTGTGTAAATCCAATTCCCACCCTAATTTGGAATGATTCAGGACGGTTCATTTTCTTGAACCGTCCTGTGGCGCAGTGAGCCAACGTTTCCCTATAGCCCGGTTGGCGCTCCTAATGAAGTCCCTTCGAGCCTGATTGACAGTGAAGCACTTGTGAGGGCGGGCTGGGAATATAACTGGATCAGCAACAGATGGAACAGGCGGGTGTGTGGAACAGTCATCTGAGCTAGCGAGCCGGCCGTAATTGCTCAAACGTTACCTTAGTGGGCTACATTTTTCACTGAAGTTGTGCATGGCCACATTTGAAGGACGTGAGTGTAGGATACAGTTTTATACTTTTCAAAGGCGTGCGGTTTCTTTCTTCCTTTCGGTGATTACTTGGCGTCGTGGCTTGTTGGTTATCAAATTGTTGGCTACCGTGAGTCGCTAGTTATAGGTTACTTTGAATAATATACTTTGAATGCAAGTGACAAATGCCCTGTTTAGAAACCACTTTCATTTTGAGCTGTTCTAAAATCTAACTGCCATCGACCTTGTGAAATATTATTTGCCATAAGACATGGTATTGTAGGCTATATTGTGTCTGCTGGCTGTGCATTTTTATTTGGTGTAAACACTACTGGTAGCTATTCTTTTGCTATTTTTTTATCAAACAAAATATGCCAGTTTATTTACACGGACTCAAACACGTGTACTTGTGTAATTAAAAAGTTACAGTCTCATTTAAAACATTATTGCCTATTGGCGTGAACAGTTCCACCTAGTAAAATTTGTACGTTACTCCATTTGCAGCGAATCGGTTCCTAATGGGGATTGTAACGCAAGTCGGCGTTCCCGTGGGCTGGAGCCGTACAAAAAATAACGACAGCGACGTTTGAAAGAGGATATTACAGTAAGCACTATAAGACAAGATGGACATTTCAGAATTCAACGCGACCACAAAACCACCGACAGGGTAAGATCATGATTTTTTAAAATCAGGCAAATGTGTAATTTCTAGCCTAAACTTAATTCACGTTTGGAGTATTTTCAGAACTCGTCCTACTATTCATAACACACCGGCTCAAGTAACATAATAAGGTATCCTACCAATCTGTCTATTTATGGTTCGAGACCTTCTTTGATGCTCATGAAGATCGTAGGCTAATTTATGGACCTGCCGTTTTAATCTGGATGCTGTTCAAATCTGTCACTGTAGTCTCGTTTGAACAGCGGAGTCTGATGTTCAGATCCATCTGCTGTAGTCACTTAATTTTATCACATCGATGCTACATTCAGACCTAACGTTCATAAACTAACAAAACATGAACTTCTTGTCAAAGAATGCTTTATTTTTCTTGAGTACAACTATTCTGCTTCTGTATTCCTTGTGTTTTTCATCGACTATCGTGGAAGTAGAGATATAACTTTACCGGGTTCCTTTTCAATTGAGGCCATGGACATCGAACGCATGCGCAATGTCATTCGCTTTTGTTTGGGAAAGGATTTAGTGAATCGTGATTATTTTCCAAAGTGGTTTTCAACAGCAGTTAAATGCCATTCACCTTTCGTAGACCTAAGAGAAAACCAGTGTTTCACCGATGTTGTTAGACAACAACATTCTCACAAAAGCAGCAAGAAGAAATCGTGTGTGAATGTGTGCACAGTATTTGAAGTGTTTATATGGGGATGGTACGCTTGACCATTCGGCAGGCGTTTGAATATACACGCTTCAAAAATTGTCTACCAAATTGTTTTTGTACACTTTCTAAGCCAATATATTGCCTACCTAACAGTTTAACGCAAAATACATATTTGTGCCGCTGTGAAAGCTGAATTTGGAGGCTTATCCCAGGACTGCATCTTGCCTCTCTTTTTGATTAAGTTAACTGCATCAGACCACTTAAATCTACTTAATGTGTCTGACTGCAAATCAGAAAAAGGTTTGACTGTAAAACTGGTTATTCACTCAGTACTCTAATCTCAATGTTATTGTTTTATGTACATTCTAGAGGGCTGGACTATGACGAGATCCTTTAGACCTGGAGCGTTCTCCACAATTCAACTGCAGATTTTAAGTGGGAGTATACCCCTGGTGTAGGAGCCTCGGATTTCCTTTTCCCTGATCAGAGAGGGTGCAGCTTTAAATCAGCACTCTTTCTCAGGGTGCACATCCTTCCTGCTTTAAACGCACAGAGAATGTTTATTCAGGACTTTAGCACCTTGTCGTAAAAGAGTGGACATAATTGGCCCTGGTTTTTCTCTGTGAGCACCTCACGATTCTATCCCAGTCTCTAAGACTCCACTTGCTTTGACGGGAAGATTTTACAAAATGGCTCTCAGAGGCCAGGCAGAGACGTTTGATTCTCTGTGGTTATTTAAAGGCTGCAGTTGCTGGACATTCCTGCTGCCGTGTGCCTGTGGCCTTGCACCCTTGCAGCCAACAGTGGCTGTTGCTTAATGTAATCAGCTGTTGGGTGAGAGGTGCAGGCTTCTCGCCATTAATCTCTTGCAGCACAGAAAGGTCTTTACTGTACCATAATGCCAGGGAAATGGGTGCCTTACCCAAATACAGTGTAGAGCTCTATATTGGGCCAGTCCCAATATTTCTGTTTCTGTAGCTGTTGAGAAAAAAATGGCTGGGTAATCAAAGAATTATTCAAAATATCTGCACATTGTTGGTCAGGCATTGGGTGGCAGTTATTTTATTGACAGCGTAATTATTTATGTTGTAATTTTTCAACAAATATGGAGAACGTTATTTGCCTTATTTGTATGTTAATAGAATATAGAAACCCTATAAGATGAGATCTTAATTTCAATGGAAATGAAAAAGCTAGCACAGTCACAATGTTTTTCTAATCTGCCATAAATTCTTGCATCATGATTTTTCAACCTAATGTAATATTATTGAAGAATAAAAAAACATCCATAGGTGTTCATGCCCAGGATGTGCAGTGAGAGGTTTGATACCTTTGCTGGAAGATGGCAGATCTCCCAACCCCTGATGTCCCTTTCCCCCTCCCTCCATCTCCTCCATCAGAATGACAAGTTTGACTGTCCTTAAGTGCAGTGAAGGCAACACATTATTTATCTGTTGTACAAATTAAGAGGAAAAGGAGATGGGCTTGGCCCGTATTACTCTGTCAGACTGCAGCTTTTTATTTAAAATGTGTTGTTAATAATGACTTTGGCAGTGGTGATTCCAGTAGAGCATCAGTATAAGCCACTGAGGCTGTGACTTTACTTCATTGGGTTAATAGTGGATTTCAGCTCTGCAAAACAACCGGGCTGGTATGGCTGTTCTTCCGAAGAGCTCAGCCGCTTCCATCTGTATCTTGTTCCTGAGCTGGCATTTTCAGTAGAGCCAGTGAAGGAGCCTGTTGTATCAAGATAATGAAAGTTTTCAGGAAATGAAAATGTGAAGTCTAGGCATGCTTCAAGGTTATAATTGATGTCAGGGGGGAAACTGTACTTTTCCCTCTTCTTTTTAGAACTCAGACTTTAAAATGTTTGAGCTTGAGGGGGAGGGAGGGCCAGCTCACACAGTGAAATGAGAGTCGGCTGCATGTCGCTTTGACATTTAAACGAAAAAATCATTTTGGGCCAGGGGAGATCTATTTGGGCGGGCAACACAAATAAGTTAATTGTATGGGGAACACAGCAATGTTTTTTTTAAAAATTATTTTTATTTTTTTTTACACATTTGCGATATAATGCATTTTATTGTATTTGCATGACTTAAGTTGAAGGGTCTGTGCATGTAATGAATCATCCCCGAATAGTTTTAAAAATAGATACAAAACAATTTGTTATTAAAAGTTTCCAGCAATTTGCTGTTGCACTCTCTTATGGGGCAGTAGCAAGAATAGAGTATAATGAGCTCTAGAGAGCTAATGATTGCTTTTTTTGTATGCGTGTATTTTGATAAGTTTGAAGCACTTCAGGCATGGTAGTTGGTTGGATACACATCTAAAATTAACAACTTGTGTGTGTACCCATGTAAGCGTGTGGGTATCTGTCCACGTGCCTACATGTGTCTGTCTGTCTGTCTGGGTGGTGGGTGTGCATGAGCTCATGCACTGTGATCACGTTTGTGCTCTGTATCACGTGAGTGTTCATCTCTCTCCCTCTGTTTATTTATATGCCTTTATCTGTATGAGGGCTCAACTCTGTGATGCTGCAGCGCTAATTCTGACATTACTGCTGTGATAGGGTAATGGAGAAAATGACAGCCTACAAAAACACTAACTAACGTGGACGGAACTGAGAGACACTACCACTGTTACAGTTTGGGGGAGACTTGAGATTTGTCTGATTCACCTGGACGATCTCTGTTTCTCTCACTGGCTTTACAGTTAGATGTGAGTCAACGTTATTTACCCTGGTGTTTGTCTTTCACTTGCAAGCTCCACATCTCACTCTTACTTCATTTTATGAGTCACTTCAGTGTCTGCTGTCCAAACAGCCCTGGAGCCCTGTATCATTACTGACCCATCTCTGCTCATGGAAAATGCCCTCTTTTCCTCTGGGATTCAGACCTCTTACAGTAGCTTCCCAGCTGACTCTCAGGCCTGAGCGAGAGGTGGGAACGTGCATTCAACACAGCAGGGGCTTGAGCATTAAAAACACTGCATGCTCCAAATATGCTAAATCAACAGGCTAAGAATAAGAATAAAATGGTGTGATATTTGCACGTTTTATTAAAATATAGATTTCAATTGGGAGGGAAGATAAATATGGATAATTGTAGACATGCAGAAAGATGAGAGCCCTTGCATGTGCTCTGGCGTGAGATGTGTGACTTTAAATAACCCTTCATTGGTTTACGAACAGCTTCATTTAAAAATACCTGAATCCCTGGTGCTACTAACACACCCGTGAGCTGTACAGTGCATACTGTGCGAAGATGGTAGCAGTACGATACCCTAATCATGTGAATTATGAAAGGATAATGTTTGGGAAGGAGGCTTTTGGTTTGGGCGTGGCGCTGGGTCTTTGTGGCTTGTTGAGAACCCATGTCGAGACTGCTGTCAGAGGCTGTCGTTGTCGGTGGGTACGTGGTATGAAGTTTGGGACATGAAGAGATCAATGTTGGGGTGGGGAGCTGACTTAAGTAAAGCATGGCCGTATCAGTGTTTACGGTCAGAAAAGCTCATACATTAATGTAAATTGGGGGTCTCCAACACCATCAGTGTCTGATACTTGAGCAATTATGTTGGTGCAACATTGGACTACTCTTTGGTTAAAATGACCTAAAATTGAATGTGAAAATATGCAGTTTTGGATTCTTTCCTAAGAATTGCAGTTTTTCTCTTCTTTCCGGGTTACACAGTACATTGCAGCGCTGTATTGAATAGATACTTGTCTCTCATTTTTGCATTGTATTCTCATTTTCTGGTTGAGTTGCACCTTGTTCTTTTCGGAAACCTGAAATGTTTTTCAAATTGTGCTGCTGCCTGTCTTGGCCAGGACACTCTTGTAAAAGAGTCAATAAGACTTTCCCTGGTTAAATAAAGGTAAAAAAAAAAAAAAAAAAGTTTCCCGGGTGTTCACATGGCCAAGTAAAAATACAATCTACAGTGCATCTTTCACACGTTTGAATCCTCACCATATTAAACAGATTACAATTTAGGTCATGAAGTCTTCAAGCTCACAAAATCTTTGGAGGAGAATGTCTCAGACATATCTCAGGGTATAGTTGGAGTTCATAACCTATGTGGGATTTGATAATAGATTTTGGTATTTACAATCCTATGCATTAGAAGTCGAATGAGGCATGTTCTCAGTTCTCATGCTGTGTTCTGCTGTATCCATTGTTCACTGTTATAGAATGGATCAGCTGCACTGTCTGCATTGACAGGGATGGTGACGGCGATGCACACTCATGTGATCACATTGCCGTGCATGGCTTGGTCCTGTATGACACTGATGAGGGAATACACTGCAGGCTAATTGTTATTTCCTGCAGCCCCCCCCCCCCCCCCCCCCCCCCCGCCCACGGGGACTGTGCCCCAGCTGGGCTTGCTCTGGCTGTTGTTTACTGTCTCTGCTGCTGGCTGAGACACCTGAGTCTCTGCAGAATGGTGGCCTGAGAGGTGTCTGCAGGGCTTCATTCAAACACACCCTAGTGCTGCACAGAAACCTGGAAGGGCACCAAGGTGAGGCGGATAAACATTCGCCCACACCAGGCTAAAGCTTTCAATGCTCTGTTCAAGTGTTAGTTTGCAGGAGGGAAATCAAAGGGAATTTTTTGTTGGTTTACAATATATAAGTCCTTCCTGGACTTACCTGTTGACTGTGAGAACCTGCACATATTTGCTTATTTATGTGGCAAAGACGGATATGTTGGCTGAGACCATGGGAAGGAAAACTTTCATGATACATTTGGATCCATTTGAAGAAAATTAGATTGATTAAATGCATGCAATTACGTCTGATTCTGTCTTATATTGTGCAAGGATATGCCAACATACAGATGGCAACTACTGTTTATTTTCTCGCTGGATAAAATGTTTTTTAGTGTCCTTCTGCTTCTGCACAAGGAGAATCGCTTGCAAGCTCAGTAAACACCAGCAGCCAGTTAAATTGCTCGCACAATTGGCACTTGTCTGATTCATAAAAAAAGAATCTGTAGTAATGGGTGACTGTCTTGGCAGGTGTGATGTTAGCTGATGTGTGACCTCAGCTAGCAGTCATGTCTGACACTTGGCTATTTCAAACTCCGTTTGCAGCCTCGGACATGGCATTAGCCTATTGGCTTTATTGATCTTGTCTTTACAAACATGACACAGACACACAGGGAATGCTGATTGCTTCATTATCTTTCTTGTGCTTTTTTTTTTTTTTTTTTACAGGATCTGGTTCTAGGTTGCCGTTTCAGTTCACAATTTATCTTCATTTTTCCATGAGCCTCTCAATGTTAATTTAACAGTTTAATTTTGAAAATTATATTGGACTTCAATAACCTTGTCTTCAAGACCAAAGTACCCAAGAACCACAACGTGCAAGTAGTGTACAAATATCACTAACTACTCGGCATCATAGCATGTAATAGGACAGTTTGAGCATTGAATGTTAATAGACCCTGGTTCTCTTTATCAGATACTCCTCATGTTTCCCTGAGTTGGGTGTAGAAAGACCCTGATTATAAGTCAGAGACACAGCAGGTTAAAACCGCTCACAGCTCTTAATCATAATCTTCTCCAGAGATGGGAAGGACTGTGTGACGCACTGCACTGGGCGTCTGGTGAGTCATCAGTGGATTAGTGGACATTGACTCCTGTCAATAGAGAGGTGTACACGCAGTTGAGCTGAAATTTTTATTGTTTTGTGAGAGAGTGTATTTGGAGCCTTTGTGATTAGAAGGAAAAGAGTGAAATTTGGTGTAAAAGAAAACTGAAGGAAAAGCTGCCCAGTGTTTATAATGTAGATATGATCTATCTGGAGTGCCAGTGACTTGTGATGAGAATTTGTCTTGTTAAAAACTTCAAGTGCTGTTTACTTTAGACTGTAAGCAGGTTGGAGATGATCTTTCCTTTCAATTTCTGCAGTTCTGATGCAGAAAGGATAGGTGATATTATTTTGGTGGAGGGAGTGCAAAGTGCTGTAATCTAATGCTTACTGTAACACAGTTTGAACAGGAAATCAATGATGTAGCCCTAATTCTCAAATGTTAGACATGGTTCAGTGTCATGTAGGCCTATATGTGGGGTTACAGTAAGTCAGAACTTTGGTTGTTGTGTATTGTGTTTCAAAGTGTGACCATTTTAAAAGTATGGTGGATTAGACATGATTTAAAGGGCTGTCCATCCTCACTACATAACTGAAGGTCCACCCATTCTCGCACCACATGACCAAGAGTTTTTACTACGCTCCTGCTTTGATCCAGAACTCCACCCATAATCACACCCAATGGGCCAAAACTGTGCCCACACTCACACCACATGACCGCACCATCCACCCATACTCACAGAGGAAAGGAAACTGAGGAAATGGAGGGAGGGGTCTCACAGGGCATGGCTCTGTGCACCTGCTGGTGCAAATTTAGGGTGTCTGTCATTATCTCCCCCAGTGGAAGTGTCAGAAGAAGTCTCTTTCACCTCTCTCTTCTGGTTCTTAGGGGTAAATCACTGATCTCAGAACAGGTGCACTTTCTGCCACTAGCCCAACCAGTCGTGTGGTTCTGGAACAGCCACTGTGTATGGGTATTCTGAGCATGACGCCGTGGGTGTGTAATGCTAGAGGGAAGTATTTCAGGAACGGGGGCAGGGCTTCAGTAAACCCACATCCGTGAGGACCGAGACACACGATCGGAGTGTCCAGCTGGCAGAAACCCCATCATCATCTGACACTGGAAAGTTTTTAAACATTTCAGATATCCGCCTCGCAGCCTCCATTGTAGGCTCCTGGTATAGATGAGTGTTATGCACTTTTCTTTTTCCAGAGGACTTCGGTTGAGGTTAAGAGAATAGACTGCAGTTAATTAGAATGTAGATTTTTTTTCTCTGCAGCGGTTCTTTGCTGTGAAGTTGTGGGCATTCCCAGGAGGGGCTGCTCCACTCAGCCGTGCTACAGACGCAGCCGAGCTGCTGGGAAAGGGTGGGGTCTGTAACCCGAGAGCAGGGGGCAGATGCTGAATTAGGAAGCTGCATGCCTAGCAACAGTGCTTAGCAACTGCAAACAAATGCCTGCCCAGAGTCCGGTGTCCCGGGATACGTGTGGGCCACTCACTTCTCGCGTGCAACTCCAATCATAAATCTGCTGCTGCTTCAGTATAGAAAGAGTTCCGCCCCGCTGTGTAAATTTAGGTTGCTATGAGAACACCGCGGCCCCTGAATGGCATGATCGTGTTGCCCCCTGCCCCCCTCGTCCTGTGGCCAGTGGTGTGTGTATTCACTGTGTATCTGCCGCACACAAGGGCAAAAAAATGGCACAGAAGAGAGGGTACAGAATGCCCGTTTGTTTTTCTGAGCCCATTTATAAAACCGGATTTTAATGAAGATTAATGGGCAGGTTTGGCTTTTCTTCTATGTTGTCATAGTTTCTTGTGTTATGATCTGACTGTGTACCAAAGCTCTTGGGCAGGAAGGGAAGGTCATGTTACTGAACTTCAGGTGAAGGTAGCTCTTATCTGCTTCCTTAAATATGCCTGTTCTATTGTGCTGGTGCTTTGCCCTCTGAAACCAAGCGTAAGAAATTATCCTCTGCCATGTATTCTGTGTTTGGCACTAGTGTCATATGTGTTTGGTCATGAGCATTCTTGCACACTAATTTTGCTTTAAGGTTGCCATTTTCAAAGCAGACATCTGTAATAATTGGCTAAGGAGCTACAGCATTGGGAAGTGTAGCCCTGGCCCGTGTTTGTTTTTCTGGCAAGGTCGGGTGGATTGGCTTGAATGAGAGACCTGGAGTTTGAACACAGTCATTTTTAAACGACAAAGAACAGAAAGAGTGAAATGAAGGCAGGATTATAGCCCTAAAAGAGGAGGGATTGTTTCCTGTGGGGGGTGGGGAGGGGAGGTGTCCCCCTGGGCAGGCAGCATTCACATCTTGCTCCCTTTTGGTTCTGGGACGCACCCCTGAATTTGGACCGAAGAAGGCCCAGCCTTGTTTACCCCCACATTCACTCACACAGGTGAAGGACCTTGGGAATCGCTTTTTATATCTCATAGTTTAATGAGATATTTACTTGAAGGAATATTTACCTGAATAAACCAATGGCATTTCTGGCTTTGGGACTTTTATTAGCCCAAAAATTGTATTACACATAAAATTGTAAAGCCGTTTATATTTGCGGAGTAGGTGGAACAAAAGGTCAGGATGTTGAAATCAGTGTTGGCAACTGCAGAGTTAGCACTTGATGCAAAACTTTTGAAGTGCATTGTCTGTCAGTAATTTGTATTGAAGTGGGGGAGCATTTGTTGTTGTAGCAGCCATTTTGCTGTAGGTAGTTGGTACTGCATCCAGTATATTGAGTTGCTCTGAGAAATTCAGAGAAGGCTCGGCTCTGAGAGCTCGGATGTCTGCTGTGAACTTTAAATAAATGAAAGGGAGCTTTGTTTGTTGGCGGCGGGGGGATGTTAGTGCTGTTATCCAGGCTCTCATTTACAAATGCTGCTGAATTCACTGTGGGAAATCAAGCTCAGAAACATGTCGTATCTAATTCATATTGAGGCTGATTATCGTTAATCGTAAAAGGCTATAAACAACGATTCTTAGAAACTGATGTTATAATTTCACATTCAAAAGCTTCAAAGAGATGCAGCTTGGGATCTACGTATTATGATGTGTGCGTTTGCTCATGTGTTGTGGTGTGTGTGTGTGTGTGTGTGTGTGTGTCTGTTCATATTTATATTTGCATGACTGGGTTTGGACAATGCTTCATTTCATAGAGGCCTCTGTGGCAGTTAAAAGGACAGTTGCATTTTAGTTGTTTTTTGTATTTCCATGTTAATTAGCTTTCCAAACAGCTTAAGTCATTAACAGCTGGACATCGAGTGTCCACGTGTACTCATAGTGCATTTCATCAGCATGCTGCAGTCACTAAGGATTAGCTTGTAACCCAACATTTGCTGGTACAAATCCTACTGCAGGTGGGACACTTCCATTGTACGCTGTGCATGATACTTAACCTGAACATGAGGACTTCAGCCTCCTTCTTTCTCCAATAAAACACGTCTCTTTCCCTTCCATCTCTGTTCAGAGAGAAGCTTGAAAATAGTGAGCTCTAGATGTGAAATGTTGTAAAAGATGTTGTTTTTTATTCATTTAGATCCCACTATCTCAGGCAATTCATAGAAGCCTGAAATCTGTGGCAACTGACATGGAGTTGGAGGACATACAAAATTTAAATATGGTTGTGAAGGGAGCCTAGTTTATTGGGGCAGTTTGGGTTTAGCAGAACTTAATGGGGCCATATTACCTGAATGTAGTCTTTTCTATATAATTTTGTATAACTTTGTAGGCATATCTGCAATGACAATTTTATCACTGCGATGTCCTAGTGGTACCAGTGTTTCATATTTTTCATTTAGTTAGCCTACGTAATTATACTGCCTAATTTGCATTCCTCCAGTCGTTCATTTAGCAGTTTTCTTTGGGCAGCAGACCGTTCCTATGCATATGTAGCTAGTGAACAGAGAATACAGTGCCATGAAAAAGTATTTGCCCCCTTCCTGATTTCCACTATCATTGCATATTTGTTGCACTGAATGGTGTCAAATCTTTTGACAAAATATAATATTAGACAAAGGGAACCGGAGTAACATTAACATTTGTCGAGAGATCTGAAACCATTCAGTGTAACAGATACGCAGTAACCGAGGAAATCAGGAAAGGGGCAGATTCTTTTTCATGGCATTGGACCTTTGGCTCATTCTAGCCATGCCAACACAACCAGAGGGGATATTTAGTTGCAAAGTTACAAAATATTAAATATTACAGTAAAACTTTTACAAAAATATTGGTGATTTGTATTTATTCATTTTTTTCCAGAGCCATCTGGAGGAATACTTTTTTGTTCTGTTATATATCTGTTATATACGTAGCCTATATGTTCTGTTAATAAATAATTTCTTTTTTAAAAGAAAGACGTTTCTCAGTGGCTATGTTTGAAGTCTGTAGTAGCCTGTATCTAGCAATTGATATAACACATGAATCAGTTCTAATTTAATTTGATTAACAGCAAAGATTGATTATTTGGGTCACATAATATACAGACATATTTATTGGAGAGCTAAGCTTTTAATCTGGTTCACACACTCACACACACAAACACACCACCAACAGGCCCAACCAGTCAACTGAGATTGGGAATAATTTCCACTGTATAACACCTGGCCAAATGCTGGGCTATGAGAAAATGGTGTTGTGTTAGTTCTGTGCTGGGTCAAGGGGGTCAGGGCGTTGAATTTGCTGTGGGCTAGTGGAGTGAGTCGGCGTGTTGTAGAAAAGACATTTCATTTGTTGCATCATTGCTTTGGAGTGAGTAACTGTGACATGGTGATTGTTCCTGTACTGTTCTGTTCTTGCTGATTTTCTGGTCTCTCTCTGTTGTGCTGGGTTTTGGCTGTGGCCTATTGCAGCTCTGGGCTTGTTTATATTAAAACAATTTTCATCATGTTGCAAAATCCAGAACTAAAATGTATGGTCCTTTCTGGTTTTTAGTAAAGGGACATGGTGGCCTTACAGGAAACAAACTTCTACAACAGTCACTACGATGACAGTGGTTCTCCTTCACAAAGTTAAAAATAGTGACTTTTTTTTTTAAACACCAAAACGGCCTGAGTCGGTCATTTTGTAGTGTCAAATTGCTCACAATACAGTAACGTTAGCTATAGAAATTATCAAATTAGCTGGATAGATGGTTAATCGTAATTTGCTTTTACCAGTGGATCGCTGTATGTACTTCGTCCACAGCAATCCCCACCAATCGCTCTCGAAATGTGGCCGTTTGCAGGATGGCTCTCCATCTATCTTTGCCAATGAATGTTTCAGGAGATCCGTATACAATGGAATACTGCCCAGCAGCTATTTTCTCGTCCGTGTCTGGATCTTGCCTGGTGTATGCTGCAGCTACCCCCCTTGACTGCAGGGTTTTCACCTGGTCTTCCATTATCGCAACCAAGGGGGACACTACCAAAACCATGGCATTTTCACGCCATGTCTCTGTGTTTACCCTCGCTAGCTCACTGCAGACGATAGGCCATGCTTGATGTATGAAACTTTTTCCATAACCGGTAGGCAAACATGCAAGAACGTCCCTGTTAGACAGCAGATGTTCTAAACATATTCTTTGTATATCTTTACAAACATTCACCGAAAGAACCAAGCAGGCCTGCCTTATTGCATAATCCAAATCTTCATCAAAACTTTTTTCATTTTCAGCGTGTAGTTTGCTAGCTCAGAGGTTGTTCTTGTTTCACGTAGCGACGAGGACTTTGAAAACGGTAACACGCAGATAGTGGAAGGGGAGGAGAATTCCAACTGAAATAGTCAGCCAATGGCAGGCTTATACCCACAATCTATATCCCGTGAGTCAGACTAGTCGTTTTGTAACACAAACACACCCTGATCCAGTCATTCTGTAACACAGAACAGCCTGATCCAGTCATTCTGTAACACAGAGCAGCCTGAACCAGTCAATCTGTAACACAGAACAGCCTGATCCAGTCAATCTGTAACACAGAACAGCCTGAGCCAGTCATTCTGTAACACAGAACAGCCTGATTCAGTCATTCTGTAACACAGAGCAGCCTGATCCAGTCAATCTGTAACACAGAACAGCCTGATCCAGTCAATCTATAACACAGAACAGCCTGAGCCAGTCAATCTGTAACACAGAACAGCCTGAGCCAGTCAATCTGTAACACAGAACAGCCTGATCCAGTCATTCTGTAACACAGAACAGCCTGATCCAGTCGTTCTGTAACACAGGACAGCCTGAGCCAGTCATTCTGTAGCACAGAACAGCCTGATCCAGTCATTCTGTAACACAGAACAGCCTGATCCAGTCATTCTGTAACACAGAACAACCTGAGCCAGTCATTCTGTAACACAGAACAACCTGAGCCAGTCATTCTGTAACACAGAACAGCCTGAGCCAGTCGTTCTGTAACACAGAACAGCCTGATCCAGTCAATCTGTAACACAGAACAGCCTGAGCCAGTCAATCTGTAACACAGAACAGCCTGATCCAGTCATTCTGTAACACAGAACAGCCTGATCCAGTCATTCTGTAACACAGAACAGCCTGATCCAGTCGTTCTGTAACACAGGACAGCCTGAGCCAGTCATTCTGTAGCACAGAACAATCTGAGCCAGTCATTCTGTAGTGCAGGCACAGACTCTACTGCTAGCAATTAAACAGGTTTTCTCCTTTCACCGGGTGACCTGTTCCCCTCCGAAAGGGCTCTTTGTCTAAGGAGTGCATTATGAGTGAGCTGAAGGTCAGTGGTCAGGCAGGACTTTTATATCTGAGCTTCCCTGTTTATTCTCCACAATGTCAACTGTGGTGAGCCATGCTAGCAAGGCATTCTGGGAATTTCATGCCCTAATTCAGACTCCCGAAAGTGTCTGCCAGCTCTGCATTTAGTCTCCCTTTGCTTTTGGGTCCTCTTGGATTTTTCCCTCTCTTATGTGTGGCTTTGTGTTCAAGCACCTCGAGCAACACTTATCGGAGGCATTTCTCAATGTTCCTTTGGATCAGTGTCACGGGTACTGTCGGGCTGTTCTGTCCAATCATTAACTGTGACTGGGTTCAAAGTTTCCAGTGCATTACAACACACCGCTAGATGAAGCTGGGTGCTGGAAACCCTCCTCATTTGCGTGGGGTGTGTTTAAGATGTGTATGGAACGTGTGCATGTCGGACGACACCAGTGGGTCTGAGGAATCTGTGTGTGCCTGACACGGTGGACATAGGAAATTTGTGTGTAACCCATTGGATGGGAAGGATCTGCGCTATTCATTACACCCTTGATTTGGGGGCTTTATCAGTACCCAGTGACTGAGCTAATGTGAGTATGACCTCTTCAGTGAAAATGGGATAAAATAATATACTGGATTTGTCAAGGCAGGTTACTCTACCGTACCTCTGACTCCCTGACAGTCTGACAGACTGTCAATATGCTGTCAGTCAGGTGGCTTTTCATGTGTCAGATGAATCTTGGTTTGTAGGGCAGCTACAGTGAACCCAAAGACGTGAATTTCATTGAAATGCTGACTGTTTAATTGTAAAATACAAAGTATTAGATTTTTGTTTTGGGTGTTTTATTATTATACAATTGTTTAAAACTAGTCTGTTTCTATATTGCATGTGTGATGCAGTCAATTGGAAATGACTACAGAAAATATTAAATAATGTTAAATCCTTACTGCTTTTCATGGTTGAATTGATGCTATCCACAGGACAACTTGATAGTAATTTTCAGGTAAACATGCAATACCACTGCTGCCATTAATATTGGTAATAAGGTTAAGAGGCTGTGCTGTGCATTCAGTATTTTGTATGTGGATAGATGCCTTATATTGTCATGTGAAACAGATGCATGTTATTTGTTGGTCCATATCTGGTCATTTGTGAGAGTGTGCAGTGGATAGGGCCGCTGCCAGTGTCCTTGGCGTGTTTTGATAAGGAATCCTTTCAGACGCAAAAAAGCAAACATCACTGTGGCGACGGCCAAACAGTCCTTGGCCAGGAGCAGGCCTTATCGTGCCTCCTGAGAGGACATTAAGAGATGACCTGTAAGGGAAGGTTGTGGTAGGCTACCCTGGTGCAGAGAATCTATTAGTGCTGCCCTGTTGGCCTCCAGTCCTTGCTGGTTGTACGGACACCGCAAATGTCCTGTACATTGCAATCCTGAGGCATTGTGGGGTTTTGCTGCTCCCTGCCCCATTCTTCTTTCTGTGATCACTTCTCTGGGCTTATTTTAAAATTGTAAATAAAACGTGTAAAAATATTACCAGCTTTGTTCAAATATGGAGATTTGAAAATGTGTGTCATTTTGTATGAATCTTTGTGATAATACTTTGTAGAGTATTAGCAGAAATGATAAAAGCTTTGTTTTCCCACGGGGCTTGTGGGCAGTGTATTGCAGCCGATCTAATGCGCTTCCTTTCTATCTCTCTCCTGCAGTAGGAAGATGAAGGGCCGTGCTCCCCCTCCACCCCTCGTCCCCCAGCCTGCCCCGCGCAGGATCTTCACTGCCAGAAATGCAGTCCCTGATGGAGGGCTGGGCAGCGACGACACGAAGGAGAACGTGTTCCGCCCTTCCGTGGACCTACTCATCACCCTGCCAGAGGGGTTTCAGACGTCCAGCACGGTGGACGGCCGGTGAGTGCCTAATGTAGGCCGCACAGCACGGCCTTTACTCGACGATTCACTGGTCAGGGAAAGGCAGATACTGTGTTTACTGTGCAACTCTGTGTGCTTAACATCGAACATTCTATCTCTGCCGCCGCTGAAGCGTGTTGACTTTCTGCCTCACTATGAATTTTCCTGTAGCGGCGTGGTTTAAGACAGAATGCCCATAGCTAATATAGCAGCCCTGGGAACATGGCTGCTTTCTATGCTTGAACAGAATGCAGGGCTGTGTTTGCACTATATAGAGAGTACCTGTGGTGTTTTGCTGTAACTGAGGTGTTATCGCCTCTCATCCGGTCACATGCTCTGTTTCTGGAGGCACTATGACTCCGAGCCTGACATGGCTTTCTACATGAGCATGTCTGCACACTCACAATGGAGTATTTATATCTATTAATATCTTCATGATGAGCTGAGACTGGTATGAAGGTCCTCTGAAAGTGAGCCAGGGACCCTGAACTGAAATACTGTGAGTGTGAGTGCAAGTGCACCTCATACTGCTTGAAAAGTTAATGGGAAATATGACTTGATTAAGAACTACGTAATATATGCATCTTTTCAGCAACATCTAATTAACTCCCAGGTGGTGCTTTACACCAATACTGTTGCTTGCCCGTATGAACCTGCAGGTTGTGCAGTGCTTCTGCTCTGGCTCTAAGTGAAGTGTCCCTTTAGTGTAAACAGGGTTTGAGAAGGTGAATGTGTGGAGCAGACCCGCTGGCATTCAGGTCCCTTTGAGCCTCACTCTCCACTGGAGCGAGGAATCCAGGACACCCCTCCATGCGTAAACAAGTGCCTCTGTTAATCAGCAGTGCTGCAAAACTTTCCCCTGTCCTGCACCCCCGCTGTGCACACAGATGGACGCCCCCCTTCGGGTTCTCTTACATGCACCCACTGTTTCCCAGCTGTGGTTAATTTTCTATAACGCACTTTGTAGATCAAGAAGCCCACAACTGATAGAATTGCTTTTCCCAAACTGCTGTTATTTACACCACATAAGCGGTTCACATGAGAGCAAATGAGAGCAAGGGTTTGTTACTGCCCACCCAAAAAGTTTTAATGAGGCTAGGCTTTCTGTTTAGAGGGAGAATTTTTTTAATCATTATGCTCTCTTTCCAGTCTTGGCAGTCTGTTCTCAAGTGACAATTAATATAGATCAGACCCTGTAGTTTATATGGCAATTATAACAGTTATTTGACAGAATCTGCAAGTGCTTCACAGTCAGTAAGAACAGAAATAAAAGCAACCACTTTAAAGAATAATGGCAAAAAATGCTCACAGAACCACAATAATACTATACAAAACAAAAATGGCAAATGATAAATGTCATGCGGTTTTAAAACAGGAATTAAAAGCTGCATTAGGCAATACATCAGTACATCTTGTTCCAAGTCCTCTGCACAGAAACAACCTGACATCCTTGAGAACCTGCTTGACTTCTGTTTTTGGGTCCCAGCTTATCTAACTGTCCTGCTTGAGTTAGATCAGCAAAAATATTATCTGTACTGCTCTTTGAAATAAAAACAGTGGCTTTCAAAAAATTCCTTTAGTTCCTCCCTTCTTTGAAAGTGAAAAGGGTTAAGAAGCAGGGTCCATATGGATAGGGAGATTTTAAACTTTACAGACATTGTTAAGGAAAGCTTTTTAAATTATGTGCACATATTGTTTTTATCATTCTGATTAATTTGCGTACTGTGAATGTCTGTGTGGTCAGATTTAGATCTGCAACTCAAAGGAAACCGAAAATTGTCTGTTTTTTAAAATGTGTTTACTTTAGTTGGTTTTATGAATGATGCTCCATGAATGTCCAGATACACTGTTTGCAGGCTGAAATGCGGTATGCACATAAATGATTTGCATTGAAAAGTGTTTGCTATTTAATATCATTTTTAATTTTCCATTTTTCCTCTGGGGGACTTCTTTCACTGATGCCACTCGTTGCTCTATTGCACTCAATTCAACATGGTTCATTTCAGTTTTTTTTTTTTTTTTTACACATAGATGTGTTGCTTACCCCTGTTTTTGGCAAACATGGCACCCTTATTTATAATGTTCTTGACCTGTCATTTTGGTTGAATAATTTAGCTGAGCCAGGTTGTCACATTTATAGCAGTTAGTATACCAACAAGAAGTGTCTGCCAAATTAACTAAATAAAACTAACATTATCTCTTTATCTGAACCTCCAAGCTACCATGAAACACCTGAGTCTACATAATTATTTTGTATCCGCAGAACATCCAGTGCTGACTATCTCCTTCATAATATATTTTCTTGGTTTATGCCTTCATTCAGTTCCAGCATGTCTCTGGGCTGTTTGCTGATCATTGTCTGTACAATGGTGTCACTTGTACGTGTACATTGCCTTCCCTCATACATTTTCACTGTACTTTGTAACATTGATAGATTGCTGTTGAAAGGTTGAAATAGCCAAACGTGTGTTTTTAATGAGTATTGAACAAAAAATTGAAACACTTGAGTGAATGAGGGACAAGTACAATATCTGCAAAGCAGAAGCTATTGTCCATTTTTAAGCAAATAAAGTAACATATCGTGCAAACGTATGAACATACACTACATCTCCAGAAGCATGTTGACACCTCTTCTAATGAGTGGTTTTGGCTAATTTTAGCCACACCCATTGCTAACAGGTGCATAAAATCAAGCATACAGCCATGCTATATCCATTGTCAAACATTGGCGGTAGAATGGGTCATACCGAAGAGTGACTTTCAGCGTGGCACTGTCATAGGGTGCCACCTTTCCAACAAGTCAGTTCATCAGATTTATGCGCTGATAGAGGTACCTCAGACAACTGTGCATTTTTGTGAAAAGGAAGCGTATAGGAACAGCAACAGCTCAACCGGGAAGTGGTGGACCACACACGGGCGGATTTACTCATTTTGGGGCCTAAGGCGAACACAGGCACGGGGACCTCCACATCCCTTGTTCTTCCTGTTTTTCAACCCTTATTTATCTAAGAAAGACCTACTTGTAACTTCTTCTCTTCACCAGTCTTCACACAGCAGTGATGTCCAGATATCTGGAATTGCATCAATTATTAATTCAAGTGATGGAGAACCGTAATAAATTGGAGCTAGCTTGCTAATAATATTGTTAAGTTAATAGCCTTCGATGGCCAGCAACGAGAGGGGTAACAACTGGGGGGACAGCGAGTTGAGGGAGCTGTTGATTAGAAACGAAAACGAAATAAAAAAACAATTGCGTTTCCTCATTCCTCTGATGTGATGAGTCACACTTCACTCTCTGGCAGTCGGACAGACGAATTTGGCTTTGGCAGAATGCGTAGTGCCAACTTTACTGGCCTGAATAGTGCCAACTGTAAAGTTTGGTGAAGGAGGAATAATGGTCTGGGGCTGTTTTTCATAGTTTGGGCTAGTCCCCTTAGTTACAGTGAAGGGAAATCCTATTGCCACAGCATACAATGACATTCTTCCAACTTTGTGGCAACAGTTTGGGGGAGGCCCTTTAATGTGACAATGCCCCCATGCATAAAGCAAGGTCCATAAAGAAATGGTTTGCCCAGTCTGGTGTGGAAGAACTTGACTGGTCTGCGCATATTCCTGACCTCTACCCCTTCAAACACCTTAGGAATTAATTTGAATGCCGACTGCGAGCCAGGCCTTATCGTCAAATATCAGTGGCCGCCCTCACTAATGCTCTTGTGGCTGAAAGGAAGCGAATCCCTGCAGCCATGTTCCAAAATCTACTAGTAATCCTTCCCAGAAGAGTTGAGACTGTTACAGCAGCAAAGGGGATCCAACTCCATATTAATACGGATGGTTTTGGAATGAGATGTTCAACAAGAACTTATGGGTGTGATGTTTGGGTGTCCACATACTTTTGGATATGTAGTGTATATATATATATATATAAAAAGGCTGTGCATGCATGGTTGAAACCACAGATGTAATGCTTCTACAGCTATTTGTTTATATAAATTGCAGAGCATAATTTCAGGTCCTCTCCCTGTAATTGCAGCAGCCATTTTTATCACAGTGGCTATGTATTAAAGTCCCTCTGCATCCTCCCTTTTCTTACATTTAAATTGTTCCTTTAGTTACTAAATTACAATATATATGTATTTTTTCTAGTTTATTAGACTTTGAAAAGATTTTAAAAAAACCTGCTTTGATGTAAAATCTGAATTTCTTAATGTAGCAGACTCAAGACGCAGTTCTGTCCTAATTATTTATGCATTCACTTTTGATTGACAGCCCGGGCCGATCACTCCCACTGACCTAGATCAGCGCTTACTCCACGTAACGTAGCTAGTTACCATACAACCGTAATAATGGATAACGAGTACAGCAATAACGTTAGTCTGGAGAATAAACATTATGATTTGTAATATAATCTATATCAACGTCAAGTAACTTGAACGTTAACTGATCGTATTAAGCAAATGCTTAATTAGATTATCGATAGCATCAGAGCTATCTAGGATTCCCTGATTGGGTTAGTTAGCTACCTTGAGTTTCATTGCTCATTGAGCTAGGTAGCATGTGTAAAACACCTAAAATAAAAAGACAAACAGACCTTATCTTTATCTTGATTGATAGTTGGCACAGCATCTGGCTTTAGAAACGTTGTCTTGGCAAAAACACACCCTCTTCTGTTCATAATTGTAGAATGAATCGGGTAAAATATGTACTGCGCAATCTTGTCACCTTTGATATTTCTAACTGTGCACCGTTTTGTTTTTTCTATATAATCGCTCCAGACCTTTCGGAGACTTGGATCTTTTGGCAAGGCGAGATGCGTTCCTATCTTTGCAATCTTAAATCACACAATAAGGCATTGTTGAACTGGATAATTAATGTTAGCAGCAGACCTGCACAATATGTATTTAAGAATTTGACCATGGCTTTGAACTTGGGAGCGCACACTACATAAACATTCATACTGGGTGAGTGTTTTGGCCACCGCACAGTGTTCAATGCAAATTAGAAACATTCTTAACGTCACAAATTTTGTCTCGAAACCACCAATACCAAATACTCTACCAGGCGGCAATGTCGAGCATTGTATACTTTTTAGGAAAAAATATGTAATTCATTACATACATGTATGACATCACAACATCGTTTTAACATTAATGTGTAAGTAACCTTATAGTTTTTGGTCATAATATAAGCATTTTAAAATGATGATTTTGACTGCACAGGGTTGAGAATCGGTAAACCTCAACATAAAAAGTCATAACTGCAGCACTCGTAACAACAACTTGGAGAAAAAAAAAGAATAAAAATGACCATCTGCACATATACATAAATAACGTTTTACATGATCTACTCTGAAGGAACTTGGCTGGTATGTTGAAAATGTGCTTCTATTTTAAATGTTGTGCACTCATTTCTGTTTTGTTTGATTATTAACCAGCACAATAGTTTATGAGTAGTCAAAGGTTTATGCTACCCCAGTTCAAGCTGCTGAGTATGTGGGAGGTCAGGGTGTAAAATGTCAAATATTTACAATATTTGGCTTTTTACATACATTTTATGTATACTATTTTACATTCTTGAATATGAGTGGATTCAGTGTTGGCATTGCTTGCTCTAATGTTTCAATGCTCAATGCCACACTTTGTATTAGCATACACAGCATTATTTGTTTTGACTTGACTTACTGGTCTAAGTTTATAACTATTTGTTACTATTATTACAGTGAAATTTTGTTTTTATTAACGTTCATTTTTTCACAAAAAGGGTTTGTGTGGGAGTCTTAAGGACTATCATTAATTCATTTTTTAATACATTCATTTCATAGGCTAAGCCCTACAGTTCCCACATCTGAACTCTGGCTACTAAATGCACCTTTGGACTGTAGAACGGAATGTGTTTCATCAGAAAGCTGCCTGTTGCCTGTTTGGGAGATTCTACCGGCTATGCTGAGGAGCAAACGCAGCTGAAAGTTTTCTGTGTTATTTTGTGAGAATATGCCTCGTATCCCAGGCAATCTGTTGTAGTTTCTGCAGCCCACTTAAAATACAGTTTTAGTAACAACCGAGTTGCTTACTGTAGCAGATGAAGCACTTTACTCAAGGGGCCACACTAGCCTGGTCCAGTGGAATGCTCTTATGGCTTCTCTTCTGCCTCATGCCCTCCACATTCACTCATGTGGACTTCTCTGGCATTAGAGCCTGATATTCATCACTGTTGTTAGTTCGGGATCATGTTTCTGCTCTCTGTTTGCGTTCTTCCAGAATGATAGGTGATACTTATTTTGCCCCAACCCCCAAGGTTTAAGTGATTTCCTGGTATTCGCATAGCATTGATTGCGATATGCATGTTTTATTATATGATAAATACTGTCTTCTACCATTGTGATTGTTGTCACATTGCGTGGGAATGGATGTTAGTCTATGCCACATGTCCTGTGGTTGTTTACTGTCAGTTTATGGTACACACACTTTTATTACGCTTCACATGGTATTTACTGTGTTATGGAGTCAGCTCAAAGTTCACGCATTTGTCCCTTTGGAACCTTCAAGATTTGGGCCGCTGCCAGGATTAAAGCTCCTTTTGTGGTTATGGTTATAGAAATTGAATCACATCTCAGTTTCTATTTGATCCATTTCTTTGATTAAATCTGTTTCCTGTAATGCTTTTCTAGGTTTTGTATTAACAAATTCTCATTAACTAAAAAGAAATTCCTCCTCGGTAAAGAATAGGGTTGGATCTATATTGCATCTCAGATATTTACCCAAGTCATTGTATTAGGGTTTATCTGAGTTTCAATGAATTTAAATAATGTGCTGGAAAAATGCATTGTCTGTGGTAGTTGATTATAGGGAAACTGACAGCAAGTTTGATGTTTAACTTCTGAAGTTGGAGATTTGTAATTTGTCATTTATTTTCTGAGAGACATTGAAGGGAAAGCATCAAAAACTTCCAAAACAAAAAGCATAATGATTCACACCCTTTTTGACACTTTCCAGTGTATTTTAGTTGACAGAAAACACAAACTTACTTTTACAGGAACTTTACAGGCCTGGACTTAAGTCACATTGGCCTTTGATACATCAATATTTATCAGGACACCACAGCCAAATGTAGGGCACCAAGGCTCAAAACAAGGGAGTGGCAACACTGAATTATTTTTACATTGTATGAGAACAAAATAATGACCCACAAATCAAGAGGGAAGTCAGAAATATGAGATTGTAAAACTGATAACTCAGTTTATACAGTATCAAAGTGGACACATGACAGACATAAGAGAAAGGCAGCTTGGGCTTGGAGATGAGCTTCGTTACCACTCTGCTGCTCCGTAATTAAGGTGGCAGCATAGGTAGCCAGCTATGTTGGCTAGCTGAGTAGAACATATCATTTTATAGATAGGCTGTCTATATAGTTAAATAACAAGCCATCCAATATGTAGTAGGAGCTATAGCACATGCACATTTACACATCTATTTGTGTATATATATATATATATATATAATATATATATATATATATATATATATCTATAAACAAATGCAGTTGTTAAAAAGCAGCATTTTCTAGATTTTGCAAGGTACAAACAATCTCCCCACTGACATCGGTAACTTCTGCCATAATTTTTGATGTGTACCTTGAAATTGTGAAGGTAGTAACTAAGGCTGTCAAAAGTGCCATGAAATTGAGTTCGGATATTAGCTTTTGTAATTAGTTAGCATTTGAAAATATTCAAATATCATTTGCCTATAATTCACAAAAATAAGCTCCTTATTGTCGGGCGCAATGTGCACGTGATGCTCCCTCTAAACTGGCCTGCGCGTTATTTTCCACAAGTGGGCTGTAGAATAGAGGACATCGGTGAACTTTCATACTAGGTTACTACATCTGGGGCCTCATTAATAAAACATATTTTATATCAACTGTGTGGCGCGTACGTAGAAAATCACGTCAAAGTAGTAATTTATTAAATTTCAATATGACTCAATTTGACCGTGGAAACGGTTGTGGGTCTACATCAGGTCTTCACTTGACGTATGCATGCAAGTTCATTTTATAAATGAGCCCCCTGCAGTTTCTATAGCCTCATGCGCAAATGAATAAAGCACTTTCTTGGGGATGTAATTTGCCATAACTCAGCATTTATTAATCACAATAATAGGGAAATGATTGTTTATAGGAAATGTCTGTTTATTTCTAAACACAAAAACTATTCAAACGGCTACCTGTAGCCTAAAACAACATAAACAAACTAAACAGAGTAAGTTAGTTAACTTCTTTCATCAGCCAATTTTATCAAAATCTTCAGAACAAAACAGAAACATAACCTGCCATGGGAACATTATTTAGCCTAAATTGTCCCTAGTGGCACCAGCTCCTCTGATGCTGCTGCCATTTTCACCATTAGTTTTTTATATTTTTGATGTGACAGTTGAAGTAACGTTAGCACAGGAAATGGACTTTGCGTGCATGAACATGATTCGCGGGATCCAAAACTAATATTCGAATGCTCAGGTTCGAAATTAAAAAAATATATATATATATATGTATATATATATTTTTTTTTTCGATAGTTTTCGAACTTCAAATATTTTTTGACAGCCCTAGTAGTAACTGCTGCAAACATTTGATAAATGTTTGTTTTAGTTCATATCATCTTTGCATATTAATGATAGCACTGTACCTAACTGTAGAAGTTTCCTGTTCATTATTAGATAGAGTAGGGATTGAATGGAAGCCACACTTGTGAAGAGAGCACTGTTTGGTGGGAGCAGGGTAGTAGGCTTCTGCTGTCTCTCAGGGCACTGTATTGGTTACATGCACTTCTCTTTGCTCTGTTATGTGAGCTGGCTTTTCACTGCTAGGGACAGAGAACATTCTTAGGTTTCTCCCCGAAATGACATTTAGCCTTTTCATTTCAGTACTTCACTGGCTGTCTTTTCTGTGAATGCATCTCCGAAACACTAACCCCCAGGATCACAACCATGGCAGAGAATTCCTCCTTTATTTTCAAGCACTCGCTTATTCTACAGTATACCTGTGTTTTTTTGGGATGTCTGCCTGGGGGTTGTAGTTTTGCATTATAGTATCATTAAATATTTTACTCTGCTGTGTTTCACTAGTGTATGATTTTACACGTTTGACTGCTGAAGAACTATGTTGGGACTGTAATGGGCATACCATATTTCACGACAATCAAATCCTCTAATCTGTAATATGAGTTGGTGTTATTGTGATTGTGTGTGTGTGTGTGTGAATTTGTGCGTGCGTGCATGCATGTGTATGTATGTGTGTATGTGCATGTGTGCATGCATGTGTGTGTATTCACGCATGTGTGTGTGTGTGAGTAATGTGCACCTGTGTACACTAGCACACGTGTGTGCGCATTGCCCTGCAGTAATTACAGGTGCTCCTCGCAGAGCTGAGGAGGTAACCCTATCGCCCGCTGCCTGTGGCTCAGGAGCATCTGCTGCTTTCTCCCCAGTAAAGCGCTGATGGACCTGCTGGTGGACCTCTGCAGCCAGCACCACCTGAACCCGGCACACTACACCCTGGAGCTGCTGTCGCCCGGCAGCCAGCCGCTGGCCTTCAAGCCCAACACTCTGCTGGGGGCGCTGGACGTGCACCACATCCACATCAGGGAGAAGGTGGCCGAGGAGAAAGTGGTTCGTAAGCCCCCGCCGAAAGTGCCAGAGGTAAGTGTTTTTATAGCCTGCCCTGTTTGTAAGACATGATTACCTCAGTCACATGACATCACAACCTCTAGATCATGTGAGTTCAGGCCTCACTGCTGCATTTTGAAGTAACATTGTGAATATCTCATTAAAGAGCAAATTCACTTAATTGTGCCAATCCATGTTGCTTTCTGCAAGATGTCTCTGGCTCCCATAGATGTTCTCCTGTGTTTTGGTATTGACGGAATGTGAAATAAGGTGCAACTGGCTTTGCTTCTATGGTTTTAACACTTATGTCATCACACGCTTACAATAATAACGTGCTTAACAGATACATGAAAAAAGTAATGAATTCAAATTAAATAAAATTTAAGAGACTTGAAAATGAGATGTATGAATTTCGATGTTGTCACTTTTCTGTTGTATAATAGGTATATTGGAATTGTGTGTCTGAGAAAGTGTTAATCTACTGTTGTTTCCTTTCACCTCTGATGGGAGATCTGATGCGATCAGTGTTGTGTGACCATAGTGACATTGTGCTGCATGACGTGAAGCATCTTGTTACAGGGACTGTAGTGCTGTGATTAGTCCTATGACCGCCCCCTGAATAGTGTTGTGATTTTGCGAGTGTAATTAACCCTGGAGAAAAGTTGTCCTTGTAATGGCCTGATGAACGCTATTGTAATTAGTCCTGTAATGGCCTTATTTTGTTTCCTGATATTGTACTGTAGCAGCAGGAAAGGCCTGTAACACAGGACAGAATTCGGGGGAAGGTAGGCTTGTGCTCTGCAGCTCTAAGATTATGGAGGTTGCAGTGAAACGACTATTTTCCTAATTCTCTCTTTCTTTCTGTAGGTCTCTTTGTCTGTCTCTTTAACTCCCTCACTCTTTCTCTTTCTCTCTCTCCAGTTTCCCTTGCCCTTCTGTTCTCACAGGTTGAATTTTTCATGAATCTCTTACCTTTAGTTACCATGCATTATTTCTACACTCCTCTTTGTGTCGGCTTCCCTGTCCCCCTCTGTGTCTGTCACTGTTTCTTCCCCATCTCCAGGCTATTATCCAGAGTTTTACACATCAGTATCGTAGTTTCTGTCCTTTGTGTTCATTGAATATATTGTGCTAGTATCTCCAGGAAATAAAGATAATTTTAGTTATCTTTATATATCTGTGGGTGTGATTGGCAATGTGCTGCCAATTCTGCTACTGTTAATCAGTCGCTAATGTTCATTTGTGGAATGCTACTACATTTCCCCAACATTTCAACATTGTCCAGCTAATGTTGGCGTTCAGAAGTTGCCAATCAATTTCCCCAACAACTGATAACCTATGACTGGGTCAAATGAGCCCTGTGTCTACTCCCAGTATTGGCACACTATTGAGTATGTCTAATATGGCTGACCACGTGAACATAGTCGCACATGAGTCATTGGTCTATGTTCCCCAAAAATCTGTGCATTAGGATAGGAAACTATCAGTCGCATGTTTGCCACTAAGGGCCAGCTTGAAATTGTGTTGAGCCATTGCTCATAGCCACTGGGCAGTTGCTGTTGTTGATGTGATGAAGACACCAGTGGTCTTGTACCATTCCCACATATCCAGGAAATTGTTTCTCCTTTGGGGTTTGTCCCATTTCCATTCTGTCGCCTCTGGTGCTTAATCTCTGTTTCCTCTGTGGACCTGGATCCCACTCCATACCGTCTCCATTCTAAGGCTTCATCACACCCTATCAGCGGCTGTGATTAGCCCGGATGCTGCCTATGGTGTGCCATTTCCGGAGGCCCGTACTCCTGTCCAGGTGGTCATTTATCAGTCATATATATGTGCGCTGATCACGTGTTCATGTTTGTGTCTAACAGAAGACGGTGCGTCTGGTGGTGAACTACCACGGGACCCAGAAGGCCGTGGTTCGCGTGAACCCACTGGCTCCGCTGGGAAGCCTGGTGCCCGTCATCTGTGACAAGTGTGAGTTTGACCCCGCCCACGTCCTCCTGCTCCAGGACAACATCAGCAACCACGAGCTGGACCTGGACCAGTCCCTGAGCGAGCTGGGGATCAGGGAGCTCTACGTGCTGGACCAGAGTCTGGGTACGGTCCGGACCACCCGACAATCTGCCTCTCATTTCTTACTTTTATTGTGTGGAGTTTCTCACCTTTATTGCATAAAGTCATTTTTCAGTGTAACAACCACTTTACTTAACTCTTCTAGATAGGAAAGGTGCAGCATATTTTGTACTTCTCTACACATTTGAAAATGGAAATGATATTTACACATTTGAATTTTGAGATTTTTGTAGAAAATTTCATAGATTATCTCCTCCAAAAAGACCAGTAGTCAGTATGAATTTCTCTCCATTACTTTAGTGTGCATTGGCAAGACCATATGTGCACATTTTGTCTTAAAGTTAAAATTCAATAATTGAAATTTCATTTAAACAGATATTTGCATATTTCATGAGAAGCTTTATCATATAATAATGAAAATGTGGAAAAAATAAAATGTATTTCCCGAACTGCATAGGCGTGTTAAATTTGATTATGGAATAATGGTGTCGAAATGATAATTTAAATGTAATTTCTATGCATTTTTACTCTCCAACAAGGCATTTGAAATGGCATTTCAAAGATATACTACTCTATAAATGTGGCAAAATCCAAATGGTTATCCAAATTTAAAAGGGTAAACTGCCTCTTTGCCATTCGCTACTATGCTATAAAGATGGCAAAATTCAAATGGTTATCCAAATCAAATCAAAATTTATTTATATAGTACATTTCACAAATAATTGTCACAATGTGCTTCAAAGACAACCCTGACCTAAACCCCCACACGAGCAAGCCAGCAGTGGAAAGGAAAAACTTCCCGTGACCAATAGGAAGGAACCTCGGAAAGAATGAGGTTCAAGGGGGGAACCCATCCTACTCTGGTTGGCTCAGGGTGTAGCTTTGTGACCAGCACGTTCAATCAGTCAATGTACACTTTGATCAAATTCGTGCCAGCTCGGTGACAATCCTAAGGTGACAGTCCTAAGCGGCAGACGGAAACAGAAGAGGGCAGGGTAGAGGCAGCGATGAAAGGCGGTCAGACTGCAGCTGTGGAGTCCAGACGACAACATAAACCATGTAAAAATGGACACCGCCCCTCTCATCTTATAATGCCATTAAACGCATTCACGCACTGCGCAAGAAAGGTGGCAAAATTCTGCTGTCTGACACCTCTTCAACTGAAAATGCATTCTGACGGCTCTTTTTTTGTGCTGACGTTGGACTCTGCTGCAAGGCTCCCCACCACGTCAGCCAATTGCATGTCGCCAGCCTCTTTGCACATTCACCCGGTGACTCATTTAACTAGCCTGCTATGATGCTAATTCCATTGCAAAGATAATTCAACTTTTAAGTCAGTTTTGCGCATCTATGAACCGTAACCAGCTAGCTAATAGTAACTCCACTGTAAAGACAATTCTGGTTTTAAATCTGTTTTGCTCATCTGCGAACTGCAAGCCAGCTAGCTGTAGTAACAGCACTGCAAAGGCCATTCTACTTTTGACTCTGTTTTGCATCTGTGAACTGCTTTTTTTGTAGTCTGATTAGCGCTCAATAGTGATCAACTACTTTTCTAACCTACTATCTGGCTGGCTATAGTATAAGGCTATACATTGCCAAAATCTGCAAGCATCAGCAAGGCAATACCTGACCAATTACCTGCCTGTGAGGCTGCACTAAACTTTCAAACACGTCTAGTTAACTGGGTGACTGAGCTCAGTTCACTTGTCGACTTTGCATAAGAGAAATGTGCAGAAGAGGCTGATGACATGCTATTGGGGGGGGGGGGGGGCTTCCGCTACATAGTCAACCATTGATTTCAGTTGAATTTTGCCACCTTTTTTCTTTTTTGCATAGTATGTGAATGTCTTTAAAAGCAAAGATGAGAGGTGCTGTTTCCGTTTTTACATTTGGATAACCATTTGAATTTTGTCTCCATTATAGCATAGTGTGTCTTTGATAATGACATTTCAAATGCCTGTTTAGAGAGTGAAATGCAGTAACATGTCAATGCAGTTCGGGAAATACCTGTTCATTTTCCACTTTGCATTATCATTTGAATGAAGCAACTCATGAAGTGTGCAAATGTTTAAATCTCAATACTAGTACAAGAAATGGCAAATGAACATGGAATTATTGAACATGAATTTTTAAATTGTGACAAAATGTGCATATATGGGGTGGAAAATCTACCTTCATATGTAGAATAACATTGCCGTTTTACGTGTTTTACTTTCATTTGAATTTTGCCTGCGACATGCTTCCATATAGAACAGATAGTTTCACTTTCTTTTTTGCAATACATCTTTGAGCATTTGCAAGGTGATATTTGTTATCCAATTTCATGTTAAACATCAGTTAAATCTGATAAAGAATGAGTTTAGAGAGCCTAGCAGATATCTGCAGAATTCTGTAACTGTGCAGTGTGCTAAATATTGTTAAAATCATCTGATTGCTTACAGTTCTTCAACCTAAAATGGCTTCCGCACCTGCTCTTAATTACTCAGGTATAGTCCTGTCTGAAGCCAGATTTGCTGAATCCCTGTAGCCATGTTGCCTGCTGGTGACAGCAGCCAGTGTTCTGAGAATAACCCTGCTGTGCTGCTCTGCCTGTACTTACCTTTGCATAGGACCTGCCCATGTTTATTAAAGATGTTTAATAAAACATGGCAATGGTTTGCTCTTATTTATGTGTACTATACTGTATATATGTACATATATGCATATTGCATATCCATGTATATCAATATTTTGTTATGTGATCTTTTTTAAGGCATCCATATATCAGCACAAAGATTTCACATACTTGTTTAAGTATGTGTCTTTGTTTTTGGATTTCTGATATGATATTCATTAACTAAAAAAGTGGAATGGCAACAGGTTTTTCAGTGTGATTTGGGAGGGAAGCATCCTATATGTAGTAAACTGTCACATTTAATCGCTTGAATTCCTGCCACCGCCACCCCCCCCCCCCCCCAGTCCCCCCAGTCCCCCCAGTCCCCCCGCTCTGCATCCAGTAGTAGGCTGATGTGTGTGTCCGCTATTGTGAAGTCTAGTAATGTACAGTCAGTGCTGTAGCATTTAGAACTGCTTTAGTTGTGGCCCCATCTACTGTTAGAAATTGGCACCTAGAACTGGTGACTATTACACTGATGTCAGGAGTTCTTGATTCTAACACATTTAGCTAAACAGTTAACTTCATGAACTAAAGTCTCTGTGGCTTCATGTAATGGAAACATTATATGATGTTGAAGCTGTCGGGTGTCCTCTTATGGCCTGTCTGTATGAAGAATTCCTCTTGCTGTACCTGGATTTTGCCTGGAGGAATACAGAATAAAGGACAAATGAGGGTTGACATACATACTGTAATGCTTCTCAATTTGATTCAGAAAGACCATGACCCAGCTTGTGTATTTCTGAAATTTCCTGCAATCTCTCCCACAGAATCGATACACTCCAACACCTTAAGTATTGGCAGAGGTCAGAAGAGAGGCCTCCTGGGATTCTTCAAGTTCAACCGGAGGAAAACAAAGGTACAGAACCCTCTCTCATCTGGTGCTGGCCCAGACATCTTTCGCAGGGCATGCACCATCTTCGCAGAATGTCCACAGCCTCCAGTCTAGTTGTTCTAAGGCTACCGGACTGGATTTTTAAAAATGCAGCGGGAAACAAAGACTTGTTATTGGAATGAAAGCAGGCTGTGAGTTGGCCATAGCTGCACCACTCATTTCAGTAATAATGTTGTTAGTAAGACCAGATGTAGCGCCAGTTATACTCATCGCTGTATATTCTCCTGACGTTTCAGTTGAATGTGTTACATGTTTTTTCATTATTAATGCAACATTGTGTGGGAAGTGTAGCTGATTCCTAGAAGTTCTGGCTACTGTTATGTTTTTGACTGTTCACCGTGAGTTTGTAGAGGTGTGTCATGACACACAGTACCTGTAGAATGCTCAGTTGAGCTCATCTGTGTGTCCTTGTGTAGAAGTGGAATAAACTACATTTTTGGAGGGTTCTCAAAGCAGACTAGTTATATTTGCCAGAGGGGAAATGTTTAGTTAGGAAGTGTATTTGCCTCGCCTTACTACATTTTGAAATGGATGACTTGTCAGTTAACTGAGAAGTGGAAGTGAATGCCTTCTTTTTATTTGTGTCCGTTCTAACCCTGAAATATAGAGACATACTGGGCTGTATCAGTATTAACTGTATCAATAGCCATACCAATTTTGCATGTTCCTCGGCAGCATAAATGTGGTCTGTGATGTTATTTGGGATAGGAACTCTCAAATTTGCACTGCTTGACAGAGTTGAGTCTTGTATGTTTAGGGGCAGTGCAGTTGTGCTTTAACATGTAACACGCATGTGCCATGTAGCTGCTGTGCCTGCCCTGCATGTCAGCTGTGTGTTGCTCTTTCAGACTGAAGAGCACACATCTGTGGACATGGAGGCTGATGATGATAATAATGTTGAAAGCTCAGAGAGCTACTGCAATGTGAGTACTAACTCCTGGGTCTGCTTCCTCAAACTTGCATGCAGTTTGCGGGTCATTAATTATAGAAAATAACATCAGTGTTTTTGATTCAGGGAATATTAACACATTCAGTCACACAAAATGGCTGTCTCTTTCGCTACCCAATGGGTCTGTTTAATTTTGTGGCTCATTATTCCTTTAGTAGAAAAACACAAAGACTTCATATCTGTCAAAAATCAAATTGGTGTTCAAGGCCTAACCTATTAATCAATACAAAGTAGAAATTGGATGCTTTTCTTTCTAAGATTAATTGTAGATATTTATTTTCAAATGTTGATTTAAAAAAGTGCCTGAAGTATACAGCTCACACTTTCAAATGTAGACTGCAACTTGTGTAGGCCTAAATGCACAATGTTGCATTGTATTACAGTGCAACCGCTGAAGAATTTGGCAAAGCACTGTATGTTAATGGTGTGAACACCACCTTCTGGTAGATCTCAGTACTTTTAAATGCTCCTCTTGGATCCCCTAGATGGCAGTATACCCAAACATGTCCTAGGTTTCGAATCTATTTCCACGAACTTTCTTGAATTTCACAAATTGAAATTGAGTACAAGTCTTTCATCATTCATATATATGCAGAGTTTTGTTGTTCTGGTAGGCATGTATCTTTTCTCTGATAATGCATCAGGCTAGGCTATCACCACCAATGGATATATGATGCCACACCCTCAGCTCATGTGAGTTACTTGTAGCCCTGGTTCTGCTGTTAACAGGTTGGACATCTCTCTTGGTCAATACATCCACTAAGCAACCTGTTTCTTCATCACTCTCCATCTCTGCCACTGACAGTTTCCTTTCACCTTCGCTCTCTGAAAAGGTTTCTCGAGTATCAGGGAAAGCGCAGTAATTAAGCGAGCTGTTCTTTTACACAGTTGTGCTCTTGTTTCATACAGAGAGACTGAGTTTTTCCAGAGACAGAGGCACATTTTGTAAACATGACCCGGCTGGTCTGATGCTTGATACGAGTGGATATTATAGACTATGCTCACTCACAACTTTGGCTACATTGGTGGTTGTTATTTAAGCAGTTAGCATTGGCCAATATATGAATAGCCAGTGTTGCCTTTCTGACAGGCCCAAAACTATTTCTCACAACAGGTATCATATATGCGCATACTTAAGTTATGGCAGGAACAAATTTGCCATATTTCAACTATCGGCACTGTTGCACACCTTTAAACCTAAAATGACTTGTAGGGACACACCTTCATAATGTATAATGTATATTATACATATATGCACTTCATAATGTATGATGTACATTATACATATATGTATTTCGTAATATGTAGAGTTTTGCATAGCCAAACAGCTACCTAAATATTACGGGTGAAATAGCGGCGTTCTTCTTGGTCCTTAACCTAAAGTTTGTTGATGAAAATGATTGGGCCAGTATTGGGCGAGTGTGTACTGACCTATGCTTCCACATTGGTTGATGTAGAGAACTGTTCTTTTTTGACAAAGAGATGGAAGAAGAGAACTGTCTAAACGGAAAGGTGTATGTGAAACAGAAATGTAGAATTGTTCTGTTCCTCACAGAATTGTTCTGAACTCTTCTTTTGCACAGAATTTTAGGGACCTGTTATTTTAGGGACGTGTAGAAAACTACATGTAGATTGGAAGAGCTGTTCTTTTGTTCAGTAGTTGAGAGAGCTCTCCTGAAAGATGCTGGGCCTGCTGCTGGTTTGTATTGTCATAGACCCTGGGTTGTTGTCTTTTGTAAGGATTCTGCAAGTAATTGCATATGTTTCGATGAACCCTCTCAAATGTAATCATCAAGGACCAGAGGCCTCATCTGCTTTCTAAACTGAATCAAATCTATTATATAACTTGCGGCTGGCAGTTATTTATTTGTACATTCCGTTCCAATAGCTGAAACACAAATGTACTCTGATTAATGTCTGTTATTGAAAAGCTCCTTCATTTCGGGGTCTGTTTGCTTTAGCTTCCAGGAACCAAATATGGAGCAAGAGGATGGGAAGTATGTAGTGAAACACTGAGAATATTAACCGTTTGCCTTTACTAATTGCTGCACATAACCAGAAGGAAAGAGCATGGTATGAAAGGTTCAGGGTGAATTGCTGGCATAGCTCCGAACATTACCCAGACGAGAACCTGAGAATAAAGACCAAATTAGATTTAAGTAGTGCAGTGACAAAGCCAAATGACTGTGCATTGGCAGAACAATGTGTGTGTGTGTGTGTGTGTGTGTGTGTGTACATGAGTGAGAGAGAGAGAGTCTACATTCATATTGCAGCACCTTTAAAGGACCACAAGATATTTCAAAGCAAGAGGGATTATTTAAATCAACCCACACCAGTATGTAGAGCCCACCTTAGTAATGTGGTCACCACAGAACATTGGTTTAAAATCTAATTTCAAAGGTGGGATCCTCTACTGCACATTGTCCGTGTTACTGCACTGATGCATTGGTGTTATACTTTGTAAATGGTAAATGGACTGCATTTATATAGCGCTTTTATCCAAAGAGCTTTACAATTGATGCCTCTCATTCGCCAGAGCAGTTAGGGGTTAGGTGTCTTGCTCAAGGACACTTCGACATGCCCAGGGCGGGCTTTGAACCGGCAACCCTCCGACTGCCAGACAATCGTTACTCTGAGCATGCGCCTTTGTCAGGAAGACTGCTTCTAACATCCTGGTGTGAAGCTAGCAAGGCACTTCAACAGCAACTGCTGAGCCTTGTCAGGTGCCGAATCTTCTTGACTGTAGTGTTGTGCTGATCTAAGACTCGGCTGTAGATCATATTGGCTTGGCGTTTTGGGCAGATAGCACAGACACAAACTATCGCTGAGTAGATTCCAGCTGTGTGGTGTGTGCACCCGGTCTCTCCTCCCTTTGCAGCGACTGTGCGCTTATGCAAGGTTACATAAGCCTTTGGCAGAAAGGACCTTCCCCAAAGCCTGGCTCTGTTGGCAGGCTCAGGGCCTTTCTCTGGCTTCTCTCAGGCTGCATGGAAACCATCCCTTCACTTTTTCCATCGGCCCCTTGACTTGCTTTGTGGACGAGATTGCTTTCCCGTCTGGTGTGAGATGGAGAAACATCCAGAGCTCTCATGTCTCTGATGCTTGGTTTTATGATCTCAAGAATCTCAGCATTCTTTCTGTGAAGAGGAGACCGCAGTTGTGGTTGTCTCGGTAAAGAAGCAGTCTTGGTCGTTGTTGTGTCTCAAATAACCAAGATAGATTTGTCTTTGAGGCGGGGTTATGGTTGAGTATGTGAGGAAGGAATCTCAGTAATGTGATCAAGAGACTGCAGTATCATGGTTATATCTATGATTAGGGGGCCACGGTCGTGGTTCTGTTCACTCAGTCTCACAGAGGTGGTGTATAAGCCTAAGGGGGAGGAGCACAGATGACTCAGCAGAGCATTACATTACAAGCATTTATCTAGAGCGACACTTCATCATCCATTCATGCAGCTGGTGTGTACTGGTGACTTCCTGTGAGCTGCTGGAACAGTGAAGAGAAGTGTGGAGCTGAGAGCTTCTTGGGCACAGAGCACAAACAGACAAACAGACAACAGTGTAGCTGTTGCACATTTAAGAGCCCATTTGCTTGATGCTGTTGTGTCCTTTTTAAATATGACTGCTTTTCGTTTCCCCTGTGTTGTTGGAGGGAGAGAGGTGAGTTATCTGAATAATTGGCGGAAGTGTCCTGATTGTGACGTCACTTCTTGTCTCTGGTAAACATCAGAAAAACACAGCAACAGGAAGGGTTCTACTGCTGATGAATAAAATGTGTTTTGGTTACTGTTCCTAGTTACTGCTGCTCACAGTCCCTCCTTATTTCTTTCCTTATTTGTTACAACCCTTTCCATCTCTTACTTTGTCTTATTCTCTCCATTTCTTCCTCTGAATTGATGGTATTAGTGGTTTGTATCGACAGAAGTCTCCCTTGCTCGCTCAAAATTACATTCATCTGATGAAAGATAAAACTTTGTAAACATACAACCTTGTAAACAATATTGACTGTTCAGCAGTGGGATGTAACTACATAGACTTTACTATTTTTTATTTGTACTCTATTTTATCAAGAAAAGACATATTGTACCTCATGACATTAAGCTGGAATGTCAGGGGAGAATGTCATATGTCTATACTGTCACCATTCTACGGTGCAGTGTGTAAAATTACTGAATGAAACAGTCCAAAGTGCATTGACAGCACGCTACCTTCCCACTGTCCATTTTAATGCATGCCAGTATTACCACAGAAGAGAGGCAAGCAAGAGAGGCCTCCTTTCACCTTTTCTTCCTCTACCTCTCCTTTTTTCCTTACCACCCATCTTCCTTCTGCCGATCATGATTGTTTTCATATGCTGGAGCACTTCCACACATGTCATTCTGCCTTGTATCACTTGGTTACAAAATTTAATTTGACATTTATTCACCAATTTGCTGGTGGATCTCTATCACTTCACCTGCCTGCAGACTAGCTTGCGGCACTTGCTGGTCTGACTTGTGTGCTGCAGAATTTGATTGCAAATCCACCTCTTTGGGAGAGGACTAGATTTCCCTATACTCTCCAGCCAGTATTTACATTTTGAGCAAACCGCTGTTGTCTCTAGTTGATTAAACATTTAGCTCACAGGTAAATCTTTGCCTTCGAATATATTGCTGCTCACAATTGTGCTGTCTGCCTATTTGTAGACTGGTTTGATTAAAGTGTGTTTGATTGATTAAAGTGCGTTTGAGGGAAACTGGCCAATGTGGCTGCAGTCATTGGGGCCACCTGACGAGTCTGGCCCCTGACATTTACATGCAGACCTTTATTCACCACCAGGAGTAAGAGCAGGAAATCACAGTCCTGTCTGAGACCAGGCCAGCACTTTTAAATCACCTGACCTTTAAATGCCACCGAGTGGAGAGCCAGCCAGTAGTGGTGTGTAAATACCAGGAAATACCCTAACCTGCCTGTCCACTCCCCCACCCCCCCAGGTCCCTGCTATGACAATTAAACCATGTGGCCGTGCAAGCTATGTGACATGTAGTAAAATAAAGTAAAATACGCCACACTGTTACCCTGTAAAAATGACACATTTATTGTTAAAATCCCATTCAGCCCATTTATCAACCCAGTAATTTCCATTCTAGTCAACTTTAAGCATTCAGCCAGGTAGAATGTTGAGATAAGCGAACACATTGGCCAGCATGGAAAATAAAGTAGAATGTGCAAGAAAGAAAACCCATTTATATGCAACAACTAATCCAATCACTTCCCCAAAACAATCAGCAGCAATCATTCATTGACTTGTGTGTCAAAATTCAAATCTGTTTTTTTTTTGTGATTAAATGGATTCTTTAGATGAATTGCTGTGTCCCAACTTTGTATACATATTTATGTGTGTGTGTATGTGTGAGTGTACACATGCGTGTGCATGCATATTTAATTGTGCGAGAGACAGAGACTATGTCTTCACGTGATTCTGGGAGTACACAGGTATATAATGACAGTTCCTTCACCTTGCTGTCCTGTGTATCTCCAGGGTGTCCCTGCTGCCCCCTGCAGGCTGTTCGTGGAGGCTCGGCCCAGCACTCTGGGGCAGTCCCAGTCTGTCATGAACATCCCCAGAATGTCCCCCAAAGTGGAAGTGAAGAAGCGGCAGGCTCCCCTGCCTCCTCAGGCCCTGCCCACGCTGTCGCAGGCTCCAAGCTCATTGGACGGTTTCCAGGTGAGAGGGCAACACCTCAGCATATGAAATCTTTCATTTACCAGGTGCGCACAGAGGTGGGAATTCACACCCCTCTGAGAAGCCAAAGGAGAGGTTTCATAGTGTGTTCTTACTCCTTTTCTTGCTTCGTCATTCCATAGCTTTGGCTCTCTCATCATTCTATCATGGTGTTTATCAAATTTGTACATCATATTTTCTAAATTAGAGGCATATTTCCTCACTGTTGTACTGGGATGGTAATCCCACTCATGAGTAACTGCCCACAGTGCTGTTGACGCTAACAGTGTGAGAGAATACAGGTGTGTGGGCTGTTCTGTTAAGGGCAGCGGGGAATCTATTCAGAAGCACAGGCTATTAGCTGTAGTTTTCTTATTTCTGAACACAGGAAAGCGTGGCGCTGTCAGTCAGTGCTTCAGTGTTACACGTTGCAAGGCACACATTACAGGTCTGATTTCCTGTCTCCATAAACACAAGACCTCTTTTTTGCTCTTCTCAAACGTCTTGTAAAAAGCACTGTTGCCTGACGCTGCGATTGGTATGAAACTCGAGGAAGTTGTCAAATCCACCTTCCCCGTTTCAATTTCACCTCACGTCACCTCTACAGCAACAGCTCATTGGTCCTTTCAGCCCCTGTAAATAAAAACAGGGACAGCTCATTGGTCCTTTTACTTCCTCATTATCTCTATTGAGATACCCATAGACAGACCTTTAGAACCTGAATCTGTCTTATGTAGTTCATTGCATTATCATTTAGCTTAGTTTTGAGAAGATATTAAAATATGTTTAAAATAAATTATGTTTATCTGTATTTATCATTTTGCATTTGTTGATTATGTCCCGTTTTTATAAATAGTGTTGAAGCAATGTTAAAAGTGTACATGCAACATATTTATATATATATATAAAATAATGTACACCTAGTGAGCTATATTTTCTTGAATACTGGCAAATTTCAATCAGTGATATCAAGACGTTCTAAGTAAAGATTAAAATTTCCCTGAGCGGTTCACTCCATGAGGGGTGCATGTGAAAGAACCAGAGGTTCCGTCTGGCCAAGATTATTTTTTTGGGTTGGTGTTTCATTCCTTGGGTGCAAACCATCATGAATTTGCCTTTGATCATACGATTCACAGGCAGTAGCAGGTCTGCTGTTCCTCTCAAGACCATGTGCATTGATTTGTGAAAACGCTTGTTTGTGTGTTGAACAGAATCCCCTTTTGAGATCATATCAAACTTTCCTTCAGGGCAATCATGAGACAAAATAATGCAACACTATACACAGCAGTCTCCCGGGCAACAGAGGCACTAACTGCCAAACTCTTACATCAGAATATTTTAGCCTGTAGTACATTTTACATGAGAGATGTTTTAAACTGTTGCAGCTCATTACAATCGCAGGGTTGGTTATGTGGTTAATGATTGCCAAAGAGTATGTGTTCATTATGCCAGAAAGAAATACAGTTACTCATTTTGCACCTACTCCCAAAGTGTTGAGCAGACGTGCCGGACTGAAATGCTACCTCTTGTGTGTACACATGAAACTTCCTTATCAGCTGGTTTGCTTTTTGATAAGGGCTGATGGTGTACAGAAGGTACTGGAACATGTCATATATTTAACTTTTGGTGTTTTGAGGAAGTGGGTCTGTTCAGTCTCAGTTTGATACCGTGCCTCAATAGCCTGGGATAACCTGGAAGTGGGCGGGTCAGGACAAAGGGCACCGGGACCTGGTCGAGCCTGGTTTGGTCCTCAATTAGGTCACCTAAAATCCTCCAGGGTCAGCTGCTCTAACATGCAATATCATTGAAGAACATGTTCCACGTGGAACTTATTTTAAAATGACAAAGAATTGACATTCAGTTTTGAAGCAAGGATCAGGACAAAATATGGCCATTGCTAAGATTTCACACTAATATCCTGCACCCTACCACAAGCCGAAACCAAAGTTGTTTTACGCCCAACTCAAAGTGTGTACTTAACCTGTGTTCTAATCCTGGAGTCGGGGCGCTTGCTCTTGGTGTGGTAGCTCCTCTACATGATGCTTTTGAGAACCTGAATGTGTATCCGAAAAGTTCATAAAGAGGTAGTGTGTGTTGGAAGAGTTCAAAGAATGGTAATGTGTATTCAGAAAAGTTTGGAGCACCACAGTTTGCTTCAGGAGGTTTGGGAGAACTTAAATGTGTTTAGCAATAGTTAGGCGAACAAGTGTTTCAGAAGAGTAAAGAAGGTGTTAATGAGTCTCGGAACAGTGAGGAGAATTTCAGCTGGAGAGTTAAGAGAATATTAATGCGTTTCAGAAGAGTGGAGTGGAGGATGCCCCCCCCCCATTCTTCTTTTCCCAGATTGCCACTAATGATGTGCTTGATGCTCTACATAACAGACACAAAAAAATCAACAGGGACAGGCCTGCTCTGTTAACTTACAGTTCCCCTTACTGCCGTACCACCGACCCACATTTTTTATCCTAACATTACCGAAGAGCATATGAGTATATTTACTCCGCATGCACAGCTGTATTTCTGTTAATGAAACGCAAATAATCAGAGAACTGCATTGTCTTTTGCTCGCTCCAGCCTTCATGTGTCTGTAAATGTGGATGTTCCCACAGAGGGTGCAGAATATGAGAGCATTATATACGTGCAATAACCTAAAAAGACTGAGATTTCTAAAAACTGGCAACAATTGTGTGAGGTGTGACTGATCATCTTTTTAAGGCATTTGAAACCCAAGTGTAAACTGAGCTGGGCAAAGAGTATTATCACTCCTAAATGCCTAGTTAGCGTGTTGCCAGGAAGTCACAGGCTGGAAATTTTCAGGAGTGGACTGAAAGGGTATTTTATATTTTAGAACTTATATAGCTGAAAATGAATCAAGTTAATTAAACTTAACGTATTGAAGCTATGTAATGATACACTTTTTTATCTGAATGAAAGAAGACATAACAGTCCTACAACATCAGTTATTGTCCACATTCAGTTTTCTTTCCCCTTGCTCATTCCAAAGAACTTGCTACAACTGCCATATCTGCAGATTCTGCAGTTTGCCTCTCAGTGAACCTTTTGGCTACCCTTGGCTATTTCTTTCTTAGCATGGATCTCTTGTCAAGTATAAACCTAGTCATGCCACAGATTGCATAATATTTCCACACAATGCAATAATTGGCTCCCCAGGTCTGATTTTCTGTGATATATTGACTCTTGGCCCTGCATTAGAGAAAAGCTGCCAAACCCCCCCCCCCCCCCCCCAAACTAAACAGCGCCTTTTCTGTCCTCCATGCTTTCCCGGGAACTGCTCTGCCGCACATCTGTCAGCATCCTGTCATCTCAGCCAAGTCAGTCTCATGATGGATTGAAATTGCAAGCACCACCCAAACTAACACCACCCCAGGGATGTATATTAATCAGCAGGAAAAAATATTGATCGCATGTCATCATCCAGGACCATCCCTCAATATTACTTTTGTCCACTGCCAGGAGTATTTGTATTACAGAACAATCAGAGTGCTTATCAAGCTGTTTCCTTTCCCTGGAAAAAGAAAAAAAAATTCTTCCCCCTATTTCAACTGAAAAAAAATTTACTTGCAGTGGATGTCCTGTTCTTAGTTCTCGATTTAAAAAAAATAAAATAAATAAAAATAAAAAATTCTACTCACACTAAGAGGCAAGAGGCCAAAACAAATTATTCTTAAATTCTGTTCTTTTTTTATATATTATACATAGTCCGTTTTTTATGTTTTAAATATATTTTGTGTTTAATTAGATAAAGGTAATTACTACCTGGGCTTGAACTTCAGTAAAATGAAAAATAATGCATGAGGGATAATCCAGGGCCTTAAAAAACAAAGTGAGACCAGCTGTCCAATGAAGTCTGTTGAATTTTCCTGATTGAGTTGTCATCTTAATGAATGGCAACCCTTATCTTTCATATTATAAGCTTGATGGTTGTAGTGACATTTTTCTCTTATGACCTCTTAATTTCCTGTCTCCTAATTTGTGGGTTGATGAGAGAAGAAAGTGTTGCAGGATTACTTCTTTGCCATTGGTTCAGTCTGATTCTTATGGTGGTAAAGGCCCTCTCTCCAAGGAGGACTGATGAGGACTGACCATTGTGTGGTTGTTAGTGGTGAATCAGCGTTGTCAGGTGACATTGCTGTCATTTAGCCTGTCTTGGTTATTTAGGACAACTTGAAGTACATAAGTACAGAACATAGTGGAAACAAGTACAGTAGAGAAAAATAAATGACATGCTGTCAGTAACCATTGTAATAAGAATGCTAGGCTCATCTGAACTGTTTGTATGGTCAACTAACACACATGTTCAAAGTATTTGAACTATTCAACATTAATATATTCTGTAAAGTCAGTTTTGACAAATTTCCATTTCTGAATGTTATGTTAATTTTAATGTTTGTATGTTATGTTAATGATAAACTGATGTGGTTGTTATGGATCTGTGTGGTTCTGTCTCTTGTAGACTTGTATGGTTCCATTAGTGATAGACCTGTGCTTGCAGTGGACCTGTGTTCAGTTCTGTTTGTGGTGCATCCGAGGATGGACCTGAAACCAGAGAGTGAAGATGTCAGACTGCCAAGAAGACTAATTTTAGCCTGTTAGATTCTCTTGTTTTAATTCCGTGTTGATTGATAGCTTACTACCACATGCTATGGGAAGCTTTCATGTGCTGTTTTTGATTTTGCTTTAGACATTTGAAAATATATAGACATGCCAGACAAGCTCATTCCTGCACACTGTTGGGAAATCATAAGATTAGCAGTGAAAAAGTACACACTCTCATTGATCATTTATATGAATCATGAAAAAGGGTGCTGCTTTGCTGGGATAGCATTTAGAGGGCCACAAACAAACTTTGGGGTTGGGGAGTCAGTTGCTTAAATGTGTGGTCTATTTATTAGAAGTACTTTGTACAGTAAGGAACCTTTAGCCTACTTACTGAACTGTCATACTTTTATTAAATCAAATAGGCTTTTCCATCTTTCAGTTATTTGGTGGAAGTTCACTGATTACTGGTCACAGAAACCATCTGGCTAGTCTCTGCCTAAATTCAATAAATCAGCATTTGCTCCTGAAAATTGATGTGTGTTAAGTAACAAAGTAATTTGGGAACACAACTACTAATTAAGATGCATTAGTGCACTCCTAAATTCTTCAACTTCGGAGCATGTGTTCTCCTTGGAAAGAATGATAGCATAGAGCCCTGCATCATACAACTTTCTAACCGTTGTCTTTGTGACTGCAATGACATGCATAAAGGAAGTTTTGTAATGATACTCGATAGCAACTTTTACCTTCATCCAGACGTTGGATCTGTGACCACTGACCCATGACCCTTCTGCATATCCTGTTCCAAGATGAGCTCCAGCTCCCCCAGCTCCTCCCAGCAGAAGAAGAGGAAGGCTCCAGCCCCACCCCCGACCCCGGTCCCAAGCATCGCAGCGGAGGACACTGCGTCGGAGATTAGTCACAGCACGGAGGACTCCGAGCCCGTAGGCTCCATCTGCAGCAGCAGCAGCAGCTATATGGAGGTCACAGAGCCCGCCCCCAGCACCACGCCCGAGGAAGAGCCCGCCCCCAGCACCACGTCCGAGGAAGAGCCCGCCCCCAGCACCACACCCGAGGCAGAGCCCGCCCACAACACAAAGCCCAAGGCAGAGCCCGCCAGCCGCAGCACACCCAAGGCAGAACCCACCAGAGCCACTGCACCTGAGGAGACCGATTCTGCTCTCAACCTCAAACTGGAGGAGATGGAGAACAACCGGCACAGCACCATGGGTAAGTCTGCACGTCTGCTCCCCCCCCCCGACTGTGCTAGCGTACCGGTGTGTACAGGACGCCTGTACCTGTACAAGTCCCCTGTACCGTGATGTGCAAAAGTCTCACCTGTGAGTTTCCCCTTACATATGTGACAAAATAATGCTAATTGCACCTTTAAAACACACCCAGTCTATACTTTTTACAATTCGTGACACAGTCATTTAACCTGGGGTTGTATTTTTAAATACTTTACATTGGGCTTTTTGGTCACCATTTTGCTTTTTGATCATTGTCTTGCCTGTCTGTCTATATCAATTCACTGTTCACCTCACGTTCATCTCATGTACATCTCATATTGAACTTATTTGGTAGATTTGCCTTGTGTTGGCCCTCATGTAAAATGAATGTCCCCCTGGACAGGATACTCTCTCATACATTCCCACTGTGTGTAAAGAATATAAAGAATAGAGATTGCAGAAACCCTTTTCACCATGGAAGATCACAATGAGACTTACTCAGTCTATGAGCTGACTGCTTTTGGGCATTGGGGGATTTCTCGTTCCTTTTGCTCACAGAGGCAGATTGTGATCAATGTGTTTCTGACTCCTGACACTCTGTAGTGGGTCCGGTCTAAACATATTCAGATCTCCCCTCCAAATCTGGGTCACAAACAGGCGCCTGGATCCGTCCCACTTGTTGGCTGACGAAATGGAATGAGTCATGACCTGAGAGACACAGAATCCCTCTGCTGGGCACAACCTGCCCCTGTTCACACAGGGGCCATGACACTTGGCTGCTAATCGTACGACTGGCATTTGGAACAGTCTGTTCCCAGTAAAGCAGGCAAAACAGCAGCACTCCCCCACCGCAGAGCAGAGCTGGCTGACTGTAGATGGCATGTTCATACATATCCCATCAGGCCCTGCTGTACTGGCCGTTTCAGTAGCATGTGTAGTATAAGGGTATGAATGGATAGTATAACGTGGGTTACTCCATTCTGTCCCATTTCCTGAAGGTTAGTGAGAGAGCTTGTTCACCTTCAGGCTACTCTGAATCAGCGAAGTGGTCCTATAGTCACTGGCAACCATTAGCAAGCCCTTGGAGATTATCTGCAGAACATGTAGGACTGCCAGAAAAGTGTAAGCAATGCTCAACACCTATTTAAGTATAAAATACAATTACTATTCAGTATTTCTATTACATTAACCATCTGGTTTTAGCCAAGCCATTTATAAAAGTGTATTTCACGCTCCCAAAGGAGGAGGTCTGCAAAATTAGGCTGGCCTCTGTCATCATGTCCTGTGAACCTAAACCAGGTTCTCTCCTGGAGAGCCACAGGGCTTGCTGCTCTTCACTTTCATTTTTTAACACCTGAACTGCTTGTACTGCTCAGGCTTCTAGTTAGTGTAACATATAAAAGTTCTGAAAGGGCTGTGGGAATCCCCAAACAGACGATGAGCACTGTGTGCGTGCTTGTGCGTGCGTGTGTGTGTGTGTGTGTGTGTGCGCGTGTGTGTGAATCATATCCCTTTCCCTTACTCCTAGAAACTAGTTGAGGCCTGTTGTGCTAATATGTGGTGAGGGGATTAGAGGCCAGTGACCACAATCATTTGTGATTCATTTATGTACTGCTCTAGGGTTAGAGAGATGGGCTGCCCAGTGTCCAGCTATTCTTAAGACAAGCAGGGAAAAGCTTAAGGCTTTCTGAGTAGGCTTTAGAGGTGCTGTGTCCTCCCTTTCTCGCTTTGTAATTAAGAAATCTGAAGATCAGTCATAAATACTTCTGACAAACAGTAAAATTTTTTTTAAAAAAGTGGAATTTAGTTTCTTTTCATTAGTTACATCAATAAATAATGAGTCATTATTTTTTAACAGATTTGATCTTTCATCTTTCAATTAATTTAATTTGATTTTTTTTTCATTTGTTCCTTCAGTGGGCAGAAGAGTGGCCATATATTCATACAGTATATATTTATCCGCACTCTCACCTCGGGCTGCAGAAAGGCTAGAACCGCGCCTGGTAACGGTTCAAAACGGGCAGACCTTATCAAAGAGAATTGTTGTGCGGGCTAGCCTACGTGGGAGAAAATGCCCTGTGTTACCTTTGAACAGGGCTGCTGCTGTAAAACGGGCTTTAGGCACACATAAATCCCAAATAAATAAAGAGTACTCAAGTAAATACAAGGACAAATCAGCTTGTAATTGTTTAGAGAAAAAAAAGATAAAGTCCCACCCTACTCCAGAGACACTGTGTGACTATCACCAGCTATCATAAACAAATGGGCTGAAATGCACATCGGTCTGGGAGCTGTGCACATTGTTATCTCTGTACAGAATAAACAGAGGATAAGGAGTACTGAATTGGGAGGACCTGCTGCCTGTTGCACACTGTTTCCTGAGGCAGGCCTTTCCCCCAGTGCTACAGTTTGCAATGTATTGATTTCTTTTTCAGAGAGTAATGTGAAGATATCATAATAATTGTGAATTAATTATTACTTTTCAAAAGTAAATTAAGAAAAACACGTGGTTTTACCAAGGGGGGGATTGTGTCAAAAACCATTTGAGTTGCGTCAAAAACCATTCGGGTTGATCTGTTGAGGAAAGCTGCCGATATAATCTTTCATTCCCCTGTCCTAAACAGACACAGGAGACTTCTGACTGTTTTTAGGCCTCTTTATTCACTGTGGGCTGTCCTATCTGATGAAAAGAGAGCTAATCTTAGGTTTATTCTCATCTTTTCAGTAGACTGCTGACAACATGGTGTATGTCATTGCAATCTGTCCACAGTTACATCTCTCTTCGTAGGGCTGTCACTGCCATGTACTTCCTTGCCGTCATAATGGTTGGGCCCCCGTGGAAATGTTTCCCTCTCATGCCCGCTCTGAACGATTTGAGCTGCTCCCTCACTTCCTGAGTCAGCAGGAAGAGATCTGCTTTCCTTGTAATTGCGTATATACTGTGACACAGCCATTACATCACCCTGCCACCTTCCGCCCCCTCCTCCCCGTACACCAGTCCACCACATCCTAGGCCTTCCGACTGTGAAGCATTTGCACTATGACGTGGTCACTTCCCTGCCAACACCAAAAGTGCTGCTTCAAATGGTGATCTCTATGAAGAAACTCTGTTCTACTGCCACAGAATTTTTCCATTTAGCTTCTCATGCTATCTAGAATCTCTTAAGTATAAAATAAGTCATTATAAACAGGCTGCTATGTTATCTGTATATCGGCAAAGAGACGGTGGCAGTGGGAGTGAGAAACAGGAGCAGAGGCATTGAAAGATCAAAACGGCACAGGTGCCTGTTATCTGCTGTGGCAGCGGTGATAAGGGCACAACTTTTTGTTTTCTTTACAAATGAAAACAGCACCCTGGTGCTCACCCCACGGGGGTAACTCACTCACTCACACACAGCTGAGGGCCAATGCCCTGATCTCAGTTCAGCTCACTTCAAAAGAAAAGCCAGTGTGGAGCGCCACCTGAATGGCACCAATCTTCTGCTGCTAGGAAGGAAGTTATGCATTTATGCTTTTCTGAGTGTGATGATTGCGGGAATTAAGTTATAAACTTTCATAGGCTAAATATCAAAATTGATTCATTTAATTGTGCAAATTGCTTTGGTCTCATGCAGTTTACGAATAGCAGCATTTAGAACCCTAATCCTGTCTTTGTTTCTAATGTTTAACTATGGCATGGATTAGACAATGTATTGAGTGTAATTCCAATACTCGCTCACTGCAATCTCACCGAAGGATCAAAACTGTCTCAGGACAGCTTTCTTTCTGTAGACTAACTCATCTGAAGTCAGTTTTCAGGCACTGATCTCCACTCTCTCAGGATTTATTTTCCTTCTACTCTTACATTTTGATGGCTTCATCTCTTTTTTTAGCACATGTCTAGGAATGGGTTAGTGTCTGTCGCTTAGCTTTCTGCAGCCCTGCTCTTAAATGCATCAGAAGAGCATCCGTGTGAGAGATGGTCACATGTCCTGCTGTAATACTGACATGGTGCTGCTATAGTTAGTGCCGTCTCTGGATGAAACAAATGCATAGACTCTTCCATCTACCAGAACAATCTGGAAGCAAACCCTCACTTAATCTCCCCTTTAACGCTAAAAGACTGCTGGATTATTCTCTTTAGGTGCCGGGCGTCAAGTGCCACTCAAACCTCGGCGAACCCCACCCCGGGCCCCGCCCCAGTTAGAGATCCCCCCTCCTCCGCCATATCCTCCCCCTTCCACAGGCCAGGATCCCCTTCATGTTCAGTTGGAGGCAGCCCAGTGTAGGTCTTGTGTGACATTTGACCTCTGTTCCTCCATGACCCTCTCAGTTCCACTGTTTCTCTTCTGCTGTAGCTTTTTTCTATTGCACATTTTTCCTCTCTGAAAGTACTGTTTGTGTGCTTGTCTGTATTTGTGTGTGCGGTGGCCCATGGGCTTGAGTGTTCCTGTTTGCGTGTGTGGATATGTCCTGCCTGTGTGAATATACAGGTTTTGCTCAATGGTAGATGGTGGCTTTAATTATTACAGTGCTTTTACGAGGTTATTACACTAGATTTACTCATAGGTAGTGATGGTTTTGCTTTGTGATTCTGGAAATATTACTCACTGGCTACAGTGGTTTTATTTACATTGTTTATTCTCAATGATGATAGTGATTTTTCTCAGTGATGAGTGTCTTTACTACATGATGACAGTGGCTTTATTTAGTGATTACAGTGATTTTGTTTTCACTAGTTTTGTTCTGATGATAGTTATTTTTCTCAGTGATAATGGTGATTTTCCTCAGTGATGGTGTTTTGCTTGAGGATGATTGTTCTCAGAAAACTGGAAATGTCCTGATAAAAAAAAAAATAATCACGTAATATTAAATAATTCACCAAGACAGCTTTCAACTGCAACTGTGCAGCTAAAGCATATATTTCCCATTTATTGTAATGAGGCCTTTAATCAAATGCTAAACACTGTGCAATCAAGTAGTGCATGGCTATGCACCATAAGCATCCATATTTCAAACAAACAGATATTTAATCTCTATACCAAGCTTTATTTAAATTCATGGATAGCGTTATGAGGGGCTGTCCTGTACTGTTTCCTTGCTCATTGTATTCAATAACAAGCTTTGGTAAAATAAGAATTTATACCAGCACAAACCTTTTTGCATTTTTAAACATTGAATGTAATGTTAATTTCCTGCATAACGTGGAAATATAACATTTCAGTAACAATGGGTGTCTGTGTGCAACATTTCACTTGTCTTAATGATTTAACTTGGCCTGACAGCTCCATGGAAACGGCATTGGTCAAATTGTTCCTGATTCAGGCTTTATGACACATGGTTGCTATAGTTTCCTCATGTTGCTGTTGTTGTTTACATGTGGTTTGTGCTTTAGTTTTCCCAGGATATAAATTCCTCCAAACTTGGAGGCGATGGCTCCACCCTTTTCCGTGTACAGGAAGCTGTTTCCTGTTGTTCTTCATTTCTAAACTCCTTGCCTGTCTGCCTTTTTCTGACAGTTTACTGTTGTGCACCTGTCTCCCTGCGGGTCAACCGTCGGTGAACGACCACACACCTGGCCCTCCTTTCCGTCCTGCTACCTTCCCATCATCCTCTCCTCCCTCGACTCTCTGCCTCCATCCTTCTGTGCTGGAACTGCTCTCTCCTCTGCCAAACCTCCCTCTCCAGAACTGCTTTCTGATGTCCACCTCCCTCTACCTTAGCTAATCCCTTTATCAAGAAATGTTCTGTCTTTTCCTCTCACCTTTATAAGTGCTTTAATGCTCTGTAAATAAGACCTTTTGTATTTCCATTTGGCTGAGAAGGGAATGGAGGATAATAGTGTTTCTGTGTGGAGATGCTGAGCCAGGACTGCACTCATTGTGATTGTACGCTGTGCTATGTTAAGTGGAGAAAGTAGAGAAAGCGGAGGATTGAAGGATTTGAATATTCGGCTATGAAAACATAAGAATGTGCAAACATATTATGAAAACATCGCTGATCAATTCTAATCCTGTGGGGGTTGCTCATTTGGAGCTGAACTCAAGGCTGAAGTATTTTGCCCTAAAGAGCGATGAACAGCTCCATGGGTTCCACCTGTATCCAGCCTTTCACCAGATATACGGTAAGCTCCAGACAGCGCAGGGGTCAGGGTTGGGCTCTGGGACATGGAGTTCTCTTGATTATGAGTTCAGGAGACTGATTGGAGAGAAAATGCAAAAAATACTTTTTACACTTTTTGAGCAAGAATTATGTATGGCTCAGATTCTCTGTTGCTTGAAGTGTGGGTGAGATTTGCCTCATTAGCTGTGAGTGTGACCATTTTCTCCATAGTGCCTTTATATGTTGTTAGCTAGAAGTGCCTGCCTCCTGTTATTGATCATTTATACATAGCACTTTAAAAAGTGTCTGTCACAAGAGCATACATCGTTGTAGCTACCAACACAAGAGGTACATTGAAAATCACAAGATATTTTAAAATGGGATACACTTGTTTATCTTTGAAAAAATACAGTAAATTAAATGTTGATGTTTTTATTTCATTTCATTTGTATTACGATCATTTTCTGCACATCTTTGCTTCATTTTGTGTTTCCTACAATTTACATTTTGTGTGCCTTCATCTTATATTGTTTGTGTGTGCAAATTTCAGCAGCTTTGTAAAGAAACTAGTTTTAAATAAAGATATGTATCTTAATATGTCTCCTGCATATAAAAGATTATATGCACTCTGCTATTTTGCTGTTGCTCGCCCAAAGTGTTCAGTTTATGTCATTAAATTGTACTCTTCAGGCATAACAGAAAATATGATCAATCTAGCTGAGCTGCATCATCTGCCAAACTATAAAACTAAAAATGAAAGCTAATTAAATAGCAATATGCTTATCCTCATAAGGGTGGGGGAGGATCAAAATTTCACATCAGGCCGAAGATTTATGGCTAAATTCTCTATGGTAGGTCCCTCAGATGGCTAAGACTCTTATTGAAAGCAAAACTGCCAGTTGCCTCTTCTGTTAGAAATACAATTCTGGTTGTTTCTGTAGAAGAGCTGAAACCTTCCTTTAGCCTCACTTGTCCCACAGATTGACTGCATGGCCACCATGTAGCTATCGAGTGGCAGAGAGAGACCTCCGTTGGAATGTCACAGGAGGAACGGCGCATGACCATGTGACCTTGGAGTGGCTGTGTATTTGTGACATGACCACAGCTGTCTGGGAAAGAGCTTGGAAAGAGTATGAGTCACTGTCTCTACAGGAACAACACCCCCCAACACATCACCATCGAAATGCGAGAGAAACAAGTCTGACTGGAACATAGCATGTGTAATAGGTCTCTTCAGGACAAACTTCAGCCTTGATCAGGCAGGCCTTATAGAAAAGGTCTGCTGGATGTTAGGGGTAAAGCAGTTTCACAAAATAATTAATACCAAATCTTTAAGAATGACATGAACTGCATTTTTACTTTTTCTTTTTCATTCACAAGCCCTTAAGTGTTCCAGAGAGAACCTTTGCCTGGAAAACTATTATTTTTTATGCACTGCACTGCCGGTAAAGATCCAGAGACATGTACAAAGACAGAAGAGGAGAAATGAATGTGAGCAAGAAGTCTAGACTAACTGCTGCAAACACAGGTCCTGTGTGCGTTGCCGTTTCTCCAAAACAGCATGCGTTCACACTCCGCTCCATGAAAACACATTACAGTGATCCATGCACCGTCATTACTTTCTCCCACCATGTGCTCAGCTCAGTGGCTCCAAGAAAAACCTGCTCCTTTGTCACTTTAATACGCACAGTATTTTATTCACAGTCACTGTTATCTCTACCGTTCCTTGTCATGGCTGGTTTTGCATAAAATCAATGCCCGTTGACATCAGTGTTTGCCGGGTCTCAGTTATGCAGCTGCCTTATGTCACTGCATCTGCATAATAAATGGTCACCATGATTACGTCTTATCAGTCACTCAGAAAGTGAAGGGCACAGGGTTATAAATGAGGATAGATATTATCCATTAACATGACTATAGTGTTGATGGAATGTTAAGTGAATATATTTCCATAATGGTGAGAGTTTATAGCAGATGATTCCCCTCAACCATCAGGGGAGCAGGCTGGCACAAAGGCCACAGCCCCTGAACTGTGAGTCATAAAGAGGCTTTAATGGTGCCAGCCTCAGCGCACTGGTGGGGTGGATTTCCCTGTGGTGCATGTGACTCGCAGCCCCTCTTTTAAACTTTGCGAGCGTTTAGGTGTTGAGGAGGAGGGGAGGGGAGAAGTTTTCTATGTCAGTGTCTTGGCCATTAAAGGGTCAATTAGAAGCTCTTCCTTCAGCAGCAAACAATATTTTCAGTGTGGAGTTCTGAGGCTTTGATGTTTGAAAAGGTCCTCATTGTGGTTTTATCATGTAAATATCAGAAGCGTAAACCCTGTCGCGCCCTGTTGAGGTTGTGTATCAGCTAAGTCTACCATTGTCCCATTATTCCAAGTTGAAGAAAGTAAACGATATAATAATGTCCTGCTGCTACTATTGGACATCACTAAAATGAACAATGATATTCTGTTTTTAGGTTTTGATTTTATCTGTAATCAGTTAATTGTTTCCAAATGAAATATTTATTATCTCCTACCTTAGCAAAACAGTGTAACCTTTTACATAAAAAATGTTTGCTTGTAGACTAACTAGTTATAGAGACCTATGTAGTTTTTGTATATACAGTAGTTAGAATTTAGTAAACATGGCATAGCTAACTGTTACAAGAAGAAAACATTTACTGTAAATCCAATGTAAACTTACTGTTGACTGAGAGAAAACATTTTGTTCTTTTGAACAGAGCTCTTACAGAGACAAAGTTAGGCTACACCCTTTTACTTGTACCTACTCCAGAAAATGAACTGTTACAGTACAGTATGTACTAAGGAGTGAGATAGACATTGAACTTCTTGTACAGAATGCATTAGGCAATGCTATATCATACAAAGTAGCATAGTTTCATATAATGAATTATATGTGTTATGAAATTAACATAAGGTCATTTAACATAGAAACTCATACGTTATAGGCTTGCAGTGTACATACATGGCTGTTATGCACAGTGGACAGGTTTAAGTACTTCTCCCAGTGAATTTTTGGTCAGTTTATACAATTAAATAAGCATGTCATCTTGAATGTAGACATTTTTCTAAAGAATGGCTTGTCTGAACAGTGATCATGTTACCAAATAATAATAGAAAAACATTGTGTGTGTGTGTGTGTGTATGTGTGTTTGTGTACACGTGTGTGTGTATGTGTGTGTACACGTGTGTGTGGGTGTGTGTGTGTATGTGTGTGTGTACACGTGTGTGTGGGTGTGTGTGTGTGTGTACACGTGTGTGTGGGTGTGTATGTGTGTGTACACAGGTGTGTAAGTGTGTATGCATGCACACAAAAGGGTCTGAAATAGTTAACATACCTTCTTTCATGCCTCTTTCAATTTCCTTCTTTCTCCCATTCACATTCTTGTTCTTTTACCTTCTGTCACTCTTGTTTCATATTACCATCCATAATAACATTTTTCATTACAAAATACTGATAGTTTGCTACATTTTTAAAACTCATTTTAAAATATACTATGTATTTAATCTTGTGAAACCATTAAAAATGTTAATTTCCATTTCTGTTACAATGTTGATGTTTAATATTGTAAACTAGTTTACAACAGTGTTGTAAAAAGTATGTTGATGTGTATGTGGGTGTGTAGCCGTGGTGCAGTGGTATTGCAATCTTTATTATTTGTGGATAACTTGCACTCCCCCTCCCCGCCCTTCCCTGGCCCTGTTCTTCCTAGCCTGGCTGCATTCTCTGCAGGAGCGTGGGTCGGACCCGGCCCCGGGGGCGGAGCTAGACGTGGAGCTGGAAGCCGAGACCGTGTCCATGGACAGCGGCAGCAGCTGCCCAGACCAGGGCTATGCGGCCTCGGAGGGCATGGCGGAGGACTCCTGCGTCATCAGCTCGCCCTCTGACCTCGCCCACCCAGCCTCTCCTGACGGCAGCATCTCCCTCGAGCAGGGCTCCACCCACACTCATGCCACGCCCAAGGACAGCTCCAGCGACAGCGATGAAGGCTGTGCCACCTGGGGCTCGCGGCACGAGTAAGGCAGAAACGGTGGCGGTAGCTTAGGCTTTAACACCTGATTGCACAAGGGTCACACTTCACCGTTTTAAAAACGCATTTTAAAACTAAAGCCAAATAAATCTAACTACTTTAGTTTTTCCGAAACAGCTTCATGCATGGATGAAAAATTATAGTTCATGAAAACAAAGTCCTGCTTAAGGAATTTCATTAAATGCCAGACAGGTGTAAAACAACTCCATTAAAAGCCTAACCACTGTCCGCAGAGTCCAATTTCCATGATATAGTGGGTATCACTTTCAGTGATACTGTAGACTGTGCTCTCTTATACTGTAGGCTGAACTCTCAGTGTAACGGTACACTGCACTCTCAGTGTAACTGTAGATTGAACTCTGTGATACTGTAGACTGAACTTTCAGCGATACCGTAGACTGCATTCTGTTATACTGTATACTGCACTCTCAGTGTAACTGTAGACTGAACTCTCAGTGTAACTGTAGATTGATCTCTCAGTGATACTGTACACTGCTCTCTCAGTGTAACTGCAGACTGCATCTCAGTGTAACTGTACACTGCACTCTCAGTGTAACTGTAGATTGAACTCTGTGATACTGTAGACTGAACTCTCAGTAATACTGTACACTGCACTCTCAGTGATACTGTAGACTGTAACTATTCAGGTACGTAGATGAACTCTGTATACTGTAACTGCAACTTCAGGAACTGTAGACTGACTTCACGTTACTGCACTCAGTGTAAATGTAGACTAACTCTCATGTAACTGCGATGCACTCAAACTGTAGACTGAACTCTCAGTGTAACTGTAGACTGAACTCTGTGACACTGTAGGACTTCATTTTTGAAGGACGGCCTTGGAATGGGCTTTTTATAGTGTTCTTGGTTTTCCAGGAAGACTCGTTAAACTTTATTTTCTCCAGGAAATCAAAAATACTGGTTATCATAAAATGGATTGTTATATAAATATTCAATGTGTGGCCTTTTTTTCCAGAAGGTCTGTGAGAGACTTCTAATAGGGGGTCATCATTCCTTATTTTTGGATGTCTTTGAAATCTGCCTGCTAATTATGATGGTAAACTGTATTTGTTAATGCAATGTTGTATGAAGTGGTTGACTACACGCACTGATCATACTCCTAGTAGGTACTTGCATGTTGATAAGGGGATGAGATTGCTGTTAGCCATATTTTTGTTATTATCTTAACTGAGAGTGAACTCCATTTTTCTCGGCTTTCATAGACGCAGCAGCGATATTTACCACAATAGCTCGTCGGGCAGAAGAGAGGACAACTATGAAGACCCAGAACTCACAACTCAACTTCACCAGACTCTAGCTGACCTTGAAGCCGACTTGGCAGGTGCTGGCTTGCTACTTCATCAAGGAGACTCCTTAGTGTGTGAAACAATGAGTAGGGTCTACAATGATCCATTTCTGACACTGGATTTTTCAGAATATGCTTTTGATGTCAGTATATAGTGTGCTCTTGTAAACAATAAAATTCATCTAATTTGACCCTGTCTTTGAGACAGGTTTAGACTGTGTTAAATGAAAATAAATATGTCTGCACATTTCATTTGTAAAGCTGTATTTGTTCCTTTATTTGGTCCATTTACAAAGGACACATACAGTATAGTGCTGCACCAGGATCATATATCAGTCATTTTTAATCCACGTATTACTCTCTTATCTGTGATATCAGTGTTTTATAAGGTCAATAAATAAATGCGAATAAATATGTCTCTCCAAGTGACAGATGACTGAAGTGTGACCTATTTCTTGCTTCTGTTTTGTGCTTTTCTGAAACGCAGATGCTGACCGCACAACGGGGGTGTCAGTCAGAGAGCTCTCTGTGTCTTCGATGGACAGGTCCCCCCACAGTGAGATCCCTGTGTCTGTCGTGGACTGTGAGGTTCCCGTGACAACAATAGATGAAGTGTTTGAGGACTACAGGCACAGCATGACAGAGTATGAAGCAGCACTGCTGCATAGCATGCAAATCTCAAATGGTGCAAATCAGAGCTGCTCTTATCAGCCCAATGGCCATAGTGAAAACAGAAACAACAACGCCCGCACGTCTGAAAGGCAGGGCGGAGCCAGTGCCACCCCTCCCCATGAAGTGCAGGGCATCTCTTTGCCTGACAAACACCTGAGCTGCAGCAGAGAACAGAAGGACAGGAGCTCTGTGAGCCAGGCTACTGACACCAAACCCAAGCCCCAGAGAGAAAGCAGTCTCCAAGAGGAGGCTTGTTCTGTGGAAGCACAAACCCCATTCCAGAGCGTTCCCAGCAGCCCAGTAGAGTGCCCTGCTGATGATGAGCCTGCAACCTCAATCCGGTGGCAAACAACCCAGAGTAAAATCACTCAGAATCCTACCTCTCGATTTGGTATGAAGACCTTCACTGTTGTTCCACCGAAACCTGTCCTGGCCCAGAAGTCAGCTGGCTCCCTGGTCATGGGTGCCATTAAAATTGATGCACAAGGTAATATGGTGAAAAATGACAAATCTCAAAACCAGTATGGCGAATCACTACAGTCTGGGAGTGACTCAGAGCTGCCACTGCTGGGGAAAGCTAAGGCCTTCTGGAGCTCCACAGAGAAGCAGGAATTAGTCGCCTCCAGCAGGGGGCGCGCTCCCAAAAACAAAGATCCTGAAATCCTTAGAGCACCTCCTGTAGAACATCCAGCAGAATGTGGTAAAGACCGGAAGGGAAGACCTGAAGTAACTTTGGGGGAGGTTGTGGAGACGGTGGTCGAGCTAGCCAACAGAAAACCTTCCAATCAGGAGCCTACACAGCAGTCCATGAAACCCACCTGTGAATTGGAGCAGAGGAAAGACCTGTCCTTTTTGAAGCCCTCCAGGAGAACCTCCAGTCAGTATGTAGCCTCTGCCATTTCTAAATACACTGGGAAGCCAACTTTCAAAGCTGAGCGCATTCAGGAAACACAGAGCATTGCCAGATTCTCTGTGTCCGAGCAAAAGCCTCCTGGAAATCAAAACTGTTCAAACAGACCAGAAACATGCAGCAAGTATGCTAGAACATCTTCAGAGACATTCCAAACGACACAGGTCAAGTCGTCCATGTTGGTGGTGAATCCTAAACGCTCCCTGAGTTTCCCAGATTACACCTCAGTAAAATCAGAGAGTGCTGCTGAGCTGAAACAGGACAGCACAAGCACCAGCTCACTAGACACAAATCCAACCAGCAGGGTCTCCCAGCCCCCCAACACTTTACTCCTGAAGCAACCTGTTGCAACTGCACAGACACCAAGGTCCCCCACCAGACCAGATGCACCCCTCACCAAACATCTCCAGAACTTGTGTCCTGCACAATGTGGCAGGGACGGGATGCGTCCAGAGCTTGCAAAGAAGCCGGAACCTCTGCCAGCCCCCTGTGCGCGGTCAGAACCTGGACAGGTTGGGCCATTTGGGCCGATGAAGAAGTTCAAACCCGTGGTTCTGAAGTCAGTTCAGAAGGAGACGTCTCTGCACACCAGCCTGATGGAGGAAATCCAGATGAGCGAGGGGAAGGAGAGGCTCAAGAGGGTAAATGAACAGACAGGCCTCAGAGACCACAGAGTACAGTAGAGCACAGAGACTGGCAAGACAGAGATATAGACATCAGAGAGACAGACTAGAGTAGTGTTTAACTAACCCTGTTCCTGGAGATCTACTGTCCTGTGGGTTTTCACTCCAACCCTAACAAAGCACAACTCATTCAACAGCTAAAGGTCTGCATTGATCTGAAAATTAGTCATCTGTGCCAAATTGCTGTAGGGTTTGAATGAAAACCTACAGGATGGTCAATGGAACAGGGTTACTTACCACTGCACTAGAGAAATAGTAGAGAGTAAAGAGATGATGTAATACAAAGGTATATACACAGAGTGCTGTGAAAACATAAGTGGTCTCTGCTAATTCTTTTTTCTTTGGCACATTTTGAGAGTCAAAAGGATATTTCCTCCTCTTTTAAGTCCTAGCACAGAGTTGATATGATGTAGAAAATGACACACACAAAAAAGTTGAACTTTTACTTTATCTACAATGAGACATTAGTATCCCTGTTGGAAAACCACCTCCTTAACTTCAATAACTCCTTTAGCAAGTAACTATATGACCAAACGTACCTGGACACCCCTTGGTCTGGGACTGATTTTCATGGTTTGGGCTAAGCCCCTTAGTTCCAGTGGAGGCTAATCTTAATGCTACAGCATACAATCACGTTCTAGATGATTCTGTGCTTCCCCAACAGTTTGGGAAAGGTTCTTTCCTTTTTCAGCATGACTGTGCCCTCGGCCACACAGCGAGGTCCATATAGAAACGGTTTTGTCGAGGATGTTGCGGAAGAACTTGACTGGCCTGACCTCAACCACATCCAACAATTGGAAAAGCCAACTGCGAGCCAGGCCTAATTACCTAGTCGGTGCCCAACCTCTTCTGGCTGAATGGAAACAAATCCCAGCAGCAATTCTCCAACATCTAGTATAAAGCCTTCCCTGAAGAGTGGAGATTATTATATCAGCAAAGGGTGGACCAGCTCCGTATTAATGCCCATAATTTTAGATGAGATGTTGGATGTCAGATGTCCACATACTTTTGGCCATGTAGTATATATCACACATCCTTTCAGCTTAGGACTTCTGTGTGATCAGACATCGTTTTTTGATGACACGCTGCATGTGTCTGTGTGTGTGCGCGCGCGCACTTATTATGTGTGTACACAGTGTAGCCCATAAGTATTTGGGCAATGACAACTGTTGGTTCTGTACTCCAGCACATTTGAAATGAAACAATGAATGTTAAAGAGAGGTTAAAGTGCAGACTGTACACTTTAATTTGAGTGTATTTACACCCATTGGGAGAACTGTATAGGAATTACGTCCCATTTTATATGTGCTTCCCCCATTTTAGGGAATCACATATTGGAAAATTGACCAATTTTCCAATATCGTAAACTTAAATTAAGTAGTCTTCAACTTGGTAGCAAATCGTTTGCATTCGATGACTCAGTCTGTGGCCCATATACATCACTAGATGCTGGGTATCTTCACTGGTGATGCTTTGCGAAGCTTGTGCTGCAGCCATCTTGAGCAGTGCCTATATACACTGAAGTAGTGCCTGCATATTAATTTCACAGTTTTTGCTGATTTCTTTGGCTAACTGGTGTAGATGTATGTCATTGTGGATGGCCCTAAATTAGAGCTTCTGGTCTGTAATGAATCTTATTCCTCTGACCCTCTGATAGATAGTTGATGCTACAAGAGAGAGCACTTTGAAAAAGCCGTCCTTTGTTGAAACAGAAAATGAACACTCAGCACTTTTATCAGCGATCAGAGCTACAAACAACTTCTCAAGACTCAGGAAGGTAAGAGGTTAAGAGCAGTTTTATTGTCCAGAAAACCTGTACAGAACATTCTCAGCTGTGCTTTATAAATATCCATATATCATAACTCTATTGCTGAATTGGACAGAAAGGTGAATGTTTATGTTATTGTGAAACTAATAAATTGGAATAGCCATGAATAGCATGACACATTTTTCTGTAGATAGGGGGGAAAGCATTGTTATGTTACCGTTGTGTATTGATATAAATATGGCCTGTAAGTGCTTTTACAATTAATGCAGTGATTTAATATCCCACAATGAGCATCACAGATGTTCCTTAATGTCCCTTTTGAGAAAATAAACACTAAATCACTGTCAATAGTTTAAAAAAACTATATAAATTTTAAGGCTCATGACTGCATTTATGTACGCATTCTTTAGAGGGTAACTATATTAATACAATGATGTGTCTATACTGACACTGAATTTTTAATTTTTGTAACCTCACAAGGATAGTGTAATGTTTAGAAACTGCTGCATGAGGGAGATTGTCACTTTATTCAAGCCCACACTGCAGAGACTTAGATGAACAAAATGAAGAGAACTGAAATGTAAGACCTGTGATATATATATATATATGCATATAATTTTTAAAAAATAATCCAAACTACTGTAAATATGTAAATAAACATTTGATTCCCCATTTAAAACATGCTACAGGTGCATGTGGAATTCAGAGAATTTCCTGCTGTTTGATTATTCATTTTGGCATTCATTTGCTCTAGAGTTTTGTAAATGAAAAACTTTTCAGGTATAAAATAAATTGTAGTTTAATTAATCAGCACATATGCAAGAATGAATCATTTGATTGCATTCCTTGATAGTGTGGAATATATGAAGGGGCAGTGTGTTCCTGTGTCAAAAATTAAATTAAATCTGAGAGATTTTTTTTAGTGGTTTTGTGAACACCTATACTGCACTGACAGAAAAAGAGCTACAGAAAAAAACAGCTAGAATTTGCAGTTCTTGGTAAATTTAGTTATATTAGTGGTTGTTTAAGTGTAACATCAAACGTAGGCTTGCTCCTGTGGGGGTTTAGGCCAGGGTTGTCTGTAAAGCATATTGTGACAACTGCTGTAAAATACGCTATACACATAAAATTTCATTGATTGATTGAAACGTTCAATATCGAAATTGGCAGCAAATATATGCCGGGATTTCAGGGCTGAAATATAATTTTCAATATGGAACATCATATAGCTGATCACCCAGTATGGTGATCATAATACTAAATCCCTGATTGAAAGCTGGCACTTCCTGGAGAAAGGTTTCCCAGAACTGTACCGAAGCTCCGTATCAATTTAACCATTTCCTGTCTTGGTTTGCTGTTGTTTTTCACATATTTTTCAGTTCAGCAAAAATCTAGCACTGAATGGCTCATCTATTACCCTACCGCAACATCTGGTTTATTAAATTGTGAGTTAATCAGTGAAAGACCCTCTGTGTGGGGAAATGAGGGCCCCTGTCAGACCTATGAGAAGAGGAGGATAAAGTTATTCTGTCTTATAAAAACACTGTTAGGTAAACAAGGCCTCATAGGTTAAAATTTGTTACGGGTATATTACATAGATATTGGGATGTGCTTTTTCACAGGCGGAGCTGTTCATTTGTGGAATAGCTCACCGTGGCATGTAGTACATGTAGATATTTTTGGGATGTTCAATGCCCGGGCTGACGGTGTTAGATACACCCTGGACATTTGACAAAATGGTGAGCTTAGATGGGCAGAATGGCCTGTTCTTGTCCTCCAACGTTGTTATGCTCTTGTGTCCTGCTTTACATTACTTCACTTTACTGGCATTTAACCAGAGCAACGTACTCTGCAAACACAAGTGCAAGTATCAAACATTACAGATGTGATGAATTACACCTGCAGTGATTCTGATCTGATTCTGTATGCCTCTTCTCTTCTATCCAGGTCCAGTCTGAGGCGGCTTCAGAGCTTGAGAAGTTCAGGAAATCTGAGCTGAAACCCAGCCCTCAGAGCAAGGATACCCCTCCTCTCTCTGCCCCTCCTCCTCCTCCTCCTTTCTCTGCCCCTCCTCCTCCTCCTCCTCCTCCTCTCTTTGCCCCTCCTCCTCCTCCTGCTCTGTCTGCTCGGGCCAAGCCCACCCTTGCCCTGAAGAATACGGGGAACCCAGAGCAGGCTCGTGAAGCCATGCTGGAGGCCATCCGGTCCGGATCAGGTGCCGAACGTTTGAAGAAGGTACCGTCACCCTGATGAGTCCAGTGCAGTTACATCACTACCATGTTCCCTGCAGCTGACCCCAGCGCAGTTACATCACTACCATGTTCCCTGCAGCTGACCCCAGCGCAGTTACATCACTACCATGTTCCCTGCAGCTGACCCCAGCGCAGTTACATCACTACCATGTTCCCTGCAGCTGACCCCAGCGCAGTTACATCACTACCATGTTCCCTGCAGCTGACCCCAGCGCAGTTACATCACTACCATGTTCCCTGCAGCTGACCCCAGCGCAGTACATCACTATCATGTTCCCTGCAGCTGACCCCAGCGCAGTACATCACTACTTGCTCCCTGCAGCTGACCCCAGTGCAGTACAACACAGCTGCATTGACCACTTCATATTTTCCCAGGTGAAGGAGGTTACATCAATCAGTTACTTACTGAGTACATACAAATATTGTCAGCTGACCCCAGTGCAGTTACATCACTACCATGTTCCCTGCAGCTGACCCCCCAGTGCAGTGTCTGCTCTAACTCCCCAAAGCTCAGACTATCTGTGGACTCCACCCTTGAGCCCAGTACAGAACAAGCATCATTTTCATTCATATTTTCTCCAGGGATGAATGGAGGATATCTCAATCGAGATTACTTACTTGATACTACAAGATATTGTCTGGCAAAGTATAGCACAGCAGAGGTTGAAAGGAGATGGAGGAGAGATTATAATGGGTTAATTTTTTGATCATCTCTGTGGTCCAGGGCAATATTTAATACCTTTCTTTTGTCTTGACGAAAGTAAAGCTTCAACTTCTGCATTTTCAGCCATCTTACCCTAACATGGCCTGGTACGCATAAAAGTTTCATATTGCTGCAGCATTTAGCTGTGACAGAGCCGGTCATAAATAATACAGTCTCCTCCGCATTCGCAGGAGACAGTGGCCGAGGAACGGCTGTGCCTACTTCCTGCTCCTCACATGTACTCCCACGCTCTGCCACAACATGTTCACCCCCAGCGAGAGCCTACTCTACCCCCTGCCCAATGAAAGGCTGTGTGTTGGGGGAGATTTCAAAAGCTCTCTGTGGACAGATGCACTCTGGGGATGATAGCGTTAATTAAGAGCTGGTGTTAGTTCACTGGAGGCAGTTTGTAGGCCGCAGTGCTGAATAAAGCACATTTCCAATGTTCTTCACCAGAGCTTCAGAGCCTGTCCCCCAGCAGCCTGTGACAGTGCAAGGAATTGAAGACCTTCACAATGCTTACATTTTATACCTTCATTTTTTCTTTGTGATGGCCTCTGTTCATTTCCCATTATTCCTGAAGGGGCAGAACGTGAATCTTGGTTAGGCAGGTTCCCTTCATCAGCGAAATATACTGAGAGGAACAAAGAATTATTGCACATTGTTATGCCTCAAGGGCTCTCTTATTTATTTTGACAAAAAGAGCTGATAATTTCACATGCAGTAAAATGCTTTTAGTTAGCCTTGGGCCTTGGTTTGTTTTCCCATCATTTAAAGTGTGTGAACCCCGGAGACTGTACTACAACTACTCTTAGCCATCCAACTACATGAGAGATCCCACCAATATGATTCATTTTCTGCCAATTAAAAAAAAAAACGCAGGAAAAATGAGATCAAACTGCTTCATGTCCTGCAATGATTTTAATAGTAACATAAAGGTTTGTCAATGAGCAGGGAGGATTGTGAAGTGGTTGTATGTAACTCTTTCTTTTACTGACCTCTCTTCAGGTCCCTATTCCCACTAAAACAGTGCTCGTCAATGGAAGACGTGGTATAATACAGACAGCCGGTCCTCTCCCACAGGAAAACTAAAGATTGTTCTGGAATTTCATCTGCATCCACCAGCCCAACCATCCAAGAGGAGCTCTGCAAGCCAAATGATGCAATTAATAACCTTTTTGTATTCTCGCTTATGTGTCCTTGAATATATCTTCTTTGCTGGTCATAGAAATGCTGTGGAGTGCATGTGCCAATGACTGCATATTTGAAAATGTATTTTTTGTTTCTTTTCTGGTTTAGAATTAATGTTGATTTTTATGCAAGGTCTTTCCTGCTTAAGACATCTACTGTTTGATGATTGCATCTCCAAGGATGGGTTGATAATTCACCTGCCAATCACAGCATCTATGCCTGATTCTAATGGGCCCAGACATACAGTGCTGTTATACTTTAGTCTTTAGATTTTCCAAAGCAGATGAAAAAACACCTTTAAAAATGGCTTTTAATGGGAATGAGAGAAACAGTTGGAGAGCTAGAGTTGAAATTAATTTTCTTAGAAAAAGTCTCTGTGTTTTAAGTCAGACATTTTTCTGACCTTGTACACTACATAAGCTAGTCTCTTCTGAGTAAGCTAACGTCCAGCAACCACTGACATTTAATTGAGTGAGGCCTATTTTGGTATAATGCCCCACACTACGTTTTTGGGCGAGGCAATGGAATTCTCCATAAAATAGAGATTGGTAGCTGGGTACGACAAAAGTTTTTCTGGCTTGAAAAAAATATAAATGGGCTATTGCTCTATTTTTGGTGGAATGGAGTAAATCTGCATGTTTCATATATTTCATGCTTGCTCTATTTGAGGGCAGTTAAAAACGTTTTACCATTTATTTAAAACACTGGCTCTAATTTAGAGATTTTTTTGTTGTACATTTTACTTTACTTTAAGTATTGAATCATTTTTGTCTATTTATGTAAACTATTACTTTGCCTGATTGTAGGCAGAGTGGTGTAGTTTGCCTATTTCAGTATTACTGATAGGTGAGTTCTTACTAACACATTTACTCATGCCATTATTTGAGTATTGAAATAGTGTGTCTGAAAATGAAGTTATAAATGGATCTGAGGACGTTTAACTATAGATCCATGCTTTCAAGACCTGTTTCAGATAGAATTAGTCTTCTTAAGCCCTTTGCTCCTCTAGAGAGAGCAGGTAGAATCTGTACATTAATAAAATATGTAAAAACGGAAGCCTATATGACAGGCCTGAGTGGTCTTGGAGGGGTCTTTCATAAGAGAACATTTATTGTGGGGTTCTTCAAGGCTAGGTTCCAGTGTCAGAGTTTAATATCAGGATGGCTTGTTTTGGCCCTTTTACATTCCTGTTATTTTTTCATGTTTATCTCTGCAAATGTGACTAGCTCACAGGTGTGCAGAAGACACTATTTGTTGCCCTAGGTCATAGGCCACAAAAATATGATCATGAAACTATTTTCCAAACATCAAAAACTCACAGACCAAATCCTGACTGTGCCAGTGCCAATGACAACCAAGAATTCTGGCCTATTGCTCAATATTGATCCCATTTATCAGTTGGGCACTTCAACTTTACCAGTGGTGTCAATTGCACAGACTTCTAACACAGTAATTGTGCTGATCATCTATTGGATCAGAGTGAAAAGAAACACTTTGCTGTCTGCACAGGAATTAATGGATGTGCATGCTTGTGTGTCTCATCCCAAATTGACATTGCAGCAATGGAGCAGGTCCAGGTTGTGACTGAACATTCAAAAGTTGGGGAACAAGCAATTTGGAAAGAAAAGAAAATGGCTTGTGCTTTGGCACATCAGACATGGATTATAAAATGTTTGTTATGAATATTGGCCCTGGGCTGCCCCAGGTAGGCCCAGTATGATCAAAACAGATCTCTTGATGGGGCTGACAGTAAAATTGTCACATTTATTGTGCTCCTTTCAATTAGTCATAAGCTCCAACCGTTATGGCTTTCAGAAGTTTTATATATGTACACATGTCAATAACTTTTTACAGCTTTTACGAATTCCACTCACATTTGACACATGCATAAGGCACTGTGAGAATTCACTCATTCAACTATAGTAATGGTTGTCATCCATCTGTCTTTAGATACACTGTTGAATGTAGTCTTGATAAAAATCCCCAGCCATTCAGCTTGAACACTATTTGCATATAGCCTCTAGTAAAAAAATGTCCAATGATTATACCAGAATGTGATTATGCTGAGATTATGTATATTTTGTTAAAGAATAATATATTACTTTTATGACTACGTTTAGGGTCTTGAACATGTAACAGAATAGTGTTAAATCAATTTAAGGGCTGAATTTTGTTTTATAAATAATACAGGGAATTTCATTTTGTTAGGTACTTAATGGACATGTACGAATGATACATATTTTTGCCTTCCTAATTATTCATTCAATAAATAATTTTTGTAATCATGAAAGCATGTTATGACACAAATCACTGACTGTTTCCCTTTGTTACCCTTTAGTTCCCGTTTTCAGCTTTATGTGACTGCATCCACTCACAGCGGTTTGGTACAATAAAGCATAGGCCCTCATATTGGCTCTATGGGACTCTGGAGGCTACCCTCTGGTGATGCATGTATTCTGGCTACACCATCACGCTACAACTATTACACCACTGTACCATCATCCTGTAACATCACCCTACTTTACTATCACTGTTACGTGACGTGCTGCTCAATATAATGGCTGCCATCTGCATAGCAGTGATTGCAATAACTTAGGCACAGGGCAGTCATTCCCCAGGTGTCTAGTACAAGCATATACTAAACTTATTGAACTTTGAGAGATTTGTTTCATAGTGCATATTATGACACGTATCCAACAGTACTATGGATGTCAAACATTGTGATTGAGTGCTGAAAGAAGTCTTAGTCGGCCTTTTCTCTGACTCCATGGGTATGTAGTTTCTGCTTGAAATGGTTCCTGTTGGTCCTTCCTTTGAGGAAGCCGCAGGGGGTGTTGAATACTTTGTGTAGGGCTGTTTGTTGTTGCTTTCATCTGTGCAGAGTGTGGGAAGAGGAGGGTTGCTGCCTCAGTACAGCACATTCTGTTTATACAACCAGCCCCTACTTTTCTCACACAGCAGCCGTGCATTGCTTAGATATGTCAGACCACGAGTCGAGATAAAACTGGACAAGGCTCTCACAAAGGGCTCAAACATTCACTAGAGATTGGCCCAATACATGCACAATAATAACCTTCTATGTTTTTGAATATTAAGTTCCAGCTGTAAACACAGCTGATGTTGTCCAATGGATAGCCTAAGAGTGAGCCAAGGTGCAGAAGAAAATGGGGCTTGTAAGTTCCTTATCTTATCCATTGAGGAATGTGGGGGAGGGCCATGTCTGTCATCAATGGTTCAGCTCCGAAAGTGCAATTACAACTGTAAATGTTAACACATTTCTGAGAGGGTTGCTGGTCTGAGAAATTATTTCTGCCCACAAATAGACACTTTTTTCAGGGAGTCCACATTTACTCCCTCGGAGGCCATGGGTGGAACATGCCCTGCGTACACAAGAGTGTAGGGGAGGTTTCACAGTCAGTGACAAGAGTTGCTCCTGTACACTGATACCCCTGTTCCCACATGACCAAAAGAGGTTTGAAGGGGCTGTCATTACTCTTCCACTCAAAAAGTGCTGTATACCAATTAAGTGATTTGGAATAATGTGAAAGGTTGGTCAAGGTGAAAAGGTGGCTGGTATTATACTGCTTAGATACCACACTTGATTAACACAAAATTACATAAAGGGCCATCCTGTTTCCTGTCCGTCAGTTCCCGAAAAGAAAATAAATAAGAAGACGGACGCATGCGGAGGCTGTGAGTCAAAGCTTGTGAGTCACCTCACAAAATGGCCTGTGATTTCCTCTGTGTCAGTAGGACAGATTATCATTGCGCTGTGTAATCATTTACGGCTTCTGAGAAAGGCAATACAAATCAGCCACAGAGGAAGTTATTTCTGCCAGCAGGCTGAAACAGAACACCCACCTTCATAAATAATATAGGTATGTTCGTATTGTAAATAAATCCATAGTGTAGAACGTTAACATACAAGTAAATCATGGCATAGAAGTGTATATTCTTATGTGCAGATCACATATATTTAATGTGCTGTCCTTAACATACTCCCTTGCCTCTGGTGGGAAATCCTCATCTGTTCCAATTAATGTACATGACATGCTGGTTGATCAAAAATGTGGTCGTATGGAATTGATGCAAAAACGATGTTAAGTAGAGGGGTTGGTGCACTGTGTGTACAAAGCCCCTTTATGCCCTGCAGTTTGGGGGATGATCGCACCATGGGGCAGCTGTTCTCCTCACAACCTCACCCCTTACTCTCAGATGGCAGGCTCACTCCAACCTTAGTTGCGGAAAGCTCCAGACCATTAACCTTTTGCACAGCAGAATACAAGAAGTTTCTCATTATTTGAAAAATAATTAGTGCATCAATTAAGTGCATTTGGATCAGGGATGATGTTTTAATTCAGATGATCATTTACAGGCATTATCTTTCACTCTTTCTTTGGCCCTCAGACAGAGCTACTTTCTTGCTGCCTCTCACTATGTTAAAAGCACATACTCTGTTTATTGTATGTAATCATAACAGAAATATTTGAACTGAGCAGGTGCAAAAAAAAAAACAAACATTTACTTGAATCTTGTATTTTTACATTCTCTGCAATGAAAAGTAAGACAACTATAATTTTAAGTCTGAATAAGGAATTGTGCGTTGAATGATTTCGAGGTGAGAGTACTGGATATTTCTGCAATTTTATTAGTGAAATATGAGAGCTGATAGACCATGAAAGTTGAAAAGCAAACACCTAGATTGCAACATCACTCCGGACCAGGAAATAAATAAATAGATGAATACCCGTAAAATTCCCACGAATTGTTTTAGAAATTCACCCACGTGTCAGCTTGGAGCATGTTTCTTCGGGCAGTTTCCTCACAATTATACAGAAATAGACCAAATTAATATAATAATTTTCTGAAATTCGTGTGTCATAATTCAATTTTAAGCACTTGGTCCCTTCCAGTATAAATGCTCAGAATATGATTGTTTGCAAAACATTGATTCATATAGTAAATATGGATACGACGATTTGGTCATATTTTGAAAGAGAAAGAGCGATAGCCTAGTTTAGGATGTGCAAAGGTACAAACCACATAATCGTAGGGTTTTTAAAATGTATTCCAGGCTATTAACATTAAACCACTTTAAAACATTTTACACCTGGTTCAAACAACTTACAGGAGAAAAGCTGCAAATAGGCTAACAACACATGGATGTTAGAGCTAGTAGGCTAGGTTAATACGAAAATATATTGTCTAGATCACAGGACACCCATGTTTTCGTTACAAATACAAGAATTATGAGTAAAGACAGGCTAGCTTTAAGTCGGTTTGGGGACGTGCAACAACTTTACCGAAAAGATGACGTCAGTACAGCGCAATGTAGTTTTGTAATGCCGCGCCGTGCTTACCCAATACTGTCACGCGCTTTGTGTGTTTAAAGTGCACTTCTACAATTGTGCATGTTCCGTGTACTTCTGGAGCGAGGGGTTTGCCGGGACCTCAGTGGTTATAACTAGGGGTGTGTGCTTGCGGTAGGCGGAGTGTGCTGTTTACCCGACTATACAAAGCTGTACCTTTTATCCGGACTAACTTTCTTGGAAAATATATGTCTGAGCACGTTTAAGTGGGTCTATTATTTTAAGCGTTTGGGGGTCTGGAGGAGGCCTTTTGAACTCTGTACGAATCATCATTCTAATTGAATGGGTGGGGTTAGTAGTGAACGCTCCCGAACTGAAGTTTTCCTAGCGGTGCACAGTTGACCGGTGTAGAAGTTTGGATACGCGACAGTGAGGTGCCGTGAGACCGCCGCCGGGTGTGCGTGAAGCGGGGGGAGGTGCCAGTGGAGTAGGTGGAGTTCTCTCGCGTGTGTCGGAGAGTCAGCTGGGCGAGGACCTTGTGGACGCTGCCGCAGCGGGAATGTGGCCGTAGGAGACTATAGGAGTTCAGCCTGAAGTTGCGTTCGTCGAAGGCGCTGCATCGCGAGTAAAAACGCTGTTAACTGTGGTTTAATCGTCTGCACACAGAAAGACTTCGCTTGAAGGTGAGTCTTCCTTCTCGAGTAAGGGGATTGCCCTATGTTTTATATAGGGAGAAATTGTAATTATTCCCATCTACGGTGCGCAAGAAAGTTTTGATAGCTGTGAATTTATCTGTGGAGATGAAACGCAGTTTGGTTGTGCAAGTTGCGGCTGGTAGAAAGTTGAGCGGAGGGCTAAGGAGTCGAGTGGATTATCTGAAGTGCCTGATCATCTACCTGTTTGTCGTATTTAACTTTATATAGAATTAGGTCGACCATTATTTACTGCATGCACACGGTTGTAGCTGTTTTAAATATAATTGGCGATTGCTGTTAATTAATTGATAATCAGTTAAGAAGCCATATGCTGCCACTGTTGATAAGAATGTTTTGAACGGTGTTTTTTCGCTAGTTAGCTTGCCAAGTTGCTTAAATCGGTGGTTTGGGACTTCACTACGTGCGGATTTCGATAGGCTATCTTGCAAATCCACTGTATGAATGCTTTAGGTCAGTTGTGTTTTGACAAGATAATCGTATTCTATTGCAACGCAGTGTACGCTGTTGTGGTGCAGCGTAGCCTATGGTAAAGTCAAGCCAGTTCGTGCTAACCCCACAACACAAGTAACATGACTATATAATTTTGTTACAACCTATGCAGTGCGATGGGCAGATAGCTGAGCCTTTATGGGCCATTATCGCTTGGTGCGTTTAGATGTTTACTTATACATCACCAAACCTTTGAGTTCCACATGGACTTCCCATCAAAAAGCTGGCTGTTTATCTATGGATTTTTAGCCAAACATATAATCAGACCCTTAATAAACCATATGTCGATACATCCCCATTTTGTTATTCATTATACATGCATCTGATTTATATTTTGTGTTGGAGATTTATACTGTTGGGGGAGCGCAGATGTTTACTTTGGCGTTGCTGAATCAGCAGATTTGTCAAGCGTTCTGCAGCACTTACTTGTGGGAACATTGATCCGCCGGTTAGACCGCCGAAATCATCTAACTCCTGAGAAACATTTAAGATGAACATTAATGTCAGCCCAGTACACGCTAGGGTTTTTTTTTCCAGCAAGTTTAATTCTGGAATGACCAATGAATTAGCCTTCAATAGCCTACGCACAGAGTGCAACGGAAACGGGCTATCATTGGCTTGTTACGACAGAAGGTAGCCTAGTTGACTGTAAAAAAGAACACTTTGTACTTTGGGATTGTAATTTTCAAGCCTGGACACACACAAAAAAATTGTAATGTTAATTTCAGCGAGAGACACACTAGGCGGGTTGCTTTTCTGAGTTATTCTTTATTGCAGCTGAAACACGCTGGTCAACTTCAGGCACAGAAAACATTCAAAACACTGAGCGTAACTCGCACGCGAGATATGCGCTTCTTTTATACTCCTGGTGCGCGGTGCCCTGGTCGGCTTCTGCGCAACACATGTAGCGAAATTTCCCTGACAAGGTTATGACCCAGTCACAACTTGTAAGAACACCGCAACAAGAATTACTTTGTGCATACTGAATCTACACAGGGAGCAGCGGCTAGTCACTTACATGGTAACCCCCCCCCCCGCCCCCCCCCCCACCCTTCCCGTTTAAAAACTGGCACGACCCCGTTGCAAGTCCCTGACAACGCGATCCCCGCCCTCATGAAGTTTCTCAGCCATGCTGACGGCGGCGGGGGTGAGCTTATTCCCCACATGTGGTAACTGCCACGAGCTGCTTGGGAGACACTGGCCTATGAAAACTATGTCCGGGGGCAGTGACTGCCGCCTGTGGCTGGGGTGCACTGGCAGCTGGTAGCTGCTGCTGGGGTGCGCAGGCTGCTGGCTGCTGCTCGCAAGCAGCAATTGCGATTCATTGCTGGGGTATGCTGCCTGCTGTGAACTGCTACTGGGGCGCAGGGGCTTCTGCCTGCTGCTCAGGAGCGGTGACTGCACATCTGGAAGCAGGGCCTCCTGGTACGGCGCCAGGCAATCCACGTGCACAACCACCTCCCACTGGTGAAGCTGCAGGCTGACCTGGTACACCACGTAAGACAGCTGCTGGAGGATGGTGAAGGAGCCCTCCCAGTCGCTCTCTTTGGCAGCCGGACCTTCTGATGGCGGGGGTTGTACACCCAGACCATGTTCAGTGACTGTTACCAGAGCAGTCCTAGTTTTGCTTGTGGCGCACCCCTGTGCTGCTCAGGTGCGTGCTGGCCAGCCGGTGGTGTTCAGGTAGTTCTGCAGCTTGTGGACATACTCAGGGCCTGGCTTGATAGGCAGGTCAGCGTTGGGGGGGCCTGCCGAACACCAAGTCAGCTGGTGTCTGCAGCTCCTGCCCAAACAGCAGCACTGCACCACAACAAGAAGTACTTTGTGCATACTGAACTTACAAAATAAGCGTCAGCTAGCAAAATATAATCACGTGGGTGAGTTTTATGTGGAAGAACGGGTTAACAAACACTGTGGCTGTTGGCACTAAGCATTAAGTTGATGCGCCAGAAAGGCATCAACTTGACACAGCTGCAATTTAAGCAATTAAGTTGATGCTTAGTGTCACAACACCGGCTACATTCAGAATACTTGGATGTATTAAATTATTCCTAAATTGTGAAGTTATTTTGGCCCAATTTTAATTGGGTTTTCTGAGTTTTAATCATTCAGGATCAACAGGCTTCCATCCAAATTGTGTCATTAACCACTGGCCAGGCATCTTGTAGTCCACAGATCTTATGAGCTTTGACACAACACAGAGACTGTGGGGATGTTCTTATTGGACTAGAGTTAGGCAGGTGCAGGTGGAGTACTATTTGTCCCAGGGTTTCGGTAAGAACACTCAAACAGGAGTCCGCATCAATTTGTCCTTTCTTTAATGGATGGCACTGCAGACACAAGGCATTGTATGGCAGGTTACACTTCTCGCATTGAGGTTACACATATGGATGAAGGTATCTGTCCAGAGGGTGTGGGTGGGTGTGATCAGCAATGGAAAATAAAATATGCATAAATTCACTGAGATGGAATGACATGGTTTTCTATCGTAGACAGGCATTAGAAACAACTATAATTTGGCACAATATCAAAGTAGTAATGAATGATAAGCAGTCTACCAGCTGCTTCCTTCAGCTATCAAGCAAAGATTTAGTCACAACATCTTTAATGAATTAACATGATTAAACATGACGGCTGTTCGTACATAAACATTAAGAATGGAAGATGGGAAAGGTGGTCTTCCTCAACTTTTCTCCCTGTCTTGCCACATATAGTGTAGTTATTTTTTCTCTTCTCTGACTAACTCACCTAACCTAATCACCTAGTCCGCAGTAGTTGATAATCAGCCATCATAGCTAGAGTTCCCACTGACAAGCTCCCAGATGTGCTATGCCACAATTGTCCTCCATGGTCTGGCTGTTCCCCCACTGCTTTTATGAGCTCACCTGCAGGACACACCGCTTGTGGCCATGCTGTTCAAGTTGCCTCTAGTGTCAGGGGAACCATTCAGACCTCTTGTTTGGTCACGTTATGATTCCATGGGGGTGTGGAGAGCGCTCTTCACTGAGTGAATATCAGTGCTCTCCAATGCTCCCCACCGAAGTGCAGTGTACTTAGTCATTTTCTGCTTTGACAACTGGAGCTGTAGATCATGACTGTAGATCAGGAGTTCTGCAAATGCCCCTCATAGCTTCCTTTCTCCACCATGGAAATTGGTGTCCTGGTCTGAAGTTAGCTTAAAGAGTGTGCCACACCTTACAATTAAGTGTATCAAAAAGAAAAGAATGTATCAATAGCACATCCAGCTGTGCACACTCTGTGGTGTGGCACTTAAAGATGATGCCCCACCGCTTCTCAGTGTGTCTTCTAATCTTTACTTGGAATGGAATGAAACAGTCCATGCTGGTACTGTGGAACACAGGTCTATTGAGATGTAGGGGGGCTGGTGGCAGGTCGGCCATTTTTAGCATAACTGGGTTTGCTCACCACTTTCAAAATTCTGTGCAGCTGTACTGATAACTGTAGATTGCATTCCACCCTCGCAGGATCCATATGACCCACCTTTATGTCAAAATACCACTGAAGACCCCAGAGATACAATCTTGTCATAGTCTTGGTTTTGGATCAACAGTCGGATGGTGTGGATCCAATGACAGGAGCAGGTGTGACTGTCATGGCACCAGAGATGTTCTTCCCATGCTCATTTTCCTCTGCTACATCACCAATTAGGACTGTTTTTGGGTGTTACATAGAGGGTTACATTACATATTACATTACATTAGAGGTATTTAGCAGGCGCTCTTATCCAGAGCGACTTACACAACTTTTTACATAGCATTTTACATTGTATCCATTTATACAGCTGGATATATACTGAAGCAATTCCGGTTAAGTACCTTGCTCAAGGGTACAACGGCAGTGTCCTTACCCGGGAATCGAAATGCTGGACCTTGGTTCCTCTGATTCAGTGTAGACATTAGGGTCCTGCATTGGGTGAGTCCACATAATGGCAGACATGACAATCTGTGTGGTCTTTAATTTCTGCCACTGTCATCTCTACGAAAACCTTAAAGCAGCACAACTCTGACTGCAGTCAAGAGAGCAATGTTGTGGATTTGGCTTATGTTACCACATAACTATCCAGTGGGCTGGGCTCATTCTTGAGCAGCTTGGACAGCTGAGTTCCATTCAGAAGGCACAGCTCCAGCCTAGCTCAAGTGTGTCATCGCTTTGGGGCAACGCTTGACATGCCAAGAAGGCAAAACATCTTTTGTGTGCTGGTATGCCACTGAGACCTGCTTGGAGGCATCTCAGAAAATTAGAATTTGTCTGGTGGCTTTATGTTGACCTGTATTAGCTGATATGTAGCACTATGGTTAAGTGGCTTTGGACAGAGAGGGTAGGTCTTCTTGCCAATCGTTCTAGGCTTTATGCAGTGCCTCAGCCAGCTGGGGGGCATCCCAAACTGCTTGTCCCACAGCTGTTGAACCAGTACTTTGGCATGGGTGGTGTAGGGGAAGATGAATCTGAGGGGATAGTACTGGCTCGCTAACACCCGTTAGATTGTGCGCATTGTAGAAGCTCCCTCTTCCACTTGATAGAGTTTGTAGCCAAGTATGTCAGCTAGACAGTGCCACTACAGTCCTGCTGTGGATTCTTGAATGTCTGTGCAATCTGGGGACAGAGTTCTGTGCTGTTTGAGCCTGCCCTGATAGTAGGTCCTATGTAAACAAGGGAACTAGCTAGCCGTGAAGCAGGGTGATCTGTGAATAGCTGGGGTGCTAGCTGTTCAGTTGTAGGCTAAGTTTACAAACAGATTTTTACACCAGCTCCCTTTGGATCTAGCCGTCCAAAATCACTGATTGCAGTTTATTTTTTGTGCAGTCACCCCCTGACAGCTTAGCATAGATGTACTTGTTTGCTCAGGGCATTTCTCCTCAAGCAATATTGTCAATGACATGGAGTACAACGCAGGTTTTGTTTTCAAGTTGTTACTGAAATCAGGCACAGTTTGGCATGTTTGAGACCCAGCTGCAAATATCCAGCCTGTGAGTACCTGTGTTTTATCTATAGATTTATGTTAAATGACTAATTTAGTTGATAGATAATCATTTTTGAGAAGAAACTGCAGCAATGCATTTTGTTTGTGTACTGGACATCAATGCATGCGCAATACATGGCAGACATAGACTGGATAGTTATCAAATCAAATCAAATTTTATTTATATAGCGTATTTTACAACAGTTGTCACAATACGCTTTACAGACAACCCTAGCCTAAACCCCCACAGGAGCAAGCCTAAGGCAACAGTGGCAAGGAAAAACTCCCTGTGGCAGATGGGGAGAAACCTTGGAAGGAACCAGGCTCAAGGGGGAAACCCATCCTCCTCTGGTCGGCTCAGGGTGCCGACTGGTGACCAGCATGTCAGCCAGTTTATGCACAAGATATGATATGTGATGTGGCTCAGGTGGGGCCGGGTGGCGGTGATGGGGAACAGCAGGTAGCGGCAGATGTGGGCAGGGTGGAGGCAATGACGAAGGAGGGGCTGGACCACAGAGGTGGGGGAGACCAGACGACTCTCTAAGCACTCTCGAGGGTTGGGGCAAGAGCCCCGCCAGCAGCGTGGGGGAGAGGGTGGAAACGGCAATTAGGGAATTTGCAATATAGCAGACAGTGAGTAAAGTGCCAGTGGTATGTATTGGGGGGACCCCGCCAGGAGTAGAATATGGCTGCATATCTACTAGGACAGGGATGGAGAGCTCATGCAGTCATGAGGGGTAGACAACCATACCCGCCTATCAAGAGCCAGCCCATGTAAAGTCGGGTCACAGCTGATTGACAGGTGACAGTAAGGAAAGGATTGCCACCTACAAAGCTCTATGACTACAGGCTTCTCGCACCCTGTCTCCAGACTACAACTGATTGTAAGCCTGAGCATAGAGGTTTTTAATCTAGATTTAAATATTGAGACTGTGTCTGACTCCTTTATAAATTTTGGAAGCTGATTCCACAGTAGTGGGGCACTGTAGGAGAAAGCCCTACCACCTTTTAGGTTCTTGGAAATTCTTGAGACTACCAAGTAGCCTGCGTCTTGAGATCGGAGTGACCTTGTGGGCTTACAAGGTAGGAGCAGGTTCGATATGTACACAGGTGCACGTCCATGCAGAGCTTTAAAAGTCAGGAGCAAAACCTTGAAGTCTATCCTATGCTTAATGGGTAGCCAGTGAAGCGACGCTAGTACTGGTGTAATGTGCTCATACTTCTTAGTTCTGCTCAAGATACGAGCAGCTGCATTCTGCACAAGCTGGAGACTCTTTAACGAGTTATTAGGGCAGCCAGAAAGCAAGGCGTTACAGTAGTCTAACCTAGACGTAACAAACGCATGGATCAATTTTTCAGCATCCCCGACTGACAGGAAATGTCTAATTTTAGCTATGTTGCGCAGCTGAAAGAAGGCAATTCTGGATATGTTTTTTATATGGGTTTCAAAAGATAGATCAGGATCAATGGTGACACCAAGGTCTTTAACGACCATATTAGGTTCAGCCAAACAACCATCACAGTTTAAGGTGAGAGTAGACAATTTCTCCCTTAATATTTTGGGACCTAAAACCAACATTTCAGTCTTGTCTGAATTTAGGAGCAGAAAATTTGAAAGCATCTAAACCTTGATCTCTACAATACAGGCCTCTAACCGTGAAAGCGGCAGTGCTTCGCCAGGTTTCATTGAAATATAAATCTGGGTATCGTCTGCATAACAGTGGAACTCTACGCCATGTGCCCGGATAATAGTGCCAAGTGGTAGCATATATAGCGAGAAGAGTACTGGTCCTAGTACTGATCCTTGTGGAATACCGTATTTCATTATTGTGGAGCTGGACTCTTCTTTTAATTTGACAAACTCCTGTCACATAGGTATGATCCAAACCATGCGAGTGCCTGTCCATGATGTCCAACACGGGCCTGGAGTCTGTCCAGAAGAATTCCATGGTCAATAGTTGGATAATTTCCCTATGTGCTGAGGTGTTAGGTGGATTGAGCCGGACATCCATAAATATAAAAGAAATAGTTTTCAGTCAGCGCTGGTTTCAAGTATAGGGAAAAGAAAAGGGTATATCGCACATAATTTAATGCAAACTCCTGTGATTTAGCCTATTGTTTTTGCTTGGCCTCAGCCAGTAGACCATCGTACAATAGTCACAGCAGTCACTGTGCTCACCTCTACGTGGGATATGTGTGATGCCGCTTACAGCAAATGTTAGTTGGACTTTGACCTATTGCCTACCTTGAAAAAATATGAAAGACGGACTACTTCACCCATGTCGTCCTCATACTCCAGATCTGATTCTGGATACATGTAAGGCGTGATGATACGCCATGTTGCTGCCATGCTACTTACTTCAAGCCTTCTGTTTATGGGTGGAGTGAGTAAAAATCAAGAGCCAATCACAGCTACAGGTGTTATTGAAGAGCTAGGAGAGGCTCCGAAAAATAATTAATTTCAGATATTTATGATTTTGACACAAGTACATTGAAGCGGGGGCCTAGAAATAATGTAAAATTTTGCTAAATGTAGTAAAAACTATTTGTTTTATCTCTTTTAAAATATATGGGTTTCAGTAGCTAACAAGCAACAAATATGCTTTAACTTTTTTTTTTCTGTTAGTGCAGGATTATTGTTGGTGACACGCACAGTACTTTCCTCTTGTAGCCTCAGGCTCTCGGTGTCTTTTGTTGATATGGTTTTCTTACATTTGATCTGGTGTCATCCTACTATCCAAATACAATGCTGTCTGTGTTGATTGACATGTCTAAATTGTTCCCCATATATAGGATATTTGTGTGCATGTTACTACGTGTGTACAAGCCAGCATGTATTTGAGTAAGAGTTGTGTGTACCCAGTGAAGGAATGACATCCTGCATACTGCATGCCTCCTTATGCCCTGTGCTACAGGGATACACTTTCGGTCAAAGTTGCCCCTGCAGGATAGGGTGGTTACTCTAGATTGAAGGGTAGAGGAATGGACTCCTCTGAACTCAAAGTATAAGGTCTTCAATTTTCATTGGTCTGAGTTAGGACTGGACAATATAGCCTACCTCAAGGATAATTATCAAATGTTTTTTAAGCGTAATAACAATCATCTCCACCATGTGCCGTATTGCCTTTCTTTTGGTGTTTTTTATTTTTATTTTTAGTATACCTGATGCGGTAGTAAGCATCCAAACTTCAGAGGCCACGTGAAATGTTTCCGGGGGAAGAAACATCACCGCTGATGTACTGGGTGTTGATAAGACAGTCAATCAGCAGCAAAGCCTTGCAGTTCAATGTGATTGACTAAAACACATCACATGACCACACGGAAGCTGTACGAACTTGCTGCTGATTAGCTGTCTCATTAACTCCCAGTAGATATCAGTGGTGATGTTTTTCTGGAAGAATTTCACATGGCCCTTGAAGATTGGATCTATACTACCACCTCAGAAGAAAAAGTTATTGCGCTCAAAAATATTAGATAATTATCTTTGCAGTATAACGCCCAGCTCTAGTCTTTATCTACTGCTAATATTATGCATTGCAAAAAAGATAAGACAATTAGGCCTGTATTCTGAATGTCAGGTGGAAGTTCTTTTCTAATGCTTTCCTCATGAGTGTTTTACTATTGTAGACAACTATTAAATCGGAACCATTCATCTAATGTCCACCAATTTGGACTTTGCATGCTGGGCTGTAGTCGGCTTGTTGCTTAAGATGTTGTGGTGATGAATGTGGAGGTTTCATTACACGTTTTGGTGAAGTTCATTGCAGTGCTCTGAAAATCTGAACAACCCATTGAGCAATTTTTAAAAAGGAATACAACCTCGTTTCAGACATTCTAAATTGGAAGAAGAAAGGGGAAGATAATAAAAAGGCATAGAGCCATGCAGTATGGAATGGTGAACAGCATTCTTGGAATGAAAACATTAGGCCTTCCAAACTAAGGGTAACATAAACCCTTCTTCAATAGGTGCACATAGTGCCAGAATTAGGCTATGTTATGGCATGTTGGTGAGTTGCCACAGATTTGGTTCTTTTCACAACATGCATGGAGTACTTCAGGAATAGCCCAGAATATCTGACTTGTGTCTTTTGTGGACAACAGAACCACGTAACTTCTGGCATTGTGGAGATACCAGTGAATCTCCAAGCTAACATGTATAGCCTAATATTTTCATTTGGGTAGGGGCTTATGCACTTTTTGTGACAAAACCACAAATGTGATAAAGCATTTTTCTGAGGAATCTTGCTGCTCTCCACCTCCATTTTTTCAGCACATGCTGTGGAAAAACCTATTCAAGGAAACTTACATTGTGCTGCCTCAGAACTCCAACATGAATTATTAACAAACCCCATTTATTATCACCTCAAATTAATCTTTTTTTTTTTCTTTCAAGTAGCTAGATGGCAAATGGTTAAAGTTAAGTGGATTGTGCTCCACCTCCCTTTTCTCTCTTCCTCTCTCTCCCTCTGTGCCCCCCTCTCTTCCTCTTTCTCTCTGCCATCCTCTGTTTCAGATGCATTCCATTCTGCATTGCGTCAGTTAGCAGTCATTCAGCCCTCGCTATACAGGCCCTAATACCCGTCTCAGTGGGCAGGACTGTGACGCCGTGGCCGCGGTCTGTGGGAATTGGGAGCGTGCACAGTACATGCCTCTTAGAACACCCCTTGGACCGCCTGGCACTCGAAACTTCCATTCAGCACAGACTCCCCGTTGTGATTACCTGTGTAGCTTTTCAATTTTTGTGGCCTGAGTTGTTGGCCTCCTTAGAGCTTGGAATGGGGCCTTTCATAAGATCAGTTTGAATTCTAGAATGAACTATACAGCATTGCGAAGTCCCACTGTTGAATGAAGTGCTTTTTTCTGTAGCGCTTCTCTTATACCAGATGTTATGTTTAATACTGTGAATGAAATTTTATAATATTGAAAATGGGAATTGTGAATGATATGTGGGTTATAACTGTTATAGGTCAATACCATTTCTTTTTAGAAACAAAGGTAATTTACTTCCTGATTGATACGTTTGAAATGATAGCCAGAAAATGGGGATGGGGAAAGTTGAATTTCTTTCATTTCTTGACAACTGTGCACTTCATTTTTAGTTGTAAATGTTGAAAATTCAAACAAAATATCATGCACCATTACGAAAACCACTATTTTCATTTGCCGATTGCTAGTGATGGCACAGTTGGTCTTCATGCTCCATATTGTAGATGGTGGTTCTGCGTACTATGAACTGATGTGTGGAAAATATCCTCCCCACTGGAAAACAATATGATTCAAACAAGTGGGTCATTGACAGCACATGGTGACCGGGCGAGTGAGGTTTACCTCAACCACCACCAACGTGAGGCACCCACTTGGGCAGGTTGTGAGAACTGTGTTGGGAATTTGACCAGGACACAGTGGAACCCACTTTTCTGTTTGATAAGTGTCATGGGATCTTGAATGACCACAGTGAATCAATCATTTAGTTTATCATCTCCTCTGAAAGATGGCATCTCCTTCAGGACAGTGTCCTGACTGTGCCACTCGCAGCACTAATGCTTGCAGAAACAACTTACATTTCTCAGGAGGTTTACCATCCAAGCCTTGCTTACCTTTAACCACCAGGCAGGTGAGATTTACAGGGTGCAGGGCTGTCAAATGCATGAACTTGAATACCAATATCAGAACTTAAGTAACAGGCTTTTCCTGAATGTCTCTTTATGAAATCCAGATAATTTTGTAATAATTACCCTTCAACATTAAATTGCCTAATGTTGCTGGTGGGATCATTAACAATGCATGCCATAAAAAGAGGTTTGGTTTAAGTATTCTTATATAATTGCTTATGAACCACAACCACAATCACAATTTGATGACTGATTATTGCTAAATGAATAGTGGTGCTCTGGGCTGCTTGTGCATTAGCATGAGCTTCAAGTTGGCAGCACCTGCACTGAAAACTAGCTGCAGGCTGTATGCTATCTTCTATACGCTAGGAAAAATGCTACTTGCGTGCATCAATGGAGCGTTTACTTTTGGGTTGTTGCTGTAGCTACAGTACCTGATAAGAGTGGCCAGTTCACTCGTCAGGAAAAAAAACGGTGAATCGACCAGGCGGATTACTTTTTTCTGTGTGATGACTAGCTCCTGTGTGTAGATGAACCTTATCAACAGCGTAGCTGGGTTTGTCTTCCTGCCGGCCCTGAGAGGAGGCTGATGCAATAGTTCAGTATGTTGGATTATGTCTGTTGCTGTCTGGAGCTGGTCCAAATTTGGCTGAAACCTAAAGCTGCGAGGCAGGAATGCTGTCTTTATACTGCAGGTAACCCAACACCCAGCTGGAATGTAAGTCCTGCACAAAAGTGCGGTACGGGAGTGTGGCAGGCACTCGGAGTGCATCCAGCAATTTTCAGCTGAAAGTCATGGGTTTGAAAATCTGTTAGTGGGCTTTAGGGTTTCCCAGACCACATTTTCTACAGACACATAACTAGTTTTTTTTTTTTTTTAAATGGTGCGTTCATTGTTTGATTTCATGCTTTTCCCATCATTCCTTCTTCAAATTTAAGCAGTTACCATGTTTAGCCTTCCACCTCTTTCAAGAATTTAATGAACTGAAGTGGCAAGATACGCTTGATTAGGAACTGGATTTGTAACTAGGAAGCTGTGGATTTTGGGGGTTGAACCCCCCCTTTCATCCAAAAGAAGAAGACCGAAAACGTGCACCACATCCTGCAGTGCTGTTGCTGCTTCACATACTCATTGGTTCACTTCCAATCAAATTCAATCCAAATTTATTTATAAAGCACTTTAAAAACAACAACAGCTGACCAAAGTGCTGTACAATCAGAAATAGCAAAACCCTAAAACAACACAATAAAAACACAAAGACCAGTTTAGAAGACAAAAGGACAATAAAATAGGCTAATAAAAACAATAAGATCATAAGAAAAAGAAGGGCAACTCTCATACTAAGTTAAAAGCCAAGGAATAAAAATGCTTTCTAAGACGGGATTTTAAAACAGGCAGTGTAGGGGCCAGCCTAACATGCAGAGGCAACTCGTTCCAGAGTTTGGGGGCTACCACTGCAAAAGCACGATCTCCCCTCTGCTTCAACCTTGATCCTGGGACAACCAGAAGCAACTGGTCAGCGGACCTGAGTGACCTTGATGGGACGTGTTGTAAAAGGTCAGAGAGATAGGTTGGAGCTAGCCCATTTAATGATTTGTAGGCAAATAATAAAGTCTTAAAATCAATCCTAAAACGTACAGGGAGCCAGTGAAGGGAGGCCAGTACGGGGAAATGTGCTCTCGCTTGCATTTTCCTGTTAAAAGACGAGCTGATTTTTTACAGTGGGTTTTACATATGGTTCCACTTGACATAAGTAAATATGGTATAAACTCACCCTGTACAAGTCAAATGTGTGATTTCATGAAGCTAATCTTGAACCACCAAGTTCAAGGAGGCTTATGCTCATACAGCAATGGGCAATGGTGATTATTTGATGTCTCAGAGTAAGAATTTCATACACAGGCAAATAAATCTTGGTCATTTGTTAGTTGTTTGGTCTAATGTGCCATCCTTGACCCAAGTGCAACAAAATATGGAGTGCAGTTGGTTAGCTTGTTCTAAAAATACACACCACCTTATGTGCTTACATGTTACATAGCTGGTTTACATAACTAGTGAGCCCACATACAAAATGGGAAGAGCTATGGTATGCTCTCTGATGTGGCCATTCCAAAACATCACTGTGTTCTTCTGTGGAAAATTCCTGGTTTTAATTGATTTGAACAAGTCAGAAAATAACCGCTCCATTATAGCTCTGCAGATTATGTGGATCATGAAATATTTCTCACCCATTTTGTGTGAATCTTTGTCAGCAGTGTAATTTATAAAAGGTATGGCTTCCCGTAGTGTTATTTACGCATACATTTTCCATGACTATTGAAAGCATTTATGTTTCTTTGTGGCCAGAGAGGATGCAAATGATGAACACAAAAACAATATTACTGTGATTTAGCTGCAATTTTCTATTACTAATATCAACCTGACATTCACTTCATAACTTCATAACCGCATCCCTGGCTTGCTTGCGTCTAGGCCAGCACATGTAATTGTTTCCCATTTGCTCATAACCTTGCCAGTTCCGAGCATGTTACAGGTCCAGTTTTTAAATTCCATTTACTTATTCTGGTACAATAGTAGAGTATTATAATTTGACAGCCTACATTTTGTGAATGAGTTGTGAACAAAGTTGTGTCTGTGCTTATGCCCTGTGAATGGCCTTGAAGATATTTCTCACTCGTTTTGTCTTCTCTTGAATGACTGGTTCAAGTGGCTTCCAGCCTGGAGAGCAGGGGTTGTGAGACGTTTTGAAGCAGGCTTTACATCCTGGGAACATTTCTCACTCACTCCATTTCTGTAGCACAGTAGAAAATGTTAATCACTTTTCTACCTTGATTCTGTTTTACACAAACACGATATGCAGTAACGATACATTACCATGTTTTCATGTAATTGCTACTAATTGCTAAACTAACTAATGGAGTTCAAACGTTTTCTTTTCTGTACGCATTTAGAGAAGTGGAGATGAGGACAGCGGGATGTGTTTAACTCCTCGCCTGTGATGAAGGGAGCACGCTTCTCTGTGTCTGTGTGTTAGTGTCACTGGCGTGTGACATGTGCCATGCAGGTGTCAGAGTAGACGAGATGTACTCCCCTTCAGCTGTCAGCCGCATACTAAATATAAAAGGATATGAGACTCTTCAGCTGTGCGGGCCTGCTGGAAGTGAGTCTTTCAGGGCATACTTGGACGCGCTTCAACAGTGGATGGAACGATTGCATTTTGGAGTATGTTTATTTACTCTTATAAATAAAATATCTTTGCATCACTGCCCAACGATTCTAACACCACAGCTGTTTATCTTGTGGGATAAAGGCTGCAGATTATTACTGGTTAATGATGCAGATCAACAGCCCATGCCTGCTTGGTCTCTCATATTCTTAATATAAGGTAACAAGCATTACCGTTAGATATATACCATGAAGGGCAGCTTGTAAATGAACCCCCAGGGTGATGGACATGGTGTCTACTTTGCAGTAGTGGGTATGAGCAAAGTAGCGGACGTCTCAGGGAAGAAAAGTCAGTCACGCTTTGAAGAGTTTTTCCACGACCTTTGTTGAAGGTGCAGATCTTTGCTGTTGTACTCATCCCAAGTATTTTTATTCAGGTGAAATCCCTTGCTCTGTAAATGGCCGGTCTGCACAAGGATGCCCTTTCTTCTGGTTACAGTGAGAACTTAAATTGGTTGGACGAGAGTTAGCAGGATCAATGGTTTACCGCTTGCTGTTACCTGAGGCTATACATGTGCATTTATGCGTTCGTGCTTGCATGCATGAATGTGTGCGCGTGCATTTTTGCACGCATCTGCACAGTTGTGATTGATTGCATTTGTGCTTGTGATTATACATAACTGGGAATTCTGTGCTTTCTGGTATTGAAGTAGGCTAACATCTTGCCCATTGATATTATTATGTTTTTAAAAAAAATATATATATATATATTCTGATGAATAAAATGTTATTTCAGTCTCTAAAGACTTTCATAAATAGTCCTAAAAGTGGATGGATTTGACTAGATGGTCTTGTCAGATGTGAAGCACATTCCAGGCGAGGTCACTGCTACCTTAACTGCAGCCTTCTGACGCCAGCTGTACCTCAGCATACAGGTCAAGCTTTGGACATGTACTGGACAAAGCAGGGTCCTTTTGGGGACCTGAGGCAGCATGGAATAGTCCTGAAATTAATTTCTCATCATGACCTACAGCCGGGCCTGCATTTCACACCTGCATGTAAAGAAGGGGTTGATCATAATGCCAGGAGGAGTTTTGGGAACAGAGTTCTGGTGACAGAGCTTATTTCCTAGGGCAGACTACAGTTACCTTGGAGAATGGGGGGTGGGGGGGTTTGAGGCAAGTCACCCCCAAACCCCCCCCCCCCCCCGACCTCTTCACACCCCTACAGCAGCACTGGCGCTGATTCAGTCTGCCAGAGGCCTATGATCTGTCTGAACCAGTCAGAGTCTCCTCTCTATATGTGGCGTTAAGCCTTGACCCCAACACAACAGGAGTGAGGTCATGTAGGGTAATGCACGCACGCACATACATTCACAGGACTGCTGCAATTTTTAATGCCCTGTTCTGATGTTCTTACATAAGAACTGTTTGTGTTCAGCTGTTACTGTAAGCAGTCTGAAAAATAACTGTAGAGTGTTGCTTTTAAATTTTTTTATTTTTAAATAAATATAGGCTATGTGTTAACAGATTTGTTTCATAAAGCCCACTGCCCTGTGCCTCTACTTATACAAGCGGGTTTGACACTTTGCCAGCATCTTTGATTTGTTCTCAAGAACAGGTTTGTAATTTTCTTTACAGAATTGTGTGGAAGTATTTAACAGGAAAAAAAATTTTAATTTGGACATTGTCTGCGGACTTGTGCAGGCTTGCGTTGCTTCCAGGGACTGGCATGCAATAGAGATGTTTATCACAGCTGCCGTGATTCTCTTTCATTCCCTTCTTCCCTCTCACTCTGTCTGAATCATCACTTTTCTCTGTATAACAAAAGCCAAGCGGTTAATGCCATGAAAAGTAAATAAATTAAATGTGCTCCACACGGCTCAGCTATGAGCACTTTGTTATTACAGACTACTCCTGAGCTAATCTGATTGGGACTCATGCCATTGTAAATTGCTGCTGACTGTAATAACATGCGATAACATTTCATGCACACAACATCATGTCTGACTGAGAACTCTCTTCAGGTTCTGTAGTATTAAGTAATGTTGAACATTTTAGTGGTAAGAGGAGTTGGAAGTGTGCGGGCTCTCTGAATGTTTAATTGAGCTGAAGTAGGACCCATGTTAGACCAACCAGGTTGGACTTTCTGACATTCATTCATGATTGCTTTTTAATGTCGGCTTTACTCAATAACGGAGCATCTGAAAACTGCCTGTAGACATGCATGCACTTCTTAAACGGCACTTTAGACAATCTGTCCATTAGTTTGTCTATCTATTGAGCCGATCAGCTCTTTGTGCTGTAAAGAGAAACCATATTGGGTTTGTGTGTATAGAAACTATACATGCAAACACAACTCTGATCCTTCTTCTCAGGGATAAGAACAACAGGAGTTCACAGGAGTGAGAGATAACCGATCTAGAGCAAGCATCGTGGGTGCCATGCTGCACACTGCTATACACAAAAAATCTGCTGTATATCCTTTGTGTGCAGCGTGAAGCCCACGTTGTTTGCTCAAGACTGGTTATCTCTCTGTGAGCTCCTGATCTTCTTATCACTGAGGGGCGGATCAGAGTTGAACCTCTGACCCCAGACCTCAGTGTAACCATCAGAACGTTCAACCTGCTGCACCAGTAAGATTAAACTCATTCCAAGATCTGTCACTGATTTACTGTCTATTCTGCTTTCACCTGCCAATGGGATAAAAGACTAGGATTTGTTGTGGCACAAGGGGGCAGTGAGCTGAACACTCCCCCGAGGGCCAGTCTCTAACGTGAGCCAATTACATACTGACACAACCATCAGGAAATAAGAGCATTTTGTGAAAGCGATGTTTCTTTAATTGATGTGATGTTGAAACTCTTGAATAGAAGGAATGTATAAGTCTGTAGAATGGTTTGTTAATGATGTAGGGTCTTAACAGCTCTGTGGTCAACATAATCAAACCTGCTGGCTGAAATCATATCGATGGACCACAAAATCAATTAATTTGGGAAGCATACCCGAATAGATTTCCCCTCGCCTAAAAAGATTTTTTGGTATTTAGTTCCTTAAGCAACACACTATAGGCTACTTTTGTATTAGTTCTTTTTTTGTTAAATGTCAAAGTAACATACAGCCAATTCTCCTTTTGCTGCGTGAGCTGCCCCTCCCTCTTCCTCTCGTAGCTGGTGTATGTAGAGCAGTGCAGGGAGGATTGTGCCTGATTGCAAACATAATTAGTAGGACAGTCGTGTGACTGTATCTGTGCCAGGTAACAAAATATTTTACGTTTTTCAGAATCTGTAAAATTTAGTCGTCATTATACTTTGTTTCTTCAAAAGAACGTGCTCTAACCTAGACTGCAAAGTTATCAACATTATTTGGATTAATGTTAGCTAGCATTTAGCAAGCATCAGCGTTCACCCAGCTGAGGTTAGCTTAGATAGCTAATGAAAACGTTTACTTTTCACTTTTGGCAGAGAAAAAGTAAAAAAGACAGGCTAGAGGAGGAGGAGGGAGGAACTGCACCACAGATAGGTTGCTATAACATTACTGTTATAGTAACAGTTATGGTTAACAGTTAGGCCTAGTTTCTTTAATTGAAATGGATGAAAATCATTGTGTTATCCTCCAAATCATTCTGATAGCATAAAGGTTTTTTCTGTAACTGCGAACATTACTGCAAAAATAGTTTTAGTTTGGGTTCCTTTTGCATGTCTGTCCCCGGTACGAAGTGCTATACAGGCTTCATTTTCATCTGGAGATACGGCCAAAGTAAAAATAAATAATTAAAAATAAATAAACAAAATATAAATAAAGTGCACGAACACAAAATGTCTCTGCACTCTGTCTGTGCAGCAAAATTGAATAACCTCTTAATAATTACAATACAATTTTATAAATGCTACAAACAAACAACCGCCCGTGAACACATAGTCGACCGCCACAACTACATTTTCAATCTGGGAAACACTGAGTGAGCTGTCTCTTTTAGTCTAAGATACTGAATATCAGCATTGCCTGAACTGCTCAAATAGGACCGCTGGTAAACATTTCATATTTTCAGTAACAATATTTATCCATCGAAGAATAATTATGCTTCATACATAATTAGATATACTGAATAATTTATAGTAGGCTACACTTAGAAAACAGATCAGATTGTCAGAGGAATGCCTGGGTACTCCTTTTCAAAATAAATATACAATTTCTACTATTCTAGGTGCATTTATTATGCTGTATTAAAATATTCCAGTGATTATTGCATATTACACACAAACTAATCTGGTTGCAGCCAGATTACTGAGTACATTCACCTGAGGAGGGGAAATCATTTACATAGAATGCAACAGCACATGGATAGTTTTATGCTAATTTGTGTCATCTGCTAAAATCTGTACTGTTGCTGATCTGAGAGCCTGGTGAACTAGTTTGCATTATGTAGGCGCATGTTTTCCTGCTCTGGGGGGAGGAGTCCACAGCTTCGGCTGGGATTTTGAGGTGCCGGTGTCTTGCTTGGGATTGCACAAGCTCCTGTTTTGAGGTTTGACGTTTGGGGGCTAAAAATAAGTGGTGCTATTTTCAAGTGTAGCCCAATTAGGAGGAGAGGGGAGTTTATGTCCCTGTGAAAGCCTTGCGTACGTGTCTTCTGAAGGGTTGGTGGGCGGGGCCTACACTGTGAAGAAGAGTGTGAACCAGGAATATAAATCTCTGCTTTGTGGTTGCAGTAGGAAACCCTATGTTTTGCAGTGATACTAGCTATGTAACATGCAATTGCACTTTTTGTAATCTGTACAGCATTCATCTGTACACTTAAGTTTGTAAAAGCAGTTCAAGCAAATGTGTGTGCAAAAGTAAAAAACACAATGTGCAATGTGAGGCAGAGGAAACATTCTGTTCTTGCTCCTTTTCAAATGCTAAGTTGTCCTGCTTAGCAGCTATTCATTCCTTTGACTATGGAGACAAATTGAAGTCCTCTTCTCTCTGTTAATATTTGGGTCTTTTTGGAAATGTGGAGAGATAAGTGTCTGAACACACAGAGGAACTACTGTACTCTTTTTGTGGGCATGAATGTGTCTGCATGTGTCTGTCTATAACATTTCCATAGAGTCTTTAAAGAGATGGATCAGACCTGGGATAAATGTAAGGATCACTGGCCATATATTTCCCAGTGAGTTACAGATATCTCAGTCACTCACCCAGGAGGTCACATTATCTGGTGACTGTGCCTTATAATGAGCTGACTGCCGTTTGTATAATTTAAGCAGCCTGGTAGAAAAAAAAAGATTCTGGAAGAAGATAAGCACATTACAAGTAGAAAAAAGAGCTCAGCTGTATAATAATAAAGCCAGATCACTGGAAGCAAAGTAGTTTAATTCCAGTATATGAGAAGGCAATGTGTACTGTTCCAGGAAACGACAGTCTTATTAGTTTAACTTGCATCTCATGTGCAATCCTGGAATCCATCATTAGAGGTCAGTTTGAATTATTCTGTGAATTACACTCAATAAAAAAGTATCTTGAGGGATTACCAGCATAAGGGCAGAGGGAAATTATGTTTAACCAAACTCCTGGATTCTTCCTGGAGGAAGCTAAAAACAGTGTTTTTATTTGAGTCCAGCCTATAAATGTACATTTGGATTTCCAAAAAAAGCATTTGGCTTATAAGTATCATGACCGGCTCGTTGTCAAAGTGAAATCACTGGGAATTACAAAAGCTGCTAAGTGATCTGGATTGGTCAAAATGTTTGCTGCTAACTGCGCTGAGGGCATGTGGTTTTACCCATCGTTGTTTATTCACTGTCTGCTTGCATAATGCTAATCATATCTAATAAAAACAAATAAGACCCTTGTTTCATCTAACAAACATGCACCTTTTTTGAACTCCAGATTATTACATTACATCACATTTCATTTAGGCTAACTATTTAGGTGATAGGTTTATCCGGGGTAACTTAGATAAAGGTTTATCGGAGCAGAAATGAAAGTCATCAGTGGCGCAACCAATAATGGTCTATACATTTGTGTGAAGTGTATCAGAATGGATTGTATGGATGGTAGGGAACTGCATCAAGGGCCATTGCTTTAGCTGGACACACAACCTGGGATGCCCTTTGTGATGTATGTTGTGATCTTTAGTGATTATGTTTCCTTGTGACATCTCCATTGAGGTGAATGGAGCATAAAGGGCTAGCTTGCATGTTAACGTCCATTCAAGACATCCAATTGCCTTATGTTGCCCTTCGCTGTAGGCCTCACTGCAATTTCTCAGAGGTTGTTTTGTTCTTCTGGGCTTCTCTGCTAACCACATTAGGAATATTTTCTGTAGTGAAAGCCCAAACATTGATCAGTTGTCTGTATTTCATCCAATAACTTTTTATTTCTTTTGGTAAAAATGTATTAAATGTTTTCTTAAACCTATACACCCACTCAGGTTTATATAGCCTAATTTCTAATCCTCATTAATCAGATTTTCAAACATCCACTATGGCAAAAGCAAATTCATTCACAAGCCAGGCAGCTTAAGTATGGATTTCTCAATTGCCTTTGGTCACATGATGACACAGATGGCCCTGGCTGGTCATGGAAAACAGAATTCTACCTGATGTTTGGCCCTTCTTTCTCTCTGCAGTATCTTTTTTTGAGTGGGCTTGGGTGTGCTCTTTATTTACTGAAAGCAGGATTTATGGCAGCTGTTGGTGTTGATGTTGAGTGGCCTGTCTCAGATAGTCTGGCCCAGGAACAGCAGCATGTAGTCACAGTGTTCCTGGCACAGAATGACCTCACGCTGGAGGAGAATCGGGTGTCCCTGGATTATAGGGATGGTTTTGCATCCCATGTAGCTGTTTTTAGACTGTCATTAGAATAAGCTAGCTACATGTTGCATGGTTTGCAGTGCCTCATGTTTTGAAAAGGGCTAGAACCTTTAAAGCTGATCTGTAATTTAGCAGTGACAGTCAGCAATAAGTCATTGTATTAGTGCTGCCCTGTCTAGACATTGTTCAAGTGAACGTCATACATGATGAGCCTTTTAAGTGATGCTACATGTTGTTCCCTCTGTAAAAATTCAGAATAACTTCAGAGGTTTAAACCTTGAGAGGTCTTGCCTGGGATTAAGTAGATCTCCCTTTTTATGTTGTCATCATAACATCTTCATACAGTTTTTTGAACCACATCCCGTATCACCAAGTCCACCCACGCTACTGTTGCTGCTGCTTTAGTCTGTTGTGGCTTTAACTGCAAGGTGTGTCTAGTAAATTGGTGTTCTTGTAGATCTAAAGGATATTATGTTTGTTTTAGTAAGTAAGCTACCTATCTTTGTATTCACGTGTGCAAATCCTTTTAACTGGTGGAAAGAAGTGATATAATTTGTTGTAATTGGTAGATTGATTATTCAGAGCCAGATCTATTAAAGGATTGTGACTGCTTTCACCAAAGCGTTTGCTAAAAGGTAGCAGTATCTATAACGGATTTACTAAACGGTTTCATTGGATCAAAGTCGCTATTAGGATGTATTTTGCTGGGATTTCTTCACTTTGAAACTTTCTTTTTGATGCATGATCATGCACATGTATGCCTGGAGTAAACACACTAAAACAGGGTGGAGATTATGTAAATTAGTCCGATCAAGTATTTTGCCTAATTTACTAAAGCATGCATTAATTGGAACTCCCCTCTTTGCATGAGAATTTAGGAACTCCTGAAAGCTGGTATTTTGTGCTGGTCTAGCCTATAGCTCAGTCACAGGAGGCCAGAGACTGGTGTCAGGCTGTACGCAGATCTTCAGCAGTCAGATCAGTTTCCCTTGTGGGCTGCATGGGGTGGAGATGAACGAGTGCATCTTTTTCATGCATAACACTCTGGAAAGGTGTTCATATTTTTATACATAATGAATTATTTTGAATGTGATGTCGTTCCAAATTTTTATTCTCTATTGGTCTTGTATTCCTGTTGTAATACGGCGATGCGAAGCTGTACCTCCTTGACCATTATCTGTATTTTCTTATCTGTTCATTTTTATTTTTCTTGTGGTTCCCCGTTACTTGTGCCTGGTTGCTCCATATCCATTTTTTAGCAGCTTGTAGTCTGGATGCCGAAGCATCTCTTATTGTTTCTGTCCCTTCTTACGAGTTTCTCATACTGAAAAATTGCAAATGAATGCATTGAATTTATTTGATTGCATAGAATCAGTCTTGGTGAACCGGCTGTTAACGTGTACTGCAACAGAGCTGCAGTACAGGAAATGTTTTGCGCTCTTTAGTAATCCTGGCCCTCTGTTCCTTGTTTCAGGATTTCAAATGCCAGGTGCGCATTTCTTACATGCTGTGCACCTCTACAGCTGGAAAGTCTCCACTTTATTTATTTTTTTAGGATCCATTGGTCAGTCCCCAGCTGTTTTTTCCCCCCTTTTTAACACGGCATATCTGCTATGTGGGGTATTCTTGCATTCTTGCATGGCCAAGGTTTTCTGTAAAACTTAATTATAAACTCTCATTGGTAATTTGATTAATGTATTGTCAAGGAAAAGCATAACTTTTCCTCACCCAAGCAAACTTTTTTGTTCAAATAATAGCACTTAGTGGAAATTTTTTCTTGCATAACATGTAATCCCCAGCATATCTGTACTGCAGAATCAGAAAATATGAATTCCCCAGAAGTCTCAGTGGGTTATACCACAGTCAAGGTTAAAGTTGGCTTGAGCCACTTCAGCACAGACTTCTGCGATTGCCTGGATTATTATTTAATTCTTATACAACCCTAAAAACAATATGATAATTTACCCTAAGCACCTCTTACATTGCATGTCTTGTATATGCTTACACTGTTTTAGAAGAGACCAAATGAGACTGACTTATGTTAATTTCTTTGATTTGAAAATGAGGGTAATTACACTTCAGTGCACAGAGAAGAATGTTTGTGTCATTTTAAGCGGGGAGGGGCACACAACCAGTGCTTAAATTGATATGAAGTTATAGCTCATCATAATAGAAAGGGTTTCTTACAAATGGTTCTCTATAGGCTGTGTGCTTTAAATAAAGTGCATGCATGAAATGGAAGCATTTTTGCAAGGCCATCCTGTCTCAGTGTGGTATTAGAACTGAGCTAGCCAGTAAAGTCAGCATGCTAAAGGCTTTCCATGCTAAAGAATAGATCTCTTCAGAGGAATGTAGGTACAGTTTCAATTAAGATTTACTTTAAATAGCTGTTGCTCATGGTGATCCTAGCCCTCTTTTCTCCTAAGCTCTATAATCGCCCTCAAACATTAAAGCTCACCCTGTGAGAGAAAACACTGCTAAAGTCGTCTGAGCAAGGACAAATGGGGCCAACAAAGCAGTCACGTACACCATAATGATAAGAAGACAACTAACACAGGTGCATTTGTTAGTTAATTAGTTGCCAGCCATTGACAGGCTGTTATGCATATAGCATATTGCGCTGCGTCTTATTGTACTTCATCTTTCTGAAAGCAGAGCCAGACAGAATTCATGTTCTCATGAGACCCGGCATACAACCTTATTATTAATTATTACTGTGTATTTCAGCAATTTATAGCTAAAACTGTGAGCCTGTTTTAGACAAATATGGCTAGACTGATGCGAATAACTATTCCAGTGAATGATTCAAATTAAAATATGTGAAATACATTACATACAGCATAGTGTATTAAAACAAAGTATGTGAACTAGTGTAGAAATATTGAACTATAGTAAACATTGCGTGGTATTCAACTGTAAACCGTAAACGCGGTGTGCTTTCGTAAATACTGCACTATGGTAGACTGTCATATACACAGTGTTATTGTGAAGACAATATACTGTTGTAAACAATGTTCTGTAAAGTACACTGTGTATTATAGTAAATATGTTTCCAAAGAGACTTGGACGAAACAATTTAGCTAATAATTCCCATTTTCTTAAAGCATGTTATGTGGATGTCTTAGAGATGAAAACAATTATCTGGGAAAGTGTAAACAGTCGCCTTTTTGCCTTACTTAGCTTTGTTTTTTGTATTTATATATGTCCCCATCTGATTAAAAACGTGCCACTGACGCTGAGCAGACCTTCTTTAGAGGGCTCAATACATTGTCCAAATTGGTTAGTGCAATAGTGTTCATAAATAGGAAAGGCTTATTCAGCCAGAAGAACCTGTTCTAGCATAGAAACAGAAGTCTTAGTATAGTTGTTTTTTTTTTGTTTTTTTTTTAAAACCCTTTATGCTTTTTTATGTTTGTATATTCTTTAAATTCTTGTGGGTGCAACATAGCCCTTGGTATTCTATTAGAGTGGGAAATGGCATTTTGTCATCAAAACTGAACTGAAAATGGTGCTTCTCCATTGGTTGACTTTGTGTGACTGGCTATTTCGATTGTTGAGGCTTACTAGCTTTTTCAAAGTTATGCTACATGACTCCTTAGTTAGGCTTCCTTACATCTGTTGATTAATAGGATAAATAAGGATAAAGTGATCACACAGACTTTGTAGTGTTAAAAATGGCATATAAGAATTTTTCTTCGTATTTGTCCAGTACTGCTGCAATTTTCTTCTTCTTAATGATGAAAGTGTTTGCAGGTTTAGGATCTGTGCCTCATGGGGCCTGGGGCCTGGGGCCTGGTCCAGTATTGTACCAATGCTGGTGTCAGTGACATTCACTGTAGTTTAGCCCCAAATCATTATTAAGACCAGTTAGCGTATCAGTATGTACCATTACCCAGTTGGCTTTAGGCTGCTTTTGAGAGCTCAGATGTTCTCCATTGTTGGAAAACTGTTTGAAGTTGCATACTTCTTCAAGCAAGCTTAAGTATAAATGGGTTTAATGAGCACAGTGGTAATGGAGCTGGTACATTCTGTGCTTTCAGCTGGATTGTAGCTGATATGCATGCAGCTAATTGCTCTTTTAAGGTAAGGGCAAAACACTGAAGTTTATTGGGGGTCAAATCAAAACCTTTATAATCCTCTTCTTGGTCTTTATGGTATCACGTGAATGAGTGATTGTATGTTCCGTATTTTAATACTCATGCACAAATATGTCAGTCAAACTGGGTCAACCCCAAGGTCTCTGTATGTGAGAATAAGATGGAGAAGCTGAGACTAAAGCATACATAAAGAGACTAAAGAGACATAACCAGCATTGCTTAGGACACAGTGGTCCTCATGTTCTGTTTGTTTGCTCTGCTGAATCCTTTCCAAACTTTCTTTTTTGGACATTGCTATATACATTTTCTATGGTCTCTAAACTCACAACGGGACCCGAGGAATGCCATGCATTTCACAGTCCATTTTCCAGCCTAAATATTAGGGTACAATTGGGTGCCCGTGAGGGTACAATTGTGAAACCAGTCGTCCCCTGAGAGGTTATTACGAGATGTATGTATGTTTCAGTGTGCTGCATTTCAACCTCTCCTTGGGTATGATTGGTGCTGGAGGTTTCAATGCAGGTTGTGAAATCCCTCTCTCAAATATTTATGTGTTTTGAGGCATGGAAAAAGCTGCTCATTCTCAGTTTCCATTTGCTGTGCTGAACAGAGGGTGCTGTAAAATGCGAACCATAATGTGGAGGCATCTTGGGTACACAACTTTGGATTCATGCCACTGTGGCCATCAGCAGTCGAGCTGTGCCTCTCCGTTTCATTGGGGAACTGTTTCGGTCATTTCCATCAAATAACCCGACAGGTGATTGACATTTAAGCGTTTTTACAGTATCACTAAAAAAAAGGGTGACCACACATTTAACTTAAAGAAGAATTATTTCTATTTTTCCTCATTGCATTTTAGTTTGAACACAGTGAAACGTTCTGATCTGTTCTGGTTTCGCTCAGAATTTTGGAAAGAAATATTGGGGCATTGCTTGAGTCATCAGTATGTCCTAATAATGGATTATCTGATCAACAATGTTACCAATCTTTTTTAGATATCCAACCATTATTTATTTATGTTTGTCATCCGGGGATATAAAAAGTCCATGTCATGTCAACCACCCATATTCATTCTTTTAACTTTGCATCTAGCTGGTAAGGTACACCTTCACTGTATTTGCAAAGAATAAATGCGTGCATTGCAGTTCTGCTCCTGCAGTACTGAGAACTTCCTGCTGGGCAGTTATAGCTTGCCATAAGCACTGGATTGGTTTCTGTAACAGGATCAAGGACAAGCTGATCTCACAGCGTTTTGGGTAAATAGAAGGTGAATGGCACCAGGTGTGCCTGCCTGGTCCCAGTTAGTTCATGGTGTGACTTGGAGGCGAAAAGAACAGGTGTGTTGGCTGTAAATCAGTTTCTTTGTGCAGAATTACGGTAGCTGTCAGTGAAACTGCTTTGATATAAAAAAGATAAAATCTAATAGAATAATGCCAAGTAGATGACACGTACTGTTGCCACATGCCTTTGCATGCTAACTTTGGTAAAAAGATCTGGGAAGGAGACAAAAATCTCTTGGCACAGATAGTGCTGGAATACTAATGTTATATGTTATATGTATTCACTCGGCTAGATGTGCCAAGATGGCTAGATGTTTCAAATGGACATTATGTGTATAGTGGTGAACTGATATGTTTTAAAGCTTCCATCACCTTGAATTGTTCACATACCTACCAGTTAGTTTTGGGGCAAAATAATTATGAGGAAAATGATCAAAGTGACATTAAATAATGTTTTCACATTTTCACATTAGATAGTGAGTGCTGGTGGGTAGGAGTGGCTGGCTGTGGGATGTTGGGAGTTGAGGCTGGGAAGTCTTTTATCCCCAGTACCTAGTCAACTGTTTGTTTTCCCAGCATTAGCTGTGTGTAATCCCAGTATAAAAATTGAGCTGTAGTGTGGCAACTTGTGTGGATGAAAAAAGTGATAGGACTGCAGAAAGTGGTTCCATGGCTGACTGAACTTCAGGCGACAGAGTTTTGAAGACCGCTATTCAGTCCTGCTCGGCATTAAGGCCTGCCGCAATCTGAGAGTTTAAACTGGGCGAGTTGAATGAAAACGCTGTGCCAGTGTATTCTCTTTTTTTTCCCCCTCCTCCTGATAAATTACCAGTCGATACGTTCTAACAAAAGGAGTGCTGTCTCTCTGGTGTAGCACTGAGGAGGATCACATGACCCGGAGCCATGACATCATCCTCACAGGCTCTCTTCTTTTGTTGAGGCTGTATTTGGTAGCCAACACTAAAGATTGTCACTGTGAGACTTGCGGAACCTGCTTCACTATGTAAGCCAGGAACTGGAAGTGTGCGCGCTGGCTGAAAATGGCCAAGTCTCCTGCTTCACTGGAGGATAGTTCATTGGTTTATGGCGGGAGATTTCTTAAATTAACAGAGCAAACGGTTTTCTTTGTTGTTGAAAAAAGTCTGTAAATTACCTCCAAGGGCTCGCACTTCACAGTTGACTTAATGTTGTGCAGCATTGGGACGCAGTAGCACCCCAAATGGCATTCATGGTGTTTGCAGAAATGTGTCATGGGAATTTCAGGGCAAGGTCAAGGCACCTATATTTAGCCCATTGCTACTTTATGTTTTCAAGACTTTAGAGATGTCCTGGAGGGCTGTGAGTTTTGTAGTTCAGTCTGTCATGTGGCAGAAGTCCTCTCATTCTTTTGAGCTGAGGGGGAGTGACTGTGGGGGAGGAGGGTGGGAGGTAAGGGGTGGGTAGGGTATGAAATAAGTTACAAGTCAAAATGTTCTGTACACTCAGTCCAAAACTCAAGTACTGCACCAACAGACTTTCTCATTATGAGATAAGCCTAGAATACCAATATGAGCTCAGCTCAAATAATAATAATAATAATTCACCATGTAGCTACTTGGTGTATAAATTCACTGATGCCTTCCAGAGTCTTGAGATTCCATTACCATTAAAGTACTGGATCCTGATTACCTTTAGGCCTAATACATACACATATAGTGCATCCTCCTTGTATATATTGCGGTCCATAAGTATTTAGACAGTGACACAATTTTTGTTGTTTTGGTTCTCTGCTGCAGCACATTGGATTTGAATGAAGAAATAGATATTAGGTGAAATTTCAGACTGTCAGTTTCAATTTGAAAGATAGCATTGCCCTTGTAGTGACACATCAACCTTGGCCCTATCTAATTTGTGGGTATTTGTATTCATATCGGGTGAACCACATGGGAATTGCAATCTTTTTTATACATAGTCTCCCCATTTTGGAATTTAGATATCAAATGAACTGCACTTGCCATGCCAGGAGAGTGGCAGTTACTGCAGTCAGTTACTGTCAGTTGCGCCGTGTCTGTGCCAGTCTGCCAGAGGGCATTAGCCATGTCTGATGTAAGACGTAGATGCTGTTACTTTTCTCAGCGGGGTAGGAAAACCAAGCATACAGTTAGAGACGTGAGTGTATTGTCTGAACGCACCGTTTACGACCTTCACACAGTTAAGTGAAAATATCCTGAATAGAAGGGAGTAAGTCTGTGCGTGCGGAAGTAAGTCTTCCTATTTGGTAAGAGGCAACGTTTTCCTGTGCTGCTGTTTCTACTCCCTCATACATAAGAGAGAGGGGCTGACTTGCATTTGCTGTGCTGTAGACTGTCTGGGTTAATATGCTATTTTAGTTCCAGATCAGACTCCTGGAAATGATCTTGGAATTGACATGTGAATGAGGTTGGATTGGTTTGGTGTTTTTTTCAATTAACGCTTTTTTATTTTTTGTTGCAGGATTTGTGGCAACAATCAGAAGTGAATGTGATATCCAGGAGAGAGAGAGAGAGTCAGAGTTTGAAAGTGTCTAACATGGCTGTGGCTGGATGTCCGGATTATTTTCTACACCATCCAAACTACCAGGTAATACAACTGCGCCTGTGCCCCTTTTCTGTGCTGTCACAATAAGCCATCAAGTGTACACAGCAAGTACAAATTACTCAACAGAAAACAATAAAGAAATGCCTGTTTTTCCATTGTGGCAAGCGACAGACAATTATTTCTAAAGTAACCGGTTCTGTTATGTCATGTTTCAGAATTACGAATCAAAGATTGAAAAAAAGAATAATTTAGTTTTTTCTTTTGTCACTTTTTTGCCTGTGAACAGCTGCCTGCTATTGAGAATGTTAAATAAAATGCAACTTTTCAGGGTCAAAGCAGGTCAAAGCAGGTGAAGTTATGCATATGCCAGCCTGGTATATTCTGGTCTAAACATAGATCATATATTCCAGGTTTTTAGCAGTATACTTCTACCCAGGTAACAGTCCTCTAAGAATAGCTGTGATAGTTTGTCCAAGCTGAGTTATGAGCCTTTGAATGAACATTCATACTTCATAAGCCTGAGTGTGGGTGAAGGCAGTGATTGTGTGAATGTCACCAGTGAGAGGACATTTTAGTGGTAAACTGTTCTGATTTGTGTTTGTTGCTTGTGCTGTCTGAGCATCCAGTCAGATCAGGTCAAACCGTTTTAGATGAAATGCTAGGCAAGCTTCTCTCAGCATAGCTCAGGGAAGGAGATACTTTTTGCTGTGTTTGACTTGACAAACATGTTATTGGATTCACTGGACAAGCACTACTGAGTCATGCATCTGTTATATTGTGACCCATCTCTCTCTGAAGATGTGATTAGAACCAAATGTAGGCTGATTTAAACCACATGTAGGCTGATGTTGAATTTGCTTTGAAATCATTTTAGAATTTGGACAATGTGAATATTTTATCGGAAGGGTGTGAATGGCAAACCGGTTGGTGTCCTTAACCTGTACTTTTAGAAAGAGTGGAAAATGCCTTATTTGAGTTAAGAAGAAGAAGTCTTTAATGGCATTTAGCGAAGAAGGTGATGTTTGAGTTTACTGAGGGATTGGACAAGGCCTGTATTTGAGTGAGTGAAACAGTGGAAATATCCCTATTGGTACGAATGTCCCCAGTATTTCAAGTATGGCCAGGAACAGTCTGCTTAAAAGAAAAGCTTATCTGGCGAGAAGTGAATGAAAAGCTCGAAACCGGTCATTCGGAGTGTGTGTGTGTGTGTGTGTGTGTGTGGGCACTTTGTGATGGATCCGGAAAATAAACAATTTGGTGTTTGAATGTACCTGTCAGGGCTAATAGATTTAGGAAGAGAGCATGAATGAAAACCAAGACAGAATGAATGGCGGTGACACAGACGCACATTCCTTTGAGCTGAACGCATCCAGCCTCACGAGGTGGAACTTGACGCAACTAAAACCGTGGCCTCGATCAAAGGATTAACTGGCTTGTTTTGAAGAGCTTTTTTTGTCATTGTTTGTTTCCTCGTGCAGCAGGAGGAAACGTCCGTCTGGGCAGTAATTTCAGGGGAACTCGCTCCACTAAAGGACTCCCTGTGGGAGTCAGCTGGCTGTCCACCCTGCCCCCCGCCCCGGTCATGTGGACCTGTAGCTTGGGGTACAAAAGGGCTCTGCCACACTTAGGTAAAAAAAAAAAAAAGAGGCTCATCAATGGCACCAGATTGAACCTCTTAAATCAAACTGGGACGTTATTAGAGTCTGAAATTCTACATGTGTATTTTTCTTATTGGTCTGTTTGAAGTGTGACAGCTTTTTTTTTTTTTTTGCATATAATATAAGAGGCCGAAATGGCCTATTTGTACAGAGTTATATAACACTAGTAAATGTTATGGGATCCTGGGCCTGAGTCCAAAGCCGTTTGGAGCAGAGCCAGTTCACTGAGATGAGTCTCCTGTCCTCACCGGATCTCCCAGCCCTTAGCTTTGCCTTTTCTCTTTTCTGTTGACAAAGAGTGGGAAAAAGTTCCAAACGCTGTAATGACATAAGCAGTTTGAAGTCGCGGTGCTCAGCAAAGATTTATGTGCTGCTGTGTGGGAGTGTTGGGGGTGGGGTAGCATTCAGTGTGCGGCGCTGACTGTCCTCTGTAGCCCCCCTCCCCAAGAAGGAGTCCTTAGTGAAATATTGTTTGGGGGGGGGGGGGGGGTTAACTTGTTAAGTATGACTTTGCTAACTAAACTGTCTGTACGGGCAACACTGTGCTATGCGTTTGAACAGGATGTGGTCACCGATATGTCACATGGGTACATCACAAATCTGAAGTCCATTCAGTAAGCTGCAGCAGGTTTCCCAAGGTCTTAATAAGATGTGTTTTAGTCCTGTGATTGTAGTGTTTTAAGTTGAAATACTTGAAATGCCTGTGTGCGCGTGTGTACCATTTGCATGTATGGGTGAGACAGAGAGAGCAAAAGGCCCACACTTCTCATTAAATTCCAGCAGCAGCAGACTTTACCCTGCTGTGTATATGTCTGCTGGTCACAAACTCATTTTTCAGACACAATGTCATAATATTTTATAGTAATCGCTTTTAACCTTAGCCGGAAAGTAGACCATACTGAACTCCTGTAGCGTTCATTTAGAAAAGCTGACCAATAATAATTTCACTGTTGTATAACACCTGACAGTATTGAGGTTTCAGAGAATTAAAGAAGAACTTGTTGTCAACTGATTGTAATGGATTCATTAGATTTATTTATAGCGGATTATAAAAGCAAGACAAACCTATGTGTGAGACTTTCTAGGAAATGGAATCCAGGAGGATTGCTCGGGCATAGGAAAGTGTTACAATCCAACATGTCTTTGCGGCCATGGGTTTTTGCCAAGGCGACGGGTATTTATTTATTTATTTATTTAAATTTTAACACAAACTACCAAGCTCATAGCATGTGTGAGCAATCAGTATACTGTGGTATTACTGGTCCAGTGATAAAATCATTTTTGGGATAACATCTGGGTTCAACAAATGGGAATGGGTGAACTGGAGACACGGATCAGATAGAGATCGCATACTTTCTTTTGGTTTCTGCAGTGCAGCTGAAAGGAGTCTGTATCGCCAACAGAGTGGCTGTGTTGACTTAGCTTTCTGAGCTGCTATAGCCATTAAACCTGCTGTTCCCTGAAGCCCGGCAGTATTCTGAGAGTTGTAAATTTTTCTCTCTGAGTTTTATAGATGTTTACAGTGTGATTCAAGTGCAGATTTTGGCTGCCTAAAGTTCCTGTTCCTGGAAGTCAAACTCTGTGTTCTAGGATTTCTTGGAAGTGGTAGATTTGAAAAGGCTGGTTTATTATTTTTTCGATCTTATGAATAGCTTGGTTGATCTGTTTACAATCAGAAATATTTGATCAGTCCAAAAAGGAATGACAAATGTACTGCTTCGGCCGCATTGGCTCAGTTTCTGAGCCTGACCTTGCAAAAAAGACGTGAGCATTTGAAAATTATATGGAATAATCCAGTTTAAACAACATTTGTGTTTAATAAATATATAATTTGAATGAATTTGTTCATTGATTCTGTTTTATGAGGTGAAGTATTTTGCTGCTAGTGATTTCTTGTGAGTTTTGGTACTCTGGTATGATTTTATTTTTAGTGTGTTTTCTCAGCAGGGGGTGCTGTTTTTCTGTTGTACTTGCATTCTCATGCTACATTTCAAGTCTATGAGGATGTCATAAAATAATACTCCACGCATGAAGACCGTGCCTTCATCACCACACTCGGTCCAAATATTAGTTTCATTGTTTGCTTCATGTTTTAACTGTTGAGTTTCTACTGTTGAGTTTTCTACTACCCACTTCAAGCGACGACTGAAGACTCACCTCTTCAGGGTGCAGCTCTCCCCATCCCTCCCTACCTCCCTGTAATCTCTTAATTGACTGTGAGCTTGGGGTTGTAACTAGGTAGCTGTTTCGTAGGTGACTTTTAGTTAGTGCACTTGTCTTAACTACTGCTTGTGTTTTTGCATAGACTGTGTTGTTGCTGTCCTCGTTTGTGTTAGTGTTAATCAGTTTAACCTTCAGGGTCCAAGTTGAACTATGGGGTTGTTCCCTGCACTTGGAACGATACTTCTCTCTAGGGTTTTCGACATACTTGTTCCTGGTTATGGTTATACACTTTGTTGTACGTTGCTCTGGATAAGAGCATCTGCCAAATGCCTGTAATGTAATGTAATGTACTGGAATGCTTTTGCCAAGGAAAGACTGTATTTTACACCGGTGTTCCTCTTGCACTTATTGTCATCTGGAAGACCAGGAGCTTTGATTGAAATGTTTATCTGCAATCTTTGTGTTATTTCTTAGTTTTTTTTCCTGAACAAACATGATGAATACTCACACAATTGCTGTATTTTGCTGGAAGTTTGTACTTCTGTACTTTTTGGCCGATTTTTAAACTCTCGACAGGATGGTAAACATTATGCACCTTGTCCTAGTAATCTCTCATCGCAGCAGTTTTTCACCATTTATATCCCACATGTGGAATCCTAACTTGCAACTGTAGACCTTTCTATTACTAGGGAACTCCATACATTTTTTAGGGAAAGGATTGGATGTGCATCCTCTGAAGCCACAGCAGCTGTGGTGCTGGCAGACTGGACTGGAAGGCTGGGTAACTGAAGGAACTGAGGCGGGCAGATTCCTGGCAGGGGAGTCCTCTGTGTGTCATGAGGTCATGTTGACCGAAACCCTTTCCCTTGTCTTGACTTTAAAAGGAATCCTGATGCCCTATGCCAAAGAAAGCGGGTTTGATAGAGGTATGCTTTCCAAAATTGATTCATATGGCTTTTTCAGCCCATGGGGTGAGGGAGTCCTGTCTGCAGAATGAGAGAGGGAGAGGTATGAAGTGAAAACTTGGCAGAGTAACCCAGTGCCATGTCTCTGTAATGTCAGCTTTGCTCCCATAAGTAAGTGATTCTTGCCAATGAAAATGTGTTTTTGTTGATCGATTGGCAGGTTACAAGCAAAGGTGCCATGCTTGGCTGTTTGTTTTGTTCACAAATTTCCAGCATGTTAGATCAAGCACAGCGTTGTCCATGAGGAACATATCCCTCCATGGAGAAACAGAGTTCTGCTTTCTACCACTCTGGTAATGTTATAAAAAAATAAACAAGTTGATGAATGAATTAAGGAATGACAGTTTGGGAATCTGTTTTTCGTGTTGCGTTGCTCACTGTTTGTTGCTGCATAAGCTGAAACCATGGCAACTACATAAAACATTTCCAAGACAAGGTCAACTGTGTTTGTGTTTACAAACATTGCCTAATGCTTAAGATATTTTTTAAATGACTAGTACTCTGTGAACTCATGAAGTCAGATTTGGAGATGCATAATATCATGCAGGTATGAATGGACACATGAGGCATAATACATTTTTGCACTACCTATAAAGTAAGTCTTTCCCATAGATCTAAATGCAGTCACATTAGTCACTGTTCCTCCATAACACTAGAAAGTTGAGCAATCTTTGTGACTGAAGCTCCTGCCATCCGTGCCTCAATAATGAACCCTCTTTCAAAGTCATTTAGATCTTTTCCTCTTGCCATCTTGATCTAAAATCGAGGTCAACTGGGCAACTCAGCATTTTCATACATGCCACGTGTATAGAGCGTGATAGGATGCTAATTGCTTAATTGTATCATGCAGTACATCTGTGCAGAAGCATCTGTATTTGTTATGTTTCTCCACTCATCTAATCAGGTTGTTACTTTAAGTTGTCACCCATCTGTGTGTGTGTGTGTATATATATAATACACACAGATATCTGAAGGCACAAAATCACATTCTGTTCTTTAGTCACGCTGTGAGGATTTCCATCAACTCCCACATCTGTACAGATGTTCTGTATTCATCTTTTCACATGCAAACTAACATTTCGTGCCAACTGACTGAGGTTTTAGAAGTCTGTGTTCCTCTAGAAAGTTTGGTTTGGTATCACAAATAGTTTTTGGTTAAGATTCTGTGTGTAAAACTACATTCTATACCACGTTCTGTACATGTTGCACTGTGTACTGTTTACATTTAATTTTTATGATGTGTAGTTTACTCTACTTTAACCCATACATCTTGCTCAGAAAATATTATGTTCCTGAGTTGGGGGGAGAACAAGGGCAAAGCTGTTCCAGCAGACTGGATGACTGTCGTTTCTGACGACTCCATTGAGTTGTGTTTTTGAGAGCCACGAGACTGAATCTGATCATTCAGACCACAGCATCTCTCTGGGAATTCCCACATTAGTGTGATTTTACATTTATATACACAAACGAGTACATGCATGCATGCATACATATATTCATGAATGAGTTTATGCATGTGCGCACACACACGCACACACACACACACATACGCATCTGTTCCAGGACCTTATATTGTGGTTATATTGTGCAGTAAAAAATTAATGGAATATGGTTGTTTTAATGTCTGTTTTATAGTTTTGGTCAGTCCTCTTTCAAGTTGTCAGGACAGGAGATCAGGGAAAAATGTGGCGTCCCTGAATTTCTGATTTAAAGGTCTTGGCGTGACCGTTCTGTCGGCTTATGTCCCAGCAGGACAATGTAGACCGGGCCTCCAATCACAGACCAGCGGATCTAATTGGGCCAAGTTTCCAACAGTCATCCAATCGGAACTCTCCCAGCCATCAAGGTAGGTGTCCTCACAGCATCCACCTTCCAGGGTCTTTGTTGCTCATGTTGATTCTATTTGATAACTGTGGAAATTTCAATGGTTTGTAATAATATTTTGCATGCATAGCAGGTTCAGCATATCCTGCAGTTACTTACATTCATAAAAGTTAACATTTTGACAGGCATTATGTTACTGAATTGTTGCTGCTTTTCATGTAAAGCGTGTGTATGTGGTACTATGGTAACCTCTTGTGAAAAGCTCATCTCAATCTTAAAGTTTGACATTGCGTATCTCAGTGCTTTTTACATAGAGAGAGAGCGAGAGAGCGAGAGAGAGAGCGTGTACTTATGTGTGTGGTTGTGGGTGCAGTGTGTTCATGTGTTTGCTTGTTTGTGTGTATGTGCATTCATGTCTTCCTGTGTGTGTATTCACAGGTGTGTATATGCACGTATGATCCTGCTAATATTTGAGTTAGAAATGTGTGGCAAAAATGGCTGGATAAAGTGTTTAGAGGAGATGGCGGGGTTGGAATAGACTCATTCTAAAGCAAGAGTCTCATTATGTTCAAACTGGGGTGTGTATTATGCACTTCCCTGCTGTAAACATTTCAGCAGTTCAAAGGGTTGATTTTTAAAAGACACAGGGTGCCATTATAATTAAGCTTTCAATCTAATTATTCCATAGACAATTCATCCAGGATAATCCAAGCATGAGATTTAAGCACAATATTGACCCAGCATGGGAGGGAGAGACTGAAGGATGTTCAGATGTCTGGATGTGGATGTGAAAGCTTGGTGCTGTCATGGAAATAACTGGAGCAGAAATTACATATTAATTTTTTCATTTATGGGGTGGCTGAAATTATGGGGAAAAAAAACCCACCCAGGAGAAAAAACTCACTTTCAGAAGGTTCTTTAGTTTCTTTAGATTAAAAAAAAAAGACATACTCCATTCCTGTGTTTCTTTTGGACATAATTCTCACTCTGTATTTTAATTTTAGTGGTTTGCTGAAAGTTCTCTCTATGACTATACTGTAGCAAACTCAGGACTGAAAATTCATTATTCTACCAACAAAGTCAAGTCTTCTCCCTGTTCCTTAAATCTTATTGGATGATTCAGTCTTACCAATGCCATTGCTCTCAATAAAATATTTAATTTGGTATGTGTAATGTGTATCTGATATGTCTGGAAAAATAGGTCAAGTTCATCATAGAACTTCAGCAAAGGGGTTAATTAGCAGTTTTAGTGCTTATGGGAAAACTGTTGTTAGGCACAATGTGAAGAGGAGTACCAGCAACCCCCTGAAACCATGACTGTATTCACAATACAGCACAGCCGTTTCATAGTGCCGTATTACTTTTATAAAACAGTTACAGAGACGATTTTAGCGGAGACTGGTCAGGTGCTGGCATTATCTGTAATGCTCGTAAAAATGAATGGTAGCTACAATTAGCAAATCCTCCATTCGTTGTGAATTACCGCACTGTGGATTATGGGTAGTTTTGCTACAAAGGAGTGCTCAGCCTGTTACTGGTTGAAAATAATGAATGGAAGTCAACTGGGAACTTCATTAATGGTACTGCTTAAAGCCTGATAATAGCCATTATAAATCTTTTATTCCCGTTTTTTCTTTGTTGCTTCAAAAAACTTGTCGGCCTCAATGGTGAACCATGAGGCGTGGCAGCTAATATTTATCCAACTAAAAAAGCGGTTTTGACGTGATATTCCACTTGTGGCTCCAAAACATACGGCATCTCATTTTATCTGAGCGAAGTGCAACGGATGTTGTAAAATGCTGAGCTAGCGCTACTGAATGGTGTTATGCTGTCATCCAATGTATCTGCTCCTGTTGAATCATTTCTTATCAAAGTTTCTCTGATTTTATTCTATATCTGCTGTTCCAGTAATCCGTGGCGACGATTAAAATAACGAATGAGAAATAGCTTGTCTTCCTCCTGTAGTATGCATTATCGCCACCACATTTGTCTTAATACAGCGCTAGAAGGGGAACAGTGACATATATGTTGACTTCTCTGAAACCTGCCAACTGAGTGTTTTTGTTGGAAACAGGCAGGGCATTTTTATATTGGCTGCATTGTTAGTTGATTGCAGACTGAACTTTGTAGTTTATTGGCCATTTCATCAGGCAGTAAGATCTGATGGGAACATACCGTGTAAAAACAGCAATAAATCACGTCCCCTATGAAGAGCCTTTTAAAAGGATTCAATTCAAAGCTGCTTCTTCAGCATAGACATTGTTAAGTCAGAAAATGTATTGTTGTCATGCATGTGATTTATGAAGAAGCTGCTATATGGGGCTTGTGTGTAACGTAGCCAGCTGAGACGCCAGTTCTTAGGACCCTGACTGTCTGTAACCCCAGTGCCTGGGAGTCCTGCGGTGTGGTGTATAATTAGCCACGGTCTCACACACATGTGAAGAGTTTCAGTCAGTAGGGTAGTGCCTGTGTCTAATGCCACGGTGTCTCTTTTGTCTGATCACACACATGTAATCTGCTTATGCCAGCTGCAGAGTCCTCCACAGCAGGAGCTGCGCAGCTGAGCTGGTGAATTGCAGAGTGAAAAGAGACGGTGGGTGGGTGGGTTGGCTGCATGAGGCTATGGCAAAATTATGGTACTCAGTTCATCTCGAACATGTTCGCCAAACCTTGCTTAAAAAGTGAACCTTCTTCAGCCCAAAGCCGAGGGGCCTCATTTAGAAATGGAGCGTACACACAAAAAAGATGCATACGCCACTTTCCCTGTGGAAAAGTTACACATCCATAACAATCACCTGTTATGGATGTAGCCTATAACTTTTCCACAGGGAAAGTGGCGTATGCATCTTTTTTGTACAAACACATTTACTTGACTTTGCTCCAACTATGCGGTTGTTCCCTGCACTTGGACCGGTACTTCTCTCTAGGGGTTTCGTCATACTTGTTCCTGGTTATGGTTATACGCTTTGTTGTACGTCGCTCTGGATAAGAGCGTCTGCCAAATGCCTGTAATGTAATGTAATGCTTTGTTTCTGAATGAGGCCCCTGGGCTTTGGGCTGCAGAAGGTTCACTGTGGGCTGCAACACCCAGGACATTCCTCAGATCAAAGATTTGAAACCGCACATGTTTTAGTCCATATTCTGTCAGTGTCTGTCTTGAAGGTGCCTGTGACACTAGTATGCTAGTTTTTCGAAGCATTCTGTAATATTGATATATAGGGTAATTACAAGGCAGTTGCAATTTAAAAAATAAACTGTTTTTTCTTTTAAATTTGTGAAAGTTCTTTTAATACCGTAATTGCGAATGTCATGTTGTTTTACCCCATAATTTGGGAAACTTAGTTTAGCTGTGACTGCTCACCTACAATGCCTTATAGCATGTTGCCTGGCAACCTAAGAGCATCCATGGTCTTGGTGACTTAATTTCAGATGGAACAAGCCGTTCTTCTTCCCCTGTGTCTCTGGACATGTTGGGACGCACATCGGGGGTACTGGCACCTCCTCTCCACTCCCCCGATGTTGGTGTCCCCTGGCGAACTGTGCTACTCCATGTGGGAGGTGTCTGGATGACAGAATGGGTCCAGTGATTCCTTTCACAGGGAAGCTTCCCTCGTCCCCGCGCATTCCTCACGCCTGGGCCGCCGTTCCAGCGGGACGCTGCCGTGTGCGGGGAGGAGGGGGGGTCCCACAGCTCCTCAGCACCCCTTTTGTCTTGACAACATTTGCATGTTAATTGCTGGCAGCTGGAGGGAAGGCACTTGTTGCTGTGGTTCAGCCTGTTTTGGCCGGGCTCGAATATGAAAAACACTTTTTTTTTTTTTTCTTATAACTTTTCATTGCAAGTTCAATGCACAATTTCAGTCTTCTGTTTATTCTTCATTCTCTGTAAAGAATTGCAAATAAGAGTGATCAGCAAGGTTGGAAGAATTTGTTCTTCAAAAAGGAGAAGATCATTTTAGGTTACTGATCTGATCAAATGGTGACACCATTTGAGTCACTAATATTGGGGGTTTCTTTTTCCCAAAGCCTACATTTTTAGAATCCTGTTTGATGTTTAAAGCAGTCCACACACTTTAAAGGGCCAGTTTTTCCATCGGTGATGCAAATACCATTAAGGTTTAATGTATGCAGTCATTCTTGTTTTGTAAAGGGCCATATGGACCTTGCTGAATATAAATGGGCTGTTTGGCATTGTCTCATTCTGTGATGATACAAAACATCCACAACAGCTTTTATGCAGATTACGGGCAGTCTTGCCTTTCTTTACAGTAGACAAATATGTAGCCCTTTTTTAACAATGGGGCGGCGTGGAGCTTGAGATGGAATGCAGGGGGGCGGAGTTTGGGAGTACGCATCCTTAACTCGGAGTCACTGGGATTCCTCGCTCCCACTGGCTGCTTTCAGTTATACCTGACCCATTGCGTGCCAGGGCGATGCTACTAAGAATGACGATTTAAGGTTTATTGTCTTCTTCTAAAATGATCGCTGACCCCTGAAAACGTACAGGGGACTAGGAGTTGACCGTCCCTAGCCCTGCCTGACCAGAATCCTCTGCCATTTGGGAAATAACCATCACGTTCGAGGCCTGCTGGAGGACCCCAGCGTCACAGGGCTGGTGACAGGCGTGTGACTGAGCCGTTCTGTTTTTCTCATGTGCTGCATATCTGAAACAAATCTGTGTCACTGGCCATTACCATTAGCATAATAAAGGAGCAAAGTCAAGTAAATGTGTTTGCAGAAATAACTTGCAGCTGCTTGTTGCTTGTGTGTTTTTGAATAAGGAACATAAATATTGCATTTCATTCTTGAGAAAGTGATTTTTATTAGTAGCATATTACATTTCTATGTTTATATCATTGAAAACAAGCTGTAACATCAGGTTCATTTGAGCTTAATGTTCAGTGTAAATTATATTTCAAAAGTATAGATGGTTTTTATTTCTCCCCAATAATTTTGTGAAATGGCAGTCGGAAGTTATGACAGTCTCCACAGCTATAGGAAACTCGGTGCGTGAGCTCTGCCGTTATAGAGTACATTCCAGCAATGCAGTGTAGTTTTGAAATGTATGTTTAGGTAATAGCGGATCTGAGGCAGACATTGTAAACTGGTTACTGCGTCTTTATTTACTGTTATTCAAACCTGGTACTGCCGGGCTGCAGTATACGCAGTGCTTCCTGCAGTCACAGCTCATAACCTCCTGCTCTCAGTCAACATATCATTGCCTCAAAAACTCCCCCTCAGGGTTTATGGTTTAGAGAGCGCAGGAAAGCTGTCAGAATTATTGTGGCCCTCCTATTGGTTGTCCTCATGCATGAAAATGACATGTGATGATTGCACTGATCTGTTTTCTTTAATTCCCTTTTCTTAGAACTGCTTTGGAGCAGGAAAAAAACAATGATTAGTGTTCCTTACCACAAATTGAGGTTCTGCAGATGAGTCAGGGCATTGATGAGAATAGGTTCCTTTAATCGTTGGATGTGGATAATGTTACTGCTGAAGTGCATAGGTGTAAGCACATCTTTGAAGAATTTTGAGAGATTCAGGTCCCTCTTGCCCTTGACTTTCATGTCATTCATTGATCTGCTTTTTGTGTTCTCCCTTTCCCCTTCATAGGAAAGACATACAGCAGAGTGATGAAGGGGAACTTTTCACGTTGTTTATTTGAAGTTGAACATAGTGTTGCTCTGTAAAATGAAATTGCTTGTCTGTCAGTAACTGCGGTCTGTCTGAAATACATAGTTGTTATGTCCCAGATCTCCTGCCAACCTCCCTATCTTTTCAAAACAGTGCAACAAAGACAAGTCAACCCTTATCTTTTTGCTGAAACAGACAGATGGTTAGTCACACCATACGGTGCGTACAATTCTTTAATCGGACACTTTCCCTCCCACCAATGAGGGTGAAGGTTGGCATGGGATTTTTCAGGGGATACAGTCTTACAAGGTAAGATACACATGTATATCTTACAGTGTACCCCTTGTATTATCATTCATATGATAGTTATTGATTTGTCAGTACATGGCAGAGGTTGAGGAGCTTATAGACGTTATAACTTTTGTTTTCTACTCCTCCGTTACTTACTACTTCTCCATGCCTCAGTATTCTAATATAGCTAATTAGTTTGTCTAACTCAAATATATTTAGCCGTAGCCATCTATGCACATCCAAGTCTTCATTGTTTATTTTTAAAAAATTAAAAAAAGGAAAAATTGAAACATAAACACCCTTCTTGACAAGTGGCCGAGAAACAAAGGTCGGATTCATTCAGGCATACTTGGGCTGTTCAAGGCCATGTGCAATTTGACCAAATAAAAATATGGATAAACCCAGCAGCGTATCGCAGTAAACTACATTTTGCAAGCATGCTTAATTCAGTTCTGTATTCTCTGTTGCACAGAAAGATGCCAGGCTGTGGGGAAATAAAATCTTGCTCAGTGACTATTGTTCTAGTAATCTAATAAAAATATCAGTTGATTCATTTTGCTTAATTTAATTACGTACAAAATCCTCTAAAAAGCTCAACTTTTTGTTTATAACAAATATAGCCTAATGTTTCAATCTAATATGTCTTAAAGAAAGAATGGCTTGTAATTCGATTTAGTTGCTTCTGCAATTTTATAAATGGCTTCATTTACTTTCTGAAAGCTATTTTGCTAACAACAGACCCGTAGCTCGATCCATTATTGCTGATTTAGAGATGCATGATATTATACAGACATGAAAAGACACCAAAACACCACATAGATCATCTGGTTACATAAATCTTTCCTACTGCAGTACCAGCATTGTTTAAAAAAAATAAAAAAATAAAAAATTATAACCATTTTGTGTCTTTATATAGCTGAATCTGCATGCCGAGGATTCCATTTTGTTCCTACACAGTTAACTTGGCAGGAAAAAAAAGCTGTATTTCTGGCTTGTTGTCTGTCCCTTTAATTCAGCTGGATCTATTAGTAGACAGGTGACTAATCTGTCTGTACTAATGCTGACAGATTAGTCACCTGTGATAGGGCAGCTTACCTGCCATGCTTCAGGAAAGGTCATAATGCCCTGTGAGGCATTGGGTTGCAAAGGAGCAGAGAGTGGGCCTCTAATGGAGGCCTGTGCCCACAAACACGAGCAGGCTGATTTCAAATACACCTCCAAATGTACAAATATATATATCTGGTTTAAGTTAATATAAAGGCAATATCCAAATTCAATTCCTCTGAACTCATTATATATAGCCAGCGGTCTATGGAGAGAGATTAGTCTGTATATTATTGACATATGCGTGTATCATGATCCAAAAATGAGGAGTCACAAAGGTGTTTCACAAACAAATATTTCTCAAAATTTTTAATTTTGTCTGGTTAATTTAAATGAATATGCACTGATTTGTAAAAATGGAAACATATCTGTGAATATGTATTTTCCCTTTTGTACAAATACCTCATACTTTGTATATGAAACCAAAAATATGTTTCCAGTTTCCATGTGTATATTTTGCAAGAATACCTTGTTGGCTTGTTCAGTGTTGAATCTGCATTTTGCAGATCAAGAGACACATGCATTCAGTGACATAAGTTTGTGAGTTTCCTTTTTTATTTTAAGACTTTTCTCATGCAGTTTGTGCGGTCCAATCCACAAACAGCTACCATATTCATTTGTACACATCAGTGCAAATTCATTTAAACAACAATTTATGAGACACAAGTTGAAAGATATTTGTGGGTGGATGGTAAAACTTGCAACTTGTCTCTTAATTATGGATCATAATATTGAGACTAATCTCTCTCCACAGTGGTCAAGCTTGCATTTTTCTTTGCGCATCTTTGACAGGCAGTCATGCGTTTATATGGTCACTGCTGTTGGTGAATTCTGTATACAGTTCATTCGTGGGCTTTGGGGTAGCTTATCCTGTTAAGGTACTGCTTTAGTTTGTACATGGGCCCCACTTTCTGATATTTAATCTGGACTGTGCCAGTGCTAACTGTGGCTAGCGGCCCTTCTGGGTGATGCATAACTGGCTTTACTGCGGCTCAGAGGGAGGAGGGGTTCATTTGGCTGGGATCACACCATCTTATCACACGACGGCAACCCAGTCGGTCAGTGAGGTGCCCGCAGGTTCACCTGTTAATCTGCACTTGAACTGTCTTTCTCTGTCTCAGGTCTGTGCCGGATCGCTGTTTAATGAGAAGTGGCGATTGGCATCACGTGCCTCAGAGACGAGCATATGCTTGTCTGCGCTCCCCCAGATCCAGGTTGCAGCAACTAGTGTTGATGTACACATTTTCACTGCAAACTTGAGAAGGGGGCAGTCATGTTTTGTACTGTTATTTACGTTGTGCCTCATTGAGGTAACATGTCCACATCCATGTCCATTGGACTGTCAAAATGACCATGTTTCCAGTGTTTGTATTTATTGTTCCTGTAAGAAAGCACAGACTCACTTTGCTTCTCCATGTCTTGGTGCAGGAGAAGAGACTCAAAAATGTCAATACATTTTTTTCATAAAAATGAATGCAAATCTCAGGTAAACAATAATAGATATGTGGCATGGGCCTGTGTGGATGTTCATAGGGGGTTTGAGTGTCCCCTTGTGATATAATGTTGAATTGCAGTGGGCAGTTTCTATGAAAGGATGACCAGCTAACAAGTCCTGTATTCAACATTTAAAACTATGTAATATTTATGTCCTATTTGTTGTGGAAACATTTTGGGAATGATGTAGGTTTTTTCTAAGCTGTGAATATTGAATTTTCAGTTGGTATTTTACTATTAGCAGTAGAACAGCAGTTTCACCATGCAAAGGTTGGAAAGGGCTCCTCAGATACAGCACTGTTTCCTATCTGAGTGCTGGGTAACTGCTGACTCACTCTCTGCTGTAGTTTTCCATTTAGTACAGAATTTCCAACATGGAAGTGGGTCAGTGGTTCAGGGTTGGAATATGAGAGACCCCCAGTGTCCTCTCACTGTTTCAGCCGATGACAGGACTCACCTGTAGTCATGGTAACTCTGAAGAGTGCCAGGCAATGTACAGTCCATGGCAAATACTCTGCCCTCTTGAGGTACATGGTGGTATTACATGTCAGTCCTGGTGGGCCAAACTGTATTCCCTGAACAGTAAGTCACTATTCTTTGGTCTGGGGTTAAATATATGCTAAGACCCCTGCTCTCTTTTGCTCAGATGATGTTGTTGTGTCTGTAGCTGTCTGACTGTATATAAGCTCTTGATGTTCCTTCGGAACGTATCCGTCCCGTGTAAGCATGTGAATTTTTACACTGGAGTAACAGACTCGGTAAGTGTGTGTGTGCGCGTGTGTGTGTGAGAGTGTGTTTGCATGCATAAGTGTAAATGCTTGTGTGTACTGTATGTATATATAATTATGCATTCATGGCAGTCTCTTATATACATGTAGTAGTTTTAATTTAAGGCAAATTGTTTTTGTCCCCAGAATTGAATTCTTTGTTTGAAATTGACATATTTTAATTTTTATACAAGAATCAAGATGGCTCTCTGGATAAATTTAAATTCTCAGAACAAAAGTGATATATACTTGCTGTTTTTTACTTTTTATGAGATGGATAATATATCTAACTAAAATGTATTTCTTCTGTTCAACCGAATTGGTGTGGTGGATGTGTGCTTTATTTAGGGAGTAAATGGTGATATTTGGGGTGTACATTTCTGGTGGAGTCCCAGCTCTACACCTGAATAATACTTTCTCTTTCTTTAGAGAGAAATTGTCCTTTCTGTTGATTTTCTAAAGCCAGTGCATATACATATACACTCAAAAGTTTAATGACAATGCAAATCTTTATGTTTGCTGTAGACAGTGTTGCTACTCTGATTTTGAAATTTAGCATTTCCATTTATTTGTAGATTCATTGTAAAATTAAAATGTTTTACATTATAATTAGAAATTAAACGCTGTTCTGTTTTCTTCCTTTAGACTTAAAGTTTTCATAAGAATTGAAGTCTCAAAGGAAACCTGTTGAATAAATATAGTCATTTTGGTCAGAGAATGGATGTACTGTATGAAGTTTTCTTCTGCAGTAATGATTGCTTGCAGACCATTAGAGAGAGTGCAACAGGTTCAGCAATTCCAGAGTATGTCCCCATGCTTTATTTCAGCTGGTAATTAAAAAGTAGTAGTATAATAGTTTGTGTTGGCCTTAACCTTTCTTTCCAGTCCTTTTGAGTTATGGATTCGCAGTAGAGAATGTTGTAATAAAGGACTCTACTAATGGACTGGGCTATTCCAGTGTGTCTTGAGTTCTATTGAGTTTCCTCCATCAAACAGAATCATCTGGGTCTACAAAACTCCTTGTGAGTGTACTTGTACTCTTTATGCATTGTTAGTCCTGCAACAGTTTTAGCCCTGTTGTGAGATGTTATGTACAAGGTGTTGACATACCTACAGAGAAGTGTAGCCATTAATTAATTGTGCATGTGCCTGCATGCGTGCATGTTTTTTCTTGCAGAGGATGATGTTGACCTGGAGGCGCTGGTAAATGACATGAACTCGTCCTTTGAGAGTCTGTATTCGGCGTGCAGTGTGCAGTCGGAGTCCGCACCCCTCCTGCAGAACGGTCAAGTGCAGAGGCCAAGTGCAGCGGCCCCGCTGCCACCCACGTCCCCCCGACAGCAAGTCAAACGCTCTCAGCCCATGCACATTCTCGCTGTGAGGTACGGCCCCGCCCGCCAACATCCTCCCTCAACCCTGTACATGTGCTCTCAGTCCCTCCTCTAGCATCCTCATTCTGCTGCATGTAACTTCATATGGACATTGTGCTAATAAATGAACATCGACTACAATGTTAGCAGTGCACCCCCATTGCTTTTTGAGTCCAGAAGGCAGTGAAGAGTGATTATTCTGTCTGAGTGTTCATATTAAATGCACAGCAACTATCTGCCTTTAAAAATGGATTGGTGAAACCGTATAAAAATATATACTTTGGTAACTTACAATTAGAAGCCTGTACTTTAGTATATTTATTTGATTCTGATGCTAATTAGTCCTTAAAAAGTTAGGAAACTTGTTTGTTAATGTTTCTTTTCTCAATAAAAAAATAAAAATAAAAAAAATAAATGTTTTAGAGGGCCTCTGACATCTGACCTGGACATGATCTCTCTTCTGATCTGAAGTCACTCTGACGTGTACTTTTGGTTCCCCCTACAGGAGACTTCAGGAAGAGCAGCAGCAGCTGAGGACATCTTCTCTGCCCGCAATCCCAAACCCGTTCCCAGAGCTGTGCAGCCCAGCCAATTCCCCTGTCCTCAACCCTGGCTCTCTGCCTAAGTGCCAGCCCTCTGACCAGCACGTAAGCACAGACTCTCTCCATTCCCACACCTGTGCCAAGTCTGGGAATGTTGAGATCATCCAAGGTCCTCCTGCAAAGAGTGTTTGTGTGTTCTGTGTATGTCAGTCTGTGTCTGTGATTGCGTCACAGAGTATGTTAGACAGAATGAGATTTCTCTCTTAATGACACCGCTATGCTCTCATCAGAGGTCAGTGTTGAAGTTCAGATTGGGCAGTGCTTAAACCAGATATTATCATAATGGTCATTATGTAATAAGGGGGGGGGGGGGGGGGGGGTAGTGTAGGGGTGTGGAATTTCCGGCACATATTGAGATTTTCCTTGGGAGTTTTCTGCCGGAATTTATTTTTATAATCCTGCACAGGCAGGCACACTATACACTGTACACTCTTAAGTGTACATGTCAGTCCCACGCACACACACACATTTAATGTAGTCTGTGTACAGTATGGTCCATTGTTACACACATGGGCTCATGCCTATCAGTGAACTCCTGAGAATAAATGCCTCTCTCCTCAGGAAGCTTCTTGCTTCTCTCTCTCACTCTCTCTCCTGTGCTGACCCTAGCCCGTGACTGCGTGCCTCCTCATCCCAGCATTCTGTTCTCCTGTCTTCTGAGGCCCAGCTTTCCCACAGACAGACTGCACTTTACCCAGGTTTCTGGAAGATCAGAATGCTATGCCCTGCCCTTCCTGTCCCTGATAAACCTCATCCAAACAGACAGGATTTGCCAGCAGCACAGCAGGGCTTGTCTATAACGTTTAAGGCCTGTGACTGCGTTATTACTATTTCATTGATAAATTTTTACCGCAGAATTTATCATGACATTGCTATAATGTAATATATGATATAAGCGATTTTTACCAATTTGAAAATTTTCCCTCTGACTTCTGTGACAGATACGTGTGTTGAAAGAGTTTTTTCACATTTTCTGTGCCTACCTTATTTAACTGCCAGTCATAGTGATTACCTCATATGAATGGCATGCTATACAAAGTCCTAATATGAGTCTTGTGTAAAGTGATTACTTCACATACTGTACCTGGCATGCAAATTGACTAACTCATAACTGGTGTGCTCAGTGTAATCAGATGACCTGTGCTAAATGATCACCTTATGTGACTGGTGTGCTCAGCGATAACCTTATATGACTGGTAGCAGAAGATTATTGTACAACAACTGGGATCCATTCCTTAGTTCGGCTGAGCGAGAATATTATGACTCTATAATAGGTGAATAATCCTAGCCTATGGATCCCCAAACTCCTAGCATTTTATGCAACTTTGAGAAGTGATCAAACCATCTAAGATTAATAATATATAGGTTCAAACTACAATATAATATTTTGCATTATAAATTAGTTTTTTGGCTGTTAAACTACAATTAATCAATTGGATTATCATTCAGTAACAGAATTACATGGGTATTTCCAATCTGTAACATACAGAAATAATACTTTAAGGTATAAGTGAATTTAATTCCGTATAGCTAATTAATCTGAATGATTCTGTCTGATAGCGGCTGAAAAGGTGTTCCTCGCTTCCTTTTATCATTTCTGGGTCGGTCTGTTCTGGACAAGTAGAAAGCCCTGCATCCAGTGGTTACAATTACCTCCACTTAAGGAGGACATTCTCTTGAACAAATTTCACCTTGGTCACGTGAAAATGGAAGTGGCTGTGTAATCGGATGTAGATAAACCTGACCTTGCAAAGATGAATCTGAGATGAAAGCAGCAGCTGGCCGCTACTGTGACATTCTGTGCTTTTGTCACGCATTCTGTATGATGGAAAGAAGAGCCATTCCTCAAGCCAGTTGAATGCTGCTGATTTTGAGTCAAATTTGGTCACTGTCTTTGAATGTTTCACTGCCAGGAAAAGGAAGTATTAACGTACATATATTCCAGAGGAAGATCATTTTTCAGCATTCTTTGTTCAGATTTTGCATGTAAAAACTTGTTCTGACAAGCATTTATTTGACAAAAGTCGTGCTTTTTATACCCTCAGCAAAGGAATGAGGTTTATTGAGTCTTTGTGTACTCACAAACAGATCCCTGCTGCAATTAGCCTACACGGTGTAAAAATAAATAGTTTTTTGCATGCCGAATATTACGTGTCCCTATGGGTGATTTTTAATTTGGGCGATTACTGCCTGGCCTGATTTGTATGCCAGAAGTTCTGGTTGCTTAGTGTGTTGGGTGCCCCCTAGAGGAGTGAAGGCAGTGGGTTAGGACCAGAAGGTAAATGTCACATTTAAAAAGACACTATTGGCCTGACAGTGTTAAGCAGTTATGCCAGAATTAATTCTGGGGGTTTCTCATTGATGCAGAGTCCACATCTCGTCCTCGTCATGCTCTCGCTATGCAAACCATCAGGCCATAAAGATGTGTGTGAGTGTGTGTGCGTGTTTGTGTGTGTGTGTGTGTGTGTGTGTGTGTGTGTGTGTGTGTGTGTGTGACACACACATACACACACACACTCATGAATAGGGACAGTTGGCTATGTTTGCTGTAGTCTTCACTTGGATAGGATATTTGCGGTGAGTGTGAGGGCAGGGCTGTGTGTCTGTTCTCCATGGCGCTGTTTCATCTGGCTGGGATCTGCTGCAGACAGGACAGGAGTGCAGCCCACTTCCTCCTGGCTGATACTGAGGAATTTCTGATCTTCAGTTTAGTCTCTGACCCAAATCTTTATGTATCCACTGCTAAGGGTAGGCTTTCCTCTATCATTTATTGTATAATGTTTTATGCAATTTTTTCTTGTACAACCCATGCAGCTGGGGCTTAATTGTGCTGACTGTTATATACGATATGCGTGCATGTGTGCGTCTGTGTCCACGCGTGTGCGTCTGTGTCCACGCGTGTGCATCTGTGTCCACGCGTGTGCGTCTGTGTCCACGCGTGTGCGTCTGTGTCCACGCGTGTGCGTCTGTGTCCACGCGTGTGCGTCTGTGTCCACGCGTGTGCGTCTGTGTCCGCGCGTGTGCGTCTGTGTCCGCGCGTGTGCGTCTGTGTCCGCGCGTGTGCGTCTGTGTCCACGCGTGTGCGTCTGTGTCCACGCGTGTGCGTCTGTGTCCACGCGTGTGCGTCTGTGTCCACGCATGTGCGTCTGTGTCCGCGCGTGTGCGTCTGTGTCCGCGCGTGTGCGTCTGTGTATATGTAAGCTGTGTTTGCACAGCATTGTAAAGCGGAGATACTGCTTTTTGACTCTTCACACCCTACAAAAATGGTTCTAAATGAAGAAAAGATTTTTGTGTTCTCTCTCTCTCTGTCAGTGTGTGAGCGAGTGAGCCCTCCTGTTAATCATCCTCCTCACCTACTGAGTTTCCCCTCCACCTCCAGAAAGCCCTGTCCTCCATAGTAGAGCTCTCTCAGGCAAATCTCACTAATTCATCATCTATCACGAATCCATGACTCCATGAAATTCATCCACATGAGGATTCAAATTGGGCAGGGGGGGAGCTTTATCTTTAGAATGAAAAAATGTGTTGTGCAAAAGCAGCCACTCAAGTATGACTTGGCTGTTTTCTCCAGTCCAAAGGTCACAAAGGATATAAATATCAAAGTGAGCTTTTTCTTTGACCAGGTACCATATATAATCATATCAGTCACATAAAAAATAGTCTGTCTCCTATTAGTGCTAGTTCAGTAGTTGCATACTTTGCAGCATATCGATTGACTGATGAAGTGATTCATGTACTGTATGATTAAAGTACTTGTTTCAGAATGAAGGGTAATAACTACAGTATTATACTGTAAATGTGAGTTTTTTAGTCTCCAGTTTTTTAGTCTCCTCTGCTGACAGACTGTCCATCTGTCCAGGTAATTTTAGTCTGTGCTATGGCTGCATGTAGGTCACTGAAACTGTATGATGTACTCTGTGCCGATGAGCCCAGGCAAGCCCCTGCTTCCAGGAAGGAAAGTAGGACAGCTGATTTTCTCATGAGAGAGAGAGAGGACCAGCTAGAAGTGCAGTATGACTTCCTGGCAGAAACGTTCTGATATTCTTTCCAGTTTTCTTCCTTTTTTTTTTAACGAGTTGCACTTTTGGAACAGGAAAATGGCAAGCAGCTTGATTCAGAGGGCAGTGATTATGCATGGGTTATGCATTTTTGGCTCCCGGCATTGTGGGAACTGTAAATCCCAGTGTACTCTCTTAAATTTGAAGCGGAGTCCCTGACATTGGCTTTTACAGTTTGGCCCTGCTTCCTCATTAAAAAGATGTGATTCAGTCCTGCTAGTATTGGCTGTCTGACAAGTTTCCTCGAACTTCACTGTTCCATTTTTTGTTTCATCATCTTTAGCCAGTGTGTAGTGCTTATTAATCTTGTACCAGAACCGTTACCAAACACAGGAAGATGAGGTCAGGAAAAGAGACTGTTTCATGTGCATAGGTATGTGTGTGTGTGTGTGTGTGTGTGCATATGTACATACACTCAAAAATACATCTACATGTGTATGAGACTGCAGTTGAGAAATGAGAGCAGGATTACCGCATGACGTGGTCCGTGTTCCATGTGATATCCATGTGCCGGCCAACATGAACACGGCAAAGATGGGCTGCTGGGCTCCTGCAAATGGTGCAGTGTGGTGCTGCTTTGGCTGTTTTTATTGTTTCACCAAAATGTAATTATCTCGACCTTTGTTTGTGCTCAGTGGAGCTAAGTGGTTCTGTTCTACCCCCGCCGGGTTGTACAGAACCGCGTTTGGGGAAATACTGGGCTGCACCCCCTTTGATCTCTGTTGGAGAGAACTTGGCAATTGAAAAGTGCTTTGTCCCTCCTTGCCTGTGTGTGGTAGGGAACTGCTGGGCATGAGGACTCTATCCCAGGAATAGATGTAAGAAGAGCCTGATTAGCTCCTAGATCTATAAGTGGATGTTTCTGGGGCATGGGTAACTCACTGATGGTTTGGATGGTGAATGGTTGTGTTTATGAAATTTGTTTTTTGGTTTTTTGTTGGATTTAGGAAATAGCTGTTGGAATTTATGTTTTATTTGTTTTATTTCTTTATTGTATTTGTGGATTTTAGCCATATTTTATGGATTTTAAGTACTCTTTTGCCAATTCACTTTTAAGATCAAGGTATGGATTGCAACGTTAAAGGATCCGCTGTCACTGATTTTGCTGATGAAGTATGTCGGAGACACTGACATGACTGTTAGTGTGACATCACTGATGTAAGGGTCAGTATGGATGGTCCTAGAATTAGAATATCAAGCAAAAGATTGGTAATATTTTTGTGGCCCTAATGAAAACTGATGATGGTCTTTTGAATGAGTGTTAAAAAGCCAACTAATCAGAATATTGCCTGTTCAAATCCCCAGGACTGCTGTTTTATTAGAAGTCACTTAACCTGAATGCCTGCAGTAAATACAATATTCAGCTGTGCAAATGTAAAGTGTAAGCTATAAATCACCTCCAAATAAGTATGTTTGCTAGGCAAATAAATCAAAATATTATTTGAAGGAAAGTGTGTGAAGTGTTTCTGATGTGATGCATCATGGATTTGCTTGGCTCCTAATTCATGTCCCCATTCTCGCCTCTGTCTCACTCTCAAAATGTCGCCTTGGGGACAGCGTATTGTGAAATGCTGTTAAACTATCCGACCTTGAGAAATGCGTCAGTTTTTCACTTATTGGGAAATATGTCCTTATCAAAACACGTCCTTTTGTCAACAAGCATTGCATTTTCCTTTGTTCCCTCAGCTGGAATGCACAGAAAAAAAATTAAAGCTCGAAAAGGTCATGAGAATTGCTTTAGTCAAACACACACGTGGTGTCTGGGAACACTGTGCTGCTACTGTCATGTCTTTTTAGGGATGCACCGATACATTGGCTGGTACCGATAGCCAATATTGCGCAGTCTGCTGATACTGATACCGATATTTTGTTAAATGTGCCTTTATGAATTTTAGGTTAGCCTTTGTGCTCACAAATTATATTCAGAGAAATATAATTTCAATTCAGGTACACAATTTCCAAGTTATGCTGCGATGTCATTTATTTAGAGCATCTTCCAAATGACTGACGATCAGTTTGAATACATAAATTAAAAAAATTATTACAATGGGGCAAAAAACGCAAGTAAAAAAATAGTAAAACCTTGCACTATAACACATTCTTAACATTCCCTTTAAGTTCCGCTCATCAGATTGAGACTTCGTTTCATCATCTTTTATCAAGTAGGCAGATTTTTTTCACAAGCAGGTCTGCTTTCTTACAGCTCAGTTGATTCCCTTTTTTCATCTATCACCTGATTCAGCACTAAACAGTCTCACTATCTGTGTTGACGCATGCAACATTAGTGAACAACCGAGAAAGGCTGATCATCCAATGCAGTGAATCCCATTCATTTCTGGGTGATGGTTTGAGCTTTCGCACGGCCATGTTTAAATTTTCTTGCATTCTCAAGTGCTTGATCCTCTGAGGTGCTTGCCTGAAATTGAGCTTTTTTAGCCTAACTTTTAGCTTGAGAAACTCATGTGCCTTTGAATGTCATGGTGAGAAATCTTTCAGGCGAGAAATGAAGTTTGTACTGTTGATATTTTTAATGGCGACACCTTGTAAAACTCTTAAGGAACACAACTTGAAAATGGTCCAAACCACCGCCATTTTCTTAGCCCATGCAAACTTGTAGTGTCTGTCGTAAGTATGCTTGGTGCGTAAGTACATCAGCAGATTAATTTGGTTATGTGAGTCTGCTGTTGAAGGAAAAGTAAATCATTGGTGTTACCAATTGACAATTTCAAACCATTAGCCAAAGTTTTGCTACCATCTGCCGATACTGATATTTGGTCGATATATCAGTGCATCCCTAATTATTTTTTCACCATTCCTTCTCATTCTCCAGCTTCAGGTTCAGCTCTTGTGGAATATTCTGGGTTGTCTCAACACATTCAGGTGTGCCTAGAGTTCTATGCTCCCCATTCGCTACAACTTGAGCCTTACTGGGCCTTTTATGAAAAGAGTGATCCCTTCACTGTGAATGCCTCCCATCTTCCACGACCCTCACAAAAGCAGCAGAGATCTACGAAAGAGAAAGTTTCCCTTCACACATATGTGAATCCCCCCATCTTCTGTCATTGAGCCAAACCACAGCATCCCATCAGCTGAGCTCATCAGGTGTGCTGATTGGATGAAAATGACCTAATGTCTCGGAAGCCTGCCCCTCGCCTCTGTGTCATGGATAAGCATCCTTTCCGAGTCAGGCCAATAAAGCCTTTCAGCTGGGCTGGAAGCTGCAGGTAACAAATCCCAATATACTTCAAAAACAAGAGGGAAGAAAAGGTCTGAACTGAAAGCTTTCGCATTCCTCATGTCATGCAGTTCATTCTTTTTTTTAAATAAACCTCTCCGCATTTCAAGTGTACCCCTGGCTACAGTCTCACTCATTTGGTGACGGGCTTCAGGTGCAGGTCTTGAGTGCTTATGTGTTTTGGCGGGAAATACTTCCAGGCCATTGCTGACATAAAAGCATTGTGTCACTGGTTCCTGTCTTTAAGTCTGGCTTCTCGGACTCTAGAGTTATGTTGGTACTGATTCAAACTGCATCATTACTCTATGCAATTATACGAATGTTCATATGCTTGTTATATTTATAAATTCACATAATAATATTATTTCTGTCACATCAATATCACAGTTATTTGGGCCTCTCTTTTGATCTTTTAACGGAGCACAAAGCATATGCTGAACCAAGTGAAGAAGAAAATCTGTCTTGAAATATGCTTCATGGCATCACATGCAGTGCAGACTATTAATATAAATTGCAGTATTAATGAGATCTGACAGTCTTGATTGACATTTTAAGTCTTTGCTTCTGTACCATTTTGTGTCCTAACGAACATACAGTTTTGGCCTTGAGAGTGTTTTCATGTAGTGTGGACTACACTCTGTTAACGCTCTATAAAATGTGTAATTGCTTAACAAAATGCTTGCAGGTAACTTGAAAAGATTTCAATTTGAAGATTTTGTTTTGAAAATGTATTTAGTAATAGTTTGTAAGTATATGGTATTTCATCTTTGAAATATGAGATTGAGACAGCAGTTGTAGTTCAGGGGACCACCCCCTGGTCATTCAACTAATAGGTCATAGGTCAGCTTCGGGATCTAACCAGTTAAATTGGCACCACATGTTGTGTTTGATAGCCCATGACTCGTAAACAGGTTTACATGATTAATGTGGAAACATCAATGGGCACATAAAAGGGGTTGCTATAACAGTTAATTGGCTACATCCTACTTCTTTTTTACAAGCTATTTTACATGTAACCACTACCGATTTAACAACTAGGCCTAAAAAGTTTGTGTTGGAATCCGATTTTTACAATAACCAAAGTGATATTGAATTTAGGAATTGTATTATAGCACACACTCACATAGAAAGCTCAGCTTAAGGTAGGTGACTGTGTTGGGCCATTACCCTGTAAGTGTCAAAGTAGTACCTATGTTAGCTCCATGTTGGAGTACTGGCCTGTGTTAGTTCCTCATTAGAGAAGAAGCCAAGTTAGCTCAGGGATGGAATACTATGCTCCATGTGCTTCATTTTGAAGTAGTGGCATGCGTTTTCTCCATGTTGGAGTGGTCGTCCATGTTCACTCCATGTTGGAGTGGTCGTCCATGTTCACTCCATGTTGTAGTTGTTGTCCATGCTACAGTAGCTCCATGTTGTAGTTATAATTCATGTTAGCTCCATGTTAGAATGGTGGCCTGTGTTGGCTGTGTGTTGGAGTTGCAGCCCGTTTACTCAGAGTTTCGGCCTGGGTGGATTCCATTAATCAGAGTGTCAGTGCTGTTTGCCGCCTGCTCCTCAGCTCTGGAGACCTTAAAGCTGAGTCATGAGGAAGGCTGAGGGAGGAGAGGGGGTGTGAACAGGAAGTGGGGCGCGATCAGGGAGCGCTGTCGGGGGGCACCGTTAACCTTGTTACTGTACACCCCTCCCCCTCACTTTTCTCCTCTGCTTTTGGGTATTTTTAATAGACCCAGGGGTAATGGCTGTGTATGGCCCCTGAACGGCTAGTGGTCATGTTTAAACTCTCAGACATTTGAGGCAGCAGCTGCTAAACCCATTTCAGCAGACAAACCTGAAATACGCATTCATTTCTACTGCCATACTTTTTGTAAAACGGCACATAAATATGGAATAATCTTATGCTATAATATGTTAATATGTTTTGTTTTATTGAATTATCTTGCTGTTTTTGACCTACATTTTTGTATAGATACCACATTGCAGTCAGGTACGGCATACAACAAATTCAGACTTTTTGAAATGATTCCTGAAATATTTCCTATTAATTACGGGCTCTAGCCTAGATCTGAATTAAGCTTAACTGCTGTTCTGCACCTTAAGAGCCGAGTGTAATCAAGTGTGCATGTTGTTGGTCTGTCCTATAAGGATGCCACCCTTGGCTCAGGCAGTTTCGGGCACTCGGATTGGTTTGAACTATTAGACATTACCATTAAAAATAGAAAGAGTTCTGTGCTCTCAAGGAATTTGATCCTTTAGACCCTGAATGAGGCAGATTTTGCTGTGTTAATGGTAATGCAGTGCCGGACTTTTCCCTGCATTTCCTGGATGGGTCGTAAAGTGTAATAGCCATTCATGCGCGCACACATGCAGGCTCTCACACTCTCACTGTCTCCTTTTCTCTTGCTCTTAAGATATTTCAGATTTATCCACATTCGAGCCTTTGTGCTTTTACACGCATTTGTGTTTGGTTGCGTGCACGCGTGAGTGTGTGGGTTCCCGTGCTTTTTTTATTTTATTTTATTTTTTGCATCTTTCCTTTGTTGAAGAGATTTTGATAAAGGCAAGGGGATAGTGTAGCTGGAAACACGGTTGTGTGCAGGTAGTTTAAACGGCAGATGGTGTGTTCCTATTCCAGGAATGTATGGGGAGTAGTGGGTGGGGGGATGTGGGTGGGTCTGGCTCCTCGTGAGTCTGTTACAGGTTCGGAGGGGGTTTCTAGGTTTTTTTTGTTTGCAGTGGGAGAATTTTGGCTCGGAACGGGCGGGGGCAGGGGACAAGCCCCCCAGGTCTGTTTCCCGTATTCTGTAATGAGCACTGGCCAGTTGTCAGAGCATTTTGGCTGCCAAGTTCAAAGCTGAACTCGGGGGTGGGGATGAGGTGGTCGAAAAAGAAACAAGTCCTCACTTGAAACTACTTTAAGACATCAATAAAATTGGGGTGGGGTTACGGAAAGCTAGGGAGCTTTTTTCGCTTTAAATTTTTAAAATTATCTGCTAAAGTAAATATATCTGTTGTAGAAAGTAAATGAAACTATGTTTCTGTCAGTGAAAGTTGGACGTGCCTGTGTGTGTATGTGCGCGTGCACATGTGTGTGGGGGGGTGAGTGAGTGAGTGTGGGAGTGAGTGAGTGAGTGAGCGTCTCTCGGCCAATGTGGGAAATGATTACATCAGCGGGAGTGAGCCATGTGATTGGTCAGGGAGGTGTGGTTTCATTCAGCACCTAAAAGCCTGCTGGTAGTCCTTTGTGAGGGGCTCTGGGTTAAGTTGTTGGCCAGGCTATAGCAGTGGCCTGTGTCCTCTCTCTTGTGTGTAAAGCAAGACAGAGGGAAATTATGTGAGAGGTACACTACACCAACACCGTGGAGCTGTACTGGGATCAGTGTTTCGGCAGTCAGTAGTGAAGAGCAGTGGGAAAACGCTCTCTCTCTCTCTCGCTGCCTTTTTTTCCTCTCTGTCTGTCTGTCTCTCTTTGGAGAAACTCACTGTGAAAATGCCATCCTGTTCTCCCGACTGCTGCCTATTGCGGGCTGTAGAGGTAAGCTTTTTCCACATTTCAAATTTCTTTGCCTTTTGCATAAAGATACTTTTATATTTTAAAACTTCCTTCTGAATTGGAGAGAGAGAGAGAGAGAGGAAAGAGAGAGTGAGTGAGAGAGAGAGAGAGAGAGAGGAAGAGAGAGTGTGAGAGAGAGAGAGAGAGAGAGAGAGAGAGAGAGAGAGACTCGGAGCAGAGGAAATGAGTGCGCCACTCAGAGGGGGGTGAAATAGGGCTTTCTGGAACGCTGTGCTTCTTTCTGTTTATTTTTCATTAAGGGGGCTATTTGCCATGCCTGGTTTTATCAGGGCTGGGATTGTTTAGAAGCAGGACAGGAACAGGTGGTCTTCGATCCCGGTTTCAGACGTTGCCTTTACTGTCTGAACAGGAAACAGGACTCTGATGAGAGCCACGGGTCTAAAATCAGGGCTTTATTCAAGGGATCGCAGTGCTTTTCAGTTGGAGAAGTGACTGTGATGGGGGATGGGGGGTGGAGAAAAAAAGCTGAAGGGAATAACGTCCTGTAAGGAATGTGGATATTTCAGCAGCACAGACCAGCTCCACTGCTCCAACATTGTGCTCGATTCTTCGAATGATCGAATATGTCCTGTGTACGTTCCTATTATTGTGTGTTCAGTCTACACACATATCTAATCTTATCCATAGTCCCAGAATGAGTATAGTGTTCTGCACATGTCCTGTGTACGTACTGCTGTCCAAGTTTAACATATGATCTGTGTATGTATCTCTTGGGTGTGTATCTGCCTGTGTTCTGTGTCTGATTTGTCTTTTAGGTAGAAGCCAGGCACTGACTCTTCATTTTTGTCCATTTTAGATCATTAAAGTTTTCAGCGAAGACGGCACACGGAAAGTAGTGGAGATCCCAGCAGACATGACGGCTCGAGACCTCTGCCAGCTGCTGGTGTACAAAAGCCACTGCCTGAATGACAGCAGCTGGGCATTGGTGGAGCATCATCCGGTCCTGGGGCTAGGTAAGGGCCCGCCAGGTCTGCTGTGGGTGGCGTGGCCTCTGTGTGCGCTTGGGGAAGGGGGCGGATGTGTCTGGTGGGCGGAGGAGAGGCGGGGCCTTGAGCGTCTGTGGAGCGGGTGTCGTGGTGGGGAAAATGGGGGGCATTTGGAGGGCCATTTTAAAACAAAACTACAGTCAAATTTTTACTTGCAGTGGCAGTTTATACAGCTAGATATTTTACTGAAAATTCAGATTAAGGTTACGTTGGCAGTGCCCCAAGTCAAATGTAAACCTTAGCATTACCAGCCCAGTTTCCAAGCCAATATGCTGTGGCCTCCAGAATTGTTGCCACCCTCAATTAATATAAAAGAATATCCTGAATAACATTCACTTAATTTTATATGAAATGTTTTATATGCTCAGAAATATGAGAAAATTATGTAGTTTTATTGTGATACCATTGCTCAGAGGGAATTTTTTGTTTGACACAAAATTATTTTTATTCTGAAAAAAATTGTCACAATTATTGATTTTAGTACTTTGTGCACTCTCTCTTTGCCACAATAACCACATGGAGTCTTATAATGACCGATGAAGCGCGAGAACACATAAAGGGATCAGAGACTGTTCCTCCGTATAAAATCTCACCAGGTCCTTCAGTCCTTGGTCTTCGCTTGTGGACTGTCCTCTTCTGCTCTCAGTGTTTTCAATGGGTATTAGGACAGGGGACTGGGATGGCCACTGCAAAAGCAAGATTCTGTGATCAGTGAACCATTTTTGTTAGTATTTGGTGGTATGTTTTAGATCTTTGTCCTACTGAAAGATCCACGTTTGACCCAGTTTTAGCCTCCTGGCAGAAGCAGCTAGATTTTGAACTAAACTCTCCTTGTATTTCATGGAGTCCATGATGGCATACATTTAAATGCTAAAGTACACAGTGACATAATTTGTTGTTTTGGCTCTGTACACATTGGATTTGAAATTTAAAAGGTATGTGCATCCATATCGGGTGATCTGTGTAGGAAACAGAGCCCTTTTTGCGCATATTTCATTTCAGATCTAATGTGCTGGAGTACAGAGCCGAAACAACAAAAATTATGTCGTTGTCCAAATACTTATGGACTGCACTGTTTGTATGTGTATTAGGCCACCTGTAGTTTTTTTATTTTAAACTTTAGGTAGAGAAGAATTCATTTAATATATGTAATGTATTGAATAACCAAAGTACAAACATTGTTTTTCAATTTCTACCTACATTAACACGAAAAGATGACTTAATTGCTTAAAAATAATCTTAGATACGACTATCCTTGAAATAGCCTCCTTTGGCTTTAATTACAATTAAATTCATTATTGGAAGTTTATCCAACCATTTTGCAAAGTGGGTGGTGGAGGAGTGGGAGGGAGGTGAATGGGTAATTAAATGGAATGAAATCTTATCTACCAGGCAGCCTAACACCTTTAGCCTGTAGTGAAAGTAAAATATGCAAGAAATATGGCAAAGAAAGGTGTATGTATGGAGAAGTTAGGGTTAGCTCATTTGAGCCTAATGCCTGCTTCTTTGGTGCCTATTTTATTTGCGCTACAGGCCAATGGTATTAGGCTACCTGTGGTTTAAAAAAGGTCGATAAGATTTCACTCAATTTAACTACCCCTCCACCTCCCTCCCACCCCCATTTGCAAAATTATTGGCTAGACTTTCAATAATTTGTTTAATTGTAATTAAAGACAAAGGAGGTTATTTTGAGGAAAGTTATGTCTAAGATTAAAAGTAAAACTTTGTGTTATTATAGATAGAAATGAAATTAAAAAAAATAATTTGTCTGTTATTCAAGAAATGCACACATTAACTGAATTAATCTCTACCTATAGTTTTTTTTGTAATACCACAGGTGGCCTAAAACTTTTGGCATGTTTTGTATGTACATATTCTTTGTCATATTTTTTAGTGGGTTATTGTACAAACGATAGACTTACTAATGTTTGTACTTCAGTAGATGATCTATAGGTCTAGCTAACATCCATGTAAAAACATTGTGTTTGCAAGGTAACTACACAGGCATGAAATTGAAGCCCAGTTCGTACCCAAGACCTTGAGACCCGATCCAACCAAGCCTGACTGGTACTGCCAAATTTGAAAACCGAACCTGACCCAGAAAATCGCTCACAGACCCAGTTTTACAATGCTTTGCTTGGCTGCTATGCCCTTGAGTTATAGCAATAGTTATACTGCAGTTGGCTATATTTCATTTCCACATGTGATAGTAAACAGTAGCTACACAGTTTACCCAGGCACGCCTTCAACAGAGCAGTGTGATAAACCAGGCTAATAAACCATTTGTCTTACCAGTTAGTAGCAATTAAGCACTGCACACATCCAGTTTTTGTCAGCTTTTTTACCTGACCTGTATGTTTCACATATCTCACTAGTGTCTTCACTGCCAGCAACGTTTCTCTAAGTTTGGTGGGATCAGTCTTCTTGCTATCATAGGTCACAATAGCATTGCAAGCCCAACACTATATGTGACCAGTGAGCTTTTTATCTGTTGTCACAACAAGCTTGCTATTTCCACAGTGAAGCTGTTCCCAACTTATTTGGAATTTGGAGGTTCTCTCTTTACAAATTTTTTTTTATTAATTTCTTCCACTGCAAATTTAGAGGCTCATTGACAGACTAGAAAGAGTGCATATGATTAAAATGAGTTAAAATAAGTTTTATCTTCTTAAAAGCACATTTAAAACATAAAATAGTGAATTTCCAAGACACGAAAAGAAAGCAAACGCGGCCCGAGCCCAAAGTTGTATGTGGAAAAAAACGAGCTGAAACCAGCCAAAAACCAGACACTTTATCGGGTCCCGTCAGGCTTGGGTCGGACTGCGGTCTGCGGTAACACAAAGCATTTCATTGGCAGCTAACAACTGCCTATTTGCTATATTGTTTACTTTGCATTTGACAAGTAAACTATGATTTGATGTGATCGCACAGCTAACTAGGTAATTGACTAGATACAGTATGTCATCTGATGTTACTAATAGGCAGAATTATAACTTACCCCCCCCCCGGCCATTTAGGATAATGTGTAAATTGTGCAAGTTCCCCAACAGCACCTCCAGAAGAAGATAAGTGTACTGATGTACAGTAGCTATTGTAAATGTCCAGTGGGAAGAATTATTGATTGTGCTGGACAATTATTGATTGTGGAGCTGGAGCATTTGAGCAAGGAAAAAACAGAAACATTGTGGTTATTTTTGTCCGAAAGCCAAAAGCTCAGTGCTGTATAGGTATGGGCCATGCCCCGCTAATCCAGAACTGGGCAGTCGGCATAACTGCATTCATGCATACGCATCAGCATCTGCTAAATAGTCGATGTATTTTGCGGGTTTTTAAAATGATTCATGAAATGTAGATCTTTCTGTATGTTCTGGCTGGCAAAAAAATTATGTTAATAAATAGAATGAATGTTTATAGCTAGCTTACCTTTTAAAATGTGCATTTCACTTAGGAACTTTATTGCATTACATTACATTACAGGCATTTAGCAGACGCTCTTATCCAGAGCGACTTACACAACTTTTTACATTGCCACCCCAAATGTCCTCCACTGGACTAGGCACTGCAGGCATAAAGCAATGATTGGCTGCAAGACATGATGATGCAGCTAATGCAAATATTTGCACATCTGAATGATTAAATCAGCATCAAAATGTCTTACGCATAAGTATACAGTCAGAAGGACAGAAGGCCATATAGACATATTTTTTGTAGGAAAACTTTGTCACTGTGCATTTTGTTGGCTTTCCCGCTATGATGTTATTGCATAATGTAATGTCACATGGCCATTTTTAGCCACAAATCAAACTGTTCCTAGCAACTTTCTACAAACATTATTTGGTAACGCTGGACATAACTCCCATTGTCCTCAGGTTTGTTTAGAACAATGTTGATTATTCAAAACTTTGAGAAGCTAGCCTGATATATAAAGTTAGCATTTTGTCTCCCCTTGTTAATTCTATGGGCAGTTCATCATCAGAATTTTGAGGTCTCATTCAAATTTAACAAAATCTACAGCCATGACAGTGTAGAAGGCACACATCTCCAAAGGACCAACAGAATGAGGGTCTTTTGTCAGGATCTGTGGAGTTTAAATTGATTTATGTTTGTGCACTTTTAGCGGGTGTTCACAACATAGTGGGGTAATGTAGCTATATCAAATTCAATATTTGGTGAGACCATGGTGATTGTAGTCCACCTTTGAAATGTCATTGGTTTTTAAACGCTGTAGATATTGAGGTTCAAAAGTCACTGTTTTGTATTGGAGAGCTGATCAGCACAAGCATGCTAAGCACAGTCATGCTTAGGGTAATAAAGATGTAGATACTATGTGTGTGTGTGTGTGTGTGTGTGTGCGCGCGCGTGCATGTGTGCACTGTAGGTTCTGTCCCTAGCTTTCTGGCTTTTCTCTCTCCACCACAGAGAGGTGTCTTGAAGACCACGAGATGGTGGCACACGTTCAGGCAGGGATGACAAGCGAAAGCAGGTTTCTCTTCAGGAAGAACTACGCCAAATATGAATTCTTCACAAATCCCTTGGTGAGTTTTCTCCGTGTGTGTTTCCTAAAATGTCCATGCCTGTCCAAGGAAATGAGCAGTTGCTTCATTTGTGTGTGCACAAGTGTAAGCAATTTGGTCGAGAAATTTCATGCATTTTTGTCACTTCGTGTGCCTCCTGCTGGTTTCCACCAAATTTGGACCTCTGGTTGTGTATTCAGAGTGGCAACAGTTTTGTTCTGAAGGTAGTGTAACACACTCATTGTCAGAACTGGTTATGAATTTTGAATCTCCTGGCATAAAAAGTATTATATGTCTCAAACCTATGTATGTACAGCTCTGAAGCAGGAATAAAGAATGCTTGTAAAATTAGCCCCTCTTACAAGAAAACATTCTTCAGATGTTAGAAATAAACTGAAAGGCAAATGTAATAATCTGACTATTTTGTGCATACTACGCTAAGTACTAATTCCAGCTCAGCCATTGGTTTGCTCTCGTTATTTGACTTTTTAATAACTGTGGAACATACCAGACAAATTCAGGTAAAGTGTAAATATTTTTAAGAAAAATGTCAGCGCAGCCTATGGAAAGGACAACTTTCTCAAATAGGCAGAAGTGAAAGTGATTCATTGACACAGAGAAGAGGAATGTATAATCAGGTCAAGGGAGGGTGTGATGTGTGAACTGGCAGCTTGTATCTGTTCAATTTTGCACCTAAGAGGATTATAAAAATGCTTAATGTTATGTAACCAGTATTTTAGGAATGACTGCTAAAAAATCATTTAATTTCATATTTGTTGGACAATTTTACACTACATACAGATAGATCTTCTCAGAACCACATATTTTTAATTTCTCCCCTTTTATCTGTTATCTGTTCCTTTCTGATAATATGTATTGGGCCCTATTGTTTTTATTGTGTTATCAGAGAAATGACCGTAATATTTTCTGTTGTGGTTGCTGTCTTGCTAGAAATTGAAAATGTATTGCTTTTGAAATCACAATAACTGTAATATCACAGAGGACAGCAGTGGTTGTGGTTAAGTGACAAGTGCCAGAGAGGACCAGGAGGGTTGCGGTCACGGTAATTAGTCAGAGAGCATCACAGTGTTTAGGGTCATGGTGGCTGTGGTATCAGAGAGGACCATGGTGTTGAGAGATAAGGTCTTGGTGCTGGCTGAGAGAGTGAGCTTAAGCTTCCCTTAATTTCTCTCTAGTCTGGCATTTGTGACAGTCTTGGTGCCGTCACAGGTTTAGGTCTTACCACCGTTTATTAACATTTTAAACCAATATAAAATTGTGACCTTTAATATAATTTTGGTATATGTGGAGACCATTATAGTCCATGTTTCTTGGTAAAGGTGTATCATTGTTCTCTTAACAGACCTTCTTCCCGGAGCAGATGATTGCATGGTGTCAGGAGACTAGCAGCACAATTCCACCTTCACAGCTTCTACAGGTATGATCACACATGCCAGCGCACTGTACCTACAGCTTGCTCCCGCACAATCCTTCACAAAATAACCAAATTGTGCTGGGCCATAATACCTGCTTTCCACTGTACTGCTGGGATCAGAGTGGGCCATAATACTCCACTTGCACTGTGCAGCTGGAACCAGGCTGGGTCATAATAGTCTCTTACCACTGAACAGCTGGCAACAAGTTTGAACAGTTTTTTATTCCTTATTTGTTCAGGACAATATGCTGTCTTGTACAGAGTATTACAGACAGTCAGAGAGCATGAATAGAAGAAGAAGGGATATGTCTATACATTATAGGTGCCTGATTTTGGATGAGAATCATTTAGTGAATAATAAGCAGCTGTATGAGTCTGCAGAAAGCCTGACTGTCAGACTCAGTTTTTGGCCCCCCTGACTATTCTCTCTCAACATGCACCATGGCCTCAGTAATCCAAGAATTTATCTGTGCATCTTCGTAAACATTAGATATTAACATTTAATTTGTAATATCATATCATGATCACACATGATCTCAAAATGGTTCCACGAACATCACGGTGATTTCGGGTTTACTCCAATGGCCTGCACAGTCCCCTGATTTCAATCCAATAGAACACCTTCAAGATGAGGTGGAACAGGAGGTTCACAGCATGAATGTGTGCCTGAAAAATCTGCAATAACTGCATGATGCTATTGAGTCAGCATGGACCAAAATCCCTGAGGAATGTTTTCAGCATCTTGCTGAATCCATGCTGCAAATAATTCAGTCTGTTCTGGAGGCAAAAGGAGGTCCTACCCAGTACAAGAGAGGTGTAACTAATACTGTGATCACTGAGTGTATGTTAAACATTTTATCAGTGTACTGTAAAACCATAAATATACAGAAAAACTTTTTTGTGAAAATAATTCCCTATACAATGTTTCTGGAAGGGCTCTGTTTAGTTTATTTCTAGAGATGGATTCAATTCTTTAGATTCAGTCATAATATATGATGAGCTTACATAATCAAGAATGTGTTACTAGCATATCTTCCTTTTCAGAACTTCTTGAACTCCAGCAGTTGTCCTGAAATTCAGGGCTTCCTTCATGTGAAGGAGATGGGCAGGAAATCCTGGAAGAAGCTGTACGTGTTCTTAAGACGGTCAGGGTTGTACTATTCAACAAAAGGAACATCAAAGGTACAGAGAAAAACTTTGCCTTTTTGATACATTCTTTCTCTTTCTGAATGTATTCCCTGTCAGACGGGTTGTGTTTTATGTTGTATGGAATTTAACAATGTGCACAGCATGTGACCACAGGTGTTTTGCCTCAGAGGCACAGTGGCCTGATGTTCTTGTCTCCTGCTGGAGGTACTCTCCAAGCAGGCCTCTGTGCAGTCTGTCATAGGCATTGGCCCTGGTTTGGTCTTAGCAGTAGCTATTAGCCGTGTTATTTCCTCTGTTTGCTGTAAACAACGTAGCTGCTGACTTGCAGGAGCCCAGACACCTGCAATTGCTCTCAGACCTCGAGGACAGCAACATCTACACCGTCATAACTGGCAGGAAGCTACACAGTGCACCAACTGACTTTGAGTTCTGTATAAAGGTGAGTTTGAGGTGTTCAATTTAAACACCATAGGAGTGGGGAATTAGCTCATCTATTTCCAAGCATTTTAGGGTGTGCAGTACACAGTGCTCTCTCTGGCCTGCTGCTTTGTTGTACATTGAATTTGCCTTTTTGAAGTTTTACTTCAGTGCCGCTGCAGTTACCAAGGCCGCAGTGACACTTCTGAAGTGGAATTTCTCCTTCTGCTCCTCTGTATTCTCCCCTGGAGAACCTGTTACCTATCAGCTGTGACTGAAGAGCCTCTTATTTCCAGCTGAGCCAGATTAAACCCATATGCCTGCGTGGGGCTTTTGTGGTCATCATCAACCCACTTTCAGATGCCAAATTAATCAAAAACAAATTATCCCTTAAAACAGTGCCCCTCCCCTCCTCAAATCCCAAGACCTACCAGCCCATGCTCTGCTGAGGTCCTTATCCCGCAGGATAGGGATCAGCTTCAGTGAGGTCAGGGACTTTGACCTTCCTGCTTCACCCCACCAGCCAAATCCCACAATCCCACAATCCCACAATCCTCCTCAGTGGGTAATTAAGTCACACCCCCTTTTGGGCTGTGGGGAGGAGCCAGGTAGCATTTGGGTGCAAGAAGTCCCACTGTGGTCTGACAGAGCTTTCGGTCATTGCTGAATATGGAACAAGACCAGGTCAAAACCGAGTATATGGCTGGACCTAACACACGTGATCCGGCCGACCAGTGGTGTAACTTCATCACTCAGTCACTCAGTCACTCAGTCAGTCATAGACATTCGCAACCTTTGTTTTTTGACACAAAGGTTGCTTAATTGATGTATTCATTAATTGGTAGTATTCTTATTTAATTTCTCCAGCTTTTATTAAGAAAAGACATCTCATAAATATGCATTTGCAGAGGTGAACAGTGCTCCTAGGCAAGGAGTAATAGTATAGGTTGTGTGGTAAAATTATGGATTGTAAATAGGAGACTTCTGTGTAGCATGTCACTTATGGGCTTTATGGTGTTTATAGAGTACAGGGCTAACCACGGGGGGCAGTGGTAGATTGTATAGTTCCTAGTAATATTAAATCAAAGACATACAGTAGGGAGGGTTTCTGTTTTGGGTCCATACTAAAACATTAGTTCTCACTCAAAAACAGACAACAGGCAGCCCCGCTGAGGTTGAGCATGTCAGATTGCAGAGAAAAGTGGGAAACGTACATGCAGTCTACAGCAGTAAAATTGGCAGCAAAATATTAATACTAACATGCTCATAACACCTACATGTAAGAACATAAAAACCAAAACTACATATTCACAAAGAGCACATGCTGTGCTGAATACCTTGTAAATACAAGGAAAATAAAGGAGCTGAAATTAGAATGGTAAAAGCAGTAAACAATTCAGAATACAGTAAAAGAAAATATGCTTCAACCTGCAGATTTTCCTAAAATATTGTAATAGTGGTTACAATATTCAAATATATTGGAATATAAGAGCTACTGTGTTATTTTTTCAAATCCTACACAGATTGTTTGATTGGTTTGGAATTATTTGGTTGATTTTAATGTTGATTGACAGCCCAATAGAGTGCGGAATGAGGGGAAGGAGTTGCGGATGCTGTGTGCAGAGGACGAGCAGAGCCGGACCTGCTGGATGACCACATTCAGACTTTTCAAGGTATAAGAAGTGACCCAAATCAAGCTCATATTGGGGGAGGACAAATATTTACAGTCTTTTATAAGGGCTCAGTCATTCCCCTCTATAAATAAGTCTTTTGTGTTAAAGAGCCTGCAATCTGTGTTTAGGGGTTATAGCTCCCCCTGTAGGCATGTGTGGTATTACTACTTTAGCAAAATGCTCTTAAGCCAGTTATAAATAAGTGAAAGTTTATGCCCCTGGAGTTCCTGTTTGATTTGTAATTCCTTCCTACAATCCATTGCATTTGTTATGACTGGCCCAAGTCTTAGTGCTTGTCAAATGCCAGGTCACTAATCTTTCAGTATTCATTGTGTGTGAAACGTAATGCCTAAAGCCTTTATAAATCAACTCTGTATTGTTTTTTTTGTTTTTTTGTCTTTTTGTTTTGGCACTGTTGTCAAATAGTATACTCACATTGGCCCCTTGGTATTAGAGAACTGCATGCAGAATTGCATCTTGATATCTGAAATTGCTACATCTGTAAAGAAAATGACAAATCTCTCTTTCATTAATCTTCCCCTTTTCTAGTATGGCATGTTGCTGTATCAGAACTACAAGATCCCCCAGCAAAGAAAGACCCTGTTGTCTCACTTTTCCACACCGGTGGTAAAATCCTGTTTTTGATTTCCATGTCCATGACAGGGCTGCAGAGCAGTGTTTCCAAATCATATAAACATAAACCACTGAATAGCTCGAAGGCACTTTGTGATTGGTAAAATACTGTTAGCCTGTTAGCAAGAGATGACTTGGATTGCTTCAGTAAATATTCATTTGAAAAACACATTCAAATGAAAATAAATGGACAACGTGTATTCATAAAGGCAAATCATAAGTCACTTTGGTTAATTTTATTTTGCTGCACTGACTCAAAAATGTATTAATTATGTTGCTTCGAATGGCGTGCAGGTATTTTTTGCCCCGGTATACCAACTGCTCGGTTAGTTTTAACTGTGTTGACTCTCCAGTTTTCTAACTGTGCTGTTACTTCACTTATCTTCCTAGCGAAGTGTCTCAGAGAATTCTCTGGTTGCCATGGATTTCTCAGGGAGAATAGGACGGGTGATTGCGAACCCTCTGGAGGCTCAGAGCGCTGCCATGGAGGAAGGGCAGGCATGGAGGGTGAGTCTTACTCTGCATAAAACCATATGATCACACCCACCACGGAACTGTGGCAGGTTAGAAGTTGTGTGAAGGGGGTAAGAGGTGACCATAATTAATTGCAGTGTTCCTACTAAATGGTATGCTAATGGTATGCATGCTGGGGTGTGGCAGCCTGTAAGAACACTTGGGGGTAACTGCAATTACAATTGCAGCATGAGTCAGAAAGAAAGCAGAACCTCTTTGTGGATGCCAGAGGGTGTGGCTGTAGCATAGTGTGTGACTTCAGTGCTATGAAGTCAAGATGTCATCTTGTCTGTTTTTTTTTTTTTTTTCAGAAGCGAAGCCAGAGAATTAATGTACTCGGAAGCCCCAGTCCACTCTATCCCTCTCTTAGCACAGGTGAGCTTCACCTCAGAGACACACTTCAGCTTATCGTCTGTGAGAGCTAGCCATGCGCTGGAGCATGAGTTGTCTTTCTTGATGGTTTCTGAGAGGTGTCTTTGTTGGCTCAGTCATTCACAGAACACAGCTGTGGTTTCACGGCCGCATCACCAGAGAAGAGTCCCACAGGATGGTCATGCAGCAGGGCCAAGTGGATGGGTGAGAGCAGTAGCCTGTAAACTTTGCACAACCGTGGGGGGGATATACTTGGAATGTATGACAACACAGTTTACAGGGGTTCCATGGCAGTGTTCTCTGTGTCTCCGAGCCAGGTTATTCCTCCTAAGGGACAGTCAGAGTAATCCCAAGACTTTTGTGCTCACACTGTGCCATCACCAGAAAATCAAACATTTCCAGATCTTGCCGGTGAGTTTCCCGTGTGTTCAAAAACAATACCCGATGGGTATGGGCTGTAATGTCTACATGGTGAACCCAAAATGCATTAAAATATAGTCTTTAATAAAAGCTGAGAATCCACACTTTAACCATGTGGGAATTAGTTGATTTCAAATCTAAAATTGTGTTGTTTACAACTGTCGTAATTATGTATGTCTGTGGCAGTTTTGAATGTTACATTGGTATTTAAAAGCTGGAAAAATTATCCATTTTGGTCACATGGATTAAAAGTGATGCTGCATTTCCTGTACATGTCATGCACCAAGTATAGAATACAACTGTCTTTGCGCAAATTTTTCTTCTTTACCATAAATGTCAGAGAAAAAATGCATTACAAGAAATGGTCTGCATGGAATTTGGATATTTGAGTTTCCTGTGATAATCCCTCACTCCTCTGCTCTTCTTTTGTTGACACTTCAGTGTGAAGAGGATGGACAGATCTTCTTCAGTCTCGATGATGGTTCCACCAAATTCACCGACTTGATCCAGCTGGTGGAGTTTTACCAGCTCAACAGAGGAGTTCTGCCTTGCAGGCTCAAACACCCCTGCACCATAGTGGCCTTATGACCTGACTTTGCCTACAAACAACAACCTAACTGCATTTTCTTTTTCTTTTTCTGAAAACCTGACAAGTCCAGTCCTCTGATGATGAGCAGTGGGGACCTGCCTGTGGGAGGGGCTCAGCGGAAGGTGGGGTGGGGGTGGGTGTTAATTTTCTTTAAAATCATGTTTTTAGTCTTGTTAAACTTGTTAAAACGTGCAGAATGGTGTCATTACAGGGGCATCATTATCAGCACGCTACTGTTTTGGCTCCAGCCTGAAATGCACAAGAACATGATAGCAATAGGAATTTTTAATTGTTCACCATTACTTCTAGATGAAAATTTGTTTACATTTTTACATTTTTATCTGTTAGAGGTGTTTATTTTTAAGTTTCCTCCTGCTGGCTTGAGAACAGTCCCCTGGAGCTGACAATGACATTCTGCAAAACTAAGTGACATTCTTCACCTTCCATGAGAAATCCCTCTTGGTTAATTGGATTGTGAGAAAATCTGGGCTGAGACTAATCCCCGATCCCAGGGAGGGTATGGGGTGACTGCTCCCCAGGAATGGGTGGAGGGATTGGATGGGAGGAGGAGTCTCGTTCTCAGCCAGCAGTTCTATGATGCAGCATTTATGCAGGTTCTGAGCATCTTGCGTCCTCCACACTTAGTCAGTTACTTGACTAAAATTTTCTCTTCATGAGATTTTTCTTTAAGAAATATTTCATTTCTCAGTCAACCCCCGTAGCACCCGCCCCATCTTCCACAAGGTAATCACTTGGTCTGCTGTGATCCGGGAGAGCAGGTTACCTGTGCCCCAGTGAGTGAGGAGGGTGGGGGGTAATCTGCCTATTGAGCTCCCCCCTCTGTCACCCGATGTTGAGTTATAACCACTACATCCCCTCTAGCACACTGCTGTGACGTCAGTTTGTTAGGGAAGACAGTACGGATTAGTGAGACGTGCAGACAGCCACTCTGGGTCTAACTGGTGAAAAGGGAAATCCACTGGAACTGCAGCAAATGCCTAGTCTGGATCAAGTTTGTTGAGATCTCCTGTTCCTCTGTTCGAATGGCGTGTATGTGGGGCACAGCAGCAGTGCGGATTGGGCAGGAACGTCCCGCCACCCTGAGACTGAGACCGTGAAGATAGAGCCATCTTTTTACTATCTGCAATATGTATGAAGCTAGTGAGAGAAGAGCTATAGTAGCTACACTAACAAAGTGCTCCTTAGGGTGAAATTATTTAAATGAAATGCAAATGACTCAACAATTTTAAGTATTGTTTCAGCTATTGTATTTATTTATCCAGATTTAAATAATTACTTGAAATGTAGGGTTTTTTCCCTTTTTTTCACTTTCAGCAATTTATTGAACTTCAAATTATATATACAGTACAGACACACATGTGCACACACATACATATGTGTGTGTGTGTGTGTGTGTGTATACACTTCATTTTCAAGTTTAATTTGTAGAGTAGGCTACAATGTTTATGTATTTTTTAGTCTAAACAATCCAAGATACTTGTGACAAACGTTTCGTATGAAGCAAAATTTAAAACTCATCTTTTCACCTCATGTCATGGCTAGTATTCTGACTTAAGTTGTCAGTAAATCTGTGAAAAAATCATAGCACCCGTGTCTCACTTGTGCTTCAGTAAGATTGAATTCTATGGCAGGTCTGCACTTAAAGGGTACACTTCAGAAAATATGCTTAGAATCTACATGGCCTTTTCAAAATGTTAACCAAATCACATACCCTTTAAACGAGACATTGCATATTAATTATTTTAATGTTTGGGTTGTTAGTAGTCTTGTTCAAATGGATTGACTTACAAAATATTCTGAGAATGTTCACTGGTTAAGCACACAATTGGTGAATGTCCTGGTAATACCTGCTTGTTTTCTAATGTGTCTTAACAAGCAGGTCCAGCCAGCAGACCCTCAGCATGTCAGTATGTTTCTTATAATTTTGTTTCAGATTGGAAAGAAGTTGAGAGCAAACACAAATCTAGATCTTTGTCATTCATTAAATGACGTTGGATCACATCCATTTAGAGAACATATATACATGTATCATGGACACACATGCATGCACTCACACATGCTCACAGACTTGTGGCCTTCTGAAAGTATATAGGCAATCTGTTTTATGGTGTATGCTGGAATTGTGTGATGCAGGTGACTCGGCACCTGGTATTCATTTCATTATATATAAGTTTAGTCACGACAGACATTTTGAGTTTGGAACAGGCTATAATCTGTTTTTGTGTTTGCTTAAAAATTGGAATTTCTCTGAATTATTTATGTGTGATATCGTTGTTAGCACAGAGGTGTTTTCAGAGGTCTGTTCATACACAGTGTGCGCACCATTACTCTCAGCCTGAAAATTCCATCCCACCAGATTCTTCATTTACGCTATTTTATTGTTCACAATTATTTCAGTTAAAACCATGATGGTCTTCCAGGTTGGATCCATAGCTTTATGATATTAAATGCTCCCTTCTTCAGACTCTTGAACATTAGAAATATATGGTATATGACAACATGTAACATTAGACGCAACACTGTATTTTAAGTTACAGATCACTATTTACTGCATTTTGTTTTATCATAACTGCATATAAAATGAAGAAACTTGATTTATTTTAGTGCATTTTTTATTTGGTTATGTGTACATATTAAAGTTATTGTATTTGATTACTTTTGGCATTTGTCATATAAAATGACAGTTTAAGAGTATATATGTGCTGTTTATGCTGGTTTATAAATCACAAACTGGACCCCAGGAATACGTTGTTACAGGATATTTAAGAATATCTTCAGCTAAAATTCAATTTATAAGCTCATTTTAAGTTTTGAAATGTTAACCATGTTAGCATATTACAATTAAATGGTGGGTTATTTGTTTGACAATTTCCAATCAGAACACTATCCTCAGATATGTCTTGTTACAGTTTACTGTTTATCACCTCAACACATCACTCACTGGTTCTGATGAAAACCCAGTGCAAAGAAGTGGACTCATTTTCTGTTGAAGTGACATGAATGGAACTGGGCTGCTCAGGGTTGAACATTGGGCCTGTTGAAAACTGGTCTTTTTGAACAGTGTAATTTTTTGTTTGTGATCCATACATCATAGTGAATTTGAGTCGAGAAGATGCCAAACAGTTAATGACTTTTTGCGAAGTTATCTTTTTGTTTTGGTGCATAGTTTAAAAAAAAAAAAAAAAAAAAAACATTTTCCAAAAATCACTGTGGTTTGTACAGTACAGTTCATTTTTGTTTCCTGTACAGTTGAATGGAGTCAGATGTTAGCAGGTGCCAGCCACCCCATTACCACACCTCTCTCTACACTGACTTTCATCTTACAATTCCGCCAATCATTTGATCTTTTTCCAGACCTGGTCTTTGCGTATATGGTCATGATGCAAGACTTTGCCACTGTAAAAAGGAGAATGGCAAAACATAGATAATATAATTTCAGGGAATTAAAAAAACAAAAGAAAGAAAAAAACCTCTTTTTAAGAAGTAAATTCTGTATTCATAATGTGCTTTGCTTTGTTCTGTAAATAGCTGAATGGCTTATGAATCTTAATTGTAACCTTTTCAGGTATTTTTGTACAAACAAGGGACTGATATATTCTGTTTATTGTAATTAGAATAAAACATTAATACATTGCTTTATGCTTGCAGCTCTACTGGTTTTGTGTGTATGTACATGGTGCATGGTGGTCAAGCTAACTGTATGAGTGAATTGTACATTGTGCGTACAACCATTTGATTACATTCCTAACATCCACATACTCTATGTAGGTACTGTCAGGTGGCCATAGGCCCTAATGTAGGATTTTATCTTGGATCAATGGTGCTTTACCAGACACACCTTCAAACATTTGCTATATTAACAGTACTTACATTAATAAATTAGGACTGTAGTGTTAAAGCTTCACAACGCTTCTGTTTTATAAGGGAGCGTGGGGTAATTTCAGAAGGTTGTCCTTGCAAATCCTGCAATACAAGAATTCTCTGAACCACTGCAATTTTCAAATAGGCAACTAATAAATTCAGTTTATTTTACGATTTGTTTGCAACGCTTTCTATTGAATACTTCTGTTTCACTAGGGAAGGTTTGTTTTATTGATTATTATTTTTTACGGAGCTATTTATTCAATAAGTGTGCTAATTAGCAAGCTAACTAGTTAAATATAAAAAGTAGTGTTGCAAATCTTTATGGGCGTGCCATGTTGACCATATGTTACGGATTTTTTTGTCAGCCCTTCTCCAAATCTAATGGGATAGTACAAATATAAGATGATGTGGTTTCACTTTGGTTCAAGGTTTGAAGGCTTCATTCGTTAATCAAAGAGCCAATGTGGGCAGTAATGTGGACGTTAGCAAAAGAATGTCTTAAAATACAATTGGCTGGACTAGACTCAGTTTGGGGGGGGACTATATTTTTTCCCAAATTGTGCTGTGAGGCTTGTCTCAAAAGTCCACAAATAAATGCGAGTGACAGGCGATGCACAAATATGAACCAGTTACATTTATTTGTGGATCAGCTACATGTATTCATGGATCTGTTGCATTTATTTTTGGATCAACTGTGTGTATTTGTGAATTCCTTGAATTTATTTGTCGATGAGTTACATTTAAAAAAATTATTTTCAAGACAATAATATCCCCCATATAATGTTCCTGATCAGAAACCTCAGGCCAGTTTAGACAACCATTTGGTCACACCCAGCAAAATGCAGTACATAATCTACACTCAGATTTATGAACAACATAAAGAAAGGCCAAGTTCACCAATGTTGAGAGTTCTTTCACATCTTTAAAAGAAACTACACGAGCATATGATTTCTTTGTTCATTGGTATAGCAGAACAGACTAACTATACAAATAGGATGATTTTCAACATTTAAATGTTTAGTAAGTGCCAGCAAGAATATGAGTAACAGAAGCCTTCAGGAGAAAAATGCCCCACTAAGAAGACAACTCGAACCCCATCTGATCTTTGATCTGTTATTGTAATGTGTGCATGTTCAATATCAGGGTGTAAAACTCCAGACCTGGAAGGCTGCAGAGTCTGCTGGTTTTTGTTTCACAATGAGTTAATAATTAAAGTCATTGATTGGCTAAAGCAGCTGTAATGAACCCTGTTCCTGGAGATCTACTATCAGGTAGGTTTTAATTTCAACCCTAATTTTGCACACCTGATTCTTCTAATTGGTAGCTCAACAAAGTTTTCCAGCTGTTGAATAAGGTGTGTTTTGTTAGGGTTGGAGTGAAAACCTATAGGATGGTACATCTCTAGGAACAGAGTTAGTTCTCTGAACCTTAATTAGCTGCTGTTTGATTAGAAATCACAAATACCTGCAGACACTGCGGCCCTCCAGAACTAGTGTTTGACACCCCTGAGCAGTGAACTACGAAGTGGGATTACGGTCAGGCAATGTGATTGAAATCTATAAAAGCACTGCCCTTTGACCAGTCCATTTGGAAAAGGGTGTCTCCAATTCGTGGGTGTTTTCGCAGGGCAGAGATTGTTTAAAGACCAGAATAATTTAATGGAATGTCTTCGTAGACACAGTAGGAATGGTATAGATTTTCAATGGAGGGAATCCAGTAGGCTACACAGAGGCCTGCAACCTGACCTGAGACCGGCGGGTATTTGGTTTCGGGCCGGGTCCGGGTCCGGGTCCGGGTTGTTTGTTCACATACAATTTGGGCTCGGTTAGGGTTCGGATTGTATTCTATTAAGTGAATATGCGTTATTTAATGTTTTAAATGCTTTTTTATTTGAAGATATTACATTTTATTTATTATATATATATAAAACTTGTTTTGCACACGCACACTCTCTTTGCAGTCCATACCTAACTTTGCAGTGGATGAAATTAAATGAATATTTTCAAAGAGACTTCAACTTCTTAAAATTCCAAATGAGTCCGGAAAGGCTCATTGTGGAAATATTATGACCTCACTGTGACAACATAAAAAGCTCATTGGTCACATACAGTGCAATGGGACTGCAATGCTAGTTTGACCTATGATGGCAAGAAGACTGATCCCACTGAATTGTGAGATACCGTCTTAGAATAGCAGAAACATTGCTGGCATTTGGTAACGGGTCTGATAAGCCTGTTGACAAAAAATTGATGTGGTAGGTTACTACTAACCGGTAAGACAGTTGGTTTATTAACCTACCACACTGCTCTACTGATGGGCCGCCGTGTCTGGGTAAACTGTGTAGCTACTGTTTACTATCACATAGCCTATAAATTGAAATAAAACATAGCCCATTGCAGTAAGATAATTATAGATATGACTCAAGCGCATAGCAGTGGAGCAAAGCATTGTAAAACTGCGTCTGTGAGCGGTTTCTGGTTGGGTTTGGTTTTCAGATTTGGAAGCACCAGTCGTACTTGGTTGGGTCGGGTCTCAAAGTCTCAGGTACGGGCCTCCAAGTCTGTGCAGACATCCACTGGCTACATATGCAAGCTTCTAGAACCCTACACGTCCACCACATCTGCTTCCCTTAATTATGGAGACAATGGCCCATAAAGTCCCATAATTCCTTTATGAATAAACTGTTGTGATTTCCACATTGTATGAAGTGCAAGGCTTAGGAGCTCTAGAATGAGAAGTCATCACATGATAAATAAATTGTTGGACAAGAGCGTACATTTATTTGTTAATAGTGGTAGGGTAAATAATGTATATTAACTAACAAATTTACACTACTAGCAATTTTTGGACAAACTTTTCTACAAAATTTTCTACAAACGCGAATGTCTGTGACTGAGTCACTGAGTGATGAAGTTACACCATTGGTCAGCCGAGTTATGAAGTTACACCATTGGTTGGCCGGAGAAGTCCAGCCATATGCTAGGTTTTGATGTGGTCTTGTTCCCCTGGCTTTGTTGGCGGCAGTGGTGTTACTTTTTTACGATAGTTTTATGTTCTTCGTACCCGTCCGTTTTATCCGTCCATGTCAGTCTTTTTTCCTTCTTTTTTCGAGAAGATGCCAAACAGTTAATGACTTTTTGCGAAGTTATCTTTTTGTTTTGGTGCATAGTTTAAAAAAAAAAAAAAAAAAAAAACATTTTCCAAAAATCACTGTGGTTTGTACAGTACAGTTCATTTTTGTTTCCTGTACAGTTGAATGGAGTCAGATGTTAGCAGGTGCCAGCCACCCCATTACCACACCTCTCTCTACACTGACTTTCATCTTACAATTCCGCCAATCATTTGATCTTTTTCCAGACCTGGTCTTTGCGTATATGGTCATGATGCAAGACTTTGCCACTGTAAAAAGGAGAATGGCAAAACATAGATAATATAATTTCAGGGAATTAAAAAAACAAAAGAAAGAAAAAAACCTCTTTTTAAGAAGTAAATTCTGTATTCATAATGTGCTTTGCTTTGTTCTGTAAATAGCTGAATGGCTTATGAATCTTAATTGTAACCTTTTCAGGTATTTTTGTACAAACAAGGGACTGATATATTCTGTTTATTGTAATTAGAATAAAACATTAATACATTGCTTTATGCTTGCAGCTCTACTGGTTTTGTGTGTATGTACATGGTGCATGGTGGTCAAGCTAACTGTATGAGTGAATTGTACATTGTGCGTACAACCATTTGATTACATTCCTAACATCCACATACTCTATGTAGGTACTGTCAGGTGGCCATAGGCCCTAATCTAGGATTTTATCTTGGATCAATGGTGCTTTACCAGACACACCTTCAAACATTTGCTATATTAACAGTACTTACATTAATAAATTAGGACTGTAGTGTTAAAGCTTCACAACGCTTCTGTTTTATAAGGGAGCGTGGGGTAATTTCAGAAGGTTGTCCTTGCAAATCCTGCAATACAAGAATTCTCTGAACCACTGCAATTTTCAAATAGGCAACTAATAAATTCAGTTTATTTTACGATTTGTTTGCAACACTTTCTATTGAATACTTCTGTTTCACTAGGGAAGGTTTGTTTTATTGATTCAATAAGTGTGCTAATTAGCAAGCTAACTAGTTAAATATAAAAAGTAGTGTTGCAAATCTTTATGGGCGTGCCATGTTGACCATATGTTACGGATTTTTTTGTCAGCCCTTCTCCAAATCTAATGGGATAGTACAAATATAAGATGATGTGGTTTCACTTTGGTTCAAGGTTTGAAGGCTTCATTCGTTAATCAAAGAGCCAATGTGGGCAGTAATGTGGACGTTAGCAAAAGAATGTCTTAAAATACAATTGGCTGGACTAGACTCAGTTTGGGGGGGGGGGGGGGGGACTATATTTTTCCCAAATTGTGCTGTGAGGCTTGTCTCAAAAGTCCACAAATAAATGCGAGTGACAGGCGATGCACAAATATGAACCAGTTACATTTATTTGTGGATCAGCTACATGTATTCATGGATCTGTTGCATTTATTTTTGGATCAACTGTGTGTATTTGTGAATTCCTTGAATTTATTTGTCGATGAGTTACATTTAAAAAAAATTATTTTCAAGACAATAATATCCCCCATATAATGTTCCTGATCAGAAACCTCAGGCCAGTTTAGACAACCATTTGGTCACACCCAGCAAAATGCAGTACATAATCTACACTCAGATTTATGAACAACATAAAGAAAGGCCAAGTTCACCAATGTTGAGAGTTCTTTCACATCTTTAAAAGAAACTACACGAGCATATGATTTCTTTGTTCATTGGTATAGCAGAACAGACTAACTATACAAATAGGATGATTTTCAACATTTAAATGTTTAGTAAGTGCCAGCAAGAATATGAGTAACAGAAGCCTTCAGGAGAAAAAATGCCCCACTAAGAAGACAACTCGAAACCCCATCTGATCTTTGATCTGTTATTGTAATGTGTGCATGTTCAATATCAGGGGTGTAAAACTCCAGACCTGGAAGGCTGCAGAGTCTGCTGGTTTTTGTTTCACAATGAGTTAATAATTAAAGTCATTGATTGGCTAAAGCAGCTGTAATGAACCCTGTTCCTGGAGATCTACTATCAGGTAGGTTTTAATTTCAACCCTAATTTTGCACACCTGATTCTTCTAATTGGTAGCTCAACAAAGTTTTCCAGCTGTTGAATAAGGTGTGTTTTGTTAGGGTTGGAGTGAAAACCTATAGGATGGTACATCTCTAGGAACAGAGTTAGTTCTCTGAACCTTAATTAGCTGCTGTTTGATTAGAAATCACAAATACCTGCAGACACTGCGGCCCTCCAGAACTAGTGTTTGACACCCCTGAGCAGTGAACTACGAAGTGGGATTACGGTCAGGCAATGTGATTGAAATCTATAAAAGCACTGCCCTTTGACCAGTCCATTTGGAAAAGGGTGTCTCCAATTCGTGGGTGTTTTCGCAGGGCAGAGATTGTTTAAAGACCAGAATAATTTAATGGAATGTCTTCGTAGACACAGTAGGAATGGTATAGATTTTCAATGGAGGGAATCCAGTAGGCTACACAGAGGCCTGCAACCTGACCTGAGACCGGCGGGAACCGGTATTTGGTTTCGGGCCGGGTCCGGGTTGTTTGTTCACATACAATTTGGGCTCGGTTAGGGTTCGGATTGTATTCTATTAAGTGAATATGCGTTATTTAATGTTTTAAATGCTTTTTTATTTGAAGATATTAAATTTTATTTATTATATATATATAAAACTTGTTTTGCACACGCACACTCTCTTTGCAGTCTATACCTAACTTTGCAGTGGATGAAATTAAATGAATATTTTCAAAGAGACTTCAACTTCTTAAAATTCCAAATGAGTCCGGAAAGGCTCATTGTGGAAATATTATGACCTCACTGTGACAACATAAAAAGCTCATTGGTCACATACAGTGCAATGGGACTGCAATGCTAGTTTGACCTATGATGGCAAGAAGACTGATCCCACTGAATTGTGAGATACCGTCTTAGAATAGCAGAAACATTGCTGGCATTTGGTAACGGGTCTGATAAGCCTGTTGACAAAAAATTGATGTGGTAGGTTACTACTAACCGGTAAGACAGTTGGTTTATTAACCTACCACACTGCTCTACTGATGGGCCGCCGTGTCTGGGTAAACTGTGTAGCTACTGTTTACTATCACATAGCCTATAAATTGAAATAAAACATAGCCCATTGCAGTAAGATAATTATAGATATGACTCAAGCGCATAGCAGTGGAGCAAAGCATTGTAAAACTGCGTCTGTGAGCGGTTTCTGGTTGGGTTTGGTTTTCAGATTTGGAAGCACCAGTCGTACTTGGTTGGGTCGGGTCTCAAAGTCTCAGGTACGGGCCTCCAAGTCTGTGCAGACATCCACTGGCTACATATGCAAGCTTCTAGAACCCTACACGTCCACCACATCTGCTTCCCTTAATTATGGAGACAATGGCCCATAAAGTCCCATAATTCCTTTATGAATAAACTGTTGTGATTTCCACATTGTATGAAGTGCAAGGCTTAGGAGCTCTAGAATGAGAAGTCATCACATGATAAATAAATTGTTGGACAAGAGCGTACATTTATTTGTTAATAGTGGTAGGGTAAATAATGTATATTAACTAACAAATTTACACTACTAGCAATTTTTGGACAAACTTTTCTACAAAATTTTCTACAAACGCGAATGTCTGTGACTGAGTCACTGAGTGATGAAGTTACACCATTGGTCAGCCGAGTTATGAAGTTACACCATTGGTTGGCCGGAGAAGTCCAGCCATATGCTAGGTTTTGATGTGGTCTTGTTCCCCTGGCTTTGTTGGCGGCAGTGGTGTTACTTTTTTACGATAGTTTTATGTTCTTCGTACCCGTCCGTTTTATCCGTCCATGTCAGTCTTTTTTCCTCAGACTAGAAATGCGCTGCTCGAGTATAGACAACCCTCATTTTTACAGACACTGTCACCTTTATGTGAACGCGCACAGCTTGATTAACGAAGCCTGTGTTCATTTACAAATTGATAACCACCTTCGTGATGCCGGTTAACCCTGATTGCGGCTGATCTTCTAGTTGAGAAATGGTATCGATAGCTGGTAAGGTTACATTGACTAGTTTGAAACCAGATTCCAGTGCTAGCTGGTTTCACTAGCTGGTTTTATCATCTCCCAGCTCTAGCTGACTTCACCATCTACTATGGGTAGATCAAATGTTAGCAATTCCACTCGTTTTAGAAAGGAAGATATGTTTGGTTCGTAAGGTGGCTGACTCTTGAGCCATATGCAAGTCCTTCCATGTGTGCAGGAGCTTGATCCCTGCCAGGGCACTTTCTCTGATGTGGTCCCTTTTCCATCTGTTGCCGTATTCCTACCTGTGTGAACAAAGAAAAAAAAACTTTGTTCACACGGGTAGAAGGTGGACTGCTCTGCTCTTTTTTTTTTTTTTTTTTTAGGTAGGTAGACCTAGAGCAGGGGGGTATACTACGAAGCAAGCTTAACATACCCAGGTTTTCATTGCGTTCGCTGGCGTTCACATGGAAGTGACAGTGTCTGAAAAAATGAGCCTATAGCAGTACATTTCTAGTCTGAGGAAAAAAGACTGATATGGACGGATAAAACGGACCGATACGAAGAACATAAAACTATCGTAATGTCAAAAAGTAACACCACTGCCGCCAACAAAGCCAGGGGATATAGTGTCTTTTAAAAGGGATACATTTGTGCCTAGAAATGGCATCAAATGATGCCCATATCCAATTTATCACTTATGTGCAGCTGACTCAACTGAAAGGGGTGTGCAGACGCAAATCATATAAATGCCACTAGGTGGCAGGCTACTTCTTTGAAGGGCCACAGCAGGATATTCCTTTATTCCTAGAACAAATTATTAGCTTTTCCAAATAATTAAATAATTTGTAATTCATCATTTATTCAATTAATTCTGAAATGGATTCTGTTTAACACATTAATTTTCCCTGAATGTAATTATTTCTTTAAGATTATGAAAAAGTATTTTTTTTTAAATGATCAATCAGAAACAAAAATATTTATTCTGATTGTCAAATCAACATTTCAGTTCCAGTGTCAGTAAGAGTTTCTGGGCAGAATGAATGAAAGTGATAACATTCCCTACTGTTTCCTAGAACAGATCGCATTCATGTATGTCCCAATGTCTGTTGTGAGACTGTGAGATTGCACTTCTTTTCTGCCCTGCACTCTCGGAGTTATGGGGCTTTGGAATATGTGTGTAGTAACCAGTTAACTGGTAATAATCATTAACTAGTAATCATGAACTCCTAATGAGTCAGCCCTGTCTATATGCTGTCCCAGCTGCCCTGACTGCTCCAGCTACAGGCTCCGCTCCCATTGGCTGCCTGAAGAGGGCTCTCAGCAGATATAAGTGGGTCTGCCTTGTGTGCACGGTACTGTTGTCTGTGAACTGACAAGGAGCAGGACTGTGTCTGCGCCATGACAACGTGAGTACCTTCTCTCTCTGTTCTACTGAAAAGATCTCTCTGTGAGACAGGTCTCAAAGGCAGCACCCAGGAGTATGTAGTGATTGTGTGGGACACCTGATGCCAGAGTAGATTGAACACTTGTTGACATGGGGGATCATAGTAGGTTGTGTCTTGATAAAAGAGCACACACACTGTTGTTATTGACTTTTCCGTATTTTATTGTTTCCACTAATATGGTATGAAAGGCTCACTGCTTGTTTGTTGCATTATTGTGTTTGATTATGAATACTAACTGGCACCTATAGCAAACATTTTCAAATATAAAATGAAGCTGCAACATAACACTACAATGCTTCCATTTTTCCATATTTCCCCAGCAATGTTTCTAAATGACAACATTTTCATTGAAGATAAGAGAGCAGGTGAAATGTAGCAGGCAAATAATTGCTTTATGTGGCCTTACTTTCACAGAGAGCTATGGTCTCTACAGACACCACTTGCACTTTGAACTGCATTCTAAATGTTTTCTGTCAATGGTGCTGTACGGTGTGGGCTGACCTTGCATATTAGCCCAGTTATTATCCAGTAAAACAGATAAAATTGTTTTTATATAGCATGCAAAATTCAGTATTGCCTGCAGACACACAAGGTGTAAGGCTGTAATACCATTGTGTTAAGGAAGGATAGGACATTTGGGGGCACTAGGTAGAACACTACTGTTTTGTGACCTCTCAGAATGAGCCTTTGCACATGTAATTATGTTTACTGACAGGCAGTCAAATGCAGCACATGTCAGTAATCTGAACACTTGGACATCTACAATAGCTAGCATATGCAGATTAGGAGTGGCAACAGTTTACCTAGCACAATGTGTTCTGCTATTTGCCTATTCACAAATGTGAAAGAAATGGGGCATTGAAAAAAGTATCAGTCCTGTACCAAACAAGGTTGCCAGTATGAGCTGTCTTCTGATATTCTCTAATATGACCTGCTTTACACTACAATTATTGTAAGTTGTATCTCATAAAAAACACGTTTTCAACGTACAAAAATGGCAAGTTACTCACACATACAATACATACACCGTCTAACTCATTCATTCAGACTGCCAAAATCCAGGCCTGCCATTGAAAGTATTGATATCCAAATAACGCCGAGTTACGGTACTACAAACAATATAGGCTATCTTGCCTCGCCGAAATTAAATAAGATGTATTCCAAAGCAATGCTACCCAATATTTCCTCAATTCTTTCAAGTCACTTGGCCCTGTGTTTTGTAATCTTACCATTTCACAATGTCATGCACACTTTGTGTCAGATCAAAGTATCGAATATTTAGAATTGCCTCATGGAACACATTGAAATTCATGTAGAAAACTGCTGGTCAGTAAGTACAGGAAGCATATTTCTCCAGAAAACATGTTTACACTTGCTTCTGAACTGAATTTCAGTAAATGTACAAGTGATTGTATATTTGCTACGTACAATAAATACTGCATGTAAAATACATATTGTACATACATACATAGAGAACTTCTTTATCCCCATGGGGACATTTCCCTCGCACCATGTTACATTCACATTTACGAACAGACATTTATACCGAGAAACATACAATCATTCACACAACAGAAAGGCTGGGCAGCGAAATACATACATACCAATACAAATTGGACATATAGACGCCTATTCAATCAATCTTGACTTTGAGAAAGCCATCCACACATATGTTTGGCCTGTCCATGTACTGCATGCTTATACACACAGGGCCAAGTGACTTGAAAGAATTGAGGAAATATTGGGTAGCATTGCTTTGGAATAAATCTTATTTACTTTCGGTGAGGCAAGAGCCTGTATTGTTTGTAGTACCGTAACTTGGCGTCATTTGGATATCAATACTTTCAATGGCAGGCCTGGATTTTGGCAGTCTGAATGAGTTATAGACGGTGTATGTCTTGTATGTGTGAGTAACTTGGCATTTTTGTACGTTGAAAACGTGTTTTTTATGAGATCATTTCTTTTTGCAAAGCGTTTTATTATGAAAGTGAGAAATGCGAAGTGACCCTGTAAGAAACGGTTGTGGATTATGGCTATCCCTGTGTGAATTTGTACAGTCTGAGCGTGTACCGTTTAGCAGTTTCGGTTTGCTATATATGCAAAACAGTGGCTGTGACAAAGGTGTCGTAAGTGTAAACGCATCAGAAGCGCAGGTGAAATATGGCTAGTGTATGTACTCACGGATTTGTATACCCTTCTGTCCTGCTCCATTGTCTGTTATTTCGTGGAGATGCACTTTTAGTGTTTGTAAGGTTTGTAAGTTATTTTTATAGGCTTATCTGCAGGTAGGAATCCTCTTCACTGTTTTGCTAAGCTAGAACCGGAGAAGTTGATAGTGGAGAATAGGAGCAGACGCATATTTCCCAGCAGGCTTTGCATATGAAAAAATAACAACAGTGTGAGAAATTAGGAGAAATGATGAAATTGCGAAGTTGAAACAATATGTTTTTAGCAGAATGGGTATGTAGGTGAAGGTTGACATGATCACAGACTATAGTGCGAAGAAAATGAAGTGACCATGACCGAGCTTAGTTTCCTTATCGAATGGTATATAACAGTCTGTAAAGAACATTTATTGTTGAAGTGTAGGGTTAAGCAACGTGTGAAATCTATTGCACTGATATGCTTTTGTCATGTTCAGTACTAGTAGTTATAATTATGAGTGAGTCGTGAGTTTAAATGTAATGTTTTAAAGGGGAGTTGCAGAGCGTACATACGTAGTAATTGTTTGTATGTGGCTAGATAGAGAACAGGGCGAGGTAACATGAATGCAGAAACGTGGCGTTTGCTGATAAGAAGGTTTTGTAGGGTAGCCAAGTGAAGAAATATAGTTAATAGAAATAGCACAGTGGTGAAGTAGTGTAACTTTTTTAATAAAAGGAATACATCTGCCGTCATGAAATGCATATGGGTGGCCGTGAGTGAGTTTTGGTAAAGCAAATATAAGCGTAAGAAAACGTTAGTGTAAAAGAAGAAATTATCTGCCTGAAGGCGAGGCAGGATTCAATCCTTCAACCGGTGGTTTACCAGTGTGTGACTTTGTTAGTGCTGCACCATGACACATTTTAAAGAACACAGGCCAGTAAGCACAGAAGCGCTCCCGTTGAATCCATATGGCTCTGCAATATTGTAGCTGGTTAATAACTGAACGTGCAGACGGTACGTCATAATGCAGTGTATACGTTCGGTGAACGGTGGGTAAATGGACTGCATTTATATAGCGCTTTTATCCAAAGCGCTTTACAATTGATGCCTCTCATTCGCCAGAGCAGTTAGGGGTTATGGTGTCTTGCTCAAGGACACTTCGACATACCCAGGGCGGGGTTTGAACCGACAACCCTCCGACTGCCAGACAATCGGTCTTACCTCCTGAGCTATGTCGCCCCATGACGGGTAGATATGGTGCAAAAGCAATAATTGAGAAGTAGTAGACCATTATTAGTGAGGGTAAAAGCATGTTGAAGAAACGTGTCCCTAGCTGGGCTGGAACCTACAACCCCACATTCCCAAGACTGGGACCTTGCCCACTAGGCCACAGGCGGACTAGCTGTTTAAACAGGAAATGTTTCAGAGTAAAAAAGGTATGGGTATTTTGCGTGTGTATGCGCGTTTTTGATTGGGTCGTGTAGGTGAAGATTTGGCTGGTGTCGGTAAAATGTCCAATGGGGAGACGACGTTAGTGGGATAGGCGGCAGGAAAAATAAGAATAAGAATGAGAAGGAGAAAATGCTAAATCCCCTTAGTTTGGGGCTTTATTGTGTGGACATGTGAAGTTATTTTTGAAATCTGTCTGTTGAAATGTGGTCAGAATGTACAGAATTTAATGTTTTTAAGGGCTGAGTGTCTGTGGCTGTTGTGGTTATTTCTGTGGGGAACCCTGAAAAGTGCCAAACTCTCGGTGCTGTATAGGTATGGGGCATGCCCCCGCCAAGGCGTAACTTGGCGGGATGGCATACCTGCCATCCCAATTAGCAAAAAAAAGATGCCTTTGATACACATCTAATTTTCAATAAGGCCCTGCATCAACAACCTCAACTTTACACCCAAGAATTACAAACAAGCAAGCAAACCAAATGTTGAGGCTAATACATTTTTTTTTAAAACAGAGGAAGGGAAATATCCATTACCAGGTGGAGAAAATGTGTTTTGATTAACTATGAAGCTTTCTTGAAAAGCTTGTGTTTCTGAATATCATTAGGTGTAATCACATAGATGATGATTACAATGAAGAAGAAAAAAAAGACTGAAAGCATTTCATTTCATATTTTCGAAAAATAGCCAATTTATTTTTGGTTGTTACATTAATTAATGGTGTTTTGTTTTTACATCCCATGTCAATGACAAGTTATGTCCATAGATTGATAGATAATTTTATTAAAACAACTCTCCTGAGAATTCTGTGAAACTTCATCTGTAAACTGTGCTCTCTGCTGCATACTTCTCAAGATCTGAAATTTTCTTGTTTCAACGCATCTTTCTGTTAAATGTATTTCATGTATTTTTTTCCATTCATTGAAGTGATGTAGGTGGATATTCACTACATTATCACAGCTCTGAATACTAGGAACAAAACGGCATCCTCCTGGCCTGTGGGGGACCTTCCTGCAGCAGTGTGTGTGAGAGAGAGGCAGAGGGAAAAGGGTTAAGAGGGCAGTGAGAGGGTGAAACTGGGCATTGCAAAACAGTCATTTTGTGGTCAGTGAACACCTTTTCTGTTTGATTTTGAGGTCTATTTTTTATAGGCATTGTTTGGCGGGATAATGATTGAGTTTAAAATTGAACAAATTTAACACTATACTGAATTTCACTAGGAGAGGTTCCGCGGAGTGTTCATTGTGAGGTCCCAGAGATAAAGCAGGCCAAACACATCCAAAGAGAATGAGCTGGAGCAGGTGAACAGTCACCCTGGATGGATAATCCAGTTTATGCCACAAAGACTGGTGATGACTGAGTCTTCAGTCTGGCTGTCATCCTGAGAAAATGGAGAGCAACGGTTTGGTATGAGTCGTCTGAGAGGGGATGAGGACCAGATCTGTGTAGGTGTAACCCCTCGTTCCCGACTGACGCTACTCTTGTAGAAATCACAGGCAGACAGGATGGGTTGGGTTCACAGCGCGTTTTTTTACTAGCACTGGCAATCAAACAGAGCAAGTAGGTTGTCAATATACGGTACAACAATGTACAACAACTCGTCTCCGGCTCCACACTCGTCACCAGCGTAAGGAAAAGGGACGAGATGTGACGTAACCAATGAGCTTGACAACCAACGGTTACCAGCTCGCACCAGCTCTATGAAAACAATGATTCTGTCAGGAAAAAATAGTTCCTTCTTGTTTCATACCATACAATTAGCGCCAATTAAGAAATTGGCATAAAACCATAACTCAATCAAATTAATTTCCCTAGCTCTGTCTTGCTTTTTTACAATAGTGTGATCACAGTGTAGGTAAATGGTAAATGGACTGCATTTATATAGCGCTTTTATCCAAAGCGCTTTACAATTGATGCCTCTCATTCGCCAGAGCAGTTAGGGGTTAGGGGGTAGGTGTCTTGCTCAAGGACACTTCGACATGCCCAGGGCGGGGTTTGAACCGGCAACCCTCCGACTGCCAGACAATCGGTCTTACCTCCTGAGCTATGTCGCCCCCGACATAGGCCCTTTGAAGCCAGACAGCCGGGTTTGAATGCCAGCTAGTTTTATGATAGGTCCACCATCATTGTCACCTAGCCAATATAAAAATTCAGCTGGGTTTTTAGATCAAAATGGTCTCACGGAATGCTTGTTATCCCAGCTAGCTAGCTAACTATGGAATTATAATGAAAACAGCAGTTACTATAACCGCAATCGTACATCGTACCGCAGGCATACATGCCCAAACCATAACACGCCCACCAATGTGTTTCGCAGATGAATGCTTTGGATCTTGATCAGTTCATTTTGGCTTCCACACCACACACCGCTATGGCCATCACTTAGATACAGGTGAATCTTGGTCTCATCCACAAGACCTTTTTCCAAAGGTCTGCAGGGTCTTTTAGGTACTTCTTATTAACGTTGTTTGAGAAATCTTCCATGGATATACTGTAAATCTACTGAGCACACATGACCTTTTACAGCAATGCCCAGTTAACACCTTTTTTTTTCTTTGCCATCCAAAATATTTTGTTTAATATTTCCCTACTGTGGTGGGGCTATTCACCCCTCAAAGGGTGACTTTAGGATCACACAACGGAACAATATTTAGGAACAATATTTCACCACAGTATTTCACTAATATGTTCAGATGATGGGTTAGTTTCAGAAATGGTGAACAATACTATTATTCCTGGTCTCATTCACCTCTGCTGCTTAAATTTCTTCTCTTGCACCCAGCACATTTGTTGAGGCAATGCAGTAACAAACGTGTCCTGTGGAGTCACTCAAATGTGTGCTGTATTTCAGCTGTGGGATGGATGCTGCTGAGTTCAGAAAGAGAGGGAAGGAGATGGTGGACTACATTGCTGACTACTTAGAAACCATTGAGCAGAGGGAGGTGTATCCTGATGTGCAGCCAGGATATTTGCGGTCCCTCATCCCAAATGAGGCTCCTGAGGAACCTGACGCCTATGAAGATGTTGTCAGGGACATTGAGAGGGTGATCATGCCTGGGGTGAGTGACTAGTCCCATTCTCAATGGCCTTTTCATAACAGAGCTTCTGTACGCCTTTAAGTAATTGTATGTCCCAAGCATGTGCTTATGATGTGCTGACACGTAATAAGGACCATGTGGCAGACCACAGTCTGGTCTGTCACCTTTGAGCTTTCATATTTTTGAGTGAATGTTAAAATGTTCATGCACAAAGAAGAGGGATCATATGTTTCAGGCATTACCCCACTCTATATTCTATATGGATAAGGAAGACCATCATAGAAGCATGAAATAAAATCAAACTTCACTTTAATATCACAATCCTGGCATGCAATGGGATTGTTGCATCCAGCCCATGTGCATATACATAGAGCGCTAATGTATCCTATGGCATGGTCGAATCCAGAACAAATCCAGGGACTTTCAGGAAGTCTCCAGTGGTGTTTTGAAATTAATTTGTTCCTCTGGTTATGGTAACATAACAATGCTTTGTTATGAAATGAAATCACAAGAGCTCAAAATGTTCAAAATATTTACTTAGAAAAGCAAGCTGAATTGCTTGGGCAATTGGCATCTAACTCAATCGGACAACATAAAAAAATATACGGAGGAAAAAATCTTGGAATCCTATTGCCGCAAACCTGGTTCTCACAAAAATGCCCACATTCGTTTGTACATGTGTGGTTAAATAGTAATTAGCCTCATCTTGGAATATTCAAATTTTTTAATCAACACATTTGCCTGCAATAAATATTAAATTTAATCTAGCTACTATCAGTTTATGCAATTAGTGAACACAGTGTTTCATAAAGTATTTTTATAAAATAAAGGATAAAAGAATATCTATGTTCTTAATATAATCTTACAACACCCATACACACCCACAAAAGGTTTGACAGCAACATACAGTATGTAAATTTCATCTCACCAGAAAAGGCTACTCATTTGCACCCTTCACAATGTTGAATTCACTTGGATTTTATGCATTTTATATTCGGGAAAATATATATTTTTTTACTTCCTGGGGTATGATTTTTTTTTTTCTTTTACTATAGCCATCACCTGCCTTCTGAGTTTATGAAGATGGTAGCTGCTATTGAGACACACACTCTCAATAGCAGCTCGCCACACATCGCCACATTCTATCTGTTCATTATGAATTAAGTTCATTTGTCTCATTCAAAATCCAGAATCTTAATCCATTGATTTGAAAATGTTATTTGATAACTTTTAAATAACTACCAATCTTTGAAGATAGCGATTTATTTATTGAAAACAAAATTCAGTGTCTTTGAGTGTCAGAATCATGTTTTTTCAAGTTAGTTTTTTTTTGCTTCCAAATAATTCTCATTATTTAGAAATCTGTTTAAAGTCTGTTGTCTTGTGAACTCACAGAGTTGCAGAACACAACAGTCTCCCTGGGGTAATAATTAAACTGATCACATCAACAACTCTGGTCTCAGTTGACCTTTCCATAATTTCACAGCCAATATACGGTAAATAATTACGGTTAGTCATTATAAAGCCTATTGTTCCTGTTATGCATGTTTCTCCAACCCCTCATTTTATACAGAATGGTTTGAAATAATCCATAACTATCTGTCACTAAGTACTCACCAATGAAAAATCTGGACAAAGTCCATTCAGCCAAACAGGACAATAGCCTGTACACCCCATCCCCCATAAATCGTACACACACACATGCGCACACACACACATGCAGTCACACATACACACACACACACACACACAGCCCACAAATCTGCACACAGATTGTGAAACAAAGCAAAACTGGAAAGGACTGATGTTTCTGACCTCGTCTGGTGTCTGTCTTGCAGGTGACGCACTGGCATAGCCCTTACTTCTATGCCTACTTCCCCACGGCTAACTCTTATCCTGCTATGCTGGCGGACATGCTCTCTGGTGCTATTGGGTGTATTGGCTTCTCATGGGTATGCCTTTCTGTCTCTCTCTCTCATTAAATTTATAGAGCTTTGTTTGTTTCATTTCCTTTATAAACATGCCATTGTTTTACTGCATTGCAATTATATTTGATTAACTTGTTCCCTTGCTGTAGGCTGCCAGTCCAGCCTGCACTGAGCTGGAGACCGTCATGCTGGACTGGTTGGGCAAAATGCTCAATCTCCCGGATGACTTCCTGGCCGGAACCACTGGACTGGGTGGGGGTGTTATTCAGGTGAGGTGTGGGGGTTCTTTGCCTTTGCCCTTATTTGCCTTTTTGTGATAACTGTGTTTGTTTAAGATATACACCGATCAGCCGCTGAAGAATCTAGCAGCTGAATCTAGTCCCACCCCCCAATTCCCATAGAGATCAATTCAAATGCAAAGAGTTTTTGTATCGCTTGTAGGACAACCTGACAATAAGATATTCAGACTCTGATGTTGATAGGTCACAGACATCAGGAAGTCATGGCATGCAAAGGATATGCAATATCCCGAATGTTTTAAGAATATGTGTAGCATGCATGTACAGGAAATCTGACAAATTGTTTGAGGGCTAATGGCCTCTGAATGTCATCGCTGGTTAAATTTACTTTAGTATGCATGGACATTGTGTTGCTGTGCTGTGTCTCACATCAATATGAAAAAATTGATTTCTCATCTGCTGCGCAACACTGGAAAACTGCAGGAAATTGGCTTTTCACCTCAGAATGCGCTGGTGGTTTGTGAAGGCGGCGAAGAAGTGTGCTGAGTGCACCTCACCATTCATTACTGGTATCCTGCACTGCTGCTGGGACGTTTGAGGCACAATAATAGCCAGTGGCAGATCATTTCATGCCAGTCCTTTTCGGACTAGGCGGCACGTGGCTTCCTCTCATTGTTGCTGTCGTCATGCTTTTAAGTTTAATTCACTATGGCAACAAATGCAGCTCTCACTTGTTGCCGAATGAATGAGAGCGATGACAGCTTGGTGCATTCAGAACTGTGGGTAAAAGTATGGGGGAGCACTAGAAAATACAAACTGAGGTCAGGGGAAACATTTAATGTACATCATTTTTATTGGTTGTTAGTCTATTTACTCTATAATTCTTTTATTTGTTTTTTCTCCCTAGCATTAAGAGTGAAAGAGTGACATTGGTTGTTAGTCTATTTACTCTATAATTCTTTTATTTGTTTTTTCTCCCTAGCATTAAGAGTGAAAGAGTGACATTGGTTGTTAGTCTATTTACTCTATAATTCTTTATTGTTTTTCTCCCTAGCATTAAGAGTGAAAGAGTGACATTGGTTGTTAGTCTATTTACTCTATAATCTTTATTGTTTGTCTCCCTAGCATTAAGAGTGAAAGAGTGACATTGGTTGTTAGTCTATTTACTCTATAATTCTTTTATTTGTTTTTTCTCCCTAGCATTAAGAGTGAAAGAGTGACATTGGCTATGTCATTTGTACAAGGGAGCTGGGTTTGTAGGTTATCTACAGCTCCTACTAGCCAATTGCTTAACATAATCTTTATGAAGATAAATATTTTGACGGTAATGAGCAAAATGTTAAATGTAAAAAGCATATAGATAGCCTCATATAATTTAAGTGGGTCCAAATAAGGGCAAAAGTATGAAGGGTTATATTATTAGCAATATTAATAATGATACAACTAATAAAGAAGAAGTGTTGAGAACTTTTTTCTAAATTATAAAAATATTTGAGAATATTTTGTTTTTCCTGTAGGTTAGGGCCTGCCACCAGTAATAATACCTTGCTAGTTATTCAGTGAAGAGTTTCATGTCATCTCGCTAATGTGCGAAATTAGAGATTCAATGGTATTGACAAAGATTTAGTTGATCCTAAAGCTGTTTTGGTGGGAGGTTTTTAATCTTACATGTCTCCTTGGACCCACTAATTGATGAAGCCCAAGCAAGAACACGAGTAGGCCTACATTTATTTTTGTAATTTATGGCCTGTAGCCTACATTTGCAGATGGATGACATTAGCTAGGCCTAAGGAAAACAGCATGTGCATGAGTGGTTGCTATAGTGTATACCAGGACGCATTATTATTTTATTTATTTCCTCATTTTGAGGTTTAGTTCTATTTTTTTTTTTTATCTGCTTGCAAAAGTAAGGTGGAGTATGGTGCTGGGTTTGGACCTTAAATGTGGCTGAAACATGGTAAATGCGGGTCTCACAGTGCATTGTTAGTTTTCTCTGTGTTTCAGACCAGTTGTCTGAATGACTGTGTAGGAAGTTCTTAACAAAAATGAGATTCATTCAGTCAATTTATACATTAAATTCCATTTGTGGCCAATTATAGTTCTGGGTCAGGAGTTCATACTAAGGCTGGCCATGTGAGCTTCCTCTTATTGCGGTTGGGGTTTGTCTCTTGCTTACAACAGATAAATTGTATGGGGAGAATGAGTGTACAATAGGCTAGACATTAATCAACATTTTTCAATGATATTAAATTATCATTTGGTCAGTATAACATTGTTTTATATAATTGCATATGTAGCGCTTTTCACCCTTGACCCTCAACCTGCATCGCTGCAGGGCACTGCCAGCGAGGCCACGCTCGTAGCTCTGCTGGCCGCTCGCTCCAGGATCGTCCAGAAGATCCAGGCCGACAGTCCAGAACGCGAAGAGCTAGACATCATATCCAGACTGGTAGCCTATTCCTCTGATCAGGTGAGACCGTGTTCAGCTTGTTTATTCAGTTGCCGACATTTTCAGTTGTGCCTGCTGGGCGCATTTTCAGTTCTGCCTGCTGTATAAATTTTCTAAAGTCATCAAAGAGAACCCACAGAGCAGAACTACTGTATATGATGCCCCCTTAGAAATGATATTTGAGTTTTAGTCACGGTTGAGGATGTGGGTAAGGGTTAAGCATTGGTGCTGCAGTTAAAATGAATTTCTAATGGCATGATATTTAGATGGTTAAGCTTTTACTTTGAGAATATTCTTAAAGCTTTAAACTGCATGCTGTTTTAAATTCAACCTTTCCAGCTTCAGATAGTAGCATCCATTAAAACTCAATCAGACCTGTGGATCAAAGTCTTTTTGCCTTTTTGAGAACCCACATTATCCTTTGTGTATGTGTTTGCGTGTGCGTGTGCTCATGTGTGTATGCGTGCGCGTGTGTGTCTGTGCCTGTTTGTGTGTGTGTGTGTGTGTGTGTGTGTTCGTGTATGTATGTGTCTGTGTGTGTGTGGGTGTGTCTGTGCCTGTGTTTGTGTGTGTGTTTGTGCATGTGTGTGTGTGTCTGTGTGTGTGTGTGTCTGTGTGTCTGTCCCTGTTTGCGTGTGTGTGTGCATGTCTGTGTGTCTGTGCCTGTTTGCGTGTGTGTTCGTGCGTGTGCGTGTGCGTGTGCGTGCGTGCGTGTTGCTGTAGAGGGGCTGATTAGTAATGGAAAGTGACAGGGCTACCTTACAGCTGCTCTGGGGCTCAATAAATCCTCCTGCGGGGAGAGATGGCCTTTAAGTAGCACGCAGAGTTAACCTTTTTTGGAAATACAAACTACCCTTTTTGAAGGGTAAAATACTATTTCATGAACTCCTAAGTTTTCATGGACCTAACGGGTTTTGCCAATGTTCTTGTTTTATATATCAAGCACCTAATAACCACCTCATACTAATAGTGCTCTACAATTATATTTTGTAGAGCATTGTGACTTTTTGCTCAGTACTCAAACTGTTCAGTGTGACAGGAGCAGGTTCCTGGGCAGGTACCCTTTCCAGAAACAGGATTGTCAAAATTGTTGCGTCTGTACAGGCACACTCATCAGTGGAGAGGGCGGGGCTTATTGCTGGAGTGAGGATGAAGAAGATACCCACAGCAGTAAGTAAGAAGTTTGCAGTCCACGGAGAGACATTCAGTGCTATGCTGAAGGAAGACAAGGAGGCCGGACTCATTCCTTTTTATGTAAGCAAATTTTCTTAATCACATTGTGTGTTGGATTTCTAATATTGCTGTCCAAATACATATATGAGACATGCACATATTATAAGCCCCCAGAGAAAAGCTGTCAAAACAGTCTTCAGCATTTCCTTTGTATTTCAGGTAGTTCTGTGCATGAGTGAAATAAGCTTTTCAGTTGGATTCCCAATTGCCCAGCAGGTATAGTGAATCAACAGAAAATAAGTTGGTGGTCTTAAGCTCTGATGTTTTCTTCCACCCAATGTGAGTCAGCACCAGAGCTCCAGCATTGACCAGGTCCTCTTAAAGCCCACACTCTACGAAGAACAATGGCGTCCCAAAGGTCACATGAATATTCACTCTACTTCTCTGTGGCAACAGCCTTTCATAAAATGCACATGTGCACGACCCTCTCCTCTTCTCTTGCATCTCCCGAGGCCTTCATGGCCTCTAATGCTGTTTGCTGTGTCTGTCACCCCAAAACAAAGCTAAATCTCATTACCCTGTGGCCGAGCTTGCAAGTCCTCGCATTTTGCCTAACGTCCAGGAAGATTGACTGCGAGAAGGACGTGTAAATCAGCTGGATCGCCTCAAGTGATTCTGAAGTTGATTATTTTGAGATAACGAGGGCAATGAAAACCAATGGCACTCTCTGCACCTGCTCTTTCTGCAGAAGCCCAAAGAGTCCTTGTGTTGCTGTACACAGTGCAAGTCACACAGGGGCTTTCTTTAGTGCCTCTTGCACACAGCATCGTTGAAAGGGATTTTGAAATGAGATTATTGAGGAAAATGCTGCCTATCCCTGTGTTATCCACTGTGTTTAAGCGGACCATATTGTCAGAGTATTGCGGTTCTCTCCTGAGTGCTAGTTGTTGTGCATTGTCATTCACCTGGTGCTGATTCTCCTTGGTTTTCAGTTTTGTGCCACGCTTGGCACCACCCCATCCTGTGCCTTTGACTGCATTACTGAACTGGGTCCCATATGTAAGTGTAACCTCTTGAAATGCTAGCTCGGAAGGCACTAGTGCCTTTTGGTTTCATTTTGCGTCACTCTGTTTCTTCATATGTGTGTTTGTGTAAGTATGTGTGTACTGTGTAGTTGTGGATGGTGTGTGTTTGGACACTGCATGTCTGTCTCTGCAAGTCAATGCTCTGTGTGTGCATCTTGAGTGTGGACGCTGTATAGATGATGAGTGAGTGTTTTGTATGGAAGACTGACATCTAATATGAGTTCATGATGCCATACAGTGTATCTTGCACGCTGACACTGTATGGCTTTATGAACTCGTATTAGATAGGCCTATGTCATTCTTCCAAGTGAGTTCAGTTGTGATTTAAGTTTAAACGTGACACACCTTATCTGAATTGTTTCAATTTTTATATTTATACTATATTTGCATAAATCCAAAATGCGAATAATGTCTGACTAGAGTACTTGCTATATCTATTAATAATAATGTAACTGCCCATACATGGACACAGGCAGGTGGGATATAATAATAATAATAATAATAATCCATCATATTTTGTGAACATTGTAGACTTCTTATGCATACTGTGTGTGTAGATACTATATTCCTGTATGAGAGACACTGTGTGTTTTGTGTGGACACTGTGCTCAATGATATTTCCTGTCTGCTCCAGGTAAAGCAGAGAATATGTGGATGCACATTGATGCTGCATATGCGGGGAGTGCCTTCATTTGTCCAGAATTTAGGCCTCTTCTGAATGGTGTAGAGGTCAGTGAACAGTACAATCCATATAGCCTGGCAACAGCTGTCTAATGTTTTCCATTTACCACAATTCCTGTAATTTCTTAAGTCATATTATAAGGAGATACAAAACAAAATATATTTTTCTACCTCTGCTTAGTCTTCACACTTCCAGGCTGTGTTATGTTACACTTGTAGTTTAAAAAAGAAATCATAATAAGGGGTAATAAATTTGGTTATTCCCACAGCATTTAAATGGCAGGAGATATATAGCATGAATAATACGCTGCCGGCTCAAAATGAAAAGACGTCAAACTGCTTCTGAGGTGCAGCATTTGTCCCGCTGTGCATCAGGGAGGTGTGCTGATAAGGCAGAGCTAATTTCCTGAGGAGCCGACGGACCTTTAGATAAATCTGCCTGCCATGTCTGAGAAACATCCCGTTTCATTAACAACATGAGTTCAAACAATGTTTGAAAAGGTGGAGAGGCCGTAAAAGAGCTGCTCTTTATCCTCGGAGAAGCAGTCTGGGCTTTCCTGCTGTTTTGCCGGTTGCTAGGAAATGCCTGACGGACAGGACCCCACATCCGTCCACATAGCAACCAATCATCCATCCTCCGCGCGTCTGTGATGTAGCTTGCATCCTGTCACTGCCTTGGTTGCATCTCAGACAACGCGGGCAGACGAGGAGGATATTATGAATGTGATAGCGAGCGAAGAGATCAGACGCGCGATAGTTTTGTTATTTGAGATCTAAGATGTTTGAAATTAATGTGGTCCTATTTTCGTCTCGCTTCTGTGCCTATTTTCGTCTCGCCCAGCTTGCAAAATGAATGGCTAAAGAGCTGGAACAGGTGTGCGGTGTTTAATCATTGCATCATCTGTAAATAATGCATCTTTGTGTCTTTGAATCAAGGCATTTCTTGGTGAACTGGAGTGGAACACTTTGGGGGGATAGTTCTGACTGGTCATATAGAGTGAGCTCCATAATGTTTGGGGAAAACGTATCTTTTCTTAATTTGGCCTTGTACTCCATAATTTTGGATTTGTAATCGAACAATTCAGATGTGGTTAAAGTGCACATTCTCAGCTTTTAATTATATTTTTAGACATTCTGGTTTCACAGTGTAGAAATTTCAGCACTTTTTACTGTATACGTAGTCCCACTATTTCAAGGCATCATAATGTTTGGGACAAATGGCTTCACAGGTGTTTCTGATTAGTCAGGTGTGTTCAATTGCTTTCTTAGTACAGGTATAAGACAGCTTTCAGTATCTACTGTGAGGCTCAGAAATAAGAAAAAAACAGTCATTTGTCCCAAACATTATGGTGCCATGAAACTGTGTATACAAAAGTTCAGTAATTTCTAGAAACCAAAATGTATAAAAATACCCTTTAAGAAAAGCTGAGAATCTGCACTTTAACCGCTTGTGAATTGTTTAAATACATTGCAATGTACAGAGCCAAATCAAGAAAAAAAGTCCTTCTCCCAAACATTGTGGAGCTCACTATATATTGTAAAAGCACAAACAGCAGCCTCAGTTCTTCAGCCCTGTGATTGGCTACTGCAATGGAGGATTCATGACTAAAATGTATTCATTGTAATTGGTACTCTCTGCCAGTCTCTGTGCACCAATGACCTGTTTGATGATCTACCAATTAAATTGTTTCTTGTTTAGTTTGCAGACTCCTTCAACTTCAATCCTCATAAGTGGCTTCTGGTGAACTTTGACTGCTCTGCCATGTGGTGAGTGCACAAGTGTTTCACATGGTTTCAGGCCAGTGCATGGGGTGGAGTGAAGTGCTTTATCAGAAGGACATATCCAGGTCTCAGAGCAGCACGTTTTTATTTATTTCTTTTTTACTTTCCATGTTTTATTGTGAAGCAGAACAGATACAGATTTCATAACCTTACCTCCATGGTATAACAGTGATGCTCCATCTGATACTCAGAGTTCTATAGCCCATTAATGTCCATCCCAATTTAATAACCCTGACACTACATCAGTGCCCACTGTTCCTGGATCAGCAAATTGTGGGTTAATTTCCAAGAGATCAATTGTGACCAGTTTCAGGTGTGAATCATTTTAGGGAAGACAACTCTTTACCTCGCATTACCACTGCATTTGAAATTTCAGCTGATCATAGTGTGTCTGAAGGTTTGAGATTTAATTATTGCAGGCTGGGTAGAGATGGAGACAGCATTGTTCCTCGCCCTGTTTGTTCAAGGGGGGGAGGGGGGAGGGAGGGGGCTGGGTTATTTGGAGTATAGTGGCACATCTGCCTGGCCTTTCATCACTTTGTAAACACCGCCCACATGCTCTACTCCATTATGGATCATCACAACCATTCAGACAGCTACAGCCAGGCCAAAAAAAGTACAGGAAATGTGTCATGCGGTAGGATGTGACTTGGGAATCTGGCAGTAACTCACCTGTTCTGATGGGGAATTGAGATGACTGTCATGGTGTTGTTGTCATTGTTCATCGCAGTGGATAATAAGTCTTTGGTGCCATCTATTTCTTCATATAATTTGAGGTAAATGAAGAATGATGATCTGACAACAGGAAAAACATGGCATCATTCTCAACAAGGAATAGTATAATGATACGCGGTTGATCTTTACTGTTATTCAGCACTATTACACTACATGTATTCAGAATTACAACCAATTGCAAAGCAGATATTAATTAAAACAGAAGAAGAAGCATTTTCTCATCACTGATCAGGATTTTTCAGATCACTCTAAAGCCACCTTTAGCATTCCCCAGGTCCTGCCAGATCACTCTGAAGTTACTTGCAACAACCACCAGGTCCGGTGAGATCACTCACCAATAAAATGAATGTGTTTTGTTGGAAGAGCTGCAGTTGATCAACTCTGAAAATGGGTGAAGATGAGACAGGAAGTCAGGGCAGCCTATTCCTTGGAGGGAAACCTTTTCTGCTGATGTCACTCTGAGGTGGTGATGACGGAAATCGCTTCGCACTGCAGTTCAGCTGTCAGAGCAGAGCGGGTCCTCGGTGACCCTTCATAAACGGACCTCTGCTCAGTTCGGTGCAGGATTAATGGGATTACTTAGCATGTGAATCTATAGATAGAGCCTCACGTTTTACCTGCCAGCTCCCGCTCGCCTGGTCAGGCTTCAGCACTTCATTGGGAGGCTGTACTCCAATGTCACCAAATCCCTTGTGACTAATTATGGCAATCCCATCCAAATCTGGTGTTAAGCCCACTTGCAGTAAAGAGAAAAGCCCTATGGATGCCTGGTGGACACATAAAACCACAAACTTAAATATTTGACAATAAAAATGACAATGTTGATTTATAGAAATGTTAAAAACTACTTCTATCATTCTGAGAGCAGGTCTCTACAGAAAATTGTAAATTAATATTTCTTTAATTTGATCACTCAAAAACTTGAAGCACCAAAGGAAAAGATAATACAGTTAATCTAGAGTTCACCCATTTAATGATTTTTCCAGCTACATGTGATAAGATGAAATGGCATCTTTTTCTGTTTCTTCATCTTACTGTCCGTCTCTCTGCAGGGTGAAGAAGCGAGCAGATATCATTGGGGCTTTCAAAATGGATCCCCTGTACCTGAAACACGATCACCAGGAATCAGGTGGACCACATCGTCATTTAATTTCTTTGAAACGTAGGGGTTTAAAAGGGGTCTTTTCACGTTGTCAATGATGACGTTCAGAGCTTCTGTTGGGCTCTGTCCCCCACTGAGCCCTTCACGGGCATGGGGGGAAAAATGAAAGAGGGAAACAGGTAATCTGTCTGGATTCCAAGAGCTCTGAGCTAAGAGCTCACGTCACAGGGAGGATCTACCAGGTTTACGCCCCTCTCAGAAATGGCTGAGCTTGCTTCCCTGCTGCGTTTATCCTTCTGATTGGATGCGGGGATTAATTAACCCAGAACTGAGGCAAGAACTTGGGCCAGTCTTTGAACAGTACACCCAACGTGTCGGCATAGTGTATGTTTGAGAGAGAGGTCCACTAAAAAGGACCAGAGGCAGCTTCATCTCTGCATCATGTAAAACTGCCTTAAAGTTTTTTTTCAAGACTGGTACCTATATCTAATTCAAATAGAACAAGAGGTTCCCTCTTAATCCATTCACCCTTTTTTATCAAGGCTGAACTCACTATCTGTCCTAAATATAGACACGCCATCTCTCCCCACTGAAACAAGTCAGTGTGCATAGTTTCCATACAGAACACTCAGTCTCTTCTCACAGAGGACCTAACAGACACACACACACACACACACACATGCAAGCACGCATGCACACACACACACACACACAAACAGATGCATGATCCTTTACATTGAAAACAGACAATTAAGTCTCTCCCTCTGTGCTGAACAAACAGAAGTACTTTGCCTGCTTGTCTCCCTCTCTGTACTGAACACAGCACCACTCGACTCTGTCTGTACCGAACACAGAGGCAAACAGCTGTCTCCTTTGTCCCTGCTGATAGCCCATCATGGTGCTGACAGCAGGACGTAGAGGGCTTCATTCTGTCTGTCTGTGGGGGGGGGGGGCTTCTGCCTCTCTCTGTGCTCACAGTAACTGCATGTCAGACAAATGATGCGCAATAATAGCCAAACCAAATTACAGGGTATTACGGCAGCACAAGGCTTTTCTGGCAAATTAGCAAAAAGAGCTGCAGGCGATTCCAGCTGAAAGAAGAAGCGTTTAGTTTGGCCAATGCTGCTGTGCTTTGAATATCAAATATGTTAAATTAGTACATAATATTCTATGGTTTTGATGTTAAAAGGGATGTCACCATTATAAAGGTTCTTACAATTTGCTGTCCATTTGCAGGGCTGGTCACAGACTATAGAGTAAGTTGAATGATAGTTAATTTTTTTCTGTTTTGTGTGTGTTTGCGTGTGTGTGTGTGTCTTTTTGTCTGTCCATCTTGGAAACAGAGACATTTTTCTTCTGCAAAAATTGAGCAGTCCTTGTCTATAATGGTTTGGCGGTTGGGTATTTTGCAGACTGAACTTTGTGAATTGTGTCGTGTAGCCTAGTGACAGTATTTCTGAAATGTTGCATTGACCAGTGACTCTGTTTCTGTGCCCTGGGGCTGCATGTGGTCATGTGATGTCACACTCTGGCAGCGAACGTCAACCAGTCTTCCAATCTCTGAGAAACCAGCAGTATTTTAGCCTAAAGTGAATGATAAGGAGGTTTAGTCCAATCTGTTTAGATGGAGGAGGGAGGGGGGGGGGGGGTGGCTGTCATGTTTAATGACATCATTTCCTCTCCACAGCACTGGCAGATCCCGCTGGGGCGTAGGTTCCGCTCTCTGAAGATGTGGTTTGTGTTCCGCCTGTACGGACTCAAGGGCCTACAGGCGTACATCCGAAAGGTAGAGGCCCCTCCTGCCTGCTGTCAATCACATTCCCTGTCTCCCGGCTCCTCACGTTAAGCAGAAAACAGTACTACTGTCTATATTTGGCATCACTGAATCACATACACCAAACAGAAGAAGTATGCTTCCTGATAATAAACAGATGTAAAAGACTACGTGTAATGGGGTGGTTGTACGCATATGCGTAGGAGGTTGTATTGACGAGTCTCCCCAAATCATCGCACTTCTCCATATACTAGGAAAAAACTAAAATCATCAAATAAACACCCATTCAATGAAAAAACAGTACAACAACTAATCCTGCTTGCACTATCTCTGTAAGCATATCACACTGGGTTAACCATTGTAGCTGAGACACCAGCTTATTCCACATGACAGTGGCTTTACAACGATACAAAAAATGATTACATTGTGTTATAGAGAAACAAAGTTTTGCAAAATGCTAATGCAGTAAGATGTTTTGCAACTGAGCGCTGTCTCTTTATCACACTTCCTGCTTCTCTGTCAGCACAATAAACAGTGTCTTCTCTTGGAGGTCTGATAAGAAGCACTTCTGTAAACCGCCTTTCACAGACACATACACACATACACTCGCACACACACACACACACACACACACACACTTGTTAATAAATGTCAAATGTACACTTTTCTTATATAGCATTAAAAATATATGCCACCTGTCCTAAGGCGTCCGTGGGCTGGCCCACCTGCCTCACATAAGCCGCGTTTCCACCAAAATTACCCGGAACTTTCAGTCCCAGGAACTACTTTACCAGGAACTAAAAGGTTCCTTCAGCCAATGGTTGTCTGCGTTTCCACCGGGGTCTAAAGTCCCGCGAAGATTAGGCAAATTAGCCCACTGACGTATGAAAAAGCGACGTTGTCGTCGGTCCATCTGTCATATGATTTCTTCTGTAACCCCATACTACCACCGAAGTAGCCTACATTATTTTCTAATAACCGGGACAGCCCGGAGGGGTTTATTCCACTTATATACAACGGGTTACCAACAATGACTATATATGGTTACTTTTGTATTTATTGATTTTTATCGATTTAATCACATAGAATTGAAATATTCTTCTGCAGCTGTTTGGGCATATTTTACCGTTGTCAAGCAAAACTGTCGTTGGTAGTTGAACTTGGACCGTTATGCAACAAACAGACCAATAGTCAGATTGTAACTGTAATATATCCTCTCAAACACATTCATTATGTTTTTATGCGAACATTCGCTTTCATGTCTTGACATCCGAAGCGACAGAATGCATTCACATTTCCAATATAACTGGCAACAACAGCAGAAAACATGCACACGTTGTAAACAATTTGCTGTTTGATTACTTTCTCATCGTCGATTCTATATAGGCTAATCGCAAAATGACAAGAATAGAACGAAAACTCGGACTTGCGTGAACATTTAAATTAGTAGTGGTACAGCCACCGTTTGTTTTCCTTCGAAGTTACTGCTAGCCGAGCAGTGAAGTGTGCCCTCCAGATGCGAACCATGTACCATAAATTAGTCCATAGTCTTCCTGGTCTTTTTGTGGAATTGAAGAATGGCAGAGTAAAATTACGGCAGTCTGAAAAAGCTAAAGGTACGATTACTAGAATTAACCTGTTATTTTACCATGACAAAAAGTGCGGAAGGTGATTTCCAGTTTGCTTTTACTGTATCACCAATGTGAATTACGCAGAACTACCGCATACCTCACATAACTGTATCAAACGTTTTGAGTCAATTACAACGGGCTAACAAAGAAAATCCGGAAGAAAATATTCAGCAACCAAATTAATCCGTTTGAATGTTTTAGTACGTAATATGCTGTCCCAGCACGAATGCTTAGCATTTTATAAAACGAATACTAAAGCAAGAAAAGAACAGAAGAGCACACGTTATAATTCCAAGACGTTGGCAGGCTATAACCAAAAGTAGGCTACTGCGCCGCATAACATACAAGTTTTATTTAAAGTTATTATGAAAATAAATCTGTTTGCGCCTGCATATTTTTAAACATGGCGCCTGAAAATAGACACAAAAAAATGCTACGAGTACTCGACCAATCAGAAATGTTCAGCGCTGCAAGCTCCCCCCAAAAGGTTCCTGTACTTTCGGAAAGTACTACCCCCCGAGCAGGAACCTTTTGGGGGGTAAAACAAAGCCCCCAGAACTAAATTTAGACCCTAGTTCCTGCGGTGGAAACGCACTGAGTTCCTCAAAAGGTTCCTAGTTCCGGGGTATAGTTCCTGCGGTGGAAACGCGGCTTTAGAGTGTGTTTCTGCGTCAGCAGAGCAAACCTAAATACAGGCCTTCAGTGATAATGCTGCCATCTAGTGACCACTGTTGGAATTCTCTGGAACGAATGTGTTGAATGTCACTGCTATACCCCAGAACTGAAAAGCACACCTCCTATACTACATCTCCTTTCTCCCTCTCTGCCGGACATTACAGCACGTGGAACTCGCCAAGGAGTTTGAGAGGCGGGTCCGAGAGGACCAGCGCTTTGAGATCAGCGCAGACGTTGTTCTGGGCCTGGTCTGTTTCAGGATGAAGGTAACCTAGTTCACCCAGTTCATGCTGTTTGCTGTGGGGTATGAGCACTGTGAGGCCAGGCTGCGCTGACCCTTTTGCGTGATGTCATTTTCTTAAAGGGGTCAGACGAAAAGAACAAGACGCTGCTGAAAAGGATAAATGCCGCCCGCAAGATCCACCTGGTGCCCTGCCAGCTGGCCGGCGGCTTTGTTCTACGCTTCGCCGTCTGCGCCCGGACCACAGAGTCCCGCCACGTGCAGGAGGCTTGGTCTCACATATCCGAAATCGCCTCAGAGATTCTGCAGGAACTGCCAAACTAACCCCGGGCCACAAGAGGGCACTGCCCAGTCACTGTAATGTTTACATGCCAAACATCTTGCCTCTCAGCCGAATGTGTCTGTGTGCATGTGTCTCTGTGTGTACAGTAAGTACATGTGTAAATGTGTGTGTGCAAGTCTCTGAAAGGTGGCCTATATGTCCAGTCACCCTCTTGTTTGTGGTGTAAAATGCAGGTGAATTTTGTCTAGATTGCTTCCACTTCGATTTGCTTAATTTGAGGATTTATTATTCAGCCCAGTTCAACACTGATAGTGTCAGAGTTTTAAATGAAGAGATATGACTGCACTTTGAATCCATGTACTGACACCCCCATGGCTTCCCGCTTATCTGACCATCTGTACCTATAATAGTGGGCTGTAGCCTGGTTGATGGATTGCAGTTGGATTCACTGCAGCATGTGATTCTTGTCAAACTGAATTTCTGTCTGTGCCTGATGAAGGTTGTGAGTACTGACAGCCCAGAATAATCACTTCCCCTCAGGGTTTGTGTGTAGCCAACACTGAACACCTCTACCGTTCTTCTGTAGCTTTCTTTCTATTTAATCCTTCAATCTGCTACACTTTCCCACCTCAAATGGATATGACCTTGTGACCCTGTCAGGAAAGAGGAGAGGGATATGACCCTGTCAGGGAGAGAGGAGAGGGATGTAACACTGTCAGGGAGAGAGGAGAGGAATATGACCCTGTCAGGGAGAGAGGAGAGGGATGTGACACTGTCAGGGAGAGAGGAGAAGGATATTACCCTGTCAGGAGAGGAGAGGGATATGACCCTGTCAGAGAGAGAGGAGAGGGATATGACCCTGTCAGGAGAGGAGAGGGATATGACCCTGTCAGAAGAGAGGAGAGGGATATGACCCTGTCTGGGAGAGAGGAGAGGGATATGACCCTGTCAGAAGAGGAGAGAGATATGACCCTGTCAGGAGAGCAGAGGGATATGACCCTGTCAGGAGAGGAGAGAGATATGACCCTGTCAGGAAGGTAGGAGAAAAAAATAGCAGATGGGGATATGATCATGTTAGGGTTAAAAAAGCGATCTGGCCCTGTCAGTATCTGTAGCAGAGAGGCTCAAGTATGGTAACCCCACATGCACACTGCATCAGTGTTGTAGCACGTTTAATCTCTGCAACCATTTTCTACAACTTTCTACAACAGTGTTATCGTGTTTTTTTTGTGAATCAAAAAACCAAATAGAAGGGAAAAAACACAGCTGGGTGAGAATATGCCAAAGTGATAAACACTGATTGTTCAGAAATTCAAAAAGTATAAATGCTCGTTGGTCTCTTCAAAAGATTTAGGTAATGAGTTTAAATGCTCAGCAGTACCAGTCCAAGTTTCAGACAGAATTTAAAAATGATGTATGAGTGCAAATACTCATCTTTTCCTTCCTGAGGGAAGACAGACAGACTACAGCAGCATGCCATCATGGATTCAAACTTGCAAGCTCCTAGCCCAGTTCTCTAAGCACTACACAACACTGCCTTAACGAGCTAGTTTGCCTGTGTCAGTCTAATCTGGCGACTTCAGGGATATTTCTGTATACATCTCATAACATAAAATTGAGATATAATTCTCAATTATAAACACAGTAATCAAAAATATGATGCAATGCTGGGGGAATACCTCATGGGAAGTCTATGGATTTTGTGTGGGTGAAACATGTTAATGCAACTAATATGTTGTTTGTTCAGTGTTTTTTCATCCATCCATCATCTATACCCGTTTATCCTGGTCAGGGTCACAAGGGGTGCTGGAGCCTATCCCTACATGCATTGGGAGAGAGGCAGGAATACACCCACGACAGGCCGCCAAACTATCGCAAGGCGCACACACCATTCATTCACACACTCATACCTATGGGCAATTTAGAGTCTCCAATTAGCCTAACCTGCATGTCTTTGGACTGTGGGAGGAAACCGGAGTACATGGAGGAAACCCACACAGGCACAGGGAGAACATGCAAACTCCACACAGAAAGGATTCAAACTCAGGACCTTCTTGCTGGGAGGCGACAATGCTACCCACTGCATCACCGTGCTGCCCCCAGTGTTTTTATTTTCCCAGTATATTAATAGACTTACATTAAACTACCAGGCAACAGTCCCTGTAATAAGCTTGTATAATCACAAAGTTTTGGGCATTTAAAAGATAATTTTCATCCTAAAACATTCCAAAGATTTGAGCCTCAAGAGAAATCTAATTCTTTTTACTGTGGCTGTTGGTCTCAGAGGTATTTATCATACCTGCAATCTGTCACAATTATTTATTGTGTATAATTATTCAGGTACAGCTTGTAATATAAACACAGATGACTGGCTGGGAAGAGATGCAACATTGCATTAGTCTAAAACTGAGTGAATTGAGAGTTCTGCAAATGAAATCATTATGGCATATTTAAAGTCAATTTATAAGAGGATCCATAGTTTAAGATGGGGGCATTCTCTAAAACTGAGGTTTCTTCACTCAGGATGAACCTGGAAAACCTGTCTTACCACCTGTCTGTGCATTGTATGTGTGGTGTGCGTAATGTTGCTGAATGTGAACCTGGTTAGATGTTTGTTAGTGTGCAATTCGTTCTCTATATTTATTAGTTTCCTCATGGTGAAAGAGCTTGCTTACACTTGACTGAATAAATGTGCTCTCAGTCCATGCCCTAGTCTGAAAGTTATGTTTAAAGTGTGCAGCCATTTTTTTCTACTTCATTAAAATAGTATTGCTACATACAGTGATTACACTGTTGAATTTCCATACATAATGAGAAATCACAAATAAATGTCCACTTTAATATCATGCACCAGCTGTGTAGTGCTGATCATACACACGAGGCACTAAAACATGTATCTACAATCTTACCTGCTTATTCCTGGTCAGGGTCACAGGGGGCTGGAGCCTATCCCAGCATGCATTGAGCGAGAGGCATACCCATACAGATTCCTTTTAAACCATACATTATAAAGGTCATTCTTCAAATAACAATTGTGCCACATAATGCCGAAAAATATAATATTTTGCTGAATATTTCAATATCAAGTCCTTTTGAGTCACTGGGCTCAGATGAGTGGGGATTCTTTACCTTCAATTTCCTCTTCAGAGGCAGGACACTGATCAGACACTTGGTGGCGCCAAAACATAAACAATTTTAAGTGGACAAAGTTATACTGTATACAACAAATTCAACTGTTCAGAAGGTCTTCTATTCTGTTCACAGCCTTGAATATTTTTCCATCTGGTCCACCAGAGTGGCTGTCTTTGCCACTTTTTTGTCCTTTTCCATTGTTGCTTGTACTACTTCTACGACTACTATGTACTACTACATACTACAACTAGTTCTACTACTAGTTACTACTGCTTACCACTTCCTACTACCTACTAACTACTACTACTAATTATTATTATTAGTGGTAATAGGATCACCAGCAGTATTCTTCTTTTGCATCTTAAAACTTAAATTCTAAAAATGGCTCTTTCCAACCAGCCTGTTAGAAAAATATCCTCTCAAAAGGATAGGACTGCCATAGTCAGGGAGGGGAATTTCTGATCCAAGAGACAGCTGACATTAACAAATTCAACATTTCAGATTTAAAAAATAGGAGTTCCTGGAGTTTCTATTCTCACATTGTTTGCATTTTGTTCCTAAAATAAAATCTCAGTACATTCCAGCATTTATGCCACCCCTTCATTTATTAACTTATTGTGAAGCCGCTGTGTTTCAAGTGTACTGCTTGAGTGAGCATAGAAGGAAGCACATGGTAGTAGACAAAGGAAAATAGCCACAAACATAGCTCACTCCAGTAGCCCACTTGGCCTAGTTAGGATAATTCAGGAGCCACCCAAAACCACAACCATATGGCAAAGACTTTATGATTGAAACCTTTTCCATAAACAATCCATAGACAAGCAAATAATTGAAACTAGTGTTTTTAAATAAGTTTCTTTTAAGGCTGTCATTTATGCAGTGGCATGAATATTGTATATCTCCCTCAAAACAAATCTTATATGACTTGCTCCATTTAAATTGTGTTGCAATGCTCATGAGCTGAATATTAGCATATTTTTGCATATGTATTTTTTACTACTTGTGTATTTTTATGCATATGACTTTTATTATTATTTGATTATGCTTAGATATTTTCTAGTTTTATCTAGAACAGGGATAAGCAACCCTGGTCCCAGAGTGGCGGTGACGTTTCTGGTTTTTGTTCCAGTTAAGCTTGATAACAAGGGTTTGATGCATGATTAAAAGTTAAAAGTCTGAGTCTGAATATTGAAAGATCAGATTTGATCTGATTCATTAAAACAAATTAAATGGAATCCAATTATGTAGTTACTGGTTTGGATGGAGCAAAAAGCAGGACCCGCACTGGTGCTCAAGAACCAGGGTTGCCTCCCCCTGATCTAGAAAGTTTGAATCTTAAGCAATCTGCCCAGTGGTGAGTACATGTTGTTTGAAGTACAGTAGACACATACAGGGCTGTAGCAGTTGTCAAAGATTTGTGTTGTCTTGATGGAGAGCAGACTTTCAAGGCTTTTGGCGAAATGCAAAAAAAGGTTCCACTTAAAACTTTTTTTTTGTGATTAAGTTAATTTATGATCCAGCAACAGAAAAATGGATTCAATAGCTTAGAAAGGTTTTTTCTGGTATTCCCAATATATATGCTAAAGCATACCTAAAATAGATCATATTATATTAAGGGTTTGGAGCCAGAGGGGCATAAGTATCATTCTGGGCAAAAAAGGTTTTTGGCCTATATAGCTACTGTACCAAATAGAAAGTTTTTATTAAATAGAACTGAAATTATGAACAATTATTTAAATAAAGCCACAAAACTTTATAGACATAAGTTAAAAAATCATATTTTCTTCAAGCTAGAAAGGCATAAATGCATGTATATCCTTTTAGATCCAAACTATGTAGAGTGCCTTTGTAAAATATTTCAAACAACAGAATAAGATCAGCTAAGGTGATTCAAAAAAAGTATTTATTTAAAATAAAAACAAGGTTCATTCACGGGGCGACATAGCTCAGGAGGTAAGACCGATTGTCTGGCAGTCGGAGGGTTGCCGGTTCAAACCCCGCCCTGGGCGTGTCGAAGTGTCCTTGAGCAAGACACCTTACCCCTAACCCCTAACTGCTCTGGTGAATGAGAGGCATCAATTGTAAAGTGCTTTGGATAAAAGCGCTATATAAATGCAGTCCATTTACCATCCATTCAGTATAACAGACAAATGCCACTGTTGGTCTCCTTCTCTGGGCCACCCCACCGGCGCACCAGTTCTGGATGGAGAATGTAACACCACTGCACTCCCCCAAATGTCACTACACTGTACAGCATACCTTAAAGAAATCAGGCACCGAATATCATACCGCACATGGAGCCTTCTCCAGACTGTGCTGCCTGCCCTTGTGCACTCAGGTTTCCAATTATTGTAATTATGAGTCCATAAAACTCATTGTGTAATGCTTGGGAGATCTCAGAAGATGCTGTACAGCCATCCAACGTTAAAGTAATGGTAGAAGGGGAATGATATTCTGTTCTACTGGGAATTATAACAGATGTATTTCAACTCTATAGTTATAGAAGTCCTTCTCTGAATTTCAGAACTCTGTGTGGAGACATTAATTACATTTGTTATTGATTTTTCTATTTATATCCAATGGAAGAACTATGGAGATACAGCTTTTCTCTTTGCTGCAGGTTTGTGGTATTAAGTGATGGTAAGTGATGCAGTCAGTTCCACATATATGTCATATAGGCACATATATTTAATTATTTTGCATATGAAATGAATGTATGAAATGAACTTAACCACTTGCCACAAATGCTGTGTATGAGTAATCCAGGACATTGCGTATATCTTATCCTGACCGATAGATGATTCAGGTTTTTCTCCTGTTTACAATTTCTTCTTAACCTTCTTAACCATCCAGTAACCTCATTTTAATTGTGTTGCTATGTGCATCAGCAATCTGTCTTCCTCTGCTCTGAGAAGGCATTTGATATGCATTCTATTGTGTGACACCTCCCATTTTGTCCCCATGGACTTTTATTCCATCCAGCACTTAGTCCTTTAAAGAAGAAATGTTTTCCTTAATGTTCAGAGCATGTTTGGGTAAAATGTGAAACGTGGTAATTGACATTAACATGTTTATGGTTTTGGGAATTATTTTAAAGTCTATTTGGAAATCCACAGTTGCAGATTCATCCATTTGTTGTTGTATTAATAATTCTGGAGTACTATTTCTAGTATTAAGCTTCTTTGAGTGCCCTAAAGATACAAAGTGCACTTAATTCAAATGTCCCTGCCTATGCAATCAGTTAACCATCACAGAGAGGGGGACCACTTAATGCCCTCTGAGAGTATCTGGTTTCAAACCACGTGAACGTCAATGTATGTTTTTAAATGATTTTTTCTGAGGAAATAAACAATTTGAAAGCTTGGTAACAGTGAAGTGGAATATGAATTTTTATGACAGACTGTGCATAGTGTTTTGCTACGGAGGGGAAACTAAGCAATAATTCAATAAAAAAGTAAAGAATTTTAGCTTCAATATACAAGAACAAAATTAAGACAAAGTGCATGTTTTTGAGGTTGGCAGTATGTCTGTTTTGTTTATGCTCACATGACCACTGTTGCTAATGTCACTTTAGTTGACATCATCAGCTACAAATAATTACCACAGACTGTGAGAAGACAACAGTATTATCTGTTTGAATCTGTGGAAAGAAATTTTTACACTTATTTTAAATTTGTTGATGTAATGTAAAAACATGTATGTCTTTGAAATGGAAGGGACGGGAATGACCAAAATCAGTTTATTTAATTTACAAACACAACATTATAGCTTGTTCTCATGAGGGTTAAACCAACTTTATTATTTGTTGAATTATGAGATGATGACTTTACATAGAGCTTTATAAGAATTGTCAGTTTGTGGACAAAAGCCTTCAAGTAAACGTATCAATCAGTAACTGCATTTCTGATTCCAGCCATATTTGTAGTTATAATGTGAATAATCAGTACACAATTAACTGTCTTTGTTTTCCTAGAATAATTATCACCACCACTCTATGTTTTGTTCATTGTGGGGTTTTTGTGTCATTATTTTGTCTGATGTCGCTAATTGTTTGTGTCATGTCATTCTTATTGATGACGCACACACATTAATAATCATACATCAGTCATAAATCCAGACGTGCTGAACAACAAACCACATTTTGTTTGATATTATTGATATTATTTTTGCAATTATTTGATGTAATATGACAATTGCCTCTATAATAGTTTTATTCCTAATAAACTGGAATGACTTTAACCTTGTTATATTACTCGTGGTTTGGTGCCAATCTATTGATGAGGCACAGTCTGTACGTGATTGAGTAGCCCTTTAAAAAAATAAATCTATTATGTGCCTTAACTGTTTCAGTAATTTTAAGATTGGAGAACCAGAAGCCATACGATATTTTTTAATCTGAGTCTGAATTTAAACTCAGAACCTGAGTGGTTTGAGTACTGTACGTGCGTTCTGAACAAGGATGTAAGCTTCTGCAATTCTGCAGAGCTCTCGTGACTAACTCTCCAAATCAAATAGTGTGGATTTGCCTTTCCGGCTTTCAGACTAATGGGTGTCAGATCACACATCCAGTAGCTAAAAATACCCTCATTCACCTCGCAACACAATGAAGAAAAGGTGTAATTCAATGGGTACGTCACGTTGTCCAGAGGTCTCACATCAGCTAGGCCCGACTGAGGAAGTCCCTGCCACCCAACACCCAGCTTCGCTCAATCATAGCAGCTCCACATCACCACTGATGATGGGTTGCTGGTGAATTAATTGCCATGTAAAGCAGATATAAAGCAATGATGGTTGCTCTCTCATGAGGAGACCATATTCCCCTCAAACCTACCCCACCTTTTAAACACTGAACATTGTATTGTCTATGGTTTCCAGAAAATGCTTTTAAAAAGTACAATTGACACTGCTCTTGTATTGCTTATTACTGATTTTCACAAAAATTACTTGAAAACCTCAGCACTTGATATAGGATGTTTAAAAAAAAACCTGTAAAAATCTGTGCGTGAAATAATTTGAGTAACGCTGTGTGTAAAGAGAGAGTGAATCCCTTTTAGTGTGGACTGATGAGTAAATATGTTTTTGTTGTTCATATTTCTGATTCATGACCATTTTTCCCTGGATGCTTTTTTAAACCAGTGTCGTCATAGAGGGTGCCTGAAACACACCCCAAGCAGGTTCACATAATGACTGTAATCATACACTTCCCAGGTGTGTAAAACAGCATTCACAGGAGGTGTTCCATAGGCAGAGATTAGTTCTAATCCTAGGCTACAGAACATGCACTGTTTGCAGCAGTGGTGCTATGATGTGTTTGAGAGTCAAGCTGTCTACCACCGGCAGATGAGTGTACAGGGAAGATTCTGGAAGGGCATTTCATTTATTCTTGACAGACACTCTAATCCAGTTTGGCTTACATATAACTTGTTATCAAGATGGGTATCTACTGATTCAGGCTGAGTGTACAAAAGCAATTTCGCAATCCAAAAAGCAGGCCGGCTGTCTTATGTTTACAAGCTCATTGGGGCCGCACCCCACTGCCTTCAAGGGGCAGTGTGTTGTCCAGTACCCACAGCTCATGTTGTGAGGTCCTGTGCTTGGGATCCAAGGATGAAATGTGGTATGAAGTATCTACTTGCATAGAATTCTGTCTCTGAAACTTCTCATTTACTTGACTGCCGTTCAAGGTTTTCGCTATGCAGCTGTTAAGAACATAAGTCATATTAATTCAGGGTGCTTTCACATAGAACACTTTCTCATGACATCAGCATTTGAATGAGCAGTAAGTACTGATGTTACCACTCCTTAAGTGTAGTGGAATTTGGTATGATTATGATTAATGATTATGAATCATTCTGAATGACATTGTTTTGTAGGTTTCCCACTATACCTTCGCTGTTAAAAAAACTGTTTAGAATCTTCATCCTTTTTTGGCTATGATGGATTTAAATATTGTATGGTTCCTGTAGTAGTATGGGTGTGTGGATGACAGTGCAACCTATTCAACAATTTTTAAGATAATCGCTCTATACAGTTGAGGCCAAAAGTTTACACACACCTTGGCTAAAGACATTCCAACTCAATTTTTAACAACTCCACACATTTCATGTTACCATACATTTCCTGTGTTAAGTCAATTAGGGTATCTACTGTATTTCCATTAGAGTTCATTTCAAAATAACAGCTAAGAGACAGATTTGTTTCAGCTTTTATGCACTATATCAGATTTTCAGTGGGTAAAATGTTAACATACACGTTGTTAGTATTTGGTGGCATTGCCTTTTAATTGCTTAACTTGAATCAAACGCTTGGCATTGCCTTTTAATTGCTTAACTTGAATCAAACGCTTGGGGTAGCCTACCACAAGCTTTTCACAATGCTTTGCTGGAATTTTTGTCCATTCCTCCTGACAGAAATGCCATGATATGAGGAACAGACACTCTTGCTCTCCCACAGTGTAATAGAGGCTCATCAAACGGATGGGACTCTTTCGGTAGTATGACACATTTCCGTGAGTCAGCAGTGGAAAACTAACAATTTGTTCACCCCACCTGTTGTTTTGTATTATAGACGGTGTTATTTGGCCTTCTTGATCTTTCATTTTCTTTTAAATTTATAAACTGATTCCCTGGAGGAAGATGGTCATTAATACTATATAACCCAGCCTCGAGCCGAGCCTATAAGTGACCTGCCAAACAGATAGCTCTTCTCTGTTGTTTAGCAGAGAGAGTGTAATAGCACCTAGTGAAAGGATGTTACCTATTGTGTTTGTGTGATTAAGCTTGGCTGGTTCAGTCATACAGTAACTCTACTTAAATCCAGCGCACTTACTTAAATTGCATGCATGTTGACAAAGGTGGAAATTGCTGTAGACATCATGAAGTCCTCAACTATTTTTAGGGGCACTCCTTTGGCTTCACAAGTTTTCACAAGCTGAGTGTGCCCAGAGTGGAGCGAAATTTCTTACACTTTGTCATAGGGGGGAAACTTCAAGTATTACAAAACATATATGCATATTTTTAAGGAAATATGAAATACTGCCCAGCTCTTCTGAACTGTAACTTTTTCCAGTCATTCTTGGAGGTTGTTTCAACTTTGCCTCCTGCTTGCTACCAAATATCTGGCTATGCTTCTGCTCAGACAGCTGAACTATATTTGTACTGAGAGAGGTGGCAGTTGCAACCCTCATTATGACATCACTAAGCATGGACCTGTTTTAGATTAATTGAAGTTTATGGTGGAGAAAGCTTTTTCATAAAGATTACTTCCAAAAAGGCACATGATCCACTTGAACATTTTGGGCAGCTCTGGGAGGAATAGAGGTAATTCTCTCTGAAACTGTCATGTATCATTTGGCTGTGAACTCAGTTCTGCACTACAGGTGAATACACTCCATTATAGCCAAGTTGTAGGACTGTCCCAATCAAAAGAGAAGGGGTCTGCAAACAAATGGAAAGTATGTATCTTGAAGTCGGCCAATCGCTGGTCTGAATCCTGCTATAGCTTCTCAATGGCAGCAGCAGCACTGAATGCTGTGCCTCCACAAGAGACCTGCATGCTGGGAAATGGCAGAGGTTTTTCTCAGAAAGCTAGGTTTGCCATAAACTCAGCTATTTGGAGAATGCTTTCACGTTGTCAAAATCTGCTGTTACTGGTTGACCTGGGCCTGCAGCTTCAGGTGTTGAGCGCATGAGTGTTGTAAACTAGGAATGCTAGGTCCATCACCCATTTAAAATCATCAAGTTCAAGAACTTTCATTTTGCCATCTTCCATTGAACTGTTCAGCTTTTATCTTGACTCAAAAGAAAACCTCTTCAACAAACATCAAACATAATATGTTTTGATATCATCCCCTGCAGCGTGCCTCTGTAAAGTAAAACACTTCACCTGGCTCAATTTCCTTCAAAAAGGCATAGAGATCTGATGTAACTGATGCACTTCATCTCAACAGACATCATGTTTTCACATCGTAAGCATTTTCTGCAAAGAGCCTGTTGGTGAATAATGCAGTGCAGACCAATTGCTGGATCTACATCTTCCTCCTCCACTTTTCACCGCCAGTCCATTTTTCTCCCTGTCATTGATGGGCCATCATCTGTGGTTATACTTACCAGTGCTTTCTGCAGCAGACTGAAATTAAGCAACTCTTCCACCTCTTCAAAACAGCAATTAATATCCTTAACAAAATGCAAGCTGAGCTTTATTGTTTATGTCAGCTTCCTTGTTAAACAGCACAGAGTATGCACTGAAAACTGTATCCTTATGGCCTAACTGATTATGAATGACACTCAATAGCTCGCAAACCTGCTTTGCCATTGAATTTGTTGGAAGATTACTGAATAAGCTCTTCGCTGAAGATAAAAAATTAGCGACCTGCTACAGACAGTCATCCAGAAAAAAACTGTTCAGTAAGCAGTTCTCCTTTTCCATCATCTCACTCACTGATTACGCTGCCTCAATAACCTATGTGGTTGGCCTTTCCCTCTCATCTCCCTGATAGGCCAACTATACTGCTCTGGTTTAGTATGAGGTACTGATTCATTAAAGAATCTGTCAAAAACAGCGCATATGTATCAAGGGTAAACAGTAAAATATGTTGAGGACAACTGCCAGAATGTTGGCTCCGGCTGACTTTAAAGTTACCCTCAAGATTGAAATTTTAGCATGAAGGAAAGTTATCAAAGCTGAGGCTATTATATATGACAGTTAACTCAAAAGTATTTTCAAATATGTGAAATTCATATGGATTACCCATCCATCTCTCAATTATATATATGTGTTTATAGTCAGGGTCGGGGTCGTGGGATTCATCAGTGCTACCCACTGTACTGATGTGCCCTCATATGGATTATATGGAATGGGGACAAAAGGGGGAAAAAATCCATCCGCTGTGGGCATGAAAGTCAGCGGCTCCTTGCACTCAATCGCTACTTCCTCCCCACCACACCTGTTCCACAATTCGTACTTCCCCCACATCCCACCCTCACTACCTCCTCCTCGACCCACATTCCACAATCAATAACCTCCCCCCCCATTCGCAGTCTCTACTTCCCCTTCCTCCTCCCCCTCCCCGGTATGCAATCTTGCCTAGGGGGCTAGACGTGTTAGAGCTGTGCCTGCAGAAACCAATTGTTTATTTGGGTCATCCTGAGAGTACCTTCCTTAAGAATCCACCTATAATGATTGAAAGTTGGGCTGATTCTGGCTGTGAAAGTTGGGCTGATTCTGGCTGTGAAAGTTGGGCTGATTCTGGCTGTGTCCTATGCTGCCAGATCTGTGCTTGAACTGAATCTCTGCTGATTCCGGCTTTGTGCCAGATTGTGGCACCTCATTCATTTTCATATTGCCCCATCCGGCCACTGCAAACCAACCTAAATTAGTTTTCTTGATCAGATCAAAATTTGCGAACTTGTTTTTGGATGATATCAAGTTTAAATATTGACCTGGTTGTCAAACTGTCTCCATGCCTCGGTATTTTGGTAGCTAATAATTGCGGAAATAATCATTGTAAATAATTGAAATGATTTTGTGTGGATGTAAAATTGTGTGGATGGGTGGTTGTTGATGAGAAGGCTTCACTGAAGCTGTTTACCAATGGTAGTCCAGCATAAGAAATGGGAGTGGCCAAGAAGAGAATGGGAGGGGGCTGAACAGTTCTGATGTAAACCGTCCTCTCAGCAGGGCTGAGTTCTCATGCACAAGCTGATCTGTGAGGACTGTTCTGTTCCGGGGGTCAGCCAGTGATTCTGCCTCATCTGAGCAAGGTGTGGCACAGAGACAGGTGAGGACGGTACTATCCTTTATGTCTTTGTCTGGTATTAGAGGTGTGGTGTCATGCAGCACAGCATTGTAATGCAATGCTAAAGGTTAGTGCAGGGGCATGCTTTAGTTATCTCTGCCTTCATCCACTTGCTCTTCAGCTCTTTATGGCTGATTCACATACTAGATTTATGACCTGAGGTATATGTGCCACAAGGATACTTGGTCCATAAAGACAACTTGGTTGTGGTTTTTTTGCATGTGAATCTCTTATAACGAATACCAACAAAACTTAGTAGTCCCACAATGATGTATGTACTTTTATGCTTATTACTTATTTGAGTCAGCTTGTTTTATGCAAACTTGGTTTTTACAGGTAGCTGTGGTTGTTTTGGGGAATTGGCATCTGTAATTTAGACTTCTTGTACATGTGGTGCACTTTCTTGTGTAAACCAAAATGTGGTTTTTAGAAGTGTGAGGGAAGAACAGAAAAAGTTAAGTGCTGTTCCAAAATATAGATGAGCACAGACCAGAAGCCAGAAGTCTGTTCATTTCAAGAAGGATGTCTTTACTGAGCAGGAGATGCTTTGTATGTGCAATAACTAATGGAGCTCAGTACCACAGGAGCTGTGATTACACAGCTTGATCTAGAGTATTCCTGCAGTGTTACTGTAGGTTACAAGAAACGCTGAAACATAAATTGCTGCTGAGTCTGGAAATAAACGTACCTCATTTACTGACCACAGAATGGTTTCCCAAATAAAATATAAATGATATTGTATGCACTTTCATTTACCTCCCTTCTAGCACATTGCACATATTTATATGCAATATTCATATTATTACATAAAACCATTGCTTCTCCAACTTTCTCCCTAATGACAATCATTGTCATTTAGAAATTCATCTGATATATTATTATTTGTAACTTTGAACATTAAAACATGTATAAAACCACATTTTTAGACACACAAATATCCATGGATAATTACTGTACATTATCTTAATTATTTTATGTGTGCTTCTGGTGAGCAACCAATAGCCAGATCTTGGAATCATTGACAGAGGAAGGGTGATTCGGTCGTGACATGGGTTTGGTTGTTACATGCTGATGTTGCCCCATAAAAACCAAGCTAGAGTGCCGCCAGTCATCATGCACATCCCTGTACTTATCCTCTTGCTGCTCAGATTTCAATGGACAGACTTCCTGACAAATATATGCTGCCTCTATCAAATGTCCTAATTTAGAGACTACAGTCATGTGTTTTGTTGTGAAGGATAATATCAGTATCAGCAGATGTGTGCAGGCAGCCTTTCCCTCTGCCCCATACTCGCTGATCTCTGTGGTCATTGCGCAGAGAACTACACTGCTTAGCAGGCAGACTGCAGTCACTTGATGACCAGACAAGTTTCTCTTATGTGAAGGGTGGAGTACCCTGCTGACTGAAACCCTTCCGCAGTGATGCTGTGGCCAATTAAATGCCACTTTGTATTAATATTAGCATGGGAAAGAATGAGATTTCAGACCATATAACTGCACTGAAAATAAATTCTCTAGCTGGAAACGTAACCTGACAACAACATCCCCTTTTCAATCGCTCAAACTAATGGCCAATTTCATAATAGCTCTTCAGTAAGAACTATTTATCAGTGTAATACTCAATTTCCAATGGCCAGTAAAAGTTATGACACAAAGTAGTAGGAGGAAAAAAGAAAAAACTTATGCCACTCCAACCATACTCCAACACAGTTTCCCTTGACAGGCTTTGATATATGAGCAATACTGTTTTTATTATTGACTAAATCTGATCTGAAACTCAATTCAGCGGTAGAACTTACTAATCGGTTTGCAAATCAGAGCTAAGAACCTGATTTCCAGTTATTTCTCATCATTCCAGATATACTGTAAATACAACCATGCTGTATCCATATGCTCCATACTGCAACAATCTGTCCAGTTCCTTGCTGCACCAGGTTGCTGTCCATACTGCACCAATAGAGAACCCAATGTTAAAAAAATCATCTAACAATTGTACATAGATATTTATGATTGTCCTTCCTGTATGTTCTTGGACAATATTTATGAGTGATGTTTTTCTAACTGATTTCATGAACTGGACTACACTCCAGTGCATGGTGGTTATCACACCAAGGGGATATTTGTCTCTTATTATGGTGTACATGTTTTATAATGATATATTTTAGTCCTATATTTAAAAATATCATGTAGTCCCACAAACTGCAGACAGAGGAGGACAACCCAATCATGTGTGTATTTATAAACTCACACTAACAGGTAGCTCAGCATCAGCGTCTGCCTTCTTAAAATATGTCTGACGGCAGTCCTTTTTATGCACAAATAATGTCACCTATCTGGTTATGACAAGCCATGCTGAAATAACAGCCTTTAGAATATGGAATGCTCCCCTCCACTCACCCAGATGACCAGAGATAAGGATCTTATACTGGCTTGTAATCACTGTATGTGAGGCCAGAGTCTTCCCCTGCCCATTTTACAGTGAAGATGGACACACATCTGTAACAGAATATGTGCACTTTGTGTCCATTTCTACCGTGCTAGTAAACAGCCACATTATGAATGGCCATATTAAATCAGCTGATGTCTGAATGGTAGATTGTTCGGTGCATCCAAGAGTAACTTCAATTCGGCTGTAATCATAGGTACATGCAGGTTTATAATATTGGACTGGATATTTTTGGTAGGGGGGCACTGTGCTGTTGAAAGCATTGTCCTTTGAATGAAGCATTAAGCCTCTGTCCTGTCTCACTGTGGTCAATAAACGTCCTATAGTAATTTTAAAAATGGCAGGGATAAAAATTATGATGAAACCATACATACCTATTCCAGTTAAGAACTTGTATTTCTTTGCTGTTTTCCTTTATTTGTTGTTTTGTAATTGCATGAGCTGTCATTTTGACCATGTGTTTAGCATTAAGTAAAGGTTTCTAATCATCTGTAATGTCCAGGCTACTTTTTAACACGTTACTCTTAAAGATATTGCCTCCTAACACTTCCCAGTAGCAACAAAAAAAAAAAACTTAAATCTACCTTGGCTATTATTGATAGATAAGCATACAAACATTAGCATGAATGGAATCTAGACTGAAAAAGATGCATTAACAGCCGACTGTAATTATTGCATGGACACGGTCAGATTAGAACATCTTTCTGTCCACACAGAAATGGCATCAAGGCTTGCGGGCTCCCTCGCCCTGTTCTTCCTGCTGGCGAGCATTGCAGTTCTCATTGCCGTGGCTGTCGTCCAGGTCCACAAGAGGACTTATGAGTCTGCCGGGCAGAGGGTGAGACTCACTGCATAACATACTGTAATGCAACAATTTTCACCCTAAGCATTGCAGTATCGCACACCCATCCAGGACTGGAATTAAATGAATGTACCACTTTCTAGGGAAACAATGTGTCTCTGTGGAGAGCTGCTTATAAGAGGCTATATAGTCACTACTATACCACTGATCTTTTTGCACAAGCCTGTTATAGAACATGAGTAATTTACAGTTAAGCAGTATGAAACATTATGGGCTCTATTTTTGCAGTCAAAGCAAGCCAACTTTTTGTCCCTATCCATTAATTCCAACAATTAAATGTACATATTCAATACGTGAAACCTGTTTCTATTCTATCTATTTATTTCATGGCTTTCATTCTTCTTCTTCTTCTTCTTCTTCTTCTTCTTCTTCTTCTTATTATTATTATTATTAGTAGTAGTAGTAGTAGTAGTAGTAATATTATCACTTGAGTCTCCGGGTTCTAAACAGCAATGATATGAAGGTCGCATAGCTGAAGCATTTCTTAAAAAGACAATTTTGCAATACTCTGTCATAACTTCAATACATATTTGTTGCATTTCTGTATTAGGTTGCTATGAAACAGTCAGTTTTGTACATCAGCTCAATATATAAAGTAAATATCAAGTTATATCAGTTGGTATATATCCAATAGCAAAAAGACATTTAATATCATGTGACTTCAAGCAGCTGATGACATAACTACCAAACTGGTAGCTGACAAAACTCAGTTTCAGACCTCAAGGCTCTCCATGATCAATGCTGGGGACCCCAGGTCTACAAAAGAAGTGCACAATAAGGGCTGATCCGTTTCAGGATTTTGTGCCAACTTCCGCCCTTAATTATTTAATTAGCTCAATTAGTTATCTAAAATAATACGTCAATAATTTATACAAGCAATTTATACAAATACCAGCTACAGCTGCAGATTGCAAGTATATCCTAACGATTTTACAGTACTTAAGTACAGGAGTGAACAGAAGTAGTTTATAGAGCTGTCGGAAATCAAAACGGTAGGGTAATTGATTAGAAAAAAAAAAACAGCACGCAGACCAGCCCTCCAAGTTTAGAGCTGTGCACCCCTGGTCCAGATGGTAAAAGGGGTAGTGCTGAGGGCCAGATCCATATCCATTTCTGGATTTCATGCTAACTTCTACTTGTAATTATTGAATCAGCCGAATCATTTAGTAAATTAGTCTTGATAAGTTTATAAGTTTATGAATTACAGCAAAACCTGTTTCAGGGTCTGAACATGAAACATATTTTTGTAGTCTAATCTATGGTAAAACCAGCTTAAATAGATTCAGATAAATACAGTCAGGTCCATAAATATTTGGACATTGACAAAGTTATTGTTATTTTGGTTGTCTACCACAGCATATTGGAATTGAAATTAAATAATGAATATGAGCTCAATATGAGTGCAGACCTTCAGCTTTAATTTGAAGGTATTTACATCCAATTCGGGTGAACGGTGTAGGAATTACAGCACTTTTATATGTGGTCCCCCCCTTTTTAAGGGACCAAAGGTAATTGGACAATTGGCTGCTCAGCTGCTCCCTGGCCAGGTGTGTGTTATTCCCTCATTATTTCATTTACAAGTAAGCAGATAAAAGGTCTAGACTTGATTTCAAGTGTGCCATTTGCATTTGGAATCTGTTGCTGTTAACAACATGAAGTCCAAAGAGCTGTCACTGTCAGTTAAGAAAACCATCATTAGGCTGATATGGATAAAAATGGTTGTAATTCCTACATTGTTCATACAGTATTTTTGACAAAACCCTTAAATTAAAGCTGAAAGTCTACACTTATATCTCACATCTTGATTGTTTCATTTCAAATCCATTGTGGTGGTGCACAGAGCCAAAATGATGACAATTGTGTCACTGTCCAAATACTTATGGGCCTGACTGTATCTGCACATCCAGCTGCAAGTGATGGCCTTACATTTCTCAAGTGTGCTTGTGTTTTCCTACAGTGACAATGTGTGACATCTGTTTTGATGTCTGGAAGATTCAGCTGGCTCTTCTCAGGGATCCCTAGGCCTCTATAATCCCAGCAGTAGAGGACCCACACTTCCGCCACAGTCGAAGTCATCATATAGAAAATAATCCTTTCTTTGAGATGATTGTGGTCCGATAGAGCACGATTAGTGACTCTAAAAGATCCACTCCTCCCATGCATTTGTTGTAGAGCGTGACAATAATTGGGAAGGTCACTTCTTTTTTTTGTCCCACCTCAGCACTGGTTTGATACATGGGTGCTCAGGAGGCTGTCCAGATGGTTGTCAAACCATTTCACTGGTTTTATGTTGACACCATCAAGCGTGGCCTCCTTTTCATCATATGCACCACGTCCTTTAGCTTTCGTCAACTTGTCATCCATGAAGGGGCATCCAATAACACGATTCCGTTGTACAGGTCCAACATTGTGGATCTATGCCTTCTTGAGGATCACTTGCAGATCAATGCTGCAAAACCAACTCTCATAGAACATTTTGTGGTACATGTTGACAGGAATGATGGAGACAAGCTGCAATACAATGTTTGCACTCGCTCCAATGTCTGAAGCCCCAACCATTCAACCATTAATTGACCCTGTGAAAAGTAAAAATTGTACACTACTTTGGTCTGACAGGACAAATATCTTGTAACCCCAGCATTTGAGTTTCTAGGGATTGTACTGTATAAGCTGGCCCTTGCCCTGGAAAGGTACAATCTGTTCATTCATGGGAAAGCATTGTATCCATGGGAATGCTGATGAAGCTAGTCAGAATTGAGGACAGCAATGGTCACACTTTGATAAGCTTGTCATGTCTAGGCTGTCCTGCCAGAAGTTGTTCATCATTATTAGCAAAGTGAAGGAAACATTTGATTTTCTTCCAGTGTTGCTTTGACTTTACACATGACACACAATCATCTCTGGTGTTCCTGTCCCAAAACCTGCAGGTCTGTGGCAGGCCATGGAAGCAACATTTCCCTTTAAATTGTCCTCTCTTTGTAGGACACATTTAGTGGCTTGCTTGTGTCACTTTGGATGGCATAGAGATTGAGCTGTTGCACTAGCAAAATGGTGTCACGGAATGTGATGCATGACAGCCGTTTGGTAATTTTGTGACCCACCCTGTACCGAAGAGGATGGGGGGCCGCTGCTGGGGGTGTGTCAGTCAATATTGCATAGCGTAGTGAAATTTTGAAACAGCTCATTGGAATATGTAATGAACATAATATCAACATAATACAAAGATGCAGAAGTAATTAGCATTTGAGTTAAACAAATAATAATCATTATACATTTCTATATGTATTAGTTTAGCAGATTAACAGTCTAACATAAACTACCAGTCTAACTGATAGAAATTTTATAATCAGCTTGAACATGGATTGCTTTGTCTAGTAATGTTCTTGCATAGAAAAAAACTTTTTTGGCTTCTATGCTTTATTTAAAATTATTGATCACAGAACGTCATCACCACTCGTGGCCATGAAGATATTTTGAATAGGGGAAAACCGACAATGTTGTGGCAATTTTCACTTTTTACTGATTTACATACAAGCAATGCGAACAAAAGCTGCGAAATTTCACTACACAGAATGTACACTAGATTTGATTCCCTGATGGGACACTGCTATTGTACCCTTCAGCAAGGTGTTGAGCTCCTTCAATTAATCAGTATATCATTTATATATCTAGCTGTATAAAAGCACTGAATGTGAAAAGAATGCAAACTGTGTACGTTGCTCTGGAGAACATCTGCTAAATGCCTAATATGCAAACATAAAAAAGCATCATTACACATGAAGAGAGCATCTTGGTAGTACTCAACCATTACCCTGCTGGTGTTCATCTGGGAAAACACCAGAGTGCAATATTATATTAGTATATTAGTATATATTAGTATATTAGTATAGTAATATTATAAAATTCCAATAAATATTGTAAAGATTCAAGAGCAAGAAAAGCACAAGCTTCATCTACATGATGTAGAAACAGAAGAGAAGTAAGAGAAGTAGTCTGTTTGAAATGAGTGCATTTCTTTCAATCTTCTGCCGCCAAGGGGTTGATAGAGCTTCTATTTCAAGCCTGGAGTCAAACATCCTTCAATTAATTGTACCATTTCTCTCAGTTAATGATTCAATGATCACTTAATCATGTGCTTGAGAATGACAATATGTATGTGCAATATTTACAGTATGTTCACTGACAAGTATCATTTGTTGGACTCGGTGTAGTGTATCAATGTGTTTAGAATATCCAAAACTCAATATTTTAAATGATGATGTAACACCCATGGCTCATGTTAGCTGGTTAGTAAGATAATTAGCATTTACCAAAACAAGTTTCGGTTCTTAAAAAAACATCTTTAAAAGTTTGAGTTAATAATAGCAGTCTGGTATGAAAGCACTGCGAACCCTATTTACATTGCTTTCATTTTGTTGGTTTACAAGCTAGCACAGCAAAGAATGAACCTCTGAATAAATGAATAATCCAAGTGTAATCTTTCTCCCAATATCTAAAAATAAGTTACAAGATGTGAAAATAAATTAAATCCATTATTACTAAAATGTACCTCTATGTACTTATTTTATTTTGAAGCTTGTGCGTTCATGTATCACTTCCTTCAAAGTCCATACATTAATATTCGTAGCATCATCGTTTTTTTGTTTTGCACTGATGAACAACTCTTAATTAACCCATAATTGTATAACTGGTGAAGTGTCTGTGCTTACTGCCAAGAGATTGCTGAACTCAGGAGAGCCAACAGTGGCAGCTAGAGGATGACTGCTGAAATTCAGGTTGATGTCCAAATGGCTGCATGCACGATCATCTCCCTCCATATGACATTTCTGAGGATAGGTCTCCCATATGAACCATGTATGATATGAAGCAGGCAGTGATAAAGGCTTGTGTACTATGTTTTGGATTTTCTTCTCATGCAGTTTGGAATAGTGCTGGATGCTGGCTCTTCTCGCACCACACTGTACCTGTACCAGTGGCCAGCTGAGAAGGAGAACAACACAGGCGTGGTCAGCCAGAACCTCAGCTGCTTGGTCGAAGGTAAGGAAATGCCAGGCAAATAACTGTTCATTGGTTAATGTTACAAATGATCAACACCATGCAGAGCAGGCTAGAACTGCCGTTTACAAGAACATATTTATCCAAAAAAGGACATTCTATTTAATACTTTGGAGGTGCATTTATCATGGTTTTCATTTAGCTTATTATCCATTTGCCTGCTGAATCCACCTTGAATCCTCACTGTCGAGTAGGTACAATATGTGCTGTCCCACTGAAAAGAGGCATGTGGTACATTAGTGATTTAACAGATCAATATCCATTTCCTGTGTTCAAATTCCCCTTCCCCTTTTTGTAAGAGAACTGCTGTTCTGTTGTTTACAGAAGATGAGATCAGATGCATAGCATTACAGAGGAATTAAGTCATGTGACAGCAGAAACATCACCACATTATCACCAGGCTATACTTTTTGCAACATGAGAGAACATTCTGTCATCTGCCGGGAACATCTGGCAACGTTTGATGTTTTCATCAGTTTGGAGGGTACAGCACTACTGGATGCCTGGAGCAGGTTCTGAGCTGGTTCTGCATTTCATCTTCAGGTCCTGGTATCTCCAGCTTGGGCCAGGACTCAATTCAGGACCAAAAGACCTGGAGCTCCCTGAAGAACTGTGTGGCTAAGGCCAGAGAGGCCATTCCTCCCTCACTGCACAGCAACACCACCATCTCCTTGGGAGCAACAGCTGGAATGAGACTGCTGAGGTAACCAATCAGGAACCACGTCTGATGAGTCCTCTGATCTTCCTTCCTTAAGAGTCCCTGAATATTACTTCAAGTCATGTCTTCAAGTGAAGGGATTCCTGATTCAATCTGTAGAATTACACCAGGAGGAGGAACACAGTAATGCGTGCCTTTGCATGCTAGCACTCTGTTCAGAAACTTTATTTGCACTTAAACTTAAAACTGTTGACAAAACTGTCATTGGAGTGTGCTACAATTCATAAATATGGATTTACAATGTCATTAGGCTTCACCTCCAGTATGTATCTCACCCGTTTAAAATCATTTTGGTTAAATAGACTGCTTAACAGAGTTACATTGTTACAGAAAAATACAATGGTTTGGGGAGACTTGACTACATGGTCTGATATGCATCATGCGTATAGCCATTGAACTATGCACACATTTTTCTTTATTGTGTATTACCATTATTGAACATAGCAACACACTGTACAATAAACTACATTAATTTTCACCAGGCATTCCTCTTTGATTCTTACCGCTGCACACCTAGCAGTTTTAAGGTCCTAACACACACATACATACCATAGCAAGATACACAATTGTATTTATACAGGCTACACAAGCCTGAGACACGTCCGCATCTACCAAGACACATAGCGATTTGTATAGACTCACACTACTCCTTCATCTGAGCATAACTGTTAACAAAGAGGAAAGGTTAAAACACTGTCGTCAGATAACTGAGATATCATTGAGTTAATCCTGTTCCAGTAGAGTCAGGAGACTACACTCAGTTCCTTTGCTCAGATACTTTCGCTGCTTGGTGTATCTGAACAGTTTCTTACAAGTATAACAGTTCAATGAACTTCAAATTCAATTAAAACCAGGATAAAAGGTGTGCTTGCACCTAGCATGTCCCCATTACATAGGAGACTGTGGCTTTATGCTGAATGGCTACTGCATCAATTACATCAGGACCAGGAGAAAAATGTGTCTCCCTAGATACTACCTCATGGTGCCATGATTGTCCATGTCTCTTCTTCATCTTTGTGCTAGATCTCAGAATGAAACAGCCTCAGATGAGATCTTACAGTCCCTGGAGAACTACCTGAAGGGTTTACCTTTCAGCTTCAGGAATGCTTCCATAATCTCTGGGGAAGAAGAGGGGCTCTATGGGTGGATCACAGCCAACTACCTGAAGGGAAATTTCCTGGAGGTCAGGTGACCCTCAGACACAGTTGCCACTATGTGTATAGGGGGTGGGGTGGTGTTGGGAAGCAGACAATGTCTGCAATTGACTTTCATTCAAAACTGGCCATTTTCACTTTTATTAGGATATAGTTTTCCTTCTTGTCTCAAATTAGTTTTGATTTTCTAAATAATAGTATATTAGTCTAACTCCATACTTTTTTTCCTTTCATTAATCACTTGTGCAAGTGTAGGCTACACTGCTTCAAAAAATTAGGTAAAGTAAGGTAAATATAGTTAGCTATAGCTAGCCAGCTTGTTAACTTAGTTTAATGTAATGATTAAACAGATATTTAATTATAATTTATGTTTTCAAACACTGTGATAATGAAAATTCCTAAAATGCCTGACAGGACTTCATTGCTACATACAAACTAGCTGTATTTTTATCCAGTGTTTAGGTTCACTTACACAGAGCAACAATGTATTTCCCTCTGCCAGTATCAATGGATGTGTGATGGTAACAACATTGTGCAGAAGCCGAGAGGGCTGCTCCTGTGTCTTTAGTCTATCAAGTGGTTCTGGTGTTTTGGCTACCTGGGAGAGCAGCAGGACCACAGACAAATTTCCTTCAATCCTGCAGAGTGAATTACCATAAGCTTCCTTAAGTGATTTTTGAGTAAAGGACAATGAAAGACACTGTTTTCTCCCTGCTGTGGATGTGGCCTCGTGATGATGTGATGATGTGTATGTCCCTTTTTAAATATGGGTGATGTACCACTGAAAAGGGATCTCACAGCCAATACAAAGTTGTAAAGTTAAAACAAAGATAGATAATTCCTTTTCTGATGGCTGTTGAATAGGGAAATAAATACTTTGTGATGCAGCTTGAGACATGCCTCTTGAAATGCTATTTGGTTTTGCTTGCCTAAATTGTCCACCCTTGCCATTCCTACTGCTGTTTAAAGTCCAGATGTATTTGAAAGCCTTGAAAAATATTTTACATCGATTAATAATTTAATATGGTTTTAGGCATACAGTAGACACAACATTTAGATTCAAAATCAGTTTCTTTGCGAAACCCATCTACTACTGCATGAGGTTCTGGAGGCAGTCAGCTATATAATGTATGTGACAAACACAGATTCCCTCTATGCTGTCTGGTACATCCATGTGATTTTTATAAACAAACTCCACCCATTTTTGGTTTATAATGGGCTCCTTTGGTATCGTGTGAAATGAAGTTCCTACCTTGGTATTTTGTTGTAAAACTGCGCAGTCTGCGATGTTCAACACACCAACTGTCACAACAATGTCATTGATTAAGCTTTATGTGCACCAAGGTTTTCAGTTTACTGCATTGCTCTCATGTAATTTGCATATCTTTGCAAAGTGGACAATGATAAGTTCAACATATTTGTGACATCACAAATTGTGCTCATACGAGTACGTTTCCAACTCAGATTTCAGGGAAGTATGGAGAAGCTCTCAGGTGACAGTTAACCATAAAAAAACAACAATCTGAGTGAAGGGCTTTTTAAAAAATGATGATAGCATGCTGTTGCTGAGTTGTTGGTTAGAGAGTCTGTCCCCTTTTGCAGAGAAACCTGTGGAACCTATGGGTGCGCCCTCATGGAGGTGAGACTATCGGATCAATGGACTTAGGGGGTGCTTCAACCCAGATTGCCTTCAACACCCCCTTGGATGAGGGTGTCGGCGCAGAGGGATTTATACGGGTTTGGCTCTATGGCTATGGGTACAATGTCTACACCCACAGCTTCCTCTGCTATGGCAAGAATGAGGCGCATAAGAGGGTTCTGGCTGCTCTGGTGCTGGCAAAGGTACAGTACCGCCTCCCTCTTCTTTCCAGCACTGCCTTTGTTTGGATTGGATTGTTTTTTTTTTGTTTTTTTAACAATCAGTCTGAAATTGCATGATCTCCATTTGTCTATTCAGAATGATGATTGACCTTTTATGTTAAGTGCCTGGCCTGGTTTCATTATAATTAATGCATGTCTGTGTCTAGAAAGCCCATTAATGCCCCAGTGTAGAAATACATGGCATCTACCATATCCTGGGCTATGGGACAGTGCTGGCTTTGAGAGACCAGACAGAGTGCATTAATGGATCAGCATATTGATCGTATAATTTCAGATTGTTTTCCTGTCTTAAAGATAAAATGCCTATGGTGCACTTTCATGGTGCCTGTATTTTTTGACAGGTGACTGCGGGAAGATCTTTGAATCCCACCTCATTAAACATGCCCTTAACTAAGACCAAAGATTTATTCTCAGTTGACCTGGTTTTACAAACCAAATGTGGCAAACCATATACATACTTCTATCTCTTGCCCACTGAGAAGGAAAAGGTTATATCCAGATACATCACTTTTTTTTTTTTACTGTGTCAAATTTTGTATCTACACAGTGTCTACACCCTTGCACTAATGAAAGAGGTTAAAGCTATTCACATTTACAGTTCACAGTTATACCACCCTGTAACTGTAAAAGTTTAGTAGGGTTGAGATTAGTTATTTCTTGAATGGCAGATCATCTAAATAAGTTGTTGGTGTAAGTGATGTTGATCAACCAATAGGGGCATTCTTCCTCTAGACCAGTGGTTCCCAAACCTCCCCTCGGTTACCCCTACCTCATGCACAGCTGATGCCACTAATCAAGGCCTTGATTAGTTGCATCAAGCGTGCTTGAGGTGGAGCACATCAAATACCTGGATCTGGGTGGGGGTGCCCAAGGGGAGGTTTGGGAGTCACCAAATAAATCCAGTACCTTATGGCTGGCGAAATCTTCAGCAAGCTCAACTCTTCACATTTATCTCATGAAAAGTGTTCTTCATAAATGTTTTTTTTTTTCTCCCACAGAAGTCTCCCTCTAAGACAGTGGAGAATCCCTGCTTCCCTGTAGGCTATAGGACTAACATGTCAGCTGCAGACATTTTTGGGAGCCCCTGCACTGAGCAGCGCCCAGTCTATGCCCCACATGAACAGTTTCTCCTGGTGGGCACGGGGGACCCTGCAGGCTGCAGAGCTGTTGTCCATACTATATTTGACCTGCAATCCTGCCATGGCCTGGCCAATTGCTCCTTCAATGGCGTGTACCAGCCTGCCCTGTCTGGACATTTCCTGGTAAAGACACAGGCAAATCTTAAGCAGAAATCAATGTTAAAGGGGGGCTGTATCATGTATTGGGTTTAGCTCACTTGGACATAATAAAAGTTAAATGAACATTTATTATACATAGATTTCCTCTTGCTTTCTATAAAATAGTCAGGTAAAATGCCTTTTAGCATTCAGATCACTAGGGTTTGTCTTATCTTTACCAACTAGTCTCATAGCTGATAGACAGGTCTGATTTGTATGTATGTGCGTGAATTTTAATTAATTTATTACATCCAGAATCACAGAAAGTATATGTTATTACAGGCGTATGCTGGATTCTACCACACGGCAAATGCTCTAAAACTTAACCGCTCTTTCACTCTGGATTTATTCAACTCCACTACATTTGCCTTCTGCTCAAAAAACTGGACAACAGTGAGTGATTTTGAGTATACATAACCACTTCTAACATTAAAGAATACCTAATACTTTTTATAAATATAACACAAGTACAAGAAACTTTAACGGAGCCCACAATAAGGCGTAAAATTATTAACTTGATAATAATATATTATTAACTAGTAACTATTAAACTGACAAAAGCATTGTGTTGATCTCATCAAAATATTGTTTTTGTTTTCTTTTTCATTTGCTTTTATTTTTTACTTTAAAGCATGTTCTTCAGTCATAAAGCCACAGAACAAAAACATACAGTATTAACAAAATCAATAACATTTCATAACATGGCGAATTTAGAATTTGAGCATGTTGTCATTTACAAAATTATAGTGTACCTGTAGTCACAAGTCTTTCATGCCATCCACCAAACAAATGCCCCCACAATACAGTACTTTGTGAGTAACTACAGTTGCATGGGTCTCAGTTGCACATGTCAGCAAGTGGGTAATTCTGAAATAAAGTACAGAATATAGTCCAGTTTTTTCACAGTAGATTTTGATATACAATTTGTAATGGGAGGCTCTCTTTCTTTTTAGCTTACAGCAAATTATGAAATAAAGGAGAAATACCTGATGGCTCACTGCTTTTCAGCAAACTATGTCTACACTCTGCTGGTTGAGGGATACAAATTCACTGCTGAGACGTGGAATAACATTCTATTTGAGAAAACGGTGAGTGTGTCCGACTGTATTCCAGCTCTATGTTATATTCTGTGTTATATTTTGCGCATCCCATTCAATACAGTATTTAGTTGCTACAGTTTTCATCACTCTTGCGTGTGTTTTATAACTCACAATTATTCTGTAATTATATAGCATATAGTGTACAGTATATTTCAGTTGTTGTCCAGTATTAGTAATATGTATCCATTCAATGCATTCAAGGGTTTTGAAATTAGTTTTCCCTTCACAATACCAGAACTCTGGATAAAATGGGGTTATATACTGTATATCCAATCCATTATGGCAGTGGTTCTCGGCCCTGGGGGAACCCTGTGTATGCTGGTTTTCATTCCAATTAACCAAAATTTCTGTCCAGAATTGTAACAAGCTGTTCATTTTTCTTCATTAGATGCTTTTCATATTTTTATGGATTATTTACTCTCTTAAACCACATTGTGTCACAAATGGCTGTGCATGCCACAAAGAATGAAAGTCCCATATTCGTATTGTGCTATATTGGTAACAATTACATACAGTAAGAAGACGTAATGTCACATCCAGACTTGAGGTGAGAGTAGTGCTGCCCCTCTTCAGGCATTATTAGGCTTCCACAATAATGGCAAGGATGCAAAAACACTTGTCAGCATGATTAAATAGGGGTGGTAGGGAAGGGTCTATATTAGTGGTAATCTGGCAAAGATCTAGCGGTGCAGCAGGTACCTTTGGTGGGGCTATTTTTCTATGTGAGGCCCCTTAGATGTCTCCTCAAACTGAAACATGCCTCAGGCAATGGTTCAACCCCAACTTTGGCTTGGGCCCGGGGGACTACAGGATATGACACTTGTACATTCACCATATTATTAGTTATGTCAATATGGGCAAAACTCAACCAAGAATCAAATCACTCTGTAAATTTGTCACCACTCCCACCTGCAACAAAAAAGCACTTGCCCATCAATCATAACGGTCACATCTGCTGTAGGGTACTGATGGGTAACCCCATGCCCACATTGAACGATGATCTAGTGGCTACAATCAACCGGAATGTCTCTGCCATGCTCCCACATAATCAGAGTGCTTCTTGGAGGTCTGGGTAGTGGTTCGAAACCTCCTCATCCCAGGTACTGTAAGCTTCCAGAGCTGTACCCATAAGTAATGGGACCAGACAACACACCCACTTGGTTTCGAGCCAAACCCAAACCTTCACTATTCACTCAACTCACAACAGGTAGTTTTTGATGTTGTCCCTGGCTTGGAAAACAGGCATCTTGGGCACTTTGCGGTGTGCAATGCTGGAATTTTCTACTTTGCATACCAAGTTTAATTTCAGATTGGACAAAGTATTATGTTCTCTTTTCAGCAGAGGGGAACCTTTCACACGTAAATTTCCTGTCAGTATCATATAGCTCTATATATAATTAATCACAGTTTCTTAATATTCCCTAGTACTTGTGACTATGAAAATATCATGCAGTGGCACTCTACTTCTACACCAGAAATGTTTTCATACCCTCAGATCACACTAAATGGCCAAGTTCATTTTACTTTCACGTTTATACATAGCTGATAATCCCTTTGTAAACGAGGACCATTATTTCTATTCCATCTCTAAGTCCATACATTTACTGAATTTACTTTTACTTTTAGTCATCTTTGTTTAAAATGTAGCAATTTAGTAAACCTTTGCCAGTGAAATGGGCTACTTTTGAACTTGCAGAATACTTCGTGCAGTAGAGAAACTGGTAACCTGACAGAGAGAGTTGGCAGTACTTGTGTGTCTTTTAGAGTGTGTGTCAAGACCTAACCATGAAACAAAAAATGTTTGTCTCTTCTGGATCTCTATGTGCGACGTCTAATGATATATCCCTTCCTTACCCCCAGGTGGATAAGAGCGATATAGCCTGGTCTCTGGGCTACATGCTGACCCTCTCCAACATGATCCCTGCAGAGCCGAAGCTCTTGAGGCTACCCATGGATAACTCGGTATTTGCAGGTCTACTATTCATGTTCTCCTCTCTAGCCATCCTTAGCCTCATGTTCCTCATCATTTCACTGGTGCGTGTCTGTTACTAATGCCCACCGGGGGGCAGTGCAGAGATTCCATGGACTGTCAGGGAGCTCATCCTCAGGCCAGGATGGTTTAACAGGACAAGAGGGAGAACTGCGGAATGGTACATTGGAGGCCACCAAACTGAGTATAACAGCTTTGTGTTTTGCTTGGGTTTGCAAATGAAGGAAGGGAAAAGTACTGTTAAAATTACACTACATTCCATCACGTAATTAGCCCTACTGGATGCCCAGCATTTGTGAACTAGCTGGAAAATATGATATTGGATGCACAGTCTTCTTTATCTAAAAATGCTGAACCGTAACCAAAGCACTTTTAAACAATGCGTTTTTGCTTATTTTGTTCCTGTTTATTCTGGAGGGCATGGCACTAAAGACCAAAGACATTCATACTTTAATCAGTCTGTGATCCAGGCCGGCAGAAATAATCTACCACAGATATATTTTTGTGGTAAAGAAAAGCAAGCATGGTAGAATAATCTGTGATGAATCTCATTTGCTTCTATGCCTGTTTAATGCTTCACTGCATTGCACTGCATTATATTTTTTTGGACAACAGTTCTTCTTGCCTATCTCTGGTTCATTTAATGTCTGCAAGACACAAGCTGTATATACATTTTGTTTGTATGTATATGATGTATATTCAAATAAAGTGATGAGTGACTACCTACATCCAAAAATGGGATGTAATTTCCATTTTGCTGGAATAAACTCTGTAGCTCAATACCCTTTGGTTTTTCAAATAGGACTGCTCAATAATTGAAAGTACAGGGAAAAAAAAGAAGAAATATGGCAACTTGGTTTCTCTTTGTAATGAACGAAACAATGCTGATACTGTTTATAGAGAATATGCCTGACCATTAGGATTTCATTCACAACTGGAACCAATTAGAATTTGCCAAATTTCAGAAACAACCAAACTCGTATTTGCCAGAAGGGGGCGCTGTTGTGCCATTGACATTACTTCAGTGTGGAAATGGCGAGCCGGCAGGGGGCACTCCTCTCTAAAGCATAGACCAATCCATACTTTGACAATCATAGACAGTGTTTTCAGACAGACAGTATAAGGGATTTCATCATGAGTCTACAATGCATTGTGTGGTTTTAAGGCCCTATGAATATGTTAGAGAATTGCTGAAAATATACAGTATATATGAAGTGATGCATGGGTTTGAAATCCTGGAGATGATGAGGAATTACTCACACTACTGAGCCAAACCAAAAGCCTTTCATTCCAGCTGACAACTTCCTGGAAGTGGCAACCTCGCAAGCTGTGTGTTTCTGCAACAGAATGTGGAAAAAAATATTTTTAAGCAGGCTTGCATCCATCCCTGAACTCTGATACAAGAACAGAAACAGCTGTGCTTGTCGACATATTTTATTTACAGTAATTGCTTCCTGAAATAGAAGCACTCAGAGGATGGATCCACAGATGGTTCTGGATGATTCTTTGCTTGTGGTCTGATTGCTCAGGAAACAATGCAGAACCAGGCAGGTTAAAGTCTGATTGGGAATTCAGACAGGACACCAAGGAATCCCCTAATCTTTTGTGGGATCTTCATTTATCACAGTGAGTCAGGACCTTGGTTTAATGTCGCCTCCTGCAGCACAGTGTCCCCATTGCCATAGTGAGTTACTTGGGTGTATTTGACCAGAGGAACATTGCCCCTTACTGACTCACCAACACCACTTCCAGCAGTAACTAAGTTCTCCAAGGTTCTCCCATCCAATTACTAACCACATTCACACCTGCTTAGCAGCCACTATTAGGTAAGAGCAGGGTAAAACCACTGTCTGTAACATACAGTTCTGAAGTACACATCAGACCATAGTGCTATGTTGTATGTTTGTGTTGAATGTTTTTATTAATGGGTAGGATTGCAGTGTGTCACCTGGGATTCAAACGATTAAGCTTGTAGTTACAGGCTGCAAATAATTGAATAGCACAAAATAAGTTTTTTTTTTTCTTCAAGTTTGTGTACTGTTATTTCCCTATGCAATACCATATTTGACCTCATGTAGCTATTCTGCCATTAGTGGTGTCATCAGTTTTGCTTAGCAAGACGAGCTCAGATTATATTTGCTTCAGCACCACTTTGGCAATGTAATGGCAGGTGGCTGCAGATTACAACACCTCAAAGCTTTACCCGTTCTGTTGATGGGTTCAGCCAGGTACACCCAGTAATATGTTTAGGGCTTATTTAACTGATCAATTAACCAATTTACAGATTCTCCGATTGAAATAAAGGGTGTCGTTAAGGTTAAGGTAAATAAAAAATAACTCTGCAAATGTATACAGTGGGGAATGTGGCATGGGGTCTTCAATATTTGACAGCTGGATATCGCGCATGGCTGGGAGGCCAGTCTGTTCTCGGGTTTCAGCGACCTTCACCAGTCGGTAGAGAAATCGAGGGCTTTTATTATGAAAGAACCTTTTCCAAGCGAACAGACTTTACGGGAGGGACGGCTGGTTCTGATTGACTTCGGGGCTGCGAAAATAGGAACGTAACTTTTGTAGACTCTTAGCAAGCTTTAATGTCGGGAAATCGTCTCTCAGTTTTCTTTTTACGACTTTTAAAAACGTAATATGTAGGCTATTACCTGATGAACATGTACTCTGTTAAAACACTGCATTGTGTTCTAATCAGATTGGCTGCACTTGACTAGTCCCAACGTTGGAAAAGGTGAAGATACCGGTGGTTCGTGAAAAATGCAACAGAGATGTAAAATTGTTCAAGAAGTTGAAATGCATCATTTTGATGGAAAACACTGTGGTTTATCGGATACTGAGGATGTACTTCCACCAGGGGAAATGAGTGGCACGCGAGCTGCCTGAGAAACTGAATGTGAATGATGATGCGTAACTTAATAGAGACGACCTCAGTCCGAAAGACCTGTGCGCGCAAATAGGCCATAAAGACCAAAGACATTCATACTTTAATCAGTCTGTGATCCAGGCCGGCAGAAATAATCTACCACAGATATATTTTTGTGGTAAAGAAAAGCAAGCATGGTAGAATAATCTGTGATGAATCTCATTTGCTTCTATGCCTGTTTAATGCTTCACTGCATTGCACTGCATTATATTTTTTTGGACAACAGTTCTTCTTGCCTATCTCTGGTTCATTTAATGTCTGCAAGACACAAGCTGTATATACATTTTGTTTGTATGTATATGATGTATATTCAAATAAAGTGATGAGTGACTACCTACATCCAAAAATGGGATGTAATTTCCATTTTGCTGGAATAAACTCTGTAGCTCAATACCCTTTGGTTTTTCAAATAGGACTGCTCAATAATTGAAAGTACAGGGAAAAAAAAGAAGAAATATGGCAACTTGGTTTCTCTTTGTAATGAACGAAACAATGCTGATACTGTTTATAGAGAATATGCCTGACCATTAGGATTTCATTCACAACTGGAACCAATTAGAATTTGCCAAATTTCAGAAACAACCAAACTCGTATTGCCAGAAGGGGCGCTGTTGTGCCATTGACATTACTTCAGTGTGGAAATGGCGAGCCGGCAGGGGGCACTCCTCTCTAAAGCATAGACCAATCCATACTTTGACAATCATAGACAGTGTTTTCAGACAGACAGTATAAGGGATTTCATCATGAGTCTACAATGCATTGTGTGGTTTTAAGGCCCTATGAATATGTTAGAGAATTGCTGAAAATATACAGTATATATGAAGTGATGCATGGGTTTGAAATCCTGGAGATGATGAGGAATTACTCACACTACTGAGCCAAACCAAAAGCCTTTCATTCCAGCTGACAACTTCCTGGAAGTGGCAACCTCGCAAGCTGTGTGTTTCTGCAACAGAATGTGGAAAAAAATATTTTTAAGCAGGCTTGCATCCATCCCTGAACTCTGATACAAGAACAGAAACAGCTGTGCTTGTCGACATATTTTATTTACAGTAATTGCTTCCTGAAATAGAAGCACTCAGAGGATGGATCCACAGATGGTTCTGGATGATTCTTTGCTTGTGGTCTGATTGCTCAGGAAACAATGCAGAACCAGGCAGGTTAAAGTCTGATTGGGAATTCAGACAGGACACCAAGGAATCCCCTAATCTTTTGTGGGATCTTCATTTATCACAGTGAGTCAGGACCTTGGTTTAATGTCGCCTCCTGCAGCACAGTGTCCCCATTGCCATAGTGAGTTACTTGGGTGTATTTGACCAGAGGAACATTGCCCCTTACTGACTCACCAACACCACTTCCAGCAGTAACTAAGTTCTCCAAGGTTCTCCCATCCAATTACTAACCACATTCACACCTGCTTAGCAGCCACTATTAGGTAAGAGCAGGGTAAAACCACTGTCTGTAACATACAGTTCTGAAGTACACATCAGACCATAGTGCTATGTTGTATGTTTGTGTTGAATGTTTTTATTAATGGGTAGGATTGCAGTGTGTCACCTGGGATTCAAACGATTAAGCTTGTAGTTACAGGCTGCAAATAATTGAATAGCACAAAATAAGTTTTTTTTTTCTTCAAGTTTGTGTACTGTTATTTCCCTATGCAATACCATATTTGACCTCATGTAGCTATTCTGCCATTAGTGGTGTCATCAGTTTTGCTTAGCAAGACGAGCTCAGATTATATTTGCTTCAGCACCACTTTGGCAATGTAATGGCAGGTGGCTGCAGATTACAACACCTCAAAGCTTTACCCGTTCTGTTGATGGGTTCAGCCAGGTACACCCAGTAATATGTTTAGGGCTTATTTAACTGATCAATTAACCAATTTACAGATTCTCCGATTGAAATAAAGGGTGTCGTTAAGGTTAAGGTAAATAAAAAATAACTCTGCAAATGTATACAGTGGGGAATGTGGCATGGGGTCTTCAATATTTGACAGCTGGATATCGCGCATGGCTGGGAGGCCAGTCTGTTCTCGGGTTTCAGCGACCTTCACCAGTCGGTAGAGAAATCGAGGGCTTTTATTATGAAAGAACCTTTTCCAAGCGAACAGACTTTACGGGAGGGACGGCTGGTTCTGATTGACTTCGGGGCTGCGAAAATAGGAACGTAACTTTTGTAGACTCTTAGCAAAGCTTTAATGTCGGGAAATCGTCTCTCAGTTTTCTTTTTACGACTTTTAAAAACGTAATATGTAGGCTATTACCTGATGAACATGTACTCTGTTAAAACACTGCATTGTGTTCTAATCAGATTGGCTGCACTTGACTAGTCCCAACGTTGGAAAAGGTGAAGATACCGGTGGTTCGTGAAAAATGCAACAGAGATGTAAAATTGTTCAAGAAGTTGAAATGCATCATTTTGATGGAAAACACTGTGGTTTATCGGATACTGAGGATGTACTTCCACCAGGGGAAATGAGTGGCACGCGAGCTGCCTGAGAAACTGAATGTGAATGATGATGCGTAACTTAATAGAGACGACCTCAGTCCGAAAGACCTGTGCGCGCAAATAGGCCATAAAGACCAAAGACATTCATACTTTAATCAGTCTGTGATCCAGGCCGGCAGAAATAATCTACCACAGATATATTTTTGTGGTAAAGAAAAGCAAGCATGGTAGAATAATCTGTGATGAATCTCATTTGCTTCTATGCCTGTTTAATGCTTCACTGCATTGCACTGCATTATATTTTTTTGGACAACAGTTCTTCTTGCCTATCTCTGGTTCATTTAATGTCTGCAAGACACAAGCTGTATATACATTTTGTTTGTATGTATATGATGTATATTCAAATAAAGTGATGAGTGACTACCTACATCCAAAAATGGGATGTAATTTCCATTTTGCTGGAATAAACTCTGTAGCTCAATACCCTTTGGTTTTTCAAATAGGACTGCTCAATAATTGAAAGTACAGGGAAAAAAAAGAAGAAATATGGCAACTTGGTTTCTCTTTGTAATGAACGAAACAATGCTGATACTGTTTATAGAGAATATGCCTGACCATTAGGATTTCATTCACAACTGGAACCAATTAGAATTTGCCAAATTTCAGAAACAACCAAACTCGTATTTGCCAGAAGGGGGCGCTGTTGTGCCATTGACATTACTTCAGTGTGGAAATGGCGAGCCGGCAGGGGGCACTCCTCTCTAAAGCATAGACCAATCCATACTTTGACAATCATAGACAGTGTTTTCAGACAGACAGTATAAGGGATTTCATCATGAGTCTACAATGCATTGTGTGGTTTTAAGGCCCTATGAATATGTTAGAGAATTGCTGAAAATATACAGTATATATGAAGTGATGCATGGGTTTGAAATCCTGGAGATGATGAGGAATTACTCACACTACTGAGCCAAACCAAAAGCCTTTCATTCCAGCTGACAACTTCCTGGAAGTGGCAACCTCGCAAGCTGTGTGTTTCTGCAACAGAATGTGGAAAAAAATATTTTTAAGCAGGCTTGCATCCATCCCTGAACTCTGATACAAGAACAGAAACAGCTGTGCTTGTCGACATATTTTATTTACAGTAATTGCTTCCTGAAATAGAAGCACTCAGAGGATGGATCCACAGATGGTTCTGGATGATTCTTTGCTTGTGGTCTGATTGCTCAGGAAACAATGCAGAACCAGGCAGGTTAAAGTCTGATTGGGAATTCAGACAGGACACCAAGGAATCCCCTAATCTTTTGTGGGATCTTCATTTATCACAGTGAGTCAGGACCTTGGTTTAATGTCGCCTCCTGCAGCACAGTGTCCCCATTGCCATAGTGAGTTACTTGGGTGTATTTGACCAGAGGAACATTGCCCTTACTGACTCACCAACACCACTTCCAGCAGTAACTAAGTTCTCCAAGGTTCTCCCATCCAATTACTAACCACATTCACACCTGCTTAGCAGCCACTATTAGGTAAGAGCAGGGTAAAACCACTGTCTGTAACATACAGTTCTGAAGTACACATCAGACCATAGTGCTATGTTGTATGTTTGTGTTGAATGTTTTTATTAATGGGTAGGATTGCAGTGTGTCACCTGGGATTCAAACGATTAAGCTTGTAGTTACAGGCTGCAAATAATTGAATAGCACAAAATAAGTTTTTTTTTTCTTCAAGTTTGTGTACTGTTATTTCCCTATGCAATACCATATTTGACCTCATGTAGCTATTCTGCCATTAGTGGTGTCATCAGTTTTGCTTAGCAAGACGAGCTCAGATTATATTTGCTTCAGCACCACTTTGGCAATGTAATGGCAGGTGGCTGCAGATTACAACACCTCAAAGCTTTACCCGTTCTGTTGATGGGTTCAGCCAGGTACACCCAGTAATATGTTTAGGGCTTATTTAACTGATCAATTAACCAATTTACAGATTCTCCGATTGAAATAAAGGGTGTCGTTAAGGTTAAGGTAAATAAAAAATAACTCTGCAAATGTATACAGTGGGGAATGTGGCATGGGGTCTTCAATATTTGACAGCTGGATATCGCGCATGGCTGGGAGGCCAGTCTGTTCTCGGGTTTCAGCGACCTTCACCAGTCGGTAGAGAAATCGAGGGCTTTTATTATGAAAGAACCTTTTCCAAGCGAACAGACTTTACGGGAGGGACGGCTGGTTCTGATTGACTTCGGGGCTGCGAAAATAGGAACGTAACTTTTGTAGACTCTTAGCTAAGCTTTAATGTCGGGAAATCGTCTCTCAGTTTTCTTTTTACGACTTTTAAAAACGTAATATGTAGGCTATTACCTGATGAACATGTACTCTGTTAAAACACTGCATTGTGTTCTAATCAGATTGGCTGCACTTGACTAGTCCCAACGTTGGAAAAGGTGAAGATACCGGTGGTTCGTGAAAAATGCAACAGAGATGTAAAATTGTTCAAGAAGTTGAAATGCATGGAAAACACTGTGGTTTATCGGATACTGAGGATGTACTTCCACCAGGGGAAATGAGTGGCACGCGAGCTGCCTGAGAAACTGAATGTGAATGATGATGCGTAACTTAATAGAGACGACCTCAGTCCGAAAGACCTGTGCGCGCAAATAGGCCATAGAGGTTAGCCTATTCCTGCAGCCTGAAGAGAAATATAATGGTAAGTGGTAGACTGCCTTCCATAAATCCACGTATACTGTCGCAAGTTTCATATTGCACAGATGTGAAAATTGCTGAACTAGGAGAAATACGACACTGAAAAGGCACGTGTGCTAAAGTATTGTCCGTGAAATTGAATAGGACAGTGTGCTGTTCTGTTCGGATATCGATCAATAGCAACCAATGGAATGAATTTCTATAATCCTGTCGTCCTGATTTAGATAAGTATTGCCACAGTGCAGTTGCAGCGACACTTCACACCTGCTTTCGCCCGTAGTACGTGGCATCAAGAAGATTCAATACGGCTTCATAGATCTAAAACAATACGTGTCATGTTTCACATTCCCTCTTTTGATAAATATGCATATGATTATTTGTAGGCTATATATCTTGCATTATGAATGTTTGTCGAGAGCCGTGTGCAGCGGTGGAGTGGAATCGTACACCTATGGCTGAACATTGTTCTGGATAAAGTAAACCCGTAGCCTAGTGGTTTTGAATCTATTGTAGATTTCCCGTGTGCTTCAAAAATGCAGAACAAATGAATTTATAATGTTCATGCGCGTTCTGTGAACAGAACAGTTTTTCACCTGGATGTTAGTCTGTTTTGCGGAAAAATCGGGCACTGTTTTATTAACACTCAGTGGGGAAACAAGAAACATAATCACCTAAAACCACACCCTAGATGCCTTAAAATATAAGGGAGTAAAAATGAGGCAAAACAAAAAAGTGTAGGGACTATGGTGCCTCCCCGTTCCTTCTGGATTATGCTAATCGGTGATGGTAAAACTGAAAAACAGACGTAGAAACTGTAGAAAGGGCTAAGGCTCTAAAATCAGTGCTCAGTTCGCAGTAAAAGTAGAGTCTCGTACCCGGCATCTCTAGCATGGCGATGCCGTGTATATGATGTGTCGAAGAAAGTTCAATTCAGCTGGTTGTACTTAAAAGTAGGCTATATTTTCCAACTAGTGGATTCCGCAGGTTGAATTATTGCGAGCGGTGCACTGCACGGTAGTGTCACCGATCACAGTTGATTTCATATTCCATAACATAATCTATTTAAAGTTCCTGCATTCATGATATCATAATCATCCAAACAAGCACCCCTCAGGCTGTCGTTCCTGATAAAATGCTGAATTAGCCGAGAAATTGAGTATAATTCAGAATAGACCAATAATCATTTAGCCCCTACACACAGCGCGCGCAAACACGCTCTCTCTCTCTCTCTCTCTCTCTCTCTCTCACTCTCACACTCACACACACTCACTCACTCACTCACTCACTCAGTGGCCAATTTATTATGTCACCCTACACTTATCTAGTATGGATAAGGCTCGTTGTTTTGGGTTTTAATTTTTCAAAAAAGAAAAAATCCAGGAATTATTCTGTTTTTATTTTGAATATTAAACATGGGTTAAAATTGGTTGAAAAAATAGCCTAATGCAAAAATCCAGGGGTAAAAATCAGATCATAAAAATAACAGTGCAAAAATCAGGGTGAAAATGAGATTTTAATTCAAAATATTTATAACCTACTGCTTTTTTACTCACATAATCAGCAGCTTGTTTGCACTTTCTCCCCGTTTTCCCCTCCACTTTCTATTTCTGGAAGTTTTGTTCTGAGCCGTCCTGTGGCTAGCTGAATCACCAATCAGAGCGCTCCTGTGCATACAGTGCCGTGAAAAAGTATTTGACGTTTTCCTTCCTCTATTATTGGATATTTGTCAGAATGAATGGTTTCAGATCTTTAGACAAAATGTAATATTGGACAAAGGGAACCTGAGTAAACGCAACCCGAGTAAACCCATTTATTGAATGAAAAATTTATCACCCATATCATCCATGTGAAAAAATAATTGCTACCTAAACGCAACCAAATGCTTGCTATAATTTGATATCATTCTTTCACATTGCCGTGGAGGAATTTTATTCCACTCTACTTTGCAGAACGACTTTAATTCTAGGACACATTGCTAGGTTTTTGAGCATGAACTGCTCGTTTCAAGTCTTGTTACAGCATCACTATAGGGTTTAAGTCAGAACTTTGACTTTGCCACTCCAAAACTTTAATTTTGTTCCTTTTCAGCCAGTCAGATGTGGACTTGCTCTTATGTTTTGGATCATTGTCTTAGCGTTCTTGTTCAGCTCACAGACAGATGACAAGACATTCTCATTAAGAATTTTCTGGTGCAGAGCAGAATTCTTGGTCCTTCAATAATGGCATGTCATCCAAGTCTCTTGGCAAGAAAGCGTCCAGAGACCATCACACTACCACCACTATGATGCTCTTACTGTGAAATGGTATATTTGCTTTATGCTAGAAATAATGGGACCTGTGTTGTGCAAAACGTTCCCCCTTTGTCTCATCTGTTGGGATTATGTTCTCACCATAGAACATTATCCCAAAAGCCTTGGGGATCATCCAGTGCTTTTTTGCAAATGTGAGAAGAACATTGATGTTTCTTTTGGTTTGTAGTGGCTTCCACTTTTCTACTCTCCCATGAATCCAATTTTTGCCCAGTCTCTTTCTTATTGTGGAGTCATGAATACTGACCCTAGCTGAGGCTAGAGAGGCCTGCAGGTCTTCGGATGTTCTTCTGGGACCTTTTGTGACTTTGTTGTTGCTACATCCTAGGTGCCACCTATCATCTGTGAAAGCAGCGTAAAATACAGGATTTTAACTCAGTAGGAGAATGAAAGAGGCGCCTGGGAACCTTGACTATGAAGCACCATTAACATTGAATGAGCCTGCTCCCGTTCTGCCTCATCACAAAGATGCTCTATATGATTGAGATCTGCGGACTATGCAGGCCATTAGAGTAAACTAAAGTCACTATAAATATTTGTAGAAACTAGCTTCAGATGATGCGTGCTTTGTGACATGACTCATTATCCTGCTAGAAGTATCCTTTTGGAAAAGGGTAGACTGTGGCCATAAAGGGATGCACATGGTCAGCAACAATGCTTAGGTATGCTGTGACATTCAAATGATGCTCAATTGGCGTTAAGGGGCTTAATGTGTGCCACAAAAACATTCTTCACACCATTAAACTGCCACCACCAGACTGCACTGTTGACAAAAGTCAGGATGGATCCATGGATTCATGCTGTTAACACCAAATTCTGACCCTACCATCGGCATGTCACAGCAGAAATCAAGATTTGTCAGACCAGGCGATGTTTTTTCCAGTCTTCAGTCATCCAGTTTTGGTGATCACATGCCTACTGCAGCCCTAACGTCCTGTTCTTTGCTGACAGGAGTGCAACCCAGCATGATTATCTGCTGTTGTAGCCTATCCACTTCAAGGTTTGATACATTGTGCATTTAGAGGTGTTATTTGAGCATTTGTGGCCTTTCTGTTAAAGGTGTAATTTCTCATTAACAAGGTGTTTTTGCCAACAGAATTGAGGCTTAGATGTTTTTTTGTTTATTATTATTTTTTGTTGTTTGTGGACATTCTCTGTAAAGGAGCCTGTAGTGCAGTGGAAATCCCCTGTGGGTAACCGTTTCTGAAATGCTGGAACCACCCTGTCTTGCACTAACAATCTTACCATGATCAAAGTCACTTATATCAAGCATCCTGCCCGTTCTAATGTTTGGTCTAACAACAACTAAACCTCTTCACCTGCATGCTTTATATATTGAGTTGGAGCCACATGATTTACTGTTTGGAGGCAGCGGTTTGTGTTAAATAGCAGGTGTACCTAATAAAGCAGCCACTGAGTGTATATATTGAATACATGAAGGAGGAATAAAGACACTCTCCATGAAGTGCCCCCATCATAGATTCTATATATGAACCACATAATCTGCTACCTGTCATTAGCATTAAAGTTCTGACCGCTTGGTAAGTCTGTAGATTCTGTGTATCCACCATCCAGAGCCAAGATGATAGAACCATATAGAAAGATATAGAAGAAAAGGTTCTAGAGAGAAAGTACATTGTGCAGATTTCCTTTCAATAAACAAGACCAGGTCAAAACCTAGTATACGGCTGGAGCGGCCGGCCAATGGTGTAACTTCATAACTCGGCCGACCAATGGTGTAGCTTCATCACTCAGTCACAGACATTCACGTTTGTAGGGCTTGCCCCGCTGTTGCGGTTCAGCCAAAATGGGAAAAATAGCTTGATTTGCAACAAGCAGTTTTGTTAAAGCATCTGTATTATGGAACCTGTCTTCTGCCAAATGGATGCATTGGAACGAGTTGTGTTCACAGCTGGGCCCTTGACTCACGAGCTGTGGAAGTGAAAGCAGCAAGGCTTAAATTCCATGGTGATATCAGGTCTCATAGCTGAGCAGTCTAAACAAGCCCAGGTTCCTGGAGGAGACAGGGAGGAATGTTATCATTTCACTGCGTGACGTATGACCCTTGTAACAACCCTGGCTAGAGCCGCACACACAGCTGAAGAAACAACAGCGTCACTTCTATCCGTTTAGTTCTGCGAAAATACTGCTGGTGATATAGAGATTGCAGGTCGAATCATGAGGTGCAGGTCTGTTGATCAGATTCATTTAATTTGGATGAATCTAATCCACTATCCAAATGATACTGAACACCCCCTGGAAGATTATCCTCTAGTCTAGTTTGGTAATGGGGCAGATTCTTATTTGTGAAACCCCTTTCCCTCTGTCTAACCAGCTCTGTCTAACAGTCTTGCCTCACTGCATCTTGCTGTTGCTAAAGAGGTTTACATTGGACGGAATGGACGATTTGGAATTTCTGCAGGAAATTTGAGTCATTTGTGTTTTTTCACTTAGAGCTGGCCAGGGCAGATCTGGCCTTAAGAGCTCTTTACGAGTTCTGTATAGGCTATGCGTCTCCATCCCTTTCCCAGCCCAAGAATGCAGTGCTGATTATGCTTGCTTTTAAGAGGTTGGGAGTAGGAGTGGGGAATGTATGCCTGATGGAAACTTGCTGGTGGGGCCAACCAGAGTCATGCTAAAGGGGAAATCAGTGTTTAGTGCCTGTGGGGAAATGCATGCCTTCCGAGAGGGAGTAGAATTTTTCTGTCTTTGAACAACAAATAAAAGGACAGTAAAATGAGTTCAACCAACAGTGATGTGTAAGTCTAAGCAGTGATTTTGTTTGAAATGTAGTATACAGAACAACTGATGCATCATCTAATTCATGTTTGCCAGGATGGCACTCCCAGCGCAGAGAAAATCTCACAAAAAGCTGAACGTCAGGGTGTGTGTGTTTTTTTGTGGGATCAGTCACTGGGTGTTTTCCTCTTTGCTCCCATCTAAGTGCCGGTGTGATGTGTGACAAATTCAGATAAAACAAGCTGAGTTATAAGCCAAATCTCAAAGCAGCTACATTCTGTGAATGTGTGTAGTTATAAGGGTTCGTACGGTCATGAAAAACCTGGAAAAGTCATTGAAATTTAAAATGCCCTGGAAAAGTTATGGAAAATAATATTTTTCAAAAGTTTTGGAAAAGTAATGGAAATATAGCTAAAGTTGCATAAAATATAATTACTAATTAATCCAATCATAAAAATAGTATGTATAGTAGTAAAACGTAAATTGCCACGTAACCTTCGCGGTATTTTGGTGGTGTGAGAAGTTAATTTGGTCTGGCTCCGTCTATTTACAGGTACGCTTCTGCTAATGTAGCAGTTAGTAAACGTAGGCCCTACTGTGCCGACAATATGCCAGGGAAGTGCAGCTTCAATAATATATCAGGGCTTGAAATTAACTTTTTAACTTGGTAGCACTGGTGCTCCCAACTTCAAAAAGTTAGGAGCACCCACCAAAATGTAAGGAGCACCAACAATATGCAATAGTTTTTTTATTGATAAAAAACGATAATATAACGGTACGGTTTACAAGTAACAGTTAAACTGTCACGCCTAAAATGTGTCGACTCTTCAAGGAATTGCGTGTTATGCATTCAAACGACAAGGCGCTTCTCGTCACATTAATACCGCTAATTAAATCAACCGCCAGTAAACTGCATCGGAGAAAGTTTCAACCGGGTCGCTACACAAAACACTACGTTAACGTTTCAAAAAAAATGTTCGCTTCAAGTTTTCAGCTTTCAATAACGCTAATAAATTGAACATAAACTTTTGTCTTCAGGTAACATTAGTTAACCCGTTAGCTCTCTGTGTCGCGTGACAGTGGAGTGCAGCGAAAGGGAGTGATTGAAGGCTAATATTAACCAGTTTAAAATCAGCATTGAAGGTAAGAATGTCAAGCTCACGATTGGTTAGAAGGGTCACCGTCATCTCATCAGGCACATACTGACTGTACTAACTAGCGAATGTACAGAGAAAGAGACGTTCGACTGGAAAAAGAAAAAAGAAAAAGGTCGCACCACAACAATTATTTGCACTCGCACAAATGCTCCCAATTATATTTCGAGGTCGCACAGATTAAATTTCGGGAGCATATGCGACCAAAATGGTCGCAATTTCGAGCCCTGTTTGAGACATTGAGAAAAATGTTAAACTATTCGAATTAAAATATGAGAGAATGTATCTAAGTGTGTCTGTCTGGTGTTTATTTGTTATAGAGAGGCACCATATGTTTCAGATGCAGACCTAATTTTACTTAGTGTTACAATAAATAATTTTAAATCGTCCCGCTGAGATGAAGTCATTTGTTTTGGTCATGGAAATTCAGTTAAAGGTTGTGGAGAAGTCATGGAAAAGTAATTGAAAATCATTGGTGAAAAAGTGTATGAACCCTGAGTTATGAATAGTTGAAACATTGCTAGAAGTATGACAATTGCATTTAATATTTCACACTCTTACACTTACTGTTTAACTATGGGTCCATTTTTTTAATTGTGAAGGCCGTACGGTATATTTCGGCAATGCCTATTTCCATAGAAAATCTGACCAATCAGTTTGAGTGAAACCTTCGATGGGGTCAACTTACATTTTTGGTATCTGAGCAGCGATTGATTTTCTTACAAGTCAGTCAAGTACAGGAGTAGGATGACTTAGGCAGAAAGATCCCTGCTTTAGAGATCTTTGGGGGTGAGCAGTATCTCACACGCTTGGTGGATGACCTGGACCTAGCCCGCACTTCATGACCATATAAGGGTCTCCTTTTTTTCCTTGCTGCGCCATTTCTGTACCCAATTTGTACAGATGGTGGCACAAAAACTTCTTTACAGTTTATGGCCTTTGCCCAGTTAATGTTACTGCCCCCCCATCCCTCCCTGGCCTTAATTGCTTTTGGGACATTTTTCTGATTACCCATCCCACAAGCTCCGGTGTAGCAGCTCATTTTTATATAAGTATACACTTGCAAAGTCAAATTTTAATCGTTGAAGTTGCCTAGGAAGCAGGAATTTCAGATCTTACTGTCTCTAAACTTTCTGTAAAATATGAATTTATTTTAAATGAATCATTGAATGACATTTGAAAAAATTGCCCTGGAAACGCACCCAGAATGCCCTCAAAACTTATTTCATGAGAAAAAAGTAGCCTCTGTAAAAAAGTAAATTTCCTACCCTGCTGTAGAGTTCATGAAAAATATTGAATTCTGAAATGCCTGTGAAACCTTTTGTAATTCAATAACGAGTAGTTTCAGATTGTAATCTGATTGACTGCTCAAAGAGAAGCAACCTTCAGGACATTTAAGAAATAGAAGGATACTCTGAAATTGGCATTTATAAAAATGTATTCATGTAGAAATGCAAATGTAAGATTTGAAAGAGCCATGCTGTTTTTACATTATTTTTCAATATCACAAATCAGTGATAAATGCTGTGTTTTGGGATGGTTGAATGGATATCTGAAATATCAGATGGTTGCAAAATGTCAGACCTGCACAAACAGCATAGCATAATGGAGTGATATGAATTTTCTGTTTCGGATTCACAAGATGGTGAGAGAATTTACAGAACATCCTATTTCAGTAGTACTAAGAGTAGGAAGCGCACCACTCTCTTTGTAAATCAAACTTGCCACAGCCATAAAACCTGGTGCTTGACTGATGTCAGTGTACAGCAAGACAGCGATTGGTAAATGACACAAAACATGAACTGAACTTTCAGCTTCAGTCTTCTCTCATCAACTTCATCCATACACTGTTCTGATAAATAGAGAACCAATTTTGGTTTTGTTAGTGGTTTGGTAGAGACAACCACCTGTTTCTGCAATGAAAGAATAACTGTCTCTCTTCTTAAAGACAAAGAAGTAAGTATGATTTGATATTCATGGAAATAGCTGGTGTTTCGTGCATGAATTTTGTAGGGATGCACAAAAACTTTGTGATCATAGTGGCATTTTTCGATGATGGCTGAACTTACTGGTGATTTTGATAAGATTATGAAAAATGTAATGGGTGGACATGATGATGCAACAACCATAAACCAGAGGGGTGATGCATTTGTTGCACTCATGATGCTGTAAATTAGGTGAGATGCAATTTTCTTGGGAAAATTGTCCTCTATTTTTAGTTTTAAATTTTTTTATCAGCCAAACTTACAAGCAAAGTAGTCAAGACTCGGTAGCTGTTTACACTCATGCACTCCACTTAAAAATAAAAAAAGTTTAAATATTGTTATCCAATTAAAATTTGTCACGCCTTTTCATGAGTTGATGTCTGTACTTAGTAACTATAAAATGATTATATTGGGCTATAACCATGGGAGCTGTGAGCCAATGACTTTCCGATTGAGCGTGGCCTAATCCCCCGGCCACCCTCCCCCACTTGCGGCTATGTTGTTTATTTCATTTTATCCTTTGAGGCGCTTTAGAGTCAAGGTTGAAACTAGTGAAGCAGGGAATCTGTTTTAATGGGTTTTCATTCCCTCTACAGCATATGTAACTGAACTCTGAATGGGATATTTGTTTAATCCATCAAATCCTCTAAAATAATTTACTAGCTTACAATTACCTAGCCATTGGATTATTGGTTTTGTATAAATCATTGTCCTGCTGGTTGGGTGCTTAAAGTGGAAAAAACAAACATTCTGCATTGTATGGATTACTCAACCTTGTCTATCGTTAGAACAGTTAAGCACTCCCCTCCCCAGTTTTATTTTTGTAAATTATTTCTCCTACTCAAGTGTTAAATTGAAAGTAAGGATAAAAAAGAAAGAGCACCAGCTGCCTGAAGAGAAGGAGAATACATTGGCATTCACCTCATGCTTTTGTCATGGCTAGAGGCTAGAGATATGTGGAACAGAGCCAAATCATTTGCAATTGCAGAGGTGAAACATAATGGCTGTAGGTTCAAAGATCTCCTTCCTGGCCTGGGACATTCTAAAATAACAAGCGTGGAGGGGAGGGCAAAACAAAATCACCATAAGGGTGATTCACACTACACAGCTTGACCTTGGTGTCTCAGTGGGCTGCAGCAGTAGCAGCAGCAGCAGCAGCAGTGCATTAACCGCTGTTACTCTGAGTCTTGCACATATCACCCAGCAACATGCTCTCTGACTGCAGTTACTCTGAACTGTGCACATTACCCAGCGGAACACTCTCTGAGTCAGCTCACAATTCATCTCTCCATATCTGCCGCCCCTCAGCTGTACTGCATTATTGGGTGAAGTCACAAAGGGGTGATGAAGGGATGAACAATGAGGTGCCTGATGCAGAGCTTGTATACTGCAGTGCCTCAAGACTGTTCTTTAACAAAGAGCCACAGGGTAAATGCCTCCCCAAGCAATTCAGATTTATGGAACTGTGGTGTGAGCTGTTATCCTTTGCCTCCACAGATCTCCTTTATCATCTTTTCAACCCCGCCCTCTTCCAGTCACCATTGTGTGAATCACCTCATTAACTCTATAAGTGACTGTGAGTATTGGGGGTTCCAGGCTGGGTTGAGGGCAGTGGGCTTTGGGGGCTTCAGGCTAAGCTGTAGCTAGGGTTTGTCTTTGAGGCCTCTTATGAGGATAGTTTACCAGAGGGACTGAATTTCTCTCCTTCAGGTGATGGGACAGTACGACAGCAGGAATGTCATCCACCAGTTTTCTTTGCAAAATTGACTTGTGTTGACATTTCTATTGGTTCCTGTGATGTGAGTGATTCTTGCCTGTAAGCCATGGGACTGTTATTCATCATTATCACTTCGTCTCTGTCTCTCTCCCCTCCCTCAGTCCCCCCCTCACACATACACACACACACATGCACACACAGGCACACAAATACACACACACACACACACACAAATACAGAGGTGATAACTACCACAAATCGAAATGTGAATAGAAGACCTGGGGGCTTCTCTGTTAAAAGAAAAATTCATCCAAAGATGAAAAAATATATATTTATCCCATCTGCAAGTACACAGAAGATGATAAATTCAATTCCCTGTTGACAAGATAGCACACCTATGATTTAGGAAAATGACTCCTAATGTAAGCAGGGAGAATTTATTTTTAATTTGAAAAGTAGGCCTATCAGTTTTCAATTACAGGTTAGTCATTTTGCAGATGCTTTTAGCCAAAGAAACTTTAAAAAAAATGTGCTTTTCACATGATAAACAAACACCACTTGAACTAGAGATTTACATAGTCAAATATGTGACACCATGAAGGTGCATGTCCCTGGACAAAAATAAAGACATCAGCATGCATGCTTTTGTCATCGTTTAAACACTTCCAAAATCAATCACCTATATGTGTGTAAGCACTTGTTCTCTGTCTATAGAGATGTTCCTGTCACTGTCATTTTATATTCGAAGACCGTATATGCAGTCAATCTGCGCTTCCCTTGCCTTAAGCTCCGATAATTTATTGCATCATCAAATCTTTCCAGTTGTCTAAGAGATGTTGATGAAATGCTTCATGTGAATTGTATTACATTGCCAACCCGAAAGGACGGTCTTGCTGAGCACAATGGTTTTTAAAATGGGCACTTACAAGAATGAATCAAGCTTTGTATTGGTTAATTTCTACCACAATAAACCTAACATGGAGTTACTAACAACAGGGGGGGAAAAAAACTCTAACTACAGAGCCCCCCCCCCCACAGAAGACTTTTAGAATTAACATGACTTTATGCAGGAATAATAATCAAGACAATAACAAAAGATTAAGTGATGATATTGATCATTTTAGCTTATTAAACCTTTTGTGTATTAAATTTGTGTTGATATGTATTTCTTATTTTCATGCTCAGAAGCATTGTTCTCTCAATGTATCCTTACTTAGGCTATGAAAAGCTGTTACATTGTTCTAGCAGAGCAGTTTCTGTTGAAGCCTATTTTTTAGAGGGGAAAATAAAACCAGGTCCACTGCATATAGCCGGATTGTGACTCTACTGTCATGTATTCTGAACCCAAGGGATGTAGACTGTACCCACTGCACCAGTAATTCAGTTATGTAAATACTGTTCCACTCTGGACTCAGACCTGCAACACTGCTTCACTCCACAATCTTGTTTGATGGATTCAATCCTTAGCTCTCTTCCCTGTCAATTACGTACAGTGCACTTGTTCTCTGTCTACACTGATTTAATTAAATCACGTTCCGTCCAACATTGTTGATTTGATTGGGGTACACTTATTGTGGATTGATGACATACCTGCGCTGTTTATGGAGCAAACTACGGTGGCTCTGAAGTGCAAAACATAAAAACAAAAAGAAAACACAAAAACAAAAACTTTTGGCCCTGAGGTGTAGATGCAAGATACAAAAACAAAAAGGAGTGGTCCTGAGGTGCAGATGCAACATACAAAAACAAAAATGTGCAGCCCTGAAGTGCAAAACACGAATGCAAAAAGGAATGCAAGAACAAAAAGGAGCAGCCCTGAGGTGCAAAACACAAGCATACAAAAACTAGCAGCCCTGAGGTGCAGATGCAACATGCAAAAACAAAAACTAGTAGCCCCGAAGTGCAAAACAGAAACATACAACAAGTAGCCCTGAGGTGCAGATGCAACATACAAAAACAAAAACTAGTAGCCCCGAAGTGCAACAGTGCACCTCAGGGCTGCTAGTTTTGTATGTTTGTGTTTTTAACCTCAGGGCCGCTCCTTTTTGTTTTTGTATTTTCTTTTTGTACTTGTGTTTTGCACTTCAGGGCTGCATATTTTTGTTTTTGTATGTTGCATCTGCACCTCAGGGCCAAAAGTTTTTGTTTTTGCGTTTTCTTTTTGTTTTTGTGATTTGCATTTCAGAGCCACCGTAGCAAACAGAGATATAATACATGCCCACGAGGGAGAGCCTGTGAGAACGAGAGATTAAGCATAAGTGACTGAGTGAGACCGAAAGATTTTTAACATAGACACACCACAAAAATTGACCAACATTTTCAAAATTAAATATTCTGGATAAAATCCTTGTTCAATCTAATTAAAAAACAGGGCTGTTTCTGTTCAGTGTGGACCTGACAACAGAACTATGAATACTGTCTGCCTAATCAAGAGATATACACAGACCAGCAAAGTGTATCATGGTATTGTGCTGGAGTGTGTCTGATTACACGCTGAACTTCTGACTGTGGGATTTTCCACTTGAAGAGCACAGGCCTCTTTTTGACCCGCCTTCTGCTGTCATCTGTGCGGCAGCGGGTCTGACCTGGGACCACAGAGGATAGTGTTTCAGCAGAAACTGCGTCGGAACTTCAAAACGACATGTGAGACATTCTTTGCATGGAGCATAATGGAATCCTTTCACTGGAAGATCTGGGAAAGCCATAAACCACATGGACTGTGAGGGGGAGATGGCACCATTCTGAAACATTCCTTGACAGATTCAAATTTCAATTCTACATTGATTGTACTGCATAATATATATTCTAGTAAATATTGCATTGCTGAAGCTAGTACTTAAAAGTGTATATAGACTAAACAACCTTGGTGCCAGTTATGGATTCGGTGTCTGAGAAAAGGGGACATGATTTAATAGAAAAGGAGGACTTGAGACAGGATCATTTTTCACTAATCTAAGCTGAAATGTTCTCAGTTCTTGGATAACTTGGTGCTAAAGACTGTATCTTGGGTTCAGTCAACATTTATCTGTAACTCAAACTGTTTAGGAAGGAAAGAAAAAAATGACAATGGCATTTATCATGAGCTATCTTGATTGATTCTGATTGGTAAACTGCTGATTGAATTGGGATGATTTGAATTTATAATTAGTGTGGGATTTGGACATGTTCAGTTCTACATTGGGTGGTAAATTATTTAAGAAAAAAAAAAAGCTAGAGACCTCAGTGAAGACTAACAGCACTGCAGTGTCTACACATGGGTCAGTAAAATTGTTCCAAGACCTGGTCTAGCCAGCTGGAAGGCATCACTGAGTGAATGCACTGTTTTGACTTCTGGAAGATTCAACAAAGAACACTTTTCAGAAAATGTTGTCTGTGGTGTTAATAGACACCCTTGTATGTCTGGTATCTGGTATATAATTCAACATCAATAGTAAAACAGTTTTTATAGGATATGTTTGTGTGGATCTGTTTGAACAATTAGGCTAGCTGTTAATGAGGTTATTAGTGCAACACCCTTTATTGTTCATAAAAATAATGGAAATGCAAGGACTTAGCAATGTGAAATATTCAGTGAGAAACTTCCATCTTGATAGATCTACTGAATTGTGCAATGTTGGAATCAGATAACAGTAATAAACAGCAACTCACTGTTGGCTTAAATATGAATAAAACTGTATTTGTTACACAGTACATTATTAGTGACTTTAGCTTTTTGTCTCAGCTGATCTCACAGCTGTTGATTATATTTGTCTTCCAGGCCCTCAGACATTGGTCGAGGATGTGCTGCAGGCGGAGGTCAGTTGTGGCCTTTGCCTTCTTCTTCATCTTGTCCATTGTGATGATCAGTGACCTCCCACCTCTCCCAGAGGAGAACCACAACCTTTCCCAGCGAAGTCTGCGTTCAACTAGGCGGGGCCACCATTGGGCCCCCTCTGAACCTCTTCATCCACTGCCTCTGGATCTACACCAGGGCACCAGGAAAAAACGGCATGCCAAGGAACCAGCAGAGAGGCAGAAACACCAGCGAGCCAGCAGCATCCAGCACAGAGGGAGTGGGGTACATCTTGGGGCAGGGATGGTTGAGAGCAGATGGAGTGGGGGCAGTATCCAGCAAAAGGAGGGTGAAGGTGAGGGAGGAGATACAGGTAGGGTGCAGAACAGAAGAGGTGCAATACAGCATAGAGGAGTGGGTATTGGAAGCCAGCACAAAGAGGGTAAACATGGAAGTGGGGTTCAACACCAAGCAGAGGGTGCTCGGATTAGAGGAAAGCATAGAGAGGATGAGGACTTGCACAGAGTCCAGCACATTAATGCCGGGGTTCAGCACAACCATAAGAGACAGGACACTCATAAAGCTGTCATGAAGAGTCCAAAGAGCAATAATACCACTGGTGTGAGTCAGAGGACCTCTGAGTCCACATTCCACAGAGAGAAATGGCCCCACCCGCAGAGAACTGATACAAGAAGCGGTAGAGACACCATCATCCCTATCCAGCTACCTCCACCCAGACAGCGCTCACAAGGAGCAAACAAAGCAGAGGTGAGGGTCTCCACACAGAACCATCCTAAAGACCTTGAGTCATCCAAGCATGCCAGCTCTCCAGAGAAGCGCAGTGGTGAAGGCCATGCTGCAAAGGCTGTGAGCCCTCATCAGGCTGGGAAAGGCATAGCCCGCAGAGACCCTCGAACACAGGAGAATCAGGAGGAGAACATGAAGAGGCAGAGCCCCAGCTTGGTCCGTATGGAGGGGAACAGGTCCAGCGTGGGGGCTGAGGTGGAGAAGTTAAGCTGGTGTGAGAAGCTGAGTGAGGAGACATTTACAGACAGGGGGAACAGAAGCATACGTACCACAGCGCAGCCCCTGCCTTGGCTCTCTGAGGATGACATCAGGAAAATGGAGCTACTGTCCAGCGGCACGGTGGTCAGTAAAGCCAGAGTGCCTTCCCATGGGCAGGTCCTACAGGTGGGGCTCAGGAACGGGGGCGCCAGCCTCAGCGGTTCAGCTAGCCAACATGAGAGCCACTGCCAGCAGGGACTCTGTGCCCTGATCAAGCGTCCGGATGACTGGTATGAAGTCTTTGCTTTCCATCTGGATCGGGTGCTGGGCCTGAACAGGAGTCTACCTGCAGTGTCGCGCAGTTTCCACAGTGACCTCCTGCCATACAGGTATACCAGTGGCTCAGTTCGGCCCGTTGTGTGGTGGGACCCGGACATCCAGCACCTGGCAGATGATGACAATGATCAGAACAGCTTCTCTCTCACCTGGCCACAGTACCAGGCCCTGCTGAAGGCCCACTGTGGCAGTAAGGGAGCACCCTCAAATTCCTCAACCTGCATAGGTGTTCACCACTCAGAATGGGGAAGACTGGCATTGTTTGACTTTCTTCTGCAAGTAAGTAAGAGTAATGCTGACATCATATTCACTTCTTTTGTGTATTCATTTCTAACCCTTACCACACACACGCACACACAGGCATCTTAATTTTAATGTCTTGGGGGGGTTTGAATCCTGACTGCTGAGAACTGTTTAAAGTATTAAGGGGCAGCAGTGTGGCATGAGGTTTAGGGAACTGAATTTTCAAGCAGATGGTTTTAATGCTTAGTGGGACACTGCTTCTATGCACTACTTTAACTGAAGATGCTTAAGATTATATGTGTACTTAAACGGAATTGTTTCACTCACTCTCCAGTTAACTAAATAGATCATGTAAATAATTCATAATAGTATCTTAAAAGCTTAGACAGCCTACTAATACTGTGTTCATATTAAATTCATTTATGATTAATTGTCATTTTTAAAAGAAACTACAAAAGTTTCTTTCAGACTTCTGTTGCTTTTGGTCTCCCTGGTCTAAAACATACCCTTTGGTTGGCTGAAGGGAGACCTCATCAGCACTGAGTGTATGAAAAGATTATATAATTGAAATAACTCACATCTGTTTCTGACAAAGCCACAGCATCAGTACAAGGCCCGATTCTCTCCCGGAAGTGATAAATCTGATTGCTTTCGATGTATTTAATTTTTGCATGAATCACAGGAACGGGTATTGCCTGTGCCTTATTAGATGTACAGCTTAATAAGGCATTATCTGCAGCTTTTCATCAGTTCAGTTCGATTAAGAACCCAGAGAAGTTCTCTCTGGAGTGTAAGGGCAGTTTACTTCTTAGAGAGCTGTAATTTAATGTCAGATCTGTATGAAAGTTTAATTGGCCATCAATAAATGGCCTTTAATTGGACTGAGTCACTTCAGTGTCCACCAAAGGATTACTGACACCAGGAAGGTGTGGATTCCGACTACAGCTGGATCTTTAAGAATGTGGGGTTTGTATCAGAAGTAAGTTTGGGGGTCAGACCTTAGATTATCTTTATAAATATGGAATTTGGAACGCTAGGTGGCTGTGCATTTGCTCTCTGTTTTGTTCATTCTGAAAGTCAGCCCTCAGTTAATGTATTTCTCATGTGGAAACATATGTTTCTGGAACTATACCAGGTATACTTCACTCATTGGTGCCATTGACTAAACAGCAAAGACCATTCCATGTCTGCTTTTGGAAGTGATGGAAACTAAATGATTGGCAACCTTGCTTGTAGTTGCAGTGCATAAATACACATGTAAACATACACGCACATGGCCACACACATATACACATACAAACACTCTAATGAACATATTCAGACACAGATGTGCATGTTTGCATGCATATGAATATATAAAGATGGATGCACGCACAGTGTCAGAATCCAAGACCATACTGCTCAGTGTTTGAGAGGTGTTAAATTATCAGGTAAGAACAGGTGTTCTGGAGTCTCAGTCTAATTTGAGTCTCAATCAATCTCCATTAGCTGTTGGCGATTTTACAGCTATCGACCGACCAGAGAGAGACCGAGAGAGGCGTCCTTTGTTATTCACCTCCTCCACACTCTGCCCCCCATTCCATCCTGTCTGAAAGCCCATCATCATTTTAAAGCTTCTCTAGGTTTTCTCATTTTAGAAGGCATCACATTTCAGAGCACACTCCATCAGATAAAATGGATAATAAACTGCACATGTGCCATATCTACTTGTGCCTTTGGCAGCATCATAAACTAAAAGAAATTATGTATATGTGTGTACGTGTGTATGTGTATGTAAAAAAAAATACAAACGCACAGAAATTTAAGATCAAATCTGATTAGAATTCAATCTGAAATGCATTGAGTTGCAATAAATACAAAAAAGGATGTCCAAATATCTGCCTATGCCAATCAGTCCACATATTCAAGAGACCTATATTGGGTGGCATTTATTTCCTGGGGAGTGTATTTGGTCTCCCACTGTCACATAAAAAATGTCTGCCTATCTGTGAAATACATGAAAACACATGTTTTAGAATGTGCAATAAATCTTGCAAATGTCATTTAGCTTCAAGAAAAAAATATCTGTAAACAGCACATTATCTGTGCCCTCCCACACCTCCCCCAGGAATCAATGAGAGCCATGATTAAGATATACATCAATTGACAATGAAACCTTATTCTAGCTGCAGCACCAGACCAAAATGAAATATTTTCTTGAATCCTAGAAACAGAGAGCTCTAGCTGAGCTGTATCTTAGAAAATGAACACCAGTGATGGAAAGTGTATTTCTCTGGGGGTTTATATCAAAATGCCGCTTTCTTCCTGGCTGCTGTAAGGCCAGCCAATCATGTTCATTTTTTATTGCAAAGATAATGGCAAGGCAGAGAGATCATTATATAAGCATATATATGGTGAGCAAGGGAACTCTCATACAATCTCACACAAATTAATAGAGATCAGTCTCCAAAATCTGGGACTTTGAGATACTCCCACATCATGTGGAGAAAAGTGCAGAGTTCCCTGAGGGCAGAAGGAGCAATGGGGATGAGGATTGAGTCGTATCTGATGAAATTTCTGAGGTGTCAGATATGATCTGTGGGCAAAATTGTAATGGATCATCTGATGATTTTGGTTTCTGGATGGTAATGTGTTCTAATGCATGACAGTCTCTCCCAAATAATCTCATTGGTTAGCAGTGAAATATCTCCATAGCGTGTTAAAGTTTCGACTGGTGGTCTTAAAGGGTGAGATGTATGTCTTTGAGACCAACTCCTGGTTTTATATTCAATGTCTAACATTTTGTTAAAAAGGTGCACTGCCAAGTCCTGCCCCAAAGGACACCATAAAACATGTAGCGATAAACATGCCTGTAGATAACAAAAGAAGTACCACTTCTACTAAATCATGAGTGAATGTTCTTTCACAAAATCTGTTTTGCATCTGTTCTTCCCCTGTCACTTCCTCTTGATTACTGTAACAAACTCCACTTTTGCGTTTCTAAGTTTATTTGGAGTGGCAAATGCCTCCACATAAAATGCTCCACTTATGTTCTTCGTCCTTTCTGTATCAATTTATTTTGAAGCTGATGTCGCTTTGGTGTTCCATAGAATGCTTTGCTTGGGGGTGTAAGTCTGGAGACCATTGGCTATGTTATCCGACACGGTAATATTGAGCCACATATCAAACCTGATTTACGTACGTAAAACTTGCACCACAAATTGCGACCTGATAAGGGTATGTTGATGTGTTCGCAGTCTGTGTGAAATGAACGTCTTATTTACTAAGGCTTCAGCTAATAGCACCATTAGTGAATGGGATTGCTTACTAATCGCATTTGTGTTGAACGAGCTTAAGGCACTGTTAAACTCCGTTAGTGAGTTGAATATCTTGATGTATACACGTTGGCGTAGGATATGCTATCACCGGTGTCCATAGAGCACAACTTACGGACGACGCAAAACAAAATGCAGACAGTGATAGTCCAGCTGTGGCAGCACTTGTCGATTGAATGAGTCCAGATGCCAGAGAGTGTAATGTTGCAAGGCGCTTGACTACTGCCAGGATGTAGTCCACTACTGGCACTTCTCTTCTGCAGTCTCTGATTTTACGCACATGCTCTTCCGCATTCATCATGTAACGTTCGGTGCGTGCATCATCAAATTTGAAAACATGACAGGAATGCCACACCTGAAACCACCAGTGGAAAACAGCATATAGAGGAGTAATTTACAAACATAAACACATTGAATCGATATGGCAACAAAAATGCCATCGTAAGAAGGTGCACTATATGGCAAAAAGTATGTGAACAACTGACATCCAACATCTCATTTGTTGTTGACCAAAATTATGGGCATTAATATGGAGTTAAACCACCTGCTGTAACCTCCACTCTTCTGGGAAGGAATTTGCTTTCATTCAGCTGAAAGTGCATTAGTGAGGTTGGAGCACTGATTGAACCATTAGGCCTGTCTTGCAGTTGGCTTTCCACTTGATCCCAAAGGTGTTGGATGGGGTTGAGTTTAGGGCTCTGTGCAGGTTCTTCCGCATCATTCTTGACAAAACCATTTCTATATGGCCCTCGCTGTGTGCCTGGGGGCATTGTCATGCTGAAACAGAAAATGACCTTCACCAAACTGTTGGGGAAGCATAGAATCGTCTAGAATGTGACTGTACGCTGTAGCATTAAGAGTTGTCTTCACAGAAACTAAAGGGACTAGCCCTAAACCATGGAAAACAGCCCCAGACCAAGGGGTGTCCAGATACTTTTAGTCTTATACAGTGTATCAAATGTGTTATTTTTTAATATTAAAAAATTATAGATTGATGCTTTAAACAGATTTAATATTTGGCTCTATAATTTAAACAATTACTGTTTGGTAGTCAGCTGAAAGCCTTGCCAAAACAAAAGTTAGATGGGAACATTTCACCCCAGTATTCCATAATCCTGTTTTGCAGCTGGCTTTAACCTAGATGTCACATCAAAAACAAAACCTGGAATGAATGCAAACAAACCTACTCTGGACCAAATACGGGTTAAGAGGTTAACAATGATACCCTACAGTGTGCAATTTACAATAAAGTCCAAATATATTAGTACATTCCTTTAGGTTAATGGGATATATTCACACAGACCATGACTTATTTTGGCTGCCTTTTCTATAGAAAAACGTAACATTGAGCTGTTACAAAATATTGTAGCATGGTGGGAAATTGCAGGAGGGGCCAGCGGGTTGTGGATTTGGTTCACAGCACAAATATTTTATGTGTTTTGAAAGTAGATGACAGTAATATGTCATGTGTGAAATGTTTCTGGATGATTGGTGAACTTTAACCATCTCTTCAACAGAAATATGCCAAATACACAGAACTTTATTTTCTATTTTTAATATTTGATGAAAGTAACAAGCATTTCTTAACAGAGGTTCTTATAGAATAGAAACAGGCTGTCTTGAGTTGCTAGTTGCTAGTGTGATGATCAGGGGACGTTATTGAGTCAGTAGGGCATTTATAAGTATTGCTACACTCTTTTTTCTGTACCCCATCCCATCTTCTTGTTCTTAGCAGGTTGTCAGTTCTGTGGTGGTTATTTACAGCCTCAACACACAGGCTCTGGGGGACACACTCTTTCAGTCTCCCTGAAAGCCGGCTGTTTGTGCAGGTGGTCGAAATGTCGACAGGAAGTGTGAAAGCTTGAAGTGGCGGAGATTTGAGAAAGCCGCCCGCCTGTATCTCCAGTTTAACACCTCGGGTAGTGCAACAGACTCAGGTTAGCACCTACCGTGTAAAGCAGGCTTAGTTTGACTACATCCATGACAATTGAAACCAATGAATCAGATTCATTTATTTATTAATCCTTTAAAAAACTGTCCAGTAGAATGTAATGCATTTTCAATATGTTAATCATGGAATTACAATTTTACAATTTTGTTATTTGGATGATGCTTTTAGCCAAAACAACTTACAAATGTGTTTTCCACATGGTAAACAACAGCAACAGAGCTTGAGATTAATAGAAAACCTCTCATTTACATACTAATCTGGAACCTTCCTTGGGGTCGCAGCTATGTTCATGGGAAGAAACTATGGAGGTAAGTTCATAAATACATCTGTGAGAGTAATGTAATCTCCTTGCATAACACTGAGCAACACATATTCTACACATAGAGCACTCAGAGTAATTTATTCTTCTACAGACCTCCTCAGGGAGGTGATATTCTCCAGTCCAAGTAGAACCCACAGGCCCATTACATGAGCTCTCATTATAAACTAACAAAGACTGTCAGAATCCAACTGCTTTGACATCAGATTTAGGACCTTCCAAAGCAAGAAATACCAGCCTCTATCCCACATGACACCAGTGCTGCCCTCTCTGCCGGAGTGCATCTGTGTTCTAGAGGAGGACGCTGTGATTTTTAAACCTTGCCTGCTCCTCTCTGACTGTGACACTGTGCCAGAAAGAAAAACGAGCCTTTCCCTTACCCTTTCCATCTCTGTCTTTATTTTCCTCCCTCCATTCCTTTCTACTGTGCCTCTACCCCATTTCTCACCATTGCTATCTCTGTCTTCTCTCTACATTTTTTTCACTCCTACTCCACATTCTCTTTTTTTCTTTCCTGGGTGCAATTGATTTTTAAGCCATGTCCAGAGAATACTTTCATTTTACATCTTTACATCATGCACTTTTAGTGTCTGTTCATTATGTGGCTGTTTTGAATGAGCACTAATGATTTGATACTGATTTCCATTGTCAGTCAGTAGGTCGTTTTACCTCTGCATGAAGCTTGTGTATGAAAGTCCTGCTCTCTCCTCCAGGTTAGTGATCGGCTGGACCGATATTGCTGTGGGTTTGAGCCAGACCCCTCTGAGTCCTGTGTGGAGAACCTCCTACATGTGAAGTGCAGAAGCCCGAAGGACCTGGTGCTTGTGCACATTCTGGTATGGCTGGTATCACCTACACACATTCTGTAGGAGGCAGAAGCGTGTTGTAAGGCACATGGCTATGCAGAACGGCTGAATGCACACACATGCATGGTCCACACTGTGTGCTGCGCTGGTTAGAATCTCCACTATTGAGTTCAGTGATGCACCAGTAATGTGTGGGAATGCATCTCACCTGGAAGTCAAGGATGAGTGTATGAGTGTGTGCACATATACCTACTGTTCTCCAATTTCTCATTGTCCTTGTAGTTACTGTTTTTAGTGCTAGCAGTGTTGTTAGGCACTGGGGTTTGTCTTAACGCTCATTATAAAAAAAACAAGCTGCATGAATGTGCTCATATTTTATAGTTGTGCAATGTTGTGTACACTAAAGGCTTTGGCTTGATGGCATAATACATACACCTAAAATCTGAAAATTTCAGACTCATCCAGCCCTTTCTGTACACTCTGTGTAGTGGCATAGAATGATTTATGAGCAAACTCAAAAGTGTGAGGAGTCGGCTCCTTAAAAGTGCTGGATCTGTGCCCACAGCTGATCCCGAATCGCTGTAATTACTCTCTGCTGTGGAGCTGCAGACCTGACTGCTTCATGTGCAGTCTGTAGAGAATGGAGCACAAAGCTGCACTTCAGTTAAAATGGCTCCTTTTGTCTTCCAGACCCCCAGTGACTCTCTGGTCTCAGTTTGATATTAAGCTGGTCAGACACTTCATACAGATCATGTTGCTTTATAATACTAGAGCTGACCATTAGGTGGAGATACACACTGACCTCACTTCAACTCTTAGAAACTGGGGATGAAGAGGGAGAGACGGGATAATCTTTTCTGCCTCCAAAGCACCCGTGGACATGCTGGTCAGCCTGTGCGTCTGTCACAGGTGAGGAAGGCTGACCCATCCAGGCTGGTGTTCATCGACAACGCCGGCAGGCCCCAGCACCCACATGACAACCTCAACTTGCGTCTGGTCGAGGGCATCAAGGAGTAAGTGTGGCTCACTCTACCCACTACAAAAATTGCTACTGCTACTCAGTTTTTTTGGTCTCAGGTTACTTTGAAGCATAGCCCTGTGGATGGAAATCTATGTAGAGACCCATGTTCTACCATCAATATCCTGAGTAATTTTGCAAAGTAATTGATGTAGTTATACAAAAAAAATGCCTAAATCCTGTTTTGGGAAGGGTATGGCATGAATTTGTAGTGCCTAATTCTGTGACTTCTTTATTCCACATTTAGTGAGGCTTATTGCTTTCCTAGAGTCTTGTTGGTACTTCATACATATTTCCCCACAGATGCAAGAGCTCTGTCTATTTCACAGCAACATAAAGTAATCACATGAAAGTGTAACTAGTAAATAGGTAAATTAATGTACTCATAAATTAGTACTGAGTAATAATACACTATTTGTATGGGTTTAATTTTGGAGGAGTCATGATAATGATTGATTAGAATATTTCGTTATCCCCATGGGCAATCTTTTCTAACAGCAACATTTACATGCGGTGGTTGAAATGATAATTAGCAATAAGGCACATACTCATATTTCTTATGCTGGGATTCATTAAATGAGCAAACATTAAATTATTTTAAAAAACAGGGGCTTTGAATTGAGCAGGGTATCCTTAATGTATTTTGGGAGTTTTGATGTGAGACTGTAAAAAGTAGGAAGAGAGTATGCAGATGAATTTCATATGAACAATCTTGTCTGATTTATCATGCCTGGCCACAGTAATGGAAATGGTGTTGAGTTCACTAACTCATGGGCAAATTAGGTCTTGACTTTGGATCAGGCTTGCGAGCATTGATTTGCCTAATGTAATTATGGTTAATAAGAAATCGCCTGCATCATGGATTATAAACTCACATGGAGAGTATTCTCCACTCAAACACACCCTCTTTCCTATGTCTGAATAAAGATCTAAAACCCAAGTTACACAGTATGCACGTTTAAATCCCATAAACCGGCTGGGTTCATTTGCATAATTACTTTTAGTAAATACCCTGCTAAACCGACAACTTGCATGTATAAGTCTTTGCAAATGGCAAACTCAATACATCTAGTAATGTAAAACTGTTTTTTGTAATACTTTTTTGTAAGACTGTTTAAACTGATTGCAACAAGGATTAATCTTCATGTATTAATTTAGATTTAAAGGGTGAAGCTATGCATTCTAAGCTATTTCAGACAGCAGCATACCTCCTAATTTATTTTATTTTAATGAGTGTATGCAAACATGTTATATATGAAGAAAACTTGTCTCTTCACTAAATCCTAAAGAAGAAAATGCTGCAATATGAATGTGAACATTTTTTGCCACAGCAACTGTTCATTCTAATATAGACCTTTAAGCCATGTTCTAGAGATTACCTTTACCTCCTGCCCTATGGTGTGTTTGTACTTTTCCCTTACCTTTACCTGCTCTGTGGTGTGTCTGTGCTTTTCCCTTACCTTTACCTGCTCTGTGGTGTGTTTGTACTTTTCCCTTACCTTTACCTGCTCTGTGGTGTGTCTGTGCTTTTCCCTTACCTTTACCTGCTCTGTGGTGTGTCTGTGCTTTTCCCTTACCTTTACCTGCTCTGTGGTGTGTCTGTACTTCTCCCTTACCTGTACCTGCTCTATGGTGTGTCTGTGCTTCTCCCTTACCTTTACCTGCTCTGTGGTGTGTCTGTGCTTCTCCCTTACCTTTACCTGCTCTATGGTGTGTCTGTACTTCTCCCTTACCTTTACCTGCTCTATGGTGTGTCTGTACTTCTCCCTTACCTTTACCTGCTCTATGGTGTGTCTGTGCTTCTCCCTTACCTTTACCTGCTCTGTGGTGTGTCTGTACTTCTCCCTTACATTTACCTGCTCTATGGTGTGTCTGTGCTTCTCCCTTACCTTTACCTGCTCTATGGTGTGTCTGTGCTTCTACCTTACCTTTACCTGCTCGGTGGTGTGTCTGTGCTTCTCCCTTACCTTTACCTGCTCTGTGGTGTGTCTGTGCTTCTCAGGTTTCCAGAGAAGGCAGTGGCCGTTTTGCAGTCGGGCTGTCTGGAGAGCATGCTCCTGCGCTCTCTCTACACTGACAGGGAATTCTGGGAAAGTCGGGGGGGCGTCCTGGGACTTCGACCCCTCATTCATGTGCTACAAAAGAGAGGAGAAGTGCTGCTCCGCCACATTCAAGACAAGAAACTGCGAGTCAGCAGGGACGCCTGACCCTCGAGCCGTAGCACTGGGACCTCCCACTCACAGGGGCATACACCTCTTCTGTTGGGAGCCTCTCATCTTTACAAAACCGAGGGACTGCTCAATAGAAAAAACAGCAGTTTGCTGATGTGGGTAAAATGTGAGGTGCAAATTTTTCAATTTAAATTGATCAGTCTCCCCTTTCATCCCCAGCTCTTCATCTAGGAACAGTTTCATGACTTGGGGAAGATGCCTCATTTCAACAGCACAGAGGCTTTGAAAGCCATCCACTTAATTATGTGCTTAATTGAATTGGATTAAACCTTGACCTTGATATTGAGACGATGGAGATGCGAAGACGTTTATAAGCATGCTGATTTGCAGTCATGTCCGCATACCAGATAGGGATAATTGTATGACACATGTTTAAGTCTTTTTGTACTTTCTGTATATACTGCATTTTTATGATATTTTTATCAAGAATTTTGAGTCTGCATCACTGCAGGTTGCACAATGATTAGTCTGAACATACAGTGCCCTGCAAAAGTATGGGAACAGTATAGTGAAATTAGTTACCTTTGCTATATATTTCAGGCGTTTGGATTTGAGATCAAAAGATGAGTATGAGACAAAAGTACAGACAGTCAGCTTATTTGCATGCATAAATGTTTTACCATTTAACAGAAACTTGTTTTTAACTGTTATATAAGTTATATAGTATATTGCAGAACTAACAAATTTCTCTCTAGTGTTCACTTACATTTGGAGGGCACTGTAGTTTATGAACTTTTCGGCCATTTGTCTTTCTTGGGTTTCAGATTCCTTTGTGCAGTATATTTTCCTTGTACATTTTTGAAAGACTCTGAATCCCAAAATATCTGTTTGAGCACTTGTTGAGAAATATGGATGATTTTTTTTATAGGTTAAATATAAAATGACAACAAACATGCAAAGCAATTCGAAAAAATTACTGGAAATATAAACAACGCCATCATGTCTATACTTTTTGGAACCCTGTAAGACAGGAAAAAGTACATGGTGAAGCAATGTATCCACCATTTTAAATCAGATTGAATGCCTTTGCAAAAATGTATTGTCTGGAGGGAAATGAAAATAAGAAAATAGGAGTCAATTAAATGCACATTTTATAATGTAGAATTAGAATTTTCATACAGCAGACCCAGAGCTATGTTCAGTCACCCAATAAAGCCTCACAAAAAGTGATTGACCAATAAAGTCCAACAAAGATAGCTCCGCCTTAACAGATTCCTCATGCTGCCAAATCACACAGCTAACAATAAGCAATTTACATTGATGTTCTGAAAAGTTTAATATTTAAAAATGACTATAAAATATACACTCACCGGCCACTTAATTAGGTACACCTTGCTAGTACCAGGTTGGTCTTCTGCTGCTGTAGCCCATCTGCTTCAAGGTTTGACGTGGTTTTCGTTCAGAGATGCTTTTCTGCATACCTTGGTTGTAACGAGTGGTTATTTGAGTTACTGTTGCCTTTCTATCAGTCTTTTCTAACCAGTCTGGCCATTCTCCTCTGACCTCTGCCATCAACAAGGCATTTTCGGCCAGAGAACTGCCGCTCACTGGATATTTTCTCTTTTTCGGACCATTCTCTGTAAACCCTAGAGATGGTTGTGTGTGAAAGTCCCAGTAGATCAGCAGTTTCTGAAATACTCAAACCAGCCCGTCTGGCACCAACAACCATGCCACGTTCAAAGTCACTTAAATCACCTCTCTTCCCCATTCTGATGCTTGGTTTGAACTTCAGCAGATCGTCTTGTCCATGTCTACATGCCTAAATGCATTGAGTTGCTGCCACGTGATTGGCTGATTAGATATTTGCGTTAACGGGTGCAGTTTGCAGCTGAACAGTTGTACCTAATGAAGTGGCCGGTGAGTGTATATATATAAAGGTAACCTTCCATCAGCCTACTTTAGGATGGATCAAATTTCCATTGTGATGCACGGTTATATTTTTTTAATTTCCAAATGTAATGATCAAATGTAATCATTGGCTCCACTAACTGATAAGCCAAACTAAATCAAAAGCACATACCTATTGGAACCACAGATGGTTGTATTAGACAATTCTCCATGATACTTTTTTCACAAGCACTTGTAGTAGAAATCATAAAAGATTTCACCAAAGGAATTTGACTCTTGGCTTGGCTGTAAATTTTGTGTTTTCTCTGAAAACCGAACAGCTGTTAAACTTAAGAGCTTCCTTTCTACTCTTCTGACTAAAGAGGTGGATCATAGGCAGGCTTTAAGCCTCATTTACTGGTTTCCTGCTGGCACCCCAAGGCCTTCTGTGTTCTGTGATCAAACTCCAATTAAATATTTGAAAGTTTCATTAAGAGATTTTCACACTTTTCACATCCTTCTCAAAGTAAATTTCACAGTTTAGCATTAATTCATAATTTATATAATTACAGTTACTGCTATGCTATTTTTCCTGTAAGCATGCTTAGATGTTTTAAAGTTCAGAAAATGGCTAACTCCATGATATATAAAATAATTTATGCTTGTCAGAAATCAGATGTTATCTTCCAGCCAAACTTAAGATTCTCAGATTTATGTCTTTGAATTTGTGCTTGAATTGTTTGGTCACTACATACTGTATCTCATACTGTAGCTCTAACTAACATTTTATAGCTGTGTTTCTTGTTTGCAGGTATCCTAGTCATCTGGGACTGGGATACAAGTAAATTCTATGAAAGGTTTTAGCATGCTGAAAACTGACTGACGGCTTATAGGCACATGAAAAGCAACTCATAAGGACCTGCCACTCAATGTGATCTATAAGGTGGTAAGCAATAGACAGCTTCAGACATGTATATACTAAATTGCAAAGGAATGGTAGCGAACAGCTGCTGAAAAACTGCAGTGTTATAACTGCCGTGTGTGTTCCAGGTGGGAGACTGGAATCTCCTACCTCCTCACACTGAAGAGGATGTTATCATCTGTCACGTCTTCTTTATTTTGTTTTCTTCCATCTCAGTTTTATGTAATCTATGAATGGACTGTAACTCTTGCAGTGAAAATGAATGATTTGATAATGTCAGGACCTGTGTTCTCACGTATGTTCTTTGCTACAGGGAATTCTATACAAACCAAGCTTACGCAAGCCTGTTTACTCCCTGCCATTGCCTGATCAGAGAGAGAAATTATGGTTTTCTGAGATTGTGATTAATGTTTTGATGATGACTGTGCAACATCATATTTTTGTTGATTTAAATAATGGTTTGAGGATTTAATTATGAAGTGGTCTCCTTCCTTTAATTTTAAGTTTTATTTTAGCATTTGGTATTTCAATTTTGGCTGATGTTTTATAAGGTACAGTACTGTATTAAAACCATGTGCATGAAGATAGGTTAGTGTTTTTAGTATTGTGCTGATAATTTTAATACTTCCTGAATATTTGTGTCATATTGACAAAATACATAAACCTAATTGTAAATGCAATGCTTTTGTCTGGATTTCAACTGTCGTGACCTGGGTTCCGTGACTGATGCCATGTTATAGTTGATGAGAAGCTTCCCCCAACTAACAAGAGATTTACAGACACAGCCCAAAATTTTACAGATTGCACCTTTCCAGTTTGCATTATTTGCTACTCTAATAAACTCAGAATATTCATTCCTTAGTCTAGTGGGTATTTATACGGAAAAGCAAGGAGCCTGTTGTACATTGACAAAAATCTTTCACACAATTCCAAATTCACACAAATCCAGTTTTTTCTTTTCATTTGTTTTTGATTTGTATATTATTCCTGGATTGTGTGTGATGTGATACTCAAAGCATTTGTGTTTGTTGATGTTATGGTGCAGTAGAGCAAAGCTCATTACCAAACTGGGAACTTAATTATGCTGAGATCTAAACGAGCACATCACATGGGTCCCTTGGCAACAGTAGGAAATATCACTTAGCCAGTCACGGGCCTGGCACGCAAGGAGAGCATCTGCTGAGCCTGTGGCAGAACAGGGAAGCCTACCCTGTAATCTCTGTGTTGGCCTCCATCTGGCCAATCTGAGGAGAGAAATATTCTTCCATTTGCAAAATGCATTACCCTTTCATTTCATTCTTCCCACATACTGCTTCTTTATTATTTTCCATTCTGCATTCTGTTTTGTACCCAGAATCTGATTGGTCAATCAGTTCTCATGGTCTGCTTGCCAATTAAATATCCAAAATTAGAGAGGGAGTGAAATATAGTCTGTAATTCCAAATTCTTGGTCTATGATTGAGGCTGAACATTTTGTGTTGTGTTGGGCATGTACGGCAGTGGCACAAAATTAACCAGGATCAGCTAAATGAACTCAAACCTAAGCCCAGCCATTCTTTTCAGTCAGAACTTCCACCTGACACCTATTCTAATCAATTCTGCGCTGAACTACAAATTGATTATCACAATGAATTTTAAAGTAAAATGTACAGCACCATATTATTAGCTGGGGGCTGTGGTATAATTGTTCTCATTGGTTTGATTTTCGATGATTTTATTTTTCAGCCTGGAACTCAGCAGGAGTTGGGAGTACCTCTCTGAAGGTAAAAATTTCACTGGATCTGTATCGCTGGCATGCTGAGGGAGTGCTTGTTGATATGAGCTTAGCCAAATGATGGGTGACGGTCTGCTTTTACTGAGAATGAAGGCCTTGCTGGGCCTGCAGGAAACTGTGGCTGAAACGTGGCAGTGCGTATGTCTTTAATTATATATCAGAACAGGAATGTGCTTCTCTCACCCTGATGTGGCTTTGCTGCATGAACGTTAAGCAAGATGAGAGATGGAAAGATAGGAAGACCAGAACACGATGAACAGTGGTGGCCCCACTTACTGGTTCCTAGCGAATAATGGACAGCCGTGACAGAATGTTCACATGCTCTAGAGCTGGGCCTGTGTTCTTCAGACTTCATTTGGTCCTGGTTTTAGTGCTGTGTTAACTGCCTTTCGCTTGGTTGCTACTGTGTTCTCAGATTTCTATCAGACAGCTTAAAGGAAAAACCCCAAGAAAGAAAAATCTACAGCTGCAAAATTGACACAGTAAGATATGGATAGATCCATAGTCATATGGTCTACAAAAACAGATGGTTATTTACCTGCTGAGCACTAACACCCACTTCTCTCTGTCAGATGACATTTATTAGTTTCAGATTTACTGGCAACCAGGAAACTAAAACGAGAATAAATACACAGTATAGACAAAAACCCAACAGACAAATCCCATACTAAACAGCCACATCATTTCACCTTAAGTGTAGTTTTACCTGAGGAGACTAATCACATGGTTCCTTAGTTGGCTTCAGCACAGAAGTCTTCCAAAGTGTGTTCTGTGAACAAATTCTTTTTCATAAATACAGAGAAATTATTGCTATGAAAGTGATTAGAGTACAAGAGCAAGCATTTGAGGAAAGTAATTATATCTTGGAGCAGTGTAATGTAATTGTATGCATGGACAGATGTGCCCGTTACATCCCCCCAAGCCCCCCTGCCCCCACCCCCACCCTCCACATACACACACAGACACACGCACACTCAGCTGATGTATAAAAGCACAGTACTGGATACTGAAGCCTTGTACCAACCGGAAAATTTTAATCTTATTCAGACGCATTCACAGAAAAGAGAAATTGTCAATATTATCTCTTTTTTCAGTATTGTTTAGAGCCATTGATGTTAATAATTCCCAGTGGCATTACCTACACTCCTCCTACAAGCTGGGTAAACAGAGCAGTTTTTGCTTTGTGTATTATTAGCACTCAAATTCAATTAGTGTTCATAAATAAAGGAACCCAGGCATCTTCTTCGTATTCTGTTCATTTTTTTTGTTCACGTGCGTACCTTATACACGCCTTTTCAAAACTATGAAGTCTAACATGAGTAGTGAAAAATACTTTACAGTTTACCTGCTTGTCAGTGTGAACCTGCAAGTTAAATTTAGCTGTTTGTCTGATGCAGTCATTGATCATTGAAACCTTCACCATCTTAGGGCTTAATCTTTAGCTTTATTGACTCCCACCTTGCACATGGCTCACTAGTCTCTCTGGAAAGAATTCCTTCATCCCAACAGACTTGCCAGTTTGGATGACGTCCATACTGACTGGTTGAAAAGGACTTTACTGGCAAAGATTGTTTTCCCTCTGTAGCTGTAACACAGTGAACGCATCCAAAATCTTCTGGCAGACATTATACATTGCAGTATTACCCACTTCAAAACCTCACAATATGCATCTTCCTGTACTTTTTGTGATGCTGAAGCACCAAAAATGTCCTGTTTGCGTAACTATTCACACAGTATTGCATTTTCACCAAAAAATAGTTCACAAAAACTTCAGGATTCTTGCATTACTAAATACATTTGAAAATGTAGCAGATAAGATAATAATAATAATTCAGACAAAAGTTCACGCATCTGTGACTGCACCACTGGAGGGAGATGGTGGTGTGAGGCAGTTGCATAAGCAGCGCCGTGAGCTGTTATCACTGTTCCGTGAGCCGTGTTCTCTGTGCCTGTTGTTGCTAGCGATTAATTATCGGATTATTACATTAACCTCCCTCCACTGTTCCATACTCTGCATGTAACACAAAGACAGACACCTCCACTGATTTACACCACCACTGTACATAAAATTACCATTTTCAGCCTAATTAATTGTTGTTGAATTGTTGACATTTTCAGGTAATTACTAGCTTGCTATTGGTATGGCTAAGGATCTGGGTGCCAATTTCTGACCTATGAAGAAGGTTGCTTTTTAAATCATAAAATAAAAATTATATTAATTGATGTTTTTAAAATCAAACCCAAACGCATTGATCAAAGCCTTGGTTGTGAAACTACCAGACTGATGAAGGAATGTTTAGGGACCTTCTATAAATACATCAATGTACCAAGAAACACACACATCTGGTCTAGCAGCTCCACTGTATATACATTTAAATTCTAATCAAGACAAAAATAACCTTGGATAACAGCTGGAAATAAAAATGCACACAGAATGAAGCTGATTGTGTTATTGAAGTTATTGAACATAATACACAGCTATTCCACACAGTAAGCTGTGTACCTCCATATACACGAATGATTATTCATTTAAAATGCTACCACAAAACATGTATACCCCTGACCATCAAAAAGTTTTCCCAAATATTGCCTAGGAATAATTCAGCGTACCCCTGGATTAACACGAAGCATCATGCACATATGTCACGACACAGAAATCCCCTCCAACACATTAATTATTGACACAGGCGAAGGATCCACATGACCTTTAATGTGATGTAATATTCTTTGGGAGAGGGATAAAAGACGGAGAAATCTTCAGTTCACTTCACAGAAGAGATTTCTCTGAGTCAAAGTGAGCTGAGCTGTTGTGGGAGAACGCAGCAGAACATTGTCTGAGAAATCCACTGAGCATCCCTTAACCCTGTAGCCTGCTCAAAGAAGAAGGGCCGTGGATCGTATAGAATGCACCGTTTTCATTTCAAAGACTGGCAAACATTTCTGTCTCTCATACAAGTCAATGAGATGTGACCCTGACTTCAAACACGCACAGATTAACCTTGCTTTCCTGCTCACAGCTCTGGCTTCTTTCAGCAACTACAAATGCCAATTAACAGGGCTCTGAGTCACCACTGGAGTCCAGCCCCCGGCAGAAGTGTGATGTTCAGTATGGAATAAGAATCTCATTCTCTCTACAGGCTGGCACTAACAGAAGCAATGATCCATTGTTGGTACGAATGGTTTCAGGTGTTTTTGGCAATGTGCAGGGGCCCCATTTATAAAAAAAATGTACTGGAATTTAAACTTCAATGTAATCTTAAGATTGTTTTGCAAGTTGTGCCTTTGCTCGATTTATAAAAAAATAACTGAGACCTTAATTAAGTCGCTTAGAATGGTTTAAAGTGGTGTATCTGTCTTACATACCTGTGATATATAAATCTCAAATGAACTTCAGTTTGAACCCACATGAACATGCTTGCCAATTTTCTCAAAATAAGGTTGCATTTCAACATTTCTTGCACTCTCTATACCTAAAATTGACTATCAATTAAAGTTTATTCTTGAAGTGTGCACACAGCCCACTTTGGGGATTTGTGTGCATTCCTCATTACTAGCAGGTTATGCAGACTTATGTCTAATACACATTTAGAGATATGATCATATCCTTGTCAAAGTGGAATTTTATAAATAACAGTCATGTTTTCTGCATAAGCCACTACTTAAGATATAATTTGATTGTAAGCCTATTTTAAAAATGAGGCCCCAGGTTTTCTGAGTAGTAATTACCAAAACATTACATTTAAAACACACCCCACCAACACCATGGAAAACAAGAGGAGAGAGAGGAGGATAGTGCGGTAACAAGGCCTGACTACTGCACAAAAGAGCTCAATACTGCCCCCTTCAGGCATCTCCCATTCTCTCCTCTCTGAATTGCATCCACCACAGAGGAGAGCATTGAACTACGATGATCCCTAGCAGTAATGTTACTGAACACTGGAAAATTGATTTGCTGCATAAAATGTACAATTTTTGCTGTTATGTAAGGTAAGGCGATCAGAGAATCTGGTAAATATCTTATTTCATACTAGCCACCATTTATTTATTTATTTATTTATTGGCGTGCTGAGTTTAAAATAATGTTCAATTCATTTTTGATGCCAATGGTTTTATGTTGTACCAGGCCGTAATTTTGTGTTTTTAACATTTTTGTTGTAGGAACCTCATTATTATATCGCCGAATGACTAGTAAACAATAAAATATCTAGAATAAACCAAAATAAACCAGATCAATTTAAATTTTCTATAGTGCCTGAATAAGGATACAACTTTTTTTGCAGATATCGGTGCATATAATTTCCTTTTTCATTATGATTTTCCCTCTCTAAGAGCACCTGTGATTGTTCTGGACACCCTACGGAGCTTCCAGTACAATACATTTTTCATGCAAGCTGTTTGTAATTGCTCATCTCGCCGTCATAAAGAGCTGCCATCTCTCTCCCTGGTCTGGCTGCTGTTGCTATCCTGCTCTCCCCCCCACTCTGCTCTGAAGAGGCATGTGTGGGCATGTCTGTGCATCGACTCATTGACAGTGTGCATGCCTACACTGACATATCAAAGAGGACATGTCTGTGGATACTGCTGCTTAACGTTGGATTCTATTCAGGTGGAAAGCTGCCCCGTGGTACGGAAAGCAGTTGTTCAGCTGACAGAAGCTGCCAACACCAGGTGCCACACATTTCACTCCCAAATCAGCCATCAAAACTATAACTCATCAAAATCAAATCTTTGGTGTGTCGCTTACGGTTTGACCTTCTCCATCCATCTTTGCTCGGAATGCTTTACACTCCTTATGCCCGTGCTCTGAAGGACCTCTCTTTCTCCCCCAGCTCTGAAGGCTCTCTCCCCTTCTAAAATTGCTCTGAATTACTCTGAAAACGTCATCTCGCTCGTCTTCACCCCATGCTGAATCCTATAGAGCTGGTCTATTTGTGACTGACAGGGCAGATCTTGTCTCCAGACTTAAACTGGCAGAAAACAACCTGTGAGGAAAGGAACAAGTGGTCCAGGAGAGAGGGAAAAATATGGGGGAACAAGAAAAAAATGTATGGTACAAAGCAACCAAATAGACAAAAGATATTAATTTGAATGCTGTATCCCAAATAAATATGGTTATATTCAAATACTTACTGTGCAATGTGCATATGTTTTGTATTGCCATAAAATGTATGGGATAACAGGCCACTTCTTGTTATGAGTGCTATGTCCATAAAGGGCTGCAATAAGGACACAAGGCAAAGCAATGTAAGGTAAAGATTTCACATAAATCGTTTATGGCTGCTGAGAAAACAAAAGCAGAGTTAGCCATCTATTATTTACTAAAGGTCAATTGACCTATGTTATCGGTTGTAACAACGACCTGAAGTAAACAAAGATTTCAGACTTACATGTCATTACATGGAACAGACTAGATCATATACCAACAGTCTAAGTCATGCATTTTAATCTACAATTAAACCCTTATTTGGACTACATCGTTCTCATTCTCATTCTGTAAGAATGACCTGGGGAATACTACGCTTCGGATTCAGTTTGGCAGTCTGTATCAGCACGATCCTTCTAGCGATTATTTGCAAAAAGCATAAAACGTCCCACTTGGTTAGAGGCAAGTGCTGTGCATTTTTTAATTTACTATGTTCCATGCTGAGGGAAAAACAAGCCGCTTTAGTGTTTGGGCGCCCCGGTATTTCTGCGCTAGCTGTGCAATGGTTTTCCACCACGCAAGAGGACTCTGGTCAACTGCTAGCGACTCTTTCCACGCTTTCCATGCTTAATCACCTCATCGGCTTTACACCATTACTCAGCTATGGTAACATTTTAAAATGCAAAAGCTGAAAAGGTGTCATTCGTGTTAGACTGGAACATGACTGATTTTGAGTGCACACTAATGATAACAAATACACGTATTCAAACGTTCACTTTTACAATTTCACGAAATATTGAAAATTCTAATCTAAATCGGACAGCCCTAGTGTGAAACCATCAATTATTTTATCAAACGTTATTTGGCAAGACTGTTTATACATTTTCTCGGTGAACAGAACATATATATATATATATATTATTTATATATAATAAATATATATAATATATATATATATATATACACACACACATATATATATAACCCAACCAATTAAAATCTTCATTAAGAAAACACCCTTCACAGTCGCAGCTATGGTATGGATAAAAAGAGCTAATTAAAACAGATAAAGCAGATCCGATTCATTCAGTGTAATGATGGTAAAATAACAATGTCATCCAATCCCATGTATCTGCCTATGCCTCCTTTATATAGGAACCATATTTAGGCTTTCATATTTGTTCTTTCAAGAATTAATGAATAAAGATACAATAAGAACATGGCAGACAGAAATCAGAGACAGCTGCAGCACAGTATGTTAAAAGAAATGTGGTTTATTAAATAAATGATCAAAGCATATTTCATAATATACTCATTGTTCTCTTATAATGACAAACACAACTGCTTAGCTTTTCAGTTTATACAGTAGTTAATACTTCATTTTCATTTTTAGCAAATAGATTTCCACACTGTTGGGGGAGACCTCTACACTACCATTCCACATTAAAAACAACAGCGATGGGTTGAACTAAGAGCTTCGATACTGCATCCATCACACATCACTGCTACACCAGAAACCGAAAAATCTTTCAAATTAAACAGTACAGCTAACTGGGAACAGGATTTTCCTCAGCACAGAGATGGGAGAAAACAAAACAACAAAAACATTTTAGGGCCTGGCTACCATCCAACACAGTGCACACTTGTCTGGCTTTCTGTTTGCGCTCGGAGAAAACAACATCAGTTATTTATCCTGAGAGGTACACAGAGAGATTCATTTATTCCACGGACAAAAGCACAGTAAAGATCAAGGTACGTTTATTTGGGTCGGAAAACTTTATATCACGGTCGCAATTGAAGTGAATATGAAGAATGCTCCTAATTACGTATAGAAAATTGGTGGCGCTGGTACATCTTACGTTGTGGCACTAAACAACATTCCACATTTGGGGAACAAGAACTGACAAATTCCAGATGCCCCAATGGAGGCATCACAGTCAAATGAATACAGTGGGGAACTGCCTAGAATTCAGATTCTTCTGCAGTATAAACCGTAAACTGGCCTGATCAACACTTGAGAGTTTGGTTCAGGGAATTAAACTGTTATAGCTACTACTCTGAATTCACAGAGAAAACAGAGAGGGGTAATTATATACTGGTTTTAAACATGGTTGTACCTGCATGGAATGGTAATGGAGATCATAAATATTAATATCAATATTAATAAGCAAATTATGTCCCAGGCTATTTCTGCATCTCAATGGGGGGAGTTCTTTAAGAAAACCTAACAGCGATATATGTTGCTATATAACAGAAAAGTATGTTTTTTCTTTCTTATATTGCCTTTGACAAAAAACAAACAAAAAAAACAAACACATTTTTGGTTAAAAAAAATAAGTTCAGTCATATATAATAAATATTTATTTGCTTTATGGTAAAAATTGGAATTTATATTCTAATGACAGCACAAATGTTGCGTTGCATTTTGACTGAAAAGCAGGGTAATCTCAGTCATCATCTATAATCTAATAAGAGCATAGATGATGTGCACAGTATTATAGTGGCCATATAGTGGAATTTTATCATATCATGCAAAAATCTTAATGGGTAATATTACTGCGAGGCTTCATGATGCCCAAACTGAATATGGAGCCATCATGTGACTCAGACTTAAAATCACTGATTCCTAGTATTTTCACAATGGTGGTTAAAGTGATTGCTTCGCACAAGTCAAAGCTCCTATTACTGCATAAAACACTTCTTCAGTACGTGTAAAGCTTGTTCTTCAGTCGGGCTGAGATAAAAAGTCAGGATTCTGTGTCTGTCAACTGCCTGTTTCACCAGGTGGCAGGCGGCCTGACAGACCCAGCTCCTCTGATCACACAGCCATTTGCGCTTTCCTCTCCAGGCACGGGCCCTGCAGCACTGATGGGTTTTAAATCCACAACCTAAATCTTATCTACATCTCCTCAAACAGCACTGACATTTGCTCATGGACATTTGCTCCTTCCTTCAATGGGCAAACACGCAATTTTCAGAGCACTGACATCCCCCATTCTCACAGAATAACCTTGAAGACAAGATGCACGTTTTACATGAGGACTGTGGGCAGAACACTGCGCTAAATCAGTCGTGTTATCCAGAACGATTTTCACAAAATCACATAATGTACGAAAAATGCAGAATGACACAATTAAAAACACAGACCTTAAAATCATCAAACATTAAATGTACTTTGGTTTCATGGTTTTGGCTACATTATACAAAAAATGAAACAAATGAAACAATGACAAAACTGTACACAACAACAGCATATAGCAAAAACAATACAGCAAAGCCTATATGGAGAAGGTACAATACAGACACGTACAGTTCTAGTCTACTTCTAATCAAATCACTCAATCAGCTCAATAAATCACTCTGGGCAAAAATATGAGACCTAGAAATATAATTATATGCCTGGAACGGACAACTTACCAAAAACCTACATTACATACGAACACAATTCACTTTCCAAATAGGTAAACAAAAAAGTCTTCAGTGCCCTGGACTGATAAATATAAATAAAAACAAAGCATTTAATTCCTCTCAATTATAAATAATTATTTGTAAAACAAGTTGTACCCCCTGAAAAGATGCGCAGACTAAATAGCACTTATTTTAAAGAATCCTATGTCGCTAACTATAGCAGTGCCTTCGGGTTTAGAATCTTAAACAGTTCCTTTTTTCTTTGAGCTTTTCCGACGTGTTCTATATTTCCATAAAACTCCCAGCAGCTAATTTGCATTTCACCTTGTATTTCACCACCCTCTGGAGAGAACCGCATGACCTCCATCTCACAGGCACCAAACACATCACAGAACAAGCCAGGACCTTGGCAACAGTGGGCCAGGCTCTTCTGATCATACAGAGCTACTGAGGCAACAGAACCAACAGAAGGAAAATGCATCTGAGAGTAAGCTTCAGCAGTGTGTCTGGCTGTCTGGACAGAGCTGGAGTTAGTCCCCGTCTTTTTCAACCCTGCAAACAAACCGGCATCAGGTTCTGCACATGAGGACATCTGCAAAAGGGCCCAGAAGTGTTTTGTTGAAGATGCAGCGGACCCACACCAAGTAGGTGGTGAAAGGTTTGATGTTCTCGGAGAAGGTGTAGTTCTGGTGCGGTAAGATGTAAGGCATGTAGGTGTTCTCCCCCTGTTCCTGAATCCATACCTCATACTTCACCTCCCTCACCTTCAGGTACTTGAGGTTCCAGGGGATCTGCCAGGACACGGTCAGCTTGGCCTCGTTGGTTGCCTGGACGGAGGTCTGGCACTTGGGCTCCCTCACCCTGCCTGGGTGGACTGTGCTGGCAGGCCTAGCCCTCTTGGGCCCTGGCCTGGAGGCCAGTCCCTGGTGCAGGGCATCCAGAAGGGAGGCAATGTCCACCTTGGTATCCTGGTAGATGCGGAAAAGCCACTCTGGGTTCCGACAGCACAGGTGTCGCGGCACCTCCTTGCTCTTCATGATACGTTCCTGCTCCTCCTTCTCCAAGTGTGCAATGCCACCCTGATCCCAGGCACGCTCTGGGAAGGTCACAGAGTTCTCCTCCTTGGTGTTCCTCCAGGCCACATACTGCAGGTCCATACCTGGCAGCGAGGTCAGTGTCCTGTAGGGAGCATAATGCTCTGGGTTGACGGCATATGGGTACAGCTCCACCACAGCGGCGCCACGAGGAAGGAAGAGAGAGGTGACCAGCTGGGCCCCATGCATACTGACCAGCATGGACGCCCTGCTGAGGACTCGGACGATGTCCGCAAAGGACTGCTCCTCCAGGGACACGGTGACGACCTTCATCTGGAACTCCTGCGCTAGTGCCAGGATCAGCTCCGCCTCGTTCAGGATCAGCCTGTTAAGAGAGCGGCTGAAGACCACAATATACTCGTCCGTCTTCTCTGTCTGCTCCCCCACCGTCACGTTCAGCTTCTCTGCCAAGAACGATGAAAACTGCCTGATCTCGTTTCCCGACACCAGTATGTTTGCCTTGGGTCCCTGAGGCTGGACGAAGCCATACTGGTACCAGGTGGTCATTTTGGACAGGCCCACATAGGACTTGGTGAAGCACAGGAGCTTGCCGAAGTTCCTCAGCTGCTCCTTGAGGAGCGGCTGTTTACTGCTCAGCAGGCGGTAGAGCTGGAAGTGGGGGCCCTCGCTCCAGCCCTCCATGAAGACCAGCCGGGCCTCTTCATCCAGGTCCGAGTACTGACCCATGGTGTAGAATATGGGCAACAAATCATCGTGAAAGACATGCATGAGGTTATCAGGGTTGAAGCGGTTGAGAATGAGAGCGACGTCAGGAACAAACACAGGCTTGGGCATGAATTTGAGGGCGGCTGCGGGCAGCTCCAGGAAGTTGAAGTACTGGGTGTTGTGGTCCTCCACGGAGGATAGGTCCAGCAGCGCGGGCTGGAAGCGGCGCGGGCCCAGGTTAGGGAGCATGACAGAGGCGTTGCTGTGGAAGAAAACAAACTCCTCAGCCTCGGTGGAGTAGCACAGGTAGTCAAAGCGGCAGACGCGGTCCGTGTGCATCTTGCCCGTGCAGACCATGCGGGTCCCGTGCTGCTGAAGGGCCTGCAGGGCGGCGTGGTAGTCGATGCGTACCTGCGACAGCTCCTGGGACTGGCGCGTCAGCAGCAGCTCCTCCTCCAGCAGAGCGGCGTGCTCGCTCAGCTTCACGTACTTCCACAGCAGCGCCGCCACCACCGACACCAGCAGGCCGTTCAGAACCGCCGCCAGGTTCATCCTGCAGCCCAGAGCTTGCATCATAGCAGGACCCCTGCCCTCGCTTGGGCTTCTGTGCTCATGCTCCAAGGCAGGAGTCACCCTGCACCAATCACAAAGCAAAGAGAGGGGAAAAAGAAGGATGTCAGATGTTCCAGGGACACAACAAAGAACCAATCACAGAGCAAGAGCCGGAATGGTAGAGACAGAAAGTGTGCCAATTGCAGGACAGTTTGAGTAGACATGGAGAGAAGGGTACTAATCAGAGCAAGCAATGGAAAAATGGAGAGAGGGAAGAGAGGTGGCAGCAGCACAAAGAGAGAAAATTCTGTGAGAGATGACTCATGTGAATGTGAAACCTCAAAAAACTGGAATAGTTCCTATTTTTACCACAATCTGAATAAACAAGTTTATTTTAAGATGAAAATAACTGCTGTTAGACATGTTACAGAACAGTAGCCTGCTGCCCAAGCTGAGGCTGAAGGCATAGAAATGAGCAGCTCCACTCACAGCTGAAGATAACGAGGGGAAAACACAGCTGTTGGTGTTTCTGCATAACTTTGTGATATAATGCTGTCAGGCCTGTCGGTGGCATCCTCAAATTTGCAGTCTGGAAATCAACACTTCTCTCTCCTACAAGTTGTTCTATAATGATGCAAAGCAGGAATCTCAATGTGTCAATGTTTATTTTAGGACATGTCTATTTTACATTCAAATGCATGCTTTACTCTGAGCAATGAGCCTAGTATCACAGGTTTAAAGTGTGTACACCTGCTGTCTCCTATGCTGTATAAGGGAGAATGCGTTTAGTCTACCTCAAAATGGCTAAATATGGTTGAGTCAGTAGAACCAGACAAAAAATCTAAAGGGAAGTTTCAAAGGACGTCATGCAGTGAAACAGATCAGAAGGTTATGCAACAGTTTGATTTACCTCTATTATTCCTTGAACAGATCGATTTTTTGCTATAATCATGCAAATAGCAAAAAAGACTAATACAATGAAATTAGCCTAAATGAAAGGCTAAAATGCAACACAGAGCATGACCAGAAGTATGACACTGTCTTACAAAATAGCACAATGTGGGGTAAAAATATGTTCTTTGGCAAGCCCACTGTAAATGATATAAAGGCAGCTACATAACTAGTCAGTCTTTGATATATATCTACAGCGTTAATAAATTCAGTAAGATAAGATTAATGGTTGTCTTACTATTTTTAAAAACATTTCTTTTGCAGGAATGTAGATGAAAACTGACACATAACATCTGTAGATCTCGTTACATAAACAGATATTTATAGCTCAATGACTGGACTGGGATGGGCTCTGTGATATGCCTGCTTTTTCAGATGACACGACCAAACAAGGGACATTTTCCTTCAATAAAGCCCTGAATCGAGTTACCCTGAATCGCCTAATTTTACTGCTGACCTCTCATTACGTGTCACCTTCACAGTGAACTTGGCGATTTTACAAACATTGCATAATGCGTTCCAGGATGAATGTGTGAGTGTTTCCTTCAGAAAGCAGCAGGGTATAACAGTTAAACCAGGCCAGCTACCAAGGTAGAATAATAAAGAATGCTCTGATCTCCCCACTACACAGACAGCAACCCTGACACTACACGGTAGAGTATGGGTAATAATTTCTGGCTACTGGTTTTCATTTACTTTCCCCTTTGGAGGACAAGAAGGTCTATATTCAAAACATGAAATTTGGACCCACGGATGCACACAGGAAATAGTCTCTAAAAGCTGTGAAAAGCAAAAACTCCACACTGGCCTTGTGCAGTGTTTAAGATTCTCAGCATGAACAAATGCTACAAAGCTGAGAACTCCCATTAAGTGCTGAGAAAGCGGACCCATAGAAACCTATTCATCAAGGACAACATGAAAGGGACGTTCTGTAAAACATTTTTGTCCGCTCACTAAAGGTCTACAGTCACACTGTATCTAATAAAGGTGGAAAAGGCGTAAGTTACATGTTATAATTGAACCTCTTATATTTTTAAGCACAGCAGCAGTACATTATGACACCTTAGAGGAACATTTTGGTTCAGAATTTTACTGGTTCACCATGTCTTTCACTTACACAGCCCATCCAGTGGTACATTCCAGGATTTTAACTCATGTTTGCCTTCCCTGTAAAAAACTACCCATTGTGACCACACGTACTCCATAGGCTACTCCTGACACTAGTGCATGCAGTGCACAGAATACAATCCACAACACTGCGGAGCTTACTATTCACACCTGAAGTATAGGCTTTCCCAATATCTGTCACGACAGAGAAATCTCACTGCATTTATGCACATCATTTTTCAGCACAGGACTGGTGACATACCTGTCTTAGGCCTATACGAACTCCCTACAATGGAATAATTATCTGCTGATACGAACAAGGAGAAAACAAACTGCGAAAGCCCTCAGGCTGAATGGAACTGTCAAACTAAAGAGACGCATGCTGCGAGTCTTGAATTATGGACACTCCTTTGTCTGTTATATAAATGTGTATGCATACTAAATAAAAGCCACATGCTACCATAAATATCACAGACTGTGGGTCCTTGTCTCAGATGTCTTAGCAAGTGAGCCCCTGTAGTGCAGAATGTTCAACAAAGAAAAGACAGAAAAGGAGCTCTCCGCATTCTAGAGGAAATTACCTCTACACAGAGAGTACACAGGGCATTCCTCTACGACTCCTGGGAGGATGTAGCTGTGATGTTCATCTCCATGGCAGAAACATCATCTAGCACTCATGTCCTTGTTTTTCTCTGTTGAGACTGATGACTTGTGAATTCATCCCAGATAACCACAAACACTGCTCACAGAAAAAAAAAAAAAAAAAAAAAACTCAATACACGGGAAGCTCACACAAGCACAAGTGTAATCTACAGGGGCACACCTCTACCACTAAAATGGGAGACATCTCCCATTTTCCATAAAGAAAACTTTGGATGATGTTTCTAATGTTGTGCCCTGTGTGAATAATATTGATCACCATATTTAAAAATTAAATGTATACATTAAAGAGAGAGGGAGGAAGAGACAGAGAGTTAGAGAGCGCATGAGAAAGAGAGAGAGGGAGAGCAAGGGAGCGAGACCCTTTAGACCTCATCCATTTATAAAGCCTTCAGTCTTTATCATCAAAGGCATGTCTTCAAACCCACAGAACACCTCAAATCTGCACCCACAAATCACCCTCAGCAGGGATCTCAAACTCAAACCCTGGAGCACAGCAGCGGCTACTGGTTTTCCTACATTTCAGCATACAAGTGCTTTAATTTAAGCTATTGATTGGCTATAATCCACAATTTGTTTTTAAGACCTAAATTGGGCTCTGGCTGAACTCACACAAAGGCCCTCTAGGGCTAGAGTTTGAAACCCCAGAAATTCAGTCACCAGACAGAAAGTCTTAAGACTCCAATCACAGAGGCTTGTTTTCACCCACAGAGGCCTGTCTTTTCCCTGCGCTCTCCTGCATCTCTCTCAGGTTAAGAGCAGCAGAGAGGCTTTGCTGCATCATGTTACACCCACATACCATGACACTGCCTAAAACAGCATCTCTCTTTCACGACTTGCTGTACCTGCACACCTCTCTTTCTCTTATTTGCTAAAATATTAGATTTCGTAAGCCAATTGGCCAAGCGATTTGCTGAGTCACCTTAAATGTTACTGTACTGGCTTGTAGAGAATGAGAATTCTTAAAATGCATGAATTAGGCCTACGTCTCACTTTAGATTTTGATTCATTTCTATATTTCTATGTTTATTAAGGTATAGATAAAATATGAATAATGCCTTTTTAGCTTTCTTCAGCTAATGCCATTGCGTGTTTACCTGTATATACTTAAAACAAAGATGAAAGTTCTTTAAGTTTCACCCTCTGCCTTAAAATTAAGATGGGACAAACTGTACAAAATGCTTACTCACTGTAAGCAGATGTGGTGTTCAGAAATCCTGCAAAAAAACTTTGGTATCAATGAAAGCAGGAGGACCAAACTGCCAGCAGACCAAGGCCCTTTCTTATGTTACTTTTGGTGGCAGGAGTAGCCTGATTCTGTGTTCTTCCGTTTCCACCAGTGTTTTCCTAATATGTGGCCAACATGTGATTAAACAGCATGCTTATTTATGCTTACATTTAATATGGTCAGAATCACTCTGAACGGGATGCTTGTGTGGAAATACAGCTGTGGACTGTGTGTCGTAATGACCTTGTAAAGAAGAATTAATGGAACATAGAGGCTGATTAATGTACCCAAAACTCATTTCAGCTCTCTCCACCCCCCTGCATCTCCTTCCTATCAGACGGCTATCCTCCTGGGCCCAAGCAGTGTATCAAACCATTAATCCTTCTTGCCTGTGGTGCGGCCCTACTTGCAGGGTCTAATGCTGTAGATGAACTTTCCATCTCACCCGATAGGCTCAAAGAGAACGCCTCTCTGAGACACTTCCCCCACCATTTCAAATTTTATATTTGACACACAAATTTAGTTTTTTTCTTTTGGTTCTTTATTTATTTATTTGACACTGTGAAGCATTTCAAGAACAATGCTGAGATGTTCTTCTTCCCCTCAAATACTGACCAGAGGGGCTCTGACTACCATCCATACGACAAGCTACAGAGCATACTACAGGTGAGCTAGCCTAGCACATATCTAACCAGAGCTGACACCAACTAACCTACCAACCTGATGAGTAGCAACTGGGCAGTTTTGCAGAAGTAACCAATGGAACCCTTGCCAAGAGCCCACCCAACTCTAGCGGGACAAAAATTCCCTGCATCTACTCACTGATAGTTACAGACCACTTCAAACGCTTTTAAAAATATAGTTCAATACAAAACAACTATCAATCGTATTTTCAGTTTCAATGATATGTGAATACGCTAAAAAGGCTAGTTCAGGAACATTTTTCACATTTAGGTTTCATACAGTAATCATTTATATTGCTTGTACAATGCAAACTTGGAAGTCTTTTTGTTATAATATGGCTAACAACAGTGTTGCAATTACTCTCATGACTAGCTATATGTAGCAAGACAGATGTATACATTTTTATGCTATGTTTGCTTTTCTGTTTCTAAAATTCTTGTTTCTTTTTTGTCCTTTCTTAATTTTTTTATTTTTTTAACATATTTGGTTCAAGTTTGACACAAATACATGCATAAACGCATGCACGCAATCTCAGAGCCCTATAGCAGACAGCCTTGTGCCATTTAGGAGAAAACCATACAGCCCTACAGCGAATGACATCACTGCCTCCTACATGCAGCTCTGCTCTGTGGGAAACACAAGACCTTTCACATTGCAATGCAGTTCAATATTTTAATAAGCACATACTGTGTGGGTGCTAAAAAGTTGGTAAATATCATGTCATTCTCTTATGCATGTCAAAAGCAGAATCTCCAGGTCAGAGGTTAGCACAAGGATGGAGGACAGTGATGTTTTAATCTTGCTGTCTTGACTATGAGACAAAAATGGCTGCCTCAAACCAGCATTAGAGAACAATGTGCGGGCACTGTCAAAGGCAACATAGGCGTGTGGGTCTGAAGCCTGCCGTGGTTGTGTTGAGTGGCTAATTCTTCTGGGCATCGGCAGTGGACACGCTCTTCCTCCCACTCATGCCTGCGAGTGCTGTCCCATGCTGCACCACAGCAGAAAGATCCCATTAAAACTCTAAAGGCTGAATGGCGCCCTCTGTGGCCAAGTACACACTGCCACAGAGAACAAAACATTCTGTAAACAGTGTCGCAAAAAGGGCTGCAAAAAAGGCTGTAAAATGGACATATCTGAAAAAACTGGGCACAAACTGTTGGCTACAATTTCACAGATGACATGTCACGGACATGGTTCAGAAGAATGGAGAACCTCTACTGTCCAAACCAAACCCCTTTTCACATTATGCTGGAAGCAGGCTGGCTCATTATTTTATACTGCCTTTCTGCTCTTGAGTTAGAACCAGGCAGGTGTTTTGGCATTCTGACCTGTGTCAGCCCCGTGGAGTAGCAGTACTTGTCAACTCACAAGTAAGCTGGGGGGTGGTACAAGAAAGCTTTGTGAATGGAAAAATTACAATTTGCAAAGGTGGTACACTGCAGTTGAGTCGCAGTACAAATAGGCTTAATTACTACATGCTACACTGCACTAATGACAACACTGCATCCGAATCATCCGGCTCATGAAGTCATGCCAGGCCCAGCAGCAAAAGAAGCCAAGCAGGAACACATTGATGGGTCAGAAGACAATAAAGTTAATTACAGAAAAGAGCGCAGCAGAAAATACGCAGTGTGTGGTAACGCACATGGCACAAAGGCACTGTGCGTAGGAGCAGCACTGCGCTGTGTGCCCTCCAGTGGCTATTCAGACACCTCTATAAGTACAGTGTCCAGCTCCATTACATTTTTAATTGCATCATAGTGAGCAATAAAAAAGAGGCTCTGGGAGTTTTTCACTGAACAGACAGCAGAGAGTTTCATCCAACCTGAGCCAGGCATCAAGATGAGCAAAGCTCCACAGCACCATACTATCATACCGTTTTACAACAACTAAAACAACACCTTCCATAATCTTATCTTAATTTTCCCTAACACGCAAAAGGTCCATAATCCAACATGCATACAAGCTTACATTTCATCCAACAGGATGCTTAAACATGCTTCAAACAGCTAGCTGACTTTCAAACATGCTTGCTAACAAAATCTTACCGATAACATGTTTAAAACATCTCATCTAACAGGCTCACAAAATCTCCCGTGAAGACACGCTTAAATCAGATTACCTAACCTGCTTAAAGCAGTGGCAACCTACATTAAAATGTTATTACCGTCTGCAACATGTTCACAAAGCCGTTACACTTGCTAAACCCATGTGAGCTCATGTATGATTCCATGTACAGTGAAGTGACATAATCCTTATTTAAAAGGAAAATGAGTATACATCTTTTTAATACCAATTTATTTTAATTCTTTGAGGATTTCAGCAAAACTATACTGCTGCTCAAATTGTCAGATAGCCTAATGTCTTACATTGGCTGTATTAAACTGAAGCCTTGTGCAACAAAAATAAAAGAAATAGGAGGATGTCATAAGTGGCATCATGCTTCATCAATAAATGGCCACCTAATTTTGCTCTGATGCAGTCTCCACAAACACATTTCTACCTACAATTGCGGTATGAAAATCTAGTCAGAAATTCTTATTTTATGTAGGTGTGTTTTGGGTTTTTGGCTCACATCTATCTGAAAGAATGAGTGCAAATTCCATGGGGGGGAAGAAAAAAAAATCAAATTAGCAAGAGGTCACAGGGTTCCACTCACAGCTCTGTGCATGCATGGTCTCAGATGACACCTGGGACTGCAGCACACGTCCAATTCTATTTCTATCTGGTGCAATGTTAACACAGCATTCCATCAGCATCCAGTTCCTCTCCCAGGAGTTCCCACCCACTATGGTTTGAAGTTATCTCGCCCACTCTCCTTTATGCCCAGTATCCAAAAAACCTTTCTTTTATTGAAAGCTTATATATAATAAATGCCATTAATTGAAGTAAATACCCTTGGAGAATATCAAGTAAACAGGTTTTGTAGTGAAGGAAGAAGTGATTCTCATGCTGGCCAGGTTCCACAATGGGTTTGCCTAAAAGGATACCCATCCTTCATGAATCTTTGACTTCTCCTGCTTTCCCGTTAATTGGCTCTGTTCTCTTCCTGGGATCAGGCCCTTGAGTGAAAATAAAAGCAGTCACCACACTGCACGAGGCAGCACAGCCAGGAGTGCCATCTGAACTTTCAGTGTGTTTCTTGTGTTCCAGATATGCACAGCCCTACTCTGCCCTACGAGATGCCCCTGCCTTAAAGTGATGGTACAGCCTATTTTTAAACAAAACGTTTCCATACGAACAGTCTCCAATGATTTGCACCAGCAAGTGAGTTACGTTGACTAACTGGAGCAATCCTTCCGTTAATTGACTGTCCATTGATTCATTCTGTGTAAAGACGCCTTCCCTCAAGAATGTTTTCTATGTCTTCAAGGTTTGACCATTTCTTTCAAATCCAGGCAATATTTCACACTTGATATGATTAATTAAAGTAAATCTCCTTCACGACATTTTGCCAAAGTAGGCTTCCATTACACACTGTGACTTTTGATGTGATGGAGACAGGTGTTATACAGTGACCTCCATATTGTTTGGGCCGAAGACATTTTTTTCTTGATTTTGTTCTGTACTTCAGTTTTAAATTTGTAATCAAACATGCATGTGGTTAAAGTACATATTCTCAGGTTTAAGAGTATTTTTATACACTTTACTATGTAAAAATTGTCACTTTTTATACACCCCCCACCCACATTTCTGTCCTAAATCCTTTGCATGTACTGACTTCTTTGAGACTGTGACCCATAGACATCACAAAGATGTCTATATAGCCTATATTACGAGAAGAGCAAATAAGTACTGGAAAACAAGGGAAAATATTACAATTGCAAAACACATGGAACAAATTTCAAACTACTAAACTGAATGGCCAGACAGGGTAGAACTTTTTTCCAAGTTGTTTAACACATCAGCCAGAAAAATAGGCTTAATCAAAATCTACTGCCCTATGATATAACAGCTGACCTGCATCAGCATCCTCCCTTAACTGTTGAAAGAAATAAAATGTTTGCTTCATTATCTGTGCTGGCTAGCAGTTCCATAATTGCTCGAACTAAAAAATATAATCTATGACTGTGCTACTTTGAAATGGTGGATTGTTAAAAAATAATAATAATGCAGTTAATGTTTCACTTCACAAATATGTACTATTAACTTACAATTATGAATGAATAAGCAAGCTCTTCCAGCAAAACACATCAACGGAAAGGCAAAAGCCTTTGTGAAGAGATTTACAAAGGCCTCTTTGTTACATGAGGCTATTTATCAAAAAATGACCTTTTCCATTTCACAAAAAGGTGCAGTGCTCTAAATGCAAAAAGTCCAGAAACCAGCTGTGATGAAACAATACTGCAGTAAAAAAATAAAGACACAGGACAAACCAGCCAAAATTTACAGGACTACCATTAACACTTGGCTGGATAAAACAATTGGGTATACAAAATAGACCAAGCAGGGCTGCGCAGAGACAATCTGTATCTGCATCTGCATTTGAAAAAGGACGGGGGTGGGGGTAGGGGAGCAGGTGGCCATTTGTCGTACACGGTTATGGCATAAAGGCATAGGGCCAGTGTGCTGAGAAACTGATTTAAATGTATTTTTATTGCAAACAATAAATTAATTTTCTGTTTAAACACCAGTTTTCCATAAATCTCATTTTCCAAATGTCTTCCAAATGTTTATGATCAACTTTGACAGGAAAAGAACTCTGTCTACAATACATTTTCCGAATTACCATGAATAGTAATCAGATTTAATGATTAGGGCCCGGATACTCCCGAAATACCTATGCTGCCTGACACTGGGCCCAGAACAGGTAATGATTTGGACCAGTTAATGATCTGGACCTCTTCAGAGACCATGAGTAAGACTGGTTACATCACCAGGGCCCCTGATCATTTAATCACTGTCTCCTTCTCCCTCCCCTCTCTGCAGTACTTCCAGTGCTCCCTGAGTCACAGTCGCTTTAGACACAGAGCCCTTTACTGCAGCAGAGGTACTGGATTTGCTTATATGGTGAAGGTCATGGGTGTCAAACACCTTTGGAGACCCAGGGGTAGTTAGTTTCTTAGAGGCAGGTAGGTACCACCTCTCTGTCACAGTCCTGCCATAAGGGATTGTGGAGGTCCCAAGTGTTTCAATGTAGGGGGTTTGCTCTGTGGATGATAAGCACCAGAGAGCTGGGGGAGGCTAGCGCAGGGCAGCTTCAGATTTCTAATGCATTTTAATGAGCCTCCTGGAACGATGGCCGCCTGTTAGTCTTTCTCTGACATCCTGAGCTCCGCGGGATCACCTTGGAGCTTCCCTGTTCAGAATCCTCCTTCCGCAGGGCAATTTGCTTTGTGATGAACAGTCACTAAATATGCCTTCTGATGAAAGGGGCTTTACAGCATGCCTCATCAGTGTCTTGTGATGTCTCACTCCCAATCCTTCTAATCTGTGTTCCACTGTAGCGCGTTGGGTCAGACCAGCGCTATGTCCGCACGGCTGTCAACGATGTAGCCTAAACAAAGACAAAATCGTCTACTAGTACGACACAACATGCATCGTGCTGCACCTGAACTGACCCCATGGCAGTACACCCCCAACCTCACTACTGTAGAGTCACTGAAACCAGTGCAGTCCTTTTAACAACAACACAGCCATGGTGAGGAAAGGGAACACATGCATGCATATTCACCATGCACTACACAGCCTGCAAATGACCTGATTCAGTAGCTAGATGTTTCCATCATCCAGCAGATATCCAGGAGGCAATCCTGTACACCACTGTCACATTACAATTTCGCTGAGCATTTTTGCTGAGCACCCAACTTGACAACTGCACCAGATACACAATCAATGACTCCATAACTGAAGCTCATTGCGGACACAAAAAAATCTCCCATACATCAGTCGCTTTCATTAAAAACACTTAATGTTGACGTAAAGTATTAACTGCAACCAGACTCTGCACTTCAATGCACCGAAAATATAGTATACTCATCTGATGAAGAGCATATTTAAAAAATTATCTTAGACATCTACAACAATATGGCATATTCTGAATGTAAAAAGTATTATACCTTAAGTGACACTAGACAATATTAAAAATGACATTTCAAGATCTTAAAATAACTTCAGTGGTATTCATTGTTATTGGCATATCATATTAATGAACAGAAAAGTATATGTCACATGTTGAAATGATGTGGATGCTTTCTAATGTCAAAACCAAACAAAGTGAAACTACATATTAACTGTAATAATATGCCAATACTGATGTGTTGACACCAGTTTTAATTATCCACCATAGGATGTAAAACTATACAAAATGAGCAGGAAGATGCAACCACAGCCTCACATTATGCATTCAGAGAAGGTTGCCATGAATTTCCAAATTCATTTTATAAATTTGTTGTCAACCTATAGAATGTGCATCATCAATCACTGGTAGAATTCTAAAGCACGTGGGCCTGTGTACCCACTAGACAAACAGAATTAAACTGAAATCAATGGCCACTAAGACAAGCTTACCTTTACTGTGTACGTATACTTGACTTAACATCTGTTCTTTCGTCTACTAAGTAAACAGCAGCTGACAGCAAGGCCAGCACAAATTCCCAGGTCCCACCTGTATGGGTCACACGACAGCCTAAGACGACATTTTTTTTACCTTTTATTTCCATACTACACTACGCAGACAATCCTGTACCATTTCTTATAATATTGCGGCCCCACAAAGAATTTTCTGTATCACTGAACATATCCAAACCGCCACCGGCCTCGAACCAAGTCGGACGAACAATTGGGATTTACTCTCACCCAGAATTTTTACAGGCACATAAATCCAGGTGAATAATAGAATATTTTCAACCGTAGGGAAGATTTAAAAAGGCGTTTAGTCGTGTCTGACCACAGAAAACAAACTGGATTTTATTTCGCTGTTGTAGATATGCACAGTGCCACTGTCCAAACCATACAACGACTCGATTACGCATTCATTACCTAGGATAATTTGCATGACTTCATCGGAAAAGCCGACACACAAAAAGAACAGTCGGTCATTTACTATATTTAAAGGTGATGGGGAGTTTGATGTCAAAGCTGCGTGATTTAATTAAATGTAGGCTACGTTTAATTTTAACAAGGCAACAAATGTGAATATGACTACGTGAATGACCAAATAAATCAACGTTACAGTATACCTTTTAAATGTGAAAGAACCTACAAGTAGAAATAAAACTTTCAAATAAAAGTTAATTTATGCAACAAAAATGGCATGTAAATCCACTTTCTAACTACGTAAAAATAACGAACAGTTCTTACCTATGATTTGATTTAACCGGAGTATCAGTATTTCGGCAAGAAACAGCAGCAGCGACAACAGAGCAGATTTCCCGCGGCAGCAGTTCGGGGAAGCGAATGTACCTTTTGCAACTTTGCCGCAACCCGGCGCAGCTATATTAGTGTAATTTTACAAAAGACGACTGCATTCATTCATCAAGTTTCTCGCTTGACAATGTATTTGTTATCGCATGCTTGCTCTTCCACTGCAGCTGCTTCCATCGCTACTATCCTGCAAAAGTCAAGCAAGCTTGCTGTGCTGGCTCCGCCTACATAAATGGTTGTACTCTTTTCAAGTCTCGCGAGATTCTGTAGCGATTTCAATTTGTTTCGGAAGAAGCCTGTGTTGGTGCTGGTGGGACATTGGGTTGATTGAGTGTAGGCCTATACCACCTCAACAAAAAATGTTTTCTGCATGCAGACAATTGTTCAAACATATACTGTAGTAATTCTTACTTTATTTTAAGTATAACAGCTGTGTTGCATATTATTTACATATATCATATTCAAATTTTCAAAGTTTGACTTACCCCATTCTCTTCCAATGGTAAAAAAAAACACACACGGCCTAGTTTCATGATATAATCTTGGAAACATTGGGTAGCATTGCTTTGGAATAAAGCTTATGTAATTTGTGGAAGTGCTTTTAATGGGTTAGTGTATACATGATAGACCAACTAATTCTATGTTGGTGAATGATCTATAGGCCTACCTAATATTAATTTAGAAACATGGCACTTGCAACGTAGCTACAGCAGCCTATTTAAGAAGTAGTTAACACTAAAAATGCCACAGCAGTCAATTTGACTATTGTCTCTTTAAGGAAATTGATAAACCTGCCATCATAAAAACCATAAGGCTCCCCCTTCGTGACTTGTCATAAACATATGTATTAAACATTCTGATATAATTTGAATATCAACATTGCATAAGGAAATAACATTATAAACACTTACTTACTTAAATGGCCATGAAGGGTCAAATTGACCGTACTTTATCTTGCGTGTAGGCTATGCTTGATCATTTCGATTGCTACGTGTACCGCAGTTACAAAATGACTCCAATGCTACCCGGCTGCAGCCCTGCAGAACAAGCCCCTGGCTGGACAATGCATGCAATAGTAGTCTGATTCTTTAGGCCTACATTGTAGTCATGTATAGGCGTTGGGTACAGAAATCCAGTAGCACTATGGCACCAGTTCCCATATGACCGTTACCTACCAGACCGAATATACAACGCAAGTTTTGGTGCTATATGTTGGTCACTAACATTACAGAATTGCAAAAGCAAAACTGTTTAAAGTGTGGCTGTATTTTATCCAAAAGGATTTGAAAAATGGGACATGCCTTTGCGATAAAAAATATGTTCTTTAATGTTGTTTGCTCGTTATTCTAAAGATTCCCAGTTCGGGCTCCAATCAGGCACCGTACTATTTAAAAATATTTTTTAGCACAGGTATTGTCAAAATATAAAAGATACACAGCCCTAGTCATAAAACAATATTATGTGGGGTTTGCATGTGAAATGATTGAGAATGCACTTCAGAAATATAAATGAGTTTCCCAAAAGATTATACAGCTGGAAAAGCAATAGGTTTTTGGGGGGGAAATTATTAGTTAACAAGCAAGCTAGCTTCCACACAAAACAAAGATGGCAACCACAAAATTGTTAAAAAAAAAACAAAACAAAAAACGTATTGGCTGGAATAGTGTCACATTCCTTATATGTCCATTTTGGCTGAGTATCTGAGTATCCTGCAATTGGCTACTTTGATCAGACTACTTTGATCAGATGTTGTTATTGGCACATGTAGCTAGACATAAAATGGGGGGAATTATTGATTATGGGACTGGATCATTTGGGATGATGAAATTGGCTGGAAAAAGAAGAAGGAAAATGCTAAATAACCCAAGTTTGGGGTATGAACACGTGAAGTTGTAACTGAATTATGTATGTCTACATGAGGTCTGAAGGTCCAGAAGTTAGTGTTCTTAAGGGTTGAGAATCACTGGTCATTGTAGTTATTTCTGCAGGAAACCCTGATATCTGCCAAATTCAGTACAGTATAAGTATGGGGCATATAAGTAAAGGTATACCTAGTGCTGAGGAGTAGCCTAGTTTAACTATATATCCTAGTTATACATGTATTTAAATTATATTTTACTGCAGTTTGCCGGTTGTCATTTCGAGGTGTGCAAGATCTACCAAATACTTTTGGCCCTATCTATAAATTTGTTTCCAAACCCCTTCGACCAAATGCCTATTTCTATCTCTTTTCCCTCTAATCCTCATTAGTGAGAAGCACTCACTTGCATATAGCCTTGCCAACAGTCAACTGCAAATTGCCATGCCTTGCTGGTTCTCCCCACTGAGTTGTATAGTGGTTTCCCCTGTGTGCAAAAAAGGCATTGCTCTCATGCGTATCATGTCTGGGGAACATGATAATGATCTTTTTATTTTTTTACAAAGTAGTTTGAACAACATTTTTTAGTAATTGTAGTTTTGCAAGTTACATTTCTACTAAAGGTAGCCTGGCTGTAGTTCAACTACTTCCAGTGTGAAATTGGCCTAATTAGTAGTTTGTCCGCTACAACTACGCTATCAGAATAGTTTCCCCAACACTGGCTACAGGCTACTTGACCATCTTTTATAGCTTTTTACTTTGTGTTCTGTTTGTAAAGCCCATGTAGTCACACCCCATGCTGAATTTTTCTGTGCTTTGGCTTCCTATGACCTGACATTTCATTAATCACAACTTACACCCTTATAGGACACCTAACATTAATCATTCTCAGATGAATGGGCAAGTAGCCAAGGTGTGTTCTCACAAAGCCATTTGTGTTCTCACAAAACCCGGCGGTCGTGTAAAAACCTGTTATTTTCAATTTGCCGATGTCTTTGAATCATAATACATAGCCCCTTTTATGCTGAGCTTAAGAAAAGCTATTATTGGATTTACTGTGCTCAGCATGGAACAAATAAATTGTCTATTTATTAACTTGGATGCAGAAAGGGAAAATGAGAACTACATGCTAAATTCTCTAAAATGTGACAATATAAAAGTTTACAGAACTTGTCTAGGCCTTGTTTCACAGTTGATCTTTTTTCATTTTTACATGTAGACGGTGTGGCAAAGATGTGCAACAGTGCCCTCAAGAGTTTAAAGAAAATGTCATTCATGGAGTTCTCTCACACATCCATCGAACAAGATCAGGTCAAAACCTAGATTATGGCTGGACCGAACCGGCCGACCAATGGTGTAAGTTCATCAGTCGGTCACTCAGTCACAGATATGCGCAGTGTAACTTCATCACTCACTCAGTCGCAGACATTCGTGTTTATATGGCTGGCCCCGCTGTTGCGGTTAAGCCAAAAATGCTGGTATGGCAGTGAGGGTCAAAAAGAGGTATCTTCATAGTTTTTTGATGATGGAACATTTGAACAAAGATTATGGCAGGCATAGCCTTTGTGCTCTTACACAGTAAGTGTCCAGTGTTAATTCAAGGAGTTAATTCAATTGGAGCCTAATGTATTCTGTCAGAGTTGATTTAACACTGAACATTTTACAATGTATCACTTTCATTAAAATACTTAGGTGGGTGCATTGTTTGAAATATAAATCTGTTTAAACTATTGCCTTTAGATATTGACCATAAAAAGTGAATAGGCCTAATTGTTGCATCTCTGCATATTTCACGTAGAGAGTTTTTATTGGTTATTGGTCAGGGCAGGTAAATGTCATTTGGTTCAACTTTATTTCTTCTTCTTTGCATTTGCATTAGATTTGGTGGTTGTTGCTGCTAGATTAGCTAGATCTTTCCATTGCTAATGATGACCTGAAGTTGCTTTTATTTAACTATTTTACCCTAAATAAATACATAAATAGACTGTGGTAAGCAGCAGTGTTTTGTGGATATCTCTGCGATTTGCTGATGCAGACTGTTGTGATGCATTAACAAATACTGCTCATTGTTGAGTTGAGTGCATTTTAAAAACTACATATCTTGGTTTGGATTGTACTGACCAGTCGTTTATTGTGACAGCAGTCATTTTAATTACAGTAGAACAAAAATATTATTAATCCACATCCCCATTGTGTTACCGATGGTAGCCACCAGTAGTCGGGCTCGCCTGCATTTTTGGAGAAGATGGAGGAGATTTTCACCACACTAAAATGACCTTGAAAACAAGTACAGATTACTTTCTGAAACAGAACACTTACGGCTGTCTTTGATGACTTGTCTTATGGCAGTTCTCATGGTTGGAAGGATTTCATGTTTGATTAAAATCTCGCAAATCTGTTGGATTTTATTATTATTATTATTATTATTATTATGCCCTAAAAATATCAGGATCACAGAAAGCCTAAAGCACAGAACTACCCAATTTTGTGCAGTAGATAGCTTGGAAGTGGTATTCTCTACTCAGTAACCAAAACCTATCAATTTTGACCACATAGTGCACAACAAGGGGCTTTACATTTTAGCCAGTATCTCACAAACTGTAAGGCCAACAAACATGATATTTTTGGCAGATTCCTTGAGCCATGCAGAATCCAAGGCATGCATTGTTTTTGCAATATTTGAAAAACCTAATTCCTACTCTGTTCAACTGAGAATTGTTCTGCTCCACAGTGTTTTGCCATATTACTATCATGAAGAGTGTGACAAACATACGTAAACAAGAAGTGAATTATAAGTCCTGAAGACTAAATGCACAAATATGGCTTATGGCCATGAGAGATTTTGACCAAAAAAATAGTACCACCTTCAGAAAAGGCACATTTTGTGAATTTTTGTTCATACCTCTGTCATTCTGTGCCCTAGACAATTTACAATGTGATGTTCATACATCCAGTAAAGAAGGGTGAATATGATTTACACAGTTGTTTAATTTCTGCCATTATGCATGCAATTGTACATCATTTTAAATATTTTATTCCATAGCCAAAATGAATTCCTCCAAGACTGGTGGGCCAATATTAATGAAACGCAGGATTCTGACCCTTTGGAGGATGCTAATGAAAGCTTCTCAAAAGCATTTTTGTAATACAAAGCGGTCAGCCACAATGCAGTTTCAAAACTTTGCAGTGAATTTGGGTAAAAAGGCTGTGATGCGTGATCTTTGAACAATGCATGCAACCTGGATGAATCTTACATTCCCACTTTATCTAAAGTCCACAAAGAAAATTGAGTATGAATGGTTGTACTCTATAGTGCCACCATCAGATGAAGCACAAATGTTTCATTTTTTGACTCTAACTCCTCAACTACTTGGCCTACATTCAAAATACTTCCATTCCAAGATTTATCAGTGTCAGGTGTTTTGTGCCATTCATTACATCCTTGACAGATGATACATAAGATTGTGCAATTGTGCACCATTTGCTCATTGCTCCTTAGACCCTGTTAATTGCTGCTTATGGCTATATTTATTTATTATTATTATTATTATTACAGGCTATAATTAGCATAGCAGCATTGAAGGAGACCTGAGTGGAAGTTACCTGCATTTGGATACGTACAGTATGAAAATTAAAGGATCAATTTAAATGGACTTCAGTATAGATACTGTGGTGTGGGGATGGCTGGTTTAAGCAGCCACACCTGTCCTGGGTCAAGCTAATTAGACCTGGCCAATTGATAATTGGTAATAATAGATAAATTGCAGGCTAATTGACCCGGAACAGATGGCTGCACCTGGCTAGTGAGGTAATCATGGGACAGGTTAAATCTGCCTCCCCACCACACCAGGGGCTTCTCTGTCATGACAGTGTTTGAGATCTGCTCACTTGCTGTAACATCTGCCAAACCTCGTGGAATAATGTGACGTTAACATCATCTCCCTGTGTCTCTGTGCTGGAGGGCCCCAAGGAAAGCCACTTCGGTGGCCTGTGGCAGGCGTGTTTGCCACAGATACATTACTCTTAAACATACTAACATTAAATGAATAAAGAAAAGGTTTCCATTCAGCCACATCAGCTGTCTGTATGTGTCCTGTGATAATGTGACCCAGCATGTTCAGTGTCACTAAGGGGTGTCACTGAACACACAGTTGCATTGTGATAGCACAGAGAAGACACAAATCACAAAACAGCCATCTGGGCCAACAGCAGTGGTGCTGACCACAAGACCCCATAACAGAAAATCTTCAGCAAATACTTTAACTTAAGGAAAATAACCTCTCTGAAAAGTCTACATCTAAATGTTTATAAGGAAATGGAACACTGCATTGCACCAAGGATATGAACTCAGCACATTACATTGACGATGTGGTTATGTTGAACTTTCAAGTAATTGTGCAATGTTTCACCAACATTAATGGGAAATTATTGTTTTGTAAAGATACCACCAAGCTCCATGATTCTTTTAGCATACAGGTAAGTAGGCTTATGTTAAATACTGTGATAGACAGCTGAAGACATGTCTATTCATCTTAATGAATCAAAACGATGTTCTTAAGAATCATTGACAATACTCCAATACCACAGCCAGTATTTTTTGCAGCTGATTTTCTTGAAACACACATCCTGGGGCACCTTTCTTAATACAATTTTGGAGAGAAAGTGAGAAATCTTCAATAGACTCAAGAGTGAAAGAAAGTGTAGATATTTATTTTGTTGCATAATAGGTTAAAACCTGGTCCACAGTTTTCGAGAAGTCTACTTGAAGTGTTTCAAAGTAACAGAATGTATTATAAATCTCAGTGTGTTTATTTATCCAGATCATCTTGAACAGGCAACCCCTAAAACTGCTATTTACAGGTATTGTGTCGCACCGCAGTTACATTGTGTGCAGGATCGTTCGTAAAACGTATCCTACAGCATAGCCATTTAGTTATAGCATACAACACGAGCCTTGGTAGAAGTGAACCAACTAACCATGTTAATAAAATTTGATCAACACCATTCACATCGGCCAAATACGATTTTGTACAAGGGTCACGGGTGTTTAACCGTATAGTCGGGCTACGAACACATGCATACCAATTTTACATCCAGTCCTTGGTAATCAGGAGATATGCTTATAAATAGTACGCTTTATTGTGAATAAGCGAGTGACGTATTTCCTGCAGTAGGGGCGAGTACAGTGAGAGCGGCAATTCAAGAGATTCGCCGCTTGGATGCGCTGTGTATGCTGTGGTAGTGACGTCTGCTACATTCACACGGAAGACCGTCCTTTCTACTAATTTAAACGCAATTTGTCCGAGATAGGCAGGACTCTCAACACCAAGGCTCTGATTTCCACATTATAAATACAAAAGTAAATGATTTCTGGACGAAGTGGTAAGTTATCGGAATCGCGGTTTTCTTTTTGACGAGCTAGATAGCACTAAATAGCTGTTTGGAGTCTGCCTTTTGTCACAGCGGGAAGCTCTTTTACGCTGCTGCTCAGCGCGGCGAACAAGAACGTCAAACCGAATAATCGCGTCAGGGCAGCGGACAGGCCTGTGTTCATCATTCCCTGTGCGTGGACCGGGGAGAAACTTCGTATAATAACTAACTGTGCAGCCAAAAGCGTGTTAATTTAATTATCTAGTCAACGATGCATGTTCAATTGATACTCGTATGTGAATGTACAAGCACTATTCCTCCGCCCGGTCAGGGAAACTGATTTGACATTAGCTAGCTAGCTTGTTTTGTTCGCTTCAGGTAAGTGGCTAAGCATGGCTTAGCTTGATAGGAAGCCAACTTCTGCAGCAGTATATCATACTAACTAAGTTAGCTAGTTAGTTAAAATATGAGTGCGGCACGAGTATATATAATAATATACAAGTATACATTATTATATCTTACTTGTATGTTGCTAATTGACGTTAGCTGCTCCTAGTTTGATCCCTGGTCAGCTCTTAGCAGGATGCTGACTTGCGTAGCTAGGTAACGTTGGACTGCAATGTGAAGCTCTTGTCTTAGCTCTGTTAACTAGCTGATGGTAGAACAGTGTCTTGCTGTTCTTTTTTTTTCTTTTGAACTTGGCTGGTAAGCCTCAGTGAGAAAAAGATAAAGCACATATCTGGCCAGCAAGCATAGGGGAGTTAGCTAGCTAGTGAGTGCATATAAATCATCTCCGTTCTTCTTCCAGCTCATTTATCAGCTAACTAGATCTAAGTTAACAAGTAAATGTGGGATGTGTACGTTAACGCTAAATATACTGATTTATTGGCCAACAGGTTGCATATGTATTATTTGGCTAACGTTAGCTAAATATTGCAGATGGGTGATATATTTTATTCCATACATTCGTAAGATGCTATTGCCTTACGAATGTATGTCTTAATTTAGCAAACGGTGTTTAGTATATTTTCCTAACGTTAGCTAAACGACAAGCTAGATTGCTGTTCAGAACATCTGGGTTGCTCGGACACGAGCAAGGGCTGATTTAGTTTGGCTGCAAAGTTTTGTCCAGTTGGATTAGGTGATGCAGTTGGCAAACTGCTTAACTAACACTAGTTGACGAACTAGCTAGGTACACTAGTGTTGATAAATTAGGCTTTACCAACGCATTCCAGAGGCAGGGCACAGTGGGGAGATTCATTGTCGATAAGCAATGTTGAGGAATAATCGTACGGACTTGACACTAAACGCACTATCCTGGCTACATGTTCTTAGCGTTATTTCAAAAAGTGTAGACTACACAGTTGAAGATTGAATGACAACGATTGATTCGTCGAAAGACTGGACACAAGAATAAAGTTAGGCACAACTAACTCGGAAATATAATCACGTTACATGACAGTTTGTGGATTTTTTTTTTTTGCCGTATTAATATAACTTGTAAAATGGTTTGAAATAAGGATTTTGAATCCCCCATACCGATCACATTAACTATGTAATTGAAGAAAGCAGAAATCCTTATTAAAGGGCGTTGCTCTTCTGGACCCATTTCCGTCTCTGTAGTACAGTCAGATGAGACTTCGATTTGAACTGCGATATTCTATTACTACCGGTCCGGTAGCCTAATACATTTTTACGCATATGCGGGAAGAAAACAAGACAAGTTTGTAATGATCGAGTTTCATATCAATGTGAGGCATTAGACTACTTGAAAGTTTTGCACGTCACGGGAGAAACATGTACATATATGAAATAACCTTGTTTTCCCGACCAAATATGATGGTACTAGCGTGTGATGCTTCTCTGCACTGTCCTCTTTGCTTAGAAAAAAGGAAATTAATGTGGATGAGGTAGTTGTAGTGTAGTGCTATTCTGTTTTCCATTTTGGATAGCGCACTGGGGTCATAGAAGGCCATAGATCATTTAGTCACATTCTTATTCCCCAGTCTGCTCTGAACCATTCAATTAAAAATTTCATGTGCTAAAGCTGTTGGTTACTAATATCATGACTGAGTCTATGAATTGCAGTTTCAATTCATAAATTTCATAAATATGCTGCTGGTTTTAAATATTTTGCAATTTGAAGGCATGTGTTCTTGAGCTACTGATGCCAATTAAATAGAAAATAAATTTACTGAAAGGAAAAGGAGCAATTGAACTGAAACTGGTCTTTTTCTTTTCTTTTTTTAGGTCACTTGATAATAATTAGCTTCTGGTGTTCTCAGCTTTGTCATTTTTCATGACAGTATGTACTATTCATCAGTTATTTGTTATGTGTTGTGGAATTGGAACTGTCTTTGTTATATATCATAGCCTTTTCATTCCAAGATAGTCCTTTGTGTTCCATATTTTTTTGTGAGCTAATTATGCAAGCTGATTTCAAACTGGTAGCTCTTAGAGCTGAGCGTTGGTCTTAAGCTACAGGAAATCATTTGAACCACATTCAAAAATGCTTGACAGCTGGGTCCTTCTACATGGTTTATAGCATTACAAGTGGGGGCATTTTGTATTCTGAAAGTAAGTTTAGTATAGCGAAGCTGGGGATCTGTCATGAAGATATTCCAGTTATATCTATACAGATCCAGTTGTGTATGCACTACTGCTGTGTAAGGTATGATAATTTTCTTTGTGGGTGGATGGTCATTTGGTTTTTCTGTGCTGGGTTGGCTTCACAGTCATAATATACAATATATAATATAATCGTTAACATTATATTACATTTATTTGGCAGACAATAAGGGCATTACGAAGGTCATTGGAACAACTACAAAACACAGGTCCAATAAGGTATGATACTCACTATGTAATAGTTATCCATAGCCATGAACACATTAAGGCCAGTCCACACAGTAAGCATAGGCCAGGTCAGAAAGTTACGTTAAATCAAACTAGGAGGCATGACGACAAGCTACAACTTCAAAATAATGATACAAGTGCAATATAAGTGGTGGATAAAGATACAAGTGTCATTTAACCCCTGCATCCAATTTGAGTAAGTCTACAAAAATCAACACATCATTTCCCCTCAGGTTTAGCACGCTTCTTTAAATTTGCCTTATGACAGCAATTCACTTCTCTGGGGTACTTGTCAGATGGAAAAGTACAATAGTGCAACATGTTTTCAAACACCTTGAAAACCTTTGATGTAGGTGGATTCATCCTTTCAGTTGAAATGGTTCAGGTAGGCTGCTTCTTCCATCTCCAGTTTTTGGGTATTGGCATGAATCAAGAGTTTCACCTGGTGAAAAAAAGAAAAACAAATTTAATTACAGTCGCTGTGGTTTTCCACATCTGTGCCGTTCCCATGAGACTTTGTCCCTGCTGCCCAATGTGGACATTTTCTGTCTCATCACTCTGATTCCTATCCTGCTGGGATAGGCATTCATTAGTACTCAGGACCAAACCATCAGGCCCATCCACAGTTGCTAGTTTACATGATTGTGGGAAGGCACCATGAAATTGGCAGCAGTAGTAAACCTGTTGTATCTGATGAGCTTTGGTTTGGGTGCAGAGCCAGACAGACTGGAAGGATGAAGGTCTTTTGCATGTTTGTGGACAGAACCATTTTGTGTCATGCAATCCAATGTGCTAGCTTTCCATTTAGTATGCTTTCGCATATGCACGTAGAATACCAAAAGAACAGTGGTAACCTCTCTTTGTATTTTTGAAGCATGGGCTATACTTCTCACTAGTCTTACCTTTGCAGGTGATGTAATCCATTCATTTGTGTCCATTATTAGCCTAGATAAAGCACGAAATGAGTTTGTGTCAACATAAAAAATGATTTTTGGTATGATTAGTGAACTGCTGCCTTACCCTACTTGACCCTATGCACATTGGACACAATACCAAGACTGTTGATTTGTAAAGAACTGCTTGTGCACAATAGCGGCCTAGCCCACAGCTGCCCTGCCTGTCGATTGCATATGTTGCATAACCTGAGCATGGGCAGATCCATGCAGGTGTGGAAAATGTGCTGATGGATCAGTTGTCAGGCTGAGAGAAAATCCAAGCAGGTTTGGAGATCTCCTCGCAGCAGTCCATTGTGTGCTGTAGGACATACCAGCACTTGTTGATGGGCTGTAGCATGTCGTCTCCACGCTAAAGCATGCACCGCTGTCCTCAGGCGATGACGCACCAAGAAGGAATTCCGAGTGCTTGTTTCGGTTGGAAGACTGAGATATGAAGTATTTCCACGGATCTTTCACCTTAGTGCACTCTGAAACGAAAGCTTTGCTTTCATTTCTGCTTAAAGAAGAGCACAGCAGCATTTCACTATCGTAGTAGTTGAGGTTGCTGATCTTCAAATGTCATGAGACCATGTAAAATGGGTCTGAAAATGTAGGTTTCACCTAAATCGTGAGGCGTTCTTTATTTATTGTCCCCTCCCCCAGCATGTTTACTTATTTACGGATATGTATGCAATGCTTTATCTGGAGGTCTATGTTTTAAATTCACCAATATTATCATCTCGTGGCTTTGATGTGAATGGGTCAGTTTTAGAATGTTGCAAACCCTGAATTCTGCGTAGAATTGCTAGTTTCAGCTCATCCCATCGTGAATCTTTGGTCTGAAATAGCCTTTAAATTGTGTGGAAGGTAAAGCTGTCTTCAGGGAAAAGAATAGCCTACTGAATTTAAAGCATTTTGTGTTCAGCTGTCCACCACGGTCCGATGAACACTATAACCAGATGTGACTTCCAAGCTACACAGCAGCATCAATCTCCCGGGTGAATTATTATGATATAGACTCGCATTTCATGGACAAAATAACAGTCCGAGAGCTACAGATTATTCTATTGAAAACCTATAATTGTGTGTGTTACAGTAAAGTGCACTTTTTTCAAGCGTGTGCGTTTTCATTTTGAGCTGCATTTGCATTCTGGTAAAACTAGAAACTGTTGAAGGGGGGGCTCGGCGTCTAGTAGCAGGCTGCTCATGATACAGGAACATCTTTATGGGTGGGGGCTAATCTGTTTGTGTGGGCCTCCTGAATAAAGTCAAAGTATGGGAAACACTGGTAGCAGTTGAGACTTTTTATGGTCTAAATAATACAATATGTTAGTGCTCTTTTCAGAAGTAGGCCTAGTGCTTTTTAGACTTGTGTTGACAGGAAGGGCTTGCTTTGTAACTTGTCCATAATTCCATACATGCCTATCAGTAGTTTTTTCAATTTTATTTCTGTATTGTCAGCCTCCCCCTGCAGGGTTGTTTGAGAGCTGGCACCATGGGCACCGGGCTGGCAGCAGATGTGCTGAAATAAGCCAGGCCCTTCTTACCCTGTGAACTCCCCCTCGGCACCCGGGACCCCACCCACCAGGGAACGCCAGGCATGGCAGGCTTCAAGCGCGGGTACGATGGGAAGATCGCCGGCCTCTATGACCTGGACAAGACACTGGGGCGCGGCCACTTCGCCGTGGTGAAGCTGGCCCGTCACGTCTTCACGGGGGAGAAGGTGGCGGTGAAGGTCATCGATAAAACCAAGCTGGACACGACGGCCACGGGCCACCTCTTCCAGGAGGTGCGATGCATGAAGCTGGTGCAGCACCCCAACATCGTGCGACTGTACGAGGTCATCGACACGCAGACCAAGCTCTACCTCATCCTGGAGCTGGCGGACGGCGGCGACTTGTTCGACTACATCATGAAGCACGAGGAGGGCCTGAGCGAAGAGATGGCCAAGAAGTACTTCGCCCAGATCGTCCACGCCATCTCCTACTGCCACCGGCTCCACGTGGTCCACCGCGACCTCAAGCCCGAGAACGTGGTCTTCTTCGAGAAGCAGGGCCTGGTCAAGCTCACCGACTTCGGCTTCAGCAACAAGTTCCAGCCGGGCAAGAAGCTGACCACCAGCTGTGGCTCCCTGGCCTATTCCGCCCCAGAGATCCTGCTAGGGGACGAGTATGATGCGCCAGCCGTGGGTAAGAACTAAGTGTATATATTTATTCCCCTTTAAATAATATGAACTTTAATTCTGCTATTAATACCATATTAAAAAAATGCTTTAAGAATGCTTTAAGCTAGAGTTTAAATATGTTTTTCAATCTGCTTTTGCCAAATTTAACTTCATGAATGGTACATTCTTCCTAAGCATTTCTCTTTGCACCATGACCAAGCGTAGCATAGACATATTTCTGCTGAACAGATTCCACTCCACGTTGTGTACACATTTGCACATAGGGGGAGTGTGATCTGTGAAGGATGTGTAAATAACAGTGTTTATTTGGCTTGAGTGTAGCAATCATGTCAATTATGGCCACCAAAGTGTTTTCTTACTTGTCTTATGCCGTAGGCCCGATTGACCTCTCTTTTCAGGTCAGAGAATGTAGCTGAAAGACATTATTTTTTCTATTTTGTTTTTTCATAAGACACCCCATAATAATTGCTCTCTCTTCTGTAGCTACCAACTGCTGGAACAAATTTGCAAAATTGAACGTGGCAAGCTGTAGGCAAAGTTAATGTTGTAAAGAATGTGGCGTATGTGTGTCTGTTATAGAGGAACAAAGCCGACTAATCATGAAAAGTGCTAGAAGGATGCTCAGGGTGCTAGAAGGTTGCACAGGGTGAACAGAGTTCAGCTCAGGCTTGGGAAGGTTCTTTTCCATGCCATGACTGACATGGCGCAGTGAGGGGGACGGCGATCTGCGGACATACTAGAGGCTTCTGAGGTCCCTGTGCACATTTAACTGTTTCTAGCTCTGTTATCTGTCAATGTGTGGAGAAACGCAATAATCTTGTGTTTTATTTTTTATTTTGCTCAAGATTTTGTTTTGTTAATGCTGCTCATTCGAACTAGCTCATAGAGCAGGGATCATCAACTCTGGCCCTCGAATCCAAATCCAGCCCTGGTTTTCTTTTCTTCCGGGTAATTAGTGCTACTGATTGGCCAGACTGTCTTCACACCTGACTCTCAGGCGAAGGGAGGGTGGAAAACCAGCAGTTCTCGGCTCTCGAGGACCGTGAGTCGCTGATCCCTGTCATAGATGGACCAGCATGCAGTTAGTGAGATGTGTATTTCCAGTTTTATTTCATTAGATAACGTGACTCCATTTTTTGTGCAACTTGCTAACAAATTTAAAAAAGAGCACATTTCCTGAATGTCATTGGTGAATGGAAGAAATATCTGTACATGGATACACCCCGATAACCAACATTAGCTGCGTTTACATGCATAATATTGTTTAATTCCAAATTTAATTGGACTATGTATATAAATGCTGAATGAAGTGATCACATTGAGCGTGTGTTTACATACCTTAGGTGTAATCGGAATAGATTTAAAATTCCACTTCCTGCATTCTGCCCCATCTTCTTTCAAAGATGGACCTGTGTCAGGTGCTTTGAACAACCCTTGTATTTCTCCTGTTCCTTCAAATGAAGCAGGAGTTTCAGCTTCACATCATCCTCTTAAAAACATTGTACGAGCTTCTTTCAGTCATTCAAGTACTTGTTTGAACAATTAATTGTCTAGCATTCTAGGCATTCAGCAATCCTTAAATTGCTTAAAGTTCTCAACAGCAAAGTTGTGTTGGCAGGAGGCCAGTTCTGCTTGGCACCCGCCATGTTTCTGAATCTCCTGGAAGCTCAAACACAGCACTTACCCCAAAGGGAGGAACATGCACAGAACAGAAAATCACAGAAAATCATTTGAACGAGTGTTTGAATGGCCATTATTTGCTAATATTCTTTTTATAAATCGGATTGTCGAAGGTTTATACCACCTCTCTCAAACCAAATGAAATTTCAGTTGGCAATCGACCCGTTTATTCTTAATGCGGTGCTTACGTGAGACCTTTGCATTCCAAGTTCAAATAAGTCCGTGGATATAAGAAAACACTGCGCAAGTTTGTGGTGTACACAGTGTATCACTGTTGAAAAAACACCAGAAACGTGCTATTCCAGTAAATAAATATTGGCAGGTCAGACTGCTGTAGAAACAAGGGTAAGATTGGCCGGGATGAGTCCTCTCCACCTTTGGGTGTTTGCGGTAGACTAATGTTTTGTGTAAGATTTGCTTCCCCAGTCATTATAGTGAGTGTACTATGGGTGAAGCATGTAACCAGGGGCAACTGCAGTTTGTGTGTCGAAAGTGATCACAGTGACATAAGCATTCATGCCGTCTTGGCGTCTTCTACAATTTTGAACTGAGGTATTTTTCCCCCATTTTAGGCCTACTAAAATTACACTTTTGTCACCCCAGTATGTTAATAGGATTTTGAGTGCATTAATCGGAGCAATTACCGACACCCTGTGGTGTAAAAGCAAGAGGAGAGAAGCTGCAAAATAAAACCAGAATTCACACAGTTGGCATTTTAATTATTCATTTACGGTACGTTTATAGCATCAACATTAAAAGGAATAGTTTTGTAGCTACACATCCTGTGTTTTTCCATACAAGTCTGTTCATGAATTTTTCATTAGTTAGCAAGGAGGTACACCTTTTTTTTCACGTCTTGGACCCCAGCACTTATGAGCACATTTCAGCATTGCTGCTGAGAATATAGGATGGAAATCTGGAGGCAAATGTGCAGGAAAAGACCTCCTCCTTTAAAATATAAAACAATTTTTTTTTGCCCAAGAACACAGCCCAGAGTTAGGGGCGGGGCTAGATCGTGGCAGGGGGCGGCGCTACGACCAGTGTAATTGGTCCTGGGTCCCACCATTGAGCGGATCATTTCCTGCTTTCCATGTTGATCAGGGAAAGGAGTGACAGAAGGGTCACATTCAGGGAATGCAGACCCCCTGTCTGAGCTGGCTCTTTTACACAAAGCCTTTAAACTGCACTCACCAGCATGCCGCGGGGCATCTTTTCCTTGCCATTCCCCAGAGTAGAAATCAACGCTCATCCCTGCACACATTGACTGGTGCAAATTTAAGCCATTAGGATTTAATTGAACCATTTATGAAGGTGGAACATGCACTTTATGCTCAGCAGAATCTTACTTTGCCCCGATCAAAGCTGGCCACATCTAGGGCTTAGTGTCGAAAGGTTCTTCATTGATTTTATAAGACTACAATATAGATTGTGTGGACTGTAATAGACTCAGAGCAACACTGCATTGTGACTTCACTAAACCTGCTGGTCTCTAACATTTGCTACAGTTAAGAGTAAGAATTTTTCTTGTCTATCGTAGCATGGTTGTTCAGGGGCCCAATCAGCTTTGGCCTGTGCATGGCTATCGGCTGGAGGCAAGAGACCATATTAGGAGATGACTGTCATTTACTGCTTCCCTCCTTAATGTAATAAAACTGCTTGTGATCTCATATGGTTGGTGTAACATCTCTGTGAGGAAAGACCATGAGCTCAGGATCTTTGAAGTGTGTGTCTGTGCGCTTGTCTGAATGTCTCTCTATTTCTGTCTGTCTGTCTTTCTGCCTGTGTGTGTGTGTGTGTGTGTGTGTGTGTGTGTGTGTGTGTGTGTGTGCTCGTGCGCGTGCATGTGCGTGTGCATGTGCACGTGCATGTGAGGCATAAAGGCTTAAAACAGGTCTATGTTCCCATTGTTGTTGCAGAGGGAGAAGCTGCAGGCTATCTCCAGTACAGTCGCTGTTATGCTGAATGGGAACAGTTAATCCTCGCTGATCTGTTTGCACTTGAGCTCTGATTACACATTTCCGTATTGACATTGTCATTGTGATCAAACGCACCAGTGCAGTGTCCTCGCGTTTCAAAGGATTTGCGGCTGTAAACACAGGGGCTTAGCGCTCTCGCTATGTTCTGGACCTCGCACTGGCGCCTCTGGATCTGATTGATGCTCGCTCTCTCTCTCCCTCTCTCCCCCTCGCACTCTATCACAGAACAAACAAACGCTCCAGCGCAGCCACGGCATCGTGAGGAGCACTCCTGCCCTGCAGCAGGAGGGCGTGAGCCCTTGGCGAGGGGAGAACAATGCCCAGAACAGCGTTCGGTTCTCAGCCCTGCTGATTTATTCCGCCCCTCTGTCTCCTCGCCCGGCTGTCTGATCGCGCGCAGGCCGCTCGGCTGGTTGCCGTGGCGCCGCGGCTCTGTGACGGCTCTCCGTAGCGCGCTCACTGGGCTCAGCGACTGCAGCGCAGGCGAGGGGCTGCAGAGTGGCTGCAATCAGCGGCTAGCAGAACAGATGGGAGAGGAGAGGTAGCACATGCTTACCTGCAGTCCGCTCAGCAGTCACAGCCTGAATCTATAGTATAGCGGTTAGTGGGGATTGCAGTGTAGTACTACAGCTGTGATTGTGAACTAGACTTTAAACCCAGAGATTGTAGGTTTGATTCCCATGGGGGGCACTGTTAGCTCTACCTTCTGTATTCAGGGCTCCGCTATAAGGAGTGCCCCCTGTGCCACTGTGAGATTGGGTCGAGCCAGTTGCTTGATCCATCACTTGCCCAATCAGGACAGTGCCCGAAAATAAATCTTATACGGGTCAGAGAGGAAGAGATGTTTTACCGTCCTAGAAACCTCGCTGCAACTTGATCATTTCTGTGCCTATGCTTGCTTATCAATAACTAATGTTACGGCTTGGTCATTCATTAATATTTGTACCAATGCCTCCTTATAAATAACTAAAGTTACAGCTGACCTTTCACTTTCACAGCTGGAAAGGTTAGAATTAGGCTGTAGGTATGAGTTGGAGTTTGTGCACCTCACACTTGTGTGACACATTCAAGTCTGAATCATCCAGCCCAGAAAGTGGTGAGACAGAGGAGTGAGGACATCAACATGCGTGTTGTGTGACTGTGTACACAGGGAGAGCAAATGCTTCTTTTCTCATCAGTCATTTCCATATCAGATATTTGCTATTATTATTTTTTTAACAAAATGGCTTTGTATAATTTCATCTTTGAGAGCAGGACTGAACTTTATTTGCCCAATAAAGCAAATGGATGTTTTGCAGTCAGCTCTATAAATAATCTGAATTTCATTACTGGTGAGCTTCTGTGTTTGGGCCATTGTCTAGAGCAGACACTGTGACGCAGTAGGGTTTCCATGGTGATGACTTGGTTACATAAGGATTTATATGCCGTTTTACCATAGCAGAGTTCTTGGGAGGACAGGGAAAACTGATTTCCTGTGTTTGCACAAAGCTGAGGTCCTGCACTGTGTGCATCTCTATCAGACACCAACCTCAGTTGAACATGTTTCAAGCAGAAGACATCCGCTTTGGCACAAATCTCACACACACTCCGTCTCCGCTGCCTTGCTGTACAGGGGGGTTTTTGTGCAGCGCGCAGAGCTGTTTTGGAGGTAGTCAGTGATCCTGGATGCACCGCTGCAGAGAAGTTGCCAAGTGACAAATCCTCAAATGGCTAATTAATTCACAGCTCTGGCACATGTGCTGTGTGCACGTTTGAGTGAGCACTGGCACTGATGCTGGCGCCCCCTGGCATCGTGGGGTTTGGGGGGGGGGACTTTCAAAGAGAGAGGGAGAGTTGGGGGGGGGGGGGGGTACTTCGTCCCTAACTCCATCCTGTAGACATTCAGCAGGTTGTAAGCAGTCCCACTGAGGGGAGGAGGAATGTGGGGTTGGCATGGCTGTGGTTTTATACGCACCAGCTGCTCGGCTGTCCTCAGTGTGCTGATGGACATATGGCCAGGCTCCGCCCTCATCACCCGCACACCCCTGTGTTTGCTGGCTTGTTGTACCTGTGCGGAGGGAGAGGGTGTGACAGGATGTGAGAGTTGATGTGCATTGTGGGAAGAAGCCGCTTTGTTTTCCTTCAGTGAGGAACATGCGTGGGTGTGCGACCTCCACTGATCCCAGACTCTGAGTCAGGAGCAGCCAGGGATCAGTGTGAGAAAAGGTCCCTTCATATAGAACTTCATTGCTTTCAGTTACCGATAGTGATTGTTAAACTCGGATCAAACTGTCAAACTAGTCTTTGCAGATCAGATACACGAATCAGGGTTCTGCAGCTGGATGGCCTATTTCTCACCTCAAATGTTTTCAGAAACGCATTTTAGTGGAGTGTTTAGGTGGACTATTTAAGTTTATGAACAAGCCACCTTGTTTCTCCGGTTTGAAAATATTGGCCCAAAGCCAGTCTGGCCGGTTAGGTGCTGCAGTGTTCCGTCGTATTTAAACAGACACATTTGTTGGCCTCAACAATCTTCCGGGCTGCATATCTTGATTGACAGTACCTCCAGAGAGGTAATCTGATATCATAATTTGGGGCGGGGCCGGAGAGGAATGCAGAGCGCATTTTTCAAACATTAGAGGGCGGCACCAAGACGTTTTTTTACCTGTTTTTTTCTGCCAAATGATATTATTTCAGAAACGTTGTTGATGCTCATTAAAGCTCAATGTGATTGATATACGAAACAGTAATCACGGTGAAATGGGTGTTTAATGCAGTAAAACGCAGTGCTGCATGGTTATCAGAAATGAGGAATTTATAGGAACTGTATTGAATCACTAAATCTTACTTGATGGCAATCCTTAATTTGTGTCTACAATCTCAGTCATCTTTCTCCAAAGAATGCTACTGCTGGATTATCTTATTGTAGTATTTGGAGTGTGAAAACAAACTGTTGTGGCCACGAGTCACCACAGATGTTGCCAAATCCACCAATACTGCTAAATTAATGATAGCCACTTTTACATGACATGTGACTTTGATTTCCAGTTTATGAGTTGAGAGGGTAGGTTTCAGCAGATTGTGGAGCTAAGGTTCAGGCCAGGAAGTTCAGTGCTTGATTGGCAAGAAGTAGGTAGGCGTTGTCATAGTTTGTCAGTTGCGAGCAAACTGAGAATTAGTTAGAGTTTTTTTTATAATGGTGGTCCTAGAGTCTTCCTCAAGATGAAGAGGTGATTGTTTCTAGAGAGCTCAGCTGTACCTTTTGGTGCATTTCCTCCTGAAGGTTGCAAGTTCAGTGGATATTTTTGGTAATATTCTTAACAGAACCATGAAGGCTTCCTATAAGAACAACATAATTCTCCCTGTCATCCACTACAGATGGACTGCACTCCTGGAAGCCCCGCCCTCTTATCTATTGAATATATGACTAGACACTTAACTGGCATCAGGAAGAGGCTCATGGAATATAAGGGTGCTCTCTGCAGAGAAACTCCACTGTGGATGCATGCATGGGCAGACGTACACTTGCACAGTGCATACATTACACGCACTCAGTCTGTGCCAAAGCTGTGCTTACTAGTTCACGCCAGTGCTTTTCCAGATCACCACTTTCCCCTGCAATCTCCACTCATTACAGTAAAGAGCACAGGGGAGCAGGGTGAAACAGATTCTGTGTCGACCCGGAGAGACAGGAGAGGCTGCATTTCATTAAGCGTCTCTGAGCACATTGTCTGGCCGCTCAGAGCAGCTGGCCACTGAGTTCAGTGACACTGATGAATTGGCCTCGTAATTAAAAAGGTTTGAAGGCTTTTCAGGGGTAAACAGGTTTTGGACGCTTGTCCAGAAGCACTTTTGTTCTCCATATGAGAATGGGCCTCATATTTTATGTCCAGTATCTGCTTTATCTGAAAGCACCCAGATTTATGGTTCAATAATAATAATAATAACAATAATAATAATGATATACAAGTGCAAATGTACTCTGTGAGGCCTTTTCTTTTTCTGTTCATGGTGGTGTATGTTGTTGGGGGCTTGTATCGGTGGGGATACAGTTGAAGATGAGTGAACTAATGGGGTGTTTGCTACACGCTTACCTGGAGCTATGGCTATGAGAGGTGGCCCTTTGAGCTTAAGTCTTGACACCTTTACCCTTTGGAATGTTGGGTTATACGTTTAAACGTTTTTAATGTAATGAAGTCATGTAATGATTACTGTGTAATGCCATGTTTGTGCATGTAATAACTCAGTGGTCTAAAGTATAAAGGTAGCAGGTAATACTCAAAGGTACTTCTGTTGTTTTGAGCTATAATTTCCATCTGGCTTTATAGAAGCATGTTTTCACTTTGTGTTGCATTGGTGTTTTCACCTTTTCACTGAGAAGGGCTGCTTCCTGTGAACCTCTGAGCAGAGTCTGACTGATGAAAGCCTTGGTCTCACGGTGTGAAACTGGGCTGGCGTTCTCTGTCTCAGATGCTGTGATGAAAGGGGAGATCACAGGTCTGTGAAGGGCTTAAAACTTCTTCATCAGGGAGTCTCTGTCTGTCTTTCTCCGTTTCTCTCGGTCTCTCTCTCGCTCTTGGCGTTTGCCTGCCCCCCACAGACCCCATGCAAAACTTCTCCCTCTTCTCCGTGACTCCCTGCAGGGAATGAAGATGCCTACTCCTTCATAAGAGCTGCGCTGCTTTTGTTCTCACACCCGTACAGAAATAATTTTCTTTTTTTAATTCAGAACGGTGCAGTTCTTGGGGCAGTTTCCGAGCGAGTGGGCTGCCCACTTCCTGTCACTTTTGAAGGATTTTCCCTTAAAGCCAGAAAGGCATATGTCACCTGACACACATTCTCGCAATGCTGGAGAGAGGCAGAGATGTGGAAATAAGACAAAGTCTTTTTCTCTTTCTCATTTGCAGAAATATTTTGTAAAAACTGGTTATTTGGTCTCTTTTGTAACCTGCAGTATTCGAGTTCCTAAATCTGTTACCATCTATCCAGATTGGAAAGTTTTATGAAAATGATTCTGGGTGTATATTTATGATGTCATTTTTGTCAGTATAAATGACAGTCAGTCATTTATAGAGTAAAATGCAGCTCTATTTTTTTTTTAAAATGCTATTAGTTTTTAGCACATTAATGCAAAGCTAAACTACATTAGTAGCAAATAACACAAAGGATGCAAAATGTGTTGAAAGTATGATTCATCACTGGCTTTTAAACAGTCTCGTAGTCATAGGAAATAATTCCTTTCCTTCGTTAAATAGCTAAATGGTCAAAATTAATCAGTGGGCAAAGCCTGCAAGGTGTTTGCTGGGCTGGAGACATTAAACACAGGCCTTTATAGCAATAAATCACTTTCTGGGGTTTTTCCTGTTGTTTCAGTTTGTAGGCTATAGGCTTTAGCCCAGACAGGTTTTGTGTGCACTGTAGAATACTGTCTGGGCCAATCTAAAAGTGTAATAATATAAAAATAACCCTGAGTGAACCATAACGAGCTGCAGACACTGGCGGTTGGGTGTAGTTATGGTTGGAGGGTTATGGTTAGAGTGGAAAGCTTGGATGGGGTGGGAACTTGGGGCTGGGTGTATGAATTTTATCATTTTTCTTTAATATTTTTTTTTAGACTGACTGTTATTGAGAATTGTGTCGGTAGCTGTGCTATAACATGGCAGTGTGGTTGCTTTGTATTGGACGGTCCCCACCAGTAGGTAGACACCGGTTCACTGCCTGCACTGTCTCAGAGGTGCGTGTGATTTCTGCCATTTTACAGCCTAACTGAGGAAAGACAGTAAGATACAGATGGGGAGACACACCCCTGAGAACCGGAGTCCCTGGTTGGGGTGGGTCAGGAGATGCCAGGCTGCTCTGAAAGGTCTTTCAGAATGAAGCGGGACGGAAAGTCACACTAAATATTGCCTCTATACATATTCAGCATTCGTGACTGCTGGAAAGGTCAGGGACTTTGGGTGGGGATTTGTATTTCTCTCCCAGTTAGTTTTGATGTCATAACAAATGAAGTCCTTAATGGAAAGCAACAATGCGTGCGCATGTGGGTGTGTGTGTGAATATGTGTGAATGAATGACTGTGTGTGTTTTTTTGTGTGCTTGTGTTTTCATGATATACCATATCCAGCTCTGCATTAAGCACGCCTTCGTACCTGACATTTTACTGGAATAAAATAGGCTATATATTAGTAATTATTCTCAGAACAAAATGTCATCTTTAAAACTATTTTACTTCACTGTCATGCAAAGCCCTGTGAATACTGTAGTACAGTTTCGCTCCAGTACCTTTGTCTCACTTCATAAATAATAAAGACTTCAGGCTTTTTCAAGCATCAGAGACTGTTTTCTGAAAGAAATCTTTCACTGCCTCAGGATGAAAGTTTGAAGTTTTTTTATAAAACATTGTCAGCTCAGCTTGAGGCACATTTTAGACAGCACAGGAAATGCAGGACTGATCTTGGATCAGTGGCAGCCGCTGCATGAAAGACCTATCATTTTCTGCCTTAATTAGGTTTAGATTTGTAGGGAAGTGCTGTGGGCATTACTTGCGCCAGTGATTAATTACAGCCCAGAATAGGTGATCTCTAAAGCCTTCCGGCGATGGCGGCTTCGTCAAACTGTCGGCTTCGTCCTCCCGACGCGCGGCGTTTTGAAGGTGGCGAACGGGACCGTTTGCCTTGCGGTGCCTGGACCCTATGGCCCCGCCCTGAAAGCGTCTGCTCTGTGTCTCCCTGCAGATATCTGGAGCCTGGGTGTGATCCTCTTCATGCTGGTGTGTGGACAGCCGCCCTTTCAGGAGGCCAACGACAGCGAGACCCTGACCATGATCATGGACTGCAAGTACACCGCGCCCCCCCACGTCTCCGGCGCCTGCAGAGAGTGAGAGCCGCCCCCGCCCCGCCGACGCAAACACAGCGCTGACACGCGCGCGGCGCAAAGTGCCGAGCACACACACTGTACAGGAGGTGTAAAGAGCTGAACACACACACACACACACACACACACTGTACAGGAGGTGTAAAGAGCTGAACACACACACACACACACACACACACTGTACAGGAGGTGTAAAGAAAACACACACACACACACACTCTGTACAGGAGGTGTAAAGAGCTGAGCACACACACTGTACAGGAGGTGTAAGAGATGAACACACACACACACACACACACACACACACACTGTACAGGAGGTGTAAAGAGCCAAGCACACACACTGTACAGGAGGTGTAAAGAAATCACACACACACACACACACACACACGCTGTACCGGAGGTGTAAAGAAATCACACACACACACACACTCTGTACAGGAGGTGTAAAGAGCTGAACACACACACACACACACACACACACACTCTGTACAGGAGGTGTAAAGATGTCACACACTCTGTAAATGAAAGAGGAGGAGGCCTCTCTGGGGTAGATGGATGTCACACTGTTGGGGGATATAGAGAGCTGAGGCTGGTTAGAGTGAGTATTGGGGGATATACAGAGCTGAGGCTGGTTAGAGTGAGTATTGGGGGATATACAGAGCTGAGTCTGGTTAGAGTGAGTATTGGGGGATATACAGAGCTGAGGCTGGTTGGAGTGAGTATTGGGGGATATACAGAGCTGAGGCTGGTTGGAGTGAGTATTGGGGGATATACAGAGCTGAGGCTGGTTAGAGTGAGTATTGGGGGATATACAGAGCTGAGGCTGGTTAGAGTGAGTATTGGGGGATATACAGAGCTGAGGCTGGTTAGAGTGAGTGTTGGGGGATATAGAGAGCTGAGGCTGGTTAGAGTGAGTATTGGGGGATATAGAGAGCTGAGGCTGGTTAGAGTGAGTGTTGGGGGATATACAGAGCTGAGGCTGGTTAGAGTGAGTGTTGGGGGATATAGAGAGCTGAGGCTGGTTAGAGTGAGTGTTGGGGGATATAGAGAGCTGAGGCTGGTTAGAGTGAGTATTGGGGGATATAGAGAGCTGAGGCTGGTTAGAGTGAGTGTTGGGGGATATAGAGAGCTGAGGCTGGTTAGAGTGAGTATTGGGGGATATACAGAGCTGAGGCTGGTTAGAGTGAGTGTTGGGGGATATAGAGAGCTGAGGCTGGTTAGAGTGAGTATTGGGGGATATAGAGAGCTGAGGCTGGTCAGAGTGAGTATTGGGGGATATACAGAGCTGAGGCTGGTTAGAGTGAGTATTGGGGGATATAGAGAGCTGAGGCTGGTTAGAGTGAGTATTGGGGGATATACAGAGCTGAGGCTGGTTAGAGTGAGTGTTGGGGGATATAGAGAGCTGAGGCTGGTTAGAGTGAGTGTTGGGGGATATAGAGAGCTGAGGCTGGTTAGAGTGAGTGTTGGGGGATATAGAGAGCTGAGGCTGGTTAGAGTGAGTATTGGGGGATATACAGAGCTGAGGCTGGTTAGAGTGAGTATTGGGGGATATACAGAGCTGAGGCTGGTTAGAGTGAGTATTGGGGGATATACAGAGCTGAGGCTGGTTAGAGTGAGTATTTGGGGGATATACAGAGCTGAGGCTGGTTAGAGTGAGTATTGGGGGATATACAGAGCTGAGGCTGGTTAGAGTGAGTATTGGGGGATATACAGAGCTGAGGCTGGTTAGAGTGAGTATTGGGGATATACAGAGCTGAGGCTGGTTAGAGTGAGTATTGGGGATAAGAGAGCTGAGGCTGGTTAGAGTGAGTGTTGGGGATATAGAGAGCTGAGCTGGTTAGAGTGAGTATTGGGGGATATACAGAGCTGAGGCTGGTTGGAGTGAGTATTGGGGGATATACAGAGCTGAGGCTGGTTAGAGTGAGTGTTGGGGATATACAGAGCTGAGGCTGGTTAGAGTGAGTGTTGGGGATATACAGAGCTGAGGCTGGTAAGAGTGAGTATTGGGGGATATAGAGAGCTGAGGCTGGTTAGAGTGAGTGTTGGGGATATACAGAGCTGAGTGGTTAGAGTGAGTGTTGGGGGATATACAGAGCTGAGGCTGGTAAGAGTGAGTATTGGGGATATAGAGAGCTGAGGCTGGTTAGAGTGAGTGTTGGGGGATATACAGAGCTGAGGCTGGTTAGAGTGAGTATTGGGGGATATAGAGAGCTGAGGCTGGTCAGAGTGAGTATTGGGGGATATAGAGAGCTGAGGCTGGTTAGAGTGAGTGTTGGGGGATATAGAGAGCTGAGGCTGGTTAGAGTGAGTATTGGGGGATATAGAGAGCTGAGGCTGGTTAGAGCGAGTGTTGGGGGATATACAGAGCTGAGTCTGGTTAGAGTGAGTGTTGGGGGATATACAGAGCTGAGGCTGGTAAGAGTGAGTATTGGGGGATATAGAGAGCTGAGGCTGGTAAGAGTGAGTATTGGGGGATATAGAGAGCTGAGGCTGGTTAGAGTGAGTGTTGGGGGATATACAGAGCTGAGGCTGGTTAGAGTGAGTATTGGGGGATATACAGAGCTGAGGCTGGTTAGAGTGAGTATTGGGGGATATAGAGAGCTGAGGCTGGTTAGAGTGAGTATTGGGGGATATACAGAGCTGAGGCTGGTTAGAGTGAGTATTGGGGGATATACAGAGCTGAGGCTGGTTAGAGTGAGTATTGGGGGATATACAGAGCTGAGGCTGGTTAGAGTGAGTATTGGGGGATATAGAGAGCTGAGGCTGGTTAGAGTGAGTATTGGGGAATATAGAGAGCTGAGGCTGGTTAGAGTGAGTATTGGGGGATATAGAGAGCTGAGGCTGGTTAGAGTGAGTATTGGGGGATATAGAGAGCTGAGGCTGGTCAGAGTGAGTATTTGGCCCTGGAGTGTCGCTGGCTCCTGGATAAGTGCTGTAGTGGTTCGCTGTAGAGACAGCCAGCTAAAGGTACACGCTCGGGCGGCATGAAATGGGTTGAGATGGGTTTAGAGTCAAAGAAGCAGTCAGGAGATTAAATTTGGGCTTAGACAATGTCATATTTCCTGATCTGATTAAACATAGTGAGACTGACTGGCAGCTGAGCGTGATATGGTAGTATTCACATTGTGCTATGAAAAGCGTTTCTCCATCTCATGCATGATGCTCACATTTTAATATTGAATATTTTTATAATATTGAAACTTTGTATACTGTGTTGTGAAATCCAGAGTTCTCCTGACCAATATTATCTTGCTAAGTAACGCAGTTTTGACTTATGACTTATGTAGTTGACTTATTAGCTTCATTAACTTCACCATGCAGGGAAAATTTAATTCTAAGGCAGCTGCATCGGTTTGATTAGGAAGAGAATTTAGATTTATCACTGGTAAGTTAGTCAACCATGTTCTTATACTAGATAATATGTGTATGCGGGGTAGAGTTTTTGTGTGGTATTTTTACTGTTTAGCTTGCTATAACGGCAACAAAATGAGAAAATCCTGAGATCGCTTGGATTTGTGCGGTAGCACCAGGTTTCGTTAGCCTACAGAAACCTGCATTTTAAAAATGCAGAACACGCATGCTGTAGTTACATGAGCAAAGGAGAAAACGTTCCCCCATCACAGCTATAAGTGCTGTTTTATCCTGCTGTCAGAAAGATGACGTCTCTTCCTGAGAGGTCTTTGTCGATCAGAGCGAAGGTCGGCGATGCTCGCGGATCCTCCGTCCTTCCCGACGAAGGCGCGCGGGGCGGAAACCTTGCCCTCGTGACTCAGCCTCGATTGCGCGTCGGCTGCGAAAAGGCTGCGGTCTGCCTGCTGAGCAAACGCCACATGGCGCTCGCCATTGCAGCCGGGTGATTATTATCCCAGGGTCATATTTAGATGGTTTTACAAGCTGACGAGACAAGTTTGCAAATACTAACAGGCAGTTGGAGAACGCAACGCAAGTGTTGCTCCGGGCCGGCGCCCGACCTTTTGTTGTGATGGCGCCCAGCGGAGACTGGGAACAGACTGCTCCGCAGAAACACGCTGGGAGAAACCTCCATGGAGCCGTTCTTCATTTGGACAGAAATAAGTCTTCACAGTGAAGTTACTGGGGCAGTTTAAACTTTCAGTACCATGTGCAAAACCCCCTCCATCATCAACAGTTTCAGCAGTATTGGTTCTTTATTTAGTCGTAATAATTCAGGAGGAAATTGATTACATTCACCCCTGAACTCCCTCTGAGACGTCTGTGGGCCTGGTAGTGTAGGCCTGGTAGTGTTCCTGCTGCTCATGTTATTGGTGAAACGGGGCCCCCCTCAGGTTGTTTTTGTAGTGTGATTTTGAAGGTTTGTTTTTTCCCTCCGAGGACCGCTGTGTGGAGGGAATTTATTTTGCATGCATAATATTTTCTAAGAAGTGTTATGCATTAAAGGCACACTATGCTGGATGTTTTACAGTCCTGTGTTTACAGTCAAAGAAGTGTCCTTCTCCATCTTCAGCCCTGTCCACTCACCCCAATTTCCCAACTTCTGCCTAAAGTAGATAGCTGGGTTGGGTGGCAACGTTACAACAGGTCCCACTGAAAATACGCCAGCTCTGCGTCACTTTTCATGAACTTCAGGCTATGTAGCCACACCCTCCACTCCCCACAGAAAAGAGCATCATGCCCTGAAACGTCACAAACACATTTTAGAAGACGAAATGCAGGCAGAGGAGCACAGATTTGCCAATGTCCGCAAAGTGTGTCATAGATATGAATAAACGTAGTTATTTTATGATATTTTCATGGTGAAATTTCTGCGAAGTATGCCTTTAAAATACATGCTGTTCAGGCGCTTTTGCCCAGGACACTGAAGTGAAGTAGCCTGCTTTGTTTGGCCTGGGCCATTCCTGTGATGAAGAGCCCATTACTGGTGCAAACCTCATACAGCACCAGCCTGCTGTTATACCTCAGCTCTCAGTACTTAACACGCTGTCAGGAAAGGTGACAGCGCTGTCCTATCTTCGCACATAAATGACAGGAGTGCTTGAACTAATAAGACACTCGGGGAGAGAGAAAATAAAGATATTATTCCTGCCGCCAGTCCGCGGTCCCCCATGAGGCGAGAGATGCCGAAACAAGTCATTTCCTGTCACCACGCCGTGCATCAGAGCTACACGAACAGTGGGCAATGCTGGTCTTTAAGTGACTTCTGCTCCTCACAATAAAGCCCAGGCCTGTGTGTAAACATACTCCCTGAGATGGACTGTTTAGGATGGTGTATCGGCTTAACCCAGCAGCTTGTGGAATATCTGGTGTGTCCACTATTCCCTCTCTGCTTTAGAGACCTGTGTTTATTTCTGGCTCCATCTGTCCTCAACGCCAGCCGTTATTCCTCTGTAATCAGATGCAGATTAGGGTGTGATGGAGGTGGATTGCGGTTTGCACTCCTCTGGTTTGCTTGCATGTCGGTGAAAGTTTGTGTGTGCAGAACTCTCTCTGGGACAGGATGATAGATAGAGGGATAATTGACGCAAGTTCTCTTTTAAAATGTCACTGTCTGATTTTTATCTGATTTCAATGTTACTTTTTGTCAAAATGAAACCGTATCACCAGCTGGCCCGTAATGTTCTCATTGCATCACAAGATGAAGTTATATTGTGATTCTGTAGCAGTTTTGACTGCGTAGGCTTGTGTTTTTTTTAACCTGTACACAGGTCTCTCAGGATCTTGGTTGCATTGCTGTGATGTTACTTTATTTGCTTACAGTCCCAAAATTAGCCTGCAACCGCAGTATCACAAGCCCAGTTCCTTAACAACTGCTCATTATCGGTTGATTGTAAGTGCCTTGCCAGTTTACTACCTGCTCATTAGCACTTTGAGAAGTGAGTATCAGTTTGAGACTGTTGCTGGGCAGGTAGGACTCATTCCTTCGGGGAGACTCCTGTGTTAGTAAGCACATCCTTTGTCTCCATTTGGGGCGTTTTGTTGGGTAGTCCCTGTGTGGAGGCTCCCAGCTCTCTCCGGCATCAGGAAGGACCGCTCTGCTTTGACTGCCCTCTGAAGCAGCTGAGCCTGAGCTCACTGTGAATGGACAGCACTTTGCTTGCTTGTGTGGAAACCTGTAAACTCCATCATTAAGCAGGTGAGCAGGATGGAGAATAGAGGTGACCGAGGTCTATGGCCCAGATGTCTGCTCTAAATCCAGTGGTTACCTCGGGCAAGGGCTCAGGCTGATCGGACTGGGAAAGGAGGAGATATCTCTGTCTCCTCCGTGTATGTGGATGTGTGTTTAATTATACACACACCTACCTCATCCAAGAATAGCTCCAACATTGCGAGATCGGCACTATAAATATCAGCAGTTCCTCGTTGCCACAAGACCAGAACTGGACCGGAATGGACACATGCTCTCAAACACAAAGATGCATTTCATCCCTCAGAAGAATTTATCCTGCCTGTCGGTGACTGTTGGAAAACTCTCTTCCTTCCTGCTACATTGTTGGGTGACACCCTCTCTGAAAGGGCTTGTAGAGGCCATGAATATTTTATGGATGAATGTGTTATTATGGATGTGAGTTCAGGGTAGAGTGTTGGTTGTGATTTAACAGAGACCTGGTTCCCTGTGTCAGTTGCAGAAGCCATGGCAGTGTGTGTCTCTTTGGGCCTGCCCTGCTACTTGGGTGCTTGTGATGGCTGGGTGCAGTGAAGGTCACTGTGGGTTGGCAGTGATGAGTGGAAATGAAAACCTGGAGCCCACAGCGTAGTGGCATTGTCAGAAATGACTGTAGACTGTCGCAATAAGACTCCCAACTATCCAGCTGTAGGTGTGCGCATTTTCAGCTGCGCAGTGTAGTCCTTTTTCGACGTAAACAGGAAATTCCACGTTGCTCTGCGTTTGAGGGGTAAACACATTGTCCAGATGGCTGGTGATAATGCACTGAGAGCCCTGCTCCCGTCCCCCTCCAGCCTGATCGACCGCATGCTGCAGCGGGACCCCAAGCGCCGGGCCTCGCTGGAGGAGATCGAGACCCACGCCTGGCTGCGGGGCGTCGACCCCTCCCCCGCCACCAAGTACAGCACCCCGCTGGTTTCCCACAGGAACCTGTCAGAGGAGGAGCACAACAGCATCATCCAGCGCATGGTCCTGGGAGACATTGCCGACCGTGAGACCATCATCGAGTAAGAGACTCCCTGTGTCCTTTTTCTGACTCCTCCTCTCTCACTGCACTGGTCTGACTCCTCCTCTCTTACTTCACTGATCTGACTCTTCCTCTCTCACTGCACTGGTCTGACTCCTCTCTCACTGCACTGGTCTGACTCCTCCTCTCTCACTGCACTGGTCTGACTCTTCCTCTCTCACTGCACTGGTCTGACTCTTCCTCTCTCACTGCACTGGTCTGACTCCTCCTCTCTCACTGCACTGGTCTGACTCTTCCTCTCTCACTGCACTGGTCTGACTCTTCCTCTCTCACTGCACTGGTCTGACTCCTCCTCTCTCACTGCACTGGTCTGACTCCTCTCACTTTTACCTTATCACACGTGTACTCATCAGGGCTCTGGAGACGAACAAGTACAACCACATCACTGCCACGTACTTCCTGCTGGCTGAGAGAATCCTGAGAGACAAGCAGGAGAAGGAGATCCAGACCCGGTCCTCCAGCCCAAGCAACATCAAAGCCCAGTTCAGGTACCCACCCCGATATGACATCCCATTGTAAATGCACATTGTGTTGTCTTGCACTGTAGGGTCCTTGTGGAATTATCCAGAAAGGGGCAACTCTTGGCCTACATTGCCATGCTGTTTACTCTAACGTATAAATAGTTGGGTCATTGAATTTGATGACTGAGAGAACAATAATTGATTGTGAGGCCCAATGTGACCTGGCAGGTTCTATCTCTCTATGAGCAGAGCATTTGCTCTGGTCTGCACAGACAAACAGAGCTCTGCTGGACCTGTGCTTCTTTTAGAAGTCGTACCACATGACACACTCTGATAGAAATGTCACATTTACCTCCAGGACAAGTGGCTCTTAATGCATAAATAAAGCATCCTGAACACGGAAACGGAGCTTACAGCAAGAGTGATTGTGTGATTTGTCTTCCTCTCCTGCTAAATATTTCTGTCCACATATACCAGCCATTAGTGAGGTTCACTCAGTTTCATGTCAAGTTGCACAAACTGTCCCCAGCCTCACACCAAAAATAGAACATTAAAAATGGTGGAAGAGTTGATAACCATAGCTTTGTTAAATACAGAAAAGGTTTCTGCATTAATAGACACCAAGATTCATGTAGCTCTTGTGCTCCTTGTAGCAGTAGCGTCCCTGGAGCTCGTGTCCCTTTAGCTCTCATGTTCCTGTAGCTTTGGTGTTCATGTAACTGTAGCGTTCCCTTAGCTCCTGCGTTCATGTTGCTCTAGTGTTCATGTAACTGTAGCGTTCCCTTAGCTCCTGCGTTCATGTTGCTCTAGTGTTCATGTAACTGTAGCGTTCCCTTAGCTCCTGCGTTCATGTTGCTGTAGTGTTCATGTAACTGTAGCGTTCCCTTAGCTCCTGCGTTCATGTTGCTCTAGTGTTCATGTAACTGTAGCGTTCCCTTAGCTCCTGCGTTCATGTTGCTCTAGTGTTCATGTAACTGTAGCGTTCCCTTAGCTCCTGCGTTCATGTTGCTCTAGTGTTCATGTAACTGTAGCGTTCCCTTAGCTCCTGCGTTCATGTTGCTCTAGTGTTCATGTAACTGTAGCGTTCCCTTGGCTCCTGCGTTCATGTTGCTCTAGTGTTCATGTAACTGTAGCGTTCCCTTAGCTCCTGCGTTCATGTTGCTCTAGTGTTCATGTAACTGTAGCGTTCCCTTAGCTCCTGCGTTCATGTTGCTCTAGTGTTCATGTAACTGTAGGTTCCCTTAGCTCCTGCGTTCATGTTGCTCTAGTGTTCATGTAACTGTAGCGTTCCCTTAGCTCCTGCGTTCATGTTGCTCTAGTGTTCATGTAACTGTAGCGTTCCCTTAGCTCCTGCGTTCATGTTGCTCTAGTGTTCATGTAACTGTAGCGTTCCCTTAGCTCCTGCGTTCATGTTGCTCTAGTGTTCATGTAACTGTAGCGTTCCCTTAGCTCCTGCGTTCATGTTGCTCTAGTGTTCATGTAACTGTAGCGTTCCCTTAGCTCCTGCGTTCATGTTGCTCTAGTGTTCATGTAACTGTAGCGTTCCCTTGGCTCCTGCGTTCATGTTGCTCTAGTGTTCATGTAACTGTAGCGTTCCCTTGGCTCCTGCGTCATGTTGCTCTAGTGTTCATGTAACTGTAGCGTTCCCTTGGCTCCTGCGTTCATGTTGCTCTAGTGTTCATGTAACTGTAGCGTTCCCTGGCTCCTGCTCATGTGCTTAGTGTCATGTAACTGTAGCGTTCCCTTAGCTCCTGCGTTCATGTTGCTCTAGTGTTCATGTCACTGTAGCGTTCCCTTGGCTCCTGCGTTCATGTTGCTCTAGTGTTCATGTAACTGTAGCGTTCCCTTAGCTCCTGCGTTCATGTTGCTCTAGTGTTCATGTAACTGTAGCGTTCCCTTAGCTCCTCGTTCATGTTGCTCTAGTGTTCATGTAACTGTAGCGTTCCCTTAGCTCCTGCGTTCATGTTGCTCTAGTGTTCATGTAACTGTAGCGTTCCCTTAGCTCCTGCGTTCATGTTGCTCTAGTGTTCATGTAACTGTAGCGTTCCCTTAGCTCCTGCGTTCATGTTGCTCTAGTGTTCATGTAACTGTAGTGTTCCCTTAGCTCCTGCGTTCATGTTGCTTTAGTGTTCATGTAACTGTAGCGTTCCCTTAGCTCCTGCGTTCATGTTGCTCTAGTGTTCATGTAACTGTAGCGTTCCCTTAGCTCCTGCGTTCATGTTGCTCTAGTGTTCATGTAACTGTAGCGTTCCCTTAGCTCCTGCGTTCATGTTGCTCTAGTGTTCATGTAACTGTAGCGTTCCCTTAGCTCCTGCGTTCATGTTGCTCTAGTGTTCATGTCACTGTAGGTTCCCTTAGCGTCCTCGCGTTCATGTTGCTCTAGTGTTCATGTAACTGTAGCGTTCCCTTAGCTCCTGCGTTCATGTTGCTCTAGTGTTCATGTAACTGTAGCGTTCCCTTAGCTCCTGCGTTCATGTTGCTCTAGTGTTCATGTAACTGTAGCGTTCCCTTGGCTCCTGCGTTCATGTTGCTCTAGTGTTCATGTAACTGTAGCGTTCCCTTGGCTCCTGCGTTCATGTTGCTCTAGTGTTCATGTAACTGTAGCGTTCCCTTGGCTCCTGCGTTCATGTTGCTCTAGTGTTCATGTAACTGTAGCGTTCCCTTAGCTCCTGCGTTCATGTTGCTCTAGTGTTCATGTCACTGTAGCGTTCCCTTAGCTCCTGCGTTCATGTTGCTCTAGTGTTCATGTAACTGTAGCGTTCCCTTAGCTCCTGCGTTCATGTTGCTCTAGTGTTCATGTAACTGTAGCGTTCCCTTAGCTCCTGCGTTCATGTTGCTCTAGTGTTCATGTAACTGTAGCGTTCCCTTGGCTCCTGCGTTCATGTTGCTTTAGTGTTCATGTAACTGTAGCGTTCCCTTGGCTCCTGCGTTCATGTTGCTCTAGTGTTCATGTAACTGTAGCGTTCCCTTGGCTCCTGCGTTCATGTTGCTCTAGTGTTCATGTAACTGTAGCGTTCCCTTGGCTCCTGCGTTCATGTTGCTCTAGTGTTCATGTAACTGTAGCGTTCCCTTAGCTCCTGCGTTCATGTTGCTCTAGTGTTTGTGTGACTCTAGTATGCCTACAGTACTGCTGTTATGTTGCTGCTTTCAACCATTTCATCTCCAATTCAAACATTAAAATGTAGTTCTAGGCAAGTCTTTTGGATTAGGGGGGGAAGTCACATTTTCAGTTTCCTGTGTTGAGGTGGACAGAGCCCCTAAGCTCATAAAAGTGTCCCTGTATTCACTGGGATTAGAGCGGAACTATATGGCTGCCATTGTGCGGGAGGGCTGGAATAAAAGGGCCGCTCTGATGGGATTAATCCGGCCGTTGCTGTCTTTGTGGCTGCTGCTGTTTGTGTAGCCTGGAGGGGGACCTTCACATTCTGTTCACCCATTTGTTTTGCCGTGGAACAGAAGTCGCACCCAACACGACCTCGACAGACCTTCTGACTCGTTTCTGTGGAATGAAAAGCCTTTTGGCTGTTTGATGTTTAGGTGTCTAGACGGTGCTTGCAGGCCTGTGGGCTGCGTGTATGTTCACTGGGTAAACCTGCCCGTCCTTTGTCATCAAACAGGGCAGCACTGTGCCAAGATACATAGCACTCTGGTGTTTAGGGCAAATGTTTTCCTGTCATTTCTCTTCAGTCCACTGTAGCGTAGTTTCACCTCATCTGTCCCTGGTGTAGTACACTTTAGCACTTTATCTCAGTGTCTCTTGTGTACTTACCTTCAGTTTATCTCAGTACCTCTGGTGTATGAGATGGAGGCACTTTGGCTTGGTGTCTCCAGTACAGTGTCTGTACTTACTTTATGCTTTATTTTCCCTTTAGGGAAGGTTTGGTCACAGTGTCATTTAAGGTCATGCATTTCCAGTGAACTCGGATTACCTCAGGATGTCCGATAAATGTATGAAGGGAACTCTGTGCAGTATGGTTCAGCTTGCAGGTTTATTTCTCACTGATTCTTCTTGAGTGTAAATATTAAATGGAACCTGCTCGGTAAGTGTAGGTGTAACTTAAATGGACATTTTCTGTCACTGTTTTTTGCAGGCAGTCGTGGCCGACGAAGATCGACATCCACCAAGAAATCGAGGACAGCCTGGCCGCCTCGTCCATCTCCCACGGCGGGGGTCCGCAGTCCCCGGCCCGCAGCGCAGAGAACCTGCTCAACGGGCACCGCGGGAAGGGCCTGCTGGACCTGGGGCGGCGCGAGGACCCCGGCGAGCCCGCCCCCCCGGGCCAGGCCCCCGCCCCCCCGGCCGCGGACTCCGCCCCCGGCCAGCAGCGCACGCGCCTGTTCAGGGTGGAGGAGGACGAGGAGGAGGAGGACGAGCCGGCGCCCCTGCCCACGCAGGTGATCCTGCGGCGCAAGCCCTCGGTCACCAACCGGCTGTCCTCGCGCAAGAGCGCCCCCGTGCTCAACCAGATCTTCGAGGAGGAGGGCGAGTCGGACGACGACTTCGACGCGGCCGAGAGCCTGCCGCCCAAGCTGAGCCGGCTGAAGAACATGGCGTCCCCGGCCACGCCGCACAAGCGCTTCCACCGGCGCACCAGCCAGACCCGCGGCTCCAGCTGCTCCAGCTCCGAGACCAGCGACGACGACTCGGAGAGCCACCGCCGCCGCCTGGACAAGGACAGCGGCTTCACCTACAGCTGGAACCGGCGGGACAGCAGTGAGGGGGGCGGCGGCGGGGGCAGCAGCGGGGGCGGCCAGAGCAAACCCCCCGGGGACGGGGGGGTGGGGCCGGACAGGGGCAGCCCACCCGGGGGCGGGGGCGGTGGTGGGGGAGGCGGGGGAGGTGGAGGAGGAGGAGGAGGAGCAGGAGGAGCAGGAGGAGGGTCGGGTAACAGAGGACAGGGCAGCCCCTCCTGCTGCTCCACCCGCAGCTCCATGAGGACGGTGGGCGGGGTGGTGGAGAGCCTGAAGCTCATGAGCCTCTGCCTCAGCTCCCAGCTTCAGCTCCTGAGCGGGGCGGGCGGGGCACGGGCGGGACGCTTCATCCTGGACCCCCAGGGGTTCTCCAGCTTGGGGATGCCGGAGGTGTCCTCCTGGAGGATGTGCGTGGGCTCCTGCGGGAGCCTGGACATGCCCCTGCCGGGCCCTCACATGGGGGCCACCCTGAAGGCTCTGGACCTGGCTCAGGAGAGCTCCGCCTTCAGCCTGAAACACGGCCTGCTGAAGGTCCCGCTGTGCGACAGAACCATCTCCGTCAACATCCAGCGCAGCCCCCAGGCCCGCCTGCTCTGCGCCCCGGCCCCGCCCACCTGCTGCCAGGTCATCTGAGGCCCCGCCCCCCTCCCACCTGCTGTCAGGTCATTTGAGGCCCCCCCCCTACCCACCTGCTGCCAGATCATCTGAGGCCCCGCCCCCCACCCACCTGCTGCCAGGTCATCTGAGGCCCCGCCCGCCACCCACCTGCTGCCAGGTCAACTGAGGCCCCGCCCCCACCCACCTGCTGCCAGGTCATCTGAGGCCCCGCCCCCCACCCACCTGCTGCCAGGTCATCTGAGGCCCTGCCCCCCACCCACCTGCTGCCAGGTCATCTGAGGCCCCGCCCCCTCACCTCCACCCATGTGTAGCAAACCGTTAGCAATGGCACTCTTCCAGGTGCTGTGAATGACCTCACACATCGCCTCCCCGTCTTAGTCAACCTCAAGTCTCTGTTATTTACAGTGGATATTCTTCTGGGCAGGATCCCCTGTGAATGAAAAGTGGGAAGCTGCTGTCTTTTCTGGTTTATTTTTTACTGTGACATCTTTCCTATTCTCTCTCGCTTTGTTTTTTTTTTTATGTTAGCCCCCCCCCCGCCCAAAAAAAAAAAAACATCATAGAGCGTAGCACTCCAGTTTTAATCCAGAGGAATCTGTGCTTTTAAAAATACTTAAACTTAAACGTGGACAAAAGACCAAACTTCAGATTGAAAGACAGCAGGATAGGAGATGGAGCAGTAGGTTCTGGGCAAGCACTTACTAAAGGTTTATCACAAGACTAAATCAATCAAGCTCTGATAATGCTGCCCATTTAGTGTGTCGTATGTGTCAGGCAGGCTAGACAATTGCAGAGAAAGGCCTTGAAAAGTGCCCCCACTGTTAAGTCTTAAACAAAATGACCAGAAACAAATTATTCTTTTATAAATGTATTTTAGCTAAATGTTATTTTTGAACAACTGAATTATATCCTGAAGGACAGAATGCCATCTAATAAGTGCTTTTACTTTATACTGCACATAGACAATCTTTGGTTTTCAATTTTATCCAAATTTAAATTACATTTTAACTGGTTATCACACTTTCACAGAACTTGAAGATTGAAAGAGTTCATAGTATACCCACCTGAAAGTTTTTTTTTTTTCTCTCTCCCCTCAACCAAAGCTTTAGACTCAACCAATGAATACAAGATAAGCAATGAAAATTCTATCTTTGATTCCAGATGTCCAGGCATAAATATTCTTTATTCTTGATTCATGGCAGGTCCCTCCAGCAAAATTTCCTTCATCCAGAAATTCAAATGAAATTGCAGTTGGATTCATTTAATTGATCCGCATTCTGCTTAAGTCCCTAAGAGTACCCGCAAAATGAAATAAGCTATTCATGCTGTAAATACTGAAAACTTTGATTTCTAAGATTTATTTTGACTCTTGATTCCCGGCTCAGCCATTTGCACCTTTGATTTTATGTATTTTATATTTTAAGCCTTGGAGATGAGATATTTTAAGGAGTGTTTGTAGTCTGTATATTTTTTTTTTTTACCATTTGGGTTTTGCAGGATGGGTGTTCAGCCTAGAGTTGTGTCTGAATTGTGCCGTTTGGTCACCGGATGACCTCATCCTGAAGTGCGTCACTGGGGAGACGGCACGGTCTTTCATTCAGGAATAAAGTGCTATCTCTAGTACAAACGTGGATCACAGTGTTGGGGATTTTTCCTGTGTTTGAGATAAGCAGACATGCTTCTGTTGAGCCTAATCGAAAAGTCAGTGAACAATATAGGGAATATATTAAAAGGGCATTGGCAATAAGCTATATGTTGCAGCTATATGTAAATATATACTATATATTTTGTTTTATATTTCAGATCTGTACAGCCTCAGAATGGCACCTTGGACATAAGACATTATATATGTAAATAGTTGTAAATTCGCTGTTCTACATTTAAAACGGCATTGTTGACCATTTTGTGCATAGCTGTAATATATCCTTACGTGTTTCGATTTAAAAAAAATATGAAATATGAAAACAGCACTACTGCTAACTTACGTGTGTCTGACTGTTCGTCTTTACCAGGATGTAAAGAGGTGAATGACTGTGCATGTGTGGTATGTTTTCCATTCTCTGTCTAGATACAGCAAGGGATCGATCGCTCAAAAAATGCGTTGCTGGACCAAACATTAAAAGTGGTTAAAAAAGAAGCGACAAAGTGATAGTATATCTATAAATTTATGTCATTGCTGATACCTTTCTGAAATGTTACATATAGCTATGGTAAGGTCCAATATTAAATGTGGAAAAAGCTGTCTTATAAACTCGAGTCTTGTCATTTGTCTGCAACACAGTAGTTTTGACCAAGCCCGTTGTGGTGTGCAAAATCCAGGTGAGTGTAAGTTTAGAATTAGGGGGTGGGGCACGGGTAGTTCATTCATGTTCACATACCAGTGTGGAATGGTGAGATGCCAAAGCCTTTTGATGGATTGTGTTTTCATTACAGAGGTAGACTGTGAAGACTGTGTGTGCCCCTGAGATGTAAACATCAGCGTACCGTTTAGGATGGGCATTTACACAAGCGGGCACATCCAGGTTTTACAGTTGGATTTACTGACTTGTGTTATTGTGTTCGGTGGAGCAGTCATTTTTCTGGATTCCCTTTACTGCACAGGTGATGCGATACACACAGCTCTCTGACAGCTCGGTCCGATTTGGTCCAGGAAATTGATTTAATGAGATGGCGACTACATTTCCTGTGGGAAATGTCAGTCAGAATTATAGAGCTGGAAGCTGTGATTTTCAGTGGACTCGTTCAGAGCCTCCATCTGTATAAACTCAGACAAAATGGCAGTGAAGAGGTGTCCTGAGAGGACGCAATCCTGTAGAGATGCTCCTCTGGGAGATGTGGAGCATTCCCTGAGTAGTGACAATTTGACCTCTGAGACAACCTGGGAAAAACAGGCACGGATGCAAGGAGACAAGAAAGCATTTTCCACTGTAAAAATTGTGAATGTATTATTTTTCTGGAATTGTCAGGTCAGGATTTTGAGACCGGAGACTACAGAGCACAATATCAGATCAGATACAGAGCACAGCCAACAGGGAACATGCCAGATTTCACCTCATTTAAAGGCACTGCCTCTCGACTGGAGTGCTTTTCCAAGACTAGAATGAATACCTATATTGTCATTACAGTAACAATTAAAACATCTGTTTACTTACAGCAGATCATTACCATTAACCATCCATACTATATAACACTGTTGATGACAATACAAGAGGTGCTTCATATCTGTGGTTTTATAAAACAGTACCTAACTCTCACATCTGAATTCCTATTCCTTTTCAGAAACCATCCGATTATTCCTTATTCCTGAGGTATATTTCTCTGTAAACTATATTTAATGCAACAGTCAGTTATTTTTTTTTTTAGCTTGAATCTCAATCCCAAAGTCCAATTATAGTTTCAGTCATCCCTTCCCAATCCAGACACCAGACATGTACATACAGTAATGAGCCTTCACCCAAATCACCCCAAACATAACCCTAGTGCATAGTGACTGGAGGACCTGTGAAGATCCGATATTTAAACCACCACTTTGCTTTGACTTTCCATTAGACACCACCCTGTAGTCGTAGTGATATACACTATGATTGCATTAATGAATATGAATATATAATGAAATGAAGCCTAGCTATTTTCTGAGATTAGCCTTTGGAGGAGGTGGGTCAATGACAATAGTCATAAGAGCATGCATAATGTTACACACACAAACACACAATCCACAAATCTGAACAATCAATTCTTTTTCAGCAGGACCAGGTTTTTCGTAGACATATATAACGCATAATGCTTTTTGGTAGATAAGAGTTTTAACACCACTCTCAATAACTTAAGCAGCAGGCCAGTTCTTGATCCTGCTCAGTAAGGCGTCTTGCAGTGCAGCATGTGAACAGCGTGTAAAAGTCTCAGGCTGTGGTTGGCTTCCCCGGATCTTGACGAGGGTCCTTCAGTATCTGTGGCGTACGTCTCTTCCCTCCATTAGCTCTTACTGGGGGTCCCTGCTGCAGCCTCCAACATTTTCTGGAAATGAACACAGCTAATATCTTAGAGAAGCCACCATCAATGACTGTATACTGTACTGTGAAAAGTCAGAGACCACCCTTTCCGTTATTCAATTCAGGTCAAATCAGCCATTCAGTGCAATTTGTTTTTCAGTGTCAGAAAACAATGCATCAAACATATTTAGCAGAAAATAGCAGGAAAGCCTCCACCACAACATCAAATGTATCAGTATTTGTCCACTTTCTTTTATGCAACCTACTGCCACTAAGTCCTCCATCCTTCCAATCAACAAACAAGTTACACCAGTGACCTCTCAACGAAAACTGTAACCAAATGTGTCAGTGACATTGTTAGAACCCTTCAAAAAGTGAAACTCAAATTCAAACACCTTACCTGCCTAACAGATTTCTCACATATAAGATAATCCAGCTGCAAAAGGAAGGTGAAACTCAAAGGAAAATAGTCCAGACTTCAATATCATTGAATCTTATTAGGATTACCTGGATTGAGAGAAATGCAGAAAATGCAACCAACCTCTAAGACTGAACTTTGGAGGTGTTCACAAAAAACACGTAATGTTTTCACTGGAAAGCAAATAAAAGGGTGGTCTCTGACTTTCACAAAGTACTGTATGTGCACACAGTAAAATATAAAAGTATTGGGACGGTGACATCATTTTTGTTGTTCTGACTGTGTAGTCCATCACACTGGATTTGAAATAAACAATGAAAATTAGGCTAAAACTGAATATGAGGTTAAAGTGCAGCTTTAATTTAAGGCTATTTACATCTATATCAGGTGATTGGTGTAGGAATTAAAGCTGTTTTTTTTCGACTTTTGTGATTTGTAAAAAATCTCAAGTGTCTATACGTCTAATATGAAAATGGAGGAACTAACTGAATTAGCACATTAACAAGAGACAAGAACTAAGAGAGAATCCAGATCAGCTGCCCCTGCCGGTAAACCCTCACAGAATAGATTACTCTTCAAATTTGTTTCATATCATTAAATACATTTCCCAAGGCCATGCTGTAATTTGTCAAATGTATTCAATTAACTCCACTGCCTTCAGCAATCAAGAGGAAATTATATTCTTGGCCTAAAATTTGTGATATTCAGTTAACTTTTAGGTCCTTAAGAGAAAGACTGATGTGAAGTGAATCAGCAATCCTGGGGCGATCACCACAGGAATAAGGGTGGAACACAAGCCTGTCCTTATTTGGAGCATCACAGGTCCATTGCTACTGGGAGAAGGTTGGGCAGAGAGCAGCCCCTGCTTGCAGAAAGGTGGAGTGCTCCTTAAAAAAAGGTGGAACATAGTCACCCCCCCCAGTGGATCACTGAAAAGATGCTTCAAATAGAGGTTTCCTAGATCATACATAATTGTACAGTAATCTATATAGGACAAATTCTTCATTGACACAACACTAAGATATGATTGAGTGCACCATGATTAGGTGAAAGGTCAGCTATGGTATGCTGTGTATGTTGTCAGAGTGCTAATGGGAAGCTTATAGCATGGCCAGTAAAAGAGCAAGTCATTATAGTGGTAACCTGCGAGAAGAGAGCAGGAAGTGACCAGTTGTTCTGGGCCATGCGACAGGATTCTGTCACATATGCCTTTAAGCCCCCCAGTGTCTTTTTAGGGACTTTTTAAAGTGCCCAGTGTGAACTGTGAACTGGTCAGTAACTGGGTGCTCCATGGTCCTCCCTTACCTCCTATTTATGGGTTTGACATTGCAGCCCTGACATAGTGCTAAATGCACTCCATACTGTAGACAAAATGACAGGCCTAGATTGGCTGAATGGCATGTGTCTCATGTTCTTACTATTAATTACTGTGACTTCATTGCACTAAGTCAAATTATCCCCTTGCTGATTCCTGGGGGTGTGTGAAAACTGAAGAGTAGAACACTCCATTTAGGAAGTTTGCTATTATAGTAGTTATTAGCTCAGCAGATGCAACTTATATTGCTTGCATTGTACAATATTTCCAATTCACACAGCTGTATATTTATCAAAGCAAGTCCCATTATACATAGTGCCTTTCTTCCAAGGTACGACAGCATGGGCCCCTCCCATTATTCAAACTCGGAGCGGTACACCACAGTGCCACCCTGCTGTCAGCTCTTATCGGCCGTTCAAAGACTGTCACTACAGTGGACAGCCACTTCAATGGACAGCCATGACAACAGAGCTACAGTGAACAGAGATAAGAGGAGGCACATGGAGAAATAAATCTAATTATGCAGCGCAGCAGATGGCTGAATCCTCGCTATCTCTCTGGGCCAAATTTACTCAGGGAGAAGGCACAACACTAAATATGTGGGTTGGTTGAGGTTGCAGTCAGCATTATCAAGCAATTTACTATGACTATATATCTGAAGCTCAAGAAGTACCCTGTTGGTAGCAGAGAGCATTGCACAGCATCTTTGCATTTCTGTGTAATCCTTTAGTAATATCCAATATGTGCAATGGGCCACCAGCAAGGGATAGGGCGCCTTAGGTATTCTCGCCTATTTCCACTCCCCCTTCCCCATCTCAATACATGTGCAGGTTTGTTGAATTTTCAGTCAGTTTCCTCTCTCTTGCCCGCTGTCTTGGAAAATGCTTTGGAGGGGCAGGTGCATGCACATTAAGTGTGTCTGGCATTCAGCCATATCACTACCTCTGTATCTGATGCAGCCAGCTGCCATTCTCCGTGCCCCAGAGAAAACCAGAGCTCTCTTCCCCCCAACCAGGATTTAATGCGGCTTTGGAAATGCTTCTGCGTTTTGTTAATCTTTAACAGCCAACACCTGGAGCACTCTTAGCCAAAAGGCTAAAACACAACTAAGAACTAGTAACAGAGTTCTTACTTGTGACTAGGCTCCTGTATTAACGTTTTTGACACAGAACATGAAGCATCCAATCCTTAACTCACAGTAGACCTATTCTCCAGCATGCTCAGGTGATGCAGGCACTATATGCCTGTTTACCAATGTGATCAGGCGGTGGCGTACAGGTCTTAATAATAACCTACCACTCAAGACAGCACAGGGCAGAGAGACAAGCGTGTTTAACGCTGGACTGCACCGAAAACTGAGACAACTCTCGTGCTCACAGCAGACAAGTACCAACAAGACATCCTGCTGGCTCTCTGAAACCCAAGCTGAGCCGGAGCTCCCATCTGCCTCACCTTACAGTGGTTCAGTGCCAGAGTACTGCTCACCTTTTACAATGGCAGCAGATTGCATCAAACTGCTGCAGACTACTTCCAATGTTCAGACTGTTTCAAACTGCAGCTGATTGCTGAAGATCTCTGTAGACTGTATCCATCCAGCAAACTTGTGGAATGCCACTCCAACCTTTCAGGCTACTGTACACTTCTGCAAGCTGACTGCCTTTGACTCTAAAAATGGCCTCTGCAGTGAACACTGATCGTCTGAATACAGGATTTCCTCAGCAGCACAACAGTACCCTCCTGTGCATTAGCCCACAGCTGTCACAGGAAACAGCTGGCCTAAGGAGACCATGTGGAAATTTGAGTTCTTAATTTTGTTCACATACACTCCCTTCTTCAAATTCTCCTTCCCTCTAATGGAGTCAGGTGCAGTGCAGAGAAAAGCATGTGAGATTTTCATACTTAAACAAAACAGGATGAATGCTTGAGGAACACTAACACAATATGCCTGCAATCAGAGAACAGCTCAGAGATCATTGTAAGCAAAAATGGCAACAACGTTGTGTGCTAATTTGTTCTAGATGGTGCTGTAAGAAATACCACAGTCATGGAGTATAATCTCTGAGTGTTTTTGGATGAGACGATTAAGAGTAAATCACTTGCAGATAACCAGCAAATAAAGAAGCTGTCTGACTTCTGTCTTGTACATAGCTAGGTCTTATGCTAAACCAGCCTTTAATCACTTGACAGTAATTAAAGCTCCCTTTCCCAACAAACTCTTCTGCATATGTATACACTGTACAGAGACCTATAAATACTACAGTACACAAGTAGGGTGTGAAATACAGCAGGGTGTATTTCTGCTAATGAATAGTTCTGCACACACCTGCTTTAAACAAACATGATGTCCTGGATCTTGTTTTAAACCCTTATCCATAACTCTCTGAACCTAAGAGGGTCTCACATTTCCATAGTACAGGCATAAAGTGCCTACATACAGTGTACTTCCTGATTTCCTCTATTATTACCTATTAGTCATAGTGAATGGTTTCAGATGTTTAGACAAAATGTAATATTAAACAAAGGGAAACTGAGTAAGCACAAAATGTGTTAAATTCTAATTTCATTTATTTAATGAAAAAAGTCATCAAACACCCATATTACCCATGCGTAAAAGTAATTGCCCCCATAGATTAATAAAGTTTTTCGTAAAATGACACCTCTGAGTAAGTAGTGAGAAGTAAGAAGTGGCTAATCCACTGATGTTCCCCTGCTTGGTGTGCAATCCTCAGATAGGCTCCCTCCTTAGTGTCTACTTCTGCAATAAAAATCATCTCTTTGTAGTCTAAATTTGGATTAAAGGTCCTTTCTTTAATGTCCACTCCTAGGATAAAGGTCCCTTTCCAAAGAATCCACTTTTAGGATAAAAATGCTTTCCTTAGTATCAACTGCTTAGACAAGAGTGACTTCTATTGTGTGCACCTGTGGGAGACCCCCCTTCCAAAGTGGCCTTTTCTCTGGCGCTATTCACTTTTATTGTTCTTGCCCTGCTAAGAGTCGCTGGGATAGCGGCCAATATCCTGCTGATGGGGCAGCTTCCAGCTCCTGTTAGCACCTTCCTGCCATTTTCAGACTGTCCAGGTCGATTGGCCAGAGGGGACTTTCCCCAAAGAGCAGCTCAGCTGCTCCTGAAGCTGCTGATTGTGTGGAAAAGCACACAGGAGTGACAGAATCAGATGCAGGGCCAGCTCAATGGTACGGTCCCCACAACTCAACCGCAAGGGATTCGGACTTCAACCCCTACAAAACCGGGTCTGTGGGGACAGCCTCACGCAACCAAACTGCTCCATGTCATCACACCTGCCATTTAAAAAGATAAGGTATTAACCCTCCCCCAAATCCATGATATAAACTACTGAACTGGGGGGTCCCTAAAGATCCACTGGAAAGGAGGGCAGCACAGATTCTGTTTCACCTGTTTTTTAATGGAGAAAGAAGGGAAAGAGTCCTGTCACTTCAACATCTGTCAACTAGATTAAAAAAATGATTACGAGAATAACACCAATAAATATTTGTTGGTGTAAGAGGTGCTGTTACTCTCTATATTTACTGATTTTCAGACCCCTGCCAATGTCCTGAGGGAATGAGCATTAAGCACTGAAAGAGTGCAGAGAAGGGGCCACTGGAATACAAATTGAGCTTCTTTCATAGGGAATGCACAGACCTGCCTTCCTAATATTACAGATTGGCCTGGAAGACTTTTCATAAATAATTACTTAAATGTTTCAATCAATGTCTGACGATAAAAAGAAATTACTGTCTGACAAATTACATATTGGAATTATGCAAGAGCCAGGAAGCCATCATTTGCATAATTGCAGCTTTTTCTGTAAAAAAAACTGAATATGTGTCAGTTTCTAACCACTACCTGTCTTTCAGTACATATATTCTTTAAAAGTACGAGAAAGGTCATTTAAAAATAATACAAACAACAGTACTACAATTTTCATGATTGTTGTTACTATGATTACTATGTCTTGGTTATGTGATATTTATGATGATGGGATTTCTATTCATTAGTTTACCAGGTGCTCTTTTTCATAATTGCTTGCATTGCTATTAGTTTTATGACAGAAGGCAAACATACCAAGACCAGGCTGTTAAACTACAAAGAGAGCAAACACAGTTAAGAAATATTCCACCGTTCAAGCAATATAAACCTTCAATTCAATGGAGTCACATAACCACTCAAGTTAAATATGTTACAACTGACAAGCAAAAAATGTACAGCAAGCTACAGTCATCACTCAAGACACAATACAGTGCTTCACTGGGAATTTATGTGTTTATGGCATATACTGACCAAATACATTCTCCACAGATGTACAAACTTATATTTTAAAAAAAACTTACCTACCAGGAACCTGTACAAACCAAGAAATCAATGCAGTTGAAGTTTTATGAGAAAAACTGGATGTATAATAATCAAAAATGTCCCATGGATTAAAAATGCTTACTGAATGACCCCTCCCTCTGCAAATGGTAAAATATCCACAATGACCAACAGGGCACTTTTCCCTCACTTTTAATGCAGTAAAAGCCTTCTGACAGAGACAGTTCTAGAGAACTTGTTGACATTGCAGTCCTGCCTATGACATTAAAATGTCTTCGAGCATCTGTACTGATTTTTTTCCAAATAGGACATGAGATATTTTAGTAGGAAAAAATGAAGGCTAAAGATATCTTACATTTGAAAGATAAACATTACTTAGAATTTAGTTTCCACAGAACAATACATTTCTTCCATTTTAGTGAGAGAGACATCACATCATTGTGATTAATGTTCGTGCTCTGGGTGATCCTGTCCAGCAGTGGTTCAATAAAAGGACCATAAACAACTGCAATCCAATTTTATGGTGTTGTAGTAGATCACGTTTAATCCCCTGGCAGAGAACTGCAGTGACACGTCTGTTTATCAGAGAGCAGTGTGAACTGGTGAACCAAGTTACTCTATTCTATTAAATCTATTAAATCCAGAATGAAACCTGCCGCAAATACTTATAACCCAAAGACAAAGTGATATTTTCATTGATTATTCACAAACAGCTTTATAGGAAACTCTGACTTTAACTTTGAATCTGCAACTTATCTTTTTTGTCACTCACAATGACTGCTCTATAAAACCATAGTGCCTGTTCTATCAAAAAGTGTAAATACTGAACATAGGCAAATGACTCATTCGATTACTCAAATAAAAAGGCCTTACTCTTTTCTTGAGCGCCTCCAGAGACTGGAACTCCAGCCGGGCTAACTTGATCTGGATCTGTTTGGGAATATCTGGGATCACGAAAGCCAGGAAGAACTTGAAAGCCAGGAGCACGTGCTGCAATGGAAACACATAATCAAATCAATGTCGCTTATTAGACAAAGAACTTACTCTGCAGTTTCAATATACAGTGGTTTTATAGTTATAATGCATTACATAACACATGTAATCACACAACAGCACTGACACCCTGAACCTGTCCTAATCTGCAACAGATACGTTGACCTGCTTCCAGATGGTCCAGCTCATTAATGCACAGTCCTGATACAGCTTCTCTCTTTCACAGTGCCCATACATTTGATTAATGGAAGATTCATTGATGGCTCATTAATTCCTTCAGTGGGTAAATTATGAATCTTACAGTCTCAATGACCAAATATTCAGGGCTCTCTGTGAGTAAGGATGTCAGTGCACTGTACTGTAGGTATGGGCCTCTTAACATGCTACAAAAACTGCAAGTTCCTCTGCAGAGATTCAATCTCACAGTAGAGCAGATGGAAATTACTCCAAGCTCTGGGGCTGGGATTGGCAAGGGTTAGAATCCTGTAGTATTCATGCATTTCACCTCCGTCCAAGAATGGGATTAGGTGGAGTCAAGGGGTCAAAGGTAAGGCTGTGGAACATAACTTTGTGAGAAGACCAGAGAACAGAGAACAGCAGTCACAGTACAAGCTTTCAGTTTTCCAGTGTTTAATTGGATCATTCTATATATATATATTTTGCAAGATCACAATGGCACGTTTTTGATGACTGACATTCACCCAAAATGCACCTGACAGCCAGATGGAAGGGAGGGGAAGCTGGCAGCGAACAGTATGCGCCAGAAAAGCAGCACTCCTGTCACTGGCATTATCCTCCCTTTTCATGTTTCACGCTACAGCTAAAAGGACAGGATATGACTCAGAGGAAAAAATAAAAGACGTGTTAAGAGCAAACCATAAAAAGTACACCACACCCAAAGCGTTCAGTACACACTCTCCTCTCCTCTCACAGAAACAGCGCACATCAGTCAATCGCATACACGCAGTCTGGGTCCTGTGTGCAGAAAAACACGCCTGATTGGCTATTTCAGCCACATCAATGAAAGGAGGAGATGAGAGCGATCAGCACACTGCTCTAAAGAGAAGATTAAAACTGCACAACAGTGACTCAAACACTACTGACAGTCAAGTGCAACCATGTGACTCCCCATTTAACTTTCAATGAACCCTCAATGAACTTTTCATCCATTTTTCTCCATTTCAATGTCTCCTAGCATTCACTGACTCCTCTCTGGAGGTGAGCATCTTCTAGCATGCACTGACTTCTCTTTCGAGATCTCATAGACACTGCATGAACACTGCACAACAAATATAAGATTAATCAATCAAGCACATGATCCAGAGGGAAAAGGAGAGAAATGATACACTTTAGTTTACCCCATTCCCCTGTAAGGATCCAGAACACTGAATCTGATTGGCAGAATATTCTTAGAATGACATATTCCCACTCAGAAGCAATACAAATACTGTTGATCTTATAACCATTAGCAGCCTGGAACAGCTGAATAACAGCATAAATAACATCTGTGCAATGTTTGCTTTGGTTTCGCCCTCATTATATTGAAGGCTACTGACATCCTGAGAATCACTCAAAATACAAATTTGATAGAGTGAGTGTGTCTGAGAGGGAGAGCAGGTGAGGGAGTGGGTGGCTGAAAGTGGGGGAGGAAGAGAGAAACAGAGAAGGAGAGGGTCTCTGCCTGTGCTGGTAATTGAGAAAGACAGGAACAGCAGGCTCTGTATCAAGAGTCGCACCTGATGTCCCTCATCACTTGGGGGGGGTGTATAGCTTACCCTGCACACATATTCTACCTGCCACCCTGCCCCCCCCCCCCACCACCTCCCCCAGAGAATGTCCCATGCCACTACACTGCATCCACCCTCAAAATGCTCTCCAGCATGATTATCGATCTCCCATGGATCAAGTCACTATAAAGTCCCACGCTAGCCACTCTCCTGTGATATCACCAGTCCAAAGAGTGCCTAATTTCCATGAATACAAACACAGAAATGATCCTGGGAATGAGTAACCAAAATGTACATACTAAACATTTTCCTACGATATTACAGATTCCATGATCCTGTTTAGAAGCACCCTCCTTCACACATGCCTCTGTTAGCAAATGACCGATAGGAACATTTTCTTTGCCGAAAAAAAGGAAAATAAATACTATAAAAACATTCCCAAATACTTATACGATTAAGAAAAATGTATCATTAATACTTAATACTGTTATATAATTCACTGGTCAATCCAGGGACACATACATATAACACTTCATCTATTTACACAACTGGATATTTTTAATAGAGGAAATCAAGTGAGGTGGCTTGCACAACAGGTACAACATTATCCCATTCCAATCTGTGGAATGGAATGAGCAGTCAAGCGATTTCAAACCCATTTCCCCAACTATTAAGCAACAGTTTCTGGAGTTCTGGGTTGACTGCAAGCTGTGAAGGATGGGAACTTTGCAGAGATTGTACTTTCCGATCCCCACATAAACACCACTCACCGAATCCACAGGGGTGACTTGAGCCTTTTCCCATATCAACCCACATCCCACAACCCACATTTTTCACTGAGAAGTACTCTGACATTTGCAAAAAGCTTTAAGCGAATCCACTATCAGTGTTATTATAAACACCGCTTGGAGTCCTCGAGTCTACAGGAATGACACAGTGATGGACAGCTGGGCCGAGACTCACAGAATGAGTGACAGGTACAGTGATGACAGGACCCAGACAGGACCCAGGTTTTTCCTGGCTCCAGTATTGGTTGGGTTCAGCAGAACTCAACGTCTTTCTCTAACAATAGCGCGTAAGCAGTCTCCGAAGGTGCGGTGGGTGTGATATTTACTGTGCACTGTGCGTGGTGCGAAGCAGTCACAGGCTCTGACAGCGATGGCAGAGCAGAGCGAGAGAGGGTGGGACGTGATTGATTTCCACCCACACAGAGCTCTTAGCTGATTATCATCGTTACAGTCTGCATCTGGCGCATAGAGAGGAGATCGGCCTGACATCTGGGCACGCTTTCGAAAATGATGTGATATGAACTGCCACTGAACCGATGAACAGGTGCAAAGCACCATTTTGTCCAAAAACAAAAAAAAGAATGCATCACGTCTTTTTTTATTTAATACTATTAGTCAGCATGTAACACATGCCAAGGCCACTAGATCCTGACAGGATGTTTTATTTCTTATCTGTACTACACAGAAATGAAACACTTACATTCTTACATGGTTTTTAAGCTACATTTAACATGACAAAGTTCAAGCACTATATCCAAGGGAGGCTTTTTCTGTATCCGTTTGTTTCCAAACGGTATACATTAGGATTTGAGAGATTTGAAATTTGTACCATTTTTTCATAATCTGAAAATGAGAATAAGTTGAAACCAAGGTGCCATTGCTAAGTAATTGTTGTCACAGTCATGTAAAGGACGCAGTTTTTAAAAGTTTACCAAGTGTTACCTCATGATAATTATGCCTGCGGTGGTTACATGTAGTTTCTTAACACAACAGCATGTAATGTCCTTATGTCAATATGCAACGTCCTTGTGTCAGTATGCAATGTCATTATGTCAATATGCAATGTCATTATGTCAATAATGTCAGTATGCCATTAGCCAACTACAGCGGAAACACCGAGCTTATGAAACTACGGTAACCGGCTAGTGTAGTACAGTTAGCAGTAAATCAAGTAGGGCTGAACATGACAGAAAATGAGTCAAACAGCATATTGTCATTGAGAGCAAATAGTTGGCCAGACCAACATAAATGTACACTGTGACATCATAAAAGTAATGTATCATGACGTGTAATGGCACGTTCCACCTGAAAAATCTAATAAGAATGCAGCCAATTCGAGCAGAAAGTCATTTGGTTCTGGTCTCGAGTACAACTGCAAGGTGCACCATGAGGAGCGCCTGAGCAGACTCAAGACACACATACTTGCACAGTGCCCATTTCACTGGCACATATTGGCACAAAGGCAGTACACTGCTGTCTCACATGTCTCAATGGCTTCCATTTTTTTAAATAATGCTGCTGTGCCACCAGGGGGCAGCTGGATTTCCAATGCCAATTACAGTCATGTTCGTAGCTGGAGATGATGTGCGTATTTGGTCATGGCATATTATCTTGCTGGAAGTATGAATATTCAAAAGGTAAGATTGGCCATAAAGGGATTCATATGGTCAGCAATGATGCTTAGGTATACTGTTGAATTCAAATGATGCTCAGTTGGTATTATTCCCCACACCATTACACCACCACCACCAGCAGCCTGCTCCATTGACACAATACAGGATGGATCCACAGATTCATGCCATTTACACCAAATTCTGAGCCCACCATCTGCATGTCACAGCAGAAATTGAGATTTGTCACATCAGACAATGTTTTCCCAATCTCCAGTCATCCAGTTTCGGTGATCATGGGTTCTCTGTTGCCTCAGCTTCCTGTTCTTAGCTGATAGGATTGGAACCTGAGGGCTTGAAAGTGTGAAAATTCAGCTAAAAATACAGCGAGCAGGTGCTAATTGCTTCCACCGATATGTTAATCTACCCAACAACTGTACAAACACATACCGTATGCATATGTTACTATTAAAGTAAGATTAAGCAGGTGGTTAACAGATAATGATTTTTAAATCGTCTGAAGTTCATGGCTTATTTATTACTGCATAGAGCTCTAAAGCCTACAGTACCACTGCTGAAGTTATCGAATGCTGCTGTGAAATTCCGGGAACTGTGCTTGCTGCTTAGAAGCTCATAACCTCAGAAGAACAGGCCATTACTTTGACTGAAAAAAGCACGTCGTCATATTGATAAAGCATCTAAATGAGAAATGCACATAATTGCGACTTAATACCCGGTGTCATGGTGTTGTATTATGACAATAAAAATTGAGAACAAACCTTAAGAGTATCTAAATGCAACTTATGCAACTCAAAAGATGTTCTGTGCATTTAGTCCACATAGCCGTTACTTACATGAGAACCTGAAAATCCTTCCTAGCAAAACAGTAGGTGAAAATAGGGTGAAAGTATTTTAAAGTTCACACTGAGAACTAAACCATATGTTTTCCACTGTTCTCAGTAGCACAGAGGAAACAAATATGGCTGGGTACTCATTGGCCAAGAAACTGTAAAGGGAGAACCCATTGAGGGTTACCTACATCAGCCACACTGCAGAGATGTTTGTGAACACAATAAATAATGCATATACTTATGATAAAATCCTTAAAATCCTGGTGGTAAGATGATAAAACAAGCATTTCTGGGGTTGTCAAGTCGTCTTTATTGAATAATGTACATATTATAAAGTAGTGATTTGTTTTGATTTCTGCTTTTCCCCAGTTTTCTAGACTCTTCTGAGCATAAATAATAAATGCTGTTTATTGACTCATGCAGCTTTAGTGTCAGATTGTTTACCTTTATTTCACCTCTGGGATGTTTTGTTCTTCAAAAGTACCAGGAAGGAAATCAAAGAAAATTCTGCAAAATATTTTGTAGAAATTGTATTTATTTGAAACTGTACCGAATGTACAAAGTGGATGAAAACTGACAACTGTACATACCCACTGATTCTTTTTCTGTATGTAAGCCAGCACGCCAAGGTTTTTTTGGCAACCCGCTCAAAAACTTAAAATGTAAGAAAACAATTCTTTGACTGTCTTGTCAAAAACAGGTTAGTAATGGTCAAGAAAAACCCAGTATTTAACAATGCTAATAAAGTGTAGCTTTATCTCATATAAAATGCATAAATGTTAAAATATTTAACAGTAATGTAAATATAACCAATGAGAATGTGGTGCAGTATATAAAGTACGTTTTAGAACTATGTCAATAGTAATAATACAAAGAAGAAACAACTTCTTTGCTCTTAATCGCAATTCCACCTCAAACAATTAATTGTGGAGTATAGGGTTACACAATCCGCACAACACACACAAGTAAGCATGCATGCTGACACGCATGCATGCTTACTTGTGTTCATGTAATGGTCACAGATGTACCCTATTCAATCGAGCACTGGAGATTCCTGTTACTGCTCATGAATCTGTGGACTGTATTTCGGGCAAAAACCACAGTACTCGCAACATGATGAGATTTATAGATCTTCTATAGTAGAGAAATTCACATCTGGCCCTCAAAGCTAATAGTACTGCTGTTTTTTGTCTCCCCCTCCTATCAGTCTAATCTTTGGCCAATCAGTGACATTAATCAATCAATTAGCTATCAGGTAAAAAGGAAAACCAGCAGTACTGTTGGCATCGAGGGCCAGATCTAAATATCCCACCTGTAAACTGCGCAAAAGGATCAACAATGTTATTCTAATGTCCAAGGGGCTAGAGTTTAGGCAGCATGATGTATTTTTGGGTAATGGGTATACAGCTGAACCAGTCGGATTTAGTGTGGCGTAGTGGTCAGTGTTCACTAATGGCTGTCTAATGGTTACTGGTTGTTAGTGCACATATGCGAGTTATGGGATGAAATCCCCTGAGGTGAGTTACTCAGCCTGAATGACCTTCGAAAAACAATCCATCTGAAGCTGGGTTTATTTACTGAATACAAAACGCACTCACATACACACACATAAAAACGCGCGCGCGCGCACACACACACACACACACACGCTCCCCTACCCATTCTGTTTCTCTATGATCACAGACCACAGTGGAGCTAGAGTCAGGCTGTCCCTGAACTTCTGTAACAATGCGATGGCAGGAGCACACAGGGTGTGATCACCAGCACCGAGCTCAAAGATAGCGGAGGCAGTGAGGGCTGTCCCATCCTCAGCCCTGAAGGGCCTGGGGGGCATCAGCAGTGTTCAGTTCCAGCATTAACCAGGCTGGCCTGACAGATACAGGCATCCCCCCGACAACTTAAAACATATGCGCCTCTATTCCACAGTCTACAGGGCCATAGGTTAACACCCAGAGATTTGTAGATTCATAAAAGTGAAGTTATTTACTGATCTGATAAGAAGTGCAGTGTATCCAGGGGATATCTTCACCCCAAGGTTCACGTCTCACTTCAACACTGTAAATGTCAACAATAATATTATAAAACTAGCATAGAGTCCCTCTCTTTGGTCTGTGGTGCTTTGACAAGCCCAGATATCAACTCACCATTCCAAAGAAATATGCCTTTAAGTTCAATCAAACGGATGACAGGAACTTGGAAAGGGGGTTTATGGAGCTGGATAAGACTTGGAGCTGTAGAAGTCTTTTCGTTTTTACCTGCACAGTGTTAGATATGTACAGCGAACAGACACTATTTTCCAGGAGAAATTGAATGCTCTGGGGTTCAAACAAAACAAATAACAGCTCTGACAGCCTTATCTAAAAATCAATACAGAGGATTCTGAGAGGCAAAGCCAAGCAGTGCAACACTGTATAATCTCAGCAATTCCCCTCTCCCATGGATCCTGTCTGTGACAGCTAACAGTCTCTTTGCCCTGGGTACAGCCAGTAGTCTATCTGCTCTGTGTATAGCTAGTCTTTCTTTGTGTACAGCCAGCAGTCTATCTGCTCTCTGTATAGCTAGTCTTTCTGCTCTGCGTATAGCTAGTCTTTCTCCTCCGTGTATAGCTAGTCTTTCTGCTCCATGCATAGCTAGTCTTTCTGCACCGTGTATAGCTAGTCTTTCTGCTCTGTGTATAGCTAGTCTTCCTGCTCTGTGTACAGCCTGCAGTCTCTCTTCCCTCCATGGTGTCTGCTCAAGTGTACAGCTGGCAGCCTCTCTTCCCCATGTACATTCGACAGCCTCTTTTCTCAGCATACAGTGAACAGTCTCTCCATTCATCCTAGGATGTGAGGCACATGTTGTGGGATTCATAAGTCCTCTGTCATAGAAGCTCTTTACTGTGGACAAATGGCTCATGAGAAAGACATCTATGCTAGGCTCAGTTTGAGGAGGCCGACAATTACAAGGTTACACGTTTCAGTCTCGACCCTTGAGCAAAGTACTTCACAAACACAAACTGTTACAGAAAATATCCAATTGTAGAAAGTGATAATATTTTTTTTTAAAAAGAGTAAAAAAATGCAATCCACATAATCTGCCCTGGATGCGACTCACAGGCTAATGAGTGATTTCATTTCCCTAACACAATAATGCTATGCAACGCTCAAAACAGTGCTGTGGAGAATGCACACAAGCAGCACACCTTGATTCTCCTTGATTAAAGAAAGGTTCAGACCCACCTCAGTTTTCAACCCAGTCAGTTTTATCTGAATTAATAATTCAAAGTTATAGCTGCAAGCAGCAATTAAGGGGTCTAGTTGGAATCATTTTCAATTTTCAATTAAGTTGTACATAAGTACAAGTTCGTTCCTTGACAAAATAAGGGGCCTTTTTGAAACCATTGCTGTGAATCTGAGCACTGACATCTGCAGTATGCTTTAATTCAACATCTTTGCCAAGACATTCTTGTGTAAAACTGCATGCAGGGCTTTGACATGGTGACTGCAGACCCATAAATTCAGACTGGATGAGAGACTGGTCATGGCACCAACCTGCCTTCTCCAAACAGTGAAGTACAAAAGCCCATTCATGAAGCTATCAGCACAATGTCCAAGCAATCAGAATGAAAAATTAATTCTTCACATTTTCTATCCTTTTGCACATCCTTAATTGAACACACAGAGAATTCTATAAAGCCGACCATCACAAATATATCTGCTTTCGCAATCAAACAACATTTCTATTCAAATTACTGTCAGTTACCTTAGCAACGATGGCTTTTTAGCATATAATTTCATATTATAAATCCATATCAGCACTCAATGATTAATCATTCAATAACTGCAGAGTGAACAAGGGTAACAATAAATATTCTACAACTGTACAACATGCACTATATGTGGAAAGTAATCATGAATCTGGTTAAAAAATAATTTAAAAAAGCCTTTTTACAAACTGTCAACTATATAGTAAAAGATCCTTGCTGCATTTCTGAAAGGGGTTCCAATTATCTCCTATCTTGCAAGACTCATTCAGCATAAAAATATATAAATATGCATATGTCAGTCATCAGATTAACACTGCCATGATAACTGTGATGGGAACTACTGATTGTTAGATTGCATACACTATTGTATATATAATAATAGTAGACGTTTCTGAATGACATCTTGAACATTCGTAGAGAAGTGCTTGTATTATTCAGAACATGAATAAAATGAATATTCATACGCTACATGGCCTTGTATGTATGTGGACACCTGACATCCAACATCTCATCCAAAATTATGGGCATTAATATGAAGTTGGTCCACCCGTTGCTGCTATACCAACCTCCACTCTTCTGGGAAGGCTTTATACTAGATATTGGAGAATTGCTACAGGGATTTGCTTCCATTCAGCCAGAAGAGGATTAGTGAGGTCGGCTGGGAGGCCTGGCTTGTAGTTGGCTTTCCAATTGATCCCAAACACCTTGCTGTGTGCCCGGGGTCACTGTCATGCTAAAACAGGAAAGGGCCTTCCCCAAACTGTTAAGGAAGCACAGAATCATCTAGAATGTGAGTGTATGCTGTAGAATTAATATTTCCCTTCACTGGAACTAAGGGGCCTTGCCAAAACCATGAAAAACAGCCCCAAACCAAGAGGTGTCCAGATATTTTTGGTCATATAGTGTACAATGGGCACTCAAGGAACACATACACCTGAACTCCATCCAGTTACATACTGAGGCACTCAAGCTCCACAGCAGCCACTGAAGGATCATTAAGAGGACAGCAGCCCTTAGCTACAGTGGGTTCACAGGTTGACTGCAGTAAAGAATGTTACTCAAGTGATCACACTCTCACAAAACACTAGGCTTTCAAAAACTCTTTCAACCCACAGAGCCAGGAAAAGGGACATTTTCTGAATGTGATAAAACTACAGCCTTATGACAGCACTGTAACTGAGATCCTTAGCAGCTAGAGCTTAACTTTTTACATACAAGACACCAAGCCCTTAGAACTCTATGCAATTTGGCTTAGAAGTAAACAAACATATTTATATCAACATCTTTAAACAGGACAGTGAATAGACAGCATGCACAAGCATTACCCCTCTGTGCTTCCAATTAGAACTCACCGTACATCGTGTATAGTAAGTGCTAACACAGGTTCTGAGGCTCTCTGGTAAGATCTCTCACAGTAGTCATTATATAATTGGGCAATATCCAAATGGCATCTTACGGTTTACTCAGCTCCCAGATGCTTCTCTATCACAGCTCTCTCAATCTCTGTTCCTTTCGGTCTCACACACACACACACACACACACACACAAACACACACACGCACTGACTGAAAAATGCCAGCTCTCAGCCACTGTTGATTACATGCACTCCTGATAATTAGCTCATTCAGCTGTACAGCCTGATCTTACGCTGTTAATTAAAGGCCAAACTGAATCTGAAAGCTGTCACTTTCTTTCCTCGATGGCTGTCAGCTTTCATAAGACAGAGCTTGGCCCATGTGACAAAGGGTGGCAGAAGGGGGGCACTATCATCTCCCTCACAGGCATTGGACATTGTTTCCTCTGCAAAAACCAGAGGCCTGAAATAAGCATATGCACCAAGGCAGCCGCTGCAGCTGCATGCAGTAGCAGGAAGTGACACAGCATCGCCGCTGATGCACTCACCACAGCCTCACTAAAGCCGGTCTGTGGCTCTGCCGTATTCTCACACAACTGGTGCCGACTGCGCCATAACCTGCTTTACCGTCTCTTAATAGGATTTATGCTGCCGTGCTCCTTTAAATAAAGAGAGCTCCCAAGTGGTTCAGTCAGCAAAAGCGCTCACTAACAGTGCAGACCGGGCCTTACATTCACCATTTCAAGTCTCACCTATGTCATGGGTGTATTATAACCACATTTCCACAGAGGGAGAACACAACTGGCCTCACCCTGGAAGGCGGATTTAAGTCTCCAAGGGTTCTGTGGTTCACCACAACATTATTTCCATCCAAAAAATGTGGCAAGTGCCAGATACCAGTCAACACCGGGAAGAGATATATACTCTCTTGTATAACTACGTGGCCTACAGGGTGATAAGTAAACAACGGCTTGCAGGCAAGAGCACTGTGTGTGTGTGTGTGAGTGTGTGTGCGTGTGTGTGTCAGCTGCAGTTCTCTTGGTCCACAGGTGTGGGTGGTATAGTGCTAATGCTGATTCCAAAATGGGAGAAAAAGGAAAAAACCTAATGAGAAAGACAAATAACACTGAAATACTTTTTTTAGAGTGGTAATCTCATGATACTGATGACTAATGTTAATGTACAAAAGTGCTTGGTTAAGGAATGTCTTGGCCATACTTTTCTTTTTTCGGTTTTATAATAATAGAATGGTCTCCATAACAGTTCCCATTTCAAATCATTCCTTTCTTCAGCACTGGTCTCAGTTTTAAGATCTGAAAACCTCAAATCATAAAAAACACAAAAAAATCAATCAATCAGCACTCATTCTCCTGGGGCCGTTCCTGTCGCTGTGGCCACCCTGTTGCCTAGATACTGTTCTCAGCAAGAATGTAATTACTTCAGTATCATGTACCAGAAAAAGAGCTATGGCACTGCACAGTGTCAATCAACTAGACACAAGCCTTTGTGGAGGGTGAATCTTGGACAGGACAATTTTCAACCCGAAATAAATCCACAGATTCTTATAGGAAAATAATGTCTCTCGATACACACTCATTACTTTAAAATTGACACAGGCAGGAAAAAAAACTTACAAACTCAGAATCCAGCATTAATCTAACACAACATTGAGTATTTATATCCACCATTACAGGGAATCCCAAAAGCTTATCTGCAAAAAGTATTAATTAGGGCTGAAATTTTCATATTGCATCTGCACCAGAATTGATTTTTACCAGTAGGTCTGTGGGTTGGTCCATGATTAGAGACACATTTCTATACTGCTAGGACTGAAGGTGTAGTGAAATACAGAAGCAAAGAGCACCCATCAGTGCAGAAGCCTTGGTCCAGTTTCAGTTAGCCATTTACAGAATTTCCCGTCCTTCCTCTCAATCTGGAATGGCAAATGGAGCCTCTTGACATACAGCTGTGGTGCATGCACCCTGCACAAGAAGCCGTGCAGCGGAACTGTGTGCACTTGCTTAAGCCAGCCATTATGTGCCACACTAGAGGCCACACAGAATGACAGGACAGCTAAGGACATCTCAGGAATGACAGCTGGTAGCCATGAGCACCTGCTACGTGGATAGGGGAAGATAATGCAGCAGTAACCATGGAAACGCTGGCCAACTTACACACATCTCACCGCTGACAGGATGAGGCCAATTCTGTCCTGTCACTGCTGATTACCTGTCATAGTCCGCTCAGGACATATCCAAGGCTCGAACCTGAGGGCCTAGCCTGCACTCATGGTAAGAGCCTTTATCAGCTCAGCCACTTGGGAGCCCTGGTATGTTCTTTGTTAACAAGAACGACGTTTTCGCCTTCCATGGGCTAGTGAGGAAACGGCTCCGCCTCTCACTTCTTTCTGTCACCATGACACACAGATACTGGAGAGGAACTGCCAGTCATGCCAGCTATTTTGTATGTGTGCCTCCGAAACTAAAGATGAGGACAGGCAGGACTCAGCCCCCATGCTGCCCCTCAGGGTAGAGCCTCCTGGCACTGCACTCATTAGTATTACTGGGGAGGCACACTGTGCTCCGCTGACTATCAGGCGTGAGAGTCTGACAGATCTGTTCACAGAACCTGAGCCATTGAACAATCAGGGATTTATTATTTTAGTGTAGACTACTTTGTCCCATTCAGTGCAGTCATCATAATTACGATTCTCTTCTAACCGGTGATTTTCACTTGTGGAGGAGGAGAGATGAGCCAGATAGAAATAGTACAACAAACAATGCATAAGAAGACCACGAGGGAGCTGTGTGTGTCAGGTGAAAGGTGTGTGAAAGTGTTAGCCATGGTGTTTAGGTAGAGTAATAGTGCCTGATTTTGCATTGGGGGCTAACAAAAGGCCTAAGCTCCGCAAAGTTCTCACATGCCACCCTTTGCATGCAATCCAATCCACTCGGTTTAACCCCTTGCTCTGCACTGCTCCAGCCAATCCCCTGGGTTGTTCATCGCTGACATGCAGGCATGTAAACTGCGCCCTCCGGAGAGTCTCTCTATTTCTTCAGATAATACTGCATAGTAGCAACAGCGCTCTCAGGCTCAATAACGTACACATGCACAGCTGTAATTATTCCAGCAAGGTAACAACAGCTCTCTGGCACCACCAGCTGGACACATAGAGCTACTGCAACATGATGTTCCACACGAGAGCTTAATACCAATTTGGTTGCACAAGGGCAGTTGTTGACTTATGGTGCATGTCCATGCATGCAAATGACTATTAACAAAACTGTTCTCCCTCAATTTCCCAGGGCTGTGAAACAGCAGAGAGAGGCGTGAACACAGGGCAGAATGGTCACAGGGCATGTTCAGCAGGGGTTCAATGAGGCCTTACCTCTACTGCCACCACCACCAGAATGAGCTGTGTCTCTGACTCAGGAAAGTAGGCCTTCATGTGGGGAGACATCCCGATCAAGGCACAGTTGGTAACAACGGAGATAACGCTCATTGTCTCGAAGGCAAGCTGCAAGGCACAAACAAAAAGGAAGCTTCACTCGTCTGAACCCCAGCTTTAATAAATGTACAGTCATAATGCAAATGAACCAGTCTGTAGTCACTCAAGGGCCTAAAAGCTCCAGACGTCTATTCGTTGGTGTCCTTAAAAAAAACTTTGCTTAGCCAAAAAAGCACCTCATCAGGAAATGAGAAAAAACTTGTTCCACATGGAATTTTAACACACTTTATAAGTCACAGAGCCACTTAACAGTACACCTAATGAAGAAACCCATCTATTTCTGCACCAAACTCAAAGCAAACTGGAGATACAATGTGTTTTACGATGCCTACTTACAGTAAACTTTCAGAGCCGGCACTGTTTCCAGTCCAACCAACAGGAGGCTTACCTGCCACACGCCAATGTCAGCGGCGGGCTCCGAGAAAGGCCGTTTGAAAACCTTGCACATCTTCAGGGCGTCCGAGTAGACCTCCGTGACGTTGTTCAGGACCACCAGCACAGCGGCCAGGGGGTAGACACAGGAGAACAGGCTGACATAGCCGAATAAGAGGAAAAGCTCCAGGTAGTCATCAAAGGTGCCCTAGAAGAGACCAAACATTTAATCCATAGGCCAGCAGTCATCATATATTCACAAGGCCTGAAATGAGCACCCATGAAACTGCCAAGTGTGAGTAGCGGTTGTTTGTGGCGTGTAAATTATCCGGCTTTACGAGACACTTTCCCTTTAAAATTCAAATCAAGTTTGAACCCTTTTGATGAGCACACTACAGTTTGCATTTATTGCACAGAATTCAATTACTTGACACAATAAAAACCCCCAAACAGCCAGATATCCCAAGACCTCAAATAGACAATAAGGCTTTTAAACACATTAAAGTATTCATGACATTTAAAAGCATTAAAGTATTTCAATGCATAAAAACCAAATACAATTAGACCCGTTAGCCTTATAGTGTACGCATTACTCCAAACATGAAATGAATGTTAAGGGAAAGCTGGATAATGCACTGACAGCACAGCCACTTATGGTATTACAGACTATGTGGCAGTGTTGCTGATTGGACAGAGTCTAGATTCTACAACTGGAGGATTAAAAATTTCAGATCTTATGGACCAAATCACAACAAGACAACTCGCAGCTACAGCTAGTATGTTCAAAGCAGAATCATTCATCACAACACATTACAATGAGTTTGGCATTTTGGAAATATTAAAATTTGTCCACTTCTGTATATGCTAGTATGTTTACCACCCAGTTCCGACAGGGGGCTTTGTTGATGACCCTAAATTATTTTTAAAATATATATAAATTATAGATTGTCCACAACAACTTAGCCTCTCACCATTAAGCTAAACAGGAATTAAATTTAGGAAAATAGCTAAGATAAAAAGGCGTTACTTATTGGACTGTTATGGACATGGAGCTCCATAAATGTTTGGGACAAAGACATATTTTTTCTTGATTTGGCTCTGTACTCACACACAATGAGTTTGAATGTATTTGCTTGAAGCAGATAAGATGCTTCTTTATACTTCTGCTTTATTCTGCTGCTGCCTTCAGCAGTTTACATCACCAATAAAGACAGGCAAGCCAGTACCTGTGGCAGTCATACATGCCCAAACAATCACACCCAATCACCAGGTTTCACAAGGGGTGCTTTGGATCTTGGGCAGTTCCATTTTGCCTCCACACTTTGCTCTTGCCCTCGCTCTGCAGGCTCTTTAAGGTACTTCTTAGCAAACTGCAACCTGGCCATCCTGTTTTTTCAGGTAACTAGTGGTTTGCATCTTGCAGTGTAGCCTCTGTTGTTCTGTTTGTGAAGTCTTCTGCAGACAGCAGTCACTCACACATCCCTCCTGAAGAGTGTTTCTGATCTGTCGGACAGGTGTTTGGGTTTTTTTCTTCATTTTGGAGAGTATTCTTTGGTAACCAACTGTAGAGGTCTCCCTTGGTCCACCAGGCCCTCTGAGATCACTGAGCTCACCAGTGCTCTCTTTTTTTTAAATGTTCCTAACAGTTGATTTTGGTATGCCTCAGTTTGGCTTATGTCTCAGACTCTCTTCTTATTTCTCGGCCTCATAACAGCTTCCTTGACTTTCATTGGCACAGCTCTGGTCTTTATGTTGACAAATGCCAATAATAGATTCCAGAGGTAATCAAAACTAGATACTGAAAGCTGTCTTATACCAGCACTAAGGAAGCAATTGAACAGAATCAGAAACACCTGTGAAGTCTTTTTTCCCCAAAATCAAAATGGTGCCCTGAAATGGGGGGACTATGTATAAAAAGTGCTGTAATTTCTACTTGGTGAAACCAAAATGTATATAACTACCCTTTAATAAAACCTGTCAATATGCAAATTGTAGAGTATGGAGCCAAATCAATAAAAAAATATGTCTGTCTCAAACATTATGGAGGGCACTGTAGGTACAGTGCTGCTGTACTGCTGTAGAAAAGAGTAATGGGTCATCTGAGTCAGCGATGACTGTGCTTACTGGCCTGACCCCTCATTGGTGATCCGTTAGCGGGTCATGTAAGCTGCCATGGATAATAAATGATAATGCAGTTGAACATGACCATACTGCAGCTCTTGAGGTGACTGTCGGTATTGATTCCCAGCTGATGCACAGCAATGCTTAACCCAAATTGTTTGAGCATGTAAAATACGAAATATGACTTTCAAAAACAGTTATGAAAATAGAGGCAGTTTGCTAAGGAAACTGAGCCAGGAAAAGAACTCACCAGATATGTGTACATGTCGGCCTCCAGCCTGACCTGCTCGCCAAGTGGCAGCTCCTTCTCTCCCATAATTCTCTGAATCCTTTTGTGGACCTTTTTGTTGCGTCTCTTCTGGAGCCAGTAGGGCAGAAAGGCCTCCATAATCTGATTCAGTATTTGGGATGTGATCAGCAGCGTAGCCAGACTCTGAAACCAGACAAAATCCAGAGGAGCAGAGGAGTACCGAGTAACTAATGAGATCAGGACATTTTTACAGAAAAGCCAGAAAACAAAAGGGGGAATAAGCAATTTAGCTGTCCCAGAATTTGTAAAAATATACAGCATGGCAAAGAAGACATCGTACGATATGATAAGACACTGGTTTCAGTCTACAAACCTGAAAATTCTTCATTTGATGGCCAGACTACAGCATGATATTTTTGTCATGATTTAACGGCAATGTTTGCATCCTGCACGCTCGCAGAAAACAATGAACTCACCTGCCTCAGAAGAACAATGTCTTGCATCACAAAGGCGATGTAGAACAGAGAGGCGAAGCAATTCAGGAAGTTAAACTGAGAAGAAATAATTCATTAATCATTAGCAGCAATTACGGCAGAGCCATCATTTCCGATGACATTTACAGTTGTGATTACCAAGTCGAAAAACAAAAAAACCAATATGTATAAATAGCAGAAAATGACTATTAACTGACATAAGTGTGCCAGTGCTCACCTTCACATTTCAAACCACACCTAACAGGTAGTTCTCCGGGCCCTTCACATTACAGTCATGCATTACTTATATTTATATTGCCAGACATAAAACACAGCACATAGTTGTGGTTTCAAAACCCAAGGAAGAACAATGATTTGAAGAACTGGGATACACACACTGCCCACTAACATTAGTACAACATAATCACTGTACTTACCACCAGAACTTTGAGAACCAGGTGATTTTGATATGATGATTCTAATCTGTGGTTTTCTAAATAAAAGAGAATAAAACATTCAAACTGGGCTAAGAGCAACTAACTTTGGACTGCGTCACAACAACACACTTCATAGATTTTCCTTCTTTCGAATGAATAAAACATCCTACTTTTCAGTTACCCTTTTCGTTCCCTTATTTCATTAGACTTGAAAAACTGATTTAAAGTTAACATAACAATTCATGAAAATGTGAGGCATGTTAAGAACATTTTTTTCATATTTTGAAAAGGAAAAGTTGGAGTTTTACTTGTTTATGATTCATTCAGTAGTAGTTTTGTTATAATGTAGTTGGCATTATGATGGAAATGTATATGTTGAGTATTTTACTCAAGACAGCCTTCATTTTGTGCAGGCATGCGTTGTCTGTGTGAAACAAGTTGATGAAAAGCTAAGCACTACTAAGTCTGTGATGGAACCAGCAAGTGGTGTCAAGAGAAGGAAATGACAAAGCTTGAGGATTTGATTCCTGAAGTACATCATACACTGAAAACAGAGAACACAGAACGCAATGCTTGAGGAGAATGCACCACCTGTGAATTATATTTGATATAGTAAATCTCAATTCAATCCTTTCCAAGCATTCACTTCCACCACTGAAATTTGCTATGGGTGAACATAACTCTAAGCTGTAATTTAGTTGTGAAAATGGACGGGGGGTGCCAGTGCAGCTCACCCCACTCGGTGAGGAACTCAGCGGCGTAGCGGTAGAGGCGGTTCATGACCTCGATGACCACGGCGTAGATGATGCTGGGGACGTAGAGCAGCAGGCTGGTCCAGACGGTGGGCTCCTCCCTGTGCAGCCACAGGGCCCACACCTCCATCTCGAAGTAGACCATCATCACGTGCAGCGACAGATACAGGCAAAACAGCACGAAGGGCACCGACACCAGGTACATGCGCAGGTGGCGCTTGGCGTAGGGGAAGACGGGCTCCTCGCGGCCGGTGACGGGGTTGAGGCCCAGCGTTCCGTGGAAGCCGGGCCGCGGCTCCTCGAAGGCCTTCTTCCTGCTGAGCGTGCCCCAGCCGTACGCCAGCGAGGCGCTGCGCCGCTTCCACACCTCCAGGATCACCGTCGACCACACCAGGTTGAAGATGGCGAACAGCACGTACTTGTCGTAGCTCTCCCAGTCGAAGAGGTAGTAGGGGATCCCGAAGAACGCCATGGGCACCAGGGCGATGGTGAAGTACTCCAGGAAGCCAAAGTACAGGGCCATACTCTCGCCAAAATATTGTCGGATGTCGTCTGTGCAGTGAGTAGGAACATACTGTAGAATCTGCATTCAATCATCAGCTCTAAGAACTAAAAGGTTTCAGTGCTTTTTTTCTCTTCAGTGGTCCTTTGAAGGCATTCCAACATTGCCCTGATATTAATACTAAATATGTACCTGAACACATTGATTTACTACTGTTTTCATGTAGTGTAATAGATTAAGATTAGAATTGGTGGTTGGTGAGGTAAATTCCTACTCATCACTGTAAAGCGTTCAAAAAGTGCTATATAAATTTAATGATTCATTCATTCATTAATATACTCTTGTTCTCACAAAAACATGTTGGTTAATAAGTGCAGTAGTGCGATTCATGTTTTCTAATGATTACTCCAAAGTTGACAGGAAGCTGTACTTCTGAATCCCTTCCCATTCTCAGGTAATCTTTAAAACTATAAAAGCTATTTCAGCAGTATCATGTCCTGTCCAGTCCTGAATAGTTTAATTTGTAAAAACCAGAGAAAAATATGAAGAACTACCACATCAGTATGACTTCTCTCAATATTCTCTTATTCGAAGAATATTGCGAATCTCTCAATATTCTCTTATATGGAGAATGAGTGATGGCATTGTGCCGATGTGGAAGATTGCTTTTTATTCTGGTCTTTGTTTTGAGGATTGTTTCTCCTCTCTCCAGACTCAAAGTGAACTGCGAGAGAACTTGTTTAACCTTTTCTTCAGTTACACATATTCAAAAACTTAAAGCACAAAGGGCATATTCACACAAAGTAAATAATATTCAGCATACTGGATATTCAACTCTCTCACTTGACTTACCAAGGGGCTGATAGGAGAGCTTGACCTTTTGATACCAGGAGAGTGAGAGTCTCTTCAAGTCCTCTTTCACATGAAGAGGGAAAATCTGCAGCAGTATGCCCTTGGACTGCATCCTGCGTACTGATTTAAACATTGCACTGCCGTCATTTTCCATCTACTTAAATTAACGCACACCCACAGCCCACACAAACTCATAACAAAAGTATGTTTTGTTGCTCGACACTATGAAAAGAGCAACACTAAAGCCAGCACTGACACAGTGGGACAGTGACAGACTTACTGATGGACTTCCCTGGGTACAGCTTCATCTGAGCGTATCCGGGAACATGGGTCTCTTCTCTGGCCCGCAGCGTGTCCAGCTCATGCTTAATGATGTACTGGCACTCCGCTGTACTGAGGAACCCATCACCGTCACCTGCGTGCCACAGACAAAAGTGATTCTAAAGAGCTTTGTTCCATAATAATAATTATATATAATAATAATTAGTGCTATATGTAATATTCATCATTACGATCAAAGCTGGCCTGTTCAGTCAACACAGTACTTACTGTTCTGACAAGAACATTTGCATCACTGCTATCTCGCCAGGAAATGAAACAAACAGCACTGTCTGTAAGTCTACACTGCCCTGGTACAGAACAAAACCCTAACCAAATCGCCATCACAAGGGACCTGCAAATAGCAGCACCTTCTATAGACAAAACAGAACCCAGCACTGACAAATCATCAGCACAGCACTGACACAGAACCCAGCACTGATAAATCATCAGCACAGCACTGACACAGAACCCAGCACTGATGCATCACCAGCACAGCACTGACACAGAACCCAGCACTGATAAATCATCAACACAGCACTGACACAGAACCCAGCACTGATACATCACCAGCATAGCACAGACACAGAACCCAGCACTGATACATCACCAGCAAGCACAAAAGTGATACTGCACCTTGCACTAATGCATCCTCAGCAATGCAGAGCTGCTGCAGCGTTTTTTGCCTTCCTCACAAAAGTCACACATACTCTTTACAACATCTCCACTGTCAAAGACAAATGTGACCACTATAACTGCTTGTTTAAAACACCACATCTAAAGTACATTAATTATTTTTGAAATAAGGGATTATTGTGACACATTTCCTAAGCAGAAGAAAAGATGCCATATGAATATAACACATGTGAAACAATCAATTTGTACATCTGTATGTTGTATGCAACACCTTACTCAGGGGTACAATAACTAGTCACCTGCTATAGGTTCTGCATACACTACAACACAGTGCCACCAACCAACATTTTAATAAATTGTTACAGCTCAAACAGTTGGCCTCAATATCATTTCAAAAATCCTCTAAAATGCAGGAAGATCCGCACAATCAGCTTAGGGGTTATAATAGAAGTGTGACTGTGCACTGTGTGCAACTTTTGTACCTTGGAAGGATTTGAAGTTCTCCTTGTTGGCATATGTGAACCCTCGCATGGATCCATCACTGAACTCCTTCACAAGGCCGACCTCCTCAGCCCCCTGCAGCAGCCTCAGCCATGTAGCACCCACAACAAATACGTTGGGGTTCCCCTTCTGATCGCTCTGGGTCTCCAGGGGCACCTGGTCCACCAATAAGTCGGTCCCTTTCAAAACACAGGCCACAAGCATTTTAACCAAAGGGTAGGACAAGTGCATTATCAAATGGGCAAAGAGACAAATGCATCTGATACAATGCGTTCAGCCACAGCAACTATTCCTGAAATTTGAACTCGAACTGTGCATGCCGACACAATGCCCCAGACTGAATTTAATCCAGCTAGAAATCAAGTGCAATCTCTTAATGCCAGAGTTGAAGAAACCCCACCCAGGATTACAAGTCAACAATAAAAACATGAAAATCATACAAATTGCTCCATGCAATTATAACTGCACAAATTAGGAATCAGTCATTTAATACACTGAAAGAGATGGCCATAAATGTCAGGAATAACAAATGTTGGTTGAAAGTACCCAATACTAAGTATAGCAATGTTGTATTTTCATGCTGTGAAGCTGTTAGCACCAGATTACTTACCTCCTTGCTGCTGTTTATCCTTTATTCTGTCCAGCAGCCATGTGACTGCCTCCTCTTTAACGTCTTCGGCCAGCTCGATGGCCACCAGCGGGGTGAACGCGTGCCCATCACTGTCAGAAACTGACACACCTTTTTTCATTTTCTACGCACCCTGCAGAATACAACAATACACTAAATGATTGCGTTTTCTGAAGGTCTTCTGTGACATAAAAGATAATCCGAGCACGAACTTTTCTCATCTATTTGCCAGCACAATGCTGTGTCCACATGTATCTTAAATTCACAGATATATGCCCTATAGCGAGGGCACGTGCAATGCACACCGAGAATAACCACACAGTGCGTTTTACAGCCCCAGTGCAATCATCTCATTTTCAAATACAGCGCATATAATTAGGGCCTGATTTGAATCCACATCGCCTGCACGTGCATTACTCAACTGCACATTCAAATGTATTATTTGAATAATGTAGTTATTGTGTTCTGAAATGTGTGCATACTTATGGGGAAACATTTTAATCTTATAAATGAATGACTGTTAGCTGATGCTGGTGGTGCAGTCTCTGTAAAATGTATTTTATTTGTTATACCCATTCCTCAGTTTATCCCAAATCGTACTCTGGCTGGCAACAGTCAATGCAACCTCCATCGTCGAAGAGACGATTTTGCGGTCGTCCGATCAGTTATGGGTTTGCCGGTACAAGATAAAACGTTATCACCGGTCTGTGTAAACATCTCATGAGTAAACTTCTGAGAACATCGCGTGAAATACCACTCCACAGGAAAACGTAGCCTAACCTTTTCCGTATGTCAGCTTACTGCGTGGCAAGCACTATCGTGTCGCATTGTGTGCAAGTGTTTCTTTATACACCCGCTTGTTCTGTTCTACAGTAAGACAAAAGTGATACTCAAGAATTATGTGCAGAACTTCCAAACAGTGACAGAACATTCCGTCACGAGCAGCACGTTCCTTCATCCTTTATTTTTTCCCCAACAAACAAACCAGTAATGGTTTTCTCATCCGCATTATAATAATCAGTGCTCATCACATACTTGTGATCTTATATGTTAAGGGTTAGTCGTACCGTAGTCGAATGCTTTACACCGTATTTATGGAAACCATTTCAAATCTCACTTTAAATTGAACGGTAACGACCACTACATTCCAATGGCTATTCAATATCGAAAAGCATCGACATAGTTGTAGATAATTACTGTTTTAAATCGTAACCTACTATTACACTTCTCTGAATCGCAGGGTGGAGCCTAATCTGCGTATTCAATGTTCTGTCGACAAATGGTTCCTGGTCGTTTTTAGTAAGGTAACGTTAGATTAAGTTTTGTTTGGTTTACGATACGAGTTGTTGTCCCGAGGACAATTAACAGGTTAGCCTATATGAAACCAATATGACACAAAACACTGTGAATGAGGTTGCTAGGCCTTTCGCAGCGAACCAAACAGCATTTCTAACTAGTTCCAGCAACTTACCAGGCTGGTCCGGTTGCTTTCAACGATTACAAATATAGAAATCGACCTCTTTCGGTAGAAGCTTTAATTGCCTATTTACGGGAACTTGACTTTTGACTGCTGTCTGTGTATAGCAAGCAGTGCTGATTGTAGCTAGTTTCTCCACGTCACTGACGCGACAAGCAGGCGCAGCAGGATAGAGCACTGCGCGCACACACCCTCACCCTAGAACGGGGAATGCACTGTTTGTTCCAAACGGGAAGTTATTTCGGTACAGTGCATTAGGCTGAGCTACCACCCAATTCAATCATCAAGGTTGCTAACGCAGTTCACTCCTGATATTAAGATAAGTGAATCTGCACATATTGTATTCCGGTGTTGTGCCTGTAGAACGAGTGACCAAACTAATGTTGCCCAAGTGGGGCAATTAGCTGTTTTCACGACTGATAAAACACCCTGTAATCTCTAAATGATTTAGTTAAGGTTGCATGCACCGAACTGTCAAGTCAGTAAGACACATGCTTATTTCGAAGCTTCCAAACCTGGCTAAATGCAGTGACAGCTTAACTAGTGGAAATGTGACAACATTTTTGAGACAACATTAAAAGTCCAGTCCAGTCTCGCTGTTGTTGGCATGTGTGCTTGCTGGGTTGCGGCCATTTGTTGCCAATATCTGCCTACCGCTTGCCTAGTACATTCATTTTGTGAGCTGCATTGTGTGGACGTATGAATCTGTATCTGACTTCTGTGTGTTTACATGTGGTGAGAAGGAAGTCAATGTTCTTAAGAGTTGGGAGTCTGTGAACATTGTGATTGTTTCTGTTTGAAACCCTGAAAAGTGCCAAACTCTCGGTACTGTATGGGTATGGGGCATGCTCTACCAAGCCCTGACTTGGCGGATGGCATACAAGCCATCCCGATTATTGCATGTTACATGTTTTGATAGTTGACAACTGGCAAAGCTGCGTCACTAACCACGCCCCTAAACATAACACCCGCACGTCATTGTACGTCAGCTACATGAGAAAGATGGCCGAAGCGACGGAGTCAGCTGAGAGGGGGTAAGATACTGTAGCTGTCAATATTTTGAATTGCCATGGATGCTTTTACTTGTTTGTAATGAACTTAACAAATCTGAAAAATATAGGACGAAAAATAATTAGCTGGCTGCTTTGGGCTTAAGTCCAAAACATTGGGTGAAAATCGTTCAGCTTCTGAATAGATCCAGGACGAATTATCGTTCATTGGACTCGCGATTTAGTCTAAAATAACATCAGCGAAATTTCTTACATGGCTTGCTGGCTAACGCTAGCGTGTTAGCTACCTGTTTATTGGTAATTGCTGAAATATTTAGACAGTGCAACAGATATGTGGTTGATTATAAACTTGCTAGCTAGTTGCCGTTAAAGTTATCTGAGTCAAAGTGAAAGTAGTTAGTGGTACATAGCCAGTCTTTTAAAATACGTTACTTGATTTATATGGCTTTAGCTACCTAAATTCTAAGATTATTATGCTATGTTATTGTATAACGTTACAGCAGTAAGTATGTTACTATATCAGAAATAATCACGGAACTAAATAAAGTGGCACAGGACAACAGCTAGCAGAGAACTCAGAGTTGATATAAGTTTAATAACACAGGTGATTTTTTCTGCTGATAAGCCGTGTGGCTTGAATTTGCCCAAGTTTAATGGAGAAAACCCTTGCCCTGTCATAGATAGCGGATGACTGCAGAAAGAGTGTAATAGTGAAGTTTCATGAACCCCCTAGCACTGATACCCTATGAAGACAATCACCAAAATGCTTTAGAGTTTTATGATTGTGCTCACTGTAGCAAAACATTGATGGTTCAATCGTAGCCGTTGATAACCCATGATAGCTTCACCCATTTGTGGTTCATGAAGAAATAACTTGAAACTAGTTTGCAGGATAGCAATTACACGACAGAGGGTTATGTGGACAGCAGGCTGATGATGGTGTGTTGCATATGAATAACTTTCTTAGCAGGCTAACAATGTGTTAGAAAGAGGATCATAATATTTGCTGGCTAATGATTCTAGGAGGGTGGGGGTCCTAACTTCTTCCAGAGTTCCGTACACATCAGGTTATAGCCTACAACTTAAACACTGTGCACTGGCTGTTAGAATACAATGCGTGGTATCAGTGAAATGTTATGCTAACATTAGCTGATTTGAAGATGTCAGCGGTGTGGGACTAGCTCACCTGTACATTGTGAAGCATTTAAACAAATTAAGGTAATTTTTATGCTTAATAAAGTTATCACAGTGCTTTCATTCTCAGACGTAGGAATGCTTCTGTGGCTAAATCAAAATGTTGCACTCTTTGAACACAAATTGAAATTGTGGTGGTTTTAGCATAAGCATATAAACTTGAAAGTTAGTGGACTGATGTACAAGACAATAGAATTGGTTTGAGTATATGTGATATTTTTGTAATTTTTTTGGATATGAAAGTTTGATTTACTTCAGTGAAACATAATGCTTAATGTTGAACACAGGGCGGCACTACATACGTGTACAAATAGGCTGTCCCTGGTTGATGTGACATTACTGTATATTTTCCTCTATGATTCTATGCTAATAATCAAATAACTGCATGTTTAATGCACATTTGAATAGAATTACTTAAGGCTGCATTAACATGAGCTTAAAGCACATTTTATTAATTTATTTTTTTCCAAAAATTTAGCTGCTATTTTTTGCTTTTTGCTTTAGAACTGTTTACCGAACACTGGTGCATCTCGGTTTTCATAGTCTGTTCTACAAATTGCTGCTGTTTCTGGAGTCGACTGCAAGGTAACCGCATGATCACCTTAGTGCGTGTGATGATGTGTCTGTGTGACTAATGCTTGCTCTTGGCTTTCTCATAGTGCTGCTCTGCTTAACCTGTCGGTGGTAATCTTTCTTAGCACAGTGAAAGTGAAAGGGCACCTCCCCCTCGTAGTTTCATTCCAGAATGAAATGAATGAGTGAACTACATGCAGATCTGTATGTAGATCTTAATCCGGTGTGCTGTTTTTTTTTACTTCCAGCGTGACTTAAGCCTGTAAACTGTATAAATTTACATAATAGGCTACATCAGATAAGTGATTCAGAAATTTTTCAAACACCAGTACATACTTTAGCCTAATACAAAATATGATTCCCCCTATTGCTGCCCAGAGCTCCTCTGTCAGGTTAAGGTGTGTTATATCATCCCCCTGTGTACGGATAAGGTGTGCCATCTCTGCCTATGTGAGGTTCAGCTGTGCTCATTTGGCCTCTGCTGTGCTGCTGTGTGGGCTGTGTTGTATGCCAGCAGAAGTCTATGGGTAACTTGAGCAGGGCGGGCGGAGAATGTCAAAGAGTGTCCTCGGAAAGTGTTTCAGGGTTAACACCACCAGGCAGAGACGTAGTCATTTCCCCTCCTGCAGGGGGCAGTCATTAGGCCCTGACACTGTGGGGTGGGGTTATGTCTAGGGGGGCACCTCAGACACGCAGATGCCTCTGCCCCACAGCCATGTGGGCCCCTGTGTGCGGTGTGCGGCCTGCAGCCAGGGTGGGGGGGTAGCAGGAGAGATGTCTCAGAACTGGACAGGGTCCAGCTATCAAAATTTCTCAACATCTTATTTCTCTGCACAAGTGAACACTTCCCCTGGAAGGATCGTGTTCCTTACAGCTCCTCTCCCAGTCTCAGTGGGAGTATCAGATGGCCGGTCCAGCTTACAGCTTTCCTGCCTTCTGTGTGGGGCAAAGCCCATCTCTGAACAGAGAAATGCTTTCCAAGTTCAGCACGTCTGCATAGTACTGTATGCGCTATGGCCTGCCCCTGCTCATTTTATTCAGGACCTGTTTGTTTCTTTCAGCATGTCTTTCTGTGCCTGTCCTCCCAAACATGAACCTTTAACCTTACACTCTTCAAGTGAGATGTCATGCAGTGTGATAAGAACCATGTGTTTGGCCCAGCGGGGTAGGGCAGTGCGTGCTTGGCCTTCATGTTTTCTTGGTGACTCACCGATCAAAGTGTATCTCTGTCTAGTGGCAGTGTAGGGTGGAGATTGATTAATTGGACTCAGGTAGGAATTGGAACACACAAATTGCACACGCAAGGAGTTTCACCAAGTGATTTATCCACAGTCTCCCAAGGACTGATTGATATAATGTTTTAACTGATCCGGTTTGTCCAGGTTGCTGTCTGACAAATAGGATAACATCTTCACCCCACACAAGGGCTGTGTCTGTTTCAAAAACACAACACGTAGACAGTCTTGACCAATCCTTGACTGATCCTATTATGGTCACCTGTTGATATACCAGCGATGACCAAAACATTTTGTTGGTACTTGCTTTTCATTAATGTAGAGTGAAACTAATTGCCAGAATAATATCCATTTTAATTTTTGAGCTATTTCCGTTCTAAAGTTTAAAACTGAAACTTCTTTACTGTTGTGACTTAGTACTGTGGCCAGATGCTTTCCTACGGGCCCTGTTTCTTCAGAACCTCACATACAGCAGACATGTCCAATTCCCAAAGGGTTCTAAAGCATGGACTGTTCATGGCCACTTTGTTACTGTGCCTAACCCTCAGCTCGAAATCATCCTGTTTAATAATAATCCCATTTAATAATTTAATAATGATCCCAATTAGCTGTGATCTCCAGAGAGTGGGTGCCTATCCTGTAAGATCAGCTGTTTCTCCTGGTCTGGCGGGGTCGAGGCCTCATCCTGGGCCATCTCCTCTAATGGCGCCCCTCCGTCTGTCAGCAGAGCGGCGGCCTCCGAGCCATCAGGAGAGAAAATCAATATCAGGCGCCTGGCGCTGTGTACCCGACAGCTTGAGAAACCCGATGAGACCTTCACTTTGGAATAGAACAGGACTGGAGATTATGCTTTGTAAAATAAAAAAAAGAAGAAAAATTGGAGATAGCTTTCCAAGCCTCGAACATCATGCTGCTTTTGCTTTCTGCTTTTAAAAAAACTATGTCTTATGTTTTATTATATTGGAATCTCTTTCTTGTGAAGAAGAGAAATGATATAATCACAGCTGTCTGCTGTATTAATATGCCCATGATTGCGGTCTCTAGCATGAGTGGAAATAGCATTGGAATCCTGGGTAGGCCAATGGGGGAGGGGGTGCCACCGGAAACACAAAGGGGAATGGAAACTATGCCACAAGCACAAGTAGAGCACATCATTGGAGCAAATGTTACTGGGGTGATGTGAGCCTTAGAGCTGTCATGTCACATGACTGTAGCATGTGCATCATGTTTGTGTGTATGCATGCTGTGTTTGTCCACTCCACGTGTGCATGTTCTGATGACTCTCTCTTTGTTTCTCTCTCTCTCTTTCTCTCTCTCTCTGTAGGTCATGGTGGGTGACCAGTTGGCTGCCCTCCTGGTGTCCAACATCCCTTTGCAAGCTGAAGGATGCAGAGGAGAAGATGCTGGAGTGTGGGTGCCCTCTCCCTCTCCTCGTCCTTACTCTCTCTTATCCCTTCTTCCTCTGCCCTCTCTCTTTCTGTCATACTTAAGTAAATTCATTGTAAAAACATTTACTGACAGGAAAATAATTTTCTCAGATTCTGATAAACTTTCCGCCTGCTGTTTTCTCCTCGCAGCCATAGCCGACACCTTCTCTCGGCAGCACGTCTGCATATCGGACGGGAACCAGATCTGGACGCTGATGTTTAAGGGGCAGGCACAGGACAGGACGCCCGTGGTGCTGCTGCACGGGTTCGGGGGGGGCGTGGGGCTGTGGGCGCTGAACCTGGACGCCCTGTCCCAGCAGCGCCCCGTCTACGCCTTCGACCTGCTGGGTTTCGGGCGGAGCAGCCGGCCCCAGTTCAGCGGCGACGCCCGCGAGGCGGAGCTGCAGTTCGTGGACTCCATCGAGCAGTGGAGGGCCAGGGTGGGGCTGGAGGCCATGATCCTGGTCGGCCACAACCTGGGAGGCTTCCTGGCCGCCTCCTATTCGCTCAAGTTCCCCTCCAGGTGGGCGGGGTCAGGGTTGGGACCCCGGAGCCAGTCACAGGGTGCCTCTTTGAATTTCCTGTGTCGTGCAGTTTCAGTAGATTTATTTAAGCTCTGCAGCATTTGTGGGAAAAAATGTATATGTAAGTGTTAACACACACATACACACACACATAAACACACATGGCGTAAATATATATTTAAATAAGGAAAAATCGTGTTAAGGAACAAGTGAATTTTTTTTCAATTAATTAATTTAATTGTTTTTAAAAGACACCAATTGGACTCTGAATAGTTTATTTTCTTTTTATGTATATGTGTTCTGTTGCCAATGACACACAGTAGAGCTTAAGTTTGTGGTGAGCTCGTAATGAGAACAGCTCTGTGATAAAGTGCACAATGCTCAGCTAATGCAAGACATGCCCAGTTCTGAAAGGTCAGGCGGCTGAACAAGTCTGAACAAATTTCAGGCCCTGGAGAATGTTCCAGATGCACTACAGTAATATCAGTGCCCTCAAATGCCGCCGTTTATATCCCTCTATTGCCCTATCAACCCTGCTTGTAATACTATATTCATGTCTCAACTGAAACGGAACTCTGTTCTCGTTCAGCAGTCTGATAAATGTCCTTAATGCAATAATGCAAGAGGAGTTTTCCTATGCCGAATGTCCCAGATGGCCATGTGATTTATAGGATCTGTGGTTTGTGTCTTCTGTCCCCCTCACTGTCAAAGCTGGAGTCATGGACTCCCTTTACGACCACTCAAATCCAGGGCATCAGATGTACGAAGACTGTCACTGTGTTCAGCCAGATTAGCTTTGTCAGTTTTAGAGGGTAAATTATGAATGACTGAGCAGGCCACAGTGTGGGTCAGTGCGTATGTGTGCATGTGTCCTGTCTCTCCAGTGTTCAGTCTTCCTGAGTGTTCTGCTCCCCCTGCAGGGTGAAACACCTGGTTCTGGTGGAGCCGTGGGGGTTTCCCGAGCGTCCGGACACGGCGGATGAGGACCGGCCCATCCCGGTGTGGATCAAAGCCCTGGGGGCCATACTCAGCCCCTTCAACCCACTGGCAGGGCTCAGGCTGGCTGGTCCACTTGGTAAGAGTGACCCCTATTGTCTGGGAGGACTTAGTAGAGAGGTCATGACCAAGGGGTCAGCTATGTGAACTTGTGAAGTCATTCAGTTACCCTTTCTCTGTATGTCTCTCTGCCCCTCTGACCTTGTCTTTCTGTCAACCCAAAGGCCCTATGCTGGTCCAAACACTCAGGCCAGACTTCAAGAAGAAATTTTCCTCCATGTTTAATGACAACACCGTCACAGAGTACATCTACCACCTGAATGTACAGATGCCCAGGTACATCTCACTCTCTTTGTCTAGGTCTCTATGAGCATAGGCAACTAAAAGATGCTGTTCACAATGAATTCCTATCAGGTGTTATCATCTCGCTGTTGTTTTTAAGCATAACATGCCTAGCTTGGCTTTGCTATCATTCATATACAGCATGACTAAATATTCAATTTTTCAATACCCAAGCTGTGTTTTTTGCTATTCCTCATTCCAATGTATTACAATTAGCCTATCTGCTAATACATCCCTGAAATTGGATGATTTCTATTTACAAATACCCCATCGCCACCCTTAAAGTAAGTATGTGATTGCATTCTTACATATGTATCAGCACATCTCTAAATAAAAGTATGCTGTATTTAATATGACAGTAACGCTGAAGGCATGTATTTTATGCAGGTCAGTTACAGCTTTCCCATCTTTGTTTCCTTTGCAGTGGAGAAACTGCCTTTAAAAACATGACTATTCCGTACGGCTGGGCGAAGCGGCCCATGCTGCAGAGGGTGGCTCTGATCCAGGAGGACATCCCCATCACCGTGGTGTACGGCTCGCGCTCCAGCATCAACGGCAACTCAGGCACCGCCATTAAAGAGCTGAGGCCCAACTCCCACGTGGAGATAATAGTGAGCTTTTACTATGCCACTTCCGCAGTCAGTCTTAAATGAACATACCGACAGATCCCAGTAAAAGGGGAACCATTGGACAAGCTTTTCCCAGTCTGTCCCATGTCTTTTCCTTTGTGCTGCATAAACAATGAGAAGCATGATAATTTTCTTCGGATGTTCAGCAGTCCCAACAGCTTCTCTAATCACCAATCTCTCTCTCTTTCTCCCTCCCTCCCTCCCTCCCTGTCTGTCTGTCTGTCTGTCTGACCCCCACCCAGGCAATCCGTGGGGCTGGGCACTATGTGTATGCTGACCAGCCAGAGGACTTTAACCAGCAAATCCTACGGATCTGTGACGCAGTCGAGTGACACCTGCCACCCCCTCCCGACTCACCATAGACGTCACACACAGGACTGTTAGGCTCTCCTCTCTGCCCCAAGTCTGCCCCCCAGGGGTTCAAGGGGCCGGTGCCTTTTCTGCAGTAACTAAACCAGCATCGTTCCCTCTCCCTCGTTCCACCACATCGTCACTGTTGCAGGTCGGGGGTCTAACTGGGATGTATTACTTCAGATCGGAAAAGGAAGCAATCGTGTATTTTGATCATTCATTTTCCTTTCAAAATGTGTGTTGTGATATCCTAACTCCTTCAGACGTACATCTGGATCAGTGCAGGTGTGAGCGAACCACGTCTGTGAGCCTGTTCTTACACTTTGTGTGTTCACAAAATACTTTTCTTTATTTTATTCCATTAACATGTGTCGTTTTCTTTTAAAAAGAAATATATAGAGGCTATATATGATATTTCTGCCCTCACACCATATTAAGAACAGAGAGTTGAGAATTTTAGAAATATATATATTTTTAATATTCTTATTTGTTTTAAAGGCAATCTTTTTAGGGATCATTGCAAGAAAAGGCTGTCATCCCATTTTGATGACTATGGTTGGATTGATAGTCCATTGAAACATACAGTATGGACTTATATTTTAAACTTATTTTGTTCCATTTTATTTCAAAGCTTGCACATTCTGTATATTATTGAGTATCTCTTGTGCTGAAATGTTAACATCAGGATTGATTTAATTTGTTTAGGAATAATATATCTTCCATCTTTGTGTCCTGCCACATATGTATGGCTTTTTGATAGCCTGTTCACACATTGGCACAGGGATGCAGATTTGTTTGTATTGGTCTGCTGCATGATAACAGATGGTAAGAGTTCTGACTGAAGTGCAGCAGCAGGTAATGTCTTGTTTTACAGTAGCATTGGGGGTGATCCCTGTTTGGCCCAAGAATCGCAGTTTTGCATATGTGAATATGGAGTCTCCCATGGAAAGAAATGTTTATTTTATCAGGTGCCTTACCTTAGTGCAGGCAAGAAACCAGTGATAATTTTATTGATGAACATATACAGAATAATCTATGCTATTCCTGGAAGCACATAGATAAAATCGCTACAATGTTGACAGTTATTTTTTATTTAATGTGAATCAGAAACCAGTCAGAACAGTGGGTGCTGATATCGGTTTCACTGGTTATGGTTTTGAAAGACAGTGTTTTTAAATGATTGTTCTCCATTCATTTCAGTTTTAGTAAGCCATGTACAACTTTTTTATTCATATTTTAATATCAAGGACCATCCTTTTAAATTGAAGTCGCCCAGATTACGTACTTAATCCGTTGAAGGGAGAATAAAAAAATGGTATTATATTTTGGGGAAATTTGTCATTTGTCTGCCATGTCAGTGGTTTAGGCTTTAACTGAAGACAGGGAGTCCTTTGCAGACGTTGCAGATTATTTAGATATTCCTTTCATTTTTATTCTTTTTGTTGAAGTCTACCTCATGCTAGTCCGGTGTCGCTGTTTCACTTTTGAAAAGCAGAGGCGGGTGAATGTGGTGAGGTGGACTCAAACCTCGCTGAAGCCCACGGTGACAGACACACATTCCCCGTGTGCTGGCAGAGTCTCTGCCCTGGACAGGAAAAACAGGGCCGCTTTCATTGTGTGTGTGTGTGTGTGTGTGTGTTTAATGTTCATCGCTGCCTTACTGAATCCCGGGCCCAGCTGGGCCCAGCGCTCGGTCCCGTTGCCTCGGTGCCCAGGTGAACTGGTATTCCTTTCATTTTCAGAACTCCCAGACACAGGGCTGCTTTTGAGATGTCCTGTGTCCCACTGTCCTGCAGTTCTGTCAGCACATACTGCTACTGTTCACCTGTTCCAGTGTGTATGAGTGCATAGTACTTGACCTGTAAATAAATTCCATATTTCATATTTAGAATTTGTCATGTTTTTATTGTAAATACATCATTTAATTGTTGTGCGTATGTGTGTTTGTGAGACCGAGAGAGAGAGAAAGTGAGAGAGAGACTCTTGCATGCATGAGTGTGTTCCTCCACTAACTCCACTGTCACTCATAAAACGTCAGTGGTGAAACATTGCTGGTGGTTAAAGATGTGCATCAGTCTTTGTTGTCTAATGTTTCAACAAATCTTATCACAAGTTTTTCTAGGTTCTTCTTCTGTCTGAGTAGTCACACTGACCTAGTGCATTATGGGAAAATAATAGGGAAACATAAGCTGGTCCATGCAACAGTCCCAAAGATAATGACCTGAGCTGATCCTGTTAGCTGGTATCCTGAACAGAGAAGATAGCGTGTGAGAAAAGTCAGCTCCTCCAGGGGTCAAAGTTAAGGTGGCACAAGGGTCATGAGTGTTTGGAAATCTGAAGTGATTCCTCCCATCATATGGAGCAAAGTTGAGCGATTTGCCAATCCTCTTACTAAGTGTTCTGGCTATTGCTCAATTTCTTGCAGCTGTTGTTCTGAGTGGGGCTGAAGAGACAAAGTGTGACTATGAAGGAGCTGGCCAATCAGAACAAAGGTCATTATCCATATTATTGACTCTTGTATTCCCATCGTGGGTCTCCTGTTACCTTTTTGATGCTTCTTTGTTTTGCCTCAGCAAGTTGGCCAGTTCTTTCATAGTAAGTCCTGGTCACTGTGGGTGAAGACGAATTCTTGATCTCTATGTGATCAAAATACATTTTTTTTAAAATATTCAGGGAGCATAACTCCTCGTGAGATGTATACAAGGAATTAATTGAATAAATTCACTCTGGATTCTTTGTGTACAGTGGTGGTGAACTTAAGCAAGCCATTTTCTGTAATTCAGTGATACTTCTGTTATATCTTATGAGATATCTTCCAAAATAGGTGTGAGGTATCTCTGTCTTCAAACGCTTACAAGCTCACCACTGCTTGGTCCCGATAACCTCACCTTTATGGCTCAGATTACTGTTAGGTGTAGTATCAACCATCATCCACTAGAGGGCACACACAGAATATTGGTTGTTTTTTTCTTCCCTGAGTTAACTAAGGTCACAGTTACATGTAATGATATTCATTTAACCTTCTAATGGACTCCTGTTGGCAGTGGAGAACCTCAGGCATACACACAGTAGTGGGGATAGAGACGCTATGGGAAGTACTGTTTGAGTGGTAGTAAAGTATTGAAATGGATCTGCGTTAAAACCTCTGGAGTTCTTGCCTCTTCCTCTTCAGCAGTCTGAAACATCACTCCACTCCACAGCTTTTAATTGATCACTGCATTACAGCACCATAAAGGCACTGAGAGCACTAATCTACTGCTTGCCAGCAGCAGTGATCTATGGTGTGATGCCCCTATTGGCAGGGGAAAGTTATTTTGATACATCAAGACTAAGTGCATGATCAATAATTGTGGGCTTCTTCACCCCACTTTACCTTTAACCATCCTTAATTTTTCTATTGTGCCTTAATCACCATAACCCTAATGTACACCCACACACAGCAATGACTGCACAGCCCTGAGACCACACCACTCAAGCTAAAAGCCCTACGTGGAGGCTGCTTAGAATTTAAAGGTTAGAATATGGAGTTCCGGCAATGGAGTACATGTTCATTGCAGTTTGAATTCTGAGCTTGTGGGTGTGCAGCTTGTGTGCATACAAACACATCACCTGCTGGCAGGCTCACTGACGCTTGTTCTGAACTGCCTGAAAACAAAGAGGCCGAGCACATGACTGACTCGGTTCTGCTCACTATCTCAGAATCGGGAGTCTCCTCAGACCTTTGGACAGGCAGAGTTCTGTGGGGTTGCTAGGATACCAGTCTGGCTCATGCATTAGATCTAATTTAAAAAATGTGCAGCCACCTCTCCCTCTGCAGATCACTGCTACACAGGGTTCTGGCAGGGAGGCAGAGTGACCCAAGTGAGTGCAGTGAGATGCAGGAGATTTAAAGGAGAACACAGTGAGATACAGGAGATTCAAAGGAGAACACAGTGAGACACAGGAGAGTACAACAGGACAGAACAAACTTGGGAGAGTATAGAGAACCCGGAAAACACAGAAGACTCAGAAGAGCCAAGAGTAATTGAACAGAACAGCCAGACACACAAAAGCACAGGGAGGCATTGTAGCACAATATTGTACTGCCACATTACTGCAACGAGGCTTGTGATTACAACAGATTTATACCTCGCTCTACAGTTAGGGACTGCGTCACCCACCATAAGTGTTCAAAGCTCAATATGCATTTGCTTTTCATTTTGTACTGTTGTAATGACAGGATAAGTACACAGTATATTCATTACGGTGAATCTTCCTGATCACTTTACCGCACTACAGATATAATGCCACTTTTCGCTGTGCTGTGTTAAGGTTAGTATAAGTACTTTATTACATTTATAGAATTATTTGATTTTACCACTAGCTTTACGCAGATACCACAACAGTATAACATTTTGACCATTCAGAATTCCTTTTCTGAAAAGAAACTCAATGTTTTCGACTGCATTTCTGATCTGAGAATCTGAATTCTGTCTCAAAGACTGGAGAGAAGACCACATTGTAATAACTCCCCTATCACCCCAGGATATCTGACCAGGAGCCCAAAGATTACGTTTTTTTTTTTTGTAATCCAATGAGGTCACATGCTCTGACATCCAATAACAGTAAGTCATCTGCTTCTGAAATTGCAGTGATGAGACAGAGATCAGCTGTTTGTTCTGGTGGTTGAATACATGGCAACGATGTAATCCTGCCAGGCAGATAGTATGATCCTGGTGTCCTCTGGGAAATGTGGTCCTCATTTGGTCACAAGGTTATGACTATTCCATGGAATGAGCTCAGAGGTATGCTGACACATCTCTCTTGCTGTCACACAGTGAGTCAACACTTCACTTTAGAAACACTGTAAAAGTACAGTACATCCTTTTACAACACCAGAATACAAAAATCTGGGTATAACCAGGTCTGGGACGTATTCTGTGAGGTCATGGCTCATGGGCTGTCCAGGGAACAATAAAACACACATACACAAGTCTCCTGTTCAGGGACACTTCTCTCTGTCCCCCTCACTCTCATTCTGATTCCCAGCATAGTCCTCTAAAGATGCCAGGCTGATTAATCGATCATTACATGACCCATGGGCTTCAGTTCTCCAGCTCAGACTTAATGCCAACCACTCTACACCCAGACTGCTTGTGCTGGTGGGTGGTTATGGTGTGGTGGGATCAAAAATGACAATATTTATAACCCAAAAATGAGTTTGGCACTCTATGCAATAACATGCATGTAGGAAGGCATCATGTCACATGTACTAAGGGGATCAATCCAAGGGCGATCGAGCAGCTGTTTTTAGCCCAGCATTAACACACAGTACTACTTTTCAAGGTTTTGATTGAAGACCATGATTAGTTAATTAGTTGAATCAGGTGTTGTAGTGCTGGGCAAAAACAAAAACCTTCACCCACAAAAAAATGAAGCACAATATGCCAAGGACAAACAAGGAAGGAACACACGGCGTCTTTATAGAGTATATAAAACTTTTAACAAACATTAATCTTGTTCATGTCAAAACCTTTTCCCCATTCACCAAGTAGCACCTTCCATAGCCCAAGAGGAAGTGGGAGATTAATGGTGTCTGAGGTTGAAAATGACAAACTTCTGAAGGTACAAGTAGCACAGCAAATGGACCCAGGCCCATCCCAGTTTTTACCTTTGAATGGAGGGGGGGGGGGTGGGAGGCATAGTGAGGCTCTGTGCATCCACCTATGGCATAATTAAAAAGATGGTATCTGTGTATCTGTTAATTAGTGAATCTGCTGTTCCAGACTGCTCTAAACAGGGGGCGAGAGTGATGTGTGTTGGGGATATCTCTATGGAGGAGGCTGGCCCACTGCTGTCAAAGATACTCAGCAGGGTCCGTATGCTTTTTCTTCATATTCTCCTGACTGCTCAATCTCTATTGCAGGTATACACTGTACACTGAACGGAGGGAATCCATCTTGATTAGCATCACAACTCTCACTTGGTTTCTGTAAAGATAATCACATAAAATGTGTTAGAAAATATAATAGAGGTAAAATGTACATAAATGTAAAATGTTGTTCATGTCATGGTTTCCATGGATGGTTCCCTTATCAATGGAAATTTCCAGGGTAATAGAATTTATAGTACAAACACAAATAGCAAATAGACAGGAGGGTGTAACATATAATGCACAACCTGGGACAAAAGTGTATTTCAATTAGAACATGCTGAAGCCAGATGAACCAAACAAAAGAGAACCCACATTTAGTTTAAAAAAAATAGCAGTATATAAAATACAGGTACTAAACTTGTTTAAACAAATATTGCCAAAAAGGAAATGAGCATCTTAAGATGGCTGTTTCTGTAAAGCAATGTAATAATGTCTCCACAAATGTTCCTTACCATCTTTGGCATGAATTTTTAAATCTCAACATTGCTTCCTTTCCTGAATACTCATAATTTATGACAGTCCTATCAAACATGTAATTTGATAATACCTTCCCGTCTTCCCTCATCAACATACTCTGAAAAACGAACTAACTCATCTGATGAGTAATTTTCTTTTTAAAATCAGATTAAACAAAACATGACAGATTGGAAAATATCAATTGCAAGGGTTATTATTTGTAACATTCTGTGTGTGACAGATGTGTCTCACAATTGTTTATACAACTCCTTGCACCTTTCTCATAGACTCAATATATATATATATAATATATATATATATATGTCCTCCTGAGCCCCAACCGAACAAATTTGATATAAAATTTCTTTTGACATGATACAAGTCTCTTGGATAACAAATGCATGTTGCAGTGAAAATACTTTCAAATAAATATATATATATATATACTGACTGTCGCATGCTGCGTAGGTTTCAGCACAGTAGAATATATGGTTCTTGAAATTAAGACCAGAGACTCTTGGCCCCTACAGGAGACAAAAACAAATTGTCAGGTCTCAGGAAGCTAATGAATATTAGTTTTAACTTAGAAACCTGCAGCATTCTTGGTGTTTCTCTGAATTTTGCCTCCTGCTGGACTGGAGGTACTGACAGGTGGGAAAGATTATAGTTAAAGATGAATTATGCCCCCTGTAGCTCTTGTAGTCTACCCTGATTTTGACAGTTGATTTCACAGCTTTGTGCTGATGATCAGATGAGCCTATTTCCCTCTCCATAAATGCATTACAATGTGTTCCTGCCAGCCCTGCACTAAGAGGCCTAATGCTTCCCTGCAGTTGCATTAACCCCGGATGTAAGACTGATTTGGAGCACAGAGCCAGTCCCACCCTGTCGCTATATATGGCTGAGATTCCCATTTCCAAACCACAGCCTCTAACTTAAATGCAACTGAAGTGCTTTTGGGAGCACCTCCTGGAAGAGGGTGGGGCTGGCATGGGTGAGTCTGTGTGTGTAGGGTTTTCTGTTCTCAGGCTCCTAAGAACCTGTCCAGTCCTAATGCAGAGATATGTGTTTCGCTGGCCGTGTTCAATTACAAAATGCAGAGGAGAAAAATAGAGAACAGAAAGATGATTATATGAAATTGAGAATAAGAGGAAGAACAGATGGGAATGATGAAAGAATAAACACAAACGAATAAGACTGTGCAGCTGTACACGGGGAGAGTTAGGCATGTTGCATTATGGGTAAAAGGCTCTCTGTTGTTCACGGCTAATGACATCAGGAGAAAATCTGATTTATGGAAATGTCAGCGGGCCACAGCCACAGCCACGGCTGACCTGTGGAGCGAGCTGCCTGATGGTGCTATGTCAAAATAATAGCCGCTTTGTCTGACATTTAAAACCAAACCTGATGTAGACACTCAAATTCTCTTTTTACTCAGGCTTGACTCTTTGCTATCTGAACACACACACACACTTAAATACCTCACACAACACACCAATGTCAAGTTGTTTGAGGGCATACACGGAAAAAGCTTTACTCAGGTGAAGGAGCAAGCCTTCAGAACCAGAGGATCAGAGCCCTGCTGTGACAGGAAATGGGCGTCAGAGCCAAAGGATGAAAGCATTAGCATCCAGGGTGGCTGTCTGCACGCACTTTAATTGATGCACATGTTAGGCTGCAATCTCCTAAATTAATGGAGGATGATGCAGTGATGGGAAGGCATCGCACATTTTTAGGAAAAGTAAAAATGGGTAAAAATTTCTAGTAATGAATTTAATGTCCCACTGTCGGTGAATTGTATTATTTATAATATATAGAGCATTAAATAACTGGCCACTCTGTGCAGTGTATATGATTTCAGCTAAACATGTTATCCCTCAGACTTAGTACTGCGAATGGACACTTCATTGTAGTAAATTAAATATTTTTGGCAAGCATTAGCTTTGGTAAGGACTGGTCCCCTGCATTGTCATTTAGTCATGCAAGCATTACAGCCTGCTGTTTTTGGAATTTCCTTTCAAACCTAATGAAGCCTGTTTTATGTGATAATGAGATACCTGATTAAAGCACAGGACTTGGATATAAAACTGTTATTTTAACTGTGTGCACTCTAGTGTACACTGGCTAATTTATGAGTTTAAATATTCATGTATTCTGGCACGCCTGTGTGTGCATTTACACCTACACAAAGCTTAGGACAGCCAGACAGTCTGTTTTCCCCCAGAAAGAAGGGATCTAAGCACTGGAATTTAAAACTAGCAGAATTAAAGATAACAGAAATGAAGAGATTTATCCTCATTGTTAAAGCAATGATTGAAGGAAAATTGCATTTCTGACACTGTAGCCAGTTTATAATGAACGTAGGATAGACTGCTGAATATATTCTGGGATATGTAGACATGTCAGCAAGCACTGTTACCATAGAGAAGAGTTTCTGCTGACTCAGCACAGCCTTTGGTATCACTAAGAGGTAAGCTCATATTCATGTTAAAATACTGTACATTAACTATATAATATAATTAACTAATAATATTTTAATTCAATGGTTGAAATACATGTGAAAACCTTATAATTTTGTAAGCCCAAAAAGAAAGAAATTCTAGTATGGTTAATTTTTAAACATTTTCAAAATATCTTTTGCATACCATTTTTCAGCCACATTCAGTAGTGCATGCAGTGAACTCAAAAAATGATATGTTTTGCCAGTCCAGGCTGACTAGTACATGCAGACAATCACATACATTACCCCCAATTATTCTCTATGTATAGTCTCTCTCACTGTGATCTTATATATTGATATGAGACATTTCTGCCAAATTAAGGCTAGTAGCAGAGCTCAGTATTTTGAAGAGTACAATGACTGAAATTATATTGACCATAAAGTTTACAGCACTGTTCACAAAGAGAAAATATAAAGAAGTTTCCTTTTTTCCTTTATATTTTTTCCTATAAATTTATCCTGACATGCAAAATTAATCCCAAAATCATTAAAATGTACTCCAGATTTATGAATTAATATAAGCAAATGTCAAGTACAATTTATACTCTGGATGTTACTGTAACTACCATGTAATGATAATAAACAGAATCGCGGAGAAAGCTGGTATATAGCAGCATATTGGCATTCTCAATGCTCAAGTAGTCATTCGTGCTAATAAATGCTAACATTAATTGACATGAATATAATGTGGGAATGGTTACTATGACTATTGGTTTTGCCAACATCACAAATATATTGAACACTGAAAATTCCATTTGATTAACTAATAAGCATGTTTTTATAACTCAATGAATTTGCTATATTTCTGTATTGCTGATCAAAATTTTATATTGCTGTTTTATGGGGAAATGAATTGATACTAAAAGCTTGTGGTATTACTTTCATGTTGTTAATGTTTTGTCTTCCTCTGGGATCAATCAGATTTTCATGTTCTTTCTTTCAGAGGTATAATATTCCATATGCTGTTTATAGATTGATGTGGTTCTGAAATTTCAATGACAAGCGCTTTATGCTAAAAATAGCATGCTCCTCCTGGGTAAATATAGCGAGAAATTAAATCTAGACCATGGGAAAGAAAACAGACACCAGGAATATGGGTTTATGTTCGGCAAATTAAAAATACCCTGCTCACCATGCTTAAGAGTTTCTGTGCCCTGGATATGTCACATGTTCTTTCCATGATTCTGGTTCGGAAGATGGCAGCCATTAGAAATCATCATAGCAAAAAAAAAACATTTATTCTATGCTAATAAATAATGGTAATTGATATGCTAATAAATAATAATTACAATTTTGATTAACATTTTAATCAGGAGCAACTTGAGTTGATCTTGTCTAAATAATCTAAATCAGTGGCTTTTAGATTTGATCCTGGGGTACCACTGTGTATGCTGGTTTTTGTTCCAACCACAGTTACAATCCCAGAATAATAACAAGCAGCCATCTTTTTCTGAATTAGGTGCTTTTCATGTTTGGAGGTATTATTTAGCCTAAGCCAGTTTGTGTCAGAAATAGCTATGCATGCCACAAAGAATATAAGTCCCATATTCACAATGTGCTGTATTGCAAATGATTGCATAAAGAGGCTGAATAGGCTCCTATCTGGGAAAAGCATGGACACTTGGCCCCAAAAATTTACCATTTGGTTAATAAAAAAATAATTCAAATACAAAGAAAATAATAATGAGCCAAATGAGCATTGTGTTAATAAGTTTAAGGAAAAATGACAAAATAACTTAAAAACATGTTTTCAGCAACCTAATTTCTGTAGGAGCCTATTTATTTACATCAGTCTGTAACTTGTTTAATTTTTTTTTTAATTTCTTCAAATGCAATCTGATGTAATGCAGGTGCCCAAGGACCAGTCATTGGTATATGATGAGATGCTATCATCCCTGCTGACTGAAAGCTTCCCGTCCCTGGGCAACACTAGAGCTAATTTTGCATTGTCATGCAGGCCTGCTGGCCGTAGATGTCACTCGCTCAGTCTGAAAGCCAGGCCAGACCACGGGGCCTACCCATGCACTAGAACAATGCCTTAACAGGATGAGTCCCCAGCAGTCTCTAATGTAAATCCTGCCTCCTGAAACCTGGATTATACATGGTTTTATTTATTATTTTATTACTTCAATTCACTAAATGCTTTTCAAAGATACCAAGCCCTCTCATCTCTGCAAATGGTACAAAATCAGACAGAGACTCTCACAATATCCCATATTATTTATAAACTTGCTTTTCACTGTATATCATTTTGATTGTTTTTTTTTTTTTTTTTTGGTGCTTGTTTTTTACTATTATTTCAATTGTTTTTACTTCTTTCAATTTTTTCACATTGCTCACCCTTGTCAAATGTTTTGGATGGCTCCAATTTTATAACTTTACATTGTTTCCCCAGCCGTTTCTGAATGAGAAGAGTTTCTGAATTCAGGCAGTGGTAAAATGCTCATGATCAATTTGTCTAAGATCTGCAGTCTGCCACAGGAAGCTGAACTAGGACCATGTCTGAGAATGATGTTTGCAAGATTGTGGTGCATTGTGTTTTGTGTACTTGGGGAAATTCCAGATGATGATTGTCTCTATAAAATTCACTAGAGCCAGAAATAAGTTGAGAATGGCTTTCATGTCCTGATTTTATTGAAGTCCCCTGTGGATACAGAAAAAAGACATCTGGGTGCACTATTTGTAAAAAGTGGTGTGACATTGATATAGCAGTTAAATGTCATTATAGATGACAGATACTGTATGGTGTTTCAGGCCCCTGCAGGTTAATCTCACATCACTATGGACGCGTTTGATGGAGTGGCTGATCTCCACTCTTTATTGGGTATTCACAGACTATCCCTTAGCCAATCACAATTGTGATGTCTAGGATTGATGAAAGTGACTGGTCTTGGTCACAGATCTCAGACTTTTTTTGGGACGACCTGTCAAGTCTTGCTTGGTCTGGGTATTGGTCCTGAGCAGTCTTGTCTTGGTCTGACTCAAACTCTGCTTGATACACATAGAGATGTGAATTTCGAAAAGGTTTCAAAAAGCAAATCAGATATCTTTATGGTAAACATATTTGTACAACAGCTCTCAGCCAGCCAACAAAGCAATAATAAAAAAATTGTAAATAATAATGCACAAAAGCCAAAAGGCTCAATGAGCTCCCAAAAAATACATTATAAACAGAAACAAAATAAATAAAAAAGTTATTAATGCTCACTAAAACTTGATTTCAGTTTTTGTGCTTAAACATTTGCACTTAAACCCATACTTCATTGATACATTTCATGGAAAAAAGAAAAAAAAACATAAAAATGTATATCACTGCATTAATAGATGGATTGTCAAAAAGTAGGTTAAGACAAATTGCTGTATCGATACTTTGAGCACAGCCCAAGCAGACAGACGGACATATACATAAGGCATAAGAAAGAGCTGTTGAACAGGCAGACTGAGGCTAAAAAGCGAGTACAGATATATGAAGAATATAATCATGATTATGAAATAATCAGTATTTCCTCTGAGATCTGCTTTTTTCAGACCTTTAAATAGGTATTAAATAGTGTTTAGACCTTTGGACTGGTTATTGTTCTCCGGGGTTGAAGTTGGACAGTAGCTTGCTCATGCTTGTAGGGTCTCAGAGATGACTCAACACATAGACCATACACTCCTCAGTGCATCACATCTGCTGGGAACACTGACAGTGGTTTCTGTTACCGTTACTGAGGTCTTGAGTACATTTTAGTCATCTGCTTTTTGATTACTCAGCAATATCCCTGTCAGCCTTCTCTGTCCCATTCAGCCTGCTCTTTATCCCCTTCGTAACTCATACCATATATTTCACAGCCCACTTTTACCCAATGCTACAGCCTTTAGCCACTATATAGTTACCCTCATTGTACCCTATTACGTCCTATTCTCCCCTCTTCCTACCCAGAAATATCCTCCTTAACCTCTCTCTACACCTCTCTACATGATGGGTAGGATGGTGAAGCACTCTCAGCTCTGCGACTCATTCCACATCCTCACTCAAGGCTTGCTTTCAGAAGTAGTTTCTCAGCCAACACTGCAGTGAAGTTTAGCCTGAAATAAAAAAATAAAAAAATAAATAAATTTGGCATCTAGGAGACACATCCAGAGCAACTTACTGAAATTACTTTTTTTTCTAAATACAATCAATTTATACAGCTAAATATTCTACTGAAGCAAGTAACTTGGTCAAGTCTACAGCGGCAGTGTCCCAGCTGGGAGTCACACCCACAACCTTTGAGTTACAAGCCCAGTTCCACCATCATTACACAACACAGCTACATGTAGCAAAGCTTCTCAAGTATACAAAATCATCACAGAGAGAGAGAGAAAGCACTCTGAGGGGGGAGTCACTGTCTGTCAGAGGACAGGCCAGAATTAGAGGCATCTGGCCCAAAAGATTTCAATAACAAATTCTTTTCAAAAAGCCTACCCCTGATCAAGTAACTATGTGATGAGATTTTGGGAAAGAGGAATAAAGAACTATAGTAGCATAGTTGTTCAAAGACAGCCATAGTGAAGTGTAAGACAGCCATAATCCTACCTGTCACCCATGGATGCTGGGGCTGGATATGACAACATGCTGATTGCTCTCAGAAGGAGGGAAGACCTCTTCAGTATGATGTCATCAAGCATCTGTATAAACAGAGCATGACGTGACATCAGATCAGTTTACCTCTCATCCGCGGTGGGAGGCCTTTTCCACACACACACACACACACACAAACAACACAAACCTCCTCTGTTATTTTTGCAGTGTAATAGCAGATGAGCATGTGGTTTGTCATTCGCAAAATATTTAGCTCATAGCTATCTTATAGGGAGAAAATACAAATAACCTTTTTTAGAAAATGAGGAAGATAATTTTAATTTGAGATAGAGGAAGATTCAATTAGTTTATTAAGTTTTAAGCATTGGAGTACTCAGTTAAATGGAGTCTACACAGAGCACTTTTATAGAAAAATAAATGATTGATACCTGGCTATTATGTGGGTGGCTAAAGAGCTGGTCAGCAACACCTGTAAACACCCAAATTAGGAGGAGTGATTGCTCTAGCACTTAAACATAATTGCTTCAGTAAATATGCAGCTGTGTGAACAGGCAATACAGAAAAACAAATTGCACCCGTCTATTCCGAAAACAAAGGCAATGTTAAAAGTGTGCCTGGTTAGAGAGAAAAAAGGCAATATAATTAAAGAGGAACTCTAATCTTGAACCAAAATTAAAAAGGAAAAACACATCTGCCAGTGCTAATCAGCAAACTGTGCTTATAGCCACAGCTGTTTACAAGCTACAGCTATGGACTTTTGTGTTTAACAAAGAATAAAACACATAAGCTAGGGAAAATATGGCATGGTGTTTTATTAATTGTTGTTATTCTGCTTGAAATACCATTATTTGGAAATTAGCTGGCTGACTATCCTGCCAATCAATGTAAAAATAATGTAAATTTCTTAGTGATGATATTATAAACACCCTAGCATAAACATATTGCAATTATCTCAATGGTTATGTGAAATAATATTTTACTTTCTCCAGGAAAGCTTTATATACTGTTGTCATAGTTTTCATGCATTTCATTGTTGCTAGTTCTAAGCCATAACTGCTATTAGTTTGGTGATGTTATTTATTCAATTGCGGTTATAGCCAGTTTGTGATTGGCTATGGCTCTTCTTGGTGCTGAACTAACGGCGACGGCTGGCTGGAACTCAGGAGCAGTGATGGCTGGCTGAAAGTGGACAGGGACCCCAGCAGGGGGCGAGGTGTTCTCTGTGCAGCACCACAATCTGCCGCCGGAGCTGGAGCCGGACCTTACGCACCACAACAGAGACGCGCCGCGGCACGGTGTCCTCCCATGTGCTTCAGCAGCCGGCCCTTCCTCAGGCAGGGGTTGTAGGCCCAGCCTGGTCCCCTGGCTGGTGCTGATGCTGATGCTGGTGGAGCAAAGGTCATAGTTCCTTTTCTATGGGATACCTTTTCTGGCTAGGTGCTTGAGGGCTAGCTCATGGACCCAGTCCAGGCAGTCTCACAGCTGGTGGATGCAGTAGGGTCCGGGAAAATCATTTTCCAGGGGGCGACCAAACACCATGTCAACCAGCATGTGCAGCTCTCTCCCAAACATCAATGCTGCCAGGGTGCACCCCATGGACTCCTGCATGGCGGACCTGTAGGTCAGGAGGACCAGGTGTAGGAGGACCAGTCTCGCTGGTGGTGAGAGTCCTGTTAATGCTCTTCACCAGGCTGACACTTTGAGGTGCAGGGAGGTGGTAGGGGTCGCCTTGATGGAGAGGATGAGGCAGACCTCAGCAAAGACCGGGCTTTCAAATTTTCTCCCCTGATTGCTGTGGAGCTTGTCAGCTATCCCAAATCTGGAAAACATCTCTGAGACCAGGCCGCTCCTGGGAAGGAATCGTGTATGCCTTGGTGAAGTAGCCCAGGGCCACCGACACATTCCCCCATTAGCCTACTCGTACATCTGTCACAATTCCATTGTAAGATGGACAAAAGTGATGGGGTAGGAAGAATGTGATGGGTTTATTTTAATGTGTAATTCTTTTGCTAGCATTTCCCCCACCAATTTGAAGCTGACTGATAACAAAAAAAAAAAGAAATCACCATATATTTCATAAACCAAACATGAAATACATTTTTGTATCCAGGCCAACATCATTTAATTAATGGAGCAAGAAATTTAAGTTCCTCCTCCCTGACTACAACTATTTCAATACAGGCTGGACAAGATCCCTAATACTGTGAGGCTTCTATCTCTATTATAGTTTGGGGTCAGTCTCGACCAAAAACAATAAGCACAGGGCATTTGCTGGAACTGGACATATACTATCATTCTGAGGCAGAATAAATGATAAAGGTTGATTCTGCTTACCCTTGTCTTTTCATGAGACATATCGAATTTCCCAAAAAATCTGATATGTGTCACATTAAATGATTGCAGTCTGAACTCTGAACACAAGAAATTGGATCAGTTTTTACTCTGAAGGTAGTCCGGGTCAGATTCCACTGGTATGGAATTCAAATTTTAAATGTTCCAGCATGTGTCCTTGCCTGTCGCCAGCATTCTCCTGAGAAATAATATCCCATAAGCGTGTGAGAATTACCAAAGCCCTGTCACACTCCAGCCATTTCTCTTCCTTCTTTTAATGTAGGTGATAATTAATGCATTGTTACTGTGATAGCTAGGCTTTTCAGAAGCTTATGGAAGTAATATGTATATTGGTACAGTCAGCGTAAACCCCTCCACCATACATTTTTATGGGGATTCTTATTTGCCACTCGTAGTATGTTATTTGAGCATTGAAATATGCATAAGTCGCCACAATAAGGTGCCTGGCCTTCAGTTTTTCTGTCTTACAATAGCAGAACAGGGCAGCCACTGCAGTGGCCATTGCTCTCCGTAGACGTATAAAGAGGACTCGGAGTCATGCGGATGTTCACTAGACACAGGTAAACATGTCTCCAGCTCCCAGCTCATTGCAGTGGAGAAGTGCATTAGTTACAGAAGTGTGTGGATTAAACTGTAGTATCTATTGTGTAGTGAAAGGTCCTCTAAGACAACAGTACCTACAGTACAAAGTGAAGGAAGGAAAATAACTATAATTGGTATAATTTGGAAAAGCAATGGAAAGGAAATTCATAATGGCCATCAATAACTCCAGACATCGCACAGATTAAAGGGGTGGTTCACCTAAAGATTCCGTAAAATAAATAAACGCTCAATTTTTGTGAAAAGGAAACATTTGCACTCACAGCTATATTCTGGGGTTAATCAGTCTGGGCTATCAACAATCAAGGATTTTACAAATTTCACAAATCATCTCATCCTGGTGACCCTTGACCTCCCCACCCATGCAGGATCCAGGTCTACAGCAGATCCACAAGTGCATCAGGATCTGCTGTGTGTCTGTCTATGATCTAACGAGCCTCTACAGCTCCTTTATAGACTGCATATATCTCCTTTAAGGAAATATTAGAACCTTGTTTATGTGTTAAGAGACTGTCCCTGTCTACATGTTGTACTCTGTCACTGTGAGTAAGCACATACACATACAGGTATTGTCTTATGCTTTTGGATTTTACATTTTTGAGAGATTAAAGTGAACACTGAATGTGCTCACAGTAGGTACAACATTACATTCTCTCCTTTTGTGATGTGTATTATTATAATCCACTCTGGGTTTGTAAGCACTGCAAATCTAAACAGGGTTCTATAGCTCAGGAATTAAGCTGAAATAATGGCAGCTTTGATGAAAGCCAATCCAATCTACTGGCAGGCTGTGGTCATTAAAGGTCACTCACCCGTGCTTCACTGTTGTTTCAGCATTCTGCACCTCTTGCTACTCCCTGCTATCACCAGCTCTGGCCCCGCTGGGGGTGGGGATTGGGGGGGGGGGGGGGGGGAGGGCATAGAATAACCTCACCTCACCTCCTGTGCCCCCAGGCTGCCCAGCCCCCAAATGCGGGGCATGTGCCAAACCTGCTTCTCTTAGTCTTTTTCACATTCATTAAAAGGGTTTCCATGTGTCTCTTACTTGACCAAGTGATTTATTGAAATTATGGTTAGTGTTTTATTCATGTTGGATAAAGTATTTATTTTAAAAATAACTGGTTTACATTGCTTCAAGGACGTGCAGTAGCAGAGGATCTCTGTGTTGTCTCACATATACATTAAGGCGTGACAGCTCCAGGCCGGGAAGGAAGATATAGGCATGTGACTGAGTGCTTTAAGGAAAGTTATTGATTGAAGTCCATGCTAACTGTTCACCACATCCTGTCATGGTCATCAGCCTCATTGGCAAAGTCCAGTTTTCACGTCTGTAAAAACAAAACAACATACAGTATAGCCAGGCGAGTCAATATATATATAGGATGTATGTAGCCTACAGCATATTACTCTCAGGCAAACAGGGAGATGCTGACAGATGCATTGTGGGATGGGGGCAGAGGGAGTAACATTCTCTCATCAGCGTGACTGCATCTGACTCCACAGCAACTGCACAAAGGCGCTGTCTCTGCAAATGCACAACATGGCCACAGCACTGCCATCATATCGTAGCAGCACAATAACATTGATACAATGGCATAGTAATGTTCAGAGAATGCAGTGATTTAGCCTTTAGCATTGTAATTATTCTTGCATCAGGCCAATGGAAATATAAAGTTCAGAAGAGGGAGTTCTTTGTTTTTAGTGCCATAATAGATAATACTAGCCCTAATATAAGAGAAAAGGATCTGAGCTGAATCAATTTCCTGCTTCAGGACATCCCTTCTCTCTGTCTCTCTCTCTCTCTATATATATATATATATATATATCTTTTTCTCTTTCTTTCTCTTAGATTCCTTGAATTTTAATGAAGAGTAAGCGCAGACCTCCAATCAGTGAAAGAAAGTCGGAAGAAACCAAATCAAGGCAGACAGAGGGATGCTAGGAACATATGGCTGGAGAGTTGTAGGCTATCCCTCCATCCCCCCCTCGGATCACTCTCCAGGGTGGTACGACCTGGCAGATTACAAAACACCCCTCCCATGTGTCCCTCAGTTCTCTGTGCCAGGGTGGAGCAAGTGATCTGATTTTCTAGCGGAGGAACGCAGTCAGAGAGAGAGGGAGTGCAGGCAAGTGTGAGAGAGAGCGAGAAAAAGAGAGAGGGGGAGAGAAAGAGACAGAGAGACAGAGAGGGGCTTCAGGTGCCAGTGCACTGAGAGCTGTGGATGCTGCAGGACTTCACGTCAGCCCGGCCGCTGCACTTTGGGGTCCCGCGGTGGGGGAGAGCTGAGGTGAGTCTGGGGGCTGCACGTGAACCCCGTCTACGTCTGCTCTGCCTGGCTTTCCTCCTGATTCATTACTACTGCCTCCTGTTGGCTGCAGCCACAGTGTGCATCAGCGCTGGCCACAGACACAACGCATTAGAGTTAGCCTTTTTCTTTGCACTGCGCTCCAATGTAGCAGACACATTGTACTGCTATGTACATCTCTGGACCAGGGCTTCAGTGCTTCAGACTTCCTGCTGTGTCTCCAGCATACACACATACATACATGCATATGTACCTACATACTGTGTCATGTGTTCACATTACTAGGATACATTTCTATTCTTTAGCATTTTTAAAACAGTCACTGACAAAAGTAATTGCAAGTAGGGAGTTTCAAATAATGTCCGACATGCTGTCATGAAATTATTATGCAAGTCCTGGTCACAAAGAGCTATTTTAAACAAGTAGGATGGTGGCGTGTGACTGTGTGGGTGGGTTTGCGGGTGATAGTGCTTCTGTGTGTCTTTGTGGCTGTCTGTGTGTGCGTGCATGTGTGTGAATGTGTGTGTAAATGAGTGTGCGCACGTTCAAGTCTGTGTGTGTATATCTATGTGAGTGTGTGTGTGTGTGTGTTCAAGTCTGTGTGGGTGTGTGTATGTTTGTGTGTGTGTTTGTTTGAATATTTGTGTGTGTGTATACGTGTGTGCGTGTGTGTGTGTGTGTGTGCGTGTATATGTGTGTGTGTGTGTGCGTGTGTGTGTGTGAGAGTGTGCGCACGCGCGTGTGTGTATGCTTATGTGTGGAGGACTCCATATAAGTGTGTGTGTGGTTATGGATGGAACTGCGGGTGTGACCTCAAATGGGGACATTGCAGAAAACCAGCCACTGATGTACAGTTTGAGTTTATGCCATCTAATGAGCCCCAAGAATCTCTCTTACATATCCTTCAACTATTTCCTGCAACACTGTGGAAAGTTGACAGATATTATCAAACAGTCCTTACCTTGGTTTAAAGGAAATTTTTCTTGTAACATACAGCAAATTAGGAAAGAGCTGCCTATACGTATATATACAAAACTATTACACGAGTAAGTGACCAGCTTACTTAACCCTTTGGAACCAGGAAGTAGTACCTGTGATGTCTGATGCAGTGCGAGTTACCCAGGCTCTCTCACTTCATCTTTTGATTGTGGTGTGTAATTGTGTGCATAATTACTGTCTATACTGTGGGGGTGCAACCGTGGGCTGAGGAGAGTGAATCTGGCCCTAGAAGAGGGATTACACATCCAGCTGTAGATTATTTCTGTAAATTTCTCTACGTTTGCCCCCTTCACCCCAACAAATACACTCATGCTCACATAGACACACATGCAGACTTGTGAATGTGTGCACACACACACTCATACGCTGCCCCTCCCCCCCCCACCCCCGAACACGCACACCTGATACAGACACATGTCACTGACAATGACATGCGCACAAACACACACACACGCGCACACCTGTGGTGTCACTGTTATAGGAATGCCTCGTTAAGCTGCCCGGTGTTAACAGGTATGCCTGCACCAGCCCCACTCTCTGCAGACAAACGCTTCAGACAGCACATTCTGTCCCTGGCTCTGCCGCCCTCCCCCACCCCTGGCCTCCTCAAACAGCCCAGTTCTGCCTTTCTCACCGCTGACACATGCCCTACGCCCTCCTCTGTTATGCCTTCAAAAAGCGTGCTACGATGCCTTTACCTTGGCTGTCACCGAAGCTCTAGAATTTGTCATTCCATTTCTTTGCTTCTCCCCAATAATGTTCTCTTTCGGAAGGGCGCATTTAAAATATAACGATGTTGTTACAGCTCATAAACATGACTATTTGTGAAGGAGGAGAAAGGGGAAGTATTTTACTTTAATATAATATGTGGTTACTGACCTAAAGAAATCAATCATGTTATTTCAGCTATCTGATGCATAGTTAGAATATAGCTAAGTTCACGGCAGGACAAATTCAGAATATTTAAGAAATGTTTAGTGGTAAATCTTTCCTGTACCCCATCCCCCAGTAACATTATCACACAATACCTCTCAACAAGCAGGAATCAGCTATATTCAACAAAAGACTTTTTCAGTCTAAACAATGTCTCTCATACAGCCATACAAATTGGAAGCATTTTAGAAAATTAAATCAATCCATTATGTTTATAATGCATAACTATCAAATTAACAAACATTTTTTTCTGACAAGGATAGTATGACCAGCATTTGTCCGTTTTACAATAAACACGACATAGTTTAGTTTAGAATATTTACATTCCTCAGTGGGTTTGTGATGAGTAAAATTCATTATGAATTTTAAAATATTGGATAAGATGAAACCATTGAGTTTACCAGTAACATTAGTTTTTAACACGATCAGAGCAATGTATTTAACCTGTGTGCAAACTCTCTTGTTATGTCTGGGTAAACTATTTACTCATGTTTTAGGGTAAACACCCATGTTCAGCAGATTTTAAAAACACTTTAATCTTGTTTGTCTTCAATCAAACATTATATTACTTTTGCACAGATTATTTGACAGTTAAAACCATACATACAGTGATCATAGCTCAGAAAGTAAAGCAAACTCATCATCTTTTTAACTTTTAAGAGTGGGCTTAGGAAATATGAAAGCATAGAGCATAATATCACCCTTTTCCCCCATATGGAAATTCAGTAGAATTCATATCAAAGTATATGAATGTAAATGGACTGGACATTTCAATAAATTTGACCCTTCAAACTTGACTCTGACATAATACTGGCAAAGTTAATTATTCGGGTTTAATTACTTTTAAAAAACATGAAGAAAGAAAGAAAGAAAGAAATATGTTTATCTTAAAAATCCTTAATCTGCATGGACAAACACCTGTGACATTTAACTTAACACAGTGCTTAAAACACAACTTACATTGTCCTTCATTCAGTACAACCGTATAAAACCACCGCCAATGTACTTAATTTACCATAAATTTAATAAAGCTAGCTAGCTAGATAGGTAGCGAAAGACATTTTAGTGATGTGTCACTCCACAGGCAGAAGCACACTTTGCTCAATGCAGTGAATCTACAGTAAGTACTTCTATGCAAAGCCTCAATGCCTATCTGACACACTAAAACAGTTAAGGCATCTAGCGTTGTCATGGTAACCCCCACAAAAGTTGAGTTTCAACTAAAGGCAGAGGCTGTGAATGGTCTCTAGAGCACACAGAATATACATACCAAATGTGCATACCTATTTATTTATTTATTTATTAATTTTAAGGAGAGCCGGCAGTCCACCCACTCCTTGCTATTTATTTCCTCAGTGATTAGATGGCAGAAAGCAGACAGGGTTACGGAGAGAGATGAGTTCACTGTACAGGCGAATCAAAGCCCCAACCGCACAGAATCTGTACACAGGGAGTTAGAGAGTAGCTTCCCTTTGGACTGCCGCACCAAAATGTGGATATTATATCTTGTTTATTGATTTTAATAAAAAAAAATTCCAAATCAACAGACCACATTTGAAAGTTCTTCTAAAGTTCAATTCAGGACTATAGCTTACCTGTACCAGCAGGACCCCTCCATGCCAGTGCCAGCTTGTATCGCTCTCAGCAGCCCAAAGTTGGTGAATATGGAAGTGCAAGGCTGTAGCAACATGTATCAAATACCATGTAATACACATCATGAGCTCCATTATAATTTAGTTCCAATTGACTAGGGATTAGTCTTTACACTGTGCTGCTTTAATTATTCAGTTGTTATGATAATAAACTTACATTGTCAGGACTTTTAATTGTTTTGGGGTGGATTCATTTGTTGATTGCTTGTGGAATTCATGTTTCCTTATAAGCAGCCTTAACAGTACAGACTTACATACTCATTTGTGACAGATATGTGTTCCATTTCTTTTATTACATTCTTTAAACGCAATTATTTTAGAAACCATTTTATTCATATGACCATACAACTCACAGAACAGCAAAAAACAGGACCTTTTTTACTTTTTCATAAATTAATATAGTTTAACACTGTGCCACCATAAGAATTGTAAATTAAAATGTATACAATTTGTCACACCAATAAATGTATATTATCGGAAGGCACGTTGTTGAGGGGACTTGTTATAATAATTTTAATGTCAGGGATTGGAAAAAAAAATTTTTAACATCTGATTGTTCTATCTGCAGGCTACACAATCTTTGATAAGCTTGTGATATGAAGTAACATTCAAAAGCAAAGCTATGTTAGAAATTATATATATGAAATATGAAGCATTTACTGGAATTTCATTTCACGTATTGCTTCATTTCAGATCAGAAAGCACTTTGATGCCAAACACACACACGCACACATACAATTTGCCTACACTGTTAAAGCTTGCCAAAAGCATTTACACAAATCACAAATACACACACACACACACACACACACATATATATATATATCCCTGTGTATTTCCTGCCTACACACCATTTCATGGTCAGTATAATGGTTCTGTCTCAATGATTGTGTTTTTTAGTATCCACAAACAGTAACTCCTATATAAATAGGAGAGTGCTGTTACTCTGTGGTTTATGTCACAAGGTAAAATCCTTTGTTCTTTCTGGAGGAGATGGTAACAAAGGCAGTTAAATGCAAATTAATGAGATTTTTAATTCCAGTGTTTACTGTGCATTTTCTGTTGTCTCAGTATTGTGAAAATCGCATTACCTTTAAAAGTTTAACATATTTTAAAAGAAATAATAGACATTAGAAAATAAAATAGCAATTCAAATTAAATCATATACTAAACCATCCTTTCTTACACATTCCCACTTTGCTCATTATTATTATTATTATTATTATTATTATTATTATTATTACTTAAGCAAATCCTTGATTTTGCTGAAATTAACAAAACATTTTGTTCCACTTGAATGTATATGGTAATGCCCAACCACTCATTTTAATCTCATATGGAATTCCAGTACGCTCCTTTGAATATTCTTAAGTCTCACAGAAAAAAAACGAAATTGTTTTTATTGCGGTATCTGATTAAACATTTCTTCATAGATAAATAATTAACTTTCATTCCAAAAATATTAAAATGCTTATACTGTGTATAATGTGTATAAATCAAATATAAAACATTCAACTGAAAAATTTCCATTTCAACTATTATCCAGATTTCGAAACTGATAAGCAGACGTGCATAATGAATACAAACATATCGCACAGGGAAAAACAGGAAAACAAGATATAAAAAGACAGAGAAAGGAATTTGCTGATTATAAGTTTGGATTTCGGTACACGGGTTGTAATGCTGAAATCAATCTGTCTCGTTTTAAATCACAAGCAATTTTTTCTAAAGCAGTTAGATTTATGGAACACAAAGCATTACATTTTTTTTCATGGCTTTTTGAACATATTTGCACACATATTTTTATCATAGATGTACATCTGTTGTCATATCGCATTCAATATTGCAGCGCTACATATTTATTGCCATAATGTGTTACTTACAGCAGCTGCATTATGTGCAATGTTAGCGTGTTATTAAAATGGTCGGGTGATCTGCCGTGTGCCGGAACAGAAGCAGGATTCAGCAGACAGAGTATGAACACATGCTGCATGGCGACTGCAACATTCTCGTGCTACGCTGCTCAGCCTATGCAGCCCCCCTCATTGCCATACATTCTAGTCATACAGAAAAGACAATGGATTAGCATATTCACATATGTTGTAGTCATATGGAACAAAAGCTGGATATAGCCGTGCACGCTGTTGTCATATAGGGCAGACTAAAGTCATATTCAAGTGCGCTGGAGCTATATGGAACAGACAAAGGCTTATAATATTCATGTACGCTGTAGTTACATGATGGAGCAGACAAAGACCTGTCATACTCACACACGGTGTAGTCACACAGCGGATGGCGCTCTCTCAGAGGGAGGAGATAAAACTGCTGTGACTATTTGCTGCATAGGGCAGAGAGGAGGGGGAGAATTTCATTTCTCATCCTTATTCTGTTACTGTTACTGCTATTTTTGTGCATGTGCACATTTAATAACATTTTTTTTTTTAAACTGTGTCTTATTTGTTCACATTCTCATATGATCGTGTTTTTATTGGGGAATTCCCTGAAAATGACCAAAAACAAGAGCAATATATATGACCAAAACAGAAAACTGTGGTGAACACTGCGAGGCACTATGAGGCTTTGTCTGGTAGTTTGCTTTACAGCAGCAGTTTGCTTCCTACACATTGACTTGGATGCTGAAACATTCAGATTATGAAAAGCAAGTTAGTGAGAGAGTGAGATAGAGAGATAAATGGGGAGACAGGGAGGAAATGTGTGAGAAGAGGAGAAGATAAAAAGAAGAGGAGAGAGTGAGAAAATAGGGAATATTCATGCCGAGTGGAGACACACAGGCTGCCTGCTGTCTCACGACTTCCCGGTATTTTCTATGTTAAAACAGCAAAGCTGCCCCCATTCAGTATAATGGGACCATTAACATGTATTAATAATGCAGTGGGGGTAAATATCAGCAGTCGCTGCTCCCCTGGGGTGTGTAAAACAGATGTGCTATATCCTCTGCCTCTGACCATAAATGGGGGGGGGGGGATGCCGTGATGCTCCTTCCTTTCCTCTGACAAGAGCCTTTTACTGTAAGCACCTCAGCCTTTTAAAATGTACACCCAAGAACACAAGCACACACATATGCACACATTACATAGCATAGTCGTATGAAACTGACCATGTGTACATTTGGAGGAATATACATGCGTTTGTTGAACTAACATGTATATATGCCTCTGAATGCACACATGCACATATGGTCTGTTTGTCTACTGAGTGCGTGTATGTCTACATGTTTGTTCAGAGTGTGCATTGACTGTATCACTGCACAGAACTGCGTATATAGTGGGCGTAGTTCCTCACAGTAGCAACGTAAAACATGTTCTCTGAGGATTGCTCGGTAGAATTACCACTTCTGTTATATATTCCTGCACATTCCTCTACAGAGAGAGAACAAGGAACATGTAGGAGGAGTTACGGAGGCAGTGGTGTGTGTGTGTGTGTGTGTGCGTGTGCATGTTCGTGTGTGTGTGTTCTTTATAATGAATGGTTTGCTCCAGGTGTCAGGGTGAACATGTTCATTGTCTGTTTTTTTCAGCCATGCCGTGATTCTGATATAAACAACTGCTTCTGTTGGCAAGAAAGGTACTTGATTAAATTTTTCTTTAGACATAGAAATATGAAAAGAGAAGCACTATCTGACTGTATTCGGATGTTTCTGTGATTTTGAAATGTAAGATTCTTGTCATTTTCAACGCAAATGCTGAAGTGTTCAATTGCATGATGCAGTTAGTAGATCAAAACTAAGAGGGCAAATTCAGGTGCTACCATCGATTAATCAACAGTGCGTGATGCTGAAAGGCATAAGATGTGCATAGTGATCAGATGCAGCTGCACATTTGTAAGAGGATGCAAAGAAATCAAGGCTTGTTAAATCTAAAAAGCGATGGATCTGGCTGTTGCAGTGAGAGAGACCCTATTTTACCCCGAGCGCTGGTTCTCTGAGCCTGTCTGGTACAGCTGCCACTTGTGTGGATATGCACCAGCACATTTCCATATCAAAGATGGAAGGGTACCAAAGGGCCTATTACAGACTGTAAATGTCTCCTAACGAGCCCGACATGGCTAATATTAGCTGCGGGCTGCTCTACAGTGATGACTAAGTGACAGAGGAAATGGCATGTCGACATCAACATTCATGTGCTATTTTTACACACCACCCTGCCATCCGAGTGCGTCCCTCTTGAGGGGAGGGGGTTGGTGGGATTGCAGTTGCTTTGTTTGATTTGCGCTGTGACTCCCAAAGCTGAGCTACCAACAGAACTTGAGTTAGAGGTGAAGAATACAGGGTCTGGGTATGGATACATTGTGTATACAAAATCTGCAGTAAAATGCACCACAGCCTATGTAAATTGTAGTTGCCTTGCAGCATGCAGAAAGGATTACTTGGAATTATGGACCTTGGAGTTCAGCCAGCTCTAATATAAAGGTGCTGACCTTGCAACGAGACCATGTCCTGATTTCAAGAACAAAGCGGTGGACGTTTTGACAATTCAATATTGTTCCTCAGTTTTCTTAAGAATTAGAACAAATAAAGTACTTTGGGAAAATATGAGAAAAGTCAGACTGGCTGTCACTGAAACTGACTCTGAGCAAAAACAACACGGGAAATGTGAGATGGGCTCTGAAAATCGTTTAAAATATAGATATAGTCATCAGATCCGTGAGTTACAGGCGTCAGTGCCACTTTAGAATTGTTGCTATACCTTGTACCTGAGCCCAGCTTAACAAACTCCATATCAGAATTCCTGAGTAACTGAGGGAATGCTTGCATCCAAGGTTCTTCTGCAATATGGAATATGAAACACCTCAACTGTTTTCTTCTTTAGTCATGGTCTGCAGGGCATTATAGTGGTTATGAATCTGAGTCCGTAATCAGAAGAATGCTGGTTTGACTCCTCGAATCACCAGGGTTGTACACTTAAGCAAAGCATTTAACCCCAATTGCTACAATAAATGTCCAGCTGTACAAATGAATAATATATAAATTGTAAGTCACCTGGGATAAAGGCCTTCACTAAGAAAATAAATAATGCAACAATTATGTTACAGAGTGTGTCTACATGTCTGCAGTACAGCGGTTTGAGTGGCTGCGTCATTATCAGACATTTTGTGTCCAAATCTCAGTGTGCTCCCACAGAAGCATAAAAAAGCATCTGCCTGTACAGAGGACATCCATGAAAACAACAACAGCGAAAATCTCATTTATGCTGTTATTGTGAAAACAGACATAAACATGCATAAAACATTTGTATAATGTTCTAAATCCTCTAAAACTTTCAAAATAATTTCAAAATGAGCTCAGAATTCTAAATTCTGTAAATGTAGAGGGGTAGCAGCTGTGGTCAAAATTCTAATCTCGTAAATAGCACAAGACCTTACCTATATTTTGGTAGAAAACATACAAACCAGTCTTACTGCAGCTAGCTTCATGGAGCTTTACGTAGCCTACCAATGAGTTAGGTCACTGTTCATCCATGGTTAAAAATTGTTGATGTCAAGCTGATTCAACTGAATCTTTGCTCATTTTATTTTTCTATGTACTCAGATGATTGGATTTTTACCCTGCTAGGTTTCAATTAGCCTCATGACGGAGTTGAAGCTATGTGGTAATAACTAAGGTGATATAGGAAACTATTCAATGGAATGTGCTTTTGTAAAACCCCTGCTAGTGTGGAAATACTGTGATGTTTGTACATATTTGGAGAGTGATACAATTTTTATTGTTCTGTACTCCAGCATGTTGTATTTGTAAAGAAACAATGAATATAAGGTTAAAATACAAAATCTATATTGGATTGTCCATGTAGGAATTACAACCTTTTTTCTGCATAGTTCCCCCACTTAGGGGACCATAAGTAATTGGAAAATAAAGTCATCATATGTAGTACTTGATAGCAAATCCTTTGCATTTGATGACTGCTTCAAGTACACAAGCCAAAGACATCATCAGACGCTGGGTATCTTCCCTGGTGATGCTCTGCCAGGCTGCAGCCATCTTTAGTTCCTGTTTCTGCAGTGATTTTTGCTTCAGTCTTGTCTTCAGGAAGTGAAATGCATGTTTAATTGGATTTGGATCAGATGATTGACTTGGCTAATCAAGAACATTCCACTTTTTGGCTCAACTCATTGGCTACTTTAACAGTGTCATTGTCCTGCTGCAAAGTGAAGTGCCATTAAATGGGTTTTGGGGCATTTGGTTGGATCTGAGCTACAGGTTTGCTACAGGTTAATACTCACTTCATCTGTCCATAAGTTCCAAAACTCTGCAGTTTTAATGTACTTTTTTTTTTTTTTTAGCAAACTCTAACCTGGCCATTATGTTCTTCAGAGAGAGCCCAAACAAACAAAAATTGTGTCACTATCCAAATACGTATGGACTGCACTGTTGGTCCCCCACTGAAACATTTGGTTATCTTCCCATGACCAACATTTCCTAATTTGATCACTGGGTTAGTGAATGCAACCAGTTTGTGCTATCTGAAGAGGATAATTTATGCCAAGAAGAGGGACTGCCTCATTACTGCATCATGCAAAGCATTTCAGGCATTGGAGCGAGGCAGAAGATTGCAGAATCATTAATATGTTAATGAGCGCCCCCGCCCCCCCATGCTCCAGGGGACCTGGAGCCAGGAAAGGAGAGGCCTTCTTTGGAGCAGCATTGTACAAACCTGCTGCATCACCAGTTTTCATTTTCAGCAGTGTTTTCACATTCAAATAGTTTATTATGGCCTTTTATGTGAAAATGTAAGTCATGCATGTAATTAACCACAACATTCAAATCCACAGGACATTTTTTTGGGGCAAATATAACACCCTGGTTTTATAGAAATATGCATTTTGAGCTCATGTGGGGGGTATCAAAGTAAAAAGTTAAATAATTCTGTTAATTCAAACCAATACAAATGCAAATTCAATCAATAATTTGTCTTTTGTCTCACCAAGGACCACCCATACTCACAAGAGATGCACTAAGTTACTTTATCTATGAATTAGATTTTCAGAGGCAATGATATATCAGATTTTTTATGTAAAAACAACATTTCTGTCACATCTCAAGCACCAATAACTAGATCAATTTGCCAATGTCCTTGAATGCCCTGTGCTGTGCATGTGAAATGTGTGGTCCTGAGGTTTTTAGACAATGCTGTGGTCTGTGAGTAGCTTGTGGTCCAGACTCTAGTCATATGCACCTGACACCAATGGGAATATTACAGCACACTTTGGGAGGGGCAATGGGGGTGAACTGTCCTTGAGGAATTTGAATATTAATGTACCTGCCCAGCTTTTGCCTGTTGCAGAGGCTATATGAAATTCATTTATATTATTATTTTGTCAAGAAATAAAATGCTCTGTCACACTCATGCTGTAAAAGAGGTGAATGTCAAGTGGACTGATTTATCCTGATCCTGCGGCTCTGTCCAGGTCAGTGTACCCACACTGATCCTGTAATTGCCAATGACTGCATCTGCAGGAAGCAGGATCAGTGTTTATCTCTAATAGATAAACACTGAATGCTTTGGAAAGTGATTAGGTTGAATTAGCATGGATTTGAAAGCAGACCGTATGGCCTATTCACAGACTAGAACAGCACCTTAACAGGGTAAAGCACCCAGCAACCCCTCATTGGCCTTTCTTAAGATAGCTCAGATAAAATACTTCTCTTTGCAGACACTTTTCTGATAAAATTTTACAAAATTTAATTTCTTATTTTCTGCTATTTCCTATTGTTCCCATAGAAACCATTACACAATGACTATTGTTTCTAAATTCTTTCTCAGCTGTTACAAAGGAAATGAAGCCCATGCCCAGCAAGAAAGTGAACAAACATTTTGCCTGTAGGCCCCTGGCCCATTTTTGGATGAATAATTATAATGAGATGACATCCTCTCGACCAGCATGTACACTGAAATAATTTCACACCCTGATGGTACCGGAAGGTTTTGGGAGCATTTTATGGTCTGACATTTTAAACCCCACATTTATCCTCTTCAGCAGCATTCAGTTCCATCTCATGAGTCCTCTTCCATGGGAGACATGGCTTAACACTCCAAGTTTGTATGACGTATAAGTAAGTCTGGTCTTATTTCTACAGGATTAGTTCAGATGTTCAAAAGAATATTTTTTCCTACAGGTTACAGGCTACAGAATCTTTACCACTAGTTTATACAGAGGTACATTTATTCTGTAAATAATTTCAAGTAACAAAATTTGTGTTTCTTGAGATTGTAATTTTATTCTACCTCTAGATTTTTGATCAGGCAGCTAATTTTACTGATGAATGCTGGTATCCTGCTTTTCAAATTACCATTATTTTTTCACACTCATATTAATCACCAACATTTATGTTAACAGCAGGATGTTTCAGGCAAGAAAGTGTTGAGCGAAGCAGAAATAAAATAGGAGTGTCATGCTGTGAAAAACCAAAAACTAGGAAATGTATATACAGCAGAGTCATTACATTTGCTAAATGTGATTCCCCCCCTACTCCAACACATCTAGCTTAGCTTTTATTTTCTCCCTCTCTGAAGCAGATTATGGTTAATGGTGAGTCCAGGCTTGCAGGAATGTTACTGGCAGATTAAAGGAGACATTAATTTAGTGACAGAACCTCGTAGCACAAAACGCAGACAATCCACTAAGAACATATCTCTTCTTCCCCACTCTTATTTTTCCTTATTTTAATTCTATCCATCTTGCTCTCCCTTCCATCTGTTTCTCTTGAAGCTATACACTCTGTCTGTCTTCAATTTCACTTTCTCTTCCCTCATCCCCTCTGTGTGGTTCACTCTTTACTTTCCCTGATATTTCATCCTACTTGTCCTAGTCCTTGTTCAATTTAGAGTCATGATAACATCTTTGAATATCCCCAGTGGTGGATATTCCATTATCATGAGAACTCTGAGCAGGACACAGGTTCAGAATTTCTATCTCCTGACTGAAGAATTGTGCTAATTAGCAAATCCAGGTGATTTTAACAAAATACTAGAGAGGACTTTCATTTTCTGAACCTGGATTTTCTACCTCAGGCTGTCAGTGATAAATCCTGGAGAATACAGTCAGTCCTCTGCAGCATGCGAACACCATTAGGACCATAAGTTGTCAAAAAATAAAAGAAACCCTTGAAATGTGAGCAAGTTTAAAGTTAAACTTGAGATTTTACTGCCACCTGGTTTTACTAATTACTTTACCTTCTAGCTTCAGGAAGTAAACTCATTAGTGAAATCAGGTGACGTAGTGCATGGTTAGACGCAAATACATGTACCTAGAATTCAGTAGTCCCAATCTTAATCGCATATTATTGCCTATATAGTGTACAATTGTGGCAGTTGTAGTGAAAATATATTCTTTTATTATATTTCATAAAGCAATTATGAAATCCCTGCCTCTTCCCTCTGTGTGTGTGTGTGTGTGTGTGTGTGTGCGTGCGTGTGCGTGTGTGTGTGTGTGTGTGTGTGTGTGTGTGTGTGCGTGTGCGTGTGTGTGTGTGTGTGTGTGTGTTTCGTGAAGAGGTGGTCTATTGGTCTCTCTCACATAATAAAAACAAATAGTAAAACAAAGAGAGACTGGGTGGGAGAAAGAGAGAGGGGGAGAGAAAGCATGGCAAAAGGGTGAGGATGAGCCAGAATTCCAGTCTGGCTAATTTCCCTCCCCTCCCTTGTTGAATATTCACGCTTTTCTGTTTAGTTGGAGTTGCCACATTCATACACTCTTTCATCAGGCTGAAATCACCTCAGCTGAGGCCCTCATTTAAAAATAAAAAGTAAATGCTGTGTGTCGTTAATATTCATTTTCTTCTCACTAAGCTGGAAAGGATTCATGGATTACAGTCCAAAGCCTTTTATGTGACATAAAAGTGAATTATAATCACTGAGCATGACATGAAATGCATTGATAATGGCACATTTCATACTCCCAAGTGAGACAGACAACATTGCAAAAACAAGCAACGCAGCAGTGTTTTCTGTACTGCCTTGCTCTGTGCAGTGCAAGCAATAGTGCAAATTGCTCAAACTAAAAAAAAATAGTTATGGATGTGCATGTTAAAAATTGAAACCACAATCACTGTCATTTGGCTAGATGCTCAAAGCAACACCAATTTGTGCTAAGCACAGTAATATACAACTCACTCTGGGGTGTTAGTTCATATGAAACTAGTTCTAAATGATTTAAACATTAACTGAAATAAACCATAACTCTCTGAACTGTTTACTCAGAAGGCTGAGAACACAAAGCAGGCCTGTATAATTAATTAAACATTATTCCACAGGAAGTACATAGAGCCTGATAATGTTATATAAATAGAAATAAACACTAAACACATTTTACAACGCACGTTTTTAAGTTGCTATTTCGCATGATCATTTAAAGACATTAAATGATATCATCAATTTTCCTTCAACCAATAACTGAGCTGTACATTGGTTGCTTATTTACTGTTGACTCTGCAATCATGATAAATGCTACTGGCTGCCATTTTCCCCATTATTTCAAATATTTTCTAAAATTTTCCTACTTCCTTACTTACATTAAGAACCTAGTTTCATCTTTTCTAATGAAAATAGGAATTATCTTTGCATTAGTTATTTGCAGAGTCACTGATGTTTACTTCATGGACCAAAACATTGACTTTCAGTGAGTCAACACTGTGGGTTGATTCCAAGATTTAATCTAAATAAATGATATTCCATGATGTTTCAGTTCACAAATCATGTGTTGTGTAAATGGAGAGAAAAAGACATAGAACCCATTCATGCTTTTCTCATCGATTCCAGGTTAACAGAATTGCCATGAATGTCTGTACAGAGTACAACCTTGCTCTCCATTCTGACTTTGCCAATAACCTTACAGAATAACTTCCATGAATCTTGCACTAAATGGTAGAATTAAATTATATTGTTTAAAATGCCTTGCAGACTCACAGTGAGTATGTTTAGAACATCAAGTCAAGCAAGCTCACATCAGGAAGAAGTTTTTATTTTTCCATTATGTAAAAAGGAATTGAAAAATATCCATATTGCTTTGTTTCATTTTAAGGGCCTTCGTTTCGGATCAGGCACAGAGTGTGCAGGGACTGTATTCTACATGACAGTGCAATTGTTCATTAATAATCATGAAGGCTTGTTGCCGGCATATGGTTGTGACATGAAAAAACTGGTTTAGTATTTGCTTGTAAATGGAGATGAATACTGGAATGCATAACTCATTCAATCAGATTTTCTCTTTAACTTATAGTCAGATTTAATATTTATTAGTTTATTATAAATATATGTTATTCATAAAGGTGCTCAAAATAATTTGCATCAGTCGAGAGGGGCTGGGGTGGGGTGGGGTTAAAGAATTTATTTCAGCTCAAAGGTTAATGCCAGTCATGCAAAAATAAAAGGATCAAACAGAAATCAATAAAATATTTCATAGTGAAATACATAACTACTGTAGAATTGTAACCACCAACTGTGATAATATGTGGATCAGTAGCAAAGACTGTGATACAGGACAGGTTGTATTTTTGGCATATAATTTTAACTGTTGTTGACAATAAGTATGACTCTGCTAGTTACTTGAAGATGTTTCTTGAAGTACTTCCAAAAATATCCAGCTGTGTGTGTCAATAAATGTGAAATATTTGTTGTGGCACAGGTTCAAGTGTAATTTGATGATCTTAATTTGATACACGTTTGTAGATAGTTAGGCCTCAACCTGAGGATAGTGTGACAATGCCCAGTGCTTTTTTTTGGGCATATCACCCACCTCTTTTCTTCTACTACAATATATATATATATATATATATATATATATATATATATATATATATATATATATATATATATATATTCTTGAATTGACTGAAAATGGGATACTATGAGGAATTTAGTTTGTAATTATTATTTGCTGTTACCATTATTTTCTATTTCTTTCAATGTTTATGGCATAGGGTATCAATTAATTTGAGTAAATAAATACTGGCATGAAACCAGTTATTATGAGTTACACATTAGAAACAGCTATTTTTGCCTTAGTACATTTTAAAAATGATTACTATAATTTTTTGAATTAGTTTTTTCATTTCATCTGTCATTTTATCGTCATCTTCATTTTATCCCTTTCTTGTTGGCCATTTAATTTGTGCAAAATCCTTTTTTTTCCAAAACAAAAGGTAATGGTAAAGAAACTGGAGCTTTAATGAGGCCATTACTAGCCCTGCCTTCATTATGCCCCTTTGTGTCCTGTTTCCACAATAGTGATGGGACTCCCATGTTCACCTCTCAGATACCAGTTTAATGTGTCTGTGTCGGCCCACCAGCCCAAACGTACTTTCATTTTATTACTGATTTTATCATTTAATGCACCTTGTAATGAATTAAACGACCTCTGTCTAGTTGCCCAAAGGTGTTTGCCTCCAATTAAGTTATTCGTTATTGCAGAGAAACAGGCCATAGCTCACAACCATGAACTACAGATGAAACTCAACTAATTGAGAAGGAAAGAAAATTATTCAGTAATGAAGTTGGTCATGCTCCACAGATATTACATTTTAAAGAAGTATCATCATAAGGATATGTTTCATGGAGACACAATGACACAATTTTTAGATGATGGAAGAAGATGATAATCAGAAGCTGAACAATGGGTGACCATTTAGGCTTCCTGCTATCTGTGGCACAGCATTAGACACAAGCTGCATGAAAGGGCCACACTGGTGTTTATGTGCGCTTTATCGCAGTGCATCTCCTAGTGTCAAAGGTGATAGCCAAAGCAAAAGCGGTAAGGCTAGGCTTACAAAACAGAATTTCTTTGTGCAGGCCCTGAAGATTCCCCTCCACAAGAGAATCATTAAAAGCAATTATCACCCTAATTTCAACATAATGAGGGGTGATACTGCACACCCCCCGCCCTCCCCCCTACCCACCCACGCCACCTTACACACACACGCACTCATGTATACAGCACACTTTCACTTCAAAAAGGATTGTGGGAACAATTCCAGGTTCTTGCGTTTTACTCAGATCGGTGACAAAGCCTTAATTAATCTCTGGCGTTAATGTCACTTGTAGCTGTTCTGTGGCTAATGCTGTGCTCTGCGTAAGAGGGGTGACGAGCATGTACAGAGTGCTCTCATCTCTTCTTCACCCGTCCCTCCTCTCCCTGCCTCATAGCTCTTTAATAAAGAGTTCAGCCGGCCTCTGATCCTGCCTGAAAGGCACAGAGGGCTCAGGGAGAAAGCCTACGGTCTTCGTGGGTGATATCTATTTAAACCATCTGATTAGCACAACAATGGAGTCGCAGTCTACCGGCACACGCCAACCCCTCTCTCCCACAGGCACCACCACCATTGTCAGAAGCCCACATCAACAAACGCACTGGCCTCGCCATTCTGAGCATCTCTAATGAGCTGGCAGTCCGGAGTTTTTATAACGTTTCCCGTATTTCCACACAAATCTTGCATTTTCAGATATTCACAAGTGCGACAGACGCTCTTATAATACAGATTACACTGAAAGTACTTGCCATTTATTCACCTCGGATCTACGTTAAGTAGGTTAAGTACCTTTCCCAAAGTCACAACAATTTATACATCCCTACTTGGACAAGAACTTCCAACTTTCTGGTTTTAAACCAAATTCCCTGACTTCACCACTTGGACACGGGAAACTGGTAGAAGATTAGGTGACGTGTGGTGAGAGAATTGGCTTCATCATCAGTACTGCATCGACATAAAGTCATAACATAGTGTCTACTGAGCTATTTGAGGGTTGCAGGTTGCCAGAATTCCCCACTAAAATGTGGATTGATCTTTCAAATACAACGCTGATGAAATAATTATATTCCGCAATACACAGCAATATAGGCTTAAGGTATCCTGGTTACATTATTTAAGTAATGTAATGCTATAACTTTCTTCATTTCCCTCTTCCCCAATTTCATCTGAAGTTGGTTTATAGCACAGAGGAATTGAGAGTCCTGGCTGCTGTATTGCTGCATGCAAATATGTCAGTAGACATCCCATCAATGTATGTTAACCACAATATCAGTCACTTATAAAGAATTGCTAAATACTGTAAAAGCACACATGACCAATAATTGTAACAGCTTGTTGCAGAAATTAATGGAACACAGAGGTAACATGGGATCTGCAGAAGTGCGGTGGCCAAGCAGTTGCTAAATAAATGACGAAATCACTTTGCTTAGATGTTGGCTGTAATCCTTATGAGGAGATTTTGAAAAACAGTATATATTGCTAATAAATGTAATGTAGAGGGCAGTAGAAATTGACCCGTCCAAATATGCATTGACAAAATCCTGTTTCCTCAGGTTGGACACAAGAAGACACAAAAAAGACTAAAGAATAGAGATGGAGACTAAAAGCCATCCAGGAGAGGTAGACCTGTCTTTCCAAATTGTTGTTATTACCTAAAATTCCAACATTGTCTTGTGAATCTTTGATTTGCAAGCTTTCTGTGTTAATAGGTCCTTTAGATTTTTATTTTCAAGCCAAATGATTAACATGCTTTTTCCCAGATATGATTGTTTTGTTTGCCAGAGAGAGTCATACAGGCTGCTTGCCTCTTTATTGTATAGAGGCTTTCTAACTCTGTACCATCTGTCAAACAACATAAGCTCCACCTTTTAAATTGTAGTTTATAGATATATTTTTGGAATGATTTTTTTTTACTAAATATATTTCCTTGTCTTTTGGCAGAGGTAGAGTCTGTGGCTTCAGTGGCCTCTAAGGCAGATATAATATGAGCTACAGTGGAGTTGAGAGTTTAGAAGCAAAAGAAAGACAGACATGCTACTGTGGCGTGGAGTGAGAAAAGGCAGTTAGAGGTGCTGACAGGAGATGGTGCTTGGTGGGGGGTGCACAATAACACAGATCTGCAACAAAGGCTGCTGCTTCAGTCCATGCATTTTCAGACACTGCTGGGAGAATGTGGGTCTATCGGATGAGTGCTCAAGACTGGGGTATGCCCAGAGGAACTGATTAAGATGTGGGAAGATTCGGCCCAGTGATTCGTCACTGGATTTGTCCCACGTCAAAAGAACAGACTGTGTTTCACCCTCTACTACAACTGTTAAAGCTGTTAATTATCTCCCTTCCCGTTTCTTTTCATTTTAATCACTATCACTGCTTTTTTTTATTTTAAATTATTCAGTTTCGTCCTCCCTCTTTAAAGTATTTACAGAAATTACTGTAAACAGCAAAACAAAAGCAATTCAAATAAAAAAGACACATCTGTTTGATCTCAGCTGAATTCAACAGACGCACGTAACACCTATAAATGCCAATAAACAAGCACAGCAGAACAAAGCTGCTTTAATTTCAGTTCCATGCAATTCCCAATGACTTCTACCCTGTGAGATTACATATCCGGACACAGCCTAATAGCCATTAGAAACACCCACACCGTGCCACTGTAGCCACATACAAATAGCTACAGTATACTACATAATATGTTACATTTGAACCGAAAATGTTTTGTGTACTTGAAAAGTACTGTTATACAAACATAAATACATATATGCAATATTTCAATAATTAGCATGCTGTATGAGAAACATTGATTTGCGGGTGTGAATGCTAATTCCAGTCATACGCTGAAATGGATTATTGAAGCCAGGAGGTAATGCTGTATAAGAAATACGTAATTCTTAATAATTTTCCCAGCTGTTTCTGAGGAGCAAACTTCTTGATTCCACTGATGCCGGCACTGGGACCATGTTTTTTAAAAGTGCATCGGGCCACATACATGAGTCATGATGTCACTATGTAGTCTGTTTCATTACAGTGCAATGTGGATGAGATGTGCATTTGGGAAAACAAAAAAATGACCCAGAAATACATAATCAAAAGGATGTGAGTGCTTAGGGCCCAAAGGCAGTGATTGGGATGTGGAGAACATTATGTGCACGTTTCAGAAAGCTCCCTTCCTTGTCCTAGGCATAGAGCTAGGCTCAGTTCTTGCCCTGGAGCTGTTGCTAACATGCCGTGGTATTGTAAAACTCGAATATTTGTCCTTATGATTAAAATATAAGCAGAACTGAACTCACCCCAATTCAGATTTTAACAACACTTGACTTGAGCATTGCTGAAGGACATAACATCAGCACGGCCTACAATTTTGTCTATCTGTCTGATTCACTGTTGCTTGATGCCCTCTTCAGGTCATCGATTTAAGGATAGAAGTGGGTCCTCCATGTTGATCTGAACCATGCAATCACAGCTCTGTAATCTACTCATGGTCTGCACTGACGGCCTAATTGTCTGTGATTTCTGAAGACAGACCTTATGTCATGTAACAACTAGTGAAGAGATTTGGATTTGCAGACTCCAAACTTTCAATAAGGTGAATCTCAGTCTGAAGTACCACATGCAAGCTAGGGACTCCCAATCACAAGACTGATGCCTGTGAGCTGGTAAAAGGCAAGACAAATCTTAGCACTTAAAATACACAAACAAGCACAATTCCCCATGTAGCTCAGGGATCTGATGATTCGGTGTGCTTTCACTTTCATAGAACTGTATGATAAATATCCTCAGATACAGTATGTATTGATCCGCTGGACTCTTCCTGAGATGCATAAGAGCTATAAGATTGTCTGGGGCATGTGACAGAAGGAATCTCATTAGAAGCAGAGGCTTCCTTTTATCCATGTAAGCAAACTCTTTATTGTTCACATTGTGTCTGGTCAGCACAGCTGTCTAAAGCAAGGATCTGTCCATCAGCACTAAAACCCATCGCTCTCTGAGAGGGGGTGCTGGGACAGAGCCAATGAAATGGCAGATGTAGGAAGGGTAATTTCCCAGAGAGCTTAAATTGCACTGTAAATGAATTATTGTTTAAGAATGCATCTAGAGAAAGAGCAAACTCCACTTTTCTCACAGAGTGCAATCTGTTTTCAGCAATTGTGTTTCTTAATTTTGTTTTTTATTTTGCATTTTCCATCATATTCATTAATACATATTCATGCCCAGGAATTGACCCTGTAATCTTATGAGTATTATCACTTCTCTTAAACCACTAAAGTACACTGCCACATCTTTCACTGGGATGTATTTGAGACCATAGACAACCTCAACACTAGAATTGTAATACAGTAGCTGCAGTACATGGTGGAATAATGGATGAGTCACAGGTCTCACATCTCTGAAGGAGTCATAAATTCACTCCTGCTAGTATCCAAGTAGGATTTCACCATTTGTTTTTCCTTTAACTAAATTAAAGAGTGTAAATCAAATGAATGGCCTTGATTCAAGCATTTGTTCTAAACTATAAATGAAAATTATTTTTTCCTTCAGTTTTGGCAAACCACTTAGGATAATTGCTGAATTTGCCAAACTGTAAGGGGAAAAAATGACAACTGAAAATTGGGTTCCACCAATAAACAGCTGTTAAATCAATGGCAAGTTTCAAAGTCTTAGTAAAATGTATTTTTTTCTGATGCTGTCTCTAAATACCTTCTTTAAAAATAAAAAATAAAATGTTACTGAAAATCTGCATTTTATTGAAACTCGGAAGAAATATACCCAAAAGTTCACCCCCACAAACATTTTGAAAAGTGTTGAAAAGCTATAGGAAAGATATCAGTTTAAAAAAATGAAATACCATCTGATCTTTACTATGTGGTATAATTCTGCTCAGGTTGCCTCACTGCAGTGCTGTATTATTTTCCGCACGAGGATGGGCTGGGGATTGCTGCATTGACTGCATGCGCAGAAAGACACTGACTTATTTTCATGGCTCAGTGCTACACGGTTACTGTGCAAATTCACTAAACTTTATAGTACGTGGAAAACCCACTGAATGGTATGGACCATCCAGATGATTTAAAGATCAATAAATCTCTGCTGCATCTACAAAAAAACTTATCCAACAAAAGTTCAGTCTCCATTGAGATTTGTTACATCTGGCACATTAGCGCACCATAAATTATGGCCAGAACTGGGAAATCCTGAAGCAGAAAACGGCCGAGGCTGTGAATAAGCTGGGCCTTTCTTCCCTGCGCCATTGCTAAAGCAGTTTGACAGAAGCCGCTGTGAAGCACCCTCTCTGCCTCCAAAACAAGACAATGGCCGGCTGCTGTTCTGATGTACCCCGGGGAAGCGAAGCGACTAGACGCCTGCATCCCCAAGACGCGTGGCTGTTTATCCCCACAGCGTTGCTCTGCCAATTAAATGCTGTGACATTCTTCCTCTGAAGGACACTGGCGACCAGCCAGTCCCTCACCCACCTCCCGCTCGCCCCCCGAGCCGTTTAATTGAAACCGTAAAGAAGTTCTTGGCACAAAAGCCCTTATGTGGGCTTTGTTGCAATTAGGTTGACCAGAAAGGGCAACGGAGCTGATAAAACAGGATTAGAAGAAATGTATTGGTCGGATATTATATGCTGTGTGACATGTTCAATGGTGGAGGAATTAGTTTGGATTGACCTGTAAGGGGATAAAGACAGAGCAGGCAAAAGGACAAAACGGCAGGATAATAGGGTCATAGAAGTGAAAGGGCGGAGTGTTCTTACTCAAAAAAAGGGAAAAAAATCACCTCTTACATTTACTCTAGTTTTCGTTGCAGTGAGTGGTCCTGTTCTGAAAAAGCAGACAGGGAACATCAGGGCTTCTTCTCCCAGGCCAATCACTGCTCAATGACCATGTAGATAATCCACACATTATATACCTCTGTATACATTAAGTTTAAACTCTTAAGAAAGAGATTACTGATAAAACCCTTGTAATTGTCTTTTTTCACCAAGGTATTTTGGGTATTTCAACACAGACAACAGGTTAAAATATATTGTTGAAAAGAACTGTCTCAGAATGTATTTCATTGTGAGTTTGGTAGGTCCATTGGTCTCATCCATGCATTCAATGACAGTTGCAAATTTATTTAGCCTTTGGTTTTGCTTACCAACTGCAGCTATGGAGTTCCTGAAAACATTTAACCCAGTCGCCCTGTGACAGTTAGCCGTGAAGGTGGTTGTATGCTGGGTGATAGTGAAGTCACAGGGAACAGGAGTCAAACAACAAACGGCATCTATAGGGGAGGTAAACACTTCCTCACTCCCATATAGTTCCTTTTTAGGAGACTGAGGAGGAAGGTACAGTCTGTAGGGCTTTTTTGTTTTTTTGGCTCTGTGGAGACTTACTCAGGTTGAGTAGTGATTGTATTTTCTTGCCTGGCTAAAGGGCATAGAAAACAAGTAAACAAAGAGCAGTTTTTCACAGTATGCAAATTGTGGAGGGTCTGTTCTGGAATTATCACTGGTATCACATTTTCACAGAATGGAATAATTTGAATGAGGTCTTCTCTCATTGGTGAAGCAAAGCTGGTGGCATACTATTCCCCAGAGCCACTGTATCTCAGATATCGGTACAGTGTGATGTGCTATTGTTCATAGGAAGGCTCTCGCTCACTGAAACCCCACAAGCAAAGGCAAGGAGAAAACAAAGAGAGCTCTGTGCTATACCACTATTCTCATTCATCACAGCTCTCTTACAACATGCTTCATACTGAAAGACTGGAAAACTTCACCCTCTGGCATCTCCAGCTTCAGATCCAAAGCTTTGTTAATGACATTGTTGCAGCTTGGAGAAATGTCTATGTCAAATCACAAAGTGCACAGCGCGTATTACTTAGTTCAGCAAGATATCAATTTAGCTTTTTAAAAAAAATTTTTTTACCTTTTTGGATACTACAAAAGTTAAGCTCTTCAACAGATTAAGCAGTTTATTAAAAATAAATAAATATTCATGGATTAGAGCTTACTCTTTTGCATATAACATCATTGTAACTGTCCATTTTAATCCGCAGCTATTTCACAGGCAAAGTAAGTGCTTAAATCCCCTTGGCTCTCAGCGGAAAAAATGAATTGGAAAAGGTGGGGCTCATGAAGAAGTGGCAGGGGGATTATGGGTACCTGTCTATCGCCGTGGTAACAGTAGTGCACCTGAGACTCTGGAGCTCCCTGAAACCCCTGGGGTTGGTGGACTTACTGTTCAGAGGGTCCCCTTTTCTTTCTGAATGTGCAGAGAGTCCCTGCCATAATCTTCTGTTTCACAGCTGTGGGTTCAGCCCTTGTGGTTGAACACCACAGAGCCTTTGTCGCAGACAGCTAAGCCAGTCAGCTGGGAATATGGACCTGCAGTGGAAGTTTTCTGAAGATAAACTGTCCTCTTTGTGTTTGCTGTGATACTGCTTTCGCTACCTAAACTATTGGGTCTACATCCCATACCCGCCTTAATAATAGTATAATATAAATCATTTTCTGGCAGTGTATGTACGTATGCTATATGTAAATTAACATTGGGGCCTAGAACGTATAACACAAGAAAAGACTTTGCTGACCTGCTGCGTGATAAACAGACTGTGACAGGAAACCAACCATTCTGTTTGCCCTGAGCAGAACAGGTCTTCACCTTATGGCTGTGAAGCTTGTCTCCCCCTGTACTTGTCCCTCTACCTTCTCTCCATATCTTAAAAAGTACTCTGGGGGTGGTAAGAGTTAGCTGAGTTGTTTGAATGAGGGGAGATGACAGCTTCCTGGCAGAGTAAAGTCAAACCTTTCTCAGAAGGGTTATCTGAGTGCTAGATCAATCTTTTATGTCTGCAAAATAAATAAATAAATATGAAATTCACTGAATAAATGTTCAGCAGCTAACATTAACTCATTATGGAAGGACTATAACTTTCTGAGGATCTATGCAACTGTTCTTCATAGCAGAATTCTCTACCTTATTGGCCAAACACTGACCACAGCTGTGTTTATTTTAGGCAGATACAACCTAACCTGGTTTCTAAAAGTGATCAAGCAAAACTTGGGCTGAACACTGAAGAAGGACATATTATTTTCTGCTTTTGCACCTATATATGCAGCGGAGTAAGGAGTACACATTCGTCTTTGTATTTTGCTAAATACTTATGATTACTAACATTTCAATATTACATGCCTTCATCAGGGAATTGTCCGGGTCCCTCCTTTGAAACTGTTCTGTTGTTTTACTTTGCATGCAGTGTTCATGACCAATCACATTTATCATTCAACCATCAGTCACCTAAATAGTCCAGACGGCCTCCATAACGGCCTCCATGCATGGAACTGATGTCTGTGAACTAATAAAATGCCCTTCTGCAAACAAGTTACCACAGACACTGTCTCTATCAACAGACCACCTGCTGGTAGTTTTCTCATTCAACTCTCCATTCCAAATCACTGTGAACCTGGGTTTTTATTCTGAGCTCAGTCTATTCTAACATTGTAAGGAATTGACAGCTGTGCATTTTGTAATGTTCAAGTAGTTATTTTCAAGGTATTCTCTACTGTAGGGATATACATCCCCTGTCATCTATGTCTGCAGTTCATTAGGTTTTCCTGCTCTATTCTTAAGCCCATTACACTCAGAACTCGGAAGTGATGCTGCACTGAGGCAATTGCGGCCATGAGGAGTTTATTGAGTCAGTGTGCTTAAGTGCCCGAGCAGAATGAAATCCTGCCGACATTGTGGCTCAAGAGGACAGGTTGCTCCACTGTATTCTTGCTTATTTTTCTATGGCCTTGTAACAGTTGATGGATGCAGGAAGAGAAATGTTGGCATCTTCTCTTAAATCAGCAGGTTTACTCACACTGAACAGTGTACAGTTACTGGTGTTCTGTGGCCTCAGCTGACCTGATCTGTGCATCGACTCTCTTCACAGCTGCACTCAAGTCCTGAGAGCAGAGGACAGAATCCACGAGAGGGGAAGAACCACATCCAGCGGGAAAGATGGGCCAACTGGGGCAAGGCAACTATGGTGGAGTGAGGCAGCTGGTGTTGTGAATCAGGCCGCCATAGTGTTGGGCACGGCTACTTCACAACACCAGGGTCTCACCTCATCCCATGCAACTGTATCCATACCAAGACTACACCGCCCCCTCCCCCCAAACTTCATCCATGCATAAAGAAACTGTACCCACATTACTCCCACTTCACAAAACCCCACCTCAAAACTTCATCCACACACAAACACCCCTCCCACGCTACTCCCGCTCCACAAAACCCCCAAATCTCAACAATAAACCTAATGGCATGGCTTTGTGAGCAACATCAATCAATCCCTTTTTGTTAATATTACTTAGTAATATTAATATTTATCATAACTTATTTCAAACATCTTAAACATTTGGATATGTACTGGATCAGGTCAGGCTACATGTGTTCAACAGCCATGTCCCACCAGGGATCCAAATTTATAGCCTTTCAGGAACAAAATTAACCAGTCTTTTGAGTAGTATGAGTCAGGGTCTGACTAGGTGTTCTCAGTTCTCTAGCATTATGTCTGCTGTTCCCTGATGTCAGGACTAACTTTAAGATAGCTGACTACTCCTGTATCTGTAACAGCATCTGATGGCTATGGAATTCCTACGAGCTAATGACCATATTAAAATTGTTAGTATTTCAAGAAGGCTGCTACACTGAAACATAAAAACGTATACCCAGAAATAACCAGATAATATGCTCGTAAAAAGATTCTTCATAGCTTCATGATACATGTTATGCATAAAACTGAATTTTATTATTATCTAAACACTCCTATTTCCTATTTCAAATACAAAACACAGCTAAAATGCCTTTAGAAAAATATTTAGGACAAAGATAAGGTCAGCACTGTTTTCATCTTGGTTATAGCCGTACAAAATCAGGTTTATGTTTAATGAACAGGGTGTTTCATCACAACCTTGAGCCTGTACACTCACTCAGATGTATTAGCTTGAAATTTTTTTATTATTTTGTCCTTTGTTAATATACAATAGTTTGAAATGGAGATATTATTCACTGCTACATTTCACATTACACATCATTCATTTAATTCAATTTATGCTTGTCACATGTAATACTTTTAATATGTATATGTTGATATATGATATATTTAACTAATTTTTTCATAAACATATTTTTGTATTTACTACAATGACTGAGATGCAGAAATTGGTTGTACAAGTGATGACTGAATGTCTGTTATGCCTGAAATAATTACTGAATAAACTCTTAAATCAACTCATTCATGATGATCTGAAGTTTGATGTGAAGCACATCACAGTAAAGCAGGGGACTATTCACCACCATCAATATGCAGCCCTCATATGGGTGATGGGCAGAAGCCATTTTGTGGTAAAACTAAGGTAAACAGGCAGAGAATTACTATGCCAGTTAAACTGAAGGTGATTAGATGATCGGGTTTGGATTTTTTCCAGGACAGCTGGGACCCCAAATTCTTTGCAAGAGGTATCATGACAGCTTTAATGACCATGGTCAGTTAGTACCTTGCCTTAAAAGATGGCTTCTTCCCTTCTCACCCCCTTCTGGCCAACCAATGTGACTTCCAGGTTTTTATAGGAATAAAAAGAGCATTTAAAAAAGATGTACTTTTACTTTTACAAACATGGGATAACAATAGCTCCAATAATAGCTGCCATCTCTTTTCATAAATATGTTAAGAATTATTTCAGCAAATTACTGGAGATGGTGAAGGTGAATGAAAGGTCACTTGAAAGGACCATTTAAAAAAAATTTTTTTTACAGATTCCAGAAAGGAACTTCATAGAGAACAGTACTAGTGACATGTTTATACCTGTAATGCAACGTTTAAACATATCTGTCACTTCTGTATGTAATAAGTACCACCTTGCTGGACAAAAAAAAAAAAAAACCTGCATCCACCATGTCTGCTTAAATGAAATCCATATCTTTATTTTTACTGAATTTATATTTTGCTTACAGAAGCAAGCTTGCACACAAAGTACTTCCCATTTTTAAAAAAATGTTTCACAAATTAAAGGAAGATATGCACCTAAAACAAATAAATTAAACAACAAACAAACAAACAAACAAAAAACAAAATAAACCAGCATTACAAAATTGATCTGAACACTGTCAGATCCTAATACCTACACAAATGCACATCAGAACAATAACACCATGCTGTCTGTGAACATAAAAGCAGCCAAATTACAAAATGTGTGAATAATGGGGTGAATAAAGTGGTGGCATGTCTAACACACTTCATATGAAAGAACGTTACTGCCCCCTGTCCAGTATTGTTGGTCTAAAGCTGATTCAACTTCTACAACAAAAAACAAACACGATCCAATTGGAATTATAAACGGAGAGAAACAGAAGAAACATGCAGGGGATGGTGTGAAAACGTACCTGTGGACGAGGCGTCGTACCTGCCTAGCATTCGGTTTTGGAGTGAAACAATTCAGGTGGCAGTACAACAGCGATCACAAAACAAGATATTTAAAATCATGTTTTCTGTATATTTTGTAAAAGAGATTATTGTATTGGCTTTAAACAATCATCTTTTACATTTTTATTTTAAAATAATAAATATATTAATGGACACTCTTAACCAGAATTTCTTACACAGCTCACATTCTTTACAACGCATTTGGATATTTACTGAAGCGGCAATGTAACGTAAGTAGGCTACTTTGTTCAAGGGTACAGTGGCATGTACTTTATACAGTCTATGGCTCCACCCATAGGCTCCAACTATGAATCAAACTAATGTCAGAATAACAAGCTGAGTTCCATGTTCAATATGCAGGACTAATTAAGTGTATTTATTAAATAATGAATTGCACGATGGCCTCGTATTTTCTACCCCTGGAACGCTGGTCAAAAAAAAGTATTATCATGTCGTTCATAGGTCTCACTTATTTTATTGGTTAGTTCATTTGCTGCCATCTAGTGACTGCTGTAGCCTACTAGCAAACCGTCCTCTTAGGACAAAACCACCCATTCAAATAAAACTTAACATACCAACGTTAATGATGAAGCCAATTTTACAAAAAACTAATTAATATTTGGATGAAGTCCATCAATCAGACATAGTCGTGATAACTCTACTAGCTTGACTGCACTACTGAGCAAGCAGTTGCACTTTACAGATTAGCCCAATATGGCCGTTTGCCTTGATGAGTGTCTGATGGTCTGACCTTACCTGACCAAACCTAGAGACTACTAATAATGATGTCATCTTCCACTTGATGAGTCAAGGGAAATGGCAAATTAACGTGGGGCTGGAGTAGATGGAGGTCTGAAAATTTTAGTAGTGTTTACATTCGGTAACAAGCCAGACGTGGACGTTTACGAGTATAAGCCAATTGGGCGAAAACCATTCACAAAGTTTTTTTTTTTTTTCAGTAGGGTACAGCTAGCGATTAGCCATAGTAGGGCAACATTTAAAGCACTTTAAACTAGGCGTACCTAATATATTTATCGAGCTCCAGTATTTCTTGCTTTTGTTGAACTAACGTAAAGAAGTTATTTCATATCGCTAGTTAAGCAAGTAACTTTGCATAACTATAAGAACGTAGTTACAGCAAATGCCGATCTAAAAGTCGACACTCTTTTCTGTGTTTTTCTTTTTTTTTCATTCTAATTCCACTGTTGCAGGCGAAAGATGGGTAACGTTAGCATACTAATGATTGGCATTGGAAAATATTGAAACAACGAATAACTTAAGCTTGCTCGAAACTGTGGTTACTTTTAATAGCAAAGATAGATCCGTTGTGGTTAGCTTATTAGCCAGGCAGTTACTCAAGTTAACCTTATTTTTCTTCGCCAGTCAGTAGGTTTTAAACGTTTTAATCGTGAAAATGATTCAGTCGTCCTCTTCTGGTAGAGTCAAATTAAACCGAACCACCATTCGGAAAGACAGCACCGCATTGCCTAAGAAGAGACGGTCGTTTGGGGGTACAAATCTGGCTAAAACTGCAACCCAAAGAACTCCAGACAATCTTACTTTAAACACAAGCGTAGAGAATACAATCCCGGAGTCAATCGGAGAAAATACAAATGTTCTGGAACTGTCCAGTATAAATATTCCAAATGACTATAAGAAGCAGTCAACCGAAGAAAAAACTAATGGGTTTGAACTGTCCAGTATAAATATTCAAGTTGACGGTGAGAGGCAAATATCTCCTACGTTTTCAGAATTAAACAAAGTGAATGCATCGCCCCCAAAATCCACCAAAGTAGAATTACAGCAAGCACCCGAAGAGGATAAAGAGACGTCAAATCAAGCCGAGGGACTCAGCAAAGGTACAGAACAGCCATTAGATCCTAATTTACCATGTGAGCTGAGAAGGAGAGGGGCAGATCCAGGCAAGAGCACCTCTGGTTTCGGGGACATACATGAACGCGCTGGGGGGCCTAACACAAGAAGTAAATCTTCATCGGGGAAAACGTCTTTCAAAGCTTGTCAGTTGGAAAAAATGAAGAGCGAGAGAGTGAAGAGACACAGAAAACAGGTTTGTTGTAGACTTGCTTTGTGCATTTTTGGGAAAGACTCAGATAAAATAGGGGTATCCAAAAAAGAACATTCGATCCAGACCAGAGCAAAATTTAAGACTGGCAACGTTTATGTTGGATATGGGAATACTCGAGGCAACAGAAAGGAAAAGCGACGTGTAGGCAAAGCATCTCTAGTAAGAGCCGAACATACACAATCGATTAGGGGCACGGGCGTGAAAGCAAAAAATAGGCAATCAAAGAGACTAACATTTCAAAGAAAAAGACACAGGAAAGTCCATAACAATGGTACTGCGTATATGAACACGACGACACAACGTCCGTCCTGTTTAGTGGCGGATGGCTCATCAAAATCTCGGGCTGTCAATAAGCGACGTCAAACCGCTTCTTCTGTTAAAAAGGGAAAGGCACAGGACATACTTTGTTTGTGCGTCAGGCAACGGACGAAGAAAGGTTGTCACAGTGGTAAGATCGCGCAGGTCCGATCGTCACGACATGTGGTAGGGACAGCTAAGACGGATGCTAAGTCTACGCATTACATGACGCTGAGGAGAAGGAAAAGTGGTCGTGTTACTGAAAACTGGAATTACAAAGTGCCTGCCAAGAAACCAAGTAAGACGTTTTTGAACATAAGTGAGCTAGCTAACATTAAAGCATATTTTATTTTTCACTCAGCCATTGGAATGATTTATCATTGTGTCATGCCCCAAGGTCAATGATTTACACTGTATGTAAACTGTTAGCTAGCAAACGTTATGTTCTATGCTATTCTCAAACTATCTAGTGTTGCACGGCGTCCAGATGCTTTTATTTCCATCCTCATCGCTATCTAATGAATTGTAATGTCCTACAATAATTATTTAAAATAAGTTTATAATCAATAAAGATGCTTTTCAGATACCACTTTCAGTAAAAATAACACAAGTGTGTATTAGTCTTGTTAAGAAGGTAGCTTGCAAACTAGGTAGTTGTCCTTGCCAGTTAGGCAGCTTGTAATTTAGCTAGCTATGAAAAATGAGGCCTTAGCTTATAGTAGGAATTGGAGCTACCCACGTTGGTGTTTGCTACTGCTAACTAACTTGAATAGAATGGACCTGAGATAGCTGCTCATTGTTCATATTTTCAAATTCTGACTAAAGTCTTTGGCATTAGCTAGTTAGTTTTGTCATGTTTTTCTGTAGAAATGTTCACAATTTTTTCATGCTCGGTGAATTACAATTTCTCTTCAGTTCACATTATTCAGTTAACTAGCTGCACTGAGGTGTATCATCTCAAAATTGTATATTTAATACTTGATATACTTGTAAAAATGTCATCTTCAGCAGCCAACACAAACATGCAGGCCTGTTGATGCACAATTCTTATGCAGGACATGTCTGGCTGAAGTAATATATGACTCAATTGAGTATATTTGTTTTTTTGTTTTTTCAGATACTGAAGGGAATTCAGCATTTCGCCCAAATTCACATCAGATCTTGTGTGACCATTCTGGTGAGAATAATAACAAAAGGTTAATTAAAAGCCCATGCTGTACAACATGTTGTGATTTCAAGTATCTTCCCCCACGGATTTACAGTGCGGCCAAAGTACAATCTCACAAGCCAAGCAAAACCCCAGCTAAAAATCCCATTGAGCAGGGATTAAAAAAATGGGAGCCTGGTGTGGGATATAATCCATTTGTGAACCTATGTGACATTTTGAAAGTGTCAAAAGTTCTTGCTGATCAATTAGATTCAACGTATGTCATAAACGAGGAACTGAAACAAAAGCCCATTAGATGTTTTAAGAGAGATCATGGGGATCTGATCCATTTAGATAACCAAGATGGACCATGCACCAGTGGAGAGGCAAGACAATCACAGGAAATCAGTAATCAGTACACTGCTCACATGATTGGTCAGAGTGCTAAGAACGCACCCAAAGTGGTAAATGGAGCTTTTCCAATAGTGGGTTTAGCAGAGATTGTTGACAATCAGAGTCATGCTATTGAGACACAGCCGGGAAAGAGAATGAGATTATCAACTGAAATAATCGGCAGTACACCTCACGATTCAGAGATTTTCAGGGAACCTGATACTGCTATTCAAATGGGATGTTCAACAACTGCATCAACCTCTCATGAGAAGAGACCCTTGTCCAACACCATGCTACACTGTTCTACTGGCCCAGGACATAAATCAGAAAATTGTAAGCATAAAGATGCAGTCCAGGGTAACATATCTCCTGTAGTAAGCCGTATAGTCATGGTGGGGGCAGAGGAAAGCGGGCACCCTGGAGAGTCTTGTACAGATGACTCTGTGGATGGGGAAACAGAAGATGAGAATGAAAGGCCCAACTTTTCCTCCTGTCAGAGGACAACCCCTTCACAGGTATGGGCTCGCCCATCCTGCGCCCGGGTCTACATCTCCTGGCCTTTTAGGGAACGATTGTCCTCTACAAATGGTTGGAATATGAGTGTAACTAGTCTATCTGTATCAGTGCCATCATCCACAAACACAGCATCTTTAGTGACTCTTAGTGCTTCACCTCTCTATAACTCTTCTGTCACTGACACTCCTGGTAGCCAAAATGCATCCCATTCTTGCGAAGCGGCGGACTCTTCACCATTACAGGGTGAAGCCAGTGACTTTCGAGATGGCTCAGAACACTTGAGGGCATCTGAAACAAATGGAAGCATCTCTGAAAAACACTGTGTCTCAGAATCCTTAAGCCTTGTTAATGGGTCTGGTGTGTCAGCCCAAATCACGTTAGTGTTACAGCACAGTGGGCAGTCTGCTGAGGTTGTGGAGCTCCAGCAAGATCCAAAATCATGCAGTTCTGCCACAGATTATTCGTCCAAGTTTGTACAGGAACAAGGTACTTGTAGGGAGGCGAACTTGGAGCCACAGGTATGTGAATCTGATCATTTGCGTAGGCAGAAGTTGCTGCAGACCAAGCCTCCCCCAAAGCCGTCCAGCAAGTCTGTGAATCAGGCTAAAAGTCCTAATGGCCTTAACTTTCCAGCCCCTTGCGACCCCCTCAATGGCACCACGAAGTCTCCTCACTTCAGTTCCACCTGGAAAAGGTACATCATGCCTTCTGGTCTAGCTCAGGGAGAACATCCCCCTTGTGTGAGCCAGGCGCAAAATTTGAGGGCTCGTCTGGAGGTTAGCACAGCCCTTGCGCAGGGATCCTCTGGGGATGACGCCAGCAGCATGTCCTCTGATGATGACCTGATGAATGAGGTGCTTGCGCCCTGTGGCGAGATCATGTGCGAGATCCGGGACACGGGACAATCCTACCGATGTTCCGCCCCTGTTGAGGAGGGGCCATCTGGGGGGACAGTTGACTTGCTGAAGGCCTATGAGCAGGATGCCATTGTCCTGGATGTAATTCAGGATGACCCGGAGCTGTTTGGAAATGTTCCTGAAGTGGTGCCAGTCGTGAAAAGTGAAACCCCTCTGGCGTCTAAGGTCATCCATCCAGCGAAGACATATGTTGTGAAGAACAACCACAAGATCACTTGGGAGGATGCTCAACTAAGGTATACTGCTTTTTTTTTTTAATTTACTGTTTTTTCAGTTTTCTGTTGAATCCTATTCAGAGGTTCTGTGATGGATTGATGTTTCCTGCCTTATCCATCCTTACTGTATGAAGTGCAACTGGAAGCGATGACCTTGGGCAGCAAGATTCCAGGAAAAGAGTTTGTAGAAGCATCTTGCCTATTGAAATAGGTAGGATATGCCTGCACTGACACCTCAGACGTACTTCTGCACTGATACCTGTGTGCCCCATTATTAATGCTATAGGCCTATATGTATGTAACGATATTTAAGAATTTGGATCCTCGTAGGAACTGCCAGATTTGGTGTGGTGTTATGCAAATCATATGCTAACTTTTCTCATCTTTTGCAATACAAGCTATCATAAGTATTGCTTTCAGCTTTTATTGCTATGATTCTTCAGATGGATATTCTAATGGTGAGCTACCTATGTTAAATGGCCTAGCAGGGGGAGGATTTCACACAGAAAGCAGTCTTCCTGTACAGAAGGTGTGTTTTCTCAAATATTCTCACATCTTTCAAATGAATCGTCAGCCCTCATGAATTACATTTTAACGTTAACTATTTAAGGTTAAAGCTTTTGTTTAATGTGTGACATGAAGTAAAATGTGGTTGGTTTTTTCCGGGTGTTCAAACATAGAGGTTTATGTTTGTTCAAAGTACTTTGTATGAATTAACATACCTGTTTGTGTTCACTAGAAGCCTGTGATATTTGAAATGTGTGCTTCCTTGTTGATCATGTTAGAGCCACATCTTAGGCCTATATACAGTAGAAGCTGCCATGTGGTGTGTCCAGCTAAATCACCAAATCTTAGTGAAGTCACACCCCCAGTGCAAGAGTGGCCTGATATTTATCAGTATGACAAAATTTGTACATGCAGTACATGGCCAAAAGTATGTGGACACCTGACATCCAACATTTCATCCAAAATTGTGCATTTATGTGCATTAATATGGAGTCGGCCCACTCTTTGCTGCTATAACAACCTCCACTCCATTTTTGTACATTGCTTTGGATAAACGTGTCTGCCAGAAAAATTTAATGTAATGTCCACTCTTCTGGGAAGGCTTTGTAATTGATGTTGGAGCATTGCTGCAGGGATTTGCTTTCATTTAGTCAGAAAAGCATTAATGAGGTTGGGCACTGATTGGACGATTAGGCCTGGCTCGCTGTTGGCTTTCCAATTGATCCATTTCCATGGACCTCACTGTGTGCCTGGGAGCATTGTCATTCTGAAACAAGAAAGGGCCTTCCCCAAACTGTTGGGGAAGCACGGAATCGTCTAGAATGTGATTGTTTGCTGTTGCATTAAGAGTTTCCGTCACTGGAACTAAGGGGCCTAGCCCAAACTATGAATAACAGCCCCAGACCAAAGGGTGTCCAGACACTTTTGGTCATATAGTGTATGTTTTTTTACTCTGTATAGGCTTTTGATAATGCAGTAAAAAAAAAAAAATCCAGTTTTACACGAAGCTCACTTAACGGAAATGTTGCCTTATTTATTTCCACGTAACAGGGCACCACTGACAGTACACAGAGCAGTGTCTGTGAATGGCTCTGGCCTGATTTTAAGACCAGGTAAATAACATGCAAAAAGGCCTGTCATTGCTGTGTTTTATTTCACCTGTAGTTCTTCATGTGCAGTCACGGGTAAGGATATCGGCCATTTCTGTTGTAGTTTCCAGGGAGGTGCCAGGTTGAACTCAGGAAAGGCCAGTGCATGCACCAGTGATGATGTATGGGATGCTGGTGAGAGAGAACACTCCCACGCCTTTTGTCACAAAAAAGTTCATGATTTGATCCTGCCAAGGTCCCTTGTATGAATGTGGAATAGTTCCAGAGATGTCTAGCAGTCTGTTAATACATCCTGGACTTCATTTTATTTGCTTCCATAATTTATGCATCTGATTATCTGGCGAGAATTAAAGGGACTACTAAGTAGCCTATGTTTCAAGTAAAATAAACCTTTGCATTACTCTGTGTGGTCTGTCTTAGGTTTGGATGGTGACCCTGTCCAGACTAACGTGATTAAGGATCTGAGTGCTCAGAGTGCTGCTTGGACAGCTGGATCAGTGAGTTCATTCTATCGTTAGCTGGAGTCCAATCAATGACCCAACAAATAGTGCCACAGTGCAGTTTTCTGTGGCCTGCTGGTTTCTTGTGCTCACATGGCTTTTTTTCTTTTTGTTTTCTTTACAGTTCAGTGACCTGAGTGAGGGTAGTGAGATGTACTGTAAATTTTACTTCAGTGAACAGTACACCTGTTACAGGAATGCGTGTTGGTTCCTGCACCTACCTGTAGAGGGCGATGAGAAGGTAGGGCTAGAGTTGTAGATTGTCATATAACAACCTTCTCTTCCCAAGACTCATGGGCCTTACTACACAATTGGTTAAAAGGAAAATAATCACAAATAAATAAATCACTGAATGTATCACATTCATGTGCTACTTAATTTTTATGTCCTTGTGTTCTAGTCATCATGAAAAGCTTAGGCTTCCTTATCTTTCTTGATACTTCCCATGATGCTTTTGTCTTGTGTTTTCAGTTCTGCATGGCTGCTGTGCAAAAGCTCCTCAGTGGGAAATCCTCTCATTTACTCCGGGCAGGTAAAGAGCACACAGTAGCTAACCCGCAGAGTCTTTGTGCTTATCACTGACGAGTGGGCAACCCAGGATTCTGAGAAAACATCAGGGGCTAGTGTCTGCTCTGTGTATAACTTGGACCTTCCATGTTCCCCAGAAAATGTCTTTCTCATGATTAAAACTGATTTCCGTTTTAATAAAACCAATTCAGTGAAACCTTAAGAAATAACTAACTGTTAAAAACGACAAAACCAATATTTAGTGGTTATTTTATGTTGCAGAGGACGGAGGCAAACCCAATAGATGAAACCCCTAATTGTGGTGGGCTTTTTGACACCTTTTAATAGACAGTGTTTGACTTTGGCCTCATTAATATTACTCATCCCCATTTCCCATTATCAAGGTTTTGAAGCTTCTTTTTTGTGCAGTAAATCCTCATGCTTTTAGATTTTCACTACATAATTTAGCCATTTTCTTCCTCCTAAAGTGTTGGAGTTTTTTCCAAATGTGATATCCACATGATATCTACTCTTAGATTTTTTGTAAAGATATGAAACACAACAGTGTGTCTGGACTGGGAGAGGACTGTGTGTGGTGAGATGTAATGTTTCTGCATGGTATTCTTTACTGTGAATAGTTGCTGGTTAGTGCCAGAAAAAACAGTGATGCAGGTAGAAGCATCTGAGTAACACCCTTGTTTTTTATTGGTGTGGTATTTATTAAATTCAGCCACAGGATTTTCCTCCTTTTGCTTCCAGCTGCAGTGTTTACTGGATACTATCGGAAGTGTGCTCCTGGAGTCCATTTTGAAACGCGCACGCTGAAATCACTCCTGTCAGCTTTGTTCAATCAGGGCATTGTGAAAGACCTGCTTTCTGTGCTTAGAGTAATGACTCCATACAAGATACTGGTAAGATGATCTGCATGCTTTCTTCCCAAAACAAACCACACTTAAACTTCTGGCTTGCCATGTTTCACATGTTGTTGTGTTCATTTGAGTCACATAACTCACACTGTGACACTTCCTCTGCAGCCACCAGTGGAGTTCATCTCGGCGATGTTCGAGCGTGTGAGTGTGTGGGGTCTTCGAATAGCAGTCCCAGACCTTATAGATGTGGCAGCCAAGGTGAGTTATGCTCACTTGACATGTCTTTCTCCTTTCATTCTATATTTTCTCACCGTGTGAACAATTCCTTTTTGTGACTAGAAGACATTTAAATAATTCAATAAAAAAGATTAATGAAACTGATTAAACTAACATTCAGTACATAGTTATGGTGTTATGCTACAACAGTGATTTTCTCTGCTTGCCTATGCATGAATACATTCACACTGGTACAGTTGTCTCACTTTTTGTGCCATGTTGGTGGCTGTTATGCTCCACAGTGTGTGGAAGCGGGTCTGGTGTTCACCACTGAGAACTTTGAGTACATGCAAGGTCGTCTGGAGCTCCTGAAAACACCCAGCAGCCAGATGGAAGTCTTCCTGAACATCAAATATAGGTGCTCCCGTTCTTCTGCGAACATCTGAAGTTTATAAAACTGCTGAAGGGCGCAAGTGACACAGTATTGTGGAGTAATTCAGGTATGACAAAGAAACATTTGTGTGTTTTCTCAGAGTTCGGGAGTCGTCTGTAGCCTGGGCGCCAGAGGTTGGAGATCTGGCTATGGCACTTGCTGAGGTGGAGGTAAGAGTCAAGCTTTTTCCCAACTACATTTTTGTGTTCGTATGCACACACATGTACACGCATATAAATACAGTGCCCTCTATAATGTGGAGTGCTTTGTAGGAGTGAGTAACTTGGCACTTTTGTACGTTGAAAATATTTTTTGTTAAGATAGAATTTATTTTTTGTACTGTTATGAGTAACTGATAATGATAATACATATAAATGTATGAACCATAAGATAATTACATTTAGAGAGAGACATGCATACACATGCATACATGCAAAAACACATACATTGTACCCCAAAGAAAAAAGTATGTGTGGATTCAGTCATTTTTCCTTTACCAAATAAATGACAGCGTCATATTTTTTAATGGATTATGGTAAATGTTTTGAATGGGTTATTGTATACATGATGGACCTACTAATAGTTTGTTTTTCAGTCGATGAGCTATAGGCGTAGCTAGGATTCATTTAGAAATGTGGCATTTGTAAGGTAGCTGCAGTAGGCTACCAGTAGTTAACACTGGAAAAGCCACAGCAGTTCGTTCGACCCGTGTCACATGAAGAAAATCGATTAACCTGCCATGTATGCAACTTTTCCTAAACATACATTAACATTCAGATCTAAAATGAATATCAGTATTGCATCAGGAAATAAAGTTATGAATTATCAGTGAAGCATATCCACTTAAAACAATATTGCTTAACAGTTGGCATGGTGAGCTACTTTGAACCACCACATTTGCATTATAAATAATTACATGTATTACCGCAATTTCGATTGGTGTTCTCAGTACACTTTAATCAACAAAAATATCCTCATTTGAGCTGTCCAGCTGTAAATGAACATTACAGAAGTTAGCCAGCCAAACAAGTGACGGAAGCTCTCAACTGGAAATACAGACTGAAGTACGGATTCATTTTTGCAGGCATGTACTGATTTCTAACATACACTGTGCGCTGATGGACATGGCAGTTTGACAGGGTTCATGGCGTTTACGGTCACTGGAGATTTTTCCATGCGTATTGTTACGTCCTGTCTGTTGCTTCTCACTCTGTGATCTGTCTCTCCAGTGCTGTAAAGAGCAGCAGGACTGGACCAAGCTGGGGGGCGTGTTCTGCTCTGTGTGCACGTCCAACCCCAGCCTGGACGAACTCAACCATCTCTGTGGGAGGATCGCCATGGTGCTCCTCATAGACACGCCTCCCACCTCCCCACTTCCCTTCTGTCAGTTTGTAGAAGCAGGTGAGTTAAGATAATCTATAGAAAATTAAAGAAATTCAACTCTGTTATGATTTCTGCACACCTCTACTAAAATTCACACCGCTGTTCATTGTTAGAGCGTGGTTTGTTGAAATAATTGTTTTTTGTACTTTTCTTCTTGGTTTTCTAGTTTGTCAAGGAGCTTCTGTTGGTGGTTTGGTCAAAAGCTTACTTGGACGCATCGGTGTTTCTTTGATGTTGAGATATTACCAAACACAGCAGTGGACAAAGGTAACGAAGACTGTAAAATGACATTGAATAATACATGTAATACATCTATGACAAAACATTCATTGGAGGAGAGTACAATATTGAAAAGTAGAATACAGAACAATCAGAAATTAAAGGAACGAGGAATTATCTGAGACCAACATCTCACATTTCTAGTCTGATCTAGCTGGGAACATATAACACAAACCTCACAAAAAAGTATAACTGTTAGTGGAAAGCAATTGAACTGTGTTGCACAGAGGTAACAAAGACTAGATACAGATTGTGTCTGTGTTGATTGTAGAAATGTTAGCTTCAGTGAAATGGTTTATTCTTTTGCTTTGTCCAAACTGGAGTCTCTCCCTATGTTTGCTGATTAATGTTTAGTTTGAAAAGGCAAAATTTACGTTGTCATAATTGGAAACGAAAGCTGATCATGTGACTAAGCAAAAACTCTTTAGAGCAGGGCTGTTGCTGGAGATCTACCATCCTGTAGGTTTCCATTTCAACCCTAATTTAGCACACCCGATTCTACTAATTAGCTGCTCATCAAGATTTCTTGCTCAGTGGTTTTCAAACTCGGTCCTGAGGATGCTGGTTTTTGTTCCAACCGCAGTTGCAATCCCATAGCTTTAACACGTTGTTAATTTGTCTTAATTACACTTTTCCTGTTTTGAGAGATTATTTACCCTCTTTAGCCACATTGTCAGAAATAGCTATGCATAATGAATAAGTCTCATTCACATTGGTAGATTGCAAATGATTACATAGAGAGGTCAGTTTTTTAACTGATCAGATTAGAGTGAGGTGAATCAATTGGCTCCTAATTGCTTTACAAATGATAAAAAGCACAACCTGCATTACCTTTACAGTGCGCTTTAGGAAGGCTTAGCCCTTGATGACGGCTTACTCAGCTTTTGTGACACTTCATGTTGTTTACCACACAACCCCAAGGCAGACCTAATGATGACATCACTGTAACCAGTAACTTTTGAATGAGTGTTCAGCTCAGTGTTGAAGGAAGGAGTAGAGATGGAAATAGAAAGGCGGGGAGCGTTGGAGTTGGCGAATAGTAAAGGCACCGTGTTAATGAGGTATCTCGCAGGGGACGAAGCTGCTGGACGCCCTCAATGCTTTGAAGGTGAATTACTCGACGCTCAAGGGCCTGTTTGCAGGAGACGGCAGCGTGTCGCGGTGCCGGGTCATAAGCATAGCCGCTGAGGTGCTTCTGGGCTGTGAGAGCATGGAGAGCGCGCTCAGTGTGCTTAAAGGTAAAATGCACACATATTCCTGCCACTGTTCCAGGGCCAAGCCTCTGCCTATTAAATGATCCTTAATTCCCTTTTGAAGGTTAAGTGTACCTCAGTGGGGAGCACGCTCTTCGAGTTGGATGGTAATTCTTGTACAGGGCTGGTTTAGAGGTGATTTGGGCAGAACGTGATTAATAAAGATGTGATTGGGTCACCCGGTTCTGAGCTTTTGAGAGAGCCCCATGCTGTCAGTGCTGCAGTCGGTCAGGACTCCTGTGACTGTATGGCATTGAGAAAGCAGCGTGGCGCTTTGTCTTTCAGATAACGAGTGGATCCTCAGCTCCCCCTTGTGGCAGTGTGAAGAGGCGGACGTGGTGCACCGCCACAGCGTGCTGTGTCGCCTGGCGGAGTGCGCCACCCAGAAGAGCATGTTTGAGGAGACACTAGAGATCCTGACCAATTTGCCAGATGTGCAGGATGTTAAAGGTGAGGGAAGAGTTTCTATCTGACTGCTGAGGGGATTGGGAAGTCCTCTGTGAAGGACCTCCAGTAAGGCCCGATCATGAAATAGTAGCCCTGATGGGGTTTTTTCTTCAGACGTTTGATTTGAAGTGACTCTGATTCATCACATTATATTCATATGTTGTTCGATTTTCCACTTGGGTAAAAGCAATGTCTGTGGTTCTATAATTCACAGCCATGATTGAACAACCAATTCTTAAGCACTTAAACTGAGGATTAACAGTTGCAACAGTAACTAACAGCACATAAAATGAGCTGTTAGTTTCAGATTATTCCCCACACTTTCTACTTCCCATCACTTGGGTACAGATTAATACTCATCTGTCCATAAGATTGTGTTCCAGAATAGTCCTATGTACTTTCTTAGCTAACTCTAATCTGGCCATTCTTTTCTGGAGGTTTACCAGTGGTTTGCATCTTGCGATGAACCCTCTGAGGTTATGCTGGTGTAGTCTTGTCTTTATGGCAGTCTCTGAAACATCTGTGCCTTCATCCTGGAGAGTTTTCTTGATCTGTTTGACATTAGAAAAATAGTTTTTCTGCACAATTGTGAAAGTGTTATTTGGTCATCCAGTGCAGTGGTCTTCTGTGTGCTGCCAGGTTGTTTGCTATTGCTGAGCTCACCTGTGCATTCCTGCTTCTATAATCTCTAGTTGATTTTGACACGCCCAATATTTGGCTATGTCTCTGATGTATTCTGATTTTTCAGCGTCATTGATGGCCTGTGTTACTGGGATTGACAGATCATTGGCATGTTGAGGGAGAACAGCAACAGTTACTAAATGCAAATGCCACACCTAGAATCAAGTAGACCTTTTGTTACTTTTCTTGTGCATGAACTAACGATGCAGCGACACACAGGTGGCCCAAATCCAACTGAGCAGCCACACACACACACAAATACATATGCACACAGTTGAATGCAAAAGTATTGGGACAGGTGTGCTAAATTGGTTGTATGTCAAATTAAACTATGACTATGAGGCAAAATTCACCATGTCTGGATTTATTTCATATGCCTTTTTGTAACTATATTACAACAATGCCATTCAGTGAGTGAAGTCCAGCTCTTTCAAGTTTAGATATGAATTGGGTATCTCTCATTTCTGAAGTATGACATATAAAGCTAACTACTTGGGCATGGCTGGCAAACTTTGCCCAATCAGCTAACTACTTGGGCATGGCTGGCAAACTTTGCCCAATCAGGGAAGCTATGCTGTACTACCTGATGTTGCAGTGCAGGTTTTATCTAACGCTAACACCTGTTGCTGTGCAGTAAAATGTTGGCAACAAAATTAACTTTGTCTTGTCAATACAATAGAGTACATGTAATGCAATAAAAGGTGGCCAAGTATATTAAGCCTGACGGCAGTCTAGCCTTGGATTTGAGCATTTAATTAGCAAGCAATGTTGTAAAATAATCCAATGGGCGCATACAGGAGACTGGGAAGGATGATTTCTCTTGATAAAGAAAATGCACTTGCGGAGATTCCCCATGTAACATTCAGTGCCCTCCATAATGTTGTAATCAAACAGTTCACATGGGGTCACAGCCGTCAAGCAGTCATTGCATGCAAAGGATATGCGCTTAAGTACTAAACATGAACTAGAAAGGTTACAATTCCTGAAGGAATTGTGTGGGCTTGCTTTCCTGAAAATTATTACCAGAATACTTGTCTGGTAATAAAAGTCATTTCAATGAGGGCGCATAGCTCAGAAAAAGTGCAATAGTAGCAAAATGATAAGGTAAAAGCTTAGATATTTGAGTACGAGTGCAAGGAGGAGTCGATGAAGGTTTTTTAGTGAGAGAGTGGACAAATAGCTGAACGTTTTGATGTCAAAGAAGTCTAGAAATAGTCAAAATTGAAGGAGCTGTGACGAGTTAGAAAAGTGCAAAAAAATGCTGAAAAACCAAGTGCCAAACTCTAGGATCTGAACATTCAACAATGCTTTCCTATGGAAAAAATTGCTCACAAAAAGTGGAATATTTAAAAAATCTGAATACAAGCAACAATGTCTGGAACTAGCCGGTCATTTTGGTGTAAACAGTTTGAATGAATTGCAAAAACTGTAGGACTAGTTAGAGCTAGAAGAATTGGGTGGAAAGTGCAGATAATAAAAAAAATATGAAAGATAGCAGCAAGCCCACTAACTATTGGTCTACAATGTACTGCTATTTGAGGTCATGTGACTGCAGGCTATGTCCTGTCAGTCTGCGGCTCTAATTATGGTTGATGGTAACAAATACCTGTCCTTTCCATATGATGCAGTTGATCCCGCCCAGTACAACCTCGTCTTCCACCTACATCTCAAGGCCTGCTTAGAGAAACCGAATTTGACTGTTGCTTCAAACATAGCAGAACTGATGTTTACAAAGAAGATTGAAGTGGATATGTGCGTTCTGCAATTACTCATACACAAGCTTGGAAAGCAGAATGCTTGGCAAAAGGCACGCATTCTGTACAGAAGTAAGTAGCCTACTTGCGGCACCCTTCACCTGTGAAATCCCTCTTTCACCTTTTTTTTCAAGCCTGATGCATGCTGCTTAATTTTAGGCCTGACATAGCTCTTTTTCTTTGGTCAGCAGTTGCCATGACTCTGCAAAGCTCGCTACATGTATGTTGAAATCATTTCATGCCTTAATGGTCCAGACGATTCAAATTGTGGTTATATTCTTCTTTAAGTTTTTGAACCAGGTTATCAAGTTTGTGAGTTCGACGAAGTATTAAAACAACACATCAGCAAAGAATTCACAGTTTTCAGTTTCCTGGACCGTTAAAACCTTGACTCGTGATCCGCGTCATGCCCTGCGAGCACTGACCATTTCTTCACTGAGCACCCATTTATTCCCTCCGGTCTGTGCCAAGTGTCTGCTTTTTAGAGCGGAGATAAATGACCATCTTCCAAAAAAGAAAAAAGAAAACTCCAGAGACACTAATGGACTAATGTGATGAGTGACAGCTGCAAATGGTTTAAGAGAAACAGTTTGGGGGGCTCATAGTAATGATCAGGATACCTGTATAGCCTACTTTAAGATATTAAGTTCACAGGTCCCTTGACCCTCTCTATTCAACATTTGTAAGAAGATACACCATAAGAAAAATAAGAAACATTTAAGTATCTGCTAAGCTTAAAAAAAAAAAAAAAAGTGTTCAGTTGGAAGGAACTGAGTGGGTTTTCTGGATTTTGTTTGTGGGAAATGTCACGTTTGTTGCTTAAATAACAGTATGGTTACTGCAGTACAGAATACCACGTTTTAGACATGTAACGTGATGGGTTGGTGATGCTATGGTGGCCAAGATATTTTCACTTTCAAAGGGATGCAGTTTGTTGTACCACCAGTAAACACTTCCTGCACCGAAAGCAATTGAGTAGGTGTGTAGTCTTCCCAGTCAGAGCTGCACTCAGTCAAGCTTGTCAGTTATAGTTCTTCTGTGAATAATGAATGAAGCTGTCACTTGTATCATGACCTCTTTCTTTCATGTTTTAAGAGCAAAAATATGAGTACACACCAGCATTATTGCCTATATATTAATTTACATGGAAAACCTGCCTTGTTTTGGAGACCCCTATGCCCTACACACGGGTTGTTCCTGTTCTCAACATTGGAATCACAAAAGAACAAGTTCAACTCTGTTTACTGGGTATTTGAACTTACTTGAATTATCTGTATATTAATCCAAGTACAGGTATTTTGTTGTGCTCAATCACATTAAAAACTCATATGAAGTAGCTGTGCCAATGAATGGTAAAGAATGTATTGCTATCATAAAAAGTAAATACATTCTTTCAGTGCTCTTGCTTGCTCTTGTCCTCTGGTCCCAGGTGCACTATCCGTGGGATGTTACCCACAGACCCAGATGAACAAGTACTGCCGAATCCTACCCATCCCACACTCTCTGAGTGAAGTAGAGATGACGCTTGCCCTCGAGATGTTCATGGTGTCCAATGCCACTGACATTCAGAATCCTGGTTTCTTCCCACATGCTCTACAGATTGTGTTAAAATGGTGAGCATTGTTCTGCACTTCTGTTATTTCGAACCTTGTCATTTTATCATCTGTAATTTATTGATTGTTTTTTCTTTCTTTCAGGAAAGGGGGCACTGAACTGGTCAGTGAGACTGACCGCCATGCGGCCATTAGCCGCCTCTTGTCTGCAGCCCAAACTGCAAACCCCAAACTGGTGATCAAATATGCCACAGTCAACCTGAACCAGGAGCAGGTGTTCACCCTGGACTCCATTTCCGCCTGCAAGTGGCTCTCCCGGAACTTGGACTGGGCCTCCAAGCTCTGGCTGCCCTCAGACTCAAAACCAGAGAGCAAGATCAGCCCCCAGGCTTTATCCACTTAGAGAGGAGGCCACACTACTGTATATAATTCCTTCGTGTACCATATATAATACACATGTTCTTCTCAGGAAAACTTTGGAACACTTGTTTGATTTATTTTTTCAGTTTGGTTCAATTAACTTCAGACTCCTGCTTCCTCTGAACTTGGGTGGGGTTTCTGGCTCCAGTTGAACTTTTCGTAATTTTGCATCGTGTTTCCCTCCATCTCTCAGGTGAATGTTTCCACCTGTTGGGTGACTTTCCTTTTACAGGGTTTATTCACTGAATCACCTATGCTGCAGAAATCTGGCCTCCATTGTCTTGGCTTGACTTGAAGTGGGTTTATAGTTATAGTTGGAGAAGTATTTTTATTTAATCTTGATTTACTATATATTTTTTTTTTACTTAATGTTAAGTAGAAGACGACATGTTAATACTTGTATTTTGTAAGTAGAGTATATGATTGCACTTGGAAATTACGTTTGGCCTTAAAAATTGATGCATTTAACAATGGATTTACCATGTAAATCGTAGTATTCTAATTACTGTACTTAAGGAGGGAATTCTTAATGTGTTCTATATTTCTCAAATATAATAGTCATAAAATCAAATTTCAGTGCAGATTCTGGTATTACAGCTGGTAATATATCTCCTTTACCAGTAAAACAAATCTGCCTCAAAAAGGCATTTTCAGTTTGAGTTTCTGCATGAGTTTGAGTGTCATCAATAAAAAAACTTTTTTTGTCCGATATTCATTCCTTGCCATCTCTCTGGAAAGTCAAAGTGATGCAGTGGCAGTAATCAGGAAATTGGTCTATAAATGCAAATACTACTGTCCTGGTATATTTTGTGCAAAACAAAACTACTTCCTCTCAAATGTAATCATGTATCTTAAGTGTTACAAAATGGCCTTGATCAATTAACTTGACAATTGCCTGCATTTGACACAAACACCAGAAATGTTTGTTTATGGAAAAGCAAAACAACACTGTATCTGCAACTAGAAATGAGTGAAATTGTATTTTTCAAGTTCTGTACAAATCCAATTGTGGAAAAGTTCCATATAATCCATGAGCTGTAGTAAATGAATGGTGCCATCTTTGAGCTTTTAGACAGAGGAGCTGAGAGTTGGAACGTGCAGGTAAGAGGTGTTGTGAGATGGAGCAGTTGGGTCAGAGGAATTGAGGGATGGGTAAGAGAAGCAAGAGAGAGGAGGTAGGTAAGAATGGATCTGAGAAATGAACTTCATGGAGGAGGGCTACATGTGCTGTACGTTGTGTGTGTGAAAGAACCATCATGGTTTTTTTAAATATGTGGTCCTTCTGGAAATCTGGCCACTCTGCATATAGAAGCATTGTCTCAGGTCCTGCTTTTGTTGTACAAGTGTCACAGTTACCTGCTGTGACATTACTAGACCTAAGCATATTTCAACCATTCTACACTCAACAAGAATAGGTTTGAAATTCATGCTTTTGTTCTTAGTGATGCTTACCTTAAAGTGTTAATGCCGTCCTCAACCCATTAGAGTGTTTCTGCGTCGCTGGAATGAGTCTGCTTTGCATCATCGCTGATCACAAAAAATAAATACAAGCTCCCCAAGGGGAGTCCAGGGTAGATACATGAAAGGAAGCCATTTTTCAAGGTGGTCATACAAATGTATGACCAGTGAAGGAGACCAGTTCTAACCATTGGATATTCTGTGTGAACTACCACATTATGCAGAGGAAGTAGTATTCTCTTTTGAATTGGATTATGTTGTGCCTTGTAAAGTAAGTGATTTTTTCACAAATGTAATGAATCACAATTTTATGCTATGTATTTTTTGCAATATGTGATTAGTAAGGCCTTCGATAGTGTCTATGAAATTCCCTGACACCACAACCTGACCACATCTTGTGGACACCGTTTTCCATTGACCTCCATAACTTGTGTTGTTCGTTCTTCCTCTGCTTTCATTTTGATGTAGTGTATGTTAGTTTTTTCCTCCATTTTTGGTAAAATTATATTCTTGTCTACGTCTGCTTTACTTCGCCAGCAGGTGCCACTCTGACATCGTTGCCAGATCAATGACGAAAATAGCGTCATGGTGCGAATATGGCCTGTGGGAAGCGATTGCTCTCGTCTGTTCGAGCGTTTGGATTAATGAGGGTACAAAATACTACGCGAATGAATGAGTAATGTTTTTTTTTAATCGCTGCGATGTTAAAAGTCAATGAGGGGTTGAGATGGAAAAGGAAACGGAGTATATAAAACGGAATCTTTCACTAATCTGTTTTGACTGAAATTACTTTCGGTGTGTGGCTGGTTTTGTCTGCTGGTCTGTGTATTTTCAGCAGTTCGCAGAATGTAGGTTAAACTCAGGAGCTTGCTAGCCACACCATGGCACCATGTCATAACCAGGTGTTTACGTGTGTACTGTGGGACTACCAGAACAATTTCGAGTAATTTATGTCCGTAGTAAATAACGTTATTGTATCGCTATCGTACATCGATTAGACTAATTGTAGTTCAGTTCCGTAACATTATCTGGTATGTAATAAGCTACATGAACGGCGCTCTGTACTTGTAGGGACTTTTTATCGGTAAGGTTGACATACGAAAACATGTAAAACAGTAAACAGAGGAAAACGGTTTTTCGTGTTTGCAGGAGAAACTCAGCAGTTGTGGATGTCGTAATCTGAAAGTTGACGCGATGTCTGTGGTCACCTTCCTACGCTGGACCACGAGGTCAGTGAAAAGTGACTACAGTATCATGCAACTTAAACGAGCATTAATTAATATTTTTATTGTTTATCGGCTGACCAGTGATCACGAACCAGTTGAGACATTCGTTGAGTTTTTGAAGAAGAATTTTAATTCTGAAATGTCTTATTTTCGTCCTTGTTTTTTTCCTTAGTTTAAAAAAGATACATCTCACAGCTCTTATAGCAATAATTATTGATCATTTTGTCATGTGTGCCCTCACCTAGAACAGCTGACTGAATTTAAATGTGTACATTTAATCTTATCTCTGTAAAACAATAAGAATCTTGTAAGTTCAACCGGGGATTGGAATCCATGACTTGGTGACTGACATGCCCCCTTATTTTTCTATGTAATTAAATTCCATCTTAGACAATGCCCTCCCTCTGTCATATAGAACAAGCAGTAAACCTGTTGCTGTGCAGATGCTCCAGAAGAGGGCACTCTCTGGGACAGAGGCCATCACTGCACTGCGCCCCTTCTACTTTGCAGTGCACCCAGACTTCTTTGGCCAGCACCCCAGGGAGAGGGTGAGCCTGTCTGAACCTGTGTGAGAGTGACATTTGGATGGTAATTTCTCTTCACTGCATGTCAGTGGGCTCTGCTCAGATGTCATACTGCTGGTTTGGGTCTGCAGGAGGTGAATGAGAACTCTCTGAAGAGGCTCAATGGCTATTTGGAGAACCTTCAGAAGCCAGGCTTTCGCACCCTCAAACCAACCAAGCTGACCTTTTATGTCAGGGAAACGACAGAGAGAAAAGATGAGATTCTTTCATCAGGTGAACTGCTATGTTGTCTTACATATCACAAATCTTAGTTTAAAGCTCTAGCATGCTTTTAGACTTCTTGTGGTCGATTATTGTCTTGACAGCTTTTAAAAGCATAATAGTAGTAGGGAATAGTACGGAGCTCAAACCTGACATGACTTCTCCTCGCCAGCAATGATGACTGAAGTCCCGTACTCGCTAATTCCATAAATGTTTAATTGAATTAGTGTTTTTTATTGTCAAAGTATGATGGTACCTTGATAAAGGCACACTTTGTGGCAAAGTGGTGAATTTACGAAACCCTGTTCATGTAGTAGGAAAGTGTGTGTGTTCTTTTCATTTTTTTTTATCCTATTGTCATTAAATAGCTTATAATACTGTTCACAATGGAGATTGAAGAAATGAAAAGCATAAATGGATAAAATATTAACTTCTTTTGTCACAACCATTACATTTTACAAGTGTGAATTTACAACTTTGTATATACTAATGCCACAGAAACATCATGCAAACCTGGGGCATTTCCATATTCATACTTTCAGTATAAATTTTGCATTGTGTTAAGTGCCCACTCATCCTCTGCTAGTACTTGAACTAATAAATCAAATGGAAAGTAACTTAAGGAGATACAGTACTCTATCTTCCTGAATTGGAATAGACACTTAGGACTGTAAGTGAATGTGGGCAGTCAGGAGCTGGAACTGATGATGGGGGGGGATCCTTATCCCTCCCCCATGGCAGATGTGTATTAATCTGAGCCGCTGTCTCATCCAGGTTTCCGTTCTGTCAGCTTCACGCTGAACACCAAGGATGTCCTCAGCACTGTGCAGGACGTGCTCCGCTCCTGCAGCCTGTCCATGGAGCACATGCAGGGTCTGGAGTCCAGCGCCGGACCAGATGGGCGCCCCCCGCAGGCCGGAGGAGCCTTCTACAGACCTATCAGATGGGATAAGACGTACTACGCCTTCACTGGGTACAGGGACCCTGAGCAGGAGCTTGAACAGGCCAAGAGAGTGGAGCCCACACTCAGGTATCAAGTACAGATCTCATACTTACAGGCATGGTCCATTTAAACTGCTGGACATTTTACTGAAGTAATTCTACATTGTGTAAGGGTGTAATAACAGTGACCCCCCTGTGAGACACAAACCTGCAACCTTCTGAATTACCAGAGCAGCTCCTTGACCCCACAGTGCAGTTTAACATACCCTCGTACCGTTTTTTCCTTTTTTTTGGAAAATTTCCCTGCCTTTCTCTAGTTTAAAAGTGATAGGTGTGACTCCCTTTCTTTGGATCAATCATGATTTGCCTTGCATTGAGCAGCCATTTTACCTCATTTGAATAAACTGAATCTGTTTTGGAAAGACATGATTCCCACAAGAGACACATCTTTATGCATGGTAGAGTCCAATTACTTGGCCCTGTAAGTGTGACACGTGCAGCCCTGTATGTGTGCTACGTGCAGCCCTGTGAGTGTGCTACGTGCAGCCCTGTGAGTGTGCTACGTGCAGCCCGGTGAGTGTGCTACGTGCAGCCCTGTGAGTGTGCTACGTGCAGCCCTGTGAGTGTGCTACGTGCAGCCCTGTGAGTGTGCTACGTGCAGCCCGGTGAGTGTGCTACGTGCAGCCCTGTGAGTGTGCTACGTGCAGCCCTGTGAGTGTGCTACGTGCAGCCCTGTGAGTGTGCTATGAGCAGCCCTGTGTATTGCCCTGTGTATTGGGTGTGTTTTCCAGCCTGTGGTTGAGGAACAATGAGGCGGAGGCCGCAGAGAAGCAGAAGAGCAGCGTGCCCCGCAGAGAGGAGCTGAAGCGGCTGAAGACTGAGCTGTGCAGCAAACTGGGTCTGACTGACGTCAGGTCAGCACGCCCGTCAGGTGCACACACACATGCTTGTGCACACTCATGCACACGTGCACACACGCAATACCAGACACGCATGCATGTTGCCCCTCAGTCTGTTTGTTCATTGTCACTGATAATTGTCAGTTAAGTACAACATACGGTATGACCTGCAGAGTTCTTGCAGCTGTTGTAATTTGAATACTTGTTTCAAATTTCTGTTTCAAATAATGAATTATTATTTCCTTTTCAAATAATTGTATAGATCAAAAACTATACACAAAGCTGGGTTGAACAGCTTAGGTTTTTGTGTTTTTTTATTTTGACTAACAGAATGGTCAGACAGCTATGCAAACCAAGCGTAACTCAACATAGTAATCTTTGAATGATGCCATGTAGCACTTCCTCCCACCTGCAGGTGGCAGCGCAGCTGGGGAGTTGCTCACAGATGCTGCCAGTTGCAGAGTTTGAGTCGCCTCTCACAGCAAAATCCTGAATCTCTACACAATTTGAGAGGTAAACTCTACTATTTGGCTTTGGGATTTTTGGGGGGAAGATTTCCTTAATAATTATACAGATGAATTTCAGTCAGTGTTTTGGGTTTCCAAAAAGATGTTCTATGAAAATTTTCAAATTAAAAACATTTTTAACCTTAGCTCCACTAGGTTTTATATTTATTATTTCTTATAGATTTTCTTTGCATAAGAGAATTTTAAACAAAATATGTAGTATGTTGTGTATTATCCCATGAACTGTTTTAATGAAATTATGAATATATCACATACATTAAGTAAGACATCAGTACAGTGGATTATAATTGCTACCAGTGATTTCTGTCTTGCAGGATAACTTCAGATATACATTACCATTCCAGCATCTTTTCCATCACATACATTTGGAACCCACTTGCCATAGTTGGTAATATGGTTATATGGAGAAAGGAAATGACAATCCAAACTGTGGCAAAGCCTTTTGTACCTGCATAGTGAAATGTTAAGTGCTTTGCTCCCATTTCCCTTCAGGGCACATATTGGTATTCACGGACCAATCGGGGATGAACGCCTCTGGTCACGTGATGCTTGGAACAATGGATGTCCACCACCAGTGGGCAAAAGTAGGAAGCAAAAATTTCTTAGTATATCTCTATAAAGAGAAATATGACCTTACTTTGCTGTTGTATGTTCAGTCTCAATTTAAATCTTGCTTTACACTACATTACATTACAGGCATTTGGCAGACGCTCTTATCCAGAGCGCTTTAAGTTTCATTGTGCGAGTAGACAGCTGTCAGCTGTAGATAGTCTTTGCTGTGTTTTTTCTTTTTGTGCTGTGAGAACCAGTTTTCACACAGTAGTTTTGTCTGCATGTCTGTGTTGGTGCAGCTCTTCGGGCGGTTGCCTAGTTACCGTGCCCTGCTGCAGCAGACAGAGTGGCTAAAGGAGAGAATCAGCCTGCTGCTCGGGGGGATCCAGGTGATTCACATCGAGAGGCGGGGCCCCCTACTGACCCTAGAGGAGCACTACAGCTCCCTGAATGCCTTTCATAAGCGACTCCTGCCCCGACGGCCTGCTCTTCATCCGCGCAGCCTGCAGGACCTGGCTATGACCCTGGAGAGGTACTCAGCCGTCCAATATCAGCTGTCTATTCTGGAGCTGGCCTCACTTTGAGTATGAGTCATGAGTCATGGGTTTATTTATTCATTTAAATGCTCCCCCCCCCCCCAATATCAGTGCTGACTGTTGAGAGCACAGACAGGGCTGTGTTCTCCTTTGAAGCTTGTGATGTCAGCCTCTGCTTCTTATCACACTGTAGTTTGGAAACTGGGCTTGCACAGACATGATTCTGAGGAAAGCGCTTCAACGGCTCACATACAGCCTGCATTTAAAGCCTTTTATGCTGGAGCTGGGTTCACCTTTACTCTCAGTTATGAGCCATTTGTACCGGAGCTGGTCTCTTATTCCCCACACACTATATTACATTTATAATGGATTGTTTGTCAACTGTAGTGTCTCACACAGGAACCAAAGCAATCTTGGTGTCAGTGTTGTGCCCTTACTGATCATTGCATTTTGAGAGGAGTAAATGGTGTTTTCAAGATTCACGCCACTGTAGAGGTACAGCTCTGTGTGATTGGACTGGCTGGCAGACGGGTCATAGTGTTGGTCCAATGTGTTTGAGGTCTGCCCTCCTTGCCCCTCCCCCAGTGGCCGCTCGAGCACCGTCCTGCATGAGCTGGGGCACTTCATTGTCCCCACGGCCTGTGAAACCCACCAGCTGCCAACTGTCCTGCAAAGCCAAGCTCAGGAGGCCCGCAGACGCGTCAAGCAACATGAAAAGTGAGCGCATGCCTGTTCTTTTGTGTATGCCTGTGTGAGATTGTGTCTGCCTGTGGAGGTTCTATGTGTGTGCGGGTTCTCTGTGTGTATGTTTGTGTGGTGGTTCTCTGTGTGTATGTGTGTGCGGGTTCTCTGTGTGTAGGTGTGTGCAGGTTCTCTCTGTGTATGCTTGTGTGCGGGTTCTCTGTGTGTATGTGTGTGCGGGTTCTCTGTGTGTATGTGTGTGCGGGTTCTCTGTGTTTATGTTTGTGTGCGGGTTCTCTGTGTCTATGTGTGCGGGTTTTCTGTGTGTATGTTTGCGTGGGGGTTCTCTGTGTGTATGTGTGTGCGGGTTCTCTGTGAGTGTGTTTGTGCGTATTTACCAGCTGTTGCCACCTGTGTGCAGGCTGGAGATGGAGGAGCAGGAGCTGGTGCGGTGCTGTAAGGTGGAGCTCTCCCTGAGCAGGCTGCAGAAGGAGGCCAGCGTGTCCAGCCCACAGATGATGGCGTGCTGCAGGCATCTGCTGGAGGAGCGCCCGGTGCAGCTGCAGGGCCTGCGCCTGTGCGTCTCCCACTTCTACTCTGTGCAGCAGGACGGCGACCTCTGCATCCCCTGGGACTGGAAGGGGTGAGACCCACGGCGTCCTGCTGGCACGGGACTGCCTGCAACCGATTGGCGTGTGTGCAGGGCTCTGTCGAAACAACAAGCACTTTATCCCGACACCAAGAGACCATCACTGGAGCTGCAGTATTATCAGTATGACAAGCCTGATAGGAGTCACAAAGGCACTTTCTACATTTGGTGGACTTTCTGTTGTTGAGGGCAGAATAGAATATTTGTGGTAAAACCGAATGTACCGAAGTACATTACTTCCAATTGAAATCTGATGATAGGTAAGGGGTACAGAGAATGAATTTAAACCTTCATCCTCAGAGACAGTGGACATAAGAACATCCATATTAACTATGTTCTGTTCTATACACCATTGCTGGCTCTTGTCAAACAACCTATTGATAAGAAGCTCTGTCATAGTTTTATCAGCCTTTTTCTCCAGAGCTCGTTATTTGCTTGTCACGGTAATTTGGCTGTGTAGTGGCAGGTATGCAAGTGTGTCTGGTTCAACAGCAACACAGCTAAACTTCCTGTATTGTCTGCATACATTTTGGTAATGTTGTTTTTCACAACAGAGCTGTGAGACTGCGAGAGTGTTGCAGTTTTATTTTACACTCGATCAACTGCTCATCTTCAGCCTCAGGTTTTTCTAAAATGTTCCTATTGCTACAGTGTAGTGTCACTCACAAAAATCACAAGCTAGAATTTTTATGCTTCCACCAGATGGAGCACTTCTATGTAAATCAACCCCGAGATGTGGAGTTGGTCTCACATCCAGTAATAGTTCAGAATGTGGTCTTTCCAAGGGTATCACTCTTGACTGGATGCATTTATGTGATGCATTTATGTCATATATGTCAGCAGTAATAAGGTGTTTTATTACAGCTGGTTGAGAAGGCACCTGTGTAATCTGAGATTAAATTTGTTGCAGTGTTGCTTGATGTTAAATGTCAGTCATGTTACTTTTATCTTTAATAGGCCAGTATTAAAATATTATTCAGAACAAGGATATAAATATGCCACATTCTTTAAAAAAAAAAAGAAAAGAAAAAAAGAACACCATTGCAGAATGGAAATAACTTCTTAATTCCATTTAATCTAACATGAAACATTCAACTAATATTCAGGGTCAATATAGCACAAGCTCAAAAAGAGATATTGGGAACTGAGGCTCAGAGGGTATGATGAGTGTATGATTTTGAACATGAAAGTGCTTGCCTCTTCCACTACTGGAAGGCTGGATATGGATATATGCCCAGCAGTTACACTGAATACTGGGGAGAACAGTTTGAATGGTCCAGAATGTGCTAGAACCAGTCGCTGAAAGTGAAAAATTGATGGAACATTGAAACGTTTGTTGTCAATTTTTTCTTTTCCTGTCCATTTGCTGTTGGTTGTTCTGCCTCAGTGTGGACTGTAGTTGTGAAATCATCCATTCAATGTGGGATCACCATAAGGAGCTGCAGATCAGGAATTTTTCCAGTGAAGGCCATGGAATTAAGAAAGATGGTTTAAATCCTATTTTGGAAAAAGTAATGGTACGGTAAAATGGTAAAATAAGCTTAAAGATATAATTTTTTACAGCTTAGATGTTTTTGAAAAATAGGGGGTGAGGGACAGTTTATTGAACACTATTTGAGATGCTGTTATAAGAAATGAATGAGAAAAGTGAGAGAATGAGAGAACGAATGATAAATTAAAGAAATGAGAAAATATATTAATAGTGAATTGATACTGGCCTGTACAGAAAATAGCAGTTACTGTGATACTGTTTTAATGTAATATTTAATGTAATGTATTAACAAATATTGTGTTTAAAGAATAAAACTTTGAAATTGATTCCATTTCAGTCATTTCAGAAGCCTTGTGGAGGTTGTGAGATAAACTATGAAACTGGCTTCAGGAACAAGATCTTTTGTTCCTGGAGATCTACTGTACTTCCAAGTTTTTATTTTCACCCTAAGTTGGCACACCTTCCATCCATCCATCCATCTATTTCCTAACTGCTTAGTCCAAGTCAGGGTCTCGGTGGCAACAGGACAAGAAGAGCAGCCCAGGCGTCCCTCTCCCCAACGACTTCCTCCAACTCATCCCAGGCAATCCCAGGCCAGCCGGTAGATATAATGTGTCCAGCGTGTCCTAGGACTGTCCCTGGGTCTCCTCCCAGCTGGATGTGCTTGGAACACCTCCAAAGGGAAGGCGCCCAAGCCACCTCGGCTAATTCTTCTCAATGCGGAGGAGCAGCGAGTCTACTGTGAGGTCCTTCTGGACGGCTGAGTTTATTATATCAAGGAGCATAAGCCCTGCCATCCTGCGGAAAAACCCCTTTTCAGCCATTTGTATTTGTGATCTCACTCTTTTGCTGATTCCCCCTAGCTTGTGACCATAGGTGAGGGTAGGGATGGTAAATCGAGAGCCTTGCCTTTTGCCATTGCATTTTAGCTCCTTCACCACCACTGTCCGATACTGTCCCTTTTACCCTCACTTGTGAATAAGACCCTGAGAAGTGAGAGTAGAAAATAATTTGGGCTGGAAAGGGTTAACTCACAACATAGGTTAGGATGTGGACAGGGGGAAACTTGTACCGAGATTAGCACTCCTAAGCTAAAGCCGCGTTTCCACCGCAGGAACTATACCCCGGAACTAGGAACCTTTTGAGGAACTCAGTGCGTTTCCACCGCAGGAACTAGGGTCTAAATTTAGTTCTGGGGGCTTTGTTTTACCCCCCAAAACGTTCCTGCTCGGGGGGTAGTACTTTCCGAAAGTACAGGAACCTTTTGGGTGGAGCTTGCAGCGCTGAACATTTCTGATTGGTCGAGTACTCGCAGCATTTGTGTTGTATTTATTTTCCGCCATTACCCGCCATGTTTGAAAATATGCAGCGGTAAACCTCAAATCAAACTTTCATAATAACTTCAAATCAAACTTGTATGTTATGCGGCGCAGTAGCCTAGTTTTGGTTATAGCCTGCCAACGTCTTGGAATTATAACGTGTGCTCTTCTGTTCTTTTCTTGCTTTAGTATTCGTTTTATAAAATGCTAAGCATTCGTGCTGGGACAGCATATTACGTAGGCTACCAAAACATTCAAACGGATTAATTCGGTTGCTGAATATTTTCTTCCGGATTTTCTTTGTTAGCCCTTTGTAATTGACTCAAAAAGTTTGATACAGTTATGTGAGGTATGCGGTAGTTCTGCATAATTAACATTGGTGATACAGTACAAGCAAACTGGAAATCACCTTCCGCACTTTTTTATTAGGGTAAAATAACAGGTTAATTCTAGTAATCTTCCCTTTAGCTTTTTCAGACTGCCGTAATTTTACTCAATTTTACTGCCATTTTTCAATTCCACGAAAAGACCAGGAAGACTATGGACTAATTTATGGTGCATGGTTCGCATCTGGAGGGCACACTTCGCTGCTCGGCTAGCAGTAACTTCGAAGAAAAGCAAACGGTGGCTGTACCACTACTAATTTACATTTTCACGCAAGTCCGAGTTTTCGTTTCATTTTGCCATTAGCCTATATGGAATTGACGACGAGAAAGTAATCAAACAGCAAATTGTTTACAACGTGTGCATGTTTTCTGCTGTTGTTACCAGTTATACATATAAATGTGAATGCATTCTGTCGCTTCGGATTTCAAGACATGAAAGCGAATGTTCGTATAAAAACATAATGAATGTGTTTGAGAGGATATATGAAAATCAATAAATACAAAAGTAACCATATATAGTCATTGTTGGTAACTCGTTGTAGTGGAATAAACCCCTCCGGTTATTAGAAAATAATGTAGGCTACTTCGGTGGTAGAATGGGGTTACAGAAGAAATCATATGACAGATGGACCGACGACAACGTCGCTTTTTCATACGTCAGTGGGCTAATTTGCCTAATCTTCGCGGTACTTTAGACCCCGGTGGAAACGCAGACAACCATTGGCTGAAGGAACCTTTTAGTTCCTGGTAAAGTCGTTCCTGGGACTGAAAGTTCCGGGTAATTTTGGTGGAAACGCGGCTTAAGACGCTTTATAAATATGGGCTCGTTAAAACCACCTCCTGAGATTGAGTGAGACAGGTTCATACCATATCTTTGAGACATTTTAAAATGTCTGTAAAGGGTGAAGAGCATAAACAGAAATTGGCAGAGAGGTCTCACATTCACACCATCATCATGTTCATATAGCCATTAGTGATTATTATTCAATTTAGGCTGACCAGAGATTACATTTTCACAAAGGAAATTGTACTGTTTGAGCATGAGTCTAGTTTCCTGAGCATATGGAGATACTTAGAAAATGCAAGTACCTGTTTTGAGTAAAACACTGTTTGAAGTGCACCTGCATTGATAGGGTGAATACTACTTCCCATAGAGTGTTACTTACTTTTCCAGAAAAGTAACCAAAAAAGTTGCATAATAAAAAGTTCAAAGAAAATGCAACATTCTAGTAGATGCTATGGCCTTCATTGAACACTACAGCCAAAATGTCATTTTTAAAACCTGAATTTTGATTTGCCACTACCATTTTCTCATTTTTAAACTGTATCTTCCACAGAAGGTTCAAGCTGTTTGGATACATTGAAGAGGTCCAATTCATAAAATGTGAGCCTGAATTCAGCAGGTGGTTTAGAAAGTATTGATGTTCACTTAATCCATTTATACTGCTGAATGTTTACTGAAACAATTCAGGTTATATAGTATCTTACTGTTGGGTAATGCCCCAGCTTCAGCCATTAATAGTAAGCCCAGTTGCTTCCAATTGCTTCCACTAGGAGTAGAGTACTACTCCCATCTACATTGGCTATTTGCTGCAAAGCAGCTCAGTTTTTTTATGCCAACCACTGAAGCAGGGACCCCAGAAACTGTTTGTTATTTCACCCCCCAGGTTTTACACTTGACAGATTTACTCCTACACTGGAAGAGTGAGACCAGCACCAAGGTGGCCTGTGGTGTTCTAAGAAGAGGCCGCTCCCTGGACACAATCTCAAGCCTCCTCCTCCTCCTTCTCACAGAGGCAGGAACCATGGGAGACTGACCCTGCTCACCACGTGGCCAAACCTGTGCCTTCTTCCCTTAGGACACTGGCTAGGTCAGGAGGTCAAGCTTTCAGAATAACATTGTGTTCTGCCTTCTTGGCAAGTCTCTGTATTATGTTGCTTAATAGATACTGTTTATGGCACTGTGAATAGTAAATACAGATTCCACAAATGGTTTCTTGAGCATGTCTGACTCCCCCAGTGATGACACATCCTCAGGTGACAGGTAAAATACATGTGGAAGCCAGAGATCCTAGCTATGCTTCACTAATCCTGCACCAACCCCAACCCCCCGCAACAAATCCAATCTACTGAGAGACATATCTCTGCTGTTATTTGCTGTAAATACTGTCTTCTATCTGCGGAGTTGAGGATGAAGGGTAGGAAGGCTAAAACAGTCAGGGCATCAAGCAACCATGAGAGGACACCATTGAATGCTTAAATCATATTACTACTTTGTAATTCATTTTGGACATTTTAAAAAACATTAATTTAAAAGTCCCTGAAATTTGGAAAGTCTCTGCTTTTATTGAATTTGATTTAGGCCTGTAAAATGAGGAATTGAAACTGACATACTTCCTGTGTCAGTTAAAGCCCCAACACAGAGCAGAACTCTCACATGCCCCCAAAAAACAAAAATACCACACATACAGCCTGTGGTTTTAAGCCTAGGGGAGAGGATGGGATCCGTAAGTTTTAACATGGGGAAATTAGGGGCGTTGGTGTGTAAGGACAGAGGGGGAGGAACCAGTCCTGTCGCTGTGCTTCTATAGACGATGGTCGTCTGGAGTCGCCTATGCACTCTGTCATTCATCCTGGTCACCTGCTGCTTCTTCTTGAATCTAACTCCACTCCAGAGCTCACACTCCTCTCCATGGATGCTCAGCCTTAGGGAAGCCTCAATTAGGAAAACCCTTAACTCCCAACCTCCCTACACAGTGTAAACTTCAGTGGTAGTCTGATTATGTAAAATAAGGGCTATCACCATTGTAATGTATAAAATGCAGATAACCAGCGCAATCAATGTTCCTGTCAGTGTGTATCTTACTATAAATGATTTAAATCAGCCAAAATTTTCTAATTGTAAAAAATATCTTATTTAGCATAAACACATTTAATCTTTCCTTGATGTACTGAAATGAACTCTTCCATTCCAATTATACACTGTGTGGTTTGGTCACTTCCCTTTATCATCAAGGATATCAAAGACATGGCATAGAAATACAGAATTATTTTATTTGGATTATTATTTACTATAAGATTATTTCTTACAATTTACAGTGTCTTCCAAAATTATTGACACCCTAGATAAGTGCTTCATTTCAACCCCAATTTTGCACACCTGATTCTACTAACTAGCAGTTCAATGAGATCTCTAGCTGTTGAATGAGGTGTGCTCTGTTAGGGCTAGACTGAAAACCAACAGAGCGGCAGATCTCCAGGAAGAGGGCTGGGAAGTCCTGCCCTAGATAAAAATCAACAAAGAAGGCTGTATAAAATATACAATACTGATAATGTGCTATAGTGCATACTCAAAAAATGAGAAAATTGCATTCATTTATACAAACAAAACTACTAATAAAATGTATTTGGTTTAACAAGTAATATGTTTTCAAAAAGATATGCCACAATTATTCACACCCCTAATAATTATTTTAAATAAATTCTAACAATAAATCTGCATTAACATGTTACCTTTTAAATGTTCCTCTCAATCTTAGGGAGTTATATTATGGCTTCCTGTTTCACTGGTGTATGAAAATGAGGTAACATACATGTAAAATCTGTGTCATCCATCACCATGGGGAAAGAAAAATAACTCAGAGGAAACAAAACACAAGGCTAGTGGACTTTCACAAGTTGGGTTGTGATTTTACAAACAAATATATTTAAAAAAACTAAAGATACTACCTCCCACTATTAGGTTGATAAGTAAGAAGTTTAAAAGCACTGGAGTAGTGCTAAACCTGCTTGGCAGAGGAGACAAGTGCATCTTGCTCCCACACATGAGGTGAGACAGACGGTTTAAGAGGCAAAGAACATTCAAGACAGATCTACAGCTGGCTGAAACTTTGCAGGGCTCAAAAATGCACCATTGGACACCATGCTAATAGGCTTTTTGGAAAGATCGCCAGAAAAAAGCAATCAACAAAAATACACAGATAGAGTTTGTTAAACAGCACTGTAACTTCAACTGAGACTTCAACTGGGACTGGGTGTTATGGTCAGATGAGCTTTGTGGCCCTGGACAACAGCAGTGGGTTTGATGTCAGAAGCAGGATGCTTACATTGAAAATGGCATCATACCTACCTACAGTCAAATATGGCTGTGGATTTGTTATTATGGGGTTGTTTTGCATCTACTAGTCCAGGAGCTAGTATTAAGGTCAATGGAATCATGAACTCCAGCCAGTACCAGGGCATTGTGGACAGAAACCTAATGATCCCAAGTACACCCCAGAATCAACCAAGAAATGGTTAACTGGCCACAAAATTACTGTTTTACAATGATCATCTCCAGACTGGAACCAAATAAAAAAAATAGTGGTTTGAATTGAGCAGGGTTGTCCACAAGCTGAGACTGAAGAATCTTCAAATATTCTGTGTGGGGGTATGGTCAAAAACCCCCTAATACATTCACTAATCACATAAAACACCAGAAGTATTTTCTCTGTGAAGGGAGGATGCACAAAGTGCTGAAAACAGGCATGAATATTTGTGACACATAATAAATATGTTATTTATGAAAAGAGTCATTTTGGTTAATTCCGTAGAATCATCATTACAGTAGAATATTTAGTAGAATACAGAAGAATGTTTGTGAACATAGGTTCATGCCCTATCTAGTCAGTACACCACACTGGAATGGTTCTGGTTCTCAACATTTAATAGGCATGTCCTCACGCATGTGTTGCACAGAAAAACTAAATCTTGTGAGCATTGCACTGCATGAAAATCAATTAATTCGACCTCTCCTGTTCCAATATGCTAAAAAGCCACAATACATGTTTGTAGTCAGGATATTTATTTTTTAAATAAAAAGAGGGACAACAACTGTCTTGAGCCTACAACTGGAGGAACATTTCACATAATTTAGAATATGCATTCACCATTTGATCAAGATGCTTTATAAGACTATATCTCACAGACCTCCTTTATTTAATACCCCATTACCAATACAGCTACAGATATTACATCTCACCTTGTGAACGAATTAAGGTTTTATATTAACAACCAGGTCTACATTGAAGAAAAGAATAGCCTACGTTGTTTCTGCAACGGCCATACTGCAAGATTGCCGTCTATAAACTAGGTACTGTACGTAGCCTATTAGCTGTCGCAGTTTGGTTGAGCACGTTAATCACTAAGTACCCTACTTATCCACTGTAAAATCCGTAATGTAGATTCGAGGTAATTAAAAATACACTTCTTCATTATTCATTTTTAACACTGTGATGCTACACGAATGAAATAATTACATAACCTTCTTATGGACCCACTCAGGGACGTCTCAGACCTTGTAAGTACTCAATATCAGTGCCCAGACTACATGTCATTGTTTACACATAGTAAAAATGATTAATCAGTCATCCACGCACTCACACGTTATCATTAGTGTAGTAATTTTAATGTTAAGACGGATGCACATGTTACCACAACAAGATTCTCCGTGACTACAGTAACAAATTGTCTGGAATTGTAACGCGTTTTCCTGTTATTGCCATGTGCTCATCGGCGCGAGCAGGCCTAATGGCTTGACGTTTTTGTTATTGTTGACTACTGCCAAAACTACACTGTTCTGATTGCGTCTCAACGACGTGCTACGTCCACCACAATGCATTCAGATGTTTTAGATAACACCATACGCGGTCCGAGTAAAGGCACGACTACTTGAATTCAAATTCAAAGGCTGACTAAGCACACCCGAGATGCGCCTCTCATGGTTGGAAGCGACAGTGAGTGGCAGTTTCATTGCGTTTCCTCCAAACGCCCAGCCCCCTACTCATCGAAGCCTGGCCCCTGCGCTATCAGGCGGAAGCGTGGTCTCTCCTCTCGGGATTAAAGGTATTCCGATCAGTTTCGCCGAACACACATCTCCAAGTAGCCCTCGAACCCGGCGCCTATCGCGTGCTATATTTTGGTTACCTCAACAGGCGTGCGGGAGAAGAAAAGGCTCAAGTGAAACATTTCTTTGGTCACTTACCAAGCGTCAGACAGACCTACATTATTGCGTGCTTTTCCGTCGGATGTTCTAGAAAGACCGATGGAAAATTCTGTGCATTTTTCTGCAGGAAAGGGTCGCTTCGTGTTTAGTTCCATGTGATCTGTGTTGTCTCATATACAGGCACGGAGGTGAGGGGGAACTTAACTGAAAAACAGAATATTTTCACGGAGACCAACCAGTAGAACTCGGAACTGGATCGTATTGGCTGACTACTTCTGATCAAATGCTTCGATTATTAAATTGCTACCACCCCGTTCAACGTGACTGACGCTGTAAAAGTAGAACCGATGGTGGATTAGAAAGGAAACCAAACATAGTTTTGGGAAAAGGAGGAAAAGGCAATGATACATTAATATTTGAATAGAGAAATTGATACAGTATTGACCGTGCAGCGCGTGTCGTCATGCGGTGGCGGGGGAGGAGAAGAGTAGCAACCTCACGGATTTCATGTTTAGCGATAATGTTACCAATTCCTCTCCTAGGATTATAAACAGACCTCTAAAATGTTAACCGATCACTAAATTATCTTCTAGAACAATGGTAAAGATTTGCACTATTCAACAGTTCGCGAGAAAAATGAAAGTGGTTAGAAAATTGGTATCATTTTATTAAACTACAGTTTCGGAATTGTACTGATTATGCTAAATAAAGACCGTTTAAGTGCTAGATTTCGGGAACTATAATAGAAAAAAATATTTGAAGTGAACACGCAGTGTCATATCGGTTATCGTTTCTTATTTTGTCGCAATATTTTCGCAAGGTAACCCCCTGATTATTTGCAATGAAGAAGAGGAACACAACAATTTACAGATGGTTCGATATCTCATGACTCAGTGCAGTGTTTTGCTACATTTAACCAAAAAGAAAGCATTTTAACCAAAAAAAAGGTGCAACGTGTGCTTTAAGTAATCCTGCACTCAATCGCAAATGGCTTCGTTTCCTGACTCCGATCTTCAGACCTGCCCTCTTTGTAAGGAATTGTGCGGCTCCTCTGCTCCAATATCGTCCAACTCATCTACCTCATCATCTTCGTCTCATACCTCAAGCTGCTCTACCTCATCTTACAGAAGGCTCCATGTTCTACCCTGTCTCCACGCCTTCTGTAGGCAGTGCCTAGAAGGGCAACGCAGTCCTGGCGACCCCTTGAAACTTCGGTGCCCAACTTGTGACCAAAAAGTCTCCATCTCCGAGTCCGGGGTGGACGCGTTGCCATCGTCGAATTTCCTCTTCAGCAATCTGCTGGACGTTGTGGTTTCCACCGAGGAGCAGAATAAGACCAATTGCAGGGGGCACAGCCACCCCCATGGTGGCCTTCTTCGGCCTCACCACCTCGGGGAACCTCAGTGCAGTTCGTGCGACGAGGGCAACCCTGCTACCTCACACTGCCTGGATTGCCAGGACTACCTCTGTGATAACTGCATGCGTGCACACCAGCGAGTCCGGTTGACCAAAGACCACTTCATCGAACAGTTGCTGGAGAGCTTGCATCTCACCAGCCGAACCAATAACTCCAACACTCCAGTGACCCTACCCCAATCCTACCACTCAAACTACTCGCTGCTTCCTGTCTTCCCGGACCGGACAAGATACTGTCAGCAACACGACAATGAGGTGAGTTCATTTTGTCCCTCCACGATGATAGTGTGACCCCTCATGCATACGCATAATGCAAAATAGCATTTCCCAAGGATCAGCAATTGCCAAGACTTTGATCTATTGCCCTGGTGATTTCAGAGTAAACATTTGCATAGAAGCCTGGAAATCCATGAGTTCTGTTGCATTATATTTGGACACACACTGCATTGCATTTTGCACATGTAATATTCTGTTGTAGTACAAGTATTAAATGTTAAATAGGCCGAGCCCTTGCCATAATAAATATTAATCAGAAAGTAACCTGTTACCTTAAACTGCAGATATACAGTGCTGATCTACTGTAATTCTGCAGGTATGCATGAGGTATGTACTGTACAGCTAGGTTACACTATATTTCGCTATATGTAGAAGTAGTTTTTAATATAAGAAGCTATTGAAGTTGTAAATCGGAAACCTGACATTTGAGTTAACAGAATACCTTCTCCAATTTGAAGAATTTTCATGTAGCCCTTAAAAATTTGCTCTGAACAGTTGATTGTTTCTTCTGGGTTTTTTCTCCAGTGAAGGGATTTCTTTAGACATTCTGGTTCTCCATATTCAATAAAACAGGCTGAAAAGTTTTTGGGTGGGATTCTCAGCCAGGGTTCCTCTTTACCACTCTCTGATTGGAGCTAGACAGATCTGCTCCACTGATTATAGCTCTCTTGTATCTCCCTATAGCACAATAAATTATTTCAAATCTATGCAGGGGGTATATTCTGATCATGTAATAATAGTCCACTATGTGCATGACCAGACTAATATGTCGTGATTGCTGTAAAATGTTAGCAGCAACTTCCCCTCCAGTAGCTAGGATCAGAAGAATGGGAAAGTCATAGAAGGCCCCAGGCCTTCACAAGCGGAAGTACTCATGGGAACAATGTAACCAGGTTACCTATTGCAGTCAGGTATGTCCAGTTGACTCCTATGTTACTAGGGTGCATTTGAAGCCTTCTACTAAGAGAAACTACTAAAAAAGTAGCTGTTTTCAATGTAGAGCTAGAAGTTGGCACAAGCTGCGGCTAAAGCTGGCTGATCCCAGTAGAGCAGGATCACTTTATTGTTGCATTACCCTCAAGCTATAGAACATCTGACACAAAATGCTCATTGGTTCAGAGAGGAAGAACAGATGAAAGCTGCAGTAGAAGGTGAGCATGGGTTCTGTTAAACTTCTGGCCACTCCTCTGCAACAGAGGCTGAGCGCATGAGATAGAACATTCTGGAAGTCCTTGCAAAGGAAGGAGACTCTTGGAGAGCTGTTGCTGCTGCTCTTGGCCAGCAAGTTGTGCAGGGGGACAGCGGTGACCTGGGAGTGGTGGGAGTGGCCCAGGGTTGAAGGGGGGGTGGGGGCATGTAGCAGTAGAATGGGGGAGGTGCGTATACATCCTGTGTGCATGTGTGTGTGTAGGCATGCATGCATGTCTGTGTGTGCTTGTATTTCCATTTGTGTTTGCATGCATGTTCAAGTTGATTGGAGGTTGGGGGGGTGGCTGATGAGTCTCCTGTAGTGTTAATGTTCTGTCTCACTGTTTATGCCTCTCATTGAGCAGAAAATGTCTCCTGGAGTTGGAGAGGGTGTTTAAAGTAGGGCAGTAAAAGGAGGAATGTGGTCAGGGGGCGGGGGAGGGGGAGGGTGGAGCTGTGTGGTTGTGCGGTCCAGGCGTTTGCTGTCCTGTTCAGCTAGGACATCTGCGGGAGAAGTTCTGCTGCATGGCGGTGCTCAGTGACTGAACATTCCTGCTCAGTGGGGGAGCGTGTGGGAGAGGGGAAGGAAATCCTGAATGTGAGAGGTCAAACAATAGTGTCGGCAGTTAGGAGGTCGGGGGGCTGGAGTCAGTCTGGTGAAGTCTTAATGGGCCTGAATGAGCATCTCTGACTGCAGGTAGAACCTCCTGTCTCCACAATGGGTCACTCGTAAAAGCCAGGCGATTAAACCTGATTAACACTCAACGTCATAAATGCCACTCAGTCCCTTGCTGCAGCCTTTGAATGCTCGTGCCCCCCCCTTTTATTACGGTTTTAATGAGGTATTTCCTATTAACCTTTTACTGGTACATAAAGGTATGAACACATCCCTTTTTAGTCTCAGAGCACGCCGACTTGAGGGTACCTACAGTCAGAGCTGAACGTGCTGACCACAAGAACAGAAATCCTTTTCAAATGTAAAAAATTAAGCTCAAGCCAATGGTCCAGTGAGTGCCTGTTCAGTAAATAACGGAAGTGGTTGCATAACTAAAACGGTTACAAATGAACTTCAAGCGCAAATTGCAGAAGTGTCATTAATTTCTGTATTCATTCTTTCATTTATACTAGGTCCTTGAAAATGCATTTTACCATGTGGTTTTCACAGAGAATTTAAGAGGAGGGGTAAGATAATGTTCCAGTCATGTCAGTGTCCAATCCCATAATTCAAATAATGTGATTTTACTTGGGTAGTTTGTAGTTTTATGAAGTAAATAGTAATATTTGTTTAAGAAGGTGTTTGTTTTTTCAAGAATTCCTTCTCTGACATTCTCTGTGGGGATATGGTATATTTACGGCGGTACCTCTGTTTTTGGAGTTCAAATCCTTTTTTCTTTTTATTCTTCGTTTTTGTTTTTCTGCAGTCATCATTTAAGTATCTGAACTGAGCAATTGATGGTTTTTCACAAATCAAAGAATGTGTGGCATTGAACTGTGTGTGCACATGTGTGCTTGCTCATGAGTGCACAATCATGTGAATGCCCCATGAATGAAATGAATAATTGTGGGGTCTTGCTAGAATCCCTCCACAGGACATTGGAATGATTTAATTGAATTGATTTTTATAGCCAATTTTCTGGACTTGAACTGTTGCCACAAGCCTATAATTTAATTACGAAAATGAATCTAAATCAGGAGTGTGCCTTTTTTGTGAGGTCCATTTTAAATCCCATTTTTTTAATGCCATGATTCACAGAGCTTTCCCCAGACCACAGTGGAAAAGCTGCTGGAAATTGATTTTCTGGGAATACTGGAAATCAAGTGGCTCTCTCTCACAGCACACTCATGCCCCATCTCGCTTCTGATGTTGTCCACATACAGTGAAAGTTTTTATTAGCTGGCTTATGTAAGAACAGACTTCACTTTTACTCACTCCCTTTAAATTATTTTGGGTACTCCAGTAGTTTGCAGATAGCTTTAATAAGTTAACGGCCATAACTGTTTATAGTGAAACCGCACAGTTGAGTAGGATGTGGCCTAGAGGTTTAATGTTTATGGTAGTTTAGAGTTTTATGCCTGCTGTCTGCTGCAATGCTCTCATTAAGAGCACAGTATTCACGTAAAATACTGGAAAACATTAACAAGGTTCACGCTCTCTCTGCCTGAGTGTTATTGCTGTTATCTCTTCACATATCCTAATAAACTGCATAATGGTAATGTTGCAAGATATAAGATGTGTAAGCGTGAAGTCATTTATTTTAAAGTTATCTTTAAGTTAATGTTGAAGATATGGCTCCTTTATCGGATAGCAGTTAGCCAGTAATGGTGGACGCTTTAGAAATCACAGTGAGTCTATGTGCCCTGGTGGAGAGGGTCCTAGCATTGGCTCTGCTAATCCCGTGGATGCGTTTGGCTGTGGATTGAATTGTGAGAATGTGCCATCTCCATGGTAACTCCTGCAGAGGGGGCAAGCTTCATGGGAAAAGCCCCACCTCTGAAACTCTGGCTCCTGTCTTTTCTCCCCTCAGGCTGGAGGTCAGAGGTCACTGGGTCAGGCCAGAGCGAATCCCAAGCTGCAGCATTGTGGGCCAGGCAAACGACATAAACATCAACCTCAAAACCCTTTTCACAAATCATTGTAATGACCGGCTGTCATGCTCTCAGTATTTTATCAATCCCCTTTATATTCCTGTTTGAGAAAAATGTCATCTAGTTTCTGTGTTTTAACAGGCTTGGTTGTAATTGTTTTTACAAATGGAGGAAACATTTTGTGGCCGGTTTCTTTGCAATTTAAGACTTAACCTTGTTGAATGGATGGGTGTGTGGTGTAGGCAAACTACCATTCTCTACAGCAAGTTATATATTTTTTACACACGTTCTGATGGGTCACAACTTGAGTGAATGACAAAATAAAATTTCCATAGCTCCGTCACGGCTATCTGAGCCTTTAGGTAGGGTGTGAGGAAGTGCATAAGGAGTTCCAGTCAGTCTAGACAGTCTAGAGTTAGCCTGCCTTACACCAGTGTGCATATTTATGTATCTATTTATTCCTTCATTCATTTGCATAACTTACTATTCACATCCCGTTCTGCACTCTGATATACCTTACTGAAGAGAACAATGAAGTGTAATGGTAAAAGCATGTGACAGGGGCATAGGAGCCCTGCTTTTGACCCACAGGCTAAATTCCCAGGTGTGGCTTTTTTCAGTGGTACCGTTGAGTAAGCTACGGAAACCTTACCTTTTAGTGAATATCTGCCTGTATTAATGATTAGCGTGTGAAAGATGAAAGCTATGCAAGAGGCCTAGAAACGGGTGTGTGCTAAATAAATGCCGTAACGTAATATGTTGCCGAAACATTTCAGAAACAAGCAGGTGAATAGAATGGCAACTGGCCATTCAGCTACAGTATAAGTGGCTCCTCTGAGCTCAGTAGGCTGGTCACACGCTCACTTTTGTGTCATGTCGTGACATGTTTCTGATCTGCGGAACCTGGAGCCCTGGCTATTTATCCTTTATCGGGATGGATGAAAAATTAGTCTTTTTTTATTGTAAAAAAGGGGGCTATTGTAAAAAGATATTCTTGTTCTATTGATTCAGTCATGTTATTATCATAATTGTGCATGTTGTAATGGACTGGTAATTTACTTTAGATAAGAGCATTTGCAACAGAAAACCAAAACCTGGTCTTCTGGACTAGAGAACCTGTGAGGATATTTGCTTCTGAAAAAAATATTTGTGGCTTGATATCTTCACAGTGATAATGTGTAGGAATGGAAGAGTTAAAAGCAGCATTTATGCTCCTGGACACAGCTCTTTTGCTTGTCATGTGAAATCTAAACCCAAAATTCTATATTTTATAACTGCAATATGCTTTGTCATGTGAGCAGCTGTTTTCAGTGAGTGCTGCCTCTTTTTTTGTTCTCACAATAGGCAATTGTTATTGCAAATCAGGTGTTTACATATAGGCCTAGGCTGTTTTTGCTGTTTAAGTGAGAAAAGGTTTTAGTAGCATAAAATTGTTGCACAGTGCAATGTTGAGTTTTGTCTCGTCCCACCATTTGAGGTCTGCAGTTATTGTATATTTCTATATGAATGTACTGTCGGTACTGTTTTAGATTTTTTTATTTATTATGGATCATAGTGCTATTTGTTGGTTTATTTGTATTTTATAAAATTTGTATAATGTTCATGTTTGGGTAATATGTGTTATTACTAAGTGCTGTTAGACATTGTGTTATGTGTATGAGGGTGTTTAGTCTTAGATGTTATAGCTGCATATTCTTTTTGTTAGTCTAGTTGACTTAGTGGCTACCTTAGAAGACTAGTCTGAATTTTACCATAAAACAATGAAATATCAAAAAATTGAAAGTAAACTATTTCATGATCGTAGTTGTCTAGAATTGCCACCGGATCTGCAGATATTCATGTAGATGTTCTGACAGTGGAGAAGATTAGTTGGATTAATGTATCCATGCATTGTAATAATAAGTGGGTCTGTTGAGTAAGCAGACCTCTTCATTTTCTCTTCTGTGGTGGATGGGCATCTTGCGCTTATGCTAGCAGTGTGAAGCCTTCATGTAAGGCTTGCCATGTCTGCTCCCACTATGTGACCTGCCAAACCGTTCTTCATACGGACAAAGCTGTGTATGTATAAACAAACAAATAAATGCATAAATCTAATTTCATTTCCACTAATGCCCCCTTGGTGTACTGATAGAACTTAACCAGAAAAATAGTTTTAGGTCACTTTGCTAGTGCCTTTTATGAATTTTAAAACCTCAATCAGATCCCCCACCAGTCTCCTTGTGCCTGAAGAGAGCTGGTTGTAATTTATGTCGCCTTGTAACTTTTACATTTTATACCAGGAACCAATTTAACATTTTTTGTATTTTTTCACTAGTTTATATCTATCTTACAGAACCGCCCAGAATACTTTGTTGTTTAACGACAGGCTTTGTACAACATCAGCATAACCTCTGTAATACTTTATTTTATTTATATATGTTTTATATCCCAGCATCCTGTTTGACTTTTTTTATAACTACAGGACAATGCTTAGATCCTGACAGACTTTGATGAGCTACTATCCCCAGTTCATTGAACATTTCGATTTTTATGTAAAATTTTTTTTTAGCTTTATTACTGTTTGCCATTTGTCTCAAATTTGCCTAATTTAAAAAAATCTTTCTAGATTAATTTTGCGGGTAAAAGTGTTTTATTTAATCTATATAATTAACTCATTTGCTATTATTGTCCCTGTCCAGATGATTTTTGTATAGATGGAAAAGCAGAGGTCCCAACACTGATCCTTGTGGGACACCACTTCCCACAGCCCTTCGCTCAGATGAGTTTTGTCCTGTGGTCCCAGTAACCACTCTGCCTTTATGCAGTCTGTAATGGCGTCGAAACAGGCTGACCTGGTGGGGGAGCAGAATTACTCTGGAGGCGCAGAGTTTATCATAGGACAGGCTAGAATGGCTTCATGGCCACAGTTATTTGGCCTCTGTTGTGTGTTTGAGTGGAATTAGCTCTGTTTTAATTGCTTGCATTGATACATGGGTGTATATTTCACTGGCTTTTATTACAGGACAAGACTGATGTAACACTATGCCAAAATTGTTAGTCCTTTGATGTTCTTGAGTGAGTAATTCTGCTCCTTTAAATCATGAACTCTAGCCACTAATTGAAAATGCAGTGTTTGTCTGGCTGTTTAATTGTGTAATTGAGGACAGCATGAAGAATCAAACTGATGTTACAAAGAAAAAGGGTTCTAAATATGAAACATGCAGTTCCTGTGGGAAAGTGAGTATCGGTTGCACAGGGAGGTGGTGGTCCATCTGGAATGTGTTTCTGAGGCCCTGTACTGGGCTTGAGGTTTAGACCTAGTCTGGCGAAGGTGCTGACTAAACTGTCTGACTCACAGACATAGGGGAATGTTCCAGCTGTCTGGTCAGCAGCTGAGGTAATCTTGTTAATTCATCAAGTCCATTAACCCCTTCCAGAGCTCTGTCTCTGAGTAACTATTCTTGATTTCCATTGACTACTGAAATGTTTTGTTTAAGTATTTTGTATATGTGGTGCAGATATTGCTTTGCAGTCTTTAGTTTCCTTCAGTATTGTGCAGAATGGTTTTTTAATCAATGCTTTGTTGTTGATTCCTGTGTTCTTTACCTGTAGTAATCTTAGGAAATTATATAATCATTTATTTGTTTAATAAAAAAGCTTGCCTCACAAATGCCATGAGTAGCTATGGACAAAAAAAAAATAGAACTATTTAAAAAAAAATAGAACAAATAAAAAATAGGACTCATGAAAGGGAGGTGCCTTTGTATTGTAACACTGCTGTGCACAAAGTAATATGTGCTTGGATACATTTTGTATGGTCCTGACTTCTGACACACGCACACACACACACACATAAGCATTTGCACATGCTCATGCAAACAGTGCCTTCCCGCCCCTTGCTCACCCTTTCGTTCTACCACGTGCTCAGTCACGATTCCTTCCCCACGCTGCACTGGGGCCCAGCTGATACTGTTTTGCTTCTTGAAAACAACCAATCAGGAGGCCTGGCTGTTAGACCCACCCTTCACACTGGCTTTTGAGATTTAAGATCGGTCCTGCCAGCTGTATTCAGTGTGCATGTGTGTTCGTGTGCATGTGTGTGCGTGTGTGCGTGTGTGTGCACGTATGCGCATGTACATGTGCCTATGCATGTGTATATAGTACTGGGAAGCCCAAGGCCAATATTCTTGGGACCTCTGAGGTATTTGTTGACCTATGGAACCAGCACATGGGAGTGAATGGATGTCCATGTAATAAATGTTGTCATTAGCTTGTTAGCTCTTTTGTTCTACTTGGTATTAAATTTACGTACTCCTTCTATTGGAAGAAAAGGCTTGTGCTAACAAGCAATGCTCCAAATGACTTTATGCGGCCAACATTTTCTTTTCAAATTATATTTTGTGATTCTTTAAAACTATTTTGTTTTTAATTTTCACAAAGGATTTTAACTTTCTGTGACGTAAAAAGTAGATTTCCATCGCTATGTTCATTCCATAATAGTTCCATTGGTTAAAAAGGTATGTAAATCTATGGAATTCAGTTGCTACATTCAGAAAACAAAACAGAAAACACACACTAAGAGGTCATTTACCATTTGTTATATCGCCGTTGATAGTGAAATGGCGTTGTATGCTGATGGTGGTGTTATATATTACATTACATTACATTATAGGCATTTAGCAGACGCTCTTATCCAGAGCGACTTACACAACTTTTACATAGCATTTTACATTGTATCCATTTATACAGCTGGATATATACTGAAGCAATGCAGGTTAAGTACCTTGCTCAAGGGTACAACGGCAGTGTCCTTACTCGGGAATCGAACCTGCGACCTTTCGTTTACAAGCCCAGTTCCTTACCCACTGTGCTACACTCCGTCCTTTCTATATATCTTTCTATGCTGACACCACAGATGTAGAAGTTAATTTGACAGGAACTACTAATCTGGGCCTGTATTTTCAGGTAGGCTATTAAGGAATATTGATGAAGGAAATGTACAAAAACACTGGAATTTTGTAGCAAAATCTTATGTTCAGTATGGATCTTTTCTGAATGTAGTTATCCCACAATAGTTAATATATAATGCAAATATTATAGCATATTTAATTTTTTGTTCAAGGCAAAATGTACACTTGAATATACGTTTATCAAAACGTGATCACTGTGACCTTGTGGCAATGCAAGTCAGTACTTGAATTCTGTACAACACCATTGAGTGTGTCATTACATTGAATCCCAGTGTTTAGCATAATTAGTCACTCAGCAGTCCCAAATGCATTTAAACAATACACAGCTACACCTCCCCTCCCCATGTCAGAATATGGACATATGACATATTACTGTATTGTATTCTTAATAACAAGAATTTATGTGTCTGCAACCACTTTGGTGGGTCACCATATTAGTGTGAAACTATAAAGTGTTTGAGTGTGAAACTATACCATTTCTGGAGTTACTTGTCCACAATACAGCAAGAAGTAAAGCTCACTGCATTTCATAAAATAATAATATATGATGTGAAATTAATGATGGCTGACATGAAGACATTGACAGGCACATGAAATACTTGTTCCTGTTTCAAACATATTGAGTAACAACAATGAGAGCGAGAGCATGTGTGCCTATGAATCTGTACGTGAGCTTGTATGTGTGAGCATATGTGTCTGGCTGTGTGTACCTAGCTACTGTAACTATATTGTGAAGTGTGTTTGCAGTACTACCCCCTACCCTCTCTTTAGGGTTCCCTTTTGTGCTGGTCTTTGCCCTCTACTCTTCAAAATATACAGAGGGCTGAACAAGGACCCTGCTTTGGAAAGCTCTCCCAGTGACTTTCATTCTCTGCCTGTTGCAGTGGGTGCTGAGTGTCAGGTCTTTCTGTCAGCTTTAAAACGTTTGAGTGAAGCACAGTGGACTGTTTGGCGTTTTTTTGTAGGAAACCTGATTGTGGAAGAGCAGTTAAGTTTAAATGCAGAGGAATGGGACACCCTGTTCCTCTCAGAGGAGACACAGTAGGTGGACCAGGACAGAAAGCTAGTACATGGCCTAGTCATGGTGACTCAGTGAGTGAAACTAGCTATGCCAGACATGAGAAACCACACAGCTTGATTAGACAGATGGTACAGGGAGATGTAACATATACAGTAGAAACTGCACCATTTGATAAGCCAGGCAACGACAGGAGCTTTAACAGACAAAACAAACTACACAACTGAATCAGACAGGGGAGACCCTCACAGGAGACAGGCAGGCAGACAGACTCTGGGGTGGTTAGAGAGGTCAGAGAGAGGCCAGGATAACATCTGTCTATTTAAAGTTTGTACCTACCGTGCACTGTTTTTCCCTTGTCCAAGTATTGCTGTTATCGGTAGATAAACTTTTGCCCTGTTAAGTGACCTGTAATGTACCAACTATGCGTGTGCCTGTGTATGTATGTGAGTACATGGCTAATGGCATTCGTATGCATTTCTGAGCGTGTGTGCGTGCATGCTCACGTAGGGGGGTCACCCCCAACCTTCATTTAGACTTCATTCAGACCCTGTCTCTGTCACATTTTTAAATAAAAGAAAATTGGAATAAATCCTGATTTATTGTACAGTATCCCCAAAAGTATGGGAACAGTAGAGTGAAATTTGTTATTTTTGCTATATACTTAAAGCAGTTAGATTTGAGATGTAAGAATGTGAGACAAAAGTACAGACAATCAGCTTTTATTTCAAGGTATTTACATTCATATATGTTCTACCATTTTACAAAAGCAGCCATTTTTGTGTTAAGTCCCTTCTTTTCATACTGAAGGAGTTTTTACTCTTCCAGGTTCTCCTCTTCAGGATCTATATGTGTTACCTGGCCAATGGTGCAAAAGTGGAGAGATTAAAGTGGAGTTTTAGTTGTTTTTTGTGATAATTTACTAAGAGCAGAGCAGTTGTAATAACAGTAAGATGTATGTGAATCCAGCTCTTTCATGAATAATTTACCTCATCCATTTTGTACTTAAACACCTGAGGACATCTATGTGACATGGACTTGATTAAAGTGCAAGCCGTTTGATTTGCCCCCCCATAAATAAAGATTAAATGAACGAACGATAAAGTGAACCATTTCACATGTCAGCTTGATGTCACGTGGCAACTTTACTCTTAAGCACTGGCCAGTGTTAAAAACCGTTCCTTCGTTTTTAATGCACTGAGACCAACATTTTGAGCTTGCATTCCTCTCCCTGTCTTTGAGAAGTTTTGAAAGTGTAGATGTTCAGGACCTGTAAAGTGTCTTTGTGACAGTTTTCTGTAAAAAGCGCTATACAATTAAAATTGAATTGAATTGAACCTTGGCGGCTTTAGTTTATTTTAAGACTGTCATACGATTCACGCAGGCAACATTTCTGTCAGCAGAAATAACCTTTATTTCGGTAGCCATGCTGAAGAACAGGCACTTCTTTCATGCGATCTGAACTTCACTCTGCCTGCCTCACTCAGTGAATTTATTTCTCAGTTTCTGCCATCATGAAGCCACCTGTAAGAAACAGATAAAATGTGAACAGATAGGTACATTTGAACAGTGTTCTATTTTAGATCTGATGTAGCATTTCCAGGCTGTGGCAGTGAGGCAGTGTTTTTGTTAGGTCTGTGAATGGCACTGTGTTCCCTCTTACATCGGCTCCAGTCAGAAGACAGAGCTGGGTGGCAGCAGGGGCTGGGATGCGGGGGGAGGTCTGGGGGGGGGAGATGCGGCTGCTTTTTGTCAACAGGATGCCCTCTCACCCCCCCCCCCCATCCCTTTAGCCTTAACACAGGCTTGACCTCTGTACAGCCTACTACTATTCAAAGCTGTGAGAAGTCCTTGGAGAATGCTTGTTTTAAAAGTGGGTAACTGGAGTTAAATTGGGACTCTAGGCATATGTGCAGCTGTTCCTTACAGAGCACTGTCACAGATCTAATTAGCATCTGATCTAGCCTTTGGTAGGACTGTTATGTGAAGGGGTCATGCTTGTATTCAACATACTGTAATTTGTGATTTCACTCCTCTGATTGAAATGAATACAGCCTTTATGAGATGTGACCAGCGCATTAGAGAAATTGCTTTAGCATTTTTTTTTTGTGTGTGTTTTCCATGTGCTGGAAAAAGAGGGCAGGAAGCAAGAAACTGTTTATAGAAGAAAAGGAAATATTGGAGATGGAGGTGGCTGATATTGTACTGTCACTGTCTGACTAGCAATGAAATTCTTTTAGTGCAACCCACTTGTTGGAACATCAGATGTAGGAATAACCCTGATGTTGTAATGGAAAAATTGTAGAATAAATGGTTTCTAAGAAGGAATCAGGTAATTTAATTTTATTTCATGATCATTTCATGCTTCAGGACTGCACGACACTGTGGCTAACACAAGTTCAGATGCAGCATGGTATTGGGGTTTGTGTGCTATAAATGTTTGTGTATGTAATGTGTTGCTTGTAAGAATCAAATTGGTGTGACAGTGCAAACTGTAAAATTGCACCGTCAAAGGGGAAACTAGCCATCACAAGGGGTTTGTGCACATTCCTGCAAATGTGCATGAAACTGTGTGTCGCACAAACATGCACACAAGCTGTTCATGTACTGTGGTGGTTGTTTTTTCTTCAATGAAAGCACTCTACTTTTTATTTTGAATTTGGAAAGTTGATGTTTACGCAATTGGAAATAATGAACCCTGTCAGGATGCAGTGGGCATGGTCATTCACCTTGTATTATTGTCATTTCTAATGTGTTGAATTTATTTTCTTGGTTGCATTGTTTATTGCAAACATGCCCTGGTCTTATGTAGGGCAATTTACAAAGCTTTTATTGAACATATTACACATTCACACAGGAGGATTTGAATTGAAGTGCCCTTTTCAGTGCACTGCTCAACAGAAGTGTCCCACCGGCGATTCAGACCTGCAACCCCTGGCTAGAATACCCTGTTCTCTAGGCTGCCATGCCTCACTGCTGCAGTTAGGTCAAGTGTAGATGGCTCTGTCTGTGGAAGTTGACCCAGTTTGCTAGTGATAGGTTTGGACAGGGTGATGTAATCACTATATAGACCTGTTGACCAACCATGCTTCTCTGCACAAATGCCAGGGGCTGAGCCTCAAGAGCAAAGCAGTATTTAAGTTCCTATTCATTTGGTATTGCCTTTGTAAGGTACTCTCTTAGCAATTGCAATGAGAAACGGGAATTGGAGATATGGTTTGTTGTCAATTTATTCATGTTTATCATTCAGTTTAATGCTTCACATTCGGTGGAAGATTTTATGAATATATGACTATAAATTCCAGCCTTTGCTGTTACATCATTTGCCATGACAGCATTGTTAATCATCTGTCATGACTGTGGTAAATGATAGTAAAGGGATCATTTCATTTTTTTGTGGAATCCCTTCTGTTCTAGTTCCTGATAGTACTGAATTGTATGACATTACGTCCTAGCAAGATGCTAAATATATAGGCATTAATATTTAATGAAATACAGATTTATGGATAGTAGGCTGATATATCAAGATAAAAACATTTATGTTGTCATGTTTTTTACTGTTTTGTGCTGATTCAATCCATCAGAAATAGACTTTATTTTACTCAAATATGATGCACTTCAATTTTGATTAAAAACTATTCAGTGTAAATAGTTTACATTATTGAAGTACCAAAGGATGCAAAGATTTCAGCTGTTCGGCATGGAAACATGCTGTATTCTAATGAAACTGTTCAATTTTTAAAAAATGCTTGAAAACAATGTGAAAGAAATAGCAGAAACAGGAATCTATCTCTTTTAGCAACAGGAGACGGGAGCATGCATAAAGTCAGCCCGTTGATGCCACTGTAGGAGGACGGGAGCGTTACACAATGGGACCGGAGCCCCAGTCCTCTGAGATACCTCAGGGCCTCTGGCTATGCTGCCGCTGCTGTTGTAGCGGTTAGCACAAGAGAGGCTAGATGTGGTTCAGCTGTGGGTCATTTTCACCTGACCTTAGCCAACAGCTCTATTTAAAAACATTTTGACTGAAAGGAAAATGAACACAGCATATCCCCTAGGGTTTAATCGACTTAGGTCAGAAACTCAAAAGATTAATTTATTTCCAGCATAGACCCTTTTATGAAAAGTGCGTGTGTGGTGGTTTTGTCTGTAATCCTTCACAGTTGGTTGGAAGGAAGATGCAGGTCTAAGCTTTTGGAGGTTGGCTGGTCATGGAGGCCTACCTAAGGCCAATGAAAACTTTTAGTTCACCACTGCATTGATTGGCTGTCACTTCCTGACTCACCCAGTGACATTCAGCTTCATCTTCCTTTTCTTAGATCCTAGCACTTTATGTGTGGAACACTTAAATTAGGCTAAATGCAATGCTGGTTGGCAGGACAAAGAGCCTTTATCTCTGCAGGGAGGTGGTCTCTTTTAGAGGTGCATCATATGAAAAAAATCTTGCTTCATTGTGGTCATAAAAGATTTCCACACCAAGGAGTAATGTTCATCCAGTTTTTTTTGTACTTTAAATTACACTCAGTTATAATGTAGTGGTTTTCACCTCCTCTGTTGTTGCCTAGCTTTGTTCTTGGGATGCAATCACCGGTTTGGTTATATTTCTGTTATATCACTTTCTTATTTTCGCCATAGTAGTGGTGTGTTGGTGTATCTGGACCAATCCATGGATCTGACTGAAAACATTTGCTGAGCATGATTCTGGTATGGAGAGAGAATGTCAAGATCAAAATTGCAGCTATGGCAATGTTGTTTTGAGAACTCAGAGTGGTTGCATACAAGGTTGCTGGGAATATGAACAGTTTTGATTCTGATCAAATTTCTCTCCTCTTCCATAATTATAACAGTAAATCAAACATTTATGTGGGAACATGAGATACAAGTGCTGTTTGCTTTGACCTTAACTATTTGTAATAAACTGCAGTTTTCACCCCCATGTGTACACATTAGCATTCGCTGGAATACACAGAAAACCAGCTTCTGTATTGTGTACAGTTAAAAAAGTGACATAAATTCTCTACTCAAAGTTAAGTGCAAACCACTCTCCATGTTAGCTTCAGTACATTCTCTTACTGAGCTGTCTGTTGAATGAACAAAAGTTGTTCTATCTGTTTCTACTGTTGAGAAATTGTCTTGCGCAAAAAGACTGGACAGCTTGAAGATAAGTATACATCACAGTGGCTGCTATTAGCATGTCACAACAAAGACAACTAATCACTGTCTGACAGTCCAATGACAAAATAAACAATAACGATTTATTTTAAAATAGCGTATATAATTGATAGAATAGCACTCTTGAAGAGACAAATTGATGGATGCACCGGGGCTAAGCAGTATTTGGCTCAGTGTTTTGACTGTTACTATGGAAATGTTGACATAGTTAACACACCACACCCGTCGTTTGTCTGACTCCGTCGCAGTAATGCCTTTGAATGCTTATAAGATAAATGTATATCTTTAAATCTCTGCAGTGTAAGCCTTTTGTCCTTGGCGTTTGGCCAGTGGTAACTAGTTGTAATGCGGTGCTGGGCTTTCAGATTCACTCCTGCAGGGCCTGGAGGGTGGGAATATATCCTGCCTGAAAAGGATTTTAATTCTCCCAAGTTTTTCTTCATCATTTTGTGTGTCTACGTGCAAGCCTGCATGTCTGCATGTTAAACTATATGTGTTCTTACCTCCTATGTATATCAAATGTATATATGTGTTCTGTTATATTTTACATAAACATTGATGCTGGATCCAGTCAGCTATATCAGCTAGCCTCTATAGGAAAAATAAGCACATCTGTACAAATACATAAAAATTGAGTAGCTATAAGGTTTCAGTCACGGTGTGCTTGTGGTTTTTGCAGAATGGGACTCAGTAAGTGCTGGAGGAGATTCAGAGATACAGTAATGTGTTCCACTGGGTTAGGGGGCTGAACCAGCCTGCACCTGTGTGCAATGATTACAGTTTTCCACAATTACCAAGAGTTTCAGTTAAGGGTCTGTCAATTTCTTACAACTTTTTTGTATTTGTTCAAAGTGATTAATCGCTGTCTGGGTTTTTTAAATAATGTCTTCAGTTTTAGTGCGTTTTTAGTTGGCCCTGACTTGTTTGTGTGCAATAAAGGATATCTGGGATTTTTCCAGAATGTTCTGATAACCTGCTTGCTTTAGTGTCAGTGTCCTCACTGTGAGAGACAGCCTCTGCCCCGCCCTGAGAGCTCGTTTTGAAGTCCTCCTCTCCTTCCTGTCCCAGGTGTTCCGCTTCTTCTGTGACACGTGCTCCGTGCCCATCTGCAGGGAGTGCAGCGTGGGGCACCACATGGGCCACAGCTTCATCTACCTCCAGGACGCCCTGCAGGACTCCCGCTCCATCACCATCCAGCTGCTGTCTGACGCACAGCAGGGCCGGCAGGCCATACAGGTGGGCCCGCTGCACATACACACACACACAGACAGAAACACATATATGCACGTGGACACACACACACATGCACGCATATGCATGCACATGCACACACACACATACACACACACCTGCACACACGTGCAAACATGCGCATCCCTACATTCTTGCGCACACACACACACACACCTGCTCACATGCATGTACACACGCACACATACACACACACACGTTTGCAAGAACACAGAGATGCGTAATACGGGTCTACATATTGCCACATACTAATACACATACACACACAGACAAAGACACATACTTACTGAGAGGAAATTATTACACAATAAATTCATTTGGTTCCCATATCTCATACATCAAGCTAGGGAGCCGAGACAGTTCAGGAGAGACTGCTGTGTGTAAATGGCCCTTTGTTCTGTGGAGTGTTCAGTGCAGCCTTCTCATCATGTGCGTTATTTTCCAGGTACAATGTACTGTTATAAGATAATAGAATGCACACCCCATCTATAGAGCATATGGCTTGAAAAGCAGCTGGACAACTCAGCTCTCTGTGTTATCAGCACATTACAGCCGTCACGTGTTTACCTCACAGTGTTTCTGTGAATGCAGTGTCTGAAAGACTAATTCAGTTTGTCTGCTGTGGGGAATCTTTTTTTTTTTTTTTTGGGCTGATTGGAGTGACAAAGGTGCTCCTCAAAGAATGAGAGGAAATAGAAAATTGAAGCTTGAAAAAGACGCCACCACTTGTTAATTCTAGTATACCAGTTATAGTCAGTTTGTATAAGTTCAGAGAAATGTGATTACTTGCAGTACGTCGACCTGTATTTCGCAGTTTTGCAAGCCTGGAAATTCCCTTGGTTACTTCGCTGTGCTTAATGATATAGAATATCCCTGTTCAGAAGATATTTCAATGGAAGCATTTTGCTGGACTGCATGTGTATCTGTCGAATGCTCATGCTTATTAGAGCTGGTAAGCTGGCAGACTCTGGCTCCTCCCTTTATAACTGTGTCCACATTTCAGGGGACTCTATGAAGAATTGATTTAGTGTTGGATGCTGCAAAATGGAACATTTTACTGAGCAGTGTCTGTGCACGCATTTGGAGATATATGCATTTATACAGCTGCAGGTTTACTGGCAGAGTTCAGATTGATTGCTATGCTGAAGGGTACAACTGCTCACCTGGGAACAGGACCGCTGGTAATGACCACTACGTCACTCTACTGCCCAAATAGATGCAACAAAAAATAATAATTCTAAAAAAAGGAAACGACAATGTGAAGCAGACATATGATGGGGAAGGGCTGAACAAGCAGGCTGTTAGGGAGCAGAGCAGTGTAGCGTGTGTGTATGAAGGGAGACTGTGTGTGTGTGTCTGTCTGTCTGTGTGTCTGCGTGTCTGTGTGCACGCGTGCTTGTGTATGCGTGTGTCTCTCTATGTGTTTGTGTGGTTGGAATATTCATGTGTACACAACATCGGTGTAGCTGTGTGAGAGAGAAACGACAGAAAGGAGACGTGCATTCTCTCCATAGTGGTGTAAGTTTCCAGATCTTTCCCCTCTGTTTCTCCCTCTTCAAAAGGAGAAATGAGGAGGAAAGCGCAGAAAGAGAAGCCAGAGGCATTATTGTGTGTGCAGCTTTTGTAAATCTGAATTGTGGGGTTTGAAAGGAGCTGATGAGATGGTGGCAGTTGGCACACAGGCCCCACCCCCTCCCTCTCCTGGGGGGGTTAAATTAAGAAGGGTGGGGGAGGCCGCTGGGCTAGCTGACAGTTTGTATTGTGGGGGGTGATGGGCAGAGATGGGTCATTAGTGAAGGACAGAGGAAACGTTTCTGTCGCCCTCTTTCAGAGGCTGGGAGAGGCAGGAGGGGCCATGGGGGATAATGCCCTGGAGAATAGCCTTCACATCAGCCTGTTGTCAAGGAGATAAGAGGAAGCCAGCTGTGCGCTGGCAGGGGGGTCGATTGAAAAGAATTGTAGGAATACGTCCACCTCTCATGCGTCACACCCAACCCCCAGTCAACCACACTGCCACACGAACGCACAGACACATCCCCACGCACAAACACACACACATACACACACATGCAAATACAAGCACACACACACGCATGCACGCACAAACATGCACAAACACACACACACAAGCACACAAACACACACACACGTATGCACGCATTCACACACCAAGACACATTCCCACACTCGTATGCACACCCACCCACTTGTTAAATCTTTCTAATATATGGGGGGGGGGGTAGCTCATGTTTCAGGGTACGGAACTGCATTGCATGGGTGACCGGTTTTAGACTCATGCTGTGTCTAGGTAATCCTGTTATTCCACAGGGTTAATCAGCCTTGTGCTTATGGACTTGCAAGCATACGCTGGAGTTAAACAAAGTAGAGGGCTTTGAACATAAAACGCCATTATAAATAGACCTAGTCTGCAAAAACCGCATTTCATCCCACCAAATCTCATTTACAGGAATTCAGCTCCTTTCTCCTTGGATACAATATTATCTGTTCCAACTATCTGAGAAGGGCATGTTCCAGGGGGAGAACAGCAAGATAGACTTTGTGCTGTGGACATATACACATTTCACTAAACGTGTGTATCTGTTAGCTGTAACTATAACTTTGGGTAAAATAGTTTTATGCATTTCTATGTCCATAATGGACCACTTAACTGGCCTCTGACTCCTTGGGTTTTGCCCAGCCTTTTGGTCATTTAATCATGATGTATTGTCAGTGAGGTTTTGAAATGATAGTAAGGTGCTAGTATGGCTGTCTGGCACTCTAAAACCACAGCGGATTCTTGTCAATTGTGTCTCCAGTGATGGTGCCACCGCCCACTGTAACATACCCTAACTCACTCGTTTTAAGGGTAAACAGCCACGCATGTAAACAAGTCAAAGTCGCTTCCTCTCTGAGCACATTTCCACACACTGCCACAAGTATTATCTCCTGTGACCTCTGACTCTGAATCTGCAGCCTGCCAGTGTGGTAGACCAAGCGGAGGCCTTGCCCCCTCCCCCCTTTGACTATGTCAGCCTGTTACCGTCTTAGTCACACAGCTGCTGCTGGTTCTATGTGAATGTTAAAATGATTTTCTGATACATGTTTTATGTCAACAGGATGATTCACTTGAAACTGAAATTTTACTGCTTCTTACTTGACAGGGAAGAACAGATCTGTTGGGGGCCCCCTGAAATAAGTGCTTTTAAAGTTTAAGGAAGTTGCATTTCTATCCCAGCTTTTTCCGCTGTGGTAATAGTGTCAGAGGGTTACATAATGCAGACAGCTGTGCTGCCTGTGAACAGACCGTTTCTCTCTGCTGTTTCAGCTGAGCATCGAGAAGGCCCAGGCCATCGCTGAGCAAGTGGAGATCAAAGCCAAGGTGGTGCAGTCAGAGGTGAAAGCCGTCACGCTGCGACACAAGAAGGCCCTGGAGGAGCGCGAGTGTGAGCTGCTGTGGAAGGTGAGTGCAGGACTGAATGAGCGTACTGAGTGTGTCACACTAATACCTGCCCCCAAGGAAACGCTTTTTTATGTTCCTATGTTCCTGTGTACATGCCTGTGTGTCTGTCAGTTTCAGCGGATCTATTCTCTTGGCATAGCATACAGATAGATGTGCACCGTCTAGCTCCAGTACAATTTATTTTTATAAGGGTACTTCAGTGGTGTCTGTGAAATGACTGTGTGTGCAGGCTCTAATAGATAAGTGCATTTAATAACAAAATTAAGCAAAGGAAGTCTTTGTCACAGTTCGCACTGCAGTGTTCTTTTTATTAGCAAAGGGGGAGAGGGATGGTCTGTTAAAGGATATTTTTTAAATTATTTATTTATTTATTTATTTTATTTTTTTAAGTCTTCTGTCTAGCGACATACTCTAAACACAGATTGTTTTATTTGAAAAGGGATTAAATTAGAAAACATAAACATTAAATAAAAAATGCCAAGCCTGTGTATAGAATCTGTTCCTGGTAAGTGGAATATAATCTTTTTGGTATATCCATTTACGTGGACCCTCCTATGTTAAGCCCTGAATTAAGGTTATATTTCTGTTACTGGAATTTGAACAATACCTTCTTTCATGTGGTACTTAATGAGGGTCAGATGGAAATGGCAGTGGGCAAATGGTCACCCTCCATCTTGCTGAAACCACACAGTGAGTCCAGTGATTCCACTGGTGTCACAGTGGGGAGACTCTCTCTGCCCCAGGCAGCTTACTATTGACATGCCACCCTGTAACTACTCCTGTCTAGTGCCTCAACCCAAGCAGAACTGTGATTGATTAGCACTTGATTTGGCAACCTACAGGCAGACCAGGTTTCTCCTGTAAGTTAATGTGCTTCTTACCCAGGTGTCGTCGACTTTGTGTCTGTAGTGCAGATAAAAGCTTATGTTTTCCGGACCGTTCTTTATTGATGCCTCTCCCATTCCCTGATCAGGTGGAAAAGATTCGGCAGGTGAAGGCCAAGGCCCTGTACCTGCAGGTGGAGAAGCTACACCTGAACCTGAGCAAGCTGGACAGCACCATCACCACGGTGCAGCAGGCTCTTGAGGAGGGCCACGGCATGGAGATCCTGCTGGCCCGCGAGCGCATGCTCACCCAGATCCAGGACCTGAAGGCCCTGCGGGGGCTTCTGCAGCCCCAGGAGGATGACCGCATCATGTTCACCCCCCCGGACCAGGCCCTCCTCATCGGCATCAACTCCATGGGCCTCATCAGCAGCGGAGCCTTTGCTCCCATCACCAAGGCTACTGGCGAAGGCCTGAAGAGGGCGCTGCAGGGCAAGGTGGCCTCCTTCACCGTGGTGGGCTACGACCACGACGGGGAGCTCCGGCTGTCGGGTGGGGATGGGGTCTCGGCCGTGGTGATGAGCCCAGACGGGACCCTGTCTGTCGCCGACGTGACGGATCACCAGAACGGCTCGTACGGCGTGAGCTACCTGCCCAAAATGGAGGGAGAGCACCTGGTCTCCGTGCTCCTCTGCAGCCAGCACATCGAGGGCAGCCCCTTCAAAGTGCTGGTGAAGTCAGGCCGCAGCTATGGGGCCATTGGGCTGCCCGTGGCCTCCTTCAGTGGGGAGGGTGATGGGGATGGCCAGCTGTGCCGGCCCTGGGGTATCTGTGTGGATCGGGAGGGCTACGTGGTGGTGGCAGATCGCAGCAACAACCGCGTTCAGATCTTCAAGCCCTGCGGAACTTTCCACCACAAGTTTGGCACCCTGGGGTCTCGCCCCGGCCAGTTCGACCGGCCTGCAGGCGTGGCCTGCGACTCTCAGAGGAGGATCATTGTGGCCGACAAGGACAATCATCGCATACAGGTGTTCACCTTCGAGGGCCAGTTCCTGATGAAGTTCGGAGAAAAGGGTTCCAAGAACGGGCAGTTTAACTACCCCTGGGATGTGGCCGTCAACTCGGACGGCAAGATCCTGGTCTCGGACACCCGCAACCACCGCGTCCAGCTCTTTGGCCCAGACGGCACGTTCCTGAACAAGTATGGATTCGAGGGGGCACTCTGGAAGCATTTTGACTCCCCCAGGGGTGTGGCCTTCAATCAGGAGGGCCACCTAGTGGTGACGGACTTCAATAACCACCGGCTGTTGGTAATCCGCCCGGACTGTCAGTCTGCCCGCTTCCTGGGTTCGGAGGGCACAGGGAATGGGCAGTTTCTTCGTCCGCAGGGGGTCGTCGTGGATCAGGAGGACCGCATCATCGTCGCCGACTCCCGAAACCACCGCATTCAGGTGTTTGAGCCCAATGGCAACTTTTTATGCAAGTTTGGGACCCAGGGAAACGGATTTGGGCAGATGGACCGTCCGTCGGGGATCGCCATTACTCCGGACGGAATGATCATCGCCGTCGACTTCGGCAACAACCGAATCCTTGTGTTCTGAACCCACAACACCACTCTTTTTGTTTGGAAAAATAAATCTGAAGTAGGGGAGAAAGCATTACAACAGGAAAAAGGGATTTTAAGGTACACATTGGAAAAATCAGCCATTGCTTCTGGTGAGAGTGTCCAAAGTTTGAGAGAATCATTTTTGGTCATTCTTTTCTCGTGTTGATCCCTCTAACTCATCATATTTCTGGATTTTCACAGGCTGTGTGTGATCAAATATAGTTCTGTGTATCCATCAGTAACCTGCTAGACAAAACACTCTCAATGTCCATGTGTACCTTAAAATCTTTTTTGCTGAATCGTCTCAGGGAATTTTTTTGCATTCTTGAAAGAGTTTATTCTCTGCATCTACCTCATCTAACTCATTTGAATGTACTTTGTGTTTGTTGTGCAAAGATTTAGTCCGTAAAAAATTTTATAAAGAAGAAAGTAAAATGTCTACCTCAGTTCTTTTTTATTTAAGAGAAAAAAGAAAATGGTTTGGTTTATATTTGCACAGCTCGCACAACTTTTCTACATTGTTACTGTGCACATGAAGCAATTTAAAAACCTCTATATTGCTGACAATGTTCAGACACAAGGCCACATGTTTAGGACAGAATGAGTGTAGAAATTTTGATTAACCTACTATTTTGGTGCGTGTTGTTCATTGATATTTTATTATAAATAGGTCTCCATTTACTTTATAACTTGACATAACTCTCAGACATTTGTATACAAATGTTATTTACTGGAAACTGCAGCTCTGTTCAACCCACGTCATACTTTACTACTGGTACTGGTACTAATACAGTATTGCAGTAGAAATAAGACGATTAATTAACAGGCAGTATAAACGGTTAACTCCGGTTAACGGTCTTCACACAGCTTTAAAAAAACCATTTTGTTAATTACAGTGTTTTAATCTTATCGTTTATCTTGAGTATGACCCTCATATAAAGACAAGCCTTTAAAGAATATGATTGGCATTACCAATGTCATTGATAAAGTAGTACAAATAGTGTAAACCCCAAAGAATGCGCCTTCTCTCTGTTTGCAGCGCACCTTACTAGAGAGAATGAATGACTTTCACAAAGAAACAGATGTTTCTTTTAACTGTCTTTCTGGAAACTTGCCAAAAATGTTTTATTTGGTGAGGAGGATTATTGTTGTATGAAGATTTCCTCAGGTTGCCTGAATGAACCAGTATCTAGAGCACAAGGGTGCATTTGCCAACATGTAGTTCTCAAGACTGCCGAAAGAACAGCCAGCAGGCTTACACATGTAATGGGCTGTGGGAGATTTTTGGATTTAATCCGAACCTTGTAGCACTGTGGAGTACATTTATATTTATTGATTTCCTTTAAAGTCTAGAAAGACCAGGCCTATAATGGTAGTCTGGCTCAAGGAAAATACCAAAGTTAGAATAGCAGCACAAACTACTTCTTAAGGCTGGCTGATCAACTTTTTAACTTTTGTCTTTTTAAAATAACTGTTGACTGTTTGGTCGTGCCCCCCGACTCCCACCAGAGAAGTACTTTTGATCAGTTGAGCAGAGACATGAATTGTTTGTTCATGTCTTAATCATTAGAAGTATGAAAGTAGAAGTATACTTTTGAAACGGGACATTAATTTATTTTTAGTCAGTTGGAATTTGGATATGGTTAGTCCAGTTAAAATAAGAATCATAGCATAAAATAAAAATAAGAAACATGGCACTCACATGGATTTTGCAAGAATTTCTCGGCCCTGCATTGATCTGTGTGCCTTTTTCTCTTTAGTCAGAAATTTTGTCCTGTCTGGCTCATTTAGGTTTGTGTTTGCTGTTGATTTAAGTAAGCAAGCAGGAATTTAAGTCATTATCTTTGTTATGTTAAATATATTTTCTGTTTGTTTTTCATTTCCAGAAGGGTTCAGGTTGTGCACTGTAAATGGTTTATTTCAGGTGGTTTTACGTCATGTTAAACACTGACGGCACTAAATGATTACAATTTCACTGGCTGCTTCTGCACCACAGCGCTTTAAGACCCTGGATTAAGATTTCTTAGGTTTGAGCTAACTAAAGTTTTTGTGGAGTGGAAAGAAGGAAGAGTTTTCCCCTTTATAATTTAGCTTTAAATCCTAATTTACTGAAAGCCCGTCTTCGGACAAGGCATTTTCTTGAAGTGTTTTAGCTGACTTGGCTGTCCTTCTTTGGCCTGTCACACAGGTTTCGAACAGTTATGGTCCAGAAATGTTGGAAGGCCTGGATTTGTTTAATCTGAAACCAGCTATGCAGGATCTGCCATTCTTCATGTCTGAACTCTGTATGTGGAAATACCTACATTGGCGAGTAGCAGGAAAGCAGGTCATACTCACCTGGCCACACCAGGCATGCTGCATGGAGCGCAGTGACTTATTGGCATGCAAACACTTAAGTGTAATTGGAGGAACTGCCCTTCAAATTACTACAGGGGGTGGGTTCAGACGTTTGTGCTCATTGTTGTGCCTTTTATTGTGGAAGGAGGATAATGAGTAAGGGTTTTTCAGTGCAGTTCTCATCATAGTGGAAATGGTGAGGGCTGGATGGTCAGAGTTTCTGAGATCAGGTTATGTGACTGAGTTGGAGAAGTGAGCTAGTTATGAGAGGATTGGTTGATGATTACTATATGGCTTTGAGCACCTTCTTGGTGTCCTCCTATTAGGCTAGATCGAAGTCTCATCAAACAGTAAAGTATCTCAGCATCTTTTTCTGCTTCACTGACCCTACTTCATCTTAAGCACAATGGCATCTCATTGGAATGAATGTATAAATGTGGATCTGGCATTGATGCAATGAGAACAGTAAAATACTTTTGAAGTTCAGTCAGGAGACTTTTGAATCAAGTAAAGGATGTTTGACACCTATTTACCAAGTAAGTAGCACATTGTGGAATTGTGATGAAGCAATACAGAACACAGAAGCCCACTGATTCAAACAGACTATCTGAAACAAGGGTTCTGAACCCTGGTCCTGGTGGAGTGCTGGGTCTGCTGGTCTTATTACATGACACTCAAGGTATCGTTAAAGCAGGTTACTACAGTTAATTCAGTTCAGCTGGCTTACTGGGCCTGAATTGGTTGCTGATTTTAAGAGGAAAAGAAAAACCACCAGACCCTGTGGCTCTCCAGGATCAGTGTTTAGAACCTTTAATCCTGACTGGCACGATCCTTCTTGTTTCAGTATTCACATACATGTTAGCTCTGCTTTCATCTTGTGAAATTTGAGATCATTAGGTCTTCACTCTATGAGAGGTAAAAAAAAAAAAAAAAGTATCTCAATTAACAGCATTTGTAGAAAAATATGGCTGTAAAAAAAGTATGTTGTGCGTGGCTTTGAATATTAGTGTCTTCTCCCTTAGATAGATGGCTTTACATGGCCCAGGCTGCATTTAGCATGTGCCTTAACACTGCTGCAGCTGGATGCAGGTGGCTTTAACTCAACACTGATGCAGTGCAGCATGCATGGCTACACTTGCAAGAATCTTTTTAGTCTTAAGATAAGCCTGACCTTTTTAAGCACGTGCTTAATCAGTGTACTACCCTTAAAACACTTCTTTAAATTAAACTGACCACCATTACTTAAGGGCATTTAGGAAGTTGTAGCTGCTTGGTGTTTTATCAGTGTTGAATGTGTAGCTGTCATAGTGACATTATTTGGGAGTGTATAGTGTTGATCTGATCTCATAATGTTAACTAGTCGAAGAGAAAACCAAAATGATTTAGAAATTTGCTGCTTTCTCTCCTTGACTTGAGCAGATAATGTAAAATTCTGTATTAAGAGATGACTCATCATTAGACCTTAGAACAGCCAGCTTTGTCTTAATAAAGCCCAATGCCACTATAATGGCTTTTGAGTACATCGGTCAAGCTGAGTATCACTCTGAAAATGTAATTTAGAAGCCGTGTACAGGTGACTTGGCCAGCAGAGCTGTGTGTTATTCTGATTATTTTCTTTCCTGTCATATGGGTTTAATACCCACCCCCTTGTTCTTTTTCCTTTTATGGATAAAAAGATGAGTAAAGTATACCAGCTCATACTTGCATGGTCTTAGACCCTTTTTAATGATTGTATCATCTTAAAAATCTATATAAATAAAAAAAAGAAAAACTCAGGTAGCTTTCCAGAGCTTTGATTTGAAGCTCAATCAGTTAAATGTTTGTGTCCTGTAGTAACATAAGTAATTCTTCTGTTATTTCTTTGTCCATATATACCTCTTGATGAAACAAAAGAGAATTGTTTTGTAAAATTGTGTTCAGTCTCACTTTCTCCAGATTACCTCTGTTCAATTTATGAATATACAAAAGATTGTGACAGCCATGGAACTAACAGCTGTATTGTTTTTGAACCTGGATTAAATGTTCTCTTTTTTTGTCATACCACTAGACAGCCAAGAGCAGATCATCTGGGTAGGAAGCTTTTTGATTGCGGTGACAAAAACAGTCCTCCTGACCGTCCATCCAAAGATAGATGCAGGCAAACCTGCTATGAAGGGGGAGTTTAAAATGTTTAAAGACTCGAGATTTGATAAATCTACTTTATTACACTGTATTATCCTTAAAGGTAGGCTTTAAGTCTGGTAGCTATTTGGTACCGCCCCTTCCTAGCCCCTAGTAATCTGGAAAAACATTTCCCAGAATGCACCTCTGACCTCTTGGCTGTTGGTGGTGTGTTTCAGGTAAACAGAAATCCACTGAATGTATCCTCATGACAGTCCACAGAGAGGCTGTCCTGTGACCGCCTGTGTTTAGCTGACTGTGTCCTTGCCTCCCAGGAGGTCTGCACCCAGGCTGGGAGGTTAGATATTTTTAAGAGAGGGGGGTGCTGGAAGTGTTCTCAGAGGGCACAGTCCAGTTCCCCCAAGTCCCCTCCCAGCTTCCTCTCAGGGCTGACTGGAAGCAAAGGTCTCAGATTCACTCTGAATCAGGTGAAGGAGAATAATGTATGTTGGTTGTCTGCAACCATCTCCTGCTGTCTTTGTGGACTTTAAACATTTTCTATGCAGTTTTTTATGTCCTTTGTTTACACATAAATAAAGTTGTATTTCTCGGATCCTGTAAGAGTGCTTTGAGTTTATGCATGTTTTCTTTCTCTCTCTCTCTCTCTCACACACACACACACACACACACACACACATGTGAATGTACACATTTTTATTAGTAAAGATGGCAGTGTAGCACAGTGGGTAAGGAACTGGGCTTGTAACCCTTGAGGAAGGTACTTAACCTGAATTGCTTCAGTATATATCCAGCTGTATAAATGGATGCAGTGTAAATGCTATGTATAAAAAGTTGTGTAAGTCGCTCTGGATAAGAGCGTCTGCTAAATGCCTGTATTAGTACAAGTATAGCATTCCTGAATTGCTGTCCATTTCTGTTTTTGGAGAAATTAATTGTATTTGAATATGTTGCAATTAGTATCTATTATTTTACAATTTTGTAAAGTGGCATTGTTGTATCTAAAAACACCGTAGAATGGTATTACTTACTAGTTTTTTCAACATAAATTATCATAAATGTGGACTCAAAACATGTCCCCACAAGATTGTTTACACTGAGACCGTTCCAGTTTCAGTGTCAACAACCCCAACCCCCACCTCCGACCTCCTGCAAGGGAGTGCCCTGCCCCATCAGACTGGAATAATACACGCCATTGTCCAGGCATACCACTGGTCCGAAGGGCAAAAGGTCATCTGAGAAGGCCAACAGGTCACCGCTTGAGATTAAAGGAGAAAACATGGTCCAGAGTGGACATTCTGACTATGCATTTCAAAGATGTGACTGAGTGCGACTAGAATATACTGGTAAAGGTTCCAACAAATGTGTATGCAGCCAGTGGAATGGAGTTTATTCTAAAATTACTAAAATAAATATACTAAAATGTATTCAATTCAGTTCACAGGACTAGCATTTATGCTTTGCTATTCTAGGGACCCTGTGCACTTGCAGGGTTAAAAGTGTATTGAGTACTGAGCTGGATTCTGTCCTTTTATCACTTAGCTGCAAGAAATGTGCGGTTAGTGGTCTTTGTGCTCATAATAATTGGAAAAGAAATGTTTCATTTGAATTTGATAATATACTTTCCTTAACATTAATTAGTTTAGGGTATAAAACAGTATTTCAAATAGTACATTTAGCTTGAGACAAGTTAAGACAACTGCTTGTTAATCATTTTAGGCTTTGTAACTGCAATAATGAGAATTCTTGTTTATTGGAAAGTGCAATTTTTAGTATTTACACACTACAAAGGGCTTAACACAGATAACTGCCAAATGTCATCTGCCGACATGTTTTCAAGTGCTCAAAAAATCCAATCACTTAATTTTATTTAGATAAATAAGTGTACACAGCATTCACCAGCAGGCCTGACTAGGAATTGGTATAAAGGGCTGCATTAATATAGCATTTTAAATGTATTTTAGTGTCTGCCAATATTTATCTTTGACTGAGGTGATTTTTTTTGTACCATGGCTGAGATCTGGAATCCTAAGTTCAGGCGCTCTCTGAATGTGCAGAAAACACACAGAAGTAGCCTGTGGCTCCAGCCTGGTCTCTCCGGAATGCAGCTGAGCCAGGAGCTGTGGCGTCAGCTTCAATCCGTCCGGCCCTGAGTCTGCGGAGTCTCTGGTCAGCCTTTGTTCCCTGTGTGGTCCCACTGCCTCTCAGTGGAGTGGTCAGTCAGCTTTCCCAGGACAGACGGTCTTCTCTAATGCTAAATTCCTCACACACGCACACGCTTCACAAACACACGCGCGCACGCACACTCCTAAGCCACTGTCTAACATTCCTCTAAGGTGTAAGTGGTAAAATCAGAGCAGCTTTATTTTTATATATTTTGGTTTCAAAATGCAGGAATTACAGCCCTTTGTATACATAATCCCCCCATTTCAGGACACCAAAATAGTTGGACAAATGGATTCTCAGGTGTTTCTGATTAGTTAGATTTTTTCAGTAGCTTCTTTACTGCAAGTATACTGTAAGAGAGCTTTCAGTTTGTCTCAGTTCTAGGCTTTTGATTCATTTTGGAGTCCATTATTGAGGTTTGTCAACATGAGGACCAGAGTTGTGCCACTGAAAGCCAAGGAAGCCATTATGATGCAGAGAAATAAAAAAAGGTCAGAGAGGCCAAGCCTTAGGCTTACCAAAATCAGCTGTTCGAAACATCATTAAGAAATAGAGCACTGGTAAGCTCACTAATTGCAAAGGGCCTGGTAGGCTAAGGAAGACCTCTACAGTCGATGAAGTGTTTTTTTTTTAACGGTTCAGTCTGCGAAAGTAACTCGAATGACTTCAAAATTAACTTTCATGTACTGCCTCAAACATACCGATTCATTTTAAAGAATCGAACTTCCCAACACTAGTTACTCACGTTTCCATAGCACAGAGCTCCATGACTTCGATTGGATTTCCATTAAGGGCCCAGCACTAGTTTTGGACTCTTTTACCCTAATCCCCCCCCATCTCTTTCAGGGCACGTCTCTGCTCCCTGTAACTGAGAGGGTCGCTGGGGAGCCTCCTGATCGTCCCACGGGCCCTGACTTCCTGGATGGCGGATGAACCGCCGCGTGGCTCGGTTTTAAATTCCTCTGCTTCTAAAATATCCTCAATGCTGCCAAGGTGATGGAGCTTCCCACTGTGAGGTGGAGGGGGATGGGTGGGGGTGGGGGGTGACTGACTCACGCTGTCAGCTCGGGAGATCGCCCAGGGACTCACATGCTCCAGTAACCTCGGGCTCAGCACAGGAAACCGTGTTCATTCAGACACATCATGCAGAACTCCATCTATTTCTTTTTCATTTTTCACAATAGAGTAGGGAAAAGATTTATGCCACAATGATAGTCTATAACTCTCAGGTAGTTTCATCATTTTTCATTCACAAACTTTGTGATCTAGATATATCCACAAGAATTACCTTTAAAAACAGTGACACAAAAGCATGTTATGTGTAAATAAATTTTTATTTTTGATTTTGAGTCACCAGAAAGCTCAGGGAAAGGGGAGTACTACAATCTGTGGGAGGAGCAAGGCCTGCTCCTCCTGGAATTTTCCGGATTTAAAACAAAGAAAAAACCACAATCCTCTGCCATGCAGCTGAGGTCACTGAAGAACCTCTCTGTCTTTTTAGTGGGATGGGTGTTAAGTGACGTGTGAGGAAAAGGTGCCACTGGAAACTGGTGGCGTTTGGCTAAATGTTTCCATGCAGCACTGATCCTGAATCAGTATCCACCTTCAACACATCCTGTCTGAGGTCTGGACTGGTCGTTGGGAGAGCTGGTCCAGGATCATTTCCGTTGAACCTGCGTGAAGGACGAGGGCATCTGGATGGGCTGCACGGGCTGGAAGGCGGCTGGTTTCTTCCGCACGTCAGGAGACGACGACTTTCCCCAGGGGAGGAGCTGATTCCTCTTTATGATCTGCAGGGCTAAGGGTGTGTTTCCTGAGGGTTGGGGGGTGGGGAGGGAGGGAGAGAGGGCTAATTTATAAACAATGACTGACGCTCGGATCACCTTCTCACAAAGATACAAAATGCATAAAATAAAAAATGATATATATGTACAAATTGAAAAATGTATAAATGATATACATATGCAAAAGCCTCACCGTTCTGCAGCTCCAGGTACACACCCAGCAATATGGCTTCAGGGGGGATTTCCTTCGTCTGAACCATGGAAGCAGCCTGGACCAATCAAGTCGAGCGTTAGAGCAAGAACACCTCCACACCATTAAGCAAAATTCCTCACACAACAGCACACAGCTTTGTTAATTACGAGCAGTGCACTGATCTGTACGGTGACGGTATTCTCTGGGATGGCCCTGTATGAAGAGCGGTATGGATCTGAGCGGAACCCCCATGACCCGGCCCGTGCGCGCGTACCTGGTGCAGACACTTGCGGGCCTTCTCGTACTCGCTCCTCAGGCAGTAGGCACTGCCCAGGTTAAACAGCATCATGGCGCGGGCGGAGCTCACCGTGCTGGGGTAACACACGGGGGTCGGCTTCCCCGCTGCAGGAACACACACACACACACACACACGTGCATCGCACAGATACACACGCGTCACGCAAACGCACTCGCATGTTACACGAACGAGCGTACGCACAGATCACACAAAAACCAAGACAAGTGCGCAAGAGCGGAACGCATTATGACGCATCCACAGTAAAGCTGGAAAATGGTATGGAGGACATGTTTCGCATACTGGCCATCAAGTACAAAAAAACATGCACTAAACAGTACACTGTATGCTTAGTAGACAGAACAAACTTTGAGGACACGGTAGTTAGGACACAGTCAGCACGCATGCACACACACAGCTGCTTAAGGGCAGTGACTCACAGGACTCCACTGGCTCCAGGTCCCCTTTGTCAGACCCTGTAAAGCAACAGGTATGATCAGAGCTGCAAACTAACAGTATATAACTATTTTACCACGTGCACTAAACAGAGCCCCTCCATAATTATGAAAAATGCAAATACATTCTTACTAATTGTGAAGAGTTAAAACAGTACATAAAGCAATCGCTTAATAGTTTTCCCAAACTATTTCTGAATGATCTGAGAGAAGGAATAGAGAGAGAGAGGCAGAGGGGGAGAGAGGGAGGGAGCAGAAGAGAGACGGGGTTTGGAAGGAGAAGCGGCTGGGGCTGATGCAGAAGGTGGGCAGGTTACCTGGGTCCAGCTCGCTGGATGACACCCCCAGGGACACATCGCTCACGTTCTCTGGGTTCAGGTGTGCGATGGCATCTGAGATCCGGTCCAGAGAGATCAGCGCCTCGGCAGCGTACAGGTGCCCCAGGAACCTGCCGCCGCACAGACAAGCGGTCACGGTCACAGGCGCGAACACGGTCACAGGCGCAAACACGGTCACAGGCGCAAACACGGTCACAGGCGCGAACACGGTCACGCGAGCGCACGCAGACCGGCAAGGTCACAGGCATGACTACACTGCTACGCTGCTCTGTGTTGGCTGTGCAAGCTGCGGGTTTGCAAGGCCCTGCATTACGGGGTCTGTGAAAGAGACCTTGTGAGAGAGACCCTGTGCAAGAGGCTCTGCGTAAGAGGCTCTGTGTAAGAGGCCCTGTGTGAGAGGCCCTGCGTAAGAGGCCCTGCGTAAGAGGCTCTGTGTAAGAGACTCTGTGTTTGAGGCCCTGTGTAAGAGACTCTGTGTAAGAGACTCTGTGTAAGAGACTCTGTGTTTGAGGCCCTGTGTAAGAGACTCTGTGTATGAGGGCCTGTGTAAGAGACTCTGTGTAAGAGACTCTGTGTTTGAGGCCCTGTGTAAGAGACTCTGTGTAAGAGACTCTGTGTAAGAGACTCTGTGTAAGAGACTCTGTGTTTGAGGCCCTGTGTAAGAGACTCTGTGTATGAGGGCCTGTGTAAGAGGCTCTGCGTAAGAGGCCCTGTGTATGAGGGCCTGTGAAAGCAGCCATATATTTACAAAATAAATATATTTGTTACATTAATAAAATAAACACAATCTCACAGACAGACATGGAGAAAGAGAGAGGGATCATACTTAAGGGACCCGGACAGTTTGCTTTGGTGAAGGAGTTTCTCTGCGTGGTTGAGGGCCATCAGGTTGTCTCCCAGTGCCAGGGCTACGTAAGCACTACAGGCCAGGATAGAGCACCTAGAGTTACAGCAGAGGAGTCAGAGTCACAAACCTCGTGATACAAGAGAGGTATCACAGTCACACACCTGGAGTTACAGCACAGAGGAGGCAAAGAGAACCAAGAGTTACAGCAGAGGAGTCACAGAGAACCTAGAGTTACAGCACAGAGGCGTTACAGAGAACCTAGAGTTACAGCACAGATGAGTCACAGAGAACCTAGAGTTACAGCACAGAGGAGTCACAGAGAACCTAGAGTTACAGCACAGATGAGTTACAGAGAACCTAGTGTTAAAGCACAGATGAGTCAAAGAGAACCTAGAGTTACAGCAGAGGAGTCACAGAGAACCTAGAGTTACAGCACAGAGGAGTCACAGAGAACCTAGAGTTACAGCACAGATGAGTCACAGAGAACCTAGAGTTACAGCACAGAGGAGTCACAGAGAACCTTGAGTTACAGCACAGAGGAGTCACAGAGAACCTTGAGTTACAGCACATAAGGCTGTATATAAACCTCAGGCAAGCAGGAAGACGTTTCTCCTGCAGGTGTTTTACAGAGAGCAGGACAGGAGGGCCTTACCTCAGGTTGTCCACTTCCTGCTTCCTGAGGGGGGAGGAAGGGGCGGCAGGAATCAGCTTGTCCCCGTCAGAGCCTTTCCCACTGTCACACACAAAGGGACACAATCAGGACCACATTAAAAACATGACAACTACGTCTGTGTGTGTGTGTGTGTGTGTCTGTCTGTATGTGTGCTTGTCCGTGTGTGTGTGTGTGTATGCATGCGTGTCTGTCTGTCTGTCTGTATGTATGCTTGTCTGTGTGTGTTTGTGTCTGAGTGCGTGTGTGTCTGTCTGTCTGTGTGTGTGTGTGTGCATACACAGCCTGACATAGGTACACGGCCAACCAGCCTCTAAATGCAGCAAGTACTTCAGTCAATCTTTCCAGTGATTTAGGTTCTCTTGAACATTCAAGTAAAGCAGGAACTCTATACACTACACCCTGTCCATAGCACTCAGAGCTCAACAAAACAGGACAAAAATGCAGAATATCCAATATAGCTGACCTCAATTAGTGCTACAAGCCTGTAATCAACATGTCAAACAAGCATAATCGGTTTGTGAATGAAATAAGGAACTTGTCCTAAAAAGTTGCGAAACCCAAAACTAACCCAAACCTGATCTAAAGCTTCGTTCAAGTGGGTTGGCCCATCAAGGCTAACATTTCAGATTTGTGTGGATGTGCAACTGAAACTAATTTCATTGAGATAACTAGTAATGTTTAAAGTGTATCTATAAAACTTTGACATGACAGCCTATCCCTTAGGCACCAAGATGAAAGCATGAATTAGCTAGCAGTACAAGACCGACAATACTGTGCCTTTATTTTAGAAAGCATTCATTAGAAACCACTGCCAAAGAAAGCACTTCTAAACTACAATCTATCCCTACAGAACATTACAATTTCATGTCTTGACTTTAAACCTGCGGGATAGTTCTTTTTGTTTGTTTGTTTGTTTGCGTGCGTGCGGCTGACCTGCAGGCCTCGCTGTTCTCGCTGCCGCTCTCCGTGCTGCCGGACAGGCTGGAGCTCTTGGAGCCGGAGTCGCTCTTCGCCTCCTGCTGCAGCTCCGGCAAGAGGAGCAGCGCGTTCCGCAGGCAGATGGCAGCAAACTCCATACTGGCCACAGGGATGGCCGCAGACTGCCCGTCACTACAGCGAGGACCCCGCCGCGCCCACCAGCCACATCAGTTACAACGGCGACGTTTCACTCATCTTTCCACTGTAAAACTCACTCACGCCCCCTTCTGGCAGACCCTATTCACTTCAGCGCAGGACTAACATCTGTCATAAACTCCAGGGTGTCCCATTACTCTTCACTCCTCACCTCCTTTCCTCCACTCCCCCACTACCACTCGTCTCCGACCCAGAAGTACGTGGAGGACAGGAAGGGAGGAGACAAGTGGAGGAAAGGAGAGAGTGAGGAGGCATTAAGAAAACTGGGACAGCTTATCTACTTCTCCGACATCAAAGTCAACGTCGACTATTGATAAAACAGCCTTATCATAAGCGTTATTTTTTTGCCAAGCCCACAAATAGTCCGACAGCCAATCACATATTTGTACATATGGTCAGACCATTTAAAGCATCAAAATAGCTTGTAAGTTTAAAGTACCCAACAAGTAGTTGCATTCACAGTAGCCTGTACAAACACATTGTGGTTAGCATTGAGACACTAATATGTAATCAGAAAGATTAACATCTCATAGTATATAAAATTTATTGTAATTCCAGAATCCCGATTTTCCTAATGTCTGAATCTCATACAGTATGCTGTGACAGCCTACATTCTATTGCCAGTTCATTGCATCTGACAGAAACATTTCCGTACATTAGTGAAATGAATTTCGCTTCATAGATATTCTTTTCCAGTGTTCAGTGTTCATATTGGAAAAAACAAATATTTTGCTGAAATCTAATCTTTTGGTAATAACTACGTCCTTTGGAAATGGTTGGTTGTGTAAATGTATCCATGCATATTCACATAGTGAAATAATGGAGATGCACCCCAGGCTGTCACAGAAGCTCACCCGCTCTGTCCATTCACAAACATACCCTTTAACTGACAACACCTGGCATGAGACACTGCTCTGAAAGCAGTGGTTATGATTCAAATGAACCTGTCAGAAAGTTCACTTCAAGCCAAGACTAAACCTGGCAACTGACAAGTTCAGTCAGTTTCAGAATATTACTGCACATGTTGTAATGCAGCACCACCTGCTGGTCAGGAGAAAGGCAAATAAATTGAGGCTACATTTATATTTTTTAAAAACCTGAAAACATTTCTTAATGTAACACTGGATAAAAATGTAACACAGAGCAGAGACCAGGGGCATCGACTGTTTTCCTGACCTGTACACTGTGTTCTGTGTGGACTGAGAGGCCAGGACAATCTTGCGATGGTAGCCTTGACCCACGATGGACTGGACTATGCCCTTTTTACTGGGCAGACCTTTGGTCTCCTGCTCCGAGCTCTGAATAGACCACAGAAGGGGGGGTGGGGTGACAGAAAAAAAGAGGGGGATTACAGGGAGGAGAGGGAGGAGTGAAGGAGAGAGGGGAAAGGAGGGAGAAGATGATGAAAAAAGTTGAGGGACAAACCAAGAAACACAAACCACAAATATCTCTTCCACCCTTCTTTTACTCATAACAGTATTACGGGCTAAAGGTACCATTTCATTTATATTATGAATACTAGTGTCATTAAGTTACATTTAACACATGAACTGATTCACCAGAGTGAATGGACACACTCCATATCTTCACTTACCCCCCTATTGGCAGAGATGCAGCACTCTGCCAGCCTCAGCCACAGGCGCGGGTTCGAGTGGTACACCTGCACAGCCTCCATCAGGCACTCGAATGCCGCCAGGGGGCGCCCTAGATGCAGCAGCTGGATCCCGCAGTTATAGAGCAGCTCATAGCGCTTGTTAGCCAAGAGGGCACACATGGGGACGCCAGAGAATGACTTTGCTGCAATGACACACACGGCGGAGAGGAAAGTGTGACGCTGAGCATCGTAAACGTACAGCAGGACCTCAGATACCAAACCTTTGCAAACGGGGGTGGGTCAGAATTCTGAGATTTCCACAACATTCAATAACATTTAATTTCATTGCAATTTAATTAATTTGGCGTTTAGTAATTTTTTGTACTTCCATCCCTCGTAACCAGGGGGCGACACTTACTCTGGCCATTGCCACCGTGCCCGATCTGTGCACACGTGTGGTCATTTTCCTGCAGAGCCTTCTTAAAGTAGAAAATGCCCAGATTGTGCTTCCCCATCGCAAAGTGTATGCAGCCCAGGTTGTTCCAAAACATACAGCGAACACATTCCCCTAGGAACAGGGGAAAAAAAAATCTTACCACATCATGGGAATTATAATATTACAATAAAGATAAAATAAAAACATTTCATAAAAAACTAAATCATCTGTGCTTTAGAACTTACTGTTGAGCTGAATAACATGTAATGGGACAAGAGGCACTGTATTAGACTTAGGGCTTTGAAGAGGATCATGGTCCAGTATTAAGACACAAAGAGGGACAAAGCATAGTTACCCGTCTTCAGAGGTCCAGGGTGCTCTGCGATGTTGGAGCTGTTTAACAGTTTCACAGCTTTCCTGTAGTTTCCTCTGAGATATTCAAAGTTACTCTTCAGGAAGAGGGACGGAGCGGACTAGGGAGGAGGATACAAATAGTCATATTTACACACCTGCCTCCAGATGAGAATGCTGCTGTTAAAGGCATAGTATGCAGGATTTTTAGCCCTGCTGTGGTCCTGTGTTTACAATCAAAGAAGTCTCCTCCTCTGTCCTCTTCATAATTGAAATTTTTTGCCAAGCCCACAAATAGAAAATCCCACAGAAAAGAGCATCAAGCCCAAAAATGTCCCAAACACATCTTATAAATTACAGGCAAAGGAGCAGGTATTCGAGAAATATGCACAGAAAGACTGCCAGAACATCATAGATATGTCTGAGCATGGTTCTTTTATAATATTTTCAAGGTAAAAATCCTGCATAGTATATCCTTAAGGTAGGTAAACACATTTCTTTGCAAGGTGAAAATTAATATCTTAATTGTGACTGACATGTACTGGTGAAGATTTGACAGATGAAGCCAATTATCATCAGTCTGTGAACTTCAAATGAACAGTTAGCAGTTGTGTGTGAACACACATCTAGTGACATTATTATGAATACTTTATTACCATAAGCATTTAAAAATAGAAACAAATCATCACATGGGTTATGTGTGCTGCCATTGTCACATCATTGTTTGAGAAAACAAGTGATTCCTGACATGTCCACTGATATAATTTCTTGATCTACACGATTTACAAGAAAGTATATCGAAACTATTTAAAGACCAGGTTTCTGAAGATGAACAAGCATAGTTACCGACACTCACATAGAGACTCAAAGGTTTTAAAATATTTGTTTATGATACACATAAGAAAAAAGATGGTATCATCTTTTCAAACAGGTCAGTTGTTGTGATTTTCAGATGTTTACCCATAGCACACATAAGTCAGGCTGAACAGACTCACAGTTCCTGCTGTGTTCATCACAGACTTGATCTCCCTCTTACACGCCTTCAGTGACTTCATCTGGATGTAGGCTCGGACTTTATACTGCAAAGACAACAGTGACATCACCGGTCAGCACATCGTACAAAAACACCATCCATCTCACAGCCGGCAAAATCCGGTTTTATTCCAGTTCTGTAATAGTCGAATAAAATAAACAATCCATTGCCCGTGGATTCATTGTTTCTGGTTTTTCCAGTGACTTACCTGATGCATTTTTGACTTTGCAGCTTCAATCACAGCTGTGCAGTCAGCCTTCTGGTTGCCACCATCTTTGTTACTGCTGTTTGCAGCCTGTTTAGATGAAAGCCCCAGTACAATTTATGAAACTTGTACACAGCACAAATGTCCCAGACGTCCATTTCCTCTTTGTCATTATATTGAATATAGCAAAATAAATATGAGTAATACTGCTGATCTCTTTTGAAATCCTTCAGAAATGTTATTCAAATGGACTCAATATACATACAGGACAAGTTTCATGGCAAGGGAATGTTGTGACATAAGTTCTGTTTCCGATACTTGGAACTTTGGTGGTATGTACTTGCTAATAACACATGACAGTAGTACATGCTGCCAAGAGCATGTGTACATAGTATGTAATATCAGAATTTGGGTAGACAGCCTAGAATAGGAAGTGCAGAAAAGACAACTAGAGGCCACTCACCTCCGCCTTGCCATTCTTGTTGTTCCCCTGAACGGTGAGTTTCTCCAGCACAGCCAGAAGATGGAGAGCCTTTTCCGGCTGGAAGGTGAGCAGATACAGATCCACCAGCAGGAGGCACACTGCCTGAGCAAACTTCTCTTCTAGGACAAATGACACCATCAAGCCATGCCACACTGCTGCCCGACTTCACCCGCAGCACTTAACACACCATCACACAGGAAAGACACGCTACTAACCCGAGAGCTTAAACACTCTCCCTACAGTGACTTCTACTGTTGTACAATGAAGGTGACTCATCACACTCAGTGCAGGAAAGACACACTACTAACCTAAGAGCTAAACACTCTCCCTGCAGTGACTTCTACTGTTTTACAATGAAGGTGACCACCCTCTTTTTGCCATTTCATTTCCCCTTCTACATCTACATTCAGTCAACCAGCACCATACATTTAACTTCATATGCTTACAAAACATACCAAAAGGTTCCAAGAACTGGTATAGCTTTTCTCCAATCACAATTGCCTCTGAGTATTGCCTCAGGTGGTAGTGTACGATCGCTTGATTGTAGTAAAGGATGCTGTTTTCAACATCATCCAAACCATCAATGTCTTCAACAGCTGTATGAACCTAATGGGGGAAAATCAATAAGGGTGAGTAAGACAATATCATCTGAAGTGTAACATACAATCACACCTTGTTGCTGCATCCTTTGAATGTACTCTACAGCAAATCCACCACCACACACTAGGGAAACGGCTGTGCAAATTATTAGTACTGTTTAATATTTAAGCATTTAGCAGATGCTTTCATTCAGACACAGTTTACATTCCTCGTACATACAACCCACACACACAGCTAGATATTTATTGAAGGATACAATGACTATGTCCCACCTCGGAATCAAACCTACAAACCTTGGAGTTCCAAGCCCAGTTCCCTAAACATCATGCTATACCCATTTCATTAGTGAAAACTTACTTAACCAAGGCAAAAAAAAAAACAAAACAAAAAAAAAACATTTGTTTCATGTATTGCATCACCTGGTTTTTCATTGCTAGGAGTGTCTGTTTTAAGGTGTCCGTGGTTGTTTGGCCGCTTTTGTAAAATTCTGCTATGGCCTTGTTCATTGCTATTTTATAATCTTCCTTGTTTAACTCTTGTAGGGCTTCGAGGTGCTTCACCGAGTCGTCGTAGTTTCCAGACTGTGAACGCAGAGAGAAAAATACATTAACCTTTTGCTAAATCCAATTCCAGCGAACTTCTAATTAGTACTGTTGCTTCGCTACATCCAATCCTTGCCAAACGTATGAAGTCAACCGTTACCTACCGAAAAAGCATCAAACGCGTTAACTGCCAGTTCTTTCTCTTGGTCTGTACTCCCACTGGACGCATGATTGTCCTGCTTCATTTCAGCTGCTTGTTCTGTTAATACATTGCACAAGTCAGTAGCTGCGTTTGAAATAAGTTATCAGAACAATAAATAGTTAGTGGCGTGATAGGCTACCCAGATAGAGTTGCTTAATAGCATGCACCGAACTACAGTTGGAATTTATTTTTCGTATTTTCATTATACGTCTTAATGGTGACGTTTTACAGTAAAACATATACTCGTTCTCCTCATTGACATGCAAGAATGACCCATCTTGCCAGCTCGCTAACAAAAGACTGAACAAAAGCCCGCTACCTGCCAATTATTTACCAACACAGGCAAAGCGGCATCGCTTGAAAAACTGTGTAATACCTAAACGTGTGAATATTACATGAACTTGATTTTCTCTGACATTAAATGTGAAAGTAAGCCGTCCAGACTCCTAACATACGCTCATATGGTAACGCAGCTGACAATGACATATATTTACAGTTAACCACCAAGATAGTTATATGAACAGTTCTTAACGTTGGTCATCATTTTAAACACAATCTGCCAATAACTTTGGTGATTACATAGCTAGCAAATAATGCTAAACAATAAACATCTCAGGTTAGTGGAAATAACTGATCGCAGCTAACCATTCATGACTTTAACAATTCAACAGTGCAGTGTTAAGCATATAATCCGTCCTAACCTGTATTGTTGTCTCCCATTTCTGCCAAAACTGTGTATGAAGTTAGACAGCTATCATTAGCTAGGTACCTAACGTTACCTTGGAACTAACTTAAACTATACTAGCCAACCAACGCCTTACTAGGTAGGTCAGTTTGCTAATAAATCAGCAATCAAAACGACTTTCCAAGCGGGAATTCGCACGTCAATTACTACTGTAGCTAGGAACAAAAATATTAAAGAATTTATTTCACAACAAGCTATTCGCTTAACCAACAAATATGTCTCGAACAGCGCAACCGGCTAGATGAACCTTCGGTGTTTTTTTATAATTCCGCCATTAATATTTCCCAGTGGAAACCAAAGCGCAAAGCATTGACGCAGATAAAAATTCAAACGCTCGATTGATCGCGCGCCCTCTATTGGACTGGAGACAAAATACTAGAATATTTGCGGTAATACCATTTCTATAAATTGTTGCAGGCCTAAACTTGTTTTTTCTTGTGTGGGAAAAACAATATGCCCTGTCTGTATTCTGTAATAAAAAAAACACAAGCCCAAACAACATTTGCAATAATAAGCACTATTTTATACTGCCATGTATTAAGTAAAGTAGGAACACATCCGTAAAGAGAATGGAAGACATTTCTCTAATTAAATAGCTTAACTCCCCGGAAGACAGTCACTTCATGCAAAATTATATCATATTCATGCAATAAAATGAAAAAATAGGAAGCATGTTGAATAAGTAAAAAGCAATTAAAAGATCTTCAAATAATATACAATACTTTCCAAACCGAAGTTAACCACAATAATGTACTTCAGGCAAAATACAAATTTAACCAACTTCAATCAGAAGTCCAAGTTTTTTTTTATTTTTTTTTATTTTTTTTTACCACAGTGACAGATAAAAAGGGGAAAAGGGAAATTTGACACTCGAAAAAAAAAGAGATACAGCACCAAATATCATTTCATTTAATGGAGCCCTAACGTAAACAAATCACCCCCTTCAAATCGAGCAGTAAGTAACCTAACCGACTAGCAGGCACAGTAGGTTGCAATCAGATGATTTGATGGCTAGCACTGGTACAGTAAAGTTCAGTCACAGAGTTCTGAGTGACAGACTGACAGTTCCACTTGTCTGACAAACATACACACTATGCAGAGTTCTGTAAAAATGTATTTTTTATTTTTTTACCACAGTGACAGATAAAAAGGGGAAACAAAACAACCACCCCCATGAAATAAATTATATCTTTAGATCATTCTGACAAAGGCTTTTGACCCCAGTAAATCTCAGTGAACTCAATGATATCAGACAGTTTTTAAAAAACATCTCTTTCCCAAAACTCTCTACAGCTATGAATATTGATTTTCCATTCTTCAGTGAATTACATCAAACACTATCACTCATTCCACATGGTAGGTTCCCTGGTTTGTACAGATTACCTGCAAAGTTCTATAAAAAATTCTGGACTCTTCTCTCTCTCTAATTCCGTGACCTAGTAAATGAAATTATTTCAACTCTACACTCCCATATCACATCAATACAACAATGATTACTAAGCTTTGGAAAAGGAAAAGGACACATCTCAATACTTTAGCTACAGACCAGTATCTCTGACTAACTGTGACATAAATATTATCTGCAAAGCTTTTGCCCACGGAACAAAACCAGTTATAGCAAAACTAACCTATCTAAATCAGACAGCTTCATCATCAGACTGACATATTCTGGAACACAGTCATGTCCACTCTGTGGCAGGTTCTGTGTGTCTCTGTCTATATACTACATATAGGCCTATACTCTGACTGTCCTAAATACGTTTGCTTTCAGCTGTGGGTCTTAACTATTATCACCACCATTAAGAAAATCTCTGTTACAACTGTTTGCTTGTTTTTTTGGTTGTGCTTATTTGCAGTGTGCTTTTCTCTTTCTCTTCTCCTTTCCATTCATGTTGACTTCATCTATTTCATCACATTATTAGTCAATTCTTTCTCCTTTAATCGCCGGGTATAATGGCCAGGGAGGCTGCGACTGGTAGCCAGGGGCAGGGGCATAATTTGGGTAATTAGTAGGGCAACCGGGGATTACTAATTGTGACTTGTTATTGTTGTAACTGTTGTTGTTATTTTATTGTTGTCAGTATTATTGTTTCATTTTTATGGTTTTTCTTATTGTTTTCTGTGTTGTTTGTTATATGTCATGTTAAATGTTGCACCTGAAAGTGTACTGGGGGTACACTAAAAGCACCACCAAATCTAACATATTAAGAGGGACCATTTGATGTTTTCTCAAAGTTGTGTGTCCCCCCCCAATGTACATTACTGCATGTTATGTGCTACAGTGATGTAACGTGGGATCAGCTGATGAGAAATTGGAAATTTTAATGGGAAAATTAATCTAAGACAGTACCTTTTCTTCCCACCTGATGGCACCACATAACAGATCCCTTGACAAATCCTAGCAATTCTGTGACCGTTCATTTAAATAGCTTTCATGCTAAAGATCATTTACAGTATTGTTGATGTATATCTTTACCATGTCACTAGTATCAAATTTTACAAGCCGGCCACAAAATATTTCAATAAAGATTTTCAAAACACATCTACATTTTTAAAAATGCAGAAACCATCAGGAGTCTGGGTTCATAACAAAATACACGGCATCATTTTGATGTCCTACTCAAAGGCAATTAAAACAAATTAAAATGCAATTTTGTAATGCAATTATGCAATTATTCCTTTTAAGTGTTCATAAATGCAATGCAGATGACTCTCTGTAGAGAAACAGATAAATATCTGAATAATTTACTATTGTACAAATTGTGGTGTACTACAGAATTGTCTCACGTTTGGTTGATAGTCCACACACACATTGTTTGAAAGGCCAGAAGACATTACATTTACATCACATTTATTTGGCAGACGCTTTTATCCAAAGAGATGTACAAATAGTGCGTACTAAAGGTCATTGGAACAACTACAAAACACAGGTCCGATAAGGTACAATACTCAATATGTAACAGTTATTTATAGCCATGAACACATTAAGTCCAGTTCACACAGTAAGCATAGGCTAGGTCAAAAAGTTGTGGTAAGTCAAACTAGGAGGCATGACAACAAGCTACAACATCAAGATAACGATACAAGTGCAATATAAGTATTGGAGGGAGGTACAAGTGTAACATGAAATTGCTACAGGAAAAAATTAGAAGGATACAAATGACAAGAGTGATACTAGATTGGGAGTGCCCTGCAGAGTAGTGATAGTTAGTCCAGGTACAGTCTGAAGAGATGTGTCTTCAGACCATGGCGGAAGATGAGAAATGACTGAGTGGTTTGTAGAGGGAGTTCCAGACTTCATTTTAAACTGAGCATCTCTACTGTTGAATTGCAGTCTGATGAAGATAAGTTGGACAAGTTTTAACGGCACATAAAAAGCTAATCTCCATAGACTATGCATTGTGTTTTATTAGCTTTAATAATAAAGGAAGAGACACACATCAAACCAAGTCAGTAATTGTATTCCTTTGGTCCAGATATACAATGGTTCTAGCTGATGTAAGGTGAGATCCTACCAATTCACACCACTTCATTATATGCCCCTTCTTTTTCAGAAGGAGAGCATGAGATAATGTGCTCAGGATAATTTGTAAAAATATAAGTTCAAAGATTCTGCAATAAATCCTCTTGAAACATCATTGGAATTGGTGGAGTCATTGGTACCTTGGCTACCTCTCAGTTGAAGAGTGCAGTAAATGGTCAGAATACTAGAAGTAATGCCATTGTTCTGTGGGATGAGGTTAATTGGGCTTTTAGTGAAGTATTTAGTATAACATCTTATCAGAATGTTTTTAGTAATTATTTTGACATATTTAGTTTTTGAGAGGATTATCTTAAGGCATTTCAGATTTTGCTACAGTAATTCATCATAGAGAGAGAGAGAGTTAGAATCAACTCAATTTGAGTGTACATACTTGACCATTGAATTGACAAACTAACTCTTTTCTGGGAGTTGATCTTTTAACTCTCTGCAAGAGTTGAAACTGAACTCTTGTGGGAGTTAAAATATTTCTTACATACAGGCCTTCCTCACGCACTTATGCTTATAGTCAGTGTCTCCAATTAGTCTAACCTGCATGTTTTTAGACCGTGGGAGGAAACCAGAGTACCTGGAAGAATCCCATGCAGACAGTATTCGAACAAGGAACCTTCATGCAGTCAAGCAACAGTGCTATCCACTGCACCACCACACCGCCACCTGTCATTCCCTCGACTTGGCATTGGTGTGGAGTCAACAAGGCTATTCTCCTCACAAAATAATTCACAGCAAAGTGTGAACCCTGAACACAAGCTGGAGTACAGGTCTTAAAATACATTCCATAAATCTAACACTTTCGCACTTTTTTGTCTAACTCCAGACTTTTGACTCCTAGAAATTTGCTGTGTACGATCTTATATTCACAATCTTTAAAAATACATTGGCAGAACATATTATAATGGTGGCTATATGTGTAATGTAGCACACTATAAAACAACTAAATTCTTTTGAACAAGCTCCATTTGGTTTTAAAATGTAACAGTATATTCCTGCGTAATTCAAAGTTTTAGGGTCAAAACTCATATGGTCATCATTCCCCAATATAATGCCTCGATCCTATCTATACTTTAATGGTAACATTAATTGTACAATTCCATGGAATGTAATATTAATAAATTACAGTAGATACATTTAGAGGCACATTCTCACCGTGAAGTAAATGTTCATGCAAGAACATATTTCTCAGTAATTTCAGATTATCTCATGATGAGCTGAAAAGGATTATCAGATGGAGAACAGAAAAGGAAGATGGATGAGATTATAGGGCAGAGCTTTTCAAAATTCTAACTTTTCATCTAATGGAAGCAAAACAACAAGTAGCACTAATCTCACTTACTGACAGTGCAGCAGCTACCACACACTGGCCATTATAGCTGCCACTCGCTGCTTTACACACTGCAGCTCATAATGGTACTGCTCCTCATGGAGTACTTAAAATGGGGGAGAAATAAATGAATGAAGGAAGGAAGTAAGAAAGGGAATAAGTAAGAGAGTCTGTGCCTACCATGTAATTTATTTATCTTTTTTATCCAGGCGAGTCTCATAGAGATACATACATACTCTTTTAAACCGTACGTCCTTAATACAAGCCCTGGTTGTCATATTACTCTCCACTGGTATGAATGACATAGCTTACATTTCCGGCTGTGAGTGGCAGCATGGGTTTGAAATGGTCATGTCCTCCCTTGTTTTTCTGCCCATAGTTACCACTACAGTATGAAAGTTCAAACAAAGTGTCCACAGCCATGACTATTATATTGTTTATTGAATATGTTTATATCTGTTCTCTAGTTGAATGTCTCCTAAAAATATTTATTTAAAGTGGATATGGATTTTTATCTCTGGCTGCAATGGCAATGCCTTAACCTGGACACAAACCTATAACCTTGTGAACAATTCCTTTATCACAAACTTGAAAAATGCAGTTGGTTTGATTGAAACAAATTTGTTTTCGGATCGAAGCCGTGGACTTTGTGAATCTGCACGCAAAATACACCGAGCATTTATCCAGAAGAACCAGCTTATAACCTTAATTGTGCTTGGCTCTGGAAAGTATCATTCATCCTGATCACCTGCATGAGTGTCCAATGAAGCAGATAAACACACAAATCACCAGGCCAGTCAACTGCTAAAACACCCCATTAAGTTAGAAGATTAGGCTTCATTCAGTTTCTAGAGCAATGACAGTGATTCTCCAGGGGCTGTCCACGTTTCGTTTTGTGCATAGCCTCTGAATGCTATCAATAGTGTCAGTGTTTATGTAGGACAGCTGAATGAGGATGGTGCATGTAGTACCAATACACAGCACAAAGCACATAAAATGAGAAAATATTTCCTGAAGTGAGAAACACTTTAATAACGGTATTTCTGTGAGCGTCTGGCATACTTATGTAATTTAGAACCCAAGCAATTAAGCGGAATGACTATCATTTGTAATAGAGCTAGAAGACATTACACAGGGAAGAGAAGGCTTTTATTGAGCTCAGAGGGCAATCGAACCAAAGAAAAACAAATGAGAGGATTGCCACTGTGCCTTCAAGATAAAGTGCTGCAATAAATACCTGTCTTCTTAGCGACACTGGAGATCAGCATGGAGAGCAGAAGACACAACCCTCTCTATCTCAGCCAATCAGTGCACTCTGCACCCCCTTAGATGCAAGGGGGAGGTACCTGTGTTCTGAGCCTACCATTAGGGTGTCCCCCCAGCCTTGTGTTAATGACTTGTGCGGGGACTCTGTGTTGAAATATCACAACACTCACTAACACACCAACAAGAAAGCATGCTAACATCAGAAAACATGCTTTATTAGACCTGCGGTGAAGCATTTACTGTGATACTGGAAGGTCATTAGTTCAGTCCCTGGCCAGATCATACTGAAGACCATATGATAACCAATCACTTCCTTCTTGGCCTATTTAGAGCATTCATAGAGGGGAAGTGAGGCTAATGGCATTGGTGTCCTATGTAGGCAGTGCATTTGAACATCGCTCTTCTACACACCACATAAGCAGGAATGGGCTTTGACCCCACAACCCCTGACTTAGTGACTCTGGAAAGTTGCGAACTGTTCAACACTTAGTAGTTGAGGGCAGACATATGGCTCCTGGGTGGCTCCTCCTGCTGGGGCACCACATGGCAGCATGGGAATGACCCAGTATCCAATCACGACCCTGCTGACTGGTGGCTGGCAGCCCAACAGGGGAGTGCATAATTCAAGAGCCTACTGCACATACACACACGCACGCGCGCAAGCACACGCACAAACACACATACATACACACACATGCACACATATATACACACACACACACACACACACATGCAGATATGCACACACCACACACACATATGTATAGTGTTGGTGTCATCTTTACTTAAAGCCCTGTGGCACAGAAAAGAAGGGAGAGAATCTGCTGGAGGAATTTGAATATTTGGCTGTTGGAAGGCATCCCTCAAGCTAACATCTGGGAAGTGTTCCTCTCCAGCTCCTGTTTCATTAAACTCTGCTTCTGCGATACCTCAGCCAGCTGTACAGCACCCCGAGAGGGATGACCAAAATAGCATGAAACCCCATCAAAAGAGATTCTTTCCTCTTTGATTGGAGGCCCCCTTCCCTGAGGATGGAGGGTGGAGGTGGGCGGTCTTGCTCACATGTCTGCGTGAAACAGTGGGCGTGGCAAGCGGAGGGGGACTAGGACAGGTACACTTGGGGAGAAGGTGACGAGCCAGATTCTCAGATGACAATATTCTCCCTAAGTATGAAGGGTATATTTTATACCTGGGACATTTGCACTTCTGGGAACTGTGACACACACACATGCACGCACAGCAGCACTTTAAATGAATTGCAGGATTGCGCAGAGTGTTGATTGCGGCAGAGGAGGTGACAGGTCACCCGCAGTGTGGGATTACGTCTGTCCCCAGCCCTCTATCTCATTAATATTCAACGTGTGGCCAGACCACCACAGTGGACCGCAGCAGATGAATTTTATGCAAGCAGACAATCGCAGTGCCAAAGCCCTGAAGCTCTCACTTGCTGGAATGTCCTCTGCATACAGAACACACAGATGGAGATATGGTCTGCTGTGAGACTGAACTGGCAACAGGTTCATTTTGAGCTGCATTTTACTGTAAATATATCAATCTCTCTCTCTCTCCCCTCTCTTGCTCTTTCTCTCTCTCGCTCTCTCCCTCTCTCTCTCTCAATTTTCAATTCAATTTGATTTATTGGCATGACATAACAGTACATTTTGTATTGCCAAAGCATACAATGTTATAAAAAAACATACATTTAACATAGAACAGTACTTATATCCTTTGATGTAAACATCAAAGACTAGAAACACATGAACAGTAACCATACATTAAAGGGGAATTTCACTTTATAACACTCCTGCTTCTCATGACTGATATTGTCCTTCTAATGAATGTGTCGCCCTTCATTTTTCGATTAGGTATTTCATTATGTTAATATTTTACGCTGTTTTGTTGTTTCCCTTTACAAATGCAGGAAGTAGGCCCAGGCAGTTTAGTGTCGAACTCGAGGATGCATATCATTGCGCGACTTTTGATGTGGGCGTACCTGCAGACAATAACATTAGGTTGGTTGTAGAAATGGTGTTGTATGACTACTAGCTAGCGAAACCGAAAATGTCTGAGGATGAAGGAGATTTTGTTTTTGATCATGGGATTGTTGTGCCCTATCGATTCAAGCCAGAATACATAGAAGAAGAGCTGACCAATTTGCAGGCTGATCGTGTGAGTGCGAGTCAGGAGTAGGCCGAGATCGAGGAACCACAGGATATTCCCAGGACAAACGACAACTGGTGGTAGACAGCCTATGTATCACAGCCAACCCGCTGTTATGTTGGGGTGTCTGATTACATCCAGCCATGTCTGGCACAAAGTTGCATCGCGTGGAAAACTATGAAAATGTGCTTTCAAGCCAAGTTTAACGGGAGCATTGTAACAACTGGGTACAATGCACCTCATTATTACAGTGATATCGCATCAAAAATAAGCTAGCAGCGTTAGTTTTTTCAATTTCAATGCTAAGTTAACGGAATGTTTTGCTGCACTTCTTCTCGATTTTGCGGCAAAATGAAATCGAAGAAGAAGAAAAAACCGGAAACCATACTACTATGTGGACTTGCGCAAAAAAAAAAAAAAATAGGTCTTTCTTTCTAACGTTAGACATTTAAAATGAAATAACTAATTGAAAAATGAAGGGCGACACATTTATTAGAAGGACAATATCAGTCATGAGAAGCAGAAGTGTTATAAAGTGAAATTCCCCTTTAAAACAAGAACTTTCCTCTGATTGGGGGATTGAGAAATAAGAATGGGGGGAATAAAATAAATATATAAATAAATAATAATAATGATAATAATAAATAAAAGTACATCACAAAAATCAATATAAATGGTAATTATAATGATGCTGATGATGTTAAAGGCAAATAATCATAAATACATTAAAGTAAATACAATGAAGAAAAAATGATAATAATGATAATAATTGATAATAATGTCCCTAAGATGGTGACAGGCAGCTATATATTGTGCCGCCAGTTCACGGCATGCCTTCTCCTCTCTTAAGAGGATGAGGAGTTTCTTGTTGTCTGGCAGGTTTTTAAATCGAGGGTATCTGATTTATTTTGGGAAAATATTTATTTCTAATTTCGATGTATTTTTCACATTTTGTGATAAAATGCAGCTCTGACTCGACCTCATTGAGGTGGCAGTGCTTGCACAGCCTTTCATCCTTGGGAAGTCATGTTTGCCGGTGTCGGTCTTTTTCAATGGCCAGGCTGTGCTCACTGAGCCTGTACTTCATCAAGGTAGTTCTTAGTTTTTTGTCAGTCACCGTGGTCAGATAGTCTGCCATGGTGTCTTTTTAGGGCCAAATAGCATTGCATTTTGCTTTGTGTTTTTGTTTGTGTGTCCCAATAGGTGATGTAGTTCTGTTTGTGTTGTGATATAATTTGGTTGACTCCAATTTAATTTATGGCGATGCTGTCCTGAGGCTTTAAGGTGTTAGGGGTGGTTAGTGAACTGAGCCTCAGGACCAGCTGTGTGAGAAGAGTCTTTCCTTTGCTCTGCTCTTGGCATTGCAGTGCTTTGTAATGCAGGGCTTCTCTCTCTCTCTCTCTCCCAAACACAAAAACACACAGAGCATACACATGGTACACTCAGTAATATTTGATGTAGTACAGCTGGTTTTCAGGCGTTTCACATTAATTTATGCAAATTCTATAATCTGCACAGTAAGGGGCCCAGCAATGTGAGCATACCATGGTATGCCATTTCAAAGTTTTCCCACCCATTTCTCATTTCTGTTAAAGCCGTCAAAAAGTTATCGACTATTGTTAAACATTTCAGGAAAAAGTAATATCAAAAAGTCTAAATCACTTGAGTCAGATTGAACAATGAGCCAAGGGGACAACTTTCATTTCCCAATATGGGGGTGGTGTGGGGCACATCTGCAAGGGTAGCAGATAGCTACAGAGAAATTATATTCTGATATTGCTTCTCATTTTGTTTGGTAGGAATACATGAATAAGCCTCATTTCCAGTGGCATGGAGTTGCCCAGGTAACTAACATCCACATGCCATGCCTATGGCTAACTATTTGGATAGCATACTACAGAGTACACAATGAAAAACATTGTTCGGAATGAATGGCATTTAAACAGGGGAAATGTTGCACAGTAAATAAAAATACAAACAAACAAAAAACAGTTTGATCCTAAAGTCTGCCCTGTCCCACATCTGAATCTGGACCAAACATCCTCCTCTGTTCAAGTTCATATTAACTTTGACCTATTACAAGGTGGATAACATAGTTCTTTTTATGGGGGGGGGGAGGGGGGGTGCATTATGAAACACTAATAACACTTTGGGAGGGAATTTTCACATGAATCGATAGGGACTTCTCTGCTGAGATATTTATATTTGTAAGCTGCTTCTTCTCCCTTTCCCTCTCTCACCCCCCCCCCCCAACCTGGCTAATTGTCATCCTGTGACATGCTTCAGTAAACCTTCCCATATAAACAGGACTCTTAAACTGTGAGGGAGAGTGCCGTTGACATGGTAATGCTATACCTCTTGGAATGGATTTACATTTATAAATCTCACCGCATCATCTTAAAAGCCCGGTCAGCTATAATGAGAGCTGGGAGAGAGACAAAGCAAACACTGCTTTGCATATTGTGGCAAGATAATTACGCCACTCCTGAGCCAAACCTCCACACTGTGTGAGACTCATGCTCACTCCAGCCCAAAGTCTGACGCTTGAATCAGGTGAAACTCACAGCTGTCGCTGCTGACAAATGGAGACATCCAGCTGGATGGGTTTAATTAAAAGGGCATTTACTTCAGGTTCAAAAACACAAATTTTGGTAATTGTAACAAAATTATACAGTCTAAAATTAAGGTAAAAAGCGACGGTACTAAAAATCTAAGAGTATGTATAATGAACAAGACAGAGTATATGCTATATGCAATTATTCTACTAAATTTCATCATATAATAGTAGTTTACTTTTGCCTGTGACCTGCATAGTCAAAAATACATATAAAACTGCATGTACACAATTTGCACATGACACTTTGCATAGAGTTTATTGTTGTTCTACCTCAGCTCACAATTGTTGCTTCAAAGTTATTATGAAAGGAATGTTGGCAATGTGATGACCTATGAGATGACCTGGGGGAGCATATATACTGTACAGTACAGAAAATAAAAGCAGACCTTCTTTGAGCTATTCTGTAGTCAATACTATCAGTTGTTTGAGATAATTGTTCATTCAGCCTGACAAAGAACCATCTCTCTGTGATAGAAAACAAGCTTGCTTACTGTGTTTGACAATATGAAATGTATTTTTATGTGTTTATAACAAAACTATATATGTAACTAAGGTGAACAATGGAAAGGTACTGGAGAGGAATTACCTGTGAAGGGGAAGAAAACAATGTGAGTAAAACAGGGAGCTTGCCACAGGCATTCAAGAAGGTCATGAATGTGTAAATGTGACTTGAGAGATATGCTTTGTAAATGAAGTAAAATCATAGTTAAAAGTAACATCTTCTGTCAACATACAACCATTGTGTGCAAAGCATCTTGTCTTAATCAATAGCATGTGAAAACTGCAAATACTATGAATAATATCAAAAGAGGACAAGCTGTTTTGATAAGAAGAAACACCTACCCCTGCCGCAAAAGCGCCAGTGAACTAGGCATTTGCTCAAGGTTTCTGAGGGAAGCAACAGTTTCTCAGAAAAACAGAAATGAGTGCGGGCGGGGGCGACTGTCATACCAAGGCCTGTCTAAGGGCCGCTGGAAAAAATATAAAGGCGAGAGGTGTAAACGTTTGAGAATCTCTTCTCGAACTCTGAAATGAGTGTTTCAACGGTTTGCCCTATTTGGCCAAATAAACATGGTATTGCTGAATTACTCTGTGACCCGACTAAATTATTTGCCTTCGTTGAAGGTAAAATTCAAGACACATACACGTGGAACCAGTCAAGGACACTGCCAGAGAGGACAAGCCATTTCTCTGGTCTGTCAATGAAAGTACTGTCAATTAACATACGCTCAACTTCTGTAGGTAAAGACAAACTGATAAGATCTTTTTCTGTCATTGTAAATGCGTTCCAATAATAGATCTGACAGCTACCTGACAGATATCCTTATTTTTACAGCTCATTAGCATAGATATCATTGCGGTATAGATACTTTTATTCTTTTCTTAAAATTTTTATTATTATCATCCTTATATCTATGTATCATTCCCAGTGAGTGCATGCATTAATAAGAGAGAACATCACCCTCACTATCTACAAAAGATCTAAACTGTGTATAATGAGAGATGAAGATTATGCAATTATATCCCCAAGCCCATCACATCTTGTATGGGCTGAAATGTATGATATCCAATATAAAAAATACCATGGAGCAAATTGGTAAACCATTAAATACGCTTTGTGATGAAAGATTATTTCTAAATGGGCTGTACAATATTGGTTGGCCAAACCCAGAATGATACAAGGACATTTTAAGGATGGGCATTGGTTTTATGGGATTTACAGGTGGGGCCCGACAAAGCAAAATAAAATAAAAAGTAAATAAAAACTAACTGTTGACTCAGACCATCTGGGAACCAGGCTGACTGCACTTGTAAAAACACGTTTTCTAACCTCACTGTTTGACAGTGCAGTTATATCAGGTGTCTGTGTTTGTGCTTGTCATGCATTATTCATGAAAAGTGATGTTATGTAGTTAAATTAAACTTTTCAGATTAGTTAAATAAAATCAGATCTCTTCAGTACATAGAATCTAAGTATATATTTGTTAAATATTTTTTATGTAACCCCCAAATTGATATGAAATAATGCATGATGTCTACTGTTGATGAGGAAATTAATTAAAACAGCTGTCTTCATAGTCTTAGGTCAAACTGTCAGGTTGTCTTAGAAATAAAGAGACAATCAGGAGCCGTCCTGGACTGAAGCTGGGCTCTGTGTGAATCCCACAGTGCTCTCATGACCGCACACATATGAAAAAGCAATGCTGGTGAATAATTCACACCTCTTTGGACCCTTCCCATGTGAGTTTTTGGAGAATAAATATTTCAAGTCCTAGAACAAATTGATGTATGGAAAAATATATGTGATATTTTTGAGTATTTCACTAACTAGTACAGTATCTGTCTTAAAGTTGTTTTCTGTTGTCTTAAAACTATACGACTGTTCGGTTTCCCTTGGAGAAGAAACGTTTAAGGAAAGAGTCATGGTGTGTGAGAAAAGAGAAATTAAAATTAAAATTAAAAATGAATACCTACATGACTCTCTGAGGCAAGCGCTTTGAATCATCTGTCTGTAGTGCTTCCTCCACATTCATGGAAAATCCTGGCATTTATTGCCTGTATGGTGAATCAGTGCCTTAATTATCCCTGCATTTTTAATGTGAAGAGGTACTTTAGGTTGTAATTAATTGATGACTAATCAGCTTGGGTTTCAGACACAATGCCCAGGTTGTGATTTCTTTGGACCTCAAAATGACCCTCCTGAGTCAGCACGGCCTTCCTGACAGGTTACAGCATTGGAATAACAACTTGTTTATGAATGATGACATTTTATTAAACTTTTTATTTTTTAAAATACATTTTGTGCAACTCGGGAAAAAAGAACAACTTACTGTCATACATACAGTATAAAAGCCTAGCTTAAAGTAACCTCACATTAAATAGAGTAATACAGAATTGATGCAGTACCATACTGTTTGGGATGGTAGGACACCAGCTTGCAATGGTGGAGGCAAATGTCTTGAAAACAAAATTAAGGAAAGTGACAGGTCTCAGTGATAAATGGCAATGGGCTGTTTCCCAGACAAGGGTTAAACCTGGTCTTCATTCAAAAAGCATCTCCACAATGGCAATATCCACTGAAAATAAAAATGTAATCCTTGTCTGGGAAACCAGCCTATGTGTTTAAATTTAAAATGACAACTGATCAACTATTCACTGTCTTCCTCAGTTAATCTCTCTTATGATATGACATGACCTTGTTTGTTTTAGTTTTACTTTTCTGTGTCATGTACCTCACTGAAGAAAGCTCACACAGGAAATGTAAATGCTATAGAAATCAGTCCTTGGCGTTTTTAAAGAGTAATTGCACTCACTGTTTCAGCCTGGTTCTGCCTACAATACAATTTGGAAAAATGCTTCCTGGTTGAAGTGGAATAGGTGTGTCCATCTCATACGCATAAAGTATTATCTATGCATATTAATTAGTACAACGTAGCTGCGCCTGGCTGATGGAACTTGGTTCTAACTCTCAAACTAGGCATTGCAGAACAAATCTAAATCATGGTTCAGCAATTACATGGCCTATTTCTTACCTCAAATGTTTTCAGAAATATTCAGAAAATGTTTTTTTGGCATGGCCAAACATGGCCGCCATGTTTCTCTGGTTTTGAAAATGTTGGTTCGAAGCAGGTGCCAGAGGTTTTCCGCCATATTAAAATGGAAATGATTGGATATTTTGATTGACATTTATACGACATAGTAGTACCTTCACAGAGGTACTCTGACTTTGTTATTGGGGCATGGCTATAGTGAAATACAGAAAGAAACTTTTAAATGTTAGAGGGCAGTAAAAAGATGCTTTTCTAACAGTTCTTCTTGCTGAATGATATTTATTCAGAAATATTAAAATAACTGCATGGATTAAAATGTTTCATAAAATAGGCATACAAACACATTTACAGCAAAATAAATTAAAAAAAAAACAACTTGATCTATAATGTAATTACTCTTTAATTCTGATTTAGGTTCACATTATTGCCTCAATTCAAGTTATAATATTTTAGACTCTGCTTCTTAGACTCGCGTTTCAACAGCTAGTTAAATTAGGGAAATTACTGTTTGTAAAGGATGTTTTTATTTTCAAAAAGCAATAATAATCTTACTCAAGGCAACTAATTATTGTGCTGGAGCTCTGTGTCACAGAAAAGAACCTTTCAGGGGAACTGAACAAACATGTTAATAGTGTTTTGCGTCTATTTCTTTTTAAATCATTTAGCATCTCATTTGCATCCCAGGTCTGAAATCAGTATACCCATGTTGCATATATTACAAGAAATGTCACATTATGTGAATGTTAAGGAATGTATTATTATTCTGATTGTTCTCAAAGGTGTAATGCTTACAGTAAGAGCAGCCATTTATTTACTTCCTGTGAAAATTTGTGATGAATGGGACAGGGAAATCCATGAGTTTTCTCAGCAGGCACACCTTTCTTGGACGTAGACAAATGAAAAACCGCCATTCAGGATATGTCAGATGCAAGTCTGAGCAAAATGGAGATTTTCTAGCTTGGCACAATGAGGGTAGACTTTGGTTTACTGCAAAACTTCAGATCAGAGAGGGCTGCGCAGATGGTCTTGAGGGAAGGAATCTATTTTCTAATGTTGGTACTTATCTTCAGTGTGAAAAGCCTGAGCCTCATTTCTTGTCCTTCTCATTGAAGTTCTGCCTTCATTTTTCACACTCACCACCTGTCAGGATGTTTGCAGCATTCAGGATGGGCTGCAGTTATGAACATGAAAGCGATGGATCTGATGTCAACACGCCAAAGCAGAATGTGAGTGAAAACGGAAGGAGCATCAAATTGAGAAGAAGGGCTGGAAAGGTCTGAAACTTCCATGAACCCCCATAGCCAGTCCAGATACATTACAATTTACAGGAGGATGTTATGTTTGATGTTTAAGAATGGGGAAATTTGCTGAAATTAAGATGGAATAGGGTATACGTATGCACTGTTTTGTACTTCGCTCCATAACCACTTAAATAGGTTAAATGGATTGCAATAAAATCTACAATAACCACTTTTAAAGAAATGCTTCACAGACTGCTCACAGCTAATAGTAATGGGGAAATGGTGGATGGCTTATGGGCAAACGCAGCCTGAGCAGTGCATGTCCTAGTCACATCACTTTCAGTGTGGACATAGGAAGCACATTATTGACATTATAGAATAGTACATCTTAAATAATTAAGAAACACTTTATTGTACACTTGTCCAGGTGTATAACCAGGTTGTATTAATGAGGATGTTATGAATTACTTGATCTAACAGCAGTAACACCTTACCATGCATAGCTGCCAGCACACGTCTGCATGATGTAATAATTATACTCACATGCATACTTTTTACGGTGAGATTTTTTAACAGCAAGTTAGAGAGCTCAATGACTAACTATAAGCTAATGTAATAAAGCTGTAGGAATGAGGGGATGGTAGATCATGCAAATTCTGACAGTACCGTACTTTGCACAGCATTGTACTTTGACACTGTTTGCAGAACACCAATCTACCTGAAAATCATTGTACTGTACTCTCCTTTGACTCCATGTTTGTAAAAGGCTCATCTAGCTGAAAGGCGAGGCTTTTTAGAATTCTTAATGGATTCAAATGACACAATTACAAACACTAGCAGTAGCATCAGCCTCGGTCTTCAGAGTATTCTGGTTTTACAGCTACACTGCTGTAATAGGGGCACCTATTTTTTGTGGATTCTCTTTATGGACATAACTACCACTGTTCCCTTTCATGCATCATTGGCCTGCTTTTTTATATGACCAATAAAAACTCCAATTGGTGTCATGTAAAGATTTTATGCTTTTGTCTGCAGTAGGAGGAGATAAGCATCCACTCAAAGCTTTTCTAATATGAACTACCTGTTAGAATCCAGGTGTAAAAATGCCTACTTTGATGTGTAATTTAATTTCTCTATAGTTACCTTAGAGATTTTCAGCTACTTCATGAATAAAAGAACATTACAGATTACATTTAGCAAGTGTTGCAAGGCTTCCTGGCCGCTGAAATGCCAGGACAGTCAGTCAAGAACAAGCTAATAACAGGTATTCAGATGAACATTACAACTCACACAAGCTGCGTTGTGTTTCAACTACGTCGTTCAGTCATCCAGCTATTTGATACAGTGCGATCCCAAAGTATTGGAACAGCGGAGTGAAATGTTATTTTTGCTATATGCCTATTCACAGGATTTGCATGTGTGCATATATGTTTTACGACTTTACAGAAACTGTTGTTTTGTGTTGAGACACCTGATTTTCAGTTGTCCAAAAGTAAGTTAATGGGTTGCATGGTCCTTAAATGCAATAACTGCATCAAGTCTACAAGCTATTGACAAATGAGGCATCTTTTATGGAAATACCTTTTCAGGCATTCATTGCAACCCTTTCAGTTGACCATTGCTTTGAGAGGTTTTTGTCTTCAGTCTCCTCTTCAGCAAGAGAAACACATGCTCGACTGGATTAGAATCAGGTGGCTGATTTTAAACTCCATTTTTTCCCACTGCGGGTGCGTAGGCAGTGTGTTTGGGGTCATTGTCTTGCTGCAGGGTGAAGCACCAGCCACAATTGAATTATTCATAAATAAATAAATAAAACCATCCATTATGTTTGAGTACCTTTGTAAAGTTTGTAACAGCATTGGCCAGTCAGAAATGAAAATCGGCAATCCTTTACATAGTGTACACAAGCCAGAGTTAGAGAGCTACTGTACGTCTGTACTACAGATAATATTGATAATTGACAGAAACAAGTGCAGTGAAGTGGAATAATATGAGGAACTCCTGTAGTCCACAGTACAGTGTACTAATGCATCCAATGTCAGCCACAGTAATTACAGAAGGGTGACTGCTTTAACTGTCCCATGCCTCATGAGTGTTCTACCCACGCAGTACCATTAAAACTGTTTTATTTTCCCATCTGGGACTAGGCTTGTTTGATTGAATAGATTTTCATAATTCAGTCATGCCTGCATTACCATCAGACTCCAGTGCTTAGGTTAAACCTGCACCTGTAAAGTGTAATCCCAAGGCTAGCATGTCCCAACTGATAAGAAATGGACCAACATAGTTTAATTGGTCATTTATTTTTTATTAGTGATGTCACTGATCAGCCTTTCTGTTTAAGGGTTAATGGTCATACAGAGTCATGTGGTTGAATTTAAAAAAAAACTATCTGCTTAATGTCTTTGGGAGTTTTGTTGTGTTAAAGAATGGAATATGAATGAATATGGAATTTACAAGCAAAGTATTTAGAACATTACATAATTTCTTACATGCAGTAAAATACCCTTGAAAATAATTTTTTTTTTAATGAATTAAGACTGAGAAAATATCTTGGAAGCAGTCAAGTTTGTCTAGGTGTGCTACAAACACATTGCAATATGAAATCACTGAGATCAAAATTAAATAATAAGATTACACTAACTAAAATAAAAAAAAACTGTTAGTTACCTTGCTCATGTTCAAGTTTTATTACTGTGAAAGTTTTAAGCCAATTTATGACATTTTAAATCACAAGAAATAAATACATATTTCAGGAAATTTACAGAACAGTCTTATTCCATTACAAATGAACGTTTAATTCACACAACGTAGGAGTGCGTGTTGAGATGTCTCTGTAAATGAAAAAATGTGTCTCCTTCACGAATCTCCGTTAAGCTGTGAGACTGTTTACATGAAGCAAACTGACATCCTGGGCTGGATTAGAGAGATGCAGGAAAGTGCAGCTGAACACTGTAATGAAGCAGGTCCATCAGGCCTGAGGTCCACCATTCTCCTGTATCATCAGCAAGCCTGCCGACAGAGCAATTCAGAACAAGTCAGAGGCAGAGCAGGTCAGTGACTGAGAATGTCATGGGCAAAGACATCCTGAAACCATACTTTCATGTGCAAGCTGTAGTCTCATTTTTTCTACACATTGTACACTAGCCACCAAATGTTCCACGGTCCCCATTGGATATTTTTGTGTACTTTAAGTATCTGTTGTGTGGGAAGAAAGGCCCGTAGCCCTACAAACTGCCAACATTATCTTGCATTTTAAGATGAAATATAAGTTTGTAAGTTTTATAACGTTTCAATGTAGATTGTCTGAAAAGTAATATAGAGCATAGAGGTGATACATTTATTACAAAATTCTTAGCAGCCTTTTACACATGACAAAACCACACAAAAGAAGATGGCTCCCCAAGGGTGGTACTGTAACTGCCCTCAGGGGCAGGCGATGGGTGGATGGTGCTGCTCTGGTCCGCAGCTGACTGTGCTGCTGTGCTTTGGCCTGCACAGGGAATTCTCTTACTTAAATTACAGATGATCAAAGAGGCCCATGCTTTTCTCACCAGGCTATCCGTTTAATCAGAGCAACTTTAATTCCCCATCTCATTCTTCTCAAGACTCAATTCTTTTCAGTGCTGATTATGAGACTAGGAGGGCAATCAGAAGGTTACCGATCTCATTGGTTTTGTTTGGTGAATCTATTCAAATTCTCCCCATTCAATGAAAAAAAAAACTTCTGTGACCACTGACCCCCGAATCAAGCACCTCATCTCAAAAAATTTAAAGACACACCGGGAACGCTGCCTTACAATTCCTTTGGTATACTGGTTGTAAAGTATGAATTCATGTAAAATCACCCTGTAAAAGTATTATGCAACATTATCTGTCTTTAGTAAATTGTTCAGAGATTAACAAGAGCTTGATATATTAGAAATGTTCTATTATAAATTCCACTACATTCCTTTCTGGATACATTCCTCAATTTCTGTATTACAGGGGTCTGCAAGTGTTGCAATCCACATTGGTGTCTGACATGCCAAATTCAGCAGAAATGTGAACTATGAGGATTATGAGTGTGCGACCACAAAAGTGGCAACAACATTAGTATGTGTCAGGAAACACGCCTGTTTTCATGAGTCAAGAAATCCCAAGAAACCCAACAGCAATAAAATGAAGCTAGTGAGTCATAGAAATTAGTTAAGTCTCAAGATATGATCACTTTATTAAGCATCAGTGTTTTATATTATTAAATCAAATTCCTCACAGAATGAAAAAAAGTCAGGGATTCTTCATTGTAAAAAGAAATTTTACGATAGCATAGAAACATACCAACACAATGCGGTAACATTAGGTTGACAGTGCAAACAAGAGACATGCAGTGGGATTGCGGTTCCACAAGAAAATATTAAATATCAGTAACTTACTTTCACTTCGCTCAGCAGGGATAAGTAAAGTAAAGGGACTGACCACAGTTCAGTGGGACTGACAGCAGCATAGAACACGGTGAACTGCATAAGAACTTATAAGACTGCAGTGACACTCTTAAGGCATGAAGTTTCCCAGGCAACAACACAGAGGTTGACTCATATTTCGGAACAGCACCCCGCAGAGGCTCCCAATTCAAATAATTATTGATTTCCAAATGAATAGATTTTGGCATTATTTTTGATATTAAAAAAAAAATCATTTTGTTGCCTGGCAGCCCACCAGGTTTGTACAATTATAGGGGAAAAACTGAATATGGAAAACAAAGCTATTAAAGCTGCAATTAGTCTATTATCGGCCGACAACGATCAGTGGCCGATCAGTCGGGACATCCCTACTTACTATGACCTTGTAGAGTGGGCGTATTCAAATAATGAATAACATATATCCCAATATATGTGACCCCTGTGAGTCTCCACAAGGTACTAGGGGCCAAAGAAGATGCAGAACAGCCAAATGAAACTGAAAACGCTCTGGCTGACAGGTAAGAAATAAATCAGTTTAGTGAATGTCAGTAATGCCCACCCTACTACAAAATATGGCCTATGAAAATCAAATGGATGCCGGTATTGAACACAGCACTGAGGCCTAATATAACTAAATTAGAACACTAATTCACAAACGCGTGTAGGAGAAGGTTTGCTACTTGAAAGAGGACATTGTCTGTGTTGTCATTTGGCACAAAAGAAGACCGGACTTTTTTTTTGCTCTCCGGAAAATGATAATAGGAGACCTCCTCTACAGCCTTATCAAGGCTGTAATGTAGTTGCTATTTGGAACCCTTCCACTTATATTCTGCTTGAACTAATAACATTGAGCCACTAATTCTTTACTTTGTTGAAATTATATTGGAATGCTAAAGATAATTTGACTCTTGCAAATGAGCCTCAGTATTAATATTAAAGTGATCCAAGACATGGATATCCTTCTTTATCAGGCAGTTTCCAAGGCATGGATACTCAAATCTGGGCCTTGAATCCAAATCCAGCCCTGGTTTTTTTTTTCTCCCAGGTAATTAGTTGAACAAATATTGCTCCACATCTGGCTCCCAGTCAAGGGAGGGTGGATAACCAGCAGTTTTTAGCCCTCAAAGACTGTGAGTGACAGGGGTCTAAGTGCAGACACTGCCCTGCAGCACATTGCACAAAGCTGAAGGTTTCAGTGAGATTAAGCAACTGTCCTGCAAGTGTTTTAAGGGTGAATCAGCACAGAAATCTGTAAGAATCGGTGCCATATTTCACCACTACTGGGGAAAGGAAGTTTGAGAACTGGAATCTGAACCAAATTTGGAGGACAATGAAAAATGACACAGAGAATAGGGTTTATGCCACCAAATGTCTCCGTGAATCACAGCTTACTCCCTGTACCAGCCACTAAGCTGGGGCCTGCAAAAGCGATCATAGTCTGGAGAGCAGTCTCCCATCATAGGAACGTGTTTAACCATTTTAACAATGTTGTGGTTGTTTGGGCCATGAGGTAAAGGTGAGGCACCCTCTTATGAATTCCTACAGCTCAAACTCCTGAAAATCAATTGCCACAGACGAAGACCATATCTCAGGTAATCTGTTTCCTGATAGCCATAAGGGTCTTGCTCTAAACGCATAAAAGGTACCAGAGGACTCAAAACCTAGAAATTATTTGATAATTTCAATGCACATTTGTCTGGTGGAACGGGAGCCTCTTTCGCAATTCATCATCGGTGCATTCACCTAATGCATGACCCTTGACCTTTATTGGAACTGCTTAGTACATTTTGTGGTGAAGCTTCCGGGGCAGTCAGACTTGTCCTGTTAATGCTGGGTTACCTGAAAAAGGGAATGTCTTCCTTGGAACACGCATTTAGTAATTTTATCAGATCAAATGTTAAATATATTCTACATCCTCACAGGATTTGTTATGGGGAGTAGGCCATTCTGAACTATTTTTTATACTCCCTCAGTGATGATGGCAGTACTACGCAAAAAACTACAAAAGTGCTTATGCAGTGACAACAGACACGGCATCACAATTGCATCACTATCACTATATGCATGCGCCATGCAAACAAACTTGCTGTTGATATCAGTGTAGTCCGTATGTATTTAGGATTCTTACTTTGGATCTTGGATAGCAAGGTTAACATGCACAATCGCTTAAGTGATGCTGAATCTGTATTTGCCAGTATAGGAATTTTGTTAGCCAGGTCTGGCACTCATATTAATCAGGTGAATACAATTGTATTTTTTCTTTATTGTAAAAGCATCTCCTAAATTAATGTAATGTAAATTTAGAAATTTAATGTAATTTCTTTTTAGCTACTTGTACTTGATTTATTGGATTATAGCTCCAAGATTAAGAAAAGGCTTGCTGCTGTGTTGCCTACAGGCATGGAAGGCAATATCCATACAATTGGTGAGATGAGATTTTAATTTTTTATAACTTATCTGAGCAGGAGTGGCATAAAACCGATTTAACACCAACTACCCAACAGGAGTGTCGTATATGATTGTCCCATATCCACTATAAAGCAATAAAGCAACAACATCCTTCCTCAGCAAAGTTCAAAGAGCCAGACAAATTGTGTGTGTGTGTATTTGTTCCAGTCACTGTCCTTATAATAGTGGTTACTAAACTTTTCAGGTGCAAGGCACTCCTGTAAATAATTTCTATTTCCACGCCATTACATATGTCATTTTGGGGTGCTGTGGAAATTGCAACACCTTATACACATGTTTTTAAGTGATGAAAAACTGCTCATACTATGAATCTTGTAAACAGAAATAGATTAACATGTCTAAATATTACATCTGTTTCATTCAACCAAAATTACACATGTATGTAATTCTCCCAGCCAGGGGGCCTATCACTTGAAATAACAGAAGCATTGCTAAATTAATACAGTGACTAGCAGGACAGCCTCTCCCTCTGTCCTGTGGCCAAATCAGTGGCCAAGCCTTGCCAGATCCCTACTCTTCCACTTATGTTAAAAAAATATATACAATAACAAATCAAGAAGCTTGGTATAAATACAATGAGCTAAATTGCTGAATTATTTAATCAAAATGAGTCCAGTAGAAAAGGCATTGAGCAGGAAATCTGAATTTCTGTTTTTTTTCCCTCTAAATTTTCTTCCATTAAGCTTACTTTCTGTGGTGAAATTTACAACAAGACCACCACATTGCTAGTTTACCTAAAATGTAAAAATGGGTTATTTTAGAGGATATGACCAAACCTACTATAGTTATGGAAGAGTGGGAGATCAGTCTGTGCAGACAGAGGTTGAATGTGTGGAGGACCAATTTCAGACACGTTCTAATATTCGCAGTATGAGCTTACAAATGCTCCATTGTGAATTTAAATCAGTTGAGCTTGCAGATGCTCCATTATTAACTGAAGTCATTTTTTTATTCACAGTATGATTTATTTGTTTAATCATAACTTTAAAATTCTTAACATAACTAAAATTTCCAGGCACCCCTGGAGGTATCTCATGGTGCCTACTTTAAAAAACGATGCGTTATTACACAGTGTTCAGCTATAGCTCCATCTTATCCTATGGTGGTGTGTTCCAGCTGAAACATTTTCTATCTGAGGCAAAAAAAAGTTAATTTTATCTCAGAGAACAGATGGGACAAACCAGCACTAAAACTCTGCCTGTCTGTGCTTAACTACCAAGACATTTAATCAAAAGAATTTAAATTGTAACTGGCAATGCGGACCCCCACCCCCACAGCCCATAGCTAAACTACAAACAGCCAACAGGCCTCTCACAATTCAAGCATTTCCCTTAGGTCTGTTGTGCTTGTTGTCTACGAAGTCTGTTTTACACAGAACATTCACTGAAGAGGGACTATAACTGGAGTTCATTCCTATTAATCGGATTTGTCTCATATCAGTAAGCCAAGGCATCTTTCAAATAAACACCTAAAGACATTGATTTATTTATTCATTCATCTGGCAGGTTTATTTATCCAGAGGCACATACTTAGTAGAAATTTTATACTGGAGAGCACAAACTGCAAATGCTTAAGTAGGGTAAAAGCCTGCAGTCTACCACTTATGGCAGCACCAAGACAAATAACTCAGTCAAAGCTCCAAATCCCTTAGTGTAAGAACACCTCATAATCATAAAGACTTGTGCAATTAGTGCAATTAAAAAGAACAACAGATGTGGGTAAACAAAGCAGTCACAATTAAGGAACACTGATACCTCAGCCAAAGCCTTTCATTTTCAATAACACAATACAATGTGAAAATATCAAAGGATAAAGCCTTTAATGTAAAAACATATCAGAGTTACCATATCATTCTCTCAGGTTCTCAGCTGTCTGAAACCTGATACTTATCAGAGCTGAATGCCAGCTTAAAAACAAAGTATGGTCTGAGAAAAAAGAACTTTTTAGCAGCTCTACAGGCTTCAGCTGCTGCTTCCCTGGAACAGACACTAAGACGCAGCAGTCAGAGCTGCATATCTCTCCCACATCGCTCTCGCACAATCACACACCCGGTACGTGGCTTTGGCAGACTCTGTAGCAATTTTCATAAACCCCCATCTGTGCGAGATGCAGGAGAACTATTCATGAAACCATTCTTTTTCTGTGTATTATATCTTTTGGAACCTTTCACTTTATTTCATTGTGAACAGAAGAACAATTTCCTCTCAGTTCTGTCCTAAGTAGGAGAGACAGAATCCAGGTATGGGTTATTAACATCAGACTGCAATAATACATTTTTGTGAGATGTCCATCACTCGCAAACTAAACTAAGTTCCAGAACCAACAAATTTCAAATGATTTCTTGCTCTTCTGAAATTTAACATCCTGTGAATCCTATGAGCCAATGAAGCAATGAATCATATGAGCCACTGAGACCCTGAATCATATGAGCCACTGAGACCCTGAATCCTATGAGCCACAGAGGCCATGAATCCTATGAGCCACTGAGACCCTGAATCCTATGAGCCACAGAGGCCATGAATCCTATGAGCCACTGAGACCCTGAATCCTATGAGCCACAGAGGCCATGAATCCTAGGAGTGCGACTGCTGAAGAAGCCAGCCGCAGAGGAGCCCCATCTGTGAACCTTGGACCAGAATTCAGCTGTCACTCAAAGGCTGCTGATCTGAACAGCTCCATCTGTTGGTTGTGTTCCAAAAGTCGCAGCCAAGAAACATCTCTGAAGAAGCTCCAGAATGATTGATTATTTTCATAAAATACTAAATAATCCCAAGAAGTTGACTGCAACACCAGTAACCCAGTACCAGTTATGTAGCATTTCATTGTAGCTGCCTTTATATTTGAGCTATACATTTTATGAGACACACAGCATATTTAACACACAGACAGAGAACATATTTGTCATATTTTAAGGATAAACCTTTCCCTGGTTTCCTGCACATCTATCAGGCCTTAATGTTTTACCCACTAGTACAGAGTTTTACATTTTGTACAATATGTCTGTCATTCTATTAGCTCATATCAAAGGAGCAAAGTTACAACATTTTACCACAACAGGCAGATGATGTACCAAAAGTGTGTCCCTTTATAGTACCAGAGCCGTAGTTTGGTCAAACTATTACACTGAGAAATGTTAGCTACTGAAATGGCAACATATGCCAGATAATCCAGTAAAGTTGATGGGAAATGTAAATATTAAATTAAAGTAGCAATGTACAGTAAAATAGATGAGTACTTTCATCACTAAAACATGTGTATGACAATTAGTTTGTTAGAAATAATTCCTCTCCACTTAAACATATTTGGACATATTTTGTGTACCTTCTATGGAGCTTAATTCCAATTTCATACAACTGAGATGACTCAATGAAACATTTTGTACAATGCATGCAGAAAAAATACTGAATGCAACACAAATACCCTGTATCTTTTGAAATAGACAGTATGTTTGAAACAGAAAGCTAAAGTTTAATTTTGGCTATGCAGCAACGGATTTGACACGAGACAATGTATGGCAACTGTTCCTGGGGTAAGAATCAATTGTGTCCAGTACATTAAGTGAGATGGTTATTGGAGAAGACAGCTTAATGTCCAAACAACAAAATATGTTTAAATTTAAACATCTTCTGGAATATATACTTTGAAAGCAGATTATATGTTTGAAAGCAAATTGTGTGCCTTATATTATCCTTATGTTCCCAACAGGTACTATTGCAGTTTGCTGACCATCGATCCTACATCCAACCTCAATCTCTATGGATTCAACCTCCACCTCCTCTAGTAAAATCCTGTTACTATACCCTTTTGATTGTGGCAGACAAAAAGGAATGCAGACTGAGAAACAAATTGCTATTAATAAATCCAGTTCTCTACCTAATAAATCAGTACACAGTAATCCATTAAAATTGGCTATATGTAACCAACTTTGGAAATTAGCTAAATAATGACAGTAACATAGAACAGAGTTCTCCAACATCTACCTAGATCAAGGGTTTCCTCCAGAACTGGGGCACATACTAATTATTTATAATGAACAATGAATAATAATCATTGAGGAAGCTCCCATTACCTTTAATTTGAATTTATTTTAATCAGTAAAGCACACTTAATAAAATAAAGAGGTGTCACGCAGGTGTTCTGAGTCTCTTAAGGTTACCATTTTTTACTTCTTTTTGAAGGAATTTCTGAAAGCTAATACGACAAACCTACTTGCAATACTGTTACAAAACTGCACATATTTAGAGGCAATCTTGTTTACAAAGAAGAGCAGTCTTAGCAGCGTAGACTGGTGCATTGTATAGACTGCAGGGGCAGACAGAGACCAGGGTGACATGTGGATCATCTGTCACAGAATTAAGAAATCTTCTGTCTTTCAACATGTTCTCACGAATCCTGTGAAGCACAGTCACTGTCAAAAACGAAAGCTTCTGAAGCTTCTGGTGACATCAGTATGCACATACTCTGGAGTTTCCTCCAGAGAAGACAGCCCCTGTTGATGCATATTTTTGCATTATATAGCATTATATTTATTCCTAACTCTGAAACATTTATGTTATATGTTTCAAATTCATCTCCGGTGATTTTACATTTATTTAAATTTAATATTTAAAAAAAAAATGCAAACATTTTCCTTCCTTTTTTTGCACTCCGAGAGGGTCAAACCTATTAAATTATGATAGGCTAGATTCAGTGTTTCCAACTATACAGAGACACAGTATAGTGAATTTGACCCTGAAAAAAAAAGTTGAAAGAATGAGGACTTCCCAAAGACATTCCATCGTTTTTATATAAAATACAAAGAAGCCACTAACTTTTGTTTACCGCTGCTATGCAAGACCAAAAATACATATTAAAAGAGCACTCCCTAAAGAATATAAATATGGAAACTGTTTATTTCCTATTGAATTATGAATTATTCAGGTTAAGGTTAAATTTTCTTCATTTCACATGCAATATATATATATTTATATACATACATATTTTTTTATTTATTGTATTTTATTTTTTGGTTTTTTCATCTAGCATTCATAAGCATGAGGAAGCACCTTTGGAGAGCAAAGGCTTAGAATATTGAGAACCAAACTCTATTTCTGAGTGCAGAAGTATACTTTCAAACATGTCGGAAAGTGTACAATCACTGTAAAATGGATGACACGATCCTTAGATATAATCACTGTGACCCACTCAGTGAGTAGCTTATCGAATTAAAATGTGTCTGAGGGGCCAAAAACACCCAACAAAAGTCTCAGTCAAAAAGACATTGGCTAAACATTAGGCTTAAAGGAGTACCATGGTGATTTTCACACTTTCTCTGTTTTATGTGCTATTTGCACAAGAGGCATTGAAGAAACACAATGAGCAAAGTATTAAATATGTCCGTTCTGTGTTTTTGGAGAAATATGCGTTTTAAATTCATCGTCCCATTTTCAACCGGTTGAGAAAGTTGTCATTTTTCTACGTCACGAATACAGTAACCACTCCTATTTCCACGCCCCGTAAAGAAATCTGACAGGACACACCGTCCTGCTGTTCAGACAATGCAAATATTTGACTAACGTTAGGTTCACTTAAATTAGAGTTCCTTTAGATTATTTCTGGTTATATTCATTTAGCTAGCTAGCTAACGTTAGCTAGCTAGGAGGTTTGCTTTCATAAGGCAATGTTATCGATAACGTTAGCTTGCTAGTTCGCTTTTATGAGGACGTTATAGTTGTGCTTTTATCTTAACTTGGCTAGCTAGATAGCAAAAATTGTAACTGGATACAAGTCAACGTCCTTACCTTAGCTATCTATCGATACTTGATATACTACTAAGCTAGCTAGCTTGTGAAAATTCAGTCTCCCAAAGAGAGCGCGTATCATGGGGGTAGCTATGGTAACGGGGAACGGTCTGTCAATCATAGCTAACTGACAGTTCTCATTACCACGCCCAGACGGTTCGGGTGAATTTTTATAGTGGGAAATTTAGGCTTAGAAAAATACGTTTTAAAGTACATTGAAATGACTGAAGAATAAAAAAATTATGCACATTTGTTTTGTTGTTGCCTGAAGACAACTGGGAAGTGTCACGTTCAACCACCATGGTACTCCTTTAACAAAGTCAACTGTTCGAAACATCATGAAGAAGAGAAAGAGCCCTGGTTGGTTACCTTAGTAATTGCCTTAGTAAAGGGCCTGGCAGGCCAAGGAAGACTTCTACAGTTGATGACTAAAAAATTCTCATTGCAATGAAGAAAAAAACCCTGAACACCTGTCCTATTCATTCTGTTGCTACTATCAGTAGTTACACCATCAATAAAGACAAGTGAGCCAGTACATGTAGCACCCATACACGCCTAAAAGGCAGCACCCCTGCCACCATGTTTCACAGATAAGGGATAAGGGATAAGGGATCCCCTTTGGATCTTTAGCAGTTCCTTTTGGACTCCACACTTTGCTCGTGCCGTCACTCGGATGCAAGTGAATATTGGCCTCATCTGTCCACAAGACCTTTTTCCAGAACCCTGCAGGCTCTGTTAGGTACTTCTTAGCTAACTGTAACCTGGCTATCCTGTGTTTGTGGCTAACTATTGGTTTGCATTTTGCAGTGTAGCCCCTGTAGTTCTGTACATGAAGTCTTCAGCAGACAGTAGTCACTGGCACGTCCATGCCTACCGCCCTGAAGAGTGTTTCTGATTTGTCAGACAGTTGTGTCTTTATTATGGTGAGAATTCTTCCACCATAAACTGTAGAGTTCTTATTTAGCCTACCAGGCCTTTACTGATCTCACCAGGGCTCTTGTTCTTCTTAATGATGTAGTAAATGGTTGATTGTGGCAGGCCTAATGCTGGGACTATGTGTCTGACTGATGTTTCTCATTTTTCTCAGCCTCGTAATGGTTTCCTTGACTTGGTACGACTCTGGTCCTTATGCTGAAAAATGCCAGTAACAGACTCCAAACGCAATCAAAAGCCTAGAATAAAGACTAGACACTGAAAGCTCTAAACCTTGCACCAAAGCAGTAATTGAACACACCTGACTAATCAGAAACATCTGTGAAGCCATTAGTTTCAAATAATTATGGCACACTGAAATGGGGGTTACGTATAAAAATTGCAGTTATTTCTACATATTGAAACAAAAATGCATTAAAATACCATTTGATAAAAGCCGGAAATATGCACTTTAACTGCACGTGCATTTGATTGGAAACTAAAATTGTGGAGTACAGAGCCAAATCAAGAAAAAAAAGTCTTCGTCCCAAACATTATGGAGCTCACTGTATATACAGTATATACAGTATATACACACATGCATACATACACACACACACACACACACATATATATATATAGGACCAAGAGCAATCACGTCATACACTCAGATAGAGAAGAGAAAACACTGCATGCATGACTGGGCAATTTCAACTGACATTTTCAAGTTCTTAATTCCCTGATTCCTCATGCCAAGTAATGGAAATTGTAGTAACAGGACTGTGTGCTGTATTGATCAGAATTAAGGACTCCGATGCTCCAATATTATTATCATCTTAATCACTTCCTGCTAAAATGCTCAGTGACATTACAAATACAGAGCATTATCAGGAACAAGCTAGAGGGTAAATGTTAAAAATGGTGCTGTTGACGCAGTACACAAACAGCAAAGAGACAGAGAACTGCCGTGTTTAAGCTAACACAATACTGTCTGTGATGCTGCATTATGCATACTTCTTTCACACTGAAGCTTGAATGTATGCTTGCATAAATTATTCCATAATACCAAATTTTCCTGTATAATATTTAGATTATTTTAAATTATCTAATAATTACAACTTGAATTCATTGTGATAAATGATATTTCTGAATAATATTTTCTTTTCTGTATAATTAGCATATTTTGAGCAAACACGGGAAAGCATTGTGCTGAGAAAAGAACTTATCATGAAAATTGTTTTTTCAATGAATATTTGAGGATTATTCATTCAGGCACAATTTTGCAAATCTAAGCCGTGCTACAATATTATTATCTCTGGCTGTAGCTTTAGTTTCTTTGCACTTTTTCAGAGCATCATACGGTTTGAATTTGCTGTGATTTGTTTGGATTAATGGTCTCCATTTGTAAATGATCTCTCTTATAGTGGAATGGTAGACTTCATATTATAATGGCTACATAACCCTTTCTAGACTGAGGAGCAGCAAAAATGGTTTCTCCAAAATCATCTCTTGCCCTTAATGTAACGCAACTTTCGACTTTTCTATATTAGCCCTTCCTAATGAGCAAATAATCATGTGCACTTGATTAGCAGCACCTGGTTCTAATTACCTTTTTTATTTCAAATGGAAGGGAGAACTTACCTTTTCACTCATGGTTTCTGGTTTCTGCATGTTGGCTTATCTTTGATTGAATAAATAATAAGTACAATTTTTATCTGTTCTGAGCCACTTGAGGTCAGATTTATCTAGTGGGTATAGATGTGGGTCAGAATTGAAAGAGTGTATACTTTCTGTTTCACATCACTGTATTCTTGGATGCATGTGCTGGTTCAGCAACATTCACACTAAAGATCCATACACATTCTGTTCTCCCACTGGAGCCCCCCAATAATGTCCCTCTTGATCATTTACTGAAAGCACAACAAAATGACTGACAGAGTAATACCCTTATGGCAATTTTATTACAACTGCACCTTAAAACAACGCTTCTAATTAGAATTTGTAGGTTTGGGTATTGACAAATATGATTTTTTTTTTTAATTTTCCTTTTTACCCCAGGGGCAATTCATAAGATTTTGCTGAATAGAAATAGCTTCTTAAACGTGCCTGTCGAGAGCCTTCTTCAGCAGCAGATGTTGGGATGTAAATTGCAGCTGACACATTGACATTTGCACACCATTGTGCACTCTACTGCATGGGCTGAGGAGCCACCTGACTGCTAATGACTAATATGCTGTGCGCAGACATACAAATGCGGACTTGTGTGCCGCATCCGGCCTCTCTGTCGATCATGGCCTTTCGCCTCATTCATCCTGCCCTCAATATCTATTTGCGTACAAGAGCGCGTGGCGTACGCAATTGTGCCTGGGGATCTGACCACAGTGCTACCCTACCATCCTCCTCAAATGTCACAGCTATGTCAGGAATGCCTCTCACATTGTGCTATGTGCAATATTGTTATTGTCATTAGATGACTGATGCCTGTCAGGTAGACATTAAATGAGGTACTCGAAATGTGGAATTTTTGTACATTTGTCAAGGAAATGTACTGTGCGACATGAATGTGTTAGGAAAAGGCAGAAGCTTGAATTGGCAGTCTTGTTATGTGCTGCCAAATGTCAGCAGAATTCACAAATCTAATAATAAAGCGCTTAAACTCCAGGAGAGCTCAATTTGCAGCCTGCATGTCCCTGCTTTGGAGAAATGCTTGTCACATAATTATTCCTCTTACGTCTTTTCTGAAAGCATGTTTGCCCTTTTAATTTAATTTAGTGTTCTACAAAATGTTACTGTTAGTAATAGTGCCACTGCCAAAGCAATTGTGCATTTCACTGATGCTCCAGGATACAATTAAAGTAGAGAGTAGCTTGTTCTGTTGGATGCGCAATGAAATAGTAATCAAAAAAAAAAAAACTGCATTCTAACAGCAATCATTGTGAGTGTTTACTGGGATTACGTGCATCATGCCACTTGCCGATTTTTACTTTCAAACAGTTCTGCGCTATGATTTGGCTGATATGATTTGGATGTGCTTACGTATAATACTGGTCATATCAACTAAATGATTAAAGAGATTTTTTCCATTTACAGACTGTCAGAATATTATTAGAATTTTTCAAAGTAACCAACTGGAAGTGTAAAAAATGTATCAAAGCAGCACAATATTATGATCTCTTGTGTCTTCATTTTAAATTTAAAGGTTTTCATTAATTACACAGAAACAACACTTCCTAGAAGCCTGAATAGAAAATGATTCACCTTTATTATGGTTTTTCACCAAAAAAGCAGAGAGAACCTTTCGTGGTTGACCTGAGATAGCTGTGATACATGGACTGTTAGATCATCAGAAGTAGTGTGAAGCAGTATCATAAAAAAGAAATTGGTTAACAGTAAGGAGGCCAAAATACAATCTTTCATTGGTTCGAGAGAGAACCAGGGTGATCAGCAAAGGAGTCCTGAGAAGAGCAAATTCCATTCATCTGGATCACATACAGGGTGCCATGGTAGTACAGTGAATAGCCCTGTCTATGACAATAGGAAAAGGGAGCTTACTTACTAAGTGTGATGCTCAAACCAAAGTTAGGAGTAAAGAAAGCCTGCATTTGCATTTTTAATTCTGACTGTTATACTTTCAAGATTCTAATGTGAAAAATCTGGCATGCTGTGAGGTTCAGAGTTTGATTGATGTGATATGCTCCATTTGCGATATTGAGATAACATTGTCCTGGCACCAATAGTGTTAACACAAACTGCTTACAGCAACGCACACTGGATCCCAGATAAATGGCTTGAATCATCATTGAGGGATTATAGCAGGTCCACAGGCCAGAACAGTCCTGATTTTAACAAAACAGAAAGAAGGGATGTGTGATTTATGGCCCAGGTGACTGACAACATTGCTTTAATCGGTTCAATATTGCTCCCCTGTTGCCTACATGTCTGTACAGTGTTTGCCTCGCCGACATGTTTGTTGATAATCAAACAGTTATAAAACCATTAGTGGACAAGCTCAGTCATAAACCCGATGCCTAGAGCAGACTTGTGCCATTGATCATATTTGATAATGGCTAATCCTGTCAAAGCAAGATTGCTGGAGTGTTTCAGATTAACCTTAAGTGTAAGAAGAAGGAACAGAACAGAAGGACGATGGCAGTGGGGTGAGGGGGGGGATGTGTTAACAAACCATGCTGACAGTGAAACAGATAGTTTCATCTATATTAAAGCCTATTCTGTTTCACTGTCAGCATGGTTTGTTTTGGGAAATGTGCCATATATACTTATATGAAACCAAGATGTGTACATCACACAACTAATATATCTCATTATGCACCACTGGTAACCAGCCCTGTTCCTGGAGATCTACCGTTCTGTAGGTCTTCATTTCAACCCTAATTTGGCACACCTGATCCTACTAATTAGCAGCTGAAAGAGATCTAGCTGTTGAATGAGGTGTGCTTTGTTAGGGCTTAAGTGAAAACCTACAAAAGGGTATATCTCCAGGAACAGGGTTGGTTACCACTGCTATACACCCTCTTGATTCAACTCCCTGATTTATCAAAAAAGATGACAACCCTGCAAAATTTGTTTTATTATTTAAAATTGAATAACTTTTAAGCACTGATGGGTTAAATCTGAAATGTTTAATCTCAGATATATAACTCATAACTCTTGTAACTTTTCCACATTTTTCCGTAGGAAATGTTGACTAGATTACTTTCTCACAAAAGCAAGGGGTCAAATCACTGCTTCTAATCAACCGGATGAGTGCCTACATGTGACCAATGAGGAGCGCATTTCCTGTCAACTGAAACCCTCTGTCCCTGAGTGGACAATTATGCTTCACCCCTTGGGACTCACAACCCCATGCACCCCTGGAACAGCCCAAATCAGATTCTGGACTTGGATGCCACAGTACTCTACAAATAAATGTCAAAAAAGAGATATCTAAATCTAATTTTTTACTATGATACACAGTTGATTCTAGGAATGAGAAGGTTTTAGTTGGCCGGGACCCTGTGGAGCCTGGAGCAATGGAACTAGCCTCCACTGGCTATACAAGACTGGCTCAGTAATGAATGCTGATGCATGTCAAATGTTGCATAATGTACATTGATTCTGGTCATCTGTCCAGGCATGGGCCCAGGCTGAAGAAGCATCAGGAGGCTCCAATTGTAGGTCAGACAACTCTGAATCATCCTAGACTAGCATGCACCCTTTCCCTTATCTCCTCCCAACGCAGTTCTCACATCTCAATTCCCTTGCTGGAGGCAAGCGACTGACCTGCAGACATGTCGTAAAGTGTATTCAGCTTTTTTCATTTCATTCATCTGTCACCATGGATTTAGGAAAGGAAAAGCTGGGTATACTCATTCTGTTTATTCTCAAAAAATAAAGAAATTGATTTACAAAGGTTTTAATGACCCTGACATTTCATAGTTATCATGTCAAATGTGATTAATGACTAAAATGTATCTAATAAAACTACCTTGTTTACATGCATACAAGTAAAAAAATGACGACAATGTCATTTTGTCAGGTTCTATAACATATAACATTCAATGGCTGCTATAACATTCAGGGGTCTCTTTCCATTGTCACATACTGTATATTACTAATAGGTCACCGTTAGAAATGTACAGCAGTATAAATAAAAGTCTAATAAAAAAATGCCTGAGCTTTCTGTATGCAGAAAGGGGGTACACAATGATTTATATATGTATTCATTAAACAGTAAGAACATATTATTGCTGTAAAATGCTTCAGATGCGTAGCTAATAAGTGCTAGACACTTTCCCTGATTACAGTGACAATAAACTATGCACTTATTAATGGATTTGGATTATCACACTGTGGGAAGGGGCTCATAAACCCATCTGAATGTGCTGGGGGTTACAGACAAACACTTAATTCTTAATTTTATTTATTAGTAGTTGTGTCACATTTAAAGTACTTAAAAGCATACAAGTTTAAGTTATTATTTCTTTATATGTACTTTATGCCTGAAACAAAGTCCGCGCTAGTTTTCAAGAAGTCTAATTTCCTGGGTGGTACTCAAGATGTTACTTATAAAGTAGAGGTAGAATTGTGTTGTAAATTAGTGAGAGAAATGTATCTATCATCTGTCACGTCATGGAAGCAAACAGCTCATTTAAAGAAGGATGATGTAGCTTTAAAATATGTAATGTTTCAAAGATTCAATTATCACTGCACATGTTCAATCACCAATGTGCCAAATGGGGAGAAAAGCATATTTTGCACATTGGTGATTGAATATGTGTGGTGCTAACTTAAAGATTTAAAGATTCTCCATCAACGTTAGATTTCTACTCATTTGTGGTACAGTACTTGTACTTTTCGGAACAGTCTTTCAGACACAGACCAAAGGCAGTTCGGAAGGGTTGTGTGTAGTCTATATAGTTGAAGCCGTGCATATTGTCTTCTGTATAGGTCTTTTGGTAACTACTGGTGACTATCTCTTTGTCCTCACCTGTGATTGAATTTTGAGACTGCGATCATTATAGAAAGATTACGCCCTGCTTTGTGCTCATTAGCCCTGCTAAGATGAATCACTCTACGTGACACAGGAGTGTCATCTTTCATAACTTCATCTGTTTTAATTTTCAAATGCTTCTTTACACTCGTCAAAAATGCATATCCTGTGCTGAGGCAAATAGAGAAGTAAAAATATCCAAACATGAACAAATTTAATCAGTGAGGAGGAAGGTTGATATGTGCTTCAACCAGTAGTCATTGTTCAGACACCTACAACTAAAATCAGCAGAGCCCTCATTAAAATTGCCTCTTATAAGTTATACTCAGGAGGCCAAGTACACGTGCTCCCCTTGAGTGCTCACAAGTAATAGTATTTGTTTACAAAATGAAGACTAATGAAGCTCCAACACTGTTTCTTGCAGGTTTCACTTATTTATTGGAACATTAAACATATGGACTGGAAACCTTCATCAGAGCCTAGCATCCCTGGCCAAACTTGTGCCTATACAGGGAAATATTGGTGTGCTGGCACACCAGTTATTTGACTACAGTTTAGGTATCATCTTAAACAAGCCTCTGTGAGTGAATTTACCAGATCATTTAACTGCATATTGAATCATGTAGAGGTGTCACAGAAGAAAAGCCTCTGCAAAATAGAAATGGATCCTAACTGTGAGAGTATTTCATGCCTTTTGAGGACAGATCCCAACAAATAAATGTACTTGTTGTTTGCAGACAAATGCAGGGCTGTACAGTATTTATTGACTGTTCCAAGTGCTTGTTGAAGCACTGTCAGGTGTAGGCTTTCAGAAACAATGCCCCTCTCATTGGCCTTTTGTGTGCACTTCCCATTGAAAGATGGCAAGGGGTCGATGGCCCTTCTCTGAGCTCTGCAGCATGCTCTCCAGCCCTGGACTGTACTTCAGCATCCCTCAGGGCCTGACAGCAGAGGGTTTATAATAGGTGGTAAATCTGACACATAGGCTGCCTGACCCGAGTCAGTAAGGCATGTAATTTCTCCGATAAATCATGGAGAGTGCCAGACATATTGTCAATCCCTGCAGCCTGACTGGGAAGGTGAAAAGCCACTGTGAGAATGAAGGAACAGCCACTATATGAGAAAGTCAAGGATATAGAGAAGTATAGCATTATATACGATTTTACAGTTTGCTATAGTTCACTATGCTGCTTTGAAGCATTAGTTTACTATGACATTTTTATTTTGTGCATTTTTCAGTCTTTTGAATGCTGGTCATTTACTCTCATTTTGGCATTATGACTCTGTATTTGCTGTTCTTGTTTGTGTGATAATTGTGGTATGCATTTTTATTAATTGGAGAGACATGGGTGAGAATGTTCAGAATGCATAGGAGACTTGATATGTATAATAGAAAAACATTTTTCTGCCTGCCACAGGGTTCTCTACTGGTTTCGCTTCTCAACATTTAGCCCTCGCAAAAAGGTATTATAGTAACACAAACTTTGAGTTATAGACCCAGCTACTTAATTCCTACATTACATCGTTACTCTTATATGCATGACCATGCATCATTATGTATACAACAGTAATTGTGAGACTGAACTGAGATTTTCACAACAATCCCAACCAGCTGCACTCGCTGGGCAGCACACCTACATTTCAGTCAAGCGAGGCTTGTTTTACAAGAGGAGAAACACCCTCTGGCAATTAATAAATGTGTCACTTTGGCCCAGTGAAGGTGCTATCGAAGACATCATTTTTATATTGCTTTTTTAACCATTTAGGTTTGCTGTCTGCTCTCACAAAAGGAGAAAGTATGATACCAAAGGGGGACGCTTATGGACTAATCTTCATATACTAGGACACACACACACACACACACTGCTGCCCGCATTGATGATCCATTAGTGGAACCTTATTGATGAAGGCCTGCTGTCTTCCAGAAAACATTGTGATCGCTTCATGTTATGTTAGTTTTTGATAAATTAGTTTATTCACTTCGCAAGTAAGTGCATCAAATGTTTAAACTAATGGAGATACACATATGCTTCACCAGGCCTGTCAATGCTCACAAATGTGCTCATGCAGAACCAAAAAATGGCTGATACTACCCCGACACCTGTATTTATTCTGAAAAGTGTGGGAATATAGGAGTTGCAAAACATTAATTCAGGAAAGGTAGCGGATTTGGGTGGTTACAAGGAAAGCATTATTACATAAAATAGGAACTTCATGAAAAGCATAAAAAATTCTAAACTGCTTTTAGTTTGAAACTTTAATTTTACTCCTCCAGTTCAAAGTGCTTTTGTTACCTCTTTGCAGCTCTGTTACAAGTGTTCTTTTCACTGCTGCTCTTAGAATAAAGCCCATGTTCTCCAAGGGCTGTGAAGAGCATTCTGTTTCTGTGATGTTTCTGCATGGAGTTTAAGGGATGAGGAGAATATGTCTGAATTGTGAGAAAGTATAAATTCAAGGGGCTACGCTGATGAAAGGGAAATGATGTTAATTGTTTAAGCTGCAGCTACTGAGGGAAACTGTGACATGATGAAAATCGCAGTGATAGGGAAATATGCCTTGCAGACCATTTTGTTTTTGTAGTTTTATATTTGTTCATGAAATAACAATGTTATACATGTTTAACCAGCATATGATACTAATCACACAGTTATGATACAAAGCACACTTCTGTAGTTTGTAGTAATTTTAAAAATTTGTCTGTTACTGTGGAAATTATGGCTGAATTCAAACCAAAGATCGTACCTAAACATGTTATGCAATTATACATTTAATACAATGATGACATTGTTTTTTTAGATGTTTGGGTGTTACACAATAAAAATGACAGTAGTTTGTGCTAATATGGTTAATAACTCAAGTATGCCAGAAACATGATTAATAAACATGTTCTGTAGCAATTTCTCAAGAGACAGCCAAGGGGATCATACTTTTGAGCCATCAAGCTACTTTATTAACGGCACAAGAAAACAGCTCAGATTCAAGCACAGGAAAAACAAAACTGGCCAAGTGTGCTGAATGTAAGTTCCTTTATACCCAATGCAAAGCCCATGATGCAAATCTGATACTAAACAGAGCATGGAATCTGACTGGCTATCATCTCCCAGTCCTGGACTAGCTACATCAGCACAAGGAAGCCATTTGTGACCACTGGCATGGCAGGTATACCGTCCTACATATAGCGTCTGGTGGGGCATGCCCCATACCTATACAGCATTGAGAGTTTGGCACTTTTAGAGTTTCCAGCAGAAATAACCACAATTACAAAATACTCTCAGCCCATAAGCATATTAATATCAGTACGTTCTAACCTCATGTAAACACACAAAATTCAGATTTTGTCATCGCAAATGCTCCAATCCTACAATCAATGAATATCCCCATCCAATAATATCTTATCTTGAAAGTAGCCAATAGCAGGATACGTGGATACCCAGGCAAAATGGACATATAAGAAAGTGTACATGTGATTCTATTTTAAAAAACTGGTCACCATCTTCGTGTAGAAGCTAGCTTGCTTGCTAACTAATAATTGCCAAAAAATAAAAAACTATAACCCTTACTGCTGTATAATCCTTGTGGGAAACTCATTTACAGTATATTTCAGTATATCATTTCACATGCAGACCAGACATAATATTGTTTCATGACTAGAGAACATCATCTTGTTTGAATCCTTCTAGGTAAAATAAAGTCACACTTCAGACAGAGACAACTGGTTGAAAGGGTAAAGTATTGGTTCACAACAGTGTTTAGATGATGATGCAAATCACTAATTCTTTTTAATATATTCAAGGATTTTTAGTTATTGAATGGATATTGGGAGGTACACTTCAATATGAAGGCAGATAAGATTCAGATATGTCCATGGCAGAGATTCCTTTTCTTTGTTACTCTACAAACCTCCCGGTGGTTTCATATAAAGTCCAACAGGATTTTCCGAATTCCAAATGGCATGCAATTTAAACACAGCCTGAGGCCCTGTGGAGAATTAGGGGAAAGTGCACTCTGCAGACTGTTCACTCCAGGCTAAATATGCCCTGCACTTGTATTTATTAGATAAAACAGGCTTAATGCTACATGTGAGTGTCTTTGCATTGTTTTCACTATGGAGACTTTGTCAAAGTCAAGCCATTTTAAGTCTGAGAAGAAGAAAAAAATTGGTTGCACAATAAACATTTAGCTCTTTAAAATTCATCACAAAAGAATGACATTCTCAAGTCAAACACAGCAACAGGTGCAGCAGATAGCTCATACACTGGGAACTCATATTTGCCCTGGTTGGGGAGGACAATAGTAGAGACAGGGAAAACATTAAAACTACAAAGGTGATATTTGTCTTTTCATACTGGTGGAAAGAACCAGGGACCTTCTCCCATCTATTACTGCTGCCAAATGTCAAATGGTTATTGATCAAAAAACATGTAAGGGCATGGTCATTTGGTGCTGAGACGCATGTGTCCTTTATTAATGCCTGGTTTTCAACTGTATAATTGGAGTCATGCACTTTCAGGCATAATTTTATCTTTAGTGATTTCCCACTTTAAGAAGATGTACTGGGAGAAACTGACATGGTTTTCCTGTATCATCACATTTTATAGTATTCCATTATTTGGGAATAAGATGAATATTTAAGTACAAGCTAAAAACATATAAGCTGATTGAGAATCTGCAGACATTTCCTGTAACACCAGCATATTATCTTAATTAAATGAAATGAATAATTTCTTAATTTAATGAAAATGTAATCAATCTCTGCATTCCAGCAAAATGTGTCTTCTAATGAAACGGTCTTCAACCTTACCGCTTTGTAAGTTGGCTTTTGTTCCAACCACAATTGCAATCCCAGAACTTTAACAAGCTGTTATTTTTCCTTAATTAGGTGCTTTTCATGTGTAGAGTGATTATTTGCCCTTTTAAAACCACATTATGTCAGAAATAGCTATGCATGCCATAACGAATAAGGCTCCCATGTTCACATTGTACTTATTGTGCTATATTGCAAGAAACAACTAAAAATAGGTTACAAAATTATTCAGCTGATGAAACACTGAGAGGAATCAATGGGCTGCTAATTGGCGAAATTGTGGACATGTGGCACTAAAACTAACCATTCGATAGATAATGAACAATTCAAGGGGGAAAAATTATGAAAAAACTTCTACCGTCTAATTAGAAGCCTATTGATTCCCCTTAGACCTGAACTTGATCAGTTTTTAATTTTTGTTACCTCTTTTTATGCATCACAATTTCAACATGGGACTTTTATCTTAATGGCATGCATAGCTATTTCTGACATAATGTGGCTTAAGGGGGTAAATAATCCCTCTAAACATGAAAAGCACTTAATTAAGAAAAATTAACAGCTTGTTAAAATTGTGGGATTGCAAATGTTGTTTGACTAAAAACCAGTATATGCAGGGGGGCCCCAGGACCGAGGTTGAATACCACAGTTCTAACAAATCTATTTCCCAAATGTCTTCAGGGGTGAGTAAAGTTGTTAATTGTATGGAATTCCTTGAGGGGATTATACGTGAAACTAGAAGGCTTTTACTGGAAAGAAAGTGAAAAAGATTTCTTCTAAACAGATATGACTAAAATTACTTAAATGAACTTTGCTGTTTGAAAGGGTGTCGTGATATATCAATGGTACAGTTGATATTTATGAGAACACAAGACTGCACTGCATGTGGGTTGTGTTCATCTGCAGGAGAAATTGCATTGACCTTCAGCGGAGGAATCATATTGACCAATACAGGAGTAACTGGGCTGAGCTCCACAGGTTTCCCATTTATCTGCACGAAGCATCACATTTACTTACACTGAAGAATTACATTTACCTGCACTGAACTGCAAATGAGGATTCTTTCATTTAACTGCGTTAGACTTGAGAAAACCCTGTTCTAGATATTCAGAAGTCTGTCAGAATGATGATGAGTCCTGTTTTGTACTCAGCACCCCCCTCTTTTCTGAATTTCTATCTCTCACTCACTTTTCCTCACATGGGAATCCAGAGTGGAATGCTGCCTACAGATCCTTGGCTACAAAAATTATCTTTCGAAACGCCATCTTCAGATCTTCAAAGAATCTAAAAAAAGCATTCTGGGGGGAGTCAAATGAGACTGGTAGCTCTTCTGAGTCACACACTTCAACCATGAGTAAAATTGTATAAAAATCTTACAATGTTCTGACCCCTTTCTGAAACATTTGCAGCCAGCTACTGAGGTAGTTTAACGAATCATTAATTTTTCCACACACAAAGCTTTTTTGGGGATTGGAGGTTTCATTTAAATGTGTGCCTCTAAGGTCCTACGGTTCTATGGTTGAAGAGAGGTGAAGGTCTGATGGCATTGCATGTTTAGTCAGTCAAAAAAAGGGATTTATTTAGTGCCTTGTATTTTCAAATATCATCTACTTGTATGACTGAGTTTTGTAGCCTGAAAAAAAAAAATTCTGTGTAAATCACCTGTCTATCATCTATGTTGTTTGAGATAAATACATAATTCAGAAATGAGCTGTTTTGAGTGGTAAGAAAGCAGCAGAAAAAGTGTGACCAGTCTTAATGTGTTTGCTCCTACCAAGAGATTACCACTATAAATGTGTTGCACTCGTAAATGACACCATTGACCATAACACATGACTTTGTTTTCACAACCACAGAATATTTGGTGATTTAAATTTTGTTATTCGTTCTTCACAAAAAAAAAAATATTCACAACATTCTCATTACCCTTACGAAAAAAAAATCACACGTGTTCAAATGTGAACATATGAACACCCATCATGTGAAAAGTGCCCTGTGAACTATAAAAATAATCACCATGGGAAAAGGTAACCTTGGCTATTTCAAGTCACATGTTTGGTTTTCACATGTAAAAATTGCAGTTCACATTGGAAAAGGTCAGTTACATGCGAAAATGTGGAATTTCACGTGATTTTATGTCCCATTTTGTTTTTGCACGTGGAAATTTTGCATGAGAAAAAACCCATTGTGAAAATGTCCAGTTCACAAGTGGAATTTCCTTTTCATATGTGATCATTTTAATTCACTTGTAAAAACGTTACATTCACATGTGAAATTGTGATATTCACATGTGAAGAGGCAACAATGATATGTTTAAAAAATAATAATAATAAGATAGGGTGCAGTCAACATTTGTTCTTAATGGTTCGTTTTGACTGTGCTTTCATGCAGCCTGTGTGGAACTGATTGAATTTGTATTGATTTTTATTTTGCTACACTGATCAGCGCCCTGGGACACCTTGGTGTAAAATAAGTAAATGAATAATAAATAAATAATTTATTCATGATCATTTTCAACAATGAATAGTTAAAAGTCAATTATGGTAGATAAAATAAGCACTGCTTGGGTCTAGGAACATTACATTACATTACATTACAGGCATTTAGCAGACGCTCTTATCCAGAGCGACGTACAACAAGTGCATAGGTTTCAAGATGTAGAGGCGCAAAAGAAACACTAGAGTGAAGTAAGGATCGTAGTGCCAGAAGTGACCACATCGATCAGGACTCCAACCCTGTAGAGTAAGCTTGTTCAGCAGCAAGAATCCTACCAAGTACAAAGTACAAACTAGCACTGGAATCACACCTAATCATACAAAAACAATCCTACCAGATACACTAACATAATCAAATTATCCTAGCTAGGTACAATGAGCTGAACTATAGGCTAGGGAGGGGTGGGGAGAGGTGCAGCCTGAAGAGATGAGTCTTCAGTCTGCGTTTGAAAGTGGTGAGATTCTCTGCTGTTCTGACCATCACGGGAGGTCATTCCACCAGCGAGGGGCCAGGACAGACAGCAGACGGGAGGCGGGAAGTGCAGACGCGAAGAGGGGGAGGTGCCAAGCGTCCAGAGGTGGCAGAACGGAGAGGTCTGGCTGGTGTGTAGGGTCTGATGATCCTCTGAATGTACCCTGGTGCTGACCCCTTAGCTGCCTGGTATGCAAGCACCAAGGACTTAAATTTGATGCGAGCCATAACAGGCAGCCAGTGAGGTCAGTGAGCAGGGGGTGACATGGGAATGTCTGGGGAGGTTGTAGACCAGACGCGCTGCAGCATTCTGGATGAGCTGCAGGGGTCTGATGGCGGATGCTGGCAGACCAGCCAGTAGCGAGTTGCAGTAGTCCAAGCGGGACAGGACCATCGCTTGAACCAGGAGCTGGGTTGCGTAGGTGGTGAGGAAGGGGCGGATTCTCCGGATGTTGTACAGGAAGAACCTGCACGTTCGACTCACCGCCGTGATGTTCTGGGAGAGGGACAGTCTGTTGTCCATCACCACTCCAAGGTTTTTTGCGGTGGGTGATGATGACACCACAGTGTCCCCCAGGGAAATAGAAAAGTCAAGAAGGTTAGAGGATGGAGCAGGGATGAAGATCATCTCCGTCTTGCCTGGGTTCAGCTTAAGATGGTGGTTATCCATCCAGCTCTGGATGTCCCTCAGGCAGGCAGAGATGCGAGCAGAGACCTGAGTGTCAGAGGGCGGGAAGGAGAGAAAGAGTTGGGTGTCATCGGCATAACAATGATAGGACAACCCATGGGCAGAGATTACAGGACCAAGAGATTGGGTGTACAGGGAGAATAGGAGGGGACCAAGGACCAAGGAACGACAAATGGTCACTGTTAAGGCAGGTAGACAAACACTGAACAACAGTCCTTGAGAAAGAAATTGCCTCTCGAAAGTGAATGAACTTTAAAAAGTGTGGAACCAAGGAAAACGCCCAAGGAAATCTGTCTCCAAGTGAAAAAATGAATATTTATTGAGCACTTCATTAAATGGGCTAGAACAAGGCAATATAACAGACCAACACAGCGCCAGATAACTGTAGCTTTTGCCTAGAGAAGAAAGGTTACTGTGACTGCCTTTTAACTTCAGCCAAGATTGATCATTTTATTGAAGGAGTTTGCTCAAATAAGCCTTTTAACAGGCTTATTTGGCAGTGTGGCCATATGAAGAATTGTGCTGCATACAGTCATGGAGAGGCAGAGGCAAAAATGTTTCTCCAAGTGTAACAAAACTCAAAGGGTGGTGTGGGATGGTAAATCTACTATTACCTGATCACCTATTAAAAAAAAAACCTGTCTCTCAAAAACCTGTCAAAACCTTCACTTAATGACTGAAGGCTAGGCTATTCCTCATCCAGCGCTACTGTCATTTCTGCCAGGCCTCAGCTGTGCAGTTACACCTATCTCTTCACCCAAAAGGGTTTTCACATATAGCATCCCTACACTGCTTTACAGTACAGCACCTTGATTAGTGTGCTGCCTCTTTCTCTCTCTTCTAGCAGATAGGCTGGATGACAGCTTGACTCGCCTTCGGGGCTGCTTCTGGCTTGCGCACTGCTAGCAGGGCCATAGTTTACCAGTAGAGAGCTGTATGTCCCCCAGTGCAATCTTTATGAATGCCATCTGTGCCTAGGACTTTGATCATCAGGTGCTCTCCTCCCCAGTGTCTGACCATGCTCAACACAACGTAATATAAAACACAACCATTGTAAATGTTGCAAGTTAGCTAGTTATACCACAGAATTTATATGAGTTGCTTTCTGGCTTGCAAGTGAGTTGGATATAAAAAGCTATGTGCACAAAGTTGCAGTTATGCATCACTAAAAACCAACTAATTAACCTTTGCATTTACAAGTTTTATGATATGAATGCACCTTATTTGGCAAGAGTCTGACCATTTCCCATACTAAGAGGTTTTCTAGTTCTTTTCTACTTTTCTTCTTCTCACCATTGCTTTCCATCAATTTTTCATCATTGCAATACCAGATGTCAGTGTTTTACTTAGGTTCCCATTGGCCAGGGTGTTTTAAAATGACCTGTAGTGGCATAATTATTCTAATGGCCTAATGGCCATGCCCATCACTGTGCTCTGTCCAATCATAGCTATGCCCATTATGAACTCTTTCAACTGTGAAAAGACAAATGACAGAGTGTGCACTCACCACACAACCTGTAGAGTGTGGGATTTACATCAATTAATTAGGGGCGAGTGAAATAACCAGACTGAAAATTTAGATCATGAGGTGATGAGGAACTCCCTACTCTGTATGTGCTCTTTATTGGCCACTATATGTTAGGACAACAATTAACATTCCATCTAAAAGCTTGTTTTTTTTTAACCATGGGGAATTAGAAATGAGTTAGAAATGCCTCTCTTTAGATTTTACAGATAGAATAACTGCAATTGACAAAATCAGCGAATCTCTCTTGTTAGTCTGTATCCAAGTTCAGCAGAGTAGCTTTGATCTGATCAATGCATTTTGAATGCCTGTAGATCAATTTTGGTGTCACTGCCTCATTGTCAGCGTTAGACATAAAAACCACTTGAAGCAATGAACCACCCAATCCCTTTCACACCCCCCTCACATCCACACAGTGATTTCAAATGAAGGGACACAAATGTTATATGCAGCTACAATTATACTAGAAGAACTGCAAAACCAACTGTTCATGTGAGTGAGGCAAGGCTAAGCTAATGCATGCTAAATTGCAAGGATGTAGAATAGAGCTGATCTCACACACTAGCCTGAGGTGCATTTCTGATATAAACCAAATTTATCTGACATGCTAATTGAAGACGCAAAGTATGATAATCTGTCCCTGCAAACCAGGTCTTATATGCTATGTAACAAAAGTTATGAGAACATTAAGCTTTAGAAATGTTAGTAAAGTTGAATTTCAGTTGGAGAATATATTCTACGTCATCAAAGTTAGCAACTTGCCACCCCTTGACAAGTAATTTTCATATGAATTGCAAGGACCAAGCAAAATGACTGTACTGCCAAGAATTACTCACACCTGCTGGGGAGTTCTGGATGGTTTTCAGATGTTCTTTGAACAGGTGGGGTCCCAAGACGTATCACAATTACATGCAATTTCATACAATCGAAATATCAGAAAAATTCCAATGGCTTTCTTATTTGTAAATGTCCTTTTGCAGCCATATAGTTCACACTAAATACAAATAGTTATGCCAAGGAAAAAAAAACTATACCCACTCTCAGCTCACTGAATGCTCGTTTCTATAAAAAGTCAGGAAATAAACATCCAGATCCCAGACTCACTAATTACCTCTGAATTAATTACTCATCTCTCAAAAGACCCAAGAAATAAATACCCAAATACCATGCAGAGGCATCATTTACCAAAGAAATAAATATGTGAATCCCACCCTATTCCACCCAATGACACAGTAAATTAATATTTGAATCAAACAAAGACAAACACGAAGGAAGTGTGGGGACTTCCCTTAATCCGTAAATAAAACAGGAATAATCTTGCTTAATTAAAAGCCTGCCTTTTCAGTGATTCTGAGAGATTGTGCTTAAGTGAATTCAAGTGAGAGACTCTAGCAATACCAAAACTGAACGAGGTACAGAAAAGTAGAATTTTATGAAATTCATCTCAAGACTTTTGAAAGCAACTCTATCAGAAACATTTCTCACCAAAGTCATCAGGGGGTATGAGGAAGAAAATGATACCATTTCAATTACAGTGAGTGTCAGTAGTGAAAAATATCATTTTCTTGGGTTACAGTTTTACCTGTCCAAAAATGAATTCCCAACATACCACCACATTTGTCAAGACAATAAAAAAAATGCTTTGGCTACCTTTTTGTGTACTGTGCATTATAATGCTTCAGAGGAGTGCAATCACACTAATCATTCAAGACTGAAATGTGGCATGCGTGAAAGACATAAACGTGAGAAGTGTTTGAAAAGAAAGACTTGTCACAAAATGAATAGTCTCAAATCACAGATCTCCACTTCATCCCCACTGTTAGAACTGCTAAAGTTAGGCTGAGGGCCACAAAATTTTAAAGATGCCAGCTGTTTCTCTGAGTGTTATTTAATCAACCTGCTTTTGGAAATATTTTTCAAGAACTGCAAGTTAAATTAATAATTGCCTGCAAGGTTGTTTTCCAGATTAAAAGATACTCCAGAATATTTTAGTGACATACATACCTATTTAGTCTTATTTAGCACCTTGGGACTGCTCCATTCACAAGATGCTGGCTACTTGACTGTCCCAGGAATAACAAAAATCACAATAGGAGACAGAGCTTATCCTACAGAGCTCCTGTGTCCTTTCTTAGGGAATAATCTCGCTATATTGGCTCTGCAGATGCACTCTTTTTTTAAATATTGACTTAACTGCTTAAAGATGTGTGGAAAGCATGGATCAGAACCATGGAGCTCAGCTGACAGTGCCTGTCCCTGTCCCTGAATGTGATTGCCCTGGTTAACTGTTCTGCACTGTCAGTCCCATAGGATGCATGGTGTGGATCCTTTTCTTCTAATTCCTTTTAGCTATTCTGCCATAGCATAGTACATTGTGTGTTTATTCCATATTAACACTCAGTCATCACCATGTGCCATACATAATAATGTATTCATCCACTTACTCATCTTTTTCTGTTCTCTTCCTTGAGGCCGCTACTCCTTTCCCAAACCCCATGTTCACGGCTCTGCTCTGCTGACCTGCTAAAAAAAATTTTTTTGAAGCATTATAATTTTTTACCCAGTAGATTATCACACTACTTCCCGACTCCCATTCAGCCAAACTCTGATTAGTGACATTGGGCTGGCCAGTGGTGGACAGGGTCACCTTCTAAGCCATCTATTTTTCTGATATGTCTTCCCACCATTCTCTTCTCACTGTGAATGGTTTTTGTTCCCACTGATGAGTTTGCGACTGTCTCTGTAGGATGTTTTTTACAAATAAGCTGAATTGAACAAGCTCACTGCCATTATAATGCACCCCAAAGGAGAAAAGGGCAGTTAATTGCAGAATAACATTCACAGCAAATTGAAGTTTGTCTTGCAACTCAAGGATGTAATGTAATTTGTACTAAGTGCCATAAATTCAAAAAGATAATGGAAATGGGCATAGGAGCGTGCTTGGCATTACCATTGGGGGAGCAAGCATAAGGACTGTTGTTTTACTTTTGGAACAACCAATCATGTTTTACAGTTACGTGCTTTGCTATAATGGCACTGATCACCGACAGCAGTATTTAACCATAAAGCAGGTGCACATTAAATTACTTTTGCCAAAGTGAGGGGCACTTACAGTAATTACGGTATTATTATTGGACGTGTGTGTCCGATGGAGGAAAAAAGGGTTTAAACAAAATGTTCTACTGTCACTGTAAGTGTATCCTTAAGTGGTGGGGTAGTGTCCATCCAGTGCAGTAATTGTTTATGGGTCATCAGAGCCTTTTCCCCACACCTGCCCCCCTCACTTGGCACCAGTGGTAATGAGCCTAATGATTGAGATGCTTATACAAACCTAAGAACAAAGTACAGAATAATCTGCGTGCTTCCCCTTTTTATATACACTTTAGGTTGCTTGCCATTAGATGACTTGAGCATAGTTGGGTCCTTAAGAAATAAGTCAGCTGCCCTTTCAATTCTATCATTTCAAAGGGAATTCATGAAAATGGTCCCCATGGGATAAAGCAATGTTACCCCTCCGGCCATTTTATTTAATGAGCATAGGTGATCACTTGTTGTACGTCGCTCTGGATAAGAGCATCTGCTAAATGCCTGTAATGTAATGTAATGTCACAACTGTGCTTTACGCTTTTGTGCGCATTACAATAATGCCAAATATCAAAAACCTAAGCAGGATTTTGGTCTCAGCCAATGTACTGGAGCAACAAACAGCCTTGCTGATAATCATCCAGCTGTATCAGAACCAACACACTGTGATTTGAGATGCAATAATATGATACACAGGACCCAACAACATACTATACATGGCCCAACACCCAGCAGGACAGGGTCTGACAATCTGATGTATGTAATAATCTAAAATTCTCATGTAATACAGAATGCAAATGATGGTAGCAATCACTTACAACCATTTACAAAAACAACACCTGAATCCAAGTGCCGCTCAGTATATTTCAGTCTCATTGCTTGGTTCAGTGAGATTTTGGCTGAGGTCCTGTAACAGAGCTGCTCACGTGATTTCTAGCAATTGAGACCAAAGTTTAGAACATCTGACCTCAAGTAGGTTACAGTGTATTCTAGATCAAAGCCATAGAAGCCGGAACATATGTAATTTCCTCATTAGCTAAACTAATTCCTGGGGAGTAGTAAATGCATTTCTGAATGTGCAGATAATGCATGATGATCCAGAGTTAAAGTGCAAATAATAATGATGGATGATGATTTTGATTATTTGTATGAGGTCTTTCATTTCAACTGCTTGTATGAAGCCATAAAGTAATTTTTGTTACGTTTTTTCAAATTATATTAAAGTAAATAAATTATAATTGGATTTTTTCATACATCATGTGTTTTGGCATATTGGTCTAGTAAATTTACACATAAGTTTTGTCATGTACATATATATATATATATATATTATTATTATTATTTATTTTTTTATCTCATCATGCTGCTGAAATTATGTGTTTCACGCCCGGAAAGGGTAAAATCTAAGCTGCTGCCTATTCAGGGGCCTTGAGACTCAAAACTTCAAGTGTTTCAAAGCTCATGCTCTGATGGTTGAAAAACCTTCTTGACATTTTGAAATTTCAATGATGAGGCAAAATTTCACTGGTGTTTCAAAACCCCAAGGAGTTCTTTCAATCCACTGAGAAGGTGTTCTGAATCACTTTATAATCAGTATTTCAAGGAGGAGGCCTTGAAATTGGTAACAGCTTAGAGGGCACCTTTTTTGGGGATTCAAAACACTTTAACAGTGAAGGAAAAGGCAGTTACGAGAAACAAATACATAGAAGTACCACTGAAACAGGTTCAAAATTGTTTCCACATCAAGGCTAAGGTGGTTTTCAATCATGCCAGATGTTTGATACACTTTCTTGTTTGATTCCAGTTTCCTGCTATCTGTGAAGGGAAATTGGTATTTTTGGTCCAGAGATGAGACTCCCTCTACTGGCTTACCAGCATTACCAGCAGTAGTCCGAATCTTCTTCATATCAGCTTTAGCCTTCTCTGGAGCAGGTTGGCCTCATCACACAATGGATCCTTTACAATCATGTCTTTCACATGATCAATAAACAATAATCAACACACCTTATCCACAGCAAGCTCTTCTTGGCAATAAAAACAAATGTCATGTCAAATGTCATATGATAGCAGAAACAGCTGATGCGTGTAACACAGGAGAGCTGCCATAAAGAACAGCCTGAATGCACCACTATCTAAGTCATAGGGCTAATAATCCTAAAAATCCTAAATATAGATCCATAGGGGAAGAAATGGACTGTAAAATGTCCTTCCCTCATGACTGATACAGCTTATCATACATCATCCTAATTCAGCTTTGGAGAATGGGCAGCCATGTCTGATAAGGAGGAACAATTAATATTCTGATGAGAGAGAGAGAGAGAGAGAGGGAGAGAGAGAGAGAGCTTCTGAAATCTATGATTGGTGGGCTTATTGTGGGAACAAAATGCAAAATCAAAGGATGTCGCATTAGATAAGTTGTACAATGACTTGGATCATTGAAACTTCAAATGTCACCCAGAATAAGGGAACCTGCCAAATAAAAAAAAGCAGAATTATAAAACCCCTGAGACATTTCTTAGTCTACTTTCTTCCCATTCCCATTTTTACAATAATTCTCCCACAAACTTGAACATGTCTCCTGACTGCCTGAATGAATCACATTCTGAGTTGAGGGCCCTGGTGCTGCCTCACAGGGCTCCATCCATCAAGGGACACTGAGGAACAGGTACATCATACTCAACAAAAATGACCTGCATCTGAACCTTTGACATGAATTATGAAACACAATTACCGTTGTAATTTAAGTGTCTCTCATTTACATTCATACCCTTGGTTAGATGCACAATTTTCAGGTTTATAACAGCTTGTTTAGTTGAGGTCTAAAGGTCCCAAAAATTGAAATTATTTTGAAATTATTGTTTTCTATCTATCTAACTTTGTGCTCTATCTACAAACAGTTCAGTCAGTTTCATTAGATAGCACATGTAAAGAGTCAGAGAAAAACAAAAAGGAAAGGAGGGGGAATGGGGTTGTGAATAAGTCTTGCTAGTGTTGTAGAGGGTGGGGGTTAGGAGGGGCTTATGGTTGAGAGGGGTGGGGGGGGGGGGGTGCCCCCCTGCTCCCTGGAGTAGCACTAATTTGTGTCCAAGGGGCGGGGGGCAGCTGTGTGCGTCTCTCACTGTCTGCGTCAGCACACTGCAAACACACGGCAGGAAACGTAGCTACTGTTCGGGGTATTTAAGGGGCAGCCTAACGCAGCCCGGAGAAGTTATCGCAGCCCGCTGTTCACCTGGCCCTCTCTGATCCTGTTCTCTTCCTTTTCTGTAGAAGAGCAGAATATTCAAGATTCAACCTACAGGTGAGCTTCACAGACCCGCTGCTGTGCTCCTGCTCTGTACATGTATGTTTGCTTGAGATGACTTTCATTCAGCATACAGCTTTGTATTTCTAAGCCTGTTGTTCACTTTTGTTTGGATTTCTCGGTTTAATTTATTGATTTGGTTGCCATGCCATTTTCTTTTGCAGAACTTTTAAAGTGCGGCCATTCACTTTTAATTTGAAATACGTTCAATGTATTTGAGCTCAATATATTATTTTCTTATAGTATTGCAGTTTTGACACAATATTTACTTTTACTTTATGCTGAATTCTAGTGTGCGCGTTCTGTTGTTTGCCATTTGTTTATATTTTTAGTTGCGACGTTTTATTAAACGTTAATTAAGAGTTACTTTTTACAGAAGAGCAATTTCTTCATCAGCGCGTGATAAAGCAGTAGATACCTATTCGTAGTGCTACTTTAAAATACGCTTTTCTACACAGGTTTGAATTAGGCTACTTTGTCTTCCCCTTCAACGAAATTAAGGCATAATTTCGTTTCCTTAATAGACAACTGTAAAACTGATGCGCATACGGAAACTAATAAACTGGGTTATTAGCATTTTGAAAATTATATCACCTGCGGGACCGCGCGAAGCAGCTAGGCGAGGCGCAGAGAGCTGTGAGAAAATGGGTTGCCAATTAAAAAAAGAAGATACTCTTTCGTTAGATCAATAAAACTACGAGAAATCTTCGATTTATTGATATTATATGAAGTTTGTAAGTAGCCTATTGCTGCACAGCTCACTGCTGTAAGAATTCGTCAGAATATACATTTTCTTGTTTCACCTGTCCCGGGTGATATATCTTTTGAAGAAAATAATAAATAAATAAATATAAATCGAATACAGTCTGGTAGAAAAACTGAAATGTAAGGTCAAAACTGGATGTAGAGGTATATATTGAATCTTAATTTTCAAGCTTCTTTGGTTGCATTTTCAAGCTTGTCAGGAAACACTGAACAGTCTTGAAAATCTGTTCTTTCTGCCACAGTTCTTTTCTGTCTCATGATATTGCTGTACCCTACGTTTTGGATCCTAAATGGGTCATTACCCCATATGCATTTGTGTCCCTCAGTGATGAACGGTGGGATCTGTGTGTGCGTGCTGCTGGCAGCTCTTTCCACCAGCTGTCTCGGACGCCCCTCTTCAAACACACAGGATGAGAGCAGGGCTGCCCAGTCCCAAGTGGACACTGTCCTGTCCGAACACATGCGCGAAGCCCGCTCCACGCCCCTTAGCGACCAGCAAAAACCCAAAGCAGAGGAGGGTGTGGATTCCCGGGCCAGCCTGACTGAACTGCTGGCAAGGTTGATATCTAGGAAAGGTGAGCAATCTTTGTTCCATGCATTAAACATGACCATTATAGCTCACTGTTGTCTCATTTGTAAGTGAAGAGCTTAACTTTGGGACAGTTCTTGATAATATGAATTGCTGTCAGATCCCAGCTAGTTTTATCACTTGCAAATTGAGTACCCAATTGATGCTGAGTAGAATTATGAGCGATTAGCATCGCCTCTTTCGGTAAGTGAAAAGCGTGTTGATCACATGCAGCAAAAACAGTAATTACAAACACTGGGAAGCATCCCCCAGTCATTTATACACCATCCCCTATCCATCTAGTTATCTGATCTCTCACTTAAAGCAAAGGATTGTTTCAGATAATGACTTTAGGGTAGCTGTCTTTTATGCATGGTCTACTTGTGTGATGCAGACAACTATGATATGGAAATGCACAGAACCACTCCAGGGGGAGACTTTGAGGGATTTTTTATTCAGTCCAACTAGGCTATAATGAATTTCTACCCTTATTTTTGAATAAAGAATTTCGGAGGGTGTTACATTTTGTACTGCTTACACTCACAAGTCTAATGGTAAATGAAACCAATGGAACAAAAAATATGATGTAAAAATCAAATGGAAGAATTCATTACTCAGTGTTAAGGACAAAGAACAATTGTGGATACACTAGAAGCTTCTCTTCTTAGTGCTATAACTGCCTGAATCTGCAGGAAAGGCTGTTGTGCGGTTAGAGGAAAACTTGATAACTCACAGGAGTGACATCTGGAGAAGCACAGTGCTGCTGAATAAATCCAGCGCGTGAGAGAAACACCGTTATTGTGGAGGGGCAAGCAGAATTACGGAGATGTGTCATTGCTGCAGATGAAATGCATTATCACTGGAATGTTCAGCAACTGTCTGCCGCTCAGATGTTACCGAATGAGAAAAAGACAATTATGCCTACATAAGCGAGGCTAGGCTATTAGATCAATTTAAAGTCCAAGAGGCAAACTTTTATATTAACAATAAAGGTAGAGAATAAACCTTGGAGGTCTAGGCTGCTGCCAGTTCTCATTCATCATTTATGGTTAGAGGAGAAGCATTTTTACTATATTTCCAGAAGAAAATGCAGATATTACTTCTATTATTTTCAAAGAAATTTTCAGACACAAGCCAAGTGAAAATGATTCAGGATATGTTTCCACTTGCAGCTCGAGTGAGTGGGTGATGTATAAGAAAATGCATTTAACATCAGTGCCATGTTAGTAGTCATTTAGCATCATATAGAAATCTTATATGACTTGATACTCCGCTGTGATATCTGTATGGTTCAAGCTGCGTCTAATGAAGAAAAATTCACACCAAAATTTTTGAGAGAAAATTAGAAAATGTTTTTTTTTAATATCTTGATTTTACATGGAGAAAAGAAAAAGAAAAGTATATATTATGTTTATATACATTCCTGAACCATCATTTAGCATATCGCCCAAGATTAACATAAAACTGTAGTGTAAATTACACCTTAGAAGCAACCACCCAATTTAATATGCTTTAAATTGATATTCCTTTCATAACATACAAATACACGAAGAATTGAAATAATTTGTTTGGCAACAAGCAGCTCCCTGTTCAGTAATAAACTGGTGGGTGGTTCTTAACAATGGGCCTTTCATATATTTGCTATGGTAACCATTATTCCAGTAATGACGATATATCACAGCATTAACATCAGCACAACTTATGCCACTCTATCTGAGCTCTGACAAACCCCACCCCCTCTTTCTCCCTCGATGTTCATTTATCCAGATAAAAAGAAGACTGATGCAATCTCTTCACATCACACTGAGTCTGTAGTTACTGTGCGAGGCGTGATGTTAAGCTAAGCTTTTTCCAGCCACTTCAGAAACCTTTTCAGGAGATGGTTTTGAGTTGTTTTATCACTCGGGTTTTAATTGTCCAATATGAAATGCATTAATTTGTCCATTGTAAAGGCAAGCTAATCATTTGCCTTTATGTGATGAGAATTAATGTTTACAATTTCACAATTTCATATTTAAAATACTTCATGTATTTCATACATGCCAAGCATACATAAAGTATGTTGAGATATTTTCTCAGTGTTCAAATTTATCTGATATATTCCAAGACACAAAATGGCCCTGTCTGTTTCAATATTTAGGGATTTGCTTGAAAATGTGGTTTGAAATACAGTGACTTCATCATGCAAAATGGGTAATGCAGTCAGATTCTATGCAGCATGTGTACACACAGCCTGAAAGTTATAACATCAAACATGGCTGGGGCGTAAAATGGACTGGAGAAGCCTGCTTTCCAAGTTAAATGAGAAGGCTAATAAAGTTTGAATAAGTTCCAACACCTGAAAAGCACCAGAATGAACAGTTGTGTTTTACCAGAGAAGTGCACATTCAGTTTTAAGGTGAGAACAGTTAAGTGCCTTCTTCCATATTACCTGACAGATGCTAACAAAATCATAAAAAATGACAGGTTCTATGACCTGTTCTCATTAGTAAAACAGGCGTATGCTTTTAAATGGCCAGAGACCTAATATGTTCGATCATGTTGTTGAAGAGTGGTTCATTTTGCAGCTATCTTGCTTTAGAAGTGGAAATGATGTTTTATTTGTTCTGATCAATCTCAAATCCTCCATATTCTCAATGAGTGGTGCTGAAAGTACCATCCATTCAGCCAAATAATGTGCGGTCCCAAAATGGCTTCTACAAAATCCCTCAGGTGGCGGCTGCAGAGTATTTCATAATGTAAATCGTTATCTGTGATAATTTGTGCAGTTTTCTCAGGTCATTTGAGGAAATTCGGCATTTATGTTGGTCCTCCATTAGCTAGGATGGCTCAAGACCTCCTTTCTTTGATCACCTAAAGAATAAACATTATGGTTGCAGGGTAAATTGGTATTCAGAGGGACAAAAACTGAGAAAGCTCAAGCAAATATCTAAATGACAGTTTCACCACTCTTGTCTCTTGGATTTTGTTCAGCATGTGTATGAGACAGTGAATCATACAGTGACAGAAACATGATTAAGGCCGACTGACAGACAGGGGGCATACAGGCATAGACAGACTGAGACACAGACAGACAGGCTGAGATACAGACAGACTGTGACACACAGGGATGGAGGCCTGTCAGTGGAGCTGGAGTTGAGCGTTGGCAGAGAAAGTGCTTGCGGAGAGCCTTGGCTCTTGGATGATGTGTGAATTATTCACTGAAAGTGTGAGTGAACCACAACAGAGGAGTATCTGCTGCGTAGAGACTACAGGTGGAAAAGGGAGAGCGAGGGAGGAAGCAGAGAGCTAGACATATAAATTGGCTTCCATAACTTAGTTGGCTTTATTCCTTTGGCTGTGTCACACAAATTACCCTCTGAATAAATTAGTACATTCAAGTCATCAAGTTCACGCCACAGATTGTTATGCAAGCTTTTACTGCCCAATGTCAGTGTGGGAGGTGTGTGCGCAGTGCTGTAGACTGCAGTTATCGGGTGCTAAAATGTCACCGTAATAAACCTATAACCCCCGCTGATTTAGAGTATCTCGCTCTGGTCTCCACACCAGTATGGAGCTGAGAACAGCTAGGCCATGTTTGAGTAGCATCCAAAGCCACAGCAGATCATGGCTTTGCCAGAGGAGCTGTGATTCAATCCTCCTACTCTCCTCCTGCTCCACTCACAGCCTTTCACCACGCTAAACCTTTCCAGCACCTTTTACCTGCTGTGCCTTTTCGCTTGGGCTTGAAATTCGAGGCATGGAAATGTGGAGACTGTTGACATTCCGGTTTTATACACTAAAACAAAGTGTGGTGGTCTTAAGTTTTTAATTAGGCAACTGAACAAGTTCAATAGAAATGACACAAAGGGGGTCAGTAAACCTTCAGCAGTGTGTCAAGGGACATGTAAGGAATTTTCAAAGCTAGAAGTTTCATGTATAAGGGTACAATTTAGACGAGAAACAAATGATGCCATGGTACACCTACAAAACATACACTGCAACGGCGCATCACATGCATGCATAATACAGTACCACCCTCCAAGCATCTGTGCAACACACACACGCAGCCAAAATGACCAACCATCTCTGTGCATTCTGTCTGTGCCCGCAGGAAACACCCGCAGAAACTCCACCATAAACAGCCGAGCGAGCGGCCTGAGCGCCAACCACAGAATAAAGGACAGAGATTACCTGGGCTGGATGGACTTCGGGCGTCGCAGTGCCGAGGAATACGAATACTCGTCATAAAGCACACCTGTACTCTGAAATTCTGAACAGAGAGACAGAGATTCATTTCAATTTGTAGTCTTGGAAGTTGGTGTCTAAAATATATATATTTATTATGTATTTGATGTACATTTGTTTTTAAACCTAATATGATGCAATATATAGCCTACATATGGCCGATTTTACAGAAAAGGAGAAACTTGTTCATGTTCCGGTTTCTTTTCATTTGGTGATAACGTGGCATTAAATTATTTAATCACATACACATATTTGTTCATACAAAGTCCAGTCATGTGCTCTCAGTGAGGAGCTATTGGGTGTATGAGAATAAATCCAGCGGTCAACATTCAAGATAGTTTGGTAGCTTGGTATGTTGGGTTTTCTCCTTTAGGCCTAACCTGTGTGAAATTATAAGAGTTATATACACATCAGCAGCTCTCTCTCTCTCTCTCTCTCTAATTATTTAAACTTGGCCTTTTTGTTTTGCACCCTGTTTTGTAATACATAAACTGCTCATAGCCTTACACATTGCATCATTGGCACTTACAGCAGGTAAAACGACATGTTTGTGGAAAACGGACTTTAATGAACAGCAGACAAAAATGATTAGGCCTACTACAGTCCCACAGGAGATGGTCTACAGAGGTAAATTAATTTCTCAGACAAAATGTAACGCGCAGAAGAAAGACCACAAATCGCTCCCTCGCACAATAAAACGCAACAATATGAAACATCAAAGGGGTGATTAAGTGAGCAGCGCCAATTTGCACCGGCGATAAGCCTGCATATAAAGTCGCTAAATGAAATATGCCTATTTAGGAGGGATTTATGGCAGATAAACGGAACGTTTTTAAACAAATACCAAGCGCTACAGCAATGGTAAAATGAATGTATAGCCTACAATCTGAGCTCCAGAGTATGTGCAACAATTATTATGTCTATGTTTTGCGACAAAATGTTACCTGGGCTGGGCCAATGAGAAGGCTAATTATTAATAATAAAAAATTATATTCACGTTGATTCCGAGAGAAGGTACACCGGACCAAGGTTAAGAGGCCTGGATAAACAGATTTTTGGAGTTGGTCTTTACGTGCCATTTACTGGATTTGCGAAACCTGGGCGAATTACTAATTTTTACACAATTAAGCGAGCACACTTTGCACAGAATACAATGTGCTGGTCTGTTTTGGAGCGATTGGGTGTGGATAAAGGGCTCATTGGAATTTGAGCGAATCGACCACTTATTTTGTGTGACACCGATGTCAACTGCACAACTCGAAAGCCCCCAGAACAAATGACTGAAGGCTAGCCTAATTTTTTTGCTTTGTTTATAAAATTTCATTTGTTCTGTGAGCCTAAGTGATGCGTAGTTTTCTGGTGCACATTAACATTCGCGTTCAGTCAAAATGATAGCATACAGTGGCGTCAGTAATTTGGCTGTTCAGATCAAAGTTTCATTAGTAGGCACTATACATCTAAGCAATCCAGTCCAAACCCCCTGGATGAGTCGTGTTTAGAGCGACCTCTTTCGGTGACAGGGCGTAGTACATCCTGTCAACTTAGAAACTTCTCTATCCACATTGGTTCCAACGAATGCACATATCCCCAGTTGAAAAGTATATTTTAAATATTTTTTCGAATAATGACTAAAACACACATTTGGGAAACTTTAATTGTATCACATTGTGCATACACAATAACGTGCATACCGTTCAAGTGCGAATGCTAAATACATACAAAAACAAGAAGTCTGTTTAGAGATCCGCTAAAAGCACCCAGTGGCCATTAATGACAGAAATACCTCCAGAATCACGTATACAGAGGTGTAATGGGGTATCAGATATGAATACACAGGGTTACTGACATGAGACATGAAATATCTAAGATAAAACAATTTTCTGTGTGGTAAGTGGACATTAAAAATATAATTAGATCGCTTGTATTCTTTTATTTGCCGTTTTCTCAGAGTTGGAAGAAACCTTGGATTTATAATGAATAAACAAAGTATGATCAATGTTTTGGTGTTCCACTGCTCTTGGTTATTTAATCATAGTCTACACTTCCAGATACTGATATAGATATATCTTCCAGTCCACGGAAAGTGTATTAAGTGCATTACGTTATGTTGTTTCGCATTATTTGCCATTCAAACCTTTACGTTTTTGAAGTTTCCTTTCAATCATCAGCCAATATATACCTTGGAAACCAAGCATATGGCATCTAGCCAGTCCCTGAGTGCTGAAATATACAACAAAAACTGTGGCTCTTCTTGTTGAAGAGAAATGTTTTTTTTTCATTTTTGTACAACATGTACCCTCTGCTGGTCAAGAGTATCCACTGCAATTTTAGGGAGAAAGAACTCAACTCATTAAAGTGATATGTTACTGAACAAACTGCTTTCTGTGGAATGAATTTAGTGCCAGCGTTATTTACACGTGTTGCACAACTCACGCACGTTAGTCCTGTTTTACAGATCTCAAACTACACATTAAAAACTACAATTACAAATGGCCGACCCCACAGGGTGGTGAAAAGTGACCGACGGTATATATCAAATAACTGGGTGGGACCAAGACTTCACCAAGCAGTGCTGAAGAGCGACCCCTCTGGTGGATTGCACACCTGCAGCCTGCCTACATCAGCGGTGCAAGAGGCACAGTCCTACAAGGAAATGGCTTTGCAGGTGGACTGCAAAGCACAACAAAGCAAAGCAGGTTCCTGCTGGTTCCATGTGATTCCAAACATGGACATCCTAGTCTGCACTCTACTAAATAAACCGAGGACAGGGTGAAATCAGAAGTTAGCATTCAGAGGTTTGAGAAATGTAAAAATGTGGATTAAAAGTTTATTTTCCAAAAATAATATTTCAGCCAAAAATAACAATAATAATGACTCCCTTATCAGCTGCGCTTTAAATTAACGTGAAATTTTCATTGATGGTATTTTCACAGAATTCTCACTAACCTGATTATACAGTTCTGTTCCAGGTTTGCTGCAATACTTATAACAGTTCAGTTGATCATTAGGACAATACTCATCAGCTAACAATAAATAATAAAATGTCATGCAAGTAATATCAATTAATTATTTAGTATTAAGTAGCTTGTTTACACCTAAAAGTGTTTCCATATTCAATCCCCAAAAAGCCTGGGTCATGGTCACTGTTACATGTTGGTAATTGTAACTTATCAATAACCAAGGACACGAGGGAAGTCATATCAATTGTTTTATTGATATTTTATTTTCTGAGAACAGCATCTGAAATTCCTGAAAGTACAACTCAACACTTGGAACCAGTGTTTTTGACTTTTTTTTAAAGATTGTAACTTTTTTTACTCTTTTCATATTTTTGTTATTTTTTTATAAAAAGTTAACATGACACATTTCATTGCATACTTCTCATTTTCAATGTAAAGTAGCAGACTTCCCTTTGTGGTGCGATGCAATAAAACTCATCACGTAATTCAATGTACATGTATGGACATATCTGCTGTTATCAAATACATTCAAAAGATATTCAAGTTACAGACGATAAGTGCACACACAACATCAGCTCACAAATCTCTTTTGTTTGTACTAAAACATTTAAGTAAATAAAGAATAAATAGTCTTTACACTATTGTTATCGAAAGTATAGAAACATACTTTCAAACACCGCTATGCTTACATTTGTTTACTTCAAACATAAATGTAAGGTGAAATGTTTTGATTTTTTTAGACCAATGTTAAAATATTTTGAAGGTCACCTCATAGCACAACTAACAAGCAATGCAAGGTGCACTGCATTCTGGGATTGATGTACTGCACAGAAGTCAGTCCAATAAGAATTAAATAATCTATCAGGCACTATGACATCACTTCAGTCCTGCTATTATATTCACCATTCACAATGGTTTTAAAGCTAATGATTCAGTCATCAAACACTTTTGGCAACTTGCATTTTCATTTTTCACACAGGCTATCTGATGGCCTCTACAGTCACCATCACAAGTATAATATACTTGGATGGAAATATCCTTTTTTGATTCTTAACAGTTAATATGATTCAAGTCTTTGATATCTTTATGAGCCTTTCATTAAAACATAATATACACACATAAATTTACGTTGGTCTGTCACAAAAATAGATAGGCTTGTGTTTTCAAGTTCAAACCACATTCGTTCATTCACTGCAAACGTCCCGTCTCCACCCCCTTCACTCCAATGTGGCCGCTTCCACTCATTATGTAGACGTTACTTTGGGTGAGTGACATCATAACAGGATAGGCAGGAGCTGATATGCAATTCCCAACACTTTTTCAATGGGACCGATATGTGCAAACTGGACATAATACACATCACACTAATCCTCAGGGGCTGAGTTCACAGTGTGAGATTCAGTAAGGTGCTCACACTGACTCACACTGAGTGCACTGTGTCGTGTGCTCAAAGTGGAAATGGCCACACGGAGGGGCAGGGGGAGAAGGGAGGAGCTACACTACAGAAATGGGCCAGACGCAGACTGCTTCTCCACACGGCTGAGCCTGGGAATAAAAGTGCTTTACACAGGGCGTACAACGGAGACCCCCAGAGAGGAGGATAGTCAGCAGGAATCCATCTCTGGACAATTTACAGCAAGACCAGAAAGACCTCAGAATGCATAAGGGTGCTGAACAGTACATACTGTGTGCAGAAGGGTTTAGTGTGTGTGGGAGGAGGGAGGGGGGAGGGGGTTATACCAAAAGAATGTCTTTGAGGCACAGAGCTGATTCATCACTGAAGCAGCGGACGTGTACAGAGTTAGGAGCCGACACAGAAGGGCCACACGTACCCCTCATTTGAGGCTAGTCTGTTTGGGGAGCTTGGGTTGCAGGGGCGTGTCAGAACTCGGGGGCCCAGGGCCCTTCATTACCATACTGGCCCCCACCATGGCTGGGTAGCTGCGGTTCCGGCGAATTCCGGCATTCAGGGCGGGGAGCCCTCCGATGGTGCTGGTCACCGCAGGGTGTCCGAAGAGAGGGCGGGGCCGGCGCAGTCCGCTGAGCGGCCCCAGCAAAGGGGCGTGGCCCACGGCCCCGGGCCCCGCCTCCTCTGTCTGTGCCACGCCGAAGCGCTTGAGCTTGTCCACCAGCCGGAGGTTGTGAACACTGACGTCGGTCTGGCTCTCGCAGTCCGCCTGGCCCCGGGCCTCCTCCCGCACCTCCCGCAGGATGGAGCTGGCCGGCCGCGAGGCCAGGAAGTTGTCGTAGGGGGAGGAGGAGCTGCCGAACTGGAAGGGGGCGGAGGCCGCGGGGGAGGGCGTGGCCTGGGACTGGCCGGTGGGCGAGTTGGGCGGGGTGGAGGGCAGGGTGTCGGGCCCCCGGGGGACCGCGGGGGCGGCAGGGGAAGCGTCGGGGGCGTCGGCCCGGTCCCAGCTCTGCGGGTTGTAGACGGCCGCAGAGATCCCCCGCTCCTGCAGGAGGCGCACCAGCCCCAGGGAGGTGCTCATGGTCTTCGTGGAGTCGCGCAGGTTGGTGAAGGACTCGGCCAGGCTGAGGCGGCGGGGCGTGGACACTGGGGTGGACTTGAGACTGCTGGACATGACGCAGGACGCCGTTGGGCCGGAGGCAAGGCTGCGGGGGGGGGGGTGAGGGGGGAGGTGGTGAGAGTTCCAGGCTTCATTCAAAACCCCATTATAATAACACCTCTTAAATTATGACCAGAACCTGATGCAAACTTGATGTTAGAAAACACACAGTAAAGCAACATATTTGAATGTTGTTTTAACTACTGTTATTTTGAAACTACAGTAATAAACATCTACTACAGTCCACTGGTTCATGCTTGGAGCGTGGTAGTGCATAACCGCATGTGGTGTGAATACAGACACAGTTCCTATAGTAATGCACAGTCACACTTTCCATTTCTGAGGTGTTGTATTTTAATTGAGTTCTTTATGTATAGAATTACAGTATTATCCCTATGTCATGATGTTGACGTATTGAAGAAACTAGAAACTTGGATAATATCCAACATTGTTTTATGCATTTTGGGGTTATGCATCTGCATGATCTTGCATGATATGACATTTGAGCACATACTCTCATATTTTCCTCAGATAAATATATGACAGGTAAACAAATGTATATGCTGCTGAAACTGCTGATCAGTTTGTGCTGCTCTGGAATTATGTGTTCAATAGCTGGAGACCAAATACAGGAATGTACTCCAACCGAAGTTCGAAATTTTCTCCAATATCTTTGCCTAGAGAATTAATTTTCTCCAAGGTCAATAGTCAGTGCACCTCAAAAAAAAAAAAGTCAGGTTGTTTAAAGTTTGATGGAGACACCTTCAAACCCTGTTGAAAAAATATGCTTATTATTTGGTTAGTAGTATTTAGATGCTCTCCACAAAATTGTGCTATTCTGAGTAATGCATCACATTAAAACTGTGACCTGTCAAAAAGAATCTTTTTGCAGTTCACACAGAGGTTTAAACTGCTCCTAATGTCGATGCACACAGAAAGCAGACATGTTTAGATGTTAGGAAGTCAGTTGCCAATATTTCTCCATCACTATGCCATCACAATTACCTCCTTCATTAGGCCTCAGGGACTAGCACTCCTTAGAGGCGGTCGTGCGATTGGAGGGTATTAGAATGCTCCGATGCATCAAACTATTAGATGGGGGGAGGGGCAGGCTGTTATTCTCCCGGGACTTCCAAACCCTCTGAATGTATGTCACCTGACTGAGTCATGTGACTCTGGCTCACCCCTGGAACAGGTCAGTGTGTTTGCTCAGACCGCAGAACAACATGACAGAATGCCGCGTCTTCCTCAACGTCACAAGGCCTGGAAGGAGTCACCAGCAGTCATTGGCGGAAACCCACCAATTCCCCAGAATGATGCAAAAACAACGCTCTGCACTGTTCACTGTTCATCTTTTTCCCCCCGTATTTTGGGTAAAATGAACCGAAAAGAGCAGCCGCGTTCCTGACCGGGGTAAGACGTGACAGAGCGCTCACCTGGGTGTGACCCGAGTCAGCTCATCCGACGGGTGAAGGATACGGCAGGTGGTGAAGGTGTAGGTAGAGCTGGTGTGAGACATACATTTACCGGGGTAATGCACTGCAGATAGGGACAGGGGGGAGTGGGGGAGGGGCAGAGGTCAGGGGTCAATCTACAGCACCGAGGTCAGTGGTCAGAGTCAAACCCATTCCGACACACAGAAAAATTTTAAAACTGCATCAGTTTTAGCTTAATATGCTTATGTTTATATACTCTAAAAGTACACATTTTTTAATGCAAAATACAAATCAGACTGCATATGTTCCTAAATGTTGAATCAAAGGAAAATTCGGCTAAATGACAGATGTAAGTTATTTTTAATGTTCTCAAAAATAACTGTTTGTTGAATTAAGTCAATTAAAGTCCAGTACATCACATGCATGCAGTATGGGACTTATTCTGGCTTTACTGATGCAGTTTTAAAGAGAAAAATTCAGTATACAGGAAGATTGGCAAATGGTAGGAGATTAGTTCCCAGAAAATGACAGCACAAGATTGCCTATACTTTTCAGGCATGATAAAAGAGCTTCTGATTACAGACTGACTCTTAAATTAGAGTATCAGAGTGAGAATAACTGTATCTCTGTACAACTGTGTGTGTGTGTGTGTGTGTGTGTGTGTTGAGGGAGGTTGGGGGGGTGGGTGTCAGTCCATGTGCATATGTGTTGGTGAGACACTCTTCCTTTAAATTAGTGAAGTGCAGTGTGAGATTTCTTCACAGTATCTGTTTCCATTACAGGCAGTCAGTCATGTGAGGTTGTTTTTAATAGAACAGTGACACTCGATACAGAGACACGTCTCTTCCCTGGTACCTGCACTGGACCGCAATCCAGAGCCTTGTGTGTGTATGCATCTGTCTGTGTCTACACGCATGTGTATGTGTGTTGGTATGTGATGCACATGTGACCTGAACATCAACCTGCAAATCAAACTATAGATGATAAATGGTACATACATGTTTTTTTTTAGAATGAAGTGTATGGACAATATTCCTCTCTTGAAAGTGCTATAGATTTGGTTCTACGAACTATATCCTTTTGTTTGCCCAGATATTCTCTCCATGCCCACAAAGTTTAGGAATTTTGTGTTATTGAATGTTTCCGTACACCAATGCTGACAGACAATTATCCAGAATGCACCAGGATGCAGGGGCTGAAACATGATTGGTTTAGATGTCAAAGTTGGCATGAATCACAAGAGGCTAAAAGGGAACAATTGGAACAGGGAGGCCAAATTATATGTGAAGGTGAAAAATGAGTGAAAGGAAAACAATGAGAAAGAAGCAGTGTGTACTGAGAAAGAGACCTGATTTCTCCAACTGGCTACCAAGACTACGAAGTTAAGTATTTAAGTTAAGATAAGCATAAATATTTAGAAATAACACCTGATCATGAAATAATTACTACATATGATTGATGTTTGAATATGAACTACACTACACATTATAAAAACAACTCTCTCAGGATGTGTCAGTTGCATATATCAGCTATCAGATTCAACACTATGGAGATGACAGTTTTTTTCATTCAGTTTTTAATTCATTTCTCTTATTTTTCCCCATTTGTTTTATTGTCTTTAAAAGGGAAACACTGTACTGCATTATTCTGATATATCCTACATGAAACGGGCCACCATCATGGGCTGAGAATCGAAGACATACAATTAATGCTTTCCTCTCTTTTGCACTAGATCTGGCTCTGCTCTTCTGTACAAACAAGATTTAAGCTTAAATTACAGACCATCTCTTTCTCAGCGCACGCATGGTAAAGGAATATGTGGAATTTGAGCAAAAAAATGATTTATAAAAAATGAAAAAATTAAAAAAATGGTGATATACTCAAACGACGTGGCAGCACACTCCTGGGGTGAGGTAGGTGTGCAGGTGGGGCGTGGAGGGGGTGGAAATGAGGGACGGCCAATGAATGCAGCAGGACTGGGCATCCCGTGGGCGGTCCCGCGTCTGTCTGTCTGCCCGTCTTTGGGGCGGGGCTTAGGGCGCTCCCTCACCGGACAGCTCCTCTGCGCCGAGGCGCGGCTCCTGCGGCTCCAGGGCGTCGGGCGGGGGGGCGCTCTTGGACGCTTCGGGGGGGTTGTTGTTGTTGTTGACGCAGCTGGAGGAAGAGGAGGGAGAGGAGGCGCGGCTGCGGCACCGTGGGGGGGCGGGGGCTGAGGTAGAAAGGCTCGGGAACGAAAGGTCACCTGACTCATCCTCCTCAAAGTCGGTGAACTGGTAGACCTCCTCCAGGTCCAGCTCCAGAGGCCGGAAGCCTTTGGTGACCACGCCCGGCCGCGAGTCCAGGATCCCCCCCAGGTTTGGCTGCGCCAGCTGCTGCCAGTGGTGCAGAGTGGCCGAGCCTTTTCCCAGGAAAGCATGGAGGAAAAAACAACAAGAGAACAGAGTTAGACCAATCTCCTTTCACATCTGAGCTCACCATAGATGTACTATTGAATGTCAAAGTTATCACCATAGATATCACAGCACCATTAAGACTGCACAATGAGTCATCTTCACCACAGGTATCACATCAGTCATAGTTATACAGACCCAACACAACATATAAACCCGATACAGGCACGCGCATATGAACAGCAAACAAATATCCTTTAAGAGCCACTTCAAACATGGTTGTCCATAAGATAGCCTTCTTTATGGAAACATTTCTCACAGACATACAGCAACGATAACATAGAGCTTCTGACATTATGGGAACTATTTATGCAGACCCACAAATCCTTTCACTCCACACAGAATCGGTTAGATTTCACTCCTCACAGTTGAACCAGATAGGTGTGTATCAGCATATTCTACACTGTCCTCCCTTGGCCTGTTCAATTACCTTAACATGCCACCATAAAACATAAAAGTTTGAAATTAATTAGCCAAGATTAATATTTACTTCCTATTTTCAGGTTCATGATATCTACTTTAAAAGCCTTTGATATGCAACATTGTCAGGGAATAATTAACAACTTATGTGAGTAAATGCTATTCTTAAAACATTATTTTATTAGACCTGAATTACAACAGCCAGAACTAGTGTGTATATATTCTGAACAGAAGATACAGGATGTCAAATCTCAAGTGGGCGACTGAAACAACACTGAGATTCTGATTAATGAGGGGCTTTTTTGTAGTCTGAACAGAGCACAAAGGTTAGGTACAACACAGACCCATTCAATAGGACAGAGAAATAAACAGAAATGAGATAGTTAAGAAATTAGTAGATTTTATTGAAGAATTATATAAAACAGAGGCAGGTGAATGAAATTAAAAGAGCAAAAAAAAAAGAAACATCAACAAGGAAGAAAATGAAACAAGAGACACACCAAAGGAGAATAAAAACAATGAGGAAGAGAGGAGCATTCGTGCATAGTTGTGCATAGAGTTGTGCTGTACCTAACCTTTGGAGCACAGACACTGAGAATAGAACATGCTTACCAGGTCAAAACTGTCACAAAGCCCACAATCTTTTTTTGGTTATAAAGTGGTATCGGAGGAGAATAGGGAGATGTGCTGAAAAAAAAACTACCAAACACAAGCACTCTTCAGACTTATACTGTCACACTATTTAGACTTATACTGTCAATAAAAAATGTAATTGAGACAAGTTTTCAAAAGCAACCTCTCACACTAGACATTAAAACAGACTATAGTAAATTAATGCACTGCCTGTCTAAAAATAGGTGACAGTGCAAAGCAGCTAATGGCTACCAAAACTATTTTAAGGTTTTTTTTTTTTAAGGCAATAATGGTTTGTAAAACAGATTACATTAACATATAAAATGAAGTGATTGTTCTTGCAGATGAACAGACTTTCTAAAAGCTGCCACCATTTGCTTCTACTGTAAGCTCTTCCCTCATGGTTCATAGAAGCTCATATCTACATCAAAATGGAGTGACACAGGAACACTGTATAAATTCAGTGAACGGATCGCACGGAGGGAAGAAGCATGCATTATGAAGGGACCACAGAGTCTTCTCTGTTCTTAACTGGTTATTATCCACACAGGAGAACCACTGTGGTATCTACATGTAACAGGAGAGCGACGCTTCAGGAAGCCCAGATATAATATATAATCAGTAACTGTCTGATATCATGCAATCATGGTGTTTTGCTGTGGGTAGCAAAACATTTTGAATTGTTCAACAAGCCAGTGACTGGCAGGTCCACCCACTACAGGTTCATGAAGCTTCTTCCTCCCATTACAAGAATCCAAGGCATCTTTCCTTATGCCAGAATATGAGTCATGTTTCTCAATAAAACACAAAGCTCACTTATTGAATTCCCTCATCTGATGAAGAAATCAATAAATTTGCTCTTGTTGGGTCTGGTTCCATCTGGGCCGGCAGAGAGGACGCCTAACAGGTAGTAATCGGTCCTCATTTGATCCGCAGAGTTGGTGCTCTTATGTCTACAACAGCCCTTATTATTTAATACACAATGAACTAGTCATATTTACAGGTATTAACATCTTTAAAAAGTCTACTGATGCCCAGTTAGAGCCAAAATGTCAGCGCAACTGCTTTGGACAAAGTCGATATGTGCAATTGAAGCCCTGGGAGATGCTTTCAGTTACAAAGAATTCATAATATACCGCCTGAGCTTATCCATGACTCAGTTACACTAGCAGTTGCAGAGGGATTTATGTAGGATAATGACCATGAATAGACTTGCCAGGGTCCCATTTTTAGAGATAATCATTCCTAGGCCACATTTCACCAAACTTCCAATAAATAGCCAAACTATTTTCATCTTTGACAACAGAAAAAGTGAAATACAGTAACAGTAATCACTTACATAATTTGTTTCTCACAAATGAATCCATTTTGGGAGCACTGATTCCTTGGGACCAGATTATGTGATGTCACCGTGTTTGTACTCTATGTCCTATTTTTTAAAGGAGCGCTGGCAAGCCTACTGACGGACAGAGGGGGCTGCAGGTCCGAGAGGCTGCGGCCCCTTTAAGGGATCTCGAACCAGCAGCGCGGCTGCGTGTCTCTGAAGTAGAAGGAGGGCTGGCTGGACAGGCCGCTGGACTCCTGGTTAAGCAGGGCCCACAGGGACTGGAGGAGGAGGAGGGGGAGGGGGCGCGGGCGGGGCCCGCGGGGGTCACCTTCCAGCGGCTTGACGATCTGCAGCTTCTCGGGCAGGTAGGAGCGGCTGTGCAGCGAGATGCCCGACAGGCTGGAGAGGCCCGACAGGTGGGTGCCCAGGGACATGATGCTCTCGGTGGGGGTGAGGCTCCCGCTGTACAGCCCGCCGTGCTCGGCCAGGTCGCGCAGCTTGCGCTCGCGGTCCTCCTCGAAGAAGCGCCGCTCGCTCAGGTAGTTCTCCCGCCGCAGCGAGAGCCGCCGCAGCGCCGTCTCCAGGTCCTGCGAGCCCGGCGTCCCCGGCGTGCCCGGCTTCTTGTTGGAGTCGTCCACACTGCAGCCCCAGAGGAGAGGGGAGATAGAGACACAAACAACGGCAGGGTGGTTAAAGGACTGGACACCTAACCAGGACACTCTGGATTCAAATCCCACATGGAGTCCAATGTTGCATCCTTATGTACCTGAATTCAGTAAAATGTTGAGGTGTTATGAGGGTTATGAGCTGTCACGAACATTGTAGGCTCCTTTAAACCATTCAAACAGTATAAGCTGAGGTAAAGACATGATGATAACAATAGGCCAGTACATGACCAGCAGTGGTGGGATGAGGATGGAAGGGTTTGGAAAGGGGAGTGATCACCAGGCCACAGTCCTGGATGGAGATGTGTGTTTGGGAGACAGGTGGAGGAAGCTGGGGTTCCTGATCACACACCTTCCCTCTGGAGACTCATTCTCCAGAATGATGCTGTTGGCACGGTTGTCATTGACGACGTCACTGCCGTACATGCTGGAGCGGGGTGTGCTGATGCAGCTGGAGCGGGCGGAGTTGAGCAAGGACGACTGATTGGATCCCGGGATGTTCATGGGGGAGGGGCCGAGGGATCGCTGCCTGACCGTCTGGTTGATGTTCTTCACTGCCTCGAAAACTCGCCTGTGTTGCATTCTGCTCAAAACAGACACACAGCGCCCCCTAGTGAGACCACACAGCTTAATCACATAATCTTTTCAACAAATAACCTGTGTTGCTTAATTTAGGGTATAATGTCAGTATGCAAGAGCAATATGAAGAATTCTGTATTTAAAAAATAAAAAAAACACAAAAAAACCCAGCCTACATCAAAAATGTCTTCAAGAGATAATCAAAAGCTTTGTCACTAAAAGTGATGTCACTGTGAACTAAAGCTGATGTTATGATGAGTGATATCGCTGCAAAAATGTAAGTGAGTTTCACAGTAAAATCAATGACATTTTCACAGAGACATCACTATCCCTCATAATGACATCAGCTTTAGTTCAGCTAATTATGAGACTAAGTGATACAGTACCACGATGAAACAGACTGGTTTCACAGCAGAACTAAAATAATGTCACTATGAAACTAAGAAAGATGTCTCAGCGAGAGTAAAAAGTGTTGCTATCATGAGACCCACTTCTGTTCTTCCACTTCTGGGTCATCCATCTGCAGCTCCTTCCTCATTGTACCCTCGATTTCTGCAGCTAACGAGTCCTAAGAGATGGACACACACACACACACACACACAGTCAGGGGATCAGCTGTCACATTAACTATAACGCACCTGCCTCAGACTCCTTATCCCCCATAACCTGATAGTGAATAGGAGGACTGTAGTATGCATGACGGCATCAGTGGAGTGCAGTGTGAATGAGCAGGAGCAGTGGACTGTGCAGTGATGCGTGTCTGTGCAGTGATGCGTGTACTGTGCAGGGAGGTGGCAGTGGATGGGGAGTTCAGTGGATGCAGTGAGGAGCGTTGAGCGAGGATGTGGACGTCGTGGATGCGTGTGCTGCCAGTGGATGCAGTGTGAGTCTGAAGTGCTCAGTGATGGTGCTCAGTGGACATGACTTGATGAGCTATGTCTGTCAGTGTGACTGTGCAGTGGATGCAGTGTGACTGTGCAGTGGATGCAGTGTGACTGTGCAGTGGTTGCAGTGTGACTGCGCAGCTGAAGCCTGTGTGACCGAGCCCGCTCTCTCACCATGGGGAAGAGGCCGAGCGAGTGGAAGCGTCTGGGCGTGCTCAGTGGCAGTGTTTTATTGCGAAGGTTCTTCAGCTCCTCCTGCGCTTCGTGGAGCATCTCCATGCACTCAGCATACTTCTCCTCCAGCTCCCTCAGCTGCAGGAGAGAGAAAGTGTCCTATTTAGACTGCGCACTGTACAGACTAAAGGAGGGCAGCATGTGTTACAAAATGCTTTGCCCAAACATGAATCAATAATGTTGTGCTACCACGGCTAAGTTAAGTGCTGTAACTCCAAATCACCATCTCCATTCTAATAAGCTTTTTGGAAGGGTTGCCGGATAAAAGGCTCTAATTGAGGACAATCAACAAAAATATGCATCTATATTTAACTAAAGTCTATATATTACAGAACTTTGATTTGAACAGGGTGTTAATATATGGTGTTACGGTTTTGGGAGATACAATATAATTTGGGAAATGTGTTATTTGGTTTGTTCCACTGACCAGCACATTCTAATACTGGTACAGAGGTGGAGAGGTGGTACTTGGGTCACTTGCATCTTTGCATCCAACACCCATAACACTTGATAATGAAGACTTTGTCTGAGTATTTGACAGAGTTCCCTGTATGAGTGCTTATTGGTCTGGTCTGGTGATGGGTTCCAGCCTCCTTACCTCTGCTGTGAGTTGCCGCTGTGCATCTTTAGCAGCTCCCAGGTGCTGAGTGAGCTCCTCGTTTTCCACTGCATACTGTCAACATGAGACGGACAGTGGAGTGAACAAGCTGCTGTACGCTGCCAACAGGAAGCAGTTAAACCAAGAACCCTGGGAAAAGGCTTTGTGACTCTGACAGCAGGTGAAAAAAAAACGTAATTAAGGAATAGAGCGCCAGAGCACTTTCTACTCTGTAATCCCATCTCAGTCTGTAACCCTCTCTGCTTTTCTTCTGTCTGAATGAAATTTAAAAAAAAATAAAAGAGGGCAGACTGTCTGCTTCCTTTCAAAAAAAGAAGAAAGAAATGTCAGGAGACAAAAGCTATAACGATGTCAGATGACTGCATGTACACTAATAACCCATTTCCACTTGATGACACTAAACAGATCATCTGTTTTTTTTATTGAATTACAAACAAGGCCAAGATGGCTGACTAGACACCATATTGTTCCTAATTATTTCTATGAATACTGAACTATGTCTTTTTCCCTTCCATGATTAACTCCTCTCGACCTTAGAGCCAATTCTGACAGAAGGAACTTGATTAAACAGCTTGTCAGCTCTGCTCACAGCTTTCTTGTGTTGTAGGGCTTTGCAGGCTGGGAGACGAAAAAGGCATTGTAAACTCACTCAAAACATGAACCAAACAAACCAGGCTTGTTCCAGGTCTACAATGAGCGAAGGGTTAAAGGAGTCAGCCTACATCAAGCTGTAGTATAGAGGAGGTGTACAATGATCCTGCCTGGATCCATCTGCACGGTGGAACAGGGTCACAGTTAGCCAGACCACCCTGTGGTATTCAGAGCCTTACTGTGGGGTGCAGTCAGACAGGTACTCACAGATTTGGACTTCTTCTGCAGGTCCACGATCTGGGACAGCAGGTGCGTGATCTCCTCCTGCTGGCGGGAAGCATCCTCCGTCTTTTTCGCCAGCTCTTCGGCGATGGACGAGATCTGCAGGTTGGCATCTCCTGGGCAGGAGAGAGGACATAAAAGATCACCATGGCAGCCATCTCCAACTGTGGCGAGGCCCTACCGCTCATATTACAGAACGTGAGTGGGATCCACCTACTGAATTAAGTCTAGATTTAAGCAGCTACTTTTTCAAAATGCTACAATACTGATGGCAATGGCTAGGCTTTATTTAATTCAACCGAAGAAGAATAATTCAATAATTGGCATCTCTTAAACCTCACCCTGGAAAAATCCAGAAATATGAGAAAGGTGTGGTTTGTAAAACTGAATGATCAACCAAAGTAATGAAGCATGTACTTAACTGGGCTGTTATGCTTTACTGAGAAACCAGCAGGAGAGTGAGCTTTGCGCCGGCGGCTGGGCCTGAAGAGGACTTCAGTGCTGCGAGCATTTTGGAGAGCTCTTGTTTGAGTGCATTAAGCCCTTTTGAATTTTTCAGTAATATAAATAAACTGCTTTGTTTCACTGCAAAGGATGCACTCCTGTTGTTTGTTTTTTTTTTGTTTGCATTAATATCAGACACAGTCCACTTCAGCACCTGTAGACTCCACTGGTATTCCATTGAAAAAATGAGTAGTAGATTTGTACTTTATTACCAGGGCCATTCTACACGGGCCTTTCTGTATGGATCTACTCCTAGATCTCTTTCAAACCGTAGATCTGCAAACAGACCTAGCTCATAGGATGGTTGCGCTTCCAAAGGTGATTACCCTCACAGGTCTCTTCCACACAGAGATTCCATTCACAGACATAATGGATCTCCTCCCAAATCTTTTGCACGGTGAATTGAACACACATCTGCCTCACATAGTGGATCTCCACCCTGATCGCTATCATATAGTGGAGTGGATCATCTCACACCTTTCCTACACATACAATGGACATCTCACAGCCCTCTTCCAGACAGTGGAATGCCTCAGATCTCTAGCATATACAGGATGTACTCACGGAGTTCTTTGACACAGTCGTTCACCAACTGTTGCTCCTTCTCTTCATATGAGATGGTCTCTGTCTCCAGATGACAGGCCTGATACGAATACAAGTACCCAGATATGTTATCACAGTCACAGTCTGTGTTGTGCGCAGCACAGTCAGCACAAGCTAAGTGTCAGTGCTGTGTACTTTACTTACAGCTCGGTCAGACATTGTTTTGTAAACTATTGGCTGCTCTCTCTCTTTGACAGCACAAAAGCAAATACAGCTAAAGACCAGCAGGGATCATGTGTGCAGTTTTATTTTCTCTACTGTCTGTTGCAGATCACAGTGTTGACACTCCGGTTGGCCCCGTGGCCTGGCTGCGTAACTGCATCCAGCCATACTGGAACAGGCCCAGGGGATCAACATTAAACTCTGCTAGCATCGCTAACAGGCTAAGGCAGAGGTCAGTGGATTTATCACACTCATTTGTAAAGGGCTGTCCACAGTTACAGTACAGCCCTGAAATAGTACAATGCAATGAATTGTAGGTCTGAATGCCACTTTAGTTTTCTTGGCACGACTCAGAAAGGAAGCAACGTCATACCTCGGATCTGAGGACAGTATTCTCCTCCTCCAAGTCTTTGAGTTTCTTCTGCAGAGAGTCCAGGGGAAAATAACTCGGTAGGGAGGACGTGGACTCATTACGCGGGATCCTTGTGAGGGACACAGGGTGCAAAAGAGCGTCAACCACTTGGGTATCAGCGACACAACCAAGTGACAGCATCACTCCACACTCACAACAATGTTTGCTCATGACAGTGCACTTCAAATCAAACCAAAATTTATGCATGCAGCTCACTTTACAAAACATTTAACACAATACAATTTGCAACATACCCCACAAAACTAAAACCCCCACAAAAGCCAGCGAAAGTGGGGTAAATATTGGAGAAAGGTGATAGCACTGCTGTGTTGACGCTGAATTGTGTAATGATTTGACTGGTCAGCAGCCTGATGGATTTGTATTACAATGAAGAGAGAATAACCAAGAAGTACAAACTGAATCAAACCAGCCCCTGCAATTGTACACTCGCAGGGAAAACGCCCCAATGGCAACAGCCTTGCATTGTTATGAAGAGCACCATTCCCTGTACCAGACACTGTATTGTAATCCAGGGGAAACAGCCCCCTGGTGAGGCCCCTGATCCTGTACAAGTGAGAAACACCTGCAAAAACCACCGGCATCAAGTTCAAACCAGTAATACAATGCCAGCAGGACAGGAGGGGACCACCTTCATTTATGAAGAATTAATGAATACTTTAAGATGGAACTGATAGCTGATGGAATCTCATATCATTAAGCAGTGCTTGGCTGTCATTACGTATTGGCTGTGATACATCTTCCATGCCTTCAATTCAGTCCCATGGCTCAGGTACTGCACCATGTTTTTTTCATTACTGTCCATCATCGTAACAGCAGGACTGGAGGGCCCCACCCCTCTCAAGTCCTGGCTGCTGTCCATGTGACCCATGTGACAGAGAACAGTGCAAACTGCTCGAGTCACACATGAGGAGCCCTGAGAAAGAAAACAAAAGGCAGAAGAACTTCCTTGTAGAATAAAAGGTACTTTCTGTCCCTCTTCTGTTTCTTTTCAGGAGGCGCCGAGGCCCGGACGACCGAGTATCAGATTTGCCTGAGAATGCGGTCCCAGTACGGCAGGTAACCCAACACTGGAGCGGTAAAATGACGCCTGCTGAATGAGAGTCAACACACACAGGAGGCAGAAGGAGGAGAGCTGTAGGGGTTAGCAGGAGGGTGTGAGTAACCTGTAATAAAACCTCAGGAGGAGACGTTTCCCTGTCCTCACTGAACCACTCACTGTAATGAGTCCCCTGGCAGTCTGCTCTGCTGTGCAAACAGGCCCTGTGCTAAGACCAGCGCTCGAGCGGGTCAGCGGTGGGCGTAGTGTGGAGATCTGCTCGCTGTAACCACAGTGTGGGCTTCTTAGAATCTAAAATGAGGCACTACTGTTATTAAGGTGTTAGTAAGACCTGAATTGCTTCTGCGATTGCCTAGCAGTACAAATGGGTGAGCTGTTAAAATCACACAGGATAACAAGCACGTTCAGTACTAAGCAAATATACATTTGCCAGTAGGAGGATCTGTCTTTGTCTGGGGTGTTTGGGAAGAGAATGCTGACTGGTCATAAAGGAAAGAAGAGGCCCCAACTCTTTAGAGGAGGGTGAGTGGGAGCAGAAGAAGACTGTAAAGGGTCAGGGGAGTGTTGGGGGAGGGAGGGTGTGGTTTAGAGGAGGGCGAGTGGGAGCAGAAGACTGTGGAGGGTCCGGGGAGGGGAGGTGGTGTTTAGGTATGGAGAGGTGGGGATTAGCAGTGGTGCAGGGCGTCAAACTCACGGGGTGGAGGTGGTAGACTCCCCTTCACTCTCCTCAGCTGCACTGGTATAGAACTGAAGCAGCTCATCCTTCATAGACAGCTCATGCCGCAGCTGAGACACCTGCAGTGGAACAACAGAACCATGACGACGTCCCCCTGACATCCCTACCATGTCATGAGAAGCAGCAGCTGAGCCGTAAAGCCACACCCACTGCCCTTCTCCTGAATGTATCACTGCCTCCACCCAGACCAGCATACCAACCCCCCGACCGGCTACTCCACCTCAAACGAACCACCCCTTACCTCTTCCCGAATGTGCTCCACCTGCTCCTCCAGGAACTCATTTCTCTCACACAGGGTTTTGTTTTTCTTCAGCAGCGATTGGCCAATTCGGGCAGCCAGCTCCAAGTCCCGCTCTTTCTGCGGGGAATAAACACTCTGATTAGAACGCAGACAGGGGAGCAGGAACAAGGCTCACACCCTGAGGCAGTGACATGGGCTCACCCACAGTAGGTATGCTTCAAAACACAACAACTAAGACATCCTTCATGAATGAAAATACCAGTCCTACAAGTACATTTAGTCTGAGTACAGTACAGTACATGTGAGGTACTGTACTAGTCCTTTTGCCACACCTTCTGTGGAGAGCTGGACCAGATGTGATATTCAAATTGTTTTCACCAAAAGGGGATGCCTTACAGAACAGTTAACACCTGATTTTACTAAGAGGCATGTATGCCATGCAAATACTCCCAATGTCATCTTGGAAAAGGACAACTATCATACTGTTTTAAATGATCCACTATGGCTGTTGCACTCTTAAATGACTTCGGCTACTGACGCTCTCAATGTTGAGAATGGCATTGGCTGAAACATGTCCATCAGTAAATTGTATCTATTGGACTGATTACGGTTTTAGCCATTTAAGAGCGAGGGCCCTCCATCTATGTTTTCCTGCAGAGTTGTTATTTTGGAGACCCTACGCACCAAAAAGGCTAAACTGAGTCTATCCGTTACCAGAATCATATCAATACTCCACCACAGAATGAACATTTACCTTGCATGATTTGATTTGGTTGATTTTATTTGATTTTTTTGGGTTAAAATATGTACACATTGTGTAGCCCAGAGGACAATGTTAAAATGCTCAATACTTGTTTCCAACATGGTCTTCCATGGAATATTAAAAATCCTTCACAATCGTTGTGATAGCATTCATTAAAAATAACACATGCACATAAATCAGCAGAGCCAAACAGAAAACCATAAATACTACACAGATACTTGTCTCATACCTAATAGGACGAAAGAACCCGAATTAAGGCAGTGTTTTTTTCAGATGGGTTAGCTGTCCAATCCAAACGCACACATGGCAGCAGTGTGACAAATATAACCACATAAGATCTGCAGCCAACTATTCATTTATAGCCAACAGAACAGTTCCATTCTTTATATGGGTCGATATAAGGACAGAGGGCAGAGCCACATCCACACTGCGGGGTAGGGCGAACATACACTTTTCACCACGATTCAAAATAGGCCAGATTTACAATATCTTTCTTTCTTCTTGTTTTCTTTCTTTCTCTCCAATGTGTGTTTTAAAATTCCTTATATTGTAAATATTGACTCTATTATATTGACTCCAAGATTCATTTCCTTAATCCAATCCATGCGTGACCCTGTTATGCCATCTATGCCAATGCAGAGAAAATCAAGGTGTCTTTTGAAGCCGCCTTTGCATGAGTTTTGCATGATTCCACAGAGTGGAAAGGCTTCGCACTCACAAAGCATCTGAACAGAGCCAGAAACCGGCAGGCAGGAGGGGCCACAGACATTTCAGAAATATCAAAGGCGTCAGGCCATAGGTTCATATCAGATCCATCATAACATTCATGGTAGAGCCCTTCCACTTTTTCTTTCGTTTTTTGTTTAGCTTCTCTCCCCTTTCACTCACTCATTTCACTCTCATTTGGAACTGCCAGTTGCCCTGTGCTCTCCTCACACTGAGCCACCTGTCCTGCATGCAGAGAGCAGTGCAGCTGGGCCTGTGTGCTTCTCATGCACCCCCCTGCAGATGGCTGTGTTCCACACAACAAGCCGTACAGTGTGCTACAGGCAAGCTACAGCGTTACAGAGCACAGCGTTCTCTACAGCAGAGAACCTCTAACTGCCAATGCAGCAGAAACCCTAGAAACCCTGGCAGACTGTGTCTCACCCCACCCTTACAAGCCAAATGTGCCCCAGCCCACAGATTGGGAGGCATACTCAGCTAATGGCATGACTCAGATTCAATTTGGCTCGCCCAGATAGCTCTCGACAAACGGAGGTGCCCAGCGGAACGTCAGGAAATGACCTCAGTGAAGGATGAAAGTCATAACAAAATACAAAGTACAAATATGCACTGATAAGTCATATCAGCAACAGTGTTCATTGTAGGAACACACACGGTTCTGGGGTGGAGTGTTAATTGTAGATACGCACACATTGTGTTGAGGTTTGGAGGTTTATATTCAACATAGGAATTAGACCTGCAGGGGTTGTTGGGTAGCCTATCCTGTTAAGGCACCGTTTCTGAGAGTGAATGGCCCTCCAGTCTGGTATTGAATCTCAGCTGTACCAGTACTGACCGCAGCCACGAAAGGGTGACTGTTTTGTAGCACACAGTAGTGACGCCTGCTGGCTGATCATGACCCCAAAAATCAACCTGTTGAGCTGCACATGAAGCTTCTTCCTCAGACTCATGTCTGTGTGAGCCCATCAACTGAAATGTGATCAGAAGCAGCGGCTGACACTGAGTGCTTTGGAGGAGAACACATGCCTGTCTGCGCTCGCTCAAACCGACAGCAGATGTCGTGGCAGAGAGCGCTGATAAATATGCTGGGTATTCCAAATGGGAGAAAAAGGGGGAAATAAAAATGAATTTTAAAAAAATCTAAAAAGAGAAACAAGTGACACCAGCTGTCACCCTGTTCCGCTGTTGAAAGTTACATTCTACCAGGCAGTTAATTCCAGAGGACAAGATTTCCAACGACTGTACATTAGACACTATTACTGTATTAACACACCTCCACACACTCCCACACAAAACCTCTCTTATTTCATTTCTCAAGGCTAAGGGAGAGAATACTAGCTGGATTGGGGGTGGGGAGTATTTCAACCTCAGCAGAGGACTGTACTGCTGTTCTATTCTCAGGAACACCCCCCGCCTCCACGCCCCAGTGGACCAGGCCCGGTTTCAGAACCACTCGAGCAGGGAGTGAGGCAGCTCCATGGCAACACGCTGGCTGCTGTTCAGCTAGTTCTGCTTTTCAGGTCGAAAGTCTTCCTAATGGTATGGCTGCTTTGCATCCCCATCCAGCGCTGCGCTGTAAACTGTGCTCACTGGTGCAGAAAATAGCGACCGTCCCCGCCACATTAGCCACGTAATGCTCGTCATTCAGCGCAAACTTACTTCTTCCAGCAGACGTGTCACAGCATCTATGTCATTGTAAGTCTTAGTCATCTGGCCCACTCTTTCAGCACATAGAACTGCAGAGAGAGACAGAGAGAGGAAGAGAGGAGAGAGGGGAAGATGTTATTTTCAGTGACACAGGAGTGATTTTGAGGCAGAGGAGACATCTTTCCCCCAGGGAGGGAACAGGGTGTTTGGAATGGCGTCACCATTAGCAGCCTAATGTGCAGCACGCTGGATAACATCAGAGCTCTGTCTCTCATGTTCTTTATCAGCTGCACCTCTGATACATATTCCACACCCAGGGCCTGCCCAGCTGAGTCACCCTTCTACACACAGAATACATGCAAAGCTGCACAGAGCTTTCCTGTGTGAAAAAGGCCCAGGGTCCAAAAAGGCATGACAATCAAGACTCACTTGGTCAAATTAGTAGAAGATACTCTTATTCATATTTTTCATCATAATCATAATAATGCAAGTTATTTGAGAAGCAACTAGAGGGATCCAAAGCAAAGGCCATGACTTCTGGAGGATTTGAGATTTGAATTTGCTTAATGGACTTCAAAAGAAACGTGGGGTGGGGGGATCCTAAAAAGTAATGACAAGATTAAGAGCAGAAATTGATATATATATTTTATATACTGCAGCCCTTACCTACTAGAACCAACAATGTCAAAAGGCTAAACCAGGTCACGCCCTGCTGTTTCCCTGTCTGTTTTCATTTTATTGCCGTAAGTGTCTTTGTGACAGTGTCTCAGTGAAAACCGCAACACAACTAAAACTAAATTAAAAAGATCTGTCATATTAATGACACGGGCGACTGCCTCCCAAAGAGACAAAGCCAAAGCTGGAGGATGTGAACCCGCCACTGCCCCTCCACATCTGCCACAGAGATGTGTACCATAATAGGCAGCTCCAGAGACTAAACAGCATTCCCGCCAGAACAAACAATGCACACATACGCACAGAGTACACACAATACAAGCAGAACGCACAAAATATACACCCACAAAACACACAATGGACAATGAGGCCCCTGCACAGCTAAGAAAAGCTTGCTATTAGTGACGGGTAACCCCTCTGATAAGATTCACAGACAGCCTGCTATTATTAGACATTTAATCCTCATGTACACGCCTACTGAGAACTAGTTTGTATTTTACCAATAGCTCACAGTAGGAACCAAATGCTGTATCTCCTGGGCTACACACTGTGTGAGTACATAAACAAAATCATTCACCACAACAAGCTCTCTCCCAAACAGAAGTTAGGAGATTTGCTCTTTAGCTTTCCCCCACCATCAACTAGAGAGTAAACACAGGTAAGGTGGGCATTAGCATTTAGTTACACACAAATGTGATATACTGCAGGTGCAAAAGAGTTCAGTCCCACGGGGGTCAGCAGCACAAGTACATTGTGTGCAAAGCTGCACAGAAGATGAGCTGTCTTTCTAATTGCGGAAACAATGCAAATCAGGCCGCATGTAAACACGTTTCTGCGGGCGCTACTGAGGGTAGGGATATCATACGTAACCGTGGTACACGGTGCTCAATTCAGCCATTGCCCGGTTACGATGGGTCCTCAGTGCTAAAGTTACCTGAGAAACAAAGTTCCCTGTATAGTTGCATGCAGTGCTTTCTACATTCAAATTCAGTACAAGTTGGTGATAGCACTTCAAGTGTTTTGGTTGTACTTCTCACTGATTAACAGTACAAGGAAGTCACCTTATCCAAGGGCAGCATTGGGGCAGATTAATTAGATAATCATGACCTAATATTGAACAAACTGTTAAACAATCACACAGACTCTTCTCAAGCTGCATGCTAATGGGTGACATTTTTTGTGTGTAGAAGCCAACACAGGTCAATGGGGGAGACTACGTGCAGTGAAAAGTGCCTAAATGAAGGATGTCAGAATCCAGTCCTGAAAACATCTGCTGGTTTTTTAGCGCATGCATTTCAGCAAGAGTGATTCATTCAAGCTGCCGACTGTCTAATGTTGGTGATTGAAAGGAAAGCACAAATACCTGCATGGGTCTGTTCACTGTTAAAATGTAATAGTAAAAATAACAGCAACAACACATTTTACATTCAGTAGTTTTACAAAATTAAAAAAGTTCAAATAAAGAACTAAACATTCCCTCAAATTAAGAAATTTCCTCTACAAACTGTGGCAGGGCTTCATAATAATATATGGCACAAGTTTTCATATAAATTGATGGTAACTTCCTTGTACAGTCCCCTCAGTAGTAAATATTTAACAGGTAAGTAAGTGGAAAGAAAAGCACATAATTCGGTCATTGTCACTGGTAAAAAAAAAAAAAAAAAAAGTAAATACTAAGAAACTAAAACTGAAATACGTGGAAACACCACCTCCATTACCTATCAATTCAAGTTGTTATCAAACGTTTAAATGGGTTATAGCCTGAGGGTAACAGTGCACTTCCAAGGAAATTAGACAATACTTTTTGATAGAGGTGCTGCCAAGAAAGTATATCCAAACAAGCTAAACATTTGAATAAGTATGAGGAAGTCACTTGGATTGTGTTTCAGATTCTTAGTATGTTCTTATATTTTTTTTACCAGAGGTACTTACGCAATTATGTTCTATTTTAACCACATGCACACCTGGAAAATACCTAGTACTGTACTTATGGGACTGTAAAACAAAACAAAATCAAATGGGTTACCAAGGGAATATACCATTAGCCAACAGTTACTGTAAATAACATTCAAATCGTATGTTGTACCTTGGGTGGGAAAATCTGAATTTACACCTCACAAGGTCAGAAGGGGTCAGCGGTGTGCACCCTAGCCCCAACATCACCCCTGCAACCCCCAGGTGTAGTCTCGCCTGTGCCAGGCTGACTGTCGCTTCGGAGTGGGAAATCGCTTAGCTCCTCCCACTCCAAAGCAACATTCCAAAAGGCAGCTGTTCTCAGCCTAGTGAACACTGAGTTCACCCAAAAACACACATAGACTGTACACCCCAAAAACACAACAACATCCCTTGCACCATTAATTTTGGATTAGTTTGACAGTGATAGTAATGGTGGTTAGCTGGAAATGACTTGGCTGATTATTTTGTGCCCTTTCTTCAATATTTAAAATGAATAAACAAATAAAACCTGTTCGTAAGCAACAAGATAACTAGTACAACAAAAATAATGCACTGTGCTACCATGGTTACCATACACATGTAGCAGAGAGCAAGTGTTATTTGCACTGTGAAATTATTTAGCTTATTAATTGTGCGACAAAATAAATCTTTTGTTTGTAAGGAATAAGTTAATTCATTGTAAGACCTGGAATCCCACTTCTGCTCTGAAATAATAAACAGCAGTAGTTTCCCTTTCCTTCTTTTAGAGAACTACAGTATGTAGGAATTCAATCCACTCACAACAGTGTTTTGTCCTTTGCAATAACTGACACGTTTCAGCAGGGACGTTTCAAAATATAAATACAAACTCGTGATGACATTAAGTTAGCTTCTTAACTTAATTACACAAAGTCAGGATTAAACAAAGTGGCACAGCAGCCATAAAGCACCTAGCGTGTCAACGGAGATGAACGCAAACACAATGACATGCGCCGATGGCATTTGGATGTTGATGGTATCAAGCGCAGGTTTTGCCACTCTGCATTCCTGTTTATCCTGCACACAGATGGCATTCTGTTCCCTACCTGCTTACACTACACGCCCAGGGGCGAAGCTCCCTGCTTAAAATAACAATAAGCACGGAGTGACACAACGTCCGTCACTTAGCTCAGGGATCTAAGAGCATTGGAAGGCGACTGAACTAAACGTCTCAATGCTGACGGACCACGGCGTTTCCCGCAGTCCTGGATCAGGAATGCACACAGACATTTTCCTTTCTCACACTCAAGTTCAACATGACAAATGTTGTTTCCAGGGTACACTTACCATAGACCCATGGGTCTGTTTACAAAGCGATAAGGGCATTCCAAGTAATAAATGCATTAAAAGCATTTGAAATGCACATTATTAAACATGGTTGACACCGGAGTGAAATGCAACAGCAGTTCATGCATGCATAGGATCTGCAGTCATAAACACTGCAAATGAACGCACATCTTGGCAGTACGCCCACAAAACAAAAGGCCAAGGATTGGAGCAAAAACCAGCTCGGCAAAACATTACAAAACAAAACAAAAAAAGACCATCCAAAAACAGAGTGTACCTTCCTCCAGGGGAAACTCTTCCTTACTAACATCATCATCAGCATCGTACTCCTCCTCCTCCTCCTCATTTTCATCTTCCTCCAACAGAAGTGGCCCATCAGTGGGCTCAGGGGAATAGCAGTACTCTCCTCTCTCCTCCTCTGGATCGAGCTCTGACATGTTCCAAAGGGTGACAGACTACACCGACCCAGACAGCCTGAGCTCCATAGCCATGTCTGAGCCACTGTCCAGCTCCCACAGCCAACCTTCCTAAACACGCCCTCACAGTGAACAGTGCCCGTGTGCCCTGCTCCTGCTCCAGCACCAAGACAACACAGGCACGAGGGAGGCGGGGGGGGGGGTCACAAAAAAGTAATCCACAAACACATCACTTAAGAGAGGACTTTCACTCAAGTTAATCATTTCATAAACTGGTAAAGGATTACATATGATTATATGCCTCAAATGTAGTAGCAAATCCCCGGGATTCCACCACAATCCTCTTTTATGTCCTTTTGGGTCTGACTGATCCCCCCTCTTCTTCTGTATTGAATGGTAGCTTCCACAGGACACCATGGAAACAATACAGGGCAGACACACACCTGCCCCAAGGGCGTGGCCACAGATAACCACAGGTGAGTCCTTCTGCACTCATTGCAAATATATGCAAAGCGCCAACTAACAGGAAGCAGTGGTCTAATCTCTACTGCAAGGTAGAGGGCAGAGCCGTTCATAACAGAAAAATAAACAGACTACATGACCATGAAAAATAAGAATAAAGGACTTATTCTTAAACTATATATTTAATCTATTTGTTCAGTAGGATGACAGTATAAACCTACAAAATAGGAAATACAAGGCTCAATATCAGTCACACACTAGTTAAAGATTTAAAAACAACTAATAAAGCTAAATAAATTAATACATAAATATGTAACAAACACTTATAATGAAAGCTTGTTTCAAACATTACATGCACTCTAAAAGGTTAAATGCATGTACTGTTGCTCTATATTGTTGCTCACTGTTTATCACTGTTAAACTTGAACTCATTTCCCAGTTCCTGGTCTTCTGTGTTGACCATGTTGCTAAGAAATCTGATGCTGCTTCCCCAGAGAGTTACAGAGAAAAGAGAACCCAGACAGGGAATGGTATGCTGCATTCACGTTAAAGAGACACACTGGTAAGACGGTTTGTACTTCATCGCTTCAGTCTCAACCCTTATTGTCACTGTCCTTTGTTGCTGCTGTGTGTCACTGGTGTCCCGAAAGCTGTGGTTTAGGTTCACGGACACCCAGAAGAAAAACCAGCATTCCAACAGACACGCCGTGGCAACCACAAACAAAAAGGCCCAGAACAGGGGGTTATACAAGAAGAATAAACCCCTCCCCGTTTCTGTGAACCCTTTTGTGATGGTTTGTAAAGCGGAGGGAGAATGGACAGTGTGCCAGTGCTGCTCCAGGAAGCACATGACCCCCCCCCCCCCCCCCCAATCTGCCAGGGTGATCAATATTCAGGCCAACACCCACCAAAGCAGCATGCGCTGCGACAGAGCCAGGTCATGTGATCAGCACCGAGCGCTGCTATACGTGCATCTCCCAGATCTGCAGCTCTCTGTGCTGTCCCCTCCCTCCTTTTCTTCACTCTCTCACTCCCACCCCTCTTTCTCCTGTACGCCCCCCCCCTCCCGTCGCTGTGCCCACACTGCACCTTCCTGCCCCACTACCCCACCTCCAGCGTGTAACACTAAACACGTTCTCTTCCAAACCTTTCAAATGCGAAAATGAGGAGACCGCATCGCGTCTCCATTCACGGTTATGCAAGGCGCACTGTGAGGAGTGCGCTCAATGACTCAGGGCCTGAAACATTAGGAAACTGTCCCACTGGCCTCCAAACAATGGAGCTGTAAGGGACCCAGCCTGCCGCCGGCCCAACTGAGAGAAATGACCACTCCTCAGGTCAGGGCGCCATCCACCTCTGCCCTCTGAGCATGCTGGGAAACTGCGGAACACTCCGGAGAGCCTCACTGTGATTCCCCCATACGTGCAACATGAGAAGCAGTACTATCATGCCCAGTTTTCAATGTACAACTTTCGCTCTAATTGTTAATAACCACAATGTGTGGAACAGAACCAGAGCATGCCAGTTACTCACAAACCACACCAGGGACCGGTGACTGCAAACTGCATCACTTTACCCATAATACAACCAATTTAAACATAACCTAATCTCATTCGGAACAAAGGAAATGAAAAACATGTACTTACACAATGGTAGTTAATCTGATTTACACAGAACTGGCTCTTTCAACATTTCCTTCTCCAATGTGAACTTGCTGGTAGATCAATCGATCAATAAATCAAATTTACTGAATATTTTAGTCTTTACAGACTATATTACAAGCTCAGTACACACTACACGCTGCACTAGGAGGGAGTTTACATCTCCCCAGCTACTCGCGTCTGATGCAATAGCCAGAAAAGAGACTGAAGGCATTACACACGCGCACAAACACACGCACAGACACGTGGACACGACAGCATTACGGCATTACCACAGATTTACACACTCACACACACACACACACACACACACACACAGAATCACTGCACCACCAGTATTTCTTTCATTATCACTCTGCCACCTTCCCCCCTCTCCCCCTCTCCCTCGCTCTCTCCCTCCCTCTCTCTCCCTCCCTCTCTCTCTCTCTCTCTCCCTTTCCCTCTCTTTATCCTAATGAAAGTGAAAAGGACACACTGAAGCACAGCGAATGCGGGTCGAGGGATCGGTACCGTCGGTGCACTCCTCATAGTACCAGTCCAGCTCGTAGTAATCCGCCTCCACGAATCTCTGCATCATCAGAGCCCTTCAGCAGTGCCCCGCCTGTCCCACACTGCCGCGGTCACCATCCTTTCCCAGCACGTCCCGCGCGGCATGCCCCCTCCTTCAGAAGCCCAGGCAGAGGACGGGTGTGGGGTGGTGCCCAGACCGGCAGCCCAAAACACCAGCAAACGGTACGCTAAGCGTGCACGTTCCAGACTTCTGCATCTGGAGCTGCCGATTCAAGGTTGAGCGATCCTGGGGGCGGAGTCAGGGAAGAGGCAACCAATCGCAATTGGCTACGTCACAGAAACACGCCCCCCGGTGAGCTTATATCAATCACCACCTCCCATCGCGCTCTGTGAGGACACAGTACATCTTTTCCTATAATCCGTTGCTATGGAGACTGGCTCTGACTCCAGCTCCTAATGAAGGCTGCTCCTTCTAACGTCCAAACACCTTTATTTATTTCTGACACTCGTGGGTCACACCTGTTCATTTCAGATCTATTTCTGGTAGAAATGAGGGGTCTGACCATATGTGACACATTTCCCTCATACTAACAGACCCAGAGGACCAGGAAGGGCAGCTAACTAATGCTAATCCCCATTCTGCCAACTGGTCCTGCAAATGAGACGGTTAAAGAAAGCACAACCACCTGACCAAAATTAAAATAACAAGAGAGCCCTAACAGGAGTGCTAAAACAGCATGACCAAATAACCAAATTATTATAGAAGTCACAAACACCTATAATGTACTGTAACCTCACCATAAAGCTAGCACTGCAATCCATGACAAAAGGATTTAACAAGGAACGACAATAGAAAAGATTAACATTTTGAATGCAAAATATTTTCATTGGTGCATCTAGCTAAAGTGCTTATTCCCACCCCAGGGTCCAGACATAAACCCAGACCACACATGTGCTGACTGTGTCAGGGTACACTAGGGGGCAATGTACCAGCCACAGTGAGTCCCAGGTACAGGGGTCCTGCTGGGAGGGTGTTCCTCACCCCATTTTACATATGAGAATACAGAAATACAAAAATCAAAAACTATCAAAAATAAATCAAGATGCATGCTTGTAAAATAGGCAGCATGGAGCATGTATTAATGAGTGCAGTCTGTAGGTGAGTGTGTGTCTGTGTGTGTGCGTGTGCGTCCTTCCTCACTCCTGTGCTCATGAAAATGTTCAGACACGAGAGATTTACAAGCATTAAATAATGACACACACGCACGCAGAACTGGTTGAACTGGGACACACTGTCCTGCCCATCAGGAGAACAGGACAGGTGACATACTACAGTAATTATGTCAGCTGGAGGTGACCATCAATATGTGATATAACAGAGGAGCAGATACTTAACAGCATGTCTGTGCATTGCCTCTGAAGCCATTTTAATGATTTCACTGACAACAAAATAAATCAAAGTGCAACCCCTCATTTTTGGTTGGGCAGCTTCGCCTTGGTTTCCGAGGCTCCTCAGGGCTTTGGGCTCTTTATACTCATAATTAAACTCCAGGTTCAACTGGATAAGTAATGTTCACTCTAGAATATGGCAGACAAATACAGAAAAACTCTGACACGCGTGCCATTTTCCTGAGTCCCTCAGCTCCTCATGGAGCTCTCTATCAAAACAAAAGTCCCACGATCCATTGCATAATACTCGGTATCAATTTAAAAGTCCTCCTGGGGTTACTCATATAAACTCAACTGCAATATCGCAATGTATCCAAAAGCACAGTTACAGTCCGCCCCCCTTACGAAATAAATGGCCCCGTTTAACAAGCGTGTATCCATAGGAACAACAGTGCCATGTACCCAGAAGCTACAAACTACTGATTCCAATTCATCCAGACAATCTATGGTACAATACACATGAATCAGACCTTAGACTGCATAACAGTAATGGTGAGATTCAGTGTTCATAGACACAGGTGTAAGTCTCCTCATCTCTTCCTTTGAACGTTGCCAGTTATGCAGCAAAGGGCTCAAACGTCCCAAACACAATGATGCAAGTGAAAACACCGCATGTCAAATGAAAACCATCCTTATGCATCAATAATAATCCCTGTTCCCCAAATCTGTAGGCAGGGAGACAATACATAAGGGTTTAGCAGAGCTATGCTTTGCCTGTAATTTCCCCAAATGCAAATGCCAAATGCAAGAGACAAACAAAACACAGTGACAGAGAGAAGGGGGGTGGGGGCCTACAATGACATGCTGCCTTCACACACTTGTTTCTGAGATTATAAACATTAAAGCAACACATAATTTTCAGCCTAAAAAAAAAAAATATTCACTGAGGCTGAGCACAGAAATTTCACACAGACAGTTTCCAGATTCCAGAGAGATGAGGTCACCGTTTCAGAAAACAGTTATATTAATATATACTGTGGCCACTACCCTTCATTAAAATGTGTTCTGCAGGAATAACTATGTGAATTATTTATTACCCACTTCCCACATCCATTTAAATTAAAAATGCAGCAGCAAAGACATACACAGGATTCAAACTTGCAACCTTCTGGTGAAAAAAAAGTGCCAAAGCACTAGCACCCTATTCAAGACCAGGACACGTGTATTAAGAACTGACCTACACCGAGTCAATATCACAGACAAGGGCAAAGTGTACAAAGTGTAAACACAGACCAGACCCAGTCACAGCCTGACAGGGCCTGTGAAACACAGAAACCTGCAAACTTAACACACACAGCACTTACTTTATCAGGCTATCTGTCTGACTTTTTTGAGCGGAACGTTTTGCTGTATTCTCTGGGAATATTTCAACGCACTGTATTTGTTTTGATGAACTTGGGTAGATGTACTGTACATAAAGGATTAGCCAAACCTTTTTGGACACAGTAATAGGTTGGAACAGAAAGCAGTGTATGCCCATTGGCTGGCTGGGGACTGAGTCTAACATCCCATCAAGAGCAAACAAACTTCAGAGCGCCGATGGCCTGCTGGCTTTACACATCACCAGCAGTTCACCTTCAGCATGAGTCCCGCCTCCTCTGCCTGGGGGAGGGATGAAAATGCCTGTAGACTCCCCCTCCTCCCCCCATACACACTCACCAGCCATATAAAATATCCTACCAGTGAACTGTAACATGGCAACCCCAACTACCGTGCAGCAGAATATAACTGCATCCCAGGGTTCAAGAGAGATAAAAGTATTCTCTGTGTTTTGAGACTACTACTTCTCTGATTGGCTAAAACACACCAGTGATTGGCAGCACATGGTAGTGTTATCTACTTTGGGGCTCACAAAGTCTCACCCTCGGAATGTATGCAAATAGGCTAAATTAAAATAACACTGATTACAGTGACCCCTGGAGGCTGGGCAGAGGTCAAAGGTAAAAGGTAAAGAGGAAGTGAAAGCCATTGTACCTCAGGGGGAAAGGAACCTGACAGATTGACAGGCCCCTATTTTAAAATGGATGGCCTGTATCAGCAGTACGTGTTCTGCTCTAAAGTGCCCCCTAATGGTGGTCAGTGGATGCACGTGTGCAGATCCTCTACCATCCTGTAATTCTCACGTTTTTTTCAGCCTGTGTTTGCATCATCAGTTTGGGCTCTGACATCAGCAGGCTCACAGGACAGCTCCTTCGCTGTGAAAGGGACACCAGGTCACATGCCTGTCTGGCCTTCTGAAGCCACACGCGCACACAAAGCTGACTCATCCTGCCACAGACACCGGCCCACAGGCCCCCGCCCCAGCCGGCCATTTAAGCCCACTCTGCTGAGGGACGCAGTGTGAATGCGGACGCTCATGTGGAAAATATTCAGCACACACAAGTTTTTGTTATAATGCACAAGCATAAAATAGATCGCTTATCTGCGCTATTACACACGATCCGAGCGAATGCATGTTCAATCCATGTTCTTGCTGTAATGGCTTTGGAACCCAACTGAGATGCAATGTATTATTGTTATTATTAGTATTATTATTATCCACCCATTATTTATACCCGCTTATCTTGGTCAGTGTCGCGGGGGGTGCTGGACCCTATCCCAGCCTGCATTGGGCGAGATGCAGGAATACATCCTGGACAGGTCACCAATCTATCGCACAGCACACACACCATTCGCACACCATTCACTCACACAGTCATACCAATTTAAAGTCTCCCTGCATGTCTTCGGACTCTGGGAGAAACCAGAGTACCTGGAGAAATCCCACATGGACATAGGGAGAACATGCAAACTCCACACATAATGGCCCATGCTGGGATTCAAACCAAGAACCTTCTTGCTGTGCCTCTTGCTACCTACTGTACCACCATTGTTATTATTATTATTCTGTGGTCTTCTGAAACCTGACCATATTCATTCATTATTATTTCTCATGTCACACAGGCAGCTGTATGTGATAACAGCTGAACTGATATGCCCATGTGAACACACTGAGCAGAAGCAGAATACTGAGAGACAGCCCTGGACACAAGCAGGCCCGAACACATCGCCAGTATTTATCACATTCCACAGCCATGTGACAGACACCCCCACTGGAGAGGTGCTGACCGAGGACATAGAGAGAGAACAGCCGCAGAAGAGAGCCATCGCTAGAGAGAGAAAGAGAGAGAGGGAGGGAGAGGGAGAGAGAGGGGAGGGAGAGAAAGAGAGGGAGGGAGACAGAAAGAGAAGGAGAGAGACTTACGGAAGTACTTCAGGGTCTCCTCGATCTGCTCGGTGGTGAGGTCGATGTTGGCGTCGGGCGAGATGAGCGGCGTGTGCAGCCAGTCGTCGTGGTCATACCCGTAAATGGTGTCCGCTCTCAGCTTGTAGTGGGGCAGCTGCTCCTCCAGAAGACTGATGATTTCCACCTCTGGGAGATCAGTACTGTTGCACACATCTGCAGGGAGAGAGAGGTCTTTATTGTAACATATGTGGGAGAGATCAGTACTGTAACACACATCTACAGAGAGAGAGAGATCTTTATTGTAACATATGTGGGAGAGATCAGTACTGTAACACACATCTGCAGAGAGAGAGAGATCTTTACTGTAACATCTGCAGCAGAGAGCAGTAATGTAACACACATCTGCAGAGAGAGAGATCAGTACTGTAACATCTGTGGGAGAGATCAGTACTGTAACACACATCTGCAGAGAGAGAGAGAGATCTTTACTGTAACATCTGTGGGAGAGATCAGTACTGTAACACATCTGCAGAGAGAGAGATCTTTACTGTAACATCTGCAGCAGAGAGCAGTAATGTAACACACATCTGCAGAGAGAGAGAGATCTTTATTGTAACATCTGGGAGAAAAGATCTATGTTGTTACACAAGTCTGCAGGGAAAGAGTGATCTTCACTGTAACATATGTGAAGAAAAGATCTTTACTGTTACATCTACATCCAAATGAAGAGTTAAGTCTGATTTAATGTGACCTGAAAAAGGGGAAAATATGGCCACTTCACATTCCCTCACATTGCGTATGAGTAAGGCTGAAGTGTGCCGGTTCCTGTCACTGCTGCCTCCCATGTCCCACAGTGGTGCAGTAAGACCTCTTGTGGCATGTTGAGGAATTATTATTCACCAGGATACAGTACAGACTAAGCCATCAGACTGTATTATTTGTACTTAATCACAGGACTTGCTGATAGGGGAAATTCAAGTAATATGGATCATGGTATTTGTACAGCTACACACACAGACAGGGGAGTAACCTTAATCATAATATGGATAACGGTATAAAGCTATACAGCCAGAAAAGGGAGTAAGTCAGCTTCCTAATTTATAAGGACCATAACTTAACCACCACCTCCCCCCCAGTACATAAAACAAGCTTGAAGGATGTTAGTGTTGTCACCAAAGCCAGCCCAGCAAAATGCACACTTCAGTAGACTTCTCTTTTAGTAGAATTTGACTGATGTATGAGGAGCGCTGATCTGTGGAAACACTGACATAATCTGTGAAAACAGGCTTTTGCTGGCACGGTAACAGAGCTTTATCCTCTTAAATAAAGTCAGCATTGCGCTGCAAAGGAGCCGCGTGTGAGAGAGAGAACCTGCTACTCTGTTCTATAAAAAGGGATGCCGCGCGCAGGTCTAGAGCAAGACGGACATTCCTAAAGCCAGACGAAAACAGGCAAAAGGCAGAGGGCCAAGCGCACAGCCAGACGAATGGACACAACGAGTTGGGCGGCAGTGTAGTTTAATGGGTAAGGAGCTGGTCCTGTAACCTGAAAGTCACAGGTTCAGTTCCCAGGTACAGCAGGGCACTGCTGTTGTACCCTTGAGCATTGAGCTGAAACCAGCATTGCTTCAATACATATCGAGCGGTATAAATGGATGCAAATGATATCTAAATAAAGTTGTGCAAGTCGCTCTGGATAAGAGCGTCTGCTGAATGCCTGCAATGTAATGTAATGTAATGGGAGAAGCCTAAAAACAAGTCAGTTACTCAAAGCTCTGTGGCAGTTTAGTGATAATAATTCTTTCCTGAAGCTAGCAAGCTATCTACCAAGTTACAGTTAAAATGAAAATTGGTCCCATTAGCTCCCAAGTCAAGCAGCTTAATTCTGGTACTTTCTGTTGTACTAATATAGCAATGTCAGCTATGCTGGACCAAGCTACACAGGCACATGTATGTCCATCTGATACATGTATAAGCACTTATATGATACAAGAGACACAGGTAGCTGGTTAGCCAGCTACGTCATGCTAAGAAATTTCACAGGGAGGCAACTTAAAAAAAAAAAATAATAATTTTTACAGTGAGGCAACACTGTTGCACGTGGAGGCAATTTTCCTGGAAAAACGAGAACAAAGTTCAACATTTTTTAACGCTCATCAGTCATCCCCATAGAGCTGCAACTGACAAGAGTATATAACAAGGTTACTGAGTCCAGATGGACGACAGACTATAAACCAGATTTCTCCGATCACGCTGTCTATAGGAGCCGGTTGTAAAACTTACTGTCGTTAAAAGAATAGCAAAGACATAGCGCTGTAATACTGACTCATTAAAACCTCTCCTATTTTAAACTCTTAATATTCCTGCAGTCAGTAAACCTTAAGACCATGGGATATACAACTCTTTACAACTGCAAAGCTCCGTGCTTCTGGAGTTAAATCAATACCTTCCAATCAGCCTCTTCACCCCTTCACTTTTGACGTGCACACTCACACTGTTTCTAATTCACCGCTCATTTGTGTGACTTCATTCCTGACCTGGGTCAGCTGATTTTCAGTGGCATGCTGCTCAGTGCCTTGGCTGCGATAGTATCTAATAAATCACATTTACTGCCTTTATTTTCCTCCTCGCTCTCTCTGCTTTGTGTGCTACAGCATGAGCCGAAGAACTGCTTGGGACAAATACTGGACTCAAAATGTGCATTTTGCTAAGGTTCAAAGCTTCAGGCCTCCGGTTATAAATTCACTGAACAGACCACTGCACCACACAGCTGCCCATAACATCGGCTTCTTTGAAAAGACAATTAAAATTGTTTAAAATAATCAAGCACACACACACACACACACACAATTCATACATTGAAAGAAAGAAGGACAGTGACTCAAACTTTGCACGCTCTCATCTCTGGTAATTTCTACATGCATAGGCGTTGAACAGCAGTTGCTGAGTGTTAAGTGCTGATTATCTGTGGACGGACTGTATTTATAGATGCATTTCTGAGGGCGATGTTGGCTGTGATCCACTGTCCTTCCTCTCTCCTCTACCTCACCGGAATTTTCACACAATATAACCCCGCCCAGACCTCACAGATACTGACCCCAGAACAGATTCAACCTTGAACAGGAGCCAATGGACACGTTTAACAATTATATACACCATAGAAATATCAGCATAAACACAGACAGCCAGTCATACACACATGCCCATGTTACACTATAATCCAAACACAGTAAGTACATGTGATGTATGCGCATAACGTTAAAAAAAAAATCAGTTCAGGTCCAAACATGTCCCTTCCAACAGGCTTCTTTAAAGGGAACTGTCACCACTCTCAAACAGTTCCCAGCAAAAGTATTCATTTTTAAACATTGCTTTTAAAGTATGCTGTTAAATGTTCCAGCCCTTATAATGCTACATTTTATTGGAGCTGTGGCTTACACGTTAAACTGTCAGCAGTACACTCTGTGACCTTTAATCTAAAAGGTCAAAACATGTCCCGGTACTAAACAGCCACACGAGGGAAAGCGAGATGGAGCACGGAGTGACCTCCAGCCACACCACATCCAACAACAAGCCTCGCGCATTAGCATCCAGAAACGTCGTAACGCTGAGCGCAAAGTTAAGCTCGGCTACACAGGGCTACAGCCCCCAGCTCACAGTCAGCGTCGGGTACTTACTCATGGTGCCGCTGCCCAGGGCTCTGCCTCCAGTCGCCGGCAGTTACATTTCCCACAACGCACCAGGAAAGGGCAGAGAGAGCGAGCGAGAGCGCGAGAACGACGGGGGGAACGCGACTGAGACCACGGCCGCGCCGCCTGCCAACTGCGCATACCAGCGCAGGCAGTCACATGGGCGGCAGCTTCCTAACTATACATAGACTCATTACCGCCAGGCCGCCGGGCCGCCAGTGCTGGGCCGCTCATTGTCCTCTGAGCTGTGGGCTGGGGGCTGGGGAGGGGGAGGGGTGGGGGTGGGGATAGAGGAGGGGCCAGGGGCCAAGGGGAAGAGGGGGCAAGGGGGTGGGTCTCCAAATAGAGGACAGACACAGTTGGTCTGCCGACTCGGTCCTTGATTGCTTGTCTGAAGTTTGAAGTTCAGTTTTGGAGAGGAAGACGTTTGAATTTGGAAGCAAATCAACTTCTACTGCAAAAGAGCCAACAGGCATTAACCTGGAGTCCTTTTAAATGGCTAGTGCAAAGCCTAACTCAGTGGAATTTGGTGTAAAAACTGCTTTGCCTTTTTCAAGAAATAAATTTTGATTTAATGTGGTCAGGTAATATAATGGTCCTTTACAGTAGAACTAGAGTATTTCCAGTACTCTACTGCTTTTCACATTCAGCTGGCAGTGATGTCACCATACCTAATGAACGTAAGTATGACAGTGTGCTGGAATTATTTCTGCTACTGTAGGGAAATGACATTGGATAAATGTCAGCCTGTGCCCTGCCAAGCCTCCTGAATGAGAAGAAGTTAATCCTGTAAATAAGTAACAAAGCGACAGAACAGAAAATACGAGCGGAATAGATGAGAAAATCAACAGCTGGGGACCTCTCTCGCCCCGCCCACAGGCTTTACAAACAGGAGGCTTCTACTCAGCATGGCTGTCAGCCAATAGGAGAGATATACCACAAAGCGGAGCTTCTAACGTTTCTCTCAATGTAAATATTTAGAAAGCCTTCTCAGTTCCGCATTGCTATGTAGCTGAGAGACAAACGGTCTCTTTCTCTAATCAAAAATACAAGAGCTGCCAAACAGAGCGCTGAAGACACCGAACCTGCAGACGTGCCATTCCACACGTCACCCGCGTGAGGGGGAGGGCAGCGCCAAAAACTATTCGCTGTGCATTTCCACTGGGCGGGATCCAATTGGCTGGAGACTGGGGCAGCTGCTGGGCTCAAATGCTGAGCCCATTCTTCCACCTCTCCCCATGTCAGACGAGGAGGCACGCCTTCAGGCCTCCAGACGGGCTGCCATCAGCAGTACTGTACCAGCGAAGCCAGCAGAGAGAAGCCCAGAGCAGCCCGACTGGAGGGTTCACACAGTCCAGCTCCAGAGCTGCTCCTGCTCTGTGTTCCCTACAGCTGGAATTCTCTCTCTCTTCCTCTGTTCTACGTCAGGCCTGACAACAGGCCTTTGAGCCCAACAGAAAAACAGCTCCTCAATGCCATGGCAACCGAGGCCTGCCTGAACATTCTGTGCTGGTCCGGCTCAGGAAAAGAATCACACTAACATGTGAACACTTGAGGAAATGCATCAAGCCCTGAATGGGGCAAGGCTTAATGGAGGAGAATGACCAAGTGTTTGAGTGAAGAGTCACAGTTCTCACCGGGAACAATACACCATTGTACCACACTGGGGTGGGGTGGGGTGCTTTAAGAAAAAAGGTCTGAGGCAATCCATAAAGGATTTCATAGATGGGAGTTTTTCAGTTAAAAAAACACTTGGAACTAGTGTGCAAAGAACTCAACTTCAAAGAACTTTAGATGTGCTGCTCTAGAGTTGAAGGAAGAGCACTTAAAATGTGTCAACACGTGGCATAAAGAACTGGACCAACTAACATTTCACAGTAGGCAGTAGGCACACACACACGCACGCGCACACACACACACACACACACACACACATTAACAAATTCATTCTTCAGCATGAAATAATTCTTATAAATGCAAAAGCCATACTTGGGTCAGAAGTAGATGCTGATAACTCAGCCACACTTTACAACACATAACAAAGTCCAGGTTGTGACATGCCCCACTCCAAATGAACCTCACTGTGAGAGGGTTAATCATTAACGAGAAATGCTGAACAAGCAAAAAAAAACCCTCAAGAGTTTGAAAGAGTTCTGTAAAATAAATAACTATGTTATACTTCAACTGACTCACAAATGAAGCCTCTGGTCATGCATACTGATTGGAAGCAGACATGCAGCATTCACTAATGGGGGCAGTCACTGAAATACTGACTGTACCCATATAACTGGGCTTTACAATTAAGAAGTACAAACATAAGTTATATATAACTGTATCATAATATTTGGCTGCATTATGATGTAGGAGTGCTTAATATAATATTGTGATAAGTAATAATACCAAAAATAATATGGGTTGACAGAATCCAATTATGGTGTTGTTTGTGAATGTGATGTTATCTTAATGTAAAATGATGAATCGTTATAAGAATTCCAAAACATATTTTTTCATATAAACAGCATAAAATTATCTGAAGACTATTTAAGCCACATACATGTTTCTTCTCAATCATTTAACAATTCTTGAATTTGTACATCCAATACTTAGTCTTTGCAGTTTCACCTCCTGTCCACTAGATGGTGCCACATGTCCATATCACTTACACCCTGTAATGAACCTTCAGAGAGGAGTGAAGAACGTGCCTACAGAAGGGCTGCCCAGTCCTGTTCCTGGGGATCTACCACCTTGTACAATTTCCATGCTAACCTTAAGAAAGCACACTTCATTCAATGGCTAAAGCACAGGCGTCAAGCTCCATTCCTGGGGGCTACAGTGTCTGCTATTTTACAAGGTGCTTTTGGCACCAGTGCTTCATTTAATTCATTGATTGGCAAAGGAATCCCCAAACCTTGTTCTCAAGGCCATAACTGGCAGCTGATTGAAGGCAAAACGTAAAAACCCGCAGACTGTGGCCCCCTTGGGATTCAGTCTGACACCCCTGGACTAGAGATTTCATTGAGTCGTTAATTAGTAGAATCAGGTGAGCCAAATGAGGTTGGAAATGAAAGCCTAGAGGATGGTAGATCTCCAGGAACAGGACTGGGAAGCCCTGGCCAACAGGATCCTTATTAGGGTCTTCCAAATGTTGGTACATTTTTGTCTAGTATCTTAGGTCTACCAAATAATTTTTAGTATTGGATACGGTGAAGACCACAATCACCATGGTTCCTTTATACAGTAGAAACAAAAGCACTCTATAAAGACTCCAGTGAGTGCTTTGTGTCTTGTCGTCTAAAAGAGCTTCCGACATAACTTACAGACTACATCAGCACTGAGCAACGAACCTGAGTTCAAGTCCACAATAAAGAGAAAACCAACTGCTCAGAGGAAAATGTACCTTAAATCATTCAGTTATAAAGGCCAGAGGATGCATAAACTAAAGATCTGTTTCACAATTATTAATATTATTATTAGGAAAGGATGAGGTAACCACTGAATATACTTCACTTTGTATTGTTCTGGGGTACTGCCCCATGTCTGAGCAGTAGGCATTTAGTGACGCCCCTCTGAGGGAACAGTCCACCAGCAGGGGGCAGCACGGGCCCACAGCAGACCCCTAATCAGTCCTTGAGTGCCCTTGAGCACTCTACTCTCCAGAGTCAGGAGGAAGTGATAGTTTACTGTCAGGCCTATACGGCTGCCTATGAGAAAGCACTTAACACACTTCCTGTGGCTCCCACTGACAAACACACACGCGTGTAAATACGGAACATAGTGCTGTCAGAGACATGCTTTAAAAGTGTTCAAATATTGCTTTTAATAAACGTATTTAAATATGCAGTAGTGCCATATAAAAACTTTTTAAAAGTTTCAGGCATGTATTTCAGAATACATTCATTCAGATATAATTTAATCTGCAACTTAATGGGGAATAGTAGTGAGTGGAATTCAGTTTATGTTAGTGGAAAACATAATAATCCCGTTCCACTTTTACAGTCATATAAAGTGTTCCTACGTTACACTTCACAAACATCAGATGCAGAGTAAAGCAGTAATTGCAATTACTGTGTGTGTCTGTTTCTGAGTTTGTGTTGTGTGTGAGAGTGTGTCTGTGTGACCTATATTATATATGTGAAAAATATTAGCTTACTTATATTAAAGCAAACTTTTAAAATAGCTTTGAAAAACTATTTAAATAGTTCCGAAATAGCACACCACTCTAATACAAATACATAATACTAACACGCTGATGCTCACATGTATAAACACATGTACACATAAAACACACGTGAACATGCACGCGCTCACGCACACACGCACACACATGCACCCACGCGTACACACGCACCCACCCACACACACACACACACACACACGCACATGCACGCACGCACACGCACGTACACCTGCCAGTCGGTTATCTTGCTCAGGCCGTCACTAGTGAGAACTAAGAGAAACAGAATTGATAAGTCACTGTGAGCTATAAAGAAGGGCATTTATAGTAGCACAGATTAAACAAAGCTGTAAATTTGTTGTATGATTTCCATTGTCACTGCACCCTCTAGCTGAAATGAAACAAGCTGTAGGGACTTCGTTTGATTGAGCCAGAACACAGACACTAATGACTCAAAGCACAAAACTTCACCTTTGATTTTTTTCCCCCTTCGCTCACATTTTTTTGTTCTGACACAACCTTAATTTTAGCCACAGTCGATTTCATCATGCTGTGAGACCATAAAAATGTAACGGTTTCTTAAATGTGTTGTTACTCAAAGTTAGGGCCACAATTCCCTGCAGTTGAACATGGATATGGGCTTAAGCTGTGTGGACACTCAGATTCTCTGTGACATAAGGCTACTTTATTGGTGCTTTAATTGGGTGAGAGTAACAGCACTGACAAACCTTCCAGTCTGGTACTATGGTACTGGTATCTAAACAGAGTAACAGCACTGATGCTCCTTCCAGTCTGGTACTATGGTACTGGTATCTAAACAGAGTAACAGCACTGATGCTCCTTCCAGTCTGGTACTATGGTACTGGTATCTAAACAGAGTAACAGCACTGATGCTCCTTCCAGTCTGGTACTATGGTACTGGTATCTAAACAGAGTAACAGCACTGATGCTCCTTCCAGTCTGGTACTATGGTACTGGTATCTAAACAGAGTAAACACTGACCCTCTAGCTGTGAAAGCTTAGGGACTCGTTGATTGAGCCAGAACACAGACTAATGACTCAAAGCACAAACTTCCTTGATTTTCCCCTTGGCTACTTTTGTGTGACACAGCTTAATTTTAGCCACAGCGATTCATCATGTGTGAGACCATAAAATGTAACGGTTCTTAAGGTGTTGTACTCAAGTTGGGCCACAATCCCTGCAGTGAACGGATATGGGCTTAGCTGTGGGACACTCAGATTCTCTGTGACAAGCACTTATTGGGCTTAATGTAAGTAACAGCACTGACAACCTTCCGTCTGGTACTATGGTACTGGTATCTAACAGAGTAACAGCCTGATGCCTTCAGCTGGTACTATGTACTGGATCTAACAGAGTACAGCATGATGCTTCCGTTGGTACTGTGTACTGGTATCTAAACAGAGTAACAGCATGGATGCACGTTCCAGTCTGGTACTATGGTACTGGTATCTAAACAGAGTAACAGCATGGATGCACGTTCCAGTCTGGTACTGTGGTACTGGTATTTAAACAGCATGGAAGCACCTTTCAGTCTAGTATTGGTATTTAATAAGCACTGAGCCAGTGACTCCTGACTGCCTTCCAGCTTTGTTTTATTTTTAACTCGTCTCTCACAGCCTTGGAAAAGGTTGTCACATGAAGAGTAAATGAAGGAGTCAGCCTGTTTCTCAGAACCCGGCTTTAGCTGAGGAGCGCAGAGGAGGAAAATAATTATTCAAATCTCCTCACCGCAATAAAATCCATCCCAGCCAGGCTTTCATTCCAGGCCACTGAACTCGAAATTTTGAGCCTTAAATATGTCATCCATTTACTGGCAGAAAGATCCAGACTTGATGGGCTAATAATACTGATAATGGACTAAATGCATTAGGAACCATATGTCTGTTTTTGTGACTAAATGGACCAAAATGGACAATGAAAAACATTAACATTTTACATTTTAGCCAGTTAGTGACTTTGTAGCAATCCGCTAGAGGGGCTAACAGCCCTGCTAAAGGTGAATTCATCTTTAGCACAGCTAAAGATCCTCGGCCACTACATTGGTGTCAGAAGTGAGATTCTGAAGGCGGGGCTTAGATGGGCAGGGCGTGTCCTCACGGGGGACGGTAGCCTGTGAGTGACATGCAAATGTGAGGACAGGCTCTGGGGAAGAGAGGGAGTAGCGTAGCGATCTGCTAGCGGGGCTGCCTACCCAGGACCCGCCCAGGCGAATTCATCTTTAACACGGCCACCTCTCACCCTGGAGACCCGAGTTTGAGCCTCACCAGATCCTCGGTCATTACACACTCACAATCAGAGCACAAAGAAAAGGTCTACATTCATAAATCACTAACATCCCAAACAGGCAATTACTGAGAGTGCAATGGTCATAGCACATAACACCCCTGCTACAGGTAATCCTTTCTCACTAGAATTAACATATGGAAGGGATGGAAGAGAGGTGTTTTTTTGGGAGGGGGAGGGGTAGGATTCTATTTCTCTTATTCCTAATCATTTGGAATAAATAAATCTTGGAACATTGCATGCCAAATATCACATGCATATGGTTTTGTATGTTAAGAATTGTTTTTACATGTTCCAACTTTTTATGGGGCTGGAAAACATAACCAGGTAGAGACATTGGCAATAAAGTGCATTACTGCTGTAGAGTACTAATGCGCCTGGCCATAGCTTCTCCCCAGGGCCATTTTTAGTGTACGATATTTATATCTAACAAAACTTAATGTTCCCACTCACAAAGGAAAGCACTCATTCATAAATTGAATTATGCTCTATAACTTAGTGGCATAACACACAGCACACTACAAATATTTACAGTCAAAACAATTGCTTATGCAACAACAGTGCCAGAAGTGAGGAAGGATGTTCTAGTACGACAGAGTTAGGGTACAAAACATAAAATGTGCATATAGCTAGTCTATACAGAACATGCAATGGCTTTATTAAGGCATGTGATACCATGTCCAACCGGAGGAAGCTTTCAGTGGTAAATAAAATCAAATCAAAACTAAGTGTGGTTGTGTGGCCAACTTTAATCCAAACAACATTTAATCCATACAACATCATTACCATTGAATTTAAAACTCATAATCCTCTAGTAACTGAACTGAAAGCTCATATTACTCATGTCAGTGTGTTTGGAGGATATATCCCGCCTTTCACAGAGTCTAAAGCCTTTAACCTTCCTGTCAGTGAGCCCAGAGCTCATGACCTTCCTGTCATGAGCTCTTGAGTGGACAGGCCACAGCACCCCTGCGCTCCAGGGTGACATCACAGCACCAGGCTTATATGACCTCACATGGCACAGGTTCTGGAGTAAAGGACAGGGCCGCACTATGAGATGAGTTTGAGAGGTGTGTGTGGGGGAACGTACCGGTGATGGTCCCGGCATCTCGGTGGATGCTGTCCTCCAGGCTGAGGGCCTCGCTCACGTACTGCACCTCATCGGCAGTGGGGGCGGAGTCAGGCGCCGGCTGCGGGCGGCGCGGGTCCGAGGGGGGCGGGGCGGAGGCGGAGGCGTGGTGGTGCGAAGCTGCGGTGTCCAGCTTGGCTGCTTTTCACAGGAGCGCACGGCGGGCCATGTGTGAGGTCAGCGTGGGCCACGGGGCGGGGCAGGCGGGGAGGCAGCCCGGAGTGGGGGACTATGTCTGCACACAGCTGCAAAAACAGGGCAGGTCAGCTTCACATCCCAGTCCAGTGCTTATCCAACAAGACACCTACTGCACACTGATACCACACATGCACTGATATCAACCAATTGCACACTGATACCACACATGCACTGGTATCAACCTACTGCACACTGATACTGCACATGCACTGGTATTACCCAACTGCACACTGATACCACACATGCACTGGTATCAACCTCCTGCACACTCATACCACACATGCACTGGTATTACCCAACTGCACACTGATACCACACATGCACTGGTATCAACCTACTGCACACTGATACCACACATGCACTGGTATCAGCCAATTGCACACTGATACCACACATGCACTGGTATCAACCTACTGCACACTGATACCACACATGCACTGGTATTACCCAACTACACACTGATGCCACATATGCACTGCTATCAACCAATTGCACACTGATACCACACATGCAGTGGCATCAATCAACTGCACACTGATACCACACATGCACTGGTATCAACCTACTGCACACTCATACCACACATGCACTGGTATTACCCAACTGCATACTCACACCACACGTGCACTGGTAGTACCCAACTGCACACTGATACCACACATGCACTGGTATCAACCTACTGCACACTGATACCACACATGCAGTGGTACTAGCCTCCTGAACACGAATAGGCCTACTACATATCACTGATGTAAGCACTAATCCGGCTGACTGGACCTTTTAAACAGGTTCTTATGACTTCCAATACACATACTAGCATAGCCTAGTGGACTACAGACTCATTCTGGGACCCACCTCCTACACTCCCATGACCTATTTTGGGTCCCAACCCATAGTTTAAGAAACACTGACGAATTGCAACATATACTGTGATGTCCTTGTTACCGTCTCTACACAGTAGTAAATTTCTGTTAAAGAGTATCTAGCTTTGACTGATCTGAATGTCAGGGGAAGGTCAGTGTGTAAAGTGCATTCTGCGTACTCCAGCCCTGAGTGTTCTGATGACAACATCGCCGTCCTGAGGGCACCTAGGGTGACAGCAGGCTGTGGACGTTCCTCAGGAGACACGTGCGGTAGTGACACATTCAGAAACGCCGAGCGCGGCAGGTCCAACAGTCACGTTACGCAAACACTTTAAAGGCAATCTACAGCGGGCCGCAATGACGCGACGACTCTACCTGCACGTACCCGTACGATAGCGGCTCACATCACAGCTTTTCGATTCGCCGACGAGCCAATGAACAGCGGGCAGCAGGGCACGAAGACAGGAGGCTGAACGAGTGGAGACAGAGCTCCACATAGCTCAGGAGGTCAGAGCGGTTGTCTGGCAGTCTGGAGGGTTGCCGGTTCGATCCCCGCCCTGAGCGTGTTTAAGTGTCACTGAGCAAGACACCTAAACCCCTAACTGCTCTGGTGAATGAGAGGCATCAATTGTAAAGCGCTTTGGATAAAAGCGCTATATAAATGCAGTCCATTTACCATTTACCATTGGAGAGGTGCCCAAAGAAACTCCGGCTCTTAATACAAACCTGCTCACGGCCCCCCAGGCAGACTGCAACCTAATTCTGAAGCTCAGCCAGAGAAGGCAGCCAAAGACACCACACCACAGAGCTGGTGCTTCAAACAGAAAAACAGACAAAACATCCAGCAGGCCTTCTAACCCCACTGCCATTAGACCTCATCAGCTGAGACAGAGCTGAGGTCAGCCATCTTCTACACCTCAGTGTCACAGTACAGCTCCATCACATCTCCACAACTCCAGCACACCAATACAGCCATACAGCTCACTACAGCACTATTTAGCTCCGCTGAGCGCACCTAAGTATGGAAAAGCACGTCTGAATGCCCCGCAGCACAGCCAGGAAGTTACACTCCTGTTCTACGCACCCATGTTCTTCACTAACAGAGTGCAATAAGATTATCCGTTTAGATTAAGAACCGACTTTATTGGTTTGGCTCACCTTCATTGATTTGCACGTTTGTCTTTGCTCTCGGCAAAGTCAAACTTTTCTGTGGTAGTACAGGGCTGGTATCTAGAAGTCATTTAAATGGATTTATTTGCAGTCAGCGAATTAGTGACTGATTGACTAAGAAAATTCCTGGTCTTGCCATGCATAGAAGGGAGACCAACAAGAGGTGAGGCTGCATAGTGAAAAAATGCAAGCGCAGTGTTAGTTATAGACTATACCAAATATCTATCCAATGCAGCTACACCAGTAACAATGGCAGGCTAATACACTGGCGGCAAAGCGGACTCCAAAGACTGATTATTAGGCTCAATTCTTGCATGAAGAGTTCGGTGAAGAAGAGATGATCAGTACTCTGCACCCACAGGAAAGCAAGAGATTCACTTGAGAATTCACAACAGTGAGATAACTGTGTGCCTTATTTGTATTTGTTTTCCTGAAGTGTTCTTCCAAATGCCCGAGTATCAAATTCACAAACAAAAACCCACAATATTTAGATGTGCTCTCATCTCTCACTACACTTACACCCCACCCTCACTGCGGTGGTTGCATCAATGGCCGTGCATCTGATACAGAACATCTGATATTATTGGGTTCAAAATGCCAAGAGCCAAAGAGATCAAAGGCCTTGCTCACATTTACAGTCAGATTACACTAGTGACGCCCTCCTCATTGTGAGGGATTTCATTACAGCAGAGAGGTCACTGAGCCTGCTGGGACCGAGGCCTGGCCATGAACGCACTGCATCAGCCCTGCAGACGCCAGCATGCCCTCTGAGCCTCGAAAACTCTGTGCTGGTCAGTGTGGGTCTCAGTACTCTGAACCTGTATGTCCCTGTAATCTACAGGCACAGTGTAGGCCTCAGAGCGTGGGGGCTGTATATGTGTCACATAGAGGCCAGTGTAGGTCTCAGTACTATGAGTCTGTATATATGTGTCACACAGAGGCCAGTGTAGGTCTCAGAGCTTTGGGTCTATGTATATGTGTCACATAGAGGCCAGTGTAGGCCGCAGTGCTTTGGGTCTGTGTATATTTGTAATGTAGAGGTCAGTGTAGGCCTCAGTACTTTGGGTCTGTGTATATTTGTAATGTAGAGGTCAGTGTAGGCCTCAGTGCTTTGGGTCTGTGTATATTTGTAATGTAGAGGTCAGTGTAGGCCACAGTGTTTTTAGTCTGTGCATATTTGTAATGTAGAGGTCAGTGTAGGCCTCAGTACTTTGGGTCTGTGTATATTTGTAATGTAGAGGTCAGTGTTAGCCTCAGGTTTATGCCCCTTTGCTGGGAGCTTGGTAGGGTGCAGCAGTACTGGTTTAATTAGGCACTGTCTTATAGATCTGCTCACAGCAGGATGGCTTGTATTACTGGTTGGGTCCCTAGGGGGTGACACCAGAGCCCTCAGTGTGCTTCCACATGCAGAAACCAATCAGCAAAGCGCTCAGTCTCTGGCTTTTTACACTCTCACTCCTACACACACACACACACACATACACACACACACATATACACACACACGCACACACACACACGCACGCACACGCATACAGACACGCACACACATACACACACACACGCACATGCACACACACACATGCACACACACACGTACGTGTGCATGCAGGCACACAGACAGACATAATTATCCACCTTTCTTAGAATCCTTCCAGTCATAAAAAAATACCCTGTATCACTATAAATAGGCTTCTCTTGCATACGTATTAGACTGGCGTTATTGGCGAGTCTTCACTGTGCCAGCTTGGATGCCCTTCTCTACAGCACTCTCTCCTGCCCCCTCTCCCCGTCTCCCGCAGCAGTGCATTGTGGGCCGGCCAGCTTGCCGTGAGCCTCACGCGGAGGAATCCGTGCGGAAAATGGGCCCGTGACCCCGCGGGCTCGGTGGCCAGCGCAGGACCGCACGTGCCCTCCGCAGACACGCAGCACGCACGTGAGAACGCCCCGGCTACGAGCGATTCAGAACACCCCGCGGGGGGAGAGCGCAGCCCAAACAGCGGCGGGGGGTGGGCCGCACGCGCGGTGCCGCGGGGAGACGCCGCTCACACGCGCGGTTCGCTGGCGTCGGCGGCTCAATGGCTGGCTGTCTGCGGTTCTCTACCCCCACTTTGTGGATTCTCACAGGCAATCGCTTCATTGTAATACAGCCCCCACCATCATCACCATATCAACAGCGCTCTCTCCACACACGGCCTTTGTGACGGTCAGGTGGAATTCTAACTAATTGCCCAAAGTCCTGAGCCTGAGAGTTTTCCACCCCAAACGTCCTGATTTTGCTCATTTCCACAAACCGCATCTGCAGGCAGTCAGGTCAGAAATGCTCTTAATAACAGGGGTGCGCCTGACTCCATTTCTGAGAAAGCTGGAATGGCGATGGTGATAAATGTTTTCCCACATCACCTCATTCTTTCCTCATTTCATTTTCAAATCTTCATCATAATGCCATAAAATACCAGCCTCAATCATGCAATCTGGAAATAATGGAAGAAATGGAATAGTACTTGGTAAATAACTTGGAAAGTGCTCTCATTCTTATTAACTTTTGCATAAAGAACGTGTGCATGTGAAAGGTGAATGTAACACACATTTCTAACAAAGACATTTTGTACTGGTTTCTCTGGCAGGGAGGCTGAAATGCGTTCACCTATCACCTAGAGGGAGAAATTGAGAGAGCATTGTCCGCTTCCTATCGGCGCCACGCAGCGTCAGGGGCGTGGCTTCCTGGCGAGAGAGATTTTCCAGCCCACTCATTTCTGTCCAGCGCACCACACCCATCACCTCAGCCCCATTACACACAGACCTCAGCCCTCCATGTTAAGACATGTCACAGACTCTCAGATACAAAAGCATCAGGAGTGGAGCCCATTCTGAAATCTGAAATGTTTGTTATTTTGAAAGTGACTTTGAAGTACGCAGCTCTCTCATTTCTCGGTTTTGATGGAAATAATTAGGCCTACTTACATTACCATAGCCTTCTCAATAAGCTAACCTCAATCTCTAGCTGTAAACCTTAATTTAAATGAACAAATTATCAGAGCAGCGGTACTATGGATCTTATAACAGCATTCATTGTCTTATGCCAGTTTCTGAATGACACACCGTTTTTTCAGTAAGTTGCTATTTATGGCCACATTCTGTTGAATCTGAGGTTTGCATCTGTGAAGTTCTACTGTCTACACAAGTGTGCTACAGTGATAAGGTACCTGGCCTTGTAATCAGATGGGTGTGAGCTTCAGTAACTACAATTGCAACCTTTAGCAAGGTAAATATGAAGAGTTAAATGTTTATCTTCCTCTCTGACTGACAGGAAAACGAGATATGGTATCGGGCCAAAACCAGTATCAGGCCTGTCGTCTAATCAGAACAGATTTGTATCCTATCAGAAAAGAGAAATCTGGGCTGATTCTATTCTAATTGGTCAGGACATGGTTTGCTTGACAGAACTGCTGGCAAGAAGATGAAGGAGAAGAAGATGAGACATACAGAACCATGGTAGTCTGAGGGGAGAAAGGCACCTTGAAACAGGTCAGACTGTGGCCCATATGAGACACTCTGTACATCCTGATGGGCACACTTTCATATGGGGGGAGAACCCACTGCCTTACTGCCACACTATCATAGTCATTGGACTTCCAAAACCACCAGCTCCAACTGCCTTCAGCTCCAACTGTAACAGTGACCACCCCATCCCCCCACCCCAACCCCCACCCCAAGCTCCAAAAAAGGAGCCTAACTCGTATGCAGGGCAGGGATGAAATTTAAGAGGGGGCCTGGTCACAAGCCCCCTGAAATCCAGGAACGTTCCCCTGGGAACCCGGGTCAGCTCCAGGACTGTGTCCCACAACACATCCTTCCCATTGGCTCTGTTCCAGCAGCACTGCACCCTCTCTCGGGATGTGACTGCATTCACACAACACACACACACACACACACACACACACACACACACACACACACACACACACACACACACACACACACACACACGGCTAAAGAAAGCTCAGGGTGGGGGAGGGGAAGGGACCCACACACACTGACAAACTCACAGGAGATTCAGTGTCCATTCAAAAGCATATGAAAGAGGTGTCTGGCCTTCTATAATGCTGAAGATAGTGACATCGACAATAGCAAATCAAGGAGGAAGCAGCCTTTCCCTTCCTCTACTGCCTTATGCGCTGCTCACTTAAGGCATATCAGCACTGTTGGTGTAATTCCATTTTAACTGTTATCTGCTTAGTCTCAACAAGGCTTTTGAGATCAGATCATTAGTTGATAATCTGTACATGTGCACTCACTGACCCAGACTGGATAAACACATAGCTTTTTAACTGCATTACAGAGTTCTAACAGCACACCTTGGGACACTGACCTGGGACCTGCATCAGAAATAAAAACAAAGGGAGCCAAATTCTTTAGATTAGAAAGCACAGAGAATGGGATTAGCCTATATCCTGGTTTCATTGTAATCCACCATTAGCTATTTTAGCCAAGTGACCCTAAAACTAACACACTTAAAGCTTATAGTCTTTCCTCTGTAAATAAACAGCTTTGTATTAATTACAAGTAAAAACCTAGGATACCAAACAGAACAAGCCAGTGTATTAATCCTGGATCATTGATGAGGGAAATTCTACTCTTTCAGTCATGCGAATTTGCACATGGAATGCACAAAGGCATCTCATTCAATCGCGCATGTGTAAATCGGTGTAAAAGGTAAATCAGCTGTTAATGGATGATCCTTAATTAATGTGGTGGAATCAGGTTCAGAACGACTGTGGTGTGACAGTCAAGCCCTTTTTGTGGTGTAGCATTTACTGCTGTGTGCGTGCGTGCATGCATGCGTTCATGCGCTCATAAACGGTGGCCACCGCTGCCAGTGTGTGTGTGTGTGTGTGTGTGTGTGTGTGTGTGTTGTTTGTGTGTGTAGCCATGCATGGTGACAGCTATGACAGAAACGCACTTGAAATGAGATTCTAGAAAGAAAGATCTGTCAAAATATTTTCTTCCTTTAACTGTTTCAACAACATCAGGATACAATACATTTCATTAAAATGTATTTGTAAAGAAGACACACGGCAGTTGTTAAAAATATTTAGATCAACAAGATAAATGTAATTTTTAAAAACCAAAAAAACACTTACTTAGTCAAATAATCTAAGAGAAAATTAACTTCATAACCCTTCCATACTCATAGGGAAGGATTTGAAGCAAGTAATGAACACAAATCAGGTCTCTCACTGTGGTCTCAAAACACTGTCCTTCAGTCGTAACTGAGAGGTTACTATTCTTGCAGAGAATTCAGGAAGTGACATCACAGCCCACTGCTAGTCTCAAGAGGAACATGCACTGAGATAAAAATAAAAGCAATACAATGAACAGCCTTTTTAGGCAGAATCGGGATGAGACAGACAGAAACAGCAATGCTGTTCAGTGCTTTATTCGGTGGGAAGAAAGCCCAACTTATCACACAGTACACTATAGAGAGCGATGTCCACATAACCACATTTACATCCCCCAGTGCACATGAAACTGCCATCTCTTCCTCACTACAAAGCCATCAAGCATTATGTTGCATAAAGTAGAAAAAATATTACTGTTTGCTGCCATTGAAATACAGGCATAAAGCTAGCCAATCTAAAGATGAAGGATACATCTGAACCTCCACGTAAGCACCGCCCCCACCCAGAAATCACTCTGATAGACTGCAATCCCCAGCGGTGGGAACATGGACCTTCCCACCTGTGGGTCAAGCTGCAGAAACCACAGCAGATGTTCCACAGACGTGTGAATGTGTCACATCAACATTTTCCACAATCTTTCCCAGGGATTAATGAGGTTGTGTCCTCAATTCAGGGAATTACACCATGCTTTAGGCACCAGTATACTTAAAAAGAAACTGTTTGCAAACAGCCCACCAGTTAATAGCCCACCAAGTTGGGTGTCCCTTTGTGCAAAACAACTTGGAAAAATCTGTGACAAGTTTGTGTGCCCCCAGCGAAATGGAGTGGCATAAAACAAAAAAACATAGAGTTCGTAATTATAGTTTTCACGAGATGTCACTGAGCCATGGGAACGCCCACCTGCCGGGCAAAATGCAGCTTAACTACGTTTGCTGGCTATTGACAACACACCGTATCGCTGTTATCACACCATATCTATTTACAAATGGCGGACAGTTGTTGTGCTACTAAATAACACTATTTCAAACACCATGAAGTCATGTCTAAAGTAAACAAAATATGATGGACTTTGCTGTTTTTAAGGATGTGAATAACTCAGCTGGTGCTGTATATGGGTCACATGTGCGTCGTTTTGTATATACTGCCCACTTAGGATCCTGGAGTCAGGAGGGTGGAGTCATCAGATTACATTATTCAGTTAACACTGACTGGCAAAGTTAGCCCATCACGTTGGCTAGGGAGGTGCTGAAAAGATGCAAGTAACACCAAAGGTTTGATCAGGTAGTGTGACAACCGGTAAGCTGTAGTGACTGGGTGAGTAGCTTAGTGGTTCTTAGACAGCAGTAATCTAATTAAGACTACCCCACAGATGTGGAATCCCAGTCATAGCTAATGACATGCCCAGACACAAACTCACAATGTATAGCCTACAAGGCTAAGTCTTTGCTTGATGAAAACACATTTATCAACTGTGCTACTCAGAAGTCACTAACCTGTTTACAGTAAAACCTTGGGAGGAGGGCTATTTCAACCCCTGAATGAGAAGTGAGAAACAGTGTTTCTGATGCATTCCTAAAAAAGATGAGTTGCCATATAGGAACAGTTTGCTTTTGCAGCAAAAAGAACTATCAGAGGTCAAATAAAAGTAAGTATTTGAACAAATTTCACACCTGTGTACACATAGTGTTCTGTTTATCAGTGTATTCATTTAGACACAGGTCCAAGGATCTAAGGCCTTGTATCCGAGCAAAACAGACTGATGGACAATACTCAGGAATGGAGAGAGAGAATCACATACAAGCTGAAACACATCCCAGTGTCAGACATACTTTCACTGTGCCATCTGAATGCCATTGCATTCACTCTCTAAATGGCTGGCATGAGGACAAGGTAAGCAACCAATATCAGTTAGGCTAAATCAAGTAAACAGCCTGTTTGCTGGTGAATCTCTACAGTACGCACAGAGCACTACACTGTCATCCCAAACTCCTTTAGAGACATACAGCAAAACCAATACAGACTGTAATGAGGTAGAAAACTCATCCATGAGGGCCATGGCAGCTCTGAGACTGTGGTTCTAATATAAATTTAAAGCATTAAACATAAATTCCTGAAGTTAAACATTACCCGATCACCTGTTCAAATGAATGATTTCAGGATATGAAAATAAAAGCATCTCAAACGAAGCAAAACATACGGCCAATCTTACCTTCACGGTTAGTGCATATACAATAAGCTTTCTGTGAGGAGCTCCAGTAGCTGGAGCAGTGAAGGAGCAGAGTTGCTCTGCTCTGGGAATGGAGCTAATGTCCTCTCCTCGTTTTCATCCCTGTCACCTAATCATTCCCCAGGTTAACCGGCTACTGTGGCTCAGGTGAGGTGAGCAGCAGAGAATGAGTGTTCCATATAATGGAGGCTGATGTGATTATCATCTCTCATCACTCAACAATACCTTAGACACACTTGAAAATGATGGAAGGTGCTGTATAAAAGCATTTAACATGAATGAGCACATTCCTATTAATATGATATTATAATACTATAGCAGGATGATAAATGCATACAATAATAATAATAATCAGGTTACACACAAATAGAGCATTATAATGAGTATTCTGTCATCGTGATTCGGGGTGAAGTGTTGACTGGTTAATGCTAAAATCCTATTAAAAAATACATGACCACAGCAAAAAGAGTCAGGCTTTCTACTTCATACTTGTTTCTGACTAAAAAGTGTGATTTTCCATGACATCAGAAGAGAATAGCAGAGTTTGTAATATCCACCTCTCTTAGCGTGGGTCATGGGCAGCAGTCCAAGTCGAGAGGAGCATTGTGTTCAAAGCGCTGTCTGTATAGTACATTTTTTTTAGAACAGCAATATTCTCAGGCCTTTATTCTGCCCCTGACACCTTTCACAAGTCTTCACGGTACGCTGCATTTAGAAGAGGGTGCACTTCAAGTGACAGAAGGTCAAGGTTGGTTCAAATATAAATACCAGTGACATTTTCGTTTCCAGCAATAGCCGAAACACTGGCAAAACTGTTCCTCACCATGCTTACACCATGCCAATGATGAATTTCAAGAGACTTCACATTATATGGATCAAATTAATATTTTTCAGAAACAATCTGTTGGTATTATTCTTTATATTATGAAGTGCAGGGACATTTTCTCCTGTAAGAAAAGTTACTTTAGGCAATTCTGTGATATAACACACAGGGCTACCCCTGATCTGTTGGGGGCCCTAAGCAACATTTTCTTTGGGCCCATCTTTTTCTTTCTGTGACCAGGTTTGGGGGCGTGCCGTCGGTAAAGCAAACAACACACACACACACACACACACACCTTGCCAATACTGCTGTCCTCTCTTGGGCCCTATTCAGTGACAGGGCCCTGGAAGCTGTCCTATTTCCCCCTTTATTTTTGCGGGTCTGGTTGCACATGCCAAGTGCTTTAACAAGGGGACATTTCATACAGCTACACTTTCACTAACTGACCATGTCTACTCAAGTTCCACAGATGCAAAATGTTACACTAATAACAAATGACTCTAAAACTCTAGTTTATAACAACTGGCTAGAAACAGCCCCAGGCACATTTAGTTGGTTCAGTTTCTGTTGAGATAACAAACTCTCTTGAATGGAAAAGAGTCTTCCGATCAACCTGCAAACACTATCATCACCCAGTCAACACACTGAATCAGTCATCCTGCAGTCCACACACTGAATCAGTCATCATGCAGTCCACACACTGAATCAATCATTACCCAGTCCACACACTGAATCAGTCATCATGCAGTCCACACACTGAATCAGTCATCATGCAGTCCACACACTGAATCAGTCATTACCCAGTCCACACACTGAATCAGTCATCATGCAGTCCACACACTGAATCAGTCATCATGCAGTCAGCACACTGAATCAGTCATTACCCAGTCCACACACTGAATCAGTCATCATGCAGTCTGCACACTGAATCAGTCATTACCCAGTCCACACACTGAATCAGTCATCATGCAGTCCACACACTGAATCAGTCATTACCCAGTCCACACACTGAATCAGTCATCACCCAGTCTACACGCTTAACTAATCACCCAGTCCACACACTTAATGACCCATTAATCATACTTAATCATCACCCAGTCCACACACTTGATCATCACCCAGTCCACACACTTAATGACCCATTAATCACACTTAATCATCACCCAGTCCACACACTTGATCAACACCCAGTCCACACACTTGATCAGTCATCACCCAGTCCACACACTTAATGACCCATTAATCACACTTGATCAACACCCAGTCCACACACTTGATCAGTCATCACCCAGTCCACACACTTGATCAGTCATCACCCAGTCCACACACTTGATCAGTCATCACCCAGTCCACACACTTGATCAGTCATCACCCAGTCCACACACTTGATCAGTCATCACCCAGTCCACACACTTGATCAGTCATCACCCAGTCCACACACTTGATCAACACCCAGCCTGCACACACTGAGCTAATTCCATTCCACCGCCCAACTGCCACTCCCCCTCTGATAAAAGCTGAAAGATGCCATTGGAGAGAATGCTGACTGTTTACATCTTCATTCTTCTTTGTTGTCATGTGAACTTTTCCCAGCCATTTTCTCCAGTACTTTTCCAGGCCTATTTTCATCCCCTGGGAGCTGTAGTCACTTCCCATTACCCAGCATGACATGTATCCAAATGCAAAGCACCCCCTCCCCCCTCCCATAAGTCCTTTAGAGTAATCAAGAGGCTTAGGAAGGACAACTCAGCCACGCACCCCCATATCTCCACACTGGCCCACCCCACACCCCCACCACCCAAAGGCTCGTCCTCCACACACAAAGGGTCACTTTTTTGGAGCTGTGGGGAGGAGTTATGTAGGGTGGCAATGATTGAGGGGGGGAGGTAGTAGGGGGGACAGATCTCACTGCAAAGCTATGGGCTAAAGCTAAATCCCTGCTTTGTCTTCCTTTGCTACATCTCCAGGCTCTGCTTGGCATTCAGTACACAGTCTTCACTGAGTGTGAAAGGGGTCAAACAGCAATTATTACTGCTAATTTACTATCTGATATTTCTTCACACATCGGCTCCGCCCCCCTGCTACGCTGTCACATTTTATTTCACTAGCGCCTGGGATCTAAAAGGAAGTGGACTTGCCTGGTGCCTTCTGAGAGCCATGGTTACTGAGCAGCGTCTGTGGCTCCACAGAGACCGAGACAAGAAGGGAGACACTGTAGGAAGCTGCAGCACAAAAACGCTCTTCTGACGGAAAGGTCACAGAGGGGGCTGAAGTGGCAGAAGCTAATTCATCTTCAGGAGACGTCGGGGAATCAAACTGCTTCAGTATCAGAGACAGGAGTCTGAAGAGCACAGCATGTCACTGTGACCTCACACACAGGTGACTGGAAGTTCCACACGTGGTCATGTTTAAACGAACACGAATGTGAAGCGAAAGTGAAAGAAACAGGAACGAACAATACAACCCTGACTGCTCCATAAGATTCTTCTGTGGTTGTAATAATATAGCATATGTTTCATAAGGCAGTGAATTATGAAGCATACAGCCTACATACAGTCGTGCATCTAGTCTAGTACCCACTGGATAGCCAAAACGTAGGCCCTTACTGAACCCTGGCGTCTTTCAAGACAGCCACAACTGATCTGCTTGGATTTTAATTTCTCGATTTGGCTGAGTACCAACCCCTCCCCCATAGCCCTGAAAGCCTTCCTCTAAACCTCCATGAAAGAGCTTCTCAGCACAAAAGGCCCCAGCACTCGAGCACGGCACCAGGCTTTGAGGATAGTGTGGCCGTAGCCACGATAAGCAGGTCTATCAGAAAAGTGCCACGAAACGCCATGAAAACCTTGCTCCATTCTCGTTGCCATGTTTTGTTCTTTCTGCATCTTGTGTGCAGTTGTTTGTCTCTGAGGAACTTAGTAAGGTTTCTCAACCATGCCTGAAATATATAGGCTAGGCTACAGTCTAAAGGAAGTTGTTGTAGGCACATAGAAAAAAGAGGACATAGTTCTCCCAAAACAAGTTATATTTTTCTAAACATGGGAACTAATCCCTTCATGTCACAAGTCACATAGATTAAGTTGGGTGACAAAAGGGTACAAGGAAATAAATTCTTGAAACATTTACATTGAATTCACAGTTTGTTTAGGTTCTCCAGAGTCTCTCCTTTGTCCAGCCAAGTACAAAATAAATGGATTTGGGATGTGTCGGGTAACTAAGCTGGTCATGACAGTAAGAGCCAAATAACTATAATTAGCTTGTACAGCCACCCATTGCTGCTCCTAAATTCTATGTGCAGTGCATTTCTTTTGTATTGCTGCTTTAATATCTTTTATATAGGCTTAATGAGTGTGTGGCATTAAATCATAACACATCTCAACACATTTCCACAGAAAAGACACTTTGTACACCAAGCACTCGTGATTTCTAAGGGACGTGTTCTATAAATTCCTGCAAATAAGAAATTCCACAAATACTGTACTTTACTGTATAGTACTAATGGCCTATGCAGAAGAATGTGTTTCCAACACAAAGCATGCATATTTTCAGTAAGAAAATGGACATTAGTGTGATAGCCGAATAGGACAGCAAGTGGGATGGCTGCCGGGTGTAAATGTTTGAAAGTGCAAATGGCAAATGACAAGGGTCTCCCTCAGTATTAATAATGTTTCTTAGAAACGCTGTAGCCCCTGCACAGGTGATGCAGAAGCAGCGCAGTCAGAGTAGCCTCAGAGCTCTGCTTCTGCACAGCCAGTCAATGATGAGAACATTTAGGGCTGGCAGAGGCCCAGATGAGTCAGTCAATGAAGACTGAACTCCTGATTAAACTGCAAACGTTCTGGGAAATGCCTGTCTCAATGGCCGAAAGAAGGAAATCCGGCAGGTTTTTTAAAGTGGTGGTGGACCAATATAAGATAAGATAAGATACACTTTATTGAACCCCAATTTGTCCTCAGCATTTAACCCATCCTACTTACTTAAAAGCAGTGGGCAGCCACAATACAGCGCCTGGGGACCAGCTCCAGTTCTGAGGCCAGTGCCTTGATTGAAGGCGACGGCAGGAGTATAGCTAACCTGACATGCATGTCTTTCAGTGTGGGAGGAACCGGAACACCCAGAGGAAACCCAGGAGAACATGTCAACTCCATGCAGAGAGGATCGGGCTGAACCAGGGAACAGTGATAATCACTGCACCATCACACCGTGGCTGTGTTCACACAATTTGAAATTGAAACTCGAAAGGATGTGCTCAGGAAATATTATGAGAGAAATGTATCTGGCTACAATGAGAAAGGCACAATGAACAGTATTGTTTAAATGTTTGGCACGGTATCTTTGGTATCTTGACGATAATGATATTCTTTTTTATTTATTGTAGATTCATTCAACAAAATGAATGAACTGGAACTGCAACTGGAAGTGTTTTTCAGAACTGACATTTTCCTTTGATTTGTCTCATGAAGACAGGCCCCTTGTCTGCAGACGACAAAGAAATGCGACAACAATTATAAATGACTGCTAACAGAAACAGAATGTCAGATGCTGCTCGAAACTGCTTGGGACAAGCATTCAATTAAATTTCAAGCTGAGGCAACCATGAATATAAACAAAATCTTTAATTAAATGACTCGGTAGCAGTTTTCCCCCTGACCAATGAAATATGAAAATGCCAAACAACGTGGCAGGTTTGACCTTTAAACATTCACCACCTGAAGCCTATCCTATTGCAATGCAAATTCTTTAAATGAGAAAGAACACAGCAGTTCAGAAACTTCAGAACGGCCTCTCTTTCAAATCCTGCTGTCCTGAGTGACACTATAAACATTCTGATATGAACCCGTACAGAGGCCGAATGTGCATCACTGTGTCTTCACCTCCTATGTGAACCAGGACTGTCCCAGAGCTGCAGCCATAACGCAGTATGGGCCCGCTGCAGAAACCAGACCTACTACAACTCTCCATTCATAATGTCTGTTCCTCACCCAAAGCCAGAGCAGACCAAACAAATCAATCACATCCGCATTAGCAGGATTAGACCAGGCATATAGACACAAGGTCACAAATCATAGTGACATACAGGCCTATTCACGAACGTGATTAAATAAACAAGGAATAAAAGGATAGAGGGAGCAATAAGCTCCCCTGGCAGTTCGGTGAGAGTGTGTCCACATGCACGTGCGCTCACACACGTGCAGAGTCACACATCCAGGGGGAAACTATATTTTTTTCCAAAGAAGATGGGAGAGGAGGAAGAGAGCATGCTTCATTTCCCGTCTTAGGCTATCAGGCTAGATGACTCAGGCTCGGAACAACATGTCAGCTTCTGCTTACTGCTCTGCCACAGGATTGTGTTACATAATGGCATGTCTGCTGGGATGGAAGTATTGGGCTTGAATGCAGCCTGTGAAAACAGAGGGATTACGCATGGCACATGCCTGACCTGGGCTGATCTGCCCCCCTGAATCCTGACAGGAGAATGGCCACGCCACACCACACATCAGTGCACCACACAGTTCTACCAAACTCAGCAGTGACCCCCTCACTGTCCCAACCGCAGCACTGACCCTCTCACTGTCCCAACCTGAGAACTGATCCCTCTCACTGTCCCACCCTCAGCACTGACCCTCTCACTGTCCCAACCTGAGAACTGACCCCTCTCACTGTCCCAAACTCAGCACTGCCCCCTCTCACTGTTCCAACCTCAGCACTGACCCTCTCACTGTCCCAAACTCAGCACTGCCCCCTCTCACTGTCCCAACCTCAGCACTGTCCCCTCTCACTGTCCCACCCTCAGCACTGACCCTCTCACTGTCCCAACCTGAGAACTGACCCCTCTCACTGTCCCAAACTCAGCACTGCCCCCTCTCACTGTTCCAACCTCAGCACTGACCCTCTCACTGTCCCAAACTCAGCACTGCCCCCTCTCACTGTCCCAACCTCAGCACTGTCCCCTCTCACTGTCCCAAACTCAGCACTGACCCTCTCACTGTCCCAAACTCAGCACTGACCTCTCACACTGTCCCACCCTCAGCACTGACCCCTCACTGTCCCAAACTCAACACTGACCCTCTCACTGTCCCACCCTCAGCACTGACCCTCTCACTGTCCCAAACTCAGCACTGACCTCTTACACAGTCCCACCCTCAGCACTGTCCCCCTAACTGTACCAACCTCAGAACTGACCCCTCTCACCGTCCCACCCTCAGCACTGCCCCCTCTCACTGTCCCACCCTCATAACTGACCCCCTCACTGTCCCAACCGCAGCACTGACCCCCTCACTGTCCCAAACTCAGCACTGACCTCACACTGTCCCAACCTCAGCACTGACCCTCTCACTATCCCAACCTCAGCACTGACCCCCTCTCACTGTCCCAACCTCAACACTGACCCCTGCCACTGTCCCAACCTCAACACTGACCCTCCCTCTGTCCTAAACTCAGCACTGAGCCCCACTCTTCCATCAGAAGCACTGACCACCCATGCACGTGTGTGTGTCCGCATGAGTACTAGCACACATGCGCATGAGCATATCCGATTATGTGTGCTCACGTGTGTGTATCCATGCATATGTTTGATAATGAGGGCACATGTGCGCATTTAGCATACGTTTTATGCATGTTTGAAACAGCTGAGCTCAGACACGTGTGTGCTCCTTAATGCATTTCTGAGACAATATAAGCATCCACCTGCAGTTGGCACGTAGCCCAGGGTCACCAACTTTGGTTAACGAGTCTCATTTATTGTGTACGCCGGCAGGCGGGGGTGGGCAGTGTGCTGTCAAAGTCTCTGCAATGTTAATGAACTAATTTCACTTTGTACAGCAGGCCAATCCACAATTTGTTTAATTAGGAAGTGGCTTTGTTTTCAGTTGTGGTCTTTTCATTTGGCGTGAGATGTGTTCGGATAGAGTGAGTGGGTAAGACAGAGCCTGAAAGCGTGTTTCACATCAAAAGCCTGACAGTTGGCAACCCTGACCAAGCCCCACCGACGTAGCCAGGTGTACTGCTGCCATGGAACAGAACAACAAAGATGCCGGAGACAGGTGCCCGCACATACAGTAAACGTTTCGCTGCTTCTGTAACAGAGCATATGGCCCTGACAGCAGAAGCAACTGTACACAATGCACTAGTGCAGATCAGCAACTCCATCCGTCCATCAATAGAACCAGATGCCATAAACCAGGTAAAGGTAAGCCTACATGGCTTAGCAAATGTAACCCACTGAGGTTACGTCAAACCATAGGATTTTACATATATGAACGTCCTGTGAATTCGAGCGTCCTGTACATTCTAGGCTGATAGAACACTTGCAGCCTATATTAATTGAAATGAACAGGAAGAACGCTGCCCTAGGCTACATATTTCCCCCAAACAGGTCCGGACTCCGGGGCACTGTTTGATCAGTCACGTCACTAATTTTAAACTCAACTCGGTGACAGTCAGTGTGTAGCAGAATTGTAACGATGGCGGTTTTGGGAAAAACCGTCTCTTTTCCCTTGCGGAAAAAATAATTCCAGAGCATATACCATAAAAATATTACACAAACACGAGTCACTTCGTGACAAAAAAGGTCATTTTAAAGTCCTACCATCTGGTGGCGAAATATCTTAACTGCATGCTATAGCCTACAGTAAATTCTAGGTATAGCCTACACGTTTTTGTTTGCTCAACAACCTTGGAGAAAATAAACCTATATCACGACGACCATTTTTAACATTGACACAGTATGGTCAATTAAAATAGCCCTTTAGGGGAAAAAGTTCAACATAATCGGATCTGCTTTAATCGGGTTAATTCAATATGCCTTTTAGACGCTCTAATACTAACGTTATTGTGGGTAGCATTAACCCACTTGACTTGAAGCTGTTTTAGCCGGGTTTAGACAGGTTTAAGATCTACACCATCAAAAGGAGTGCAATAACCTCAGTATGACAGCCCGCTCTATTTCATATACAGTTCTGTCATAATCGTAGCTAGAGCATATCTGATTCTTCCTATCCGGGGAGGATCCGCAATGGCCGAATAATCCTGGCTGCATATAAGAACATTACAAATAAGCACAAGCGTTCAGGATCAGCCTGATGAAATACTGCAAATTGATTCATTTTGCTCTGTAAATTACTATGACAAGATGGCTGTTTTAAAAATAAAAAAATAAGCACCAGCTGACTTACCTCGCTATAGGTGAAGGCAAGAGGGAAATCCAAATCTAACTCGCATCCACATCTAGTGTATCAACAGAGGCGCCGTGTTTGTAACAGCCGAACGTACTGTGACGTTATAGTAGCGATTCCTCCGAAGCTCCTGTTCGAATGGGCTGAGTTACTTGTATCCTGTCCACAGCGTTTCCACCGTGTAATGCTGTACTGGTTAGCAGAATGCAAACGTAAAAAATACAAAAACAGAGTTCAGTCTTTTCTTTTTGTTATGTTCTTTAAAGTAATGTTTACTCGTTCCGAAACCTTTACAAGTTAAAGAGCAGTCTGGGTATGAACAAACTAGTTAGCTTGTACTGTACCAACCTACAAAATCTGTACCAACGTTATTAAACGATTAACCAAGTCGATCTTGTCTCCCAGAAAGCCAATTCGCGTTTTCTGTCCAGCTATTTCCTACCGGTCAAAGCAGATTGTCTTCTGTCTGTTTCTCTTTTTTAAACTAAATATCATGATTCTAAGATAGTGCTAGCGGAATCATATGTTTGAGGTCGGAGTTGTTGTACCCTGAAGCCGGTCACTGCCCTATCCCACGCTCCTCGCCATACTCCGCTCTTTTCTGTTCCGTTCAGTTAGCACTGACTGCCTGTCAATGACGTCATGCATCGTTGTGTGAGGGCATCAGCTAGCTAGCTAGCTAGCAGGAGGAGTGGAGAGAATGATGCGGGAGACTGAAGCGAACCCACTTGAACAGCTTGTTTGCTAATATTATTACATGTACACGTGACAGCGCAATTTGTCAACCCGAAACACAGATCTCTTGCCACATAAGCCATCGATGTTGACACATCAAACCTTAGAAAAACGCTTCTATTGCAAGTCGTCCAGTCAAAACGCGCTTCATGCAGGGCACTAAACAAGACAATAACTATCAAAGTTCTAGGACATACAATTGATTCCAGGACATTCTTGCACTGCCTCATATTAAAACTATTATTTCAATCACTATGCTACTACATTCCTAGAACTTTGCGCCACATTCTTATCGATTGTCTTGTGTTTCGTCGCATGTAGGATAAACTGAAAATGATGTTATCAATACCTGCACATTTAACTAAAAAAAAAAAGGAACACAGGAAACGTTAAGAAAACCCGATTCCTCTTCAATCGCACCGCTGATCGGTTTTACAGCTACATCATTGCACAATTTCGTAAAGGCAAACCGAGGTCCTAAACACTCGCTTTTCAAAAGAGCAGGGATTAGCCCCCGTGTTTTCGGGAAAATCCCCCAAAACTTGATTTCTCCCCTTTTGCCAAATGTGCAAACTGCAAGAGGAAGAGAGCTCTTGGAGCTATTTCCCTACCTGGCCACCTTCGCCATATGGGTCTGGAATCCTTCATTTGTTTTCACCTCACCTTTGTAAAATTATTCATGTTTTTTTCTTCATTTTATTCATATTGGTAATCAGAGTCGGCCACCCTATGGACTGTGCGACATGTTCGCCTTTCACTGCATTTCCAACACTAATATCGAGATACAATACATTGACATAAAAAAAAATGTTATTACGCCATTGCAGATTCTGAATGACTGTATTGCCCGAGTTGAAAATGTCTCGTGAAAAAACTGATAGACTATCTCTACCTTTTCAGCTATTTTGTTTAGTATCACATAGAATCAAGAAAATTGCAAGCCACCAATATAACAAACATTGGTGAATACAAGTGTATTCTCTCGTCCAGTAAAGTTCTGTGTTCCCTTCAGTGGGTATGTGAGTGCACAGCATTGGATAGTCTACACATAAATGATTTTCTCACTCAGCTTAGAAACGGCATAAAACTGTAATATTTAATATTGCTGCAATGCTATACAGCTTTTCCACAGCATATCAGTAGCAAACACGTTCTCTGTATGTGAATAATTAACACTCAATGTCCAGTTTACTAATTGTAAGTTTAGCTGGTTGGCTAGGGTAATCAGAAACACCAACAGCCGTGGAGCAGCACCCGGTCAGTGTATGGATTTGGGTCCTCGCGTCCTTACTGTATCCTAGCAACCAAGGGAAAGGCCAATTAGAAGGTGTGCAAAAAGAGTCAACAACTGCAGATACCCATTTAAAAAGTATTGAGACATTCAGTGTGTGGGTATGTTATGATGCGAAAAGTATCACGCTATTTTATGTGTTAAATTGGATAGTTATTGTTCAATTTTAGTCTTCATTTGTTTAGGAATTGGAACACTTTCTCAACTGGCACCCCTTTAATGTCAAGTATAGTGCTCCGTTTTATTTCCGGTAATTCGAAATCAGGAACATTTGAAGGTAACGGACAAACTTTCAATTTGTGAGTGCATGTGATATTTAGTGTTAAATGTGAACATTGTGGTGGTGTTAATATGTCAAATGACCAATGTGACACTTTGCTGTAGCTCGACGTCTATTCGTAACTTTATTTAACTAGCTATTACGAGTTAGATTGTTAAGTTTTGCGTAGTCTAACAATAGCTAGACTAGAATTTACTAGTCTATAGCTACCATTAGCGTTCATTTCGCTAACTAGCTTACACAGATATCGATCTACCTTTTTGAATATTTTTTGCCTGTTTTATAAGTTAGCTAACTTGCAAACGCTATGGCAAGCTAGCTAGCTAAAGTTACATAAGTGGTGAATAGTTTTCTAAAGCTAAATAATATATTACTGAAACATTAAGTTCATATTCATTCTTTCTTTTGTTACCCTGAGAGACCCAATATTTCATAGTAAGCAACGTTGCTTATGTAGTAACAATCTAGCTAGCTAAAGTTAGTGAGTTAAATTAAGGTTAGCTATCTCCTTTACTATTTAGCTTGTCAGCCAGTAGCTTCTTTCTCGCTGACACTGTCTAGCTAAATATGCTTGGGTCCGCTGTGGCACATGTCAAGTTATTTACGTTACCATCGCTATAATTGGTTAGAAAAACGTATTACATGTTAGATCACCCTTTGATGCAGCCTGGATAAAGCTTACAGCCCATTTGACAAGTCAGATCCCCACTTCTGCATTAATTATTTCTGTCTTTGTATTAATATCTGACCTTCTGTACCCTGAAACTAGACTCTCCCTAACAGAAGCTTATGAACACGCACAAATGGAGAACTTCATCCTCTATGAAGAGATTGGCAAAGGGAGCAAATCGGTGGTCTATAAGGGGAGAAGGAAAGGAAGCATTTTCTTTGTGGCAATAATCTGCTGCGAAAAATCAAAGAGGGCAGAAGTGACCAACCACGTGAGTGTCAGAGGATGTAGTCTTCAGGGCCTCCATGGGTTATATCTGGGTAATGCGACATAAACCAACTTAAAAAATAAAACAGATCATTTTTTGGCCTGAATCCCTCCCTCCCTGGGTTGACTGTGATACCTGTTATTTTTATGGTACTTCACAATGTTGTTTCTAAATCTCCAGTTTACATTGGTTGCAAGCTCAAAATGTACTAGCTTCCCTCAGTTAACAAAGTTAATCTTTTTAGTTAAAATGTACTAACTGCTGCAAAGTGATTATCCATGTAGGTAATAATTCTGGGAGTGTAATGGGGATAAAGTCAAGTTGTTATAATTGGAAAATGCAGTATTCTATTAATGAACTTGCGCTTTATTCAATAAAGGAGAATGGCCTAATAGAAATAATCAAACCAAAGCCCAGCCTGAACCTGATTCCTCTTCATGAGATGAAACCTGATGCCACACATGCTTTAGGGTTCTGTCTGGATAGGGTCGAGTAAAGAGGGATGTTTGTGGCAGATGGAGAGGGATACTTGTTGAGATCACTACATTTCCTTTCATACAGACGTACTCATTGTGCTCATATTCTTGGCAGGTGCGGCTGACCCACACTATTAAACATGTGAATGTTGTTTCCTTCCATGAGTGGTATGAGACCAGCAACCATCTCTGGCTGGTGGTGGAGCTTTGTACAGGTGAGTTTTTGAGGAGTAGAAGGGTGACTGTGTTGTAGAGGGATGTGAAGTTGACTTGTGGAGGCCTGCGTGGGTGAAGGAGATGTGCGGTTGTGGCAGGTGAGTTGTGGAGATGGTTACAAGTGAGGTATGAGTGGTACCTGAAGGACTGTTATCAAGGTACATGTAGGTAAGCTATCAAAGGGTGTGTAACTCAGGGTCTGTACCAGTACATTGCAGACTTGTGGAAGTGCCTGCAGGTGAGTTGCAAAACTGTATGTCAGTTGCGGTGGTGTGTGTTGGTGAGTTGCAGAGGTATGCACATGTGAGTTAAAGAAAGCCTTTATTTTCTTCAGTCACACTATGGTAATGTATGTATACCTAATGTTTGAAATATGTTCTGGATGCTCTGTTAAATATCTCACCATCAGAATTTTAAACTGGGGAGTGTTCAGTCTCTTTCATTGATTCAGCACTGAAAAAGCTCTGCTCAAGCATGAGGAGGTGTCTAGAATACAATACTGTTTGTGATTCCTATCGATTATCCGCAGAAGAATAATGATTGAGATGCCTGTCTCGTCTGTGTGAGTCCCTCTTTTTTGACTCTTGGTTTGTGAATCCCTCTTCTGATTTGTGATTTTGGTTTCAGGGGGCTCTTTGGAGGCGGTCATCGCTCAGGATGAGTGTCTGTCTGAGGACGTTGTGAGAGAATTTGCTGTTGATCTTGTCAAAGGCCTGAAACACATCCACGATTCTGGCGTCATCTGCTGTGACATCACTCCCGCTAAGGTAACATGTCTGCCAGGAGCTTACTGGATCAAGCTACTTTGGCCAATTTCAGCAGCACGCAGGACTTTTCTATCTTTTACTTACACATATTTGTAGTGAGTAGAGGCCCTAGAGAAGGAAATGGCACGCAAATACTCTCCAAGTGAACACATCTGTTGCACTGATACAGTTCTCAAATCTGGATAACTCCAGGAAATGTTTTCACAATGCCCACCAATTGTAGGGGAAATCAAGTTTCCCATGGATCAGCTTTTAACAGTTTACAGTTCAGAGTATCCATTGTATTCAATTATACAGCTGGATATATACTGGAGCAATGCAGGTTAAGTACCTTGCTCAAGGGTACAACGGCAGTGTACTACCGGGGAATCGAACCTGCGATCTTTAGGTTACAAGACCAACTCCTTAGCCATTATACTACACTGCCACATTTTAAAATGTCACATTTACATTTGTCTAACGGTAGTTTGTTTGCGTCTTCGCTGGTAGACTGAAGTTGCATGAACTGGATGACCAGCCACTGTCTAAATACCTTTTATCTGCACTGTTTTGTGCTACTATAATAAGAGTAATGTAAAAAAAATAAGTAATAAGTTAATAAATATTCTAAATATAGTAAAATCACATGAATGTTCCTTTTTTAAATTGGATCCATGTAGTTACCATTTTGTATCTGTGTTAACTGTTTTACTTTTGCCCTTTGTTCAGTGTGTGGAGTGTGACAGACCACATCTGTGAGAAGTAGCATGAGCATTGAGGCAGGGAAGGGCATTAGCAAGCTGAAGAAGCATTAGTGCTTACTTAAGTGATCTTGTGTTTGGATCTTTTTCTCCAGATCTTGCTGGATGGCCCTGGCACACTAAAGTACTCCAACTTCTGCCTTTCCAAAGCATACGGAGAGAGCCAGGAGGACGTCATTCGGCGAGTTATGATGTCAGATGAGGGAGGAGGAGGTGGGGAGGGTGGAGAAACCACACCACGAAAAAATATCAAAAACCGAATCCAAGGTAAGGCCCGGGTTTCTGATGTTTTCGCCTCATCAGGCCTGTGGAAAAAGAATGGTGGTTGCATCATTTCCTCATGACACATTGAGTCATTTATTTACTTTATACTTTCCCTAATTCAGAGTCATTAGTCATTAGTTTTCTTTTTATATGTTATCTGTTTATCAAGCTAGTTATTCAAATTGGCAATTAAACCTAAGTTCCTTACAGAAGGTTACTGTTCCGGTATCCCACCCAGAATTCAAACCTGTCAATTGCAATTCTCTTGAATAATAAAATTCTCCAAGACTTATACCTTGAGTGTACTACAAAATGGAGGCAATGTCAGGGCTTGGGAAAGTGGCATCATCTGTCTGACTTCTAGACCTTTCCGTTCTGCTACTTCTGTGCCCCCCAATGTCTCGTGTCTGTTGTGGCCCTCCGGTTGTGGAATGAGCTTCTCCTGCGTTCAGAAACTCTGCCCACATTCCAGTACACGTCTTCAGGCTGCACCATGGCTCCCCTCACCCTCTTTAGCTATTCTCTTTCTGTTGGAGTTTCCTTTTGGGATGTAATTATAGATATATTTTAGGGAACATTATAGGAATATATGGTGGTTTTAACTTTTGTTTATGATAGTAGTTGTTGGTTTGTTTGGTTAACTGTACACTTGGCCTTCCGTGCCTTTTTTGGTGATATCACAGTTTTGTGTTCCTGAGACTGTGACTGGTGTACACTTGTTAGTCTAATTAAGCTTGTCTGGTAAATGATTGTAACTGTTGTGCGATGCTTTCTATAGGGTCTCCAATGTACTGCGCACCAGAATTGGTGCAGGGAGAAGACTGCACTATTGCCAGTGACCTCTGGTCCCTGGGGTGCATACTGTATGAGATGTTCACAGGTTTGTTTTTATTATTTCTATTATAGATTATGTAAAATAAACTACACATATTTGATTGGGTATGTGAGTCAGTGTAATAATCTGTAGGTGATTGCTCATCATAGCGAAGCCCTTGTTTTGACTGCACTGTGTTCATTTGCCAGGAAAGACGCCATTTTTTTCAGACAGTTTATCAGACCTGATCGAGCTCATTCTACATGAAGACGTGCCCCCGCCAAGGCAGAAGGGTATGATTTAATGCATCTATTAGTGGAAAAAGCACAACCATGAAGGGCAATATTTTGTTCCAACATTGAACGATAAGTACTTTGCTGAGTTTTAATGTGCAATTTTACAGTTCTGGGGAAAAAAAACAATCTGATTTAACTGAATCCTAAATCAGATGTTGTTTTTTTGCAAAGGCACGACCGCCTGCATGCCCACTTTGGAGTTTGAGAGCCTACTGAATGGACTGCTCCAGAAGGACCCTGACAAAAGGTCAGATTCTATTCGCATGTTGGAGAAGTTCATTCAGACTGAAAGACTCACTCACGAGGTCAGATTCTGTTCACATGTTCGAAGTTCATACTTGACTGAAAGACTCACTCATGCAACCCACTGTCTGACATGGATTCATGCTACCTGAAGAGAACCCACGTGTGCTACACTATGTCAGCAGACCGGTGTAGGAAAAGTGTAATCAGAATGTGAAATACACAAGCTTGCTTCACTTCCCTTTTCATACCTTAGGCTAATGTCTACGTAAGATTCAGTTTTTAATATTTTGTTTTCACTTCAGCCACGAAGGACATCTTGAAGTCCAGCAATAACCAAGTGTAAACACTGAGTGGAAAAAGAAAAATTGGAAAAAATAAAAATGGGGTTTCTGTGCTGTTTTTTAAAGTGTTACAGATAAATTAGTTAAACTGTAGTAATGCCGGGAAAGCGTTAAGAATGGTGTTTTGAATTACATCTTGTCGAAAATTGGGGACATTTTCAGTAATTGTTAATATGTAATATGCTGCCCAAAGCCATTTATTAAAAACACATCACTGTGCAGCCCATACAGAATATTGCATGATAATAATGCATGTTACACGATGTTCTGGAAATAGTGGGTGTGGTACGGTGTTTGACTTCCTGTCAGTTATTTAGAATGGAATATATTTTTATACTCCTTGTATGTTGGAGTATATTAGAATATGTTGTATGCCGTAGAATTCTGGGAAAATTGGGGGAATTTTGATAGTAGTCTGTCTTAGGAGCTCCAGTTTGCCTAGCCCTTTATTTATTTATTTATTTATTTATTCATTCATTCATTCTTTCATGCATTTATTAATTAAAAATGTCTGTACCATTGTTTGCAAACTGAAGGCGGGACAGGTGGGAATGAGCTCTGGGTGGTGGCTGTGCGTTTGTGTGCTGTGTAAACATTGCTGTGGCGTGTGCCCCGCAGGATGAATTGGGATCAGCTACTCTCTCACTCCTTCTGGAAAGGAGCTTTTTCCGAGGAGCTGACCAATCTGAGTGGGGAGGCCTTGGACAGCTCCAGGTGACATCTTGCCTTCCTGTGGCTCTCTCTCATGCCTTATAGCCAATCAGGCTCCCCGTAGCTACAGTATCAGTAACAGTGAACTCCCTGCTGGCTCCTTTTAATGTGTGCTTGTTCTGTTCAGGCATGTCCAGAACTTCCACCAATTGTTGTACTGTAAAGTCACCATCATACATGAAACTTCAGTCTGGAGTGATTACTAAGGTGGACCGTGAAAGCTGTTCTAAGCAAACAGCCAGGCATCGGTGGAAATTGGTATAAATTAAATTTCACACTGACATGAGAATCTTTTTTAAAAAATGAATGCAAGGGGTAGAAAAAAAAAACTCAACCCAGTGAGACATTAATTTACGATATGCAGCATTTCTAATCATGTTTTGGTATTAGGGAACAAAAAATAAATAGGTACATGGATACACTTCTTGTTTTTGTTCTGGCTATTTTATTCTTTGTTTTGTTTTTTTGCCAAAAATTGTTGCTTTATGATTAACACTGCTGCTGAAAAATCATGAAACCTGGTTGGTTCGTGGAGGACAGTTTGTCACATCCCATGAGAAGTGCACAATTAATACCCAAAGGCATCATGATTCAGCTACAAAATCCACTAGGGCAGCAAATTGCCAAAATTTTGAAGAATTTGCTATAAATCAGTGAACCACGTTGCAACTCACTGTACACTACATGGATTTACTGGATAGACAGGCGAGAGTGTTTGCTGTGATTGAACATTTAATCAACAATTTAAGCTCACACACTAGAGATATTACACTGCAACAAGTGTAGACAGAGGATGTCTTTCCTGGCAGCCAGTTGAGATTTATAGCAGGTGCACTTAAGTACAATAGGCCAGTGTTTTTACTGTTAGGGCCAAACATTTTCTGAGAATAAGAGTATACTGTAAAACCAGTTTAGAGGAACTCACCACCTGCCTGACCAGTATGAATGTCTGCCCTGGTTCCTGCGTCATTGCCTGTCTTTCCTTCTATGGTGTGTGTACAGCCAAACCTGATACGTGCTCTGTGTAATTTTGTTTTGTGCTTGTGTTAAATAATGGTGCGTGGTGTATGCTATGCTGTTGCATTGCTGGCTGGTGTGTGACTCTGTGTCACAGAGGTATGGAGCAGTATGAGGTACCTCTCCCCAGCGATGAGTCACCAAGCGACCCCATTGCAGTGACATCACAGGGACCAGGAGAGGTGCAGGAAGGGGTGGGGCCAAGCAGAAACGGCAGCCAGGTCGTCAGCAAGTCATTTGGATTAGGTAATGTTTTCCAGGAGTATGACAGACAGACGTGCGTGTGGGCACGTGGCAGGCCTGTGTGTGCGTGCGTGTGTGCATGTGTGTACGTGTGTGTCTGTGTGTGTGTGTGTGTGTGTATGTGTGTACGCGTGTGTGTGTGTGTGTACGTACGTGCGTGCGTGTGTGCATGTGTGTACGTGTGTGTGTGTGTGTACGTACGTGCATGCGTGTGTCCTTGCACATCTCTGTTTGTTTTGCATGTCTGTGTGTACCTCATTATTAACCTCTCAGTGAGGTCGTGGGGATATACGTGTTGATCTTCCTGCAGTATAATGGCTTTTGTTTGCGTATAGAGCAGGATCCTTAAACAAGCTTTTAGTGGCCATGTTCTTCCAGAACACACTGGCTCTAAAAGCCTGGCTGAGGAAGGCCAGTGCAGTCTGGTACACTTGTACAGCTTTATTGAATAGTCATTCCACTGTTCAGGCGTAGCCCTCTTTGAAGAGTGATTTTAGGATAAATCCCAAACTCACAAAAAGATTTGAAATGTCAAGTTGCATCTGGTTTTAGCTTTCAAGACTCTGTCCAAATGTACCCTGTTCCAATTCTAATTCTGAGAAGGGAAATATCCAGTGTTGGTATGGAGCCATGCTACAGCGACTTTGTCTTTGTATAAATGTTTATCAGTGGATGATAGTGTTAGTATGGGAGTGTGTTGTTAAAACTGTAAACAAGCGTTTACAGGAAATGATGGAATTATTCAGTCTCTTATTGGTGTTGTATACCATAGATGACTTTTTCACAAACCACCATAAAGCACATGAAGTTTAAACAAGCATAAGGATGGCTTGTAGTCCCATTTGAAATGATGTTACATTTTTCATTTCAGCATTTAGCAACATACATACTGGTTTGGGCAGGAAACAGGGCTCATAGTGAATCTTCAGGGTCACGCATGTTAGTAGAGTCACTAATCTTACAGCATAAAGCGAGGGTGCTGTTGGTGTAAGAGGGAAATAGAGAGTGTATTATTAGGAATCTAGTTGGTTGAGGGTTATAGGAACAATTAGTAAACCTGTTAAAAATGTTTATGGTCCAGTGTTGGGTGGGATCCAGGTGCAGTTTAAATAGCATTTTGTGCATTTTGAGCTGCTGTGGGATATGGGCAGTGACTCTGCTGTGATGGATGTGATAGGGCGGGGCCATAAGCTGGTCAGTGAATGTGGAGCACTATGGCCTGGCACGAGTGTGAGTTTGGTATATAGAATGCAGGTAGGAGGGTTCTGCTGTTCCTCTTGCTGCACAATGGGCCAGGACCAGAGATTTGTGTTTTACTCGGGACACCACAGCTAGCTAGAGGAGCGTTTAAAGGTGTTCGTCCTGATCGAATGCTGGTTTTGACGTATGCCAATAGCACGTAAGCGAGCATCCCCTACATTTGAAACTTCTGTAAAGTCAAACTGATGCACCACGTCATGAAAGAACTGCGTGAAACCAGGCCGTTGACTCAACAGATCTCTTGTCCCCGTTTTGTGCACTGCTTGTCTGTTGGTACGACCATGTGAGGCGTCACGCTGTCTGAACAGCCAGTGCTGTTGAGGCCTGTGAGAGGCTGCTGTGTTTGTGACGTGTTTGTCTTTCCATCACACAGACAGCATGGCTGAAATGAGGCCTAAGAGCGCTCTCGATGGCGAGGCCAGGGAATCCATCTTCCTCCTCAGGTATCGGCAGTTCTGCAGTCTCACTCGCTCCCCTCTTTTTTGTAAATTGCTTTTGAACTAAATTATAAAGGGGCTGATGGATTTAGACCCTGGCAATATATAAGACGGCCATTCAACTGAGACCGATGGGGGTAAAAACCCAGTGATAAGATCAGCCCCACCAGCGAATAGGATAACTGTTCAGCTGCCCATCTACATTTCATTTCAGGCAATATCAACAAGAATTTAGTCTGTCTGTAATATGTGATATTTTAGTTTGTTTTCATTTTTTGTTTTTAAACACATTAAAACAGCTCTCGGCCAACTCCCAGAACCAGTGGTGCTACAAGAGAGACGGTACCCAGGACGGTCCAAACACAAGTGAGCACCGTGAATCGCGAATGAGCTCCCTTGGGCCCTGCTCCACGAGTGCCCGTGTTCTGAGCGCTGTCCAGAGATGTGCGTGACTGAGGCAGAGGTTGCACAACTCTTATCTGACTGTGCCAAAATTACCTGAAGCATTTGATACCGGTGCCCTCTGCTGCTTCAGAAAGGCATTGCACCCACATTGATATTTGGGTTTATTCAGGGTTTACATCATAAACATGTGTAAAAAATTATAAAACATTTATTGTGTGTGATACACATATTTTATGCATTGAAATACATACACACCCTTGGCAGGCTTTAATTTAAAGTTGCTCCTACTCTTGGGTTCTTGTTCCATGCAGCTGTCAGACCACTCAGCCTAAATAACTACCCCTGATAAAAGCTAAGATTGAATTTATATTACATACACATTAATCACACACTATTATGAACAGGTAGAAACAGAAGAACGTTTTTCCACCACAGTTACCAACAGAGAGACCTGTCAATCATTTATCAGTGTATTTTGTCATTTTCAGTCATTTTGTATTTCACAAAATACGTAGTGTCAACCTTCAGCATTACTTTACTGCATAAAAGTGCTGCCATCCAGTTGTTATGGATACTGTAACCAAAATGTATCAGTGCAAACACATTCTAAAAAGAGGCTTTCATTTAAATATGATTTAAAAGACGCTTAGCGTATAATTACTCCTGTATATCCTGTGGATATGTAGGTGGAATTGAAATTCTAGGCATTAGCTTGGCAATTACGGCGTATGATTTGAGATAATATTTATGCTTGGTATGTACAAGAATAGATCACCCATTTAATATCAGTTCAAATCTATGTTCAAAATGGGCAATTGAGACTCCTATTATTTTCATTTTTGCATTACCTGGTTACATTTAAATCTATAGAATGTGAATTGTACATAAAACGTATAATAGTGTCTGGTGCTTATCTTATAAAATGAAAGAAAGTGCCTGGCACTTATGAAATGACATGAGCTCAGTGTCTTGAATTGAATAGGACATGCCTGCTTTGCTCGTGACTTGTGTGGCAGTGGGAGGATATGATGCTGATTAGCCCCCCGTGTCTAATCAGATCTCATGCATGTTAGGTAACATGTTACATCGTGCTGTCATGGATACAGTGTTATAATTACAGTCATTGTGAATAGTGTTGAAGTGTACTGGCTGTCCCTGTCTGCCAGGGGAGCATGTTTATTGGTGGGCTGAGGGACGTGACGTGCTGCGTTAAGGACCTGGTGTACACGGACAACGACCTGACCGTGACGCCCATCATCGACAACCCCAAGGTGAGAGAGGCGTCTGAGCGCACGCGTGCCGTCGCCTTTCTCTCAGCCAGTGGATGGTTGGTTTGGGAACATCAGGCTTTGTGACCCCGAGAATTGTCTGCAGCTGTAATGTGCTGCTACACACTGATTTGTTTGAATAAATAAACACTTGTTCTGCACAGCAAAACGCTGTGATTGGTTTAAATTAGCGAAGCTAAACGGAGATATTCACCATTACATATTTCTCTGGATTACTTGTGACGTTTCCACATCATATGGAATTTTTGCAGTTTTGCATGATGTCTGCAATATTGTGAACTACATTCAGAGTGTCTAGACACTGCCAGGCGTAGTAATAGGAACCATACCAAACACTGTTTAACTGTTACACCCTATTTGGCAAGTTAATATTACTTTGAATACTTCTGGCTTGTTTCTGTATGTTGTGGAGTTTAACTATATACTAGATTTGAATCAGAAATGATGTAGGAAAAAAAATTGAGGTGAAAATATTACACGTTCGATTTTTATAAAATGTTTTTCTTATAATATGCTGTTCTTTGCTAGATCATGAAGTCGGCCCCGGTGAGGTTTGACTCAAAAACATTGATTGTCCCAGCACACTCAGGTAAGGTGATGTGATAGTTGGGAATATTCTGAGATAGAAATGGTGCTTTTGGGTAGCAGCTGTGAAAATGTGTATCAGTACACAGATGCCCAGGGTCTGTTTCAGCACTGAGGAATGAGGCTGTTCCCCTGTACTTAATGGAGTTGGGATGTACATGTGATGCATGCAGCCTCACATTCCTGCTGGCTGTGTTCCGGTCTGCCTCCGGGCCCGTGAATGAGAGGGCACAGTAACTTCAGCCCACCGGAGGGGCACAGCTCTCCCAGCAAATGGAGCTTTCCCAGCAGCATGGCAGCTGCCAACAGGCTGCCAGTTGTCACCAACTCTCACTACCAACTCTCTCCTTTTGTACTGAAATAGTGTGGGAATTTGGGGGAGTGGCATGTGGGGGACTTTAGGCAAAATTGGTGATGCAGTTTAGGTACCAAAAATGGGGCGCCACTTAAATTAAAAAATGTGGTTTTGTGCCTTTGGCTTTTGATTTTTGACAGCTGTCATTTTCAATAATGGAAAAACAATGTGAGTAGTCATATACCTTAATTTGTTGTTTATTATACCTAGTAGTAATAGAAACTCTTGGCAAGTTGAGACTTTTAAAATGTATTTTCTTGGAAGTCATGATGCGAGCAATTTTTCCTCTGCTGTCTGAAATGCACACTAAGATGTAGAAGAATTTGAAGTCTCCAGGGGGACAGGTGTAGAGCATGTGTGGACCCAACCCCAATGTACACCCCACCCCAAGCATCCACATGCACGCACACACACACACACACACACACACACACACACACACTCACACACACACACACCCACACACACACACACACTCTCTCTTCCCCCCAGCTGACCCTCTCCCTCTGTGTGCAGCTGACAGGCTGTCCTCCATGAGTGGCGGGGACTGGAGCGCCTTCCTGCAGCAGCTGTGCGGGGCGCTGGAGCCGGGCGAGCGGGCGGGCGGGACGGTGCGCTCCAAGCTCAACCTGCTCTGCTACCTGTGCACCGTGGCCAGCCACAAGGACACGGCCACCCGCCTGATCAACTCCCCGCTGGTGAGGGCCGCCGCGCGCCCCCCTGTGCCCCCCCCCCCCCGCGCGCCTGCCGTTTCGGGAGGGTCAGCTGGGTGTATTAGGGCCAGAGCCTCCGGGCTAATTTAAGCATCCCCGGGTCACGCTCCCTGCGGGACTTTAATCAGGTCCAAACAGCTGTTACGCTGCGCTCTGCTGTGTGTCACTGAGGCCCACAGGCACGTCCTCCCTGGAAAGGCTGTAGGGTATAAAACAGGTTAAGCAGCAAAAAGGATTTTATCTCCATTTCCTGGCCCCTTTGAATATTTCCCCATAAAAGTAAAAAGTACTTGGGAACCTATTTTTAGTGGTGCATTTACAAGTTGTAACTATAGCAACTACACAAAAAATACAGTGTAGTTGCCATATTTCGTTGTGCAAGTTTCTGTTCCTGTTGCTTTGAAGACCACACCCCGCCCCTTCCCCCCATGAAGGTTTCATTTTCCTTTGTTTTAGAGGTCTGTGTTGCTACGTGCTAAACTGTGAACTCCCAATATCTGGTCTCTGACACAACACAAGTTTAACTTTATCTTTGTTTCAACATGTTTATAGTAACAAATATGAAACATATTGTAACATGTTGTCCGTTGTCTGTCCATTAAAAAAATTCCTGTAACATTCCTCCACATTTGGCTACATTTTTGCAGTTTTCACACCTGATGACCACAAGAGGGCGAACTGACTGTATTAAGTAGAATGAGAGTTTGTTCAAATGTTGTGGCTACTGTACAACTTGTTGGATCATGCTCTGTATGTTATCCTACCAGATCACTGCACCCCCATTATTAAAAGAATATCAGCATTATCAGCATTTACCTGTGGTCCTGAGGAGCCCACTTTTAGCATTTTAATGAACTGTAAGTTATCAGGTAAAAAGAATTTGTTAATGAATGTCTCGTGCAGCACAAGACATTCCATAACAAATGTGAACTTGTGCAAAGGTATACTCTATTGATTCCACTTTATTTACAATGCTTTTCTCTTTTCTCATATAGTTGCATTTGCTGACCCAGCACCTGCGCACAGCTCCAAACTGGGATGTGTGAGTAGCAACAGATTCCTTCTCTCTTTCAGGCTGTTACTGTGCAGAAAAGTGACTGAAGAATGGAATAATAATGTCAGAATAATGTGTATCCTCAGTGCAGTAGTAGCTCAATCTGTTCTCTGCTTTTGACTGTAATGTATGTAATGAGAACACACGTGCTCACAGAAACAGGAATGCATCTGGAAGACATGGTGTGCAATGAAAACGGTGCGTGTGTTTCAGGAAAGCAAAGGTGATGCGGGTCATTGGGCTGCTAGCCTCACACTGTGTGGAGCTGAAGAACGATACACCAGTCACAGAGGTCAGTGTGTTGCACATGTGCGGTCACAGGTCACACTCACGCAGACACAGGCCAGTGTGTTACCCACAAAGACTTGGAGGATGTGTCACGGACTTGGTGACACACACAGCAGTGTATCGCACACTTGGGCTTACAGATGTGTTTCAGATGTGTTCACGATACTACACACCCAAACTTTATTTTCAATTAAGTACTATTTTTGCTACAGCACATTTCACCCTTAGAATTTTTAAACGAAGCAGCTGCAAGTAACTAAGTTACCTAACTAGTAGCTGCCTAGCTACTTGATGATTTATTTGTCTGACATCATTCCAGTGCTGCCAATCTAGCCAATCTCTTTGCTTAGCATAGCCCATTCCTTTGAATGTTATGGGCTAAGGTGTAGGTCAGTGTAGGTCTTTGATTATTTCATTTTATCATGTGTATTGTTATCTCAATATCGTTTTCTACTAGCTAGCTAGCTTTAGCACTATCTCTGCAGTAACTCTGCTCTGCTGTTATCTGTATAGCTCCACTCTGTCTGCTCTGGCAGCACTGTGAACGTCCTGATTGGTTGTTAAGATTCAGGTGTGGCAAAATTTGGAGTGGCTGGTTACGGTGCCTGGGGCAGTCACAGAGACCAGATTTTTTTCTTAGAGCTTTCAATTTATTATTGAGATGTAAAGGAAATTTAACCAAATATCAACAAAAGTGTTTTAAAACAAACTTGCTTATCTCATCGTTAAAAACTTAAGGATCTGTTTTTATATTGTGCTGGTATTTCTTTCCTTCTCAGTTAAACAGTGGTGCAAGCATTTCACTCCCAAGAGAGAGGTGTGGTTTAGGTGCAGGTTGCCTGACCAAGGGGTGCCTACTACACTGCCTGTGTTCGCATGCCTAATGTTTACCAAATTACTTACAAATTGAAATTGAGGCTTCTATAATGCCTGACTGAAACAGAAGAGAGTTTCAATGGCCTGCCAAAACATATTTATTTGAGCCAGAAGGTAAAGGGAAGCCACATTTTCAATAGATCTGGTTCAGCCACTAATGGATCGACTACTAATGGTAGTTAGTGAAAGTGACATGAAGACCATTTCATAATATTTTCCCCACAAAACATTTGTCTAAGTTGTGGATGTCTAGATACGTAACTTGCCACATCTTGCAGGACGAAGCTATTGGGAATGGACGTGGCTGCCCCACGGACACCACTTCACTCTGATTTTTCCAGGGAAAAGGATATCTAGAATATTTATATGTTTTAAGAAGCTTAATTATTTACTGTGTTATTGCTGAGTAGATCTGTTTACCATCAAAATAGATTTTTGGGGAAAAGCTTCCCTTGTCTCCATTTTCTGCAGTACCTTAAAATACCCCCAGATGGCAGCAGAGATCTGTAGCACTCATATTTATGTATTTTTTTGTCCTTCACGGAAGAGCCCCACCAAAAACCTTTCATGAGTTGGATTTCAAAAGATGGAAATCCAGTGTAATGACTGTAAATGGAGTATTCTGGCAAAAATATAATGACGGTGCTTTAGGGACAATCCTGCACTGTCCTGCCACAGCAGGGGTAGTGTCAACAACTTATACAATCTTCTGAAATTCACTCCGGGCTAAAATAACAAAAACAGGACCTATATCTGATGTGGAATTTGGTGCCGCTGCCCATTGTCCCGGTTTGTGTGAATTTCCATGATGTGGATTTAAAGTTCTCTTTGCAACAGCCACTGTGTGTAAATATATTAGCTAGGAGAGAGCTATGAAAGAGACAGAATGGCTGAGTACAATGTTGGGGAAATGTGTGCCAAGCTGGACGTGATCCTTTAAAAGTCATAATGCTGTTCGAAACATTATTCTTAAGGGTCAGGGAGTCTCAGTGTTGTGGATTTCAGAATCACAGCATTGTGGCCTTCAGACCTTCTGTGCAGTAGATTTCAGATTCTCAGTAGCACTTTTTCAAAGCCTTGAGGCCATGTAAACAGCAGGAAGTAGAGTGTCATAAATTACATTGCTTTGTGCAGAAATGCATGTCATCTCCTATCTGTGACTAAAATGGTTTCAATTGCAGGTCACTACTGTGTCTTATAATACCAGCGATAGCTGAATGCGCATGGTGAATGAAGACTGCTGCAAATTTTTAAGTAAACATTTTTAGCAAACATAGAGCCAAAATTCAGTGTAAAAATGCAATGTGTTCTCTAAATAAAGATATTCTGAGGTATTTTTTAAGATTACACCTGGCAATTACCCAGTGTTGAACCACTACAAAGTAATTACTCCTGTTTCCTTTTAGTATCTGACATTTGTGTTGTTTATTGATCATAATATTTACACTACCCTTGGTAGTATTGCGAGATTCAAAGAGAAAGCACTTCATTTGAATAAGTCGAAAATGAGATCGGGCTCTAGCTAGCTTGTTCAACATGAGTAAATTAAAGCAGAAATGGCTCCTGTGGTTTTTATGTATTTTTTTCTGTTTCAAAAATTATTAGGAATCCTGGTTTAGCCTTAAGTGGTGAAATCTGGAAGATATATTCAAACTCTCATTAAATCTCTTTGGTAGTTCCTCAGTCAAAACAGAACACTCTACATTAAATTATGTATAAACTGTGTGTGTTTATATTTAAAAATTCACTTAAAGTGCTACATCACATTGGTTTGAAAGTTGATGCAGTTGTACATTCCATAACCAGGACAGTGTAACGTGCGTTTGGGCCCCAGAATTTGAAGCTTGCAATTTTTCAAATTTACTTTAAGCCAACAAGTTTGTTAATGAGTTTTTCTTGACATGTACAATATGTCAATTTCTACATTTCTACGATGTGGCAGTGATGTTCAGCAGGGTTGGATCCAAACTTCTTATCACCTGTTTTTTGTTTAATTTGTTTATTTATTTTTAACTTGTGTGCAACTGTCAGAATACCCAATTATTCTAGTAGTAACACAATGCTAATAACCTTAAATCCCATAGTTCATGAAATGGAACCACTTCTCGGTCACCAAATGGTGATTATAATGTGGCTTCACAGCTAATATAGTGCAAAGCTATTGAGTAGATATTGACCAGAATTGTTTTTCAGGAAGCTGAAAATGTCTATGATGTGTTGAAAGCTATTGTTTAGTGGTTTGGCTTGAGCATGGGACTGATATTCCATAACAGTAATCTGCAAAAATGTTATCTTTGTCATTCTGGAAGTAAGACAGGTGTGAGTGATTTTCGGAAGTGAACACATTTATTTCCCATCGCTATTTTCCCACAACTGTTTTTGGGTTGTTATGCAGTCTTCTCCAATGCATACTTAAACACTCTCCTAATTAGGTACCAAATTAATAATATTTTCCCTGACAGTTACTAGCTCCCCCAACCTCCATCCTCGTCCCCCTGGCGCCTGTGACCCAAATGCAGGAGCTACCTCTAACAGGAGCGTGTCTCTTCTGAGCCCGCTGCTCCAGCACGCTTCCCCAGAACAGCTCCGCTGCCATCTCTGTCTCTGCTCATCTGCTTTTCCTATTGTCTGCAATCAGCGCTGTGAAATGAGCTGGCCCCAGATCAGTTCTAATATTAGCCTGTCCCTCAGGCTCCTGGTTGCGCTGGCTGCAGCTGCCTGTTGGTTGCACTTCTTGATGAGTGAGAGGTGTTTTTCTCTTTCTCCATCTCCATTGCTTTCTCTCTTGCTCTTAATTTCTCTCATACCGTACCATATCCCTCTCATTTAGAATGAAGAGCTGCTTTGTTAGCATGACTTGATCCTCCGTACCCTCCCCTTTTCAGAATAAATCAAGAAAAGGCGTATGTTAATTAAAATAGAAGTTATAAACTATAGAATTTACATCACCTGTTTTTAGACTTGTTTTGAGATATGTGTCCTTTCGTTGGTGATATTTGGAGCAGCACAAACTCCCTTCAGTTTCAGCTTCCCCCAACAGTCACTTACTGTCTCTGTCTGCTATACTACACCCCAGTCCCTCCCCACATGATTGGCTGAGTATCTATGCATCTTGAATGCAGAGATCTTGGTGGAATCCTTGTTTTTGCAGACATATTCTTTGAAGTTTGTCATGAAAAATGAACCGCTAGTCCTGCCTTCTCCATAAAACCCTCTCCAGCTGCTCTACTGTTGCAGGCAACTCTCTGGGTCCTCATCTGCATGCACAATATATTATGCCTTCAGATTAAGAAAAGATAATAAAAGAGACAGGGAAAGAGGTTGCATCATTAATCCCCTTTGTATCTCAGAGAAGAATGACAGAACCAGAATAGTTGGCAGTATGTCATTTACGTGAGTGAAGGGCGAATGCAGTGCTGTCACACCAGGCCCCCCGCTGTGCTGTACACTCGCCTGTTTGCTCTTTCAGCCTGTCAGTCTTTCAGCTGCCTCGCCGTCCTCTCTCCGAAAGGCAGTCTTTGATATGCTTTAGTTCTTGAGTGCTTGGCCTTGGTAAAATACACTACATAGCCCGAAGTATGCGGACACCTGACGTCCAACATTTCATCCAAAATTATGGGCATTAAAATGGCGTTGGTCCACCCTTTGCTATAACAGCCTGCACTCTTCTGGGAAGGCTTTATACTTGATATTGGAGCATTGCTGCTGGGATTTGCTTCCATTCAGCCTGAACAGCATTAGTGAGGTTGGGCGCTAATTGGGCGATTAGACCTGGCTTGCAGTTGGCTTTCCAATTGATCCCGAAGTTGTTGGATGGGGTTGAGGTCAGGGCTTTGTGTAGGCCAGTCAGGTTCTTCCACATCGTTCTCGACCAAACCATTTCTATATGGACCTCGCTGTGTGCCCGCGGGCATTGTCATGCTGCAATGGGACATGGCCTTCCACAAAATGTTGGGGATACACAGATTCATCTACAGTAGAATGTGATTGTACGCTGTAGCATTAAGATTTGCCTTCACTGGAACTAAGGGGCCTAGCCCAAACCATGAAAAATTGCCCCAGACCAAGGGGCATCCAGATGCATTTTTTCTTATCGTGTATCTACCAGTTAGGTCATGGCCTCAGTAAAGGGCAAAATAATTTTAAAAAGTAAAGAGGCTCTGCATTGCTGACCACTGACAAGCTTTGTATATTCTAAAAGGCATGCAGAGGGCTGGAGTGTATATGTACAGTATATGTATAGTTGGGTGATACTCTGTGTGTCTGTGTGTGTTGTGTGCAATGATCAAATAGGCCGGTAAAGTGCTGATCTGGACTGTACCAGAGTATTGATCTGTGGTACTTTATCAAACTACATTCTTTTTATAGATTTTCTGTTTTGTGTAGCCACCTGTTGGATTCTCTGCATAATAGAGCCTAATGTTTTTACCCTTAAGGTATGCAAGAGAGCAGTGGCTTTATATATTCTGCGCAGATGTTTGATTCAAACAGATGTTTTATCGTCCATTGTAACTGTATGGTACTTTATCACGCCCATTTATTTTCAGAAAATACAAGTTTTTAGTTTGTACTAGTTTGCTCAAGATTTTCAAGTCGGAATGTTTCAGTATCAACTTGAGACAGAATTTCAGTGTTAACAATACGGAATTAACCGTCTTGGTACCCAGAGGCCTGGATTGCCTGGTCTACTAACAACGTAATTGTGAACCGTGAGGATCCAAAAGAAGCGAGGTGTCTCCAGAAGGAGTCCGTAGGAACGTGTGAGCCCAGCTGAAATGGTGCTGTCCGGTCCCTGCTTTCCCAGGCCCTGCACACCTTCACAGAGCTGGTCCGTGAGAACTTCCGGAACAGCAAGCTGAAGCAGTGCCTGCTGCCACCCCTGGGGGAGCTGCTCTACCTCGTCGCCAGTCAGGTGAGAGATATGACTCATGTCAGCCAGCAGGACATTTCTGCTGCCTCATACGCTGTGGGCATATCAGCGGGTCCGTATCAATCTCCTTCTCAGCGCGTTCTTGTCCAGGGTGACTTTCATCAGTTTTATTTAATATCTTACACATGTACTGACGTACTTCATAACTCACACTTACACAGCAGGGCCACAGAGTTATTGGGTGGTAAAGGTGGAAGTCCTAACCTACAGGCTCATCCATCTATCTCACCCCATCGCCCTGTGAGTTCTGTAGTACTGCTTTACCTTTAGTATGTTTTGTCTGGTTAGCTGGCAATACTATAGCCGCAGTTGTCTTTAGCATTTCCTGTAATACATTGGGTTGACCAGGATGTCGTAGTATTCAGGATGACAAAAAAAAAGCATTCATAGCTATTGTACACAACTGATTTAATTTATGTCGCAACGTTGAACTATGATTGTTTTGTTTTAATAAGGACTACCAAGCCGTATTGCTATTGATTCAGAAAACGTAAATATATGATGGCACTATGTACTGGGGCTTTTCTCAGGTATCAAAGAGGTGACAGAAACGTTCAGAGCCACTGACCGTAATCAAAAGTTTCACTTTGAAGTTTTCAACTGAAGAAATGATGCCAAAGATGTCTTTTTCTTTGGTCAATAACGTTAGACCAGGTGAATTATTGTTTTCTTCTGTATCCTGCTGCAGAGAACTGCAGGAATAAAGGCTAAGAAAACTTTAGGACTCTCTTGTAAATTTGACATTCACTACAGCATGCTTTCTCTGAGAAGTAAAATTGTAAAAATTGCACTAAAAAAATTAATAATAGAATGTGTGGGCTTGAAAAGGGAATTATGCAGACAAAGTCTGCAGAGGAATTACTGGCCCTGAGCCATTTGTATATAAAGTCTGTCTACTTATCACCCAACACAGTGGCTACACCTGTCACCATGCCATAGTGTAGACTGAGGGATCCAAGACTCAAACTCGCAACCATCTTATAAGTCTAGTTTCCTAACCACTGTGCCATTCAACTGTCTGAGTATATTCTGAGCACTTCCTACGTCCAACTGGTAATGTGACTATAAGGGAACGAGGCCCCTAAGAACAATGAGCAAAGAAGGCTCCGGAAGGAGGCCTCAGGGCCATGCTGCTGAGAATGTGGGCTGTACATCTCCGGTTTGTGCTTACGGTTGTAGTTTTCCTATCCATAGCCTCTGCACAGACTGATAAGTATTTTAATATATAAAAAATACTAGCTGCAATTACGCAGTTGTTTTACACAGAGGAAAATGACATGCCTGGTGCGTAACAGTGAGCCATTCCAGGTCTTTCTAAATTCAGGTCAGTATCAGTGAGCGGAATCCACCCACAGACACCAGGAGGCCCAGCTGCGTCTTGTAAAATCCGGAATGGCTCAAGCTGCTATGCGTTGGAAGCTATGTCTTCTTCCATCCCCGATTTGACCTGAATACTTACCTGCCATATTTTCATATTCAGAGGTCGCATTACCGCAGGATTCTGCATTTTTCACACGGGACGGGGAAAAAAAAAGAATGAAGAATGAAGCAGATGGATTGATGTGGCTCGCATTAACTTCTGAATACAAAACACACACAAAATATGTTATCTCTAGCCACCCACTGCAACAGCAACAAGGTTGATTGACAAAGTGATTTCACGTTGTATGCTCTTTGGTTTTGACAGTGAATGTGTAAACAAAAGCACAGCCCTTCAAAAGCTCATGAAAAAGCTGAAGATTTTGACAGTTTAAGGAGGAGGTTGATTTTGTGATCTGATGCTTTGGACACCTGTTGGAGAGTTAGCCATCTACCCTATTACAGAATGTATATGTAAAAAGGGCTCTAATTCCTACACAGACCACCTGATGTGGATGTAAATACCTTCACTTTAACCTCACATTTTATGTCAATTCAATGTGCTGGATTACAGAGCCATAACAAAAATTGTGTCCCTGTCCCAATACTTTTGTATTGAACTGTTGAAGAGAAAATTTACATGCATTGGTGTATTGGAAGACTGCACAGAGAATTACTCTGTTACCAACATTAGAAAGAAAAAATCATCATGTTTTTTCCGATCGTATTTAATGGTGTCAGAGTATAAGAGAAAATAAACGCTAAAAACAGGCCAGGACTCACAGTTGTTGATGTAAACACTCAGCCAGTTGAAAGGGTATCTCTTTAAATAAGCAAACACATTTTGAATACCCTCAAGAATCCATAAGCAGTAAATAAGCTGTGGACTGTATCCAGAGCTGTTGCACCTCAACTTCAATAGGCCAGTATTCAGTTTCCAACCACATCCTCCCAGCATTCCTCAGTCACACAGGACCCGTCATTTTCTATGAGGGAGCTATTTATGAGTCGCACCCCTTTCTGTGTTTACCCTAATTAGGAGGGGTTCTGTGTTCCTCTAATTGTTCCCCCAATGCACCGCTGCGGTCCGCCCCTCCTCTCACCACTTCCTCTCTGCTTTGGTCTCGGGCCTACAGGAGGAGAAGAGAGAGAGCCCAGGAGGATTGTGGGCCGTTCCTGCTGCCGCCTACACTGTGTTAACGAGGTGCCTTCGGGAAGGGGTAAGACTCCTGCAGGGGGCCGTGCGCAGTAATGATCATCCTTTACACCCCGTAGGTACTGTTTGCTCACTGCTAGGCAGTAGGCCACATGTGCACCTGGAGCAGGGCAGTATGGGAGAGGCCTGCTGGCTAACCCAGCTGCTAGTGCAGTACACTGACACAGATGCACAGGGTCAGCTGTGCGGTTGGTGTCTGGAGTACGCTGTGATTTTATTTTCACTAACTAAAATGAAAGTGTTGGAGCGGAGGACTGGATTCCTGGTTGGTGCTATGTATAGAATCTGACATATTTATTAACAGATGGGTACGGTGCGAGAAAAACAGCTCCGTAGATGAAAGCTGGAATGGAGTGTCTTGTAGACATACTGAAAGAAAATGTGGCACTGTGGAAAAAATGGTACTGTCACTGCTGTTCATTTTCATTTCCTTCGTATCTGAAATTTCCCATTTAATATCGTGTATAAATAATCAGCTCCTTCATGAAGAAAAATAGTAGCATTTGCTTTGACCTTTTTCATTATTGCAGTTGCTAGCAAGTGCTAGCAAATTGTGTGACTTATAGACAAAAAGCTGATGGGTGCAATATATTTTGCATAAGTAATTATACGCATATATCTTGTTTGTATCCAGTGGCTTCTAGGTAATAATCTTGATACATTTTAGCAAAAGGATCTGTACTAGAAGTCCAACATTGTTTGCTCAAATAAATAAAACAATGTATTCTAAACAAAGCGCAGTGCAAAATATTTTACAAATGTTTTTGTGTCAATCAATTAATATCCTGTTTAGGTATCTTAATGGCTTCTGATGGTCATTTCACTACCTGGCTTCCTGTGCTGTTCCGGAATCATTGCAGGGGTCATGTTGGTTCTGGGAGAGGTTCTTTGCCTGTAATAGTTGCAGTAATGGAGGAATAAGAAAGATGGACAAATCATTATTGCTCATGTAAATGTTTGAATCTGTGGGGGTGTATCACTTAATTTCATAGCTGTCTTTTTAAACTGAATATAAAGTGCACCAAAGCTTTATTTTACACGCACAATTTGCTTCCATGTGATTTGGCTTTGAATTTTGCTTCATAGTTTTCCGGTATTGGTAATATGAGGAATCTGGTTGCTGCTGAGTTTATGCTTGCAATACTTGCAAACAGATTGAAATTAGTAAACATTAATTTGGGAAAAAGTGAAGTCGGAAATAAGCATATTACTGAACATACTCATCATCTCAAGCAAGGGGCATCAAGAGGACAGGCATGAATTATACAGAACAAGACACTACAGAAGTGGGTCATACCAAGCCCATCAAAGGGAACAGAGAGAAGAACACCAGAGTGTAGTGTGAAACCAGTGTGCAAGCCTTTCGCTGTACATTTTTAATGGGGGGACATGGCTGTACAATATGAAAGAACACAGACTGGAGCTCAAAGCCTGTCCCAGGCTTCAAAAGTGCGGCATGACAGCAAGACTCTGCGGACTACAGTGTGTGAACTCTCACATGTTTCCGTAGAAACTCCGTAGAGTGTGTCTCGTAGACTGCCAGCACTGAGCCCTAATTAGCCCAATAATTAGGGAGAGGATTTATTTCCATTGGTGTTATTGCTGAAAAGGTGCGTGCATTATTATCGCTGAATTTGAACATGTTTCAACTGAAAGTCCATTTTCTTAGGACACGAGTGCGCAGAAAGCCCTTTCCATAAAAATAATTTTAGTAACGTTCATTTTTCATTAAATCGGCAGCACAAAATGGCCGTCTCAACCCATATGCGCTATAATCCTTCCATGTGGCGAGGGCTTTGAGTCCCTGCTGTGGTGCTTTCTGTACAGTGATCCCGTCTCTGTAACCCTGTCTGTTTTTCTCCTGTCTGAATGAAAAAGGTGCACAAGGAATGCTGACTGTCCTCTCAAAAACACTGCAATACAATGTGCCATTTATTCTGTGATATTCCTCAATATCAGAAACACTTTATGGAAAGTATTTTAAAAGCTGCTTTGATTGTTATAGTGCAGTCAGTATACTCTGTCAGCATGTAACTCGAGTCAGCACTGCTGAAGTGTGAGAGTGGCTGTTTCCTGCTGTGAAAAGGGATGTAGTCCCTGCAGGTGTATGAGAAAAGACTCTGTTGAGAGCTGTATGGAGGACAGGGAGGAGCAGCTATGAGGAGCAGAGCTCAGTGTTTCTGTACAGGGAGGAGAGGTGATGAGGAGCAGAGCTCTGTGGTTCTGTACAGGGAGGAGAGGCGATGAGGAGCAGAGCTCTGTGTTTCTGTACAGGGAGGAGAGGCGATGAGGAGCAGAGCTCTGTGGTTCTGTACAGGGAGGAGAGGCGATGAGGAGCAGAGCTCTGTGGTTCTGTACAGGGAGGAGAGGCGATGAGGAGCAGAGCTCTGTGTTTCTGTACAGGGAGGAGCAGCTATGAGGAGCAGAGCTCTGTGGTTCTGTACAGGGAGGAGAGGCGATGAGGAGGAGAGCTCTGTGTTTCTGTACAGGGAGGAGAGGTGATGAGGAGCAGAGCTCTGTGTTTCTGTACAGGGAGGAGCAGCTATGAGGAGCAGAGCTCTGTGGTTCTGTACAGGGAGGAGAGGCGATGAGGAGCAGAGCTCAGTGGTTCTGTACAGGGAGGAGAGGTGATGAGGAGCAGAGCTCTGTGGTTCTGTACAGGGAGGAGAGGCGATGAGGAGCAGAGCTCTGTGGTTCTGTACAGGGAGGAGAGGTGATGAGGAGCAGAGCTCTGTGGTTCTGTACAGGGAGGAGAGGCGATGAGGAGCAGAGCTCTGTGTTCTGTACAGGGAGGAGAGGCGATGAGGAGCAAGCTCTGTGTTCTGTACAGGAGGAGAGGCGATGAGGAGCAGAGCTCTGTGTTTCTGTACAGGGAGGAGAGGTGATGAGGAGCAGAGCTCTGTGTTCTGTACAGGAGGAGAGGCGATGAGGACAGAGCTCTGTGGTTCTGTACAGGGAGGAGAGGCTGATGAGGAGCAGAGCTCTGTGTTTCTGTACAGGGAGGAGAGTGATGAGGAGCAGAGCTCTGTGGTTCTGTACAGGGAGGAGAGGCATGAGGAGCAGAGCTCTGTGGTTCTGTACAGGAGGAGAGGCGATGAGGAGCAGAGCTCTGTGGTTCTGTACAGGGAGGAGAGGCGATGAGGAGCAGAGCTCTGTGGTTCTGTACAGGGAGGAGAGGCGATGAGGAGCAGAGCTCTGTGTTCTGTACAGGGAGGAGAGGCGATGAGGAGCAGAGCTCTGTGTTTCTGTACAGGAGTGAGGCATGAGGAGCAGAGCTCTGTGTTTCTGTACAGGGAGGAGAGCTATGAGGAGCAGAGCTCTGTGTTCTGTACAGGGAGGAGAGGCGATGAGGAGCAGAGCTCTGTGTTCTGTACAGGGAGGAGAGGTGATAGGAGCAGAGCTCTGTGTTCTGTACAGGGAGGAGAGCATGAGGAGCAGAGCTCTGTGTGTTCTGTACAGGGAGGAGAGGCGATGAGGAGCAGAGCTCTGTGGTTCTGTACAGGAGGAGAGTGATGAGGAGCAGAGCTCTGGTTCTGTACAGGGAGAGAGGCGATGAGGAGCAGAGCTCTGTGTTTCTGTACAGGGAGGAGAGGTGATGAGGAGCAGAGCTCTGTGGTTCTGTACAGGAGGAGAGGCATGAGGAGCAGAGCTCTGTGGTTCTGTACAGGAGGAGAGAGCGATGAGGAGCAGAGCTCTGTGGTTCTGTACAGGGAGGAGAGGCGATGAGGAGCAGAGCTCTGTGGTTCTGTACAGGAGGAGAGTGATGAGGAGCAGAGCTCTGTGGTTCTGTACAGGGAGGAGAGGCGATGAGGAGCAGAGCTCTGTGTTTCTGTACAGGGAGGAGAGGCATGAGGAGCAGAGCTCTGTGTGTTCTGTACAGGGAGGAGAGGTGATGAGGATCAGAGCTCTGTGTTCTGTACAGGGAGGAGAGGCGATGAGGAGCAGAGCTCTGTGGTTCTGTACAGGGAGGAGAGGCGATATGAGGACAGAGCTCTGTGGTTCTGTACAGAGGAGAGCGATGAGGAGCAGAGCTCTGTGGTTCTGTACAGGGAGGAGAGGCGATGAGGAGCAGAGCTCTGTGGTTTCTGTACAGGGAGAGAGGCGATGAGGAGCAGAGCTCTGTGGTTCTGTACAGGAGGAGAGGCGATGAGAGCAGAGCTCTGTGGTTCTGTACAGGGAGGAGAGGCGATGAGGAGCAGAGCTCTGTGTTCTGTACAGGGAGGAAGGCGATGAGGAGCAGAGCTCTGTGTTTCTGTACAGGGAGGAGAGGCGATGAGGAGCAGAGCTCTGTGGTTCTGTACAGGGAGGAGAGGCGATGAGGAGCAGAGCTCTGTGGTTTCTGTACAGGGAGGAGAGGCATGAGGAGCAGAGCTCTGTGTTCTGTACAGGGAGGAGAGGCATGAGGAGCAGAGCTCTGTGTTTCTGTACAGGGAGGAGAGGGATGAGGAGCAGAGCTCTGTGGTTTCTGTACAGGGAGGAGAGGCGATGAGGAGCAAGCTCTGTGGTTCTGTACAGGAGGAGAGGCGATGAGGAGCAGAGCTCTGTGGTTCTGTACAGGGAGGAGAGGCGATGAGAGCAGAGCTCTGTGGTTCTGTACAGGGAGGAGAGGCGATGAGGAGCAAGCTCTGTGGTTCTGTACAGGAGGAGAGGCGATGAGGAGCAGAGCTCTGTGGTTCTGTACAGGGAGGAGAGGCGATGAGGAGCAGAGCTCTGTGGTTTCTGTACAGGGGGAGGCGATGAGAGCAGAGCTCTGTGGTCTGTACAGGGAGGAAGCGATGAGGAGCAAGTCTGTGTTCTGTAGGGAGGAGGGATGAGGAGCAGAGCTCTGTGGTTCTGTCAGGAGAGAGGCGAGAGAGCAGAGCTCTGTTTTCTGTACAGGGAGGGCATGAGACAAGCTCTTTCTGTAAGGGAGGAAGATGAACAGCCTGTGTTGCGGGAGGAAGGATGGGACAGCTCTGTTTCTGTAAGAGGAGAATGAGGGCAAGCTCTGTGTTCTTACAGGGAGAGGCATGGGGCGGCTCTTTCTGTACAGGAGGAGAGGCGATGAGAGCAGAGCTCTGTGGTTCTGTACAGGGAGGAAGGCATGAGGAGCAGAGCTCTGTGTTCTGTACAGGGAGGAGGGGAGAGGCAGAGCTCTGGTTTCTGTACAGGAGGAAGGCTGAGGAGCAAGCTCGTGTTCTGTACAGGAGAGAGGCGTGAGGAGCAGAGCTCGTGTTCTGTACAGGAGAGAGGCGATGAGGAGCAAGCTCTGTGTTCTGTACAGGGAGGAGGCGATGAGGAGCAGAGCTCTGTGTTCTGTACAGGGAGAGAGGCGATGAGGAGCAGAGCTCTGTGTTCTGTACAGGAGGAGAGGATGAGGAGCAGAGCTCTGTGTTTCTGTACAGGGAAGAGGCGATGAGGAGCAGAGCTCTGTGTTTCTGTACAGGGAGGAGAGGCGATGAGGAGCAGAGCTCTGTGGTTCTGTACAGGGAGGAGAGGCGATGAGGAGCAGAGCTCTGTGGTTCTGTACAGGGAGGAGAGGCGATGAGGAGCAGAGCTCTGTGGTTCTGTACAGGGAGGAGAGGCGATGAGGAGCAGAGCTCTGTGTTTCTGTACAGGGAGGAGAGGCAATGAGGAGCAGAGTTCTGTGTTTCTGTACAGGGAGGAGCAGCTATGAGGAGCAGAGCTCTGTGTTTCTGTACAGGGAGGAGAGGCGATGAGGAGCAGAGCTCTGTGTTTCTGTACAGGGAGGAGAGGCGATGAGGAGCAGAGCTCTGTGGTTTCTGTACAGGGAGGAGAGGCGATGAGGAGCAGAGCTCTGTGTTTCTGTACAGGGAGGAGAGGCGATGAGGAGCAGAGCTCTGTGTTTCTGTACAGGGAGGAGAGGCGATGAGGAGCAGAGCTCTGTGGTTCTGTACAGGGAGGAGCAGCTATGAGGAGCAGAGCTCTGTGTTTCTGTACAGAGAGGAGAGGCGATGAGGAGCAGAGCTCTGTGGTTCTGTACAGGGAGGAGAGGTGATGAGGAGCAGAGCTCTGTGTTTCTGTACAGGGAGGAGAGGCGATGAGGAGCAGAGCTCTGTGGTTCTGTACAGGGAGGAGAGGCGATGAGGAGCAGAGCTCTGTGGTTCTGTACAGGGAGGAGAGGTGATGAGGAGCAGAGCTCTGTGGTTCTGTACAGGGAGGAGAGGCGATGAGGAGCAGAGCTCTGTGGTTCTGTACAGGGAGGAGAGGCGATGAGGAGCAGAGCTCTGTGGTTCTGTACAGGGAGGAGAGGCGATGAGGAGCAGAGCTCTGTGTTTCTGTACAGGGAGGAGAGGCGATGAGGAGCAGAGCTCTGTGGTTCTGTACAGGGAGGAGAGGCGATGAGGAGCAGAGCTCTGTGTTCTGTACAGGAGGAGAGGCGATGAGGAGCAGAGCTCTGTGGTTCTGTACAGGGAGGAGAGGCGATGAGGAGCAGAGCTCTGTGGTTCTGTACAGGGAGAGAGGTGATGAGGAGCAGAGCTCTGTGTTCTGTACAGGGAGGAGAGGCGATGAGGAGCAGAGCTCTGTGGTTCTGTACAGGGAGGAGAGGCGATGAGGAGCAGAGCTCTGTGTTTCTGTACAGGGAGGAGAGGCGATGAGGAGCAGAGCTCTGTGTTTCTGTACAGGGAGGAGCAGCTATGAGGAGCAGAGCTCTGTGTTTCTGTACAGGGAGGAGAGGCGATGAGGAGCAGAGCTCTGTGGTTCTGTACAGGGAGGAGAGGCGATGAGGAGCAGAGCTCTGTGGTTCTGTACAGGGAGGAGAGGGGATGAGGAGCAGAGCTCTGTGGTTCTGTACAGGGAGGAGAGGCGATGAGGAGCAGAGCTCTGTGGTTCTGTACAGGGAGGAGAGGCATTAACAGACTGGCTGAAGGGGGTTTGGGCAGGAAATGTCTGACCCCCTCTCCAATAGAGCCCTGATCACATTGACCTTGCATGTGGGCGACATGTCTGACACTCAGGGAGCTGTATTTGCACAGCAGTCCAAATCGGATTTAGGTCTGGCCACAGCTGAGTTGCTGTAATTGCTTTTGACTGGATCCTGTCCAATCCAATTGTGCAGTGGTCAGACAAGATCTTAATTTTGCATGCTATGTAAGTACCTCTTTGGCTGTAATATCACAACAGAGCATGGGTTTGGTTTCTCTGTTTGGACTGGTTTTGTGGTAACAGTAGAATAGTGTTTTTCATGTAATGTATTTGACATTGAATTTATTTTAAATATTAGCAAAAATTAGTGTCTGGATTAAAAAAGAGAAACATTCATTGAGAGAACTTCATCAAAGCCCAATTATTTTCACTTAAAAGCGGCTTATAAAACTGTCCGCTTCAGTTATTGAAAGGAGAAAGCGTGAATCCATGTGGTTTATACAATAGATACTGTAGTGTATTGCATTGTGCATAAGATTTTGATGCTTGTGATGGAGATCATACAAAATAATTTGAGAATTGTCTCATTTGAAGTTCTATATTTATTATTTGAAAGTTTGTAACTGTCCATCATCTAAATAGCTATTTTGCTAAAATTAGTTTTGATTTAGTTTTGTAATTTTTGATTTTGTTATTAAGCATGATTAAAAAGTAGATATGTTTACTATAGGGGTGGTTCCCATCATGCTTTATTCTAGTCAAGGTGTGAGTTTTTTCCAAGAGGACATGATTACACTGTGAGGAAGAGCTGCTGGCTCACAGTCCACTGAGCTCACAGACTCTAGGACTATATGGCAGAACCTGCCTCAGGATGAAAGCTTTGTGTACTTCCTGAGCATTCGGTTCTTAATATGCAATGTTTTATTTACTTTTTTCCCCTCCTCTCTTTATTATTGTGTTTTTCCATGGCAATTTGCATGTCTTTTGGTAGGCTTTCCATGTTTTTTCATGTTTAGTTATTTATTTCTGTTTGAAGCGAGTAAAATAAGTCATTCTGTTCTCCATGCTGTTCAGTATAGTATGTGTAATGGATAAAATATGAACTTCATGGCAGAACATCCTACATTTGGGAATTCTACAGACAAAAATACTACCATCCCATACGTAAAAAATGATGTATTTGGTAGAAACGTATGTCATAAACAGATGTTTAATGAGATGTCAGATGAGATGCCGTTATTCCATTGATGCAGATTCCTTTTTGTAGAGCGATGTCGGCGTTAATGTATAGTGGCTGCCGCATAATGCACAGATCACTCTGGCTCCCCAGTGTGTTAATTAGATGGCTGTCCTGTTGGTTGCATTATGGGAACGCAGTGTGCTGCCGTAATGTGCTGCACCACAGTTCTGGGGGATGGTGTGCTGGACAACGTGCTTTTCCAGAAGCAGTCGCAGCCACCTCAGCGGCATCGCCGGATGTCTGTGCAACTCTTATCATTCCTGAATAGACTGGATTCAGGTGTGGTTTTAAATGGCTTGATTGACACATCGCTCGCTCATGGTTTGAACAATGTGGTGGTATTGCTTTCCTCAACTATGTCACTTGTGTAGCCCTTAGTGTTTTATTTGAGATTCTGTATGTTATGTTAATGTCTATAGGCCCAGTGTCTGCTGGCCCACTACATGTAACAGTTAGTGTGCTAGCCTAGCTAGCTATCTTTCATGGGTGGAGAGAGGAAAAGAAACAGAAACAGCTAGCTAACTGTGGATAGCTAGTTAACCAGGCAACTAAATAACTATCTAGCAGTTAAGTGAACTAGAACCAGAACTACTTCTGCTGCAGGAAGGAAATAGAGTAGTACAGTACAAATGGGCTGTTTTATATTTGACAAAAGACACGCATTACAACAGCATATCTGTCCTCCTCACACGATCCACAATTCCACCTCTGGTCCAGATGTATTAAATCCCGTTATCGAATTCACGTTGTGCCAGTGCCAGTTGTGGCCAGCAGTCTAGCAACTGCTGCCTGATCATTTTGTATATATTTATTTTTAAAAATATGAACAGGCAAATTCCCATATATGAAAGACATATTGGGTTATGTTACAAATTCTGGGTACAAAGATGGGTGCAAAGCAGAGAGGGTAACGGATATAGAAGGGACCATGGCTGGGAATCGAATCCCCACAAGCCTGACCTTGAGTAGCCACTTGGCGTACAGTACTTGCGTTGAGTACTATTTCAGCTTATAGCTATAGTAGCATTATCCAAACAAGTTCATGTTTCCTACATTCAAATACAGTGTTGTGATAAAATTTGTGATTTCCTCTATTATTGCATATTTTTCACACTGAATGGTTTCTTTAGACAAAATGCAATATTAGACAGAGGATGGGAATAAACAAAAAACACGTTTTTTTAATTTAATTAAATGAAAAAAGTAATAAAAAAAACTGTATCTCCTATGTGAAAAAGTAATTGCCCCCTTAAACTTACAACAAAACGCTTCCTGTAATTTGCTATCAATCTTTCATATGGCTTTGGGAGAATTTTAGCACACTCTTTTTGCAGAACTATTTTAATTCAGACAAATTGGTAGGTTTCTGAGCATGAACTGTTTCAGGTCCTTCCACAGCATCTCTATTGGGTTCAAGTCAGGTTTTTGACTTGGCCACTCCAAAATAAAAAATTTTTTTTAGACATTCAGATGTGGACTTGCTTTTGTATTTTGGATTATTATAAGATAGATAAGATAAGATATACTTTTATTGAACCCTGTGGGGTAATTTGTCCTCTGCATTTGACCCATCCTAGTTACTTAGGAGCAGTGGGCAGCCACAGTGCAGTGCCCTGGGACCAACTCCAGTTCTGAGGCCAGTGCCTTGGTCAAGGGCACCTGCAGGAGCGCACCTAACATGCATGTTTTTGAGTGTGGGAGGAAACTGGAGTACCCGGAGTAAACCCAAGCGAACACGGGGAGAACATGCAAACTCCACGCAGAGAGGATCCGGTCGGACCCAGATGCATAACCCAATTACGCTTCAGCTTCACCTTCAGCTCACAGGCTGGTGACTGGACATTATTAAGAATTTTCTAGTACAGAGCAGAATTCATGGTTCCTACATTAATGGGAAGTTGTCTAGGTCCCGAGGCAGCAAGGCATCACACTACCACCTCCATTCTTGACTGTTGGTGTGATGTTCTTACTCTGAAGTGCTGTGTTTGTATTTGTATCTGAAACGTTTCCCTTTGTCTAATTACATTTTGTCTGAAACCATTCAGCATGACAAATAAGCAATAATAGAGAAAATCATTGTCCTGTAACTTTGTCATCTGTTGTTTTATCTTGCCATATTAAGGAAATGTGGTTTTATTGTTTGCCCAAAAAATTAAGGAGATATTCAAAATAATGTAAATGAAATTTTTATAAATGTAAAATGAATAACTCTTAACTTTAGTTGATTTGGTCATTTTATTAAGAAACCATCAAAGTTTCATTAAGGAAACATAACTGTGAGCATATGATGCTTGGCATTGATGCATAAAACAGATGGCAATATGGTGTGTTATTACTTTAACAAATGTGTTAAAAAGAACAGATATGGTGTTGTTACAAAAAAGTTAACTTATAGAACTGCTCAACGTTCTGTAAGATGCAAATATGTTTTTGCACCTATAAGTGTGCCGTTGAAAAACAAATTGGCCTGCGTGGGCAAAAGAGAAGCACTGCTTGAAACTTACCAGAGGCTGTTTACCATACAGTTCAGAAGAAAAGGGCAGTGAAATTTAGAAAATAAACAAAAAAAGTTTAATGGTTACAAAGCTGAAGAAACATCACTAGTGAAGATGGCAGACATGCCATCTGCCGAGCTCAGCCTTCCTGGGGCCTGGGGTTGGGCCCCGTACTTAAACAGCTACTTTTCAGGGTTTCACACAATAACTACAATGGCCTTGCTCCTTACAAACAGGAACTTCTGTATCCTCTGACCCCATGAATTTCAGATAAACTGAAAACAGCAGTACATTAAAGCTCCAATTGAGTTATTTCTATCATCCGTAGTTTCTTCCTTATCAGGTTGAAAGGGCACAAGCAAGCCAGAGCTGGGCCAACTGGGTCATGTTTATTGGGAATGAAATTTCGTGAAGTGCATACACCAATATTTTTCCATTTGATTTCCTTTCTGGTGACCTCTTTTTTCCACACTGGTGCAGAATTTTAATAACAAAAGGTGATTCAGTTGTGTAGTAACGCTATCAGTTTCTACTGAAGCCTCTTGTGATTCAGTATTGGTTTTGGCATTGAGGTAGCCAGTACAGTTTCACCTGGAGAATCACTTCGATATTATAATGAGTAGGCATGGTAGTGCTGTGTATTTTAGGTATAAATATTATATAGTGTATTTGCAGCTAGGATATCAAAGGCTTTGGCCTTTAGGCTTCCAACAGTCTGAAGTCAATAACGGTCTACAGATTTGCATTTCTATCTTTCTGTCCACAGTAGGGTCCAGCAATATTGTGATTTTTTCAATATCCATATATTGATGGAAAATATGTAAATAATTGAATATACTCAATATTTTATAGTATAACATGGCTCGTGATTGTACGTACACTGTAAATACACACTTCATGGTTCAGTAACAATTCATTTCTTTATTATTTTACTGTTGTGTTCTCAGCCCTGCTTTTTCAGTCACCTGAAATGTTAAAAACAGTATTGTGATGTAAGATTTGATGATACTGGGGAATCCTGAATCCTAAGAATTAAGCACAATTTATACACTTGAGTCAGAATCATATATTGATTCAGACTTGCTTGCAACTTAAGTCTGTCACATTTTCTGAATATTCTGCCCGAATAACTGAATATGGAGTATTGATGGGACATACAGTGCCCTTTGAATATCCTTAGAGGTGATACACATCCTCATGGTGGCCTTTAAAACGCTGTGGCTCTGTCAGACATAAACTGACAGAGCCACATTGTTTTAATCACATGTACATTACGGTACATGTGATCATTTTATTCTGACCATAGGAATGGAAGAAAAATAATGAGTACCTGCCAATCAGTGTCACTGAGCCAATTGTATGTTGATGTAGCTGAAGTAAAATCCAATCTCTTGGGTAAATTGTCCTAGTTTTTCTTATTTGTTCTAGTGTTTGCGAGTGGGAGGGTTTTGATTTTGCGGTTATAAAAAAAGCTAAAGAAAGGCTGCTAATATTGGGATGAGATGGCTTGGATTCTGTTTTACTGTAAGCATTAAATTAGCTGCATGAGGATTGAAAGAATAAAACCTGAAGATGGACTGCTATTGCTGTATTGGCAATGGCCTTTGGATTGCTCTTTACAGATTTACAGTAAGCCTATAGTTGTAGTATCCTGAGTAACATTAAAGTCATGAAAGTCTGTTTGCTGGCTAGCAAGCACGTGCTAATTAATTGGTTAGTTAGCTCGCTAACTATCTATGGGCAAATAATGTTCCTGATGTGTGTCAATGAAACTAGATTGTATAAGGTTGGGCCTGCAAATAGTACCGTAGTGTTGACTATCATTTGTAATAGATTTTAATTGGAGGATTGTTCTGAAACAATATTTATACTTCATTCAATATATCCAATATTTCATTTCAATATTAGTGTAATTGTCATGTTGTCAATATATCGGTATGTGCTTTGTATCGAAATAAAAAATCAATGTATCGAAATATTGCTGGACCCTAGTCCACAGCATATGGGTCCATCACCTATCCATCTCTCTATGAAAGAGAGAGCTAGGGAGAGAGACATAGGGTGTGTAAACACCTTTGCAGAGAAGAGCTGAAGGTCAGAGCACTGGAAACCATGGCTGTGGTTACCCTCTCTCTTAATTATAATTAATAAAGAAGAATAAACATGGAATTTTGAAGAACTGTATTTTGGTAACTGGTATGGGACTGTGACAGGTATGTGTGAGTGTCATGTGAATTACCTTCTGCCAATAGGAGGAGCTGGTGGTGCACCACATGGCTGTCAAGATTGTGGAGAATGTCTGCACAACGGTGTCCCACCATGCCCAGGGGTTCATCACGGGCGAGATCGGGCCTATGCTGTGGTACCTCTACACTCATTCCACTGTGGATGCGCTTAGGGTCACTGCCATATCGGTGAGCAACGCACGCCTCCTCGCCACCCAGCCCCGCTGACTCCCCAGTGCCACACCGGGCACAGTGCTGTTAAAGGGCCAAAGGGAAATTCCACCTACATCTTTACAAAACATCTAGCAGTGTTGTGCAATTCAGTCCAGGGTTTATTATCTGATGTGTAGTATATTGTACTTTATTGCTTTTTACAATTTTTTGAATTACTATCCTGTCAAGGCTTCTTCTGGATCTGCTCCAGTGTGTTATTTTCCTACATTACCCAGAACTACCTTCCCCCCCATTCGTGAGAAGGGGTGCGGAGTACACAGCCAGCTAGATTGACAATGATATTAGCTGGCGCCATCTCATCCTGTCTGTGACACCAAGCAAACCAAGAGATAAAGTCATAGCTAAAGTGAGAGAGAGGATGCCCCCAGTCCCCCGTCAATTCACGCTGTTGCATTCTGGACTACTGAGGCTGCTAGAATGGTATAAATCAGTATGTCCTCTTGATAAAGGACTGATTTCTCTCAGTAGGAGTACTGCAGATAGTTGATTAGTGGGGATTTAAGGTAAGACCCCTGACTTGTCCCTGAGGGGCTGAAACAAATATTTGATACTTGTATTTGGTGCTATAGCAAGTTCAGGACACACTCTCCTATTGCTATGGCAATATCAGCTTGTCACCTCATGTCTACAGAGCTTGAGATTAGCTGCAGAAAAGTGAGATGCTACAGAAAACAGGAAAATAGGACCTGGGATGTGTTTTGCATCACCAGTATGCAAATTCTAACAATGTCAAAGCAAAACAATTTCAGCAAATGTCCTTGTTTTTTGTCATGCGGTTTAAGAAACTCCCTTTTGCCCTCGCTGTACCGTCTCTGGCGCAGAGCGCTGCCTCGGCTCTGCGTGCCATTCCTGTGAAAGAGCAGCGTTATCGCATGAACGCAGGGACGAGCCTAACTGTGCACCCTGTGCTCTTCGCTCCTGCGTCCTGAAGGCCCTGTGCAGGATCACCCGCCATTCGGCCAGCGCCTTCCAGAGCGTGATGGACAAGGTGGGGCTGCCGGCCGTCCTCAGCAGCCTGGTGTCGGGCATCGGGCGCGTGCAGCAGCTCATGCTCACCATGTTCGCCGCCATGCTGTCGTCCGGCGCGCACCTGCAGCGCCTCGTCCAGGACAAGGTGAGGCCCGCCCGCGTCGTTTCCGTCCAGCGCAGCGTCGGCCCTGCGGGTGTCACTTCATCGAGAGGGTTCTTCTCACCTGGCGCTAAACGCTGTCAGTCATTGGCTGCTCCGTGTTTGCTCTGAACTCCTCTGGCTGTTAATTGGCCATTAGTGATGGTAAGAGGGGGCGGGGGTTAGTGGCTGCAGAGACTAATGTTGTCTCCTCGTTCCTCTTAAGTTCAGGCAAATAATGGAATATAATTTGTTTCTCCATGGAGACCCCAGGGAAGGCAGTTAGAAACTATGACTGAAAAAGAGGAGGAGTGAGAAAATGATGTTTCCGTAGTCTGTCTCTGTGCCTCTAATTAGGAGGGAAAAAAAGTTAGGCCGTTTTCTTCAGGAAAAAAAAGCATGCCTCCCCTTTCCGTGGTTTGCTTCTGTAAGCTGGAATGTACAAATGAAGACGCCATGTCCAAACAGTCCCATTGTTATAATCTGTTCCGTCCTACATAGCGTTTCTTTTTTCCTCTTGCTGCGCAGAGGGGGAGAAATGCACTGCATTGTTTTACAGAAACGCTTTTACACAGGACAGAATTATGAGCAAGACGACTGGCATAATGATGATTGCTTTAAACTTTTGAACATTGTAACCAAATCTCTCTCAATGCGACTGTTTAGCTTGCAAGGTTTTTCTGTGTCATCTTCTCCTCTGTTTATCCCCGCTGGATTTGTGATAGCCAGCCCCAACTCCCAAGAGTCCAGTCATGGTTTGTCAAAACCTGACTTATGGTTTCTTTAATATTCATACTGCTTTCATTATTCTTGTTCTAGCAAAGCTTGGTTGTTGCTATTTTTTGAGCATGCCAGAATGACCCCACTCTACAATTCCCAGGCATAGAAGTGTCAGGATAGCCCATTTGTCAGATTTGACACATTAGTCCTGAATAACACTGTTGTGTTTCACACCCTGTCTGTAATTTTAAAAGCTGCCTTAAAAGTTGTACAAGATTGCCTTCAGTTGAGTCTGTGCATTTTGTGTGGCCTGAATTAATTTTTATATAAAGTTCCCAACTTTAATCTAGAAACTTTTTTTAAGAAATTCAAGAATATGAATACCTCTGCACCAATGACACCATGCTACAGGGGTATTAAATGCTAAACGTTTCTATTTTGGATTCCCTTGACAAATAAAGTCCTGTAAGTCATGTGTTCAGCCATGCATTGTCTGTGCACAGAATTATAAATGGAATGAATCACTGAGCAGCTGAACTAATTAGGCAAGATGGTGCTGTGATCTTAGTGCGAGGCTCAGGAAGCCGCTAATGTAATTACCATTTATGTAAAGGGCTGCCACTTCCGAAATGAATTAATCAAGTTCACAGGCAACAGAGTGACCATTATGTTGGACACGTTTTGCTTTGTAATTCTATGGTGGAAGTTAAGGCTAATGTTGTCGGAAGGTAAGGTTAACAAGTTCCTTTTAATTATCTTCCCGCTGTCCCTCTTTTTCTTTTAACCTGTGCTTATGTGCCTCTCATCTAAAACTATATTCTGAAGGATATTCTTCTTTCATCTCTGGGTTTAAACACATGCACTTTCGGCTATATACAGTTCAATCGACTGGACTCAAGTTTTTTTTGGCCTGAAAACTGTAAAGACTAGAGGATGTGAACCTTATTAAAGAGCAAATGTGCTTGCCCTTTGCAAATAATCTGTTTGCCTGTCCATATTATTACTTGATTTATGCAAATGACTGAAACCTACCATTTGAGACTAAACCTCAAGTGAGTTTTTGGTAAAACCAAAATTTATAAAAATGTCCTTTGATAAAGGCTGAGAATCTGAACTTTAGCTACATGCGAAGTGTTTGATTGCAAATCTAAAATTGTGGAGTATAGAGCCAAATCAAGAAAAAAATATATCTTTGTTTGAAACATTATTGAGGGCACTGTAAATGTTGAATAAAGCAATTATAGGTACTGAGTGCCCATCTGTGTGTCTGTTTTTCTATATATTTAGGGGATATGGTGTTGGATAACATTGGACATCTGTGGAACTATGGCCTAGTACTGGCTCAAGAATTCTGTCGTGCTTTGTGATGCTGCATAATGATATTTATTTTTTAACCAAATACAGGTTTGTTGGTTCATTTGAAACAGCATAAACCTAAAGCAGACTGTCCATTTAATGACCTTGTACTGGCAATTACTAGAATGTTGATACATAATTTAACATCAGTCTCCAAATAACACTGCACTGATAGGACACCCTCAAGATATATTTTATGTACCAGGTTAACTTTGTAGGAGCAAAACAGAAAGCTCTGCATATGGATTAGTCTACATAAAGTTTAAAAGCTGTTTAAAACCCACAGCAGCTGCTGCAATAGGAAAAAATGTATGTCACCAATTTATCTATAAATTGGGCTGGATTCAGCCAAATGCACTTCGAATGCTAAAAGGCTTAAGCAGTTCGTTCAAACCCTCTGGATTAATGTGGTGCTTTATCTCAGTAAAACTTACTTTGTTTGCACTTAATGTGCATCTTAATAATGCGAGATGGAAGAAACCAGTGGAAATATGTTTCCTTGGAGCGATTGACATCATGGATTAATTCTTGTTATGTCAGTTAGCTCAAATTGTAACTGCCCGTTTGTATTTTGTTGTCTGGGCTGCAGATTTCTAGTGTGCTAAAATCTGTTCAGTTCCTGAAAAAGAAAAATATCAAACCGTGGGGAAATAGAATGTTTCTACTTCCGTATGATTATTATTTAAAGCTTTCTTCCTAAAATGGAGTATAAATTAATTATGATGATATTTCTCTGTTATTTTTAAACTTAATTCTGATATTTGAATATATTTTATTAGTTTAATTTAAACAGTGAGGACTGTGAACTATACAGGAAAACAGTTTCTTTGCAAAGGGCAACTTTTCAAAAACTATTATTCTTATGCCCCCAGCTCAGGCGCCACAGTTTTTGTGCCACGCCTTTTCCTTTTTTTTTTTTTTTTTTTGATTGTTTTGTCTTCAAGAGCTTTAGGTGTGTTTGACTGGATCCAAAACAATGTAAGTGTGGCTTGATTGAATTGATTATGCCCTTAAATTGTGTGTTTAAAGTGTGTTTAATTCTAAACCTAGTGTACAGGTCCAGATACAGGTCTGTCATTATCAAAATAGCTTGCTAGCAAGTGTAACTGAGACCACTTAAATAAACTATGAGTTGTAGCAAAGAAATACAAATAAAAGCCTATGTCTTGTTTTGTCTTCATAGATTTAAACATTTGGAAATATTTGTTACAAACAAGAATGGAATTTACTTTGTCCTGGCAATATTTCACGTAAGCAAATGGAATCGTGTGGTTTCACTAACATAAAATAACCTTTATGCTCTTGTGTTAAAAAAAAAAAAAAAAAAAAAAAACTAATACACAGTGTAATTGACACAACAGATTCATGGAGCGTATTATTCCTTATTTCATTCAGGTACTTCTTTATTTATTTATTTTAAATCACCTGGTTTCTAATGCTATGCTATGGAGATATAAACAGAGATCTGAATTTCACATATTGCAGCCCTACCTTTCTGTGGTAGTTCCGAATGACCCAAGAATGGAGAGAACTGAAAAACTACTGGTAATTGGTAATTGAATACCCACGGAAAGCCGTGTGCTTGCATCTTTTGTTCCAGTGAATTAGCTCCTGACTCTTGCCCTTTCTCTGACCGAATGAGGTGAAGATTGAAAGCAGTGGAATGAAAGGATAGTGAGTCAGCAAAGAATTTGGGCCATCACTAGAATAATTTGACTGATGTCTTGGGAAATAGTGAAAAATAGCTTAAGAACAGTGATGTTCTATGGACATGTCTGGGCCAGGCAACAACTTTGTGATCTTCCCTTATTGCTGTCCCCCTGACTTGCGCTGTGACTGGCACCTGCTCTCCAGTAACTGGGCAGCAAGCTTTGACTTTGCCGCTGTGTGATGCTGACTGTCCCTCTACAGGACTTTGTGACCAGGATGATCCGGTCATTGGAGAGTCCATCTTGCATGATTCGAGGAAAAGCCTTCCTGGTTCTGGTCCAAGTTCTGATGAACAACCGTGAGATGCTGCTTCTCTGCTGTAACTCCAGGTACGAAACACAGCATACTTTTGAATAATGTTTCTCCTGTCAACGAAGTACAGTCCACTGTGCCAGGTCTATGCACTGCTTCAAGCCTGTAGCATCTTTTTGATCATAAAGAGTGTTAGTGCTTATGACAGAAGGCATTGAATGTGATATTTCTCTCCCATCTAACTGAACAGGCCATTTTGGGTGGGTGTTGCATATTTTCGTTTTGGGTGGGTGTTTTTGGGTACATTTTTTGTCACATGCTCTACCTTGATAGGTTATCTGATCATCTCCTGCTATAAACATGGCATCCATCCACAGATTAAAAAATACCTGTTTGAGCCAGAGTCAGCTCCAGAATTGTACTGGGCTTCATCTATAGGAAGCGCTGAGTGGAAAAATGAATGGAGCTCACCAGCAATTGGGGGTTCACTTTTGCTGAGATATAATATTGCAGCCTCAAATATAAATTGCAGCCTCCTTTGGAAGACTGTAATGGGCAGTTAGCTGACTGGGAACCAGTAATAGTGCACATGACAGGACTACCAATGACCCTTGACATGTTGCTTACTCTCTGCTTGCGCAGGTAGTTTGCTAATAATGTCATAATGCCACACTCAAACTTAAGATGTGGTTGGGAGTGTTCATGCAAATACTAGATCAAAGATGATTGGATGCGTCTGTTGAAATCCAAAATTTGCGTCCGATTTGGAGTCAGATCGAACTGGCTTGTTTTGTCCAGTGATTTTTTTAAAACTTTTTTTTTTTTTTGGGAGCAAATGTGGTGAAATGTAATGTTGTACAGATTTCATATTTTCCTAGTTTAATTTGGACACATTAGACAATGTAACCAGCCATGCACTTAATAAAATTTGAAACAGAAAATTGGGGGCCTTTGAAGCGTGGCATCTGCCGCAAATGTAAAAGCGCACAGTTCTGTATAAATAGAGCAAGAGTTAAATTAGTTTTCTCAAATGACTGAAGTCAGTGAGCGTAATAGCTTTCTACAATACAGTGCACAGGACCACCAGAGCAAAGAAATCAAATTCAATTTATGTTTTTAATTTAATTTTTTTTTCACCTTTTTATGCCTCAAGATCATTAAACATAAAAGTCCTTTTGGATCTTATGTCCCATATCAAATTGGTAAAGCAGAAATGGGTATTTGATGAGAATGGAGCGAGCAGTCTCCTTCTCACTGGAAGCCCATATGGATGGCTGTTTTTATTGCATTCACTGAAACTGGGCTTAAGGCTGTTTGGACGGGATGAGTTCTACGGGGGGAGGTGGGGTAATGTAATTATTACCAGAGCGCCGCCTGTATTTTAGTCCCATCTGAATCTGCCATGTCAGTAACTTTTACAGACTGTGCACTCCTGTGCCAGTAAAGATTCCGACGTCTTTTACCTGCTGTGAAAGGCCCAGCGTTAAATAACCCCAGGTTATAGCAATCCCATGCAAATTGACATGTCGGTAGTAGGGATGGATGTCGATTAGATTCTGCCGATACAGATGTTAAACTGGTACTTTTAAAATGGTGCTGGTGCCTAAACAGTGCCTAAACTGGTACCTTCTTTAAAGTAAATATGATGACATTAAAGAACATCTTTTTTATTGCGAAGGCAATGAAACTGAAAAATTTGCTTTATTTAATTGTTGAAATTATACTTTATACCTATAATTTATAGCATTTTGCATTTTGACCAAGCTTAACGTTAGCTAAGTGTGGTCTGGAGAGTCAAGATAATAGTCAGCCTTTCATTTGAATGACAGGACCTACAGCATCATGGTTGGATTTTTAGAAGGTCAAAGGGAACACTCATAACCTGAATCACTGCACGCAGCATGGTCCTCTCATGGATTTATGTCCTCTAAGCACTTAGCATGGTCCAGCTGTGCTTACCTTCTACGTCACACCTGAAGACGGTATTCAGTGGTGTGGCCCTCCTATGCATGTGGAAAACCTGCCTTACACAAAGGAACCTTTCAGCCTTGTGACCCAATTCTGACAGCATAAGCAGAAGTGTCTTAAAGGGACAGTTCATGCAATTTTCAAATGTTTTCTCTGAATGGTGCCTTATGGCAGTGTTGGTCTAGTGTCCTGACTGAAGCCCATTGCCATCTCATTTTAAGTTTCTAAAGTGCATAAATCCCTTGTAGCTTCAAAACATGCATACTGGTTAGAAATGTGTGTTCTTGGAAACAGGATGAACTGTGTTAAATACAGCACAACACAAGCAGAGAATGCTTAGTTCACTGGAAAGTTGGATACCTTAATTAAGCCTGTTTCTTTTTTTTTTTTTTTTTTACCTCTGCCTACATACATTTTTCTTTTGTTTTAATTTGCAGATAACAAAATGCACCACCGGTGCTGCTTGCTGGCGGTAATTATGACTAATTATGACAGTATGGTTTCTGTACTGCTCCTCACCTTACTCAGCACTGTTACTGTTAGCTCAGATAAGCCTCACTGTCCTGTGCTGTCCTGCCTCATCCAGCTGTAAACGATGATGCATTTTGACACATATTGCTGTTTATCACTGGGGCTAGTTGTTCATCCAGGGTCTGGAGTAAGTGGATGTCAGAAATGGCTTAATTACCATGCTGTAATTAGGTCACCAGCTGTGCTGGATAGTGGGGCGCACTGCTGAGGCTCTTAGTGGAGAGAAGCAAAAGAATTAAAAAAAAGAATAAAGCAGGGGGAGGACTCATGCCTGGAGGTGTGTTCCATGGAGGTGTCTCTCTTTCTCTCTCTCTTTTTCTGGTACGAAGCTTTGCATTCCCCTGCTACCCCTACAGGTCATTTCCCAGGTCATAAATCGGTAAAATACAGTAGAACCTCAGAGGCATGGACCTCGGTTATAGTCTGGCCAGTCATTGGATCTGGGTTTGGGTCGGGAAGTATAGAATATGCAATTATGCATTTTAAATTATGCCTTTTTATACAGTACATATATTATCACTGATGCAAAGAGTTGAACATTAAACAGAAATGAGGTAGCCTTCTCTTTGATGAAAATGGGTAATACACCTACCCTTTTACAACTGTGTGTTGGGAGCAGGCTTCCAGGAGAAGCATGATGAAACTAAAGCAGCGGTACCTTCTTGCACGAATGAAGACATGCATTTTAATTTGTTGCTCAGCACGTTGATGGATGAACTGATTAATTAACCGTGGTGGATGTAGTTTAAATTGAGCTGTGTAGTCGGAGGCAGTGCGCTCGTTGGCAGACCGCTCTTCCTCTTCACTGATACCATGTTTTTTATGATAGGGCTAGAATCTTCCCCGGCTTGCTTTGAACTCACCGCCCGGGTGCGTTTCCCTTGTTTCTGAAATTGACACGCATGCATTCTTTATTTGTAATATTTTTCCATTTTTTGCTGACGGTTGTCAGCTGACAGCAGGTTATTATTATGCTGTGTCTTTCCGTATAAAGAAATCCACCTTGATGTTTTATTATTGGTTGTTAACTTACAGTATACAAAGATTTGTGTCTTCAGAATGAGACGCTGTTTAAAAAAGCAAGGCTTAATGCAATTAAGCATTCCGATTGATTGTTCAAAAGAAAATTGCTGTATTTTAACTTCCCTTTCAAAGTTAGGAACATTTCCAAACCTCCACATTCCCAAAAGGTTTATATCTGAACATATGGTAATACTAGGCTGTTAATGCGCTTAGTGCCAACACACAGTATTATTTAAAGGATAATTCTGTTTTTTTTATGTGTTATTTATTGAACTTTTTCAGATTTTTTTTTTTTTTTAAGCCTAGGTTTTATTTTTGTATTTATTATCTTTCCTATTGCTTCTGACAGTATTTTATGCAGTGGCTGTATGGTCAAGGTTTTTGGTTCAGTTTTTGTTCTCCTTCTCAGTAGCTGCACACGGCATCTATGGGGCATATCCAGATACAGGTTCAATTTACCTCAGACAGGTCCAGCTTATCTAAACCTTTTATATTTGGAAGTGCAATTGAATGTGAAATTTTATTTTCCAAAGTGAAAAATAAAAATATTTCACTACATACCTTGTTTCTACTTGCAGAATTGACCCTCTGTACTCACGTATGCTGCATGCACAAAACATTTGTTGCTTACACTGGTGTGTGGCTCACCTTTATAAGCAAATGCGGAAAATCCAAATCCAGTTGGATCTCTGAATTTGCATTTTGCATTTGCAGAAATCTTACGTACTTTTGTTTTGTGTTCCATGCTTCTTTTATTTTTTCCATCTTGTATTGATGAATTGAGATTTTCAATGGAACAAATACAGAGTCTGATAAAATAGTCATTTAATTGTCGATAATTTTTATAACGGAAATACTTGAGTGCTGGCAAAATATTGTTTCAGGCATTCATTGTTGTTAAACCGGTACAATAGGTGCTGCAGTAGGAATCTTGTGCTTAGGAAAGTGTGAGGTTGAATAGGTCTGGTCATCACTCCTGTCTCTGCTGTTGAGGTGAACCCTTATTTATGCAGCTGTGTAAGAAAGACGTGCTTTTCCTTCCCTGACTGCTAATGGAAACAAATGGAAAGAACACTCATTTTAAAGAGCAGTATTTTTTAAGACTGGTGTTCTGCCCGAGACCTTAAAGGGCATGGGGGCAGGATTTATAATCCCCGACTCGGGCAGTTAATCTGAGTGAGGCTGTGTATGCGTTCTGCGGTTTGATTTCCACTTAAATGAACAGAGAAACTTCTTGTGTGGAGCTGAGTGGGCACTTTCTGCCATCAGCAGAACACTTGTTAAATTACATACCCCCCCTCACACACACACACAAACACGCGCACACACACACACACACTAACACAAACGCGCACACACACGCAAACACACACACACACGCACGTAGTCTGAGGAGCAGGAAGCTGAAATGTCAGGCTGCCACGCCCATCAATCCCTGTCATTCCTACACCCGAATTCCTGCAGGATTCCAATTATAGCGCAGTGTGGTGAGCGTGAGGGCGCGCGGCGTCCCGCGGACGTGTGAAAGTCATTTACCGCGCCAGCGACTTTCGGCATTCTCTGCTCCGCGGGTTGTTCCCCCCCCTCCCCCCCCGCCCCAAGCCATAACACCGCGGCCGGCCGGCCCCGCAGGGCTCATAATGAGGTAGGAGTCCCCACGCGGGGGAATAAACGGCCTTTTTAACTCACGCCGGCGTCCCTGGCTCTGCTTTTCCGCAGCCCCCCCCCAGGCTGTAATGGCTTCTGAAACGGCCACGGCGGGCCGCGCGCCCCGCTTCCTGTCCCGGGGGGGGGCGCCGATAAACTCTACAAATGGGCCGTGTCTGCAGGATCAAATGAATCATCAGCCATTTCTCACATGTCTGCGGAGTCAGAGCCGCAGGTGTAAATGCCAGAGGACCCGTCCACTTCTGAATGCCACAGTTCCTCCTCGACTTCGCAGCTTTTGCGAGCTCTACTTCCTATAGTGGCCATAAGCACAATTCTCTCTCTCAGTGGTGCTGTAGTGAGGTGCAATAAATATACTGAAATATATAGAAACAGACTATTATGAAGTTGTGTTATAACTGGGATGATATGCAGTAACATAATTATAATGCCATGTATGTAAAGAGCTTTTTCTTTACAAGATGGGGATCTGACTGACTGACTGCTGAGGAGTAGTTCTGACTATATTCATACAGTCAAGCAGTTTTTACCATTTTCCTGCATTGCTTTGTTTTTATAACGCTTAACGTGCTACTGTGTGTAAAGAATATGATCAAGCTTGAACAGCATCTAGCAAAGCAGAACTTTACAAAGGTCATCTAATGTTATGCCAATGGCATTGCCATTTAATATGAAATGAAAAGCTTTGTTTGAAAGCATCGACTCAGATTCGCTTGGAATTCTGGTGAGAAATATTTGAAGTTGAGAATTTGGAGGAAAGAAAGATTCAGAAGGTAATTTTATTTGTCATTTCGGTTTCCTCTTTAACTCAGCCACTCAGGTGAGCTGAGTGTATCACACACCTACAAGCACTTTAGGGGCTGTCTCTTCTATTAGAGGGGAAAGAAATTGCTTTGTGGATACGGGAGAGAACAGTGTCTAGGCCTGAAGTGGAGGGTATTGATGTTTGAAGAGGGGGAAAAAAGCTTTTAGCTTTCTGATTATTATCCAGATGAGGTCATGATTGTCACAGTTAAAATTGATTTAAATGATATGAGTTGTTTTTTGTTTTTTTCCATTTGATCTTTCACAGAACCCAGCCTCTGTTTCCACCCATCGCACCGAATCGGAGTGGCATAAAAGCCCGCTGAGTTCCTGCATTCTTTTGAGCGTTTCTCCTCAAGTGCACAACGCCGCGCTCTGCTACTGGGGCAGAGGGCGTGAGCTGACATGTCTGAGCTCGTGTTTCCCCATGTGTTTCTCCCCCAGCCTCTCTGCCTGTGGTCTCCTCTCAGAGTTTATCCACCCATTTAAACGTAATGAAAGGCCTCGCTTCTGGGTTTACAGTCTTTGATAGCCCCTGTTCTCGGGGGAGAGGGCTTTATGACTCTCTCTTTTTTTGTGTGCTGATGTATGGAGCGCGGCTCTGCCTCGCTCTCCTGCAGCAGCGCAGACCGTGTCAGCGATGCAGGTTTGGACTTCTGCTGCTGACAGATGCAAAATAAAAACCACGGAGCTGCGAAGACTGAGTTTACCCAAGAAAGTGCAGGCAAACCTCCAGATAACTAGGGCAGCATCACTTAGCCGCGCCAGTTCAGTCATTCCTCCAATTATCCGCGTCCGCGTGGCGGAAGAGCGGGGCTTTAAATGCAGCGGGGAGAGGCGGCGGCTGGAAGATAAAGCGCGCGTCAGCACGCCCATTGTTTCATGTGGAGAATGGCTTTTTGTTTTGTTCTCTGTCAGAAGCCCTGGCCTTTTCCCCCTGCAGTTTTATTGCTTATTGTCAGGTCCTCCACAGCTTCCTGGCTGCTGCCTGTGCCTCCGCGTGTCTAATTTGAGAGACAGGTCTCAGCAGAAATATCTGGCTGTTGGAGGGGGGGGGGAGGTGTTGAGGATCCGGCAGCCGATCGCGGGGTGTTGCAGTGCAGTGGCAAACGAGCTAATTAACAGCTCCTCTGATTAAGCGGCGCCTGAAGGCGGGGAGCACAGGAACAGGAGCTCCCCCCTCTCTCCCCTCTCCTCCCGCACCTCCCACCCCGCCCGTCAGCTGCTGCTGCTCCTGCCCCCACCCCCCGCAGACACTCTGCAGGCGCACAGCTAAGACCAGCCCTGACAGCGAGCTCTCAGTCTCTCCTGTGGCTGAACAGCGAAGGCTGCAAAGGTCAGAGTGGCTTTGATAGATGCCTCAGAGGCCCATGCTGAGGTACACGCATTCATCAGCGGGGTAACTGCGCTCTTAATTTCTCCCGTTGTCTCTGCGGTGTTCGCTGTCTCACGCGGCTCCCCTCCCCTCCGCTCTGTGTGCTGATGCATTCACATCGCTGCCGTCCGTTTTGGGTGGCATTTCAGTGAGGGTTTTCATAACGGATTAAATGTGCAAGCACTTCTCACAGCTTCAGTCTCTTAAAATAAAACTGTAGGTTTCACATGTCTCACTTGTGTCCACAGGAACTGTAATGGTAGAGAAGCCTTGATTTGTTTTTAGACATTTACCATAAGCATAAAAAGACATCAAAACTTGTCTCCTGGTGGTTGGCTAGATCAACGTGGGAACCGGTTATGAACTAAATGTTGAACATTGAACTCTAATGGTTTCATTTTTCATTGTTTTAAATTATTCTTCAGAAATGTTTATGCAAAAATAGTTTAGTCGACTTGAGTTTGAATATATTAAAGTTTGATTACACCATACATAACCCAACACATTCAGTGAAAATTGAAAACCAAATCCTCAGCCTTGGTGAAGTGCTAATTTATTAGTTGTTTTAGCTACTTTCCAGTCCTCATGTTGGATGGATGTTTTTGCACAGTCCTTTTTGTTGATCCATTATGTTTTGGTCCTAAACGGTGTTTTTCCATGGCTGAATGCCCACAAACAGGTGAGCTTGAGAGCTCTGACAAATAGGATTCGTTTGACATTCTGCGTTTTCTCTTTCCCTCCATTGTTTTCTGTGCAGATCTCCGATTTACGTCTGCGTGTTTGGATTCAGGCCATGCGTGAGTGTGGGCCGGGGTGAATAATAATGATTTCTTGTCCTGATTGTAGGCTGGTGATGTACATCGAAAGAGACGTCCGAAAGGCCACACCAGGGAGGGAACAACAAAGCAGCAATGAATACCTGTCAAAATGCCTGGATGTCCTCATCCGTCACATTGTGCAGGAGCTGCCGGGCATTCTGGGTAAATCAATCACTCTACAGGAAAACAGTGCGGGGAGTGAATGCGGGGGCCTCAGAGAGTGGCCGTCGATGGCTCGGGCATGCCGTCCCGCCGCCGCTCTTTAATTACCTTTCTGATTGAATTTTAAAGCACCCAGCCAGGTATTGACCTTTCGTGCCTTTCCATTTGTTAATTAGCGGCACGACGAGTCACGTCTCGCCCGGCCCGGCTTTGAAGCGTGCCGGTCTGAGAATGGTGAAGCGGCTGACTATACACTCCCACTCCGTGACCTAGAAGTGCCCGTCTGGCCTCGCTCCCCCGCTCTGGCCGTGTCCACCGGGAGTTCTGTCGGGGCTGGGCCGTTTGCGCTCACGTCCTTGCCGAGCCCTGGTTTGAGCGCCTCAGTAGATTTGACGGTTTATTGGTCGCCGTTCCGTCTGCGCAGGTGACGTTCTGTCTGCGCTGGGGAACATCGCGGGACGCAAGCATCCGTCAACCACTCAAGCTAAGCAGCTCAAGCAGTGCCTGCCAATGATGGGCGTGGTGCTGCATCTTCTCAGCTCACAGGTGAGCCTTCTCCCTGTGTGTGTGTGTGTGTGTGTGTATGTATGTGTGTGTATGCATGTGGAAAAAAAGAATTGACTTCATATTTTGACCGTATTCTTGCCATTGACTTACATTAAAATGGGTGGCTGAAACACCTATACTGGAGCCAACCACACTGGCGCTAGTGAGCAATGTCTCTCAACAAGACAAGGAAGTGAGCTTCAAAAATGCTGCCAGATTTTGGTTTATCCACGTGGAGCCATAGGGCCAGGTAATGAGAATTCTGTCCCCTGATGTGTCACTGAAAGCCGACTCCTAGCACAGTCATTCCTACTGGAGAAGTAGTAGCTGTCATAGGAAAATGGCTTTTTGTGTTAGGAAAAACTTCTCCCCATAAATACCCAGCTAGGTAACTGCCTGTGAAGAAAGGGAAAGTACTTCTCTACATAGTCCGATTACTCAGCCCTGCCATCCCATCTTACTGTAAGTCATGAATGAGGCCTTGCAGCTCCCTCAGAAATATAATGTAAAAAATAAGCAGACCACTTGCCCTTGTACATTCTGCAGTTAATACTGAACGCTGAGTGCTAAACATTATTACATCACTGAGATGGTTTGGGAGTGACTGCAGAAACTTCCTGTTTTTTCTAAAGCAATAAATGACCAACAACAAATTTAGAGAGGGGTATTGAATTTTTTAGTGGATCGTTTATTCGGGATTTTAATTTCTGAAGTTAAATTTATGTACCCTCAGTTTGCAGCATTTACCATTTCATGTTAAATTTATAGTCAAAGGACATACAGTATATTGCTATTGTTTGTTTAAATTGCCCCAATAGCTTAAAAACTCTTGTGTGTAGGTTCTGAATTTACTAACATTGAAACACATTAAAATTGTTTTGATGGAAAACAGTGATATATCTAATGAAATAAATCATAATTGTTCATATACTATATATACTACTAGTTAAGGTCATGTACAATGTAGTAAAATGAAGTTATCTGTTAAAGTAAACATTTAAAATGGCAAGATTGAAATGGCTCACTTTAATCATGAGAGTACAGAAGATCTGGGCTTTTTTCAGATATTGGTTTTTCCCCTCTGCTTCAGGCCAGATTATTGCCATTTGCCGAATGGTGCAAAATTGGATTTAGCACTGACATGCTCAGTTGGGCTGAAATTAATACGAAGGAGTTCTTTGCTCTTGCAAGATGTTTGTCACTGAGCTGTGTGATGAAGCCAGGCTCTTATTCAATAGAATTCTCCACGTTCCAGGGATTTTCATGGACTGTAAACACAGCCGCGCAGGCAAATTGAGTCTTCTCATTTTAAAAGTAATAACTTGTCACTCTGGTATTTCTTTTTTTCTCTGCCTTTTTTATAAGGTTACATTTAGCAGTCCATTAAACAGGGATAAAGTTGTGTCCTATGAAAAATCACTTTCTGAAGTGCTGTCTTTTCCAATTACTTTTCAGAGGCAGATTTTAGATGTCAGACAGCTTGCTGTGGCGTATAAGTGGATTGATGGTGGTTGGTTGCTCTATGATTGTCCACAGTGTCGCGCGCTAACTCTGACCAGGAGAGGGCACTAGCCTTCCCTTCTGCCTGGGGATGATGTATAAAACTATCGAATGTTGACAGCCAGATGTTTTTATTTTTCTGTTTGCTCTGGTAGAAAGCAGACATTGCATGTCAGGGCTCCACCTTCTTGCTGGTACTCTGGCCTGGTAATGTCTTCCGACACCATTGGGCCAGTTAATCAAGCTTTCCATTGGTCTATTTGAAACAATAGATTTAAAAATGTAAACACTAGTTTTAGCTTATCTTCCTGCTACAAATATTGCATTGAGGAATTCACCCTTGAGTAAAGTTCATCTCAGGAAAAAGTGCTTCCAAACATGAACGTGATTGAAGGTGTCATGCGGCTGATATTTCTAAAATTGAACCTTCACTTTGAATGTTCAATTGTTATGTTTGATAATAACCAAGCAAAATGATCAAACATAACAACTGGACATTCAAAACGAAGGTTACATTTTTAATATGAAGGCCAGAAGTCCTCTGTGTTATATATGTATTGTTTGGCTTTAGTAGGCTGGGCTATGATAAACATCCTAAGAAAGGCTGTAAGAACGGCCTTGCCAGATTAGCATATTTAATGCAAAGTACCATCAGGTTTCACTTGCACTCATCTGAGAATTATATCAATTCAACAGGCAGCTACGTACTTCTACAAATGTCAGACAATGTCAGTCATTTTAGACGTCCTACTCAGCAAGGTAATGGCCAGAAATGAACTGTAGGCCATTTGCCAAGACAGGAAAAGGATAGTGTAACACTGTGGAAACAATGTTACCTTGGATTCAAACGGGAGAGAACTTTATTGATCTCAGTGTTCAGAAAGTTTCTACCTTACTAGTTATATTAACAAGTTAGTTTGAATCCCTAGCTGCTTATCAAGACAGGAAGCAAATAATTATTTTCATCGACTTGAACCACAGACATTTGTTGGCTAAAGTGAACTTTTATTTTGTCTCAATTAAATATCCAGTTAATGGGCGCTCCTAATGAAATAGAAGTGTGTGATTCAGTTGTTTTTACCCTGCAGTGGATTGGACCTGCCAGACATTAAACTGGAGTTGTGCAAGGTGATATTACTGAAATGAAAAAAATGCATGAAGTACAAGTTCAGTTGACTGTACTTATTCAGCATCCTCACGTATGAATAGTTATTATACTGTGGGCACTGAATCTGCTCTGAGCGTAGCTGCTTTGCATGCTCCCCTTTAACCACCATTAGAATTGGCTATAACGCTCTTGGCCTGTGATTATAATATTTGAGATATAATACAGGCAGATTGAGCTGTATGTCAGGCCCTGCATGTGTCCCCTGTCTTTCATTTACTGATGTGAGATCAGTTATCTCTGACCGGGAAGGGAAGGGAAGGTGTGAAACGGCAAGTCATACTGACAGGTTACTCATGTGAGGCCATCTTCTTTAGAAATGATACAGTCGAGCACAAAATACTGTAGGACACTAAACATGCTCCCTTTCAGCAGGGCACATCAGCTGCTTGTTGCAGGAGTGCTGACGAGGCTTAGAGGTAGACGTCTGAGCGCGAGCAGACAGGTGCACGTGCAGGTGTGCGCCAGAGGTTACGTGTTTGCACTGAACCTTAACGAGGGGCGAGCCCAGGAGGGCGGGGGGAGGGGGGAGGGGGGATACCAGGTGAAGAAAGCGTGGCGCTCTGCGTGTGAGAGGGAGAGGAGGACTGTGAGCGGGGAAAGTACAGTACAGCGCATAAACAGCGTGGGCTGTGTCTGACACAGAGGAGGGAGCGGAGAGGCGTTAGTTCTCCCTCCTGAGCCGCGTGTGCATTTATCACTGCGGGACGCGGAGAGGGATGAGGAATCGGCAGCGCCGGGGGCTGACAGCCCCGGCTGTATAAACTCCGCTAACAGCAGCGCGGCGCGCGGGGAAAGTGCTCAGCTGTAGCTGTAAGCTCCTCCATCAGCAGCACAGAGAGTGTGAGCTGTACAGACTGTCCCGTAGCAGCTGCGCAGTCCCCGGTGAGCGCGCGTGGCTCTCTTCACTGCGGGGAAGGTTTCCAGCGAGCGAAAGAGCGTCGGGGCGGCGCTCAGATTTAACGCTCCCTCTCTGTCCTTCCACAGATATTCCGCCCGCAGATTGTGACCGAGGAGTTCCTCGTCAAATTTGGGGCGCTTCTGGTGAGACACTGTAATGACGAAAATGACCAATGTCCTTCAATATGCAGAATTTCAAACGGTGTCATGGTAACTGAGGTTTCTATCCATTGAGTCTTGATTTTATTTGTTTCCAGCACCACGTCACATCCATAGATTCTTCTGGGACCAGCTTGGAGAGAGCTGTAGGTCAGTATCCCTAATGACGCCTGGGCCTGGCTTGGTGTTTTTGCGCGTGGGCCCTTCTCTCGCTGGGGCAGCTGCCTGATGCTCCGCATGCTTTGCTTTCTCCAGGGCAGCCCGCCGCCGAGGAGCTGATCAGAAGCACGCTGTCGGCCGTGGAGGCCATTACCCAGCATCCCTCTGTGATAACCCCTCATCAGTCCGCTGTAAGTCCGAGTGAATATGCGGTGTGGACTCTAGACATGGTCATGAGGAAATGCTTGGTTTGCTAATTTATTTATCTATTTACTTTTTTCAAATATATGGGACATTCTATAGGACATTCTATAAAGTAACGTGTGCGGAGCCTCTGGCCCTTGACATAGGAGTGTTTTTTATTATTAATATTTGATAAATTGAGATATTTTGAGGAGCTAGTTCAAATGAGAGGTCCATGAAAAAGTGGTGTTTCATATTAATGCATCATGGTGTGGTGCAATGCTTATGCAGCTAGTGTACGACTAACCATGCTTTCTGTGATGAACTGCTAGAACTGCCACACACTGTACTGCTAAAAGAACAAGAGCATCTGTTTATCAAGGGCAGACAAATGCCGGAGGAAAATTTGGACAGGCAGCGTTCTGATGATCCAAAGGCTGTTTAATTCTAACAGGATACTTACGGAAATATTTTTTTTCTCTTGTTGCCAAAAACTTTGGCAGTGATCGACACCCTTTCACTGGATGTCTCCCTGCCCTTGGGCTGCTTGTAACCAGGGCAGCGCCGAGTATGGGGGGTGCAGTTTCACAAAGCGAAAGCGCTAGTAGGGACTGTAAATACATTCAGAAGCAGTGGAACTGTGTCAGGGCCAGTCAGCCCGAGTTTGGAGTGACAGTGAAGGGAAATGGGAGAAGACTCTTCTGTTACAGCACGCCACAAGTGATTACGATCCACCGGGCATGTAACTGGCTGCACTTCCACACACACACACGCACACACACGCACACACACACACACACACTGTCTGAGAAGCAGCCAGTGCGTCTGAAACGAGGCTGTCATTTTTACACCACGCATCATGTACTGCATGCATGTGCATGTGTGAATGTTTAAGTGTGTGCTTGCGTGAGCGCGTGAAGCTGTTTAATTTTATTCCTCAGTGCCGTGAACAACCTCATCCGTTGCACTTTACAGAGCACTGACACGCAGTACACATCCCGCGGTGTCTTTCCGTTATTTATTTTAGGGAAATTGACGTAAATTGCTTTGCTCAAGAGTATAACAGCAGTGTTTTTAACTCCTTGTGATTAGTGCACAAAATGTCTTCTCACACCACGGACTCAGGAAACAGAAGCCTGGCGCACTCCCTGCCATGAACGATAGCTGGGTGAAAAATGACTGCTTTGCTCTACCCTGTATATGAGTGGCACAGTCTATTCCAGGCACAAAAGTTCCTCATCCCACAAGCACTCGGAGAGGACACTCTGAATTTATATTTGAAAATATACAGCAATGTCATTCGAGGTTTTATAATGCTGTATATTTCTTTTTGTGATATTTAGTTTTTTTACTGTCAGAACTCTATATATATGGATATCAGACAGAAACGGACACTTTTATCTGTGTAATAGATGTGATGTGATGGACAGCCCTGTGTTTTATGTCATTCTGAAGTAGCTTTCTTCATCTCCAGCTGTGCCTCTGCAGCTTTTCGATAAGTCTCATTCCCCGCCTGTAACTTTAAATCTCATTGTCAGGGTTCTCAGGACAGTTCAAGAGGCATGAATTTTGATGACAATCAACGTGACATCATATTGTGTCAGATACTGAATGTCTCCTGTGCTAGCCTTAAAGTCAGATCTTGAGAAGTCACTTTTTCTGTATCATTTATTTTGAGAGTCTAATGTGGAAATCCTCTCAATGTATTTCTAAATATCTACATCACTCTTTTCTCCAAGTCTCCATCTTGTTTTCTCAGTGGTGCTGAATGATAGAGGAAATCGTGCGTCCTAATTTCAGTGTCATCACGCTCCTCAAAAATTGTTCAGCTCCTTTTTTAAAATCACGGGGTCTTCATCCGCACCGTGAATGCCTTTGTGTGCACGGGGTGACAGCTGCTGATACGTTTTTGACGCTGGCTTTAACGAAACCGTCGAAAACAATGACACGGATCAGGGGAGGCCGTGTTTACCGGTGGAGGCGTACAGGACGCGCCTCAGACGCGCTGAGAACACAGCGCCGTGGGGCCCGGCCTGTTCAGCGTTATTATTAGCGCCCGCGTTTGTTTTGTGGGATGAAGGGGCTGTGACTGACGGTGAAGCGACGCCCTTACGGCTGCGCCACCGTTCTCCCCGACAGCGCCGGGAGATTATCTCCACTACCAGTGCCGTGTTTCGCACCGACGTCATTGTGTAAGATCGGCCACGGCAAAAGAAACGCGTCTTTTGTATGAAATCAAGTGCTTTACTGAAGCCTGTATCAGACCGTGAGAGCCCTCGACGGACGTCATCACCACGGGCTTCGTATGTAAACTCCGTCTCTGCTTTCAAACGTGTCCACATCCGGTCCGGCGGCGTGGAATAGTTTTCGTCGTTTCCGTGGACACAATAAGCTCAATTGCAATGATAAAACGAGCGAGCATGAGGGCTTTTATTGTAGGTGACTGCCATTGATCAAAGGGGCAGTGGTAGAATGATGTTTACATGGAAATTGCTGCTTGCTATTCAGTGCCTTTTCATTTTTGCTCCCAGCTGTTGTAGATCACATGGGTAGTAAATAAAATTTCATATGTGTCTATGAAAAACATCCTGTCCCTAAGGTGATGAATATGAATTGAAATGGTAAAGGAGTAAAATGGGCAAATGATTGTGTGTCCTAGTGAATTTATTTTCCCATTGAAAGGCTCTTTTCTTTTGCTCTAAAGGTTGTGGACTCCATCCTGCCTCCTTTGACTTCACTGGCATTCAGTAAAAATGGTGAGGAAGCTACAATGTATTTATTCTCTAGCGTCCGACCTTTCACCTGTTTACACATCATTTCTGAAAAATAGTGTGTCATATGACCTTTGTGGTGTCAAGTGTGTGCAGTAGAGTCCGAAGTCCGAAGTCCGAAGTCCGAAGTCCGAAGTCCGAAGTCCGAAGTCCGAAGTCCGAAGTCCGAAGTCCGAAGTCCGAAGTCCGAAGTCCGAAGTCCGAAGTCCGAAGTCCGAAGTCCGAAGTCCGAAGTCCGAAGTCCTAAGTCCTAAGTCCTAGTCTAAGTCCAAGTCCTAAGTCCTAAGTCCTAAGTCCTAAGTCCTAAGTCCTAAGTCCTAAGTCCTAAGTCCTAAGTCCTAAGTCCTAGTCCTAAGTGTCCTAAGTCCTAAGTCCTAAGTCCTAAGTCCTAAGTCCTAAGTCTAAGTCCTAAGTCCTAAGTCCTAAGTCCTAAGTCCTAAGTCCTAAGTCCTAAGTCCTAAGTCCTAAGTCCTAAGTCCTAAGTCCTAAGTCTAAGTCCTAAGTCCTAAGTCCTAAGTCCTAAGTCCTAAGTCCTAAGTCCTAAGTCCTAGTCCTAAGTCCTAAGTCCTAAGTCCTAAGTCCTAAGTCCTAAGTCCTAAGTCCTAAGTCCTAAGTCCTAAGTCCTAAGTCCTAAGTCCTAAGTCCTAAGTCCTAAGTCCTAAGTCCTAAGTCCTAAGTCCTAAGTCCTAAGTCCTAAGTCCTAAGTCCTAAGTCCTAAGTCCTAAGTCCTAAGTCCTAAGTAAGTCCCTCAAAGCTCCTCTGCAATTTCCTTCCAACCTAAAGCAAGGATCTGATCAACTGGTCTCTCAACGCAATTGATAGTATTTTCTCGACGAGAAGAACGGGTCAGGGAGAGCCCTCTTGCCCTGACGGAACGTTTGCAGCCGGATACACGATGGTCTCCTGGAACGAGTGGAGGGTCGTGTGCCTGTCGATCCTTTCCGTTGAGGATGTTGAAGACGTTTACTTGATTGGAATTATGATAACAGGCTTTCTGCTGTTTGGAGCTGGCAGCATCCTGATTTATCGCAAAATGCCGAAGGCGTTGGCAGCACTAATTGGGAAGCTGCCCGCCATTGAGGGAATGGGCAGGGCTGTCAACACTCAGACTCAAGCGATTTGTGAGCTCAATCGCAAACTGGATGCGATTGGATCGCAAATTCGCATGACGGATACCAACTTGGAGAAGTTGTCGGTTCGGCTCACTGAAATGGGCCACTAATTCAGATGATTGGAACAACGCTGAGAGAACCACAGGACTAAAGGTAGACGAAAAATGCAGAAGCCTGCCTGAACCCAAAACAATCCTTATCCTCATTGGCTCCCCCACATCGGCCTTGGAAGGCTGATACCTCTCCACTCTCCTGGATTGTTATGCAGACAGATGCTCGGCCCTACCCCCACCTCCCTGCTCCTATGGAACTTTGTCTCTGGATCAGGACTCTTCGAGGTCATCTCCACGGCAACGGCCGTGTCCTCGTCATCAGTATCAGACGGCAGAGACAATGTTGAGACTGTGGTGGAGATGAAGTCCATGGACTTACACACACACGCACATGAAGATAACACACACACCACCTCCTACTCAACGCCTTCTTGGCTCCCACCCCCCCTCCCTCCCCCGTTACAGTGCAGTTTGCTGAGGGTTGATGCGATGCGCCTGAGCGGCTGCGCGCTCCCCCCAGTGTCTGTGCTGCGACACTTCCCCTCCCCGACACCCTACCCCCTACCACATGTGCAAGTCTTCGAGTTTTTGTTGTAATGTTTGTAATGTTTTTATGATGTTGCTATGTGCTGAGGTTTTTCTTCGTTTCAATGAAACGAGTGCCCTCTCGTTTCATTGAAAGGACTGTTTTTTTTCCTCCTCCTTCCTCCTGTTCTCTCATTTTTCATCTAATACGTTGGCGCCGCAGATGGCTGCCTCGGTGTGTTGACCAAAGCAAATTCCTCGTATGTGTAAATGTACTTGGCAATAAATTCGATTCTGAGACGGGCTGAGGGGTGTGTTACTCTGCTCTCTGTGCTGCAGTAGAGATGCTGAGGTGTTACTCTGTTTTCTGTACTGCAGTAGAGAGGCTGAGGTGTTATTCTGTTCTCTGTGCTGTAGTAGATGCTGAGGTGTAACTGTTCTCTGTGCTGCAGTAGATGCTGAGGTGTTACTCTGTTCTCTGTGCTGCAGTAGAGATGCTGAGGTGTAACTCTGTTCTATGTGCTGCAGTAGATGCTGAGGTGTAACTTGTTCTCTGTGCTGCAGTAGATGCTGAGGTGTAACTCTGTTCTCTGTGCTGCAGTAGATGCTGAGGTGTAACCCTGTTCTCTGTGCTGCAGTAGAGATGCTGAGGTGTAACTCTGTTCTCTGTGCTGCAGTAGATGCTGAGGTGTAACTTGTTCTCTGTGCTGCAGTAGATGCTGAGGTGTAACTCTGTTCTCTGTGCTGCAGTAGATGCTGAGGTGTAACTCTGTTCTCTGTGCTGCAGTAGAGAGGGGCTGAGGTGTTACTCTGTTCTCTGTGCTGCAGTAGAGAGGGGCTGAGGTGTTACTCTGTTCTCTGTGCTGCAGTAGAGATGCTGAGGTGTGTGTTACTCTGTTTTCTGTACTGCAGTAGAGAGGCTGAGGTGTTATTCTGTTCTCTGTGCTGCAGTAGATGCTGAGGTGTAACTCTGTTCTCTGTGCTGCAGTAGATGCTGAGGTGTAACTCTGTTCTCTGTGCTGCAGTAGATGCTGAGGTGTAACTCTGTTCTCTGTGCTGCAGTAGATGCTGAGGTGTAACTCTGTTCTCTGTGCTGCAGTAGATGCTGAGGTGTAACTCTTCTCTGTGCTGCAGTAGAGATGCTGAGGTGTAACTTGTTCTCTGTGCTGCAGTAGATGCTGAGGTGTAACCCTGTTCTCTGTGCTGCAGTAGATGCTGAGGTGTAACTCTGTTCTCTGTGCTGCAGTAGATGCTAAGGTGTAACTCTGTTCTCTGTGCTGCAGTAGATGCTGAGGTGTAACTCTGTTCTCTGTGCTGCAGTAGATGCTGAGGTGTAACTCTGTTCTCTGTGCTGCATTAGATGCTGCGGTGTTACTCTGTTCTCTGTGCTGCAGTAGAGATGCTGAGGTGTAACTCTGTTCTATGTGCTGCAGTAGATGCTGAGGTGTAACTTGTTCTCTGTGCTGCAGTAGATGCTGAGGTGTAACTCTGTTCTCTGCTGCAGTAGAGAGGGGCTGAGGTGTAACTCTGTTCTCTGTGCTGCAGTAGAGATGCTGAGGTGTAACTCTGTTCTCTGTGCTGCAGTAGATGCTGAGGTGTAACTTGTTCTCTGTGCTGCAGTAGATGCTGAGGTGTAACTGTTCTCTGTGCTGCAGTAGATGCTGAGGTGTTACTCTGTTCTCTGTGCTGCAGTAGAGATGCTGAGGTGTGTGTTACTCTGTTTTCTGTACTGCAGTAGAGAGGCTGAGGTGTTATTCTGTTCTCTGTGCTGTAGTAGATGCTGAGGTGTAACTGTTCTCTGTGCTGCAGTAGATGCTGAGGTGTTACTCTGTTTTCTGTGCTGCAGTAGATGCTGAGGTGTAACTCTGTTTTCTGTGCTGCAGTAGATGCTGAGGTGTTACTCTGTTCTCTGTGCTGCAGTAGATGCTGAGGTGTAACTCTGTTCTCTGTGCTGCAGTAGATGCTGAGGTGTAACTCTGTTCTCTGTGCTGCAGTAGATGCTGAGGTGTTACTTGTTCTCTGTGCTGCAGTAGATGCTGAGGTGTAACTCTGTTCTCTGTGCTGCAGTAGATGCTGAGGTGTTACTTGTTCTCTGTGCTGCAGTAGATGCTGAGGTGTAACCCTGTTCTCTGTGCTGCAGTAGATGCTGAGGTGTAACTCTGTTCTCTGTGCTGCAGTAGAGATTCTGAGGTGTAACTCTGTTCTCTGTGCTGTAGTAGATGCTGAGGTGTAACTGTTCTCTGTGCTGCAGTAGATGCTGAGGTGTTACTCTGTTTTCTGTGCTGCAGTAGATGCTGAGGTGTAACTCTGTTTTCTGTGCTGCAGTAGATGCTGAGGTGTAACTGTTCTCTGTGCTGCAGTAGATGCTGAGGTGTTACTCTGTTTTCTGTGCTGCAGTAGATGCTGAGGTGTAACCCTGTTTTCTGTGCTGCAGTAGATGCTGAGGTGTTACTCTGTTCTCTGTGCTGCAGTAGATGCTGAGGTGTAACTCTGTTCTCTGTGCTGCAGTAGATGCTGAGGTGTAACTCTGTTCTCTGTGCTGCAGTAGATGCTGAGGTGTTACTTGTTCTCTGTGCTGCAGTAGATGCTGAGGTGTAACTCTGTTCTCTGTGCTGCAGTAGATGCTGAGGTGTTACTTGTTCTCTGTGCTGCAGTAGATGCTGAGGTGTTACTTGTTCTCTGTGCTGCAGTAGATGCTGAGGTGTAACTCTGTTCTCTGTGCTGCAGTAGATGCTGAGGTGTTACTTGTTCTCTGTGCTGCAGTAGATGCTGAGGTGTAACTCTGTTCTCTGTGCTGCAGTAGATGCTGAGGTGTTACTTGTTCTCTGTGCTGCAGTAGATGCTGAGGTGTTACTTGTTCTCTGTGCTGCAGTAGATGCTGAGGTGTAACTCTGTTCTCTGTGCTGCAGTAGATGCTGAGGTGTTACTTGTTCTCTGTGCTGCAGTAGATGCTGAGGTGTAACTCTGTTCTCTGTGCTGCAGTAGATGCTGAGGTGTTACTTGTTCTCTGTGCTGCAGTAGATGCTGAGGTGTAACTCTGTTCTCTGTGCTGCAGTGGAATGGCGGATCCTCAGCCTGCGGGTGCTCTCTGAAATCACTCTGCTGTTGCTCAGCCAGGAGACTGCGCAGGAGGGCCGGGCCTGCGCCTCAAACAGACTGCTGTCACTCATCACTGAGGCCCTGCTTCCACAGTGAGCCCTCTCTCCCTCTCTCATTCTCTCTCTGTCTCCCTCTCCCACACTTTTTCTTTCTTTGCTTCTGTATCCAACTTTCCCTTCCTCTCCTCTTATTTAATATTTCATTTTTCATGTGTTATTTCATGGATCTGACCTTCCATACAAATTAAAAAACACCAGAACAACAGAACAACAAACCTACCTGATACAGTAGCTAATAGTGATGTCCCACAGTTCCCTGACATCAGGTTGTGCATTTGTATGTGTGATTCAATGGATTTCAGAACTCAAAGCATCAAAGTTGTATTATCTGATATAAAGACATGTTATATAATAACAAACAGTCTATAATTGGTACATCAAGTCATGGACAAATTAACTCTTATTCCTTCACTGTGGGCTGAAGTTTTATCTTCAAGATTTATCTTCTCCGTTATTATCTGTAAGGTTTATCTTCTCCATTTTTAGCTAAATGCTGAAAGCAGTGTAAATGGTTTCTCCTTCGTAGGGTTTAGTTCTTTGTTTTCTTCTTCCACAGATATGAGTCTCTCCTTCTTGAACCCGATCCAGTCCCAGTCTACGCTCTGAAGCTCCTTGTGTCTCTCACCGAGCATGACTCACCTGTCAGCAAGTAAGCCTCCCGCCATTTTGGATGCAGCTACACTCTCACTTGACCACTGACATTTATGGCACCCTGTCTTCTGGTTTTGCGTGACTGTTTCCCGCTAAGTTTTTAGCAGAGCAGACACTGTCATTACTTAGCATTACTGAGGAAAGCCAAACTTCAGACATTGGCTGGCAATAGATTAATACATTGTTGTTCATTTTTATATTATTTAGTGTAGTTTTGGAGTTAATGAGCTGTGAGCTTGTAAACTGAAGCTCGCAGCTCCAATCTTGCCAGTCGGTTTGTACACTTGTTGTACCATTAAGCAAGAAATGCCCTGAGTGATTTCAGCAAATAATATTGAGCGGTGTGAAGAAATATTTTGCCTTCGTAAGGCATGCGGAACAAGGTTGGCTGTGAAGCCAATAAGGAGTAATAGGTCATAGCAAAACCCGGTGGAAGCTGTTTTGTCGCTTGTGATTGGCAGCTATGGGAAATCCTGAAATCGAACCCTCAGTATGAAACCAGAAGTTGAGAATGGTTTGATGGTGTTGCAGGCCAGGCTGGCTCCTGTCAAGCGCAGCTGATGAATACTGTTGCTGACGAGTTAAATTATTTACAGTGAATGGCTCCATTACCACGGGAGCTGTTTAATGTATGACTCCTCCAGGCGCTGTGCTGCTGGAGATGGGCTTAAGCAGGGCTTCTCCTTGGGATGGACATGCATTAGAGATTCAGGGCCAGTAAAGATGTGTTTACACTTAACAACTTATATCCTACTGGCGCTATAGGGCAAATCAGGAGCAGGTCCTGTTTAGGATTCATCACAAGATCTTAGGTTTCTGAGGCGATTTTATTTTTTCCCAGCTCAGTAAGGAGTTGCATTGGTTTATCCAGGAATCAGGGTCTTGGGTAAAAATGTTATTTAGTTGTGCATTATGGACAAAACGGCCACAGTATGAAACTGTTAAGTAACTTTTTAAATCAGATTAGTTGTAAGATATATATAAGCTTAAAACTGAGGAACAGTTAATGCTTGTTTAAAATAAATATTTCGGGTAATGTAGGCCAGGAACTCCCGTAAGAATTTGTTCTTGCTTCCTGAGTTACAGTCCCCCCAGACAGTAAATCCCAGTGGTCCATAGAAAGAGTAGAAATTTGCCTCTGCAGCCCCCAATGTTGCACTGAGCTGGTAATGACTGGTCCTCTTTGGCTGTACCTGAGGTACTGCATTTGGGAATGGGGGCAGGTTGGGGCAGGCCATAGGTGATAGAGGAGAGGAGCGCAGGGAAAGCCCCAGTGAGGGGTGATGTATGCCACTGGTCTGGCCATCACATGCTAAAGAACAGGCTCCCTGGGAGAAGCTCTGCAAGCAGAGCCTCTGACGTATGCTAGTGCTTACCTGAGCCTTCCAAGCACAGGGCTCCACAATGCTTGTGCACTGAAGGCAAAATGCCCTTTCTCTGACTGAATTTGAGAGACTGAAATTAAGACAAAAAACCTAAAAGCTGACAAAATTATATTATCCCAAAGATCATCCCCAACTCACCCAAATGTATTTATTTGCTATAGTATAAAGAATAGTGTCTTTTCTCCATTACACAGGTGTTTTCTTCTTCACTTGTTTCTCCAATTCAGAACAAGGTGGGGAAAAACTTTCAGAAAAGTTACCTTTTCAGTCTAATCACCATTTAGAGGAGGCAGGCTGAATGCCAAACAGTACTTTTCTTTGATAATGTGGTACATGTTTTAAACTATTAGCAGATACACTAGTATACTATGCTGGGCAACCTATGATTGAAGTGGTGGCAGTGTATTCGGTGAAAAAAGAAACCACTAAGCGTGCAAGATTTTAGGTATTTCATTGCTGAAAGGCCGATCATCAGAATGATCATTCTTTTCAATAACCATCAATTATGTAAAGAATTTGCAAGAAATGTATGCACTTAAACAAAAGCCTGATGAAATAGGCTTGAAAATGCATGTTCTGGAATACTTCCCCTCTTATTTCTTCTTTTCCAGCCCATTTAATCGGTAATAAAAAATGCAATTAGAGGTGTGGTTAGCTGTATAGCTGACCGTAGTCCTTTTTTTTTTAACCCCCATTGCCGTCTCTTTTGGTCCTGTGGTGTCTGCTGTGCTGAGCTGTTAAAATTGATGTCAGCAGTCTGAAACACTTGTCTTTCGATGGCCTTTCCCTTGACCGAATAAGCGTTGCCATTACAATGAAAAATGAAATTGCATTTTCTTCGGCTTGATAAGGTCCTGGAAGAAGTGCAGACTCCTCTTGATAGGTTCTTGCCTAAATTAGATTTCAAATTGGAACATTAGCCCACCGCATGCCGGTATTTTTGAACATTATGGCTTTCATTAGGAGCCGAAGCCACGCGATTATCTAAACCTTTAGCCACAGTCTTCCCCGCGCGTTCATGCCTAAGAGGGAGCAGGGAGCTATTTGCCTTCTGGGCAAAGGCGTCAGATGGATTAGCTGAACCCAAACTGCTCTTTAGTACTCCCGGCCAACAACCAGCCAGCTGCAAACAGCAGCAGATCTCAGAAGCGCCGTTGACTACTGATCCAAAAAGGAACTTTGAAATGATGAATTAATGACATAATGCGACTCTCACCCCAGATTATCACATACACTCCACTTTGTCTGATTGAACTGAAGCCAAAGTTCAGTAGTAGACTCTGGTTTGTTCGTTTACATGGTGAGTACCAGAGAAAGGAGTGAGTGATATTCTTTTTGGCACAGGCACGTTGGAGCTGAGCCGGGCCTGTGCTGGCGCCTGTGCTGGAGCTCTTGCTTTTCTTCAGATTTGTACTGGGCTGCCCAGAGCCGGTTTCAGTCCTGTTGCCGGGAAGATTATAATTGAGCTGAGAGCTAGCAGTTACATCACCAACGGTCACTTTAGAATTATTCCACAAGGACGTGCCAGTAAACCACGGAAGAGATTAATGCAGGCAGCTCAATCAACAAGCGCATAAAATGAAACTGCTTAGCTAACAGTACAATGACAAAGAGAAGACATAGAAACAGACCCCTTGTCAATTATTAAAAATCTATAAATTTTGAACTGAGCTGATAATATTTTTTTTTGCAATATATCTACATACTTTTAGCTACACAATATGAATATTGAACACAAAGCAAGGTGTACATATATAGCAGTAAAAACCCATGAAGGAAAAAGCAACGCTACCATCAGAAATAAAACTGGGTCCTCGAAGCTTGTCGTTAGTCCATATAAAAATGCAGTGGTACCCAGAATGCATTTCAGTGTTGACATGACCATATTTAGTGTGCCCTGGGGTGCTGGAGGCCAGCGGAGCTCAATCCGAAAGCGATTGGAGCTGTGCCCTCCAGCTCAGATCAGCTCATGTAATATTGATGGAGAGCGTCAGGCACGTGGCCCGTTCGGCCTCTTCCTCTCTGCCGGATCTGACAGGCTTGTCCCCCCTGTGCCCACAGGAGACAGCATTAGGGCGATCAGTCAGCGGGGCATCTGGAAGGTTCCGCCTAGTCTGGGTTTCAGCAGTCATCAAGAGCCAGGCAAGCTGGCTGCGCTCCCGTGTTTGCCCGCCCGTCCCCTGCCAGCTGTGATGCAGGATGCCAGGCCGCTTTAGTGCCGCTGATGATGTCACGCAGGTGGTGCTCTGCTGAGGGGGAAGGTGAGGGGCTGCTGTGGGCTTTGCTGTGGAGAGAAGGGTGAACGAGCCTGCGGGCGGGACAGATCAGCACGTTCTGCTGCGTGACGTGTGTCACCAGTAGCATTACTGCAACGCTGGATGGCTAAGTGCCGTCCGACCCGCATTAGAGAGCGCATCCGGCGGAGGAAGAGGATGACGAGGAAGGTGGAGTCAAGCGGCAGGCCAGGACGCTTAGTTTCAGCAGCAGACAGCGTGTGATTGCAGCTAAATGTCACCCCGCTGCCTTGCCATTCTGAAAGTGGCAGGCTTGTGGGGAAAGACGCGATGCCATTGGCTACCTCGCTTCAGCGGACTCGGAAATCAAGAGCGTAAACAGCCGTGTGAAGAGACGCAGCGCTCGTTAGCTGCCTTAGCTGCGGCGGGGTGACCTTTGTTTATGCAAATGCTGCTGCAGCTCACTGCATTTCCCTGAAAATGTTGGTGCGAATGGCTGGCAGCATTTTGGGAGGATTTATAGCCCAATGTGTTGAATTAAAGAACAGAAGACTATAGGCATACATGCAGCTCAGCACAGTAGAAGTGCTAAGTTCAATACCAAGATTTCTGTTCTTCTGCTTTGTGGCTCTCTCCACTCTGTGTCTTACACACTATTTTGATCTGGGTGTCTGAGTTGCTGACTCATAAGTGGAAAGAGTCCTGTCTCAGACTTCTGATAGCTGTGAGGGTGATTTATAATCCTCCCCTACCCCCCCCCGTGAGTGAGAGGGCCCAGTTGCAGCCATTGGCCTGTTCCATCACGGCAGTGTCCCTTGTCAGTTCTGGTTGGTGAGGACAAGCATCTGGGCCAGAGCATGGTTCAGCTCAGCTGCTTGCTTCTCACACTGTAACCCTGCTGCAGCAGAAGGCTGGAGTGACTTCACAGGCACATGATAGATCATAGTGAATGAGCCGCGTTGGCAGGAGGTATCCTAGCAGATGAAGATCACGCGTCTCACCACAGGACTCAGCCAGGATCGTTAGCACAGCTGACAGGTGACAGGTGGACAGCAGACGTAACTGGATGTTCTGTGTGATTCACCTGTACACAGGAAGACTCTGGCCATAGCCCATGACTCTGGCCAACCTCTCCCCCTCTGCTGAGCAGTTTAGGCTGCCCGTGGCTAAACGAAACCTATGAAAGAGGTCCTTTGTCTCTAGCACCATCAGCCTCCTCAGCAAGGCTTGCTGAGCTGAATGAAGTGTATGTACTGAGCACTTGTCCCTACTTGTATTGTGCTCAAATATAATTGTGTGTTTTCATTGTACCCGAGTCAATATTCCAACCTTGGTTGGACAATGAAGGCTGTATTGTATTGTATTACATTGAATTGCATTGCATTGTATTGTATTGTTGGCACGGTTACAGTCCTGGATTCAGTGAACATTGATTAATAGGCTTCATTTTGGCTTCTTAATATATGGAAGTGTTATTCTTTTTTGCCTTCACAAACGCAGTTGGACGGGTTTTAAAAAAAGAATCTAGCACGGAATTTATTTGTGAATAAATGCTGATTGAATCCAGCCAGGCCACAGTCTATGCGCTCAGGACCAAAGGCAGTAGCACTACATTATGCATTAGTGCCTTGCTCAGTGATGCCACTTAAGCATGTAGAGTTTACTTTTAATGACCTGCTATCAGAGCAGGAAAAGTTTTTATTTTTCCCAAAACTGACTAAAAAGCCAGAGGTCTCAGAATTAGATGAGATAAGAGCTGGGATAGAATGTGAGCAGGATAGAAATGTGGGCTGGTTACTTTGGCAAAATAAATAAAAAATGTGTGTGTGTGTGTGTGTGTGTGTGTGTGTATGCGCGTGCGTGCATTCAGGTTTTTATGTGTGTGAGAGGTTGTGGTATTTATCTTATCTGGTGTGAGTATATCAGTGTTTTGAAGGGTCTTTTTAAGGAATCTTATTGTAGGGGACATTCAGTGAGGTAGGTGTAAAAATGGGATTTTTTCAGAAAGGCAATTCATCACCATTATGTAGCAGCCTCATAATTAATTCCCATGGTGACTTGACTAATTTAATTTTGTCTCACTTTTTTGAAGCTGGTATTGTATTTTTTCCTTTCATGCATACAGCAATTGGTTGTGAATCAAAAGGCCTGATCAATATGTCAACAGGGGAAGTCGTGCCCAATGAAAAGACACATTACTCCTCTGCGCTCGGCTGCCGCGACGCCGCTTTTCTTCAGAGAGTTAGTCAGAGGTCGTTTTGTCAGACGAGTGATGTCGGCGGCGTGGGCATTCACGCCACAGCGCGCCCGCGCGCCGCGGCAGCGCGGTGGCCTAATGAAGACGAACTGCGCGCCAGGCACCCGGGGGTTAAACGCGCTCCTGTCTCTCTGCCACAGGCTCATCGAGGAAAGCCGCCTGCTCCCCGCCGTCTTCCAGGTGATCTCGGTGAGTAGCGTGCGGAAGAACCCCGTCCCCTGTGTGCATGCGTGTGCGTGCGTGAGCGTGCGTGAGTGTGTGTGCGGGTGCGCGCGTGTCTGTTAATCTGCTCTCCTACACTGCTGGGATGTGAGGATATTTCTTACAGGTGTTTGTCCTTTCATTTCCCCCTGGGGTGGGGGATATGGGGGTCAGGGCAATCGGAGGGAAAATTATGAAGCTCCTTGAACAGCCAATTAAACCTGTTCAACTTTATTATCAATCTGTGATCAATCCTAATCTCTAGGAAGTACAAGCAGAGTTCAAGGTCTGGAGAATGCTCACCTTTACATCCGTGTTATTGTCAGCCAACACATACCCCCTATTGTAGAGCTTCATCCTTTTCTGTCTATTCTCCTCTTTGTCGGTGATGACCTGTCTAACCCACCGTGAAAAGGGATGTGTCTGTCATATGATATCTTGGGTTTTACCCATGTATTTTCTGCTGTGTGTTTGTGTATGACACATCTCTGTATTCATAAGGTGTACTTTCAGCAGATAAACTGCGACAACCCAAGATCCAAAGACCTTGCAAAGGGCTTGTCGCTTGTGTTTCCGGGTTAGACTTGTGCTCCGGTTGTCTGGGAGACACTGGAGTGACTGTGGAGCTTGGAAATTTCTCCCAGCGAAATGTGTTTTCATCCGAACATGGCCGCAGTCAGGGCTGTCATGCTGTCTTATTGTTACATTAATTCAGCAGTTTACAGAGTGCCATTGATTAATCTCTGTTGGCTCAAGAGAAGATGGATGGGAAGAATCTGCAGGCTGAACTGTAATGACTGGGGAGAGAAAGCTGATCTGATTGGTATCGATTCATCCCTGGTTGGCAATCTCTGTGGATTGATCCCTTGGCAAATAAATGCCTAGCGCTGTTTGCGTTACTGCTTCCATCAAGGGCATGGGCTAACCTCTCAGATAACCTTTATTCTGTGGATGACCTCTCCTGTATCGTCCTTTATGGCTTTAACCCACTAAATATCACGCTCTGACCTTAACCCCTCAGATACCACCCTCTCTGCCCCTTAACCCCCAGATACCACTCTTTCTGCCCTCTTCCTAGTATGATATTAACTACTAGAGAAAATGCCTGAACTACATATTAAAAGGCTACAGTACGCAAAACTACATATCCCAGTCACAGGAACTGGTCTCTCTGTGGCCCAGTGTCTTTTAGGAGCTAAAGCTTTTCAATACTTTTATTCTTGATGAATAAAAGGAAAAGATGAAATGTGTCTTGTGAGTGTGATGATTACACGCCTACTTTGAGAAACAATGCATGACATTTTACACGATGACTAAAGGACCCAATAGTTTCTTGCCGAGAACCACACTGTCTCATTGAGTTTATCACTTGCTGCCTTTTTGGATTTCTGTAGTATGTTAAACAGCCCTATATATCTTTGGCTAATTTTTATTTCTACATTTATTTGTTTGTTGTTTTATGTCCATGTCCCCGCCCGTCTTCTCAAACCCATAATCTCTGAGCATAATGTTACTGGCCATTTGATTCATATAATCTCTGAACATAATACTGGCCATTTGATACCTATAATCTCTGAACATTATATTACTGTCCATTTGATACCTATAATCTCTGAGCATAATGTTACTGACCATTTGATTCATATAATCTCTGAACATAATACTGGCCATTTGATACCTGTAATCTCTGAACATTATATTACTGTCCATTTGATACCTATAATCTCTGAACATTATATTACTGTCCATTTGATACCTATAATCTCTGAGCATAATGTTACTGACCATTTGATTCATATAATCTCTGAACATAATACTGGCCATTTGATACCTATAATCTCTGAACATAATACTGACCATTTGATGCCTATAATCTCTGAGCATAATGTTACTGACCATTTGATTCATATAATCTCTGAACATAATACTGGCCATTTGATACCTATAATCTCTGAACATAATACTGACCATTTGATGCCTATAGTCTCTGAACTGGCCATTTATTTGTTGTCTGTTTGTTGTTTAATGTCCACGTCCCCACTCATCTTTTTAAAATTTTTAAATTTCTAAACATAGAGATTATAGGTTTAAGAAGTATATGTAAAACCGTGAGTATATGTAAACCCTGTGTTTATGATTTAACAGTACATTTGATAAAAATAAACTAGCAGCCTGATGTGTCAGACAACACCATAGCCAGTTCAAGATGTTGTCATTAAGGTTACACTGATGTATTTAACCCCTATGATGGGCTACAGACAACGCTGACACCTTTAATTACAGACACCATACGTTCATATAACACAACCATTCATACTAGAAATGATAACTAAATTCAGATGAATGGAGCTGGTTACATCAGCAGGAACTTTAAATATAACCTTGTGCAGCAAGGATAGCCATCATATGGATCACCAGAGTGATAATTTCACATTTTCATTTGCACCAATGTTCCTCAATCAGTACTATTAGAAACTAAACAGAAGCTGTGCAACATGGACGTTGAAAATAATTGATTGACAGGTATGGCAAAAGAGAGAATATTCTATATAACTACCTTAATGGTGATTGTGACTCCCCGCATTGTGACTGGGTTTCTACAGAAAGGTCTCTTGTGCTGCTGCAGAGATGGGTCCACGTGAGTTGCAGATAATGGCATCAGACAGATAAACCAATCATAGCAATTATAGCTCAAGCTGGAAGTACAGCAGAGCCAGAGCTAACAGGAGCTCAGGCGATGTTGACCAGCTAAATGCCTAATGTTCAGCTGGAGATGCTGGAATGGCTGACAGCTCCACAGAGCTTAGAAGATTTTACAGATTTCAGTATTTGACTCCTGGTTGCTTATATTGTAGAAACTTGTGCGTGCTCTGTCAATATGGGCCTGTGTTCTGAATCACACTGTATTTGACATGTGTTTGTGTGCATGTATGCACATGTAAACTAGGCAGGGAATTGATAAAGGTTGGTTTTCTTCCATCTCATGAATATAATTGAAAATGTTTTTAAATTTCTCTTTGATTTGCTGCACAATATTGCAATGACCAAATTCTGATGGCAGGTGGTGATATGCTAGGTTTAAATATAAGTACCAAATTCATACTTAGCCAGCTGGCAGGGTTAGTGTACTTAGCTAGTTATTTTAGGTTACTAGAGAGCAGCTGAGTCACATGCATGGCTAGATGGTAAGTTATTGAGAATGAATTAGTGTGGATACCTAGCTAGGTTGTGATGTATTTGTTGTTAGCTATCTAAGTAAGTGCATGTAAAGTACTTATGAACTTCTTCAATAACTCACTGGGTAAATTCTCCCTTTGTCAGAGTTCTTTTGGCATTCAGTAACAAGCTCTGACATTGAAAGTGCTTGCTTTCATTTGCATTGAGAGCCCTAGAAGACTGAATATCAGACTGCATATGCTGTGGAGGAGGTGTTATAAAGCAAACAGCGTAGGCGGGTACCAGTCTAATTTTATATAAGATGATGGAATGATTTTTGTTACTCTTTTCATAAATAAATGTAATAGTTCATAATTATCACATTTTGTTCATAGAAGCAACTATAAAGTGTATTACCTTGATGAATTTGGTTGCACAGAAGGGAGGGAAGGTGGGAAGGGAGTTATATTGCAGATAATTTAAAAACTCATTCTGTTTAATTAGTGAATAGAAAAATAAGACCAAAGCAACATTAAATATGAAAGGTGCATACATACATTCTCATATATGTGTGTGTGCATACAGGCTTGTACATACATGCATACATACGTATGTATATTCATTTTAATTGTGTTTTTTTAATACATATTAAAAGTTCTCATACAGTTAAATGTCTAACTAGGGCCCACAGAACTTCTTCCCTTCTTTTGAAACACGTAGTCCTCCAACCAGCTCTAGGGTTGCATCACCCAATTGTGGAGCATTACTGATCTTGCATTCGTATATTTGACATGCCTTCTCCCACCCACTGCGCACTGCTTAATACTGCCACCACAATTGTGAAATGACTTTTTATTTACAGTGTTTATTTAAAGCCGCAATATAAAGATGTATTCTCACTTTTTCTAACTCTATGAACAGGAAACTGATCAAATGTTCTTTTGAAATGTGTCATTTTTAAGTAAGAGAGCAGGAGGTCTGACATGGTGGGCCCGTTCTGGTACTGCAATTTATTTTGTGATTGGCAGCCCACTAAGTGGAGGCATCTGTGTTTTGCTTAAAATGTAAATCTTCACTCTGGGCCAACTCGAAATCCTCTTGTAGTAGACAGTACAAGAACTATCACAAAACTAAATTAAAGGACTTTGATTGCCCGGGGTCTTTGATGAAGAACGACATGAGGGTTCTTCATAATAAGGGCTCATCTATAATTGCTCTGTTTTTAGTATGAGCTAATGCTGTGTTGGGGTGGGGCATTATCCTTAGTCCTGACACTTATTTCAATGTTGTCCCAAACCGTTGGTACCCATTATTTAGAGTGAAGAGTGTTAATAGTATTCTTTAAAAACAGCATCTCTTTGTAAAGAGTATGTCATTGTGACACAGCATAAGCGATGCTCTGGCATCAGACTGCTATTAATATGTTACAAGTTACCCTGTTGGCAAGCAGATTAGATGAGAGTAAAGAGACAAGATGGAGACCCAAGATTTGATTGCCAAAAATGTGGCAGTAGTTTGGCTGTATGTCACATTGCAAAGGGAAACCCAAAGATTTAAATTGGGCCGTCTGCCAAAGGCAACACTTTGAGCGCATTTGTGAGATTATTTTCCTGCTCAGTCTGTGCTGTGGCAAAAGAGGTGTTTTAAAGCAAGTCTTGCGAGTATCATTGTTTGTTCCATTGACACCCAGAGTGGCCAGACATCCTGTATTTCAAATAAAAATAGAGAACTGCAAGTTACATGTTTTCATTTCATTTATTTATTTATTTATTTGTTTATTTTTGGTACAGAAAGCATTCATATCAATTTAAGTTCTCAAACTGAGCCTGCGGCAGTTGTTCTGATATAGGAAGTTTCTATGGAAACAGTGATACACTGTTGCTGCAATGTATAATTTGTACCAGTCCAGCAGTGAAATGTGTTAACGCATTAGATAAAAAGTTGATATAGCTAGCTAGCTCTGGATAGTTTCTATTCAAGAAAATGGAAAGAGAAACAAACAAACCTGCGGGTATATAAGCAGGAATTAAATATTTAACCTACACTTGGGTTAGTAGCAAGTATTTATTCAATTGTAAGTAGTAGCACTGTTTCAAGAGCAATCCTTTTGAAATGTTTATAACAACATAAGCTATGTAAATGCAGTGGACTATGAGCATTTGGTTGCACTACAACCTCATTGCAGCAAAATGTTTGGTTGTTACTAACAAAACTGTATACATTATACCATGGTTTATTTCAGTGATGGTGTGAAAACACCACCAGGCCCTACTGTTATATAATATCTGAGAGTTACCTTTTGTGTTTTATTAACTGGGATATAAAACGATGTGTGTTGACAGGAGCACCAGGTGAACTCGCTGAGCAGCACCATGCAGAATGCTGTGGCTCTCCTCAGCAACCTGACTGGACACAGGGATGCCAATCTGCAGCCTTTCTACCAGGAAGGTACTGTACAGTGCACCACAGAATCTGGGAACTGCAATGACAAAATATCCTCAGGGGATACAAGAGGTTCACAAAGCTTTTATAAAACTGCCCTTCGGGCTTGGTCCTCGAGGAACACATTTTGTGACACAGTGTTAGGCACTTACAACCGATTTCTGAACCAGTTAGCGTCGCTCCACACTGGAGTGGTTTTGCTTTAAAGAGATTTTGGAGAGAGTTCACAGCCTCAAAGGCTTCACTGTGTTTTTCACTGTGTGAAATGAGGGCTGTTCCTTTCATCAGCTGAGCCCCACAGCCTCTGTAAGTTCCTTGTGGCAAACAGACACTTGCACCCACACACACGCGCACATACACACACGCACACACACACACACATCCATATCCAACCTTGAAGAGAGTCACATACAGGTGGGCAGCCATAGAAACCCTCCACAAACCTGATGTGTTTAGACAACTGTACTCCTGAATGCCTGCTGTTATAGGCTTCGTTTGCTGAGTTGTTTGATAAAGTATATGTTAGAGCTGGTTGTTTTCACAGTGGCTCCTAGGGTTTGCATTACAGATTTAAACTGTAAACGCTTGGTGGCAACACATGGTCACCGGTAGCAGGTCGAACCAGAATGTCATATGCTCTGTGCAAAAGAACAAACTGCAAAAATGGCACACAGGGATGTGTGAATGTAGAGGAGTTTGGGAAGAGGTTCTCACACTGAGAGAATGGACTACTTTAACTACTGCTCTGGGCGCTACTTTAGCTACTGCTCTGGGCACTAGTTGGCCTGAACCTCGCAGCAGTTCGTAAGACTCTCTTCTGTTCATGTTTGTGTAATCTTCTACCTTCTGTGTCTCAGTGGTTTCCTATAAACTGATTATAAAGCAATGGCAGCAGTCAGCACACCTCCCCCCTTAAATTATGCCTTATACCAAATACTGTATGAAACTGTGCATGCATTAAATAGATATTCTCTTAGAATTATTCTTTTTTTGAAAAATATTGATTACAATAATATAGCTATTGCAGTTTTTAAGGAAATATTGTATGTATTTTCAAATAATTGCTTTTTATGACATATTTGTTGTAAAATGAGGAAAGAGTTTCTTCATTTTCTGCTTAAGAGCCCACAAAAAGGTGTGGTAACCAGTGATGGTTTCTGAAATGCGGATTGACAAAATGGGATAGCCTAAATAATGTGTGCCATATTTGGGACCTTCACCTTTTAGAGCTATGCTCATGATACCTTAGTGTATCAGTTGTAGCTCTTGTGCAACCCATTAGAGCATTCCAGTGATTCTGATCCAGCCTGAGCCTGTACTCCTCTGCTGGGCACACTGACCTGTCCTCTGGGCTTTCTAACACAAAGTGCTCTGCTCCAGCAGTGCACAAACTGTGGGTCACGACATCATTATGAGTTACCCCCCGATTTACACCAAACACGGCAGGACTCCCTGATGATGACTGTAATGTTAATGAGAAGAAATGTTTTATCCTACGGGTTTCTGTCTGGCAGCTTCGAGCGCTTTACCCATACTACTGTATGGTTCACTGATGAAGCCTTAAATTCTGTAAATTTGATTATGCTTTCTGTGATTCATTGCCTGCTAATTTCAGCAACTTTGCCTTTTCATTTAGCTTTTAGGTATTAAATACATGGCTGTTGTCAGCAGTTTAACAATTAATTCTCAATTCATTGATTTCTATGGATTGATATACTTGGGTCATCGCAGAAAATGATGCGCACATCTGGTCTTCAATATCAGACCTGCACTTCCTTCAGTGCTCTTTTCTATCAGACCTGTACTACCTTCAGTGCTCCATGACAGTGAGGAAGTGATGTGTTGGAATTCTGATCCTGTGCTTCCTTGGTTGAGTTGAGTCACCTGGGTGCTCAAGTATTCATCATCCTCTGAGTGACAGCGACAGCGCTCATTCCGAGAGCGTTTCCTCGGAATGTGTGTCCTTACAGTTCCTGCACCTCATTGCTAAGCCCACAGATTGAATATCGGCTCGAAGAAGTGCTACTTTTTCGTAACTTTTTCCATGTGTTTTATGAATGTTTGTATGAGTTCACAGTGTCACGTTTTGCAATTACCCTATGAGGTCTTTGGGTGTTTAAATCCTTTACACAGTGGCATCAGAGATAAGCTTCTTAGCAGCTGAAGAAACTAACCTTTGCACATGTCCTGCTGCTTTTTACTAGCAGTATCACGCCAGTGTCAGTGAATAGAAGAACTGTGCAGTTCAGGCTGGGAGGCTTGGTCTCCATGCACTGGGTCCATGAGTACATTCTTTACAGTGAGCGGGGTCCTTCACAGACTCTCGGCAGTGTCGTACCTACAGAAGCAAGCTACCCATTGTAACTTGAATTAACTTTCACATTTAGAACAAATGATAGATGCCCCACAGCTAAAAAAAAATGTGTCATTTTTCTTGTAGGGTGACAGTTGCCCAGTTGCAATATAATGTATTTCAGTTTTTTTCTGTAGCAGCCACATCGGTATTTTCTTTCTATTGCTACCGAATGTTGGCTTCCACTTCCATCAATACAAGCACATCATTTCCGTTGCTTGCTGCTTACAGCAGTTCTGCACCAACTTCAGACATTAAACACTGACTCACTGGTTATTTTTGAATCTGTTTATGTTTTTATCTTGTCTCCTGGTCATAAAAAGTGTCATTCTTGTTTACAGAAAGGAGGGTTTTTTTCTGTTTTCACCTTTGAAGGTGAAGTATTATAATGAATTTCAGTGGGTATCTCCTCATATCATTTATTTATGTATTTTTATATTTTTGGTGGCTTGAGATATACTTAGGTCACCATTTTTAAGTCAGTTCTCTCAGCTGTATTTCAGTCATCCCTCACAATGAGGTCAGTAGAGTCTTCCTTGACCACACATTTCACCTCCCCAGTCGTTGAAATGTCAGTTGCCGCTTAACATTGATTGACAGCAGTGATCCCACACCACTGCATGCTGTATTCAGTGTGGTCTTTGGAAGTACAGACATGTAGCAGGGGCATATTTTATTTGTGCTATGTCGCTGTTTTTTTTAGTCTGCAGGAAGCCTGCTGGCCTGCATGCATAAAAAGTGTAGTTATATCACCTACATAAAAATATAGATGGCAATTCATAATTTGTAGGGGTAGGCAGGGAAAGGCTAATAAAACCAATGAACTGTAATTCAATGAAAAAGGAAGATTTACAGTTGAACATGATTGAATTTAATCATGGTATATTTTTTAACTGTATCCTCTGTCATGGCTTGAAGATGCCTGGTGTAAGCTCGTCCATATGAAGAGACATATCATTTTGCATCTTTGGAGTTGGTTGGATTGGACAGGTGTTGTTTTGCTTTCCACGCAATTTTTGAAACAATTTCTCGCGTCTGTCCCAGAACTCCCCCAGCGCCATTACACATGCTGCTTTCCTGCACAAATCATTTTTAATTTAAGTTTGGGAGAACGGTGTCTGTCAAATCCTGTAATGAATTCCAGGAGGGAGTTTTGTCACGTGTGCTGACTAACTTGTGGTCACGGAATTTGAGTGCTGGTTGAAAGAAACAAGTTTTTCCTTGGGGTGCATCAGGGTTGTAACGTGCTGTCAGGTTCTGCACAACTTCTCTGAATGCTTCCACACATTGGCTTGTCATTGGTGTGACTACTCTGTGCATCTGCTGAGCCAGTGGTTTGTATGTTTTTTTTTCATTGTTCAATCTTATTGTATGCTCCATGTATCCATGCATCTCTGCTCCACAAACCAGTGGATCATTTAAACACGGCTTTTGTCTTGTTCTGCAGTTAATGTGCGCGTTTCCCCTAAACCCTTGTCACATACCTTCCTGAGCTGTGCCAGCACAGTAGCATTTCATTGGATGTCCCTCTGCAGGTCCACAGATCTGGAATAGAAACTGAGGCGCTGGGAATAGCAGGGCACAGCAGAATACAAACTGCGCCATTTGCATGACTCAGGTGGGGGTTTTACTGGGAGTTCTGAGCCTTGATCCATTATTGTGTCCTTTTCTGCTGGGACCAGGCTTAAAAATGTTTTTACCGTCTGCCATGCCATGAGTCATCTTTGGGGAAATTGCTTGACCAGATGCAGCTGCCCGTGCTTCCATGCGGGACATTGCAGGTTAAATGGACTGCATTTGGCCTCAAGTCTTTGAGCGTTTCCTGGAATGCTTCAAAAATGTCACTTGCATTACAGTTGAGAAGCATGCTGTCCCCTTTTTGAAATCCACCTGAAAGTCTAACAGGCATTTCTTGATGCCACCTACAAATGAAGAGTAATTTGCAGCGGTGAGGTACGCCGTGTAGGCGAGAACTACTGTCAGATCTGATTAAATTGATTTTCTTTGCAAAACAAATAAAACTGTCAGCTGACTCGGCCAGTTTCTTTATATTTTCTTTAAGTGCATCAGCAGCTGAGGCACGTACTTCTGTCTTAGCTGTTTTGCAGAGTGGATTGCCCTACCATTGATTACATGCTAAATTGAAATGTGCATAATTTGGGGCTGTCCAGTTTTTTCTAGTGGAATGCTTGCACCCAAAAGTGATTTGGTCAAATCATGGAAGACATCTATCCACTGCTCAAAGCTCTCTTGTGCCCTGCTGACAGATACATACATGCATTACCAGCATTTACAGTCTGCGAGAGCAGACGCTGTTATCCAGAGCGACTTACACAACTTTTTGCATTTTTTACATAGTATTCATGTATACAGCTGGATGTATACTGAAGCAATGCAATATAAGTACCTTGCTCAGTCTTTGATTGTAAATGTTCATCTGTTGCACTGCTACTCAACTCCAAGTTCTGCAGGCCACAGTTTCTGCTGGTATTTGATTGATTAATTGATTGATTGATTTTTATTTCATTCTGTCTTGCAATACAAAGATTGAATTTTGCTGAATTTACAACGTTAGAAGCACAAGAAAAAACACAATATTTTGCACAATAATCATCCATCCATCCATCCATCCATCCATCCATTATCTATACCCGCTTATCCTGAGCAGGGTCGTGGGGGGTGCTGGAGCCTATCCCAGCGTGCATTGGGCGAGAGGCAGGAATACACCCTGGACAGGCCATCAATCTATCGCAGGGCACACACACCATTCACTCACACACTCATGCCTATGGGCAATTTGGAGTCTCCAATTAACCTACCTGCATGTGTTTGGACTGTGGGAGGAAACCGGTGGAAACCCACGCGGACACGCTGGAGAACATGCAAACTCCACACAGAGAGGCCCCAAGCCGTGATTCGAACCCACAACCTTGCTACCCTCTGCACCACCGTGCCGCCCCCACAATAAGCATGATCAATTAAAAAAAACAAAAAAATAATAATTTAAAGGCATCGTGTTGCAGAAGATCAACTGTTAGTCTGAGACAAGTGGGTATGCTGGCCCTTTTTAATCTATTAGTTCTTGTCCTGATGAGGGAAAGTTTATTGGGCTTCTGAAGAAGCCGCCCTGTTCTTTCTCCTTTGCTGGGTGGGAGAAGGCTGTGGAGGGGATGGTCAGCCTTGTGCATATCACCAATGAGTTTCACTGTGGCCTGCTCTCTCCCTGTTTGCAGGTCTGGAAGTTTCTATGTGCTGTCTCTGTTTTTTGTTATTATTTATTATTTTTATTATTTTTCTGCACATTGCTCAAAGCAGCTGACCAGCAGTACACTGTCTACTCCGATCATGGCCAGATTAGTGTGTTGTAAATGTCCACAGGGTTGCTAATTGGAAGGCCGTTCCTTGCCATCACTGTTAAAAAATGCAGAAGCTCAGAGGCCTTCTTCACAGCATTATCAGTGTGAAAGTCTCCACTGTGTTCATTGTCTAAAAGGAATCCAAGGTACTTCAAGCATGTAACCACGGGAACAGGCTGTCCACCCAAGGTTAAAGGGACTGGTTGGGGAGGGATTTTCGTAGAAACAAATTAATAATTTGACAGATTTCCTCCCATTAAGAAGCATGTTGTTTGTTGTTGCCCATGCCTCCAGCTGCTGTGCTTCTCTATCCATTGAGCTAGCCTTATAGCCCTGGACAGCCCGATGTCATCAGCATAGCCAATACCTGGAGTATCCTCAACAGGACTGTCCTTGTAAACACATGTAGGAACAGATAGGATGATACAACCCCACCCTGAGGGACCGCTGGTCTAACACCCTTCCACTTGCTGCCTGACCCATTAGCTCCCTGTAGTCCATTACTTTACCTCTTTGGTTCAGGAAGTAAGCTCATTAGTGAAATCAGGTGCTGTAGTGCATGATTGGAGCAAATACCAGCAGACACTGCAACCCGCAGAACCTGGAGTGGAGTAGCGCTGATCTATTGTTTTGTGTGTGTGGATAAATTGCAGAATATAGGCGAACTGTTTTATCTTGAATCTGTCTGTGCAGTTGGATACTAGTACTCGGTCGCTCAAAGACTTTCTTTTGTTTGGCATGTTTATTTCCTGTCCTCTCCATGTGTTAAGAAAAACTGTTTTTATAAAGGTCACATTTAATCACTCACTGTATGATTAGTCAGGTGATTGTACTGATCCAGTGCCAATGGAGACCCCATGGAGGATATTGATCATAGTGAAAGTTTAAATCCCTGAGGAAATAGGAAACCTTGACCCTGTTATGCAAATATCTTTCCCTCTTAACAAACACGTCTTCAAAATGCATAGTATATAAAATGCTCAATATGTTTAGTTCTGAAATTTTTCCCTCACACCCCAGAGTAGCTACCTTGCTGAAAGTGCACCAATACCAGACACATGGATCAGTGATGTTATATTACAGAGACATGCATAATTCAGTACTGCCTGTTTGTTATTTCTTCACTTTGCTAACAAGCTAGCTCCAGCACGTACATGAATAATATTACTATCTGTTTGGTTGAAAATCTAATTTCAGAAAAAAATCATGCCTTAAAATGGCAAAACCCTACAAAACACAGTTTACAAGCACCTTTCCTAACCAAACTGGAGTTCTCACAATGAGGGACCTGCACTAGTTTTACCATGTGTGAGAGCCCTCTCGTGTGGAAGCGATTGTTCGCCTTTGTGATAATATAAGGAGTTGTTTGCACATGCTTCTGAAGGCTGACACGCACACCCCTCCCCCCGTGCCATCAGTTCAGAAGTGTCCACTCCAGGGCTCAGTGACTGTGACCTGCCGCACTCACTCTCCTTGACCAGTCTCATTACGGGAAGTTATTTTTAAAAGAGTCAGCATCCTTGTGTGAAAACCACGTTCTGCTTCTAGGAAACTGTTGACCCAGCACTAAATATAACTCTGCCAATTAACACTATCTCCAGCTGTTCCGGGTGCGGCGGCAGCACCCTCCAGAACACGGAGCGAGGAGAGGAGAAGAAACAGCTTTTAATTGGCTGTTTAAGTTGCGACTGGGGCGCCGGTGTGAGAGACGGAGCGGGGAACGCGTCAGATGGATTTTATAATTGGCACGCTCCTCAGATTCTCTGGAGCTGCAGATAAGGGCCCTCTGGGACTGTGAGGGGTGACACAGACCCGAGACCAGCTCCCAGAGCAGAGCCCGCTGCCACTGCCCACCTCTGCTCTCTGCAGTGCGCTGGTGTTCGGCCTCGGCCCCATTAGAGATTAAAGAAGAGTGAAATTAATCTGAGGCAGGAGAAAGGCCGTTTACGTTACATGACTTAAACGTCAGAAGGATTGCTTTGACCGCAGCTCTTTCGAGCTGAATAACATGGTCCATAAACACGGTCTCGTGTGGGAAAAAGCAGACGCCGAAATGTGATGCTGAATGACAGCGTGTTCAGGATTTACAGCTGGCTTCCGGAACTGAATACGACTTGAGCTTCATTAGGGGATGATTTAGCTGAGCTACTGTGTAATAATTGATATTGGCAGTACCCTTGTGTTTTAATGAAAGGAAGACATGGGTGCGTCACATGTGACCTGAAGATTGAAATTAGAGTGCGGCTCATTTCTGTTCATTTGCACTTGGTAATTAGCTGCAAAAGCATACGACACATGACAGTATTTAATTAGATACACCCCAGGAGCTCTGGCACTCTTCAAGGATACAGACACTGCACAGAGTCAGTACAGACGTCAGGCAGAGGATTCAGTACAGACACTGGCCATGTGTGACCAGACAGAGGATTCAGTACAGACACTGGCCATGTGTGACCAGACAGAGGATTCAGTACAGACACTGGCCTTGTGTGACTGGGCAGAATATTTGGGCCAATGCAGTCATCCATTCTCAAATCAGTAGTGATGCAGTGTCCGTCACACGGTCTCACCATTATTGTCAATGTCCAGCCAAGGGCTTCTGGTGATGTAAAATAGTTTGTGGTACTTGCCCTTGCTCGGGGGTCTTTTGAGGCATGTTTTGTGTGCTCGCATGTGTATTGGTGAATGTATGTGTGCGTGTGTGTAAGTTACTGTGGGCTAGATTCAGTCTATTTTTCATTAACTTTGATTTACAACTAAAGCAAATATTACTTTTGTCTTCGAAACAGTATGACAAGTTAATTTTGGTGATTGCTGAACTCATTTGTCTGCGTTTGTGAAAACAAAAAACAAACACATTTATTTTTGTCAAAGTTAAGGACAAATATTGATTGAATCCAGGCGTATATTACAATGAAAAGCTAAAGATTGCGTCAGTTCTCGGGCTCAGATTGCTGCGCGCGGCGCTGTGTCTTAGGCCCTTTTCCCAGTGTCACTAGGGCTTTGATCACTAGTGTCAGCGTGGAAGCTTTCCTGAATAATGAATGACACTGTCTCGCAATCTTGTTTTTTTCTTGTGCGACGCATGAGAGTGGTGAGATTTTCCTCAATTATCTCCGGAGACGCGCGGAGAAGTGCGCATTTCTCCGTCTGCGTCTCCCCGCGTTTCTCCCCCCTGCATCTCGCCCGGTAATTTCGCCAGAGGTCGTGCGCTCCTCGCACGGGCTCCAGTCCGGAAGAGCTCTTAATAAGGGGCTCCTTACTCTGCTCGGCAAAACATGGCTGACGTCTGCGCACGGGTCCGCGCACCGCGGCGGCGGAAGAGCCCCTGCTTGAGTGCACTCAGAGGAACTGATTAGCATTTTCTTCACCTCGCTTTCCCGTTTCTCGCTAAGACGCACATTAGAGACGTACAGAGCCGCACTAACAGGACCTGTCTGTAGTGCCTGGGGGGGGGGTATATTCAGGAACTGTGGTGCAGACTGAGATATTTCTCTGATATCTCATCTATAAGGGTGCAAAACAATCCTGTGTACCAAAATCAAAACAAGCGAACCACAGTTCATATATTAGCACATTATTTTATTTTAATTGAATTTAGTTTAGACTGTTTTCCTACAAAATATTTAAAAGACCTGCAGGAGACACCCAAAAAGGCTGCCACTGACCAGAGGAAACTCCTAAGGGCCATGTGACTAACAGTCGCGAGAGCACACCCATCCATTCAACAAGACAGCATGCTGATTTGGCTAAAGGCGTTCTATGCAGGATTTTTACCTTGAAAATATTATTAAATAACCATGCTCAGTCATATCTATGATGGACTGGCAATCTCTGTTTTTATGCACTTTCACAAAATGTGTGTACCTTTACCTGTATTTGTTATTCTAAAATGTGTTCGGGACGTTTCTGGATGTGATGCTCTTTTCTTTGTGGGGAGGGGTGGGCGTGGCTGTGAGCCTGTGGTTTGCTAGCGAAGCTTCCCAGACACAAGTAAAAAGGCAAGCCGACAGGATGCAGTCCCAATGGTAAAACCACTGTTAGGTTCAACATAATGGAATTAAGCTATAATCAAACTGCTTTTCTACTGTCGCTCATTTAATGGTGCTAACGTCACCTCTGGATTTCCAGCTAGCTACAGCACGTTAGGTTGGATACTCGGGGTGAGTGGGCAGGGTTAAACACTGAGGAAGTGAATTCTGTGATTGTGAATACAGGGCCACAGCAGGGCTAAAAACACCCTGCATAGTGTGCGTTTAAAAGGCACTTTACTGTGAGTGGTTCTAACTGCCATATGGAAAGGAAAGTGTGCTATCTGATGATACATACAATGGCTAAAGAATAGATAGAAATAGTTTTCTCCTAATGAATTTAGTGGATAAAATAGTCTATAAGTAAAGAGTAAGAACCCCCCCCCATGATATGAATCATAGTTGAGTGCAATGTTACATCTCTACTCACCTACCCTGCTGTCACTCAGCTGTTATCTTAAGCTATATCCCATTGTTTACACCCAATACATCAGCCAGCCACCTGGCAAGCTTTTGTCTAATTACATTACATTCCTCATGCGGTCTATGTGTTTTCTTGAACAGCTGTGTTTTTTCATACTGTGGTTTACTGGGGTTTATACATTCTGTGTTCTCAGGTCTGTCACCCCCCAGTGACAAGCGAATGGTCGGTACTGAAATTCCATAAATGGCATTAGCGTGCCTAATGATTTCCACAACACAGACTTCTCTGTGGCTGTTAAATGTGACCTTTGCAGGAGTCGGCGATGTCTTATTTTTGACATTATCGGTAGATGAGAAGGTCAGTGAGACTTTTAAAAGGTACAGTGTCAGATGTGTAAAGAGAGTGCGCTCTTCCCCCGCTCCGCCAAGCTAGCCCGCAGGCTGCAAACCACACATATTAAGCTGTACTGTCGTGATTGTTCATTAATATCTTTCGTGCTTTCTTAATGCCTGCTTCTGTTTTTCATTTTGCGTTTGATAAGCTGCAGCTGTTCAAAAGCACCGTTAATGGTCCATTTGAGAGAGTTCTTCAGAGAGCTGCTGCCGCAGAGTACACTGCAGAAATTCAGTCTGGAATTATAACAGATGGAATGGGAAAAAATGGATGCATAAAATGGAATGGGGGAAAAAACAAGGATGCAATTACAGAAAGAATATTACTCACAGGGCAGCTGTAGTTTTATAGTGTAAAGAGCAGTAGGGATATATCAGACAAACCTTTAAGTACTTTGCTATTGTAAGGTTTTAAATCAGTGCTAAGGTGATGTGAGAGATACTATAATAGGTTTGTTCTGTCTGCTATTACAGTTGTGGTAGGATGCCAGCAAAGCGCTAGTAAGAAGCAGAGTAGTACTATAATTGCACAATATTTAGTGCAGGTAGTCCAGTCTAGATCCCTTTGAATGCACATTCTATTGGGAAGCAGAAGAATGGAGAATACCTTTGTCTTCCCTTTTTGAGCAATTTCGAAAGGCCAGTTATGACTGTAAGTCCATTCCATCTGTGCCCTTTCCCCCATCAGCTGCTGTTAGACAGCAGAGGCCCATATGGACTAGATGAGTGATTATTTGGCAATGATGTGGGGGCCGCTCTGCCAGCCAAAGCCCCCTCTCCCTGGGAAATGCTACGGCCCAGTGAGTGCCCCCACAGCTGGCAGTGCCACAGTCACAGTGCCATTATGAAAGGGCACGTCACCGCACCGAAGGATGCCGCACCAGCCCTCTCCTCCCTCCAGAAGGAAATTAAAACCCAGGCGGAATTTTATTTCGGACATGAAAAGCATTCATAGATCAGATTGTAAAGGCCTTCATATCAAAGTGACCTCTTACACTTTCAAAGCGGTTCACTTTCAAATATCAATCACATTTTTTTTTTCAGGAACTGAGATGTTAGTTTGGTATGAATTAGTAATTGATGACTGCGAGGTAAAGGAATGATAAGCTTTCAGAGGCCTGTGTACCCTTGTACTCTTCTCCTGAATGTGTCTGAGCCATCTGAGAGAATCAGTCTTGTAAAGATGAAGGGATCGGTGTGCAGGTGAAGTATGCGCTTTCACACACACACAGAAAACTGGAGCACCTGCCACGATCCAGGCTGACAGGTCAGAGACTAAGAGAGAGACACCAAGAAAGTTAAAGACGGATGATTCATCTGTGATTAACATCTCTACGGTGCTGGCAGTGGAAAATCCAAAGGCTCTGTAGCACTGGTGAAAGATAGTATCTTCCTGTCCTCTGGGTATTCTGTAATTGGTACATGAACTCAGAAAAGATGGTTCTTAATTTCTTTTTTTCTCCCTTTTTCCTTTCATAATTTGCAGGCTGCAGGAAAGTGCATGCACAGCTCAGCACTGGCTGTTTGCTGTGCTTTATCAGTCCATCATGTGGAATCTGCCATTCGTCCATCACACACGGACGATCACAATGTCCGCCTGTCTTTAGGCACACATATTTCTCCGCAGAATCCATAGGAAGTGTGTACAAACCAGCAGCCCAGAATCAAATCCTGACTGTACAAGGATTGACTGTCCTGTAGTCTTGTGGGCTGACACATGATTGACAGGCGTGTCACCAAGGGCCTGCCGCCTGCAATCAGAGTTTTTGCAGAGCACAGCAGAATGAGAGCAAGTGTGGCTGCTGGCATGTGAGCTAGAGGACGTGCAAGCTATTGTCTACTCTCTCAAACTTACAGAGGATGTTGCAGTAATGGTGTGAGCTGGCAGTTGTGATTGGGCGTTCCAAAATAATATTTGGCGTTAAAAGGGTATAAATACAAACTATGAATATAGTATAAATGCATTCATGGTTTTCTTTTGCACAGTATCCAAAGTATCTCTACTGTGATTGTATGTGTGTGTGTGTGTGTGTATGTTATGCGGTGTGTGTTGTGTATGCATGTCTGTGTTTGTGTATGTGTGTGCATGCATGTGTGCGTGTATGTCTTTGTAGGAGGTAGGTCATAGTGACGTTGCGGGTCTGGAGATCTGGCTGCTCATTCAGCTGTGATGACTGACACGCTGTGCACAAGTAAAGAGTGAACTGCTGACACCGGCCTATTGTCACCCCCCGTTCCCCTGCAGGTCTGGTGGAGTTCCTGCACACTGTGCTGATGGATGTGGGGGCGCTGTACCTGGCAGGGGAGGAGCAGACCGGGCTCAAGGGCGGCAGTGTGCTCCTGTCCTTACTGGAGATCCTGCACACGGTCCTGAGGAGCACCTCCACCGTGGTGCGGCAGGCTCTACAGGTGCACAGATCCGCCTGCTCCTGCTCATCCTCCTCCTCATCCTCCTCCTCCTCTGACTTCCGAAGCATCACCTCCTCTTTCATTTCTCTGTGTGCTTATGTTCATGTGCTGCTGAGTGGAGATGCTAGCCCCTAGCATTAAAAAAACAGTAGCACGATAACAAGATTAATTGGTGCCCTGTTAAAATAGCTCTTGAAGGCAACAACTACCGCCGGCATTTGTTGGTTAAGGATAATACGTGATGAGCTGTTGATAAATTAATTATTCGAAAAACTTCTGCTGTCAAAATTTCATAATGGACTGACAGAAAGTTGCCATTTTATGCAGGTAATATTTATATAGGTTTGTCTTAGGAAGTGAAACAATGGCAAAAGGACTGTGGTATTATAAAAAAGAAATGTACAATCCTTATATACGGTTGCAATCCCATGATAAACATTTACTAGTCTGAAAATGTCTAGCGCTTCTATACGAACAACTATAATGATACTACTTTTGAGAGAACAATGGAAAAACCATGAGAATTACAGTGTCACCGCAGTGATAGAAATGACCTTGAATGGCTATAATAGCTTTTGTTGTGACATTGGCTTTGTTGTTTGTATACAGTGCAGTGTGAAATATGTGTGCACAATCGGCGAGGTTAAAGAAGCGACAGTGCCAGGTGGTGACGGGTGCGATTAGCATGGTTTGATTGGCCGGTGTGTCGTGGAGGGGGCGGGCGCGTCCTCTGGTGTGGGCAGCAGCATTACGGCTGACGATGGGTAGTTATGGGGGCCGGTGTTAATGAGCCTTTGTGTGAAGGAATCGTGAGGTCCCTCAGCAGTGCCAGGGGCTCTTACACTGAGCTGCCCAGCAAGCACTTTCAGCACAGACGCAGGAAGAGGAAGCGGAGCTCAGCTCATTAAAAAGCCTGTGCATATCGCAGACACACTGGGATGATAATGATAAGGATGAATATGCACCCAACACCCCCCCTCTCTCTCTCTCTGTCTCTCTCCCTCTCCCTCTCTTTCTCTCTGTTTTGGCTGCATCCTCTATTTCTGTCAGATTCATCCCGCATTAATATTTTAAACGAAGGAATAAGCTAACCGCAGCACTCCACAATTAAGAAAATGAGGGAGCAAACTTTCCGAGCACTGAAGGCTAAATAATCGCGTCGCTGCAGCTGTTCAGCCTTCACAAGTATTCTCAGCTGACAAAAAAAATAAACAGCAAAAACAAGAAGCTGCCAAGACCTCTCCAATCATTTTATTTTTAGGGGGTGTGAAGAATACAGATGCACCGCCACGCTGAAAATTGAATTTGCTGTCATTGTTGTGAGCTGGTGAAAGTCAAGAGACGGAACCACCTCCTGTGTTAAAGCGGAAGCTGATGTAAAGTTATGATCTGAAAGATAATTCTTTACTCTTCCGTACAAAGTGTTTTTTTGTAGACTGCGGCTGCAGTTGGTTTTTCCCGTAACTTTGAGGCTGTGCTTTACAAGCATCACTTTTTCCACATTTCTTTTTGTATGTAGGCTTAATATGACAGTTGCTGAAATGAACAAAAAAATGTGTAAGAACGTTAAAAAAAATAACTCTTGCTTGAATTTGTAAGAAGTAAAGGAATCTTTACAAGTGTGGATAAAAAAGGCCTTGCGTTTAGGTTGGATTTGGCCCGTCCGTGATGCTAGAGTAGATCCAGAGAAGTGGTGAAGTACTGCAGAATAAGGACCAGTAAATATTACAGTACTGAAGCAGCAGTTTTCACCAGCCTGTCAGCTCTACATCTGAATTTTTCTCCAACAAATTCCAGTTCACTTGGAATAGAACATGTTTATTGCTCAGTTGGCATACTCATTTAAATTATATTAAAATTCACTTTCAATGCATACTTTGAGAAAAAGGGTATGTATTGAAATGTGTTTCAGTAGAAAATATTTTTCCTCTTTATGGTAAACATGTCTGCCTTCTCTCTATCTCCTCTCTCATCTGTCTCTTTTCTCTTCATTTAGTCTCTCCTCTATCTTTTTGTGTTTGACTTGTGTCCTTCTCTCTGTGTGTTTTTGGGTGCAGTCTGAGAGAGGAGAGGACTCCCAGAAAGCAGAGGGCCTCCTGCTCCTCAACAAGCCACTGACAGACCTCATCAGCCTGCTCATTCAGATGGTCAGTGTGTGTGTGTGCGTGCGTGCGTGCGTGCGTGTGTGTACGTGCGTGTCCGTGTGTGCGTGCAGGTGTGTGTGTGTGTGGTATGTGTTGTTGTGTGCGTTGAGTGCGTGTGTGTGTGCGTAGTGTGTGTGTGATGTGTGGTGGGGTGTGTGCGCGTGCATGCATGTGTGAGAGGGGGGTTTATTCCCTTGAGCAAGGTACTTAACTTGAAATACTTTAGGTTGTTCAGTATTCATGGATTGTGTGTAAAAATGTACTCTGTTAGTTTATCTGGATAAGAAAGCATGCTAAATGGGCAGATGTAATGTGAATGTAATGTGTTTGTGAATGTGTGTATAGTGTGTGTGGCAGAGGGGAGGAGGGCTGGACGGGTATAGGAAACATTGCATATTTGTGAAATGTGTGGTTCTAAGCATTCTAATGAATGATGAATGTATTTCATTTATAAATATCATGGCAGAAATGCAGTACTGCACTGAACATAATACAGGTAGCAGTAATGAGCTACATTGGCTAGTGCTAATGAAATAAACAAACTCCTGCAGATTTGGTGATTGCAAGAACATAATAACAGGGATTTAACTATATTAAGTAGTGTCGTGGGGGGCAGCCAGTGGAGATTTAGAATTTTGGAAAGCATAATGATGATCATTCTATTGTGTGATCTCATGGAGCATTTCCATATATAGTGCAAGTAGCACCGCAAATACACGCAGGAGTAGGAGCTGTCAGCTCATTATGTCTGTCTATTACTGCGGTGAGAAAATCAGGCTGGCAGTCGGGGAACATTCAGGGGCTTATTGTGCTCGTGGTTTTATCAGACTGACTTTTAAGCAGGGACTCAACCTGAAGCGCACGAAGGGACTAATGGAAAAAGTGCTTTCTCATGTGAAGAGGGTCTTCTCTGGCACGGTGAGAAGGACGAGCCGGCGAGCACGGCGTATTAACGCCACAGACCTCATTTGAGCCCGGAGACTGGCAGGGATCAGACACGTGCTCTTCACTCCTGCCATTTGCAGTACTCAGAAAATAATTAGACTCAGGCTTGGTGCGCCAGCACAGCGTCGACTCCCACTGTGAAGGGAGGGGGAAACATGCAATTAGGTGACGCTTCCTAATGAGGATGAGGGAGAGGGAGAGGGCGGGTAGAGGAGAAGGCGAGAGAAAAGTAGGCTAGGAACGAGGGATAGAGGAGGAGGGATGGGATGAGGGAAATAGAAAAACAGGAACTGCCGGAGCGTTGAAGTGCGTGTATTTGCGGGTATGGTTTCACCACCCCCTCTCTCCATATGTTCCTGCCTGTGGAGAGAGTGCCTTCACTGCTCGGGCATGGGTCAGCGGAGAGGCCACCATATGTTTTTACAGTCCTGCACAACTGGAGATGATAAACTGTACTTCATAATAACTATCATTATTATTATTATTATTAGTAGTAGTAGTAGTAGTATTGCATCTCATACATTTTTGGCACAAAATGCTTTACAGAGGTTAAAAGAAAATGACTTATTAAACAGTATGGGTTGTATGGTACAACTGAATAAAGACAGAAATATATGGTACGTCCGACAAACTGAAAGCATTACATAATTATTTAACAGGGATTTAAAATAGTGGGCATAATGGAACCTAAAACAAACAATGACCTCTTGAAATTCTTGAAATGTTGCACAGACTCTGCAGTGCTGCACACATTTCTCCCAGTATGTTCTTCTAAATCCATCACTGCAAAAAAATGAAAAGAAATTGCATCATAACCTGTGGGAAGTTCTCAGACAGTCTTTCTGCAGTTAAATTAATATTTGTTGGATATGAACGGGGTTAAACCGTTATTCAACGTTTTATAGCTATCTCCCTTTCAAAATATGAGACTGTATATGTGTGAGGAGGATCTACTCTGTAGGCTTACCTTTAGCATTTGAAGATGAGCACCCAATTTTTGGCTGACTTTTGACATATACATTCTACTGTGTGACAGTGGTAAATATGTTTTGTTTCAATGCACTAAACCACTAACCTTCTGGGAAGATCATTTATAAGCTGTTATTTCATGAAAAGAAGTATTACATTACCGTGTACATTACCTTTTCCTCTTATGTAATAGCATTCCCTTCACTGATATCAAACTAGAACGTGCCCGACAGACTGTAGGCCCTGTAATTGCAGGACTGTGGGATATGAAACCTTGACTAAAAAGACTCTTAAAGGGCTTCTTCACTGTGCCACACAATGTCATTTAAAGGCTTCAATTAAACGCCATCAAAGCCAGTATTCAAACATCTTCCCAGTTAGAACCTGTGAGAAGTAGAATTAGAAAACAGTAGTGTCCCTCACTGACACAATGACTGACCACCCAAACACCTTATACTGTAACAATGTTTTACCATTAGAGGAACTAGAGAGGTATATAAACCAGCAGAGCAGTCACAGCCAGTATCAGCTGTGTATCCTCAGTTCTGGTTTATTCCGGTTTAGTATTTCTGGGATTGATAAGAATCAGTGGCTGAAGCTGCTGAAAACAGTGCATCCATCTCCAGTTACTTTAATTATGATTTGAGGTTTTGAAATAATAATGAACATCTCCAGACATCATGAGACAGGAATAATAAATAGAACAATTCTGGGCATTCACACCTGTACAGGGTCCAAGTTCACAAGGTATACATAAATAATTTGAATGTTACTGCACTGCAATATTTAAGTATTTAAATTTAATTTAAATTGAAGAACTGAGGTCTGATATAATTTTATGTTTGAAGGTAGATCCTGGGATATGACACAAAAACAAAACCAGCAGGGCGATGCCAGATGTTGTTTAAAGCAAAGAGGCTGCACTGACAGGAAACCCTGCCATGAACACAGCGTGTTGCCCTCTGTGATGGATTTGCATCGCATGCATTTTATGTTGTGCTTATTGTGTCCAAAACAATATCTGTCCAGGGCAATAATTTTCATTCATTTATTCATGAGCTACATAGTTATTATCATTGTAAATTGAGTAAATGAAACTATAGCTTGCTAGCTAGCTAGTTCAAAGCAGAAAGAAAATTTGTGTTTATTATAGCTAGTTGTACAATATTGTTTTTAGATTATTTTTTTTGCTAAAATATTCAAATCAGTCTGACATGAACCCTTTTCCCTCTTCAGTGGATGACATTGTGCAGGCTTTCCTGAACAATGTCTGAATTCTACAAGATACTACAATATACACGTTTGCACGTGTCTGATGTCTTATCCCAGGATCTACCTTTAATTATGATTTTCAAGTTTAGCAGGGATTTTGTTGCATTCTCAGAGAAAAAAGTTTGTTTGGATGTGGTTGTAGATACTGAATGTAAGGCAATGGTGTAGTAACTGGGCCTGGGAAAACTGAAGATTTAGTCAGTCGGCTATTGACTATTCTAAGTGTGGCATCATTTTTTTTCATTTTTACACATGGCCCAATATAGTCACACTCATAAACAGTCACTCTGGAAGGAGTAGAGTATTAACACTGTCCTGTTCTGTTTACTATCTAATATTTATGGCCATTTCCATGGTTAACATCTTTTTACATCTGTTCTACAGTTCACGCCATCTCCAGCTGTTTATATTTACATTATCTTTGTAGACCGTCTCTTTGGTTTCAGCCAGCTGTGCTGTATGTGTCTTCATTTGCATATCTCTTCCAGTGCCTGTCAGCATAAGCCGGTGGTCCAATGAGTGAAAAATCTCACACACGGCAAATAAATGGCTATGTGACTGATGTTGAACCAATAAGCTGTGTTTCCACAATCAGATCCTGAATGTTAGCCAATCAGCTGTGGATTTACAGGCAGCGGGGCGATGGATGCGTCAGGCGCTGAGCCACGGGCTCAAACAGCATGATGCGCTGCCTGTGAGTGGCGCAGATGGCAGTGCACGGCGGCGCTCGGGCGGCTCTGATGTGTTTATTTGTCACCGGAGCTGCACCGCTCGTGCCGGCGCCGCGTGTCAGAGCGCGGAGAACAGCCCCCCCACCCCCCTGCCCCCGTTTCCCCCGGCAGCGCGTCTACAGGTTGAGTGCGTGTTCAGCCGGGTGATGACTGCGCCCCGTGGCTACGCCGCGCGACGCTAGCTCCAGTCTGGCTGAAAGGGCCCCCGCGCGACGCTAGCTCCAGTCTGACTGAAAGTGTCCCCGCGCGACGCTAGCTCCAGTCTGACTGAAGGCCCCGGCGACGCTAGCTCCAGTCTGACTGAAAGGGCCCCCGCGCGACGCTAGCTCCAGTCTGGCTGAAAGGGCCCCCGCGACGCTAGCTCCAGTCTGGCTGAAAGGGTCCCCGCGCGACGCTAGCTCCAGTCTGGCTGAAAGTGTCCCCGCGCGACGCTAGCTCCAGTCTGGCTGAAAGTGTCCCCGCGCGACGCTAGCTCCAGTCTGGCTGAAAGTGTCCCGCGCGACGCTAGCTCCAGCTGGCTGAAGGCCCCCAGCACGCTAGCTCCAGTCTGGCTGAAAGGGCCCCGCGCGACGCTAAGCTCCAGTCTGGCTGAAAGGGCCCCGCGCGACGCTAGCTCCAGTCTGGCTGAAAGTGCCCCCGCGCGACGCTAGCTCCAGTCTGGCTGAAAGGGCCCCCGCGCGACGCTAGCTCCAGTCTGGCTGAAAGGGCCCCCGCGCGACGCTAGCTCCAGTCTGGCTGAAAGGGCCCCCGCGCGACGCTAGCTCCACGTGACGCTAGCTCCAGTCTGACTGAAAGTGTCCCCGCGCCACGCTAGCTCCAGTCTGGCTGAAAGTGTCCCCGCGTGACGCTAGCTCCAGTCTGGCTGAAAGGGCCCCCGCGGAGCTGCAGAGTCACACAGAGCGGCGTTCGCGTCTCCGTGGGGCTCTTTCACACGCTCCTGTCAGCACCTCTCACACGCGGCCCGGTTTACACTGCCGCTTCGCTGAAGGGCCTCCGGCTCAGAGAACCACAGCGGCGCTCCTGCGCTGCCGCTTTATTTGGAGTATGCACACCTTTAGCAGCAGGTGGGAATTCATTTCAGTTGCAGAATTACCAGGTACGTACCAGCTCACAGACTTTAAACCCCTAATTTTTACACAGATTTGACCTGTTCCAAATCATGCAGCCCTTAACCTCCCAGAGCACAGCGGACACGTGGATAAGTCTGTTGTGGACATATTCACGTGTCACAGGAAAAGGTCTCTCTATCGCATGTCCAATCATAACAGGCCTCAGAATGGGGGGGATCTGGGAATACCGATTGGCTGTCAAGGGTTCCGTCCTCAGCCATTCAAATGACACACAGCCTCGCTATTCTAGGAATGTGCTTTGGATCCATTGTTGCTTCTTACACATTTAATTTCATTTGTTTAGATTGCTTTGTGTTTTTTTTTCCTTTTGCAAGTGTCAGCCACAACAATTGAGCGAGCACAGTTTTCTATAAACCCTGCTAAGCTGGTCTGATCTCTGTTTTGACTTCTCTGCAGCAACAATAACCTGATAAGCTTGTGCATTCAGCCTGTGTGCTGCTTGGAGAGGAAGGTGATTGTGCCGGTCCTTAGGGGACGGGGCGCTGGGCTGGGAGGTTGCTGCGTCTTTGTGTGGTCGTGGCTCGTGGGTTTTGGGCTGTGAGGAAGGGGCCACACAGTGGAGGGAATCAAAAGGGGCCTTAATCCGGCCGCGAGCTCCCCCCAGACTCATTAATCACTGAGGGATCACATGATCTAACTCAGTGAGTAACACAAAAGTGCGGCTCCATTCACAGACTGCAGAGTGGATGGAGCTGAGCGCAGTCTGAGCTCTCAGTCACTGTGTCATTCCGCCCTGTAACACTACCACACATGCAGTATAACGTTACAGCAGAGGGGGAATGGAAGGACGGTCAGATAAAAACAATGCGCTTATGAAAATCTGATTTTGGATGTGAAATTGACTTTTGAGCCATTGTTACAATCAATCGAGAGAAAAGGAGATGAACTTTCTCAAACTCTGCTTTATGAAAAACAGCACTTTATCTGTACAGAAAGTGATTTGAGAGAAAATGTGGGTCCTTTACGGTAGATTGAGGGGTTGAGGAATGTTCTAACCAACCTTCATGTCTATGTGTTCTAACCTCCAGCCTTTATGTCTATATGTTCTAACCAGCCTTCATGTCTATGTGTTCTAACCAACCTTCATGTCTATGTGTTCTAACCTCCAGCCTTTATGTCTATGTGTTCTAACCTCACCTTTATGTCTATGTGTTCTAACCACCTTATGTCTATGTGTTCTAACCTCACCTTATGTCACTTGTATGTCTATGTGTTCTAACCAACCTTCATGTCTATGTGTTCTAACCTCCAGCCTTTATGTCTATGTGTTCTAACCAACCTTCATGTCTATGTGTTCTAACCTCCAGCCTTTATGTCTATGTGTTCTAACCAACCTTTATGTCTATGTGTTCTAACCAACCTTCATGTCTATGTGTTCTAACCTCCAGCCTTTATGTCTATGTGTTCTAACCTCCAGCCTTTATGTCTATGTGTTCTAACCTCCAGCCTTTATGTCTATGTGTTCTAACCTCCAGCCTTTATGTCTATGTGTTCTAACCTCCAGCCTTTATGTCTCTGTCTCTGTGTTTCCGGTCCGGCTGGCCCAGCTGCCGAGCGGGGAACCGGAGGTGTATGAGGTGGCGAGCCAGTGCCTGTCCCTGCTGGTGCAGCTGTACGCCGGAAACAGCCTGGACTGCCTGCGCCCCGGAAACATTGTGAGCCTGGCCCGGGCGCTGGAGCAGCAGCCACTCCCCAAACCGCAGAGGCTGCTCCTCAGGGTGGCCAAACGCCTGGTGGGTCCCGGGGTGAGCGGGTATAATACTGCCATATGGTGCTTAGTGTGTATATGTGTGAGAGTGTAACAGTGAGAATGTAACGTGTAAGTTTGTATGTGAATCACTGTCTCTGTGTTGGATAGCCCTGGGTCTTTCAGTGTTTCCCATAATTCCTTTAGACAGGACATGAGGTATTCTGAGAGGGTGGCAGCATCATTTGCAGCCAACAGTGACCGACACCCTGAGCAGTGTCACTTTCTATGTCAGTATTAAGACAATCTTACAGTTGGGCTCTGGGATATTGAATCTGGGCTATTGAAAGGGAGGAGAACTGGGATAGCATAAGAATCCCATCATGTCCATAAACAATTCTGAAAATAAATGATAAAAAAGTTAGTTTTTTTTTTTTTAGTCAAGTCCCTTGAATCAATAAGATTTGCTGATTAATACAGACTGATACCGTAACAACAAATTATTATAAAAATAAGGTTACTTTAATGAGTAAGACAGAAGTCCTGTCTGTTAAAGTTGTTGCCATAAGGAGGTCCAACTTGCCCTTTCTGTGTGCCTGGCTGGGGACCTCAGTGAAATTCCTGTCAGCTGTACCTCTCCTAATGGGCTGCATGTCCTGACTCCATATGCAGCAGAACAAGGGGGGTGGGGGGGATCTGGGGAAAAGTGAAGTTGGCTAATTAGGGCTAGACTTCATCAGCTGCAGAGTATCCAAGTAGCTGCTGTGTTATTCACCCTGGAATGTAGCTATCTTGTTAACTATGCCATCACATTTCAACCAGTCAATGTTATCACATTTCTTTGGTTTGTTAACAAGCAGCAGCAGAGTTTTTGAGAATACCGACCCGGTCTGGCATTATAAAACCCTGTCTGATAATGTGGGTCTTCCAGCTGAGGAGGGCTCAACGCAATATAGCAGCGCTGGGTCTATTCTTCTCGGTCAGGTACCCCGTCCTTCTCGGCACTGCCAACGCCACGGCGCTCTTCAACAGCAGGGCTATTAACTGAAAAGAAGGGCTATATCTTCCTCTGTGGTAATGAAGCTCTTTTTTTAGAAGTCTCCTTTTGAGCAGTTTGATTACCTGCAGTGTATGGCTTTCACGAGTGCGGTGACAGTGGCTTGTTTGAAAGTTCTCTTGTGAGGTAATCAAACCTGTGCAGCTAGCCAGCTGACACACTTTCAGTGTAGCTGTGAACCCCTCTTCCATTCCATTTCAGCAGCCAGGCCAGTGAGTGACTAATTCATTATATATGTATTCATTAGGTTTATCTGTTCAAATAAAATTCAGACAGCAAACAGGCGTGATCTGAATGTATTTTTCTTAATAAGTTTTTTTATTTTTTATGATTTCTCAGATTTTTTGTGGCCTGTTCCACCTATTGAATGATAGGGGAAACCTTATTCTGTATAGAATTGGGGGGTGGGGTGTTATAAGAGCTGATGTCTTTAAGGGAAGGCCAGATTTTTGTGCATTAACCATTTCCCCTCTATAGGGTCATTACAGCACCATCAACCAGAAATATTATATATATATATATTGTTGCAGAAATCCGTAGATACTGCTTTTTCCTGCCTTATCTCATTAATGAGTTTGGATTAATTCTGTGCATTAGGAAGCCTTTGCTTTCTTTATCTTCTTCTGAGGCAGAACCCCCACCCCCCCCCCACCCCCTTGTGTAGTAAACACCCGACGTAATGCCATGTGCATTTTGCAGTAACCATTTAGAAATATTTATTCAACATAGTGATTATAGATGGTTTAATTAAAATATAACCTAATTTTTTTAATGAAACCCAATTGTTTCTCTTCATTTCTGTGGGTAATTGAACATGTAATGTTCTTAATAACGCAGTTAAACTCAGCTGAAGAGTGTAAAGAGCACAGCCATTCTTGCTGAATCCCTCTGCACTGTCGCTGTGTTACTGACTCTCTCATCTTAATCTCCATGTTACACGGGTGGGGGAGGGGCAATGGCATCAGTAAACACAGTGACATTTATTAACCCATGCTCCTGAAGTTTAAAAGGAGATGATGTCACCTTTGATATGATTGGTCAGTAACATGCAGTAATAGATATCCATGTCTATTAGTCTTCATTATGGCTTTACGCGCTATACCTATGTTCTACACAATTCCCTTTTTGTGTGATTCTATGAGTTTCTTGTAACCTGAAGCTACAATTCACCAACTCTGGTTCCACCACTGGATTTTATACTTTTCTTACACCCCTGATAGCACAAAAAATGTAGCATGTGACAGTCCTGCAGTGCTTATCAAGCTTGCCTGCTGCCTCTGAGGGGTTCCTTACTCGATCAGTAGAGGGGGATTGATGGGGCCATTCCAGAGTATTCATGGGAAGTGTTCGCCCATGCAGAGTGATAGTGTCGTGTCACTTAGAATGACAAGTGATGAATGAATGGGAGCCATGGGAGCGGTTTGTTTGGCAGTGTTGATATCGGTCCTGCCCGCTGCCTTCTGTACAGTATGTGGGTTTCTCAAGTCCATGGTAATTGTATAAAAGCCATTAGCTTGTCCTTCTGAAAATTGGAGATTCTCTGAGGAGCCTCCAGGCGTAGAGAAGACTTTAATATTAGGCCGTTGCCAAGCAACCCTAAACCATCACATCTCCGGCTGGTGTGATAACAAGTGACATTCTATTAGCCCGAGATGAAAATGCCGTGGATATAATTTGTTTTAAAATGGGGGGGTTATTCTATAATGGAGCAAGTACAGTGTTGAAATGTATTACTCTATTATTTCATTCCCATTCAAACTCAGTGTTAGAGAAATTCTGGGGAAATGACTTGCGATAGAGGGCTTATTAGGCTATGTCTTTTGAACCCTCGCTGAAGATTGACATAGAAATGACAATTATATCTTCACATATTCAGCACTGGGATTTCAGGTTTGTCTCCTTTTAATTAGTTATTGTGTTATTTTAGAGTAAACTTTTCATAAGTGCAAAACAGCCAATTATCAAACACGTATTTTTCAGATTTACATTGGTAGTCCTATTTTAAAATTGTAAATTGGACAAGAAGAGATTGTATCTTTCCACAGCTCAAGTGTGAAAACTCACCATCATTAAATTTTCAACCACTGGGAAAAAATCTTTTTGTTCACTCAAGCAAGTCTTGCAGTTGGAGCCCCGTAGTTATTTTTATAGTACAACATTGCTATAGTGAATAGGGTGTACTGAACAATCCTATCTCTAGTGTATACGGTGTTATACACCGTTCTGCTGTAATGTTAGCGAATAAGATGCATGCAGTTCCACTGTAGTGCATAGTGTGCAGGGAGCACTTCTGCAGTCATCAAAGTGGCATTTGAAGTTGCTGTGGTGAAGTGAGTAGGATTTAGTTGTGTGTTCTGCTCTAGTGACTATGGTGTAGGGAACAGTTCTGATATAGTGAATATGGTGTAGGGAACAGTTCTGATATAGTGAATATGGTGTAGGGAACAGTTCTGATATAGTGAATATGGTGTAGGGAACAGTTCTGATATAGTGAATATGGTGTAGGGAACAGTTCTGATATAGTGAATATGGTGTAGGGAACAGTTCTGATGTAGTGAATATGGTGTAGGGAACAGTTCTGATATAGTGAATATGATGTAGGGAACAGTTCTGATGTAGTGAATATGGTGTAGGGAACAGTTCTGATATAGTGAATATGATGTAGGGAACAGTTCTGATGTAGTGAATAGTGAAGAGCTGTGCTCTTGCGAATATGATGAGGGGGCAATTCTCCTCTGTGGGGACAAGGCTGCAGTAAATCAGGCGTAGAGAGCAATTCTGCAGTGATTATGTAGGGTGCAGTTGTGCTGTAGGGAACAAGTGGAAGAGATGGGTGTGCTGTTTTTAGAAGGGACTGAAAGCAGCTGTGCTGTAATACGTAGAGACACAGATGTATGGGAGAGTTCAGTTGCAGTAGCAGGGATTTGGGCAGATTGGACGGGGGGTGGGGGTGGTGGTTGGTTGGGGGTGGGTAACAGAGGAGCATGACATCCTAACGAGCATTCCTTCACCTCCTTAATGAGGCCAGTGACCCCGCCTCTCTCTCCCAGCATGCCCTAGCCCACAGGCACTCGGCACTAATTAATCCTCCTCCACAGCGGGCCGCCGGAGCGAAAACACAAACGCCCGCCATCGCCCCACATCAATAACCACCTCCGCTGCCACGGAGACGCCTCAGACAGGTCTTTCATTATGAGGGCGGCCTCATTTAGATTTATGGCTCTTCCGCTCCGCTTTTCAACCGCCGCTTAAAATCAGATACGGCTGATATTGTGACTGATATCTCAAATTTATACTGGTGGGGTTTTATTCTCCCTCCCCCCCCGGCTGGTGTTCTGTGCTTAATGACTGCGGAGCCCCCGCTGTGCTTCTCTCAGGCACCTCTGTGCTGCTGTCAAGAGCAGGCAGCGGCGGAGTTCACTCGGCAATCAGGTTAATTAAAAAAATACATTATGGCGAGACCTCTTGCTTCGGTAAACTTCCCACATCCCCCCCTCCTCCGCTTCCATCTGAAACGGCTTTTTTTTTTTTTGCATCTCCGCTCTGCCTCCCGAAGCAGCCGATCTGCAGCGCAGACGCGTGCCCTCCTCCAGTAAACCTCCCTGTGGCTTCAGACCACAGCTGAGAGCAGGCCATCCGTAACCTGCAAGCGCCGTGTCGGGAGCCAGGGGGCGCATGTGCAGTGGTTTACCCACATACTCTGGACAGATGGCCCACCCTACCCCTGGCAGAAAGAAGCCACTCCCTGTCACAGCTTGCAAATGACAGCCCAGACTCACACTAGCAGTGCCTAGGCCTGAGGGCACAGCTTGCAATAGCAGTTAGCAACTGTAACACATAGATATCTTGTAGCTTGGTTATGTTTGATTGGTTAATCAGTTCATTTATGGCAAGTGATGATAGATTATATGAGTATTTCCCAATTCATGACTTCTTGGTAGCACAATGGTTGCCAACAGTCTTTTGCAGAATGCGACAGGATTAGTACGTCTGAATTGTCGGACTCACAACATTTCATTTGATGAATAGCGCACATGCTATGCAAATTTGTAGCATTTCAGATTTGGTTGAATTACAGATTGATGGTGCTTTCCATAAAATGTTGATAGAGTTTTCACAGAAGCGTTGATAAGGCTTTGGGTTGGACTGGCTGTTCCTGGGAGGACTGTGTGCTTGTTGTTTCCCTGGTGATACACAGGAGTTAGCATTGTTAGTGAGAGAGTGGGGTGGCCCATCATGCTTCATCACCACTTTTTTTCTTAGCCCGAATTCTCTTCAGAGAGTCGCCCCCTGTGCCCCCCTCCCATCTGTGTCTGGATAGATTGGCTATTGTAATTATTCCAGCCCACTTCTGCTGGACACGCCCTCCTTTCAGTCAGCTGTGCTAATCGCATTGTAATGCCGTTTTATTCACATGGTAATTGTGACATCTACAGAGTTTGCAAGGCTGAAAAAAAATCCAGCACGTCTATTTAACTGATAAATCCTTCACTGTGAATTATTGCAAAGTAGTAATTAACCAACAGTGTACAATTGAATATAATTTTTATTTGGTGTTTTCAGTTAATTAAATGAATGTATTTTCATTATGATAAGGTTTTGCTTTTAAACTTCTGTCGTGGATGTAGATGATGTATAAACTGTTCAGGAGCTGAGAAGTGCCGTCCACAGACAGACAGGAATTAAGCTTTTGTCAAACAGTAAAACTCGCCAACCCCACTTTAATGTGTCTATATTCAGCTGAACAGAATCTCTGAAAACTCTAAACATTTGAACATTCAAAGTGCGATTCTCTGAATAACACAAATGGATGTTTAATCACTGATATCCTTAATTACATTAACTCTGGATCACTGGAGGGTAAGATCAGTGCATGTGAGCTCATCGATGTACACTACGGCACTAGTTTCTGCAGTGCTCTTCTGGAAAGTTCTGGTCAGAGTGAAGCTCTCCACCTGTATTTCACTTTAATATTTGATATAGAGCCCAGGGCTAATTTTTCATCAGGCAAGTTGGTGTTTCTCTGGGCTCCATCACCAGAACCACTCACTCAATGGAGGCTTATTAAGTATTTACAGCTGCAGGAGAGGACAGGTCTTCTGCCTGCTCTGGCTCTCCTCGTCAAATGCATGCCTTTCCCCTCCGCAAATAATCTGTTCTCTCTCGCACGTGCAATTACTGTAGTCCTCAGGGCCACACTGTCTCCGTAATGTTAAAACTATAGAGATCTGTTTCAGCCATTATGATAATTACCAGCCTGCATGTGATCATTACATTACATTACATTATAGGCATTTAGCAGACGCTCTTATCCAGAGCGACGTACAACAAGTGCATAGGTTTCATGATGTAGAGGCGCAAAAGAAACACTAGAGTGAAGTAAGGATCGTAGTGCCAGAAGTGACCACATCGATCAGGACTCCAACCCTGTAGAGTAAGCTTGTTCAGCAGCAAGAATCCTACCAAGTACAAAGTACAAACTAGCACTGGAATCACACCTAATCATACAAAAACAATCCTGCCAGATACACTAACATAATCAAATTATCCTAGCTAGGTACAATGAGCTGAACTATAGGCTAGGGAGGGGTGGGGAGAGGTGCAGCCTGAAGAGATGAGTCTTCAGTCTGCGTTTGAAAGTGGTGAGATTCTCTGCTGTTCTGACCATCACGGGGAGGTCATTCCACCAGCGAGGGGCCAGGACAGACAGCAGACGGGAGCGGGAAGTGCAGACGCGAAGAGGGGGAGGTGCCAAGCGTCCAGAGGTGGCAGAACGGAGAGGTCTGGCTGGTGTGTAGGGTCTGATGATCTTCTGAATGTACCCTGGTGCTGACCCCTTAGCTGCCTGGTATGCGAGCACCAAGGACTTAAATTTGATGCGAGCCATAACAGGCAGCCAGTGGAGGTCAGTGAGCAGGGGGGTGACATGGGAATGTCTGGGGAGGTTGTAGACCAGACGCGCTGCAGCATTCTGGATGAGCTGCAGGGGTCTGATGGCGGATGCTGGCAGACCAGCCAGTAGCGAGTTGCAGTAGTCCAAGCGGGACAGGACCATCGCTTGAACCAGGAGCTGGGTTGCGTAGGTGGTGAGGAAGGGGCGGATTCTCCGGATGTTGTACAGGAAGAACCTGCACGTTCGACTCACCGCCGTGATGTTCTGGGAGAGGGACAGTCTGTTGTCCATCACCACTCCAAGGTTTTTTGCGGTGGGTGATGATGACACCACAGTGTCCCCCAGGGAAATAGAAAAGTCAAGAAGGTTAGAGGATGGAGCAGGGATGAAGATCATCTCCGTCTTGCCTGGGTTCAGCTTAAGATGGTGGTTATCCATCCAGCTCTGGATGTCCCTCAGGCAGGCAGAGATGCGAGCAGAGACCTGAGTGTCAGAGGGCGGGAAGGAGAGAAAGAGTTGGGTGTCATCGGCATAACAATGATAGGACAACCCATGGGCAGAGATTACAGGACCAAGAGATTGGGTGTACAGGGAGAATAGGAGGGGACCAAGGACAGAGCCCTGGGGAACTCCTGTGGCAAGGGGGCGAGGTGCTGATACTGCACCAGCCCAGGCGACTTGGAAGGAGCGACCGGAGAGGTAGGACTCAATCCAGTCAAGTGCTGTGCCACAGATCCCCATAGCTGCCAGGGAGGACAGGAGGATGGGATGGTTGACGGTGTCAAAGGCAGCAGAAAGGTCTAGGAGGATCAGGACAGATGAATGGGAGGCTGCTTGTGCGGCGTGAAGCGACTCATTGACAGAGAGGAGTGCGGTCTCTGTCGAGTGGCCAGGTCTGAAGCCAGACTGGTAGGGGTCTAGGAGGTTGTTCAGGGAGAGAAAAGAGGAGAGTTGATTAGAAGCAGCTCGTTCAATTGTTTTGGATAGGAAAGGGAGAAGGGAGACAGGACGGTAGTTCTGGATGACAGAGGGATCCAGAGTGGGCTTTTTCAGCAGTGGGGTGACGTGGGCCAGCTTGAAAGAAGAGGGGAAACGTCCAGAAGACAAGGAGGAGTTCACGAGGGAGGTGACATATGGGAGGATGTCAGGTGTGATGGTCTGGAGGAGAGAGGAAGGGATGGGGTCAAGAGCACAGGTGGTAGGGCGGTGGGAGAGTAGGAGCTGGGAAGCTGATCAGTAGCTTGAGTGCAGCACGTACTGTAGACCGTAAGCTACTCTGTTGCATCTGTTGTTACATTGTTGAATTTGGGGTAAGCATTACTTTTACAGGAGTTACGATAATGAAATTTAGGGTTTCCTTTGTCTGTCTGACATTAGGGTTGTTTGTATTTTCATGGCTGTGTGCCATTTTTCTCTGCTCTGTTACCACAAGTAACAACTTTGCCTGTGAATTTTAGAGTGACCATATATGGTGCTCTGGGTGAGTGTCCTCATCGAGCTGGAGCCCAGCCGAATGCTGGGAGCTCACGGGGCTCTGACCCTGCTGCCCTGCAGGCGTGTCTGAGAGGGGCGGGGCACTGCTGGGTGTGTGGCAGTGATGAGTCCCGTAAAAAGCAAGCCTTTTATGGTCATTGGTGAAATGAATGTGTCAACACTTCTCACCTTATTGTACCCACACACAAAGATGCGGTGTGCTGCTTGTTGTAACACTCCAGTACTGCAGGGGGCACTGGAGTGTTACACATACCAACATAGCAATTATTTGTGCTCTTACTCAGTGGACTAGGGTTAATTTTAATTGCTATTTATTAGAGGCATCCAGAGATGACCATGCAAAATGCATATGAGCTGGCAAACTAGAGTTTTGAAATCAGTTTAATGAGCTTAGATTAAGTTAACAGCAGCAGCAGCATCCATACCAGGGTTTATAGCCGCTGCTCCCTGTTGTATACTGCTCCCCAGAAACTAATGACAGGCCCGGGCCGAGCTACTGTAGGATTAGGGTGAAGATTGAATCTGTACAAACTGCAATATATCATGTACCTTCCTCATTTATGATGAAATAAAAGGGGAACACAACAATGGGCCAGGCATGGATTTTTTTCAGAATTGAATTAAACAGTATTGGAAAAACGCTGGATTTTGCTCTGTGATAATGTATCACTTGTCAGAATCGTAATCATTTTCCTGGTCACAGCAGCCTGATAATAACTAAGCGTGTGGGGCAGTTGTTAGTGTATTGATCAAAGTATGAACTGGATAAGGGTCTGGGCAGTCCGGTCTCAGTGTAGTCCACCGTGTGCTTTAGCTGGCTCTCCATGATCTCCTGCAGCGTTCATGTAGCAGGTAATTACCCGGCCGTAAACTCTCATTGACGGATAATTAAGGGCGGTACACGTGAAGTGATGGGAAAGAAAGAGGAACTAACTGTTTTAATTTCCTAAGATTTGTATAGTTTATCCTAAACATTATCTCTGTCCCCCTTCAAAGAAAGATTGAGTGCGTTGGGGGTGATGTGGGAGTCCGAGCTGTCAGTTTGCAGCAGATGCACATTAAGTGAGGCAGAGGCTGGAGTGTATTATAGTCGCTGCTCTGCCGCGCCTAATTATCAGAGAGGCGCTTCCACCTGGGTGTTAATGGAATTAAGTGACCTGTCGTTATTAATTTGCCCTCCCGCCACCGTCTCCCTGACTGCGGCCGGTCCCAAAGCTGGGCCTGGAATTGAATTAGCCCCCCGTAGCTACGCTGCGGCGCTAACCGCTTCAGCGTCCCCTTGCGCCCGCCCGCGTCCCGTCTGAGTGCAGAACCGCCGTCCTCAGCACGGAGCGCGCAGGGACCAGGTGTCTGACACGGTCAGAAGCAGACCCGTCATTCCTGCATCTCGCGTTCTTCACTGTGCCGCAGGAAGCGATTGTCACTCCTCAGTTATGGAGGGGTATTTTAATATAACTTAGCACTGGCAACAGATTCTCATCTGGTAACAGTCAGTTTTCTTGTGAAAGTGAGGAATAGTAAGGCTGATCAAATGATAAGTGTGAGTGCTCTGTATGAGAGTGACTCCTAAAGGGGGAAGATAGTTCCTGTTTGAATAGCCCTTTTGGTTTATGAACCGAACTGTTCTTGTGTCTCGCATGTAACAGCAATATGCTCCACCATCGAGATGTTAACAAGAAAACCATGTTCAGTGAGTTAAAACAGTGCTCAATCACCTGCTCGTTACATCTTATCCAGAGCAACTTATAGTACACAGCTTTTTACATAGCATTTACATTTACATCCATTTATAGCAGCTGGATGCATACTGAAGCAATGCCGGTTAAGTACCTTGCTCAAGGGTCCAACGGCAGTGTCCCCTACCTGGGAATCGAACTTATGGCCTTTAGATTACATGACCAGCTCCTTACCCATTATACTACACTGCCCCCCCAAGTGAGTTACCACGCAGTGAAATACACTGCTCAGTGAGTTTCCACATAGTGATCAATGTCCTGCTCAGTGAGTTTCCACATAGTGATCCTGATCCTGTCCTCCAGTGGTTGTACAAGTGTATTTATTATTTTAGAAACGCAAATTTCTCCGTACCAGCAGTTGTAAAACTGACAGATTGTCAGAACCTTCGGTAAGTATCTAAATTATCCTTCATCACACTGCCTGTCAACTGTCAAAAACATGCACTAAAACTGAAATATCAAAATGCCCCAGAAAGTGAACTATGTTGTGCTTATTTCTTGTAGAATGAATGCAACAGCGTGTCATAATGGTACATAATTCTTTGCAGAAGAATTATTAGAGCTAAGACACACAGAAAAACATTTTTCCCTGAAACTTCTCGGTTGAGAGGAGTGAAACCACAGTATTTTATAATGCATTTCTTTTGCTTGTGCCATAACCACACATTGCAGTCTTGGAAAATGAAGCAATGGGGAAAGGAAAGCAATGTAACGAAATGTAAGAAAATATTGATGTGGTTATTGGGATGTAAATGGATTTACACGCCCTGGACAAATACACACACACACCGTGAGGTCCAGTATTGCTCTGAGACTCTCCCAACTTGCTGCAGAGAAAGTAAAAACAAGCACTCATTCAAATGCCTTCATATTGCTGCTATGAAAGGTAGTGATGGTGTGAAATTGATAATACGTCATCTAGTGAAGTTGTACATAATGTGTACACAATGGTTACGATTTCCATGCATAGTGTGGGGTGATTGATAACGTGAAATTAAATTTTTGTGTTAATATGCCCTTTAAGCGATGCAGGTGTATTCACTTGAAACTTTATTAGCCTTTCCAGGTTCAGAAGAACAGGTGTGGCCTGATTCACGGAGGCCAGGTCTAATTTCTGCGTGTTTTTGCCAGATGCTTCCATGCCGTCTGAGTAATGTCACAGAGGACATATTTGCGTGTGAGCTAATGGCGTGCTGTTTGTGGGCCCTCAGTTTGGCCGCAGTCACAATGCCCCTGCTACCGACAGATAGACTCTTCATTAGTATTCAGAGAGAAATCTGTGCATGCAGAGTGTTTGTGGCTTATCAAGGACATCTCTAATTGGCTGGTAATATTTGAAATGGAGGTAGGGCTTATTGTCAGATGCAGTTCAGAGAAAGAAAGGGACAACGAAGGTGACAAATCTTCCTGGACTAGTAGCCCGCACGCAGGGTATTGGGTACCACAGACCTCAGACAGGGCCCTGCTTTTTTTAGGCATATTATGCTGAAAGACTTTATGGACTTTCAGTCTCAATAAACAGCTCTGATTGCATGTGTGTGCAGCTCTATCAGAAGTCACATAGCCATAATTACAGTGTGGGGCTACAGCTGTTGATTTCTCAGAGGGTGTTTGGCAACTCAGCGTTTAACTACATTTGTCATTGCTGCCCATGTTTATATCTGTAAAGCCGGAGGTTTAGCAGAAACAGCGCTTGTGACCTTGTCCACAGGGTCCGTAGCACTTGTAGGGTTGAGCATAGAATGGTGCTCTATGGTTTTGCTGTATAGGATACCCCCCCCCCCCCCCCCAATCCTCCCAATTGCAATTAAGTCTCAAAGACATAAACAAAATACTGCATTTGTGTTCATATTTACAGGAGAAGACCATTGAATATTATGCTAGACTCAGTTGCAAACTGAGTCATTCTCTCCAACAGGTATTATTTTCTCTCAGGGATATGGATCTTTACAGAGTCTGATCTTTCAAGAACTCTGATCCTTTAACATCAGCAGTTTTGGCAAGGGGGTCACCCTTGCATCGAAGCCCTCTAAAGAAAGATGAGTTTGTGTTTGTGCCTCTGCTCTTGACAGCAAACAGCCTCATCAATGTCAGCGTGTTAATTAAATGTCATTAAGCATTTAGCTCTGCCAGATGTGGTTTGCCTAAAAACATTTTTCAGGAAGACTGCATCTGGGCTCAAGAGAGGGAAGGACAATGCAGACAGGACGCGTTGAAATAAACACAACGCTTCATCTTGTGAATGTTTTATGTGTCCTGCAGTCTTCGGTGTGATGCGTGTATCTGCTGGAGCAGAATGAATTATGTCCTGTATAACTGAAGTGACATTGTGTGGATAAAAATAGGAGGGCCAGACGTACAGCTCTGTTCAGGTTTCTGTTGAAGTTTTATTAACCTAGCAACAGCCAGTCTTTACTCATAAAAACAAAAGTTATTTTTTTTAACAAGCATTCTGTATTTCAGTCCAGTTCAAGGAGAAATAGTAAGAGACATGACTGAAATGAATTTCCATCATATTTATTTCTAGCAGTTGTGCTTCAATATTCAGAACTTTTGAAATGAGCTGTGAAAGGCAGATACAAGGAAACAACCATTATCATTTCATGTGGCAGTTCGCTGTTTCTAGGTGTAAGGATAATTCCTTCATAAACACCCCATATCTGTAGAGCAAGGCTGAATGCTAAGATTATGGCTTATCTGCAGCATCACAAATTTGCCTCAGGATGATACGAGTTAAGTGTTATTGTGTCCCTTGCAAAACCTCCGGGCCCACAATTCTGCTAAAATACACTTGTTCTATGTTGATATGGATCAGTTGCAGCCATTTTAGTCACAGTTGCAGCCATGTATAAAATTTGAAATTTTATGCAAAACTGTAGTGCAGCTCTTCACACTGAGTTTAGATGTACAGCATTGATTTCACAGTAGTTACTGTGAATTCACATGTATTTTGTTGAACTGGTTGTGGGAATGACTGCTGCTCTTGCCATCATACAATTCAAATCTTATCCCTAGTTTATACTTATCTATGATGTATTCATGCTGTATTCATACTGTTTGTTGGCTATTTCTGTTGTGTCTTTCTTTAGCAGCCTAGTTTGTTGTGTGCTTTTGTCAGGCGCGCTGGGCCTCTGTTGGTGTGCATATGTTTGCTTGTCCGTCCGTCTGTTTCCCCTCTATCGACCGGTGCGGCTTTTTGGAGGCTTTTGGGAAAGTGTGCGTGATTGCAGAGTTTGCTGAGTATCACGCCTGCCTCGGCGGTCACTGTCCTCTGTGCCACAGAAAGAGGCTTCCTTCTGTTACTGTGGAGATAATAAAGTAAAGAGCCTTCCTGGGCATGTAACCCTGTTGCCTGGCAACGGCTGTGCAGCGCCGCTGTAAAGCAGAAAGCACTGATGATGTCATAGGAGAGGACAATGGGGGTCCATTCGTGTTGTGCCTGGCTTTATAATTACCCCCTTGGTCGGCTTGCCTTAAAGCCACACTTTGCCACATTTAGCACAGGTAACTCTTGTTTCTTTTCAAAGCTTTCTGGAAGCATGGAAATATTTCTAAATTTAGGCTAGTTGTATCTCTACAGATGTTATCCGTGTTTAGGATGATGTGTCCTGTTCTGAATAAAGACATGCAGGTATTTCAGTCACGTCTTGCGCCCAAGCCGCCCACATTGTACTTTTATAGCTCACTGATTGTATTTGCCCGGACTGTCACTGGTTAAAGAACTTCTCTCCAGAAATCTATATTTGGAAAAGTATTATTTGCAGTACAAAGAACACAGTGTGATGAATGTAGTTTTCTTTTGTTATTCTGAATCAATAACCACCTTTTCAAAATATCCATATTAATAAATGTCACTTTCTCTGAGTTTAGGGAAAATCTGTTTCTGCGGGTGACAGATTGGGTTCACAATATGAGACAAACTGCAAACAAGACATATCGGGTGTGTGTGTGTGTGTGTGTGTGTGTGTGTGTGTGCGTACATGTGTGTGTGTGTGTGTGTGTTTATGTGTGAAGAAGAGATTAGTGTGGGATCCCTGTCATGACCCCCATAAATAAGTACCCATGTGCAGGGGCTTTGTCTGGCTGTGCGGAGATCAGAGACTGAACCAGTAAACCCCGCTCCCTTCAGTGCTCAGTGTGAGGGAGCCTGAGCTCTAACGGAGCACCTGCTGCAGATATGAATCAGGAAGGGCCGCCTCTCTGTCGCCCCTCACATATTCACAGGGAGTGCGTCTCCTGTGATGTAGCGCAGAGACACTCCTGCTCGGGGCCTCGGGCGACCGGGACAGCTCCACTGAGCTCGGTCTCTTCATGCTGTCAGCTCTCTGGTGAGCGCCATTAGCTCCTGCTGCCGTATCACAGGGTTTGCTGGAGATGCAACAACAACCACAGATAAGCGAGGCCGTGGCAGTGGCTTTATTATTTTGTAAGGTGGGATGAATATATAACTGCTATATGGTGTCATACGGATGTGCGAGTGTGCTGGTCTGTGTGTATGTTTGTATGTGTGTGTGCACGGGCACTCAGACTGACTATGCTGTTAATTGCTTTTACACAGATCACCTGCAGGGGGAGCTGTGCCGGGGACCTGCAGGAGGAGGTGCCTGAGCTGGTGCAGATCCTGCAGAGATTGGCTCACTCACACAGGTGAGGGCCAGCGTTGCTGTCTCTGGGGGCTGGGGTTAGAGATGACCCCCCCGTAGCAGCTGCTCTGTCTGCAGGGAGAAGAGCGCTGTTTGATGCCGTCTGCTGCAGCCTGTAACTGGATATGATTCTGGCAACACTTGAGCTCTGTGGACTGTTGGCAAAGCCACAGTGGCATTCCTCTGCACAAAACCCCAAACTTATAGTGGCTGGAAGCTACATTAGCCCACCCCCCATTCTCTGCTGTCCTGTAGCTCTAATCACAGCCCTCGAGGGCTGAGAACTGCTGGTTTTCCCTCCCTTCACCTGGGAGTCAGGTGCAGAGACCAGTCTGTGGCACTAAATGTTCAGTTACTGACCTGGGAGAAAGTAAAACCTGGGCTGGATTCGGCTTTTAGGGCCAGATTTGAGCACCCACGCTCTACAGCATTCCCTACAAAAATGCATGAGTCCCGAACAGGTCACAGAAAACACTTTTACACACACACACACACACACACAGCTCCTAAAATATCTATGCTCCAGTCAGGTGTGTGTACAAATGATTCTGCTAAGGTGAAGTATTGAAGTCCTTAAAGAACGAGACTAGACTCTATCAGCCTTCACTTTCTCCCACAGTCTAGGTCCCAGTTAAAGGAGGTTCCAAATCCTTTCACACAATCTGGAGGCTTTCTCAAGAGGCTTTTTAAAGACTGTGTCTATCTATGGTGCGAGTGCTGTGATGTCATCATTAAACAGAGAATGCAGGCAGAGCTGCAGGGGCGTGCTGGGATCAGGCTCATCTCTGTAACCTTGTCTGATTGGACAGCATGGCTCATGGGCCATTTGAGGAGGAAATTAGCAGGTCAATGTTAATTTACCTTGTGCTTTAAGAACCAGCACTAGTCTTTCCAAGCAGCAATCACAGTCTCAAACCTTTCTACTGTTTCAGTCTGATCATATCAAAGAACATATTCTATCTGCACAGCTGGCTTTATTATGAGACTCATTAGATGAAATTGAAAATCGGGGAGCAATGATTTTAATGAATGAGCTTTTTTTGTGGTGTGAAGACCTAGGCCAGTGTGAGATGATGTGCTTTATCTGGCTTAGTGAAGTGGGTTTTTGGGTTTTTGCAATCTAACCAAAATGCCTCTGTTCTCACAGGTCCCACAGTGAACTCAACAACTCCTCACTTGCCATAGAGATACTGAAATGCATCGCATCCTAGAGGGCCCCCATTTGAGTTAACCCAAGGATTCTGTTCTTCAGTGTATAGTTAATTTATTTGCAACGTGTTTCAAACTGCTGTAATACATTTGTTTTTGGATTACCTTTGATGTTGTCATTAATCGAATGCAAGCACACACACACACTGATATTCCAAACCTCTATGATTGAGTTAGAGGGGCTTTTAAAGTCCCCTTATACAGGACAGCTACAGTTTCCACTCCTTGAATAGGTCAGTTATCCATGGCAACCAAAGCAAGTTCCCACCCCAGAGATGAACCGGGCCAGCAGCATGGCAGTCACTGTGAGTCTGCGACTCCCTCATCTCCAGTCTGCTCTGGCTCTGTGGCGTGTGCATTAAAGGAGCACTCGGACACACACACTTCACTGCTCTCGGTGCAAACGCAGGCGATATAACCCCAGAGACACTATATATGGTAATTCCAAACACGAGACATGAGGTAAAAGGGGAATTTGTTTATTTTAAATGCTTAAGGATTGAAACTGGAAACATTTCAGAGAAAACGCCTGCAGTATATACATCCAATCTTTAGCACCATATAAAGGTAAACAGCACTGACCAAGTTAAGTCTGAAACAATAAAAAAATAGCTGTTTCTATTAGAATGCTGCTGCAAAATTACCTTGCATCCCAAAGAGCAATTGCTCATACATCAGCACAAAATGCCTACCACCTGCTAGTGAAAATGTCAATGATTTGAGGCTGCCTCTTTTGTGATCATACTCTCTTGTACGGTAATTCACGCATGAGGATGTTTGATTTTGAAGGCAGTTTTGTGCAAATTTTAACCTTCTCAAATTGTACTTTGCGCTGTCCTCATTTGTAAAACGTCTCGCAGTGTCAATTTTGCAACAATGGAGGTTTTCATTAGGGAACTCGCACACGAAATCTGCAGAATTGATATTCCAACCTCAAACTGAGACCAAAAGTAAACATTGACAATACATTCATGTTAAAGGTGCAGTATGTGATTTTGGAGACACGAGCGGGGGAGCTCTAGATTTTTTTTTGGGGGGGGAACCCTATAAATAGAACTAGCTAGCCACAGATATAGCTATGCTGTATGTTATCTTGTAGCTTAACAGTCAGCTAAAAACATCAGCTAACTCGCTGCATTTTTTAGCTATGTCGACTACACAGTTCAGGGCGATAAATTCCAACAGAAATAGAACAAGCAAAGTAATTACCTGTCCAGCGGAAATACTGCAAGCTCGGCCTTACATTTGAAGCCCTTCAAGTCCCTGAGCTCTCGCTGAAATGCCAAAGCGATTTTCAGCGAGTCTGGTCTCTCCCTTGGTTCAATTCCTTTCTGGTCGATCTTTTCTTCGACAGTCTTTTATAAAAAATGTTAACATGTTTTAAGTATATGCCGTTGTAGTCAAAGGTGGAACTGGTCATTTTGGCAGGCAACTAGCTTGCTGTAACACCATCTCTGCTCGGACAGCGCTGTGAACCCACAACACGATTGACAGGCAGAGCTGTCCTGATTGGCGAAGATTCAGGCGCAGTGAAATTTAGAGAGGCTGATTTCAGAGCGGTGGACAGTCAGAGACCCATTAAGTTAGAGCTGATAATTTATTGATATCTGTCGGGATGTGAAGGAAATTAAACCAAACAAGAACAAAAGTTCTAAAAAAAAAAAACTTACATACTGCACCTTTAATTACTAATTAAGTCTCTTTTCAGAGATGCCAGACACTTTGCTGAAAAACAGAAAATGGGCAGATAGGGTTTTTTATTTTTTTAAGTGAGAACTCTGTTGATTAAAAAAAACCACCCAGTGGGAAGAAATCTCAGGATGACTATGCAGATTGAGCCTATCCTCCACTGGCCAGCTGGGTACTAATGCTTAAAAATAGGCTAAATGCTAATGGGGAATCTATCCAAGCAAATAATTACAGTTGCGGACAGATTGTTGCCTGAGGTATTAAACAAGTAAAGTCCAAGCAAATAAATGTATATTAGCATGCAGTTTAGAAAGAGTGAAGCCTCCAGGCTGAACCAGGAGTGTTGAGCTGGTCCGTGAGCCCAGGGTGAGGGACAGGGACAGAGGCCCCAGGGAAGAGCAGAGAAATGGAAAGGACGCAGGGCATTGCGATGTTAAACACTGCACACGCAGAGCCTGAACGCTATGTAGAAAAGCCCCAGGGTGCTACGGTACGGCAGCGTATCTAAATGATTCCTTCAAATCGGGTGCAACACAACCCTGAGTGATCCTGGAGAAACGTCTGCAGCAAGCCCATGCTGCGGAGTTTCACTCTCAAGGCTTAAAATTAGGATTTGCTCAAATTGGTATTTGAGTACCACTGTTTACAGCAAATCATTCAAAGCCAGGATGGACTAAGTCGAAGTGGCATTCACGCGGTTTACCGAAACAATAGACTGCCCATCTGGAGCATGGTTAATTTATTGTGCAAGCTCACAGTTCAATTTAACTCCCACGTAGCTGTATGAATGCCGTGCCTTCATCACCATGTCATGTTATTAATAAAACAAACCAGGTCAAAGTGAAATAAAAGTCCATTTTATTGTTTAGCCATGTCATAACCATGTTTCCAATAAGCACAGCAGGCTACAACTCAAGGGTTTCTCAACTACCTTTAATTGCAAAAAGAAAGAATAAAATAAAAATTATAATTTCAACCCTCACCCAAATGATGCACCCTCCCCCACCCCAACCTTTTGGATCACAGATGAAACAGGAAACAAGTTTCCACTTCATCATTTAAAATATTGGACCTTTTCCAATTCTGGGTTTTATACAAAAGCTACACAATGTTACACTTTATTCAGAATACAGTTCAACCGATTATTAGTGTTCTACACCATTGATTAAAATTTAGAAACTGATGGAGCATTAGCACTATAACTTAACACTACGAGAGACTTAAAAGGAATACAAATTACTGCAAAAGAGAAAAAAAGACTAGAGTATCATCTCAAAGCAAGCTAAGATCTGTACCATTACAGTGATTGAAGAATCATAAAAATAAAATGTAATAAAAAATAGACAGGCAAGGCTAGGGTTTGAGATTCCACCTTTAGATCCTCCTCTTGTGCATTCTTCCTTTATGTATCCGCTCCAAGATTTCCTTCGCAGTTTTATCGCCGACCAACAGGAACCAGAACAAAAAGTTTTACTTCAACTTGTTCCCATAGGAAACTCAGCTTGTGTTAGTGTGTCAGGCACTTTCCGAGATACCAGCCCACCCCCCCTCTCCAGAACGCTCTGCAACTCTACCGGCCAATCACAACGCAGGTTCATTCAGACGATACAGCTGTGGGGAGAAGACAAGAGAGCTGTTAGGTTCGATCTGTGCCCCGATCCATCTAAGGGTGTCAACACACTGCTCAGAGTCGTGCACATCCACTCAATGACTGTCAGGTTGCACTGAGACGGAGTGTGGCAACATTCCAGCAGAAGAACCGTTATTTTAGTGAACAAGCTGACAGGCAGGCATTTAGCACACACTGAAACCCACAGCAACTTGACACAAGTATCCATTAATAAAGTTGGACGTTCAGTGAAGTAATTCAGGTTATGCACCTTGGTCTTGGGTACAACGGCTGGGTACTACCTGGGAATCAAACCTGCAACCTTTACGGTACAACCCTAGGTTCCCTACCCATTATACTACACTGCAGGGAATTTTCACAAGTTTAACCTAACTTACTGGATTTTAAAAGGGGACAGGGACAGGCAGACATTACCGATTTAACACTAGACTATTTGTGTATATAGGGACTATGGAACAAGCAAAACCTAACTAGACATTTTTAGAAATTTAGAAATCCTGAATGGATAATGGATGGATATTTCTGGCCCTAAAAAAGAAATATCTGTGGAAAAAAGAGGACGTCTGGTCAGCCTAACCAACAGCCTCCCCCCCCTCCCACATCCACAGCCTGTTCCTCTCCTCAGCTGGCCCACTTGGTGATGTCAGCTGAACAGCGTGTTGGAAGGGGGGGGAGGGGAGGACTGAGGCAAACCCAGGACTGGCAGGCCCACCCGTGAACACAAGGTGAACCAGCATCGTGGATTAGTGGCACAGCCATCGCCATCCACCCAGCATGCAGAGCACCATGCCCTTAAAGCCTGGCTCAGCCAGCCCCCCCCCCCACACCCCCAGCACTCGATTCCCAAACAGCACTTTGCTCTTTCCGGGCTGCGCTCTCATCCTAGGCTTTCCGCCCGATTCCTTACCTAAAAAGTAGATATTTACAGATCGGTATCAAACCAGGCCAACTGATTGCTGTCCCCTGGGGGCAGCCCCTCGATCAGGTCTTGGGCGTGTCCCAGGTCGGGCAGGCCATCGACCGGGTACTCTGCGCCGGGGTGATGGCCGCCCATGTCGTGGTCCATCATGGGCTCCAGGCCCATGCCCTCCTGGCCGTACCCGCCCGAGTGGAAGGACCGGTAGCTGGGGTCTGCGGACAGAGCGGGGGGGGCGAGGGGGTGGAGGCGCGTTAGACACAAGCAGCACACGCAGGGGTCAGAGGTCAAGTCCTGCAGCTCCGGCTCCTTAGTGTCGGGTGAGTAGGGTGTGTGCAGTGCAGTGCCATTGGTCAGGCAGGCAGGCGGTCGACCCGGCTAAAGCCAGCCTGGCAAGGCAGGTGAGTAGAGTGGTCACCAGCAGGCGAGTGCAGTGGTCACTAGCAGGCAAGTGAAGGGTGGAGGCTTTCAGTGCTGTGACTCACCGTCCGGTCGGTATCCCAGCGGCTCTCCCTGTGCGCCAATGTCCAGGCCCAGATCTCCAGTCTGTGGGACAGAGAGAGAGGAAGCCTCATCACTGCTACAGTGAAGACAAGAGATAGTCCACTCATTTACACACCGAAACACACCTTTTCCCCTCACACTGCAGTTACAGCGTGGCAGCAAACCAGCACATCTGTGACATCACCCACAGCTTTAATGCACACAAACACCAAACTGCACTCTCAGTGGGGGCGGGGGAGACCCACCTCGTTCCAGGTCATGGGCTCCGTCCTGAAGAGGGAGCTAGTGAGCTCCACGGAGAGGCGCTTCTTGTAGTCCTGGGGCTTGTCCTCGGACATGCGGAAGAGCACGGCGGCGGCGTACGTGGCTGTGGGGGGACAGACACGGTGAGCCTGGGGTCAGTGTCCATAAAGCCACCCACACTTTAGGGTTTGTGTCTGAGCTAAAGAGGCTGACTCTGGATCAGCGTTTGCATTTTAAAAAGTAATGCTCCGAGAAAAAAATAATGCTTTCAATAACCATGAAATTTGCAATGGAGAAAATGTGAGGAGGTTCTCTTTTTAGACCATAATCCAGTAGCCCTCCATCTTATATACACAAAAAGCAATGCTAAGCAGTCCTGTATTCCTTATAACAGTTAGGGATTTATCATCAGGCTATCAGACTGATCCTGGATCAGTGTGAATTGGCGCAGTGGTTGAGAGCCGAGTGTCCGGCTGAGCGGCTGGCTGTTCCGGGGTCAGCGGCTGACTCACCCACGCCCTCGTTCCTGGAGTGCAGCAGCTCTGTGAGCGGCGCGGTGGCCCCCTCCGCCTCGATGGCCTCGGCCGCCTCCTTGTCCTGGGCCAGCTCACACAGCACGCCGGCCGCCACGCGCTGGATGTTCTCGATGGGCGAGTACAGCAGCTGCGGGGGGGAGGGGGGGGGGCACGTGAACACCTAACCCTAACCCTGACTAACCCCAAAATCCAGACGAGCGTTAGGGCGCCCCTACCTGCACGAAGAGCGGGATGGTGTTGAGGCCTCGGATGACGATCCTGTTGTGGACGTCCCGGGCCAGGATGTGCAGCGCCCCCGTGCAGCCCTCCACGATCTCCTCCATGCGGACCCCCTCCTGCAGACCACACCCACACGTCACGCCCACACCCATGCCACACCCCCAGGCCCTCCCCCCTCCACGATCTCCTCCATGCGGACCCCCTCCTGCAGACCACACCCACACGTCACGCCCACGCCCACGCCCAGCCCATACCCCCAGCCCTCCACCTCCACGATCTCCTCCATGCGGACCCCCTCCTGCAGACCACACCCACACGTCCCACGCCCACGCCCAGGCCATACCCCCAGGCCCTCCCCCCTCCACGATCTCCTCCATGCGGACCCCCTCCTGCAGACCACACCCACACGTCCCCCACGCCCACGCCCAGCCACCCCCAGGCCCTCCCCCTCCACGATCTCCTCCATGCGGACCCCCTCCTGCAGACCACACCCACACGTCACGCCCACGCCACACCCCCCAGACCCTCCCCCCTCCACGATCTCCTCCATGCGGACCCCCTCCTGCAGACCACACCCACACGTCACGCCCACGCCCAGCCACACCCCAGCCCTCCCCCCTCCACGATCTCCTCCATGCGGACCCCCTCCTGCAGACCACACCCACACGTCACGCCCACACCCATGCCACACCCCCAGACCCTCCCCCCTCCACGATCTCCTCCATGCGGACCCCCTCCTGCAGACCACACCACACGTCACGCCCACGCCAGACCCCAGGCCCTCCCCCCTCCACGATCTCCTCCATGCGGACCCCCTCCTGCAGACCACACCCACACGTCACGCCCACGCCACACCCCCAGGCCCTCCCCCTGCCCCGATCTCCTCCGTGCGGACCCCTCCTGCGGACCACACCCACGCCCAGGTCACGCCCCCCAGGCCCTCCCCCCTCCACGATCTCCTCCAGGCGGACCCCCCTCCTGCAGACCACACCCACACGTCACGCCCACGCCCACGCCACACCCCCCGGGCCCTCCCCCCTCCACGATCTCCTCCATGCAGACCCCCTCCTGCGGACCACACCCACATGTCACGCCCACGCCCACGCCACCCCCCCGGCTCCCCCCTCCACGCGGACCCCCTCCTGCGGGCCACACCCACACATCACGCCCATGCCCAGGCCACGCCCCTCGGGCCCTCCCAGGCCACACCCCCTGGGCCCTCCCCCCTCCCCGCGTGCCACGCCCCCGCGCTCACCACAAACTGCTGCTGCGTGCCGCCCATGGAGGTGCGTCTCTGCGTGTCCTGGTGCGCCCTCACCAGCAGCTGCACCAGCCTGGGGATGGCGCCCTGCTCCCGCAGGGGGGCGTGGTTAGCCGGGCACAGCGCCAGGTTCCTGATCAAGCCCACGGTCGCCTGGGAAACGATAGCGCGGGTCAGTGACAGAGAGACTTTCAGCCGTGTCTTATACTCAACTTAAATGTAGCACTCAAAGGAGTTCTCAGACCGCATGATGGAAAAATACAATGCCAAAAAACACAGGCAACATAAAAACAAGGGAAATGGAGAAAGACACTGATGGAACGGATCAGTGAAACTCACATTAAAGACAGTCACAGCTCAGCTGGCCTGTTTAACAACCCCTCTCACACACACACACACAGGGGAGGGTGTGTGCATGGCTATCTCCCTCTCTCTCTCTCACACACACACAGGGAGGTTGTGCAGCACCCTCTCCACACAACACCACACACACACACACCAGACACACACAGACACACACAAGGCTCCACACTCAACCCGCGTAGTCACACCTGCACCTTATGAGGGGCCAGTGCGAGGGCGGGTGCAGGAGCTTGACCACCACGGGCAGGCCGTAGTGCAGCCGCACGGCGTTCTGGGCCATCTCGGCGTCCTGGTGGCGGCTGGTGAGGTGGCGCAGGGCGCAGACGGCGGGCTCGGTGATGTCCTCGCGGTCGCCGGCGCGGAGCACGGTGCGCACCAGCGCCTCGATGCCGCCCACCTGGCACACCATCATCTTGTTCTTGTAGTTGTTGCAGGTGAGGTTGGACAGGATGCCCGCCGCGCACGTCACCACGTTGATGTCGTCCGAGCCCAGCAGCTGCACCAGCGTGCCCAGCAGCCCCTCCATGCCCTCCTGCGGGGGGGAGCGTAGAATAATGGGTTAGGAGCTGGTCTTGTAACCTTAAGGTCACAGGTTCAATTCCCGGGTAGGACACCGCCCTTCAGGTTCTTAACCTGCACTGCTTCAGTACATATCCAGCTGTATAAACAGATGTAAAAAGTTGTGTAAGTCGCTCTGGATAAGAGCGTCTGCTAAATGCTTGTAATGTGATGTAATGAAGAGGAGCGGATCCAGCACTGGCTGCAGGGGGACTTCCCTTCTCCAATAGCCTCACAGTCAACCTTATCCTGCCTTTGTTTAGCAGACACCACTCATTATGAGTTTAGCTGCATGCACACAAAAACTTTTCTTGCTGGAGAAATTTCTCCCATAGACTCAAACGAATCAGATGCAGATGGGTGGAAGCCTAATTCATTAACCGCTGATCCTAAACCTAAGTGAGAAGCGCTCTGAATGAATCTCCACCCACAGCTTCAACACGGACAGGTTTATCAGTGTCATTTTACACTCCTGTTCACATGGGCTGTACTCCAGAAAAGCGCCCCTCCTCGGTAAGGGTGGGCAATCAGAAGGAGCGGAGAGAGATGGGAGATTTTCCCGTGCGCTCGGCTGAGAGGATACCTGCTTGGTGGCAGCGTCTGACAGGTTTCTGAGGGTCCACAGGCAGTTCTGGACTAGACGCTGGCTGGGGTCTGTGAGGTGCAGACCTAATGCCTGCATTCCACCTTTAAACACAGAGAAGCCAGATTAAGGGTAGAGACAGGGAGGGTGATTAAGGGTACAGACAGGGAGGGAGATTAAGGGTACAGGCAGGAGTGTGCAGGGAGGGTGATTAAGGGTACAGGCAGGAGTGTGTAGGGAGGGAGATTAAGGGTACAGGCAGGAGTGTGCAGGGAGGGAGATTAAGGGTACAGGGAGGAGTGTGTAGTGAGGGAGATTAAGGGTACAGACAGGAGTGTGCAGGGAGGGAGATTAAGGGTACAGGCAGGGAGGGAGATTAAGGGTACAGACAGGAGTGTGTAGTGAGGGAGATTAAGGGTACAGGCAGGGAGGGAGATTAAGGGTACAGACAGGAGTGTGCAGGGAGGGAGATTAAGGGTACAGACAGGAGTGTGCAGGGAGGGAGATTAAGGGTACAGGCAGGAGTGTGCAGGGAGGGAGATTAAGGGTACAGGCAGGAGTGTGTAGTGAGGGAGATTAAGGGTACAGGCAGGGAGGGAGATTAAGGGCACAGACAGGAGTGTGTAGTGAGGGAGATTAAGGTTACAGGCAGGGAGGGAGATTAAGGGTACAGGCAGGAGTGTGCAGGGAGAGAGGTTTGTGATGTGTGACGTGAAGGGTACAGGTCAGGCCCAGTCATTGGCAGAGCAGGGTGACAGGGACATACCGGCCTCTACGATGGCAGGCTTGTTACTGGAGCACACAGACAGCACTTTGAGCACTCGGCTGGTGGTCCACAGGAGCTTCTCGTACGTGTAGGTCCTCATGATGTTGACCAGGGCCTGGGGTCCACCGCTGGCCAGGATGATGAGCTGCGGGGGAGAGGGAGAACGGGATCAGCCTCCTGACAGCGCTGCTCAGCTCCGAGGGCGAAGAGCCGCCGCCTGCCCGGTCCTTACTTTGCTCTCCTGGTTTCCGTAGGCCAGGATCTGCAGACAGTCCGTGGTGATGGCCAGGAATTTGACGTTGGTCTTGTTGAGCAGGGCCACCATTTTCTGCAGGCCCCCTGCCAGGCGCACGGCCATCTTGGCTCCCTCCTGGTGCAGCAGCAGGTTGTGGAGGGTGGTGATGGCGTAGAACAGCACCGAGTCCACTGGAGACCTGGGAAACAAAAGGCCACCGGTCACACGGCTCTCCCTGGAGCACATTCCTCCGGACGAGACAGCAGGACGTGCAGGTAAAGCACGACTCATCTGACATTTAAATACCAGCACATTAGCGCAGCCTCGAAGATTTCAAGTAGCTCTGCATACAGTGAGATTAAAGTCGTCTATATCGATTCATTTCATGTTTTAATATTCTATGGCTAAGATCTGCACCACCCCCCAGGAACCCCCCCCCCCCCCACCCTGTCAAAAAAAGCTCTGTAATCTTCTGCAGTACCTGCCGTACTTCTTGTGTAAATAATGAGACTACAAAAAATATCTGCATTAATTAGCGCTGTCAGGCACGAAACATAATGGCCTTCATTACCTGATATTTTCTGCAGACTCTCCATGAATACCTAAGCTGGCTCATTTTTTCATGAAGGCATGTGACTCATCTGCACTCAGTAATGTAGCGGCTGAACACTCCACCCTCAGCAGTCTGCCCGAGTTGGGACGCGGGGGGCGGACACGCGGAGGGTGAACGGGCAGGGGGCGGACACGCGGCGTCGGGGGCGGACATGCGGCGTCGGGGGCGGACGCGCGGCGGCGGGGGCGGGGGACTCACCCCAGCATTTTGACCAGGGCGGGGATGCCGCCGGACTTGAAGATGGCGAGCAGGCCCTCGCGGTGGTGGGACAGGTTGTGCAGCGTGCCGGCGGTGCAGCGGGCCGTCTCCACGTCGTTGGTGTTCTGCATGGTGCGCACGATGGCCGACACCATCTGCGGCGAGCGCATGATGGCGTGCCGCGAAGCCTCCTTCTTGGACAGCTGGTGCACCATCACCGCCGCCTTGTTCACCACCACCTGGGGGCGGCAGAGAGGAGGGCTCAGGGCTTCATGCTACGACTGCGTCCTCCGCATTGAGGAGCTTAGTCAGCTTGGGGATGACACAGGTGTGTGTGTGTGTGTGTGTGTGTGTGTGTGTGTGTGTGTTTTTACCTGGTCCTCATCATTGAGGAGTTTGGTCAGCTCTGGGATGGCAAGGGTGTGTGTGTGTGTGTGTGTGTGTGTTTTTACCTGGTCCTCATCATTGAGGAGTTTGGTCAGCTCTGGGATGGCGCGGGTGTGTGTGCGTGTGTGCGTGTGTGCGTGTGTGCGTGTGTGCGTGCGCGCGTGTGTGTGTACCTGGTCCTCGTCATTGAGGAGTTTGGTCAGCTCTGGGATGGCGCGGGTGCGTGTGTGTGTGTGTGTGTGTGTGTGTGTGTACCTGGTCCTCGTCGTTGAGGAGTTTGGTCAGCTCTGGGATGGCGCGTGTGTGTGTGTGTGTGCGTGTGTGTACCTGGTCCTCGTCGTTGAGGAGTTTGGTCAGCTCTGGGATGGCGCGGGTGTGTGCGTGTGTGTGCGTGTGTGTGTGTGCGCGTGTGTGTACCTGGTCCTCATCGTTGAGGAGCTTGGTCAGCTCTGGGATGGCGCGGGTGTGTGTGTGTGTGTGTGTGTGTGTGTGTGTGTGTGTGTGTGTGTGTGTGTGTCTGTACCTGGTCCTCGTCGTTGAGGAGTTTGGTCAGCTCTGGGATGGTGTGTGTGTGTGTGTGTTTTTACCTGGTCCTCGTCGTTGAGGAGTTTGGTCAGCTCTGAGAAGGTGTGTGTGTGTGTGTGTGTGTGTGTGTGTATGTGTGTGTTTTTACCTGGTCCTCGTCGTTGAGGAGCTTGGTCAGCTCTGGGATGGCGCGGGTGTGTGTGTGTGTGTGTGTGTGTGTGTGTGTGTGTGTGTGTGTGTGTGTTTTTACCTGGTCCTCGTCGTTGAGGAGCTTGGTCAGCTCTGGGATGGCGCGGGTGTGTGTGTGTGTGTGTGTGTGTGTGTGTGTGTGTGTGTGTGTGTTTTTACCTGGTCCTCGTCGTTGAGGAGTTTGGTCAGCTCGGGGATGGCGCGGGTGGCCAGCTCGGCGTCGTCCTGGTAGTTGATCAGGTTGACCACGGCGTGCTTGAGCATCTGGGACGGCTCGGCCAGGCGCTGGACGTTGGTGGGGTGCGCCCCGTCGAACTGCGTGGAGGGGATCTGCATGCCCTCGTCCAGGGTCTCCGGGAACATGGCCGCCCGCACCCTCTGCGCTCGGGTCATGGCGTACTGCCCATCGATGTCTGCAGGACACAGGACAACCCTTAGCATGGGCCTGTCCTCCTCTTTATACAGCACTGTATTATCCATCAATATAATCATCTATCCATACAGTTTACCAGTTACAACGAGCCAGTGACAGCTTTATGACGCATTAGAGACTATACCAAATGAATTACAAATTACAAATGCACATCAACACTATGAATGTTTTATACGTCTGGCATACTCATTAAGAAAATGGAAACACGAATATCAAATACAACTTGCGTAATTACATAAGTGCATCATTCGTGTTTTCCTATCACTATTGTTCTCTAATAGTTCTTGTTAAGTTCTCCAATAAAGAGAGAAAATGCGAGGAACACGTGGGAGCGCAGTATCATTTGGTTTAGCGCTGGTGTTAAGGTACCTGTGCTTAACGCGGCTCAGCAGAGCAGAAGGTGTAACACTAAGAGCGGCGCGCTGAGCTCCCGCGGTACGCACCCGTCACCTGGTCCTGGCTGAAGGGCTGGGAGAAGCCCTGCTCCCACTCGTACAGCACCTGGTTGTCCACGTCCTCCTCCTCGGGGTTGCCCTTGCCGCTGAGGGACGGGGCGGTGGTGGTGGCCCCGGAGTGGATCCCCGAGTCCAGGTAGGACTGCTGCTGCCAGTGGCTCACCGCCGCCTTGCGGTCCGGCTCCATGGCCATGTCCAGCTCCATCAGATCAGCTGTGGGTACACACAGGCACGCACGCAGAGAGATACACACACACAGAAACAGAGAGACACAGACACAGAGACACAGACACACAAGCCATTAGGTCCCGAAACTCCAACATTAACACTATCGCAGCACTGCGTGTGTACGTGTGACAGACTTAGTCTGGCCTGATTCACTATGAACCGAGTCATACAAGCTGCTCCAGAGAGAACCTCACCATAAAAGTCAATACACACGGCAGTAATGAAATGAGCAGCATTCGTGGGTGTGACTAAATGTATTACTGCACAACCCTGGATTATGAAGCATGATTATGACATTAGCGCTCTGACAGGTTGGACATGCAAGATGTGCAGTGATACTGTGCACAATGGGATGCAGGTTAGGACTCTGGATTCTCTGACAGCTGCAGTGTCTGTAGGCTCTTTCACATTCACTCCACAGTTTCACACAGCATTCATGCGCATGTGTTTCTGTGTGTGAGTGTGCCTGTGTATGTATATACACGTGTGTGTGTGCCTGTGTATGTATATATACGTGTGCGTGTGTGTGTGTGTGTGTCTGTGTATGTATATATACGTGTGCGTGTGTGTGTGTGTGTGTGTGTGTGTGTGTGCCTGTGTATGTATATATACGTGTGTGTGTGTGTGTGTGTGTCTGTGTATGTATATATACGTGTGTCTGTGTGTCAGCAGACGGCAGAGAAGGAGAAAAGCTCCAGCGTCTGCTCCGTTCCTCACAGAAAGCTCCCCTACAGAGCCGAGTGAGCCGCGTGTTTATCGGGAACAGAGAGATGAGACGCAGAGCGTTTCTGTACATCCGCTCGAAAATGATTTTACAAAGAGCTCACAGCAACACAGGGGAGAACATCAAATTGAAACCGGGGTCTAAACGCGGTTATGGAGGAGGGGGGGAAATGACTACCTGGGAAGAACCTACAGTGGCTCTCACAATACAGACAAACCGGAATGGACCAGTGTGGCTATGAGGAAAAACATCTGAACACAGGCAGCTGAACAGCGTGTATGAAAGAACCACTGACCCCAGCTAAACCATTTAGCCTCTCCAACACTAGAGGTGTTCACACATTTGATTTCTTTCAAACCTTTGAAAGAAGAAATTAAAATAAAATGGAAGTCATTCCTAAGCATTCATTGCTTTTTTTTTGGAGTATGGCCTCCCTTTTGAAAGTCATAGATGGGTTTTCAGAGGACAAAGCACAGACAGCTCCTCTAAATGGGCCTTTATCTATGAATCTCCTCTATGAAACTATTGAGACCGATTCAGTGACTCATTCTCCCTCAGACGCCGGTCACACTTACACTGGGTCGCCATGTTCCTCTGAAGTCCCTCAGTCTGAACAGCGTCCTAATCTGCGAGAGAGAGAGAGGAAGAGCCGGGTTAGACAAACCAGTCTCGCCCATCCACCGCCCACAGAGACCCCCCACCCCCAGCCGGAGTCAGCGAATCAGCAGGTCCCAGCACAGGAAGCAGAGCCCAGACTGCAGGATGGTGAGAACAGCACTTTACAGCCCAGGAGCAGCTGACTGCACATTCCACAGTCATTAACCGGGCCGGGAGAGAGAGAGGGAGAAGAATCTGCTGTCTATGCTGGGCCTGTCACTCAGTGAGAAGTCCCGCCCCTTCCCTTCCGCGGGCCTCAGTTCACGCACAGCGCTGGTCCAGCGCAGAGCTTTGTGTGGACGCTATACAGATGGGGCCCGAGTTTAAAGGAGGTTACAGACTTGCGGCAACTGCCGTGCAAGATGTAGCCTGCCAAAATACGACAGCGAGCGGACAAATACATTCACCAATATAGCCCACGTAGCGTCCCTCTCGACATTAAACAGCCAGATACTGAAACCCAGCTGCACCATCCATTCCACTGACACCGGACGGACAGTCACAGGATGCATGTACGCTGTTGGCTGCTTCTGAACCTGCCTGCAGAGCCCAGGGATTCCTCTCTGGTGCTCGCTGGGTTTGGAGGGGGCTAGACTGGGTGCAGTCAGGTACGGCTCTAATGCACTGGCTGCACTGAATAAGAGCCCCCATTAAAGAGCCCAGCAGGTGATTAGGTCTCTGCCAGACCCTGACGCCCACTGTCCCTGTGTGAGCGTGTATGCTGGCAGGCCAGAAACGTATTTATTCTGTACAATTAGCAAGCATGCCAGCTGAAATAAGCACAACCACCTCCTTAAAAGCGCAGTTGTTCGCCTCCCACATTTAGCCTTTCGTTTGCAGTCTGCCGCTGCAGAGTACGGTCCTGAGCCCACAGCTGAAAACCCGGACGCAGGCCTGACAACGTGCGCTGCTCCTCCAACTCTCCTGTTCCCATCCGACCTGCGAAGCGCTCTTTAAATACGCGAGCGGCGGAGAGCGCCGCTGCTAACAGACGGGCACGTAGCCGGAGCGGGCACCCGAGGAGGCGAGCCTCGCGCCCCTCAGCCAATCCCACGCGCCGGGGCTGCTCCGCACCCGACGCGTCCGAGAACATCTGCCGCTCCGATTCGGGCGACCAGCGTATCGCCCGTCTTTAATATCGATTCGCAGCGGCGGGAACGCGGCTGAAGAAAGCCGCGAGTGGAAATATCGCAGATGCGCCAGGAACGGCGTGAAAGCAGCTCGGGCCGCATTAATTACCCTCCGTGTATTTACCGCTGGGTTTGTGGGGGGCTGATGAAACAGCTAGCTGACTGTGAGCACTATGAGCAGCACTATGAGCGCCTCCTAGCGACACTCTGCAGAATGCACACTGGTGAAGGAGAATAGAGCCTAAACCTCTCAGAACTCTGAAACGATCCCAGCTTTGAAAGAGACTTCAAAATACACCAAAGAATACAAAAGTTTTACTGATCAGCTTCATTGCTTAAGGTTACCTTCTCATTGTTGAAATAAAAAGGGGGGGAAATGCCACCTGTTCTGCGATTAACTGTGCCAAAATTAAATGCAATGAACTCAAAGCACATCGGTATGTTATTCACAACGCACCTTTATCACACCTTAAAAACACAAAAACTGAACACATGCTGGAATGTAATGTGTTTCCCTCTCAAGCACACTGCTTGAAGTGAGTGCCAGCATTGGCTTTTTTGCCATTTTATATGCTCTCCTTTTCTACATATTTCTCTCAAAAACTCAAAAATATACTGGCCAAATGATGCTGAATATGGCCACACTCAGTTTGCAGTTTGTGCAGTTACACGACTGCTACAATTCAAGTTCAACTCACAGGTGTGATTCCACCTCCAACCAGCATTAAGCACAAATCATAGGCAGAGCAGTCTTGTACAGTGACTACAGAATTGGCTATAGCCTACATTTCAGCACTTCAAAATTGGGGGAAAGCTCCGGTTCTCCTTCCTATGTTAGCCTAGTTAAATTGTGCAAAACATGACTCGAAAGTTGTCTTTTAAAGTTTGCTAAATTATAGAATATTACCACTACCAGCCACTAGGGGCAGTAGACATGGGTCCTTCAACCCCAGACTGGCAGGCTGGGCCCAGTTATTTAGGTCAGTGCTCTGAGGTTTGAATCATGAAGGCTGTACAGTGTTTCAATGCACACCCATTTAAAAGCAAAGCGCCCAACAGCAAGCGTGTCAGAATATACAGCCACACTGCAGCAAATCGCATGCAAGGTAGTGCAGGACATTAGCAAGGCCCACAGATCACAGCTCACTCTGCTCCTGCACCATGCTCCTGCACCATGTACATATCCTCAGCTCTCTGCCCAGGACTACAGGCCATTTGATGACGAGCTGATGTAGCCTAATTATTTATTAAGAATGACCAGGTTCCTTGTAATTCATAAACTTCCCTGTAATTACAAACGCTTTTGTATTGGTGCTGTTGCCCACACAGCAACAACTTCACAAACTTAGCAAATCGATGGCTGTGGAATGAATCAGCTTACGTAACGACACAATTGCATCTACACATAGCCAGGGGCTCTTTTTAGGGATAAATGAAGGCTTCTACAACGATGCTTATAAAACAGTGGTCACTGAAGCACATGGCCCTACTATTTTCTCAAGGTTATGCTCCATTTCTGGAGGGAAAAAAATTCAACCACACCAGAATAGGTTATTACATAAAACATCCACACATTCCTCCTATTTGGATATAGAATCCCAAGTTTGTGTCACTCGATCTTCAACAGTGATCAACTAAAAAAACTGCCTTATTGTGAGCACAGATTTGGACATGTAGCAAATGAACTCATAAATTCACTATTTACAAATAAGTGTTTTCCCACTTTGCCCATGACAGCCATGTAAAAGAGCTCCACTTCCATTCACACTCCACTCAGCTCCACTCCTCTGCATCCCTGCAGCTCTGCTACAGCAGCTGACAGCTGCAAGCCCGTCCTAACCCCACCGTCTGTGTTTGGGACGTTACTATTCATTCATATCTCAGCCAATTAGAGCAGCGGAAACACCCGGCGGCCCGTCTGCATGCGTCGGTCACGCGCGCTGCAGCGAGCGGCTGCTGAAGCGCTAACTCCAGGAAGGTGTGGGCCCCGCTCCGGCCAGCGCTGCTGTTTTATTAGGCCGCAGGGACGGCCGAGGCCCCGGGAGTGGAGCCGCTCCGCTGCTGCGGACACGGCCGGTCTGACTGCAGCACACTGACCATTCACTAGCCTGTTGCTTCCAGCGTAACTCAGCCGGCGGCGCCCCTCCGCAGGTCAGCCGTCTGGGCGACCCCGAGACGGAACCAGGCGAAACTACGCGTTCGTTTACTGCATTAAACCACGCACCGATTAACCGGGCAAAATGCATCTGGGTGTGCCGCAGACAGGACGCCAGTTTAAGGCCCTTGCAGGGGCCCCACCCAAACACAGAGAGGAGCAGGCGAAGACGTGTCTCACCGCTCTCCTGGGCAGAGACAGGTAAGCAGCATTCACAGCCACGTTTGTCCCAGTCCTAATTCAGCGATCAACTGGATACGCACGTACATGACAAAATTACGCTTCAAAAATAACTATCTACAATACAGTCCCAGATGCCTCAAGTACCCAATAAACAGAAGGCAACGAAAATCAAGGCAATTAAATATGAAGACTAATAATGCTGTCAACATGAGATGGAGCTCGCTTAAACCTGACCCACGTGCAAGGCCCTTACTTGACAAATGGGATGCATTATAACAGCTGCCCATTCCGTGGGTATCGTGACAACCATTCAGTATCCCAAGCAGCTAGGCTACCCAGACACTGAACTCAGTGAGGTCATTCAGACAGCGCCCCGTGACCATGGCAACAGCAGAATGTGCCTTGTCAGCATAAAGGGCCCCAACAGCGAACTGCCAGGATCTTACTCCACAGGCCACAGCATAAACATACCACGTGAGCTCCTTCACACACACACACACACACACACACACCCTCACAGAGTGAGATCCACCCACTCTACTGGCCAGCCTAGACAGAATGTACTCCTGTTCAGTTCCTCTGCTCCGACAAATTCTAAACATGAATTCATCCCACCAATGGCAGCTGTCATGGTTAAACACTTGTAACCTAAAGGTTTCAAGTTTAAGTCCCAGCAAAGCACCCCTGACTTACCCTTGAGCAAGGTACCTCACCTGCTTCAGTATGAATAACTGCATAAATGGACAGGCTAATGCATAAAACATACCATGCGCAAGTCGTCTTGGACAAGGGCCTCCCTCAGTCAAAGAAATAACGAACAAACTGAGTCTAACCAAGCAGACATCAGACCAGATTGCAGGTTCCACTGAGGAAAATACCTTCTCCCAGCATTCATCAGCTGATTTGTATAGACACTGGAATCACAATGGATGAATGTTCACAGCAACTTTTTACATTTAGCAAATTGGCTAGTTTGAAAATTATAGCAGTCTGTCATAACGAGAAATGCACGACAGGAATAAAGACTTTTCATCAGCATGCTGTCTGTTCCAGCCACTGGTCCAGAGAAACCACAGTCCGGCTCAAATTCCAAGCCCACCATGGTGGGGATTCCAATAACAATTTGATGTCATTCAGTCAACCCATTTCATTATGTTAAGGCACATCTGCCCACAGCTTATTGTTAGCGACGTTTTCGCTAAATCAGGGCAGCCAACTGTGACTTTACCATTCAAAACCAAATTAAATTGAGAAGTCAACCGAGGAGCAGAAGCCCAAAAACCTGGCGGCAAGACACTGCATGACTGCACGCCACCACTTGTGCTCTAAAGCAGAGTGTGCGAATTAAAAGGCAAACCAATTAAAAAGGCTTACAATCAGATTACATTTTTTACTGAGTATTCTTGAAGCCCCTTGTTCAGACACTAAACCAGAAGCAGCAGCCTAAGAATGCCCAGGCTAAACTAAACCACAACGTATTAGCCTATATAAACCCACGTCAGAAAGCATATTTTTCACTTGGATCCCAACAATCATTGGGTTAAATGGATCAATAAACAAATGAGCTACATTATTACTTAAGTGATTATACATTGATGTTCAAATAGTACATAGGCTACATGTTAATTCTTACCCCATGTATCCACCACCTGAAAACAAGGGTAACTTCTTTAAACAAAAATAAACTCTTTCCAGAGTGCCTTTATTAACAGTCATTTAAGATTAAAAGTGTGGGTAGGATTTCTTTTATTTTTTATTATTATTTGTTTAAGTGCCTGGCCCTTCCGTTGCAGTACAAAATAAAAATGATTTTAAGGAACGTAAAACATTCCGATTACTATTAAACTATATACACAAGAAAATAATGCTTTATAGATTCAGCAGCCTTCTCCAATGCACTGTTGAAAAGCTGTAGCTTTCGCCAGTGCTGAAAAACAACCCGTATCATCTGGACTAAAGCCAAATGTGCAACATTTTAATATTCAAATTCCTGATTACATTTTTAAATGAATGATGAAAAAACCAGACGTACTGTTTTTCTTGGTGTGTTAAAGATTACTTGCATAAGAATAAATAACCATAGTTCAAACTGTAATGTATGCTTTTGTTCGTTAAAAGCAACATTAAGCAGTATTCTAAAATGGACAACATAGCCAACAAACACACGTAGCCTCAATGGTTCCATCAATAGCTCCAGAGACCTCCACATCAGACCCCACTGATGGAGCCTTGCTGCAGCACAAGCTAAATTGCTGGCTAAAGGAATGACTATGAAACGCATACTTTACAGAACAGGCGTTACGAACTAACAAAATTAAACTTCGCTTCGGCAGTTCGACTCATGAGCGAAATGAAATTAGAGCACATATTTATAACCGATTGACACGAGCATCCTCACACAAAAAGCTCCACGGGCGGCCCCGAAAAATGAGTCAGAATAGACCGCAAATATCAAGAGCGTGTCGCACTGAGGGAGCGTCATCCTGGGGCTCAGCCCTCCTCCAGTCCATCTGGGCTGATGGGAGTGAAGGGAGCTCACACATCCAGAGAGGACAGCAGCCAGATGCAGCCGGCCTGCCCATTCAGGACTCTAAGCACTGAGCTAAGAGCTCAATACTGCAATTACAGCTGTTTGAATTTTGGCCTGTCTGAATACAACCTTGGGATGCACAATCGTAGGCAATGACTGAAACAGTTAATTGAACTAATCAATAAAGGTATATTGCAAAAAATTATTTCAGTTATTAATCCGTATAATTATTTAAGGGCCTAACTGTTTCCCCCAAAGTGTCCGTCAATGAATGAGCACTGCTGATTTAGGGGAAATGACTGGAAGAGTGCAGCTGCTGTGGGTAAATGGGTGCCCTTGTCCAAACATATTTATTTGAATTTTTTGCAGGTGGGTTGGCATCCAACAGGACATACTTGCTTAAAGCCAAACTAACAACCTGAAATACTGGGAAGGTTTGTCAGTAATGCTGAGATCCTTCGACGTCTTTACATTATTCAGTGTTGTTACAAATGACAATGTTTTCACAGACCACACAAAAAATGGACAAGAGTAATCAAAAACATAGTATAGCTAGACCCATCTCTGGACAACCTCCCCCTCCTGAATTAACATGCTAAATGTGATTACATAGAAACCAAAAGCCAAGTTTAACAAATCTCTTAAATGAATACCAGAAAACCTATGATACATAACATATAGACACACCAGAGGTCCCACCCATACACGTTACTTTTATGCAAGACATTGGCCTATGTTGAGGCACATCAAAACTGGATTTATAAACCAAGCAGAAACATCCCATTGCAGAGGTAGACACTTCAGAAGGCAGATCGCATGGAGTGAATTCTAACCAGGTTACGACACTGAAAGTTCACAATCATACGAAACTACTTAAGATCATGTACACTGACCGAATTCCAATTCTAAGACCAACAGGCACCCCTGGAAAATTCAATGATAGGCATCCCCTGCCATATATCCAAGTATCGGGGGCTGAACAAACATGATAGACAAACTTCCCAGTGAGGTGGATATAGCACCACACCATGTCAATTTCCCAAAATCCTGCCTCCTATCTGGATGCAGGAAAATACGTTTTCAAGGTGAATCAACGTGTGCGTTTGTTTATTCACCCCCAACCATGAAAAATGACCAGAGGCGCGTTCGGAAGTGTGCACATGCATTACCAGTAGAGGAAAACACTGCCGAGCTAATGCAAAGCATCTTCCTAAACACAAAAAGCATCTCAGGAGGACTGTGGCTTATAAATATGAATGAACCCCGTGAATAAATCACACCACAAAAGAAATGACCGTGCAATGACAAAACATCAGAACGACGCAATGAGTTTTACTTGATGGAATTTACTAAATGACTTAAGATCGCGCAGTGCTGTGGCATTTCCTTGCAAGAGATGCGCACGTCTATGCAACGACTACGCTTACCTTCCACCTCCAATAACAGCATGGCACCATAATATTTAACTAATTTCACCTCACGGAAAAACTGAGTGTAACACGGCAAGGCACTTATTGGCATTTAATCACGCGATGCGATGAAGTCATAAATTACAAGAAATTTAACCCATTTACATTTTCCAACTTGCCCACGGTTTAGGAAGTTTCTTGATACTGTTATTAGCTTTACCACTATGCGACAAGTATTCGCCGGCTACTCGGAGGAAGGGGGAAAGTGTTCACGGGTATTTCCAGGGCAGTCTCTATATTATTTAGTGTATCGAGCTTTAGAGAAAATCAAAGTCAGCTTCCTCCACCTCCCCGCCCCCACAAGCAGGTCGCGATTTCGCAGCTTGGCTTTCCACGGCTCGATCTAGCATAGCAAACATGACTCGGGTTTCACCCCGACTCCTCCTCAACTTCCTTTGAATCACAACGGCTGAGGAATTCGTCGGGACTTGGGCCTTTGTTTGGGTGGGAAGGAGGAGAAAAACAGGGGATTTATTCCTGCCCAATTGGAAGTGCTGAATAACGTTACTAAGTCAAGCAATCAATGTTTTAACCACTAAACTTAAGCGTTTTAACAAACTAATAACATGTTAGCAACCGCTTGTAGCTAGATCTCCAACATAGATAAAATATCAGCCAGCTAGCATTAGATAGATTGTCTCTAGCCAAGTTAGCCGGATACACATTCTTAGCAGTAGTTCGCCAAATACTAAATGTGGACAGGGCCTGGGCAACATATAACAGCTAAACTCTGAACAGACACTAAACGCAATGTATTGAACTCGATAATACAGTTGATTTTCTTCTATTAGCGCCAGTATACGTTAGCGCTTATTTATTTTGCAACTACACACCAAGTCCATATGAACAGTATAGCAAGTCAGCAATCGCTACTTCATTATGCCAACTATTAAGATACCGAACATAAGGTCTCAATTCCTACAAAACCAATCGCATGCTAGCTAGGCAGCTACGTTGCCTTGCTAACGTAGCGGACTGATCACAGTTAGATAGCTAACACAGTTAGCTAACGTAGTAAGGGTCCCGAGCTCTGTCCTGCACGCGATAGCGAGCTAGCGAAGTTTATGTTTTAAAATGTTACTGTTAACTAGCTATAATTATAGTGCAAACCCCACAACTGGATACAGACGAGTCACATATGGTGAGCAACTTTACCTGCAGAAATACCAGCTACCTTTACGAAGCGTTGCCCCTCAGTTCACATAAAAATGAATATCAGTTTTATATCCAACAGCACCGGTTGAAAAAATTTACGGAGATTAAATTTCTATGTAAGATCCGACATACCTGAGACCAAACGATATCTCCGTCTTCCTTGTCAATGATGTTTAACCAATGGCGCGGAGAGTGCTTGACAGAAACGTGTAACCCACCCTCTAGAAAAGCAAAAACTAGCTAGCTACACTCCCTCCACCAAGATACGTACACAGCGTGCCCAAAGGAAATGGGGAGAATCAAAATGGCGTCCTCGCGAGTGAGAGTTCTTATACCAACTATGTGGCCAGTGTATTCTTCCGCTGTCAGGAAAAATAGATACAATATATTTGGATAGACATTGATCCAAAGTAAAATTACCAATGAATCTATTTTGATGCAAATATATATAATAAAAACAATAATTATAAATTGGGCCAGTGTTCGCTAACATTGATAAAAAGTTTGTTAGAATCTGGAGTGGCGCGTATGAATATCTTTGATCCGATGACGACGATATGTAGGCTATTCATTAGGTTGGAATGTGAGTGTTTTTCTGAGAAGGATGTGGGGAGCGGAGCGAGGCCGGGGAAAGGTGCGGGGATCTGTTGTGTTGGTGAACTGCGTGGGTCCGAGTATAGGTTTGGACAGTGTCTTTGTGCTGTGACTTAAATGTGCTGCACGTATACTGCTTCCGCAACCATCATGTAGTTGCAAAAAATCTCTGTTGTATTGCGTAATGGGTATGGGAAATATATTTTTGAAACACTACTACAGCAATTAACAACAAACTACTGAAACACATTTTATTTACTTATTGGCGGTCACATGTTTTCTCATTGAATAACATAATTCTTGTGGCTTGAGTTCGATTATGCTGTTAAAAATCGAAGTCAAATCAACTATGAATGAAAACAGATAATGAAGTAGCCTAGGCTACTGTGGATACCTCGTTGAAATTGTAGGCTACTGAAAGCAACAAGCCCTTCGTGACACGGAGATCTGTTGTTGGACTTGATGTGTTGAATATTTGGCTGAGCTATTCATCTCAACTGTTTGTTTTTTCACCTGAAAAGATTAGCCGCAGTGTCAAATACTATCTTCCTCACTTACTATCACCGGAAATTCTGTTCTGATTTGCTAAAAATGTATATGAAGGTGGAAATTGTATGTACATTCCTTGCATATAAATGTATAGCCTGTGGAAAATGTAAGGGGAACATGGCATTCTGTAGTGCCTACTTGAGTCCTCTATATTTAGAACAGAATGAGACATGGGTATGCTGATGGCTATGTGGCGCGATATGATGTTCATTCCTCAGACCCAGCGAACAGTTCGTTTCATTCATGCCCATGCTAACAAAAGTGTGAAAAGCCAGTCAGTTGTCTTTAACGAATTTTTTTCTTTAAAAAGAAGCTAATCCTTGGCCCCAGCAATTAACCTTGTTGTTAATTAATGGAATTTTCCTCCAAGAACACATTTTAACATTTTGTCACGTCATGTCCTCTTTCTCCTAACAGATAATCGCAGCTCAACTAGCCTCTTCTTAGGTTAAAACGACGCCTATAGGTTTTTATTCTGTTTCTAATTGTATTGTTTCTTTTCTTTTCATATTACATTTCCCTTTTATAGGCTACCTGTTGTAAGCTTGACTTGACTGCTAACACTGTAATGCATTCCATGAAGGTCACTGATATTTCGTTTAAGAGTGACATTTTAAGATAGGTTTGGCGTAATTATTTACATTATTCTGGCCACACGTAAAATATTATCACCACGCAGAAATGTACAGATTTCTGAAGCATAAGCCAAAAATATAAATTCGACGAATAGTATGAATATTCCGTATATCACAACTCAGTTCATGTCCCATGGCAAACTTTTTTCGCACAGAGCAGGCTGTATTATTTTTGTGGATACGTGTAGGCAATGCAGTATTTTAATGGTGGACATATGAAACATCCTATATATAATGCTTTTTGACCAAAGTATATAGTACATGTAATATACTGTAAATCCTTTTATTTATAACATGTATTTATCCATACAGACCTTAAGGTAATGTTCAGTATATTCACGTTCATAACTGGTCTTAATACAATAATAATTGAAATCCCATGTCAGATACATCCAAGTATACTGTTCATTAATATTGCATGAAATAGACTGCTCAGAACCATTGTTATGAATTATATACTAATCCAATAAATTAATTTATTAATGAATGTTGGGCATTCATCCCAATAAACAGTTAAATGAAATGTAAATATCCCTGTCTAATAAACATGATTGGCATGGCAGACACATTAAAAAACATTTCCAGGATTTTGAGTATAGACTTATAATAACATTGCTTTTGCACATAAAGGCATGTCCAAGTTTTTGTGTGCCAATCAAGCCCCCCCCCCGCAACCAGATTCAGTGAGCTACGGCAGGCCCTTGTTGGTGTTAATAGTAAAAAATAAAAATAAAAAAACACTGACTGCTCAAAATCCCAGATGGTGTCTTATTGAGCAGTTGTTTTCCTCACTGTGTACCAGACACATTTAATGGCCAATAAACCCTAAGGTCTCTGCATTTTTTCATCTGTACACCATACACACAAACATGACCTTGGGCAGGTATTCTCTCAGTGACGCATTGATGTCCGTCTATCACATTGACACACTTTTAGCTTTCATTTTGTGCCTTTGTTGGTACCTTTACATTTTCACGAGAAAAGCAGTAACCAGAACTTGATGTAAATTGAATAAAGACAACATTAACTAAAAAGTATTAATAAATTACCTTCAGTTCAGATGTTGTTGAAGAAAGAGAAATACTTTACTCAAATAAATTAGGTCATTTTTTTGTCAGTCTCATCGTAAACAGGCATTTTTGTAACTAAACTATAATTTTGTGAACTACTTAAATGTGTCATTCATAGAACAGCACATCTTTGTGGGTTAGATTAAATCTAACTAACTGTTTGTATTGCATTTTATGAAACCAGAACAAATGACTGTTTACATGAGAAATGTTGAAGGAATTGAATAAAATAACACAGTAATGCCACTTAAACTAATGATTGCTTATTGAAAATCCTTAAAGAATGATTATCCACCGCATTTTGCATAACACTCATTTTTTATGTCTGGTCTGCTGTCAGACTTCTAATGTTTGATCATTGTATAAGAATACAACTTAGTCAACAGAACTGTGTTTGACCATTTATGCAAAAGACAATATTTCTTATCTCTCATAGTGTATACAGAATTTATTTGCCTAAAATGTTACAGTAATTAAACCAATTTGGTTACCATTCAAGAAAAGTGAGCAAAATAAACAAAAAAGTGAATTTATACTTTCGTAGTTTCGTAGCCATGTATTTATTTTGTAGAATTTTCATTTTATTCCAAGACAACATTCATTGATGATGTTAAATATACAACCTTAATTCAACACTAAGCAAGTATTTTATTTCCACAATACAACATTTATTCTTTTGATGCTACCTCCAAACACCAAAGATGTACAGTTTATATGAATAGTAAAAAATCAGTTCAAGCTTAAATTCTTCACACAAAATAAGGAAGAAGTACTGTAACAGTGAGACTGAATAGCCCCAACTCTATGTTAAATATCTCACTGCTTAAATGAGGAAGGTAAAACATCAGAATAGCACTTTTTAGGACTCATTCATCCTTGAAACACAAACAATTTACTGAGAGTATGGAAGCAAGTGGATTCACTAGTGATCCATAGGCCTCCCTGTCATTCCAACAGTCTTGGATGAAAGAATAAAGATGATTCATAATGGAATTATGATTTTCGGATTCAGTGTTACCATGTACCTCACCTATTACCTCAGAAAGGAAGTCTCACCGTTAACCAAGGGTGAGGATAGGCCCACTTAACTGACATGCCAGCATCTGTGTAAACAGCAGAGCCATGCATGTTTATAACGCATAGCAACCCAGTTTAATGTGCAGTACAGTCATTTTCTGTAGTCTGCACAGGACATTAGCAGCACAGCACAGTACCCAAGAATGACATATAGTCCTAAACCACAGAGATTAGTTATTAATTATTGTTAGTTATTATAACAACCTGCATGTGGGACTATGACATGTCTCAACTCTTTTATCAAGACGTTTAACATAACTATTCTAATTCTTTTGGTCATTTAAGTATTATTCAATAATAATAATAATAAAGTATAATTAATATTATTATTATTACACACACACACACATACGCATGCATGCAAGCACACATTTTCCACCACTCACATACATGCATACACACATTCACAGAATTACACACACATTCTCACCGCACGCACATTTCCAACCACTCTCACATTTATACACAAACTGTCATGTGCACGCAACCCCAACATCATTCTTCATTTCCTAAGTGCATTTCACTCCCAGAAGATAGTTCAGAAAGCCAATTTACAAAAGCTATATGTACAAGGAGGATTAAGCATGGAAGACCTGCTCTCTCCCAGTGGGCCTGAGTGTACTGTGGAAGTCACAGGCATTCACTCATAGCCATTCTGTGGAGTGGAGGTCACAGACGCAGAGAGGATGTGATTGGCTGCTCTGTACGGAGTATGAATGTGAGAGGGAGGTGCTGCCTCCCCTGGGAAATGGCTGAATGGATGCTGAGCACTGAAGGGGCGGGGCTCCTTTCTCTGCCTCTGAAAGGAAGTGGTGCTCTTAAACCTACTTGTGTACTCTGGAGATTATGCATTCTGACCTCTGTGCCAGGAAAGGTCCTGAACCCATATCCTGCTGGCGGCTGCACAGGCGACTGGAAGTGAGAGTGTGGCACACGGGCTCTCTGGAGGCTCCCAGCTTTGTGCTGGGCTGGAGGGGTGTTCCGTGCTCATCCCGATGGAAAGAGGACTGTGCACCAGGCCTGGGGTGGTGAGAGGATGTATGTGTTTCAGTTCCCATGCCACATGCATGCATGGCTGTGCCCAGCTAGCACAACATTCGCACAGCACTTTGGTGTGATGTTGCAGCTGTGCACCAACTTACTTCAACGCAGCATGAATATTTGCACAGCACAGTGTGGGAGGTGGGTGGTATGTCCACCCGCATGACAACAGATTGCTCCAGCTTTACATGGATCAGATAAGGCTCTGCTTGAATATGTGCCTGACTGAGTTTTCTGCATGCGTGCCTAAGTATGCACATGTGAGCACATGGATGTGTGTGTGTGTGTGTATGTGTGTGTGATTTTGTCATCACTAGCACAAAAATTGAATTGATATCTAAAACATTACTAATGACTTTTTAATGAAATGTTGCAGCCATAAACGTAATTATGGATTGCTCTGACAAAGCATAGATTTTTGACTCAAAAGTACTATCAAAATAACAGCAAATAAATATATTCTCTCCATAATGAATATAAACCAATTTTAGAGTGTTTTGGTCACACCAGAGTACATTATACTACCTATGGGCTTGAAAGGCAGCAAAGGCATTTGGTACTTTATCTGCAAGCGTATGAATCTGCTTTTGTGCTCCTGTGGGTGTGCATTTTATCTCTGTTCTTCCAACTGGGAACATTCCAACCTTCGTTGTGGCAATATTGAATCACTGCACAACAGAGACACATGAAATGCTTTTCCTTGAATTTTCACAAGCCAGTAATTATAGCATTTCAGTCTTCAGAGAATCAACCTCCTGCTTCCTATACCGAGGGTATAATCTTCATCAACACCATTTTCTCTACATTTCTGCCCCATTATATCATGACATGAGCACATTTCACAGCAGGCTGTCAGACACCTGTCATCCTATATTGTATGAGAGGCCACTCTGTGCAGCATCCTTTTCCCAGTGTCACTGAAGTGCTTCATACCCACAAACAGATCACTCTATCCCTTGGTCAGTGTGGTTAATGAGATTTAATGTCCTTTGGCCTCTTGTATTGATCGGGGGAAGGAAACAAATAGATAGCTTGCTCATTTGAAAGTGTAGTAAAACAGCACAAGTGAACAGTTTTGTGTTGTGAGTGAGATAAACAAATTGCAAATCAACACCAAGCAAAATGTGACAATGGAATTCATTTAGTTTATTTTCCCCTCCAACTCAGCATGAGGCCTATGCTTTTGTTATGGTACTGAACAATCAATATGAAAAATGGTAATATGGTGGTCCCCCCCACAGCAATGGCAACAGCAATGTTAAAAGGAAAAACGAACTCAGGTATGTCTGTGCTCAGATACTGAATTGGATTGCGGAAACATTCTCCTCTATATTCCTGATTTAAACAGTTCTGCATTCCATAAGAAAATAAAACATTCACTGCCATAACAATAATACCTAGCAATGAAATGCTTTGAGATTGCAACATTGTTTGGCCTGCATGTCGAGAAGGAGGCTTAAGAATGCCATCTGATCACCTTTAAGAGAAACCTACATCAAACATTGCAGATTTGCTGAATAGAAAAGAACAATGCTGTAATATGATTCCCTGTAATATCCAATGTTAATTTTCGGAGCAGGGATTTGCTGCATCATATGCACCTGCAATAGCAATTTTTAAAAAAAATGACAATCATAAGAACAATGACGTCAATGACAACAACAAAAACTGCAACACACAGACAATTAAGAATCAAAATAATAATATTTCCAAAACACTAGCTATGGAGTGTGTTGACATTTGTGCATCCTACCAAAAAAAAAAAAAAAAAAAAATACCACATATATAAATTTCATGTACCCCTTAAAAAATGAAATACTCTTCAACAATATATTAATATATTCAACATAATTGCTACAACATTTACACTGAAAGTCATAGCTAAAAAAGATATAATACCACATATTAGAATAATATATGTTATTAATAAAGACAAAAATGCTGAACATCTCCAAATAAAAATCAAACTTATATAAGATTTTTAAAGATTCAAAAGAGGTTTAATGACTAAGTATCATTTTCTGTATCCTTTTCAATAGTATATTATTTTCAAAATTAAGTGATCTCTGATATGCATCAGGCATTTCTATATGTCATATTCAATATATCAATAGCCTTTTTCATGTTAATCTGCAGAATATGAAAATACATGATAATGAAAATAAATTGAAGATAAAAACTAACATAAATGAAAGCCAATCATTTAGCAAACTGGTCAGAACTTGTCTAGTTATACATTTCTACACATATAAATGTCCAGTGTTAACTCTTTATAGATAACATTTGTTCCCATATACCAGAATTAATACTGTTCGAGTTGAAGTAACACTGGACATTTTACCATGCAGCTACCTTGAAACAATTCAGCATCATTAGGATGAGTTCTAGTGCATAACAGTTCCACCTTTTATTTAGCATATGGTGATATATTTGTTTAAATTGCATTGCATCACTGATTATGTAAAATGTGAAACTTAATAAACAGGGCAAGACAGACCATTAAGTATTCTAGATAATTCAGATAATTTTACACAAACTGAGTAATCATTGTGAGTAAATATGGACACACACACAATAAAAACCAAATCAATCGATCTTTTAAGCGAATGCTCAGTTAACACAATTCAAATGTACATGAATCAATGTACATGAATAAAACTTTAAATGAAGGTTACTGTTATTGTGAGTTCTATGTCTTTTAAACTTATACACAATTGCAAGGTCTTCTTCTCTACCAACTGTTCCACAATCAAAATGGTCTTAAAAGTATTATTTTCTTCAGAAAGCAATACACAGGACAGGTGATGTGACTACTACATTTAAAAAAGCATTGATGTACTCATGTCATATAAGACAATGTCAGTCAAATGGAATATAAAGAAAAACCCATGTGGCATTGTGGCTTGTCCTTTAGAATTACAGTCAAAATAACAGTTCTTATATTCATAAAAATTGTATAGGATTTATATGAATGAAAAAAATGAATAGATTTTAACAACTTGGTATTGGCAGTTTTTGAGTGTTACGATCCGTGTTCCCGTTCTGTATGTGTCCTGTATGTAGTCAGTTGTATCCTAAAAAATTCAAAGCTAAACCTACAGCAAAGAAACATGGGTGCTCAATCTTAAATGCACTGCACAAAATGATTTTGTCCTTGCTTTCTCATGAATTATCTAAACATAGCCAATTAGCAATGGAGTTCAGTGTTCACAAGCACACAGTAACTGCATTTGTACAGGGAAAACATACTCTTCTAATAATCACTATTCAATGTAAAATATTATTAACTGTGCTTGCCATCTTAAATGCTTGATGATTTTATATTTTTTGTAATGTGAAATAGAGATTAGACATTTTCAGTTTCCTGTCTGTGAAAAGAAAGCACCTTTTATTCCTGTTGTCAATTATCAATATTCTTTTCTATTGCCTATTACTACTTTTTGGACATGGCTAACAAACTGGAAGAAATTCAGCTTAATCTAAGTAATCAATTAATGATTAATGATGCTGACATACGTCTTTATATGTATATGTATTTTCCTCATCACTAGCACACATGTATACATGCATTATTCAGATTCAGCAGTAGATGATCACCACATCTAAAGAAGTTTAAAAATCTATTATTTTAATGGACAGCTGACATTGTTGTTGTGAATGCTATTGTTAACATAAAGAATGCATCTGGCATCTGATGACAGAAAATCTCTGCAGAGAGTCCGTCACACTGTAATGTTGTACTCACAACAGTACCAGTCACATTTTTGGTTCCTATTATCTGTTGGACATTTTATTAAATCCAAATAAACAATTTAATATTTAGAGGTTACCCATGCTCATAACCTCTGAATGAATTGTGTCAATCACATGAATGTCATAGAAAGCTGCAATCTTCGAAAATTATGGCACTCAGCAATAAAGACCTGAATTATCTAATCAAACAAAGAGGGAGTCATCACAGAAAATAACCAAGACATGAAAGTATATATTTTTAAAAATAAGCGGTTATGGTTACAAACATTTCAAAAACAGGTCACACTGACCGTGCTTGTGATGGTTTTTCTGGTTTCTGCTCTTGATTAGAAAGTAACAGCAAAGCAGGGAACAGCCCACATGCCACTCAAATGTGTGACTGTGTGCACAATGCTTTGGGAAATGTGTCAGGATACGTGTACAGTTAGATTAAATAATTAGACCAGTTCAGTCTGGCCAAAATGGTGGAGAGAAAAAACTGCTTGCATGTTGTCCTTCCATGTTGTTTTATGAGTAAAAGAACAAATCAACTCCAATGAAAGAATCAGTGTGAAGTCAGACTGGAACAATCACCCTCTCTACAAGCAGGTATGATAGTCAAAGCACAGCTCAGTGAATTGAACCCTTGAAATGAAACATTTGACGAGGTTTCCAGTAAGAACTGGAGCTCTGGTACTGTGGACCTCAGAACCTTTTATTTCCAATGGAAAAAAACATTCCTTTTTACATCATTTTGTGAATCTGAAAACAGAGCATTTTTTATTCACTGTGCACAGTTATTGTTTCAGTGTAACAAACTAAGACTTACTGTTCAGAGAGGAATATTTTAGCAATAGGTACTTTCAACATTTCAGACTACACAGACGCAACCACTGGATTATTTTATTGAATGCTAATTTGCTCCCTGCTCTAATTTATTCTTGTTTGACTGACTGTTTGGTTGTAATGAAGACCTGAGGGTTTATTGGGGATAATTTTATAAGAAACATATCAAAACGGCATCAGTGCAATCTTTTTTGATTTCAGTTACATATAAAAATAATAATTGCTCTTTGACTGAATCACATTAATTGAATCAATAAATGATGATGCCATTGTGCGCAGGGTTGTGTCATATGTCAATTCTAAGGTGAAGGGTGGGCTTTGTAAAACCTTGAGTGATCAATGTCGGACTATTGTTCACATTGTATTTGTTGACTGTGGTCATGGAAAGTTGCTATTATAGAAAATAAAAGTATCAACCTGCCAGATGAATGCAGTTTGGATTAAAACAATAGTAACAGTAAAATTTCTTGTTTGAAACCAAAATTACATATCTGCTGGAATGTCACACATTTTGCATTTCAATTTTATTTCATCAAAATTGTGCATTATTTTCCCCACTTGTAGATTATTTGAACATCAGTGCAAAGCCACGTGCCATACTTTCTTTTATTAAAAATGCATTAGCAAACTAATTTCCCTCCTCTAATTAAACCTGTTTAGCATACCGTAGGCCTTTATTTATTTTTATTCATTCCTCTTTAAATCAACCAACTAAAATTGTGTCAGAACCATATTTATATATTTATGAAAATATTTATTTGAATAATTACAGTTTATAATTGCAAATACATTTTTACATAATAAGAATGAAAATAGACCATCATTGTATCTGGAAATATTTCCACCATTTGTCTCAAGGCTGTTTGTGGGCAGATTAGAGATTCAAAAGTATGTCTGAACAGTTGTCTTAATCTCTTTAAGGGACAATGAGGATATCATTATCTATGTAAAGCTGTATTCAACTGCACATTTCTACCAGATACATAGCTCCATTACCTTCTAATTTAACAGAGACTGATTTGGTCATATAGCCAACACTGTTCTGTGTATTAACTTTTACAATTAATAGGATGATTGGGAATGTTCTGAGTAAAGCCTTTATTTGCTTCAAATTGAAAATATCTTGCACCATCTCACAATCAAAATACATGAATAATATTCATATTCCGAATGCTCAGTCATATTCATAAGAAAATACAACATTAGAATATAAGTTATCTTTAAGCTGATTTGGGGAAATACATTTTTAAATGCAGTTTCAAAAAAATAAGAATAGATTTTTCTCACCCTTTAGTGGATCTTACCGTTAAATATGAACATAAATGTCAGCTATGCAACAGCTATCATTGATCTAAGAACAGCTTTATGAATGAATGTTGAATTATTACAATATTACTCTGTATAACATTATGTGATATGAGGGGAAAATATAAATGAAAATATTGTTTTATTCCTCCTTCAGATCTGGAACTGAACTGAGTTTTTTTCCTCAGAAAGGTTAAAGACGTAATTCTACAGCTGAGGGGATTAGGTGCAGAGGATTTTCAGAAGGTAAGGAGGACTGCAGCAGAAAGCCTTGTAATGAACCATATGCAAACGTGTATCAGGAAGACACTTTCCAATGTGCAGACTTCTTGTTTTTTGTGTAAAATGATTCACAGATCCATTTTAGAAGTAATGAACTGGCCTTTTTGCTTTTCTCAAACTAGTCAAGAATATATCTTTTTAGTGGCTTGAGCTCAGAATTTCCCCTCCCCCATGCACATTTTTTTGTTTTAATATGCTTATATATTCAGATCATGCAGCATCAAGAAATCATTTTTTCATGTCTTGGTTAGTAGGCAAGGTGGAGAGGTAATGTGGGGAACAAAGACAGTGGACAACTGAGATTGGACAATGCCTGTAGTATATTTTCAAGGCATCACATAGCAGCAGCCTTAATGCTTAGTACTCATGTGCACGCAAACACACAAATGCACATGCGCGTGCGCGCACGCACACACACACACACACACACACACACACACAGACAATCAACGATAAATCGAATCATGAGTGGAAGGTGAAAAGAGTCTAATATTAACAGAAAACAAAAATAATAATTTTCCCATTTTCTGGAAAAAGGGTACTGCGAGGTGTGAAGAGGAGAGAAGTCTAATCACATCATGCAGGGTCCATGGTATCTATTTACCCCAAACTGAAAGAGGGGCCAGCACTTAAGAACATCCCTGCTGAGTGGAGTGAAAAGCATGAACAAATCAAAGACACAACTCATCTGTTTATATTTTTTTCTGGACAATGAGAAACCTACTCTTTGTATGGCGTCTCTCCCCCTCGTATGAAAAATGCAGACGCCCTTCTCCCCTCCTTCCCCCAACACACTCCTCTCCTCCTGTCTTCCCCTGCTATGGAAATAATTAACACCTTTCACTGCTTAAGTCGTTTTTTTTTTTTTGTTGTTTTGAAAAGCCGGTGCTGTTTATGGGTCTTTTTGAAAGGTTGTGTCTCAGACAGGGAGGTGCCCTCTCCTCCTGCACTGCCTCTTTTTTCAGAGAGCCCGGAGCTCGGTCTGTGAGCTGCAGTAAGGCTGTATCTCGCAGTGGCTCGAGATGGAGGTGTCTGCGCTCCATAAACACTCTCAGCCATCCGGCACTCCCATCCACAGAGGAACACAAAGAGCCGCAGGGGAGGATGGAGCGAAAACAGGGAGACTGGAAATGGGACCACAATGATCTCCTTACAAACGTACTGCCAAAACACGGGGACTGGAAATAATGTAGACATGGGGTGTACCTATTAACATTCTGTCTGTTTTTTAAAATGGGCAGAGAAGGAATTGCATACAGCTCTCTCATACCATATAGTGTGAAACAAATGGATAGACAGACATATAGCAGACAGACAGATAGAATGTTGAATGCTTTTTCTGTACTGACTGGAACTGTATGTGAAAGTGCGTGCAGGCATGTATGAGACAATATCTCTCTGTGCTTGAATGCTGTGTAGGAGTTTTTCTTTGTATGCTGTATGTACTACACGTGTGTGGAAAATATGTGTGTGCGTGTGTGTGAGTGTGTGTGTGTGTGTGTGTCTGTACACGCACGAGTGTGTAACAGTGCGATAGCAGTATCAGAGCAGTGTGAGTATGTATAAGAGCAGTCACAGTATAATTTTCTTGTGACTGATAGTGGTGGACCAGAACTTAAATAATGGTTAGGGACTGGCCTTGCAACTCCGAGGTTGTACATTTGATTCCCAGGTGAGGTACTGAACCAGAATTGCTTCAGTATTTATCTCGCTGTTTTAATGGGTTGTATGTACAAACAATGGAAGCTGTATGCATTGCTCTGGATAAGATCCTTTCCTAAATGCCCAAAATGTAATGTAGCCCCAGTGAAGTCGTAGCTAACTACATTTATTTTCAGTTCATTTTTACATCAGTAAATATGAACAGTTATGGTAATGGACTGCAGTTTTAGTTTGTTGCACAGAATGCCCAGCTGAACAGAATCTGTCTGCAGCTTTACCACACCATCTTGTTTTCCCTTCTCAGAAACTACTGCAGCAACCTGACATTGCAAGTATTTATCTATTTAAGGAAGAAAATGGCTACTGAAACCGCTGCATAGTGAGTTCAGTGTTTTATCCATCATTTGTCAATGTTAAATTGCCTCTCTAGGGTAGGCATTTCACATTATAAAAATACAAACTTCACAAAATGCAAGTACAGACCTTTGAAAGATTCAACAAAGCTGCCATTTATAATTTTTATTATTTCTATGTCCTTTTTGGCACTATGAATACACTGCCATAATTTAAATTTTAAACCTAATTTGAAACCATTGTAGCTCCTTTTCTTTTTAAATATGAAAGACAAACAGTATCACAGTTTCTCCTAACATGTCGTTCAAATATATTTGTTTTCTGCAAAGATCAACAATCAGTGTGCAGAAAGAGAAGTCATATAATCAAAGGTCTAAAACAGAAAACAGAGAAATCCATAGAGTATATATCCAGGTTATTACTTTTCTGTTGAACCCTATACACTTAATATAAACCTTCATTACTCAGATATCAAGCTGTCACCAGGAGTCAACCAATAAGGATCACAAAGTGCACAATTCTTTCAAGTACCGAATATTTCCTTCAGCCATTGGAGTAAATTGTAGCTTATTGTCATTTTGTTTCGTCAATCAACATTACATTTCAAATCAAATTAATATATATGAAATAAACATTTTTTCACCTGATCACATTTCATCTTATTTACATAGCAGATCGGTTTAAATGAACACAGTATTCATTTATGATTTATCATGTTTATTATATAAGTCTATGGGACTGCAGCTCTGTCAATAAATCATTAATCCAATGTAAATGAATTGCCAGGAGTCAAAGACGGCGCTCACCTCAGTCAGGATCAGAAGCCGACAGTCCCTTCTCACCGAGGAGAACCATGGCAACCTTGTCAGGCCACAGACCCACAGACAGGCCCACTCACTCTTGGACTTGAGGTGTGCTCCAAAGTCACCACGCCACTAGGGACACCTCAAAAACACACATAGAAAGAAAAAAGTAAAAAGAAAATATCTAATTTAAAGCTGTGTTCAGAGAAAGGATGCTCAGTGTGTCTGGTTATTTAGAGTGCCAGTAAACCGGGGCTGTTTCCCACTCTGTGATCCTCAGCTCAAGGCAGATGGGTTAGGGAGGTTTTGGGTGGGTGAGGGGGTGAAGGGGGGCACCCTGCACCCCGATATTTTAAGCCCACTTTCCATGCTTTTATTTAGAAACAATCCACGGGACGGCCAGGGCCCTGGGAGCTGGGAGCGCAGCTCAGCGGGGACCATTATCCATGGTTTGGTGGCTAACTTGAAAGGAGTTCCATAGCTTCAGAGTTCAAGAAAAAAAAGAAGAAATAAAGAAGAAAAAAACGACCATGGATTTTTTTCTCCTTTCTAGTATCCGTTTCATCAACGGCTTCTTTAGAGTCGGCTATGTGCAATTACGAGGAAACACCTCTTTCAGACAGTCTCCAATAAAAGCAGCCAGCTTTATTGCTCTCTTCTCTAATAAACACAAACATAGAGACATACAGTATTAAATGAGCTGATAAAGTGTTATAATTAAAGGTGCACTTCACCGAAGGACATAAGCAGGGTTGTAATAATAATATAAAAAAAACATAATAGATGTTTAATGCAATAAAGCATTATTATTTCTATGATTACTATATGGATACAATGCCCAGATCAAGATGTTTCATGGTGTATGTTGCAGTAACAAAATGTTAGCAGTAATCAAGGCTATAGGAAACCACACAGCAAAAGCAATGCTAGTCCAAGTGTAATACACAAAACCATTCAATTGATAGCTCCCACTGCCAGGGAGAGTAGCGAAACAGCCAGATTTAAATTGTATGTCTAAATGGATCGATATCTCTTGAAAGTCACAAGTTATTTAAAGATATTTCTAATATTTATTTTATCAAAACAAACATTTAAATACTGCTTTCTCATATCAGAAATTGAGCTCTGATGTTCCTTCAGTGTGTATTGGCCATGGCCAAAATGCCGAGCGGAACTGGCTGATGGTAGAGCATTTAAACACAAGCCTAACTCACCATGACGCTCACCCAATTACAGATAAACACATTACGCATTGTAGAGTGTACTCTGCTATATGTATTCATGTCAGAATTTATTTAAATATTACAACTGCACATGGAAATTTATTGAAAGTACTCACATGCATTACTACTGGCCATTACATTGAAAATACTAATTAATTAACACCAACTGTCAGTTGTATTCCATTTGTAGGTGGTATATTATGTTAAAAGTAACCTGGGCAACAGTATTCCTCTTGAAGAGAGGACAGATCACATTTGGAGCTATTTTAATGTTTTAATTTGAAGCCATGCAACATAATTTAAACACAAACTTGTTTTGCTTGTTCAGCTCAACTATTAAAGGAAAATATATGGTTTGTGCAAAATATGAAAGCCAAGCATTCACACACAAATTAGTATTGTATGAAAAAAATGAACAATTTAAAGCAACAGACTGTTTAAAGCAGTTCCAACTGTAGACAGTTTTTCTCAAAAATACGACAATTACACCACAGCTTTGACATTCAGTACAGAATACCTTGAGGAAGATTTTATGTGCTGCAAATACAATGGTGTTAAAAACAAGAAACAAGTATGGCAGCAATGAGAAATAGAGTATTGATTTCTGATTTGTGTCCTTTGTCCTTTTCTCTGTCTGCATGAGTGTGTGTGTGTGTGTGTGTGTGTGTGTGTGAGTGCATGCATGAGTATGTTTATATGCATTTAATAATAAAAAAAGATTATTAATGCTATTTCTTCATTATTTATTATGTTCAGACACCACCCCTCACTAAAAAAAGGTTAAAATGCTAAAACAGATTAATCTCTCATTCACCATAAAGTAAACCCCAAAAAATCTAATACATTGTTGTACTAAAAAGTATTTTTCATTGGTCCAGTGAGGGACAACAAGGCTTTTGCATTCATTCCAGGGTTCATAAAGACTCACATTCCCACAGATCCTGGAAGCTGCAGTGGCAGTGCTGGCATGCATGTTTTCTGGAGTAGGGTGGACTCTCATTTATTTCAGCTGTCATCTTTTCTCCCCACACATGGAGTTTCCACAAGTCTTTACAATGGATCAGATTTTTAGATTATTATATTTACTGCAAATTTCATGATTAGCTGGCCCATTTTCATCCTCAACCACAGCTCAGAAGTCTTTTAATTTTAGAGACTTTAGCATTTTTGTGTTAATTTTATGTGAATTGTGACTGCAGGGCATTTTTGCTGATTTGTGTATTGTTTGTGGTGCTACGGAGAGCAGATGAAAATGTAGATTGCAAACTGCATAATTGTTAGGAATTACAATGCATAATTGTTGGAAGGGTATTTATTTTGGCCTAATTATGTTTCATTGGAGGGTGAGGTGATTTGAAAGGAGTTGACAGTTGTTGAGGCTTTGTTTCGCAAACTACGATAAATATCAATTAACATATGATTCAAAATGAGGTACTGAGATGCACACCTTGCAAAAAAAACCCAAAAAAAAAACAGATTCTAAGAACCGAGATTTGTTCTATGATATGTTATCAACACCTAATCCAGTGCTGACCATATCAGCCCACAATATGGTCCATAACCAGTCATTGTGTCATCAAATGCAAATTAGTTTTATTTTGGGATTATCCCTGTTCTTTGCTCAAGAGAGACTCCTCTGGTCGATCGGGTGCCTGCAGTCTATTTGTGCCACATAGTATACTAATTTGACATGATAACTGTGCAGTTCAGCTGGTGGACTGCAGGGTGAAAAGTTGTGTTGGTTGGCGCATTGGAGGGAAGTCTCCTGAACAGATGGAGGATGGTGCAGGGGCATTCAAAAAAATTGGGAGCAAATTAAACACCAAGGATGAAATTTGGCAAAAAAAAAAAAAAAACATGAACAAGCTGTTGAGAGAGCTGATGTTTTAGTGCAACTCAAATTCACAATATAATTGTCTCTTTTTTACACTTTATTTAGATTATGAAGCTTTGCCAATGACAATCAGGACTGTCAAGGATCAAAATGTTTGACTGTTTATGTGTGACCAGGGTCATTTATGAAATGTACATTTCAAGATCTTTCAACCTCGTTGCTATGTGATCATAAAAGATGTTGATGTATATACAGTATGTTCCTTTGGCAATCCTTAGTCCATTCTGGAAGGAATTACTTTTTCATCTTGCTGGCTGGCTCATATCAGTCACATTTTATGACAAAAAGGTATAGCAATGCTAACTGTGGAACAATTATAATCACTGAATAATTATGATTGACATATAGTGGCACAGTATTTGTACACCCAGAAAGCCTTTGTAGTTCAGTGAAAATATCCATAAAACACAGATTCTTGTAAAAATAAAAGCAACATAATTTTATTGACCTTTGTCAATAAAGCCACAAAATGGAAAATGAGTCATTGATCTGTCATTTCTTGAGGCTTCGGCATTAAGTTTGTGAAAAAGTATAAGTCTAAACTAAAGGAAATTAAAAGTGATTGGAATGTATCAGGAATGTATCAGTTAAAAAGTTAAATGCAATAAAATGTAAACTTGTTATTGATTGTAAAATACATCCATTAATCAATCCATTATATACCCATAAGGTAAATATCCAAATATACCCACACACACCCATTAAATAACTGTCAATAATTATAAAAGAATCCGTAACATTCATTGCAGTGCCTATCCTGACTAGATATGACATACTGCACAAAAAATAATTTAGGACACACAATGCAAAAAAATGTGATAAACTTGAGAAACACTGTCTGAAACACCTGCTTTATGATAAGTTTTGTAAAAAAAATAAAAAAAAATAAAAATAGAAAATCGATTTCAACAGAGTTTCAGTAATTAATAATGAATTCATATGACCTTATAAATGGTTCCTAATAAAACTTGGATTTTCTAGGTTCTAGGGATAGCACACAAGGAATTAGTGACCACTGCTGTTTTGCTGAATAAAAGAAACCTGCAAGCTTCATTCATTCCCATATGTGTGAAATAAATACATGATGTTCCTTGACAATTATCAGAATACTGTACTAGTGGGTATTGGATGAAAACTTACTTCAGCCTTGGAGATAAGCTAGAAAAGAAAAAAAAAAACCTTCTGGCTGCTTTTTTGAATTATAATTTCCCATAAATTACAAAGATTAACCATTCCCTTCCCTCCACCTCCAACTCCCAAACTTTTGTACACATGGACACAAGATACTGGCTCGTTGGCTGATGAGCACACAGTGTGTTAATCGTTTGTTGTTTTTTAATTTTGTGTCTCAGTGACTTGTTTATTTTTAAGTCTGCAGCAAAATAGTGCAGTTCAGCTCCTGTGTGGCTTTGCATATCTTCACTCTCTGGCCCCTCGCACAGCAGGGGGACCCAATTACACCGCTAATTAAACCTCAGCGGTGGAAAAGAAGGACTAATTGGCTTCTCAGTGAGGAGGAGCTCGCTCACGCTCTCTCTCTCTCTCTCTCTCTCTCTCTAAAGCAGAGAGAGGCATGACTTTGTGAGAGGCTTTACAACAAACAAGTAGAAACTAGGCTGCTTAGGACATTCATCCCCATCCTGCGAGCATCCGGTCTTGTGTCTTGACAGAGGAGAGTATTTAGAGATAATGCAACAATCACATCTCCTCTTATCTTCTGAAAATTACATTTCAAATTTCTCACTTATCTGGGGGACAGCTGTTGAGAAGTGCAGATGATGGTCGGCATCTCATTTGTTTTACTGGTTGTTTTCCTGTTTCCCCTCGTCCCCGAGGCCTGATAAGGCCATATGTTGTGGGCAGTAGGGGCTGGGGGACGCTGGGGGACAGATGACATTTGTGTGCAGGTTTGCAGAGACTCCCCGCTGAGTGCTCAGTAGCCAGTAACCTTAAAGAGATTCACTTCATCCATGCTCCAGGAGCTCCAGCTTAGACACACAGAAACAAACACATATACTCACACCCCCAACACACACAGGCACGCACACACAAACACCCACACACACACACACACACACACACACACACCCTTAGGCATGAACACACTTACATGCAGACATACCTATTGGAGGTATGCTTTTGTGACTGAACACTTTGAAATAGGTTTATAATATAGTCTGATATGTATACATGTATTTAATTATTTCTGTGACTGAGAAACTTTAAAGCTTGAAATCCCATTTAAATCATGTACATTAAGAATGAACTGAGTAGAGAATATTGCCTGGAAAAATGAAAAATGGCAATGCTTTTTACATTCTTTGAACATTGATTGTCTTTTCCCCCCTATGTGCTCTCTGTATAAACCTAGATGGGCTGAATGGACTGTTCTTGTCACTGTACATAAATTCTGATAGACTTATGCTCAATATTCATTTTTTTGTGTGCGTCACAAATTGTTGTGTCAGATTGTTTCATATGAAATGGCAATGGAAATGTGGCATTATGTTTTGGGGCTGCCAATGTCCAGCTCCATAGAGGAGGGACTAGAAAAATCCTAGTTACTTCACCTCCGTGTGTTTATTGTGAAAGGATCTCAATAATATCTTCATCACTCTTGCATATCAACACTTCAGTTCTTGTACTGAGCTTTAATTCTTTCCAAAAATTGAATGATTTGATTTAAAATCCTAATATGATGCCACTCAAAACATCTCATAAAACAAGTTCAGTGCTTTTATCGTAAACTTGACCTTATTACTGGCACACAAAGTTTTTTTTAAAAATTAATGCACGTCATTGTAATATTATGGCTTCAGAATGTTAATGATGAAAAGATTATACTACATGACAGATGGTTACTTCAGCTATTAAATCTATTTTTATGCTACTGTTCATGCTTTAAGTGTTCTTACTGAAACATGAAGAAGAAAAAAACGTTTTTGAAAAAGTGTTTTTTATACTGTATATGTCCAGATTGAGTAATGTTTGTCTTACAATGATTCATTTTCATGAATAATTACGTATATTGAGTACTCCTATCATACAGATACTTTTCATGACAATTCCCACAAATTAATTTTTTAATATTTCATATCATAGTAACAAAAGACCAATGAAGCCAGTCAGTATCATAGTTTATCCTGTTAATTTTTCATCTTAAGTTTATATTAATTATTTTGGAAACAATTGTGTTCCTAAATGTCTAGTTTGGTTATTCCTAAGAATATGACACGTACATAATGTGCTTACAGATCATTTTACTTGTATAATTAGCAAATAGGCAAAATATATGACATGTTCTATGATGAATGCATGATAATTTAAAAAGATTTAAAAACTTCTGTTTTTGACAAGCCTATAAAATGCCATGCTGCAATGCTTTCCATTGAAAAATTTGAGAAAGGAAGTCATTTGGTGGAAAATTGCTCTATTTTCCCTGTTTTCCCAGCTCAGTGCTAACCCCAGCCTAATAAAAATGCCTTTCTTACAATGAAGCATGATTACAGACATAATCAGAAAGCCTGATGATGCATATTGAATGGCTGAACACAGATCTGGAATCAAATAAGCCTCAAGCAGCACAGCAAAAAGTATTCAGATTCACATAAGTAGTGACTACCTCATTTGCACCTGTCTTCCAGTGGATTCTGGAATGGGCTCTAAACAATTCTGATGCACCAAAAGTTCATGTATAGATCGTGCTGAATGTTGTGTAGTGTATTCAATGAGAACTTCGCCATCAGATATGTATCAGGACTCTTGAAGTAGCTGACTTCCTAAATCTTCTACCAATGTTGGGGACATTCACACATTATTTTCTTTTTGACTGAAGTGCATAATAGCACAGCCCCACAGAGAATCAGAAGGCCGCTAGCATTGGCTAACAGCTAGCATTCTACAATCTTACATTGTTAAAAAACTGACATACTAACTGAACTCAAGGCCCCTTGGCTCAGGAAGACTGGATTGGGTCCTATAGACCATAATTCACCATATAATTAATAGGTACCATAATTGTTCAGTCAGCTCAAATGCAACCATTGAACACCTGAAATATGCTGAAATCAAGATTAAGAACTGTACACAATGACTTTTTCAGAAATGACTTTACCTCCAGGCTACGGTATATCACAGCACCCTGTCATGCAACTGTTCCATTTTTCATCACAGCTCTTTGGGGTGTACGTGTACTTAATTGCTGGGAAATAATCAAACCCAAACCCATATATATTAGTCTGGGATAAATATATTAATAATTATATTTAACTGCACATGGAATTAATTTTTATTGGGACCGTATTCTGCATAAAAAGCATATTCCAAATTATACAGACAATCAAATTGTAGTACTCTGTGAAGATTCTGCCCTTTAACAAGTTTTTGAAGCATGAGAAGTCCTGTAGACCCATATTCCCAAAGGAAAAATGGGCAGAGTGAATATGAAAAAAAAATGACAACGTGCACAAGAACAAGACCCCCACCCCCAGAAATTCTGCAACAGAAAATTTGATAAGTACAGGAAAGCAAAATTACGTTAATTATGTTGAATGCAACTGCACAGATAATAGATTATTGGAAATGACACATACTGTATCCCCCTTAGTCTAGGAAGAATGTTCACACCTTGATTTGTTTGACACATGAGATTTAGAAGAGGTATAAGTACTCTGCTCACACCCTCACTGTACAGTATCTCAGGGTTCAGTCTGCCTTCTGTGCTCATGGAGCACCCTGGAAAGGGTAGTCAGAGTTCCACGCTGTCATTGAATCTCTCTCGTGCTCTGACAGGCTTGTCTCTCCTCTCTCATACATGTGTAAACACTAATAATAGAAGCACAGACTGGGACAGGAAACTGCATAGCTACTGTTGAGAATATAGATTGATATGTTATATGTGATAACATTTTTCATCCTTACAAATGTAACAACTTAGATTATGAATTTTAAAATGTATACATAGGGGATTTAACACTTATGCTTGCCTTAAAATGAAATATTTTGCCAACAAAACTGTTCTGTGAACACACTGGATACCTTTGTGGACATGTATTTGTAATGTTTGATTAAATCTTTCTAGGTATTTTTTTTTCATATGCTCCTTATGGGGAAATCAAGTCCAAGAGATATTTTTTATTAAGAGTCTTGATCAAACCAATGTTGAAATGTGAAGTCCACTATATTTCTAAACAATTGTAGGTTATCTTATGACATATCTTATCTTATCTTCCAGAATACTCCTCGGCATAAGGGGTCAGTTGCTATGGTTCTCAAAGTGTTTTAAAATAATAAAAAATTGGCAAATGTTGGGAATGGCATATAATAGCACAACATAGACCTTCTGACCTGCCTACTGCAAGTGCTTTAGGAAAAAGAGGAAAAAAATAAAATAAAATTAACTAGAAACTCTCAAAATGGAGTTTATTAAAAAAAATTATTTTATCTGTTTATACTGCAGGTAAGACTTATGAGAGAGAGAGAGAGAGAGAGAGAGAGAGAGAGTAAGAGAGCCTTTTGACTATTTCTTGAAAGGTTCACATACCATTTTCAGATTGCATTGATGGGCAATGCACAGTGGGCACAATTATGCTGCACTCTGGAGGACAGTGCTCAGTGACAGTGAAAAAGGAAAGATGCTACGGGTGCTAACGTGCTTAAGTACTGCTGATGTTCACCTGAAGCAACCATTTGCCCGATTCATCAGCAGTCATACTGCAGAGTGAGCACAGCCATTTTGGAATCAGGCTTTTACCTTGCAAGTTGGAGAAAACTAACTAATCTCACTTCTTGTGACCTCCATTTACACATTCAGCATGGGTCTGGAGAAACAACATTTGTTTCCAATAAAAAATTATAGTGTTTTAGTGGATTTAACCCCCTTCCCCCCCTGTTTAAAATTAGCATTAGATGTCGGTGTTGAATTTAAATTGCCACTGGAGATTTTAAGAATGTAAAAAATTATATGAAAGAAATTATGCAGTGTTGATAAAGGTATGAATAGAGGTTATCTTGTCACATTGTCTAGTTTTGGCCAGGTTATTATACCGTTCTCATACTGCCTCCCATGTCCATTTGCATATGTGATATATGCACATATATGTGTATGTGATATCCATATACACACATGCATTTTGTGATTTTTGCAGGAAATAGAAAATCTCAGGAAACAAGGCTTTCAGTCCCCTGGTGTTTGCAGTCACAGCTTAACCAATCCAGACCACAGACCGGAGCTGCAAAGCATGGCACGGGTGGGGTTGGATTTGAATGAGGCGCATGTTGACAAATAAAGAAGGACTTTAGGGTTTTAATTTTGGAAGGGGACTCGTGTGTGTTTTTGCTCTGCTGAAAATATGAGGATTTCTGCAGTATTGATTCTGCAGTCTCCAACCCCCACCTCAGCCTGCCCCCCTGCTCCACTGCCCCATACCCCCTGCTATGACTAGAGTAACACCAGAGAGCTGCAGGCAAAGAAGGGGGGGGGGGGGGGGTGGCAGACAGAGAAACAGAGATGGTGTGAGATGGATAGAGAGGAGGGGGAAGGAGAAAGAAAAATAACAGAGAATTTGTTGGTATGTGAGAGAAAGATAAAGTGTGTGTGAGAGAAAGAGAAAGATAGAAAGAAAGTGGGAGGGAAGAGGAGAACAAGGGAAACAATGAAAGATTTTTGAATCCGTTGTAATCAAATTTCTGAACTTTCCCTTGAATGCTTGCCTGGCTTAAAAATCTGTTTCAAAAGCTTATTTGGCTAATATTCATATTACAATTTCTCTCTGAATGCTTCCAGCAATTATTATTCTATAATTATTATTATATTATTCATGCATGTAACATTGAAATGTTCAGAAACTAGGTATTCCAGCTATAGTATTGAGATCTACATTTTATTTTCAGATTATAAGCAAAAATAAGGTTGTCTCCAAATTCATGTATGATTCTAAAGCCCTTCAGACTGAACGCATTGTTTCCACAAAATACAAATGGAAAATTGGCATAAAATCCAAGTGCAATTGTTGACATAGTTTTCATTGTAGAATGTGATCTACAATGTGTACATGCGACTTTAGAAATATTATGTTATGTAGCTCACAACGATAATAAATTAAGTGGATAATTCAATAAATACAGCACAGAAACAATGCAGCTAATTGTTATCATGTATGATAGTTAAGTGCAGGGAGATAATATATAAAGCATGTTAATTTTCTAAAATAGCTCTACCAATTTTGTTATTTAGTTTTAGATTTTCTATTATGTTGTTGTAATGATCCTTTTCATATTTTACTTTTCCGGCAGTTTATATTACTAATTGCTCTTGACATATTCTATTTTGGATTTTGAATTATTTTCATGATCCTCGAACTGTGTAATTGAGCTCTGGAATGTTGAAGCTAATGTACAAAATATATACACACAGAAACACACACACACACACACACACACACACCTTATTTTCTGTAATTAGATCTGATCCAGACTCTAAATTGGGTTGTTTAATGTAGTCTATGGATATGATTAACAAATTTGTTAGAAAAATATTTTGCCCTTAAACATTATAATTGAGTGTGTACTATTCAATATTAGCTTTTTCAACAGATGAGCTAATAGAAAAAAAATAAAAATGGAAACACTTTTATTTCTCTAATTATTACCCCCTCATTCCAGAGCAAGTATCTATATTTTGATTTAAAAAAACAATAGCAAAAAAAAAAAAAAACTTTTTCAACAACAACAGAATAATTAAGTGTCCAATGAATTTATATGCTAAATATGGCATAATTCTGGTGTGGAAAGCAAGGTCTTTTCCCTGAGGGAGTGTTCTAAACTGCAAATATCTTGTGGCAAAGTCACAGCTTCTACAGTAACACACTGTGGACGGTGCCAAGACACAAATTGTATCATCATATATTTTAGTCAGTTATGTAACGTGATATCTACAGTGTCCCTCTTCTCACCAAAGAAAGGAACACAATGCAACATGATGTAATACTATTAAAACAGAAATGCTGAAAATAGTGAGAACAAGAGCACTCTCCCAGTGTGGTGTAGTGAGTATAAAACTACAGGTTGCAGGTTCAAAACCCAGATGGAGGCACTGCCATCATGGTGCTTAGCCTGAACTGATTCAGTTTATGCGAAAAGATAAATGTAAAATGTAATCTGGGTCAATTACCCTGAATAAGGGTGTCCATGAAGAAAAAACTAATGTGAAAGAGGTGCTGTGATCAGTATGCTTGTTAAACTATTTGCTATAGAAGCCTGTATTCATGAAACATAAAAAGTCCCCTTTTCATGAGACAGTTTGAATTAAGACATATAAATATATTTTAAGAGGCAAGTTGCAATGTCTTTGAGATTGAGTTTATTCTTAAATACTTAAGAAGTATACATGTATACAGACAAAAAAGGCTATGTATGTGTGGCAATTTTAGTTGAATATATGTATTATCTTCATAAATAAATACTTATGAAGAAATACTGAATTTCATAGCAATACATTTGTAACCTATGCTCTAGAGCAGTGGTTCTCAACTCAGGCCAGAAAGGGCCGGTGTGGGTGCAGACTTTTGTTCCAACCAAGCAGTTACACACCTGATTCTACTAATCAAGGTCCTTAGTAAAGACTCCAAAGGTTGATTACTAGAATCAGGTGTGTAACTGCTTGGTTGGAACAAAAGCCTGCACCCACACCGGCCCTTTCTGGCCCGAGTTGAGAACCACTGCTCTAAAGAATGTGTTATTACTGGAATAACAACTTTGAACCACAAACTATGAATGTGTTTGACAAAAGTACAAGATTGATAGAATTCAATGATTTAAAAAAAATCAGTTTGTGTGACATACATAAAAATGCTTAAAATAACATTTGACTATTTAAAGGTATAATTTGCTATTATGCACTTACTATTTTGGTCTAACACTGACAGTTACAACCTGACAAAAAGTAATCCAGGAAGAATATACATTTCATGAAAAGGCAAAAATTTACAATACGGAAAATGAAAAACAAACCATGTATTGAGGTCATTCATTAAGTATACCATATGTGGCAAAATAACGATTTTTCTATCATTACACTCATTTAACATTTTAAAATGTAGGGGTTTAAAAATGGCTATTTACAAAACTGTTCTCAAGATACTCTTGTATAAGAGGCTCATGCTCCTTGTTTGATTTGCAGTAATACTTATTCTGTCCATGCATTATTCAACAGATATATTATTAAAACTTTTCACAGCATCATTGAAATGCTTTTACACAGAATAATTTTCCTTTTTGAAGTTTTGCTTTATATATTGTATATAAAAACATTAATTTATTTACACTTTTGGATTCTTTCCAGATTCAAAAGTACTTGCCTATTTTACTTTGAAATATTCTTTGTATTTATAAGAATTTCCAAGAATTGTATTTTAACCATTTTTATAAATTATTGTGTGTATGGACTCTGCTCCCAAAATGGATCCCAATGCATCATATTCTCATGAGTCTGTATAACGGCCCAATTCATTTTTTTTTGGACGTAAATACAGAGGAAATCATATAATTTTTTCAGCATGTACCTCATTTACCATTTGAACTGGAAAGTTTCATTGATGCAAATATTCCATACTGAACAGAAGAAGATGAAGAAGTCACACACTGGGGAAAGTGCAGGTACGTAACAGCATCCTGTGGTCACACAAGTTTAAAGTGCAATGAAAACCTCTGTTAAAAAAAATATAAAAATAAAAATATATCTGGCCTTCTGTTTTCATCAATCAACATCTGGTTTTTGAACTGAATTGATATGACTGTTGTTTGCAGGTGATTGTAATCCCACTCCTCTTGTGCAGCCATGCACAATTCAGACCTAAACTAAACCATGAAAAAGACAACAAGCCACCGTCACAGCTGGGAATAAAAAGAGGTAAATAAGTGGTCAAAATGACCCGAAGGGCCACCGTAATGAGACACTGTACAGTCTCAGAGTGTCAGACCCAAGGCACGGTTTGCTCGCTGTGTGTATTATACGTGCATGGGAGGGAGGGAAGAGACACAGTTGTGTATCAGTCCGCTCCCCCGCACTCCAGTCAGACAGCGCTGATCCAAAGCTGGCTCATCGCTCTGCGCTGTGATAATCATTTTGCATTTACAGTTTTCATTTTTCTTTTTGGAATTATCGGCTGGCGCTACATAATTACAGGCGCTCAAATGAGCTGTATCCGCACAGAAACAAACGTCGCAGCTCATACGACATGCTTGTTTGTGACAGAGAAAGCTCACCTGTGCCACGATCATACGCCAATAGAGAGATATGGATGTTGCGCTTTATTTATAAAGAGAGTGCAGCTGTCCTCCGAGTGTGGAAATCGTAAGAGCGGCTCTCAAATCAAGTTATCCGCACCAATACTAATGTTCCCTGTAAAATGCTTTCTCAAAGACAAAAGATTTGATGAGTGGAAGGTTATTATGGGTTATTGTCACGATTACTGCGCACATATAATAATGATTTCATACCTGCTTGTACCTGATATAATTGCAATAATTTACTTATATCCAGAGTTACCTCTGCCCTCCTCTCTCTTTCTATTCTTTGGTCTCTAATATACTCCATGATAGTAGTCTAACTGTGACAAGCAAGCCTGACCCTACTGGCCGCACAATTCAGAAGACCATAGAAGGCCATGCATTATATATATATATATATAGCATCAGATGTACACTTCCAACATACCTAGTGTAGACTCCCTCCCTCATAGGTGAAATCAGGCACTTCATAGAATAAGGCCGAGTCCAAAGTCTCTGCGTCCACCTTCTCCTTCTGCTTCTGTCTTCCTGCTTCATCCAGAGTGCCAAGAACCTCTCTCCACCATGCAAGGTATTCAGGAAAGGCAAAAAGTGTCTCTTTACTGTCGCTCATCCCTGTACTGCTGAAAGCCTTGAAGATCCAGCTCTTCTTTCTAAATCTGTGGACTTGGAGCTTTGATGCCCCCCAGCTGAGCACAGTGTGGTGTCTAAACCAGAGAAAGAAAAACTCAGCTTTTTCCAGAAAGTGGGGGAGAAAAACCAAAGAAGGCCCAAACTTTGATAAAAGTAACATTTTCAAGCTCAGAATTTGTGGCCTAAAGCAGTACATGTAATCTTCTAAAATTCTTTAATCTTCTAAAAATAAAAAAAACACACTTTAATCTAGAGGTTTAGATTTTTTTTATTAACATGCTCTGTTCTGTAGTTGCAGGGTGGATGTTCCTTTGGTTGTGGGCTTGTAGGGTACATATTCCCTCACTTATTGTGATTCTTGGATTTTGGAAAGGTAGACAGCCGTCTAAAACAATAGCTTTTATTTAAGATAAATCTCACTGAATATATGTTCACATGCAAAGCAGGTTTGTCCTTTAAATTCTCATTTCTCAGAAAGCATTACATTTTACTTGTAGCAAAAACGGAATGCAAGGAAAATATACCTGTAGGGTTTCTGAAAACCCAGTAACATACAGAAACTTGTAAAAGTGAAAATCTTGGATGTAAACAAAACTTAAAAAGATATTATGCCTTTGAACCTTTTCATAAAAATGCAATTCATAGCATATCCTGAACAGTATAATACACAAATTGTCAAGGACACTACTCCCCAGGTAAATTTCAGAGATAAAATATAAACACAGAGGAACCAGTAATTTAAGGAAAACATTATTAATCTCACCTCTATCATGCATTTTAAGTCTGAAAAAGTGCTTTTTAATATTTATGACTAACAAGAGGCAACATACGTCACACCTGTGTCACATGCAGAATGAATTCATTCATGATGGCTGTGCATCGTTGTAAATTACGATGTGTTTTTTTTAAATAGTAGGGATGACGGGGGAAGCTTTGAATATCCGTAAACTATTTTTGATCCATCTGAAAAGGTCTACACTTGTTTGAAGAAACTGTCATTGCAAAAAAAAAAAAAAACACCTCGTTCACTTCAATGCTCTGATGGAGAATTACCATCTTAGACAAAAACCAACACTGCCATTGACGTTCGGCTGCTTTGGTTAGTGTGCGATGCCGGTGCTGCACGGGACCCAGTGAAAAACTAAACCAATAAGAACATAATGCACTTTGTAGAAAAGCCCTAATGTTATGCAAATTGCTTTTTTTTTGCTGAAGGGGGCCCTGCGTATTTCTCTGGCTGCTGTGTTGATAACCCCCCTTTACGAGGGGATTAGGCAAATGCTGATGTTCTTCTTCTCCTTGGAAACCCGTCTTCATCCCAGATCTAATCCCGTGATCAGTTTTCCTCTGTCGGGGAATTTTCTTCTTTTTTTTTACTCGAGGTAGGTTTAGTGTGTGGTGTTGCGGTTCGACTGGCAGATTCTCACAGCTGTGAAGCACAACTCTACTGAAGGACATATGATGACATATTTGTGAGAGTGTGTTCTGACAGGCCCGTGTGAAAAGTGGATTTGCCTTGCAAAGTGAATGGGATGTCTTTGGAGCAAGGCCCAAAGCAGATGTAGACTAGCTTAACAATTCTTATGCTGTCGCTTGCAAAAGTATGGTAGCGGTAGAGTGAAATTTGCTCAATTTTTGCTCAGTACTTAGGGCAATTGGATTTTAAATCAAAATATGAGATCAGCTCTGTAAAATTAAGTCGATGGTTGGTAAGTTAAAGGATGATGAACAAGAGTTCTGGAAGTTTTACGGACAGGTGAAACCAGAATAAACCTTTGCCAAAGTGATGGACAGCCAAAAGTATAGAGAAAGGAAATAACAGGCTGTGATCCAAAGCACCTCCCTCCCCCGATCTGTGAAATATGGAGGAGATAGTGTCATGGTTTGAGCATGTATGGCTGCTTCTGTTCCAGGCTCACTCTTCTTTATTGATGATGTAACAGAGGAAGCAGTAGGATGAATCCAGAAGTATACAGACAGATTTTGTGTGTATGTACAAAGAAATTCCTCCAACCTGAAGGGCCAGTGCTTTATCCCGCAGCAAGACAATGAGCCCGAACACACTGTCAATGTAATCAAACATTCATCAATGGGAAAAAGTGGAAGGTTTAGACTGGCGAAGGCAGCCACTTGATCTATCGAGCATGCATTTCACTTGCTGAAGAGGAGACAGAAGGCATTTCCAGTCAGTGTCAACAACTGGAAGAAACCAGAACTTATCATGTTGAAGCAACCAACTGTAAGAAACCCATCCAACACCCGAAACAGTGGAAGTATCTGAGGGGCAAAAGCACCCATGTAATCTTACCTGGTGCTGCTGGAATGAGATTCATTTGCTTTTATCATAATTATCTGACTCCAAAATAGTGATTTAACCTTTCCTCTGTGCAGTTATGTATAGACGGAGGAGGAGGCTGTCGTCCACCAGTAATGTGACTGTATCACTATCTTCCTTGGTAGACGCGGATGTACCTTTGGCATGTGTAGCCTGCATAAATACAATTATGCATCCTGCTGTGACATTAGTGTATAGGCAAGTGACTACGAAGTTCTAGGTGTATGTTAGGAGCTTAAAACTACTAGGTGTGCAGTGGTAAGAGTCAAAGATGAATGCTAGGTTAAAGTGAATGCAGTTTATAGTACAGTTTGTTAAAAATGACAGGATACAATGGTGCAATATGTGTGCATAGTGGGATGGCTATATGCATATGCTTATGAGCAGGAGACCATGTTGACAAGTCTCCCCAAACCATTGCACATTTCACCTCATATACCAAAAAGATAAAAGAAACGCACCAAGTCTTCAATAAAGACACAATAATGACAAAACAGTACAGATCAATGATCCTGCTTGCACTATCACTACAAGCATATCACACCCAGTTAACCTTTGTATCTGGCTGGGTGTGGACTGATACGTATCAAGATCTTTAGTCAACACGCTATCACCAAAGACATCAACTTGTTCCCCATGACATCGGCTTTCCAACAATACAAATCATGATTACACTGTATTATGGAGACCCTAAGGATCACATAATGCTTATCTCGTAGGATATTGTGCAACTGATGTATGTATATAAATACCATGATGGAAAAGCTGATTGTTTGTACTTCCATCTCATGTTCATGTTTTGATATGCTTATTTAGCAAAAATAACAAAGTTCACTCTACTGTTACCATACTTTGAGGGCACTGTATATATGTGTGTGTTTATTTTACAGCCTGTAATCAATGCTACCAATCCTTTCCCTCCAGGAAGCATTTTCTTGACAGCTTGTGTGTCTGTATGCTAAACCTTCCCTGCTGGAATATTCTTGTTAATCTGTATTTAAATGTAATTAAATGCAAAGGCAGGGAGTTCTTGACTGCAGCCCTTACAGACTAGCTTTCCATCCCGTACTTTGCAGTTTAAAATGTAAATATATTTCATCCCTTCATTTTCTGTCAGCCCAGCGTTCTAATCCACATCTGCTGCCACATCCACCTGCTGCATGCCGGAACTTTATTATCCATTGGGCACCCAAAAACGCGAATGCTGGAGCTAACCGCTGCGTTGACAGACAAATCTGTGGCTCCTTCAAACGTCATTTTCATAACTGAGGTGTCAGAGCTATGTTGATTAAATGGATGTTTCTAACAGCAGCTGGGTGTTTGAGGGCTGCTTTACGTACAAATGACCTTTTAATTTAATTTAGGCCTATCAGAGAGGGACTTACGGCTTTCTCTTGCCTTAATAATATTTTTGGTTCATATTCCAATTTGCTAGTATTATTAGCCATCAAATTATATAGCACACAAATTGCAATGCAAATTGTAGCTCTATCAAGTACTGTCAGTCAGGGGATATGAGTACTCCCTTGCTGGAAAATACAACAAATATATTTTGGTTAAGCTCATGATGGGAATCTAGTCGGACATATGCATCAACTCTCAATTTATTTATTTGTTTATTTGGTTACTTATTTATTGATTTGTTTGTTTATTTTAATTTTGCAGCTCTCCAAGCCATTCATTAATGTGGCCAATATTATATATATAATATAATATAATATATAATGAGTAAAACTGAGGATAAAATTTGCCATAATTTACAGTGGCCCACTGTAGTGTTTCCAAATTGAATTTTGTTGTTTTACATTTATTCATTATTTGTACCTGCAATGACATGGAATAACAATCCAAAAACATAACATTTAGCCATTTATCATGGTTTAAAAATAAGAGGCCAATAGCTCCTCCAATTAATGACTGACCAGTTTCTCCAAGTTTCATTCTGGAAAATAAATAAAATAAATAATTTAATTAATTAATTACATTTATCGATAAAAGGCTGAATTTGAATAATCTTTATTGACAAAGAAACACACTACAGTATATACATTTAAACTAGAGCCTGGAGTCCAGGGATGAGTGTCATCTAGGCTTGAGGGTGTTGACTTCATCAAACCCAGAAAAAAATGGTGTGGAGGTGAAAGGATAATGGAAGCAGCCAGTGCAAGATGATGGTACATTTTAACACCAGCAGAAAACCTAGTTTTACAGATTGAGGTAATGGTACCAGGGGCTGTCAGTAAATTTTGCTCCTAAAATTTAAATTAAAACTGTAATAAATATATACGCAGTTTCGGCACAATAACCTTGAGTCTGAGTGGGGTTTTTTTCAATTCTAAAAGATTTCTTTGGCTTTTGATATTTCTAATCAGTGTTTCTAATTTCTCTCTTTATGTCATGAAGCGAAAGACACTTATTTGCAGTTGTTCCATTCTATTCTATTCTAATTTCATTTTAATTTCCTCCCATACGTGCTGATCCCAGAAATTCTCTTAGTTTTGTATGTTGAACAGGCGGTGAATACATTTTCTCATTAGAGGTGCTTTGTTTTCACAAAGCCTCGTGGGTGGTTTTAATTTGTATTCATTTGCATTTTATATTCCCTATAAAAATACCTGGGCCCTCAGTGAAGGACATGTTTTTGCAGCATTTCGAATCATTAAGCTGTGCTATTCCAAATGTTTCACATAACATTCATATGAGCATTTATATAAATTTGTCTAAATTTAAATTTTATGTAAAGTTTTAAAAACAAGTGCTTCTTTATTTTTACACATTTTTATAAAACTCATAGCTTAAAATAATGGAATCTTTACATGTCATGGATTTTAAAATACATAGAAAAATATGCAAACTATTTAGAAAGAATGAGTGGCGACCATTTTGGAAAAGCACTCAGTCATACAGTCGGTGAAATGGAGTGTTTACTAACACAACCTCTTGAAAACCCATATAGAGCAAAAAATAAAATAAATGATCACCTAGGGGACCATCTGTGTCAAGGGGTGCGACCATCTGGAGGGGCATCAATCTTTCCTTTTGGATTACCTTTGGGGATAATGTTATAGGTATAGCTGTGAAAGATGGGTTAGCTGCTGAGTGGTATTTACGTTTGATTACAATATTAATAGCTGGTTTCTTTGATTTAGCTTTTCACTGTCTGATTATAAATGGGCCTTCTGTGCCTTCATGGTGAAATTTTACATTCCTGATTCTGACACTAAAGTTATTCAGAGCAACAAAACTTGGGAACATTTGTACCAGAACGTGAGACGTGACAGATAAAATCCTGTAGCTAATTAAGTCGATACCTCCACGGAAGTTAAGAAATTCAGATGGCCAAAATGAAACTGCAAATAAAGAGCTGCCCTTTAGAACACCTTTCAGAGGATCAGAATCTTTCTCTTTCATGCAAAATTCTCACATTTCAGTGACAGTTCTGACTTCCTCATGATGTCATTTAATATGCTGGCACTGGGCAGGGATAACTGGTGTTATCATGGCAGCCAGCATCACCACTCTGGAACGGAGCATGCAGCTGCAGAGGGAAGGATGACCTCATCCATGGTTTGGCAGAAGGCTGTCAGTGGAGATAGGGTAGTGGGAATAATGCTGGCTGTGCCACACACACACACACACATACACGCACATGCACACACACGCCTGCACACACACACACGCATGCACACGCACACACACACACACACACACTTTACTTTCCTTATATAAAAGGCAATACTTCTGCCTTTGCCTCATTCTACCAAAACACCAGCACTAGTTTTCTTACAACAGAAACACTGTGTCAATCATAACACAATGCCCAATGACCTAGAAAACACTAACAACCACTAACATCACAGTTGATGCATCATTTTATATCAGTCTGTAAAGTAATAAATCATTTTGTGCTCTCTAATTTTTCTTATGTATGTATTTATTTATTTTCGTAATGTTATTAATATAAGAGATGTGCAGTATGGATTATGTCTAATATGCAGTGCATGCAGTGCAGTCAGATGCCCTTGCAGAATACATATCTTATCTGTTGGTTTACTGGAAAATTCTCAGAATAGATAACACTGTTGTGCGGTTCAGATTTGCCGCCATTCTCAGACCAGCCTCTCTCATTGATAGGCTATGATTTATCACATGATCAATTGTAGTAGCCCTAATCTCCTTTGAGACTACAGCCCTTTGGTCTTCCTCTCTGTTGTCTTCCACAATGCATGCAAACTCCTTTCTCTCCCCCTTTCCAGGCCACCCTTATTTCTCTGTTACCCAGTTCTATATCTCTTCTGGGTCCATCTTTAGATTTAAAAAATCATTCCAAAGATGTCCCCATTTACCTTATAAATGGTAATGACGTTGAAAACTCAACATTGCTGTCAACATTTATTTTTTATGTTAGGTATTGAACTTAAATTTCACAGTTTTGAAAAGATCATGTAAACATTTTCAAAATGGGTTGTAGATATGCATACAGTTTTGCTGGTCGTTGAGTTTGAGTGAGGAGAGAAATAAAATTGTGGTCATTCAATACATTTTGTGTCAAAACAATGAAAAGTAATTCACAGTCTATATAGATTGCTGATGTACTAACTGTGTGAAGAGTTTTGAAAAAGTGAAATCAGCTTGAGAAATGCTTGTTAACAATTGTAAGCACTACAAAGGTATTCCCTTGCAGTGGTATATTCTTACTAAAACTGGCAAGCTTGTTAATCACTGAGAACAGGTTCAGGACCTTTTTACTAGTTTTTTAATTTGATGCATTCCCCATTTGTGGCTCACCTATTCCCTATCTGTAGCTGTCACGGGTATTTGTGATTTGTGTGTGTGTGTGTGTGTGTGTGTGTGGGTGCATGTACATATGTGAGTGTATGTGTACAACTGCTATTGATGTGCGCTGAAAGTGAAGGTGCCTTAGTTACATGTCCCACAGGGTGATGGGAGTATGCTCGGGTGATTTTTTTCTGTGGTCATTTTGGACCAGACAGGCTAATGGCTGTATACTGAGAACAATGACCTCTCCAGACCAGAGCTGACTGAACAGGGAGTTTGCACACAGAGATCACAGGAGCGGTCTGGCTGTCTTGCAGACCAGAAATTGGTGGTCTTAAGGGGGAGGAATCCTTGCACAGACCCGGGGGCCACATGGAGGCAAAAATATGAACTTTGCCCATTTTATTTGTTGTAAGACCCTAATTTATTTAAGTGTGTTCTATTTTTTGTGGTCTTAGGATCTGTATTGGGACAATATTGCCAGGGAAGATTAAATGCAGATTTTTTTTTTGTTGGGGGGGGGGGTGGGGGGTCATGCTATTTATTTGAGCTTGTGTGTTGTTAATTGTAGAGAAAATCTCCTTTTAAAGGTGCTTGGTTGCATTATTGGCCATATGGGGATCAATAGAAGCGTTTCAATGCTTGCTTTGCTGCAGAACCCAGATCAATGGCCTGAATAATGAAAGTGTTTGTATATATGCGCACAAAACAATCTGACTGCCTTCTGCATTGATCTGAGCTGTTTTCAGCAATAAATTCTAAACTCGCTGGTGTACTAGAGGCAAACTCTAATTGCTTTTGCACCAAGTGCTATACACAGTCAACTCCAGGCAGCTTCCTTATAGATCTATCTGAGCGTACTGCAAGGAATCATTTGGTGACAGTAAAATGGTAAATGTTTTCATCTTATAAAAATGCATTTGATAACAACCCTTTTTACAGGCAGAACATTTTGAAACCTGACATTATTATCAGTGCAAATCACTTGCTCAGACGGACATAAGAAAGTATTACAGTACATTTTACACATTAATTCCTGGATTTTATTACAGCACATATTCACAGGTGGGAAATACACTATGCTACTACAATGCATTTTAAATGCAGGTTTTATTGGTGTGCCAGGTTTTCCTGCAGTCCTGACCTTGGGTCTGCAATCCTGCAACATAGTGGCAAATGCTTTTTAAAATGACTGTATATGACCTGCTGCTTGACTGCTTTCCAGGACATTTTGTGCTATGCACATGTGTGTGAGGTGTCATATTGTTTGGTAGTTATGTGAGGTGTTATCTTCATTCCTGTGGTGATGAGTCAATCTGAACCTGTCGAAACGCACTCCAACTCTCCTCCCCCAGGACGTACAAACATAATGCTTCCCCTCAGTGTTTTCACTGATCTGCTTATACTGCAACACAGAGGCACCAAGGCACAGACACACACGCGCACACACACACACACACATACACACACACGCATAAATAAACACACAGACACACCCACACATGCAAGCACAAATACACTCACACACACACAAACAAATATACACAGCATTGTACTGCTATACTTGTGAGGACTTCCGACTGATTTCCATTGACTACATTCATTTCGTAACCTCTAACCCTAACCCTAACCCCAACCACTACATGCCTAACCCTAACCGTAACCTTAACCTAATTCTACACCCTAACCCTAGCCCTAAGTACTAACCCTAAAACAGCCTCTTGAAAAAGTGAGGACCAGCAAAATGTCCTCACTTTCCGTAATTTTCCTTTCTATCCTTGTGAGGACATTTGGTTCTCACAAAGATAGTAGTACAAGTCCACACACGCAGACACACACGCGCACACACGCACACACGCATGCACATTCATGCACACACACACACGTACACACACACACAAGCATGCACACACACACACATGCGCACACACACACACACACAGTACATCATACTGTGAGGAGAAGTGTGCAGGTTATGGTGCAGGCTGCAGTGCTGGGAGAGTTACTGCAAGGCCACACACTGATTAAATTGTAGGTGTGGGGAGACGGGGTCACTGATGAGGGCCATGCTGGCAGATGCAGCTGTATCCGAGAACACCTCTTCTCTATAAGCACTGTTTGATATTTGGAGGGATTTTCCATCCAGAAACCTCCTTCCCCCAGATCCTTTAGTGAAATAAATTCAGAAAGTGCATGCTGCACCTCCTACGTCTGGCAATAAAAACAGGTTTTGTGAACAATACATTATATAAAACTCCCCATTCCCCAAATATTATATGTAATTCTTTAAAAACAGACTTAGGAGAACTGATAGTTCTTCCACATTCACCCACTTAAAGAATCTCCCCTACTCCTCCTTGTGTGTGTGTGTGTGTGTATGTGAATATGTGTGTGTGTGTGTGTGCATACCTCTGTGTGTCTGTACTGGCTACACCTGTAGCAGGTAGACCCTTCTAGTTGCAAGCATATTTCCTAAACCACAAGCAAGCTTAATAACACAGAGCAGGTTTGATATTGATACGCATGGGTGACAGTTTCAGGAGTAAAGCTGCCCTATTAAGAAAGAGAAAAGTGAGTTTAATAACAGATTTGTCTGCAGGGGAAATATTGGTTTCCCATGGTTCCAATCTGTTCCTGAATTGTCTCCACCTGCCCTCAGTGATCACTGCTTACAATTTGGACATTTACAAAGCCCCCCCACACAGTACACAGACACACACACACTCTCTCTCTCTCACACACACACACACACACACACAGCTAAGCACATCATTTCACTATGAATCTGCAGAATAATTTAAGTTTTTGTTTTAATTTACAGCATGTGTGCCTCAAATACTACTGAAATCCTTTCAAACATGTTCAGTGCTTGATTGAGCCTGTCTATAGCACCAGATGGACAGGGTCTGGACTTTACTTAGGCTGGTTCCCCTGTTTCAGGCAAGCTCAGTCAAGAACAGTGAAAGTATTTGAAAGGATTTCAATGCATATTTGGCCCAGGCCCGATTTACCGCTAACTAAATATCAACTGTATCGCATAATTTAAATATAAATACCAAATCAGTCGTTTATTACCTGTTGTTATTTTTGTTGATTTATATTGTGCTTATTTCAGTCCAGTCACAGCGTGTAATACTGTATATATAATGTGATATCACAATCCTTACAGTACACATTCAGGGACATTGTTGTTATACCCAGCTCCCCTTTGAGCTGTAGGGATATAATTTGCCTCAGGAGAAGACTGAGTAAAAGGCTGAATGACTTTCCTGGGCTATGGTCCTCTAGACACTAGGCCCATTAGCTGGGCATAGAGGAAGCACCAAGAGGTCTGTGTATGCTGTATGCTGTATTTGTTTTGAATTGCATCTGTGCCCTGATACCAGGAGAAGAGAGAAGGGCCATTTGCCACATCTATTCTGAGTAATTTCTCACCTTCCCATTTCTCCCAGCCTCTCAGATCTCAGATCAGTCAAAATATAACACCTCCTTCTCATGTCTGTGAATACTGAGCAAAGAGCAAGTGCAAAATGTACCAGGCTGGGAGAGAAGGGGGACAGAGACTGGAGTGAGGGAAACAGGGGTAGATGATAAGTTGAGGAGAGAGGGTATGCATTAATGAACAATGGAAAAGAGAAGAAAACACAGAAGAAAAATATAGAGAACCAAAGGGAAATGTTCTGAAGGCACAATTGAGCATGTAAAAAAGAGAGTGAGAGACAGAGAGAGAGAGCAAGAGAGAGGGTGAGGGTGAGAGAGAGAGAGACAGAGAGAGCAAGAGCAAGGGTGAGGGAGAGAAAGGAAAAGTGATTAAAAGAGAGTGAGAGATACATGATGGAGAGAGAAAGCAAAACTTGGAGAGACTAGTCGAGATACAGAGAAGGAGAAACACAAGCTTCTACTATATCTCACTAGAGGCAGAAGATGGACTTTTCTGAATCTACAGTTGTACAAATCATGCAGTGCCGCAGTTATTGGGAGTTATTCTGCTTCTATAAAATCCCACAGAAACAGATACAAACATGGGCCCATGGACAATGGGCCTTCTGTTGACTCTCCAAACTCAAACTCAAGATATGCACATGTTCCAGGCATCCAGCAGGTTTTCATTATGGGCATACACACATTCAGGAGTTTGGACAGGATTAAAGTAGGATAGATTTACACAGGCTGGAGGGCACCCAAGCTAAACATAGCTGTGCATAACATGAACGGTAAAGAATTGAACAAATCTCGCCCTGCACCGTGGGGCTTTCCTGAGCTCTGGGCTGCTGAAAATACACCCACTTCGGCTGATGAGAAATCATTTGGGCCAAATGTTTTCTTCCATTAGAAATAAAACCCACAGTTATTTCTTATTTTGGAGGCAACTGAAAAAAAAATCATACTTCTGTATTCTATGGCAGAGACTCCAGGCTGAGCTTTACAGGGATTTTATAGAAATGAGAATGGTTAACTTAGCAGAAAATGCACCCAAACGTAAGGCTCCACCAGGCTTCCTCTAAGGCACAAACAAAAGTTTCAGAAAACAACCTCAACCCGACCCTAAAATGCGTATCAGCAAAAGTGACACTATTCCTCCAAAAAACCACAGACTGCAGTGTGAAAAGGAAGTTAGCAGCATGTGAACATGATTGCTCATGATTTCAAGGTTTTTCGCGTGATTCAGTGCACCCTAATTGAACGAAAGAGGGAAAACTATAACAATCTAAACAAATTTAAACAGAATGACAGAAACAGCATAGTACTTTTTAAAAAATTGAATGGGACTCATTTCGGAATGGGAACATTCTAGAATCAGTTGCTGATCAAAATAATGCATAGCTTCTACTTGCACCAAGATAGACGTTTATCACATTTATTATCATGGATATTTTATCCACATTTTAGTTTTAATTCTTTAGATAATTCTTCAATTGTAGAAGTCTTCCTTGGCCTACCAAGCCCTTTGTGATTACTGAGCTCACCAGTGCTATCTTTCTTCTTAATGATGTTCCAAACTGTTGATTGTGGTAAGCCTAAAGTTTTGCTTATGTCTCTGACTGTTTCTTTTTTATTTCCCTCCCTCACAGTGGCTTCATTGTCTTTCTTTGGCACTATGGTCCTTATGGTGACAAATGCAAGTGACAATTGAAAGCCTAGAATCAAGACTAGATACTGAAAGCTCTCTTATGCCTGAACTTACGTAGTAAATGAACACACCTGACTAATCAAAAGCCATTTGTCCCAAACATTATGGTGCCCTAAAATGGGGGGACTATGTATAAAAAGTGTTGTCGTTTATAAAATGCATAAAAATACCCTTTAATAAAAGCTGAGAATTTGCAACCACATGTGAATTGTCTGAGAATTTGCAACCACATGTGGATTGTTAGATTACAAATCAAAAACTGTGGAATATAGAGCCAAATCAAGAAAAAAAAGTGCAATTGTCCCAAATATTATGGAGCTCACTGTAGCTAGACAGAGCTGTATCTATTTGTTTTGGTGGTCTGTACGCTTTGTCATTATGAGGGTGTAGTTGGGGTTGAGAACAGAGAAGTTTTTCCACTGTAAACACAGGAGCTAAGCAAGGAAAGCAATCCTGTTTAGTATGCCTTTAAGGAAAAGCACGCTGCACGCTGTAGTTGGTGAGAGACTGATAGAGAGCTTTGTTCCCACGCACTTGATGTGGCATTTAATAATTCCACTTTTGTGTGCCAGTCTCAGTCATGCGCAGGGCATGTCGCTGTCTGCCGCGGCTAATTTCCGTTGGATGTGGTCTGAATGTAAATCAGCCTCCCAATGCTAAGAGCCAAAGCTAATGCATACAGGCACTCCCTACCATCAACGTGAGGGCTGATGTCATGACAGGTGTCAATGCCCGGCCCAAGTTAAGGAGGTGGGGGGGGGGGAGGGTTGCAATTCTGGACCAACTGCAAATTACAATTCAAGTACACTTACTGTTCCTTCACTGAAAGGCAATTCAGTGTCAGCCAGGCGGTTGTGTAATTTTGGGTGCAGTTAATTTTTTAAAACACACCTACAACTGCCCTGCCCTTTGCCCACATGCTTTCTGCGCATGAACGCACTGCACTGCACTGCACTGCACTTTCTCCTTCAGCTGTTTTGCAGTCCAGCTGATAGGTCCGCTGCTGATGAGCCTCGTCTTTGTCTGCATGGTGCCTGAAATTAATTTTGCATGCCGGTTTCGCCCTCTCCCTCTGACTGCAATCTGCAGGGTTTCAGTCGCTGCCTTTCTCTAATCTCCTTAAAAGTCCCGAGTCAGCAGAATGAATCTCCCGGTGCCCTGGCACCTACAACCTGCCAACTTCGCGGCTTTGTTCCAGCCCCAGGAGCTGAAGCATACGTGTGACTGCAGGGAAAGCCTGGCATTTGCACCACTACATTAAAAATAGTTCAATTTTTTCCCCCACACAGTTTATAAGCCTGAATTTAGACTAATTACATTGTTTTCAGTGACTCAATTTTTATCACTGAAGCACCCACTCAAAGTAACTGACAGAAAGTAGAAAAATTGACGCGCATTAAAGAAAGGAATTCACCAGAAAATTAAAACTTTTTTTTACGCTAGAGCATGATGTGTGTAATGCTTTGCTATGCAACACAGCACTCCTTAAAGTTAGATAAATTACTCCCAATGATGTAGCTGGGAAGAATTTCACTCTAGTGGATTTGTCGAGCATGACAGTATTTTTTCAAAGGTACGTTTTATAACTTACAAATGAGTCAAGCTGTATATTGGTTAGATTGATACAACAATAACACAAGCAACAGCATATGCATACATTTTAATGTGTTGCAAAATGTTTCCTTTAGTTCTAAGGGACTAGAGCTAAGCCACTGTAACATAAAATGTCTTCCTTTTGACCCTTTCCTGACCTTTTCTTCAGTAAACGCAACCCCAGGATCCTGCAGATATCCAATGTTACCCATGAGGGTGTTCCCCTGCAGAAAGCTGGATCTCCAGTGTTAACAGAGTGTGTCTGTTTATTTATTTTTTTCTGCCGAAGGGGCCCGCGGGAGATCTGAGCAGGCCGGCGGGCAGGTCGCCAGCAGGATCGCCCGCATGTTATTCCACTTCTTGATTGGACGGCTCCGCACTGCCTCCCAGGGCTCCCAGCCTGTCAGCTCTGACACCTGTGTCCTCAAGCTGATGCAGGGGGTGGAGGCACGGGGGCCTGGAGGATATAGACTAGTTGGTGATGGATGGCTTCCAGTCACATGAGAAAGCTCATGCTTACAAGCAGCTGGTCCAACCCACCAAGTGACATAAGCGGCCTCGAGACTGCCAGGGGGCCCCCTATTTACTAAAATACATACAGATGGGTGACAAATGAAAGGAAAAGCCAACATGAAGTGTCTTGGTAAGGTGTTGGGGCACCACAAGCTGCCAGAACATCTTCAGGCATAGATTCTACTAGTCTCTCTTGCTCTCTAGGAACTCTACTGATCACTCAGAACTGATTTGCAGTGACCCTACCCTCTAAGGGTTCAAGTGGACCCAAACCATGGCAGCAAAATGCTCCCCACAGGATAACAGAGGAACCGGACCCCTTCGTTGTAGGGGTTAAGAATTCAGGCCTGTGCCGCCACACATGCACTCGCCCACTTGTCAAGAATATGGTGAATGATGACTCATCTGACCACATCACTTTTTTCCACACCTCTGTAGACCACCAGCATCACAGTCATCAAATGTACGCTTTTGACCACAATTTCCGACCTTATTTACTGATGCCTTTCCCATAGATCTAAATTCAGATGTCACTTCAGTCACTGTTCCTATTGAAACACTAGCCAGTTGAGCAGTCTTTGTTCCTGAAACTCCTACCATCCATGCCCCAATTACGAACCCTCTTTCAAAGTAATTTAGATCTTTTCCTCTTGCCATCTTGATCCAAAATCAAAATCATCTAGGCCTGCTCAGTATTTTTTTTTACATGCCACAGAGCATGATAGGATGTTAATTGCTTAATTGTGTCATACAGTACACCTGTATGGAAGCATCTGCATTTGTTATGTTTCTCCACTCATTTATTCGGGGGGGCTGAACATCCTATGTTAAATAGGATGTTCAGCTCTATGTGTTTAACATTCTCTGTCTCTGCCAGGGCTCTACGTAGCAGATGGGGGTTTTGGTAAAATATAGTTAGCATAGAAACACAGCAGCTATGGAAGCTATAAGGTCCAGGGGACGTTAGTACAGAAGACAGAAGGAACACAGAGCTGAATATCTGTTCAATACAAAGAACATCATTGACTTGTTGCGCATGTATTGACTGAACACACATACTGATAGATGTAATTGGTGAAAGGCTGGTGCTTCGTCTATGCAGAGTGCTTTGAATGGGATGGGGCAAACAAAGGGAATTATACAAAATGTGCTTTGTTTAATTTGCCTATGTATGCACAGAGTGACTAACAAGCTAGGCACTTCTAGTAAAGATCCATCAGCATCTTATTTAGCAGCTGGCTCTTTTTTCAAAGTTCTCTGCCTGTGTGCTAGCTCACTGCAACAGTAACACACTAGCTTTCTACCACATTAGCTTTTTCACTTTTTCACTGGTGGCTTCAACATGATTCATATTATGGTGGCATGTCAGCCATCTGCAATAGAAGACTTTAATTTTAGGGAATGTCCTTTTTGACAGTCTGATCAGTCAAATTTTGCTTAATGCATTGCAAAGTTAAATCACAGAGGGTGATTATGAACTGGAGGCTGTGAACAGGATCTCACAGTGAGCTCTGCAAACAACAAGCAGCCCAGCAGAAGAGGAAATGACCTGGGGGAACAGATCTTAAAAGATAATGGGCTGACTGCTTCCTGCTACCTGCATTGATTCTGCAGCGCTGCAGTGTCTCTACAAAAGGTGGATTTCGCAAGCGGAAAAACGTGATGGCCTCGATATCTCTTGGTTGTGCGTCAATGAGGTGAAAAAGTGTCTGCTCAGCTCACCAGAGCCTTTACATGAGGAGAGTGGAGGACTCAGACTGTTCCACTGGAAATACCCATTCTGAAACCCCTGCCATGGATGCAAAATTACCAAAGATGGCCAGAGCAAATTGACCCCTTGTTGAAGTCTCATTCAGAAGTAAAACCAAGGGTGTGGCAACATTGCATGTGGACAAGCTTGGGATTAGTTGGTCCATGCCTGGGGGAGGGGGACCCTACGTTGGGATGGAGCCTCATGTACTGGAGACCAGGTGGGGGCACAATGTTGGCTTCATCACAATGAGGGCACTGTGGGATCACCCTCCCTAATCCATCCAGATGGGTCACTCACCTGGCACACACAGTCCAGCACCACATCACCACAGAGAATGTATCAGACCTCTCTGTCTACTGCTGAAGTTAACCATCAAATGGAGGATGTCAATATCTACACCCAAGGCACCATCTGGTCCTGACATACGTGTCCTTTGTCTACTCGAGAGCCTTGGCAAAAGGCCCTTAAATAGGGAAGAGAGTGTGTACCTTGTAACACTGGGGAGAAAGTCAATGAGCTATGATGGACCAGTGGCCTCAATGTGGTTAGAGGACAAGAGGGCACGCTGCTAGGTACACATCACGAGCCAAAAGTCAGCATTCAGATGGGCCACCCCCAGTGGGATCAGCTGAAACCATATGGTCTGTTTGCCCATTTGTTATTTTTTGGTAGCAATTATCTTTCTGCAACAAAAATAAAGGAATGAATCAGAATTATACCTGTAATAAGTAAATTGCTTATTGTAATATACATATACCTTGCAAGATAAGAAAGTAACTTAAATAGTTAATCGAAACCCAAAATGGAAAATCCCAGCATAGCCTCTTCTGATTGGTCAAGATAATGCGTGTGAGGCACTCAAGACAGTCCAATGTGATTACATTGAGTGTACTCTGAATAAATACATTTTAATTTCTTTTTGTATATCACAATCTCACTAGTTTGGCACCCTGTCTGTTAGTTTCAGCCTGGTTCAGGATACACAGGAAACACAACTGGATACACTGCTAATGAAGAGACCAAAGGAGGGGCAGAAAAATTACAACAGTCTCTTAATGAAAAAATCTTAAGGAAGATGTCTGCCCTCCTCAATATTGCCATTGATCCTGTGAGTGCTGTGTCAAAAGATGATGTGGCTTGTCGATTGAAGGAATGTTTATCAAGCTTAGATAATTGATATGTCAAAGAAATTAGTGACAGCACAACACATCAATAAATTAAGACTCACTTTGTCTTCATCACCTGATATAAAGCTGATTTCTGGAAGGGTCATTTAATTCATACTATGAATGCGGAGGTTTTCTCAGAAGATAATAAAGCTTTTAAAGGTTTCAATCAGTAACTTTCTTATCTACGTTGCGTTTGCATTGTTTTATTGTTTCTATTATGGTTTCTCACTCAAACAGTGCTCAGAATATCAATGACAGAAGAGAAACACTAGGCCTACCAGCCAGCAATGTTAACAACACATTTGCTAACATATAAAAATGAACGTACAGTGCCTTCAGAAAATATTCACCCCATTTGAACTTCCTCACGTTTCCTCCTGTTACACGTTAAATTTTTAATGCCTTGAAGTATTTCTCCCCTTCACCAACACAATAAATTCAACACATTTATGACCCCAAAATAGTTTTATTCAAAAAATATATTTTTTAACAAAATGCTTACTCATCTACAGCAGTTTTCACCCCAACCTCAGTATCAGTACTTTGCAGATAGGCCCTTGGCAGCTATTGCAGCTCCTCTGTGGTATGTCTGTATGAGCGTTGCACATTTAGGTTTTGGAATTTGGAACTTGTCTGTTCCTCCTTACAAATTTGTTCACACTCTGCCAAGTCAGACGGAGAGCATTGGTGGGCAGCAATTTTCAGGTCATTCTACAGAATTTCAATAGAAATGATGTCTGCATGGGCTTTGGCAGAGGCCATTTCATAATACCTTCTTATTTTAAGCCATTCAGTAGTTTTTTTTGTCCCGTGCTTTGGCTCATTATCTTGTTGGAACATGAATCTTTTCCTGAAATGCAGAATTTCAGACCAAATGAAGCTGGTTCTACTCAAGGACCTGTGTTTGTTTTGTTCTACCTTGCCCTTGATGGCAACATGTTTCCCAGTCTTTCAGCAGCCCCATAACATGACGCTGCCACTACCAAGATAACAAAATATTGACTCTAACAATTTTTCTGTTCAAAGTTTCAGAAAATTTGCCACACATAACAGTGAGATTGCTCCTTGTTAACTGACTGACTTTCCCTCCCGAATGGGGTATTAGATAAAAGAATCTGCTTTTCCATGTTGATCTCTGACAGCCCTGAATCCGGTGTGGAGTCAGCTGGTGGAGACCGCGGCCCCAGGCGCAGGTGCTTCCATGGGTCCGTGGTGCCGGAAGTTTCCCGCTCGGGGAGGGAGCACAGGTGGTCCGGAGCGGTGCAGACCCACGGAGCAGCTCCACAGCATGTGGCACGGCTCCAGCCCCTCTCTGAGCATATGTCTGGGGTATGAGTGGAGGGGAACGGGGACAGAGAAAGGCCGGAAAATATGACTAACGCGAGCGGGAGCCAATCTTTCTGTGTTGTTGCACATCACATTTTATTATTTTCTCCAGGAATGCTATTGGTATTTATTCATTCCTATTTTGTGGGGATTGCACCTACTGAAACAAAGGTACAGCTCACACACACACACACACACACACGCACACACACATGCACGCATACCCACATGCATGCACACACACAAAATGTTATGAGAGGAGTAAAATTCCCATATACCACAGCTGAAAAATTCCAAAGAAATATGCTTATGCAAATGATGCACATACCTTTGGCTAATAACATTGATTCATTTTTTACATTTATACAAATTTTTTTTACTAATTTTGATTGATTATTCAAAATAAGAAAGAACCATTTTAATAATTTGTAGGTGATTTCTACATGTTAAATGTAGATCTGAACATTGGCCACCAAAAGAATCAATGAACGGAAAACAGAATTTAACCTGTCGCTGGTTGTTTTTCATGATGAATCAATAGACTTAATGATCTCTTTCCTTTTACCATAATTGTGCTGATTATTTCAGTATTACAGTGTCCCCGTAAGAAGGCTTGCATGTCTGGATAAGAGCATCTGCTAAGTGATTGTAATGTTATGTGTGTATTACACATTAAATAATTTCAATTATAGCAAAGCAACTCATGACATTAAATCATTTTGAGCTCAACAAATAGATTTAAAATCAGTTAAGCAGATTTATGACTAGTTTTTGTATAAGTCAAGAATAAGTCAATTTAAATGACCTATATTCAGAATGTAATATTATAAATAATACATTCTATAATATAAACTGAATTATATAAACTGAAAGCAAAGCTATGCTGAAGTTTTCAAGACCCAATAAACATTTCTTCTAATATACTTGTCTATATTTTCTGCAACAACATCACAGTTTAACATTAGCATAACCTTGCATGGATATTATCCTATATTTCTGCATGAGGAAAAATAATTAATGATTTTTACTGGTTTTCTTTTAATTTAAGTACATCGCCCTTTTAAGTAAGCTCATCATCTTTTTTATATGTGTAATTTTTTAATCATTACCCTTTGATGCATACAGCTATTATTTGCTTTACTTTGTGGTAAGCACACATATCATATCCTTTTTTAACAGTTGGTTAATGATTTAACCAACTGTACTGTATATATCCCAGTACTGATATATAGATATATTTTACCAGCTAAGTCACTTTGGAGTTTATTAATTGGCAGGATGATTGACAAAGGATAAAATCACATGATTCATATTCATATCTCTAAATGAGTTATGATGTACTTAAAATCGCATCATTAATGGGGTTATATTATTTTCTTTGGGTTACTATAGAAGCCACAGCCATACAGTATGTGACATGACCCTTTATGGTATAGCACTGGCAGACATAAGCAAGGGCAGAAGTGTCCGAAACATTCAAGTACCTGGCAAAACATAATTATGAACAATTGAAATAATGTTGCTATTGTCAAAGCCTTTGGTTCCATGTCAGTGTTTCTCATTATAAAATGAACTCGCAATGAACTCCCTCTCTTACTATTCAACCTCCTTACTTCGCTCGAGGTCCACCAAACACATTAAAAATAGCATCCCATTCTTCACATAGCCGAGCCTCCACACGGGAACAAAGTTGTGCGGCGCTGCGAGGCTCGCGCTGACACGGCTCCCTCAGAGATTTCCCGGCACGCAGAGTGCATGCCAGCCCCTGTTATTATCACATTTCATCACTTATGCAAATGGCGTCCTGCTGCGAAAGCCTAGAACCGAGCAGCACCGAGCTCCCCCCAAAAACGAATGCAAATGCACCTGCCGTAGGGGCGCGGTGACCCCCGCCTCACCTCTCCCCCGCCCCGCCACACGGTGCTGGCGTGGTAATCCCTGGTGCTCCTCGTGTCTAACGGAACGCTGCCGGGGGGGTACGCACATGCACACGCGCACATTCTTACGCAGATGCTTATACACATGTACTCACCCAGACGCACACACGCACGCAAGCACACACACAGGCGGTGTTAGGACCTCTTTAATACTCTACTGGGCCATCTGTCCATCAGATGTGCATCTTGCCCTCACTGTCCTACACCAGAAACCCAGAATTTTACTGAGGGATGGACCCCGGGCATGGACCCCCGGATTCTGTGATTGGAAAGATCAGTTAACTAACTAGAGTGTGAAAAGACCAAAAAGCAGAGGCTCAAGGCCGAAAAAATGGACTCATTCGTCTTGTTCTTTTATTAATTCAGAATGTCTTTTATTAAATCTAAATGTCATTAAATGTCAGAACTTCTTTATATGCTGACTCCTGGCTTTGTTCTTTCTTCAGCGGTACATCACACATCAGCACGGCAGTTCCACGTTAATAAATAGAGGTCTGCAGTAATTGCTCTGTTCACCTGCACAATCTGTGCTATGCTGTTGCATAAGGCAGAAGGCAGGAAGACAGAGGCTGTGACTAATTTGTGACCAGTGAGGTTGAAAATGGGCAGGCTAGGGATGTAAACCAAGCCTGTTTGGTGTGTTGTGTTCATCTAATGTAGTCCATACTGGCACACGAGGGCAATGTGCCCTGCAGACTCGCGTTGAGGGTGAATACTATTAACTAGATATAGGACCCTTATCTGTAATGTTTCTACAGTTTTTAAAATTTTAATTGGTTTAGTTTATCTGGTCACATGCTCCAGCTGTGACCATCCAAATGGCTAATATTAATCACAAACACTGGTTTGTTCATACTCAAATCTAAAAGCTCAAAGCAGAGTATTCCAATATGGTACAATGAAATGCAGAATTAATACAAAAATTAATTTGGCTTGTTTGGTTCTGTTTTTTTTTTTAAATGTACCCATTATTTTAATTACACTGAATTTCACCAGGTGAGGACCACACATCATTTATACAGAGTTATAAGTTATACAGTTACAAAGACTACATTTTAAAAATAATACAGGTTTTGTATAGGTTTTTAGAACAGAGAAAATTATGATGTTAAGTAAGCACCTCATAAACAGAGCACAGGCCTGTGTCAGAAAGTCCCCTGAGACCTGAGAAGGGGGGGGGGGGGGGTGGGGGGGGAGTGCAGACACAACATTCTGAAATGAGCTGACAAACAGAACCTTGCTGTGATGGATTTCCTGTATGTAATCAGGGCAAAACAAAGGAACACCACAGTCTCTGTACGTGAAATGTGTGTCATCACTGCCAGGGGCCTCATTTATGAAATGGTCTTGTGATCAAATTTTTACTTAATCGTGGCTTATGCAAAAAAAACAAAAAAAAAAAACAAGTATTATTTATAAAACCACACTTTGTTGTAGCTATGATCCTATCTATGTAAAGTTTGTACATGACCTAAGTTAATTACTTACTGGTAATGTGGAAGTACTGCAAGTTTCAGGGTTGCATATGAATCCTCAAAGTGGGCTGTCTCTGCACTTTAACAATAACTTTTAATTGTTAATTGATTTTAGGCAAGAAGAGGGCCATAAATACTGAAATGGAAGCTTTTTAGAGGGTAATGGCCATCATTGGCCGCATTAAAATGAAAGTTCATTTAAGATTTATATTTCACATAAGATACACCACTTCAAACCAAAAATGAACTCCGGTCTCAGTTATTTTTTATAAATCAAGCATAAGCACTACTTGAGAAATTATCTTAAATTTAAGTTTAAATCCAAGAACATTTTTTATAAAAGAGGTCTCAGGTGTAGACCTCTGTTTCATTGAAAGTGAGATGAAGCTGACAGTTAAGCACTATAACATCACTAACATCAAAGCACTCAGCAAGAGTGCAGGATATGGTTTTCATTTATTGTTATTGACCAATAGTTTATATATATTTGTCCTCTGAGAAAGTCTGCAATGGATTTTGAAGTATACATTTACCCAATTAGACAGGTCATCTGAAACACACACATGCACACACACAGGAACACACTGTTCTCTGCTATGTGTTCCAGTGGATTTCATTTTTTAGTGTCGGGAGAAATAATACAAGTTCCACAGGTCTGAATATGGAATCTGTACAGCTAGTTTGCGTTGCCATAGCAACCCCAGCTGAATTTCCGTGCCAGTGCACTCTGGTGTGTCTGCAGCTGTCCAAAGCAGTGAGCTTTCACAGGGGTCAGGCAGTGAGCACAGGCAGCATGTGCTGTGACAGGGCACAGTGAGCACAGGCAGTGTGTGCTGTGACAGGGCACAGTGAGCACAGGCAGCGTGTGCTGTGACAGGGGGGAGGCAGTGAGTACAGGCAGCGTGTGCTGTGACAGGGCACAGTGAGCACAGGTAGCGTGTGCTGTGACAGGGTCGGGCAGTGAACACAGGCAGTGTGCTGTGACAGGGCAGTGAGGCACAGGCAGGTGGGTCACTAGTGACAGGGAGGTGCTGGGGAGGCAGTGAGCACAGACAGCGTGTGCTGTGACAGGGCACAGTGAGCACAGGCAGTGAGCACAGGCAGCGTGTGCTGTGACAGTGGGAGGCAGACACAGTAGGCAATGACATGTTGTGCTCGGTAATTTATGGTTAGCAGTATGTTGATACCGTGCATGTTTTAAAACAGCCTGCAGCTGATTCTTATCTATTTGGGCCATTAAAAAGACTAAACTCAAACGTAACTCTGTGCATGGAAAAAAAAGTTGACTCGATCAAGCACTTTCTCGATAGGCCTCAGCTCTTGTGGTTCCTTCTTGCATGCGCTCTTGACAAAGCCAACCCCAATACAAAAAACTCCTTATTTAAAGTTTTCCAAACCACAGCATTGTTATTACTTAATGCCTCTTACATTTAGACAGTTACAAATTAAAATAAACTCTCAACATTCTGAATACCCCCAGCCCCCCCCAAAAAAAATTAAAATAAATAATAAAAAGGCAATTATAAAAATGAGCAAATGTGCATTATCGCCTATGATTGCTGCTTCATTTGAATATTGTACAGTGGGTACTATAGCTGATATGGTACTTTTTATATATAGTTAAGATTGTTGCAATAGACTATTTACTGTTTAGTCTGTTTTAGGCTATTATTAACATCCAGTTCTCTGGATAAGACCATATTAAATAAATAATATTTTCTTCATTAACATTAATGCTCTATAAATTGCTTTTGGATGAGGATGTCTAACCAATAACCGGCTAATCTCTGTATAAATCCACCCCCCTCTTGAATGACATGCACTGAGAGCAGAACTCCAGCAGAAACACTGAAAGTACAGTAAAATGGTCCAACAGATAGGATTTTTTACAATGAGCATATGACACATGTATCTAAGCCTCATTAGGGAGAGACTATGGAGCACTCTGGGCCCTGAAAGAAAAGCAGAAGTCAGGAGATTCAGTAAATGTAATCTCCCATCTGGTCCAACCGCTCTGCGCACTCTCACAAAGATAATCATCGAGGAGAGATAAGATTACAGATTGTTCTGTAAAAACAGTGCCCTGATTACGACGGTGAAGTTCAACATTGTTACATCTCAGACTCTTTGTTTTAAAAGAAATGATAGACAGAAAACTCTGAATTGTCAGCAAAGTCAGACAAAGAATAAATGAGCCATCCTTGACCATATAACTCCAAATCAGGAGGTCTCGGAAAGAGCTTTTACGTAAGCTCTCCTCACAATCTGATATAATGAAGGCCTGCCTGTAGGTCCCTCGTGCTTCTCCTCTTCTCATTCTGGAATTTGATCTTCAAATGCTCACCAGTGCAGTTTCTTAACCTCTAGCACCTGCTTGGCGTTTGCATGGATATCTCTGAGCAAAGTGCTGCCAAAGGGAACACGAATCAATTTTGCCCTCAATCACTGACCCTGAGTGAGCCTCATCTTTTTCACATAATAGCCGGGGTTAGGAATAGGGCCAGGAACTTCTTTTGCCCACTTCTCTGCCTCTGTTCTCATGAGGTGCTCTAGCAAAAAGTGGCACGTAATCTGCCTCTAAAATAATAAGCAAAAATGAGAACTCACATTGATGCGTATAAGGATAGCATCACTTTTTATATGGGGGAGGGGCTACATAAGGAATTTCCTCAGCGATGTTTGTTTTCGTTGGCGAGTGTGAAAACAAAGACAGTGCAGCATCTCAGATCAGCCTTGGCGGTGCTGACAGCGCTATCTTCTGGTTGGCAATATTCTCAATTCAGCAGAAAACAAGCTGCAGCCTAAAACATGGGTTTACTCATTATCACCCAAGGGACTTAACATAGTGGAGAAGCTAATGTATATCTGAAGCTGTAAGCTGCATCTGTAGTCTGGCAGCTCACTGTGGGATGCACAAAAAATAACTGAAGTTTGAAGGGTTTGGTGCCCTTAAAGACCAGAATGTGTATCTGATAATGAGGCTGGGAAACGGTCGATATGCAACACTGGCCTCAGCTGAGGAGAGCCTCTCTGCCTCTCCCAGCGGCTGATACGAGGCAAAAAAAGCTTGTGGGTACTGCAGGAAAACCGGGCGCCGCAGGACAGTTTTGATGTTTTAATGGCCAGTGTGTCAGTGCAGACAGTTTATCAGTTGGGCTGTCATGGTGCACCGAGGCCCTCAGAGAGAGACTTTAGCCTGGAGCAGAATCAGATTTTCTGGGGAACATCTTTGTGCTCTGGCCGTTGGGCAGTAGCTGCCTCATTGTCACACAAAAGGTATTTACAGTTACACATAAATGTTATATTATTGAATTCCCTCTCAGTATTTGAATTGTTGGTGGGTTAGGTTTTAAATGATGAAAACTATTCCCATTCTCATTTACACATTTCATACCCCTCAGCCCACAGCCCTACATGTAGTGAACCGGAGTTTTTAAAACATTCTCTCTGAGGAACATTGGATGTGCTCCCTCCCCCTTTCCTGTATTGTCTCTTTCCTTCCACCACCTCTGTCTCTTACACTACCTATCATTCCCTTTCTCCCACCCTCTTTCTCTTTCCCTATCCTTTGCTCCTCTGCTATTCTTTACCTCTTTGCTATCTTCTCTTTCTTTCTTTCATAATCCTTTCTGTCCTTTGTTCTGTCATCACCTCTCACTGTCCTTCTCTATTTTCCCTCCTCTCTCCTGCATTCCACATGAGTACCTTATTTTCGGTTCCTTCATGACTCAGCTGGGATTGAGCCCAAACTCTGGGGTTAATAACTCTAATTAGTGTCAGTCCTTTAGTTTGGTCTTTTTTGGCCTCAAACCCTCTCTCCCCTCCCAGCAGAAATCCTGAATGCAACCTGGGTTTCAAAGAGGAGGCATAGTAACACCATGATTTTTAAGGACAACTTATGAATTTTATGCCTGTTCCAGATCCAGATTTCTTCCAGATCATATGTTTTTAGAAGCTAATCCAAACAGAGATTACATTTACAAATGATTTTGCTTGTAAAAATGTTTAATGAACTGTCATTTTCTATGCAAATTATTGTAAAATATGTAAAAACCTCTAATTACAACCATGAAAGAAAGGATTGTAGAAAATCAAGAAAGAGAAAGAAAAAAGAAAAGAAGGGAGAATATTCTAAAAGTGATTTTAATGGGGTTTTTTATTTATTTTTTAAGGTTCACTAAAATAAATGTGAGGAGGCGGGGTCATTTTGTATACATCACCACACGCTAATTCTGAACACAGAACACAGCTACTATTTTGTTTCTTTACATATTTTAACACCTGTAACAAAGCAGAGCATTTGTGCCACCTATTTCATCTCATATAGTCTGCCAGAAAAACTACTAAGATTCTGTTGCATACAGGTATATCCCGAATGTGAAAATAATAGCAGAAGTGTGATAAAAGAAACAAATATTCATTTATTTTACTTATTCAACAGAAGTAAATCCAGGATTGTATAAAAGTTGTTCCTTTTGTGCAGGTAAGAATACTCAACCAAAGACATGGTAATTTTGCAAACTCAGCACTTCTGTTGGTTTTAACCCCTTATGCACCGTAGGTTCTGAATAAGGCCCCTGTGTGTAATTAAGCGAAATCAACCCTTTAATTACTTCCTCTGAAAATCAAGCAGAGGATGTAATCAGGAAATGCTCCCAGCCCCAGGACTCACAGTTGACAGCATTATGGTCATAACATACAGAAGATTGCATCATGCACAAGGCCCTCAGCCCATCCCGGCTGCTCAGAGAAAATGAATCAAAGTAAAAGACTTCGAGCACGTTTTGTTGGGCAGCCTGCCTATAGAATCCGTCAGTTGTCAGGGCCTATTTTTTGTGCCGCTTCTCACCACTCCTGCTGCATTTGGTGAAAGCTTTGATACCGAAAAACATTCCACCTTAGATTGGCATCAGGCAACATCTCACTTTAAACGGAAAAAAAAACCTTCATTTCTCCTTCTCACGCAGAGGCTTGCTTCCATTCAGACACATCAGCTCAACTTCACTGAAAATAATATTGACTTTCCAAACCCCTTGTTTTGTGCTTGACCTATTTACCATTGTCTGCGTCTCTTCTTTTGTCTGTAAATGGAAACTCTCGGCAATGTCCCGCCCGCACTGGCTCACTCACTGTAATGAAATTTTAACACTGGAGGGCAAAGAGGCAGGCCAAGCAGCCATTGCGCTGTTCATGCTCAGCTCTTATTTTACCCCAGCAGGTCCAAAATATACATCCGTCAATATACAGCTCAGATAGAGACCCTCCAGTGGTGAGTGACGTGGGCTGGGGTTGGTCATGCTCAGGGTTGCCAGACCTGTGTAGCTGCAGGGTTGAGGGCATTGGAGGCCAGGGGTAATGAGAGTGACGTTGACTGTCACAGCAGCTCAATCTCCGTCACACCGTGAGATGAGAGGGCACTTTGTGCCCAGCGTGCTGTCTCACCTGAGCTGCTCCGATCAATCGCAACATTGTTGTGATTCTCTCTTTGCCTGCTTGCTAATTATTGCACCTGGAAAGAGGAGTGCAGGATCGATCTGCCATCTCTGTTCATTAAAGCATCAAAAAAACGCCAACAACCCTGTGATTTTCCATTACAATGGTTTAAGAAAAGAAAACAAAACAGACAGATGCTAGCTTGTTACATTGCAGTGGTGATCACAGTCTCTTCTGCGCTTGAAGTGTATAGCTGTGTTGTGAATATTGAGATAACTTGGTGGTAGTAATAGGATGGAAAAATGTATATTCTGAAAAAAAAACAATGGTAAAATGCAGATTTTCATTGCTGGTTTCCCCTTGTGAAAAATCGTTACTCCTTTTTATCCAACACAAGATCATAAAAAAGCTATTATTTATGAACACTGTAATATATAAGAACATTTTGAAAATGCACCTCCTGTGCAGATCTGTTGTGACTGTAATCTTATAATCAATGGTTTTAGCAGTGCATTGAATGTGCCCTTGCTGATTGGACCTGGGGTAGATGCTAATGATTTCTCTTACTGGCCCAACACAGGTTTCACTTGTTCACCATATCCAATAATTATACAAAGTTGTGGAAATGTAAATTAGATTTCAACATTCTTCCATTAGGTAATGTCCAGGTAACACTAGGCACAATAGCTATGGAGGAATTACATTACATTACATTACATTTGTCAGACGCTTTTATCCGACGTACAATAAGTGCATCAGGACTGTGAAAAGATGCTCCTTGACCATGATTACAAATTGGCGGGGAGGACATGGAGTAGGCTGCGACAGTGAAAGAGATGGTGATGGAAATACAGGCATATTTCAAGATACAGTAGCTGCAGTATACTGTTGACCCATCTCATCATTGCAAGATCCAAGGTCAGTTTGCGAGAGCACAGACTAGAAGAAGTATTCTTCGACACACACTCTGCTAGATTCTTTTCACCCTGCAGTTCACCGGCTGTGCACTTAGTTTTCCGCTGGCTCAGGAGTTTGAATAGCCACAGGAGTCCCTATTGTGCTGAGGTGTGGGACGCCCATCCGACTCAAACCAGAACTGCTGCCAACGCTAGGGCCAGCTGTGCACCACCCCGCAGGAGTCCTGGTCATATACAGGCCTGGTGTGGTCAGGATTTGATCCAGACCACAAGGCATATCACATTTTTTAGAATTAGTCCTATAGCTGAATATGCTACTCCCAGGCTCCTTGCCCTCTTTTTTTTTTTTTTTTTTTTTTACATGATTACCAGATAAACCAATACTATATGCAATAAATATCATTATGCTGCATTCAGTTACACAGGTCTCAGAATAAATAATTAATTGATTAAACATAATTAATAATGAATAATTTTAGCTGACAGCCAGCCATCTTACTGTATGTCTGTAGAACAGAGAAAGTCCATGAAATGGTTCTGCATTCATATTCCTGCACACTGACCATAATGAGATAACAGCCATAACCGTTCATTAAAAAAAACAAAAAAAAAAAAACAAGTAGAACTGTTTCACAATTTTTTCACTCAATAGACCTAGAGCCATTTGTTTATTAGCTTTCTGCTCCTAAAGGGTTCATTTCTTTCACAGTATGATATATCTGCATGGAATTAAGGGAGCAATGTGGGGTTTGTTTTGGAAAATCTCTTCAATCTGAATCAATATTATTATGGCTGAGGCGAAGACTCATTTGCCGTGGAATCTCTGTGGATTAGTTTCTTATTACCCTTAGTGAAAATATATTGTCATTTAATTCAGTTTTTCTTGCATACACATACACACATACATATGCACACCCGCATGCATGCCTGCACGCACAAACACATGCAAATTTCCGTGTCAAATAACAGAGATAAGCCCTGGATTTTCTTTTGAATGTGCACCTTGGGGTTTCATGGGTAAAAGCACATTTCAGAGTTTTTAGAGTTTTTACAAATCATGTCACAAATATTTTGAGATTTCATTCTATTCAGCTCAAAAAGACCATTATAGAAAATAAATGGTGAATGGGTCGTGTGTTCCACCTCTTATCTTATCTCTTATCATACTCTGATATAATAATATAATTGCTCATAATTTTCTCCACCAGACAGTGATATGTTTCACAGGCTCTGAGTGTCTTCCACACAGTTTTCAGGTGCATATAAACAAAACCTCAAAGGTCCAAGAATTGCCAAACACAGCTGTCCTAAATCAGGGGGTCTGGGAATTGGAAAGGAGTGTAGGGGTGGGGCAGGGATGGGGCTGGGGACTGGGGTTAGATTTGCATCTGATAGTGATAGTCAGCACTCTTGTTTTACCACAGCTGACAGTAGTGAGAGCGAGGCACATGCCCCTCTGTCTTGCTGTGGTGGATCCTGTCTCCCATCTCATCACGCTCCAGCTTCATTCCAGGAAGGAACTGACTCACCAGAGAAGCCCAACATTTAAACAAAATGGCTTCAGTTTTTAGTGATTTAATTAAAACATCTAATTAAAGGCAAAGCATATGTGATAAATGGTTCACAGAAGTTCACTCGGTTTCCAAGTCATAAATTAGCAGCTAACTGAAACCATAGAAACCTGCAGAAACTTTGGCCTTCTAGGAGTTCTCATGAGAACTGTGGTCAGCACAGGGCTGTGGGTCAGGCTACACACAGCTATTATAGGACACGGCCTGTCTACACAGACCAATGGGGCATAGTCAGTTCAGAGTGATCTATGGAATGGGGCCAGTTCAGACAAAGCAATGGGAGCGATCAGTTCAGAGAGGGCACTGGGGTATGCCACTTCAAAGCAGGTGATGGGGTGTGGCCAGTTAAGACATACTGGTGGGTGTGGCCAGAGAGAGCTGGTGGTTGTGGCCAGTTCAAGGCATGCAGCATTGCAGGCTATGGGGTTCTGCAGCAGCGTGTGGGGAGTGAGAGCGGGGCCAGCGTTGCAGGAGCTGCTCTGGAGGCCTGGAAGCGCCAGGCTCTGGAAACCAGGTCGCCGTTAAAGCCTGTCCCTGGCTCGCTCGTTAGGCAATCCTATTGCTCCTTCTCGCTGCGCGGGGAGGATCAGGCGGCAAAGATAACAAGCAATTATTAAAGCTCCGTAAAACTGGGCTCTGGCGGTGGAGACAGCTCTCTGTGCGTCGCCGGCGCTGGGGATGACAGCTTTAGCGAGAGCAGCAGCGCACCTGAAGGCTTAAGCAGGGAGCAGGGCGCCGCGCTGCAGCGGCAGTTCTATCAGTCAGAGCGCGTGCAATTAAACGCCTCTAAAAATATCAAATGCCTAAAAATAGGTGGAAAAAGATGGGACCAGGTTAAAATGAGGGATTTCATAAAGCTGCTACCGTAAGCCGTTCCTCTGAAAACTTAAATGATTCTGCAAGAGGAAAGGCTGAATAAATGGCTAAATTAACTTGCATCTCCAAATGATCTGCTGTGAATAAATAAGTAATGGTTTGATTAGATACTCTACTGACCAGTTCCAACCTTTTAGCTTTTACCTGCAAATAAACTATTTTGCTTTTCTAAGTCACCACATTATATCTGTTGTGCATATTTGAAATAGTTGTGCGAACACCTCATTGAAGACTGCAAAACCTTCAATTTAAACTGCTGCTCATTCTGGTCACTTTGAAGCTCAGATTTCAGCTGACCTTCGACCAAGGGCCAAATGAAAATTCTCTGAGTTAAGAGCTGGGTGTCGCCCTGACATTATCCAGATGTTAATTATGGCTGAACACTAAAGTCAGTTCAATAAAAAGGCTTGAAGGGTGTGGCCTATTGCTAAACCCAGAGGACCAGTCTTCCCAGCTCCAGTCAATGATATAGGGCAGTCCTGAAAGGATGAGGAATGCCTTTGTTATCTTTAATAACGCAGAACAAATAGCGAGAGTGGCGTAGTTTGCCTTGTGAATGTCAAATGGCCGCACTACCCTTGACCATGCAAGGGATGAGAAATCCCGCCAGAGAAACTGCAGCATTGTTTATTCAGGGTACCACAGACGCACAATCACAGAGCTGCGTCTGAATGGCCACCTCCGCACGGTAATCGCAATAACACGGTCGTTTATATCAAACGCACCCCCTCTTTTCACCACATGTCCCCGGGCAACAATAAAAGCACTGGCTCAGAAACTTGTGTTGACACAAGAAGTCCTTCTAGTGCAGAGAAATGGCCCTCCAGCCCTCTGAAGTGAATGGAGCCCAAAAGCAATTGAAAGGCCGCTGACTATCACAGCCTTTGTCAAATATCATTATGCATGACTGAAAACAGGTGTTCAGTGACCCTCAATGGTCAGCGTTAGATGCTGGGGAGGGGTAAAACGAGGGATTGTTCGGGTTTTCGCGTCCATCCACAGCGATGCTTTGTGCCATAAAATAAAGATCTGGCCCTTTGATTGGGGCCGACGGCGGATCGTTTTGCAAACACAGGAACGCCCTCCTCATTCTCTCTGCCAAATCCTACTCTAATCCTCCTGAGTGAAAGGAGAAAGAGGAAGGAATTCGACAGAAGACAGGGAAAAAAGAAGCAAACGATGAAATTTTAGTCAGAAATACCTCATCTCCTGGATTGTTTGGAAGTACGGTAAAAATACTAGTAAAAATGTTGTTTTCAAACATATGATCGACAACTATGAACACAACCAACTCCTGACTTTCTCTGATAACTACAACTTATGTATTATTATACATGTGACAACAATGAGACAGCATGCAACCAGATTCGTTATTAGGCACTTTTAGCAATGCAATCGAATGTGAGAAGCGAGGCTAGATCAGTAATAAATGAGAATATGATCGATATTCAGTCCCAGTGTCTCCTTCACCAAACTGGCTCGCTAATCGATTCGGTGCAATACAGAGTCCCTCCAAGGCATATGAGGTAAATATTATGCGATGGGTGAGTACTGTGTTCTGAGAGCCCTCTCTCTGACATGGTATTCTGCTGGAAGGCCCCTGTCCTCTTGCCCTCCCCCTTGCAAAAACAAACATCATCTCCCATGCAATCTCTGGAAGCATTTTCACTTGACATTTCCTCCCCAGAAATGATGGGCAGGTTCCCAATAGATTAATTCCCTCTGTAATGATGACATTTAGTCTGAATAAAATTACCATGTGGCATGGGAATTAACTTGCAGATTGCCCTCTGTATTGTGCCTCATTGCAGACTGTAATGGGATTTTAACTTTTTATTTTATTTTGCCTTTTATGTCCTTCACTGGGTGAACTCCCCAGCCCCCATCAGTGCCATTCCATAATCACTGCAGCCTGGTTTGGCCAATCAGAGCTCTCTAATGAAGCATGTTTATAAGACCTAACGAGGGCACACCTGCTCTTTTCCATACAATAACCTACTGCCCTCTTGTACAATACTGAACGCTGTACTTCAATTAGGGAAAATTGAAATGTGATTTAAAATTTTTTTTATTTATTTATCCATTATTTAACTAGAAAGGTCCCATTGAGATACAATGTCTCTTCTGCCAGGGAGTCCTGGTCAAGATGGCAGCAGAAAAATAAACGTTTCAGATAAAAAGCATACCAAAAACAAAACAGAACAGAACATACAAGGATCAGGAGATAAAATGCACTTGTTGTTAGAAGCAATAACATTGTTCAATAAAAACTGATTTTAACATACTTTTAAACATGTCAAGAGAGGGTAAGGATTTCAGATTAAGTGTGCCTTGTAACTCATTCCAGGCATGCGGGGCATGAAAGGAAAAGGCAGATTTACCCAGGTCTGTTCGAGTACTTGTGACCATGAGGAGAATTTTCTCTGAGGATCTAGTGTTATGGCTACTGGAGTAATATTTCAGTAAGCCGGATATGTACTGCGGTAGTTTGCCCAGTAAAGCTTTTAAAATAAAAATTAACATATAGGTTTTTCTCCTTGAATACAATGAAGTCCATTGAACCATTTCATATAAGTTACAATGGTGTGTATTAGGGGTGTGCTGAGACGTCATTATCTGTATCTGTATCTGTATCTGTATCTGTTCAATCAACAAAATTATCTGTATCTGTATTTGGATAGAAGACAGGAAGTGGGCGTGGTTTATACGAAAGTCACGTTAAATCGGGCAAATGTTGTATTTTCTAACCTAATATTCATTGGCGATGCAGTTGTTGTGCCTTCAAAGCATCAAATTGATTTTATATTGGCATATAAATAATTATGAAATATATATAACTGTCTGAACCTATGGTCATTCTAGCAGTAGGCTCCAGGTAACAAGCTTTTTAACGATATATGATTCAACTAGGTCAGTTTTAAAATCGCAGAGGCATTTAATCATAAAAGATGCTATCATAAGCTCATTTTATGCTTTGTGTACTTGACGATGGTGTTATATTATTATCTAAATTAACTATTTATAACAATTATTTACCTTTAGTTTGTTCATTTTATGAAGCCATAGAAGTTATATAAGCAAAATATCAAAAAATATCAAAATTGGCATATGGAACCAAAATAATTGTTTTTGACGGTGTTGCCTCCCCTTAAACTGCTTTAGAATGCTGGATTTTGTAGCGCATTGATTTTAGAACTGTTAAAAGGCTGAGGTGTCCCTTTACTAAGAAATAACTTGTTGTGAGGTAAAAAAAAAAAAATAAAAACCTGGACTGGAAGAAAAAAACTGGACTGGAATAAAAAAAAACCTGGACTGGAGTGAAAAAAAAAACTGGACTAGAAGAAAGAAAAACCTGGACTGGAAGAAAAAAAACTGGACTGGAAGAAAGAAAAATCTGGACTGGAAGAAAAAAAACTGGACTGGAAGAAAGAAAAACCTGGACTGGAATTAAAAAAAAAAAACTGGACTGGAAGAAAAAAAAAAACCTGGACTGGAAGAAAAAAAACTGGACTGGAAAAACAAAACCTGGACTGGAAGAAAAAAAAACCTGGACTGGAAGAAAAAAAATCAACTGAATGAAAAAAATACGGAGACCCTTTTTTTTAGCTACTTTTGCGTTCCTTCGCAATGCTTTTGCATTACCTCGCAACGTTTGACATTCACAACAGTTACACGCAGGCTACCTTTCCGTGCAACTCTGGTAATTCATCTTGCCCTGGCTCTACATTTTGGACGGTGCAGTTGCATGCGCCCTTTTGTAATGTCTAATGTTGATATAAACAGAATGTCATCGCTTGCAGTGATTTGTTAACATCGTTTTGTTAACGATGTAAGGAATAAACACGACGGGCTGTCCCGTTATTGGAAATTATACAACGGCTTGGCTGAATACTCGATTCTGACTGGTCCAAGGGTGGGAATTATTTCGCAGTTAAGAGACACCTCGGCCTTTTAACAGTTCTAAAATCAATGTGCTACAAAATCCAGCATTCTAAAGCAGTTTAAACAGCAACATTATTCTTTCGCTTTTGAATTGTTGTTACCTTTTCAATATTCAATTTCACAATTGATGGCAACGTTGAATCACATTTCTAGTTACTGTTGCTAGCTTTATTTACGCATCCCGCAAATCGGAATCGTCCCTTATTTTGACATTGGAATAGGCATTGATATAACTCATGGCTATGGGACCCATTTTCATCCGTATTTTTGTGAACGATTGCGTTTATAGTAACCGCTGGTTTAAAGACAATTCAATAGTCAGCTAGCTAGCTAGCTAGCTGGGACAGCAAGCATGCCTTGAGACCAAATCAAATCAAATTTTAATATAGGCTAGGTAACAAGTGAGGCCGAAGCTGTTGTAGCGAGACAATGCTCTTTCAGGAAGCTGCTCGTAGGTAGTTTGAAACTCAATGACTACGCCTAGTTTTTTAAAACTAAACTAAAAGCAACAAACACAATTCAGCTAGCACAAGAACACATATGTACACACGATAAATTCACTTTTTACACGTATTTACAATTTACAGTCCCTATTTACAAAAGTCTGCATGCCGTGCATTCTGGGAGCTGCCGGCGCAGCCTGCCGGAACAGCCCCCGGATGTCACACTATCATAAATACGACGGGGGTGGTGATGCATCCGAGGCGAAGCCGAGGGTCGCTCAACCATGCCCCGAAGTACATTATTTTCCAATAACGGGACAGCCCGGAGTGGTTTATTCCACTTATACAATGGGTTACCAACAATGACTATAGCTATATGGTTACAGATTTTTATAGATTTAATCAGCTGAAAGTGAAATATTCTTCCGCTGGCGTTTGGGCATATTATTTTACCGTTGTCAAGCAAAACTCTGGTTGGTAGTTCTGTTTGGACCGTCATTATGCAAAAACTCTGGTTGGTAGTTCTATTTGCACCGTTGTTAAGCAAAAACCTCTGATCGTTAATTCTATGAAAACAATGATTCTATCAAGAAAAAATAGTTCCTTCTCATTTTATACCATACAATTAGTTTATGCCATGTATACCATACATTTTTTGTCATTACATTATTTAATAAAACTGCATGAAACCATAAGTCAATCAAATTCATCTCCCTAGCACTGTCTTGCTTTCTAAATGGTGTGGTCGCGCAGTGTAGACATAACGTTGTTCTATGACCCTCTGAAACGGGTTTTGAATGCCAGCTAGCATTTATGATAGGTTCGCCGTCATGAGGCAGCTGCTATCTGCCAGAGTTCCAGACTCTCTCTCTCTCTGCCCGTGTAACGTTAGATAGAGGCTATGAGAATTCGACATGGAGCTGACTTTTTTTCCCCCGAATCCGAATAATAACGAGCAACTTCCGGTAGAAGAAATATCTGTTTCCATCACATTATTCGTGCTTTCCCGAATACAGTATTTGGATTTGGATACATCCCTAGTGTGTATGTACACTTGCACAAGTTACAAACCGCAGGGCAGCATGATAGACTACATCCAGTTTTTTCAACAGAGATGAAGATGGATGCGTATAAATTTCATCACCATAGTCTAATACTGACAAAAAAGTACTTTGAACTAATCTTTTTCTAGCAGTAAAAGAAAAACATTTTTTTAAACAAAAATAAAAACCTAACTTTGGTCTAAGTTTTTTTTTTTTTTTTTTTTGATTTGGAATTTGATTTGTGACCACTCCTTTTTGGAAGAAGGGAGTGATTTCTTACCAGCATACACATATATTTAGATGCTATGGATATGTAGTATATCGATATTCATTTCATATTTCAGTTGAAATGAACTGTGAGAAAAAGCTGCAGAATTGGATTGAGCGGCATTTTTACTAGACCACACAGTGAAAACTGAATTTGCTGTTCAGCACAGTAAAACTAATTCTCAGAGGTGTTCTGCAATATGCAGCTTCTTGCATATTTAAAAAAATATTGGATACCATGACAAAGAAAATATAATTGTAACTGAAGTAAAATAATTCACAATTATAGGCTCAAGACAATATTTACTTTCCAGTATTGTGGCACCTTTATGTCTTTGCTGAAATGTCCCAATAAAATGTTGTAATGTAGGAAAAGTTATGTGTTATACTCAGCATACTCAGTTATACTCATACTATGACAATATTTTCAGCATCTAACCACATACTGTATATGTGGGCCTCATTGTAAGACCCACAGACACCTTTGCCTGCAGTGAGCTTTTCTTTCCTGCTCATTCTGTTCCAGGCATCTATCGATTTGTCAGCAGTGTGTTCTTAATCACTGTAAAATAACAACAGTGCAGTATTTGCATTGTTGTACCTTTTATCATTTTTGTAAATATTTTATAGCTCTGATACTCACACACTTGCTCTCATGCACACACACACATGCACACACATGCACACACGCAGGCACGCACACACACACACTCACACACACACACACAAACACATAGACATGCACACACACCCACACACCTTTTGTCAGTCTGGAATTGACAGGCCCATCCTATCCCTGTGGGTATCTCCTCTGCAGAATGTCCAGCCAGCCTCTGCTTCTGTTCTCTCTGCAGTGCCTCAGCTGAGCAATGCAGCCCTGGCATCGCAGAGCCATTCTTCCATTCTTCACGCACAGTTGGCACAGGCAGATTGGAGGAGGCACGCTGTAAGCTTCCAATAAAACAGGAAGTTAGGAATGAGGTGGAGAGAACCCTGCACACTAGGGCCCTTCCTCCATGGGAGACAGTGCAGCCAATTATGCACTAACCCGCTGGGCGTTGCTGACACTGGCACAAACAGGATTTATTCATACCTTCTGCAGTACCTTCCATCCAGCCTGATATGGGCTTCTGACATGCCCTCTGGCAGCCTCATTTCTCAGGCCTGAAAGATCTGACAACTCAAAATGTAGTCTAAACACATTAACATTCTCCTTATGGACCTTAATTAGCTCCAATATAATATGAGGTGTAATTAGTCAATTGTATGTACATTTTTTATTGTGCTTTTATTAGAAAAAAAAAGTTCTATAATCACGCAGAACCTGCTCTACTGTTAAGATTTCTGCTCGTCTGGTACAAATGACCAATCGTGGCTGAAATATACCAAGACGTTAAACGTGATATCCACTTTTGTTTATCTGTAAAAGAAAATAAAAGTTGTTTGCAAATTATGGCTAACTTGTGAGAAGAATATATCAGTTATTACAAAATACTGAGGTCCCCTACAGTAGTGGTGGTAGAATGAGGTGCCACAAACCCCAGAATGGGAGGATCCATCCTGTAGTATCAATGACTGTGATATCAAAGGAACAGTTGTTTTTTAAAATGTGTTCACATACATAAATGCTTCACAGCATTTGGTATCTTCACCCATTTTGTAGTTCATGTGGTCTCCCCCTGCCATTGTATGGGACACATAGCCATGTTAATATGGACCTTGTGATCGAAGAAGCTTGCTTAAATATTTATATCAGAAGGTAATTTACTATTCTGTATGGACACGGGGAGGCTGACTTTCAAATCAAAACTGTACAAAAGATCACAAAGATATCCTTATACTCAATGTGGCCCTTGCCAGGTCTTCCAGATATCTCTGGGGATATGAATATGTTTATTTCATAAGCAGTCACTTAATCTGAGAGTAAATTTGTCACACCTCCTGGAGGCCTGAGCACATCTGGTCTCCCATCTTAGACCTGCTCTTAGCTTCCCTTTGTGATAGTGTCCTTAACCGTTTCCCTTGTGTCTGGTTGTTTAGCTTGCTCCCTTGTTAGTTTTTCTATAATTGTTTTATTGGTTGATTAGTTTTCCCCACATGTATGTCGTTTGTCATTAGCCTCACCTGACTCTGTATTTAAGTTTGCTGTGTTTGCTCTGTCTTTGCTTGGTTTTTTGTAGTCTTTGTGTGTGTGTGTGTCCTCAGCCTTGTTTCATGCTCTTGTGTTTTTGTGATTCCTGGTTTATTGTCTCCCGTATTTGTTGACTTTCTTCTAGTGTGTTCTCCGTGTTATTGGTTTTGTTTCCCAGTGTTAGCATCTGGTTCACTCCTATTTGTCATTTAGTTTTTTCTTTATTAAAGTTATCTTGCTCGCTTACCCCCCGTCTTGAGTCGAACTCTGCATTTGGGTCCACCTCGCTCCAAGGTCTGACAAAATTACGCACACCTGACTAGACTGGTTATACAGAGCAACATTTGAATTGTGTTTCACTCCTATGTGTTCTTAGAGCTAGTCCAACTGGCAGGTGCACGTGCCATTGGTAGCATCCTCTTGGACATGGGCGCTGCTTGGCTACTATGTACATGAGAGGGCACACACAGGGGGTGTGGCAATGTGTGTCAGAAATGCTGGGGTCACAAGACCTCCCTCATATTTCAGTGGGGAAAGCTGACATGCTGGAAGGCCTCAGGCACATCCTGGTTCTTCACACAGCAGGTACATCATTCTCACAGAGAAAGATCTTCACATTAATGCTTATGTTTATTTTCATTTTCAGCAGGACCTCCAGAGATTTCAAACCTCTCACACATAGGATGATTACAGCAGCTACAGGTGTCTAATTAACCATCCTTTCACTTATCACTGGTACAACGGTTGGTTCATAAACTATAGTACTGCCGTATGGGGTTTCAGAAAAAAAGCTTGCAGGCAGGGCTGCTGGTTGCAATTCCCTGGCCTGGGACAAAATTATATTATTATTTTGTAGCAATTTCAGTGAGGGACAGACCAGGCAAATCTTGCATTTCAGTCATTGCTCTCATATATTAACACGCAAAGCAAATGAAGCCCGAGACTGGCAGAACTGGCTGTGAGTGCAGGCTACATAGCCTGTGGCCCACATGCAAACACTAGTAAGTGCAAAGTTAAAGTGTGCCCTTACTGGTTAGTTGCACATAAACATTAAAGTGATTTACCTATGTTACACAAGCAACAGCGACTGGCCAGTTAGCTACAATATTATTCCCAGGCCCAGGACAGTAGTATTTACCACAAGTTCACAAACCATTGGGGCCCCCCAACCTACCCGGTTGTCCCCCCTGACCACGACCCTGCTTGTAGGAATGTAGTTTTTACACTGTGCTGGATGGGTTTACTTGAAGAGTATGAAGATATGCCTCATACACAGCAGTACAAGGGGACATAACTTCTGGTTTATCAGATAAAAATGGGCCAATAGAATATAGTATATGGAAGGCATGCTTTGCTCACATGTACATCAGGATATCACAATGAAATTGTATTAAATGTTTCATATATTCAGCAAAAGTATTTAAACATGAGATCAAATATTTACCAAGACAGTCACTTAATATGAATCCAATTGGACATGCTTTTCATATGCTGAAGAAAAGAACTTAAGGCAACTAGCTCCCGAAACAAGCAGGTGCAGGAGATGGCTGCAGTACTGGCCAGGCAGAACATCACCAGAGACAATACTCAGTACTTGGTGTTAATGGGCCACAAACTTCAAGCAGTCATTGCATGCAAATGATATGCGACAAAGTACTAACAAAGTAAAAACAAAGTGTTTGCAATTAAAACTTCTGGATTGCCTAAATAATTCAAAAGAGAATTTCATCTGACCTAAACACTGGTTTATAGTGTCCTCAGCATGCTGTTCTGATATTTATCATGTGTGTACAAACTGTGCTCTCATAGCTGGCATGATAACTTTGTCATTTTCAATTAAGATTGTCAAATATCTGGGTGTGGCTTCACAAAAGTTGTGTTAGCTTATTCCACTCAGACATGTATTTATTTATTTACCTAATTTGAGTCATTCTGCTATCTCAATTTCTTTATCATTTAAATGATACTACATATTCGTTACCGTGAACATTCATTACAGTACACTCAACAGTATACTGTACTGCTTACAACACATCGATCAATTCAAAACAGCCACAAACAATCCAACCATGGACACGCCATTGTTAAAATACCGAGTTATATTTTATGTAAGTTTGAGCAAATTATTTTTTTCATTGTGTGGGAGTACTGTCTGCATTCTAGTGTCCTTGAGGGTAAGAGGACAGTCTCATTGCTATGCAGCCTTATGTGTAAATTTGAAATCCTTCCTGCTCTACAAGACAGTACAAGGTTCTGCTCTTCCATGACATCTGTCTCCCAGGTTGTATTGCAGGTTTTTGATGCTCCTGTTTTTTTCAATGTTAGACCATGTGCAGGATGAACAGTACAGTCACGTATGGACTCTCTATGTCAGGGGTTGCATATATGCATCCTGGTATCAGGGCAAGGGGGCTGGACTCCCAATGATTTTATTTAATATGAGAAGGACATCAACTTGAACTGTGAGAAGATAGATGGAAAGACAGATCAGATAGAAGGAAGGTGGGAAGGAGAAAATAGAAGAACGGGAGAAGGGGAAAGAGGGACAAAGATAACAAGAGGATAGAGAAGAATGGAAAAAACTGATACGGGAGAAAGAGAGAGGGAGACGGGAAAGGGGATGAACAGGCAAATTCAGGAAAAAAAATTGGAAAAGCAATGGAGCAAAGTAAAGGAGAGGGGGAGTGAGAAAGAGAGAGAGACAAAGAGAGAGGGAGAGCTGCTGAAAAATTCATGCCCCTGCCAGCTCAGTCCGTTCTCTTCTCAGCAGGAGACTGGCTTTGATACTTCACACTCTCGAAAAAAATGCAAATCGTTTTCACTGCCAAACGCCAGGAGAATATGTCCTCGGCAAGTGAGAAAATCCCGACCAAAACAAAACGAAACAAAAAATAAGCCATTTCCTTGCATTCAGCCTTGGATTAAAAAACACTGTTTGCGGTTCGAAGAAACGGTGTGAGTGGCATTTATAGTTTAAACTAAAATAATTCCATTTTGGAAATCATTATTTTGGGTCATGAATATAAATCTCTAATCCTTGACACAAGCCACAATTTGAAAGCAATTACGAGGTACAAAACTGAAATGTATAATTTTATTCTCATTATGAGGTTTTACGTCTGTGGTGGAAAATAACTAGCGGAATTAAAAAAGTGAACCCTTCGCATACCACGAAATGTGTCTGTAGCAAACAATGGATTCAACAAGGGCAAAGAGTGAAATATTGAATGTGAAAATTTGAGTGCCAGGCTGCTTTAGACTAGCAGTGGGGAGAATATTGGCTTTGACAGGTAGCACAGCAGGGGGCTTGGCTATGAACCACTGCAGTAAGATTGTAGATCCTTTTTTTTTACACAAGCTTGATTTCAGGAATACTGATTAGAACAGTGATGTATCGGTGATGTATTGTGGCAGCATTACAGACCACATGCTATTTTTCATTATAAATGTGAAACAAGAACACAAAACTGCACCAGACGGCTACATCACGTTTATTTTATATGTTGTTACACTGTTTTCATAATATTTTTGTAACCATATAATCCTTTTTTAGAGTTAATGTCAGCAGGTGAGACAGGGGGGAGAGGTGGGGTGGGGGTTGGGTAAGGGTCTTGTGGGGGGAGGGAAGAAAGATGTGGATGGAACAAGATTTTCCCTTCTGTGAGAAGCCAATCATGCCCTGGTGTTTGCGTGGCCAATCAGAGCACAGATTGTGGACTGGCCAACCAGAGCTCAGGAGGTGCACTGGGAAATCAGAGCACAGCTTCTGAGATGACTGAGGAGCAAGCAGCTTTAGGTTCAGCAGGTGGGGGGTTGTGCAGTGGGAGGCTGCCGTGGGAGTGGGGCTGTTTTAGGAGCAGCTCTGAACATGCTCTGAAAGGCTTCAGCGCGGAATGCAAAGCAGAGCTGGCCAAGGAGCGGGGATGGGTAGGGTGGGGTAGGACGGGGAGGAACAAGAAGGAGGAGTGATGGGTGAAGGGGAGCAATCACATTTTAATAAATTATACTTTCACAGTAGACACACAGAGATATGGAATGACCAGTCAACCGAATATATATAAAATCAACAGTAGACTACACAATTGTGCCATACCAAGCTCCTTATTAAAACTTCAATATAAAAACATTTTCTAAATTAAACAAAGGGATATGTCAACTTATTGTACTATGATATTTCAAAGTATTTAATATACCAAATAATTTTAAAAAGGTAACAAAAGACTAGAAAAATGGCAGGCCTCTGAAATGGAGATGCATTGTTTAGAAAGTCAGGAAGAAATGTATATTATATTATATTATATTATATTATATTATATTATATTATATTATATATTCTAATGAAATTTTGATTGCATGTTTAATGTTTGTTATTAAATGAAACTGCATTTCTATTTACAAACTGAGAGTAGACTATTTAAAAACAAGGTTACTGCAATGTAACAATTCCAATAAAAAAGATTCCGATTCCTGTATTTTGATGTCAGATTCAAAGTTATGAACACACCAGATCACAATACCCATCCACAAACTATAAGGTACCTTAACAGGATGAGCCACCCAGCAGCCTATTTCAACTGTATTTCATCATCATCATCATCATCATCATCATCATCATCATTGATCCAAAACATCATGATTTTAGCAAACTTACAATTACTTTGAGTATGTTTGTGGGTCTGGTTTGAAATGTGAAACAGGTTTAGACTTGATAAAATGGATATGGCAGAGAAGACAAGGCAGGTGTTAAAAATAACTAAATGAGGTACAAAAGGTTTAACATTATCTTTGATGTGCAAAGTGTGCCATGGCTGTACCTATGTTCATTTAGTCTCCTCTTCACTTAATGAAATGCATGCAGAAACTGAAAGTACCCTTACTATAAAAGGGCTGGCCAAGTGCAGCTTGTTGTATATCCATACACATTTGCAAGAAACAACAGTTCAAAATGTGTGGTTTAGTTTTAAGCTTCAGGGCTTTTGGTTATGCTCAAATGTGCAGAAGAAACACTGTCATTTGTGGACTACTAATGTCTCAATCCGTAAATTATACCTAAAGGAAGCAGAGATACTCCAAAACACCTAAAGAAATCGGGCAACAGATAACATGGGAGGAGAGTACACTTATGACATAGGGTAATATATTATCACCCACAATACCACAGCCCACACATATCATTCTCTTGTCATGTGACTTGTTGAGATGGTACCGAAATAGATATGGTTCTGTGCCTGTGTGATTACCAGATTTCACACAGTTCTGCAGGTCATAATAACATTTCTCTCCCCTGGAAAAAAAAAGTGAAGCTGAAAGGAAAGGCAAATTTGAATTCACAGTTAACTTATCTTTTACCATGGCAAGTGCATATAAAATACACTCCCTTAACTTCAGTGTGTGAGAAGCTCAGCCAAGGGGTGAAGGAAAGCTATGACTGGTAGATGTGCTTCTGAGGAGAATTGCTGCGGCAGTGACTGAACAGACTTAAAAATACAATGCAATAAAAATCAGGGATAAAAATACATTTAAACAATTATTTTGATTAAACTAAAGATTTGAGTGATTCATTTTGATTAACTTGATTTAAATTAATTTAATCAAATATTTTCCATGTTCCTTTTTACTTCCTTTGAAATTATATTTGGCTTTTTAATTAGTTGTGGATGATTTACAAAGCCCTTTTGGTTTTCTGTCCTTCAGATCAGCATAATGACTTCTCCCCCCTGAACTGATTAAAATATCTGCATTGTGTGTGTGCGTGTACGTGTGTGTGTGTGTGTGTGTGTGTGCATTTGTGTGTTCTCAAATTTAGGTCATTAACAGGTCTCTGAGTGTCCTAGAAAACCCAGCTTGGCCCTAAAAGATGCGATAAATTAATTCCCTTGGTGTTTTCTCCTTCATAGGTTTTCAGGGGTTTACTTGTCAGGTAGAAAATGGAATGAAGAAACAAGAAATAAAGAAAATCATTTCAGTAATTTAAATATAAAATAATTGTACTATTTTTTACTTTCAATTTCATGTTACTTCCTCCAGAGGCCATGAAAAACCTCCTATTCACAATTTTAAAATAATTCAGCAAATTTAGTTCTTTCACTGTTACATTCTTTTACCATTACAGTTGAAGTGCCAGTCAGTGATTGGTAAAAATTTGAGAAACAACTTTCTAATTTGCTGCTTTGATCGAGAATGGAAATGAATCTGTTGGACTCCCAGTTGATTGCGAATAAACAGCTAAACATACCTGAATGAGCAAACTTTTGAAACATAAATTGTAGCACTTATCATATTGTGGTTTGGCCACAGTCACAGTGAATCAGAGCCGGCTGCTAGCATTAACATTCTATGCAGTCATTTAGGGCCACAATCGTCCTTGGGCCACACAATTCAAGTTTGTGGGTATGATTCATGTTGGAGCAATCTGGGGCCACAACAAGAGTCTTGTTTAGAGCCACCAAAACCCTAGGGCCAACTGTGGTAACAAGGCTATTTGAAAAACCTGTTCAGTGATAATGAAAATTCCTTCCATATTTTGATATATTATGAAATGAGAAATGCCAGTTTGTTTACAGCCTCAGAGGTTTTATTGTGGTTAATTTGAATACTGTTATATGTTTCATGAGCAAAAAGAAAGTCTATTTTAGTATTTTTTTTTTTTTTTGTATAGGCACAGGTTGAAAGTGGATTGCATTATACTATTAACACTATTAATATATTGCCATTTTACAATTAAAACAATTTGTTGCCATTTGTTTTGTTTTTTATGTTAAAAAAACAAAAAAACAATAATCTAACAAGGCATTATTCCAGACTGAGATAAAATGTACAGCCAAGTTGTATTTATTGACAGAAGTAAATAAGGAGCACAGAACTAAAGTCTGTTGGTACAATAAGTAGTGATTATTTAATCTCTGATGTTATAATAGTTGTGTCTCATTTAAGCTCTCAATACTTAATCTCCATGTTACAGCAGATTCATATTCATGATTTTGAGTCTCCTTTCTAGAAAACATTAGAATATTAATAACTAGAAACACAAACAGTAAATTCTCGGCTCCAAATAAACAATAAAATAAACATTTATACTTTTATTTCCAACTTTGAGGTGTGATCAGAAATTTCAGTATTTTCAGACAGTATTTCAACTATATTAATAGATTTCAAGATAAACATCCATCCTGGCAAATACTATTTAAAAATAATAATAAATTAAGAAAGCCACATTTTCTGAAATGCACTCAGACACTTTGAGAAAATATGCAAGTCAATTAAACATGACCCCTTTTTTTTGTTGTTTGGGTATCAAGCAAACAAACATTTTGCAAATAAGGATTTGTCATAATGCTCATAAAGACTTAAAATTCAATAACGAAGAAAAGGTATGGACTGAAATCTGTAGTGCCAGGGCTGGAGATGGGAATATTTTTGGTATAATGTAAAGCACAAAATGCAAAAAATCTAAGTTCCTGTCTGCAACAGATTCAATGCAGTCAAAAAGATATAGAATACTTTTTTAAAAAATGAAAAAGAAAGTATTTTGTTAATGTTAGATGATGTCTGTACAGTTTCGGCATACTTCTATTACCAAATATAATCGTTTCATACTTTTGTCTTTAGCATTTGAGTCAAAAAATATTGGAAAGTCAAAAGACTTTTCCAGAGTCAAAGTTATTTCAAAGGCTATTTCAAAGGATAACAAAAGAATGTACCATTAAAATGTGTTACAATATACCACACAGTGAGTGAATAGTTCTGATATATGCTTGTAAACTGTATTCTGATTTCTTAATGATGATTAAGAAGTACAAAATCGGTATATGCTTTTTTCACTGAATACAGGTTACTTGCCTCATTTTCAAAGCCAACATTTGACATAGTCAACTCATTGCCCTTAAACAACCAATTACAACAATTCTGACAGATAATTTAATGTTAGTTTCCAAATGGTACCACAATTCTGCAATGTCAAGACACCTGTGTAAATGAAATTGCTTACATTTTTGCAATTGCTTATAATTGTTGTAGCAATGAAATTCATGCAAACATTTAAACACTGGGCTATATATGTAATGAATGCAAACAAAGTTGACCCTGTCTTGGCACTGTCTTTTGTAGTTACAGAGTAGATGAATTGATATAAAACTGCTGTTTAATTCTTGCGATGAAATCTAAAGACATTTAAGGGTGTGGAGTGCTTGTGAAAAAGGTACATCAAATTGTCATCTGATTTATTTCCAAGCCCATAGCAACTGATTGACAGCCCAGTCCTGGCCCACACTCACACCTCAGGTGGCCCACACACCTCCAAGGAATGATGGCGATGAACCCAATCCAAATCTACCTGCCAGAGCGCAGCCACATCTCAACCTTGATGAGACCATGGTCTCAGGTGTGGTATGCATTTGGGTCATGTTTGGACCAGAATCCAAATGCCGTGATAAACCTTAAATGTGGCTGGTTACAGTTGGGCCACTTTTGGCCCAAAATTGAAATGCTGCACAAACCTTACATGTGCTTGGTTATATTTGGATCACTTTTGGCCGACAGCGTACTTTCCATTGCCATAACTAACCCTTAAATGCCTTAACTCTACCATATTCAGACTGGAATTGTCTGCTACGTGGGTATGGATTTGCTGTTCTTTTGCCCTCGACCAATGTTAAACATTAAAGTAAATGAACACAACACTACGTGCGAAACCAAGGGAAAAAGAGAATAAATTGAACAATGCAAATGGATTGTAGTTGACAAAGTGAAAGACTGAAGCACAAGCATCACGTTAAGATTATTTAAAGTGTGTTGGTGTTACTCTTGGCTTGTCCTTAATTGAGGAGGGCCCAGAGCACGAGCAATTTACTGGCCATTATATGACATTGATTGGGCCCAAAGTGAAAACCAAACAAAAGAAATCAATAATGCAGTCAATCTTAAGCCTACACAGACTGAGAACAATAGACTGTGAGACAATTGACATAAGTCACATTTTATCTTCTCTGAAAATGTTTTTGCTCTGAGACGATTAGTTGGGCAGTCCAACAGATCAGTCAAATTTAAAGAATCAACAATTTCAGATGAGTTCATTACGGAGTTCGAAAGCATCAATAATGGCCCTACTAAAATTGGAGGTGCCTCCTCACTGTTGCTTAGAAACCTCCATCATAGTTGTTAGGGGAAATCAATGTTTACTTTCCCTATTAATCAGAAGCATATAAAAATCAATCCCCATTTTGCAGCATGCTTCAGAGGAGATGGACGGATTACGCATGTCTGCCCTTTCACCGCCGAACAGACACTAATGGCTGGAAAATGGCAGGCGACTAAGTGAGAGAGCTTTTATGCCACTTTCAGCTTTATTTTCTCATGAATATACAATGATAACGAAAAAGGTGAAACCTGTACCTTTGAAGTAGAGGATAAAAAATGGCAAAGGGCCATCCAAATGGCGCATAAGCTTCTAAACCTCGTGTAAGAACAGTGCTGTAGTCGATATTATCATTAGTAGTAGTAGAGTTCTTGATAGCCTTGAAGCATTAGGCTCTGATATTGGATATTGGAGAGACCAAGAGAGGCACTCTGAGACTTGTTGTGGATAACATGAGCTCTCTAAAGTAGCACAGCATTTTAGCCCAGGCACTGCTATTTTCAGGCCACATTCTTCCTAGTTCTTGAATTTTCAGTCTTCATAAGCATTAAGGCAGACATTAAGAGCCTAAGGTCTTTTTGAATCCTGTTAAAACCAGAAGTATTGGTTGTTTAAATCGGATATACCCTTAAAGTAGGTAAGAAGGTTTAATTAAATCTAGGACTGCATCTGACATGACAGCCTGGTCGCACAACCCATTCAACGAGTTTTTGAGCGAAATCCATTATTAATCATATGCATCAGCATATGTACAGATCTGAACGAACCTAGATATCTATGTAGCTAGCAATTCCGGGTAGCTGGGTAGCTTTTTAAGATAGGGATAATATGAGACAACTGGGACAATGCACACAGGATAAAAGCTAGAAAATGATACATCACGTTGCATTAAATTAGAACATAGTGGTTAGAAAACAAGAAATGTTTTCCATAAGGTTTTCTTTAAATTAACCAGTGAAAGAAAAATGTCCGATTTTGTTCTGGTTTGTACTGATTTAGAGAAACTCGTCAAGCCACATGATATGAGGAGTCCCTTATTCGTATGGAGAAGTACAAGTTTCAGGGAGCTGTAAATTTGTTCAATAGATACGAATGGATTGTGCAACCAAGTTGCACTAGAAAACTCAATCTCATTAAAATAATCAGATATAAACCCTATACTATGCATTATAGCACCTCCAGTGTTGTCCTTATTGCACCTCTACTGTAATCCTTTGCTGAGAAATCCAAGGTTAAAACCCAACTTCAACTTTTTTTTTTTATCTGTAAAGCATTTGCAAAGAAGGTGTTTTTTCTTAAGGAAATGATGAAAATCAGGGGTACTCAGAATAGACTAAAGCTTGAATGCTGCTGCATGAGATTCAGAGATACAAAAATGATCTATATTAGTGTCCTCTAGTGTGCTCCCCTCAAAATCATTGAGCTAGCCTGCACGCTCGTGACCGTTTTCCGCAAATTCAGGCTTACTTCAAGTTACTGTAGGTGGGTTCAGTAACCTAAGTCTGTCTGTGTTGCGCTTACCCAAAAGCCTGTGGCTGTGTTTCACTCTCCAGGCCACATGGTACCATAGGAAAGCAGCAATCAAATGAGAGACACATCTCACTTCCGACAGCTAGTAGCCTGTGGGTGCCTTGAAATTTCAGTGAGGAACAGCAGTAACCCAAGAAACCCTGGCCAACTTAAACCACCCTACCCCCGGCAGGGTGAAGGCCATTTTGTTTTTTGCAGTGGTGAGTCACGGTAGCGCCCCTTAGGCACAAACTCAACTCATGAGCCCACTCCGCCAGGTAGGATTTGTTTCCCTCTCGAGGCCTACATGCTCAACTCAAGTAAAAATGCATAGAGAAACTCAGCTTGAGAAAAAAAGAAAACTAACACGCAGAATGATAATTAGTTTAAAACAAAAGCCAATAAAACAACAGCAGTCAGCTTCACACCATAAGCCTCAACAGACACACCACATACGCTCTGGATTTCACAAGACCCACACCAGCCACCATTGTCATTTCACATATTTTCATATTTTTTTTTAGTTGGAAATTACTTCTCCCTTTTACCAAATCATTGACTGTACTATGCTCTCAACAGGGAGCACTGCAGCTTAGAGTGCATGAGTTTCTTGCTATACGTGCCCAGAGACTGTGACTATTTTCTACATGATAAACAGCAGTTTATTGCAGCAAAACTTGCATGGATTTGAGGATAACAGCTGCTCTCACTGGTCACTGCTATGCTGTGTATCACTGATCAGTCACATGGGCTGCCTATTCTATAGCAACCTGGTGTGGGGATTACAGCACCATTGAGACACACAGGTAAATGGGGAAAAGACCACTAGCTGCTTAGCTTCATCTAATGTCAAATAGATGCCAACTGTTGTATTTTTGTCTGCAGGCATGGAAATGTAGGTGTGCAGTGACTTATTCACCAAAATGCTCCCAACACATCAACTCTTACAATTTCAGACAATCTGCTGGCTGAGGTATAGAAACTGCATTGGGCTCTATGCAAAAGTATGAATGAACAATTGTGGCCCACCAAAGCGGACTTCTTGGTTCTGCAGCAGGCTAAAGACTTAGTCCAGAATCTAACATGTCATGTCTTGGCTATAGGACTCAGTCTGTGGTTGTGGCCAGCACCTGCACCGATTTTATTTTGTATATGAACTTTACACCAGCCATTTCATCAATTTGTACAAACATTCTATAAAGGGGCTTAGAAAATGAAAAGGGATAAATAAAAGACATAAAGATATTCAGTATGAATGTTATTTATGGCCAATGTAGCTGACTTCCCCAGAAACACTCTTGCAATTGCCATGCAGCTCTGCTGCCACCTGCTGGATATAGGCCTGTAGTTTAATACAGGGGTTCGCAAACGCAGTCCTGGGGCCCGTCTGTGCATGTCAGCTTTTGTTCCAGCCACAAATTCACTATTAGTTGGGTGGGGTTAGGATCAAGTTTGACAACCCCTGGCCAAATAAATCATTTTAAATAAATATTTTAATAATACAGCTGTGTTCAGATTATTTTCTGGTTGACTAGATCATTGAAAATTCAATTAAAATCAAGAAAATGTTTTATATAAACAATATGTAAAATACCCAGACAAAATAAATATGCATTATTTAAATAAATAATAATGCATCCAAGTTGCATTTTGAAATTATATCTACACCAGCATGGACAGCAAGTGAACGGTCTTGCTGATATTTTTTCCAGTTAGTCAATAGTTTGACTGTAAAAAAGAACTGCCTGTAATTCAGTTAGTATACATTTTAAATACAGCACACCTTGTTGAACAATAATCATGTTACAAGTTTAGTTCCTTGACAACTGCAGTGCACTGATTTCAGAAAATGGTAATGGCTGCTAAGTTTGTACCCACTCTCAGGTGTTCATGTGATTAATAAAAGCAATTCCCTAATTAATAGTCCTAATTAATGCAAATCCTAAACCCCGCTAATTTCAAATTGCAATATGGCTATTTACTGAAACAGATTTGTCAAGTGAGGTTTCAAAATTATAAAGGAGACTTAAAAAAAAAAAATCATAAGTACTCCATGTTTCTTTACCTTTTCCATTCATCTTTACATAATTTGTCTAACAAAAAAATTGCAGTTATTATAATTTATATTAATACAATTTAATCACCATAATACACATCATCATGAACATTATGATTATTTTTTCTTATGTAGTCAAGCTGTACCAATAGTATCTACAAGAGTTTTCTACAGATGCAGAATGTTTCACATTAGTTTGGTTACACTGCCACCTGTTGTTCAATTGATTTTTCCCCCAACACAGTGGTGATACAGGTCCAAGAATCAATAGCCACAACATGTGTAAATCACATTTTTTCAAATATATATATATATATATATATATATACTCAGGAGATTAAAACTCAAATTAAGACACTGATTAGTGGTAAAGCAATTTTTTCTGTTCTCACTGGCTGTTGGGCTGCTTAAAGAGGTCATGGATGGATTTTCTCTTTTAATGCATGCTTATGGCTCTCATGCTTATTTATCCATTTAGTATGGCAGCTACTCTTAAAATACTCTCCTGGTCTACACTAATATTTATGTCTGCTGTGGTTGGTGGTGAAGGCAGCACTTGCATCATAGTGGGTCTCACACATCTAGACTGACCATCGACGAACTGGGCAGTGCAATTACATGTATTACCACTGGAGGCATCAGAGAGCAGTGCCTGTGCTTCACAGTGTCTGTTCATTTCTGATGAAGTTTTATTTTATACTACCCTAACTAAAAAAGCCGGAATCGGTGATAACTACATTATTTTTTTAGGTAAGTTATATATTTTCAAAAATCATATGAATTACGAGTTGATAGATAGATTTTAAAAAGCTGAGAATGTGCAAAATATGTCTTTGTCCCAAACATTATGGTGCTCGCTCTATATAATAGCACAAAGGATTACACTAAATTTACGGATAAATGGGAGAACATTTGCTAAGGGGAAGGCTGAAATATAAATAATTAGAAAGTCTAGTCTGGATGTAATCTTTAATTATTTCCAGTTTATGCTATGGTTCTTGGTTAGCAAAGTTAACTTGCACTGGTGCTTTTGTGACATTGCACCTTTATTACCCAGTCTGAGAATGTTGTTAGTGAGGTCTGACACTTATGTTCATATTAATCAGGGGAATACATTTACTGTTTCTCATATTTTCTAAGTTGTCCTGGATAAGAATGCCTGCTTAGTGAATACAGTGTGCTGTCTAAGTCATGCACAAAATAAATTGTGCAGAAACAGTTGCCAATTAATTGTGAACAGCTACCACACCATACAACGTGCTGATGTACCACACTTCTCCATAAATGCCGTACACCACAGTAAAGCCTCAACACTTCCAGTTCCCAAACATTCTGAGGCCATGACCAACTGGATGAGAAAAACCATATCCCATATCCCAAAAAGTCTAGATGTATGCAGTTAAAAAAGGAAATTTTCAGCGTTATTGTTTGGTGTCCTTGCTCCTTATATTTATTGTGAAATACGTGTAGTTGCATTTTCATACAAGAAAGTCTCGATAAAAGTAATCCCAGAGCTCTGACTCCAGGCATGAATATTTGTTTTATCAGAGATTTTTTCTGTGTGAATGACAATTTGATGGCTCAGGTAGCACAGGGATCGTATTGTGAATGGTGAGTATACAATATGTTAGTGATGTTGCCCTGTGGCAGTAACAGCAAAACATCCCTTAATCTGTCACTACATTCATGAAAGATTCACACTAAATGTTTTTGGAGACATGAGGCTAAAAGAATTGAACATTTTGGCAGACAGCCAACAGTTAAATGGTTTAATAACCTGATGGTTTTCCGACATACCCATGTACCAAACTGTAAAGCTGCTAAAGCACACCAAATTATGTACAGCCTTTCAGTAAAGAAATTCAGAACAGAAGTGAAAAGCAAAGTACACACGCATATCCATTCCTTTTTTTATCCTGCAGCATTTAAAAGTAAATGAATCAGTAATTTGAAAATCTCTGCCAGGGCTCCATATCTTACGATACTCATTAATACTTAATTGCCGCTTACTTCTTATTCCAGGTTATGGTTTTATTTCAGTTTTTCATTATGTCTGGCCTGGCCTATTTCTCTGTACAGCTTTCAAATGTTTCAACATGGTCTTTCAGGGCAAGGTGACCACATGTCCTTCATAGGGGCCTGTATGTCCTGAAATACCAACCAGATAAGTCCATGCTAAAATCACACCTTCCACAAAGGCTGCTTTGATGCCATTGTTTTGAATGTTTGTGTAGAAACCACACAAAGATACTGTTTTACTGTTTCATGTTTAACACTGTTCCTTTCAGCATCAGTGTCTTTTTGTGTCCCCGAGGGTCTGATAAAAGACTGCTTTTAAAGATTTACAAGCATGAAGGAACTAACAACTCTTTGGAAAGAACTAACTGAAAGCTTTTGTTGGTATAGCAGAGGGTCAAAGAAGTTAGGCAACAGGCTTTCACACAGGTTTGAGCAGCAGAAGAGCACTGCCTTCATACCCTGCATGGCCAATCACTAACCTTTTATGGCTTACATAAATATCCAAGTCTATGTATGGATGTGTATGAAAAAGCCAAAAGTCACTCTGGGTAAGGTCAGCTGTCATCTAAAATATAATTATGAAGTGCATCTCATGAAGGTATATAAACAATAACATTGTGCGTATGGAAAATGGAGTGAACAATTGTCATCTGTGTTTTTAAAAAGTATTTTAGACGGCTTATCTTGCTGATGTCATGTATTATCAAATCCAGTGTATTATTAGCGTTCCACTGCCATTGACGTATTTTATCTAAGTCACACAAAATTTCCCATTTTGAAGTTTTTTCGTATTGAAGACTATGATTAAGATTGTGGAGTTTAGTCAGAACATTTCAAAGCAATCGTTAAAATGAGATTGACGATTTACACGAACCCCCCAGCGATCAGGAACACGTTTTCCATGTAATTCTGTGGCACTGATTGCTTAAGCAGAGCAGTGTTGGCAGGACAACGCGCCAGGAAATGGACACAAATCGCGAGACACTGAAACAAAGAAGGCAAAAATACTGAATATGATAGGCATATATAGCCTAATAGATTAAACATATGAATTCAAATCAAGAAAATGTATTTATTTATTCCCTGACCGTAATTGACCATCATGATCCAATCTTAATTTCAGTGGTCCTACAGTTACTGTAGCAGGAGGACGTTAACTAATTATGGTGTAGAATCTTAACCTTGTGGACGAAGCACCTAAATTACAGTATACTGTGTCTTGCATTTTTGAGAAACAGTGCGTAAATTGCATACAGTACTTAGGCCATGACTAAAAATAACGGGAACGAAAGCGCCTGTCACCTGTTTGCCGCGGTCTGTACTGCCCCCAGGGCGCTCCTTCAGGACACCACGTGCGTATCCGTAAAAAGATGACTTGTGAATTTCATTTCGTTCCCACATCCCCACGTAGAAGGAAGCCATCAGGAATTCTATTTGGAGTCTCGCAGTGCATTGGACATGTCACCGAGACTTTGCTAAGAGCGATAGCTGTTAACTTTAAACAAAACGCTGATGCATATTTGAAAATTATTCTTAACGACAATTATCTGCCTTTATTTTATTAGACTTAATGATGACTTGTTGAGCCTACAATTACGTCAACATTGAAGGTAGTGCCTGTGTTGTTTATTTATTCATTTAAATTTTAAACTTCTGAATAAAGAATCGGCTCACTCAAAGAAGATGGAGGAGAGCACTCGGTCACGCACGGTGATTACAAGCCACAGCAGCCCACATTCGGACAACTTCTCCACTTCAACACTTGCCTATGACAAACATTTTATTCGCACCGTACCGGGATTCCTCATCATTGCAGAAATAGTAAGTGTTAATTTCAGTTTTAGCTCAACCGTTACAATATGGAACAGAAAGTAGCCCGTTGGAAAGAAAAACGCAGACATCCGTCGCATGCAAGAGCCCTGAACATAGTAAAGTTATAAAGTTGGATGGGCTTGCTTGCTGTTTGTGGTTAATAACAACACGCAAAGAAAATAGCGTAGAACATAAAAATGAAAAAAGGACAATTAAACGTTGTAGCCGCATTACATTGCGAGGTAAAAATTAGTCTCAGTAAAAAGCTGTTATTAACCCCCCTTCTTATTTAAAAGACAATCTACATTAAAAAAAAAATGTATTTGGTTATCGCTCAAATATCGTTTTAGGTTAGCTTTAGCTCCCTTTGGGCAGGTTGATAGTCCGTGGAGTATTTATAGACGGGCGCCCCTCTTTTCGTTTGCGCCATCTCTGGAATTTGAAAAGTATAAAGGACCATTGTTGAATTTTGGCTCCGTGAGGAGTGGAACGCTAATAGAGTGCGACGTACATATGATGTACGATATGTAGGAGTACAGATATAGCTATTTATTTGTAAGAGCACACATATAACCATAAAAGACGACAGCACGTAGAGATTTTTCAGTTAATCTTACTGCGCACATTACAAACACTTAACTTTGAAAGCACACTGAAAGTGGAAATTTTATACTTGTTTCTCGCTAGAAATGTAAGTTTAAAAGTTGTGTTTTGCTATTAGTGGAACAGGTCATTTCACTTCCAGTACGGCAGTGAAACTACCATAAATTGTAAAATGTTAGATCATTTTCCAATCTTTTCCTGTCGATACCACTGTGACCTCTGCTCTAAAAATCTGTTGAATGTAAGGGAGACCGTGCAAATAACGTGCGATTGAGACCCTTAAAAACAGTGAACATTTGATCCCAGAAAAGAGTTAAGTATGAGGGCTGACCAAAAAACGATAAGCAATTATAAAAGGTTTCTTTATCTTTGTACTTCCTTGGAGTAGTGTGGATTTACTGTAATACTGGACGAATTGATCCAGATTACGGAGAAATTCCTTGGATCTTTATCTTAAGTCTGTCTTTTTCAAACGGTTGTAACAGATGTTCTTATTGTACAAATGCGTACACAAGGGAAGACCCAGTTGTCACCAGTTCAACAAACCATGAGATAAATTTAAGGATACTTCAGATGTAATAGACTGACTTCTTCAGAGTAGTCTTCTGAGTCTGATTAGTACAGACTAGTCTGTCAGTCATTTAAGTTGAAAACCTGAGTCATTTGATGTTTTTTTCCCTAGTATCCATGTTTAATGGAATTACCTTGCAGTTGTTTCCTGTTGTTTATCTGGGTGACATGCTAATATGAAACGGAACTGGTCTGGCAAACTGGATCATTTGACTAGCACCAGTGTTAGGTTAGGAAAAATAGCCTGCTCGCTAAGAGGTTTTTTCCTGTTTCCTTTTTATGTTGTCAGATTTGCACCTGTGAGGGAACAGGGTTGTGAAGCAGACACGTCTGGCTTACAGGAACACTATTTTTATCGGTTTGTAGTGTACATACACTACATTTCCAAAAGTATGTGGACACCTGAACATGACACCCATATGTACTTGTTGAACATCTCATTCCAAAACCATAGGCATTAATATGCAGTTGGACCTCCCTTTGCTGTAGTAACTGCCTGCAATCTACTGGGAAGGCTTTCCAGTAGTTTTTGGAACATGGCTGTGGGGATTTGGTTCCCATTTAGCCACAAGAGCATTAGTGAGGTTGGGCACTGATATTGGGCATGAGGTCTGGCTCGCAGTCGGCATTCCAATTAATCCCAAAGGTGTTTGATGGGGTAGAGGTCAGGGCTCTGTGCAGGCCTGTCAAGTTCTTCCCCATCAAACTCAGCAAACCATTTCTTTATAGACCTTGCTTTATGCATGGGTGTATTGTCATGCTGAAACAGGAAAGGGCCTTCTCCAAACTGCTACCACAAAGTTGGAAGAACATAACTCTCTAGAATGTTATTGTATGCCACAGTGTTAAGATTTCCCTTCACTGGAACTAGGGGGCCCAGCCCAAACCATGAAAAATTGCCCCAGACCTTTATTCCTCCTCCACCAAACTTTACAGTGGGCACTATTTGGGCCAGTACAGTTGGCACTACACTTTCCGCCAAACCCAGATTAGTCAGTCAGACTGCCAGCTAGTGAACTGTGATTCATCACTCCAGAGAACGCATTTCCACTGCTCTAGAGTCCAATGGTGGTGTGCTTTACTGTACGTCACACCAGCCAATGCTTAGCATTGTGCATGCCACTGTACATCTGCTATTGATGCGATTTTCAAAAGACACTGCCTACCTTCCTAAATTGTAGGGTTTTTGTGTCCTTATAGGGCAATTGTTGCTTTATTTATGAGGCATCTGCCAACTATTAAGGTATATTTATCGTTCATAATGTGATGTAATTGGACATAATTCCATGACATATCTGAATTATGCCATAGTGGTTTATGCAGATATTCATAGCCAGTGACAAGCCTGTGTCACTAGCTATGTTTTAGAACGGTTTGTTTAATATGGTATGCAGAATTGCTCTGTGTATATCTATGAGGGAAAACAACCAAAATAAATGTGATTTTTTGCTTCCGGCCATAGAACTTCTTGTGTGGTTTTGATAAGCTGTTTCCTCAAGGTTTGGCCAAGCCCACCACAATTTCCTTTTCTTTGCTTTGTAGTCAGTGGGCTGGACCCTGTAGTTCATCATTTGAGACTTCCTCCTCCTTTTAGATGTCACTATGTAGTGGCGTGAAAAAGTATTTCACCCCTTCCTGATTTCCTCTATTATTGCATTTTTAGCACACTGAATCAGATCTTTAGACAAAATGCAATAGCCTATAAGATAAAGGCAACTTGAGTAAACACAAAACACATTTTTAAAATTAGTATTTCATTTACTTAATGAAAAAAAGTTATCAAACACCCATATCACCCATGTGAAAAGTAATTGCCCTCTTAAACTTGGGGTTAATTGTGATTGCACCACCTTTAACAGCAATAACTGCAACCAAATGTTTCCAATAATTTGATATCAGTCTTTCACATTGCTGTCGAGGAATATTATCTCACTCTTCTTTCCTTTAATTCTGACAAATTGGTAGTTTTTTTTAGCATGAACTGCTTGTTTCAGGTACTGCCACAGCATCTATATTGGGTTCAAGTCAAGAATTTGACTAGGCCACTCCAAAACATGAATTTTGTTTCTTTTCAGCCATTCAGATGTGGACTTGTGTTTTGGATAATGGTCTTGCTGCATAACCCAATTACACTTCAGTTTCAGCTCTTGGATAGGCCTACATAACCGGACATTATCCTTAAGAGTTGTCTGATGATATAGCTGCTTAACTATAATAAATTCAATAATAAAATAATGTGTTTTTTGTTTATTCAGTTTCCCTTATTTCAGATCATTTGTGTAATGATCTGAAACTATTCAGCATGACAAATATGCAGTTATAGAGTAAATCAGGAAGAGGGCAAGTACTTATTCACGGCACTGTAAATGTAGTGATGAGATATATGTTGAAGGATTTGTCTCTTAAAATGTTTACCTTGCAAGTCAGTTTACTGTGTTTATATATTCTATACAGTACAGTCTAGGGATTTTGCTGATACAGGCATTTTAAGCATTGGCTATAGCTGTGCCAAACTGATAGTCATTTTTTACACCTGCATTCTTGTATTTAGATTTTATTGGCCTCCATCTTGTCTACTGTAGTTCAGCAGTTCTCCTGTTCTGTTCTGCCCCCTCTCACCCTCCCAGAGTGTTCCTCATGGAATCTTCTCTGTGTACTGTATTCCCCCCTCTTATTTTTTGGAATTTCCTCAGGTTTCAAATAAACCTCTGCAGTGAATCTGAATGGTCCTCTCCATGCAGTCAGTGTCAGTTTTACTGTAGGTGGAAATGGGTGAAGGATTCTGTGCTTGTTGTGTTTGAAGCAACAGGAAGCTGATTAAAAACAATTTCAGAGGACGGACCCCCCACCCCCCACCCCACCCCATCTCCATTGTTGCTCTTCCTTCCATAGCTGGTGTGCTTCAGTCTCAAATCCGCTCTGAGAATAATCACAGATAGCGTTTATCCTGCGATATAAAATCCAATTTAAAAGTATTTCCCGCACAACAGGAAGGGAGGCATCATATGAGCCAGCAACAAGGGAAAACAAATATATGCATTCTTTTCATATTATGTTAAAACACCAATTATTTTAACCACTTGCTTTATTTACTGAGAACCAATCAGGCCAAATAAGTGTTACAGACATTTTGTTTTTGTTTTTTTTTGTTATTATTTCAAAGTAAATGTATGGATTTCAAAACCAAACAAAATGTCTTTGGGCTTGAACACAACTGAATTCAAATGTATTGGAATGTCAAATTAATTTAAATACGCATCATTCTACAATATGCTGTTTTTCCAAGTTGTCATCATGCAGATAAAGGCTCGACTTCCCCTGAGGCAAACTGTCTTGTCTCCCTCAGATCTTCGGCCTGCTGGTGTGGACGCTGATCGGTGGAACTGAGTATTTCCGCGTATCTGCATTCGGGTGGGTCATGTTTGTAGCAGTGTTCTACTGGGTCCTGACAGTATTCTTCCTCATCATTTACTTGACCATGGCCTACACCAGAATCCCCCAAGTACCCTGGACAACAGTGGTAAGTGCCCTCTGCTCTCTACAGTGCCTCTGACACAACATGACCTTTAACAATAACTGTACACTTGTGTCTGCATTCCATGGAAAAAAGTGGTGGCATTTGCTTAAAGGGGAAAAAATCCATTTCTAATATGGTCAAAGCTATCAGAATGAACAGCATACTAATTTTACTGACATCTGTCTTCCATCCTGGAACAATCTGTCAAAGTGATGCATTTCACATTACAGAGGAAGCAACAGCCACTGATTAATGGACAAAAATGAATAAATAACATGAAGCAAGATGCCTTTCTGCATGGAATGGCTGGGGATTTATGTCTTCAGGCATAGTTACAGTATAGCAGAAATGTAAGTGTATTCACCTGATTAATATGAGCGATAGTGTCAGACCTGCCAAACATACCAGCAGGTGAAGATGCAACATCATTAAAGCACTAGTACAAGAACATTTTTCACTGAACGTCAAAGCTGTTTGGTGGCATTTTCCCAAAGTATTTCCATCACTTGTATTCTAGCCTTGTGCTCCTGGCAGTGGGCTTGTCTTCAGCATTTATGTCCTGTACCTGCCCTCATATCTTCTGTTTTTAAGCATTCATGTCAAATGTTAAACGTCGACTGTAATAGGCTGGCTTCTGTGCCTGTTGACTGCCAGGGCCTGTGCTTCAATAGCAGTGCAGCCGTGCTCTACCTGACGGCTGCTGCAGTGGATGCTGCTTCCATCAGCCGAGCCGTCAAGGGACAACACGACTTCAACAGCTGGGCAGCCTCCACGGTAAGGCCCCATTTTTCGGATAAATGATCCAAGTCTGATCCACAGTTCACCCTCTGCTGACATTTCACTTTATTGGCAAATCTTCCCCTTAATTGCAGCGAAAGCCTTTTGACTGGAAGCAGTGTACTAGTTACAGCAATAAATGATCAAATCCGTTTCAATTTTCAGCTGGATGGGTCAATTCAATTTTAGTTTATCAATTCAGGAACGTATTTGCAGTTATTTTTTAGAATTGATTTTAACTGAAAAAGAAGTGACCCTTTCCAAGGTTATGACATTTATCAAAAAAAAATCCAGCAGCACAGTAAATGTATGTCAGACCTTAATTGAATCGGTATCGAAGGAATTTAAGTGGATATTTACTCATCATGTTATGCCCATTTGTGCAGAAAAGCAGTTTCCTTGTGTGTAACTGAATGTTTCTGTTTCTCTCTTCCAGTTCTTTGCCTTCTTGGTAGCGCTGTGCTACCTGGGAAATGCGTACTTCAGTTTTAAATCCTGGCGATCACAGGAAGAAGGTCAATAAGAGTGAAAGGAAAAGGAAACTGATGCCGTTGATTGTTAAAAATATGAAGAAAGAGGACAGAGTTCAGAGATTGTTGCACTTTTTGCGAAAGACAAAGAGCTGGAAGTGCTACGTGGGCCAGGACAGAGTCCCTCCCATGACTATTGACAATCGTATTGTTTGTAGGAATCCAGAGACACTGGCTGGGAAGCCTATTTCAGGATGTGCAGGACTGACTATTTGAAAATATTTTTTTTTGTTTTTCATTGCTAATTCATTGCTAATAGACAGTGGTAAATGTGTCATTGAAGGACATATTTTAAATGACCTGTAATTTCTGTAGCTGGACTGTAGGATTAAATTACACTATGTTATTTATTTATTCATACACCAATAAAGTATACAATATGAAAGTTTATTAATTAACTAGCATTGTACTGGAATCCCTTATAACTGAGTAAGAAAAACTAAATGTGTTGAAAATGCATGTGTAGCACATTACACATATTCCCAGTGTACTGTATTATCATCAACACTATTGTTTGCATTTTTTTTGTTATCCACATGTAATGTAAAAATGAATGTAAGAAGTGAATTAATTTTATTTTGTACTTAAAGTTGTGCTTTGAAGATGGCACAAGAAGATTGAAGAAGATTCTCTTTTTTTACTCATTGGATTGGTTAAAGGGCAGCCCTGCTTAAATTTTATATTTTGAAATTAAAAGTATTAAAGTAAACAATTTAAGATATATTTTGATATATGGACACATTTTGTGGGGGCTCTCTTCACAGATCTTTAAGGCAGTGCGCTGCTTGTTTTACTGTTTTAAACTGTATTATAACCACTGCAGCAGGTCTTCTATGTGGAGAGAGTGGGCGCTTTATGAAGATGCGGTTAGCAACTTGCACTGGCTGCTCTGTTCCGCGCACCTTTTCAAACAAAAGATGTGCTGATTGGAAAACTCATGAAAGCAAAAGATGAGCGTAACACACATCCAGTTATACACACAGGTACAGGGTACAGTGGAGTTTCGTCTTGCCAGCTTCTGACAAAAAGATGATGTACAGGTACATCCGGTCAACATTGTTGTATTTATTAATCAGGATAGGTATAACAGCGTTCTTTAGTAATGACAAAATAAAAGTATATTTATACTATTTAGTGTAACCAAGTCAAGGCAATCAACAGCAATACAGGGATACAACCTACACAGGGAACATAAATGTGCCATAGATGGACATCCTTGAGCTACAGCTCTCTTTACAGAAGCCTGTATAGATGAGTGGGGAATTACATCAAAATTCAATTCAAGTATTTTCATTTTTATGTATTTTTAAAAAATAATTTTGAAATACTCAATTTCCTCACTGAAGAAAAATATATATTCTAAAGCATTCCAGGGTATTCCTAAAACCTCATGCTATTTGTCTGTATGAAGTGATAAGGTCAAATGGAGAACGCCTGGGTAGCATCAGCTAAATAACCTACTTGTCTTGGAAGTGGACACTGCTTATGCCTTTTTTTAACATTCAAAGTGGTCTGCCAGCAACAGCAAAAATCCATCCTTTTAAAATTGAGCCATGAGGCTAGTACAGTACATTTTACTGATTGGAAATGCCCACAAGGCTATAATATGCATCTACAGATGCCCACATTAAACATTCTTTTTCCGACAGCTACTCAATAAAACATTGTTCAGAATTGGCTAATTAGCACAAAGTCTCCTAAAAGGAACCTGGAAAAACAGGAGCTCCAGTATTCAAGAAATTAAATATTGATCACTGACTTTCTTCACTCCATCTTGTATCTTGTGACATCGCTAGTTGGTACTCTCCACATGATACGCTTACACAAAGTAAACTCGGGTTATCCACAGAATGGAAATTACGGTGTCAGGCCTTCTGGATAGAGAAGTGAAGGCAGCCTACACACTAGTTGGAGGCAAAGCATTTGAGCCACTTATGAAGCCAAAGAAAGCAAAGAGGAGAAATACAAGGTGAAGAAGGGACAGAGAGCTCTAGTATGAATAAAGAGAGGCTTCAAACCTATCCAATTTGCCGACGTACCCTGAATTTGGAAAAGCGCAAAATATGAATGCTTATGTGACAAAATCTCTAAAGCAATTATTGAGAAGAACAAGAATGTCACATAGAGGAATCTTTGTGTTGTCCATGCATAGTCATTAGAATGCATCACAGACAACGTGGTTTATGCATATTGAGCTCTCCAGAGGACGTGCTTGATCTCACGATGAAGAGTGTCCGAGCAGGAACTCAGAAAATGGCAGGTTTCACAGAGCAAGCTGTACTGGGTTACACCTGAAAAGCACAGCAGATCATCCCCTCCTCACCTCCGGTCACAGACTCTCAGTGCTGCCGACTCTTGTATCTGATGATAGGGTTGGTGGGTGTGTGGATCATTGTGGTATAATTGACGGTGGGGAAGTAGCCATCGACTAGGTCAAACTCATACAGACGAAGCATAGTGGACCAGATGGTCTTGATCTGAACGTAGGCAAAATTCTCACCGATACAACGATGGCGACCTGGAGGATGCAGAAAAATAATTACACTGTGCAAAATTAAAGGTCAGAAAGAAGTTATTGTGGCTCCATTGATCTCCATTTTATCTATGTTTTTTTTTATTTTATTTTTTTAAAACAAGGGTGTCATCATCCTGGAGGACAAATTAGTATGCTGGTCTTTGTTACACGCAATTGTTCTGGCTTAATTTCCTAATTAGGTCAAGGTATTAACCGTCTACAGCTTGGGACAACAGTTTATCAAAGGCACGGGGATTGTCACAATCACTTGGCTAATTATGCAGTTAATTGTGCAATCAATTCTGATTTTCATATTAGCAATCTTGATGACGCTGTACTTTGGTGCCATAAATCACACAACTCAGTTATGGATAGCATCACACAATGCATATTGAACTTTGAGGTCGATTTCAGCAGTGTAACTGCATTTATCTAGGATATTGCAAGTTAGTACATTCTGAAAGCACACAAGGCTTGATACCAAATGCAGTTTATTTAACAACATGCAAATCTCATGTTGTGGCACATGTGAGTGATACTTCTGCTAGCAATTTCCCCAAAAGTAGACAAATTTGTGTAGGAGGCAAAAAGATCAAAAGAAGTAAAAAGAAAATCAAGAACTGTCCAAGCAGAAAACTGCTCCATGGCACTTCTAATGAGTGCTTTAGCAGAAGGTTCTAAACTAGATGATTACAAATTACTAGGATGTGAAAAAAGGCACTGACACTTACTGACTGTACTGACCCCCAGAGTTTAGGCACAGAGGCACATAAAATCATTCCAAATACCCTTTCTTTTCTTATAAGCTTAAGCCACTGCAAACTATATTATTGCTATTAGTCTTATTTAACCATTCTGTGCAGGCAGTGCAATTGGACTTCTTAATGTGAGCTCCCCATTGCATAGAAAAAAGAAAGAACAAATAAACACGCGTGGAATGCAGCATGTGACAGCGTGGGAAAGCTGCTGTCAGTCATTGTCTCTGCTAATTAAAGAGTAATTTATGTAGATTGCTGGGGAGGGGCAATGTGATAATTGACTGACAGAAAGGCGACATTAACCTCTCGCAGAGAATTAAATGAATTGCAGGTGAGAAAACTGCCCTAAATTAACTGGTGTCCCAAACCACATTATAGTGACATATTTCCTCAATATACTGTGAGACAGCTTTATCATTCCCGTAAGTGCAGAATGAAAATACATTTTAATTAAGTAATTAAGAGCGGGGGCTGGAGACAAAACCAGCGCACGCACACACGGCCATCCTGCAGAAGTGGTTGAGTGAGGGCCGTGCTTTGAAACCGGCCCTGCCTCCTCCACACTCACCCGCTCCGAAGGGCACGTAGGCAAATTTCTCCCCTGCCGCCGGGTTCTCGTCTAGGTAGCGGTCGGGGTCGAAGTCCAGTCTCTGTATCCACGTGTCTGACAGGCGGTGGTTGACCGTGGGGGACACGCACACTTGGTGTCCGCTTGGGATGCTATACCCAGCAATTGTCTGGAAAAAGAGATGCGCGTTACTGTATTGGCATTCGTTCACTATGCCATGGCCCCCAAGTGTTAATATTCCAAAAATAATATAATACCCCCGCCAAAAACCAAACTGAACTGTTGGACACTGATCATGTCTGACACCTCAAAAATGGATCAAAACCCTTGCTGATAATAACAGTTGAAACAACATTTGATATAATCACTCACAGCCAATTATTTGTCAAACAAATACTGCTTTCTTTCCCCCACTTATTTATGCTGCAAGTATCCCTGGTTTCAATTCTCCAGCACCGGAATTCTTTTCTCATTTAATAAAAAATATTCTTGTTTCCTTGTTTTCTTGTCTTGGATGCAAAAAAACAACAAATAAAAACAAAATACTAATATTTACAGTCCTGAGTTCCACCATCTCTGTGTCGAGGCTACGGTGAATTAAAAAAAGGTGAAAGTTTCCACCTAGTGGTGACTATGGGAAAAGCAGCTGTGCTGGTGAATCTATACCTGAGGAGATCTGGCCATTCTCATCATTGTCATGATGGGGGGACGAAGTCTCAGGGTCTCTTTCAGACAGCGATCCAGCAAAGTCAGATCCTTCAGCTTCCAGAGGAGAAAAACACCATTAAAAGGGATGGCAGTGTCAACACACTGCAGCCTCACATAATAATAATGCAGCCAGTACGACAGTGGCTTTGATCACCGAGGGCCCTGGCAGCCAGCCAGCGGGGCATCACACAGGGCTGTGCAGGAGGGCACGGTGGAACCGACCTGGTCGTACTCCAGCGGGGGCAGGTCCTCTCCGCACACGGCCTTCTGCTCGGCGTAGCAGCGGTCCTGCAGCGCCTTGTTGCGGGACAGGAAGAAGCCCATCCAGGAGCTGGTGGTGGAGGAGGTGTGCTGCCCCGCCAGGAGCAAACCAATCAGCATCCCAGCAATCTCGCTGTCTGTCAGCGGCTTGCCATTCCTGCAGGGGGCAGGAGAGAGCTGAGCCCGTGCCTGGGCTTGGAAGCCGCATTCAACTATTTTTGGCTTCGACTACCTAATTAAATCGTACAACTGTGCACTGTGAATGCAGCTAATTAGGTCAAGTTTGGTACACAGACATCGTTTTGCTGCAGGTGTGAGGATCATGCCCATCCAACTGAAGTACTTCAGCCGTGAAATATGGCCATCTGCGAGAGTTCAGTTTTTGGGTTTAATGAATATAAATATCTACATACTGCTTTAGGCTTCACAAATGGATGAATCATATAGTGTTCTAACCAAAGCAGAACCAAGCTTTGCTGTATTGTTTTTGGAACAATGTAACTTTCTTATCACAGTTCAGTTGTTTTTTCACACGGCTGTTGTGCAATACTTCTTGGAGCAGAAAAACATGCAGAAGATATTTAGTACTGGAGGAAAAGAATATTTAAATCGTGCTAAGGAGATTACCCACAGCTAAATCAGCTTTCTCTAAAAACTCTAGTAGGGCAAAGCTGCAAAGCTAATGAAATGAGCATCCATTTCTGCTTCTAGTTTAAAGATGGTCAAGTACTTCAGTAAAGTAGAGGAGTGACTATTAGCTGTGGGTACATCTGTGCCGTTACTTTATGTGCTATGGGCAAAATGCTTATTATGTCCTGTGCTATGACTCGGGCCTGACTTCACAACTGTACAGTCTTACTTGTAGGTGGAATCCATAAGGGTCTGAAGCATGTCATCCTCTTTCTCCCCTGATTCCCGACGCCGCTGGATCACCTTGTAGAAGATGTTCTTGATCTCCACATGTGCTCTGTCCCTTCGTCTGCAAGAGACAAAGAAATAAGAGAGCTTAGATGTTAGGCCGCTCAGATGCATTTACTCACTACACACTGCAAACAGCTAAGACAAGGCTGTTGAATGATAAATGAAGGCTCATGACCTGCACAGAGCGAGTGAATGTCCACAAATATAAACTGACAATACAGTATGTCAAATGGGAGCCACTGTATGTAAGTAGAGTAAAGACCCTTGTGGCATTCCATACCAGGCTTGATATATTTCTAGACACTCTGCTGACAGTAGGTGAAATTATGACCCTAGAAGTGCTGAATATTGCATGCTTAGGTTCTCTGTACATTAGACCAGGGCATGAACATAAATAAAACAGAGTACCCTCCAGGGCTCTGACTTACCTGAAGCTGGGGAGGGGCAGCCAGCCGGGGAGGAGCCAGGCCGCGTGGCTGAAGCCCCCGTCCAGGTCCGCGTAGAGCTGGGCGACCTTCTCGTCCAGCATGCTGCGGATCTCCTTCCCGTGGAGGCAGCGGCTGGCAGTCAGGATGATCAGCTCCGACAGGGCCTCAAACAGATCTGTGAGAAAATGCACAGTGTCAGAGGCCCGCTATCCAAACAGGAACGACAGCCTGAATCAATGCCTAGAGAGCAGACAAAAATACATGCATGTTAGGGTTAGCTGTACTCCTGCTGTTGCCCTTGACCAGGGCACTGGCCTCAGAACTGGAGTAGGTCCCCTGGTGGCTGCCAAATTACCCCACAGGGTCAATAAAGTTTAACCTAAGAGCAATCTCATGCTGTGTGCTAGACACAAGTCAGAAAAATACAGGTATAGAAGTAACTTAGCTTAACTGACTAAATCACAGGAGCCAGCAGAATTGGACCCAACAGCTAGTTTATATTCAGTCTAACAGAGGGGAAAAGAAAGCCCCCAATCAACAAGTCATCTAAACATGAAGCAAACTACAATTTTTTAAGTATGAATTAACTTCAGTAAATAAATTAAAAGGCCAAATACAGTAAAGTATTTCTGTAATTTAGCATACTCTTTTCTCCACTGTCCCCCCAGCGCGTGAAGTAGTCCCTTGTCTCCTCCTCAATTATCATCACATGCTGTTTGAAATGGGCGATATTCAATCCTGTTTTCAGCATTTTCTTCTGCTCCAGAAATATCTGCAAAACAAGTTAAATCAGGGCATAATGATGCATTTATATGCACATAACAACAGTACTCTGTTAAGTTTATTACTTTTTTAACATTTGTCATCCAGTTTCATAAGAGAACATAACAGAAAAAAGATCAACTAAGGATATAGCGTTCATTTTCAACCAGACTTCATGAACATTACTTGGTTGGTACTACAAGACACAGAAAATGCAGACTAATAACAGGAGGAGCCACTGGCCACAGAGGTGAACCAGACCCAAGTCAAATATACCTTAAGATACAACTGCTAAATCTGAACGCTGCTTGGTAAAAACAGAGCAACAGATCAAAATCTGGACCTATAGCTCCATTCACACAGACAGATCCAAGAACATTCACTCGGATACAATGCCAGTGCCTATATTCACAAAGCGCGGGGGCCCTCTCTTACAGGGTTAGGCACGTCGTACGCCACTCCTTTCCCAAAGACTGGTGTCGTCAGTCGAGAGTACACATCTTCAGCGTTCAGGTCCTCGTTTTTACTGTTGAACATCAACGTGGCTGCATCGCTTCCCAGGAGGTACGTGAAGGTCTTCCCCACCATGGTGAAGCTGAACACAGGCCCATACTGGAAACAGAACACAAGACAAACCGTCTTAAACTGTGTAGTGTCAGGTTTCAAAATTCTATGCTGATTTTCAGCAATCTAATAATTTTCCATCATGTTACAAGTTCACCGACAAATTTTGTTGAAAAAAAAACCCCCACTTTAATTCAACCTGTATGTGACAGCTGAAATATAAATGATCATTCCAAACAGGTACATTTATCTATCTCAATCTTTGCCAATGTTTTTCAACGATACTATAATATAATAATATTGGGGAACAACTTTTTTTTTCTTTTCTATATTTCTGGCTCTGCCCTTATTGCCTGAAGGTGGAACAGTCCTTCTGAAACTACCTTTTCTCTTATTTTGCAGGTCTTGAGACAGGTTTTATTGCAACTTTTCTGATCGCTAGGTCTCGCGTTGTTGGTTAACCTTAATTGCGCTTTTTAAAAGTTATTTTGGCTAAAAGTGTCTGCAAGATGACTACATTGTAAAAATTTTAAAAAAGAAAAAGAAAAGAATAATAATAAGAAAAAAGTACATTATGGTATATATATACATAGCTTACCACTCTCTTTCATTCATTGCACTAAACTGGATATAAGAATACACAATGGATAATGAGGCAGTTCGGGGTATGCTATGGAGTAAATATCCAGAATGCGTGTATACTAACGTGTTCTTAATATCCCGTTCACATCACACAATACAGGCTGTGCCAAGTATACCAACATATTAAAAGACAAACAGAATTGACATTCTGAGTGACCTCACCATTCGCGAATCTTCTCGTGTCTTTCTGTCTTACCTTTTCGTAGGCACTTTCGAGAAACTCGATCGGGCTTTTCCCAAAGGCTATGGCGTGACCAAGAAAAGGAATACTGGAGGGAATGTGAGGAGGATATTTCTGTTGGAAAATAGCATAAAAAATGACAATCCCAGCAATTGCTTCGTATTAGATAAACGCTGAATTGGTGAAAAATAGGTAGTTCACATAACGATTAACGGCCTTAAATTTATAAAAGGATTGGTTTGGGTCTTGAGGAATAAAAGTTAAATACGTGCAGAAAAGAACGAGCAACTCACCGATGTTTTGTCAGGAGATTGCAGCTGTTTGTAGATATGTTTGGAAAAGTATCCCAAAGTCAAGATGGACGCAGTCGTAACCAGAATCATTGATGTCAAATTGTCACCCATCTTCTCCATCGTATTCTCTATCAGAGAGCTGCCAACTTCAAATATCCGTATCGTCATTTTCGTGGCTGTTAATAAAACAGTTACTTTCTAATGAAAGGTTTATTAAAGGTTCTCAACCAATCCGTTTTTGCTAAAATGGAATATAACGATGGACAATCCTGTTTGATTTCGTCGTGCTACAATAAAATCTGTTCAAAATCCCGTCCAACGCAGGATTTAAAAATGCATTCATGCATTTAATAATACACAATCTATATATGCGGCAAATTCAGCCCTTTTTCTGGCTAATACTCGATAAAAGAAAGCATTGTACTTGAACAGAAATAAGTCAGTAGACGTGTGCCCGGTAGCTACTCGATGTGCGTCTTCCCTATAATGATCTGATTGGACGACGCTGCCTGAACTGATGTCTGGCTATGTGCTGAGCTCGGTGATTGGCCGGGCGCGGAAACTGGCTACATGTGCGGCATATCTTATTGGCTGGGTAAACACACAATGTTGCAGGTGTGCTCTAGGTGGTGTCCTCATGTATCGCTTACAGAATGCGAAGTTCTCCTATTCGAAAGCTCTGATGAAAAGGTGATTTTTATACCACTGGCAATTTCCTATTTTGGAGCCTGTATTGTATACCTAACTGATTATTTTATTTAGTCTCCAGAAAACAAATTCTGCCCAAGTGCAATCTTGAACATACATAGTCTTTTTATATAGTGCTTTAAAGAATAATTATAATTTTATTCATTTCTAAATTATCACTTTCATTTGAGTAGTCCCATTGAGTGAACATAGCCTACACATTCACTGGAGTGGAGTGCGGTTGTACCTAAGCTAATGACAAAAATTTCCAATTAAACTGCCGTATACAGTATTTTATGAAGAACATTTTGCTCAGGAACATGACATCAGAACCTCACCAAGTATTTGAGCCTGACACTGTATATTTAATAGTGCAGCCACAGTTCTGGCACCATCAGTACTATTTCAAAGAATTTTAAGTCCTTTTCAGCCTCATGTGTGGTTGAGATTTAGGGAGCATGCGAGTCTGATACAGAAAGGGGATGTTCCTCCCCAGAGTGAAGAGAAGCGAGGGCTTCCTAAATGAGAGACCTGGCTGTTTACCTCAGTAAAATAACCAGCATTATGCCTGCAGATAGCCTGTGTGGTTGTGAGTGTCCAGGTGGATTATATATTCAGTGCAGTCTGTCTGTGCAGATACAACGATAGTGTCTGATCCAGCATGTGCAAAGGCATTAACTACCCATGCTTCCATGTGAAGGTAAGAAAATGTCTTTGTAACTATCATTCTCAAAGGAAAAAAAATATGATTCAGAAAGCTAAACTGATTGCATCTTCCTTAGTTTAACATCAGAGGTTTGAATATTACCATAGCCCTAAAACAATGAGGCCAGAAGACATGAGGCCTAGTTTGTGCAAGCCTACAGTGAGATATAGTGAGTGTTTGACTACTCCCACCTAAAAACTCAGTTTTCAGACTTGCATTAACTTATTTGTAACTAATTGTATATATTATGTGACTTATCTGTTATATGTTTGCAATAATATATTCTAAAATTATCACATTAATATGGAACAAAATATGGTAGATCAATTTCTTCTGTAGAACACCTTTTCAAGTTATATGTCACTGATTTTTAGCTATGACTGATAGAGCTGTCACAACAAGATTGAGTTTAATTTTAATGTTCTGCAAACTCTTGACAAGTGGTGATAGATTCTGGGTAGCACAGATCAGATAATAGAGTCTAATAGATTATTGAGGTGTGAAGTCATCTTGGTTCAAGCTTTTGACTCTTATAAATCTTCCTCAATCCATCACTCCCAACTCTTATCAGCAAATAATATGTTATTTGTGGTATCTGCTGAGAAAATGTTCAACATCAGACTGCTGAAATTTCTGGAAATTGTTGAAAGAGAGATATAGAGATGTAGTTGTGTATAAAAGGGAGAAGGACGCTATAAATGACATCGGAATGTTAAAGAGAATACTGTGAAATATTGGGCCTCTACTTAGGATGGGGTAGATTTTAAATACGGCTGTACAGCTATGGTCACACTCATGTTGATGTTATTGGAGAGTAGTATGGGGTTGTGGAGTGAGCTTAATATGTTCTGAGATGACGGTAATGGGCTGTGCAGATCAAATACTGTTAGACATGGTATATAAAATAATTAAATTAAATTCACAGTACAAAGATATGAATGAGAATTATTGATTTCCTTAAATAAAATTCAATAATTCATATCGAATAAATAGTAATAGTAATATGTAATATGCTATAATACATATAAAATAAAAATACAAATTAAATGTGTGATACTGCTTTATGGTCAAGTAATTTCAAATGCCTAACTGATAGCATTTTTAAAATAAAATAAAAGTACCGAGGAATTACACATATAATCCCAAGGTGGGGAAAACTGACGTTTTTATTTTCAAAGCTGTATGCAAATAAACATAATTAACAATATGTTACAATTTTAAATGATCATTTGCACAATTGTTTATAATACACTTTTAAAGAATCATAATTCCATTCACTATGGGTGATTTATTTCACATGAAAAAAAATCAAGTAGACATTAAAAAATCAAATTCTATGTGAAAACTGAACTATTCCCAGATTCCAGAATTCTCTGATATGTTGTCAGCAAGAACTTTTTTCTTTGCTTTAAAGTGAAAATATTTTATTAATATTTTCACTTTAAAGCATGTCCACATTGGACATTAATTAGGCATATGTACTGCACCAAAACATAATATCTGCTATCACAGAAAATTCAGCTAAATAAAATATAAACAGAAACATGTGCATGCACGCATGAGTGCAGGCACACACACACACACACACACACACACACACAAACAAAACATACACATCAGCACTAGGTTTGAATGCACAACAGGTGTCAGCAGTAGTGAAATCATAGCTGAGTGTAAGGTAGTACAGAAGTCAGTGCTGGATGTAAGGTAGTACATGTATCAGAGCAGGGTGTAAGGGCATTGTTGCTGGGTGTATGGTAGTGTAGGAATCAGTGCTTGGTACAATGATTAAACAGGAATCAAAGGTAGCCCAGTACTAGCGGCTGAATCCAATAAGCTGTAGTAAAAGGAGGAACAGTGTGATTATATCAAGGTACAGGTTCAGAGCAGCAAAGATATACTCTTCTGGACTGATGCTGTATTTGTGTTTTCCGCCCAGCATTAGCTGTGTATCCATCACCAAATACTGAGGGAGAAGGAGAGAAAGGAAAGAAACATAGATATCACAGTGCAAGTGAGAAAAAGGACTTCATATACAATTAATAATTATATATACAATTCTATATTTTTTATTTCATGATTCTACTAAGGGTAGATACTAATATATAAATCGTAACAGAAACTTAGACACCTACACACACACAATAAAGATATATGTATAATATACAGTTATTTTTCATCAAAGTGTTTTTCAAACACGTTTAGAATAAATTAAAAAAACAGCCTTCACTCACGAAAAAAGCCAAGAGATTTAACTCTTTACAGTAATTCAAAGAAAGTACCAACAGATATTAACCATAACGAATGATTAATATGTAACCATACTTACAATTGAAAAGACCAGAGTCCCCAATGAGGCATATACAATGTACAAATACTGATGAAAAGAAAAACAAGAATCATTAAGATGCATGCTTACAAAGTCTCACAATTGATTCTAAATGGCTAAAAAACCTAGGAATACAAACAAAATATGAACTCTAAAAGTGAAATATTCATATTTCGATACTGTAGACCACACTCTTCTCGTCTCCGCGCTGGCCACACTCGAGGTCTCTGGCACAACTTTAAAGAGGATTGCATCCTACATCTCTGAATGGTCCTTCAAGGGTTTCCCTGGCTGGTGGCTTTTCTTGTGCCTATGACCCTCCACCAGGTGTCCCAAAGGCTCTGTAGTCTGCATCCTCCTCTTTGTCATTTGCGCACAATCCTTTGGATCTGTCATCTCTTCCCGTGGTTTCTCATACCATTTCTACACTGGCAATACTCAGCTTTTCCTCCCTTCGACACACACAGGTCTCACTACCCATGTCAGTTAGGTTGGATGGTAGGCCGTTGCCAGGTGCACTTGATTCCCTCCTCACTATTGCAGGACCTGTCTGTCAATTTGAATGCTACAGGAGAGCTCACTCAGAACACTTCTACTGCAAGAGGCCCAGGGGTAACTCTATCTGACTACTCCTTCTCTTACAGCAGCAGGGAGTCAGGCCTCCTTTCTATATAAAGTCCAAAGAACACATCCCTGCATCGCCACCTTCTCTACACAGCTCCTAGTCCAGACCCGGGTGCTCTCATGCCTGGACTGAATCCCCTTCTTACTGGTATCCCTGCCTGTGCCACTCAGTCTCTGCAGCTAATGCAGAACACAGCTGCATGACCTGTCTACAGTCTTCCCAAGCATGTTCAACCTTCCTCATCTTACTAAACCAGCTACCTAGTAGCTGTAATCAAGTTTAAAATCATTGTTACTAATCTACATGGTGGAGAATTAAACAGTTCCACCACACCTCCAGTTAATCTACAGACCCTGCACTCTGACCAGATCTTTCCATTCCACAACCTTAAAGCAGCTGACTATCCCCTCTCTGTATTGTCAGTACTTCCTGTCACAATGCCTGTCTGTACTGGCCCCATGTGGGAGAAACAATCTTCATAACCCCAGCACCAAGCACTCCCACCTTACTTTGGTTTATGCTTTATGGGTCATGTATATGTTTTCCTCTTATGGCTTGTATTTTGGTTCTTAGTCAGCGTGGTTAACTTGCAATAGTGCTTTAGTGATGTTACATATAAATCTTCTGGTCTTGGAATGCTATTAGCTATGCCTGGTACTATTGCTCATATAAATCAGATGAATGCACTTACGGTTTCCCACAATGTGAGTTACTGTGGATAAATAAATGTACTATAATATAATGCATACCAACTGTATTTATGCTTTAGCGGTCAGCTGATACATACACTCATATATACAATATACTATTATTTGTAAACTACTGTTAAAACATATCTGCCTCACTTACCTGTGTCCGTAAAATTGCACACAGCAATCCAAATGATATTAGTGTCCAGCCAATTGCCCACATGGCCCCACTGGCTGCAGTGAAATCCCACTGAAAACAGAACCATTATGAGAAAGTCATATTTTATGTCCCAAGCAATATGTGCTGAAAGAGAGCAGCTGTTGTCCTTTCCCAGATTTTGTATTACTTCTCTCCCTGACCTATCGATCGGTTTGATCCAGTAATTGACACAGTGGTAGATACTGTTGGTAGGGTAGCATTTGTGGGATAGTAATTTTGTAATGCTGCAACAAATAGCTGATTTTCAGTTCTCAGGCAGGAGGCTATTGTTGCACTCATGAGCTTGGCAGTTATCCAGCATGCCTTGCTTATCTCATGTTTTTATAAATAATACATTTATCCACCAGGGTATTTAATGACGCAAATCAACTTAACTATCTCGCTCTTGTAGAAAACCGTAATGTATCTTTTTTACTGTGCTAGTGTGAAAACCAAATCCAAACTCACTCTCAGACACCTGTGAAAAAATGATTTAGGAAACTCACTTTTGACTGCATAGCAAACACACTCAGTGCGAAGGACACCAGAGCTGTGGCCCCTATAGCCCAGAGTACAGCTTCAGCCTCATAGAACCTGAGAAACAAACAGAGCACAGCTAATCCTTTACTTCCCACCTCCATCTCATCTCATATTCACACCAAATCATTATTCATTACAGTCATTAACTGCTGTTGGTCACCAATCATCATTAGGTTGCTGGCCCTTGACAGAAATAACCTTCTTTTGTCCCCCTGAACTAAAAAAAAATGAATCGTCATTGAGTAAATTGTAACCACTGTTGATGAATTTGGCCCTTGTTTCAAGTCTCTTGTTACTGGTAGTTTGTCAGCTGGGCCCAATTGGATCAATGTTTTCCACTTCAAAAAGGTAAACCTGTCTATTTTATACATCAGTACACATACATCAGTAACTTGTATAGTCATCCACTGCAGTAAAACACTGTTGATACTCACACTGTCACTGAGCCCAGCATGAAGCCTTCCACAATGGTCTGTACAGACAAAGGATAAACATGAGAGGAAAAACACACGCACACGCACACACCCACACACACACACACACACACACACATACACTTCACAGTATTTAGTGATGACGCCACCCTTCAAGCCCTCACAAAGGAAGTAACACTGGCTGCAAGTTAAGGCTAGGGGGCAGAGTCCTTGCCAATAGGGGAAGCCAAAAACAGGTGGAAGCTAGAATGGAGGAGGGAATTGAAAACAGAAAAAATAAATGCATTTCGCTATAGCTGGATAAGCAGTGCTGCTGCTTGCTCGTTCATCCCAACCCCTCTGAGAAGTGAAGAGGAAACTCCCAAAAGTAGTTTTGCTCAATGTGTGTGTGAAGCGAAAACCTTGTTACTTACGAATAGTCCCAGGAAGATAAAATTTAGTGGGACCTTCCGACGTACATTGTCGCAACAAGAGAGCACTATGATCAGAACGAACACAAGTCCCCTGCTCAAAATAAAAATACAATGCATAAGAACATAGCATTTCAAATATAAGATATTATATTATATATATATTATATACAGTATATTAGATATTCATAATGTCATGTGACACAACAAAGTCACTTTTAATGTGTGGCTAATTCAGATAAGAGGAAATGAACCATGCAAAAGAACAGAATGAGAATGAGAGAATTTTCATTATGACTTACATCATTGTATATGTAAACCAACTATTGTGTTGAACCCAATGCTTGAGATCATTCCTGGAGTGGGGAAAAAGATAGAATATTAATTGTAGCTTCAACAAATTTTTCTTTTTAAGATGTAGCACAAGCCTGTTCATTCTAAATGAGACAATATTAAATATACATTAGAAATATAACACACCTACAATTAGAGATAATGGCGTGTCCCTTGACTATGGTCCTAGTGGTAGACACTTCAATTTAAATAAATCACTTCATTAGTATGTTTAATATCAGCAGAAGGGCAACACAGAAAACAAATTTATTTCCCACTGGATTTACAGCTGATTAATTCTGAAATTTTAAATACTGGCAAGTATTACTTTCAGTCAAACCTAATAAACTAAAATGACTTTGAAAAAAGACTTGAATGCCCAGCTAAGTCAAGAGCTGCAAGATCCTACTAGAATGTGAGTCATTGATTATCAAAACCTTGCATGAATGCCAGAGTTGAAAGGTGATTTTGGAGATTACACATGCAATGGTTATTCTTTGCCAGAAGGACTTGAATGAAATGAAGAGGGTCACTCATCACTGCAGAAACTCCCTCACCAGTGCTGAGGACAACTACTATAGAAACACACTAGCCATTAAAGAAACTCACCACTATAGAAACACACTAGCCATTAAAGAAACTCACCACTACAGAAACACTCTAGCCATTAAAGAAACTCACCACTATAGAAACACACTAGCCAGTACAGAAACTCACCACTACAGAAACACTCTAGCCATTAAAGAAACTCACCACTATAGAAACACACCATTAAGACTCCACTATACGAGAAACTCACCACTACAGAAACGCACAAGCCAGTAAAGAAACTGACCACTACAGAAACACACAAGCCAGTACAGAAACTCACCACGACAGAAACACTCTAGCCATTAAAGAAACTCACCACTATAGAAACACACAAGCCAGTAAAGAAACTGACCACTACAGAAACACACAAGCCAGTACAGAAACTCACCACGACAGAAACACTCTAGCCAGTAAAAAAACTCACCACTACAGAAACACTCTAGCCATTAAAGAAACTCACCACTATAGAAACACACTAGCCAGTACAGAAACTCACCACTACAGAAACGCACAAGCCAGTAAAGAAACTCACCACTACAGAAACACACAAGCCAGTACAGAAACTCACCACGACAGAAACACTCTAGCCAGTACAGAAACTCACCACGACAGAAACACTCTAGCCAGTAAAGAAACTCACCACTACAGAAACACTCTAGCCATTACAGAAACTCACCACTACAGAAACCACAAGCCAGTACAGAAACTCACCACTACAGAAACCACAAGCCAGTAAAGAAACTCGACCACTACAGAAACACACAAGCCAGTACAGAAACTCTCCACTACAGAAACACACAAGCCATTAAAGAAACTCACCACTACAGAAACACACAAGCCAGTAAAGACACGCAGAACTACAGAAACACACAAGCCAGTAAAGAAACTCTCCACTACAGAAACACACAAGCCAGTAAAGAAACTCACCACTACAGAAACACACAAGCCAGTAAAGACACTCAGAACTACAGAAACACACAAGCCAGTAAAGACACTCAGAACTACAGAAACACACAAGCCAGTAAAGAAACTCTCCACTACAGAAACACACAAGTCAGTAAAAAAAACACACAACTACAGAAAGACACAAGCCAGTAAAGAAACACACTAACCATTATAAAAACTGTCAACACAAACAACTTACAACTTCACTGATGCAGAAATGCACAATCTTTCACACAGAAACACACTTACCAGACCGATACTAGAAATCACTCACCAGTAGGCCTGCAGAAACTCATTAGCAGATCAGTGCAGAGTAGACATTTACTGTCTACTACAGAAACACAATCACTATACAGAAACATGCTCAGCAGTAGAGGTGTAAACTCACCAGTATAAAAATGCACAGATTATTCCAACAGTGATCAGCAGCTGAACCATCAATGTCAAGTAGACTTTTCTTACAAAGCCTGGAAGACATGAAGAACTCCTTCCAAACTTTTGCTTGATGTTCTTATTTCTATTCAATGCATTATTTACATTGTTATTCAATTTAAAGTGCGGTAAGACACCATCTAAAGAAACCATACGCACCCCTGAGGACATGGGTCCAGTTTTGGAAAAAAGTGGCTGATAGAGAAAACTTAATTCGTCACAATGACAGACATAGATTTATAAATATTCAACATGTTCATCAAATATTCATCATCACATTTTAATTATTTTCCATGACTGTTTAAGATGGTAAATTAGAATTTCAAAGCTACCCATATCATTAGCAAAATATGGAACTATATATAACCCACTTTTTCATAAACTTTTTTGTGACTTCTAAAAAATGATTCATACAAAGGCAGGCTGGCGCACGCAATAGGTAAGATAAATATCGTAATTTATTAGGTTGCTACTACATTAGTCGCCCCCACAGGCCCACAGGTTACCAGCTGGAGATCATCAAGGGATATGGCTCTTCCACAGTTGGAGCTAAGTACTTTGTGTACTGCAGGGTTTTATATAGTCAGTGGCTCAAAGGTGAGTGCATCAGAAAAGTTTACTGTACACACTCCAGCTGCAGTATTCCTGGTGTATGGAGGAGAAAAGTTTAATAAAAAATATTTTTCAATAGCACATTTTTTTCTGTGGGTTGGTTACACATAGCACATCAGTTAAAAGATTTAGGGCAGATCTGAGACCTATTCTTGCAGCTAAATGGATGGCTTGAACTTATAAATCCTGCTAGGACTCTGGGGTGTCAGGACAAATAGTGTCCAGATCTTGCTCTTATCATTCAGTTCAATTCATTTCTCCACTCTTCTAACAATTTCAGTTCAGTACTATTCAAATACTCCCATTATTCTATCATCATATCATAACATCTTGATTTGATGATTAATTTAATCTGTGATATTAATATATTTTTATATGCCTCAATTGAAGAGTGACTGCATATTCCGAAACATGTAAACCATCATTTTAATAACAGTATGAGATTGAACTCTGTAGTTGGCCTATCGATGAGATAATGTACATATCATTCAAAAACCAGAATGTAATGAAAGGACACCCAACACTTACTTTTTATACACGGAAACACTTCAAACAAAAACTATGTATTTAAAGCAGACCCAGTCTTTGTCTGTCTATCTCATTTCATATTTGGTTTGAGTCCAAGGACACACTGTTGCTAGGGAATCTGACTCTACTGGCTTACCGAGAGCCAGTTTTACTAAAGGATTGCAACTGCTTTTCAGTCGCAAAAGCAGTTGCAACAAGGTTGCAATATCTACTTCGCTATTAAATCTTTGAAATGAGTCAGAATCGCTTTTCAAATCTATTTTTTGTGAGGATTATGTCACTCTGTGACTTCCTTTTGATGCATAGTTAAACGTGTTCATGCATATGTTTACCTGGAGAGAACGCGCTAAAACAGGGTGGAGATTATATAAATTAGGCCAATTACGTATTCCACCTAATTTACTAAAGCATGGTTTAATTGCAACTCCCCTCTTTGCGAGATAATTTTTAGAACTCCTGAAAGCAGGAGTAACATAAAAGCATGAAAGCAGCTGGAACACAAGCTTAGCCTATAGCTCATACACAGGCTGCCAGGCTGTACACACAATCTCTGCAGTCAGATCAGGGCTGCATGCGCTGGAGATGAACGAATGATGCATAACACTCTGGAAAGGAGTGCTATACGCTCTAAAATTATATTTGTTTTATTGAAAGGATGCAAGACATCTGTTGAAGTCGTCAGCTAGCAGCTCGTATGAAAGCGCAGTTCTGGATTTAAACAATTGTTCTGAATATGCGTTCATAATGAATTGTAATAAAATACAATCTCTTCACTGCCTTCTGAAAATTCTCCATCTTCATACTGTCTTCTGTTCCCACATTTTCCGATAATGTTTAGCCAGAAACGTTTTGATTTATGATTAGGATCATGAGTGCAGGATACATGTTAATGAACTGTTATTGTTTTCTATATAAGTATTGAAAAGGTAGAAGTGTTATCTTATTCTTTATTATTATTATTATTATTATTATTATTATTATTATTCTTCTTGTTGTTGTATGAATTATGCCTTTTGATAAGTTTGATTAATGTAATTAATCCCAGGTCACTCACCTCTCCGGATAGCTGCATCAGAGAAATGGAAGGTGTCCTGGTCCTCAAAGCCCTGGGAGTACTCGGGTGGAGCAGAGGAGTGACTGTCCATGGGATTCCCCATGTCGTCATAGTCACCAGCCGGGGTCACTACGGCGATGTTCCCCTGGCCAACATAGAAACCCTGTGTGGGCGCTGGATTCTGGGGATAGTAGTGTGGGCTGTAGGGAGGTGGATTCTGGTCATTCTTCAGATTGTCGCTCTCCATGTCTCACAGCTGTTTGTAGCTTTTCCTTTGAAGGAGTAGAAAAATTTCCCAAAGATTATCATCCCTTAATCCTTTGTTACTGGGAATTCCAGATACAGTATTTAAGTAGTCAACGTAAAATACCAAATGACATACTATAATTCTCTTAGAATAACTAAACCGAAGAGCAGGGCAATGAAGTGAAGAACACAAAACTAAATCAACCTCACCGATCTTCAATATATTTGAATGCCGAACCAAAATAAAGGCTTCACAGCAGAGCACTCAATATCAGTATAAATAGCTGATTATTTCCCCATTGTTACTCATTTCTGTGCCTTTCACACAGGTCTCCAGTTCTCCGCTGCTTACGTGTAAGGGTGCATGCAGGTCAAAGTCTTCCTTTTATCTATTTTTATTTTTTTTACCTCAGAAACAATGATTAGTCTTTAGTCAAAGAGAAAATTTACTTCCATTAAATTGAATATATAACCATAAACCATTTTGCTTATCAGGCCTTTCACAAGTCAAAAATATACGCATTTAAATTTCTGACTTCCTGTCACAGCACTAAAACAAGGCAACACCTGTATTTAATTGGCCCACAGTTAAACTAGATCTGTAGCAATCAGTATTTACTGAAAAGCACTTACCTTTTCAGTTGGAGATCTAGAGCTTATTTTTCTTTTGATTCAATTTTAAAAAATGTTTGTTTGAATACAGTGCGCAGTGAACAGTGTTGTAGCTTCTGAGCGATACTGTTTGACACTACTGGTCATGTGACCCGGAATTAGGGAGTACTTTCTGTTAAACATTGATTAGCCGTGTCATTCAAACATGGGTCCTGCAGGTTAAATTCAACAAAGCAGACACTTTTTTTCTAGCAACATCGAACCATCATTGTTAATAAAACATATGTATACATTTTGGGATGATGATATGTGGAGCATTTTAAAAAGTGCTGACAATATGCAATACATTTATATCTGTAAATGCACAGTAATGATCTAGAAGAGCAATGCATGCTTATTTTTTAGCACAGAATAAGCTGGCTCTTTTGCTCCTCTACTTTCTGGGGACAAAAATAAAGAATACAAGTCCATGTCCCTTTTTGGCCTTTTAATATTTGAGTTATGTACAAGCCTATTTCTCATCTTAATTACATTAATTAAGGTTCCAAATGACATAACACATAGTCATAAAACGAAACACTGGTGCACAGAATTCCACAAGCAGAATCTGAGACTGTCTCAACATGTTTTGCAGTGCCACTATCACCTCTTTCTCTCATACGGAACTGAAAAAAAACATGAATATAAAACACCACAATAATTGCCATTCAAGCTGCGTCAATTACATAAATAGATGCAAAAGAAAATTAGCTCTACAGATACATAAAATAAAACAAGTTGCAATAGGCCTATGGAATGTTAACTGCGGCTATTCAATTAGCACATTGTCAATTGACATATTCCTAGTTCATTAATTGGCTCTGCAGTGTAAATACTAAATCAAATAACTCTCCTTTTCACTTCTACCAAAATGAATGTAGATTTCTGTTCTTTGTCCCAAATGTGAAGACTCTAGATCTTAAAATTGTATTTGAGAATTAAGCTAGGGCGGCACGGGGGTGCAGTGGGTGGCACTCTCACCTCACAGCAAGAAGGTTGTGGGTTCGAATCTCGGCTTGGGGTCTCTCTGTGTGGAGTCTGCATGTTCTCCTCGTGTCCGCATGGGTTCCCTCCCACCCAATCCAAAGACATGCAGGTAAGCTAATTGGAGACTCTAAATTGCCCATAGGTATGAGTGTGAGTGAATAGTGTGTGTGCCCTGCGATAGACACCAGTCCAGGGTGTATTCCTGCTTCTTGCTCAATGCACGCTGGGATAGGCTCCAGCACCTCCTGTGACCCTGCTCAGAATAAGCGGGTATAGATAATTGATGGATGGAATTAAGCTCCTTTACCATCTGTCAGAATTGACAATATGTCTGATTACAAACAAGTCCAAAATAGAGTTAATGCAAGCAAAATGGTTGAGCTGATTAATAGGACTAATCTGTACTGTATGCATTTGGCAGTTTATCACCAAATGGGTAACTAACTAGCAACTCTCCTCCTCTTTAAATACCTCCTTCTTTGTTATCTTGACATGGGTTACCTATAAAAGCACTCTCTCCACTCTTCCCCTTGACTTTCACAAAATATGAGGCTACACTTCAGACTACCATGGGAAAAGTATCAAAAAGTTCCAGGAGAGCATTGAGGGTCTAGGCTTGTTTGGAGGTGTGCGCCGTTCCGTGCCATGGCACAAATTATCCGTGACATTCTGACATGATAACGGCTAATGACTCCCACTGTGAAGACTGACACTGACAACTGATGGCTGCAGGTGGTGCAAAATGTGAGGCACTTTGCTGAGAAAACTCACAAACCTGTTTCCTTATCATGAGATTCAGAACGCTTTAGACCTCTCAATGGTGTCTAATTCACAGATTTATCTTGGTATAGAAAAGGATTCACTGCAACTACACAGTAAAATGTTAAGAGTTAAAGCAACTCTTACAGAGTACATATGGTCCCTATTGGACTCATACGTACTCTGTCACAGCTGAATTAGCCGTGGACATGACTGAAACGTGCAGCTTTCAGTTATGACTTCATACTGATTGGTCAGTTCCTCAGAAGATTTCTCAGCAGATTAAAACAATAAATAAAATCTGCTGTATCAAAAGACAAACATTATATTAGTATTTAGTATAAGTAACACAATGAACCACAAGAGTTTATTAAACGTAACTGCCCTGGTAGCTAAACAGAAACAAAATCAGTCCAGGGGTTCAGTGGCTTCTGGTATAAAAATGTAGTACAGAATCACTTTCAATAGTTGCTTGGATAGTTGTGACTTACTCAGAAAAATTCAAATCATTCATTGGTCCCAAGAAAATGTAAAATCTATTTTTAAAAATTCACAGACCTTATGGAAAACAAAATAAAAATAATAATAAAAACAGTTGCACACTTTTAAAATCAGTCAACCAACTGCACTTTCCTTACATTCCTGTATATACACTCTTAACTCTCGCATTAGGAAAGAGCTGCATGGGCTTTTTATCAGGGAGATGATAAGCCAAATTACTTTTAGGCGTGCTTGATCAGGAATGTACTGTAAGACGGCTGGGGGTGGGGAAGTAGTGCTCAGCCACTTAGAAAGCTAGCCCTAGTCATGTCTTTTTCTCTCTCTGTCTCTCTCCCTGCACTATTGGGGCAATATGCACCCCTACCTGGGGCTAGAAGCTCCCGGGGGCAACTTGCTCCAATTGGCATTCAATTTTTATAGGCTTTATCATTTATATTTATTTTATCATTTATAGTATTTTCTAATCAGCCACATCGGGTGATGTTTTTTTACAACAATACCTGTCCTGTTTCTATTTCAAATTGAGTTATTCAGTCATTCTTAATTATACTAAGCAATGGTGAATGAGAAATCACAGCAAAAGAGAAACATCTGAAATGTTTCTTTTTTTACTCATTGAATGATTAATGCTATGTAAATTGAATGCTTTGGCATAGATTCTACAAGTCTCTGGAACTGCACTGGAGGAATGGAACATCATTCTTACAAAAGGAGACAAGCATTCAGGCCTGTACCGTTCTCTTGGTGTACGTTACACATGCACTTGACCACTAGTCGAGAATAGGAATCATCTGATCATCTCACTTTATATATATATATATATATATATATATATAAATGACAAAACCCCTGCTGTACTGCATTTGTCCTAATAATTAAATTAAAGTATTTCATTTTTCACACATAGTAGTGTTTGATGACATGTCAGCAATCAATCTAATGAGGTGCTAAAGTGGACCTGCTGTAACAATTTGGAGAGGTACTTTTTTTCAGGAAGCAGCGTGGGAGGAGTACATGGTCTGGGGAAATGGTGGGTTAAAGTTCAGTATCTGGCCAGTATGTTCTTGTGCATGAATATTTTAAAGATGCATAAGGGATAGTTTTGGAAATAATGGATAGTTTAGAAAAAGGATAGATGTATAATGAATAGCTTCGGAATCAGGTAATTTTCTTTTTGTTGCCTTGGGGCTACGTTGTGCAGCAAGGGGTACCTTTCAGGGCAATATAATGCTCCATGCAGGTTATACAATTTGATGTAAAATGATAGCCTGATAGTCAGTGTTTCTTTTGGCAAAATATCAACTGCTATTCACAGAAAATGGACCAAAAAAGGAAAAAAATGGAGCCAAATCAGATTTTTTTGAACCGTTCCCTCAAATAGTGATGACAGTGAACGAGAGCAGTGGATGGCAGAAACAGGTTTTAGTGGTAGTGAAGTGTTAGAATTAAGGGCATAAAATGAGCTTTGGTTAAAAATGCCCACGTACAGCTTGCTTGAAAAAAAGAACAAAACACACACACACACACACACACACACATGCACGCACGCACGCACACACACACACACACACACTTCACAGTATTTGGTTATGACTCCACCCTTCAAGCCCTCACAAAGGAAGTAACACTGGCATCAAGTTAAGGCTAGGGGGCAGAGTCCTTGCCATTCCTCTATACGCACACTCACACACACACACACATGTACATACACACACACACACTCTCCATGCATGCACAGACCTACCTTCAATTCCACCTCATCCCAAATTGTATTTATTATATTGAGCTCTGGGGACTGTGCAGGATATTTGACCAAACTGACATGTCACTGACATGTTCAGGGAACCATCTGCAGATGATGTGTGCTTTGTGACATGGCACATTATCCTGCAGGAAGTATCCATTTGGAAAAAGGGAAGACTGTGGCCATAAATGGATGCACATGATCAGCAACAATGCTTAGGTATGCTGTGGCATGCAAATGATGCTCAGCCTGCACCATGCACGCAAGGCAGGATAAATGTATTTGCCAAAATCTGACTCTGACCATCTGCATGTCATAGCAGAAAACGAGATTTGTCAAACCAGGTGACATTTTTACATTACAGGCATTTACAATCTTCAGTCATCCAGTTTTGGTGACCATGTGCCCGCTGTAACCTCATCTTCCTGTTCTTAACTGACAAGACTGGGACCCATCTTTGTCTTTTGCTGCTGTAGCCCGTCTGCTTCAAGGTTTGATGCATTGTGTGTTCAGAGATGCTCTGAAAATTGATGTTTTTGGAGCATTTGTGGCCTTTCTGTAAGCTTGAATGAGTCGGCTCATTCTCCTCTGACCTCTCCGTAACAAGGTGTTTTCACCCACAGAACTGCCGCTCAGATCCCATATCTTGCCCATTCTAACTTTTGGTTGAACAACAAATAAATGTCTTCACCATGTCTGTATACTTCTTATATTGAGTCATAATCACGTGATTAGCTGTTTGGAGGAGAAGGCTATTTGCATTAACAAACAGGAGTACCTGATAAAATGGCCACTGAGTGTACATTCAATATATCAGGTTGAACAATAGCTGTGTCATTCTAGTTCTTGCTACACATTGCAAATATGTTTAGAATGGATAGTAATAACTCCTTATTACAACCATTTTTCATGCAATGCATGTCCAGGAAATGCATGACATTCCTTGGTGCTTTAGTACCCTAATGGTACAGCATTGCCCTGAGGCAAGAACATTTTTTGGGGAGGCGGGGGAGTGAAAGAAAAATACATTATCATTGATACATTATCAGATGTCCTAAATAATCCAATAAATGGGATATAATCAGTTTTTTAAATAATTAAAAAAAAAAAGTAAAACCAAATGTGTGCAGTAGAGCCCCCACCTCCCTCCCGTTCCAAAATTTAACTGCCAAGTTTCCTTCGCAATAAATCCATCGCCGCTAAGACTCTAGGTGGCAGTGCAACATTGCTGATCTCGTTACGATTTAGAAAGCCAGGAAAATGTGTAGAATACTACATCGCCGATAAAGAGACGTAGACGGACGAAATTTGATTCCAGGTAACGTTTTAACAACAATAAGGTAGATGTGCAGCATACGTGATGTTAATCTGGATTACGTAAGAGGCGAATACATCCAACACATTTCAAAATGACAGTTACTTGTGTCTCATGCAGATGGTAATGTACATCGACTTCAAATATGTCACAGATATAGACCAAAACAAAGCAGCGCTGTTGCATGTCACCAATGACAACCATTGGTCGTGCGCACCAATTTGAGAAACAAAGAAATACATGCGTCAGAGAAATGCCCAAACGGAATATAAACTTTGACAAAGGACAGATTCTTTTTGTGCTGCGTCACCAAAAAGGGAAAGTTCATATGTGGCGCGACGGCTTTCCACAGACCAGAAAGTGTTAGAACATGGGCCGTGCGCCTAGATATATCTGCTCTTCAAAAAAAGGCGTTCCATGTGTAATCCGCCCCCCATCAAAGGGAAGCAGATTTATATTCAGCATTTTGAGGTGCATCTTCTGACGGCCTAGATCCAGAACTTTTAACCCAAAAAAGAAATGAAGCTGACGACTGCTTCAGACACTTCAAAGGAGCTGCGCTTAGCACTCTACGCTTCCTGAAGTACTGTGACCAAATGATTCGCAAATATTACTTGCCAAAACACAACATTTCGTTATAATCTTATGTCTCACAGGATTTTTTTAAATGACAAAATCCTTGAAAACCGAAAGTCGAAAGCCGTTGTCCAAACAGACTGGCACTACTAATAAACTTAATGCAGTCAAAAGTTGATCCTGCATTGTTTACATACTATCCATATTTTTTTCTGGTATACGTAGACCCATTTTGATTTTCATTCCATCTCTTATTTTTTCCCTGAAGTCAGCGTTTCCTCCAGCGAAGCATGCATTTATCTGGATGTAAAGTAAGCTCTTGCCTTCAGAATGTCTAACTCAGCTGAAGCATTATAAGCGTTAAGCTTGCATATTATCCTATAACATGGTCCGACAGACATGTCAGATTTGAATTCATTTCACCTACCGCCTATTTCCCGAACCCAAACACACCAGTTTAGGTTACGAATATGATATGTTTTTGTTGAAATGTGGTTGTGATATTGATAAATTGACGCGGTAGAGTTGTAAACACGTGGTTTGCTCGTTGTAACCTTGATAATTAGACGAGGAAATACGGAATTGTTCAAATAAGTGTTTTGGATGGAGATTTGTCTGACCGGCATCATTTTTATACATTGTACGCAATTTCGAGCCTCAAGCTATGTAAACGCGTTGGTTTTGATTGAAACAAGTCATGTACAACCTCATGAGAAATTCGCATTGCACTAGAAAGAATTGCATTCAAAATAAGAAACAAACCTAAACGGCGCCCCATAATATGCTCCCCTCACCTCTGCAGCGGTTTACTTATTTCACTTCAGTAGGCTACATATTTCACTTTGCAAGCTAGCTCAGTTTTGTTAGCCAAAGCAGCCTACAGACTGTTATGCCGACATTAAATTAAGAACACTTAGGCTCCATCGACATGTTTTTTTTTTTTTTTTTTTTTTGGCAGAATACTGATTTCCTATCTGTTCATGAATCCTTTCAGTGGATCACGACTTGCTGAAAGCCAACACAATTTAGCCATCAACATTGATATATTCACACGTTACTTTTTCTGTAAGGGTTTTTATTTTTCAGACTGAACTGAATACAATGTAGTAAATGGCCAGCATGTTTGTTTAAGATGGAGTATTTCGCTCTGTTTATAGAGTGCAGTTTGAAATGTTCATGGTTCATAACTTCATGCATATTTTATACACAAATCCAGTTTTATAGGGAAGAAACACTGAGCGGAGTATTAGCGTTTCCCCCCCCAAAATGCATTCATATCCATGGCATGTAATGATCATCTGCACACCACTCTGTCAGACACAGTATAAAGCTACTTTGAGTAGTATTAAACAGACAATTGTTCCTCTTCTTCCACGATCTCAGACATCAGCTTTCCTCCTATCTTGTGTCTTCCTTATTTTCTCTTCAGCTACCTTTATTGCAATGTAATGGAACTTAGCGTCAGTCTTTTCAAGAAATGATACCCCCGAGTTGTTGTCATTTCTTTCTGTTTCATGGCTTTAATATACAAGTCATTGTCACCTGTCCTCTCATTCTTTCTCATTATCTCTCACAATCCATTTGTTCATTGCATTCATGTTTTGTGTGTGCTTCTGTCCGGACAGAGTTGTGAAACTGTCTCTGTCATACCTTGCTGTTTCTTATCAATAATGCATGATGTCATGGTTCGAGTCATTTCTGAAACTGTACGTAACTGCAAGTTTCTCCCATGTACCTGTCCCACAGCTTGTTTGATCCTAAAATTTAATCTTTCATCTCTCATCTGAAGCCAGATAATGCATCAGTATTCTCCAGCCTTCTTGCTCTCAGAAATATATGCCCCTGCCTGTCTATATCTTTCGTTGTCTTGTCTGCGCAGGGAATGAATGGGCACATACCCTTCGCCCAGTTTTTCTTTTTAATTGGGAGAGTAATTCTAAAAAATGCCAAAAGACTGAATTATTCAACGGCCCGTCGGTCTTATAATTAATAGATCAGCGCAGTGCTGTCAGTCTGCTGTATTAAAGGGATGTTTCTCCCTGTTTGGTGGATGAAGTGTGTCATGACCGACGGTGACGGCTGGAACAGCTCCAGGTTTGTTCCGCGGGGCAAACGGGGATATGGCTGAGGTTCTGTGGGCCTCGCAATGAAATGGTGAGGTCAGGGCAAGGACAAAGTGTGGCCTTCGCTCAGCGGAGGCTGAGCCAATCGCATTTCCACGCAGCTGTGTGGTATTGCTCACCCAAGTCTATTGCCAGATCTTGACTCGCAGGTCGACTGGGTGCATTTCTACATCGCCGCTCCCCACACACAGCCAAATGTGATCCCGTTCACCTCAGAAAACCTTTTCTCTCACAGGGGCTGAATCCTGCTGTAACTGCCATTTCATTGACGTATTTACTGGAAGTGCTGTCTTTTGTACGCCATTCCACCTGTTGTAAAATACTTTCGTTCTCATTTATATTGTGAATAATGACAAATAATTATTCTTCAAAACAGGATACACTTGGTATGCATAAACAAAAGATACAAAATGCCCTAAATGCATTAAGAATTATCTGTGCAGTTGTTCAAAAGAAACTGATTTTGAAAGGCAGTGTGGTCTTTCTATGAAGAGCAGTAAGTCCATTTCACGCATATAGTCAGCACCGCAGATAACACTGTACATCATCTTATGATTACACTGGAAAATGAATTCAGGGTGCTAATAAATGTCCAACTTAAATGAAGTGTGTGAATACTTTTGGAGGAGGAGATAAATGTGATATTCTAAACTGTTTGTGGAGCTCTTCAGACTGGTAATATGGTATGCACTTTATTTTGGAGGGGTATATAAACCTTGTGTGATCACTGTGGTCCATTAATTCTGTTTGAAGAAAAGACTGCTTGTAATGACAAACATTACGTTACATTCATCTAGCAGATGCCCCAGCTAGACCTCAGTGAAAGAAAATAGAGGTTCATCGACCTGTGTTACAGTATGTGAGCACCAGTGCTAGACCTGGCTTACAGCATTTCCAGACCAGCAAGTGTTAGTGCATTGTCAATAAAGCAGCAAATGCAAGGTATCTTAGACCAACGTAGAACCATTAAAACAAATAGCAATTCATACTCATGCAGCTATCATCCATATTAAACCATGCTATAACAACCCTAAAGAGAATACAAAAAGGTTTACCCACTTTACACAAGCATATTCATTAACTTTCCTAACTTTATTTTATTTGAATTTATTTGTAAGGAGACCATGTATAGTTAAACCTACATTTTTGAAAGAGTCTCTACATTAGTTAAACTATTAGACTGATTCATATAAGAACATGTAATATTAAGTAAATATTTAGGGAATTCATTCATGTAAAATACTCTTGTTTTAATGAATCACTTGATTCTTTCAGGGAACAGACATTTTCGTGTACATGGTGTGAAAAGAATGGATTTATAGAGCTGCTGTTTAAACATCACACCACCGCTAATCAATCTCCATGCTTCCTTATATCCGCCACGCATTATAGTAAGCTCCAAACAAACTTAGCTTGTTTCCAGTTAACATCAGTGGCAGACCAGTGCAGAGTGCAGACTGATGCACCGTTTGTGATCACACTGAAATAGGAAAACCATTCAGATTAATCATCATTAAGCTGGCAATGTTTGACAGTAATTATGTATCCCTCTTGTTCATCAGGTTAAAACCTCTTTCACATTCAGCTGTGCTATTAGGGAAGGAATTCAGGTGGTTTAAGCAATTGTTCTGTGAAGAACATATTTTAGCTAATTTTAGCACTTGCTAATTTATCTCGGAACAAGCCCTTCAGGTCCTGTCTATTAGAAATAATTTGTGTTCCAGTAAAGTATAGTAAACTTATGTCAAAGCCAACTGTATCCTTAAATACTAAATTAGATGGCGAGTATTGGATTGAATGCACCGTTTCTTCATAAGTGATTTCTAGGTTGAGAACTTGATAGCAGTCATTGCTGGGGGCCATATACTCTTGTGGTGAACTTTCGGCCCAGTTCCAATGCTAAATTAAAGGAGTTATCCTTAAAGTTGGTTGCTATAATAGAGTTGTCCTGAAGACTCCCATTTATTTATTTATTTTAAAGAAAGCTGGCAGCATGCCCTCCTTTTGTATTTAACCTTTATTCAGATAGAGGGAAAAGCAGAGAGGGTTGCAGAGAGAGATGGGATCACAGCACAGGGAGTATTATGGCCAGGAAGTGAACCCCAGGCACATTGGTGAATTCCCACATGAGTTTGAGAGCCAGCTGCCCTATGGACTGCACCACAGTTTTGCCCTAAGACTTGCATTTATCTTTAGTTGCAGTTCTTCTGTCAGTATATCCCTTTTTAATTAGTGTAGCGACATTTTCCCCATAAGCTTACTGTTGCCCTTAGCCTCATTAATGTTGCTCAGAAAGAAATTGGCTTTAGCTTTCCTTTTTTTGTGATCAATTGGTTTTATTATACTTTGAAAAAAAGCATTTATGCTTTAGGCTTTCCAAAATGTGTTGTCACTTTATTTTTCAATACTCTGTGAACAAATCAATCAACAGACTTAGAATATTTTCTGGACCAGATTGTAAGGATTTCTTCAAAGCAGTATTTCTTCCTCACCAAGTGCCACATTTAACCAGGCCAGGAATTTTTGTTTGTTTAATATGGCATCTGTTTAGTAAATGCACAAAATAATTTTTGAACTCTTTATTTCATAATTATTGCTGCACACCAGTTATTATCAGTTTCTTCCTGAACGCTCTTTGGAACGGGGTAAATAGTTGCATGTTTCCCCTCTGGGTATTCTGGTATCTGAATATCTGCATACTGAGTTTTCTTGAAACCAAAGTAAGATAATAGTCAGTTAAATCTGTGTCTGTTATATAACATTGGGATCTGTGAGCATGTACAGCTATTGGACATCACCAGCAAGAAGTTTCTAGTAGCCCAATGGGAGGGATGTGCCATCTTGGGTTAAGGTGAACATGGCTGGACAGGAGAATATTGGCACAGGTTTTTACAATTTTCTTCCTGAAACGCAGGTGTTTTCATTGATTGCATGAAGTGATGTACGCACATACTGTATGTGTATGTTTGAGCAGGATATCCATTCAGCATTTGGTGCTGCTGTCTTAGCCTTTGTAAGAAAGGCTAAGACAGCAGTACCTTCCTGACTCCGAATCCACTTTGATGCCGGTAATTAGGTGTAGTAATTAAAATAATTAATTGCAACTTGTTGTTACCGGGTTTGCTAATTTGTGTATTATTGATTTTATTCTCTTACATTTTTTAATTAAACTGCTAGATGAGTAATGTGCTTTACAGCCAAACAAAACAAACATAGTTTTACATTTCTTAATCTGAAGAGGTGAATCTCTGTCTATTCCTCCTCATTTTTCAGAAAATCAAAAAATCACCCATTCTATGTCTATGAGTTTTACTTAGATTGCACAATGTTTATTTTACTAAGCTGTAAGATGTTTTTATATTCATCCAACTCATTGTGGGAACAGTGTCGTGACCTATTTTCATGCATGTTTGACTAGCCTCCTTTAAAGCCTGTTACAAGGCTACCCACCAGAATAATGGCATTGGTGGTTGGTTCCCATTGGACATCCTTCAGACAGCCACATATTGACAGAGTACTAGAAGACACGAGAAGTTTGTATGCAGAGGGAGCTTTTGTAATTACAAGTAGGTAGAGTCATTGTAAACAAGCACAAATTCAGAGCCATTCATATGTCTAGTTTTTAGATTATAGCATATGAGAGAGGGAATATGCTTTAATATAGGTACCTTGCTCAGGGTCCATACATTATTGCATTGTTAGAAAATGGCTTGTTCTGTTTGACCTGACTGGCCTATGCCTGTTTCTCTCTCTCCTCTCCATAAACATCAAAGGGAATTAATTTGACAATTAAAGGATACTCTGAGACCCTCACAGATGAACAAATAAGTTGAGTATAGTGGTTATTACCATGGCCTGAAGGTTTTATCACCTTCCTGAAGAAGCAGCTGTACACAATCTATTCAGATAAGGAGGGCCCAGTTTGGCTATACAACATCACAGGATTACTATAATAAGTTGCAGTTAAAGTTGAAAAACTCCAATAAATAAATAAATAAATAAATAATCTGTGTCATTCAATAGAAAACATCAATTGAATGCCTTAAATCCTATGTAAGTTGTTGAGGTTTTCCAGTTTGGAATGAACATTTTCTAGACAAACCCAGATAAAAGCATATGACATTTAGCAGTCTTCTATTGCTTGTTCCCTTGAGCTATCTTTCAGAGAGGTAACCTGTTAAAAGGGGATAATTAACTGTAGACGCAGCTGGATTCAGCACTGCCACATCCAAGATAGTGACAAATCCTGCTTTCCATGCAAACACCCACGCACACGCATTCGTACAAAAATAGTTGAAACTACTTAAATAAAATATAAAATATGTAAATTGTCTGTTTAAGCAGCATTAGCTTTATTCTTTACTCTACAATCTTAATTATGAAGAAAACATCAAACTAACTTGAGAATTTTTCCAGATGCTTTGACATCCATCCATGCTGCTTGTCCTGTATACAAACAGAGTAACAATAATGAAAACTAGCTAGCAATTCCAAAAATTATTTACATGGAGAACACACAGTTTGCCCGTAATTACCCATAACTCTGCATAAACAAAACTGCCGCAGCTTGTGTCTTTGGCTTCCTGCCAAAGTTCAGCATTCATTTTGAAGAGAAGGAAGAAAAAGAAAAAAAAACTGAATAATGTATTTATGTCAGGTCAAATGGTCCTGAGAGTGAAATATAGTATTTCAGTCAGTTTCTCCTTTAAGTTCTGGCACACTTGTAAAATATAGATATTGTATTGATTTAGCAAACAAAAGAGGAACTCTCCAACTCTCAGTTGATCTACCTTAAGCTGAAACTGTTGATACTTGATAATGATAATGATGGATTGTATTTATATAACACTTTTCATAATCTCAAAGGAGTTTACAGTGAAGGGAGAAACTCACCTCAATCAGCATTAATGCGCAGCATCCACCAGGCTGATGCACGGCAGCCATTTTGCACCAGAACATTCACCACACAAAAGCTGATGTGGAAAAGGAGGGAATTCCAGAGCAAATTCAACTGGAAGGCCAGGTTGAGAAAGCAAGTTTGGGGGCCGTCTGGGTAGTATAGAGGGTGGGAAAGCCGGTGAGGGTATGAGTCCTGATCATTAGCAACTCCTACTGGTTGGTCGGGGCGCCTGTCCAGCAGGGAGGGGATCAGGGGGAGATAGCGTGAACCTCCGCATGCGTTACGCTCTCCCAGTGAAACTCCTCGCTGTCAGGTGAAAAGAAGCGGCTGGCGACTCCACATGTATCGGAGGAGGCATGTGGTGGTCTACACCCTCCCCAGACCAACAGAAGGATAGCGCAACGGCCAGGACCGTGATACACACAGGGAATTTGTATAACGACTAAACTGGGGAGAAACTGGGAGAAAAATGGCAAAAAAAAGAAAAGAAAAAAGAAAGCAAGTTTTGGAATTTTGCCAGGACAATTTTGCTGAGAAACTGCCTACTCTTTGCTCTTTACATACCAGAGCATCTTCAATGACCACAATGATTCAGTTCCTTGTTTTACCATTTCATCTGATAGACAGTGTCTCCTGCAGCACAGTTTCCCTGTCATTCCAATGGAAAGTGAAGACCACCCCTACTGGGCCACCAAAAACACTGCACCTGCATCACGCCCAGATCTGCTAGGCTTCAGTCATTACACAGAAGCTAGGCACATTGTTGTATGTCTGCAGGTCCCTCTCGTCCTCTATAGACCCCATCATGCATAGCCAGTTCTGGATGGCTCTACTAAAAACATGACAGTAACATTCACCTACTGGGCAGGGATGGTTAGAAACACTGCAAGATGTACCTTGCCAACAATATGAGATAATGCTATGATGAGAATGCATCCCTGGAAGCCTTGGATGCAACTTTTTTCCCCAAACAAGTAAAAATGTATCATTTAGTCATGGAAAAAAAAAAACATAATCAATTAAATGGCACACAACATCTTAAGGCTGTTTTGAATAACCATCCACAATTCAAGTTCTTTTTCAAATGCTGGAGTAGCACAACTGAATAAAATTCAGATACTGTTTTGACAATGCTTGTCACAAAAATAACAAAACAAAACCAAAAAAAAGTGTACAAATTTCAAAATTTGAAATCTTTATCCTTTAGTTACAGGAATTTTCAGTGCCTTAAAACTGTTAGCTGGGTGGGTTGCTACAAATAAAATGTGGCCGCATGTTTTATCTACCTACTAAGGAGCCCTTTGCAAACCTTTTATTTAAGTGGGGAACTGTGGGTAGGGAACAACTATTTTAATCAGAAGTAGGGGTTGCGGTCATTGATTCCATCATCCAGTATTTTATATCTAATTTAAAATATGATATAGAAATATGAAAACATTAGAAAGCCTCTAAATAACAACTTACAAGTTGGCTATCATCAGGAGTTTGAGCCTCCAAATTTGTGCAGATTGATATACATAATTTTAAATTTCCAACATCCTTGTCACCATGACTACTAGACTGGGACTTGGGTGAGTCAAGAATCATAGGCCAGTGTTCGAAATAAGGGAGAGCCACCCTCCCCCGATTGAAATCTCTGGCGCTGCATCTTCGAGATTACTGATCTAAATGCCTTCAGCAAGTAAGTGCTCAACTGCATAAATAGTTGATTTGTAAAATGTAAGCTGTGTCACCTACGATAAAGGTTCTTTCATTGGAAGTAAATGTAAGCAATAATGTCCTTTCACACTCTTGCACGGCAAACACCAAAAAAGTTTTGACTTTAAACAATATGGTGTCCATGCACACCAGTTACACGCAAGGAGCCAGATGTGTACATGTGGTACCAGCAGGGGTTCTGTATGATACAGCATGTACTGTACGAAATAACGACCAGGGAAGAACAAATTACAAAAGCAATAGTTATTTCTTTTAATATTTTTTTTAAATTTACACAACAGATTCATAATTTTACAAATGATTTTGTAGTAAAAATATATTTTTTTTTTTACAAAAAAGAGCTTGTTTAAATATCTTTTGTTTCGTTTATTTTCTTTCAAATGCATTCACATACGAGGAGTACCCAGCTGTACGGCAGACAATTCTAATTGTGAGTGAAAGTGTCCATGGGTGTTTGCATTTATTGCAGTCATTAACAGGAAAGCAATGCAACAAAAAAACAATGGAAAAACAGCTTTCAGGGTGAACTCAAAGAAATTGCATAACACAACTATATATTCAAACCTTTAATTCAGAAACAGAAATAAATAAATACACGGAAATGGAGGAAGTAGCAGCATTGGGTTTGGGAATTTTTTGGTAGATGTTAAAGAATTTAGACTACTTAAACACTGAGAAATTGGATAATAATTATAAATTTGCATGTGATCATATAGGCCCAATATGAAGGGTTTTCCACTTGTATAAAAAGTTCATTGATTCAGATAAATAAACAATGATTCACTGATCACACCATTTCGATGCATAACCAAATTTAAAGTCCACAACCATCAGTCTGAAATAATTTAAATACATATCCCAGTTCTGTTGTCTCTTACTGAATGAGATGCATCTGCTAAGGGTTAATGTACAAGGCACTGTAATGAATTATATGTTTTTGAATCTTCTACTAAACCCTTTCCTACTTCACCTATGAATGTTGGTGCAAACCTCATCTTTGATTCATTGAAAAAAATGAGAGATGGAATTTACTAAACTAAGTACGACTATATAGTGACTGAATCATGTATAATATATATATATATAATAATAATAATAATAATAATAATAATAATAATAAATACCACTTCCACAAGTACAGAAGAATGGTAAATAGGTACAACTTAGGCTATATGTGAATAATGAATGAACAAATACATCGACTTACAAACAAATGTGAACAATTAGTCTAGTGCAGTGATTTTAAAGGACAAACTAAATCAAAGCATCTCTGTCTTTAGACCCAACAGACAATGCTCAGCTGTAATAGGTGCCTGGTATAGTTTCCCTGTAAGCTGAATAAATAAATTATAAATAATGAAATGAGCAGTATGGACTGAATCAGTCACAGGTCACAAACACATTCAGTGTATTTCTGGTTGAGTAAATGTCAAGCTGTCATGACAAAACAATGATTATGTTAGCATATGGCATAAATAGAGACATCTCTGTAGTCCATGATAAGATGTACTAATATCTGAAAAAAACAGCCCTACAAAACACTGCTTTGCGACTCATGTACAGCATAATATAATAATTTTAGACATGAAAAATGCAGGGTAAAATACTGAGTCAGTCCATTAGAGCTGATGGGATAATTTACTCAAAGGCATGAGACAAAAATAGCAACTAACAAAGAAAACTATGGACAGCATATATGCAGCAATGGGAATTTAGGGTGCGACCATATTTCTTTATTCTATCTGTTCCATATTCAGGCATTCATAAGGGGTACCACAGTCTATCACCACTGTCTCATCTCTTTTTAAGAAAACTGAAGCAAGGAAGTGTATGAAACTAAGAGGCTTGTGAAGAGACTCACTGAAACAGGATTCTGCCATTTCTGTGAAGTGAAAGGCATATCTGAATCGGCGTTATCAACTCACGTCCACCCCAATGCTTTATATTTATATATATATATATATTTATGTTTTATATATAGCACAAAAATATAGGTGGTGAATGCTCCTCATATATATGCAAGTAGATTTACAGATAGGTTAAATTTAAAAAAGCACTCTCAGAGTGCATATAAGGTAAGGAAAGATAACTCCACTCGTAGTTGTGAAGATGGGTTTTCATCAGTCGATATCAATATCAGTTGATATAGGACTCCGATGTCTTTCCGATGCACATCGTTCATTGGTTCCTGAAAAGTGTGCTTTAAAATATACGTGGACGTGCATCTTCTGGACTCAGAAGCGTGACGACATTTATCTTGGCAAAGCATTAGAACAAAAAAGACGTCCACTTTGCCAACTTTGTTAAACCATTGTGCAGACAGTGTTGAGGTTGGGGTCAAATCGAACAGCTTTTCCTTCTATGGATTTTGCGTTGGTGTTGTACATGGGGTTTTCAAAGGCTGCCTGGCCGTTGTTGTTCTCATGCGGTGAACAGCCTGAATACTGCATCTTAGGTGTGGTCCTGCAAAGAATCCATACAGTTCACATTGGTGAAAGGAGGCCATTTTCACACTTGGAAACCAAAATAAACCCAATGATGATTTTGACATGTACTCTGAATGCCTGGGCAAGTGTGATGCTGCTTGGGAACAGTACAATCTACAATCTCAGGAATGTGAAGCGTATGCATATAAATATGCAAATGCCGTTTCTTATTATTTCTTGAACACCAAAAAATCCATAATAGATTACAAAATATTCTACCAAGAAGCTTCTTGCTGTAATTTTTGTAACTATATACAGTGAATATTGACAAAACAGCCAGGGTCACTTAAACCACAGACTGTGGTTGTTAGGCAGACCCAGCTTCCTTTATGAGTTTTAGAGGACTACAGACTACATGCACAGACATGCCCATATGACACTTGCTGTTGAATTCATATGCAGTTCCACCTCCTTGGGAGCGGGCTTATAATCATACAGCTCCAGATCTCTCAGGTTTCATATTAGGCCCAGTATTCATATTCTGAGTGCAGGTGGAGGTGCGTTATATTACTGTAGGTGCATATGGAGTGCCCTTGGAGTCCATACAATCATAGATTCCATACATGTTGAATTTGTTCCTCAGAATATGTTTGAAGATCACGTTTGCATGGAATTATGAAGAAATGGCAATTTTCCCATAAATAATAGCAGAGGCACTTGCCTAAATACGACTAAATCAATCGGTAAAAAGGCACCATAACACATAGCGAGAGATACGGAAGGAGCAGCACACATACCGCTGTTTATAGAGGTAAAACCCAAAGCCTGCAGATATCAGGGCGAGAAAAGGCACGAGGATTGCTATGGCAACAGAGGCACTGCTGGTACCAGAGGGAGTACTGGAGGAGTTATCGCTCTGTGACACGTTCAGACCTGGGAGGAAAAAGCACATGCTTCAATACATATACATCATTACAGCAAAGTGGAACATGCTAATTATCACTGTTAAGAGGGCTCTGGTCAAATCAATTGTAACACACGTTCGGAATTATAAGTGTAATCATATTGTCAATAGCATAATTTTCATCATCGTCATCACACCACAGTCATTACCCTCCATCAATCAATTTGAATTAATATAGTACCATTTGCAATTTGATTGTCAAAGAGCACTTCATCATTGCCGTTAGCTGAACTGTTGATTATAGTGAGGATTTGAAAAATAATTCTGTCTCTTTCTATGCCCGGCTTTTTATCAGACTAACATTGCTTTCTGTAAGTTTTCTAGCTTACCCAAAAGAGATTACTTCAGTTCTGCTCTGACGTCTATTACCCTGCTACAAAATCCAGAAGTGCTCCCTGCGTTGTTTCTTTGCAGGCAAGAATTCATGATTTTAGAGAGAAATTTATGCAAACTTGGTGCATGGGGTTAAGCTAAGCAGTGACACAGTGGATCACAGACCGATTTTGGATAATCATGATATTTTTAAATAATGATCAGAGGTACCTATTCTCTGCAGTCCGAACTGGCCGTAGTCTTTACCCTGTATGAAGCCTTGGAACACATAGGTGGCACCATCGGGTTCTGCTGAAACCTGGATCAAAAGGAGATACAGAGTTAATCCAGCTAGCCCCGACCGCACGTGTCAAGACTGCAGGCCTCTGATATAAAAAAGCAATGGATAAGACGGGCTACCATTACAGACTGATATCAGATACCATCAGTGTTGCACAAAACATTCTCGGGTAGACTTTCACTCCAAAGAATATGGAATTCTCAGAAACAGCAAAAAAACAAAAATAATAAATAAATAAATAAATAAATAAATAAATTAGCCTATTATGTCCCCTTAAAAACAACATTATGGTTGATTATTTAATACATTGAATTACCAGCTTTAAAAGCAGATCATAGTGCATTTCAAAATTTTTCTGCATATATTTTTTAATTTTATGTTAATATGGTGACATTCAAAAGCACAGTAAAATCACTATTAACAGTACATTATTATAATTTTTATACAGTTATTTCAGATAATTGCAATCATCATAAAGTCTGCAATATAAGCCACATTTAATTGCACAATGCTTTTCTCTCTCATTTCAGTATACTTTCCACCTGCATAAGACTGGCCATGACAATTTAGAAGTAACACCATAACAACGTTTATAAATTCCTTTTATAATCACTGTTCACAGTAATGGCATACAATTCAGGGAAAATGATCATTTTGGTCAGTGGTTCAGTTCTGGCCTATTTAATAGCAGTACACACTTTTTCTTTAACAACGGTATGTGCATGAATTTCATCACAGTAAGCATCATGATTGACTTTCATGAATGCACCACCCTCCTAAAAAAGGCATTTCTGCACATAGCTTAAATCGCGCAGAGCAGAAAACATTACATCGGTCAGCGGGGGACGGCGCCATCCCGCAGGTTACCGTGTACTTACAAAACCGTCCATGGACCAGGTCTGGTCTTTAATCCTGCTCAGCACCACGTGAGATGCTGCTGTCGCGTGGTACACAAAGAGCATTAGCCTCGCCTCCTGGCTTTTATAAACTCCTGCATTTCAGGGGAGAGGAACAGCACAATAAAGAAGTTATCAGCATGCAGCACAAAGACTTCCATGTCCTCTCCTGAATTTGATGGGGTCTGTCACCTATTACGGCTGTAAATTCACTGGTGCCTTTTTGAATGGGGAAAAAAAGAGATGGAATTTGAATTATTTTTGAACTGGACCACTTTTCTATATATAGCTGCGTTCTGAAGCAGAGCATTAAAAATGAGATTATTTAAAAATTTTTGAAATTGGCAGCAGTATTGTGCTCTTGTGCCACTGCTACACTTATTTGTTTCCATACTACAAGACACACAGTGTACTACAGGAAAACTAGCACCAATCAGAAGAGGTACGCATCTCTCACTGATGAAAACTGGTAATCTATAAGCACCCAGTAAGTATTGAGGTTTGTGGTAACCCCAGTTGAGCCAAAAGCCACTCTTTTCTGGTAAGATGAAATCAATTATGTTTTGCTAAAGCAGACTCCCAGTCAAAGCCAGCTAATGACAAAACCCTGGCTTTTATAATGAAGATGCTTGCTACATGCATGATTTAATATGATTACTCCTATAGGCTGCATGTCTACTCTCAAGGAAAGATTAATGATCTAGCCTAAAGTCCTGCATCAGCTCAGAGGACGTATTGATGGGGAACAGCGTATGAGTACAATTATGTTTTCACGCACTGATGAAATGATATGCTGTATTACATTACTTTATGCACTTTAATTATGTGGGGCTTTAATTACAGATTTTTCCTCTGTTTCTTTTTAAATAAGATTGTGTGAATTCTGTTCTTACATCATTACTGTGAAACAGTCCTGTGACACTATGTTTGTTTTCAGGTACTTACTCACCTTGCTAAAGGAACAAGAAAAATAACTAAATCACAAATTAGCACACATAAAAGGTCTGCCAAGGATCTGCCATCACAGCCTGCACATGCTTCACAGTAGTAAAACCAAGGTCTGTTCTGCAGACCTACTGGGCCATTCTCACAAAGCCACATTATTTTAAAAGCTTTCACATTTACCCCCCTAAAAATACTCTGCTGTTTCTTGCGCACTGAAACACTAGATTGATTCAAACGCAGGTTCCCTTTTCAGCAGGAAATGGAAAGCTGGACTCTTCCTTCATATTCATAGTAATTATATACGCTCACTTTTGCATGAAACATTTCTGCCAATCTGATGGCCAGATATCCAGAATTACGTACCAGATGGCATACAATGAGGCAGAGCTGGCAATTACCAAGAATGTGCAAATGGAAAGAGGAGGAATTCTTTGAGAACCCTGAAAAAGTGTTATACAAATGCATTTCTCATTTTAACTTTGCAGGTAAACAGAAGGCTGCGATAATCTCTACCCATATTTAACTGACATTAAAACTGGATTCCATTTCAAGCAACATTTTTAAACCATTGCTACTTTCCCCCCTCGCTCAACATTTCCTGTCAATTTCAGTTGAATCATCGCACTCACAACACTGTATAAGGCGACAGAATCCCTAGCAGCTAGACCACACCTAAATGCTGTTCTGTTGTAAGCACAACTGTTCCGGAAAATAAAACTGCTGTGTCTGAGGGTGGCTGAAGGCGGTGACTGACCCTTACCTGACAGCAGCAGCTCCATATGACTGTTCGTCAGTGTAACGTTGACCCTCCCCGTGGTCATATTAAAGCTTGTGACAGTCAATGTCATTGGGTGCTTCCGGCCTCTGTATTCATATGAGCCTTTCCAGATGTAGTCAGGAGTGAAGACATCATCAGGCACTGCAATAGGGAACATGGCAACTTACAGTGAAAAGGGCCCTGTTACTGTACATCCTCAAATAATAATGGCCACGCTTGCAGACTGTTTAATGGTTTAAATAATTAAATATTTATGTCATTTAAAAAATGTGTAACCACTGCAGACTTTGTTTAAAGGTTTAAATAATTGAATATTCCTGTAATTTAAAAAATTGCAATGTGACCATAGAGGTGATATAATAGAAAGGATACCAACTTGAGTCTCTGTGAAAATGACACATTTACTGATAATGCAAAACAATAAAGAACAAGGGAACAAGAGGAGGAATTAACACTTAATTAAGAGTCATGTTGCTTACCAGTTATTTTGGGACTTGGTGTTCCTGGTACAGGTTTAATTGTTTTCTCAGACAATTTTGAGCCAGCTAAAGTAAAAGAGTAAAAAAAAAACCATCCTTAGCATATTCCTTCTCAGTATGTACTCTCTCACTATATCGACTCCTGAAAGTGAACTTCATTTCTCACAAGGCTGAAGATGCATACCTTCCAGGCTGTTGCTAAAACTGGGACTGGCGCTCTACAATTGACACGCATAGTGACAGAACAGCAGTGAACAGAAGAGATCAAAAAGCTTAAAACGGAGAGTGATGCAATGTTGCTACATGCTGCCAAACCTGGAATTCATATGCTAGCAAGAATACAATTATCAATGAAGAGATTTGTCAAAGCCTAATGTCAACCATGAAACGAAAGCAATGATAATAATTGTTGCATTTGTGATTCTGTTAATACTGATGGTTTAATAAAGCAAGCATTTCTTAAAAATTAATAGGTGAAGAGAGATACAATTAGAATGCAGAAAAACGAACATTATGGAACATACTCAGCAAACTATCATGCCTGATGGTTAGTTGTTGCCTTAAATCATTTGTGTAAAATCACAAACTAAATTCAAGTGGCTTTTGCAGTTACACAACTGTATTGTTAATTATTATTCAAAAATACTTTTAATAAGCTTTGCCAGTTATTTTAGGTTTTGCATGACATTATTAATCTTAAGTCATAATAGTTTGTTTAGTGTAAAATGCACATAGAATGCGGCCTGATCTATACATGCTTTACTCTGCTCACCAACTCTATGCACAAGGACAGTTACACGGATAATGGGATTTACTCAAGAAGGACATGTTCCTGGATCAACAGCCACTGTTGTTCCTGGAACAACACTCCTATTGACCAATCATTTCCCTCTGATGTCATCAGTGCTGTGCCGAACAACCCCAAACCCCTGAGCCATTTCAAAATTCCGTCCAAATTGCCCCAGTTTCCAGAGAGATAAGCACATTTTGTGCACCATAGCTCTGCATTTCTGTTTGCAAAATTTTACAAAATCACAGATTTGTTGAAAATATTAGTGGCACCTTATTTCCATCATTTGTACTGTATATATGAGCACTATTAGTGGCTTGCATTTGTAGCTGAGGAAGTGCAGTGACTAACTGAGCTAAGATTACTAGCTAGTTGCTAAGTAACACCTTACAGTTCTCAAATAAGCAATGACGAATCGTAACAAAAACATGATAGGCTAATAAACTTGCATGTACTTATTAATGAAATAATTAATTACAGTACTAAATAATATTTAGATTAATTATTTGGTAACATTTTAGTCACTAGAAAATATTGCCCATATTCAGGATTGAATTCAGGAGTGTTTATCGGGATATACTGTATGTGCTAAGGTTGATCCAGGATCATCATCGGATCATCTATGCTGAAATAGATTTGCAAATGTTGATCCTTGATATATTTCTCAATGTTTATCGAGGATGATCATCACTGTGTTGATCCTGGACATATTTGCAAGTGTTTATCCAGGACGATCATCACCATGGTAATCCTGAATAGATTTTCTAATTCTGGATATTTGCCGACGTTGATCTAGGATGATCCGCACCATGTTGATCTCATATACTGGCAAATTATTATCTGGGGTGATCATGACAGTGTTGTTTCTACATTTTCAAATGTTGATCCTGGACAGACTTGCTAATGTTGATACAGGATTTTCATTACCATTTTCATGGATAACAATACATTTAAAAAACAAAGAAAACCAATCCACATTTTGAAAACATTATTTTCTCTAAAACAACTGAAGGTGGCCCTTATATTACTTATTGTGAATAATTTGGAATTAAAAAACAAACATGGCAGAAAAGCAGGGCCATCTGGAGAATTTTGAAATGGCTCAGGGGGAGGCTGTTCAGCACAGACTGATGACATCAGAGAACAATTATTGGTTAACTGGAATGTTGTTCCAGGAAAAATAGTGTTGAACCGGGAGCATATCCCACTTGCCTAAATCACATTGTGCCAGTATACACATCTGTGTTACACCACACTTCTACCAGTTAGGGTGCACTCGGCTGCACGAGTTCTGTTGGTTAGTCATAGCGGGGAATTAGATCTAGACTTGTAGCCAGAGGGTTACAAGCTTTCATGTCTGGTGGGAAAGGCCTTGTGCTCCTCACCACGGCTTTTAACCTGAGCTAACTGCTTTAGCACATATCCAGCTGTATAAGGAGATGACATATAAAATCCTACTTCCAACAATCCAAATCCAATTCAACTGTATGTTTCCCTGGATAAGGATTACAAGCAGACAAAGTAATAACCTATGACAGGTGCTGCAGTTATCTTTTAAGAACACAAGGCCCTGTATCCACACTGACGGACCAGAACACATTAAGCACAGCGTGTTTCAGCAGCTCACCTCGGCACACTGGCATTTTCCCCGTCCACATCCCGTCGGACCTGCACACCCGATGCTCAGATCCCCCAGAAAGGAAGAAGCCATTCTGGCAGCTGTAGACAAGGGTGTACCCAAAGCCAGGCAGGTCCATTCCCACTACGTTCACATGAGAGGGGCTGTCTGGCTGCTTGCAGGAATGGGCTGAAGGGAGGGAACACAGGCTCTTATGAAACCAACACAAAGTCATTCTTTCTCCATTAAACCCCATTACAGGCAGGTTGGTCAGCACAGGCCTGCTGGTTTGCTTGTTCCATATCTTCAATGAAAGGCGCAGCTGTCTGGAATAATGCCTTAAATCGCCTGAAATCCAGCAACCAGGAGCTGGACCGGCCTCCTTCAAAATGGACAAACTTCAGAAACTTCTGTCAGTTGACAGAAAATATGCTTCTAACACTGTATCATTGAGATTTGACAGACATAAGGTGGAAAGGCAGAATAATGCTTCCAAGTGATGTACTGAATTTCTCATTTTCTGTTTGTGTGCGGTGCACATCAGATGTCTGGAAACATATCACACAAAGAACATCTGAAGGTCAACAGCTGCCCCAAGGAGGATGTAGGCACTTCACTGTATGCTCTATTCTCACATGTGTGGCTCATTCACAATGGACTGGATGAATTAAATCTAAAGAAAATAGAAAATGTGATTATTACTGTCACACCTTCAGAACATTGACTATTCATGTAAAATTACATGTCCTTGTGAGCTACCTTTGCTTTACATTCTGATGATACGAAATATCAGTGCCAGCTAATTATTAACAAGTGAATCATGTAACAGGTTTTCAATATTTTGAACAAGAAATGCATGTGTTTAAAAAAAAAAAGCATTATTACAACTTACAAAAATAAAGCACAAATATATACAATGAATAAGAATGGCAAAAAGTTAACAATTATTGTATTTTTTAAACACAACAATTGAACTTCTGCATAAAACATATAGCTTAGTATATAATATACAGTAACACAGAAACCTATCAGCCTTTATAAAATTATTAGTCCATGCCCACTTTTATACTAAGTTATACAAACCAGATATTTTTTGTGGTATTTTTAAAATAATATTTTATGATTGCTGTGCATATTGACAGACTGAGCATCAACAGTAAAAATAAAAAGGATGATAAATGAACTCATGATGCATCATCTTAACTGTAGTATCATGCCAAAAAAGCGTTTCTCCAAGAAAATGTTGTCATTTCCATAGCCAGCACTAGAGACAAGCTTGGCATGTAGTGGGATGAACTGGCATCCATAATTTTCCACTGGGGCCATTTCCGAAGTCTAAGAAATAAAAAAAACCGAATGCCCTTTTCATCGTGTTGATGCTGACAAACCGTGCACTCTGCACTAGGCCTTGTTCTACGCATCCGAGCGGTAGCGAGAAAATGTCATTTTAGGAAGTTAGGCATTACTGTCAAACTTGCTTAAGTGACAGCTTAATTTTTATACCTGAAAAAATTGTCATTTTAGGCTTTTTGATAACCCTCTGAAGAGGTGGTTACTGGGAGAAAAGCATTCCTCTGTCATTCCCAAAAATAAAAAAATAAATACTGAGGTCTGTGCTATAAATCAACGTATTTTTTAGGTCTTTGGAAGATTCTCTAGACATAGAAATCCACGGAAATCCATGTATGAGCTCCAATACCATGCATAGTTACATCTGGATGAGTGATGTGAGTGCCCTTATAAAATTATCCATCATTATCCATCATCATTATTATCCATATAATTGTCCTTTTCATTTATATTTTCTTTTTTTAATCAAGGAATGACGTTTTTTTTTTGTTTAATGTCAAATCAAACTCACTGACTTTATCATTGCTGATCATACTTTATTATATTTATGTACTATTTTTGTCAGTAGCAATAATGACGATGGAAATGAAGGACAGAAGAACAATTTTCAGACAGCTGAAAGCACAGAAGTACAAAAAAAAACATACACTTGAGTATGTCAAGCATACTGGGCTCTTCACAATGGGATGCCCAGATTCGGCCTGACCTTTGCTGCACGGAGGTTTCACAAGAAAACACGTACATAATGTGCTGACCTTCTCCTCAAAAAAGTGTTTTCCCCAGATTTTAGCCATAGTTGTACAAAAAGTTCCATTTAGCTCATTATACCATCAAGGAGGTAAAGAAGAATACATTTATAGGATCTGTAGAATACTTAACAGTCTAAGGCTTAAAGTATCAAAATGTGATTTTGGTGATTCAAACAATTATACACACAGCACGACACAATTATAATTGGATGAATAAATTCCAATCTGTCTTCCGAAATCAAGAGGCAGCTGTTAATGCATCATGTCAGCAAAGTTTCTCCTGATGCATTTTTCATGACTTCTTACTTTGAATGCCACAATGACAGGGAGAGTGTGTATAATCTCCATATTCCAAAAATACAGGAATGCAAGGTGACACAGGGACAAGCCATCTTAAAAGTTTTTGTTTCCCAGAACAATCCCTTTACGTTGGCAAACATTCTCAAATTTGTCCGATTATCTGGATATCAGTGCACATAATTTTTAAGACAAATAAAGCACTGGAGGAACATTCTTATTCCATTTAAGTTTATCCAGTTTGGATGGGCATTTGTGTTAACTTTACCAAAGAATGTATATAGTGCCATGTAGAGATCCTCCTTATCGAAGTAAGCAACAGGAACTGGGGCAAATGATCACAACAGCCAAAAACCTGGAAAATGAGAGTTATTGTGTAGCTGTTGAACATGACTGCCTACATGCTATCAGTGCTAAGCAATGCAAAAACCTCAGATGCTCCAACTTTAACTAGCAAGTTAACAACACTGTGTGCTAACTGTTCATTAGCATTCAGTTACATTATGGTTATGGGACAATCACATCTTTTTGATGAGAAGGTTTTTGATGATACATCCAGTATATGTTATTTTCATGGTCTATAGTATGTCTGGCATCATTTAAAAAGAAAAATGTTTGTGTGTGTGTACCTGTATGAAATAAAGCAAAAAGCTAGGAGTAAGGATATAGTGATTTTCAGTGTATGACCCTTGTTTGACAACCTATTTTGGTATTGTGACCTTTTGCCTGTGTGGATATCCAGCAGTATGCTTGCAGGCAGACCACTCTTTTACACTGCCTGCGTTGTCTGTAACAGCTATATTTTCAAGACCCTCTGTGTGTCTTAGTTAGACTCTATGAAAGAGCTGGAATTTTTTCTCTTCTGTTCGTTTTCAAATTCAAGGCCTGGTGAACTCGCTGAGGGAAACACATTCACTGTTGTTCAGCGCATATATTGTGCATGTTTCCTCCCCCCCCAGGGGCCTGGCTCTCACTGGGCTACAGCATGTATAACTAAAAAACCGTAGTCCTCTTCTCACCACCATAGCCTCTTTGACTTGCCGACAGCGTACTGTATGGCTGCAAGCGTTAAGTGAGAGAGCCTACAGTAAATCACCCTGTGTGGTACCTTCCCACTGTAAGCCCTACCAATGAGCTTTGGCTTGACTGGTAAGTGTGAGAGTAGCCCATGGGTTCTGAGGACAGAAGGCAATTTTTGACAAAAGTCAAATCTTCTTATTTATAATTCTGTACATAGGGTGGTCTGTGTTTATTTATTGATTTATTATTATTATTACATCACAAGCCTCATGTATTATTGATATACATATATACGAAAAAGAGAGAGGCTAGAAAGAAAAAGGAGAGATAGACAGCGAGCACTTTAGCTGAGGATTCACATCAGTGAAATATGGCCAACAAAATATTTTTATAATTATTTCATGATAAATATTGTTAAATTTAGAAATATGTGGTAGAAAGTGTTTGTTATTTTTGTCTGGGCATGCAGCCACTCTTCATTTGGAAGCCGGAGAGCCCTGTGGCAGAACGCTCTCCTTTCTATGCAGAGCACGGCACATCTGGGGAAATCATGCGCCATTATGGAAATCATTTTTAAAATCAAGTTTTCTTTGAGTTTTTCCTCACGACATTAATTTAGGAGCCACTTATTGCACCTGCCGGGCAGGCATTGTGAAATGAGCGCTCTCCGCTGCCACAGGTGCAACAATACACAGCCTCATATCGCCGAATTGAACAGTGCTCTGTGTGAGCCACGTCGGGTGTGATTACATGTACATTTATCAGTTCGGAGGCATGGCTATTCTGAAGGCTTTCACAGCCGCAGAGAGCGCAGCAGCAGACACTGGGCGTGGTGTTCTGCAGGATTACTGATTGCAGAAACTCGGAAAAGGTCTCGGGGCACACTCGTGCAGTAAGGCCGGGGGCACAGGAAATGCAAAAACAATGAAACACACCGAGAGGTTAATAACAAAGTTACTCCGGAGAGTGCTGCGAACTCACGGATGCATTCAGGCTGGGAACCGCTCCAGGTGAAGTCGGGCTGACACAGTCGGGTGGTTGAGCCCTGTAGAAGGTAAGAGGGCTGGCACTGGAAATGTATCACACTGCCCACCTGCGATGGAGGGACAAATGCATTACTAACCACACCCAATTACGCTTGATTTATTTAACCTTTAATTCACATTGAGACTGCAAGAGTGAGCTGAAAAGGTACGCTGTCGACCATGCATATTCAAAGGAACAGGTACTAGCATTATAAGACCTGGCACACACAGCAATACCTGTTCTTCTTCATCACAAAAGAACAGAAATTCTTCTTGGAATATACATTCATAGAGGGTCTATGAAGCTTTTACCTCACATTAATTTCCGCAACAAAATAACTTTATAAATCTTACAAAAGCACTTGCTCAGGAGATTTTGTTAGATGGCTGACCGTAAGTCAAGGCACATCATGACTCATACCTGAGAGTAATATTTAATATATCATACGTTATGTCATCTTTCATAAAGCACTGAATTTACTTTCCAGTAATTTAGATTTTCATGACATGTCAATACGGATGGTTTAATGCAGTATATTCTCAGGACAATATGTGACAATATTTTTCTGTCCCCCTCTTGTGAAGTCGCCTGTGCATCACAGACCTGAGTGCTGGTGAAACAGATACCTCTGTGCTTAACAATGCTTTCTGGCTTAATTATTGTGAGCCAGAAAGCATTATTAAACATGCAGTCTATGAATGCATCATTATTACAGTGGTCATTATGATAAATACTGGAGACATGGGTTATCTAAATGACAAGATGATAATATCTTCCTCACTTCATTAGAACGTCATTATAATTTGGTGAATACATTCCTGTTCTGTTCAGTGCAGGGCTAGACAAATGATTTATGACAGCAGTATGTTATATTTCAGTGTTTCTGTGAAACTTGGTCATTATGTATGGTTTGAGGTTTTACTGGAAACAAGCTTTGCAAAGTGGCTGACAAAATTATTACTGTGAGTACAACTTCCCGACGATCTGGAAAAACCTTGTTCAAAGTTATGCATGTGGCAAATCTGTTATTATCTCTCCTCAGAAAATCAAATTAAAACTGTGCCAAAGGCTGCTCTCTTGTTTCCAGGAGAGGTTTGTGTGTGAACATAAGGACATAAATGATCATGTTCGTGTGGATCATGATAAAAGCGCTGTTTTTCTTCCCATCGAGCAGATGCACTGGGAGATGGCAGTGTGTATCTGCAGGTCCTGCTGTGATGGAAGCTCGTGCACAGGCAGCCCCAGTGAGACTCCATAAGGACACGGCCAAGGAAGCAGACAAACAAATGCCTGTCTGCCGCTCTCCTTCCCCGAGTCCTTATCTACTGTCAGTTGGCAACGCTCACTTGCTGTCGATGTGCTGATTTTCAGGCAAAAAAATAGTTATCTTGCTGTTTAGAACCTAATGAAGAACAGCCTTTCCTCCGGCCGGCTTTTCTAGAAGAGTAAAGTGTGTGAATGTGGTATATGTATGATGTATGGCACATACATGCATGCTAGGAGCGTGGACTTGTTGACTGTATGACTGATAATAAGGGTGATAATAAGAACCTCTCTTTTAACATTGGTAGGTGACATTTCTTTGGTTATTATCATCAACATACAGTACATAACATAAGTGTACATATAAAATCTAGGATAAATAATCCCTCTGTAATGTCACGTGAAAAGTTAAATGCAATTAATCACAAATGGTACAATTATCCAAAAGACAAAAAGCTGGAAAACATATTTTAATGACAGTATAATATTAATATCTGGACTAGCCATGAATCATGAACAATATTGTGCAAAACTGCATCAACATATCTACAGGTTCCTAACTGATCAAAGTTATAAAGTAGAAAATTACCTCATCACAAATCAGAAATAGCTAATCCCCCCATGTTTTTTATCTTTACAAATGTTGCAACAGAAGTATATTGCATTCATTTACAGAGCCCCAACCACAAATTTGCCCAGGGAGCCATTGCTTCCTAAACCAAAATACACTTTTTGGGTACCAAAATGCCAAATGAGGAATAAAAGAAAACTATTATAAACGAAACCCACAACTCTCTACCTTCCCCCTTTCTACATGTAAGGCTGTTTGCTTTCTGCTTCGTCTTTCTCACTAGCCTTCAGGTTGTGAAAGTGAATATACTAGCCTTGCCTGTCTTTATGTCACTTTAAACTGAACATCCACAAAAAATAATTGGGGATGGTATTAACATGTCATGTCTTTCACCCGTTATTCAGATTCAGAACCAACCCTACTTATCAATTCACTACAACACCTACAGAATGTGCCTACAGTATGCAATTATGTTATATCTCCCAGATAACCACTGTACCACAGTCCTTTATTACTGAAATGTAATTTGCATTTTTATAAAGCAAGCTTTGATAGCTGGAAGTGAAAAATGAAAACAAACCATGGACACCATGTGTATTCACTGGATTGTTCATGTTTTGACCATCATTATCAGACGTCCACATTATTTAAGAAACAGAGAGGTGGAAAAGTACTGGTACTAGTAAAAGTACTAGTTTGGCTCTGTCCTCCAACACATTGGATTTGAAATAAAATAATGCATATGAGATTAAAGTGCTGACTGTCAGCTTTAATTTTGAGGGTATTTACATCAATATCCGGGTAATCCATGTAGGAAGTACAACCCTTTTTTACACAGTCCTTTCATTTTAGGGGAGCAAAAGTAAAGGGACAACAGGCTGCTCAACTGTTTCTTGCCAATTTGAGTGTCTTTGCATCATTAATTCATGCACAAAAAAGATAACAAAAGGACTAGAGTTTCTAGGTGTGAAATTTGAATTTAGTCTGTTGCTGTTATCTTTCAACATGAAGACCAAATTAATGCCAGTAAAGCAGGCCATACGAAAAATCCATATAAATCGATCAGAGACATAGCCAAAACATTTGTCGGGTCCAAATGAACTGTTTGATACGTTGCTAGAAAGCAAGAACGCACTGATCAACTCAGAAGCTGCAAACAACTTGGTAGATCATGGAAGACCACTAATGTGGATGACTGAAGAATACTTTAAATTGTAAGGAAAACCCCCTTTTCAACAGTTGAACAGATCAGGAACACTCTCCAGGATGGAGGCACAGGTGTGCGAAAGACTACCATAAAGAGAAGACTACATTAGCATAACCTCAGGGGGTTTTCTGCAAGATGCACACAGAATATATTGCAAAGAATAAGCTATTTTGAGTTCCTGTCTCCACTAATGATCAACGCAAATATTTTTGGCCAAATTTGCAGCCAGTTACATTGCAATATGGAGCTCTAATTTAACTTTCTATGGTAAAGGTACATACTGTGTAATATTATTTCAATGGCAATACTATATCTCTGTGTTGATGCCCCTCTAGCATAATCAATAGTTTTTGTTTTATTACTGACTGCAAAATATTCTGGTACATTGTGACAAGGTTACCCTTGCATTAAAACCACATTTTCCTGGCAGATTGAAAACCTTTTTTAAAATACCACTGTGGGATAGTAATCACATCCTTAAGGACTTGATCCCCTTTACACTCAGTCAGCTCAAATTTTAAGAAAATGCCAAAGGGGCGAAAACATAGCTGACTGTCATAGCAAGCCATCTGCACTGCTCCAAATATATACAAATATTTAGCTTGTTTACAGGACTTAAGCATCCCTGAAGCTTTTTTCTAAGAATAAAAGACAGCTTGGACCCTGCGATGCACAGTAAGAGGTGCTTAAGCCTGCGAACTAGGAAAAGTGTTTCCATTTACACAGTGATGGGAGAATGGGGCTATGCACCCCAGAATCTGTGTGATCTACCATATGCTGTCAATCTCAAACACAGCACAGGGATTGCTCTGAAAAAGCAGAGATGACACAACACTACGATGTGTTCCAATCGGCGAATCAGTGATAGAGTAATAGTAAGTTCTATTTTGTAAGAGTCAGTAGAATTTTAAGCATTCTCACATGTTTTGTTTCATAACAGCACAAGAACCAAACTCCACAGTGAGAACTTGATTTAAGCAGTCAGATTTAAGTATGTGGATGATTATGCTAATAATGCAAAACACTCAAATCTGAGTCTCCATGAGAACTGAGAACGAGGATCAAATTGCATATGTAAACAGGACAAATTATAATTTATATATTTAAACCATAAGCTGTTTAAGATTCAAAGACTGTTAAAGGATATTACATTCAGAAACATACAACCAGGCAGTTTCAAGAACACTGGAGAAAAAAAAAACCCTTAAACGACCTTGAGGTTCTCGTATTCACAATTAACCAGTTTCAAGGTCTTCAAGGACATGTGGAAACACTGTATTGCACTTTATTTTTATGTTATATAATAATAATTATGCTATTTTTTACTTACACCTTTTTACTTTTCTAATTTCCGTGTTTTAGTTTTCATTTTATTTTTCATTATGTGGAAAGGGTGTGATTTCTTAGAATTGTCAATATTACAAGAATGGCAAGTTACAACTGAATTTTCACAACTATGTTTCACAGAAATTAAACAAGCCATGTTTCAAAGCAGAGCACTCAGCATTTTCCTACATTCATTAAAATAACTTGGTACTGTTTTTTCATCTTGCCAAGAGCGTGCAGTCTTTATGTGTGTGAACACAAGTTTTAATATTGGCCAAACTAGTAATACAGAAGCCAGCTAGTGGGCGGGCTTAGCAGCAAAGTGTCTGATAACATGGTACTATAGGATTTTCAGTTGCCAAAAGCCTTCTGCTTTTTATTCACAGACTAGTTGTATAACTACTTTGGTAGTGAGTGTCTATTCATGCAAGCTCTTGCATTACCAGTTTTTTTTATCCAGGCTTTGTGGTGTATTTGCTAGCTAGTTAGCTACTTAGTACTTACTAACTTAGTTACACGTTCTATGTTTGTTTTCCCAGGACATTACAGTCAAGACTGTGCTGGCTGCCAGACTCATTGAATCATTGAGAATGCATTTGCAATTTGTGCACAAAATGTTAAAAGAGCTCTGCATTTTACAGACTAAATTCAAATATGATTTAACATTTTGTGAATGAAATAAGCACTTTTTATGTCGTGCACAAAATGCAGTAAGTTGTTTCTTTATTTTGCTACATGAAAAACATCTTGTGGCACAAAATGCATGAAATTTAAAATACATTTGGCACCCAATACTGTTTAAGTTTTCTAGCTGTTTTAAGTTATACAATGCAATGCTATTTTCAAGGTCACAAGTCATACTCTATAAATGTACTGTTTACTTGATGCCTGCTGAGATTTTTTTTTTTTTTGCTGTATCAGCAATACTCTATTTGTCAGGAACCTATCTTGGTTTAACTCACAGGGAAAATGGGGATAATTTAGTTATTTCAGTCTCTCCTCTGGGTTCAAATAGAACTGCATGGAAATAAATCACTCTGATAGGCCATTTAAATGGTTCAAAATGAAACCAGTTTTGGTGAAGTAATGTTTACATAAGGAATTAATGGGCTCAATTCATTTTTAGAGGCATTTTTTTTGCATTTTGTTTTCATACTGTCAGTTCAGGAAAGTGTAGACATCCCCTGTTCTCTTCCAAAATTTCATATGGAGGAGATGTTGATACAATTGTGGATTAGGCCGGGGGGGTTAATACAGTTCTGCTATATTATCATAGATGCAGCACGTCCCCCCCCGCCCCGTTTGCCCCCTCCCCAGACAGTCGACGCCTCTCTCCAGACGGATGGCACCCTTGGCAATCACATATGCTGGCTAGAACCAGCCATGGACTGGGCTTATGAAAAAGTTTGATGACCAATTTGTACAAGCCTCTGCCTGAAATTGAGAAATGAGGTGCATCAGTTACACCTGATTTATGACTGTAATGTTTCTTTTTATGCCTTTGTTTCCATTCTCACGTCAAGGTTCTCAAGGCGGGAAATAAAGCATCTATATAAAAAGTGATTCCTATTCTCATCACATCATTGTTGTCGTTGTGTGAACATTGATTATTAATGCTAGCCGACAGTCTCAAATCCCACACATAACACTGGTAATGGGGTGGACTGTTTAAAAAAAAAAAAAAAAATTCCTTATCCTTTCTTTTAGGCCATAGTCTCTAGCACATTTAAAAATAGCATACAGAACAGAACAGAGCTGAAAGCTATTCCACATCACTCACCTTGAAGCCCGAGGTTCTGTTCAGAGAGCCATGCCGAGGTGTTCCAGGGTTCTCACATGTAGTGCGGGTTGGTTCTAGGGAAGAAGAGAACGGAACTCAGGTCTGATATTGACAAATTTCTACAATTTACAATATACAGTAAATGTCTTCAAGACTTTAGAGGTCATGCCCAGTGAAATGTCTGAACGCTCAAACCCTCTGTTGGCCTGCATGTTGATGATATAAATGCATTCAGTCTGTTTTTGCCTCCCATACACAATTTCTGTTTTCACAGTGGGTACCTAATGGAGAGATTTGATTTCAGTTGGCCTTCATTTTCCCAATAATCCTAACAATACGGACTTTGTTCCTCAGACATTCTGACTGCTTGGGTGATCTATCAACATAAGCTCCGGGGCACTTTCATCAACTGGAATTAAATCACAAGTATTCTGCAAGACAGAAGACAGTGGCTAATCAACACTTCTCTGAATATACTGCAGAATTTGAGATGCAATGAAAAAAGACAGAGGAAACATTGGAGCAAGTGAACAGATAACAAAAGCACTTAGTAAAGCACTTTATCCAACTGGTGTCACTTAAATTGATTTATAAAACTTCTGTAAATCATGGCTGTCCTCTAGCATCCAAGAGAGTCCACCTCACAAGAGCATAGCTTTTACACTAAGGAGTGCGTTAAACAGAATGTACTTAAATACAAAGCATGTATACAACTCCCCTGGAGCAGAGGGTGGGGGTGACACAGAATAGGAAACATCCTTGTCAGCATTTTTGACTGTTGCAGTTCTACCTCAAAAACATTGTAAGCTTATACTTGCAAAGAAACACTTTTGAAGTTTCATTCAGTTTTATCCTGTCACAGCTATGACACCTGACTAATGTCATAGAATTTCAAAAGCCTTCTAGAGATTAAACCTTTTTCCCAGCAGTTTACCTAAGAGATATGTCTAATTTGAGCCTGAATCTTTAAAAAAAGGCACATGGAAAATGGCTTACCTAGCGTAATGAGAATGAGGCATCAAAAAGCACAAAATGGATGACACTATCATCTCCACTATTTGATTCAATGAGTTAAAGAGATAATATTGTTTAGTTGGAGTGCAAAGTCTTTTGATTGGTTTGTACAATTAATAAAAGGCTCAAATGTACCTGTCCCATCACTAGGTGCAGAGAACACAGATCACTTGGCCATCTCAAGGTTTTTAGCAAATATTTTTTATACCAAACATTGTAATGGGGTTTTAGAACAATACTCAATTTTTACTATTATTATTATGTCAATGAGAATGTATTTTGCGGATAGTGAAGCAAAAATGAGTTGCCCCTGGCAGTTGATATTTTCATCATGCACGGTCTTGAGTGCTGAGACTACCCACCCCCCTCTTTACAGATTAAAGCCGTGCATGGTAACAGTTCAAAATCATCACACGCTTTTATCTTATCAAAGAGCATTGTTGCGTAGGCAAGCCTACGCCGGAAAAACTCCTCTGCAAAGCATTTAAGCAGGTCTGTTGAAAAATGGCCTTTAGGCAGCAAAAAAGTACTCGAGTAAACGCAAGGACAAATCAGCTTACAATCATTCAGGGAAAAGCGTAAAGTGTCCCCACCCCTCCTCCACACGGAATCACGCTCAATCCTGTTTCCTCCCCTGGCTGTTATCTATGTAAGCGCTCCCCTGACGCGTTACGGTACCTATGCATCGCGGCTGGGTCCCGCTCCAGGTGCCGTCGGCTTGGCAGATGCGCGTTGTGGAGCCCACGGGGATGTAGGGGGCGCTGCAGCTGAAGGACACCTCCGACTGGTAGATGAAACTGCGTCCTTCCCTCGTACCCTGCACCGGAATGCCGGGGTCCCCACAGAATCTGGCTGCAAAGATGACGGTACTGAATGTTTAATGTCTGAAATGTGCCAGGATGCTGCAATGCGGCCACACGGATTATACCACGTTATATGACACTGTCATTTAAAATGCCCTAAATCACAATAAATCCACAGGTTGTTTGATTCTTATTTGCCCCATTTCAGGTAATGACGGCTCGGGAACTTGCTTTACTTACTGTCCTCGGTGCCATTCAGGCGTGCTTTGGGTTAATATGCACCCGGATAAATAAATCAAAAGTGTTGGAATTCGGAATTACGCATACACATCAAATGTCAAGCAACTCTGAATTGCATTAGTGAGACCCACAGGAATGTGGATGCCCAGAGCTAGGAGGCACCAATTATGACAGAGATAAAAAGGAAAGGATAAAAAGGCGGCATCAGACAGAATGTGGCTTCGCTTGTTTTTCTTATGGAGTGCTAAAATATTTATGCCTAGCACTTATAATTATTATATTGAGTTTTTCTTTTTCATTTTCTGACTAGACCATAGCCTCAAATGATGTTATTACTACATGATTAGGTCAGCTGAAATCATCTGTTCAGAGTCCTGAAGCCAGCAGAGTGCTGATGAACAGATGCAATTCCACAACTGAGACTTCGGAATGGACAGAATTGTTGATCTATCCGGTGTATTATGTACCTTTGCTATTCTGAGTTTCTTTGCCATTAGCTATAAATGCCTGCGTAATTCACATACAGCTCTTCTTTTTTTGGGTGTCTAGCCAAACTTCAATTGTTATTTTTTTGCCTGCATGACTTACCAACAAGCACACTTTTCACTGCCAAAAAAAAACAAAGAAACACAACGAGGATGTGACTTGAATCTAAATATGAGGAATTTAGCTAAATTTACGTTTTGCCACACACACACACACACACACACACACACATACATACATACATACATACATACATACAAACACACACACACACACACACACACACACACACACACACACACACACATACATACATACAAACACATACACACACACACACACACACATACATACATACAACCTCTGGAGGCATAACGGCACTGTAGAAGCTATTTTGGAGTCAATGCTTTACACTATGAACCTGTGAATGCACTTATACTTACCGTAAAGCTGACGTGTAAAGTGTTAGAAATACCTAAGTAAGTACATAAGATATTACATATTGCAAGCAAAAACTAGGTCAGTTGAAAACACACAGTGAAACTGAAATAATTTCACAATACTGAAATAACCCCTTAAAGACAAGAAGCAGTAAGGCTGAATCACAAAATGATGGGAGGTGTAAAAGAAGAGTACAGCACAGGAACAGTAATCAATTGCAAAAAGGAAGAGGAAGTGACTCACGCAGGCACTGAGGCAGATCACCACTCCAGGAACCACTACCCACGCAGGTGAGGACTGCAGGAAAGGACAGCTCATACCCTGCTGAGCAGCTGTAACTCACACTGGAACCCCACTGAAAATCTGCACCCTCCACTAACCCATTAGAGATTGTAGGGGGTGAGTCACAGGTCACAGCTGAGGGCATAAGAGGACAGGAGGGAGAACAATTACGCTTACACCTGCCATGGAACAATGTTTGGAGCTGGAGTTGGACTTGGAGTTGAAAGAGATAAGGTGAGTTTACTGAGAATATACTTCAACAATGCAACTACTGTGCTGCTGAGCGTGTATTGTCTTTGTGGTATATGATGATGTACACAGTACAGTGAAATATAATGAAATCACTTTGATTCACCCAGTATGCATAGCTATTGAGTGAATGAAAGGTAGAGGTGCCTTGGATCATATTACTTTAGCCATTACATTTGGAGATACATCAAGAAAACCATGAAAAGTAAGCTTCGTCTCTCGAACACCTACCCTCAAATACATTTTCATAAAAGGGATTAAAAAAGTGAATTACAAGAGATTCTTCAGGTTGAGTTTTATCAGTAGAATGTGGGGACATTATCAAAAGGAGCAGTAGGAAATTAGCAAAAGGTAAATTCTCACAAAGAGAGAAGTGGCTGTGTGGTATAGCTTGCAAGGTCATGTAGTAGGCAGAAACTCGATTTTCAAGCTTTATACGGTGCTAGATACTGTTCTCGTCATTATTCCATGTTACATAAAATATTTCTTTTGAGTCAAAATGCTCTACTTAATTATTATTTATACATTTTTCCCATAGCGCGCAGGCAGGACTGCCGCCGTGGGCTATGCATGGCAAATTGTGGTCACTCACTCACGGACGTTTAGTCGGACGCATGCGCAGGTGGTGCCAGCTAAAACGTGTCTGCGGAAGTGAGTTGCGCCGTGGGTCTGGACGGTTCCGTGCTTGTTAAACAATTTCATCAAAATGATCATCCTAATCAGTACTGTCCAGCTGGGTCGGTAGGCCCGTCTCACTGCTGAGTCCTCCCTCACTCTTCACTCTGCAGGCCACTCGAGTGGGCACCACATCACAGGAGCGCCTGATTGACAGGAGGAGCCCCACAGAATGAAACCCTCCCTGGGGCTCAACACATAGCCAGTGCCTCAGTGCCCCAGTGCCTTAGCAGGAGGAGTCAGCGGGCGGCCCCCGGCACAGAATTCTCATGAACGAATAATTCAAATTCTGTTCTGACGTGGAACACAAGACTTTGAACACGGATGGACGTTTCTGACAGCTAGTGCCTTTCGTAAAATGCGTCCTTTCAGATTTCTTTGATGTTTTATGATCAAAGAAAGGGGCACCTGGCTTCTCATGAGAAAATGATGAGAAGAAGGAAATTTGACACGGGTCCTCTGTACATATAGAGGTAGAGACGGCTAGAGCTGATTGGCTCCTGAGTCAGTCTGCTGATCTCCTTGCACCTCAGAGATGGTGTGATGGAGTTGCAGGCCTCTGTTTTCAGCAGAAGGGTTTGCCAGTGCAACTGAGGTTACGGACGTCACATTGCCATTTTTATTGGTGTTACCTGTCACCTGACATGAATCCCAGCCTTGGTGCACCTTGACCTTATTTACCACAGAACATACATGAAAGCTAAAATACACATTTAAAACAGTGTACATGCACAGTTTGTTGACAAAGATGCCATACATTATGAGATTTGTGTATTTAGGTGATCTGAGCCACACTTACAGTTTTGGGCTATATTTCAACGATCTAAGCGCACGGTCTAAAGCGCATGGCGCAAGTGCATTTAGGGCGTGTCCAAATCCACTTTTGCTAGTTTAACAGCGGATAATCTGAGCGCAAAGTAAGGCGCATGGTTCAAAGGGGTTGTACTTAGACTCTTAATTAATCATAGGTGTGTTTTGGGCGTAACATGAAATAAACCAATCAGAGTGTCATCTCCCATTCCCTTTAAAATCCAGGTATACTTGCACCTTGGTGGATTGCTATTATAATGGCGGATTTGCCAAGTAGTAGGAAAGAACGCTTCTCTGCAGAGGAAATGGCATGTATTTTTAAAAAATATTGCACGTTGTGCACCCGCCTATATAGGCGCATATTACTATCTAAATAATGTGCCCTTAAAATAACAGTAAAATACTGCGCCATTGACTTAAGACCAGATTTTTGTTGGTCAATCGCGCAATCGCTTTCCGCTGCCTCAAGATAGCAATACACTAACATTGTGCCTGACCACGCCTCATTTTAAGACCAACACGCCCATGGGCGCTCAGATGGGTGCAATTTACATTTGCTATTTAAACAACGTGGGCGCTGGACGGGAAAATGACAACTGCGTCGGTCTGAAACTAGCAAAGACACCTGCGTTGCGCTTGGCGCCGCTTTGCGCCGGGTGTAAGACTGAGCCCTCTGTGTTAATATGAAGCAGTGCGTCAGAGAATGCCCGAATGGCGAGGAGGATGTACCTGTACAGGTGGGCGTGACTCCACTCCAGGTGCCATTGAGAGTGCAGGAGCGGGTAGCAGAATCGGCAGGATCCATGATGAACCCAGGGTGGCACAGGAATGTGACATTCTGCCCGACTGAAAAGTCGTCTCCATACCTCAGACCCTTGGCTGGTGTCCCTGGGTCACCACAGGTTATCACTGCGGAAACCACACAAACGCTTCTTAACACAGAGAACAGAATGTAACCGGAACATGGTGATCACGGTCTGCTTAATATTTAAGGCTATAATTGTTTTACATTTTGAAGAAAAACATTACAACAAAAGTAAAAATATAAACAGGAAATCCTTTGGTGTAATTGTTTTTGTGAATGCAAATAATCTTAATTTTAAGGTTTTTTTATTCACTCTTTATTCAGCACTATACTGTTGGGTTTGTTCTTCATTTAATCTCTTATTTACACTATTAGGGTGACCACGTATTAGATTTAAAAGAAGAGGATGGGGCTGACAGCTGTTATGAATATGATACAGTCTAAGGAATACAATATAGTCAGTTTGTTTGTTCAAATACAGTCTATGGAATGAGAAAAACATAACAGTACATTTTTAGGAATGAAAAATATAGCCTGGATATATATTTGTGGTCCAAAAAAGAAGAAATATCAGGGCAAAAGAGGACATCATGTCACCAGTAGTGAGTGCCATATACTGTCTCTGCTGAAAGTCAATTGACACAATATTCAAATATACACCTTTACGGGGGATGTGTTTTAAAATTAAACAAGAACAAAACGTGCATACAGTGGCATTCTGGACCTTGACACCTCCTACACTGAACAGACAATTAAAACTTAAAATTTCAAGTGAGAAATAATTGTGTAAGACATCAACTTTATGCAGTTTTGGCGGAATTATTGAAACCCAATAAGAAGTTAATTAGCAGTGAACTTTGTGCTTGCTGTTACAGCAGAAATTTGGGTTTTGTTTTGCTTCCTTTATTCCTATGAGATTTGTATGACAATGCAGTTATTGATTACAACACTTCACAACTATTTCTTGCAGCATTGTTTCATACAGTGAAAATTAGTTTTGAGTCTGTGCCCCAAAATTCCTATTGCTATAATTCTGTGAGTTATATGCCATGTTACATTTTCTCATCTGTAAGTGCATATACTTTACAATTTTTTTTAACCTTCTTTCATGATTCTTTTACTTGTATTACACGATTAGATTTCTCCATTTGGTTTATGTTCTGTGAAGCCCCTTGAGATGCATTCTTTGTTGTTATTATTATTAGTAGTAGTTAGTTTATATTTCTCATTAATTCTTGTGAATTCTTACAGGTTCTTGTAAATCTTCATAGGAATGTCTACTGTATAAATCACTGTAAACATTACAGTTCAGGTACATAACAGTACTTTATGAAAGTAAAGACTAGATGTTAAAGATAAAATTTTCAAAAGAGCATACGCAGTTACACAAGTGTAACCTGCTTTTTTATCAACTCACATTCAGGTCTCAGTTTTCAAGCTTGCTGAAATGATACTTTTCTGCATCAAACTGAAAATGAGCATGTCATGGGAATTGCATATGTAAAGTCTGTTTTCAGAACAACGTTATTATTGCTCCTTTATATTCTTGTGCCAGGGTCATTGGTGTACATCTTAATCATGTAAACAAAGGTATGTAATTCAGCTTCCAGTACCCGGTTACTAAAAGGCACAACACAGCAATCAAAGGTAACTATGGTAATCACACCACCTAATATTTCTGCACATTCTGCACTGCTTCGTGTCCTACAGTACATTGGTGCCTATATGTTTGCTTCTGGGTTGCCGGTGCTGCATGTTTTTGCTTTTTTAATTTTGTTGCTGCTCTGAACTTCTCTCTAAGATCATCAGTACTGTCTTTGACGCTAAGGCAATGATAGCATCCCATGTTCTGTACATGATTATATAGCTGAAGCTAATTTTTGATGTTATATCCTTTGCACACATAAAAACATTTTTAACCCGGAAAACTATAGTATCTCTTGAAATCTTGACACTGACTCCAGAAGGAAAATGGAATATGTCTAGTGCATGAACATGGAATACGTTTATGGAATATGTTTTCAAGTTTCCTAGCATTTGTTTCCCCCGTTTTCCCTTGCTGCAGGCACAGTGTATAATCTATTCAACAAATGTACAAATTGAAAATGATCAGGTCCAAAAAAATATACTGAAATTGTACATTTCTGAAACCAAACGAGTCTTGTAATACACAAAATAAAAAGCAATGTCACTGTCAAATTATATTATGACCTTTCAAAACTGTTCCAGTGGGCAAAACAGATGACGCTGTTTATGTTGTCAGTGATACTCTCAAGAGTAAAATGCATTAAAAAAATAGTTTTTCATTTATTTGCTCAAAAATACTGCTTGGGCACTTGCATTTCTTCTGTTAAATGGTTTTTCATCTAAAACAATCAACAGTATGACTACAGTTAGAGCAAACTGTTGGCACCACTATTTCATCCTTTATAATTGTCTTTGTATACTCGTTATGCCAAACCTTTCATATTCATACATTTACACTCTCAATGCAGGACGAGCTGCAGCACAAAGATATCAGCAATTCATGTATTCCACATAGCTATAAAGTGACTGTAGCAGCTAACATAAACTGCAGGAATCACAAATCACATTAAAACAACCAATTTATGCAGACACAAAGATATCCCCCAGGCAGTATTCCTTTTATTCTGAATGATAGATCTCACTGTTACCGTAACATGTAAAAATCAATGTTAGAAAACCTCTTTTCCCATAAGTCTCAAAAGCTCTCACATCAATAATCAATGCTGCAGATCTTACCGATGTCTCCAGCGGCTGCACATGTCCTCATATCACAGCATATCACTCAAGCAATTTTAGATATATGAGACATTGAATAAGTAAGACTTCAAGTCATGCATCTGCTGCTCACTTTGCATATAGTGTAAAGGCTTGCAGATTGATATTTAAAAACTGATTAATTCAGTATTAGAATTTTGAACAAAATTGTCATTACATAATGCAATGAATACATTTCTTTAGATTTGAAAAACAGGACACTATCAGAAAATGTGTTTTTAAATCCATTCTTGTTAATGTGCATTTCAGTTATCTATTTAGATAGTGGAAAGATAAAACTGAGTGCATGTTTGATATAGGACTCCTTTTGATTGTAGAGCGCTCTCCTTCTCCTGACGAAACCATGCATATAATATTTTACCTTCTGAAAGGATATGCACTCTTATCTCAAATTGATCTCCTGTTCTCACCATTATCAGTACATGCATTTGGAAAGCTAAAATTCCCTCTTAATGTCTCAATTCACTCAAACCCTACTTCATTCATATTGGATAACTGCTTGATTCAGCTATCTACAGAAAATGTTTTTAATCTAGGGAAATGTATTTTACTACCTTTCTTTACATCTAACAAATGCTGAAAGATTTTTTTCTCCCATTGGAATTAAGACACTTAGAATTAAGTTCACAGACCCATAACTTACATATATAGAGAGGTTTCAGAATTAATTTCAAGGTACCTATTGCATCCTAACTAAAACCAAGATATACAACCAATTAAAATAGTCAATAACATAATCTATTCTGAATTTTAAAATTTATTATTCTAAAATTTAAAGCTAATATAAAAATAGTATAAAATTGTCCAAGTAACCTATCCTATCTCAAAAACACAGATTTCTTGATCTTTTTCACCCTCGAAGAAATATTTTAATAAAAATAATATAATAAATGATTTGTGTGTACAAAACAACAGAGTTTGAATTAAGTTGTGTAACTTCCATATATTTAACATAAAATTCAAGGGAAATGAAGAAGGTAGCTTTGGCCCAATATGACATACAGTGCCGTTGTTTCCTCTATTATTACATATTTGTCACACTGAATGGTTTCAGATCTGCATACAGAATTTAATATTAGACAATGGGAACCTGAGTAAAGACAAAAAACATCTATTAAAATAATTATAAAATTATTCAATCAACCAATTAACCAAATTGTATTGATAATTAGATTCAGTTGATTGAACTCAGCCAGGCTTGATTGCAGCCAGCCTTTTAAAAGTTAAACCTCACTCACAGTGAACTTTACCATCAGAGAGTAGTCACCACAAGTTTCTACAAGCACTCTATGCCATGATCAAAGGAAATTCCAGAAGAGACAAGAAAAGAGGTTATTGAAATATATCAGTCTAGAAATGGTTACAAAGCCATTTCTAAGGCTCTGGGACTCCACTGAACCACAGTGAGAGCCATTATCTCCAAATGAAGAACACTTGGAACACTGGCCAATCTTCCTGCCAAAAGTTCTCCAATGGTACAGCAACAACTCATCCAAGAAGTAAAAAAACATGACCAGGTTAAAACCTAGTATATGGCTGGCCCTAACACGTGATCCGGCCGACCAGTGGTGTAACTGCATAACTTGGCCAACCAATGGTGTAACTTCATCACTCAGTCAGTCAGTACCTCACAGACATTTGCGTTTGTAGGGCTGGCCCCGCTGTTGCGGTCCAGCCAAAAAAAGATCTCAGAAAAACATCCACTGCCAGCCTCTCTAGCCTCACCTAAGGTCAGTGTTCGTGACTCCACAATAAGGAAGAGACCGAGACAAAATGGGATTCATGGGAGAATAGCAAGGTAGAAACTACTGCAAACCAAAAGAAACAATGTTCAGCTCACATTTAAAAAAAGCACCTGGATCGGAAAAAGTTTTGGAGTGGCCAAGTCACTCGAGTCATGGGTTGAACTTGGTTCAAGTCTGACTTGAACCCGATAGAGATTCTGAAATGAGCAGTTCATGTTTGAAAACCTACCAATTTGTCTGAATTAAAGAAGTTCTGCAAAGAAGGGTGGGCAAAAATTCCTCCATGGCAATGTGATATTGTATTATAGGAAGTGTTTGGTCGCAGTTATTGCTAATAAAGGTGGTGCATCCAGTTATTAAATTTAAAGGGGCAATTCTTTTTTCACATAGGTGATATGGGTGTTTGGTAACTTTTTTCATTAAATAAATTAAATAATAATTAAAAAAATGTGTTTTGTGTTTACTCAGGTTCCCTTTGTCTAATATTACATTTTGTCTGAAAACCATTCAGTGTGTTTAGAGATGTTCAAAATATCAACTACAAACCAGTGGATCCAGTGTAATTTATTTTTCTTGTACAGCTAATGGTCTTGCATAACATACCAGGAGAACCCCACAATCCTTTGCACAGACAACAATGAGATTACCATGGCTGAAATCAAACTGTATGCCACTATTTGAACAAAAGCTTTTGCCAAGCTTTCTCTTTCAAGTTAACACCAGTTGCTGTTCATGTTTGCCACACAAAGAGGAGAGGCCAATTAAAATTATTATCCTTTTTCATTTTTTATCATTTTTAAGTCATGGTAAGGTACCCTCCTCCCCATTTTTTGCCTCTACCTCCAGAAGTGTAGATGTATGCCTTTTCTACAGAGGAAGTCAGACCTTAAGCTTTCCTCATTCAGTCTTACCCAGAGGCATCCCCAGAATGCCTTCCTCTCCAGTTCACCTTCAGATTCTGTTCCTATTCTAGGAATACCTTGAAGGGACACTTTTCATCATTCATACCTTTGATGCCTGGCTTACAGTTTAAGAAATGAGAACACTGCTGGAACACATATTTTATATGGATAAAAGAGACAAATTGACAGGATTAATTACATTAGCATTCATTACTGGAAGTTACAGAATTAATCTTTGAAGGATTAATTTGTGTTTAATCATAGCCTATGTTTACCATTCTGGCATGTCTTTATATCAACATGATGAACAATATTTCAAATGCACATTTCCTAATAAACAGTTGTCTGTAAAGTTCCTTGCTAATAATTACACTTACTGGTGCAGTTTGGTGGGTTGCCAGACCATGTGCCATTGGCCAGGCACTGCCGCACAGGTGACCCTGAAAGCAGGTACTGGTCCATGCAAGTGTAAACAATGGAGTGGGAGTAGCTAGTTCCCTCCATGTGGAACACACGGCTGTTAGCGGGGGTGCCAGGATTCCCACAGTGCACCGCTAGAGAGGGGAACAGAAAGCCAGTTAGTGACAGCCCAAAAACAAGACATAAATTTAACACTGATAATAATCCAATGATGGAATAATTGTGCTTTTGTAAACGTTTCATTAAATAAGATAATACTTGAGAATAATAATCATAACAGATCAGTGATCAGTTCTGAACTTCAACCAGTTTTTTCTATTGTCAACTAAAATAATTTCATGAGAAGTTAACAAAGGAAATGCACTCATTACATTTCAGCACTTAGCAGATGGTGGTATCCATAGTGACTAACACAGATTACATTTTTACATACAATCTGGATATACAGCTGGCTATTTTTACTGGAGCAATTCAGGTTAAGTACCTTGCTCAAGGGTCCAACAGCAGCACTCCAATTGGGAATCAAACTCACAACCTTTGTGTTAGAAGCCAAGTTCCCAAACCATTATACAACACTGCCACCCTTACATTAGCTGCTATGTAGAACAGGAATCACTTGCTAATAGGGCTGTAATATCTATTTGAAAAGGAGTGCTTCTTAACCAGAAAGAATTCAGGTTATTTAAAAAGTAAAGGTTAAATTAGCTCACTAGCCTTTATTGAATTGCACATTCAAATATGCAAAGATCCTGAATGCCCTCCAACATTTGATAAACACGTAATTCTTTGATGAAGTAAGGCAATTGACCTGATTTAATTGAATACTGAAACCCTTCTGTATAAACTACAAAATATACCTCTTTGCATTTTTGCTGGATATTCTGAAAAGGGATAATGAATGTAAATACTATTCTCACACATCCATATACTATATAAAGAACACAAATAAGATGGATAATGTGAAAGACAAATACAAAAGGGAAGGACAAATATTCAAGTAATTATTTCACCCCCTGCTGAACTGCATGATTCTAAAGCAACAATTTATTTCACACTATTTTATCTCATTTTTAGACCAATCATGGCCAATATTCTCTGTTAATATTCATATGTTGTCGTTTTAATGTCGTTTTGCTGGCACTTTATGTATTGTATTTTTGTTGTGCTTTCCCAGTCCATTTCATACTTTGTATGGTTACAACTGTGCATTATCTTTCTGAAATACTCTCTCTAACAGCTCTGTGGCCTATTTTGTTTCGCAAAACGCATAGCTTTATTCAACAGAGTGAACAGCAATTCTTGCAATACAAAGGATTTTAAAATGAGTCATAGCATACAAATCATGTGATTCCTTCTACTAATACAAACATAATGTGAGCAAACAGGTTTTATAGAATGCTACGATTACATTCAAAGATTTCCAATGAAAAGAATCAAGCTGGTGATTTACCATAAATATTTTTGTTTAACAAATACAGCATATCTCTATAATATATTAACAATAATTGAGCGACACGTTAGTTCAGACACGCCACGGCAGTCAAGCCTGGCTCTGGCTGAATTGGCTGATGGCTTAGCTGATTAGTGATGTTCACCTATCGCCGTCTATTCACATAACAGGGCAGTCTATTTAAACTCCCTTCCCCTACCCATTTAGTTGCTTCCTCCTGCATACTTGCTGCAGACTGCCTGTCTGAACCTGTTCCCTCCTGCATGCATGCTTGCTGCAGACAGCCGGTCTAAACCTGGTGCCTCCTGCATGCATGCATGCTTGCTGCAGATTTTCTGTCTAAACCTGCTGCCTCCTGCATGCATGCTTGCTGCAGACAGCCTGTCTAAACCTGTTCCCTCCTGTATGCATGCTTGCTGCAGACTGCCTGTCTGAACCTGTTCCCTCCTGTATGCATGCTTGCTGCAGACTGCCTGTCTAAACCTGCTGCCTCCTGCATGCATGCTTGCTGCAGACAGCCTGTACAAACCCGCTGCCTCCTGCATGCATGCATGCTTGCTGCATATTTTCTGTCTAAACCTGCTGCCTCCTACATGCATGCTTGCTGCAGACAGCCTGTCTAAACCTGTTCCCTCCTGTATGCATGCTTGCTGCAGACGCCGTGAACCTGTCCTCTGTAGCATGCTTTTGCAGACTGCTGTTAAACCTTTCCTCCTGTATGCATGCTTGCTGCAGACTGCCTGTCTGAACCTGTTCCCTCCTGTATGCATGCTTGCTGCAGACTGCCTGTACAAACCTGTTCCCTCCTGATGCAGCTTGTGCAACTGCTGTCTGACTGTCCTCTGTACATGTGCTGCAGACTGCGTACAACGTTCCTCCTGTATTTACGTACGCGCACTGCACCTAAACCCACCCCACCAGCCCCTCCCTCCTCCTTTATGGGTGGCACGGTGGTGCAGTGGATGGTACTGTTGCCAAAGATATGCTATCATCCTATCCTGTATAATTAAAGGTTAATAATGGTCCTCGTTGCTGCTGGATCTGTACAGTGTGTACCCCTCTAGGAGGGTTTGCTGCTTCCCTCCCTGCCTCACCCACGCTTGCTTGTGTGAATGGCCGGGAGGGCTTCCAGAACAGAGCCATATGACACCAAACATTACTGTATTGCCTTTTAGGATTATTAATGAAGATTCTAACCTTGACGACAGTGGTCCTGACTGAAATACAGAAATTATATTATATCACTGGTGTGTATGATAAATAGGTAGTGGACGTTAGAAGCACATGACCAGGTGAAGGTTTTAAACTGAGCCATCGAAAATGAAATTGGATTTTTGGCAAGAGACGATGTGCGGTCACATTTCTTCGTACTAAAATGAGCCCAAGCTGATAGTGAGCAAGCCAAACATATTTGAAATGTATTTGCAGATAAAAATGTATTGTATAAACTGTGTGGACGATTTGGTCAAAGGAGGCCAAACGGAGAGCTAGGCAGCATCAAATGGCTGGCTCCGATTACATCAGCCAGCAGTGACATTTACAGTGTAGTGATTGGTCGACAGAGGGACAATCTAAGGAAAGCATCAGTGCTGACTTAGAAGGTGGGAATGGAACAGGGGTTTAATGCAACACAAGCGTTCAGAGCTGAAAGGGAGAGACGCTCAGCTTTCCCAGGGTGTGGGGAGTCAACCGACTGTAAATCTGTTTGGTTTCGAAGCTGTACCACAGCTGCTAAGACCGGGGCGGTGAAGTGAAACAGCACCTCACTGAAATTGATTTAAACCACGCTCTCCCGCCTGAGGACCATATCACTATAAAGACAGTGAAGGCAGCCAGTAAGACTTCTTCACCTTCCGCCGACATTTGGGACTTCCATGTGTCTTAAAAACGTCCGAGTCCATTTTCAACATTCTGAACAACTGAAAGAATCATTTTTGTGTCCTCCAAAACCAGGATGTGGTGATATTTTATTCTGATGGAATTTTGAAACATGATTCACTGTGCTGTGGCAGAGAGAGAGCTTCTGTTAAGATCAGGAGTGTATTAGCTTACAGAGGTCCTAGATTGTGAAATGCAATGTAAGCCAGAAGGAATGTGCACGTCTGTGTGTGTGTATTGAATTTTGGCCACAGATTCTGTCTTTGCGCCCTGGTTGTGGATCATTTTTATGAAATAAATTTTCTAAAAATGTATTGGGGCTGGGCTCAATATAGTTTTGCCAATCCTTGGTACAGAAAGTAGAGAAAGTGGTTGGCTGGGTAGGGAGCTGAGGGTAGACACATTGCAGGGTAGCTTAAGATAGCACGCCCAACAGTTTGACCCGAGTGTGAAACTCACGTTTACAGGTGGGCTGCTTCCCGGACCAGGTGCCATTAGGGAAGCACATCCGCTCAGCTGAACCGTACAGTGTGGAGCCCGTGGAGCAAGTGAAGCGCACTTTACCACCAACCCTAAAACTGCTCTCCTCTCTGCTTCCATGAGCAGGAGTGCCTGGGTCTCCACAAGAACCAGCAGTGTCACCTGGAGAGAGAGAGAGAGGTGGGAGAGAGAAAGAGAGAGAAATCAAACAACAGTATACAGGAAAAATGAAATAGGACACCCTTTACAAGTGTGAGAAAACAATCAAAACATTTAAACTGGCAAGATTAAAAAGTAAAAGGTATAATAACATTGTGGCAATTGGAAAGCACTCCCATAGCACCTCATAACAAAGTTATTTGTCATTTTATCCAATACAAAATTTAATTAAGTGTTTCATTTGTTTCTATGAAACAAGATAGCTAAGTCATTGTCTAGGGTTGAGCTTTGGAACGGTGCCATTTTAGACATGGCATAGGAAGACTGGCCAGATATCCCATTTGTATGTTTAGAAGCTATCAAAAGAAAAATGACAAAAAACCTATTTCAACACAATGGGAACCCCTTAAGTTTCCAAGAGAACATATATAACTGAGTGGGAGCAGTGTCAATATTTTTACTGCATCTGCTTTTTACGGCAGATCATAAAACCTCATACTCAAAAGACAGCTTTGCCAGGTTTGGCTGTGCTTTAGTTTGACCTGGTGTTTACATTTAAGATATGGTCTATAAAGACTTTCACTCTGAATCTACGTCTTCCAGTCCTCTAAGGGCTACTCAGTGACTCAGCTAGGAAAGGACGTGAGCTCAGGCAAGGCCCTATAGCTAAGACATTGCAGGCCCTAGCCTCAGCAATATTTCCACAGTGGCAGAATACAATTAACAGTAACATTTTGCTCTTGGGAGGTTACGCAGGCATTCCAAAACAAATTACCGAGGGTTGCAGAAACAGTCATCTAAGCTATCATAAAACATTTATTCAACACAAATGACAATTGTGATATACATGCAGAGTAAAATGTCACATTACAGGATATAAAATGTTAAATGTAAAGTCCAAAACACCCATTTTCAGCGATGGGCATTTCTGAAATTACCATGAAGGTCTTGTGAATGCTTAATGCACAGTGTTAACAAGGCCTATGTAGACTCCCCTTAGGTTATGTCCCATTCAATTAAATTCAGTTTTATTTGAATAGCCCTTACAAAGGGCATTGTCACAAAGCAGCTTTACAGAGATCCAGACCAGGACTTGTGTTATTAAAGGGGATGTCTAAGAATTCCATAGTTCCACAAGACTATCTAAGGTCTTATGAGTGCTTTATGTAAGGTGCAGTGAATTCTTTCAGGAGCCCCCTTATGCCAACTTTATCACTTAGGGTCTATGAAGTTGGAATCCATTTTAGCTGATGCCAGAAGTAGAATGGTTTTATACGAGCTCAGAGGTTACTGTTGCATTTGTTCCCCTTAACCAGTTCCCATACAGCTCTATCTTCATATGGCATGATGCAAGCAGTTGGATTTCGATGCATCGCAGCCCTTTGGTAATTTTGTGACTCACCCTGCGCTGAAGTGGGAGGGGAGCAGCTGCTGAGGGTTGTGCAGCGGATTGCTCATTTTGAGGCTATCCCGTACTATGCACGTTTCGCAGCCTATTCAAAAGGCAGCGTTTGAAGATTATATATATGTACATATATTGCATTTATTGCTCATTGTTTTTCTTTCTTTATATATGATTTTAATTCCTGTATTTATTTCTATTTTTAATTGTCTAAGGTTGTTCTGGTTCAAAAGATAATACTGTGCATGGATCATGTTTAAACGTACAACCAATTAGGAAGGTCACGTTTTTTTTTGTTGCCAAAAGCGGTACAAGAGGGATTCGATGAGTTGCAGTTTGCTCATGTTACAGTATATATACACTTATTTTATCTATGTAGTGAGTAGGGAAGAGTAAAGAAAGCTTTCTCAGCCAGTCTTGGTTTTCTGTAGGCTTTTTAATTCATTTGTTGGCCAGTTACTTTCTAATCACGTTTTTACCTCTTCTATATGTATGTCCAATTTCAATTCTATATGCAGATGTGACAGCTATGCCGCATGGAGATAGACTTGCTGTTTTGTTGCTTAGCAATGTCTATGAGTAATTATATACCACAACTTATGCAAGCCCACTCAGTTCAGTTATAATTTTTCCTTCTTTCATTTGAGAAACATCGAGTCATTTTATATTGTATGATTTTCCTTAATTTTACTTTGTCTAATAAAACTTCAAGATACTGTTGTCATTATTTCTTAGTTATAGTATAGCATATTTAAGCTATTTAACTACAGGTTTAATGGGAAATTAAATCTGGCCTATAATACATTTTTAGGAAACCTTTTAATTTTGATGGAAGAAAATTTGAACAAATGTAAAATGTCCCTTATTTAAGAGAATCTTTTGGACACAATTGTTTGAAAAAAAAAAGACAAAAGTATGTTTTCTGAGAAACATCTGATTATGATATCATTATCCTTGTCTTCCAAATTGACAGTATGCCCTGTGCAATGGATATGGCTCTTGAAGGGAATAAAAGACGTCATTTGATTGGCTATTAATAAATCCAGCTACGCCACACCCACTGATAATATATTCAGTGCAACCCAGCCCTGTTTCCACGTGCACCATGCCTTTTGCGCAGTGCTCTCCTCGCCTCTGGTCTATGTCTCTCCACTGATCAGTAATTGCTTTCCTGCAGTGCTATGTAGCCTGAGCAGTCTGTGAATTTCACATACTGAAATTCTCTTGTGTGATACATGTGAAGGCAAGTGAATAGCACTGGGTGATTATGAAAGCTAAATATTCCAACGTGACGCTCTGTGAAGGAGTATTGAGGCTGTTATTCTGACGATCAGAGCTTTTATTCTGCGTGACCCAGGGGAACAGCTAGTTCTGTGCTCTTTGACCAGTTTACCAGAGAAGCTGAATGCTCTTAAAGACAATCAATACAAAGCACAATCTTTCATTTACAGCAGTCTGCAGTAACCACAATACTAAGGGCTCCTGTAATTTCTTGAAGCTATTGTGACTCATTTTGACTAGCTATTGTTACATACATAACATAGCAGGCTTCAAGTCCTCCAGTTGTGTCAAATCAAAAAATCATCCCACAATGTTTAACACAATTCCACAGGTAAACTACTTACACCTGGGCTTTTTCTTTGTTTAAACTGTTTTAAGTACGAGTGAGGTCACTCAGAGCATAGTTCCCTAGCGGGTCACCTGCTTGTCCTCAGGGACCTGTGGAAGACAACCACTGAACTAAATCTGCTCCACTCATCCACAAGCCTCACCGCAGGAAGTAGTGCAGTGCCTTAGTACCTCATGTCTGCTGTTAGCAGAGACCGGAATGTTCTGCCCAACGGCAGAGTGTAGGCAGTGAATTACTTTGCTCCGGCCTTGCTTTCTCTCCAGTCCATAAAAGCACTTGTGCAATTCTTGTACAATAGTGCGTGCCGGGCTAGACATCTAGAATCTATAAGATTCCCTTGAGCTTTGTTGATCTTTAGGACTGAAAATGCATTTTTTTTCTTTACATTTAGAGCATCAATCAGTCCCTGATTTATAGGAGATGCACGAGAGCACATATCTGTGAATACATGTGTCAATATTCCACCAATGTCTTGGTGAGGAGATGCATATAGTTTTTAATCATCACTGTTGTCAGAAATAAATGAAACATCGTAAAAAGGGGGCATGGGTTAAAAGGGTTATAAATCAATGATAACCCATGGCTTTAAAAATGATGGATGTGATCTCTGTACACAGTCAAACTACAGTACGAACACATAGCCCTCGGGGACAGCAAAACAAGTCTATAACAATAGGCATTATGAATTACATCTACAGAAGTAAGTCTATAAAGAAAGGTCACGTCTGGCCAATGAAAAGTATTGTCCCTAATCTGTGACTGTGAGTGCTGCATACACTACAAAACTTTATCAGCAATACTTCTGATAGGTTGGCTGAGCTCGCCATAACATTTTTAGATTGCGAAAATTATTTTTGATCTCCGGTCAGGCCCCTCAGCCATTAATTACAGACCTGACAGAATCACTCCCCCAACCTCCCCGACAATACATGTTCCTAAGAGCTGAGATGCAAGTGAGACTCTGCTAACTTCAGTGCTTCCTGCTGATTTGCACTGGGTACACTGCTCTCTCCCACCCTTCCTCAGATGCACATGCAGCAGGTGGGGGAGAGTCAGACTGGGGGGGGGGAGGGATTTTTCAGACAAAATGTCCCAAACTTCCACACTTCAGGCACTTCATGAATTTCTGTACACATACAATGTGCTTAAAGTTTGCATTACATCAGAGTACAAAAGTCATATACACCTGCCTGCAAAATGCAAAAAATAAAAAATAAATAAATAAATAAAAAAACATGTTTGAGCTGCGGAAATTGACACCCAACGGGATTCATTTTTATTCTCGGCACCAATTTGCCATCTTAAAGCCTGCACCACTACACCGTGGAGAAAATGTGAAAGTAGTATTTTTCAGAGGATTCACAAGTGGGAAAAAACTTGCATGAAAAAATCCTTTGTGGTAATGCTCCTTTCAACTACTCCATTAACCATCTCAGCAGAAGAAAACCAGGAAAACAACAACCATGGAGCAAACTTAACCTCGCCTTTTCATGAGTTTCTCAAAATATGTCGCTCCTACGGGAACCATCAAAGCCACTATATGCATACATGCTCAGCCTATTAATGCTGGCTGAAGCCTTTTGATGACTATGATAAATGAAATGCACTTTAGTATAAGACCCAGTGGATGTGATGCACCATTACATTAAAACACATTTTTTCTTAAAATTCATTGTTTTGGAAGCAAAGCATGATTTTGGAAATGGTTGGAAACATCCTGAATAACAGAACCTATTGTGCCAGAGATAACAGTTTGTTTCAAGACAATTAATACTTCCGTGCACTGTGGTGTAATTTCAAAACAGCTAGCTAGCAATTATGATGGTTTGCTAGGCTACTTGCTCTACTTAGCTCTTCGTAGACATGATCGGTTTCTGAGTACACCACTCTATAAGACTGCATTGCATCTCATGGTTTGTGTAATTGCAAATCTGTAGCCTTACCTTGCAAGCTAGCGAGATTTGATAGCATTACAGTGAAAATGCAATAAATTGTACAGAATACTGAAACGTAAGTCTTGTTTGTTATCTTGCACATTTTATAACTGTTAATTTTGAGCCATCCTTCAATAAAATATAACTCACTGAATCACTTACTCAGAAACTCCACCCACATACTGTAAGCATACACTCTACAGAGAGAGAGAGAAGACAGAGAGAGAACAAAGTAGAGGGAGAACTAACCTGAGATAGATTTTGTTTCCTGAATTCACTCTTCACCTTCAATTTCAATTAATCAAACGTGTATCAATGCAGCATACCTGACTGCATGAATATAGAAGCTATGAGGATTTACAGTGATATATATCATCCAAGACTCAATGATGGTCCAGACAGCATATTTTGATGATGTTCTGATGAAGACCAATGTGGTCAAAATGTTACCGGTTCTCATGGCTAAATAAGTACAATTTTTTTGGAGCATCAAACAAGTGTGCATGTCTTTTCTTTTTCGATTCTCATGTTCCTGTGACCCAGTTTTTTGGTGTGCATTTGTTTTTCTAACACCAGACAGCATATCTAAACTGCTACATGTTTATCTGAGAAATCCATAAAATATACTAATTATAACAAATAAAGAAAGCTTTACTTTTCATTAATAATCTTCAAGAATGGCTTATGATTATGCAGTTGGTAAACAAAGGGTCATATAAAATTTTAAATACAGTGCTTTCCCTTTCTGTGGAATAATGTTAACATGTTAAATTCATTAAATATAGTTATGCTAAGGAATTTTGTTCCTAATAACAGTATCAGACAGTGAAAACTCCCAGGAACTACTGAAGAAAATGAATGATCTCAGTTAAGGCTCTATTACAAGTTAGCGATGAAGGCGTCATCTGACCAACGTCAAACAAATCCCCTTAAGCATTGTGTATACGTGCACTGTATGATACAGTGATCCCCTCAGGCTCCAGGGAAGGACCCAAGGGTAAAACAAATCATGTGAAATTCAATCTACAACGCTCTTCATTGTTGCAATTTAAGCTATTTGCATTAGCTTGCTGAACAAAGTAATAAACAGTGCTAGCAGTTAACTAAATACATTTTGGCAAACGAGGAACTGTATTTCATGGCAAACTTACAGATACCAAAATATATAATTTTACATCAAAACTTAAAAAAATTAATTTGTATTTAATTTATTTGAGATATTTTCTGGAGAGGGAACCACACTTGTATCTGTCCTTTTGCTGCATTTCTGCTGTGGGTATGCACACAAGCCCAGAGACCACCACATAGCTTGTCATGGTTTATTCCGTATACTCTCAGAGTAACAGGATGAGAGCTGATTCTCATTCCCAAGAGGAATTGTGAGTGCAAAGCTGCAGGACTCTGAAGAATCAGACTATTTTCTAGAGGATAAGTCCCTTCCATCTCCGGCAAGACCCACTGGGCTTCTACATTATAATATTTATCCATCCCACTGAAGGAGCTTTACTATATAGGTACTGTTGGTCTGTCTGAATAGCAGCTTTGATTTGAGTCGTTATGGCCCACATTCTGACAATCCACTTCACTTCAGTTACACTGCAGGGTGGTAAAGGGGCAACTTCAATGGCAAGAGATAGAGGGGGAAAGGGGTGATTCCCTGACAAGCTAATTTAACAGTCAAGGTGTGGAGAAAATTAAGTCTCCTGACTGAGTATTGATAACCAGCAACAGACATGGTATCAACTGTGTAATTAAAAAGAAGGCTTGCAATGCCCATTTGCAAAAATTCAATAATGCCACTGAAATGTATAAAACATAGCAAGAACACATAACGTAGCCACACTTTCTCAGTTTCTCAATCTGGAGTCCTATTAATGTTTTATGAAGCAATCATAAGTCATTATATTGATAATCAAAGCCAGGGAAATGTCTGCACGTTTTCAGCCACAGATTCACTGCTGACTCCGGAATGTTCCTGTTTCTGTATGGATGAGGCCGAGGGCAGAATTATTAACCACCAAAACAGCCTCTTGAGCGGGGATGACTTTATATACGGTCGTGCTCTCGAAATCATATAAATGTACTTTGACACAAGCACACTCAGCTTTCCGTACGGCGGCACTGCTCCTGAATATATGGATTTATTGCCCTGTTTTCTGGCAATGCCCACCATCACTTTGGCAATAATCTCACGCTACACAAAAGGACAGAACATTCTCAAGGGGAAAAGCAGAACGATTCTTCAGTTTCTCTGAAACAGACGGCGCCTAATAAAGGAAGAAAAACACTAAATGCCATCCGGATTTCACTGATCAATTACTGCCACTAAACCTCCGGACTCCCACAAGGAAACACACCCGAGTGCCTGATCGCAGAGAGAATGGCATCCCTCGAAACAGGAGACAACTTCCGCAATTTACTTTCAGTCCCTGCAGGGTCAGCGTGATCTTTGATTAAAGACTGCCTGGTAACAATTTAATTCATAATGGCGTGGTATATTCTACTAATTTTGCCATTTCAATTTCTCAGTGGGGGGAAAATATTGTCTCTTGGTTGGAAATGAAAGAAAACTGCGAGAACTGTGAGAAAGGCAAATTATGGGGAAAATGGCATGAGTTCTAAGGTGTTTTTTCACCTTGCTGTATACATTGATGACAGGATGTGACACCAGATTCACAGATGCTAGAAAGACATCACATGAGACAATATTTGCATATTACATCCAGCGTCACGTTCTGTCAGCAATCTTGCAGTAGGTGTATTTATTTATTTTATCTGAGGTTCAGTTTTACCATGGTAACCTGAGGAATCAGAGGGGATAGGAATGCAAGGAACTGTGCAGCCAGGGTGAGTAGCTGTAGAGAGTGAATAGCTGTTCAAATGTAGAGAGCCAGTTTCATGAGAACTTGATCAGGGACATTCTTCACTGTGCTGGGACAACAATTTTTTTCTACTTTCGGTCCTGAGGGAAGAGCGCCCCCTTGTGACTCACCAACAACTCACCTAGCAGCAACTTCATTTTACCAGGAAGTCTCTCCTCCACATACTAACTAGTCCCACACCTGCGTAGCTTCAGGGCTTTTACACCAGAAGGGCACAGGGTGATATGGCAGCTGGCTACCACTTATTAGAGTTTTCCTACTTGGTTCGTTTCAGCCTCTCAAGTGGACTCAGAACGATGACTCAGCATTTTTGTGCCTATGTGAACACGCCAATGGGACACAGACCCCTCTGAAATGGACTGAACTGAGACTACCTTAGGAGGTGGTCTCAGCACGGTTCGCTTGTGGTTCTTTCTGAGGTCCACTTATTTTGTGTGCATTGGGAACACAAAGCGGCCTCAGTCGCATTTTGCTGTGTATTTTGATGTCCACGAATACCTCGAGCCTTGCCATACGCTGATTCTATGCAGCTGCAGTGACTTCTGAGCGTGCCCGGCTAAAAAGAAATAGCAGAATGCCTGCTGGTGGTGTTTGGGGGATTGTGTGTTCAGAAGAAACTGTGCTCTTTTTCTACAAAATGTAGCACAGCCAAATCATAAACACATCTACAGAGGCCATCTTGAAGAAAATGACCCATAATCAGGGCTTGGCATAAGTAGTACACAAGCATTAACAGAAAAAAGATTAAAATGCACATCAATTTTAAGTCATAATGGTGCAAATGCCCACCTATTGTTAGGTACGCATTCCGTTAGGACATAAAATAGTCTTGGATTTCAATCTTTTTTTGCCATAAATGTGTACTTGTGTACCACTTATGTCAACCCCTAATCCAATGTTACAGCAATGGGGTCCAAGTTCTAAAGGAGTTATTGTCTGAAGAACTAGTCGGATATCTCATCAATGCACAGTAGTGTCCAATCTTATTCGAAAAGTGCCATCATATTTTGCTTAAAAAAGAAGTCCATTCAATCAGTAATCAATAGACCTATTTTGTTATTGACATTACTGTGATTTCTTATCTTTATAACTATGCAAAGCCAATGAACTATACGAAAATGATGAAATACAGTGGTGATCTGAATTCCATGATTTATTACCGTTAGCTACCTTTGTAAGCTTTGTAATCAAATGTTGAATATTCATTTAAAAGATTAACGGGTCAGCACATTCATTTTTGCAAGTTGTACACAATGTTCCGCAATGTGAAAATGTGATTCTGCCTCCAGAGGAATGATTAGTGATACTGGTCAGTGCTACACCAGTACAGCCTTTAATAGCAGCCAATATTACTTACCCCTAGCAGCATTTAGTACCAGCCAGTATCACTTACCTTCTGGGCAGCATTTAAAACACTTGCTATCATCTACCTTCTAAACTGCATTACCTAGTAAGAGGGTATTATCTAGCTTCAGGGAAGGAGCAGTAGCAGACAGCTACTGTTACAAATCTTGTCCTGAAGGATCATTAATATAGTGCTTCAAAAGCTACCCTGAGGAAACAAGATAACAACAACGTCCCAAATGTAGCCTTGGGAGCAGGACTGACCCTCTGTTGCAAAATGCTGTTCTGAAAATAGATGATATACACTGTAATTAAAAACTACGCTGAATACATCTCACCCCTAAAAATCAGTCAAAAGCACTTGGCCATTTTAAAGGCATATGCAATTCTCCAGTTCTTTTCTTATATTCAGTCTGCCTTATTCTTTCCAATTCAGATTTTTCATTCAATTTTACTTCATCCTCAAAGCAAAATTCTTCACATTTGTCAGTCCACATCCATTCTATTCAGCACATGTCTCGTGCCTAAGATTAAAAGATTCAAGGGTATTTACACCCATACCAGGTGAACCGTGTTAATTTTATAATATAATTCTATGTGTACATTTGCCCTACCCTGTTGGATTTGTCTCTCTCTCTCAAATTCGAATTCAAATGAGCTTTATTGGCATGACATATATCGATACATATTGGCAAAGCATGGGTACAACTAACATTCAAATAAACATTGAATGCGCATGGGTGTGTGTGGTATTTGTGTATGTTATCTTGTGTAATGTCATGTCATGTGCAAAATCAGGAAAACAGTGAATATTTAACAATAGTTAAGAAAAGTATACAAAAAGTATCTCTCTCTCTCTCTCTTTCCCCCTCTCTCTCTCTCTCTCTCTCTCTCTCTTTCAACCTCTCCTGCTGCTCAGCACCATGGACAGCAGCCGCAACCTAGAGAGGCTCAGCAGTATATGCACTGCAGCAATTGTCAAAATCACTCAATTATTGGGAGCCAGCTTTCTAAAAACTGGCGTCTGCCCTACAGACGAAGCACAGAAACTCCAGCTCCTGTCACACCGAGACTTCATGTTTACGGACAGAAATCGAGGAGGCAAACTCCTGGCTACCCTGACCTCAAACTCCATCCTATTGGCCGTTTCCCCCACAGCTGCTGTCTTGTTTCCTACAACCCACGACTGAGTTCGGACTCTTCTCAAAACCTCCCCATGGTAGTTGTTTGTAAGTTATAAATAACATGCACGTGCACCTGCGCACGCACAGGAACACACACACATTTTTTATTTATTACACTACCAGGACAGCTGGTGATCACTTTTCTCCCTGCGTGATATCTCTTTCTCACTGTGTAATATCTTCATTACACTGTGCTGCTAAGATGTAAACACTGAGATACATTCAGATTTCTACAAACACGTGGCGTGATATTGAAGACACGGTCTACAACATGTTGTTCTGGAGACACAGTTGAGACCAGTAGTCAGGCTTAGCGCATGCAAAGCTGAACCTTCACAGGGTTTATGAGCCTCATTCTGCCTGCGCTAGCTACAAAACCCAGTGAATCCAGGTGCAGCATTCCCATGTGTGATGGTGCCGCTCACTCTACCTGAACAGTGCGGCATGGAGGCGTTCCAGTGGCCATTGGGCTGGCAGGTGCGGGACGCAGGACCCTTCAGCTCCCGACCGTCTGAGCACGAGTAATACACAGTCGATCCGACCGTGAACTTATCCCCCGTCAGAACTCCACTGGGTGGGGAGCCCGGATGACCACAGTTGATGACTACAAAAGCACAAGAAAATGCATTAACCATGACGAGCATGCAGGAGTGTCATTTCTGCTCAGGGAACAAATTCTGCTCCACTTTCCCTAGTAAAACACCAATAAAACACAAAAAGTCTTCTGACACATTTCCAGAAAATAAATCTTTCCACTTGATATGTTTTTCTCAGCTTGTTTTATTCTCAAATCTATATGTAGATAAGTTCCATGCCTCTGTCAGTTTTATAAATGACCAGAATACTAAAATTAAACTAAAACGAATGATTCTTCCCTTTAGGTTCTGCTACAGTCAGCAATTCTCACAAAGGGGACAGAAGGGGAATGCTTCTGAAAATGTCTGCCTCTGGGCTTACCTTCAAAACCTTCACAACATCTTGAATCTCAAACACTTATACAAATACAGCAGCATTTTTAAAACAAACCTCATTCTGTTTGACTGACCCAACTACAGTATTTATCACATTAATGTCCCCTTGCTATACAATATCGTACTACATTTTTAAATGTGTCTATCAATTATTCAGTTCCGACAAATTGAAAGTAACAAAGTGAAAAGTCAGTTTCACTTGAAACAATTCAAGGTCTAGGTCAATTGATCTCCAGCAGCATGACTCAAAAGAGTGACTACAGGTCACTGAAGTCAAAATAGGCAGCAAAAACTGTTATGTACCTATGCATTCAGGTAAGGGCCTGTCCCACTGTCCAGTCGGCTGGCAGGTAAGCACGGATGAGCCAAACAGGAAATGACCCGGACTGCAGACATAGAACACCACCGTCCCGTAGGTGAAGTTCCCTTGTCCGATCTTACTCTCCCTGACAGCATTGGCTGGGACACCAGGATCTGAGCAATTCACCACTAAGCGAAAAAAAGAATAAATAAGCACTGCAAATCGTGCAAAACCACAATGTTTATATACTTCAAGGTTAAAACCTTTATTAAACATTTATATCAAACCAGGCATGACCTCAGTACTTTCACAGTTAAATGCACTTCATGTTTCAGTCCTTCTAGAGGAACACAGGCTTCTGCATAGATAATGTATTCTTAACCTATGTCAAATGATACAATTTTGTACGATTAAGTTGGCAGGGTCAATAAAGACATAAAGCTTTGTTTCTAATGAAGTATTGAGTGACGTTTCCCCTCATATTCCATTAAAAGCAGGTATGGACAGTTCCAGCCCTGGAGTATCATGGAAGCTTGTTGATATTCATTCTGCTTTTTTCGAGACTTTTTTTGAGCGTGATTAAAATTGTCATTTGGACCAGAAGTGACCTCATCTGGTACAGCAGATGGTAATCAGTGAAAAGCTAAAATGAAAACCTGCATCCATCTGCATTTGTAGATCATATCTTCATCATGTGTGATCTTGACTTGCATATGTAAGTGAATATATTGTTGCTAATTAACATATTGAATGCTGAAAATAGCCTTATGCATATCTGACTACATTCCATAAAATAACCATTAATGAAAGAATAACAATGAGAATAACAATGAAATACAGGCTGTTGACTGACTAATTTCTCTCATTCTTGGAGTTAACACAATAAACACCTTATTAAATTACATTTCTCTTAATACTGTTTTTCCTCCACTACAACTCTCAAGAGTTGCTTGCAAATTTCATGGAAACATAGCCACTGACATTCAAGACCATTCTGGCTTCCCTTCCCTGCAGCGGTTCTTGAGTTTTAGGGGTCAGCAGCTGATCAGAAGACCAATCACCCACCTCGGCAGACTGGCGGGGGCTGGCTCCACTGCCGGTTGGCTTGGCACTGAGTTCGCGACGGCCCCTCCAGGGTGTAGCCCGTGTTGCAGGAGAAGGTCACCACGTCGTTGAGGTTGAAGTCATTGCCGATGGTGCGCCCATAGATGGGGCTACCCGGGTGGCCACAGCTGATGGCTGTCAGGAAAAAAAAAAAAAGATGGAGTGCTCAATCTGCCTTGCTTCGCTTAAGAAGATAACGAGCGCGCTTTCATATTACAAGCGGAGGAGTCCACAGGGCCAGACTTAACAGGGAGAAAAGAAGCAGAAACCAACTTTTTTGCAGCTGAAAAGTAGGTGAAAGCCCTGAGGCATGAAGAGGAGGAAAACACTGAACTCCTCCGGAAGATCTGCAGCATCCAATAAAAGAAGATTACGCCTGCAGGGACACTTCCAGGAGCTCCTCCAATCTGTGTGAGGCAGTGTGGTTTTCTTGAAGACAAATCCCCTCCCCCCCCCCAAAAAAAAATCCAAGGGATAAAATGAGAATCCTACACAGAAAGTACAACTTCACTACAGATTAATGTTCCTAAATCAAATACCAGGTATTTCACAGAAGTTCAAAGCTTCTAACAGAGTGGTGGTGCCAAAACACAGCACTTGACTGCACAGCTCAGCATACCACATTATTGCCTACAAGACCGCCAGCAGCAGCCATGGGCACAACCAACCAGAGGGTTTCATAATGAAATACTGCATCTTCCTGAGCGCCACCATGTCCACTGCCTGGCACAACCAGTCAGGAAAGAGTGAGGAAAAAAAAAAACCACTTGGGGTACATAGGCAAATATGTTTGTGCATGTTGTGTGTGTGTAAGTACTAGGACAGTCACACAATTTTTGTTGTTTGGCTCTGTACTACTCGTACTTTTAAAGAAAATAATGAGTATGAAGATAAAAGGTTGACTGACAGTTTTAATTTGAGGGTATTTGCATCCATATTAGGTGATCCGTGTAGGAAACAGCTCTTTACATACACAGACTCCCCATTTCAGAGGAACAAAAATAAAACGGACACTCGTTTCTTGGTCAGCTGGTCCTTTGCATCATTTGGTCACGCACAAGAAAGATTCAACTCTAGGCCTTTGTTGTCTATGTGTGAAACTTACATTTGCTCTTAAGTATGCAATTGTGATATTCCTTGGTGTGGCAATAAAAGAGCACATACCCTCCTCCTCCCTATCATCTGGTAGGAAGGAGGATGTACATGCTGCCAAAGGGAAAACTGCCTTTCAATCCATGGTGTACATAAGCTCTCATTGACCAAAATGGGGACAGTATTGTTTGGTAGGTGGGGAGGGGCTGAGGTTCAATGGTTATGTAAATCTAAAGTGAAATGGAATAAAGTTGTTCCCATAAAGGTTGAGAGAAAGAGGGGAACTTGCCAGCCTGTACAATAAACCAATAAACCAATGTTTGTTTTCCTACAAAATCAAATTGATATTTTCCTAAAGTGCCCAGTATGAAAATTATTGTTCAAGTTGTGAATCCATAGACAAATGTATGAAAATATTCACAAATTGCATTTATAAATAGGCTATATGAGATACAGCCATTACGTTTTAAGCTAGCTTATACATTAGCGTTGCAATTTTAAAGGAACCGAGAAATCTAATGGTAAATTTAGGATTTTTTAACTTATCTTGTTTATTTTCTCTGTTCGTGTTGGTGTTTGACAAAGAGAGAGGAGAGGAAAATAAATTTTGGGGACTGCTTGTTTATCTCGTTCAGGGAGAAACACTCCTGTTGCACCCTGTGAAATTAAATCTGAATGAACAATTTGCTGTCGCTTGAGCACTGGGTTTTTTAGATGGAAAAAGACAGATGATGAGTTCAGCCAACTCCCTTTACCACCGCCCTGTGTCACGACTTCACACACACGGTGAAGACTGGAAAATAGAATTTCTGCACATCGTAGTTCTATGACCAACAACAGTGACAAAACAGAGCGCCATATGTTAATAAACATAGATCATGATTTATTTTGTCCACATTACATTACATGTAACAGGACTTTGTAAGTGAAGAAGCACATCTGAAATGTAAACAGAGAAAACAGCAGAGGGAAGCGGATACTCACGCACACACGCTGGGAGCTGCCCGGACCAGCTGTGGTCCTGCTGGCAGATACGGACCGAGGAGCCAATGAGGCGGAAGCCGGGGATGCACTGGTACACCACTGTGTCCCGGTAGCCGAAATTCTCCCCTATCACCTGACCGTTCACAATTTGCTCCGGGATACCACAGTGACCCGCTTTGGGTAGAGGGAGGTGGCAAGCAAGGAAAGGCAGAGAGAAGAAGAAAGTGAGTGAGATAGACAGTTATCAGCCTGCACGCTCTCCATGCACACGCCATCTCAGCAGCATACTGTATCACCTTTTGTGGGCAGCAGCGCAAACCACCTCTGCCTGTATCCACAAGGCAGGGTTACTGGGTTAAAATAACTGAATGGAATTCTCATTTCCTATCATTTTCAAGTCTACCCACTGACCAGTTGGTCATTTCAGACAGTATCATGAACACTGAAGAATGTGCACTACTTGGTATTCGGTGTTAGTACCGAGGCACTGGGTCTCTGTCCCACTCCAAAGTCCAGAGGACAGGCACTCCCGCACGGTAGAGCCCAGCAGCACATATCCCTGCTCGCATGTGAATATAGCCGTGGCTCCAAAGGTATTCTGCGTCCCAATCTTCCTCCCGTGTGGGGGTGTGCGGAGCTCGCCGCAGGAAACAACTGGAACAAGACGACGTGTCCACAGAAAAAGCACAGTTAAAAAAGAAGAGAACAGACCACAGCGTGCTTCAACACAGAGGCTGAAGGCAGGAGCACCGCGGGACCTGTAAAGCAGAGTTTGTACTTTTCAGTCCCACTCAAACAACGCCATTAAAAGCTACTGACTCACAACCCAACTCTGTCTTCTGCTGCTGCTCGTACATTCATATTTCACAGGCAATAAAATCTATCATATCTACTCCGGACCTGGATGAGTTTCACAGCTGATTGAAAGTGAAATTCACTACTTCTCTAGTTGTCCTTGTTGTGTGATACGGTGCCATGCTTTTGTTCCTGATTTCAGTTTTTTCATTAATCATTAAACACAGAATCTAATATTAATGGTCACTTAAAATATAGATGACTTCCTCACATCTGTGTTGCACTGACAGCACTGTACTCAGATTTCCTGAAAAAGGACAGTAGGCCATATTTGATTCAGTGGCCGTATGGTTAGAGCATCTGCCCTCTCCCTGGAACATTAGGAATACAACTCCCCAGAGAAGACATGTCAAAGAATGGTACCCACAGGCTCCCTGCTTAGCACACATTAACAGGGACTGATTGTGGGCAAATGTCCAGTCCAGGGGGTGTGCTTGCACATGAAGCCATCGTACATCACAGCGACTCCCCGCGCCTGGACATCGCTTCACAATGAGCAATAAATGTGTCAATTCATATTTAAAATATCAATATTTCATCCAGCACATCTGTGTGGCCCATATTTGGTCTGTATGACAAAGTTAGGTTTAGAAGTTGATCGCTGGGTAAGGGCGGGAGCTTACTCTGGCAGTGCGGCCTCTCGTTACGCCAGCTCCACACTCCATTGGCCAAACACTGTACGTGGGCGGGGCCCTGGCGGAAGTACCCCGGGTCACAGGTGAAGATGACCTTGGTCCTGTACTCGTAATTTGATCCGTTGACGATTCTCCACCTCCCGTGGTCCAGCGTGAAAGAGCCGATGCTGGGACAGGTCACCACTGTGGATTGCAGCATACAGAAGCGCCCTGGGTCATTTGCATAGAGTCTACTGTGCCCAGCCTGGTATAAAACCCAGACAGTGTAACACAGCTATGCACCGAAGCATAAAAAGCTGGTTTTTCAATTATGCCATTTGCTGGAAATGACGGCAACAGCAGCAGCAGCAGCACCTGCATGTTGTTGAATGGGTGCATTATAGGACATAACCCAACACCGCCGTGGAACTGGCATGTAATTGTGTAATCTGTGAAAAGCTGATTGTCTGGTACATTTAATTGCGGAACGCGTGTCCCCTGACTGCAAGCTTTCAAAATGCCTTTGAAATAACAGCTCATGAAAATGATAATAAATAAAGTATTTAATGATGACATTTCTGTGTATTTTCATGATGATGGATAATATTGTCTTTACAGCCTGGAGGCAAGAGCACCTGTGTGTCTTCTTACAGCAGTTTAAGCTTCCTTTGACTCTGCTGTTGCAAACTGGGTATTGTGAGCTCTGTTATTTATGAAAATATACATTTAAATGAAATAGAAAATGAATAACAATAGTTTGAATAATACGTAGAAACAATCATACTTGTGAATCATAGTTTATCTGAATGAGCTGCTCACGATCAAACAGCGGAAGGTGATGAAATACATTTCTCTCTGACTGCCTTTTCGCCTTCTGTGCTGCACCCAGGCTGGAATGAAATAGGCAGTAACTTAATGTTTTGGGTAAAATGTTCATCTGCTCATGAATACCTCAGTGCAGCTAAATTTAAAGTCCTTCTGGTTCGTTAAGTTCGCTGACTTTGTTTCCACTGATACCTTCTGGCACTCAGCTGCTCTGGAAAGCCTCCCTATAATTTGGTTTAGCTCACCTCTCTCTCACCAACGCCTCTCTCGCACCTGTCCCAGCATCCCCCTCTCTCTCACTTGCCCCAGCACGAGTGTCTTTCTCACCTGAGCAGCGGGGGGTTTTATTGTGGTTGCTCCAGGTGCCGTCGGGCTGGCACACGGCGGTCGTTAGCTCCTTGGAGGAGAGCCTGTAGCCGTCGTGGCAAAAGTATGTGACGTGCGTGCCCACGGAGTAATCTGCACTCAGCACACCCCCGCTCGCAGGGGCTTTGGGTATTCCACAGGACACAGCTGGAAGGGAACAGGAGGACGAACACATGCTACTCAGACGGGGAAGGGAAAGCAAACACACGCCACTCACCGAGAAAGCGGAGCAGGCACCTGGAGTTCACGCAGGGCTGCTTCAGCAGGCGCAAGGAGATTGTGGAGGAAAGCAGCAAACACCTGCTGCTCTTGTAGGTAATACACCTCATTGACTTATTCATCTCTTAATTTGGTACTGTCAGTTTCATACAGCACACGGACATATGGGTGTGCATCTATGCCTGTGGATGTGTGGGGTGTGTATGTACGCGCTTATGATAGAGAAAGAGAGCCATTGAATTTGTAAGGCTCTGTTAATTACAGAGCGATTCAACAAAAAATATTCGGCTTCTTAGTAATTAATCTGGGCATGAATAGAGAGAAATGACATTTCCATAAACAAGGATAAACACGATCATCGAATGTTTCCTTTCCAAGAATGTAAGCATTCACAGAATTAAGTGACACTAAGGCAATAATTCAACCATTTGATTAGTACAGTGTCTCAAATAAGCAGCATTACCATAGATACAGAAAGAACAAAATGGATAACTGAAACAATGTCACATGAGTGCATTGCACACATGTTCCAAGCACACACATTATGATGCAAAGAGAACATTCACATAAAACAGCACAAAAAAATGCCCAGCATATGTCCACATCAAGCCAAACAAATCCAATTCAATGCTCATTGGCCCTTACTGTGACAGATTTAAGCACACATGTTTTATTTCTGTTTCTTGCACATGATGAGCTCATTGAAACTGGGGGCAGAATGTTACATTAGGGGGGGGAAACATTAACACCCCCACCCAAAAAAAACCCCATAAAACTGAGCATTCAAAGCCCTAGACAAAGAAACCTCCATTCAGATCTATACCATAGTGCTTCTGAAATTACATTATTCATTTGCACAGCAGACTTCAGAGAATTCAGCTCAGGAAGACACTGCGCTGCATCTAATTATGCAGCTAGATATTTACAGAAGCAATTTAGGTTAAGTACATAGCTCAAGGGTTCGACAGCAGAGGCCGACCCACGAATGTTTAGATACAAGTCCAATGCCCTTAATCACAATGCAATTTGCACACAAACACCCGTGCACACAAAGGAACCCGCGGCGGAAGTGGCTCTGTGACACCTGCACGCACCTTGGCAGGCCGGGACAGGCGAGTCCCAGGTGTAGTAGCCGTACGGCGTCTTCCTGCAGACGGCCGAGCTCTTGCCGATGAGCCGGTAGCCGCGGTCGCAGGCCCAGCGCACCACGCTGTTCAGATAGCCTCCCGTCTGGCTGAGGACCGACCCATGGGGCGGTGAGTCAGGGGTGCTGCAGTACAGAGCTGCGAACAACAGTAGGCGTGAGCTCATCCTCCGCTTCCTCAGAACAGGAACATCCCCATATGTCCGGCAGCACAGAAGGCAGCAGAGCGGATTGAAGTGAAACCAGGGGAGGAGGGCCGTGCGTCTGCTCCATATGCTGCAAGCTCTCAGCAACATAAAAAAGCAGCACTCCTGCATTTGCATTCCTTCAAAACACAAATGCCGTGCCGCATATAGCCGAGATAAAAGAACTACTGCGCTAACTTAAGCCCCAGAGATGTAAGTCCTATCTCTCCTCATAAAAAAAGGTTACAATTTATATATTTTAATGATTGACTTTTTAATATGATTTTAATTTGAATGACATCAAAACCATTGTTATCAATGACATTCTATTTTTATACCACAGATGCACAGGAAAAAATAGCATGCAGCTAGTGGTGTATGTTTCAGTAATTCAGCTTGAGATAGTCATGATCACAAAAAAAAATAAAAAAAATAAAAAAAATAAAAAAAGCACCGGACAAAAGAAACACACAACTGGGACTGTTATATAATGTTACATACTGGCAACGGTTCTGTTGGAATTAAAGACGGGCTCACAGAAATAATTTCACACACAGCAATTAATAGCATTTACTGAATTAACATAGGACCACAGCTGAGACTGATCCTTACACAATATGCTAAGCTGTGGCGCCACACAGCTCCAGGAAGCAGAGAGCTTTAATGGAGGAGGGCGATCAGAAAATCTCCCCAGCAGCCCACACTTCAGAGGAACTCGACCTGTATCGCAGCCAACCCGTGCAGCAGCGTGGCGTAGTGCTTTGAGAAGCTCGTCATTTAACCAGAACGTTGCAGGACTGATTCCGCAAGACCTTTTGTGCAATTGCTTCTGTACATGTCCTGTATTGATTACTTTTTATCTAAGGAGCTTGACCTTGGTAAAGGTTTCTGCTAGGACAAGCTAATAATAATATAATGACCAGACCCAATGGCGTGGCTGTTATTTGCTAAGGTTTCATCCAGTCAGGCAAGAAGATGGTTGATCGAGAGACTGCTTTAACAGCAGCTGCACTCAGACAGTAGTTTGTGAGGCAAGACTCATTTAAACTCAATGAAACTGATGACAAGATTCCAAAAAGGCATGAACAGTCTGTTATTGGGGGACACGGTAGTTTTAGGAAAGCTTGCCAGATGTTCCATTGAAGTGTTTCAGAACTGATGGGATTTGCCTCGAATCATTCGATAGTTTCCTTAAATTTAAATTTAACTTACAATGATATTCAAGCATTTGGTCTTTTTCATCACATCACAGTTTGGTGGGCTTAGTTATCACCCAAAATTCACTAGCCAAACTGTGATCTTTAAGGAACAAAAGTTACACTTGCATTTATTTGTAAAAGGTAAAGACAAATTTTGAAAAGCCTAGTGCATTACAAAACACACTGAAAATCCCGAACAAGTAGTATTATATTTCATGTTATGTTATGTACAATTCAGTGCAAACATTTTATTTCCACATGATATTATATATATAGTATGTTTCACCTTTTAACACGTATTGTATTAACGTAACTGGATTTTTGAAGTATACTCAAAGGCATCACAGGCAAGTTCAAGTCACAGATTTAATAAAAGATTAATACACTTCACAGCAATCCATTTTGCAAAGTTGTAGGTCACAGGTCAATGTGTCATTTTAAAGTTTCCAGAGGGATTTACCATGTCACTTTAAATCTGTGACCAATGCAGCCATTGGTAAGTTGGCCAACATTCATCTTTTCAGACTGAGGCCCTCGACGCATTAATATAAAAAGGCAGGCTATGGAACACTGGCTTAGAAGAACAGGGTCAAACTTCAGCTTCAAACATTACTTTATCTGGACTGACAGAGATAAATAGCTCCCACTGGGAGTGGTGTCCTTTTTTGCAGTCTCTTTCTGTCTAAAACTGCATATATGGACACCGTGACTTTGGCTGTCCAAATATCCTCTTGTGAATTATGCAATAAAATACCCTTTAAATTATTTGAATGCCATGACGTTCAATGCTTCAACAGTTAAGACAATGCATTCAGCAAAACATTACTGTAGCTATTTAGCAGTGATAGGCATTTCTCCTCTCTACCATTTATACCTGTGATGGAGCACATACATATTGGCAGCAGAACAACATCACTTACTGATGAAGGCAGTATGCTGAAATATTTGGATCTTCAAGCCTAATCTATTTCCCTTATATACAAATATGTAATCTATATGCATTCCAGTATAAATGCATCATTTCTTTCATTGCAATCGATTTTCACTGAGATTTACACAGCCATTCATATTGCTGGATATTTACTGAAATAATTAATACAGCTTGCTCAAAGACACAAAGGCAGAATACCGCCTGAATGGAACTTGAAACCTGCAGCCCGCAACCATCTGTTTCTCTCCAACAACGCCACACTGCTGCACCAAAATACCCAGTCTCTCAAAAGAGCCCCATGCATGCTGTCAAAGGGAAGAAAGAGGGCTCTTTCTGGGCACAGCGCCTCAGTCATCTGCTCAAGCCATCTCCACATGCCAGCTGAAACATGCAGAGGTATAAACGTGCAGGAGAAAGGTATTGATCTAAAAGGATACATACTTTGATACTCACCGACATATCTGAGGTTGAAGCCCTTCTTGTTGGTGCCATGGTCAGAGGACCAGCGCAGGAAAAGCTGGTGGCCAGTGGTGGAGATGTTGAAGGGTGTAGGGTGGTCACCGCTTAGGGCAGCCAGACTCTGACTGTGAATGGTAGGACCTTTACACACATACACACAAACACAGATGCAAACAGACACACAGACACACACACAACACACAGGATAAAACAGGACAGCACAAAAGACATGTCAAAATCCATATCCTTAAAAACAAAACAGAAATTCATTCTTTATTCTGAGGTTTAACCACTAAGTGATGTTTAAATCTTTAGAGTCTGTAAAAAGGTCTTTACAACTTTGAGTAACTTGGATTTTTGAAAATGAGTCTTTGCCTTTGGTATTGCCCCATTATATTTACTTACATCATAAATACAGTTGGAAAGTTCAGCATTCACCAAAATTAACCGATGAAAAATTGTTTCACAATTTGTCAACTAAACGAAATACTGATTGAACCGAGGCATCAGTTTCAAACAATGGAACAGAGTCAACGTGTAAAATATAAAGGACAGATAAATGACATGTGAGATGAGCTACCATCAAAGATTTCCAAGATATCAAATTCCTTCTCAGTCTGGAACAGCTCAAAGTACAGGGTGATGTTGTAGCCCTTCTCCACACTGATGGTCCAGGAGCAGGTCTGCAGGTTGGGGTAGCTGTCTGGGTAGCCGGGGCTGAGGATCACCCCCGTCGAGTCGAAGCGCACCTCACTGGCTGGGCACTGAGCTGCAAGAACACATCGGAACGCAGGATTACGTTCGTCACCACGGCCACCACCTCGTTACACGATGCACCTGCCACGTTCAGGGACGGTGGCAAGTGGCTACATCTATGAATAATGTTTTGTACCGTTTTATGTCACTGTTCTCTTTCCACCAGTGTTGCTCGTAATATGCTTGGTACAGGTACACAGTGTACTTTGGAGCTGCCTCTACTTTAAACTGCTCGCTGTCCGAACTGCAGTAAAATGATGTAGGAGAAGGGATTAAATTGGGAATATGCATGTAATACCTTCTGAAGTACTTGCTTTATAGAGAGCAATATATCAGCTTGAAGGAGAGGAGGTTAAAACATACTTTTACAGTTTGAAGGTAAGTTTTAACCACCCCATTCGAGCTTATGAGTCACCACTGGCCAGGCATGAGCGTGCACTACAACTGACCACTCTAAAAAAGCACATTAGTTCAGGGCTGTCCAGCCCTGTTACAAGGACATCTACCATCCTGGACATTTTCATTTCAAAAACTTAATTTGGAACACCTGATTCCACTCATTTCGAGCGCAGCCAGATTTCTAGCTTTCTGAATATACGGTGTGCTCTATAATGTTTGGGGCAAAGCCCCCCATTTCAGGGCAACATAATGTTTGGGACACATAATGCTAAGTAAATTAAAGTATGTTTTGAATGTTTAGTACTTTGTCAAATATCCTTTGCATGCAAGGATCGCTTGAAGTCTGTGACCCATAGATATCACAAGATGCTGAGTATCTTCATCGGTGATGCTCTGCCAGACCTATACTGCAGCCATTTTCTCTTTAGCACATGTTCAATTGAATTCAGATCGGGTGAATGGCTTAACCAGTGAAAACAAATTCCAGTTTTTGGATTTGAAAAGCTCCGTTAAAAGTATGTTTGGGATCATTAATGCAGGATGAAGTGCCATCTAATGAATTTGGAGGCATTTTGGTTGAACTTGAGAATATATATATATATATATATATATATATATATAGATATATATTGCAGTTGAAGTCAGAAGGAAAAACATCAACATGTTCAAACATCTACACCTACTCTACATCTACTCATTTTCTTCCATCTTCATCTTCTGGTTCAGCATTTCACACACAAAATGAGTTTAGTGTTTCCTATTGTGCATTCTTGTGCCTGAGGCAGAGGCAAAATTCAGATAAAGTAAATGACTCTCAAGGGGGAAGAGGGGGAAAATGTGGCTTCATGAAAGATTAACTACAACAGATGTTCAGGCCAAAAAAAAAAAAAAAAAAGGCAGGACACTGATGCATTCAAAAAAAAAACCAAAATGAATAATTAAACCAAGCCAAAAAGTGGAAGAAATACAGGGAACATGGATAGAAGAAAACACCACTGCTGGGAAAGGTAATGGGTAGAAAACTCTTACTGGAGAAGCCACATGTGTGAGTGAAGCAATGATTAAATCACATGTACAAACTGAACCTTGGCATGTGGGTGGAGACCCGTCCATCTGTAGCCTCTCCCCCAGCCTGCAGGTCAAGATCTCATTTCCCACCAGCGTGAACCCAGGATGGCACTGGTACCTGATGATGTCACCTGGAGGACATTTCCAGACAGCCAACATTATGTGATTAAAACATTAAACTGATTAAGAAGGACACCGGTCTTGTAGTGGTGGGATAGAGAGGTTTATGAGCCCACAAATCAGTGAAGCATTTCACAAGACACTTTAAGCATCAGTGACTTAAAAACATTGATTTAGCATGGTATGCGCACAACACTAGAGCTAGTGATAGGAAAAGTTACAGTTAAATAATGTAAATGCCTTCAGTGATTCACTGATTTTGAAGCAATCATAGTGCTTCGGTGTGGAGCGCAAATAGGTTTTATTGGTTGATTTGAGTTCATGATTCACAGGACATGGTGGCTGCACCCATTATTGTGTTCATGAATCCTCATTCTCCAGGACTAATGTCTCATACTATTTTGAAGACCTGCAGAACTGTAGGGGATATAACCTGAATGATCAACCACTGTAGAGCCATCTGGAGAAATGGCAAGAAAGAGATAGTAATGATACTTTGAATCCAGGTGGTAAATCCAGACACACTGTACTGCAATGCCGGTTCAACAATGGTTCAAGACGGAGAGGCTAAAAACTATCCTGCACCAGTTTTTAACTGAATAACAAACATGACAATATAATACCCATTCATTAGCAGATAAATCCTTTTTTGATAGCATATAATTTTTTAGTACCATTACCACCATGCACTTCCCAAAAATGTAAGTGTTATAACTGTAAAATAAAATGTTTTTTTTTTTTTTTTTTAAATCATTCTTTGGTCAATTTGTTATAATCCAAATTATCAAATGTGGCCTAATACCATGGTTATATCTTAATATGAAGTTCATGAAAGCACTGTAAAGCAACAAGATTAGATAAAGTTAAGCAACTCACTTCCTACTGTACTATCATCCTTTGTTTTGATATAGAACTCACAGTAGCATTTGATTATTATCATATGGCAAGCCACACAAAGAATTATCAAGGAAGGCATACACTCTTACCTGAAGTTTTAAAGTAAAATGAATAAAATGCAATGGCCTTGTACTATAAATGCAAGTGTTGATGTATTTTTTTTTTTTTTTTTTACTGAAACAATTTACAAAGTCACGGCTGCCAAAAGCGAAAAAAACTGATGAAAAAAATGCTTGCATTGAACAAAGGACTGTATTTAACCAAATGTCAAATTTAAGGACAGCTATTGATTTCATCTAAGGCAATGCCTCATGCAGAGAGATAGAAAGCTGTTTTCCGTTAGCTGAATTAAGCCTGCACAAAGCTGTGGTGTGCCTCTCTCGTACGTGCTAAACTCTGCAGGATTATACGAGGACCATGGAGACGGCACAGCTCCTCTGAGTGTCCGTACTCCTCGTGTAACCTAGTAGATTAGGTATAAAGCTCACGAAAGCACGGCATGGCAGCCGAGCACGGCAGAAAATGAACACATTGTTAATTTATGATCCCAAACACATGCAATGCATCAGACAGTTTGAAAGCACTTGCTGGTTTTCTTATATTTTGGCATATTTTACAGCTTGTGCCAGGGGAAGCGGATCACATATAATGAGACAGACTACTGCTCTGATCACGTTAAAGAGGATATTTCATCCAGTTTCAACACAGAGGGGAACAAAAACAACATTTCATAAAGAAAAATCTTTCAATTACTGCACAGAGCAAAGCAGGACAGTAAATATACAAAAGGACATAACATGTTCATAAGTTTCCAATTACGAGCTCGACAATATCAAACAAAAAACGCAGAAGGCGGAATGAATTTTACCGATTTCAAATTCATCATCGTCTGTCAGGATATCTGCATTAGCGACAGCTGAGGGAGGCTGGCAGACTCTAAGCTGGTAAGCTGAAATGAAAAATACATGTATAGATCAACCAAAGGGCCTGTGCTGGTGGCTTAAGAGTGAGGCTTTGAGAACCCCCCAAAATGGATGGTGCTTTAAACCACTCACAGATTTTAACCAACTGCTATATTTTTTGTTCTGGATCACGAAGCCATTTGATTACTTCATAGAAGTCCTTTTTTGACAGTGCACGGTAGCCCTGCCCATTTTGGTTCATGCGGATCATGGAGCCTCATTTATACCACTGGTAACTAAATGCAATGTGCTGTAAATACCCATGTTCATATTAACAACTGACTACTTCATTTCTGACATATGGTTTGAGAGATGAAAGTAACTCCAATAAAACGTATAAGACATCTGTCAAATTTTAAAGTTCTCCACAATTAGAAGCATTTCAAACATGTTCATTTTGAGGTTATTTTGCAGCACCCAAAAAAGTCACCTTAAAAATGGCAGGCTATGAAAGGCCAGTGGATAAGCTTTCAAACAAAACTAATACACTATTCCCGAACTGAACAAGGTAAGACAGACTAGAGTTTATCAGGTATTGTGTCCAAACCAGAATTAAGTACTGCATATTCATTTATTTACATTTAAACATTGTGTACACAGATATGTGGATATATTGCAGTCTTCATTAAGCTTATTTATTAATTTGTTTATTTATTCATTGCTTGATTGACACAAACTATGACAGTTGCTCTGGACAAAGGCTTTTGTTTGCCAAGTAATCAAACAACACAAATGAGTGGGAAGCGATAAATATACATGAATAAGAGACTGAACTTCCTTATCTTGCCTTTCTCTCGGCCATGCACTCACCATGGTAACGGAGGACAAAGAAGCCGCTGCCACTGAAGTCGCTGTGGAACTTGATGAGCACCTGGTTGGAGGTGCTTTGTACGGCTTCCAGCGCAGTGGTTCCGCTGAACTGTCCAACCTGTGGTGAGTTCTGATCGGGTCCATCCCTGCACAGACAACGGAACCCATCAGCTGAGGTTCATCATTGCAAATGATCCCATAAAAGTGTAAACATTATTATGTTTTTAACTCACCCCAAAAACATGCTGAATATTTTCAATAACATGAAAATACAGCTAGTTAATCAGCAAATTTGAAATGAGAAAAATGCATGTAATTAAGCAGTGTGTAGATGGGAAATTAAAACAACATCTTTGCATACTTTAAACACATTATTTTTTGCTGAAGTCAAGTAAACCCAAAGTGCATTTACTTACAGACAGCTCAGAATAGCTATACTATGTTTTTAGTTTAGAAGCAACAAATTATCATATTTGTAAGTATCTTGTTAAAATGCAGTAGTAAGCAACTTTAGTGGCTAGGAAAAACTGCAAATGGGTCAACAAACAAATTCCATACACTGGTTTTATACTTTTGGGTATGTTCCCTCCAGAAGCAGTGTGAGCTATCACAATCAATGAATTAATAACACGAAGATGCGACTATTCGTTTTGTTTGACATTCACCTGAACATGCATGTCTGAATAAACTACACAGAACATTACAGTTAATGAACATAATCTAACAACCAACCCAAATATACCACTGCAGGTTTGCTGCAGGCTGAAAAACTGGAGCACATTACACATTACACATGAATATATAAAAGCACTATCTTCATGAAATATTGTTGAAGCCTGTTACACTATTTATTAGACCATTAGCTCCCATTGCTTAACTGTCTCATAATTCAAACGTGTAAGAATTCTCTAAAAACAACCTTTAAACAACAATTCCCTGTTTTTTCACAGAGGTACCAAAGGAGCTGAATGTTATCAAAACTAATTATCTCATCAAAGCAAAATGAAAAAAGAATACAACAGGGCTTGCTTCAGATTGAAATAATACAAAATATAAAAATAAGGCAGGAAATTGACTTTAAGCAAAAGCGGCTAGTTTTACAACAAAGGCTCACTCAACAAGATTAATCATGGAGAAGAGATGGACTCCAAGTAAACTCGCTTTTTAGTACAGTCAAGCTTGGCTAATGAACAGCAGGCGACAGCTGATTAAACTGGGTCATCCATTACTTTCTAATAGTTGAAAGGCACACCATATGGTTGTTTTAGTACACAGAGAATGTGGAAAATTGCAGCATAGAGAGGTGACTCGGCATGTTCCTTTTCTGATGACAGTTTACCGACACCCACCCCTACCCCCACCTCCAACAGATGGTTCCAGACACTTTGGAAATGCTGAGGGACATGTGAATGGTGATGAGTTATGGGAGTTAGGGATTCCTATTGTGATGCATTGAGGTTATTGTAAAACAGAATTTTGGGCCTGTTCATTATTTTGTGATCAAGAGATAATCATCTCAGTATTTGCTCAATTATCTCAAGATCATAAGAAATAAATATTCTGATTATTCCATAGGCTTAACTCTACATGGATAAAAAAACAGTCCTTATACAGTTCCTCTGACTGGCTATATCTGATAGGATATTTATTCTTCAATTTCTATGGGAAAATAGCTCTAAGCACTCTGTATTACTGTGGGAGAAATATCACTAAAATACTCTCCATTGAGGAGTCATTTTGGACTAATAAAATCAAAGACTTTAAAATAGAAATGGCTGTGTCCAAGGTGCACACAGAAAAATAAAATAAATCTGTACCATACTTCACCATTGTAATATGAAGCAAAAAACATTACATGGAAAAGCATGACCAAAATGGTTGACCTTGGAAGATAATTATATTTATCATAATTTGCAGTGTAGCTAATCATACTGTTGGTGGCAACAGGCCAAAAGCCACTCATGGCAAAACTACTGATATACATAATAAACACAATAACTTACAATAAGACTCATTATATAATATTGTATTCATGAAAACTATAACAGGATTATAGCGTGATGGGTGAGAAGACATACAATGTCACAATTGAGTGCCTCCCTATGATTTGAAAGGAATGGAACTAATTATTGATTACATCTACAAAAAGAAAAACAAAGAAAACAAGGATTATCTGTCTTTTTTCTGAAGCAGACAAATATTTATCTTCCTTGACAACTGAGCGGATATCTTATCACTCCAAGATCTCTGAGTCTACAATCTAAATTAGCATTTTATGATTTGATATTTGCTGTGTGTGGGGTAGTTGCACTAGTGCATGGGCTAGTCCAATGCGTTAAATAAAAATGTGAAGTTATCCATCTATCGAGCACTTTCATTCCTCAGATCTGCTAGGTTATTCATCTTTCCTGCGCTACCATCACTCAGCCACAAGCAAATGTCTCTCTGAAGAGACTGGAATGTGTGTGCCAGTAAGAATGTTCTCATAAAGCTATTGTTTCTGATAAATGGGATATTATGAATAAAAATGATGCCATGTCAGTTCAGGATGTATTTTGTTCGTACGCAAGGCTGATAAATGAGACCCTCAGGTCTGAGATTATCAGAGATCTCCAAAGATATTCTCAAATGCTTATAGACTACGCATCACTGGTGAAAGTGATGTATATTTTAAATTCATCTAATATATTATTCCACTCCCCTTGTTTTTCCCTGTTTCTTAATGGCAGGTTTTCTCCAGATGTTAGACACTTCTACAATGCACTGAGGAGAAATGAATGATGAAAAGATAGTGAGACTGCAAACTGTGCAAATACAATAATGTAGTTTCTTTTGAAACTCATTTTTTAGACTGGAGAGGGTGGCAGGTATGCGGGCAGTGTTCATAAATAAATGCACCCAGAGGAGTTTAAAGTACAGAACAGCATGAGGGATCATAGAGTGGAACAGAACTATTCTCCTCACTCTTATAAGCACACCCCATAGTTCCACTAGTGGGGCCAAGGTGGATCAGATCCCACTTGTTTAAAAAGAGGGGTATGCTATGAAACAAGAAACAGGAGGCAGGGGAAATCACGACTGTGGTGTCATACTTCATCATTTAAGAGTGCGTAATTCTAGGTGTTTCAAGTTCGATCAGATTATTAAAACTAACAGATGATGTCAGAACAATCTTGTACTTCTGACAATAATTCCACGGATGGGTTCTTATCTCTTAGCATGGTATCCAAGATGGATTTGCATCAGTTAGGATCAAGTCAAGGCGGCATTCCTACCACTTTGGGGTGCCATCATAGATCACACTGTCCAATCAGTAAAGATGCCATGGATAGGTTGACATAGTCTTATGTTACAGTTTACAATAATTGCTGTGGTGTTTTTCGATTATTGTTCTAGTGATGATGTCATAGCTAATATGATTCTTACCACACAGTGATATAGTCATAGATAGGTTCAGTGCTCAGGAGAGTGAAGTTGATGTAAATTCCATTTCCAGGTGGTACCCTGATGTTCCAAAAACAGTCCTGAAAGTTGGGGTACTCTGCAGGATGCCCAGGGGAGTAGATGGTCCCATTCACCAAAGTGATGTTACCCCCGCAGAGAGCTGTGGGACAGACAGCAAAAGAAATAACCATGGTTTCACATACATGTACCTATTAGAGCTTGATGCTCAGTCGCTCTTACTGACTTGTATCTTTGCTCATATTGTTCGTCTTGCACAATGAATTTACTGTACCTTACCATAATTCCCATATTAGTTGCTAAGGATAAACGTTTTAGTGCACAAATAGCTCACATGAAATTATTTTAGCTAGTAGCAACATTGAAATACCTTATATGGTGTGACCATAAAGAAAGTAGGGATCAAGTTTCAGAGTTTTGAATATCAAAGTTGGAATGAAAATAGCATACTCTTTGGTTCAGGCTAAAGAAATACTAGAAGCCACATATATGTGTTTCCCTACTGTGTGTCAAATTAATTTCAAATGAAGGTCACAATATGTCTTCTGCCTTCTTCCTCCAGTGAGCAGCTAATTCAAGCTGACATCCGAAGGGTTTTTTTAATTAAGAGTGAGGGAGCGAGGTGCATGAATCCACTGTAATATTCATGCTCTTTTTGGCAAGCTGATGTTATACCCTGGGGTCAGCAGAGAGAACATGTTCTGGCAGTGGGTCAGAAATCTCCACAGAGGGCATAATATGTTTAATTTAAGGATAGGATCAAGGGAACGGATGAGTTCCACATTGACTCATGCGTTTTATCCATAAACAAACAATTTAAACCAACCATTTAATTTAAAAAATCCAATGCTGCCATGAGTAGGAGAGAAAATAACTTCCATTACCTCAGAGATATGATCTTCAGTGTTACTGACCACCCTCAGTGAACTGTCACTGAACCCCAAAGGGCACAAATCAAAGAGCTGTAAATGCAATCGCACCTTCTTATTATAATAAAATACACAGATTCTCTGCGTCATTATTCTCAATTCCAAAAAGAAAGGGTATAAAAGAAAGAAAAAGCAAATGTAAAAAATAAAAAACAAAAAGGGAATAATGAAAAAAGCCTGTGAACTCTCTTTAACTGTGTGTCAGGAGCGTTTGCAATTTTTTGAGTTAAGCAAGTTTCTGAGGGAGCGGTATAACAAAAACAATGATATGCACTAGGGGTGTCCACAAATACAAATATCTTATTTGAAAATGCGCAAACAAAGACATTGTAACAAATAATACGTATGTCTGAATATTAATACAATTATTCTATTTTTTTTTTTGTTAAACAAAGGCAAAGTAATAGTGCAAGTCTGTATGTTGCTGCTGTCTTGATTACATTTTCAGAACTGCCGCATAAGTTCAGGAGGAAGTGGGAGTAGGCCAAAGTTCTTGGACGTGTGTGTCCGTGTGGGAGAAATTTTATCTGTGTGGGCTATCCATGTATGGTTGGGCTGCCACTACATCAAGTGTTTACTGTTAGTCTATATAGCCTTGTTTCTCAGATGCTTGTTATATGACTCCTGGTTAACAAGAACCAGTAAAAACAAGCAGGGTGCGTTTTCATTCAAAAACAGAAGTCATGCATTTCTTTATCAAGAGTGGAGCTGGCAAGCCAGCATCAAAGCTTCAAGTAGCCCTCCCCCAGCTACCCCTCGCCTACATGGCCTGTACTGTAGGTGACTCAGAGGCAGTGTAGGCTTGCAGATGTAGCGTTCACACACATCACCACTTTGTCCCCAAAATCTAAATGAGTAGCATGAAGCGAACCAATGGGCTTCATTCACAAAACTTTTCTTAAATTCTTACTTTTGTTCTTAAAAATGTTCCAACGAAAAACCAATAAGGGATTCATGACACATGTGCAGACCTTTGTTTTTGTGCATATCCCAGGTGTATGAGATGATGAATGCAGACTGTTTGTAAATTTTATGTGCAATCCTGTGCATGTGATTAACATAAGGAAACAGCCAAACACAGATAAGAAAAAAATGATGAATGTCGAAATGTTTGTAGAAACGTTCTTACACACAGTTTACAATCAAATGTGATTGTACACATATTTCATGAATGAGGCCCAATATGTCTATGTAATCTATCTTGAAAGTCCATTATATGTCCTTCATATACTGTACATGTTTTCTACTGAGTAATAGCCGACTTGTTACTTAATCACGATATTAACTCCTCATTAGCACATGAGCTACCCATAATTGACATAGTTCATTGCAAGAAGATATATTCAATTTATTAGTATTTGATGGATATCAATGATAGTGGATCTAAACACAGAACTATTCTGTGGGTATAAAGCCAGAATTGCATTCCTCTTTGGTGTAACTTCTGGTTTAAACTACGCCCACTTCCAGTTTCTATCCAAATACAAACCCAAATAAAAATACAGTTGAACCAATTCAGATACAGATACAAATAGTGGTACCCCTGAATACCCTACTCAAGTACAATATAAATGGTCTACACATTTATTTATTCATTTCCAGTCTTAGATGCAGTTCCCCTTCCAATGTTCCCTCACTGATTCTACATCTTCCATGGCAGGATCCATCCCTGTGAAGTCAGTATATCCAGTGTATCTAGCTCTTTTCTTGGTCAATAGCTCACAAGTTCTCTGTAATCGACACACATACATTATTTATGACATTTCCTCTTGCTGTTTGCAATGTAGATTTTTTTGAGAAAGCCAAGTGGCCAGTATTCTTACAAGCTGTCGGCTGCAGACAGGTTATAATGCTGTATGTCCATATTAATTATGTCATGCTCATTCTTGAATATTGACATTTCACAGGAAATCCAGGGCCATCTGCCCAAGTGTAAATGATCTGAATCTGTGAGTTCTTAGGAGGTGAATAATGCAAGGGGAAATGTACTATAATAATTACAGAAGGGTCACGTCCTTGCACTATTGCTAAAAAATACCACATTTGAAATAAAGAAGGGCCAGAAAAAAATCAGTTTGCAAATGAGCATGATCCTGGGTCACCAAAGAAAAGCCAATGCAGAAAAAATGCAGTAAAGAGATTCTGCTTAACACTTGTTTGTTATAGGTTATGACAAACTTGAAACCTGGATAAATATAGAATTAATAACGGATTTAAATTAAAGTTGCTATTTTAACATCACTTTAGTTATGAACACTGCATTACACACAACCTCTAATCCTGAAGTGTTCATATATTAGAGCTTGTACTGCATTCATACATACATATATAATTCACAGACTCTGAAATCTGTTGAGTTGCAGGAGAAGAATTTCTCCTACGGACTCCTGCATATAAATATGTGTCTTACTCCTGGCCTGGATTCAGCCAATAAAATCATTCTTTTCTTGACAAACACAATATGAGTCACCAAAATTAAAAAGCACCACTAACTATTTTATTTATAAGTTAATAAGGTCACATTTTGACTAAATCCTTGTTCATTGTCCTCAGTGCCAAAATGAGTCCCAAGCCTTGCCAAGAACAGGCCATATATTCAGCATTCCCTGTAATTTAATTTTGCTCAACCACTTTGTAACAGTTGTATAACTGTAAACATCACTGTTGGCTTAAGGTTCTAAAGACCTGATGCTCTAACATAAAAAAATCTATTTTTGCACTTTTACTCTGTAGTTAATTCAATTTATGGCCTTCTCGTATCTTTGCAATTGTGTCAGGACTGTCAACATTAGTACAGAAATGGCCCATATTTTAATCATTTAATGATATTAAATGATTAAAAAAACGGACACAGGAAGCACTGATGCTGCCCTTCACTGTCAGAGTGCAGATTGACTGGACTGACAGACAGGAAGTGAAGATAACTCATCCCACCTTCACTGCATAATGATACACAGGCAGAAATGGAAGACCCCGCCTCTCACCTTCGCAGCGCGGCACAGGGTGGTTCCAGGTCCGGCTGACTCCATGGAGACAGGTGAGCGAGGCCTCTCCAATCAGGGAGTACCCAGGCAGGCACTCAAAAGATACAGTCAGGCCAACACCAAAATCATCCCCAATCACTATGCCATTGCGAAATGGCCGGGGGTCAGGACAACTCTGCAGCTCATATGCTGAACACAGAAAACAAGCAGAAAAATAAGTACAGGTATTCACTTCAAATCCTTAAATGGTTGACAAAGGCCTTTCTGAAACCAGTACCTTCACAATGTTTACTTTTATAATATTCTTGAGTCTATTCACAATATATTTTTCATTATTAGTCCCTGTGTCCCTGAGAAGGCAAAACAGTACACAAAAGAAAAGAAAACAAACACAAAAAAGAACTCATATTCATGTATATGGGATACAATTATAATGTTAAAACATGTGCTGCTATGACAATCCAACAAGATGCATGGAAATAGTCAATATGCCAATCAGAACACTTTTACCAACACGGACGTCTTATGTGTGTCCGTGACAATCCGAAACGTTTCTGGGTGACGTATTTTTAAAATCTCTGACAATCTCAGTGAGTGGCAATGAAGGCAGTGGGTCCCGAGATAAGGATGACCTTACCCTGGTAAATTATGTGGAAGCCAGGCTTGTTCTGTGAGTAGTCACTGTGAAAGAAAAAGCTGGTCTCATGGGTGGTGCTGAAGAGCGGCTCTGGAACCACAGGGCCACTGAACCTGTCAATCACAGAACCCATCTCCTGTGAACCGCTGCGGATCTCCAGGTAGTCATGGATGGCCTCGGTGGAGAAGTTCAGGAACTGAATGTGGATTCCTTAAATGGAACAGAACAACATTAAAGATAAACAAAAACATACAAAAACAGCAACAATAACATGAAACATAAGACAGAACTGGATCTTATTTTTCTTATTTGAACCAGGAAGTCAATTTGAGGGAAATTTTCTTAATTTCTTTTGTCAAAATTTTGCTGCCCATTGCATAACTGCTAATCTTTCATAAATTCATCAAATTAAATCTTTCCTGCCCAAGACTGATCTATTGCAGCAAACACCTGTTCTTTTAAACTCTACTTCTAAGTGTCCAACCCATAGCCATGGGGCACTATTCATGCCAGTATACAATATTTAATATAAAATAAAATAGAAATATTAACAAACTTGAAGGCTGTTATCTTCCTTGTGTGTGGTAGCGCACTCTAACTGCGGCATTTCACAGTACGTTCTGCCAATACACGTATACTATCGCTGAAAGAAATCTATTATTACTTGTAAAACCTACAGTTGAAAAGGGATTATTTCTGTGAGTTAACTTACTTCTATTCTGAGTGATACTGAATCAGGGTTAAAGTTACTGTTCTACTGTAACCTACCACTTTAGTCACATATCTCGTCACATTCCCTTAGACATCCAAAGTCTCCAACAGGCACAACTGCACTGATCTCTGGAACTTACATTTCTCTAGACAGGTCTCCACACAGTAAAATGTTAAGTCAACACTTACAGAGTACACATGGTCCCTATTGGACTCATACGGACTCTGTTAACAGTAGTATTGACACTGGACATTTAACTGTGCAGAATGATCAATTTTAATTAGTGGAGGTGCTATGTTATACCTGTGTCTGCTGACATGGACAGTCTAACACCATCCCAGTCCTGATAAAATGTCCAGAATTTATGCAGTCTACAATAATTAATAGACCCAAAATGGATCCAAACAATGGCATAACTCCAGTTAGTTTCATTACAGACATACACATACAAGCAACTATTCTAACTCCTAATGCACACAATAAAAAGAGCATATTGTAAACCAGCATTTCCCAACCTTTTTCATCCCATCCACAACACACAAGTTTTCAAAAGGCAAAAACGAATAAATAAAAAAATTCCTCAGCCAGTGCTTTCAATATCAGCAGGCACTATTGCTGAATATTGTATTGTTTGTACTTTTTGACAGGACAAACTTGCTATTTCCTTTGCTGCTTGCAGAACTAACAATGAGCTCATAATGGCTTTGCACACTGGTAATATCACTGATTCAGTGATCGCGCATGAATTTTTGTCTTAGCCACAATCTCAGAAACTCAACAGCTTCAATGCTTTCTCCGTTGCAGCAATGGTTCTCAACGCTTTTTTCACCCCCTTATCATTTGCACCTGTTTATGAGTTTGGTCTCTCAAACAAATGAAGTAATTTCAGTCTTTGTTAGCTAGGGATGATTGGTAATGTGTTGAAACCTACATTTGCTTGGAACCAGGGCGTGCTTTGAGAATTTCTCCACACATGTAAGGCATAATGGAATAGGCCAAGATGGATCCCAGGTGTATATAAACCCAAAGGATAGCTGTAATTGCAGAGGCTGTTGCTCACCAGCCTAGCTTTCTTCCTGCACTCGAGTAAGTGTTTACTGCTGCTGCAGAAGAGCGATGGCGAAGGAGGAGGAGGTGGGGTCCTTTGTTTCGGGAACTAATCCCTTTCCGTTTTGGAGGCTGGTCCACTTTTTCACAACTAGTCCACTCACATTATAGGGACATGATCAAGAAAGACCAAAATTTAAAAATAGCCCTTGAGGGTTTTAATTAAGTGATCTAGATTTTAATGACGATAATTCAGGATTTTGTGAATAAGATTCATTACTTTTTATTATTAAATTAATTTTAACCTTTTTGTTACATGCCACACCTGATTGGCACACCACTGTTCTTTAAATTGCGGTTGAGAAACTACACTGTTGATCACAATTAAATATCACATTCTCTTGAACAGCACAGCTCATAATTTTCATTGTATCCAATATAACACTTGATTATTCATAGAAGTAAATCAGCTTGATAACATTAGGCTACTCAAGGACAGACTAAGGTATACAAGCTGAAATAAAACCTGGGATACACACAGTCTATTAGCATCAGACCTGATACTGGATCAACAACACAATTTCACCTGCAGTGTCACTATGTCATACCACTAAACATTTAAACGCACCAAAGCCAACGGGAAGTTCAACGGTCCAGCTGCAGTCCAGGCCACTGGGGTAATTCCCGGGAAAACCTGGACTCAGGATCACGCCAGCGAAATCAGTCCTCGATCCACCGCACTGAGCTGTAAAGATTCACCCACAGCCATGTCAACAACACATCAACTCTCATATCAGTACAGTTCACTAACACATTAACACTCACTTCAACACATTCCATGACATATCTAGGCTAAACTCAAGCACTCAAGCAAAGTCAGAGAGAAAATAAAGACAGAGATGAGGTCTGCTTTACAAAAGCATTGAGATAGCTGATTCACTCAACAATTACCTCACTGAAAGTCTCTCTAGTGAAAAGTATACAGATGAAAATATGATGCAAGTCAAGAGACTTAGAATTGATTCTATTCAAGGCTTATTAAAGTAATTGGCTAGGCCATCTACAATCTCATGAGAAAATGTTGCAATAAAGCAATCCATAAAAGCTGGAAAATTCCTGAAGACAGGACACAAATTAAATATACTACCAATAAACAAGAACGGGGTTTGTGCTGATGCAGAAAACGACAACGCTGTAGGCAAGTTTTCTACAACTTGTGAAAAACATTGGAATTGATTATTAGGGATAAATTAAGTCTTTTTTCTCAACAAAAATACAATTGCAGGGGATATTCAACAACGATTTCAAAAGGTATCACTCAACATATAACAGTTTTTTTTTTAAAGATAGTTATAATATCTTCTGACACCAATCAAATGTATAGTTGTAACATACAGTAACAGACAATTCAATGCCACATGAGTGACTAATAATAAAACAAAAATCTCTTGGAATTAAAGGAGCCAGCTCAAAGTGGACTCAATATTGACTTCAGCATAGCATACAAAGAATAAGAATAACAGACCTATTACATACATAGAAACACATTTCTAAAGTGGGAAAAATGTATGATATAATATCACGCACATTGATCTAGTACTAGTTTTTGTCCTCTAATTCTATAGAGCACATTTGACAGCTAGTACTCCAGTTGTGGAGCAGTACCATGAATCTACCTCTCCTTATAGACATCCCATCACCTGATTTCTCGACAGCCTGACAACTGAAATTTCAACACATTTTCATCAACTAAAAGAGACATAATCCTCTCTGCCATTAAGGCCCATGTACCTTAATGATGATCTAATGCATTTGTACAGCCACAAGACGAAAAGAAAAAAGAAAGAGAACCACCCCCTGGATCTTTTCGGCACACTGGCTTGACAGAAGAGTTCTGCTCATAGTTTGAAAAATAGCAAGCATTGTTTCTCTATATAGATTCAAGTGTCTGTGAAATCTAAGGGACAAAAAAATTTCAAGGAGAATTAATGGCATTTTCCAGCTGAAATGCTATCAAGATTGAAAGTTATGGATACTTTGTTCCTCATTGCGTCTAGGAATGTGTAACAGCCAAGCAAGCTCAGTTTAACTTCAAGGAAGGTGACAAGCAGGAGATGAGTGTGACAAGGAAATGGGAGGGAGAGAATGAGCCCTAGCCTAGATACAGATAGCACTGAGCCACTCAATATGCAGTTGTGCAGAAACTTAAAAAATAAAATCAGTAAATGTGTATTCCAGTGGAAGTCCTTCAAACAAAGCAACATTTTTACCAGTGGGAAAAAGCTGAACACTCAATTTCCTTTTCTGAAAAAAAGGAGAAAAGGAAATGAAATCTCGTTCAGTCAGATACGGTCAGATGGACTTTACTGACCCACACTAATAAAGTTTCTCCTATTAAGTCTCATTACTGACTGCACATTGATCCTGTCCCTCTCTTGAATGAAAGTGTTGGGTTAAGCTCCAGATCCCAAATAATTTAGTGGATATAGCCCTCAGTAACTTCTACCTACATCATCATTCCATACCAATTTAAGTTAACAACAAACATTCTTTGAGGCCGTACCAAGACACAATGGTACCGGAAAATTCCATCTTCTGACAGGTCCAGGCATACATGTTATATATGTGTTACCCTGTGGACGGAGAAATGAACATTAAAAACTCACCTGTTCATTAGTAAACTAGTCCATACACAACTTAAATTCTTAAATTAGAAAAAAACTATAATTATGTTCATGGTGATGGTACAAACTCTTAAACGCATTGGCTCTCATTAGGCTCAGGGTTAAACCACTTACACAGTCACTACAAGCTACACTTAAGGACAAAGCAAGCAAGCAAAGACCAATAAATGCACAATAACTTTCATATTCTGTAAGAAGATATTTATCATTTAAAGTTTATGTTACAGTAATTCCATAGTTAGTCTCATGGGTACTCTCCAATTATAAGATAAAATTTAGGTCTCACTTTTTAAAACAAAAAGATATCTGGTTCTTTCAAAAGATAAGCAATTGTTATAAATCTCTTTTCACAGACAAATAAAGAAAAAACATATCCCAATACACAAACAAGTTTTCTTGAAGATGTATCGGAGCCACATAAGGAAGCATTTTATAATAACGACACAGTGAAGAAAAATTAGTTGAAAACTTAAGATAATCTGGAAATAATGAAGGATGTGCATGAGTAGCTCTTCATGCTCTCAATGCTAGCCAAGGGCACTGTACTTTAGCTGAATCACCTCATACCTTCTTTTGATACCCTGCGCCCTGGCTCCTCTCTAAAGACTGAAGCTAAGAGGGCCAGACAGATTGGAGCACAGGGAAAAACTGGTTGCTACTAAAAGCAATGACCCAGGACAGGGAGGTTTTCCTTCTTGTGAGACAAATGTAAAAAGGCTGTGAAAGGTCCTCTGTACTGAAAGAGATGGTATCTTCAAATGAAGTGGTAGACCTAGGTCCTGACTGTGGTCAGTACTGATCCAGCAGTGCCTATGGCAAAAGGTAGAGGTTTCCCTCATTTTCATGGACGCTGCGGCCATATGCTAAATGTGTAGTTTCTTTTCTACTACATATGATAGGTGGTGACTGTGCTATTGCAGAATGGATGTGGGCAGAACCCAAGTGGGAGCTAGCCATTAGTGGAGGCTGAGATGAATCATTCCTCCTACCCACTCCCACTGCAACACTTCATATGTGAAATATGCAATACAAGTAAAATACCATATTGTTATTTTTAATAACAACAATACTACTACTACAACCGCTACACATACTATTGCTACTACTACTACTACTACTACTATTAATAATAATAATAATAATAATAATAATAATAGACCTACCTGCAGAGAGTAACCTGGGTCACACAGAAAGGAGACCACGTCGCCTACCAGAAAGCGCTCGCCCACTCTTACTCCATTGTTGGGACTCTGGGGTTCTGGGCAGGAATCCAAACCTATTGCTTGGGACAGAGAGAATTGGGGGTCTGTACAAATATGGAGACTTTGCGGATAGAGGAATAATAAGACAATTTAGAATGAGATCAGTTGAAAACATTTTCAAGCTTGGATAATTTTTCAATGTTCGAGTAATTGGAGCGCACATATCTGATGATAACAAAACGGAGCAAAAATAAATAAAGAAATAAAAATCTTTTGCACTCATTTTCCCTGTCTATATAGTATCACATTGCAGCTTGAAAATGTTGTCAGAATACAAAGTTAAAATATTTAAACGAGGTGATCAGCAGCTCAGAATGAGCACAGGTTCAAATCCAGATTGTCCAAACCTCGCACCTGTGCACCCTGAACACCCATCGCATGGGTTTATTCCTGGCATAACCTGCTAACTGCACAATTCCTGTACAATCCAGAGGTAACTCTCCCAAAAAAACACTCATCATACAGCACCTGTGTGCTCCAGGGGGACTCTCCCCTCTACACACCCCCTGCACAATATCTGTACTTCAGGTGGACCACGCCCACTACACACCAACCATACAGTAGTTGTGTGCCTCAGACGGACCCTGTCCACCCGCAACACGCCCAGGGTACCTGTGTACTCCAGGTGGAATCCCGCTGCTGATACACTGATGTCCGATTGGAAGGTCAGGTACAAGTTGTTTGAAGTGCTGTTCAGAAGCTGAGGGATTGTTGTCCCTGAAATGTTTGACCAGAAGGCTGCTGTTGTTTGTATGGTATGTACAAAATATTTGAGTGATTCAGCTATACTGGTGTCCAGAAATACAGCAGTCAACAGCCTCGCAATTTCATCAATTTTTCACTTACGACAGACACTCTCTATATAAGAAAGGGCAAGCTGAGAATTGGCTTACATGACCATTGACAAAATATCTGTAGAATATGATGTCCCTGAAACACAACTGAATCGTGTAATAATTATATACAGACATACAGGCGTACTGTAACTTCTAGGGAAGTGACAACTGCTCTGCTATAAAAGCAAAACTTCCCTGTCCCTAAATGAATCATTTGTCACATTGTCAGTCCTCTTCATTAAAGTTTATGGCACAATGACAAGAAGATTTATAATTAACATTACCATTTTAACGACAGCAGGCTAACGCAGTACATCTGTGATGCAGAGATGAATGTTCACCTGAATAGCTTCCGAGCCTCGGGGCATTATGATCTGCCCCGTCATAGAAATCCAGGGAGTCCCAGTTGTGCTCCGTGCCAAAACTTACGACCTGGATCTGAAGGTTAAACAATCGTACAAAAACGTTCAAACATTTAAGAATAGATTTAGCGTATGATACACAAAACGTTCGCCTTATCAACTGCCAATCAAGGCACCAAGATTTCACTTGAGTTCAACATCACCAAAGGTTTAGTTAACAAGCACTGCCATTACTTTTGACTTTCGCTCATTTCACTGTGAATGTTTTTTTTTTCCCCTCACTTGGATCCCAGCTCCTTCTGGCACCGAGACCCTCCAGACGCAGTTGAGGTTGTTGTCGTACGGCTCGGGGTATCCCGGAGACAGGATGGTCCCTCTGCGGGCAGTCAGGACGCCACCGCAGGGCACTGCAAGGCAGATAGAGATCGGGAGGGGGGAGAGGGCCAATCAGAGCGCGGGCCCACAGGGTCAGGCACACACGCACACTCACACCAGCAGACCAGCGGGAGCAGCAGCGGTGATTCAGGAAAGTAAATGCCGATTAAGAAATGAGGGTAATGAAACACGACATTTCAAAAAAGCCAATACAGAGTGACTTAAAGGACGGGGACAGCATCTTTTCAACGTAAAATATGTGCTTTTCATTAAGGGTAAAATTAAATAAAAGCCATGCTTAATAATGAGGAAAAATAAATGAAATTTTCACTGCAGGACAAATCCATGCCTCAGAATCAGTATTTGCCAAATGTGTCTTACAGCATGTAATTATTCGTGCAAGGGCAAAAGAGTATGTGGAATGCTGCAGCCTGCTCAGTGGAACCATTAATTCAACATGCATCCATGGCAACCATTAAGAACGAATAAAAAGGACGCACAGCAATTGGATGAAACATTGAACATAAGGCTGCTAAAATAGAATCAACTCATTGAAAACAAAAGCACATGGATATTGGTGTCATTGACATTTGATCAAATTAAACTTTAGAATGAGAGCAGAACTGGTATTACATGAGGAGTGCTAAGAAGTCTGGCTTGTCTGGGAAATACTGGTAGGGCACATGCCTGGGTCACCTCTTACCTTGCTGATCACCCTTATGTTCACTCTCTGCTCAGTACTGTTTCTCTACCCCAAGGCTCTGCTATGGGTCCGCTCTTGCTTTCTTTTTACTGGTAATGGATGATCTTTACTGAAAGTGGCATGCGTGTTTATCATGCAAAACAATCAAAAACAGATATTGATCCAATAAAGGGAAGTGCCTCCCCTATTGTACCTCTCTGGCCACCACACAACAAATGAACCCCACTGGACGAAACCCAACTGTACTATTGCAAAAATCAAATAAAGGAAATTAAATTGCTTGTAGTGTGTAAAACTCTCACTGGATAAACACATAGGGGGTGATTCATAAAAGTTTGTGGTAATTGGAGCTGATATCCTCTGTAGAAGAGTGTTTCCTCCCAGGGATTTTTCACTGTTAATCTGGCCACCTGTATTGCATTCATTTGTCACTGGCTAAGTGAAGGACTCCTGGCCTACTCTTCTTGCTCTTGGTAGGATGAGGACGATTGTGTCACACCACTGTGAGCTCTAAGATATAACCTCACAGTTATGAACACAGAGTCTCAGTCCTGTGACAACAGAGGTCAGGGAGCTTGTGGTGAGTGCCCTTTACTGTTTACTTTTGAGTCACTGTATTGAATTCTCATTTATGGCACATTGCACTTCCTGTGCTTCAGTTACATTACTTATACATCTCTGCCCAGCGAAATTATTTTATAAAATATATTTTATTTCCTGATGCCTGGTCAAGCCATTAGGATATTTCAAATTGTGATTTGAAATTACGTTGCTGTGGAACATGTATTTTTAAAATAGTGTGCTTTAAAAACTGTTACAAAATCAGTTTTCTCTGAGACTTCTTCATGAGTTATGTGCAGCCGGTACATCATATGCCTGTATATTAGGCCCTTCAAAACCTAAACCAGTTGCACGCCTGCCCACTCTGGTGTGGAGACAACAATTTAAAATGCATACAATATTGTTTTTTTGTTACCTGCATGCAACGCACCATCGAGAATAAGGCAGCAAAAAGCTGACATCATTTCAGTGATCAGTTGCCACATTTATGAACAGTGCACACATTTTGTGACTGAGGAGCTACCGAAAACTTTTCTGAATCACCCAGTGTGATTTTTGTGCTCAGTGGTTTGGTTAAAGGTGGGAAATAAACTTTGCATTTATATGTTCGCCTACATCAGATAGGAACATTTTGACTGCGAGTGTGCTGAATAATAGAGTGAATGAAATGACTCATTAAAACAAAAATTCAGGCTCCTATGTTTCCTATGTTTAGCGTTAAAGAAGCACGTTTCAGTTTGAATTGAGTCCAGTGCTGTCTCCATTAAGGATAACTCTCAGAATACTGGCCCAAGTCATTCACAGGTGCCCCATTATCCACCAAGAAACACCCTCTCGCTGAACCAGCCACATCCTCACATCCTCCTCAGACGCCATCAGAACAGCCAAAGAACGCAGAGAACAAATGCATGACCGCGGAGGGTAAAAATGCACCCTCTTTCATATAAATCTTGGTGACAGAGAGAGTGGGCGAAAAGAAAAAATACAGAACGAAAGACCACCATGGAATACAGCACATCTTACAATTCATCCTTCTACCTTGGAGAAGGAAAGCATAAAGGGGAAATGTATTCAAAAAGGACAAAGAGAAGGTCTTTTCTGAATTTCAATGATACTTCCTGGAGAGAAACCATGGCACACAGTCTTTTCCCCCATTGGACAGCTTAGATAAGCAATTTTCTCCTGTTTGTTAAAGGATTGCCTGCTCCTGTCCTACCCAGTCTGAACACAGTAGTGTAGAACTGTCAACAACGCAATCTCCTTTGGATAGCTAACACATCCAAGACTCTCTTCTCAGCATACACCTGATTCCATCTGTCATGAGCAAGGTGGTGATCTAGAGGTCAATGCTAATCACTGTTTAAACAGCTCCGAGGAAGCAGGGACAAAGGGAGGGGACAGCTAATATAAGAGAGGGGGAAAGCTATGCATATTCACCAGAGAGAGAGAGAGAGCGCCGTCAAATGTTAAATGTTCCAGTTCACCACTTAAATTATTAAAGTGATTCAGTTCACTGCAATTTCACGCTCATCTATATTTCACAGTTGATATCTGCAGTCCTGCAAACTCCGGAGCAATAGGGACAAATGCCCTCAGCCGTTAACCCCTAAACTACACAAGCCAGCTTTGAGGAAAATGGCAGTTTTGAATAGACAGAAGATGCTGATGAACTATGACTGCTTCATCAAGCGTAACTAACCAACAATAGCCAACAGGGTGTATTCCAATCAATTTAAAAGGTCTCCTTTAAAAGATCAAGGAACAAAGAAATGGTGCAGTATTTCTATACTGTGACTGGATAGCCCACTTAATAAAGGGGTAATCCAGTAAAGAGATAAAATTTGATATGTTGTAGGATATGTATAAAACATTGCCTTTATGACAGAGCACAATGCTTCAGAAGTACAGTGAGCCCTGAGCCGACCCCTCTTCCATCAGCTGATGATGTGATTCAGGCAGCTGTGAGCCTTTACCATAAGTCTACAGGAGGATGCCAAAAAGTTTAAAAAGAAAGGTTATTTTGCGACCAATAGGTTTCCAGTGCAATGACGGATATTAATACACTATAACAAGGCATGTCTACATCCCATTTGATCTTGTGCACGTGCAGAGAAAAGTAAGATCTTGCTCAAACCAGTTACATCCAGCTACATCTCAGGCTGTTGGGAAGAGGGGCTCTTGGCTAACTGTGTTATGGAAGCACCAAATATCAAACATCAAGGTAATGCTTATATATAATATACTACATATCAAATTAACGAGTTTGACTGGAAAGCCCTTTTAAAGTAAGTTTTTTTTTTTTTTTTTGTTTGGTTCACTGAGACACTGACGGGGTAGAATGCAGCAAACGTCATGTCATCCGATCGCTCGCTACACCTACCCTGAGAGGAGGAAAGCACTAACTGTGGATCAAACGGGCTCCAGTCTCCCACGGCGACATCGCCCACTTTGCCTTGCACCATGCAAACAAAAACATTCAGAAGATAATTGGTCTGCAACTCTGTGAATTTTGGGGGTTGCTAAACTAAAAACAAAGAACACTGGTCAGGCATGAAAGAGAGAGGAACATGGAACGGATGGATATGAATCCTTAGTCTTTGGATATAAAGAACAAACTACAAGGTAAAAATTGAGGCAGATTTGAAAAGCATTTTTCCAGTAAAAAAAAAATCAAGGTATATGTTTCAATTCATAGATTTAAATACCCCTTGATTCACTAATTCAGTGTATACAAATGTGCACCAAATGTGCAAGGACTGAGAAACCTACAGTAAAACACCAATAAAAGTTTTAATATTCAGAGAGTACATTACCATTTTTAAATAAAAGTGCAAATCCATTTTGTCATATCCTTACATAAAAAAGTAAAAAAAGTTTCTTTTTTTTTACATTTATAATAGCCCGCACTAAAGCAAAAATATTGAGTATTTCCAGATCAATGCCGAAACCAGTTTTAATTTTGTATGGAATGTCACAAGAAAATTTATTTGCCTTGGGTTCTTACTTTTTTTTCTGAAATAAGCTGCAGCATATGAAATAGCAAATGTTAGTGAATGAGGGGGTAGAATTGTATTTTCTGCGTAAACTCAGAAAGAGATTTGTCTTAGATGACATAACCTGTAGATTACAGTCTCAAAATAGAAACACCATTTCTCATGAGTTGGTGGTGAAAGATTTCTTGAGCATATGTCGACCAGCTCATGAGAACGATAACTCCATGCTGCACACGTTAAACCCGATGACTGCACTGTCAAGGGGGAGAAATTCTACCAATGCGCTTCAAAGGATGGAATCATGATTCATATGTTTAAAAATGCAATCCATAACACATTCCGCTCCACATGCATTCTCCGGTACCCGCTTGCTCCGTTTCGCTTCGGGGGCATGTTCACGACAGACTGCTGTTACTCAAGCTAACGTTCTCTCCGAGCGCTTATCACTCCTGCCAGATTTCCCAGCACGCCTTCTGGCGCCTGTCCCGCTACTCACCGACACAGGTGGGCAGGGAGTCGTTCCACTGGGCCAGGGCGTCAGGGATGGCCTCGCACCTGATGGCCGTGGGGCCGTGCAGAGTGTACCCCGGGGCGCACTCGAAGAGCACGGACGATCCCACCCCGAAATCGTTCCCGATGCGCTTCCCGAACCGCGGCTCAGGGACGGAGTTGCACTGGGACGCGCTGGTCCGAGGGACCGCTGGGGACAGAGACAAGCAGGATGTGAGGGACAGGCTATCATCTCAGACTAATTTTCACAGGTAAGAAAAGCACCTAAAGCAGAAGCAGAAGTAAATGTGGTAAAAAGAGACTTCTTTCTGATAACTGTATAACACGTTCCAAAGACACACTCAATGCACAATGAAGGCTCACCTTGGTACACAAAGTGGAAGCCTTTCGCAGTTTGAGGTCCCACAGCTGTGAACTTGATCGTGATTTGATTACCTGAACTCAAAGGCAAGGATTCTCCTGGGATGGAAAAAAAAAAGAAAATCTCTAAACACCGTGGAACACTCTTCATGCCGCGTGTTGCCAATGAGCAGACAGTTACTCATCACCATCTGAATGGTTTCCCATCATGCAATGTGTGAAAATAATTCTGAAAGAAGTGCCTATGCCCACTAATCCCTAGATTCAATCAAACACTCTTAGCCACTTCAAAGGCAAATGCAATTCAACTAAACTTTATACTTTTTGGACTTCAAACAAACATTATGCCCATAAGGATCTACCTTAATGTTCATAAAGACTGAAAGACCAAGAAACAGGAACAAGTATGGCCTGGGAATCGTGATGTTTGGGCTGAAGAAGGGACCTTTTTTTAAAGAGCAAGTGAACTTACCCTTTGCAAAGACTGCCTTTACAACCCCCACTGGTTTAATACAATGAATAAATTATACCATTCAAAGAAAATGTTTAAAAAGAAGTCATTAATTTATTTGGAATTTATCAGTATAGTTACTTTCTGAGAGCAATTTAGGCATACATTGTTTATTATACAATATAAAAAACAATATATACCATTTTCTCTAGTATTTGGCGCATGTGATACGTAGAAAATAATTTAAGAAATAATGCATAGGAGGGCTAAAAATAGTGATAAGAGAACTTTCATTTTCGAGTAAAGGCTATTTCAACTGCTAACAACAGAATTGGCCATTTAAATGTTATGTGTTTGAGCATTCTCCATTATGAAATAAAATTACAGTTATTTGGTGGTAATTCATATTCTGATTTGTTGAATCTTAAATGTGCATTATGTAAAAGCTTCAAAGCTATATTTTAATTCTGAGTTTTAAACATAAGACGACAAGGTAATACAGGCGATTCATGTCGTTTGGAGGTCTAGATGATGGTAACCACTTCTCTGCTCTTATCTTAGCAGCCCGACAGTGGAAACAGAAACCGTAACCGTTCCCACGAGTACTGAGCAGCGCGGAATGGCACGGAGTGGCCCTTGTAACGGTTCGGCCCTACAGTGGAAAAGCGGCTAATGTAGCCCAAGCCCCACCCACCCTGTTTGCTTAACCCTGTTAAGATTCAGTAGCAGTGAAACTTGGAGTGGCTGATTTGAGCCCCTGGGGCAGTCAGAGAGACCAGATTTTTTTCTTAGATCTTTTAATTTATTGAAATCTGTCAGGATAAATATAACCAAATTGGAACAACAGTGTTCTTACAACAAACTTACATAATGCACCTTTAATTAAGGAATGCACATTTGTATATACTGTGGCGTGTGCCTGATTTAAGCAGGTAGCTGTTGCCTTTGGCCATCACAGTGAGTGAAATCCCTCCCCCCATTAGCTGGTTAGATAAAAACAAACAAGAAAAAGATGACGATATAGACAAATGTGAAAATTGTGTTAAAAGAAAATGACAATACAAAACATAGGTCTTATTTTCAGCTTCACAAGCTTCCGCTATTTTCTATTTTTGGAATGCCTTTTTAAACACAGTCATTTTAAATGAATAAGCCCCAAAAGTGGGCTGATGAGCTTGATGGGTGGCGGGCTCTGCACAATATACAACTGGGGTGTCTCCCAGAGTAAATGAGAGTCACCTGGTGTGCAAATTTCTTTGTACTAATTATCATCAGCTTAAATTAACATTGTGGAAAGGCAGCCCGCTAAGGTCTTTGCTACAAGAACTGTAATTCCACCAGCCTTGTGTTTGTTCAGGAACAATGTGTGGATTGCTAGCAAAGTTCATTACCAAGTTGGCAACAGTGTATCTCTCATTCCTCATCACTGGCATGTAATCCCACACGTTAGCTATTATCCCAGTGTGAATGCTACTTTTTAAAAACTGAGTATGGAGAAGTATTTCCTTAAAGTGCTAATGTAAGTGTTGTAGGCTGGTAAAGGAGAGAGAACTGCAGAAATATCAGCAGAGAGAGAACCCACTGAAGTTCACCCTACAGAAATGACTAATAAACAACCAGGTTATAATTATTTTTTCAAGCCATGTTCTTCCAAGGCCCAGGAAAACTGCTGACTGACCCCTGAACCCAAAAATATGTTTCTGGGTGTTAGGGATACCACATTTTCCACCACTGTTTCTGTGAATCTAAAATATACACGTAGACTTACTTTATCTATCTGTCCACCCTCTCTGTCCACCACGCCATTCAGAACTCTCCCTCTTCCACCACCTACACATCATTCCATGTGCATCATTCTGTCTCTACACTCTAGCAGTCCATCATCTTTATGCTCACAGCTTTCCCACTCACTTGTCTCATTAAGAATTGGATTTTGTACTCGTTCAGTGATGTACAAGTTTTACCTGAATGGGAGCCAGAGAGGGAGGAGAGAAGAGACGTCTCTTGTGTTGGTCCATCGTAGATCTCAACCACATCATTCAGAGAGGTCTGGAAGAACACAAACTGCCCAAAGAGTACTGGAGAGAGAGAGAGAGAGAGAGAAAGAGAGAGAGAGAGAGGATGGATTAATGTTTTCAGGTTGTGTATATTCTACTCAGACTAGTCAAAATATACATATTTGGCAATGGATATAACTAAAATGAAAATTAAAGGTTGAAATACCCAGTTTAAATGACACTAGACTAAATCATCCATTCTGTGCTACACCTACATACTTCAAATATGTTTGATTTACGTGATTTTATTATATTTAATAAATCCACTCATTTTAGTCACAGTTACCTATATAAATTGGATGGAAATTTGTAATGCAATTAAATTATGTTCATCAAAACAATTATTTTTTGAGGGAAGATGCACAATGTTAAATAGACGATAGCCTTTTCTAACTGATTGTCTGTGCAGTGTGCCCTGATATTGTTTTTACAGTGTTAATTAATAGGATTCTACCAGGGTATCATTATTATTCATTATATCAGCTCACAGTGCAACCCCAGGGTACAATATCTGCATGTTTATTTAAATATTTTAATTAGATAGCTCTCTGAAACGCCTCTTTGTGCACACATTCTCATTATTAATGTATATTTGTTTTATCTTAATGTATTTAAGTTTTCAGACAGGAGAACAGAAGCAGTCCTAAGAAGGATTTTTGTCTGTTTGTTAACAATCTACACTGTTCACATATGACAAAAAGGTAGCTTTGCAAAGAAGAAAGAAAACAACTGTATCTGCTGCACATCAAATGTCACCTAAACCCAGTTTTGTTAGAGGCATTGCTGAATTATACTTGCATTAAGACAGGCCAATAAATTAATGATATTTACATTTTTACAAACATGGGTGTTTGCCTCAGGAGCAGTGCTTCAACCCCTGAGCATGTCCCAATTTAAATAAAATATGGCTGCAGTGTCTTACGCAACAGTCATCCATTCAGCTTTTGACCTCAGCACAACTGGGTGAATTTGACTGCGTATAAATACGAAGTTGCGTTCCATTATAGTCAACTGTTTAATTTCATTTTAGACCAGCCCTAATATTACATGTGCTTTGCAAAATCTCTATGTGATAATTGAAGCTATTACTACCAAATTGCAGTGATAGCCATTAACCATTTTAGCAATTAGCCATATTAACCTTAAGTAGCAAAGAGAAGATGCCATACTTCTACATTTTGACAGGACAGCCCACTTAATAAAAGTGTAATCCAGTAAAAATATTATATTTGATTTGTTGCATTGCCTTATAGTTCATACCAAGGCTTACAATTAGTTAGCCCACAGCTGACCCCCCCTTCAAATTCTGATGCTAGGGACTAAAGAATTTGTTATCCATTTCTGTAAGTTCATAGAACAATGCCACAAATGTTCAGGCAAATGAAAAATGCATTTTAAAAAAATCATAAATTACTTTAAAATAAACCATTCTGGCAACATTTCTGCTCTTTAAGTTGTGAGATACTTGGTAGAAATTATTGGTTTGGGAAACCTGATACATTCCAACAGCAGGGATGGTTAACCAAACAGAAAAGCGTTCACTGCCTTTACTCCTGCAGTTTATCCCTGAATTGTCTGAATCAATCTCAAAGTGGAATTTGGCTCTGCTGCACTAAATGGCTAAAGAGATGAGCCAGGCTGTGATTATCTCTGTCCCCCACTTCCTCTAAATTCAAAGCAATGAAACCTTCAGCAAGCTTGCCCTCCATCTCTGCCAGACAAACTGGTGCAAATCCAAGCCTGTGCCTTTACAAGAGCAGCCACACAAATTATGAGCCTCTGCTAGATCCTTTTACTTTTCAAGGCTAAACAGAAGAGAACAAAAAAACGAACGCGTGATTTCTCCCGGGCATTGCAAATCAACACGCAAATAACTACTAGCAGCCAACTAAGTGCACTTCACTAACTATGTTCCCATACTGCCACACTGCAATATGCTGAATGTGAGAGATAATGCCACAGAGTAAAAAAAGCTGCACGAGTCCACGTCAGTTTTGATTGGAATCATTTTTGAAAATCAAGTCCAGCCTCAAGCTAATGAATAAATGTGTACAAGTGAAGTGAATACTCTCATACTCCCAAAAAACATTCTGGCTTCATGAAATCAGGACTAATGACAGTACATTTCTGACAACAGAATTGGTTGTCAGGGGTGATATTTTGAATTTTTCTCACCCCTGATGCTCTGTGCCCACCCCTGTCCCTGAAGGGCACTTATGTACTGATCTTACAAATGTAGCACAATTAGCATTAGTGGATGATAATAACCCTGTGCTAATATAGAAGTTTCTGAACATGTTCATGAGTGTATTGCTTATGGCTGTCCGAAGTTGAGCTTTGATAGGAACCAGGTGTTATTGCAGGGTGAGGCAAAAATTTAGCTTTTTGGCCAGGCACACCTGTGGTGGGTTTGCCAGTTTAAAAAGGACACTTATATTGAAAAGGACTTAAACCTACAAAATATTATTTTATTTTCTTCAGATTGTGCTTGTAACAACAGAAAATGGTGTGATTCATTTCATACAGCATTCATGACATTATACTTAAAGGTGCAATTTCTAACTCTTTAATGTAGACAAATAACTTTTAAAAAATAAGACACCCACATAGTTTGCAGAAAGATGAAGAGTAAAACCATTGCTTTTCCTCAAAAAAAAAAAAAAAAAAAAATTTATTTAGAATTTCAATTGTCTTTTATGGTTCGAAAGCCGTGTTGTGCTTATATCCATCTGAGACATCAGATACTAGGGTTACCGCCACCAACAGCCAGTATCATGCCCATTTTTTCTCACAAATAAAATGCACTGTCGGGTGCCAGTTAGAGCTACTGTGAAGAAATGGCTCAGTTTGTTGGTAAGCGCACGGCTCCACCAGAGAGCCAGCTAAGCCCAACCAGTCGGAAAAGGATTCTCTACGCTGCAGAAACTATGAAGAATGCTAACGTTAGCCTACATGCATATCGAACAAAACAGCTAGCCCACAGAAGACAAATCACATCACTAGCAATCTCTGTGGCCCCCACTTGTGGGGGCGGAGTTTTGATTGAGAGCAAATAGAGAGGCGGTGCCATGCTTTGAGTTGCGATGACAGTTCTCCCAGGTGGGCACTAGATGAGGTTTCAAATAAGCGATTGGAAAAGGTGCAAAAGCAACACAACTATGCAAAGTTTCTCCAATTGAAAGACAATGACAGATCAGCGTAGTGGGGGGGTGAAAAATGTGTGTCACACACGAGAATACTAATGCAACCACCATTTTAGTTTCCTGACCAGAATATATCACAGTATTCCTAAAACCATATCGTGCATAAAATTAAACTGGCATTTTAGATATAAACGATATATCCCCTGGCCATAACTGTGTGTCCCTACCCTCTTGTGGATTTCAGTAATGGTTGAGAGAGCCCAGGAGCTCCTTTGACAGATCTCTGGTAAGGCCTATAAATTTTATAATAATGGCTGCACGAGTCCCATGACTGATCATTGGCCTGGCCCAGTGATATTTTCAGATATTTAAATTATACCAAGGAGGACAACAATCAATCAAGCCCATCATTTTTTTTTTCTTCTGTCTGATTTTAACTTACCCTCTAGTGCACTATTATGATGCAAAGCACAATTAAAGTGTTCTCACAGGGCCATGTGCTATTCAAATTCTGGGCCACAGGACCAGGAACAATAGAAGAGGGGCAACAGTCAGAAAGGTAAACAAAACCTGTTGTTTAATAGTCCAAGTGGAAACGGGAAGCTTGAATTCATGACAGGACGGCTGTGCTGGACTTAACTGCGTGCTTGTTTTTGCTTTTTTGGTTTATGCAATGTGTGAAGCCTCCTCTTGCAACTTAGCAGGACATTAGCATGACAAATAACGGACTGTGCTTTGTGAATTTGCTCAAAAACTGTGCAGTGTCACGTAGTCTGAGTACTCTGACTCTAACCCTGCTCTCCTATCTTGGCTAGTTCTGCATTATCTCATTTGCATGTGCCAAGGAATCACAGAGCACAAATAATTGCTGACTGCCTAATTGGCACAGTTGTGTGCAGGATTACATGGATAGGGACACATTTGACTACCTCTTCTTATGTACAAGCCATCGATGGAAGCAGTGGGACTTGAAACAATGACGACCCAGGAGGATGAAATGCAGCAAAGATATCTGAAACCGTGCTTTAATCGTATCTTTTCCCTTGACCTTTTTGTTAGTTGTGCTTGATTAACCCTCATAATTAATTAGCTGAATAATCTGTACCAGTCAGAAACTAATTACATTTCTTCTAATTGTATCTTGTTGTTCTGTTGTTTTTGTTCATGGCAAGTAATTTTCCAGCATTTCTATAGATTGACTAATTATTTGATTGTGTAAATAGATATACTTTTCATTCTCAATTCCCACAATCAAAGCATGTTGTCAATGTAATAATCAATAAATATGCACAGATCCTGTGCAGTTTGAATGACCATGAAAATGTACAACATTTGTTCACAAGCTGCTCTTTCATGAAAACCGGCTGAATTTTTAGATTAAATATATTTATTTTAAACACAGGATTTGCGGTAAGTTTTAATCACAGACGCTTGATGTGAAGAACAGTGGGCTACCACCTGAGAAAAGGAACTAGGTGGCACACTTGTCAATCAAAGAAAAGAAATGGAAACAGATGGATATCAGTGGTTTTTCTGACTGATGCCTCATGCATTTCAGGATCATGAGGAAAGACTGACTAGGACATGGGATTCACTGAACATCCTTTCCCAGCCAATTTCTTGCTTATAAGCGGGATGCTTTCTTTCCTACCCGCAGCACACAGCTACAAATGAACCATCTGTGATGACATAGACAAATCTGAACCTATACTTTTTGTAATGGCCCGCAATTGCCATTGTTATCACCAGCTGCCATTCTGTTGGTATCATCCAATCATTTTTACATAAACATGAGTGATGAAACTGAATAATTTGTTTGACTGTTCTGAGATGATAAATTGATGTGCATTTGCTAGTTGCAGCAGCTTTTCCTGCTCCTGTATGCTAATATGAGAGCCGGCCTTCACCAATCTGCAGAACAAACAAAAAAGGAGCGTGCCAATCAATGTACTGCCCACAACAAAATATAATATGGACAATAGCATCACACCTAAAGAGAAAGGAGGATGCTTACAGAGAAGCCTGCTTGAAAAGTAGCACAACACAGTTTGCCTGAAGCCAGAGGCATCACATTCTCACATCATACTGATACATCACACACAAAACATAAAAAATGGGCTAAAATGCAAGTGAATCACTATCTACTATACGCAGAACTGAGGGCTTCATCACTAATGAACAATTCAGCATCCAGCTGTCATTTATATTGCAGGGATGGATATAGGGCATTCATATCAGGGTCAATATATGCGGTCATAAATCACATAATTCACAATTCAAGAATACATATTCATGCTGTGTTACAATGCTGCTTCCAGTGCTGTAATTACCTTGCTATTCTCTTTTTTCCCCAAAGACCTAACCCCTATTACAATCAAATGAGATACTAAGACCCTTCTTGAGTGTACACAGTATCAAGAGCTTCACAGTAGATGAAAAAAACAAGTAATATTGCATATGATAAAGAAAATCCTTCCTCCCACAATAGGTTCCATTTTTTTATGTGCATATTCACTCCATATAAAAAATTTAAAAAACAGAAAAAACATCATGTCACTTTGATCAGCCTGTTATAGAAATGTGGTGACGCTGAAGGAAAGGGCACGGTACAGTATGTTCACCATCTCTCCTGCCCTGTACCTCTCATTCTGTTCTCCCTCTCTCTCTCTCTCGCTCTCCCCCTCATGTCCCAGAGTCACTCATGCTTTCCCCTGATCTATTCCTCCGGTATAATCATGGTTTTTGACTATAACCATAAATCACTGAAAAAAACATTAGATCTGGGAGCATATTTCACTCGGTGGCATGAACACTTTTTCCCTCTCTGTCCCTGGATTGTGATCTGTGAGACGTGTGCGAATGCTGAGGGTATATTTTTCCCTGGTGGTGACGGCCGAGCCGCATGTGAGCCAGCTAGGCCCGGGCTATCCCAGAAGTCCTATTAAACTTTACTGCCACACACCAGGTTCAAGGATTCAGAATTACTCATTTATTTTCGCCATAACATGGAATATATGAATGTGTATACTACAGCGAGATATTGTATTTGCCTAAGGGACAGAATGCTCTGTTTAAATTGGGGAGGAGACAAGATAAAGTTTATAAAGGGGTTCAGAGGATGGGACAGGCAGACAGGCCAGATATTCTGGCTTTGTTAGAAAAGTATGACCTTATCTGCGTCTGCCAAACATTTCAGTATGACTAGGTTCCTTAGGTTAGTTCTAAGGAACAAAGTCAATTTAAATACAATATTTTAATCCTGAATAAGACACCTGGATTTTTTTGGATGAAGTTCTGCCGTAGAGTAATTACACAGCTGCTCCCTGAAGCTGTCAGACAGTTAAATTAACTTTTAAGCCAAAGACAAAAAAACTGCCTTGTGCACTCCCTGACAAATCCATTCACAAGAGAAACAGGGAATTACATGAATCACATGTACATTCACTTATAATGTTGCAGTATTACAATGAATAGCTTGTCTGTAATAGACAGTGCACCAATGAACCAATGAATGTATACAACACAACACAAAATGATAGAAGTCACTTTTCGTTCAATAAAAAATATGGGGTTATAGGTCTGGATGTTGAAGGTGCAATATGTTGAGGTGTATGGACCACCTATTCTTTGACCTGTGTGAAATCTCCTCTGTGGTTCAAATCTGTGTTTGTCAGCCCAGAGAGCACTCTAATAGAAATCAGGTGAACACACAGCAGGGACTTACAATAGAGCACAAAGCAAAAAAATCATACCCTGGGGCCTTTTGACCCTATAAAGCATAAAGCACAGACACTTGGCAAGGACACTACATCCTTCTTTGTTTTCTCGAAGGAGCAAGTCCTTCTCTCCAAGTCCGAGTACTTTCTGTCCCCCAAAACTGATCCTGGGTAATTTCATTGAACTCTAATCCTGACCTGCAGCACTATAAGAAAAAAAAAAAAATCTGAAACAGCTTTAGAATTAGTGAACCTAACTCCCTGTCTATACATAATTTGATTTGTTGAACAAAAGTGTTCTGACCATATATTACATGAAAACAGTGATGGATAAAAAATGAAAAAAAAAAAACCCAAAAAAACCGTACTTCAACTGACGAACGATCAAAAAAATCAGAGACTGTCTGGAAAAGGGAACCGTAAATCGATGTGTCCGTGTTCTCCGCATGAGGAAAGCTGCGTCGTAAATCCAACTGAGGCCACATTTCTGTTCAATGAACAAGCAAAAACACAACACCAAAAAAAAAATCGATGAACAGTAAAAGCCACTCACACTTCTCTGCCATGGCATGGGGTCAAGACAACTAAATAAACACGCATTTTGTACGGTGAACACATGAACCAATGGTGACCACCACACCTCATGCCTCAACATGCGCATAAAATTTTTACATTTACGTTTTAGGCATTTAGCCGACGTTGTCATCCAGAGAGACTTACAAATAGTGCATGAAGAAAGGGCCTAGATTTGTAAATCACCGGCATTCCCAGTTACTGCTAATGAGAGTGCAATGGTGGAAATAGGTCATCTATTATCTATTGGGGGGAGGGGGGGGTGTAGGGAGTGTAGGGAAATATAGGATAGATTGGTGAAGATGTGGTAGAGGAAAATTGGAATCATGTGAAATAGATGGTGTAATATGATGGTGAACAGAGTAAAGATTAATCATGGAAATTTTTTCAGTCGAAAGGATAGAATGTGTAAAGGTAGGAAAATACTGCATTTCAGTCAAAAGGAAGTGCTGAAATATGAAAAAATATATGTATCAGTTCCCTACACTGTATAAACATGTGAGCAGTACTGTACATCACAATACGTATTAAATTGGATCCATTTGACATGCTGGTGGTGACAGTACCAACTCTGACTTGAGAAGGTCATTGGTTGAATTCTCAGTTGTTTGGGCTGGTTTGTGATTGCGGGGGTACAATGACACGCAAGGGTCTTTTCAACAGGTGTGCAGAGAATGCATTTCCTGCTTCGCTACAGAAATCCTTATAAGAGACTCGCCTGTGACGGCCCTGAAGCACAGATTTGTTTCTTTCTACTTCCAGAGTAAACAGCTCAGGGTAATGATATCTTTCTCTGGCTTCTTAAATAGGGGAAGTGAACCTGGATGACACTCAGCCACCCAGGAGACAGCATTTCTGTTTCCTGTGGTGAGTGAAGGAGCGGAGAGCCGCAAACGGATTGGGTCTGCACTCACAGGCAAGTGAGCAGGAGGTTACAGATGGACGGGATCAGCAGGAGGGTCTCAAACATGAATCAAATACATTCACTGCTCCTCATTCTTCTGCATGGAAAGCACCTGCACCCACACACACACACACGCACGCACGCACACACACGCACACACATACACACCTAAGGAAACAGATATTGAAAAAGAATGACATGGAAACCAAGTCTAATTTAATAAAGTTAATATTTCAGATAGAATTCAGACACTGGTCTGTTGGTTTGTACTTGGTTCACTAGGCAGGGCTACCTCAAACATGCCCTGGCTTCTCCTCTTCACCTCTTCCTGCCTCCCTAATATTATCTGCTGTGATTTCTATTCCATCCTCCTCCCTGACACAGTAAAGAGACAAAAAGCACCTTTACTCTCAGCTCAGTGACTGCAGGGAAATAACCTGGAACAAAGACTGAAAAGAGACATACCAGCACACCATTACCTGCTGTAGTTACACTGTGATGCTATTGGTTTTACTATTGCTATTATTTCTTAATAATAATGACACATAACATATCCATGACCATTTATTTATTTATTGACTTTAATTTTTTGAGTGATTTGTTATCTACTGGACAGATGTGGGAGAACCCTTTCTGGACTGGCTGCCGGGGTGCTGTAAATTCCAACTCTGTGTCTTCAGCCTGTGTGTTAATCTTTTCTTCTGACCATACTTGTGTTCTCCAAAATGAGTCTGATAACAGTTACCACAGAGAATGTGGATTGCATTAGCCTGCCAAGAAAGACGGTAAAAAAACAAAAACAATTAAGTATAACTGTAAATACTTGTGCCGTAGAAAAAAAGATGAATTGTCAAGACTACATTTTAGTCCAGAATAATGAAAGGACAGCACATTTGGATTTAAATACCTAATAAAGGCAGTAGGCTGGTTCAGTGACACAGCTAAAGACAGAGAAATTGAAACCATACCTGCAAACCACAGAAATATTCTGACTTGATGGAATGTTGCAATGAATTATCTGCATCATCTATTCAGAAAATTATATTCCATGGAGTTCATCATTAAGTTCTCAGTCTACCAAAGCCCTCAGAATTATACCAAGGTGATTATATGCCACCAAAATGCTGACGGTGCATTTTGCAAATCACAGTGTCAGTTTTCTCTCCTCCCTATAACTGCACGTAGTACATACTGAATATTTCACGTACAGCCCTCTGATTATACTTTATAAACACAGTCCACTAACTGCACATTTTACACACACCACTAACTGCACATTTTACACACACCACCAACTGTACATTTTACACACATCACACTAATTGCACATTTTACACACAGCCCACTAACTGCACATTTTACACACAGTCCACTAACTGCACATTTTACACACAGCCCTCTAAGTGCACCCTTACATACACTCATCTAACTGGAGCCTTTGCTAAATAGCCCTCTTTACAAACAGCGCTTGGCCATGTCCTTTGCACACTTGATTACGCTGCTTTGCCCATATCCCCTGTACTGCACACTTTGCATACTATAAATCCCCCCAGATTCACTGTTGTGCATGAATAGGAGTAGGACACTGTCAGAACTCACAGGAAGAACCGTCCAATTAGATCCTTCAGGTCTGCCTACTGTTACTACACAGTTCTTCCTTTTCTTCCAGTGTTCTGGCCCTCCTTTCATTCCACTCTGATGCTTCCAATAGTATTAAAGCTGCACTCTCCCTTCCCCATCAAATGCTCTGCAGATCTCCATTTCAAAGCCATGGGCATATCCCTCTGACTGACTGTAACAGCTCCATTGTGATTATCATGAATAAGACTTAACATCCCTGTCATACCCCACATACACTGAATCCAGCCGTAATGGATGGTATTCACTTGGAACAGACCTCTCTCTCCTCAGACTCGCACTGAAGCTATGGTGGAGGGAAGCTATCTGCACTTGATTCTGAGGAAAAATCATTTCTCTTCCAAACGCACTGTGAGGCCAGAGGTGCCATGAAATAGCTTTTTGACAAACTGTAAAGAAAGAGTACAAAAAACAAAACAAAAGCATCAACTCTAGGAGGTACCAGATACAGCATTTCTTTACTGATGCCAACAGCAATACAGCAATATAACAGAACAGAGAGGCAGATGACCTGCCAAGTAGTTCACTGACATTAACAATTTGATAAGAATAAGTTCAAACTATGCACATAGACTTAAGTGCAAACCATACACACACACAGAAACCCACACACATAAACACAAACGTACACCAAGATGCACACACATACACACACTCACATATGTGCGTGCTCACATCACACACACACATCACAGCTATTCCAATATTTTGTTTTATTTTATCTTTTTTATAGCCATTAAGAACAAATCAAAGCAAGAGAGATAAATCAGGGGTATCACTGCAAGATCCTTGTTTTACATCCGCCCAGCACAGAGCATTACCAAAGCACTGCAGTGGATTAAGTGGAGGCCTTGTCATTTGCATGCGGCATTGAAAAGGCAGCCGTTAGAAAAATAATCTGTCTGAACAGACAATGAGTATGCGGGAAATGGCCCAATGATTCAACCAGGACATTAACCTCAGTACAGGTAGCTGTATCCTTGTCAAATTATACTTAATGCATTTTAACTTCACATGAATAATCCTTTCTCATCTTTTGAGAAAGATGAGACGTCAGAGATTTGTCACCCCAAAAAAAAAAGAGGGTTGTGAGGGGTCGAGAAAGGGCTATAAGTCTAGTCCACAAGTATAGGGAGCTTCACCATCAATCAGGTGTGACATCAGTACGCCATATGTAATCCAACCCTCAGATTGGATATGTTTGGATTAAAAAGGCAAGTCAAGGTCATAGAATCTTGGTTTTATATCTTACTTTTGGAGAGACACCTATATCTATGCTGGGCCAGTTGTGGCAACTTGATGAGTTTGACTGGTACTTTGCATATGTTTGTATTTAAAAAAAAAAAATCCAAAATAAATAAGACAACACCAACATACAGGCAAGGAACTGCAACAAAGAGAATGTCTGAAAGGTACCTGTGAAAGACCAGCCAATGATTCTCACCATAATTCCATCGGCATGAGTGCAGCAAAGGACCACACTCAACAACCACAAGGTCACATGACCGGCAGTGAACTAGCAACAGGAGACTACCTCCGAAAATCCTCTATAATGACTGAATACAGCCACGCTTTGCATACACATGACAGTCCTGTCATCTGTAATGAGTCACTTCCTAATAAATGCTATGTGTTTACAAATTGTTTTTTCATTATTGTAATAAGTTAAGCTCCTCTAATTAAATGAACTCAAATGACATTTATATGAATGACATCTTCTCAAAGAGGCTCATAAGCTGTGAATGTTAATTCATTTGTGGGTGGCCCATAATAATAGCACCCTGTTGACCCCAGCTAACCTCTCATGGGTAAATATTAAGGATGAAATCAAATTTACTAACCAATATTAGGACATGAAGAGGAGGTTTTGGAAATAGAAGAATTTAAAAAACATTGAATTATACAACAAATTATATAACTCAATAATCAATTGACAATAGCTATGGCAACTGCATTGTATGTGTTCATGGATATGTCATATGGCACCAGCTGCGGCTGGGCAGAAAAGTACCACTGACTAATGGAGCATTATTATTGTACCCAGAAAAAATCACCTGCTTGGCATCTCCAAGATGTTTTACTGGTTGGCTTAGCACTTATGAATGCCTGGCAAGCTGTGGGAAATAGGAAATGTGTGGCTTTATAAAAACATCATCTGTATTCGAACACAACGTGGCCTAGTGGCCAGGGAAACTGGCCTTCAACCCAAAATTTCTGGGCTCCAAGCTTGGATTATTTATTAGTTTATTTCTGAGAAACGGAAATCAAACACTAGACTAGGGCTGTAGAGAGAACACAGGGGAGGTAGAGTGTGGACAGAAGACATTAACCCCACCCCCCCCAAAAAAAAAAATATATATATAGATATATATATATTATATGAATAGGTCAGTGCTTAGAAATAATAAAATATTTATACAAAACACATACTGGTATTTACAACATTGATCTTGATGTAACAGTAAGATCCAAAAGCAGTGATTATTGTGTATGAGTATTTAAGCTCCTGTTTGTAAGAGTATTTGCCTCCATGTGTGCAAAAGATAGAGAGAGAGACAGAGAAGTGAGAGAGCGTACTTCCAAGTGTGTAGTGCATGTTTGTGTGAATGCGTGCCTGTGTGTGTGTGTGTGTGTGTGGGTATGTGTGATTTATTTGTTAGAGTATTGGGTGGTCTGGAAAATTATTCTTGGTTTACGTTTCAGTTAGAAACTGATGAGGGAAGGTGGTACATTATCAGTGTGAAGGTGAGAATTGAGAGATTGAGATATGGATACAGTAGCAAAATATGATGCTCACATTTGATATTGACATGAAAATAAAAGACAAATAGCTTCTGGGACGAGCTCAAATATAAAGCAGACCAGGCCACTTCAAACCCTTCTTATTATTTATTCTTTTAATTATTTGATATTGTGTACTAACCATAGATTTTACTCTCGATTTCAAAAGAATCGCCTTTAGGACACCACTCTCTATGCTTTAATTCCATTCTGGAGCAATGGCCATTTTCTAAAGGAGCTTATTAAAAATAGAATTAATTGATTTTGATAACTATCCACATGCACAAACTATTCTCCCTCAGATCCTGGATGACTATCCCATGATTCCCACAATGTCCCACAAGCGTTCGTATGCATTTCAGATAACCTAAAGTTCAGTTAGGTGTAAAATTAAACCACAACTACAAAATGATGAATAGTACTAACAGAAGCCTTCATGCTCAATGTCAGTTTCCTTCTAAGATTTAAAAGCTCTGATACTGGTAGCCAGCCACATCATAATAGCTTAATATGAAGCCATTATTTTTTATGATCCTATCAATAGCTGACCATGTTTCATAACATAGCATCTGCATAAATAACCACAGCACTTACGTCAATACAAGATTTTAGTTATTAAAATAAATATACAGATGCTTCACTAAGTAATGAGAGGAGGCTATTAAAAATTTCGGCCTGCTGACAAACAGGAAATGAGGTTTGAAAATAACTTTAAATGACTTTCATGAGAGAATAAAAATACATTCTAAAAATAAAATGGCCACTGCTAAATGTGATGACACAACAAAAAGTCAGTAGATCCTATGTTTTTACTCTCACTTTTTCCATATTATGATACTATACAATAGTTATGCATAACGTCATACTCTGAGTTGAAAGCTATGTTATGCAACAGTATGTTATTCTCACCAGGTACTTATTAATAATGAGACACACACACAGGAGTCTGTCGGTAAGGAATAAGGACGGTGTATACAAAGATTATATATAAATACTTAAAAGGATTTCTTTGTAAGCCTGATTCCATTAAACATTTAACAGTAATCAAAAATAAGGAGGAGAATTAGCAAACATTTAAGGGGAGATTAGCTGAGAAAAAACATGACAAAGGAGTGAAGCCAATCTATCCTGAGGCATACATCCATAGCACTACTTAAAAATCTGCAGCGTTGCTTTTGACAATTTTGTCTTGATAAAAGAACATTTCACACACTGCAAACTACTACCCTTTCTCATATGGAAATAACTGCTGCATTCAGGTTGAGATTCATCTGGAAAATTAAACCCCAGAAACAGAATTGTAGCAGGCAATTAAAACAAACAAACAAACAAAAAAAAACATTGCTGATGTTTTTTTTAAAGCACTTTTTAAAGTCTTCTATCACTAGATCTGTAGTGTATAAACCTGTCATTGTCTTGCAGGCTTAGGGTCAGGGTCAATGCTCCTTACACACGCCTGTGTCATACACCAAAGACTTTGAGAGGCATAAATGGTGAGTGCTCACTGTAATACTTTAGAGGTAATTATACATTTTTTTCTTAATCACCAGGGGGACCGTCAGAGAGGAAAAGGCCTCCGCGAGTGCAAATCAGACTGAACAGCGGGTCTTTGTGAGTAATTTCCCTTCCAAATGAAACCTGTCATTGTTTGAAATGCTGCTGATATCATTTTCTGTGACAGAACAATGAAGCATTGCATGAGCTTCGCAGGAGTGCGGCTTTAACAGCATTCTATTCTCATGAAAAATTCAAATTAAATTCAAATCTGACCCAGGAGAGCACCAGACTTGCGCTTCACTTCAAATGTACACAATACCAACAGCAGACAGATGGGTGAGCAGTACTAAGAGTAGGAGGAGTAACAATCTTCACACCTGGTACGCGCTGTATGACAAACAGATAAGCCATTTCGCCTGTTATATTTCAGATAAGCACAGTGCAAACCCTGCTCAGGTTGCCTGACGTCTACTGTATGTGCACGGGCTGACATAGCGGGCTCATTAAATTGAATTGTTCACCTCACCAGACAAAAGTAAGGCTGGGTGAAAAAAGCGGCACTCGCAGACAGCCGGTAAGCAAGTCTACAGGAAATCAGAATGTAAACTATGAACCTCTCCTTTTCCGATGGGATAATTTGGAGATCATATCTTCACATAATGTGGGAAACCGGTTAACAGCATGCTAGCATAAAATGTTCCCAGAGCCTCTTCTGGTTTTATTTTGACCGGGGGGGGAATCAGTGCCCAGAAATCATTAACCACTGCAGGTGCTCATTCTCTGCTATGCAACACATTCTCATAGACATGACTGGCAGAACTAGTCAAGAATACAGCTGAATAGATAAGGTAGTTAAGAAGATATGACATCTTGTTTGATAAACAAAGGGAGGACATCATCTAGTACTCAATCAAAATATATGAGATCAGTCTGATCTAATGGCCTGTTCTAAGTACATTTTAGCACAAAAGAAGCAATAATGAGCAGTAAGCAATCACATACATATACTGTCAGAGATTTTTTTTAAGATGATACTGAATACATGCAAAGAAAGGTGAAAAAAGAAATACATGACTTCAATTTCATTCTGTTCTACAAATTTTCACATTCCATTAAGAAACCTGTTTGAACAGACAGTGGTCAAGATTGCGGAACACTTGACACTTTTATGATTTTATCCTGCATTATTTTGGCCAACACTCTAAAAAGCATACTATGCATCAGAATATCTTCCCTCCATGAGTCTGACAGAAACATTTTCCACAAAATACTGTTAAAGATAATATTTTCGACATTTACCTTGAAAAGAGATCACACATACAAGACAGATCTACCAACTCTCAGACTGCAGTAAGTGTACCTAATACTGTGTACGTCCACATCATTTTGACACAGTGAAAGCTTGCTGTGCTCCAATTCATGCGATAACAATACGAAAGTGAACATTTTGCAGAAGAGCTAGTCTTCAGACTAACACTGTTATACAAATGGCTCTCTAGCTCAGACTGTCCCAACAGAGTATTATGATTGGCACCACTGCCCCTTCTTAAACAATAACATGGATCACATCGCTTTCGGTACTTACATCTATATAAGATATTTCCGTGTTCAAGCAACCAGCAAATAAGCACCACTGAATAAGTACTGTTGCTTCTCTTATTTGTCTCCTGATGTATTGTATCCCATGAATCTTTAGCCCCTATGTGATGTTCCCATAACAGTAATTTGACACTTGTATCATATGCTGCTATTTCGCAATGCAGCCCAGGCATGGACAGACCACAGTCCTGTGAGAGAGGCCATTACTGCCACTCAAAAGGAAAATGGATCTTCAAGTCCATAAAATGCAGACTTCAAATCAGGTTTTAGCTTCAATCGGGCTTGCCACTGAGTTGGGTGATTCATAGGAATTGTACAATTAAATACACTCTGCTTTACAGAATAATAAGCAAGATAAAGGCATCTTCTAAACAAATACATAACATAATGTGCTGGGACCTTTATATCCTGATATTAGCTTTTCTGTGTTGCTGTCTTGCATAAGCCTTCTTTAAGAAAATAACTAGTTTACAGGTTGCTTGTTGCTAGGTGACCATGCTTTCCTTCTCAAACCACTGCTCTTAAATAGTCAAACAGGGAAAAAAAAATGAATATTCCTCCTGCAGCTGAGCACAGCATGGGGAGGGGCTGCTGCGAATGTAACTCAGCACAGAAAAGAAAGGGTAACATTCTGCATTCGTCCAAATCAGCGGCATCCACAGTGCGTTCTGCAGGGTTCTGGCCCCCGTTCGAACTCAGGGCTTAACTGCGCACTGGTTAAACTGAAGATACTGACTGGACGAGACCCGGGATGACCCGATGTCTCACGTGACGGTGAGCAGATGGTTGAAAAGCATCCCTAAAACCCTCAGGGCAGCGGATTATAAAGACCGGGATCAGACGCCACCAGTATAAACGCGGCGCCCTTACCGAATTCCCTCGGGACAGAGATGGCGTAGACGCAGCTGTGTCCCGCGGTGTAGTTTCGGGGAAAGCTGGGTGACAGGACTGTGCCCTCTGTCCCAGTGGACCGACTTCCACAAGGAGCTGCGGGTACAAAGGCAAAGTGGCGGATTCAGCACTCACAGAGAGAGCTAATCGACAGCACTGGCACTCTCTCAGGCTGCTGTGAGAGAAGAAGCAGAAACACTCCCACCGGAAGGCATGCAAACCTCTTCTTTTGATTATAACTCAAAACGAAAGGGACAATTAGAACAGATATGCATGCTCAGTCATTCTGGGGGGGGAAAAAAAACAAAAACAATTTTTTAAAAAAAGGCATGAAACCATACCTGAGTCATCATTTGGAATGGCTTTGTTCTGTCAATTACCTCCATAAACATTTAACAGAAGTAAGTGCTGTCTCCTGCCAACAAACCCTTTATGAATCATTTATAAAGTATTTTGCCAGAGTTTACCATTTATTGCTCGTTCATTTGATTGTATATACATATTTACACTCCTGTCTGAGGGTGGATTACTAATGAAGCAGGTGACGTGCTTTTGATGTATGATCCCCTTAGACTGCTGAGGTGGCAGGTGGGCATGATGTCAGCAAAGGGAGCCTCGTTCATCAAGAGATAGACATCGCCTGCTACTCAAGGGCAGAATCAGTCACAACAAGGCAGTAAAACTGCGCACGGGGCTGGGAGTCTTTCTGCGAGCAGAGAAAGCTCAGGGATCGTTTAACACGGACATCCTCGCAGTACTGCGCGTTATATAGCTGCGTGATGGACCTTCAGCAGCCACAAAGAAGAAAGGGCTTAAAAAGAGAGAATTCCTCAGCTTGAGGTTCATTCATCCGTTAGGCTGACATGTGTGCACACGCATGCCGACATGTATGCACATGCTGTCCATGTGAATGCCCAGTAACTGTATCCCTGTCCCTGATCTCCACCCTGACAGTCTACAAAACGTTCCTCTTCTGGGGATGTTAGGTGGCAGCTGACTGGATGGATTAAGATGCTCTTCCAACTCCATAATTATGCCCTGACCTGATTCCACTGGCCGTTCGCTCCATCGATGTAAGGTACAGTATGTACGGCATATCTTGGCGGTGCCTTTAAATCAGAGCTTATGATCATCTAGTTCAGTAAATTACAGCCTTCATTGAACAAGCTTGACAGTGTAAATGGTCTAAAGAGCAGCGGATAACCTGGGGGCCCGGAGCCCCCCCCACAACCCCAAGAGTAGCATGCCGTTACCATGGCAACTCGGCCGGGCCCTGTTCCACTGCGGCCTGCCGTCGTCCCCCATCATGCAGGTGAGGGTAGAGTAGCCCTGCAGCACGTATCCGGGCGCGCAGCGGAACGTCACTGACGATCCCAGCTTGTAGTCGGTCCCCAGTCTGGTCCCGTTCATCACCCCGCCGGGATCGAAGCAGGATTCCCGCAGCTTGGCTTCATGGGAACACAGCAGTAATTACCACACCAGCCAACGATGTCACATGCAGTGCAGTAACGGCGGAGGGAGAATGCGCCGAGGCAGAAGCTGTGGGAATGCTCAGCAGTGCCATGCTAAGACTGAATAATAACTGACGTTCCATTAACATGGGGCGCAATCGCATAATATTACTGACAACTGGAATTTGCGGCTGCTCAAAGTAAAAAAAATGCTCATAGTTGTCAGCCACTAAGCTTTTGTTGTTTATATGCCTTTCAACTCAAAAATCAATGTTTAATTATTTTTTGCTGGCTTCGATGACAATATACAATACTTAAATGTTACTTTCGATTTCTCCATTAATACAGTGATTGAAGATCCTTCTTAAATGTTTATTCAATCTCATCTTGCAGTCATCCATTATAGTAATGGCAGCATATTACTGCTGCTATATTAATGCAGTCTAAATAACCAGGAAAACCAGCCCATTATTGTATATAATTTCTCTAACTAAGCAGATTATGATATACAAATACAATGGATGGGTCATAATTGCCTGTTTCCTAAATATTTAGCATGTGTGAACAAATGTGAGCACTGGAATGAGTGGAATACAGGTAAGTAGATAAAAGGCTCCATTCCCTCAGATATGTAATGCATGGCTATTGGAAATAAAAAAAAATCCATATTAGTCATAATATTACATCATTGCACTCTCTGTGCAGACAGTACTTCTGCTTTTGTTGCAATAACCTGTAAGTAGCAAACATGTTACATTAGCCCCCCCCCCCCCAGACATGCAAACAGCAGGGATTAGAGTTCCTCTTCAGAAACACCAAATGTCGAGGCAAGCAATATCAAATGACCCCTTTCCCACCTTTGTACTCCAGGTGAAATCCTGTGTAGCTCACGGAGCCATCGCTGCGGAAGGCTAAGTGCATGGTGTTGGAGGAGCTCTCGATCTTTTCGGGCAGCTTGCTGTCCTGAAAGCTACCAATCAGATGACTGCTGCTGTCTGGACCATCGTAGATGTACAGGAAGTCATAGTTAGGCTCGATACTGAAGCTGGGAGAGAGACAACAAAGAAGTATACCGAGGTCAGGTTGTGACAATGATGTTCTGCAAGAGTGTTGCAAATAATAAAGCATTGCACAGGAATCGCTGTGATGCTTTTCAGATAGTGGTGTATTCTGCATAATTCAATAATGTCTGTAAGTTGCCCAGGATATAGGCACCAACAAAACAAACATATAAATCAATAAGAAGACTTGTTAATTAGATCCAAAGACACAGCAATGTCTAGCATATCTGAGAATGTTTAAGAATCTGTCATGTTCAATATGGGCTTCCTGCCCTTCTCATGCAAACACTTGGAGGAAAAACAAATTCCAGAACAAGAGAGCAGACATGACTGAATTGTTTCTACCATACAGTACATGTTGCCAGGCAGGATTTAATGACAAAAACATATGACATTAATGTGCAATTATCTGACACTATGAATAACGATGGAAAAGCAGCAAGAGGCATTCATTACTTATAAACTACCTGGATATTGATAACAAAAAGGTTTTTTTCTACAAAGAGACTGATCTAATTCAATCTGATCTAATTACCTGCTACAAGACTGATTTGAATATTAGAGATATATCAGTGTACATAAATCTTTGTGTGGGTAGATTCCTCATTAATTGACATACTATATGTTCTAGAAATAGCTAATACAAATATATTGAATTTAATGAGTGGAGGTTTTTCAGTGCCAGTTATGGTCAAATATGTTTGCTCTGAAAATGAAATAAATGGAAAATAACACTGAAAAACAATTCTTATGTGGTAGAATTTCCCAATAACTGAATTTCTGTAGATCTGAAATGACTACAGCACATCCCACTCTGATTTAGTGGTTTTGTATCTGCAGAACCACTTCACAAAGTTTGATTGCATTGCTTGTCTCTTTAATGTTCCACCAGCAAAGCTAAAAAAAAAAAGAAGATTGAGGTTTCACTGTTGAGGCTTTGAAACGATTGAAAACTTTTTATTGCTGTGGAGGTCATTAGAAATGGCGACATACACATTTTAAATCTTTTCAAAACAAATTATTTTAGCCTTGCTGTTAATTCATTTTATTCTGTTGTGCTATTTATATTTTTTATTATTTTGTTATGCTGTATCTTTTTAAAACTGTGTTACCTTACTTTCACCTTCATATCACGTATTCTATTTACCAAAATATGCAGTGGATGGCATTTGCTTGTTTAATATGAGTTATTTTAAAATTTGTGCATATTAAACTGAGGGATATCTCACACTGAGGATGCAAAAATCTGAGAGTGGATAAATGTAAATCAAAACTACATAACCCATGAAATATTTATGCAATTTTATCACTTACACAAAAAATGTGAACACCCAACATTTCACTTCATGTGACCCGTTTTCTTTTCATATGTCAGAATTTCATTCACATGTGTAAATGTTAAATTCGCATGTGAAATTATGACATTCATTTGAGAAAAGGCAAATTTCACATGCAATTTTTTCAGAACAGATGACATTTATTCCTACTTAGATATTGAGTAAATCAGGTCAACTTTTCACTGAAAGAATAGATGAAAGCAGGCATGTGAACCAAAAGGATATTTCAAACCTCGATCTGGAAAACAGCCATGCTGCAATTGATTTACTCAGCTAAATAAACGGCTGGTTGCACTAGAGTTACGTTTGCCTGTAGCCACGTTATCAGCTTCATGCCTGACTGAAAAATGTTGAGCAGTCACATCAATAGCACAATGAATAATTTGATTTTAAAAAGTGTAGATTTTCGCTGTTTACGAAGTTTTTTCATCATGTTCATTCGTATGTTGTTCATTTTCGCACACCAACCGAGCAAGAGAACACGCACATTTTCATCAAATGCGAAATTCATTGTGTAATCAAATCATCTCGCTCTGGAAGTGCACGCATAGGAGTGTCATAAAGCTGATTTTACATCGCTGCTCATCCACATGGCACTCAGGAGGTAGGAGTGGGAAGCTGAGCTAAAGAAAGGACCAAGCACACTCTTACTGTGATGTGCTTTCCCTTCCGCACCAACAAGCACTAGTTGAGCAGTTAGAAACAAGAATACCCTACATTATTTTGACACACAGGAAAATGTCCAGTGTTAATCCAACTCTAACAGAGTACACATAATTCCAACAGGGAGTTAATTCAACACTGAGCATTTTACTGCGCACATACCACATTACTTTATCCCTGATACGTGATGATACACTAAGTTTGGTTACATTTCAGTCACGTCACTGGCCAATGGCAGGACAATTCATCCCCGGACTCGAGGCACTTGAGGGGCATGGGTCGAATAATGAGACTATCGTAGCTGTCGGGGACATTTGCCTTGGGTGCGGTGTGTCTGCAGAGCTCTTGTGCAGCGGGCTCAGAGACTCCTCTGAGCCGCATGGCAGTTTACAGATCTGGCAGCGGAGTGGCAGGCTGCGTTTCCGGCCCAGTCGGCCTTCTCAAAGCCGCGGTTTCCAAGGAGAGAAACCCGGACCTCAGATCTCTGGCGCCGCACCCCATTGCCGTCTCAAGCTCCAGGCAGACAGCGGGTCATGCATCAGGACTCTCTAGCTCCAGCGCCGTCAGCCAGCTCACACCCAGAGGAAATGTCAGCTTCTGATGGAAGGTTCAGTAGAGAGCTAATTTTTCTTCTTTTTTTGACAGTGCAGATTTGAGGTGTTGGTAACTTTAAAACTGAGAGGCCTGGCAGCACATCAAAGAGGCCACAGTAACTCAAGTCTGCCACTGCGAGCTCCTTCCTGTCTCAGCCTCTAACTGCCTGCGGAGTTCTTAGCTGTTGGTCCTAACCCTACACTGCAAAGTTTAAATAGAAATCGAGTCCAATTAAGAGTGCTGTTATAACAGGAAACAATTTTAAAGAGTATTATTTTCTATCTTAATTGGAAGCATCACTGAACACTAAAAACTAGACATTAAAGTGAAGCTTAAAAAAAAAAAGCCGGCTTTTAACTCATAGCTCATTCTGTGACCAAAGAATTGTGAGTAGCCGGATTACCTTATATTGCAGTCACAAAGTTGGTTACATTCTTTTGGTTATTCTTTGGTTATCCCCTAAGCATGCATACACCCAGTTTACAATAACTAACACAATTTTATAAAAAATGACGTAGCACAAAGGTGGGAAATTCCAGTCCTGGAGGGCCAGTGTGTATGCAGGTTTTTATTTACACCATTTACCCAGGCTAAGTGAGCTAATTGGCTGCATACACCAACACTGGTTCACGAGTAGATTAGATCACAACAGACCGTTTTATATAGGTAATCAAGAACTGTCTTTGGCTGTCATTCATGCGTTTACCAAGAAATGTAGCGAAAATATCAGATGGCATAAATGTTACGGCTAATGAAGTAATTATGGCCATAAGTTGGCATGCAAGCCAGAAACAGATATGGCCCTCATCGCCCACCTTTGATGAAGCACTATTATAAATGCTACATAAAACACATCTGAAGTGTTATCTTCAGATACATTTTAGAAACACTGAATCAACCGCTCTATACATCCACATGAACAGAGAACACTGGCAATAAACTCATCCGTTTTAGAATCACTTCGCAATGTATTCCATAGTTAGAGAAATGATTGAAGAAACAAAGAATGGAAAGAGTTAAGGACATCTTACATTACCTGATGAATGCCAGGGATATGACATAGTCAGAATTGACAGCGATAAGCCAGTCGCAGTCCTTGCTATGAGGGTAAGGGTGAGGGAAGTTTGGGGATAGGATGAACCCGGAAGAATCTGTCAAATTTCCCCCACATGGAGCTGTGGAGAGAAACACACACACATAGATAACACAGCAAATACACAGTAGCTATGACTTTTACTCATACAAACAATTAAGTCTGGCATTAATGCTGATGCCTGAACAAGGTCATGAGACATATAGCTATCTTCAATTTCTACATCATACATTACTAACTGCTTATCTGGTCGGTCATGGAGAGACTAGAGCCTATCTCAACACAGAAATACTCACTAGACAGGTCGCCAATTCATCAAAGGCACATACGCCACTCGATCACGCACTCATACCTATAAGTACGGGAAAATTAGACTATCCAGTTTGCCTACATGGCTTTGGGCTGTGGGAGGAAACCAGAGTACCAGGATGAAACCCACGCGGACACAGGGAGGACATGCAAACTCCACACAGTAAGGACCCAGCTGGGATTTGAGCCCAGGACCTTCTTGCTGTGAGGTAACAGCTATCCACTTCACCACCATCCCACCATTCAGTTTTTTATTGTTCTTGTTATTGTTCTTCTTCTTGTTCTTCTTTTTCTTCTTCTTCTTATTATTAGGTGTAGTTATTCTCAATTATAATATAAAAAATTCATATTGCCTGAACAGGACTATATAAGACAAAATATATTATTTAAAATAGATTTTTTAAATCCCTTTGAGTAATATTGCAATTGCGCCTTTTCATATAATTAAATTAAAGATCAAGATAAAGCTCTGATTTTTAAGTTGATTAGTAAATAAATACAAAGCAAAAACAGCACTTGAGATTTGCTAGCATGAATGCTTTTCAAGTGCAAAGTTTGAAGGCTATTTTAAATTAAATATTAATTTATTTCTGGTTGCATAACAACATGTTATGAAACATTATCACACTTTACATTGGCAACTGTTTCTTAGACTGTCACTAAAATAAGAAACTACATTTTTTTTTTAAATTACAGCTGTAAGCCAGTCTCATAACCGCTTCATCCTTCATCAAATCACAATGGCTGGAATGAGAGTGCATGCTCTCTGAAATGCATGTAAAATCCTCATGCGACATTACAGACACTTTTCAATTCATAGATAGAATTTCTATTAATTTCCTGACTGGAAATGAATTTGCCCCAACCCTGCGCTACTTATGCAGGAAGCACACGCAGACAGCGGGAGCCTGATTAGCCACAAGTGCAGCAGCTGTGTGATGAGGCACGGAACACCCTATCAATCGAATACCTCTGTCCCCAGGTGACACCGAAGCCAACTGTGTGACATCCCACACAGGGCTGGTGCTGAATATCGGAATATGGGACCTGGACCCACAAAACGATACATTTTTAATTAGTCTTTGATGTTCAAGGTAATTCAAGTGCTGAAGAATCATGCTCCATTCAAAATCCCCATAACTATGGGCAATGGTAAGACACACAGAGTGCTAATCAATTCAATCCTACTATTCTACTGAGCTAATACTAAGATAGGCAAAGCAAATATTCAATGCAGCTACAAACAACAGCCAGACTGGTTTCTGTACACTGGCAGCCAGAATCAGATTTTTGTACACAGAATTTCTGCTGATTCGTGCTTATTATTCATGCATGATCAGGTCTTTTGATTACAGCCAATGCTAACCATCCATTTGCCTGTCATATTTCTTATTGTTCCTTGGCAGTTACTTTACACTGTGCTGGTGGGAGGAGCAGAACCTTTGCAATGCCTTGCACCCCTGAGGAAAACAAGTCCAAAGAGGCTATTAAGAAACAAAACAATAATATATCTATTGATTGGACAGAAAGTAAAAGCTAAGCTTCGAAAACACTGTGATTACCCATTATGCAGAATTTTCTTCAAGTGACCAGATAAACAAATAAACTTCTCTGAGACATCCCATTGTCAAACAGCACAGGAATTGACTGACCGATTTACTGACCAGCTGATAATTTTAAAACTCACCAATGCAGACAGGAGGACTAGGCTGCCAGTAGTATCGATTCTCCACTTGAATGCATGCAATCTTCGCTTCTCCTTGAAGCTCATAACCCGGGTCACAGAGAAAGGTGACCGTGTCACCAGGTTCCTTCCCATCACCATAGCGACTGCCATTCATGGGCACACCAGGGTCTCTGCAGGCTGTTGCTACTGAACCTGGGATGGAATGATAAAATTAGCTACAGAAGTTCACTGTGGGTAACAATTTCATTCAAGGTTGTATATGGTGAGGACCTATTTGCCGTACTGAGGTTGCAATAAAGTACAATCTTTACCAATCCTCCTTCTAGGTGGATTTTATTTTTGGATAATGGTATACAGTAGGTATGTATAGCTGTATACAGAAAGGTAACCAGTATAGTGGTTGTTTACAATACTAATAGTTTTGTTATTTAACTTTAAGCTCATTGATTATAAATGTGTCTTCTTGGTGATATTGCACTTTAGTATTATACCCATGTTCTCCACTTCCCTAAGCTGCTGTAGATAAGAGTGTCTGCCAACTGAATGTAATATCAAGTAATGTAATAATGGCAGAAAACTTTGGCAGGAAACAGATTTTCATTTTAAATGAATCAGGAATAGCTTCAGAATTACTTAGCCTGGGCAGTGAAATGGATGTAAGGACTGGGCACAGCAGAAAACTGGCTGTAGCTTTACTCAGGAAGGGAGGGATTTCAGTTGACGCAGCATCTGTGTCATGTTCTATCATAAATTAGAACATATGTTCTTCTCAGTGTCTGTGCAAGCTTAACTGGTGGACTGCCAGATGAACAGAATCATCTGCTTTGAGTTTTAGAGGACGGCACATGCACTTTGCAGAATGTACAGAGGAGGGCTCAGCAAAAGCAAAAATGCACTCAAATCAGGAATTCCAAATGGAGAAAACAGGAGTAAAATTCAAAAAAAAAAAAAAAGGATCAGAAGAATAACGAGTAGCTGTTATTCAGTTCTTTGTATTCCGGTCGAGAGACTCACTGGAGAACTCGATGGCGAAGCCGGACTTGCTGATATAGAAGTCGGTCTCAAAGTGGATGGTGACCCGGTTGAGGGTGCTGTGGACTCTCTCCGGGAGCAGGGACCCGCTCACCTCCCGCAGGAGCATTTCATTCTCCACGGGCCCATCCCAAATCCGCAGAATGTCATGGGATGCCTCTGTATCGAATGCCAAGAACTGGAGGCTGGGTGGGAGTGAAGACATATTGAGTTGGAAATCAAGAGCACTCCAGGGACAGTGCAACAAGAAGGCTCTATCACATGGTTCAGAGTGAGCAGGGAAAAAACCATCTCCATGATTACTCGAATAAATAGGTGACTAATGACTAACAACCGAAGAAGGTAATAATTATCATTGACCACATCTGTTGCTACAATGAGCCAGGCAAGAAAGAAAGCTCCAAGGTGGATTATTGATGTACAGTGAGATGTAGCATGAAATTACCTCTTAATTGCGAACATGTGGTTGTGACTTCACTGTCTGTGTGTTTAAACTTAGCAGCAAGAAAAAGTGAATTTCAAAGAATTCCCTCACTAAAAATGAGCAGTATTTATTAGCTAACAGGAATGATATTAGCCTTGGAACTAAAGTTTACAGCTGCAATTATAGCATTTTATTGTTTTTGTTACAATACAGGGTGGGGATTAAGCCATTTACAGGGCAAGGCCAGTTTGTCCTTTGATAAATCAAAATTTAATTGGGCACAACAGCCAAAATATAGGACACCAAGGCCCAAATCAAGGATACAATAACAATGATAATTACATTGATAATTGTGTACAATACAATCAAAAATCGAGAGAGAAGATATTATGGGATTGGAAAATTGACAATGTGACCTTGGAGGCAGATTGGAGAAAAATTAAGGTACTTACTCAAGCGCAAGATAGCTTGGATGTCATTATACTGTTCACTAATGAAACAAAAAACATTACTAGCAAGCGACCTAGAACATATAGGACCGGTTTGACAGACACAAATTAAGTGTAGACTTGGACTAAAGTGAGTTTTGTATGGAAAATCTCTATTCAAAATTGAATTTAGCCAAGGACTAGACTTAATTTGTGACTTAGTCTGATTTAGTCTGTGAACCCGGCCCGTAATTTGCTAGATATATCGGATGGAAAGCTAAGCATTGAATTAACTCATTAACAAGCTATCTAACATGATGAAAATTTACTTTTTTTCTGAGAAAACCTGGTCAAAGTACAATATTTATTTTTTGATGAATGGTTTTAAATTGGGAGTTTAATGCTTTTTAAATTGGGGAGTGTCGAACTTGGCATTGTGGGTAGTTAATCATTGATGGGCATTATGGACACAATCCAGGGCAACTACAGCATTGGACACAAAGCCACAGGATAATTCTTGTCTTGGTAGTATTTATTAGTATTTAGAAAATTGTCAAGCATTGATATACCTATGTCTAATAACTCCAATCAGCTTTACAAAAAAATATTTCATCTTAAATATCAAAGGCAGTTGTGTCTTCCATATTCTTTCAAAAGGTCTGAGACTTTGTAGACTGTCTGTCACTCAGAATAAAGGTTGATGAGAAAATGATTTTCAACTGTTTTTGTAAATAACAGAAAAGTTTTACAGTACCTTACTGATTACAGTGAAAAAGTTGGACTTAAAGTTGACTGCCAAAGCACCACCCAGTGTTTCATAATCTCCATATTGAGTGATACTCTAGCCCTAGATTGCACTGATTCCCTCTACTGGACCGATGCCTGGCACTGCTACATATGTATATAGGGCCAGGCTATGATATATTGGTGTGAGGTACTGTGAATATAAAACAAGACCATAATGAAAATCCTGCAAATGCAAGCCTGAGGCAGGAATTCTAATCTTTTTTATTATTTATTATTATTTTAAGCTGAATTTCAAGACATGTTTCCTTTGGGTGGTGAGAAAACGCTCCTGGACATGTTTCTAGGCTTCAGGACAGGAAAGTAAACCCTTGACTTCAAATCTATTTGTGATGGCTAGTCACAGAACTGGTCTGGTTGTTTGTTCTCAAGGTTATGCCGCTTCACCTCCGCACAGCAATGAAAAACAGAATACATAAAGAGGATGTCTTTAAGCTTCATATCCCCCAGGCCTCTGATGCATACGATGCGTGGAATAGAAAGAAGCTTATGCAGTGACGATGAGCAAAAGGCACCCATTGAAATTCTCCTCCTCCAATTCTTTGCTCCAATTCCACCCACTCCTTCCTCCTAACCCTCCCCTGACAGACACTGAAACTGATATTCTCTTTCATTGTTTTCTTTTTCAGAATTTGCCTCGGGTTCTACCAGAAGACAGGGGGGCCTTAAGAGAATTGTCCTGCAATTTTTGAAACCCATCCAACTTCTAAGTGCTTTATCTCCGCATTGAGCCAAAATACCTTAAGTGCTTATACCTTACATATCTACATATTTATGTTTGAACTGAAGGTTCTTGTGAGGAATGAATGTGTGACAAACCAAACGGCTGACAACTGAAGTTTTTACGTGTGCTTGCTGATCAGATATTTTCATGTGACATAAATGTTCATGTGATATACATTCTGTTCCATCATATGTCACTTTGACTGCAACCAGTCATGGAGATCATTATCAGTAACTATTAATCTAGAAAATCACCCAAGCCTACCAGATGGCCAATTAGATCAATGCCTTTTTTCAAAGCAGCAGCTATGGAAAACACTCAAATCCATGTCCCTGTGATTTAAAGGTGTTGCATATGCTCGCATGTCACCTGTACCTGACAATGTTCCCAGTCTCCACCTCGATGACCCAGGTACATCGCAGGTTGTTGTCATAGGGGAAGGGGTAGCCAGGGGATAGGATGCTTCCTGATGACTCCCCTTTGAAACTGCCTCCGCACTCCGCTGTAAGGGAATCAGAAATGACTTTAGGGACCAGCCTGGTGCAGACCTACCCCAAGAACCAGTCTTTGTAATCCTGAAGCCTTGTGAGAAATGTACTCTGGCTCTATATATGCCCTCACTCTATCAACCGTAGAAAGAAAAAATGCCAAATATTTTAACACCAAATATTAGAATAAATCGCACTGCCAGGCCCCCATGGCGAAATTGGAGCAAAAAGTCCTATAGGCTATAGAGATAAACAAATTGACATTGCTTTCAGCTGTTTATTATTATCCCACAAAGTTGTGTCTCCTTGGCAACTGCAAGCTTTGCTTTCCCTTAACAACCCAATCACAATTATTGGATCATGCAAAAAAAATAAAATAAAATAAAAATAAATAAATCTGACATGTTTAGAGTGCATTACTGTTTCATGTTTTAAAATTACTCCCCACTGCAAGAGAATTATAATTCCATGGTCCCTGTGTTTTTCCCAATGCGATTTTTAAAAATTATTGTCATAAATAAATATTGAAACATATTTTGTGTGTAAAAAGCCTAATGTTTTACTTCAATAATATATATATATATATATATATATATATATATTGAAGTCATGTAAATATAAGACGACAGTATAAAAGTGACTACAAGATAAACAGTGCGCATGTATGGAGGACAATCAATGAAAAAAATTAAAATATGATTCAAAGAAATTGAGAAAGAAAATAAGTAGCATTTTTGTTTCTTTCCCCTCAATTTCTGTTTTCCTTTTCCTTTTTCATTGTGGAACACAATATTATAAAATAAATGACTCAGTTGAATAAAGTTGACACTTACAATTATTTTCTTCACAACAGCTACAGATATTCTATTAAATATATATTGAATTTAAAATATGTGTAACTATGTTACACTTGTTTTCTGTATAAATTTAAGATAATTATTAGGTTCCAGTAATAGGAATTGCAATATATTATTGTATATATGTTATATCTGAAATGTGTTATTGCTCTGTTAGCAATACATTTTCAATACAAGGTGGCCATGCCATTTCCTAATCTCATTACAATACAATCTCAGAGATATGATCCTCAGGGTCACTGACCGACTGCTCAACCAAACAGAGCAAACGGACATAGCAACCACGGTTATGCATTATAAAACTCATTGTAAAAGACATATATTCACTTACTATCCCTGAAGCAAAAAGCAAACATTAAACACCAACAGTCACGCTTTCCACTGATAAATTACACCTCCCACTCTAAAACTGCATGGTAGTCGATCAAAATTCACCTAGCTTTTTAAGGAACCAGTATAACGAACCAGAAGAGAAGGTACTTCCTTATGCACTCGTGTTTTAATGTATGGTTTGACACATTGGTGCATTTGTTTGTGAGCAGTTTGAGTTGAGCTGGCTAGTCATAAGCCACCTGCTCGTCGGCAGGCTGGTCCTGTGGCTCTGATCCCTCACAGAAGTCTTTCATGACTCACCAAGAACTGCCTCACTTCCTTTGAAGCTATATACAGTATGCCCTGTGTTATCCTTTTATACGATGCTTTTCTTGGCCAATAGCTTTCACTTGCCCTGTAATCAAGACATGCATTCTTCCTTTATCACACTTCAAGTCTCAAAAATGTACATTTTATTTATTTATTTATTTATTGTGAACAGTCAAATACAGACAGGTTATTTTTGCACTGCATCCTAAGGTTAATCACATCCACATCAAGACAATGTATGTGTGAATTATCGGAATATGCAAGTTGTCAGGGCTAAGCGGTCCAAGGGGAGGTGTAAAATCAAAATTTTGTGCACTTTATATACAGTGTGACAGTCGACCATTTTTTTTAAATAAAGAAGGGACAGAAGAGATCAAATGGTCCACAAAAAGACCAAAGGTAGACTATAATTTAGAGGGCCAGCATTGAAAGATTTGTATCTACAGACTTAATAAAATAAGGCTAGAGTGGAGTTCATTCTCAAGGTTCATTCTGGAGATTCCAGTGTGAAGTAATAGCTTCCACAATGGTGATGGCAATATTCAATTTAAGACCCCTGGAGAGCTAGGCTAGCCCAGGTTCACACAAGGTTCGCAGTTATTACAGTTCCTCCTGATCACTTCATTAACTCATTTAAATGGCTGTCCACAAAATATATGGGCTGGAATTGCAGCACATATTAATGAACTAAGTCACATTAGCATCCATCCTCATCTGCATATCTACTTGGCAAACAACGCACTGTTCAATTAGGCTTGAATAACAAAATTTAGAGCACATTTTATTAATCGTAACATTATGAATTTTCTGATATCAATTAGAAACACCCCATTACAATAACCACCTTCTTCCACACAATCACAGCTTAAAATATATTTCATAAATGTACAGGGAGAGAATGAAGGGTTCTAAGATATGATAAGGTACCAGGGCTAATAAATGTCCTTTATTCAGTTATTCTAAAGGCATGCTTTATGATCCATGAAAATGCTTTATTTTTTTCAACTTAGGCCATACAGAATTGATTAACAGCTTAATGGATGGCCTACTTCACTTTTCTCAAAAACAAATAAAAAATAAAAAAATAACTTGTGATATGATTCATTATTTGTAAATAAACCGTGCCATGCTTTGCGTCATAATGCACTGTCCACTTCCTCTTCATTTCCTGATGCCCTGGACTAATATTCTCCTTGTGCAGCTATTTTTGGACCACTGATTGATTTAAGGACACACTTGTGGTGTGGTTATGCAAAGTCATACTGTCACAACTTACGTCACGACTTTGTTTTTTAGATGGGAATACAGCTGCTTCAAAATACTAAAAATATATAATTCTGCCTGCCACTCCAGATTCCACCTTATCTGTGGGCATATATCATTCACATGCTCACAGTCAAACCCAAAGCAGCAACTTCAAATGTTGCTGCTGCTGTTCTGGATGGCTAGAGATACTATAGCCTATTTTGTGGGCGTTCTGTATTTTGGGTTAGTTGATCGGATCTACAGTACATCAATCCATCTGTTTCCCAGCTGAATATCAGTGTTATTCGCAAGTTTTGTGAATCATTGTAGACAACTTATAACTCAAAACTGAACTGAATGTTATGATAGAGACACCTCCATTTTCAAATGCACCATGCATCTTTTAAAAACTTTTTAAAACAACCTCATTGCTTTGTCATAATGATTGTTATTTAAGGAAACATGCCTTTCATCAGCAGCATAGTACAATATCCTAAAATAAATTTTCATGGATTATAGTGGATAAACTTAAATATGTAAAAATTGTGACAACACAACATAATTATGTCACTGGTATCTAGTAAACTTACTTTGTGGCAATGCCTTGTAAGTAACAGTATTCAAATACATTTTCATTCACTCATACTTTTAATGGTGCATAATTATCACTTCAGTATGGATAGGCTGTTGTATGGCTGGCATGCAGTTCTCATGTTGCATAAATCTGACAAATCTAGCTTGACTCATTTTCCCTCTATCTTATTAATTTAGCATTAGACGTTTACTGAATATAGTAATAACCTTGTACTGTTTCAATATAATTGTTCTATTTTAATCTAGGTATTAATTTGAGTAATTAACTGATTGAACATTTGCTTAAAAATTAACACAATAGATAGCATGGTAGATTTCCTGTTAATCATTTGAATTAAAAAAATGAAAATTCTGGGAATGCTGAACGGCTCATTTGATTAAGGCACCACACTGTGCCTATAAACGGGCTGAATCCATACCATGCCAGTGCCATCTGTGGCCTTTAGCTTCTTTAACAGGCCTTTAACAGGTGTTTGCATTGCTCAGGGAATGGGATGGTACCGTTGGATAGGGTTCATTGCTATTTAGCGACCCCTGCTGGTCAGTTGGGAGCCCATATATTAGAGTAAAGCTCCTTGTGAAAGGCCTTCCTCAGATGCTGCTCTATGCGAGTTCAGCTGTAGTCAGCGGTGTGAAAAGAAGCAGCTGACTACATTCTCCCGAATCAGCAGTAGGGTCTGCATCTACGTAGCTGAAGCTGCAGATGACTAGCCATTCCAAATTATCCTGGGAATGGATACATAGTAAAATATTAGAAATATTACATTTCAGTTTAATTGTTAAAGAAATAAGATGAATAGCATATTAGCACAATAGGATTTGTGTATTTATTTATTTTTTTATAAATTTGGCACCCAACATGGGACTGAGCATATCCCATCTACAATGGACCTCAACTAACCCGTTGTCGAAAGCACTCTGTTATGTGGACTCCCATCAGCACAAGTTCAAAGAGAGAGTCTTTGCTACCAGCAAGCTAAATCTGTATTGTACAGGGAGTGGGGCAACAGTTTTATAGTTAAAAAAAAAAAAAAAAAAAAATGTTTCCACCTCACTTTTCTGAAAATAAAATCCATTATAGTAATGAAATTTGTATGGCTTCACAACTGACTAATTTTGCTTGACAGCATTTTAACTAACTGAAATGATGAAATCAAAGGAAATAGGAACACATCACACACATTGTAGATTGAAATTCTGACCTGATATGCACTGAGAGTACAGAGGATTAAAATAGAAAAACATGTTTTGCCTTCTACACATACATTTTGTTCAAACTACACATGTACTCTGTAGGCACACCCACCCCTCCTCACACAGAAAAAAGCATCCTGCCCAGAAACATCCCAAAAACATTTTAGACAAACTAATACAGGCAGAGGAGCATGGATTCGGCCAATGTCCACAAAGACAGAGATTGCCAGTGCATTATAAATATGACTGAGCATGGCTATTTCATAATATTTTCAAGATAAAAATCTAATTTAAAATTTGGCAATGATAAATTTCCATGCATTGAGTAGGATTCAATTAAGCAAACTATAATAGGGCCACCTAAAGGTCAAAGGTTCAATTCCCAGGCAGGACACTGCCATTGTACTCTAGAGCTACTTCAATTGCTTTATCATATATCCAGCTGTATAAATGGAGGCAATGTAAATGCTATTTAGAAAGTTGTGTAAGTCACTCTGGATAAAGGTTTCTGCTAAATGCCTGTAATGTAATGTGATGTAATGTCTGCTAGATAGAAGTCGCAATAGCCTCTGTCAAGCCACTTCTCATTTGCACCACCTCAGTCCTCTAATTGATGAAGTAATTGGCAATAATTAAGCACAGATGATGATTGACAGCGATGTTTACAAGAAACATTTGTGATAAATTCTGTTTGGTTACTTACTACCATGGACATGCTGCAGTGTTTTTAAATAGGAGCATGTTAGCTTTTGTTAGAAGCAGTGGGAAATGCTGGATTAAAAATGAGAGCAGTTATATAATATTTTACTTGAAAAAGTAAAAAAGTAAAATTTAAAAAATGAATCATTTTAGTACAGTAATATGAAAATAGTTTGTGGCAGCTGTATTTTAAAACAAATAAGCTAAATTAAATAAAAGTAGTGAATGCCATGTACAAAGTTAAAATTAAAATTCATGATGTTTGGTGAAAATTTGTGCATAGGAAGACACACATCTTTCTGCATTGACTGAGTTTGTTACCACAGCCAAGTATCATTTTACCTTTTATGGTCCCACAATTCACCCAGTGACATTGCAGTATTGTTTTCTTTTTTTGTAATTTGTAATTGCCCAGCTTGGTTTTCATCAAACCCGGAATTGAGGATAGTGGGATGAATGACACATCAAGTCTGCACATTTGCTTTGGATCAAAAATCGTGACAGCTTTAAAAAAAATTGTGAACTGGTTGATAGAAACATGGTTTATGTTTGAGTTGATCGGAGTTGTAATACCTTGTGAGTTTCTCCTCTTTAACTTCATTAAAAGTTTGGCGCACTGGTGGTTTATTGTTTTGTTTGTGCTGTGGGTCTGCTGAAATTCATTTGTAAGCTGTTCAATTTTATTACAGGTTTTGTGGATTCTGATGACATGACTTTCATATAACTGGATCATATCAACCAGCCATTTTCTGTGAAGAACTGAATCTCAAAACCCTTATCCGTCAATAACGCCTTCAGTTCTGTCAGCACAACGGTGTTTGGTGTGATATTATACCCATTTCCACAAATCTGGGGCAAAAACAAAGGATACTTTGAATGGTACTCTGCAGCAGATTACCAGCTTGGAAGATGTTTAAAAACTTTCTGGAGACAAATTTGTTTACTTTAGGGAAATTAGTTGACCAGACACTACATGCTAGAAGCAAAATGGGGGCAATGCACAAGTTAAATGCACTGAATTTGGCAACAAACATTACAGGACGATCTTATATAATTTTAACATACAACTTGCATTGTCAAACACAAATGCAGTCACATTTTTAAAATCAATGTTATTATCCAATAAGCACTACCTGATGCTCTCCGCAACTGAGGAGTACGTCATGAGAGTTAGGTATACTTTCACAAACAAAATTGCAGATGGTTTGTAAATTAGGTAAATGACAGTTAACCAAGCCTATTAACCACCCCAGGACTATGACTGGAAAATGCATTCTATTCAGGTAAATTAACTCAGGGCGGGTAAAGAAATATAATACACTCCAACCAAAATACAGTGCTTTGAGTTATGCATGTTTAATACGCTCCCATTTGGCAAAAACATTAATTGGACAGAAGCTCAGCTCACTTTTCCTTTAAAAGAACATCCTGCTTCCAGTCCCCAACACAATTGTCAGCCCATACCTTTTACCGTTTCTTGGATGTTAAATGTTAAGAGCATTAGGCAGAACATTAAGAGCACAAAAGGTTAGCTTAATTGAATCTGAAAGCAAACTGCACAGTGCTTAGTGTCTGAATGAATCTTGGGATTTATTTATTTTCCATTAACTTTCAAAAAAGTCAGAACATAAGAACAGCATATTTCAAACATAAATATGGATATAAAGTAACTGTGTTCAGGTGAAGTAAATAAATAATTAATTTTATGAAGAAATTATTGAAATGTACAGCAGGAATTACATTTGCTGGAAGGTAAGTGGGAGAGTGATAAAAATTCAATTAAGGTTTTCTGTTTGTGCCAAATGCATGCAACACCCTGCACTGGACTAACAGTCACACAGTTATGGAAACCAGCAGGCTGGTTTAAATAAGTAATCATGCAAATTCAGCAGACATCCCTTTGTTTTGACATAAAGGCTAACTAAACATGCTATTTGTCACAATCTCCAATTGAAAGGGGAATTGAATTGTCAAGTGCTTTCAATTAAGGCCTCAGAAAGACCTTGGGAAAGAGGCAGAGTGATGCACAGCCTGCAAACCATAATAAAGGACCATGAATTAGCGCTTGGTTTTAAACTTTAAACTGAACCACATTATAACATACATAAGAAAAAATATTCCTGCATAATTATACAACTGCATAATTTTGCCGCAAAAACAGATGTTAAAGATGATGCCCCAATCTCACCTCTTATTTTAAGTCACTGACAAAATTTCACTTCTCCTGGCTGTCAGAATCCATTAGAGGAATTTTGATCAGAAATCATGTGTAGAGACATGATTTCAGTGTGAGTGCCAGCACTGAGTGCTTTCTCAAAGATAAATTTTTTAAATTAAAAAACCAAAGAGCTGTTTTCATTCACTTGCAAATGGAAAAGTTTTAAACAGAGTTCCATTACACAGAGATTGTGTGTAATTAAAACCCTTCGGATTAGCTCTGAGAATGCCTGTGGCGTACTCCTTCATGTGCAGTACTTTAATGGAATGTTGCTGTCGCTGGGAGTGTCACATACCGATGCAGGAGGGGAGGGTGTGGTCCCACGCCCGTCTCTCTCCTGTCATGCACCTCAGCACGCTGCTGCCATGCAGGGTGTAGCCCGGGTTGCACTTGTAGGCCACACTGCTGCCAGAAAAGTGGCCCTGGTCGCTGATCTTGAACCCGAATTGGGGAACCCCGGGATCTTCGCAGTGGGAGAGCTCGAAACCTGAGAGAGAGGGAATCGGCATCAAACTAATTCTTTTTCCCAAAGGCATAAGACTAGGTACACCAAACACACCAAAATCATGCTGTGATTGGCTCTTCACTGACCCATTGCATCATTTAGTCATTAACACACAGAAGCTGAACCCTTGGGCTTGGAGGGGGCAGTGTCTACAGGGATGCTCAACCCTCATTCTAAACAACACCAACATCTACAGGAATACATTACTCAAACCTGTTCTCGGAAGGATGCCGCGTTGACATTGATACAGTGCTCAACCCTGATCCTGGAGGGCCACAATTTCTGCAGCCTGCTCAACCCTTGTACAGGAGAGCAACACTGTCTGCAGGCTTACTCAACCCTGGCTTTGTACAGCATCAATAACTCCAGGCTTCTACTTCAGCCAGGCAATATAAATGGGATTTAACTTGACGTTGTCTCGACTAGGTACGTGATAAAAATAAATAAAAAAATCATTTTACCAAAAACCAATAACATGCTCAAAGTTTAAGAATATAAATGTTGCAAAAAGCATAACACACTATGCATTTAACATGCTTTGTGACCCCCCCCCCCCCAAAAAAAAAGAAAATTCTAAATCAGATTGAATGCCTTTAAAAAAATGTCATGCCCAGAGAGAAAGAGGAGGTCCCATTTGATCATTTTATGAGACAATACAGGACAAGTAGAACAAGCCGTTTCATACAGCAGCACTGCAGCTGTGCACAGTGAAATCAAAAATATGCCCCCACACGAAACAAGGGATGAGCCCAACAAAGATAGACAGATAGCCTTGACAGATTCCTCATGCTGTCAAATAGAAATTGCAATGTAACTAATATAGCTTTCTAGCTAAAGAAAATGGTTTCATTCAAATTCTGAACATATAAAAATACATCTCAATTACCCATGAAAAGAATGTATAAATAGTAACATGGTCATTTCATACATTGTATGGTTACTTTTAGTTCAAAATCAAGTTCAGATCTAACAGCCTACTTCTTTCATTAGAATTGATCCTACATGAACAGTGGTGTGATCCAATTTTATTCCAGTTGTCCTAACATGACTTTGACTCCGCATGTTGACTGAATTTAATCAAAACCTATTGTTTTAACAGCTAACCGGTGAGAATCGTCCTACTAATGACACTCAAATCTAAGCCAAAAGCATATCCTTAGTCTTGACTGTGCTGAAGGTGCAATAGCAGAAGGGAGCTGGAAAAGTGCTGCAGGCCTACTCAAGCGCATCACGTCAGTTTGCAGTCTCCTCCTGTCATCGCTGCCCATTCCGAGCTGAATGAATTCAGTCATTACCAGTGAATATCTATCTTTAAATCAGTTTAAACTATAGGTGGCTGTAGTTGGGAATTTTCCCTTCCCGAGCAGGCAGTACAATTATAATGAAATATTATGAGCTCATTGATTAATGTGTTCAGGGTTTGAACACTAAATATGGGGGCTGGCAGTCGCGTGATCCTGACCACAGACTTGACCTTGTGTTGCATCTGTGCTCCTCTCCTGTGAGAAACATACCATCATTTTGCAACAGAGCAGGATCACGTGAGCCACGCAGCAGCTGTGATTTATCTAGCTCTCTCGTAACGTTTCCCTCCTCAGCGTTGAATGTTATGATAATATTACAAGCGTCACATTTGGTATAAATCACACAGCAGTTACTGCCTCCACTTAGTAAATTACCTTTGCGCTGTTCCTTCAACGTCAACGGTGCACGAGCTGAATACATTCAGAAAAATACTGCCCCCCACCCCCAACCCTTCTTTGGGACATTCCCTGAGAAGAATACTGAATAGGTGCCCTTCAAGGTCCCACATTCAGATTAATTCATCCTGCACAGTCAGAAGACTTGACATATTTCAAAGAGTGAAGGAAACAGCCTTGATCTTCTCAACACCCATGGCTGTTCTTTAAATTACTATCAATAATTTCCCATAAGGTTATCACAAAATACATATTACTAAATGGAGCTTGAAATCAAGCTGAAGTTTTCCTGAAATTAATAATAAAGAAAAGAGAAATCAGAATGAGCTCACCAAGAATTAGGCCTTACGCAGTTGGTTTATCAGTGTTTACTACAATGTGCACAACCATATACATTTTCTGGGATTTGGTTTGACGAAGAATATCTAAATAAATTGTAAAATCTAAAAGTACCTTTTAAGCATACATTTACCCAGTCTGGCCATTACTGAAGCTGTAGGGAAATACATTTCTTTCTTTTTTTGAGATGGAAAAAACTTCAAACCTTAAAACCTTAAAGTGCTTTTAAACAGACACATTTCCCCGGTGTAGGCATTACTGGAGCCGTCTGAGAGATACTCATCATGTTCCAGGCTCTTGACTGTGAGGTTACACACACTCATGTCTGAAGTGATTTGTGTCTGTTTCTCTTGCTCTCACAAAGCTGGTCCCTGACAGTAAATGACAGCGAGTGTGTGTGCGTGTGCGTGTGTGTGTGTGTGTGTGTGTGTGTCTGCGTGTCTGTGTGTCTGTGTGGGTGTGTGTGCGCATTTTGGGGGAGGGGAGTGCAGTTTCTCTTCAAACCTTGGCACTACAATGCTCCCCCATTTCTCTGTTTCTTTCCCTGAATTTCTGACCAGCCCTGCTTGGGAAAACCACATTTCTGTTATTTAGCATTTCTCATTATCCTTTACCAATTAAAGGGTTGTTCATCCTGGCAAACACAAACCAAATCAATGCACATTGATCTGGCACGCAGTCCCATTCTGCAAGCAAATTCATGTTGACCTAGGCTGCATCACCATTCACATCAAGTTTAGCTCTCTGGACTGCTTGTAGTGCTAGAGAAAAAAAAGCTTTTAATCTGAGACATCTTCAGCACCATCTGTATTCGAATACGCTTCAACAGGAAGCATCTTTATCCCAGAGTAGTCTAAATGAAGGAAGGAAACTGCTATGGGGATCTGCTTGGTCATGTAAATCAGTACACAGCTGGAACGATGCATATTCACTAATCCCCATGTGCATCCATCAGCTAATATAATAATAAAGTTCAGCTGACCTGTCCAATATCTGATCTGCAATTTCTGAAATATGCAACATCTATTTAGAATGTCATCAGTTATGGGGTGTTTTTTTTATTTTGCAGAGGGAGTCAGGTAGCAGGCACTTAAATTAATGATGAAGAGTCTCAACTTATTTTGTTCCAAGCTAAGAGCTGGAACAAAGCTATTTAAGCTATTGTATTCAATGTCTTTGCCAACAACTCATGTTTATGATTGTTAATAAGCTGGATGGATTCTATCACATCAAACAAATCTATCATAAAATTATTCCATATGTGCAAAATACACACAAACACGAGAGAGAGAGAAATTGCATAAGCCTTTTCTTTATTTATTTTTTTATGTTGTTTTGCAGAAATTATACATATATTTTCAGGGCTTTAGAAATGAACAGATATAGATGATCTATCAATTTCAATTCTGAGATCAATATCTCAATCAATATTTATTTGCAAATGTCTGTACAAATGTAATTAATGTTTATATTGATTTTGATAAATGAATATTGATTGAACTGCAACATGCCATTTTTCTGCAGCCTAAAAGGAAAATAATTAATAATAAATTAGCACCTTTCATGCAAGTTATCTGTAGCCCAAAGCACGTTAACAAAAAAGAAGCAAAAATATGCTATATATGAGGCACAAAGATGCTAAAGTAAAAAACTTTTCCAAGAAAATATACTATAATAAACAGGTAGAATACATAAAGTTCTCAAATTGTTCAATTGCTTGGTCCTGCCAAAAAAAGTATTTTGAAAAGAATGGCAATGTGATTCATTAAAAAAAAAAATCATAAATTAAAATTCAGGATGCTGACCAAGGCAGCCATTGAATCAATTGATTTTTGTGAATGAGCCCTGTTCCCTTCGTTTTTTTCCTCATTTGACAAGTGTACATCCCCAAACCTTTTGCATTCTTCGAACCACCAAATATGTGTTGCCTCTCGTGGAGGTTCATGTCTCTAATTATTGCACATGCAATTTGACAATGACACTAGAAATCTAATAGAAAAAAATAACTTCAGTTTCAACAAAATGAATATATTACTGAAATGTATTCAGCTCAAGTCTACTTTAATTTCCACAGGGTGAAATGTCAGACCTCATTTACTTTTAATATATAATTCAAGCACACCTCACTTGTTACTGCGCCATGATTTTTCATGAGATCACAAAAGGACTCACTGTACCACCAGTATCTTCACATAACCAGTCAGGGTACCACTTGATTACTGCCAACCACAGAAAATTATGGGCAATTATCTCCCAGCATGCACCAGTAAAATCCTGGCCTACAGCAAAACTGTCTCTGTTTTAAAATGCCATTTTTATTTACTCTTGCAATCCGCAGCTTCATCTAGTTGTGAAATTGCATTGTCTGTGTGAGCTGTGATTGACTCTGCTTCTCCTGGGCTCTGCTGACCTTTACTAAGACATCAAACAACTTAATCCCCCAGCTCGAATTTCACCGCGGACAGAAAAGGGATTTTGGAGATTTTAAATTAGATCCCCCCCATTCCCCCGGAATGTCTTCAGTGGTCTGACCCTCTGACTAAAACCCAGTCAAGTGATCTTAGGATGTGGACAGAACCTGGGCAGAAAGGGAGGAGGTCTTCCCATTTGTGACATTTACTTTCCTTGCAAATCACTTCTGTAAGAACAGAATCAAAGACATTGAACAGTCACCATAATGCTGTACTGCGCACTGTCCAAAACATGAGCTTTCGGAGCACTGTGCCATTCTTTGTGTTGTAGGTGAGTGTCACTTACTTGTGTATAGCAGCCTGAATCCCTGCCCGGTGGACTCCCCTGCATCAGAGAAGAACTCCAGCCAGAGGTGGTTTGAGGTGCTGATGAGCGTCAGGCCCAGCATGGCGGACCCTGTGAACATGCCCAGCACCTGCGCTGTGTTGTCTTTTCCGTCGTAGATCTGCAGAGAGCAGAGAACATCAATCAACTGAGCGCAGACTTCATGTTCAAAGCACCACCTGGCAGCCTTTATGACAATGTGTTGTGTTTAACCAAGTGGTACAAATCAGAAAAAGGACATTTATTTATGAACTCAGCAACTCCAGCTATTTCACACCATACTGGGAGCTCTGAAAACCAGAATAAAATGTGTGATAAACAAAAAAGAATCTTGATTTCAGTACTCGGTGTCAACGAGTTTCAAAGAGCCATTTAGTGACTTGAAAACTATTAGTAGAGCTAGCTGTGAAAACAGTTACGGAGAGCAATCTCCTTGTCTGTCAAGTTTGTCACCTTGTCTGTCAGGTTACCTTGAGGTAGTCTCCCTGCCCCAGATGGAATGCTCTGGCTGTAATGTTGATTCCCTTCCCAGCATGCACCTGAATGCTGTAGATACACTCATGGTTGTTGTCATAGTTCAGTGGGTAATTTGGGGACAACAGTATTCCATCATTGTCCTGTACCGTGGAGCCGCATTCCGCTACATAAGGAAAAAAGGAAAAAAAAGCAAGATGTAGAAAGCATTGAGTGACATCAGTTCAATTGTAACATTACATGTATTTATACATACGTTAAAATCTGAAGTACACACTGAAAACCCACGCTAGAAATTTTTTAGCTGTGAGTCATTATTATTATTATTTTTTTTTTTCAATTGTGTGGTAGTCTGTATCAACGTGTATGAATATTAATGTGCGTGTAGCCAGTACATTCGCAGCACCTGAAAGTGCTCAATAGGGAGTGGTGAACTGAGCTCAAACAACAATACAGTTGCATGCAGCAAAGCAGCCACTTTTTCTGTCAGGCTCAACATCAGTTGAAGTGGAGAGGCAAGGAAGCATAATTTTTGTCAGGAAAAATGGGGTATTATGCGCAGACTATCATGGAACATGCCTAACGTTTTCCATGGTGTTCTTTGTTGAATGCAGAGTTGCACCCTTGGTTTAGCCCAGAATTTGAAAGAGATTACTCAACATAGTACAGGGACTGGGCTGAGAAGCCTAACCCTTACATTACCGCACCAGTTTGCCTGCATGTCATCAGGTTTTCCATCATGGTCTCCCACCTTCAAGCACCATAAGAAATCTTGCTACGGTCATACAGATGGTGGAATGAGTGTTGTACATACTATTGTATGTACTGAAATTACACATATAGCTACTCAATATGTGCATAACACACACTGTGTCATTATAAACTATAAAGCATGCAGTACTGTGTGAACAAAATAACATTTAAAAAAAAAAAAAGAATGCCATGGCATTGGCATGGTAGTTGACACAAAGTGCTTTTCAAACATGGATAGTAAGCATAGCACTATATTACCACTGAATAACAGTATTTATGTATTGATTAAATAGTGCCTCTGCCTTTTTCCTAGAATCTTTAGGTTCAATTTGATGTCATTGTTATAAATCTAAGCAGTTGAACAATGGTGTAAATTCACCAGAAAAGGTGAATGGTATAAATTCAGCTAAGTAGCTTTCAGGTTGTTAAAACAGTTGCAGCAAAGCAAAGCACTGCTGGCAGGAGCTTAGTTATGAGCATTTCATGGAAATTAAAGTACTTGCAGTAGCTGGTTTTCTCTGATTTAAACCGCTGGTGTGACAAACCCTGTGTTACTGCTACTAGCCAATGTTCATTATTTTCTTGCTAGCTACCAGCTAACATTATTCAACCTGGTTTTGATACCTAGTAGTTTGTATGAGAGACATATGTTAATCGTGTACTAGTTAAGTCCACAGATTGAAGAGCTAGCTACATTGATAAACAAAGAAAAAAAAAATCAATTGCTTGAATTCTAAGAAAAAGTCTTAAATAAATGGGACTCCCGATACACCTAGTTCCTACGGTCCTGATTAAAAAAATAATATATATCAGGCTGCCAACAACGAATAACAGCCTGCCCAGTCTTTCTTTCTTAGAGACACTTGAAACACTGAGAAGCAGAATATGACAGAACTACGTTTCATCAAGGACCCACATTCCGATTTGATGAGAGAATTCCATCCAAATCCATTCATCTAGATTCCATGTCCACTCAGAAAACTTGGCATAAGCAGGATCCAATAAATGAAGAAATCTTTTGACACACCACCACTAAACAAACAGCTGTCATCAGTCTGGAGAAGCACAAGAGCAGCAGATGACAGCAGCAGTAGATTCCCTGATTCTTTAATTAATGGTGTTGCATGCACTTGTGTCAGGGGTCATTTTTACCCGTCTGAGCTGCTCACACATAGCCCTCACAATGGCCGATGATTTGTATACCGAGAAACTGGGGAGTTGTGGAAGGTGCAGTTTAAACTGAGAGTTCATAAGAACTAAGGAGGCAATGCGGAGGAAACTCATTTCAAGGAATCATTGTAAAAATGCTTCCTTCTATAATGACAAAGTGGCAAAGCCAGCAAAGAGCAGGGATCACTAAAAGATACAATGGCTAGAATGAAAGATCAGGGCCGCAGGAAAATATATGATAGCCAACATAACAGCCTCTAGCAAACCCAGAAAGCTTTATTGTCCATACAGACACTTTTTCATTGGAAGTCAAAAACAAATTATTACAGTTCGTTTTAAAAGAACAAAACTCATCCACGAAAAAGCACAGAATTCTAGCTGTGAGTTCTCAAATCACACATTCACACACAATTCACATGGGGACTAGCACAGGGACATAAGAATGTAGGTACACATTCCATGGTTCCTGGAGGATATGAATTTTATATTATATTTCTGCAGTTAATATATTCCAGCTACAGCAAATAAAACTATAACAAAAGAGAGAAATAAATGCCTTCTATCATGAATTGACAGAAAAAAGTACCACCTGCACTCTTTTTTCATACATTTTGTTTGCAAAGCTGCATGTCAACCTTTCAGCTTTTTCTGTACCATAGAAAATAATAAAAAGCTTGAGCTCACTGTCAGGACATTCTTGACATTACCGTTAAAAGAACAGACTCCTGTGACTGCACTAAACTAAATAATAATGGACCCCCTTCTTCTATTGTACCCACGTAAGCAGCTTACCTGACACAATATTTTTGCGGTTAAAGAAGACGGTATACAACCAGAGGTCCGTGGGTTCAGTTCAAAGGTGTGGTGCTGCTGTTGTACCATAAAACACAGCAGCTCACCTGAAATACTTGAGTAAACACCCAGATGGATACATGGATACTATATCCAATGCGAGCTACAGTACTGTATGAACTGCGTATGCGCTTGGATGAGGGCACTTGATGAGAAAATCAACAATAAATACTGTTTATGTTCATGCTGAATAGAGACTTGGATGCGGAACACATGCATGTGGAAGGTTTTATTCAATAATTTAAATAAATATGTCTGAAAATAAATCCGTTTGCATCTAAAGTGAAATTACTTATTATTCTATTGTAGAAAGGGTTTAAATGAAACTCAATGCCTGACCTGTGCAATGACCTGAAATTCCTGACAATCGTGGTATGGGAGAACCACAATGAGAAGCACAGCTAATTCTCTGATAGAGAAAGAAAGAGTATTCATCCAGCAGGCTTATATCATTTGACCTGCAATGGTGATACCTTTGCTTGCTCAGTATATCAGTTTCATCACAATCGAGCTAATGAAAATACAACATTCCAAGGTAAGCTTGAAAATTTGTATCAAAATTGAAGGTTTACACGTGCAACATAAATATAAAAGTAATCCATTCATAGGTCCATGAATGGTATTCCCACCTCAGAATGTAATTATATATCATTTTAATTACTAAATGATAATGAAATGGTACTATGTTTGAAATAATTTTACTGACAAGATCACACCTTAAGGGCTTATCATTTGCTAATAAGCATGGATCTCTCTATCTCTCTGTGTCTCTCGCGTTCTCACTCTCATAAAGCATTTCAAACCTTTGAGCTAGCATTTGGAAATGCCTTTCCATTTCTTCTACAATCTCAGCACAGGCAGGGTGGGCAGCTCAAAGACTGGAATCTCATTTTAAAAACACGATGGCATTAGTGGTGAAGAACAACCTTTTCATTACAGACCACCTTCGGCAGGTAAATAATTCTCCCGGACTGAGCTCCCATGTTGAAAAACAGTCTCCAGTGAGTTATGATTCCTTCGCAATACAGTAGAAAATAGAAGCGCTTGTAACTACGAGCATAAGAGAATGGATATGCAGAAAAAAACGAATCCATCCTGGATGATGCAGAGAGGCAGATGCAATCTCCCGAGTGAAACTCCTCCTAGATGGAACAGGCCTGGAATATGACCCGCTGATCCAAATGAATCAGCCCAGACGGGGAACAGGACTCTGCACTGCAGCAGTTTTGGGTCAAAAGTCAAAAATTACCCAAGCAGATAATCAGGGAAACTGAATTCTGAAGTGCGCAAAGTATGATTAAAATTCCACACACACACACCCTGCTCTCCTTCCTTTGTGTCAAGACTTACAGAGTTGGGAGGGGTGTGGGGTGTGTGAGCGTGTGTGTGTGTGTGTGTGTGTGTGTGTGTGTTTGTTCAAAACAAGGGAACATGGAAATATGGAGCTCCTCTGCACACGTTCCAGCGCTCAGAAATACAAGCCCACGGTGGGCGAGACACTGAGTGATGCTTCTAGAAATGTGCCTGGAAGGAAACTCAGCAGTTTTTGCACACCTCAGTGTGAACTAAAAACAGCTAAAAAAAAAAAAAGAAAAGAAATGAAAATCAGCCTGATTTTTTGATATACCAAATCATTTTTCTGTGGGGGCAGGAGGCTGTACTGCTATTACCATACATTTATGTAGTCCAATAAGTCCAAATTTACGAAAAATGGGCTAATAATGATCTGGATCTGGATGAAATAAATATAGTACTATTCAGGGAATAAACAGATATGACATAATATGGCTGTGTATTCATACATAATAATGCATAACCACAGAATTTAATTAAAATTATTCTTTTTTAGTGTAACAGTGTTGACTAATTTTCATATCCAAAATGTACCACAATTAGCAATCAACATTAACATGCACTGTCTATATTTATCAAGTTTCTGCTATCCCGAACAGGACCTGACTTGACTAAGGGGAGTACATTTCTCTTTTTGGTGTTCTGTTGCCTCCTGTGTACCAGAGGTACGGTCACCTTTTATGTAGGCACTTTTTTGTATCGAAGAGAACTTCTCTCTTAAGATAAACTAAGCTGATGGTTAGTGTTGGTGCTACCACTGCCTCTGCACTGCACCAGTGTTGAAGGTGCCTGCCCACAGACCCTACAGAGAGACAGTGACTAATGTTGAAACGAATGAAAGCAGCTCACCACGTACCCACACACCTTGGCAGAGGTGCACTCCACATGCGCCGTCCACCCCCCAGGCACACAACCTCTGGCACCCCCTCCAGGCGGTAGCCTGCGTTGCAGGAGAACCTGAGCGCGTCTCCCACACCAAAGCTGTGGCCCATGCGCCAGCCAAACCTAGGCATTCCAGGGTCCTCGCATGGCTCCAAGTCATATTCTGGGAACAATGATATTATGATATTATACATAATACTGCAGTACATAGCAACATTGCTGAAACTACATTGATAAAGCATACTGTGTGTTTATACATTAGGAATAAGACACAGCAAGCAGTGAGATTCTCATCATGTATGCCTTGGGCAGCCATAAGAACTATACAGTTTGCAGTGCTTTTTTCTGCTTATATCTCACATACTTACCTTAGATAAATAAAAAAAATATAAAAATAGAAAATAATTATAAAGTTACATCAGTTTTAAGAGTTAGAATCTTTAATTGATTGGAATACAAATTTACAGTACAAGAGTCTTAATTTTAAAAGAGGATATTATAATAGCCAATAATTAAACATGCAGTAATAAGGATCTCAGTACAACGCTTTTTTTTTTTACATTGGCTTGCTGCACAATATGTTCCCTTTTCATGCACCCATTATCTTTGATTTCATTTATATCACATGTTGTTGACTCTCCCATATTGTGTGCTTGTACAATACTACCAAGACATGTCCCTTTGTCTCATATCAGCAGTATTAATTATTTTCAGCAATTAAAAATAACTTTTGCACCTTGTGCATAGCGTCTTTTACTCATTGGTCCATTCTAACAGTAACCCAGCTGAAGCCCTCCTCAACTTTCTAGCCAGCTAAGGTTTTATTTTTTTCACTGCCCCTGGAGGTTACTCTCAAGAGGCTTCACTTCTGACACCCATTAAACGCAGGGCACACACTCAAATATGCTAAATAATGAGGTTCCCAAATGGCTCAAAAGGGCTTGTCACAAGCACAAGCGGAGCCACACTGCATGCTAGCTGCTTTGGGACTCTCATATGTCATTAGCTACCTGTGACCAGGAGTCCAGAATGGCAGGGCGTCTAACCAGAGCCAGGGTGGGTTACATCAGCAAGCATTCCTCTGGCAACCATTGAATTGCTTTCTCCGAACGACACGCTAGGCACCCACAGGCTTGTTGTTGTGAGAGACACAATGCTTTATCAATCGACACTAGCTCTGCTACAGTGCACCGTTTGGCTGGTGGAGGGTAAAATAATCACTTCCTCGCTTCCTCATTGGAAAATGTATTGGAGTAGTGCACATGCTTCAATTGCATAGCTCCTTGGGTGCAACTGGAACTGTGGTGACTCGAGTGACAAGACTGGTGATTCCAAATTGGAGAGAAAATTGGAAAATGATTTTTAGAAAATAATAAGCTAAATGGTAGCTGTAAACCACTGACATTTTCAAAAAAGACATACAGCAGATGTCCTCAGAATCTGGGGAATTTTTTTTACACAGTTATGAAAAATTATTTCTTGTCAATACATTTTTAATGACTCCCACAGGAATCACACTTCAGCAGGGAAAGGACAACAGAAGCCATTGCATTCCCTTGTGTGTTTTTCCAAATAACTGTAGGAAAGCTTTGAATGCTGAAAGTAACTATTCCAAGGTAAAACGGGGATGAGATCAGCATTTATAACCAGCAAGGTTTTCCTGTTCATTTTTATTTATTTTTTCATTTTACTGATGATTCAGGGACATACCTGGTACTTATTTTATGATCTGTACTCAATAACAGGATGAGGTCGGCAACAGTAAAGATAAATAGCTGTCATGATGAATGGACAGTGTTTCTCAACGCTCGAAGTCACACTCCAGAGGAATTATGAAAAATTGCTCTGCTGCACATCACCGATTGCAATCCTTCTTCTGTGACCTTAAAGACTGCTCTGAGTGCACGGGAACTCGGCAGAGATAAGATCTAAAGCAGGCCCCTGCTCTGACGGTGCTCCGTTCAGGACGGGCATCAATGACACGCCACACGCCAAGCGGCACGGCGTGAAGAGCATCTCGACGCGTTCCCACCTCTGCGTCCATGTGGGGAACCCAAGCCGAGAATGACTTGAGAGGGTCAACCCAGATGAACTGAGATTTCATGAACCGAGACCTGCTCGATGACGAATGACAGAGCTGTGACAGGGAACGTGTGAATCTGATCAAAGAGGCTCGCGAAAAGAAGAGGGACATCTGGTGAGTGGCAGGAGGCCAGCGGAACATTAGGCTCTGCAATCACAGCTTGAATAAAGGCCGTAGATTTGAGCGAGCCATTTGTCCTCCTTTTCAACATGAGCATTGACAGATTATAACAGTGGAGGCAAGTATCTCTCCTGGTGATTATCCAAAATAGCTCCCCTCCCTCATAATCCTCACTGATCTGCTGGGGAAAATCTGGCAGCGGCTGGGTTGACTGTTCTGGGTTAAATGGTCCTTTGTCTCCTGGTTCTCAAGAGAAGGTTGATCTCTAGCCCAGTACCCTTCCTTTCTCCCACCAGGTATATAAGCCTCAAGGTCCTGTTCATCGTGCATTACTTAATGTGAAAGATGTGCAAATACGAAAATAAAATATAACTGGAGGGAGGGTTGAGTTATGAAAAACAGCAAAAAGTACCTCACAGAATTCATAATACTGCAATATATAATAAATAAAATGATGGCATGCTGATTTGATAAAAGTGCCAGCATAGGATTAGGAACCTTGTTGCATTTCTGTCCTTCACCAACACTTTGTTTTTGGGCCCCACATGGGTTCCATAGCGCTGTCAATGTGATGGCACTGTAACCTCTCATTTTCTCTCTCTGACATACAGCGTTCCTGACAGATCCCAGCACGCCTCCTTCCGGATGAAAGCCAACCTGTACAGCTTCGCTAAGTTGCACATCCTGTACCTCACAGCGAAGCCCACCCTGATTCAGACTGCAACACAGATTAAATATATGCTGATGAAATGAAACATCTCCTTTACCTGAGAATGTGATGTTGAATCCTTCGAACGATATGGAGAAATCGGAAATGAAGCGCAGCTGAGCTTTGAAGTTCCCGTAGAGCCCGGCGTTAACCGCAGAAGGCCGTACGGAGCCTGTGAGTCGTGCCAGTGGATGAGTGAAGCTGCCATTTTCTGTGATCAATAAGTAGTCATGGTGATCTTCCAAATGGAAGCTGTGAAAGGTGAAATGAACTCCTATCGGGAGAAAAAAAACTGTTAGGCCTACACATGATCAGAATGCAATCAAGTGCACTTGAATGGCTTGCAAAGAATCCTTTTGTTTCCAAGAGCCCGATTTTCATGTTCATCAGGAACGGCGATGAAACAACATTAAACTGCAGAAGTGAAATGTGGACTGGTGATAACATCACAATGCATATATTATAAATGAGAGGTCATTTATAACAAGACCGGGTATTTAAATAAAACAGAATAAGCTTAAGTTTCAATACAGACTACTGTCCAAAGACATACAATGACAATCTTAGTATCCATGCACGCGGCCCTAGCAAATTAAAATTCTATCAGCCAACTTTCCCTTGAGGGATCCTAGAGATGTGCCACTATATCCATGTTCATCATGCGCTTCCTGTACTGCTGGCAGATGTGCTGACAAATTTTAATCACCAATTAGGTTTGCTTGCTTTTTCAAGTCATGGCATGCATGGCTGATTGGCTACACCATCCGACGCCAACCCTTTCTCCCCCCAGCACACAAAGCAAGCACTGCTCCATTTCAGTACGGGACCGAGAACAGAGAACAACAATTACACAACCTGAAAACCCATCCTACTCCAGCTCTGCCCTGACAGAAGCCCGGTGTTATCTATGCCTGCAACACAGGAGGAGCATTACTGCTACCTTTTCCGTGGCTAACCTCCACCGTCCAGGTGCAGTTTAGGGAGCTGGGGTACAACTCGGGGTATCCAGGGGACAGAATGGTTCCACTGGGGCCTCTGATGTCACCGCCACAGAGAGCTGGAAGGAGACGGGTGAAAGAACAGCAGGTTTTTCTCCTGAAGCAAACGAAACATGGCTCTGACAACACAGCATAATTGATCATGAAATTATTATTATTAGAAATTAAAGATAGGTACAGTATACTAATAAATAAACAACAATAGCTAAAATATGTTTTGTTTCGTCATCTGCAATCCATGGAAAGGGCACTATTTTTTTTAGAAGTGATTTTTTAAAAAACAAAGGTAATATCTCACACGACCATGGAGATCATAACAAAAGCAACATAAATATGAATGGAATCAGTAACACGACCATCAAGCCAAATCCTCCTACGGCAGCCTACACCAGCACTGTCAATTGAGCAGCACTCACCCACTGCACTGTGTTGTATCACCATGTTGGTTTACATTATTTAGCTTGTTTAGTCCATGCACTGACCCAGGGAGACTAGAACATATTTCATCTTTTCATCAAATCATCTATTTACACAGATAGATATTTACCGAAGCAATTCACATAACTGTAAGTGCTCTTTTTCAACAGCACAACAGCAGTGTCACATTTGGGATTTAAGGCTACAAACTCTGAGCTTCCAGGCCGGTTCTTATTGTACACTTTACAGTACTACATCATGGTGATGGTATTACGAGGTAATGGTGTTCTGTGCTTATTCATCTGCTGTTCAGCACTATGTGCATACTATTAACGCACGTAAGTATGCATTAATACCTCACTCCTAAGTATAATGGTTATACTACAAGTACTCTAAAGACGAGCGCTTAGATTTTTGCTATTTTTCCACTTGATACATATTTATTGTGTACCTGGTTGGTCTGCACATCTTCTTGCTATTGCAAAATAAATAAATAAATAAAGATTAATTTATTGCTACCCGTTGCACTTCTGTCTCATTTTTTCAGCGTCACCAATAAAAATATCGATTCATTCACTGATGCACATTTAGGATCAGTTGCCCTTCAGCAAGTCCTGTCAATGTATATCAGCTGCACAACAAACAACAGCACAATCAGGCTCTTCTTATCTTGTTAGTGTCTCACTTCTTTACAACCACTGAATGGATGGATCATCGTATTCATGCACAATTAATGTTCATCTCTCAGGATGCTCAATTCAACTCCACAAAGCTGCTCAATCTGGTGTTACCCATCCTGACAGTGTCTTAATGCCTCCATAGCACCACTCAATAGATGGATGAAAGCAGTCATGCAAGATCAATTTTAATCTCTCGGATGTTTGCATACAGTGCTGCAGTGCTGTATACGAGTCACAGGGAATATGCAGCTGGTGTACGACCAAGGCTTGTCATGCGGGCTTTGCATTGACTGAGCTTGCAGGCTGCCAAGGTTGGTGCACGAGCAAAAGAATGATTAAGGCTGCATAGAGTTTATACTGTAATTTTGCTGAAACGGTCTATACGGTACATGGATCAGTGAGAGTAATGGTGTGTTTGGAGAGGTTAAAACTGTTTTGTCATGACTTTAAGAAGTAGATAGAATAAGGCTTTGTCTTTTTCTGCCTGCATTAAGAGACAGATATATCAGTAGTACTGTACACAGCGAAAAAAAAAATAACTGAGTAAGCTGTTCAAAAATGAAATAAAATCAATTTTCGTTTCATATTCATTTTCTGCTCTAACAGCATTTCACAAAGCAGGTTTCAGGTTTATTTGACCCAAGGATTAAGCACAATTCCCAAAGTTAAATTAGATGTTCAGTGGATTTGGACATCCAGGTTAACAGGGGTCATGACATTAAGAGGGGAATATAATCTTACAGTATCTATTTCTTCAGATAGTTCACAGGTTTCAGATTTATCTATTTCCATTTTTTTTTCAATTGTGATTTCTTTTGATTACATTTTTTCTTTTGGTATTTTTAAGAGCACAAGGCCCCACAGAAAGTCTAGAGTGATAAAATTAGAATGAATAGTTGATGTACGTATACTGCACTTTGTTGTCATGTGAAATAATCACTGCTCACAACACAAATCAAAATTCTATATATACTGTATGTACAGTGATGATTTACTATATGTACATTTTTCATTCATCATGTGTGTGTTTCAACCATCTAATGTGCTGCTTCACAAATTAGCCTTGAGTTCATATATCTGTTAGGTGAGCATTCCCCTTTTGTCTGCTGAAATATTTAAACATTTTCTGATGTGCATGTACGTGTGTGAGTGTGAGTGTGCGTGCGCATGTGTGTGTCTATGCGTGTGTGTGCATGTGTGTGTGTGGGCCAACAACAACAAAACAAAAAAAACCTAAGAGTGTATTTTACTTTCATGTTGTCAGTTCAGTAAACACAGTGTCATTTGTGAAAATAAAGAATGCAATTCAAAAGGTTAATCGGTGAGATATTTTTCTCAGTGTCATCGTGCCTGCTAAAAATCATCAGAGCTCGCAATTCATTGCCTCTATTTATCAACAGGTACCACACACACTACTGCCTCATGATGACTGCAAAGTTCTTAATAATTCACCAAGTATAGACAATGGACTTCATATCTATTCAAATGGAACTCTAATTACACACTGTTTACATTGTAGATCATACTTTTTGAAAGAAGCAATTTGCCACTCAAGACAGGAAACATTGTATCCTAACCAAATAAAACTAAGGGAGAATTCGATCAAAGTTTTTACATGTATAAAAATGGAATGTAAATATATGAGGAAATTACTTACAAGTTTTTGCACTGATAGCAGGATTTTTTATTTCTTTACACAGATAGTTGTCAATGAAGACCGCCTAGACTTATCTTAACATTATGAAAAATTACAAGCCTAAATGGACTGAATGGCCTGTTTTGGTCATCTCACTGAAATTTCTTAAATAAAATTTGTCTAAAATTGCTACTAAACTAAAGCAACATCTGAAGTAAGAGATGATTGATTAATTATCTCAAATAGTGGTAAAATTGATCATAACCATAATTGTTTAAGAACCATATTCATTAAGAATAGCCAGGGAATCAGAGAGGGATGTATCTGACAAAAAAACAATTAAACTTGCGTATGTTTTTTAAAAATCCACAAATGCATGGCCTTCCCATATAAGGTTAAATACTCAGGGTATTTATATTAGGGTAGATCACACTTTCCAGATGTCCAGTTTCTATGCACATCATTTTGAATAAGTGGCTAATAAGGAGGTTGTCAATATCATCGCACTTACAGACCTGCAGCTAAATGAGGACAGGAGCAACAAAATGGGGAGTGAATAACAGGAATAGGAATTCTTGGTAGTTTTCAGTGGTTGGACAGCACAGGCCAAGTATAGCAGAGTAGACATACAGAACAGAAAGCATATCCTCCCACCACATGGTCAGTTTTGAAAAAGTAACATCTAATTATTGAACACTGCTGAATGGCTCGGTGAGAAAGTTGCCCATGGAGTTTCCCACTACCGGCACTGAAAATAGGTACAACCGCCCACTTGCGCATATGAGGTTTGATGAGCTTTTATAGGTATCTGCCATTTGCTGTTAATGGTCTTTAAAATCTTGGTATATTTTAGAAAGAAATTTTTAATAAATAAATCAGTAATACTATCAATTACTATGCTAATGAAATAAGGTACACTAGTTGTTCAGTGAACTGTTTCTGGATCTAGAAATAATTAACTGAACAGGAACTGGACATTTTAAATTGGGACAGCTGGGACAGGGATGAATACTAACAAAAACTTTTTTGACTTGGGGGGTTGCGAGTTTCCCTTGATGGGGAAATGCTATTATACCTTCATCAAGCCTCTTGATATAAACAGATCAGCAAATGTATAGTTTACTGAAAGGGTCTGAAATAAAAACTATTCTAGCCCTGGTGAAGCAAGCAAATAATCTAATTCATCTGAATTGGACATAGGGTCCAATGCAGCTATGAGGCTCACTGCAAAGCCAGGCTCAGAAAAACTAATTGAGCTGTCTTTTCCACATCTATCTTGCCTTGGTAACAAAGAAAGTCCGTAATTTTCTTAATACCCATAATATCCGAATATCCAGTTAAACAGTTTTCTATTTATATACACAATTTTCTGTCTATATACATTCAGACAACCATCGAATGCAACTACTTGCGACAAAGCACAAAGCATGAAGGCCTTTTCTCAGATGTTCATTTGCTCAATTACTTTTCCATCCATCCATCCATTATCTATACTCGCTTATCCTGGTCAGTGACGTGGGGGGTGCTGGAGCCTATCCCAGCATGCATTGGGCAAGAGGCAGGAATACACCCTAGACAGGTCACAAATCTATCGCAGGGCACACACACCATTCACTCACACACTCATACCAATGGGCAATTTAGAGACTCCAATTAGCCTACCTGCATGTCTTTGGACCTCCTATCTTACTCCAATACACCTGTTATCCAATACTCAGGCATAGGCCTATATTATCTACAAGAACGTAACCGAAAATTTGTTTCATTTTAATTTCTATTTATTTTAACTAATAAATAATATCAATTCAATATTTTGTTGTCAAATTATAGATCGATTTCATTCATAAGGTAGTTAGCAGTGCAGTAAGTGGCATGTATATATACTGTACTGCTTTATTTTAAATATGCAATTTGGTTGGTGACTTGTGTAAACACACAATATTTCATATTTAATACTTTCTATTTGAGACTTGAAACAGCCTTCAGTGCAATAACACAAAGTTGTCTGTGTATTAAACCTCGCCATCTCCACTCCTATTCATTGCCAAAGATATGTCCAGATAGAAGAAGGAGATTTATTATCACATTACTGTATCGTCATAATTTGCTGCTTTTCTTTCTTTTTTGTAAGGGTACTTGATAATATCTGATCATACCGCTGGAAATAAGAACTAATGCTCAAAGTACATTTGAGTTCATAGATGTCCTTAGATAGAACTGAAAACAATAAAAATAAAGTGATAATTATAATACTATATATATATATATATATATACACAACAAGAAAAAGGGGTTTTGGAAAAGATCCAGAACTGAAGAACATACACTCACAGCCAGATACCAAGGTAAGTTAAAGGTCCTTTAAAGTGTTCCCAGAGCACTGTTCCTTATTTCCATCAACCATATGCCAGAAATATGAGGGCAGCAAGAACATAAACCCAGAATAATTAAAGTAAGCTGTAAATTTAAATTTGCATATCTGTAAAATTGGTAATTTACCGTAAATTGGGGGCACACAAAGTGAGAATAATATCAATCATTACCACATTTATACATAATATTGCACACGTTAATAATAGAGAGTTTTTAAGAGTTTTTAACATGTCACTGACTATCTTCATTTAAACTATGCTCTACAGAGAGAATATACCACAGTAGTATGAGTTAATGACAATAGGGCAACGAAGTAAAACTCCAACATTAATGTGAGAATTCGGTCATTTTTGTAGCGATCTTAAAGAGCTGACTTTCTGCCTCGGAACATTTTCTAACTCCCCGCACACCAGTTTTAGAAAAAAAAACACAAAACTACTTTCCTTTGGGCGTTAAAAATTCCTGAGTATAACACAACTGCATGACTTACCTTCACAAGCAGGCAGTGGGTGATTCCACCAGCGGTTCTTCTCACAGACAAGCGGGTCATCGTGACTCAGCGTGTAGCCCGGGTCACAACCAAAGGAAACCGAAGACCCAATGGACAGATCCGGACCGTAACGCTGCCCATTGACTGGGACCCCCGGGTCCAGACAGGAGTAGCTGTCAACAGTTACACCTGTGGAACAGAGAGCACCTGCAGGTCAGCATTCAGCCAACAGACATACGCTGACACACATAAATGCACACATGCATATATGCACACAAAGAAACATTATGCATGCCAAAATTATGATCTAGGCCAAACAGTCTTACTTTCATAGTAGATCTTGAAGCCACTGTTGGAGCGGCTATTGTCTGTTGTGAAGAGCAGGTACAGCTGATTACCACTGGAGAACAGAAACTGGGGAACCTGGGTCCCATTGAAGGAGCCGATGACCGGGGACAGCAAATTGGGCCCATCGTGAAGTTCCAAAAAGTCATAATTGAGTTCTGTCTGAAATCTGCCAGAAACATCAGTTAGGGTGAGATGGTACAACTGAATATGTCACATCAGCATGAAGGTACAAGCCTCACACGCATATCACACGCAGTCCATCTGAAGTGCATGTTTACCCTTGTTGCATTACTAGCATCAAATTGTAATAGGTTAGCTTTTCTCATTTATTTGTCCATTACAGAGAATTATAAAGTGTTCTTCGCCCTGTGAGATGTCTTTAACAAGGGTACTAAAGCTAACAGTGTAACAGTGCGATACAACACTGCCCCCAGTTCCCACTTGTTGATGGAAATTCCGCAATGGCAGCAATTGCCATCCTATTAATGTTGCTTTATTTAAGAAAAGTTTCTCTCCAGTTCCCATCTTTTCCATGTTACTCAGACTTCAACCTTTTGACTTTTTTACACAAACAAACCATTTTCTGTCTTTCCCCCCATCTTCCATAAAAAATGCCCCTTTACACACCATGAAGGTTATTTCCATTAGTGTCGTCTTCTTTTCCCCTGTCTTTGTTCCACTGCTTTTTTCCTCCACTCTTTTGCTCCCCCATCAGTAAAGTAGGCATTAAAGAGGCAAAATATTAAAGAAAAACACAAGGAATGCCAAAGATACCTGTCAAATGTGATTTTAATGGAGCGCCCTGGCTCGGCCTCGATCACCCACTCGCAGCTGAGAGAGTCCTTGTAGTACCCTGGCCACCCGGGAGACAGGATCACCCCCCTGGGGGCGGTGAAGTGACCTCCACAAGGTGCTGGAGGGCAGAGCATGCAGTTAACAGACACATTCTCACAGCGTGAAACACACGGGGAATTTACAGCATTGGTTACAGCAGATGTGCCAAGAGTCACTGCAAAACTGACTTATTACAGAATACTCATATGTGCTATTGTATTATACTACCTTACTTTCAGTTTCTATACTTATTACTTTAAATATTTTAACATTGAAAACATGTCATATGTGTCCTAATGATACTGTTCTCGCTGCAGCTGGTGCTCTGTTTTCTGATCAGCATAAAATAAAACGTCTAGATTAGTGAAATGACAGAGCTTCCATATATTCTGCAATCACACTGAAAAGTAACAAGGATACACTTTATTGATTCAAAAATATTATAGAATGTTAAGTGAAATAAGCAAGAGAAGATTGACTGGCAGGTGGTTGAATAAGTTTGAATAAGTTCCGGTGCCAAGTAAATATTATGCACAACAGGTACAGTAGTATATTAAAAAGCATACCTTCACATTTTGGAATGGGTCCACTCCACATCACCTGCCCATTGCTTAACTCACAGGTGATAGTCTCTGCTCCCTGTGTCTTTATAAAGCCTTCCTCACAGACCACGGAGATGGAGCTGCCCAGCTGGAAACTGTCCCCGAAGCGTCGGGCATTTAGGGGCATCCCAGGGTCTGGGCACTCATTGTGTCCAAAAGCTGACAGCATTAAAGAAAGAGAAACACCATGCTCTTCTGACACCCTTTATCTTTGAGATTTAGTTCAGAAACAGTAGTCAGACAAAGATTCACAGACAGAAAGATATGCTACATGCATATCATTATAGACTTTGTACTATTTTTACCTTTCTTCATTTATGAGTGTTTTGGAAAGATATATTGTCTTAATGTGCAAATAAAGCTAGACTGCATTGCAATTTCAGACATCCATATAAAGGAATCCGGGAGATGGCACAATCACCAAAGGTACATCAGTAATTCTGGAAAGGGAATCTGAGCTAAAGCATATGATTGTACCAAAGGGATATGTATGACAAGTCCTGGCGTCTGCCTTGAGTTGACTATGCCAGTAAATTCTTACTTTCCCGGAACAAGATTCAAAGATTAAAGAGATTGCAAAGAAGACATCATCCAAAATTGTCTCTAGACAGAGTACTACAGGATATCAGCCAATTATTGCTTAATTGGCATGAAATGAATATTCCATCAATAGTTTTGTTCATGGCCAACGTCCATGCTCAGCATTAATATTTGAAGGTATTTTGATTTGCCTCCTATAGTATACGTTTCAAAAGGTGTGATTAATGCAGAAACTCAGCTTGCTCTATACTGCAATTGCAATATACCACACGACGGCTTTAGTTTGTAATTGAAGCAGGGGGAGCTAGTGTCTCGAATAATTGGGGCATCTCCAGGGTGTGATTGTGCAATGGTATTGCGCAATGGCAGATTTTTTATTCATGGTTATTTCAAGTCATAGATCATAAATAATCAAAGTCTTATATCCACTCATACTCTCATGAGAAATTTAAAAATGTAAAAATTGACTTATTGAACTCATTAAACTTAATAAGGTAATAGCACACTGTACATTGCAGAATACGGTTTGATGTTTGGTGAGGAACCTACTGCTCTGTAATACCTTTGTTGTTCCCACAGTATTAAATCATTATTGGAGCTCTGGTCTGGAGTACTCACTGCTGTAGGTCATTATTGGAGCTCTGGTCTGGAGTACTCACTGCTGTAGGTCATTATTGGAGCTCTGGTCTGGAGTACTCACTGCTGTAGGTCATTATTGGAGCTCTGGTCTGGAGTACTCACTGCTGTAGGTCATTATTGGAGCTCTGGTCTGGAGTACTCACTGCTGTAGGTCATTATTGGAGCTCTGGTCTGGAGTACTCACTGCTGTAGGTCATTATTGGAGCTCTGGTCTGGAGTACTCACTGCTGTAGGTCATTATTGGAGCTCTGGTCTGGAGTACTCACTGCTGTAGGTCATTATTGGAGCTCTGGTCTGGAGTACTCACTGCTGTAGGTCATTATTGGAGCTCTGGTCTGGAGTACTCACTGCTGTAGTCATTATTGGAGCTCTGGTCTGGAGTACTCACTGCTGTAGGTCATTATTGGAGCTCTGGTCTGGAGTACTCACTGCTGTAGGTCATTATTGGAGCTCTGGTCTGGAGTACTCACTGCTGTAGGTGATGTTGAACCCACGGCCAGACATGGAGTGGTCAGCCTGGAACTCGAGCCGTAGCACGTTGGTGTTGCTGGTGAGGTGAGAGGGCACCTCTGCCCCAGAGAAGCGCCCCAGGACCGCTGACTCCGGAAGCTCGCCGTCCTTAACGGCCAGGAAGTCGTACGGCGCTTCCAGGTCAAAGTCGTTGAAGGCTAGGTGTATCCTGCTGCCAGGTTCCGAGAGGATGAGCCACACACAGTTGAGGTTGTTCCCATAGCCTTCTGGGTAATCGGGTGACAGGACAGATCCCACAGGTGCCGTAAAGTTTGACAAGCAGGGGACTGCAGAGAGACGGAGAAATGGAAAATGAATAAAAAGAATTCTATAACAGTAACTCAGCAGACAGTTACCCCCTGTGTTTACTTTTATTACATTTTGATCTTCTATTGGAAAAAGGGTTACTCTCTCTATGAATGGACCTTCATAATGTTATAGCTGTTTACTACTGAAAAGCCACACATATATAATGAATCAGTCATGCCTGTCTCTTGGGATGCTTCTTCTGAACTCAGACAAAATGCTATGTTCATTTCTGGTATAGTCCTAATCTTTACATTCTTATGACTGCAAGCTGTTACAAATATGGTTATGGAGAATTGCCATAGAGGAAGAAAATAAAAATTTTACCCTGTATATAGTTCATTTTATTTGCAATATAGCCAACTGCCCATGTTGCCTATGTTTTATTGCCATTCTATAAAATATCTACAGTCTGCATTGAGACTGTGGCTGTTTTTATCCTGTTACTGCAGTTTCCACAGAAACACAGGGCTAATGTGCACACTAAATTAAGTGTATACATAATTCTTTGAATACAGAAGACCTCAACTTCATATCCTTTTAATGCCACATTCATGATAAAAATAAAAAAAATACTCTATGTAGTCTCTCAACAACAGTTTGGGCTGCTGTGTCTTCTACTTTAGTGTTTCACTGCACAAATACTTCCAGATGGTGGAAATGATTTAAATAAAATACATTGCAATGATTCATTTTATAATGCAACTTATTTGACATAAAATTGAATTAATTCAATAAAGTATAAATTCTGTAAGAGAATTGTTGTGAGTAGTAGAATATTGTTTTTTTCAGTGCAGTTTTCCTTGTAGGATATCATAAATGAACAACAGATGCATTAAATATCAAAACCCACTTAATGTCCAACTTAATGAGATACCTGTGGAATACAACAGCAGGGATGGGAGATATAGACCTTCAATGACTTTTTCATTAACCACTCTGCATAGGGGTTTATATCCATTGGCTATTATAACATGGTTTCCCTTCCAGTTCCTGCATGTTTTAATGACAGTCTTGAGAGACTTCAATGCAGTTGCTCTGCCAAGCTGTACGAGGAGGACGCAAACTCACATATGCAAATAGGTATATTAGCAGACCACTGGTTGTTGTTCTGGCAGGAGATAGTCCTCTCTCCGATGAGCTCAAACCCAAACTGACACTCAAACCGCAGCACATCCCCATTGGAGAAGCCTCCTCCATCTCGGATCCCATACAGGGGTGTCCCAGGATCCCCACAGCTTTCTTTGTCTATTTCTGCAGAAAGAAAGAGTGAGGCCACACAAGATGTGTGTGTGTGTCTGAGCCACAGCTTTACAGGAATATAAATCTTGCACAATCCCTGCACATACACAAAAGCTGATTCCTGCATCAATTCTATATTTTTGTCAAAAGTGCAAAAAAGCCAAGTGAAGAGGTGCATAAATCTTCCCTGCTCAGCAGCAGAATAAAGGGCTGAGAGGAGCAATGGAATAGAACACAATTAATATTCCTTTTGCATGGGGACAGGCTGTGCTCATGTCACAGCTGCATGTCCCTCATTTCCAAAATGGGCACCCAGAAGCCCATGGATGACCAAAATACCACAAACATTGTGTTCTTTTCTGTGCCTTCTAGGGCTTCCCACCTCACGACTGACCTACATATTCCTTTGTTGACATTTTTCATGGTGAAAATCTCCACACAACTTGTTGGTACAATTCAGCATTAATGTCACAACCTGTGTTGAATGTCCTATCCTTAGGAGCATGGGGGGGGGAGGTAATTACTGTAGCTGAAAGGTTATCTGAGCGCACAGAACATCTGCAGCTGTTGTCATTTACACAAAATGATGAGTGAATGGCTTCATTGTGCGCATTTTGGAAAATAAATCCATCAGCATAAATTCTTACTCTAGTCTGGGGATGTTAATTATGGCAGTTATGTGGAGAGCATATTGGATGTTTCCTTATAAAGATCAACACAAAAAAGAGCCCTTACATTTATTGCACCCTTTTTAACAAGAGTAAACATGTCAGATATGGGGCTTCACACCACAGAGGCCAACAATCCAATGTTGGATTGTTGCCTGTCTAGCTGTACTGTTTTTTATATATCATGCTATTTTAGTACTTCAGATTATCAGTACAGATAACTATATCATTTCATAATTCACATGTTATGATTATCATTGCACCATGATACTACCTGTCCTGTGCATTTATCTCTCATCTAGCCCATTGAAACATTAGAGTTGAAGATATGGCCCTGAACTGCAGATGTGGAGGGAAAGATATGATTTCCATTTTATGTTGTACTACTTTGTAATGTATCAAAACTGCTTGTTCACTAACCAACAAGATATGCTGCCACATAAAAAGTGCATAACAAAAAACCAAAGTGATGCTGCCCACAGACTGAAGGGGTCAAAGAAGCATCAAGTGGATTCTCACCATTGATTTGCATTGGATACACTGACAGTAAAGCTTGCCAAAAATCATCATATATGTATCACAAGTTGAACACACAGTATATATTCAAATAATAATATGTGTTACAATATGCAATATCCAGCAACTGCCTGAATACAATTATAGCTTTATACTAATTAACTGGAAACCAGAATGTTGAACACTTTCTAGTCCAAGCTACAGGTGATGCATGATGAAGGGGTTCAGAGGAAATGCTTCTCAGTGAACTGTCATAATAATATAGTTTGAGAAATGATCTTTGACTGATGTGGGGAGCTGAACAGAAACAGTGAACAGATGTAGCATCATTTCAGACTAACCATAATTTTGTGCAACCGAAAATCGTGCACGCATGAACAGAACCTTTCACCACATCAACAGACAAAATATTTCAATATTGTTGTCTTATAATGCACACTCAAGCTTTAGATCAGTTTTAATGGAGCAAAAATCCTGGATCATGGATATTTTTTTTTATTCAGTGAGCTGAATCTGAATAGTCCATCTCCAGCTTCTAAATGACAAAGGGGTTACAGCCCATTACAATACTGGCTAGGTTAGTAGAATACCACCTGCAGTTCATGAAAAGGATTGAATTTTTCATGCTTTTGAAATGGAGTAATGGCCAAACATTAGCAACTGGATCTGAAATTCTATCAACACCTTGAAGTCTAATAAATAACAACACAATTTGGTGTTACAGTATTATATAAAACCAGAGTATGCGAGCAGGGCGGGAGTGGGGGTGCGAGAGACCGTAATTTGACTGGAGCGTCTCCGTAAGTGGTCGCTTCCATATCGCTCCAGTACCGCTGAAGTGACACAGCCAGCTCTGGAATAATCGCGCACATTCTGGGTATTACATAAACGTCAAAGAGAGTTAGCTAATGAGGTGATGTTCCACTCATGTTTTTTCAAAAGGCTTGAACAGCGTATGATTGGAGTGGCACCACTGAGAGTAAAGTATCACGTCATCCCGTAAAATCTTTGGTTGACTGTGGGAAACAAAGATGGAGTATGCACAAACAACAGCCATACTCTGATTACTTCCAACTTTTTCAAAGTATTTTTGTCAATTATTTTTATCACTGATGAATTTATCCACGATATGTGATACATTGTAAACTGTAATCACCATTAGCTCATTTCTATTATACTTTCTGTCAGATGACAGCTCAATAGACTATTTCCGGTGAGCTAGAATAAATTATGACTTGGGTGAGAACTGCATTATGTCGTTTATCAGAGAGCCTTTATTTAGACAGTACAGCAAGCCTACAAGCAAGCCTTGGATTATTAGCTTTATTGCTGGTGTAGGCCTACAAAAAAATCATAATTTAATCCATCATATAAGAAAAAAGGAGTGAATTTGGAGCAGCGCCCAATTTTGCTTGGAGCGATGAACGACTTTTGAGCAGAGCGTGGAAGAGGATGGGGACTGGTGCAGTGGAGTGGGCACACACCCTTTTGAGTGAGAAGTGGGATTTTGTATCACACAACTCCACTCACATACTCTGTATAAAACATATCAAATGACAAAGGCAGCAATCATTGCTATACCCATATTCCGAGCAACAAAGAACCCAGACAATTTGTTCTCTTTATCTTTCAAGTCCTTTTAAATTTTTGCTGATCCCTTAGGTACTTTACGTTTCAGTGCTGCAAGCTTACAGTGTTAAAGCGCACAGAGTAGCAGTGGGTAGATCTAGTCTTCAGCAGCAGTAGAAGTTACTGGTTTCTCTTCTGAAATGTGTCTCTAAAACCTGCTGGAGCTCTTGCTTCCAGAACATAAATTATCCATCCCTTACTAGCAGGTTGAAGATACAATGTCCATGCCAGAGGTATGCATATTCTATTCAAAACCAAATCGACTGAATCATTATCTCACACATAGACGTTGAGCTTCCTCTGTATGTGTTCTGCCATTTCATGGTTATATAAATGGATATTGCAAAGAGGACTCTCTAAAATGAGAATGCATGGGGCTCCTGGGGGTTATTTATATTTTTAAATGTTATGGTGGACCGTTGTTTGAATTGAATTCAGACTTTTTTTCTTTTATCCCCCTTTTCTCAAAACAATAGAGGTTGAGAATTTGAAATGCATCGATTTTTCTGCCTTCTGTTTTTTCTTCAATTTCCAGGTAGAAACACATCCATCATTTAGAAATACATTTATCCAAGAACCTTGACCGAGAAGGAAATAATGAAATATTTACGAAAAGAAAACCTGTTTGAAAGACAGAAATATTGTCCATTATCAAATCAGAAGTGAACCTGCTTAATACACAAATAATTGATTTGTGTAATTACTTTCAGCAAGTTATTTCCCTCATGGAAAGAAGATAAAAAGCAACATTGTCTTGACTTTTATTTTGACCAAGGCCTGGATGCAATTAACATTTGTTCTTAACTACAATTTGTCCTCAATATGTTAACAAAATTGTGTTACAATTGCCTTTCATGATCTCTGAACTTCTTGTGACATATATTGAAATATAAAACTAAACAGAAAACTAAAAAAATAATAATTAAAAATAATAATAATAATAATAATTAAATGCAAGGCAGTTAGATTTAATCATGAGTCAAAGTTGAAAACAAATGGTCATTTAATCCAGGCATGAACAAAGGTTCCGCAATGTTGCATACACAATCATGCATACCTAAAATGTGTTGTGCCAAGAAAGAAAAAATGTCTGGCCCGAATAACAAGTAAACCTTTGAGCAAACAAACAAAGATTTTTATTATTGACCGACAAACTGCTTCAGTACCAACAGAATGTTACAAAAACCTATAATGCCATTGAATTGGGACTTTAATGCCTTGGCTTGAAAAATAATGGACCAGCTTCTCTTTGAACCAACAAATGGGAATATTTACATCCCTCAGGAAAACACAAGCCCGCACACTGGCATACATGTGCACACGCATAAACATGTTTCTCCTTTCATTTTACATTCCAAGTGGTTTTAGTTTGATGTACAGCCCAGAGCCAGTTGCTGAGTGAGAAGGAAAAAAAATGAAAAGACAATATCATTTATCCTTGGGTGATGGGCTGAGAATTCCAAACACAGGTAAATGTGCTATTGAGAATATTCTTGTGGAATCTGGCCAATGTCTAAAAAACCCTCAACTTCAGGAAAAAGAATAAAGGCGTTATTAAATAAGCAATATACCTTTATGGCCATGATTACAACACATTTAAAAGAGTATCAACATTTTGGTTGGATTTACTGCATAAACAGTGCTAATAAAATGAAACTTTGTCAAGGTACATTTTCATTCAATATTAGCAATTTAGTTATATAACTAGTCAACTACAAATAATAGTTATCAGTAGTCAAGTTTATTTTTAGCACTATGTGACATACTCATGTAGCAAGGAGGATTAGACTTCCAGTGGAAATAAAAGTGAGTATCTATGCCTTCAATAACAGTCAGATTTTATACTGTTTGGAGATGGTGGCAGCTGTTGGCAGAATCAATTCTGTTTGAAATATAGTGCCATTTTATTTTGAGGTATTTTTGGCTTTACAGTGTTTGAGTGACAGTGAGGTAATTATCTGACCGACTGTTTGCGATTGCTTTGAGACGCCGACTAAGATAAGGTTTTCTGGACTGGCATTGCTTTGTTTTAAGATTTGGACGCTTTATAGCTCAATTTCTCCCTTGTTTTATTTTTGGCCCATGTCTCTTTTTTGCGCATGACATCTTTGGTGTACATTTTCCCAACAAACCTAAACAATAGGTTTCAGACTGGAAGGCAAGAGCAGAATCCATCAAAGTGGCTGGAGGCACATAGGCAGCTGGCCTGGCTGGGGTCACAAGCCAAAGGGTTCCTCCATTGTTTGCTTTCTTTCTGACCCATTTGTGTGACTGACTCCTTGAAAGTGGTAGTTTAGCACTCACCTCTTTTTCAGTTGATGATTAGATTGCCATCCTTTAGTAGTAGTTGTAAAAGCTGGGCTTCTGCTACTGAACCACATTAATAATATAATCTGTCACCCAGAAAACCCTAACACTACAAAAAGACCCTAAAAGTACAATGGTTCCCTTATTGGTACATAGCAAGGCAGTAATTTGATTTTAGAGAGACTTTATGAGTGTCCTAGGAGAAACTGCCTGCTTAATACTTTTTGATATTTCTTTTCATACAAACTCCAGAGTGGCTCATTTGATAAAGGCACTCACCACATGCTCAGTCTCGGCTATATAGACCACAAATCAAGGTTCCTTTCTGGTTAATGTCACTAGAGAACAGTGATGGGGTGGATATGAATCAACCAGCGTTCTTCAGGTTCTTGCCAAACGTGTGCATTCGCTACTTGTTGTTGTGAGTGAGACCTATGACTGCCCTCTGTTCCTGCCAGCTCTCCTCTAATGTGTAGCCTGAACTTTATTGTGGATAACTTTCATTGGCTCATGGGGGAGTTCACCAGAGGAACGTTGATTCAGGAATTCTGGTGCGCCTTGCACAGCTGTGTGTGGTTAGCTAGCAACTTGAGAAGGACAACTGACATTTTCAAATTGGGACAAAAAAAAAAAAAAAACAAACACCAATGACTTAAAAATATTTTAAAATACATAGTTGTACAGAGGTGCCTGAAGGTATAACATCTGTCCAGTCAAAATTAGGCTCTGGAGCACCCACCCCAAGACCCTAAGAAAAATGATTAATCTACCTTTGTAGTTGATCTTGAATCCTATTGATCCCACGCTCTCATCAGACTGCAAGTGGAGCCACATCTGGTGACTCATGCTGACAATGAGGTCAGGAACAAAACTGCCTGTCAACCTGCAGACACAGAAAAGAGCAGATTTAGAGGCAGATCAACCTCAAAACATCTATAATTCTAGATACAATTTTAAAAACAGTTCACTGATTTTATATTAACACTTACACTTGGAGCACTGCTCTAGGGTCTCCGACCTCTCCTCCATCTCCAATGGTTAACGTGTCATATCCAATCTCCAAGTCAAATTCTTCAAAGTTAATCTGAATTACCTGCGATGGAAAAATGAAAAATTGGTTAACGGCCTGTTAAACTCCCCGATTTTGCATTGATAGTTTATTCTTGCTGCTACGACAACTTGAAAATGAATGCAGCCAGCCAGAGAAATTGTTTTCGTTCTTCTAAAATTAAATCCTGTATTCCACATGCAAAGCATTATCTTTACAACCCTTATTAAATGTTTCCTTATGGTATGAAAACAAATGCTTTAAAATGCAAGCTCTGTGCCGGTCCCAATCTAGCAGGACAACCAGTTAAATCACGTCTACCTGCTTTAGTGTCAATGAGAGTTTTACTGTATTACAAAGTACAATTTTCATTAACACAATAAAATGACATTGATGATAAGGATTTATGGAAAAGCAAAGAAAAAAAATCCTAAAGATTTCTCATATTCAGAAGATCAAAGCCAAAGAACATATTAAATTCCAATTTTTTATACCCCCTAATCACAAATGATAAAACAGCCGAGAGCAGCAATTAACAGGAGCCTAGAGGGCAAACACAGTCCACAGCTGGCATGAAATCTAATTATACAATGCAGCAGGCTCAAGACTAAAGAAACATCAGGGAAAATCCACACAAATAAGAGCTGTAATTGGACTGACCATGGGGGCAATGCTCTTTTGTTAACTTGTCTTCCACACTGTTGATATTGTGCCCTAGCACAAGCTGTGTTCATCAAATTTCATGAGGTTAGAAAAAAAAAAAAAAAAAAAACTATATCCATGGTTATCATTGCTTTTTTTTTATTTTTTTCCCCCCACAAACACCCTTGTACAGAGAAACTTATAAATCTTTAAATAGCATCAATTTCATACAGCTGGATATCAAAATAATTATTCTGGTTAAAAGCCTTGTTTAGAGGTACAACAGCAAAAGCATACAATGTATTCAACTTGAAATCCTAAGGTCACCATTCATGTACACTACCCACTCTGACACACTGCCAACCTTAATAAATCTTGTTTATTTCAATAAATACAATTTAATTGTACACAGATGTCAGCCCTAAAGCCCCACAACACTATATTATGACATTTTACCTACTATGTTACTTACTATGCTGAAATATGTATAAAATACTCTCTTTTATTAAAGATTTTGTGCTTTCTATAAATGGTGCAATATACGGCCGTCATGGTATGTGGCCTTTGTCTGATTTGAATTTTAACATGGGCTTGCAATGTGATGTAAGCTGAATGGAAACAGAATGGAAGAGATCACTTAATTCCCTGTTTTTCACTTCTTGAAGTGTCATTTATTATTATTTACTTATTTAAGCCCCACCCCCCTTCTTCCCCTCCACAAACACACACGCACACACACACACAATGAAAGTATGTAGCTGCATTAGATCTAATGTTCCTAGCTCCTAGATTCCAAGTTAATAGAACCATAAAATTTCCAGTCCACATCCATGTAGCACACTAATGGGGATGTTTCAAGTTGTATTTCAATTAGAAGAGTTTTACATGGCCTTCCCTAGACACATGACCTCCCTGGGTTTGTAAATTGGAAGATTCTCTTTTATGGCAACACGTCCAGTGCTCATGATCTAGCTCAAGGATCCGCCCAGATATTGCTTGTGTAATTCTGGTATAGTATACAGTATATACTTCACGTGATGATCTGGGCTGTCCAAAACACACTGCCTCAGGCACATACTGAGGGCTGCATACTAGGGCACACATGGTTTGATGTCTGCTCAGTTTGATGCCGCTCCAGGGAACTTTACAATTTAAAAACATAAGAGCACACAAGGAGGAGAGCAGACTATTCAGTCCTTCCTGATCTCTTCATTAGCCTGATATCTCAGTAACTCCGTCAATGTGTTGAGTTTGCTCTTGAAGGACCCCAAAGCCTCTGCCTCCATCATAAATCCTGACAAGTTAATCCATGACTGAATAGCTGTGTAAGGAAATATTTTCCCGCTTGATAGTATGAGATTTACTTTGAACTAATTTCCAACTGTGCCCTCTGGTTCTGCTCACAGAACTAGGTTGTTGGAGCCTAAAGAGTTCCGTTTCCCCCACAGTGCATTTGGGCACAGGGGACACCAATATGCATTAGTAGACCTGTTGCTTCAGGCAGATTGGACCATCCTGGTGGTCCTGTTTCCGCCTTACTTGATAAAGCTTTGTTCTAAAACTGTATAATTTTGTAACAGGGCCCCATAGGAGCATGATCGCACATCAGTGGTCTAAGACAGGCAAGCAGCATGCTGACAAAACAAGTCAGGGCTTTTCCACAATGCTCTGGCACTTCTGTCAGATGTTCCCTTGTGCACCCAGACACAATATGGGTGTTTCTCTTCTGTACCATTTCCAAGGCAGTGAAAACTTGAGCACAACAGCGTGCCAGACTGTAATTAGCTGTTAACGCAGAAGGATGCTACAGTGACCGTCCTTTACTGTGATTTTACTGTACAAGAGCACAACTGAGGAATAATCCATTCAGACTCCGCAGAAGGTAGTTAATGAGGACAGTTTGCTGTTATGTGATGAACTATTGCTAGATAAATTCATTTTTGTTTAAAATCCATGTCAAACACATCCATTTATTTTAGGAATATTAAATTTAAAATGTGACTTGATAAATGTGAGTTTTTAATGAGGGAGAAGGGGTGAATTCTACAAGATTTTTATGTTTTTTTTTTTCTTTTCAGAAAGACTCGAGAGAATCTTGCATGAAAGCGAAAAATATTTAAGCTTGATAAACCACATCCCAACACTGAAAATCCAGACAGATTTTTTTTTATCTCTCTGATGACTGTGGGAACTATAAAATCCTGGCACACGGTAAAACAGACTGATGAGAATCAGTGGGAATAGATGGAGCGGTAAATAGAGTTTACATTGTGATTAACCAATTAAGAAACACACAGGAATATGTTGCTATGGAGACAGGCTCAAAGGTAGACCTGAATCTATCTTTGCAATAGGCAGCTAATGATAGTCGGAACAAAAAGTATGGCATAACATGGGGAAATACAGGATCAAAAAATATGTTGTTCATTAACATAGCCTACTGGATACTGCTTTTGTGCGTCTGTCGGTCCATCCACCCAGATCAAAGGAATCCAACAAGCTTTTACCTCTAGATGCTGCATCAAACAGGCCAGGTTTGCATTCCAGTCTTGCACATGTTACAGGGCTGATGCTCCATAGGTAGGAGACATGCTATTGTTCTTATTTCTTTATTATTGGCCGACCAGGCTCTTTGTGATTTCTGGGCTCACTAGTTCACTTCTTAATTACGTTCCAAAAGTTGATTTTGGTAAGCTTAACGTTTGGCCCATGTCTCTGACTGTTTTTTTTTCTCATTTCTCAGCCTCATAATGGCTTCCTTGACTTTCACTGGCACAACTCTGGTCCTCACATTGACAAACACCAATAATAGACTCCAAAGACAATGAGGCGGCTTGAATCATAACTAGATACTGAAAGTTCTTTATACCAGCACTAAGGAAGCAACTGAACATACCTGACTTATCCGAAACACTTGTGAGGCCATTTGTCCCAAACATTCTGATGCCCTGAAATGGGGGGACTATTGATAAAAAGTGCTATAATTTCTACAAAAACAGAAGAAAAAAATGTATTAAAATGCCCTTAAATAAGAGCTGTGAATTGTTTGATTACAAATCTAAAGTTGTGGAGTGCAGAGCCAAATAATTTAAAAAAAAAGTCTTTGTCCCACACATTACGGTGTGCAGTGTACATACAGTACCTGGTGGGTTTATGTAGGGCTATGGGAGTAGTTCACATAACCTAACATTATTATATTCAGCAGCATGGTGGCACAATAAGTTGTTAAATCCCAGGTGAGCCATTACAGTTGTATTCTGCTGCATCAGCAAATTTCCAGCTGTATAAATGTATAACGTAAAAAAAAATTTAGACCCCCTTGTGAGCAGCATGTGGATGCCCTCACATACTGTGTACCACTGACTATCGGGGATGCAATGTGCTGATTTTTAGTTTTCCCTTTCATTTAGTGCCCCTCCCCCCAGAGAGTTGGTGCCCTTTTCACCTACTCTGTGCACAGATCTGGCCCTGGACCATACATACTGTACTACACTGTATGACAAATTGCATATTAGTGCAAATGATGTCATGAAGTCATGTGATTATTTTAAAATGTCATCTCAGGTTAATTGGGTACCAAATATACTATATTATTCTTACATCTAATTAAATGTCATATGTTTAATTCCATGCCACAGGACCCATTATTATTTGATCAGGCGAGCCTTCCAGGGTTGCTCTGATCTGGTACAAAAGCCAATAATGCCAAATGAGACAGTGGATTGTATTCAATCAACAGCTGTCCTTACTGTAACTTTTTCACAGAAAGAGCTACTTTATTTTGTTTGCCTATATGCCACAATGCTATGCTAAAAGATATAGTTTATTTATGCAGGCAAAACAATGTGTGTCCTTTTATGCAAGCCAAACAACTGAAACACCATTAGAAATGTCATTACATTACCAAAATGCTTCTTGGTCGTCACTATAATAGCATGCTATTGGCTGGCAGTGTGCCAGGCAAGAGTTATACTGTCCATCTTGAGTCGTTGCAGGTCTCATTGACTATACGGAGGGACGGCTAGCCCAGTACTGATCAGAGAAGCTCACAGGTGGGCTTGTTTTGTTCCAGGGAATATATACATATTGGAGATAACAACATTCTTTTGTACACAATATTTTTGGCATGTATGCAACTGTGAAATGAACAACAATGATAATTCCTCTGGAGAATTTCCAAGCAAACAATGGACATTCTGTCGAGGTTTCTCCAGGATAGCACATTTTTGGGAGTAAAAATGACTATGGATTTTGTTTTTTGGATTTGTGTCGTTACAAGCATACCGATTATATCATGATGTGTGTTATCTGTAGATTTCCAAAATGTAAAGAAGGTAAGTTCCCCCCAAGCCACCCCATGTTACAAAATAAGGAACCGTTGTCACTAAAACATTGGCATCGTAAAATAGTTTATAAACATAGAACTGTGATTTTAGAACTTTAAAATGGTGTATCGTGTGACTATTTTGATTGAAAATTTCAGTGTAAAAAAAAAAAAACTAGAAATACCACGGTTGTATGCCTGTATTCTAGAGTTATGGTGTTGAATAATGGCCAGAAAAGTGTTTTTGCAGAACATCATGATGTCACAGTGAAGTTGACCTTTGACCGTTTGGATATAAAATGTCATCACTTCATCATTTTATCCTATTAGACATTCGTGTGAAACTTTGTCATAATTAGCTTATAAATTCTTGAGTTTAGTGGCCAAAAAACTTGTTTTGTGAGGTCACAGTGACCTTGACCTTTGACCACCAAAATCTAATCAGTTCATCCTTTAGTCCAAGTGGTCGTTTGTGCCAAATTTGAAGAAATTCCCTCAAGGCGTTCCTGAGATATCGCGTTTCACGAGAATGGGACGAATGGGACAGACGGACAGACAACCTGAAAATTTAATGTCTCCGGCCACGGCTGTGCAATCGCGGAGGCATAAAAAGAATGAATGCAAATAAACCCACTCCGGCCTGTGTTACTTAAAGGGTTGAACTGTATATTTTCATGGAAATCCTATTCCCCCTATTTTGTGACTGTCATTCAGTGTTTCACATCCATTAGTTCATTATTTCATATCCATTAAAAACTGTACATCTATGCATATGAATTTCATATTCCAGCTGTCACTGATGTAATTAAGCCCTTGAGGTAAAAATAAAGTGATTTAATTGCACAGCTTTCCAGGCACCGTTAGTTTTGCATCTTGTAGTTGCTGTCAATCACATGCACTGCCTAGCAACAGTAGCTACATTTGGGACATCTTCACTGGCTAAAGACAGAAATAATTACTGTACATCAGTTCCTAGTACAGTTGTGGATCGAATGTCGGCATCTATATTATTAAAATATCAAAAGACATCTAAGGTCCAAACTTCAAGTTAATATTTGATAAATTATAGAACACATAAATCCTTGAATTATTTATTTTATATTTTTATCCAGGGCAATCTGATAGCATGCATTTTTTGTTATAACAATTTTTACAACAGGGAATTTAATGAAGCAATTCAGGTGGAGAATTTACTCTAGGACGTAAATAAGTAGGATTTGAACCTGCAAACTGTCCTGGTTACACCTTCATGCATGTACCAAATTCTGATGGCCAACAATTATGAATTTAACCCTTTTATGGTTACTACGTTTGTTTAAAAAATATATATATAAGCAAAAGCAACACCTAAAGACTGAATAGTTACAGACATTAATTATTTTATTTTTTGACATCTCAACACAGAGTTGTAACCACAAATAGAGCAGGCAGGAAATCACACTGCTCTTACAATCGGACCCTGGGGCATTTAAAATCAATTAGAGTGAGCTGCAGTGGTGCAGTGGCTCCAAATTAAATTAAGGCTGACAGTCTCCGTTTTCTCATACCAAGGTTAAAAAAGCTGCACAATCAAATGAGGGGCTCAGAAACTTTAGCGGTCTGAAATAAATGAAGCAAAAATATGGAACACAATGAGTGGCCATTTCACACTTCTCACCTTCTAGCAAGGCCGAAATGTAGTAGTATTTTAAGTTTCACAGGAGAAATAGTCTTTTTTAGATACATAAATGGTGCATTGTGCAGAATCCCAGTGATTGATGAGAGATACATGTAACAATATACTAGAAGTCTGCTCTTTATGTGACACCGTGGCACCCTGTATTCCTCTCCCCTCTGTATGCATACTTCCCTAGCTTTTTTAGGCAGCAGAAACTAAGATCACTCATTTAGTAAAATATGAAATAATGTTGCACATATTAATGAACAAACTTATTTCAGCATATCAGTGGTAAGCTGAAAATGCGATTTAAATACACAGACACACAAACATGCATTTTATATTATATTCAGAACTGAAACTGCTACAAATGTTTTGGTTTAAGGAAGGCAAAAACCTCAAGTCAAAAACCTATTCGTGTAGGGCAAGGCATGCTATGCAGGATTTTTAATTTGAAAATATTATAAAATAACCATGCTAAGGCACATCTCTGATGCACTGGCAAACTAAGTCTTTAAGGACTTCTGCAGAATTTCTGCACCTTTACCTGTATATGTTATTCTTAGTGTTTGGGACTTTTCTGGCCATGGCGCTCTTTTCTGTGTGGGGAGGGATGGGTGTGGCTACAGAGAATGTTCAATGGAGTGTTCGTTGCTATTATATATTACAGCTAGCCCAGATACAGCAAAGCAAAAAGACAAGCCGACAGGGCTTGTTCAAGACCTGCGGTTACTGTAACCTTGGAATTGGTTTTCCTTGGTGGCATCAGCTGAGATTTGCTAAGGGGATAAAAAGCTATGCAGAGCCGGCTTGTTTTCTGTTAGACCTGTAAGTAACGTTACCTTTAGTTATGCAGCTAGGGTTGCCAGACATCTGGTTTTTTTACTGGAATGTCCGGTTTTGTACATGTCCGGTTTGTGGTCCCGACTAGACAATGTAGCCTAATGTCCGGTCCTAGTAACTGATGGAAGAAATTTACTGGTAGCTCCTAATGAATTTGTGTGTCTGTGACACAGTCGGGTACTTGAGGGTGAGTGAAGACAGAGGAGGAGACATACTGTATTTGATTGTAAACACAGGCTGGAAAATCCTGCATAGTATGTATTTAGCTTGCAATTTAACTGAAAAAAATTGAGCTGAAACTGCTCAATTAATCTGGTTAAACTCCATTTAGGTTTAACATTGTGCTGGAATTGCAAAATGTATGATGATGATGATGATGTCGATGATGAATCATACGATAGAAAAGCTCCTACGAAGCCTTGTCATTTCTCTTAGTCTTCCAATCTAACTACAACGTGCTGTGTTCTTTATTTTGAGTAATGAGTAATATATTTTCCCCCGTTCCTCCTATCACAAGTTGCAGTCCCTAAAATGAATGAAAAACAATGTGAAAAATGAACCCAACAGTATTATAAGATATTATAATGAAATGTAATAAGTTAAACCCCATTCGAAATGCTAAAGAACAAAAATTCAGATTGAATGCTCCCTCAATCAGAGATGCTGCTGCTCGTACGCTCCTTGAAGCAGCTGCATTGTTACGACAGGCATAAAGCTTTCATGCAGACATCTGAACAATGGGACCGGGAAAGGTCAAGGGAAAAACATTGTCTGGATGCAGAAATTTGTCGGCTCCTCTAATTGATGGCCACACTTTGTCATTTTCTTTGCACAAAGCCCGCTTGCCGAACGAGGCCTCAGTTTGTTAATGCTCAGACTGCGTCGTTTGGGGCACAATCGTTCTGATTCATTTCGTCCACTGCGCCAGGCAGACTTGAGGATGTTGGCGGGGGACCTCGTTTTTATGAGTCATTACACTGTAGCTGTAATCAGGTTGGATTTATATGTACAGACAGTCAATAGCACTGTGATACAGGAATGGCAGTGCGGTTCAGGGACTGGCCTTATAGTCAGCAGGTTGCAGGTTTGGGATTTTCATGCATGAACCTGTGATTCATGCATTGCTGTACTCTTATGTTTTAATATAGTGTGGTTGATTCTGAACTAGCATATGTGGTTACTTTTATACACTTGTACAGTTTCTTTGGTGAATGCTAAAGTGTCTCTGTGCTATATTTTATTATGTGCAATTCATTTTAAAAGATAAAAATGACAACAAAAAAAACCCTGATCTACACCAACAATATTAACTCCACTCTACTCCACAAGGCAGATTCATGTTGCAACTTCGTATCACCCATCCAATAACATACTGTTAAATATGATCCCCCTCTTGAGCAGAGAGAGAAATTTTCTCTTGGAAGGACACTAAAGGGAAATCTGAAAGTATCTCTCTATATTACATCATTTAAGTTCATAAATATAAATGTCTTAAGTATACTGATGCACGAGGAACAGTGGCTAAGGGAATGCTGGTATGGAAGTCATCAACTAGGGGCAACTGATCCATAGTGCATACTCCCAGACCGTGATGGCTGTGCATTGGTTCAAGGTGAAAGGCAAAACAAGCAAATAACTCTGCATCAGTTGACTGAAAATATCAATCTAGGGTGAGCAGGCAATCTCATTGAGAACAGTTTGTCGATAACTTCACACAGAGGGACTCTATGGTTGGGTTGCTGTGCATGAACCCATTATTACGTCTAGAAATGCACATTTGTGAGTACAGTGATGCAAAGAGCACAAGCAGTGTGGTCTACCAAGTAGAGGAAAAAAGTCATATTGTCAGATGAGTCGTCCTTCACTTTGTTCAAAAAAAAAAAAAAAAACGGACATGCGCATGCGTGGGACATGCCAAAATGAATCTAGAGGCCAGAGTATTTGTTTCCAGAGCGAAGGGTTCTGGCAGCTGTGTTATGGTGTGGAGTGCATTTCTGTGGCTTATTTTAACCTCGTGAGTCAAAATGGCTCGTACCAGAGTGGGTTTATTTGTATTCATTCTGTTTTCATACGATTACATTTTAAATTGATCTGGCCACACAATATGCCGTTAGAAAGCATCAAAATTCACGGCTCCATCTCTATAAACAATTTTATGGTGCCAATGTTTTAGCGATAACAGCTCCTTATTTTGTAACATGTTGGGACGTAAACCAGGGTTGGGGTTCTCACCTTTTATGCATTTCGAAAATCCGCATATGAGACACCAATCATGGTAAAGTCAGTATGCTTATCACAGGAAGGGTTCAGCAAACAGAATCCGTAGTCGTAAAATGTGCTAACTCGAAGAAACTTTGATAGAAAGTCAATTGTTTACTTAGCAGTTCTCCAGAAGAATTATCGTTTTTGTCAATTTCACCACTGCATACACGCCAAGAGTACTGTGTAAATAAGAATTGTTATTATATCCAGTTTATACCTGCCAAGCACAAGTAATGACTCCAATTGGGTAGGATAATTTCTCCTCTATACACAGCCAGTGAATGGTGAGCTATTGTAGTGACGACTGAGAATTATTTTAGCCAAAGAATTATGTTTCTAATGGTGTATAGGTTGTTGGGCTTGCATAAAATGGCATTGTTTCTCCTGCGAGCACAATAGACAAAGAAAGATTCTGAAAACTGAAAAGTTTGCCAGCTGAGACCAGCGGCAAGCAGAAAAGCTGTCACTGGGTTTAACTTTCTTTTGTCTTTGTACTTTTAGTTTGTTGTTTTAGTTTATTGTTTTTACCCAGGACACGTGCGGGGGAAGGGTGAAGGTGGTTGCTTATGTTTTCGCGTTGGTGTGGCTGTGCTCTCTCTCTCTCCATGCGGCCCACTCCTGGAACTGCCAATTCTCACTCCCAGGGGTGTCGCACTGGTGTGTGACACAACCATTTGATGAAAATTTATTTTCATTGGCAAGAACCACTTACTTCTCATTTCCATGTCTCATTACAGCCAGAAAAGTCAATCTTATTGAGATTTGATTCCAGATTTGGAGGGCTTTAGTGACTTGCATATGCCATTAAACAGTGCGTTTTTGATTAAACCAGGCTCTTGCTATTGCCATTTAACTTGCTTTCTATCTTTGATTGCTTATCTAGGCAGCTAGCTATCTGTGGACTTAAACAGGTCTGTCACAGCAACTGTTCAAATCAAAGAAAACCAGATATGAAACAGTTCCATATCTTTCATTAAAGCACCCAGCTTACTTGCTAACAATATCTAAACAATGGCTCAGTTTTCCAGTTGGAAATACAAGCTAATAGCAATACAGAATATACTAACTATTTTGCAGATAGCTAGCTACAACAACCCATGGAACCTAATGAAACTATGTTGCCATGACACATAAGATTAGGTAGCTAATGCTCAAGATAGAATTCAAATAGTTACTTAACTAACACGTCCTTTGCTTTACATTTACATTACATTACTTACAGCACAGCAACATTTGAATTGTCATATATATACACAGATTTTGGTATGGTAATTAAAACCCAGCCACAATTTGAGGCCACCATTTTTAATTACAAAACTCATTTAGAAACTAGTCATTTGGATGAATCAATGTCACCCCACTTTTACTGACCTTTTTTACGATTTGTAACACTCATTGGAATTAGTGGAAAGGAAGTGATGATAAATAGAACATGAGGAGAACATGCAAACTCTTCTCAGAAAGGCCCTCGGCTGGGATTCTAACTCGGAAGCTTATACCCAGCTATTTTAGCCATCCATTGAGCATGATTAAATGTTCGTATGCTAGTGAAATTCCATGCAGTTTTTTTGGTGTATTCATATGGATTTTAAAGCTTTGAAATGTGGGCAGCTGACTTAAAAGGTTGACAAAAATAAATAAATAAAGAAAATATCCATACCTAATTAAGGTTTACTTGCACAGTAACTGCAAAAGTGTTAGCTAATGAACATTACAGTATTCTGCTAATTTGTGGTTTGCTAGCAAATTCTAATTTGCTAATTTAACAAGAATTTTATGAACCATTTAAAATTAGGGTTTACTGTCTATTTCTTGCACAGTTTGGGTGAAGTCACACATCATCCGACAAGATCACCAGTCATCACTTTCACCTCCCACAATTGGTCGCTTGAGTACGTGTTTTCTATTTTTGACACTACAGTATGTTCTTAAATGTAATTCAATCATATATTGGAAATCTCAATACAGCGATCATTGATGAGTCCTCTTTGAAAGAACTATGGAATGGGGAAATAGAATTTGAAATGGGGGACAATTTATACATAAGATATTTTTTAGCTGATTGGTTATCGTGCCATGTTCCTTATCACTTCTGGCCACTTTGCCAACTTGCCTTGAGTTGTCAGCTATTCCAACATGAATAGCCTCTCTTTGAAAACTGAATTGCCTGTGAAATTCACTTCTCATTGGAGGATCTGTGGCTTCATGCTGTGGGTTCATTCCAGTCGCTTCTTTTATCTTTCTCGCATGACCCATACATTGATCAATGTCCCGTATCTTTAGGAACGTTGCAATTTGTTAAATGGCCTTTTGAGGAGCAAGGATCGAGGAGCGAGGATGCTCCCCGAGGATGTTCCCGCAAGGATGCAGGAATGCAGCCTTTGTAAAAGTAGTTTTCTGCAACACGTGACGTATAAATGATCCACCTCTCCACACCTGTCACTGTAATTGACATCACTTAAAACTGATGCTTGGCTGAGCAAGGACATTCCATTTGCCTAATACTCGTTGCGTTGATAAATAACGTATTACTTCAGCCTATAATTTATTATTATAATTTATTATATACCATTCTATATTTCCACCTTCATCAGTGGTTTGATTACTTCCTGTGAAAATGACAGATTCTGACCGGTCTGCTGCCAATGCAAAATGTTTATTTTTTTGGCGTATCCACCACTCCACTATCAATAGTCACTGCATGAGGTGTTGCATTTCCACTCCATTACGCAGATCCTCCATTGACTTGACTAATTTGGTTTGTACTTTAATGCTGGTCACGCAATTCATTAATAATTGGATTGTCTAGAAAATAATTCAAATAATCCCCCAAACATTTGTTCAAATCCTTGTTTGTTACTTCCTTCAATATGGTGAAGGAAAGTTTGCATCCCACTGAAAATGAATGGCTTTGAAATTAAAATCCCGAGCTATCCTTACAAGCAGTACTAAATCCAGGCAAGCACTTTCCCTAGTTTTTTTTACGGCCTCACAAGCCTATCCTGGTTGGCAATTAATAAGCAACTGGAACTCACCCAATTTCCAGGAAACTCAGCAACACAAATAACTAAATTGCGTTGTCAGAATCTTTCATAATGCCCAAGGCAAAAAGGAGATCATCAGGTTGACGATTATGAAGCTAAAGGACATTTCAAAGCTAGCGTATGATTGGTGCTGAAAGTGCAGGGAGCTATTGAGAGATGTGTGAGTAAGAAGCAGATGCACCCGGCTGTGCCTCAGTGACAGGGGCCCAGAGAGAAACAAACAGAGGACGTCTTTAGAATGCTAATGATTGCCTGCTCCAAGCATCACGCACTTGGGCCCTCGGAGAGGAGCTGGCCTTCCATGACTGTTCAGATGACAGACTAAGGAGCTGAGCCCTGTTGTTTCCCCAGGACCCACACCTGAGCAGAATAATAAAGCTCTTACAACTAATGGGAGATCAGAGAGGTCATGGCATGTCATCTCTTAACTGCAGTTTTCCCTGGTTTATTTAAACAACGTCAACAGAGAGCAAAAAATGAAAAATAAAAAAATATGCCTGTTTGTGCATTAACAAAGCCAGGGAGAGTTGATTAACACAAAGAAAGAGGAAGAGAAAATTGCAAAGAGGTTAACTCAGAGGTTTACACAACTGATCAAAAATTGGTACTGTATCTATGAAAGAGAAACAGTAAAGTGTGGGAATACAGTATGGATTCTGTGAGTGAGGGAAAATAATTCTAGCGCTTTCTTACAGTATATGACAAACTGTTTGTCTATAATGTAAAATAAACAAATAAATGGGTAACACGTGATATTGCATTGTAAGACAGGAAAGCAGCAAGACATGTTTCCATTCCCCTGGGTTGAGTGCAGTGGTGTAGATGAGTAGTTCCAAAGAGGATGACTCTGCATGTAAATGCCCTTAATTATGATACAAATGGGTACTGTGCCGAAGTCTTACAGTACATATAATTAGCCTCATTACTAGCAGTATGTCAGACCTGCCTCGTTCAACCAATCTTCTACATGTCAAGTGACAACAGAGCACTTAAGTGAAATAGCTATAAATGGACCACCCCCAATCATAAGCAAGAATATTTCTCAATTACCCGTTATATAGCAAGACAAGCTATTGCAAGCTGAATCCTTTGGATTTTGATTTCATCGGCATGTGAGCAGTACCATATGTATTCTCAAGGCCAACATACAGTTGGTCAGCTTGGCAAATTTATGCGAGTTTAGCAATGCACTGCATTCAAAATTAAAGCACAGCAAAGAATTATGGGAGGATGAGGCTTCAATAATTTTACTGGTGATACTAAAACATTTGTAATGCACTTGCTTGAATTAATCATAGTGTTTAGCTATGGAAATTAAAAACAATTTGGTTATTTTGGTTAATAAAGTTGTTTTTCACAGTATGGGATTTTTGAAGCCTCAGTTTGCTACCCCGTCTACATGGAAGCTCTGTCCACGTGCCAAGTGACAGGTTGACCCACCTTATTGGGGTTGCTTGCGGTAATTATCCATACACATTGGGAGTTGCTCTCATACTGAATGGGGAAGTTTGGAGAGGTGAAAGTACCAGAGGGCCCATGGAGGTTTGATCCACATGTTTTCACTGCAAGAAGAAAAGAAGAAAAACATTCTAAGCTAGAGCAGCCAGTCTAGGGGAAAACCTACTGTCTACAGAAACCACCCTTTATAAGTATGTGAGATGGAACGTTTAATGCAGAAAACCTACTGTCTACAGAAACCACCCTTTATAAGTATGTGAGATGGAACGTTTAATGCACGCTAAATGGTTAATATGGCCTGTATTAGACAGGAAAGATATCCAGCTAACCTGTCTCAGAATTTAATGTCGTTCAATAGTATCATTTTATGTTTGTTGAGTGCAAAGATGGGCAATTTGGCACCTATTGTTCATGCTTATAATCACACTTACAGGTACAATAAAACTGAATTAGTCATCATGCAGATATGACGAGATCCATTATACATTTTTTTTTAAATTTTTTGTCAAATATTTATGTGTGGTCAGTGTTTCCAAAATGTCACCAATTACCACAGGGGTATTTTCAAATGGGTAATTCACTTACTGTAGCTTAAAATTTTAATAATTTATTAAAATGAGGATATTTATAATGTCCCCCCACTCTGCAATAAATGCACTTTGCATCTGATGCATCTTTTCATGGGTTCAAAGGAAAGCAATCAGAGAATGCTTAATTCATATGAAGATAACCTCAGAGGAAACCTCCAGGTCTCCCTGCATAACTTACCAAGGAAATAAATTTGCCCAAAAGACCTCCATTGCCCTCACAAGTCACAATATTATTTAAGGATACTTAAGGATATAGATGTGTGATTGAAAAACAGATGCTTTTATTGCAGTTGTTCGCATTAATATTCCAACAACATCAGGAAACCTGCAGTTTGTGGGCAGCTACATTCAAACAAGAAAACATTATAAAAATTGCATATCCTACAGAAATGAATGTGGGATTGGCAATTACAGTCATACACCTCATCAATAGAGTGGTATATTGCACTTGCTATACACTCTAAAATTCACTCCCAGCCCTGAAAATCAATGCTTCTTTGCATAACACAATCAACCCAAACAAAAAACAGTTTTGGACTGGTTACAGGAAAAAAAAACGGGAAGGTTATATAACAATGCAAGTTGTGAGTCAATGACATCAGCGTGTGTGCACCGGTGTGTGTGACCTGCAAGATTTGGAAAAAATAAGCAGCTAATAGCGACACAATGCTACCCATGGTTAACCTTGGTGCACGCACATTCACAAGCCATCCCCTCGGCCTGCTGCCCACCAGGGGTGGCCGGGGCAGGCTCTCACCTTTACAGGCAGGTCGATGGTCGCTCCAGGCCGCAAACACTTCAGCCACCCTCTGACAGGTGATGGTTTTGGAGCCTTGAAGGACGTGGTCCTCGTCGCAAGTGAACAGAGCCGTGGCACCAATGCTTTGGTAGCCGAGAGAGAGGAAGCAGAGCACACAGCACTGAGCATCGGGACTTAAACGTCCAGCAGACGAAAATGCGCCTGGCCCACCTCATTCATCAAGCACAGGGACTCGGAATTTTTCTGCTTTGCAATCATGGACATCATTTACTAGCGCTGCTGTCACATTTTCTACGTTTCCCTGAGGCGCATGGCGTCAAAACCTTCCCCATATGAGAGGCAAAATTTATCTTAAACTTATGAAAAGTATATTATTGTCATGACTTATTATTGTGGGACTGAGGCTGAAGCACAGAAAAAAAGAACTGCTCCATTGTAATTGAGATTGTAAAAATACATGAATCATTTTTCACCATTCCCTTTGTGAGTGTAATTTCTTTTGTAATTATGTATTTATTAAATATTGATAAAGTGTGATTTGTTTAAAATGTAATATTCACAAAGGAAAATGACCCGAGCCATATTTAATGGGATCTCTAATCAAGACATTATTACTTACCTCCTTCAATACTTAACTTGGCTCTCTGGAGTTAACAATGTAATATTATGGTGCCAGTAGTAGTTAGGAGTGGGTGGAATCATGAACTGTTAATCATGAACATGCGGGACATTTACTGTATTAAAATCTTAACTTCCCTCATTTGAACTGTCTCCTGGTTACTTGTAGTCCATTTGAAGAACATACAGCTCTCTGAAGTGGTTTACCTGAAGTTTGTCCCTATGCGCTTTCCATTCTCTGGTTCCCCAGGGTCAGGGCAGGAATTTGATGCTTGTTTTATGCCTCCATCATTCACTGCAAACACAGAGGAAAACATTCTTTCATTTCATCTGGCCAAATGCCTTTTTTAAATGTCATATTCCAACATCCATCCATTACCTATACCCGCTTATCCTGAGCAGGGTCGCGGGGGGTGCTGGAGCCTAACCCAGCGTACATTGGGCAAGAGGCAGGAATACACCCTGGACAGGCCGCCAATCTATCATAGAGCACACACACCATTCACTCACACACTCATACCTATGGACAATTTAGAGTCTCCAATTAACCTACCTGCATGTCTTTGGACTGTGGGAGGAAACCGGAGTACCCGGAGGAAACCCACGCGGACACGGGGAGAACATGAAAACTCCACACAGAAAGGCCCCAAGCCGAAATTCGAACCCACAACCTTCTTGCTGTGAGGCGACAGTGCTACCCACTGCACCACCGTGCAGCCCATATTCCAACATTAAAGCAATTATTCAATCTTCGGTATAACTTCAGGGGTGCCTATTGTTCCCATTCAACAATATTAAAAATACATTATTATTTTAGCTTTTTATCTTTGGTGGTGTCAGTTTTTATTACCCTTATCATAATTTCATATCATTAACTCTTATTGGAGTCCATTCCTACTACAGGCACTACAGTGAATGAAATGCAATTTGATAAAAATCACCAGAGATCATTCATTCTCTGCTCTTAATCCAATGCAGAGGATGCATGTCAGTTTTTATTTTCTTTGTGAATGAACCCATTCAAATTACTGATATTAGCATTCCCTGTGAGGGCTGCAGTGGGAATATGTTCAGCAAAATGCTAATTAAAGCGTATAGCTTTGACCAGGAATCATTTATACATTCAGGCTAGGGTGGCGTTTTGCATAAATGAGAAGCATCAACTCTACTGGGATGAATACATGCGCACTCATACACGCACACAAATGCACACATTCGCACGCATTAATCCACAGTGATGTCATGATGGGGCGGGCATGAAGGCAACAGCTGGGCATGTGAAACCCCATCGTAGCCATCCGAGCTGCCCTTGCAGTGTATAACAGCGAGGCACAATGCCCCAGGAACTGACATACAGAGAATTTTGGTTTTAAATCCCCCTTGTGATGTTCCTTTTGTACTCCTGAGCAGGGACATTAACCTGGACACTGGTTTTCTGCCTGGAACAGTGGTCAGCGCCTGATTCATAACCAATCAGCGAGAGAACCCGCAAATATATATATATATATATATAGTTTGCAGACATGGTGAAGAGGTTTAGTGATTGTTTGACCAAACATCAGAACGGGCAAGACACATTTTTTTTGACCATGGTATGATTGTTGGTGTCAGACATGGTGGTTCCAGCATCTCAGAAACAGCTGCCCTCCAAGAATTTTCACACACTACAGCCTACAGTTTACAGAGAACGATGTGATAAACAAAAAACACTGAGCGGCAGTTCTGTGAATGAAAACACCTTGATAATGAGAGAGGTCAGAGGAGAATGGGCAGACTCATTTAAGCTAAAGGAAAGGCAACAAATATTCAAATAACGGCTCTTTACATCAGTGGTGTGCAAAAGGGCATCTCTGAGTGCACAACCCATCAAGCCTTAAAGCAGATGGCTACCGCAGCAGAAGACCACACCGTGTGTAGGAACATGGAAGAGGAATATGAGGCTACAGTAGGCACATGATCACCGAAACTGTACGATTGAAAATACAAAAATTTCACCTGCACTGACAAATCTCGATTTCTGCTGTGGCATACAGATGGTAGGGTCAGAATTTTGCGTCAACAGCAAGAAACGGCAGATCAATGATCCAACCTTATGTCAATGGTTCAGGCTGCTGGTTGTGGTGTAATGTTGTGAGCATTAGGCCCCTTATTACCAATAGAGCATCATTTGAATGCCACAGTATACCTACAGCAAGCACTGTTGCTGACATCCTTTATGGCCAGTCTACCATTTTTCAAATGCATACTTCCAGCAGGATAATGCACCAGATGACAAAGCATGCATCATCTCAAGCTGGTTCCACAAACATAACAGTGACTTCAGTCGACCCCAATGGCCTTCAAAGACCCCAGATCTCAATCCACTAGAGCACCTTCCGGAAGAAGTGGAATGGGAGGTTCGCAGTATGAACATGCGGCCAAACAATCTGCAGGAACTGCATGATGCTATTGCATCGACATGGACAAAAACCCCCGAGGGGGTTGAATCCATGAATCCATGCTGTGACGAATTCAAGCTGCCCTGCAGGCAAAGGGGGGTCCTGCTCGGTAGACCTATCTAATGAAGTGGCCGCTGAGTGTATAATTTGGTGTAGAAATAGTGTTCTTGTGATTTGGTCAGGTTGCAAAAATGTGCCTCTGCAGAAAATAAATGGTGTTCAGCTATTTATAATGTAGCCAGAATGTTCTGGATCGTGGGGGGTAAAGAAAAATGTTGTAACTGCAGCCAAGGCACTCACCATAACCTTTACTTCAATGAAGGTTTCAATACATTTTTGCTGAACGGGCTCACCTCAAACAATGCATCGCATAACTACTATGTCTCAAAGAATTTCTCTGGATCAGTGTAATGGCAATCTAGATATGTGAATTCACAAGACTGGACTGCACATGTTCAAGAACATTAGTCCAAAAGGCTTGAAGGTTCAAGGGGAAAGTTTATGCTGCTAAAGCCACCACACATAATGCAATACAATGGCTCAAAAACTGGATTTCTCCATGATCCTCACACGTGCAATGCCAGGGCTTTCTTTTGCATGAAACATTCTCCATTCCTGTTTTTTTAAATATTTTGATTTCTTTGAAACCTTCTCATCAAATGTTAATAAGCAAAACTAGATAACATATCTGCAAAATTGAGAGAGCAAATAAACATCCGCCCTGCAGCAGCAGCATCAAGCACCATGACAGATCACAGAGGAATTTGTTTTTCCAAGAATTCATGAATATTTTTATTCCAACAGCTATATCACAGATGGTGCCCATTACTTTTTAATGGATTGGGAAAGCACTATCGCCATCACATTGCATGACAGACAGATGCGTGCACGTGCAAGCATGCAAACACAAACGCGCAAACAGATGGACATGCACATCTCCCATGCACATGCACGCATTTACAAACACAGGGACATGCATACATACTGTGCACGTGTGCATGAGCATACACACACACACACACACTCACACATGCACGCACACATGCAAGCATGCATGAGCGCGCACACACACACACACACACACACACATACACACAAAGGATATGTCCATTATTGTTTTTTGGATTTTTTTTTTCCTGCCAGGGCAGCAGGTCACAATACAGCTCTCTGCATTATTCACGAAACAAAGCAGCTGATGCTGTTAAATGCAAGGCTGTAAAGATTATATACAACTATCATAAACTATTTAGGCCACAGCCTTAAAACACGGAGCAAAAGCAAACTACCATGCCGTTTACCCCATGGGAGCTGAGATACTCACTCTGCTGGTAGAGTGAAAACAGAGCAGGTCTGTTTTCACACCTCCGCAATGTGTGACGGCCTACAGAACACATGCAGGTCATTCATGGCAGACTGCCCCAAGTGGTCGGATAAGGACACAATTTTGCCTGACCGACTGTCTCAGCGCCAGTGTGGTATAATCAGCCAGCCTGGTTCTCGCTCTACTGTAGAAACGAGGTGTAAGGAGCCATCTGGTCCTGGCTTTGCAGGGGGATAGTCATGGAATATGCCAGGCTGGGTCCAGCCCTAAAGCAGGGGTGGAATATGCAAGGCTGGTCTAGCCGTACAGCAGAAAAAGTGGCAATGTAGCAATGTGGTAACAAAGGTTGTTTGGGGAGAGAGGTTCATGTCTACATATATATATATGTCCTGGGTCCATGAGATTGCTCCAGCCCTGTCCCTTGCTTCGTGGTCAGCCCCGTTCCTCTGCTCGCTTCAGCCCTGTCCCTCTGCTCATGCCTTGACGAAGCCTGGAGCTCCAGATTTATCACCTGGCCTCTCTAAACTGCACTATAATGAACTATACAATTTGAGCTTATATTATTCCTGTTAGCTAATACCTCAACTGTAACCTGTTTAACCCGTTTTATTTGCTGCGATAGATCCCTTACAGCATTTCTGCTAAATTCTTTTCTACCACTATTTTACACCAGCCTGGTCAGAGGAGGATGGGCTCCCCCTCTATAGCTGGGTGTCTCCTCATGCCCTTGCCATTTGGGGGTTCAGGCCTGGTGTTTGCACCGTTGCTATTTTTTCTGTTTCTTGCCTTGCTACTCCGTAAGGCATCTTTGTGACAGTTCTCTATAAAAAGCTCTATAGAATTAAAATTGAATTGAATTGAATAAGGCATTAGACTCTCAACACAGGATTAAAATTTTGGAATTTTGAAGCTAGGATGCTCAATATTAGCTTGAGAACCCCAGACTTATACAGTATTTCATTAACCAACTGTAATGGTATATTGGTGTGCATATTTAAACACATCAGCAGCAGCATCATCTGTCCAAATGCACAGCTGTTTTAGCCAAGCCATCTCATTTCAGCTATTCATTATAAACACCGCACAGACTGATAATCACTCTGCTAAATCTCACAAAATCAGAGCACAAAAGTGAAGCAAGCACAATAGACTTCTGTTCACAGTAGCCAAGACTCCTGTACAAGTGAATGTGCTTTTGTCAACACATTATTTGTGGTGCTATAGGAACGAACTGAAACATAATAATAAACACCACAGCCGAGAATGCAACTGTCACATCTGCCAATTGCAACGTACAAGGATCTTATCAATAACAGCCAAACCCTGTTTCCGCCAGCAGGAGAAAAATAATTATGAGGGTGTCAGGAGAGGGATTGTTGATGCTCCACCTCGCTGATGAGCAAACAGGTTTTTTTGCTAGGCTCCAGACCACCATTGTGCAACAGAAGAGGTAGGCAATGAGACATCTGTTCACTAAACATTTTACACCCTTACGTACAAACATATTGCACACTCCTGTGGAGCGATGTCCCTGAGTGTAGGCACCATCCTTTGAATGCCCAGTAAATGGCACGTTAATTAGTGATTTGAATAATCCCATTTGTGGGTGGTAGGTTGGTGGTAGCTCCAAAAATGATCAAACTGTTTTATTCAGATTCAGTGTGTACAAACTTGCTAATATGAGTATGTGATTCATTTCTGACTGCAAGAACTAATGCTCCCCAGTGGGCAGAGCTGCCAGCGGAGGGCTTGGAGAGACACACTAGCTCTACCTCTCTTTGTTTGTGTCTGAACCAGCTCTCAGAAGGACAGCATTATGGAATTTTGCAGAATGGTTGAATACAATGCCCCTTCCCCCCAAAGGAATTCATAATATTATAGCGCCAAAAAATGGTTTTGTCGCTCACTAAACAGTGAGTGCTGTTTTGGTGCTCAATAAAAAGCATTAAAAGATAGCTGTCACTAATACTGCTTATCATGGGCAGGGTCGCAGGGGGTGCTGGAGCCTATCACAGTGTGCATTGGGCAAGAGGCAGGAATACACCCTGAACAGGCCGCCAATCTATCGTAGGGCACACACACCATTCACTCACACACTCATTCCTATGGGCAATTTAGCATCTCCAATTAGCCTTCCTGCATGCCTTCTGGACTGTTGGAGGAAACCGGACTACACAGAGGAAACCAACACGGGCACGGGGAAACATGTAAACTCCACACAGAAAGGCCCAGGCCAGATTTGAACCAAGTATCTTCTTGCTGTGAGGCGACAGTGCTACCCACTGCACCCCTACTAACTGTGCCAATTCCCAGTTCAGCCAAATAACGTAGTGCATTGTGTGTCTACTTCCACATTTATGAAAAATCATGATTGACTTTCAACTTCTTGGAAGCACTGACCCTTCCTAGCTTCAGCCTCATTAATAGGTTGCATCTCATCAGCCTTGTTTCAGTGTTATGATAGATAATATAAAACAAACAAACTGAGTCCTCAAAACACTGCAAAGAGTTGTTCTGTGACAAACTCAACGTAAATGTCAACGAAGCAAACAGGCGGGAAACAGATGCCCCTTTAGCCTTTGGGCGACTGATTCGCCTTGCCCTGGACCATGTCTCTATCGGAGGTGTTTGCCAACTGTCTGACAGCAGAAAAATGAGCCAGCATGGCAGCACAGCTGCAGGCCACAGCAAAGACACTGAGCTCACAACAGCTCTCAGAAAGTATGACGCAAACCTAGCAGGAGATGAACACAAACTTGTCACATTTTCCCCAAGCACTTTACTGTGAGTGAATGGCATCTGACACACTTTAACAAGCCAAAATTCTGTCCTCCTGTAGAGTCAATCAAGCGTGCTCAGGAAATAAGAAATCCGGGTGTTGGTAAATGTGTCAGCATTAGAGGTGCTCAACTCACCTAATTTAGATTTAGAATTTCAGTTTTCTGGCAGAAGGCAGCCCGGCTTGTGAAGACTACAAAGAAGATTTCTGACCTACTATATATTTTTAGGACTGAAATAATCATGGTTCACTAATCCTCACACAGAGCAGAAGCCACTAGGGAACAGTTTTAGTGTGATCTCACAAATATACAGTCTAAATAAATTTCACAGAATACAATGTGAGTTGCATCAGTGCCAAAGGTGTGTAGTGTGAATTGTAGCATAAGTAGCACAGGTAAACCTTTCCAATTGAACTAAGGCAATCTATCTTATTTATGTGAAGAGTTACAAGCAATGAAATGCGCAATTCCAAGCAGAATCTGAAATTTGTTTATATACTTGTGACACACACTGGGTGACGCCCCTGGGAGGCACAGAAGAGCTGGACACATGGAGATGATCATTTCTAGTGTCCATTGGCATTTATTAATAGAGCGAGTTTGAATAACTAAACAATGATAAGCTTCTCCTTTCCCCTCAGGGGCTCCACGTAAAAATAATAAACTAAAATAAGAAAGAGAACATAAAACACAACTGAAACTTTTCAGCCACATTATTTCACTTTCCCTCTTGCTCACAGGTCAGGGATTCTCAGACACCTACTGTAGAAAGTTGAAAGTCCAGGGATGCAATCAGTAATGCACCCCTGGTGTGTGCCTACCTAACCAGTTGGCATGGCCCTCAGATTGCTCACATTGTCTCTCTCTCTCAGACTGAGCCTTGCCACAAATAGGTATTCAAAAAAAACCATGCGGGGTGAATATCTCTGAAGAACAGTAATATGGTATAAACAGAGGAGCTAAAAAAAACTGTATCTAGGCTACATGCATATTAAAGGGAGAGCTGGATAGCCTATGGATGAAAAGCCCCTAATTCAATATGTGACAGACAGCAAAAATGTAAGACAGTCAAAGCTATTATAAACGTAACTCAGAAACCTGACTGCATGTACGAAATAAAACAAAGTGCTGCTAAAAATAAACACCAGCTTTTCAAACAGAACGTCCTGTTTTCAAATTATTTGTACAGGTCTGGTTTGTGGTCTTAATTGGAAAATATAACGTCTGGTCTGAGTAATTGATTGGAAAAAAGTACCATTATTTTGTGATAAATTTGAACCCCACAGACCGGCTAGTGAACCCCCGGTCTGTGAAAGTTTCAGTTAATGTGCATCAGTATTGTACTTTCCATCACAATGTTTTTTATTGGATGTGTGAATGACAGTGTCAGTGTTAGCAGTGTCATTCACAATGTCGTTAGTGTGAAATAGCAGTTTGCAATTCAATCTGCAGAGTACGTTTATAAGCCAATAGAAATTAGATACAGGTATAACCAAATGTAAACAATGCTATTACCAAGAGAAAACCACTTTAAAAAAAAATCAACTTTTAAAATATTTTTTTCCTCTAAGCCTGTGCACTGCTGTGGCATCTTCTGTCTCTTGTGCAGTCAGCCCCTGCTCCTTTTCACTCTGCACTCCACCAGCTGAGCCGCACAGTCATTGCAGACTGCAGGTGTCTGATTAACCAAGGTGACTGCTCTTGTGTGAGCACACAGTACCACCGCATGCCAAGCACAGTTTCTTGGAAAATTTGAACATTAACACACCCCATGTATGTACATACTGTACAATATGCAGGAGTTGGGCAGAAATTAACCTAAACTTTGTGAGGAGCCCTGCATACACAGGGTATTTCTAGGATTTTACACTCCCAATTAAGCCTTTAATCCCATGTGCGAAAACTGTTGGGTGCGTAAAGGTTGTGTATACCTGAGCTGTAAGGTACACACGACCTTCAAGGGCTATTCACTCCTTCAGTCTATTCCACAGTATCAGAATCCAGTCCTGGAGGGCTGCATTGTCTGCATATTTTAATGCATTTCAGCACCAGTGATTAGTTAATGTTGTTGATTGGCTAAATAATCTACTGTACACACCTTGTTCTAAAGGTGTTAAATGGCAGCTGATCTGAAAGGAATTTGAGTTTGACACCCCTGGTCTCTTCATTGCTAAAGAAATGTGTTGTGGGCAATACCATGGATTTCTCTGCTGCCAGTATCATTGTACTGTAATATTTAGCAGATTTTGAATACACAATATGACCCGACACAAGCTTGAAATGCACTACATGGTCAAAGGTATGTGGATACTCCTTCTAATTAGAGTTTTGGCAACTTCAGCCACACGTATTGCTAACACGTGGATTAGATCAAGCATACATCCATTCAATCTCCATAGACAAACATTGACAGTAGAATGGGTGAGCTCAGTGACTTTCAACGTTGCACTGTTATAGGACGCCACCTTTCCAAGTCAGTTAGTCAAATATCTGCCCTGCTAGAGCTGCCCTGGTCAACTGTAAGTCCTGCTATTGTGAAGTGGAAATACCTAAGAGCAACAACAGCTCAGCCACGAAGCAGTAAGACACACAAGCTCACAGAACAAGACCGCCGAGTGCTGAAGTGTGTAAAAATCATCTGTCCTCAGTTGCATCACTCAATACCAAGTTCCAGACTGCCTCTGGAAGCAACATCAGCACAAGAACTGTACTTTGGGAGCTTCATTTCCATGGCTAAGCAGCCACACACAAGCCTAAGATCACTATGCAGAATGCCAAGCATCAGCTGGAATGGTGTGAAGCACACCACCCCAACATTGGACTCTGGAACAGTGGGAACACGTTCTCTGGAATGATTAGTCACGCTTAACTATCTGGCAGTCTGACGGACGAATCTGGGTTTGGCGAATGCCAGGGAAACCCTACCTGCCTGAATGTATAGTGCCAACTGTAAAGTTTGGTGGGGGAGGAATAAAGATCTGGGGCTGTTTTTCATGGTTTGGACTGGGACCTGTAGTTCCAGTGAAGGGAAATCTTAATGCTACAGCATACAGTGGCAACAGTTTGGAGATGGCCCTTTCATGTTTCCGACTGCAATCCAGGCCTTATCGTCCAATATCAGTGCCCGCCCTCACTAATGCTCTTGTGGCTGAATGGAAGCAAATCCCCGCAGCCATGTTCCAAAATCTAGTGGAAAGCCTTCCCAGAAGACTGGAGGCTGTTATAGCAGCAAAGGGGGATCCAGCTCCATATCAATGCCCATGGTTTTAGAATGAGATGTTCAACAAGCACATACGGGTGTGATGTTTGGGTGTCCACACACTTTTGGTCATGTAATGTATTTTCTTTTTAAAGCAAGTATTTGCCTTTTAAGATTTATATATATATATATATATATATATGTATATATATATAGCTTAAGACATGGATGGTGCTTGTCGTGGGGCAGCGTGCCTGCAGCGAACAACTATTGGATGAAAGGGCTGCCTTTTTCACGGCAAACCCCTTTCCTTCATCTCTCCTAAATAGTCCACATCCACAAATTACTTTTCTTTGGAACAAATAAAAGGACAAATAGGGTTGTTTCCTCATGCAGGTGAAGCAGCAAGGAACACGGAAAGCTTTTTTTTTCCTTCTGAGCTCAGCCAATTTCCCTAAAGAATTAAGCAGAGCAAAGATACTGGAAGAATGTTAAGGCCCCTTCCGGTTTGTCTACCCGGAAAAGTGAGATGTCACCTGCCACATATAGAATGTCTCTTGCAAAGAGGACAAACAACAGACAAAATCTTTTTGCAAGGGGAGTAATGTAAGCAACATCAATGCGAGTTCAACCCAAATTAATATTATGTAGTTTTAGTAAAAAAAATAACTAAACTACCAAGACACACTACTGCAACAAATTATAAAATCTTGTTATGGCTTTTGTAGATAGTTGAAAGAATAGCATCAAATAAGAATTTGAATTAGCTTAGTATTTTGAGTAGCCAAGTGATGACCCCTTGTGCCCGACAGCGTTTCCGGGGATTTTTTAAACAGGTAGGCTAGCATTTTCAGACACATGCACAAACATTCTGTGCATGAACATGTCCATTTTGAGAATTGCTGTGAATGCTTAATTTATGGGAAAATGTTCTAGAATCTTTGACCCAAACATGAAACATACCAAGCTGAACTTAACCTTTCCTAACTGATTGACACTATGGCCAATGACACAACAACATGCAGGATCTTTAGCCACAACTGACACTGGTAGTGCTGGGATGACATGTCACTGCCTTGAGAATGACTGTTTTAGCTGCATGCACCACCCCATTTAACTTCCTCATTAACTAACACCCAGTCGTTACAGTGTATACGACTGTTTACAATTGAAAGGAGTTTCTACCTTTTAAACATCTGATAATAGGGCACTTGATCCCTATCTGACTCATATAAACTCGGCAAAACTGAATCATGCTGAATATTTTACTGCAGCATTTGGAAAGCAAGGCATGATTATGCAAACAACACTTCCAGACAATGATGTCCAAACAAAATGTCAGAACTCATCATAAATATCAGTGAACCATGCAAATGAGAGAAATGGTGCATCAGATGACACATCTTTCAGAAATAGTGACAGAGGGCATACTCACAGATGGGGAATTTGTTGTTGTTGTCTTTGCCTGGAAATAACTTCACTCCTCTGGATTTAAAATCTACGGACTTTTTCACTGGATTAAAAAAAAAAAAACAAAAACAAAAAACACATGAAACAGAATTCTGAAATTAGGTGGTGTAAATTTTAATTTCAGTATGTCCACTATATCTAAAAGCCAAAACTAAATAAATATGAACAACTGTAAGAACAATCAGGATTATCACAGTCATCACTTCCAAACTGACAATGATCATTATCATCGTCATCATCACCATCAGCGTCATTATCAAAATTAAGAAGCATAAACACCTTAGTGTCTGAGGATGCCGTGGTACTGCCAAAATTAAAGCAAATTAAATATATAAAGACTTGGTCTAAGTCCACCAGATGTAAAGTGTATTAGTCTGAACCAGTGCTGAGAAACTCATCTTGCTGCACTGTGGCTCTCCAGGGTGACAGTGGGGACACATTCAGCTCCATTTTGAGTGACGCACCGAGATGAAAAACACACAGGTCGCCATTTCTGTGCCATGGCACAGAAAGAAAAAAAACAGTCTCAGCTGTGATACAGAAGGACTGCCAAATGACTGACAACCATAATAATAGTATCAACTGTTGGAAAAAAAGAACCCCTGCTGGTGTGTGTTGTCCCATAAAAAAATGTCTATAAAAATAAACAATTGTGAAATATCAAGCTAGAAAACAGCTCAGTTCATTTCTGCTGTCATCATTTCATAAATACTTTGTTATATTATAAGACATCAAAGAGATCACTATCTGATATAAGGATACAGATAATTTATTGACACCATGCACAACCAAGTCTGGTCAATAATGTTTTTCCTGAGAAACCCTGTGTACAATCAGCATTTGTCTTTAACTCTGAATAACAAGTACAAATGTTACCATAGTATCTTCCTTCAGAAACATGATCACCAACATTAACAGAAAAGGGCCCTCAACCTAGCCTTAAAAAAGAAATTCAAGTATTTATTGGCAAGACAGTATATTGAATTAACCCACTTTGAGTCATTTAATATTTGTAGTTTGCATCAATGTGCAGGGGGCGGTGTGCTGTGCATCTGTGCGCTGTGAAAATAATGTCACGCAGGGAAGATGCTAATGAAATCAACCTGTTCATTAAGACGCCTGGCTCCACAGCAGGCAAGCCTCCAGACTTGTTTGAGATAGCTGTTGAATGGCATAAGGCTAAAACAATCAGCTGCACCTCCTCTTTGGTGCATTCATGCAGCTGCAGAGCATAGCATGATACACAAACATCATTCCTCCATTTTGTGATCATTAAGTATAAGCATCCTCTTTTTCACAGCCAATAGCATCAAGCAAACCATCAAAACATTAGGTTTTTGCCTGTCACTCTCCTTCTCTCTCTATCGCTGTCCCATCCCAGCACCTATATTTAAAGTCTTCAAGCCCTCACATTTCTTTTAGCTGCAGCCTCAGGCTATTCCTATATTTCCCCAAACTATCTTGAAGTTATCTGTCCCCCATACACTGCACTCGCCACCCACTCCCCACACCTCTGCTAAAACCATCTGGGAGTTAAATAGACTGTAATAATATATCACATATTATGCAAGAAAAGACTGCATTCAATTATTTCCCAGTTCCACTTAATATGAGAAAGTGAATTTTTTATTTAGTTCTGAAATACAAAAAAAAAAATAATAAAATTAAAAATGAAATGACTCACATTAATAAATAATAAATGACCAAAATGTTAATAAGGGATTCAGTAGGCAGAATGTTCACTGCGAACATTCATAGTATCGGACAAAATGTCAGGACGGCAAGAAAACTATGTTCACAATGATCAAAAACAGTTTCACAATAATCACAAAAATTAACTTAAACTGTTTCTAAGGGGGGTAAAAAAGGGAAAACACAGCACTTGAGCAGAAAAGTTAAGGATCAATCTGATTTAATCCAGGTCATTGCCAGGCCTAGCATTCCTATGTGAACCAAGTTTTGACTGACTAGGGCAATTTCTCTGTTCATTTGGCCTCTCTCAGATTACTGAGGACTGAAGAGTCCACCAGAGTCCGGAGCATGTTGGTCTGGACTTTGCAAGTTTTCCTAAACAGTAATATTTTGTAAACTAAATTGCCAAGGTAAGCAATATTTGCTTATTATATTCTACTGACACAAGGGAAATATGCTTCTGGACTTCCTCCTGCAGAATTTGGGTTATTTATCTGCAGAAGTCTATTGATTTTCTGAATATGTAATGGATTGTTTCTGCATGTACTCCAGAGGACAGAAACCATATTTTGCTCTCTGTTTAGTGTTTTTTGAAAAGTGTGATATGTTAAAAGTCAGGAGAATCGCATATACTGATACTAGTTTAATTATCAAAATCATTTATTTATGTATCATTTACAATTTTACCCCAACAAAGGCTTTGCCAAAAAAACATCTGCTTATGACTCCTTTTGTATACTAATGAAGCCACCTAATATTGTGTTTGTTTTGTCGAGAATTGAGAATTACCTGCCCTTATAAAGCTCTGTGATATAAAGTAATTAATATGGAGGCATAAATTGTGCAATAGCATTGTGACTTGTAACATTGTAACATGTTAAATGTTAATGGAAATAACATATGGACCCTTAAGCACTATTGCAACATATGTGAGATCACAATTAATTTCTTTATCAGCACCTGCTGGGAAATTGTGTTTAGTTCACAATTTGTAGCTCAGTATGAACTTTGGATACCAAGAAAATATTCTCACATCAAAATGTACTCAAACCTTTAGTTACAGCTGGAGGGCTCACGCTTTCAACTTATAAGAGTGGACAAACAACGTCACTATTTCATTTAAACCTTCCAGGCATTACAGCTTGCTTCACAAAAAAGAACAGAAAAGGTGAAATGGTGTCAGTGGTAAATGTGCTTCACTGTGACTTCAAAAACAACACAGCAGCGATGGGTTTGAAAGAGCTGAACAATATCAAAATTTAAAATGAAAAGTTACAGTATTTCATATGTGAGAAAACATTTTAGTATTAATGACTTGAAAATACATGAAATAGCTGGTAAATAGAAGCACATTCCCCTGGAGTGTCTGACACGACAGATCAGGGTTTGACATGGCGCCAGATACATTCTAGACAAAATGAAAAATAATGAGCTTAGATGGGCTAAAAATGGTCTGTTTTTGTCATCAGCTGTCTTATGCTTCGAATGAAAAATAAATAATGAAAGAGAGCTCACCAAAAAAATGCGTAATTTGAAATATTATTCTTTTATATTAAAATAGTTACTACTCTGATGTGATGTTTCAAATTAAAACGCTCTTCAAAGTATCTATGTCACAGTGCTCTGTGCTAACAGAAATACCTTTGGAACTTTGAAGAACAAATGCCTGCTTCTCAATAATTTCTCAATGTTTTTCTACCAGATTATGAATCACCAATTGTACCTCTCTACAGCGCCACCTGCAGCTGCACAAGGAGTACTGCAGCTGAAGTGCATGTGTCATCAGGAGAGACTAAGGCAGTGTCATCCTGTGAAACCCTGACTGTATTAAACCCACCCTTGCAGTGCCCATTTTAGAACACCTTCAGACGTTTGCCGAAGCCGTATCATCATTAGCCGAACCAGCCTCATTCAGAGTCGTCAGGCTCAGTTTGGTTAGTGTCAGCCGAAGTTCAGCCAGCCCACCCAGCCTCATTCAGGGTTTGTGTCAGTATCATAAGGACATATTCACCATTGGTATCATAGTCAGACAAACATGAGTCAGTCAGAGTTAGGATTGCTCTGGCAGGAGCTAAACAAATATTGTGAATTTATTTATTATTTTATTTAGTTTAGTTTAGTTAGTTTTTTTTCTTCATTTCATTACAGGAACATTGCACATTAATCAAAATTACTTTAAATCCAATAGTGTTAGCCAATGGAAAAATATAATTTTGGAAGAGATCTCATTTCCAGAAAGCATTAGTATTGGTTAACATAACGTGGAAAATGATATCTAGGTAACAAATGGGCAAAGGCACACCTGCTTGCATGCAAAAACTATAAAAGCTGATGCAACTTCAGCGTATGCATGCTGGATGGGATCAGGCAAACTGTTCCCCACCACCAGTCGCCTATAAACTAAAAAAGTTAGAGTTCAGTACAAGAAAATGGCATTCATCCCATCTAGGCTCATAATTTTGCCCACTGTCTATAGGGTAATCAACTTCATGCCACACCTTGTCTTGAAGGGATAATTCACCTTCTTGGGTTTCTGATGAATTGCCAGATTTACAATGGCAGGTATAGGGCCATTGGGGGTTGATGGCCTAAAATACTTCCAAAGCAGCTTGCACAGTGACGTTTCCAGAGGCTGTACATATGAACAGATTACTTTAATTGTATTTTTTTATTTCTTTATGTTTTTAAAAAATATTGCTATATAATGTATTCACAATTATAAGCAGAAAAGTAAGTTCATTTGAAATTTTGATGGATTGCCTCTTTAAATGTACAGGTAAGCAACACAACTAGGGTCTCAAATATTAAATGAATAAACATGGAAAAATGATATCCGCTGAGCCTGGAATGCTACAAAATGTAAACTCCATTGTCCAGCAAAACTGATTTCCCCTTTATACCTTTTACTGTACCTCTCAGTTATAAAAAAAAGTATAATATCTGTTTGCCACATTATCACGCCGTTAATCTTTTGATCGATATATAATAATACATGGTGATTTGAGAACTACAGCACCTAATCTTTAAAGCTTATGACAGACATTTTGATTCATTGAGGTTTGAAAATGTTACCCAATTTTTGAATGGGCCATGTGATGGAAAATATAACATTTATTCACAGTTTTTAATTGATAACATAACCACATATTACTTTACATTAAATCTGATTAAAGAAATTGTCCTTCGTATAGTTCACTGTGATTTTTTTTATGGTGAAAGTCAGCATTAAGGCAGGGAGATTAATATGCCTGATAAATTACTCCAGTGCAGGTTTGATGGGTAGAGAACTTTTTGATATAGATATGAACCATACTCATTCTTAACGAGCTTTATGACACCGTACTAGATTGACCTTTAAGATTAAACAGTAAAGATATCCAACCAATGACTTAATACACTTTCCTGCAGACAGCACCCGGGAAAGAAGAAGCAAGCAAACACTGACAACCTTTCAACGGATTTGTTTCAGTGAAAGTCTTCTACATCATTTCTACTTCATTAGCAATCTGGCAGAGAGCTCTCCTTTAATGCACAAAAATGATTCTATTGATATTTAAATGACCTTTCCCACAGTAAATGTTATTTTCATGTATTTTGCGCATGTCATATAATTTGAACACGGGTACCTTGATATTGTGCGCTGAAGCCTCTAAACCGATGATTGCTGTCAGTCACAAAGTGTAACCTTAGCCAGTTCTTGTTGCTGACAACAGGCGGAGGTATATTCATCCCAGACAACCTGCAATTGAAGAGGGAGATATATTGAAAGAGAAATACACCATGTTAAAAGTCTGCTAAATCTGCTGTGCCATAATGATTTGACATTGACTGCAATTGTTTACGGAGGAACGATGCTGAAAACCTAAAAAAGAAAGAAAAAAAGCTATGGCTCACAAAAAGCAAAGAAAAAAAAGCATTTTCTTTCAATTGTGAATCACAGGACAAATATTGATTGATTCCAGGTCTGTGGCACTGCCAGCACAGTGTGCAGGGGTGTAACTGGATAAGGTATAAAGAGCAATGTTCAGAGTTGAGATCAGGAAAATAAATTAGCTGTTATTTACAGTGCCGTGGTGTTGAAAAATAGAATAAAATAAAAGGAACAATAATAAAGAAAATTAAACACTAAACATGTAAACTTAATCAAAATAACTTTTATCAGTTAATAAGGTCATACTACTATTGACAAAATAACATCACCACTCTTTCCCCAGTTCTGCAAAAAAAGTATTCTATGGGTTATGTATACCCATCCTCATTAGTGATTATCCAATCACCACAAAATGCACAATAAACAGATACAAAGTTCTTCTCTTAGGTTTGATAACAGGACATATAGTATGCTGTATAACTACATATTTACATCCCCCATGTAAATGGACAATGCAAATTGGTATAAATGTTTGTTTGTGAATGTGAATGCTGCTAGATAAATTTTCCCATGGGGATGATATAGTATTCTATCTATCTATTTATCTATGTAACCACAGTATCTATTTTATAGGCAATTCTTATTGTCATTCGCTAATATACAAAAACTTGACAACAAAGTATAAACTTATCCTTTCTGGAGTGTAATGTTTCATCAGCTGTTTAACACTTTGAATGACCACATTCTCTTCAGATGGTAATATGAAAAAGTGGGCCAAGTTACGTGAAATAATTCAGGAAACATTGGATAGCATTGCTTTGGAATAGAGCTTGTTTAATTTATGTGAGCTAAAATAGCCACTAGTGTTTGTTTTAACTTGGCCTCATTTTGATATTAATACTTTTAAAGGCAGGCCTAGATATTGCATGTTTTAATTTATGACTTACTGTATAGACAGTGCTTTGTATGCATTAGTAACTTGGTATTTTTATACGTTGAAAATGTTTCTATTTTTACCATCTGTGTTATGAGTGACTGATAATGATAATGAAAAATAATGTATGAACCATAAAATAATTACATCTAGAGCGACATGCATACCCATATAGTACATTCAAGTCATATACATTCTATCTCAAAGAAAGACATAGGCTTTGAATAATTTTTCCTGTACGATGAATTACAAATATATGAAAGAGTTAGTCGACCTTTACACAATGTGATTAGTTAGTATGCTAATGCTACGAATGCACAGTACCTGTTGGTACCAACCAAACCCTACATTTGACTAACAATAACAGAAACTCAATAATCAAGATAGACCTAGCATGAACATACAACCAGAAAGAACTTTTACTGGACCTTGTGACTAGCTTGCTAAAATGATTTTTTTGGACCTTGTGACTAGCGTGCTAAAATGATATCTAAGCGTCCATTTCTACATTGCTAGCTAGCTTACCAAATAGCTAGCTAGCCAGCTGGGAATCCCACATTTGAAAGAGCAAGTCAGTTCTATGCTAGGCTTGCTGTCACTCACATAACTTAGTATTACAATTGTATTTGATCTTGGGGCAAAATATTCTCACAGTATGTTTTCTTGATTGTAAGCCAGCCATCTACTCCGCGGCGAAGCTATTTTTAGCACTTCAACGTAATTCCAGTGACACTCAATAACCGGAAGTCAGACAACAAAGCAGTCGCATTAGTACACACGTCTATGGAGAAGGCGCCAGAATCGGTAACGTTACAAGCTTTCAGTAATAAATTTTATAAGAAATCATGTTTATATTAAACATTACTGTTATGTGACATGCAATAGCGACAGTCAGTACACAGACCGACCATTTATGGTTGGTGTAGGATTTATAAACTTCCCTAAACCCAAGACGCAACTGGAGAAGTGGCTTGCAGCCATCCAAAAGTGCAACTGAGTGTGGAAAAGGTGAATAAAAGCACGTTCATTTGCACAAAACATTTTGTTGGAGGCAGTGGACCGATGATCACCCTGATCCCATCCCTGCAAGATATTAAATCGAACAGGCACAATCTGAAATATATAGCCTAACCACTATGGGAACGGCAAGAAGAGCTGATTTAATTTGACTGATTTATGAAAGCGTAAGATGTTTATTTGACTAATGCCCACCTGGAATAATTATGTGAAACAACACCGAAAGTCATTGATGCTGTTTAGCACTAAAACCGAAATATTGAAAGTTGTCAGTCACTCTCCCTCAATCAGCGGCAACTGGTGAGCTGAAAATTGGTGGGGCGCAAAACTTTCCTTTAAACTAATCATTGATCTCAACCTGTTTTTATTCATTTTCCTTTATTATCAAGGTTGTCAACGATCGGACTAATCAAATGGCAAGTAACCTAACACACAGTGTCTTCATACATGTAAGGGGTATTAAATCAAATTCAATTTATCTGTTAAAAATCCGTTTTAATCACTAAGTAGTCTACACTTAACAAACAAGATAAACCAGTCTGTTATTTACCGTGTTTGCTTTCAGAATAACCAGCAAAAACAAAACCTGCACTTCAAGATTGTTTACAATCTACGCATTGCAGATATTTGCCATGAATACGAGTGCGGAGAAAGAAGTGCATGTATCCGCAACTAATGTTGATTAAAAATGTGCACAATTTCGTACTGCAAATGAAAATAAATGTAGGCTATAAGGCCTAGGCTACTTGCTAAAACTGCCTATTTGGGGAGAGCTGGCTATATATGAGAGTATTGAGAAGCCTATTTTGTGGATTCATTTTATTGATACTCAAGGAAAATCAGGGGAAATTTCCACCACTGTTTAGTGATTAAAATTGATTTTTCTAAATCGCATTTATCATTTAATCTCCCTAACACAATGCAAAGAAGCAGTGTGTCACTTTCAAATTGATTAGTCAGATTGTTTGCATGCTTGTTAATCACTGACAATTAATGAAAAGTTTGAGATCAATGATTAGTTTAAAGGAAAGTTTTGCGCCCCACCAATTTTCAGCTCACCAGTCGCCGTTGCAACTAACCCGTTGATTAACTCATCTATCTTTCCATGGCACTTTAACCATCGTTTCAGGTGCACTACACTGTGAAACTCAACCTCAGAAGTAAATTGTGCCCCTGGAACCTCATCAGGTGTTAAAATCACTGGATTTATATTAGCATTTAGGTTAGAAGTTGGTAGTACAGCCATTATGACAATAGGCGCTAAGCCAAAATGTGCATTTTCGCGTCTGACTTCCGTTCTGCTAGTAGAAATATGACATCACCAGTGACGTTGCCGCCGCGGAGCGCTGTTGAGTGCCTATGTGGTGAAATGAGAACCAACATAGCAATAACATACTATGTGGACAAAGCAGGACACTAATTACAATTATGACTATATATGCAGCTACATGGCAGCTACATCTGAATAAAATGCAAGTTCAATTGGATTCAGATCAAGTGAATGACTCAACCAGTGAAGAATTTTTCCTGTTTTTGGTTTTGGAAAACTCCTTTGTTGATTGCAGTATGTTTGAGATCATAGTCTTGCTGTAGGAAGAAGAGCCATCCAATGAGTTTGGAGGCATTTGGTTTAACCTGAGCAGATAAAATCCTTCTGTACACTTCAGAATTCAGCAGTTAGATCATCAATGAAGACAAGTGATCCTGTACCTGTGGCAGCCATATATTGTCGAACCATAACACCCCCACCTCTCCCTGCTTTGAGAGGGGGTCTGCTTTGAATCTTGGTCAGTTCCTTTTAGCATCCTCACTTTGCTCTTAGCATCACTCTGATTCAAGTGAATCTTGGTGTCATCTGTCCACAAGACATTTTTCCAGAACTCTGCAGGCTCTTTTAGATGCAAGCTGTAACTTAGCCATCTTGTTTTTGCAGCCAACTAGTTGTCTGCATCTTGCAGTGTAGCCTCTGTATTTCTGTTTCTGAAGTATTATGTGGACAGTGCCCCTGACACATCCACCCCTGCCTCCCGAAGAGTGTTTCTGATCTGTTTGGGGTTTTTTCTTCATTATAGTGAGTCATCAACAATAAAGGTCTTCCCTGGCTTACCAGGCTCTTTGTGATTTCTGATCTCAACAATGCTCTCTTTCTTCATAATGATGTTCTAAACAGTTGATTTTGGTCAGTGCAAGGTTTGGCCTATGTACTATATCATGTACAGAATTAAAACATTAAAACATTATCATGCCTATTTTTTTTTAAAGTGCTGTAATCTCTACATGGTGAAATCAAAATGTATAGAAATACCCTTAAATAAAAGAGACTGTGCACTAACCACACGTGAATTGTTTGATTACACATATAAAATTGTGGAGTACACAGCCAAATAAAGAAAAAATATGTTTTTGCCCCAAACATTATGGAGCTCACTGAATATATAGACCTTGTCAGAGATACTTCAGTGACACTAACCAAGAGAAAGAGAAATAGCAGCAAGTAAATCTACCCTGCTAGATTATTGGGACATATTGCTCACAATTGTCACAAGGCCATTGACTCATGTTATTCAGCAAAGCAGTCAAGGTATGTGTCACAAAGGGTTGAGCAATTCCTTTAGTGTCTTGGCCAAATTCCAATCCTGGCACTGAATCTTTCCAGCTAATCATCATTGAGTTTTATTGATATAAAACACCACCCACACACTCCTCCTCCTCCCAGAGTCAAGAGCCAGTATATGTAACTTCACTGGCCTCGGTTGAACCTGAAGTCTCTGCAGCAGCATCTAAAGTATAAATACATGAATACATTAGAATTAAGTGTATGTTGTGTTCTCTGATCTCCACCCAAAAGATAAAGGCCTTGAAGGTAGAATGGGAAACAGTGAAGAGCCTCTTCACAAAGAAGTGTTCACAAAGACAGCTGTCTGGGATCATTTCTAAGTGAGCACGGCTTTAACTTATTTTTCCTCACAAAAACATTCTTGTACATATGGTACTGAATTGTTAATTTGCTAAAGAGACATCCTCATTATGAGAAGCAGCTCACATCATTTATTCTAACATTTATAGTACAGTGAATTTCCTGAAACCTTTACATTTAAGCACCTTGCACAAGGGCAAATAAAAAGAGCAGTACCTGAGATCTGAACTGGCAACTATTTGGCTATAATCTGAATTTATTCCGCACTACATCCAGCTACAACTGCCTAGGCACTGGTAGTTCACCTGCATTTATTTCAAAGGGGGAACTGAATTTGATACAGCATGAATGCTATCGAGTAGTAGTAGTAGTAGTAATTTATTTCAGTCCTTATTATTACAATTTTCCAAAAAGAATGCACATAGAAATAAATAAATAACAATAAGGCATTAAATTAAATTAAATTAAAAGGAAAACAAAAAATATTGACCGAAAAGGTGTAGGCTGAAGCTTTAGCTTATTATACCTACCCTTTTTACATAACATATTCTAATAGGCAACCCTTTCACTACTAGGTTTAGGCTATACAAAAACAAAACAGAACAGAAACAAAAACAAAAGTTCCAAACGTTTCATACACAATAATGATCATAACTCTGTTTTATATTTGTTTACCACATTATTTTTAAACATTTTTTAAATTTGCAAAGTGAACTACACATTCTTAATTCCTTGTCACAACTATTCCACAAATTAACCCCTTTGACAGATATACATCTAATCTTTATATTTGTCCTTACCCTTGATTTTTTAAACATACCTATTCCCCTAATTTCATACTGGCTCTCTCTAATTTCAAACAACCTCTGAATACAGTTAGGAAGCAAATTATTTTGTGCTTTGTACATTATCTGTGCAGTTTTAAGATGAACTAGATCACAAAATTTTAAAGCGTGTAAGTTAGTAAATAGTGCGTTGGTTGGTTCGTAATAATCCGTTCGATTTACAATTCTTATAGCTCTCTTCTGTAGGATGAAAATTGTATCTAACTACGTGTTGCCAACTTCACTAACAAAGCTAACAAAGTTGCAAACAAAGACTCTCATCCTCATCAGGGTTCACTGATTCATCCTCATCAGGGTTCACTGATTATAAAACACAGCATAACTTGAAATATTGAAATATTTAAAGAATTTATTTCTAACTCTATACCTCAGGAATATAACAACATAATATTACATTACATTTTATTTAGTAGTGGCTTTATCCGAAGCGACACACAAAAACTGCATACTGAAGGATGTTGGAACAACTACAGAACACAGGTCAGATAAGGTAGCTACAATTTGCATAAAATACCAGTTATCCGTAGCCATGAGCATATATCATGGTGTATGTGAGAAAATCAAGAGGCTAATATTTGAATAGGTTATGGATAACTTTTACATACAATTACATACAGGGTTCATACACTTTTTCACCAATGATTTTCAATGACTTTTCCATGACTTCTCCACAACCTTTAACTGAATTTCCATGACTAAAACAAATGACTTTATCACAGCGGGACGATTTAAAATTATTTATTGTAACACTAAGTAAACTTAGGTCTGTATCTGAAACATATGGTGCCTCTCTAAAACAAATAAACACCAGACAGACACACTTAGATACATTCTCTCATATTTTAATTTGAATAGTTTAACATTTTTGTCAATGTCTCAAACAGGGCTCGAAAAGTTTATGTTCAATTTATCGAAAGCTGAAAAGTTGAAGCGAACGATTACGGCATTTTTTTTTGAAACGTTAACGTAGTGTTTTGTGTAGCGACCTGGTTGAAACAGCTCATTTCTCCAATGCAGTTTACTGGCGGTTGATTTAATTAGCGGTATTAATGTGGCGAGAAGCGCTTTGTCGTTTGAATGCATAACACGCAATTGCTTGAAGAGTCGACACATTTTAGGCGTGACAGTTTAACTGTTACTTGTAAACCGTACTGTTATATTGTCGTTTATCAATAAAAAATCTATTGCATATATTGTTGGTGCTCCTTACATTTTGGTGGGTGCTCCTAACTTTTTGAAGTTGGGAGCACCAGTGCTACCAAGTAAAAAAGTTAATTTCGTGCAGCTTTATATTATTGAAGCTGCACTTCCCTGGCATATTGTCGGCACAGTAGGGCCTACGTTTACTAACTGGTACATTAGCAGAAGCGTGCCTGTTGGGCTTGCCTGTAAACAGACTGAGCCAGACCGAATTAACTTCTCTCACCACCAAAATACCGCGAAGGTTACGTGCCAATTTACGTTTTATTACTATACATACTATTTTTATGATTGGATTAATTAGTAATTATATTTGATGCAACTTTAGCAATATTTCCATTACTTTTCCAAAACTTTTCAAAAAATATAATTTTCCATAACTTTTCCAGGGCCTGGAAATTGCATTTTAAATTTCAATTACTTTTCCAGGTTTTTCATGACCGTACGAACCCTGTACATACCTATGGCCTGCTAATGTTACTTATTCCACACAATTCCGTGTTTACATCCCAGTTGTAACTAAATGTCAAGAATAGCAAAATACCGAACAAGGAAACACACAAAACAGCTGCGCTACGGAGTGCCATACGATGTTCTCACACATTAAGGGGTGCACTCTGTGTAAAAGATCGTTATAGCGCTGCCTAATTACTGTTACCATCTATATGGAATCATTCATGTTACTAAAAATGTGATTTTAAATATCTCTGACCATCTCACCTCTTCGCTTGACATTTTGCTTGGAAAGCTAGACTGTGTGTCCTCAATGTAGATGTGAGTGGGGTTGAGGATGGAGGAGGAGACACAGAGTCTAGAAGGGCCACAAATAAAACCTACATAGTATACCTTTAAAAATATTGACCAGAAAATATTTAAAATTATTAACACTTCTTTATGAAATGCCCTTACCAAGTGTAACTTAGATTGAACAGCTTTACCTGAAGTAATGAAGATTAAGTTAATTGTTAAGTAATATAATAGCAGTGTGCCCTCTCAGGGTTGAAACCTGCAGAGTGGTTGAACCTGAATGCCAAAACAACTACTTCATACTGCTACCCTGATTGTCAGTTGATTGACAGCTAAGGGACCTAATATCTCAAAGGATAGAGGGGGTAATCGATTTCTTACCCCAGTTGTATTGGTTGGCCTTTCAGGCTGGTTACCATTTGCTGAGATGTAAATGACGCAAGCATGGAAGGCATACAAAAAAGCCTTTAGTCACTCATCAAATCATAATACATTTCCTGCCTTCCTGCATTCTGAAAGTGCTTCAAGGTCTCAGCTATAACTCGAATGAATTGAATCGCAAGTGAATTGATGGCGACAATAAGAAGCAACGGTGGAAAGGCTTCAGAGGGCTGTGTCACAGCAACACTGCCAATTCATCAGCAGGCTATTCAACCATCTTCCACGCAATTCTAATATTGAACTTCAGCAAGCCTGAAGGAGAGGAAGGAAATCTAGTGATGAAAGAGCCCAACAAAAGGAAGTTGCCAATTCACATTTAATCCAAAATATCCCAACTTAATGTTTTCATGTTATTCAACTACCGTATGCATGTAAAATTATAAAGGTGCATTATTAAAGGAATACAGTGTGGGGTGAGTTGCTCCTACACACAGTTAAAGTGAAAACCTGAACTTAGGGCCTTTTGTTTTGGAAAAGTTTCCATTTTTGTCATTATGGCGAGTTATCTTCTCCAGCCACACTTGACAGGGCGTGCATGCTCTTTGCAACTGGTGAGTCACTTAGTTTCCTGTACATGGTGTGATGCAGGGCTGGGGATCGCCACTCACTATGTGGTGAATGGACAGGAAAAACAACGAAAACTTTTGGCTCTCGTTCATTGCCAATGAAAAGTCAACATAACCAAGCTCTTCGCCAAAGAAGTAAAAAGGCCAATCTGGCAACCAAATCAGGCATACATTCCATCATCACAATGAGATTTATAAAATGCATGGGTCAACCAAAAGAAGGATTTTCTTCTGAATGGTGGGTGCAGTGAATAGAGGCAGTGAAAATATTCAGATCTGAGGAAGATACTCTACATGTCAGAGGATGACATTCTAGCTACTATAAAAAGGAAGGACAGAAACAGAGCCTTAAATGTAATCGACATTTCACCTTAACTTTCACTCACTTGAAATTACCATAAAGCTTCAATTTACAACCCGGACTTTTAACTGCTTATGTTAAATGTTCACTATAGGTTTATAGGTTCACTAACATGCAGATATTTTAAACTGGTTTAACAATATGATAAACGACAAGGTGAACTAAAAAAATGTTTTTTTTAAAGTACATTGTTAGCCTATAGGCAACATATTTATCGACATATACCAGTAATATCACTGTGAAGTAGCAATGAACTTCTGCATCTTCATTTCAGTTGTTTGAGCTGTGGAAAATTTATACTTTTTCTTTTCCCCCCTTCGATTCGTACACTCGCTTGGGGTCCATTCCAACATCCCTAGCTGCTGCTCCACTCTTGTTTTCCAAATAAGATGTTATGTGATAGCATCTTGTTTAAATTTATTAGCAAATTGTCTCTGGTGCCAAATGGTAACATCTCTCAGCTTGCTGGCTACAACATTTTAACTGCACTGCAATGAGATATTGACAGACTGCTTCCTGGATTATTCCCTGGCTATTATTGGGGACCAGCATTTATTTGCATTTTTATGTTTTTGTTCCAGGCTGTTAAGGGACCAGGTTTGTTACAGACGCAGTGTCTAATGGAAGGTCCACAGTAGATTGTTAATGGTTCTCTTCACAAACATGGTTTTGTGAGTTTAGAAATCACAAAAATGAACTTAATACACCTTTAACACTTGCCTTTGTTTGCAAAACAAAATTGAGGACAATTACTGCTTGAAACTCAGCCAAAGATGCATTTTAATAAGCTTTGCACAGAGAATATGCAGAGTCAGTTCGGTCAGGAAACTCTTGCTGCAGTTGACCATTGGTTGGCCTCAGCAACTTCATTTTCTCATACTCAGTCAATCACATACACACATCACTGCATGGTCTCATACTCGGCCAATCACAGGCACATATCATTCATGTTCTCATACTCAACCAATCACACGCACACATTACTAATGCAGCAGCTTTTTTCTACTGACAGACCTCTCCAGTGTTGCTCATTGCTAGTGCTACTCTTTGCATGCTTTGCTTGCTACTGTTCACCAAATTGCTCTCACCTTCCATCACCCCGGCCTCCACCTGCTGTTTAGATCTGCTTTTATGTTATTTTTTTCCTTCATATTTCTCCCATTAAGTAAGAGAGATGTATTGTGCTCCCTGTTTCATAGGTTAGTGCATGTTGGTGCATGCATGGAAGTACCTAAAGTACCAAACCAAAATAATTACATTGCATATTCATTGATATATTTAATATGTGAGTTACCTGACTGAAAATATATTATGAGGGGTAAGACTGCCAAGAGAAAAGAACAGCACTTGTATCCCCTAATAGGCATTGCTCTTTATGAGGTTAGACAATAATGAGGCTAGACAACATGTGGGAATATATAAAAGCAATGCGATCAAATAGAAGTACATTTCCACTACAACTTTTCAGAATGATTTTAATGAATACATAAATGAGCAGGAAGTTACATGATGAATGAGATATCTTGGGTCAGATAAGGCACAGAAAAACTATAAAGATCATGGGGTCTAAAGTAAGAGAAATGACTTGTCAAAACATTGTAGATGTAGGCTTATGTTCCATTTGATGAAAGCATTGGTCTTGCTCTTAGTAAACACATTTATTTTACCTGATAGCACACAATGTGCAATTAAGCTTGAGGCAGCCTTAGCTAGTACCTTTGGAATGTGTAATCATCACCAATTGATACCACAACATAAAATCCAGCTCTGGAAAAAATAAGAGGTCACCATAATTCTTTGAAGAATCAGGGTTACTCCACCAAATATTCATTTCTGAACTCTTCCAAAGTGAGGACATTCTTATTTGTATTATTTATTTATAGGTATAGATTTTTAGTTTGCATTATTCAATGTATAACTATACTATCTGTTTTTAGTATTTTGGCCAGTTTTTTTTATTTTGGCCAGTTTTTTTTATTTTGGCCAGTTTTTTGCAAATAAATGTATTTGTTATTAAAAAAAAACAAATGTGGTCAATAATTCATGAAAGAATATCAAAATATTTTACACAGTCACATTCCCATTGACTGTGAAACTGAAAATGTAATGTTTCAATGTTTTTTTCTTTCAAAAGCTGTATATTGTTTTTAGGCCTGAGAAAGGGCTGAACCCCTCATTTTACCAAAGGTATCCACTGTCCTGGCAGGCAGGTGAAGCCCAAAGATAGTAGTCTCTATAAATGCAGTAGTTCCAGCTATAATCACCTACAGCCTGTCAATAGCAATACAATCCCATCAGGCCAAAAAAGCAATGAGCAGTGTCATACTGTGCATTACAGCCTATTTTAAAGTCAGCATTTTTAACAAGCACAAAAATGGGTTCAGAAGAGGCTGTAGTCAAGCGTCTTTGTGTGTATTGATAAGAAAACTACATGAGCTCGGTACCATATTTCAGTGTGATAGATCCTTTCCAGATCAGGGAAACAGCAGACTTAGTCTAAGTCACTGTCAGCCAGGGAAGTCGTATAACATTTTATTCAAGACCAATTTGTCTAACTGAAGACCTCATTAGACCTGGGGATGGCATTTGGCAGAATCCAGAGACGTTCAAGTACAATATTTGATGCAAATTATCAGTATTTTAGAATGAATTGTCATGCAATTCACATCTCATAGTTTCAACCTTTGTTTTCTAAGGTAAAAAAATAAAATAAATGCATGTAATGGGCATATCAGTTGATTGCCCATCCTACTCACTTAGTATCATTATGAGTATCGGCTTTGGAAAACTCATATTGAGGAACCTCTAATTGGTAGTTTGTAGACGTACCTATAGCCACAGAAACAAGAGATTTTTTTTTTCATATTTTTACAGAAGACTTTTTAAATCAGACAGGAATGCCAATATTTGTCCATATTTAAAAAGATGTGTTAAAAAAGTGCTTCATCAAAAAAAAAAACCTAAATTTCCCATGTGGATTCCTTGCCAGCTGTTACGGAATGTGCAATCAGCTCTGATGTACTTTAGTGTTGTGCTGCTGACCTAACAGCAACTATCATGGCTGAAGTTGGAGAATTGAAAAGGTGGGCACAAACCAAGGACAGGAGAGAAGTTGAAGGTTATGCTTGAAAAATGTCACAAAAAAAGCAGACAAAGCAGAAACCAAGATCCAAGGTCCCAGGGCACAAGACAGGAAGTTCTGAGGAATCACAAATATAGCATCACAAGACTAGAAAATATTTATTAAACTTCGATTTAAAGGTCTGTTTTACATGTATTATTTATCTGGGTGCAATACAGGAGAAAGTAATAGTCTGACTTTTGGCAAAATCACTTTTTGGCTATCTTATGCAAAGTTAGATGATAATCTTCATACTGATTGCATCCCTGTGCGTCAAACACAAAATTATATTAGACAATATTTATGGGCTGAATGCTAACTGCAACCTCTATGAATGGCTGCAGTTGGAAGCAACACTAGCTTAGTTAGCCAAAAAGGGAATTTCACAAAAAGTCAAAACTATTCCTTTCATTGAAAATACATTTATAAGGAAAAAGAACAGTGCAGAGCATCCTTCTAATACTGACGGAACTGTAAACGACATAAACACAAATGAATGCTGTCAAAAAAAGCAATGTTTGGGTTAGATAATCAAGGACAGAAATGAAAGTCTGTCAGTCAAGCAGGTGTTTCCAAAAGAATGGTGTAAACAACTGAATGATGTGCTTCTCAAAATTAGTGTCACTCGTGGTAGAATGCTCAGTCCATAAACTGGCACAGATAAAAGCTTCAAAGCCTTCATGAAGAAGTCTGGCAGGCTATTTCTCCTCACCATGCCAGCTATGCAATCAGCAATTATGTGATTTTTAATAGTAAAGATTATGCATAAAGGTATATGCAACGATGTTCACATTGCAGTGAGTGCATCTCTAATGGTCTATACAGCGTGTATTTAAGCCCCTTATGGATCTCATTAATGGCACCTGTAAGCCTCCAATCAACAAATGACAAAGAACATATTGCTAATTTGTTCTAGTCAGGAAAAATAAAAATCTGTAAGTAGTTATTCCGTAGCTTTGCAAAAATCAGTCAGGAATGGAGAAAAAAAAAAACAACAAAGCAGGAATGAAAATGGTAGAAAGTTACAGGAATATACATGGAGTGAAATCTTATTTGCACAATTGCACATATTTTCAGCACAATTATTTAAAAAAAAACAAACAAAAAAAAACGCACACTTGGCTAAATTTGCTCAACCACTGAAGTGGACAAATAGCCTGTGACATAAAGGCACAGTATTCTTGATGCCTGTCCTTCTCAGGGGTCAGTGCTGACCACATGACTCATCACTACTGAACCATCTGGGGGACCCATCAACATTAAAATGTGATTTTGTCAAAATGAATAAGCTGGTGGCACAGATGAGCTCAGGAACTTGATGTACTCTCTTTTAATATGCAACTTTTTAATATTCAGTTTTTGTTTTGACTGCATTTGGATGACTCTCAAAAATACCTGAATCAAAAAACACTGAATTAAAATTAATCTGCAAATTATTTTTAGGGCGTGAGTCAAGGTTGGACAGACGGAGCATGCTGACGCTTCATGAATGGCCCTGTGCCTATGCTTTCTGCACATAACTTGAGTGAACGTTTTTTTTTTTCTCTAGTTCCAGAACGTCTTGTCAAGCAATCAAAGAAATAATGTAATACATTTTACAGAAGCTCTTATCCAGAGCAATCTACGCAGATCACATTCTTTACATACATTCTATTTGTAAAGCTGGGTATTTTCCTGAAACGATGCAGGATAATATAACTTTATATTTAACCTATAACCTTAGATTTACAATCCTATTTCCCTTACCATTACACTACACTGCATGCCCAATTCTTGCAAAGAAATATAAATAAATAAACAAATAACAGGAAGCTAGAAGTAACACCATGTGAATGGTGTGAGATTATCGATCATGATGAATCTGTACCTTAGGATGGCAGGTGTATTCCATCCACCAAGTTGATGGCTGGTGGGTAATATTTAACATACATATGTGCCACAGCAAAGCAAGCCCATCGCTGTAGTCTGGCATTGGCTATTCCCGCACTGACTTACTATTGGGGCTCTCACATGATAATGGAAAACAATGTGCCAATGTTTTTTCAATGGAAGGGTCAATTGTGCTTACCTGCATGGCGGTGGTGGGCTGCATGCACTATTTCTGCACTCAAAGCTCAAATAATATGACCTTTAACCTCATCCAGCCGCTGTTCCCTGGGCAAAAACCAATACATTTATAATGTGCAATTTGCTGCATTGTTCCTTGAAAAACAGAGGAGAAACTGATATTACGTGTCACTGAACTCCTGGAGCTCTACAAAAGGAGTCTCAAGGAATACAGACACAATGTAAAGAAATAATTTTTAAATTATCTAATGTCAGTGGTTTAATGGAGCAGGCTTGTTGTGACTTTAGCAGTAAATTGTACTGAATTAACAATCATTGATTTGTGCTAACTAGCATCTAGTCAGGTTCTATTAGTAAGCTGGCTAGTTGTACTGTAGGTAGTGAGAACAGGCAAATACTAAACTATATTCAACTGTGGGAAACAAATCCTGTTATAGTCCTCAAACATACCTAGTTAACAAAAAAAACAACAACATGTATTTCTTATTTAATGAAACCTTTTGATAAATAATTACAGCGAATTTATTACAAATTGTAGTAGATTGTTAAATTTAACTATGGACTATGAGTTAATATGATGGTTATGCTTGTGTGATTTGTTTTGCCATTTCTGCAACAGTCAGGTGAACTGAATTGACCCACGGTTATTAATATTCCCACAAAAGTTCCTCTTCCTTACTGCTGATGTCACTCTGTTATTTATTTATTTATTTGTTTGTTCATTCATTTCCATTTTCTTGTTCTCACATATAAACAACATTGCTCTACCCTGGATGGCAAGTGAAGAGCCTTTCCATTATAATGTGAAAGCTGCTTAACTCCACATTGGGCTTTTCCAGATGGCCTCCAATTCGAGCACTAATTAAGTCCAGCCCCTCAGCCCCCCCTCAGGTGTTGTGAACAAAAATATTGCCGGGTAATAAAGCTGCTGGCAATACAAAGGCATTAATACTGTTAGCTCTTAAAAGGGTTAATGTTTATAAGCTTATTTTTATTATATGCCACATTTTGGAAAAGACAGCATGTTGATAAATGTACCTGCCCCGGAAAGCAATTAAACTTGAACCCGTAGCACAGAGTATCTTTTAAATTGTGTGCATTTGTTTACTTTCCAAAACAGTAGTCATTATAGCTTCACAGCCCATTAGCTAACTTATATGCTAAGGACCTGTCATTTATTCAAAACTCTAACGCCTCAATAGAGCCACATTAAAATGGCAACATTTACATATTTTTATTGAGCTCAGCTTATTCCATGCAGTATCTACATACAATAGCAATAATACTTATCAAATTCAAATGCAGTGACTCAATTAGACAATCACACACCGTGTAATTTCCCAATAATGGAAGTTGAAATGAGAAACGGGTTCATGCGTTTCTCTTATGGGGAAAAATAGCCAGCATGAAAACACTAACGTGCTCAAAACAATCGCCCTATGACTTGATGGGATGACAGAACACTTCTCAATAATATGCATACTATTCAATTCAAATTACATTGATACATTCTAGCAGAAATATTTTGGTGGAAATGCTTATATTAGTAAATAATATAGTATCAAAGAAATCAACCGCATCAACATTCTGTTTTTTTTCTTTCTTTTTTAATGTGCAGAGTGACATTCCCATTCTTCTCTATTTATGAAATTAATGATGAAGCATACCATGTTAATGATGTGGATGTCTTACTAATTCATCTTATAATGCATTTTTCAATTACAAAAACTAACCACGGTTTAGCTATTACAATATTACACTAGTTAATTTTTTTACAGAAACAAAGTTATTGTAATGTTATTCATTTAAAAAGCAACCGTAAGTGTGGGGTTGTGAAATTGGTATATTAACCTAAATGATTTTTAATGTTGGTCATACCATTGTTTGTACACTGCTATACACAATGGTTAAATGGTACATTTTTACTCATAGTCCATATTATTTTAACAATGTGTATTTGACTGCTTAGATTCTCTTCTTTCTACATAATTCCTGAATTCCTATACCACAATATCAGTTACTGTATATGTGCGTTTATAGCCTTATTTCTGGGTTCTCTGTTTCTCTGGGTTCATAGGATGCCAAAGATAAAGACTAACCGATACAAAAATGATTTCCTTCCTTCAGCCATCAGTTTATTAATCAAATTGTAAAGACCCTGGTAGGCACTTAGCTATGTATATGAGGTATGGGCGTGTGTTTTTCTGTGTCTTTTATATTGTCAGTTGATTCTTTTATGTTTTTGTATTGTATTTGATCTTAATGCTGCACATCAATCACCCTCTGGGATTATAATAAAGTCTGAGTCTGAGTCTGAGTCATTCTCATTGAATTTATAACCTAGAATATTTCCAACCACCCTTAATACTTTGTAGATCATATGTGGGAAAATGTGCATTTCCCCATGGGGTATCAGCATATTCAATTATGTTCAATACAATGTCTGTTCAAGGTCAGCCTGTCAACAGAACCTAGAGCTGCCAGAAAACTGTTGGATGAAGCATAAACTAGTGCAAACTGCAGAACATATTTTATAGGTAATTGTCTTGCTTGATGAATTAAACATGGGGGAAAGGATGCATTAATTCCAAGATCTAGCTCCAAATGAATTTTGTTTAAAAAGACAAAATACCTTAATAAATTATAAATACCTCATTACCTTAAAGCCATCAGAAAGGTACCATGAAAGAGAGTGTTGTCCCTTGGTTGTCATCTACATTTTTTAGGTGTTTATATGATTATGAAAAATGAAAATCTATTAACAGACAAATATATTAACAAAAATGAAAATCTATTTTTTGTGAAAAACACAGTCAACCAGGCTGAATCTGATATAGCATCTCAGAACATTTAGTACTGTAAAAGCTTTTAATAGTGATATTAAGCAACTGTACTACATTTACTGATCATTTAATTGTTATTAAATCATGCTGACAAATGTTGTGCAAAAGTCACCCATGATAACTATTAATAAGTGATATAAATATGCCAGCCGTACTGCAGTACTAACTGTTTTTATTGACAGAACTCCAATGTGTTGTTGTTTGACCTACGCTGACGTAAACGCCTGCAATCCTCCAAAACTGGCCAATGTGAGAGGGAAACCACCTGGAGGTCACATGTTCCTAATGAGGGGATATATGCAAAAAGTTTTAAAGTTCTGAAAATATTTTTTTATTTATTTCTCATATCTGAAACTCTGTAGCGCCACCATGTGTTTTGTCTGGACCAGTGCTTTAGGAATAGAGTTAAGCTTCATTGCTTCATCTTCATGCATTGACACTGCCTTCAGGAAGCTCAGCACCATGGAGATATAGGAAGGGCTACTTGTGTGCCCAATGGCAGCTGGGCTGAGTAGCAGTAGTTCAGGGTTAACACACCACCCTGAAGGCAAGTCCAGAGTCGGTGGTAGCTGGGAATAGGTAGGGAAATGCAGAGGTAGCTGTGAGACATGGGTGAGTGACCATTTTTGCAGACAATTTTTGCAGCCTTGATTGGATTATCCCAGTTTCCTCCCTTCTAGAGGTTTTGATACAGCTCCTGGCAAAAGCAGCTCAGCAATAGTATTTTCTTCACATTCTGCATTTCTTTCATAATTGGAAGGGGCACAATGACACTGGGGGAATTAGAAGAGGCAGTGAGAGGCAGGAGCCACAGAAAAAGACAAGCGGTTATGTGTGTGAGAGGGGATTTTAAGTGTCTTCAAACGGTTCACACAAAATTCAGGTCATCTGGTGAAGTCAGTGTATGTAAGGGGGGGGTCATTAAATTTCTGAAAATATGTGATAATGAATATGATCTGCAAAATGGATTCCCAACTCACAATATTGTAGGAGGCTCAGAGCCCTCGACTTCCAGGTAGTCATACTTGTCCTCTGTCTGAAAGTCGGTGAAGATGATGGAGATGGTGTCACCTGGGTCAGCAAGGATGGTCCATGTGCAGTCTGCACTGTTGTGATATTCACCCGGGAAATTTGGGCTGGAAATGATTCCGCTTGTACCTCTCAGTGTCCCACCACAAGTGTCTTCAGCTGTCAAATCAAACACAGACAGACCAATTTTTAAACTCACAGTAGAGAAGATGACACTATTTTAATGTGTAGCAAATTACCTTATTGAGGGTGTCTGACATTGTTTGCATTTTGTTTATTTGCTCAAGAAAACACTGACTGAAGGGATTTAGTACTGTACAATATGAACTGCTGACTCCATGTCAGGCTGCCTAACTAATGGCTCTGTGCTTTTTAAAAGAAACAAACATCTGCATTTATTTCCAGGGCTAGGTTAAGAAAATATGATGTTTTTGTTCATGTTTCCATATGTACATCCACACACAGGGATATTTTAAATTCAGTATTTCATAGGAAATGTATCATATTGTCCATATGGAGGAGGAGGAAGATGAAGAGGAAGAGGAAGAAGAAGAGGAAGAATAGGAAGAAGAGGAAGAGGAAGAAGAAGAAGAAGAAATCTGTAGTCTTTTAAGAATTCTGGAATTATACCTTTGATCTCTGTATTCTGTGTAAATGGACTCCACCAACAGAAGGTTTTTCTGAATAAAAATTCACCAGCTGTATATCCCAGCAGAGTAAATCTCTTCCCCATGTTTTCACCAAGCTAAATTTAATTTTAACAACCTTGGATTTATATTCTCAAGCTCCACTCTCAGATGTGGATGCAAATACAGTAGGCCTGCTACATTTATACAGATAAAGAAATCCAGACAGGTCTGTGTACACAGTTTTTCTTGTATTCATATGCTATTTATGTATTTACCATACTTTCTATAAATACAGTACAGTGGATAGGCATCACCAATGCAGTAGTGATGTACACGCATACAGTACACATATTAATGAACCTATTCACATTCCCACATGCATACCTGCATAGCCACACATACACAAACACACGCGCACGTGTACACACGCACACAGACACACACACACACACACGTGTACACACACATAGACACACATACACACACGCATGCAGGCACACAAACACACGCAATAAATTTACAATTTAGTTCACATTCCTAATCCCATTTTGGATTCCCTGTTAACTATTTACATCAACTACTGGAAAAAAGCAAGATTGTTGTAGCATTAAAAGTTTATTGCCTCTTATTTAAAATGTGTCTTTTATATTCTTGGAATCACATACCCCATCATTATTCATTCTAAACAGCAAATAATATAACCATTTGAGTTATATATTCATGTTTATTTATCTTTCTCAACAAGAAAATTAAAAAGATATCAGCTGATTCATTTTCCCGTAAAATAAAAATGGGTTAGATGAAGAGACAATCTTTTAAATAGTTATTTTTGTTTTGTTTTACTGACTGAAGGAATATACAGTCTGATCCAGTATTGGAACATAAAGATGATCCAAAAAGGCTGTATACAATAACCGACACAGCTCATTAGCAATAATAAACACTTTTTGGTTACCTTTATCAAGGGTGCAAACAAGTCTAGTGTTGAATTGTGTTATGAAACTTTCCCCTCCGTGTGTAATTTCAGCATAATTTCCAAACGCTTGAAAGCTCTATTTTCTAAGTCTAAAATGCATGTTTCATTTAAGACAGTTAAGTTCAAAAAGAAAAATCGGACACTCATTGAGGAGTCACAAAGGTGCCCATAGAAGACTCCACATCTGACTCTGCCTCTAACAACACCCCTGACTCACACAGATCTTCCAGTGATCCTGTGCCCAGAAGCCAATATCCCATGTTTCTCACACCTCTTTAGATGGACGTGCCAAGTTCAGAAGCACCGGGATGTGTGCGCACTGTGGGCAGAGAGCCTGTCGAAGCTGTAGGGCCAGGTGCACAGAGCCCGTGGGGTGAAGGCCACTGCCACACTGACCCCCCGTCAACCACCGGATTCCCCATCAACCACTCAATAATGGCATCAGATGATAAACACGGCAAGGGGGAAATTGTGTATCACTGTGACACACACGAAAGAAAGATACTAAGGATAATAATGAAATATTTTGAAAACATAATGTGACTGAAGGAATAAAGTAGACTGGTGCTCAGTAAGGGCTGAACCAATCTCAGAAAGTAGCTCAGTTTGGGAAGAACATACACACTTGATGCATATGTGCTCTGAAATGCTCAAATATTATATTTATGTTTCTGTCACAAGCCAGTCCTTCATGTGTTTTAATGTTATTTTTTGTTATTGAAGCTGAAATTTACATAATATCAAGAAACAATAGATGCTGATAATAAATGCATGCACAAATTAATATCTATCAACCAAACGGAGAGACCGCATAACAGTGAAGTGACTTGTTTAGATGCCAGGTTCCTGGGGTCACACGCTGACTGTGTTCAGAGAACCGCCAAGAGTCCTGATCTCTCCCACACTCTGGCCTTCCCAATCTGTACTTGTCTGGACACGACTGTGTGGGCGTCTGTGTAAGTGCCCATTTCTTTTTTTTCCATTTTCTTTTTTTGGAAAATGCATGCAGCCTACAAAAATTACTTCAAAAACTGATCTCTGATAAATGAGTCTAATCTAAGAAATGCTGTCACGAATTTGACAAAAATGACAAATGTTATCTACATGAAAAAATGCTTAGAGGTTGTTGCCATAACAGATGTCTTATCTGTCATTTAATGAGTGCTAGGAAATAGAAGCATTCTTCTCCTCACAAATGAATGTTGACTTTTTCAGAACCAGATCATTGCTCTGACTGCAGTAAGAAGTAAAATCATTTATCACCATGGCTACGGACACCCGAGTGTTCAATGGACTTTACTTGGACTGATCCTGGCTTGGACTCCAAATTGCCTCCAGCTCACACTAACCACACCATGCAAATGTCTCTGCGCTCAGGTTATTCGTTATATCATTATAACCCCATTCAGAGGGGGTTTTAATGTATCTACTATGTTTGAATTAATTCAGCTATTTCAATCATAGAGCAGCATGAGTGTAAACATATGCATATGAAAGAGAATTTTATCCTCAAGTGAAGAAATCTAACATGCAAATGGTATTGCAGCAGCAAACCTTTGTATCAACATGAAAGTGTACAGTAGCTTAATTAGCTTTCTTAAACATCATTCCTACTGATTTTAAAGCAGTCAACCTATGTCACCTGTTCTGTAGTATCAATGTATTTTTTTTTTCCAATTCACTCATGCTATATCTGGTATAATGCTCATACTGTATGATGAATGATGTGATGAATTCCTTGGCATTACTGTGCATCTGAACCATTAAATGTGGTCGGCAAAATGGAACCATATATCCATTTACAGAAAAATCTAAGCATATTTTCTTTTCTACAGTATGCAGTATGCTATATAGTATGCAGATGGGAAAGGAAATATAGTCATAGTGGTACTTTAAAGTTCATTAATATATGCTTTTAATTGAAGATTAAGATTCTATATGAACTGACATTAGAGGCGTTTTAATATATACAGGCTGTGATTCAGTGCTTAAGAATTCATGCTGACACAAGCTGATATTCTTGGGCTGTAATTTTCCTGCAAAATAGCAGAGGGATGGACAATGCAGGGGATTCATTTTTATAGAAACAGGGCCTCACCTTTTCATGATTTTATGCATCACATTTCATGCAACATATGTTCGATTACAGGTTGAAATATATATTGTTTGACATTCTTTGCATTTTTGAACATTATTATTATTATTATTATTATTATTACCTGCACATTCCTGAAGTGAAAATGTATCATGCATGTGATATATATCAGGTAATCACATAATGACATGCCATAAGTGATTGATTGATTTTTTTATTTTTTTTTGTTGTCTTTCATTCCCAAAGGTTTTAACCCTGCAGGCTGCAGATGGAATCTTAGATTGACTGAAAGCACAGAAATACAATTGTGTGGATGTCCCTGAGGTGAGCACTGGTGAAGGAACCAAACCAATATGTGCCATATGAGAGAGAGTGAGAGAGTGAGAGAGAGAGAGAGAGTTGTCATGTTGAGTGTCCCTTGGGGCTAAGGGATAGAGACAGTGAGGATGACAACCATGCTCTGATATCTGGAGACTGCAGGGGCTGTCAAGTGCTTTCGGGCCATGCAATAGCTCTCCAAACACCACTGTATCGCTCTGACATGAGCTCAGAAGACAACACACAACGTTGCACCCCTGTGATATAAACAAAGTGCTGGTGCAGATTAGCTGTACTGTTGGGCCAACAGTAGTCACATGCATGAATGAAAGATCAAATGACAGTCCTCTCAAATTAAAAGATATTTAACAGACATGTACAGACAATCTCTATCGCTATTGCCAAGACTGGCTAAATCGATTTCCTCTACAGTTAGGTATGTCACAGGGTCACCCTTTCATCCTTTCAGCTGTTTTCTGCTTCTCTGAACATCACCCCTTTTCATTCATCTTTCCCTTTCTTTTGTCCACAATGTCCAAAAGGGGTTCAAACATCCCTGCACAGCCAAAAACAACCTTGGCCCTGAACTCCCAAGTTCAGGCTCAAGTTCAAAGCATGTTGTTGATTTTCATCAACAAAACCTTATCCTTAAAAATGCTATACTGCACAAAAATATATTCAGATATGTGGGCTTATTAGCTTCATATAAATGCTCATGAGAAATAACTGAATTGTAAGATTGAGTTCAACAGTTGAGCACATGATACAATGATCAGTTGTATGAAGATTAACAATACATATTTCACTAGAGAGTACAGGCAATGGGCCTCATTCACTAAACATGTGTAAGATCAGATTTTATTAACGCCAAGTGCGTTTACGAACATTTCCACGAACATAATTTTTTTTCTTATTCTTTGGTACATTCAAAATTTAGGCGTGTTTATCTTGACATTGTTACTTGAGAGATGGTGACTGAAGATGGTTGGCTATTTGGCACAAAATTAAACAACATGAAATATTAAAACTGTGTTCTGAAGGTTTTCACTAATGAGACCTGTTAACATTTAAAGGTGACAGTGCCTATCCATTGCATCCATGGATCCTGTCCAAGACCCGCCTTCACCAGAGATGGAGCGGTACATCAATGTTGCTCTCCTGCCATGCAAGAAGCATCTTAAATACCGACAGTGGATTTAAATGAACTTGCTAGTAAATACCCCGCTAAATTTAAGACATGCAGCAACACAGAATTTTGTGGCAGTGACAGTAATTTGCAGCATGCTTAGTAAATATGGCCCCAACATAAAAACATAAACATAAAAAATTTAAATAAACCGGTATAGGTTACTATGTTACACACTTCAACATAGAGAGCATCTAAGATAGGCAGAGACCTATGCTTATCTAGTTTTGGCTGAAATGATTTGAGTCATAGTGTCTTTGGATACGCCTATGTCTCTCTGCAGCTCTCTGATGCACATACATTGCATCAATGCAGTAACCCCAAATATGAAATGCTGGTTATACACAATGATCATTTCCTTTTGAGTTGTATTTACATGTCATTTGTCACAATCTCTTCCCACTTTGGGTTCAGTGGTGACACCATAGCACACATAGTGGCTTCACATTTCCCTGTGGTCACTGCATCTGTCCCAGGTGCCCCCCCCCCCCCCACCCACCAAAAAAGATACATTGTTGGATTTGGGAGGGGAGGGGTCCAGGGCTATTCATGCAGACGTTGCTAGCCCTACAGGGAATTCCCTCACCATTCAAGGCGGTGATAGCACATGTAACAGGGAAATGCCTTGTTAGTATTTCAATGGCTGCCTGGAATTATCTGGACTCAGCACAAGTAGGCTCATTTTACAGACCTTCCCATTTCTTATGGTTATTGTATACAGCATATCCCCGTCTCGATATCTATACCCATGCATCGTTACGCATATCTTTCATATCTTTCCACAAGTGCATCAGTGAAACATAATTGAAGCTGTAAATGTGCTTTGTGTATTGCGTTCCTAATATAGTCCTGTGAATTCAAAAACTGCTACACATTTTAACAAAAAATAATAAAAGACAGATATTAAATCAATACTTAAGGTTTATAGCTAAGATGAACCTATAAAAATCATCCCAGTTTAGCTCCCTACCTTCATGACATCATTTATCGAAGGAGGCTTTTTTCAGTTGCCATAAAGGAGTCTGCATTTCCCAGACAAGTTTTTCAGACATAACCGAATATGCCAGTCTGATGTGGTCTTGATGTAATGATATTAAAAGGAAAGAAAGCAGCCAATCTGAATGGCCATAATGAAAATACACTGCCACCGCTCTCACAGGTACATTTTTTCCCCTTAAACCAAACTTTTACAACTACACTGCAGGCGCACTACAGTCTCCAGTCACAAACATACCACAATTGAGTGTAAAACACCTTAATTTGCTAGTACCATGGGTTACCACTATAGTTTGACAGTTGGGCCAGGAATGTGAGAGCAGAGTTCAGTGGACACTGATTTCACTGATATAGAAGTTTGCTGTCAAAAGTAAATGTGCACATGGTATCAGTATTATAGCTAATAAAAATGTATTTCATATGTTCAGCTCTAAATGCAGAGAATGGTACATTTAGAATTTATGTAATTTGGTTTTTGTTTACAAACTCATTGGAGCAATACACTTTGATATTGTCAGCTCTTTGGCTAACTGTTTGCCATATCCAGGGGTTTGGCTGTACTTATGGTAAAGAACCCATCCCATGCAGCTAAAGGGTATACAAATAAAACTGGATCAGTTGATGACAGCCATTTGTAAAACTGCTGAAGGCACATTCTTTCTCATTCTCAGTATCATCATCAGTCTTTATGTATCCTGCATACTTGCTTGCAGGGAACATTTCTCTTACTTTGAGTACCGCACATAATGGGATCATTTGGAGAATAGTCTATCCTAAATGCCAATGCACACACAAGCAAACTGCCTTTAAGCAGCACAGCAAAATGACTTAAGGAATAAAAGCTGAGGTTACCATGGGTAACAATCTATATTTAATTTAGAAAAAGGAAGAAAGTCGCACACTCTATGCTCATATTGAACACTATTTCTTTGGAGAAGAAACATTTGAACTATAATCTCTTTCACAAGGGTGATGTTTGCAACTACTTTAATCTCTCACTGAATTTGTGAAAACTCAATGAAAAATACAATTAACAATGGTGCAAATATTTATTGGAGACCTGTGCCTGTGTTAAAGATCGGCATCCTGCCTGCCATGTACGGACACAAGAGCCATCCACACCATGCCCATGCCGAGAAAGACATGTGCAAAGTTCAGTTCTGCTTTGCTTGGAGATCCAATACATAGCCTAGCTACCCCAGTCCCTGTTAAAAAACATTTAGCATGTTTTGGAAATCCAAGTTAACTGGCCTATTTTTAAAGTTTAAAAAATTTCCAATCTCATCCAAATTTTTGTCCAATTCGCAAACTATGACAAGCGTGCTCACATATGCCCCCTGCTGCCGATTCAGAGAGTGATGACAACTTCTCCTCCGAAACATGCAGTGCCAGATGCTTCTTTTCACACTACAGCCACAAGCTGCGCACATGCAGAGCCGGGGCGGAGGAGACCCAATCATATGCATGTTCAGAGAGCAAGCCACGGGCGACCAGACGGTCAACAGGGGTAGCTTGAGCAATGAGCACTGCTATCCCAGCTGATTAAATCCCTCCTACATATTCCTTGGATAATGTGGAGCCAATTCTGAGTTGCCCATGCAGGGCTGCCAGCCACTGTTGGCACTGGTACAGGTCAAATTCAATCCAAGATTGCGGTTTCCACTCATGCACCACAAGTGACCCTTCTATTGGGTGAGCTATCCACCAGCCCCAAGTTAGCTAGCCTATGTGTCTTTAAATCGTCTCTGTATTGACCAATAAACTGAATATAATACATTAATGCAAATCAATGTCCATTTTAACCAGAAATAACCACTATCCCTTAATACTGCAAGCAGCCAGCTATCCTAAAGCTCATTGCTGCATTGACTGTGTGTGCTTGTGTGTGTGTTTGTATGTGTATATTTTTAACCCTTTGAAGAGTAGATTTTTTTATTTTTGTTTTCTTCTAAATCCTAAATCAATGTTCTAGAACCTCATTGATTTCAGTTACCAGAAGTGATTGTTACATCAGCATTAGAATGTCCAGTAAAGAACATTCTAATCACTTATTTGTAATATTGTACCTTAAAGGGTTGAAATATGCATAAGGAAAAAGTATGAATTGTTCAAATCAAAGATTCTTAATGTCGAAGTTCCCTTTAAGTCAACCAGTCTTTAAGTCTACTCCGTTATGCTGTTGCTAAAATGGGAAAGAGCATTATGAAAATAGATTATGATTATGAATAGGTTTTTGCCTTTACTGTTCTATGGCAATCACATTCCACATTTAACATGTGCAAAAAGAACCCCACTTGAGTTCTTTCAAAAATCATTGAATAATAATGTGAAAAAATTACATCACCAATAAGAACACACATAAAATGTATCTAATCCAAAACGATTTCATATTCTACACATTTAAATTATGGATTTTCAAGACCTAACTATTTTAATAAAAGATTATTCTGTGGTTCTGTGGTTGCTGGTATTATCTAAATAGCATTTGTCTTGGCTGCTGGGTCTCACATTTTGTTAAAGCACTTATCCAGTATGTTCGATGGGGGCCCATGGTCTGGCATCAAATCTGAACTGCACCAGTGCCAATGGTGGAATTTCAGATTGAGAGAAATTAGCGGTTGCTTTGATGTGCTCCCAAAAGTTACAATGCAGAGTTGTACAACTAGAACAAACATGGCACTGGAATTGATTAATAAGTTCTCACAATAGCACTGCAAATATTTTCCAGGGTAAAAATTATTTATTTTATTTTTTATTTTTAGTGGGGGCGTGGGTTGTAAATATTTGCTGGATCTTTATTTGTCTTTTATTCGGCACAGCAGTACACAGCTGAATAAAATGGCCGAATATTAATACTGAGTGGTAATTTTCTGGAAGGGAGAAGTCTGTTAGGTTAGGTGCTGTTGGGTGAATTTTGTACAGGTGTCTTATTTATAGTGAGAGCCATCCAATCAAGTCACTTTCCATCAGGAGTATGCTTCCAACAAGAGCCAATTGAGATCTGATCACAAGAGATTTAAAACAAGTCTTCGCTGCTCCCTCCTGGTTCATTTTGCAGAAAAATAAAGTATAGAGCATAATAGTATTGCTCACAGTAACAGAAAACAAACATTTAATCCAGCAAAAACTTGTGCACCACTTCCTAATTACATTGAATCTTGAGACATAATGGCAATGACCCCAATTAGCAAAAGAGACCTGTCATCTTAAAAGCATATTTTCATAAAATTATTTTTTTTTTATCTTCCCTTATCAGAAGTTAACTTAAGCGAAAAATGCAACACCACAGAATTAACTGATGCCATGTGGAAGCACTTAAACTCTGTCACATTGCCATCTTCTGTGTCTCTGCCAGTCTATACAGACTAATCACTCAACAAAACCAAACATTCTGAATCACTGAACAAACTTACAAGATTGGCCAGCCATGTGATGTTGGATTGCAAAGCAAAGGCCACATGGCAACATAAATGTGTACATAAACATATATAAACAAACAAAACATTTAGAGAGAACAGTGCAGCGCACAAATTCAAACAGACAAAGAAAAACTAACTGATCTTGGTCACATACTATATTGCCTTTCAAATGTACGGGAACAGGAGAGTGAGATTTGATTTTTTTTGTTTTATTTGCTATATACTTAGGCCATTTGGATTTGAGATCAAACAATGAACATGTGACAAATGTAAAGAAAATCAGCTTTTGTTTCATGGTATTTGCATGTGCATATGTTTTACCATTCTCCTTGACAGAATCTTGGAACCTTTCTGAATGATCATATTGAAGTGAATCATTGCAGATTGCATATCTACTGTCACTACAAATAGCTCAGAATGTTCTGCATAAAGGCTTTGACACAGAACAGAGCTACCTTGCACTTATGAGAGGGCCTGCCTAATTCCATCAGAAGGACAAGGACCACCCTGAACTATATGAATGCTTTCATACTCATAAACCTGCAGATAGCACAGAACCCCACGTACAGGTGTCTGTCAACTCCTGTTACTAATCCTAGTCTTCACCCCCTACAGAATGCTTCAAGCTGACACAAACCTCATGAAAATTCTGTGATTCTAAGTTATTCATCTGAGTGACATGGTGGACTTTGTTAGGACTTTATTCTTTCACAATCCAGCAGAGTGATTGAGGTTTTTTCTTTTTTTTTCTTTTTAGAAATACATTTATAATGGCAGAATCCTATATATAAAAGTTACCTGAGGTGGATCATAATTTCAAAACCAATGACACCCAGGTACCCACATATTAATTTTGCCTTCAAAGCATACAATTAATTTAAATTAGAGGGTAATGATATGGTAATGAAATTATTACTGATAACTGGTTATGAGAAAGACTTTTAGATGTTTTAGTGGATTAAAATATATGACTATAATCTTTATTTTTTCATTGATGCCATTTCATCAGCTTTTTTCTTGAACGCAAAGTTAAGATACATTTTATGTAGTGTGAGGCTAAAATCTTATATATATATATTAAATAATAAAAATAAACAAACATTAACATTCTTCATTTCAACAAGGGTTCCCTCTGTTCCTCCCTGGACTTGATACTTCACCATGGCAACAAGGTTTCTCTGTCTTCTTTACTGGATATGTAATACATATACACAACCAGCTCCACACCACAATTACCCAGATGGCTTGTTACTTCCTTAGCTATAGAACACCCATGCAATTTTTTTTAGCTAAATCTGTCTTGTGTCAAAGTTCTTTTAGAAAAGAACCATAATATATTAAATTGAGTGCTATAGCAACAGCAGCACATATTAAACTGGCCTCATACAAATGATGCTGAAATATAAGTCTTCATTAAGAGTCATAATTTATGTGTGGCGACAAGAATGTTCACTATGCACCACTGCTGACCACCACACAGTAAATTACACACCATACGGGCCTCATGTTACTGCCTGGTAGTCACATGCATGAATTACACATCGGTTGTATTTGAAGCTAACAGAAAGAAAACTAGATTTAGATTTCTGTCAAACATGTCCACAATGAATTTAAGAAAATTATGAGCTGAAAAAGGGAATCTTACAAGAATATGATACAAACTGAGTGCTGTTCAAATAAGAGTATCTCCAAATTGTGACAGAGACCTTAGTTTTGCAAATAAATCTCTCAATCCACAATGAGTACTACTCTGACATTTGGTATACCAACCATAAAATCTGGTTTCAGTGATCCATCTTACCATAACAATAAGGCAGAAAATGTAAGATTTTTTTGGAAACAGAAATGTGAATACTGTGATGTATCTGTAAATTGAAAAACAAACAAAACAGGTATGCCAACTGGTAAGCTCTTGCACAGCAAAGTGTTCAGTGTTAAATGAACTCTTACAGAGTACAATACAGTCTATGTACAGACTCATATGTACTCTGTTAGCGTTGCATTAACACTGGACATGTCACATATCCCATCTATGATTTGGCTGAAATGCAATTTATTAAGCAATATAATAAGATTAATTATTATTAAACAACATTCAATTATGTTTCTAATTAACTAACATAATTATTCATATTTTAAATGCATGAATGGAACTGATTTCTCAAGTGACTTCTCCATATGCATGAAGATACACTTGATAGCAATTAAAAGCACCTATGTAGCAAATTCCATAATGCTAGGCTTACATTTTTATTGTTTAAATGTGCTGTGATATTCCACTGAGAACAGAAACAGATAACCCTCATAATTCCTAAAAAAATATCCAGCCAGAAGATAGATGCATACTGGAAAATGTATGCTGATTTTGTTTATTATATATATAGCTACCTAACCTAATTATTAATATTGTTGTGCCATAGGATGTCAACAACTCCAAACCAAATCCAGATTAAAACATATTGTTGGACCCCATACAAGCAGGATCATATTCCTTTCAACATATCTAACAAGATTTAAATGGTTAACAATTGTATGTTATGGTAACTTATGAATATTTGTAGGAAAATTGGAAATTGTAGGAAAGAAAACTCATTTATACTGCTACATTTATTCTACTGCATTGTAGGCCCACTGTCCTGTCTAAGCATTGCAATCACAATTTGATGTTCAAAAAGTGATGTATTTTATTCTCAAATAAATGTACTACCACTAGGCCCTCATTTCAGTTATTCTATTTAATTTTTAGCATTCACCCTGTGTAAGAGCCCTCTTGTTATCTCTTTGTTTCCACCCTTCTTTTTTTGGTTATATTTCTGCAAATGTGATATATAGTGCAGTTCCTTAACAATTATGATGCACCCGCCGCCCATGTACAGAGAATTATCACGCTCCCACCCCAAGTACACAAAACATTTGATGCTCATTTACTGGCATTTATTTAAGGCACACTGCATAAACACAGTCAGTGCTCTTTATGTTATGTGGATGAGTCAGTCTAATCATCTCTCTCTAATATGAGACCATCCAGATTATATAGAAATGGATCTATGCACTGTCTGCTCTGAACTGATGCCCAAGAACACGCAGGCTTGTGATTCTTTTGGTCAATGCTTCACAGATCCAGAAAAAATTCACTGATCTTTTCAGTGGGTGGATTTGCTGATGTACTATAGCAGGCACAGTGAATGGATTGAGCTATTGAGAATATTCAAAGATCAGTGAATCTACATTGAAACTGTGGCATGGACCAAAAAATAATAGATATAATAGAATAATAATAAGAAATAATAGATAGCTCACAACTCTCTCCACCCTCCCCTGTTGACAAATATGACTTAAGCACATTTTGACCATAGTGAGGTAGAAAACACCCTCCCCTCTCCCTTTAACACAGATCAAAATTACTGTGATATATATTAGTTACTTTGATCACTTTTAACCCTCCTGTTCTGTTCATTTTTTAGGTACAGCAAAAATGTTCCTGGGTCAATCCCCATACAGGGGGGGTTTGCAAATACATGAAATGAACCATTTTCATTTAAAATGTTGATTACACTAATTAAGGCCAGTAGAAGAAGTTTCATACTGAAAAAATAATTTTAAGTATTTTTCCTAGATTTTCAAACTTTAAAAAGGGTCAATTTGACCCGCAACATAACAGGAGGGTTAATCAGATGAAACTGAAATTTTCTTCTGTGGCCCTTTGAACATACTGTTTTTGCATTGTCAAGCAAAACTGGCTGATAGTTCTATTTGGACTGTTAGGCAAAAACCTCATGCAAAATTGTCTGGGTGTAAGGTGCAGAGTGCAGAGTGAAAACTGGCATAATCCATCATGCTCACATGCAAATAAACATACACAAAGACACACAGACACACACACAGACATAGAGACACACACAGACAGACAGAGACACACACATACACAGACACACGCATACACACACACACGCATTTCCCTCAGGAAAAGCTCCATATGAAGTAATCTGCTGTGATCAGGTTGTAGATGATGCTAAATAAGTCAAATTTGACTGATGGAGCTCATATCGAGTCTCACCTCTGCAGATGGGGATGGGGAAGTCCCACACAGCAGCATTGCCTGCGTTGGTGACACAAGTCAGCTGTGGGTGCCCGTCCAGGACATAACCCGTCACACAGCTGTATCGGATCTTGTCTCCCACCTGGAAACTCGTCCCATAGAGGATACCTTTAGGTGGAACACCTGGATTTCCACAAGAGCTGCTCTGCAACTCTGGAGCAGGAAAGACAAGACAGACAGTCAGAACAGACTTGACTGAATTCTTGAACTGAATCACAGATATCATTTACTTTCCCTGCAGGTAGGACCTTGATTTAGCACTAGAAAATGGCATGTTCACATCGAGGCTAGCACATTGCTTACATATAAAGTTTATAATAATAATAATATTTTTGTTGTTGTTATTATGTCATGATTCAACTGTACTGCTGTCAATGTTCTACCTGATGAGAGAGAGGAGAGAAGGTTCTGAGTAAAGTTGTGTAAGTATGCGTTTGTGGTGAGGAAAAAGATTCATGATATTTTTCCATCCATTTGGAAAATTCCTCAAACTGGTTTTAAAAATATTTGTCACTAGCACCTCCAGCAAAAAATAAATAAACAAATCATTCATTCTAGGACTGTAAAATAGATAAATCTAGCAAGAGAAGTTGCAAGTTGACAATACTGGTCATGCATTGGTACTGTGAAGAAGCACTGGAAGTCATGTGGCATGTAAGCAACCATGACTGCCCTTATCCTTGTGTTTACAGGGGGGCATCACAAAAAAAATAAAAAATGCCATTCTGAGGTCCTCTAATCTTTAAAAAAAAATGAGATCAGATAGAGATGCTCAATGGAAATTGGAGTTCTGAACATATTCATCCACAATGCATTGCAGCTTTGCCAAGTGACAGGATGAAACATATGCAAATGTCTGCAGGTACAAGCTTGCCATCTTTCTGATGTTCACTTTCCTTAATTACCACACTGCTAAGCTTGTAAAATAGCCTGAATTAAAACACAGTAATTAAAGTGCTATCCTGCATGCTTCTCCTTTAATGATACTAGAATTATCACTCCTTTATGGATCTATGGAAGTGGGTGTGTAATTTGATGTGTGAATATTGCTTCCCAGAGGGTTTTTTTATTTTTTTTAAATGGGTGTGCATGATTTCTTTACATTAGTAAACTAGGTTGAAGTGTCAGGTATTCTGAGCTGTGTGCATTCACCAGACTGCAACGCATGTGTGAAGAGAAGCACGTCCCTCAAAAAGAGACTGAAACTGTATTTGGATAATTTATCAAGTATAGACAAACGTTCTGTTCAGAACAGCCTTTTAACATTTAACAATTTAAAATATGAATAAAACATAAGTAACATATTCTTTTACAATATATACGAATATTAATATCTGCAAATATTCTGATCTGTGATCACCATAAAATGAGGTAGGCCATACGTGCTGCAAACTGGGGGGGGGGGTCTATGGAAGTCTCACAGTAATGGCAAGCACGCTGAAATTCACTTAGCTCTGTTAGACCGAAAGCTTCTTGATGTAATGGGATTAATGTTTTTGAACCTCGGCAGACCATGAGTTGCGCACTCTGCACCTGACTGGTCTACCTCTTTCTGTTAGTACGGGAGAAATAAGAGAGCACGACATGCTGAAAAACAGCATTCTCCTTCGGTTCCTCCAGGCAAGGCAGCAAACTGCACAAAGATCTGGTCTGATCTGATGCGCTCCAATTCGTTACGGGCAGAATTGCACAAAGACAGGAGCTGGATTTTGCTGTCAGATAGGAGCTGGATTGTACCCTCTCTGCCACCTGCTTATCTGTGAAATGCCACCTTCACACACTATTCATCTCTCTACCTGCCAAGGACTTTTTCATCACACCCTGTATTATTTTGGTGACATAATATTTGTTACTTCTCCTTGTATAACTTTAATCAATGTGTACAACATAAATGTACTTTCATGCTTAATACAATTAACATCCCATCTAAATTTTAATATAAATATTTGTTGTCATTATTTAAACAATAGGTCCTTAGAGTATTAAACTGACATAAGGAGACCAGAAAATCCTTTTGAGATTTCCAGAATAAATGCAAATGACATCTTTCGTAATTGGGGACATGATCACAGCCATATGCCTGCCCCATTGCTGAAATGTCCTCCTTCGATTTCACCCCTCAGCTCTCATGGGTGCTTGTCCGCCTTTTCACTCTGTAATCCACCAGTAAGGCTGCTTCAGGTACTATTCTGAAGGATGGTATGGCTGAAGCAACGGATGCAGACGGAACACAGGTCCCCGCTCAGTCACGACAACACCATTATGTGTCATTCCGCTGGACTACTGGGTGCATACCTGGACAGAAAGGCACATTGCTGGACTCACAAAATGTTTGCAATGAGACTGGGAACTCAGGAAGCCCTGGGACATTATGTTTCTGAGGGATCCTGCCTGAACTTCTATCCCAGCATGCACCGAGAGCCCCCATAGAGCATATAGCTCACCATAGAGTATAAAACATAAAATACAGCCATTATTATTTATTAGATTTTTTTTTCTCCATCTATCGCAACACATATTTAGTATAAGAGATTGCAATACAAGACAATAATGATTTAAGAGAACTTGAAATTACTAAACCTTTTTTATTGTTGTAGCCCTAAGAACCCAGTGAAATTTCAGCTGTTTGAAATGGGTTCAGATTACAGTGCCCTGGACATGGGTGACTATAAAGAGCTAGTACTTCCCACATTGGCTGATCCCACCCTCCAGACTTTGATGCAGTCATGTTGGCAGCTGCCTCATGTCTGAAGCCCACCTTAGGTAGGATTAGCATCTACATTTCTTCAAAAACCATTTTACTGGAATCTGCTATCCACAGTTACATGCCCCATGCTACTTTCACCATTTACAGCATTAACCTGATCAATAATTTCATCAATAACATCAATAATTTGTGACCCAGACTGATTTTTAGGAATGGTGTTTTTTTTTGTTTTTTTTTACAGATGTATAAAGAATACATGCTTTACTTGTGCAAGCAACATAGCTTTTTTTCAGTGAGAACATTATGTTCAGATGTAAATAAGCATTGCTCCCTTAAGCTTGGCTATTCCATTATTTTACACACTCAATTGATAAATATATGCCTAGTCTAATGGTTGTGCTGGTGAAGCACATAAGACCAAACAGAATTTCATTAAAAACCACATATCACTCTTGTCATGTTTTGAGCTAAGCATGTTAGTGAGAGGCCCAGGGGGCCGTCTCTTTAACCCGTGACAGAATCATTGATCTTCTACAGATCAGTGAACTTTGTGTTTGGTTACGGATCTATAAGCCACGCCTGGGCATAAAGCTCCAGCTATGTCTTTGAAGAGAGCGTTTCAGCAGTCAGACTACTTAGAGGGCCAAACAATGGGAGCCAGAGAACGAGAAAGATGGCACTAAATGAACCCATCACCTCAGTCTGGTTATTATAGAGACGACATGCTGCATTTCAAGGAATAAAACATGACTGATGCTTGCTATATACCTCTGCCAATCTCCACGAATGAAAGCAGAGACAAAACACATTAAATTATGATTGATTGCTATAAAAGTAAATGCAGGAAATGAGACCAAATATGGAAATTCCCCATTTGTGAATACTGAATGCAGTACACTGCATTAAACTTCATAAGTGCCATTAGTGCCACTTAGAAAGCACTCAGACTGAATGTAACTTAGCACGTGTGTTATACCCAAGTCCTATTGGGATGTCAGGTACTCCATTCGACTAGTTGCAGGCTGGTGGAGCATGCCCCATACCAACACAGCACTGAGAGTATGTCACTTTTCAGGGGCTTCCCATAGGAATTTCCATAATGGCCACAGACAATCAGCCAATAAACATTACCTTCCATGCCCTCTGACCTCATGTAAATACACAGAATTCAGTTCAGGTACAATTTAATATCAGCTAAAACCCAGCCTTGGGACACTTTGTGTTTCTTCCTTATCCACATGAGCCCTGTTTCATTCTTTTTCACAAAAGCATATGTGGCTAGGTGCGGTGCCGTATAAAAAAAAATAAAATAAAAAAATAAAAAAAAGTACTTGCCTCCTTCCTGATTTCCTCTAATACTGCATATTTGTCATACTAAATGGTTTCACAAAAAAGGAGAACCTGAGTAAACACAAAACAATTTTTTCAAATTATTTCATTCATTTAATGAAAAGAGTTATCAAACACCCATATCTCCCATGTGAAAAAAGTAATTGCCTCCTGAAACCTAACTGACTGCACCATCTTTAGAAGCAATAATGACAACCAAATGCTTCCTATAATTTAATATCAGTCTTTCACTTTGCTGAGGAGGAATTTTAGCCCTCTCTTCTTTGCAGACAAATTGGCAGGTTTTTGAGAATGAACATTTCAAGTCTTTCCACAGAATCTCTATTGGATTCAAGTCAGGACTTTGACTAGGGAACTCCAAAACTTTAATTTAGTTTCTTCTCAGCCATTCGGATTTGAACTTGCTATTTGTGTTTTGGATTATTGTCTTGCTTCATAACCCAATTATGCTTCAGATTCTGCTCACGGATAGATGACCGGACATTCTCCTTAAGCATTTTCTGGTACAGATCAGAATTCATGGTTCCTTCAATAGCCGCGTTTCCACCAAAAGTACCTTGAACTTTTAGTCCCAGGAACTACTTTTCAAGGAACTAAAAGGTTCCTTCAGCCCATGGTTGTCTGCGTTTCCACCGCGGTCTAAAGTCCCGCGAAGATTAGGCAAATTAGCCCACTGACGTATGAAAAAGCGACGTTGTCGTCGGTCCATCTGTCCTATGATTTCTTCTGTAACCCCATACTACCACCGAAGTAGCCTACATTATTTTCTAAAAACCAGGACAGCCCAGAGGGGTTTATTCCACTTATATACAACGGGTTACCAACAATGATTATATATGGTTACTTTTGTATTTATTGATTTTTATCAATTTAATCACCTGGAATTGAAATATTTTTCTGCAGCCGTTTGGGCATATTTTACCGTTGTCAAGCAAAACTGTCGTTGGTAGTTGAACTTGGACCGTTGTTATGCAACAAATAGGATATAACAGGCCAATAGTCAGATTGTAACTGTTTTATATATCCTCTCAAACACATTCATTATGTTTTTATACGAACATTCGCTTTCATGTCTTGACATCCGAAGCGACAGAATGCATTCACATTTCCAATATAACTGGCAACAACAGCAGAAAACATGCACACGTTGTAAACGATTTGCTGTTTGATTACTTTCTCATCGTCAATTCCATATAGGCTAATCGAAAAATTACAAGAATAGAACAAAAACTCGGACTTGCGTGAAAATTTAAATTAGTAGTGGTACAGCCACCATTTGCTTTCCTTCCAAGTTACTGCTAGCCGAGCAGCGAAGTGTGCCCTCCAGATGCGAACCATGCACCATAAATTAGTCCATAGTCTTCCTGTTCTTTTTGTGGAATTGAAGGATGGCAGAGTAAAATTACGGCAGTCTGAAAAAGCTAAAGGGACGATTACTAGAATTAACCAGTTATTTTACCCTGACAAAAAGTGCGGAAGGTGATTTCCAGTTTGCTTTTACTGTATCACCAATGTGAATTACGCAGAACTACCGCATACCTCACATAACTGTATCAAACGTTTTGAGTCAATTACAACGGGCTAACAAAGAAAATCGGGAAGAAAATATTCAGCAACCGAATTAATCCATTTGAATGTTTTGGTACGTAATATGCTGTCCCAGCACGAATGCTTAGCATTTTATAAAACGAATACTAAAGCAAGAAAAGAACAGAAGAGCGCACGTTATAATTCCAAGACGTTGGCAGGCTATAACCAAAACTAGGCTACTGCACCGCATAACATACAAGTTTGATCTGAAGTTATTATGGAAATAAATCGTTTTGCGGCTGCATATTTTTAAACATGGCGGCTGAAAATAAACACAAAAAAATTCTGCGGAGTACTCGACCAATCAGAAATGTTCAGCGCTGCAAGCTCCACCCAAAAGGTTCCTGTACTTTCGGAAAGTACTACCCCCCGAGCAGGAACGTTTTTGGGGGTAAAATAAAGCCCCCGGAACTAAATTTAGACCCTAGTTCCTGCGGTGGAAACGCACTGAGTTCCTCAAAAGGTTCCTAGTTCCGGGGTAAAGTTCCTGCGGTGGAAACGCGGCTAATAATGGCATGTCATCCAGCTCCAGAGGCAGCAAAGCATCCCCGCACCATCACACTACTGCCACCATGTTTGTCTGTTCGTATGATATTTTTCTGTGAAATGCTGTATTTGCTTTACGGCAGACATAAATGGACTCTTGTCATCCTAAAAGTTCCACTTTTGACTCATCTGTCCATAAAACCTTATCCTAAAAGGCTTGTGGATCAACCAAGGTTTTTGCAAATGTGAGATGAGCACTGGTGTTTCTCTTGGTTAGCAGTGGTTTATGCCTTGCTACTCTCCCATGAATCCCATTTTTGCCCAGACTCTCTTATTGTGGAGTCATGAACACTGACCTTAGCTAAAGCTACAGAGGCCTGCAGTTCTTTGGAAGTTCTCCTGGGATGAGTTGTCGCTGCAGCATTGCCAAAATTTTGCCAGACTGGCCACTGCTGGAAAGCTTCCCCACTGTTCCAATTATTCTCCATTTGGAGATAATGGATCTCACTGTGGTTTAATGGAGTCCCACTGCCTTAAACATGGCTTTGTAACCCTTTCCAGACTTGATACATTTCAACAACTTATTTTCTCTCCTCTGCTGGAATTTCCTTTGATCGTGGCATCGCGTGCTTGAAGAGTAGCTTTGTTATAACTACTTCACTGTGATGGTAAGGATCAATATGAGTGAGATTTAGATTCAACAGGGCTGGTTGCAATCAAGCCAGGCAGTGTTCAATCAGCGGAATCTAATTATCAATTAAATTTGGTTAATTGACTGATTGAGTAACTTGAAATTACTTTTTTCACATGGTGATATGGGTGTTTGATTTTTTGCATTAAATTAAATAATAATTTTAAAAGTATGTTTTGTGTTTACTCAGTTTCCTGTTGTCTAATATTACATTTTTTCTAAAGATCTGAAGCCATTCCGTGTGACAAATATGCAATAACGGAGGAAATGAGGAATGAGCAAATACTTTTTTCAAGGCACTGTAGCCAACCAGCTCTATGAATGAAAAATGGCAAAAGAAGCTTTCTTGGGTAAAACAATTAAGTGGGTGAAAAATTGCAATTTGACTGGCGTGAATGGTGTCCTATCCCATGTCTTCAAACTATCATCAGACCAATTAGCACTTTTACTTAAATTTTTGTTACGTTACTATTATCATTGTTCATTCATGTTTAAGGAAACCATTGTATGACCACTGGAAAAAATGAAGGTGATTACCACCCAGTGGTCAGAAATAATGAAATGCCTTGAAAAGGTGATTGTGTCTTATTAAATGTTACATCCCAGACACTCTCAAATCCATATGAATTTACATACTAATCTTAATCAGTCTGTTGATTTCATTATTTCCTTGGCCATTTACACTACTTTAGAACATTTAGATAAATTAAACACTTATGTTAGAATGTAATTTATTGATTACAGTTCTGCTTTCAGCAATAATATCCCAACAAAGTTGTCATAAAACTCCAAAGTCTGGGTCTGTGCCATTGTATTTGCAACTTGACATTAGATAGTTTATGAAGGACACAGGTTGTACAAATTGGCAACCACACTGCTACATTGGTTCTTACTAATGATGCCCCGAGGGCTACGTGCTTAGCCCACTGATTCTTTCTTTTCACCCATGACTATGTAGATAAATACAGCAACAACTGTATTATTAAGTTTGGTGATTACGCACAATTGTGATTGGCTTACTACAAAACTATGATGAGAATGCATACAGCAAGGGGGTGAGTAGCTTGTTGGAGAAGAGTGCTGACAGACACCTCACTCTTAATGTAAGTGAAAATAAAAGAATCATCTTTCCATTTAAGAACCCCAGAGTCAGCCATGATCCTATTAGTATTGATGGAGTAGCTGTCGAGATTGTAAACTGTTTTAAATTTTGGGAGGGGAGGTTTACATCATAAACCAATTTTAGTCACATAACACTTAGGCTCCTCTAATGGATTTAAAGATGTGCTTACACAGTTGTTGCTCAAACAGTTAGCTCTTCCAAAACACTATATATGGTTGTGCAGTATATTTGCATAGTATACAAAAGCTGATTCCATGATCTGGTTGAGGTGAACTCAGTTCTGAGAGTAGCTTACTGTGGCAACAGTCTGTGTGTGGTTCTACAGTGCAACTGAGGTGTTAGCACTGTTGGTATAAGCCACCTCACTGGCTTCCTGATGGCACCATTGACACCATTTGCATACTTGCCGGGTGACTGTTGTGACTGTTGGACAGGAGGTGTTCTTTAAACCACTCTACAGTACTCATTGTTCCCTCACTATGTGATATGGTAATTGAACTACAGAGGGCCATAAGGCCAATCGAAAGATTGTCGGGGTGGCTCAGAAGAAAATTTGCACAGACCTGTCACAGTTGTCAGTTGAATGTATTTATTCAAGTTGGACCCAAGTAAGGTCCTTAAAGACCCCAGGCACCCTGTTTTTGAGTTCTTCAGTCAGGCTGACAGTACTGTAGCCTTAAACCCCATGACAGCAGACAGGAACAATGTTCATCCAAATACTGTGCCCCTTTTTGAATGCATCACTGCACATTTAGTTATTTATAATTCTTATCATTTCTATTTTTGGCTTAAAGGGCAAGTTAACATTCTAGGGTTTCTTTTGTGTTATTATTTCAGTATTAGTGTATGCTTTTGATTGGCTCAGACCTTTTGTGCGTGATGAAGGATATTGCTTGTCCTCAGATGACAAGCAGGTTAATGGGGCCTAGTACAGCACCATTCTGAGGTTTGTGGTCAAAAAATTTTTAAAAGTACACTTCAAACCAGGCATCCCCCCCGAACCACCAAACATGCATATTTTCTCGCACTGACCGTTTCATTTGAGACACTCATTAAAAACCAATATATTGCCCTCCTCAATATATTATATAATATAATCCTCAATATTTTGTATTGAGGAGAGAAAAAGTTATGGCTGTAGCAGTACTTGCTACCTAGCTAGTCCGCAGGTAACCGCTAAACCAATCATGCTTCTTTCTTGTGCTTTTTTTGGTCTGATGTACTGTGTAGACCTAAGCAAGCTGTCGGCCTAGCTGGTTCTCATGTTTGTCTCGGTGACCGTTTGTTAACGTTTCCCCCAGCCTGCAGCCGAGCACTGCGTGGGCTGAGCCCTGTTCATGATTCTGATGTCTACTTTGACCTACGTTCTCAATTTTCCAAGTAGTGAAACCCAGCACATTGTCTACTGTATACATCTAGGCCTAATAGTACAGTGAGTGCACGTGTTGGCGTGTGTCAGAGGGTGAGACAGGGCCCGTAAAAACATTTTCACAGGGGCCCGTCATAACTAGCTTCCGCCACTGCTGCAAGCCTTCTTTTTTACCATGCACAGTAACTTGTTTTTGATGTTCCAGATTTTTAATTGGTCACAGTACAATGATGACACGCACAGAAAACAAACCAAATGTATTATCTGAAAAACACTAGCTAGACAGCGTGACATGTTCTTTCCCACTTTCCATTCAAATTAAGCACTTTCTCTTTGAATCACACAATGTCACCAACGGCTGTCTAAACATTATGATCAAAAAAACAACATAAATGTCAAACCAATAAGTGCATTTACAGAGTGCAGTGTATTTTTTCCCCCCTATGTTCTGGCTCTTCTTATCTGTGTAAAAAATTCTGAATCATATGCAACCACTGAGTCTGATATTAACCTCTCGACCACGAGCAAATAATTAGGCATGTGCATAAAATTAAATTGAAAATATTAAGTCAATGATTTTGAGTTTTAAAAAAGTCACTAAGCAATGCAAGGTTATAAACGATATGGCATATTCTGTTCCTTGAAAAAAATCCCCCCCCCCCCCCCAGCATCTTGCACAGGTAGGTCATATTTTCAGATGGATTTCATATGATTAGACCACTCTGTAGCATTCATTCACAATTAAAACCATAAATATAAGTTATTAAATTGGGAGGGCATTTCTTTCCCTGAGGTCTCAGCTCGGCCGCAGCTTGCATGTCCCACAGGAAATTATTATTTTTTAAATAATTAGAGTAATATACACCCATACAATCTCTGCCCCTATGCCAGCTAAAACATGAACTAAAACAGAAATAATATTTTTAGTTGTAGTCTGGTTTTAGTTAAATGAAATGTTATCTCCTCCGCTTCATTCAGACTATGGACCTGTTTCCCAGTTCTATGTGAAACAGTATGTACCCTTCACATGATCACAGCCCCAAAATCCATCAGGCAAGCGTGCATTACTATAGGATAAGTGTCACCGTAGCATAGCATAGCCAGGCACGAAAGATTCCTCCAGCAATGAGGATTTAACAAACCCTGCCGCCCGACAAATTAGCATCACAATCTCATTTTTATAAAGCAGTGCTCCGAGGAAAGAGGGAAAAGCAATATCGTAACGTGCAGCAAGCTCAACTTAAATGTCCCGCATGTGAATTATTCTCCTGTTGGCATGCAGCAGAGAAATTACAGCACACTGCCACTGTCTGGGGAACAATAACATCAGGAAACACATTTCCATAATCGAATATCCGTGTCCTGTGTCACATACTCATGCACTTGTGAGTGTGTGTGTGTGTGTGGGGGGTAGAGAGGGGTGCAGGGGGGGGTTCAGGGAGAATGAGGGAAAGAGGGTGAGTGTGTGTTTGTGTGTGTTTGTGTGCATGCATGCATAAGCAGGGGAGGAAATCTCTTTGTATCCTCGCAGCACTGGCACTCGTCCGCATCTTTGAGTACACTGGCAGAGACAGCGTTGCAGGATTGTTTCAAATTCGTGGAGCAGTTTTGTCCGTCAGTCTGTGTTTGTATTTGACCCCAGATGAGCAATCACCAGCACAGCTTTTCATCAGGCGAGGGACAGCGAGAAAAAAACAAGATATAATGGAAAACGGAAAAGAAATCTTTCAGACACACTCTCAATCACACTGTATTGTTGAGACGGACAAAACGGAGAAATGATAAAAAGCGGCAGATGGGGAAAGCAAAGGAGAAACTTAAAGTTTGAAATAAGTCATACAGGTAGGCAAGGAGCACACTGTGTAATTGTTATTTCAGAGAATGAGCTGTGTGAAGGGAAAAGACAATTTATACCTGCACCAAAACCAGTAAAGGTTCTCCCAAAAACACAATAGGATCAACCCTTTTGACCAAGAGGCTCCAGAAAGCCTTCCCTCTAATATTGACTTCCATTATCATTTTCATGTACAGCTTTGAATCAAATCAGAACAGTTAGGTCAAAGTCTGCCTGGGCCCTGACAATGTTTATCTGGAAGGGGGCACAGCAAAGATGTATTTTAATATATGAATGCTCATTTATTCAGACTCCATCTAGGTTTATAAAGGGAAAAGGAAAGAAAAGGTGGTACGTGGAGATTTTTTTAATAGGGCAGAATTGCATCGTAATGTCTCTGCTGTAAGTATGTTACATTAATTTATTCTCATGAATTATGAAATGTTCTTTGGAAATTAATGTTAGTCTAAAAGTGAGTCTCAGTTCATCAGCGTATAATACAGAAACATTGCCATACACTTCTAATGCACGTGTAGTGGTTGGTGGAAGGAGAGGCGTAGTACAAAATTCTGGGCCCGGTGCAAATACAGCTTCTGTAGGCCCCTTTCCCAAATCAAACTTTGTGATCTAGACTTTGCGGGCCACCGCCCCTTGGCTCCCTGTGTGATCAGTTCCACTACTCCTCCCACTATAATGGCCCTGAGTGGAAGTATACTTTTCACAAGATGGTGGCTACTATAATGCTATGATTGTACCTTTTTTTAAACAATGCAATTGCATACATTTTAAAACAGTTTATTTTCTAATGCTGCATGTCAGGCTCTAATATCCTCAGCAATAGATAAACCTCACCTCTGTATTGATTTCACCTGCAATGACCCATTAAGTTTTAATATGGGATTCAAGCCTGGGGTACAGGCTCAGTGTATGAGCATGCAATAAGTAATATTGGACCAAACCAAAAATCTACTTCACTGCACACCTTCACACCTCTTACCAGACCGAAAATCAACACACTTTGCACTAATCACGCCAAGCACAAATGCCAAAAATTAAAACGCTGTCGATTAATCACCCCTCCATTCCACACCGATCTCAAAACACAATACGCAGTAAAAGCTTCACTCCGCATCGAAGCAGCACAAACAGCAGCAGGCGCAGACTCAAGACAAAGAAGAGCAATCCTACTCTACACAGGCCTACAATCAACACATGGCTCTTCATGCATCTTCAAACCCATATCAGACCAACATTCAAAGCGCTGCATACTAATCACACGCCACACTACACCATAAATCAGCGCGCTGAACATTAATCACCTTCTGTGTCATAAGTAAAACCAACAGATCTTGTCCTCTTCGTTTTTAAAAAGGCTTCAAAGCTTTTGATGTGAGTAGAAGAGATGAATTGCATTTGTTAGTCTAATTTCATATGAATTTTTTAAAATACTAATGTTCACATGTTGTTAATTTCATTATGATAATGTAACATCAAAATGTTTATTAAAATGTATATTTCTTTAAAAAAATAATAAAACATATTTTATATATCAATATAAATTTTCTCCATTAACACTAATGTTGCAAAACTGTAGGCAAATCCCATGATGGTCACACCATAATAAAAAAAATTATATATTTTATTTTTATATATAAAAACAGAAAAGCACAGTAGCTTGCTTTTACAATGTAATAGGACAATCTAGAATGGCCAAATTCTGAGTTTGATGAAGGCATACATTGAAACCCCTCAGGGACAAAACTCCCGCATCCGAAACCGCTCACGTCACGACCATACAATTTAATCATTCTTTCGTTGTCCCAAAATCAATCATTTATTTTTCAAGTTTCACTCAATCTACCCATAACCTCTTTAGTCATACTGTTCAGTGGAGACAGAAAGACAAGAGGGATCATATAAGCTCCTTTCCACCGAACACTGTCAGAGGTCAGAAAATGTATTAAAATACATTAAATTAACTTTCCACGGGGAAGATAGCACTGCTTAGCTGTGAGCCGACAAATCTCAGTGACATATGAGCAAAACGAAAAAATATAGCGAAAAACTGTGGAGCATGAAAGAATAAAAATACACACTGGGTGGAAAAATTACAACCTAAAGCTACAGCAAAAAATACAGCACTCGATGCTGTCTGATGAAAACTTAATTAAATACCAACTATAATACTGCAAGTGTCTTCACTTATGTATGGTCCTAAGCATTTATAAATTAGCTTCTAAGGGCTATTGATCTGTGTTAAATAACAGCAAGTAATAATAAAAATAATAATAAAAATGATGATGATGATGATGATTATTATTATTATTATTATTATTATTATTATTATATTTTAACACTACTCATGGAACTTTAGATGAAAACAACATCAGATGAAACATGTTGCTCATCACTTTGCTCATTTCACATCGACACTCCTCCAATAAATATTTCCATTTCTATTACTCAAATAATAACATAACTTTTCTTATTTAGAGTTGTTTGTAACATATCATGTTCAGAGGGAATAAGGAATACTCAAAGTTGCACAGGAATACTCAGATTTTTGGCAAGTTAATCAAAATACTTGATAAGACCGACCCAATAAATGATTCAATCAATCAGTCAATAAATGATGCTGAATCATTCATAAATAAATTCAGTGATGGCATAACAAGGGGGAAAACATTATGCTGGTATCAATAGTATTATGGATGCTGTACAGTAATTACATCAAAATAGTCACAGCAGTTTTTCCCCCTGATTGTTGTTAGTTGTACAACAATCAATCCTGCAGAAAAATAAACTGACACAAACATTTTACAGACAGAAAAATGCAAGCAGAGAGTAAACAAGAGGGTCCTTGGGCATCCAAAATCAATGGAAAACCAGAGGGACTAAAAGAGCAAAGGCCATAATATTTAGCAGCAGGAGACACCCAAAGGGACATGCATCCATATCCACCTTGTTTTCCTTTGTAAAGCCACAATGTTTTACTCCCACTTCAACTGGAGCTACTCACAGGTTCAATGCAGAAAAAGTAAAACATTTTTTGATTTATTGACATGTCTAGCAAAACATGATATTGGGCATTCCTTTAACACTACTAGACTGAAAAAATTGTATTCTTACACACCCTTGTAGTTTTAACAACATAGCACAGGCCACAAAGACAAGACACATATAACATTATGCATATTTTAAAGAGGCTTGGAATTGATTGTCTTTCATCATTGTTTGAAGATGTGTGAAAAGTTTACCATAATCCGAGTATCATATTTTTAGTAATGAAAACAAGGGGATCTGCCAAATATGGCCTTAGATGTAAAGGGTTTAGTTGGCAAAATGTGGTGCTAAAAAAAAAGAAAAAAGAAAAAGAAAAAAAACGACTGCATAATACATAAACTTAAAAAAAAGTATCACATTCATCAAAGGTTGAGCTTTCAGTGCTTTCAAGAGCTTTTACAATTCTTTCACATGCAAAGACCTGACATGCTTTTAACAAAATGATCCTTCCCTTTGTAAGTCATGCAAATGGTATTTTTAATTACTTTAATTAATACTAATGAAGGGCAATGTGCAAATAATATGATCCTGTCTTTTATTATTTTATTATTTTTTACTTGTGTTAGTGGGACATTCCTATCCAAGATGGCACATTCAGTTCCTTATAGTTATCATCAGTTATATACTGAAAGGAAACAGGAAACAGTGAATAAAATATAATACAATAACAAATGTTATTTATTTGTTTGTTTGTTTCATTATTTAAGGCTGGGCGTGGAAGAAAGCATTTTGCAAGAATATTCAAAAATGAATCATACATTTCCACCAATGGAGTTGTGGTATCATTTCCTATAGCATACACAGAAAAAAATACATTGATACATTGATGTGAAATAGTTGCAGGAAAAGTGGCCAAATTGCACTTCCAGATTAATGCACAAGCCTCTTCAATGTTGAATCTCCATTGAGTTTCCCTGTTTGAAACTGAAAATAATGGCAAAAAAGCAGCAACCATGCAGGGCTAAAATACTGTTTCCTTGTATCTGAGTAATTTTAGTAATGTTTACACGGAAGGAACTTGATTTCAGGCAAGAAATATTATCAAACAGACTAAATAATGAGAACTTCTTTTAAAAGTTATTTGTGGTTATTAACAATATAAAGAATTTATTGTAAGATGTCATGTTCTAACTACAACACCATGCATGACTGGATGGCTGTATAAACATATTAAGTAGATGTCTGAGTCAAATGTAGCATTAAAGTATAATAGCATCAACTGCTGGTGAAGCATATTTACCTTTCAGGAAGTGAGGACATCTTACCTCAATAGCATTGCCATAAAATACCAATGCAGTCAGGCAATACAAATTCAGCTAAAATTCAGTTTTAACTACAGCTATAGTTTTGACTGTGTTTAAACACACATTTTAAATTGATACAATTTCGGGACATTACATCTCTTTACTATGGATTTGTTGCACGCCCAATGATCAATGGGGTTAACAAGAAAATTGAGTAATTGCTACTCTAAAAGAGAGAAGCATAAGCCACATTTAAATGATTTTATGCTAGACTCCATCTCCTATTTATCACTGTACACCTTCAGAACAAAACAATGTTAGACAATTTCTAATTGTTCACTGTAAATCTTTCCAAACAGCCAAAGTTATGAAGAGCTCACACAACAGAAGCACTCAATGTGGCAGAAATAAACAAGCAATATGATATGACAAAGCACAGGCAATATCATTCCTGAGCTAAATTGACTGTTGCATCTATTTGGCATGACTCATTACACCTTACCAGCAGGAGACTGCAATTTATGCATAATAATGCTGGAATAATTTGTTATTTCCTACAGGCAATGGTTTGTATTTTCAGAAAAAAATAATAAATAAAAAATCAATATCATAAAAAAAAAATTCATTGTGACTTGATAGTTTTATGGTTTATGGGTTGTCATCTTGACAAGCTGCCACTAAATCCCACCATGGCATACACTCCAAAAATATCTGATTGCTTACTGCATACCTTTCCTTACTATCTTTACACTAGCTCTGCCATATAGAGAGAGAGAGAGAGAGAGAGAGAGAATATAGAGCATAATGCATTTCACAAGTATTCATTCACACAAGTGTACTGGTGGCTTAATGCCTGCTGTTACACGCAGCACAATGCCTGCCCCCGATTGTTACTCGGCACACACTCATTGAAGCTGGACTCCATTTTGCAAGGTTTTGGCTGGATCAAGCAACAGCTGTAGAGATTCACTGCTGCGTCCACGAGGGAATCAAATTAGCATCGGTCAATAAATGGAATTAAAAACATGAGAAGTTTCTACTTCGTCTGCACTTGAAGGAGAGGGATTCATTTTGAGCATCCTGTGGAGCACTCCATCACCTGTCAAAGCTTGAAAGACAGTAATAAAATGACTTCCCTACTAGAACCCTCAGAGAAAATGGAATCATGTATTTATTACCAAGTTCTCTGAAGCTTTTTTTTGGCAACACATCTCCCCCTTGATTGATAGCCCATGGCAAAGTCTTAGTTTAATCAGAATCAGTAACCTGATGAGGGTGTTCCCTTGTCTTAACTTCCTTTCCTCCTGCAATGCATTAGTGGCCTCTGAAGTAACTAATCATGTAAATGGAAGGGAACTGTGGCCATAAGATAACCACATGATATAAAACTACTCCAGCTTTCTCTTGTCCAGGACAGCCGTGTCAGTCAGACAGGGGTAAATCTGTGTGTGGAAGTCCTTGTGCAATTGTTATAAATAAATAAACATAATTACTGCACAATTGTTTACTTGTACAAGGCTGAGTATGCTTGTAAAGATAATTTATGTTGTATAAACAGATTGCTTGGGCAATGCAATAGCTTAACTTCCTTCCCCTTTTGATTGTATGAAATCTTTGTAGCACAAACATTGTATCTAGCTAAAGCCATAAATATCCCAGAGTAAATAAAAGTCCAACATAGTGGCAAAAGCCTCAGAAGATAGATTATTATTCAGATTATCTTGGTAGAACATGAGGAAATTCAATTGAGCATATGCAGCTTGGGGAAGGTGGCGGAAACTTGCATGTACAGTATAAACGCAGCAATAGTTATTTACTAATTGTGACAGCACGGCTAGTTATCGTTACTTACCTTTCAGACCTGTTTTCTGTTTGCTGCATCGCCGAGATGATGCAATTAGTGAGAACTTGGATCAAAATATTAAGTTACATATACAGCACAACTAATTAATTGACATAGTTTTTTTAGTACTGAAATGAACTGGAGAAGCTAGAGAGAGAATTATGACCCAAAATTCCATAAAAATAGAATATACTGATATATGTATATTTCTGGGTTGGAGGAATCTTCCAAATAAGGTGACTGTATAACTAATTAATCATAGGAATACCTTATGTCTTATACAGGTTATTCATAACAGGGAAGCTGGCAGTTATCAGCTTAAGGTGTTTAGGCCTACGGGACTCATATTGCAGTCAGAAAATGTAAATATTTGGGTTAACATTAGAATAGTTGTGTATGTGTAAAGGTTGCCATTGTCACAATGACACTTATAAGGGAAGCCAGGCCTGGTTGGTACTTTACAACATTGTTGATTAAATAGGCTTATATTATTGTTTATATTGTTGTTTAAATAATTTTTTTAAATTATTATTTAAATGTTTTTCAAGTTTGACTATTTTTAATAGATTTCAAATTGAATCATAAAAAGTGCTAAGAGAATATTTGAATTTATTTTCTGAAGGAATGTCTAAAGTTTATTACATAGTACATTAACAATAACAGACAATTTTTTTACAGCAAAGATTAAGTAATTGATGACGGTTTGTACCCTTGCCTGAAATATCTGCGTTTATGTCACAGATGCAATCTTAAACTCTACTGTATAATACTATACTATACTATACTAACTACTATATGCATAACATATAAAGTTTGATGGTATGCCATTATCCAGAGATATTTAAAGCATTGCTACAAATTAATTAGTACACACTCCAAAAATAGAAATGCAGTAGAAAATTATGGAAGCTGTACTTGGTTGTACAGGTTAGATATTAATTTTTTTTTTTTTAATTTATTTATTAACTTTACTCCCTTGCACTGTGTGATATTTAGCTTCTGTAAGTAAAGAAAATTCCTTCCAGGAAAATCCTACTTTTTGTAATTAAAATTTGATTGCATGCATCTTAGAATGAATGACAAATACATTGATAAATATAAATTAATGATGGATAATATGCAAAATATGGAAAGGTTATCTATACATAAGTATTAAATATGAAAATTTAAGAACAAATTGTCTATTTTAAACACTAATTGGTTTTTGTTTGACTTGCATTTTATATGGCTGTCTGTGATGATTCATATCATCCTGGCAGATGGTCAGGCAGGCAGACAGACAAAGTTGATCTTTTTTTTACTATCAATAAAAAATAAATATAATAATAATAATAATAATAATAATGTTATTATTATTATTCTTATTATTCTTATTATTATTATAACAAACAGGGAGACTTGTGATTACAACTGACTATCATCATTTTATCATGGCCAATGTGCAGCTCTTGATTCATGGATTCACCTTCCTCTGAGGACAGATATTGTATCATATAAAACAAGACTGTAATCGACATCCCCTGACCTCACCTTGAATCAAGGATAAAACCATTCCTCAAGACTACGGTTCCAAAGTGCTTATAGCAGTTTCACTGAATGGCCCCCTCTGTGCCTTGTATTCCATCACATTCATTTGAGCCGGATCAATCACGCACCTCACAGTGTTAACATATTGTCCTTTGGAATGCCTCCCCCTCAGACAGTCAAGGTTGCCAAGGTTAAAAAAAAAAAAAAAACCTATCTGGGAACTTCACAGATCAAGGCACAACCCGTGTTATGTGGTCTCGGTGACACTATTATCTCTTAATGCATCAGTTATGTCACCTCGCATCAGTTTTGCTGTCCTTATGTCAGGTGATTACAGTATGAACAACAAGTTCTGAGGTGTGGACTGTGCAGATCACGCAGAAGGCACAAATTGATTAAACCTTGCACCACATCTCACTGCTAACCACAGATGTACTTTGCAAAATGTTGGACTCACTGTACCGCAACATTTTATAAGTGTTGGAGTCAGCTCAAAACTTCAGCGGCACAGCAGAAATAGCAATAGATAACCATTATAGTTTTGCCCTTGTCTTGAGTAACACACATTTAAATTAGGCTACATAATGCAGATTTCTTCATAGAACATTTGTTCAAACTTCCAGTTTTTGTAGTGTACTGTCATGCTAAACTACAAAAAACATCACTGTCCAAATACTTATAGACTGCACTGTATCTGTGGAGCCAAATGACCCCAGTGAATTTAGTGAATTGACTATGCCTGCTTGCCTGCCATCAATGCCTAAGAATTTCCTGAAAAATTAATTAGGATAAGCCTGAGATACTTGGCTTCAAATGAAAAACAGATCTTTATTAGGCATACACAACTTCTTACTAGGCTTCTGACCGAGATCTAAGTTTAAACCTCATATGGGAACAGTGACCAAGACTGTTCTTTCACTCCGCTCCTGCTGACTGACTGAAGCTAAGCAAGTGTGGGCTTGGTTAGTACTTGGATGGGAGACCACCAGGGAATACTGAGTTGCTGCTGGAAGTGGTGTTGGTGGGCCAACAGGGGGAAATCTTTCCTCTGGTCAAATAAACCCTAATGCCCCAGTGCAGTGACAGGGACACTGTGCTGTAGGAGATGTCGTCTTTCGGATGAGACTTTAAACCGAGGTCCTGACTCCCTGTGGTCATTAAAGATCCCATGACACTTATCGCAAAGAGTAGGGGGTTCCCCGGTGCCCTGGCTAGCCCCAGATCTGGCTCTCGCAAAAACTTGCCACCTAATCATCCCCCGATTTAACTGGCTAAAAAAAATGTTCTCTCCCTCCAGTGGAGCTGCTCAGTGGCCAACAATAGTGGTTGTACTGGGCAGCTCCCAGGTGTGAATGTGTATGAGTGTGAAGCAGGGCGTTGCTGCAAAAGCAATCTTTTTTTTTTACCTACCCTGGGTAAATAAAGGTTAAATAAATAAAATTAAAAAAAAAAAATATAGCTAATGTTAGCTACAGGATATAGCTAATAGCTAAATATAGCTAATGTGAGACCCCAATCTCCTATCCTTGAATGTCCCAGCTCAAGTTTTTAGATCCTCCACAAGTCTCCTCAAGGTGCCAAAGATAACATGCAAAAAGAGTGGAGAAACTGCCTCCTGTTTTTATGCAAAACAGCTGTGGAACACTCTTCCAAATGTATATATCTTTTTAGAAGTAAAGCTATGAGCCAGTTTTAGTTTCACTGACACAGATAAGCTTAGTCCTGGACTAAATTACATTTTGAATGGTGAAGCTTAATTAACGAAGCTTAATTTGTGTCTGTGAAACCGGCCCTATATGTATTGCTCTTGATAAACCAAATCCAAGTAAATAAATAATATATGTGATAATGTGACTCATCACATTATAGCCCTTACATCTGACCTCGGACTCCAGCCTGATGAGACAAACTGACCCCTGCCCTCGGCTCTCTGTCTGCCAGGCAATTACGTGGAGATGAAAGTAAAGGAATAAATGCTAAAGTCCATCCTCATTAACACAGGGACACAAAACGGAGAAACGAATCACCACACTGCCATGGGGAGTGTATGAAAAAGAGGGAAGCGGTCATCAAGGAAAAACTGAAAGTACCGCAGGTTACTGTTGAATCATATATGAATCAATCTAAACATATTAGCATTCATGGCTGTCATTTATGCTGCAGGAATAGACATTAGATATTCACAGAAGATCATTTGTAGGTAAATGGGTTCCATTAAAATGTGTGCTCCATTTCATTTCTGCCCCTTTGAAATACCTGGTGTGGTGATCACATTGTTAGAGACTGATAAATTATTACAATCGAGTGTATGAATTAGTAACTATAGCACAGCCAGCGATATGTGTTGCTTAAAAAATACGAATTTTAAGTTCATAACTACAATAGGATTAAAAGATATTTCAGTCCCAATGCTGAAACCCCTATCTATCTCAGTAAGGTTTCTGCCATCCCAACAAAAATAAACTCAAAGAAGCAGTGTAAAAAAGAATAAAAGCAATGTTCAAAAAACAATCCTCACATTCATGTCTACAGTTTATTCTTAAATTGGATATCATTAAATTTTCAAATGGGTCACTAAAATATGTTAAACCTGGTCACTGGCTCAACTGAAGAATGAGTAGCACTAATGAAGCTGAAAGTCAGCTAATTACTTCATTTTAGTTGATGTGGTCTCATTTTAAGGACTTAAACAGCGCATATCAAAAAATAATCTCAATTATCTTATTCCACATGCAACGTTCTTAAAGACCCTATATTGTACTTGTTTGTTTGCTTTTTCAGTATATGGTGTAGCTAGAGCCAACGGTTCGTTGGATAAATTGAGAGAATAGGGACATTTTCATTTTTTTTACTTGGGGGTACATAAATAAGATTAGAAAGTAAACAGCTTTCTTAAAAGAGGAATTTTTATTGTGCCGGATTAAATTTACAGTAGGTTGGAAAGATATTGCTTCTTGCAATGGTCAATCGGGAGAACTGGGATGATTCCTAATGGGCTGCTGTTGTTGGGTCGCTGACAACAGTGTCGGGAAACGCAAACATTTTATAAACGGATCATTGTGTAGGCTATAGCCTACTTGCTGCAGTGTGGGCTGCTGCCTTCATGTCTCTCACCCAGCTTGCTCTCTGAACCTCACAAAGACATTGCTACGGACAGCAGCCACGTCAAAAACTTGAAATGGGGTGATAAGAAAACTGACAGGGATGATAAGAGAAACCCCCTCCTAAAATTCCAAATTGGTTAAGCCTAGATTTGTTTTAGATTATGATTGGTTACCTAACGATGTAATGACAAGTTTGCGCCAGACAGACTGAGAAGGAAAGTGCAAAGAAGATTGAGAATAAAAAGAGAAAAGGGAGAGCAAAAAAGCTGGGATTTAAAAAAAGAAATTCATTAGAAGGTGAAGTGGCCAAATGTGCCCAACATTGATATACTTTTAGTTAAAGAAAGCTCGCAGCTGGTGACTCAAGGCCTGGAGAATATAACGATAGCTAACGAGGGTGATCTGTGCCGTAGCAACAAAAGGACCCCAAGGTCCAGGCCTCTGTAATTGTTTCCTGTGGAACTGAAAATTTCAATAGCCATAACCACACTAACAAAATATTTTTCTGTAATGCCACCTTGCTGTATTGAACTGTGCGCTCAGCACTCCCATAGTCTGATGGCTGCTTTAACTGGAGTGCTCCCCTCTTGTCAAAGAAGCTGCATATACTGTAGGAAAAAAAAGGTTGCGACCGTTGTAGGCTACCACACTCGTTCTTTGCAGTGAAAGAGGTCTTCACTTGCAGGTCTCAGAAATTAATAGGAAATAAATATTAAGCATTTTTTTGGATATAAAAAGAAGTAAAAGAGAAAGATGATGATATCAGTAAATTGGCTGAAAAGGACGCAACTGTTTAATGTACTAATTTAGTTCATAATGACCACTGCTAGCTAGCAATTCACGGACAGGTAGTTGAGCATAGCTGTCACTCTGGAAAAGACCCAGATAGATAGCTAATGTGTACTATTCTTGCAAATCATTTAAAGGTATCCTGTTGCTTCTATAAATAAATATATTACCATGCAAACTGGTTTTTATTATTATTTATATCTGAATCTGCGTGCAGCCATGCATAATATGGTGCTTTGAAAAGGACTCCCCATTTATACTTTTAAGTTAATTGAAAGGAATTGAATAAGTATGCCATTTTTTTCTATAGTTCAGATGAGTATGAAGCATGGAAATATATTGGGAAAAAAATTTAGTATAATAAATAAATAAAAAAATAAAAAAATAAATAAATCGGCTGATCTGAGGCATGAAATGCCTGGCCTGAAAATGAGTCACACTCTGGCCCTGGCTCCTTGGCACGATGGCTGTTCAAACCACTTGTTGAAGGTAACACCAGAGTCAAATGTTCCCGCCCACATTTTGTGCAGACAGTGGCCTCGTTGCTTACACACAACATCAACTCTTATTTCTATGTTCTTGGTGGAGAGCTGGTACAGCACCTCCCTATAGTGGGTTAAAATGCATTACATTTTAGATTACACTGTAGGCATTTACAGTGGTTGACGTGCTTATCCAGAGCGACATACAATTAGTGCAACAAAAAAAAAAAGGGGCTGAATTCACAAATCACCACCATCCCGAGCACCAATTAATGAGAAGTGCAACTGTCGGGCCATAACACTCTGGTAATAGGCAATCCTCTGTCACTAGAACTACCATGTGGAAGGGAAGGTGGATGCATCTGACCCTTAACAGAGGCAATTCAGCCATTGATGCTCATGTTTAAAAATGAATTAATTTACATTTATTGAATTGTCATAAACACACTGCATGCAACTCTGCTATGTGCTCAGTTGTACAGAGACGTGACAGGGCTGCACTGCAACTTCTCTCACACACTGGGATACAAACACACAACTCACACATACTTTGTATGTTGACACACTCTCACAAGCACACTCACAGACACAAAAACATACGTGCCAATGTACACACAGACAGAAACAAACATGAACATATAATGTGCAAATGCATACAAATAAATAACTAATCTGTATGAGGTGCAAGTGAATACAATTTCTATAAAGTGAGACATTTAATTACAACTGTTCTGTTCTTATGCAGCCCCCTGATTTCTCCACTCCTCAAAGATACATTCCTTTAGAAAGTTAAACCCTCACCAGTCACTTACTTGTCACATTGTGAGAACCAGCGCATTCAAACCATGACACTGATGGAACGTTCTGTCAGAAGCATGTCTACCGCTATGTCTCTGTACCTTTTCGCAATACATTGAGAGCCCTTGCATCTCTTCTCCTTGATCGTTTAAACAGCTTTATTTAAACAGCAATAGTTGAAGGTTTTAAATGAACGAAGGGTTCAAATTACACAGAGGCCATTGATGTAGATGCCCTGCATTTTGGCCTTAATGGCCTTTTAAACATAACTACCTGCATGGCCATTTGTGCCTTGCCTTATAATCCTTGGCTGTGGTGTTCTCTGGAGGAGAAAAAATGTTTCCCATTCCTGCTCTTCAAAATAATTTACTAGAGCATTGTTCACAGCACATGAAAGTGGCGTTGGTTCCCATGGCCAGAGACATGAGAAGTAGGGGTGCTGAGAATGCTGCAGCACTGCTTTCTGGTTGGTAACTTACTGTAATAATGGGAGCTGCAATATCGAAAATAACATGTCGGTCACTGAGTCACACTCAGAAATAGCAAACTAAATGTGACCCAAACAATTATATAGCAGGACAGTCTTGAAATTACTTGTAATTGTTTATATTTTAAGACAGGGGCTTTCAAGTTGGGGTTGTGCCATTGGTGCACAGACTATTGATCTCGAAGCCAAACACAAGCTGAATCCTCAATGTTAGCCTGAGTTTTACAATGTATCATTGCAAATAACCATCAAAAGCACGAATACAACAAAATAAAAGTAAGAAAATGTCATGCGTTGTGATTTTAAATTATAACATTAATTTATTTTACTTAAAATTTTTTCCTGTCACCAGTAACCAGTCTGTTTGCAAGGAAATGCCAGACGGCAGCACTTCAGTTGTCAGCTCTCTCGCGAGCTAGCCATCATATTGGTAACATTAGCTATCTGGAGTAGAGATCAGATCACCAGGATGCAAAAGTTTTTGAACCAAAATATGTCAACCCCCTCAAGAAGCCATGCCAGTATCAAAAATACCAACATTGGTTTTTAGATTTGGGGTTTACTTACATTGGGTCAGAGGAACAGTCCCAACCTCAATCTCGTAAGTGATAGTATGAAGCCTTGTCACCTCGAAACGAAACACCATGCACTGAAGGACAAACCCTGAGACTACTTTGACAGGAAATGGTCACAATTAAGAAGTCAGTCTAGTTTACTGTCAGAAAGCACTTTTATGCCATACTTTCAAGTCCACTGAAGTGCTTCCCATGCTGTTACAAACCAGATGCAAAATATGAAATACAGATAAACTGAAACTTGTACATTCTTCATTTACTGTTATGCCTTTATCGTGGTCAAAGGTGTCCTATTGTCATGCACTCAACTCAGCAATGGGCCTATGTGTTCAGTTAAATCAGTAGACTGGCCTGCACATGGAGTTAGATGATCAGTATGGGGAACCACTGTTTTAAAAAACTGTGCTGTGTGAATGAATTCCTCCCATTCAAACAACTGGCAATCTAGAATTCTGAGAAACTGCCACATTAACAAGCAGTTGTGGCAGCAAACAAAGTTTGCAACACCAAATTTCAGAAGTAGCCTAAGGGTGGTGGGCAGTAGTCACTACAAATCCTGCCACATTGCAAAAAAAGAAAGTGTACATTTTTTTGACTTGATTGGAGGAAATTGGTGCTATGATTTGTAGGGAGAGGGCTGTTTTTTAAAAAGAATGCATCAATACCAAAAACATTGCCAATCATCCACATTGTTTCATAGTGAGCATAATGTTCATTAGCAAGCAAGTGATCACCAGTGAACAAATAGTTAGCAAAATGACTCAAAAAAAGAATATTAGACTTTGTTTTCTAATACAAATTCTAACAAATTTGTAGTGACATACAGTATATAACAATGACAACAATAATGACATCTGAAACACTCAAGCTGCGATACATTTAGCAACCCCGCAGTAGAGTGCAGCAGGGCTAGCAGTAGCTTGGCAGACCCTGAAGGTGATAGTTGAGAAGAACCAGCAAGCTGCCACCACATCTGAAACTGTTACCACCACTGCTGGTTTTGAGCAGCGCTCTCAATTGAATATGAAGTTCCCTGGGAGAAGATTTAGGACTAAGAAGTTTGATCCATCGTCCTAACAAGGTTGGATTATGAAATGACAGTGGCTACATTGCATTAGTGAAATTGAGCACGATCTTCTGCTTCATTTGCAGGAAATCAGTCAAAAAGGTGTACACAACTGTCCATTACTAAGGGGGTTGCTGGTGAAAAGCAACTGCAAAGTTTAATCAACATGAGGTGCTGAATATGCACCCTAATTCAATACTAGTATTAGTTACACTCAGTAAAACACAAACTGGTGCTCTGCTGTCTATCTATCTGTTCAAAGGAGTGGACAAGTAAGCTGATCTCCACTACCTGACCACCTTATGTCGCTTCAACAAAGAGTTTCATTTTTTCTACCCATTGTCAGCTAAAAACCTGGCTACGGAATTTTATGACTCAAAGAAGATGAACACATCTGGCTGTCTTACATGTGTATAGACATTCTGGAGAGATTGAACATTAAACCCCTCATTAGAAGTATAAGCAGTATGACAGAGCAGGTAAGGCCACGTTTAGGGCTTTCTAAGTGTAGGTAAGACATTTGGTTATTATTCATTACATTGCTGCTGTGCAGAATCAGTTTGATTGACAATGTTTTGTGATGCTACTGTGTGATGTGCTATAAAAACATACATATTTATTGAGCGGCAGATGTCACCAATGACAGTAACCCAGACAGTGTGTGAATATCTGTGCGTGGTAATCACTTGAGAGGCAACAGATGTGATGAATGTATTGTGTAGCCTAACTGGCCATCAAATTCAGGTGTAGCGGTATGTATACAAACAAAATTATTGTGGCAGCATAATTTAGCATAAGCAAGATACAGCCAACTGTGAGCACACTTTAAAGCTATCTTCATAGTTTCTTTATGTCAAGCTAGCTATTAAGTTATACCAGTAATGTTAGATGACAGATCCATGACTCTTGGGTCTGTGGAAAGGCTTAAAAAGAAGAAGTTGTAGGTTTTAGTGCTGTGAATCCATATGTTAAAAAAAGATGCCATGTTTTTGTATCGGTCAGTGTCATAAATCACTCTGTGGACCCACGTTTATCACAACAGGTGCAATTTATTTATTTTAATACCATGGTGATTCACATTTGTTTTAGTCTATTGCACAGAGGCATGAAGAAACACAGAGCAAAGTATAATATTCGTTCTGTATTTTTGGAGAAATATGCGTTTTAAATTCATCGTCATTTCAACGGTTGAAGTTGTCATTTTTCTACGTCACGAATACAGTAACACTCCTGTTTCCAGCGCCGTAAAGAAACTGACAGGACACATGTCCATGCTGTTCAGACAATGAAATATTTGACTAACGTTAGGTTCACTTTAATTAGAGTTCCTTTAATTGTTTCTGGTTATATTCTTGTACTCTAGCTAAGCTTACGTACTAGCTAGAGGTTCTTCATAAGGCAATGTTATCGATAACGTTAGCTTGCTAGTTCGCTTTTATGAGGCGTATGTTGGCTTTTATCTTAACTGGCTGCTAGATGCAAATGTAACTGGATACAAGTCACGTCCTTACTTAGCTTCTACGATACTTGATATTCTACTAGCTAGCTAGCTTGTAATCAGTCTCCCAAAGAGAGCGCGTATCATGGGTAGCTATGGTACGGAACGGTCTGTCAATCATAGCTAACTGCGTTTCATTACCACGCCGCGTTGGTGAATTTATAGTGGAAATTGCTTAGAAATACGTTTTAAAGTACATTGAAATGACTGAAGAATAAAAATTATGCACTTTGTTTTGTTTGCTGAAGACACGAAGTTACGTTCAACCCCATGGTATCCTTTAGGTTTGTATTCTTTGTGCAAATTATATAGTATGAATCTGTGTTTTACTGTGATTGATCTGTGTATGATTAACACATATGAACTATTGTATCAACCCTCCATGCTAGTTCAACAAATAGAAGGAAAGTAACTAATATTTAAATAGTGACTTCACGTCACGATTTAGCATTTTCGTTGGCAGTACACCCTTTGTAACAGGCTTGTCCTGTCTATCACTCTTTTATGTCACACTCTCAAGCATTCATATAACTGCTGTGTATAGCAGGGTTGACCTAACATGAGTGTCCATAAAAGAAATGAAAGCTTTATAAATCCTGTCGTTAAATTCTTTTTCTGTTTTATCTGTTTTAATTAGTAAGCTACATTACAGGGCCAAAAGTATGTGGACACCTGACATCCAAAATCTCATTCAAAACTATGGCCATCAGAATAGAGTTAGTCAGCCCTTTGCTGTTATAACAGCCTCCACTCTTCCAGGAAGGCTTTATATTAGATGTTGGAGCATTGCTGCAGGGATTTGCTTCCATTCAGCCAGAAGAGCATTAGTGAGGTCAAGCACTGATTGTGTGATTAGACCTTGGCTTTCCAATTGATCCCAAAGGTGTTGGATGGGGCTGAGGTCAGGGCTCTGTGCAGGCCAGTAAAGTTCTTCCACTCTGTTCTTGACAAAACCAACTCTATATGGACCTTGCTGTGTGCCCGGGGCATTGGCATGCTGAAACAGGAAAGAGCTTGGACAAGTCAGCAAGCACAGGGCGGTACTATACAGTGAGATCCATAATGCTTGGGACAAAGGCTTATTTTGTCCCTTACAACAACATTTTAAATGTGTAATCAAACAATGATTTGTAGAGTTTAGTTTCACCACGTAGACATTACAGCACTTTTTATGCATAGCTCCTATTGCAGGGAACTATAATGTTTGGGACATACTCATGTTATGTAAATTACATTTTATTTAATGTTTTTCATGTTTCATGTTTGTCAGTAGTAGTAGTTTGTCACCTATCCTGTACTACAGCTGTCTTCAGCTCCTGCTTGTTTTGGGGGCTAGTTGCTTTATGATTTTTATTCAGCATATGAAAATAATTTTCAGTTCGATTCAGATTGGGTGAATGACTTGGCCACTCAAGAATTTTCGAGTTTTTGGCTTTGAAAAACTAATTTGTTGCTATAGTATTATGTTTGGGACCATTTACTTTCTGTAGGATGAAGTGCTGTCCAATGAGTTAGGAGGCATATGCTTGAAGTTGAGCAGATAAGATGCTTCTGTACACTTCAGAATTCAACCTGCTGCTGCTATCAGCTGTCACATAATCAATGAAGACAACTGAGCCAGTACCTGTGGCAGCTAAACATGCTCAAACCATAACATCCCCACCATGTTTATCAGGGGGGTACTTTGGATCTCGGGCAGGTCCTTTTGGCCTCCACACTTTGCTTTGCTCTTGCCATCGCTCTGATACAAGTCATTCTTTTACTCATCTGTTCACAAGACCTTTTTTCCAGAAATCAGCAGGCTTTTTAAGGTACTTCTTCAAACCGTAACCTAGCTGTAACAGACTTCAATCAGTCATTGGATGCGGATGATATGCAACCAAGTACTAAACATGACTACTTTCATTTACATAATATTAATATGACCCAAACATCATGATGCTCTGAAATGGGGCGACTATGTATAAAAAGTGTTGTAATTTCTACATGGTGAAACCAAAATGTATAAAAATAATTGAGAAGTACAGATCCACTTCAAGAAAAAATATATCTTTGACCCAAACATTATGGAATTATGGAGCTCACATACTGCATATACTGTACGTGCGTGTCTGTGTGTGTGGACTACAAACCCTCACTATCTGACAATTTAATATCCGCGAATCAACATAAATAGTCATTACATTTTTAATCTCAATTTATCTTTATCTTTGATTAAAAAATGTATGTGACATGCCAAATTTTTGTGAGTAAATCACATAAAAGGCTCCAACCACATTAACAGTGAGGCGTGCACTGACGTTTATGTGGCAAGTAACAATGCAGAAAAGTTCTATTGCAATTCAAATCGCAACCATACACTAAAATAGCTTAGTATCACAAACAGTGGTGAAGTGACACCAATGGTGAATCTTTGGTTTAATGGTATAGATAAACAGTTTTGGCTTAAATCTTCAACCAGAGCGCTTTCCAGTGTACGCCCTTTTTGGGGGGGCATATGCAATTTTTGCCTGCTAACTTCTTCCTTTCCGTAAGGGGCTGTTTGCGACACTGCTCACTGCTCACCCTGCAGTCTGCTTCCCTGTAGGAAATTCAATCAAAGAAATGCATGGTGGAGGGATGCTTTTTCACAGTCACAGGCATTTGGACATATCTGGTAGCCGCAGACTTTCCTTTTCATCGTCTGCTGCCTTGTGCGCTATCGGCAGTGCCTATCCTCATATAACTGTGAAGGGCACCACCGGTGTAGCGTAATTGGGGTATGGTGCCAAGAGATATGATTAGCTCACCAAGATAAAGACAACATCCCTAGCTGAGGGAACCAATCACACTCTTTGTTTCCTGAAGTCCTCTACAGTTGAATTTCCATCACCCGTCACAAAGCTATAATAACCGGCCAGCACTACCATTGCCTTATTTTATTGCATCTCCGGGTTGTCAAGCACACCGTGGAAATGTGTAGCGAAGAACATGAGACAAGAAAGGATGACATACAGGTCTGTTGAGTTTCAGAATGTGCCTACAAATTATCTGCATTTCAGTGTTTGAACAGACCTGTCCTCTTCTGCTTGGGCACCTCACCGCATACACAATTCCACTTGAGTGGACATAGAGAGGCAAGTCCTAAAGCCGGCCTTTCCTATTACCTACAGTACCTGCAGAATCTCATTCCTAATGAGGTCTCAGTCTCTCAAAAAGCAATTGTTACAAATAGCTTGGAGGAAATCAGTGAAGAAAATTTTGCCATTTTGTAACAAATGGTAAAAGAAAACATTTCTCATGAGGAAGTCACTATATTCTCCTCAGGGCCCAACAGCACCAGCTGGACACATGCCTGGCTTAATGCTACACTTGACATATAGCAGAGCGTAAAATTAGAGCCAGATGTAGATTTTATCCCTCTTGTACCACCTGGGTGTGTAGTGTTATGCCTGGATGTGAATCACGCTGTATGCACAGCAACATTGAGACTTAGCATGTGAAATAACACACTGTCCTCCACGCTGATGCAAATCTAAATCCCAGATCACAAATGCAAAATATCTATAATTGTATAACAATTAAAAATAACATGGTTGTTGTGTGTGTTGTGAAGCTTTATATTTCACAACAAGCGGTCAAACAGCCAGCAAGTAAAATAATCAATAGGCTCTCAAACAACTTGTTAGCTGTTTGAACTGTTGCATCCAGAACAACAAAATGGTCAATTTATTAATTGAGTTTCACCTCTGGGAGGTTAACTAAATGACTGGTGAGAAACAGTGCATGTTACACCCCTTTCAGATGTAACAAAATGATATGCAAATTGAATAAACTATTGTAGCCTGCTGTGGGGACACAGCTAATGTTTATAAATTCATGGCATGACCTGCCACCCTCTGCATATCAGCTCTTATGTTTGGTCATTAATGTGTTGCACTAGTTTAGCAGCTAGCTATAAAGCAGTTCTGTTATAAAGATGTCTACCATTTTGAATCTGTTAAGTTAACAGCCTTATTTGTGTGAAGCTATTAGTATTCTGAAACATAAAAATAGAGAGTAGGTGCAGCTTGGCAACTCACATTTTTAAAAATAGCTTCACCCAACATGGGGCTGAACATGTCCAATTCCTGTCCTAAATAGGAATGGCCAGCTATTTGCAACTGTAGCTGCGTTCATTCCTGAACTGCACTGCCGAATCTGGAGACTGTAGACATCAACAGTTCTCCTCTGTGGTGTGGTGTCGCCAACCAGCTTCTTTCCACGCTGCAGTCCACAGTCAAGCAGCCAAGATCGACCAATGGGGGCTGCTAGAGCATTATGCAACCTAACCAACTGATCCCACCCATGCAAAAAGACTGATGCGATTGTTAATTGTGTGTTGCCGGACAGAGGTGCTTGCCAGGCAGCACTGGCATGGTCCAGATCCAAGACCGTGGGGCTCATCCTTGCACCATTCACCACAGTATGGTGCTGTAACTGAATGAGCCAACCAGCAGCCTGTATCGAGATATTTTGTGTATTTACATGACCAAATATTGTAATATACAATATACAAGTGCCAGACATGCAGCGAGGCTTATTTTGGTTGGTGCAACATAAAATCCATTCACAAACATTTGATTTAGCATTATGCTTGGTATCAGCTGGTGCTCTAAAGCAGCCAAGGGACTTGTACCCTAAACAGCAGGATAATTAAATGACTCCATTTGGCCTCAGCCTAGTATAACACATTTTAAAGTTTTAGTTTTCAAAAAATACATCAAATTAACACCACATTATTCATTTATTTCAGCTCTAGAGAAAAAAAAAAGCCTTTGACAATGCAGCCTACAGAAGATAATCCAATGGATTTACCCTTGGAAAAAATGGATATTTCAAACGACTTGTCAAAGACCTCTAATTGAATGTATTGATGAATTCATAAATAGGGGTAAAGGGCATGACGTAACCTCTCAATGTAGTTTGCTGGTTTTTAAGGGGCTATTTAATTCAACCCAGAGGCCAGGACAGAGGTTGCTATGGAAAGCTGTTCCTTTCAACCGAAAAGGATTAATCAAGTTTCACTTTAACAAGCTGAGTAAAAGTACAAACACTGCTTGCTATATAAAAGGACAGAATCAAATTAAAGCATAGCAGAACAAAGTGGATTGTAAAACAAGACTACTTGCCTTCCACTAATGAAACCGCAACGAAGACCACTCAGGCATGCTCGTGACCATTTGGGTGAAAGTGAGTATGTGGATTTGCGTGTGCGTGCGTGCGTGTATGTATGCGTGTTCTAAAAACATTTTCTGCAAATGTGTTTAGGACAAGGCCCTCTTTCATCTTTGGACTTCTTTTTGTTGTTTTTCCTCCTCTGATAACAGCCTCCTCAAATAACTACAGTAATGCAGTACATATTCTTTTGCACTTTACTTTGTCTACTACACTTGAAATACATAATTATTGTGTCCTTGCCATTACACTGATATTTGTTGATTCCTTGGCAACAATATACCAGTGTACCTGTTTGATGTCATGAGGACTTGGCTGCAACTAATATTCATTAGTCTGAAACTAATAAATGTACAGTGCGACTGTAATGCACAGTGGATATATTCATGGACTTGTGGCAGCTTAGGGCATTCAATCTGAAATCCAGACATCAAATAAACAGAGCTGGAAATGAACAGACAAGTCTTACCTTCATAGTAAATTTTAAATCCATGAGCGCTTACAGCAAAGTCGCTGGTAAGACGTAGAGAAAAAACTGACCCTGTGCTGGTGACAGGGGGCGGGATCTGGAATCCTGTCAATCTGTTGGGAGATAAAAAATACAAAATTAAAAACTTGCTAGTTAAACAATCTGGTTCCACTGATCATATCTGGTATTGAACATTGTGCCTGGTCTTTGGTCTGAACCATCTATATATTATACGACTATAATATGGTAATTTTAATATGTTTGCTTATATTGTGGAACACTTTAATGTAATTACCGTTTAAAAGACAAATGGATATATCATCTGCCTAAATTTCAACAGAAAGGAGTCATCAAACACAGAAACTCATATCGCTCCTGAAGAAGATCATAGGCTTGCTTTGATAAGTACCAGGGGAAAATATAGGATGAAAAACATAAGAACACGCATGGCTTTTTCAAGAGATCCACAGCTGGGAGGCAAATAGAGAACCATTTTGGTTGAAATAGAAAAAAGAAGTAGAATATTAGAAGTATGCAAGCTGGCAAAATATTTTACTTGTAAAAGCATCCTTCAACTTGCTAATGCACATCACTGTTTTCTCTAAATAAATCAACTGGAGAGGATTGCTTTGAATAATATTAATTTATAGCAGATTTAAATTTTTAAGATATTTTAAATGAATCCTCATTTGAAAACTTTACTTATCACCTCCTACCAGTTGTACAGTGGCTAAGAAGTGCAGAACATTGCATTACACAACACAAATGAACTAAACAGAAAACACAATGACATTTCACAAAACACAACAACAAAGAGCCTAGACAGGGTAAGTATTGTCATTGCTGATTGGATGTCTATGGTGTTACTCTGGGATTAAATAAGTGAGGCTGGCTTTGTTAAAGTCATTGCACTTTCAAGTTGCATTGGCAATTTCCCAGGGGCAATCATCTTCTCATAATTATGTACAATTCTCTAACTAATTGTAAAATTAATTATTACCTTTATTCAAGACGCCAAGGCACATTTCGTGCACCAGTAAAATGACCAATAACTTCTAATCACACAAACCAAACCAAAGGTGACAGTGGCAAGGAAAATCTCAGTCTGCCCTTGTCTCTTCTTGTTGAACCTCTCCTTGTCTCAGTTTTCTGCACTCCCCCATCTCTTTCTACACAGGTTTGAGTGGTGAACAAGAATTTATATTCAAGGTCAAAAGTCTCTGCCCTTGTCACAACAAGGCAATCTCAATGCCAAATTCCAGGCAACTTCAAAAGGAAATGATTTTCAGTTTTTAGATATCCATATAGATAAATTATAGTAAACCTGTGATGTGGGGCATTAAATTAGTCATTTTAGTGCAACAATAGTAATGTTACTGGTTTTCAACCTTTTTGCACAATGTAGTCCATTTGGAGGACTGGGCATTGAATCTTAAGCCAGGTTATGATGTGAATCAAATTGAAGACATTTCCCACAATTCATTGACAATTGTATAATATAATGTTTACATATTTATTCATGTAACAATGTACAGTAACTATACACAGGGACATTTGGGGCCCCTGGCTTCCTGATCACGGGACTGACCCTCTGCTGAGTTACGTTCATCATTAACTTTTCTGGTCAATCAAGGCATAAGGACGTGTCTGTCCTCTTCCTCCTGTGACCCTGAAATAAACTCACTCCTTGATCAATTACACATCAGCTTGGGGCAGGAACACCCCTTTTAGCAGGAAATGGGGAGCCTGATTTAATATGCTCGCTTAAGCATTAAAGCAGTAATCAATAGTCTATCTATCCATGTTTTATTGACCGCTCCAATACCAGAAGCCAATCACATGTTGGTGCACTCAAAATAATAAAATAATACACCGATCACGTTACAGTGATCATGTCACGTCAGTGACTTTTTGAGTATCTAACAAATTTGCTCTGAGGGTAAGACGTTGTCTAACCGACCAGACGCATCATCTTAAGGAGACTGCCAGACTTCGCTGCGCGCACGAGACCTGCCTGAGTTGGCCTGCCATCGTCCGCGAAATAAAACGAGCTGGTTTAATTCCCATCGACAGATGTTTTGAGGAACAAGTATCTACAGACGTTTCCTCCGTATCTCCCTTGTGGCCGGACCCAAGTGGAATATGTGCACATCCCAAGTCGCGACCGCGACATCAAGGAAGAAGTTTCCCAAGTCTCTGCGCACCTGCCACAGACCCTGGGACCAACTGATGAGCTGACGCATCGGAATTAATGATTGGCCTCCCTTATTATTGTAGTTAAGTATTTTTAATATAATAAGTGAATTTTATTGAACACTGACATCAAACCATAGCGTTAAACTCGTAATACCTGATTAGGTCATTTTACTGCTCTGTGTTGTTTTGTTTTGCTATGAATGGCAAATTCCAGTGTTGTTTTACATTGTTAAAACTTCATTTTATGAGACTGATTAAATTAAATAATTAAAAGTAACAAATTAACCTTCATTCAATGGTAGTACAGTTAACCTCTTTGAACTATTATTTTGTCTGATTAGAATCGTATATTATTCCTCATATTATGCAAATGATTGTTTTCAATTAGCTTAGTCACATATTTATTATCATAGCCAATAAATATATCCTTTATTTCCAAACCATTGTCTGACTATGTTATTTCACTATGTTGGGGTCTACAGACGTACATAATTATGATTGGTTGTTGAACTCCATTGTTTTGAATAAACCTGAATCAAACCTCACTACATTCTTAAGGTGAATATTTGTGACACATAACGTTTGAATGCGCACATTCTCTTTGGATGATAAGATGAAAAAACACAAGGCCAAGTTACTATAAATAATTTAGGAAACATTTTTATTTCATTTTTTTGTACTGTGTTTGTTATGAGTAAGTGATAATAGTAATGCATACAAATGTAGGCTATGAGAGAGAGATGCATACACATAATTACATGTGTTTTCATGCAATTATGCATACACATAATTGCATGAAAACACATATATTCTAGCTGAAAGAAACACATAGGCATGGATTCAGTAATTTCTCCTAGACTATGAATGATAAATTAAAGTGTTTGTAATATTTTCAAATGGAAGTGTTTTAAAGGGGTTAGGAAGACCTTGTTTGCATGTCGGCAGATGAGCTATAGGGTTAACTAACATTAATTTAGAAACATGGTGCCATTACAATGTATTGCACTCAATACAATCCATTATAGCAAGGATTATATTTTCACTAAAATCAAATGATCCCAATATTGACCCTAGTTGTATTACACAAAAGCCCACTGTCTGGGAATGTAAAAAAAAAAAAAAAAAAAACACCCCTGTGTATGGCAAGTCTTCTCTTTACCTTTTCTTTCAGTTTTAATCATGGACATTCTCTCATTCTGACCTCTCCCTCTGTGTGTGTGTCATAATGTTGTGTCTCTGTCTACAGCCATATGTATTACTGTGGGCAATAGAAATAATCCATAGACAGTGCTTTCCTTGCGTTTCCTTTATTTTTTCCTGTCTCTCCAATTAACAGCATGCAGTCTGTTCAACACATGTCAATTAGTGACAGTGTCCTTTATGGATTGCCTCATTACTCTTTGCTCAATTGCATGGTGTTATGTGACAATGCAACGATAAATCCATTAGCTCTGTGTCAAGAATTATTGTCTTGGTTGAAGGAAGTGGTGGAGATCACACGTAAACAAGCTCTTAGAATAGAAAAAACAGTCCACTGGATAAGCGCAGCAGGTAATCAAACAGACTGCAGGCGAGGAGAACTAAAGACTAAAGAAAATCCAGTCAAACAGTGGCTTGGCAAAATATAGTCCTGTCAACTTAATAATAATGAGATGAGGAACACAAAATTTCAGTATATGAAAATAACTCAGTTGTAGCTGCTGTCATTGTACCCTGGCTTCAGGCTACTGCAAAGACCACAACACCCACACACAAAAAAGGATATGATTTTAATTATTATAATTGCAAACATTGAATAGAAAACAGTTAACACTGCTCATAGAGATGTGGATTCACTCACAATGTTTTGGTTCCATGTTACTGTATATGCCAAATTGCTTAATCGGCAGCATGGGGTCATAACACATCACAATTTTCATACAAATGCAGCCTGACTTTCCGAGCAGAAAAGGCCTTGTATTTTCATGTCAATGGAGATAAAAAATAATAAATTAGATGCCAGTGCACCAGACAACATCAGGGTTCTTGCATTGTCAGGAAAAAACAATAGGGCTTTATTAATCTGTAAATTAGCCGGCTTGGTTATGCAAATTTGCCCCTACAATAGACTGTTTCTGCAGTGGGCAGCACAGTAAATGTGCCAGGTGAGGGCCCTTTGCTACAGCATTACAGAGCCATCCAATGCAGATTGAAAATATTTTCTGATGTGGTCAGACATCAGACAACACAGCTCCAGTTCATTTCCACAGTAAGACTCAGAAATACGAGGGACTCTTTTATCTGGTATGTATCCACCATTTTGGATTAACAAAAGAAGAAGACTCGCAATATGATTTAGATTCCAGAGCAGCAATCCCTAATTTTCACATAGATGGCAGGTTTTACTGTTTCATTCTTATGGCAGACAATCAAGAAAGAAAGAAAAAAAACCTGTTCTTTTTAAGCAGCAGCCAGTTGGTGGGCACGGTTGAGGGTGTAGTGCAATTTGGGCCGCAGAGAATGCCAAGACAGATTATTGTGAATCTAGAGCCGTTTGCTGTATCCATTATCAGCTAATGAGGAGCTACCCGTAGCAATGGAAATTGTAGGGTCTCGTGTTTGTCTGATGTTGTCCTTGTAATATAATATAATATTTGTCAAATGCTAATTTCACATGGGTGCTAATTGCATTTTGTAGTTGAAACAGGCTGCAAAAGTAAAACAATTCTATGACTTTGTTCAACATAGTGGATAAATTCTGAAAGAACCTCAAATGTTGTAATCTGTGTTACTGAAAAGTAGATTCAGTCAAACACATTTAGCCTATTTACAGACATATGCTAGATGTCCTTTTGGTAGGCTATGTGGAAAGTGCATGGTAAATACAATGATATTGTTATATTTTAGTTATATTTTAGTTATGAGAAATGTTACAGTATGTGTTACAGTAACACAAAAAATGATAGCTGGGAAGGCAGATATTACAGTATGGAGATTGCTTTATTTTTGCATAAACTGATATGACATAGCATTCCATGCTGAATTCAATGTGTCCTTTCAGGGTCTGGCTCATCTCAGGAATACTGTTCCAGTGCCCCACCAGCCAAAGAGGCAGGCACTGTGGAGGGCCCAATCCATCACAAGATCATACTTTTTATGAAGGTATGATTTGGAAATGGATTATTTGAGCAGTGTCCATTTAAGAAGAGGTCCCGTCTCCATGCTGATGTCCCTCTTTCCAGGCCACACTCACGCCCTTGAACTGGCTAACAGCATTTGACTGAATTTTGGGGTATGTCTGCGGAACTTGTGAAAGGACAGACCACACTACTGCCTGCACAGTGTAGGTGGTACTAAGAAGAATTTACCAACTTGTCTTCAGATAAAGGAGAAAACATGAGAGAGGGGAGATGGGAAAATCAACTATCTGGCAATGGGAAATGTCATCTCTCATGTTCTGCAAATAAGAGAAAAATGATCCCATTACTCAATCCATGTGTGGGAAAGGCTCCTGAAGGCACACAAGAATGAGAAACATGGATACGATCAGAGAAAAGCAGCAACACTTCCAGCCAGGCCAGAAAAAGTGCTATTAGTTTTTGCCATCTTCTGACCAAGGGGCACACTAAACTGAGTATGACATTGTATTGCGATGTAACGTGTACACTAAAATGCAGAATTTCTTCCATTATACAAGCCATGGGTCCAGCCTCTGGGTTCCCACTTACACGATTATCCAGCATTCTGCATCAGATTTATAATATAACAATAATGTGGCTGATAAGTTCCTTATTATGATAATATATTGGCAACAGAATGTGTAAACAATTAGCCAACTTTCAATTTTTATGAGGCCAGTTTGTATCTGTGGCATTGTGACATATCATTTGTCACTAGTGATACTATGCTATGCTTGTACTTTCCCTGAAGCAAAACCATTTTGCCACACAATAAAGATTTAAATGTCACATTATTAAATATCAATTGTTAAAATGTTGAATATTTATCATTTAAAACAAACAAACATTATTCAGTGTAACAGTCATTAAAAACAAATGAAGCTTTAAAGAATGGAAATTATTCAGGATCCTTAAACTCATTCTTGGCAAAACAATGAATCACGCCTCTTTCCAGCACAAACGCTGTTTATGTGGAAACTGCCCTGCTCCCGTCTCCTCCTGAACTAGACCTTGTTGTGATTACAACACATGGCCTTGATCAATCAACATTTGTCCTTAATTCTGATTCTGGTTTTTTATAGAACAATCGCCAAAGTGTACTAATCAAACAGTGTTTATGACTCTCGCACGCATCTGTAAATTGAAGGGCCCATTTTGATTGTTTGATGTTGCAGTGGAGTGAGAGCAGTGCTAATAGACCCATGCTGTGTGAAGAAGAGGTGGCCCCTGCAGGAGCACCCCTAAATCCTTTAACAGCATTAGACACAAACTTGATCCCAGTTACCCTGATGAAAAGTCATGCTGTTTAATCTCAGTCTCATGATTCCTTGAGGGTATCTTACCTTAGGGTAAAACTTGGAGACCAGGGTCATGCATAAAACGGTCATGCGCACAGATTTGATCGTAAATTATGTGTACGCCGAAATCCTTGCCAAAGTTAAAATTTATAAACCTTGAAATTGTCCTGAAAATCTGCATATTTCTATGCAAGCTCCAAACCATACATACAAACTCCTTGAGGCTGTTCAGTTGTCTTGCAGACAAGAGACATGTTTTCCCAATCTCTCAACAGCCATGCTATTCGAAGAGCATAGTGTGTACAAATGGGACAGTGTAAATGCATCAGCTTAGTTATTTAAAAGTGACAGCTATTTGTAAGTAATATTGTCAAAATTACGACAGAAATGCCATTAATACCTACATAATACTCTCTTCTGTAAAAACCAATAGAAGAGGAGCAAAATGTGAATAGCTACACTGCACTGCAAAGTAAGCAATGTGCTTGAAATCAATTGTATGAGATAGCATAGCAACTAGAAGAAACAATATGCAAATTGATTTACAGTTATGAAAGATTAACTCATTATACACATGACTAAAAAACATATGTTTGAGCTATTCACATTCAAGGGACCATATGGCTGTGCTACTGTGGGAAGACCTTGCAAAAGAAGCGATGCACCATGGACCGGGCAGATTTCCCTGCACACGAGGATGAATGTGTCTCATGAGTCGATACCATTTACCCAGAGCCATCCTGTCACAGCTTGCCAAGCAACATATTTAGTTTTGCTGGATACAGTTCTGCTGATGGGACCAAACAATATGATCTTGTCTGCACCTCCATCAACAGCACAACTCCTATTCAGAGAATTCTTCTTTTTTACTTGCTTTTCTCCCAGTATTTTTCCTTGTATTTAACTAAAATTACAATTGCGTTATTTAGCAGCTTTGTACTGCCATTTCCAAGTGATTTAAATAGTGAAATAAGATGTACAATGCCAATCATAGAAGGAGAGCCGGGGGCGTTCACTGAGTCGTAGAGCTCATTCATGAGCGCACACATTTCGGGATATTTGCGATTTATAAATAAAAATGAAAATGCATATGTGCGATTTTCGAAACGTTTTTCATTTGTGCACACATTTTATGAATCCTGTGTATGCATGATTTTGTAAAAGGCTGTACAATAAGATTTAGGACAAAATCCATGCAAATTCTATGCATGAGGCCCCAGCGCTGAATTGCGAGCTTACTCGCTTGGCTTGCCTGCTTGTTTGCTTTGAAATTGGATGGAAAACCGAAAGTGTTTCACTGAAGAGCCCCATTTGTGCCTCACTATTGTTGGGAGAACTGGAACTGTGGAGGAGGCCTCTGTCCCACCCTTTAGTCTAAACAAGCTACACTGCAGTCCCAATTTAGCAAGCCATACAATGTTGACACTGACTCCAATCTGGGAATATTTTGTTTTCCATTTGTTTCCTTTATGAATTGGCAGTGTTTGCAAATTAAATAAAAGTAAATTGGATTGATTGTTTTGCATTTTACTCTGGCTGTGTTGTGTTATCACACACTTGCCTGCCACCTGCCTTCCCCAAGTCCTCCTACAAAATATTTTTATCTGACTGAATATAGTTTATGACTTGTCATAGTAAAAGGCAGAACCTTGCTTGAATATTTGTTTTTGCTTTTTCTGTTCCACTGAACAGCAATAACAATAAGGAGAGTGAAAGAGTAATGAATACTTCATTTTGCTTTTTTCTTCCAAAATATGGTTAGAGATTCTGTCCACAAATAATTTATTGTCTCTCTACTCCCCGCCCCCCTCCCCCGCATTTAGAATTTTAAACACAGAAATAATTGCCAACTTAAATGCACAAATATTTGTCTAATAATGAAGACTAGACAGCTGGTAGGGTCAGCCAATATAAACAGAAGTCAATGACTGACCATACGTAAAAAGTCCCGGATAAATCAGAGATTGCTGCTAAAATGTAAGGTTTGCTGTCACCATGGCGAACCTGCTGTGTTTTCTTTTGACAATCCTACTTCTGTGTTGATAGATGCACTCGGGGACCAATTATTACCAGTGCAGAACAAACTGAGGGAACACAGAAAGGTTTGCCTCATAGCATGTGGAGCCTTGCTTTGACTTCCTGTCATTCCTTTTATTGTACATCCACAAAAGAAAACCTGTACCATCACGAGAGAGAGCCAAGGAGGCCTGCTAATGAGATCCAATTTCCCCTTGAGTCACTTGTAAATTATGACATTGTGTACGATACATCCGATTCCCTGCTCTCCGATGTGGTGGCGGTGCACATCGATCTTCAGATCAGCCGCACAAATCGCAGCCCTGAGACCACATTACTCCCTGGTGTGTTACACTGTGCAGCCACCCAAAATGAATCAAAGATCCATAGCATAAAGTAAGAAACATGAATGGATTTAACACGTCCCCAGAATTTGTTGTCAACTTTCACTCACAATTAAATGTTTGGCTCAAAAAACTGTTATAGCAATAATGACTTGGGAGCAGTTGTGTGAGCAGCAGCAAGCACAAGAGCAACATCTGACTGTAGGTTTAAAAAGGGGCTCCATTACTGATGCATGCATGTGATTTGAGTAGGAGAACATGCAGTGATGTGTGTATGTGATTGAGTATGAGAACATGCAGTGATGTGTGTATGTGATTGAGTATGCGAACATGCAGTGATGTGTGTATGTGATTGAGTATGAGAACATGCAGTGATGTGTGTATGTGATTGAGTATGCGAACATGCAGTGATGTGTGTATGTGATTGAGCATGAGAACATGCAGTGATGTGTGTATGTGATTGTTTGAGTATGAGAACATGCAGTGATGTGTGTATGTGATTGTTTGAGTATGAGAACATGCAGTGATGTGTGTATGTGATTGTTTGAGTAGGAGAACATGCAGTTGCTGAGCTCGACTAAGACTGGAAACATACTTGATTTAAATTACACGAACGTGTACGCAAAATGGCTGTCATGCGTATCCTGGGGTCACAGAGAGCTCTTTGTGCACATAATCAAAAATTAATGTTACACATCTACAAGGTGCAATACCTGTGTTTATGTGTGGGTAGTATAAATTTTATGCAAAGTGACGTGACTGGCAGGAAGGATGGCGGAATCATTTGAAGAGGAGCCGTGATCTTTTAAACTTCCATATCATCAAAAATTAAGCAGACGAGCATGTGAACAATGTCGCCCGGAACGCAACCACTTCACCTGCACGTTGCACAAGAACATTCTAGTATGTTTCCAGCCTAATGGTTGGCTACAGCAAGAGTTTCCTGACTGAACATGAGCTGCCCATTTCATGGATGCTCATTGTTGAGAATTTTCATTATTAAATTCAAAAGAAAAGAAACCCCCAACCACAGTATCAAGCTTTACAATTAGCGTTTTCCTCGTTGTTTTGACACTGTATGTCGCCAAGAGTGATCGACTGGCTAAAACACACAGCAGAATAAGCAAAAGGATAAATGTTCATCATGAAAACTAAACTAACATCTATATTCCAAACATACCCATCACTTTTCCCACCATTGACATTTTCCACTTGCATCAGCTGCCACCATAAACCATAAGAAATTTGACACATGAATTATCCATCATTTCTATAGCACATGATTTATAAACAGACAAATATTTCAACAGTTAATGTACTTATTTCTTTTAGACATAATTATAGATTTTTAAGCCTGCAACAAGTCATTTTAATGGCCTTTTTCCAGCACAACAATAATGACTGCAAAATATTTTACAGGGAAATACTTCCAAACTGAGTGCAGTCATAATGAGGCAGCATTCCATGACATTCATATTAATAATTTTCATAATTAACTTTTTGCATTAAGTTAAGGTAAGGGGGTGTAAGCTGAAGAATTCTATTAGCCAGCCCCCCATCCCCCTCAATGGGATGTCTTGCGGGTTATATCCACTGCTGTTCATTAAAGAATAAATCTTCTGAAATTCCGCTTCCTTAATGAATGCTATTGAGATCACCCATTTGCATTTTTTTTTTTTGCATTTAGAACATTTAGGCATGTATGATTTGATAGAAATGTGCATCTTCATTTTTAGAGTCAGGATGAAATGGATTTCCAATATTTGCCTATTTCTCTTTTTTTTGTGGCTGACCCCTTTTTGACAGAAATGTGTTTGTGTCACTCTCATATCTGTCTGCACACTGGCTCTGATGAATGACACCCTGTGTGAAAAGCATTGTTATTTATTTCCATTTTCCATCATACCCTGCTCCTGTCTATATAAGGTTATGGGTATACTACTGCAGGACCTGGAGACTGAGTGACAAGTAGAATCCGTGTGTTCACTGACAGATTTAATTTACCCAGTGAGTTTGTGACAGGTAAGGTCTGCTACATTCTTTTGACACTGAGGCAACTAATCAGCAAAAAGACATCTTGATCTTATTTCATGTTCTGTAAATCTGTAATCATGTGTACCCCTCAGATAGTAATATTCACTGTAATTTATCTTATTCTGTGTCACAATAAATTAAAGCCAATGATATCTGAATCCCAAAACGAGACAATGGTGCTCTTAAGCTAATCATAAATCTTACATTCTTGCACAAACTGGAATTTATGCAGATTGAACATACTAGCTTATAATGCATCATTAACGTTATATAATAATAACTTTTCATGTATGTTCATGCTCGACAAAGTGGACATTGGAATTGAGTTTTCACATGACAGTTTTGTTTAAAAAAATACATCAAGACTCATCACAGGATTTATGCTTATTTATGTTGACACTAGGCCTGCTTTATTTCTGTTCTACAGGGGTCAGGGCAGTTTAGAATGGAGCACTGCATGTTTACTTTGCACCTGCAATGCTCTATGGGTATTTTAAACACAGAAATAACTAAAAATGCCTCTGATCAGTTTTTCTTCAGGAAAGGACTTACCACATTTTTTGTATGCTGCCGCAGCCATGAAAAGGCACTTGACTCTGATGGTAAATTCAAATCCCTTCAGTAGAAGTCCTCTTCATAGCCAAATACATAACATTACCCAAAGGGTACATTCAATCTCATCACCTTACAACAATAAAGTGCATTTACATCACATAACATTTACATGTTTTTTTTTGTTTGTTTTTTTTGTAAAACTATGATTTTACTGTGAGAGAGCAGACCACTGTAAAAACACAACTTTGTGGGGACTTTACCCCACTAGTATGGGATTGGGTAGGCTCGGGAAGTATTCAATGTGCTGTACAATGCTGTTCAATCATTATGTACAATGTACTGTGGTATGATTGTGTGAAGGCCAAATACATGATTCACTATGAGAGTAACAGAGACTTCTACATGATGAGTGTAGGTGCAGACTAGAGGGCAAATTTCAAGTGATTGCCATCATGGGTGTACACGTGAATGACATTAAGGCTTTAACATGATAAAACATAATTGCCAGGTTTAGTTTGTTATGAAGTCGCGAAAAAATTTGCCTAGCAAAAAAAACAGTATAGTAGTTCTGCCAAATATGCGCTGTTATCATTTGCAAGAAAATGTTAATGCAGCTATAACTATTGACATCTATAGCTAATAGCTATTTAAAGGCAAGCCTATAAGCTTGCATACTGTGACTCATTTAGCACATTTAAAAATCAATGTTTGATGTTATTCAGGGTTCAAGTGATAAGAGGGCAGTATTTGTAGCTTTACGATAGTTTTCTCCAGTGACTAATGATGGAGGTACATTAGCCACCCTATGCAATGGTCTTGGTGAAATGTTTGTTGGTGCCAGAAGGGGCTTGGGTCAGATTTTTAGTTACAAGTAATCTGTAAATTACTATGGAGTATCCTAATAAAGCAATTCAACAACTTCATCTGGGGAAGATCATGGTTTTATTGGTCAAAAAAATGTTTATTTTTTTCCTGCTGGTTCTGAGAGAGGTGTTACACGAGTAAATGGTCAGGGCAGATGTATAAAAAGATTCCTTAAAATGGAGAGAGAAGCTAGTTAAATCAAGCAATGATTACTTGAACCATGTGATGGTGTACATGCTTCTCAGCTCTATAAAGTGATTAATTGTGACTTATAAATAATTCCTTCATAAAGCAGTTACCTTGTGTCCTTTAGTGCTTCATGAATCAGGTGCCTTACATCCGTTTGTGCTTCACGAAGCAGTTAGCTTATTATCCTTCTGTGCTTCATTAATCAGTTACCTCATTATCCTTTCCAGTTTCATGAAACAGAAACCATATATTCATATTCTTTGGTTCTTCCTAAAGCCCCATTATGCCTAAAAAGTATTATGTCAATGCCCCTATTAGTCGTTACACAAAATGTGTAACATTTATGTATCTTACAATTAATGTATACTGTGTGGTTTACTTTTCTGCCAAGTATCACGCAACTGCTCAATTGCTTCACTACATCCCTGTAATCTATACATTGTTATGAATGTATCGATAAGTGAACCATAAGATACAATATACAATATGTAAGCTACGAAGGTTACATTTAGCACATAGCCTACCTCATCTATATGGATTGTTGTTCTCTGAAGTTACTTACAGTAAAACATACACACCAACATAACTAATTATATTGTTAGAACTCCTCTATAAGGAGTCAGATGTTTTGATTGATTTATGCTCCAAATTCCTCTAATCATTTTGGCATATAGATCAATACTGTATTTTTAATCCTCACTCAGACAACGTGACATAGTATTCCATTCTGAGCTTCTCAGTCACAGAATAACAGTAATAATGGTCATAACTGCATAGTTTCTCGAGATCCTGCTGGGTGAAATCTCTTTTAATGGATCTCAAATTGTAGGAGCGTGGCAGCCACACACTGTGCTTGCAACTTTGAGGGGACTAATTGGTGAAACCCGCTGAATGCATGTGCAGGCTTTGACCCCTTCCCTGTGACAAATACCTCAGAAAATTACATGGCCAAGGAAAATTAAGACTCGTTCAAATTGTCACTATGAATGCTTTTGAGGGTCAAGCTATTTTTCTGCTGTAATTATTGCCACTCAAAAACCAAGCGAATGGCAGTAAAATCTCTCTGACGACATCCATGCTCAGTGTTCTTCCTGGCTTGATACAGCTTACCACTCCCCCACCCTCTTGCTCCCTCCCTCTCTCTTGACATTGCGTATGTTTTAAACATAACATATTGCACAGCTTTAGCCTCCATAAAGTAATTATTAATCAGTTGAAAACAACCATAATTTCATAGCCAGTGAAAGTACATCTTTAAGCCCCAGTTCACTTTATGCTCCCAATAAAATGTATAGAAAGGAATAGGGAAACGGCCTGGTAGCCACATACATACTGGTTAAGTTTCAAGGAAAAGTACTGCAGTCATGCTGTCCAGTGGTATAGGATAAGGTAAATCAGCTTTGGTAAAGGAGGAACTACCAATCGAAGAAATTATATTTCTACAGTTTTGGGTTTCATCATGACGGACTCAGGTGAACATCATACCAGCAGACTCATACTGGTGCGTGATGGATGTAGAGAGGAGTACAGGGTCTACACCTGGAGGCCAGGGGCAGAGTGATGAAGGGAGGGTCTTTGCTTTAGGTTTAAAATCATCCATCATGTCTGTCCTGTTCCTGATGTGGGACAGAAATGAACCATCCCTCACACCAGCCTCCCCAGGCGGCAGCAGCAGCAGCTGGAGCACAGAAGCAGCTGGTCCACAACATGCTCCCAATCCTGGAATTTACACAAGGCCTCGCTTCAGTGATGCTGCTATATTAAAAACCTATATCGGCTCAGCAGCCCTCATCAGGAGAACAAACCCTATCTGTGACCTCAGCAATTAACAGAGAAAAATAAACAAACATAATAGACCAGCCAATTTGCTTTAGATGGTATAACTCTGTTATCAGTTTTTGAGATTTATATCGCAAGCACTAGCAGAAGATCTGGTGAGAGATACAAGTTATGTCTTCGTTTTTCCAAGGCTATAACGAAAACCCCATGGTATTGGTAAGAGGAATCGATGGCTGTTACTATTGTGTGATTTTATACTGCTGTCTATACCCTAAACGACTCACACTTTGGTCTCAGAAAGCTGAATGAATGTGGACTAACATGTCTGTGTGTCCAAAGACATCGTTAGTCACATACCCCTTTTGAAATTTCATTCACATCGGTTCTACTACCTGTTCTAAAAAAGGAACAGGAAATGAAGCCATGACTAATACAGAAAAAAACAACGCCATGCAGAGGTGAAATTGCATTGCAATATCATTCATCAATAAATAATACAATAATATAATAAGTTCTAAGATGCTCTGAATATGCTCTGAATGGATATGGTGATGCTGTTAAACTCTGAAATGCAGCTTCATGAACCCACTTCATTTTTATAATCTATTACTTTGTTGCAAAGATGCAGCTACCAAATCTGAATACCAAACATACAGATATTCCAAGCTGGACAGAATAATTTGAGGTTACAGCATGATTGACCTTGTTTCATGAGTACTTAATGAGTATCTGCCTACTGGTGAATTCAATAAGAGAAATAGCCTGCTGTAGCTGCCAGGATCGAGAGCTTCCTGAAACCCTGGTGCTTCAGCATTGATAAGGGTTCTTGAGTGTAGGAAAGCAGGAATTCCAGACTAAAGCAAGCAATAAAATCCTACACACATTTCAGTTCCAGTCACCCAATTCCTTTTGGGTTATTTTATAAATAGTTTTATTCTCAGTTTTCTTTTTTTCAATCAAAGTGCAATCGCCAGCCCATGCATTCAAAACAACCTAAATAGTTTTTTTTTTTTTGCTTATGTATACATGTGTGCATGCTTGAGCATGTTTGAGTATAGTAAATTGTTTTCCTTTTTTCATTACCTCCAACAATAGAGTTGAAAGCGGTTATGTTTTTGCCCCAGTCCATGTTTGTTTGTCTGCCTTTTAGTAGCATATCTCCAATAGTTATGAACGGATTTGCGTGAAACTTTACGGAAAGCTTTGTCATGGGCCAAAGAAGAACCAATTAAATTTTGCTGAAGGAGGGCGTGGTAGCAGGGATGGCTTTTCACAAAAAGGCATATAACTTCCAAATGGAATCCTGCAACACCGCAAGACTTCGAGGAAAGTTTGGTCATGGGGAAAGGAAGAACTGATTGACTTTTCCCAAAGGGGATGTGGCAGAGGGCATGGCTTCTCACAAAAAGGCAAGTAACTTCTGAACAGATTCACGTAGCACCATGAAACTTTATGTGCCTATCAGCAAGGGGGTGCTGGAGAACTCATTTCCAGTCACTAAACAAATATAATGCTGATTGGTCATGTGTTGTTGCATTAACCAACTAAAATGCTGTTGATTGATTGGCTAGAATTAAAATATTTCATATCCTATGCCCCATTTTTTGATCCAGTCATCAAAATGCATGTATATCCTAATTTGAATGTCATGGAAGACATTATTAACTTTTGTGAATGCCCAACATATAGAACTTTTATATCTTGACAATTTTATAGTGCTGACGGAGGTATGCACTCAACTGATTGTTGTCTTCTAGTTTTTTTTTGTTTGTTTGTTTTTTTGTGGTAGACAATATATGAAAAATATCAAAACATGGTATTCAGTAACTAAGCAAAACATGGCAGCTCATTTGATAATGTGCTGTGCACCAATGTAAGAAACACAGTATGCAATATGTGGGGCTTCATGTGAATAAATTCTAAATGTTTATTATAGTCTTTGTATTTAAAACCTTAACAGTACATGTTTCATTTAAAGAAAAGTCAAACATACTTTGTAATTTAGGACAGTACAGAAGCTCCTAAGTCCCCCGACATTGTCTTTTTATCAGATTTGTGAGCATTCAGTATTCTGAACAGCACTGAATATTCACCAGAGCCACTGCTACTAGAAGCCAGATGCAATGACTCAAAACACAGCCATCACAAATAATAAACAAAGCAAATGAGAAAAGGGAGGTGTAATGCTTGATTATCGTTACTTTGTGTAAAGCACAGTCAAATGACATGCCCTGAGCAAGATGCATGCATGCGTGCACACACGCACACACACAGGGATTGCGTGAATAATTGTTCTCAGGGTAATTCTGAGAGAGGGAAACTAAACAGGACATGATTAATGAATTCATTTATAAAGGCAACGAACACACTATAGTGGGTGTAATAAATTTCCATTATTTTATTTTTTAATAGGCATTTCTAATTTCATCTTTGTATTACCTTTCTTAAAGTAATAAACTGCCTGCCTTTGCCATAGCAAAGTCTCACGTCACCTGTAACCAGTAAACCTCTTGACAGCAGCATAATGCATTGCCCAATTCCGACATCTATTAAATGGCACTCATTTTGACAGCCTGACATCCCAGTGATTTATATCCCTTCCCATTATCACAAACATTATGTTTTCCAATTTATGCTCCTTTTTAATAAAAAAAAACAATGCATTATTCCCAGGTTAACCAGAGAGAAGAGCATTATAGTATAGTGATGAAAATCTGCACAATTACAGGTTTGATTACCAAAAAGCAAATTAAATGAATATCATGGAAATGTAAATTAGAAAGTAAATAACCCCTGATAAAGGTGTGTGGTAATTAAATAAATGCTAATAAGATCATGACCAGTGCAAACTGAAGAAATGCCAAACTGGTATTTATACAACATTGGTGAAAAGAGTGTTTGTGTATTTTGAAGAAAGGCAATAGGTTTAATGATCAGTACATTGTCCCATCACTTAAAATACTTGCATCAGAGAACAAGAATGCAATGAAAGGCAAGATATCCACTTCATTACCACACTAATTGTTGCTATCTCGTTTTTTTAAATAATGTTCCTCACACCAAGTGGCAGGATTAAAGGTAGCTGAGTGTAAATGATGGTGGACTGATAGTCTTTAGAGAACAGGTCTTCTCGCTGATGTGGAGCAATTTGTCTTCCAAGGCTTGGAATTAATGGCCTGCTTGTACTCTCTGGCCCAGCTGATATGACTAGCTCTGATCCGTTTGCCTGCCAAAATGTTTGGACTTACAGCCCAGGCAGTTCCAAGCTCTGAGCCATGTTGTTGCCATACATTGTGCATTATATTTTATAATCTTATAAGTTCTGCTCTGGTTAGGATTCAGGATGCTACCATATACTTACCATTCTTAGCCTTGCTGCAATACCTAAATACACAAACCAGAACTAAGAATGATTTTTTTTAAATAATTTTATATAAAAAGATATTTAATTCAAATGCTAATTACCAGGCAATGGTGGACAAATGGTAAATGGACTGCATTTATATAGCACCTTTATCCAAAGCGCTTTACAATTGATGCCTCTCATTCACCCATTCACACACACACTCACACTCACACACACACACCAAGGGTGAAAGGCTGCCATGCAAGGTACCAATCAGCTCGTTGGGAGCAATTAGGGGTTAGGTGTCTTGCTCAGAGACATTTTGACACACCCAGGGCGGGGAATCAAACCGGCAACCCTCCGACTGCCAGCCAACCACTCTTACCTCCTGAGCTATGTCGCCCATCAAAGAAAGCTTGCATATAGAGCACATACTCTGTAATCCAATTATCTCAATATATATGGATTTATGGACTTCACAGTACATGGGTCATGATGGAAGTGGCTGTAAAAAGTGACTGAGCATTCTAATAACATTGGCATCTTATTATATGTCTTTTTTCCTTTTTGTTTCCATTAAAGCCAATATGTTCAAAATTCTATGCCTTGTCATGAGTTAATACAGAAACAAAACTCATGTAACTAAACAAGTCATGAAGAAAAGCACAACAGAAAATGAAAGTGAGAGTTGATTATCTGATTAGGCCTAGTCTGTTGTGAAATCAGACATTGCTGCTCTATGCCTACCCAAGTTGACAGAAAAGTCAGGCACATTGTTAGTGTATTACTATCTTGAGGCAGCGAAAAGCGATTGCGCGATTGACTAACAAAAACCTGGTCTTAAGTCAATGGCGCAGTATTTTACTGTTATTTTAGGGCGCATTATTAAGATAGTAATATGCGCCTACATAGGCGGGTGCACAACGCACAATATTTTTAAAAAATACATGTCATGCAGATCCGTTTCCTCTGCAGGGAAGTGTTCTTTCCTACTACTTGGCAAATCTGCCATTATTATGGCAATCCGCCAAGGTGCACGCTCACCTGCCTTTTAAAGGGAATGGGAGATGACACTGATTGGTTTATTTTATGTTACTCCCAAAACACACCTATGATTAATTAAGAGACTAAGTACAACCCCTTCGAACAATGTGCCTTACTTTGTGCTCAGTTTATCCGCAGTTAAACTAGCAAAAGTGGATTTGGACATGCCCTAAATGCACTTGCGCCATGCGCTTTAGACCGTGCGCTTAGATCGTTAAAATATAGCCCACAGTGTCAGCACACCATTCTAGAAGTCTATTGCAAATGCACACATTTTTAGGGGTCCAGGCATCTTGGGGCCATTCTTAGGGGGTTTATGTATCTTGTCGTATCTTATGCTATTATTATTATTTATTAATTATATATATATATATATATATATATATATATAATGTATGATTAGTATTTGTCAGAAACGTACTTGCAGAGGTTGTCAAGAGATGATTGTCAAGTGTTGTCAAGAGTATTATTAAAAATATGGCATCGCCAACGTCACGTTTGTGCATGTCATGTTCATTGTACCATATCTCCTCAACCGTATGGGCTATCAAAGTGCTTTAAATATCACATGAAACTAGACATATACACAATATCTATGGTCTCTGTGAGTGATGTTGTCTTCCATGGGTAAACAAATGTGCAACATGCACCAGTTCCGAGCTTTGTCTTAGCGTATACCTTTGTAGTCTATCTCCTCTAATCTAATTCTAGATCTAATTTAGCCACCATTTTGTCCAGCGTCACTGCTGATGTCACACTAATGATTGGTAGCCAATTCAGTCAATCAGAGGTGATTTAAAAGCAGAACGAATCGGAAGAGAGGTTGGATAGGAGATCAGGGAATCCCGAACAGTATAGTGACACAGATCGACTGCTACAAGAAGGCAAACATGGCGAAGAAAGTATTTTACAGCCGATGAAGTACTGCAAATGTTGTTTGTTCCCCTATGTGTCCAGTTAGACAGAAACTGCCACTTTGACTATCACTAGCACTAGATGGAAAAACACCCATGGCCAGTGCTGGAAAAAGTAGACACAGAACAATAAATAGTGGACAGCTGAAATAACTGTCAAATGTTCAAGCAGGGATATTTTAAAAAAATAAATAAATAAATCAATTCAAGCAGTTTTGATCAGTGTGATTTGTTGTTATTTGTACGTAAAATGTGAACATTCTTTGTGTTTGTTTGTATTTTCTTTCTCTTTGCAAACTGTTTTCATCTATTCTGTTGTATAGTACAGTTCAATAACTGGCATCTCCAGAAAGCTGAATTTGTGCTGAATCATTAGACACTTGATTACTTTACAGTCAAAAACACCTGCCCAAAAAAAGACATGCCCAAACGGCCCCTTTCAGGTCATATACGATTTAACCATTTTCTATTTTAGTTTTGATATACAGATAGTCTACAACTCGCCATTTTAGTTACAATCCTCAAAGAAGGTAATGATTTCAAATCAAAAGCTTGAAAGAGTCCATGGTGGTTAGCAACAATTTCTATCCACAGAAGCGCTCTGAATGGTGGTTCAGCTAGCCAATGAAGAGGTCAACAAAGAGTCAATTCTCCTTAAAAAATAATGAACAATACTCATTATGCATTCACAAATTAAGATTATGATTAAAATTAAATGAGGCATTACTTTGACATGATAGTCAGTTAAAAATGGCAGGGATGAAACTGCAACTGATATGGAACATTTGAGACACATCTGTTTTGTTTTCTTACGGCAATAAAGAATACATAGTAAAAAATGTAATTAATAGACCGACATTTCAAATAAGCACTGTATATTAACTAACTGTAATTTACTACTTTGTGTAAAAAAAATCAGTTTCACATTGAACTACTCATTCTGTTTCGTTTATTTTGCAAATATATACATGCTGCATACATTCATTACATATGTTTCTCCATGCCATTTACAGATTGCCATCTTGACAAATAGCATCGCAACAGCTCCACCCTAACCCAACGACGAATATTATAACTCATACATTATAAGCTCATATCAGTCTAAATATTTAAAAGAAGGGCTGTCTGATCCCTTGGGTTTCCTGTGGAGAGTAAAGGATGGATTGTGATGATTTATTCAAAAAGTTAATCAAACATGTACAGTAAGCCCGTAGCCTTAAGCATGTCTCCTAATGTGTTTAGCGTCAAGCTTGTTCAGATTCTCTGGCAGTATCCAACTTAAATTAAAGACATAAAGGTGATGTATGTGGGTCCCCATATCTCTAGGCATAAACAGTCTTCCTGCAAAGTATTTAAATGTCCGTCCTTTTCTTTTCATTACCCAGCACAGCAGTGCTGAATAAAATTTTAACCAGATGTGAATAGGTTTTTTTTTATTTTTTACATATATTAACAATAATGGAGACATGCAGCTAGTCTGCAGTCAATCAAGCTTCAGAAAAAATAAAGGTGAGATACAGTTCAACATGACAAAAAAAATTCAGATTGTGTGCAAGCCTTCTTGTTTTGTTTATAATCCCTCTAAACCTTTCCCAAGTACTTAAAACACCACCTGTAGGGTAAGGGATATGGTTGCCGGTAATATGAAGAGTGGCAGAGCGAGATAGAAAAAAGAAAAAAGGGCTTGTCATGAGTGAAGCCGCATTACTGCTGTTCTTGCTCTTATCTATTCTTCATTGCTTCGACTGTGATTAATTCACAGGACATTAGATAGCTTGAAACGTGGCATCTGCAAGTTTATTCATTAATTCTCAGATTTTCCACAACAGCAGGTATTCACCTTCACAGTCCATCATCAGACTGTACAGAGCAAACTCGCTGCTCAGCAGATTGTTCCTCTTCTCAACTGTAATTCCTTTCGCTATTCGTGGTGGAATGAACCACCTGTAACTGTCAGAACTGCAGAATCGCTCATTGTCTTGCAGCACCAAATAAATGCACAGCTGTGGATACTATACATCTCCTTGGCTTTAAGAGTTTTGACTTAACCTACTATATGACAGCTGCCGAGAATCTGATCACCCACGTGTGTGGCTCTTTCAGTCCATTATAAACAGCTATGACTTGGATTAAATCAAAAGCTACTATAAAGACAAATGATATTCAATTAAACGGGATTTAAACTAAGAAGGATTTTTGCTCATTAGGTGTCAGAAGTCAGGAAAATCCAGAAAATCATGGACATGGACTTGAGGCTCTCCTACATTGCAATCACTGTTGCTTTAATAAAAGAAAAAGCATAACATATATCAAACTCACAGAAAAAAGTTTTAAAATGCTGCAAATTAATGTTGGCATGTCATCATACTTAACTCATGTAATATGATGCAATTTAATTTTACTCTTGAGGGCTATTGCTTGAAGCCATATAAATGTTGCAGTCTATTTTGACAGCACAGAATGTGCCGAGGTACAAATACACTTGTTTAATGCAAATATCTAAACTTCTGAGTGGTATAATTGAAAACAAAAATGGAGAATTGACAGTTGAGCCACGGTTGCTATTTTCTAACGTTTGCTTGTTCCGAACGTTTGCAATGAGTGGGTGGAATGGGGACTCACTGAACAGCCTCTCAGGGATTCAGAGATGCACAAACACATTGCCAGAGTAGTATTTTAATGGTTTGAACAGTCCACATTATAATGCTGGTATTGCACAAATGCAATCATGCCATTGGAAATACTTGATATGGGGTAATTATGATATTAAATTTATTTAATAAAATGTGGAGGCATCCACGGACAGAAACTCAAACAAAAATGACATTTCATATAAATTTATAAAAATAAATTGCTATGATGTATTTGTCATAAATATGTTTTTGTAATTGGTTGTGTAAAGATAAAATGCATATTGGCAAACATATGATTCCCAGAAGAGCACACAAACAACATTATACAGGTAGAATTCGGCAGTGGCATGACCAGCCACTTTGTCAGGTGACCTTTTCATAGCATTTTCTATGAAAAAAATCATTGTAGTTCACAAAAGGCATCAGAAATAATAAATTCAAATTGAGGTAACACTACAAGATACTACAATTCCCATGAGCACTGGGTTCACACAGTATGGTCATCCCATTGGCCCATCCAGTTTGCTCTTTGTGTCTTGCCTCCTCAATCGAGCTGGGAATATAATTGATAAGAAGGAGAACTCGGCTGAAATCGAACCACTGCCAAACATGGCAGTGCGTACAAACTGTATATACTCATTGTGGCTTTAAACATTTTGTTTAGTGACACTCCATGCTAGTGGAGAGCACAGATTTAGATCCTACGTTTATGCTCGGAAAACACGGAATTGACCACGATTGACGCACCATACATATAGCAACAATAGCAAAAGGAAGCATAATCTTTGACAGATGAACGTCCTTGATTTCAGAGTCGCTTTAGATATTTAGCGCTGCAAAAAAAAAGAAAAAAAAGAAGAGTTGGCTTGTCACAGTGTTCGGTTTAACCCTGTGGCATACGATGCATGGTGTAGTTATTTTCTCACTGCAAAATAAATAAAAGTGCATCTACAGAGTTTCAATACTGACATAATTAAATGAATATAAGCACATGATATTCACACAATGCTCAATACAATTCGATATAGCCAGTTCTCCTCAATTAGGCTATAGGTGAGTAATAAAATCATTTCTCTTTGCATCGCTAAATTGCACACATTTCTTCGACATTATTTAAAGGTTTAGCCTACTAAGTAGGGCCCCTGTAGACTGTGCTTGTAAACCCCGCTCACACCTCCATCATCCTCAGTCCCACTCACACCTCCGTTGAGGACACACCCTCGAGTACTAAAAGCAAAACGTCAAGCGAAGAGGTGAGTTGGTCAGAGAGATTGAAAATAGCATCTTTAGCAATATGAATGATTCCATATAAATGGTAACAATAAACAGGCAGTGTTATAAAAAGTTTTACACTGAATGCTCCCCTTAGCACGTGGGAACATGATTTGGTAGCTACTCCGTTGTGCCAGTGCAGCTATTTTATGTTTTTCCTTGTTTGGTATTTAGCTATTCTAGGCCCTGTTTCGCAAAGCAGGATTACTTTAAAAATAAAATAGTCAGAGACATATTAATACAGCTGGCAAATTTGTACAGTACCGCTGTCATCTCTGGCTTGTGTATGTGTCTCCACAGCTGATGGAGATAGGAACCCAACAGGAAGGTGGAATTCTGAAGTGAATCACTTTGAAAGTGAAGACAAATGACACTAATTTTGAAATGTAATCATTTACTGGAAAAGTTACTTGCACTTTTTTAGCCTAATTGAAAAAATAAAAAAAAACGTACAACAAAAAGAAGGCTCTGATTTTTAGTTCTAAATCATTTTATACATTTATAACGATTAAACAAGATAATCAGACTATTTGCAGCTAGACCACAATTATTTCACCTGCCAGTCTAAAGTTAGATTATTTATAATTATTCTGAATAAATTAAATAATTTAACATTTTGCCACATAGCCCATTACAAATACAAACAAACAAACTAACAAACAAACAAGCAAATAAAGTATTAGTTGATGTGAATAAATTAAAGTATTAGCATGTGAATATTGAATATTCAATCTTCATTGCCTACATAGCTATTTCTCACATAATGTGACCTAATGAAGAATCACCTTGAGGTCATTCTTCATTAGCCATCAAGCGTCTAATAATGAACAATTAACAGCTCGTTAGTATTGAGAGGTTGCAATTGTGGTAGGAACGAAGACCATTATACATAGTGGGTCCAAAAACAAACGAACAACAAAAAGCCTACAGATCAGTGATCAAATTGTATACACTGTATGGTTCATGTCATAGAACAGGGTTGCCCAACCCTTCTAGTGGAGATCTACTGGCCTGTAGGCTTTCACTCCCCAACCCCAACAAAGTGCATCACATACAACAGATAACAATCTTAATGAGCTGCTAATTAGCAGAATTAGGAAAACCTACAGGACAGTAGATCCCCAGGAACAGGGTTGGGCAGTTTGTCATAAAGAATGTATAGCCTGTGCATATCCAGTAGGCTACAGAGGAACTGAGAAATATTAACCATGAAAAATGATCATGGGGGAAACTGAACATAGTCTAGCCTGACAACTCAGCTGAACTTAAACTGCTTTTATTTCTCTTAAATGATAAATTCATCTGTCAATGTGTTCAGCAATGCGTGCATTGATACACCTGTTTAATTTATATGTTTTTAAATTGCCTCTGCATAATGCCAGCTTGCCTTCAGAAGTAGACTGAACCCAACACACAATAATTGTATAGCCATACGCATTTTTTTTTCAGGATCTTTGTGCCACTCCTTTGGAAGTAGCTGACCTCACATTAACCCAACACACAATAATCAAATAGCCATATGTGTTTTTCCAATATTGAATTTTCATTGGTAAATGATATTTAAGAAAAATACTAATCTCTGTTTAATGTTTACCTATTTACGAAGAGAATATTCGAATACCATTGGTCAAATTAGGGAAAGAAAAAATATCTGATACAAAATATTATCTGTGCAAATGGGGTTCATGTTCATGTTTCTTAGAAGACAGAGCTAATGGCAGTGCCATAATATCACACAGAGGGTCACTGTGTTTAGAGAAACCAAAATAGAAATGTTTATTATGGTGACGCAACAGAAAACTATTCTATGATCTTTACAAACTGCTCTTTTAACAGTTCTGTGGAATAGGCTATATATAAGCTTCATCACATTTCAACGTAATAAGAGGCTCAGCTACAAGCTCTGCCTCCCTTGCCAAGTGGTTTCTGAGATATTGCATTTGGCACTTACAGTACATCAGAGCTTGAATTCTGCTCAGAAAAAAAGTGCAATTTATGTGAACCATAACTATTACTGCTCGGTTGGATTTAGTAAAACTTTGCCTCAGACATGTATTTTCCTGTAATATGTAACATATTTCATGCATATCAACAAACATTAATTACTTTATGACATGACATATTTCATTCAGGGATTTTCAACAAAACATCCTTTATCTGTAAGTAATAACATTACTTATAAGTCATATTACTTTTTTTATGTGTTCCAACTTGACATGCATTTGCTATGGTTCACCAAATTCGTAGTTTTGTGATGATCAGTTTCCATATTATCCATCTATATAGTTATACTTTTATTGAGGTTAATTAGAAAGGGTGGTGTCAACAAGGTAGATGGATTTATGGAGAGATCTCTATTAGCCTTAATTAAGCCTGTATTAATTTTCACATGATGGAAGAGTGTGTTGGAGTTAATATTATAATAACAAACACAACAATTTAAACCCATCCACCAATACTGGAAATCGCACTTTCATTTAAACGGATCAAGCAACAAAAGTGCTGACACCCAATTATAATAGTTTATGCGTAGGCGGCAGTGTAGCACAGTGGGTAAGGAACTGCGCTTGTAACCCGAAGGTCAAGGGTTCAATTCCTGCATAGGGCACTGCCGTTGTACCCTTGAGCAAGGTACTTAACATGCATTGCTTAAGTATGTATCCAGCTGTATAAATGGATACAATGTTAAAAAAATAAAAATAAAAAAAAATGCTATGTAAAAGTTGTGTAAGTCGCTCTGGATAAGAGCGTCTGCTAAATGCCTGTAATGTAATGCAATGTTCATGGGAACTATAGGCAAGTAGTTCTAGTTATGCTTAGAACATGATCAAGCTAGGAGAAAACTGTCACATTTGTGCAAAGGTATTTAGAGCAATATAAAGGAGGGAGGCTGAGCCGTTTGAGTTCTGTAGACATTTAGTCCCTTAACCGAATGAAATGTCAGTTTCCCTTTTCCTGGCTGAAAAAACATACATTTTCTTTTTGTCAGAATCTGGCTTCCTCTGTAATTTTAGACCTACAAGATTTTCTGTCCCCCTGAGCTCTCCTATAATTCACAGCAGGTCTTGAATTGTTAGGGGATGGACACTTTGAAATTGAGTAAAGCATTGCACTACTGAAGCACCACTGCAACATGGTTACATCTTCTGAAAATGCTTTATTTTTGAGAAAGAGGATTTATGTATGGGAGGATTTCTGTATTTATTATTGTGACATATTCAAGGGTTGGTGGCTCGAAATGCCCGAGGAAATGCAATGAGTCAAGTACTTCTTTATTCCCCTCTTCAGTAATGCAATATATGATAAAAAACCAAACACCCAGCAAATGATCTGTTTCCTGTCAACCCTTCTGAATTTATTCCACTATACTTTTCAAGTTAAATCTTAACATATTTAGTCTTTTTTTTTTTTATAAATCCAAACTGTGTTCTTGTGGTTCTATGTTCTGATGGTTCTGTTCTTAGAGTGTTCCATGCTCTTGCAATTGCCATGTAAAACAAAACAACTCATGCAGCTAGGTTGCCTTGAGGCATTACTCTGTAAGCCCAGTGCCAGATGTATGTCAGAGTATGTTTTATTCATGAGGATGGTGTGCACAATGCCTTCAAAGAGAAGCCGTTACATGAATAAGACGCACCAGTCAAATTTTTTCTGCATGGTTACAAAGATGGTTCTTGGTGAGGGGTGAGAAGAACTTTATGTTGACAGTTCTGTTGTTTTGTCACTTTTTTAAGTGACATGTAGGAGCTGGCCTGTCTACTCTCATTAAAAGACCACATAGTCTACAAGCAGGCTGGGCTGGTACTTCAGATGATTCTAAGTTGTCAAGCTTAGCTTAAATGATTCTTTATTTAAAAATGATTCAGAGTAAAATGGCATGAAAAGAGTACTGTGAAGAAGCCATTAGATCAAAGTAATCAGAAATTAGTTTGGAGATTGCAGCCAGCCATCCACTGTTCCCTGCTCTTCAACTTCTGTTCTACCATTGAATAAATATTTACTAGGGATGTACTACCCATGAAGGTTGTCTGCAGGGCGGTGGGTTGAGAGCCACAGAATAGGCTTCTCACTTCTATTTTTGGAGAGAAGGTGTCTACAGGGCTAATGCTGTGTGGTCATAGCATGTGTAGGCTTTGTTCCAGTTAGGTATTTATCCTTCTGGTTCAAGGAACTGCTGTCATGATTGAACCTATTTAGCTTTACTACCCAGTTCTGAGGGCATTTTGGTCTAAATGGAGGTCAGCAACCTGTTGGCCTGTGGTTTTTCAGGGCAGAAGTTGAGTAGTTGCTCTTCAGGGGATCCACTACAGTCTACAGCCCTGCATGAGGCAGTTTTTTTCCAGTCCCACTCCCACATGCTATTATAACACTATCTCAACGAGCTACATTCCTGTGACAGTTTATGGCGTGCCCACCTCCACCAGCATCATTTTTGTCCCACCCCCACACTCACTCAATGTTTTGCTATAAATGTCCTTTGCCAGCTGACCCACCCTGTCATATTGAAAATGCCTGACTTTTTTTCTACTTCTCTCCTTATTTAAGTAATATAGCATTCAAATCCACCTGACACCCAACAGAAAAAAGTTAATTAGTTTAAGTTCCCTGACATAATACAAGTGTCTCAGATGACAAAAACATACTTCAGTGAAAATATTTTCAAAAATATGATTTATTTTATTTTTCATGAATGTAGAATAGGTTTCAGCATGATAAAAAATATATTGTTCTTGAGATTAAGATTAATAATCTGTCAAACTGCTTCACTATTTCAGTTTTGGTTTGGTGGCCATAAACAAGCATTTTAAGGACAAATTACATTCATTTTTTTATTTCATATCGGCACCTCACTGACAGTTTACCACATTAGAAATATATCACTGGAAAATTGGAGAATGTATTTTCAGTAATGTATCTGGTATAGTAAAGGTAAGTGAAACCAGTATATGTTAAAATGCATTTCTGTAGTAATGTTATTGATTTGGAATATATTATACAAGTTCACACATGCTATCCTTAAGTTAGAATGAATGTAGGGGCAGAAAGATTTATCTGGCAATATATCTTTATGTTTTATTCATTCGTATTGATCTTAGTCTTATTACAGCTCTATGGTGGACTTATGATAAGATGTTGAGATTGGTCATTTCCAGGAAAAGGAAGAGGCCACTCAGGGTAGTGGACTTGCTACCTACATGGTAAACTACCCTCATGTGACCATGCCTGCATTCAGAATGGCTCCCTATATGGTTTATCGTGTACCAGGGTATAGGTCACTTTCTAGGGCAGCAGTGCACAAACCGTGGGTCACGATACAAGTTTGGGTTGCGGGAGATATCTATTGGGTCGTGAAATCATTATCAGTTATCCTGGATTTACACCAAACTCAGAATTCCTGTGGCGCTCTCACCAGAAGTAATTTATTTTCAATAAAGAAAGAGTCAACCAGCGTAATTCCAACTGCACTCTGCTGGATAGTGCAAATTAACCGAACTGCTTATAATAATTGTCCTTGATGCTCTTGCTTGGCTAGCAAGTAGGCCACAGCAGCACTGCAATGCAATTAGGCCTGTATTAAAAAGGTGCTAGTATTTATTAATGTCATTCTGTGTTTGTACAAATAAATGCTCAATAGAATAAAAATAAAACTAGTTAAAACACATATTGTTTGCATTTGACAGTGTATTTTATATAATCATGTAAATACCTGCTTTAATGTTGACTAGTGCGTCATTCCTACTGCACTCCAGAAGATAGCGACAATTCTACCTAATTATTAACTTGTTTATAAATTGGTCATAAAACGTAAGACAGTTAATGCCTTTAGCTAGTCATTGCTATGCAGTCTTTTTGTGCTTTTGACATCAAAAAATCTGTAACATTATTGAAATATTGGCCGTATTGAAATATCAGCAATATTTAGAAATAATAGCATGAGAAACTGTGTTTAAAGTTCACCACTGGGAAATTGATAAGTGGATGATACGTCCCATTGAAAAGAAACTCACTGATGATGACTGTAACTTTAATTAAAAGAAATGTTTTATCATTTTTGTCACCACTAGCAAAGCCATGGGATCACAGTTGCTCCAAATGTAATTGTCACATATGACCCCTCACTATTCCTTTGCACTTAAGCATCTGCCACAGACATATTTTCAATATGCATCACCTGCACATGGTATGAAAGCCAAGCATACACAGGACACATCAGAGCTGCCACATAGTACATAGCATTGGAAGATATGCCAACGGTTTATACCATGCATGCAACACAGAGTTTTTTAAACCTTGTGCATGCAGATTGATGTGAGGTCTTTGCTGATGACATGACATTCTCCAACAATCTCAAGAAAACGGCTGGTAGCAAAGCAGCAGAGAGCTCTAAGTACCTGCAGATAACGCCACGCTTTGATGAATTTTGGCATTAAGCAACTCACACAGCCTTAAAATTTCAGCTTGCAGTAATCCACTTTATGTTTAATGATTAGCTCTCTCTGAATATGCATCAAGAGGATTCCTGAAGTCCTGGAAGACTTGCTACGGTCTAATTTCTCTACAATTTCCGCTCCTGAGTAAGCAGCATAAACGCATCTTTTGAAAGCATGTGATCCTGCAAGAAGTCTAGGCTGGAGGATAATCATTCTGTTAGCTGACCACCTTTAAAAATGTGTTTTCTATGGTGGTTTAAAGTTTACTCAGATGCTTGGTAGCAGTTATTTTGAGAGCTGTGTGGTATATTTGATGATTTACCTCAGGATTCAACCTGAGTGAACCAATCCTGTTGTCCTGTCTGGCATGGGGGGGGGGGGGGGAGTGTTGACACCGTCTCTAGTCCACTGAGTTTATTTAGCTCGGCTACATGGAGAAAAGTGGTGCATAATCTTGTTAGTTTTTTTCATTCCTGTCCCTGTCTCCCAGTGAAAAAAACAACAACGAGCCCAAACAAACAAAAAACAAACAAAGAAACAGGCCAAATGTTATTATGTTCTTTTATCCGCATTAATGAAATTATGGGGGGAAAATAACATCTCGCTGCAAACCTCTCCCCTGTGAATGGCGGACTGTGCCTTTAAGGGGCCCAATGAATGCAACGAGCAGCACCTGACCTGGCTGCTAATCAGACTCGGGTGAGAAACCCTGCATGTGAGGCTGCCGCTGTCCAAGGTGCTGTAAGTTTACCAGGCTGGGAGAGGGGGCAGGAGACGCAGACAGCCGCCAAAACCACACTATACATCATGATTATCATGACACAAGATCGCGATAAATCTGTTATTGCATCAGAAAGGCCACCGTTAGGGGTTTCACCCTTAGTCCGTGTATGACTGAAAAGACTTCAATACATTTCTATTTAGCATTGAGCATTACACACAGAACAGTTAACTCAAAGTACTGTGTATATTTAAAAATAACCCATAAAGAAAATTGTCAGAGTGCTAACAGCCACACTATTTTTTTTTATTCTAATTTGATTTTAAAGCTGCTGTCGAAAGCACATTCTTTTCTGAAATAACATGCGCAGCAGCAATATGATCAAGCTCCATGATTTCTAAACAATAGGAGACTAAAAATATAATTGAGTGCAGTTACTATTTTTGAACCATATCTGGATTTGGAAAGATCCATCAAAATGATTTTTTTGTATCCTTTGGAACAAGTCCTGATTTCTCTTCTATAGTTTCAAGGGTCTTTCAGCACAGAAATGAAAGGATTAGTTCTGGCAGATTACAGAGATGAGAAACCTGGCACGTTCCAGAATGAAATTCCAGAGTTAACCCTTCCCATTCCTCTGCCTGAATGGAAAAGTGGCTGTTTGAATAACTGTGAGTTCTAAGTCGCACTTTGCCTATGTAAAACTATCAATAAGTCTGTCCAGATCATTTGCAATCCATGTAAGCGTGTGATAAAATATTCTGCTTTGTCTCCAGTAAAGCATTCAAAGTTATGTAAATAGCATGGACGGCTAGAATCAACATGAAGTGTCTCTATGGCTTCATACCAACAGATTTAGATGTGAGCGAGGCTAAATTAAGTTCATCAAGCCAGTGTTTTAATATGCTACATGCTAATTTACTCATTAGCACATGAATATGTTAATTGTATAATATTTGCCTAAATAATGGATGCAGAGCAGTCAGAGTAGGCGATTATTTGATTATGATATAAGAGCATGTTTGTTCACTCTGACACATTAAGTGAAAGGCAAGGAATCTGTTCAGCAGATACATTTTATTTCATCATCTCCCAATGCCACCCCAGGGGGAATGAACTAAAACAGACACATCTTTCCACAGTGCTGAAGTACACGTTTGTGTGTTTGTATTCCAATTGTCATGTGAGCAAAGAGCTTATCTGATGTTCCCCTTGGATTTTTTGCCAAATGATTTAAGCCCCCCAACATTTGGTGCCTATGCTGAAGAATATTTATGGCAAACAAACTATAAATATTTCTTGGGACAAAAACATTGCTATATTTGTTTGTGAGGACTACACTCATCAATGGTCCTTCAGTTTGTTAGTTGTTCATTAATATGCTAACTAATAATCAGACCAGCTAAATTCCTTGAATGTAGTATACATGCTTTCCCCCAAATTATTCCCCAGCCGTGAATATGTATGCCATATGTTTGGGCACTTTGATTAAATGAATGACTTAAAATAGTTGTAGTCTTCCCAGAATATCCATAAAATGAGAATTTTTTGTTAAATCAAATGTAAAATCAAAACAGACCAAATAAGAAAGCCGATATTGTGTGCACAGTGTCATTAATGATAGCTATATGCTGCAAATAAACAGTGAAGTTTGTTACTATGTATAACTAGTACTATGTACTAAATCCTAAATGGATCACCCATTATGTGAAGACCCTCAAATGCACTTTAACATAACATTCACTGTTTTATTTCAAATCCAACGTGCTGAAGTACAGAGCCGAAGCTATAAGCCAAGTGTATATATAAAAAGCTATAAGCTATATAGCATGTGTGTTTGGTGTTTGTTGTGTGTGTGTGTGTGTGTGTTGTATGTGGTGCAGGCAACTTAATTAAATATAACCCTTGCTGAGTTTGTAATTCCGACCTCAATTCTAAAATTCTAACTGCTACCAAAAAAGGTAGGGTTAAAGTCAAGACTGAACACAGCTATACCTTCTTACGCTCTTTATTGACAAAAACATGATGTTGGTTTCTAATAAAGCTGTTTCTTTTAAGAGCACCAAGTGGGTTTGGCCTTCTCAAGTGGAATCCATGGGGAGTCAGGCGAACCCAATTGCACTGAATGAATTCCACTTTGCCAAAATATGCCCAGTAAATACTTTCATACATCCCTGTAGAGGCTTGGGTCTGCATATGGAAGTCTGACAACCCAAAGTGACAACCCAATGTGCCTTTGTTGATTAGGATGTCAGCTTGTTGTCTCACTTGTTCATTTTTATTTTTTATTTTTTTACACACAGAAATATGTTTTACTTCAAAAATAATCGTTGACAGAACTTTGCTCAAAATAGCCTCCTTTGGCTCTCATTACAATTAAACGAGTTACAGAAAGTCTATCCAATCTTTTTGCAAAGTGGGAGATAGTGGTAGTTGAATTGACTGAAATCTTATCTGCTAGAAGTTTTCTTTAAAAGCACTGGTAACCTAATATTTGTGACTGGTACTGCATATATATTGGCACTGTACTCCGCAATTTTAGATTAGAATTTAAGTAATTTGTATATGGTTACGGTGATTATTCACAGCTTTTATTTAAGGGTATGTTTACACACTTTGGTTTTACTATCTAGAAATTACAGCACTTGCTATACATAGTCCCCCCATTTCAGGGCACCATTATATTTAGGGCACATTAATAGTACGTGCACATTAATAGTATGTGAATAACAGTAGTCGTGTTTAGTACTTTGACACATATCCTTTGCATGCAATGACTCCTTAAAATCTGTGATCAATAGACATGACCAGGTGTTGAGTATCTTCTCTGGTGATGCTCTGCCAGGCCTGTACTGCAGGCATCTTCAGCACTTGCTTGTTAGTCGCCTTAAAGTTGAAGTATGTAAGTCTGAAGAAACTAGCAAGAGAGAGCTAGATATGTAAAAAGAAAATTCCACCCCTTCCCACCCCCTCCCGTCAGCTCTCCCTCTAAAGCCCCTCCCTCCCAACGCATGCACACACGCTGTCTTCTGGAGAGAGAGACATGACCTGTTCTGTCATAATCAGTTGGAAGTCGCTATGAGCAGTCTCATATAAATTACAGTTTGTTGTCTCATTTTAGCGGAACAATATCTTGACTTTCATAATCTGTATGTATTAATGCCAAATTCAGTGTAAAAATGCCATCTTGTCACCAGTCACACAATCACCTTGGATGTTTTCGCGGGTACATCTGATTTACTAGACAATTGTTTACTAGAAAATTGTTGGAAAACAAACTCACATCCTGCACCTGTACCTTTTTTTCCAGCATATGCACCGCATGTTCAATTAGATTCAGACTGGGTGAATGCCTTAACCAGTCAAGAATTTGAATAACTTCTTTGTTGCTTTACCAGTATGTTTGAGATCATTGTCCTGCTGTAAAATGAAGTGTCATACAATGAGGCAGGAGGCATTTGCTTGAACTTTTGCAGATACTGTAAGGCAGGTGTCTGGGGTTTTTTCTTCATTATGGTGAGAATTCTTCAGTCATCAACTGAAGAGGTCTTAGTTAACCTACCAGGCCCTTTGCAATTACTGAGCTCACCAGTGCTCTCTTTCTTCTTTCTTCTTAATAATGTTCCAGACAGGTGATTTTGGTAAGTCTAAGGTTTGGCCTATGACTTTTTTTGTTCTTATTTCACAGCATCATAATGGCATCTTTGACTGTTATTGCACAACCCTCATGTTGACAAACGCCAATAATAGCCTCCAAAGGCAATCAAAAGCCTAGAATCAAGACTAGATACTGAAAGCTCTCTTATACTTACTCTCTTAGGAAGCAATTGAACGCACCTGACTCATCAGAAACACCTGTGGAGTCATTTATCCCAAACACTATGGTGCCCTGAAAAGGGGGGTGGTGGGGGGGCTATGTATAAAAATTGCTGGACTTTCTACATGGTGTAACCAAAATGTAAAAAAGTACCTTTTAAAAAAAGATGAGAATCTTACTTCAACCACATGCACATTGTTTGACTGCAAATCAAAATTTGTGGAGCATAGCGACACATCAAGCAAAACTATGTCTTTGTCCCAAGCATAATGGAACGCATTGTAGATGTATGATATAAACTGTGGCATGCCGTGCATATACAAGAATATATGGCATGACAGGATGGTAATCAGCCAGAGGCTGATAACCGAAGTTAACCACCCTTAAGTGTCATATGTTCTTGTATATTCACTGGCATGGGGTGATATATATCTCTTATTCCATGGTTACAACTAAAATGCATGGAAAAAATAAAACGGTATTTTTTACTTTTAATACTTTTTATCAAGTACGTAACTAAAACCATTATCTACATATCACTTATCTAAATATATGGTTCCTCTGATAATGGGTCATGGCACTAGAGTTCGGATTCTACAGACTTGTCCTTATCATCAACAATGAAAAACATAAAAGAGAAAAGACATTTACCAATGAGAAACTAAGTACACATTATCTGTTGGTATGATGCGTTTAGCTGCAGGTATCATGAGCAGACAGTCAGCTGTGTTATTTTCCCTAATCCACATTATATTGCTACGGTACGGTACGGTCATATTTCCAAACTTAATAAATATTGCCCCCCTGACCTCATAAAAGCTTGATGTAACGTGTTGCAACAAAGATATTCGCTGGATGAAAATGCTTTTTATCTGCCTATTTAACCTTAACTATTGGTTTTGTGAATTGGCTATTATAACCTGTTGCTATGGTTACCTTGTCAGGATTTATAAGCCAACAATTTGAAAGTTCTCATAGTAGTTTAGAACTGTAATGAGGCAAAATACCCAGATTACCATGCCTACACACAAATATAATGTACAGCTGTGAACCAATCAGAATTGAGTATTCATCCAAACCATGGAATAAATATATATTTTGTTATTCGGTGTATTTTTTGTGTGCCCCTTTTTGTGTGTGCATTTTTATAATTCATGGGTCAGAATCCAAAGACAGAAATAGATCCATTAAATCAATTAAATAAATGTTAATATGATCTCATTGTGAGTTGAATTGTTTTGCACCCCTCCTTCATAGAATTCATCATAAGCACAATGCAGGTTATAGTTTACATAGTTCTTATAGATTTATATTATGGATTACTTCTTATAAATTAGATTTTTTCTGAATTCTTGGCATTCAGATGTTCATAAATCTAGGACCATGTAGTTCCACAATATTTAATGTAATGTTTTTAAAAGGATAAAAATCATCATGTCACATTTGTGCCTGCCTTATACACACACGTAGGAATGGTGAAGAATATCAACAGCTTGCCCTTGCAGTTCTGGGAGAACTATAACCGACAGACATAGAGAATGGAGTACACTCACCTAGTCCGGAAATTTGCTGGATGGGGATGTCCGTCATACAGAGACAAAAAATCGTATTCCTCCTCCACTGCAAAAGACTGAAAGACGATCTGAATTCTGTTCCTCTCCTCTGCGATGATTACCCATGTACAGTTGGCACCATTCGGATATCCATATGGAAAACCTGGGCTCTCTATGGTACCATTTCTTCCTTTTAACGTTCCACCACAGTTAGTAATAAAACCTGTAAGAGAGAGATCAAGTATAGTTAATCAGATTATAATAGATAGGTCCAATCATTCATTTCATCGCCAGTTTGAATAATCAATTTTTCCAGACTTTTTAAAATACACTACAGCAGGAAACACATTTGGTATCTTGAACATATCAAGGTCACCCTAGTCATCTCAAGCTTGACAGCCACCTCTTTTCACGGTAGCCTACTATATATGCAGTCGTGCAACTTTTTGACCTGTCATAATACTGTTTATAAAAGCATTGAACGGTCATTGACCCTGTCCTTTTATTACTCTTACACATTGAGTTGCTCACTCTCACAATAAATCTTTGTTGCTCAGTTTGGCTGTTTTACTTGTTTATTTTTGTATTCAGTTTTCACAAGAAAATCCATGCTGCTTTTCAGCATCACAAATATAATATTACCAAAAGTGGTAGATGGATTATTAAATATAAATCGATCTCAGCAGCCAGAAAATGTGTCAGAATAACACATACGCCCACAGCTTGGATGAAGCTATGGCATGGCACTGGGCCACAGAGCCTTCTTCCTCCTCTCCGTCAGTATGGATGCATGGCCGCTGTTGTGCTTTGCACATGATCTCACTTCCTGTCTGTTTCCTGACTCATTCCCAGTTTCCCAGATCAGGGCAACCGACCTCTTGTATACAGCTATAGGGCCATAGTATGCCGAGATGATGGTGCCAGATATCTGTTGTTGGGATCTGACTATGTATTAGTATGAATGTGAATGGAAAATAAAGGAATCCTGTTGGTCAAGGCACTATTTGTACAATCCTGAAAATGTTTCAGGACTCTTTGGGCCAACTGGCAATACATATGCAAAATTAAAAATGCAAGAAATACAAGGGGAACCACCAATGTGTGTTTGAGTGTGGCATACCATTCCAATTTCAGCGCTGGGAAGAAATTTGGCATATAAATAATTCCAATCGAATGGAAGGAAAAGCTTTATGTGATCACAGAACAAACTATAACAGCATAACCCAAAATGTTTTTTCACAGTCCAGTGATCGGCTTGATGTAATGGTTCCAGTGTCATGTTTTCCTTTGCGACAGTCCTATGTACTGCCAAATGTGTCCATCCTAATTCCTCATTTGCCAGTATTCCATAAATTCTGGAGAAAGTCCTTGCAAAGACTGTCACCTGACACCTTGGCTAAGATGTAAGGTACCAGCAATGCACTTTGCCCAGGATTCAATCAAAATGTGTCCTTAACTAGCACTTACATATTTACAAGGTAGGTAATGGGCTCTGTCAAATGGGCTCTGTGAAAAGCAGTGCCCTCCTACCCTCTCCTTCCTTTTTCACAGGGGGCCCCAGAATACTGAAGGCCACCACTGACTTAATCAATTCAAGCAAGAGTAATAAACTTGGCACAGGTTATTCATTCTCTAAAATTCAAAATATGTTGTGTGAGAATGAAAGACTTTGATATTCAAAGACACACTACGAGTAGAATGAACTTCGGTCCTGATGGCCTTGTAAGGCCTTTAGATAAGCCAAGAAAACAAAGAAGACTGATGACTCAAAACAACGGAAATGGAACAACATTGATAAAGAGAGAGTTTTTCCTCATTTTATTCAAAGGGTGCCGTAGTGGCCTGGAATCAGCCACCTGTATCTCCAACCACCAGCAAAACTAATGTATGCCTGGGGCATATGGCTTTAAGCCAGCAATGCTCTGTTAACCGTCTCCAAAAAAAGGGAAACTATTTACTCACAGATCAACACAACGGGACACTGTCCCAAGCCAAGCGCGCCCTCACAGTAAGAGAGAAAACCTGGAGCATTCATCTTTGTCTGTAGTAAGGAATGTTGACACCTTTCCAAACTGAGACAGGATTTTTCCCTTTTTACACCATCCAAAAATGGAAATAGCCCTATTCTTATTATATTCTGTAGAACTGAGCCAGGATCTCTGTATTCACAATATTGTATAGTACTTAGGCAGATGTGTATACTCACTGTGTCAAATGGATACAAACCTTATTATCAATTACTGAGCCAGACTCTCTCGTTGTCACTCTGTGCTGACTGCATTGAACATAACTGTGCTAGGATCTTCATATATTTACTACATTTGGGATAGTTTATATAGAGATAACATATGTTCAGACTTTACTTCAAAATCTTGCCAATTCTCCCTTGTTTCGGCTCATAGACCAGCTTGGCGATTTCGAAAACAGATGTTTGTTTATTACCAGGTAGCGTTATGGTACATTTTGTATTAAAGGCCATATATGTCATACTAGTGCACCTTTGATAGTAACCAATGAGGCTCATTGATTGAAACTCATACAGAATCACCTGTGGCACCCTTTCATACTGAAGCCAAGCCATGTCGAGCCTGTGTAAAAGGTCATGCACTGTGTCTCGATCCCAGGTTGGATAACATGTTGACCTACACACCAACGGTTTTACCCAGGTCATTGCTTTGTTGTGAAAGGGGTGTTAGTTTCCATAAAGTTCCCCCCCCCCTCCAAAAAAAAGGACAAAAAAAACGCATATTTGGATTATAAACTGTATTAGGAAATAACACATTTTTGATATGCAGTATGACCTGAACAAGCCATTGTCACATTGTCAACTTTTCAAGGATATGTAACTTTTTTTAATTATGTATGATTTGATTTATTTATTGATTGACTTCTGGAAGAGATTTTTACTAACAGTAGTTTACTCAAAAACAGTTTTTTGGAAATATTTCCCGCAAAGGTTACCACATGGCTAAGTTTCCGCATTGTACATGAACTATTGCCCATGTTACATTTATCAAGCGATACATTAATAGGGGATTCTCCCCTATTTACCATATACATTTTCCTCCCATATAGCTTTTCTTCTCGCTGGAACAACACTGCAGTTCTGAAATGTGTTTAGCGGTTTCATCAATATTTCCAGCTCCACAGAGGAGAACTTGTATATTTTGCATTCCATTGTTTTGCTTTCTTGCAATGCACAAGGCATGTCTTCAATACTATTTTAATGAACTCGCTGCGCTTGAGCTCATCTACTTTACATAACCAGTCTTAGTAAATGCCACACTAAATTGGCAACACATAATTTTGCGGCACTGACGCTAATTTGCAGAATTCTTCGTAAATACGGCCCTTAGTGTGGCTTCACTATTCCCTCATATCTACTAACTTTAACAATGGAGGAAATGTATACTGCACCACCTTTCCTCCCCCTGTCAAGATGTCATTATTTTAGGTTGTAAGTAACCTAGCTGCATGCAGGCTAAATTATACATATTTTGGTAAAAGACTATGTTTTCATGTTGACATTTTAGTCTGAGCATTATTCCTATCCAAGGACATTTGGAATTGTTAGTAAATAAAGTGCCAAGTTCAATCGAATGCACTTAGACTGCTTACGTGCATATGCAATTCAATTCAGCTCTCCAGATTAATCCAGTGACTTATCTCCATAAATGCTGCTTCATCTGTTGCATTGAAGTATGATAACTGGTACTACAAAGTTTTTGCCAAAATGATTGACACTCAAATAAACTGTTGCTTTTTCAAGATGACTTTCTCCCATCCTGGCACTACAATAAAAATAGGGAGCTAATGATTTAATACATTAGATTTTTTTGGTTTCATTTTATTACATAAAAAAAATGCCCGAGCAAGGCGAATGAAAGTCAGTCTGCTTGTATTCCTTAAAAATATAGCCCAAAACTTAAAATAAATATTATATATGTGTGTGTGTGTGTATACATATATACATTCTGGTATGTTAAAAAGCTCTGGCTTTTATCGACATATTTTGACTTTTCACAGCGTTATCATGTTTGATCCCCCCTTCATTACAGCATAAAAATGACTTTATCCACAGCATATGCCCTAATTATTTACGATAAACTGGGAAAGGACTTATTTTATAGCTCTATTACTGTAATGTTACACGTATAAAGCATGATGATTCCATTATTTCATTATTTAGTAGAATATTTATATAATGATTTAATTGGCAACATAATATTGTGAAGTAAAAATAGCGATGCTGGATACAGAAAGAAAGATTTTTTTTTTTTCCCAAAGGGCAAAAAAAGGGCCTTTTTAGAAATAAATGTTTAAACTACACGTTATGAACAAATCATGTGTTCAAATACCACATTTCCAAAAACCTAATGTGAACACCCAATATGTTTAGAGTACATACTGTATGTGTATTATAAAAATGATCCCACTTATAAAATGAGTGCGGAAAAAGTTATCTATGCTATTTCAAATCACGTTTTTTGTGTGTAAATTATAGTTCACATGTGAAAATGTGGAATTTCATGTGATTTCATGTCACATTTTGTTTTCGCATGTGGAAACATTGTTTATTTATGTGTATGATAGTAAATATAACATTGAGACTGGCCTTTTGTAAACGTCAGTGGATTATAATAATAGGCACAGTCTTTTCAATGAAAGAATTCCTGTCTCTAATTAACAACAGCTTTAGATAATTACATGTGAGCTTTGACTGTAATTGCTAATTATATTCAGACAACTATAAATCTGTGCTACTGGCTTGATGGGTCATTTCACTTTATTGATTTTAATTGGTAGCTCTAGAAATTGTTTGCTATGAATAGCTCACAGAATATAGTTGGAGATCAGTGTAGGCGACTGAGTGAGGCAATCATTTATAAGTTTTTCTCTTGCGGTAGATTTGCCAGAGAGGAGAAGAATATTACCATGACTACACTGAAGCATGTGCTGCCCATTGATGGAAATGCACAGAATCACATTGGTCTGTATTTTCAGCATCACATCAATTGGAAAATTCCCTTTATGAAACTGCATTTGAAGTGAAGCCTTACGGGAGGATTTTTGAAATGGTCCCTATATAATGCATTCAAAATTATTTTTACATACAGGCAGTGGGTGGAGAATATATTGACCTTCTCAAATAGTTTTCATGTTCAACTTCTTAACAGTTAATTCTACTGTTAGCAGTTGCAATTGCTTTTACTCTGAAAATGTACTTATTTTACCAATATTTGTTTCTCTGGGAAAGAACAAAATATATAGTTTAAGTACTAAGATATTGCATGAATTATTTTTATAGTGTAGTATAATGGGTAAGGAACTGGTCTTGTAACCTAAAGGTTGCGGGTTCCATTCCTGCTATGCAAAAAGTTGTGTAAGCTGCTCTGGATATGAGCATCGGCTAAATGCCTGTAATGCAATGCAATTTGCTTATATCTTTATTTTATTTAAAATGTGTAAGCAAAGTTGGAGACCGGCGGTCTTTGCAAATGGTAAGTTCACTCCTGCCTGCAACCCAGTCACCACATTTTCAGGCTAATTTTTTGCTTGATTGGATATGACACAACTTAAGTGTGGTTCAGTTGAATTGCGCATGCCATTAAACTAAGTGTGTTTGATTGACTGTGGGAGGTTTTTCATGTATACAACTTGATATGCACCAATGTGGCTTTGGATAAGTACAGGGTGAAAACATCTAAGTGTCATCCAGGGATTTAACCTAAAAAAACTCCCGTTACAAGATCACTTGCATAAACACTGCTCTTGTATGAACACTCCACAGCAACAAAGGAACTGATTCGATATCCTCACTGCTGCAATGGCAGTGCATGTATGACCCTTAACAAGTTCCTCTTTAGATACTTTCACAGACTGATGACTGAAAACAACGGAAATGGAACAATATTGATAAATATCTTCATTTTAAAACATATTTAATATTAAATAATTGCCTATTGTTTGAATATAAGCACCACATATTTAGGTGATATTTGTGTTATTGTTTATTTTAAATTAATTTAGACAATTGTTTTGGCAATACTACTGTATGTGTGGTCATGCCAATAAAGCATATTTTAGAGATGGAAAACTGCAGTATTATCTGTTTTTTTTCTTTCATGTCATTGCCAGCATGCAAATCACTACTGCTGAAGTGCCCTTACTCCTACAATATATTGCCTGTGCAAGAACAAGCTGGTGACAATTTCCCATATCGCTTGTTGCAAAGTGGTAGCCCCTCGGGAAGGAGAGATGTATTTCTCACTGGCAATTGGTAGCCTGTGGTTGTCTGGTGCACCACTGGGAGGAACTAATGCAGTGATAACCCTACTCCAGGGGCCTGTGTCACAAAGCAGGATTACTGAGTTAGCTGGATAACTGCACTGACTAAAACAGGGAACAGCTCTTTTTACTTCAGTCCGTGTTCCAGATTTGCGAGAGTTCCAGGTTTTACTCAGCGCAGTTATCTCGCAGTTATCCAGCTAACCCAGTAATCCTGTTACAGAGATACAGGCACCAGGTGGCATGAAGTCAACTGTATCTGAGTGCTACAGAGATATGCTCAAAATATTGACAGCTGTTTGCAAATGCCTTATGAATCTACTGAAATAACATCATATGGCACATGTCCTGGTAGCATGTCCTAAATACCAGCTGTTATAAGTTGGCACTGCTTAGTATGATGGTTATTTGGCATTCCAAATACTACATAAAATCCACTTCAAGAAGAGTGTTGCCTTCGTTTTTGTAATTTTTTTAATTTTCAGTTTTTGTATAAAAATGTGTTTTTTTTTTTTTTTTTTTGTTTGATTTCATTTTTCAGTGTGTTTTCAAATGCATTATGGGGCATTAAAACACAACAGTGCCTTCACTGTAATCCCTGGTGAGAACAGTTTATGTTGAAACCCAGTTTATACACAGTAAAATCTCTGGTGTTAATTTAGCAGTCTGGGTGAGTCCAAGGGCGATCAAATTTAGTCCATCAGCACCAAATATGCTTTATCAGACTTGATTTAACACTGAATATTTACAGCGTAGGGGTCTCATTAGTGGGTCTACTGTGGAATTGTTTTAAGCAAGGTCACAGTGAGGGGATGTGACAAAAGCTGTGAGTGCCTTTATTCATTTTACCATCCACAATTAGCAGTCGTATTGAAAATGGAGAAAATCATCTGAAATTACTATATGTGGAATTAAAATGGCCTCTTTCAGATCATTCCATTCCATTCAGTCTTCGGTGCTAGTTTTAAGCCTACAATAAATTACAGAAGCTTTTTCAGCACTCTAGGCTACTAGATCACAAAGTACAGACAAATCACTGATATAATCCCTCACCTCAAAATTACCTCTCTTCTTCAGAGAGTATTAAAGGACAGATGATGTTTAGCTGTGGTGTGGAACAGGAGAAACTGACAGAGGGACGACAGAGACAGAGGAATGAACATTTTTGCTTTCCATTCAGTAGACAATACAATAAAATGGAGAAGGGGGAGGGAAATGTACTGGGGGAAAGAGAGTGATGGGAGGCCCGTGACGTGTCAGCTGGAACCCACGCAGATCACGCTAATGAGCTCACATGTAGCGCCTACACACGCTTCTCACTGCACAGCACGCCTGCCATTCCCAGTGCACTTTGCATACTTTCACTAAATTAAGAGACATTCCAACATAGTCTCAAAGCCACCATTGGCCATTGCATAAGCTGCACATTCAGCATTCGTTTTACAATTTTGTTTTTCTTCTCAAATTTTGCTTCTGGCCACCAGTGGCTGTCCAAGTGACCATGTCTTTTGCTGTAACAAATTACTTTTGACCCCACTTCCGATCCACTTCATGAGATGACCTCAAGCTACACTACAGTTCGCATTCAATCAACTTCTGCCCTTAACTTTGGCTTACAATTAAATGCAAGCGTTTTATTTCACAAACACGGCTTTGCGTTCAACGGTCATAAAACGGAACTTGCCAAAATGTGTTTGTGAGGAAAAAAGCTGTTCGTATTTAGCTCCAAATCTTAAGAAATTATGCACTTTGCTTTTACATTTGGACTGTGAAATGGACCAAGACTGATTTATTACAGGTGTGAGAGTGACTACAGAGACAGTCATCCAGGTGGCAACACTGCACTGTAGCTTCAACCTACTTTTTATTCCCCACCCCACTTCCAAACCCTCTGAGTCTCCCATGACCGGTCATTCAGAGTGTCTTATTTAGAACAGAGTCCTCCCAAGATGTTGGACAGAAAAGGCCAAAGTGTGACCCCAGTCTAAATCCCGCCCCTGGGATTGAACACTGTTATCAAACGTCTGTCTCTACCACAAACGACCGGCACTTATCACTACGCAGGATTCACTAAGACCATGTCCCTTGGCGTGTGGGATTCCTGTGCTGTGTCCGCAGGATACGACACGACTGCTATCCTCAGAAAAGGACACCGTGAAAGCATTTACACTGTGGCTTCCATATTGTTAAAATTGCTGGTCACTGCTACATCCATTGTGAGTGCACTTCAGGAAGGCTTCATATCCTTATTACATTACATTACATCATGTAACAGGCATTTAATGAGGTTGACTCAATGCCTAAAGCAGAAGAGCTAGACACCAGTCCTGGAGGGTGGTAATGCCTGCTGTCTGCTTGGTGTGCTTCCTCAATTAAGTGATTAATTTAAGATGTAGATTGGATGAGGAGTCCACACACCTTATTACCACGGCCATAATTGGCTGCTGATTGAAGGGAGACCACAGACACTGTGGCCCTCCAGGACTTCAATATGAACTAAATGACCTAAACTCCGCTGATTGAAACATTCAAATTAGACTCTAAAGGCTTTCTCCTTGGTCAGAGTGTTTTCAGCAGGTTTCAGTGAGCCATCTTCCAGCTGCTTTTTGGCAGAGATTCAGGGTTTTCTACAGGCCTGCTTAGGCCCCACATGTGCGACGCAAGGCTGCAGCTGTTGCATTTGGCCAGTTTTGTATGCAGGATGTTTAAAAAGCATAATATCTGTGGAAATAATAAATAAATAAATAAATAAAACGATCACAGGGGGAAAAAAAAACTGCCTGGCTGCCATTTTCACATGATTAATTCCCAGCATTTAGTGGCTGCTGAGAGGCGGAATAAGTATGAGGGAGGCTAAAAGCAGCTGTACAAAGCTTTCCCTTCCATTTAAGACAGTCTTACAAAATATGCTAGCTGTAAGTCCACAAATCATGACAGTCTTCATTTCCTTGGCATGATATCTCAAAAACATATGGAAACAAGCACGAAACCGTCCAGACACACGGTGCAACTTGGCAAACTATATTTTTTGGTTGATTTTACGCGCTCATATATGGCAGTTGGTTGAAAATAGACACTTCATGCTACAATCATGATAACGGCAATGACTGTGCTGTGACGTTTAGGGTGCAAACAGCAAGGCTGAATCCTTTTGACGTAATTTACATAGAAACTATACGCACAGATCGCCTAGTTTCACTCACTGTGGCCAAGTGGAATCGATAACGTTTAAAAAAATATATAACTTAAATATATAAAGATTTAATTCAATCGTCTACTGGGGGTTTTGCCATTTATTGAGGATGTGACAGAAAATTTTGGTGCCGCTGACTGTAATCAAATGTTTTTCACATTTACCATTTGATTGAGCAAGTACCATTCACAGTACATTTTTATGGGTTAGTGCTGTCAGATTGTGCTAGTTACTTTACATGAACCTTGTACGGTGATCAATAAAGGCTAACAGCACAGTACCACTTACTTCTTGTCACTTGTACCACTGTAATGAACTAAAAAAAGGCTACAAACTACCTTTTCTATGAGAAATGTGTTGTCGAGCTCAAGCGCATACAGTGCTGGCGACATTCTATAGCTCCGTTATGCTCTCCATACTATATAGCTAGTTATGGCATGTCCTCACCTCTGTAACATTATTTGTTGTCCTCTGTGTGTCCATACATCTGTATCGGTGGTTGTAGCTGTGTGTCCTTAGCTCCTACTTATGCGTGCAGGATAGCATCCGTTAACTAGGTTAACTAAAGTAGGCAATCCGTATGCGCTAACTAGGTTAGCTAAAGTAGGGGAAACGCGAACATGTTAGGGTTAGCTAAAGTAACGTTAGGCGATAAAGGTGTGCTTAAAAATGTCGTGCCATACCACCTGCGCATGCGTCCTACTAAACGAAGCACAACCTGCGCATGCGTCCCACCAAACCTCCCTCAAAGGTTGTCCGTGAGTGAGTGAATGAGTGAGTGACCACGATTTGCCACGCATAGCCCATGAAAAAATGTGCGGCTGAAAATGTTAAACTGTTAAAATGTTAATTTTATTTTTTTAAATCATATGGTAGTATTGGCTCTGAATTGCAGAGAGAAGAACAAAGGTTTAGGTAATGACGATTCCCCCACTGCTGTCAAAATCCAGAAAGGAATGCAAGTTTTTTTTTTAAGTGCAACACACTTTCTTGATCCGTTTTCAAAGACTACTAAATTACACTTCAGTATGAATTATGAGTAATCCACGCTTGCCTCCTGAAGAATGTTTCTGATTTGTTGGACATGTGTTTGGGGGTTTTTATTCATTATGTGAGACTTAATCAGTCATCAACTGTTGAGGTCTTTCTTGGCCTACCAGGCCCCTTGCAGTTAATTAGCTCACCAGTGCTCTTTTTCTCATTAATAATGTTCCAAACAGTTGATTTTGGTAAGCCTAAGGGTTGGCCTGTCTTAGATGGCTTTTTGTTTCTCAGCCACATAACTTGACTTTCATTATCACAACTCTGATCCTCACGTTGACAAATGCCAATAACTGATGCCAAAGGTAATCAAAAGCATTGAATTCAGACTAGATACTGAAAGCTCTCTTAAACCTGGACCAAGGAAGTAATTAAACACACCTGACTAATCAGAAACACCTGTGAAGCCATTTGTTCCGAACATTATGGTGCCATGAAATGGGGGAGAGTATGTATAAAAAGTGCTGGTATTTATACACAGTGAAACCAAAATGTATAAAAATATCCGCAAATAAAGGATGATAATGTGCACTTTACCAATATATGATTTGTTTAATTACAATTCAAATTGTGGAGTATAGAGCCAAATCAAAAAAAAAAAAAAAAAAGTATTTGTCCCAAACGTTATGGATCCCACTTTATACATGTAAAATCCAATATAGTGAAGCCATGGGTGGCATGAATCATGTTTATCTATGAAAAGTTTTAAGATTAGTAGACTACTTACTATTGATATTTATTGTTTTGAACTGTCAATTGTTTCTCTATTATTTTGCATCATTACATTATTATATTCAAAGAAACCATAGAAGAAAAAAGCAAATGCAGATGATGAATGACAAATAGAAACAAAACAAAAACCAAACACTGGTTTAGCCACTGGTCATGAAATACATCTCACAAAAATTGTCATTCCTCAGGTCAATCTGACCTAATCCAAACACAAGGGTTACATAAAAATTTCATTTTAAATTGTTGCATGTGTATACCAAAAAGAAAACTGAAACACTGACTGCACATATTTCATTTCGGAAAATGTAACATTTTGGTTTATGAGACACAGATAACAGATGGTTGATTCATACCACACTCCATTTTCCCTTGGTTTTTATATCCAGCCAAAGACTAGGCATTACAAGTGCTCATCTTATTTGTGGAAGCAGCTATAAAACCTGTGCAATTACACTTTTACTACACAGTATGCCATATTTACATCACATCATTGTGCTTACAGCTGAGGAAAAGACCAAGCAGGTAAATGTCTCACTGGACCTCAGATCAATAAGGTTCCATTGAACCTTTTTTACAAAGTACGGTACTGGTATGTACAGGACGAAAATGACATTAAATTTTCATTTGAGTATAAAAGCTATAACTATCCATCTACCTCTTTCAAGGTGAGGCTGCCCACCACACCAGCTGGCATTCTTCCACCTTCAACACTCCCATCTCCACCTGCTGTGTGGGGAAATCACTCTCCTCACTATTTAATGTAAACTGCTAAATTTTAATTTGTTGTCTCTTTCCAACCCCATATGGTCAAGTAACACCACATAATTGTGATGCCAGCAGGTATATTTAATGGTAATCCAAGAACCAGAAACTGAAGAATAGCATTTCCACGTAAATGTCTAAATTAGTATTCACACAGAAGTTAAACCATTTTCATATGACTTTTAGTCCTTCTTTACAAGGCTCATTGTGAGACTGTACGAAAAGCACCCTACAATAAATGTGTTGTAATACAATATTCCAATTTAATTGAATGTATGTTGCTCCCTGTCCTTAATAAACAATTAAAACTAGTAGGCTGATTGGTTTATTAAAGATTATTTACTCAATACAATGTGTGCAGGCTAACAACATACTCATGCCTGTCAGAAGACATGTAGGTACTGTTAAGCGAGGTTTATTATTCCTGCCTGTCGTTCTCTGCATGTATGTACACCATCCCACTGCACCCGAAGAGAAGAGAGAAATCTCATGTCATCTAAATCATGGTTGTCAGACAATTCCTAGAGGGCCAGTATGTTTGCTGCTTTTTGATCCAACTCTGCATGATTTTTTTTTCATTAGTCCAATCATTTACTCCATTTGGTCTTTTTTATTTTTTTTAAATTCAATTATACAATGAAGCTGAAGAGTGCATGTGTGCCCTGTGCTAATTACTAATTACTAATTGGGTCAATTTAACAAGGGCAATTGGCTGGAACAAAAACCTGCTTTTACACTCTCAACCTCTAGGAATTAACTTTGACACCCAGGATTTAAACCATTTTCCACATGACACTGTACTGCTTGTGGACTAACTATTTAAACGTAGCAAGGCAGAAACCTCTGCTAACCATCAATGCACGTCTTTTGGAGTGGCCTAGTCAAAGCCCTGACTTGAACCCAGTAGAGATGCAGTGGCAGGACCTGAAGTTCATGCTCAAAACCCTACTAATTTGACTGAATTAAAACAGTTCCGCTAAGAAGTGAGGGCTAACATTGCAGAAATGCAAAGTTTGGTTGCAGTTATTGTTGCTAAAGTAGGTTCAACCAGTTAAGTTTATAGAGGCAATTAATTTTTCACATGGGTGATATGGGTGTTTGATAACTTTTTTCATTAAATAAATGAAATCATATTTTTAACCTCATGTGAATTATTTAATTACAAATCTAAAACTGTAGCGTACAGAGCCAAATCAAGAAGAAATGTGTTATGGGGTTCACTATATATAGAGATAATTTTTGCCACATGATTTAAGACTTTCTCATGTATAAATTAGCAGGTAAAGCATATGTTCATTCTCCAAGATCCATAAAATGGCCATTGTCAATTGCATGCATTTTTATTTATTTATTTATTTTTGCTTTTTTAGCAGGGTTGGTGAGAAGTATTTTTCTTCCAGGAAAATTCAGTTTAGGAAGATATTGCCGCAGGCTTTATTTTTTATTTCTATTTTTTTTTTTTTTGCATAGTTCCAGTTTACCAGCATAAGAAATGTTGACTCATTATCAACCAGAATAGCATATGCTGTCCATGCTTGTCCATAAGATGATTTTTATTTTCAATTTTATGTTTTTTGTTATGCCATTCACATATTGAAGGTGACTTAGATTTTTTTCATCAAACTTACATTTTTATGCATTAACATATATTGCAAGATATTTGCCGAGGTAAATTAGTGCTGTACATACAGTAGGAGTATAAGAGTAAGGCTTCTCTTCGTTCGCAATACATCCGTACACCGTGATGGTCTTTCCGATCCATAACGTCGGAATTTTAACTGCTGAAATGCTGCATGCTGGATACATAATTTTTTTCTTTCACATGCAAGCAAAGCTCACTGGCAATTTTAGCATTAAAGTGCAGAAGTGATGTTGGGGTTTTGGAACACGATTAAATAGATGTCTCACAGTTCTCTTGGACACCAATCAGAGAACAACCCCTGCTATATACTGCTGCCAGTGACTCATTTGTGCTGAAGAGCTCCCGTCTGAGTGCACTCACTCTTCCCTGAGCTGACAGTCCTACTGCTCGAGATTAACCTCTACAATCCAGCGCCCCCTGGATGTGAGAAGTCACACTGACGTTATCTCTAGGCCAAACTTCAAGGGGAGCTGTGGCAGACTTCAAACAGCAAAGCCAAGTATTCCCCATTTCACCCGGCATGCATCTTCAGTGAGACTGCCAGCCCATGTTCACTGAATTTATGGGCTGTGATAAATCCCAGACCTTTGAAAATTTCCCTCTCTGTGCATGAGCATGCTCACAGACAGACACAAACACACACATGCCCTCGCACATGTTCTCTCTCTCAGATCGGGTTATTCCTGACAGAGGGCCAAATTATATATGAGCCAAATCCAATAGTATCGTGCTGACAGATTACTGTATACACACTCACATTACAAGAGGCAAGGACCATCACACTAAGGTCAGTGCTTACAAAGGATTGAAGCACATTTCCTGCATTGATCTGACTCATGTCACTAGAGATTGCTAGTATGCACTTTTATTGTCTATTACGGAAAGACAACATTGTAATTTTTTATCAAATATGGAATACTGTAATTGATAGCAGTTATGATACTGATGATTAATCCTAGTTATTACTAATAAAATGATTTCCAAAAAAATGTGCTGCCAAATGACTAAATAATCGCCTTGTTGCTGCTGCATAAATATCGCATTTTGCTTTGCTTAACGCAGAACTTGACGGATTACAAATAATATCAAGGGCATTGTGTTTGTTCTCATACAAGGCTAATTCAAAGATACAGTTTGTGAGTAATCCTTGATAGAGTAATCTGTCACATGTGCTGTGTGCCTTGCATGTCAGAAATTTTGATTTTTAAATACATATTGATTTTTCTCTCAGTAACCTGAAGTGGATTCTTACCAAGGTCATCACTGTTAAAGAGAACATGTTTGCAGTTTAACACAAGCCTGATAAAATAGAAGATCAATAACTACAATATGTGAATATCAAAAGACATAAACAGTTCACTGCTGTGGCATTAACTGCTGTAAATACTTTTTTGATTCAGAATTTAAGATGTTCTTTAAAAAATGATGAAAAGTTTTATGCAGCCTAACAAAATAGACTGCATATAAACATATTTTCTTAGTATAAGAAACATATTTATGAGTCCAGTTTACCCACTACAGTACCCATGGCAGGTAGAAATAATTCACATTTTGTGTCAAGCTTGAGTCCCTGGCTGTTTCATCAGTTCTGAACATTAATTATAATCCAAAAGGGACTATTCTCTGATGGTCTTTGTTTGTAGTCTCCACTTCATAATTGTATGCATAAAAGTACACATTACGCATATTTACAGGGGGAGCAGAGCAGCATAATGATTAGGGAGCTGTTCATTTCGGGCTTGTCACCCGAAGGCTGCGGGTTTCAGTCCCAGGTGGGCTACACTACCGCTGCTCCCTCCAGCAAGGTACTTGACCTGATTTATTCTAGTAAATATTATTGCATTAGATTAATCTGCTCAGCAGATGTCTTTATGCAGAGCAACTTATGTAACCTAATATATAAATCTTGGCATTGGCCATTTATTTAAACAAGTCATTCAAAGATTCTCTCAACACACTCTAAGGTGGACTGACCACCATCCAACACAATTACATATATTTTATAACAGAACATGCAACACTGTATTTTTAAGTTTTTACTAAATCAGCCTTTTGCAAGAGATCAGTGAAAAACTTTCACCTTTACAAACACCCTGTAATAAACTCATAAATAACAATATAAGTTGATTGAATGAGCAGTATTACACAGCAGTATCTCCCAAAAAGGGACTGATTGTTTGTAAATTTATACAAAGCGAAAATGTAGCATCTGAATAGTTAAGTCACCATGAATATGGCTGTATGGCAAATAAGTAAAAAAAAAAAAAAAGTCAAACCTCTGACTGGATCTCGGCTCACACAAGATATAGTACATGTAAACCAACTTAAACCAATATGTGTGTAGTGTTAATAATGTCGCCTTGGTTTCTGCCTGAAGTTGTGATGAGACACGGACTCAGTGAAGCATCTGACAGGATGCTTTCGGTTTTGGAAAGGACTGCGGCTCCAACACGTTTCTTGTGTATTTTACTACCTCAGCTGGAATTAAGAGCCTGAGTCTGTCAGACTGGCAAATTAGGATTCAACCCTGCGAGATGTATATATTGATTCATGGTCAAACATTGAGTTCTTAGATTGAGAGGGAAATACAGCGATCTATGTATTATTTTGCTTTTATAAAAGTGATAAATTTGATTGTTCAACCTACTTTAAATGCATTCTTCACATAAGGCTCTGGAAGGGATGGAATATCAAATTCATTTTGAAGATTTGTATTGACATTTTACTTTTTACATGTTTGACGAGAAATCGGTTGAGTTCTGCAATATTTCTCATTGCAGGGAACAAGTGTACTTATTCAGAAGCATATTGAGAATCCCGTCAATGCTACTATTCGCACTTTTTCAAAATTTGAAATTTCATTTGACTGTAACTGGAAGGACAAGTAGTTATTGCTGGCAGATACTGACATGCTAACTGGCAAAAAGTGTGGATTCACATTTTACTGTTTTGTGAGGTAACAGGCAATTGGAAACATGATGCAACAGTGGGAAACTTCACTTGTCACAGACAGGCCATGCCCTTGTCCAGTAGCACATAAACCAGCAGTACCACCAACATGGAGAACAAAGGCAGCTACGGGCCTTTCCAGAACCAACAAAGGGCACAAAATTGAAGAGGAATTTTACATATTACTTATGACTCTGACTGTGTGTGATTTTGCTAAAAACTACTCAAGTCAAAAGTGACTTATTTGTTCATAGAAAGCCAGTCCCAGTGAATAGCATGCTGGGATTAAAATGGACCAGATAGGCCAGATTGTTGGGTGATGCATATGTCAGGGTCACTTATGGGAAAGTAGAATGGCTTTCCAGAACTACACCTAAAATTTCACTCAGAAGCAGCTGGAAGTGAGCAGAAAATTATAAGTTGGCTGGCACTAAATACAGCCATTAAAGACCCCTTAGCAACTGAATTTCATTCAAATTAGTGTCCTCATTTGCAGCCACAGCTTGACATTGTGCTGCCAGTGCTGCATGGGCTACCACCATGGAAGCACAACTAACTAACCTACTAACTAACCAACTACCTAACAAACTAACTAAATAAATAAATAAAAGTCACTCCCTCCCCAGGTTCATCCCCAATTATAACCAGGTTTCCGGGGGAAATAGTGGGCCAGGTAGCCCAGAGTAATATGTTGCTTTGTATGTTTATGCTTTGCATGTTTTCTATTAAGTATTGACTGTCCTTGTAGTGCTCCTTACTCCTCATTCCTGTTATCATTTTTGTGATCATTCAATTACATGATGTATGGCTTTATACAAGATGACTGCAGAGCATTACAGGGTACAAGAGCAAAACACAAATAATAAAAAAGCATGCAAGAGTATAACTGAAAGGATTAACCACCAACTACAAGTGACTACCTAAATATCTTAAGGCCTTACAGCAATGCTGTAAATACAACCTCAACTACAACTTGCCAAGTGCAGTTTGACTCTGCTGCATACCTCTAGGGTGACCAAAAGAGAGAGAAGACAGCAAACACGGTGTGACATCCACCCTAAATTACAATGAGCAACAGCAGTGGTGGAGCGGTAGGTCTGGGGAGCGGGGAAACAGACAGGTCAGCTCTGGATAAAGCTACATTGTGCAAAGACACAGACACACACAGAAATATGTAAAACATGTACATGCAAAAGTATGCATGCACACATTGCACGCAGACCGGCACATACAAACTCACCCTTCTCAGGTCAAAACAATTCAAGCAAAGCTCCTGAATGCTGAGAATGTCTCTCCACCTGACATGTCTTAACCAGGGCCTTCATATATTGTAGGAAGAACCCATTCACTCAACTAATTAGATTGTTATTGTAATGACAAAGAGAAGGATCATGTTGTGCTTCTGCCTCAGAAAAACAAATATTATCATGGAATAAGTCTTTTTTTTGTCTATGCATGTGTGTGTGTGTGTATACATGTGAACCCGGTTACAAAAATGCATATTCTTGATGATGATTTTTGGTGATGATTTCCTGGAAAGGCTCCTAAGTATCATGGTGCATGATAAATCTTCACTTTCCTCAGTACTAGCAGCAGACATGCATCTACAGCCACTGAGTTCAGTCAGAAATCAATAGGCTAGGCACTCAGCCCATTGTCCATCATGCAAGTGAACAGGTTCGCCCCGTGTACAACATGAGTTGTGCACAAAGGTAACACCATACATCTTTTTGGTCTTTACTGCAAGGCCATCTGGCCATCTGAGGCCTAATGCTCTGCTGTGCTCTGCTTGAATGTTCTTTTTCCTTCCTCGATAAGTGGGGGTATGTCTAGCGGAGCTGTCAGAGGAGCACTGAAGAAGAATAGCCCCAGGTAACATGTTCCAGGGAGCAATTTATACCATAGATTTTAGGCATTATGATGATCTAGAATTAATAATAGTTTGTAAAATGCATGCAAGTGTTTACCAACGTAACGACTGCCTAATACATGCATGTAGCTATAGCTGCCGAAATAAGCAAATGTTTATTCAAAAAAGAACCAAAAGCAAGGAGGTGAGGGAGCTCCATGGAAAGCGTTTATGGATCAGGAACAAAATCCAAGAAAAACTAACATTTTTTAGCTCATATAACTCAACTAATAAATGCCATGGCCACATCATCAAATGCTTATAAATGTACTATGGCTTTTCAATGATTATGTACACGAACACTTGGTGGACCTGCTATAGTATACAGCAGTGATGCTGTTTCAAACCTGTGATGAAGCTTTTATTTTTTCTCCCCTCAACTGAATCATCTCTATTAAAATATACCACCTTTTTGAAATTCTTTTCAGTGGTGCTCTCCATGCAATTTGTGGTTTAAGTGTAACTTTTATGGTACCCCTCCATTCTGCACAGCCGCATAGATGCAATATGATTTAATGTTCTGTGAATCACATTTGCATGTCCACTCAAAGCAAACTTTTTCCTTTTTTTATACATTTTAATGTACTACAAAAGTTATAATGAGCCTGGACTTGACTGTGGCAGGTGGATGCAGACCACAGCCAATTCAGTGCTCCTCATGACCATAAAGCATAACCAGCCTTGAAAAGCAATTCACTCTTATGCATTATTGATACGCTACAGTATATATTTCCAGCCCATAAAATATGAACCACTGCTTGCGGAGTGGAACAAACCGAACAAGTAAACATAAAAAAAATAACTTCCCATAATAAACTTGCGCTTTGCTTTCAACTCTATGCAGATACATGGCAAGGTAAAACGCATTTATGCATCAATTTGTCACAAATGAATGAAGCTTTAAGACCATTATATCGAGCTTAATGGATTCCACCCATTTTGACTTTTTTAAATGAAAGGATGTTGAAACAACATAGAGTTGATTCTAAGAAGACGCTTAGGGGTTAGGGGGGACAAACAGAATAGCGAAATATAACAACATTGCAGAATAACAACATATTTGTCTTTTTCATAATATCCACAGGGACCAACATCAATGGAAATTAACTTCTGCAGTGTCCATGAAACCTTGTCAAATCCTAGAGTGAAACAGGACTACTGCAAGAGTAAGTCCTTTAACAGCCATACACATGGGGAGGAGGTGAAAGTGTGGTGTGGAGGTTCGGGAGTTGGTATTGTTAACAGATGGTCACAGGTTTTAAAAATCAAATTACAGCTGTTATAGTCCTAAGAAAAGTACTTAACCTGAATGGTTCCAGTAAAGCTCCATCTGTAGGAATGGATAATATGGGAAAGATGGAAATGCAAGCTATGTGAGCCGGTAACTGGTAAGCCAATAAAACATAGTCAGCCAAACCCTCTTTTTGACAAAAATAAAGCGCATAACTGTTTCAGTCCTAGCAGGTTGTACATACCTTTTTTCAGAATTAAATAGAATGTAATACAGCACAGCATCACTATAAACATGTATTCACCTTCATTAATCCAAGTGTGTGTTGTAAATTCCAACCTAAAGAAAATCTTTGAAATGATTGTTATCAAAGTGTGTTCAAAGACAAATATAAATGTTTTATTAAGAACTGACCACAAATTTAGATTAGATTTATTTGGGGAATAGTGCCAAAACTACTCATTTTGTCCATGTGAGATTTTGCATACACAGCATACACTTCTGAAAATTGATACCACTGACTAGTATTGCTAGTTCAGACTGCATTTTGAGTCCTCCCCTCTGACTCACCCAAAAATAAAAAATGAAAAATAAAAAAATAAGCCGAGACTTAAATTTCCAGGAACAAACCTCACTTCTATGTCTCAAAGTTCTGATCATTTTTCTTCAACAAAAACAAAGCTGTGTCCATTAAAAGAAAGGCTAAATTGGATTTTGTGTCTGGCAGACATCTCAAAATGTCAAGCTGTCTTCAGATATACTACAACCATTACTTGAGACTGTTGTCATAAATTGTGTAGAATACTTGAGGAAAGACAGCTGGGAAAAGTTTTAGTGTCAGCCATCAGATTGGATATGTCAAAGAATTTGCAAACACAGTGTTTCTTTCAGGCGACAACTCCTCCAAATCAAACAAAAGAATAGTCTGTAGGGACACTTTTGTGTTTAACTGTAGCATTCACCTTGGAAAAGCTGTGGAGTTCCTAATTCAACCTTTTTGTGGAAAGAAAATACAAGAAATATTAGGAAGTGAGCCAGTGTACGGTGATACTGCTTACTTCAGGATGTCCCTAAAAACTCAGCACCTAGGCGAACGTGTGCTTAGGGAAACGAATGAGTGACGCACACAACAATGCAATGCGCACACAACCAAAGAAGCAACTTTTTAAACCAACAGTAAGATCTCTCCGTGGTGTTGGGAAGTTTGCTTATTTAAAATGAATCAGCACATTCAAGTTCAATAACTATCTAAACTGAAGCTACTGCTAAACAATATGTATGACTATAACCTGAAATTTTTTTGCAACTATAACGACATTTATTCTGCAATATCAGTCTCAATCTTAATCTCTGCCTAGGACTCTGGGAAAGTTGGTGGCACTATTCCTGTTTTTGTTTGTCTCACTTCTGCTTGCATGAGGCATTACTAGGCCTATGCTATACACTCGGCGAGTTGTTCATTATGTTATTTCGAGTTTTCGTTCTCAAATTGTTCAGTTCATTTGAGTCTTCCTGTACATTCAACACAATCACTTTACATCTTTCATTTGAGTCTTTCGAACTTTGAACAAATTGAACAAAACAAACGAAAGACTGGTCTGACAGGCTTCCGGTCCAGCACAGTACTAGTACATGAGCAATTTTGTATCATTTATTTAATGACAAAACTAAATGTGCCTACACTGCAAATACTAAAATATCCCAATTACAAGTACCCGTTGCTTACATGTAGATAATTTGGTGTCTTTAGTCTTTAATGACAAGAGTCAATTAGTGTCTGAAGAAAGAACTGGTCCAGTGAAAAACTGCTCAGAAATACGTCACCTGCCATTTGTATGTGAATATCTACAATAGTATACAATATTGTTAGGCTTTGCACAGCTGTTTGTACAAACATTTAGCCTGCATTTAAAATATAATCTATAGGATATTTTATTAACAGGGCACAATATTTAGCAGTGTGGGACAATTTCTAATGAATACATTGGTACAGAACCCTTTGGGAAATGCATAGTGAAAACATACTCTTTAATTCATGTTTTATTTAGGCTACATGACTATCATGCAATCACAGAGTTGTGCTAACCTGTGAGCCAATTGCTTTCATTTTTACACTAGCAAGTGACTATATGTGTGGCTATATTTGTCCTGTATCATCAACAAAGTGCAAATCGTACCTGCATTATTTTGTGCCTAATCTTGGACCACAAATAGCAGTAATGTAAGTGTGATAATATTACAGCTATTTCCTGCCTAGCTACATTTGATGTAATTTTGAGCGGATTTGGCTGTGTTGGATTTCACTCAATGCCTTAAAAACGCCTTTTATTTAGCGTCTGCTTGGCTTGGTGATTGCTTTGTAAGAAATGTCCTAATTTGCCACCAGCCAGTTGTATTACCACACTGAAAATGCTTTCCATGCTAAATGTTCTATCGGTGAAAAATTTGAGGGCCTGCTGCCTCCCTTGGAGTTCCCAGGTATCATGTTAAATAGTAATTTCACGCAAGCTTCACTGTCCATAGAGAAACTCTTGCAACACTGATATGTCCTCTTTTACGTTGGTAGCATCCGTTTGGGTCATATGAATTTTTAATGGATATCCAAGGACATGCCTTTATCTGGAATCATACATATGGACTGTCTACGTGTACTGCTATCTAAGCATACTGTTTAGTGTATATTTTTGGTTGGCCTATGAAATTCGTAATATGCGAATAAATGAATGAAATAATAATTATTATTATTATTATAATTATTCCATTCATTTATTTGCACACGCATAGTTCTAGTGCTGCTTCTTGCTGATGCTATAATAATAATAATAATAATAATAATAATAATCATCATCATCATCATCATCATCATCCAAGTGTCATAATGTTCTGCCATTTTGAACATTATTGAAGGCAAATGTCAGCAATGCTGCAACTCATTTTAAAATGAAGCTGCTTGCTATATTTATGGGACCAAAATAGTTGTTTACTCCTGAAACGTACAGTATGCTCCCTAATATGCTGAGCAAAACACCAGAAATAAGTATGTCATCCTGGGATTTTAAGTACACTATATTTAGATTTAGGAAATTTTGATTACTTGGCAGCTTCTCATCTAGTGTGCTACACTTGTGTACTCGATGGGGAAAACGTCTGATTTAGAACATGGCTCTAGATATCTCAAAATCGTGGTGAATCTGCACGACATGCTGAAATCATTTAAATGAGAATTCCGTCCTCTTCTGGGCTCTGCTGCTTCATCACTGACACAGCATTTCATTCCATTGACCTACGAAACTTCCAAATCTTAGAATCTTAGAATCTTAGACCGATGTGGCTCCCCTCTAGCAATTTTGGGGGTTCATACAAGAGAATGGTTTTCAGGTAATGGCCTAATTAAATTAAATCATTTCCATCATAGTTTAAAAACAACAGCTGTAAAAACAAATATACCCAAACTGTTATTTTGCTTAATTTGTGGGGAAATCACTGTTGTAGGACACACATTGATTTCTGTGACAATGAATGTTATTTATGAATAGATTAATTTGACGTTTAACCTGGACAAGTATCATGTGTAATTTCATTTTAAAGGCTGCCTACATACCAGGTCTTGTCAATAATCGTGTGGATGCTTTATCATGTTTTCATTTTCATTTTTCATCCTGTTTTCAGTTTTCACTTTGGGTGGTGCTGTAGATGCATGCATTTTCAGGATGTCCATGCTCTGTGCCCAGGGGCCAGGTCCACTGGTCTGATTTACCCAGCCTTCAGTCAAATTATTCTGTATCAGACCTCTTCTGTCAACCCTGCTGCAGCTAATTACATGAGGTCAGGGATAGTGAAGTCAACACTAAGGCCCCTTGACTCAGCATGGTCATCCTTAATTTTGGTGCTGCCTTTTCTGTTTCACCTCTTTCGATTAACATTCCCATAGTATGCACTTTTATATGCATTTAACTGTTTTCAGCTTCATAACATTCAGCTCTCTATAAAAGTCATTTTAGCTTGCATCCAAATTCATCTTCGCTGTGCAGTTCCTCATAAGTCTATGATCATGACCGATGCCAGCAACACTTGTTCAGTCCATGTTTCTGTCCTAAATGCCGTCTTCTCTGCCAAAGCAGAGGGCTCCCTCATAACTGCTTCATTTGCCACTCTTTCCCAGTTCCCACTAGGGATGCATAGGTATGAAAATTTCTGACCGACACCGATTCCAATTATTTGTGGTAAACATCAGCTGATACCGACTGTTTGGTGGTACTGCTTACATAAATTTTATGAACAACAATTTGAAATCTTGCCATTCGAATAAACACATTTTTAATTACATAACTTTTTATGGCATTTTTTTACATTCATCCAACTTAAAATGCATGCTTCAAACTGAATGTGCATTCCCGAAATATCAGTGTTTTGCCCCTAGAATTTTGTTTCAGGCCTGGTGGTACGCATTGAAACCCCTAAACAGAGGTGGCAGGCAGGGTGGCATATTGACATGGTCGGGCGCAGCAGGCAGTCTGCAATTTATATTTGCTTTCAATATTCTGTACATGATCACAAGGAAAGGATACCTTTACACTACATTTATTGCAGAAAAATAAGCTGTGTAACCTCAGCGACATTATAATTAAGACTCCACAGTTGCATACAGAGCGTCTTTAACAATGTTACACACTTGTGACAAAGAGTATTTTTTTAGAAGATTCAGTAAAAATATATTAGATCAAATTAATTTGCCTTAGATTAAAGAGCCAGGGGCCATCTGGGTAGTGTAAAGATAAAAGCACTCGCCTACCACGGCAGAAACCCGCGTTCAATGCCCGGCAGCGGTACTTCCGGCTTGGTCAGACGTTCCTACAAACACAGTTGGCAGTGTTCGTGGGTGGGAAGGTGAGGGTATGAGTCCTGATTGTTGCATTAGCAACTCCTACTGGTTGGTCGGGGTGCCTGTTCAGCAGGGAGGGGATCTGGGGGAGATAGTGTGAACCTCCACACGCGTTACACTCTCCCAGTGAAACTCCTCGCTGTCAGGTGAAAAGAAGCGGCTGGCGACTTCACACGTATCAGAGGAGGCATGTGGTAGCCTACACGCTCCCCAGACCAACAGTAGGATAGCGCCTCGACCAGGAACTTGATACACATGGGGAATTGGTATAATGACCTAATTGGGGAGAAAATGGGAGAAAAATGGCAACAAAAAAAAAAGATTGAAGTGCCAGGAAGTTGCTGGTATGAAGCATTGCTCTTGTAGGAATAAAACAGGGACACATCTGGCATTAATTTGCAGGTTTAGCAAGGTTTTATGCACCTTGTGAAATTACTGTTAACAACATCTAACCTTTACAAAATATTAGCACATCAGGAGCATAGGAGAAAAACGTTTAATACTTGGCTGCCCGTCCCCCGCATTTTACTCGTTTAGGCCATGCTCACATTGTCATAAACTTAATTTTCACCATGAAGAATGCCTGACTACTTTACATTCTAGACGGAGGTAAATGCAAGCAAAATCTATCACTGTTATCGTCACAGCACAACCGACCCAAGAAATGCCGGAATCACTGTCCTAAAATTTCTTCTTACCATGAAGAGTGCCTGACCCGCAAGCCTAGGAAATGTGTTACTACGGCAGCACAATTATACTGAGAAATACCATTTTGGAAAAAAGTCTATATGCTGTCACTGTATTGAGATCAAACCTCCCTGCGTTGCTTGTGTCGAAAGTCCTGCGAGGAGTAACAGCATTAGATTCACTTGCATACACATCAGACCAGAATATAAACAAGGGATTCTTCACTGTAAAAAGAAATTTTACGACAATGCTCAAACATACCGACACAATGCGATAATGTTAGGTTTGCAGAGCAAACAAGAGACATACAGTGAGATTGCAGTTCCACAAGAAAATATTAAATATTAGTAACTTTCACTTCACTCGACAGGGATAAGTAAAGTAAAGGAACTGACCACAGTTCAGTCGGACTGACAGCAGCATAGAACACAATGAACTGTATAAGAACAAGTCCATACACAGTTTGTTGATAGAATACTGCGGAGGACACTCTTATCACACCAGTTTCCCAGGCAACAACACAGATGTTGACTCATATTTGGGAACAGTGCCCTGCAGAGGATCCCAAACCAAAATGATTATTTATTACCAAATGAATAGGTATATGGCGTTATTTTCGGCATTTTAAAAAAGCATTTTGTTGCCGGGCAGCCCATCAGGTCTGTATAATTAAAAGGGAAACACTGAATATGAAAAACAAAGTGCAATTATTATTTACTTGACAGGGAAATGAAAACCACCTCTTGAATTACAAATAAACAATGGACTATTTTTTCCTTTTGATTGACAGGGCATAATCGGATCTGGCCATCAATTTCTTCTAGCCCGATGGCCAATTGCAGTATTATCGGCCAATGACGATCGGTGGCCAATCAATCGGCGCATCCCAAGTTCCCACCGCTACACTCAAAAATCCTGACGATAGTCATCTGCTGCTTTTGAACACTAGTCTCAATTCCAAGAACGTCAATCAAGCTCAAAACATGGACATCGAAATATACTTCTAGTGCTGCTAACATTTGCTTCTTGCTGCTGCCATAATAATAATAATAATAATATCATCATCATCATCATCATAATAATAATAATAATAATAATAATAATAATAATAAGCAAGCACCAGTTGGTGCTGGGCACTGACTCATTAAAAAGTAGCATGTCCTTTTCTAATCCTGGTGTCACCAGGATGCATCTACAGCGGTTAACTGGGATATTGATTTGGACTTCCTGATTGTTCAGGAAACAGCAGGTGCTCTATGCATAGTTTACTATCGCTATCACATAACGTTAGCATGGCCAACATCCGATCAAGGATCACAGCTAGGGTTCCAACTCTGTGCCAGATGGATATAGTCTGCTGATCATTCAGAAAATGGCAGGTGCTCTGCTACACACATAATTTTAGGGTTTGGTAATTGGATGACCTGCTGTCTGGGAGTTTCTGGTATTCCTTCTGTCTAGCAGGGGAGTTGTATCATGCAACCTGTTAGTAGGGCAGTAGATGCTGGTGGGTGCACTGTAGTACCTGAAGCTGATCCACTATGAGTCCAAAAGTGAGTTTAAAAGAGCTTTGAAAGAGAGTTTATTGACTGAGATGATCAATAATCCTGGTATAAGGAGACTGGTGGAGTCTGTAGAGCCAACTACTCTCAATCAACATACAACTCCCTGTTTGGCCAGGGGTTCTATCCCTCAACATGGCACTATGTACAGTGATCCACATCTCTGCCACCATCCTAATGAACAACATGAAAGGAGCCTGGTATAACACTCCAGCCACAGAAGAAACCAGAAGTTTGAAGGTTCACTGCCATTGCATCTTTCAGTAAAAGAATAATGACAAATTACCATAGAAATATGTATAATGTGAGCTCGGTAAGCTAAATAAATAATGCTTTGCAGTACAATAATGAGCAAGAACACATGTTCATTAGTGAAGAATTAGAATGGCTAAAGCACATGAACTCAGTAGGGCATGAATAAACCACATGCAACCACAAGGTCAATACTTGGCCTTGCAGGAGTGCATGGACATGTTTTTGGCACCATCATTGTGAAATGTAATAAATTGCACATGGTTATTTTAGTACTTTTAGTACAAAACTTCATGAAGGTTTAATTATATGGCTTTAATGGTACTTTTGCTATGAAGACGTAAGCTACTTGTGTTAAACTAATTTAGACAATTTACAGTGAGACATGACAGTGCCAGTTACTGTTAATACATGCACATGTTTTTAGTTGTTAAAAAGCTTAAACAAGAACAAAATCTCACTTTTCAGTAAATGACCACATTACCTGTATAGGGCCATTCAAATTTAATTAATAAGCAACAGCTTATATTTTCAGAAGAGTGAGGCCAGGTACAAGCATAAAGATTTTACGTTTAAAAAGTTAACCCCCTTTAAAATATGTATTTAGATTGCTGGCAGCCTCAAGACCTAGGAATAGCAATGGGTTCACATGGGTTCCCTCTGGGTACTCCAGTTTTCTCACAGTCCAAAGACATGCAGGTTAGGCTAACTGGAGACTCTAAATTGCCCATAGGTATGAGTGTGTCAGTGAATGGTGAGTGAATGCCCTCCGATAGATTAGCAGCCTGTCCACGGTGTATTCCATATACTGTATATGCATATATACATACACACTCACACACACGCACATATATAGTACTGTGCAAAAGTCATAGGCACCCCAGATTTTTAAATATAATATATAGTATATATTTGTATTCTGCATTAGTGTGTCAGTAGAAAAGAGCAAATTTGAGATTTCCAAACATAAATTTTCCAAAAAATGAAATTTTACAGATACATTTTTGTATTTTGCTAAATAAAGTAATATTTTAAGTAATAGACTACTTTTCAGATAAAAACTTGATCAAGGGTCTCTGGGATTACCTGGAGAGCCAGAAGCAAGCGAAACAGCCAAAATCTGCAGAAGAACTGTGGCAAGTTCTCCAAAATGCTTGGAACAACCTATCAGCTGATTTTCTTACAAAACTGCAGGACAGTGTACTTAAGAGAATTGATGTAGTTTTAAAGGCGAAGGGTGGTCGCACCAAAAATTGATTTTATTTAGTTTTTAACTATTTACTGCTCTTTATATTATTTTTTTGATATTTGTAACCTTTCATTTCATTATTTTTTTACAGGTACCCAAGACTTTTGTACAGTACAGTACATATATATTAAAACAGTACAGTGCGAAGAAGAATAATGCTAAGCTCAAATACAGGGGAAATTATTCAAGCTGGATGTTCAGGCAGCACTGAAAAAAGTACATGCCGGGTATACGTTAGCCTGTCCATATCAAAGTGATCATTATGACAATAATAATTAGTGACAATTGAATTATTAATTTAATTTTATTAAGATTTATAACAATTGAATTATTAATTCAATTTTTGTTGTACAGCGCTGTTCAGAAAGACATTGTCACAAAGAAAGTTTATTAGACTCTGAGTCATCATTTCAGCAAAACCTACAGTAATGGTGAAATATGGATCACCACAGACAGCACTGCAGCCCCAGCAGCCCTCTCCTCAGCCTTCTCCTCCCATATTCCCTGGCCGTCTGGCAGGGGAGGTGGAGCTGGTCTGCTTGTTTCCTCCTCCAGGATATCAACTGCTCTTTCCCTTTCTCACCTCTCCAGCTCTTCATTTGAATTCCATGCCCTAACCGTTACTAACTCTACCAACTGTTTATAGTGGGAATAGGCTGAAAACTTTTTTAATGTTGAACTTAATGTCTGAAGGTCATATCATGATTGCAGAGGGTAAAAAAAAAAAAAAAAAAAACAGGTTTTACAGTTATGTCCAATTGAAAAATGGATACATATATTCTCATACTATATCTATCATTGTAGGTACAGTGTAATGTCATTGATTTTAAGGCTACTTAATGAAAAGTAGGATCAAAAAAGCTAACAAATTCAAGCCATGTCAAAAAAATTTTTCAAATGTTCTGTTGTTTTTTATGTTTTGTTTTTTAAACTACTGAGGATTACACAGGAACAACAATACTGTAACAATACTTTATTTTTTTATTTTGATCTTGTAATATTATTCCATGTTATATAAATGAAATGAAGGCTGCTGGGTGGCTCATTTTGTTAAGGCACCAGGCAGAGGTGAAAGGATGAGCCCCATGGTCTTGGATCTAATTCAGGGCACGCCATTGCCGACTGTGGCCAGTAGCTCTATAACGTGATGTGCAATTGGCAATTACATCGGCCAGGGTATGGCAGGGTTCAGTCAGTTAGGGGTCCATGTTTTATTGCTCTTTAGCTATCCGCGCTGATCAATCGGATGCCTGTGGACTGCATGTCAAAGCCGTATATGAATGCTATTCATTTGACTCCGCTCTATGCAAGTTTAGCTCTATTCTGTGATGGGAAAACAAGCAGCTTAGTTGGCAACACCACGTATTTCAGAGGAGAACCACAGATGTCTAAACTCTCAAATCAGCAGTGGGCTTTGTGCATTAACATGGGATGCACCTGAAGATAATATGAAATTCCAAATTAGGGTGGGAATTGGACAGTCACACATGTTCAGCCACACACAAATTTATATTAAAAATGTATCATTTATATTATTAAAATAAAAATTAAGACATTGGTTATTTGAATTATTCAAACTGAGAATTATATAAGCATTTCATCCATTTAATGGACGAATAAAACTGCAACAAGCTACATAAACAGTTAACTGACTCAGTACTAATGACTAATTTGTTTAGTAGATTTCATTGTGAACGGTGGGTAGTTCAAAGTTTTACATATTTATGGAAGTGATTCTGGATAAGCACTTTGTAATAGTGTGCAGTACAGTAGCAAGCAGTGTCTTCCTTTTGTAAGGCAGTGCAACCAATCTACACCATAATGCCATCCACTAGACCAAAGGTCACTTCCGGAGAGGTATGGCCGACTGGCCTTGATCTTATAACGAAATGGTACATCAGTCAATAATCCACATGTAATAAACTTGTGAAACCACAGCCAGCCAAAACAGAAGTACTGATTCTCCACACAAGCAAGGGTAAATAGGAGTCTTCCAGCAGTGTGCTCACGTATATATGCACAGTAAAATGATTAGTGTTAAATCGACTCTGATAGTGTCCATTTGATCCCTCTCATACAAACTCTGTTTGAGTTAAGTTAACACTAAATATTTTGCTGCGTGTACTGTATTTGTGCAAATGTATGCAGTTTTGACAGGAAATTGGCAGAATGGTGATAAACTGATCCTGGATTGGTTGTGGGAACAACCTTGGAGCATCAGTTACAGGCCTGGACATCAGTTTTAATAAGATATCAAGTTAGCATGGCAAGGAAAGAAAAACAGGGATTAAAATAAATTAGTCTTTCACCATTGACACAAACTATTTTACATATTTGTTCCATTTACAACATTGTAATTGTTGCTGGTAGGGCAAAACTTGTGATAATACTGTTAAGTACAGTGTGGCTACATGAACATGTTCTTTTCAGAAAGGCACAGGATTTACCAACAGCAATTCTAACCTTAACCACTGTGCTAATGATCAAAACTAATTTAGTGTTGGTGTATAGAAGAACTCTACATCACCTTTACCCAGGGGATATTCATTTTTCATAAGTATGTCTGGCCATGTATGTAATTAGCCCTAAATAATGAGTAATTATGACAATGCCTGTTTCTCTAACAAGCAGAAGTAGGGATCTGTTGCGGTGTCCCCTATGTCAGGTCACCGACCTGTCTACTTTTGACAATTCCTGTTTCTCAGAGAAAATTGGTTTGTGGTCTCAAGGTCAAAACTCCAGATGTAGGATACATTTACCTGACCTTTAGACTTTATATTTATACCAGTCTCTATTACATTATGGTGTCCCCTTAGTAAGTCAACTCTGTTCATAAAAGAGAGATCAGGGCATTATTCTTGTGGTGAGACCTTTCTGGATTGTAGGTCATTTTTTGTTCTGAATAGCTGCAATAATTTGCTGACAAAATCCTATGCTAATGAACTGCATGCATTGTCTAACATGAAAGCAGTGCGGCAGGACAGTCATTTCACCAGGAACATGGATCAATATCAGACCAGACAGTGACTACCCAGGCATGTAAAACGGTGTGTGCGCACATGTGTGTGTGTGAACCTGCACGTCCGTGAGAATCTGTGTGTGGGCATGTGCCTGCTCGCACATGCTGGTGTGTGTGTGCATGCGTGTGTGTGTGTGCATGCATACATGCATGATTGTATGTGCGTGTGAAAGAGATGAGAGAAAAGCGCTACATAACCAGCAGAAACACTTGACATTTTAAAGAGAGTTTGAAAATCCCTCTGGTAATGCAATAATCCATCTGTGCTGGGGACTGGCAAGAGAAAAGAAAATGAATCAGTCTTAAGTGGACTTTTCACTGCAAGACTGACACTACATTCTGCAGCCCTGTTATATTATTTATTATACAATACATTCTCATGGAAGATACCCTTTACTCAGAACAAGGTGCATATTACCCATGTATAGAGCCTATTCCAGGTAGGGAACTTGCTCAAGGGTACAAGAGCGGTGTCCCACATGGGAATCGATTGTGTAACCCTGTGGTTACAAGCTCCTCAAGTACTTCTACAGGTGCCTCCACTGGTCTGCATTACTTCACACTATCTTGTGAAATATGAGGTTTTCACAACAGTGAATTAAAATAATGCGCCACAGAAACAGGTTCCTCAAGGAAGTTCCCATTTGAGGAGGAGCTTGTGTTGCATTTGAGATTGTTTCTTTTGGTTTTATTTATCGAACAAAATGTTATTATTATTTATTCACTTGGTAGAGACCCTCATGGAACTCAACTTATAGTTTGCTTATAAGTCACTGCTATATGATGAGTGCTGCCACCATACACATATACACATTCCTGTCTTCAGCATAGGTCAATTATTGATCATAAAATAATTCTATACAAGACCGTCAGCTTCTCTGTCATCACAAAACAAACAACATGTTTAGGTTTATGATCATTATTACAACACACTACACTCCACGGGATGATGCAGACAAACAACAGACTGATTCAGTATTTTCACCCCACCGTCACGGTGTAGCATGCCAATTTCTGACCAAAAAATAAAACTAACAATTCAATAAAAAAGTACCACGAATGCCTCACCAATGTGAAATAATTTGTCTTCTGAAACAGTAAGAACATATCAAATTTAGTTTCTCACAGGATATTAAGAGATTCTTAAGATTCAAGACCCAAGGAAATTGGTGCGCTCTTGAACCATTACCCTCCCCACTCCAACCATCCATATCAGCAGCTTCAATTATAACATCGTCTTCCCCTGTGACCCCCAGCTGATCTGGCATCTGTGACCCTTTATGCATCACTCAAATTCTCTGGAGTTAAATGGATTGTTGTGTCCAGCAAGGGGCTCTTGATAGCTTGGGGAAAACGCTTATTTGTTGTCTCATACGCAGGTACTTCCATCAACATAATTACAGTATTATGTGTCTCATCCTCCCCACCCCCATCTCTTCCCAAAAGCAGCCACCTGAAGCCTAAGCCTTCCATTTCCTTCTGATTGAACGCTGCAGGACAGGGAGACCTGAATTCATGTGTGAGCGTGATAATAATGTAATCTGAATGGCCCAGTGGGGTATTGGACTGGATGCAGATAGCAGCTGATTGCTTCTTTCTCTCAGTGGTGAATCATTTCTTAAAGGAAGAAGTAAGCTTTGCTGGTAGACTGGTTCTCCATGTCATCCCTGGTTGAATGCTCCCTCCAACAGCTTCACAACAAGAAATAGCCTAACTAATCCATTCTCTATACCAACATACCACAATCAGTGCAAACCTGCTCACATCTAGAAACTATGAAAGCTTTAATTTTACATATAAATTAATTTGACGTGTTCAGAAAATATGCATGCTTTGAAACACAGTACAACTACTCAGAAAGTCAACAATATGATAAAACACCAATAGTATTTTTGCAGATATAGACCACTGAGAAGCTAATGAAATTCATCAACAAAGCATGGGTACTAGTATAAAGCACACCTCAGAATCTTCTGTACAATTCAGCTGTGCATAAGTTTGTCTGATTTTCTTTAATGTGTAGGGTACACACTCTTCTGCAGATATCCAACATAAATACTGCCTGAAAAAGTATAGACCCAAACTGGATTAGCTCCAGATTGGCCCTTTCCCAGTTTCCCAGTTTTGGTCTGTGTGAATAAGCTTGTAAAGCAATGTGTCATTGTGTCTTAACAAGGGATTTCATGGGGCTGTGATCAATGCTTCTGAGGTGGCATTGCTTTCGTGTGGTCAAAACATTAAATATGGCAGGACCAACTAGATATCGAGCTTCTGAAGACCTCCACACTCATAGCCAGCGCACATGTAATGAGACAGGCAGCTCAGAAAATCCTGTGTGCTACATAAGAGAACAAAAGCAATCTGTAGCCATCTCTCCAGATTATACTAGTGAAATCTTGATTGAGAATTCTGGTCTCTAAAATGTCACCTTTGCAAGTGGCAAGAGCCCCAGTGAGACTTAAACTAAACTAATGGACCTCAGCCTGAGTCCTGCAAATAACTCAGTTCTGTATGTTTGATGACATTCAGAGTCAGGTCTATCACCATCTCTTAAGGTGTCTACACATCAAGCTAATTACCTAACACTAGCCAAAATGGGCAATTATAGGGGACCTATCATTTCCTACAGTACAAGACGAGCCAGAACACACTGGTTCAATGACCCTTGCCTGAATTTGCTTTTTTATCTGTGTGAAAGAACTAAAAAAACACAAGTGGTAGAGATCTTGTCTGCACTGTATCTTTGAAATCCAGAAAAAATTGCTTATATCACAGTAAAGGTGTATGTACATTTTGAGAAACTAGCAAAAGAGCTAGATTTTGAATTAAAAAAGATAAAACAAAGAAAAACGTTCCACCCCCATTTTCAACTATCCCTTCAAAGCCCCTCCCTTCAAATATCCCTTCAAAGACAGCACACACGCTGTCTTACATCTGAGTACTGGAGAGAGAGCTGTGACACCTTCTATTCAGTTGAATATGGACAATTTCAAATAAATCGATGTTTATGTCATCTTATTTTTCCTTTCGTAATCTGTACGTCTTAATAACAAATTCAGAGTAAAAATATAGTTCTGAAGCCTTTAAACATAAGATGACAGCACTGGAGTTTTGCATCGTTTGGAAGCTAACTTCTTTAGCCAGCTTGTCACCAGTCACACAATCACTTTGACTGCTTTCGCGGCTGCAAGCTAATGGGCTTCAGATCATGAAAGCCAAGACATTTTTTGTATAAAATCAGATGAGGTCCTGATTTTAAAACAGTTTTACAAATACAAAATTTGACATAAAGACATAGTTTTAAACATAAGATGACAAGCTAGCACCAGAGTTTCATTAGACTACTATAGCTATACTATACAATAGAGACCTATAGCTACTGCCATTTGTCACCAGTCACACGTAGTGACTTTATGTCTTGGCTTTCATGATCTGTATGTCTCAATGTCATATTCAGCATGAAATATAGTTTTAAATCTTTTAAACGGAAGATGACAAGGTAGTGCCAAAGTTTTGCGTCATTTGTTAGTCTAGCTTTAACACCATCTCTGCAGTTAAGTTAGCTACCTCTGCTCTACTCTTATCTGTGTAGCCCCGCCCACCCTGCCTGCTCTCAGTACATAAAGTCACTGTCATGCTCATGGAACCAGCTCGAGAGGATGCATGCTTTATGACATGACACATTATCCTGCTGGATGTACAGTACCATTTTAAAAAGGGTAGACTGTGGCCATAAAGGGATCCGCAATGTCAGCAACAATACTTATGTATTGTGTGCATTTAAATGATTCGCATTAAAGACAGTTGCTTGTCTTGGCCTAATGTGTGCAAAGAAAACATTCACCATACCATTACACCCCCACCACCAGCCTGCACCATTCACGCAAGGCAGGATAAATCCATGGATTCATTCTGTTTATGCCAAATCCTAACCCTACCATTTGCATGTCACTGCAGAAATTGAGATTAGTCAGACCAGGCAATGTCTTTTCCAAATTTCATTCAGTTTTTCTGATCATGTGCCCACTGTAGCCTCAACCTCCTGCCCTTATCTGGCAAGAGTGGAAGCGGGTATGTTCTTCTGCAGCTGTAGCCCATCTGCTTCAAAGTTCGATGCGTTGTGCATTTAGCAATGCCTTTCTGAACACACTGTTGTAAACAGCTGTAATTTGAATATGTGTAGCCTTTCTGTAAGGTTAACCAAATCTGCCCATCCTCCTCTTACCTCTCTTATTAACAAGTTGTTTTCGCCCACAGGATCACTGCTCACTGGATGTTTTTTGTTTATTGTACCATTCTCTTTAAACTCTAGAGACTGAAGTGTGTGAAAATCCCACGAAGGCGGCTGTTTCTGAGAAACTGGAACCTACAACAACTAAACCTCTTCACCATATCTGCATGTTTTATATGAGCAGGTGTTTCTAATAAGGTGGCCACTAAGTATATGTGTGTGCGTATGTATGTGTGTGTATATATATATATATATATATATATATATATATATATATTCAGCAGTATTGCCATGTATTAGGGTATTGAAAGATTGTACATGAAACAATTGTTGTTGTGTACTAGTGTATTAAAAGATCATCAAAGCTCATTACTCTGGTCTCTGCTTCTTTGTTACATGGTACCTGTCCATTGCTGATCTACAAGAAGAATGAGAATACAGCTCTGGTCTACAGTCGTTCTGGTCATATTACCTATATGGATTATACATATGGATTTAATCTTGATTTTTAATTTTCCTCAGCATCAGCTATCTCCCATTTGGCAACCACAAAACAACCATGACTCTAAATAGTTGATTTTTCTTCCAGACAAAAACAAAATAAAAATACATTTTTCAATTTAGCACAACTTATTTCTGTCATATGATGATGACCAGAATATGTGCTGCTTCAATTAGATTATCAGTTCTTTCTGCACCGTCATCAAGCATCGAGTAACCATCGATCAAGAATGGGATTATTACATATGAATCCTGTGATTTATACCACCAATAATAATAATACAGTTAAAAGCACATTTTGAACAAATCTGGATTTTTTAATAGACCTGCGTTTATACATTATACCCATACACCAAGAAGTTGTAGCAGACTTCATTGACATGAGTACTGATGGTGAAAATGTAAAATGTCGTAGCCTATATTTTATCTATATCGCTACCGCGGGCGTGTAGACTTCGTGTGCCAGGGCCAAAAAAAAAACGCTGCTTTGATTAACCCATATACAGTACGATGTAAGCTTTACATACCAGGACTCTCCCAGGTCATTATGAAATCGTAACACCTCACTCCTACATATGCTTAAATTCGTGCATGCCGTGGGATCGAGATATGATGCTTGTGCACCATTACCAGCCAGCTGCAAGCATAACAAGTACTGAATTTCTTTGCAAGCGAACGTGCACCCACTCTAAATTTGTCCAATCGCCAGCCTTAGGTTTTAAAAGCAGCATCTCCGACATTCCACTAGTGTGTGAGCGTGCCAGTCTGTGCGTGCGTGCGTGCGCGCGTGCGTAGGCGCGCGCGGCGAGCGTAATAATAAAAAGTGCTTAAAGACTAAATACATTACTTTGATCATTAATGAGTGCACCGGTTATATTCACCTTATTAAATGTATAAAAGACAGACATATTTGAAACAAGCACTTAGGCTTCCTCGAGCCCCCTTGTCCTAATCTTTCAGTGCAACAGTTATAACGATGATATCGTTGCGCATAGGAGCACCTGCAATAGTGACAATAGGCAAATGTTCTGTTATTCGAGATGACGTTACTCTGTATGATAGGCAATCTATTGGTTTTTTTCTTCCTTTTTTATTTCATACCACAGTCTAACAGTCGTTTTTTGCTAGTTTACTCGCGTTAACTCAAATACAGATGTAAACATCAATGTATTGTCCATAGAATGCTACTGTCCATGTTTTGTACGTTTTCAACTCTGCGTTTTAAATAAATAAATAAATAAATAGATACATTTCAGGTGAGAAATTTCACAGCGTAAACCGCTCCATAGACGAAGAGGGTTCGAAGAACCAATTCCGTAAAATGGTTCGGATCATACCTTTCATTTAAATCAGTCTCTTTAATTTAAAGTAACCGTCTCCACTGTTAAGAAATCAATATACTCCAGCAGTGCGACTCGGAAAGCTTTGCAAATGCTAATTGGGTGAAACTTTAATTGGGTAAAAATCTCGAAGCAACAAAAACAAAAACCCAAATTTCATTAGGTCGTCTTCTCAAACAGCCCGCTAGTTACTAGGCATATGAAGCAGGTCACGTATTCGCTTGAGCATACTGCGAGAATATTTATTACTGAGCCTCTGTTCAATGCCTGCATTGAACGCCAAGGCTTCCAAGTAAATGCATTGCCTGAACTCCGGTTTATTATTTTAGATTTTAAGCACATTGTTTTCTTATGATACGAAACGAATAGTACCGTGTTTCATGAATAGCCTACGTTTTTTTATGCGGACAATAATATTAAGGACCGAATACATACCTTGCACACAAGAGAACGTCATGAAAAAGATGAGATTCCAAAATACAACTCCTGTTTTAAGTCTCATTTTCTTATCTTGATAGAAGTCCGCAGGTGAACGATTAATACATCCTTTATTGAAAATGTCTTTTAATTCCGCCGTCCTGGCGAAATATCCCTCTTTATTGATGGCTTTCATAATCACATCTAGCTATTTATTTATTTTCTTGGTATTCCTCGCCCGGGCGCAGTATGGTTGCCGTCGAGCCGGCTGCGCGGTCACGGCTCGAAGTGTGCAGTGCTTGTGGGATACCACGGCAACCTTGAAGAGGACTCAACCATCTCGTCAACGGGGGCAAAAAGGCTCAGCTCTACTCCTGCTAGTCCTGCTTATCTCCATTTACACCCCTTTCGCTCTCCTTTACCTGACAAATACTTCCTTTTTAACGTGAATACGCCATTATTTAAATAGGACCAGATTAGTAGACTATCAACAGTCACAGAAACTCAAGTAGACCTATAACTGGACACAAAATACAGCAGGTTAAGTATAATGTAATGCCTACATCGAGTTCGGTTGGTGTTCTACAATAAGTATAAGCACGTCCACGTACGTTTCCGTGCCTTTGTAAAAAAAAAATGTTCTTCACCAAATGCACAGGCTAAAGACTAAACTTAAATGTAATGCCAAGCAAACGAATTCGTAGTAGCAGAATGATCACGTCAACATTAGACTTTATTATGGTGGATTCCTCAAGTCTGTTTAGATTAGAAATCCGCACCGAACATTATGGGACAAAAGATATGCTTTCCTTCAGCATACCATCAACCATTCCGTTTATCCACTTCTTATTTGCCCATCGGAGTTTTATTTTTATTTTTTTTAAACAAAGGTTCATTAGATCCGCGTGGATCTGGTTTCATTGGTGATAATAAACTTTACAGCTGTCTCCAGTTGAACCACAGAAGGTCCACGTCTGCCATCTACAGGTTGCCGGCACATAATCGAACAGCACACAGTAGGCTACAGTGAAATAGCCTACGCAAGTAGCCGCACACCCATATCACCCACCCACCAGCGTACGCACACACACACGCACAACTACAAGTATAGAGGCAGAGCCAGCGAGAGAGAGAGACAGAGAGACAGAGAGAGAGAGAGAGCATAGTTGCCAGGTCTGCCAACTCCAGTTGTGCAGACTTCATTACGTTTCTTACCCTCCGGCAACAAAGGCGTTTGTTTGCTAGATCAGACAGGGCCACTTGAATCCTGGTACTGCATTGTCCATTGTACCCTACACAGAGGGAAGCGGAGCCGATATCATGTGACTGACAAAATATCGTTTTCTAATAAAACATCATTACCAAGGCGAACCATGACTCTGACGATCCCAAAATTATTCGGAAACCTCTGCACACAACGTATATATATACTTCACTATTTGTGCATGCACCACTTGAAACTGCAATGAAAGCTAAATGTGCTATGCATTGACCAAATGTATGGATTTTCTGTTCTTCCATTCTTTATGTTTATTTAATTTATCTGTCCAACGATCCGTATACATTAATCGATTTTGGGGGGGGTTATTTTCCGCTTTTCAGCTAAATAGACACATACATTGTTAGTACGATGCGCGACCACTTCGAAAGGACAATATGAGATGCAGTAACAGTAAAACGGTTCAGTGTTCAGCACTCCCCTCTTTGTGGGACTGTCCAAGGTTCTGAATTCGCAAAGATGGCCCCACATTGGTTGTTGAAAAGACACAGAATTAACTGGGACGTCATCAATTCGGGATTCCAAAGCATGCATCGTGTCGAAATTTCCGGAATGTTATATTTCTGTTTTATAATTTGCAGTCGGCTGAGGTAATGCTTATTTTTTGGATTCTTAGCCTAAATTTACCAGAAAATTCACAATTACTGCTTGCAGACTTAAATTGGGCGCATAAATGCCAAATAAAGTAATGAATCAAAGAAATAAGAAGGTTCCGCACCCCAAAAGATGCCTCAAACACGCTTAAAGTTTTCCTAGAAGACTATGCGACAAACATTTCAGCGTTATAGAGAAAATATCACACTCGCTCTTGCTCTGAACATTTTTGAACACATTATGTAACCTATAAGACATAACCGGCGCCAACCATGGTTAATAAAAAAAATAAAATAAAAAACTTAAAAATAATTAATTGGTTGATTTTCTCATTAAGCACATTTTCATTAAGAATTACCATTAAGCAAATTACAACTCATTTGAGCTTTGCGCCAATAAAAACGGTATAACAAATAAAACATGTAACACCAATATACACACTGCTACTATTAGTACTACTACAAATAATTGCTAAGGTAGGGTCAGTTCTATAAGCTGTTACAACAGCCTATTATAATACAAATAACCTAGACTGTGACCTAATAACCCAGTTGCAAAAGGTTGTATGGAGATAACTACACTGGCCTGTATAAGTATATACCAATAAACTATACTCGTTAAAAATTATTAAATTCAGATGAAGTAGAAACCTGTCTGTTCAGTATCTATGGTTATGGTTGGTAATTTTTTAAATTTTTATTATTGAGATGAACTGAAACACAAGCTATACATTACTATTTTACAAAATACCTAATGCAAAATTCATGCATTCCCTTCAAGAAAACAAATCAGAAGTGCATTGTTTACAAATGAGTGTGGTCATTACATATTCATTGTACAAGGAAAATAAAGAAATTAAGAGGGCCAGATTGCATGCTTAAATGTTCTATGCAAAGAATATTCTGCATAATGAACAGTGGGTGCAGATGCCCAAAGGAACCATCAGCAAAATTTTCAGTGCAAAATCAAGTACTCTTTGTCCAAGTGCTTTGAGAGTACATTTTACTCTAATAAAGAAGGATATAGGCCTACACACAGTCCCTGTATAAACTCTGTTAGAGCTGATTTAACACTAAGAATGTTTCTGTACTCTTTTTGACGTGGCTAGAATTGGGTAAGAAACCTACAACAGCATTGCATTTATCACAGGCCTGAAATAGCCTGCCATCTTGCATACCTGGCTCTTTCGTCCTCAGACAATCTGAGAATCAGCATAACCAACCATGATGCAAAGTTTGACAATCATGTGAAAAATGTACAGGAGAAAGGCTGGTGTGTGCAGACAGAAGCCAACTAAAAGTCACCCACCACGGATGGCCGCGTGCATTACAGTGTGTTCATTAGCCAGAGTACTGTAGGTATTTTACTGCAAAAAAAAAGTGGAAGTGGAAGGATAACAGGTGGAAATCTGCTGCATACTGCAGGGACCATGAAAGGCAGCTTTGACAGGTTACTGTGGGGGTCTACCAGGGCTTAGTCTGCTCTATGTTTACAAGTCACAGGGTTTATTGGTGAATGACTGGGGGGGGGGGGGGGGTAGCTGTACAAGTACATTATTCATAAGTATGCTCATCTTGTCATAGTTCACTGACTCAAAACAATTCAAAACACATCAACTAAATCAACACTGATTTTTCTGTCCATAGCAGCGAAAATATTATTTTAAAAAGCTTTTGGATTCTCTGCATGAAATTAGATAATTCAGTCAGCAGCACTCCTACACCAAAGAGATGTGAAAAGGGGCTGCAGTGACTACAGCAGAAAATGGGCAGGGACCAAATGGTTTGTAGAGGAATGGGGAGTTTGTTCCACCACTGGGGAGCTAGGGTGAAGAAGAACCGTGGTCAGGACAAGTCAGAATCATTCACCCGTATGGCGGGTGGTGTAAGTTGCCCCACAGCAGCAGAGCGGAGCGGTCAAGCTAGCATGTATGCTTAAATTATGTCCTATAGGAAAGCGGGGGCTGTCCTGTTGGCTGCAGCATAGGCCAGAGTCAGAAATTCGAACTTGATCCTAGCGGCGACTGGTAGCCAGTGGAATGACCTCAGTAGGGGAGTGACATGTGAGAACTTAGGAAGGTTGAAGACAAGTTGGTGCAGAAGCATTCTGGATAAGTTGTAGTGGCTGTATGGCACAGGCTGTCAGGTTTTCAAGGAGGCAGTTGCAGTAATCTAAATGGGAGATTACTATGGCCTGGATGAGTAGCTGGGTGGAGTACATGGTCAAGTGTGTTGTACAGGAGGACTCTGCAGGACCATGATGTTGCCATGATGTGATCCATGAAGTCCTACTGGCCATCCAGCATCACCCTCAGGTTCTTTCAGAGTGAAAGGCAGCCACTGTACCACTGGCAGTGATGGTGAGCTCCCGTAGTAGGGAGGTCTTGTGAGGGACAAAGAGCAGCTTAGTCTTGTTGAGGTTTAGCTTCAGGTGATGCCAGACTACCAATGTTGAGATGTCAGGCTGATACTGTCTCATTAAACGGAATGGCAGAGGGAAGAAAAGAGAACAGCTGTGTATAATCAGCATAACAGTAATAAGAGAAGCCATGTGAATTAATGACTGAGGCAAGAGATTTGGAGTAAATGAAGAACAGCAGAGGCCCCAGTACAGATCCCTGTGGGACTCCTGTAGCAAAGGGACGAGGTGCAGAGATAGACCCCATCCAGGTGGCCTGGTAGGACCTATCTGTAAGATAGGAAGCAAATCAAGAGAGGGCAGTCCCAGAAATGCCCATCCCAGCCAGTGTGGAGATGAGTAGTAGGTGGTTGACCATGTCAAATACTGCAAATAGGTTTAGGAGGACCAGGACAGAGGAGAGTAGCACTTGCAGTAGCAAGTGCCTCTGTCACAGCCAGGGGGGCAGTCTCGGTTGAGTGCCAGACTGTTCAAAGGCCAGACTGGTGAGGGTTAATACATCGCTTGTTTAAGTTGTCTGACAAGCAAAGAAAGGACATGTGCACTTTCTGATCAAGATTTTTTAGGAGATTTGTGGGTGCTCAGCTGAAAACTGGAATGAAACAAAAAGTCCTTCCATAAGAGAAAGGAACAGCAGAGCTCCACTAAAAAGACTCAGGTGGGCTTGTTAAATATATATAATATTTTAAATTTTATTAGCTTTTTCGACCATTAAGGTAGCAGGGATTCTTACAAACAGCCCTGGATTTTAAATTGGTTTTAAGGGGTTAATCCCCAATCTAAATGCTGATGGCTAAAACAGTTTTTTTTTTTTAGAAAATAGAAAAGAATGTGCAGACAGCATGCACTCCAATGGATTTTACAATATACACAGATCAAATAATAAATTTATCAATTGAACATTTTTGCCATAAATGACGGTCATACATGCACAGCAGTGATTCTTCTGTTGATTGTTATCCATTGTCTTCTCATCGTGACTTAAAAGTCACTGCAAGAGGTGCTTATACATCTGTCAAGCAAATTATGTCTAGTGAATTCAGACAAGATATCCTTCTGCCCTTCAACCAACCAGAAAGTCTATAAGGTGGCCCTGAAATCTAATCTTACCAGAAACTTTGTAAAGCGGCTTTGTTATCCAATTTCTGTGACACAAAGAAACAGTGATGTACAGAGAGAAAAAGGGTAAAAACAAGCATTTGTTTTGCACACAGCAATTGTACAATATCATCCAAAGTATTAAAAAGAGTTTGGTATCTGTGAAAAAGATCAGCTGGACTATTTCACTAGCCTCTGTCTCCTGACGTGACGAAGAAGTGGTATAAACATCGGCATGTGACATTACATTTTTTTTGTTTCAGTTTTGCCGGTTTAATTTAATTGATACTAACCAACATGGGGTTAAAACTTGTGTTGAAATGGTGAAATTTGAATTAATCTTTGTTTTTTGTGAATCGTATAAAAACAATTTAAAAAAAAAACAATTTAAAAAAACACCATGGACTGTGAATCCCCAAGACTGTATTTCAAAAACACTGCAATGCATTACAATGCACAAATGAATGCAATATTGGCTGGATAATGTTTCGGACTTTATTCCTTAAAAAAAAAAAAAAAAAAAACATTCCATTTGCTTATCAGGCTATAGATGAAGCAGCTTTTCTGCCAACTGGCATGTTGTAATATTTGTGTGTAGTTTTGATATACATAATAATAATCTTTCACATTGTAATCTTGATATTTTTGATGCATATATATGCGAGCCCCTGTGTGTAACAGACTGGAGGGTGTATGCATACCTTGTGAGGCACATTACAAGGTAATATTGTGTCCTTAAAAAAACAATAAAACTGCGACATAACTTAAGACCAAGTTTTGGTTGGTCAATACGGAATAAGATATTATTTAAAATTATTTTACTGAATAAGGTGAGATTCAACTGTAATGTTAAATACAAACAGGGGCCACTAGCGGCTGCAAGCTGAATAGACCACACCTCTGACTATCCTGAGTAGTCAATATCCAACATCATCAAGGGGCCCTCTACCCATCTAGCACACAACCGTGAAACTGCATCCAGTTTACCCCAAGTACAGCCTACCTCTCTGGGGCTGAGCAATGTGAATGGGTGGGGATCACGTTCGAAACATATGGCAGCAATGGCTTTTACTTTGTTTTAGTAACTACTTTAGACTACTTTTTAAATGAGGGAAAATCAGAAACATCAGAACAAGCTAAATACCAAATATCAAAAATAAAATAATTATTCGACCAGTAAGGCAGCAAAGCTTCCAATTGAATCGCAAAAAGCAAATGCATGTAGCTATACCTCAGCTGCAGCAGCCTGTCCTCAGAGATTCCCAGTTAATCTCTCTGTAACATACTGAGGTTGGAAACTGAGGAGAATAAGACAGACTCAATTAAAGATCTTTCTGAACTGTACTTAAACCCTTTGTGCAACTCCTTCCCCATTTAGGGGGTGTTCTATTTAAGGCTTCATAACTCCACATGTGAGCATCACAGAGACTTGGAAATGAAACAAGACACTTTTAACATTTACAGTACTAAGTATTAGTACTGTATTAGTTTATTCATAATTTAGGCAGAAATAAAATGTCACAAATGCAAAAAATGAAGTTGTACTCCTTTAGTTTGAAATGAAATACTGAGAGATCATGTCTATAACAGGTAAAATTATACAGGTCCTGGATCATGATTTCCTTGACCACAACTGTGCACAATCTGAGAGTGATAAGCACAACTACTGAATCTATGAAGAAAAAAGCAAGCAGTGTCCCTCAGCGTCTCAGAATCCTATTCAAAATGTCTAAATTGTGCACTTCTGTAACTCATAACACAATCATATATTTCACTACAAATCAACTATTTTGCCAAGCTAGACACGTGTTACCAGCCAAGTCAATTGCAAATCCAGTGGTGCCAAGCTAGGCACATGAGTTATAAGCCTAGAGACATGAGTAACCAGGAAATACAGTGGGTTGCCGGCCAGTGGGTTGCCGGCCTAGGAATATTAGAGAGCAGTTTAGGAATGCTAGTGATCAGCTAAATTAGGCACAAATCCAGTGGGTTACCCTCTAATCTACCCCCACCGGCCTCTCATCTACCCCCACTGACCTCTCATCTACCCTCGCTGACCTCTCATCTACCCTCGCTGACCTCTCATCTGCCACCATCGACCTCTCATCTACCCCCGCCAGCCTTTCATCTACACCCGCCAGCCTCTCATCTACCCCCACCAGCCTCAGATCTACCCCCACCGGCCTCTGATCTACCCCCACCGGCCTCTCATCTACCCCCACGGCCTCTCATCTACCCCCACCGGCCTCTCATCTACCCCCGCCAGGCTCTCATCGACCCCCACCAGCCTCTCATCTACCCCCGCCAGCCTCTCATCTACCCCCACCAGCCTCTCATCTACCCCGCCAGCTCTCATCGACCCCCACCAGCCTCTCATCTACCCCCGCCAGCCTCTCATCTACCCCGCCAGCCTCTCATCGACCCCCGCCAGCCTCTCAACGACCCCCGCCAGCCTCTCATCGACCTCCGCCGGCCTCTCATCGACCCCCGCCAGCCTCTCATCGACCCCCGCCAGCCTCTCATCTACCCGCCAGCCTCTCATCGACCCCCGCCAGCCTCTCATCGACCCCCACGGCCTCTCATCGACCCCCCCGCCTCTCATCGACCCCCGCCAGCCTCTCATCTACCCCGCCAGCCTTCCTACCCCATCGGCCTCTCATATACCCCCACCTGCCTTTCATCCAACCCCGCCAGCCTCTCATCTACCCCCACCTGCCGCTCATCTACCCTCATCGGCCTCTCATCTACCCTCGCTGGCCCCTCATTTTACCAGCGCCTGCTTATCAGACGCTAGATCGTTTGCTGGCTTCGATTAGGGTATACACGCCCCCAGCCTCTCAGTAGTATTGCCTCACACTTTATTGAAGATTTATTTGGTTATTTTTCTACTTGCTGGAAGGACGGCATGCTGTGAGGCTGGATGCAGACTGAGCAGTAACTAGTGCTCCTGCATTTCATTTCATGTTTCGTTGTTTTATTTTTTTTGGTTTTGTTTTGTTTCTTTTTTTCCCAGAAGCAAGGGTGTGTTTTATGTATGATAAAGATGGCCATTGAACAAAATTAAGGGGTATCAAATGTTATAAAAATGTTATAAAAATAAAAAAATATCAGTTTATTTAAGCTCACATACTCACAAAACAAGTACAAACATTTTGGTCATAATTGATTTAGTGAATATTGATATTTTAGAAGTGTGCGGTTAGCCTTGGCATCATTATGAGTCAAGCCTTCCGAGACAGGCCTTTTGAAATCTTTATTGAATAAAACATTGGCTCACCAGTGTGAGTAATTTTGCTTTGATATAACACATTTTTTGATTATAGAATACACACAAATTACAGCTAAACTTTTGTTAATACGCCCATATTTTGGAAGATCAAACCTACCTATGTCCATATTCCAGAGGGATGGAAAGCAGTTGGGGGTGGGAGGGTTGTTCTCTGTATTTTGTCTGCTGAGTTTGGAGACGTAAATACCCATAATTCATATGTATATGTACATATTATATGTTGCCTCATTTCTCATAACGACTGCCTGTTTATTAATGAAGCATGATTTTTAAATCCTGATTATTCATATGGCCTGATTATTTGAATTAGCATGATTTATGAAATAATTAGCAAATATGAATTTGCAGTATTCTTAAAATAGACCAGAGTTTGTTAATTAATTTAAATTGTATTCATAAATCCTGACATAAATTGTTGTGGTCATAAAGCCTGTGGTATTCAAAAAGCATACTTATTCAATATTCCTACAAATTTTGCTTGTAACTATAGCCAGTTTATTCATATCACCATATTGTTTATAAAGGCTGATTATTCATACAGCCTGTTTTTCGTAACTCATAATGAGTTGCAGATTGAAAACTAACACCTGCAGGAAGACAGCAATGCTCACGGAATGGAAGAGGAAACAAATCAGTTAAATGGGAAGTGCTTTCATTACAAGCTATTGTGATTAAAAAGTGTGTGTGTGCGTGTGTGTGTGTGTTGACAACTCAGTCCAATATGCATTACGCATCTTAGCGGTAGGACTCCATCTCAGTTTTGTTGTCGATATACTTTTCCATGTTTACTAATAATTTGTAGCACTGTGGAATACAAAACAAGGCATTAGCTGACTAATTGGTTCCTTTCTGTAATCACAATGACCCTAAAGCACCTAACCATGTGTTCAGCCATACACGGTTAGGTACCATCTGGGTAGTGTAGCACAGTGGTTGAGGAACTGAAAGTTTAATCAGATGGTTTCTGGTTTGAATCCTAGTTTGGACACTGCCGGCATGCCCTTGAGCAAGGTGCATGACTGCTCTAGTAAATGTTCAACTGTGATTATGTAAAACGCGAGCTATGCAAGTCACCCTGGAATAATAGCAATCGTGAGGCAAGGATTTATTTGGTTTAATTAAGCTGGAGAATGATGTGAAAAGAATTTTGAAAAAGCTAGCACTCAATTACCTCCACCATTTTTACTGTAGGGGAGTAGAAGTTTGAGTGTGCATGTGAGAAAGACAGGGAGAAAGAGAGAGAGAGAGGAAGAGGGAGATGGAGAGAATCTGCCTGTCTCAGTCAGCCAGTCAATCAATTATCAAGATAAGTGAAACAGTAATTGACAGGTCTGTGGCACAGAGAATATATAATCTGATATTAGGGCTACGGAAATAACTGTTATGGGTAATACAAGAGGCAAGAGAAACTCATGGGCCAACAGAGGGCATCTCTCTCTTTCTCACTCACTCACACACACACACACAGTCAATATGAGGTATTTGCAAGTACAGTGTTAGGAATTTCATAAATGTATCAATTTGAAGATTTCACTGTGTAAGTCTTCAGCAGAGAGGAAAGGACCTGTCAATGTGTCAAATTTGCCTCTTTGATTAAATGTGACCCACTTGCAATGGAACAAAAGGTTAGCAGGGAAGTCACGCCATTCCATGATAACTGCCAGACCTCTCGAGTATATCATCATAAGAGTTGTAACGATGACAACATCATTAGTATGTGATCGCAAGATTAGCTAAGTAACCTTGTTCTCTGAAGAAAAGACAACCACTGGGCTGTATAATGAACTGCAATCTTGCTGCCTCTGTGACAAGGGATGAGAATTTATTTTCTGAAGGAAAGTCTAACTAGGGCTCTGCTTTTCAGCAGCTGGGTTTTCTAGGCCTTTACCTGCCTTTTATGTTTACTTGTGTGGCCACCCGTTCATCCCATTGTAATCAAATCGTGACTAATTTTGTCAGTTCACAAAGAAATGGTGGGAGCTGGAGTGAGCAGATATGCTAACAAAACTTAGTCAAAGCTTTTCAACATGCCCTCAAAAGGTAAGCAACTGAATAAGCAGGTAAATGATGAGCCTAGATGTGATGAATGGAGGGAGCTGCTGGAAGACAACAGTCTATTTTTTCAGCTCTCTGAATTCACAGCCTGATACATTTATTAAATTTAATTGAAAACAAGCAAGGAACTCTATTTTTCATAATCAGAGCACACACATTTTGCTGTATAAAGAGCCAATTGTATTTCATAAAGGAATTCACCTTGACACCGGCTTTACACAATGCTGACCACATGTGACTGTATTGGTGGTGAGTTGTAGGCTACATTTCATTACCCATTTCTGTGCAAAGCACCATTTTAACATTCTTCATGAAAATGGAGAACACACAGCCAAGATTAGTCAGATAGCTATGCAGGCAATTACTGTATATTTTAGTTGTACAGACCAGCCAGAGAGGTTTTCCTATTTCTCTAGAACCAAATTTCATTTTTAGTGTTCAATAATGATGGCTTAGACAGTAGCCTAGTAATATATGAAGAAACAACTAAATGAATATATATATACAGTACATACATACACATATATATATATATAGTAAAAATATTAAAATGAATGTACATAGAAAAGAATACAGATAAAATCTAACATAAATTCGTATTTATGCATTTATTTATTTCTGTATTTATTTCTAGATTCATTCATTTCTGTGTGTTTTCTGTTTACTCAGTTTCCCTATGTCTAATATCACAATTTGTATAAAGATGTGAAGCCATTCAGTGTGACAAGTATGCAGTATTAGAGGAAATCAGGAAGGGGAAAAATACTTTTTCATGAAATTGTAGAGATGTGATGATGGAGTCTATTAAAACACTAGCTGGTCAACTATATTCTGGGATTGGCAGCAGACAGTTTACTGAAAGAACACTCTGCTACTACTAGTACTTTCTATCAGTGGCGGCATATGAAACACCCGCCTGGAGTGTCTGCACTTTTGACTGACAAGAAATTAGAGCAAGCTAGCATGCTATATCAAAACTATGCAATCTCTTAGTCACCCGAATACAGCATACTTGCATTTAACTAAAACATACTTTTATTTGTCAATATCTCCCCAAAACATTTATCTAAATCTCTGGGTTGTTCTTTGGAGACAAGAGGGGGTAACTGAGTGTTGAACCTATGTCACTCAAGCTCCAAGATGGAATCACTTCAAAAAATCCATATTACATTTTGCCCTGCTCTCCCTAACAAATGTAAATGTAGTAAAAGCAACCAGTGTTGCAGCAAGGCATGTGCACTGGATCTATGCACTCTGGTATTCATCAACCAATGGGAATAAAGTGACACCATGACATAACTTTGATTTTCAGCCCCCTCATTATCATATGGAGGAAGAAATACGAAAATAGATAAATACGTAAATAAAAATATAAAGAAATAACAATGGAAATAAATATAAACAGAAATTGATGAATCAAGAAATAAATATGGAAATAAATTCATAAATATGTATTTGTCATATTTTATCTATTTATTTAATTTATAATTTATTTCTGTGAACATTACTTTTCTTGCATTTATAAATTAATTAAATCCATTAAAAACTTGCCCATTGAATGTCACATCTAATTGAAACAATAATTGCAATTTTAATGAGGAAAGCTCACTTGTTAAAAGTAGATGACAAGCTTACTGAGAAAATGTCATGAGAAGTGATTAGTACAGTTAAAAGCTGAAAACGAGAACATTGTCACTGTCATATCGTATCCATGCTGGCAATAAACTAACTAAAATTGTCACATGCTGCTTATGACATGCTGATGCCAAATCACAAATTTAAGCATTTTTCCTGAGTAGATTATATAAGAGAAAGGGCCTTTCACATTCCAAAATAAGTGAGATTCCATCGGCACTCCTCCACCCATTTTCATGGTGGGACCCAATTTTACTTCACAGTGCCATTATATTTTTGCAACCAATAAAAGCGCAGACCACAACTGCAGGAAATATGCCCAGACTTACATGCCTTACATGCTCATTAGACACACACATATCTGGAAAACTGATGCATTTTTTTCCCTGCACATACACTTACGGCCCTCTTCGGCCTTGCCTTACTGCACCATACTGTGAAACCATGATAAGAGAACTAGTGAGAGCGAGATAGATTGCTAGATCACTAGCTAGCCAGCAAGCGTTTTCACAAAATGGTTATACTATTGTCTACTATGCAGATTTTCATTCTATTTCGTATTGATTCGGGGAAACTCAAGCCATCTCATGCCAGTCCCTCATTTGTAGGACAAGTATGAATTTACTGTGCCGGAATGTCATTGAATAGATACTATGAATGAGTTTTGAGACCACGTTGGGATATGCGGAGCAGAGTGATGTGAGCAGAGGATGTCTATATCTACAGATGCCTGGTCAAGTGTCTAGCTAACCTAGACAGCGTACATGGAATAGGCTAGGGTTGAAACCTTTTCTTTGAAGGAGATACATTTCTTTGGGAGGAGAAGAGTTATTGGTAGATTTGTTCAGGGAAGGTGAACACCTCAAAGTAAAATTGATGGGCAGTTGGTGTTTGGGCATTTTGAAGATCGTAGGGTTGTTAGGGAGTTTTTGAGGTGTGCATGCTGGTTTTTTTTCCAACCTTAATTGCTAATTCTGAAGCATAAATAGCTGTTAAATGTTTTAAATGATAAAATTAATGTCTAATGAGAGATAATTTACTTTCTTAATGGCACATTATGAAAAAGATATTCATGTTACAAAGAATTTAAGAGCTTCAGATTAATTTTCAGATGACAAATTATTTCATTTTCAACTATATGATGTGGTAAATTTGAATTTGGTTACGTTTTGTATTGATGAATTAATCAGCAGTTGAAATTAATCGGCTTTTTAAAAAACTCCTAAATGCTATAAGTGTGGACACTGGAACTAAACCGTTTATGGGAAATGAGTTTAAAGATGAAGCAAACAGTAGTGACCTAAAACGTTCTGTGTTGAATTGTGATAAAAATCTGTTTCAATAAGAAATGATGGAACTTGAACATGTTTTCAACAATCTGAGAGAGAGAGCGCAAACTTGACATAGTAATACATTTACTCAAGTTAACATTTACTATTATTAATATGAATTACTGCAATACCAGAGGAAAGGAAAATTCAAAATAAGGTTTCCTCCTTATCTCATTTAACTTTTCCTAGACAAAAAATGAGCTTCATTCATCACCAATGTGAGATTTTGACTTTCTCGTACATCTCAAATTCTGCTCCTGAGAAATAACTCAACTCTCACTAAGAGAACAGTATTTAAGCTCTAACAATGTTCTTGGTTAACTTTCACTTCAATGCTTTTTATTTGTCTGAAATTAATTAGATAACATAAATGCAAGATCCAAGGAGAAACTCATGAGACATCTATAAGCACAGCAACTAATCAATAAGAACTCCTACATTTCTCATGCGTCTCATGTTCATCTCAAACTGTCTATTACTTCCCAGAGGTAAAGAAAATGAGAAAAGAGTTGGCTTGTGATTCTCATCTCATCACGGCTTATGTCTCCTGTCATGTTTTTCTCCTGAGCAAAATTTCCATAGAAACTCACATCAGCCCCATTTTGAGTTTAAAAAGAGATCTCAGCACATTCTGCTACTATTCTCAGTTTGTCTCAACTCATGCATCTCATATTGACCTCAGGCTGAGCAATCAGCTCTCCTTATAAACTCAGTCAGTTCTCATCCCAGCCTGTAATAGATAAACCGGCTGCATCTCAGATCTGACTCCGTTTATGAGCTTCAAAAGAGATCTCAATACATTCTGATATATACACTACAAGGCCAAAAGTATGAGGAGACCTGACATCCAACATCACATCAAAAGTTATGGGCATTAATATGAAGTTGGTCCGCCTTTTGCTACTATGACAACTGACACTCTTCTGGGAAGGCTTTATACTAGATGTTGGAGCATTGCTGCAGGGATTCTATTCAGTCAGAAGAGCATGAGTGAGGTCAGGCACCGATTGGGTGATACTCTTGTAACTTTTGTATGGGCAAGCTAAGTCAGAAATGCCTAAACATTCTAACTTCCTTGGATACAGGAAAAACAATATGTTAAATATGCAAAATGACCAATAATAATGACGCACAAGAAATAGGTGTCATTTCGAGAGGCCCACGGGCAGTGCAATATTGTTATAACCCCAACAGGTAATATTTGTAGTGCCAATTTTCACAAGGCGGACTTCAACTATCTACAAACACAATGTGGCTTTGCTAAAAAACTAGCGCTGGTGCATTGGGTGCAGTGCCTTCCCTCCCTACACCTCCCTCTCAACTGTTGCTGGTAGTGACACTCCCGATTGTGGCAGAACAGAAGCATGATGGATCGGTAAGTAGGCCTACCATTAGCTAGCGATAATTAAATAGTTTTCAAGCTTATATGTGGGATCAAAGCCTTTCATTATTCAGTTGTAATGTCTGGAGTTTGAGACTGCTGCCAAGTCTAATGTTAGTGTACAGTAGCTCAGCATGACAATATTATTGTAGCCCAGATTATGTAGCTTTCTTTCATGCAGTCTGGTAGTCTAATGTAACTGCATGGGACAACCTCTCTCTAAACTAGCGATGAGGAATGGTGTTTTACGATGTATGATTTGTCTTATGGATATGAATATTAATGAGTGCCATATACACGTCCACTCTGTCTGATGTGAAGGTCACGATAATCTAGTGTTTATAACAATTCAATGGTTATAACTGGGTTAAAAATTTGAATGAAATATGAAGACAACAATCTATTGTAACTTCTGTGGAATATATCCACAATTCGAATCCAGTTTCCTGGACCTTTAATAGTATTCTTTTTATGGTTCGGAAATATATATTTTCATTGATCAAGCTTATTGTACCGATTTATGTTTTCTGTTTTATTGTTTTATTGCATGAGACATGCCAGACAAATAAAGTTCACTATTAAAGTCAATGGTATGCTTTAAGCTGGCCTGAATAGGTTGGTCTCATACTGTTCTTACATTCTTCAGAGGGGAGGAGAGGGTTACAATTAATCATAATTATAGCATTTTTGTTAAACATGTTTGATCCTTATTCTTGTTCTTTTAAACCTATTTTTATTATTTTAGGTTTCCTAATATGGAATGGTCAGTCATGCTCTTCTTTGTGGCATTAGTGCATAAATACACACATCTCCTGTGAAATGCATGCAATCAGCTACCATTTTCACACAGAATCCCATCAACTGAGTCATTGCATTATAAGAGCACTTGTGCCAGAATACTGACCAAAGACTGCCGAGTGACGCATTCCTCTTTTAGTGATGTCATAGTCAATTGTAGACTGCAGGGCTGGCACAGATAGTCAGCACAGGCATGGACTGTCACTGTAGGGTGACTACACATAGTAGCCATATGAAAAGTTTCTTGTCAACCTTGAATCTATTAAGAAAAACGATAAGTTGTGAAAACTGCAAAACCTTCTGGTTTGGTTGCAGCAAGAAACAGATCAGTATTTCTTAACCAGCGAACTGGTTACATATGACAATCATCTCCTTTGCCTGGACATTTTTTTCCCTTTGGTTCTTGCTGAAATGTTTCATTTCCAAAACATCTTTTTCAAAATATGCCTGGCCAGCCTAATATTTTGGGTCATAGGCATTATTAGACATTACAGACACTATTACCAAAAGCTTTACTAAAGGATTAAATTAGGCTCTAAGAAGCAGCAGAGAGAAGCTGAATAGAGAGATGTCTTTTTTCCTGAAAGAGTTGTGTGGTGTGAAGACTGTTGGGAATCAATCCATCACACTCAGGCTTCATTATACTGTAGAATCTGCGGATATATCTCCAGCAAAAAGGAACCCTGTCTCAAAAGAAGAAAAGAATGAGCAAGAGCAGCTTGGAGTTAAGGCAACTGAGAAAAATAATCTTTCTCTTTTCACCTGGGAGAGACTTCAGAAAAAAAAAAATTCCAGTTTCATGATACAGTACAATATTCATTTCAACTTGCGAGGATTTGCCTATTTTTATTTTCTTTTAAAGATGACTTATTGCACAATATGCCATATAGAAAACAATGTTTCGTTGTTTTTGTGAGCATATATTTTATTATTAATTTCCCAGTGCATTCCAACAGCAATGTGGTGCATTGCACCAACTGCAGAGCATCGAACAATTATCTTAACTGAAATCCATGGTTAGCTCATATTGACCAATAATAATTAGACTGAAAATGAAAAAGAAAGAATGAAAAATAAATATGTAGGACTGGTGGACTTTGAACGTACCGCTAAAACAGATTGTTTTTCATCCTTTAATGCACACACACAAACACATGCTGAATGTTGGTGTAGGGAATGGGAGTTAGGTGGGTAAAAGCATGGGTCATACAGCCCTTACAGTACACTGAGTAATAGAGATTTCACGATTCACTGCTGTTCAGTTTCAGGCCCTATCCTAAAAACATTAGTATGCATCATCCCCTTTCTCTGAGATGTCTGGTCTTTTTTGTTGCTGCTTCTAAGCAACACTAAGTTGAGTCCTGAGAGGGGGTGTGCCACAGACGGGCCACCGCTGTTTGAGTCCAGTACAGTCTGCATAATTGGATGATATATGTGCTCCCTACATTAGTCATTGCAGATGTGGAGGTGTAAATCATTAGAATATATATGTCTACTTACAGAGTGGAAATGTTTACAATGTGTTTTTGCTGTCCGTCCCTTCTGCCTGTATTTATTGCTTTTACACTCTGGCCTGCAGTAAAGATTGCAAATGCCCTCTGCCTCCTGGTTCTCTTTGAGTGACAGGCTAACACTGGGACCCAATTACTGAAACCTTTCTCTACAACTGTGGCTTACAGCACCTGCACACAGGACATATACAGCACACCTTCAAAAAAAGGGAATTCAATATTAAGGATACAGCGTTGTAGAATGATTACCAGGTTATGTCTTATGTAAACATGGACAAATGCAGCTTTATTATTATACACAGTACATTCACACAGAATGGATTGTGTTATTTAATTATTCGTTTTAAATTATGTTCTACAGAATAAACACCATTGGAACTGATAATGCTTGCAATTGCTACCCTTTCACCATCTTGTGAAAAAAACCTGGTTATTATAGAAGCTGCTCGTTTTGTGAGCCAGTCAGTCATTTTTCAAAGAACTACACAAGCAATGTACAACAGCTGTGGTGCATTTGTGTGCCATTTTACCTCGGAGTAGGAAACCTACTTTAGTGTGGGAGCAACTTTGGTTGTGAACAGCAGGCACCATGGGGTTGCAATCAAAATGTTGCAAGCTAAAAAAATATTATTCAGAGGGAGTCGGACACTGGTATGTGGTTGTAACAGTGAATCTATAAAACATTTTGCATGAGTAAGTCACATCCTATTTTTATGCTCATTTTAAAACCATTTCAGGACAATTTGTACTGCTTAGTTTTCAGCATGCAATGCATTCACATAGGGTAAAACTGAATATGAAGACACTGAAGTAAAATACATTTTATCATATGAAAAATGGCTGCACATTGTCTAAAACTGAAAATGCAACCCACTTAAATCAAGTTCCTTACCACCACATCACGCTTACTGCAGCTAAATTCAACCAAAAAATAAATTGACAACTTTCACACCAATAATAGCACAGTTCCAAATACAAGATCCCTGCATATGCGTAGCTGCAAAGATTATTTTTATGAAAAGAGCCATGTCAATGTTTAAAATGGGTGCAGCGCATAATGAAGAATCCATTACACCATTATTAGGTGCTCTCTGGAATATACCTACTTTGTAAAAAACATTCACTCTAATGGACGCTTAAAGCTGTATTATAGTTGTAAAAGAACTGTGCCCTCATCCATGATTATTTATACATCTTACTGTTGTCTAAATCATCAATTTATACAGCCAAATATTTTACTGAAGCAACTTGTATTAAATGTCTTGCCCGAAGACACTGAACCAAGCCTTAACCCTCATGTTGTCCTCAGAGCCTGCATGAAATTTGATGACTTTTCCTGAAGTGACCCCACCATTATAAAGTTAAGCATCATACTTTTTTATTTTTTTTATTTTTATAAAAGTGGTACACCATCAGGGTACAAAGATCATCTTATGAGTCTTTTCTGCAGTAATGAAATCGGTCATAATCAAAGTTAAGTGCTACACATCCATTACAGCAATTATGGTACATGTTTTGTTGTAAAAACAAGTGGTGTAGAATGAAGAAATACAATTTCTCTGGACTGTGAAGTGGAGGGTCAGTTAGACCCTGTGGACATGGGGTACATGCATAATATGAAGACAACACAAGGGTTAATGCAGGACAACAGGAATACATTGGAAGGAAACATAGATTGACTTGTTGGCATTAGCATTTAATCCTGACTGGGTCAGATTCTCTACTGTATCTTTAGCAGTGTTAATGATTAAATCATTTAAGCGAGGATCAATTGTATGTACAGAGTAGTGCTTTTTCACTTGTAAAACCCCACATTTCAGAGACAAAACCAAAGGCAGGTTGGAGGTTGGGGGAAAGGGGCGTGAGGCCAGAAATAAATCAAAAGCTGAGCAGGTGATTAGTTCAGAGTTATATAATGGCAGGCCTGACTAAGTGTTAAAATACTTTTAGGAGAAATGGTTATTAGCAGTTTAAGTGAGGTAATCCTAAGAGTAATGTGTTATGTCTAACATAAATTAATTTAATAGTACACTGTCTCTTTTCTTAAGTGAGATAATCCTAAGAGTAATGTACTCTTTCCTATATTAATTAATTTAGTAGTAGAATGTTTTTTTTCCACAAGTTTTTAATTGTTTCCTTTTTGCTGTACATCCTTACATAGCGGATACAGATTAAACACACGTTCATTTGACCAGATGAGTAGCATGTAACCTGTGAACTACGAACCTCTCTCACTTAACAATGCTATTTCCAATTCTTTCATGCCACTGCGCTGTCAACCAGTGTTTAGATATAAATAAATGAGCTGCCTAGAGCCCATACTCATCTCTGTTCTGTTCATATACATTTTTATACATGGTTTAATATATTTTGGGGTGTTAGTACAAGTTATTTTTCCTCATGTCATTTTTAATGGACTTTAAGGGTATTCACATTTTTTTGAACGATTCTTGCAAGGCCAAATGGCATTATCCCAAATAAAAAGGCTGCATTTGTTCCACAGACATCATCATCAACGGTGAATATGTCTAATTTAACAAGGCAATTTAATTTTCAATGACTGTGGTATTAAAATGATCCAGAGTATGAATCGAGACACCTGGTGTTGCAAGATGTGTGTGATTTATTTTGACTACAGATCGCTTTGTAGGAGCACAGCCCCACTGCCAGAAAATCCAGTGAGTATAATTGTACACTGATACATTTCAAATGGAGAGCGTTTTGGACATGATTGTGGCTGCAAGGCCAGAGCACTTTCTTGGCTGGGAAAGGCCATTTGATTCATTGGCACCTTACAGAGTATCAGTAAAAACCTCTGGTGAAAAGCCAGTTCTCTCTGTGTGAAAATTTCAACCTCCAGATGCAGACCCTACTGAAGGTCCTTATTCATCTAAAACCAGAGTTTTAATAGGCAAAGGTTCTCAAGAGTACAACAGAAAGGCAGCATGTAAGATTTCCGGAAAGGAACAGTTGTTCTAGCCCTTAACCTGGATATCTGAAGTGCTTTCTCCACTTTCTACATATAAATGTACATAATGCAGAGGTGTCATTTTCTGTATCTGTTCAACTAAAACAATTATTTGTATACAAATGAAATTCCAGAATTGGTAGAGTAAAATAAGGCATTGTCTGATCCAGAAAAGCCAGTTTCATAGCATAATGCACAGTAACTTGTCCGGTAGACAGTCTATTTACCCCCAGCCCAGTTCCATCTGCAACTAGCATGACACATTGGTGTGCTTTTAACTTTGACATCTCATTAGTCATGAAGTAGAACAGTTCATTTATTTTTAAAGCTATATTTTACAGACAACACTAAACTCACTAATCACTGCATATGGGTTTCAAGGTACACATTGATATTCATATACTATAGATTCACCTGTTTCCACAACACATTACAATGGTTGGAAATGAACTCTATCGAAACTGCAATAAAATCGTAATACATTCCTATTAACCCATGTAATTGTGGTCATTTTCTGATGCAGACAGAATACACACCCTGCAAGCAATTTCAAATACATAGTTTATAAGTGCCACCATTGTCAGGTCGTTTAACAAGCACCCTAGCCTAGTCCCATCTGCAACTACTGTGACACACTGAACAATAGTGTCTATCGAAAATATTCTTTCACCATCAAAAATTTGTATTCCATCATAGCAACAAGATTAAGCCATGGTATGCCAATACAGTGATGAAAAATGCTGCTCACTGAATAGCAAAATAAACAAGAAATCTTAAAAATCTTGTAAAATAAACCACGTCATTCTACTATTAATATCGATGACAAAATGTGGAACAAGTGCACAATCATACCATTGTTTGTGGCAATGTCCCTTTCAAAATTCCCTGGTCATTTATTATCTTGAAAAATCTGTTTCAGAAATGAACATGCCAATAGAATTTTAGAGGGTTGGGAGTTCCTTTCTGCTTATTCCATCATTTTGGGTGCTTCTGTCTAGAAAGAACTCTTCTGGCTCATCATATATATATATATATATATATATATATATATATATATATATATTATATATATTTTTTTTAAGTGAATCCTAATCTGGCTTGCTGATGAGAGGTTGCTTCTTCCAGTGTAGCTTCTGTAATTCTCTTCTCAAAGTCTTCAGCATATGGTGGCTTGTAATATTTTCACCCCTGCACTCTGGGGACTGCTGTGGATGTCACTGACTGTTATTCTAGCCTCTTTCTTCACAGCTCTTGTCTGTAATCAACTGCAGTTCCTTGCCTGACCTGTATGGTGTTCATTTTTGAGGGCGTCAGTGATTTCTTTAATTTTCAAAACTTTCCAAACTACTGCACTTGTTATGCCCAATTTCTATGCTATTCTACTTAATGCATTCTTCTGTCCTCTCTGCTAACAGATTAGTTGTTTTTCAGCCATAGTCTGTCTTCTGGTAATCATGATGTCGTATGCCTCTGACTCCAAATGCAATCTCAGATGAAAACCAAGGCTAAAACCAAGACTAGATTCTCGCTGCTTTCATTTATGAATAATCCATTCCAAAGGAAACACCAACAGTTAACACCTGTCAGTCATCTGTTAACTTAATTTTGCACAGATGAAAATGCGGGACTCAACACATAAACAGCTGTTTCTGTAAAATGGTAAAATATATACACAAATATATACATATGCACTTGTCTCATGTTCATCTTTTGATCCCAAATCTAAACGCCATAAGTACATAGAAAATAAGAAATTTCCCTACCGTTCTTACAGAGAGCACTGCACAATAAACACCCTTTATATGCATACGAAGAGAATATGTGAACAAGAAGCTTAAGGTGAAAGGTTTTTTGAGCTGTTCACAGAAACTAATTTTGCATATTCGCTTCAAACCCTGTAAACCTACCCGAGGGGGGCAGGGGGCTTTGGGCCTTAGGGGCCTGCTGACCCTAGTTTGGCAATTCCCTGGGCTAAGCTAAAGCAATTATGATTTTCAATTTTCTAGTGTCTGCTCATTCTCGCACCAGTGATGTATTATTGAAACAAGGGGACAGAATGAAACTGAACTAACATGTTTCTGTCACCATAAATGTCAGTGACAACTGAATGAGAGTAATATAAAATCCGTAAGTACAAAGTCAAGCTCTCTTTTGCCCCCTCCCACCTGGGAGCCCATGCCATTCCTCTGCTGGATAGGGTCAGATGGCCAACAGTACAAATCTGGATTCTGCTCATGGGAGAACCATTGGCAGGGCAACACTTCAGCCAGAACATTTACAGCTGCAATTTCTCCTATTTTAATAGAACTGAAAAAAGCTAGAGAAAAATGTCAAAGTCCATTTTTACAAGCAGGGTAACGGGCACCTCGGTAATTGAAATGAAAGTCTGAAAGGTAAATTGGTTGACAAGGGCATTCCTTTTGTTGAGCCTTTCCTATCTACTTAACACAGAAACAAACTAGATGGCCCCAAACACACACCAGACACCCAAATATACAACTTCCCCCTTCACCTCAGTCCAAAGGTGCAGGATTATTATATCTGCTTCTCCGCAAATGAGGCAGGAAGAGCATACTACTGTCACACAGAGACTTTGTTTTCCTAGTGCGCTGGCCTCATCTGGCGTCACCGTCAGTGTGAGGGTGATGTATGGCCGCTGACAGAGCGCAGGCCGCCGAAGGAATGCATCGCTGTTCCTCCCGCGACCTCGTTTGGTTCATCACCGTATCTCATCCTGGCGTCACGCGCGCTATCTAATATCTGTCAGCATCCCTCCTAAGTGCGATGCATTACCGCCGGCTCTTTGCATGCGCCGTCGCCGCTAACCTGCTGCCCCCTGGCTTTGTCGTGCGGCGGCTGCACCGCGAAAGGGAACCGCGTCAATTTATGCCTCTGTGAAACTCACCAGAAGTCCGAGACTGAAAAATGTCTTTGTCAGAACAAGATGCGGGAGTGAATAAATCAGGCCCACAATTCCACATCTTCAGTTTCTAATTTCAATATGAACAATTTAACAGCAGGATTAGCATTATCTGATTACTTTCTTACAGTTAAAGCAACTACATTTTTTTATCACAGTGGCACAGTATATGTAAATGTTCTGCTGTCCTATAACATATATATTCTACATTTTACCATACGTACAATGTAAAATAGAAATGAAAATACAAAGTTATGAAAATAAACTAATGTTTGTTAATGAAAAACATTAATTCATAGGCAGAGCCTTTTGAAAATATGCATTCAATGGTCTTTATATATGTGAGATTTTTGTGCACACTTTTAGTAGGTGATGCACAAGCACTGTGTTTAGTTTACATACATGCCTTTACCTGAGTGCCAGATGGCTCTCTTCACATACAACACTTCGGTGCGTGGACATCAAAAAGCCACAGTAATTAGAGCCAAGATCTAACTGCATCTTTTCACATAACAAATGTGTTTCCAGGTCTCTGTAAACCTTAATTAAGCTTGCTGTTTATGGATGCAGGAGGAGGAGCTATATTTAGAAAGGTTTCCACCCCTTTCTTCTGTTTGACTGAGGGGTCTATTCCCCCAAGCCTCTCCACCCCCACATGATATTAATCATTCGGTTAGGAAGTGTGTTTTTAATTCCTCTCCTTCTCATTCAACTGTGGCTAACACTCCGATCTTTAAATATTAGCGGACATACAGTGAAATAGTAACAGCGCATAGTTTACGAGAAAACTTTTCTTTTGAGAGAGAAAAAATATGGTTGTTATAAAGCCCAACATTCAAAACTCCTTTTAGGATTATAGTCAAATCCACATTACAAAAATATGAAAAAAGGTAATATTAGACCTAGAGATTTAAACCCAAAGATTTTTTGGACACGACCTGACCAGAACCCACATTCTTTTCAGCCCCAGCCCAACCCGAGCCCAAATGCAAGCTTTCTCAGCAGAAAAGAGAAGCACACACCAAATGGAACCCCCAAAAATGTAGTCCTGCTCAGGACAATGCTAAAAAAGTAATATGTACACACTGATATCATCCACTCCTTAAAATAGGTCACTCGACAATATATAAGATTGTGAAGTAGTGTCCCACATGGAATATAAAACTAGTCCAGCTCTCCAAACACAACTCTCAATTCCCACCCACATTATAGTTAATACAGCAACAGAAGCATTGATATTCACACACATATTCAGGGTAATACAATTCAGAGAGTGAATGTAGAAAAATAATACTTTGCTTAGCAGGTGGCCTTCCTCTAGGGTGGCTTATAGTTTTATACGTAACACATTCTCTGGTACAGTTGTACAGCTGCATTTTTACTGGACCTTAAGGCAAAACACCTTACCCAATGGCACCGCAGCTGCGTCCACGGATTTTAAACTTTCAGGTCGATTGCTATATACAAAAAAGAAAATAAAACACTTTTTTTTTTAAATGTGAAAAAGTCATTTTAGGTAAAAAAAAAAAATCATACTTCAATATTTTTTTCACAAACCCACACAATACAAATTTTCTAGGTGTCATATCAGCAAGTTCAGCGTTTGAAGAACAAACAAACAGGGATCTAAATGACTGTACTGATGTTACATTCTCTGTTGCAAGTTTGGAGAACCCAAGTACCATATGAGCCACTGTGTCATTTTCCAAAACTGCAGTGTGTGGTTTTTGGGTAGCTGTGGGCACAAGACAATAAAGAATTGTGGGAAATTCCAGTTTCAGTAAGTAGATCAAAAAGTTCTAAATTTAACTTTAAAAAAGTTTTAACTGAAAAACTTTTAAAATGTTCATTTACGCATTAGCATGAATTATTTTTTAATCCAAAAATACTGTGATTCATCCAATAAAAGCAGCATATTCAAAAACTGAATATAGAAAGAATTTAAAGTTACTTAGGTTTTTAGTTATCTGTCACCATGATTCAGTTGGAAAAAACAACAGTGCATTCCATAAATAAATGAATAAATAAAACAATTACACTGCCTTAACCATTCTGGTCATGAAGCCTCATTTGAAGCCAGTCTCTGTGAGGCTCCATTTGCATAGCTGCTCAATTCTCTCCAACGTACTGTAAGATATGCTGATGATGAAATACCCAACACATTGATCTAACTGAAAGCAAAGCAGATGCATGTAATTAATACATAAGGGTTGGACAATAAGCATCCAACATCAACTTGAACAGTTTCAGTACATTGGAAATGGCTGATGGTCATGCACAGATAAACATGCATAAATAATGTTCTGTAATACTTTGATCTTCAAATTAAATGTCTCTGTTTGTAAACTTGTGTGTCCATTTCATCAGTATATTTTTATTTATAATTTATGAGAAACTTTTGATCACACCTGCATTGAATGTTCTGAAAAGGAACTTTGATGAGTGGTTCTACATTCTCAGTAAAGAAGCATTATGCCACAGATTGTAGAGGCCACAGGTCTCCCTATATCAGCAAGACTATATAAACTTTGATAATGGTTGATTCTCAGTAACAAAACAGTGATTATATTCATTTGAAATTATCGTAAAATAGCTTGAATCACTATTTCTGTCCCGTTGGCTGTGCCTGATTGACTGTCTACTTCCGTATCAGTAACCAAACCCTGGTGTACGCATGCAAGTTGTTTCAAGTGTAAACCGTGTTAACACAGGTATCTGATACAAGTAGATATAAATAGGCGGTCAAAAAAAAACAAATATCAGCAACAAAAAAAAAATTGGAACTGGCCATCAAGACCTGCGGTGTAAACGTAGCCTTAGATAGCAGGGCATAGCCCACTTCTCAGCTCATTCCAACAGTTTACGTGCTCAGAGCATGCTGCTCGTCTCGTAGAGGCAAAATTCATCTAACGGAGCTGTTATTGCTTGTATTTTCAGGTTCATTGTGCAGATCAACCCAGATGGCACAAAGTATTCCTCAAAGGTCCACATCAGCCGGTGGACAGGGTAGAATCCAGGAGAAAGCAGCACGCCTGAATCCCCATGAGGGATCCGTCACCACATGCATATTCCTTATTGCTTTTTAAAATGCAAATAGGCTATAATTTAATTCATTGAACTTTTCGTCTATTTCATGTAAGACAATCTTGTTCAAAATGCTCCTTTTGTAATGCTGTAGAACAATAAGCATAACTTCCTTCACAAGTCAGTGCATTGTCCTTGTGTCATTTTGAAGAACTGCATTTACAACAGTTGGCTACTTGGAAGATTTGATTTACTGCAACTTACAACAGTTTATAGTAGCTTATTTGACTGTGTTATTAATTAATTCTACCATCACTAATTCAAACTGAAGAGACTATTAATGCACACACATTTAACATTTGCTCTGTCATCTACTTAGACAGCCGCAAATGCCCACGAGTGCACAAGTCATCAGCTTAGACAGGATACCAAAAGTAATTCTGTAAATGAACAAAGCCATACTGCAAATTTAATTAAATATAGTAACCACCATTTAGAACTCATTTTGCATGTGTGTTGACAACATCGCCTACTAAGCAATATTTATTTCAGGACAAGGGGCAGTGAACTAGAAAATTCACACTGAGATTTCAGCCAACCACTATGAGCCGGAATGAGCTAGAAGTATGGAGATGCATTTTAGAGAGAAGATCCTGTGTTGCAAAAGTGCCAAGTGTATGGGTGTGCAGTTTAGGTCATCTTTGATCTCATCCAATATTTCTGGGATTGCATGAACTGAGAGCTGATGGGAGCTTTGATGTCGTGTTCTGATATCTGGGAGAGGTATGTTCGAGTGCAAGTAAGTGTAAATTCACATTTGTGATCTATGATTCTGGTAATGTATCCATATAGCAGCAATTACAACACCCTTCCAATGTTCTTGAGCTGTAAAACTTCAGTAAACCTTTCTGCATTAAAATGAATTTATAATTTTTACATTTTGGAAAAAAAGGCAGGAACAAAGACCAAACCTGAGATCTAAATGACATGTTATAACAATGTTATAGCACTTACAGCAGTTTTAATCAGGGTGAATTAACTAATGTTTGGGAAGGCAGGCCACATCTGATGACAAACCTGATTCCACTCAGCCTATCAAGCACATGCATATAGATACTGTATATGTTTTGGTTGACAGAATGTTCTTTTTTCATGTATATGAAGTCAGGAGGCCATTCTTCTTCAAATGAATACACATAGCAAAGGATGTCCATGCACAAGGTTGCTTGTTAGCTAAGTACTGTGTGAGTCGAGGGGGAAACAGCTAGTGGCTGTGGTACTACTTAAATGCTAAATAGCACACTGATGTCTCTGAAAACACTTGAAGCATAGCTATCTAGAGATTGCAGCAGTTTTGTAACCTCCAGCTAAGGTTAAAAATGATGTTTGTCATTGAGACTTTATGTGAACTGCCTCAAGGTAGCTACTTAGTGTGGCAGGCGGTTATTAGGACTTTATCTAGGGAGTCTCAGTTGATGTGCCTTGATAGTCAATTAAGCAATTTGTAAAAATAAAAAAAATTAAAAATAAATAAAATAAAGTTGTAAACCATAGGGCAAATTACTGATTGCTGTTGTCATTCCCATAAGCAATTAAGGTAAAATAGCGATATTGCAGCAGCAACATTTCATGTTTTTATTTTAACTGTATTCAGTGGATGTAAGTACAAGGAAATGCCATTTCACTTCATTTGATTTCGTATTTCGTAGGGGAAGTCGTAAATGTAATATTGTGTGTATTTTTCAGAAGCGCCAAAGAGACAAGACTTAAGATCACTCAAGGAGTTCACCACTGATAATCTGGAAGGAAGAGGATTGTTCTTCATTGATGTCATTATTGACACACTGTCACATCTAGTACAATGCATTGTCCCTGAGTGGTATGTTGATTTTTCTTAATACTTGCATACTGTATGGTTTGGATTGAGAATGTTACAGTAATATAGTGTAATGTTTCTAAATACAATACGTTATTTGAACTGTAAATAAATAGTTCCGCTTGAAAATTACATATTGCAAATAAAAGTTTTTTTCGGGCAATATTAGTTTACTTCGTCATTCAATTTAGACCTGAAAACCCTTCAATAATAGCTATACACTATATGGCCTAAAGTATCTGGACACCTTTTGGTCTGGGGCAGTTTTTCATGGTTTGGCCCAGTTAAACCAATAAGTTGGTTTGGGACCAATAACTTGCAGTCAAATAAAAGTAGGCTTCCCATCCCAAATCAATTATCACAACCTAAACCATATCATGAAACTTATTTTTTGTATACTTCCTGCAGTTACACTGTCTCGTTTATCTGTGCATGAAAATATTGTATACTGTTCCAGCTTTCAGAACAGCTCCTAAATTATTCAGAAAACAGTTTTAAGTGTCCATATGTAGGCTAATGCACTTTTATATTGCATTTACTTTCGGTAAATCCAATACTTGCATTTTTATTGTTCTTTTGCCCATGTAAATGTTTTTGTAATCCAAAATGCCTGCACTTGTATTCAAGATAAATGTGTTTGCTAGGCCAGGCACCATTTTCAACTTAAACCTACTAGTATCCGTTTAGAACATGGCTGGCATATCTGACCACCCAATGCTCTCTTTATGTACCAGTCTTTCAGTCGGTCTTTATGTCATTTTCGGTTAAGAAAACTTTTTAGTGGCATATGTGTTCAAAACATTATCACAAATGTCCAATTTGGAGTGTTTTGGGATGTCTTGGAAAAACTCTTGCAGAAATGTATTGCGTTTAGTTAGTTGTGTTAGATTAGCATTATAGCTGACTTCCCTGGTTAGTTTTACCTTTAGTGCCAGCCAGCTACCTAGTATTTGATTGCAGTATGTTAGCTAGCTAAATAGTAAATGGACTGCATTTATATAGCGCTTTTATCCAAAGCGCTTTACAATTGATGCCTCTCATTCGCCAGAGCAGTTAGGGGTTAGGTGTCTTGCTGAAGGACACTTCGACACGCCCAGGGTGGGGTTTGAACCGGCAACCCTCCGACTGCCAGACAATCGGTCTTACCTCCTGAGCTATGTCGCCCCTACACGCTAGCTAGCCTAATTTGGAATTGTAACTTTTCTTGCTCACCTACCATGCTAAGATAGGAAGAAAGGTCAGTACAATGGCAAGCAATACACTGATTCCCAGGCTTCCCAGTACTACTGTACAATCTTTCTTTTAACAAAACACTTTGCCACAATATCGCAAAATCCATATTGTGCCACCATACCAGTATTCATGTTAATACAAGTATAACAGCTACCTCTAATTGACACGCATTTTTCCTACTTGAAAAATCAATGCTCATTCATCACATTCATGATACCGCTGGACTTGTATGTATGCATATAGAAATAGTTCAGCATCCTAACTTTGTCAGGCTTCCCATTAATTTGAAACTTCACAAACCATTAAAATGTGAACTGTCAGTGTTCCGAATGCAAGGGGCTTGAAATTAAGGCAGCCAATGGTGTTTAACGAGAAATATCTAATAGCCCATTCTGCTGCATATTTTCTACTTTCATACATGTTTGCTTTAATACTTGACCAGTAAACAGTATGGGTGGTATATGATGGTTTATGATTGTTTTCATATTTAAAAAATTGAGACACTGGTATCTCTTGTGGTTGTTTTGTATTCAGTAAATTTGCGTGAACCTATATCCCTGCTCTTCTATAAATAATGAACAGCCCGAAATCCCTATGTCACCATGGAATTGTGTCAGTGCTCATTTCACCTTCACACCAGATAGATACACCTGGGAAATAGGTCAGCAATGGAGTTTTGAAATACTGGCCATTAAATACACTAGTAACCATGAATAATTATGTAAGCACAAAGAAAATTATGTGCTTAAAATTTATTGGAAACTTTATTGGATTGCTTTGGGATTGGAATACATTCAAACCATTTACTTTTTGTGATAACCCAGTTTATTTGCCTTGTCATTTCAGATGCAAATGTTTTTATATAAGAAAGAAGATGACATCTTGTGGTCATTGTTTTTCATCATTTAATTTACAACACCCAAATATTAAGTGCATCAGCTGGCTTGATAATTCCCCTTACCAAAAAATAATGCTTTCAAAAACCACATGTGAACACCCAATGATATCAAATTAGACAAAATTCCATAACTCATGTCAATGGGACTGCTTTATCACTTGGGCCCATAGAAAGCCTTGACCATCTGAGATGAGAGGCATGTGACTCCTGTTTCAACTCTTATCTTTGAGAGGGTACTCACAGCTATCCACTGCAGGCACTCAAATATAAAAAATATTACATAAAAAGAACGGGCAGGATCAATTATGCCATTAAGGATTAATTAGATAAAGCTTGTTAGCACAAGTCAATAGTACGATACAACTAGGCTAAATGGTAGTGTCAACAAAGTGAAACATGTACAAAGCAACAACATCTAGACAAATCATTAGAGTGGACAATATTCATGCACATTATGCCTGGTTCACTAGCCCAATGTATATAATTTGTTTTGCACCACGTACAATTTATAATTAGAACACATCCAACTGACAACAGAACAGCATTTAAAAAAAAAAAAAAACATTTAAAAACAGAAACTGGAGCTTGACAAAGGTTTGGGGGCATCATTTGTCAAAAACAAAAGGAAAATAGTAGGTTAGAGAGTAGGTATTATATTATGTGCCTTTTATTTCAGAGGCAGTTGTCAATGGCAATATTTCCTTTGCTCAAGGAATAAAATACTGTTTTTAAAACAAGTCTGTGACAGTGGGGTCTGTCACTCGTCTTCCATATGCATTCTTACACACACACAAGCCACTATCAGCACATGCACACACATTGCATTCCCTTACAGTTTAACATTTAGCTACATTGAGTATGTACCTATTGCAAGTAGGAACATTCAAGCATTGGAGTATTTGTGCAGGTGTATCATTTTTCTGTCCAAACCTGTGTTAGTTTGTTCATTTATTCAATCCCGGTAACCATACGTTTCCACTGTGTGTTTGTTTTAGTCTGCAGGTGCACACATTAGCTTCTACAAATATACATACCAGACAATCATATGGCACAATTGCTACAGTAACATTAACACAGCCCCCCCCCCCCCGCCCCCCAACGCAATAAATAAATAACTTGGCAGGTTTTGATGTACAGACATGTTCAGTGACGTTCAATGCTTTAACTCTTATCACCTAAAAAGGAAATACAATTCTTTCAGCCATCTCAAGAATTTCTCAAGCAGTAAAGATTTTTTGACACAAAACAAGTGTGCAGTATTTTTCAATGAGGTGGTTTTTGTCTGTTCCTATGAGATACTTAGTTTCATTAAATGTACTGCCCCACACAGAGCCTGTATTCCCACACATTTCATAGGTTGTTTTCATAGTTAGCACTGTAAAGTACAAAACCACTCAAAATGAAAAAGCTTCTTTTTTCATGACATCTTGCCCACTCAAACTTAAAAGTCAAATTCTGCCTATGCACCCAGTATTCATGCTTTTCCACCCACCTAAGATTGATGTGCGTAGGCCACTGGAATTGCATGCTGCGTGTACAGAAACCGGTACGGTTATGTTAATTACAATTTAAGTATATGGTGAGATGTGGTTGCAGAAACAGTGTGGTTGTGAAAACTTTTAAAATAAGGCTCCCCAGTCATCTACCTTAGGTCCAATTCAAGTCACAAGTAAGTAGAGGCTGATAGCTCTCTTGCTTTGTTGCTTCAATTTTTCCTGGATAAACACATCTGCCCATCAATTCAAAAATTTAATTGAGCAATTTGTTGTCGTCTTCAGCATTTCTAGACTCCACAGAAACAAGATTTATCATGGAGTAGCCTGCAAAATTCTCTGCCAGATCAAGGGATCTTGGTCAGGGAACCCTTAACCTTTACTGTTAGTGAGCAAATTGTGATTCATCCACAATTCAAGATGCCGGCAGGGAACACTGAATGGGCTCCTTTCTGCCCTCTGACAAATGTAATAACTAGTGTTTTTCCAACATTCTGTAAACACACACCAAGTATAAGTTCAACATTGTTTCTCCTTCCCCAACTGTTGACTTTTAATTGACCTTTTTCTTTAAGGCTATTGTCCATCATTCCAAAACTAGAGTAGCTGGGGATGAAAAAAAAAGAAAAAAGCTATACCTCTGAAAATCTCACTGCTTAAAAAAGAAGGTCAAAGACTACAAAGGTGACTTGGCAACAATCCATCTCACACACAGTATTTATATGGGATACATCAGAGGGGAAAAAAATGGGACTACTTTAGTGCCAGAAAACCTCCTGGCACTCTTGACTCACAAAAGTTCTGTCAGGCACATAGCTTTATTAAATGTCTCACAAAAGTGCACACACAAATAAACACAAACAAACACATGCATATGGATGTGCGCACACACTCACACACATACACGCACGCACGCACGCACACACAAATTTACACACCATGTTTACAAAATACCAGTTACAAGTATCTTGAAAACCTTCCAAGATCTCATTTGGCTATCATACATGTGCATGATTGGCAGCAACAAATCTCCCAGCAGCTCACTGGTGGTTGAGGGAGAGTGAAGGGGGAAAAAATGGGGGGAGTCTGCACATGCGGAATGAGAAGTAATATAAAATTATCGACTGCACCTGGGCTGCCTATAACTGCAGTCAATCTCTTTAGAGACGGCACATCACTGGGGCTGGAGCTCGCAGAGACTTAGATGCTGTTAGCCCATCCAATATTAATGCCATCCATACACAATCCACATTAAATTCTGCCACACCGGGGAAATCAGGACCAGAGGAAAAGATGTTTCCTCTCACATATGAAATCTGTGTTCAGGCCTAATCTCACACATGACACATGCATACAGCTTGTTTAAATGCATGAGTATTATTACTATTATCTTTAGTTAGATAGGTGAGTGGAGAGCAACGATGCACAGATAAAGGCATAGAGATTCAATTTGTAAGCCCACACAGGTGTATTTTTACAGACTTCTCTGAGCTAAGGGGGAAAACTGCATTCTTAGAAATCATGTTTCTATTGAGCTACTCATAAATACACTTTTCAAACCATATTGTATTTTCAGACAAGGTAATACCTTACAGAGGGATTTCAGGTATATGTTTTAGCATTTAGAGACCACTACACTAAAACTAATGACCCAGTAAATTCTAGTCTGCTATCTAAGAATGTGTATTAATTCACTACAGATTCCTCCTTTCATCTAACCAGAAAAGAACAAGGAAATGGCCGGATCTGAGGATTGTGATTCCAAGGGACAAATGTGTAGAGAGTGAATATTCACTCACAGATTCAGTCTAACCCCTTTTGATTCTCATGTTCTCTCAATAAGAGTCTCCAGAGGAAATAATGAAAAAAGATTAGCATGGACTGTTCAGGGCTAAATCGCCATATACCCTGACAAACAAAACAGAACTATTTTGCAAGCTGGCAGGTAAAGACCCAGTTTGAGATCATTCATAATTAAATTATCAATGAGTGTCACACCTGCAGAATACGCATGTAAGTGACCACGTGAGCGAGATTTCTCATGGGCATGGGAAGAGGAGACGCAGGCAAAGTCTGCTGAAGCAGATTATCCCTCACAATTTCAACATACAGCCACAGAAAATCTCTTCATCACCACCCTGCCGTTTAACTGCCTCCCACCTAGTTGAGTCATTCACCCCACATTAAGGAAGACACTCACGGCTATGTCCTAACAGGAGCAGAAAACATATAACATGGAAACATGCCTGGACTCTGGGAATCATTTCATGACGTATTTTAAAAATATAAATGCTCTATTGATCTTAATTCTTAAATGAAAATGGGTATCTAGAAATGTTTTGATTAAATTAAGAAAGATGAGCTTTGATTTATAAAATAAAGCCCCACTAACAAATCACCAAGAGTAGCCTGAGATATGTCATTAGCTGGAGCCTGCAGCAGTAGTGGGACATAATTGGATTTGTCCCACTGGGGTAAGATGGGCTCATATTGGCTATGAATCCTTCGGTTATGCTGAATAAGAACCCCCTTCCAAATCATTAGGGGCTAACTGATTACCAGCTTCTGATTGGTGCAAGCTCTCCTGTTGTATGCTTTTTGGCTTTTTGTGCAGAGACCTTAATTGGTTTGTGAGATAAGAGGACAGCATGCTCTCTAGCTGCAGAGCTTCATAGGGGCATAGCAGTGACCTTAGATGCACAAATTGAAGCTCCATTTTGCGGTAATATTTTTCCAGATTATACAGTGAAGCTAAAAGCTGACACCAGATGGTATTATGAATACATAATTTGTTATGAATCATAGTTTTTACTTTTACTTGATGCCTGTAAAATACATATAAATAGAGAGATATAATTGCCATAAAGCATTTGTAAGTTTATCATTGTGCTTCCTACGTCCGAAGTTCTCCTATGGTTTTTCAAAGTTTTGACAACTGTGCAGTGAATGGAAAAAACTGTATTGCAGGCTCCCTAAGACAAGTAGTCTTTTCTTACTCTCCTTGTGTCAACCGTACATTATTCAGTCAGCCTTGCACATCTGGTTAATTATTCACTAAACTGAGATAAGTACAGCATACAAGGAACTCCCTGTAGTTGCATTGCTTGTAACCTATTTGTCCTGCTGGTATACTGTTTGAGTGGGACGAACACTCGCTGCTTTATTAAATTATATATTTATTTATTAATTTATTGTAATTTGACAGTAAGTTATATTAGCATGGGTTCAGCACATGGCATGCAACTCAAAGGCAAATCTGGATACAGATCTGGTAAGTACCAGATCTGTATCCAGGCACAGCTCTACCCTTTCTGCCGCCCAAGGTGGGGGTGTGAACGCAGGCAGGTGTGGAGGAGTGGGGGAAGAGATAGCAATTGCAGACCGGAGGATCAAAAGTAGATATAAGATATACTTTTAATGTCAGAATGACCTAGGAAAAGTAAATCTAATTCATAATCCGTGCACTGTGCCCACAGGTGCCCAATTTTGAATAAATTCACTTGAAAGTTAGTCATCTGGATGCCAAAAAGTCAGGGGGTGAAGGCCTCGGGCTAATTGGATATCGGGAAGTACATGCGGCGGCCCTTGAAGTGAAGTGATTGATCTGTCTGGAATGAACACCACTTCAACTTCCTTTCACAGATTTCAGCCTTCCCCAGAGACCAAGGTTCTCCAAGACCACCTTCTGCTATCAATTAATCCAACCAGTTACTCTGGATTGAAAAAGCCAGTCTCTACACATTATACCTGTCTTTCGCAGCAGAGCTGAGATCAGGCTGACTCATTTTACCACTTTTCTTCTGTAGAGTTTAAATCAGGCTGACTAACGTTTCCCCTTTTATACCACAAAGCTCCGACCATACATACAAAGGTAATACGCTTATTGCATTAAGGCAAGAGGCCTAGCAATAAACAGACCAACTACCTTGCTGCTGTAGGTTGCTATTTATATTGCTACATTTATATAAATTGGTAAAATCTAAACAGCTAGCTAGGGCTGAAATGGCAGTTCAACAGTGGTCTGTGGATATTACATTGACATGGTTTGTGATGGAAAGCCAATACTTCCATAGACAACAAAGACCATACCTGAACAAACACTTTTACATTCTCTAGGTGAAAATCTGTTAGTATGCCATTTACTTTCCTAAGCATGATTTTTTTAACCAGCTGCCTATTTAGATGTCGATGTTATTTCAGTATGGACATTGAAATGATCCACTTAGTATTTGGTTTTTGAGTTTTAAAGGAAGCTTTGTAACCTTTTTTGTACTTGGTCATGGTGGCTGCTTGATTAATGACACAAGCACTTTTAGTGTTTTCCCTCATTTCCGGAGAGCTAATACCTTCCACCTTACAGATAAAAAAGGTGGTAAACTCAGTCTTATTATCTGTATTGATTAAGAGGCAATTGTTACAGTAGCACTCAATATCGCTGATTAGTTTGATCTCACTGCTAGTTGTGAGTTATGTTTTTACCAGAAATTAATCAACGAGCTTAAGTGCCAGTGGCTGAATACCTCCATAAAGACCCCCAAAGTACCCCCATAAAGACACTAGAGAGGCCCCTAAAATACCAAGGGACACCTCCATAAAGCACTGTTAATTAGTTTGAATCAATAAAAAAGGTGTGGGGAATGCACATCTTGACTGATGCTCACGGCCACTTACAATGCTTTTTTGCATCTAGGCTTGCTGACCAAGCCTTAAGTTGCCAGGATAGTGGAATCTATTCACATGAATAGTTGACTGTAAGAGTTTCTGGTGTATGTGATATAATGTTCAAAATTTTTTTACATTGATATGATCTAGGCCTGTATAATCATGTGAGAGTTTACAGTTTTGCAATGACTGATTTTGCACAGACAGATGACTAACTGATTGAAATGAAATAAAATTCTTAAAGCAGGCTCAGCTTAAATACTGAGATAAAACTGAAATTGGAAAGGGTTACAAAGCCATTTCTAAGGCTCTGGGGCTCCCCCGTACCACAGTGAGAGCCATTATCTCCAACTGGAGAACACTTGGAACAGTGGAGGTTCTTCCCAAAAGTGGCCAGCCAGCCAAAAGTTCTGCCAAGCCAGCCTGCCAAGGAATGGTCTCATCCAGAAAGTCAAAAGTCACAAAAAACACATGGTGGTGGTGGTAGTGTGATGAAATTTAAATATTTTGGTTGCTGCTGAAAGGTAATTACGAATAATACAAAACTGATTATTTGCAATAGATAACTTTTCATGATTATTTTCTTTAAACTACCATTGACTATTTATTATTTTTAGGCTATTTACCACTATTCTCCATTTACAAGTTTTAGACAGCATCTACCATATATATTATTTTGAAAATTCCTTAAAATTCGACTTTGATTCTGAATTTGGAATACACATTAAAATGTTTAAGCTGCAGCATATGTGCAATTTTAAGAGTGAGAAAATAATACAAGATTCTGTCATAGTGAAGAGTCATCTGTATAAGAGTAGGTGTGGTTATTTAATATTATGGAAATTGTCATTTTGAAAAATGTTTTTGAAATGAGGTGGGGAGAAAAAAGCACCAGGAATTTTCGCTTCTTGAAAAACACTTATAGCAATGACCTTATATACTACGAGTAACTTGAGTATGCTGCTGAGAAATGTAGTGGTGCTGAGAACTCTGAAACCCATGAGTGGTGGAGCAGGACACAAAGAGCTTTGGCATTCCTGATCAATGAGAATTAACAGGATCCATAACAGGTGAGCTTCGAGTAAAAGGCTCCATTATCAGGTAGGCATTATCTCCGGTGAAAGCAGTGTCATTCTTTAGGTGACAGAGGTCATGGCAGAAAATACTCCTGCTATTGAAAGAGCTCATGGTCAGGTCCCAGGAACATCTGTAAAAAACTAACAGCTTAAATCTCTTCAAGTTCAAGGCTAAAAGCTTTTTTTCCATCCATAGTTCAAATAGCCATATGATCTTGTCTATATCTCTAATGGTGATTTCCTGCTTGACAGTCATTAAACTCCAAAATTATATATATATACACTGTATATATCCATCCACCCATCCATTATCAAAACTCGCTTATCCTGAGCAGGGTCGCGGGGGCTGCTGGAGCCTATCCCAGCGTGCATTGGGCGAGAGGCAGGAATACACCCTGGACAGGCCGTCAATCTATCACAGGGCGCACACACCATTCACTCAGGCACTCATACCTTTGGACTGTGGCAGGAAACCGGAGTACGCGGAGGAAACCCACGTGGACACGGGGAGAACATGCAAACTCCAAGCAGAAAGGCCCCAAGCAGAGATTCAAACCCACGACCTTCAATGAGGAGGGCGATGCCACAATTTGTATTTGTTCAACCAATAAAATTCTTTGTATTTGTATTCGGATAAAAACTGAAGTGTCAACCGGAAGTGGGTGGAGTTTAACTCAGAAGCTGTATAAAATGCCTGTATAAACTGATATTAAATTATAAGCAAAGCTTTCTTGAAGTTATTGCAGCTAAATATGGTACAACCAGTTATTAAACTCAAGGTCAAATCAAAATTAATCAAAGCAATTGTATTTGTATAGGGCTTTTCACCGAGAACTATCACAAAGGTGGTTTAAAGAGCAGCAGGAAAATGTGCAAAAATCTGAGCAAAAGAGCAAAACCCAGTCCTGAACCTCCCAAAAAGTTATTAAGGGGGCAATTACTTTTTCATATGGGTGATATGGGTGTTTGATAGCTTTTTCATAAAATAAAGGAAGCAATAAATATGTGTTTTGTGCCTCCTCAGGTTCACTTTTTCTAATATTATGTGTATAATAATAATATTATTATTTGTATAAAAATATGAAACCATTCAGTGTGACCAATATGTAATAATAGAGGAAATCAGGAAGGGGGTAAATACAATTACATGACACTGTATTGATCTATTACCATTAAAATGTATCTATTATCATTTTACTTTGTTGTTGTACACTATTAAAAATATATTTAATTCTCTGCAGTGGGTAAGTATATTTTCATATTAATCAATAGATAAATTATTGAGTTTTTAAAAAATTTGTTACACATTCTGCTTTGCTGAAATCCAATTGAATTCAGGCAAAACCAAGAAATCTGGTGTAACTGAAATAGGCTGCTTTTTCCCACGCAGTAAAACCATGTAGACTTTGCAGCTTGACCATCAGAGCTTGTAATTTGTTCAGACCTTGGTTGACTATGACTTGGATATACCATTCTTAATTTACCATAAAACTTACAAAAGCCACTCTCTTTTAATGGCCAGCAAATACATAAAATGAAAATAAACAGCCGTCTCCAAAACCAGCGGTCTCCAAATCACCCTGGTAACAGGGAAGTACTTTGTCGATTTCCCATGGCAACGCAGTTGCTAGCACTTCATTTATTGTGGAAAGGAAAACATTCCGCAGCTCAAACAACAAAATGTACAAGATGAGTGAGTTCAATGTTGCTTCACAGACTCTACCTGTATACTCACTACCTGCTTTATCATCCGATTTAAAATGTTATCTTGTATGACTCAGAACACCTTTATATAGTTAGTTTCAATAGTCAAAGCCAAGTTTTTAAAAGAGATAGCCTATATTTACACACGTGTAATGATACACAGTAAAGTTGTGGCCTCTAGATTCCTGGCCAGGGGACTGACCCTCTGCTGAGTCACAATTCACCTTTCTGGTCAACTAAGGCATAATAAAGTACCTGTCCCTTTCCTCTTTTGACCCTACAATAAACTAACGGCTTGATCATTAGGCACCAGTTTGGGCAGGGACACCCCCTTTGAGAAGGAAATGCTTAAACATTAAAGCAGTACTAGATGGTTTATCCAACAGTGATTGACAGCTCCAATAAAATCAGGCAAAAAAATGTTCCGGTACCCAAAATCATCTACCAATGTGGTTCCAGGGGACGCACATGGGGTATAGTTTCATCAGGGACATCTGAGCATAGAATGCACCATTACCTGGTTGCAGTGGCTTTCACCTTTGAAGACTAATTCATAGCATTAATGAATTAGCTAGGTAGCTAGTATACAATGTGAATCATACAGGGTTAAACCAATATGTTGGTCTGTTGTTTCAACAGATCACCCTGTTCATTTCAAACTGCCTGCGGTGCAGTTGCGACAGCCTGGACAGTGTTTTTATTCTCTCTAAATTAGTTTAGTTTGTTTTTAGTCTTTCCTTATTTCATCCAAGTTCCATTTTCTATAGCATTATTTAGCTCTATATTTGACATTTTAGCAGTTAGTAGGCAGTAGCAACATTAGTATTTTATAGTTCATTTGAAGTTAATATTTAGGAAGCCAGACTAGTTTTCATAATTGTACATAGCTTTTCCAATTGTAACGTTAGTCTTTTCTAATTGCAGTATTTTTCATTTTAGTTTCAACTGCAGCAAGTGGGCTAGGTCAAGCTGTTTTCTAATTTTATCTGAGATAGCTAGTATAGGTTACACTTGTCCGTGACTGTCAGAGCACCACCAAGTTACTCACAAAATTACATTGTCAAGAATAAGATTGCTTTTGAAACTGAATGTTCAAAGTGAAACCATCTTCAAAGAGAAACCATTCAGCTAGCTCAGGTTAGTCTACGTTTCATAGTCAAGGATCAGAATTTAGTTGACGTGGTTCCTTACTGGGGGAGTAAATAAGTTAGGGAATGATACAGTTGGTCATTCATTTGTCTACTCTGTAACTGCATAAGGACAGCAATCGAGTCATATCTGGTTTATATTTGCCAAACTACTCTTAGGGAAACAATGATTCAAAGTAATTTGCTGACATCATAATAAAATAGCAATTCAGAACAGTAACAGATTTAGTTTCAGTTATGGTGCCCCTGAGATTACATCTCAGTTCCAGCTTGTCCGGCTAAACATCTATGAACCTTAGCTACATTATCATTCAAAGCTGCCCGTCATCAGCCTTAGCTCAACATTCATCAGTTTAAGCTGTAGCTTTGTCCAGTGGTCCTCAATCTTATCCAGATAACACACCTGATTCTACTAATCAACCACTAGAGTCTTTGCTAAGGACCTTGATTAGTAGAATCAGGTGTGTAACTGCTTGGTTGGAATGAAAGCCTGCACCCACACCAGCCCTTTCTTGATAAGATTGAGGATCCCTGCCTTTGTCAGTCTCAGCTCTACTTCATTAGCATGCTAAAAGTAGCAAGCTAACAGTTGCCGCCCATTTTTGCACGGCCTGCTTAATTTGCACAGGGTAAATTTCTGGTTCCAACGCACGAGTAATGACTCGGCTGATGTAGCCAACACCAGCATGTTACATTGGAGGTAACCATTCCCTCTCATGAGAGAGTTGATACCTATTCTCCACATACATCTACTTGAATACCTTTCAAAAAAATCAATATCAATACAAAATACACGCATACGTACATTTGTCTCTGGTTTATTCATTGCCATTTTTGTTGTTTTTCTGAAGGACACACCAGAAACACACGACCTGCCTGACTTTATCATTTTAGTGGAATTAATTCATTCATTCATTCATTCATTCATTCAGACAGAAACATCAGTCTGAGAAACCATTTTGCGATATAACCAGTTCTACTGCCATTCAGAATGTGATGTTTTCAATGCAGGGTTTTTTGTCACTTAACAGGTAGTTAAATTTATCTACCGTGTTTGGGTCAATTACCTATATTCACACCGTCATTCTACTGTAAGCAGGAGCTTATTCAGTAAACTTAAGTCTCAAGTCTCTGTGTTGTTCTTTTTAAAACATGCTTGCTTGAGCAGCCATCACAGCAAAGTATATAAATAGCTCAATGTAGGCAATGCACAAATGGATATTTTGTTTGTTTGCTTGAACAGCCATTGATTCAGGGCCACTGTACAGTCCACTTTATTTAGTTTGGTCATATTACCTATCTGAGTCTCCAGGAAACTACATAAGGGATACACTTACACTAAATACACAAGTAATGTAAAAGGAAGTAACTGAAAAAAGATTTCAGAGTGCTGCATATAACAACACAGACATCAGTGCTGCCAATAAGATTCACAGTAATCAACATGACAGAATGTCAGTAAATCTTACTCTGATGCTGCTGTTGCCTCTAATATTGTTTGATTGTCAGTTGCCTTGGGTATTTCTCAAAAGATAAATGAATGATAAAGATAATCCATTGATGATGCAAATTTTAATTGCAATTGCATGGTGAATAGAAGCACACAATGAACACTCCAGATAGCCAACACAGCAAAACATTATTTTTAATGGTGCACATTTCTAAAATGCAATTCTGGATCCTCTGGAAACATTACGTGTTCTTTTGACAATTTAAAAGTAAAATAATAATAAATTCTGAAAATTAAGAAAAAAAATTGTAATTATGTTGGCCTATATTTTCATACATATTCTTGCATGTAATAAAAATGCTCAACTGATACAACTTTGAATTAATCCTTAGGGCTATATTTTAACGATCTAAGCGCAGTCTAAAGCGCATGGTGCAAGTGCATTTAGGGCGTGTCCAAATTCACTTACTAGTTTAACGGCGGATAATCTGAGCGCAAAGTAACGCGGTTCAAAGGGGTTGTACTTAGTCTCTTAATTAATCATAGGTGTGTTTCTGGCATAACATGAAATAAACCAATCAGAGTGTCATCTCCCATTCCCTTTAAAAGCCAGGTGTGCTTGCACCTTGGCGGATTGCTATTATAATGGCGGATTTGCCAAGTACTAGATAATAAATATTATGACTAACCATTATGAGATGTATTTTTTTTAAATATCGCTCATTGTGCACCCGCCTATGTAGGCGCATATTACTATCTTAATAATGCGCCCTTAAAATAACAGTAAAATACTGCACCATTGACTTAAGACCAGGTTTTTGTTGGTCAATCGCGCAATCGCTTTCTGCTGCCTCAAGATAGCAATGCACCAACAATGCACCTGACCACACCTCATTTTAAGACCAATACACCCATGGGTGGTCAGATGGGCGCAAGTACATTTGCTATTTAAACAACGTGGGCGCTGGACGGGAAAATGACAACTGCGTCGGTCTGAAATTAGCAAAGGCACTTGCATTGCGCTTGGCTCCGCTTTGTGCCGGGTGTAAGATAGAGCCCTTAGTGTGTTTTTAGACTTACCTTCTTAACATCTTTTTTCCTTTCTTCTCCCTTCTTCAGTCATAAAATTTTCTATCATTTCAGCGACCAATTTTCTTAACTAGGACTATCTAAGAACAGACATTGAATAACTTCTTGGCACAAGTAATCAATAATAAACTATCTTTATAATTGTTTATTTAAAATACGCTACACAAACTACTGCTAATTATTATTATTATTATTATTATTATTATTATTAAAAGCTAAAAAAAGAAAGGCCTTTATCCTGCACTCAGAAAGCAGACTGAAGCACCTTCAGGCCTTATTTCCTCAGCAGTGAAAGTGCTTGCAAATGGAAATAATTGTCATGCGGAAGCAGTTGCTTCGCTGGCTGTCTGAGTGTAAACTCTACGGTAAACAGCTCCAAGGCTCTGCCAAGGAGCACTGTACAGGATCAAAGTACTCAAGTCTTCCTGTATAAAATAACCAAGCCATAAACTTGCCTGATTGTCTTAAACAATTAAGCTTAGTATGAGAATTGTAGGGGGAGAGGAATCACTGACAATAATCATGCAGTTGACATTGCTTTAGCATGCAGAGAGGAAGGAAGTGGGAGAGATGCAAATGAATTATTGGTGGAGATGTAAACCTTGCTGGATCCTAGCCAATTACTCCCCAACTAAGTGAGGCATTGCCGATCTGAGCTACCCAGTGAAACTGGTGCTGGACTGATCTTGGTCATTATCTCAGCTGACCTTTTTCTCACAGCCACATGTCAATTTTCAGCTGAGCACTGAATGCAATCTCACCTTTACCTACAGAATAGAGGGCATGCACATGACGTCACAGTAAGTGGAAGTCACTGCCGTTACACCCACTGAGTGGCAGAAAGATGACTGAGTGGCAGCGTTAACGTTCAGCTTCAATGCCGCGAAAACACAAAAAACACATCTAAAATGGGAAAGAGCTGTTGTGCGATTGACCGTACAAATAGATTCAACAAGAAATCGGGGGGGAAATCTTTTTACTGCCGAAAGCTAAAGAAAAGAGAAGCAAATGGATTGCTGCAATTCGCAGAAACAACTGGAATCCAGGCAGCAAAACGTGGATTTGCAGTTGTCATTTTGTGTCAGGTATGTTGGATTTTTGGGTAAAATCATACCTTAAGTTATGTACTGTATTGACTACTCATCAATTAAATATTTATCTTTCATTTATATTCTGTGTAACTGTAAAGTTTTTGTCAGCATAAAAAAACATCCATGATGATGAGCCTTGTGTTCTACAAACAAAGGGGGGATGGTTAGATCATTTATATGCTTGGCTAGCTAACACTAAGGTATGATTTTACCAAAAAATCTAACATACCTAACACAAAATAACAACCGCAAATACACGTTTCGGTGCCTGGATTCGAGTTGTTTCTGCGAATTGCAGCGATGCATTTGCTTCTCTTTTCTTTAGCTTTCAGCAGACTGAAAAGATAGCTCCAACTTCTTGTTGAATGTCCATGGACCACTGGTTCTTTGGTAAGTTGTAAGGATCACTGTCGAGTCCAACTGCCTTTAATTAAAGCAGATAATCGTTTGTTTTACTCCCGGTTTTGCAGTTTCCTCTACTAAAGGCAGCCATGTCGCAGCATGTTTTGCCACGCAAACCGGACACCCACCGCACGCGTAGCGGTCGCGAGCACACGACACGCGTACTACGCGCGTAAGTGAAGCGTAGTTGAAGTACCGTTATTACAACGTAGCGGGCGACGTCCTCTACACCAGATGCGAACGCGTCACGAACCGGCTGCGAAACTTGTGCGACACAAGCGAACTGAAGCGTAGTTTTTCGCTTCTGTTCTATTTTTCTGCTTGCCGCGCGTCATGATGACCTGTTTATACACAGAAATATGCTCTAAAATGCTAGGTATACATGCTCTGATTTATATTTCATCCTTATATTAGGCTATTGGGGGTGTGTCCCTAGTTCCCTACCATATATTTTATAAGCAGCTAAAAAATACAAGCCTTTTTGTTTTTGTCCTTGCAGGGGAAAAAAAAAACAAACAAAAAAACTGGAACCTGGGAAAAATGCAAACTTAGTTTCGCTATCTTATTTTGCGGAGGGGGTGGGGTAAATTTGAAAATACACCACAGAAAGACGTAGCCTATTGAATGATGTAGAAGTGAATGCACCAAGCAGCGATTTGATAGCCCGAGTGTTGGAAGGTAGTTTTTAACCAACCATTGCTCGGCCTGTTTGACTTCTCCGATGTCTTTGTTTGCCGTGCTTTCAAAAAGGGCTTGTTAATAAAAATCAGATAATCCACAGAGCTTTAAAAAATCAGATTTAGTGGTCTTGCCGATGAAAATGCACCTATTTTATAAATGAAGTCGTAAGCAAGCCTTTATTGCACGTGTACTTCAAAGCTTCCGGTGTTCATGGCGTTGTGGTGTTAATATCCCTTCAAGTTTAAACTGTTACGCTATCTTTTTGACGATTAACTGACTTTGCGCGACACAGACGGATCCCGTGTAGACACACGACACGCCATGCCGTGCTGCTTCGCCATGCTGCTTACGCATGCAGTGGGTGCCCCGCGTCAGTCCCGACTGAGGGGGCGTATTGAGCTTGTAAGTCAAATTGATTTATGTCGATTTACGATGTGCTGGTGGTCCTGAACTACACTAAATCAATCAGTCGCACGGATACACATCACAACCACGTGTGCTTGTAAGTCTACCCGCCAACTGCGGTGCCTTGGCTGCCCCTAACTGCTGGTCTGGGATCAGATTTCCCTTCCCAGGTCCTAACTTTAACCATTAGTAGGAGAAGAAAATAACTGACTCTGGACCAGCAGATAGGGCTAACTGCACCCAACACCGGTGGCTAGCTAGCAATACTCACGACAAATGCGGTGTCACTGGTTAGCTTAATGGATTTTTTCAATGGTCAGGACAATAATGTTAAAAAGGGAGAAAATCATTCCAAATCCAACCATGTAGAGCAGGTCATATACAGCCAGGGTAGATTAGCGAGTCTGTCAGCGCCAGCATGAAAGATATCGTTTATAAAGTTTTGGTTAGCTAACGTTAACGTTAGGAAGGGCTGGCTCAGCAGGTAGCTAGCTAGCTGTCATTACAAACCATATGCTGTACAGTACACAATGTAACGAAACTTTGTTTCGCAAGGCTTCGGTGTAACATAGACTTTCAGTGTGCTCACAGCACTTACAAAGGAATACACACATTGTGAAAATCAGAATCACAGTGCACTTAGACAAGACAGGTGCAGTAGGCAAGAGACAGACAATTTCTAATAAATAGTTTCATTAAAACATAGTAAGTAGTAAATATATTGTTGGTAATTTATCGAAAACCATGCTGGCTAGCTATATTGTTGTTGTGTTGTGATAAAAATATATATGACGTTATATTCCATTTGAAATTACGTCTTAAGTTAGTTAGGTTAGGTTGTACTCGTTTATATGGTCTATGGTTGTACTTTATAGATCCCTGAAAGGAAATCCTGTTGTCATCACGACCGTACAATTATGATGTGAAATAAACAATATAACTTAATAGTAACAAATCTGTTATTTCTGGTCATTTTAAATTGAAGTACGATATCAAAGTGACACTAGAAGTAAAAGGGCGCAAGCATGTTCCAGCTGATCCGTGACGATATAAGCGTGCGTTGTGAGCACAATACCGGTATGTGTAGTTCCTAAGCGTACTAAACGTACACAACGTACTTCTCATGGGTCAATCGTGCTGCTGATATTATATTTCATGAGTCATAGGCTATATGTCATGAGTACCGCATACCAATAGCTAACTGGTTCCCGACTTGTAACTAAAAATATCGCTTATTGAAAATTGCCCCATTCATTTTCCCATTGCCACATTTGCGGGAAAACGAGGGGAGTGGCTTGGTGACGTTTACACTTACGAGCTCTATGCATTTTCCTTAAATTTATTAGCACAACGCAAGTGTGGCTTCTTATCATTTGCTTTGTCTTTGAATTCTACATTATCTTCCAGATGGTTAGTTTTAGTAGCTATAGGTGTCAACAATTTTACAAGTTAGTCCACTCGATTAGGTTAAATCCAATGTAAACAGGCTAAGAAACGTTACTCAAGCACTCACACATTTCAGTGTTACGCCAGTAACCTAGCTAAAATGCAACAGTGACATAAAAATGTGTCTTCGTATTTTATCAATAGTTTGTTTAGCATTTTAAGTCTCTAGCGAGTGAATTCGGTAATGGTTTTTAAGCTTTTGTGTCATAAATATGTAGACTATACCAATTATTTGGAGTCAAAAGTAACATTAGCTTTCCTTCTACGGCTCTTGGGCATATGTACACATGTGTCTCCTTTATATGTCGCATTATTTGTGTGGTTTTCTATTTTGTACTCGTTTCACAATTTTCCAATTCAATTCCGTCTGCATTGGCAAGTCTCTGGCAATAAAAAAAACTCACTCAACTACTGTTGTTACACTGCCATCTAGCGTTTCATCGAGGAACGAGGGTCTGTCGCTGTAGCTCCAAGCCCAAAATCAATCCATTCTCATGAACGGTACAGAATAATCGTTTTGTGGTTAACGTTAGATCTACTCCAGGAACAACCGCGCAGCTAAAACTTACATTGCTAAGGTCAGCTAGGCTAACTTAGGGTAGATCTAACTTAAATAAAGCATCAATGCGTCTTGTGGCGCCAATTCCCTAAACGTTTTGTCTCGCTACAGACTAACAGATTGTATGAGTTGTTGCTAAATTTAAAGTACATATATAGTCCAGCCTTAGAACAGCACGAGGTTGTTAATTCCACGCAAACAATATACCGTTTGTACTAGGTATCCCTAACTATTTTACATAAACGTTAGACTAAAACAGGTGTTAGCGTCCTTTCCGAGTGCTTTACTCGCGAACGTTGTCTGCAAACTTAACATCATAGCTAACGTTTTAATAAGAACAATGGCGGGTAACATACCTCAAACACTTCAGCTCACTCGTGTAAAATGGCTACGGTGGACATCTGAACTCCTTCCCCAGCCCCCACGTGTTCCCGGGTCGCATACAGGAAATTGCGTGCCATCACCAGGTTAATTAACACTCTACGTACGATTTACTCAGGTTTGACAGCACGTCTGTATTACCCACCATTATTCTTATCTGTTAAGCCATATTCTGTGTACAACAATTCATTTAGTTTTTGTGCTGTATATAGCAGTAAATAGCATGTAAAACTTATAACTTGATTAATTTAAGTAGCCTAAACATTTCTTAGCGTGGATAAGCTATATTTACTGAAGCCAATTATCATTTTATGCAGTGTGGTTTTTGTAATGGGTCTGTAGGTTGGTCTTTAAAGTTGGTTATGTGCTCCTATCATTTGACAGAAATTCTCAAGGAACTTTTTTGAAATTGAGAAAGCACACAGAAATACACTACTAATATAATGTAGTACACTGGACAGCGATTTCTTCAGTTTTAACCCTTAAGCATCTCCTGTGGATGTGGTTATGAGCTGGTAAAACTGATTTTCACTGGTACACTGGTGATCTTCTCTCAACAAAAACGTTGGCTCAGATTATTTCACTCCAACATAATTTAATTTGTTTAATATTGTTTTTAGCTAATAAGAAATGCAGTTAACCTTTATGCAAATAATTAAAAAATAATAATAATTTTGGCATTATTTTAGCCTCTCTGTGTGAACAAAGTGATTTTCTGTTCTGTTCTGTTTTCCTTTTTTGCATTGAAATGTGATTTCATTACTGCAGATCTCTCATTGGGGTGAGAAAATGATCAATTATGATCAGCTACTCCTGGTTTGAGGAAACACAGAAAAGCAGCAATGATCATTAAACTGAGTTAAACTAGATATTCCTACTACAGGAATAGAAAAAAGCAAAGATTAGGCCCTATATACCATTCAAATTTATGTTACATTTTCAAATTTCACTAGCCAGTGAGGCTATCACTTGAAATAACTAGTGAATTAACTACTCTAATTTAGTGCAGTGGTTGCCACATGCTAATTTAGTTTAGTTACTATTACAACAACCTCTCCCTCTGGAAATTGAGCCTTGCCAGAGCCCTGCTCTTGTACTTGCCTCTGCTTATTTTTTTAATGTATACGCGTCAAGCTGCTTGGCATAAATACAATGACCTATGTAAAATAATTACTTAATCAGAACAAGTCCAGCAGAAGGAGCGGGTGCAGGCAATCTTAATTTCTATTATTTTTTCAAAAGTTTCTTCATTAATCTTACTTTCTGTGGTGAAATTTACAAACTCAAATGTTGCAAGTCGAGCTACAATATAAAAACGGGTCGTTTCGGAGGATTTGACTATACTTATGTCTGTTATGGAGAGCAGTCTGCGCCAAGAGAGGTTGAATGCTTGAAGGACAGGACAGAGTTCAGGCAAGATTCAATATTGCAATACGAGCTTAAAAATCACATTTCCTTATAGGAATGATGGGGATGATTTTTCTCAACATTACAAAAAGTTATTGAAGGCATGGCATACATGGTTCACAAAGGCTATAGGAAAATACACTTTTTGCAATGTGTCATAAAAACTCCTTAGTGAAAATGAAAAGAGATTACAGGGTATATAAAATTGCCTCTTTGGAGAAAAGATCTGTTAGTGAAAATGCTATTTCTGATCAGTGAGAAAAGCCAACAGATTTGTGCAAAAAAAAAAAAAAACCCTTGAAATCCTATCCCAGCAAAGTGTTTTTGGCATGCCAGAGAACATTGACTTTGCAGCCTGCAGCACATGCTCAAGTCAACCTAGAATGACGACCATGTCTTTGACTTTTTTTAACTTTTGTTTTACGTGGCAGGTGAATTAAGATTGGAATCTTATTTATAATAATGGCCTGGCAAGAGTCAAAATGACTCTTGAGGAGCCATGGGGTGGGTGGTGGAGGCGGGGTTAAATTCATTAATTAGTTACCCTCTTAACAGGCATCATTATATGAAGTATTACTATGAAAACAATGCCAGTCTGTACAATATCATGCCATATATGTGCTTAATATACAGTATTATGCATGCATTTATTGCCAAAGAGACCACACTCCGTCAGATAGAAGACATGTGTGCGCACACACATACACACACACAAACACACCAAGTGTCACTTAGTTACAGGAGTTTCCAATGAAAACAGAAATCCTTACGTAAAACTAATTGTAGGACGTGTCCTCAAGTGACTCTGAAGTCAATTGATCGTCATCATTTATCACACAGATGCTTATAAATGAGCAAAGTTCCCAAGCTGACATGCTGTTAGACCCTTTCTACACTTTAATAAGTTCATAAAGAATAAATAATTAACTGGGTCACAAACCTCCCTGGGGATACAAGTTCTGAAACATCACAATACTCAGGAGCTGAGAGATTGCATTTCCTGGGATGACATAAGTAACCATATAAAATGGAACATGAAATGTCCTGCATTTACAGTACATGTAATAGAAAATATGCAAATCAGATTCTGTTTTAATTTTAATTGAATTCTCTGATGTCATTGTAATTTGTGCTACAATTATTTTGCATAATTTACATGATGTCCAATTGAAGTTCTTTCTAGCCTTTCAAAAAAAAAGTCAAAAAAGAATTTCTATAACAATGAACAGAAAAGTAGTTTATGAACTGCATTGTTGCTTGAAGGAGAGAGGACCAGACATGTTGTTGGGACTTGGGATGCTTCTGATAATCACTAAAAAGAAACTGGTGGCCATAAGGAGACAGAGCCCTTGGTCATGTTTTCTGAAACGCAACACGGTCCTAAAATTCAGACCATTACTTTTTACTTCTCTATTCAACTCAATATAGAGGGTGACTACAAAGGCAAGAAATCCCTCAGGCTAGACTTCACCAAGGCAAAGCTTAGCAGTACAAGTTGTCACAAAATGTAATTAGAAGTTACACAGGGAAATGTGAACTGTGGGCAGATTTGTTATTTTTATTTTATTTCTTTATTGTTTTTTATTTTGTATTTCTTTATTTAAATTTTTTTTTTTTTTTTTTTTTTTGGGGGGGGGGGGTATGCCCTAACATAGACTCTTTTCATTTTTTTATTTTCTATTTTAGTTTAGTTTTACCTTTTCACATCTCTGTATTTTACCTTTCCAAAGCTCTCTTAAACCAGCAAAAAGGAAGCAACTGCCTAATCAGGACCACTGTGAAGCCATTTGCACCAAACATTATGGTGCCCTGAAATGGGGGGACTGTGTAAAAATAGGTTAATTACAGAGCCAAATCAAGAAAAAAATATGCCTTTGTCCCAAACATTATGAAGCTCCCTGCATTCATAACCATGCTCAGTGTATGTTTGCGTTGGTCAGCTCTGGCATGTAAAACAGCAATTTTGAACTTCAATATTTCCACCATTTTCAAAACCAATCTCAATACCATTTCTCAGGTGGATGACTCACCAACTACCACTTTTGGTATAGCTATGTTATGCCATTACCTTGTTGTGGATACCCCTAAAAAATAAGCATTAAAAAATTAGCTTAAAAATTGTACTTTTGGGCAAACATAACTGAATGTAAATGTGTGTATTTAATCAAGGTTCAAAACCATGTGGCTAGCCACTTTAATTGATGTTAGGTACCATATTGTCTTTGCTACTGTATGTAGATAGCTAATTCTAGATAGATCTGTGCTTGATACCTCCTTGATGGAGAGCAGACTGGTATTAGCATTAGGGCTTATCAATTTTCTGTTCATGTAAACATTTCATGTGAAACATAATTTGTTTGTGATTAATATATATGCATTTTGACATATTATCAAGCGCATGTCTGAAATTAATAAAAATTAGTTGAAGTTGTGATTTTATTGTTGATTTTAAACAGTGGTATGAAACAAAAAATTACAGCAAAGAAAAAAAGCTATCATGAATTCGAACTAAACATGCCATCTTCTTTCCTGTCATCTGGCTCACAAGCGTGATGCCTGCCAAGGAGAAAACAGTAGGAGCATCATGATGGAGAGGCCGACTGGAGGGTGTCTTCACCAGCTGCTGTCTGCTCCTGGCCAGTCAGGGAATATTCATCCTCCAGAATTGTTAACAGGAACCATTCATTGTAGTTTTTAGCACTGGCGTATACAGTAAATGGAAAATATATTTTGTTTGAGGTGGAAAATTCATATTAAAATGAAAACTATTCAGTTTTGCCATTCTTTTCATATCACAGAACAAAATGTATTGTGTTAATTCAACTCTAACAGTGTTAATTCAACTCTTAACAGATAACATTTGGTCCCACTCTGGAATGTGGAACCAAATCTTATCTGTTAAGAGTTGAAATAACACTTAGAGTCGAATGAACACTGGGCATTTTACTGAGCAGGAGTAATGGTTTGTAGATGCGCTCGTAACAAAGACTCTCATAACGCACTTGCTCATTGTCTATGACTGTAGTACTAACGCATTGTTTTTATAGAGAACGATATAGGATGATCTGATTCCCAATAATGAAAAAAATCCCACCATACCCACAGTTAATTCATTCTTATCGAACTGGTCTCTTATACAACTGTGCCGCAGTTGCGCTAATGCCTAGAGTCACATAATTGAGTACACCCTAATTTTTCAGTGTCTTGCATTACCACTGGCATTTGGCAATTCTGCTTTGACTGTGAAAATAGAGCCCGTCATAACAAGGAGGCAGATTAAACTAAATTTAAAATATAATTTGGCAGTTTTTGGTAACCTTTATTACAACACAAATGCATTTTCTTGAACTCTACCACTACAACCATGTACCAACAAAAAACAATATCATCTGAAAATGCTGTGTAGATCAAAATGGTGTTTAAAAATGGCCATAATCTCACAACACCAAAACACCAAAAAAATTGCACTGTTTAAAATATTAGACCCTGGAGCAGTGGTCTCCAACCGTGGTCCTGGGTCTAATAACCGTTTTCACCTTAAAATCAGCACCCAATTGAGACCCAAGACACCAGGTGAGTTGAGTTAACTGTGTAATCAACTGCTCTAATTGATTCATGAAGTACAGAGTCACTATGAAAACCAACAGACCCTGTAGCTCTCCAGGACCAGGGTTGGAGACCACTGCCCTGGAGTGTGTTCATCAGAATGAAACTAGAAAGGTTACAATTCCTGAAGGAATTGTGTGGGCTTGCTTCGAATTCCAACTGGCACTGTCCTCAAGCCTCAATGCATTTCAACGAGGGCGCATAGCTCAGAAGAAGCACAAAGCCGCCCAGACCCATGGTGCACCGTAGCGTTACATAAACAGCCGGGGATCAGCAAGTAGAGATTATGTTCCAGGGATTAGTCATATCCTAAAAGTGTCATGAGTAAAACTTGGCTAACTGTATAGCTAGCTAGCTATGGCATGTCCTCACCTCTGTAACATTATTTGTGTCCTTGTGCCATATCTGTATGTGTGTCGTCCGGGTCCATACATCTGTATCGGTGGTTGTAGCTGTGTGTCATTAGTTCCTACTTATGCATGCAGGATAGTATCCTTACGCGGGTTGTAGCTGTGTGTCCGTAGCTCCTACTCATGCATGCAGGATAGCATCCGTACACGCTAACTAGGTTAACTAAAGTAGGCAATAAAGCTGTGCTTAAAAATCGTGTGCCGTTGGAAGTGCGTCCTACTAAACGTCCATGACCACCTGTGCATGCGTCCTATTAAAGCGTTCCACTAAACATCCATGACTGACCCTTTATGGAGTGACCACAAAAAAGTTAAATATTTCAAAAAGTTTTGAATATTTCAAAAATCTGAAAACAAGCAACAATGTCTGGAACTAGCCGGTCATTTTGGTGTAAAAAGTTTGAACATAGTGCAAAAACTGTAGGACTAGTTAGAGCTAGAAAAATTAGGCGGAAAGTTCAGATAATAAGAAATATGAAAGATACCAAGAGCGGGCTTGCCGGAAGCAAGCCCACTAACTACAGTGGAATCTGGGTGATATCAGGGTGAGTTCAGTTATCAAAAATTCAGCCTGAAGTTTCACAGAGGCACAGATGAGAAGCAAAGTCCAAAGGAACTTCCATTATTTAAGTAGCATATCGAAGCCTACATGAACCCTTAAAGGATATTGGTTGTGGACAGTACTGAGGGAGGAAAGAGGCAGTGCTATGGCAATGTTGAGTAAAACTTTTTTACCTGGATAGCAAAACAGATCAAAATCCTATTAGTGTATTAGTGCAGAAGAATTTGGGGGCATAGGATAATAGGATAATGTCACTGTTTCACTGTGCCAGCAAGTTGAAGGTATGCTTTGATTACTAGAGGACTAAGATGAGCTGGTCATCACAGCCATAAAACGTAAATCCCATTCAAGCTTTTGGGAAAAAATTACCAGGAGGTACATGAGCTAAACCCTGGGAACATGCTGAGAGCACCTGCTGGGTGTGTCTAGACCTTATTAAACAGCAAGGCAAGGACCTGTTAAGCTACTGCTACATCTCATGTGGATCTACAGCTTTAATAAAACGGAACAAAAAACGTTTATGTTTATTATTATTATTATTATTATTATTATTATTATTAATAATCCTTTCTTTGCATATACTCTTCCCCAGGGTAGATCACATAGCTGCATATTTACTGAAACAAGTATACTGTTCAAGAGCATAATAGCAGCGCCCCACTTGAGAAATGAACCTATACCCTTCAGTGCAAGCCCAGTTCCACAAATACTACATAAATACAAATACATCATATTGTTCTCCATTTGCAATGTTCAAAATGAGGGTATTATGTGTCATTGTCACCTAATCACTTGTAAAAAGGTGTTACCCTGGAAATTGACAAAACAGATGAGCTGGTACTGTGCATAAGTCCCACATAAAAATCAAGTTATGTTCTCACTCTTGGAATTACTGTAAGTACCAATGGGAGGACACCAGGAAACAAATATTTAATTATAATATTAATAAAGCTTAACCCTGTTCTCCTTCAGCTCTCCTGATCTGACCTTTGCACCAAAGGTTTGGAACGAACTCCCATTACAAATAAGACAAGCAACCTCTGTTGACAGTTTTAAGAAACAGCTCAAAACCCATTTTTATGATCTTGCTTTCAATTAATTTTACCTTTTTATTTTAACGCCATTGTTATTATTTTATATTTCTTTTACATTTCTTATACTTGTTTTATGATTTTTATATCTTAGGATTGTTTTTATCATTATCAATTAATTTTATTACAATTATTTTATTTATTTTATTTTTATTAGTATTCTTTTCTTTATTATTTTTTATTTATTTTTAATTTACTTCGTTTCTGCTATTATCATTATTATATTATCTTAATACCTGTGGTACTGACTTCTATTGTTTCTCTTGTAAAGCACTTTGAGCTGCATTTTATGATATGAAAGGTGCTATATAAATAAAGTTTATTATTATTATTATTATTATTATTATTATTATTACTATTATCTCACACTTCTGCTTCTTCTGGGGGAGCTCCTTCTAGTCTCACCTCTCCACCTCACCCCAGCCATGGGTGATCTGTACCCTGGGGCAGCCGGCAGAATGTGAGCAGCTCACTCTTACATGCCTCCTCGATGCTGATGGCCAGAGGGGTGGAGGTCCCCATTGGTTACAGCAAAGAAAGGCTCTGACGCAGCATGCCAGGGTATAGGAAGAGTGGTTGGAGTGGACCAACTGACCCCCCAGAGCAGAACGCAAGTCAGGAAATGTGTCTATATAGGAAATGTGAGCTATATTCAAACCATTCATGACTCAATGGAATGTTATTATCTCAAAGGAAATTGTATTCAATGAGTGCCTATTGTATTTTATACATCATTTTAATCAACTCTTACTTTAATAGCAATGACATGATGTTGCAGGACTATGTCTAAAAATTGAAAAATGTTTATGTCTATCATTGAAAAATGACTTTTTTAAGACACACCGGTAAAATTAGATTTTTGGTTTTTCATCAATCTTAAATGCTGATGACTCATAATATACATGATATGGCAAAAAGAAGTTATAATAATAATTCTATTGTATTTTGAAGTATGCATTAAGCTTACTTATGCTTAATGCATACTAAGTTGATTCTTATGTTACCTATTTTTCATTTTTTCATTTTCATTAGAGGTGGGCGGACAGATTCTTTTCACAGTATCAGTTCCTTCGAGTTGATACATGTAAATGTACCGAACCTTTCGAATCTCTCGAGTTCTTATACTTTTTCTAAAAAATGGCGTCAGTTTCTCCGTGACACTGTTAGTTTAAGTGGTAAGCTGACCGCTCTTGATGCTATTTATAGAATATAAACTTTTTTCGTCAGTTATTCCAGTCAATAGGGGTTGAGTTTTGATACCAAATAATGTTTTTTGGGTGTACAGTAAAACATCTCATTTTTGCTAAGCTGTGTATATTATATACAGTATATTACATTTTCTGAGTAACGAGCCCATGCTTGTATGTAGGTAGGCTATGTAAGCCCAATACAATGTTACAGAAATGTGACTTGACTACATCAATTTGTCGTTCTTCCTGGGCAAGTAGCAGACGTCCTAGTTTGAGAGAACAGTTCATTCGAACTTGTTCAGTGAGTGCAGGCTGCCTGTCTCGACTCAAGTCCGATTCAACTCATTGGTTCATTCGATCTCGCTCATTCATTGGTTGTTCTGATTGCTATGCTTTGAGCGCTGCACCTACCGTAGCAGGCAGCAGTTTTGAGTGGAAAAATTCAGGGAGGGTCTGATTCATGAGCACTCGGACGTTCAACAGGCTGACCCGGTACATACCGGACACTAAAAAGAGTCGTTCAAAAAGATTATTTTGTTCATTTTCACCCATCACTAATCTTCATTGGCCATTATACAGGTCACATAGCTAACATTAATACAACAATATTAATAGGTAGCAGTGATAATTCATCTTAGCAAAATAGCTATTTTTTTGTAAGCTAACTTAACGTAATTCATAGCTTAGTATCACCACTTCATTTTAAATTATGCATTTTTTTATCTGTGGATTTGGCTCATTTCCAAATTCCATGGTAAAGGTGTCTAACATGGAAAATGCATAATGTCCTTAGCTCTGTCTGATTATCTTTAAATTTGATCCTTTCATATTATATTTATATATTTATATATATCAGAGCTGGCCTGTAAGTGTGTGGGGCTCAAGGCGAGATCATGAAAATGGGCCCCAAAATAATAAATAATAAAAATTATAAATAAAAAGCATCACATGGGGGCCCCTTAACCATGCCAGGGCCCTAGGCGTTCATCTGTATGATCTAATGGACAGACTAGCTCTGTGCTTCATTCAATTTACACCAAACATCTTACTAAAATGGCAAACCTCCCCAGAATTGTCAAACATTATCCTTTCATGTAATCAGATTGCGCTAGTCTTGGTTTCAATTGGTCTCAACCTCCCCTCGGCCATGGTCTTGAATCGGACTTGCTTGAGGCAGTATCAACTACAGCTCTGGTGATCAATATTCATGCAGAAGAACACAGCATAAAATAAGTTAATTAATATTTCTACTTCCTGCTTGAAAGGGAGTGAATATAGAATTTACTTTGACTGATCATTTACACAGAAAGAACTGGAGTTCAAGTGCTTGGGGACAAAGCAGGAATGGCTGATTCTCATATTTAATCTTTGCAGCCACAGAACATTCAAATAACTAAATCAAATCTACATCTACTTAGGTGCCAGGCAGGATGCAAAATTCCCAGGTCGATGTGCTAGTGTCAGTGCGCAAACAAGAGTTGGTAAATTCATTCAATTATTTTAATTTCCAAAAAAGCGATATAATTCTTTGCATCTGAGTCTGCTAAATAAATTTCCCCTTTCAATACAATGTTGATGGTCTACTACATAACATAATGACATATAAATAAAGAAACCACTAGCCTATTGTGTCAACCATGTTGTAGAGCAAGGTGTGACAAGAATAATGAAACTGAAACCAGTATTTTGGTATTATCAATAGCATGTACATTGTAATAGTTGCACGCAAGTAAATAATTTCCTTATGGAGCCATGTACTGTACATTCAAATTAATATTGCCCCATGTGCTGTTTACTCATGCTTTTGTCTGATGATTCAGGGGTACTCTGCTTGTTTCAAAGTAAAAGTAGATAAGATAATCAACACAATACACACAAGTCAAATCAGTTTCTGCTTTAGGCCAGGGGATTTTGACTGTCATATTTTCATGTAACCTAGATTCCCTTTTCCAGACTTATAGCCTAACCCAGGTGCCTCCTTCTCCTAATATTTTGAAATACACAAAATTACTTTAGTTAAAATAAAACTGCAGTTTGTCCACAAAATGTTCATTCCACCCACATTCCATCCAAAATTTTTCCATTTTTCCATGAAATTAGATCACATCAATAAAATACCATTCCATTCATAAAATAGCACTTCATTCACAACATTTTCTGTTGTCCTGTACTTTTCTTTCCTCCTACTAAACTGCATGACTGTCACAAAGTGAATGTTGAATTTCAAATGCAAAATATAGTATGTTGCAAGTGGTGTCTCGTAATGTAGAGGTATATATTTAATCACAACTTTGGTGCGGATTTCAGTTTATGCAGAAAATAATATGCAATTTATGTGTACAATCATTTATACAAAATTTCCTGCCTCTCAGTACAGCAGCAGGAGGCCAATGAAAATCATGGAATGATTGACACCCATGCTACTAATTGATCGATCCAACCACTTTTTAACATTCCCGCTTTTTCATGCTAAAAAATTTGTATTACACATTTCCCAATTATGACAAATTCAGTTCAGTGTTCGTTATAGCACTGGAAGAAGTCAAACCATGGGGAAATATTCAGTTTCAACTTCAGTCATGCTGGTAATCTAATAAACAAATTAAGGAGTTAATTAATTAATTTATTTCATTGGTTTTATTTAATTTATTTAATTGGCAGGTCAAGGGCAGCTCCAATTTTGGTCATTACAAATATACTGTAGCCTAATGTTTTAATCTACAGCAGCTTAAAAAAAACATATTACTTGTGCACTTTCATAAATAGTTTCATTTACATTCAGCAGGCTATTTTGTTAATGGCAGAACTGTATGTAGGCCCATACCAAGTTAGTTATTTGGATATGCATAATATACAGGCACAAACAGACACCAACATATTGTATAGATCACGGGTGTCAAACAGAAACCCAAGGGGGCTACAGTAGTTGCAGTTTTTTTGCGGTTTCCTTCCGATCAGCTACCAATTAAGGCCTTGAGAACAAGGTGTGTGTTTTCCTTGGCCAATCAATGACTTAAATGAAACACTTGTGCCGAGAGCACCCCAAAAACCAGTAGACACTGTGGCCCTCCAGGACCTGTGGCATAGATAATTTTGTTCCAAACATAATGAGCACTGAAAATTTTCAGGCAGCACCTCCAGTATGGTTAAGGCCACACCACCCAAAAAAAAAAAAAAAATATATATATATATATATATATATATATATATATATATATATATATATATACATCAATTGTAAAGCGCTTTGGATAAAAGCACTATATAAATGCAGTCCATTTACCATTACCATTTACCATTTATATACGATATATATATATCAGCGTTTCCAAGAGCAAATTGTGTAAGATCAGGTTTAGAAAGAGGCCCCAAACTCACGACAGATATAAACCTGTAGGGCAGAGGTTATACCGTGACAGAGGTGCAAGTGTAAATACAAATTTACACTTGCAACATAAGGTATCATAATTCTCATACAGAGAGTCGTTCAGTTTTACATTGCTATGCATTTATAATGAATACTTGCCTCACAATTTATATGGGTAAAGCACCTTGCACAAGAGTACAAAAGTTTTGTCAATGATAAGAACATTCTATTAAAAAGCCCCTTAATCACTGTACATTTTATCATAGTTCCATATATTATGTATTCATTTGCAAAATAACACAGGCTGAGTCTCTTGAGTAGTTGTTGAACTAAACAAAACTGAACTGCCTTTGATTAGTTTTCTCTCAGAGGCTGATGTTCAAAGCCAAAATCCAGCCGATTCAGCACCTGAGCTGCAGTGAGGCCTAAGAAACACCTACAGGAGGTGTTACAGGATGAAACTGACACTGACAAAGGAGTGCAGCATTGGATTAACCTGCATGCCACTGATGCAACCTGCAGCTCCAGGGGAAGAAGAGTTTGACGCCCAGAAAACTGAAGAACTGAAAACCAGCAAATAAATTCAGCTGTTCGCAAGAGCTCCTGGTGAGACCGGGTGAAACACCTTTGGCTAGAACACATAATGACTTAACTGAATTCAAAAACCAACAGCATTGGCACCAGTAATGAGTATAAATATTTGCTTAGAAGATCCAAATTGAACATTGAAACGATACAGTTGTTCAATTTCTTGAACTGGATGAATATATGTGTAACCATGATCTTGTGGTAACTAACCTGACATTGAGGTTTATTTAAATGAAAAACCAAAGAGAGTTGTGACATAGTAAAGGTTAGAATTGTGCCATAGCATTGCACAGTTAATGGACCATTAATAAACTCTAACATTGCTCTCCATATATGTTTTATCGCAACCCATACCATTACGTTGCAGATGGTACATTTGCCCACATACTCCCCTCCTCCCTCTATACTCAAAGAAAATCTCCTCCACCAATAATGTTGACAAACAATTATATTGACACATCGCTGTACAACAAATTGTGCCAATCTGTGTGTGGTGGGTTTCGTTTTTAACATCTATGTATCCCCTTTGCTCTTTTTCATTGCCATATATCATTTGTTGGCATAGCAACATAATTTGTCAATGTGGTGTAGTGCAAGTATGTGCATCCTCTGAAATGCAGAGAGTCAGCCACTGCTTCTTTTAATTCAGTGGACCACCTGCTGAGCTGCTTAGTCATTGTACCAAAAGACTACATTACTTACACAGCTGGTGCAGGCAGATGGCAGACACTTGATTGGCAAGTGGTGATGCTATGAAACATGCACTGTCTTTTGGGTAGTTGGCTACTGCAATCAATTCAATTTCATTCCAGACTGTGGGGCATGGAATTGCACTGAAGGAAGTATTTTTAAATTTGGTAGATTGCAGTGGGTATGTTTTCATGCTCATGCATATCATATTACCCAATGCCAGATTGTCAGCGAGGATCTATGAAGTAGACTTTGTTGTCTACTCAGGAATGATTTGGCCCCAGTGACTTCCAGTCGTTCTGATGGGAAGTTGTAATACAGGAATATGCAAATCCTGGAGATGTCTCAATTTGATATTCCAATTTTGTGCAGATGTGGCAATCTTTGTTGTCTCAAGAAGGGATGGTGATTTTCAATTATTTCATGGATCGAATGATCGCATAATGGGCTCGATTCCAAAATCGATTCCCATCATAGGGAATAATCTATTTTTAGTACGCATCTTGACTGGGCAGCACCACTGTTTGTATCAAAAATGCGTGCACACATAACAATGCACACCATTACCCAAGTTTTCCCATAATAATAAAGTCTTAAAGACATACTATGCAGGTCTTTTTATTTGAAAATATTACAAAAAAATGTACTAAGGTATATCTATGATGCACTGGCAATCTCAGTGTTTACACACTTTAGCGAAATTTGTGCTCTTTTACCTGTATTTGTTATTTTAAAATGTGTTCGGGACGTTTCTGGGCATGGTGCTCTTTTCTGTGTGGAGAGGGGTGGGTGTGGCTACAGAGCCTCTGGCTTGGGATCTGATTCCAATGAAGTGTTTGTTTCTAGCCAGTTGCCGTGACGTATTATACCTTTAATGGTTAACCTATTGTGTCAATAAACACAAACTGTCTCAGTGTCGGTTATTTGCACCCACAAAACCATATGCAATGGTTTGGCTGAATACTCAATTCTGATTGACTGGGAAATGTGCATTATTTTTTCATATATGCCCAGCTATGTTGCACGTCTGCAAAAGTTCTGTTACTATTCTAAATTAATACATAACGGTCAGACTCGGAAATAAGTAAAGTGAAAATTTGAAAGAACGAGCAAGGAAACAGTTACAATTTCATACTTGCAACAGTGTCAGCTTGATGTTCATGAATGACTGTAGACTATAGAGAGAAGCTAGTCTAGTTATAGCTTGACTGCATTTATAGTTCCCAGCTAACAATGTTGTGAAGAATTTTATTAACAGAATTTTTCCCACGGCGCGCAGGCAGGACTGCCACCGTGGGCTATTCGTGGCAAATTGTGGTCACTCACTCACGGACGTTGTGGTCACTCACTCACTCGTGGACGACCTGAGAGGGATGTTTTGTACGACTCATGCACAGGTGGTACTTCGTTTAGTAGGACGCATGAGCAGGTGGTACGGAACGACATTTTTAAGCACAGCTTTATCGCCTAACGTTATTTTAGCTGACCCTAACATATTAGCGTTTCGCCTACTTTAGTTAACCTAGTTATCGTGTACGGATCACCTGCTTTAGTTAACCTAGTTAACGCGTACGGATGCTATCCTGCACGCATGAGTAGGGGCTAAGGACACAGAGGCTACTACCGATACAGATGTATGGACACAAGGAGGACCACAAATAATGTTACAGACGTCAGGATATGCCATAGCTAGCTAGCTATATAGTTAGTACAGGTACGCCGTGGGTCTGGATGGTTTCGTGCTTGTTATATTAGATAACACACTTCAGGTAGGCGTACTAAAAGACATATTTGTTGCTAAGTGGAATAGGGTATGGGATATTTGTTGAAATACTTTAGTAACGTTTCTATTGCAATGGAATCACGTATAGGTAGGTGGTAAATTCATATTTACTACAGGCGTTTCAAACTATATATTTGCTTTATTCTGTTCATACTCGATGAAGAAATATCCCCTATGTTAATGTGTTTCTCCTTTTTTACATATGGTATGATAAATTAATAAATGGAGCCAACATTTAGTTTTACAGACATAACCTTTTTTCAAAAATAAAAATGATTCAGTAAGCATGTATCCGCGGAGTAATCGATATATCCATTACTCGTACCCATCCCTAGTCTGAAGTTGACCCTGAGTAAGGCGATGTCAGGGCAATTATAATATTGTCAATTGGCACACATCAAACTGTCTAGTAACTCTGCCCATTGACATCCCTGCCCTCGGATTTAAAATGTCTGCTTGTCTGCTATCTTGAGGCAGTGAGATAATGCGAAACTTATCGATGCGTGTTTTGCCTGATTTGTACCTACTGTTAGAAATGCGCAGCATTCATCAATCACATACACATTTCTGAATGTGCAAACCACTCAACCATACACTTTGTGAAACAACCTTGTTCATGAATTAGGTTATTTTTCATCTCTCTCTCTCTCTCTCTCTCTCTCTCTATGTGACAGGCCACATAATACTGAAAGCGCGCTCTGCAGTCTTCTTTGTCCTCTCCCAGAAGAATACTCAGTTTTTCATCATCAGGCAAGTTTTGTTACATTTTTTAAGTTTAAAAAAAAGCAGTTTTCAAAGAGCGAGGATATTGCAGTGGGAGAGCAAGAACCATAACTTTCTAAAAATAAATAAATAAAAAACTGCAAGTTTCAGGGATCGCTCACAACTCCTGTGACCCCTGGGCAGTGATGTCCTTTAATACCTGTTTCATTAGCGAGGCTAAGGTCACAGAGTCTCTCTTTCCAACTTTGCACAGTCTGAAATGTGGCTCTGTGGAATGCAGATACAGTAGTTTCTTATTCAGTTGCTGGCACAACACCCACATGGTGAGGCTGGAGCACTCAGCCTGCTTAGCCAGTAAAAACCTGTGCTCACAGCCTCTGTATAAACAAACCCAGCCCTGCAAGACTGCTGAAGTGCACCTTGCATGGGGTCTGCTCTGATGGTGCAATAATAATAATAATAATAATAATAATAATAATAATAATAAGAAGAAGAAGAAGAAGAAGAAGAAGAATAAGAAGTAGAAGTAAAAATAAAACAGTGGCATGCTTAACTTAAGTGTTAATAAGACAAAAAAAAAAATTTTTTTAATGTATTAAAAATGTAATTATTATATGTTCTAGGCAATGGGGGTTCATATCACCATCACAAAACAAATGTATTTATTTCAGTCCCAGTCACTTCAAAAATGCCTATTGTATAGCAAATTGACATCACATCAAGCCTAGCTGTTAAAAGAAATAAAGTGCATTTTACAGTAGGGGACTATGCTCTTGAAAACACCATTGTTTACAACAACACCAATCACTATGGCATAACGATTCAGTTTACTGTGACAGAGGTTGCATGAACACAAGAATCTGCATTTCTAAGCAGAGAATGTGTAGCGATTTCTGAAAATACTGGTGATTATCATAACATTGAATTCAGTTTTGAGTTGAGAGATGCCTGCATTGATTTGTAAACTCTGCACATCACGCTAATAAGCTGGGAAATAGATGGATTGATGTGGATCATGTCAACTTATCCAAAATATCAAAATGCATCGAAATGCACTATGGTGTCTATAGCCATCCAAAACAGCAGCAGCAATGTTAAATGACGAGCTGATTTGAAGATGCAGGTTTTCGGTTTTGGCTATGCATGTAAATAAACACACAGATCAGTTGAAAGATGGAGCTCAATTTTTTTGTCATTTTGACTGAACACAGCAATCTTGCCAATTAAGAAACAAAGTTGGAAGTATGCATAACCACACTGCAAGTGTGTCCATAAGCCAATTAAGGCCTGAAAATAACCGCAAGGTGAGTACTGGTGCAGTCCGCCAAGAAATCAAGGGAGAGTGGACAGTACATAGAACCCAAAGCACTGCATAATTCATTGACAAATTAATGAATACTAATAAACAATCAAGTAAAGTGGGGCATTTGTTAAACTATTACATTTGTGTGGCCTAACTGACCAAGTAACACAACAATGCTTTGTAGGAAGTTCCATTTGAGATTGAAGATGTTTTCTTTTCAGTAATAGCCTCGCTTGCCACTCCCCATAAAGCTAAGACTGCAGAGTTATTGTTTATGTATGAACTCTAATTATCATACCAGACACAGAACACATATAAATCTTCACAATCAGTTTCACTGTTGCATCTCTAACCAGTTTCCTGGTTTGTACTGCTGAGATAGGATGGTATTAGTCTCCTAATCTATGTTAGATTAGTTGTAAAGCATATTTCACTTATTCATTGTGGACTTCCCAGTACTCTATGGCATCTTCTCTTTCCCACTTTCTTCTTACATTGCATTTATTTGGCAGACGCTTTCATCCGAAGCGACGTACAAAAAGTGCATTTCATGGTCATAGACAACTACTAAACACAGATTCAATAAGATACAATACTTATTTTGTACAGCTATTTCTAGCCAAGAAGACAGTTTAGTTCACACAGTGAACACTATTCTGACCTAACCTCTGCAAAGCCAACTAGGCAGAAGAATAAGCTACAGTATTAGGACAAATACAAATTACCAAAAAGTGCTGGGATGGGGCAACATGTAACAAGTGTCATAGAAAGGGGGGGGGGGGGGTGGATTTAGAGTGAAATATACAGCGTGGTGGTAGTTAGTCCAGGTATAGTCTGAAGAGATGAGTCTTCAGGCCATGGCAGAAGATGGGTAGTGAGGGGGAGGTTCGGAGGGGGACGGGGAGTTCGTTCCAGCACTGGGGAGCTAGGGTGAAGAAGCTTGGTGATCCCTTTGGTCGGGTGGGAGGGGTTACAAGGCGCCCTGCTGCCACAGAGCGGAGTGGTCGAGCAGGCACATAGGATCGAATCATGTCCTGCAAGTAGATGGGTGCTGTCCTGTTGGCTGCAGTGTAGGCAAGAGTCAGGGCTTTGAACCGGATCCTGGCAGCGACTGGTAGCCAGTGGAGTGATCGCAGCAGAGGAGTAACGTGGGAGAATTTGGGAAGGTTGTAGATGAGTCGGGCAGAGGCATTCTGAATCATCTGTAGTGGCTGTATGGCACAAGCTGGCAGGCTTGCAAGGACAGAGTTGCAGTAATCAAGGCGAGAGGTCACGGTAGCCTGGACAAGCAGCTGGGTAGAGTGCGTCGTCAGGTATGGTCGAATCCTTCTGATGTTTTACAGAAGGAATCTGCAGGACCGTGATGTTGCCTTGATGTGCTCCTTGAGGTCCAGTTAGTCATCCAGGACCACCCCCAAGCTCTTGGCAGAGTGAGAGGCAGTCACTGTGGTGCCATCAACCGTGATTGAGAGCTCACGTAGAAAGGAGGTCTTGCATGGGAAAAAGAGCAGCTCAGTTTTGTTGAGGTTGAGCTTCAGGTGGTGGCTGGCCATCCAGGTGGAGATGTCAGCCAGGCAGGAAGATATCTTATCATCGACCTGTGTGGCCGAGGGGGGGAAAGAAAAGAAGAGTTGCGTGTCATCTGCATAACAATGATAGGAGAAGCCATGTGAATTAATAACTGAACCAATAGATTTGGTGTATAAGGAGAACAGCAGAGGACCCAGTACAGACCCCTACGGCACTCCCGTAACAAGGGGATGAGAAGCAGAGGCAGACCCCTGCCAGGTGACCTGGTAGGACCTATCTGCAAGATAGGAAGCGAACCAGGACAGGGCAGTCCCAGCAATGCCCATCTCAGCCAAGGTGGAGAGGAGTATTTTATGGTTTACCGCGTCGAAAGCTGCAGACAGGTCAAGAAGGATCAGGACAGAGGAGAGGCGTGACGCTCTTGCAGTGGCAAGTGCCTCTGTCACAGCCAGGAGCGCAGTCTTTGTTGAGTGCCCGGATCGGAAGCCAGACTGGTGAGGGTCTAGCAGGTTGTTCTGATGGAGAAAAGAGGTTAGTTGTTTAAGAACTGCTCGTTCAAGGGTTTTGGACAGAAAGGGTAGAAGCAATACGAGTCGATAATTCATTACATCGGAGGGGTCTGAGGTGGGTTTTTTGAGAAGTGGGGTAACACGAGCCATCTTAAAATCAGAGGGAACATGACCAGAGGCAAGAGAGGAATTAACAATGGAGGACAGATAGGGAAGGATCTGGAAATGGATTGGAGAACAACTGTAGATGGGATGGGGTCAAGCCGACAGGTGGTTGCACGATGAGAGGTGATGAGTTGTAGTACATCGAAGTCCTCCAGCATCTCAGAGGAGATCAATGTGGCTGTGGGTTTGTCCCGGGGGGTTGGGGGGCTCAGTGGATGGGCAAAGGAGTTCCAGATTGTAGCCACTTTTCCTTCAAAGGTGGCCAGAAAGTCATCTGCAGAGAGGGAAGAGGGAGGTGGGGGTGGAGGAGGAATGAGGTGGGAAGAGAAGGTGGAGAACAGTTTTAGTGGGTTAGACACATGCACTGATCTTAGATTGGAAAAATGAGGCTTTAGCTTACGTGAGGGCAGATGTGAAAGTGGCCAGCAGGGTATGATATGCGGTCAGGTCATCAGAGGATTGGGATTTCCTCCACTTCCTCTCTGCAGCCCGCAGTGATGTTCTGCTGGAGCGTAGTGACTCAGTCAGCCATGGGCAGGGGGGTGAGGTGGAGTTAGCAATATCAACTGGCAGGTTAGAGAAAGACGCAGGAGGGGAAGTATAGACAAAGCAGTGGAGATGAGGGAAGATTGTGACAGAGTAGCGAGGTTTCTCCTGAAAGTTACTGTGGGTGAGCTGTTGGATGAATTGTGGGGTAGTAAGTAGGAGAGGGATAAAGAAAGAAAGAAGTGGTCTGAGACATGAAGGGGAGTCACCGTGAGTTGAGGAATGGAGCAGCTTCTGGTGAATACAAGGTCTAGTTGGTTACCAGCCTTGTGTGTGCGTGGGGGGGGGGGGGGGCGGGGGGGGGGAGAGGACAGGGATAGGGCGAAAGACTGGAGGAGTGAGGCAACCCTGGACAGTTAGGAGGTCTCTGGTGGGAGGTTGAAGTCTCCCAGTAGAATAGCAGGAGTGCCATCCTCAGGGGGGGAGCTCAGGAGAGTGTCCAGCTCGTCCAGGAAAGAACCGAGTGGACCTGGAGGACGGTACAGAACAATAATGTGAAAATGCATGTCTAACTTTGCATCCCAGCTTGCCTGAAGGACATCTCATGCTGGATGGTGGGCCGTCCTCTTGAGCTCAACCTGGCGAAGGCTGAGGTGCTGTACATTCCATCTGAGCTCTCCTCACTGCTGGAGCTCTCCTTTAATACCATAGGAAAGCTCACTCATGGCTATTCTATTGCAAGAAGCCAAGGGGTAACCCTAGAAAAACTCTCATTTTCTGTCAATGAAGCAGCAGATAGAGGTGTATATTCTTTTTTGAACAACCTCCAAATATTCCACCCCTTCCTCACTGTCTATTCAACTATTGAAACTAGTAAAAATTACTTTTATAGGTATCTACTTTTCAAATTACATTCTCACTGGTCTCCCTGCTTGAGTCACTTAACCCCTGCAGCTAATACAGAGCTTTAAAAAGTTTAAACACATCAAGTTTAAAACCTTGGTACTAGCCTATAGAAACCATAGCCAAGGAAAAAAAAATATTATTTATTTATTTATTTATTGAAAATGTGATAACAGGTAAATGGCTTGCGTGTCACAATTCTAAGTGGTCATCCACCACAAGATGGCAATATGCTACCTGACGTATTATCATCACTCAAACCATAGAACATATGATTTTCAAAAAAAAAGAAAAACATACCTTAAACATTTCTAATTATCATGACAAAGGCTTATGCAAGTTCAGTGTCAGAGAGTAGCCTGTGATTACTGTCGTTATGCCAATTATAGTGTATCTTTTATTTGAGTGCCTGTTTTCAAAAGTAACCAATTAATAAATAACCAAAACATGCATTCTCCCCCTTGAACTGGAACTAAATAATATAAAAACCAAATAAAGATCTCAATAATAAAAATGAAATAAAAAAACTCACAAAGAATTAAACTGAAACAAAGCAAAATGTATTGTACATGTAATGTGTTCATAGTATAGAAATGGAAACTAATTGAAAAACAAAACTTTAATAAGCTTATTGGTATGTATTTAGAATTAGCCATGTTTTGTGGTTAGCATAGTTAACTTGTACTAGGGATATTGTAATGTTTCATCTTTACTCACTGGTCTGGGAATGTTGTTAGCACAGTCTGGCACTACAGCTCATATTAAACAGGCGAATACACATTTTTCTCCTACATTGTAAATCACTCTGGATAAGAGTGTCTGCAAAATTAATGCAATCTAATTCACATGACTTTCACATTTTCTCATAACCTCTTGATAAATGCCTCTCTTATCCTTGACTTATTTCAGAAGCTCCTTGGGGATCAATGTATGTTGTATCATTATGTGAGTTTCTTGGTACTTAAATTAAATATATGTATATGTGAAGACACTTTGTAAAAACTTTTTTATATTTTTTATTAACTTGACAATCAAGTACAAACAATTTTTTGGATAGTTTTCATCAGCTGTTTAAAAAAAATCAATTTAAATAATCTTCTTCCAAGAGGGAATTTTTGTTATTTTGCACAACGTTTGAATGACCACATTCTTTTCAGATGAAGATGAAGAAAACACAGGTCCAAGGTACATTAAATAATTGAGGTAGCAATGCTTTGGAATAAAGCTTGTTTCATTTGTGTGAGCTAAGGTAGCCAATATTGTTTATTGTAACTTGGCCTCATTTTGATATCTATACTTTCAATGGCAGGCTTAGATTTTGCAAGCTTTAATTAATAACGTATAGACAGTGCTTTGTATGTGAGTAACTTGGCATTTTTGTACGTTGAAAACGTACGTTGAGATATATATATATATATATACAGTGTGTGTGTGTATATATATTTTTTATTTTTTTTAACCTGTCTGTATTGTTGACCCCTTCTGTGACAAACCTCTATATCTTCAATTAAAATATAAATACCGTGCTTAAGTGGAACCATTAAGACATCTAATAGCTGTGAGTGTAAATGACCATCTAAATCTGTCTGAAAGAACATTGAGGACCAATAAAACGGCCATTAAAGGTGCTGCACTGCTGCATTAGTATGCAGTGAAGGGGATGCTGCTTATTCTGTTTAATGGCACTCGCCTTTTTTTTTTCAAACGACATTCCACAAAAAACCTCAGGAGAGTCACTTGTCATGTAGATGGTACAGATAGTTGTGTTTCTATCCTACTGGCATTCTTTCCTAAGCACAACGAGGCATAAAACACAACTCCAGCCACTATGATCTGGTTAAACCTGGAGGCTAATAGATTTTCAGATGGGTGTTAAAGGGTTTAATTTTCCAAATAAAACCCAGCCACCTCTGTCCATTCTTTGTTGTACATTATCCCAGAGTTAATAGTCCATCTAGTCATGATATCTAAAGACACACCACCATCTGTACAAAGCCACTGTTTGCACCGGTGCAAAGCCACACTGACTTTTGCCATGTCTCTTGGAACCAAAGGATCATTCTTTCACATGAAATGTGAAGTTAGCGGGCTATAACCTTTTTGTTAGCACCTACAGATGTCAGACCATGATTATCCACTTGTTAAGCCTTGATGTATAGACCTTCCGATAATACTGTTTCCGGGTCCAAGCCTCTGCTGCGTTGGCTGAGGCTCTTGTCTTTTCAACGTGCCGCCATGCTGTGTCCCTTGTTTGAATAGATCTGAGTTCAAAAAAACTATTCAATTGTCATTCTACCACCTTCCTTGCGAAAGAGAAGAGGAAATGGCTGCAGCTGATAATTAAGTTACAATTCTTAAACGAATGAAGAAAAACAAAGTCTGGCGCCAGTGGGTGCTAACGTTAGGTAGCTGTTTACATCCTGTTCTTACCTGTCCTTATCAGTTCTCATGATGCATACATTAGTGCACAACCTGTCTACATTACAGTTTATCATTACTGTACACCTGCTACCATATATATATATATATATATATATATATATATATATATATATATATATATATATAACCACTGTATTAGGCCTATATGTAAGGAATAAACCACGACGGGCTGTCCCGTTATTGGAACATAGCGGTAGTTCTACTATTCGCACCGTTGTTAAGCAAAAACCTCTGCTCGTTAATTCTATGAAACCAACGATTCTATCAAGAAAAAAATAGTTCTTGTTTTATACCATACAACTAGCACCAATTTTGGTCATTTTTGCCTTGACATTATTTAAGAAAACTACATGAAACCATAACTCAATCAAATTAATCTCCCATTGCTCTGTCTTGCTTTTTTAAAATGTTGCGGTCTAGCAGTGTAGACATTGCGTTTTCCCAAGACACTCTGAAACCAAGTTTGAATGCCAGTTAGCTTTATTATAGGTTCGCCGTCACTTATCACCTAGCCAATATTAAAATTCTGGGTTTTAGGTCAGAATGATCTCACAGCATGCTTGTTATGCCGGCTAGCTAGCTAACTATTGAATTGTATTCAAAACAGCGGTTACTACAAACAGAATCGTTCACAAAGATATGGATGAAAATGCGTCCTGTAGTCATGAGTTAAATACGGAATGCTTATTCTACTGTCCAAATAAGGGATGATTCCGTATTTTATGGGATGGTTGGCATCCCTAAATAAAGTAACTGACCGTGATTCAACGTTGCCATCTATTGCGAAACTTGGACATTGAAAAGGGGAGGGGACGTAACAACAATTTAAAATCGAAAGAATAATGTTGCTGTTTGAATTGCTTTAGAATGCTGGATTTTGTAGCGTATTGATTTTATTGGAGTTGAAAAAATGTAGACTCTTTTTAACCCTCAATGGTGCCTCACTAAAGAAGGAAGTGATCATGAAAAGGTTCACAGGTTCAGGATCTGAAGGAGCATTTGGACCCGGAAATGGCAAAACGTCACGCGTCACGCGAGTATCTCAGAAATTTTGTTCCAGATTTCCTCATAGTTCCCTTTGATAGTACACCCTACAATAAGGGAATCATCAGTGGAATGCAAGTCAAATGATCTTGTGTCATCGAGTTTTCCTCTACTCTACTTTTTATAATATGTACAGAATGAGTAATAGCACTTAAGAGCCCTTTTTAAATTCCAAGACATAATTATCAAACTAAAACAGCCATCATTGTAATAAGTAATTCAAGACCCAATTACATTTAAGGCAGTGAAGCTAAAAGTCTGGGTTTGCTAAAAGTGCTTAAAAAAGAATTTTTCTGAACTGCTTCTATTTTCATGATGCACAGAATATATGATTCATGCGCGTATGATGCCAGGAAAAAGTATTTGGCCCCTTTCTGATTAACTCTATTATTGCATATTTGTCACACTGAATTGTTTTAGATCTTTAGACATCATTTTATATTAGACAGAAGGCAGCAACAATAGAAAACTGCAAGGGGTCCAAATATTGAATAATTACTAAATACCTTTAGACAGCCCATTCAAAATTCTGTGTGACAGTTATTGAAACTAAAGTGTCATTGTACAGACACATTATGCCAAGTTTTCAACATTGCCTTTTCAATCCCTCACACAAAGAATCTGAAGGTGGCAACACAATCATATAATATATTGACAATGTCTTGGATTTAATTGACATGTAACCTTAACTGACATGCAACCTTAACAAAATTTATTTTTGGCATTGGTGTTAGTAACAGTAATATTGACTGAATGCAGGCCAATTAATTACACAACACAAAAGACAACAACAACAACAACAACAAAAATAATAATAATAATAATAATAATAATAATAATAATAATAATAATAATAATAATAATCGCTTTTAACTGATATTACACCAACAAATATGAACAGGAAAATTTAACAACTGTTGGAAAAACAGAAATTCATATGATAACATTGTGTTATAAAGTAATGGGAACTGGCTAATCAAAACGTATTTGGAAATGGAAATAACTTGCATACCTAGAGAAAAGAAGAGAAACATCTTCAAAAAAGAAACAGTCAGAATTCTTATACATTTAATCTAAATTAAATATTATATATAAATATATAAAATGTAATCCCTTAGTCAAGGGTTCAAACTACAGTATTATAGGTCGTATTACTTCTGTGTTTCACAGTTGTTCTCCTAGTTATATATTCACTAGTGAGGCCTAAAAATGAGCTAACGATGCACTTAGCTGCGCAACGAGTGGTCTGGGACACTCATTAAGTGATGACAGTTTTTAAGTGCAGTGTTACTTAAGAGGGTTTTAGAAAACAGCCAAAATATTAAAGATGCATCTTATGATGATTTTAGTGCTATGACAGTTTTGGGAAATGGAGCCCTGCTCTACATTACAGCCATGAGACCAGGCTGCATGCATATCAAACTAGCTTTATAGTACTAATAAAATTATTGTTATCACCATTACCTCAGCGTAGAAGAGTAATACATTTTTAAAAGAGCAACATACACTCAACAAGCTGTCCTTAAACTCAATGTTTGTCCTCAACTTTGAAAAAACCAATTAAAAGTAATAATAATATATAAAATAATAATAATTTTTGACCTTTCAGAAACAGTAGTGATTTTATCAATCTCTGGATCACTTTCTGCATCAACTCTGTTTAATCTTTGTGCTTATTTTTTTGGAAATTACCTTTTTGAAATGCAATATATGAAAAGCACTGTATAAATAAATAAATGAATGGCACTAACTTGCCAAACTGAGTGTGTGAATAAAACTTATATTGCTTGTATTTACTTCTAGTCAAATGTAATGACAAATGTTTTATGAATACAGGCAAGTTTTCAGTTAAAATTAGGCCAAGGAGCCTAACTTTAAGCCATATTGGTTTAATCAGTGAAAGGATGTTATTTGCTGATGGGAACTGCATATGAATGGTCCCTCAGTGTAGGTACAAACATCATATATATCTATTCAGTATGTCACACACCATGCTTCTTGCATATATAGATAATATTTGTTGTGGGGTGTTGATGCACAGGTTGAATCATATTACAGTATAGTCAGAGACACCACCTGGGGGCAAGAGTACTGAGTACATGTTTTATCATTAGCATATAAGCTGAGTTGAAGGGGGGGGTTAGTTGTTGAAGGTAGGTAGACTATGTTTATGTTGCTAAAGCCAACTCAGAAATCAATGTGGAAAAATCAAGGACATTTTTTCTGAGAGGGGACATTCCACCCTTTTTTCCTTTATTCAGATATAAAGCAGAAAGTGTAGCAATCAGAGAAGGGACCACAGTTCAGGAGGTGCCACCTCTATGGTCTATGGTCTGTGCTGCACACAACCACACAGTCTCACCCAATCGAGGAGTCTTTTAAGGTAAGTGCAATGCTATGATGTAAAAAACAGATAAAACAATCTGGGTAAGACAATAAAACCACCTGAACTGTGCAGTTTTGAGTGACAATTAGAGTGATTTTAGGAAAGGGGAGGGAAATCAAGGTCAAAGACATGGAAAGATGGCTAGCCTTGCTTTGCCTCGCCTTGTAATGAAAATCTCAAGGTCCTTTGGTACAATTTCATATTCTGTAACTTTACTGACTAAAAGTACTGAATAACTGACTTTTCTTGAATTGAACTTAAGCAATGTAATGAAATATTAATTAGTAGCTGAAGGTGTCTCCTCAAAGTAACTGCTTTACAGTTTGATATTAATTTGAGAAATTGATAAGGGAACTAAACTTTTGCGGAAGATTGACCTTAGTTTCAGCCTCATTGTTTAATGGCCATTGTCTAACAATGACAAAAGAAGTCATTTATAAAATGAATATGAATTTCAATCAGCAGAAATTAAGAAGCCACAGAAAGACCCTGTACCATTAATCACTTTATTTGTATCAGGCTATAGGTAGCAGTAGTTAACGTTTTCAGCAAACAATTAAGTAATTCATGACTGCATTCACAACTATGATATTTTGATATTTAACATAGTTTGTATGTATTCTTCTTCATACTACACACAGACAATTCTGAATTATACATTTTATTGCTAGCTAATTTTTGTTTTCAGCTAAAGGCTAAAAACAAAATGTGACTTTGAGGAATAATAAAACCTGATAGGTCTATATCACTCTTCCATAGAGTGTGTCTATGGAAGAGCCTAACTGAATGTTTTCAGAAGTAGTGAGATAACACATCTTTAATTTGCATATGGCCCCTGGTCAGGGAACCAGGCTTGAAACAAGGAGTCTGGAGGTGCTATTTCCAGGTTGAGAATTACTGTTGAACCCTTGAGCAAGGTGCTTAAACTAAATTGCTTCTGTAAATTTCCAGCTGTATAAAAATCACATATGAGCAGTGTAAACTGCCCTGGATAGAAGTTTATACCGAGCAAATAAATAGTGTCCTATAATTATTAATGCTTGTGCCACATGAATAGAAAGGTACATTAAATCATCTGGGAAATCTTATTTTCTTACTTATTATGGTACTCCTGCCTCATCTTCCAGAATTTCCACTTTATCTGTTTTATTTCTAACAACATTATTGCAATTAGATAAAATAAATTAGGTTAGGCATGTTAAAGACCTAGCAGATTCAGCTACCGTTTTATGCCCATTCGACTGTCTGAGAGAGTAAACAGACATTGTTGTATCATTTAGATTACCCAAGGTTGATAATGGACCACAAATTCTGCAGTACAGAGTACAGTCCAAAAAAAAAAAAAAAAAACATGCAGCAACATTATTTAATTTGCAAGCTGAATAAATAATGCTGAACTTTAATTGTAATGCAGCATCATCCTACTGAGCTAGCATCCTACAATGTCTCATTTTGGCTAGTTTTCACTCATAACCCGGGTCATGTATCTTTTCTGTATTGGCCTCAAACATGGTCTCCGCATGATGAAATATTTAAGAGTAAAGAAAATATCTTCACTAATAACAATAACATAATAACACCTACCGCATACCTGTTTTTAAAGAGGGATGTGGTGCAGTTCTTTATGTTGCAGAATGCCAGTTTAAGTAAAAGCTTTATATAAGGGCCATTAATCTTTTAAACAACACGCAGTAACAATGAATGACCTCAGTATTGTCCTATGTTGCCTGGTTATTGCTCATGTGCTGCATTTATATGAATTGTTCTGTATGAGCTGTGAGACAAAATTCCCTCTATTAGGAGGCCAAAAAAACAAAATCTGGAAATCAGTTCTTTATCCAGCACACACCAAAATTCAAAGCCAGCAGCCTGCTTTAATCCTCACCTGTAGTGCCAAAGGACATCCTCTTAAACCTTGAAATCGCATTCCTCTTCAATCTCTCCCATGGATTTAGGACATGTGTTCCTGGGGGCTGTGCATGCAGTCTTAATGCTTCAGAGGTAGGCCTCCATCAGGGGTAGAGAGAAGGACAAGCCATCGCCTTGGGGTGCAGATCTGGGCCTGTGGGGGATCAGCAGGGGAATCGGGCATAGTGTGCATGAGATCTCCCCCATGTGGTTCTACAGGTTGCCCAGTGGGCAGGATCCGTGCTACATTATTAATGTGGTGTGCACATTGATCCCTCATGCATACCCACTGACGGGATTCCTGCACAATTGTTTCTGCTGCGTGATAAAACACAACAGACATACCAGCCTTATATTACAGTCTCCATGCCATAGGGCAGCAAGACCTGTTTCATTTAGGGGGTGAAGAGGTCACTGTGGTGCGGATGTGAAAAGGGGAGACCTGCTGAAGTTTTCAAACCACAGTTTCTACCTTTCATACTTAAATACAAGAAAAGCAATAAGCTTGACAATCTAAAGACCAAATGACCCCAGCCAAGGGAATTATTCACACTCTTATTCACACTATGGTTATATCGCTTGTAGTGTACCACCTGGGTATAATTACTTTGCTGCTCAGGGACCCCCCTCAGGCTCTTTTCCTTCAAGGTTATGACAAGGCTAAATGAACATGGGCAAGTCATGAAGAGGAGAATAGTGCCAATGGTTATGGTAGTTCAGCAAATTCCCTGAGTCAGACACATGAAATGTGAACCTACAGTCTGCACTGGTGGCATATCAGTCTCCTCCAGCCTTCACTACTCATATGTTCCATAGTGCAGATGCAGGGCCAGGGACCTTGGCCTTATCCTCCTCTCCCTTCTTTCCCTTCTCATGTTCAGTTTGGTCTCATGCCCTTCACATGACCACATATGGTCAGACATCAACCTTCTGACAGGAAAGGAATGAGATGTGGTGCTTTCTCCAGTTTTAAAGGTTTTATTTAAAGCATAATGGTCAGCAATGTCAGCAATCTGTTCTCAGTTCCTTCATTTGATGTGAAGGCAAGAGACCAGATTTCCCACTTTCAGGCAACAGTGGGATGTGTACTTGCTGGCCATGCCGGAAGGGGTAAAGATTTGCGTTCAAGCAGGTGCCCCCAGCTCTTTGAGTGGAGCAGGAGGGGTGTGGCTCCTCCCTATCACCTGCAAAGCACAGTAAAACAAAACAAGTGCTATCTAAAAAACAATAACAATATGAAAAATTGGCATGAACAAATATGCATTCAATTTAACAATAGTTCCACTAAAGAAACTAGTTCATTAATACATAGTTGAACAGCAATGCTTTTCATGTATGAAATGGAGGCTGCGGGCATTCCGGAAAATAAAATAGTTCCAAACGCAAGCAGCACAGCACAAGCCACACAGGTTTTATACAAGGTTCCAGATATTCCAAATATTTCAAAAATGTCACCTTAGCACTGTCATTTTGTCATATTTTTCTACAGTAAGCTGCAGAAGCACATGAATGTTTAACAAATAATGTTTAACAGATTAAACATTTTAAACCTGAATTTTAGAGAAGTTTTGTGTCCCTGAGTTTTGTCAAATAAAGAGTTCTAACCTCTAAATCAGTTCAATCACATTCTCTTAATCCTGACAAACCTTGTGCATACATTATCCCTCTACAAACCATATATGGAGTTACTGCACCTGAGGTATTGTTACATATGCAGGTGAGGACATTTTATTTTATTAAAAAGAGCACAATATTTAGCAGTGTGGGACAATTAATAATGAATGTATATTGGTACAAATATTATATCAATTTAGTGGAACAAGCTGTGCTCATAATTTTATGACTTGTAATAAATCCATACATAATAAAATCATATCCGACAATCCCAAAACAAGTCGGCATTGCAGCATGTCCTGTTCCTTCATGGATTAATTCCTAAACTTTGCCACCACTTTCAGTTCAGGAGTTGTTGCTGTCAGTCTCAGAGCACGGCCTGCTCAAGCAGATCAATGCTGTCATTGGCTAATGGCTACTACAGAGCCCAATGGTGAATTTTTTAAAAAGAGGAATGGTTGCAGCTTCAGTGAGTGGCAAGTGCACAGCTTACTATGAGCCCAAGGAACGAATCGTTACATGGAGGTGAGTCAGTTCCTTTTGTTCACCAAAAATATTTGTTCAAAAAGAACATGCAGACAAAACAGGCCAGCCTACTTAGTCAGTAGTGACAGAAATAGAACTAGTAAGGATAGTAGTATGGAAAATTATGGAAATTGTAACCATGCTAAACGTATCTAATAGTTACAGTACATGCAATTTAAATAGATAGAGACAGTGGATTTACCATACCAGGCGGAGCAACAAAAACCAAATCAAGATAGAGAAAGATGGAGACCAGTGAGAAAATAGAGTTGAGGCTACAAAAATTCCCTGTTGCTGCGGAATGTGTATGACATAGAGAAGATATTGGTTACAAATGTGCCCTTGGTATGTTGTCAGGTGGTGCATCCAGTTAAAGTACTCCTTCTTAGTGCATGGCCTAGAATCAAATCCAATCATTGCCATGTCAGACTGTGGCCATATAATTAATAACACCTTTGCCATGTCGGGGAAGTTAACTCAGCATGTTAATCCCTGCCTCACAAAGCAAGTGAGTCCTCTTGTTGATCTAGCACCTGCAATCTGCCTGTGCCAGATTCTCAAGTAGTGTAGTCCTCTGGCAGAATAACAGTGCTTCTCAGCAGCAAAATGAAAAAGCAGTTCCAAAAAATGATTCAAGACATGCTGAATAGCTCAGCTGGCTGAAGTTCTATGCTGCTTGCTGTCCATCACTAAATATTGAAATCCATAGAGATGTTATGTCAAGAGAGCTGTGTGGCTTGAAAAAGCTTTCCCTTTAAACTGAAAGATGTCTGTACTTTCTCTGAGAAGAAATTGAGTTTCATAGGATAATTGAAAAATTGCATTGCTCATACTAATAAAGAAGGAAGAAGCATCGGGATATGTACTACCTGATTAAAACAATAAGCACTATGCATGTCATTTGGAAGGTGATGTAATTAAAAGTAATTCCAATAAAAAAAGTTTTTAAAGAAAATTATTTTCTGAGTTCCATACTTCCAAAAGAAAATCTTAGGTTTACTTTGATACTGTGGATTCTAGTCCTAAGTTCTTGTAGATATAAAGCCTCAAAGGGAAAATAAACAAAAGACAACAAATTGTGTCAGCAGAAAGGCCAGAAACTCCACAGTGACATATTGTACATGGAAACATTGGCCTGTACCACCCAATTGTATACTTCAGTGACATTTTAATGGAAAGTCTGATATGGACATTAATGATATAGTTGCAGTATTCACAACGGGAGGTGCATGGTATAACATATTCTGGTCCATAGTTTAGCAATACCTTAGACTATTTATGTGACCTTAGTTACTTAAATTTCTTTTGAACGTGTATCCAGCAGGCGTAATAAAAATAGAAATTGAATAATAAAACACTTTTTATTTGTGTCAGGCAGCATATCCAACTAAAGCACTAGCCCTTGATGCAGGGATTTGTCCCACAGTCTTGAATCACACCTTGACTATGCTTTTCTTGCTTGTGGCCAACAGCCCCGTGGGGCTGCACACAATTGACTATAGCATCAGCCAAGGAGGGATGGTTTCAGCTGGCAGGATTCCCTGACCAAGAAGTCCTCCGACAGAATGGCTGTGCAGCTTGAAGTCTGCAGGGTGGAAAGAGATTTCCAAATGTACACTGCCTGACGATGACATGATTCAATGGACTATGTGATGATACTGTGAAAATAAATGGCCTTAACTCATGGTGTGATCATTATCATAACTGTTATTTAGTTCTAGTATTGGCACAAACAAACCTCCAGATAACATTGAAGAACTTGCAAAGGACAGATGACATGTGTAAGAGTAAGTGTCCACGATAATTTGCTGATTTTAAGGCTTAAAAAGTACCTTTCATTCTCATATATGCAAAACTGATATACAATATATAATATGACATGCCTATTCACCTTAAAATGGATATATAATTAAATGTATTTACATTGCAGCCAACTGTCTCTATATTATAGACAATGTAAAGGTGATGCACCATGCACACTATAATGACAGGAAATTTTGTTTTAATTTGTTTGTTTCTCCAATGACCTCAAGCTTAATAAATTATTAGTTTGCACTTTCCCTTCAAAAGCAGTGACGTCATATAAAATAATGGGATACACTACTGTAATAGGATTGCATATATTCAGTCAGTTGTTCCTATGTAGTTTACAACATTTAGAAAGATCAACCACCTCAAGGCATCAATTCAAAAGAATTAAAAGAAAACACTCTGAGGCCATTCAGAGGCCTTCTGATGCTCAGGTAACACTGAAGTTAATCTCTGCTGCACTTCCAAGAAAAAAAAGGGAGGAGGAGCCAGCAGGTATTAGTTAGCCAGGCAAATATTCAAAAGTACTATCGCTAGCTTTCCAAAATGGTCCACATCTGGAGTGAAAAAATATATGACTTAATTCCATGTGATCACTCTATTGCCAAGACTAACAAAATAAATTGTAATTCAATTCCACTGTGAGCTGTAGTGAGAAGTTTAGTAAAATGTTTAACAAAGATAAATTGTATCAACTTATTTCAATTCAAACTGTCAGGACAGCTTAATTCAATGAAATAAAGTGGACACAATCAAGATGTGTGTGCTGTGTGTGTGGTGAGAGAGAGAGAGAGAGAGAGAGAGAGAGAGAGAGAGAGGTAACTGTGAGTGCTGTTCTTGAGCACAGAGCAGATTTAGAAGCTAGTGCCCTTCAGTAACCTTGTTGTAGTACCATTGGGTTGCAAGCATAGTAGGTCTTGTGTGAGCCTGAAAGTGGGTGGACTAATCCCTGCTGTACCACAGGTATTGCTTCTAGACATTCTGGTTGAGACCTCTTGGACTGTTGCCATTGCAAACATACCCAACAAAATTGTATTTGCAGCCCAGGAGAGGGAGCAGGCAACTACCTGTGACCATATCCTCATCTTTTCTAATGGGGTGGTTGTGCATTTCACACTTTTCTTTGCATAAAACGGTATAAACACCCAACATATAGCCCAAGCATTGCATTAGGAAATGAATTTGAAAAAAAAAAAAAAAAAAACATTTTCATGCTTAAGAGAATGTTAATCTTTGTTTATTTCAAATTAATTTCATTTCCAAATTTTTCTGTTCTCTGTATGGATCAAATGATGTATCTATTGAGAGGTGCATCCAATTACAAAACTTAATAAAAACTGGTGAGATCAACAGAGATTGCAGATTCTAAACTGAATCAACATTACATTGCAAATGTAATTTAACATGGGAAAAACTCTTTAAGAAATCAGTGCTTTTAAAATCAATAACCATCTGGCACGATGTACATCCCTGAGTTTCATATTGTTAATGGATAAGTTATAGATGACAGGCCTAATAAGAAATTGTTATGGTACGAATTTCAATTGTCAAAAATAATTATTTAATTTCGGGGAAATTACAATATATCAATGTGGAAAGTATGTGTAATCCTTAACTTATTGCCCTCATAATCATCTGACATCAATCACATTTAGGTCATTAATAAAGGAGGTCATTGCCTGCTGCATTACTGGTTCAGGAGGAAGAACCAGAGAAATCCAAAGCAGGGTTGAAGACATTATTATAATTATCCTACCATTATTAAAATTATCCTATTATTATACTATTATGACATGATAAGCTGTAAAATTTAGTGGAGTGTTAATACTTTTTTCCAAAAAAAAAAAAAAAGAATTTTTTTTTAAGTAGAGATAAAGCAGAGAAAGTAGAGATAAGTATCTGCAGTCATTATTAAAGTCCAAAGTATTAATCTGTGATTTCCTATGAAAACAGGATTTGATTTTGCTATGGGAACATGTAGGGCTTGCTGTTGTGGTGAACCTTTGGCATGGCAGTTAAGTGAGGGCTGAAGTCAGGTGGCCATCTGCTGCTAACTGGAGCAAAAACACATTCTCCTCTGTGCCATCCAATTGCTAAAGTCTGGAAAATATCTCAAGGTGGGATTTTCGTGCTTCAGTTGGGAATCTAGTGTCCATGAACCTTACATATTTCTTGTCTGTCCTCATAATGGAGTAGGCAGAGCATTTGTGTGCATATCACTGGTTCTTCTTAGATAGTGAATCTGTACAAATGGTTGACCCTTTGGATATTGAATTTGTCAGCCTACAAAGAGGGCACGTTTACTGAATGTAAAACATTAGGGACTGATGCAAATTCATATAGCCCAATAAAACAAAGATTTGGCTGGTGCAGCTTAAACTCCATATCAGACTCAGATAGTTTGGTTTAGAAGCCCGCTGTTTTATTTATTTATTTATTTATTTATTTATTTATTTATTTATTTATTTATTTATTTGTTTGTTTGTTTATTTGCTTGTTTGTTTGTTTATTTCTTTATTTTTGAAAATTTCTGAAGGCACAGACAAGTTTGTAGCCATACACAAAATAAAAATACATTTGTAGTTACATAACTGCAACTATTGCGGGTCAGCTAGGGCTATAAATAATCAATGGTAAACCATCAATTTTAATCTACAATGCAAACATAACAGTTTATACTTAAGTGTTTCCGGAAAATGTCAGTAAGGGTCTGAAAATACATCAGGGAAATGATTTAGTACCAAGAACACACCAAGTAAAAAAGCTTATTTATTATCAAAGACCATATGACTTGCTTGCTCGGTAAACATTATTCAATTAGTGATGGGGTTGTGAGGATTCATGAACCAAAAGTAGACAGAGCTACAATATGTTCAACAAAAACACATTTTTTCACATAAAAAATGCCAAGTCAGTCACACAAAGCATTGTCTGTAAGTCATTAATTAAAACAAGCAAAATCTAGGCCTGCCATTGAAAATATTAAGGTTGTGTTACAACAAACAATATTGGCTATCTTAGGTCACACAAATTAAACAAGCTCTTTTTCAAAGCAATGCCACTATGTTTCCTAAATTATTTCAAGTAATGTGGCCCTTGACAAATCCTGACAAATTAGTTTTTCTTATTTCTTGCAATGCAAAGGTGTGAATTTGTTTTAATAAGACCCAATCAAGGATTGTAACCTTCCTGTTTTTTAACAAATCTTAGGATTGCAGAGTAATGTGCAACAGTACACTGAAAATAGTTAGCATGCATGTGGAGATCTAAGCAAAAGATATTGTTTTCAAGTAAAGTAAGTAGTATAGAAGTATTCCTTGATCATACATGTGCATAATACAGCAGACCCTTTGATTTTGCTCAAAACGATGTTGACTATGGTATTCAAAGATCTGTCAGATATTTTTGAGGTGTTTCTCCCTTTCAAAACCTCTTTGTATGATTCAAGTATTGTGGATATATAAGAAAGCCCACTGTTCAAGATTATTGTTTTAAATGGTGATTGATTATTTTTACTTTGTAATAAGACCTTTTTCTCACGTTGATTATATTTTCATATTATTTGTTCTATATTTGCTGGTATTTTACAGTCCAGTACACACTAAATGAATGTATTCCTGCAATCGTTGAATTTTCCATCTATTTCAACTGATCAAGCAAAGCAATTAGATTCCCCAGTCTCCCTGGAGAAGCTGGAGGAAGCTGCAGCTGCCATACATAAAAGTAAATCACCAGGACTAGATTGGATTTTTCCAGAGCTTTTATTAGCAATATGGGATTTCATATATCTGGTATTGCTGAATTATATCACAGTATTCTCTTAACTGGCACTTATTACAAAAATTAGAATCCCGCACTTACTGCAATGCACCTTAACTTCCTTATCATTTTAAAATAACACAATGAAGAATTTACGATAAAATCGCTTGGGAAATGTTATTTTGGACTTGACATATTCCAACCAAATTGCCTTTAAGAGCATTCAAGATGGGCTGATGGCAGAGCTTTGAGTGAGAAGAAATAGATAAAGAAATATTGTGGTAGCAGGGTAGTATAATGGGTAAGGGACTGGTCTCGTAACCTATAGGTCACAGGTTTGATACCCAGGTAGGACACTGTCGTTGTACCCTTGAGCAAGGTACTTAACCTGCATTTCTTCAGTATGTATCCAGCTGTATAAATGGATGTTGTGCAAGTCGCTCTGGATAAGTGCATCTGCTAAATGCCTGTAATGTAATGTATACATATTTCACAACATATAGATTTCACACTCCCCTGAAAAGATATATTTTTATTCTACACAAGCCAGTTCCATCCTAGTATTATGCAATAAATATCATTTTTTTCCTGGTTTTGAGAGTTTTCATTGTAAAGTTTAATGCCTGTTTATACTTTACCTCTTCGCTATTTTTGGTTATCACTCTCCCAGTTCTAATACATCCTTCAGATTTTGCATCGTTAGGCATTACATGCACAAAACGGTGCCTGATGACTCACTCCTATTACTGCCTTCAATATTTAAGCACCATGCCTGCATTGGTATTATTCATAGGTTATCCATAAGTATCTTGCATTTAATGAAATGTTTTTGGTCAATAGCTCCAATTTTATCAATTTATTTTTTGGGAGTATACGGGCAATTATGAAACTTATTCGTTTAAGGTTTTTATTCAAGGGAGATTGTAGAATTTTTACCAGTTCTGCTTTACAGTGTGTTTGGTATTTTATCTCTAAACTCTTCAATATCAGCATTATTGTAAAAGAGCACTTCAATTTGCAGACCTGAATATCTCTTCAGTTAAATTCTTTCTCTCTGTTTCAAGGGCAGCATTTTGAAAGGCTTGTTTTAAATACTCACTAAAAAAAATGCTATGCTCAATCAAGGCATCTTTTGGAGCATCTGCACCATATACCATGCTGCTAAAAGCAAAAACGATTACAACTGCCTATGTAGCATGAAAGCAGATATTTGCCTTTTACAAGAAACTGGACAGTATTCAAACCAACACTTTATTAAACAGTGCATGGAGGACATTGGCCCCATAGATGATTGCTGATTACATACTCCCACAAATAGACAATACACTTATTAGTGTGGTTGCCATTGGAAATTTTTCCCCATAAAGAATGAATGGGGGAATGTTCACCCTGGTGATGTCACAATGCTCTATCTTCTCAGCCTTGTGAAGTTACAATGCTCTGGCCTCTAGCAGGTGTACTCTGGTCTCTCTCAGGACTTGAATATTCCGCCATTCATCTCTCTGGGGAAAAATTGCAAACAAATAGTGGGATGACAAATTGGACTTGGAAGAGTTCCATTGCTCGGTCCATTGTTCATTGGTGCAGAACCCTAACCCAAACAGTAAGCCTAACCCTAAGCCTAACCCTAGCTGTAAACCCAACCCCAATGCTAGCTGATACCCTAACCCTATCCCTAGCTGTAACCCTAACCGTAACACTAGCTGACACACTGACCATAACCCTAAGCCTAGCTGTGACCCTAACCCAAACCCTACCTGTAACCCTAACCCTAACCCTAAAACTAGCTGTAACCCGACCCCTAACCCTAGTTGTAACAATGACCATAACCCTAACCCTAACTGTAACCCTAACCCTAACCCTAGCTGTAACCCTAACCCTAACCCTAACCCTAACCCTAGCTGTAACCGTAACCGTAACCCTAACCCTAGCTGTAACACAAACCCTAACCCTAACCCCAGCTGTAAGGCTAACCCTAACTGTAACTCTAACTCTAGCTGTAACACTAATCCTAACCAAAGCTGTAAACTTAACCGTAACCCTAACCCTAGCTGTAACCGTAACCCTAACCCTACATGTAACCCTAACCCGAACAGTAGCAGTAACACTAACCCTAGCTGAAACCCTATCCCAAACCCTAACCCTAGCTGTAAAGCTAACCATAAACCTAGCTGTAACCATAATCCAAACCCTAACCCTAGATGTAACCCTAACCCTAACCATAGCTGTAACCCTAAACCTAACCCTAACCCTAGCTAAAAGTCTAACCCTAACACTAGCTGTAACCCAAACCCTAACCCTAGCTCTAACCCTAACGCTAACCATAACCCTAGCTGTAACCCTAACCATAACCCTAACAGTAACCCGAACCCTAACCCTAACCCTAACCTAAACCCTAGCTGTAACATTAACCCTGACCCTAACTGTAACCATAACCCTAACCCTAACTTTAGATGTGACCCAAACCCTAGCTGTAACACTAACCCTAACATTAGATGTAACCCTAACCTTAACCCTAGCTGTAACCCTAACCCTAACCCTACATTACATTACATTACAGGCATTTAGCAGACGCTGTTATCCAGAGCGACTTACACAACTTTTACATAGCATTTCACATTGTATCCATTTATACAGCTGGATATATACTGAAGCAATTCAAGGGTACAACGGCAGTGTCCTTACCCGGGAATCGAACCTTCGACCTTTCGGTTACAAGCCCAGTTCCTTACCCACTGTGCTACACTCTGTCCGTAGTGTTAGGGTTAAAACCTTAGTTTTAACCCTAACCCTAACCCTAGCTATAAACCTAACCCTAACCCTAGCTGTAACCCTAATCCTAACCCTAGCTGTTACTCTAACCCTAACCCTAGTTGTAACTCTAATCCTACACAAGATGTAACTTTAACCCTAACCCTAGCTGTTACCCTAACCCTAACGCTAGCTGTAACCCTAACCCTAGTTGTAATACTAACCCTACGCCTAGCTGTAACCCTAACCCTAATCCTAACATAAACTGTAAGTTTAACTCTAACCGTAATGGTAGCTGAACACCTAACCCTAGCTGAAACCTTAACTCTAACCCTAGCTCTATCCCGAACCCTAATCCAAACTTTTTGCGTAACCCTAACCCTAGCAGTAACCCAAACCCTAGGGTAACGGTTAGGCTAACATCTAGGGTTAGGGGTAGGGATACAGCTAGTGATAGAGCTTGGTTTAGTGTTACAGCGAGGGTTAGGGTTATTGGTAGAGTTATAGCTAGGGTTAGGGTTAGGGTAACAGCAAGAGATAGGGTTAGGGTTACAATTTGGGTTACGGATAGGGTTACAACTTGGGTTACGGTTAGGTATAGGATTTCACCTAAGGATAGCTTAAGGGTTACAGCAAGGGTTAGGGTTATAGCTAGGATTAAGGTTTGGGTTACAATTAGGGTTAGGGTCAGGATTAGTTTTACAGATACCATTAGGGTTAGGGTTAGGGTAACTGCTAGGGATAGAGTTAGGGTTACAGCTAGGGTTAGGGTTAGGGTAACAGCTAGGGTTAGGGTTAGGTTACAGCTAGGGATAGGGAAAGGATTACAGCTAGGTTTAGGGTTTGGGTTACACCTTGTTTAGATTTAGGGTTAGGGATACAGCTAGGTAGGATTACTGGAACCAGGCCGAAAAAAAGCCAGGCCAGGCCAGGCCTAGGCCAGGGCGGGGCCAGGGGCCAGGGCCAGGCAGGCCAGGCCGGGGAGGCCGGGCCCAGGGCCGCCAGGCCGGCCAGGCAGGCCAGGGCCAGGCAGGCCGGCAACCCAGGTAGGCTAGCCAGGGCCGGGGCCAGGCTAGGCAGGTTAGGCAAATTGTTTGTAATAGGAAGGCTAGGCAGGCAGGCCAGGATTCAGGTAGGCCACATTGACAAAATAACAGGCCAGGGAGGGCCGGGGCTAGGCAGGGCTAGGGCCAGGGGGCCCGGGGCCAGGGCCAGGCAGGGCCAGGCAGGCCAGGCAGGGCGGCCAGGCCAGGGCCAGGCCAGGCCAGCCAGGGCCAGGAGCCAGCCAGGCCAGGGCCAGGCCAGGCCAGGCCAGGCCAGGCCAGGCCAGGGCCAGGCCAGGCGCCAGGCCAGGCCAGGCCAGGCCAGGCCAGGCCAGGCCAGGCCAGGGCCAGGCCAGGCCAGGCCAGGCCAGGCCAGCAGGCAGGCCAGGCCAGGCCAGGCCAGGCCAGGCCAGGGCCAGGGCCAGGCCAGGCAGCAGGCCAGCCAGGCCACCAGGCCAGGCCAGCCAGGCCAGGCCAGGCCAGGCCAGGCCAGGCCAGGCCAGGCCAGGCCAGGCCAGGCCAGGCCAGGCCAGCAGCAGGCCAGGCGGCAGGCCAGGCCAGGCCGGCCAAGGCCAGGCCAGGCCAGGCCAGGCCAGGCCAGGCCAGGCCAGGCCAGGCCAAAGGCCAGGCCAGGCCAGGCCAGGCCAGGCCAGCCAGGCCAGGCCAGGCCAGGCCAGGCCAGGCGGCAGGCCAGGCCAGGCCAGGCCAGGCCAGGCCAGAGCCAGGCCAGGGCCAGGCCAGGCAGCCAGGCCAGGCCAGGCCAGGCCAGGCCAGGGCCGGCCAGGCCAGGCGCCAGGCCAGGCCAGGCCAGGCAGGCCAGGCCAGGCCAGGCCAGAGGCCCAGGCCAGGCCCAGCAGAGGCCGGCCAGGGCCAGGCCAGGCCAGGCCAGGCCAGCAGGCCACAGGCCGGCCAGGGCCAGGCACAGGCCAGGCACCAGCAGCAGGCCAGGGCCAGGCCAGGCCAGGCCAGGCCAGGCCAGGCCAGGCGCCAGGCGCAGGCCAGGCCAGGCCAGGGCCAGGCCAGGGCCACAGGCCAGGCAGGCCAGGCCAGGCCAGGCCAGGCCGGCCAGGCCAGCAGGCACAGGCCAGGCCAGGCCAGCGCCAGGCCAGGCCAGGCCAGGCCAGGCCAGGCAGCACGCAGCAGCAGGCAGGCACAACCGCAGCCAGCAGGCAGCCAGCCAGGCCGGCCAGCAGCCAGGCCAGGCAGGCCAGGCCAGGCCAGGCCAGGCCAGGCCAGGCCAGCCAGGCCAGGCAGGCCAGCAGCCAGGCCAGGAGACAGGCCAGCCAGGCCAGGCCAGCGCAAGGCCAGGCCAGGCCAGGCCAGGCCGGCAGCAGGCCAGGCAGGCCAGGCCAGGCCAGGCAGGCCAGGCCAGGCCAGGCCAGGACAGGCGGCCAGAGGCCAGCCGCCAGGCCAGGCCAGGCCAGGCCAGGCCAGGCAAGGCCAGGCCGAGCCAGGCCAGGCCAGGCCAGGCCAGGCCAGGCCAGGCCAGCCAGCCCCAGGCCAGCCAGCCAGGCCAGGCCAGGCCAGGCCAGGCCAGGCCAGCCAGGCCAGGCCAGCCAGCAGGCCAGGCCAGGCCAGGCCAGGCCAGGCCAGGCCAGGCCAGCGGCCAGGCCGCAGCCAGGCCAAGGCCAGGCCAGGCCAGGCGGAGGCAGAGCCAGGCCAGGCCAGGCCAGGCCAGGCCAGGCCAGGCAGGCCAGGCCAGGCCAGGCGCCAGGCCAGGCCAGGCCAGGCCAGGCCAGGCCAGGCCAGGCCAGGCCAGGCCAGGCCAGGCCAGGAGCCAGGCCAGGCCAGGCCAGCCAGGCCAGGCTCAGGCGGCCAGGCCAGGCCAGGCCAGGCCAGGCCAGGCCAGGCCAGGCCAGGCCAGGCCAGGCCAGGCCAGGCCAGGCCAGGCCAGGCCAGGGCCAGGCCAGGCCAGGCAGGCCAGGCCAGGCCAGGCCAGGCCAGGCCAGGCCAGCACAGGCCAGCCAGGCCCCAGGCCAGGCCAGGGCCAGGCCAGGGCCAGGCCAGGCCAGGCCAGGCCAGGCCAGGCCAGGCCAGGCCAGGCCAGGCCAGGCCAGGCCAGGGCCAGGCCAGGCCAGGCCAGGCCAGGCCAGGCCAGGCCAGGCCAGGCCAGGCCAGGCCAGGCCAGGCCAGGCCAGGCCAGGCCAGGCCAGGCCAGGCCAGGCCAGGCCAGGGCCAGGCCAGGCCAGGCCAGGCCAGGCCAGGCCAGGCCAGGCCAGGCCAGGCCAGGCCAGGCCAGGAGCCAGGCCAGGCCAGGCCAGAGGCCAGGCCAGGCCAGGCCAGGCCAGGCCAGCAGGCCAGGCCAGGCCAGGCCAGGCCAGGCCAGCAGCCAGGCCAGGCCAGGCCAGGCCAGGCCAGGCCAGGCCAGGCCAGGCCAGGCCAGGCCAGGCCAGGCCAGGCCAGGCCAGGCCAGGCCAGGCCAGGCCAGCAGGCCAGGCCAGGCCAGGCCAGGCCAGGGCCAGGCGGCCAGGCCAGGCCAGGGCCAGCCAGGCCAGGCCGGCCAGGCCAGGCCAGGCCAGGCCAGGCCAGGCCAGGCCAGGCCAGGCCAGGCCAGGCCAGGCCAGGCCAGGCCAGGCCAGGCCAGGGCCAGGCCAGGCCAGGCAGGCCAGGCCAGGCCAGGAGGCCAGGCCAGGCCAGGCCAGGCCAGGCCAGGCCAGGCTCAGGCCAGGCCAGGCCAGGGCCAGGCCAGGCCAGGCCGCCAGGCCAGCCAGGCCAGGCCAGCCAGGCCAGGCCAGGCCAGCCAGGCCAGCCAGGCCAGGCCAGGCCAGGCCAGGCCAGGCAGCCAGGCCAGGCCAGGCCAGGCCACAGGCCAGGCCAGGCCGGCCAGGGGCCAGGCCAGGCCAGGCCAGGCCAGGGCCAGGCCAGGCCAGGCCAGGCCAGGCCAGGCCAGGCCAGGCCAGGCCAGGCCAGGCCAGGCCAGGCCAGGCCAGGCCAGGCGGCCAGGCCAGGCCAGGCCAGCCAGGCCAGGCCAGCCAGAGCCAGGCCAGCCAGGCCAGGCCAGGCCAGGCCGCCAGCCAGGCCAGGCCAGCCAGGCCAGCCAGGCAGGCCAGGCCAGGCCAGCCAGGCCAGGCCAGGCCAGGCCAGCAGCCAGGCCAGCCAGGCCAGGCCAGGCCAGGCCAGGCCAGCCAGGCCAGGCAGGCCCAGGCCAGGCCAGGAGCCAGGCCAGGCCAGCCAGGCCAGGCCAGGCCAGGCGCCAGGCAGCCAGGCCAGCCAGCCAGGCCAGCCAGGCCAGCCAGCCAGGCCAGGCCAGGCCAGGCCAGGCCAGGCCAGGGCCAGGCCAGGCCAGGCCAGGCCAGGCCAGGCCAGGCCAGGCCAGGCCAGGCCAGCCAGGCCAGGCCAGGCCAGGCCAGGCCAGGCCAGGCCAGGCCAGGCCAGGCCAGGCCAGGCCAGGCCAGGCCAGGCCAGGCCAGGCCAGGCCAGGCCAGGCAGCCAGGCCAGGCCAGGCCAGGCCAGGCCAGGCCAGGCCAGGCCAGGCCAGGCCAGGCCAGGCCAGGCCAGGCCAGGCCAGGCCAGGCCAGGCCAGGCCAGGCCAGGCCAGGCCAGGCCAGCCAGGCCAGGCCAGGGCCAGGCCAGGCCAGGCCAGGCCAGGCGGCCAGGCCAGGCCAGGCCAGGCCAGGCCAGGCCAGGCCAGGCCAGGGCCAGGCCAGGCCAGGCCAGGCCAGGCCAGGCCAGGCCAGGCCAGGCCAGGCCAGGCCAGGCCAGGCCAGGCCAGGCGCAGGCCAGGAGCCAGGCCAGGCCAGGCGGGCCAGGCCAGGCCAGGGCCAGGGCCGGCCGCCAGGCCAGGCCAGGCCAGGCCAGGCCAGGCCAGGCAGGCCGGCCAGGCCAGGCCAGGCCAGGCCAGGCCGGCCAGGCCAGGCCAGGCCAGGCCGGCAGGCCAGGCCAGGCCAGGCCAGGCAGGCCAGGCCAGGCCAGGCCAGGCCAGGCCAGGCCAGGCCAGGCCAGGCCAGGCCGCCAGGCCAGGCCAGGCCAGGCCAGGCCAGGCCAGGCCAGGCCAGGCCAGGCCAGGCCAGGCCAGGCCAGGGCCAGGCCAGGCCAGGGCCAGGCCAGGCGGCCAGGCCAGGCCAGGCCAGGCCAGGCCAGGCCAGGCCAGGCCAGGCCAGGCCAGGCCAGGCCAGGCCAGGCCAGGCCAGGGCCAGGCCAGGCCAGGCAGGCCAGGCCAGGCCAGGCCAGGCCACAGGCCAGGCCAGGCCAGGGCCAGGCCAGGCCAGGGCCAGGCCAGGCCAGGCCAGGCCAGGCCAGGCCAGGCCAGGCCAGGCCAGGCCAGGCCAGGCCGGCCAGGCCAGGCCAGGCCAGGCCAGGCCGGCCAGGCCAGGCCAGGCCAGGCCAGGCCAGGCCGGCCAGGCCAGGCCAGGCCAGGCCGGCCAGGCAGGCCGGCCGGCCAGGCCAGGCCAGGCCAGGCCGGCCAGGCCAGGCCAGGCCAGGCCAGGCCAGGCCAGGCCAGGCCAGGCCAGGCCAGGCCAGGCCAGGCCAGGCCAGGCCAGGCCGGCCAGGCCAGGCCAGGCCAGGCCAGGCCGGCCAGGCCAGGCCAGGCCAGGCCAGGCCAGGCCAGGCCAGGCCAGGCCAGGCCAGGCCAGGCCAGGCCAGGCCAGGCCAGGCCAGGCCAGGCCAGGCCAGGCCAGGCCAGGCCAGGCCAGGCCAGGCCAGGCCAGGCCAGGCCAGGCCAGGCCAGGCCAGGGCCAGGCCGGCCAGGCCAGGCCAGGCCAGGCCAGGCCAGGCCAGGCCAGGCCAGGCCAGGCCAGGCCAGGCCAGGCCAGGCGGCCAGGCCAGCAGGCCAGGCCAGCAGGCCAGCCAGGCAGGCCGCAGGCCAGGCCAGGCCAGCCAGGCCAGGCCAGCCAGGCCAGCCAGGCCAGGCCAGGCCAGGCCAGCCAGGCCAGGCCAGGCCAGGCCAGGCCAGGCCAGGCAGGCCAGGCCAGGCCAGGCCAGGCCAGCCAGGCCAGGCCAGCCAGGGGCCAGGCCAGGCCAGGCCAGCCAGGAGCCAGGCCAGGCCAGCCAGGCCAGCCAGGCAGGCCGGCCAGCCAGGCCAGGCAGGCCAGGCCAGCCAGCAGCAGGCCAGGCCAGCCAGCCAGGCCAGGCCAGGCCAGGCCAGGCCAGGCCAGGCCAGGCCAGCCAGGCCAGGCCAGCCAGGCCAGCCAGGCCAGGCCAGGCCAGGCCAGGCCAGCCAGGCCAGGCCAGCCAGGCCAGGCCAGGCCAGGCCAGGCCAGGCCAGGCCAGGCCAGGCCAGGCCAGGCCAGGCCAGCCAGGCCAGGCCAGGCCAGGCCAGGCCGGCCAGGCCAGGCCAGGCCAGGCCAGGCCAGGCCAGCCAGGCCAGGCCAGGCCAGGCCAGGCCGCCAGGCCAGGCCAGGCCAGGCCAGCCAGGCCAGGCCAGGCCAGGCCAGGCCAGGCCAGGCCAGGCCAGCCAGGCCAGGCCAGGCCAGGCCAGGCCAGGCCAGGCCAGGCCAGGCCAGGCCAGGCCAGGCCAGGCCAGGCCAGGCCAGGCCAGGCCAGGCCAGGCCAGGCCAGGCCAGGCCAGGCCAGGGCCAGGCCAGGCCAGCCAGGCCAGGCCAGGCCAGGCCAGGCCAGGCCAGGCCAGGCCAGGCCAGGCCAGGCCAGGCCAGGCCAGGCCAGGCCAGGCCAGGCCAGGCCAGGCCAGGCCAGGCCAGGCCAGGCCAGGCCAGGCCAGGCCAGGCCAGGCCAGGCCAGGCCAGGCCAGGCCAGGCCAGGCCAGGCCAGGCCAGGCCAGGCCAGCCAGGCCAGGCCAGGGCCAGCCAGGCCAGGCCAGGCCAGGCCAGGCCAGGCCAGGCCAGGCCAGGGCCAGGCCAGGCCAGGCCAGGCCAGGCCAGGCCAGGCCAGGCCAGGCCAGGCCAGGCCAGGCCAGGCCAGGCCAGGCCAGGCCAGGCCAGGCCAGGCCAGGCCAGGCCAGGCCAGGCCAGGCCAGGCCAGGCCAGGCCAGGCCAGCCAGAGGGGGGGGGGGGGGGGGGGGGGGGGGGGGGGGGGGGGGGGGGGAGGCGCCAGGCCAGGCCAGGCCAGGCCAGGCAGCCAGGCCAGGCCAGGCCAGGCCAGGCCAGGCCAGGCCAGGCCAGGCCAGGCCAGGGCCAGGCCAGGCCAGGCCAGGCCAGGCCAGGCCAGGCCAGGCCAGGCAGCCAGGCCAGGCCAGCCAGGCCAGGCCAGGCCAGGCCAGGCCAGGCCAGGCCAGGCCAGGCCAGGCCAGGCCAGGGCCAGGGCCAGGGCCAGGCCAGCAGGCCAGGCCAGGCCAGGCCAGGCCAGGCCAGGCCAGGCCAGGCCAGGCCAGGCCAGGAGCCAGGCCAGAGCCAGGCCAGCCAGGCCAGGGCCAGGCCAGCCAGGCCAGGCCAGGCCAGGCCAGGCCAGGCCAGGCCAGAGGCCAGGCCAGGCCAGGCCAGGCCAGGCCAGGCCAGGCCAGGCCAGGCCAGGCCAGGCCAGGCCAGGCCAGGCCAGGCCAGGGCCAGGCCAGGCCAGGCCAGGCCAGGCCGACAGGCCAGGCCAGGCCAGGCCAGGCCAGGCCAGCGCAGGCCAGGCCAGGCCAGCCAGGCCAGGCCAGGCGGCCAGGCCAGGCCAGGCCAGGCCAGGCCAGGCCAGGCCAGGCCAGGCCAGGGCCAGGCCAGGCCAGGCCAGGCCAGGGCCAGGCCAGGCCAGGCCAGGCCAGGCCAGGCCAGGCCAGGCCAGGCCAGGCCAGGCCAGGCCAGGCCAGGCCAGGCCAGGCCAGGGCCAGGCCAGGCCAGGCCAGGCAGGCCAGGCCGGAGCCAGGCCAGGCCAGGCAGGGGCCAGGCCAGGCCAGGCCAGGCCAGGCCAGGCCAGGAATCCACAACACCAAGCTGAGAGACAATTGCAGTCTCAGATCATGAGCTCATCACTTTCCTTCCTACTTAGTTTTCATATCGTAACAACATTTCACAATTCTTCAACACTTAAAGACAAACAGATTGATTCATTCTTCAGTATGGAGTGATCATCCTCTCTAGAATGACTCATTATTTTGGGAAAAGGCAACCATAAGGGGAAACTAATGTTTTATTCTGTCCATGAAATACTTGAGTAGAGGATAAGAAATTCAATGTCATTCTCCCACCAATTCCCCACTAATGAAAATGACATGCAGCCATTAAGATTTCAATAATTTACTTTCTATGAAAACCGCATTTTAATCCTAAAAGCAATGCAAAGAGAATTTGAATGTGAAAATAAAACTTTGAAGTACTCTCTATATGCATTAAGACAAAAAAAAAGGTCATTTATCTGAGATCCAAATCATGAAGGCATTGTACAACCCTAATAACAAACAGCACATTTACATCTTTCTACATCCCATAGAGCACAATATCAGAAAAAAATAAACTGACCCTCCTTGAGCTGTCGACAAACAAACTGAGGCTTATGATTACTCTATCTCCACCAATGTAAAGCCATGGTTTCAATTGAAAATAACTGATCCTACTGGTTTCTCAGATGAATTTGCTCCATTATTCCTCCCTTATTTGTCAAAACTGTGTCAGACATTTTCCATATAGCACATTCCCCAACCTATGATTATTACCCCCTTCATAAACAAAACATCTCTGACTGCTTAAGCCACTATCACTTTTAAATACACCACTGATCATAAATGGCATATTAAATAGACAAGAAACAGTTGTTCCAACATTGTTCCATATGAATTCATTTATCAGCCCAGATTCATCAGGTGGGATCAGATCCATGATGCTATAATTGAATATGTCTCATTTCAATCACAACAACAGTTGCAGCATCCCTGAACAATGAAATAGCCTTTGACATAGTCTAATGGCAACTTATATTTGTTAAATTAAGCAAGTGCATTTTCACTTCCCAAAAACGTCTACCCTTTCTTTATGATGCCGGTACTCCCATCAACTAATTAGATCTCCACTCTATACAGTATAATAAATAGATTTTATTGGAAAGACAACAACCCAAGGATCAAATTAGACATGCTTCAAAAGCTCTTGATTCTTGGTGGTCTAGCTGCTCCAGATTTTATAAGTTACCTATCCACATAGCACAGTAAATTCTGAAATGGACAGACACTGTATATAGTCAAGACTAATGAATCCAAAAAAAAAAACTATTGCAATACTATTTCCTTGAATAATATTCTGCATATAGGCCAAACCACCAAGACTAGATCGCAGACAAACCTGACATTCTTATTAACAAGCTCTTTATTTTCCATATGTACTTTAGTAAAGCTTTACGTATCTGAATGATCTACTACAGAATGATTATCTACATATTAGAAAAAATTAACCTTCCCACCCACATTCAACATCTACAATTATCTTTCACCAATCCACCTTCTCCAATGTTTGAAACCCTGAGCAGCATAACCACAATAAACCATTGTACTGTATACAAACGACACTGCTTAGAAGACTCAATTTCAGTCCCAACAGAAAATATTGAATGCAAACCTGCACACCACTGATGACCATGCATTCTGGAGAAAGAAATAAAAAACATTTGTAAAAATATCTTTGCAATGTCCTGAAAAACAAAACTACAACTATTACAACACAGCATAAAACTGCACTCCCAGATAACTATGTCCATGCCATATGGCTATACCCCCCTGTACAACACTAGTGAAAATGCTTGTGGATAATATTCTGAGCTTACAGTATCTGTCTCGGTGACCTCTCAGCATTTAATAATCACATCAGGCACCATAAACTATTTCAATTACCATGGCCATTAGTTAAGTGGTTGCATTACTGAAGTGAAAAGACATCCACATTCTCCATAAACCGCAACGTAAATGCTACTTTCAACGCACTTGTTCCTGGTTTTGGTTATACACTTTGTTGTATGTCGCTCTGGATAAGACCGTCAAATTCCTGTAATGTAATGTAATGTAATACATATTGCACTTCACCTGTATTTGTTTTGTTTCATACAATAATAACATAACATAAAATGAAGGGTGAGGTAAGTCAACTACATTACATTTCCCACATGCATTTATAGAAAACTTTTATTTTGTAATTGCAGTTTAATCTAAATTGATGTATCATGCTCTATTTTTTATTCAGTGTGCCATGTCCCAACTGGCTGATATTATTCCTACTTTGTATCCTATATAGATAATCAAGGCATACAGTTTTCAGTTGTACTGAAGCATATAACATCACAACCAAGCACCTCTTTGAGGAACTGCAATTCCCATGATTCAACGTGCTTTCTTACATAAACATGTTTGGTTCCTTCGATGAAAACTGTTTTGGAACAGCTGATTTACGAATAAAAAATTGCCAATACAAAGCCCAAGGTGACATAAATGTTTAGCTTTTCTGCTGTTTTTCATTTAAACAAAAAACAATTTCTCAGCACAGCACACATACTGTACATATATAATCTCCAAGATAAGTACTGTTGTCATATATAATATTTGCACTTATAGCCTAATAGATTTTTGCCAATTCATAGCACTATCTTTAGATTTTGTGTTAAAATGGTATGTCGATAGACATCAATATTATATTTAACAATATTTCCCCCATTCACAGTAAAAAAAGAATGCCTTGATCAATCTTCAAGAAATGTGGCACTTGCAACACTTTCATAAGAGTTGCAAGAAAAAAAATACTGAACATGTGGACCGAATCAGCCCAACAAGGCTATAAAGATAGAAGAAGTTAATAATGGACAAGAAAAAAATTCTCAGATTTAGAAGATATGGGAAGAAATTCAGGGAATATAATAGATACTGCATATGTATTTGAATAATTCAGTTTTCTCAGTTGTAATATAATTGTAAGTGTACTCAACTTCAGTATGGTATAAGTGAGTGACATAGCCCGACTTTAAATAAGATTCAAGCGTCATGCTGTTACCCACTTAAACTGTTGTCCTCCTCCCTCCTCAACCCAACCCCTTGCCCTCTTCTCTTGCAGATGACTTTGCAACTTACTTTGAGAGGAAAGCTGCAGACGTCCACAGTTCCTTCACGGAATCTCCAGCACAGTCTTCTAGTCTCTTCACCATTTACGCCCACCCCAGCCAACCCACACTCTCTGCATTCTCTCCCTTTACATATCCAGATGTCAAACCACCTGCTCACTGGACCCGATTGATGACGCTTAAATATTTATTTTCTTTCCCCCCTCTGACACGCAGATCTGCTCACAATTCTCGGCCTGCCTTTTGACATCTCATCCATGATGAACAGCTGACATCAAAAGCTTATTCTGGCCAAAACTGAGCTAGTCTAAATCAGATGTGTCTGTGCGGTGGGTCGCTTGTTGGTCCAAGGAAATCCTGGCTTGGGCATCTCTGGATGTCTTCTGTCCTTCTGGTGAGCCGTTCCAGGAACTGGAAACTGTGCTGGTTCACTGTTGCAGGAAGGTACATAGTAGGGGTGTGCAGAGACGTCATTATCTGTATCTGTTCAACCAACAAAATTATCTGTATCTGTATCTGTATTCGGATAGAAGACAGGACGTGGGCGTGGTTTATACCGGAAGTCAAGTTAAATCAGGCAAATGCTGTATTTTCGAACCTAATATTCATTGGCAATGCAATTGTTGTGCCTTCAAAGCATCAAATGATTTAATATTGGAATGTAATTATGAAATATATTTTCACATCCTCATACTGTACCATTTCATCTCTCTCTTTTAAATTTTTTTTTATTTTTAACTAAACTAAGTTTTAGGAACTGTCTGAACCCCCCTCCCACCCCCCCTTTAACTGGGGGGACATTGAACAATCAGAAACTGAAAAAAAATTATATAAATCGAAAGATTCTGTTTTGCATTGGAAATAGAAACTACTTACAGTAAAGATATATAGAAAAATGCCCTTCAGTTGAAGGGAATAATCTTAAATTCCGATGATGCTGCGTGAGCATTTACTTGTTGCTATGTTGCAGAACGCTATGAACGTGTAAATTTAGTAAATATACTGATCTCGTGGTGGATCACTTCCTTTAGCTTACTTGCAGGATACCAAGTTTACGTAAGAGTTAGAACCCACTGGTCACAAGAGAGAAAGTGTGTCTCCCCGCTTGTTCCTTTACATCTGCAGGCCTTCACTTTCTCTTTCCCCATTGGGGGTAGCTAGGCCAAGATGCCCTTTTAGAGGTTGTGCTGTGTTGCACGTCCTCCAGGCCCCTGGTGATCAGATAAGAGAAGAGAACAAAGAGGGACAGGAACAGAAAAGGGAACACAACATATTTATAGGACAGGAAGTGATATACTGCACCCAGTCACCATGTGATCAGTCCATCCAACCATTATTATGCAATTGTGACGTGAGTCTGACCTGTTGATTCAAAACAGTGCTCATAGGCCCTACAGTAACATATTTTCATGTGATGTAAATGTGATCAGAACTCAATCAAAACCCTTTTCAATAATAACGACACCAGCTAAAAGAATGTTTCACTGTCTATCTGAAGACAATTAATTGTACAGCATGCCTATAGGTTTGAAACTCCTTTTATAGTCTCTTTCCGGGCTAATTTTGGTGTTCTATGCACATGGTGAGCAATGTCCATCGAGCATGAATATTTGACTAAGTGGCATCTTATTGTGTGCAGTCATACCATTCTGTATCCTTCTTCTGTCAGATGGCTGAAACAAAGTATGGCTGGGCTGTGTTTGTTCATATTTATTTTGGAGACCTCCTGGGGAAATCAGGCTATTGCCTAAAGAAGAGTTGGAAAACAACTATGGCTCTTCCCTTGAGACAAAGCTCTCCTGTGCAGGGACTGTGAGAAGTATAACATTTTAGAAACATGTTCAGCTATCACCCCTGGTCACTGATGTCACAAAATGATCCCATGATATTTGGCTCAAAACATAGGTGTTCCTTTATAAATTTGAAATTTCACCTAGTCAATGGTCAGTTTAATTTGCTATATAAATCACTGCCATCTCAGTTGATGTGGGGGTGAGTTCTGGTATTAAAAGTCTGCTGTGCTTCAGTCAGGTGAATAATTATTTTTCAGCTCCTTCTATATCACTGCTCCTCACATGATTCCACAAAACAGGACCCACCTGGCTGAATTTTCCAGTCTGGAATTCAGTCTCATTAGTTGTTGGTTGTGATGAAAATACACAACTGTGTATTTGGAGTGTCAGAAGACACTCCAAAGTTGAAATTTTGAGGTATGCACATGTTATATACATGGCATGTACAATAACATGTCAACAAATGCAGATACAGGAATATAGATCATATAATTACAGTATGGTTATGGGTGTGTTTTATTTTTGAAGTTGTTTACATTATGTAACTGCACATAAAACCTGGTGGTGTTTTTGGGTTGTAACTACAGTAGGGAGTGGAAAAAGAGAAATTATGAATAATTTCACAATTTCAATGTTTGTAATTATTAGAATTGTAAAACAAACAACTGGTCACAAATAACATCATAAGATAAAGTTTGTTGTGCTACAAAAATGGTGAAATGGCAAAGAAATGAACAAGTCAAATGAAATAGTCAGAAGTTCTCAGAGGGGCAAAGGCAAAACGAATCCATGTGAGCAGCAGTGAGTTACATGCTTGCTTTGATGCTTTTTGAACCTTAGATGGCAATGGCCTCATCTACTGTACATGCACCTGAGATTAATTGCCAATCACCCGAGGTCTTTGTGGTTTTCCTTTTTTTGGCACAGCCTGCTGTGTGTTTTGGCTTTACATCTTTCTCTCATTTTAAGCTTCCTCCTAGCATCTACAATAGAACTGCTTTCAAGTACTTAATCTTGTATTTAATTTGTTTTGGCTACTCCCTTTCAGTTTTTCTAATCCACAAATGAGGTAATAAAAGGGTGCTTGACATTTCTTTAATTTGTTTTGTCATGTAGCCACTCATAATGTAATAACTGCACATAATGAAATAACTGCATAATGTAATAAAAAATAATAAAAACTCATGCAACAATCTGCCTGCAATGTAATAAGAATTGAGCCCATAATGTAATAACTTTTTACATATGATGTAATAAGTTAATATGAGTTTAGTATCAACTTTTCATGATTAATGTAAAGTTTTGACATCACTTGAGTAAAACAACAAATTAAAATATGTATTTAAGTGCATTTAAGTGTTTTATGGATGAACATTTAATATACAATTAATCTGTGTAACTGGGACTGGGAAAATGGGATTCATGTGAGAGTAGCAAGGCAGAAACCACTGCTAACCAAGAGAAACATCAACGCTCATCTCACATTAGCAAAAAAAGCCTTTTGGGACAATGTTCTATGGACAGATGGGTAAAAAGTGGCTATGCAGCAAGACAATGATCTGTTTATATGTATATAGGTAGTAGTGTAATATGAAACACATCAAAAACACATCTAAAAATTACTTTAATTGCCAATATTGACTATCTGAACACATCTGATTTTATTTGAAACATTTAAAAAATAAATCGTATTGAGACTTTTCTAGAACATTGCCATTTGGCAATTTTGTAGCTCATCAGGAGAAAAAAAAACTTGAATATATATATATATACGAATGTTTTCTGTCCCTGATCTTGCATAATTTCATGAGCACGTTCATGTTCATCAGGAGAATATAGCACAGAAATAATTTCATGCAAGGGAGGAAGTATGTCGAGCACCGCAAAGCACTGGCATAACAAACCATAAAGAATGCAACATTTTCAATGTCCCCAGTCACAGTCATAATGCCCCTGAATCAGCTAATACTAGTTTTAAGGCATGAAACCCAGGTAAAAACAAAAAACAAATGTGAAACAGCAAACATCCAAGTTATGCATTCTATTAAATTAATGTCACGGAGTTGTGACCAGGTTTATTGTGAAGGGATTACAATCCGTTTCAGTGGTTGTAAATGTTTGTGTTGAGAATTTCTCAAAGTGAGAGGAACTCATTTATTTTTCTTCATATAATTTTACTTTGTTTTACTTGTTTTCCAAAATGACTACTTTTTATGGCAGTCTAAATCTGAGGGAAATAAAGGTGGTTTTTGCATACAACACATTTTGGTTTCTTTTCGTACTCAAACAACATGACAAGAATCGGAAACAGGATTCAATAAGAACCGGATTTAATAAGCAGATTCGGACTGGTAACCAGAATTGATTAAATCTAAATGATACACAACCCCACTCCCACGTCTGTAGTGTCCGCTTCCACTAGAAAAGGTGAGGAAGGATCAGAGAGGGTTAGAACAGGTGCAGTAGTGAATTTTTGTTTAAGTTCATCAAAGGTGAATTCTGCCTCTGGAGACTAGCAAAAATGAGTGTTGGGCTGTTTTGCCAGGGCTGTCAGTGCTGCAGCTAGAGAGCAAAAATTCCTAACGAGCCTCCCATAGAAATGAGCAAAGCCTAAAAAAATACTGATTTCAGGTGAAACCACTCCGACACAGCACGCACATTCCCGGGATCCATTTGAATAAAACTGTAGGATATAATAAAACCAGTTGGTGGGTGAAAATGACATTTTTCAGGTTTTATGAAAAGCTTTTTGTCTAGAAGCTGCTGGAGAATTTGTCTGTGAGTGGAGGGGGACTGTGAAAATATCTGAATGTCATCTAGATCGACAAACATGAAATTATGTGAAACGTCTCAAGATATCTTTGATCTCTGAGTTTCTGACTGGAAACTACCTGGTATTTGTAGTGTCCAGTCGGAGTGTTAAATGTAGTCTTCCACTCATCCCCTTGACAGATGCAGACTAGGTGATAGGTGTTGCGTAGATACAGATTAGTAAAGACTGAAGCTCCCTGTAATGACACAGGCTGATGACATTAATGGCAGAGGATAACGGTTTTTCATTATAATTTTGTTGAGCACTCTATAGTCAATTTGAGGAAGAAGACCATCGTCTTTATAACAAATGCAAAACCCGGAGACGTGGTGGTGTGAATGCGACTACCAGCCAAAGCCTCTCTTATGTATTCCTCCATTGCCTTGGTTTTCAGATCTGACAAGATTCTTCCTTGAGGAAGGGTGGTTCCCAAGAGTGTGTCAATGGTGCAATCATATGGCCAGTGCAGAGGTAAGCCCTTAGCCAGATCTTTCCTGAAGACACAGCACAGAACTCTGGACACACAAGACAGAGAAACATTTGAACAATAACACCCCCAGTCCTGTACAGTACCCACAGACCAGTCAATGTTATGGCTATCCATGGATAACTATGGGTGACCTAGCACTAAGGGGAGTTCATTGGAGTCAACTAAATGAAACTAAATTTGTTAAACATCATTGTCACAGATAATGATTTATTCTAGAGAAGTAATAAACTCAATGGCCCCCAGACAAAGAGGTGTACTTTCAGAGTGGTTACAGAAAGAGGTTCAAAGAGCTGTATTGGGAGAATGCAATGTTGTTTGACTAGGGTGCTATCTAAAAAGTTCCCTGCAGCCCCAGAGTCAATAAATGTATGCAAATACAATTCGCCTGAGGACCATTGGAGAATAGCAGGAAGTTGAGTACATAAAGAGGACAAAGAGGGAGACACAATCTGCCTCAACAGCAGTCTCCCCTTTTCTGACAACTCAGGACAAGAGGCACAAAAATGTTCTTTAACACTGCAGTAGATGCAACATATTCCCTTTAGTCTTTGTTCCTTCTCCATTCGAGGAAGGCAAGTGTGACTCAACTGTATGGGTTCCTCTACAGAATCAGAACTGGAATTGTTTCTCTCCAAATATATCAGACCATGGTTGGAACCAGCACTGGTAAATGGATTACTTGGGATGGCATTAAGATTACCTTGATACTTGAGGTAGAGAAGTTTGGAGCTGGGCATTTCGTGTTCCCCGTCCTTACGGTTGTTTGCACAGTCAAAGATGAAAATGAATGGAGGCGATTAAAAATGTACTTCTCATCAGGGGATGTGTGACTTCACCCAAACACCAAAATTTCAGTGCACTGCTTGATCTTTACTGACACCCCCCCCACCCCCCTCCCCCAACAGCACATCTTCTTCTACTTTGGGACATGCTGAGTCACCAAATTACCAAATGGGTTCAGTTAGTTAATTAGGCTATTAAAAGCAGACTATCACAATTGCAGTAAAACAAAAAGTATTCTGTTGATTTCAGTTATGCACATTTTTTAAGTATGCTCTGAGGTGACTACAAGAAAATGTACTTTTTTGTAGCATTTCCATTTTTGTATTGTAGTAATTATTTTTTATAAAAAAGTCTCCTAATCTCCTAGAAATCTGTGACTTCCCTTAAATTCATATCTCTTTCAAAAAAAAAAAAATATATAATGTTTTTATTTTCATTTTTCTTGAAAAAGTGAAAAAAAAACAATGCAATGCATGCAATACATTGTTTTTCTTAGCTTTGTATTGTATTACGTCTCCCATTTTCCTTTGTTAACATGAGAAAGAAAAATAACAAAAATCTCAAAAAGTCTCTCTTTTAAGTCATTGCAGGTGTGCACCATGACTCTAGACTGTAATGGAGAAACATCTGCCCTTTTCTACAAAACTAAAGGGTTCACAGACATATTTTCAACTTAGTTATACCCATATTATACACAAGAATAAGAATAAGAATCAGTGCATGATTTTAATTGACACAATTTGATAACAGTCATACTCTCATTGTTTTACTTATTGTTGAGTTAATATTAGACCCTGGTTTGTCAACATGATTTTGAATGAAGCTGAAATTAATCAATTTTCCAAGGCACATGTACAGTGGAGCCTAACTTCCTTTAGGTGCCACAAGTTATTGTGAGTTCAAGATGCTCGCTCACCAAGAAGAACCTGTGATTGCATAACATTCACAGGTATATATACTTTCTAGCGATGCTTATGTTTTATTTTCAGGAAACAAAATCTGTGATAGTATTCAAAATGTAGTCTACTAATTAATGCTAACTAAAGGAAATATAAGGAGTTGTACTTATTTAGTGATTTTATTAAATGTTTGCTTTACATATCTCGTTCAAAAACCACAGCCGAGTATACGACGGAAACATTGTGATATTTTTCAAACAATACACACGATCTAATAAAAGGGTAATTACACCCTAGATCCCTTCATTTTGTTTTTTAGCTGAAAACATGTTTGTATGCCTACTTTATAATGAAACATTTTAATCTGTGCTGTTATTTCAAATAATTATGTTATAATGATATTATTTCAAATCATTTCTGAAATAATATCATTTAGCAGAAAAAAAAAAAAAACTGGTAGAAAACCTCTTGGTGCTGCCCTCTTAACATTTGAAAAAATACTTTCTGTATCCCATTCTGGCCCCGCCCCCCAATGACAATGGAGATATCCAGCCAGAAAGTTGTTGCCGCCCACAAATGAATCTTTTTAATATGATGGAACGCTGCTAGCCCCTGGTCCAGCATTTATCAAACCAGAGAAATATGGCAGCATGTTCATAAACCTTCTCATATTCCGCCTAAACCATCCACTAAAATATGTTTCTGAAAACATTTTAGGTGAGAAATAGACCATGCAATTGTTGAATCTTGATTTATCTTTTATCGGCAATGCCTAGTTTCATAGTTTGATCTGAGTTTCATGAGCAAGGTGCAGCTATGTACATTGCAAAGAAAAATGAATAAAAAGGTAAATCATTTTTAACTGATCAAATATTAAAGACTAAGGTGAATCAATAGGCTTCTAACTGGTCAAACTGGTACTCCAGGGCCAAGGTTGGGAACCATTGGTGTACAACATTGGACTGGTTAATCATTCCCTCATAGGTGAGTTGATACGGATGTTCTCCACGCACATCTTCATTAGTGTTTCATTAAATTATTTGATAATAATATCATGTTTTGTCTCTGGTTTATTCATTGTCGTTTTATGTTCCTTACCTAAGGAACACATCAACAGCGAAACACACACAACCTGCTATTTTAGTGGAATAAGAAGTAGGCCAATGTGAATTGGAGAAATCAATTTGCCATATTAGCAATTCTACTGCCAGTTTAAAATGAATGCTTTCACTGTAGGGTTTTTAGGCACTTGTAGTTATACAATGACAGACTGGTGGGTAAGTGTGGAATGATTGCTGACTTCAGAAAAAAGCAAGTTGTGTACTATTATTATTCAAGTATTTATTTATCCTTTCAGCGAACCCCCTGAATTTCAACTTTTATTGCTTTTGGGGGGAGTCAGGGCCTCATTCAGGGAAGCTGAGCACCCCCTGGCTTCCCTGTAATTCAAAGCTTGAGCTGCTGTTGTCACTTGCGCAGAGCTGACAAGCTGTCAACTGCCATGGTTACCTGTGTCAAAAATATGGTTGCGGTGGTAGATATTACATCATGCAAATACTATGGCAGTGTCTCAAATGGAAGGCAGCTGCCTGCTGCCTTGCTCTCTAGTCAGTCATTTTCCTTAGGCAGCGTTTTTGTATGAAGGTACCTGTAAAGGAATCTGGATTAAGACTGGCTTCCAAAGTAGCAATATGTCAGTGTCACAATGTTGCCAAGATACCAACACCTGACAGCTGTCATTACTGCTACTGTTTGGTTATTTGGACAAGCCTAGTCAAAACAAGCATCACAAGGGGATGTTGAAATTATAATAACTAACAACATTAATCTCACATAAATGACGAGTCTGAAGACTTGAAGAGTTTGGAAGACATTGCAGCCAGGCAAATGTCTGGTCGCAGATAAAAGTGGTTGAGATTTAAAGCTGTATGCTATTTGACAGGCTCTCCTGAGGGTATTTTTTACTATTTGAAATCGAATTGCCACAGATGAGAAATTCACAGTACATTTGCTGAACCTATAATTACAGGTAAAATTGGTTTTAGGGGTTTAAAAAGTATTTTTCCGAGAGAACTGTGAGGTCAGTATGATGAGACTCTATAAAATTGCTGGTTGCTACAGTGGTCCCTGATTACTAAAGAAAAATCTTTTTGGCCATTCACATCATTTCATATGGGTCTGGATTGTGCTGACGCACACAACCTTTTCAATGAATAGTGTAAAAGATGGAAATGATGCCACAAGTGGTATCTTTGATGCTTACCCTTTACCCTTACCCCCCTGATGATGACATTTTCTGCCCCAAACTGACAAAAACAGAGCTGTTATATTACAGTGCTCAATTTCAGTTAAGTCTACATGCTTTTTTACAGGTATTTCTGAACATTTTTCAACATCTTTCTTTTTTTCTTTTATGTTCATTGTTTTTCAAATTGTTCATATTTACCAATTAGAGAATAAAAGGTATTTAAAAGTTTAAAAAATGATAGAGTGCAATTCGTTCAAGTCATTTACTGGAAATTGTTTTCAGTATGATTATTATTTGATATTTTGTTTTAAATGGTTATTGTGGATATTTTTTTACTTCATTTCAGTTTTCATAAAATGACAGGTATTTTCATGTTCTCTGGCCAGTTTAATGGATTTTATTTTACATTCCAGGGTTTTACTGTTGACAATATTCTTAATATATACTGTTACCAAAAGTTGTGTAAATGCGTAAAAACTGTGTAGAATCTTTTTAAACAATTAAAAATGTGTTTCAGGCATGACTTGAAATGGTTCCTTTTTAATAAATACTAAAAATACTGTTTTTTCAGTTCTGTAAAGACATGTGTTTCAGTCACAAAAAATACTATTTTCAATTAGATTTATGAAGAAATATATTGGGTTATTGGTAAAAATATATTAAGACCCAAATGAGTCAATATTTTTAATTGTAATATCTTCAGATTCTGTCACTTTTTGTAAGTGTTTCCTTGTTTTAAATGTATTAACCTGTGTGTGTGTGCATGTGTGTGTGTGTCTGTGCTTGATTTATCATGTGCAGTTGAAAGGTCTATCAAAGATTTACCCATAAAACACTTAAAATGCACTTATTTAAATTTAAGCGTATTACAATATATGATGCTACCTAATTCCTGAAAACAAATCTGCTAAATTCATAATGTATTGACCAGTGTATAATGTAATAACTTATTGCATTACGTATATTCAAAAAGCTATTACATTATGCACTCAATAGTTACATTATTAGCTTATTATTACATTAGGAGCTTTTATTACCTTTTTTATGACATTATACACAGTTATTGCATTAGACATAGCTATTACATTATGAGTTGCTACACACCTTCATGTATCCACTCCACATTCAGCATAATGACCATACCCATCACTGTGCAACATGTGGTGGAGAATACAAGCACTGAGTGGGTAGTACCCCTGATGAATTTTTGTTTTTCATGTTTATTTTATTTTCTTTTCCTTCCAAGAATGACTGTCAAGAAAATGCACAGCTGCAAGGCCAAGGCCAAGAGACAGGCAGTCCTGAACTCTCACAAATCTGTGCTGTCAGCTTACGGAAAGATCTTGCACAATCAGACAAATGGCATGAGTGATGGATGTGAAAACCACCTTTCACCTGCCAAAACATGATCACGGAGCCAGTCCCTTTTTTAGCTGTTTCACAACACCAGGATATGCAGCATTACTACATAGCAATCTAACTTCAATTTAGACATTTTTAGCTGCAAACATACGCGCTTCATTTAAAATTAAATTGAGCAGACAGCAAGAATGTAGACACTCCAGAGTGTATTTCTCCAAATCCCAAATTCCCACTCATATTCATCCATAGGCTTAAGGGGACACAACATTGAAATGGTGTATGTCAGCATTTTTACATAAAGGGATACGCTGGGAAATGCTTCATTGGATCAGTACATTTTTCTTTAATTCGTTAGACACATTTTTAGGTTTTCACAACCTGATTTCAGTTTACGTTCAACATTTTCAATTGAGAAAACCTTAAAAATATAGGTGCAATGAACTGAAATTTTAGGTTTATCCAATGAAACATTAGGGATTAATACAGTTATTCTGATTTTTCAGCCTCAGGATGGCCTGTTTAATGAGCGTCAACACTTATTTGGTTCTCAGCAGTAGTAACAGAATGCTAATTCCACATATAATCAACTCTAGACCTTTTGTTTGTTTTCTTGTGCATGAACTAATGATGCAAAGGAAACAACAACCAGCAGAGCAGCATATCCTTTTAGACCAGCAGATCATAGTTGCATTTTCACTGTAGGGGAACTGGTTTCCTAGCTGCATTGAGTTCTTCCTGTAGTTGTGGTGCAATTTTACAATGGTTTCTTTTGCTAGGCACACAATATGTGTCTACTGCCTCTTGATCTTCCTGGTCTTCTCCTGTTAACATTACTACCCATCAGCTGGACCCTTATGAGTGTGTACTGAACACTGCACCTGGAAATCGTAAGTTTCTTTGCAATTTGCCATCTGCCAGATTAAACTATGCAAAACTCTGGATACTGTATAGGTGTGATCCCCAAAACCCACAGATATACTGTGGTACACCGAGTCACACTCGGTGTCCCCCTGGAGGTGCTGCAGTTTAACACAAGAGCACAGTGCTGGAGAAGGCCTCTAGGCCAGGTAGTAGAGGGGAAATATCTGCCAAGGGAAATCCTGGAGAGCATTAAGACCCTGGGGGAGACGACCAGGCAAGGAGAGCACAGATGAGGCCCCTGATACAATCATTGACAGGATTAACTCTCCACACCTGTAGACCCTTGACACGCCCCCACCACGCCCTACGAGCAGCAGAGCTGCGTTAACAAAACAAGCCAGGAGAGTTTAAAAAGGCCAGATAAATCAGGAGTGAGGAGAAGGAATGAGGGGACTGAACTGCAAGGCAACGGTCTGTTCCTGTGTTCTCAACTACAGACCCAAAGGAGGACTGCTTTAGGCAAAGTTGGAAGCCGGGCACCTCTATCGTGTTTGTTTTGTTTCTCTCACCTTGCCTCTCTCTCTCTCTCTCTCTCTCGCTGTTTGCCACAGAGCCAGCCCCTGAAGCCTGATGGAAGTGGTGATCGCCCAGAAGAAGTGCGACCTTAGTTTCCGTATTCCCTGTTCCCGTACCCCTGCCGTTTATTAGTAAATAACAACCTTGGTTTTGAGCACTAAAATTGTGACAGTCTGATCTGTTGGTCATTGTTGAGCTTGGGGTACCACAATACACTGTATTCGTTCACTCGCAAAGTGTTTCATCAGTTTAATCTGGAGCTCATTTGAAGTATAATAGAAGAGGAGGCTAAAATTAGTTGTATATATTAAAAAACTGATAGCAAAAGTACATGATATCTTCTCCATCTGCAGCAAATGGAAAGTCTAGATAAATGACATGTACAAGGCAATATTTGGCATCTGTTTGATATTTAAAATTAGAAGAATTTAAAAATATGTTCTTCTGGCACTTTCAGATGAACATTAAACAGGAACAGAACAGACAACACTGAGACAAAAATAAACTATTTATCTTCACTTGACAGATTTGAGACTGAACAGGTTTTAAAAATAAATATAAAAAAACATTAAATTGAAGCATGCCACAGAAAAGGTTCTGGTCTCCTTCACTCACAGAAAACATAATTGCTGCTACAACATTGCAGATTGCAATCTATTACTTCACACAAGGAATTGCAGGTTTGGCAGGAGGACTATTCCCAGGTAGTGGTTTGAGGTTGTGATTAGGGAGTTGGACAAGTTACCAGATGATTTAAGTACACACTCTTATGTGGGGCACTGCTAATGTACTGTTGAGCAAGCTAGTTAACTGGATTTGCTTCAATAAATATCCAGAGGTTTCAAATGTAAAATCTAAGTTATGTAAAGTCTGCTAAGAAGGGGGAGCTGCTTAAGATTTTAACAGATTCAGGTTTTAAACGATAAAGCTAATGATAAAAATAATTGTTGAATTTCATTTCAGTTACAGGAACTTACTGTGTTGTGCAGTAAATATTACTATTAATCTAATATATTGCCCCTATGAAAACACATCTGTAACTAATTTAAAAAATAATGTAATTTTGGCCTAATTAAAATGCTAAGAAGTGAAATGTCATTTCTTGAACGGAATGACCATCAAGTAATATAATTCAGAAAATAACATTTATTACGATGCATATATTAAAATCAAACTACCACCCTGTTATGCTGTACAAAGTGCTAAAATAGAACTAACATAATACTTAACATAATTTGCATGTAACGCATAGCTATGCATTACATGCAAATATACATAGGGATACCAAACTAAAAGAGGCCATGGATAATATTATGGAAGCATTGAATTTATTTAAATTATGTAAAGATTCATTAAAGAGAGTGTTCATGGTTGCTACAGTATTTCATGGAACATTTCCTTGGAAAAGTGTTTTAATTCTTTTTGTAATTCCACAACCCCCTCCCCCCCCCCCTTTGGTTTGAGAACCCTATCCTCACGCCTCAGTCTACAAGTCGGGCTTGTGCAAAATGAATCATAAGATATTACATGTTCAGTTCAACTGGCAGACTGTAAATGGCCAATTGACCAATGAGGGTTGCTTCATTCCAACAGACACTGGAGTCCCAGCCAACTGAAAGCCTCCGAGGGTAATGCTCATGTCAATTTTGCAACTCCCTACAGGACTGCCGGCCACAGTTGGAACTTGCACAGTACAGATTTGAAACCAGAGCACGTGGCTCATGTACTAGAACAATACTCTAACTGGTTGAGCCAAACAGCAGCTGCTGTTTATCCTTTTTAGTGGTACTGTGAATTCCCCTTTAACCCCTTAAGGGTTTATTTGCATTCATTCCATTTTTTATGGTGACATTTTCCATCAATATGGTCACACAATATACCATTTGAAAGTATTAAAGATCATGGTTCTATCTCTATAAACTATTTCACGATGCCAATGTTCTAGTGACAACGATTTCTTATTTTGTAATAAGTGGGCAGGCAAAACAGGCTTGGGGGGCCCCCTTCTATGCATTTTTGGAAGTCCAAAGATGACAGGAATTGTGGTAAATTCATTATCCATATCATGGCAAGGGTCCAGCAAACAAAATCCATAGTAGTTTTCAGTCCCAAAAACATGCTAACTCTGAGAAGCAGTGATAATGTACATTGTTTACATAACAATTCTTTGGAGGAAATATCATTGTTGTCCATTTCACCATTGTATACACAGTGACAGTACTGTGTATATATTAAATGTTACTATCTCCAGCTTATATATACAGGGGCCAGAAAAATTATTTGTCCCCTTCCTGATTTCATATATCATTGCTTATTTGTCACATTGAATGGTTTCAGATCTTTAGACAAAATGTTATATTACACAAAGGGAAACTGAGTAAACAAAGTTTTGGAGTGGCCTAATTCAAGTCCTGACTTGAACCCAATAGAAATGCAGTGGCAGGATGTGAAACAATCAGTCCATGCTTTAAAAACTACCAATTTGTTTAAATTAAAACAGTTCTGCAAAGAAGAGTGAGCTAAAATTTCTTGACAATGATGTGAGAGACTGATATCAAATTATAGGAATCATTCCGTTGCAGTTATTGCAGCTCATGGTGGTGCAACCAGTTAAGTTTAAGGGGGCAAATACTTTTGGGTGATATGGATGTTTTGATACCTTTTTTAAATTAAATAAATTAAAGATTTAAAAAAAAAATGTGTTCTGTTTACTCAGGTTTCCTTTGTCTAATATTACAGTTTGTATAAAGATCTGCAACCATTCAGTGTGGCAAATATGCAATAATAGAGGAAAATACTTTCTGGTACTCTCTTGAAAAAGATGAGGCCACCTACAAGGTTCTCTAACCAAGCTGACCAAGCAGTCCCTCAGTACAGCTAATGGGACCTGCAGGGTGCATGCAACGACTTGACCTGGACTGCATTAAATTCAGCACACAACCATCGAATGGCATGACTATAGTGATGACTGAGAAACCTTTTAACCAATGAAATTAAGTTTCTAATGGTGTATAGGCTGTTAGGCTTGCATAAAAGGATAAGCATTGTTTTTCCCGCAAAAAAAAAAAAAAAAAAAAAAAAACCTTTTCAGTACACACGCTGAGAATGTTAAACTAAAAAAGTTGTTGTTTTACGACAAAAATTAATTTAGCAATGCCTTAAGTCTAAACAGAGGCCCAGGAAGAAATCACTTGTCAGGTGATGAGGGCTCCTCTGGAGAGCCTGCTGTGGCAGGCAATGATGGTGAGGGACCCCCGAGAGGGCTCGCGGTGACAGGAGGAGGTGGCAAGGGACCTTCTGGAGGGCTCACGGTGACAGGTGGTGAAGCAATCTCTGGAGGGCCTGCTGCAGCAGGCTGCGGGGGCTCCTTGTCTGGAGGGCCCACTGCAGCAGGCGGTAATGGAGCCTCTTCTGGAAGGCTTGCCGCCTCTGATAGGATCTACAAGGGTGGCAAGGGGACAGGTTTTAGTGACTCCCCTGGACATGGCCTCTGGTGGGACCTCTAGGTGGGGTGTGGTTAACGCTCAGAAATATAGATATGGATTAAGTACATATTTCCACATGCACTGACAGGGGAAGACAATCAGCTGAAACCATGCAGATTCATTCTGCTGGAAAAAGCTCCCACACAGCATTTTCTATAAAATAAAGCAATTAAAACAAAATGCCAACAAAACTAATTTACAGTCTAGTTCCTCCTATTGTTGTTGTTATAAACAGATCATTAAACAGTGTCACAACAAAACTCCAAGACTGACTGCCTGTCTCTGGGTGTTACATGGCAAATTGTATTTACCAAATGTATTTATGCATTTACAGAAATTTTGAGTGATGGCCTTTTCATCATATATTTTATGAAAATAGCCACATTTATTGTGTTTGTACAAAAAGTGTTGTTGGTGATGTGCAAAATCATGCTTTTTTTGCTTATGTATGAAGTTACCTTCAACACAATGGGATGGCAAGTCCTGCAGACTTTTCAAGTTTTCTGTGCTGTTTCAGGAGGAAAATCTGCAGGGTGAATTTTTTTTTTCTCTCTGAAAGTATTAGACAGCTATTCAATACTTTAATCAATGCTTTTTCAGCAATAATGGCTATGCTAAATGTGTTATGCTAAGAGTACTACTGTCTTACAGGAGGTTAAAAGAAAACTCTTTAGTCGGAAACTTTTGAATTTGCCATTTTTAATCCAATTACGAAGAATTCAAACTGTGAACATTGTAAATACTGGAAAATAATAATTCAGAGAATGCATAATAATTTACAGTGAGCTTAATAATGTTTGTTAATGGCAAATGGCTCCAAAAGAATGAGTCTGCCTTTTTGTCAAGGTAGTGCGAGGTGGGTCGCAATTGCGGACCTAGGGGATCTAAAAGTTAACCCTGAGGGGTAACCACAAAAATCGCCAAGCGATTGAAAGGGACAGGGGAAAACACCAAATAATAAAGAGTTCTAAATAATCGCTCCCTCTACTCACTAAATCTTTTGTCAGTGGACTCAGAAAACGTAGCTACCTAGAAAGTAAAAACCCAATAGGAAAACAGAGTGGAGTAATCTACTAAAGAAAATGACACTTGCAGCCAGGTGGGTCAGAAATGGTAAACTAAAGAGACGAGGCCAAAATGTCCTCCACAGCACTAAGAGAAAATCAGCTCAGAGAAGAAACTAAATGGCTGTCAAATCTCGCAGATAGGATTGATGCGGTAACTTCTGCGGATTCTTACACCCCTACACACCTAGAGCATGACACAGAACGATGTTCTCCCTACATCTAACAATGAGTCTGTACTGAACCCCGGAAACCAGGGGCTAGATATAGGACTCCCACACCTGACCCTCATCAGGGACAATTAACTCAAGGAACCAATGCGTGTGAGGTGCCACCACCTCACAATAGGACTCACACACCCGTCCCTCATCAGGGACAATTAACAGAAACCAATGAGTGAGAGGTGCTACCACCTCACACTTCTAACTAGCAGGAGCTGAAGATAGCTGCCGTTTTCAAACGGTCATGGGGGGCCCTGTGTATGCTGGTTTTCATTCCAATCACAATTTCAATCCCAGAATTTTAACAAGCAGTTAATTTTTCTTGATTAGGCACTTTCATGTTTTAGAGCAGGGGTCCCCAATCTTATCCAGAAACGACCAGTGTGGGTGTCAGCTTTTGTTTCAACCAATCACATCTTTGCACATTACATTACATTTATTTATTTATTCTTCTTTTTCCCCACAGATACATGTTTTTTTTTTTCTGTCTGCACACTCCACCTGCTCATGGAACAATCAAGACTGGAAAGTGCTCAGAATACCCAGCACATGAGCAAACGTGCTAGCAGAGCTTATATACTTACAACACTGTCACTTTGGTTTGAGAACTCAATTCTGTGCCTACAAAAATTGTAACTTTAAAAAAAAAATGTTGACAAAGGTCCTGTGCAAAGTTTTTTATGAACTTTTATAGTTGTCCATCCATTTGCACTCTGTTTGGTTTTTTGAACTTTCCTATGAAGGACTTTCAGAGATTTTTTTTAAAATACCAGCCTCCAGCAAAGCTATAGATTTTTATATTCTTTCTCCTACCTGATAACTGAAGTGATGAGAAAGTTATGAGCTCCTTCCTGCTGAAAGTTTAATCTGCCATCCTAGCTCAGGCAATGCCGTGCATGTTTAAAGGTCACAGCGGACTGAACTGACTTCAGATGACCAGACGGTGGGCTAGGAAAAATCTGCTCAGTCTGCTGCGCCAGTTGGTCCTGAATGGACGTAATCCAGAGATGACTCCCCTGATTCTTCATGATTCTTCAACCTTGGTTGACCACTGGCACACAGCCTTTAACTGAGCCAAGCAAATAACAGGAGGGTGCAACTTGAGCATTCGAGTTTGTTCAGCAAGTAAACACATAAAAGATACTGGCAATAATTGAGCATTCACAAACAACAAGTTCAGACAAACACAAACTTTACGGAAAATCAATAGATGCAAATGTACGGGAGTAATATATGAGCGTTCAATAAAGATAGGTGCATAATCATGCTTGTAATTTAAATGATGATGTTAAAATGAATCTTTTTTAAAGCTAAATCTTAAAAGGCCTGTAGCACCACTGTCTCTGTAACTATTACCATAGCCCGCTGTTTGCCAGGCATGAAATATGAATGAATGAAGTTTGACTAAATCGTTTTATATTAAACTGCTCATTCAAAAAATTTCTGGTCTGTAAAGTTGAAAGCAAAGCAAGGCGCTTCACAGGGAAATAGGAACATAAGAAATTCATTTTGCTCTCATTGTGCAAATTTACAAAAGGCCATTGTTCCTGTCTGCCCTTGGGAATATTTTAGTGTAAAATTGTTGATTAATCCCCAAGAATAATCAGTCATCTTGTAAGGCTCATCTGGTTGATGTGTCAAAGTCTTTGCAAATGGAAATTAGGGCTTGATGTGACATGCTATATATACAATATTCAAGAGCACATTTCTTGGGTTATGCTGACTTAATCTTGGCTAAACAGAGCTGAACCAAACTCAACATGTATATGGGTGACACTGGTACCTGAACAAACCTTTTCTCACTGTACGGATCGACTAGAGATTACATCCAACAGAAAAGACAAACAGAATGGGAAAAAAAGCTATTCCCCTGGAACAACGAAGCAGAAAAAACAGCACAGAAATCAAACCTACATTTTTTTTCAAGGATCTAGTGGATGAGGAAATACTAATAATGGCATAGTAAAGTTATATATTCTGGCATGACACAATCAAATATTTCCTTCAGAAAAGCAGGTCAGAGTACCTTAAAAATAGCTATCAAAAACCTATTTTAAAATTGTTTTGGGCTTTGTCTCATAATTAAGTTATGACACTTTTAAACCTACTGAGGAAAGAAGAATCCTTCCTGTCTTTTGAATGTTTTTTCTAGCCCATTTTTGCTCCCAGCTTTTTCATATTCTAATAATCATTGTAGATCTTCTCCCAACATTCAGTCCAGTCCTGAATTGCACTGGTTCAGTGTTGTACTGTATAAATGAGATGCATATCAGGCAAGTTGAACTAGAAGTCTACTTTTTTCCCGTCCATGTTTATGGATATTCTATTGTGCAGACTATGAGCATGCCAACAGAAGCAAATAACTTGACCCCTTTCCCACAGCATGCTTTAAAACCTGGTATTCTTGAATGCTCTTGACCTTCACACTTTGGTTCTCTCCTTACAGACAGAGACTCAGTATAACCACAATGCACTCATTTGTTATTATTGACATCAGCTACCAAATCAAGATATTGTGTGAGTGCAGTAGTTATGTAGAAACACTACATTTCCTAAAGTTTGTGAACACCTCTTTCTATTTAGTGGTTTTAGTGGCTATTTCAGCCACATCCATTGCTAACAGCTACATAAAATCAAGTATACAGCCATGCAATCTCCATTGATGAAAATTGGCAGTAGAATGGGTTGTACTGAAGCGCTCAGTGACTTTCAACTTGGCACTGTCATAGGATGCCACCTTTCCAACAAGTCAGTTCCTCAAATTTCTGCCCTGCTAGAGCTGCCCCAGTCAAGCTCACAGAATGTGACCGCCAAGTGCGGAAGCATGTAACGTGTACATTTCATCTGTCCTTGGTTGAAACACTCACTACAGAGTTCAAAACTACCTCTGGAAACAACATCAGCACAAGAACTGTTCATCAGACTGCTTCATGAAATGGGTTTCTATGGCTGAGCAGCTGTACACAAGCCAAAGATCACCATGCAAAATGCCAAGTGTAAGCTGGAGTGGTGTAAAAAACACTGCAATTGGACTCTGGAGCAGTGGAAATGTGTTCTCTGGAGTGATGAATCACGCTTCACAATCTGGCAGTCTAACGGATGAATCTGGGTTTGGCGGAATGCAAAATGCTAACTGTACTGGCTCGAATAGTGCCAACTAATGTTTGGTAGAAGAAGAATAATAGTCTGGGGCTACAATAACATTCTAGAGTATTGTACCTTTCCAACTTTGTGGCAAAAAGTTTGGGGAAGGCAATTTCCTGTTTCAGCATGACATTACAATCGTGCACAAAGCAAGGTCCATAAAGAAATGGTTCGCTGAGTTTGGTGGGGGAGAACTTGATTGGCTTGCACAAAGCCGTGACCTCTACCCTATAAAACACCTTTGGGATGAATTGGAATGCCGACTACAATCCAGGTCTTACACCCAACATCAGTGCCCAACCTCACTAATGCACTTGTGGCTGAATGGAAACAAATCCCCGCAGCCATGTTCCAAAATCTACAGGAAAGCTTTTCCAGAAGAGTGGAGGAAGAGTTAAAGCAGCAAAGGGGGGTCTAAATCCATATAAATGGTCATGATTTTGGAATGAGATGTTCAACAAGTTCATATGGCTGCGATGTTCAAATGTCCACATACTTTGGGAAATATAGTTTATGTTAGTTAAGTAGAAAATGCACTGACTATCCATCTTTCATGTTAATACAGAATCATTTTCAATAACGACGTTGCCAGAGGGCAACCAAGGCAATTTCACCAAACAGACAGTTTACATTGAAAATCAAACTAAAAATCATTCTTCTGCATACAATTAGTAACTAGGGATTTTTTAAAAAAAACACTCATTTCTGTGTTCTTTGTATTAGACTCCAAATTGTCGCCACAGACTAAATGGATCCATGTAACGCTCGAACAGGATTGGAACTTCTCAGTTTTGGACTGCCTGTGTTTGAGGAACTATTTTCCTGGATCTGGCATCTCTTGAAGGGGAAGAAAAATATATACTGTATACATAAATAAAAATCCATGAATTGCATCCACAATAGTTGGCAGGGGCCCCAGTCCGCAATGCTGATTTGGCATTGGTTTTTTTGCATTCCGGGACCTCTGAGACAGTTCGGTCACCACCCACACACGGGCACTTTTTCTTCCAGCTCCTCCAGATTTACAAATTAAGCACTGGATCTATGGTACTATCAGGGAGCTAACAGGAGCTTAAATTCTGAAAGGAGATCAAATAAGAGGGGGGTTTACTCAACAGGGATCTCTGAAATGTCAGTCAACATCAGAAAGGATATTTAGGCAATGTTATACTATGCCTCACAGAAGGCTTGGATCAGATCCAGGCCATACCCATACTGACTGTTGCCAGGAGTCCTCTGGGTGTGTAGCTGGCCACAGCATTGTTCATGAGGGACTGGTTTCAGGCCACAAGATCAATCCTGCCTCATCGCTCACTGGAAACTCCTCTGGTTGACTAGCCACATGTAGTCCCTCTGTGCCAGTCCTACGGAACACTGGCATGGCTTAGCTGGTTGGCTGCAGTGTAAAAAGAAGTGGTGAACAAATTGTGCATTATGTAAATACAATCCAGGCTGCTCTTTACTCAAAATGACCTTTAACCTTAGAGACCTGAGGTGATTTTGATGTTTTTCACTATGCTCAGTTTTTCTTTTTACAGATTAAACAGGATTATCTAATAGATAACCCCTCCTGCAACCCCTCATTCTGTTCTCAAGACTCGTCTTTATTAGGCTTAGGCCTGGATATGATACGGTTTAGTTGGTCGGCCCCATTATGTGCAAAAAATAATAATTTTCACTTACTAAAAAACGTGTTTACTTGAGTATATCTTCCAAATCAAAAGTTTCAGTTCAAGCTCTCTGCTTCTACTTTACAAAACAGAAGACATTAAACAAAATGTTAATTTGACATTACCAGACAAGAAGCATACAACATATTTGAGAGCCTCTAGCCTCCTCAGCTTCACAAAACAGAGAAAAGGATCCTACATTCAGAAATAAGAGTGTTATTTAACGGATATTACAGGGAGTGCCTTTGGGGCAAACGGTCAAATTCATATGATCACTGTTCAAACAAAACAAATGATACATTTTACAATCATATTTTTATTGGGTGTGACGGTAATATCACGGGTTCTGAGTTGAAGCCAGTATGAGGTAACACTGGCATAGGTTGGGCAAGTAAATAATATACATAGTATATTATCATATAATATATTAAATATAATTTATATTGTATAGCTATCTGTTAGTTATCTGTAATACAATATAACTAGATTTATATTGTCACATAGCTATGCCTACTAAGGTACATATGCCCCATGGTCTGCTGTTCATTATCCAGAGAGGGAGGGTTCCAGTCAATGTGTGTTCAATCTCATTCAGCAGTCAATCAATCACTCAATCCTCTGGGCAAGCAGGTGCCTGCACTCTGGCTGTTCCAGCTTCACATTACGTTTACAGTGTTGCTAATCTTATGTAGAAATAAATGTATTTATTGTTTGTGATGCAAGGTCAATGTAACTACAGTACCACAAGTCTTATCATCCGTTGCACATACAATCAAGAAAAATAGTTCTGCTTTAGACATACACAATGCACCAAAAACATATTGTGAAGAATTATAACTGAAGCATTTAATTTATATGGAATATTAGGCATTTATTCAGTGGGTGAGAAGAGGACTTTCATAACCAGGGTTCCAAGTATAGAGATAGGCAGGGGAATCCTGGGTCTATAGAGTAACATTCCTGAACTGGCTGAAAAATAAAAGCCTGTGACCTCTCAACTAGAGTCCAGATGAAATGGCTGAACCAAGACTGCCTGTTCAAATATATTCATCTTCACAGAAGCCCCACAAGAAGAGAGGTACAGAATAACACAGGATTGTTCTGTCCTTTTTCATGGGCAGCTAAATAAGACAGTTTTCAAGGTATCAGCAGTTATCAACGTTTATAACTGGAGCAGGGTGAAAATCTAAATGTTTCCAATGGATCAGAAGCAAGCCCAGAATCTCTTCTCTTGAGCTGATGTGATTGACAGTCATGCATTTTCCTTTTTTTTTTTTTTTTTTTTTTAGCATTTTGACCATTTCCATCTTCAAAGCCTTTTGGACAATTATGAAAGTACACTTAGAGACAGAAAATGCTTCTGAAAGCTTTAGTGGCTTGGTCTGCACCAAACCAATTTGCCTTTCAGTGATAAAATATTTCTTTTTTTTCAGTCAGCAGGTACCACCTAATTTATGTGGAATCTGACATTTTGAAATTAGTATCTACTGTCGCTCTTGTCCAAAGATTATATGTATTCCCTGCTTTTTTACTTTTTTAAACTTTTTTTTTAAAACTTTTTTTTGGCATTTTATAATAGTTAATATGTACATTGCAATGATAGTTCATGATTCTGCTTATGAACTGGAATCATCATAAAATGATTTCTCATGCTATGATTCCAGAAAATATTACTAATTACAAAGAGAGGTTACATGAGCTGACATTAAAATAAACATTTTAAGAACAACTTAAAGTAAACTGGGAAATATTTAAGATAGTTCAGTCTTTTAAAAAAATCTATTTTCATAGGTGCTAGTTTTTATTATGCAGAACTAATGTGATTCATTTTTTCAATTTTTAAATAATTGAATGTTTCCTTCATACGCATTCTTGAAATGGAATCACAAATCGAAACTGAGTTTTTTGTCCGAGGGATGTATTTAAAAGTGATACAGTTGCAATTTATTTCTCATTCTGGTGATCAGAATAGTTCATCTGAAAACAAATCTTTTTTTAAAAAACTTCTTTTAACAACTTTTAACTTCTTTTAACAACTTCTTTTCCATCCTGATAATGTTTGTTTTTTAAACAATGGGTTAAATAAAAATCATATCTATTCATCTCGCCTTCTTTAGCACAATGAAGAAAACCACTGTACATTTCGGTTGCAACTCCTGCAACGTTTCCAAAGCCTGGGAGAAAAGCTCTGCCATATAGGAAAAGATTAAAAGCCTGGATAAACATATGGCACAGATAAGTATCTAGCGACTGTCTCTTTCCCAAGGGAGTGCCTGACAAAGAGAACTTTTTTGTAAGTAATTGTTCTAGTTTCGTTTTTGTTGTGAGAAAGAAGGAAACTGTCTGCACACATCTGCGTACACACTGTAAGCAATGAATTATTTAATCACACTGGAAATGTGTATATGGAGCTCAGAACAGATTAGAGATATAGCTGATGAAATGTGGAGACAGTCCCTTAGATTTAATTAAACACACCATAACAATGGATAATGTCCAGCTAATATGATGACTTTCATCATATAATAACTTTATCAATGATGATGTACCATAATAAAACTGGATAAGGTAATAACTTGCTGGATGATGAAATAAACAGATAATAAAATACCATTTTAGGCAGTGCAATTACTTATTCTGTTCTTTGCTTACTATGTCTTCAGGCTGGCAACAAATATTTGTTGAATAATGTAATAACTTCAATGAATTATATAATAATTAACCAGCATCATGTCTTTATGAACAGTATAATCCAAAGTGTCAGCTAATGGTTTTTAAAAAATGATTTTTTAAGATATACGCAATGTGAGTTTGACTCAACTCTTAACAAGCATTTTTCCTCAGAAAGCACATACTGTATGCAAGCAGTAGCCAAAAGGTTGTAAACACCTGGATAAAGGGGAGCACAAAGAACACTGAAAGTAGATGCTTCCTCAGTGGTCCCTGAGTTAATTAAACTAGCAGCATCCTACAGTAGCACACTCAGTTCGAAAAAATTCTTCTGCTAAAAATGTACAGAAATGCTGTGCAGGCTTGCTTGCAAAAAACAGTAGTTGGTCTGGCTAGATGAGATGAGACCTCTGTGACTTTAAAAGAGGGCTGTAACAACAGTGCAATTACACAGTGCAATAACACCAGAAGCATACATTGTTAAAATGTAAAAAAAACTTTTGCATGAATAATGTAATAAAATCAGATAATGTAATACCTTGCTGAATAATCTGTTATGTTATTGGGTGGTTATTACATTATCAGGTGAGTAACAACTATGATGAAGTAGTACCTTCAAAGAATAATGTAATAACTAACCAAAATCCTGTTTTTTCAGTCATTTTAGGAGTCCCCTGGACATCTTAAACTGCCTGGTAAATTAGTTAAAAGAAATATAAAGCTATCAAAATACCATTTGTCATTTCATAGTGAAATATTGAAATAAGTTTATGATTGAGAACAAAGCATTCTTGCAAAATACACATTCTGAGATAATTATGGGATAGCCTTTATTCAGTTTACAATAAATTTTCCTGTGCCAAGATTTTCTATTCTTCTTACATTTCCATTTCATTTATGGTTTTTGGCCATAGGTTTGATTATACTTTAGTTTGTGTTTTGTCATAAAATTAGAGACAGAATAAAATATAGATTCTTTACCTTCAAAAAGTTTCATTTCATAATTTTCCTAAAGTAAAACAGAGAGAGAGAGAGAGAGAGAGAGAGACTCCAAGCAAATTAGACAACAGCAAGCACCGGACAGATAAAAAATAAGTTGTTACATTATCTGGAAAAAGTTATTACATTACTGGATTTATTACATTTTAAGGTCAAAATGTATTACATTATGAAAAGTTATTGGATTATTTTGTGTTAATACATTATTAATTCCTTCATGCACTTAGCCAGGTTAACAGCATGCAATTCAATAAAATGTTACTTAAATTGTTTCAGATTCATCAAATAAACCTTAAAGCTCCTTAAGACTGAAAAACTGAAGAACGAGTAACAGGGGTGGCCTGAAAATGACCATGTCTGGGCTGGAAATGCTTTTGGGTTGCAGAATCTGATGAATTAAATCATTAACTTGGCAGGCATTTGCTGGCATTCTGATGTTCTGAATGATGATTAAGGAGTTCAGCTTTTTAGTTTACATCATATATGCAGCACATGTACCACAGCTTGTGCCTGGTTAAAACAGTTCACCGTTGCAGTTCCTTCACTTCCTGTAGATCACACTGGTCAAAACATTGTGGCATCACATAATAATAAACTTTTTTTCACTAAGTACAAGTTTCTCACCTCATTTTTATATAGCATTAAAGCAGAGGAAGCTGCAGCTCAAGGGTCTTAGGCTGGCAATTTCTAGAATGTTGATATACAATTTAGCATTACGCATGTTGCTATATATACACTCACCGGCCACTTCATTAGGCACACTTGTTCAACTGCAAACTGCACCCGTTAACGCAAATATATAATCAGCCAATCACGTGGCAGCAACTCAAAGCATTTAGGTATGTAGACATGGTCAAGACGATCTGCTGAAGTTCAAACAGAGCATCAAAATGGGGAAGAAAGGTGATTTTAGTGACATTGAACATGGTTGTTGGTGCCAGACGGGCTGGTTTGAGTATTTCAGAAACTGCTGATCTACTGGGATTTTCACACACAACAATCACTAGGGTTTACAGAGAACGGTCCGAAAAAGAGAAAACATCCAGTGAGCGACAGTTCTCTGGGCGAAAATGCCTTATTGATGGCAGAGGTCAGAGGAGAATGGCCAGACTGGTTCGAGGGTTCAAGCTGATAGAAAGGCAACAGTAACTCAAATAACCACTTGTTACATCCGAGGTATGCAGAAGAGCATCTCTGAACGCACACCACGTCAAACCTTGAAACAGATGGGCTACAGCAGCAGAAGACCACACCGACCACACTCCTGTCACCTAATGAAGTGGCCGGTGAGTGTATATATATATATATATATATATATATATATATATATATATAGTGCCATGAAAAAGCATTTGGCCCTTCCTGATTTCCTCTGTTAGAGTTGATGACTCGACAATAAGAAAGTGTCTTGGCAAAAATGAGATTTGTGGGAGAGTAGCAAGTTGGAAACCACTGCTAACCAAGTGAAACATTAATGATGTTCTCACATTTGTAAAAAATGAATGATCCCCAAGCCTTTTAGGATAATGTTCTATGGACAGATGAGTCTAAAGTGGAACTATCTGAATGACATGGGTCCCATTATGTCTGGTGCAAAACAAATACAGCATTTCACAGTAAGAACATCATATACCAATAGTCAAAATGGGTGGTGGTAGTATGATGGTGTGGGGATGATTTGCTGCTTTAGAACCTGGAAGACATGCCATTACTGAAGGAACCATTAATTATTCTCTGTACCAGAAAATTCTTAAGGATAATGTCCAGTCATCTGGAGCTGAAATTAATTGGGTTATGCAGCAAGACAATGACCCAAAACACAAAAGCAAGTGATTTAAATAGTTGAAAAACAAAATTAAAGTTTTTGAGTGGCATAGTCAAAGTTCTCTGTTGAAGCCAATGGAGATGCTATTGCAAGAACTGAAATGTGCAGTTCATGCTGAAAATCCTACCAGTTTGTCTGAATTAAAGCAGTTCTGCAAAAACAGAGTGGCTTCTTATTGTGCATATAATAATATCTCCAATTCAGCAATGCTGCTAGCATGGGTCCACATATGGTTCTGTTCTTAACAAAACAGCTTTACATGCCCAGTTTCTGTACCCTGTCACTTGCCAAGACGTCTGTCTAACTCACCACTAGTTCTTCTCAGACCACATCTCCATTGCCTGCTGATCCCCATTAATGTTCCTCTTCCTTGCCTTTTCCCAGGCCACTGGATGCCTAGCAGGCTCAAAATTGTAAGGCTACAGTCCTTCACTATCATAATTCTTTAGATATTTAACCTCGTCCATCTCCACTGTGGAATTCATCTAATTGATCTTCATCTATAATTATATGCTGCATTGTAGCTGTTTCACACTAGGGACTCCCTTCCACAATGTCACTTCTGGGTATTTAATCGCAATTAAGTTGTGGGGGTGGGCATGGCAATTAACATTACAAAATCATGTCCAGCTGTAATTCTAGGTTTTTTTTTCTTTTAAAAAATATATGAAATCCACTTCCTACATCCCACACGTTTTTTTTTACTGGAGGTACTAATCCAGACATTGCACTTTAAGGTTAAGTACCTTGTTCAAGAGTACAATGGCAGTGTCCCACATGGGAATAGAACCTACAACCTCAGAGGATATATTCATGGCCATTACTCAACACTGCCACACACTTATGCAGCAGAGAGGATTCAGAAAATGAACTGTATTGTTTTTCAGGGTGTTCAGCTGTGTTCTAGATCTACTAATATTAATACAGACTATAGATTTGAGCCTCCAACAAAAAATACATTTTTATAACTCCTTTCAGCATGCCATTTTAATTATGAGATCTAATAAGAGCATATTACTGGTTCACGAGAGTCTGATGGACAGATATCAGCGCTGAGAAGGAGTGCAGCGAACTTACAGATAGCATTTGAGGGTGTTCACATTCTTTAAAAAAACTGTGCATTCAGAGGTCATGTCCTATTCTTTCCTTCTAAATTTTGTATTTTGTGCTTCAGTCGATGTCATCCCTCATTAAATAGCGAGGAGAAGAGGGTAAGCATCAGGGAATTAAGTCACATTCGCACTGCAGACGGGCTCAGTGACTGATCCGAGCTGCCCCGCTTCTGTAATTATTCCCTCGCAAGCCCAGATGGAGTCTGTTCTGCATAGGTAACCAACTCACAGCCCCCTCCATTTCCTTCACTGAACCATTTATTGACAGCCCCATGGGATATATCACTTTTCTTTCGGCTATGCAACTTTGAGAATGATCTGTGATGAATATTTATACACAAGCTATGGCAGTAGACAAATAGAAACTCGAGTAATGGCAAAATATATGATACCAAGGAGTCTTTTTGAGTGGTGTCCCTATTTAAATTTATTGTGGTGGACTGCTAAATACAGTCTCAAGTGATGAGTTATGAATAAAATTACCTAAACAAAACTAAATTATTTTCATAATATTATGTTCACTGGAGATTTCAAATCTTGTATTTGAGATGTATGTAATGCCTCATCTAAAACACCTGATGTGGGAGTCAGAATTCAGGTGATTTTAATACCAAAGACTAATAATATCACATCCCGTTCATGCCGTGGACTACTTTTATGAATTAATCAGCTCAGGACATTAATGCATTTGTTCAATTAACTCTTCTGTTTGAAAGCTTTTCTCTTACATCTGTCTTTACTAATGACTAATCCCCAAATTTCCATTAAGTGCTCATTGGGTTGTTAACCCCATATAGTTATTATTGCACAGTCATTACTTTATAATTATGATTGAACCTCCACTCATTGTCTTAAAAATCAAAATGTCATAAATCATTTAAACAGTTTAGGTGCCAACAATTGGGGCTGATCTGGAAAATGAATTCCATTGTCTATAATAGAGTGCAACTTTTTTGTTAACCCAATGAACATACTCAGGACAGTGTGTACGATAACTTACTGTACGAAATATGTTCCCCCTAATGTCCAGCTGATGTTTTTGAGAAACTTGACAGCAGCACATACCACCAAGTAATAGGTTCTCTCTGAAATTGTTGTCATGAAATTCAAGGGCTCACTGTTCTAAAATATTGCTTTCTATCACCATCTTGTCAAAAAAAAAAAAACACCTTAGGACTCATTCCAGGGATATGCTGAACACTGGTGTCTGTCTCAGGAGTGAGGCCTACTTGTAAACTAATCTTTTGGATGTTGTGATGCTTTCTTGCCTTTCCTTCAACTTCCACCTTGAGTTTTAGATCTCAGTATATTCCACTCCCACAGCTCTGATTTCTGTCCCTTCTAGGAAGGTAAGGGAAGCATGTATTGCTGGTGTGGGACCACTCTGCCTTATATTTTGAGAGTTTCTGTTTCTCTCCCAATGAATGGATGAGGCAGACTGCTGGCATGGCATCCAATTCAATGCAATTTCTCCTCCCCTTCTGAGGGAAATTAAGAAAAAATAATACCCTGATCAGGTTGAGGTCAGTGTTGTGTATTTTTTGATACAAGCACCAGATTCCATGCACAGGTAAAACAAATACCAGGGATGATTCTTAGCTTTAGAACCATTGCATATTCTTTTATTTATTACAGAATCATTACAGCATTTTTCGAAACAGCCACCATACTGTTCCATTGAGTGAGTTTGTTGACCCATAATCTGATCGCATGTTGGTCTAGTTCACACTACAAATAAGAGAGGAAATGCTTATGCCATTCAACTTGAGGAATTCCACAAGCATTCCATTAGAATATGCATAAAAATGTTCATTTAAATGAGAAGTCTGCCTGTTTGGGAATTCTGTTCTCTCATAGGTAGAACAAGGTCCAGTGAAGATTTTAGCTTACCATTACCATTACATCAGAGATCAAAATACCTTAAGACACTGGATATACAATTCACTTCAGGTACCTATAAAGTTCACCATATAAGATCATAAGTAATTGTGGGAAAAATACTTAAAAATCTTACGCTCATGTACCTTAAATTCAAATTATGTAACAGTTGTATTGTTCCATTGTACTCTCTGTTTCCTCATTCTTGTATCTGATATTGCCATTTTAACTGCTAATTGCCATATAGACATTCCATTTTGTAAGCTTTTTTTTCTAAAGTCAGCCATGAAGTCAGTGGTGGGACAAAGGAAATGTTTACATTAAAATTGTTTTATTTTAAAATTGCAACATACAGATAAGAGCACAAGAACTCCTTGGTGACCTGAAGGAAGTGCAGGTACGGGCAACCTTGAGCAGGATACTCACAACTGAATCTTATGGATATTCCCTCTACTGATTTAAATGACCTTCAGGACAAAAGGGCATATCACATGCATTCAGTTTTAAACTGTCTTAAAGCTAATGGGCAAGACAGAGTATAGAAAAAAACAAGAGGAAGCATGCTGCCTCCTTTAATTCTGAGCTCTACTGAGCTGAGGATGGTGTTGAGGAAGCAACGACAGAGCTGTGTCAAGACTTACCCATGATTCTTCAGTGTCCTGAAAGCCCCCTGTCTCTACAGGAGCTAATGACTGCAGTTTATGAATAGATTGCCGGGAAATCACTGTGGTCCGACAGACTAACAGCTGAATATCACAATGGGTTTTGATCAATGAATTTGACATTTGGGAGGCTAACAGAGCTGTGGAATGGGAGCCTTTAGATGTAGGATGATAGTGTTTTTTTATTGTCTAAGAAAGAGGATATTTACTTATTTAAGAATTCCATTACACTTTTATGGGTGGACTATAAGATATTGGTGAAAGCAATCACTTACCGGATTGACAATGTAATTACTTAATCCATACTTATTCACAACCATAAATAATGTATTACAGATAGGTCAATCTATGAGAGTTTATTTTTAGTGTGTGACTTTCTCTATCATGCCTTTTCCGGATCAGGACCAAATGGATCCTTGTTTCTAATTCAGACTTTCATCAAAGGAGCGCTCTGCATTGTAAAGATTAATAATGGTCTCACTGCTTGGTATGTTCCTCTGTTTTTGGCATCCCCTGCTTTGTGTTTCATTTTGCTGTTTGTGCTGCTGCATTTGTTTCTTTCGCCCCTACAGACGAAGATAATGATGTCACGGTCATGTTACGGAGACCCTGGTCGGAAGGAAGAGGATACATTGTCTGACAACCCTCTTCAGAAGACGCACAGAGCTGAGGACACAGCTGAACGTTGCCTGGCAACCAGACCAAGGGATGCCTTTTGCTGAGGACACCGACGACCATTGTGGAGCAGTGTTATTAAAAAGATGAAGGACTGTATATTGATAATGTGCATATTTTTCCATTAGTCTATATCGGATATATTACTCCCTGCTTTGCTGTACAATACACACCCACTTGTCTTTTTGCTATTCATTTTGTGCTCAGCTGGGTCTTCTTTGAGGTTGTGGTTCTTGTTGAAATGGCTTAGTGTTATGTCCATTCATGTACACCTGGCTATTGTAATGCATGTGGATTTCATAACGCTGCTCCTTAACGGACTATGGAGGGGTAAGGCAGGAGTGTCTCTTTCCTGGCTTCCAATTCTCCCTCGCTCCTTAAGAAGCCACTTGACTGGAATAGCAGCCTCTGAAAATCCTGAAAATTCCAGGGATGCTACGGTTAATCTTTCTGTAAACACTGTTAATGTGTTGTGTTGAGAAATGCTGGAGACAGACTGGTTACTGCAGCCATTCACTCTTCTTGGCCCACCTTCAAGCTCGCTGCAGATTCAAAGGGTAATAATCTATTTTCTGGTGAGATTACCATTGACTTAACCTGGAGTTCTACATTTACTTACTTATCCGATGGAGGTCAATGGCCCATAAATTTAAACAGTAGAATAGTTTCAAATGTTATTGAAGTTATATTGTCCAAACACTTTGACATAGATATCATTTGCATGCACACTGAACAGAGGGGGAGAGGGGGGTTAGGGTTGAATGTTCATCAGTTCCTGTAAAAAAGAGAAATTTTTTTTTGTTGTAATAATTGTGTAGTCAGTGGTCACCTACCAAGGCAGAAGCTTGGATACAGCCCTTTTCATGTTGGAGGAGGCACTGTTCTTCAGTTCATCCTTTCCCCAACAGTTTTCTCCATTAGGTAGCTTGTTAATTATTTTTGGGGTAAGTTGGGGTCACAAAGATGTGTCATTTGATGTTTTGACAGTTGTGTGTTGATGAATGAGAATGATTTGGCATGCAATATTAGATATCACTCTATTAAAACAACGAAGATTTTTTTGAATCGTTAAAAACTATTTTCCAAGTTTTTCAGATCCCCTATGTGGCATCTGGACAGTAGATAAATAACCATGCATCTATATTTTTCCAGTGTAGACATCTATGACCCTGGAGTAGACAGTAGAGAATAGAGAGTGTTTGTTAAAATGGATGGTGTCACATGCTGGGTGACATCCCTGGGAGGGACAGAAGAGCTGGATGCAAGCAAATGCAATAAATTACTGTTCAAGTTTTCAGTGGATTTTATTAAGAACAGAGGTTTTAACAAATAAATAAACAGAAAATAATCTTCTTTTCCCCCCCGATGTGTTCCAGGTAAAATAATAAACCAAAATAAGAAAGAAAAATAAACAAAACACAGAGGAAACATTTCAGCCATGTTATTTCACTTTCCCACTTGCTCACTGGTCAGGGATTCCCTGATCTCAGATGCCTACTGTGGGAAGAAGTCCACTTGTGTGCTTATTTACCCAGTAGGTGTGGGCCTCAGATTGCCCCAATCCCCCCTCACTCAGATCAATCCCTGCCACAGAGGGTTAGAAGATTCTGGACATTTTGAAACTAAGGGAATATTGAAATTTCTCAACATATATGAAGCATATAAAATAATAATTTGGTGGGAAATTAATAATAATAATAATAATAATTGTACAGTGCTGTTCCAATTACACATCACAGTGTTACATATATAAAATACAACAAAATCAAATAAAGTACAAAATAAAAACTGAAAAAAAAAACATAATGCAAAGAAAACAATAGTGAATATCAATAAAAGATGGAGGGCTAATGTTGCAGTAGAGAGTGTAAACTGATCTTGGAAAACATTATAAAGGAATACACTTCCAATGTAAATTGGTGATGTACAGTGGAGGAATCTAAATCACTGTACATTACCGCAGATATCAGTACAACTAACTATTTTAATAATGCTGTCGCTAAAAGCTATCTATTGTTCCTTGGTGATTATACATATTTTGTTCCAATGGTAATGTTAAATAAAGAAGTTAAGAGCTCACACATATATTTCTCACACAGTACCAAAATGGGATGACATCATAAAAAGTTGAAGAACCTCTCTCTCTAAAAAAAAAATAAATAAATAAAAAAAACAGATCAGAAAATGAATTGACCTGTTATGAGGGCATCTTATGCCACAGCACACACAAGTGGGGAAATTAAATTTTGTATTTTTCCTCACCACATGCGAAGGGATGTTCCGCAACTGCTGCTAGTTCGATCTGTTCTGGGAGCAGGCTCCATTTTCAATCTTGCAAAAATTGATGGAATCCTTGGGGTCCAGGTTGCAGCACATTACATCCCTGCAGTGTTAGACTGCATGCCATGCTTGTAAATCTCACTTTAATAGCTTGTAGGATATTATTTGGCTCATAATTTGTCCTCCAAAATGGAGCCTGACAATGAATGTAACACTGAGTTTCAATACCCTAACAACCTTGAGAAACATTGAAAACTGCAAAGCAAATGTTGATGTGTCAAAAAGTGTAGGGAATCAAGGTTTCAAATGATCAAATGTGCCATATTACAAAAAATAAAAACGAAGGCCATGGAGGAAAATCTTTATAACGGTATTTCATTGTCAAAAGTAATACCAGAGAGACACAGAATGTTTGCAAATAAGTTGAATACCCTGATTGTCCAGTTCCCATCTAAAATGATTTTTCTAAAATATCTATTTAAACTAGCATCATACAGATGCACATTATTTGGGACACACCAATAGTTAGCTAGTATTTGATCAAGCATACCTCAGACTACAAACATTTCATCAATTAGCCTAATTTCCCTCACAGTTTCTGTATAATGTCCCTGTGAGGCAATTTCCTATTTTTGCCTCATTTGAATGTCACAAAACACCAACTGCTCTTGAGTGTGGATACATCCAGTTCCTGTCATCAAGCCATTTTTGCAATGTAAAGACCAATTCATTTAAAGACTGCACTGTTTAAACTGCAATGACAATACACCAAACTCATTTGCTGGCCTTTGCTGCACTTCACCTTTGAAGGCTGTTAATTATGCAATTACGGGATAATGTATCTCTTTGAGCGATGTGTTGCCTATGTGATTTGCACTTTGTAGTGATTAAATTGATTTCACTAACCTCTGTTGATTATTCTAATATGCTAACATAATATGAAATAAAAGGAAGTCAGCACACAAAACTGTGAAAAATAATTTCCAGTTGCCAATGGTTACAGATTAACCCATCATTGGGCACCACAAATAATTTAGCAAAACAAACGACAATAATAATAGAAAAAATCTATATTTTACTTTTCTTGCTTTTATAATCTTTTAATGTTTATATTAGCTGGCCTGAGCCTTTCTGTGTGGATTTTGCATGTTCTGTGGGTGTCCATGTGGGTTTTCGCTGGTTACTCCAGTTTCCTCCTAATTGGAGACTCTCTCGCCCAATGCATGCTGGGATAGGCTCCAGCATCCCCCGCTACCCTCTCCAGGATAAGTGTGTATAGATGATGGATGGATGAACAGTTTGTACAGTTTGCCCTTATGTACCCTTCTGTTGGCCGTGTAAATACCAAGTTACAGTACATATTATGCCATATTATATCAAAACATTTGTTATTTTTGTAAAAATCCATGAAAACCCACTGAAAAGTCTCATTGCAGCTGTGTTTTATTTATTTATTTTATTTTATTTTCAGGCGGAAACTTTCTGAGAATCCAAACAGCATGCAAAAATGCCCTAAAAGGAAATGTCATTTAAGTGTTTTACAAAAAATCCAAAATGACTGAAAATCTAATACACTTTTCTGGTCCAAGAGACAAATGTGTAAGTAGATGCACTTATGTACCAAATTTTGTGATTATACATTATTTGGGTCAGTTACATACTTCCAAAGTTTGCATTTTCAAGTCTCATTTCTAGTTGAGAGTTGTGTAAACACAGCTTTCACAGGTTACTGGCCTTTATAAGCATGCAACATTTGGTGAATTTTTCTCAGTCCCTGTTCATTTTCATGTTCACCCCTGAATGATGGACACAGCCCCCATTCCAATCACTCAAGTGTTAAACAGGATGTCTATGCCCTTGTACTACTCTACACCACTCCAAAATTCCTTGTATACATGTCACATTGTGATTGGCAAGTATACGCGCTGATGTGATAATATTGCTATCTATACTAAGATGGTGTAGTCACTTCGAGTAAAAAAAAGGGTCATTTGAACACTGAAGGTGGGATTTTCAGTATCCCATGGCTGCAGACATGTCATTGTGCAAACAATGTCATCCGCCATCATAATACACTCCGATAGGGTTGACTTCTTACTGAATAGCCAAGGCAGCCACAAGTCACCACCCATGTTCAGGATTGACATATCTAATTGAAGTGTCTGCAAAAACAAGAACATCCTTCTGCCTTTTGAAACAATGTTACATTCAGTGACATTCAGTGAAGCTGAGGTGGGATGGTATGGGCTGCAATAAAGTATTGGTAGAATTTAAATGTAGCATTTATCAATGTTATCTTGCTGGTTGGGAAGTGTTGCACACCTTCCGTCTAGCAAAAAAAAAATAAAAAAATAAAAATAGTCCTAATGTTTATGCATGACAATGCACTGCAATTTTTTTTTGCCTGAGGCAATCGTTAGACCTTTCTGGCATGGAACACCAGGACTGTCATCGGGTTGGCCACCTTATTCACCTGACGTGAACCCAATAGAGGACCTCTTGTACTTTCAGGATTGTTGTGTGCACTGTGGTAAGCTGTTTGTGGCATTTTGCACTGAACTGAATAAGATTTCCCAGCATGAAATATTAATATTCAATTAGTCAGTCAGCTTCTAGCATTCAGTAGTTGTACCACCATGCCATCCTTGCCAAAGATGAATAGATAAATATTTCATGGGCTGTGCTGTATCCATACTACTGTTTTCCAGCAGTAATTCCATCTTTTTAAATTCTTGCCATTCAGTGACAAAGTATTAAGTAAAAGAACACTGCCAGCCTTTGGCATTGATATCCAGAAGCATTTGACAAGTGTGTTTATATCCAAAGCTGATTACATTATCACCTGCAGCACTTGTTTTGTGAGTTGGGAGTGCGTACCTCACAGTGAAAAGAGCATAAGTTTTATGCCTCTTGTGGAAAACTATATGAAGTGAAAGTTAGATTTTTTGGAAGATGAACAACAGTTCTTTTTTCTGTCTGAATTTCATGAATATTTCATTGCAGCTAAAGTAAATCTATAAATAAATAACTAGAAAATATGGAAATCTCTCCCATATCAGCACACAGTGATCAAGTCAAAGGCCCAACACACAGAGATCTGGTTTATAAGTTTATAAATTATTTAAGGGCTAGTATATTGTTATTGTTATACTACTACTACTACTAATAATAATAATAATCATCATCATCATCATTATTATTATTCTTATTATTATATTTTATTATTATTATTATTATTATTAATAATAATAATAATAATAATAACAATAATAATAATAATAATAATAATAATACTAATAATAATAATAACAATAATAATAAGAATAATAAAATATTTTTATTATCATTATTGTTGTTGCTGCTGCTGCGGTTTTTTTTACCCTTTGAGCCTTAAAAATGCTGTAAAATTCAAAACAAATGAGCTACTGTAATAAAACCTGTAGCATACAATTAAACCATATGACAGAGATAACTATACAGGGTACTGAATGGAATCTGTGATTATAGTGATCATAGAACTGATCAAAAAAGGGATCCTTCTACTCATCACACCCTGCTCCTCTCATGTTGCATCAGTTAATGATAATTTAATTAGAACCGTAGCCCAAGAAAAGGCCTTTTTCAGAAAGAAACAAAAAACTCAGAACAAAATCATCAGCACTCAAAACATTGCCCACGTCACATTATTTGCCTATAAAATGCCACTTGCTCCTTAAAACGAGCAAAAGGCTTTAAAAATGAAGGCTTTCTCCGCAATGAAAAAAGAGATAAAATGAATAATCACATGAAATAAAAATGAAAACATGTTCAAAAGTCAATTTGCAGATTATAAGTGTGTGTCTTTTCCTGGGTTCTATCATAACATTCTCTAAATATTTTCTGTTTGCACATTTTTGCTTCATTCAGGCTATGGGTTTTGTGTCAACACTGTTTTCAAGAATAAGTTCATGAGGGGATATGGGATTTCTTTAAAACAAAGCAATTGTGTTTCTTGCAGATGAAACCACATCACACAGAATCAGACTTGAGTTCATTTTATCTTGAAAATGATGAAAATGGAAAGTCCACAGAATGCTGCCACTGATGGAGTCTCTGAGTCTCTCAGGAAAAGCCTTTCCTTGTCTTTGCCTTTGTCATTGGAACTAGAGTGTTGATACAACAAATGCAATATGAAGCTCAAGCAAATCATTTCTGAAGCACACTTTCCATGTAAACATAATATGATGTGACACTGAAAAACTATGATCAGAATCCAAAAGGAAAAAACAAGGGAAACATGCAATGCTTTTGAAGGACTGGGTGGAGGCAGAAGAGAGACAGCTCTGGCAGTGGCTGAAGGAGAGCACCAGAGTCGGGAGTGCAGTTCTCAGGTGCTCAAAAGACAACAACCACGCAGAGGTTAAGTGTTCAACACAATCACCTCTTAGCCATCAGGAACAAATCTGGGGTTGTCCTTTGGGGTACCAGGGGGTGGCAATTGCCACCCCCTAGCTTCTTGGTGTAGTTAGTGTTGAGTTGTTTTACACATATTTTCCCTGCCTCTGTACCCTCCTAATCAACACCCATTATAGTATCTCTAAAAACTAATTTAAAATCAAAAACGTTCAGTTCTTTGCAAATTAAAAAATCCTGGATCAGTACAATAAGGTCGTTTTTGATGCACCAAGCTCAACCAACGTCAATGACATGAGCAGGGGAAAAAATATGAGAGACGGGTGCCAGGTGCAGCTTAGGCCTAGATCTAAAAAAATTTAAAATTGAAACTAATCCGCGAAAACCAAGACAAAAACAGATTGCATTAGATTGTGTTTATAAGAAAAAAATGACACCGTAGCAAAAAATTTCAAGTGATGAGTTGAGTTTGACAAGTAACATCCCTGCTGAAGCTAGCACCAAATTGACAGCAGCGTCGACAGCGGCAATAGCAGCAGGAACAGAGGAGAAATCAGCAAACGTTAGCAGTGGCGTATTACCTAAAGACATTAGCAAGTCAAAAAAAGGACTTGTTTTTTCTGGACAATTGTACAAGACTCACAAATAGATTGAGTCAGACTCTCTTTGAGATCATCATTTTAGCAAAGAAATAGAATTAGCAGGGGAAAAGAAAGGAAGTAATGCTTTTACATTCTGAAAAAAAACAGTAACAGACACAGAGGAGCTGTGATTGCGCTGCTAACTACAGGGCAATATGCATGGTTCAAAAGAAATCATTGCCTCTAAAATTATCTAAATGGTGGAGATGCAGGAGAACAGAGGCCATATCAAAACCATGCTAAGGGCTACAGCGTTAGTTGGGCACCAGGGCCTACTGTTACATGGACATAATGAGCAGAACGACTCTGCCAGTAAAGGTAACTTTTGTGAATTTTTAGACGTGCAAAGTGCAACTGATGATGGGGTGAAATCGAGGGAATATGAACACTATTCTTTCCCTGGGAATCAAAACAAAATTCTATACATGACTGAGGACAGGATTAAGAATTCAGAATTAAGAATTAAGATCATTGAGGAGGTGAAAGAGGCCAAATATGTTTATATTTTAGTTGACAAGATGAAGGACCTGTCAAAAAAGAGCAATTGGAAATTCTGTTTCGCAATGTACATGAAGGCATTGCTTGTGAACATGCTATAGGCACCTTCTACACAAGGGATCTCAGTGCCGAGTCGCTGTTTTGCAAACAAATAAGTAGTGCAGGGTTAGACATTCAATTATGCATTGGCCAATGCTATAATGGAGCAAGCGTAATGTGTGGGTGTATGAACAGGGTACAGGTGAAGAAAAAGTCCCTTATGTTTTGTATATCCACTGCTACTGGCATAGACTGAACCTTCTGCTGGTGAATATTATTCAGAAATTTCAGAGGTATCTCAGTTTTTCAACATTGTTCAGACATTGTTGCCAACAAAACCTATCATGCACCTGTACAACATTTGGAAATAATGCAGCATGCTCAAGGTAGTAAGTAATCAAACTGAATCAAGCACGTGTTGGTTGTAAACATTGCTGTCAATCATCATCTGTGCTAAATTAGTGGCAATTATTTTATCAGCTTAGATTATTGAGGTGGTATAAATGGGATAATTGTTTGAGAAGGGACTTGAAAAAGAAGCTATTGTGACCTCTGGCTAGCGGAAGACTGAAGTACACACATGGCTGGGCTATCAGAGCAGCTTCAAGAATGGGGTATAGCAATCAACAAAGCTACAACTCTCATCAGCAGCAATACATGTCTATTGGAGAATATCAGATCGCAAGCTGAATGGGAGGCTACGGTCGAAAGTGCCCAAGCGTTTGCTGTCCAAGTTGGTGTTCCAGTGGCAGCCCACTAACCCAACCTGTGAGGGTACGCAGAATGCTGACATTACTGTCCAGAAGAGGCCAAAGACAGAAGGATGGTGAAGAGGACAGGAGGTTCTATTATGCAATCATTGATCGATTTATGATGAGTTTACTCATAGATTTACAGAGCACAAGGCCCTCCTGCAGTCAATCGAGACTTTTGAAGATAAATACAAATTTATGAATTTGCCACTATCAATGTATTTGCCAGTCTGTATGACATGTCAACTGTACCTTGCTCAAGTCTCAGCGTTACTCAGCGTAAGGGTTTTTAGCTATCAGGTCCCGGCAGTAATCTGATAGCAGCATCCTGTCAACCCTGGATGCTCTCCCAATTGCATTCTCAGAGATTTAAAAACTTTTTGTACTGCAGCAATTTTACCGGTATCAACAGCATCCAATGAGAAGATTTTCTCTGTATTGAAGAGTTAAAGCTTACCACAATGGGTGACAAAAGGCTAACATACTTGATGGTCATGGCAGTGAAACTTCACATCATTGAACTCGGACGACCCGGTCAGACTTAGCTAAATTGTGACGCTATCATTGCCCTTTTATGGACTGATTACAGTCTACCTTCTGCCTCTGTTGCTGGTGTCTCAAAAGACATTGTTTTCTTCCACTCAGCAAGTGTAAATTTGTGTTGTTAACCTAGCTGTTGCTTGTTTACTGAATGCTTCATCTGTCAGTCACACAGAGTATTTTCGCTTTATAGTGAAAACAGTTAATCTGAGTAACTGGTTTTGTTTTTATATGCTTATGTACTTTGTATTGGGTGAGCTGATAAGCTTTCACTGTGCCTGTGTGTGTGTGTGTGTGACCGCAAGTTACATTCTACCGGTGGCCTAAGTTGTTCTGTATGCGCTCTTCCACACAGTGTCCTGCTTATGTTTAGCAAGTGTTGTTGTATATCTTGGCATTGCTTCATACCATGTTTAGATTCATATAATCACCCCTTGTCAATGTCAGGAATATTGAATAAATTTGGGCATATTAAGGTTGTCTTAAACACTATCATGGATACGTTGCCTTGTCTGCAACTGTGAATTCATTACGTTTGCATATAATTATATCATAATAATTTTTTGACATCATCTAATTTTTTGTAAATAAAGCCTCTGAGAAAATGGCTTAAAACATTTTTCAAAAGTCCAGAAAATAAGTACATCACATTTTTATTTAATCACGTTAAATAAAAATGAAAACATTTTCAAAAGTCAATCTGTAGATTATATTTGTGTCTTTTCTCGAGTTCCATATTTATATAAATGTTTTATGTCTGTATTTAAAGTCTTAAATCATAAAATTAATCATAAAAGATGCTAAGAGGACTAAGAGGTGATTGTGATGAGCAGAACATTGAACACTGCTGTATTTAAGCCTTTAAATACAAAAATGAGGTTCTGTGCAGTGTTGACTCTAGCCATTTTGTCACGATCCTAAATCATGCAGTGGCATCAGGAATTAATATAAATATTTATTCTGCAAAGACCACTAACAAATTAAAGTCATGTGCTTGCCTGGATGCTAATCATCTCAAATATTTTATAGTTTATACAATTTTATAGCAAATTTTAAAACAAATAATATTTTGATGCTATTTCTCTGAATGCTCAGAATGGCAGCATTTGATATTTGGTAGGTGTCTTGACAATTTTACATAATACTTAGTTTATACTTTGCATTTAAAACATCTCATTAGGTAGAAAAATAAATCCTTGCCTTCTCCAGCCAGCTATAGTGATATCTTGCACCATGATCCTCCTGGATCAGACCTGTAGGGAAGATCACCCAAGGCCCCTTTAATGGGCATTGCAAAAGGAGGAAGAACGAGGACAGCTAGAAACACATTGCCATAGAACTGCAAATCCAATAAATACAATAAAGGGGGTAGCAATGACATGAGTGTTCAATGATTAGTAGAGTGACTATTTAATGACATGCATACACGATGTATGTGTGTGTGTAAGCGTGTACGCATACGTGCTTTCATGTGTGCATTTATGAGAAATATGGAATATATTGTTTTCCAGCCCGTTTGCATCATGGTCCCTCACCTGTTATGCCAGGCACAGAGCTGATGTAACAAAGTTTGACATCAGAGTGACCATAAATAATTTAAGGAAGTTTCAGCTCACGAGATTACATGCATATCGCTGCGTTGTTTAATTCAACAATAGTAAAGGCTTAATGTGTACCATACAAAGAACACGCATACCATGACATGCTTAATACAAACACAAGTAGTGAATAGAAATGACAAAACTCAGTGATTATTTAGAATTAGTATACAGGAGGAGATACAAGTAGACATTTTTGTCATACGGAAATCAAATCCCAACACTTTGTATTTAATTCATTTCACAAAATTGTTTACAATAGCCCTTTCATGAATTATCTTTGCACATTTTGAAGATGCCATTTTTCCTCTTTATTGACTTATCAAATGAAATCATGCACTGTTTGCAACAGATTAGATCTCATCCATTTTCTGTGTGATTACCAACCTCAGATCTGCAACTGAAAACAAGAAGAGGAGAGTCGAGCAGTCTTCAGATTGGAGGGAAAAGGGTACATTCTTTGAATGTGCATCGGTGGATAATCATCCTACACAGCATGCAGATTCACATATAGCTTGCAAATAGAGCTGAACAACTGAATATGTTAATAAAAACACAATAAGATGAAAAAATGTATTACACTTCTCACATAAAGAGGTAGGAATAAAATGAATACACAAACAAAACTCACAGCCTTTAGTTATTTGAAGTCACATTACACACAGCATTCTCAATTATTGCCATGGTACTTTGTAATTTATTAGTCTTTTGATACAGTAATATAATATTTATAATACTAAATCCCATTAGCTGCAATGCTACTGGGATAAAGGAGACAGAATATATACTTCTGGTTTTTGTACATTCTGCACAGCAACATGCAAAGGACTGAAATCAGAGACTTAGGGCTATATTTTAATGATCTAAGCGCATGGCGCAAGTGCATTTAGGGCGTGTCCAAATCCACTTTTGCTAGTTTAACGGCGGATAATCGGAGCACAAAGTAAGGCGCATGGTTCAAAGGGGTTGTACTTAATTAATCATAGGTGTGTTTTGGGCGTAACATGAAATGAACCAATCAGAGTGTCATCTCCCATTCCCTTTAAAAGCCAGGTGTGCTTGCACGCCCATGGGCGCTCAGATGGGCGCAAGTACATTTGCTATTTAAACAACGTGGGTGCTGGACGGGAAAATGACAACTGCGTCGGTCTGAAACTAGCAAAGATACTTGCGTTGCTCTTGGCGCCGGGTGTAAGATAGAGCCCTTAATGTTTGAAAAGTTAGTGGGGTGTTTTGGTTGTTATTAATTAATGCATACCAAAGAGAGTTAAAGAACATTCTATGCCCATGCTCTTTTGAAGTGTTACATAAATAACACCACAGCAATGTTTCTTTAAACATTTCACCTTACAGAAATTCAGGTCTGGGAATGGGATTAGCAGGGAGGGCATTGTGTGATGTCCATGTAAGCAATCTGTAATGTAAGGGCCTGATTCAAGGTTTGAGACAGGTACTCTTAAATTTAATTTCTTAGCAAGGGAAGTGTTTTTTTTTTTCTTCCCCTGTGTGTATTCTGACTTGGGTGACTTAAATGGGCATATAATATATGTACGCATGGGGTGGAACCTCACTGAAAAGAATGTGGGACCCGCTGAATGCTGAGCTATGTGAATCCTTGCAACTTAGTAAAGGTTTACAGCTTAATTATGCCACCATTTAACGTGCATGCTGTTAAACTCAGATCTCTTTAAAATATCAGTGATATATGAGAACATAATAGCAGAGACTTAAAGTTCACAAAATACCTAATTTGCTTGATAAACAAAGGCAACAACTTTAAAAATTATTGGTGAACAGTCATGCAGAACCATTCTCTTTATTCAGGTTTTACAGAAAATTTTCAACTAGCCCAAATTGAATAAAATCAGTTTAATCATTACAAAGACAACACTTTCTGGCATTTCCAGAAAATTGTGTGATTATCTACAGAAACTTCAGCAGAGAAATGTGGTATAGTTTAGTTTCATTACCGTACCCTAAATGCCTAAATGAAAATGTGTCTTGTAAGACCTATTGAAGTGTGTGCCTGGGTCTGCTCTTTCTTACTCGCTACATTTTCATTTGGGGATTTGGGTGATTGGGCCCCTTTAAATGTATATACCGCTGACTACTTCATAAAAGATGGCCATGCCTTGTGGCACTGAATAATGGCTTTTTTATATAAAGGAAACAGCAACAGAATTGTAACTCCAGGCCAGTTCACATTTTCCATCTGTGGGCATAGGTTGGGACAAAAACAATTTAATTATATACCGTGGAATTCTGCATGGGCCACCCATTTCAAAGTTAATTAAGTGGTTGTGTATCCCAAGTGAGGTCCTGCATAGCTGGGAGTGTGTAAAAAGTACTTAAGTTTCTCAAGTCAGGATCTGGTCCTATCGCAGGCAAGGCAGGCTTTGACAATTTCAGAGGAATGTGGCAATTGAAAATGTTTCCACGGCGCAGCTGTCAAACAGGGTTACCCTCCAGAAGAAAGATTGCATGAGAGCTGTGTTCATGCATCACTCTTTGAAAGGCTGTGCATTTGGACTCCGTCTAAATAAGACAATAAGTTACCTCTGTGTTTCAGATAAGATAGACTCTGTACTATGCTGTCTGTGAGGAAGACCACCACTACCCAGAGTTCTGTGGCATTTCTGATCTTCAGCAGCACAGGCAGCTGCAAAGCTACAGAAAAAAACCCTGTCCGTTCCCACAACCCCTTCCTAACTTCACTTAGCCACATAATTACATAACAATTTTTTTATTTTTTTTATTTAGAAGTTTGTTTTTGCATTACTTATTATTTTGATTTACCGTCCTTGCTCATTACAATTTATCACATCAGTTTCGTCAATGTGATATTTTTTGGCTGCACTATATCTGGCATCACCTTTATGTCCCCGCACCCACTCAGGGAGCACAGCAGCTCTAGCATGTGTGCTCTTTTAATATTCTCACCTGTGAGCCACCTTTCAAGCCAACAAGTCTTCTAAAGGAGAACTGGCATCAAACGCAGGCATCTGCTGAGTGATGCACAGCAGTAAGCCCGGGAATCCTGACAAATTACTGTTAGCCCGCCACAACACAGCAGGAAAGAGCATATTGTGCCCTGACAGTGTGACTCCAGATCTAGGATGGCCAATAGCAGGGTCTTGACTCAGAATAGCAATGTTTAGGCTGTAGGGCTCTGTCTGTATTCCTGGGGAGTGCATTTACTGGCAAAACCACCTGGTAACCCACTTGCATTTAAATATACTTCAAAATGGTATTTGTGTATTCATGTCAAGTTTGGACCGTCCCATACATTTATTTTCTGGGAGGAAAATAAAACCTTTCTGCTATAATGCCATAGTTTGTGGTAGTGCATTCCTGCTACTCTCTCAAACCTTTGACAGACTGGAATATGTATTTTTAAATACTGAACTTTAAATACTTCAGCTTCTCACATGGCACCTGAATCATCAAGCTGAATTGGAAATGGTTGAAATAGTTAAATGCAGAATAATTGATCATATTTATGGGTTGCCTAGAGCAATATAAATGTTTTAATGCTTTTATCTAAATATTAATTTGTTATGAGTGTTAATATAAAACCTCTATCTTAACATAAATTAGTTACGTGTGGCACTTAGATGACATCCATCTAGTATGAAAGTATCTGTCGTGATGTACCCATAGGCCCGAATGACATTCAAAGTGCAGTGTTTGATGTTCTAAGCATTCAAGCATGATCTTAGCCCAGCATCAAGAAATAGCTTCCATTGCAGGCTCACACGGTGGCCCTCTCTTCCCCTCCCCAATATAAATGGGAGGCTCTGACAAGCTGAGGACAAGTTTTACATTAATATGAGACTGGGGAGGAGATAAGTGTCTTAATTGAACCATTTGAGCCTATTAAGCTTTCTTCTCTAGTGTTCACATGTAAAGAGGGAATTCATTTTAGACTGCAGCACACTCTAGGCTAATAAGGGTTAACTTGCAGAATATTTAATCATGAAAGATATTATATTATTTATAATTTTTCTCTCATAATTTCCCATGACTCGCTGTGTGAAGGGATGGGTGAGAAAAATGTTTAATTACAGCAAGTAACTTAATTATTTACAGAGTAAATTAGAGAAATATTGGGTGACTTGTAGTGACAGAACTGTGAGATTTATTAAATCCATAATGGATAGAGCTACCATCGGTTGCCAATAATTACAATCACCGATTTGAACCAATGAAGCAGAACAGTTATTTCCTGTCAGGAGCAATACAATAAATCAAGGACTGATTTTAATAGCTCCACCCTTTTTGTGGTTCATGAAGCCGCAGAAATCTGGCTGGAAAGATGGTTGTCAGCAGGGCACAAGCCATCAATACACAAGCCAGCTGTCTACTGAACGCTGGGGATTCTTTGTCTGTATGCACAAACAATCCAATGTAGAGAGAGGACTCTGAAATGTAAACAGAGAGGGCTCCAATCTAAATAGACCTCTCACTCATGGCTGCCAAAGAAACAATGAGAGACAGAAGACAAAGGGATAACATCTGTTGTAAATACAGGAGAGAAAATTTACCACTAAATAATGACATTTAGTTCCCTCAAACAATGAGTAAGTATGTGCTCAGGATAAGTCTGCTGTAATAATGTTCTTATTACATTAAATTTTTAGTGTGATATATATATTTTCAATGTTTTCTTCAACAAAAAAAAAAATGTTGTACTAAACATCCTTCGCTAAAGAGCTGTGGCCGTATCACTGCTGATAAACTGTAAAACCATGCCTTTTTAAAGGATCAGCCAAAAGGTAATGCATTTTAATTTAGCACATTTATATAAGTGAACTTAATTTTCAGTGCTAATGCCCGTCTTTGCTGTTGCAATGTTCTACTGTTTCAGTTCTTTGCGTGTTTTTTGTTTTGATGTTGGTATATTCAGCCTTTCGGCATGGGTCTTGGTGATGGATTATGATACTACATCAAATTTCAGTTTCAGTTGAGTAGATATAATCTCCCAGCTACAGATGGCAAACTTTGACAGCATACTGTTTTATCTTCACTGTTTTTTGTTTTTGTTTTATTTTTCATTTACAGATAGTCTTGAGTACATCACCATGAAATTGTCATGTTGTTAGAAGTATGACTCTTTTAATAAGGCATGCGTATTTGCCACTTCCTGGTTTACTCTATTATTGCATATTTGCCACACTGGATGGTTTCAGTTCTTTACACAAAATGTAATATTATCTACATATATATTGACAAAGGGAAACTAAGCAAAGGCAAAATTCATTTTTTAATTTATCATTTCATTTATTTAATGAATAAAAGTTATCAAACTCCCATATCACCCATGTGAAAAAGTAAATGCCCCCTTAGATCCTTAATCAACCAATTAACCAAATTTAATTGGTAATTAGATTCAGTTGATTGAACACAGCCAGGCTTGATTGCAGCCCTGTTGACTCCAAACCTCACTCATATTGAACCTTTCCTGAGTAGCAAGACAGAAACCACTGCTAACCATGAGAAAAATTAATGTTTGTCTCACATTTGCAAAAAATGTGCCTGGATGACCCCCAAATGTTTTGGGATACATTTCTATGAACAGATGAGTTAAAAGTGGAACTTTTTTTGACAATATTTCATAGTGAAAACATCATACCAATAGTCAAACATGGTGGTGATGTGTGATGGTGTGGAGATGCTGCCTCGGGACCTGGATGACATCCAATTATTGGAGGAAGCATTGTGCTCTATACTAGAAAATTCTCAAAGAGAAAGTCTGTGAGCTGAAGCATAATTGGGTCAAGCAACCCAAGATGACACTGATCCACACAAAACTGAAAGTCCATACCTGAATGGCTGAAAATAAACTAAATTAAAGTTTTGGAATGGTCTAGTCAAAGTCCTGACTAACAGTATACCAAATAGAGATGGTGCAGCAGTATCTGAAACAACCTACTTACGCTCGAAAACCAACTAATTTGTGTGAATTAAAGCAGTTTTGCAAAGAGCTGGCTAAAATTCCTCCACAAAAATGTGGAAAAACAGATATCAAATTATAGGAAGTGCTTTGTTTTAGTTTATTAATGCTAAAGATGGTGCTAAAGTTATCGAGTGGGCAGTTACTTTTACACATAGGTGACATTCAGGAGACAACTCGAGAAGCACCTGTGCTCTCTTGATGCTAACACATTCATTGAACAGGCATTCATTTAACCCTCCTACCTGTCCTTTATGTACCTTTGCTAATTTCTTGCTGCTGCCAATGCCCTTGCTGACTTCGCTTTCTTTCTCCCACATGTCTTTCAGAAAAGATTTTGTGCTTATTTATTTTATTTTTTTTTAAATTTTATTTATTTATTATGTCCCTCAATGTCTCTGTTTCGTACAGTGATACGGCTTCTTTGGGCTAAGGCCCAACTCCAAATTTATATGCCGAGCCGTCCGCTTCAACCACAGTCAAAGCGATGACCCCGGATCTCTGAAGATCTCACTGCCCCACCATAGCTCTTGCCCGGTCCAAAAACACACCAGGGACTGGCTTGTGTCTCAAATCCTCATGGTGCTCCACCTCTGCAATGTTCTAGTTCCCCACAATCTTAGTCAGGAAAACCTAATGCAGTACACTATTTGGATTGCAAGGCTAAAGATCAAGAATTGGAACATGCCACCAGTAAAAAGAAAAAGGGTAAAAGTTCCAGTAAAAGAATGCAATGCAAACTCTCAAATTACTCCATCAAAGAAATGGAAATCCTCTGATCTCAGTCTCTTGGCCACTTCATCAGATCCAGTGCTGTCTGTCCTTATAAAGTCTTCTATCAATAATACAAATACCAAAATCCCTGTGCTAGAAGGAGTTCCACCAAACGTTCCATCTTTAGGCTCAGCTTTACTATCTCACTCAGCAGCCCTTCCAGATGCTCTGATGAGTCAGATAATTGCAGGTATTGCAGGAGCTTTTCCAATTTTAATGGTGCAAGTTTTATTCAGCTTATGCAAATAATGATCCTATAATCTGCTTGCTGTACCAGGACAGGATGTAAATTTGGCCAAGATTTTAACGTGTGCTGTTGACACCCTTGATAAGAGGCTTGTGGATTGCAGGGACTTTTTGGGCATTTTTAAAGATAGTGATCCTAGACCATCTAAGGCACTAACTCTCGGGTTTAATGTGGCCTTCTGTGTATTTAGGGACACTATATGCAAGATTTTTCTCCAGCGCAAACAAGAGCTTGACACCTGTTTAGCTATAATTTCTTACTTGGCTCTTTCATATGTAGGGACCTTGTTTTATGAGTAACACAAATCTTTTTCAGCTAAAGCAACCATGTACATCCAAAAACTAAATCAGAAACTAGATTAGTCCATCACAGATCTCTCTCTATTTAGCACTTTACTTGTCATCAAGCGCTATCTTGTCTTTTTCCCGCAATACCAATTTATGTTCTAAGACAGATTTCCAGCCAGTTTCAGCTCGGCCCGCAAAGAAAGTTTATATCCAATAGCTTGTATAGGAATCCCAGACAGGTGCTTTATTTACTGAGCAATACTACTCCCATATGTATTAACCTTAATGAGACCATTTGCACTTATGCTAATTGTAAGTTCATGCACATTTGCACCTGTTTGTCCCAGGAAGAGGCATCCTGTAAAATCAGCCAAACAAAAGTTAAGTATCCATCTACTTCTGTGAATGTTCCTGCCATCCCCAAAGATCTTAGAAAACATCCTAACAGATGCTTCATAAAATTACCCAATAACGGGTCTCGTACAAAGCTTCTTACGCAGAAATCTGAAGTCCGCATTTAAAGAGCCCAGCGTAGTTGACAGCCTTCTCGAGAACAAAACGAAAAAAGGTTATATAATAGGCCTATTCTCCCAGCATCCCTTGCATACTTTTGGAATTAGTCCTATTGGCGTAGCTACCCGGAAATATTCCAGAAAATGAATTATTGATCTCTCGGCTCCTCATAGCGGCGCAGGTCGGAATATCTGTAGTTTGGTCCCATTTAATCCCTTTTCTCTGTTCTACCCTTCAGTCGATAATGCAATTCAAATGAAACAAATGGCAGGTTCAGGCACTTGGCTAGGGAAGGTGGATAGCACTGATGCATTTAAAGTTACGCTACTTCATCCATCCCAGTGGCATCTCTTCAACGTTAAATGACATTCCAAATTATATTTTTTAGTCAAATTAACAGTTGAATGTGAAGGCAACCCCCACATTTTCGATTTGTTGTCAGAAGCTTTATGCTGGATCTTGTCCAATTCTTTTAAATTACCATTTGTCCTCCATCTTTAAGATGATTTCTTAGTGGATTTTCTCAATTCACCCTCGGCTTGTTCCATTAAAATTCTTAAAAAAACCGCTTTTATCCCTAACAGTGCCTCTGTCTGAGGAAAAACACATAGGCTCTAGCTATCACCTCCAATTTCTTGGTATCCCGCTAAACATTGTCCTGCATTAGAGATATACTAAAGTCATTCTTCTCCTTCAGGCACATTGTTCTCTGAATTTTGGCCATCGGAAATGTTATGCCTGCCTATGGCATGCAAATCCACTGCCGAGTTTGAATTATCGCATGGTAGTGGCACATTTGTTATGGGGGAATACTGGGCTCACAAGTATATCACAGTACTGTGTGAAAACTAAGTTAATAATGTAAATATAATTAATAAAGGTTGCTCATCAGTATCTTCGCTTGATTACTTGCTTAGACGCTTAGCCTGGATGTGCCTAATGGATAATTTCATCATACACACTACCTACATCCACAGGTATCAAAATAAAATAGCCGATTGCCGTTCTCGATTTAAATTTCAGAAATTCTAAACCCTTCCCAGCCCCACCATTCAACCATGTGATCAAAGACTAGGCTGTGAGGGCCCTCTTCCATTGCGCCGGACTCTGTTGCAAATTACATGAGGAAAGAAAGGCTTAGCCAAAAGAACATTAAAAGTTTATGACTCTGCTTTATTTTTCTTCGCTTCCTTCTGTGCTTGTTTCGCTAGCTTTCTGCTACCAGTGAATATCCCTCTAGTATGTGCAGTCATAGTCCGCTCCTTCAAATCACGGAAAGTGCAGCCTCCATTAAAGCAATGATAGCTGGCATCCAATTTAATCTCCAGCATAAAGACCCCCCATCAAGTAGTCGACTACAAAATCCATAGATTTGAATGCTCCTCAACGGTCTCAAAAAGGCACAACTTTCAGGAAATGATAAAAGATTACCTCCCGCTGTCACTTTGGTGCACAAAATGGATTCTAAGTTAAAAGATGGGTTACTCACTCCGTATACTGATAAACTGATCGAAGCTGTCATCTTGATGGCTTTTATGGGTTCATGAGGTGCAGGATTTCATTATTAAATCACTTTCCTTTAATCCTTAGCATGACTTCACAGTGTCTGATCTTAGTTTATAACCTCTTATTATATATTTCTGAAACATTCTAAAATCAACAAAAATGAAGGAAGGAACACTTGTAATCATTGCTAAGAATAACACTGCCTTTTGTCCCTTCCATGTTTCTTCCATGTTTGGCCTACTTGCAAAGCCATTCTTCACCATCTCCGACTATTCATCACCAATCGTGGCAAGCCAATGACAAGGGTCTGGTTTCTCGCAAGGCTGAGCGCATGCCTTCTCCATAGGAGCTGCTGCCCTGCTCGTGCCCTCAACTTCCCTAAAATCTCTGGTCCTTTGGTCTGCCGCTGCCTATGTCTGATATATTCATTTTAAGAAAAACAAAGTCTTGCATGCTGAATGACTTATGAGCTAATAAATGCTATCATGCTGTTTCATTCGCACAACTGGGTTAATTTCTTATGGTGAACTTGTGCTGCTTTTTGGATTCTGGTGGATTGCTGGGTTAGCCTTTGCTCTATGGCAAACAAACAACGAGGTTCACATAATATTAGAATAACTAGGTTGATCCAGAAATGCAATAGCATTATATTGTGTCGCATTGTCTCTCGAGACAAAGTGGGATATTGGTCTGATTGTGCAGTGGGAGCTCTACTATAGCATAGTCAGGTCAAGCTCTGCGATCTCAAGTGGTTTTGGGGGTTTGTAGTGGTCACTCCCTGTTATTAATTTGACTGATTTCTAACTGAAAAAATTCTATGTGACCAAAACTCGATGACCAGAGAAGGTGGAGCAGAATCCTCACCACGCCGAGCAACGCACCTCCTCCACCTTACAAAATGAGTAGACCTACACAACATGATCCCACTGATGTCAGACAGTTTTTCAGTGGTTGCACAAATCAATTCAAATGTGCAAATAAACATAAGATAAGATAGACGATCACGATAAGTTATAAACTCTTGTTAGCTCACTAACACTAACTTACTAGCTAGCTAGTTTTGCAGAAGAAAACTAACGTTACTAACGTTACATAGCAACTGCCTGCCACTATGTGCAGGCAGCCGGGAACTACTTGTAAATTATTCTCATTATTATTATCATTATTCTCATGAAATTGTTAATAAAAACAGTTTTATGTGTATTGCGTCTATTATATCCATACTATCATATTTGGTAACTATTTTATAAAAGCAATAACTCATACCAGGCTGTGGTATATTGTTATTATATCACAATTAAAGAGATGCAACCCCCTTAGCTGAGATACATTCACAATAATGGACTGTCATGAGTTATTGCTGAAATATAAGGCACAGACAGACTTCCCGGTCACATAGAATAATAATACAAATTTAAAACAACTAGCATAAGACTCTACCTATACAAAATGTGGCTTTGTGTCCATGCTTTATCTAGAAAGTCCACACTTCTTTCCTTCTCCCATAGTCTTTTCATTATTTCAGAATCTTCCACTGAAAAATAATCAAAATTTTCACTTTTGACCTTTTAAAACAAATGCATTCTCAGATCGTGATACAGGGGGACAATACAATACAAAATGCAATTCATTCTCTATTTCATTTAACCCACATGAATGATGAAGCTTATCCTGTTCATCAGTGCCAACATAAAATCCAGTTTCCAAGTGATGAATCAATATTCCAGACCTGATTGGGGCACACAAGGATCTTCCCTTCTGGGGCAGATTATATTTCATGTACCTTTCTTCAGTTTTGGCTTACTCCGTATTTCCCTGGCCCATTTTTCTCAAAACTGCTGGAAAACAGCATCTTTAATCACACTAATAAGTTTTTCTTTCATTGTGTACATTTCTTCACACCCTGCTCTCTGAAATAAAATGTGAATATGCTCTGCCCAAGGGCCACCCATCTGTAAATCCCATATGAGAAGCCTCTTATAGAGTCTACCATCATTCATGTTCATTATACAAAGGCTTGGCTGAATACTCGATTCTGATTGGTCCAAAGGGTGGGCATTATTTCTCAGTAAAGGGACACCTCAGGCCTTTTAACAGTTCTAAAATCAATGCGCTACAAAATCCAGCATTCTAAGCAGTTAAAACAGCAACATTATTCTTTTGGTTTTGAATTGTTGTTACGTCCCCTCCCTTTTTCAATGTCCAATTTCGCAATGGCAACTTTGAATCACAGTTCTAGTTACTGGCTTCATTTAGGAATGCCAACCATCTCGCAAAATACGCAATTGCCCCTTATTTTGACAGTAGAATACGCGTTTCATATTTAAGTCATGGCTACGGGACACATTTTCATCCGTATCTTTGTAAACGATTGCGTTTGTAGTAACCGCTGTTTTGAATACAATTCAATAGTTAGTTAGCTAGCTAGCCGGGATAAAAAGCATGCCGTGAGACCATTCTGACCTAAAACCCAGAATTTTAATATTGGCTAGGACGAGGTGACAAGTGACGGCGAAACTATCATAAAGCTAGCTGGCGTTCAAACCCGGTTTCAGAGGGTCTTGGAGAAATTATATATGTCTACGCTGTGAGAACGCAACATTTTAAAAAGCAAGACAGAGCTAGGGAGATTTGATTCAGTTATGGTTTCATGCAGTTTTCTTAAATAATGTAATGACAAAAATGGCCAAAATTGGTGGTAATTGTATGGTATAAAACTAGAAGGAACTATTTTTCTCGATGGAATCGTTGTTTTTGTGGAATTAACGACCATAGGTTTTTGCTTAACAACGGTGCAAATAGAACTACCAAACAGAGTTTTTGAATAGCAATGGTCCAAATAGAACTACCAACCAGAGTTTTGCTTGACAATGGTAAAATAATATGCCCAAACGGCCGCGGAAGAATATTTCACTTTCAGCTGATTAAGTCGATAAAAATCAATAAATATAAAGTAACCATAATATAATCATTGTTGGTAACCCATTGTATAAGTGGAATAAACCCCTCTGGGCTGTCCCGTTATTGGAAAATAATGTACTTCGGGGGTGGTTAAGTGACCCTTGGCTTCGCCTCGGGCGCATCACCACCCCCGTCGTACATTATTTTTCAATAACAGGACACCACGTCATGGTTTATTCCTTACATAATCTGTTCCACAGTCTACTCATACATACAGCCCAGCATACTTCACACGGTTCCTACCCTGTGTCTCCTGTAATGGCTGGGGTTGGGGCAAATTTGTTTACTCACAAAAATATATCTAATAGCTCTATTGTGGAGTTCAATCCCGCACAGTTTGTTGATGACAAATGTTTAATTGGTTTGACCCTGGATACTGAGATGCCCTTTGCAAAACAGTTATTTATTGTCAGGTAAGCTATTCTTGGTTGATTTTGCAGTATCCCTGGGATCAATGGTTTCCAGAAAGATCCATTTTGCAGCCAAGTCTGAGGAGGCGGAGGACCACCCTGAAGCAGTATTATTAAAAAGATGCAGGACTACATTGATATAGATAGTATGCATCTTTTTCAGTTAGTCTGCAGTCCGTTGTCAGCTGTCTGATCCTGATTTTTTTCTGTAACATACTTCCTAGATCACTAAATGTAGCCTATGTTACTTCTTAGTAATAGAAAAATACTTTGGATAAGAGTGCAGGTTGTAAGGACAGTCAGTGATTACCCAAATTCCTACTTTGGAACATGTAGGTGAGACTGGTCGTTGGACTTTGACAGCAAGGACCCTTTTCCACTCTGGCATGGGGGTTATGCACCTCCTTGCCTTTTCTCTGTCTCTCTTACTCTCATTCTGCAGGCATGCCTAATGGGTAAATTGGTTACAGCAGAGCAGGTGGAAGCCTGTATATGTTAACAAGTCAGCAGCCCAGTCAGAGCAACCACAAATTGTGCTTGTCACTTTGTTTCTTCACGTTAATATTCTTCTTTTGCGGCCGGATGTTTGGTAATCCCGTTATTGCAGCTTTGTCAGTTAATCTAATTCTTCTTCCTTGTTTTGATAGTTCAGGAGGTGGCCCTGGATTTAACGGTCCATCGCTTGGCTGGTCCAGTGTATGTCACATTTTGTTCTTTTTGGCCAGACCTCCTGTCTCATTTTCTGTTTGGGTAATTTTTATGTTATTAAAAGTACATTTTTTCATGTAACCTTGGGATTCTTGTCCTTTATATGTTCACGCTCTAAAGAACCTATGAGGTCATAACAGAGGGTTCCATCTACTCACTGACTACCCGGTGAGACCCTGCACTGACCATGTATATATGCTTTTAACACTTTAAGGATAGATATAACTCCCTGCTTTGCTGTATAATAACTGCCTGTTTCACTTTGTGCTCTACTGGGTCTTCTTTGAGGTTGTGGTTATTGGTGAAATGGCTTAGTGTTATGTCCATTAGCATACACCTGCTTATTGTAATACAGGTAGATTTTTGAACGTAACACTTACCTGAGTTACATTTTGTGTTTTTTGGTTTTGCATGCATTGTATGTAAATAATCTGATGTTACCAGTTGGAGTTCATTATTTGGGAGCAGTGCAATGTTTTTAAAGGAAACAAAACAGCCCCCCGCCCCATCAATATGAAAAAGGAAAAGAAACAAGGTTGCTAGAGAGTTTTGAAGCATTCATAAAAAGATTCATTTTAATCCATTCGCATTGACTTCAAATAAAATTGTATTGCTTGTGGGTAGACATTATAATGATGACACACTCTTAGAAATATTTTTCCTTTGCTATGACCTTAAAACTTTACAATAAAGGTTAATAATTGAAGATGCTGTCACATGCACTGGACCTTCTGGGTCAAAGCAATGAACTAATGTCAACTGAGATTATTTCTTTAGTCAAACAGTACATTGCATGTTATATAACAAAATATTATCAACTGACATCACTGTCGGCTTTCATATTCTGTGTACAGAATTTATATTATTTATTAAGGCTCGTGTATGCTGTAATGTATGCATTACAGGAGCAAATGACAATGCACTAAATATTAAGTGTGACAAAAAACGTTTTAAATTCCAACAGTATTTTTGTTGTCTATGATGTTAGTTTAATCATACATCATTGCTGTGCTGCATGCTAGACACATTGCCTCATTGTTCATGGGGATATTTGCTGCCAGCAGTTAAATAACCTTACAAAGCAATGCCTTTGAACTCGGAAATTTGTGTTTTTAATCTTCTCCATGCACTAAATAGTGGATAAATCATTCTGTAAAGCATGGGAGGAGGGTGCCTGTGAAAGGGCACGCAATCGTTCCTAATAAAAAGGAGAGAAAGAGCTGATATCAGCAAACGTTGATGGCCTGGCCTTCAGGCAAGCTGCCAGCGTGGTTTTTGCATCAGAGAGTCAGGCACAAAAGACAGCCACCGCCATACTCTGGGTTCTTTTTCCACAAAAAGTGGAAGCACTGTTTATGTGTTGTACACGTTTTCTCTCTTGTTATTCTTTTCTGTTATTTTTGGAAATAGAATTTACAAGCCACTGCTCAAAGAAAAATCTGATAAAACTTTTGGTTTTCCAAAGCAGTGTGAATAATATTTGGTGATGTTCTTAACAAACTTGTTGGTTGTTTACAGTCTCATTGTGCTTTGCGCTTAACTTACAAGAATAGACTTAAGGTTGTATTTCATTTTTTCATGACTTCAGCCTTTTCATTTTTTTAGCTGACCTAAAATAAGTACCTAATAAAGCCATGGAAAACAGTGTTTCCTGCAATTCAGGACTTAAAATAGAAGTTGTCTAAACAGCCATGCCTGATATACAGACAGATGGACAAGATCTTCGGAAGATGTTTTTATTGGAATGCTGTTGCTCTCCAGAGCCCACCCTGATCCAGGCCAATGCATCATTTGCTGCGAGAGTAATATTTTACTGTGCTGAACACTGACATTTATATCCATTCTGTTATCTCAGGGGGGTACTGAGTACTTTCCAATTGCTCACTTCATTTTTATCTGCAAAATGCTGGATATTTTGGTCCCCCACCAACATCTCCACTGGCTCAAAACAAAAGGATACCCTTTCCCATTGTGAGAATATGGCCCAAAGGCAGATTTCAATAATGGCTTTTGTAAAATAATATAATGACTAGAAGAAGGCACTCAGTAGAGCACATACCACCACAGACACTATGCAATTGTCAAGATATGTCAGCCCCACATGTTGGATATTCACCAAAAGTCAATCATTTCTTCTAAGCCCTTCGCATCTGGAGATGCATGTGTTTTCATGACTGTAGCTCAGATCAGACATGAGATTTGCCTGTTTAAATTCTAGCCAGTCTTAAGCATTTTTGTTGGTAATTGCAACACCACGTGGCCAATAAGCACTATATTTGTTCAGTGACTGGACATCTCTACCAATATAAAATGGGATCAAGTCCCTCATTGAACATGCTCTTTGCTGTGAAGTCAAAGTCGTTTTTACTGCCAACCTCAGAAATATTCACTCAGACAAGTGATTTCTTCCAAGACCTTCAAGTCTAAACAGTCTAAACTGTCTAACTCTACACAGAGTGTTCTGTTTAGACTTAGACATTGCAAAATACATTTTTGTTGTAAAACATCCTTTGTAGGCATTAAGACTCAAGAACATTGAGAATCCTGCGTAGTGTTTTCAGTATGCATGCTGAAAAATATATGGGTTGTTTACGCAGGAGAAACAATGAGCAGGTTTTTATTCAAGCAACTGATACACCGTTAGAAAGGTAATTTCATTATCTAAAATGCATCTCAGTCATCACTATAATAGCTTGCCACTGGCTGTCATTGTCCTGGGTAAATTTATACTGTCCATGTTGAGTCGTTGCGGGTCGCATTGACTATATTGAGGGACTGCTTGGTCAGTCAGAGAAACTTATAGGTGAGTTCATTTTGTTCCAGAGAAGCTATACAAATTGGAGATAACACCATTCTTTTGCACACAATATTTATGACATGTATGCAACAGCGAAATGGACAGCAATGATAATTTCTTCAGAGAATTTTTAAGTAAACAATGGAAAAACCCAAGGAGAGTGAAGGGACTGGCGGGCCTGCTCCGTCCAGCCACTACTTGTCAGGGTAAAAAATGATTTATTCATTTATTTTTCTTACCCCATTCTTTTCCTTGTCATGCAAATTTGTTGTTTTGTGGTTAATAAAATACTGGTTTTTACTTGTTTATTCTGGGTGGTTATTCTATGTTGCATCTCATTGTTTTTGGTTCGGGCATTTATTATAAACAAGCCGGATATTGCGAGACGTAACAGTCCTAACACTTTCATGTCTGCAGTTAAAGTGACCTATCAGAGCCCAGTATTAATGTATCTAATCCTCTTTCTGCAGGGCTTAAATATCCTGATTCTCAACAGCACACCGTTTTTATTTTGTTCTGTTGTTTTATCTTCAGGGCAGCACCCACTGACAGAAAGATTTTCTAACAACTTTTAGCTGAATTATATCATTTTGTGCTGGAGTAGGTCTTATTACAAGGAAAGGTGCCAATGGCAATGCCACTTGAGCTGTGAATGTGTGTGTCTGTGTGTGTGGGTCAGAGGGGGTGTCACCCCCCCCACAACATAAAATATGCATATTTTCTTTAGTCAGCAGCAGTCAGTTTTGGCAACTTGGAAAGAAGTTTGTAACAGTTGGAAGAGGGCATCTGAGTCCTGCATCTAGGTCTGGCGTTCTACATTTCCTATCTGGTCTTTTGGTTTTGGAATTTTTGATTATTTTGGAACAAAAACAAGCTGTGGTTTGGTCTTTTTTCATTCATTTCTTGTGTGACTGTCGTTGTCTGTTTCCTGCAAGGAGGAAAATATCTCACAATGGAGGAGAAAGTGTATTTCCATTTCTACGTCCCCTGTCATGCAGTCACCACATGCAGTGCACCTCTGTGGGTAGCCATGTCTTTTTTTGTCTTCCTCTTTCTACAGCCTGTCGGCGGTCACTGAGACTGTTGATTTGGTACGTTCATTTTACACTAGTTACTTTGAAAATTGCAAAGCTAATTGTCTTGAGAAAAAAGTTGTAGTTTACCCTTGCTTTATTCTACTGGATGGCATGCTGGTGACGATCGTGTATTTGTTGTTTCTTGGATTGCAGTTTAGCTCATTTATATAATTGAAAAAAAGTGACATTTTATTTAATCTTTTGAGTTTATATGCTCTATGTTTATATTCTCTCTTTTTCCCACATCAGTGTGTGATTCAATATATGACTATTTGGCTGCTTTTCTTCTTAAGAGAAAAATAATTATGTACCTTACTACATCTGACTCTAAGTGTCTCTCTCTTTCTCTCTCTCTGTCCCAGATCAAGCATAGTTTGATCACATCTCAGTGTTTCTAAATACTGTACTATAACTCAATATGATTTTTTTCTGTTTCCAAAACATCATTGTTCATCCTTTCATGTTAAATATAACTAGCTATAACTCACACCGTTTGCAATACACTTGCGGTGATTCCTTTTTTAAGACTGCCACTTTAAAGACATTTCAAATTGATTGATTGATATTTTTCATGAACAGACTGGATAGAACAAGGTTATTTATCGTTCAAAGGACATTATAAAAGTTAATTTGTCATTGGAAGTATAAGCCTATGCATAGCCTTTATGGCATATACTTTTGAGCCCAAACACAATTTGTGAGGGTCACTGAGAGGGAATGAATGACCCTGACCCTGCCATTTAGACTATCAATCAGTTTTGTTTATCATCTATATAACTTCCTTTACCTCATCACTGAGATTCATATCTGACTGACCATTGCACTTAACGGCAGGCCTTCTCAGTGTGCCAATACATCATTTGTGTTTTCGAGTGGTGTCACACACTTTGTTCTGCTATGAGAGACATAAGCGGTTGTGGTGATGAAAGGTCAAACCATACGTTATTATTTGAAGACACACACAAAAAAAACTGGCTAACTAGTGGCTTGTATTTTGCAGTATAGCCTCTGTAGTTCTGTTCGTGAAGCATTATGTGGACAATAGTTGCTGGCACATCCACACCTGCCACCTGAAGAGAGTGTCTCGGATCCGTCGAACAGGTGTTTGGATTTTTTTCATTATGGTGAGAATTATTTGGTCATCAGCTATAGAGGTCTTCCTTGCCCTACCAGGTCCTTCATGATTACTACTGAATTCACCAGTGCTCTTTTTTTTCTTAATGATGTTCCAAACAGTTGATTTTGGCGAGCCTAAAGTTTGGCCTATGTCTGTGGCAGTTTTTTTTTCTTATTTCTCAGCCTCAAAATGAGTTCATTTTCTATCTATTTAGCCTTCTGTACATTTTCTATTATGTTCTCTTTTTAGCATTGCATATTTGACTTTAACTGTTATTTCTACCTTTATATAATTTATTTTATATTTCAATGCCTTTGAAATGTGTCTCCTGCACTTTGAGCATACTATATGAAAAGTATTGTTTAAATACATGTATTATCAGTTCTTTTGACCTCCACCAACAGAGCTGACAGGGGTTATGTTTCCATCACATTCCACCTCTCTGACTGTTTATCTGTCTGTCTGTCTGTTAAAATATCTCCAAAATATTTGCATGTATGTTTGTGGTCTTGTGACAAGGAAGAAGTGCTGAACTTTGTCAAAGGGAGGCCTGGCAGTAGCCTTGGCTTTTTCAAACAAGGCCAATAACCTCTGAACAGATTCAAGTAACACCAAAAAACTTTGTGGAAAAGTTGATCAGGGAGCAAGGGGGGGGCATAACGGTGTGCATGGCTTCGAAAGGAATGTAACTTCTGAACACATTTGCACAATACCACAACGATTTGTGGACAAGTTGGTCAATGGTTGGTTGTGAGCATCTAAAATACATTCTCAGTTTTTTTTTTCAGTATAAGTAAGGAGTAGGCATGTCAAATAATAATGAAAATATTTTGAGAATATTGAGTTATTTCTGCATCTTCATGGGGTGTGTGTGTGTGGGGGGGGGGGGGGGTGTAATGACAGAGGGAAAGCAAGTCACTTCTTCTTCCACAAGTATGTTGTATAAAGTATGTAGAATTTTACACCTCTGTTAACCCATAATATCATTGGTTAACATGTGTCCTTTAGGAGGGTGCAGAATGCTCTTTTTTGTTGATATTGTCATCAAATTTGAACCAGGATTTCTCCAGTATCGTGGCTGTGTCTGTATTGTGTTTATAAGGCCACTAGGCACAGCCTCAAGTATTCTCATATATCCATTCCAAAAAAAAAAACTTCCACTATCACTATGTTTGTGCTTCTATTACTTTGTTTCAGAAATATTTAGTGTAATTCTGGAAGTAATTCTCTTGGAAAACTAACTCCCAAGGGTTACCTTTCAGAAGAGACCAGAATTATGCTTATAGTCAAAATGGTTCAAGAATAGTAACGATTTTATTGTGGGTATGTCATTTCTGGGCCTGTGTTAAAAAAGAGGGGCGATACATAAGGGGTTAACTGTATGCTCATGTATGAACACAGAAAGCTAAAAACACATGTGCAAACCCACATACAAATTCATACAATGACACACACACAAATGCGGAAGAGCACTTGTGTGCATGCATACATAGGAATATAAATTCCCCAAAGAGGAGGACTTCCTGCAGTTGAATTCACAAACCTGCAATCAAACCACAAACAGTTGTGTGAGAACATATTTTTTCAGCATAATGTATGTGATGTGACAAATGTGGTATTTTGTAGAGAATTTACAGGCACACACACAAACCCACAGAACCACACAGGCACACAGACACACACACACGCAGGCACACACAGACACACACACACACACACTCACACGCAAAGACAGAGAGAGAGAGAGAGAGAGAGAGAGAGAGAGAGAGAGAATTTACAGTCTACTGTCCTTGAGCAGGGTCACAGACCCAGATTAAATGGCACCAACAGAACAGTTCAGACTCTAAAACAGCACTGAATCTTTGGACAACTGCCATTCAGTGTTTGGGGTCGCAAGCTGCTCCCCCACCTCAGGCCTGGATCAATGAAATGACCCATTTGCTCAAACATATCATTATCTTTAGCAGGGGTTCTGTGCGTTTAAATGTGATCACTCTTTAGGGAGCTTGTCTAAGCCCAGAGACATGTCTTCCTCTGTTTTTTATCTAAGTGTATGAAGGTTGATTGAATTACACTCTAACCATTTGTCAGGGATAAACCTTAATCATTTGAGATTCTACTGATTGGGAAAATGTCTGAATACTGCCATTGTAATTGTGCTTCATGCTTAGGCACACAGAGGGATGTGGTGGAAAACATGGAGGCAACAACATTTTGCATGTGCAGTAATAGCAGTGCAGTAATGCAATACATATTCATTTAAATCGTACGATAAATGAATCTGCAGGCATGTGGGTGTGTGCGTGCGTGCATGCATGCATGTGTGAGTGTGTGTCTAATAAGAATGGGCTAGGAAAAGGAAATGCTTCCTCACAGAAATATTCAAATCTTTATAGCCCATCTAGCCAACTTAAACTTACATTTATTGAAATATATGCATGTTTAGTACATTTACTATTTTATGCATACTTTATGTATACTGGATATGCATAAAAGAGCATTCAGTTCAGTCATATAAGGAATGTAAGAATTGATGACAGAGGAAAATTTTAACTGGTTGGCTCAGAACCAGATGTAGAGAGACTTTAAACATCAGACCTGCAATGTACTGTGCTCAAGAAAGATTATGCAATAATTAAAATAATTAAATAATGAAAAATATTAAACAATACAAAGATTCCAGGGATGTGAGACAAAACAGAAAGATTGAAATCTACAAGATATATACTGATGACTCTGTGAGAGCAGGTTTAACAAATCAGAATGCACAATCTAAATAGACATCCCTGGAGCTCATTAATTCTTGTTTTTTTGGCAAACAGCAGGTCTGAGAGAAATGGACTGCACTGAAATTGAACTAGGTCTAAAGGACTCATTTAATCCCGGACAGCACCTGTTCTCTAGGGTCGTACTGACAACAGGTTCTCTGGTTCTCGATTGTAAATATATTGAAATATCTGGATAATGATTCTGTGAAACCCAAAGGTCAAAGTACCCAATTATTTTTTCAGCCAGATCTTGACAGCAGGCACTGACAAAACTAACTGAAGAAAAGAATTTGCATGCAAGGAAATAACAATGTTCTCAAGATTTATCAGAACATTAAACTATTGTTTAAGTACACATCTGATGGTTTTAGGGGTCACTACCTATTCTGTAGGTACAATGGCCTTGTAGTCAGTCTGACCTAGCTGACCCCAGAACTCCTCTGCCTAGTTAGAGCAACACTTGTACAACACGTATACTCACTGCCCCTATGACCCACTGTCTCTCTGCTTGGTGTGAGACACTGGTGTTCTGTCTGGCAGGTATTTCTACATCAATCCTGCACAGTCATGACTCTGGTTAAAAGAGATGTTCGGACCCTTTGTTCAGGCCCGCTGTGATGAATTCATGTGTGTTTTCCTGTAGCCATAAGGACTATTTCAAACAGAGCATTCTCTTAAAAAATTAAATGTCTGCCAACTAATTATATGTTACCCTATCAGTCACTTATTCCCCTATGTTGGCGCTGTAGCACTAAAACATGTTACTAATTCAGAACTGCATGTGCATTGTATCATGTGTGATCATGTGTAGCTCACATGACTTATTAACAGTTTTTAGCAAAGTAGTGGAAGAGATCCTTGATGCTCTTTAGATAGCATGTCGCTTGTAAACTCACATGGCCGAGCTAAGAATCATAGCTTTAAACCAAGAGCTTGCAGCGTTCATTCCCAGGTGGTAATTGTACTGCTGACTACAATGCTTGAACAGCAGCGAGGATATCAGTCAATATCCAGTTGAATTACACATCAAAATGTAATATATTCAACCCGCTCTGAGTAAGTGTGCTTGTGCAGTAAATAAATAAGAATAAAATTAATGGAACAAACAACTGAACAGCTGTGCATGAGGACTCTCAAGACCTCCTTATACATTACATTCGCAATGCTGATTCGCAGCAATGTGCTGCTCAGCTCCAGCTGAATAAAAACATGTCATCTCCAGAAGGAAATGATACCATGTCAAAAATAGTATTCTACTTACTCCATGGTACACAGTGTACTACAACCACGCAAATCCCAAAGCAACACAATGCAAACACATCCATTTTTAACCAAAATTCATGTAAATTACAGTGACACATGAAGCATTAATGAATGAAACTGTTCATTATAATGTATACAAATTCAACTATTAATTGCATGTTCTTTTCCAAAAAAAAATATATATGAATGGTTTATTTTCCAAAATCAAGAATAAATGTAAAATCATGTGAAGGTCACCACTTGGAATGTAGTCAGTAAATGAAAAGGGAATCAGCCGGTGGGGATCCTTATCCATGCAGAAACGCTGTAATCATGTAAAACCACCTAAACAGGGTTAAGACAATAAGAAGTTTAATTACATGCTCCAATCACCATAAGCTTGAAAGCCTAAATGAATAAAAAGACATTTTCAGAATCAGTGAATGTACATAATGTTTTCATGTGTATTTCAAATCCCTGCTCTACAATGAATGGTCAATGTAGAGGCTGATTCTGAATATACATTAATAATGATGATTTGCATGATAAAAAATATAATTACTAGTCAATTATAATCAAGGATTTTCTTCATGTAAACAATGGCAATAGCTGATAACAGTCAGAGTCAGTGGAATATACCCTCATGTATATAATAAAATGGCCCTCTCAGAAATTTGAGGCTAAATTTATTTGAGGCATTGAGACTGGTAGTACACTGTAGTGACTCTAAGCCTGACAGACTGCCTGTTCATCATGGCAAATCAAATCAGCATTTCATTATGACTCAGGGTGGAGACATTACATCAAAAAGGACAGTCCCCACATGTTATCCTTTCATTTCTGAAAAGAAGACATTTATCACTGCTTTCCTCCTTCCAAGTATGCAGTTTTTAACTCTGTTTAAATTAGTTTGATATTGAATTATGTTACATAACATGGGATTCTCTTCAAAGAAGTCCAAGTTATGTCCTTTATCATTCATCTGAATGGATTGTGCATTTTTCTATAGAACGAAGTGTCAAGCTAAGGAATAAAGTGAAGACATACAACAACTACACCACTGTTGTGCCTTCTATTTCCATTTGCTGGTTTCTGCCAAAGTTGGAATGGTACTGCGCATCCACGATACAGCCACACTTTGTACCGGCTTGGCTCAGAGATTCACCGGCAAGCCCTGTAATCACCTGTTCAATTTCAACCACCCTATAGACTATACATTAAGCAGTCAGGTCCAAATAACTGTTATAAACTTGGTGTATCACAGCCCTTTAGCAGGAGGCTGCGTTAGGGAATGGAAAACATGCAAGAAAAATGAAATAAAAAATAAATGAATTAAACCGCTGTCTTCAGCCAGAGGAGACCTCTGCGGGAGCTAATGAAAAATGATGAGGAAACGCTTTGAAATAGAATGTGTGCTTGTCTGCACTCTCCCAAATTACGGTGAACATTGCAGGGATAGACGAGTGTACAAATACAACTGGACATCCCAAATTGGGCAAGCAAGGGGGGGGGGAAAATCTGGGTTAAAAACTAGCTCAAATGGAAGAGTGAGAGAAACACAGACAGAGAGATAAAGAGACAAAGAGCAAGTGACAGAAAGTGTAAGAGAGAGGGGGATGAGGAAAATGCTACTCACTTGTCAGTACTGCATCTAGGAAGTGTCAGACAAAGCGCATGGAGGTGGAATATGAGCAGGGAGGAAGGAGGAAATGGTCTGGGATGAAAGGACATACAGACAGAGTGGGAGACCGATGGGTGACGACTGTCTCCATGAAGCTGACAGCCCTCTCTTCTGTCAAACCTCCTAATGACCTAAGCAGATACCTATAAATGTACCCCCAGGGTCCCTCCCAGAAAGCAAGAGATAGACAGAGAGAGGGGGGCGGGGGAGAGAGAGAGAGAGAGAGAGAGAGAGATGGTGGGAGATGGCTAGGGGAATTTAAATCAGCATTGACCAATCCAACTAGCAGGCCACACTCCAGCATCAAATGCCTGGCTAACTTGGGGGCAGTTGCTACCAGAGAAGGGTGTGCACCAGTTCTTCCTTCCCGTCTACGTCACACATTGTGAACTGGCTGGCCAAACCGCACCTGTGCAATCACAATGAAAGGGGGGTGTAGTCTATCGGTGTCCCCTGGCTCAAAGGAGAAGATTAGCACCTCTCCCCTGCCAGTAGGCGCAATGCCCAGTTGTCCAATTATACCTGCACTGGTCCCAGTCTTGTTGCTGTTTTGCTCCATCTGATGATGGAGCCGCACCCACCCATCCATTGTCTCCTTCCCAGGGCCTTGACTTTGAAATAATATAAATCCTCTGGGAGCCAAGCATGTCAAACACCACAAAGGAAGGAGTAGTGCTGTACTACCCTGTATAGTGTTCTTGTAGTCATGAACCAAGGCAAGTAGCTGACTTCTTCACCACCCCTATGCCTCCTCGCTCAACGTGCCTAGATGAGACAGCAGAGTTTTATTAAAATACTCACAGGCACCATTGCCCTGTAAATGGTAGGGTAGTGATACAGCCCCTGTTGCACCCTTATAATTCACAAAATTGCCACATCATGTCCAATGCAAACTCTGCATCCTGATGAGTCAGGATGCATTCTGGGCACTCAAATGGCCAGATGAGTGATCTCCAGATAGCCTTTACTGCAGTCATGGCAGTCTGGTCAGAATTGCTACAACATTGTGGGAAAATAAGTCATAACTAAAATGTATGGGAATGGGTCCTCTGGTTGTCGAAGTGCAGCACATACATTGGCATCCTTTGCCGGTCGTGACGAGAAGAACTGTCAATCCAGGAGGCTTAGTATTGCTCGTGTGGCCGGCATGATATTTTCCCGAAACTTCCAGTGTGACAACCGGGAACCACCATTTGGTGTACCAACTGGCCCATATGTGGCTTCTGAATTAGGTGCACCAAGACCCCCTCATAGAGCTCCTGTTGGTCCAACTCCAGCAGCAACCTACACAACAAGGGAGGCAGCAACAGATGTACCTAGGCTGTGGGTGGACTCCCTTGGGCCTTCCACTGGCATAGATGATGCAGGTCAGGATCCTGTTTTTGTATCTCTGCTTACAGATATAGCTCAATATTATAATTCCAAATAATATAATGCATATAATTGGATTAGCTATCTAGAATCTCGCAGAACATTTGCAAAATAGCAGACTTATTAGCTTGCTTGTTAGTGAGAAAATGTACTAGTTTACTAGTCACCAAACTTACGCCAGCTATAATTTCACACAACGTCATGTTGGATAAATGAGCACTGATGCTTTTGCAAATTCCTGCACAGGCTTTCTGACTATGCAGTAATGCTTGGAATGTTATGCCGTAATGTCACTGATCAGCAGAGTGACCAGTATTTGGAATCCTGTATTAACAAATTAGAAGTTCTTGCAGAGGTAATGTTGACATTACTTGGTACTTCTTTCTGAAATATATAGTGATGTACTATATGCATGGTTAACAGCCAGTCAAAATGAAGTATTCAGCCTAGCCTGGAAAAATGCATACACACACACACGTACACGCACACGCGCACACACACACACGCACAAGCACTTTTACACTGCTAGAAGGTAGTTGAGTTTCTGTTGGTGTTATGCATTCTTTTAAACAGTCCTCCTTTCTGTAGGTATACATATCCTGACACTGGTGTTCTTTACAAAGCACACCAGCTCCCAGATAATTTTTTTTTCAGTGTGAGGGCAAGAATATCAAAGAATAAAATGTCAGGTTAATGTTTTTCAAAAGCTCATTGTATGCTAATTTTTGCAAATAAGATACTCATGACATGGTGTTTCTTGAAAAGTCCTTGACTTTCACATTAGAGATATTGCAGAAACCCCCGTTAAACCACATTAGGCACTCTAACATTATGATGTATTTCAATTAGAATCTGTGATGAATTTAAAATAGACATATTTTGTCTTCTGAGATCAATACGGAATGGTTTGTACAGCCACAGAGCAATTGAAAGCACAATGACCCTCATGAAAAAAGGAACCTTTTTTTCATGGCTTCAAGACTTATCTGTCCAGAGCAGTGATACCTGCGGGCCATTTTGTAAAGTGTGAGCGCTAAATTAAAAATGGCTTCTCTTCTGGTGCAGTACTTAGCTCTCTTTAAGTTAAATGGTGATTATTACAAGCTATTTGGCTTATCTACCTCAACCTGTTCAGGGCTTGATGATAATTACAGGGGTGGAGAGAGGTCGATGATAGTCTCCTCTTGTGACTGACAAAGAGGCATTGGGGGGGGAGGGGGGGGGGGGGGCGGGGCGGGGTCACCCTTCCTGGTTTCTCAGTACCTCTGCAAGTGCACTTTTGTGTGCATTCATCTATAACTGGATTTACTATATATATATATATAAAATGATTTTCGTTTTGGTCACTCCCTAGAGAAATACCTCTCATCTCATCCTCTGCCCTGCTTATAATCAAATCATTTTCTCTTTCTCTCTCCATTCTTCCTTCTTTCTTTCTTTCTTTCTTTCTGTCTCACCTTTATTTTCTTTCTGTTAAATTGCAGCCATATCTCGATAAGATCACACGACACACCATGAGAAACAGAAACACTTCTCCTTTTTCTCCCTTTGTATTTTTTCACATTAGAGGAAGGTGATTTTATTTAATTTTATTTTTTCAGCAGAAAAGGGGTACAGTTGGAATTCAGTCTACTGGCACGACACTGAAAACAAATAAAAGAATTACAGCTTCACAGGGTGCATCAGTTATAGGGTAAATAGGAGCACCTTATACAGAGACTGGGGATTGTCCACTGCATGTGTACACACATTGCACACGCACACGAACGCACACACGCACACACGTACACACACACCTACATAGGTCGGAGTAGTGTAATTCCTTCAAATATAAATAATTATATAAGTGTAGCGCACACAGGCTGCCTATAGCAGACAGTGAAGCTGTAACTACAGTCTCTGCAGTGGGAAGTACAACACAGACGGAATACTGCAGGGACTGTAGTTCACACCGACTGCCTATAGTGGACAATGAGGCTCACACACAGACTGATTGCAATGGTCAGTGCAGTACAAGCAGTGTAGGTGAAACTGTGGCATAGGCACTTCGCACACACTGATGGTGGGAGGAGGGTGCCCTTAACACCCATATTTGAAAGTGCAGCAGAGAAAGGCTCCCCGCTTATCAGCAGCAGGCCATTTCATGCTTTTCACAGCTCTGAACCTTGCTGGGTCTCACAGAAACCAGGGCTATAGCGGGATTTTACAGAAAGCTAATAGCATCAGGAGTGATAACACCAACAGACTCTGAAAACAGGTTTGGCACATGCTGTGTTCACAGATGCCACACTGTTTCCTGCGCTGTCTGCTCCTGGACCATGCCAACGGCTGTGTAATCTATTACACATTTCAATTACCATGACAGAACAACATTACATGCTCAGAAGGAGTAAGTGTGTTTCTATATGCAAGAAGGTTAAAATGACTTCGTCCCATTTTATACAGAGTCTGAACAGTAGAATGTGGAAACAAACTATAGTGGCTTCAAAAATGTTGGAAGGAATATATCACAGTGAAAAAAGCAACGTATTTAAATAACTATTGCGATGCAAAACTCAAATTACCTTTCATCATAAGTTCTTGTTTGTGGTGGGTTATTCGATATAAGCTTATTACAGGACCTCAAGTAACGCATTTGCATGGGTTCAGTTCAGGTAAAACCTTGATCAAGTAAGTACCACACTAATATGCAAAGAATAAATTAGAAATCACAGACACACAACTTTATTTTTTATTACTGAAGTTAGTATGGACAAAAAGCCAAATATAAATTAATAATTATTTGGCCCAGACTAACAGTGTGTGCTTTTCCCATTAACATTTTGAAGATAAAGAATACATAAAATAAATAAATAAATTAGAAACTTTAATTTGTGTTTTGTTTTATCATCTGGGTTACAGGCGAGCAACAGTGCTCTTCCAGAAGGCTTCTTAAAGCAACATAAGGTCCACTAGAGACCAGATCCAAGCATGGGGAACATTTTCATAATACAATATACACTTTGAGTTGTGAAATTGCAAAGAGGTGAGACAGAAGGGAGGTTGGAGGGCAAAAAAATCAGAAGGTGTCAAAGACAGGTAAGATGGTAAAGCAGAGTGACAGGGACAGAAGATGAGAACGTGGTTAGAATCTGGGGAGATAGAGGAAGAATATGCAGGAGTGTGATGGTTTGGACAGTCTTACTGCATCTGGTGCTTCTGCACCTCACAGATGTTGTTTTTGACTGTAGTTCTGTCTTTTCATCCACCCTTTCCTGAGCAGCACTCCCTCCTGACTGGTTATTGTGGGATCATAGGTCAGAACTCATTTCACAGACTCTTCAGGAAGATACTGTAGGGTCAGAGGTTGAAACAGATCTCTCAAATTGTTCAAGGTGGTTTAAGGTGAGGTTTGAGGTAAAAACACATTTCACAGACTGATGAGTTGATAGACTGCTCAATAGAAAAATGGATAAAAATATAATCTATGACCCTGGCATATCAAAAAAGTTACTCCCCTTTCATAAATAATACTATTTATAGATTTAGAGGCTTCAGGTTATAAGAAGCTATAGCTCCATAAACTGTGATGGTTACCATCAAGCCAAGGATGGCATATAAATTCAGTGTTTCTAGCTGTTCAACAGTCTAGGACATTTTCCATTTACAGGTCAAGGCTTCCTCCAAACTGATAATATGCACAATGTTTAAGGTGTCCACTGACTGAGCAAGACAGCACTATTGTACAGTATTCTCACTGACTGATCTTGGAAGATGATTCTGACAATTATACTTTTCTCCCACTCTTATGAGTTGGGTGTTCATCACAGAGACTTCCAGGGTCTTATGCAGTAGTCATTCACTTTACAGTTCTTTCCACAATGCTCATTTTTATTCTAATAACAAATATTATTTTTAAAAATTACCTGAGGTCAAAACCACAGCATAATCCAGTGGTTTCCAACCTCAGTCCTGGGGCCTCCCTGTGTACACTGCCAATCCTAGAATTTTAATAAGCTGTTAATTTTTCATGCTCAGAGGTATTATTTACCCTCTTAAGCCATATTATGACAGAAATAGCTATGCATGCCAGGAAGAATGAAAATCCCATGTTAACACTATGCTTATTGTGCTATATTGCAAACAATTACATAAAAGAAGTGACAAAATAATTTAACTGATCAAAATGGAGACTGAGTTGAATCAATAGGCTCCTAATTAGCTTGTTGAACATAAGTGTTCAAGTTCTTTTATATTTTTGTTTTCCTTCAACATGTTAACACAGTTGTTGCTATTATTTGCTTTGCTTTTGAATTCTTCATTATCTACCAAAGTGATAGTTTTAGTGGACATATGTTCATATTTTTTTCCAATTAGAAGCCTATTAGCAAATGAGTGATTGGCTTGTATTTTTTATTTATTTGTTGTGCAAAAATAACACACAATAACATTTTAAGACATGGGACATTTTGTTTCACAGTCATAATGATTAAAATAAATATTTGTCTGATAGTTGAATATAATATCTACCCAGCGATGAATCACTTGACCTGGGCCTTTGTCCTCACAAGTAGCTCACAAACACAGTTTCATGATTACGGCATCTTCATAGCATTAAAACTGCAATCTGACCTCCTGTTTTGGATAACTGATGACTAATATCCACTGCACTGTTCCAATCAGTTATATTTTTTCCTGTTCTCAGTGGCCAAAACCACCTAAGTGTTTATTCAGACCACATTCTTGGTGGTCAAATTCACTTCAGCAAGGTCTTTAGTCCAGATGGGCCGAGAAACTCCTCCAATGCAGACTTGAGTCTTCAAAAATCATTTCATTAACTTAATCACCCTTTTTTAAGGAACAGCATCATAACAGCAGCCACTATTAATCTGCATTAGTTGGACATTAGCCACAATAATATATACCATTAATCTTGCAGTGAAAATCTAACACAGCTAAAACAGAACACCGTATTTAATGGGTGAAGAAAATGCTGAATACACATAAAAATTATACAAGTACTACATTTACAGCTTTGCAAAAATCTAATTTTCATTCCCAAAGAAATGAGATAGGAACTGTGGCTATGTGGCTCAAATACTATAAGTTATTACTTTAATAGTAAGGGTTAATGCTCCAATTGGACTCCCTTCCCCACCACCACCACTATTGTGGTCTAAAACATATGCCTTATGTTTCTTGGTATTTTTTATTTTTTCAAAATACATGACTTAAAACACATTTCCTTGTATTTGTTTTGTTGAATTGACAATATTTAGACCTGTTTTCAATAGAAAAAATGTCATATTTCACATGACTCCCAGGCCTTTAATTATGCTTAACATTTGAATAGGGATTAGGGTTATGATGAGAAAAAAGGTAAGCTTTAAGGTAGAGGCAAGTTTTAGGTTATGTTTATGAAATGGGTGAGCACAAAGGTTAGTCCTTGACTTTAGCAACCAATTTTTGTCAGTATTTGTGCCTAACACTATAGCCTTATGAATATTTATATTTTTTCTGCTATATATTTTTTATATAAATGACTTCAAATCAATTTCCATGTATGTATTGTGTTGACTTTATTATACATGTGTTTTTTCATTCTTTGTAATAGAAAACTACCACATTTTAGATGACTTCCAGGCCTGTAATTACAGTTATTCAAACCGCATAATCCCCAGCCCCTCGGTCATTATCCCACTTATACAAAGACCAACGAACAGCACCATTATAATCAAGCTGAGGCTGTTGCAAGTATCAATACAATTGCAACTGTTGGTTTGCTAGCTCTTACAAACTTCCTTTTTATTTATCGAGTCAGACCAATGCTCATTCATTTAGAATTGTATACTCACACACACACAAACACACACACACACACATATATATATATAATATGGTGAGAGGCTGGTATACACCCTGGACAGGTTGCCAATCCATCACAGGGCACTCAAACCATTCACTCACACACTCATTCCTACAGACATTTTAGCCTGAACTGCATGTTTTTGGACAGTGGAAGGAAGCTGGAGGACCTGGAGGAAACTCACACGGAAATGGGGAGAACATGCAAACTGCACACAGAAAGGCCCCAGGTGGGATTCGAACCCAGAACTCTTTTGCTGCCCACTGCACCACCAAGCTGCCCCTCTTAAATTGATGATATTTCAATAGTATTTCATCCATTTTAATACACAAATTCCATATTTTAGATGACTCACAGGCCTATAATTAGGCTTGAAATTATGGTTAGGAAAACAGTAAGCATTAGGTTTGAGGTATAAGAATGTATTTCAAAAAATGTTTTAATTTTTAAAGCTTTTTTGTACAAATCTTGAAGTAGCAATTTGTTATGGAAAAAATATATACTTTTCCAGCTCTTTAATATAGCATGTAAATGTGTAAGATATGTTCCTTTTGTACATCAGTAAAACTCAATAAAGCCAGCTAAATTGGCTACACAGCATGTATAATATTTAGCACCGGTGTAAACCTATTGCATAACCCTATGTATATTACTGTACATTGTAATTTCCAGTGGAGTGAAAGTCTGTGTAGTTGTTAGAAGAACTGTTGCTTTTGGGCCTAAAATAAATAAATAAATAAATAAAACACACACAATCGTATGATCTGGTGTTTCATTCATACCATGATAATCTAATCTGATAATATTAATTTTCAGTTAATCTTTACAATATAGAATACTGACACATTACAGACTGAGCCATATTTAGAACAGAGCTTCTGAACATAAAATGCTCATCTAATCGATTTCCGTTCCTCTCCTGCCTCTGAAGTATGGTGAAAATATGTGAATCATAACCCCTAATATATCAGAACAGGCTACATTCAGGTAGAATTTCCATCCCCACAGCAACAGAAAAGGAAAAAAGGCACCATGATGAAAAATGAGATTATTTGCTCATGCATTAAGGGACTTAACTTTCAGATTAAGGTCCACCCCCCTTTCTTCCTCTTGTCAACAGCAGTGAGCTCCTATCCCTATTAAACAGCTGATGATTGATGGTATGAAGAGCAGAGGACCAGAAAACCCTTTCCACGCCAAATTCTAGAATTTGCTAAGACCTTTGTGCGCCTCCTGAATGCTAATAATTTTATTTTCATTCCTCTTAAAGGGAAGGAAATTCAATTGCACCCAGAGAAGAAGAAAAACCTATTAACTGCAAACAGCTCAGTTTAGCAGGAACACCAGGAAGGAGATGACAAGAGAAAATGGGAGAGAGAAAGAGGGAGGGGGAAGGGAGAGAAAAAATAAAGGTGATAAGGTGAGAGCAAAGAGGGGGTGAGGGACATGAGAGAGACAAGACACATGGGGAGATGCGAGAAGGCTTTTTTTTGTCTGAAAATGCTAGTGGTTTCTTATTTACTATGGTTTCTAGGGCAACACCCAGAAGCAGAGGTAACAGCTGTAAAATAAGAGAAAAACAAAAATAAAACAAAACTATATCACAGCTGTTCAAGGTTTTTTTTCCAGTGTACTACTGTGTGACATCTGTACCTGAGAGCACACCCAGACCACTGCAGGTCTCTGTGTGCCTGTACCAGATGGCTCAGGGGCATTCCCCCAGTGTTCATGCTTCAAAGTGATTCAGCCAGTAAATGCACTGTACATTAATACATGACAGGCCCTATAGCCTAGACATCCTACACCATATCATTAATTGAATTTGACTTGGAGTCTGCAGTTGTGGATAGCAGATGTGGGGTGTGTGGTTAAGTTTAATTTGGCCAGTGTTTTTTCAGTCACTGTGGGTGGCCGTGTGGGTGGCCATGTAGTATAATGGTGAAGTTTAATCTGGCTAGTGTTCCTTTAGTCCCTGTGTGTGGTAGTGTAGAATAATGGTGAGGGAACTGGCTTTGTAGTCCAAAACCATGAGGTTGGTCACCTCAGTAGGGCACTACCTTTGTTCCCTTGAGCAAAGTACTCAACCTGAATTTAATCAGTATACTGTATATCCAGCTTTATAAATAGATACTATGTAAAACTGTAAACCACTCTGGATAAGAGTTTCAGTTCAATGGTAGTGTAACATTACTGCAGCAGTAGGTCCTTCCAATAATTTTCCTAGTGGCCATAAACTAGAAGTCATCTGTGAGAAGTGTAGCTTTCCTCCAATCACAGTGATTGTGCCTGTGGTGCAGTAAGGGAAACAGTCACTGGCTCATTTCACTGCATACACTTGACCTTGCATGGTTGTTGGTGATAACTGGAGTGGCAAATTTTTGGAATTCTACATTTATTATACTCTACATATTATTATTTAAGTTGCTTTCAAATGACAAGAGTCAAGCGCTGTGTTCAAGGATAAATAACGTGGTGACTACACTTAGGAGTAAGAGAGTTAGGGTTAGGTTTATGGTTAGGGTTAGGAATCGAGTGCTGCCACCTGTTGAACCTTGACATCTGCCATCCAAGCCATTGGTTCAGAAAACTGTAACAAGCTGTAACAAGCTGTGATAGTAGTAGGTTGTCTGCGGCAAGATGTTTTTGACAGAGCAAAAAATGATAATAATTGGCTACATTGCTAATGATGACAATATGGACAACAGCCCGGATAACTTTACCTGATGATATTAATGCATCATGGATACGTGATAAGTCCAAATTCTGTAGGCGGCACCACCCATACCACCTGGGGGTGGTTAAAAAGGCTAACTCGCATTGTGAAACAGAAAATCCCAAATATTTCAACAAACTAACTCGGCAAACTCAGTTAGCCATGTAGGCCTATAGTTATAAAGACTAGCAAACCATAGTAGCTATATCACCGGGTAGCCCCAGCTGAATACTTATCTTCATCCAGGCAGCTCTTCTTTCCCAAATCTCTAGTTTTTTTTTTTTTGTTTTTTTTGGGTTGTACAGCTCAGCAAACTGAGAGACATTTAGAATCAGCTGCACTTACATGTTTACAACTGCTTGCTTCAGACAAAGCTGTGAAGTTTCCCGCTTCTTACTGAAGACCTCAGTAAGATCAACTTAATCAGTAGGTATTCGAGAGGGATCAAGGGAAACAGAGTGCTTGGGATTAGGAGGGTTGACCTGGCCAGAGGGTTGTATGACAGGATGTTCTCCACTCCATTCAGTTGCTGGTGAACCAGTCATCACTGGCGGTGAGCAGGAACTACAACATTAGAAATGAAGAAAATGAAAATTGGTAAGCATGTTTTAACAATGGCACATAATTAAAACACTGGTAAGTATGAATACATCGTTCACAGTAAAATATATTTCAACTGCTAACAGTAGAAATAACCAAATGTTTTTGAGTTCCTGTATTGCTCCAACCTCTCTTTTATACATGTCTTGTCATCATGAGGTTGTAATTATAACTGTCTATGTCAGGTTCTCTTATAAAAAGGACTGTCAATTGGCTTTTCCTGACAAAATTTAAAAAATAAATTTTGCACTATAAAAGAGTAACACTACAGCTATTTGGTGATATTCCGATGTGCTCAGTTCCTTCTTCATCATTGCAACATCATGTAGCATGTGCCTGGGTAGTGATTACAGTAGCTCTGCTTTCTGTAGATCACACTGGTACAAACGTACATCTCGGCACACCAGGCTATTAAGTCCCTTCATTCTGACTAAAGTATTACTTTGTACCTGGTGGGGCTACATAATGAAAGCATTCTGTCTCTCCCCCACCCAACTCTCCCCACTGAATTAAAGCTGTGCGCTTCATTCAGTTTTACTTAGCATTAAAGCAAAGGAAACCTTGGCAATGCCATTACACCAGAAATGACTAGAATGTTCATGTATAATTTAGCATTAGTTGCTGCATAATAATGCAACAATGGGACATTGTTGAGATGCTGTTTTTCCCTGCCTTTTGTTTTCAAAATCCTGACCTACAGAAAAGCTTACGGCAGAGAAGAGAAACCTGCAGGAAGGGTCTGTTTGACAAAACTCAAGCAGACAATCATGCTGCTCCACCACTGAAGACAATGGATTTAATGGAGGCTCTGTGGTGCAGAGACTTTAACATGCATACCACATCCGTTGCCACAACAGGAATATGACAGAAATAAAAGCATCTGTGATTGTGTCTATGGTCAATCAGATTTTCCATAAACCATATTATTCATTCATTTAGGGAGAGGATGCAGGAACACTCCGTACCTGGAGGCTGTCTACAGACTGCGTGTGGGTCTCATCACTTTGAACACGCGCATTTGCACGCCTTTCACTGGGGACCCCTTATGAATAGGGACATGGTGAATTAATGAAGCCACTTGGTTGAGAGGGAATATCTCTTCATTTTATCTTCTCAGAATTGTGATCTGTTCCAAATAACTTCATTATGTTTGTTTTCAAAATCCAATCTAAAAGCAATTTCTACCAGGCTAGGAGGTCAGCACAGTGCATCTGGACTGCTATAAACAGTGCATGACTGTTTTTGACCTGACAGGTTCAGTAAACTGTCCCTGCAGCTAATGATAGAGTTAGTACTTGGGAATGCATTGTGTGTGGCCTAGATGCGCCCATTAGCACCACCTACAGGGAACAAGGAGAGAGGCAAGCGCATTGTGTGTGCTTATGATTGTACATTACCTGAGCTGTTGCAGAAGCCTCCCCCATATGATTGCTTTTGAAAAATTGCCTCTGGGTCATAGGCACCACTGCTTGCACTGCATAAAAGCCTGCTTCAGGAAGAATTTAATCCCAGTGGCTATAAACTATCTAAATGAAAAACGAATGTGGTTGTCTGCTAATGTTCTCCTATTGTACTGTATTGTTGGGTCTACTACTGGGCCACTGATCTCCATTAAGCTATTACTTATGCTATATTATGGATGTAGCTACAAAAAAACAACTCCATTTGATGCCTATGAAATTTATTTAGTAAATATAAATTCATCCATTCTACATACAGTGGGACGAAGTACAAAGTAGAATGTTTTTGGGAAGACTACATTTTCATCCTGAAAGAGCCAGTTTATTTCTACAGTCAGAGATCTATGGGTAGAGATCTATCAATACCTCAGTTACCTGTTTGGAAGAATCCTTCTTGGTCACTGGAGAAGAGGTTTGTATTATTGTACAACTATAATAAAAATAATAGACTTTGAATATATCCCTTTGAAAATAAGCCCACATTTATATAATTGCAATCACTCCACATTCATTTACTCTTAAAAAAGAAAAGCCTTAACTTTCATAAAATCATTCACTTCCCTTAAAACTCATGAAGATTATTCATACTTACAACATGAGGTTATCAATATCTGGTCAGGTTATCAAGAACAAATCAATTGAATCTTAATGTAGTCAGTTATAATATCTCACTAGGCTGTGCACTGTGCCATTGGCTTTCTTCTTGTATTCCTTAACTTGTGCATGAACAGTGGGTAACACTGTAACACTCTTATTCATTCGGAAATTATGTTAATAAAACATTACCAACATTTACTAATGTAATTATCAACAGTTGATAAGCAATGTTATTCCCTTAGAATTACATAATAATGCTTGCAAAATTAAATTCAATGATGTAGTACTTGACTTATTTTGAGCAGTTTGTCCTTAAACAATGTAAATAATTAATGGTCTGTTAATGGAACCTGAATATAAAGTTTTGTCTTATTTTTATTTTTTTATTTTATTCTGGAAACTAAATAAACTTAAACTGCTTTAAACTTAAACTGTATTACTTGCACCCACTGATGTTACACTTTGGCCTCAGACTCATATCTGCCTTTGAGCTCATAGAACTGGACATTACCATGAAATCACCGTAACATCTGGTGTATTTTTAACAAAGTCCCTGCTGGAACTCTGATGTGAAACCAACCCAGTTCCAGCCCAGTAGCACTCTTAAGTGTGTCATCTCCATCTGCGATAGAACTATGAGAGAGAAATATAAATGTGTGGACAGTACTTAAGAAAAAACAATGTATAGTCAGTATTATGGACAGTACAGAGAGCATTGAGAAGAATAGAGAACAGAGTCTGTTCTGTGTCAAAGATCCCAAAAAAGACGCAGTGACTCAAAGATAAGTCTTGCCCGTTGAAACCAGCAGACACAAGAAAAAACAAAACAAAACAAAAAAACAGCAAGACAAAAAAATTGGCTGAGTGATCAGTGATCACTGTTCCCGGGTATAGGCTAAGGCACCCATTCACTTCCCAGCACAAGTACCCCTTCATCCGAGACAGATACCTTAAGTTCTATCTGTGTATGAATTGTTTTCAATATCTGTTCAAATCAGATATAGTAGTAAGGGCTCACAATAATGAGCTGGCATCTTTGGTCTTGTCAGACAGGGCATAGGCTAGAGTAGATCTTTTTGTAATCTTGCTAGCCCTAGGAGTGAGGTTATCTTTATTGTACAAATGACTCTCTAGATTCAATCAAATACACTTAGCCAGGTTCACGGCATATGCAATTCAATCAAACCAGACTTAGGTTGTGTTGGATTCAATCAAACAAACCTTAAATCACTTTAAGACTGAAAAATCCAAGAAATAGCAAAAGGTGTGGTCCGAAAATTGTGGTGCCCAGGCTGAAGGTGGGAGTTTTTATTTTATTTATTTATTTATTTATTTATTTATTTATTTATTTATTTATTTATTTATTTATTTATTTATTTTTAGCAAACTTACAGTACAGTACATCTGTTTACCTGAATGTCTCCAGCTTCACAATCCTCACTGCTGTAATATAATTATTAAAATGCAATCAAAGAAATAATCATAGTTGATTCCTACATTTTAGAAAACAGCTGTAAAATCATGTAATCCTGTCACGGTTTGACTTTTATATTTCAGGTATATAGTGTGTGTAAAATATTTTTAATGTAATAATGAAGACAAAACAAAAACAAAACAAATGTTAGTAAGTCAAAAGCTCTTCAGAGTAAAAAATATTTCAACTGCTAACAGTAGAGTGAACAATTTAAGTTTTATTGGGTTACAGTATTTCATAAAATAGATGAATATCCCTGCAGGTATTTGGTGGTATTCTGATGTGTTGGATAATGATCAAGGAGTTCAACTATTCGGCAGACATAATGGATAAGGTACATGCACAGTATATATAGCATTATAGCAAAGAAAGTCACAAGTCAATAACCTTAAACTGGTAATTTAAGGAGTAATTACCAGTTCAAGGTTATTGACTTGTGACTTTCTTTGCTATAATGCTATATTTAAATGTGGCACAGTACATGCAGCATATGCATGATCTCTGCTAAAAAGCTGAATTCTTTGATCATTATTCAACAGATTAGAGTACCACCAAATATATATACCATATAATACAGCAATTAAAGGACACCTTCAACATGCAGTTACCTTTGTATAAATGAAATACAAATACCAGCATGTTGATCTATCAACAAAAAGGTTAATATTTTAGAAATTAATGGCAACTATTGCAATACAAAAAATGAACCTCCAACTTCATTGAGATAAGGTGCTGGATTAATTTAGAATCTGGCCAAAATTACATATGCCTTTAAACAGTTTGTTAGACAGTGTTAGAGTGTGTTAGACTGAATACAGCCCTGTGTGTTTCAGAGTGGATGGCTGGGGTAATATATTTCATGTTTTGTTCTATCTCCTATGCCTATGTGTAGGCACATAACTTTGGCATGCAAAAACGCATTGAAATTTGAGTTTGTGATAGAGATTCTTTTATTCCATTTGCCACTGGTAAAGCTTATGCAGTGTATTCCATCATGGCCTGTCACTATAACATTTGAAATGTAAATTTGAAATTTGAGGGGGGAAAAGAAAGGCTGACAGTTGAACAGTGTCAGACAGAAAGGGAGAAGGAGTGGTGGGAAAGGAGGGGTGCTAGGGGGTGCTACTGCTGTTGAATGCCACCTACAACCTGTAGTATAGACTTGAATACACATACACGTTTGTATTCATGTCATTATTCTTGCAGTTTTATAATCAGTTTCATTTACTTCCCATTGACAATTTAGTCAACTGTATTTCTGACAAAAATCTTTGGATGCCGGAAAAGACAGAGATTTTGGGATGAAGGCCCAGAGAGAGAGAGAAACTGTAGAGAAACACCAAGAATCAGGTCAAAAATATTGGTGTCATTATTGACTCAGATTTAAACTGTGAGGCCCACATCAGAAATGTCACAAAATTACCTATCATTTATCATTCAAGGAATATTGCTAGATTTCAACCTCTCCTTTCTCAGGCTGATACTGAAATGATAATGCATGGTTTGATTACTGTAACGCCCTCCTGTATGGTCTCAAAAATTAAAAATAAACAAGACCAGGTCAAAACCTAGTATATGGCTGGACCGGCCGACCAATGGTGTGACTCAGGGGCGCCCGCAGGATTCTCGTTCATGGTACGCACACTCAAAAAAGTTGTGACACGCACAACCTACAAGTGGCAGCAGCTCATTTTCGGCAAACGTAGAGGAACCATCTAGGCCTATTTACGTAAACAGAAGTGAATGAGAGCACCTGGAGCACGAGAGAAAAGGACAAAAATGGAATATTGTGACAAAGACTGCACTGGAAAACAAGCCACGTTTGAAAATAAATTGGTTGATTAGAACATAGCTTATTATACAACTTAGCCTACTTTATGGTAGCAAAGGACTGATCCAGCCAAAACATGATTTGGCTCTCATTTTGCCGTAGTTTTGAGTTAGTAAACTCAGCCGTGCATTTTTTTATAAACACGTTTTCTTTCTATTTTCGATCACTTAGATGCCGGCTAGCTAACTTGCTAGCACCGAATCCAATGACGGAGGGCTAGCTTCCAAGGATTTTAAACGTATTTTGAAAGAAACAATAAACGTTGATCAGATAAATACTAAAGCAAATGTGTTATTTGGTTGCTAGCTCATTATGTGCACCAAAACAGTAACCCAACCCTGGTTTTACATGTTTACGCTCTGATTAAAAGAATGAAACTCAGCCTAACTTATAATGAAAGATTGACTCTCCTGGTCCCTGTTGCGTCAAACTGCCTCAAAACTCTCTCCGTATCGATTTCAAAGTCTTTATGAATACTCATTAGAGCCAATCCGGTCAATCGTGTCTCTGTCATACTGTTCCTCAGGTATGTCTTTAAACGTCTCAAGCAGCTGAAGGACCTTTCCGCCGAAGCAGTCGAGACAGGCATCGTCAGTAGCACTTTAATTATATTGTGAATGTTTGGGTACATTTAGACATTTCGAATTCATTTCAATTTACTTTCCGCTATTTCCGCTTAATCAAATAATCAAAACCAATCAAAACTGCCAGCCAGCCTTGTGCCACTGCTAGGGTACGCAGTGTGCATATTTGGCGTACAGGTGGGGGTGCCACTGTAACTTCATCACAGACATTCGCATTTGTAGGGCTGGCCCCGCTCTTGCGGCCCAGGCAAAAAAAGTTCAGTGCAAATACCTTTCCAATATAATAAATAGTCAACATAAATAAATAGATGACGTCCAATCTATACACTCGAGTAAAGCAGATTGCGGAATTCTTGCCAACTTAATTCATGAACTTGTCTATTGCAGACTAACTTTGGGTTAAAGTGCACAGCTAAATCATGACTAATACAAAGCAAACGGCGATGCTTGTAACTATTAGGTTAACGTCTGCTAAATTAAACTGGGCTAATCTCAACAGTAAATTAGACCTCTTGCCCTCTTAACGATAGCGTCAGACAACTAACCACACCACCAAGCCAACTAGTTAGACTAACACTTTAGAAACACAAAGTTCGAGTTCTGAATATTTCGCAATCATTAAACATTACTGTGAGACCTATAGACTAACGTTAACTTTATGTAGGCTAACCTTGGATTCACACCCATCAGTAGCAGTCAAAGCAGAGTTTGCTAGCAAGCCACGAAAATGAATCAGTCACAACGGGAAAACAGATAAATAAACGTTAGCGGGACAAAAAGTGTGTAAATTACCCACTCTACTTTTACCTGAAATCTAACGATGTGTGATCTCGATAAAGGCTAACTTTAGCAATAACATGTTTGTCGTTAAATTTGGTTAGCTGGCTAACTTTTTTTTACCGATTATTTTTCACAAAAGGAAAGAAAAGAAAAGCGGTTTATGGGGGTAGTACCAAACGACTTTCATTGAACTTCATTCATGCGTTTCTCGATTCAATTTAAACTACTAGTATATTCCTCTTCATTTCGATATCTTCCCGTCATAGTCGGTTTAATTGGTAGCTATAACCAAACCAGGTTAAAACCTAGTATATGGCTGGACCGAACCGGCCAACGTCACAGACATGCGCGGTGTAACTTTATCACTCACTCACTCAGTCAGTCACAGACATTCGCATTTGTAGGGCTGGCCCCGCTGTTGCGATCCAGCCAAAAAACAATTGGTCAATTATATTATAATTTGTGCAGAATGCAGCAACACCTGTTTTGGCAAAGACAGTTGGAGAGCTCATATTATACCCATTTTTAAGGACCCTGCACTGGTTGCCTAGTTTTAGAATTGATTTTAAGATCCTTTTATTGGTTTTTAAAATCATTAAATGGCAATGCAGCTGCCTATTTATCTGGAATGCTTTTTAGGCATGTGCCCGGCAGAACTCTTAGATCCTCTGACACTGGTCTCTTAACTGTTCCAAAGGCTTGAACAAAAAAGCATGGAGAGGCAGCTGTCAGCTATTTTGGCCTTGGCCTTTGGAACAGCATGCCGGAGGATCTACGGGTCTCTGGATCTGTGAACATTTTTAAAAGGAACCATAAGACACACGTTTTTCAAACCTCTTTTACCTAACATTTATTTATTTATTTACATTTTATATTTAACTATTTATTATTACTACTATTGCCAATGTTGTTGTCTTTTACTCTCTTTATTTTGTTTAATTTAAAATCCATTCATTATTATCTTTTTTTACTACGCTGTTATCCATCCTTGTTTGTTGTTTTTTCTGTCACTTTTTTATCCCTTCCCTTTTTTTGTGTAAAGCGCATTGAGTTGCAACTGTTGTATGAAATGTGCTATAGAAATAAAGTATGATAGATCAATTTCGAGCAAGCTTGTTTGTTAACAACAAACCTGAGAGTAGACTCATGCAAGAGAAGTTATTGATTTGGGTATGCAGAAATTATACAGGCATGAAGAGACACCAAGGCACTGAGTAGATGATTTGGTTACATACATTTTTCCTATTGCAGCAGTTGCCATCATTTTATTTTATTATTATTATTTTTTTTACAAAAAGTATCACGAGGGTGTATTATTTAACTATATAGGAACTATATTGTTTCTATATTTAGACACTATCGTTAAATTATATATCAACATTGTTGTAATTACAATTCCAAAGTAATTGATTTATGGCTTCCTTTGGAATGAGACAGGGAACTTGTATTCTGTGGAAACAGGAAATGTGATTTATTATGTGGTGCCACAAGGCATTAAAGAATGCTTGTGTCAGAATGAATGCTATTGCCTGAGCGAAGAAACATCAGTGCGATCCTCTGTATGTTTTGAATGGTGTGATCTTCAGGAAGCAAAGATGAAATAATGGCTGACTGTTTTAACCAGGCACAAGCTAAAGCACATGTACTGTAGGATGATATATGCTAAAAATGGATATCTTTTTTGACCCTGTAGACCACTAATCAATTATATGGAAGACTGAAATCTAATTAATCCAGTGGTTAATTCTACTGTTAGCAGTTGAAAATCATTACATCATTTGGAAAGAGAAGGATCAAATGCTTTTAAAAAAAAAAAGTTTTTGGTTGAATCCAAAACAACTATAGAACTTAATTGAATTGCATATGCCCTTTAACTGCCTAAGTGCATTTGTTTGAATCTAGGGGAAGCCTAGGACAATGGACAGCAGGAACCCCACCTACAGGCATACACAGCTGAAGCTGATTGTATTTCCTGTAGTGAAATAGGCAGGTTTGGCTCTTCTGCAGCTTCTAATGTTATTATTTTTGGGGATAAAATATGTCACATTTTTTGTGATTCTCGGTTGGAGGGATGTGTTATTCTTTGTTTCCTGTTTTTGTTTTGTCCATAAAATCTGAATAATATGGTGAATATTCCACTCAGTGCCCAGTTCAGTGACCACAGTTACATAGTTACGTATAAAAAGCACTTTAGATCTGCAAGAAAGGCATTGAAGCAAAGCGAAACCAATCATCATGCAATATATTTTTTTTTAAATAAATGAACTGTATTAAATACATTAAGTAAACACATGCCTGAGCAAAAATTTGAGTATGCTTAACACAGGCCTCTTTAACTGATTTGAAATGACAAAGAGGCCTTTTAAGAAAAAGTTAGACAATGAGTATGGGAGGGGAAGAAAGTGCCACTGTGATTCAGATATGTGATAAGAAAACAAAAATGGAAACGTTTCTGCCTCAACCCCATGACTCTTGTTAGCGTCGTAATCTCAAACGGCTTGTTAGCACCTTTGTGTTGTGGTTGTGCTCAGACGTTGACCTAGTTCTGTCACGGAGAGCACATCTCCCACAGTCAACCTGTCAATACTGCCACATCAGCACTTCACTTACTGTTCCAGCCCGGCCTGCTCCATCATGGGGATGTCACCTGCTGAACTCTGCTGCAATATGCGCTTTACATGTAAATATCCACAAATTTCTCATCGTAATGTGCCGTGGACAACTTTCTGCAGGAAGGAAGGAGAGCACAGGTCCCTCCTCCTGGAGGCCGTGACTTTCTGCGGGTGCTCTGGAGCGTTTCTGAGCACCTGGTCTCTCGAGGAGGTGTGCAAGGTCTGCTTAATGGTGACAGATGAGCTGACTCAAATGAGTCTTCAATTAAAGAGCCGGCTTTGCCATGTAGCCATTCTGCACACGGGGCCTCTCAAAAGCCATGCAATTAAACACCTAGCCTTGATGATCCGCATCCAATTAATGCGGGCGCATCACTAATCGCATTCGATTGAACACAACGACACAATGAGGAATTGAAGTAATTTTAAAAACGACCATGTCCAGGCCTTGATTTACAGTGCCTATGTCTAACACGATAGGCAGGATAGCCAGGTACAAAGGCACAGCAAGAAAACAGCAGATAAACCAAAGTGCTGTGCCCTCCTACCTGGTTAAACCAATCTACTGTTTACTCAAACCCAGTGCAACTAGTGCAGTGTAAAGATATCCCACCGGCTAGCATAAGATTAGAACACGTTAGAACAAATATCTAGCTAAAACATATTTTTAACCAGCACAAATATGGACATATATACATCCAATCAACACGGATATGTCTCTAGCACAGGCATCTATCCATATAAGATGCGTCTTGGGCACAAAGTAAGCATTTTGTGGGGGTTAATTAGCACTCTTTACCCCTCTCACTGAGTTCCAGATTAGTGAACACTGAGGTACATTGTTTTCATGTTACCTTTGGCTGCACTGCCAAAGCAGGAGACCGCATGGGAGGGGAGGGTTGGGCGGGGGGGTATCATTACCAGCATGAGTAATCTCATTCTCTCTGTCACCGTGGTGTGAAACGAACCCTTCAGTCCACTGACGAGCATGTTCCGGTGGAAGTCATTCACGTAAATAATCCAAATGGGAGAGTTGGCGGAAAGGTGGGGGGCAGGGGTGCGGTGAGGGGGGGTATCCACGTGTGCCAGGCCCAGATAAGCCTATCTGCTGACACACACAAGTGGGATATTCAAATCTCTCTGCCCTCGGTCCGCTGACCGCTCCTGTCCCTGCGGGGCCTCTTGCCGAAGAGATGCAGAGCCGAGGTGACCAGTGTGGGAAGGTGGAAAGGGGACAGCGTGAACAGCGCTCCTGTGTGACTCCCGCATTACTGACATGGGGAGACGCTGCACGGCAAGCCATCATAGGAGGGGAGGGCTGCTGACCATTCTCCAGTCATATCCCCCTCCGCCTTAGGCTTGGCTCCCATCAGTCACGCAACACAGCATTGATATACTGCCAATCGTGGGTCATTAATTGGCTACTTTCCCAGAAGGCATTTGGATAATGGTGAAATGCATGCGTTATATATATATTAGGAGATACCATTTTTTCTCTTCAAAGTGTTCTGACATGGAGTTACTGAGACCATTGTTGGAAACCCCATTCTCTGAGTAGGCTGAACCTGCTTTACATTTATGGAATTGCATGCAAGGTTTGTCAGAGCCAGAGCCATAACTACACTGAAGTATTCAAAATGCATCTTTAGTCTTCATTTCAATGGAGCACAACAGAACTGCATCATTCCAGAACATTTGAAAATGAAGGCCAGAAACAAACAATAGGAAATTATGCCATTTCAGTGCAGCTCTCAACTTGCTGCGAGAAGCAATCGAGCATATAAATACACAAATAGCACTTCTGTAGTTCAGTTGCCCCAGAAAGCACCTTCCCATATGATTAATATTGATCAGACCATTTTTAAAAGCAGCCAGCAACCAAAAGTGACAGTGAAATATGCATCTGGGTGCTTAAAATTGATTTTTAATTTTTATTTCCTCATAATAAATTGGAAATCACACACAGACAGCTAAGAAACGATATCTGGGCTGCGGTTCCTTACCGTGACATACATAATAGCCTGGTTTCATCACACCACTGCTGCCAGAGCTTAAAATACAGCTTAGGCTAGAAGCACTGCTGGGTCAAAAAGACAAACCCACCTGCAGACTGACCTGGGGTTAGTTATAATTAATATACTGCTATGACAGCATCTGTTCCAGTCTTAACTACAGTACGCCCACACCACCATAACCATAGCAATCCCCATAAAACTCAACTGAATTTGAAATACTAATAAAATGGCTAAACTCTGAGACTGACAGTGTTGCTAAAGGATAACAATCAATACAGATATGATGATGAAAAAGTGTATATTTGGAAATAGCCATAAGGCCTTTAATTATATTGTGCCACTGTGCTCCTTCCATAAAATTCATTGCTGAATAACAAGCCAATAAAGATGACCAGTCACAGACAGAAGACAAACACTCACCCGCAGAATTTATCAATAACACATCCACCCAATATGCAAAGGCACTCCCGTGAACATGCACACATGAACACACACACAGACACACAAATGGTTATTTTGTCCTGAAGTCAATTGAAACTGCTAAAAGAAATCATATGTCAAGGGGAAACTAGTTTCCATCAAGCCATTCAGTCAATCCTTGTAAACTGCTATAATCCATCATTTGAGGTACATGCAATTTCAGAGAGTCAGGGACCCAGGAACGTTATTAAAATTATCAATGCCTTCTGTCTAAAAGGAATATTTACTGTTCTCATAAAAGCATGCAGCTCTCTCTAATCTCATCAAAATTCAAAGGTGGATTGAGGGCCAATTACCTGTGATTTATTGACAGGTACACTGCCCATCCTGTACAGAATGATTTAGAAATGATCTGATGTTTTCTTACCGTGTCCACAGCTTGGATCACGCAAACTGTGCTTGGAAATTCCAGTGTTCAGGGGCACGGGAAAGCTCCTGAAGGTTTTCTTGGCACATCTCATTTCTGATTCAATATTGGCTTGTGTTGTGTTGTGGAGACATATGGTGATGTGACAGGGAATAACCGCTGGAGGTCAATCACCACAGCCAGTCTACTGGAGCCTGAGCCCAGATTCCTAGTGCAGGAAGCAGCAAATCTTGGCTCTTTCCTGACCACCATTGCCTGTAATACCCAGCTCCACGCATGCATACACACACGCACACACACACACACACACACACACAAACGCACACATACACACACACACACACACACACACACACACACACATGCACGCACGCACGCACACACACACATGCAGGTGCACACACATAAGAAAATAAGCACATACGTGCACACATAAACACAGAGACACAGCGGAACACTTGCATGCACATTTATACACATAGTCTCAAAAAAGAAATTACAGTTGCACATACAGTATGCCTGTATACACTTACACATACATGCATGCACACAAAACAGACACCAGAACACATTTATATGCACACGGACACACATACATGCGCAAAGAAACAGAAATATGCACAGACACATACATTCACACAAGACTAAGCATACAATTCGGAGATAGGCCTAAATCATTAACATTCATCAGCACTGCAGGCAGACACACAGAAAAACAAGAACAGAATGTGATGTTTCTTTGCCCCAACCCCTGCATGGTCTACTGTCAGCGTGCTGATCTGTGGTTCACATTCTGTGTTATTTTATTTTGTTATTATTCATGTTATTCCACTCCCTGACATTCAAACAGACACCTCAACTCCAGTGCTCTGTAGTGGCTAAGGAACTGGGCTCATAACCACAAGGTTGCAAACTCAATTCTTAGATGACTTCCTGCCATTGTACTCATCACTCAACCTGAACTTCAATACTGCGGTAAATATCTAGCAATATTAATGAACAAAAGATGTAAAAATGTAAGCTGTGAAAATCATGCTGGATAAGGAAGTTGGGTTAAAAATAATAATAATAATAATAATAATAATAATAATAATAATAATAATAATAATCTCTCCCTCAAACAGATGTTAATCAAGAAGATAATTAATGCTGTATTTGTCCACGATACATCAGGAGGCCCCTGGATCATTTCTGCCAGCAGGAAACTGACATTTTTTAAATCACGCATTATTATTCATGTGTTTATCAGATGCATTCCCCTGCCTCCCATCTTAGCCATCGGCCTCTCTCCACCCTGTGCAGCGTCACACTGCCACCTGCTGACTGAGGCCCAGTACTGCAGAAGCCTGCAGACCGGCTTTGTCCCCGCAGCGGCATAGGTGATTAATTGGTCCTTCAGACACCGATGACAGCGGTGTGTCTGCATTTGAATCTCACTCATTCGTCTCGCTCTATCCTTTCGCTATGACTGCCCACACACAGTGGGCAACAAAATATAAAATCTTCCTTTTTGGGAGGCGCCCAGGCCTCCGCTACTGGCTATGAAAGAGGTGTCTGGGAGTAGGGTGGGGCTTGGGGGAGTGGGGGGGATTGTGTATTCATGATTTTGGCATTGGTTTTCAGACTGGGATTTGCCTACTCATCAGGGTATTTGAGGTGTCTTCAGGGTTCTTGAGATCCATAGTGCAACAGCGCAGCATTACATTCATTATTTAATCGTTATGTATCTATTGATCTGAATGTGAGTGCAGTTCTTAGCAGCCGGTCAGTAGCATGCACCATGCACACTGCCAATTCCTTGGACTCCTTGTCACCACAGCAACCTTACAAAATTCCCGGGCAGCAGTGCGGCAATGCAGTTGTACCCTTGAGCTGGGAAATTGCTTTGGGGAACTTCAGCTTCCTTTCCAGCTTCACAATTGGACCATATATATAAAAATGAAAAATATTTGCCAAGCAAATAAAACAGTTAAAGCAATTTTGTCAATACTGTTATTTGGGAAAATACAGGAAGGAAACACGCCAGGAAGGAAATCGTATGACCTCCTCCTCCTCCTTCAATATACCTGATGGGTAAAGATTCAAAAAGATGTGGTATGAAGAGCTGCCAGAGCAATACCACCCACTGTTCTCTGCAGCGTGCCATGTCAAGAGAGCTAAAACAGCACCGCTGCCAGAACGAGCTCCAGGGTTTGGAAAGACGGGAGGAAGATTAGCAAATAACAGCTATCAAGTCTTCTAAAAATCCAGGCTTAAAAGGCAGAGTTTGACAAGAGCAAACCAAACAGCCGTCAGAGAGGGGAAGCGAGAGGGGGGAGTCAGAAGGGAATTAGATTGTGTAGTAATGCTTAGCGCAGTGTGTACATCATTGTCATTGTTGTTGTTATTGTATGACATACTTCACATTTTAACACAGATATAGCAAAACAATAGGGAGGTGGGGGAGAGAAAGAGAAGAGACTGAGGCATAGCCAGGAATTCATATCCATTTTGAGAAAATGAATAGACAAACTTCAGAACGGACATAATTTTCGGATGAGGTATTTGGGGGAAGGAAATAACGAAGAGGGAAAGAGGGAAAGAAGGAGGGATGGAGAGAGAGGAGAAAAGAGAGAGAGACAGACTGGAGCAGGAGTGGGGTGGCAGCCCTAAGTGTCCCAGCTGAACTGAGGCTGATCAAACAGACAGTAATTAGACACAGCACTGTTATAAATAGCCCACATCAGTGTCCTTCATCAGCATTTACACTGCATCAAAGACATGGCAGATGACAGAAGGAATCAAAGGAACGGGGGAGTGAACAGATAGATAGCTATATAGCTAAGGAATGTGATCTGAAAACCCCTTGTGGAACAGGTGGGAGAGAGGGGACAGACAGATAGCTTCTCAATTTCCACTTGGCTGATAAGACTGCATATATTGGAAGCAGATTTGCCTTGTGTTAAGAAAAACAAAACACCCACCTTCCTCGCTCTCTCAAACACAGACACACAAATGAGAGACCTAACCAGCATTTGCCTGTTAGGCTAATGCAGGGAAACCTATTGTATTATCAGTGTTGAAAATACAGAAATTATAAGCTGTCTGGGTCACAATTAAGCTCCAACCATTCAATTTATTGAAAGATGAATGATTTGCAAGGGGTGGCAATGACTCAGCATTAATGGTGGCTTCCTTGATTTCTTTAATTCTCTGCTCCTGTACCTTTTGCACACCACAGTCATGAGAGGTCAGACAACGGTCAAAGAAGGCAAACACTGCTGACTTTGAACCAATAAGAAGATTATGTCTTTTAAAAAGGTATAATGGTGTGTGATTCTGAGAAGGAAAGACCTCTGGCCAAATAATATATTTCTATTTGCAGAAGGGAACGAAACTATCTGCCTGCTTCATGCTGATCAAAAACCAAATGATTCATCACTTACTAGTAGTTTGCTCCCTCTTTAACCTTAAAATGAAAGAAAATGAGATCAATCCCTGAGCAAGAAATGGCTCACTGAAGGTCAGAAGAATGGGGACCATCAGAGGGCCCAAAAGGAGAATGCCAACAATGTGCCACCTGGATGCAAAGAAAGGCAAAAGAGCAGCCAGGAGGCTATATGTGCCGGAACCCACCACACAATTCAGTAAATCCTAACATCAAAGGGTCGCGACCTCTGATGTCCAGATTAACTGAACAAAAAAAGTGTTACATTGGGCAAAGCTACAGAGAGTACAGAGTTCAAAGAGGCACAGAATGAGGTCCTTACTTTGCAAAGGCGCTACACGTTCCAGTCTAGTTCTAGCAAATATAGCATTGCTAATGTCTTCATTGCTGAGTTCTCAGTACCATAATAGATTGCACTGTGTCACTGCTAATGTGACTCATTTGCATATGTACTGCAGGGATCAAATAAATACCTCTGGGCATATTAAAATATCTTCTGGGAGGTGAGAAGTGAGAGAAAGCAAGAGGTGGATGCTTTCCCAGCTCTATCATCAGCTGCATTTGAAGTTGACAGAAGACATTTACATGATGACATTTCTGGAGAGAAAGCTGTATGTGACTGCATAGTGTAGGTAACAAGGAACTACCCACTACTTATAATTAACTAAAAATATTCATTTTTAAAAAGATGTTCATCTTTTTTGAGAGAGAAAGAAAGCGAGTGAGAGACCATTGCCAGACCTTGCAAGAGAGTTACTCATCCAACTTTAGTGCCACAGGAACAAAAGAAATCAGAGTAGAAAGCAGCAACAGAACAAATATACAACTAAGGAACCACCACAAAAAAGAAAATACTTCCTCTCTGCTCCAAGCCATAACTCAAATCTAAAACTGTAAAAGTAAAAGTAACCTTCCCCTCAGTACTCGTAAATACTTGACCCTGCAGGAACTGAAGATGTTAACCCTAATTGTGTGACTCTCAGTGAAAATACTGACATGGGAAGGTGTGTTACGGGGGTCGGGGTAATTTATGGCAAAGCCGGGCTTATCTAAGAACTGGAAATATTACTTAGTAAAGCTAAGTTGTTTGAAGCACAGCTAAGCATCATAACATTAACAAAAGATTTATTGTTTAAGCCTGTTTTTCAGGAAGCCCGTTTGTAACAATGCAATATTGTAAGGAAAATAAACAAGTTACTCATATGAAAATGTACTGTCCCACTAGTATTATGTAATCTAAAAACTGGATATCCGACAGTAAGCCACAGAACAGTGATGTACTGAGGAACTCAGTCGAAACAAGCTGCAGATTTCACTTCCAGGCAGGGCCACTGTGATGGTACTCGGTACTTAATGTATCCAGCTGTATAAGCGTAACATGTAAAGAATTATATGTGCAAATTAAAACTTGGCTAGTCACCGTGGACCATGGAGTCCAGTCAGCAAACACTGAGTACAGGGTCTGTGGATCAGAGCAGTAATTCAGAGAAGGGCCTCTTACACAGGTGTTTCTTTCAATCAGTGTGAGCAGTGAACCAGCTCATCTGTTAAAGATTTATATTTTCTTTTTTTACTTTGCCAATGGTTAGTTTAATTACTTCATAAAGTTCTGAAAGTCATCATGCTAATGTGCTGCTGCAGAAAAAAGAAGGCAGTCAAAGTGTGGAACAAAGTGTTTCCAAATTCATATCTATGATAACTAACCTTGTTCTCCTTTCAGGGCATAGAAAACACAAACCGTTGGTTATTTTCTCAGAAAGAAAATTAGTACACTACTAAAATAAGACTGCCATGACATGGCTAATCAGTTCTCCAAGTTTATCCTCTGCTCAAAATCTCCACAAACTCTCCACAAGCTACAATGCTAGCACAGTGCATATTGAAAATGCCACTGGTCAACTAAACCACTGAGGCTGACAAAATGAAACATCCCTTAGGCCCTAAATGCAAGCAACTGATTCAGTCTTACAAAAATGTCTTGACTGCTGCTGTCGAAAGCAGACAGGTTGCTGGGGCTTGTCCACTGAGAGCAGTGTCTCATCAAGCTGTGTTTTGGACAACTGCAGAGTTTCCATTGTACAATGCTGGCTGAAAGTGGTGCAAGCTCATCTGCTCACAGTCACATCTCTCTTTCACATCTGAATACAGCACGAGAACAATGTCTTCACAGGCTGGTTCCATATATTCATGAACATTTCCATACCCCTAATACTATGCCATCCAGGCACTATTTTGAACTACGGAGTGAGACAATGATTTCAAAAGCTGATGCTTATTCAAAATGAATCAATAGCCTATGATTTACTTTTCAGCAGGACATGTCTGTACACTCATAATCATTCGTTGTAAGCATGCATCCTCTTTCATAGATTTATCTCAAGCTTGCCTTCTTAATGCTGTAAACAAAGCACTGCCGTGACAAACTATTGAGCCATACCTCATTAGAGAAGAGGTTGTTTCAGCAGACACTGAAAATATGTCAAGTGAGACAATGTAGCCCTCTGTTGACATTACCAAGTTACTGCAATTTTTATTCCAATAATAATTAAGTCAGATTTTTGAGAAAAATTTGTGAGAATCATCTTTATTGTTCTAGTCTTTTTATACTCAAAGCTGCAAATCACAAGACATTTTCTACATAATTGCTTGGCCATTAAGTCAATGGAGCCAAAAGCAGCACTTTTATCATCTGATGCGAAATGATCTGATTCAATCAGATCAAAAACCTTGGCTGGTGGTAAGAGTGGCTGGCATGACTGAGAGGAGCATTAAGCTCCTGATGCACTGACGAGACTGCTCGTTATTACTTTTTCAACACATTATTACTTTATACATATTGTAAATAGCATCAGTTTTTTAATTTTTGACCTACATTTATTTTTAAATAGTTATTTTTTATCAACTGGTCCATGATTGTATTTAAATTAAAAAAACATTGGACTATTTTCAACCAATGTGTCTCTCTCTGTCCAACAGTGAGCAGGAAACAAATAAATGCTTTGTTTTTAAATTCTGAACATCAAAGGGCAAGCATGTTACAGATTACTTTGAAGCTTTGGTGTTTCACTCCTTAAAACCTTCTCAGTTTTTACAGAAAACCAGAGGGGTAATTCAAACAACTCTTATCATCAACCCAATGAATTAGAAATACTTTCCACAGAGTCCACAGTAGCACACTAGCAGACATTAAACTGAGAACAAAATGTGAACAAATTAGAATTTAATTAGCTGCACTTTTTCTCTTCAAATCATTACTGCAGTTGAAATAGCTGGTTCAACTCCTGAAGCTGAGAAGCCTGTAGGTACAGCCCAGATTATATTACTATAATTCATATTTCTTATGATCCCAATTACATATGAAGTCCTATTCAAACATATTTCTTATCCTTCCATGAGGTATTATTGAGGTATACTGATTAATGAGCTGCACTTGTAACCAGTGGACTACAAGCTAATTTTTCAGGCGGAGCACGGCTGTGGAACTGTTTTGCAAGTAATTTACTGTTTATATTAAAAATGTTATCCTAATAATATGTCAGTCGATAAACAAAATATTTTGTCTCTTGTCTCCAGCACCCAGATGCGACCTAATAACAAGTAACAGATTGCACCGAATTGTCCTTCAAAAACTGGGAATAGCAGTTTCATATAAAAAAAAGGTCAAAGAGTTATATCACTGTGCTGAAAATGGAAAGTACCGAGAAAAAAAGTAACAACAGCCTGTCATCTTGTGATACGTCTACCCTCTGTGTGGGTACGGATTTGTAAAGCTCTCCATTTAAGCGGCTTACCTCCCAGAAGTAGGCTGTTAATCCAACTTTTTTATATATTTATTTATATATGTAAGCATGTATATTCATTAATCACCCACAGACATTTGCCTCTACTCTTACCGCTCTCTTCCCTGGAAAATAAGCGAAATAATGAATGCTGAAAAGGGAGCTGTAAAGCCTGGGAACCATGAGCCACCTGCATGCAGCGCTGAAACCCAATAAAACACTGTTACTACTCTTCTGTAGGGGACTGAGGGGGATGAAAACTCAAATAAAGCTGGGAGGGGTTCCGCAGGCAGCCAGACACGGTTTTGATTAAGTACTCTCTGAGCTGTTGTCATTCCCAGCTCAGCGGCCCTGTGGCTCAGACAAGGGTCTTATTTAAGACCCACGTAACACTTTTCAACAGGCCCAGAACCCAGGGAAAGCTTTTAGTCGGACATACCAATCATTTATAAATCAAATATAGAGAATGTATTGTTTGGTACTACAGCTTACATCTAATTAAACATTGCCCCTGGGGTAAATTATTTTATTTTATTTTATTAGTTACATGAAACTGCAATTAAATCCAAAGCTTCAAGGTTCTGAATAAATTATAAGCTTAACTAGTGGTAACTCTTAGGAGAATGTAAGAACCTTTTTAACCTTAAATGCTGAGAATGGGCTGTGCACTATGCATCAGGGATGGGGTCAATTCCATTAGAGTTCAGTCAATTCAGGAAATGAATAGAAATTCATTAATTCAAGAATTGAAGATGCACATAAATTAATTTCAATTAATTCCCTGAACTGACTGAAGTGAAATGGAATGGAACCCAGTCAGACCCAGTCATGGTGCAAATACTGTCATGAAATTTGACATTTCTCCACTTTCAACTGCACAGGATAAATGTCCAAATTATACTTGCATGGGTTGTTGGGAAATGTGACTACAATGTGGATTAGAGTAAAATCTCTCACCGTTATCCATGTGTAATCTCATTTTTATCCAGGTACCTGATATATGATGTATATATGGTGTGTATGTAAGATGAGGCTATTTACTACTACTATATATATATGTGTGTGTGTGTATGTGCGAGTGTGTGTGAGTGTGTGAGTGTGTGTGTGTGTGACCTAAATAAATATAAGCCTGCACTGGGAATAACAGGTGTAAAATAAAAGAGCAGCACCGGGTAAGACGTGTGGTGCACTCCATGGGACAGCTGACTCTTGACCATAGGCAATTTCCCCCTGCACAGGCAGGGGTTCGATCCCTGCAGTGGCTCTTTCTCAGCAGTGGATCCCTTGTATCTTTACTCTCTTTGCTGTCTACCTGACAGAGAAAAATGGAAAAGGAAGGTGGACTGGCCTGCTGTCCTTTAAAAAAAGGAAGAGAAGCCCCAAAACAATGTTTTTGAAAATAATGTTCAGTAAACTTGAGTAACGGTTTAACGGTTTTCATGTTCAGTTTGACTCGCTTGTTAGCTTACGTATGCATCCTCCTCCTTTATTTAAAAACAGTTCATGCATATCCCAGTGCTAAGTTCATCCATATCCCTACTGCTTCTTTGTCAGACTAACAAATTGACTGACAGTTACCCTGCTGCTGCCAAAATCCTCCCTGGGTCTCCAGTGGTGTGGAGGTTCTCTGAAGGAGAAGCCTCACTTACAGAGGTCTCGTTATAGCCCTCGCAATTATAAACAGACAGGGCTTCTCCACCGTGAATATGTTCAGAACAAACTCCATCGCACAGCGTGTATCTGCCTCAATAATTCCTATAACACAGTGAAATAAATCTCTTCTGATAAAAGTAATCTCCTTCCTAATTAGATGGGTGGATGCTGCTAAGAGATACTGCAGAGAATTCAGTGTGGTGAGGGAGGGGGGGTGGGGGGATGGGGGGTTGGGGGGGAGTCAATTAGCAAAACGCCTGCTGGGGGTAGGTGGGCACAGAGCTGGCAGAAAAGGCAGCAGCATTCCTTCTCGGTTAACCCTATCTCATTCAAAGCACACAGAACATTCTCACAGCAGTAACAGAAGCCTTCGTCATTTCTCTCCCACATCTTACACACATTTTTCATTGTGCAGCTGGAAGAACATGAGCCAGTGATTCTGTGTGCCATTATCTGACTGAGGCAATTTTGTCCCTATAATGTCACCATACCCGGGGTGGGGGGTTCTTGATTGGGGAGGGGCAGAGTCAGCATAAACACAAACATAGCTCATGGACTACAGACAAGCCTGAAAAGGTCACGTCTAGTGGCCTATTGTTACAGGCAGTAGTGTGAAAACATACAGGGACACAAAGGTAATACTTCAATTCAAAGAGAATAAAGGGGGGAAATATCTTATAAGAAGAAGGGGAAAGCAAAAGCAACAATGAGGAAATCAATTAGAAAAACAATTGGCACAGCTTAAGACAGGCACAGAAATACAACTCAAAGATCCACAGTAAATGTAGGTCTGCTGTTTAAAACCTTGTGCTACCATTCATTGTAACCCTACATAATTTCAAATGGAACTCATTCTGAATTTTCTTTTTTCCGAACAATTAATTTTATGCTGTCAATACCTATGTACGTATACAATGTAAATAACACACCACAGAGGGCAAATCTGTTAAGTGCGTAAGAGATCTGGACATTCTCTCACATTTCAGCCAATGAGCTCTGCAACTCTATCAGTGATTTAGCTGACAACTCAATCACTTCTTCAATACCAGGAATAGTATTTGCAACACCCTACCATTATTTCATTGCATTTGGTAATTCTCAAAATATACGTGTCATTAAAATTGCTCCCAAATTACAAATCATACTAAAAAGATTCTACATCTTACTTCATGACAGTTTGTTTTTGGGGCATAATATAAGCCTTGTATGTAAGTATAAAATGAATGAGTTGATGAGACAAATTCTTTCATGGGGAAATGATGTTGTCTCGAACTCTCTCCCATTCAGGAATTTAATTAAAAGCACTAAACTGTTTGGCCCAAATTGCAGAAACTGTTTAACAAACTGAAACAAGATTAACATATGTTTCATCACGTGATTTAATTTGATTTACCAATCCTATTTTACCCATGAATCAGTCTATTGATGGGTGAGTGTCTATGCCTCTATCCAGGCAAATGTTATCCCCACAAATGGCTGAGTGGAGCTGTACGTGCGTGAAAAGTAATGTATTAAGGAGAGAGGTCACAAACAGCTCTAAGAGTTATATTATATATTATATATTATTATACCTCCACATAATCTTAAAAGAACAATTAAAAGATTGACCCTCAATCAGAAAAAAAAAATACCCAAATGGTATATTTTAAGCATTTTTAAAGACAAAATATGCAGCACTGTTGCATAAATTAATATGTAATCAGAATTTCAGTTCATATAGTTGCCTTTATATCTCAGCCAATATATTCAGGATATATTCTGTATTTACATCTTGACAGTACCATAAACAGTCTCAGGGAAAGATATTTATTAACTTGGGGGGCCAAAATATGTGGCAGAAAAAAAATACATTTCGGAAAGGTATTAGCGATCAGTGCCAGTGGATAACCTTGGGAGCAATAATCTTGATCTTCAGGCCTAACTGGCTGACTTGGCCTGTTTCGGTGTGATAATAAATAGGATACATGGGCCGAGTTCCAGGAACAGGCTGGTATACCCCTGGGGCTAAGATTCTGAGAAAAGAATGATCAATGAGCCCAGGAGAACAAAGTAACATAGTCCAATGAAAGGGAACGGTAGTTCATTCGGTTATCAGAAATTCTGGCCACGGTGTGAACCTGTAAAAGGGACTCTTGTACAATGTGTTCCCCTTCCAGTGCACAGACAGAACACCTCCAAAAGCAAGCCGTAAGCTCTGCGTCAGATCAGCAGGTAGATCCAGTGGTCAGGGTTAATGCTGGAAATAACATGAGTGACAGTAAGTATTTAATGATCTGCAAGACACATATGACTGATGTAGCAATTTCTGATTTTGCCAGTTTCACAGCGGGGAGAATAAAGTTTCCACTGGAAATACCTAGCTATAAAACTAGCACAGGGAAGGGGGGGTTAAGTTTATGGAGCACACATTTTGGAACATCTTTTATCATGTAGCTCAAATACATACTACAGGATAGAAAATTGAATCTAAGGTCCTAGAGGCAAATTTAATGTTGGAGGTGAGGGAGTCCAGATACGCACAGATACCTGTGAATGAGATCTTCTGACTTCTAATCTCTATTTATCATAATAATAATAATAATAATAATAATAATATGGACTATCTAGCAATTAGGAAATTTATGTGATTTACATCTAAATAGGCCCTAACATTGCACCTTGAGGAACCCCACAATTAATGAAAATGCAAAACCACAGACATTGAAAACTGTGTGCCTGTAAACGAACATAAAAACCTATTAAGAGCAGCGCCAAATAAATCACCCAACTTATTAGGGAGTCCATCAAAATGACAAGATGACTAGAATGATAAAATGGCAAACTGAGATTTAATGAAACTAAGATAGAGCACTCACCACCATCTACATCCATAAGAAGGTTATTGATTTGTCTAAAAAGGACAGTGTCTGTCCTATGCATTGAAAGCAAGGCTAAATTTTTTAAACAGGCTATTTCTACTCAAAGTGTAATGATTGCTTACTATACTACTTTCTCTGGAATCATAGAAAAAAATGTCATTTTTTGTTGGTCGGCAAGTGGAGGTAACCAGGTTAGCTTTCATCAAGCGAGTCCAAATGATTCCATATTCAAGGAAGGAACTGACCTTAACTAGACAGCTATTAACAATTGAGAGAATATCAGATCATGGTCCTAGAACCTCGTTCAGAAATCTAGTCGGAATAACACCCAATGGATTTTTTGCCACTATCACCATGCAATCCCCTACTGATATGGGCTCAAAACAACTAGTTGCTGATCTGGCAGACAACATCAACATTGTGGGTGAGAGGAAATTTAGATCTAATATTAATCTGTTGTTGAAATTAATGAGAAAAACTTTCCTCAGGAAAAGAATCAGGATTACCCGTGTATGTTGTGTTGACAATATGATCAATTGTATTGACAGTGTTTCTGAACTGAGATGTCTATGTCTTCAGATATATACTTGATATTGAAAGAATTCAACATATCACAGCTAACAGGTAATAAAACTGGAGAATTTTACATCCTTGAAACAGCATTAAATCTTTTTTTAAACAATATCACAGGTTTTTCTATTTTAATTAAAGGTCAAATGAATTTCTCACAAGAAAACTAATTTAGCTAAATCTAAAGTCAATGTTAAATACATGCAAGCACTGAAATAACTTTATAAAAGGAGACTGAATGTAACATAAGGTTAAAAACAAAAGTAATCAAAATCAATTTTAAAATGCTTTAAAAAAATAAACCTCTAAAAAGACATTTTCTCACATGACCTTTGAGAGAGAGAGAGAGAGAGAGAGAGAGAGAGATGTAAAATGTCAAAATTTGAATTTCAAACTGCTTTGGACCAAGGGAAAATGTTGCCTGAAGTAAGACTTGAGTTTGACTTTTCATCCAACATGTTCTGTAAATGTACAGAGGTGACTCTAAAGGATTGCTGCTTAAAAATGTGGATGCTTCGTCACCAGTCGGTGCCAATTACATTTTTGTATAGAAAATTGAGCAGTTCCATTATCCTCAAGCAGACTGCATATTGAAGCACTGTTTTGTCATCTCTACCAATTGATGTAAATATAAATGTATTTGGCCTGTTTTCTATTTTTTTAACCAAGGAATATCATGTTTTATTAATTCAACTATGATTATAATAAGCTCATGCATTGTTTCATTGGCAAGTGTAAAAATATGGAACCATTGCATTCAGATTGGGGGAAAAAATCCACAAACAAAAATAAATGGCAATCCATAAGTATAGTATCTTACCCACAGGTTTCAGAGCTTCCCTCTGCAGTGAAAAGGATTATCTGCATGCAGTGCTTTGGCATAAGTCTAAACAAGGAGGATTACAAAAGATTTCACCCCTTCTCGCATCATTTCATTATAACCCCCAGTGTCTTGCTGTTTCCAGAGTACTACAGCCCTACAAGGACCACTAATGCCACTTCACATGTTACAGTACAAATTTATTTCAACTTAATTTACGGTACTTCCCCAGTTCATATAATTAAGACATTCATCTTCATATTCAAAAGATAATCCCCTCACTGCATCATCTTCTTACAACTGAGAGTCACTTCCTACCCAGGGGCCTAATTTTTCAAACTTGGCACAAGTTTCCTTGTAAATTTGAGCATGCTCTCAAATTCACAACCCAGTGTTTACATGAAAAATTTGTTATTCATTCAAGTCGAACACACCAGCTTTGGGTTTGTTGAGAAATCACACTTATCTTGTATGTGCATCCACACACTGAAGTTCCACACAGTAAACAACTTTAATTAGTATTATTATGTAAATAAATAATTCAGTCAGTGGTAGAATGAAATATGATCATATTAGCTATCTGGGAAGTGAGAACGTGTTTGAAATGACAGTTTCAGAATCCAGCAGTATTAATAGCTGATACCCTTGTTTAATATTCAGCACTCTTAATACCAAACACAAATGCATCAACAGTAAAAACTCCGCACTTATCCAATGTGTGAAATAGACTTATTTGCTTTAATTAGTTCATTATTATCAAAAATGTCAATTATCAATTAAATCACTAGAATTGTTGCTAGCTAGAGCAACCTATTGGATGTTGAAATTGATACAGTCATGTCCTTTATTTCAAGAAAATTGTTTTGCAACATAATGTTCCATAGTCTATATGAAATTGAAGGTCGCTGTGGTGGCTGAAATAGATGCTATAATGCTGGACGAGCACGATGTCACTGGGTGTCAGGCTTGGCAGTTTTCGGCAACAAAAAACGAGGCCTTTCAAGTGTTAAATTGGCCTTATGTCCCAGGAAGGGAGGTCAGGCACCATAATATTATTAACAGGTTCATGGTTTTAACCTCTTTCTACCAAGACCAAACATTAATATGTTAGGCGGTAATTCATCTCAGCTATTGACTACCTCTACAAAAATGGAAATTTGCTTCTGCTTTTAACAACAGAGGCGATGGTCATAGGCAATACTTGTTAAGTCCAGAGTAGTGCAATCTTTATCTTCAGGCAAAATATTATCCAGGTGATAAGGCCAGGTGTACTGTACTGACCTCCACTTGAGAATGGAACTTCCTCTAAAAATGCTAATTCCAAACTGGCATGGCTCAATAACTATTGTCTACATACACATCACGATTTTAAATTCATGATTTCAGTTCAATGTCATAAATTGGCATTCAAATTAAAAATAACAAGGAAACCATGATTATTATGCTATTCTGTGGACATGCTGTGACACTGATCAACAATAATTCTGGTGTTCCATGTTTGTTCAGAAGGAAATAAAACACCATGACATCTCAGATATCCATACAGAAATAAGACCCTCAGCAAGGCTTTTAATTGCCTGGACTCCTTTTTCTGCTTGTGGGGAGGGGAAAGAGAAAATCAGACAGCATTCCTATGGTCAGGTAAAACAAAGCAGGCCACTCAATAACAATGCAATATTGTGTGGACTACGAGCAAGTTTACCGTATCCAATTATATACATTTTTTTCTCCCCTCAAAGGTGATACACTAAAAACAGATCTGGCATAGCCCACCATATCATCACATACTTGAGCTTAAGTACTTAAGTACTTTATTGGTATTTGCAGACACTGCAGCCGTCTTGTTTAGCATAGAATTTGATCCTTTTGTTATTTGTAATTACAAAATATGGATGTATGTTTAAGTGGCCCATTCAGGACCAGGGTTTGGGGTGGTAGGGAGTGTGGACCTACTTTTTCCCTTTGACTGTATTGCTAGTGCTAGTGCTATTGCTTAGGAGGGTGGTGGAGGACTGGCAGTGGTGCCTCTGGTAGGCTAGAGCAGGGTCAACTGGTGCTGTGGGAGCTGGCAGGATATATGCAGTCCTCTTCCAAAACATGTTTCAGTTTGCCTTTTGAGAGGTGGATTTGAGAACGCTGATCATTCAGGCATGCGCTCAATCATTAATTTTCTGCATCACATCTTTCAACATCAATGGCAAAGTCTTTGTTTAGCACAAAGACCATCAAACATTCATCTGGAAGACAAGCAGAATTAATTTACCACACATGCACAAATGAGGAAAGTATATTTTATTCGCTTCCAATTTTGTGAAAACAAAAAAAGTCAATATTGTATTGACAAGTAAATTAAACTCTCCTGTGGCTTGGCAACCAAATGCTTCCTCTGAGCTGTACTTTCTTGCTCAGTTGTTTTCAGTGCTGTTTTCTTCTCTACAACTGTTGTTTGGTCGATTGAAGAACAGGACCAATTTCTTCTTGTAGTTCATATCGAAGCTGTTACTGCCACAAATTCTCTCCTATATACAATCTTCAACTGCAATCATATTGGTTTCAAGCTAGTATCCCGAATGGTAAGCGTTTATAACAAATCCAACTTTTTTATCGGTTGAGACATTTATTAAAGTGGAATTTCTGTTCTTAAATTACACCAATCTTTAATTTGATTGTAAAATGGCGCTGCATGTGATCCAACAGGAAAGAATTATCAGAAGTTTTAAAGCTACAAGCATAATTCCGATTGCACTTCTCTCAAAGGCCAAAGATCTCTCACTCTGCCTCATTTGGAGATTAACTGATTATTCATACAACAGAAGCAAGTAGTTGTCATTAGACCTCATGATTTAGCAAAGCCTTTCTCAAGAAGGGCTCATAAAGAAGGTACCAGGCTACCTTGAAAAAAAAAAAGAACAGTAGTTCAGTACCATATTCAGCCACACATATTTTCATATTTTAAATGCAACAATTGCATTTCACGAAAACCAAATTATCACTGCTTCAATCTGGTATTATCTTACATGTATATACCAGTAGAAACAACGTGTTTAGAAAAAAAAAAAAAAATTCTAGGTTACTCGGCCAATTACACGTACATAAATAAATGAACTCCTCCTTAGGAAATGTATATTTAATGTACCAAGGAATGCAGTTCCTAAGTATGTGTAATATTTAAAACAGATAGAAATATTTAAGAGGTTAGCTTTAAGTTAGTTAAATAGATAAACAACAAGGTAGGTTGCTAGCTTGGTACAAATCAAATACACAGCTGTACCCCCGCCCCCCCTCACAGGTATCCACCAGCTACAGGAATACACCAGTCAAGGTAAATAAAAGTTCAAACCTTCATTAGCAATTCATGAAATAAATACACAATCATGCGGAACTTCCATCTATCCCGCCCTCCCCAGTGAAGACGTCTCCCAGGTAAGGCTTCACAGCACTCAGACACCCTCTAGCTCACCCTTCTCATACCCACTCGCCACAAATCATATACTGTGTTCTCCCACTCGAGAAACATCCTGCTGGGGGGGGGGGGGGTTGGGTGTTTACATATGTCGGAGGGAGCCCTATCGCCAGGAGAGTCCCATGCAGGCATCACATGCCCACCCACACTAACACAGAAAACAAAAGTTCAAAATAAGGATGGGATGCAATTTGGCCCACGCTGCCGGGCCTCCCTAAATCCCCAAAATAATTCCAAGAAACTTCTCTAGCGGCTCCTCGTGAGGCACGCTGCTCCCAACCCCACGCCTGGATGCCACTCTGGGCTGCCAGGGCCCCTCCAGTCCCTGGACTACACTGCTGCTGGCAAGAACACAGCAGCTCAACCCTCAGCTCTGCCCCACTCGGGATGCACCTGCACACATCGAGTTTCCACACAGTGTGCACTTTCCTTACTACGCTGGGGATTTGGGTCTCAAGCCACGCCACAGACCCAGGAAGTCCACTGCTACTCACTACCTCTGCTCACGCTTTGCTGGACTGAGGACACTCCGGGAATGCCTCTAGACACCGCCAGGTAAGCTGCCGTCTGTGGCACAAGACAAACACACAAAACACAAAACAGGGGGAAAATTTAAAAAATAAAAAAAAAAACTACCCAGCTTCGAATAATAAAGAAAGCAAAAGAAACAATCCAAATCAATACAGATGTTTCCAGCATCCCCCTCCTACCCGGAACCTAACGAATGGGATCAGGTGCACAGCATTAACCCACCAGCCAGTGAAAAGGGAATGCCAGTCCCGCAATTAGCATTCCTCACGCGTGCATCAATTCCCTCATTACACCAGCGCTTCAGGCTCAATCAAGCAATTAGGGAGCTGCACCCGCAACTCCTGGCAAGAAGTTAAACAGTGTTGCTCTGGCGGTGCTTTATTACCATGGTTTGTGTTCACTTGTGCTTCATGTCTTTGCCCAGCTAAAAGTGTAAATGTCATCATAGTTGACTGAAGGACTAGGATTATCCTTTATTTTGCTCCATCCATTTGCCCTTCAATCCTAAGAAGGTTCTTACTCCCTACCATTAAGTAACTTGTATGACACCAGCCATTTTATGCACAGGTCAGACATAAGTTATATTAATATTCTAAAAATGATAAATATTACTTGTGTCTCAAATAAGAATGTTTTATCTCTGAACTAAAACATTCACAAAATGACAACTATACCACAAATATATACTGATGTCCATTATGTCAATTTTGAAATGTGTTGTGCTCTGGCAACCTGCTTTTCTGTTGAGTGTATCCAGATAGCATTCATTCACAAATGCCAAACAAATTTGCAATGAGGTGTGCGTGATCCAACGGTTAAAGTAAATTTCCCAATGCGCTCAATATTAAGTCAGAAGACATGCACACAAATGATACCATCAGGTTCCAGGGAAATGGCTTCATCCTTGTTATGGGCCAGGGGATTAATTTAATTCAACATGGCAACCACCTGCATAATGTCAATGTTTGCATATGCACAGACAGGTGGAAAGTGCAGGGATCAGAAAGAAAAGTCATGTCATGTTTTTCTATTTATGAACTCAACTGGCTGATTTCACTGATTAGTTTTACCTTCTTGCTGAGGAATTGTGCTAATTGACAAATCCATAATTGGAACAAAATCCTGGGGAGAACTTTTACTTTCCGAACCTGGATTTTTCACTTCTGTACAGTGTAAAATGACATTCCCTCTGTAAACAGGGAATAAATTAATGGTGAACATACCAAAAAAGCACACACTGAAGCTCATACTGTGCATCTAGAGACTAAAGAATTAACAAAACTGGGAACATTGCAAGATATACAGTGTGTAGGAACTTATGATTTTCTAAGTGGGAAAACAGGAAAATGACCTTCATTGCTGTCTGCTAATTTGCATACCAACATTAGTGTTACTGACAGTTTAATTAAAAAGCAAATCAATTTAAACCAATTAATAATGGAAATTTGCTATACTCTCTCAAATAATTTATTTTCAAATAACAATTGATGCCGAAAAATTGATTTGTAAAACAAAAAAAAATGTTCCACCCCTGTATCTGCTCAACACAGAGGAGAACACTATTTCTGGCTGTTGGAGTGATAGCATACAAATAGTTTATTACCCTGTAATGACTCTACTGTATCAGTTGCATACTGTATATCATTGCTGGAAATGCATGAGGTATAAATTCCACAATCTTGCAATAGTAAGATTGTAATAATATAGTAATGGAATTTTGTACTGCATCACATGCATCATACTTTTACTTATGATTTTCCCAAAGAGAGTGTTGCCATATATGGCTATATACAGATACTGTATAATGACCATCAATAGTCATATCTCCAAAATGGTACAGGAAATAATGTTCTTATTTAGTGGCCATACAGTCTGGAACTTTGATAATTCATATTGGGTGTACACATAGTTTGAGCCTGGTTTAATACAAATTTAGTGCATGTGTTGCCTAATTATTGGTAAATCCTGCAATCTCAAAAGTTGTGACAGTAGGCTAAAGTAAGTATATTTATTTACCATTCTATGAAATAATTTCATTTTCAAAATGCTAGATGCATGAAAATGCTAGTCAAAAGATGGAACCACTAATTGTTTTCAGTGTCTTGGTGAAAAATCACATCCTGTCTTTTTCCCAAAAATGAATTACATAAAGATGCTATCCTTAAGGACTACAACTTTTCACAGTGTTGATGTGCACACAAATTTCACAAGTGGATAGTTTTACGAAGCATTTTGTAAGTGTGTGTATATATATATATATATGATGATTGAAATATAAACATGAAAATGGATCAAAATGAAAATTTATGTGCATAGCTTAGTCATTGAAAAATGATTTTCACTGTAGATGAATACTGAGTTTAACAAATTAATTGTGGCTGAAGTACTTTGAGGTTCAATACGTAATGTGTATATGTGTGTTGTGTTACGTGAAGTGAATCTATATGTATTCTGCATATGTGAACGATGCATATGCCTCCAGTCTCCTTTACTGGCCAGTGAGTGTGTACATGTGAGTGTGTCTTGTGTTGTGCTGAACTAAAGTAGGGAAATAAATTTTCATGGAAATTAACAATAAATGTTCTACATCATATTGTGCTGCTGTATGTTGCAGAAGTCATTGGGCAATGGCATTGTTTTTCCAGACTGCAGCTAGTACCTTATTTTGGCCACCAGGTGACAGTAGTTAATTGACTAAAAAAAAGTCATTTCACCAAAGAATGGCTGTATTGTTTTGTTTATTTTTTTTTTCATTTAAACCTACAAAGTATTTTGTAAGACTCTGCTTTGGCTGTAAACAGTATTATGATATCAGCACTTTTTGTATTTGCAAGTGTAAAAGGAAGGTTTTCCTTTTAAACTTGCAAGATTTCAGTGTATTTTTATCTTACCTAATGATATAATGTGCTTATGTGGTACATTTTTATGGCAGTGATGTCACCCCTTTTTGTTCAGTGACCTAATGCATTATCTTCAGATGCATGGTTTTTGGTTTTCCTATGTGCTCTGACTACCACATCATAGCAACAAGCATCAAGCTGTTGCTGATCAGGCCAACAGACTGGCCCTAGCTTCCTTAAACATAGGTGACAGTTTTCAAGATATTGATTCTGTGACCCCCATGTGAAGCACTGGAAATTGGCCAGATGGTGTAGGTAACGGGGTTGTACATCTTGGATGATTACCCGGTGATTTAAAATCTCACTGGTCTGTGAGGAAATATGTTAGTGGAAGCCCTTCAACGTGGTTTACCACAGCAGCACACAAGCATTACCTCAGAGCTGCTTAATTAACGCCAGCCTTGTTAATGAACAGCTGGCGAAATGATCTGTTTCAGCATTTCCTGACCTTCTGAATATGCTGGTTTTTTTTCTCAGAGAGAAGAGATTTGTGTCTCTTTTTTCATATCCTTGTACAAAAGGAAAATTGAGAACAGGTTTCCTCTGTCCTTCGCTAGAACTCCAGTAATCATGGTGCTCTGCTGGCTGCAGTGACTAGTTTATGAGTCATGGGCCTTTTCTACAGAACAGATTTTCCCTTCTCGCTGCCAAGAAAAACTCCTTTTTCAAGTTCTGACATACTTTAAAGTGATTCTTTTATGTCAGTAATGAATTGACGGTTAATATTTTATCAAGAATATATATTTTGTGCTCATTTTAGTGGTCAGGTTAGTGGTCATGGATTGGCATTGACATATGAACAGAAAAAATCTTCTTTTTTTTGTATTTGTCAGTGGAGTATTAAAGTTTGTATGCAACTGTCTCTGAGTGCACTGTATGTGTGTGTGTGTGTGTGTGTTTGCATGTGGGTGCGGGTGTGTTTGTCTGTGTGTGTGTTGGGGGGGCTGTTCTGTCACTGCTACAGAAGGATCCTGGGCTGCATCTGCTGTATTAAACCCAGGAACATTGTATCTGTCAGGAGAAAAGGAATGAAAGATAAAGCAAAGTATTGTAACACTCAGGAATGTGAATAGGAGTGTAAGAGACACTTGCTTTATAAATAACTTGACTAAGCCTTCAGTATATCTTTCTTATTCCAGATGCAGTTGAGGGACTTCTTGTCCATGAGCTGGGACTGCTGGCTTAGCTCAACCAAAACAATGCATTTGTTTTAAGAAAGTTTTTCTATTTTTGTTGAAACTTGTGGGGTAGCTTTTTCTTCTTCTAGCATAATAAACCATCACACAGTGCTTCTCAGCTACTGATCACATGGCTCCCATCAGCCCCTGAATTTGTCACCATTTTCGGTGTTATTATGTTTACATATTTTCACATCTGACTCTTGTACAGATACAGTGAAGAGTGACTGGTGACTGTAAATCCACCTTTTCCATTGAAATTGCCATATCTCCATATTCCTTTTCTGGTGGATGGTTGACATATATAACAGTGAAGAGATGAGACCTTGCAGATGCTAACAGAACCTCAGATTGGAAGGCATTTTCTCTGGTTCGTAACAAACACCAATGCAAATGAAAAAAACAGGGATGTTAGACACAGCCTGGCCCTGTTGCCATTTAAACAGCACCCCCATGCCTGAGCATGTATCCAGGGGGCTGAAAAAACAATTAGAGGGTTTGGGTTTTGGACAATGGGCCTTGTCAGGAGGGTTTTCAGACCCTTCGATCTCTCAGCCAAGTCACCCGGCAGCAAATCAAAACTGGAGTGAAAGTAAACATGCTGGGAAACAGCTGAATCATGGAATCATCTGGGCAGTGCAAAGAGGGGTGGGTGGAAAAACAGATGCTTTAACTCTGTCAGCATCTGCCACTGTGTGGGAGCCAGATATGATTTTGATTGGTGCTGAGCAATCTTTGAGGAAGAGGAAAGGGCATTGAGGCATGGTGCGATGTAAGGAAGATGTGCCTGCCCTAACACATGAGTACAACAGCTGTGGGGTTCTCATTTCATTAGGATTCAGAGCTCCAGCTGACACTGTGGATTTAACAATAACAGAAACAAATTGGCCACATTTGCACCTTTAAATTTCACTGGGCATTTTGGTGAACAAATCTGGTCTGCAGTTCTAATTTCTATCCCTCTGCCCTCCTATCTGATGAAAACAAACTAAAAGAGAGGCCGTGGCACTGTGAAAATGAACAATAAAACCTTTCACTACAAGTAATCACACTGAGGCAGGATCAAATCACAGGTGGCATTTGTAAGTATATCTACACTCATCACCGCAAAATAATTTATAAGTTCACAGTGCCATAGTCTCTCTTTTAGTTTGTTTTCCTCAGATGAGAGAGCAACACTGCAGACCAAATTTGTTTACCAAAACACCTGGTGAAATTTAAAGGTGCAAATGTTACACCCTTGGCAGTGCATTTGATATTCAATAAGGTGAATTTGCACTCAACTCTGGCCCTTCTGATTAGCTAGCTATACACTAGTAACATTCAATGCCTTAAACTTCGAAAGAATTTCGGCTAAATTACTGGTTCCCAAACATATATTTTGTAGACCCTCTAAAATGACCACTTTGGCTATGGACCCCAAAGTAGTTTCAAGTTGGCAAATTGAACAGATATCCTCAACCATACCAGGAACTCATGCCCTGACCACCTTTCAATCATCTTGAAGAAGGAGAGCAAAAACAACCCATACTCATCTAAAGCTTTCAACTGGAAATACATGCTCTTTCATCTTTTCAAATATTTTACAGCCTTCTCTTCAAATTTCCTAAAAAGTGAGAGTTTATTTTGGGAGGCATCAGCAGAGGGGGTTTTTAGAGAAGTATCATCGCTCACTCCCAGGTCAGTCATTTCTTGTCCTGAGCTGACTTTTGCCTAGCCTAACATACCAGTTGTGGAGCCTCATCATTTAGCCAGCCTTGCGTATATCTGTTTACATCTATTGAGGCATAGACTGCCCTGGATTTCACAAAGGATTGATACACACTACCACTATGCAAACATTACACTAATGATAAAGGGAAAAACCCTTTGCTTCATGGCTTGGCCTCTACACCTCCATTTTATACATTTAAGAAACACTTATCACTGCAAGTATTGTTAGGCCTGACATTACTGGTAAATTAGGCTAGACTACTTCTCTCTCTCCTAAGGCTTCAGTGAGTGAAGGAGGGGCTTCAGGTTCTTTTTTTAAGTCAATCAAACCCAGGGTTTTTACACTTCTGAAGATATGTCAGGTTAAAGCCTAAATACTTCTTTGAAGATCATGAGGCTTTTTTTCTTCTTTTTTTGCAGTTGTAGTACATTTATATATTTAATAATCTGATCTTATTTAGAAGACTCCCTGATTCAGCCTAAAAGGAGTCTGCTGTCAGGATGAATCTCTACTTGGGAGGCTTCAACTGAGATGTCCAGAACCAGTTTTAAATAAGTTAAAGTTTCTCAGAAGAGTCAAATGCATTATTAATATGAAATGTAACTTGTGGTGGAACATTTAGTGGATTATATCTGGATTGCCATTTCTGTGCCCACACAGAGCATGTGCCCCTATATGTGCACTACATACAACAGAAAAGACCAGTCAGCTGCAAATGTGGACTTGGCCACACTCTGATGATGGCACAGTGATCCGCATTAAGTTCTTGTCACAGCAGTTTGGGGAGATGGGTTCATAGCAGGGCGCTAACTAATGCTGCAGCAGGGACATTTAAATAGGCTTTAAAGAATGGAAACTGCTTGCATGAAAATGTTCCCCAGTCTACAGCCTATAAAATCTGTAAAAGAGATTTATTTTCAGCCATCAAGTTCCAGGTTTATCCTTTGTTGTTCCTCCTGGCTAAAATCCTGTCAAGTCATTCAAAAATTGTATAAATATTGGAGTAACATCAAGACAGTTTTGTCATTCTCAGCTTGAGAGACATACACGAAATGAAAAAGCCAAAAGTTTCTGTTATCGCTGATTAAAGCACAGCAGTACTTTGACCTTAGTGGCTGCTACTTAGTTGGCATCAGTTATTTAGCATTCTGTTCATGGGTCTAGTCAGGGGCTTACAGATTTTCTATTCTCCAAAGATGAAGTGCTATTTTTACTTAACCATATGACAGTTAAAATTTCAAGATGCAAGTCTTCACCAGCAGGAACTTCTCATCAGTGTGGTGACATTTTAGCAATCACCATTTCATATACTAGAGTAGGGGTAGACAACTTAATTTTTATTTGTAATGTTTACAAAAGAAATGCAAAAGGTCCTTGCTGTGAACTCATTAGTAATTCATACCTAATTATTACAGTGTTATAACCCAATATTTCTCATGAAACCCGAGTAGAGTAATCAACAAAATAAGAAGGAACTAAGAAGAAACCACACCCAAAGATGCATTCAAAAATAGACATAAGGCTGTAATCAATGAGGTGATGTGAGCCCATTGCTCATGCCATCGTACAATGCCATGTAGAAGCCATAAGTCCATCTAATTAAAATGAGGTCATAGTGGGTTTGAGTGGGTTGGGTTTGAGTGTTAGAAAACATCAACAGTGTCACAATAAAGTCAAGTCTAAGTCCAAGCTATCAAGCCAAATTGACTGGTTACTTGCTCTGTATTCCAGATAATGGTCTAGTTTGGGCCTGTGCTAAGAACCATTTGCTAAATGATGCATGAAAAGGAGGCAGAAATTAACCCAGTTTTAACTATACGCAAACTCCGAGAGCGGCCAGCTTTTCTTAATCGCCCACAATTAATCATGGGCAAAGGAGTGTCTCTGATGGCTTCACACTGTATTTAATCTTCATCTGTTTTTGTCGCTGCACCACCAAGGCCCTGCTCCGGAGAGCTAACTTTCCCATGCAGCTTCAGTCACAACCACTGTGGAAACGTCATGCCCATCTGGTAGAAACAGACCTGTGATTTGGCCTATAGCCATCATGTTTCTTCATGAGTAAGGAAGCATGATTGGCATTTATAGTTTAGGAAAAGGTATGAAGCACAAACGCAGGCACAAAATGGAAGGAGTATATACCAATCACTTGTATATTACCCACAATCCACCACTATTTATTCTGAGTTGGTAATATTAAGTCTGACCCTGCTGGGGAGTGAATCCCCAGCGTTCTGAGATTTCTGTACATTTAATGTACAGAAAAGACATTTTGTGTCTACAAATGTCTACCTCAGAGTCCTAATGGAGCAGCAGCAGCAGCAGCAGCAGCAGCAGCAGCAGCAACCACTTTTTTTTACAATTCTGGTCACAGCACCAATGTAATGCATGAGAAGCACCCAAGGTGTAATGTGAACCTGTGCTGCTTACTTGTTACAGTCATTCATAACAATGTACATGTACAATTCCAGCCCCAATCTATTTATTTTATTTGTTGAGGTTTGCCAGGACTGTAAAATTGCCCCATGGCTAAAAACTATCAATCATGTGGTGTCATGCCCTATGAGCACAGGTAATTGCCCCATCCAGAATCTTCCAGGCCACTTGTGGATTAAACCCCCAAGTCCTGGGATAAACTGGTATCTTCTCATACACATAACCCACCAGAAACATGTAAAAAACTTTCAATAAATGAATGTGTGTTTAAAGTTTATACAGAAAAATTAATAGGAACAGTTGGTGCCATTGAGTGTCAATGGCTCCTTCACTCCACTCTCAATTCAACATTTTATAACAATCTAAAGCAAAGGCATATGCAATATTTAACCTGAGAACGAGTTAAGGGAAAAAGCTAAAATCTAAAACTGGATGTTTTGAGTTTGTGCTATTTCATTCAAATGAGGAAGAGATCAGAGATTGGTTGCTTTATTTATTTATTTATTTATGTTGGTAAGGCCTGTTTTGTGCAAACATTAATCCATGTACGTCCATGCATATATTGAATATGTCTATGCTTATTTTAACCTTGTGGGAGTACTTGAGTGATTGAGGATTCCTCATTTGAAAACATAAGTGATATGTTATCCAAACTCCGTGGGTTCTGCTATTGTCCAGCTGTTATGTATGCTACATTTATTGAGTATGAAGCTGAGGCAATTTTTTAAAAGTTTTGTAGCAGGCTTATGTCAGAACTTATTGTGTACAGCATGCCTTTATTCAAAGGATCACCTGAGCACTTCTGTGTACAGACACCCGGGGGTGAAAATATGGGAAAGTCAACTCCTCCACCCTGACTAGGGAGTCCAAGGTGCCTGCACAAAAAGATCAATGCTTCTCACCAGACAGATATCACCTCTGTTATAGTAACTCCCAGTAGAGCAGACAGCACAAATATATAGAGCCATAAAGACACACACAGTGATTAATTTATCATGGTTAAGGCTGGGTATTTGCCACAGAAAATATTGGCTAAAGTCACAGGGCAGTCATTGCAAAGTGAAAATCACAGAAAAAAATCACAGAAAACTGAAACTGAAAATAAAATAAAATAAAATAAAAAATCACAGCAGAAATCACAGTGTTTTAAAAAGAAAATTAATTTGTTAAATTAATTGGTCTTGTGCACAGCAGCGGAAAATGATTAAAATAACATGTGCAGCTGTAGCAACAATAACAAGCGCTTGAAGTGTAAAAAAATAAAAAAGAAGAAGCAGCGGGCAGTTGCCGCAAGGAACAAATAGGAGTGAAATGCTTTGCTAAGGCTGCTGCATTTCACATTGCTTAGGGGAATTACGGAAATGAAAAGCATGCTTTTTGCCTTTAACAGAACTTTGTTAGAAACAGTGCATGCTCAAATTGCAATCCTAAAATAATACAGGTTACTGTATGTCCGTTTTTATTTCTTTAAAGCTTGCTTTGTTAAAACTTGTACATTGCAACGTTTGAGTCTTTGGTGAGCGCCTGTTGTCACAGAAAATGTTACCGTAATGGGGGGAGGGAGCGCTCGGCATCAAAACTGTAACATCTGATTGCTCCAACTAACAAGGAAGTGATTCTTGATCCCAGCACATTAGAGGATCTGTACTTATTGCAATTTTTTTCTCCTAGTATTTGACAATATGGTTAAAATGCTTAGGCCTATACAAATCACACTGTAGACTACGTTAAGTTTGACAGTTGCCATCAAAACATCATGGAAAGTACTGAAAAAGGGGAAATTGTGGAAAGGTAATAAATGGGGAAAGTCACAGAGCTGCCAAAAAAGTAAACATCACTAAATCTGTGATGCCCTTGACTATTGTAACAAACACCCAGCCATAATTATGGTTATACATTGCTAAATAATAAAGTTGATAAACAGATTTAATTGATAATGCATTTTGGTAATGATGCGGGTGGTTGTATGAACAAAAAACTATCAGTGCCATAAAAAGACACCATGTCTTAGATTCTTGACACTGACTTGAGGCTGCCAAAGCTTAACCAATCTAGCTAGTCCTTATTTGAAGGTTGCCTTATAGAGAAAGCAAAAAAAAAACAGCTTTTCTGCAGTGCTTGATGTCTTAAAACCATCTCACATAGTACTGCACTAAACACAGCGTATTCCCTATATTACCCACATTAAGGATGTAGAAGAGCTATGGCCTATAATTAGTGGCCATTTAGGATTTCCTGTTCCTCATTAGCACTGGGGAAGTCTATTGTGAGATATTTTCCCCCAAATACTTCAGCATAGTAAATTTAGCACAGGAGTTTTCCCAAGACCAAACACAACAAGATGATGAATGGTGATTTTGCAAAGCAAGGATGGGGAACTGTAAGATGAATAACAGGATGAACAAGGCCTCGCCCATGCCATCAGCAGTGGCTGTTTTTTACAAAGATGTTGGGAACACCCTCACACATTCAGCATAGCTGAATGTGTGCATGTGTGTGATTTCACTGGTGATGAATCAAGAGTAAAGGAGCTTTCATTAAGGAGAAGATGACCGTAGAGCAGGGGTGCACAGCAAGGGCCAATCCATTTCAGAATTTCACTCCAACATTTGCCCAAAACTATTTAACTAACCAATCATTTATTTTGCCAGGTATTTCTTTGTAAAATCATGAGCTACAGCTGCAGACTTTACATGTATCTATGATGACAAGGTTTTTGTGGTCTGAAATAGGTGTGAACCAGTTCTGGTGTACAGAGCCATTTGGTTGGAACAAAACCAGGACACACGTCGGCCCTCCAAGACTGGAGCTGTGCACCCCTGCCTTAGAGCCAAAACCTGCATACTTTTGCTGAGCCCAGTCAGCTCCCATCCATATTTTAAATTTTAAGAATTTTTGAAGAGATGGAGTGTGGCCAAGATTGAAATGAAATAGACCTAAAAGTCAACCTACTGGATTCAATACCCTCAGACTGCACCCTTTGGATACAATGTAGACATGCTGATAGAGATGATGTGCAAAGTTATTTTTGAAGCTCTGTGAAAATAATGAATGTACTGTAGCCAGTGAAAGACCATGCTTCAGTCTTCCCACTGTTTAAGGCCAAATGTTTACTTAAGACCCAAACCAAGGAAAGTTTTGAAACAATATTTATATTAGCACTGTTAAATACACAACTTGAAAACGTACACCACTTATGTTTATATTTTATTAATTCAGACAGCTGTTGAGCAATTGAGCATCTGGGTCCCTCCTTAGATTCAGTGCCAAAATCTTATAGCTGTTAATTCCCCATTAATGCCACCACAGCAGTGATGCTTTTGCATTGATGCTGTATTGGTTGATTAATTGGAAATGTGTGAACACCACCAAACCAAATCACTGAACTGCAACAAATATGAATAATTATGAATGTATTAAATGAAAACAGATGACACATCTACTACTCATAAGTCGTAAAACTGGTTTACCACTGTGGCTTACCACAATGTCAGCCAATTAAATCAAGTATATGCACATTGTATGCGTAAGGAGGTAGACAGGAGATAACATTCCTGTTCTTTTAAATACATGAATCCAGGTGTAGCAAAGAGATGAGAGACACACTGTACAGGAGAAAGGCTAAAGAAAACAGGTCTTCTCCCTGCCACTCTCAGGGGATTGGTCTGCAATAAAAAAAGACCGTAAATAAAGCATCCTCTCTTTAATGTGATCTGACATCTTATAAGATTCAGCATCTATCATTAGAAAGAATGCACTACAGCAACAACAAAGAAAATAATGACCACAGGGTTATCAAATATGATTTATTTTTTTAAGAAAATCATTCTTACAAAATTTGAATTTTTCTATTTTCTTCCTTTATCCCTATAAAATAATTTCTTTAATTACAAGGGCTATGGGGTGGGCAGAGGGTAGCAGAAATAAAATTAAATCTGCAAAGTCTCTGTAAATAGTCCAACCATTATGACAGTGAATGCATCCCAAACAGCACTGGCCACTAGAACCTTTGTGGGCCTGACCATTTGATCTGTGGGTATGATCTTCTGTGATGCAGTGGTCAGCTCTTGTTGCTCCTACGTGGAATGCAGGTATGCCCATTCGAAGAACCTTGTATTTCCAGTGTTGGACACGGTAAACCAAATAACCCCCGTGTGATTTCCGGTCGCCGATGAAAAAGTGAAACAACTGAACTCAGTTGACTTTGGGGAGGAGGGAGTGCCGAGTGTCCTGTGAAGGCAGAGATCTGAAGTGTCTTTCACCGAAGGCACATTTCAAACAGAGAGGATGGAGAAAAACAACAAAAGAAAGTACAGCTCAAAACAAAACAATTCAATCACCAAAGACGATCCTTCTCAGATTCCTTTTTTTGTCCAGATATGAAACAGCAGTGCATGAAAACCTACAAATGTGCTTCCTGCAATTTGCAGCATACAATACATCTGAACCATGACTTATCATGATGGTTACATGGCATAGTCAAATGTACATATTGGTCTTTTTGATAATTACAGAATTGTGTGCTTTTAACGACATTGCAGCAGCAGGTTTTTTAAAACCCTTTCGTTGATTTAAAAACTGCCACTATCCTGCAGTTGAGCCCGTAGAAAAAGCCATCTGTTCTCATCACATTAGTGTTTAAAGTGTTTAACAATCTGATTGGATTTTGAAGCCGCAGCAAAACAATGGAATATACAGTAAACAAATAAATAAAATTCTCACAAAGTAAAAACTGTGAAGAGCGCTTTCAACTCGTATCTAACACAATGGCTTCTGAAACTGTAATGTGCTTTATCATCACTTTCCAAGCAAATTCAGTACGTTTTGCTACTTTGTGGGACAACCATCTAAGCAAGGAAAATATTGCAAAATATTGTAATGCTCTGAAGCACGCTGCCATTAATTTACTGGGCCAGTATACAAGCTTATGGAGGGCACATGAAACCAGGTTTAGCAGTGAAATGATTGAATGCATAAATATCAGTGTGACAGGGACATGCCAGGGCAGAGACACACTGAAATACATCAGAGAGAAAGGGATAGAACTATAAACAGGTGATTCTTTAAGGTTTTTCATTTGGCATTCCTCAGTATTGCCCTCAAATAAAATTGTTTCCAAACATGAATAAACATTTAGAAATGAAAATGAGCACAACAGAGATGCAGGTAAGTAGAGTGCTCTGACGTGTCTGCAGGAGGAAAACCAGTTCCTGGTAACAGTAGAGTGGAATTGTCACCATGCCAACAGAAATAAATAAAGCAAAGTAAAATTAAGGGAATATCAGAATTGATGAATAAGCATAAAAAATCAATTCATCATACGAAAACAGATACCCATCTAGGTAGGTAGTTCACCTATCCGTCTATGTCAAGGGAATTCATTTCTAGAACAGATCTGCTGATCCACCAAAATACATAAATACTCCTGTCAACGTATTGGGACACTCAAAATGTACATTAAAAAGGAGATGAAAAGATACCTTGTTTCGATTGACTATTTCCTCAGTTATGAAAATACCGCACTCATTTTAAGAATAACACTGAATACATATTTGAGCTTTGATTTTGTTTTTGTTCCTCTGAAAATAAATATGCACATCAATATAAATTTATAACAAAACATTAATAAACAGGCTGCTTATGTGACCTTTTGATATAAGACAATCCAATATGCATACAATATACACATCTAATTTTGCACATCTACCGTATATGAAATTCATATTAAAAAAGATGTGATATTTCTCAGAAAATAAGGTGATTAAAGGGGTACTGACCTTAAATATTAATCAGATGTGAGCAATTGGTTCAAAACAGCTGATGTAGTTAAGGAAATAGATTTTCTGTTGACTGGTTCATTCATTCAACCTTGCTATTCCCTACTTCAGTATTAAAGTATTACACCATGATCACACACAGAACTTAGGTTCTACTACACTGCAGTAAAATAACAATGGAAGACAACCTACATGAGCTTTCTCACGTGATAAACGAATCATAAGAAAGTTAAAGTAATTCCAATTTGAAACATGTAAGGGATGTGTTCATCAAAAAAAAAAAATCTTTCTTTGTTTATTGATGACATTCCTCTTTAATAACTTAATTATGAATTTTGAATTTTTGCGACAGGCAAACAACATTTGTTTGAGTAAAGAAGGTGGGTAAACTGGGCATTAATTTGTAATGTGAATTCGGAATAACAAGTAATTTAATTGGCAATTTAATGTTGGTTGCATATTTCATAAACCTATAAATCTACAATAACAATACAACAAACTACATATGGCAGTTGCTCACTGCTGCTTGAAGTTAAGGCCAGACGCCTTTACAAAAAAAAGGCCACTTTGCATGGCACACCTTCAAGTCCTCAGGCATTCAAGTACCTGTTAAAGCCAAGACTATAAAAGCCCCTGCTCTTACAATATTTCTTTGAAATTTCTTACAGACTAAAAACGGAGCGGTCTGAGCAACAGTGCCTTGAAATGTAGTTGTACAAAATAAGGAAAAATAAGACAAACTATGAGTATTGAAACAGCCACATAATCACCAAAGTTGCAATACCATCAAAAGGTTCATGTGCGGGATGTAGCAATGGGCCTGGGTAAATGTTTAGGACCTGCTTATGGTATATAACATTCAGATGGGTGGTTAAGAGAAACATGTATGACATGCCCTATAAATGGGGTTTTTCTGGCATTTACATTTCAGAAGCACATGTTTAGTGGAAGGAGATCTCAACCTTTGTTTCAACGTTCCATCATTAGCTGCATACAATCATAATTGTTTTTTTTTTCTTTAAAAAAATACTCACCTCTCAATGTGTGCGGTTGAGTTGAGTGTGGCCACTGGGGAAAAAAACAAACATTACATAAAGTAAAAACAAAATAAAAAAAATAGAAAACCAAAATTCCAAGTTGAGGCAATAAGGTTGCCAAAAGATTCCCTTTTTGCCTTCAGCTAAGTGACCCCAGTTAGAAGACTTCTAGAGACAATACACTGAACAATTAACATGTAATTTCACTTAAATGTCTGTGGGCTTTCACATTTAAAAATTTGGGATTTGGGGAAAAACTCAAAGGCAAGCAAAGGTTCGATCGATTTTTACTTTTGCATCTCCTCCACAGACAGAAAGGTGTTCACCATAAGGGAAATTCTTAAGAGGAATTGTGGTGGGACTGGGCATTTCATGGCTCATTTAATGCTTAAGCCAAAGTTAAAGTCTCCATAACATTCAAAAGGCTTTATAAGCAATCAGTTTGAGACCAGCCAAGCAAAAACCAAAAGGCTTTTTTGGGAGTGTGATCGTGATGGGAATACAATGTAAATTCACCACAATAACAACCCAAAATTCTCTAATTAAATTCAGTTTAATTTGAAAATAAATTTTTATACTTCAAACTAACATGTGTAACATGGGCCTGGTTTCAGATCTATAGTGGAAAAAAAGGGGTAGAATGAGTTTGCCTGGTTTCAGCTCAACAGTAGAAAAAGAGATACGTAAATGGCACTAGGCATGAGAATCCAAGAAAAACAGAAGTATCAAAGTAACAGAGCATTGATCTCTCTGAAATAACTCTGCATAGTTAAAAGAATGGGGTGCGTATTTTTGGACAGGGAGAACACTGATTCAAGACCCAAGTGTGAACACTTCTTTTCTTTAACCGTGATCCGTCTGTACTGAGAAGATTCAGGCATCCATCTGTTTCATTTATGATTTGTGAGAGCAAAAAGGCTACCAGAAGTCCTGTGATCAGTGATGCGTGTGTGTGTGCGCATGTTCTTGCGTCAGCTCCACTGACAAAGCCGTCGTCGTAGTAATTGCCTGTCATCGCTGGCAATGCATCGCAAGGGAGTGGGAGACAGAGCCGTAGGGCCCTCTGTTCATGTGGCAGCCTGACACGTCCCCTCCCCCCAAAATCCCCGTATCTGTCCGCCCTCTTTCTGCACCCCTCCCTCTCCCCTTTGGGAGGGTGGGGCCTGGGCTCATTAAAGTCTCTCAATGTCCCTGTACTTCTTGCGCAGGATGGAGACCTGGTCCTTGAACAGAACCGGATCCAGTCGCATCTGGGAGTGGACCAGGGGCATGGAGCCAAACCAGCTGGCAAATTTGTTCATGCAGGTCTGTCGCTGGGCGAAGTGGTCCGGGTCCGCCCAGCGGGAGGAGCGAGAGGTCTGCAGAGATAAAGATAGATGGGGAAAAGTTAGTGTCAAAACTTCATTTGGACGTCCCTTGACACTCATCTGGCACCAGGGTCACTCCATAAACACGTCTCCATTTCAAAACACCCACACACCAGATGAATATGTTGGCAAAATGGGCTCTATTTTCTGGGCAGCGCATGCCGTGTCGCGAGCTGTCGCACTGGCTAAATGGTATTTTCGCCATGACGTCCCTGAGCCATTTGGTAATTTCGTGACTCGGCAAGCACCAAAGTGGGAGGGGGGCCTCTGCTGGAGGTGTGCCACTCAATGATGCATAGTGCAGTGCAATTTTGATACAGCTCAATGGGCAATTTTCGGGTCAGTCAAGTCTACCATTTGCGCCTTTTGTCACCCACCTGCACAGACCACGTTTAAGGTGTAAAGTGCAGGCCATCCTACAACGGATTGCAAATTTTGGGAAATTCCCATGAAATGCACGCATGCACAGCCTTAAAAGCCAATCAATGGTTTTCATGGCTCATCTTTTTTTATTATTTAAATTCCTGTATTTATTTTTAATTGTTTATGGCTGTTCTTATATTGCATTGTGGTCCAAGGTGTACTGTATTATGTTCTTTTTCTTATACCTGTCTGTATTGAAAATGATATCGACAGTACTGGCACAAGTTATGGATAGACTGCCTTTATAAACAGAGTTTGATGAGTAATGCAGTATTTTACAACAATCTCTTATTATGTTCTATGTAATAAATGTAATATCGAGTAGTCTAAAGTGCTCGCCGCTGGTCCTCAAAATACCAACATTCAACATGGGCGCACTAGCCATGCCCAGTACGCCCACATGCCGCGCCATTGACTGTACACATGCGCCGTGCAAATACCAACAATCACTAGCCATAGCCAGTGCACCCACATGCCGCGCCATTGACTGTACACGTGTGCAGTGAAACACCGATTGACGAAAAATAGAACCCAATGTGTTTAATCATTCATTCATCAAAGCTCCTTCTGAAACTTTTAAAAAAATTTCTTACTTTAACCTTCTGTAAAAAAACTCATTTTGTTCCAAATTTGTGAAATATGTTTCATTTTAATTCCTCACATGCAGGACACAGGACTGCTATTCAGGAGAGAAATGGAGAGTGCCTCTTCTATGAAGAGTCAAAAGTCAGGAAACAATAACACAGAGAGGCCACATCATCTGCTGAAGCTGTCGGAGGTCCAAAGGAATGAGGAAAAATATGGATGAGAAAAATGTGTCACAGTGTGTCTTTCCTGAGACCAAGGCAAGTGAAAAATTGGAAAACACAAAAACATGACCAGAAAGTCCACCCACAATGAATTCCTGCATAGATGGATAAAACAAAAAACACATGTACGCCATAGTTCTAGGTAAAATAAGACTGAAAGAATGATAAATTATTTTAACCAAAGTAAATTCTTCCATCAAAACACAAATAGAAGTTAAACAGAAGAGGCTATATGAAAAAATGGGAGAATGGCGATCCAATAAATTTGATTTTGAAATATTGCATTGAAACACTGGCCTTAATTATCATGCACATCGGCCTGAACAAGACACAAACTGAATAGTGTAGATCTGTCTAAAATGCAGAAGCTAGAGGTAATTGAATATTAAACCATTTTCTCATGAACCATATGTCCATATTTATTTTCCATACATCCCATGCACTTTCCATAACAATATAAAACATTGTCAAGGGAGGGCTGCCCTGTCAAAAACATGACCACTGAGAACCAGTTCATACCAACTGGTAGTGCTCTGTTGAAAGCTTTATAACTCTATATGTGAGCATCACAGATAATTGGAAAATGGTATCATTTACCATACTTACAAAATAGTTTATACCAACTAATATTAGTTTATATTCATAATTTAGGTAGAAATTAAGTGCCACAAATGCAATTATCTCGGCAAAAAATGAAAGAAGTTTCAAGAAGAAGTTCTTTAGTTTGAAATGAAATACTGAGAAATCTCATATATAAAACTGGTGAAACTATAAATGACCTGGATCATACACTCCTTGACAACGTGTGCAAAATCTGAGGATGATATGCAAAAGCAATGAAGATCTTTGTAGATTAAACTGTAAACTGTACTCTGGTGTCCCTTAGTGTCTCCAATTCTATTCATAGCAAGAGAAATCATCACGCTCACCTGTTTTAATTTGTCTGGTGTGTTGAAACCAGTGAAATATCAATTGAAAAGGAATTGGTTTGCACTTAAAAAATGGCTTCAAAGCTTCAAAAAAAATGTCATTATTTTATTTTTTTATTTTATTTGTTTTCTTCAATGCAGAATCGTGCAAAATTCTAAATGAGTCAAATGATAATGATTCGGAATTTTAGTACAAATCTCCATGCACATGTAAAACCCAGCTCATTTTAACATGTCCAAATTTAATGGCCATAGTTTCAGAAGGCAACAGGAAGAAAAAATTACACACCTGTCCCATCATGGTCTCCTTGTACTGTTTCTTCTGAGTGACTTTGATGGGAGGAAGTTTGGTGACTGCAGACACCAGGAAATTCATGAGGATGTCCTCACAGTTGGCCAGCTGGTCAACAAGACTTTTCAGGCTTGTCGGTAGGTAATTGGTATACAAGTAGTGGTAGTATCTGGAGATATGGAAAGTACAAGCAGTTAAGTTAAGAGTAAGTGCCTGCCTTCTATAAATAAAAAAAATATACAAGATTAATTTAGAAAATATCTTGGCAGAGCTCTCAGACCTGTGGTATATTGCAGCTCCAGTCAGCACCATGGAGTAGTCATTGGTCCACTTGGAGGTGTAGCCCCAACGCTCCTTGTTTCTGTCCCAGAAATGGCTACGAGCTGGATATCCCACAATCCTCTCAGGAAAGCTCTGCCACACAGTGAAGGCAAAATCCACCTATAGGCAGCAGAGACAAATCCCAATATTATTTAGTGTACATACACGCACGCATGCATGCACACATGCATAATCAGCTACATCTGCTGAGCTGTCAGTTTCTCAACAAGATTCAAAAAGTCCTCTGAACTGCATCAAAATGAGATAACAGCCATGTTGTGGTTCTGCTCCACTACCTCAGTGGTGGAAAGGACCGTGTCCTCGTCCAGGCTCAGCACTGCATCTGTGACGATTGTCTCATAGGGCTGGAATCGACTGCTCATCACCTGCAAAGAACACCACACATCATTTAAATAAATAGCTGCAATAATACAGATGGTTCTACTCAATCTAAGTGACATATACTTTTATTCTGAACTTCACATATACTAGGGAAATTGGAAGTGGAATACTAGAACCTCCCTTAACTGCCTATACATATGTACCCTTTATTCCTGTTTAGTACTTCTGATCTTCCATCCTGTACTTCCCCTGTTATTAGGCTGTTTCTTATACTAGACCTTTTTCCCCTTTAACTTTTTTCAAACAGCCTTGGATTACAGCTCTTCTTGGGAAAAAAAACACCCTGATCTTAATCCCTCAAACCTGTAAAATTACAGCCCTGTCTCTTTGCCTGCCATTCCATTCAAAATCCTTTAACAAGCTGTTTGTCAACAGCTCTTTTCACCTGATCCTCTTAAATTTATAGTGTTACCCTCACTGCTTGAAAAATGCCCCTCTATCTGTCATTTATTATATTCGTTCTACCCGAGGCAGTACTATTCAATGGGTCTTCATTATCATTTTACCTTTCCACTACTTTTGACCCTTCAGATCACTCGTTCACCCTCCTTTCATCAATGCATTTACAAAGATAGTACTAAGCTGAGCTGTGATACTAAAGTTCACATACTCGATGTATTGTTGAAAATACCCTTTGCTTGCATTGTATGACTCAACTAACATTAATACCACATATCAATCTCCAAGTTAAGTTATACTTATTGCTATATTTTATTGATTGAAAAAAAAAAATTCATGATTATTAGCTCATAGGCTGCAATTACAATACACAGTGGTCATATACTGTTGTTTTGCTCCCATTGGAGATATCAAACCCTTTGCGACAAACACACCGATGCACTTCTGGAATTGCTCCCTGGTACCTGTGCAAACTGAATATATTTCACCATGGCCTGGTTTGGTGCTTTTGTCATCTAAAATACTCATTTATATCAACATGCAGCCTCAGCTCTAGCCTTTATGTTGCCCAAGGTGAGATTGCGGACCAGAGGCAGCGAGGGTTGTGGCCACTGACTAGACGCAATGCCTGGATTTATTTATTTTTATTTATTCTCTCTTTGTTTGATGCATCCCTAGGTGGATGGCACTGTAGAAAACGATCCTTGTTGCCTGTGCCGCAAACTTACCCTGCCACTCTTCCCTGCATGAGTTGATACAGTAGATTGATGTCAAAAGTATGCCAACAAGGCTTGTGGGGAGTCCATTCATACCACATGCTACATACTGTTCCTGATATAAACTCAAGACCTCTTTAATTACATTGCTAACACCAGATGAAACAGCGTTCCTCAGTGTAGCTGGAACACACTCAGATCTTTCCTATCAAACTTAAGTAGGACACTGAGGAAGTCCTGTCTCACATTTCGGAAAGCAGAACTGAACACCTCCTCCCCCCAACACTCATCTCAAGAATTCTTTCGGGGAACTCAGACTCAGGTCATGAATTTTCATTGGTTTTATTTTTCTTAATCTTAAAGCCACCTGTAAAAAAGTAATTTTGGAGAAAGAGACATTTCTTTCTGCTGTGTTTTCAGAAGCGACTCCAAGCAATGCAAACTTTCCCTCCCTCCGTCTGTGTTGTGAATAGATGGCAGATTCTCCCGTTGCATAACGAATCATCTGTAATATAATACATGCCGTACAGTCTAGCCAGGGAGACATTACACCACACCGTGATTCAGAGAGTGAGTGAAAAAGCAGACCACTCTCCATGTGCTCTCATATATGTGCTGGGGTTGTGTCAGGGAAGTTCTTGACCTTTTCTTCCTTCATTTTCAAAAACAAGAATTGCTTTCAGAATCAAGTGGCAACTCACACACTTAACACAAATAGATATTTAAAATCTAACCCGTGGAAACTCTGAGAGGCCCAAATTACAAACACCTCCTAGTTACAGATTTATACAAGACAAGCAAGCAGTGCTGCACCTTAATATACAGGATTGGCACAGCATACTCTCTATTTATGTGTCTCTATTATGTGTACTGTTTGTGAGTTGTGTGTATTGTGATACCTGCATATGTGGACATATCTGTGTGCATGCATACATGGCAACTTAATTTTAACGAATTGTGATATTAGAAATTAAATTCGAAATCTTTTTAAAAATCAAATCTCAAATCAATTTTTATTCTAAATAAATGTTACGAAAAATATTTGTAATAAAATGTTTAAATACCCTGCATGCAATAATACAGCATGCTTCTAAAAATAATATTGGGCTCAAACATAAAATATGCATAGAATGTGCACACTATTCTTATAACTATTTATATTCATAATAAATTCACACTCAAATTTAGCATAATAAATAAGTCAATAACAACCATTTTAGTTTGAAATTTGAGTTACTTTGCTCCGTGAATTTATGTTTCAAAAGATCAGTCCCCAGTACGCGTTTTGGAAATAAATCTCGAGTAATTTGCCAATATACCAGCATAAAATAAATACGAGGTCATAATACAATCAGTTTTATGTTTCAGTTGAGTGAAACATGCATTTAGCTTTTGACAGCTACAGTGTTGTTTGATTAATAGCAGATTTGTCACTGAGCTCTTTCATAAGCTGTGGGAACAATGTGAAAAACATTGTGTAGTAGCGTGTCATTGCTGGGGCAACAGTAGGAAAGTCATTACAGGGTTACCAGTGGGCACGTCATTGCAGGGTCACGAGTGGGCACGTCATTGCAGGGTCAGGAGTGGGCACGTCATTGTAATTTCACAAGTGACCGTGTCATTACAGGGTTGCCAGTGGGCATGGCATAGGTGACGTGGCATTGCGGAGCTTACCTTGCTCTCCCCCTCAATGACAATCACGGGCACTGGGGTTGAGGGCCAGCGGTGTTTGGCAGGGAGTGGCTTATCACAGTTCCACAAGACAACGATCTAATAGAAATGCAGAGACATCAGTCAGGAGAGAGACAGAGAAAGACCAAGAGGGTGAGTGAATTGGTACTTGACTGATTTTATATGATATTAAAACTATTGTAATTTTAACAATGGGCACAAGACAAGTGCGTGGAACATAATGTGTGTGACATGCTAATTACTACCAAAACTCCCAGCCAAGCTCTTCAGCCAGCATTAAGAACTGTGAATTGAATCTGCCTGCCACAGGATGAATAAGCCTAAGAATCAGGGCTGTCTGCCCTTCAGCGAATGATTCACTGGGTGAACAGCCACTACAGCTGGAGAAGTTCTCATTTTACCCAAGACACATTACACATTATTAACAGAAAACCAAACCCACACACCTGGGCACAGTACTGGGACTTAGCCACAGCCACCAGTAGTTTGAGAATGGGTTGAGACTGGGAGACCAAGGGTGTCACTGCGTGGATGACCGCTGTGAACTTTGGATAGGGTTTGATACCTGGGGAGGGGAGGAAAGGAATTTTTTTTTAATCATTCTAAAATTAGCTCCATTATCATAATCTCATTAAAAACTTTTCATGCATTAAATTTTATTACATGACATGATTTTTGTGATTATCCAAGGCGACTTACACAGCCAACATTTAAAATGAATGAATACATTAAAACATTTGGAAGGTTTAAGGTAAGGATAAATTTAATAAAATACATAAATAAAAATAGTTATCATAAATTCCATTTACAGGCTAAAGCTAAAAAACAGTCATGTTAATCTACATTGAAAATGTATTTATTGCATCTCACACACTGCTGTTCACCCCAAACAAGAAAGTATGAGGAAGAGATGAAGTAGGGGGATGAGTCTGATTATAATCAGGGCAGCCCTGTGGTCTCCTAACACTCACCTAGCTGGGCGTAGAAGAAAGGGAAGTCACCCAGGTAAGCAGAGTATTGGGGAGGGGTAAAGAGACCTCCGGGCAGGCTGTTCCACATCAGACTGTTCCGGGATGCGTGCCGAAACAACCTGTCCTCGATGATCTGAGAGAGAGAGAGACAACCAGCGTGACCTATTGCACGACCTATCCCCTCTCACCCTGCTTTCACTCTCTCAACCACTTCCTTCTCACCGTCTCTATCGGACATAAGCACTGCACGTACACACTGAAACATCCAAATCCTGTCATCCACACACACAAGCTCACACTTATGTTTGTGTACACATATGCAATCACCCACACACAGGCAGGCGTGTATACGCACTTACGTGCGCACACAAATCCCAAGACAGGCCTGTCACCCATACACACAAAGTAAACAAAGAGGTCAGGGGTTAGCGCTTCTGTCATCCAAGTGATAATAAATGGAAGCAGACAGACATTGGGGCACAGGGATAGCAGCCTTCTCTGAGGGTTACTCACAAATACAGAGGGAAAGAAAGTCAGATTAATCTAGCAGGACCAGAGACTGCAGTCTCCACATGCATTTCCCCTGGCTTCAGCCAAACAGATTAAGTCAAGATTGTTTTTATGCTAATCAGAAATAAATGGCAATTTAAGAAATGTAGTTACAAGATGTTATCCCCGATCCTTCCTGCTCAAAGAATGGCCAGATTCAGGCCATTCAGGAAAAGGGGGAAGTAAAATTTCTCAAAAACAACTGCTGTGCAGTCCACACAAATAAAGACTGAACAAAACAAAAAATTATTTCAGATTGGAAAGACATCTGAAACTCATTTCTCTGTGGTACACCGTGCAAAAAAGGTAATAAAATGACAGAAAGGTTGAAAACAACAAACTGCACATTTTCTTCACTCACCTTGACTGAGTGAAAAAAAAAGATTAAATCAGCTATGAACTACACCTCAGTAACTTTCAAAATATGAAATGAAAAGTGTAACAGTGGGGGGCGCAAATAAAAAGACAGGCTTGGAGTATCCTCATGATAACAGGAACAAAGTTCAATATCTGATGCTTGATCTACCCACCAAGAAGAAATATCAGATCATTTCTACTGTTATTTGTTACTCCAAACAGACAGAATTCCAAATCCATTAACTAATGGATACAGAAGTTATGCATTGCAAGTCTTAAGGTCAGAATATGCATCAAAGAGTCTATAGTAAATTTCCAAGAAACAATACAGTGTACAAATACGTTATATTCGTAATATTACTCCAAAAAGTTCTCAGTAGAAAAGAGATATGGCTATGAGATGGAACTAACATTTCTCTACACCTGGGGATGAACATGTGTGAAATGACCACAACTTTATAAACATTCTCCCAAGTAAAACAGATTGTAGAGAAAATAATATTGCATGACTATTAGAAAAAAATAAAACAAAATAACATAAAAACCAAGTTACAACTGAAAACCTGAAACCACACCATTCCCAAATGTACTCTAAATGTGTGAAATAAGTGATTTTGTGATTTTCCTAAACAAATAGGTTCTGGGCTTGAAATAATGTTTTTCCAGCACCATTTTTATCTATTGGTTTAAATCACAGCCAGCATTTTTATATCGGTAATCTATTTGAATTGACATTTTAGTACACCTTCCACAGTTGGCGAGATTTCAGCAAAAACCACATTTGAAAGTTCAGCACATTTTACTTTCAGATTCCGTTACTATAAAATGTTAATGACTTTGGCTCTGCCTACCAGGCCATTAAGGGAACGGCACTTGATCAGAAGACAGAAACTAGCAGGCTTAATTAATGTTAAGTCATGCAATTTGACGCAGAAAAACATAAATCAACCAAAACAGCTACTACAATAAAATGTGCTGTTTAATCTGAAAAACATCACACTGTTTATAGCAATAAAGCCTTTCAGCCCATATTTTACAATTTGTTTGCAATTTGTTTGTTTCTTACAGCAGGAGGAGTTTATACTTTTTGCAAATGAAGAGCTGTTTAGTAAGTAAATGTTTTCAAAGCAGATATTATGCCAGAAACAATAGCAAACAATAACCACAGGTAGTTTCCCCACATACACTAAAAGCACTACAGTATCTAGGGATTTGACTTTGACAGCAATGGTTAGTTGATGCCTTGTTTTTTTTTTTTTTTGGCAAAGACAGATCCTCTTGTTCATGTAGCTCAGAGCAGTACATCAATTGTATTAATTGAGAGTCGCAGAATAAAACAGGCTAGTTGTAGTTTAACTGTAGGGAGGATTAGGCAGAATTCAAGTTGCAGGCTTCCTGATTCCTGTAGTAGCAGTGTCCTGTTATTGTATAATGGTATGGAAAACACTGTCCGAAAAACAATCAAAAATCTAGTTTTGTGAATATTGTAGATTGTGACAGCAACCACAAACAATATTTTAAGTTCTTTAGTTTCCATTAGTGGACAGATAGATTTGGACTCTTCCCCATTACTAGCATGTGAGGAGTTAACTTTCCCAGAGCAAACAACTTGAACGACACCTTCCCATAAATACAGAACTACAAAGTGCCAAATATAGTGGACTGTTTTATTTACTGATGCAGAGCCCTCTCCGTTATGCCGCAATGATCTACGCGAAAAAGCACAGATGCATACTAACCTTTAGGTGCAGGTGCCTAAGATGTTTCAGATTCTTACTGGTATGCCTCACGTGTGATGCCCACTCACCTCCAGAGTAGTCAATACAATCTTCTCCACTGAAGTAAAATAGGCCTCCCACAGGAACTGTGTCTGCTGCCGCATAGATAAGATTTTGTCTGGATGGATGGACCGGACCGTTGATGGAATCTGGTGGGAGACAGAGCAAGAGCCTATGTAACATCCTAGACAGTGTGTTCAGTGATTATTGATCAGGAGCGTATGGAACATCCTAAACAAATTGACCAGAGATTTACTGATAAGGGGCCTCTTTAATATTCTAAACTAAGTGATCAGTGGTTTGTTTATCAGAACCCTATGCAATCTCTTGATGAGTCACCTAAGTGGCCAGCAATATTCCTAAATAACAGATTAAGTGAGCCATAGTATTTTTTCTTCTTCTAAGCAGCTAATCACTAATAAATCACTGGGAGACCATGTCTTGGTTCAGTCAGTCAAGCTATTGGTAATCCACACATCTGTGGCACATAAACAGACAGTGCCAGAGGTTTGGAGGCATGCATTTGGCAGTAAGAGGGAAGAGGAGCTGAGAAATACTAGCGGAATAATAATGGGATCGTAATAGTATTGAGCCAATAATATCTTAAAATTTACCAGCACTGGAGGATAAATCAAGGTTACTGTTGATATGATGGGCTAATATACCACAATGCACATGCAGTAGAGAGTCGACAAATCTGAGGTGTCGCTGAAGTTGTAAATGAAGTGAAAATTTCATGCTTAAAAAAGTAGCCCAAACATTATCATCAGAACCTCTTATATTATTTATAAAAATGTATCTTGTTTACAAGCCAAACTCACAAGCACAGCCATACAGTCGCTCTATAAACACTTGCTCTTTGCTTAATCATAATGCAAGTTGAAATATTGTGCTATGCAAATAAAAATTCTAATAAAATTTCAAAGACCTTTCCCATCATAAGTTCAAAACTATGCTGGGCTTCTTCCATAAATTTGGAAGCCTGGTGACAGTTTGCATGTACTAAAATGTAAAGCAGGCATTAGCATTGGCCAATATGGCCCGCCAGACATCAATTATTGATATCGGGTCAGTAATTTCCACATCATGCATCACTATATAATACTATGACAATATTGAACTTTACAAGGAGAAACAAAGAAAAGGCAAATGGGACAAGTTCTGTGCTAGATAAAGGCTTGTTTACTAAGTAACAAGGGCTGTGCACATTATAATTTTATAATTGTGTTACTCATGTAGTACTGAACGCGATTCAATTTACAGAGCAAGAACAGATCCATATGTGCCACACAAAGGTATATAGAACCATTCATGTAGTGAGCCAGCATGACTGCTTGCAGAAATAGCAGGGCGGCATTGCTGTTGGGAATGTGGGTGGGAGCAGGGCAGCGATGCCCAATAATTTGGAGGGCCTGCTCCCCAAAATGGCTGTGCTTGTCCCAGTTAGTGCACATGTTTGTGTGTGTGCACGCTGGTTCTCTTCCCTGATCAAAAAATCTTTTGATGCTACCACAAATCAAGAAGTAAAAAAAGTGCAACAAGGGAAAAAGCAAAGAATGCTCAAAGCTCACTGAATCATGGTAATTACTCACAAAGGGAAAAGATAAAGGTTTATAAAAACACCTCCAAAAAAGACTTCAAGACAGACAAGTTTGGACTATTGTACTGCGCCTTCTTGTCCTGTGTGAGCACTGTGCCTGTCCTGTTTGGGGCTGTCTAGCTGGAGAAAGGCCAATTAACTTCTCTGCACTTTGGCAGTCATCTTTCATTGTTCTACTTGAAGTGGGGGGTGGGGGTAGAAGTTATCCAGTGACAATGACTCATGAAGCCTGGCTGGTCCAAGTGATTGTTTTTCCTCCTTCTGTTCGTGTGTGAATGTACGTGTGCGTGTCTGTGTGGAGGTGGGGGGGGGGGCAGATATGTGCTAAGACCGTGGAACAAGATTGACAATCTGAAAGACAGTCACAGAATGTCAGAGAATGGAATGGGGGATGTGGGGGGGTTGTACTTGGCAGAGCAGACAGGAAAGATTGAGGTTCTTCAATGTAGTGCGTGAGAGTTTGTTATTCATCATTTTTCTTCCTTGACATTATCTTGTTTTTCAGGCATCAGTAGGAAACAGATTTGTTTTGTCAAGTTGTTAAGAATACAATTTAAGATAAAAATAGAATTTTAATTCAAATACAATTTAGATTCAGAACGATATGCCTGCTAGGTAAGGAGGTAAAATGGCTGACCCTGAAGGTGTGAGAATGAGGGCCAGTAAAGTGGGAGTGTGCTGTACCTGCAGGAGCAGTCTCTCATCCCCAATCACAGCGGCCGTGTTCCAGCTGATGATCTCAGAGAAGGGAAGCTCCCAGCCATTACTAAGCATGACAGGGACGCAGGCAGCCTGAAACACACACATTAGACACAGAGACACAACCAGCTCAGCACGGACCACGCATGTTAAAGACAGAGCAGGTATGTATTCCAAATGCACTACTAGCCTGAAATGCACACACTTATATGGGGTTAATATTGTCTCACAAATTGTTACATAAATTATATGAATCTGACACAAATGAAATGATTCACAAATATTTATATAATTTACGAAGAAAATTGGTTCACAAATATGTTTTTGCATTCAGAAACAAGCCTCTCCCAAACAGACAAGAGTAATGATACATTTAAATTTCTTGAAAGAAATTTTAAAAGATTTACCAATCATAGGTAGCTTGAACCACAGCTTGACGCACACTAACATTAGCTAGTTAGCTATGGCTAGCTAAGTAACTGTCAGCAGTTTTTCATTGCAGGACATTTAGCTAGAAGTGTATTCAATAAGTGTTCAAATTAGCAAGCTAACTAGTTAACCTAAATGTAATAAGTTGTAGCTAGAAACTGCAGACTGTTGCATGTCCTTATGAGTCTTTATGGCCATGTTAATCATACAGCTCTTTCTTTTTTTAAAAATCCTCTCAGACACTAATTTTTAATTTTTTTAATTTTTTATAAGTACAGTATTTGAGAGCATGCTCTCAAATAGCAGGATTCATTCATTGAGCAAGGAGACAGTCATTACGGCCATCTTCCTGACCGAGTCGTTGTCTTGCTGCCACAAAAATCTGTCCTTGCAGCGCTTATAAAACTTAATAAGCTGACTGGTTTAAGTGAGCACACACGTGCTGTGATTGGTTAGAGTAATGTGGGTATTTGCAAAAGGATGTCTTGAAATCTGACTGGCTGGAGTAGACTCAGTGAAAAAAAAAGACTACTATTTGTCTGAGATTTGTGAGTGAAAAAACATAATTGTGAAACAATTTTTTTGTTTGTAAGATATGAAAAATATTTGTGAATGTCATTTTATTTACACAAGCAAACAGGCACACAACCACGCGTGCACACACACAAGCATGTACACACACAAATAAAAGGAATCATTAGCCATTTCTTTAAAAACAGGCAGCACACTCCTGAGTCAGAAGAGATCTGCATAGAAACCATAAAATAAATTAAACGAGAAGGAAAAGAAGAGGAAATAATGTCTGGTAGTGATCTCTGTCACCCTCACGATTGCTTACTGCTGATCTAAGCACAGCCATGATGAAGAGAGCAAACATAAAGGCTGCCAGGCACTGAAACAGACTGATTTATAACATTAATAAACTGTGTGTGTGTGTGTGTGTGTGTGTGTGTACATGTGTGTGCGTGTGTGTGTGTGTGCGTGTGTTTCTGTGTGTGTGTGTGTGTTTGTTTATTTGTTGTTTCTTTACTTGCTTGCCAGCACGTGTGCACGCGAAACAAGACAGGAATATGGCCACCAGGCTTCCAGCCCTGACAAGAGCGCTCAGTCTCTAATCCGTTAAGCTGGGTGCCATTCTGCGATTAGGCGCTGCCATTTGTCTCCTGTCATTCATCACAGCTGCAGTCTGGAGGGCCTCTGCACCCACCCGCATCGGGGCTAAAACCAGAGACACCAGCCACGAGCCTGCATTTGCACCAGAGACCAGAAAAAAGCCCACTAACCCCAGAGAGACAAGCTGTACACCTGCACCAATACCAAACACACAGCGCTAGCTCCAGAGACACACTGGAATCCGAACATCACAAACAGACCGATCTTTCCCCGTTACCTGATCCGATTTAAAAAGTGCAGTGTTAAGAACCATAAATAACAAGCCAGATGTGATATTGATGCCCGTTTGGAATCACACAGCCTGAGCAGTGCTGAAGGCGGTACGCCGAGAGCAAGCAAGAGTATTAGTGTGCAGTACATTACGAGACTGGATAACAATCCATAGCAAGCTGACCTTTCAAACAACAGATAAAAGAGGTCTGTTGAATTCTGCTGTGTGGATAGGACATGCTGTAATGGGGTCCATTACTCATGAACTCATAAAGGTGTCACATAAACACTACAGGCACTAGCGCTAGCCTCGACCTGACATGACAGGAAAATTCTCGAAATGTGTAGGAGCCATTATGCACAGGGAACAAACATCAATCCTAAATGTTTCCGTGCAGGATGTCCGATAAATGAAGTCTGACCGTTGCCTGAACCTTTTTCGTTCTCTATTTTCTGCTATTTTGGTTGATTTATTTTTTTAAAAAGGCCTGCATTGTACCAAACTCCTGACAGGATAATATTTGTTTATGTGTATGAAACATCTGAGGAGGATGAGAAGAGACAGAATCATCCTGCTGAACTAACAGTGCTGTGTGAAGGGAGCAGCAAGCGCCAGACTGTGGCCCTTTCACCCTATAGCAGCACATAGGGAAATGAGGGACTGAGAGGAATTTAAGGGGGGTCAGCATCTGTCCAGGTGATTAACAACAACAATTCACCACCTTTATGATGTCCGTACCGTTTAGTTAATGCTTTTCAGTCACCAGTAACGTTTTATTGTTTTCCACATGCATGGGTTTTGTGTGCATGAGAGATATTAAAATGTGCACGACCTGTGTGCGTGCATGCGTGTGCGCGTGCATGTGTGTTGCGCACATGCATATATATGTGTGTGTGCATGTGTGTGTGTGCGTGAGTGCGTGAGCATGTGTGTGTGCGTGTGCGTGAGTGCATGTGTGTGCGTGTGCGCGAGAGATGCTTCTCCTCCCAGGTTAAAAAGCGTGTGTGCGCTCACCTGCAGAGCCTCCAGGAAGCGGAATGAGCCGAGCCGACGCCCGCGTGGCACCAGGCAGAAGGTGGAGTTGTGCAGCATCTCTCTGTAGTCAAACCTGCAACGGCAGACAAGGGAGAGACGGCGTGAGCTCAGCAGCGCTTCCGGAACGCCCCGCGAAGGCTGAAGAGAACCGAAAAGAATGAGGCCACTGACAGAGAAAACTTCCATCTGCCAAGCCGTCAACACCTTTAGCCCCAGGTGTGACAGCTGAGCCAGCAGCAGAGAACGCCCGATTCCTTCTCTCTCGCTTTCCCTTTCCCTCTCTCTTTCTCTCGGTCGTGCTCATTCGCTCAGGAAGCAGGATCGTCAAATGTGCAAACGCAATGAGGTGAGATAGAAGACACCCGCCTAAGTCCTCCGTCACACTGAGCTGTGACCATGTGAAGGTAATCACACATACAGAGGCACGGAGATTTAAATAGAATTTAAACAGAATTAATTCATCTTCGCCGTAATTCCACAGACGGCTCTCGAATCTTATCGTCTACTCTGGCTCCTTTCAGTGACAGCTGAATTTCCCCTTTTAGCATGGCGTGACACAGTCTGCAATGGTTCTTAGATGTACCCTCAGGGTACAGCAAGGCAAGGCCCATCGCGAAGCCCTTCCCCATCACCAGAACTATCACAACCTCACTTAGCTGCATACCCATTTACCACTGTATGGTCGGAAACCCTAGTTCAATTATACTCCATTTCTAATATTGAATCAGGCTTGTTAATGATCCCCCTTTTGATCGTCGAAGTGCAGCCGGCTGGCTGAGTGCACGCCCACTCCCAATTCCTCTCCTGGGCTCGTGGCCAGCTCACAGTTATATCTGGGGTTGGGCTGCACATTAGAGGGCCTGGGTAAGTTTGCCGTGGAAATGCTTCTGGCTTGCATCTATCAAATGTAGGTATTCTCCATTAAACACTGACCCTATATCAGCAGCAGTCCATTTACAGCTAGAATGTGCCCATAGGAATATTTGCACCGAAAGCATTTTTGGTTCTGAATTTGCATCCAGCAAACATTTTCTGCAACAAATTCAAACAGTACATTGTATTTACAGGCCGAGGGGACAATTTAAAAAATCAAGCATGAGAAGACAGGTTGCTCATGGAATGTTGCTTTCACTTTGACTTTGGTAAAACACAGAAACAGTGGTATCATTTATCAGGAGACCTTGGGTTCCAGAACAGGGTTACTGGGCTAGAAGCCCAAGGGCAGAACCAGTTCAGAGCAGAGCACAATGCTCCCTGCTACATGTCCCAACAAGTGAAATAATGTAATAAAGCACACGGCTGCCTGAGTCAGCAAGTTTATTTGTACTGATTTAATGCCTGCCTATTAAGAACAGTATGAGTCAATAGTACCTATGTGCACTATTACATGAGGTGAATCAAAATGCAGCACAGAGTAGCTTAGCTTAGTCTGTAAATCGTCACGTGCGCCTTGAAATTTTATCCACATAGAAGAGATCCTGGCTGTTCCTATCAGAGGCATCAAAAACCACAACCCTGCTTTGTCAACTCGAAGTACTCCTATACATACAATAAAATTCACTGTAACATCAAAACCACAACATGCGGTATTCATTCAGCCATGACACAGAACTCCATTTTGAAAGTTTATTCTCATAGGTGCTGCCTCACAAACTCACACAAGAGCCATTTCTCTGCCATAAATCTGATTACAGAAAGGGGGTGACTCAGTGGAGCTGGCTTTAAGCCTGTTTGTAATTAGCGTGTAATTAGAACAAGACGAAACCCACACAGACCTGACAAATAGCCCTGCACACAGCACACTGGTGCCGCTTGTGGTACAGTGGGAACAGTGACATGGACCCTTGGCCATATGACACTCTCACACATTCTCAAATGAGCTTAAAGTCTTTATATGCAGACAGTGTCACTGTCAAGAATAGTATGACACTGGTCTTCAGACATGTTATCACACATCTTTCATCAGCCAGGTTAACTGAATGTAGTCTCAGTGCAGAGGGAATCATCTGCTAATTTACACTGGTGTTCAGTGGGCAATGAGCAGCCTAGAAGAAGCATTCCCTTTTTCAGTTTATGTAGATGGCTCTCACATTTTTCTGGCATCAACTGCATGTGAAAGTGTCCTGTTTTTGGTCCCACAAAGAAATTTAGTCCCTCTTTAAGGCAGAACCAAAGAAGAACGGCTTTTGCAGTTCCTGGCAGACAATTAGGCCTACCTGGGAGAAAGGAACTAATCTTCTGTGTTCTTGTAAAACGCTGATGACACATGGAGCACAGTTTACAATCACAGAAGATACAACTGCGTCTTCCTTAGACATTAACCTCTTGAAACACCTCCATTTAATGGAGTCAGTTATAGGTGCAAATTTGGAATACTAATCCTTCTGCAAACCACGCTAGTCAAATAAGTTAAACCCACCGAAACCAGCAAAACGCATCAGCTGCCCTTACAAAAGCCTTGTCAACACAAAAACCTTCAACCACGTCTACTGTAGAAATATGCTTTGTAAAATATGTGTAAAAAAATGAATGCTTGCAGCTATACTACTTTCATTATTCATCTCCACAGCATGCATCATTGTCCATTATATCATTTTACAGACAGCTGGTGATCGAAATTATGCACTTTATTCAAGAATTCAGGGACAGAACCCTGCATGAGGTAAAGCTATTTTCAATAACTCCAGCTCCAAACTGCCACGGATGGCAGGTTATAGCTGCTTTGCCCATGGAGACCCCTCTGATCTACATATGTTACATATCACCAATATTTTATACATGTACTCTAACGATCCCTCTGCCCTAAACTCCACCCAAGAAATTTTGATTTATTACCAAGTCACTTCTGGGAAACTTCATGCGATGAAACTACTGCTTTATTATGAATAGTACGGACCATCACAAGATTAATGAACTAATGCTGACAACATGAAACCATGTGGAAAAACAGCCTACGGTTTTTAAATCCTGGAGAAACCTTGGTAGCTTCATATTTTTTTAATGACAAAAAGTGCTAGAAGAGCCAGGAATCAATAATTACTGAACAGAGACCAATGACTCCCTGTCACCTACGAAAGCACTGAGCAAAATGCCACACTTTATCAAACTAGCACAGAGCTCTGGCTTATCTGCTCTGCTGTGGCTTGTCAGGAAGATAAATTTCAGGCAAAAACGATCCCCCTCCCCCATGTAAATGCTTGTGTTACAAGGCAGCAAGCACACTCCTATCAAATCAAAGTTAGTCACTCTGGCTAAGTGTGGGTGACAAGCTTTTCGGAAGCACTCTGGTGCAGACAGGAGAGAGATGTGTGTGCATGTTTTCACCCCGTCAACAGCAGGATACTCAATCTCCATTAGGAAAAGCATTTCCTGAGGAGAGGTAGGAGATGAACACAACCATGTTCATACAAAGGACTGGTAACACAGTCCTCAAAGAGTATGTGTATGTGTGTATTCGTGTGTGTGTTGGTTTGTGAATATAATGCATGTTACAAGAATACAGAATTTCTATAGAATACCTCTGTTTGTGTGTTCATGTTTCGTAAAATAGTTAATCTCTGTTTCAGGTACTGCTCAGAATGTAGAAGAAAGTGCATCTCATCCGTGTGTGTGTGTGTGTGTGTGTGCACGTGTGCATCGGTTTGTCTGTTTTATAACCATAAGTTTCACGCTAGCTTCAGACATAGAAATAAAAATGTGAGTGTGATCTTTGGGCAGTACTGTGCCAAGAATATAGCGTCATTCTGGACGGAAGGTAGGACTGGGCATATTAACCTGAATAATACATCCGCAATCTGAAAGGAGCGGTGACTTCCAGAATTTGTGCTCCTTTCAAATTCTGTGGGAACTCACATCAAATGATGGAGGGAAGTGGAGAAAGACATTTCAATTGCCATTCAAGAGGTGGTTTCCCCTGCTGTGCTGCAATCAACAACAGCTACTTTGTAACTCTTATGGCATGAAAGGAAAGAGTATGATTAATAGGTAATCCCCCTTCATTTTTTCCCCAATAGTTCAGTGGAAATGTATGCAGAGCCGGGAACATTTAGCTTAATGTTAAAAATAAAAAGCAGCATTACAAAACTCATGTAATGCTAAAACACTCCAGCTGTAAGTGGCTTGTCCTTGACACGTCCCTTTCTTCAGGAAAAAACCGAAGGAAACTTCATCAAACGTTACCCCACGTTCAAATCAATTGGCAGCTGCATTGGAAAGCATTCACGATATGATGAATCCAATCTTTAATGAGGACAGACCCTCGATCCTAAGAGAAGTAGCAGAAGAGGATGGGGGACCACACGCAGACTCCATTCAGATAAGAGGGTAGAGTGAACTGTGTAGAGAGTGAAGGCTGCCTCTGGTGGTTTAACTCTGAAAAGGGAAGGGATACGTTTTTGCATGAGAGAGAGAGGGAGAGGGAGAGGGAGAGAGAGAGAGAGAGAGAGAGATGAGTTTCGTAGGTCTGATTGGATTCAATGTGCGACTGATGAAATTCTATGACCTTTCCTAACCAGCGCTTCAGGCAAATTTGAACAACTCTCCATGGCAACTGCAGGTGAATTTTTCCATTTGGACCAGCTTAACCTTTAGCAGACTAAAGGGGAGCTATAAACTTCAAGTGAACATCATTACACAGTTGGAACGTAAGGTAAGGAAATGCACAATTCCAGATACAATGTCTCAATTTGTCATTCAAGTTCAGAACTCCAATTGGCCAGCAGTACTGTAATTGGCCAGCATGTTGTCTTCATTTCCTGACACCTCAGCTTTTTTAATGAAAACTATCCTGTAATCAAAATCAAGTGTTTGGTCAATTTTATCTGAAACAGAGCATTAAAGGCTCATCTACCCCATATGTGTAGCGACGGAAAGAATAATTTACAAAACTGGTGCATTTTAATCAGAAATTGAACCTGTTGTTTCAATACTGCGCACATTTTCAAATGCTGCCACAAAGTCGATTCTACCAGCATTAAGAGTGAAAATGTATGAGATATCAAATGGGAGTTTGGAAGTATCAATTCAACTTCTTATATTTCAAGCTCACAAACTGTCATGTTCTTCTCCCCTTCTCTTCTAGACTGTCACCTGATCAGCATTTCTCACCGTATCCCCCCCCCACACCCCCTCAGATAGACACACTGCTGCCTTCCTCTCAAGGATTTCATTTTATTTATTTACCTTCTGCCCAGCCCACACAAAAATTAAAAGGCCTGTTTTCCAGTATTTCAGCTGCTAATTAAAATATCTGCTGTTCTCCACTGGTACAATCTACATCAAATATGTATTCTGCATTTTAGAGCAAATGCATGTGCATAAACACCACTGTGCTGCACAGCAAGCTGAAAATAGAGAAGAGACGCCTACTATAGGTTCACAACCATTCGTGCCACCACATTCGCTTCTGGTGTAGACAACCTCATCCACTACATCCATTACTTCAGATATGCTTCACTGACACTGCTGTTGGACCCTTCAACAAGGGAAGCGGACTGTCCTTAATCTGAATTTGTTCAGAAAATGCCCATCCGTAGAAATGCATGATGTGTAAATGAGACTCATGTACGTCAGCCCTTACAAATGCATGACCAGGTATAAATACCGTTAATGTAAATAGAAATAAAGTAAATTCATGGGTTTTTACACCCACTCTTATCATGATTTTAAGGTTTCATATTTTCTTATCATATTTCAAATCACAGATGAATGAGTCATTAGTAAAGGTGTGACCTTTATCCTGAAACTTCCTGTGAAAAACACAAATGTTGGAACGAAATGCTAGCAGCTGTTCCATCTCCCCCATCCTGCAGTCACGTCAGGGGAGATGCAAACAGTGCAGATACAGAAAAATAATAGCTGGTGGGAAGGAGAAGCTCAGGCACTGAAGCTACGTTGGTGAAGCTCTTTTTTAACAGATACTGCTGGTGCTTTGGGGGAGAGGGGTTACTTTCTAAGGCCGTCAGTAAATTCAGCTTACCACTGTTTTTAATTCTGTTCAACACAACCACAGCACTCTGCTGTTTGGAATCATCCAGACTGGAAGCACACTGAAGCAGATGGTCATTAATGGACTTGCGACCACAAGGTCCAGCTCTAGCAATTAATCAGCACACCTTGAGTAAAGTGCATCATTAATCACGCCTCCAGCCCAGTCATCGCTAATAACATTCTTCCTTTTCCTACACAATGTTCTTCCCCTCCTTTTGGCCTCCAAGTACATGACTAAATGCCAAAACTCTATAAAAACAGACCTTTTTATGGACTTATGTTCAGGTTGCATCCCAGCATTCAGCCAAGCAAAGAAGCCATGTTCTACAAAGGGATAAATAACTGAATGAGATCAAAATGTTGAAACAATTCCATGGAGGCAGTGGAAGCTCATTTCAGCATGTCAAGAAGAGCTCCCAATTAAAGCCATGAGTTGCAAGCAAGGTGATTAAAACTGCTCATTAAATTTCTACTGGGAATTAATGGATTATGAAAGAAAGAGACAGTGTTAGTGGAGGGGGGGGGGGTTAGGGGAAATGACTAAAGCAGGCTAGAACAGTTTCCCAACTTCTTGCAACCTCCAATCAGAATTTTTAAAATCACAGGAAAGAGTGGGAGAAAGTTTAGGCAACATAAAAAGAGATGTTGGTGTCCTAGCAACATACACAGATGGAGTAAAACAGCACAATAAATATTACTCAGTAACCAGCAGGACCTGGAAAGACTGAGTCTGATGGTCATTTCCACATCCCATGTGAAAGTCAGCAAGATGGAAATTCCAGTGATGATCACGACCTGAGCTTCAAACAGCCTCTCTCCAGAACTAGCTAAAGAACTGCAGAAGGAATTACATGAAGAATGGATTTCTCTGTGGAACATGAATTACATTGTGGATTTGAACATCACCGTTTATTTTTTAAGCAGATGGAGTTACCCCAATTCAGCATAGATTTACATTTTATCCAATTATAAGTTGAATATTGAAAGAAACTAATTCCGTTTAGCTGTATTAGCAAGCCCAAATACAGCAGTATCACACCTGAGATTCAAACCTGTAAACATCGGACTAAAAGTCAAGTTTCAAAACCTCCATGCCAAGAACCTATGGAGTGGAAAATGGAGGCTGAGATTAAAGGGCAGGCAAAAAAGGCGAAAACTTTGGGATAAGAGATAATTTACCAGTCTCATTAGGAGTGGGAGTAGAGATGGGGAAATGAGTGGTGATGGTGGGGGTGGGTGACCAACGCTCACTGACCCTCGCAGTGGCTTTGTGTAAAGTGTGCACATGTTAGGTGGAGTCAGTCACTGAGACAGACTAACAAGCTCCCTGTCGTTCTGCTTCTGACAGGCAACTAGGAGGCCTGGTTCTGCTCCAGAGCCCCCTGATGCACCTTCTGCCAGAGCAGCCCCTCCCGTTACCTCTAAAACATTCTAGTACAGTCCAAAAAACCTGTTCTCACCCTGGCCATCTGCCTTCTCCATGGTAATACACCAAGTTCAGGCAAAATAAGACTGCTCCTGTTTTGAGCCTTCAGAGTCCCCGGATATGATGGCATGATGGCTTCACCTAATTTACTTAATTCCAATTCACACCGCTTATTTTTCATATTTTTGCCTGCAGGCATATGATTTAGGCTGCGGTCCTGTGACTGAATCCCAGCTGTTCACAGACACCCTGCCTCAGTACTGAGTGAATAGATGGCAATACCAAAGAATGAAAGAATGGCACCATGAGGCCTTTGTCACATGAATGTGCCAGGAACTGCTGCTGCCAACCACAATGCCATCACTAATTGATCAAATTAAGAATTCTTCACTATGCACTTACCATATCTACGCATCATACCAGTCTAATGGTCTAATGGTTTGAACACTTTAGCAAGAGTAAATGAAAAAAAAGCGACAGTGGCATATTTTCCTTCTGAGTTTTCAGCCAACATTGGTCTTTGGTGAACATCAAATAAACATGTTCATAAAGGTGTATTTGTCTAGGAATGCATATCTTTTGGAAGCACTGTGGGCTGAAAGATAATTCCAAATGTCCAAAAGTCAATCATATTCCATGTCTTTATTTATTTACTTACTTACTAGGCAACATAATTCTCACAACAAATGTAAAGATAACTCAGCGAATAGGGCACAGCATACAGTTTGGGGGGGGGGGGGGTTAAATGTACATTTGTACCAGACTAAGAAATGATTTACTTCTGCAATTTCAATTTGAGTGAATACTCTAGCACTGAATATTCTGCATCAGATCTCCTTGTAATATATCACTGTCAAATTGTTGTGGACTTGCTCACTGGACAAAGAACCATTAACAAGCCAAAATAAAACAACATAGGGCAGCGGCATTGGTATTAGTTCAGCAACGGCTCTGAGCTAAGCACTGTAAACATTCATACATGATAAAGAGGCACTAGAGGTCTTGTTAATTTCCTCACAAATCTGAATAGAGAGCACTCCCCTAACTCATCTGAACAGCGACTCATGCGTTTCTCCGACTGCTACCCCCCAGGAGATGACAAAGCAAGTTTAACACCATCACACACTGCAAGTCATCCAAGACCGTTTTAAAACTTTGAAATGAACTTATAAATAAATGACTAACTTTGGCAGGAGCTATGCCACCAGAAGTAATAACTACTGAGGGCTTACAGGCTTTAGAGGGGATTCTGGAGCTCATCCTGGAGTCTTGATTGGATGTGTGGTAAAAGCAGACATGTAATAGGAGGGGGTTGAGGGTCATTAATTACTTGCTGAATGGACTAGTGGTATTTTCTTTTATAGCTCTTCATTTGCAGCCCCCAAAGCCCAACCCCCCATGAGTTCTGGCCAGAGGTATTCCAACCCCCAGGCAGGTCTGAGTGCAGTGTCATCACACGTCAAGAGGAAAAAATGCAGTCAGCACACAGACCGCCGTCTCCCCATTACGTGTGCTTTTGCCAGACACCTGAAGACACACCTGGGCTAGCGCCAAACTTCCCAACGCCTGTAAGCTCTCAGTGAGCAGCTGCTCCTTGTGAAATGTCATGACATCACCAAGAGATCATTACAGGCTCTGTGAAAGTGCAGGGAAAAGGAATCGTAAAAAGCAGCCTCACTGGAAAAAAAATCATCAGTCGGTGCCATTCCCTAAACCAGCAGTGGTGGAAGGTGTGACTACATGACACATCCCATAATATATGAGACCCGCAGTTACAGGGCACAATTTAGTGTGGCCTGTGTCAAAATCCATGCTGCCTTCCTGCCTTCCTTCCAGCCAAAACCTACTGCAAGCTCCAAACAGCAGAGCTGCTGGCTGTCTCCGCACACACTGCCCCCGCTCAAACGACATCAGATCTCCAGTGGAATGCGGAGACCGCCCCATGAGGGAAATCGCATCTCCTGTTTGCTCCGAATACATTCTCACCCCCCCTCCCCCTCCCCCTCCCCCTCCCCCTTTTCCTGCCGCAGGTAAAAACAAGCCTAATTACAGCGCGTGGGGAAAAATTCCAGGGCCAAATGGAGCCAAACTGCTCGGCAGGAGACGAGCATCCGCCCCAGGGCGTCAGGGAACATAAAGAGCGCAGCAGCTTTTCATTGCAGCGGGGTGAGTTTCCCTGCTGTATCCGCGGCAGCTTTCCCTTTTCCCTCTCATTTAGCCCGCGCTCTGGCGCTCACCCTGCGTGAAATGCACTCTCACCGGAGGACACGTTGCCCTCGTGCCAGCCAAGAGGGGCACAGCGAGAGAGGAAGACACAATTGGACCTCTTTAGTTCTTCCTTTTATTTGGTTTTGTGAGGACAGTGTTTCCATAACGCGGTCAAGACCAGGCCATCTGGTGCTGTGATCTGATATAAGGCAGCCGGGTCAGAACTTACCCAGGCATACAAGCCCCCCTCAGTGACGTGTTTGAGAAGGAGGCTAACACTGTCAAATAACCCATGATATTCACAATGACCTCAGTCTGACTGCAGATTTCGACATATCAGCAGAAATAAAAACAGAAGGATTTCTGATGCATTTCTGCATTAGTGAATGGAAACCTGTGAACTTTCTGAATCATTCCCAGCTCATCAGTCAAAAAGCTGTACGTGGCGACACCAGAAATGTTTTCCAGGACAATGTTCCCACACCAGCACCACTTCAGATCCAATGCTAGCATTAATTTGTTTCTACTGACATAATTACCACACAACTATCATAAGTCCATCAACAAAGTATGGAAAACATCATTAAAACTTGTAAAGACATCCTAACCTACCTATTGCCATTTTGTAGTGCAGGGTGCTTTCTAACTGAGTTTGAGCAACTGAACAAAGAATTTCCAATACTGCCTTCTTCAAGCTTCTTCAAGACTTCCTCCAAAGGGCAGTTAAAAATATCCCTCTCTTTATTTATTTATTTGTGTATAATTCTGGCCAGTATTTATCTAGACACATGCTAACCTGTATTTTGGGACAAAATGTTGTCCTATCAACCTGTTTTGCAACAGCAGATTTCAGGTCCTATCCATTCTGCCCAAAAAATAACTGATCCAGGACCAGTGAGGCTAACCATTATACAAACATACAATTTGTCTCGTCTTGGTCAATAACTTTTGACTACACACTCCATCTGGCCCTTTCCTTTTTACACATGACTACACAAAATGGGCAGTTGGTCATCCCCTCAATTACTTCAATATCTTAATGTTGCAGCCCCTTTAGAATTTCTGTTGCATTAGGAAAGTTTTATAAACACTACCCAATACATCAAATGATGAATTATAGCTGGATTGTCCCCAAAATGACCAGTACTGGCTGAGTCAGGAGATAAAAATTTGTTTTGGGAAACCAGAGCAACAGTTTGGTTAAAATAACAAATACCTCACAGCCCTTGTTTGTTTGTTCCCTCTGATAGCAACTTCCTTTCCATGGAAATCTCTTCATGCACAGACCAAAATTTCCCATAGATTACTCACTGTAGGAAAATTAGCATACAAAACATAGGCTGCTGGGTAAGAAATACTGTATTAAAATAAGGTGAGTGAATGGCAGTGGGGCAAAGTGGCTGGCTTGGGTACTTGCCTTATAACTAGAGATTAGTGGGTTAGCAGAGGGCTGTATCACAATCTGAACCTGAACAAATAATGAAATTGGCTGAAAATGAACGAAGTCTCCTTTTTGATAGGATGCCTATATTTATGACTGTCTTTTTAGTTAGCTTGTTTAAGACAAAAATAATGAAATTCTTGTTTTTTGGCACATTTTCAATCAAAAGAATAGCTGATTACAGACAGGTCTGAGAGATTAGGTGATGCAGCAACCAATAAAAGTCATGCAACTTTTCCATTTTCTCAAGGGGTACTTCAGCAGTGGGGTTCCTCCAAGCTAATTTGCCCATTTAACTCAATAGGAAAATGAGCAAGGCTGAATCCCACTGCTTAAGTGCCACTTAACAAAATGAAACGCAGTAGTGGGGTGGTGATGGTTTTGGCCACTTTTAGGACTCAGCACCTGGGCTCTGAGTCACTCAAAGATTTCCACCATGTATTCCAGGACGTACCAGAGTATTCTGGAGCAGAACATGTTACGTTTATGGAGATACATTCAAATGACCAGATATGAAGGCTACATTCAAGAAAGCCAGATTTCTGTAAGGAAGAGTGGTCTAGAAGTTCTCCTAAGTATTGTGAGAGACTAACAAATACTTACAAGAAACACAGTTACATTTAATAAGGGTTGGGGTTCTACGAGTTACTGAGTCTATATACTAGGATCCATGTGAAGATCAAATATCCACATACAAGACAGGGAGTGAAGAGGAGTTAAGACAAAATTGGCTGTATCTTGCCATCAACAAGGTCATTCAAATTAAACAGAAAAGAACAGCAAATGAAGTCATAATGATGAGTTGTTACTTTTTAATAATTAATGAACAAATAGCTAAACTGATTTTACTACAGACAACGTGTTTGTTATTTCTATATTAAATCAAATAATTGATCAAATGGTAGAATTTTATTATAGAACTGTAGAACTGTTCTTTAGTGGCAAAACGGGTATCAGGCGATCAAGGTAAGCTGTATTGCCTGTTAGAAAACGTATGTTTATTTATGTATCTTCAAATGGACATCATATGAATAAAAACGGCTCCATTTTACATCATATTTTAACTGTGATGTAAAATATCACAAGACACACTGATTAGTCATGAGGATGTGAGGAAGGAGTTTTGGCCTTTCTGCCTGATGGCATCTGTTAATAGCCACCATTTCCCCTTTTGGGGAGTTCCTTTGAAGTTTGAAAGCACACGGAAATATATGACACTACTGGCAGTGTTACTTAGAAAAGAACACAGTATGGGGCTAAACGGGAAGTCCATGTGGAGCGCAGTGCTTGTGCTAACTTTGCATGTTGCATTTACAACTGCCCAAAACTACTAATAGGGCTTTCGAAGCAGATCTGTATTTCCAGGTAAATACTGGCTGCCAACAGCATGAAAGTAAAGCAAAATGCACATGCATATTGCCTCACGATGATGGTACACTGATTTGTTTACTGCCCACCAAAATGGTGCAACATGCAGCCATTCTTAGATATTCATATTCATGAAATACATGAAGTGATTAACAACATTTAATCGGACTACACATTCAAAACAATGTTTCCAACCTTTAAAAGGTGATGATGACCAAACACAATACACCTGCATATAGGCTAAGCAAAAAGTCTATGCGATTAGCTAGATGTAGTAACAGAATCTCGACAGACCAAACCGCAGGAATAAATAAACATGCTAAAAAAAAAAAAGTTTAATTTTATTTTTGGTAAATGGAATTATTAAACACCTATCAAAGAGTTGCTCTGCGCGGCTGTCCCAGAGTACTCATTTACTGGAGGAGTTCAAAGGGAACTTCATAAAACATTAACAGGGGCACGGAGGGGAAAAGCATCGCTCTGCTCGCTCACGGCACTGCATGACCTCGGGTTCATCTGGCTAATTACAGCGCAAAGATTAAAGAAATCAAATCATTTCCTAAAGCAGACACTCTAAACATCTAGTTCTCTAGTGGTTCAATTGGTCTTCATATCAAGTGACAAATTTCATTTTTAGTGAAGATTTAAACTGAAATGCCACCAGGTCATTTGTTTTTCCCTCAAGTGGATGAAATACCATATATTCATCAGTCAGAACATCTTGAGTAACGCTGCCTTATTTTGGGAGAGAAAAAAGATCAGAAGACAAAATTGCTTAGCCTGCTTTTAAGCAGCACAAAAAGATTAATGGAAAACGTTTCATCTGTACATACGCTAGGCAATTGCAGCTCTGCTTCCTTGAAGAAAGATAGGTTACCTTATCAACAGCTAATTACAAGCCAGGAATCCATCTGTTCCACTGCCAGCATAGTCACAATGCACAGCAGAGCTGCGAGAAGAATGGGTTAGAAGTACTGACAGCTTTGAGGATGTGAGGTCCAGGTAAAGCTGATCATGGCAAGAGTGGACTGCTGTTGCCACAAATCACAAATGTTACAACGGGTTGACAAAAGCGATTTAGCGAGGACTCAAACATAAAAACTAAGAAGAAGCTAACTGCACTTGCATTTTACTGCCTTTCTGGTATAATTTAAGCAAACTGAATATCTGAGAAACAAGCAGTCTGGCCAAAAGGGTTTAGTGATAAAATCATAGAGGTGATTCACGTGAGTTGTGCCTGGTTGGAGAAGGGAGTTCTCTCACGAAAGAAAAATGTCACAGATGGAAGTGAAATGGCTGGATAAGAGATGAGCCTGTAAACACGAAATGTCTGAGCTTTCATTAAAATATGGATGTTCTCTGTGCAACCCCCACCCCTACAGCCCCCCCCCCCCAAAAAAAAGAAGAAAAAATAAAACAGATGGCCCCAAAATTCCTTAATTTAGAAGCATTTTAAACTCTTGTATTAACATGTCCAAGAGTGAATAGGGCCAAGTCTGTACTCATTACAGAATTTACAGTGCAATGCTAAAAGCAGATTGGACCATTATTACCAATAGATAACAGATCACAAATGACCCAATACTGCTACATGGCAGAGAACAATTACGAGAGGGAGAAGTATGAGTGGTTAATCATAAACACGGCATAAGGAGTCAAAAATGCACATGAAGTGAAGTCACAGCAGACAATTCCATGCATAACATCCATTTTAAAACACTGAAGACCACTGAAAATGAGTACAAACTCCACTAATTGAAAGTAATGTAAATAAATAATTATAAATACAGAAATAAGAGAAATATCCATAAGATTAAACTATACACATATTACTCAAGGCAGCAATATTGATTGGCTTCAGAGTGTCACAGTTCAGTGTTCTAGATTGTAGTAGCCTAGTTCTAGTGTGCTGGACTAAGTTAACTTCAGGCAGTTTTTCCGATCTACTGTCATGTTAGACTCTAAATAAAGACAGATTTATGACATGACATTCATACAATCGCAATATAAATACAGCACAGCTGTAACCTCTCATGGTTTGAAATGCGAGGACTTTATTCAAGCCAAATGTGGAGTTGTGAATCTAGGTATTGTTCAGAACAGCGTTTTCTAATGCTTTAAAAAAATCATTTCCAGAGCACAATAGGAGGACAGAAGAACACCTATTCTTGGGAACTACAGGCAGGGACAACAGGTTCACTGGCCCAGAGTGGACCCCAGCACACCATGAGAATGGCACATGAGCCAGATGAGATGGTTTGGACACACTGACCGACATCAGCATCAGCTGTCTTCTTCCTAAGCTCAGTGTGTGTGTGTGTGTGTGTATGTATGCATGTGTCCGGGTGAATGTGTATGTGACAGTGTGTGTGTGAGAGAGAGAGAGAGAGAGAATGTGAAGGTATTTTTGAAAGTGTCAGTGGTTAACCATTCTCTCTTTGCTGGGGTCCCAGAGTCCCTGGGGCGCAGTGAGAGTGAAAGCAAGGAGAGGTGGGTCATGGTTCTGCACAGTGAGGTCTGCCGATAGGAAAATAGAGGGCAGGAGACTCCCCATGGAGATGGAATAAATGGCAGCGAGCAGGGAACACAACGGCTAACACCCAGACGTTAACTAACAGGAGTCCTGTCCTCGCAACAACCTACTGCTGAAGAAGGGCTGCCGGATAACTCTGCCCAGTAAGATGAGGCTTAGCAAAAACCAGTAGACACAGGTAGACAACACAACACTTACACAAAAGCCATGTTTAAGGAACCATTTGTCCCTGATTTAGGCAGAATAGAAGGCCTTTTACCTCATTATCTGCGTGCTCAGGGGAAAGCAGTAACTGCCACTCCCACAACACCCCCCCCCCCCATTTACATAATAAATCACCACGGTTCAGTCTCAGGCCCATCTCCTGAAACGCTCTGGGCAGGTAATTATTTTAGCAGCGGGACAGATTAAAGGGCATATCGCCAAAAGCAGCCTGCAGTGATAAACTCTCACATGGAAGTCAGAACTTCCACCAGAGTGGCAGACCGCGTTCAGCCATTTTCTGAAGCAAAGCCAATTTAGCACAAAGAGGGATGTTGTGTCCCGCTGTGTGCCGCAGCAGGTCTCATGAACCCTTCAGGTGTTAAGTAATCCAGCGCCTGGAACAGAGACACCTTTCACTTTCCATTCAGATTACAGCATTGAGAATCTTAGACTAACAGTGTGGGACAGCTTGAAAGTACACTGGACTGTGTGTTCTGTAGAACCCAAAGAAGTATCGAGATGGAATCAACACACGATGGAATGGTGCAATCCAACCCCATCAGGCGAGGGCATCAGTGAACAGCGGCCAAAGAACAAGTCTTTTCAAGCTACGACAGCCATATCACAGAACAGCGTGCAAGGACCAAGAGGCTATCACAGAGAACATCACAACTGGGATAAAACATTTCAAATAGGTTACAGACGGTTTGCATGCAATTTCATGCCTGCTTCAGATATTTTTTCTCTAAACAATATAAATGAAGCTAAACATCCAACATAAAGTAGCAAAGCGCAGTCCACTGAAATACAAGCGAAAAAGGAAAAAGAAAAGAAAAGGGCTTCTTTGGGGGAAAAAATTACAGAAGACAACCACCTTGTTTCCCTTTGTACTTACTGTAAACCATACAAAGGAAACCACATCCCAGTATACAATACACAGACACTAAGAATTAAAGTAAGAAAGCAAGCAAGTAAGCAGTGTGTGCAAGAGAATCAATGAGAGAGAGAGAGAGAGAGAGAGCGATAGTGAAAGAGCGAGCAAGGGTGAGAGCGAGTAAAAGACAGAGGAAATTGGGAAGCTAAATTATTGACACATCCAGTTATGCATCAGACAAGCTAGAGAAGAAAAAAGAAAAATTAACTGGCAGCATCTACGAGAAAATATGAGAGAACAGCGCTTAATGAAACTCTAATAAACAAGACATTAAGCTCAACTACAATCCACAGGAAAGCTGAAACAGTCCTTCAATTGGAAGCAAAGATGCCACCTTGAAGCTTATGGCCATGAATGGCAGTTCCACATGTTCCAACCATTAATGTCAATCAAATTCATAAATCGAATCGACACGGAACGCTGACGCTCCTGTCAGAGCAGAGCAGAGCAGAGCAGGATGTAGTCCAAGACTGATTTGTCAGTGATGGCGATATCATCATTCATGACAACTCGTATTTTATGAAACATCCATTTATATAGCTAGATGTTTACAGCAAGTGTTCAGGTGCACTACCTTGCTATAGGGAACGATGGCAGTCTCACATCTGGAATAAGAACGTTTTCTCCTGATTACAAGTCCAGGTACTCTAGTACACTGTTGCACAGCAGCACAATATTCCTTTACTTTCATAAATAAACGACTTAACCCTTGAGCTGTACTCCCATTGGGCAGAAACCGTGCCTCTCGCGGCTCTACAGCCAGACCCTCTCCAGCCTGCCCTGGCTGCATGACTGCACAAACAGCCATCTTTATGGACCGTGATAGACAGGAGATATGGGGAACCCGCGTGAGAGCCTGCCTGTGTGTGCCAGAACACTCTATCCTCCGTAAATCAGAGTGACGTGGCGACGCTTGGACAAATCTCGCTCCCATGTCCGGGAGGGGTCCGCGGCCACGCCCGCAGTCGAGTGGCACCCAGGTGCCTCCTCTTTCACAGAGGCGACAGCTCAGATTTACTGGTCCTCGTGTACAGCAGCCAACAAAGTGGACCGCATATAAAAACACCATTACAGATTCCAAACAAGGCTGAAAAATATTAACCATGAACACTGCGTAATGTCAGACTGTTATGACATGGGAGTACAGGATATGGAAAATTCAAAAGTCAAACTACACTTTTTTCAGACAGAAACATGCAAGCTCTTGATTACACAGAACTAGCCTACACCAAGATTCTCACTGATGGGTTGAGCAGTCAGTTGTAACTATAGATTTTGCTTCAGTGCTTCAAGTTCCCAAACCTTAAACAGTGATTCAGTATACTAGTAGATTTTTTTTCCTCAAAATGAACGTAAAACTGACAATTCAGGAGTGATATGCAGGCCCGAAAAACTGTCAGTGCATATTAACACCCAGTCTAATGATTGCTCAGTTCTATCATGTGTACCCCACAACAAAGACATCCTCTGTATTTGCTCTAACCCTTTACCCAGCTCCTAAACCCTAATAATCCTAATTAACTCTAATTCATCCCTCAATTTGCCTCACCTCTAGCACACAACTTTTCCTAATGCTAACCCTAACTCTAATTGTAACCCTAACCCTAAAATCAAGCCCTAAGAGTGTTCAAGTGAAAAAGGGTGAAAAAATTTTAGCTGTCCAAATTAAGGAGTAACAATTAAAAAATCCTGTTGATTATTTTGTTTGCGTATCAGTCAGTGGAACAAAGGGCTCCGATTCAGTTCTCGCCTTGGATTCAGGGTGAATAGAGTCAGGACATCAAAAACCTGGGACTGCAGTAATGTAAAAGACATTTTCATTCACATTCATCAAGTGTGGCATTTTGAACCACATGAACCGGATACGAGCTTCTACGTGATCAAAGTGAGCAGAGGCAGCGTCGCTCTTGTGACTCGTTTCAACCTTTCCCCTTCCCAAGACCGTGAAACACACAGTAGTCCACAGATCGTTCAGATTATAAACATAATTCAATAAGAGAAAGGGAATGTAGGAATGTGAAAGAGGGGAATGGGGTTGTTCCAGTTCCTGACTTCCCACTATACAAGTTCTCACCGCCCATGTGGGCAATGTGCCAACTCTGCCCCTCAACCAATGAGAGGAGGCCTGGCCTCCTGAATCAGTGACATGCACCGTGGTTAACGTATGCAGCGGGTCACGGGCATGGTTCGGAGTCGTGTGACAGTGCGGCGCAGTGTGCAGAAGAAAGGGGCGTTCCAGGGGGGGGATTATAAGAGGTGCTGGCTCTGCCTGGTCTCAGCCTGGCTTATTGTCTTCATACGGCGTAGCATATGTGACACATTTTACTGTACCAGAGGGATAGTTACAAAAGCGCTCCGTCACCCTGGGCAAATGGACTGACGCCATCCTGGGATTTGTGCTCCTGCAAAACAGATCTGAAAAAATTCTGCACCCTGATTATGACCATGAGCCTGCTCCATGGAACGTGGCCATGTGAGCACAGAACTGCCTGACACGCAGTGGGCAGCCATTTCTGAGAACCATCGGGATAAAAGGATGATGAATGAAAGAGCAGTCTTCCCTGTATTCACAAAATTAAAGAATAAAATACACTAAATAAAGGCTTCAGAGGCAGCAGATGAGTTGTGAATATGCATTAAAAAATCTAGGACACGCAGCCTCAGGGCAAAACGTTTGTGAAAATGAATGTAAAACATCTGGAGTGAAATCAAGATCCAGCAGCACTGAGCAGCAAATTTATTCTACTTCTGGATTTCTTTTTTCTTTTATTTAATATCATATTAATTATTGACGTCATATTATTCTCAATTTTGCAAGCCTATCTATGTATGCAAGCTAATAATAATGTACACGTCATTTAATTTCAGTTATAAGCATTTCAATTATTTCATTTTCACTCAACTCAATGAAGCTGCAATCTTTTATTCAGCCACTTATGTAATTGATAATCTGCAGTTAAAGAAGGGGAATTGTTACAGAAATATTGCAGGTGAAATTTCAGGATGATTCACTGCTGTTTTGTCTTTGAGCTACCAAAACCTGAATGGATTCAAGCGAAAATTCTGAGCTTCCTTAATTGTGCAGGATGTCACACACTGACCCCCTCTCTCACCTTCCATAAATCTGAGGGTTTGGGGGTGGAGTTGTGTGGGGTTACTGGAAAGACTGATCTGGTCTGATGGTCACCTCTTCCCTGATGAAAACGAGATCTGCCGCCCACTACTTAACATGATTAAAGAGCCATCCGCAATAAAAAACATATTCTTTTCCTTTCATAAACTAATCAACCCATTACACTCAACATCAGCTCATGTGGCTTGGCTGACTTTGCGGGGTCTGTAGCACTGAATAGCTTCCTTGGCTCCTGGCGAGCATTCAGTTCAGCTGAAGGAGTAACAAAATGAGACAGACGGAAAGGGGAGTTGGGGGAGGAGACTGAAACTGGTAGAATGGAAAACTCCTTTGATCGTTCAGACCTGGGGGTCAGTGACCGATGGAATCTCTCATTTAGGCTTGTACACATATTATGATTATTGAAAATGGTAAGAAAATGTATTACGGTTGATTCTGACACATTACTGAAAACTCACAAGGGTTAGTACTGACACAAAAGTTTTGAAAAGGTCACTAAGGTTGCCACATAAGGTTGTCTATTATTAACCATTAGGACACAAAAAAGCCCTGGAAGGTTTTAATCAAGCTTTCCAATACTGAGCACTTATCACACTTCTGTTGTCTGAAGTGGTAGCCATTTTCAGGCATATTACATTTATTTTCCAATTGGTGCAATAGAATATAAGCTGCTCTGTTGACAAAAGGGCAAATAAAATTGAAAGATTTTTAAAACTTTATTTTTCACTGGAGCAGCCCTGGTTCATTCAGAGTGGAGAACAGAGAATTCTCCTTTCAGGAGCAGCTGAAAAGAGGCTGTGAAAGACATGAAGACAGGCCATAAGAGACTGTTCGGCTCCTGGATGCCTGGCTGTTTACATGCTCTCTGAAAGTCCATTGGCAGTCTGGGCATGCTCCCAGTCAAACAACTGCAGTGTTCTCACGCCCTATCACACTGAAACACGTGCACACATACAGACAACACACACACATAGACACACACACAACATTCAACACACACCACACATGCTCACACACACACACACATACACACGCACAAACTCTCCTGCCCATCACAGTCTCCCTTCCACCCATTCAGCAGCACTCTTTATAAATTGCATTCACTACACCAACCACGCTTTAACACTTTAACACCAACCATTTCATTCAACATACTAATTGCTACTTCCATACTTGCAGCTCCACATAAATCCCACTCTTCCAGTACACTAAAGATACATTCCCATTACATCTTTAGGCCCGACAACCACAGTACCCAACTATACTTGCCAGTATAAGCCTGTTCACGAACAGGAAGGAACAACAGTACTTGCAACTAGCCTATATTTAGAGTATCTTTTGAGGTAGTCGCATAGCAACAATCAACCTGCAATAACAGTTGTAATAACGTTGCATTGCAGACAAATATGGAAACTGAACAGGAAAGATTGTTGCTCTGAAAAAATGTAAAAATTCATTGGAGATCATCTTTCTTGCTTAATGTTACTATTTTAATCCCCCCAATGCATTATTGGCCATTTGCAACATCTGGATGGCACATTATTTTTATTTTTTTAAACAGCCATATTTAGTCTTTTTTAGATGAAATAGCCTAGCTGATGCACCACATAGCGACGATTATTCTCATGATATTAAAGTAAATGTGATTAGATATATTGTGCAGCCCTAATTACACCACTTTTCAACTGCAGAGCAGGAACCAGGCTGGCTCACTGCACTCCTTTACCACTGTCGAGCTCAGGGGGTAGAGTAACTCAGTCTGCCATTACTGTTACTGAAATGGAGTGTCAGTGGCTAAGATACCTTGGCATTTACGCTGATCAGATAACCTTCTGTCCAATCTTTATTAAGGGATCCACTGGTAATGGGATGACTTGCACCTACATCTGTAGTCTTTGTAAATAAGACAAAATTGAAGACATGTCAATAACTGCTGAGATGTAATACATGTCAGCAAAGGAGAAAATTTTTCTTTCACGGGTTGAAAATAGCAGCAACAAAGTTATGAATCCTGTGTAGCAAGAACCATAATTCACTCCAGATTTCCCATCTGCTAAGTACATTTTTTTCAAAAATTAACTTAGCAGTTTAACAAACCTCATAAATGTCTGCTATTGGCTGTGGTTTATTTTGAGCTAAATCATAAACGCCTGCAGTGTTGCTGAATCTTCACACCATGGCCAAACACATGTAACGTGATGTGCTGCAGAGGACATACAACCTATCTGTGCAGAGACCACAGAATGCAAATACACAATCAGGATAATCTCTAACATCCGCCTCAAGCAAACAGATCAAAATCTCTCCCTCATCTGTCACATGACATTTGGAAATGTGTTAAAACTTCTATTATAAATAGATGTACACAAATCCATCTAGAAGTGTCATTTGACTCCACTGTGAGAGATTTTCAGTTGAGAACAGAATCTGCTAATCAAAAACCCAATTATGATGGAAGAATCACATGGCAAGCTTTTATTCAGAGCTCCGCCTCACCGTCAGATCCTTTCCATTAAAGCCCCTTGCACACAAGTAACCCACAACATTGTCAGGTTCAATTATCTGGGTTAAGCAGGTTTTCCTTATTCACACAAACGTTGGTCTGAAAAGTGGTAGTTTTAATATAACTAATGGTAACATATTTTAGGCCATATCAAGCTCAATTATATAATCCCAAATAGCTAACATCAGATTAACAATGGAAGCATGGTTTATCAGATAAAAATTTATACTTATATGCGAAATTGTTTCCGGTAAAATGCAAGTGGTCTACAAAGATACAGCACTAGCTAGCTTGCTACATAGTAAGTAAAAAAGGAACTTAAAACTGAGTGCAGGTTTAAATTCATACTTCAACTCGACACTAAAAGAAGACTCGTTCAAAGAAACAGGAGTAGGCCTAATTATTCAGCTGTGGTTCAAGCCTGGGTCAAGTCTTTTCCTCCTGCATTTTGCCTTTATTTTCTGCATAAAAAACACATAATTCTGAGTTAACACAACCACTAAAAAGTAACTTTTCATTGTCCTGTCGATGTCACAGATTTCTGTGGCTGTTCATCTCTGACAACTCCAAACATGCCTTTCCTAAATAAAACCCATTACAGACAGACTTTTTACTTTTTGGTCGCCATGCTGATTTGGCAGTGATCACTGAACAACAGTGCCAACGGCTTGATTTACTTTTTAGTTTTATTCTTTTTTTTTCTTTTCTTTTTTTCCCCCCAAAGTTTAGATTGAATAAAAGGTATGATAGCCAAGGAAAATTCTGTTCGTCTATTTGTATAAATCTGTTTATAGATTTGTATTTGATTTTCTTAATTTACATGTTAATGTAGCACAGCACATTTCATTCAATTGACAGAAAGCATTATTATTTTAATGTTACACCTTAGCTAGGTTACTCGCACAAAAACTCGCAGAAAAACTCCCACAAATACGGTCAAAATATTTCTGGCACCAAGCTGGCTCTTTGATGCCAGATTTCATACAATGACGAAGGTGGTTCATTGCTTTTGCCAAATCAGCAATTAAGCAGAGTAAATGGAGCTCCCAAATCAGTAATAAAAATCTTAAATACATTATATTTGTTTAGTGAACAGATTTATATAGTGTCATTCAAGTCCTTAACCATACTACAAGTCCATATTTTGTCCTATCAATGAGTGATGTTGGAGGATTCAGAATGCACTCCATCACACTGCTTTTAGCATCATAATTTGAAATAATTTCCTGAAATATGCTGAAATGAAATGTATTGCACTGTGCAAACAAATCCTTAGAAGAGCAAGTTGTTTTCTCTGTTTATCTATTAAATCAGCGGTTCTCAGACCTCTCCTCAGGTACCTCCAGTCGGATCCAGGTATTTGATGTGTTCCACCTTAAGCACACCTATTACAACTAATCAAGCCCTTCATTCGCGGCATGAGGTATGCTTGAGATGCAACACAACAAATACCAGTATCAGGCTGGGGGTATCTGAGAAGAGGTATCAGAACTGTTTTAATAATGTCTTTTGAGATGGCAGCTTACCACACGATGTATGCATACCACAGAGACAGAACACCCCATTTAATTGAGAAGTGCAGAAAACCCCTCCTTGACCAAACCTTCACATCTGTTAAAATGGGGTTTTATTTTTGTTCATCAAGTGATTTGTTTGCAGCAGAACAAATGAGAACATTTCACACATTACACATTAATGAAGAAAGATCATCTGTGAATAAAATGGTGTGTTGTGAAGACACAAACAGCATTAAGGAATAGAAAGAAAACAATGGCCATGAGATTGGCAGCTTAAGATGAAAAATATTATGAAATAATGGAGTCTAGACAGAGAATGTAATAAAGATTAAATTTACTGGTAGTGAATGTGCACGTCAGTGACTCCTTCGGTCTGATTATAAACACAGGACCACAGCAAGGCTAAAAAATACTGCATAGTATGCCTTTGACATGGGGTGAAGCATGAACAATGGCTTTGAATACAAGCAACATGAATCAAGAATTTCATAGAAACAAAGAAGCAAGGAGAACAATGCCAACCTGAATTGAAGAAAAAAAGACAGGGAAAACCAAGGCCAGGAAGAGAATAACATACGTTTGCAAAAGAATCTGCTTCATAATTTGCTAAGAATATGGAAATGCAGTAAGAAAATTTATTACAAGACAGAGGGAAGTGATATACTCCCGTGATCACTTTCAACAGAAGGTAATGAAGGTGTGGGAGGATATCAGAGATCGAATTTATTTAACAAAATGGAGAAATAACTGCACCATCTCCAGAAAATGAAACGAGTTATGGGAGGCTAATAGGGAACACTGAGACCCTGCCCGAAGCAAGCAGAAGTTGACCCAAAAAAGAGCCTTGGGGTACACCAGAGGGGGGAAGAGGAATGACACAGATTGTGTGTGCTAACACAAAGCAAATTGCCATTTAAAAATAAATTTGCAATTCTGGTCTCCCAATGAATATTCATGAATAGCTGCATGTCTCCCATTTAATAGTCTCTAAAATAAGAAGATTACGTCCTTAGGCAATAAGCTAGGTCATATCAGTTATTTCAGACTAAGAGCAAGATCCAGGAGTTCTCCTAATCGTCCATGACTTTTTGCCCCGACACTCACGGCCGTTATTTGAACTGCATAAGCTTGCATGAAATAGCCTGTAATCGACTAGCCTGTGTGTGGCACAACTTTCCTTTAAAAATGCGCAAGCATTCCACCAATTCCATGGGAGACGCCTGGAATTACAAGCAGCAAAAATAAAATAAAATTTAGGAAAATACCAGCTGAAAGAACCTAAAGAACTGATTCAGGCACAGTAGCAGCCTGTTGAGGGAGAGGAACCAGATCCTGACTGGAAAGGGACAATGAAGGAATGCCCGAAAGGGGAATGCAAGGTATCTGATGAGTATCCCCTTTAGGGCCCCAGGAGAATGAGGCTTTAAGAAGAGAGGGTAGAAATTATAGAACGGAGGGACCCAATTCCCAACAGGCATTTTTAGAAGAGGCAATGTAGGACCATTTGAAAGCAGGAAAGGAAGCCTGAAAGAAGTGGTGTGTTTTGCAGAAAATTAATCGGTAAACCAGAGACAAGGAAGTTAGTAGACCGTGCAATAGACTGAGGAGGTGGCAAACAGAAAATCTCAGTCTGGTTCCATATCAGCAATTTTCTGTAGGAAAAGGAGGGGAATTCCTTCCACACCACCCAAAAAAACATGCTTATAGTATTAACTCTAAGAAAAAACTATTGTTTGCTTACAAGTGAAAATATTTCACATTTTTGTGTAATATTTAGGCTAATTACCTATATTCAGTTGACTAATTTTGGCAGGAGACACATATCACACATACTGTTCTCTGGGATTATTATGGTTCTGTTTTTCTGCACAAAGCTGTCTTAACAACTTAATTCATCTCTCAATACCAGGCCACAGAGAAACCGCCCATAAGGTCAAGGTCAAGAAAGTTTGTGGGAGGTGTGGGAAAAACCCCAAACCCAAAATAAAGTGATAGATGGGTTTGACGAAAATGACTAGATATCACTTTTATGATGGAGAAATGACACAGAATGTAATATTTGAATCCATTAAATAAAGGTATACTGTCTATTGTCAATTCTGCAACAAAATATTCAACCAAAGCAATCAGTAGGAGAGTATCTTACTGACAACACTGAGTCACACTGATGATGATTAATGTAATGATTAATTTAATCAACTTAAACCAGGTTACAAACATTTTTATTTGCTTTTTTAAGTCATACTATGGGTAGCCTATATTCCATGTATCTTGTGTTTAATGACCACTGATTTAGCACCTCTGGGAATTCCATTGGCACTGGCTTTCAGGCAGTGCATAGGGCAGTCTTCCAACGATCCGATTCCATCCACTAACCCTATTCCTCTGCCATGTTGGCTACAGCTCATGATTTTAACTGACCTCTTACAACAAATGTAATCTTACAGGAAGAAGGGTTCATTAGTGCAAGAATATGTTATTGCTTGCAGTCATCAGATCAGCCTTGGCAAGATATCTTTTTATTTGGCACACAAATGTAGGGCACACTATGCAAGAATAATGACTAAACAAGAGCCAAACATCTGAGCCAAACAAGTTTAAAGACCAGCAAGTGAATTTCTTCAGTATTTTTCTATATTTTTTAATAATTCTAAGGCCATTCAGGCTTTTCAAGGATTAAACAACAGCAGTACATATCACATATAAATATAGGCTAGGTAATGTCAATGACTGTGTCTATTACAGCACGTATACAGCAACAAAACAGAGCCAGCTACTAAAACATCACATCACCCGTATGGAAAATAAATCCATATTCTCACACTTACAAACAGTGACCAACATCACTTGCTAAATGTCATCCATGAGGTAGCTCAATATATCAGCAATGCCACCACCATGGCATAATGCCTGAAGCTGAGGATTGCAATTCCTTAACGACTGTGCTACACATGTGGAATTGTCATTCTCTGATATTCAAAATGTTCCCTACTGGGCAGACATTGAATAGTTTGTAGTCTGCTTTTTCAAAGGCCATACTTTTGAGGGGCAATATACAAATAATAGCCTTGAAAATGGGAAAACACCCATAAAATTACAGGCAAATTATAGCCTAATCCTCCAAGAATTATTCATGAAATCAGTCAAGCCGGATGCTTGTAGTGGATCAAATGAACTGGTTAACACAGTTCAGTAATTTTTGATCCTGTTTATGTGATTGCGAGCAACTTCTGAATATAAACACAAGCTGTGCGTGTGTGCAAGCGTGCATGCGCTGCGGGGCGTGCACTAAGAGAGACAGAGCAGAGTATGGTGCATTTTAGGTTCAGAGGGGGGACACATTTATAGCCTGAATACACTGCTTGAGTTGAAAGCTGCACGGTTCGCTGCCATTTCCAAGACAGTCATATAAACAAACACATTACATTACCTGAGATTGTGATTAAAAAAACAGCACTCCAGTACGCACAAGGAAACGACAAGCAATTTGGCATACATGTGAAGCATGAAGGTCACAGTTTATACACAGTGTTCAGAGGAATATTAACTAGATGCTTAAACAACTGTCTCTATAAAGGCTCACAAGTGGAGAAACTAAACCTTATTTGCTAAGCAAGCGTTGATCAAGGAAAATTGCATAATTTCAAATATTAAATATCCAAAAATGGATACCAACTAAAGCTGTTTGTGTAATGATCATTGCTGTTTTGCATTTGAGTGTGTGTGTGTGTGTGTGCGTGTGTGTGAGCGTGTGTGTTTGTTTGTTTGTACAGGTTTCACACAGATTTGCCAAAATATCAGTTTGCATGAATAACTGACACAAGCAGTAAGTTTCAGTCCACTGAAACTGATCTTGACAATGCAAATTCTGCTGAACATTGATACTCCACGTGATCCCTATGTTTTTACACCCTCGAGTCATTAAGGCAGCAAATCTTTCTCCCCACATGCTTATGAGGCTTTTTACTCACAACAATCATTCCAAGATGAGCTCACTCACCGCTAATCTTAAACCCATGTCCTTATACCCTGAAGGTCCAAACTGATCCAGGATCAGAGCTGAAAAGCAGAGTTTATCTACATCCACAAACAGTGTCCGTATAAACAGAAAGGCTTGTGTGCAATAAGGTGCGTGTGTGCGTGTGAAAGAGTGTGGCTAAGTGTGAGTGTGTGTGTGTGTGTGTGTGTGTGCGCGTTAGAGTGTGTGCCTGCATGTGCATGTGTGTGAGCTAGGGACATGCATGTCAAATGATTCGTTATTCTAAGATTCCAACAACTAATATTTTATTTAATTGCACCTGAGCACTGCATAATACTACAGTTTTTTTTTTTTTTTTTTTACAATGAGTTAAAGAGATTGCCCTTCACACAAAACTTTAGGCAGGCACATTCATACAAATTCTTATTTTAGAGTTTGTAGGCTCTCTTCAATTCATTTTTGTTGCCACCTATTACACCTCTACTTCCCCACCACCAAAAAGCCCCTGCAGCTTAAGCACAAGAACCCCTCTGACACACTTGTCTGTGACTACTTCACACAGACCGCATAACGCTACAGGAGAGCTAGCACCAGGAAGCTCTCTCCAGGTATATTTCTCATTGACAACAAACCAGTAAGCTAGTAAGCTGAGGATGCCTGGCATGTTGCCGTTTAGAGCAAAAGCAGCAGTAGCCCAAGGAAAACTGGCCAACATAAAATCAACCTTCCCTGGTGCGACAAGCATAGCTGTGATCAGCCGGAGTGGACACCTGGGGATAGTTTGTAATTGACATTGAGGCTTGAATCTGCAACGATAGGGCCCAGCCCATGCTGAAAGCAAGCAATTTTACAAACTGAGTCTACAGGGAACCCTAATTTGATTATTATTTATTTTTGAATACATTCAATTACAAGAAAGGCTCTCCTTCATGAGTACTGCTGAGAGAAAAATAATTCTTTCATTTTTATTAATCAACAAATATTTTAATACTGATCTAAGTCATAAATCCTGGAAATCCTTCTGTCTTCATAGAAAATTTAGATAATCCAATAGTCTTAATCCTGATACAAAAGTTATGTAGATATTGTTATTCAGCTCTGAATTCCCAAAACAAGTAAGACCAGCACATTCAAGCTTTTGTTTTGTGAATTCAGAGCTGAACTATGAAAACATGGTTAAAATAATAAAGCCCCAGACATGGATTTGTGTGGTCAATTAGTGTGTCTCCCAGCCAGTGACCTCTGAACTATGATAAAACTGTTCCTGTAACTCGCCCTTAAATTAGAGGCCGAGTGGTCACCTTGTTAAAATAACAGCTCCCCAGCTTTGATCTCCCTTCGGCAGGGACTGTGAAAAGCAGCAGGACGTCTCCGCTGTGTTTAGACTACAAAGTTTTAGGTATGAGTGTGGTATTCCCTGCACAGACATCAGCCCTCTCTGGCTTTGACCTCTGCATACAGGGGGCTTCACCCGGAGCTAAACTGGGCCCGCACCAGCTGCTTCATCTGCCCCTTTAGACCATGATGCCCGACGCGCACATCTCAAGGAGACCTTTGAGCAGGAAGACAGAATAACCTTATGCCAGCGTTTAAAATCTTACTGACTTTGGCTTCACAAAACTTATATATATACTCAACTCATATAACAAGTCTATTTTTTCTGAGCTTGGAAGGCATGGTGTTATTGAAACAAAACAGCCAAATGGCATGAAATAAAAGGCTTGGACAATTATTAACATGTACATAAAGCTCAGGTGTGTAGTTGCCTTTTCGCTAGGGAAGCTTTTAATCCAGTTGAAATAAAAGGCTCTTCTTCCACAGGCACAGGTGTGCAAACAGCCTCTTTCGTTCTAGCCCCATCTATCAGCAAACTTCCAGGCTGCCAAGGAGAAGTCAAGCCTGCCAAATATTTCACTGAGTGTTGATGAGGTGGGTTAGCTGGCAACCAAGCAGTGTGGTTGGCTAACTAACTGGTGCAGGACTGTCATTCAAGAGCTGTGAGTGCTGGCTGGCCCCACATTGCTCTTAATTACATAACTAGGCAAATGTTTTTCTCTGATAGATTATTTTTATAATTCTGCAAATCAACTTCACTGTATTGGATTAGAGAAAATGCACACACAAAATACAGAGCACAAATGGCACTCCACAACTGCCAGCCAGAAACTAGCAAATTGGCTGGCTTGCCTGCCTTCTGGTTTGGTGACCTCAGCAACTTAATTAGCTATGAGACCTCAGAATGTGCCCACACAATGATACCACAGAATGCTTATTCCAGAGCCATTGCTAAATATTTACTGATGCCTTACAGGACAGCGTCTCAGGAGTTCAAAACAAATGACCGAACTGAGACTTGAACAAACAACCTCCTGCTTACAAGTCCCAATCCCATTCCTCTGTGAATATACAGACTAGAAGTGGACATGGCATGTATTTATATGCTTGCTTGTAGATCACACAACCACAGGGGACCCAATGTGTACACTGGTTTTAGTTCCTACAATAATTGCAACCTCTGAATAGTCATGAGCTGTTAAGACATCTTAATTAGACACTTAATGTCTCCTGACAGATGATTTATTCAAAGGTCACATTATGTCAGAAATAGCTATGGCTGCCAGGAAGAATGAACTTTACACATTCATATCCCAAGATTTGTTATCAGTCAAATAAAGCAACCTTTTAATGTCCTGTAATTTAATATATGACAAATGATTTATTTAGAAAGAGGTTATGCTTTTCAAATATTTAAATATAGGCTGACATTTTAACTAATTAATTAATTAATTTAAGTAAAAGTACAAAGATATTTTACAACATAAAACATGCTTAGTCACCTTAATTGATCAAGATAATGGCTTTAACAAAAACCAGCATTCACAGTGGATTACCAGGATTGAGTCTGAACACCACTCCACTTGCAAATCAAGTCATAGACTGTCGCAACTCGTAAGCTTAATTTATCCTGCAATAAATTGTTTACAACAGCCACGATATTCACCCCGTTTTTCCGTACCAGACCAACATAACACAAGTGACTATGGGGCAGATCCCTGGGTGCACAAAAAGTACTTGTATTTCAACAAACGAGACTAGGTATCAGCAAGAAATGCAACAACATTCAAGCCAAGCATGATGATCACAAAAGAGGGAGAAAACATGACCCAATATATCCAGTCGACCATCTCCTGCCAAAGTCTTGCGATAAAACAACCATGATTTTCTGAAGTCACTCTGGAGCAATACTGTATTTTTATTTAAATTGGCAGCATTTCAAGAGAAACAAAGCTACATTATTCCTCTATATGAAGTCAAGATGGTTACAGTCCCACTGGAAACCTGGGACTACGTATGAAGGAGGAAATTTGTAGATTTACAGCTTTGGTTCACTCAAAACAAAATATTACCCATCTTGCTTTGATACGTCTGGGAGTACAAAATAAGACTGTGCTCACCTTTGTACATCTCTGAGCAAAAACCAAAGATCAAGCCTCTGTTTCTTTGAAAAGGAATGGAAATGAGCAGGTCTTGCTGCAAGACAGACCCACATCAGCAAGCCTACAGCTATTCAGCAAGCAGACTTCTTTGAAGACTCCTGCCAAATCACAGGCTGGCTATATGCATTTGCCCTTCTTTCTGTCTGCTGTAGATAGGCCATGCATGCCTGTCCATGAACTGCAGTAATGAGTGCCAGTTTAGGCAGGTGTTGACTGCCCCGGACTCTGAGAACCAACTAGTCCACTTTTAACAAGGAAAGAATTTGATTAACTGCAGAAATAGATGAACTGCAAGGCTTAATTGTTCATTCAGTAAAAACTCACAAATTATTTCACATTCTGCCACAGAACACACTGCAGAGCATCAAACTCTCTCACATCAGCATCAGCCATGCCCCCCCCCACACCTTCCACACAAATTAACAGAGGAGCCCCCAACCCCCTTTCTTTGCAGAATCTTTTAATAACATCTCAACTGCCGCATCCCTGAACTCACGGCAGGAGAGCAGAACAGAAAGGCACCAGGAGCCAGGAGGGATCAAATGCTAAGCTAAGACTGAAAGCTCACAGCACGTTTCCAATTAAGCAGCACAGCCAAAACCAGGGAGAGCAGGAATGGAGGGACATACGGGCACATGCACACACAAGCGCTCAAATGTGCATGAGCCCAAGCAAACCCTGACGTTTGCCCGGGAGCTGTATTTATAGACAGGCTTAGCCGCAGGGACGCTGGTTAAGTCCTCCAAAAAAGTGAGCCAATTGGCTTTCGCTCCATCTCTCCTTGAACAGTTTGTCTCCAGAGGTGGGCTATGAAAGAACAAGGGAGAAGGGAAGGAGATGAAGAGAGCAGGAGCAGCAGCAACACTAGAAATACGAGATAACCATGGCTGCAATCATTAGCACTACCATTAACACTAATGCTAACTGTCATCCATTAAAGTTATGGAGAGAAATAATTGCACTGACAATACATCAGGATTGTTATTTCCATGTACTCCTCACACGTTAAGTCCAGATTTGAGTAGTAGATAGGCCTTTAGAAATATGTTACATGCCACTATTTCCAGCTTCTTCCTTGGGAACCTTTTTTTAAACACTAATGTGAAACAAAGAACAAGGTGAATACATCTGATGCTATCCACTCCAACTAGCTTATAAACTAACAAACAACACAGAGTGGCTACACAAAATTCCCAGCACAGCGAATTGTGCAATTAATCAGTGAGCTGAGACTCTTAAAGGCAACCATCAAGTTACAAAGAACTGAGCTTAATTCGCTAATCAATCTAAATGGCACGGACAGAATTGGCCTTCTGGTCATCTGACTGACCTTTGATTTGACAGTGATACACAATCAGCAGTTTATAAGAGAGGGGATAAGATCAGAACAGGCACTGATTGGTTAGTCATACCAATACCTGAGCAGCAAGCAGTTGACAAAGCAAGGGATATTTACCCAAATTAAAATATGTAGGCTAATGCATGCAAAATAATCAAGCCCACGATATCCAGTCACATTTCCCAATACCCTTCCCTGAACCACCAATATTTTTCTCTCTGGATTCTCCATAAAGACTGACAGGAGTCATTACTAGTGTAGCCTTGCATTCATAGCACATCTTAAACAGCTGCAGTGTGTCTATGCCTAAAGGCAAAAATAACCTGGTTTACATTTCCCCAGACAGATTTCACTGAAGAAAAGACAATAAACAATGTGTGATTATGTTTTTGCCTTTTCGCTTTCTGTTCCCCGGGTAATTATTGCAGGTCTGTAAGCAGTTTCAGCAGGATGTTACACAGGCGCAAGGCACAGTGGGTAGCTGGAACTCACACCCTCCTGAGTTCAGAGCAGCACTTGAGAAAAGTAGTGTGGGGTATGCTGAAGCTTCAGCCTTATCAGCAGTGTAATTAAAGGTATAATGCTGAGAGATACTGGATTTGGGCCTTATCAGTGCAAACACATGGTATCACTTAGCCTGCATCGCAGAAGGTGATGGGGGGGGGGGCAGTAGCTTCAGCATTCCACGTGAAGTTAACCTTGAGGATGACGGGAGCAGAGCGTGAAATCAGCGCCGTGCTGCAGACACGCCCGACAGCCGTCCACTGCAGATCCATCTCTGTTTCGGGCAGATGGCCGTGTCGTAAAAGAGGCAGAGACTCTCCGGGCACGGTCTGCAGATTTTAAAGCTGCTGCAAATCTCCACAAAAAGTCAAATACATTTTTTCTCCATCCTGAGACAATTCATCCAACCAACTAGTTATACAATTTCTGCATGTTTTAATAGTCTGATTTTGTGATTATTCCTGATTTAAGAGCAGACAACAAAATAAAAACTGGCTTCACTATTCTTTCAGGGGGGACAGAGACATATTCCAAGACCAGCAAACAAGCCTAAAATTATTTTTGTAAGATGTCAGTATTTAACACAGCTTCATATGAAGACTCTCATATCTTTCTTTAAAGACAAGGTTATGAAAATTATAATGATCAAAATTATTCAGAATAGAATTATATAATTACTAATTGCATCAAAACCCATAAAACACATTATACACAAGCCAACAGCTAGAGTATCTCCTTAAACACTATATCAAAAATGGAAAAAGAGGCCATATATTTACTGAAGGTTGGGTCATCTGTTTAAAACGCAATTGTGCACAAATGTAACACTAATTTTATATGAATCATCTTCAGAACATAGCTACTTGGGGACCTTCAGGAAGAAAAAATCTGTTTACAGTGCACAAATAATGCAAACAAAAAGGTAATTTTTTGTCATGAATTTGATGACTTGAGGAATGGGTGAAAATTCAGCAAAGGGCTTCACCTTCATTTATATTTCCCAAGGACAATATTCGGCAGGTATTTAGGACACTGAACAATATTAACACAATTTATTTTTATGCCACTGTCAACATCTCTACACAGGGTCTCATCCAAAATCACCAGTCCATCTTTTTATTTTCTTTCTTTCTCTCCAGCAAGCCAGCTGCTGGCAATTGTAAAATAATAAAAAATTTATAGGCTTCTGTGGAAGAGGAAGCTCACCTAGGATCGTTCAGCACGTGGCCCATCCATCAGATCTCGGCATCAAAAGGAAGGCTGGATTCATTTTGGATTTTGCCTGTGGCTCTGAGACCACAAACTGAGGTAAGAGGGGTGTTGGAAGATGGTGGTCAGTGGAGAATGGGCAAGACCGATATTCTCCTTTTTAATTCCAATTTTGCCCCCCATTCTTCATCTCTCAGCAGTGCTTCATATTTCATGAGCCTCCCATAACACTCGATGCTAAACTTGTTGTGAGTCACAGAGGGTGCTGTGATCTTTGGGTTGCATTCCACGTTCCTGCCTCTCCTCAGGCACCCGACCGCATTACAGATTCCTGAGAATACCTCCACCTCTGGAGGTATTCTCCTCACCCCGTGTCTCCTAATGAGCCACTGAGGGATCAGCCCTTTCATCTGACAGTTCCAAAGTTCTGCTCTCCGCATTCTCCCTAGCAAGGACGCATGGACACCCCACATCACCGCAGAGCCTGAACCAGGCTGGCTCATTATACCCTTTTTACATTGTAAAGCTGGAGCCAGGCCAGCTCATCATATTGCCTTTCATTCTGTAGGCTTGCATAGCAAATTCTCCAAAATTGTAATACTTCAGAAGTATTTTATATACATTTTTCTATATTTTTGTCTTGGTTTCCAAAACGAGTGCCCATTTTGGCCCCACAACCTACAGTACAGTACATCCCGATGCTGGTCTAGAACAAAAAAAAAATTAAGAAAATCGTTATCTCACGGTTGTCAATCAAGATCTGGAGCAAGCAACCACAATACGAGCGTTAATGTTAACCAGTGTGTTTCCTAGCCTAAATATTACATTATGTTTTCTCTTGAGGTCCAAGAAAATGCTCAGGGATGGTGTAAACCACACAATGTACTATGTAGTGTAAAATCCCAGCATCTGGTGGACCATGAATCATGTCGTTTAATGCATTTAACCATCCATAATACAGCAGAAAATGATCACACATTTTAATGCTATCCAAAAATATTTTATCTGAAGATGAGGCGATTTAGATTTAGAGCAGTGATTGGTTATTTGTCATATGAGAGCAACAGAACTGGAAAAATTATATGCTGGAAGAGTCATACAAAGGCTTTTCACTGCATTTAAAAATAAAGAAACGTTCTGTGAGGTGAACATTGAGTGACTTATTTAGAATAGTATGGTTTAGCCTCACACCACCACCATACAACTCTGCAAATGGAACATGGCTTAACTGAATACTTTAACAGAATGTGTTATTTTATACTATTTTATGGGGATTTATTCTAGTTTCACATGTTTAGTTGTGGTGACTAATGCTTTGTCGCTCTTCTCTGGCACAAATACAGGATGTGTCCCTAGACGTATTTCAGAAATTAACTGTTGAATACATTTTAAATTAAAATAATAAAAAATATTGATATTTATCAATAATATTGTCATGATTTATTGATTCCTCTCAAATTCTTCTTGTCCCAGCCCTTAAGCTGTATGACCTTGCTGTTGATTATCTACAGACGTTGCCATGTGACTCCATGGATTACTAATTAAAAAAATAACGTAACAAAAATAACAGAATATAGAAATAACAAAATTCATTGAAAATTCATATGCCAGCATCAGCCTTACCGATCTAATTCTTAATGAGTAAAAAAACAAACAAAAAAAAACCCCAAAGTAAGCCAACAATGTCCTTACCGATTAACCGATTATTAAAAAAAATAAATTGAATGAAGTCATCACAGCCCTTGCCAAATGGCTATCACACACATCAGTAAAGCTCCTGTGACAAAGCAACAGCATGGCTGCATTGTGCACGTGACCATCATTTAATATATAGAGAAAAGTGAAAGGGAGTGCCAAAAAGTGGCCATCATGGACAGACAGGTGGCCATTATACAAGGGTGACCACCAAGGCAGGTTTCACTGCCACATGCCTCCTCCAATACATGAGGAGTCACCAGCCGCTTCTTTTCACCTGACAACGTAACGCGTGCGGAGGTTCACGCTATCTCCCCCGGAAGCCCCTCCCCGCTGGACCAACCAGTAGGAGTCGCTAATGCAGCGATCAGGACTCATACCCTCACCGGCTTCCCACCCACGAACACTGCCAATTGTGTTCATAGGAATGTATGACCAAGCCGGAAGTCTGGAATTGAACCCGGATCTCTGCGGTGGTAGGCGAGTGCTTATACCTCTACACTACCCAGACGGCCCTCGTTTGATATTGTTATGTGATATTGATATTGTATTGTTACAGTAACTGATGAACACAAGTTGTTGGAGTAAGAGACAGCTTGTTAAATGACTTCCCCAAATGTAAGGAAAATGTTCATGCCATAAAAGCTTCTGGTGTGTTTTTACAGGTGCTGACTCTGGAATGCAAAGCTCCCCGTTTCAGCCCGATACTTCCACTGATTTACATGACATGCCATGTAGCTGTCTGTTCCCTTCACTCTCCTGGTTTTCACAGACGAAAACCAAACCTGCCCAACACTCAAATACTTAAATACATTTCAATTATTCATTGTAATGTGATCCAGGTTAAATAGTGTACAAACAAAAGGTAATGTAGAGTTGCATTTTCTGAGCCTAAATGTATGAACAGCTTTGCAATGGTATTGCAAGGTTCAAAGAGTTTCTGAAGAAAATATGCCAACATTGTGTTAGTAACTGTAGCATTCCTGTAGTCAACTTCAAAGAATGAAAAAGTTATGAATAGACAAAAACATACCCACAGAGGAAAGCCAACTACCCTGGAGGACACATTTGCATAGTGGAAAAGCAAGCCTTCACCCAGTGACAAATTTGCATAGTATAAAAATCAGACCTACCCCCAGTGACAAATTTACATGGGAGAAATTCTAGACTACCCCCGTGGATAAATTTACATAGGCCTCTTTTTGCCTTTTCAATTGTCCAAGTGTAAAGAATGCTCTACAGAAAGATCTGTACTGCATATGACATTGGTATGAAGCTGTGTCTGATAAGGCCCAAAAAGACAATGACAAAAAAACTATTCTTTCAAGACAGGTGTATTATGCTTGCAAAGAGTTTGAATCTCAAGAATCCAATAATTAATAATTGTTATTCCAACAAATCTAGGTCATAATATGATGTTAAACAGTTGGAACTGGAGTAAAATAGGCTACTTAAATCTGATGTTGTCCACACATTCTGAAAGCTATCACCGGTAACCGTGGTACAGTCACAGGACTGGTGACAGATGGAGAATGGCAGTGAGGGACTCTGCTGATCATTAACAAGGATGGACATCTGCCAGGTGAACAGAGCTGAAGGAAATAGCACACTGAAACCACTACAGAGAGGCTGGCAGCAAGTATAAGCTTTTAAAACTGGCCTATGCAATCTGACATATTTACATTTTTCTCCAAATGATGCAGTGATGCAGACCAATGACTACGTCACAAATGACTCGTATTACATTTCATGACGTAGTCATGGAGAAACTCTGTCCACTAATCCATATCCTCAGCAAGAAAGGGGCATTAAGGGGATTAGTCTGATTAATAAAGCCAGGCCAGGGGCTAAATCCACTCTTACATAACCAAATAAAAAAAAACTTCCTCTCCTTTTGTAAATGTTCCTCATTGATTTTTCTCTTAGTAAAAAACAGGAAACAGCAGCGAGCAAAGACCGATGTGTGGTGGAGGAACAGAAATGGCCGACTCTGCTGTTTATTTGCACAGATCAGAGGCCAGGACAGACGGCGAACTTGCGCATTCTTGTGATAGAGCAGCAGAGTGACAGTGTTTGAAAGAGAATGAAAGAGCAAGAAACCAGGGCTCCCTGTGGTTCCCCATGGGGCCGAGCAAGAGCAAGGCAGACAGTCATCACAGCAGCCGAACCACTTCTGTCCCACAGGCCAAAGGAAGCCATTGTGAGTCACATATGCAGAAGATCCTCCTCCCCCCATAGATTTTCTACTTACGGGACAGATATATCATACTGTATGCCTTCCACACAACCTGTTTCTGTAAGCGTGAGGTACCAGTGTGTAATGGGATGTTCAACTGCTGTGATATAATGTCTTCGATGGAGCTCATTCCTGAATGAGAACAAACTGAGCTCTTGACAGAATGCCCAAAGTATAAAGCTGAATATCTGATCTGTAAATTCAGCATCTGTGGATGAGAAGTCAGACATTAGCCCTACACTAGCATTCTCTAGTAGGGGCTAATTCTGCAACAGACTTCCCTTTATCCTGATGATATTAATAGTCCCTTGGGATCAAATGATTCATTTCTAAATATAAGAAAATAACATTTCCAAACTGCACACAGACAATTAAACAGCTTGATACTAGAAAACCCTGGTTACGATTAGCCTAATCATACTTTGTGCAAAGGACAGCACTGGCCAATCTTTTCTCTTGACGAAAGTTCCAGGAGGGCAGACCGTGTCAGGCAATCAACAACAACAACAAACCCTTTTCAGACCGCCATGATCAAAAATCACCCAAAACCTCCATCGGCCACCAGCACAAATCCTCAATAAGCCAGACCTCTCAAGCCGGGCCTCAGCTCCCCAGAAACAGGAAGTTGGAGATAATAAGCCATCCTTGCCTGGGGCTGGTCTGCGGTACACTGCACTAAGTCAGCAATATGCACTGCCCCCAAGAACTGAACAAATCTCACCTTTTTGTATGAATAATGGCTCACTGCAAAAGGCTTGGTCGTACTTTCAGGCAAGGAAATTAATAACTTAGTGACTTAGCAATTTCATACAAGGATTTCAGTGGGCCTCTCATGAATACTGATGAGAAAGAAAACTGGATTTTTCGCCTCATTAATAAGCATTCAAATGTGGATCCAAGTGATTTACTACAAATCTCACAGTCAAAAAATCGCTACCCGCCGATATCTATGACAGCACTCACCCTTAAGTAGAGGGCGTCCTAACTTAATGAAAGTGGTCCATTACCTAGAACTTAATACCTTAAAGCAGGAATGTAAAAATTATAGTTCTGCCACTCCCATCTGTTTCGGCTTGTGTAGCTACACATTCATTAGTGGTAATTACATACGGCATCGGTACTCCTGAAGAGACCTCCCTTTAGATCAGTGCGCTCTGGACCGACTGGAGAATACCAGTGCTTTAATATTAACAGTTTCCTTCAGCTTTAAGAGTAAGTGAATAATAAAATATGTTTTTCTGTATGATAGAATGCACGGAGGTTGCATCAGCCTCTGCCAGACCAAAGCAAGCTGAAAGGCATCACTTCATTGTTCGAAATTCTTATTAAAACTGACATTGAATAATGGGGGGAGGGGTTCTATGACTTCAATGGGTTGACAAAAAGACGATACTGTACTCTATCAACAAAGCAGGAAATAATAACAATGAAATTTGATGGCTTATGATAAAGGGAGAATAAATGAAGGGGAGGCTGCAAAATTGCAAGGGAAAAACACATGAATAAAATACAGTTAATAAATAATTCATCATGGCTGCCGCCAATGTTCCGCCAGAACAGGAGAGTACAGCAACCTCACATTCCATCAATGAGGCCCGTTTGGGCGAGTGTTGCACATTTTTTTTCCACATGCTCAGCCTTGATTGGTTATCTGACCCGGGAATGACAGGAGCGCCTCTCCCATCTCCTTCCCACACAATTCCTGCTCTAAAAGTGAACACGGCATCCATAAGTTATTGGGCAGGGATTAAACCATACATGTTTCAGCCAGAGTCGGATCCCCTCTTTTCAACAGCAGCCTTGCTGTGAAGCCAGCATTGTACTGTGCTCCACTTAGGAAGCACTTCGTGGCAAAATGAGCAGAGCACACCAGCAAAGATGGGGCTCACATTTGCCAGTATGTGTCCCTAAAAATATTATTTGCAGCAAACCAGTCCTCACACTCTTCTCCTTTGGAAGGCTGTATAATGTGCAGTTAGCTGCCGGCAATCAGTAGGCTATTTGCGCACCGAATGCGACTCCCAACAACATTTCGCTCCCTCTCTGTTTGTACAGGCAGCTTGCTAATTATGCAATGGTGCTATGGCTGGGCGATACCTCTAAAACATCACGATGTTGGCACTAGAAAATACCACGATAGGCCACCAACGCTGCAACCATATCGTCAACATCCCTCGGGGCATACTAAAAAGTGCATTAAGCAAACTCATAGATCAAATATAAGCTGGCACATAAAAAACAAACATAAAATGTTCTTAAATCTGCTTTGAATCATGAACACTAGTGAGATGAACACTTATGATTTATTTGAGTGAGATGATTTATTGTGTAGGCTTAGAAGAAGCCATTTTATTCTACATAGAGCTGGTCGCCTCATGCACCAGATATTCACTAGCAGGGCAAATCACACAGCAAACTGTTGCACATTACGTATCTTCACATAGTGGGAATAAAATATTGCCACAAACTAGAAAGATTTTGATCTTAAGATCCCCCCACACACGTCGCTCACAGCCAAATAAGAAGTTTTTAAAAACGGTTACAAATGGCAAATGATTTCAGTTTGTCTGCCAATTTCATGGAAAAAGGTGTGTACTGTTCTGTATCTCAACCTAAGCATCCACTGAAAAACTTTTGAGTAAATAACCAGTAAAAGAAAGAGTTTTGTAAAACTCTTCTTGCTAGCCAATAAAGAAAAAGAATATTAAAGTGCTTTAGAAAACTGAAAGCACATGAACATTTCACAAGGACACCAATTTGCACTTTGACACGTACGAGCGCACACAGACAGACACACACACATGAGGTCATTCCTTCTGGGAACGTTCAATCTGATGGAGAAATTGCTGCAGGCTGGAATGCTTAACAGGGGTTTAAAAGCAGCACATCCAGAGAATAAACCTGTCCCTTTACCAAGCATTAGATCTGACAGCTCCTCAAGGTCTCATTTGGAGAAAATACAGCCCTTTCTGGAGGGTAAAAGCTCACAAAAGAAGCATAGCTCAGTGAATGGCAGTGGAACAGGAAGACAGACAGCAAGGAAACCATGGCACTCTAAGTTATATTACTTTACAGTAACAATTTACAGTTACTTAACTGATACTACCTGTAATTGTTAGCATCTGCAGTTATGCACCAGAAGGAAGAGGGAAAAAAGAGCTCTGAAAGGTTTATATTTGCTTGCTACATTTTCCACCCCCATCCCCCCACCACCCCCCCACCCCCGACCCCCTCCCATCTTTTCCAACTTTTGAGTTTATTATTCATATTTCACACAGGAATATGGAATAAGTTTCACCTATGGAGTACGGAAAATGTGTTCAAAGGAGGAATGAATTCCCACACGCTTGACAAGTGACCATTTCAATATTAATATAATGGAAATGGAGCTTCTTCTTTAAATAATAAATGCATATGCAAACTAGTAGAGCTATAATCTTCTGAGATGTGGCATTTCAAAAACAGAATGTCTGCTACTCCTGTGCTAATATTGGCTCATTAAACTGCTGGGCCATGGCCAAGTTAAAATAACCCTGACAGTGTGACCCTTCAGTTAATGCATAGAAATGTTGCCGCAGTGGGTTAAGACAGCAGGCTTGTATCCAGAAGGCTTCAGGTTCTATTCCCCACTGCTGCACTGCAGTTACAGCTGCACGCAGATGTATTTCGATAGCACAAATTGCTTCAGCATAAAATCCAGCCGGATAAATGAATGATTGGCAAAATTTGAGCTGCGTGACTGACCCAAGAAAAGAGCGTATGCTAAGAAAAAAAGAAATCGCATCCGAGCGACGCTGCCACAGGCCGATTATATCCTCAGTGAAAAGCAGTGGTTTGTCAAGTTTATCAGCTAGTTTGCGATGGCCGACATCTTTTGCCTCATTCAGACGGTCACAGGGCCAAAGTGACGCCACTGCAAACAGCATTCATGGACGACAGTAGAGACCGAGGGAGGAGAGGACAGCAGGAATCTGTCCATTCACATCACAGATACAGGCACACCGAGGAAAAACAACTCAGCAGAAGGGAGACAGAGGGCAGGGGAGTGACGGCAGCTTAAAGAAGAGAAATACTCTGAAGAAATTCCTAAGAATTATTTTACTATCACCCCTTTAATCACTGACCAGACACTGACCCTTTTAATAAAGGCGGTTAGCAGAAGGAAATTCATATAATTATGATGCATTTTGTACACATACACCCACCCAGCCGGCCAACCACACAAACAAACACAAACAAGTGAGTTGACCCAGAACAGATCTGAGAGAAGAGCCCATTGGTTAGTATTAGAACCAGAGGGCAGTGCCATTACCACTCTGCCTATTCTGGCCTAATCAAAACAATCAGAATTAATTAGGCCTACATTTCAAGATGACCAAAACATACATATGCTAATGATGCTCTCTGTGCTCTCAAATTGAACGTGCTTGTCAATAATCCAACAGTGGATAAAAATAAACACCTTACTAAACCACTGAAAAAAATATTAAATGAATGAAAGGTAATAAATACCAGTACAAGACTGCCTTCTCTGCAACAGTGCAACAAGACTGCAACAGCAGTGTCCCAGCTGTGATTCAAACTGGGACACTGCTGTTGCAGTATCCACATGTGTGAATAAATAAGCTACAAGCTGTGAAAGATACCTTTGACAAGAGCTTCGGGGCCCCAAGCTAACATTTTTTCCATGAAGCATGTGTGCACCTAAGTTGAAAATATTTAGGAGCACACTAATGCTTCCTAATTGGTAGATGTGCCCCTAAATTTTCCAGTTAGCACACATCAATTTTCAAGAGCAAATGCCCCTAAAAAGGGAGCACTGTAGAGCCCTGGGCATGTACCAAACATACAGTAGCTATAATAACAATAATACCTGCATTACCACTATATCCCAAGCTCATCGTACTTAACATAGATGGACTTCCAGCTCAGCCAACTAAATTACTTGATATGATTCAGGCCTATTTTAATCGCTATGCTCCCAGATATAGGAGGAAGAATGCAGCACTGGTGCAGGATTCTCTGTTTTTTTATAGAAAAAAGAGAGCCAAAATACAAGAAAAAATAGACTGCGTTCTATAAACGCAGATGTTCCAAGGTCATTTTTTTAAGATTACAATGGGGGATGACTCAGACTTAAACCAAAACAAAATAATTACTCCTGTTTCTTTGAGCCAATCATCTTTTCCTGTTTGACAGTTGCTTTGTTTATTGACCATAATATGAAAAGTCCAAAACGAGATGTCACGCTCTAGCAAGCTTGCTCAGGATGATCTGGAGGGAGAGACCAATCAGATCTGAAATAACATTCCCAATTTATTTAGTAGGCAGAGTTCGTCATCCGACCAGAACAATCAGTTGGGAATGCCCAAAGGCCATCCTCATGCACAACATTCCATCGATGGTTAACAAGCATTTACATGAACGCATTATGGGAAAGGTAAATAACAACAAGTTGGCACCCATCTACTTCCATAGCCGCTGCTACACTATTATTAACAATAATTTTTGCCAAAATAGATTATTCCACTGATTGTTTAAATATATAGCATAAGCCATTCTAGAAGAAATAAATAGTTGGGGAAAGGTAGGGCCACAGCTTTTTCTGTTTTGTAAAGACAATTCAAAAAAAAGAAAGAAGAGAGAGGGGAGAAGAGAGAACAAAGAAGGGTGAAGAAACTAAATACATTCACATTTTTTCCACTTGACCACTTGCCACACATGGAATGGAATGGGCATTCCAAAGCACTGGCGAAGGTGGAATTTAAGATTGGGAGCCCTGTGAAGTGAACTTATTACTTTTATTACTTTGATTAAATCATTAACCCATAAGACAGAATTAAAGCACATTGACCCAGTAGCTGTTAAGACTAAAGCTGTTTTTTTTTCTTGCATCCAAAGCACAGCTAAACATGTTGACTGTCAGATGAGACAGGCTATGACAAGTGACAAGCGTGAAATGTCCAGAAAGAAGAAGGTTCAAGTAGCCTACATAACTTGACAGCTGTTGAAACCCAAGAGATCAACTGTCATGCAGCAGGTGGTGACACCGATCCTGATTTGCCATTATTATTTTTTGTACACTGGCACATTCTGAGTAAAATAAACATTACAAGATCCTGCCTCACTAATTCCTCTCACAAGCTAAATTTGAAGAAATCCTAAATTTGGCCTTAAATATTCTGAATTATTTATAGATTTGTCATAAGAGCACACAATAAATTTAAATTCAAACAGCATCACAAGCTTTGAAGCAAAATCATTATAGGAATAAATGCATATTTCCCATTTCTCTCAACCTCTTCAGCGAACAGGCCCATATCATGAAAACAATTTAGGACAAAATCAAAACAGCATAGAGACACTGTTTCTATTTTAAGATTTAGCCAATCAAAAGGTCAATAAACAGAATATTTCACTCAAGGAAAATCCAAACACCGTTTGTAATATTTAGGTTATAGGTCTTATATTAACTATAGTTTCAGCATGCATACTGAACATTTTTGGCTAAATTGTGTTTACCATTTGTATATTTAAAAAAATTGAAACATACAATAATTAACTTAAAGCTTGTGTGGACAAAAAAACACTTCCAGCTTCCAAGCTGGTTGCATCATTTAAATGCAACAGGAGTCACCTGGATCCACTTAGGTTTTGGCAACATATAGCCTAGGTCTTCCCTGGCTGTGTCAGGATGACCCCATGACATTGCTGTTAGGTGACGATGCAGGGTTAGATCGCAGAGATGCTGTATTGGGAGACAGCCTCTACGGCTTGGGACTGCTAACTATGCAGCTTCCTTTTTTTGTCACATGCCCTGATGCAGGCCGGGAACCACAGCTAAATCAGGAACGATGACTACCTCATCTGCCCGCTGACAACTGAGTATTCCCTTGTTACTCACGCTGCTCAACGCCTATACGTCAACGTACATCTATTACACTCAGCTTTCATCTACATGGCTACATTGAACTTCATCAAAGAAAATGGCCATCTTAATTCAACTGTCCCTTGCTTGTGGTACTAAAATATAAAACAAGAGTAGGGCATGGTTAGCACATAGGCTATGTGTTGTGTCTTCCCTTTGCTGTTTACCAGCTATAACATGACTACATCTGGCCTACTGTATGTCCAAAAGCATGTAAAACGTCTACAATGTGGTTTTAGCTGTCCAGTAAGGGTTTCAAAGAATATTCAGTGTAGGCTTTCGACACCAGAAAGGATGCTTTGGAAAAGAGGAACTGAAGCAACTCAAAATATGAGTGAGAGAACAACCCTCCGCATGTATGAATAAATGTCACAGATTAAGAACACAATAATTTGCGAAAATTCTAAAATTAAAAAAGTGAGGACCAGCAATTATTAGTCAATTAAAAATAATGAAAATTAGTTCATTTTTAAACCTATTCAAATAATGTTCTACTTCAAGCATATTAACCAGAGAGTGTCCAATTCCAGCATTCTGCTACTGTTGCAGTACCTTTACTTAAGGAACCATGGATTTTGAAACACCAATAAGCAAACTAGACTGAACATTTGTATTTCAAAACGGTGAGTGAAGGCTCAAGCGTGAGAATCGGGAGGGAGGATCATTTTGACCTGACTGGTACCCAAAATAACAGTAATCCCGAATACATTCCAATACTAGTTCAACATGTAGAAGAGTTCTGCTGCATAGCCTAATTGTAGCCTAGAGTGTGACGGTCAAGTTAGCGGGTCAGCTTCGGCTGCAAATATTAACCGAAGTATAAATTCGCATCCTGTGGAAGAGAAAAATGTTCAAAATGACGATGGTACAGAGCATTCTGTGATATATATATATATATATATCCTACTTTCGCACTCAGCTACAGGCCCACCTGAAGTTCTAAAGGAATGTCATTTTTTTAGGAACCCGTAAATTGAGGTTATTGGTGGTGATATTCTCTTAAAAACTGACAATGCATTATAGAAAGCTCGATATAACTGAACCACACAAAGGAAGCATTGTGTGAATGTCTGTCCGTTCCATTGCTATAAAATTAAACGGAATGCCACACAGAGATTAAATCAAGCATCAACTAAAGAAAATCAAAATGGGCCTATCACACTGACACACATGGGTTGGTGATCGAAAAAATCACTTTATAACTGCACCAAAACAGGACTACAACTTACTTGTCATATTCGGCATTGTCCCTGTCGCAGCGTGCATCTTTATGTTTTTGCCAGTCCTTGCCGTGTTTGCACGTAGTGAGAAGAACCACATCCTCGCCGTTATGAACATGATATAAGGCATTCCTCGTGTCTGAACCAATCCCAGTCAGGTACCGCTTCCCCTTAAATACCAGCATATACTTCCTGAAAGGGGGTATGGAATTGTACTTTAAATATCCCCGTTCCCCTCCGGTCCTGGGGTGGTCCTTTGAGAAAAGCGGGATTGATACGTCAAAGTTGGGTCTGAAGTTCTCCGTGCTTATGCTCGCCTTTGCCAGCATGGCCTGTCCTATATCGAATCCCAAGTCTTCCGTGTAGTCCGGCCATGTGCCCGAATACAGGTTGAATACAAGGTGATTCCTACCGTTGTTCCAGAGATGCAAGTTCTGAATCTTAGTTTTTAGACTGTGCACATATTGTGGCGACAGTTGGTCCCGGTCTAGAGTATCCAGACTCAAGACAAACAAACAAGCTTGCCCGGGGTCCGATGTATAAAACCTAGACCCCTCTATGGCCGCTAAAATGTTTTGGTAACTTTCTGAGATCTTTTCACCCTTCTGCTGGGGGTAAACGTAAACTTTAAAACCGTTCTTTTCACACACAGTGAAATCGAAGCAGGAATCCATGCGACATCGTTTGCCTTTGTAAACACTCGAATTTATTTCTCTTTTCTGCTTCGGCGATATGTGGATGTTGTAATCCTCGGTATCCCCTTGATCCCAAGGAACGAATGGTAGTAAAGGGTCCGAAAAGTGTGGCCAAGGATGATCCGGGTGATATCCATTGCGGCTGTGGTCGTCTCGCCGGCTTGGATTCCTGCTGGACGTTGGGACTTGTAAACCCCCAAAGACGAACAGTAGAACAAGACATGCGCCGATGGAGAGCAAAATTAAATATCGTTTTTTGGCCTGCATGTGTCCTACGGTCCGAATCGAGATGTTCGCAAATAAATCCAAGGCGCCCCGAAGTTTCGCTCTCACCACCTCCGGCAGCACCGCTCCGCCATCTTCCACCAGCCTGTAAGGAATTTGAACTCACCTCTTCCACCTTCTTCTGATTCCGTTCCCCAATCCAACGATTGATCCAGCGCATGTGGGCGACTTTAATTATTATCTATTTCCCCTCTTTTATTTATCATTCTATACTAGCCTACAGTATTTCGCAAGGCAAGGTGGCAATATATTACCCAATCCAGGTGAGTAGTCTGATTCAGCGGGACCCCGCTGTGTTTCTCCCACTTTCTGTCTGTTTCAAATAAGTTGAGATGCGCCTTCAACACCCTTTCCTTCCGTGAAGCCAGTCGCAATCATCCAGGACCAAGTAGCCTACTCACTCGGTTATTGCCAAGGGGCTCAAGGTGCCTTGCCGAGCACATACAAGACCAACACTTCTGATAAAGTCGCAAGCAGTCTGAGTAACATTTGATGCAACCAATTTAGTAAACATCCAGCGATCAGTAGTTAAATCATCTGGCTTCGCTCGGTTTTTTACGAGTTTAATTTTTCAATGCCTCTTGTTAGAGCTGGATGATGTGAAGAGTGTCGTAGTTTATCCTCTCAAGCCGTACGAATCCCTGCATTTCTCTTATATGTGAAAAACAAACCTATCTCGACGCACATAAATGTAGACAAATTCATATCTTAATCACCCGGTTGATATACATACAATCTAAAAAGATATAATTTATCGAATTTCCCGAAAGCAAATACAAAGCATGAATCCGAAAATACAAAGTATTTGTTAACTGCAAGATTCCTTTACCCGTGTGTCCAATTACCAAATGCTTAGCTTTTCCGATTGTTACACTGTAATGTTCCAATCCAGACACGACGGCAGTGACGTACAACCCGTCATTGCACACTCCGTTCTCCGATTGGTCTTCGTCACATCCTGAAAGGGAGGTGCTTCCGCTATAACCATTCACAACTTGAACCTCCCTAAACGTGTTTTAAAGCGACATACCTTATAGTGACCCATTTGGATGTAATGTGAAGTAGATACTGTGGGCTTTGACTGGTTTATTTTTATTTATTATTATTATTTTTTATATGTCACTATTGTCATGACATTATGAAAGTTTTGCTGGAATATAGCAGCTATGAATGTAGGATATCTTGTATTAAAATCATGCCATATGCTAACGGCAGAATATCTAAACAGAATGAACTAAATAAATGATGCTAAAATAAATCATAAATAATTAGCAAGCTTATAAAAACTATTACGGTTGAAAAAAACATTGCATCATCCATACTGTTGTCAAACTTACTGATGTCAAACTGTGGTTTGTCAAAATTAACTCAATTACATTTAAGACTACAATGCAGCATATTGAGAAAATATTGTGAAAATAAACAATATTGTTCAGAATTAAATTAAACATGTTTTGATAACTTTATATTGTTGATTTCCCTCTTGTTTCACTTCATTACTTTGCACATTTTTACTTACAAGCATCAGATCGACATGACTTGCAGAAACATTAATAGGTGTTTAAACTTCAAATTCTGAACACTTTACAACTGCATTTTTAAACTGTGAGATAAGGAACAGCTGTTAAAGTTTTAATAGACATCAGAGGTCTATTGGTCTTAACTCAAGTTTTAAATCCCTACTAATGTTAATGTGATTGATCAGGCAGCATCGTGAGTAAAGGCACCCAAACTGATAACTGTGAATTCATAGTACACCGACCTCCAGAGGATAATCTACGGACTCAAAGAGTCGTGGTAAAAGCTCTTCGAAAGCTTTTGTGTGGTAAAAACTGTTAAAACAACCTTTTTTTTCTGGATACCAGATTGCTGATACACTATCCCGATGAGGCAACTTGTTCCAAAAGAGCAAACCTTACTATATATATAATGAGCATGGACATTTTACATGCAACATTACAGTGTAGACAAAGCAAGCATTCTAATCTTGCTTTGCACTGCAAAATGTGGATATTTTAAGGCAATTTCCACGATGATTGATTTGATAATGTCTCAGCTAATTAGATGGAAAACCGTGATTTGGCAGAAATTCTTTCTCTTGCCAATGTGTTTGAGAGTTCTGTTGTTGCTGATGTTTCCAGGCCCAGGGGCAAATTTCCTCAATGCAGCAAAAAGAATCTATGCTTGCCAAGGCACAGCATTGCAGTAGACAGCATGCACAAGCTATTTCCCACCAGTGGGCAAATGTGCTGAAAAGGGTAATGGCCTGTTTCCTGCCCCTACAGTGAAACTGAGTCAATTTTAAGAACCCATCGATCACTTTGGTGCTTCATATATGTTAATGCAGCACTGTACCTCCCCTGCCAAAGGACATAGCTAGTTCTCCTTCCACCTGTTGTTTGAACCAGTAAACAGCTTTCCAAAATGGGAACAGAATACCTCAATGCTTTGATTAGAGATGGGTAAAACATGTTATCTAAAAGGGATAAAAGGGTCTGCTATATGGATGAAATATCATGTAATGTCTTTGCGTCTTTCAATCTAATTATCAGATGTCCTTATCTAAAGCACCCTAGAGCTCAGTAATAATAAATTATCAATTCCAGTGAATTCTAAGGGGAACTTACTTAAGACTGCAGACCAGTATATCCCAATCACAACAAACATGCACAAATTCAGAAATTAAATATTTCTTCCTGTTGCTTCATTGTATGAAAATATTTTTCTCATCATCATGCTGTATTATTGGGGAGGGGGAGAATTATTTGTCCTGTTCTGTAATGTATGCCTTGGAGTCGTAGTATTATGAATGGTATGAGAACCAGAAAGATCTTCAAGCCCTTCAGCCGTATTTTCTTGGGAGCCACAGGAAAATGAAATAAAAGTAGTTCCTTCCATTTTCTGCCCCTCAAGGAACCAGCAAAACATATGGCACACAGATTCAGAGTTGATGTGGGTGATCGTAATGGAGGGAAACAAGATGAAATTGCCATTACAGAGAAAAATCTGACAATAATATTTAGACTGATGGTCAGTTGTCTATATGTAACTGCATAAACTTCCTGCAATATAGACTGTATAAGCATAAGCCAATTTGGCTTATGAAAATAATAAAAATAAATGTTATGCGGTACCATTTGAACTTAGGAGCAACCATACAAAATCGCCTATATTTTATTTGTTGTTGTAAAATGTAAAAGTTCATATTGTCAACCATGCTGTACAGTATTTAAAAGATACAAATGCACCTTGCTTCATCTAGCTAACTCCACTCCTTTTATGTGGTCTACTCTTCAAACTTTTATTGAAGCCATTTTGCCTTCACAGTCAGAATGTTAATGTCCAGTGACAAAGAAGAGTTATGTTATTGCCTCCAAGTTAAACTGATGTGATGCATTGTCTGTAAAAAGAATATGTGAATACACAGAACTTTTTGAGCATTCAGAAAAAATGCTGGCTCTGCAATGCTGTCCTTCAAAAGGCATGTTTGATTTCTAGTATGATGTGACAATCAAGACTTCTGAGTGATTGAGACATTACACCATGAAGCACCCTCTTGTACACACTTCACACAGAAAAGAAACTTTAAACACTAAAATGCAATGTGCATACAACTATGGCAGCACTCAACCTTGCCGTGGTTCCAAGGACTTGGAGGACTCAACAGACTTTCCAATGTCTCTGAATCCTGGAACTCCACCTGTCCAGCACCAAAGCAGAATGCCCTGGTCCCAGTTGGCCTCTTTCTTGGCATACTATTTTCCTCAACAAGCATTGAGCTGTTTGGCTGTACAGTTCTAGCCCTTTCAAACATAGATTAAATGAGGCTGCAGCTATTGTTATTCCTGAGAATTTAAAGACTGACCTGTTTTCATAGGTATGGGTGAAACATGGGTAAGCTTGGCTGACAGTCTTTGGGGTTTCCACTGCAGTTTCTTGGGGTGTAACACAATATGAATTTGAAGGAGAGAGGCACATTGTTATATTTCGCTAGAACATTTTTCTTTCCAATAGCTTTGGGTTATGCTGGTGCAATCCCTGACATAGCCCTTAATTTACTTAAATGGGCTAGTCCCAGATAGGTTGTGAGGAGGGCACTGGTATTTTTTTTTTATTGGCTTGGTAAATGGATGTCATGTATTTCTGTTAATTATATTAGCACCACCTGACATTCATTTAGAAAGTCAGCAGTGAAAAATGGGGATAATGTTGGCCTCTTCCCAACTATAGTGTTTAAAGGTTATAATGACCCAGCCTCCCTCCACCCATACTGTGGAAAAAAGGGTATAATGAGTCAGTATCATTCCAGATGTACAGGGAAAATTAGCCATACTTGGCCTGCTTGGCCCTAGCCCTACATACATTGGGAAAATGGCATTTCTGTGGTTTAAAGGGGGCAAGGGTGCCTCCATGAACTGGACTGTACACTGCTGGTGATGCATTCTCCTGGTTTCCTCCCAGCAGTCAGCCGTGCTTCTGCAGATCACACAAACCTCCACCACTGTTGTTGCAGCAAATAGATTTTCCAGAGCCAAGCACAGCATGCATCTTAATCAAATTACATCCACAGAGCGCTTTTAAAGGGACACTACAGGAAAGGAGTTTGTTTATGACTGTCTTCCTCTCATTTGTGGCTAAAAGAAACAGCTGTGAAGGATTAAAACAAATCTGTTTGCACTGTAAATGACCAAATTCTCAAACAGCAGAAACAAATATGGATAGATTGCACTATGCCTCAATGTTTTTTTCCCCTACTCCTACATAAATCCTCCATTTTTGGCCTTGTGTGATACTGCTGGGTGCATTAAATGTTGGGGGGAGGTCTAAAAGATCTGAATGTTACAGTATCCTCTTCTTTTTATGTTTATCCCCAGCAGAAGAGTGCTATTATTTGTACCTTAGAACAACATACAGCTCAGACACTGGATTAATTAAGTGCCAACAAGTCAATAATTCAATGGGATAGGTGCCACTATCAATTTTGCCCCATAGTGTTAGCCCACTTATGAACAATAGTGATCTAATTTCTCCTCTCCTTCCTATTCACTCTTGTCCTTCTCTGACTGTCCTACCTGTTATCTTCTGCCTCTTCTCTTCCAGCCTTTGCAAACAATGTTTTAGGTCTTACCACAGATTTTTAATTGGACATCATATACAGCGTTATTTAAAGTCCTACAGATTCTGTTAATTTGTTTCTCTTATTTTTTTGGAAGCCATGAAAAGTTCCAAACTCTCTGTGATGTATAGGTATGGGGCATACCCCACCAAGATGTAACTGCTGGGTGCCAGATTTTGGTTATTTTGTGTGTATTCCTTATGTTCCTCTTCTGATGCTTCTGCATCTTCTTTATCTTTTTAATTTTTCTGCCTCCAATACCTATTTTTAATTCTCCCCATTGGTCAATACCTATTTCAAACACACATCAACACACCAACCAATCACATCCATTTTTTGGCTTGCTCCATCCATTTGCGCCCAGTCCTGACAAGCTTACCACTCCCTGCTGCTGGGAGGCATCCCCATATGATGCTGCCACTACCATGCCTGACATGTTAGGTTTTTGGGATTTAACAAACCAGAAATTGTAATATTCTTTCTGCTCACCACAAGGCCCACTTTTTTGTTTCAGTACTCTTAAATGCTTTGTTGCACTCAATTCGGGTATTTTTTTCAGTAATGGCTGCCTTCTTGCTACCTACATAGACAGCAGCTTTGTGGAGAGACGTGGGTATTGTTGACTCATCCTCTTGTCCATACTCATAGTGACTGAAATCGGGATAGTCAGCCACTGCCATTTTTAATCCCCTTCTCTTCATTTATGCCTTTCTGCAACTTCACTCCGATGTTTTGAAAACTCTTTGATCTATTCCATTGAATCCTGTGAATCCATTACCTGACTAATGGACCTTCCAGGCTTACTTATAATGTGTGCATGAAATCAAGCAAACCACTTTATATTGTGACTTGTCCAGGGATATTTTTCCACAACACTTTGACAGCGTGTAGGCAGTTGTCTAGATCATAAAAATATAGTTCCTGTTTAATGTCACAATTGCAAGGTCTGCATCAAAGAAAGCTGTGCAAGAGGGAAATTAGGTGTTCAAGGCAATGGATTTCATCCATATGAGACCATACCCGTATGTCCTGTGTCTACAATAGAAGTCTTAGAGATAAAAATCATTTGAGTATACAAACAAATTTGTAATGCTATTTGTTGTTTGTATAGGGTTGTATAATTCTACATTGAAAATGAGCTGAAGACTATTTTCCATTCTCATTTATTCTTCCACAGAAAATATAAATTAAGTAAATAGTACATTCTAACAGTAAAGTACTTTAATTCTGAATCTAAATTTGCCCCACTTGGCTCCTTCAAGGTTGCTTCTCTTTGGTGTGTGATTTGGACACTAAAATGAGAGCCATCTGTTCAGTGCATTATTTGGCTCTGTGTCTTACACACTAACCTACTGCTGGGCAAATCATTATGCCTGCATAACAAGTGGGCTCTTGCTAAGAAGGGTTCATGCTGGTAACCAGAAGCCCTGAAGAGAACTGCTGAAGAAAATATTGTGTGCCTGGCACAGAATCCAAATGAAATGAGTATCAGGAACCTGAAATGTAAGAAAACGAATTAAATAAAGTAAACACTTGAAGATTGCTCCTGACTGTCAGGATCTGGGGTAGGACTCAAAGGCAGACGAAAAATCAGGGAAAAACTTGGCGGTTTATTATCAAACAACAAAGCAACAGAATCAGCAAACAGTCTCGTAAACCACAATCCAGGCGAAGGTCAAAAATCCAAAAACAGTCAAAAAACTCCAGACAGGCAAAGGCACAAAACGGGTACAGAGATAAAAACAGAAAAACAGGCAAGAATTCGAAAACGGAAGCAATAGTAATCAGAGGAGTCAGGCTAAATTCGTAAACGGCAAAAGCGGGCAAAAGTCGAAAACCAGAAAGTACTACTAGACATAGGAAACGGCTTGACCAGAGTCACACAAAGGCACGATCTGGCACAGACTAACTGAGCTAACAGAATATATAGCTAGAGAAATGATCAAATGATGAGTTGCAGGTGGAGACAGCGACAGAGGCTTGATTGAATAATTTGGCTGAGGCAGACAGGCAGGAATGGGGGGCGGAGCGCGGGTGGGAACCAGGAACTCAAGGAATCAAAGGAAAACACAATGGAAACTCAGGCAGACGTCCTGACACTGACTGTTGTTCAGATCAACAGACATGAAAGCAATGTGGACATTTGTATAGCATTTAGAGTCTCAGAATATAAATGCACACAGAAAATCATCAGAGACTTGATGGAAGACACGATATGATCTGATCATTTGTTTTTAGTGTCAGTGATTTATTACAATATTGCTATGTTTTATTTAAGAACCAATCTGTGAACATTGATTACAAAACCGGCTTCTAAATTAATATGAACAGAGACAAAGGACCAGCCTTTTGTATAGTACTGTATGGAATGGGTAATCTGAAAAAGACAAATGGAATATTTCAGAACAGTATACATTTCAATCAATATATCAATCAATACATTGCACATTTAATGAGATGTGGGACTCCATTTCAGGTAGCAATTAGCAGCAGCATCTATGTGAGCCTGGATAAGATAGAATGCTTTATAAGTAGTGTAAAGATCCAGAAATCAGCCCCATTAATCAGCTAAAGAAGAAGAATGGAAGGAGGCCTCAGAGCATCTATTAGCCCCCCATATCAGTCCTATGCTAATGCATTTTGTGTTCTTTGCCTTCCTGGTCCATCGATTCATATCGGTGCCGGATGAGTGCAGGAACTCCAAATATCAGCTGAGCACATGGTTTTAAGAAGGCTGGGGCTGTTTTTTTTCCTAAGTACAACTGCTAAACAATATGGGTAAGCACATAATGTAGATTATATACTATGACAACAGTTACACTGAAAATGATGTGTCAGCAGCTGTGGCAGAATATTGCTTTAATTGCTTTGCATTGTGCTGTGAATTGCTCCCTCTTCTATACTTTTAACCTCTTATCTTTTGATACACAGTCAGCAGCCGGATAATGTCCCTGGAGCTCCTTAAAATAGTAAACTTTAAAACAGAAATATTATCATTAACGGTATGTATGATATACTTGCTGTCTGGAAATATTCACTAACATATATAATTGGTTGCAGTAACCAGTTATTTTCTGTTTCCTGCTTGCCATAATGTTGCAATTCACTGCAATCAGTTGAAATGGCCAATGTCCTTCTATCAAGAGTACTCATCACTTAAGCACACCCACGTGGCTCCACACTTTGACACAGATTATCCTTAAGCTTACAGAAAAGGACAAGCAGCCCTACCTTCATGTGAATATGTGAGTAGCACATAGAGCCTTTCCTGAGCCAACATCTGCATCAAATATCTTACTGTTAGACATCAGTTTTTATCAGATTCTCTCACCCAGATCAACTCACAGCACAATATCCGGGTACAATATTATCTGTGGTATGTAGCTATCTAGAAGACAAAACAAAAGACAAAGACTGTGCATTACTTGTATTCTACAGGAAATTCAGTTACCAGACAAAGGAGATTAAATGGATGAGTACTGCAGAACATTCACAATGTATCCCAGTTCCTGAAATAGAATAGAACCGTTTCAGTAAAATCAGATGCATTTGATTCAGAATGGGAGGTAGATGAAAGGAATGTGAGAAGAATTTCTAGAATACCAGTGTCCAGCTGTGGTGATATTCATGATCTAGCATGGGTAAGAGACCCATATTGTACTGACCCATGCTGATCCAGACCACCTCAGGGAGTGGCAATGATGATTCTGACATCGCATTAAGAAAAACCTTTTAGCAAAAAAAAAAAAAACAGTTATTTTGATGAGCTATCTATATCAATATACAGTGACTAATAAACACATCCATCAGAAACAATAGCTAGATAGCTAAAAACATCAAAATACATTGGCAGGAATATCATACAAAGTCATCTGACACCCAAGGCTATGCTAAATGGAGTGGAACTGGTTCAGATAGAGATTTTTCAGAGTTGTCTGGAAACAGTGTCATTTCTTCCAGCTAAATGCTGCGGAAATTCATCTGAAGCAAAACTATTCTTACCTATGGTACCTAGGACAGTCTAATGCAGTCAGCAGAAAGATTCATTGATGCAATGCGAAGCTTTGCTTTGCTTTGCAATATTCTCCTCATACCCTGCCATGGCTGTTGTCCTTGATGGAGCAGTACTCAAAAGAGCAAAGCCAGAGGCCAGGACTAAATGTTAAACTGTCACATGTACATACAAATCAAAATTTTCAATGAAGGTCTCATGAATTTTTATGATTTGTCTCTGGAAAACATCTGCATAAGCACACACACACATGCACACACGCACGCCTGTGCATCTGTTCGGATCAGTGTCAGGTCCATGCTGTATTTCTCATCAGTGCAGCTTATACAGAGTGTGATAAGTTAACACTCATGGAAATATCAGAATCTGTATTCACAAGTAATCTCATTTGTCACTGTCCCAGCTCTAAGATAAGGGACACAAACAAAAAAGCTCTCATAACACTCATCCTCCGTATTCAGAAACACTTTTTTTAGCTTTACTTGAACATTTTTATGGTATATCATTCCATGGGTGATTCAGAACATGAAGATAATTATATTACTTATTGAATATGCATATGCACATGCGTTATCATCTACTCATAAAATACGGTAGTGAGAGAAATTTTGTGAACCGTTTAGGATTTTCTATATTTAAGCATGGATTTGTCTTATGACTTTAGATTTTGAAAATTGAGAAAATGTTAATCAATATTATAATAAAAGTTAAAGTGATCCTGATTAAATATTTTCTTTTTCTTAAACAATATTATTTTCTTTGAACAAATAAGCATCCAACTTCTGTCAGCAAATGTACACTGCATTTCCAAAAGTATGAGCACACCTGAAAGTCTCATTCAAAAACCATGGGCATTAATGGAGTTGGACCCCTGTTTGCTGCCGTAACCGCCTCCATTCTTCTGGGAAGGCTTTCCAGTAGTTTTTGTAACACCCATAAAGACCCAAACCAGGTATGGGTGCACAGCCAGGAAAGGCTGCTGCCTGTTTTGCAAAGGTAATGTAACCCCAAGACACAAGCATGTATTGCACCTCAAATACATAGGCCAGCATTCTTCTGTCCTTGTGTTCCTGGAAGGAATGCCTCCCAAAGAATGTTCCCAAAGAACATTCTTCACAAGAACTCAAAGTCCAAACTTCACATTCTTGGTGTTCAGGAATGCCCCATGGCACAGTCTTGTTTAAGTTCATTATGCCCTGATTCTTTTTCAGAGTTTTTCAGAAAACTCTGAAAAAGAATTGAATAAAGAATATATATATATAAAAGAATACATATATATATATATATATATATATATATATATATATATTGTGGCAGACGGCAGGGAGAGGTGAGGGAGTGGTAATTGAGGCAGAAATGTTGCAGCCCGCTGGCTCCACCCCCGAGCCTTATATGGACTTCCTGCCCCAACGATGCAAGCCTGGGCTTCATTAAGCCATTAAGTGCATGGGGGGGATAAAAGGGGGAGTGGGTTGCACAAATAGTGCAAAGTACCGTGAGGGAAACGCGTGTTGCGGAGAGTGAGAGAAAGCGAAAATATCTGTGTGATTACCTGTTGTGACCCGGACTGTTTGACAAACCCCGCTGTGTACCGAACTGTTGCTGAGACCTGGTTTTGGATTACCCGGGAATACGGAAGGACAACGAGAACGGATTGTGGATTTGATTGTTCTGATTTCCCTTCCCCTTGTAATTTTCTAATAATCCCCATTGCACTCCATTGTGTTTCGTGGCGTGTTTAGTTATCGAATTGGTGACGTGAAACCAACCCGAGCCGCCACAAATATATATATATATTATGCCACGTCCGCGGTTTAGCGTCATGCAATCGCGACCTCAGCTGATACGGCTGCTATTTTCTTGATCAACACGTTGCCCACTTGTTATGATGCACATCTGTACTCCGTAGATAACAGGTAACAATACTGTGAATGTCCTCTGTGTACTCTTTTACACTGTCATAAACATCACAGTTGAAACAACATTACGATGCTCCAAAATAGAATAACCGGTTATATCGGATTTGCAATTTAGACTAGGTAAGTTACATTACATTACAGGCTTTAGCAGACGCTCTTGATCAGAGCGACTTCACAACTTTTACATAGCACTTTACATTGTATCCATTTATACAGCTGGATATATACTGAAGCAATTTCGGTTAAGTACCTTGCTCAAGGGTACAACGACAGTGTCCTTACCCGGGAATCGAACCTGCGATCTTTCGGTTACAAGCGCAGTTCCTTACCCACTGTGCCACACTCCGTCCTCAAGTTATCCTATAGGCTACTAGCCCACAAGCAAGCAAGTCTAGCTAATTATGGTTAACGATAATTAATAACAGCCCCTTTGTCAAGCAAGACAACTTACAAATAGGCTATGTTTGAAGCATGTTGCTAAGATTAGTAATGTTGTAAGTGTCCCCTTTTCTTTAGTAATGCCACGGACAGTAGGCTAGTCCGTTTGTTTAGCCGGTTGTTTCAAATGGGGGGTAGTGGCACGCTGCTAATTTTAAAAATGCAACAATAAAGAAAATGCAGTAGCCTGCTTTTGCATGTTATTGATTACTCAGAACTTAAAAAGGGCAATAGGATTTGGAATCACCAGTATTATGGGCAAATACACCTAAATGAAAGGCAAAATACACTGGGAAATTGGAGATTTATATTTATAGACGTAACACGTAACAAATTAGTCTGTTTAGTGTGTGTGTGTGTCTGTGTGAGTGAACGTGTGCCGTATTAGCATGTTTGTGGTCATGCTGTGTGGTTTATCCTCTCTTGTGATGCACAAAACGTGTTACTAAATCATGCTGCTGTAACTGTACTGTATTTTGCAAATATACTCAGAATAGCAAAATTACACAAGACATGAAAATAGATGGAAGTTATGAAATCCTCAAATCAGGCATTTCAGAGTGGCACAGCTTATCTAATCTTATTTAAAGTTACACCTGTAGTTTTTTGCCTTAAAATATTATAAAATTAATTTTGACTGCACAAAGTAATGGCTAAATGTTTGAATCAGTTCTCTAACGATTAGTAGGTGGCCTGCAATGCAACGTCTCCGTCACCATTCAATTTTTGTCTAATCTTTTTGTGCTCCGGGTCAGAACAGTGCACTTTCATTAAATTGCTTTCATTTGGAAAAAACAGAAGTTTATAAAATATAAACAAAGACAAAAAAGAACATTGGTCTACTTTTTAATATAAGTTGTATTCATAGTGAGCCAAATAGGTAAAACTGCTTCCAGGTCACTATGCATGTCAGTTAATTTTGTACTATGCCGCAGTTTTGGTCCGGTTAATGGTGAACATGCAAGTAATTAATTTTGCTCATCTGCTGGTTGCAGTGCAATGCCAAGAAAAGAGAGATTAAGGAAATGTGTTTATAATATTGCATGTGCTTTGTGACAGTGTTTTGTGTTTAGTTATCCCTGTTCCTGGAATAAAGGTAAAAAACATTGAAGACTAAACTGTATGTGATGTCTGTGTGAGATGCTGTTGTAGTGTTGTGGGGGATATTATCTGTAGAGCATTAACATGTCTGGATAAGTTTATACGTTTATTAAGGAAATATGTTTCAGAAGACCCAAAACAGGGCCCATATTATGAACATAGTGTGCGATTATGAACGTGGTGTCGTGTGGCAATATCAGGATGAAAATAGTGGGGATGGTGCATGGGGGGTGGAGGTTGCCCTTTTTTTTTTCAATTGAGCCCCTGCCCCCCAAAATGTCTGTGCACAGCCCTGTGCACATTAGTCTGAAAATGGCTACAAAAATAAAGAGGTCCACAAATAAAAGGTCAGACAAATAGTGTACAATTGGAGGAGATTCAACAGCATTACAGGGGAGGGGTCATCCAAGGAAAAACACTCCAAGAGAAGCTCATCCAAAATGCATGGCAGCAGAGACATGGTTTAGGGCTACTTTTGTTGCCATATGGACCTGGATGACTTTCTGACTTTGAGAGAACCATGAATTCAAGACTGTACTAAGTTCTACACGAGAATGTCAGGGTATCTGTCCATGAGCTGAAAATGAAGGGAAAGTGGGTTGTGCACCAATCGTAAACATATAAGTAAATTACCAGCATATCCAGAAATATTTATACTGTAGGGGGTGTATAGAACTAGGTGGGCCAGAACTACTTAAGTGGGCATTTACAATTGGATGAGGTGGTTCAGCCAAGATAAAGGGTGGGCCAGAATACGGTTTAGGTGGCCGTGGACCACCCTGGTAAACCTATGCCTGTGTCAGGGAAGTAAATCTACAACAGAATGGCTGAAACAAGAAACAACTGAAATGTTGTGGAAAGACCTTAACTGAGCAGTTCATACAAGATAGCCCGTACATATCAATGAGTTGGAATCAGTTCTGTAAAGAAGGAATTGACTAAAATATTTCTAAGCTGATGTGCAGGAGTTATCAACAGTTTAAAAAAATGTTTGCATGAAGTCATTTCTGCAAAAGGGGGTACTATCTGTTATTGAATAAAAAGGTTCACATATGGTTTCCAACAAAATATATATGATATGTTCAATAAAGAAATTAAGTTTTTGTCATTTTTCCATGAAAAAAAAAAAAACATTGGTTAAACACTGAACAAACATTGAAATGTTTGATCAGTGTGTTCAATAAAAAGTAACTTTTTGTGCTCATGAGGTTCAGTAAACTAATATTAAGACAAAAATGATTTCATTTAAGGTTAAATGTATTCATTAATAGAAATTATAAACGGTTGAGACTTTCATCACTGTATTTAATGAAACAAATCTGTGATGAGCAAAGACCGCCCCCTTTATAATGGTCTAATTTATAATGGTCCCCCTTTTAATTGAAATTAAGAATTAAATTAAAGTTTAAAATATATGTCAACACACAAACATCATTTGGTTGAAATTTATAATCCTGGTGGTTACAATGTTTCGGAACCAAAATGTAAATGTGCTAGTATGTGTGTGTACTACTGCCTATAGAAATACCAGTATCTTAGTTTATTGTAAATGACATGTCGTTGTTGCTGGGTACTGCTGGTTACAAATAGATTTCTTATCTTTAATCACTGGTATCACACCTATGTTTTGCCTTTCAGCGAGGTGCTGAATCCATTTTGTATATGTACACAGCTGTATGGAATGATAACATGTACACTATATTCAGTAATTACCTTTGGACAGCGCACATCTGCTATACAAATATATTGCATAATGTAATCTCAGATAAACCAAGTTACAAACATGGGTCAGTTGGCTTTGGCCTGTGTTCACATCTTATGTGATTGGTTAATAATACTGTCAGTCTTTAGTGAAGTATGGATCTAACAAATGTAGAAAAGCCATTTATAAGAAAACTACCCTGGCAGAGATGGGATAGTTTTCAGTTTTTCTCCCATTGGTTCTGTGAACATGGAAGCTGAACTGAAAAATCCACTCATGGGCCTGTGGGGATAAGGAATATGTTCCCAAGTCATTTCTGTCACGGCGCGGGTAGGGGGGACCCAAACGCAGAGGGAAGAAAAAAAAAAAAACAAAAAAAAAAAAACACACAAACTCAAAAAGGGAAAATTAAAAGACTTTACTATAGACAGGCAACAAGCAGGGAACAGACAAGGCCGCAAAGGGAAAAGACACGAACTCAAAAAATATCTAAAAACAGAAAACAAGAGGAACTCAAACACGGGCAGGGCAGAACATGGTCAGGGCAGAACACAAGGGCAAATCAACAAGTCAGGAACAAAACGCAAGTCAGGAACAAAACGCAAGTCAGGAACAAAACGCAAGTCAGGAACAAAACGCAAGTCAGGAACAAAACGCAAGTCAGGAACAAAACGCAAGTCAGGAACAAAACGCAAGTCAGGAACAAAACGCAAGTCAGGAACAAAACGCAAGTCAGGAACAAAACGCAAGTCAGGAACAAAACGCAAGTCAGGAACAAAACGCAAGTCAGGAACAAAACGCAAGTCAGGAACAAAACGCAAGTCAGGAACAAAACGCAAGTCAGGAACAAAACGCAAGTCAGGAACAAAACGCAAGTCAGGAACAAAACGCAAGTCAGGAACAAAACGCAAGTCAGGAACAAAACGCAAGTCAGGAACAAAACGCAAGTCAGGAACAAAACGCAAGTCAGGAACAAAACGCAAGTCAGGAACAAAACGCAAGTCAGGAACAAAACGCAGGCAGGTATATTGGGTCTGAAACAAACAAAAGTTGGGAACAAACACAAACAGGTAATAAACACAGGCAGGTACAAAGGGTCTGAAACATCGGAAACAAACACAGGCAGGTACATACGGTTTGCAACAAACAGAATTCGGGAACAAACACAAGCAGGCAGGTACATGTAAGTCAGGAAACAAACACAAGGAACCAGCACCCGAGTCAAGGGAACAGAGAACTTAAATAGACAAGGGGTAACAAGACACAGGTGAACTCAAAAAACAATCAAACCAGAAGGAGGGGATAACAAGACACAGGTGGGAACAATGATGGAATAACGAGACAACCAATAATACAATTAACAGGGGGGAACAGGACACAAAACAGAAGTGCTGCCATCTGGCGGCCCAACAGGGAAAATGCAGACAGGAACACCGAAACATGACAATTTCAACTGTTAACATTACAGAAAATGTTTCTGAATACACATACCTGGTAAAAAAGCTAAGAAACTTTAAAGACGTGTATCCTGAAGTGAATGGTATACATGGTATACATAGCATAGCGTAGCATAGCATAACATAACATAACCTTTTGTTAATTTTTCTTTGCATCATATGCTGAAAAACTATTGGACAACATACATATATAACAATTTGTGTCCTTTTATACCATTTGCCATCCTGAGAATACCAACTTCCCAGTGTCCTGGTACTTGCCCTGGTAAAATTCAGTTTCATTTGTGGTAAAAGGATCACAAGGCCAAGGCGGGTAAACAACATTGTCTCCCTTTCACCTGCATGATGCAAATGTTCAAAAATGAGTATGTTAAGTGAATTAGGATACTGTATATGAAATCTGACAGAAGGAGGCAGAAGGTGATTTTCCTCAAGGGATTAAGAATCATTTAGAGACTTAAAAAATCTAAATGTGTGGGAACAATTAGAACATTTCTAACTGTAGTTCAGCGTGACAATCACAAATCATGTCCAGAGGTCAATTTGACCAATTTGGAAAGGTCATTAGAAAGATTAACAAATGGTTGCAATACAGGTATGACATGTTTGCATGTTCAAAGGCAGATGTCATATCGCAAGTTTATATCCAGTTCATATCCAGTGGATGCATAAGGTTCAAAAGTTGGCACCTACTATCAGTCCATATCTTTATAGCATCTTTACAAGTAGCAAAAACCAATCAACTTGCTACCCAAGAATGGATGGTAGACGTAAATAGCGCAACAGTAAATAATGAATTGCCAGCAGACTGTTTATAGAAATGTATAGAAGCATTCCTTTTTTTTTTTTTTACAATAAAATTGGGATTTTTAATTTCACTTAATTAAGGATTTCTTATTTGTTGAGGCCTGTGTCACTGACATCAAAAATTGGATGACAAAAAAATTTGATTAAAAAAAGACATCTTATCCAAATTTTCCCATATAGCCTTAAAAATAAACAGCTGTAGAGTTAGACCTCAAAACCTAGTCTAAAACCATGGAGTGACTCTTGAATCTGATCTCTCCCAGGATACCCATATTAAGAACATTTTAAAATATAGTCTTCTGTTATTTATGCAGCATTTCAGAAACTAGAAATTTCCTCTCTATACAGGATGCCAAAAAAACTGATTCATGCATTTGTCACATCCTGGGTAGACTATTGTAATGTACTGCTGTCTAGCTGCTCTAACACTGCACTCAATAAAATACAGCTTATCCGAAACTGACTTGACAGAAGTCCTGACTGGAACCAGGTCAGAGCACATTGCTCCCATCCTCGTATCACTGAATTGGCTCCCAATAACACATTGGATTGAGTTTAAAGTCTGACTCAAGCTGTATATTCCAGCCTGTGCACTACGCTCCAGCGAAGGGCAGCCTGTTGACTATTCCCAGCATTTTCAAAAAGACTGAAGGTGGTAGGTCCTTCTCTTACCAAGACCCCACTTTATGAAGCAGTCGGTCACTCTTTAAATCATGACTGAAAACTCCCTTATACATTCCTTCCTACATCTACCTCCTCCGCAGACTATAGTCTAAAACCTGCCGATTTACTTTTGACATCCTGTTCTAATTTTTATGTGTGTGTGCTCACACTCATTTACTGTTCTCGTTTTAGTCTGTCCTTGTAAACAATTTGTCTACTTGATACTTTTTGAATGTCTACATATTTCTAACTTCATTGTGTCTGCCTCATTTATTCTTATTTTTACCCTTTGTTGATTTTTACAGTGTTGAGACCTTGTTGTTAAATGCACTTTAAACTGAAACTTAAACTTGTAAGAAGCCTCTGATAATACATTTCCTGAACCTAGTAAACTCCCGGAAATATGATAGAAGCTGTGCCTTTTTGAAGTGAAGGGGAAACTGCTTTCATTTTGGTTAAGATGTAGACCGCCATTTCCTCAACACGTCTCAGTACTATACTGCACTGTAACATGGGTTTGTGGTTCTCGTAAAATTATTGAACTTCTTACAACTTTTCTTCCTCATGTAAATACAGAGCAGGTTAGACAGGAAATTGCATCCTGATTAACTATAGCTACAATCAGTAGAGTGCACACATCCACAACACCCATAAAAGAAAATAATTTCCTCATTGACCTTTGGTAAACATCTCCAGATTTAATAAAAATCTGGCCATACTTAAATTATGTTATAATCACAATCAAGGGACTGACTCACAAAAAGGGTAACCTCCTTTCCACGTACCAGAGATAACAAGTAAACAACTCCCACACTTCAGTAAGGTGTTTAGTCATTCATACCATGACAAGGCGGCCTTGCACGTCTATAACTACTCCTCACACCTGACGTGATCCTAACCTCCACCCCCGCCCACTGGAGCTTCGACTGTGGGTTTTACAGGTTAGTGTGCTGTCTGAAGGCAGAGTGTCTGACAGGAAGACAGGAAATGTGTGTAGACTCACACTGTAGCGCATTCTACACATGCTACGCAACACTGCAACCCTCCACTTAGAAGGATACAGACCCAGTTCAAGCCACACAGCAGAACCCCATGCTGTTCCCTTTCCTATAGGCAAATAAAAAATAAAATATCTAATTCCCCATGTTCCTTTTTTTCTTGTGCAATGTGTGTGGGTGCCCATATAATTATGGTTTAGAATTAGCAAATATTAATCTAGCGAATTTATTTTTTTTAAACTGGTCCCAAGGTAGTCTTTACATATATTTCTCCTTATGAACACCACTGTAGCTAACTCAAAGCGAGAAAGAGATGCAAAATGTAAATTGATCTTGTAAAATAAGAAACAGAAATTCAGCCATGAAATAAGAAACCATGATGCTCCCTGTTGAATCAATAGGAACAATCATGCTGATGTCTAGAAAATACTTGTCTCAGGTTCAGTACAGTGCAATATAGAGGTGCTCTGCTAAGATATATGTTGTAGTATGTATTATTAATGGGCCAGCATCAGTATACCAAAAGACTAAGAATGAATAAGTAGCCAGTTATCAACAGAAGCCAACCCACACAGCTGTGTATCCACTGGTGGACTGAAAACAAAATATTTCCTTCATTTTTTCAAGTTCTCCACCACCTGTTCTTTTCATATTTCAAATAATAAATAAATAAAAAAAACAAAGGAAACTGAGAATTTCAAGTGTGTCAGTCTCCGAGGAACTTGCAAAGGCAATGACTGATAAATTGATTTTTGCCATAATCAAAAAAGAACAGCATCAGGTATAAATCTATCAAGGATTTTTTGACTCTGGGAAGGGAAGAGTAACTAAATATTTGATCCTCTGCATTATGACCAAGGAATTCACAATAGAAAATATCTGAGGTATATGATAATGTATGCAGTCCTAGATGTCCTCACTGATGAAGTGCACAAGACCCACCTATGTCACAGAATGTGATATTTCAATGCATTTTAGAGGCGAAGAAGTCCCTCTTCTCTGCATCTTCAGCAAAATTTCCCATTTTCACGACTTCGAAGGCACATATCAAATTCCAGATATGCGAAGTCAAGGGTGAAAGGATATTTGGACCAACTTTTCAAAATAGCATTGAAAAATTACTTAAACTTCAATCCCAACTAAAATTTCTTCAATTATGTTAAAAACTGAATCAGGCACATTGGATGAATCACAAAACACAGCTTTGCTCTAACAGGATTTATTTATATTACCATTACATCATCGATATGATTGTGATTATTCACAGATTTGCAGTTATTCACAGATTTGCAGTAGCAGTATTCACGAACAGGCACCCTTCAAAGGCATGGATAAAAAGATTTGTGCAGACTGAAGAGGAGTTGATGTGCATGCCCATGTCAAAGAAAACATTAGAACCTCACAAAGAACATGCTATCAGGTCCCTCTTGGCAAAAAATGTACATTTTAATTTTGGGCCTGGGGTACACCAAGTCATACTGACAAGTCTGTAATTGCATTTCCTGGGACAACTTTCAAATTAAAATAGATTAATTAATAAATGAACCCACGAGCTGATATAAAAATGCACAATCTGACCAGAACAACAGTTTGCATCTGCTGTCAGCTGTGAAGTGTGCATGTGCCTTTGTGGCTTTACTCCTCTCTATCCCTCTTTACCTTATGTCCTTTCAATCACACTTTATATTATAGTGGTCTACGTTTATATGTACTTACAAAGTAAATACAATATTGTTACACATCATTTATTGTATTAAATCCTTCAACATATATATTAATTACTTTTGTATTTTAATAACACTGGCATAGCAGGCTTACATAGTTATGTACTTAACTAAGTACATGGCGTAAACAAGAACCTCTTCACTGGCAAACCTTTGATAAACTACATCTAAAATAATTGTGAGGGAGAAATAAGGTGAAGCTGTGGGTGTGAAACCATAAAAATCCACTTGCGTGCAGGTTATTCCACTTGGGTTAAAGTGTAAGAGAATGACAAGGCTGTGGCTAAAGTATTTATGGGATTCCATCTGTTTCAAATGAAAAAATAACATTGAGATGGCTAAAAGCATTGTGTAGACTGTTTTATTTTACTTTGCTGAAGGCTAAAAGCAAAATAAATTACCCCATAAACGTCTGAATGTTAATTAAAATATTCTAAAAGCATCTACACTTTTACACTTTTAAGATACACAGAAAGTAAATTTATTAGGATTCATGTCTGAACATGAATTTTTGATATATATATATATTTTTGACATGTTGCTATTTAACCTCTTTTCAATCATTTTTATAGTAGCATTCTGATGTCATGATCACTGACTCACCATTGGCCTTAAGCTCAGAGCTGTTTCGGTCTGTCAGAGCTAAACAATTTGTGCTGCCTATTCCAAGCTAACTCTGGACAATCAGAAGACAACAGAAAAAAGAGTAAAAACACCTGTAATATAGGTAGCTAGGTAACATTAGTATACTGCTTTGGCTGTTCTCTAGTGACACCATTTAACAATTCAGCTAGCTTGTACGACAGCTAAGTTGTATGACATACAGTAGATAGCTTTCCCTCACCTTACGTTATTTAATGTTCACCCAGAAATATCTAGCTACCTAAATTAGCAAATTTACTGAAAGCTAAAAAGCAAGCAATTGGTGTTTTCCAACACCTTGACTGGGTCACAAATATAATAGACTGACTACTATAGTTTTTTTTCTGCTGTTAAACTTATTTTGCCTTATTATTGCTAGACAACCCAAGACACAGTCAGAATATAACATTGTGATAACAATGTTACCGCTTTAGCAAATTCTATGCTTGTAGCTATCCAACGTTTCAAAAAATAAATAACTTGCCGGCAACACAAAAAAGTTATTTTTTGCACTATGGATTCAAAGTTTTAAAAGTAATGCTAACAAAGCATGATTTTAATCATGGTGACATAAGTATCTGTCAATTGATTTCCCATTACCTTTCTGAAGTGCATTCCTTTCCATATTGTTTTCTGGAAGATGCTTGATATCTACGATATAGTAAGGAGTGTGAGGCTTAATGAACCACATAACAGATGGTGCTACCATGTACTGTCAGGTACTGACTTGTGGAATCCAATCAAAAGACGTTGCGCTCCACAGCAAAAAAAAAAAAATATTCAGTGCAATTCAGTTGGTTACAAGTACTGTCACTGACCGATGTAGTGAGAGAACGAAGAGAAAAAGGAAGATGATTTCACCCATTTTTTTCCTTTCATTTTTGCTTAGAGCTCTTCCAGAGAAGACCTGGACCACACAGGATACCAAGACAGCAGATGGGGATGCTACTCTCAGTTTCGGATTGAGATTGTTTAAGACATCTGGTCCGAGTCACAGTGAACTTTTCTTAGATTGTACACACACACAGCACGTTAAAGGAAGAAAAATAAATACTATCAAAAAAGACCAAAAGCACAGAATTTAAAATGCACTTAATTAAGCACATTAGAATATGAGAAAAAACATCAAAGTGCAAAATGCAGTATCTACTAGATTTCAATTTGAAACATCCCTTGTTGCAGACTGGTCAGAGGAAAAATAAAAAATAAAGGCAGATCTACCTGATATGTGACTGGCTTTCGACCTGTTCATCTGAACATCTGCTGATTAGTCATACTTGGCTATTTTATATACAGTAACAGGTTGCTAAACATTAAATGTGCTACTTTAAAAGAGTTAACAGTGTACAGGCACACACTATTTTCAATTCATTGTGTTTGTTGCTGCTATAGTCATCTTTGCCCTTTATTTGTGGAGTCATACATTGATGATTATTTTGTCTTCTGTTGTGCGTACGTGTGTGCGCGTGGTTGTGTGCAAGCGTGCGTGTGTGTGTGCATGTGTGTGAGTGTGCGTGTTTGTGTGTGTGTGCGCGTGTGCGTAGTTGAGTGTGTGCGTGCATGTGTGTGTGTGTGTCTGCGTGCGTGCATGCATGCACGCAGTGGGGCCCTCCAGATGGGGGGCTGTAGGAAGGGCATGAGGGAAGCAGGGGGTGTCGGAGTATTCTGGGATTACTGCTGGGTGGAGAGAGACAGACATGGAGGCCGATCCTTTTCTTGAACTTTCAAGCCTATGGTGAACTCTCCAGGGATCCTGTAGCACAGGAGAGAGGAGAGCAGTATAGAAAGAAAGGAGAGAGGAGTATAGGATGAGTGGAGAGAGAGGAGAAAAAGGAGAGAGGGAGGAGTAAGGGAGGAAAGGAGAGAGGAGAGGCAGGAGAAATGAACAGAGAGTGTAGTTAGGAGGAAGATAATGTATATTTTCCTCATACAACATAATAGTACTGATTAGTTACAAAATTTCTACATTCTGAATATAAGCAAACAGATGAACATACAATGCACATGCAGTACATGACTACTTGCCACACACGCATACAGAGAGAGAGAGAGAGAGAAGCAAAACCTGGTTGATCAGTTAAATAAGATTAAATCTAAATTGCATCTGCCAGAGATTCCCAGCTGCTTTCCTTGAATTAACCCAGGGCTTCTTGATGTTTCCAAAAATTAATTTGAGAGAATCGGATTATGAACTGTAGATTTGTTTACATGAAAGCACTGAGGAATTGCACATTTATGTCCACATGGCAGGCCTGTTTTAGGGATGCAAATGCACTTGGCAAAAGAATGCGCAAATTCACAATATAAAAGGAATTGAATACATTTTTTTCCATGGGAGAAAAGTGGTACAAAGCACAAGTGGGAGGCTTCTACCGCTGTTATTAGCTGAAAGTGTGATAAAGGTGTGATTAGGACTCTTTCACATTCCCTTTTAATGAAATATACAATAACACATACAGGTATCTTGGGACAAATAATTGATGATAAACCGCTATGCAAGAAAAAAAAAACACCAATGCAATCTATTCAAAGCTGCAGCAACATATGCTTATGTTGAAGAAATTAAATAGGCTTGATGTTGACTACTTAGTTTTAACACGTTTTTAAATGTATTTTATTGAATCTATTTCAATTCAACCTGAACCTCGAGTGCTGCTCTCAGCTGCACAAAAAGATGCATTCTGAAATCACTGGGGCCGACGGGTGGAGACTTTTAGAGTTGTATGAGAGAAATATTCCCTGTATAGCCAGCTCTTTTTTTAAAGGAACAATGTTGTCCCCTCTTTGGTTCGTTTCAGATGCTCCCTTCTGGGCGCTGGTACAGATTGCTCAGGTTGAGAAGGGTATGAGCAAAAAGCACTTTTATCTTTACAGCTATTTCGGCGAATTCCAGTCTACACAGACATGCCATTTACCAGGTATCCTTCACTGCAGCTATGTATTTATAGTGCCATGAAAAGGTGTTTGCCCCCTTCCTGATTTCCTCTATTATTGCATGTGTCACACTGAACGGTTTAAAATCTTTATACAAAATATAATATTAGGGGAAAAAAGGGAAAGAGTAAATAAAACACATTTAAAAAAAATATTTCATTGAATGAAAAAACACAAATTGCCCATATCACCCTTCTGGAAAAGCAATTGCTCCCTTAGTTGCTTGATCAACCAATTAACCAAATTTAATTGATAGAATCAGCTGACTGAACACAGTCAGACTTGAATACTATATAACCAAAGATATCTGTACACTGGGGCTGTTTTTCATGGGGTTTGGTTTGGGCTAGGCCCCTTAGTTCCAGTGAAGGCAAATACAATATATGTGGTCCCAAATAGGACACATGGGAATGATGGAAATGAAGCACACTTTATAAAAGTGCAAAATTTGTAAGTATATTGCCTCTGGCTTTAATATCCAAAATTGACAATATGCTGTGCAGAGCTTACCCTAAGAGTATGAATAAGGCTCTTTGAGAGAAGGTTTGAATCTTAAGCAATCTGCCCAGTGGAAAGTAAATGTTGTCTGAAGTACATTAGACATTTTCAGGGTCATAGGAGTCGTCAAAGATCTGTGCTGATACACCTTGATGGAGAGCAGGCTGATGTTAGCATGAGGGCCGATAAATTTCATTTCCTGTCTTTTGAGGCTTTTGGCAAATGCAAACATTTCACTTAAAACATAGTTTTTTTGTGCCCCCCCCCCCCCCCACACACACACACACACACACAAACCGAGTTCCATTTTTACATGGTAAAACCAAATGCATAAAAATACCCATAATTTAAAAGCTGAGAATCTTTACTTCAACCACATGTCAACGTTTCATTACAAATCTAAAATTGTGGAGAACAGAGCAAAACCAACAAAAAAATGTCTTTGTCCCAAACATTATGGAGATCACTCTATATATACTGTTCATTAATTTTGTTATGAGACATTTACTTAAATCACTACTGCTACTATATAAAACTGTTTCTGCATGTACTGTAGATGAGGTAACAAAGTAATCAATAAATCTACCAGTTTCATAATGGCTGTTGAGCATTCCAGTCATGTCAGGATCTGTGATAAAAAGCACCTTTTTATGGTATACTGGTAAGACCATTAAAATAATGCTGTACCATGCGTCAGCACCCTCAAAAAAACAGAACTAACACTTACAGTAACACTCACTCAGCACAAGCACTAAAAATGGATAAAAATAGCAGGTTCAGCACAAGAAAATCCCAAGGAAATACACAAAGTAAAAATTTACTTAAAAAAATGCACAAGATAATAAGCGATAATACAGCGATTAGTGCTTCATGAGGGAGTCATTTGTTGAAGGTCAGTGCTGAGATTATAATCATTTTTTTGGAGAACTCATGATGATAATGGAGATCTGATCTATGTGATTTCACTATCTGGCTGCATATCTGGCTGTGACTAATCTGAAATGATAAACATTATTCTTTTACACAACTGGGTATTTAATCAAGCAAAAGCACAATAAGTGGAGATAACAGCTTATAGGCACAACAGCAGCGCCCCTTGCTTTTAGAGGCATTCATTCATTCATTCAACAAATATTTGCCATGTCCCAAAAAATTGGCTTTCAATGTCTGATGCAGGGTTACAGATACATGCTAAATTATGTATGCATTTTTAAATGGTACAGGGTTGATGTTTCTCTTATATTGCTTCTTAAATGTCTCGTCAATTGGTTTAGGCATCTTGTGTTTTGTTTTCTGATTGCTGAAAGCATTGTTGATGACTTTATAATGGATTTGATTGCAAGCTCGTCTTTTAGTTTGATGGATTATCGCTGTAGAGTTAAGAAACTTTCTATTCTGTCGCTATCTACATCCCCACACATTTTCAGCTTCTGTGACATTCATACTATATGACCTATTTAAACCATCTTAAAACCTGCACTGAATTCCAACCAAATAAGCAAGGCATCATGCACAGCAAGCCGGTCAGTTGTTTCAAAACGAAGCCCAAAATGGTGTAGCAACCCCCCAACACGAAACAAAGGAGTCATCCCCCTGAAGCTATGCCATGGCCTTGCAAAGGAAATTAAAAATAATTATAGAGAAATAATCACCACTCATTTTAGACATCACTGAGTCACCACCACCAAGTACAAAAAAGCATATTGTACTTTGCCCTTTAATGGTATCACAATAAATCAGAACAGCTTCATCTACAGTTAATGCAGAGATTTAAAAAAAAATTGTTTCTAACACAAGGCGCCATGAACAGTCTCATTGTTTAGTTTGTCTTTTCCCTGCCTATGTTTAGATGAATAAACAACCAAATGTTTTGTGCTACAGAAAGAACACATTCACACACCTTAAGATGTAGAGTAAGTATATTTAACACGACCGTGCCATTTTATTGTTTTTTACTCCAATCATTTGTACCGATTCCAGTTCTGTATTTGGAGCTGTGTGTGTGTGTGTGTGGGGGAGGGGGGACAAAAAGAGGATCAGGGCAGTAAATATCTTGAAAGTGAGCAATTGGGGTCTTGCCATCTCCTCCATCTCACTGATTGCAGTCTTTCTCCACGGTGTCAAACTTTTGTTTTTCTCAACACTTTTTCAGCCAGAAGGAGGCACCATGGGGGGTTTAGTTTGCTTTTAAGTCCCTTCCTTCCTTTATCTGAAGCCCCTGAGAACCGACAGCTAACAGAACAAACAGAAACTTTAACAAAGGTACACATGGAACAAAGAACAAGGTAGCTACATTACAGACATCTGTTTTGTAGACCTGTATACAATTAAAGAAAATCAAACAGCACTGTAAAGTTTTTTACAGTTACATTTGCAACTCTGCAGCACTTATATTCATTCTCATTAAAGCACAGAGCATACACACAGTGAATGGAGTGTGGTGTAATTGGAGGAAGACTTCCCACCTGACACTGATAATTACCAACAAGATTTGGAACAACCTCAGGAAGTGTTCCTGCGATGCTGGTTGTTGTAGTAGTGATTAATGATTAGCGACTAACTACACTCAGGCTCAGGGGATCTTTATACACAATCACAGACAAAAGAATGATCAAAGACACTAAATATGCAGCGGAAAATGACAGTTCTCAAGGGCCTGCGCACATTCAAACCAAAATATATAACTTCCTTTATCAAAGTAGAAGCCTTCAAATGGCCAAAGGTCCAGATATCATATGACCATACTGAATATCAATCCCATTTCAGTATGGTAACCAACAGAACATGTGCAAGTTAATATTCACTGTAGATTAGTCAAATATAATAAAACAGAAAAAACACTGTGATAAAAATAAGAAAAATTGTGTCTATACTTAAATTTCTCATTGTTCTCAGTAATTCATTCTGAGATTGACAGCACACAGACAGATGCAGAGATACAAAAAGCCTAGTCGTACTTGTTTTCCAAAAACAAGAGGCAGATAGAGGGATGAGGAGGGAAAGAGGAGAAGCGAGATATTTTCTCTGGTTTCCTGCTGTGATTTGGAACATTCTCGCTCAGAGCACTGAGGATTGCCACGCTTGCACATTGGCTCAAAAATAGACTGGCGGTAATTTATTTAACTGGCGGTTGAAGAGAACGCCTTTACTCCATCTGCTCCACCACAGTACGCAGGCTGCAGGAACATGTACCACCTGCACACTCGAGGATGAGCAAATACAAAATGGCTCTGCACTTGTTGAGAGGATTTCAAAATGATATACTATAGGCCTTCTACCTATTTATTTAAAAGCTTAACATTACGGGGGACTTCTCAAAGATTTAACCCCACCCTCCCCCCCTTTTTCTCTCCAATTTGGAATGTCCAATAATGATCACGGTTCAATGTTCATCACAGCCTGTTGTTGACTGGGGAGCATGTACTCTCTCTGAAGCAAGCCATGTCACCTGCTGCTTCTCATCAGGTTGCAGTTTGCAAACTGTGCTGGCACAGACGTGCCTGAGAAAGACAATACACGGGCACCTCACATCCCTCCAGACTGCAACCGTCCTATCCCTGGGCGACACTAGAGCCACTTGTGCATCAAGCTGTGGGGCTGACCACGGAGGCTCATCCATGCATTAAAACAACAGCCCCATGCATATATAAAACTTGACATTTCCATGTTTGCCTTCCATATAATGATGCAAAAATGACAAGTAACATGAACATTCACAAGTGGTATAACACTCTCTCTCTAGGGAGTTCACTGAGGTCACATCAAATACAAAACTAACTGTGACTATTGTAACGTAAAAATTATTTTTTAAATCAACAGAGGAGCTTTCGATGCATATGAACATCACTACAACTAATCATCTGAATAAGACAAAAATACAGATTTCCTTCCTTAGCAGGTGATTTTATAAGCCCACAAGACGTTCTAACTCCGTTCTCAGGACGTAGGCTACTTGGTAGTCCCAAGAGTATCTAAAAAATAGAAGGGTGGTAGTTTACCCAATAGAGCCCCACTACTGTGGAACACCCATACAAAATTTATAAGGGAGTCAGACACAGTCTCCATTTAAATCTAGATTAAAAACGCAACTTTATGCTCAGGCTCATAATCAGTTATAGTCTTGAGACAGAGTGGGAGAAGCCTGTAGCCATAGAGCATTGTGGGGTGCATCCTTTCCTTACTGTCACCTGTCAGTCAGCTGTGACCCTGCTTTACATGGGCTGGCTCTTGATAGGTGGGTATGGTTGTCTCCCTGCATGGATTCTCAATCCCTGTCCTAGTAGCTGTGCAGCCATAGATTACTCCTGGCGGGGCCACTTTGTAATCCCCAAATCATACCCCTGTTACTTTACTCCCTGTTGCTTTCAATTTTGTCCCCCATGCTTCCGGTGGGGCTTTTGCCCCAAATCCTGAGAATGTTGTCGTCTAGACTCCCCCACCGCAGCGGTCCGGCCTCTCTTTCATCGCCTCCACCCTGTCCACTTCCGTCACCGCCTGCCGTTCCCCACCATCGCCACCCGGCCCCGCCCATCATCTGAGCTGCCACCTCAGGACTGTCACTTAGCTGCCACTAATTTGATCAATGTGAACACTGACTGACTGACCATGTTGGTCACAAAGCTACACCCTGAGCCGACCAGAGGAGGATGTGTTCCCCCGATGAGCCTGGTTCCTTCCGAGGTTTCTTCCTATCTGTTACAGAGAGTTTTTCCTTGCCACTGTTGCCTTAGGCTTGCTCCTGTGGGGGCTTAGGCCAGGGTTGTCTGTGAAGCATATTGTGACAATTTGTGAAATGTGCTAAATAAATCAATTTTGATTTGATTTGATGACCTTGTATCTATTAATTTGTCCTATTAAAGTATCAGGGTAAAAGATTTGCTGAAACTACAACAGAACGACACAACATTAGAAGAACACCACCACCCACTGGTAACAGTCTGAAGTTCCATAACCACTATGCCACACCACAGGTAAGAGAATGCATGCTATAATTTCTTTTTGAAATGTATGTGGTCTATACTGGTGAGGTGGGGGGTGGAGCTCCTAACCCCGGATGAAATGATACACTATAGTCAGGAAGACAGGTAAAGCAGAGCCAGTCTTATGTGCCATTCTTTAGGCACCATTAGGATAAGAGATGATTATTTCTAAATACAGCACTGTGTATTCTCTGTCTTTTGGTTCTCATGCCACACATTAATTCCCTCACTTATCCTGTCATTAATACACCCCTGCAGTCTGTCTCTAGTTCTTTACCTTCTATTCTTTCTTATTTCAGTCTCTCTAGGTTTTGGTTTGTTCCCAAATTTTGTCTATTCTGCTGTTTTTAACAGAGCTTTGAGACCAACTTACTGACTTTTCAGAGCTCAGCCCTAGAGATTTTTAGTGGTTTTTCAGAATTTCAGAGCTGTTTTGGGTGTTTATTATTAATCAGCACTGGCCTGATTCTGAACTGGGGGAATTTTTTTTTTTATATTTTCAACTTTCAACAGTAAAAGAACACAAAACTGTATTCATAAAATATAGATACTTCTGATAAGGTTTATTTTTATTATATATAAACAGTCTAAATTCATCACCCCACCCCCTTCACCTATCTTCCTTCAAGGTTTTATTAATTTATTAAGAAAAACCACTGGAACCCAGTCAAAACCCTGTGGAGTCCTGGGCTCTGCTCCAGGTACTACCACACCAGCACAAACATACTGTAGCTATGAGCTAATTAGGTTACTTTTTCTGTTTATTGTGCATGTCTTAAACCAGGGGCCCTCAATCTTATCAGGAAAGGGCCAGTGTGGGTGCAGGCTTTGTGTTCCAACACATGTGGGGACACATGTGATTCTACTAATCAAGGTCCTTAGCAAAGACTCTATTGGTTGATCAGTAGAATCAGGCATGTTACTGCTTGGTCGGAACAAAAGCCTGCATCAACAACGGCCCATTCTGGGTAAGATTGAGGACCCCTGCCGTAAACATATTCACCCATTTCCATGGTAATATTGTACATCATGTTAGCTAACAAAGGAAATAACCCATATGATATTGTTGGTTTAATCTTTCTCTTGTTAAATGTGAGCAGTGATATTTTGTGAAAGGTGAATAGGTTTCATAAGTGTTTTCATTTTAGAACGGCTTTGAACACCCTTTAAAAAAAATCAACAAAATGGTCTGTCACTACATTGCTGTGGAAAAAAAAAAAATTGCCCCTTCTTTATTTCCTCCATTATTGCATATTTGTCAATCTGAATGGTTTCAAATCTTAAGACAAAATACAACAGACAAAGGGACCCAAGTAAACACAAAAGTCATTTAAAAAAATGATTTGAATTGAATGTAAAAGGTTATCAAACACCCATATTACTCATGTAAAAAATGTAATAGCCCACTAAGTGATTGCCATGAAAGGGAGAACACAAATCAAAAAGTAGTAGCTGAAAAAAATACATATGAACTGAAATCTTAGCCAAGTTCTGCTCTACATGTGCAGGATCGATTACAGATTCCACATGTGCTGAAGACTGCATCCCTGCCTCTAAGGGGATTTGAAAACATTTCTTGCATGGACTACGTATGAAAACGTCTGTAGTAAGTACTGAATTATGCAGGACTGCCCTCTGAACATGCCATGAGATTACTTAAGTAGTGTGGACCTTAGGTATGCACATAGTATGAACTAAGCTCAAGATGTGTTGCTCTGTTAGGGCCTTTAATTATAGCATTGAAATGAACGCGGCAGCAGAGGGCCAAGGCCTGAGCTGGGTGTGAACGTCTCTTTATCTCTCCAAGCCTTCTGCAGACCCCAGAAGCCTAATCTTTCACTCCCTGACTGTAAAGGATTTATTAATGACTTGCGACAGGCGATGCCGTGCTGTCTGGCATTCATCCTTACTGTCCTCATAAGATGGAGAGTGGAAGACAGAGAGAGACAGAGGGTTTAGACTAATGATGGGTGAGTGAGGCTTACTGAAACCACACCATGTGAGGAGCTACCATGTGCTGTCTATCACCGACCAATACAGACAGGCGATACGATAATATATTTTGTTGCATGATATAGATTTTAACAGGATTGATGATATTGTGACAGAACACGTCTGTTTTATCAGGTATGCTGGCCAAGTGATTGCATCTACTGTCCCTCCTAAATTCCTGAGGACGATGCAGCTTGCTCATGGAAAAGCAAGCAAACATTTGTTGAACTTATTAACTCAGACTGATGATTACTGATCTTTAACCAGCTGTCTAATTCAGAGTAGAGTACTCAAAAACTGTACAAGTATTGTTACTTCTGAGAAAATTTACTATTGTTAAAGTAAAAGTAGCCCCGCTAAAATGTATTAAGAGTAAAAAAAGGTATCCGGTAAAATAACTGCTCAAGATACTTCTGTATTAAATAGGCACAATGTAATTAAGTAATTTATTAATTTATTAATTAATGTTGTGAGAAATATGTTCACAGCTTTTTAGCTGTGGGACCTGGCCATGGGCTATGCATTTCATAGGTGTATGTTTGTATGGATATATGCATGTACTGTATACATGCATATGTACAGTGAGCACCATCATTCACTGGACAGTAATTTCTAAACGGTTCATCCGATATGGATGAAAATACCCTCAAATTAAAGCTGACAGTCTGCACTTCAACCTCATTGAGTTTGAAAGGATACAATGGCAAAGTGCTAGAGCACAGAACCAAAATAACAAAAAATGTGTTACTGTGCAATGAATTATGGTGCTCACTGTATGTTTTTTGTGCAACATAGAAATTAAAAAACAAATGACCCTTATTCATTTTGAATTATTAAATCTTATTTTGTGATGTCTGCGGTGTCCATCACATCCTGGCGAAACGTAAACCTTTCTCGCCCTGCGGTGCCCGGCTGCTGATAACTGCTTTCTGCTGGCAGTCATCACACTGACTGTAAAAGCAAGTCCCACAAACGGCTGCCCCTCTGCCAGACGAAAGATGCCACAGAGTATGATGAGAAAATAAATCTACCGACCAGGATGGCGTGCACAAATCTTCCACTCGCTGTGTCGCTTGCTTGTTTTAGAACAACAGATGTTACAAGAACGCAATACACGGAGAAAAGAAGAGCTTTTTAATCAATGTAGAGACGATACATTCCTTATTCCTTCCTGATTTTTCAGCAGTGTATCTGTTTTGCTCATTTGCTCAGGAGTTACTGTACACTTCATTACCCGCAACACAGATATACATCTCTCCCAGATACGTGAAACTGTGAAAAATTTGTTTTTGAAAAACAATTTTTTTCCCCCCAGTGTGTTGGGTATCGTTGTCAATGTGTGATGTTCAAATAAAATCTTCCTGTCCCCCTGTGGCCTGCAAGATTAAATTCTGAACTTCAGAAGCACCTATTATCAAAGGGCAGGGCATAATCTCTCACTCTCTCGCCCCACCACAAGGTTTCTTTCATTTCTGTCTCGCTTTCAAATTCAAATAAGCCTTTAAGATAGTATAACATAAAATGTGTTAATGTGCCAAGGCAGATGAACAAATCAGCATTTAATCTTTCCCTGCCTCCATTTCCAACAGGATATAAACAATGTAAACATACTTATAAAATATGTAAAATAAATGAACACCTGTAATTTAAAAATGTATCTGCACACACTCTCTGGGGGTGCCAGTTGCGCAGTGTACAGAGCTGCCAGACCAGCACTCTGAGTGCCCTCTCCCAGAAGCACAGTTTTTCAGGTAATGTTTCACCCATCTGGAAATTCTGGGAACAACACTAATTAGGAATTAATTATGCAAAGGAGAACGCAGTTTTTCTTTCTCACCCTCCCTCAAATGTTGGCGTCTCTCCCTCTTCCATTCTCTTTCTTTCCTTGTGCATGCCTGCGCATGGCAGGAAGTCAGCTCTCAGTCCCTGAGTGATAGCATGTACTATTACTGTCAGAACTGAATATTTATTACACTGCACACTCAGATTTTAATTATATTTCTGCTGGAAAATGTTTACACGGCAGATCAAACGGTTTAGGCCCTGGAGTAGTGCCAGCAGCATTAGTGCGGAAACACACAGACCCTGACCCCTGTCACTCTGGCGAGGTGATGGAGGGCAGGAAGGGAGCGCTAATAGACTTACAGACTCGCATCAATACAGCTCAGCTTCTGCGGATGAACATTCTTACTATGGTACGATGTAAGCTAATTGGATGCACCCAAAGCAAATACATGAATATTTTGGCTAATGGGTGTAGCAACACCAAAATATTGTCACAGGCAGTAAAGCTGAAAGGAGTCAGTTATGTTTCGGTTTTCTGCAGGGGGAAATGTGTATGACTAAGCCTGGCAGATCGAGTTATCTAGCTTGCTGATCAGCTATGTAGCCTGCTAACTAGGGGGCTGACAGGCTGGTTAACTAGCCGACTAGCTAGCTGAGTGGGCTATTAATCACGCTAACTCACCAGCTAGCTATGTACATAATGAAATATGAAATTCCAATGGCACAGTAGTGTAACATGAGAACAAGTTCATTATTTGCATGCTGTGTAAGGCATTATAAAAAATTCAGAAAGACAAACAAGAACTAGCTAATTTGATATTTTAAATATTCAGTATATAGCACAGTATATAAGTTTCTCTTTGCGTTTCCAATGAATAAGTGAGTAACTTGTGTTCACGATTCTTTAAAAAACAGACTTTGGTTTTCATAACAAAAATAGAAGTAGCATACAAACATTTTTTTTTTTTTTTTTAATTTAAAAATTGCAGGCAGACCTCAGCTCTACAGGAAAACCTGAATAACAGTGACAGACTAGAACCCCTTCCTCACCACATCTAGCAGCCTTCCAAAGAGAGCTGCTGTGTTCACACTGGATCCATCATCCAGACACATGCTATTTTTCTTCCATATCTACTGAGTGATGAAATGGCGCAAGTGCAAAACTAGAGTGAAATAACTGTACCTCTATATTCTGAACCAGTCAATTCTTCATTTGGGGAATGCACAATATTGGATATTATACAGCAAACGTATAAAAGTCGAATAATATCTCTGTAGATTTTTTCATATTACCTGATATACAAAATTATTTCACTGTCAAGTAGCCCACTCTAATCCCTAAAAGGGAGCAAAATAGCAGTTGATTGTTTATTGGAGGTTCATTTCACAGGAGGGGAACTACCTAACTGAAGTTATTCAGTTGTATAAATGCATATATGTAGCTTCGTATGTACACGGTGCAAGTCACCCACCAAGAGAGAGCCCAACATGGTTCTGCTACAGAAGTTGTTATTATTATTATTATTATTATTATTACTACTACTACTACATAGAATACATAGAATTGGAGCTTCACAGCACTATGGGAAGCTACAGTTTTAGGTATACTATGCAATCACTCACACACACAGGTGAGGAGAGATGTTGAATGCAGCAAGCTTTTCGGGTTCTCTTTCGTGAATACTGAAGAAAAAGTGAAACATTTTTACACATTGTCTTCAATAACAAGCATAGAAATTACAAATCCAAGTAATCAATTTTTCATAATATGACTGAATACCCTCTGAGATGAAGACTGGCTTTCATCCCTACAGACAACGCAATACCCCTTTGATGTGGGATGACAGGAGCTAGTGAGAGTGAGATGGACAACTGCATCAGAGAGAGAGATGTGAAAACAACACCTCTGAGGCTGACCACCATTACAAAGGGGTGTGTGTGGGGGGAGGGGGGGGGGCTTAACCCAGAAATCCCCCAGTGGCCCAACAGAATGTGTAATGGCATTCAGCTTGCTGCAGGTTTCAGAAGAAGACCCTCACTGTTCACACAACTCAAGAAACCAAACAATCAGGTCACTAAGCAACAAGATCCCCAGATAAATGCAGAGACTGCACTTCTGTTCAGACTGTGGAAGTAAGGTCACCTTTGGTAGTGGGCAGATGTGCCAGCACATCCACAGGAAGTGAACCAAAAAAGGAAACGCCACTGTTTCAACAGTGAAGGTTTAAGGTTTATCCACACATCCCAGCCTTCCCAGTCATGAGATCTTCATGATATTTTCAGGAATGATGACAAAGACAACATTTCCATGTTCATCAGCTGAGCGCGAGCTGACTGACCTTCCCATAAAAAGGTAATTCTGCATTCCTCCTCAAAACAATCTATAGGCTTATACTGAAGATATATGCTAGAACTATTAAGTGGCTTTTCATTCATCTTTTATATATTTTCAAAACAAAGAGGCACAGCTTGCAACAAACCGGGGCTTGCATTCAATCAACATTTGTCATTAAATGTAACTTACAAGGAAAACACTTTTTTTCTTATTAAAACACAGTTTGGTGAGCTTATGAACTTGCCCAACTATATAAAAAATTGCCATTGAATTGTGAAATAAACAGAGACAAATGCTGATTGATACCACAAAGACTAATTTGTTTAGCCTATTTTTTCTCCTTTAACACTTAATCTTAAGTGTTTTCCATCTTCCCACAAGGAGGAATAATCACTCCCAGTTGAGGTTCAATGTCTTTCTTATGCCCTCAGGACAGATACACTCATTATGAAAGGAACATGCATCAAATTAATTCAGATTAATGCTGCAGCGGTGTCAGATTTATGTATTTTTAAAACAGTACCTGAGAGCGGCTCCCCGCATCAAATGCACAGTAGCAACCCACTGTTCCCTAGCAACCTGCTAGGCGGCAGATAGAAACATGCTTTCATGCATGTACTGTAACGTGTAAGAAATGACCACAAAGAACAGACACTCAAAACAAAACTGGAGCTGGAGTGATCCAGTTCTGGGTGAAGCTGCATAGAACAGATTATTATTTATCATTATTCAATCGCTTTGCAAATACCTTTATCCAGGGAACTACAAAGCCCACAATGTAGATGTTGCCTATTTACATTGTTGGATATCCACTAAATCAATACAGATTAAGCACTTTTTCTGAATTGAACAATCCAAATTGCATTCAATTAATACTGTGATTGAATCCAAATCCTGCTGGTGACAAGCTTGGCACTATTACAAGTACGCGCTGTCACCCAAAAAAAGCAAAGGGTTTTTTTTTTTTCATAAAAATGTTTCTTGAATGCATGTCATGATTTTAAGCCTGATGGGTGTTCAGACAACCTGAACAGATGCCTCACTTGGTCACACCTGACTTCACTCAACTATTCTCTTCCTGAAGGTCATGTGAGTTTTCAAACAATAAAGCAGAACAATCCCTTGGCTTTCATGTTCAGACAACTGAGTAACTGAAATAACAAGAAAGTTATTAGGAAGATAATTATCCCTCTGTCATTTTTGGCAAGCTACAATTAAAATGCTGCCATACACGATCCTTCAGCCAGTTTTTCATCAGTGTCCTTTGGCAAACAGTTGTTCCCACAGAACTCAAGTTTGATTCTCTTCAAGATTCTGTACAGACAAACCCAGAACGTGACTAAGGATATATTATGCCCACACATGTTCTTCAGCATAAATCAAAAATGAATTTGTTCTTCAAGGTCATAAGGACACCGTGCTAATCCGCTCTCGATTCTTTATTCCTAATTTTTTTAAATAGAAAATATTGTTTGAGTGCATGTACTAGTAGCCTCTAGTACTGTTGTGACTGATGCTACTACTACTACTTATACTACTACTAATAATAATAATAATAATAATAACAACAATATATGCATATATATTTACAGAGAATGTAGGAGGCAAGATGTTAGACTGGTCTGGGATATAAATTCTGCTACCCTCCCTTATTACAGATATGAAATGGAGTGCAATTTTTCTCCTCGGTTCATTGTAAAGAATGAGTGAGCGAGCGAGCGTCCAAGCGCCTGCCTGCGTATGCTGCTGACCTGGCACCTACGTGTAGTGCATAACCTATTTTCAGCCACGAAGACACTTCTGCATCATAAAGCTATACCCTCATTCAGCCCTAAAAAGACAATAAGACATTAAAATGAAATCGCTAATGACAGCAGTATTATTTTTGTTATTCTTCCAGATTCCTATGGTATAACTGACTGGGCACGACCGGTGCCAATGTGCTGAGATGAGATGGGATGTCCATGCAGTAGAACCGTGCCTTAACAGGAGGAGCCACCCTGCAGCCTCATGCCACACTGCTTTTAACACTCCCAAGACTGAGGCAACAGAGCAATGGCTAGACAAATAAATAATCCTACAAGATTACATCATGCTGTAATCACAGCGCTCAACCATGATGCCACATATTTCACTAAGCCATTAGAGTGAACAGATACAAGATAGAGTACAAGGGGGAGGAAACATCAGAATAGTTTTTTTTAATTTAAATTAATTAGGTAGTACAAACGATGTAAACTGCTGCCAGTATAAGATGCCTGAAACATAGATGGCATTTTTCGTAAATACATAATCAAAAAAAGAATTACCAACCCATGCGCTCAAAGAAGTTTTTAACAAACTAGGCTATATAAACAAATAAATGGTGCGTTGGCTTCCAATAGATAATCATAGAAAGGAAAGACGGGAGCCCGCAGTCTTAATGAATAGATATAGATTATGAATGTCTACGCAACAAAATCATTTTCATTTTTATTCCTATTTGGACAAAGAGACAGACATGTTTCGGCCTAAGCCGTCCTCAGTGTCTTGAAAGAGCAACAAAATTGCAATTGCAAACCATATGCCTTTCAGAGTGATGTGATAATCAACATCTTTTTGTTTTTCACTGAAGCAGCATCTCTCATGTGGACTTATGAGTGGAATGTGGATTTTGAAGTGAAAAAATGTTATTTTCCCACCTAAGCAAACAAAAAATGTTTCTGAACAGAAAGTACGAGAATCATGTGCATAAAAAAATCACCCTAATTCATGTATTAAATGGTCCCCCACATCTTTGCACTGCATCTGGAATTAGGCAAAATGAAACGGCAGCACAACTGGGGGGGGGGGGGGGGGATAATACAGTAATTCAGTCCTTAATAGCTGGACCGAAAATTAATCACAAGGTGATTTTTATGTATCTGTGGTTGAAAACTGAAGCTTTCTGAATCTTACATGCCATCATCTTGCTTCAAAAAATATAGGCCTTTGTTCTGCTCTCTCCCAAATGCATTACACCAACAGGCGATGCCAAGTGATCCAGTTTACATTATTTTATTTCACTCTGGACCAACTCAGGTATGTCCTCCATTATTTTTATTTGCTTCCTTCAGTGCAAAATTATGGACAGAACTCAGTAGGTACCATCTAGCGACTTGCTTTTCCAACTGAAATTGCATTGCATATATATGTTAATGAAGACACATTATTTTACTATGCAATGGCACAGCTCAGCAATAAAAATACATTCAAGACATCTGTAAATATTGAATAAAAAAGAGAAATATACATCCTAAATGACAAAATCAACTGCTTGTAACACTTGAAAAAAACAACTACATCTCTCAATGTGTCAAATAAGGCATAAAGACTGTTTTATATTATATAATAGGTACCATTTTTCCCTTATTCTGCTCCCTCAATAACTTGCTGGTTTTAAATGGATCCTGACAGACAGAGGAGAAGGTGGATTTACAGCTTTTTTTAGTCAATGGAAAATGTAACTCTGGTCTGCTAAATGCTCCTTTTTGCATCTGTGAAAATAAGAGAATCCTATTCAATTTACAATAAGGATCTCAAAAAGAGGAAACTGCATAAGCTGCCACTGTGATGACGACAGCAGAGTTATATAATTTAAGATTGCTTTAATGCTAAAGCATCCATCTGTTCATCTTTCCTGGTTTATAAGGACTATTTTCATTTCATATACTTGTTGCAGTTCACAACCATTTGTTCTTTAGTTTACCCATCTGCCCCCACACTGCCATTACTCTCACATCTGCTGTGCTCCACTGGCATCAGTGCGTACCCCACAGCTCACTGCCTCAGTGTGTAGCTCACTGCTTCAGTGCGTACCTCACAGCTCACTGCTTCAGTGCGTACCCCACAGCTCACTGCCTCAGTGTGTAGCTCACTGCTTCAGTGCGTACCCCACAGCTCACTGCCTCAGTGTGTACCCCACAGCTCACTGCTTCAGTGTGTACCCCACAGCTCACTGCCTCAGTGTGTACCCCACAGCTCACTGCCTCAGTGTGTACCCCACAGCTCACTGCTTCAGTGTGTACCCCACAGCTCACTGCCTCAGTGTGTACCCCACAGCTCACTGCCTCAGTGTGTACCCCACAGCTCACTGCCTCAGTGTGTACCCCACAGCTCACTGCCTCAGTGCGTAGCTCACAGCTCACTGCCTCAGTGTGTACCCCACAGCTCACTGCCTCAGTGCGTAGCTCACAGCTCACTGCCTCAGTGTGTACCCCACAGCTCACTGCCTCAGTGCGTAGCTCACAGCTCGCTGCCTCAGTGTGTACCCCACAGCTCACTGCCTCAGTGTGTACCCCACAGCTCACTGCTTCAGTGTGTACCCCACAGCTCACTGCCTCAGTGTGTACCCCACAGCTCACTGCTTCAGTGTGTAGCTCACAGCCTCAGTGTGTACCCCACAGCTCACAGCCTCAGTGTGTACCCCACAGCTCACTGCCTCAGTGTGTACCCCACAGCTCACTGCCTCAGTGTGTACCCCACAGCTCACTGCCTCAGTGCGTACCCCACAGCTCACTGCCTCAGTGTGTACCCCACAGCTCACTGCCTCAGTGTGTAGCTCACAGCTCACTGCCTCAGTGTGTAGCTCACTGCTCACTGCCTCAGTGTGTAGCTCACAGCTCACTGCCTCAGTGTGTAGCTCACTGCCTCAGTGTGTACCCCACAGCTCACTGCCTCAGTGTGTAGCTCACTGCCTCAGTGTGTACCCCACAGCTCACTGCTTCAGTGTGTAGCTCACAGCTCACTGCCTCAGTGTGTACCCCACAGCTCACTGCCTGTGTGTGTACCCCACAGCTCACTGCCTCAGTGTGTACCCCACAGCTCACTGCTTCAGTGTGTAGCTCACAGCTCACTGCCTCAGTGTGTAGCTCACAGCTCACTGCCTCAGTGTGTACCCCACAGCTCACTGCCTGTGTGTGTACCCCACAGCTCACTGCCTCAGTGTGTACCCCACAGCTCACTGCCTCAGTGTGTAGCTCACAGCTCACTGCCTCAGTGTGTACCCCACAGCTCACTGCCTGTGTGTGTACCCCACAGCTCACTGCCTCAGTGACATCCAAACACAGTAACACAAGGAGGGATGGAGGGAGTGTAGAACGCACCACTTCCAGCTGAACTACATGCATTTCACTTCCCAACACAATCCCTCTGGGGAATTTGCACACCGCTAGAGCAGTGTAGGCTGTGCGGAAGGAAAGTTGATCGCTCAAAACTCTGCCAATGAACGCTTTTTGGTAGTAAACAAGCTAAAAAAAAAAAAAAAGCTCATAAATAAAAACACAAACCTATTGTGCTATTAAGGTAAGTCTCATACATAATCCAGTCAGGCATAGACTGTAAAGCTTGGATTTAAAAATACGTATTTTCTTAAACTAAAAACACTCATTTTAAATTCTCTCCAGGTTTTGCAACTTGCATCAAGCCCTCATGCAAAGCACATAACCCATTACTTTAATTCAACTCCCCTCTGTGGACTGAAGCAAATTACATTTGCAAATCGTGTTATACATTCTTTAAAAACCAATCTTGATCAGCTTAAATGTTAACCCAAAACTGAGGAAGCCGAGACGTGAACAAACTACACTTTCTACTCTAAATTAGTCTGTGTCTTACTGTGAAGGATGTGAAGTTATCCATTTTACCAGAGTAATAGCCTATTGCTAACAGGCGACAGGGGATGTTTATTGCTGATGAGTCTGATACTGCTGATGGGTGTACAGGATAGAGATTTTTCAGCTGTGTGTTTCCTGCTTTTTTAATATAACACACTCCAGATATAGGACAGGATATTAAATGGACTTCAGGTGAAGTTACAGCATGTATACGTAGCACAGCCGTACCTGCGATGTGACCCTGTAAATCAAGAACCATGTTCTCCCAAAATACAGTGCCATCCAACCTCTCCTTCACTCACTGGAATATCCAATACTACAACATCCTAGAAAAGCACACAAACTCCTTATTTCTATTTCTCAAACTGAAATAAACTCCAGATGGGTGGAATGTGTGCGATTTTCTTTCCCTCAAACATCTACTCTTATTTTCAAAAACATTTATGAATGTCACATGTACTCTAGACAAACATTTTTCTGCAGTGTATTCCAGGGAAAGCATCTGTGTAACTGTGTAATCTATTTAATTAGACTAATTAAAACAGCATAATTGGGTTGAACAAAAGCCAGCATACACACACTTCAGAAATTCAAAACAAGCTATAAAACAGGCTTTGTTATACGACATCTTCATGGTAGTATATGGGTTGAATCATTCTATAGACGTATCAAGTTCTGAAACTGTATCTATATCTATTTAATCTCTTGATTTATCGTGGACAATTATGTAGCAAGAATTAATCTCTCAGAAAAAAATGAAAGAAATTTATTTTTGTGTGAAGGGAGATTAACAGCAAACCCAATGAGCTTTTAGTGAGACTGAATAATGCAAAGACATTATCACACACTATAGGCTTGGATGTTTTTAAAGAGAGGAGAACTGAGCACCTAAGTCATAAACAAAAACAGTCTTTCATTATTAAAAAATGCCTAAATATGCCTAGTACCTATGAGGATTTTTTGGAAATAAAAACACATTAATGACAATAAAGGGAGACACCATAAAATAATAGTAGTGTAAAAATAAAAAAGACTTCAGCTTCATTCCTTGGCCATTTGAGCGTAGAAGTTGACTGACAGATTAATTTCGGGACATAAATGCAATCGTGAACACTGGCGGAAAGCCTCCATAGGCTTCACAGCAGGCATCCGGCAGACGAACGTATATCAGAAGGGTACATGCGCCTCAGTCCCCAGGGGGGCCCAGCTGTGGTATCCTTGAGCAAGGATCTTAACCTGACTCGCTTCACTGCCGGCTGTGTAAATGGATAACATTCCAAAACTGTTGGGAGCATCGCTCTAGATTATTCAAATTCTAAATAAAAATAACTAGTAACTGTACACAAGTAACCGTGCCACTTATCTTAATAACAAGGAAACATTCTGAGTGTAAGCAGTTAATAATATGTATCTCTCGCAAATTAATAGAAATGACAATGAATGTAGAAATGTCTCTCTCTCTTTCGCTATATATATATATATATATATATTTCTCCCCCTGGAATTTCCTATAATTGAAGCTGCCATGGCTCTCAGAGTGACCCTGACATCAGTTTGACTGCCTAATAAATCCCTCACACTGGGTGCAAGGGTGCAAGGAGAGTGTGAGGACAGGAGGCAAGGTGATGAGGAAGAGGGTTCAGGGACAGTCAAACACCCAAGGCTGGACTACTCGTATCATTAATATTATTATTATTTTTACAAAAAAATAAAGCACTTACTCCTTTAGACTAGTGCAGTGGAATAATTTGATTACATAATTCATTTTAACACATTAATGAATGCAGCACCAACAGGAGAAGGTCTGCTTCACACTTCCCTTAGCTTGCTGCAAAATCACACAATCAGCAAGTGGGTTGTCTCATCCCTTGTCAGATAAATAGCACCATAAATCACTTGCTGGATGAGATGAAATTTTTTGGTTTGTTATCTGTAAAAGCAATGAGACTTGAAGTCTCATAGCTGTTGAAAGGAGATGTTGTCAGTGAGATTCTAAAAAGCTTTTTAGATGTAGGTATCAACGGATTCAGTGGTTTTACTCGACTACTCCTTGATAAAGTATGAGCAGTTTATTTTACAGTTTAAAAATGTATACCTGAATGTAGGTTGAATTTGCACTCACAAATTTATTAATTAGTGAAATGATTAATTATGCCACATTATCAAACTATTTGCTCAGCAGAAGCCCTATCAAGGATGGGATTTATACTGAATTCGGCACGCTGCCACCCTCACTCACAGGGTGGATCTTTCCTGCCGCTCGGGAATGCGCGTGACCCCTGCACATCTTGTACAACAGACGCCCTTACAGAGGTCCCTCGGACCCAAGGGTAAGGACCCGAATTCAGAATCCACATCTCCTCTCCGCCCGAGTCTCTCTCCATCGCTCTACAGACGTGACCGGACGCAGAGAGCACGCGGCGAGAGAAAACAACACCCAAACTCACAGATGCCCTGGAAACGCAACCGCGGATAACATCAGCTCTAATTATTTACTAATGAAACTGGAGTTCTGAGGGCTCAAAGGCAGGAGTAATGAATGTAATTGCATGAAAAGCACAGGGTCATTTGCGTATAATAGGGATGCCTTTTAAAATGCAGCTAATCAGGGTGCAAGAGTGTGCATAAAAAACACTGAACTTTTCAGGCTAATGAAACAACATAAAATAGAAACTGTAATTCCTTTTAACGGAGAAAATGTGGCGTTAAGCATCAGCATATTTATTTGTAATAATCTATAAATCAAATGTAAGAATATGTAGGGTACATCTGGTGCAAATATAGATTATAATTGAGATTTTATAACTCTAAATATTTACTATTGTTTTGTTATCCATATTTACTGCTGCTTCTGTTCTCAAAAAATAACTGTTACAATAGATGAACATTTTTCACATAATTTCAGATATGAGAGACATACTTGAATGTACTGATATTTAGGACGTGCAAAAACAAACATACAATGTTAGCCTCACAAGGAAATTGGAGACATATATAAATTGAGGCACAAGGGTAAATTAATTCCTGAAATAAAGAATAAACCCTTGTCATTCTCCATAATTTACCTTAATAATGTACTTTGGTAAGCCTTTCCAGCTAAAATGTCTGCTAAATCACAAAATTACAAATACATATCTTTAAAGGTTATGTTGTCCTATGACTATTGACTTCTCCATACCAAAATGATCCTGATAGAAAACACTACTGTGTGCGTCTCCGATCTCCTCCTAACTTTTAACCACAGGAATACATAATATTACATTGCTTATTCATTTAGCAAACATATTTCCTTTCACATAATCACATATTTACAACTGCATTTAAAGGTAAGCACTTTGTATCAAAGGAGTAACTCTGAAAATGTGGACTTCCCACTTCCCTAACCACTATGCCTGGATCACCTCCCGTGTTGTAAACTGGCTGCACCATCGACTGTCCTTCACTGGTTTCCATGTCACCCTAATGCCAGAATTATAATAATCAATCACTGTTTATTAAAGTAGAATACTACCATGGATTTATAGAATGTCCTAAAACCAAGCAATTTAAAATGCATATACACATGGAAGAATATAATTCAGGTTAAGCACCAGGATTAAAATAGGAGCCTTGGAACCTTCTGATGGTGAGCCCAAGTTGCTTCTTTAGATCCCTAGCCACTATGCCGCATAACCTTCGGCCATTTTACCACCGGCAAAAGGACCGCACAGCTGAAGGAAGGTCATTGAGGGAACACAAGCAGAACTCTGCTGCCCATCAACAGAAACCAGGGTCGCTCCCAGGCAGCTACATGAGCAGCAACAGCACCGGTGTCAGCAGTCTAAGAGCTGAGATGAATCACCACCTGCAATTACCCGCCACAGGGCTTACACACCAACAGGTGCCTTTCGCTGGGTTCCCGTTCTGTTATAGTTGTTTTTTTCTTTTCCCCAACCGGCCCCACTCCCACTAGACAGCTTCTCCCTACCACACAATCACCCAGTTCACTTCCACTCCCGTTATATCACCCGGCCATTTCTATCCTACTCTACTCATAGACCAATCCATGAAATAGCCCAAAGCCAACTGACTGACACAATTCTGGTATGGACACACAAAGCCAGAATCAAAGAAATTACAATCCCACTTGTTTCCTACCTCTCGCCCAATGCATGCTGGGATAGGCGCTAGCACCTCCCATGACCTTGACCAGGAATAAGTGGGTATAGATAATGGATGGATGGATAGATGGACAATCCCAAATAAATGAGACAATAAAAAATTCAGATGTTGTATGAAAAAGTTGTCATATTACATTTTTACAGTGAAATTGAAAGTTAGGAGGAGACATAAATACTACACAATACAAAATCTACCAAAATCACTTAAAGCTACATGAGTGACAAGCAAAAAATTACAGCCCATACATGGATATCAGTGCGCTGCACTGTCTATCCCCCAATACCTGATCCAGGATTATCTAACCCATTGCTAGTCCAGACCCATAATAATAGTCTGAAAAAGGACAGGGACTTATCCAGGGTCAGCGTAGCAGCCCGTACCTTGCGTCAGCAGCTGCAGGTTGCGCACCTCCTCCCGCACTCTCAGCTGCAGGACCTGCTGCAGGACGTGCTGCCGCTGGCTCTCCTGCATGATGCCCATCCGCTCCAGCTTCCTGTCCGTCAGCCTCATCAGAGCTCGGCCTGGGGGCGAGGGGCACAGAGACAGCGCAGGGCATGAGGGGGAGGGGGCTGCAGAGAGTCAAACTGAAACAAGACATCAGCATTTTCACTCTGTGTGCCCCCTTAATTCCTTAAACCAATATCTGTTACATTGCCTTATATTGATGACCCGAGCCAATAAAACAGCAGTGGACCATGTTGCCTTGCTGACCGGGGTGAGAAAGCCCCACGTCTCAGCTGAACCCAGTTCCTCAATATAAATCACATGCATCCATTCAATGAATGTCAAGCGCCAATTGTTCGCAGTAATTGATAAATTGCCATTGTTTAGTTGGTCATACTTTTTGTCATTGTACAATTTGTTTTCATAAGTGGCACAATCTTTCATTTCAATGTTATCATTTTTCCCTTGTGGACTCAGCAATGTAATTACAAAAAATAAAACAAAAATTTAGCTTGATTGATCTATATTTAGTAGGATCATGCATCATATTTAAAGCAAAAAAAATCCCATAATGTTGCTGTGTCCTATAAACCAATAGCGTAATTAATCACTGTGAAGGTTGGTCGGCTGTTATTATCCAATATGCTGAAGGTTGCTCCAGACAGGCCACCATGAACAGGCTATTTTTACATGCTTTTTTGAGTACAGTCATTATGTTACAACGTTCAGTGCTATTTCTCCAGTCAGAGACAAATGTAGCACGTCTGAGCTCATAGAATTATTTTGCATGCATTGATTGTACAGATATAGCTCAATTATACAGCTTATGTGCGCGTGCGTGCGTGTGTGTTGTGTGTGTGTGCACGTGTGAGTTTGCGTGTGTTTACATAAATGACCATTCTCCTTTATTGACTGCATTTCTTTCGGTCTATTGAGCTTTCTTTCTTGTGCCCTTTTCTCCACTGAAATAACCATTTCATGGTTAGAATGTCTGCCTTGACCCCAGAAAACTGAGTTCAATTCCTGGCCAAGTCATACCAAACACTTTAAAAATGGTAGCTAGTGTATTTATGTTTTGTTCTAAAAGCAATAAAAAAAAATGGATTGTGGGTAATGGCCCTTGGGCAGACAGATGCCCTGTATACGGGCGTTTGCTTGTACATGAAGCATCAAACTCAGCTTACTTACTTTTTAAACAATGTGCAAAAACCTCTCACTACAGACAAACATTTTTCCTTGTTTGGTTGTGGGTCAGTAGTTTCAACGTCCCCAAAGACACAGGCAGGAATTTTTCAAGGCATAAATGAGCTTTAAGAGTGGTGGAGCTCAGCAGAGCAGAGAACTGAGAGATAGAGCCTCAGCTCTGAGGTCACCTGGCTCCTCCCCCTCCTCGGCTGCTGATTGGTAGCTGGAGCCGAAGGACCGCAGAACGAGGACGGCCAAACGACTGAATAACACAGAGAGAGATAACGCTATAAACAACTCACGCCAATAGAAGTGGAGCTGAAGTGAGGAGGGAGAAATGGCCACAGAGGGAGATCCCTATGAAGGGAACAGAGACAGCACACACAGCGCACAGCCAGAGTCAGAGCAGTGTTTATTATGCGCCTGTATGGCCAATCCATTACCATTAGAATCACTCCAATATTTTTCTTGTTTCTGCCTAGAAAAAGCGTGCATCGTCACGCTCTCCGTCCATTACCTGGCAACAACAGCGCACTCCAGAGACGTGTGAAGCACACGCAGCTAATCAGTTTTTATCAAACGCTGTTTGCTGCCGGTATCAGCCTTAAGCTTTAGGATTTACGTTCATCTGATACAACTGCTTCCTCATCAACACCGTGCCCGTTTCCCATTCTTCACACAGTAAAAGGCAGACTGCTGTACTTGGCTGCCTAGCGCACTGGCGCTCTCTGATCAGGCCCAGGGAAGCTGGGGAAAAGCCGTATGAACGGATAACATATCAAATTCCAACAGACCGAATTAGGGTGTCTGCCAATCATACAATTTATAAAGACAATAATATAAGCACATGGGGAAAATATTCAACAAATGCAGTATTTCCATCTACCTACCTCAACTCATCTACCTCTTATATATGGGCATACACAAAATCATGTGCTTTCACAAGACAATCGAGCTCTACTGAACCCACCACCTAGAATCCATACTGTTAAAAAATGTCCCGGGTGAAAATATATCAGCCATTTGTCCGTAAGGCTTTTGACTTCACTTGCATGCAACTAATCAGTCGCGTTTTGCTTTTTCAGGACAACATGATCAGGCCTCAAATGAAAAGTGAATGAAAAAATATTTATGGTGCCTGTCCACAGTTACCCTTGGGTAAATAATATGATCACAGACATCACCTGAAGGGCATTGATGCTGCTGTTAAAGATGCATAGTTATAGACAGGGAAAGCATGGTTGGATCATAGCCACCGTTAGCCCTACCCATCATGTCCTATTGCCCCCTCTCAAAAGAAGCAGGATGTTAATAACACTGTCCTTAAACATGCCATTTTCAATGAGACAAGTTTGTGAGAAATAGCCGCTCAGCCACCTCACAACCCTTTCCACTGACGCGTTCCCTGGCTAATCGGATAAGAAAATGAATACTCCACTGCCTGGTCATTGTGTAGAAAGCACTTTGTAGTGTCACTGGTGCCCACGGTGTTCCCGAGCCTAATCTGAACGAGCCTCAACAGCCCTGTCCTCACTTTGGGGAAAGGACTACGTGCATAGCAGGGAAATTAATGAAAGAGACGGAGCGGGACTACTGCCTCCCAGAATCCCTTGCACATTAATCTCCGCATTTGGACCCTGAAGCTGTGATTAATGTTGCTGAATTAATGTGCTCACCTTCCTGTGTCATCCTGCTCCCTCCACCCCCAGCACTGCGACTGCAGTCTACTAATTACGCATTTGTAGTGGGCCGGGCTGGGCGTGTGGTGGGGTGAGGGATCTACAAATTTACGCCACCCTCCCTTTTTAGTGAACCTCAGAGGACAGTAACTCGGAACTGCTTGAATGAATCTGACGGCGTGTTCGAGGTCAATGAGTGCTGAGTACAGAGACACAGAACTGAAGTCAGACTTTGCCAGGTGGAACTTGGGAAAACACAGGGAAAACAAGTATACCCACAATTCCCTGCGCAAGACACACTGTGCACGACGAGAAAGCAACCATGACTACCAGCCTACACCGTGGAGGTGCTCAAATCTGTCAAATGCCCGACGGAGCAGAATCACACAGGAGGACAGTCTGTCTGTCTGACCCAACTGGGAGTGCAATTGGCCGCTCTCGCGCGTGACACTGTCTGACGCATAACAGTAACGATAATTCTGTCTCTCTCTCACACGAGACAGTACTGTCTATCTAACAAATCTGACAGTGCTGTCAATCTTCTTCACGCTCCTGACAGAGTGGCAGGGAGTTCCCCTGGAACCCCGCAGTTGCGCTGATCACAGAGGAGAGAGAGTCGTCCTCCGAAACACAGCACTATTGATCTCTTTAAATGAAGTTCCTGGGAGAGAGTTAAACTGGAGGCTTTTCTTCGTTGTTGATGGCGAATTGTTTTGCTGATGGCGGCTGAATCAATTGCCTGACAGCAGAAGAAAGACATGCGAGCCGCTAAATAATCCGGCACTTCTCTTCCGCCGTCAACAAATTCCTCCTTTCTCCTTTTGCTCCCAAGAACCGACAGCATTATGCCTCCGATCGAAAGAAGGTGAGAGAAGGTGAGAGGAGGTGAGAGGGAGCGTAAAAAGAGACAGAGATGCAGTGAGGGACAGACAGATGAACAGAGAGAAAGGAGGGGGAGACAGACAGAGAAGCAGTTCTGTCGTTGAGAAAGACAGTACATTTGACCATGCTGTGATTCTTTCGGCAAAATGAATGTCAAGTGTTCCCAACAGGCTGTTCTCGGTGCTCTAATTAGATGCAAATTTTATTCTCAGATAATGAAAGATCTGCATTATTTCAATACAAGCTCCTGCTTGGCACTCTGTGTTAATGAAGGTAGCACAGAGTGCTATCCTCCATACGGCTTTCAGGATAGTACAATTACTCTGTGCTTTAATCTGCTTTCAGCATCTCTCACAGATGGATTTCCAGATAAATCATTTGCAGGAGATTACAGAACACATTCAGATATCGCATGAACTCGCATGCCATGTGATACAGCAAGAACCAAGCCTAAGGGTCACATCCATCATTTGCAAAAATACATAAAATAAAAAATACATACTACATGAGCACGGATTAGCTCCACAATGATCTTTCTACCGCCTCACTTTTTATTCCTAGAGTAATCCACAGAGAAACATTAATATTTCAAACATAAAATACAGCTGTTGAGTGCATAACAGATAGCCACTGAATATACATGCATCGCGTTTTATTTAATTGAATTTTCTGAACTGTAGCCTCTCTACATGCGTGTATTGCATGTAAACTGGTAATCAATCCCATAGAAATGAAAGTAGATGGAGCCCTGATTCTGCAGTTTCGTATTCCGGATTTTGCCAGTACATTAGGCCCGAGCTACAGGGATCTATGCTTGCTTTAAAGACCCACTCCAGCAGAAGCTCTGTCCCGTTCATTTCTCAGTTTAAAAATGGAAATAGGTGGCGTGGGCATGGAGTGGCCGCTTTTGAGCAGTCTCCTGTGTAAATACCCAATACATGCTTTCTTTGTCAAATCCAAGTTATGCATAGTTCTGTTTTGCATATAATGGAGGTCATCCATTACATCAAAGTACCCCATCTATGAGAACAGCCCATATTATTTACTGAATGAAAACAATGAATAAGGCCAACACAGATATTAAATTATCACATACAAAAAAAAGTTAATACCCATAATCCATTGACAGAAATTAGCACAATGCAATGGGAAATTGTTAGTCATCGTGACAGAGTGATTTCCAAGTCGTAAACTAGGTCAGGACACATTTATGTGTCAAGGGAAGGATGGATGAATGAATGAATGAATGAATGAATGAATGAATGACAACAACAGTATAATCGACAACAACAACAGTCAGGGAACTGGACTCGGAGTTACAGTTGTGGATCTAAGGTTGTGGACTTGATTCTCAGCTGGGGCACTGCCGTTGTACCCTTAAGCAAGACTCTGAACCACCACCACTTCAGTAAATATCCAGCTGTATAAATAGACTGTGAGTAAAGATTTATAAACAGAAAATAAGCTGCAGCAGGCGGCACTTTCAGTGGCCAGCGCCAAAACGTAGAGACTGGAGTGCTTTCAGCACAGTCTGCCAGACGGCACATCCACTTCGCTGTCTAATTAAATGTGGATCCATGTTAGGCAGCTGTACCCCTGACCGGCACAGACGCTTTGTCTTACACTGGAGAGCTTTCCATGTCTGACTGGGCTCCACTGCTTCAGCTCTTAATAAGCAGCAATGTTGTGCACTGTGCATTTGTTGAAGCTTCAAACTTGAGACATTCTATTTTCCACCTAAATAAAACAGCTTTATATTTGATTACCAAGGGAAATTTTCCCACTTTTTTCCTCACTTACATTTCAATATGATTTCTTTGTTTTTCCACTCAAGCCCAACTTATTTTTCCCACAATATCTCACAGGACGTCACAGTAAGAAGTTCCATCTTCCTAGAAGATGCCTCTTATTCCTGTGGGTTCCACTATTTATGTTAGCCAAATTCTTTGTATAAATAAATTTTAAAAATCACTATGTAAAGCACTGTGCATCTTTGTCGAGAGCGCTGAATAAAATACAGGATTTACAGTGGAAGAGCTGATGCTGGATTTGTGGTTCAGATGTGCTGAGGTCCTGTAAATAAAAGATCCCAAACCACTAATAGTTGAAAAAGGTGTGTTCCAGCATCATTCACAGTAGGGCTGTCAGTGGAGAAACAGGAAGTTGAGAACCGAGGAGCGAGATGAAGTGTTGGGCTGGGGGCTCACCTGTGATGTCATGCTGCTTGAAGGAGTCGCTGTAGATCTGGTACTGGTTGGGACAGTGTTTCTTCAGCCACTTGCATACGTCCTGCTGCGTCCACAGGGCGACCGGCTTGCTCAGCTTCAAGTTCCCCGGCTGCGGACACAGCATTCAAGAACGACTTGTGTGAAAACAAGATGTCATAAAATTACAGATGATATGGATGACAATGAAAATATTTCATTACATTAAATTCAAAGGAGGTGGCTGTATTGTTTAAATATGATATATGTACAGCTACACAATTCCAGGTAGAGTGCCTCAAAAATAATGATGGAAAATAAACCTACAGGTTTTTTGCGGGTACAAGCCCAACTCCAAATTTTCCCATAATTACCACTACACAAAAGCCTGTTCTTTGCACTAAGGATGCTCACTGCAGGGGATGGATTCATTTGACCCATTAGGCTGGCACGGCTCTAACAGTCAGGAGGCTGGGTTTGCAATCAGTGGACTGCATTTTCAAAGCCCAAGAAGCACCCTTGATCGAGGCACTCGGGGGTACTTAACCTGAATTGTTTCATTTTCATCTGATGACAGGCCCGTGTAGGTTTCTCTTAGGGATGAACAAGCCTTACAATACAGCAGGCCCCATGCAGAGCCGGAATGGAGTGGATATTACTCCTCCTCCCCTACAGATGCTGTAATTATGAGAGTAATGGCTGAGAGTCCCACTTTCTCGGCCCTGAAGACGGATTAACATTCAGCCTCTACTGTACGTCACAAGAGAAATAAGCCGCACAATCCACAGGCCTGGAGCACCTATGAAGCAGACAGAGGCCACTGTGATGGAATGAGGCACGTTCTCCACGCTCACGGACTGCAGGCGTTTAGCGAGCCAAGCAGAAAGTCACTTCTACCGCCACGAGGCCTCTTCGTCAGGGACGCCGTTTTGAGCGGCTTCTCGCCACGCCTCGTCAGCACATTCCACGTCGCGGTGAACACTGCGTCAGCTCGAAGACAGGCTGAACTGGCTCAGCGCTCTCAGCTCTCCGCAGGTCTGAGTTCATTCAGACATTCGCAGGCTAATGACACCGCTGTAATTTGGCATGTTCTCCGAGCGCTGAGATCACGCATCACGCCAGGCGTGTCACGCTGAAATGGCGTTCCCCTCCAGTGCGAAACTCATGTAAACCGCGAAACAGAAATGGTAATTACTGATTCTAACACAACAGCCATGACTCGTATTACCCTGCATTCAGCTGTTTGTTGACACCAATATACAGCAGTGACAATAATCTCAGCAGAAAAGCAGTCGGGTAGTCATGTTTCATTTTTTTAAATATTCGTTATATGACATACTGTGTTTGCCTAACCGTTGTCAGGGAAACTTACCCATCAGGCACAGTACCCATTTATACACCTGGATGAAACTATGCAGGCTATGTGCCTCGTTCAAGTGCGACAGCCCACTTATACCCAAGGTATCTGAAGCCACTTCCCCCTGCATTACACATCACAGCGAGTCTATTTCACACAAATTGATTTGGAAAAAACAGCCCCCATCAGTACCAAATTTTTTTCCACAAATTTACAGAACAGGTGTCCATTCTAATACCACGAGGGACCTTTGAAATGTGTATTTACACTTCTGGCACTGAAATAGCAGTCACAAATAAACAGTTTACACAACACTAGCAGCGCAGTTCAAAAGCTGGCAAGTTATTTCATTGGTCATCTATCACAGTTCACACCATTATATTTTGGGTTGATAAAAGCCTACTTCACCATAAATTACAAGCACAGGGTCTGAAATCCTAATAAAAAGCACCCCTGTAACCAGCCTGCCTCAAAGACATTCACCTATAAACGTGTGAATTTATAGGTACATGTATACATTTTCTTGCCAGAACAATTGTACTTTTTTGTCCAATCTTTACTGTAACCAATGTACTGTATCATCAGGACCTGTATATTTGAACCATAGGACAAAATATACTTTTGTAATAACAAGCTACTTACCAAAGTTTGCTTTGTTTCATGGTGCAAATGAAGTACAGCGCAAACAAGTTATAATGTAAAGTACAAAACTGTAGGGTCAGCATCTAAACAAGTCGCTGTTGTCAACACTTCTACCCAAGTGTCAACTGCTGAGAACAGGCATGTAAAACAGGTCTGAAATAGAGCTGAAGGCAAAAAAGACCCCTACACATAAGAAACCCACACAACACTGATGGAGGCCAGGGCTCTCTAGACCTCTCACGATTGGCTGAGTGATGATTGGTGAGTTAATAGTGGCTGTTTCAATACCAGATAGTGACCACGGTCTTCTTTCATTTTAGCTACTACAAACTATTTGCCAATTTCAGTAAAGTGAGATGATTTCTTCACAGCAGATCACTAAACATGTCCATTTAAGAGGGTCACACTGAAATATTTATTTAGTGCATATATTTATGAATTCATGATACTATTAAAGGGTTTTGTTGACATACTTTTTTAAGCAGTTACAAGTGGGAATGCAATAATGTTAACATACTTGAAAGTCACCGTTTACAATTTGCATACACTGGCTAAATGCATCCATATATGAGGGAGTACGCCATAGTCTAGACTAGTAACTATTAATTGATCCACATCTAGTTCAGACTGTCAAAATACTATACATCATGCAATGACACCTCAGCATATGCACTTGCAAGGTCTTGAGAATATTTATAAATAATATATCAAACATTTTATATGAAAATGTGCATACATACACACATACAATAAACTAATTTAATAAGGCTCTATGAATTTAATATTAAGTGAATATCTTTTGTGTTTTTTTGTTCTTACACACAGCCTAGCAGCTGACAGAATTAAATGCAAAAACATAATACCTGCATTGTGATTACATTCAATACACCATAAGACTAACAAGTAAAAACACGTGCTAGTTGCTTTTAAAAAAAATAAACTATAATTTATTTCACTTAAACTGCAGAGCCCAAAGGTGGCAGAACTGTTTTCTGCAATTAAACATTACCAACTCCTTAATGTGCGATCCCCAACTTCAGATCATTGAGAAGGGAATGTAGGCGATAATTACAATAATTGCCGTGTGCATAAAGCAATAAAAAGATTTTAGGATAATTATACTCCACTGACTGAAAGTGCTGATATGGAATGGAGTAGAGCGGAGTGAAAAAGGAGGGAAAATGTGAGCCCCTTCTATCTTAATCCAGACTCCCATCCACCCCTAACTGAATGCACAGCCTTCTGAGGCCCAGGAAGCAAACCACCTGCTTCAGAACTCTCCACCCTCAGCTGTGAGCTACTGTAACTCCGCCCCCTCGTCTCCTCTTTCAGTGACGTACCTCTCTTAATCACACATCTCCTCCTCTGAGCACAAAAGCAAAAAGATTGGTGTGAAAAACACTCACGTTAACTGAAATTGGAGAAGTGGAAAATTACAAAAGAAATCAGAAATAATGTTAATTGATTATTAGCTAGTAATTAGACAAATAAGTGATTAATGATTAAGCTTTGACTGAGCTGAAATATGTTATACAGTTTAGTTAAGTTACAGAAACATATACTTACTGTATTAGGCATGTGATTGATTTTAGAAGTTTTAAAAGTTCCTCAGAAATCTGTGACCCTAAACTATCTCTATCCTCCCTCTGCGATGTGACGCAGTTCTTCAATGTATAAAAGGGAGCTGTGATATTTTGTCTGGGCACACACTCCTGCTTGACTGCCTTACAACATGCACCATGGTGTTTCTGGTCTCATGAAATGCAACCTTTTTATGATGAATGAGTTCATGGTTGTTTATGTCTTCCTGTCTAACAACGGTTTGATATTTTGATTTAACTCCATTTTATCTTACCAAGAGGAGTCATACTTTGGATCAGTTAGCACCAAAATAAAAATAAAAACAACAGTTTGCAAACACAAAAACTTAACAGAAACTAAAATGCGCCAGGGCAATGCAATTTTTCTTGTTTTTAAACTTAAAAGTATGCACCCATGATAGATAAATCACCAATTATCTTCCATCTGAACTCCAGTAATGCCAGTACATCCATGATTGCGTAACAGTTTGCCTCTCATGCAGAACACTTTATTTATCTTAGATAAACATTGCATCGTGTGGCCCCCCCTCGTGGTCGTGTGGCCCCCCTAGCGGTTGTGGCCCTAAACAACCGCATAGAGCGTTTATGCCACGGCCCGGACCTGAACAGGTAGTTTTGGAAACTTTCACAGGCTCATTCACACATGTACACTAAGTGAGATTTATTTGATTTGGACAGTGACAGTGTTTTTGCACTAGTGTTTGGACTGACAACTAAACACGGTGCTTTTTATAGTTCATGATTAGGCTAATACTTTGCGCATAAGACTCTAGATACATATGAATTGTAAATAAATGTAAATATATGTTTTTATAAATATGTGTCGTTTTTTTTTTTTTACCCTGGACAAATGACTAAATTAACAGAGAAAACTGAAAACTAGGAATTTTCTGAAAATATAAACTAAACCTGAAAATCCCCCCTGAAAACTGAATCAAAACTGAAAAAAAACTCAGAAACTAAAAACTAATGAAAAATTCAAAATATAATTGTTCTGCCTCTCTCCTTCAAATCTCTCCTCTTTCACAGTCATACTTCTCTTCATATCTTCATATCTCCTCCTCATTTAAACTCCCCTCATTCTCTCTATAGTTCTTCACTCCTTCACCTTTTGTCCTCTGGTTCATGTCCAACCCACTCCATCCAAAACACCTCCTCACCATGACTACTGTCTACTACACCTCCTCTCCATGTCCTCCTTGTCCTCTCTATCCCTCTATCACTCAGAGTTGTGCACTAGTATAGCCTTGTGCCCCCCCCCACCCCCCCCCCCCACCCCTAGACTCTAGGTCACTATTACCACCATATCTTCAAAATCCCTTTCAATTAAGCTCCCTCAAAATACTTACGCAGATCACATGTCAAAACCTAAAAAAATGAAGAACCGTGTACTTCCAGTGGAGCAAATAATGAAAACAAGGGTGATTCAATAGTTATGGTTTGAAATTAAAATGTAAAAAACTACTTGCAAATAATCTACGTGAACAAATTTTAAGCGAAACACATACATTGAATGGCTTGATTTAAAGGAAATAGAATCCGTGTTTGAGAAAAATGTTTTTAAAAAAGTTAAACGATTCATTTGCTATTCAGACTACTTCTGTAGTAATGCCATACTGATATAACAGAATACATAATTTGATAGTGAAGTCTACTCTAACTACATACAAGGAACGTGGAAGAGAACTACCTTTGTACTACATTCAATGATCACATATACAACCTTAATTGTGCTATTGTCTAATTTCAGTCCAATAGTTATACTTTCTAATCAGATTCTAGCACTACCCAGGGACACATTAAAAGTCAAAAAGCGTAAAAAGCGGGGTTTATTTGATCTATTCAACACAGATAAGTTTTTTTTTTTTTCCCCCACAGGAAAATAACAATGCTGGAACTGAATTTAAATATCTGACATCAACACAAACTTTCAATTGAATGGATCAATGCAACATAATTTAATTTATTCAAAGTGGACACATCCAGTGAGCCTAACTGCATGATAAGTCAAAGAAAATTTCAAAGCCAATTAAATCAACTTATTAAGCAAATTAATAACATGCACATGCCACAACAAGTGAATCAGGAATTCTTAAACCCTGTTTTGTTTTATTGGCAAGCCTATTTATTACAGCTGATGCTGATTCTTTGTTCACTATACTTTTACTAACATCTTTACTTCCATGACTGTGTAACTGTGATCATTTGCACAGACTTTATTTCCTTATTCGTTTCTTTGTTCTGCAATTAATAATAATTGCTTTTAAATGTTAGAATCTATATTTTTGACAGTACTGTCACCCCATCAGCACACTGCAACAGACCTCAATCCCACATATTAAAATTCAATTACTGGAGAGAATAAAACATTTGTTAGATTATTTGACAATGGTAAAATTAAAATTTCAAAAGAATGTCCATTATCACATACCAATTAAAAATGCTATTGTTGCCTCAATAATTTCTCTTAGCCCTCTCAGTGAAACCTTCTCCCAAAAAATTTATGCTGCAACCTCACAAAAACAGCTCCAGTGAATGAACAGCGCCACCTAATGTAAAAATCAGGACAATACAGTTATGTTCTGTATTTATACACATAAAAATTGCCGACTTCTGAAATATGTACACACAGCCAGGCCAGTTTTCATGTTTGATATTAGGTCTGACAGCCAAGTATTCTGTACTATACAGTCAGCACTGTAGTGAGCACAGGAGCACGAGCAGGTTTAGTTCATGTCATCACTGTGTTCAAACCAGATGAAGATATTCTGAAAGATGTATACAGTCCATTAAGGTTTAAAGTAGTTCACCCGGCCTGCACACAATAAGCGAAAGCTATGTTGTATTGCTTCGCATTTTTAAATTCTGAATTTTGAATGAGGTGACTATCCTTGCATCTGCTATATGAAAATTCATGAGGGGCATGGTCAAAGAATATCAATGCAGTAACTAGCACGCATGTCATGACCAGCACCCGAGTCACAACCTACTGAGAGCTATCTAAATTCAAAAAGAAATCACCGAAGGGAGAAACAGATTTAAGCTTTGGCCGACAGCCAATAGTTTCAGGATAAAATTGGCGCAGAACACAGGCTGTTGTGTTGGAAGAGAAGAGGAAGACGCCATTTTCTTTCACTGAATAATGAAATATCTCGGCAACAAAAAAGTAGTGTACGTTACTTGGAAGTCAAATGTTGATGAGATAAATCACAAGCCAATGGATTTGTAAGTGCATGAGCTAGCATCCAGGACAGTCCGGCCTGCTTGTTACCTGCGTGGCCTGCGAGTCTGAGGCCTGCTGGTAGATGGGATCCCTCTGGTCCAGGTAGGTGGGGCTATCGTCATCGATGGCCACTCCATGACCGATTGGCAGTTCATCCAAGGGTGATGTCACATCCTCTGGGCACACCTGGTGATCTAAACCATTCTGACTCAGGTTGCAGTGGACAGCTGGGAAGAGAGAGGGCAAGTATGACTGTGACAGGTGACAATCATTTAGGGAACTGCATCGCACAAAACTCTGCAAAGACTGCATCCGTTGTAAACACATCTGGATGGCATATGTCCACCTTATAAGCTGCATGATCAAATGTCAAACATAACATGAAGCAGGCTAATTCAATCAGGAATTTAAACCCAATAGAGCCTCCAAATTCCGTTTATGCAAATTCAGAAATTCTCTCAGCAGTAACTGCTCGCATTTCCTCAGGCCATCGCAGGACCACTTGAACTTACAGAAATAATGATTTCCCCGAGCTGTGCACAAGCAAAAGAACGGTCAGAAAGACTCAGTCTTCCCAAACAAATGATACAGCTGACACCACAATACTTCTCAGCCTAATGCAAACTTCACTGTTGATAACATTGCGGCATTGTAAAATTACTGTACGATTGAAAACACGTTGAATTTCCACATCAGTAACAACTTTCTAAGCATATGCAGACCACAAATAAGGGCCTCAATAAACTATTTGAATCCAGGTGTTCTTCAAATGTAATCTGAAGAATTTAGGCAACAAGCATCAGTTTTTACATGCAAATGGACTAATAACTGTTCCCCTTTCTGCTAGTTCATATTTTTAGCTGCTATGATGCAGTAGCCAATATTTAAAGTGTGTACTAACCAATCACTATGTTTAACAAAGAATTCTACTTAAGAACTTAATTGTGCATCCTCCACTGTCAGTGTTCTCTAAACACACATAATTTGAAATCAAAGCAGAGCTAAACAGATTGTTCATCTACTGTAAACACTTACTTGATGATGATGTAGCCATGTATATTTGGTCAATGTTTATGAATGCAATTTTATGTATAAGTGGGGGATTAGGGGAGCTATTGGATGACTTTGCACTTGGGGATGAACTCTGAAGCGACTGTTATGTTCATGAACATATTAATATTTCACAATTGGCAGGCATGAATTAATTCCCTTATTTTATAAATTAATACAAGCCATTAATCCTTCCAGTAAACCTGGAAACATTAATAGAAACATTATTAATACTAATAATTTGAAATATAAAAGTATTTTTCAATAGTTTCAACACAATTAACTTGTTTTTCAATTACTACATGTTTGTTAATAAGGATTCAAAAAGAGAAGCAGTCAACAAGGACAAGTGGTGTTTACAGTAGCCAAAGTAGTATTACAATGACTTACTGAATATTTCTCTCCAAGATTTAGCATGTTTAATTTGCAATTTCACCACTAGATGGCGGTGGTGTACAATGTTGGAAAATGAAAGACTTAAAAAAACTACAGGCTGGTTGCCCAGACAAGGATTAAACCTAAGATTAAGTTTTCTCTTTCAGTGGATATCCCCATTGGGAACACGTTTTTTAGTCCAGACTATGCTTAATCTTTGTCTGGGAAACCGGCCCTAAGTGATGTAAATTAACCATTAAGTCCGTGTTGCTTTGTCCTTTTGGCTGTAAATAAATGTAAATTCGTAGATCTAAACCCAGTTTAGTCCAAAATTTCCCATGATCTCCAAAGTAATTTAAAAAGTATTTTTGTTATTTCAATTTGAAAAAAAAGCACTCACTCAATGGTAAGGAATGCATGCTAGTGGAATGCATGCTAGTAGAACTGGCAAAGACAATGACACTAATTTTAGGACACCATAATTAGCATCTACGTATATGATTTAAGATCATTCTTAACCTTTAAACATAGCCAAGTTAATGTACAGGCACACCCAACTCTGAAACCACAATCAACGAAGACTGCATTACAACTAGAGCACTGACCTTGGTGCAGTGACACACCCCACAGTAAGCAAATAAATATTGAACATGCCAGTGACAACTATAACTGGCAGCCCCAAGGGCTGAGCATAATTGACTACTGTAATGCCTATTGTAATTGGTATTTCACATTTCTTTTATCAAGGTAATTGCTTGTAATTCACTTAATCCAAGCCCTGATGTTCGAAGGAATGAATTGTGAAATTGATGAGGTTTCTGGAATGACCTGCCTTGTGTACGTAATAAGAGATTATTAATAAATACCGGTATAAACACTGATTTAGTTCTGTGTTCCTGCATTAAAATAATTGGAAATTATGTTCAGGACATAAAATTTAAAGAATACAGAGGCTGCTTTCTAAAGCAATGCACCACTTTCACGCTTGTTTCTATGGTAGGACATTTCCAAAATGAGAGGTGGAGGGTGGGAGTTTCCACAAACGATGACTGAATTCCTCATAACTTCCTCGTAACTGCATCTACACATCAACACCACCCCCACCCTCTCCCCACATACACACAAGCACGTACACATGCACATACACCCATACGAACACACACACACACACACACACACACACACACAAAAACACACACACACCATAGCATTTTTTGCATGTTCTCTAGTCTTACCTGAACCAAGACGGTTCAGACAACCAAATCATCGGTTGTTGCAGTATTAATACATTGTGACATCATAAAACATTAGCCAATGCCCACAAACCAGTAAAGGACTGAATTCACTTTCAGCTTCACTGAATTCTAGTATAATTACAGATGTGCAAAACATCTAGGTAGATATGAATGAGACAGGCATTTGCTAACAATGTAAAGCATGACTTGCTGAACAACAATTCATTGGGTGAATTTCCATTTTTTCTCATCGTTCCGGGAAATTCCGGCTTCATATATTGGCTGGAGGAGGTATTAAAGCAGGCTACACTGCACATAAATCAATCTCACCAAAGGCACGAGCTGGATGACAGAGAGAGAGCAAGAAAAGATAAAGAATGGAATGAAAAAAAGACACAGAATATGAGTATGAGTGGATGACTGATATGAGAGAAAAAGAAGAAATGAAGATGAGGAGGTTGAAGAAGGAAAGAAAGAGAAAGAGAGAAGCAGACAGACTGAGATTGAGAGAGCAAGAGAGTGTGTTCCAGTTGTTTCTCAGTGCTCGGCTTTGCCGCAGCCCCTTGGGAGCTCTGGGGCTTTTTTTAGCCTCTTCTGCTAAAAATATCCAGGAGCGCTCCTCCCTTTTCCCCTTTTTCCTCAGTGACATCAGCGCTGGGAGAACAGCAGGAGCGGGGAGACGCACAAAGAGCGCTCACCCCTCCTCCTGCTCTTCTTCCCCCTCTTCCTTCTCCCTCTCTCTGCGAGGAAGCGGCCATGCCAGCTGCTCTGGCTTACCGTCCAAGGTTCAGTGTTCAGCCTCACCTCTCACCATTCCAGTCACGTAGGAGCCCGGCGTGGTTATGCAAGGCATTCACAGAGCAGAGGTTTTCACCAACATCTCAATTTCAACAGCTAAACAGCAAACAGCATAAACTATAACCCGAGGACAGGTATGAAGGAAGTTCAGTATCAAATCCAGCAATAATAGTTTATGTATCAGTGCTTGTAGAGAATTCCAGCCATTCAGGCAACAATGACAAATGCCCTGCTTTCAATGAGAACATTCTGATTCCATGCAAATGATATGGGGGGGAACGAATTACAAGATGAACCAATGATATTACTGTAAATGTAGAAAAATTAAAATAGACTATTCAATCACCTATATCCTGTTTAGGTAGGCTACATCTTGAGTCTGAAAACAAGCCTATTGTTCTGATATAAAGCATTAGCCTAGCATATGCCCTTGTGAAGGACAATTAACATTGCAGAGTTTCTAAACTTTAGCTCAAATTGGAATGGAGCAGAACCAGAGGCCATTTTACAGTAATTTTACAGCTTCCACTGGCAACAGGACCCCTCATTAGTAGATCAGTATCATATTCTGTTGCGTTTCTCCCCTGCTACCCATACTTTGAAACACACTCCCCCTTCATGGTCTTTAAAGTCCCATGAACTCCCAGCCTCAAATTCCCAGAGCAAAACCCTCAATAGTCAGCCTTCCACAGAAACATACAGCATCTCCTCAAAAAAACAAAAAAAACACCAAAAAAAACGAATAAATCACCGAAATATTTTATCTTCTCATTGTGCAGCTGAAACTACACATTTTACAAACCAGAACACTGAATCCTGTCATGGTAAAAATATACTTGCAGCAAATAGCAAATATTGATAGTGAGAAAAAGAAAGATAACCACCAACTCTGCCAAGTTTCTGTATGGTACTGTTGACAAGTTCACATTTAATCAACATTTTTATTCACTGAGAAATAATAGAATAGATTTCTAAATATAACCATGAGTGATTTGGTGGATATTTTCCTACCATTAGGTTTTCCACATAGGCTACTACCCATTGAGAAGGAAATATGTCCTTGTGACTGTATTACAACCGGGAAGAAACGAAAACCAAAAATCCGAACAAAAACTTTCCAAGATGTTGAAAGAGTATAGGCTAACCCCCATTCTAACCCCCGCTGAAAAGATAAGATTTCAGAAATGAGAGGGACTTGCCCATGAAATGAGTGTGACTTGCCCATGTCTACAGTTCTTTCCGGGGCCTACTCATTGACCACAAAAGAGAAGAATGCTTCCTCATAACAATCTTAACAGACGTCTAGCCTATATCATTTACCGACAGATGTAATGAACAAAAATCTAAAGCGCAATGTGATGTGCTGGTCTACCCGCAAAATGAGAATAATCTGGGGCGGCTTGCTTGCCCTGTTCTGAATCACACGCCTGGAAAATGCACTTCCTCCCACTGATGTCATTCCCACAGAGCTCCATGCGGACATCACCTTTAACCTTGTTGTGCTGTTGGCTACTGAAGCTCTTGCAAATAGCCGACTTGTTTTGCCTTGCACATTTTCCATATTTTTTTCCACTACCTTTATATAACAATGATAACATACAGTCTATTCATTCTAATAACAGCAGCAATGAAAAATAAAACTGACGATTACACAATTCCACAATAGCTAAACAATGAACCATTGGGAACCACCAAATTTAGCACATCAAAATAATAGAAATTCAGCCAACATAAAATAAGTTCACTAAATATGAGCACAAGGAACAATAGAGGTACAAAAACAGGTACAATAGAGGTACAAAAACATGCAACCAAAGAGGTCAGCCCCACGGCTGTCCTCTGCCCTTCGCTAAATGCAGGGAAAGAGCTTGTGGCAGCTGTTCTTGTGCGTTGTTATGTAGCTGCTCTCTTTAAAAGCAATTATGGCCTCCACACTCGGTGAGGAGACTGAAAGGACCCCACAATCACCATCATAATAACAATAATCACCAGCATTCATCATCAAAAATACCGCCACCACAATCATCTTTTTTGTTTCTTCTCACTCTTTCTTTTGTGTTTGCCTGGCACAGCCTCTGAAGACAATTCAATAGATTTAGCCTCTGACAACCCAATAGATCTAGCCTACATTCTGCATATTAATGCACATGCAGTAGGATATTAAAGGCTTACTATGCAGGATTTTTTACCTTGAAAATATAATAAAATAAAAAAATAATAAATGCTAAGGCACATCTGCTATTAAACTAACCTACATCCTTTCTGGCACAAGGCAATTTCCTGGAATGTCAGAATGCCGCCTCTTATTTCTCAAGTCCCCTTCTTCCTCATATTCCTCATTCATTGCTGTTTGTCATCAAGCAAAACAGGTCATGCATCCCTGGCAGGTTAAGTGTCTTCACGAGAAAAGAATGCGGAAGAACAAGGGGTGAGCCCAGTTTAAGGGGGCAGATCTTAAACTTTCGGCATCCGGAAATTAATTGGGCTTGAGGTATCTTTCTGACAGTAGTAGGTCATCCAATGACTACACAAGAGACGTCATAGTTGCACCCGAAACCTATCCACCCAGCAACAGCAAACAATTCAAGCTGAAATACTAGACAAATATAATGTTGTTCTATTAAAAGGAGGGATGATGAAGAGCAAGTTAATTATTATGGAGTTATTGAAGTGCACATTTTCCCAGTATTGGAGTGCGCTGCCTAACAGACTGGCTTTAACATACGTGGGGCTCAGAAAAGCAGAGGGAATGAAAGCAGCATCCAGGCCGGAGCCCTCAGGGCACACGCTGTACCCGTTTCAGTTTCAATTCTGCTCGGATCACAGTAGCTTCACAAGCCTCAGAATGAAAACCGTCACCTCCGTTTCAGTTGTCCTTTAACCATTCCGCTTTTTCCAAACAAAAACTAATAACATGCACATTTGTTTTTACACTATTATTTTACACACGTACCATGTAATTTGAATCACATTTTAAATCTGTGAGGGATTGGAGATGCGTTTGTGTGTCTGTTTGCACGTGCACACAAGTGACTGCATGCATGCGTGTGTGACAGAGAGAGAGAGAGAGAAAGAAATTACAATTACAAACCCAATGATTTGGAATTGACTAAAATGGTGATAATGGTCACTATGTAAAACAGTTTGCACCATCAACCTCTAAAATTGCATAACCCAATGACAGAAATACCCATCTCTTCTCCTGGCTGGCCTCTTTTCCTTTGAATCAGGATTAGCCCTCAAGCTTAGTCGATTTTATATGTGGTTAGAAACATTTCTTAAAGTGATTGTAAAGGTAAATCTGTGAATCGCTTTAGACTTCAGCATTAGCAACAGAACGAGAAATCAATTGCATTGCAATATAGACTTATATTAGTACAGTATAAATGTTTGATAAATATTTCCATCTATTCCTATGTGGGGATTACATAGGTCGAGTTCAATTTATTACCGGACTACAAGCTACTCGATCCAGGTCCTTCATGACATAATGGCCGACAAATGTTTTGGCTTCAATTTCCTCCCATAGTTTGAGACAAATAAAAGTATTTTGTCCCACTAGAACAGCCTCTTTGAGTCTCAGCGAAACACTCTTTTGCCATAAAGAATCGTTGTTTGCGTTATCAACAGAAATTCTTAATAGCTGTAGTTTTTTTTGTTGCTATTTTTCCACTCAATTGCTCAACCAACCTTAACCCTCTCACACTCTTCCTCCATCTCCAACCCACTCTCTGAATCTTTCTCTATTCCTTTGCGGTGGTGTTACCAAGCTGGCTGGCTAGCCAGGCTAGTTGTATTGCCAATAGAGCTACAGAGCTATAGTTTTTGCTTAATTATTGGCATTTAATTTTGTTTCATTATTGAGTCTCCATTTGCATTGCAAGCATGCTAAATTTACCGTGTATGTGTCATCCCTGAATGCATGGGTGGTGGGGTGGTGTTTTCAAAAAGCTATGGCTACACCGGCAGCATCAGTGCAAACACCTCCTTGGGCAGTGACCATTTCACAAAACCAGACCGCTTTCACAATTATAACCAGAGACTTCTTGGCTTGGTCAAATTCCTGAAAGGGCAGGGGCTGTTCCCCGTAGAGCCGGTTCAGGCTCCTAATCTGGCTCATACATATATGGCTGTATTTGCCCAACTGCACTTGCAGCTGTGAAGCCCTCTGGCATTATGGATAGATAGATACAGCCACCCTAGCCACATAAGTTTGTTCACTTGTGGGTGGTACGTTTCTGGGAGGAGCTGAGGGGGGAGGTGGGTTATTACATTTAATAGATATTTGGTGGATGAGTGGTGGATACAATTCCTCTGTGATAATTTATGGTTATTTTAACTATTTTCAGCCGCTTTACAGCCACTTTAAAATTATGCCAGGAATGTTCACTTCTTTTTTATGATGATTTTGTACATCTTCTAATTATTTTTCTCATTTGATATTTAGTGCTAACAGAGTTGCTGACATTTTAGCACTTCAACACTGTAAAATTAACCAAAAAGAGAACTGTTTAACATTTATTTAACAATTACATTGTTTAATAAAGCAAACCGGCTTAAGTGATTTAAGGTAAACACACATTAAATACAACTGGATAACATGTCTTGCTTGTGGACACATAAATTCACATGGCACATCATTTTTACATGAAAACATTCTACAGTCTGTCAGATGTAAGATGTGCAGCTTCAGTAAAATAGGTTTATTTACAATGCTCCGATCTCCTTTAACCAGTCTGCTAAGCACTTTTCCTACAGCTCCCTGCTCCTCAAGCAAAGACAGGCCCAGTGGCTGCCAGACCAGTTCTATGCATACCAAGCCACCACACACCCATGATCCAACACTGCAAAGATATTATCATGTTCAACAACATTCCATGTCTTTGATCAGTTACAATCCTTAACCCTGGGTGTTTGTCATGGAAGTCACAGATTCCGTGATTTTTGCTATTTTTTTCAAGTTCCGTGACTTCCCCATTTTTTGTCATTTCTGCGATTTCGTCCATTTTTAGTGCTTAGCTTTTGGCAGTTTTGGATGGTGCAGTAATAGTCAACCTTAAAGTGCTGGGAGAAACTAAGTCCTGTAATGTATACCGATTTGAGAATACGCTGGGATCAGGATTCCCATCCGTGTCAGTTGTTGGGAATCGTGACAGCCCCTGTCAACAATGTTGATGCCAAGTGCTCCTTCCCCCATCACTATAGCGTTCAGTGACAAGAGGAGCTCCATCAAAAACCAAACCTAGCATGGTGTGCCAAAACAAACTTTAAAGAGATAAAAACAGACAGACGGCAACCATGTTTAATTTCAGTAATGCTAATTCAGTATGCTCTATTTCGAACAAGGTTCGGATGAATTAAAAGCAAAACAGCATGTTCTTTCTTTCCATGAGGGACCAAATTAAGCAATTAAATGAACCAGCTTATCAAAGCATTTCACTCATAGGCTAGTTGTTCCTAGGAGCCCAATGATTTTTTTTGAACTTCATGCACAATTTCTTAGAGCTTTTTAAAATGATTTTCAACTTTGCCATGAATGCTCTGCAACTTCAGCTTATATTTCCTGTGACAAACACCCAGCCTTATTCAATCTCCCACATCGACTAGCCCTGTTTTTGAGCTGTTTTTTTATTTATTATTTATTTATTTTTATTAAACTACATCCCTGACTATCTTCACAACATCGGCTTCACCAAACATCAGTATCAGCCACACAGAACAGACATCCCCTTCATATCCTTTGACAAACATTCATAAAGGTAAAATACTTTACTGTACTAAAATATGTTAATGCACCACCTATTTTACACTTAATATAAAATGGCTGGCTAAGTTCTGAATATTTACAAAAAGAGAGCGACATGATTCATTTACTGTAAGTAAGCTTAATCAACATTACACATTATAGGCCAATAGTATGTTCAGAGCAGAGGAACCTGGTGTGCTTTAGCCCACACACACAAGAAGGTAAGAATGAACTTGCTTGCTCTTATTTTTTAGCAGAGGCAAATTGGGGTTAAGCAGTCTTTATTTCTTAATATCATTTTAGGTATTAGACTTGCAGCTGCGAAAGAGACGATGCTTTTCTGCTTTGAGACGATGTCATGATTTTATGATTTAGAATCCTTAGCAGCAATTACTATTCACTGTGCCTCGCTTTCAATGAATATTCATTGCAGCTAAAATAAGATTCCAACCTACTTTTACATTACATTGCATTACAGGCATTTGGCAGACGATCTTATCCAGAGCGACGTACAACAAAGTGTATAACATTTATATCTTCCTTTTAAAAAAAAAAAAAGAAAGAAGAAAAAAACAACCAGATAATCTCACTTACACTGTGCTTCAGTGTAAAAAGAACACACATAATGCAAGCTGAAGCCCATGGGTATAGTTGCAGCTTTATCAAAAGACCATTAGGTGTAACAAATCATTCTGATAACATAAAATTCTGTCTATGATTGAGACCATTGCTGCAAAAATTGTTTAAATTTTGGTTCCTTTGACATTCTGTTAATTCTCAGTCGCTGGTACAACTTAGGCTAACGCTAAAAGTGCCATACAGATTTCATTTTCATCTGGAGACATGGCCAACGTAGAAATAAATAAATAAAATTGCCCTAACACAAAATATAAAGTTCCCAAACACAAAACATGAACTCTGTCTGCACAGCAAAATTTCATAATCTCTTAATAGTTATAATGCAATTTAATAAACACAAACAATCATTACAAACCATTTTTAACCCCATAAAATGTATAACAGTTGACAGCTTACAGAAGTTAGATTAACACAGGAAACTGAGAGAACATTAGATTCTGTGAGAACATGCCACACAGCACATAGCCTATTTCACGTCCAAGCTTGACAATGACAATCTGTATCAATGGGTCTGTATTAGTTGGTCATATCACAACCAGACCAGTAAAAATGACTCAGCAAGGTGGCAAATGGCTAAAAGGGACCTATGTCTGAGGGACAATTTCATGCAGAGCCACAATAAAAGGCTGAGGGAGGCCCGATTGACAAGGGATGCAGAATGATCCCTGGTTTTGGTACTAGCAACTGACATATTTCTGTGGTTATGCTTAAGAGTTTTATCATTGTAGTACTCAAAGAATAAGGGCCTTCACATTGCTGTAATAGCTTACTATTGTCTAGGATTGTCCTGGGATACACTCAAAATAAGAACACTAGAGCCGCTTTTCCACAGCATGGTACCGGCTCAACTCGACGTGACTCTACTCATTTGGTTTTCCATCGGGCAAAAGTTGTGGATAGTACTTGGTACTTTTTTTTGGGTATCACCTCCGTCAAGGTTCCAAGCAAGCTGAGGCAATAACAAAATGTGACGTGAAAACACTGCAGACCACTGATTGGTCAGAGAGAATTGTCAATAGGTTAGCTTATTCTTTGTGTCGCCTTTTATGCTAATGAGCAACCAGAGTCGTCTCATCATCTGAGCTCTGATGTAGGATTTCCCAAACTCTGTTTTTTTTCAGCAGTATTTTGTCTTGCTGCCTTGAGCCTCTTCTGAAACAAAATTTGTCTCCTTGCTGTGACAAACAGCCATATACCGAGAATCAAGAATACCATCCCTTCTATATCCTCCATTGTTCCTATGTGTCGCGTTGAAGATGACGTCACGGCAGTTTCATGCAGCGCCGCTATGACGACCAGCTACATTGACGGGGGTACTATCTGCAGTGGAAAACAAAGTACCTGGTACCAAAAGCGAGTAGAGTCGAGTAAAGTCAAGTCGAGTTGAGCCGGTACCACGCGGTGGAAAAGGGACTTAGGATTGAATGAAGACATAAGACCAAAATTCTCGATTCTCATTTGTTGGTTAGTGCTTACTATGATTTGGCACAGTCCGCACAGAATTTAAACAATCCCCATAAAATTGTATAACAACTGAAACTAGAACAGGACAAGAAGCTGGAAGCAAGTGCCATCAGTTTTCTGGATTTCACCTGACACTTGTGCACATTACAGTGTATGACTACATTTGCACATCATCCTGGCTGATTGAGCAGGTCTATGTAATGGCTGTGTTAACAAGACTAACAGGACAGGACAGCAGTACTGATTCAGTTTTCTTTATGAAATGAGAAAACTACAGAGTTTCAAAATATGAAAAATTCTGAAAAGTCCTGTGTATTCTACGTATTTTGACTTTAAGAAATTGAATATTCATGAACCTTTAGAGGACATTCTAATTTGTGAGGAAGAAAAAATACATGTGCCTATGAGAAGATTCACTTTTCTTAAGCTTTCTTCATTTGTTTTAAATTTTTAATGTCTGCCCTACTTTCATTGAGTGAATACGTCAGCAAAATGATGACCAGAATAATTTTACTGAAAGGGCTTCCTTTTCCCAGGGCACATATGATCATTAAAGGGTGATTCTATTTCAAACAGGCCCTCTCCATCAGTAATTAATGAGTTCACAGAGAGCACTGGACTTCAAATACTAATTGTTAGTAATTACTTGCCTGGCAAACACCCTTATTCAGAGTGACATATAGCTTAATTACATATAATCCATTCATACAATAAGATATACAAAAATATAAGCATAAGATAAGTACCGTGCTCAAAGGTACAACAGCAGTAGACACCACATTGAGAATCAAACCAGCAATCTTCAGATTAAATATCCAATCCCTCACCTACAAGGCCACACTATTCCTCCTTTTGGGAAGTACAGAATACATTCATAAGATTATAGAAAAAAGGTATTACGTATGTTGCTAATAACATATCATAAAGAGAACTAATGAAAATATAATGTGCATGTACTATAATACACACTGAAGAGACTACAAATAGTACAAATAGGCCTACAAATTAATATCACAGCCTGGGTGTATCATTCTGAAAATAACCCAAAACTTTACAGTAACAAAATTATATTAAAAAATCAGACAAATTGTTATTTCAGCTTACTTCTCACATCATGCAAAAGACGAATGTAATGACAGTTAAAATACAGCACTTCATTGTAATGGTAATACATAATGTTAATTTAGCGTGCAGTCGTATGGTTTGTTCTAGTCAAGTATGTGAGTATTATGAATGCCGCTGAGAAGAACAGTTGTTAAAATTCGTATTGTTTATAATGTGGCTTCTTTAATTATCTTAGTTTGAACCAGGGGATAAATGTTCCCCTTATCGCTTAACAAAAACACAACGTCAAGCATTATGCTCATCATACTGCGTTGTGCATCTGCACGTGTCATATTCAACAACGCAAGCAGAAAGCGCTCTCATATTTTAGATATACAAACTATAGCCTACATATTTCAGAGTACTGAATTAACAACAAGTTCATATAGCTAACGTTATAGTTTTAATAAGAGTTTACGAACGTTGATATATAGCAGATTGTGACGAAACAACATTAAAAAACTATCATGCACTCGTACATGCAATAAATAAATAAATAAATAAATAAATAAATAAACCTTAGGCGCCCGTGAAGGATCTCTAAAATTGATTTACCTACCTCTCATCGGATTTTGAATCCACAGGATCCCCCCGATAAGGTGGTGAGACTGTCCTAGCATTCCGCCCCAGGTTATGTTTGCACCTTCTATGGTACTGTCTATGGTTTGCACACGCAAAATAAACGTTTGTCGTCGATTTGTGTGGACAATTTTAGGCAACGCTCGGTCCCCCCCCAAAAAAAAAAACTCACTTATAGTCAACAATAGATTTGGTCGCAGCGGACGATTATCTCACGTGGAGCAACGTCCAATGCGCCCAATAATGTAGGCTACATTACAGGTACTCTCTTCAGTTGTGTCTATAATAAGAACCATTCTTGGAATTTTGTGATAAATAAAATTAAACACTCCTCAAGAATAGAGCAGTTACAAACAATGTAAAATATTTCTTTGGATTAAATAGCTCCTTTCGCAGACTAAACACGCGTAACCGATTACAGAGTAGGCTACAAACATATGGTACGAACGGAGCTTGGTTTGTTTCTCCAGAGTGCGCATCAGACATTGACAGGGGCATTAGCAAAATGTGTTGACCGTCGGTTCTGAAATACTGGACAATTCGGTTCTTCGAGAATAAAATTGGCCTATACGTCCGCCCACATATCCTATTAATATTTTACACTGAAACCACAATCTTCTAACCGACAGGCAAGCACTCATCCCTAGCTAGGCAACACCGAATTTTCATACTTCACTGATTTTCTCTGGCGTGCAGCGTTAGCCAATCATAACCACTTGCGAATCTCTGCGGCTCCATTCCTAAACTCCAAACACTGGCCGATCAAGGTATTTCTTTGTTTCAAGAAATGTTAGTATTCTTACCTTCGACAGGCATTCTATTAGTCTTCATTTAATTCAGTCATTATTCGTGCGCTTGTATACAATGCGGCCGAATTTCGCTTCTGGGAATTTGCTACAGCCAACACCGAAACACACCAGACACGCTGCGAAACTCATTCGTTAATTGTGGGATTATGGGAAAGGTAGTTTATTTGTAACACGACACTGGACAGCCTACCTTGTGCGTTTACCGCTCAGGAATGAGCCTTTGCCTGTTACCTGTTTTTCCACATCACCTGTAGCTGCATACTACATGTGGAGGATCGAAAATGCCATAATTAAATAAATAAATGCACGATTTTTTTTAAAATAAAAGAATATACACGGAAATAAATTAATAGATAAAATCTGACACAAATGGGTATTTCTGCATTTATTTACTTCCGTAGGCCTATTTGTTCATTTATTGATTCATTCATTTCTGCATATAAAGTATACCCCTCTGAACATACATATATTTCTATTTCTAAATAATAACCATTACAATTCATGGAACGATGACAAAATTAAAATTTATTAAACACATACTTAATAACAACATAGAAAGATATGTCATCAATAACTAAAATAAGCAAATTAGGCAACGTTGCTTAAATCAAGGGTTGCACAAATGAGTACACCCTTTATTAAATTCTACAAATATGTAATATTCTTAGTATGTTCATGACATATTGTCATTTATTTCATAAATGGTAAACATAATGAACGATGGATTTGAAACGATTATGAAAGTGCCAACATGGATTCATTTCTGCTGGGTGGGACGTTTGGTGCTACAGGGTAGGCTGTTGCCCAGAGCGCAGCAATGGAGGTGATGCCATTAGAATCGCTCCTCCCGCTGATCAGTCGCAGCTCACCCTGCCTATGATTGGGATAGAAGTTGAAAGATGTGCCAATGGGCTGGCCAGCGATGAGAAAGCGGCCTCTGTTTGTGACGAACATCAGTTGATAGACATAGTTTCCAGGATTGTATTTCCCTGAGATCTGCACAATGGCCTCATCATCAAATAGCAACATCTCCTGTTGCTCGTTGAGACTCTGACCAAAAACAGGTGTCCAGGTGTAGTCATATTTGAGCTGTAATCTGAAAAAGGAAACAGTTAGACTTGAAAAACTCTGAAAAAGTTAGACTTGCATCATAAATTCAAAGGCAAATATCACCCATCAAACCCTAATTCTTGCTTCCATTAGAACATGATATTGATTAGTGCATGAGAAACACGATATTTTATATTCTTATTTTATATTCTTATTTTATAACACACTTCGTGTTTCACTTTGTCTCAGTGTTTTTGATAAGGGCATTATACCACCTAAACTAGGTTCATTAACTCACTGACTGATTGCTTGCTTGGTTATTTGATTAACTGAATAATAATTTTATTTTAATAAAGTGAGTGATTGTTTTGTTGGTCCATATATAGATTGGCTCAATTGACTGATTGGCTGATTAAGAGTGATTGGTTTGACTTTTGGTTGACTGGTAGGTACATCAGTTGCTTGACGTCTTGGTTAGATGACAGTCTATCTTTGATGGATTGGTAAATTCTTTTGGATAGCTGAGTTGATCGACTGATTGATAGATTGACTCTGTAATTACTGACTGATACTTACCCTCTGATGTAGCTTCCGCTGATCTCCCACACTCGGACTCCAGTGATACGGTCTTCCCCAGAGGATGCGAAAGAATTCCCAGAACCCCTGCCTACAGCCGGTGAGTAATCCAGGGGAAGGTCTGAGGAGGCAAAGACAAAATAACAAGTTATTTAATCATTTATAATAATTTTTTCCAGGTTACCATAACACACATTAGACCATACAATACAATAAAAAACTATGTACATTACATTGCATATCACACAGATACATGAATCCATATTAATACAGATTGACAATCAATTATTGTATTCCATAATGGCTGCTCTTTCAGTTACAGTCCTATGTAATACAATGTGATGTAAAAGTCTAACACATTTTTTGTAAATAATGTAAAATTGTGTTTAGTGAGTGACTCATTTGGCAAATGTAATTGCCATTAGTTAAAGCTTGGTGCTCTAGGCAAGACATCACAAGTTGAAGTCTACTTCGTTTCATTTGCTGGCTATGACTGGGGGTCCACAGTGGTAAGACCTAAATTGTTGGCCTTCCCAAAGGTAGGGTAGATTTAAGTCAGCCATGGTTCCACAGGTTACCATTGAATTAGTTCCCTGCTTGCCTAAAGGATTTTAGTCAGTATCACTAACATACATTTGATATGTGTAGCTTATCACTCTGTGGGGACTGTTATGTGGAAAATTGTCATTGGCTTGTGGACAGTTGTATTGTAAGGTTGCTCTGCTGTGACAGTGGATGTGCCAGTCCAGTCTTGAAATAGCCTACTAGCACTGTTTTGGTATTTTGGTTCACTACCTTTAAAAAAAATAATATTTAATTTATAATTATGTAGGCTATACATTTTTTCTTTTTCTGTAACTTTCAAGTGAAACATTCTTGTTTGTACTGAAGATGTTCATGTGCTTAGAATGTGATTTTCAAGTGAATACATGATGTAAAAATGTCTGAAATCTTAACACATTGAATGTGATATTGTGAGACACTTACACAGAGCCCGAGCTGTGAGACAGCAAAGACTGAAAATCAAGACGTAGATCATTTTGGAATAGCCTAGAACTGTTCAGCAACTGTTCCCAAGACCTGTAACCAGATTCAAAATGGAAGAAGAAGGAAGTCACATGCTAGCTCAAGTAAGATATAACATATTGGGTATATAGCGTTCCAATTCAGTTGTTTAGCACTAAGAACAACTGCAGGTATATAGCTCAGCTCAAAGAAACCTGTTTTACAGTCCTACCTATCATGTCTATGTGAGTAGGCTACTCAATTACAGATTCTATAACATCAGACTTCATCATTGTCTGTGATCTCTGGGTTGCATACCCACATAAAGTCTTTACGGCGCATTAAAATTTCTCGATATGAAGGAGAGTTTTTTGACATTACAGGAACCTATAGAGCTTAGATCTAATAAAAATAGCCTTAATTCAGTAATTAAAAATAATAAAACAGAAATATATTATAAACAGCAGGAAAATTGGTGTGTGGTCTTTGATGCGGTGGGGGTTCTCGCCCACCAGCAATTTTCATCCAGTATTTTAGAACTAATTAAAAATATAATATAGAAGAATAAAACATTAGATTGCCCATAATTGCCCACGTAAAATATGGCAGTATAGATATTTTAAAGTATTTAAGAATAATACACTGGGATTGGTCTATTTTAACGTTGTCGTCAATTTCTTCTTACCTTGAACGTTACCACAACTCACTTATGAGGTTGCCTGTGTGTCAATGTTTGTGCTCTGTCTTTTTCTTAAATAAAGCCCCATGCTTCATAATCTTAGGATGCGGAAGATGTCATGTTACCATTGGAAATGTGTTTCCTCGATTAACATTAGTACTCTACATTACCGAAAGTATCTAGACACCCCTTGGTCTGGGGCTGTTTTTGCAATTTGGCCTAGGTACCTTAGTCTTAATGCTTCAGCATACAATCACATTCTAGACAATTCTGTGCTTCACCAACAGTTTGTGGAAAGTGCTTTTCTGTTTCAGCATAACAATGCCCCCGGGCACACAGTGAGATCCATATAGAAATGGTTTTGTCAAGAATGGTGTGGAAGAACTTGACTGGCCTGCTCAGAGCCCTGACCTCAACACCATCCTACAACATTGCGATCACTTGGAAAGCCAGGCCTAATTGCCCAATCAGTTCCCTACCTCACTATTGCTCTCTGAATGGAAGCAAATCCCTGCTGCAATGCACTGACATCTAGTATAAAGTCTTCTCTTAAGAGTGGAGGTTGATATCATTGGAAATGGTGGACCAACTCCATATTAATGGCCATTATTTTGGATGAGACGTTGTATGTCAGGTGTCCACGTACTTTTGACCATGTAGTGTATGTGCAGAAAACATTATTAGGTATTTTAATTTACTGTTTTTGAATGATTATTCCGCCCCTCTGTTACAATTATATTGACTAGATCATATGAATTTAACATTGGACTGCTTGTACTTTCATTTAAATTGCGTCCGACTTGATTATGCTATGAAGGTTATTGAAATGGGTAATGATTACTGACATGTCAAAGCTGTTTGAAGTCAAATTTCATTGTGCTAGGCTAAATATTTTCTGAGTAAATGAGCAAAATCCCAAAACTACTATGTTTATACACTCTCTTCAGCACACCAGAACCTATTTTATAGCTACCTGTGATTACAATCCCCCCAATCTTTTTTTGACACCTCCATGATAAGCTGATTTTTAAATCTTGCACAAGCTCCTGATCAAGAATATTGTTAGCCTATAACATTATTTATGTAAAATAGCAAAACATCTAAAATATCTAAAACAGTATATACAAACTTAATCGTAATGAATTGGTGATACTTTTATCTTTGTACTGTTTATAGCCCAGTGATTTATCATTAATTTTCCCTTGTTCTTTTATTTTTAGTCTTGCACAGTATGTTCAGAATTAAAAATTATTTAATTCATATATCCATAAATAATAAAATTACTTGCAAGGGTGACTTCGCAGAAACTCACCTGCTCAGTAATGCAGAGATGTAAACGACAAGATCTCAAAGGTGCAATTCTCTGCTCTTGACTCCTGTATTTATATGCACAGGGCAAGCAACATTCCTGTAACATGGGTGACGTTTTCAAAATGTTCGGTAAAAAACACATACATTGTTCCTGCTGTTCTTGTTTGAGTCTGTTTCCTGGCAGAAACAGGAAAATGAATGAGCCAATAAATTAACAGGTGTTTTCACAACTCTACACATCCCAGAACATTTAATAATTGCTCATGTTGACCTATGTCTAATTAGACAGTTTGCATTTTAAACTACAATGTATGTATACTGCAACATTATGAATATAAGATGCTGCAAATACTTAACAAAAAATGGGCATCAAAGTCAATTCTAGCATTCTTCAGTATTTTGTATAATGTATAATATATATGCCTCAGCTGTTTGTAAATAAAAGGACTGTATACATAAAAGATCTACACACGGTGTGTTAATTTATAGCATTTTTAAATTCAGTTCATTAACAGGAATGTCTTGGTTTAATCATTAGTCTTTATAAGAACAATTTCCAAAAAAATATAAAATGAGAATTGGATTACTTTGTACCAGTTACAAATATTTTCAGTCTTTCATTTTATATTAAAAGCACCACAGTTAATTATATATTGACAGCTACATTTTTATTTTATTTTAATGAACTATTAAGAAACTATTATTTAAGACTATTCTCCTCTTGATCCCCTTAAAGTTAAAGTGAACAGCTGGCTTTAATTATCATTAATGTTCTAACTATTTTTTTTTTTTTTTTTTGCAGTTTATGTTGAAACACTTCTTCTACAATACCTTCTTTAGTCTGGCACAACAATGGCAGACTTAAGCTACAATTTGACCAGCTAAGGGCCTTATATTTGTTTTTGATTTGGTTGATCCAATGAAGTCACTTGTTGTCCATTGAAATAAATAGACTGATAGTCTCACCAACCTCGAAATACCTGCCATACAGTGCTGTCAAAAATCAGGTAATGCCATGGAGATTGTGGGGACCTAAACAATGGAGTTTAAATAAACTTAATAAGACTGTTTTTATGGGGTTTCTAAAATTTGTATAATATGGGTTTGCAGAGTGTTTACGCAACAACATAATAATAATAATAATAATAAATCATTTATTTTGGATTTAATCATGAAAGGCCAAGAGCTGGATTTAAAATTTTGCCTTAAGTTCTCCGACATGTTTAGTCTTTAAAGAGGAATGGGAATTTGTGGTTATGCGTTGTGACACTGCCATCTGCTGGATGCTGTAAGATTATTATTACAGGTGAAGGTCAGTAACGCAGAGGCAGAGCCACAAGGAGGCTGTGTTTAGGTTGAAGCTTTACCCTCAAAAATGATCATGTTGTAACACCAATTCAAGTTGAATTGAGAACAAGCTATGCTGGAAATTCAAAGAAAGCATATTGGTCAGTGATTATCTTACTATCAGGTAAATGGAGTGCATTTATATAGCGCTTTACAATCGATTACTCTCATTCACCCATTCACACCAACGGTGAAAGGCTGCCATGCAAGGTACCAATCAGCTCATTGGGAGCAATTAGGGGTTAGGTGTCTTGCTCAGGGACACTTTGACATGCCCAGGGCGGGGGAATCGAACCAGCAACCCTCCGACTGCCAGGCAACCGCTCTTACCTCCTGAGCTATGTCGCCCCGACATAGTAAATTATGTGAACAGTACTTATGACCATAAAAATGCTAACGATGAAGAATATTTTGTGGATTTTGTTATGAGCAAGAACAAGCTATGCTGGAAAAAGAATACAGTTACAAGCATAGTTTACAACTATGGGCTGCATCACTTCATAAAAACAAATCAAAAGGGGCTGCTGGGTGGCTCATCTTGGTAAAAGAATACTTAGTTCAATTTCTGGTTTTTGTGATCTTATTTAAGTTTCAGTGTATGATTTTGATTATTTACATTTGTTCGAATTTCTAGAAATTCGCAAGAGTAAGTGCAAGAGAAAATAGGAATAATGTTAGCCCCACTCTGTCCCAGACGCATGTCTGTTTCTATAAATGTTAATCAGCTGACTAACTGGTCTTTGCACTGAATCATTTCCTCATTCACACTCCCCTTCCAGTGAGTGAGTGCTGACAGCACTGTTGACAATTTTGCCAATTCATTGTCTGTTTTCAGGTCCTGCTGCATATTTTCACAGAAAACAGTAGAACCTCTGCAATGCGAAGTCTTCAGAATGGAGCTCGTTCAGAACTCTGAAATGTTCATATCTTTGAAACTGAAGTCAAAATATGCTGTTTTCTTTTTAATATCAAAAATATTCTTCTCATCATACATTCTCCATAAGAAAACCTAAGAAACTGTAAGTTAATTTCATTTGAACATTTTTTAGTGGACCAGTTGTCTGAAGGCACGTACAGGTAGGCACCTTATGACCCCCAGCTCAACTTAAAATGCTTCTAGCAGTATTAAAATGCATTGTGCACATGAAAGTGCAATTGTTTTAGTATCATTATACTGCTGCTTTTGAAGCTTGCTTTCAACTTGTTGATACATTTTTACATGTTGATGTTCAGCAGAGATTAAGAGCTGCTCTTATTTTATTTTTGATTGACCCAGCAAGGAATTGTAGGCGTGTTTATAGATTTTTATCTAATGAAAGTGTGACCTGTTTCTCTATAATGCATACTTTTTTGGATTGGTGATGATAAGAGGGTCTACGTACTGTAAAATAAGGAGTGAGAAAAGGCAGAATTTATTATGGTTCATACCCTCTTCAGCTGACTGGTGAGTCCATAACTCTGAGATTTGAATCCCTGAGGTTCCACTGTACCTTGAGTGGCGGCTATGTATAAACATGGTTGTAATTCCTACATTGTTCACACAATATTTTTGACAAAACCCTTGAATTAAAGCTGAAAGTCCACACTTAAATCACATCTTGATTTTGTTTCATTTCAAATCCATTGTAGTGGCGTACAGAGCCAAAATGATGAAAATTGTGTCACTGTCCAAATACTTAAGGACCTGACTGTATTTTCCACTCAGTATCTTGTCATAGCCAGAAATTTCTCTTATTATAATTAGAAACTTTTCTTATTAAATCATGATCCTTTTGCAGCCCATTCCCACGTTGACAAATATTGTGTGCTACAGAACAAAACAAAGTAAGCGATTCATTCAAAATGGGACCTCTGGTAAAAAATACATTCATACACATGATTAATTTACCTTACATTCTGTTAACATGTTCAGTTGTATTGGGTTTATATGACAGATGTAAAATGGCATGAACCTATTTCCTTCAAGCTTGCTGACATGACATAAATCTCCTTGGAATAGACAGTATGCTATTGTCCTAGCATGCCATTTCTTCTGAAAAGAACTAAGACTATAAAACTATTCTGCAAAGTAATATTGGGACTTGCATTACACTGGCTTGATTTCCATGGGGCACCAAAATGAAATATAACTGTCACTGAAAAAAAGTACAAATGTTTGGCATCATTTATTAAATTTGTTTTGTGTCTCTTGAATAAGACAGAATGAAAGTAACAATGAGGCCTTTCTCTATACTGTAGGTGGAGGTCCTGCTAAAACTTTCTGATGCTAAAGAAAGCCTGACTCTATCTGAGTTTCCAAAAAATCAAAAAATATAAAGAATTTCAGACTTCTTTAATTTCTAAAAAAATTTTTTAAAACAAAAGTAGTCTAAAAACTTTTGTTGCTGACTTGCAGTTAGTGCCCTCTACACCACACATGCCTAAGGTGAAATACATTTAATACTACATCTCAGGCTCTTGTACCAATCTGAGATAACACATCAAAAAGAATTTCTTGCTTTTCGCTCTAGCCTTTAGCACATCAAAATACAACAGTTTCCATATGAAAAAACATTGAAGAACAGGCATTGAAATCCCCAATGTCCTACACAAATTACACAAGGTGGCAGTGTCGTGTTTCATCTGGCCTCAAATGGTTACCCATGACTCCACAGTGAGACCTGCATAGTGAGATACAGTTTGTTAACTGCATCCCTCACACAGCATTTGTCTGCACAGTTTTTTGAGAGCAACCCAGTCACATTTGGCTGTGCAGTGACAGACTTTTTGAGTGAGGGCTCCTTTCCACGACCTGGTCCTTGCATGCAAAGAGGTTTTCAGGAACCTGGAAGAACTTTGTCTCAGGACCAAGCCAGCCTGAGTGGAAAGTATCATCAGCAGAATGGATTGAAAGCGAAGGATTCCTTCAGAAGTCCAGGGGTCGGATCATCATGGCAGTGGCCTGCAGGGAGTAACTGGGGCCTTTGAAGTAGTGCCACTTGATGCCATTGAGTTTACCGATGTTCTGTCCGTGCATGTAGTACAAGCCGTTGAGGTTTGATGGACCACAGGCATCAAACCACCAACCTGAAGAGAGAAAGTTATAGAACAAGACAGGAAGGAAAATTAAATTCAAATATGAATTTATTATTTATGAATTGTAATTTTAAGTCAGTTTTGCCATTTTTTCAACATGTGCGTTGTCATATTTGTAGTACTATATATATATGCTTTGTAAAACGTTTTTACTGTTTGATTCCTAACATAGTATTATCAGATACCTGCTTCAAATTTGGAATCTTTGGAATATGAATTGTTCCTTGTCCTCTCTTCCACACTGCTGCAGTAACGTGTCAGTTCAGTGTAATCAAAAAGTAATCCAATAATGCCATTAGTTTCCCATCTATAATTTACAACTTAATATATTGTAATTGGGGGGCCAGGGTGAGCCACTGAAACCCAGAAAGACTATGATATTGATTAGTCAATCAGCCTCTCACATTTTACTTCATTACCTCATCAGACCCAAGGAAGACATTCACAAGTCATTAAAAACTAATGCTATTGTTTGAATTCACATGTGACATAACCAGTAAATTCTGGAATCTTTAATTATCCACTGACATGAAATCTTGCACAGTTATCCATTCTTCCATTAGAGACCATGAAACCACCACACACGTTAGCTTCATGAATCTGTTTGGTGCTTATTTTACAGACACATTCAGCTCTGTCTTACACTCGGTGCAATGGGGCAGTAACCCAAATGCAATAGTCTTAAGACTGACACAGTGGTCATTTTCTCATCCCACCCATTTCATTATTTATTGAATTCCTTATTTCATTAATTATAATTTTTTTCTTGAGTATTTATTTCATTTTCAATCTATTTAATTTTTGTCACATTTGATCATTGATAATTGACATGACTACACGGACAAGACAAGTGTATTTAAAACGTGACAATTAAAATGAAAAGATTGTTCAAGTTGTATTTATTGTCCTTTTTCTCATTACAGACGAGTGTAAGAAAATGAACAAAATACAGTATCCCAGACACCACAATGCAGTATAAGAACAGATAAGTGGCAGCAGTGTAGTATAATGGGTAAGGGGGTGGTTGTGTAACCTAAAGGTCACAGGTTTGATTCCATAGTAGGACACCACTGTTGCACCCTTGAGCAAGATACTTTGATAAGCTGCATTGCTTCAGTATACTGTATCCTGCTGTATAATTGGATACTGTATAATTGGATAAATGGTATGGAAAGAAAATGATAAGTAAAAAGTTGTGTAAATCGCTCTGGGTAAGAGCATCTGCTAAATACCTGTAATGTAATGCAATAATGGCCATAAATAATTAAAAATAGAAATAAATACAGGAATATTTTTTTTAAGACAATGAACAATAAATGCAAAGTATGCATTCTTCCTGGTTCTGGGATTTATATCAAAGTCAAATTGGACAGCATATAATCCACAAAAGCCATTGAGTGGCTTTTGAATAGGCTGTGATCATGTATGCATTGCATGGAAAGTCCTTGAAATTAGTAACCCACTCAACACTGGGCTGTGGTTCATGCTATAAACCTGGTCTGAGCAGGTGGGTGAGGGTGCAAATTTCACACTACACGGACTGGAAAATTGCAATGAGCTGCATCAAAATTGCTGTCCACTTCTCAGTCTTGACTGACACTCTCCCAGCAGCAAATCTCCTCACACTTCAGTGCACGACAAGTCAGGTAATTACCAGACAGCTTAGGTGCATCAAAATACATGACAAAAATATGATTTTGCATGTTAATAAAAACTGTAACTATCATTTCCATGATGAACCATCAGAAACAGAATTAGCATCGTCATTATTTGGTTTCAGACAGGCCCTGCCTTACTAAACACCCTTCCGGAAGGGACAGCCGTGTCCATGCATCTGTGGTGGCTGCTGCAGAACCACATTCTGTCAGAAAGCGTTTGGATAAGTGACTGGCATGCAGAGCGTTTCCCCTCCAGTCATACTGGATTTAGAATGAGCGACGTGATCCCATCTGAACTGAGATGGCCTTTCACTCAGTACAGACCAGTGCCATCTGTGGAGGACTGTTGTCCTGTTGCTCCCTAAAAAAACCTGCCCTACAAAGCGTGAGAATAAGCCCGACTGGAAGGCTATTCAAATACACAGAGCTGGATGGAGAGAGAGAGCAAACATGATCTCTTTTTAAAGAACGTTAAGAGCCTTTTTCGGAGTTCAGTAGTTTTCTCCAAAGTGCTTGGCCCTTCATTCTTAATGTATCCCAGGTGTGATCTCATTATACTCCCATGAACTGCATCAACAGCACGTCCTTCTGCCAATAAAAATAGTTATTGACAGTTGTCTGACAGTCATCTTTTTTCCATTTTAGGCACGGGACTTTATCCCATGGCATTTCATTTAGGGCTTTTACCACATACTCATTGACATACACCATAGCTGCCAATGCGCTCCTGTGACAAATCTGTTGCTCTTATTTTTTACAGGATCGTCTTACTCTAGTTGAAACTGGTTGGTTTCAGATATATACTGAGTCTTGGTTACAAGATTTGGAGCATTATGCAAAGGTTTGAACTCATTGTCTCACATCAGAACACCATGTACAAAAACAGAACTCTCAATTACAGAGGGAAATTTTAATGTTTATTTTAGCCCTTCTTATCCAATGTCCACTACTAATGTATTCAGCTGATTCTCTTGGTATTATTGCTGTGTTCTTTTATCCAATTCACATACTCACATGTGGTACTTGAGAACTGTGCAAACACAAGTGCATGAAATGATAGAAACCTAATGTGGAACATTCTAGTTCTTTATATGGAAAGGAATTTGAAATACCGGTCTCAAGGTAATGATGTTCAAATGGTGGCTGATGTTTATTCGATCGGGTTATTGTATTGCTGGTGTCAGTTGGGAATTTGTGTAGAAGTATGGTGTTGACTGACCTCCAGTCAGCATTAGGGCACATTTGCAAATGCAGTTGTCATTGTCCATGTCCCTGGTGCTGAAGTCCACCCCCTGGGTGACTAAGCTGCTCTGTCTGCCCGCGGTTCCACTGTGGCTCCACAGGAACAGTCTGAGACAAGCAAGACGAAGAGACAGACAAAGACAGTCCAGCAATAAGCAGCGCCCCAAATACATGTGATCATGCGTACAGGATTACAGCTGTATCACAAAACACAAGCCCTTTCAAATCAGCCGGACACTAAACTGGGCAAGCAGGACTGGAAATCCAAGACCAAAATAGGAACTATATGCTTGATTGAACAGTGTGTTAGTTGTCACCAACTACGCCAAGATTTACTTTTAAGACAGACGACTAGGAATGGGGATTGTCTGGGAGTGGTGGCATTTTTGCAGAATGACACAGATCTAGATAATGACATGGCTAAGAAAATGTTCAGAACCTGCTTTACATGTAGCATGTAATACATAGACATTCAAATGCTACAGTGCCATTAGCAAAGGTGCCAAAAATTAATATGTACATCTGGAAGAGGAAAATGAACCACAGCCAAACAGTGGTAACATATGCATATTCACACACACACACACACACACATACATGCATATATAAAAATACACACATACTGAGCCCTCCATAATGTTTGGGGCAAAGGCTTTTTTTTTCTTGATTCGGCTCTGTATTCCACAGTTTCGCATTTAAAGCCAAACAATTCACATATGGTCTAAGTGCAGATTCTCTGCATTTAGTAAAGGGTAGTTTTATACATTTTTGTTTCACCACGTAGAAAGTAGCTACAGAACTTTCTATACATTGCTCCCCATATCAGAGCACCATAATATTCGGGACATATTAATGTTACGTAAATGAAAGTAGTCATGTTCAGTACTTTGTCACATATCCTTTGCTTGCAGTGACTGCTTTAAATCTGTGACCCATAGACATCGCCAGGTGCTGATTATCTTCCCTGGTGATGCACTGCTGTAAACCTTTTTGTCCTCTCTGTTGTTGATCTTATTATTAAAATCATAGCTGTAGTACCTACAGAGTATATTAAAACACACACCATGTTAAAGCTTAAAAATGCAAAATATAAAATATATTATGGTCTGAAACATATTAAAATAACGCAGAAACAGCACATTGAAACCCCACTGCACACTAAAGTATTCCGCCCACTCAAACACAGTGCATTAAAGCTCTCCACACATTAATGTCCAGTAAATAATTAGCCAGACAGCACACAGCCCCCACAGGCAAGATGCCTGAACCACGAAACGGAGCTAGGAAATAGCTGCAAACTCATCAAGTTTTTAAAAAAATGGCAGGTTCTAGAGAACCCTTTTGGCAATATTCAGAGGAACAGTGCATTTGCAGTGCAACTTTGCTCCAGAAACTGGACTTCAGATATTGCTCTTTCATACCATGCAACATACACAGGTATATTTTTACATGAGTAAAATTGCTTCCTTATTCCCTTCTTTGATGCTAACAATCATACAAATACAGCCTCTAAAAAGCCATAAACTCCTTAGGGCTTGAGTCTTTGGACAGAGAGTAGAAGCAGACATTTTAAGGCTAAGCTCAAGGCTGTTCTCCATCAGGCACTCACATACTGACAGGGGTCTCAGTGGGTGTAAATTGCTCAGCAGAAATCACGAGTCATCACCTTGTTGAACAAATATTCCAGAGCACTTACTGACATTAATGATTTAACTTACTGTACTGTATTTAGTATGTAGCGTGCATTAAAAATTATAAAGTTTTTTGGCAGCTGTGGCCTGCAACTTGGTTTGACAGATATGATAGATTCATTGTAACATGCTCAGAAATAACATCACCACCCTTGCCCTTTTGTAATATGCAATCCAAAAAGCAAAACTGCAAAGCAATACCCAAGATTAACTTATGAACTTCATTTTGCTGTGGGACAGTTGTCTGAACTGTCTAAACATACTAAATTAATTTAAATTAAAAAAATTACAAATAAATGACAGAACTAAGAGAAATAAATGAATTAAAAATAAATGTATGTAATAACTAGTGTACTAGTGTTCCCTTAAATCATAAGCATCTGTATCCTAGAGGGCCACACCCTTGCGTAGACATACTGGCCAACGGTTATTGAAAAGGTTTGCTACAGCCAAACAAACAGCCTTCCCTGAGTTTTATCACCTCACAGAGGTACCTTCTGTGCCTATTAAGTGGGGTGAACAATCTTTTCATCATGGTCTGAGAGGCTATAATGTGGAGAAAATATCATTAGCCCCTTTGTTTGGTGTGAAAGAAGAAAAGAGTCAAATAGAAGGTAACATAATCTTTATACTACTCTAGATTTCAACAAGAATAGATATAATCTGTTTCAGTGGAAGCAACAGTCCTTCAAAAGCTCTAAAAATAAAGAGCATTGTATGAATAACCGTTCTTCACAATCTCAATTGAGTGTCAGACTGAATTTAACACAGAAACAGAGAGACCATTAACTCTCACCTGCCCTTACACGAGGACACGTCTAAACCCAGAAAACTGGTGCAGTTATTTTTTGAGACATCTGGAACCTTTCCATAGTGGCTCATTTGGCAACAGTCTCATGTTAAAAAAAAACATGCTACAATACTGAGGCATCAATCATGTTATGCTGATCTTTCTCTGCAATGTTGCATGAAGCCTATGCATGAGTTACTGCTACAGCTACATCATTATTCTCCATGAATTGCGTATAATTTACAGTGGTTTAAGATAAGAGTTCATAAGTTTCATGGGATTCAATATAAAATTTACGTAGGCTCAAACAGTTTGGAATAATAATGCTTCAGAATGGACAAACATTTTCCAAACCAAAAACATCCAGCTGCACTGTACTTCCATTATACTTTCGGTTGGTCGACACTCTTATCCAAGGCAGTAACTGCAGATTATATTGTTATGTTTCATAAACATACACAGCTGGATATAATTATTTACTATGCTGTAGCAAAGTATCGTGCTTTGCACAGACATGTGACCCAATATGGAGCCGAACCTCTCCAGTATAGGGCATATGCAGCTCCTCGAGCAGTCTGAAACTTTGCTGCCTCAGCACACGCCCTGCCGGAATCACTTTGCTGTTGCGGGTCAGTTATTTATATTGCTGCAATGGCCACATTGCTGAAGAGAACACAAGGTTTTGATTCCTGTGAACATGTTCCACATACATGGATTTAACAGGCCTGCAATCGCAAGTTTAAAATAGCAACGAGACATCTGAGAACCCTGGAAATCCTTAAAGTGACAAAGTCATTGCATTAGTGTCTACCACCATGAGTTTAATTTGATATCATACAATAAAAAAAGTGTTCTCTGTTGAATGACATTGCGTTCATGTAAAATTGTTCTGACTACTGATACATAATGACACACTGTATGAAATTCAAAGTATAATTCTTCTTCAGAGTAGTTGTGCTTGTACATCCTATAATTAAGATGGCTACTTTTTGTTTGATTTTTTATTTTGTGTGTGTGGGTGGGGGGGGGGGGCATATGCATTAATATTATCTTATTATATATCCTGTCAAATCAAATATAGAATCAAAGATCATTTAAAGTATGGGTTTTGAAACATATGGCCTCACAGAGCAAATTGATTATTGTGGAATCAGTCTAGATTCTAGAATATGGGACAGGTGTCCGGCTCCTCACATTACTGAATCAAATTCATTAACATTAAAGGGGAGTAATGGACAGCAGTCAAGGCGCCTAACCCACACAGCACATGGAAACCACCCCTGCACAGTAAAATCTTTGTGTGTTTGAAACAGTACAATCTCCACACTAACAGTGCTGTTGTGCATTTAGGATCATTACAAACTTTATAAAGGTACATCGCACACAGGTCCAAATTCAGTCATAACAGCTAGATAAGATAAGATATACCCCGTTGGGTAATTTGTCCTCTGCATTTTGACCCATCCTAGTTACTTAGGAGCAGTGGGCAGCCACAGTGCAGCACCCAGGGACCAACTCCAGTTCTGAGGCCAGTGACTTGGTTTAAGGGCAACTGCAGGAGTGCACCTAACATGCATGTCTTTGAGTGTGGGAGGAAACCGGAGTATCCGGAGTAAACGCACGCGAACACGGGGAGAACATGCAAACTCCACACAGAAAGGCCCCAAGCCGAGATTCGAACCCAAAACCTTCTTGCTGTGAGGCGACAGTGCTATATCAAACATCAAACTGTGGGTAATGTGTGACCATCAACAAAAAAGCAACAGAGCACATCTTCAAATGAGTTCAAAGTTAAGGACACATAATGGGGTCAAAATGGCTAGGTTGTATATGGACCAGAGACGTAAATTAGAGGTGAGACAAGATCCTGGCACAAGCAAATGCCTCTCTAGATCTGTCAAGCGATGCAACGTGGGGAGCGAGCTGTGACCAAAAATAATAATAATAATCAAAGGGCAAAACACCACAGCCGGGAGACAGAGCAGTGCTGGAACGCTTTGCTGTGTGTGACCTGCGAACACGCTCCCAGCTACAGGTCTGCTAAAGAAAGACCTCTGTCACCAACCACCAACCAGCACATTACATCACGCTCACTGACAAATGATGAAAAACTCAGCCATGTACACAGCTTCATCTGCTTCGCTGGTCTAGTGTGTGTTCTTTTAAACTTTGCCCCCTCATCTTTTGTGAACAGATTATAAGTCCTTTGTCCAAAACCAAGCTTTCAAATGATCCACTGATTATTTACAGAGTGGTGCTTCAAATGGATACCCAGAGTCACAACTAAAATGCAGCAAGGTAATAGACTGTAAGTGGTTTGAGTGGCCTTTGTTGACCTTTGTGTCTCATCCTGTTAAAAAAACCGTTCTACTGTGTGGCAGCATTCACTGTGGCTGGCAGGACAGTGAATAATTGGCTGTGACACATTTCCCAGCAAGTTTTAATAAATACAAATAAATAACCTTTGGGAGATACTGTACTTGCAGACAACCCTTTTTAGATTGTGCAGTAAAATCTTCCTACTGGACTCATATGTACTCTGTTAGAGTTGAATTAAACATGTTACCGTGTTTGTCATTAGATATGTGTGCTAATAAAAATATAAAAGTGAATTATTTTCTTCAACTTATTTATTTTTGGAAATATCTGCTTCAAATGTTTGTCATAGCTATATGAATTAAATTTGTTTTTATATATTTGTTCTTGCACATTTTAGGTCACACAATCATTTATTGGAAAGCTACACTGTAAAATGTCCAGTGTTAATTCAACTCTTACAGAAACAGATAACATTTGGTCTCACTCTGGAAAGTGAGACCAAATGTTATCTGTTAAGAGACGAAGCAACACTGTTAGAGTAAAAGTAACACTGGACATTTTAATAAATTATGTTTCTACTACTAAAATCAGCTTCAAATTCATAACTGTCAAAAGATCATGTCATATCAGAGTTGAACTGATGGCCAAACATTTTGTCCTGAGCGGAACAATAATGAAATCCAGTACACCAGTGGGTCCCCAGGAACAGGGTAAGGAACTACTTCCAAACAAAAAAAAAGAAAAAGAAATGCTGTTTCTGTGGAAACAGATGGTAATATATATGATGGCCCAGGATAGGCCTTCAAGCTAGGCCAGGCTCACCAAGGATTTGAGAGTGCTACAATCAGTGAGAGGTTGCAATCCCAAAACAGAAAAAATAGGCCAAATAAGCATGTGTCCAATTACAAAGATATCAACACAGCTCCCTGCTCCACACCCAAGTTAACAATCTTTTCCTGAAGTATTCTTTGCATTCTGCGTCCCATTTTGGGGAAGTTTTGTATTGTTTATTCCCTACTCATTTGTCATAAGGCAACCCTTGTCTTCATTCTGTGGTGTTAAAGTTTGTATTAAAGGGTGATTTGAGTTTTTCATCACGACACAGAGATAAGGACATGAGGTCAACTGTTTCAACCTCCAGCATTTGCAAAAATATGTTTTTGGCAAGCCTTCAATGGGATCTATGCCCATAAAGCATATCTGAAGAGATAGTCAGCTTCCAGAAAGAATCTTTCCATTACTGTGTGTCTCATTGCCAACCAAGCTATTTTGTCACCATATAAATTTTGTCACATATTTATCATTTATGCACTATAAATAGATGCTCGTAAACTGTGTACATTATATGCATGTTTATTTGGAACAAGCAAATCATAAGAACACTTTTGCTCCTAATTTGCATTATATTAACATGCAAATCCAAAGTCAATTCTCCTCTAGATCAGGGGGGATGACCATGATTAGTTAGTATAATTTAGCTCAATCAGGTGTCTTAGTGCTGTGCAGAAAGAAAAACCTGAGCCCACATCAGCCTTTCTGAGAAGACTGGACACCCCTGCTCTAGATAAACCCAAGCACTACCAACAACAGTTTTTAAAAGTAAACTTCTAAGGAGTTTGCGGTGAGAAATAGAGTGGCATGCTTAGTACAACACAAAGGAGTCCATTTTAAATATATGATACATTTCAACGTCAACCCTGATTAAAAAATATATTTACATCGCAGTTATCGACATTATCACCAATTTGCATTCACACGTAGCTTCTCTGAGTTAATACCAGCATGCGCAAGCTTGAGATACTTGGCAATGAAATACACGACCAGATAACCAATGACACCACCCAGGCATGCTGCTGCCCGAGCATTTCTCAGCTGACTGGAATGGGGATATGGGTCATCGTGTCCTTATTCACTCTACTCTGACCTCTACCTGATGAAACCTCGTATGATTTCCACAGTGACAGAGGCTCATTCATTCTGACTGGGAAAATGTAGTTCACCTCCATTACACTAATATGTGACCTTTTCTCATATTTATGCAACCCGAGCTTAGCACACAGTGATTCTCAATATCTGGCATGTATAATGTGTGAAAATAAATGTTTTGGCTGACAGCACGTTTGAAAATACAATACAAATGATCTGAGAATATGATCATAGATAAAAGAACAGATTAAATAGCATTTTTCTCATGTTTTCTAAAACTTGTAAAATTAGTTTAGTAAAAGTAAGATTACATATCTGGCTGTATGTCTGACGTAATGTTGTTCATCATAAGACTCTCTCATCCAAGACAACATCACTATACGCCAAACAAAGAAAAGATATATTGCCATTCTGATAAAGTAACTTTAATTTAAACCCAGATAAATAAAACTGATTGCGATCTTTTTGGCAAATACTGATGTCAGAAACTTTTATTGCGTGTAAACAGATGCTTCACTCAGAATCTCTGCAATGTAATTTAAATTTCTATGCCCTATTTATTTTGGGGAATAAAGCATAGTTATGAGCACTGTAATTCACAATTAGTTTCACAATTTCAATATAAGTCATTTGAGTCATAGCTGAGTTTTTTACTCTCTCTGTCAGTTTTCCTTGAATTCTTACAGTAGCATGCAGAGAGGAGTGACTGCCAGCACAGTAATACAAGAAAAAGATTCGGCTTTATACACCACATCCTCTTAAATGTTTGCAAGATTTATTTTATGAAAACTAAATTTTCCAAACGTGTATTTCAGAGGGGGAAACATTTTAAATTATGCCATTATTTAGGAAAGATCATTGTATTTTCAGAGCATTCAAATGATTTAGTCCTACCATAGAAATGCTCAGCCTTATTTTTAGTTGTGGTGCATTATTATGTTATCAATGTGCATGTTCCATTGTTGTAGTTCACATGCTAGTGCTTCATGATATGCTTGAGACAGGAATAATGAATGTTAGTTGAAAACATTTTCCCTCAATTTTTCATATCAATAACTATATGTCCAAAAGGGCAACGGAAAAGCATCTTATGGATTTGTTATTTTTTACTCCCTCTGTTCAATCAATTTTATTTTATTTTTTCTTTTTTTGGGAGGGGGGGGGGATGGGGGATACAAATGTACTTATATCCTTACAATACAAACCCTTTAATAGGATACCACCATTATTCAAAAAATCTCAGATGAACAGGTGATTCTTGATTTTAAAAAATGTTTAACTTGTTCAAAATGCTTCAGTTATTTTCTGTGACAACACATATAGAAATTGGGTTGTAAAGATTTTGACTAAAGCCTAAACAAGTTTTAAACATATTTATCAATGTCAAAACAAGACATTCATTCAAAATAACAAATCTTAAAACATGAGAAGCATGTCATCAAATAACTAATTATTTCAAATTTGTATTGTTCACAGTTCTCTTTGATTCACAGCTACATTAAAAATGTGAGACTGTAAAACTATAAAATATAACTCCTATGACACCTCTGATTTTTGTTTAAACTCATTTTCAGATCTTGTACCCATATCAAGCTGTACGTCTGCATGTGAATTATGTATACAATTTAGTAGGTTGGTGGATATTTCTTTATACTAACTCAACTGACAAAAACAATAACCTCAAATCAAACTAAACAGGTCAAGCACAATAAACAATTATAACCATATGCATGCAGATCATGAAATGATCCTGTTCTTTCCATGAAGTAATTCAGTTTTGTACCTGTAATTATTCTTCTCACTGCCAATGTGGAACCTGTCATAGTGGGAGAAAGCAAGGTGACCGTCCCAGTCAATAAGCTCAATCCGCAGAGCATAGTGCCTCCTGCTGGTGAGGAGGAACACCAGCTCGTTCCCCAGCCAATGCTCTCCAGACAGACTCCCAAAACCCTGTAACATAACAGAACCATGAGATCTCTACTGGTATTTGGATTATTTTATGTGACATTTTATTTTACGTATTTTTATGACTGAGAAGGAGGAAAGGCCAATATGACACCCAATACTGAAGCATTATATGAAGCACCTGTTATTTTTCTCATAAATTGTATGACTCTTTATCTTTCTTTCATCAAAGACTGCTACCAAAAGTGAGTGGTCCTAGCCTGATATTATGACCTTAAGTATCACACTGGACAACAGTCTGCCAAATCATTAACTTAAATGTCATTAATAACAAAGTCCATTCATTATGGGTTGTGGTGTGTCAAAATGCAGTTTCCATAGTTGAAAAAGCCTGGGTATGATGGATGTTCTTCTGGCTCACCATTTTGTACTCCTTCCAGGTCCTGTGGAAGTCCACACTGCCATCCTGCCTCCGCTGAATCACTGTCCACCCCCCTCCTGCCACCTCCATGTTACAGTACACCTGCAGAGAAAGACAGCTAGGCTAAAGCCAAACTTTAACACCAAGGGGCATGTTAGCTTCCTCTGAGCATAAAAAAAACTGCTCTGGAGAGTTGGACTTGTTTCTATAGGCTATTGTTATTGCACTACAATTCCTTGTCAAAACTAGCTACTTAGCAAATAGTAACTATTTTTGAGGAAAAAATATAGACAAAAGAAACAACTCTGAGGATTCATAGTTAATACTGTATCAGGGAGAAATAATTATTTTTGACTTTAATTATTTTCTGGAGTTGGAGGGTGTGGTGACACTTCAGTGCCAGGGGGTGTCTGGGGGCATGCCCCTCAGGTCCTCCCATCCAGAATGAACATTTTTGTAAAAACAGCTTCTTTTGCATATTTCGTTAATAGAGGAGCAGGAGATGACTAAGTGAGAGGGCTGTATCCGCACCCACTCATAACTATGCTGTCCATGCAGAGAGAGCTGGATCAGCCACTCTGACTGTGACCGCACAGGCAGAAGTAGCAGCGCAACATAAAGAACAGCACGGTTCACAGATTTACTCTTGCTACAGGCCAAATTAAAAGCTTCACTATGTGCCTCCAAAGGAGTTTATTATTTTATTGCCATTTTTCTTATTATGACCATAATACTATTTGTGACCCCCAAAGCTTAATTCTTCCGTTCCTATAGGAAATCCCTTGGTCATAATGGGGAGCCCAATCCGTTGAGCAACACCTCACCCAACATGTGACCCTTGACCTCAGGCATGACCAGGTGATTCCCTTCACATATTACCCAAAGATCTGCGGGTCTTTCTGAACACGCTCCTTCTGGTTCCTATTACACTTTAATAGATCTTGCCACTCCACTTACTTGAGCTAATTTGTTCCTCCTTCAATTCCCTCAGGAAATTAGGTCAGTGAGATGCGGTTAAGAAATGACCGTGTTCAACAAGAATCCGCAGTTCACAAAAGCTGGTGGCCTTCACTTAAAGCAGTTCAATGAATGAGTAAAGCTCCTGTCACCTCTGTACAAGCTCGTTCTCAACTGCCAACCAGGTGAGCCCATGCAGCAGATCTGGCAGGAGGGTTCTACTGACAGCCCAGCACAGCTGAGAATGCTACAGGGGAGCTGGGTGTGATTAGGGAGGCCTCATGGCTAGGATCAGGCTCGGGGTCACTGCCAAAGTCTCTGCGGCCTGGCAGCAACTGCAGTGCTAAACATCTGCTGTTTTCACGGGCCTTCCAAACACATTTGCAGCCCTGTAATGAGCAAACCCATACCTGCTGGATTGTACCTTTTTCCCGAGACACTGTGACTATGCCCTTGAGCGATGGGGGTTTCTGTACTTTACACCAGTTGTTCGAGAAAGAAATTGTGAGAATGGAACTATGAAAATATGAGCAATGGAGAAGCTTTCAGAACAGTAGACTTAGAGTAATTACAAAGTGAATGATAAATTACTTGAAATTAGAATTTTTCATCATTTCCAATGATGAAAAAAAAAGTATTTGATAGCCATGTAAAAAACATATGCACCTTTTTGCTCTCCTGTGTACCAATATGAATGGTGTACACTCCGCTTTTATTGTACCCAGCTTGGAAAAGATCAGCACAATCTCGAAACTTCCTTTCCTCCTCTGCCCGCTTCGAGATGTTCGGAGCAACTGTTCAAAAACATAAGACCACATGTGTGTCAGTAATGAGAAAGAGGCTTTTTGAACCCTAAAATGAGTGGGCTACCAGTAACAAGATAGCTCCAACCATGACAGGATTCATGAATCTTTGGTGCTAGTTATAAATTGTTCAGTAATGGGCACAACTGTAGGACTCACAACAGGAGCAGCAGTATATATTATTGGGATGGGAAAACCCAAAGGGTCATACTGAAATCTTCAGGCCTGTGATATATCTTCAAATATATGGTGGTAACATCTGGGAAAGGAACATTTAGCTAACTAAATTCTTTCAGTCCAGATCACCAGTACCTTGTGCATAAATATATTAACATTGTACATTATTCGCAAGAAAAAAATTGCATTGTCGGACATTCAACTGTTTAGGCTAAATTGTTGCTCTGTTGTAAATCCTCATGTCAGCAGTGATTATTTGGTTTTTAAGCAAACTGGTTTATTTGCAAGATGGACACCTGCTGTAAACGTCTGCAGTATCAGTGCACAGTACTTAGTTTTCAGTCCAAAATGAATATACATGTAGAGTTAGCAACACCTGCAATAACATGCTAGTAAAACCATTTACTTAACACAATACAATATTTATACTGCAGTTATTCATGCATCTCAGCAACCTATTGCACTGTGATCTATTTCAGACATTTATTTTTTTTAAATAGGGTATCATGGGATGTCACAGCACAAAGAGGTGCCAAACATTTTGATACTTTACATGTAAGCAACGAAAAAAAGTGTGGTTTTGTCAATCAGCTGAAATATTTCTCCTCATAAATGAAGGAAACTATCTTTGACAGGTATTTCAAAGAGTCAGCTGGAAGTCTGTTTCTATCTATGGATGATTAAGGATAAGATATTTTCAAACCAAGCACTGGGCTGAAGACTAAACACTACAAGCTAAACGTTTCAAGTTTCTGCAATAACAAGTGAACAAGTGGCTAACATTCAACCCGAAAATGGCAATTACGTGGATGGAAATAGCTTCAGATGGTTTCAACAACATTCGGTCTCAGCTTTCACAGCATTGTTTTTGCTGCCTGGAGATGGATCTGAACAGCGAAAGGTGTCCCTATCGTTTAAAGGACAGCTGTGATTCCCTGTGATGATCAAAAGAGAGCTTTTGAAGAATGAACGTTTTGTCAGACACATAATTTCTCCCGTTTTAGCAGGGTATTGAGTGTCAGTGACAGACCTCTCCCACTGTGACAGGCTGGTGGACTGTGACCTTGCACTGCAGACACTGAACAGACTGCAGAGACAGTTTCCACACCAACATGTCATTTGTTAAGTCAGATTTTTTTAAAGTAATGAATTCTAGCATTTCATTATAATCAATGGTGTTTTCCATATCACCCAACATTTTTTCCACAACTTTCTTTCTGGTCAGAATGTTTTACTTTCTGTGAAGTTATATTGCCCACATTGCTCAATAATTTCTGCCATACTAGAATCAGTGCTAGCAGTAATCATTAGTCAGACCACATACCCACCCCTGTCACTTGTATTACAAAAATTTCATTATGGATGCAACATGAAATCACTGTACTGCTGATGTTGCTGGCAAACTAGCATGTATGCCCCATTAAAGTATATTAAATCTGAGAAACCCCTGGGCTGTTTTAAAAGGCAGGGAACAATAAGTCAAACAAACAGTGTGTGCTATGGTTCAGTCTGATTACCTAATATATTTTATAACCTTTCTTAGCGCTGTTAAGCTAGATTTATGGTCACATAAGAAACTGATGTACTGTAAGGGTTAGATTACATTTTCAAGGTTTTGAATTTACCTTTGAGACTATTATTGATGCACCAGTCTTTGTTCAGGGGGACGTGTATTCTGGTCGGCTGGGACTTGTCTGCAGTGTGAGGTTCATGTTAAAAGGACAGTGGACACAAAAGCTCCTGTATAAATCAATATAAATTCCCCTGGCTGCTTGATTCCGTGTGGCTGCTGCTACGTGAGGCTATAAAGTTCACTGTACTGAGGGGACTGATCATGCAGTACATGAAATCGCTCTCTCTGTAGCAGAATGGCAAAGAGAACAGGCCAGTAGTAAGCAGTGGAATACAGTTTAAAGGTAGTGGGCAAAACAGATGTTGTGTTATTGTAGTAAGGTCATGCTCAGTTAAATCAGTGTATTGTGTGTAACTTTTAAACCAAAATAACAGTACTATTTGATATGAATTAATGACCTACAGATGACCACTGCCATTGGAAGGTTTCGGAGACATTCCTAAGAACACTTCTCTGTGAACATATCACAAATCTACAAATCAAGTTAACAAATCCATATCAAAAATGATTGAAGCATTTAATCATGAATTTGAAATGAATTAAATGAATTATAAATGTTAGAAATGATCATATTTATCAGCCAGTCATATATACTTGGCCATATCATGTTGTCAATCACTGACTTGTAGGATCCAACCTGGCTTCAGGTTCAGGCTCTGGTCATCTCCTGCCATGACTGCTGCAACTATCTCCCAAATCACTCCCAATCCACACTTCACCTCACAGCCTTCCACTGTCTACCAATAACCACTGGTATAACATTTAATAAAGGCCTGGTGTTATCCTACTGGGTTGCTAAGTTCACTGCTCCTTCATACATTCAAAAGATCATCAGATGATGCACACCAGCCAGACTCCCTCAATTCCACATTCTCAGCTAAATGGAAACAGTGTGATGTAACCGAAGTGCAAGGTGTTGTTCTCAAAAGTCAATGCTATGATCGGTTGATATCAGGAGTCATGGACAGCATGTGACAATGCCAACATTTCAGGGTGAATTAAACCAGTGGCTCGCATCACTAGAGGATGGACCCATATAGGTATGTAGGGGGGTGTTCTGTACCTCCTTCTCGAGAGCAGAGACTGAGGATGCTGCTGACCGTGTCCACCAGCGCTTGCTGCTGCCTCTGGAGGGCGCTGTTGTTTCCAGTGGCTTGGCCAAGCTGGGCCTCCAGCTCTCGGATCACTCCACTCTGCTGTCTCACCAGATCCTGCAGGCTTCCTTTCTCCTCCCACAGGGACTGCAGCTCCTTTTGGTGCCGCGATTCCATCTCCTGCATCTTCCGCTCCAGAAACCTGGTCATAGATTATGTAGCGGTCAGTAAGCAACACACCCTTCACATTGAAATGGGCATGATGTGCCAACTTCTTCCAACAATGAGTGGAAAATGGACATAGTGAATTAACCTGGTTCCAGCTGTACAGTGTAAAAGGCATTTACAAATTCAGCCTTTTTCCAGTTCTCCTGTGGAAGATACCCCCTAGATACATGGTTCTTCATAATTTAGGCATGATAAAATTGTTTTATCAGTGTATTTATCAATTCAATTAAAAAGTTGTACTTCATTTGATGCTGTGAACTTGTTTCACATTCATGTCCATGACTCTTCATTAACTGAGACACTGTACTTTTTGTCCCGATTACTTGCTGTTAAAAATAGCTTTCAGGCATTTCTTTATCTTGGTGGCCTCTGTACAATGGGCCATATTTGGGTAAGAATCGGACCGTACAAGTTCAAATGCTTCTGAGAAAGCGCAGGAGAGCCTGACATTGCAATACTCTTTATGCTGGATGCTGGCCCCTTACCCCCAGTGAAGGGAGGGCTGTGCAGTCAGTGTGACCATAAAGGTTTTACCCATTCTTGTCGTGGAGCTTGCTGATTTCATTTGTCTGTTGGAGCAGCTGTCTTTCCAGCTTGTTGGTCGAGAGGGAGTTCTCCAGAAGCTGGATTTCCAGTCTTGATGTCTGATTTAAAACCTGCCCAAAAATAAAGAGCATCACTACATTTCCAGTTTACTCCAGAAATCAGACGAGGATCTGATACAAACCTGACAAACTGAAATAATTTTCTTCCAGGCTGAGGTATGCAATGTACTTTGAGAATCCAAGTTTATGGCTGACTTAAAATACTTGGCATGTCCAACTGAAGCAGTACCTGCGTCTCCACGTCTGTCAGTTTTCTTGTCTGTTCAGCTGTCTGGGACAGTAAACTGGTTCCCATCTCCAACATGGCAGCTGTCTGATTGTGCACTGCAGTCTGCTGCAGCTGAGCCAGTTCTGTTCGCATGCTCTCCCTGATGGAGCTCTCAATCTAGAAAACACAAGAACATAACATGCACAGAAAATATTACCAAAAAAGAATTGTGATTGGAAAAAAGGGCCATGTTCTCCACTGAATATCCATCAATCCGTTAACTATACCTGCTTATTCTTGGTCAAGGCCGCGGGGGATGTTGTAGCCTATCCCAGCGTGCATTGTATGAGAGGCAGGAATATACGTGCAAAGGAAAGGTCGCCAATCTATCGCAGGGCTCACACACCATTCATGCACACACTCACCCCGATGGGCAATTTAGAATCTCCAATTAGCCTACCTGCATGTCTTTAGACAGTGAGAGGAAACCGGAGTACCCAGAGGAAACCCACGTGGACACCAGGAGAACATACAAACTCCACCGAAAGGCCCCAAACAATAACTTTTTTTTGCAATGATGCGCCAGTGCTAGCCACCGCACCACCATGCCACTCCTCCACCAAACAGACAACAAAAAAAATATCTTTAGTCCCAGGAACTACTTTTCAAGGAAATAAAAGGTTCCTTCAGCCCATTGTTGTCTGCGTTTCCACCGCAGTCTAAAGTCCCGTGAAGATTAGGCGAATTAGCCCACTGACGTATGAAAAAGTGACGTTGTCGTCGGTCCATCTGTCCTATGATTTCTTCTATAACCCCATACTACCACCGAAGTAGCCTACATTATTTTCTAATAGCTGGGACAGCCCGGAGGGGTTTATTCCACTTATATACAACGGGTTACCAACAATGACTATATATGGTTACTTTTGTATTTATTGATTTTTATCGATTTAATCACCTGGAATTGAAATATTCTTCTGCAGCCATTTGGGCATATTTTACCGTTGTCAAGCAAAACTGTCGTTGGTAGTTGAACTTGGACCGCTGTTATGCAACAAATAGGATATAACAGGCCAATAGTCAGATTGTAACTGTTTTATATATCCTCTCAAACACATTAATTATGTTTTTATGCAAACATTCACTTTCATGTCTTGACATCCGATGCGACAGAATGCATTCACATTTCCAATATAACTGGCAACAACAGCAGAAAACATGCACACGTTGTAAACAATTTGCTGTTTGATTACTTTCTCATTGTCAATTCCATATAGGCTAATCGCAAAATGACAAGAATAGAACGAAAACTCGGACTTGCGTGAAAATTTAAATTAGCAGTGGTACAGCCACCGTTTGCTTTCCTTTGAAGTTACTGCTAGCCGAGCAGCGAAGTGTGCCCTCCAGATACGAACCATGCACCATAAATTAGTCCATAGTCTTCCTGGTCTTTTTGTGGAATTGAAGAATGGCAGAGTAAAATTACGGCAGTCTGAAAAAGCAAAAGGGACGATTACTAGAATTACCCTGACAAAAAGTGCGGAAGGTGATTTCCAGTTTGCTTTTACTGTATCACCAATGTGAATTACACAGAACTACCGCATACCTCACATAACTGTATCAAACGTTTTGAGTCAATTACAACGGGCTAACAAAGAAAATCCGGAAGAAAATATTCAGCAACCGAATTAATTCGTTTGAATGTTTTGGTACGTAATATGCTGTCCCAGCACGAATGCTTAGCATTTTATAAAACGAATACTAAAGCAAGAAAAGAACAGAAGAGCACATGTTATAATTCCAAGACGTTGGCAGGCTATAACCAAAACTAGGCTACTGCGCCGCATAACATACAAGTTTGATTTGAAGTTATTATGAAAATAAATCGGTTTGCGGCTGCAGATTTTTAAACATGGCGGTTGAAATAATACACTGCAAGTAGTCAACCAATCAGAAATTTTCAGCGCTTGCGCCCCACCCCAAAGGTTCTGGTACTTTTGGAAAGTACTACCCCCCGGGGGTAAAATAAAGCCCCCGGAACTAAATTTAGACCCTAGTTCCTGCGGTCGAAACGCAGTTTGAGTTCCTCAAAAGGTTCCTAGTTCCGGGGTAAAGTTCCTGCGGTGGAAACGCGGCTTATGTGGGTAAAGTATGCTTTTGAAAATAGTTATTCGTTTATTAATTTTTCGTATCTTAAAATTAAATAACTATTTGGTTGATCAACTATTTAGGGACATGCATTTTTTTTGTTTGAAATAATAAAGTGTCATTGGTAATAATTATTTTTATGTTGTTTTTGTTGTTGCTGTTGTTTGAGTTGTTTTTGCTGGTATTTCAACATCGTGCTGTGAATGTTAGGAATAATGAAAAGAGTGCTGTCATGTTACTGTGGTCAAGTCCGCATGTCTAGTCACATGTTCTGGTCGATGTACCTGACGAAGACCTTTGAGGTCAAAACGCTGTACCAATAAATCACTTTGGGAGCAGAAAAAAAACGAAGTGTGCAGATATACTTTCTCTTCTAAGTCCGCATGTATCACATGAGGAAATTTCTCAACTCGGTTTCCTGACTTACATCTTCTCAGCTATTCAAACTATGATAGCTGAGGATAAGTGAATCATTTCCACTAACTCTGAAAGCAATAAAATAATACATTTTTGAGGTTTTGAATTTGATATCAAAAAGAAAAAAATGACATATAATTTGAATCTGCCAGGGGCAGGAAATAGCTAAGAGAACATTTACTGCCGATCTGGTGTCTGGGTATCCTTGCATTCTCCAGTAAAACTCTCCCTCTAAAGGTCTGGGTAAATAGTAAGAGTGATGCATTTATTGAATTGAGTCCCATAAAATCAAATTTTCCAATAAAAATAGATTTTTTAACAGGGATCCTGGCCACAGGTTAACCTATTTTCATAGTCATGCCATTGGCCTTACTGTTATTTGTGCAATCATTGTCAGATATTGTCATAGTCAGGTGGAGAAAAAACAAATGTACATATAAATATTTGATTGTCATGAGGCATTGAACAGTTTTTCAGTTGTTTTCTGCTTATGAATACACTATGAATTTACCAATTTTGTTATGGTCTGTAGTCAATCCATAAATTAAAGTCACAGGAATGGAAGTTAAATGCTTATACCAAGAAAACAAACAAATTCTCTATTGTCTCAACACAGGTAGAACTACAACTGACCTCAGTATTCACATATTCAGTCTCCTTCTCATCATTATATAGCATGAAGCTTTGGCCTGATTTTGAATGGACGAGAGAACATTTTTGGTCCTGAGAGTGGGGATACTCTCATTCATGATGAAAAGGGAAAACATAATAATATAGAGATGTATTATATAATTAACATAATAAAGGTATGCCTGGGAAAACACTTACGTGTTCTATGTTTGTTAACGGGTTTCACAAATATTAACCATTTTTAATGAACCAAGCTTGATATCATCTAACTCATAATAGACAAATTAAATCGATTCAACCAAGAAAATGTATTTCTAATGATCACCAAACACAACAAAACCACAACAGGGTTAGCCCTGGGTGCATACACTCATGCACTGTATGTACGTGTGGACCATTTGTTTTTGTTTTTTTGAAATTACAGCATGTACTGTAAAAGGCAAGCAAACATTTTATCACAGCATGGGTTGTATTCTTGTTTCCTCAGCTGAATGTACTGAAGAGCAGAGCAGCAAGAATTTCACTCGAAGGCAAGAAGATACTATAACAAAATGTTTTACATAACTGTAATCCATTGTTCCTTACTCATTGACTGATTCTATAAATACACCAGTGAACAAAAGTAAAGTGCACCAACTTACAACAAAAATGTGCAACTAAAAAGTTTACTACAGAATAGCATCAAGTCTGTCCATTCAGTCTGGTCAGTCTTGAGACAAGACTGAAAGGAGGGATTATATTTGTGGGTGGACAGCAACCCATTCTCTTATGAGGTTAGAGATGGAAAGCTTGTTGCACATTGCCTGAAAGTGTGGGATACCTGGCCTCACCAGCCCTTTCTGTTCCAGGGGGTACAATCACGCTATTAAATACATCTGTCACTTTCTTCTTTAGAACAAGTACAATTGTACAAGATGACACACAAGATTTGTTTTATGCATGAGTGCGGCTTGTTGATTGAACAATTTTGCCCACATGTAGAACAGAATTACAGTTATGGAAGTAAGATTCAAAGCATCAATTGTAAAGCGCTTTGGATAAAAGAGCTATATAAATGCAGTCCATTTACCGGATTGCTGTAGTATAGTATATAAGTATATATGTAGTATAGTATAGTAAAATAGTATTGCTGATTGTTGAAGTATATTTACCGAAATGTTTGTCTTGTATAGAGAGTTGCATTTACTGTTTTACAAAAATGTTCATAACGTTTGATTTTTGTGTGAAAGCAGGCAAAAATGACTTGTTTTTCAAAAAAAGTCTTCTGACCTGCGCATTTATGTTATGGTAGCGACCATGTGGATATAGGCTATGCTTTATCATATCGACTTGGCAATCAAAACAAACTGCACTTCTCAAACTGAGTTAGGAGTTCCCCAGTAATTAAGTTAAACTACTAGGACTGAAAGTATAAACCCAGCAGAGGAATAGCAGTCAATATAAAGACTTCCGGCTGAATTAATGTTGTTTGAGTCCTGGAATCAGAGCACCTGGAGCTGGAGCCTGAATCATGGCCCAAGGTAGAGACTGAAGGGGCTTTTTTATCAGCTACCAAGTTGATGCAGTAGGAGCCCTGCACTTTAGATATATGTGGAATTGTTTATAGAGCTCTGTAGCCGACTCTAAACTGGCAGTTTCCACATGCTGTTTGATTCAAGTGTTAGAAGGAACATAAAAATAAATCCCTCAAGTGTTATAACATGTGGAAAGAAAAGTGCAAATTCAGCAAGAAATAGCAAAAGGGCATCCAGACATTCACCCAGACATTAAATTGCATAAATTTCGGACAGCAACGTGAACAGAATCTGGTATGAGTATTTATTTTATGCTGAAATAGGCTTTTCTAAAATACTTATGAAACAAAAGGTAATTCACATTTGGGAATTGCAGAAAAAATTTATGAATAAATTTTACCCGACTGCTTTCTCAATTAAACGTAGTGCAGCCAGATGCATACGTCAGAGACATACTTTTGACATGAAGCAACACTGTACATGGGAAGTGAGTTTTTGTACAGTTTCAACACACTCAAAAACATGGATTAAGCCTTTCCAATGGCAGGCAATAAGTATCTGATGATCTGGATCAGTTTGATGACATAAAAGTGTTAGAAATAAAGTTTTAGTTAATCTTCAGTCAGTTACATTTAAGGAGTTTGTTATAGTGCCACACTTGTACTGGCAAACAACAATACTGTTATGCTTTTCTTTTTATTTTTTTAAAGACCATCATTATATGAATTGCTTCAGTTATATCTGAATCTTATGGACTGGCCTAGATGATGAAATTTTAACTTATGGTGGTATAAAAGTTATCATGAGAGGCAGCAATATGCTGTATTGGTTTTGGATTATTATGTTCTCTGACAAGGGGGCACAGTTGTTGTACCCTTTATATGTGAATTACTCTGAACTGCTCTCCAGCAGTATACATTTATGAAACTGCACAATCCAAGTCAGGGCCCTCAGTCTCACATAATCTGAGTAATTTGAGTCTTTTGGATCATGAAGTATTTTAGTATTTTTGAAGAAGAATGCATGGCCCTGACAGTGGCATAATCAAATTTAGTTCCCTGCAGATGTTTTGCTTTGACATGCATTAGCCTATCATAGAACCATAATGGGGACTTCACTTAGTTATTTGTGATAATTTGTCTCTGTTAAAATCACTGACCTGACAGATACATACTTGCTTTATGTCAGTCTTGTCAGTGGAGGATGAAAAATGTTGCAGAATGTCCTCTTGGAGTGCAGTTGCTTAAATGATTTCTGAAATTTGTGGCCGCTGTACGGTTTAATGTTTACTGCTTTTAAAGTGCATCAAAGCTGGAATGCCTTCCTGTTATTGTAAAAGCAACATGCGTTTTACTTTTCACGTCAAAATAAATGCCACATACATCCCTTTTTCAGCAGTACCACAGACAATGTGGTCAGACCTGGTCTATGTAACACTTACTGAAAGTGCTCCATACATAACATAGAGCATTTGGTCTGGACCACCTCATCTTAAGACAAGAAAAGAGGTGAATCGGCATAGTCAGGACCCAAATCGACTGCTATCAGTCTGAAATATCCACACAGACCACAAAATAAATAATTTTTTAAAAGGAATCACACAATGAGGTTTTGTTATTTGAGATAATGAGAACATGTGGTTGCTATGGTCGACTGATGGTTGGCTCCAGTAAATTTCCTGACCAAACAGGAAATTAAAACATGAATTGCTCTGTGTATTTCATGCGCGTTGCTCATTTGTAATGGACAAACACACACATGCGCACATAGACGTGCACACGCGCACGGACACACACACACACACACACACACACACACACACACAAAGTTTCATGTCCATACTAGCAGCTATACAAATGAATACATCTCTAGTTAGCACAGTTTAAACAAAGTTTACAAAACTGATTCAAAGCTTTATTACATACAAAGACCAAATACCCTCTCCAAAAAGGCTGCATGTTCTTAAATATCAATACAACCGCATTGATCAGCTAACATGCAAAACTTTGAAGGCATCACTACCAAACCCCTATGGAGAAACCTGTTGTCCAAAGCAAATGAATCATCATACTGCAGTCATTGCCAGCAGTCATAGTACCCACAAGCCTTCACCAGCTTGACAACTGAAGCTAAGCAGAATTTAGCTTAATTGGATTGCAAGCACCCCAGTCAAATCAAGTTCATGCTGGAAGTGATGTTGTTCAGTCTCAGAAATAAAGGTACATTGGAGTTACAATTTCACAAAGGTACGCAGAATTTACAATAATGTTCTATTTGAGTACTAATAAGTACCTTTTACAAGCAAAAAAGGTACAAATGATTTATGTATTGCTGGCTAGGGGTACACTTTTATGTACGTTTAGGTTACCACTACCCCAGGCATAAGCATTTGTACCGTTTTAGGCATAGTTTTCGTGGGTTTTTGGCAATCGTGGACTGATAAATCGGCACAAGAACAAAAGCTATTTGCACCCTGTGAATACTGTACAAATAAAATTTCTTTCAAAAAATAAATAAAAGACATTTAAAACTGTCCGTGGAACACACGGCACATGGATTCCTGGGGCCCTACACAGCCGCATAGACCTTTAATGCCAGCAGCTGACTCTGATACTGTATAATAAATCTGGCATCAGATGGGAGTCATAAATATCACTGCCAACAGATTAGGAAGCATATTCACCTTGTAGTGTGTATTCCAAGAGCAATGTACAACTTAACATGAGAACTGAAATCTGACTGTACACTTTAATCAAAGTCCATACAAATAAAACTGTTCTGGCAGATGAAGCCAAGTAATTTCACCTAAAATTAAACAGTGTAGAATTCAATTTGGAATTCACAATTTGGCTTGCTGTCCATATCATTTACTATGCCAAAAACACTGTTTGTTAAGCACGAAGATGCATGACAGTGCACTGGTCATCTGGTTTCTGGATACATTAGAGCAGCATTCCTATGTATAAAATCTCAGACTGCATTATGAACATGACTAAAGCCAGACCTGAAAAGCACCCCTTTAAATCATTTTCTCAGATCAAAGGTACGTTTAATTACACAGCCAGTATTAGCAAACATTTAGCTAAATTTACATGCTAATTAAATGCATTGGGCACAATAATCAGTAGGGTTGGATATATTAGCTTTACAAAAACCATTACTGTTAGTTCTTAACTAGTGAAATTGGTTTAAGAACACAAAATCTGTGTGGAGCTATCAACTACCAAAAAGGAGCAATCAAACCAGCTTGAAAGCCCATTTTATCCTATTGGATAACAGTGCATTCAAATGAAATTAACTGAAACTTTGAAAACCAACAAGACCCATGACTAACCATAAGAGATGATACACCAGCTTTGTTTGGATTAAATCCTCACACTGTGTCCTTCTGCTACATGTGTGCAATTCTACTTCTTTACAAAATCTTGTAGCCCTTATTGTTCGCTACAGGCTATATTTAAAACAATTAGCTGAGCAAATTACGTTCTCATGCTTTATGCAGTTCACAGAAAAAATACACATAAGGTTCCCGTCATTGGCAACTGTGCAGCAATGAAAGGAGAGCATTGAATAGAACTATAACTGCAACTTATATGCGGGTGTGTGCACGCGCATGCATATGTGTGTGTGTGTGTGTGTGTGTGTGTGTGAGAGAGAGAGAGTGTGTGTGTGTGCATATGTGTGTGTACGTGTGTGTTTGATGGCAGGCTAAACCATGGCTTGAGAAATAGTGGATATAAAGCCAGCAATGAATGAAGACAGAATATTCATCAGGACACTCTGCTTTGTGTTTCTTCCATTCGCTGTACTTCAGTGTCAGGGAGGTTTCAGTTGATAATAGTTGGGGCTCAGGAGTCCCCTCCCTTTACTGTTATGAAAGACCTCTTTCAAGGACTGTAAAAGTAATTGTGTTTCCCATTGCCTAAGGGACACTGTGGACTCAGAAATCTTACATTTAAGGACTTCGGTTCTTGAACAGGCAAAGTAATAAATTGGCGCAAGAAATGAAACTTGGGATGCACATATGAGAGAGGAAATACAAGTCAAGGGAATGTCAAGGGAGAAACAGGCAGTGCACACATTACATTAAGCATGAGAATTTACTAACATCAACTATACACTTAAAATATAGTCTGTGGCAGACAGAAAATGGCCACAACAGTGACCACAATAACTCCTTGATTCCCAAACGAATGGCAGCAGTTTGGTCATTTCAGCAAGCCACAAAATTTACGTTAATAGTCAGATAATCTTTTTGCTGCTACTGCCCATCCATTCATCCATTATCTAACCCACTTATTCATGACCAGGGTCACAGAGCAGGTTGTTTGGAACACAATTAGAACAATAGTTACTGTTCAGCGCACTGCCTGCAAAAGATCTTTCACAGATTTTTGAGATTAAAACCCACTTGTTTGTCCAAACTTGATTGAAGTGTTTTTTTATTTTTTATTATATATGATACAATTTATAGACATAATTGAGCAGCATCCGTGCATTCAAAAACTGTTCATGGAAAGCCAATCAATTTAAAATCAAGAGTGCATTATACAAGCTTGCAGTAACAGCAAGTAAGCTAACAGCTAACTAGTCTCTTGTGAAAGATATATATTAGCCTCACAAACAGTACTCTGATGCAATGTAAAAATAATGTAATCCAATTAGTCTGAAAACAGCTATGTTGATAATCTCACATTAAACATTATCTTGTGATTCTTTAGTCACATAAGTTCACTCGAGTTTACAGCGGTCATGTTGATTTAATTCTCACAGCTGACGAACTGTAGGCTACAGGAAGCATGGAGCAAATACTTCCCTACTTCCTCATTCCATAAATGTTAGTGTGCAGAGATGAATTTGAAACGACCCTGATATGACACAGGGCTTTGATGTACCTGTACTTTCACAGACCACCTAGTGTGAGAAGAACACGTAGGCTGCCTGGCACGCTCTCCCCTAAAGAGACTCAGCAACGAGTGAACATGGATTTTGTTCGCGGAGTGTGAAACAAGACAAAGGACTGGCAACTTTACCAAGTCAGGAGATGGTTGCAAATAAATTCAATTGGATATTCCTGATCCAATTATGGTTGGTGCATTGAGTGAGCGGCAAAATTGGATGGCCGCTTCAGGGGAGGGTGGGGGGGTACGCGGAGAATCGTTGCACACAAAGCGGCCTCGTGAGGTGTCGGAATCACAGAGTTACACCTCGGAGGAGACCAGGTGACCACCTTCCTACCGACTACTGATGGGGTTGGGTAGCAGCAAATTCTCGGCAGTACTCACGGAACTGAATATCTGTATGCTACAACTGCCCACCAAATTTGGAGAAAATGGTGAAAAATCATGAACAATTTTTAAAAAGATATAACTTTCCACTATTAGGTCAATAATGAAGAGCGGTAAACCAACCTGAAAGACAACACAAATGCATCTTGCCCCCACACACAGCGAGGAAAATTAAAATTCAAGCGCAAGTTGGAGATCTATAAAACTTGGAGATACAATGTCCCAGCGTTTATCATAAACACTGCCTCTATGCCAGTAAGCTTTTTGGGTTGCCAGAAAAGAGTTGCCAGAAAAAGCCACAGCTGAGGGAAGTCAAAATAAGTGACTGGTGTTTGTTAAAAGGCATTCAGGACCTCTGATCAGAGCCAGGCTGTATGCTTAGAGAAGTCATTCAAAATTGAGCTTTTTGGCCACACACACCAGCAGCGGGTTTGGCACTGGAAGTAGGACACTTATGTTGAAGTGAAAATCATACCTGTGAAATATGGTCGTGGATCTTTGATATTATGAGGTAGTTATTTCATGCTCCTAAGGTCCATGGAATCATGAACTCCAACAGATGGCAATACATTTTTGCCAAAAACCTGGTACTTAGATCCATCTGCCGCAAATGGACCGATCACAAGTGTATGTCAAAATTAACTACTAAATTGTAAACTGACCACACATTTATTATTTTTCCATGGCCATCTCAAGTTTCCAGATTTGATTTTATTGCAAAATTGCAGTTTGAATTGAAGAGGGCCATCCACAAGCACAGATGGATCTGAAGGATTTTGAAAAAGCAGGGGTGTCCCATCTTATCCAAAAAGGGTTGGTGTGGGTCCAGGTTTTTGTTTTAGCTCAGCACTGAAACACTGATTCTACTTACCAATGTCTTGGTTGAAGAGGTAATTAGTTGAATCAATCAGTTGAGATTAAATTAAAATGCAACTTTTTTGTTTTAAATTTAAAAAACAACAATTTCTATTTCAAATTGTAATGACAATGTTTGTACATCCACACAGTGAGGCCCCCTTTCTGTCTGTGAACGCTGTAGGCTTTAGTTAGAGCTTGAGTTCTCTCATCACTACTCCACACTCAGTCACTGAACACATCCCACCAATGTGATGCAAAGACTACATGACATTGATGGAGCTGGCAGAGAGAGTGACCTCACTGGGGTCAAGTGCAATGTGTCCCTTTGGCTCCATCTCAGAATCCACAATGATGAAACTCACAAAGCCAAGTCTGTGGCACCCAGCCATTGCTGATTATACCTCTAATTAGCCAGGACAAGAGAACAGAGGGAACGAGTACTGCAGAACCTGGGAACTGGAGGGAAAGAGAGAGACAGAGTGCCACAACAGCCTCAGTGATCCTACCCACTTTCAAAAAAGTTTAACCACATTACAGTTGAATACCTTCTTCAGATCAGCATTACATCTTTTTTTTTTTTGTTCCACCATTTCAAATGGTAGGAAATGAGAAACCCTGGCTCCTTTCTAGGCTTCCATTAAGGCTCTGGTGCGCTGGGTCTCAATAGGTCCCTTTGAAGTCCCCTTGCCATAGTGACAGCAAAATTAATCAGACTCAGGGTTGCACGGGCGGCTGTTGTTGCAAGAACGTTGACGCACCTATTTAATTATTTATTTTATCAAAAAATGTAGTTCTGTCCACAGTGTTGGCTCTCTGTGGGGTTTTAAAAAATATCACATTTACAATATCATCTTACACCTTACACAAATGAGCATACCTGTTGTAAAACGTAAATAATAAATTTGTAAAAACACTTTTTTGATTTAATTTTTATATTACCACCATTCAATGTGTATAGGGCTCACACACATTTCCAGGAAGCATAACAGAAAGGAGTTTGGGAATTTATCAACTTTAATTCCCATAAGCATTGCTATGTGTAGCCACAGTAATATATGTTTAGTTTGTTAGGTTTCTGTATTAGTGCATCTGCAGTAACCACCAAAAACCTCATAGCTATCACATACCGCGATAACCACGACAAGCTGCAATAATTATCAAGAACTATAAGAGCTAAAAATCAATGCAAACAAAACCAAGAGAAATGATGGCAACATCTTTGGGGCTCTTGTATCAGCTAATAGAGGCCCACTCTTCTCGCTCTGTTGTGTTAAGTAGACCTTTGACTTACTGTCAGGCGAAGCTTTCATAGCAACCCTCTCTGCATCTTTTCACCAGTGCACGCACGTGTTTTGTACGGTGTAAGTGGGGAAGGAGCCAGGCAGGGAGAGACTCATAAAGCATTATCTCCGATTAACCATGACAGCAGCGTCCGCGGTATTCCAAGGAAAGTGAGAAGGCTGGCATGATTCCCAGGCAAGGCATGGCAAACACAGCACTGCACAGTTTTCAGATGACGCCCCCCCCTCCCCACAGGTCTTAAATACACCAGCGTCTGTAAATCTCACTGGATAAGGATGTCTGCTGAGCAAATACGTTACGTAATGTAACAATAACAGGATTGGTGTCTGTGCTCAGGCCGCTACCTGCTGTAAAATGAGCGGACACAAGTCCGCCGCTTACACATTTCTTCTTAGGCGGCTGCGTGCTTTCATTCCACTATCTGTGTAAGTGCACAGTGAGCCGTCAATTGCTATCGCTGCACCAACAATAAGTCGCCTGCTGTCCACAAAGAGGTTTCTCTCCACAGCCAGTTTGAATGACAGTCATTGCACAAGGTTGAGATGAACGGACTGGCTAGGAAAGCAACTCTTTTGTTGAGTGAAATACTTTAGCTGTTGCTGAAGCTCAGACTTCATTCAGGTTTATGGAAGTTGCTTTTGATGTCCACAGGAACTGTTTCAGGGGCGTTTTTACTGGGTGTGTGGTCACACATTCCAGTTCTGTCATGTATGACTGAGCTGCTTTTGCTGTATTTTAAGCTGGGAGAAAAAAAGCTTGATATCTAGGCCTGGAGAGAACAGCCATTGAGAGATTAGCAGTGATGGCAGAAGTCTTTATAATCTCCACAGACCACTTGGACTTTTATGGTCAGAAAAATAAATATAAAAGTTATTCATAGATGTCTGTGGTCTAGATTAAATCTCCAAACAGCCATAAATCAGATCAATAGTGAAAAATGAATAGCATTCTGTTGGTTTTTACAGTGATATGCATTCTCTCTCTCTTTACAAAAATCATGGCATGAAAATGGAAATAAATCTCCATACACAGTCTGAAGAAGTTAATAAATCTAATTCAGATCTATTGTCTTGGACAAACTTTCAGTAAATGTTTCCAAACAGATTTTTTCACTTTTGATGTTTACATTTCTCAGTATTAAAGCATTCACATTGCAAAGACAACTGCGCTGTAGTATCTCTTTTCATGAAGCATCATCATGCAGCAAAATTGTCACTGTAGCATCTTTCTACCGGCAAAGATGCTGATCTGCCTGTCCGTTGGCTTTTGAAGAGATACACCATGCCTGGGTTAGGTTTCACCGTACTGCTCACAATAAAAGTGAACAAAAAGTATGGACATTTTTAAAACAATTAAACATTAGGTGCCATTCTAAAGTAATCATGCCTTTTAGTCTATTAGGGATAAGATGAGGAATTCCATCCAAAACAGCAGATGGTATTTGTAATGCTTTTAAACTTTTTGATCTAAAATGTTAATCTACAAAGGAGTTACCAGGAAAAAACACTTAATTCAATAGTCTTAAAAATACACAAAGAGAATTGTGGTCACAGTTTTTGTAAGAAGGAATCAAGTGAAATCAAGTGTCAATTCAGCTGCTCAGCTTAGCTTAAATAGGAGGGAGAAAGGGAGGAATATTATTAGCGGTCATCACGCAAATTGTTCAGCATTCATCACACTACCATCTGGTGTCATACAAGACGGAACACTTAGTTGATCTCTGTCTGTTTCTTGCCACTTATGAAACATCGATATCCTGGCTGTGTTATAGGCTTAAATGTTTTCTGTGCTATTTGTAAAAAATTGGTTTTCCTTTGAATGTCTAGTAAATGTAAGTATACCTGTTAATTCAATAAAAATTGCTATCACAGACATTATTCTGTGAAGCCCAAATTTAGTGCTCTCTTAAGTTTAAATGTATACAGGCCCACATCAGCACATCACTCAGGTCTGCAGACTAGTTCCGACACCATGGCAAACTGGGCCTTATTTCTGACCGCTGCAAGTTTTATTACAATTCACTATTGGCCTACACAGCTCATCTTGACATATTTCATATTGAAAAATTCATACAAATTCAAAGAAATAAAAATATCACTGCTTCTGGCAGTCAAATGCTAATGAAATTTGGACTGTGGAAATGCATCCATAATGAATTACAATTTACAACGCGCGTTTTGTGTCAACGAGTGCGACTCGTTAACCGTATCATTGTAGATACCAGATGAGCCACTGTCATTGTACCCTTTCAGCAAAGTAATCATCCAGAAGCATTTTCATACCTTTGTAGCAGTATACAGTATATGGATTATCTGTAAAGTATGGGTCACGTAAGTCTGAATGAGCTGAACAAATCAAACATAATATACAATACATTGGCCAAAAGTATGTGAAGACTCCTTCTAATTAGAGGGTTCAGCTACTACTGTCACGCCCATTGCTAACAGGTGCATAAAATCAAGCAAACAGCCATGTAATCTCCATAGACAAACATTTGCAGTAGAACGGGCCATACTGAAGAGCTCAGTGACTTTCAACGTGGCCCTGTCATAGGATGCCACCTTTCCAGAAATTCAGTTCATCACATTTCTGCCCAGCTAGACCTGCCTCGGTCAACTGTAAGCACTGTTATTGTGGAAACATCTAGGATAGGCCACACAAGATCACAAAATGGGACCAAGTGCTGAAGTGCGTAGCACGTAAAAATCGTTTGTACTCGATTGCAACATTCATTGAGTTCTAGACTGCCTTTGGAAGCAACCTCAGCATAAGAACTGTTCATCTGGAGCGTCACGAAATGGGTTTCCATGGCCGAGCAGCCACACACAAGCCTAAGATCACCATGCACAATGCCAAGCGTCAGCTGGAGTGGTGTGAAACACACAAGCATTGGACTCTGGTGCAGTGGAAGCCTGTTCTCTGAAGTGATGAATCACGCTTCACTATCTGGAAGTCTGATGGAGGAATCTGGGTTTGGAGAATGCCGGGAGAACGCTACCTGCCCAAATGCATAGTGCCAACTGTAAAGTTTTGTGGAGGAGGAAAGGTCCGGGGCCGTTTATCATGGTTTGGGCTAGGCCCATGTAATGTGTTACAGTAGTGTTGTACAGACAGATGCATCACTCACTTCTCACCTCACTTAACCTGCACTACTCTGCACCATCTAGCTGTATGGTGTCCTGTCCCCTGGGGATATACTGTTTAGTACTTCAAACATGTTTGATTTTGTCAGTCGACTCAAAGACTGAGTCGCTTCTTGTGAATTGGTTCAAGACTGAAATCCGAGACCGGCCCTGGCAACAGCTAATGGGTTTAAAGCTCAAGAGAACTGTTTTTTCACATTCCTTTTTGACCCATCGTGTTTCTGCAAGATTTTGCTAAGTTTGAGACAAGACAATAAGAACTCAGCTTGTAGGTCCTCATGTATGAAACCTTAAATCTGTTCCCAGTAGCCTTGTGTGCACACCATCATGACAGCAATGCAAAACCTTCAAGACCAGTCATTACATCTGAACTGCTTTTGTCAGCAATGAATGAACAGTGCCAAGTGTGAATCAAGCTTAACATTACACAGGAGGGTTGCCAGGATTTTCTTCATGGAGTGCCCAGGGAGGTCACAGACTCAGTTTGGGGGGCCACACTATGCCGAACATTTATATTAGCCAATGATAATGCGCTATTTTGGGATAAAAGATAGGGGTGGCCAATCAAATTCCATATATAGCTAATGCCACCCCGTCCACCTCATTGGACATGCAACGACTGAAACATTATGTTTCTTAGTAGGCAGGCAGATATGAGAGATTTTTCCAGTTAGCTCGCATCAAAGTAAGAGTCGACCCAACAAGCTAGTTTTAAAACTGTGCGAAGGATGTTTATACAGCCCTACAGCATGATTAAGAACACTAAGAACAGGAGCTACAGTTTATTGACACAATTAAGAAATTTTGAATATTGCTCACCTCATTTGCTTGCTTTGACATTAGCAAAATTAATTGTTATCTAGCAAGCCAGCTAGCTATGATAATCCAGCTATCATGCAAATATTCATGGGCGCTTCAGGACCATATTCAGCTAAAGTTTTACATTGTAATTATTTGTTTTTAAATTATTGTATACACTATGTTGTAAGTCATTATGTGCAACTGATTTCACATCTACTTACAACTAAAGACTGCTAAGGTACTAGCTAAGGTCTCTCTCTCTCTCTCTCTCTCCCTCTCTCTCTCTCTCTCGCACACACACACATACACACCCTCTCTCTCTCTCTCTCTCTCTCTCTCACCTTCTGAAGCCACTGGGTGTAGTTCTCCATGATATGTTCCAGACGCTGGATCTTCTGCTCAGAGAAGTGCTGTCCCGGCTGTGGTGCGTCTCTCTGGAGAGCATTGCCATCGTACTGGCCCCCTGCTCTCGACCTTGCCCTTCCATCCCAACAGGGAGCTCCACTGCCTTCATTCTCTGGAAGCAGGAAGGTGTAGGTGCAACCTCCATGCTGGATACGGTTGTAGCGCCGTCCACTACTACTGCCAATGGTGCTACCAGCGCCAGCAGTGCCCTCAGGGCTGGGGTGCTGGTCCTCTGCCACACCAGCCACCCTTACCAATAAGGCTGCCAACCACAGCCAGAGGCAGGGAAACATATCCCACAGTCTCGTGGCCACAGAGCCAAAGAGAAAACGGAAGGTCCTTACAGAGGTGGTTCCTGGGTAGTTCCTCTTTAAAAAGTTTAATTCTTTCACAACCCCAGCAGAATCAGAAGTCTATCGCACATATGATCAGCCTTGAGTTTTCACTTTTTGTCCCACTGGACAAAATAGAGCCTTGTGTCCAGGGATGTTTGAGTCTGTGGAACATCGCTGCCCTTCTCCTCTACTGGTGAGCTGTTCCAGGCTGGGAGCAGGACTCCAGTCTGTCCACAGAAAGGCATGTACACTTCACACATAGGCTGTGCAGGGGTTTGCCTTCATTCAGCCCGTTCTGCTCCTTCTGTGTCCTCTGTGTGTGTTTATAGTCAGAGGGGGCCGTGCACTGCTGAGACTTCACACACAGCAGCTCTACACTTTCCCCACTGAGTGACTGCAGAGGAATGTTAGAGAGCGAGAGAGTACAGTATGCAAGTGTGCCTGTGTGTGAGTGTGTGTGTGTGTGAGAGAGAGAGAGAGAGAGAGAGAGAGAGAGAGAGAGGGAAAGAGAGAGAGCGTGTGTGTGTGTGAGAGAGAGAGAGAGAGAGAGAGAGAGAGCAGGATAGAATGAGCACACATGCACACAAAAGAAAAAGTGTACATGAGAGAGTGAGGCTGTGTGTGTGAGAGAATGCTTGTAAGAAAGGGAAAGTATATACCTACTACAATATTAATTGTCTTCTCTTCTGTATATTATTAAATATGCTAAGTGTGTTCAATCTTTAGCTTTCAGTTGACCATGGTCAAAATCTTTATGTATTACTTCTTTTCAACTTTTCAACCTCAACTTTTTGGGCATTTCTGGAGACATGGTGTTATATTTCTAATACAGCCAGTCATACTTACAACCAGCACTAGGCATGACTAGTTACCCCAGCCTTTGCTTTGAAATGTCAGCAGCAATGTCAATGTCAGCATCTACCTATCAGTTCTGTTTAAGGCTGTCTGCAGCTCTGTTTGCTAAAGCTTTGTTAAACTATGAGAAAATTGTTTGGTTTTCTGCCTCATAAGTGTTATTTTTCAGTGGTCCTCCTGCTATTTTTCACACACACACACACACACACACACACAAATAGCTTGGTAAACCTGTGTCTGGACATGTATTTGTCTTGCATATCTTAACACAGACTACAACCTTGGATGTTGTATCACCGACTCTTATTAATGACTGCCTCATATCCTTCTCATTCTTTCAAGTAACCTTGCATTTAAATATGCATAATAAAAATTTAGTTTTAATGACTTGCAAGCCTCAGATACAATTTCATGAAACATTCAAACTGCTCATGACCACAATTTCTTCCCATTAGGCCTTATATGGTATTAAAACATGAGTCAAGTTTTGAAGTTTTATTATTTGGTGATGCAATGCATTATGTTACAGTTAGCACACACACATTTAGAACTACATGGTCAAGCAGTACTATTTGTGTAGTCAACTATCCTCACAAGCATAATCAACTTGTGTGAAAGCACGTCTGGTATTAAAAGAAATGCTAAGATTTTGAGAATACGTTTTATGTCTTTCTGAATTCCAGCTTCAATAGTCCTTCCAAAGGGACTGTATTTGTACATCTTTGAATTGCGGAGCCATAGGCAGAGAGGACACATTCCTTAATCCCTTCCACTGTCCCATAAATATTTATAGGGACCACTGAGGCACCGTGTGTTCCCAGCGAAGGGGCACAAGGGGTCAGCAGATCCAAAGGGGTTACTCTCCCAAGTCCAGTTTCACATAATGCTGCTGCGCCACTGAAAGTTTGCCTAGATCTCTGTGTGACTCGGACTTGAATGGAAAGCAAACTGAACTGGATGCTCAGAGAGAGAGAGAGAGAGAGAGAGGGAGAGAGGGAGGGAGGGAGAGAGAGAGAGAGAGAGAGAGAGAGAGAGAAAGAGAGAGAGATGGTTTTCCTTTCAAATATCCCATATTTTGGTCCTCTCGTTCTGATGAGGAAATGTTTTAGTTTCAGACTTAACAGGCTCTTAACAAGATTATAAAGATGATACATGGTTTTAGAAGCTTCGATCCATAATAACATAGACCTACATTTTATTTAATAACTTCAAGGCTTCTGAAGTTGCTTGTTTATTCTAAATTAAATATGTTTTCTTTAGCATTTAAAAAGGGGGGAAATTCCTGCCCCAGAGAATATTAATAAAAATATTTATCATACATAAAGCACATGCCAAGTTTCTTCATTCCAAACTATTCAATTTAGAACTTAATTTTTTGTATGTGCAGTTATTTGTACTGAGTGTCAGTGAACCCTGAAACACATAAATTTAATGGATGCTTGCATTGTGCAAATACGTTAATACATACATGCATTGAATTATATTATTCACTATGTTTGGTCTCACAGGACTTGAAAAAAGTATTTGTTGAAATCTATGTAACTCATATTTTGCAGCACCCTATTTAATGAAATAGTTTCAGAAGAAAAGTAAAATAGTATTAACTTTATGATCTGAGTGCTTCATAACTGACCATTTACATTACACTTACTCAACAGATGCTCTTATCTAGAGCAACTAACAAACTGGAGAACATTAGTGTTAGTCTCAGGAATACAAAAGTGCAACATCACTAAAGCACTAGTGTATGGTAACCATGCTAACCAAATGTACAATTCTACAGACTACGTCCATAACACGCCCAAGAAGAGAACCATGAAACCATAAAAATATGGTTGTGATGTGGTTCTTCAGTCTCCTCAGAAGACAGCCAAAGATCTTGCTGTCCTGGCCACTTTGGGAAGTCTATTTGACCACTGTCAGCATGGGATCAGTACAGATAGGCACTGTGACAGAGAGAAGAGACCACACAGGGAAGGGAGAATCGTCTGGAGGTTAAGGAATGAAGAGATTGTGTGTAGGGTTTCAAGATTGAAAGAAGGCATGATGGATCTGTTCCACTCACGGCCCTATTGGCTAGGACTAAAGTTCCAAACTTCATGCAAGAAGATGAGGAGGGGTGTGACATGAGTACACCTGTTTTAGCAACAGATGTTCAGTGGTCTTGTACTCATTATATTTGTAGTGTAAGCAAAAGTAAATAAATGTAAATACATAATAAGTAAATACAATGGAAATTCAAACTAAAAAAATTACCAGACTTTTATTAAGATTACAGTATGGACAATTGCTATTGTTTTTGGCTGATTCTCCAGAACTCCTACATGAAATAATATTTCATGTTTAATATTTGAGAAGAATCGGTCTTTCAAGGTCCTGATCAGGTGATTTTCAATTAGAAAATTGTTCAAATACTGTTTAAAGCAGGACTGCCAAACCCTGTTCCTGAACATCTACCATCCTGTGGGTTTTCACTCCAAACCAAACAAAGCACGCCTCATTCTATAGCAAGAGATCTTATTGAGTTGCTAATTAGTAGGATCAGGTGTGCCAAATTATGGTTGAAATTAAAACCTACAGGACGGTAGATCTCCAGGAACAGGGTTGAGCAGTCCTGGTTTAAAGAAATGTCCTGCTTCTCAATTAGGACTTCCCCCAAAAACTGCAGGGAGGAAGCCTACAGAAAACCATCAGCAATTTCTCGAAGAGGAAGGCAGCAAGCCCTGTGAACTCACCTGTAAATGCAGTCGTTAGACCAGTGAAAAATGTTTAACAGCACTTGTGAACAATGTGATCACAAATTTGTTAAACTCATTCATATACTGTAGTTGAAAATTAAAACAAAATGTCCTCATTGTTTTCCTTACCATTTTTCTTTGGGAAGAGATCAATACTGTTTGATAAGGACCAGTGGAAAGATCCTGTGGCAATTGAAATTGCAAAACATTCATATGCTCTGATGAAGTCCTAAATTTGTTTTATACCAAACATACACATTTATTTCATAAAGAATCAAACAATCTGGGAAACAGTGTCATATGAAAACTTATTGCCTGGGCATGGAGACATAAAAAAGAAAAACAAAAAATGCTATTTTTGCAACTTACTGACATTTTAGCCTTATTTCTTTTTTGATTTATGAATCACCTCCCACAAGCCAGTAATGAGTTACACAGAGCAAATAGGCTTTTTATAACAATATTCAGGGAAGAAAAATGCATTACAAATACTGATAAAAGGAAACTAACTCAGTACATGCTGTTTAATACATTTTTAAAAATTGTTATACAGTATTAACATTTTCTCAATGACACTCTTTAATTGTACAGTTGAGTTAGGGCACTAAAATAAACACAAATCAAACTTTAGCTTGCATCCCTTTACAGGGGATCACATGATAATGATAATAAAGTGTTATAAATTTATGTCAGCATCTCTTTCTCATCTCTGATAAGTATTTGGTTACATCATGCAATATCACAATCAACACAGGACTAAAAACAACAAATGAATGTGTAATTCTCAGATATGTTTGCTTTTTTAAAAACTATATTGTCCACACTGCCTCAGATCGAATCCGGACTTTGCCAGTGCCAGTTGTGGCTGGTAGCTCCACAGGGCTGTGCACAATTGCCGACTGCATCACAGGGTATGGATGGATGAGATCAACCATCCTGTAGGTTTTCAACCCTAATTTGGCACACCTGAGTATACTAATTAGCTGCTCGAGGCAATCTCTAGCTGTCAAATGAGGTGTCCTTTGTTAGGGTTGGAGTGAAAACCTACTGGACAGTAGCTCTCCAGGAACAGGGTTGGGCAGCCCTGGGTTAGGGGGCCGTGTTTCATCCCTCTTTGGCGACCCCCACTGGCCAATCAGGTACCTATGGACGGCATGGCAAAGCCACATATAAAAGGTTTTCCTCTAATTCCACTCTGTGCAAGCTTGGCTATAATCAACAGAAAGGAGCAGCAAACCTTGGGGTTTGTAGTTTCAGATTGAGCATTCCATATTAGGATGGGAATTAAATATATGCAGGCCCACGTTGGGTGCCAAATTATTTCTTTACTAAGTATTAATTTAAAAAAGCTTTGCTTGTGTAAATTTAATTGCATGATTCATATATCATTTGAATTTTTACTTTGATTATTTTCTGCAGTTTGTGCTGGGTTCCCATGTACTTGCTGTTCCACTACACTTGACAATCCTTATGTGTACAACAAATCTCGTCCAAATATACTGTAATTCAAGCTCACAAAAATGTTCAAAATGTTCTGTTTCCTAGATGGGCAATAACCGTTATTAAGTCCCGCATGTGGAGACCTGAAGTAAAAGGCTGTAAAAAGAATTTGAACTTAAGCCTCCCGCTGAGAATTCCTGCACAGGGAATTTGTAATTATTTGAATATGGGTTTCATCTGAAACGTATTACTGAGTCAGTATTAGCCATGTGCACTTCACTCAGTAAACTGCAGTGAGGTCAGAGAAATGTGTGAAAGGTTTCAGTGCCGACTTAAAATATGCAGCACATCAGTAAAGCAACATCATTAGTTCAAATAAAATCAGAAATGCCTGCATCATGTACTGACACTGATCTGTTGGCCACCTCTCGTACTGTTCTACACGTTTTCACAGCATTACTATCCATCCAGTCATTGCAACTGCAATTGTGCAAGTTTATAAATGCTTTGAAGTGTTACCGCCAGTGAAAGGTGAAAGGTGATTTTTGCTGTTGCTCGACAATGAGAATGGAGGTTGCCAAAGTTGTGAGAAGTCGCCAAATTTGTCGCTAGTCACTAGATAAGATTTTTAGTCGCTAGGGAAGGTCAAAAAGTCGCTAAATCTAGCGACAAAGTCGCTAAATTGGCAACACTGGTTACAGCTGCCTAACAAGCATTGTGTCAAAGGCTCAGCCAATACAAAATCTTGTTTAAATGATTTGTTGCCATTGATGGTATAATATCCACTTTGGATTATGTTTAATTCCACATTTTCTATAAAAAATGCTATTTTCAATTTACAGAGAGTCAGTGCTTTTTTTTCTTTGTTGTTCTTTTATTCATGCTCAAATAAAAGTCTATGAAAACTTGACACAAAGCAATTTAAACACAATGAATATGCTGACCATCAAATTATTAAAGTATTAAAGTATAAAGTATTAGACAGATAGAGTGATCATAAAATAATTCTAAAAGCAAAAGCTTGTTTTTCATGCTTGAAATTGTAAAGATTCAGAGAAATCACAAGGGGGTTGTGGGGAGGGTGGGCTTCAACAATAATGAACGGATCCTCGTGTCAAAATTGAGGTTGTTTATATGTTATCCCAAGGTCTGCTGTGGAAAGTAAGGATTGAACAGGCTTTGATGATGAAGAAGAAACACAGGCTAATGTCAATGGAACAGCAGACATACTATGACACACATGATCTGTCTCTGAAAAGCTGTCATCTATGTGAGGGATGACTGTGTACAGTACATCTCCCTGCCTGTTTGCATTTGGCTGGTCTGGATGCTGAAAGGTGGAAAATTAGCCACAGATACACCATTCAGCAGATCCACAAACTCTGGAATAAAATTCAGTGTTGCAGCTGTTCGTGGGAGTTTGTCAGCAGATGCTTATGAAATTTTTAGGATTCAGCAGCCATGTCCCTCCCCAAAAATGTTATTTATTTCATGTAGATAAATACAAAAGTTTTATTGATTTCAACAAATAACTGGCTAATAAATCTTGGCTTGGCATTAATTCTTTTATGCCTAATTGCCCAGGCTGTTAGCAGAGAAACGTTCAACATTCTGTCACAAACATTTGACTACAAAAATAGTATGATTTATTAAGCTCTGTACATTCATAAGTACCATGTATTTGATCACAATTATTAAGCAATTAACATAATGTACAATACATCACAGAAACAAATCCTTTTAGATTACCAATGGTTACAGTATTTCTTACAGTGATTTCTTAAATGCTGAATTTCTGAATGTTTTTACTTCAGCAGCCTTTTTTAGCTTGAAACTTTATTGCAATGCTGTGCCTCAGTGTACAGCCTCTTATGAACAATTAGCTCATTAGCTAACAATTTATTTAGAATAAAAGATTAAAGTAATTATAGATGGTGGCATAGTTCCACAATCAACATCTCAACCTGCTGTAATGGCAGGAGCCGTAAATCAACAAGGAAAAAGTCATGGAAAATGTTAAAGTGTGTGTGTGTGTGTGTGTGTGTCCATGCGGGAGCAGGATCACATAGTTCATACATGCTGTTAGTACAGCATGTACGAACTAACTTCTTCTTCTAAAGCTATTCTTCATATCAACTGTTATTCTAAAATTAAGTTCAATTAACGGCTTGTTCCAGTATCTGTGCCAGACTAAGAATAAGGCAGGTCTGTATTGCCATACTGAAACCACAAGCAGTCTTTTGTTCTAGAATTTTATTGTTTCTCCTGACGCTGTGAGGGAAAATGTATGTTAAACAAAGGTCAGTGGTCACCAGTGAAAACATGAAGTTTTCTATCTTGTTTTTCACCCCATCTTCTAAGGTTCAGCAGAAGGGACGAGCACATCAGGACCATGTGCTTGAGTTCATGTTTAAAATCTCCATCTGTGCAACCCAATTAATTCCAAAACAATTTGAAGGGCGTCATGGTGGTGCAGAGGGTAGCACTGCCACCTCACAGCAGGAAGGTCCTAGGTTTGAATCCTTGTGTCCATGTAGGTTTCCTCTGGATACTCCAGTTTCCTCCCATAGTCCAAACACAGGTAGGCTGAATGGAGACTCTAAATTACCCATGGTGTATGAGTGAGTGACTGAATGGTGTGAGTGCCCTTTGAAAGACTGGGGACCTGTCCAGGCTGTATTCCTGCCTCTCATCCTATGCACCCTGGGATAGGCTCCAGCACCCCCCACGGCGCTGACCAGGATAGGCAGCCATAGATAATGGATGGATGGATTTTTATACGATTAGCTGAAGCAATACCTTCAGGAACACTTTATACACAATATAACTCATTTTTTCTTTCTTTTGTCTTTTGCTGTACAATGTTTTGCTTTTGTGTTGTGTTTACAGGACTGAGGCATAAAACAGCTGTTGTGTAGCTGAACATACGCTGATGCACTTCTGCTTATTTACTTCGCCGGAGGAAGCAGAAGCAGTCCCAGCTGAAACCCGCCGTCTCCTTCTCTGCTCAGTATTCCGCGGTGACGTCCATTGTGCTGTCAGACGGCAGATGGCCGTGAGCTGAGAGGAGTTTTATGTATTTTTATCTTCCCACGTCAGATACTTTTTTAAGCACCCGCTACATTTCTCTTTTTGTATGAAGGAATTTATTTCACCGGTTGGAGTGTCTACATGCCACAAACTCTGCAATGGAAGGCAGGTAAACAGCAGCGAGCGCTGTTTATGGTGCTCTAACGCAGAACAGTGTGTTGCCTCAAATAACATGGCGCTCTACTCTAGAGTAAGTGTGTTCATATCAGACCCTTGGGAATCTCATTTTATGACAAGACTATTTTCGGGTAAGACTAGAAAAGAAACAGACAGCGATTCTGTATGTTAAAAAAACCTTTCCTGCAGTAATACCGAGAGAATTCAATTTATTCTAATGTGTGTCTAATTAAGTGATTTTGTTAAACTTCTTTGCAGTAATTCTGCAGTTCACTTCCATCGTGTGGTGTTTGTTTTGGCTGCAGCACCAGTAATCTCCCTCTCCCTAAAAATGCTCAAAATAAGGAATGTTAAATGTACACAGATTCAACATGTGGTATAAACCGATGAGGATTTTATGTTTTATAATCCAATTTCAACATTTTAAAAAATGAACTGGACATTATACAGATTATCGCTCATAAATATGTGTGATTTATGTTCTGTACTCTGCTACAGTAATTGAACTATCTTGTGTGGTCTGCTTTGCAACACAGATGTAATACTTTGGGATAAGACCAAGTAATATAAGCAGAATAGAAGATATCCTGTTTGAATTTACTACTTTTTAACCGCAATGAGATGTTCAAGTGAAAAAAATCTGAATAACTGTTTTCAGTTCTTGATGCATTCTTCGTCTGACATCTTGTGCAATTTCAGGCATGACACTTTCATCACAGGAACCTGCTGGCTGACCTGAAGTAATCTATTGCCCCTGTAGTACTGTTTAAATGTGTGTGCATATGTGCGTGTATGTGCACATGTGTGTGTGCCTGTGCGTGTGCGTGTGTGTGTGTGTGTGTGTGTGTGTGTGTGCGTGTGTGCCTTTCCTGTGGCCTCCCATGTCACCTCTGGTAAAGATTGCCTCCAGGAGTCAGATAACTGTCACGCTGCTAAAGACTATTCATCAACCCAGTTTATCTGTGCTGACGTGCTGATAAAACTAAAGGGAGCTGATAGCCACTGGCTGGACAGAAGACGTGGAAAAGATCACAGATGCAGCGTGTGTGACTATGCAAACACACTGTCTCCACTGGAGCGTAAACACTCACAAAATCATGGCGTGGACAGTAAGTAACAATTTACTTTGGCAAAATGTACAAGGGTGCTGGATTGTAACGGTCTGGAGTGCACGTAGCCAGGCGGAAAGGAGCGAGGAAGGGGGGCGTGTTGGAGCCAGAGCAGAGATACCGTGGGGGGGGGGGGGGGGGGGGGTGTCGGCCTGACAGCTTTCTCTCATCAGCATTGACAAACGAGGGGGTGAGGGGTGAGGCAGGAGGGTGTGCGATTTGCCCATTTACCCTCCCTTAGGTACACAGGAGACCAGAGGTCCCCACTGTTTCAAAAGAGGACCCCTCACCCCACTGCACCACACCACATTGAGTTATTCTGTCCATGCAATGAAAAACATTTCCATTGCCATTGTTTCAGCTTGAATTTTTATCATTTGCAATGAGTGATTACAGATGTACTTCAGAATGCAGAAAGGGCCTTTCAGTAGAGAAGCTCTCTCTGTGGTCCTCAAACTGAGGCACATGAGTCTCACACTCAGAGTAGAACCCGGGCCAGACCCAAACGTTCTTGGTCCATGTCCGCATCACAAGTCACAGGGAGAGATCCAGCATCCTTGGTAGATGTAGACCTCAGTATTTGGCAACAAAAATGAATGAAAACATGTGCATCTCTCATTATTCAAAACACACATCCACTTAATTTGAAGTTGTCCCAATCAATTCTTTCTCCTGCAGTTTCCTTCGTATTGTTATGATTCTGTCTGTTCAGGTGGGAGATTTCATGGGGACTAGAAGGTCAGTGAATTGATTCCTGTATGGTTCATGACCATTGTAGCATTGAACAACATCCATAACCTGAATGGTTTCAGTAACTATCCAGATATATAAACACATAATGAGTATAAATACAGGTTCCTCAAAAAAGAAACTAAAAACATAATAACCATGAGACTCATAATAATAATAATAATCATCATCATCATCATCATCATCATCATACATTAGGTTCAGAGCCGTGCCATTTTAAGCAGGTGCATTTCCTTTCTTCTCAGGAGGTGTCTGAATCCGAGCCACACCAGGCTGCACATGGGAGGAAGTCAGAGGGACCAAACCACCCAGAACTCATAAGCCTGTTGGGGCTGAAATGCATTCTTTTGCTTTGTTTTATTTTGAGTTCCATATTTTGGTTTATTATTTTGTGGTCAGCATCCTGTGAGGGGGGTGGGATGGTGACGGTTTTTGTTTTTTTTGTTGCACAACCTGCTCTCACTGTCAAATAAAAAGAATAAACACTGGTTCAATCTGGGTCAAACATGTCTGCCTGCATCATCCTCTTTGGTCCGTCCTGGGGGTGACTCACACAGGGTAACAATATAAAGCTCCTCACATGGCAACCTAATTCAAAGACTGACGCTTTGTATGGTGTTCACATTTACATATCTCCAGTTTTCTCATATCACTTGATTTGATTTGAAATTTAAATCCATGAACATTTATGAGACCACACATTCATGGATGTGTAGCCTACATTCTAAGTATTTATTTCTTAATTTAGGCTAATTTCATTAAAAGGTAAAGAAGCCAATTTGTATCCAAAAGTTTTCTGAAAACATTCGCAGCATGAGGTTAAAAAAATTATGCTTTTCTGGCCCACCTACAGAATAGTAAAAGTGAATGAAAATAAATGCTTTTGCGGTATTAATCTCAATTGAGTTTATCTACTATAGTGCCAGACAAATACTGTATAATACAATATAATAAATGTTGCTTTGGGAAAAATATTTATAAATATATCACTCCTAGACAAGACTGTGATATGTTAATGCATTATGTGGGATTTACTCAAAGACTCCAGACTAAGTAAAGACCACAGGATCCCCGAGGAATCATTAATATCAGTTGACTCTGTAGATAACGCGATGATGAATTGAGCCTCTTCACGAACACCTCTTTAGATAACTAACTACTGTGTTCTCCGTTATATCAAAGGTTGTTTTGTTCTCCTTTTATGTGAAAATGCTTCATTATTCAGGCAGCTGAATTCAATGGTTTTATTCAGTGTGTTATGATGCATAAATAAAGATGAAAAGGGGCACACCATAGTCAAATTTAAATCCATATCCCTCTACAAAAAGACAGCCACACTTGAGCACACACACACACACGTATGAACAAATTCACATTTGTGTGCATGTATACGCACCCAGCCACACATGCATGCACTGCCAGGTGATTGTCTGGTTTAGTGTGCAACCTTGTTAGGTACATTAATTCTTTAAATTTTGAAATCCCTTTTAAAGTCACAGTAGGAAAAATTTCAGTACTGAACTACTTTAATTCTAATACTTTAAATCTATTCAAGATTACACGGCATGTACATTTTATTTAACAAATGTAACCTATACACAATTTAATGGTTATTGAGATGGTATTAATCTCAAGAATAAAATCTACTAATCAGGCTAGTGTTGATATGTATTAGGGTCAGAGTTAAGAGGTGGCATGGGTGGATGAAAATGCTAATGAATTTCAGTGTTAAGCACCAAAATTTTGCCAGGTGTTTTTTTTTTTCTTTTCTCAATTGACACACCCTGGTAGTTTTTTAACTCTTCCTGCCCAGGGACCGCAAATGTAAATTAGCTATATAGCTAACTCATATAACATATCACTAACCCATGAACAACACAACCGTTGGCCTGACGGTTGTGTTGTTCATGGCCCCTGTTAAATAAACAAATAAATAAAAGAAAATATTTTTTTGTTTTAATTTTGTATGTGCAACTTAAATTTAAATTGCTGGTTAACATATTTATATTTACATGTATACAAGTAAGATATTTCGTTGCAACACATGTACAAGTACTTTTCTGCTAAAAAATGCACGTAATGGACAATGTTGTGGATAAAAACAACAATTGAGTATTTGATTTATTTCCCTACACAAAAAAATGCATGCACTTGAAGTGTCCACCTCTGGTTTAAACGGCTGTAAAAGAGGCTGTGTCATGCTGCTCCCTGCTGGTAGATTTGTACATCACCCACCACAACCATCATGGTCTCCTACCCTAATCTAAAAAAGGAAATTTGTTAATGTATATATACACACACACGCACACACGTTACCAGGTAGCAAATTAGCGCATAGTGGGCTAAGAATTATAATTCCTATTATTATAATCAAAAGCATATTCAGAATGATTATCAAATTCCTTACATCTCTTAATTGTAGCTCAAGAGTCATTATTGGTTCATTCATAAAAGTGATATCCAACATACACTTTGGGTGCGTCCCATTACTCTTTACTCCTCGTCTCCTTTCCTCCACTCCCCCAAAACCACTCATCTCCTACCCAGAAGTATGTGGTGTAAAGGAGTGGAAGAGACGACTTTGAAGCTGCTTTTCCAATACAGTTCTTGTCTCCTCCAATATTGGGAAACTGGAGGGAGGGAGGACACAAAGATTGGTTTCTGGTGCACAGAGGAGAGGAAATGGTAGTGGAGTAAAGGAGGATACATTTTTGGAATAATGGGACACACCCTTATTAATTTTAATTCTGGCCTTTTGTAAACATGCAGGCTACGTTTGCACACTGTTTGATGATTCAAATTACTTATAGTTTAGTATTCTTAACCAAACTCTTTGGCTTTAAATGGAGAAATGCAGAAGTAAATATTTGGGTGAAAAAACTAGTATTACCTAATAACCTTCACAGTAGCAACAGTAGACATACTTCAGCTCTAGCAGTCTGCTTTTTGTGCACTGATCAAAGCTACCTGCATTACTGCATAAATAATATTCATAACAATTGTAAATAACAATCATATTTGTTTAATTCAATTGTTTTCTTTTGTAGTTGATGTATACATTTTAAGACATGAATTCAATGTAAAATAAATAGACTGTTGAGCATGTTTGTAGGATTAAAGGTTTTCATTTAAAATTGTCTTTTCACCAGTAGGTGGTGCCAAAGCAACAATAATTATTTGCGAGTATGCGCTACAGTTCTAATTTATATAAACTATGTCCTAGGTGATTGTCTACCACTAACAACAACAGCAACAACACCATGGATAAATTACCTATAAAGAAGTTAATAAACCCTTTTTCATATTCCATATAAACTGAGATGTGAGATTTGGGAAAGAGTAAATGTCAGGCAGGCATGAAAATGAGTTGACTCATAAATAATCTGAATGCTATTAAAAGTTTAATCAGAAGCTCCTGCAGTTTATCTAAACAGAGGAGTTGTGTGGGAGAGAAGAATATGGAATCTCTTATTGCACAGGGGTGATCATTACAAAGCTGCGCATTATAATACATTCTGCTTGCTAACACATATCAGAGTATCATGTAAATTTTCATTATGTTTGACTTTTACAACCATATAGTACTCATATTCATGTGACCCATTCATATGAGATTTTATTTCTAAACATGGGGAGAACAGGAAAACATACATTTTTAGTGTTTAGATTAGAAATTGTTCCAAATGTACAGCACGACAAACCCTCAGAGGAAAACTGACTTGAAAGCAAAAGGCACAAAATCTTGACATGACTCACAATGGCTAAATATATCCATTTCCAGATTATGTATTTAGGCTTCAGTCCAGTAATTTGCCTGCCACAATATTAGATCCTTCTTGCCAATATTTAAGGCTATTTGGAATTAACTTGCATACTCCATTTGACCAAAAATGTCTCGGGAAAATCTTTCTATCGTTTGGCCTTTAAAAATTCTTCCAATGACAATTGTCGCTGAGATGGCAGATGCCAGAAGCCTTCTTAAAGGGGTAATTTTTATGTTAATTTTATTTAAAAGCACATAACAGCACTAATTTTTGTTGCTGTCATGCGCTGTTACTGAGCTTACTTGCTAATTTAGCCAACCTAGGTCAAGGCATCTTAGTTGGCATATAAATAACCTTAGATTTCAGTGTGCTAGTAACTTAGAACGTTAGCTAGTTAGCAAGAAAACTGTCCCAGAGAGTAATAATACTCAATAAACAGTTATACTAAAATACAAAAGTGTACGTTACCCAGTAATTAATTCCCAGTTGCTCTCATTAGCCATCTCGCTTCTCCAGGGTGGCAGGATTTCAATCGGAGCTCTCTGTTGCACACCAGCGACCACAGCTTTTTTAGAGCAGTGGTTCCCAAACTCGATCCTGGGGTACCCCTGTGTATGCTCGTTTTTGTTCCGCCACAACTGCAACCATTGCATTTTAATAATTTTTATTAATTAGGTGCTTTTCATGTTGAGGAATCATTTAGCCTTCTACGTCACATTATTCCAAAAGTAGATTTGTAAAAACATGAAGAAAAGAAAAAATCCCTATGTGCATATGGTACTTATGGTGATTTATAGGAAACAATTACACAAATGAAGGTTAATTATTTTAACTGATCAAATTAAAGAGTATAATCAATGGGCTCCTAATTAGCTTGTTTAACATATGTTTAAATTCTTTCGTAGTTTTTTCCTTATACATATCAACACAATGCAGGTTTGGCTCATTATCATTTGCTTTGTTTTTGAATTACCACTGTTTTGCAAGTAGGCCTACCTCTCAATCCCATTCAACCGCAGTCCAATCCTATTCAACTTCGTTTTCCTTGCAATTTATAATAGCTGTCACTAGAGGATAGCAGACAGCTGAGTGTGTCAGACCAAACATAAAATGGGCCCAGTGAGCCTAGGAGTTTGAAATCACCAAGCAGTCTGCTTTAAAAACCCCTTTTTAGTAGGTGCTTTATTATTAACACAATAGGCCTATGCATTTCTTCTTCTTCTCCTCCTTTCGGCTGTTCCCGTTAGGGGTCGCCACAGTGAATCAGATCCACATATTTGATTTGACATATGTTTTTATGTCGGATGCCCTTCCTGACGCAACCCTCCCCATTTATCTGAGCTTGGGACTGGCACTAGGAATGCACTGGCTTGCACATCCCCAGTGGCTGGGTTTGGGGCATTGGCCGGGATATGAACCTGGGCCGCCGGCCTGGCAGGAGGGAGCTCTACCACTGAGCCACCAATGCAACCCAATAGGTCTATGCACTGATGCAAAAAAAAAATGATAATGTAATACTGAAACCACCTTAGTTCATTCATACAAGAAGCTTTTTGAGAGCAATGAATAGATCCTGGCCAGAACTACTTATTTGTGGTTAATCTACAATATGCATTGTCTTACTGCAAAACCCACCCACATACACTTTGCTACCTCCTGCTTGCTCTATCACTCCCTTAGTCCCTCTCAATCTATACTGCTGCCCATGTCTAATTTTTACAGCTACAAATAAAACCTAGCAAAATGGTCTTGGTTTTCAAAACCCTCTGAAAACCACCATGGAGACACAGTCCAACCTCCCAAATTGATTACACAATTCAAGGCAAGTTCAAGTCAAGAACAAACAGGACTTTTAGCCGTGCAGCGCAAACTGAGCGAATTTGAAAGTGCTCCTGTTTACATGTATGGATATTGTTAAAAATGCCACTTTTTTTTTTTTAACCCATTGCCCTTCAGTGAGCAAAAACAGACACAAAACATAATTAAGGACCTCCTTTATATTAAAATATAAGTTAAAAGTTCTAATCCTGGTTGCAACATCAGCATGTCACAGGTCAAACTTACTTGGGCAGCAAGGGCTATTTACTGGAAAGGAGTTAGTAAGCCTACATTAAATTTCCATTAAAAACTGTACATTCCACATTAAACTTGGCTAAAGGATCATTTACAAGTGATTTTAACTTTTAAACTGTGACCGCAGGGGTACAATCGAGTTAAAAGCGCAACCACTTTCCATAAAATAAAGAGGAAGTGCAATTAAGCCTGAATTCCCCAGCAGACTCGAGAGTCTGACTAATGATGCGTGACACCAAGCAGACAACCAACCACAAGCTTAAAACCCCTGTCTACTGTACCTCTACCACCTCTACCAGTTGTACCAGATCCGAATTACAGTTTATTTCAATGCGGTTCACTATACGTGCATTTCAGGCAAACTTTTCAAAAGCAAAATGAATGAAAAAAGACAAACAGTATGATGTAAGAATTGCAGATACTCTTTGAGCCAGATTTACTAAGCATTTTGCAACTATTTTCAGATGCAGACATGACGCATTCTGCCCCAGAAACATGCGTCTTATGTAACGAAGAGGCGCATGAGGCTGGAAGCGCAGTATGCGTGTCATCTACATGCGTCATCGCAAGGTGGGCTTCTCTCCTTAATGCATATGCATTTAAGGGAGGGTCACACAAATAATGGGTGGAGATATTATAAGTGTGGCTGATTATGTGTTCCCCTTGAATTTGCTAAAGTTCCCGCAATTATAACAGGGATCGATTTTTGCAAGGAATTTCTCTGCCTCTCAAGAGCAGGCATAAGGTGCATGCACGACTGAGACATAGTACACCAATACACAAAAAGAAATATCACAATTTAATTTTTAACCAATGGCCTTAGAAAAGTCAATTATCTAGAAAATACTCATTAGTTTACAAGCTAAATACACTAGACAATATTAAGGGTGAAACACAATTAGTATATGATCAGGTTGTAATGACATCCAAGATAAAGGCTATAGTACATTATGTATACGATAATATTCAGGAATTATGCACAAAATAATCCATGTTGTTATCTCAAGGCATTACAAATATTACACCAGTGATTCCCTTGAAAAATTTTCAGGGGCCTTCATTGTGAGTTGTGAGGAATGGACATTGTGAGCACGTTCCTGTGGCTGTTCAGTTTACTTGAGCTTCTTGGCTCACTGTCCTGTAGTTTTACCCCTGGCCAAACAGACAGGAAAAAGACAGGAAGAAGGCCCACGGTGATCACTATTATGTCTGTGACCTGGACATTGGCCCACCAAAGCCTGGCTGTGGCATACCATTCAGACAAGAGTCTTGGGTTCAGTAGTACACAGCTAGATACATTCTGAAAATGGTGAGGTGCTACTAACTTTGTAAAATAACCAGCCACAAATATCTCTAATGCAGAAAATACATTGCACTGTCATGGTTCTGTTTCTGTTTCTGTTTTTCCTTTTTGGGCCTCCAGATGGCGGCACTTCTGTTTTGTGTTCTGCTCGTTCCCCTGTGGTTAATTGTATTTTTGTTTTCTATCATTCAATCATTGTTTTGGGTTCATGTCTCATTTTCCCTTCCCTCCCTGGTTTGATTGTGAATTGAGTTCTCCTGTGTCTTGTTAGAGTTCGATCTATTTAAGTCCTTTGTTTCCCTGACTCAGGTGCTGGTTCCCTGTGTTTCTGCCTCTGTGTATCTGCATGTGTTTCTGCTTGTGCATTTCAGCTTGTGTATCTGTTCCCGAGTATCTGCCTGTGAGTTCTTACCTTTCTTGTGTTCTGCTTGTATTTTGCCCTGCCTGTTTCTTGGATTTTGAGAAGTTCTTCTTTTCTATTGAAGTATTTTTTTTGTATTTTGGAGAGTTGCCTGGCGAGGCCTCGTTTTTGGTTTCCTGGTTTTTGTTCCCTGTTTTGTAAATAAAGTCTTTGTGTTAATTTTCCTTTTTGACACCTCTTGAGTTTTTACACTCTGTATTTGGGTCATTTTCCCACGAAACCGTGACTGTATTATACAAATACTCGCACCTAATCTAAAGACTAGTTTCAACTACCCTAAAACAATTAACAGACAAGGTTACAGACAAAACATTGAATGGAATATAGCCTGTATAGTCTGTGCGTATCTCTGAAATGCAACACTGTAAAACCCAATTCTGTCAAAGAAAATGCATTTGGAATACATGCACTCAAAAAAAGAATCATTGGATTTCAGAGTTAGTCAGATAAACTAAATATCGTGTGCAACCACTGTCCATTACATTACATTACAGGCATTTAGCAGACGCTCTTATCCAGAGCGACTTACACAACTTTTTTTTTACATAGCAGTTTACATTGTATCCATTTATACAGCTGGATATATACTGAAGCAATGCAGGTTAAGTACCTTGCTCAAGGGTACAACGGCAGTGTCCTTACCCGGGATTCGAACCTACGACCTTTCGGTTACAAGCACAGTTCCTTACCCACTGTGCCACACTCCGTCCTTAATTTTAAGTAAATCCAATGATTCATCTTTTCAGTGTGACTTAATTAAGAATTACTTGTGTTTGCATTTGGATATCTCAAATTCAGAAAATATATTGTACTTTGATTTGAATCTAAATACATGAATTTATGCAGATTTTTAGATGATTTTAAGGTTGCCACCATTGCTTACATATTTAAATTTGGCCCAAGCCTTTGTCACGTGGGGCTTCAATCACTGCAACATTTTTGATCAGTGATGTCAGTTATGAAATATACACACCTGCATTTTAAGTCACTGAACACAGACATAAGAGGCTATAGTTAATTTAATAATTTCATCTCTCTCTCTCTCTCTCTCTCTCTCTCTCTCTCTCTCTCACACACACACACTCTTATGAAAGCAAAATGTTCAGCTCTCCACAGGACTACGTGATAACTAGTGAATACGTCAGGGTCTGACAGTTGTGATAGTGGAATTTTATTAAGAGTGATATTCAATGCTGAATCATTCTTGCATCAAGTGTGAGAACAGTGTCTACGTCCAACCCTCCTACATGCAAGTGAGATTTTTTTTTTGTCCCATTCCCAGGAATGAAGCCAGTTTTTTGCCTATTTAAGCAGCGCCATTTCTCTTTTATCACGCGTTTCTGACAGCTAAAGTTCCCTTGAGGTTCATTTGCACAATTTTTCTGTTTTGAAACCTCTTTTCAACATTCTAAAATTGCAATAAAGACATGCAATTCAGCTGTAGTTCAAGTGCGCTGAAGGTAATGTGGGATTTACGGTTTGTGCACTATGCTTTAATTATACTTCATGGTTTCTTCAGGAATCCCAGAGAACATTGCAAAATATTACCTCAAACACAAATGCATGCATAGTGCAATTAACCTCTGCAGGTGATGAATAATATATTGTTGATAATATATTGAACATTGTATTTTTTTTTTCAGATATATTTATTCAAGCTTCAACAGGAAGTTTTATTCGCAACTTCCTCTTCATCTTACTGAAACTGTGCAATGTATTTCCTTTTGTGGACTAAACCTGGCATGAAACGTGTATTTTCATTTGTGAACCTGAGGAAATGGTAGAAAAAAACAATGGATCACTTCCTGTCCTGTGTAATAGTTTTTTGTTTTTTTTTAAACTGATGTAATCTTTGTGAGGTATGCAGCTTAATGTGCCCAGAATAACTGCGCACACATGGAATGAGATCCTAGATTGCACCAACACAGTTTCTGCAAGTAGGGTAGAAGCAACATTACTTAGCTGTATGAAAGGAAGTTAGTATGCATTTATTCTTAAAATTTGTATGTAATATCTAACAACGATGTATCTTATGCAGTTGAATGCAAAAGTATTGGGACAGTGACACAATTTGTTTCATAACATAATGACAAGAACACACTCGTTTTGACTCTATACTTCAACACATTGGAGGTGGATTGGCGCAGTGAATAAGAGTCAAAAGGCAGACAGCTTTACTATAAGAGTATTGGCATCCATATTAGACAATCCATGCAGGAATAACAGCCTTTTTAATACACGATCCCCCATATTAGGGGAGCAAAAGTAATGGGACAAATGAACATAATCTGAAATAAAGTAACCATATTTAGTTCTTGGATGCAAATACTTTGCATTTGATGACTGCTTAAATCTGCAAACCACAGACCATCACCAGATGCTGGGTATCTTCCCAGGTGATGCTCTGCCAGGCCTGTTTTGCAGCCATCTTCAGTTCCTGTTTGCTTCTGGGACATTTTGCCTTCAGTGTTGTGTTCATCAAGTGAAACACATGTTCAATTGGATTTAGGATGGGAGATTGATTTGGTCAGTCATAACTGAAAAACGAAACAAAAAAACTCCTTGGTTGCTTTAGCAGTATGTTCGGGGTCATTGTCCTGCTTCAATGTGAACTACCCATTCGGCTTAATCTGAGCAGATGTTTCTGTACACTTCAGAATTCATCCTGCTGCTGCCATTAGCAGTCACATCATCAATAAAGGTACATGCCATGTCATAACTCTACCTCCACCTTGTTTCAAAGATGACGGGGGAGCATGGGAGATTCCTGCACTGTGGCTATGATCATAGATTACACCGCCCCTTGCATGTTGACTGACAGGCTGAGTCGTCATGAAATAGATAGGTGTTGAAATAAATAGGACTTGAAATAAATACGCATAAAAATAAATATGCATAAAAAATAAGCAAGGAAATTAACAAAATAGCCAATTTGCAAAGTGTCGAAATAAGAACATCATGAAATAATAAACCTACATAAATCAAAAGGTCAGTGCTAAAAATATATCATATAGAAGTGAGACATACAGAACTTTATATAAATATATAATGAATAGTATACAATAATTTCCAAAAAGATACATTCAGATCCAACTGATAAGTATAGTAATAATAAACACAGTTTTTATAATATTAATAATGAATTTTAAACAAATTTCAGTTTGACCTTTAAATCATCACAAACCACACAGGTGTTATACGTTTTTCCATGAGACAAGGTTGTAATTTCCTTATGCATCAAGTTCAGGTAACACGCAGCATAGACAAAGCCAGAAAACCATTCTCACTATCAAAGATGATGATGATGATGATTATTATTATTATTATTATTATTATTATTATTATTAGGATAAGAAGAAGAATAGGAAGAACAACACCACTGAATATTGATGTCAGCTTTTTATTTGGTTTATTGATCTCAGATTACTGATATGCATTCATGAAAACTTTTCCATCTGAGAATCATAATGGAGAATGCCCAGCATCAAGGGAACCCAAAACTTCTGCACTGCAGGACCGTTCAGGAGGTCACTGTTGGACTTCAGGGCTATAGCCAGTGACAGACAGGTCTGGCCAACACTACCTGGGCAGCATCTCCTCCAAGTCAGCAATGACATAAGACACAACAGCCCACACAGCTGAACACAGGCTCATCTCCTCCGGGTCCTGGACAGTGATGGTGTCCCCATGAGTGTGGTGGAACCAGAAGTATTTACTGTTGTCATTGAGCAAGCTGGCACCTATAGGGACCGGACATACACACAACATTCAGAGAGGTAAATACATGTGTGTGTGTGTGTGTGTGTGTGTGTATTATTTATGAACTTCGTCTTTTTATGTTTCCTTCTGAATATATAGACCATACCTCATCGAATTCAATTATCTTGTGTGAAATACAGGGAACAGGGACAAGCAAATGGAAATAAGTCAGAATTCTGCAATGACCATTAGCAGACATATTTCTATACAATGTAGTGAACTGTCTTTCTCTGGATCCCTGGAGTATAAAAGAGGACAGATGGGTTTGGAACCATATAGCTGCACATCTGGTTGGTGTTAGGGCAGTGCGTTATCTGCTGCTTTCAGAGCAAAACGGCATGTCTTTAAATTTCCACCAGCATATTTCTGGTGAAAACAAAAGCATTGTTTGAATTGTTGGTACTTGACCTCTGTAGGAATGGCCCGGGGTGGTGTATCCTGCATGCCTGACATATTAAACTTACTCCCTATATATTCTGCAGTTCTGGTTTAGTACCATCCCAAGGTGTACGTTGAAGGACATAGCCATGCTACCTGTTCTTTCTGTGTCATTATGATATTGCTAAGTCCATGCCTCATAAAACAGAGGCCATAAATTGAATAATGTATTCAATGTGACAACCGTTTTACTGACGTTTCCATTGGTGCAAAAATTAGACAATCAAAATCCACGCTCCCAAATCTCGAACATCTCGAACACCTACTCATCCAACTTAATCAAATGTACAATTTGTCACTTTTAATAATTAATATTAATCATTTTAACAGCTCTGAAAATGCTCAGATGTAAAAATGGATATGAATACAATATCTTAAATGTATCTTAAATGTAACCTTTGGATGTTGATCAAGGCAACTATTAAGAAGATAAATGATGTTGTAATTTATTATGATAAATGGATATAGTCTGAACATTCAAGGAAACAGTATGAAATATGGATTTCCTTCAGCCTCCACTCGATAAAAGGATTACGTCATTTCAGGATCGTTTCTGGGTTGCACTTCATGAACGAATCATTTGTCTGCCTGCCTGTTCTCTTCCCTATTCTAGTGGAATCTGTCCATTCAGACAGGGACGATGATATTCTTTCTACTTATAAGCATATTTTCATGTCTCATCAGCAGTTTCACTTCTCAGACGTTTCATCAGAACAAGAAAGGACTTTCATGACTATAGCTCGAATGAACAGGAAACCAGACAATGGAAAAAAAAGAGACAAACTACTCTTGGCATCAGCACTGTCTGATGCATTGCCACGGTGACTTCATTTTGTCATCTGAGCCTTTTAATACCACAGATGCACATGTGCTAGCCATTCTGATGTAGGGAATCTACACATGCAAATACTGAACAGAATGTAAGGGAACAGAAAATGTGTTATAATGCTTACAATCTGTGCTTCGTTGTCCAGTGGAACTTTCCATGAGTCTTGCCATGCGTAGGCGCATTAGTCATTTTGTACGTGGTATGGTCACAAAATAACCCAATCCAGCAATAATAAGGACTGTGCCCTGGTATGTACTACCGTGTGTAACATCTGAATGTATCATATGGACAGCTGTGTGATACGGTGGCCAGAGAACTGGGCATCCAACCAAATCAGGTTTCAATTTCAGGTTTTAATTTAGCATTTCTGTTGTATCCTTGATGAGGATGTTTAACTTGAATTAATTGCTTCAATGACTGCATTCAGTGGTATGAATGGAAAATATGTGAAGTATGAGTTAAATTGTCCTTATAAAGGGTGTCCACATAAAAAAATATATAAATACTTTTTCAACTGTGTTAAAAAAAAAACGAAGGGAATTTATATATTGCTGCTGCAGTTAATATACTGTATGTACAGTTTTTATTTTTTTTGCCAAAGAAAACGCCTTCTAACCAACACTGATGCAATCTGAGCTTCTGCTAATGAGTGTCAGCTTGCATCTCAGTGGTTCATGACAGCCTGGAAAATCATTGGATCAGGGGAAAAAGTTCTCAAAGTCCTCCACTTAAACTGGACAGATGGAACATTAATGAAACCCATGACATGGTACAATGACATCCTGAGAGCTAGTCAGAGCTATGGCAAAGATTATTATAGAAGGAAACAAAAAGAAGCAATTTATATAGTGAGAAGGCAGAGGAACTCCTTTCCATGTAAAAGATGATGTTAACAAAGCACTTTTTTAACAGATTCAGAGACTCACCTGGCACCCCTCCATCCATCCACATCTGGATATCTGTGCCTTCCGCAGAACCCTCCAGCTTCGTGGCATTTATGGGCTTCAGCAGCTTCATCACCTCTCCCATAATTTTCTGGGCCTGTGCCTTTCCCGAGAACTGTATCCCCCGAGGTCTGAAGGTTCCCAGGTCTGACTCCATCACCAGGTTAATGTTGGAGATGTTTTCCTGCAAGTGGGGGGACCAGGAGGTTAGCAGTGTGGCAGACATACAGTGAGCTCCATGATGTTTGGGGCAAAGACATATTTTTCTTGATTTCGATCTGTACTCCACATTTATTAATTTGTAATCAAACAATTCACTAGTGGTTAAAATGCAGATTCTCCGCTTCTGTTAAAGAGTAATTTAATAAATTTTGGTTTCACCATGTAGAAATGACATCACTTTTTATACACAGTCCCCCCATTTTAGGGCAACATAATGTTAGGGACAAATAGCATTTTCATGAAATCAAAGTGTATAATTTACTCATAAATAAAAGCACTTTAACCACATGTGAATTATAAATAGTACATAACCAAATCAATAAAAAAATGTGTCTTTGTCCCAAACATTATGGAGCTCACTGCATGTCCAGTGCGTGGACATCTGCACACAAGAGACTTCTGCATTGCCACTTAATACACTAAATACACAACATGACATGTATAGAGTATGTTTCATTGGAATGAGGCTTTCAAATGGCTAAATGTGAGCAGCCCCGTTAGTACTCTGTGACATATGGAGAGGTTAGCCTGCCTTGTGACGCTGGTAGTACTGGAGTGCTCCCACACCCCCTGGCTCCTCCGCAGACCATAGCACTGCCCGCACAGTCCTCTTTGGACGAAGCCCTAGGGAACAGTCAAGTACATGTGGGCGAGCAATATCTGAATCATCATGAATCAGCAATATACATTTTATTTCTCTATTGTGTTTTTCAAGTAATCTTCATACTCTCAGACTGATATTTCCAAAGTTTAAACCAGCTTTTCTGATGATACAGTCATAGAATATGAGATTTCAGAGAATTCCTTTTAATGGTTAGTACGAGGAGTACTCTATATATATATATATTGCAGCAGAATGCTCAGCACACTTTACATTAAATTTTACACATAACACTTAGCAGATGCTTTTATTCAAAACAGTCTACAGATATACCTCTAGGGGGCCAGAGCAGAGTACAGACTGAGACTGCAAAGATGGATGCCTTTGGGATGAGTTGGCAAGGCGACAAGAGATGGTAGAGTTGAGGGGCCTTTGAGGAAAGTTTGATAATACTTCAGAAGGGGTGGAGAGGGAGGGCTTTACTCAGTCAAGTAAACTGGATTAGGCTATAATTAGACGGGTGGATTTAAAGAGCCAGATGGGAAATTTGGACAGATCCTGGGAGAAAACCCCTTTGCAATAAGGATTATGGAATATTCTGGGTCCTGGTCACTGTGATCACAGTATCTTCAGAGACCACAGGATCTTCAGAAATTTAATCAAAAAAGCACAACATGAGAGTGGTGGGTGTCTTTTTAACACAGTAAACTCACATGACACATGACAGCAGAAATGAAAACATAGATGGCTCACTATACTAGATTTTGCTCACTAATAATGTATTTATTTTATAGGCAGATGACTTATAGAGCACAACTGAATTGACTAACATTTTAAATGTATCCATTTAAATGATGACTGAATAATTTACCAAAGTGGTCTTAGGCTGAATATCTCAGCACACATTACACTTCTTTCAATGTTTAATGGATAAGGCAGAAGAAAAAATGTGCCTGTCACGGAACCCTAGCTCTTACCGAGAGAAGCATCACAGCGTACACCTCCCACACAAACCCGTCCTCCCACTCTCCCACAGAAAGGATGTCGCTTTTGTTCAGATATCAGCCCCAAGGCTTCTGTTTCAAGTCTACAATAATGTGGGCAACATGCTTCTCACAGATAAAGGGACAAAAACAAGAACAAATGTGCCTGTTTCCCTGTCATCCTTCAGGGAATCTAGGAATGGAATCCTTTCAATTAATGACAGTGTCTGACACATACGTATCTCAAATTTTCCACTTTCAAATATAACAAACTTGTCATTCCCAGTCTGTGTGTGTGTGTGTGTGTGCATGTGTGTGTGTGTGTGTGTGTGTGTAGAGGGGTCAGGGGTTTAACATTCATATTGTGATTTAATGGGGCTAAAGGACAGTGCTTCTGTCCTTATTTATAATGCTTCTAGCTCCTATTGCCCAAGGCACTATGAGATGAAAAACCATACACTTCCCGTAAACTTCCTTATTTTTGTTACTTACTGGTAAAATAATGTTTTAGGAACTTTTATTTCTCAGTCTGGCACCTACCCTAAACTTTTTGTGTACTCTGAAGTCTGGCTCAAGAGTTGTTTTCTCTGCCATTCAGATCAAAGTCAACCTGAGTTGACTGAACAGGAATGAATAGGAAATGTACAGCTCATCGAACCACATCAGCTCTGTTCATGCATCAACCCACATCAATCTTCCACATTTATCCAAATCCTTGGCTCGAGAGAGAAAAATAAACAGATAGGGCAGGGAAATTAAGGGATCACCAGACAGGAGGCTGCCAGTACTGCATAAATAGTCAGACAATTTCACCCTGAAAACAAAACTGTCTCCAGTCGGTTGTCACATGCTTCCTATTTTCCCCAACTTCATTGGGGAAAGGAAACACTTGATTAAGTCCAGTGCAACAGTACGCCTCCAATTAGCTTCAAGAATATAAGCTGGAGGTTTGTGTACTGGAGCAGTGCATGACAATATGAATGACCCTCTGTAATATGGTAAAAAATAAACAGCAAAAAAAGCACTACAGTCACAAATAGAATAACAAAGAAAATTATAATTAAATTAAATTAAAGGCACCACATCAAAATCTGTTTTCAGTTCACCTTGCAGATTCCTTAGAAACTTTCTGGACTACAATATAAAGAATAATCTGTACTACAGTATACCAAAGTATAAGGAGAGATATGAACACATTGGAAATAGAGGTCATCCAAAGACTGAAAGGTTTATAAATTTGAAAATGATGTTACAATTAAATAAAAGAAAATAAATAAAAAATAAAAACAATACTCAAACCAGTAGTGATCAGTATCTTCACTGGTTTTTTGAATGTTACTGTATCTTTGGCCTATACAAACTCTGGTATGTTAGTTGTTAGATGAAAAAAATGCAGTTGGCTGGCTGCATGTTTCAAACTTGCCACTCCAAATCTACAAATGGTATTACAGAAACAGAATGTTTCTTGAAAATATAGGGACCATACATTCATTCATGAAACAATAAAAATACAGTATTTAGATGTGGGGGGAAAAAACAGAATTATGAATTCACAGCTCCAAATCTACAAGTGTTTTTTTTTTCTGTCGTGAGTTGGACAAGTTACATACGAAAAGGATCAAAGGTCCAAGCAATCAGTATGCCATTGAACTAGTCCATGGCAGTCCTGTGGGCCAAAAAATAAACACAGGAGTTCCTGTCTGTTGCATTCTAATGACATGCAGATTTCACTCACCCAGATCCTTCAGCAGAGATAGTGCTTCCCAGGAGATTGCAACACCTCCTCCATCATCCATGGCTCCTTGACCCACATCCCAGCTGTCCAGGTGTCCACTGATCAGAACCACCTGAGCAGTGGTTGAGAGCACTGGTGAGATCATACTCAGTACCACAATTATCCACCTTTTACCTACAGAAAAAATCATTTTTTACCAACAGAAAAATCATTACCTTCCACGTGGTTACATCAATTACTTTTTATCTATTTGCTGACCAGATAATATCCTTTCTAGCTGTCCGTGTTGCAGGCCTTAAAGGCTGACAACCATGTTCTAAATTGAAACGATTCAAACAAAACACTTTTACATTGGTTATGTTCAAATATCTCCTGTAAATCAATCTTCAAATAAGCTCTAGATTTAATTAGAAATTAGAAATGAGTGACACGCATGAAATGCGCAAAGCAAATTCGGTAAGGAAACTCTTGCTGCAGCCGACCATTGGTTATCCTTAGCAACCAATCAAATACACACATCACTAATGGAGCACCCTTTTTAAACCAAGAGTCAGACCTCTCCTATGCTGCCTACTGCCTGTGCTGCTCATTGTATGCTCTGCTGCTCAAACAATTGCCTTCACTCTAAGAGTTGCTGCTTACCCTCCACCACCCTGGCTTCCACCTGTTGCTTTGATCTGCTTCTGTGTACTAGGCGGGTCTTGGTATACTGTATCTCCTGATTAGTAGGGGAAGCGTATTGTGTTCTCTTGATAGGCTAGTGCATGCTGCTGCGTGCACAAGCACTTTTTGCAGATCAATTCAGCACCAAACCTAAATAACTGTTTTGCATATTCATTAAAATATTTAAATACATGATATGTCCTGACGGAAATGATGATTTTGCTAGTGCAGTTCACACCTTCTGCATGGGGGCCAGAAATATGCTGCCCCCTGCTTTTCCCACATGAGCCATTTTTTTTATCGCTTAAAGCTATTAACTAAGGTACACTTTTCAGAAGGTGCACATGAGCCTCATCTTTCTAACCTCTAATCCAAACACCAACCCTTCAGTATAGAATTCAAGGTGAAAAAGCACTAAAACACAGCAACCTCATGGGGACATGGGTCGTCCTACAGTGACACACTCAGCTGTGATCCTCTGTACTCTCACCTAACTGTGAGGAACATTGTGTCCATGTCCAGAGCTTGTCTCCACCCTGCCCCCACCTCTCCTTTCTCTTGAAGTGAGTGCCCTCCCGGTCAGGACTGTTTGCTGTACAAGGTGTTTTTTCACATGCTGTGGCAGCACAACCCCACCGCCGCAAGACTGCACGTCTCTCCTACTTCTCTAGAAGCCTCACTTTGTCTGCATTTTTAGAGCCTAAAACATGCATAAGCTGGCATATTTTTGCAGTGTCCTCAAATTTGCAAAAAGAAAAACAAGTTGTGCAGCCAGTTATGTTAGCTTTCTAAAATTTATTTGAAAAATTACATTTAAATATACTTTACTGCCAGAATGGCTGCTGGTCATTTTTATGGGATAATTATAAGAATGCTTTTCCCTTACAATAAAGTGGCACATGAATTGTTCCTTTAAAGATCCAGCAGTTTGAATTAATCTAAAAGTAAATGTGGAAGACAACCTCCAATAAAAATAGAACATTTAAAAGGTCACTGATTGCCTCCTCCATGAAGCAACCAGCACCAGTTCTTGATAAAGTGATGTAGTTTTTGACATAGGCTAATGTAATTTTGAAACTGGGCTTTCAAATAATAAATTAGCTAGTTAGCTAATTGTGCTAATTTCAAACATCAAATACCTCTGGAGGTTGAATTTTTTTGTGTGGGAAAAACATTGGATGCAAAGGATTTGAACCAAGTACTAAATATGACAACTCCATTTAAGATGATGTTGAATTGGGCCAATGACTTTTGTTCTGCTAAAATGGGGTATAAAAGGGTTATAATTCATACATGGATCCCTGGATATGGACGTAAATATGGATGTAAACCCTTTAATTAAAGCTGGCACTTTAGCACTCATATTCATTGCCTCCTTTGAAACCCAATGAGTGTATGGTTATATTAGGACTTAAAATAGAATAGCTAATTCTACACTTTATTCCTGTTCCTGATTCCCAATTTTCTTGATGTGATAGAGCTCAATAAAAGCAGGAACTACAAATGTTGGTATGTTTTCCTGCTAGCATTAGCCTTAGCATAAATTTAAATTATAATACTACCAAAGTGTATGTTAAAAAATAAATCAGTGTTATTATATAGGACAGCCTAGAGAAACAGGAAGAAGGGGGGAGTGAGAGAGAGGGAGGGATGTGCAACAAAGGCCACGCGGCCAGATTTGAACCGCCAATATTCCAGCTCCCGATGAGCAAGTGGATGGACCGCTACAAGCTACACCACAGGACATACCCTTTGAGGCCCACATATACCGGACACAAATTTTCTACATTTAAGAATAAAACCAAAAAAGCCTGATATAAATCTTCCCTTGTTCACCAACACAGACTGTAGACTGTGCCTGCTGTACCTTCAGATAAAAGTGGTGGAAAATAGCTTGGTTCATTTGGCAGGCTGACTGCCTCGTAGCAGCAGGGCCCTTTCATGTGGAGCGACCCTCAATATAAACAAATGCTCAAGAGCAAAGCGTAAAGGAATTCAATCTCTCATGTAGGATTCAGTGATGTGGAGAACTGGCAGCTCAACAAAAACAGCTAAATGCTGTCCGAGTAGATAAACCTGTTGTGTTCAGAAATGTCCCCAGAGTAGACTGCTGTGTTTTCAACCATTCAAACCCACGCTTCCACTGGCTCTGTTACTGACATGGTTTTTAAGCCTGGCTTATTATCTGTGTCTGATTAATGTCACAGACAATTCGGTCTGACAGAATTATGCGATTCAAAAGATCCTTAATACTATGAGCAAGATAGCGAAACACTGGAAAAGGAGGAGGAAAAAAAGTTCTTATTATATGAGCGCAATACCAAAAAAAAAAATAATATCCACAGAAAGCAAAGAAAGAAATCAAAAGGCATCATATATCTGGTCTCAAAATCTTGTATCGCTGATGGTGTATTTTTAAAAACATTGATGCTCACAATGGAAAGAGCATTGTGCATCACTAGGAAAAGGAACTGCACTGTGCCACTCTTGAATGTTCACAGTTGTTATTCTGTCATCCATAGTGCTCTTTAATATGTCTAAGATAAGTGCAGCAAAATAATAATGCTAATCATAAAAAATAGTAACACTAATGAGAATGAGAGGTCTTGCCATTTGCTTAATATGATAGCAGGGGTTAACCTAGTGATGTCTTCACACACACACACACACACACACACACACACACATGCACGTATGCGCACACACGCAGGAAATGAGGTCATGGGTCTGGGCTCCTGTTTTAGTCCTGTTTCCTGTCCCATGAAAATCAGAGATGACTGTGCCACAGATGACTAAAGTAGCTGATTCATATGGTCTTGTGCTTCTCATTTATGTGTTCCAAAGGTTCTTTCTGAGCACATCTAAAATTGTGAGAAGCGGTACAGAAATTAGGAATTAAAGGCTGAGATACGCTCTGGTTAATTTTATCGGTACAGTATGTACTTTTTGCATTCAATGGTGCTCCATCTGAGTTTCATTATATACAACTTATGATAGGACGGAGTGTAGCACAGTGGGTAGGGAACTGGGCCTGTAACCGAAAGGTCGCAGGTTCGATTCCCGGGTAAGGACACTGCAGTTGTACCCTTGAGCAAGGTACTTAACCTGCATTGCTTCAGTATATATCCAGCTGTATAAATGGATAAAATGTTAAATGCTATGTAAAAGTTGTGTAAGTCGCTCTGGATAAGAGCGTCTGCTAAATGCCTGTAATGTAATGATATTCATTATCTCAACTGAGAGCAATGCTTTCTAATCAGAAAGAATGAAAGAAAATTTCATAAAAGATGAACGAATAAAGCGTTTTATTTTAAGAAAAAAGTGGAATAAAAGACACGGCCTTGAATTGCTTGGTCAGTAAAGGCACTCATTGCCTAGATAGCACTCGTATGAATATGGGCTATGCCATTGGATTTTGTGGCACACAGCTGGCTTCATCCCACTGGGCTACAGTGAGCTTATGTTGGACAGGGTTCTTAGAGTTATTGTTGCATTCTCTTCAACTAGTTGCTTGCCAGGTGCAAATTGGTTGTCATCAGTGACAGATGCACCTTTCCTCTAATCAGTGATTGCTTCTTTGTAACATGCGGCATGGCTCGTAATGGGGAAAACAGTAACTGGCTCACAGAGTCAGAGAACCCACATTACTACAATGCTTCTTCTGTGAGTGCCAGAGGTGATGCTCGATCATTGCCCAATAGGGGATACAAAATAGTCCAAAAGAGAAATAAAACTGCCAAAAAGGATGATGTGCATTCTGTAAGGTTCACTTTCAGGATATAATTTCAGAGGATTAGTATGACTGCTCATTACAGTCGATGGTGTCTTCCACACTACATTCACTGTCACAAAATTTGACATTCCCATTGATACCTTCTGGTATGTCACTCCCGATTTTGTATTATTTAGCCTATTAGAGTGGAAAATTCAGTACCCATGGACCACTCCTGTAGTATTATGAGCTACATGACAATGAAATGGACACACAATGTAACAAATGGGGAATGATTAAATGAACAATCTTAGAAAGACTTTGGATTGTATTGTGCTCACAAAATACACTAGGCAAAACACTGCCTGAACTCCACCAATGAGCATAGACAAATACAGAGGGGAGGCGATAGGCAGATCAGTGAGGAGTAGTCTTGAGTGTGGTATATGTCAGGTCAGTGAAAACAACAAGAAGTCTGTGGGTTTTGTTTGAAGGTTATACAATCCAATATCCTACTACATACTCCATAGGGACAACCCTGTAATAGATGACTGATAACTGAACTAATCAATTGCCAGTTAACTGGCACAGACAACTGTGTCAGAAATATGCATACATTTTAAATACTATGTACTACACAACTCTCAGAGTTTTGAGCTATGCCAGCAAACAAGGATTGCCTTCACTTCCTTTTCATGACATACCAAAACAAAAATGAAGCAAACCTTAACCAACCACACCATGGCAACTATACATAAACATACATACTTGCAATAAAACAGCTGAAATCCTTATATGGGAATTCTTTGAATCTACCAATTCATCATTAAGAGGCTGGCCCTAATCTCACACAACTCAACCGAGGAAAAACATGTCATACAAATTTGTGTGTGCCAAAATACACAAACCAACCTTGAGAGGCCACCAACCGCTGAGTAAAAATATAAATGTACTGCTTGCATCTGAGCATGCCTCTGTGTTCACTGCGTGTGATATTTCGTGTGTGCTTACGCACTGTGTGCATGCTTGTGTGGGAGAAAGTGTTATCACACATATGGAAATGAGTCTCCGTGCGGGCAGAAATATCTGACAACCTGAGGACATCCCACACACACATATTGGCACATAACTGTATGGTGACGCAAAGCCTCTATTTCTTGCCATTGTAGTCTGCTGTATTCTGTCAGAGGGCAGGAGCGGGCAGATGCCCGTCCGTATTACAAAACAGCACAGTCCCGCTTACTCGCAGGAAGCGTTTAAGAGAGGAAATGGCCATTCTGTTACATGATGCTACGACTGCCGGCCTGAAACAAGAAAAATAAAATTTCTCAAATAAATTGTGGTACAATTCAACCCTCATCTAAACGGACTGCTCCAACGCTCGAATAAAGCCAATAATGCTGTGTACACACACGGTGATGACAACACTGTATGCAGCGCATAGGATGCACTTGTAAATGTATACCTTTTGTTGAGAACATTAGGGATCTTCTTTAAAAATATGAAACCAAAATATAAACAGCAGCTACAGTATGTTACGGGAATTTTAGGACATACTTTCTATGAATGCTCCTTCGTGAGCACTGCATAGCATTCATAAACACTACATAAACATTCATAAATGTTTATGTCAATAACCACAAACAGGCATATACTCAGTTCTAATATCACTTGCTACATCAGTAGTGACATAGCACACCTAATTGCAGCTATTGACATAAGAATTTGTGAGCTTCGATTCAGGGGTTATGAAGGTACAATGTATCGGTCATACAGGAGTTATACAGCTATTATGAAGAATCCTTCACAGAAAGTGTTTATATTATTTATTTATAATATCGCCATTTAAAAATAACTGGCATATAAATACCAAAAGTAATCAACCATGTTCAATGTCACTTCCCTTTGCAATCCATTCGTACGTACAGTACAGGAAATGTATTTAGAACAAAAGCTGTGCTCAAACTCACATGTAGATAGTTCCTATCCTTGCTTTTTCAGGAGTTTTTATTATTAAGGGTGAACAAGTCTTTGGTAAAATGACACAGTAAGACTAATTACTGCATTTTATATTCATTCCATGAATAACTAGTTCAACTTTAGGACATTGCCTTGGTGTGAAGATTTGAAAGGTTGGTACAACTGATATTATAATCTTATTCAATGATATGTTCATTTCAGTTTATCATCTAAATATGCATTATTGATTGTTACTATTTTGTCTCAAACATATGCTGACAGACGTGGTAACATATTAAAGTCTGTTTTCTGGGAAATTCAGTTTCATGCCAGAGTTTTCCAGAATTTTTTTTCCACACAAACAGAATCTATGAATCATCCTTCTAAACATCTTAACCTTTGATTAAGTTCAACTCACATCTTTTGAATAGATAAACTAGGTGAATTTAAGATCGGAAATGTTGTATAAGCTAAATAATTCAAGTAAACATGACTGTTCGCACTTAAACACAACTAAAACGCAAGTTGCATTAATTCAAAAATTTAAAGTTAAAGGTTAATCCATTTAAGTGATATTAACTTAAAAAACATAATCGTAGAAACGTTTGATTTGTATTGGGTTAGTACTATAAAATGAAATATTTTCCATTGCTTTACTCAATTTGTTCAAAGCAGCAGGTTTACCAAGCATTTTTAAGTGAGCTGAACCTATCGCAATTTTCTGTTTGCTTGCTTGGGTGAAACCCATATATTTCAGCAACATTAACCCAGCTGTGTAAATGAATATAGCCTAAGTAATACTTTGTGCATGCAGAACATTGACTCCAGTCTGTAAAGCAAATACATTCCTATATCGCAAATTCACTTTGACACAAAAATTCTGAGGGTGATGTCAACCCATCTTCTGACATGTGACCTCAGAATGAAAAGGGGAAATGGAAAAAATAAAAATAAAAAAGACAAAGAAGATTTAATCATCCATTTTCCTGATTTAGTACACATCACCATGAGATCAGTGGTGTAAATATTTCCACCACAGTCTGACGATTCTAACAAAATGTGGCTACATGTCTTTTTTTTATAACTGCATTGACAAAGGAGGACCTATGTGTAAATCTGATCAGCACAGCAGCTTTCTAAGAGCAACTGCTTCCAGTGTATTTGAATGCAGTTATTTCTTTTTAGCTGTGAAATGCATTTTCCAAGCAAATAAACTGTTTGTAAAAACAGAATTTAAAAAAATAGATGAATTCAGTAATCAAAGAGCATTCTGGTTAATTCTGGTTGATGCGTTTCTGTTGTAAATATTTTGTTTCCTTTAATGACTTCTTCAGTGTTTACACAAGAGGAGCCTTCTGGTAAAAGACCTGTCTGCCACTCCGAAAACCATCCAGCCGACCAGTCTGACCTTGCTCAAAGGTTGTGATAACCTTGACCTAGCTGTGACATTGAATTTGTATATTTATTTAACATTTTTTTCAACAAGTTACCTCAAAGATTTGCAAGGCCTTAGAAATCACAGTGTTGAATACAATGTCAATATAACTACATATAAACTGCAGCTATCAAAAACGTAAGGTGGGGTGATCAAAGCAATGTTTTCCTGTAATGTCGTCCTGAAGTTTTTCTGCATTTGTGAAAAACAGCCACTACAAATCTGCAGTAACCTGCAAATCCTCTTGCTGTAGGAATCCCCTGTAATAAGTGGCTAATTTGGTGTCTCTAGTGCATGACTCCTTTTTCCGCACTGCTCTAACCTGTCAAACTCAGCAAATGATGCACCCCCACACACAGCCGACCAACAAAGCCAACTACCTAATTGGCTCTCCCGAGGACTGGCCACCCCAACGCCCTTCTTCTGACTTTACTCAGAGAACCAATCAGCTGCTCAAGCTACCAAAAATCAGTATGTGATAAAGCGAAGCAACAACAGATTTTGCACCATACATGCTACAGTGTCTTCCTTTGATCCTTGGCCTCAGACCATGGCTTGCTATCAAATAATGCCCAGAGGCATTTACTGAAGGTGCGTGGCTGTGATGACCTCCTCATAACCCTAGTTCCTTTTTAAGTCTTCAAAATGTTCTTCAATAATACAGTAATCCCATGAAAGCTCAAATATGATGTAGAACTCTGTGCATTATAGATTGTTTAGTATACTATAGTTGGCATATTTCATAATTATTTGACTGTTAGTGCTTCCCTGCCATATATTGAAATACATCATGGACAGGCAGCCCTGTCATTTGACATTGTCACCAACATTATACAGTATATACTACCCCACTAATAATTACCTACATCTCTACCAATAAGTACATATCCTACACTACTACTGCATACACCATTACCTGCACCTACATACTCCACAATTACATACCTTTGCAGCGACCAGAACCAACATAACAAACTGTACTATCACTACGTAACAAGCCCTAATGCTACAGCAAAACTGCTATACTGATGTCTGCCTGTATATCCTAGAAGGCCATTGCGGGTGTAACCTACTCCATTATATGTAGCATTCTGACATCCTGCTATACTATTGAAGAATTTACATTTCCCCATTTACCAGAACAACTCATCCAGGACAATGCACACACAGTACTATCCATTTATATAGCTGGATATACAGTAGCCTGGAGCTGTTCAGGTTAAGTATCTTTCTCAAGGGTACAACATCAGTGCATTATGGGTTATAAGCCTGGTTCTCTAATGATTACCTTTCACTATTGCTGAAGAAAGCAGAAACTTTTCACAAGTATTCTTTCTTACTTTAATTATTAGAGTGCAGGTTGCCTGTGGTCCAATAGGCCTACCTCTTTTCAAATGACCTTTAGGAGGTCAAGACGGAACAAGAGGGTAATTTTCACTTTTCTTCCATTGAATATCTGACATACTTATCAATTGAATACGCACAATGGTGGAAACAATGTCACTACCTATGCTTCATTAATACAATACAGACCCTAATAGCTAACAATTAGCACACCTCTGAAATTGCTGTTGAAGAATTTGAAGCATTCAAAATTGATGGCAACTCTTTTCTAAAATGTAGTAACCATTGAACCCAAAAAGACTAATCTATAATACTGGAGAACATATAAGAAGGTAAAGCACAGTATATTCCCAAATAAGTTTCGGCTACTAGTTCTTCCATGATTACATTGTCCATACAACAATGTAGAGGGAGATGGGCATCTGCAAAGTTAATGAACTAATGGAGTTGTACATTGATGCCTCAAGTCACTGTCTTGAAGAGCCCAAAGTCATCATTGCACTCTTTATTCTATTTTTAATTGGCCTGCTCTGTCCATATGAAGACTTAGTCAATGGTATGTTTTTATTTATAAAGCTATTTTTAAACGTCCCTACTATTCATCCTGATATATGGCAATAAAATGTGAAGGCACTTGTAGGTTACAGTATCCAGACTCTCTTCCTATGGCTGTCCCTAAAGTTTGCACTGAGTTTGGCAAGAAAGCCTTTATGTATTCTGCACCCTCTGACTGACTTCAGAAAGAGTTGCAGTAAAACTTCAGGGGCAGCTCACTGAATTTACAGCTATTGTAAAGAGGCTGGAAACAGACTATTTTGGAAATTGCACGTTAGCTGTAATTTGATAGCTTTTTCACTCAACTGCATTTTCGTGCATTTTGCTTCTCCTTGTTCTTTTTGTATGCTTTTATGTTGTATTGTCTAAAACTTAATGTGTTGCTCATCTTGGCCAGGTCCCTCTTGTAAAAGAGGTTTTAATCTCAGTGGGACTAACCTGGTCAAATAAAGGTCAAATAAAATTAAAAATACTAACTGAAATTTTTTATATGAGTGTCAGGGAACTGTTTTGTGATTACTAGACTGTTTAGTGTGCTTACACGTGCTCCTTGAACATATACCATTGTCACATTACCCATACCTGTTCTGGGTACTTGCTTCCTGTAATCTCTGCTACAGTGTTGAAGGAATCAGCATCTGGCAGGTTCTGAGCACCCATGGTTAGGTGGATCACAATCTTCTGCCCCCTCTCTGCCATCCGGGCCATCAGCTGGGCATCCTCAACCGTGATGCATGCAGTGGGGATCCGAGGCACTCCTTCCTCATAGTCTTGCCACCCAGTGTGGGGGCTGGAGAGGCAGGAAATACATACATATTTAAATGATCAGGTGACAGGACATAACACATTAACCTGGTCTAGGAGGGCCACAAGCTCTAGAACAGGACTGCCAAACCCTGTTCCAGGAGCTCTACTTGTCCGGTAGGTTTTAATTTCAACCTCAATTTGGCACACCTGACTCAACTAATTTGCAGCCCAATGACTTCACTAGCTGTATATATATATATATATATATATATTATATATATATTAGACAAGTCAGATGTTGCAAGATTAGCAAGGATATCTACGTTAATTTTAGACAATTAGGCTACTGTTAGTACTGGAATGACTCATCCTAGTTTGTAAGGTCATTGCAGTTGCACAGCCAAATTTAGATGATCACAAACATATATACTTTGCATTGCTGAATGTCTAATTACGTTGTGTTCCTGACCTGTTGATGGAGAATGGGGTGACAGAGCGAATGAGGGAAGCAACAGCTCCAACTTTGGCTGCCTCTGCTGCTCCAGAGGACCTGTACTTTACAGTCTCCCCGTAGCTGACGAAGGGCTGGTTGTACACAACAATCCTCCCCTCTGCTTCACTGGCCCGTTGCTTCAGCTCATCAAATGACTTAACCACCAAAACCTCTGCCTTAATGCCTGGAGAGGAGCCAGAATATCACAAACCTGATCAGAACCAAAAAAACCTCATTCATCTGTGGAAATATTTTTGTGAGTGCAGGCATTAAAGACCCCAAATCCCACTCTGACCACCGTAAGGGTAATTCTCAGTGGACTGGCCAGAAATACAATCGGGCTCTTTTATGCATCAAATGACCCCAGTCTAATTTGCTAAATGCATACACGTGGTGAGCTTTCTGTGGGGGCACAATGCTCATTTTCCCATTTTTGTAATACAATATAGCCCATCATGTGTACTTTTTTCAGCTCGTCTTGACCAAGGATATTAATTATTTAGAAGCGCACTGTTCTCTTAAAAGATTATTTGCTGTGTGGTCCAAAGTTTTGGTGTCTCATCAGAGCCTAAATTAGCCAGTCCTCATCATAACATCACACAAGTCCAAACTTCACCTTTCAAGTCAGATCAACATTGAGAAAATTTGTACAAATATTTTACACATTCACTTTATCAGGTAGTTGACAACTATTGTGGGACCACTCTATGTACAGTGCAGAAACAACACATTTTTAAATACGGACAGAAAGACAAAATATGTCTGAATAATTTAGTCTTCTCAGGGAGTCACCAAGATGGTTTGGTGTCTTTTATGTCAGCTTTTGAATTTGGTCACTCTAGACTGTTTTTTTAAAGGAACAAAATTAACTTTCCAGAGTGGTACATCTCACGGCAACTTCGCTTCAATATTTCTCTTATTTTTTAACTTTCATCTGTCTAGTGTTATTGCCCTAGTTTTAAATGACAAAGTAAAAATGACTTGTTCATGCAGTTATCTATGGTGCTTGCCCAGGCTCTCAGCTACAACTAGATGCCTACATTTACATTTATGCACATTTTTACCTTCTCTAGGAGTGCCAACACTGCTCCCAAGCCCCAGGATGGCTAACGGGTGGTTCCGTGGCCTTAGAATCACCGCACTCTCCTTTCCACGGACCCAGTGTGGGATCTTCACTGGCTCCAGGTGGACATTGTCCAGCCCGTCTTTGGTAAGGGCATTGTACATGTACTCAATGGCATGCTCAAGATTTCTTGAACCACTGAGCCGGTGGCCAACTGTATCTGTGAATTTGGCCAGCTTCTCATAGCTGCGGTTCCTGGCATCACCATACACAGCCAGGTCAATTATTTTCTGAGCCACCTCTGCATACCCGCTAATTTCTTCCACTGTTGCCTCCCAACACTTCCCCCCAACATGGTCAGATGCACAGCTATTTGAGGAAAATCCAATCAAGAGGCAGAGAAGACTGAGCACATCCATTTTGTCCTTACGGGTGGCTCATGGGACCTTCAAGCATCAAGCAACAGAAGGTCAGTATCACCAACTGTCTGCAACTCACCTGTGTCATTGTAAAGCAGCAATTGCAACTGAAATAATCAATGCATATCAATAGACCATGAAATATAAGGCAATGTTGAGCTTATAGCATTGCAATAATCATTCTAGAACTACTTTTATGAATTATCATTTTTTTAAATGCCTCCAGAAATAAGTTTTTTTTTATTTTTATTTTTATTTTTTTTACTTTTAGCTGAAATAAGAAATATATTGTTTCTGAAGTGAAACGTTTATGAAACGTCACACAGAACACTAATAGGAAGTCTGTCATCACAATCCACTTAACAGTAAAGAGGCAAGACATAGACTCACCTGCAGTATATGAGAGTAGAAAACTTCCAGTACCTCTATAGCTTCTGTTGTGAGGGTGAAAGAGCACAAGTCACCAATAACTTGGGATCACAAACACTCTATACAGAAGACACAGCCCATGTGCTTACTTGCAGAGCACTCATAACTATCATAACTTAGTGAACACCACCAACTATGGGCTGCATAAAACAGGAATCCCATGGGGACGATACACTGTCAACTTTCTATCTAGCATGTTCAAAGTTCACCCGATGTCTCTAACAGAAATGACCACTTATAATGACATCTGCACATTCAGACTGCAGAACCTAGTGAAGTAGTCACACAAAATGGACAAATCCCTGCTTTATGGATTGATAGAAAAAAATGAATGTAATCACACAATGCGCATTTAAAAATCATCGCCTTTACAAACACGCAACTGAAAGGAAAATGATGAGAATGGACACATCACAAATCATCCACAGCTGTGCTTCTCAGCAGTGGGTGATTGCCAGTTCCAGTAACACATACCAGGTGATGTTTTGGTGTCTTACTTCCAAATAGTCCCTCGATCTCTCGCTGGACTGCTCAACTCATTGAATTGGGTCATTCTGACTGCTTGGCTGAACTATCAATACTCCTTCCTGATAAGCTTCTCTGTCAACACAGAATGCCTGACCTTTGTCTATACTCATGCAAGCTCTCTCTTAATCAAACTCCACCAATTTCCAAGTGATTGGTTTGTGTTCACAAACAAGTTCCAGGTTAGAGCATTTAGTCATGAAATTCAAAAGTAAATATTAAAAAGTAAAAAAAGTGAAATAGTTGTGTTTTTATAATAACTGCTTGTTATACTTCTCTTCAGTCTATATGCGTTTTGGAAGTGTCATGGTAGGATGTATATAACAACAGCACAGTTAAAATAACTTTCACTGAAACCTTTTCCTTGTTACATGAAGTGATTTACGTGAACAATATGATTGTCCACGAAATAACCTCCATATTCTATACTGTCAGCATGGGGATTTGTGTAGTTATTTGTCTGTGAGTGCATGTTTGTTATTAACTCATGGCAAGGGGAATAGTGTCAAAAAATGCCAAACATGAACAAACTGCATTAGCAAAATGGTCACAAGTTGAACCACGCTGACAGGGACAAACGTAAAATTAACAGAATAGTTTTTAAACACCCAAAAATGACCACAGAAATAAATCAACAACGCAACAACTGTGACCCAGTCTCATTAAAACAGTACGTCATGAGCTTCATAGAGCAGGTATGTATAGCAGGGCCACTTATGTCCAAGGCTGATGTATAAAGATTCATATTCTTCCATTAGGAGCAATGAGAAAAAGTACTAAGGTCTGATGAGTTGTCTTTTACTCTGTGTGGCATTCAGTTTGGCGGTGAACCAGATTGGTCTTGGCCGGTCGGTGGAGAGTGTACATGCACCTGGGTTGCATTAACTAAGCAGCCCAGGTGCTTAAAGGTGTGTTCCTCTCCACAGTTTGGGGCAGAGACCGGGAGCACACACCAAGATTTTATTTACTGAAAAGTTGCCACTCAGTTTTGCTTTCTTTTGTCTTTGTTATTTTAGTCTGTTGCCTTAGTTCATTGTTCCCACCCATGAGGGGGAAGAGTGATGAAAAATTAAGTCAAATGCCAAGACCTTCACAATAACCAGATGTAAACATCATTGAACCTTTATGTGAAGCTCTGGATCACAATGAGGAGTAGACTTCCACCTCCTTCACCTCTCCAAGAACGCAAGGTTTTCCTTCTTGAAGAATGGCCATATTTACCTCTAAATACAGTTCAGAAATTGTAGGACAGTATTCCAAGAAAGACTAAAGTTATCCCAAGGCAAAGGGGGGCTCAACTCCTCATTAATTATTTGACGTTCATATATTTCTAGGCGTTTCCATTATTTTGTCTAACTCCTGTAAACAACAGATTAAGTTAGCACACAAAATGAAGAAAAAAATGTGGTTGACTCCACTTGGTATACTATGGTTTAATTTAATATTTATAAGGCAAAACAAACATACATTTGATATATGTTTATTCCTTTGCCCTTTGAAAGATGTATGTTTCACATTATTCATTTAGCAGGACATTTACTGAAGCTATTCAGTTCAAGGACCCTGCCTGTCCTCTGAAAGGGCAAAATAGCAGTGTGGGTCCATACTGTCTTTTGCAACCAGGACAAATGTTTAATCAAACAAAGTTCATGGCTGTGGAGTGGTGTGCAAGTTTTCTTTTCATGCACAAAGTGCAGTAACACCATAAGCGAAAACCAAGCTATCCTAATACACTGCACATTGCAGCTTATACTTACCAACATAACACTGCTTGCATAGTCTGCAAATTAGTCTGTGCTTGTACAAGGTCTGTTAGTGTTGACTTTGGAAGCCTTTTTCCTTGAAGCATATACTTAATTTGCCAGTTACTAGCAGTGGAGGCTGGTTGCCTTAATGAATAAGTTCTGCCTTTGAGAGTGAAGGCCTTTCCCCCACCATTTTTGCTGGCCAAAATCAGACACACACACACACACGTGTGTACGGGCATCCACACACACACAGGGCAAAAAAACGAAAAAAAAAAAAAACACCAGTTAAGGGGATCAAGCAATTTATCCAATGTTTGCACAAGTGAAGAGGAATTGTGCCCAGAATCCAAACTTCCCATCTCCAAAAGAGCACAGTATGACATAGCTGTGTGATTCGGGTGAAAGAATCACCTGTTCTTGTGTACCAGTTACTCTTAAGGCATTCTATGCAGGATATTTTAGCCTTGCTGTGTTGCTGTGTTTACAATCAAATAGACTCCTCCTCCGTTTTCCATCCCGGCCACTCACCCAGGAGTACCCGACAGAGTCGCAGGAACAACCGGTAAATTTCTCATATTGATTACTCGCACCGGACATTACACTGAACACATTTTAGAACAACAAATACAGGTAAAGGTTCACAAATACAGCAAAAGCGCGCAAACACAGAGGTTGCTAGTGCATCAGAGATATGCCTCAGCATGGTTATTTAACATTTTCAAGGTAAAATCATGAATAGTATGCCTGACTGATGAATTATCCAAGATGTCCACGTGTATAAACTGTGGTATTGTACTGCATTGTTTCGTACAAACCAGCAATGACCAAAACTGCGCGCCATGAGAGGGCCAGGGCTAAAAATACTCATTGAACATGACGTGTCCAGAGCACAACCACTTCACACGAATGGTGGACCACAGAACACACATTGGTCCATCTCTGAAAAACATATAGTCAATTCCATACAGCATATGGCTTGTGGGAAAAATAACAACTATTTAATACTTTAGAAAATATACAGTCATTAGCTGATATTTGTTTTGCATTTATGAGGAAAAATATGCTGAGCAGAAAATATTATGAAATGTTTGCATAGAGAAAATTGATAACTAAATATTTTAAAAGAACATTAACATTTGTCTGATGGATAAATGAGAAATCACAGCCTCCTTCACATTAAACTTTTAAAAATGAGAAACACTCTCAGCTGAGGGAGATATGTAAAATGCGATTTGAAACACACCACCCTGTAACCTCCACTTACTGATACTTGTGGGGCACTTGCTCATTTTAACATATAAATAAAACGTTTCATCACATCAATGCTACATAACCCATCTCTCAACTGGTTTGTCAGTCCTGAGCTGTAGCTGTATTGGGAATTACATCATTATGAAACCAGTGGATTGGTAGCCCACAAAATAGAAGTAACTGTTAATGCATGTCTGTGTGCATGCCATTGTGTTTACGAGAGCTTATGAGGCACCAAGCCTTCTCCAAGGAGAAGAGGAGAACACAAAATTACAGAGACAGTGGGAGAGGGAAGCAAGCGGTGGTGAGTGAAAGACATTTAAATTAAATAGTCACATAAAAGAATAAGACGTATCAAAGGAACAACTTGCAACAAAACATCAAGTCAGAATTAGGCCACAATGTTTATTCAGTAGTGCATATCTGAACATAGATACAATACTGTCTGCTTCTTTAAGACTTAGAAAGTTATTATCAGTCACCTGTGTTTTTAAAATACCAGCTATTAAATCACGGTTATTGTACAGACATTTCCCAGCCCAGACAGGAACAAGCATGTCAGAATGATAGGCACTTCAAAGGCTTAAAACAGTTGCGAATATATATATTCCAATAGATATATACATATTTTTCTGATACAATTCAGGTTGTTGGACTCAAAAATGGTCAGGTCTCAAAGAAAACGGGTTAAAAAGATAAACACAAAAATATTGAATGTATGGCCTACAACACTGAGGTGAAATCCACAATTTACGTCTGCAGACATTTAAAGGACATTATCATCAGCTTTCTTTCTGGACCAAGAACCAGGAGATCAAGCATGGGGGAGGGGAGGATCTTGCCGAGAATTTAAAAGTTTACAATTTTCAACTTTAAAGTTCACCAAAGTTTCAACTTCAAAAATGAATAGACACATGCATTTACAGTACTGTATTAGAACTCGGGGCGGGGGGGGGGGGTTCCTTGACAGCTGTGGTAAGGCGATAAACTTTCCCTAATAAACAACAGACACTTGGTTATCCAAATGAGGTGACTCAATTCTGTCCATCCCAATCTGTTTTCCATTGGTTTCAGTGAGGTTCCTTAGATCTGAATGCTTTGAAACGGCCATTTTGGCTTAAAGCTACAGTACAGCTGAGCTGTACAGGGAAATGCATAATCATACCAATTAATTTATCAGAGCATAACCAAAGGAGGGAGGGGTTCTGATGGCAGGTCTTCCCACCTCATTATGCAAAAGCAACTCCTCGGGTTGATCAGATGTCTGCAGTCTACCTCTGTTGCTTCGGACGACACACATGCTAATCTGCATTCTTCCAGACTGATGGAGGACTGAGCATTCTGAATTGGAAAAATGTAAAATAGAATAAAACCAATTTAAAATGTCCCCTTAAACTTCCCAGTAAAAGAAACTCTCCCAAGGCAGAACAGCAGAGAATAATATCCTAATAGAGTGGAACTTCTCCAGCGCAACATTCAAAACTCAAGAAGTGAACACAAATGAGAAGTACATATGCAAGGATGAGTACCATATGTAAAATAATCGGGCCAGACTTCTCATTCTGAACCCAGTTTCTATTGGATCTTTAAGACCAATAATCTGTGAATACAAAGCATATATTTTGAAGCTATTTTAAAGTACAGTCATGTAAAAAGCAAACATAAAAATATGAGACTTCCACTATAAGCTTATACATTCAAGCAAAAGATAGAGAAAATGTGGTAACCTGAGTGATAAACAAATGTTATATTTACTGTTTTTTAATTTAATATGAAGATAAAAGCTTTATGTGAATTACAGAGAATGTATTAGTACATCTGAAAACAGATAAATGAAAACATTTCAGAAATCATGCTGGGCAAGCCATGTCAAGCAGTGTGGAAAATGTATGGAAACAGATCCCAGAATCTAGGCAAATATCCTTTTTAGTCTTTCAATACGAGGTAATATGTAACCCAACACTTTTTTGTGTATCTCCTGTCTACATGAACCTACTACACATCTGCCAATGACTAGCATCGTTAGCATTTATGTCTAGGTATCTGCAGGCAACATGCTCCAACTTTCATTTGAGGATGACTTCTCAGTAACTTCTAACCAAGTCACTCAGCCATATGGTTTAAGCTGTACCTGCCGTATTATCTAGGGTGATACCATTTTTTTCAGTTGGATGCACATTGTTTTAAAAAAGATCACAAAGAGTTATGGCAATATGGCCTAAACTGAAAGCAGTCCATTTTCAGCACTTTTCTATGCTTTCTATGGTACTAAATTTTCATACAATATTGCATGCGTTCAATTTTAAAATGGGTAGTACGGATTTGTGTATGCTACCCGCAAGCACCTAGCCACAAATTCACCATGCTTTTGGACATCAGTACGAACAATGTTAGCCAGTGGTGGATATAGGTAGATGAAGTTCATGTAGACCACATTTGCTAAAAACTCTCCTTTAAATGCATAGCATATTGTATTGAAAGGCAACAAAATATAATTACATGAAGACTGAGTGAGCCATCACTTTAAAATTTATTCCATGACCAACAACAGCCTTTACACATGTGATTTCCCCATGCAACAAATCATTCTATTATTTCCTTTTTTTGAAGATTTTTTTTTTTTCATTTAAAATTATGAATGGATTGCTAAAATATGCACGGGGGTGTCATAACAAAAGTATTTGTTTGGCCTTTTAATATGAGAAGGGATCTTTATCACATTGTTATACATAGTAATGTTCCTGCAATAGTTCCTCATTAATGACCAGAAAGGCAAAACGTACTATTTGTGTCATTTAATTTAAAGCCATTAACTCTTTGCTTCATTATTCAAAGTCTAGCAGTCAATGCTATTGTGTTACATTAAAACCAGTTTTTTCTCCCATTTACTTCAGGCCTAGTGATCAGTGCTGCTGCTTTCAGTCCTTTAAACCCCAGTTGCTGAAGTTTTCTTCAACACGTGGTATATGGGGTTTGGTACTTTAAGGCTAAACAGTCAACAGCCTCTCTAACAATATGGGCACTGCTCACTGACATTCCTGTCATACCACTACCAAATGAAACAATTCCAGCTAATTGTTGGTTGGTACCATTTCATATGCAATACATCAGGCAAATGCTGTGATACTGCCAGTTGTGGATGTTAATTAGAAAAGACCAACATGTAATTTTGTTCCTGGGGGATCTTTGTTTACTGTATATAAAAAATTGCAATTATAAATCTTCGTGTGTATGACACTTAATGTCGCTTCTATTATTCTTTCTTGGGCGGATGTCTTTGTCCGCAGCAAAAAGCAATTAAAAAATGCTGACACTTCAAACGAAATTACATTGTTTCCTGTGCACCACGCCCATCTTTATTCAGTTCAAAATAACTATTAAAGCTGATGAACTGCCATTTCTGACTTAATTAAAATGTCAAATAATTAAAAGTTATTGGCCATTGCATTACCACGTATCTTTATTTTTTTATGATGCCTCTACTGCACAGAGCTAAGCGTGAATGTGTTTTTGGTTGAAAAGAAGACAGGAGGGACTCCTGAGTGCCGTATCTAACAGAGGCACTTCATGATTCAGTGACGTGGCCATTGGCACAGAGAGAATCCTAATCAGCTCAGTACCTCGGTAACTGTAGCCGGGAGGGGACTGAATGACAGGGAGGATAGGTTCAATTCAGCACGGACCTCCCACCTCACAGCTCGACGGCAATGGCAGACTGCAGCCTGTCCACACCAGCTGTTGTAGTTACACAGCACTCAGTAACTGTGCAGCTCACCCTGTGGGATGGCTGCCTGCGCATTTCACATAACGATCATGCCAGTGTGCATCCTCCCAAATCGCCAGTGGATGCCGCAGTACTGGAATGGGCCTACAGTTATTGGGAATTCCAAAGGTGTCAAAAAGAAAATAAAAACAGGGCATAAAAAGCTGTTTAAAAATACTTGCTTACGATGCTGCAATGAATGTTTTTCATTCAATGCATTCAATCCAGTTCATACACAGAGGAGGAAAATGTGGGATACACTACCCACTGCAGGAGCTCCCGTTTCGATATTTCAATCATTTACTTTGACCTGTAACATCTAACTGTACTGACACAATCCATGTCAGTTGTCCTATGTAAATACTGCTGCCTCACAAGAGAAACTGTGATTTAGCAGCTTCCTGAATACACTACTGCAAATGCAGGAATTTATTTTAGATTATTGTGAATTAATTTCCTTTAAGTAGACTTTTATGAAGTCCACTGGGGTTCCAATGCCTCTTGGCTGGTGTTACCAAAGGTCACTGAAGGTTTGGCAGTTGCTGAAGCTTTGTGACCAATTCTATGGTAGGGTTCTATGCATGCAAATGGAAGCATTTTCCTGCTCTTGTCACATTGCATCAATTGTGGCAGAAAGCAGCAATTTTTACAATTACAAATACAGGGAACTTTCTGAGAGCAAAAGGGCACCAAAATGTTATTGGTTTAGAAGACCCCCATCTACACCAAACTGGTTGAAAAATGCTGGTATTTTACTTGAAAGCATGGTGTGAAAGGGGTAAAGTTGTTGCCATCATTCCTTTAAAGTCTGGTAGCTGCTATGCTTATGCGTAAAACTCCTTGGTGGGGGCCTTCTGGTAGGTCGTGCTCATGGGTTTACGCTCCCCAAGGTCATAGCTGCCTTCGTCCTTCTTCCTCATGCGGTACACCAACAGGAGGATGAGGAAGATGGCGAAGAGGAAGCCGATCACGCCTCCTGCAATAACCGCTGCATCAAAAAGGGGGGCGGGGCAAACAGAAGGTTGTTCATAATTAGTACCAGGCAGGCTCTGAAGGCCCCTCTTGCCTACGTACTGTAAGAAACGTATTTTGAGGCTAAAACATATTTCTCAATGTAGTTTCACAAAACCCAGTAAAAATGGTCATCCTGACCACATTTCCCGACCCTTGCACACACCTGCCAGTACTTCTGTTCTCTGAAGGATGTTTTCAGAGTGCACCCTGAAGGGCTTGTCCTCATCCACCAGCACCTGGGGGGCACCGGTGGTGCTTGTGACCTCATCTGTACTGCTGGGCTCTTCAGTAAGCAGAAGCGGGGCCTGGGGAGGCAGGAGAGGGTCACTGAGACTGTCAATAGAGACGGGGCACAGGGATCTATGGCCCAGGATAAGAAAACACATATAGGGACATACCCTAGCTACACCCTTGTGCATTTCAAAAGACCTTATTTATAAAAACAATAAGAAACCAAGAATAAGCTTTTGGCTGGTAAGTCAAACTTGTATAACCAACCATCAGCTTGGTCCATTTTCAGCTGGGATTGACTTTCTAATTCTAATTAATATTTTCCGGGTATGCTGAAAATCAAATCCACGAACTATTTTGTGTATATATGAGAACATAATATTAACAAGGTGATATTTCATTCTCAACGAATGTCCTTAAATGACTGGTTCCTGACCATTCATGAACCATTATCATAAAATAAGTATATAACTTGCTTACACCAAAATGCACTGTTGACTGCACTGCAAGGGCTTTTGAAATTAACAACGGCATGTGTTTGTCTCATTGTCATATTAGCCATATAAACTGTGGTTATCCACTTGTACCATCGCATTTATTCTATAGGATATACAGTCAAAATATTCTGTCGAGGCACTCTCTCACTGTAATGAGACTCCTAGTGTATACTTAATCATAAAATGTGAGAACAGCAAGTTCATTTCAAATACAGAACAACAGCCATTCTACACTGAAATGTATGTATGTCTTATTCTTTGTAACTGTTCAGATATCAAGGCTTTTATTATCTGAATACATATCCTAGCACAATTGTGTGTTGAATGATTCAACAGGACAATGTATAGGTTCACCTCTGTCCTAGCAGGTACTTTAGGTGTGTATCTTCCTGATATCGTCTCTGTTCTGGATGAGAGGTCTTTGGTGGCCTCCTGGGTGGGCTCTGCTTTTGGGGGGTGGTACACGGTCTTCACATTGACCGTCTCCACTGGGCCCTCTCCTATACACAGAGAAAACAGACAAAACAGCAGCAACCAAAGGTAAATGACAACACTCTATGTCAAGAAGGATAATAACAATGGCTTTACCAATTCAGACCTCCATCATTACACGCACGCCGTTAGACACAACAGAAGACTCCTCTTGGATCAAAACACTGTTAGATATGGCCTGGGGAAGCAGCATGACTCAGATGTTAGTGAACTAGCAGAACTGTGCGGATACAATGCCAGAACAATCTGGCATCCTAACTGGAAACTCACTGGCTGAAAGTCCAGTTGTTTCGCCACACGAACAGACCACTGCTTGTTTATGAGGCAAATAAAAACATTTAGCTGACGTATGATCCAATGTAAACCTGCACAGCCTTATATGGCATTGTTTAGTATGATCTTTTAAGCCTGATGGAACAGCGAAATTAACTGGCATCAATTTATTTATTCATAAATAAACTCGCACAAAAAGGAAGGAGTTTAACTTACCTGAGCCAGACCCTGAAGCAAAATCATCGTCATCATCATCATCAACAGGATAATCTCCTGAAGACTGGTCATCCAGGTACAGGTCGTCTCCGAGCGTCAGCGATTCGGCTGTGACACGTATCTGCGAACAGGACAGGGGAACAAGCATTAGGGGCTGTTACTGCTTTCACAGCACATTCTGTTCTACTTAAAGAAAACACTGTGGTGCTACAACACGTGCTCTTCGGGGTATGATGTTTCCAGTGCCACAGCAGAAAAAGAAATAAATATTATTCTGCCAGCCCCACTTTCTGTGGACCCTCTGGACCTCAGGCCGTGCAGCTTTTTAAAAAGTGTGTGCTGCTCTTCCTGAAGCTGCGCTTGGTCGATCTTAATACTGGAAATGGCCCTTTTGTAGTTTAGAAGCTGAACTTTTTTTGTTGATTTTTATGTCTAGTGTCCATTTCGTATCCATGAATTGATGAATGCCATTCAACAAATGAAAAAACCCTGTATTCAATGTAATCATTTTAAAATATCAAGTGTGCAAGCATTAAGGTTACTTCCCTCACTCTGAATAGCCTCTCTTGAGGATACATTTGTTTCTGCACTTAAGCTAGTTTATGGTCTCCTTAGCTATAATTTACTTAGTTCTGCACTGTAGAGAGCACACACTTGAAAACAATGAATGTCAGGAAATCCATTTTCAAGACAACCTCCAATAAGACACATTGTCCATTTATAACTTCCTCTTTCCAGAATAACTTCCTGAGAGGAAGCTGAAAGCACAACATATGGACTTCAGAGACATATGTACTCATTCTGACAAAAATCAGATAATCCGATTATTTGTTCCTTCTTAAATGTTTCGCAATAATATCAGAACTATTTCCTATAATATTTAAACATTCATTTTAATTTACAAAATATCTGTAAAAGGTAAAAAAAAAGGTATTCAGTTAATAAATGTCAAAAAGGATCTCTGTGACCATATAAACTAATTTACCTTCCTGGATTCAATTAAAGCACGTTTGTTTCCCAACAAAGAAAATCCTGTCTCATGGACAAGTCTGTATTTAAAATTTTCTTTGTCATTAGACCCACTACCTTAATTGTACAATATCCAGTTTATAAATGACTGCCACATTACTATTCAGTAATGTTCAACTTCAGAAAAAGCAAAAATCTACTATTCCCTCAGCAGAGTTGGCAGAAGATCAGCTTGAATTTCTCATGCTTTCGAACACCACTGTCAAGGTTTCAAAGACATTCCTTCCAGATGTTGTCTTGCTCATAGCCTCTTGGAAGGAAAAAAACATGTTTTGTTTCAAAATCCTGGCCACAGTCAGCAATGTTAATTTCTCACATTTTGTTCCAGTTATTCAGTTCTTAAAATAAGTTAAAGGTTTGAAAATAAAAATTACAAAAACATCTTTAACATTCCATTCAATGGACAGAGGGTCTCAAACAGTCAGCAGACTCAACTGTGCATATATGGTCACAGGCCTAATGTGTTTGTGTGTGTGATAATTTCCCTTGAAATATCCTCTATACCCACTCCATCAAAACACACACGGCCACAAACACAATGCTCACTGGCACATGCACAATTCCATAGCTACTCTAGTCCTCAGCACTGAGTACAGCAGGAGATCAGGAGACTGGGGATGAATACAGGCCATTCACGCCGGAGGCATGCCTGCCATTCCCAGAATTCCTTCACAATCGCAGGTGTTACGGGAAGAGAAGGGATGGGATGAGACCAGGGGGAGTATGAATCATCCCCCGGCCTGAAAAAAATATCATTTATTTTCAACCTTGTGCCATCTTTTGAAAGCTAGCTGCCATTTGGAACCAACATTTTGTTTCTTGCTATTAACAGCCTGGTTCATTAGCGGCCCTGAAAAAGCTGCATAACAGAGGTTTGCCAATTTGGGGTTTTCTGAGGGCTGATGAAGATATTCAGATATTAGGGGGATGGGCAGCTGAGCCTACAAGACAAAAACATATTGATAGTGTCCATATTTGTATCTGATCTCTTTGTAAAATTACTCTTTTAGCTCAATCTATTTCATGTTATTAGTTCAAAAGGCACTATATTAAATATGATTTGATATCATTAGAAAGCAGTAAATCAATCTCTTAAACTCCAGAATAGGGAATGCCATATCACCAATTTCCCAGCTAAATTTGTGTTTTTTGGTTAACCAGCCCTGATTAAACAGAACTCAGCCATTTTTATTAGCTATTCACATCAATATAGCTGAAGGAAGGACCAATCTGAACAAGACCCATTCAACATGAGTGTGAATTAGGTACTCAAAGGAGGTAATCATTGTGACCATTTTCTGTGTCTTGTTCTTTTTCAGCAAAATGTGCACACACCATGTAGCTACATGGGACACAAGGACTTCAGGGTTTCACAGATAGGAGAAAAAACATAACTGGTCTGTACACAAAAACCCACATAATACTGACATGAAAACATATTAAACATGAAAGAATGATTACTAAAGACCATTTTCAAAACTCTGGAATCAAACACTGGCTTTTCATGTGGACATTACGAGATCAATTTGTAACATGACTGTGACTGTAACGTGTTGTCAAACCGACATTGAAAACAAAAGGGGCCTCCTTGGTAGCTTTCAAAAATTCTAATATTATCATTAACTGTACAGTAGTGCAAATGTAGAACCGACGGTTCACTGAACAGAATTTAGCCATAATGGTGGGCCAGTGTTTTAGCAGACAAAAATGGGGAGAAAAATTCAGTGGCCAAAAGTCTTGTGGTTCCAATAATAAAGGGATTGCAATCAGCTCGGCATTTGCTGCTGTGTACTTAGCTGACCGTTCAAAGTTTTCATTTAATCTGAGCCAAGTATTTCAGACAGTTTTAAAACATTTACAATCAGAACAGTGAGTAGTCTGTGTTTTTTTTAAATCCCCCACTCCACCAAAAAAAATCTTCTCCTTGAGAACTGGTGATGTGGCTTAAATTCCTGCTTGTGCACTCTCTCTGGGGAGGGGAGGGCGTAAAGGAAGAGGAACTGAAAGGTCAGAGGTCACCAAACCAGTGCTGTGGCTAAAAGAACATCATGTGGGAAGCCTTAATTCACAGCTGAACACAAAATGTTCAAAAGTCAAGATTTTGTCATCTCTGATGTCCCTGGTAGATACTGTGTGTGTGTGTGTGTGTGTGTGTGTGTGTGTGTGTGTGTGGGTGAGAGAGTGCTTAGAGTTCTCTTGCCATGTATTTTAGACATCATTTGAATTTGACAGGTGGAGAAAAAAATAAAGTGAACCAGAAACAAAAAACAAGTAAGGTGGTATAGAAAGGACACAAGGGAGAGAGAGATAGATAGGGGTAATTTCACATTAAAGGGAGATGACAGCAGTGTGGAGGAGAAACAGGGGCCTGAGGCCAGAACCTGAGGTACACACTGATCCCATTATGAGAGATTAATGCAACACACACACACACACACACACACACACACACACAGTCACTGACTGCAGTCACAGACTGACTGTACAACAACAGACAGTGCGATTTTTCCACCATAACAATTACACCAGGCCCCATAACTTGCCTTTAAACTATTCTTTCTATCATTTCAAATGTGAAGAAAAATGTATGACCTGAAGCAGGTTACAGGTCTATAAAATTGTCTCTGACCACAACACATTGTTCTCATTCACATGTAGGCCTAACTGCAATGGCTTAAGTCATTTCCAGAGGTAGAAATTGAGCCTGCAAGGTCTGGTAAATTTCAAAGGACACATTTACTGAGCAATTACCACCCACAGGCAGACTCCATAACAATTACAGCTTTTAACAAGTGTTTCATTCTAAAAACTGGCCAATCCTGTTGTGTTGGATAGGATGGCACATCTTGCCTGGCGACATGATTTATATTATTATTATTTTTTGACATACAGACAAGAGGGCACACATACTCAAACTTCAAAATTATGTGCCAACAAAATTCCAGACAAGCCTGGTCTGCCAGATGAAAGATAAACTCCATGCAGCCACATCAACAGAGCGAGCCGTTGCCGTGGAGTACAGACGAAAGCAAAAAAATCGCCCGTTCAGATAGCAACACTTCATCAGCTCCGCTCCGATAACAGTCAGACCAAAATAAACGCTATCTTCGCGTCGATCGCGCCCTGGCCGCGCAGCATCTGCGGCTTTCTGCAAGCCTGGACTCGAGGATGCGGAGTCATGACCGACCGCACAGCAGGGCGCTGCCGAGCTCCTTCAGCTGCGAATGCAGGGAACGAGGTCACCCTGGCTCCACCAGTCTGAGCAAACAGCAGACTGAAAACAGCTGGAACGGTCGGCCTGCCTCTCTCACACAGCTCTGAATGATGCAAGGAGACGATGTGAACAGAGGAATCCATACTCAACGGTTCACGTGCCGTAACTGTGGCTTTAGACAGCGTTTAAGACCCCCATCCTTCATGAAGTGTTTTCCAATGAACTATATTCTAGATATATCATCAATGCAAATAATTTGTCAAATATATAGAGGTCTAGCGAAGATGTTACTGATATTGTGAAATCAAGTATAGTTAAATTTCACCTCAGTGTTACCCACATGGACTTATGGCCCTCACAGATTAATATCCCTCAGGGAAACACTAGGCTATATGTCACACCATTTAATGCACTTCCCACCCCTAGTCTCTGAGCCACAAAATCTAGAGTGCACCTGTATCCTGTACTACATCTCTGGCTCCCCTCACAAGAACACACAGCCTCCCCCAGAGGCATTACTCTAACCTTGGCACATGGTCAGGCTGCACGCGTAGTGTCTGTGACAACCAGCAGCAATCAGCCTTGTGTAATTAGATTACTGAACAACCAAACACTGTCAGTGGCAGCCATACTACAATTTCAAAATGAAAAGATTACAGAAATATCAAAAAAATGTAACATGCTAGACTTAGCACTGGGGCATCTTTGGGCATCTCAGTCTGGTAAGGAGGATGTAGGGACAATTAAATAAGACATCACTCATTAGAATGATAATGCTGCTGCTGCCTCTGGTAAAGGCAATGTAGTAAAAATCACCAGCTAATGAAGACATAGCTGGACTGCCAAGTGTCTGCCTTTAACAGTGTCTTGTACATTCACTTTCACATTGATCCCTGAATGCAGGTCAACAGAAGGACTGGCTTCGCAGTTGGGAGTGGAAGGTAGCTGGCAAGCACCCTGAGCAATTTCAAATGTGCAGCATTATAAGAAAAGGCTGGCCACTACCCCAGCTGTTCTTTCTCAATTCAGCCTCTTTTCTGCTGGCTTTGTTTTAAATCGATACTGATTCTATGGCAGCCAGAACACCTAATGGACCGTCTTCAAGAGATTTCACGCAGTCAGGAAACATTTCAGCTCACAGTTCAAGTGAAAGGGAGAGACACGCTAAGAAAGGGGTGCCAGAATCCAAAAATGGCCCCTTTTCCATACTCCCTGCGAACTCAGCACCATGTCTGCTCCAATCTACAAGCTCAACACTGACGATCTGCAGCGAATAACAACCTGGAAGCCGGCCTGTGCGCCAAACCCCACGCTCCAAGCCTCTCAATTATTTCTGCTCAAATTCTTTAGGAATTGTGTGGTTTTTTAAAAAAAAGTGGCGAATGCTTTAAAATCCAGGTCTCTGAAAACTAAACAATCTGACCTCATGAGTTATTTGCTCCATATGGTCACAGGCAAGAGAGAAAGGGGGGGCTGGTTTTTAAACTAACTACAGCAATTGAGAAATCACCGGTTAAAACAATTTGTAATATAAACAGTAAAAGCTGGATGAAACTGTGAATGCATTTGTCCAGTCTGGGCTAATCAGGGGTACATCCATTACTATACGGTCCTTGTTGACTAGTAAAGCAGATGCTTTTATGGAGGGAGACTTGCGTATAATTAATTCATACAACCATATATTTACTGCCAGTTCAGATTTGAACTTTCGACAAACACCTTATGAGCCCAGTCACCTTCCCTCGGTGCCACACTGTTGCCTGCAATGCTTATTATATTAAATATGAGGCAAACACTGACTGCAGCCGTCTCCTCTGGGGGAACTCCCTGTCTGCTGGAAATGGTGCCGAGATCCAGCCACACATCCTGATGCCCAGCCAGATGAACGGGTGTGGCGATGTGGGTCCACCTGAAGAAGCATAAACACTGTGCACGTGGCCCAGCAGAGCTGTATTACAGCAGAGAAGAAAAAAGAACTACGGCGTTCTCCCTTACACCTGTCCCAGACAGACTGTGATAAATCATGGTACAGAAAACCCAGACTCATATGTCAAGAACGATATCCAATTCAGAGATCACAGGTGGAGAAGACAGGCTGTACGTACAAAAACATGTTCCGTACAAAGACTTCATCGTGGAGGTTAAAAGGCCAGATGTATCAGAACACAGACGTGGCCAATTCACGTGCGTTGGGGGATATATCACTTCCTGGATTGAGGAAGAGTAGCCATCAACAACAGGAAATGATCACGTATCTGATTTTACTCAGCTGGTTCTGCATAAAATAAACACCAAATGCTTTTACTCTTTCAATTAATCCTTTTCCTGTAGCTCACATTTCAGCCATAATGAAATGGAATACCATTCCATAACATCATATTATAGAGAAATTAATATATGAAACAGGAAAGGGAGTTATGAAAAGGTGAAACTAATTTCCCTTGGTCCAGTGGGAAGATAAAGGAAGGTAAAGGAAACACTCAGATCCAATGCACATAGAGGATCTTTTTCAAAGCTTTTTCTTAGTGACGGTATGTTGGATTTTCTCATCTCAATTAAAAATAGGTTGCGTCTGTTGGCCTCACAGAGATCTACATCAGCATTACTTGTACACCTACCAGCTGGATGTAGACCATGCAGCTAGTTAAAAAGTAGCCAAATAAGAGGAGGCAAGGATACAATGGTGAGGGAGATGAATTGCTAATTTTAAAATTTAATAACAGGCCAACTTCTTTCCGTCATTAGTGGAACATTCAATGACAAAATACCATTGTGTTCTTTTGTTCTTAAAGTTTTAATGGGAGAAATATATATGCCAATTTATGTTAACTAATAAGAATTTTTGGTTACACTTAAAACATGTTTGTCACTTGCACGTCCTGATACAACCCCCCTCACATAAAAAGGGCTGTAGCTCAAAAAGTACCCGCCATCCCACTTTGCAATAGTAATAATAAAAAATAATAATAGTAATTTCAATTTTGTTGTTTTACAGGCACACACGTTGTTATTAATGGTCGTTTCATTCACGTATATCTTGATATGGAGTCGTGGGCATTCATGGTCTGCCATTACCATTCTAATTCATGGCTGGCAAAGGTTTGTGCCTCCAAATGGAATTCAGTCTTCAGGTACCAGGCCAACCCACAGCTAGATTTTAAAACCCCTGTCCTTGATATGCTGAAGTAAGAAGCTGCTGCTGCTACTTTCAAAATCCATTTCAATCCTGACCATACTGGCCAGGCTATGATTGGTTTTTCCTCCATTGCTTCGGCAAAAAATGCAGCGAACCGCACAAAGATATCCTTGATCGAATATGGACGCAAAATAACCTTTCGGCAAGGGAACACTGGCCCTGTGCCAGCAGCCTCACTGAAAGATCACAGCCAAGGAGCGATCACAGCAGATCTAAGAGGATACAACGCCTTGCCCACATATGCCCTGTTGGCCCGTATTGTGCCTACAGCCCATTGTGTCTTGCACTGAAAGATAAAAAAGGCATAGAGGCAGAAAGTAAATTCCTCTTTGTGGAAATTAAACCCAGGTTACAGAAGAGTAAATGTGCATAGCAGACGGCGTAACTCTATCACAAGGTTTTCCTTCTCAGGACACAGCTGCATACTTCAGCCCCCCTCCCCCAGGTCTCTAGGAACAAAAATCACATTTTGCAATGGAGAGGGCAGGAGGGTGGGGTCTATACACAGCAGTAACTATTTCCCCCCAGCCACACATATATACAATCTTCAGCAGTACCCTCCCATTTCTGCTTTCATAATTTTGTTACTGACACTGACACAGCTCTGCTGTTTGACTGACCCAAGATATCCCAACAGGCTCCATGAATGAGATCTTGCATCACCTGCATTGAACTGCATAATGCCATCCAATGACAAATTCACGTTTATTTACCTTGTTTTTTGATTAGCAGTTTTACCCAACATCACTAGGGAAAATGGTTCATGGCCCACCCAAACCAAAGATGACTGGACAAATTACTCAAAACCAGGATAAGCACTCAGTGTGCTTTCAAACAAACAGGCATACACACACTATGTCTTGGAAATAGGATGTGCTTTCAAACACGCCCATAGATTCGCACAAATACACACAGTGCTTCTTGCAGCTGTGATGTTCTTTAAAAGACACACATGTTCGGCACATGTGCCCTAGAAGATGCATATAACTTTGCTGGGTGTCAATGAAAATCAGACTATTCAAAATGCAGCACATTCTGTTTTTAGCATTGTTGTGTAATAATGCTTCTACACTGCATGATGAAATGAATCATCAGATGTCCAGAGGTGGGACAGAGGCTTCTGCTCCAGATTTAGGCTAACCCTTTCCATGGTACAAATGAGCGCACATCAAATAGCTGGGGCACTTTGTTAATCTAATCAGTGTATTTACAGTGCTATCACTTTAATATTAAATGTGCAAGCCAGGATTACATTCTTCTGCTGAGAAGAAATATCAGGGGGAAAAAAACATAGTTGAGAAGGGCACCAATCTGATTTAATAGTCAAAAGAAATTTTAACCGGGTCGTGGCAGTTAAGACACAACACTGCTACTAACATTACACAGAATGAGACACAGGTGAACCCAAGAATCAGTATTCCATTCAGTGAACATAGAAGTTGGCGAGAGTATCTAATCCTAGATCTGCCATGGAGATAGCTGATCACACATCAACTACGTGGGAAGACATTACTAACATTAACTTGCAAACTAAATATTTTCTGTGGGATATTTTCAAGTGAAGTGGATATTTTATCCTAAGGCAAACACAGTTTCACACTTGTCAGTCTGATTTTTTTTAAAAAAGGTAAATTACTGAAAATTTTCAAAATTAAAAAGTACTCTCTTTTTGTGTTTGCTCATGCTACTTTCTTTAGCTTAACCTACTGAAAATTAACATCATGTCAGCTTGTTCATATTAGATAAGTTTGGTATAGCAAAAAAAAAAAACTTAACAGTGAAAACCAAGGAAATAGCACAGATAAAACTAAGTCCAGAGAGGGACCTTGATTCTCTTCGGCACCATTTCTGCTGTTGGTGTAATACAATTCCTCTAAGGTCAAGGACATCCTTACCTTAAATATGCATGTGACTCCAATCAGACAAGAGGTGAGCACTTCATTTCTGCTCATACTTCCACCAAACCCCAGCAGTAATCAAAGACCACACACGGTCACAACAAGCTTTAAAACAGAACAATGCCAGAGGAACACACAACTAAACCACCACACAGAGCTGCAGTAAGACTGAAAACTAAACAAAAATATATATCAAATAAATAAACGAGTAGGGCAGAGACATGCTTTTATTCCTAAGGCTGTTGTTGTTTTTCTGCATTTGTCTGGGTTCACTTGACATATAATTAACAGATTCTGTCTCGCTGTTACAAGCTGCTACAAGTTCACCTGTTCATGTATGCAAGCCAGATACTTATTCCGTGCTTCATACAAGACTCACAGCTCAATTTGGGTAAACCTGTGGGTTGGCCCGAGATGTGGAGTGGATTCCTGTTGTGGCAGGAGAGGAAAGTGGAAATGCGACAAAACAAAAAAAAGTATAATGATTTTGCAGAATGGAACATGACGCAAGGCAACAACTCTGCCTGAATGACTACAAAATTCAAGAACAAAATGTATGCTGTAGCAAGAGTAAATCCACTAAAAACTACTAGCTTGCCTCACATTTAAATTAGGCCAAGACTACTGGTAATTAAGTACAAAGGGTACTGCTGCAGGACAATGTATACACTGCAGGGGTGACTACATTCAGCTACATCGATTTGTAACGTTGGACTCAAGTTAGAATCTATTACAAAAACAATTCAGTTGTCCAATGGCACTGTCTTTTCGTTAGTTGTTGGCTCCAACTTTGCCACAGTAGGGCTTAATCACAGAAAACTTTTATATGGCATTTCTTGAAAATAAAGGTGCTTAGAACTTCAAGCTTGGTATAGCCTACTGTTTTTATTGTCTATATTCCACCAATACCGAGTTAGGCAGTTTCTCCAGTCACATGTATATATTCCATGTATTTTTAAAATAATTCTCTACTGAAATTGATTAAATCATATCAAAATAATCACATCAAACCCGACCATGGTGAAATAAGAGATTTCACAATGTATGGAATCGCTTCCTAAAGAAATGTAATTGAATCGAATCCTTGTGATGTCCAAGATTTACAGCCCTTGTGCACAGGTGTCTCATGCTAAGTCCAATCAAAGCTTGTCTTTAGCTGTACAGCACTTTAATACCACACACCAACACAAAAATGCAGATGTTGACTATGGAAACTGGTTAAAAATTCAAGAACCAAAAGAAAATAACCCTAATATTAGCTTTTCAAAAATAACTTAGATTTACAAGTCTGGCATCAGTTGATGAAACCATGACCTGATTCATGTAAACATAGCTAGTGACTGCCAGTGAACGCAGTGCTCTTACATACGTTTTGAATGTTGTGGATTTACTTATGCTAATTTATTATTTGTCTGTAATTTGTTCACCTTGAATTAGTAACATGCAATAGTGGCAGGGCAAGCTACATGGCTTTAGGTCATAACGCACACAGTACCATGCAATATGCGGTATTTCATGTGGTATTTAACTTCTAATTGTTATTGTGTAAAGCTAAACATTATAAACTAACACCTTTTCATTAGTCTATAAAATAGGCCTCTGTTTCTGATACTGACCTCATGAAAAACAATGGCCCATTATAACCCTGGATTTATCAGCTAATAGGACCACGTTTTAGTGTTTTAGAACAACCCCAAGACATTTTATGAGAGAGCAGGCACACTGAAAGATGAATCACTCATATTAGCCACATTAATCCAACCCGCACCAGAAAAGTTATAAGCCAGGCCACAAGACCACACACAGATTCTTACTTCACTCAAACAAGTTGAGACATTACTTTAAAGTACACATTAGCTATTTTGGCTTGCACTATAAATATAAATTTGATTTACAATGCAAAACATGTTGCACGCCCTGGGATGTCTGAAAATACATATGTTTTTAACCCTGGTTTAGCACTGAAAACAGCTATCATGAATTGTCTAGGTTGTATCAAAATCCAGACATGGGGCTAATAGCTTTGCATGTGAAAAGCATTGGGAGTTTATGAGCCAAAAGTCAAATCCTAGTAAGTCAGAAAATGTTTCACAAAATTAGTTTCATTACAGGCAATGGTCTCCCCAAGCGGAGCAGACAAGATATAACCTAATGCAACTCATCAATGAGAAATGAACATTCAGCATCATTTTAAGGTTCCAGTTGATGCCAAACTGATCCCAGCAGAAACACTGGGCTTGTTCCAAATCTTTGCTGTGCAGATTGACTGAGCATTTGATTATCTGGGTGTTTCAAAGTATTCACTCAGATCACTGTACCAGGCAATCCACATAGTACAAAGATCTATGCAATTCCGCACAGACATGACTTTAAAATGGCCACAGTAAGACATGAGCATGGAGAGAACGATGGAAGACAGACACATTAGCAACAAGAGGATATGGGCACACACTGGAGACGAGAAGCGCAATTTGTTGTGGCCTCAGGTGTGAATAGTGTGCGAGTATAACACGACCACTCTGGATTTCAGAACTGGTGTTGTGCATTATCTGGAATAAAAAATCATTCCACAGAAAGAAATGACAGTTACATGGTACCATCACTTATTATGGTATGCTCCAATATCACACTGAGTTCTATGCATGTTACCTTACAAACAACTTAACTGCTTCAAAAAAGTTTAAAGACCCGGTGCAATCAAAACCACCATTTCATCATTTGTGTGAAGTAACAAATAAAAATGAAACAAAATGACAAAAGATAATAATAATTTGATGATATTTTAAGCACTTCTTATTCTGCTGAGATTTTAAATGAGCTTTCATCCAGAAAGCAAAAGAAAATCATTCCCATTCACCATTCATTCCCATTTCTGGGAGCATTGGTAGTTGAAGGCCTTGTTTTTGCAAAAACATTTACATAAAATGCATTGTTTAGCCAATCAGAAGTGATGTAAAACCAGCTCATAATACATCTGCTCGTCACTTTTCCAGTACTGACTGGACCATAGAGACTTTTCAGGCAACATGGTTTGTTGAACCACTGGTTGTGTGGGCTAAATTTAATGTAAAAGTAACATGAAGAGCAGGGAGGAAGACCTTCGATCATTGCTCAGATGGAATAACAACCAAAGTTAGCTGACTAATGCTATGCTGAGTCAATACAAGGTGAGCAGTGAAATAACATCATCAAATTTCAAAACAATGATATGTTATGACTTTGCTATCAGGAGTAAAATAATTAGAAAACAAGGAAGCTTTCTAGAGGAGACAAAAATCTATCCAACATGACTTTTGACTGCAGAAATCTGGTGTAAGGCTTGATGACAAACCAGCTTCTAACTAGATAACTGGCTTACCAGACAGCAAACTTAGTCACCATTCTGATTCACCTGACGAGCAGCTTCAGATCCCACTCTGTAGGTGGCAAAGATGATGTTCCAAAACTTCCCATCAATGAAATTAATTAGCTCGAATCAGTCCGGTCGTACTACTGATTCAGTTGGCTTTGGTGTCCTTTTCCATCCAGGTCTCAATGTTCTGTTAACTGGTCACCTTAATTTGAACATGCTCCTCAGTGCTCCAACTATCCTTTTCAGAATTATTTCACTTCAAATCATTTTTTCCCCATATTGGCTAAATTAACTTCAAAAAGTAAAGAAAAAAGTAATTGGACAGTCTTTAAAACTAATCACTCCTCAAAAAAGTGTCAAAATGTTATGCAAATTTCATTCTATCTTTGACATTTTGTGAACTGTAGACTCGAATTACTTCTCTGAAAAATAGTATGGCGTACCACATTACAGGTTGTGCTGTAATTACATAGCACAGAGGAATAGAGAATATTTTCAAGGTTTCCAGCAAAAAAAAAAAAAAAAATACAACATGGCAGTGGATTTTGTCCTTACAAATATTTACACTGTACTCTTTGTCTTTCATTTGGATTTGTGAATACCTTTAAACACCTACACAATAATGGTTGCTAATTCTATCAATCTTTCTGGACATGCAATCAATTGTGTTTTATTTCCTGAACTGTTTAACGCTAACTGCTATATTTTCTTACCATTGTACTGTTGGTGAAACTGCTCAATTCGGAAATCACATGGAAGAAAGTTCATAAACTTTGGATTAAAGGGACTAGATCTGAAAATGTATCTTTAGTACAGAAGAGCAGCAGTAACAGCTAATCACAACTAAACATAAACACAGAATTGCAACTGCTCACATTTCCTACACTGATACACAGAGCCCCAAGAATTCAGTGCACATCTGCGGAAGCTGAAAAGCAAGCAGACCTGTAACATTTTGCCTACATCTATCAGCACATTTTACTCTATTCCACTGCTGACATAAAAGCTACAATCAGACACACAGAAGACAAAACAAGAAACATATGAACAAAAGCTTAGTTTCACTTCAAAAGAACTGAACTCCTGCACTGATAATTGCACAATTCATGCAAAACATGAATGGACCATAAAATGCATTTAAATTACGACAAATAATGGCATAGTTCTTGCCTGTGGCATTACAAACATTCATACGTAACAACTGAGACAGTGCTTGTTCAGTTTGTGCGAGACATACAGTAGCCTACAATTTTCACTTGCCTTTTTTATTTTTTCAACAATTTTGGACAGGCCAATATTACCTTGTCGTGAATTAACTGATGCCCCGAGTATACGTTACTTAAGAGATAAATAAATAAATAAATAAAATCTAGTTATTTATTTATTTACGATGAGAACAATTTTTCTCGTTTCTGTTTGTTTTGATAATTGTGTCTTTAATTTTCAGACAAGAAGAAAGACCAGTGGATCTCGACGCTGTAAAATGTTTACTGTGCTCGTTTCTTGAACTAGAAGGATATCTGAAACCGTATCGAATAATCTACGTGTCTTCTGCTATTACATATAAGCATACTTTTAGAGAGACCATAATGCCCATACCTTCCCTCATCAATCGTACGAAGGACTGAGAACCCTCAATTATCTTGAGTAGGCTACATTGTTTTAACACTGTAATTGTTCATTTTCATACCTTTTTCGTCATATGTGAAAGTGGTAGCGCTGGCGCTCAAATTTAAGTCTCAATTTGTAAGTTATGACTTTCAAATCGAGAGACTACATTTCTTTCAATCCGTTGTTTATTTAGATCCAGCTCCCAAAAAAGTCAATTGCAATGCGCAATTGTGCCGATGTCTTTAGCCTATGCCTAACGATACATAACATCAACTTCAAATATACACGAGATGTTTTCATTCGTTCAAGTCAATGGAGAGGTTATTTATTGTGAAAAGGTAGCACGTTTACCCAACGGAGAAAAGAAACACCAAAACAATTAGAATGGCTACCTGTAGCTTGTGTAGACTACACCGAACTATCAGATTCAGTAGAATAATTCCTTACTAAATTTGTTTAGTAAAATTCATTATTCCTTTTCAAAACTTACCCTTTCCCCTGTAAGAAAGGCCACCGTCACGCACATCCAGATAATCCAAATGTTCCTCATTGTTCCTTTAACAAATGCGTGATGGCAGGAACACAAAAGCAAATCTCTCGCACAGCAAATCTGGCTCCTTCGTCGCTGACGCTATTACTTGCTAACGTTACTACTTTCTCCCTGGTTCCCTCCTCTCGTTTCTGCTTTCTTTGTGGAATCACACCGGATACGTATTGCTTTTGTATTATTTCTTCGTTCCTCCTTGTATCCCCCCTACTCCTTATCACCAGATGCTCTTCAATACGAAATTCTGAAGTTGCGATGAGACAGAGGCTCTTTTCATTTGCCTTTCTTCAATTTAAGTAGTCTCTACGCTATAGTAACACGTTGGACGAGGCCATTTCACGTTCTCTACATCACACGGTAACAAATTCGACTGTGAAAGTGTACACTAGGAGCAACAGGCTGATGAATCAGTAAGCGTAGGCTAGTGATTGACAGGTACTTTGGCCATTCGGAAGCTTCATCCAAGCTCGGGACGAAAGTCACCTCTCCCTGTTGTGTATGCCGTAACTTTAGAGATGCACTGCCAACAACTCAGTGGGCCTATATGGAATGTTGCTGTACATTTTATTTATTTTCAGTTGTTGACAATACACCTAGTTGTAGCTGTAGTAATAGTTGTGGTAGCACAATAATCACAAATATTTCTCATTGATGTAACATAATATGTAGGCTTCCTATATTGCAGCCAACTGGTATTACTCTCATAATTTCAGACAAATATTTTTGCTATGTAGTACAGGGATGAGGGAGTAGAGCACATCCCCAGAAATTATCTTAGTATCAATATCATCTTACTTCAATAAATGCTAGTAGAAGAGAGAGAGAGAGAGAGAAAGAGAGATTTTGTGCTGTCTGATCTCAAATCTGGCAAATACAGTGCTGTGACAAAGTATTTTCCGCCTTCCTGATTTCCTCTATTATTGAATGTTTGTCACACTGAATGATTATCTTTAGACAAAATGTAATATTAGACAAAGAGAAATGGAGTAAACACAAAATGCATTTTTAAAATTATTTCATTTAATGAAAAAAGTTATCAAACATCCACATCACCAATGTGAAAAAGTATTAGTTACTTAATTAACCAATTTTAATTGATAATTAGATTCAGCTGATTGAACACATCCAGGTTTGATTGCAGCCAGTCCTGTTTAATCTAAACCTCACTCCTATGGAACCTTAACATCAGAGTATTGAAGTTTTTATAAGCACAGTATCAAAGGGAATTCCAGAAGAGATGAGAAAGAAGTTGTTGAAATATATAATTCTGGAAAGGGTTACAAAGCCATTTCTAAGGGTTGGGTACTCCACTGAACCACAGTGAAAGCAATTATCTCCAAATGGAGAACACTTGGAACAGTGGTGAATCTTCCTAGGAGTGGCTGGCCTGCCAATATTTCACCAAAGCCACCATGACTCATCCAGGAAGTCACAAAAGGTCCCAGAAGAACAACAACAAACTGCAGGCATCTCTAGCCTCATCTAAGGTCAGTGTTCATGACTCCACAATAAGAACGTGACTGGGCACTGATTCATGGGAGAGTAGCAAGGCAGAAACCACTGCTAACCAAGAGAAATATCAATGCTCATCTCACTTTTGCAAAAAAAAAAAAAAAAAAAAAGCACCTGGATGATCTTCCCAGGATAATGTTCTACGGACAGATGAGTCAAAAGTGGAACTTTTTGGACGACATGGGTCTCTTTATGTCTTGTGTAAAGCAAATACAATATTTCACAGTAAGAACATTATAACAATAGTCAAATATGGTAGTGGTAGTGTGATGGATTGGGGATGCTTTTCTGCCTTGGGACCTGGACAACTTGCCATGATTGAAGGAACCAGAACGTTCTTGAGAAGGATATCTGGTCATCTGTCCATGAGCTGAAGCTGAGGCATAATTGTGATATGCAGCAAGACAATGATGCAAAACACAAAAGCAAGTGCACAACTGAATGGCTGAAAAGAAACTAAATTCAAGTTCTGAAGTGGCCTATAGTATAGTGGCCTGATTTGCACCCAACAGAGATGCTGTGGCAGGACCTGAAACAAGCCACCAATTTGTCTGAATTAAAGCAGTTCTGCAAAGAAGAGCAGATTAAAATTCCTCCACAGTGATGTGAAAGACTGATATCAAATTATAAGAAGTGATGGTTGCAGTTATGGCTGTGAAAAGTGATGCAACCAGTTTATTAAGTACATTTTCACATGGGTGATATGGGTGTTTGATAACTTTTTTCATTAAATAAATTAAATAATTTTAAAAATGTGTTTTGTGTTTACTCAGGTTCCCTTTGTCTAATATTCCATTTAGTCAAAAGATCTGAAAACATTCAGTGTGACAAATAAGCAATAATAGATACAATCAGGAAGGGGGCAAATACCTTTTCACAGCACTGGAACGATATTGTTTACTGAGAAGCAACAATTAAATTACTATTAAAATGCCATCATCAGTTAACTTCACTCTTGCAAGAAAATTAGTATTTCATGAATGCAATTTTGTTAATGTTTCTTTTTTATCAGTAATTGTTCAGAATTTGATGTCAATCCCATCCAAATCAGTTGGTTAAACTTCAGAATTGTGATTCACTGGCTTCCTGGTTGACACTTCAATCAATACCTGAGGGATAACGGTGCTAAATGGAATACATCATACATGTTTATTTATTTATTTTAATACTATAAAGATTTTGGTTTGTTTGAGGAATTTGTAATATATCATTTTTTTAATCAAAATAAAGAGAGCAAGAGAGAAGGAGGGGATTAGGTGAGTGCTGAAGGAAGCAAAGCAGCATCAGAAAGGCCTTGACCCAAATTGGGTAATCTAGGACACTGCGTGGAGAGCTTAACCTGCTGAGCAGTCCAGGTCGGGGGGGGGGGGGGGGATTGGGGAGAGGGGGATTTTGTTATTTCTGGGTGAGGGAGGGAGACATGGAAGTGCAAAGCACTTTTTCTCTTTTAATTTCAGTGGGGCATATGACCCGAAAACACTAGATAACTGCCATTTAGGTTAGCTTTAACTCACACCAATGCCTTCATTAATGGTATTAGTAGTTTTCGGAAACACGTGTGGGAATTTCGAACATTGACTGTTGGCAGTTAAGCTCAGCTCAGAGTGTCGACACACATCACTTTCAGGCCAAAACACCTTTCCGACGCAGTGTAATGCAGTATTCAGAAATGAACCAAGCAGCAATCTAGTGTTTTCTTTAAAAAAGAAAAAACTGACTTTTTCAAAATTGAAATCAAATGAGAATTTTCAATTCTGTTTACAAGAAGGAGCACAAAGGCTACTGTTCCCTGGCAAATTTAGAATTCAGAATGTTATTGTTGCAAGGACAACAGCGCCTCTGTGTGGTAAACAGTATTGTTGTCCCAGAAGTTGCAACAAACTCAGTTATTGACCAATTGTGAAATTACTATTGGAGTGGTATGAAATGTGGTGAAATCTCATAAATAGGTACCTTACGGTTTTTTGCATGTTTTTCCCGTAAACAAAAGAATAATGTTGCCTTGCTTACAAACATAATTCTAGAATGGACACACAATGCAACAATTACAGGCAATAATTATCATCTTTAGTTATTGTTATCCGCTTGATTATTATACGTCAACTGTTCAATTAACTGAGATGAGTATACCTGAATACAGTAGTGTCGGTGACTAATTCACCCGGTGAAATAACTGTGATGCACATTACAACAGGCTCAAAGAAAGGATGCTGTAAAAGTATAATTTTGCTGAAAACACACACACACACACACACACACACACACTATCTCTCTCTCTTTCTCTCTCTCTCTCTCTCACACACACACACACACACACACACACACATAATTGTAAGCTGGAGCACAGTACAGGAACAATAAAATTGACATTGTGTCATTAAAGCCAGTAGAGTTGCTAAAAAAAAGTAAGAACCAAACTAAAAACAACTAGAGTAAAAAAGGAGAACATGTGGGAAATGTTGAAATTGCTACAGTGTCTGTCTTAACAGCAAGACCTATGACAAGTCTGTGGAAAAAAACACCCATTCTGAAAAATGCAGCATATGAAATGGCGAAGAAAGAAATTTTGACACAGTATGAGCATCAGGAGAAACCAGAGGAGTACTTTGCAGATTAAACTGGAAACATTTTCTGAAAAATAAATTGGTTGAATCGTTGAGTGTGGACATAAAGTGGACACTATGTAGACATCACTGGACTGGTAAGTTTTCTGTTATTTAAAAGCTACAAAAGGGGCAGCTGGGTGCCACAGAGACACAAGCGTTTGCTGCATGGATGCCACCCCATGGTCTGAAATAATTTAATTTATGCCAGTGCTTATTGTGGCTGGGATTGTCACTGCATAATTGGCTATAGCATCACCACAAGAGTAGTATTGACCCCGGGCATACAACTACAGAGAACGGGAAAGGAGGTTAGTGATCCATCAGAGGACATAGTTGACCATTGGTTAATTTGTAAAGCACACCCTTGGTATTTCAGCAGACTTATTTCATATCAGATTATTACTAGTCAGGGGCTTACTGTTGTAAGGTTATGACAAACGAAAAATGTTATCCATAGAGGAACAGAAAAGGAATTAGCCTACCCACATCAGTAGCAATGGCAAGAGTGATTCATTTAGCCAACCACAAAGGAGGCATGTGTTCCTGTTACATAATTGATGGAGGACATTGCAGTGATGGTACTGATCTACAATTACAGTTGTGCATTTTACATTCATATTACAAATTATTGTTATTTTTACAATAAAAGATGCTTAGAGAAGCATGGTTTTGGTGGTCAAAATTCGTGTCTAATTACGGCAGGCAAAGCTAAAGGAAGGGAAAGAAGTTCAAGTACATTGGTATCCACCTTCTCTCTAAATACCTATGAAAACCCAAACTTGAGCTATTCTTTATGAACAACTTAAAAATTACGTACATTCTGAAAATAATAGGCCTACCCTTCAGAAACAATACAAAAAATCCTAAAAAGTTTCGCAGAAAAAATCTGAGGATCATTCAGTTGAGGACGGTCTTGCCGTACCGTACTGGAGGGCGGTTGGTCGCTAAGCCAATAAAATGACTTGATTTGTATTCTAATGTGACCGTGAACGTGCACCGTTTCAAAAGGTGATGACAACAGGTACCACAACCACACCAAAAAAGTCAGTTACGAATCGAAGCTGCAGCAAGAAGTGGAGTTCAATCAAAACACGTAAGGGGCCGTGTAAAGTAAGTTAGTGGGTTTTTGTTTTGTCGTAGCAGCTTCGAAAGTCCCAAAATATCGCAACTCAGCCTTCGGACAAGGTGACGAAAGTTTAGTTAGTCTGTGAGCTAACGATAACTTAGCTACACTAGACCGGTTGGATAATTAGCTAAGTTAACTACCGGTATGCTTTAACTACCAATAGGGAGCTGTCAATGAAAATCGATGTTTATATTTGCAGTAAGATATCAGATACCTAACTGTCAATTAAACAAGTATTTAATACACCGTATTTGTCAGTATTATAGTCAAATAAATGAGCCGCGTTGTTCCCATGATGGCTCGACACTAACGTTCGGCCTCAGGCATTTAAAATCTGTTTTTCGGTCTCGTGGAACGGGAAATGGAATCAAAACCGTTTTTCCGAAAAACCTCAATTAAGATTATCTTTTTATTGATATCTGGTGACAACGTTATGTAGATACTTCAGTGTTACTACTAGTCCGTGTTGGTTGGATACCTGTATTGAGTTTTATATCACATATACACGAGAACTTTACCCGCTTTCATGGAGGCGTGCTGTACAACAGTACAATACAGTAACGTTGTGGTAACGTTAAGAGTTGCACAACGTTAGCTCGTAAAGACAGGTCACGTACTATATACAGTATGTCAGTTACCTACAGTCTGTACCATATTTTTTACAGTCTCTGGTACCATACCCGTGTTACCCAACAACACGCCTTAATCATAGGATGGCACAATCTTTTAATATAATGAGCTATTCCAGGGACTGTACGTTACCTGGCATTGAGAACCAAAGACCCTCCTGTCGTTTCTAGAATTACCTTTTAATTTCATTAATACAGTGAACATGACGTCGTATTTTATTCAAATAACGACTTTAGGAGCTGAGCGATATCATAATGGCCACGTACACACTGCGGCTAAATACGGTTGTCACTCCTCACTGGGGTACTCAATACTGTTAAATTCAGACACAGTTCGCGAGTTCGGTTATAGAAGAGAGTGACAATTGCATTCTACAACCGCAGCCACTAGCTGAAGTGTCCAGGTGGTAACTAACGAATTTCGCTTCTGTGCCAGAGCCATACTCAACAACTATAGTTGTTATGTGTGACGTAAGGTGCCACGCACAACTCCTCCTCTTCGTACTATGTTCGAAAAAAATGGCGCAAGGTAGAGGTAGCTTGGAACAGAACGGGAGACCGAATTACTTAAAAGTACTTATAAGGAGGGCATTCAAAAAAAAAAAAAAAAACCCCAAGTGAGCCAAAACAGAACCAACGGGTTTTTGAAATTATTTCAAAATGCTATGATTCACAGAAAAACCCTCGTTCGGAAGTGCTAAATTCATGAGGAGAAAAGGCGTGCCGCACCGCTGTCGTTCATAATAGTTTGTCGGACATAGTAAACTCACGCCTCAGGTTACTGGAGCTGTCAAAAGAACCTAAAACTGCTTGCGAACCGGCCACCATCTTGGTCCAAAGTAAACGTCGCTATAGTTACATGTGTTCTGGAGGGCAGGAGAGGAGAGTACATGCCTAAATAATGAATTCCCTCGCTAAGTGGTTAAATGTGTACAGTTTACTGAGAGTGACTACCGTATTCACTCTCATCAGTTAGGCTAATACGTGTGTAGTGTGTACTGAAAATCAGCAGTGACTTTCCCAAGACTTGAACTGTCAGCACTGCCATTGAGCGGCATAAGCAGATATCAGCAAACGTATTTCTTTTTGACAACTAAAAAGTTATCTGATTATAATCACAATAATTATTACAAGGTTGCAATGATTGTTGATATAGCTCTGTTATGCACTTACAAATTGTAAGGTGCTTATAAAGGAATGCCTGCTGTATAAGGTGCTGTTCGGTTCCTGGCAGATTAACATTGATAGGTTATGTGGTATCAGCATATAATATGACTTCACAGGTCTGTAAATTTGTGGTATGTCATCCCAAACTTTAATTAGTTCAGTGGAAATAAATCACAATTGGCTCATATAGTGCAACATGTACTCTTGTCTGATTCTTAAAAACAGCAGGTTCTAGTCCCTGCATGGGTAGTCACAGCACTTGTACACACAAAATTAATGTTAGCAGTGTGCTTTATGATAGCAGATGTTAGTTTGTGCTTGTGTTTTTGTGAAAGCAAACAAAAAACCCAACTGGAGTGGAGTGGGATTTGGAGGCCAGGGTTCTCCATGCTAGTACTGCATTAAGTGCTAGGCACCCACAGGTTTTCGGTTTTTCTCAGTGAGGGACGTGCCTCATCTGATTGATTTCCTGTAGTACTACATGGCCTGTAGGGCATAAACTAGTCACTGCTTGGTGTGCTGTTGAGTGCATTGGTGGGGTAGACACACTCCAGCAAGAGTGCGTAATGCAACCACATGTGTTACAGGGTTGAAAAATGTGGGGTGAGGGGAGGGGGATGGATTCCTTTAAATCACTACAATACTCATACAGTGTAAAGTGTAGCTTCGACAAAAATGTTTGTCATGATACAATGTGCCTCTGAAGACTGTGTGGGTGTATTTGTGCCTTTGAAATATAGGCTACTTGGGTCATGTGAGTGGAGTTAATAACAACACTCTGCTTGCTTAAAAAATCGGTCATCTTTAGGGTGTCATTGCCCTTTGAAAGTGAACTATTTGTTTTTAGGAAACATTTACAGGTGAAAGCTTTAGTCTACTCTCAGTATAACTGCATGCATGAAACCTTACATGTTGTTCTTGCCAAAGTTAAAAAGTAATGCTGCATTTGATAATAGCCAATGGTGTTTTCCATGCTTTTAAAGGTCCAGGAAACTGGATTCAAACTGTGGTTACATTCCCCAGAAGTTACAACTGATTGTCTTGTTAATATTGCTTTCAAGTTTTTCTTTTACCCAATTATGACCATTAAATTGTAATAAACACTGTTAGATTATCGTAACCTGTTCAGCAGAAAAGGACAAGATGGGTGTGTGTCCTGCGTTCATTAAAATTGGTATTCGTATGACACATCATATGTAAACCATTACCCATGTCTAGGTTAAAGTAAGTTGTCCAGTGCAGTAACATTAGATTACCAGACAACACGAAAGAAAGCAACATAAGCTAGGCTTTACCATCGTATAGTTAATCAATGCGTAATAACGTAACACTGAGCTACTGTACACTAACATTTCACTACAGCAGTTTCAAACTCTGGACATTACACCCAAATAAAGAAAGTCTTTGATTCCGCATGTCTAAGCTTGAGCGCTATTTAATTATTGCTAGCTAATGGTTGTCCTACTTACTGAACCATCACACTTCTGTTCTGTTACAGCCGGGAGTGTCACTAACCGCATCAGTTGGGAGGAAGATGAGGGGAGGGAAGGCACTGCATCATTCACCAGCACTAGCTTTTTAGGAAAGCCACATTGGTTTTGTAAAATAGTTGGTGTTAAGTCCTCCTCGCAAAAATGGGCACTACAAATATTAACTGTTGAGAATATTGCAATATTGTAATGCCCGTGGGCCTCCAGAAATTAAACCCATTTCTTGTGGGCCACTTAATTTTTTGGAAAAAAAAGAAACGTAATGGTGTTTCTGCATCCAGAGAAGGCACAATGCTTAGGCATTCCAAAAATATTTCATTTGTGAATGCAGAAAAGGTTTAAAACAACACTCCAGCAAAGAATTCAGATATTTCCGTTTCCTGGACCTTTAATACAGTAGTGCCAGCCCGGCTTAACACAAGCGACCCATTCGCCAGCTCTACTCCACTGTTGTCGTAAAACGTTTTCCTTGCATTGCAGTTAGCTAGCTTTGTTTCATTTACACCATGCTACATTGCATGTTCTACACTACTAGGTTATAAATCCTTAAATCATGTCATGTCATTCTGATATGGAAGACATCATAAATACCTTGGAAAACCATCATAAGTACATTGCTACAAATGGACTTTGTATAGTAAGAAGTGTAACATCCTGTATTGGGATTTGCAATACAGGTTTCTCTCTCTCTCTCTCTCTCTCTCTCTCTCTCTCCCTCCCCCCCTCTCCTTCTCCTTCTCCCTCTCCCTCCCTCTCTCTCTCTCTCTCTCTCTCTCTCTCACACTCACTCTCACTCTCTTATTGAACAGCTATGAGACCTCAGTGCTAAATGTAGACATGTAAATGGTCACAAAACTAACAGGAGGAAAGTATTTTAAAAGAATAATGTGAAATTAGAAGAGACCTTTCGGTAAAGCTAGAAATGAGGCAGGAAACCTGCACGTGTGTTCCACCCGAAGTTAATCTGAACATGTTCTCGCAAGCTCTGCTGCACTGGGAAATATGCAGAGGGGAGAGACCCCTGCCCTCCCCTGTAAGGGGTGGAGCCGCAAAGGGGTGGGGCATCGAGAGCACCGTCCAGTTAAAAAACTTCTCCTGACATTCTGAAATTGTGTGTGGATGACCTGATTCGTCTCAGCTTGATGATTCTGCCAGTGGACTGTGATTGTTGGTAGAAAGTCAGGCATGCTCCTTCCTCTCTTTTCGGATTATGACCGATTGAAGCTTCACTGGGGAACCTAAAGCACGCTTCTAAGTTTGCTTAGTCGTGGTTTACTTTGTTTCATTTGGTTGAGTGTATCGGTGTGTGGTTTTTTCTTCTCTTTTGTGTGGAGTGGGGTGGCCATTCCTGTTACCTCCAGACACAGACAGCAGGTAAGTTCCCTTAGTTTGGGAGAGAAGGAGAAAAGGTGCGAGAATTTGGTTACTGTGGGTATTTACACAGTTACCACTTCAAAATATTGACATTGCTTATTTGGTTAACTGCCATTACAGTACAATGACCTGGAAATAATTCAGAACTAGCTAATGACATTGGATAGTGACTCTTTAAAAAGAAGTCCTGTTGCTTGATTTGTTTTGTTATGCATTTGTTTGAGGGATGTATTGTAATATGAAGAAATTTAACCAACAAAAAAAGTGTACCAAACATATCACTTTAAACCTGTTCTCATGGCCATAGACACATATAAATACAACACGTATGTCCATAATTCAAATTAATTGGTTAATCATTTTGTCAAATTGAGTACAAATGTACATAACCTGCTTTCTGATTTGTATGAAATGTATACAGTGTGTATGTGTATGAGTGTGTGTTGTCCTATGTTAAAAAACTGTTTAAAAAATGACAGAAAGCCCTCTGGGCACTTTTTCCAGAGATGTAATTAAGATCACATAAGCTGCCTCATATAAGCTGCTAGGTGGTGAGCAAGGGTGGAGACACGTGAGCTGCTGTAATGTTTTTCAGCCATTAAAATGGTAAATGCATGGCTTTACTGTGCAGCCAGTATACTGCAATCAATTAGGTCATCTCAATTGAAAGTTTTTAAATGTATTTCTCATAAATGTTAAATTGTTGCTTGCAACTGCTGTGCTCTTTAGCAATTGTCACCTGACTTATGGCGGTGTTTGTGAGATAGCATTTGGAATAGAATTGTTTGTGTTTGTGAGTACAGATCAGAGCTGATACGGGAGGGCAGATTTGTGAATGGCGGCTTAGTTTAGATGCCAGTCCCGGTGTTAATTATTAGCCAGCCATTCTAGTGTCCTGGATTAGTGTGGAACTAAACTACTATAGCTTGCAGTTAATAAACACCAGGTCTTCAGTGGAAAAGAACACTGGAACATGTCTTGGTAAAAAATGTATGCCATGTTACATTTTATGAAAGTGTAGTGCAGGTCTTTTCTGATGGGGCAAGGTGTGTATTATACACAGGAGGTAAGACCGATTGTCTGGCAGTCGGAGGGTTGCCGGTTCAGACCCCGCCCTGGGCGTGTCGAAGTGTCCTTGAGCAAGACACCTAACCCCTAACTGCTCTGGCGAATGAGAGGCATCAATTGTAAAGCGCTTTGGATAAAAGCGCTATATAAATGCAGTCCATTTCCATTTCCATACACCCCTAGTAGATTAACCAGTGGAATTTGGAATTTACAAGCAAGTTCATTCTTGTTTGGCAGAGCTGCAAATGATGACCATTCATCTGACAAACATACCTCAGTGAGCCCAATGCTGTACAATTCAGGATATATGTGACAACATTTATACTACTTGGGACAATCTTAGCCAAGGTAATCTGTTTTGCGTACATGTTTTCTTATTGGCCGTTCATATGAGAATTTACTGGAACAATCTGTTAATTGTGGTCAAAGAACTGCTCTGTGCTTGAGTCTGCATCCTCCAGCTGATCAGTTTTATCATCTCACCGAATATGTACTGCCCATTTGTGAGGCTCCATTCTCCAACCAGAGGTCAGTATTTCCATTATGGATCCACTGTTGAATTAGAGTAGCGGGAGTTTATTTTCCTCACAGGAATTTGTACATGTTACTGTCCTAGGAAGATATAGGCTGACTTGTAGAAGGCATGTAGCTAAATATTGCATATGACAACGATGGCCATGCCCCTGATGAAATATGTCCTATATTTGGAAATGTAATTATATTTATGTGATTATATTCAAGAGAAGGGAGGGGTCTTAGGTAGGTTGTAATTTTGAGTTTTTAAGTATTTAGATCTACAGACAGCAAGTGTATTGGCCAAGCAGCGACCAGGAAAGATCTATGAAATAGTTCTAGAATGGTATGGAAGAAATGTAGGCCTAATTCTTGATGTTTTGAGGGGCTAAAGAGTCACAGTACATTTTGTCTGGATGAGCGCTAGACTGTACTGTATATTTTGTCTGGCTATGATTGATTTAGCCTCAGGCCTTAGGGGAAAACAGGTATTATACATATTTTAAGTGCCACTGGAAATGTTTTGTTTATAACGCAAAAAAGGTCTTGTTTAATCATCAGCAGCCGTTGGAGGTTATGGGTTACATGTTATGTTTGTGTAATGAAATTCAGCTTACATTAAAACGCTTTTTGAGGATGCCCCAGGGGAGCTGTCTGGCCTAAAGGAATTTCTCATTTTAATTAATAGTTTTCCCCAGATGTCCCTCATGTCAGTCTCATTTTCAGTTAAAGTGATAGTTCACTTTCTGAGAAGGTTTTTATATTATTTCAGCTTTAGTGTATGTTTTTGATGTTATCCAAACAGTTTTATGTGCAAAGGATGTTTTTGATATACTTACAAAAGTGTATGATGCCCAGCTGGTATTACAACAGTGGGTACTGGGCGTTCAAACGTTTAAAGTAAGGCAATACGTTTCTAACTCTAAAAAGCAGCTTGTAAAATGAGGTAATGTTTCCAGAGGTTGTGCACCTGAATCCTACCACATTTGTTTGCAATTTTTAAACATAAATATCAGTTTTATACAGTGTAAGTAGTTCTTTCCTTTTTAGTTTTGCAGTCATGTGCTCTTCACTCACAAGTACTTGTGTACTAATGATATAGGAAGCCACACCGCAATGTCCTTTGCATGTGACTTGCACGTGCCACAGAAGATGGTTCCAAACCCAAACTAAGATTGCAAATTTGTGAAGAACAATTGGATAATATACATGTAAACAACCTCTGGAGGCGTAATGCGCAGGTGCTTTGTGGGGTAGTCAAACTGTATTAATTTGCTTAATGCCCCCATAACAGCATTTGTAAAACCTGCAGCTCTTCTTAATTTCTGTAGGCCTAAATAACTAAAATATCTTTCATTGCCCAGAAAAACTCAGCCAATCAATATCTTACATTAAAACTGAAATAATACTCAAAACAAAAAACCCAAAAAGTGAGCTATCACTTTAGTACATGTTTGTGTATTTAAATTTAAAACATTCTCCATTGTTTTGACCATAAATTTCTAATCAGCTACTTAACGGCAAATTACTCTGCAAAAGCTTATCTGCATTATAAAGAACTGATTTGAAAATGACTGGAAATTTGATACCAAAAGCCCTCAGTTTTAGCCACATACACTACAGCTCTATGCCCTCTTGCCTTCTGCTGTAGTTGTGATGGAAAATCTAAAAATAGGCCAAACATCCCATTGAGAGTGAAGACCTGCAAAAAGATTTTTTATTTTTAGCCTGTATTTTTCAGAAGTCCTTATGAGTGAAGCCAGAGCCGGCTGACTAAATAAGTCCAGGAGGCTGCAGTCTCAAATTATAAACATGGGCATATTATATTTGTTAAAAAATAAGCAAATCTCATGGTAAACCAAATTAATAAGTTATAAATGCAAACATTATAATTCAAAATGTAGTTCTTCAAATGAAATAGATGACTTGCAGTGTTAGTTAGACAACTGATCTTATAACCAGGAGGAGGCAGTTGGTGTTCCAAGTGAGGTAATGGTGCTGTCATGTTGAGCGTGGTACTTAATTTGAATTTTGTCACCAAATATTGTAAAAATGGGTAATAGCTATGACTGCCTGTATTGTATGTAAATAACCCATGATGTGGACATCTGCTACATGGAGATGCAATGCATGGTGAAAAGAGGTAACGAGAGCAAGCTGGTTCATGTGCAGCATGTGACAGTTCAGAGATCTTTTCAAATGCAGTTTCATTTCCTGACGATGCGGTTGTTGCTAAAGACCTTGTAAATGCAGTCGCTGCTTTTTCTCAACTAATCTCTGCATCCCTCTGTTTTTCCCTCTTTGTCTGTCTCCCTCATTCTGGATGGCTCTAGATCAGTTGGGTGTCCCATGGGGCTCTACAGCGGAGTTCTCGCCTGTGTTTCCTTCCCTCAGCTCCACCCCATCACCGCCCAAATCAGCATCTCCATAGAAATCATGACACATGTACTAGCCCAACGGCCACTGATATGGACTTTCACTCAATCTAACCGACCGTAAAGACAGCAGACCTCTGACAGAGGACTGTGTCTTGGCCTTGAATGGTGTTGGCAGGAACTGTGGTCGCAAGGCAAAGGGAAGACAACCACAGCAGCTGGTGACAGTGAGGGAGAATCTGCGCCATCAATAGTTTTCTGGGATTGGAGCGTTCCCTCCAGCTCCTGCTTACATGTCCGTGACCATGGCTCCCCAGAGCTCTGGCTCAGACCCAGACCTGGTGACAAGTGTGGTGGAACCTGCTAAAGAGCCCAAGATGGAGCAGGAGACCGAGAGCCAGGAGGGGTCAGCAAGTGAGGGTCCAGCTGAGCGAATCCCCCTTCGCCAGTGGGTCATGCATGGAGCCATCATGTTCGGCCGCGAGTTCTGCTATGCTATGGAGACGGCCCTGGTTACGCCAGTGCTGCTGCAGATAGGTAAGGAACACCAAGGGAACCAAGAATAGTCCGGGTCTCATTTATTCTAGGCGACAAACTCGCCAATTACATGTCACTCCATGGGGCTACCTGGTAAAGTCAGCACTGCCACAGTCTGGATTAGATCTTAGAGATCGCGGGGCTCATCCTTGCACCACAGCATGTTGCCTTAACCGAATGAGCCACCCAGAAGCCCAGATTAGCAGTGCTAACCAACTGCAAAAGGTAGACAGCTAACTAGCTTGGCTAGCTGACTGGCTGGCTTAAAAGCTAGTTCATCTTGTATATCACAAACATTATTACTCGTTGTATATGCACTTATGTCAATAAACACAATTAGCTGTGATAACAACATGTTACCCCTTCCCAGTGGATAGCTTGCAAACTAATTGTATGCGTTTCCTCTTTTGCCCATCAGTACTTGGGTACGCAAAATAGTTTCAAACTTTTACAGTTTAAATAGTTGAAAATAAAGTTCCACATCCCACTGCATAGTGGACTAGCCAAACTCCTTGTGTTTTACAAAATTCACCAGTGCATGCGTTTGTCTGTAAAAATGAGCACTTGTTTGAATAACAGGATGTATGACTGCAAAAACCTGGTGATTTTAATATTTTTTGTGGAGTTGCTTTAAAAAAGTCTGAATGTCACTGAAGGCTTTTTAGTGACATGATTTGTACAATTTGTATAATATCCCTTGCATTCTTGTGCTTATATGGCAATTAAATTATTGTAGCTGTTAGTATACCAACTGTCTAATCATTGACCATTCTTGCATCCCTTAAGTTTGAGTAAATCTATGAAGGACTAGGTGTCCCACAGTCTAGCGAGTTAGCTAGTAAATTCAATAACACGCTCGCAGCCTTGTGGCAGTTTTCTAGGTTACCTATTTTTCCATATACTCATTTGCTTGTTAGTCTTCGCAAATGAAAGCCAGGTTTTGCACAGTGCTAGATGCAGCAGTGGACTGTGGACGGGCAAGTCTAGACGGGATGAATGGCCTGTTGTCCTTACTGTTGTTTCTTCTGACTAACCAAGCCAAAATATTTTGCCCCATTCATTGAAAACAGATTTCAGTGACTCATGACATTTGGAGCCACTCTGACCTGTGATTGTCCTGTATGAACCAGACTTTTTTTTAAGGGGTTGGGAAATAATTTTCCGCTGTTCCCACATCGGAAAGTGATTGCAAAGTGCTTTGAGACAACCTGTTTGTTGTAAATGGTCCTGTAGAAAAAATAAGGATTTATTGAATTTAATTTCTGATGAAAAATTATTGATTGTATCAAATCAGTTGATTATAACACTTAGCTCGGGTTTCATGATGCCACACTATCCCATAAATAACATAATTAATTTGCCACAAATTGAAAAAAAAAACTGGTGCAGAGTCATATAGCGAATGAGTTATGCTGTAACCCACGGTTGCCCCATCAGAAAGGAAGCCAGAAATGTTAAGTATTTGCCATAGCAGCAAGAAGACGGGCATTTCCAGGAATGCTTGCCTCTAGCGCAAAAACGAACAATGGAGTCTACAAAGTTTGGTACGTATAGCGGGAATGCGTGAGTCAGCACATTTCTGGCTTCCTGTTTTCCTGTTGCGGAGAATTTAAGCGGGAGGCGAACCCCAATTTATCAGCTGGCGTGCCCACGTGGTGCTTTTTTGTGTGGCGGGGTGCCTATGCAGGTTTCTTTTGTTTATAGATGCGTGGATTTTGTAGTTTACCCATAGGACCATTGGTGTTCTACAGATTTCTACTTTATACAGTTCTTTAAGGCATGGGACTTTTTATTTTTGAAGAGAATTCCAGCAGCATTTACTTATTGAATATAATTCAATATTTTAGAAGGTTCTGAAAATGTTGAACTACCATTTCCTAAGCAAAGTTAATGTTGCTGTGTCCTCTAAGGTTAGAGGTGACAAAGGTCACAATATTTCATTTTTTAATTTTTATTGCTTATTGCATGTCATTGCTTCAGAGGAACTGGATGTGAATGAATGACAGACAACCTGAGAAACTGTTAGATATTATCCCATAAAGTGGTCTGGTCGTGACAATAGGAAGGTTACAGTTTAATAGCAGATGGAGTAAGTTTTACCTTGAAATATGGTTCAATGATAAGCGATCACACTGGAGGCAGTTTCTTTGATCCAGCATCCTTACCAATAATTAATTGCCATTAAAAAGCCATTGAAACTATCTTGGCCGTTTGACTTATTTTGCTCTTGGTAAAACCAGACTGCCTCTTAATATGCTTCCATAGTGGCTACGCATATCTTTCCCTTTTGATCGAATACCCAGCTTGGTACAATGTCCATCTTTTTACCAAATTCCACCCTACCAATCAAAGGGCTCAGTGAGTTGCTGGCCATTTTCTCACATGCCGCCTAATCTGGCAATGTTCCAGAACTATACCGTTGAAGGGTCGTGTGAATGAGGGCCGAACTTCCATTCCAGAAAACTGGGCATTCCAGAAAAATTGCGCTTGCGGATTGCCAGGTCGAGACCTAATAACATTTGTGGAATATTTTGCTTCAATGTTAGTGTATTTTTCCAGTTAGCGCACATCAATTTTCTGGAGCAAATGCTCCTAAAATGTGAGCCCTGTTGAACCCTGTAAAAACATCTCTCATCAGTGATGCCAGCTCCTGAGCTGAGCTTTTAACTGATGTGTGTAGGGAAACAAAACCCTGGGGATTGCATGTGTGTAGAACTGAGCAGGCTTCTTCCCTGGGTGTCTGAAAAGGCCTAGCCCTGACTGTCCTTCATCCTTCCCACCAGGTCTGCCGGAGCAGTACTACAGCCTGACCTGGTTCTTGAGCCCCATCCTGGGCCTGATTTTCACCCCTCTGATTGGCTCAGCTAGTGACCGCTGCACCTTGAAATGGGGTCGGCGTCGGCCGTTTGTCCTGGGGCTCTGCGTGGGAGTGCTATTGGGTGTGGCCCTCTTCCTCAATGGTTCTTTAATTGGTGAGTGGGTTTAGTGGGTTTCTATGACAACACTGGCATAGCCAGTCAAAACACCAGTCAAAGAGTTTCCTTGTTGTGAATTTAAAGACTATGTTCCCTGTTAATACACAGCATAAACAAATTCTTCTTCTTCCTCTGCATTTCTGTGTTTAAACATAGACATTATCCCTTTAATATCAGCTACAAAGGTACTATGAATTACTAAAGGAAAATTCAAGGTTGAATTTTTCTAAATTCACTTCCATATGACAGCCAACAGCAACACATAAAGGTTATTTCCTTGACTACTGAGAAAACTAGACTTTTTTTGATTCCAGTGCCTGCCTGTGCCAGTTGCGTAAAATGCAAGCATTCTGGCAAACAGATGTAATTTACAGAGGATTTCGCAAGACTGAGATGGTTGAAAATTGAGCAATAAAGAAAAATGTAAATAAAAGTTTATTTGGGCTCATACCTCAAAAGGCAACCTCAAAAAATGAAAAATATAACGATAGGAATCATAGCATCACGTAATGTATTTACAGACAGAAAACATTTATCCAGGGCCACTTTACACAGATTACACTTGACATATTTACTTGTATTGCTGTATATTTGCAGAGCTAATTAAGGATTAGGAATCCCTATTCACTATAGTATAGTATGCTGCCAAATGCCCACTGCTCTCGCTCTCTCTCTCCTTTAAGTCACAGAAAGATATTTGGTGCCTCGCTGTGTTTCAGGGCTTGCCATTGGGGATGTGCCAGGCAGGCAGACTATTGGCATAGTATTGACAGTGGTGGGCGTGGTGCTGCTGGACTTCTGTGCAGATGCTGCCGAGGGGCCCATCAGGGCCTATCTGCTGGATGTGGCCAGCAATGAAGAGCAGGACATGGCCCTCAACATCCATGCTTTTGCAGCCGGTATGAGACACAACTCTTTTCACAGGATTATTACTAAACTTACTCCTGGTAAATGTTTTTTTTTTTTGGTTGTAACTGAAGGAAATACCTTAAAAACACTAATACCACTTGCACAGTCAGACACTCAGACTTGCTCAGCCACTGACGTGCTGATCGATCGTACTGTCATGTTTCACCATCAGAGGACCAAAATGTTGACAGTTGATCTGTGGCTGTTTATTTTTAAGGGGGTATGATAATGAATATTGTATGCAAGCATATCATAAATCTAAGCTATCATAGAGGCCATTAGTTTGATTCATCCAGCTGAGCTCCAAGATTAATTTTCAAACCCCTGTAGACTTTTTCCAGAAAATTACTGAATTACATGCTTGCAATATTAAGGTAGTTAAGTGCAGTCAACGACTTCAGGTCCTCCATTCTTTGACAATTAAGGCATTTTTCTTCACCCTCTCTTCTGTGTGGATGTATGCATGTGTCTGTGTGCATGTACACACTCGTGTGCAGGGCTGGGAGGAGCAGTGGGCTACATGCTGGGGGGTCTGGACTGGACCCACACTTTGCTGGGACGGGCCTTCAAATCTCAGGAGCAGATCCTCTTCTTCTTCGCCTCCATCCTCTTCATCGCCTCCGTGGGCTTGCACCTGTTCAGCATCGACGAGAACAAGTACAACCCCCTGCAGGACGGGCCGGAAGAGGAGGAGATCCCGGCGTCCGCCACCCTGCCCTTCTCCCTGCCCTTCTCCCTCTACCCCATGGACGCCATCACTGAGGAGCGCGGCTACGATACCGCCGCCTGCCTGATGAGGAGCAAGAGCGACTCCATGCTAGCCATGGTGGACCGATCGCTGGACCTGAGCATGCCCGACAGGACGCTGGACATGAGCAGGGCCGACAGGACGCTGGATCTGCAGCTGAACGAGGGGATGCGCTTCCTGGGCGGGGCCGAGCTGCCCGTCTTCGACGATCCCCCGCCTTCTCCCCCAGAGAGCGCGAGCGGCCTGACGAGCCCGCAGCAGGAGCCGGGCGGGGCCGCAGCTACGCCGTCCGGCAACGACTGGCTGCTCCCTCCGCAGGTCAAAGAACCCAACGGAGAGTCGAGCGCCTCCGGCACCCACGGCCACGCCCTGGGCCAAAGCCACGCCCCCGGCCAAAGCCACGCCCTCGGCCTGGCCCTCCCCACCGTCCGCCTGGGCTCCAGGCCCTGCAGCAGCTCGGTCCGGCGCCGGCGCCACCACGCCTTCCCCCGCCAGGCCTTCGCCTACACGTGCCACGGCCGCGTGGGCTACCGGCACTACCGGCGGCGCCGGGCCTACACCGAGGTGCCCATCAAGCCCTCGCGCAGCCTGAGCGACATCTACGAGATCCGCAAGCGCCACCACCGGCAGCAGCAGCACCACCTGCAGCAGCGGCGGCACGCCGAGCGCCGCTGGGGCGTCCGCACCACCGCCCAGGGCGAGGAGGACGAGGTGGAGAGCGACGACGAGGAGACGGAGACCACCGTGCGCCTCCTCTGGCTCTCCATGCTCAAGATGCCGCCCAAGCTCCTGCGCCTGTGCATCTGCCACCTGCTCACCTGGTTCTCCATCATCTCCCAGGCCGTCTTCTACACCGACTTCATGGGCCAGGTCATCTATAAGGGCGACCCCAAGGTGAGCGCGCACACGATAAAACACCCTGCTCTTCTTACAGCCAAAGTGACTATTGTGATTATCTATCAGACTGATGAGAGTGACAGATTCACAAAGTATGTTTGTTTGTTGTTTTTTACACAAGTTGGGTCTTCCTCAATTAAGCACACTAGAATCTAACAGGGCAAGAATTGTGACTATGCGGGACTCAGTCAGAACCTCAAATGAACTGAATCTGTGGGATTTGATACTGTACATATTAGTTAACCAGCAGTCATCCAGTATTTTCTATTGAATTTTACATATAATATAGAAATAATATACTAAATAATAATACATGAAATAACCACTTAAAACATGGCAATAGAAATGAATACAACATAATATATTTGCTTTCATTAAACTAAACATTTGAGTACGTTTGTAGGTTTGTCTTGGCATGCTCACATGGTTGCCATGTCAGTAACGGTAACATTAGACTTTTTTGAGTGTAAAGTTCGCTCTCTTTGAGGGTGGATGGCAGGTTGAGTCTCCGAGTTCGTTCAGATGGATATGTGTAATTTTTTCACTTCATCCAACATCCTTGTCAACTACTGCTACCGGCAATCACCAATCCACCCGGTCTACGATCACGATTGTTCTGTGCGTGACAGCTTGCTTTTTAAACTCTGCGCATGCCCCTGTCCGACAGGTTTGTGGTTTAAAGCAAGAAAGTCCACGCCTTGCTTTAACGGCATGTCAGCACGCCAGTTCACCTTCCTACTTCAACCTTTCAGCCTCTGTCAATTAAAAAAAAAAGCCCACATTGGGGTGTAAGAATTGTACTGGTTATGATTATTATGTTTCCCTGCTGACTGCCATGCAAATGTGACTCCCCTCCTGTTGGGTTCTGAGAATATTTGTTCCTCGAGCTCTTTTCACTCTTGCCAGGCAATCGTTGTAAATAGCATTGTAATCTTAAGTGACCTGCCTGGTAAAATAGAGATGACCTTTAGACACAGAATGTACTTTCATTCTCACCGTAGTCCGCTGCAAACTCCACTGAACTGCAGAACTACAACAAAGGGGTGCAGATGGGCTGCTGGGGACTGGTCATCTATGCCGCTACTGCAGCTATCTGCTCAGGTGAGTGTAGTGCCCATGCACTCAAATACTAATCTGCCCCTGTTCCAAGTCTATGCTGTGCCCATTCAGAGTTTGTGAGATACAGGTGCTGTGCCTAAGAAATGGTCTGAGACAGGCATGTGTAACACAGACCAAACACCGCTGTGCTCATCTTATCAGATTATTTTTAAAAGATTTAAGCTCCTGCCAACAGGCTTTTTACTAGTTTTTATCTCAATCTTAATTTCAATTGCCTAATGATTTCTCACTTTATTTTAAATTTCTTAATTTTTTGTGAAAGAAATTAAGAAATTAAATGACAGCAATTGTGTATTTGGACCAATCATGTCTATGGTAATTGGTCAAATCAGAAACCACTGTACATGGCATCTTTCAGGATATTTACTTTTTATCGCTCTTGTTTTTAATGATTTATTGAAGCAAGGCCAGAAGCAAAGAACTCAGTTTCAAGCAAATTGTGAGACAACATATCACAACATTCACAACATATCCCCTTTAATATCATCTAGTGGTAAAATGTGGTACTGATTTATATGATGGTAAAGTTTTGGAGTATCACTCCTGATTCAACCAAACTAGCTCCTTTTGTTTGCAGCTTTACTCCAGAAGTACCTAGACCACTTCGACCTCAGCGTCAAGGTCATCTACATGCTGGGAACGCTTAGCTTCACAATCGGCACAGCGGTGATGGCCATCTTCCCCAATGTCTATGTTACCATGGTGATGATCAGCACCATGGGGATCATCTCCATGAGCATCTCCTACTGCCCCTATGCCCTGCTGGGCCAGTACCATGACATTCCTGAGGTACAGTACCGCCCTGCTAGCCCAAATCTTCCACAGCAGTGCACTCCAGTAGACTCGCCAGTGCCTTTTTCCCCAACTAGGACCCAGTATTACAGTAGGCAGGCACATCCCACTGATAACAAGTGTTGGCTTGAAGGGGCCTGGTGCATTTCTAGAGCCAACCAGAAGAGTGAAGCCATTTATGTCCCAGCACTGTGACTGCCTACAGTCTGACTAGCGGTGTGTAGGGTACATGCCTCAGCCTGTTATCATAGTGAGCACCTTTACTGACTGAGCTGCTCTGGGGCCCCTTCTAGTGGGGTGTAGGGTAATATTCTTGAATGCTGGAATAACAGTGAACTCACAGTGAACCCGGGAGCCTACTTATATTTTTCATACCTTTGAACGTTCTGCCAAATATAGCCAAGAAATGTGCTAAGTTGGGGAACTGGTTCATTTATTTACAAATAAATGTGATATTGGTAAATGTAGGGGCACCAAAAGTGGAGAGCAGAACTTGAGCAGTTAGTCTGCAAAAATCATTTAAAATGCAAATAGTGTGGATTCCTGATTGTAGATTTTCATCGTTAGAAGAGGATATCCTTGACCCCACTTGATTTTGTGTCAAACTTGCCAGATTATAATATGATGGATGGATTGACTGATTGATTGATTACATCGTTGACTTTTTTTGCAGTACATCCACCACAGTCCTGGTAACTCGCGGCGGGGATTTGGCATAGACTGCGCCATCCTCACCTGCCAGGTATACATCGCCCAGATTCTGGTGGCGTCAGCGCTGGGTGCGGTGGTGGACGCAGTAGACAGCGTGAGGGTCATTCCCATCGTGGCCTCCGGGGGCGCCTTCCTTGGGTTCCTCACATCCACCTTCCTGGTCGTCTACCCCAAAGTGACGGACGACGAGGATGACAAGGAAGACGAGGACGACAAGAGCAACAAAGACTAACGGGGCCCCGGTAGCTGTTGTTGGTAGAGCCGGGAAACGGCAATGCCACATAGCGGCATCTCTCCACCTGCAGCCAGGGCAGAGTGTGAGTCCTTTCTGTCGCCACGAATGGGGCTGCAGTCCCGTGAATGGACACACGGGGAAGTGCTAGGCTTTGCTGTGACTGCACTGTGCTGAGCAGAGACCTGAGAGTGACTACAGCAATGCTAGGAGGTTCCTATCCACGTCGTACAGAAAGATCCAAGGCAGTGCCTTTAACAGCCTCCGGGAGGGTGGTGTCTTAATAGCCACAGGAAACACGTTAAACATGTAGCACCTTCTCTTTAAAACGTGCATTTCACCTCCAATTAACCAGATGTTCGTGAAAGAAAAGGGACTAAGTTTAAGCATGAGATTCATGTTTTAGCAGGAGAATATTTCCCATTTTAACTTGTCATTCTGTTGATTTAACAGAAATATAGAGAAACACAGCAGCTCGTAAAGTGGAAATTGTTCTATAGTCTCTCTCCCGAGAGCTTCACCCAGAGTGTAAACAATGCAGGTTTTCATCACTGAAATGTTACATATTTCAGAATAGACAGAATTTTGTTTCTGGTTTATCAAATACCCCACCCCATGTTTGCCAAATCCAGGAGAGGAACACAGCTATGCACACAGAGTTCTGGTTACATTTGTTACTGTTCTTTCAGTTCCGTTTGGTTGTAAACTTTACTGTGCAGAATAACATGTTCCTGTGCTGGCATAGACATTAGAGGAAATTCAATAGGAGAAAGTACTGGGACAGGAATTTTAATGACACACATTCCATTTTACTCAGTTTACATTTATACCAGCTGAAGGCATTTTTTTTAAACTAATTTGACCAGAGAGGGGAGGGCTCCAATGCCTGTCCAGGTTTACTCTGGCACAAAGAGCCTGGCATCAAATTGCTCTGCAGGCAGTCAGTGCAGCCATTTTGGCTAATTTTCTGCTTAGTTAGAATAGGCTTATCCATGGCCATGCTCATTATTTTGTGTTTCAGCAGAGCTGCAGATGCCCTAGTGATGGGTTTCTGGGTCATGTGTCTGTGCTGGAGGTTTACCCTCCAGCTACCCATAGCTCTATAACCCAATGGTTCATTACATTCAACACGGATGAATGGGGTAAATGGTCACCTTACTTCATAGAACACATGCTGTGGATTCTAATGGATACAACAGGAAGCTTCAATAGAGAACAGGACAGTAGACAGATAGAGGATAGTGACCTTTACCCTTTACTACTGAACAAAGAATCACATTAGTTTTTACAAATATTCCAAGTATCTTTGACTATCCTATAGAAATTTTGGGATAGGTATGTGTTGAATGTGTGTATATACAGCTAAATTCTATAGCAGTATCCATAGTTGTGAAAATGTAAATGTTGGAAATTAAGTTTTAAAAAAATATAAAAATTATATAAATTTAATTTCTGACTATTCAGAAAAGTTTCTGCACTTAAACCAATACTTATTTATGAAACATGGGTGGTGTTTTTTTGTTGTTGTTGTTCATTTCTCTTAATATACCAAATAAATATTTGTTGCGGAACATAGGAAAGTCTTGTTTAATGGATTTAAGTCTTTTTGAATACTTGAAGTGGAATTTGGGTGTTTCTCAGGCATAAGAAAGTTTATGATTAAAGCTTCACTCTGGGATTTTTAGGCAGAGTAGAATTCATCTTGGGAAATATTCAGTCTTTATATGAGAAACTGTATTGCCACACAGGTGGAAAGTATGTAAAGTGGAGGTGCCCAAAGAGTGTCTGGGTTTTAATTAAATTCATTGGTTAATTGACTTGAATTGAGGGGTTGGACAAAGGCTTTGTGCATGCATTGTAAACACTGGAGGTGTAGATGGCTGTTTAATCTGTGTGGTTTTTTGACCTCAGGACATTTTGATTTTGTGTACCAAGTAACGAGATTCTGAACGCAAGTGAAGAGATGGGTATGTTCCCCAGTCTTGCCCCATGTGTTAACACTCCTGTTCCAGGTTCATCTTCTATTTTGGCCACCAGTTATATTTGAATAAAATAAGTATCTTTTCAAAAATCTGAATTTGATGTCATTTCACAGTTGTGCTTAGTCTTTTTGCGATGTTGAAAATTTTATTTTTATTTTTTACAGCAAGTACTATCTTTGTAAAATAAAGGACTTAATGTTTTACTGTGGAACAACGCTGTATTGACTGACCCTCTAAGAAGAAGCCATAGTATTTACAGAAGCCATATGCAAGATTGTGACCCTAAATCTTTTTTTTTTAATTTCCATTCTAGCTCATTTACACAAATGGGTATCTTAGACCAGCACATTGAGTCTACATAGGGTCCACCTGTCTCAGGCAATGTGTCTTTTCAGCTATCATTGATCTGTATCAATCACTATATTACGTTAACATTTGTGAATATATTATTTAAAATTTGAGTATGATTGGATGTGTGTTAAGATTAAAATCTTTTGTAGTATAGGTTTAATTAATGAAATCCTTGAACAGCTAGATCTCCAGGAACAGGATCGACTAAATTCAGCTTCATTAAAACTGTCACGTGTCTAAATGTATGTAACATTCTTAAGAAGTCAAATAAGGTCAATAATTAGTGCAGTATACCTAGCAATGTGGCTGTGTGTTTCCCTATTGGCTGAAAACCCAAATGACAGTAGTAGATGAGGTGTTTGTTGATTACGCCACTAGGGGGCAGGAGAGACTTATTTCAGTGGTGGTTGAATAAAACACTCCATAATCTACCAAATGACTAAACTGACCTGCTCTCATGGTAAAATGCAATTTGATGCAAGAGAAGATGGTACACATATTCTAAAACCAACAGAAGCTAAACAACATTGTCATTTTACTTTGTGTGTTTATTTATGGTATCTCTGCAGGTTACTGAATTATTTCAAATGTTAACTTAGTATAACCAACTTGTAATTGTGTGAATGTTAAATAGACTATGCTTACTTTCATTATAATTTTATGTAAGTGTGGATCATGATAAATTACTTCATTAGTTTATACAAATTGTTTTTAAAATATTTTTTTTTTAAATATTTGTTTAAAGGCCACCAAGATTGGCAAAAACTATGTGGGGAAACTAAAAAAAAAAAACAAAAAAAATAAAAAAAATCTTTGCGGAGGTTTGGACTCTTATGGTCTAACCACCTTGTTCAAGTTGTTGCAAGTGGCCCAGTGACTCAAGTGGGTATGCAGAATATGGCCACGTGCATGCATGCATGACCACAATGGTAAGTTCCAGGTGGTTTCATTTTATTGGTCAGGGCTGTACAATTACTGAGACTGACTAGATATCCCCCAGGCTAGCATCAGTCTTATTGTGGGGTTGGCACTGTTATTATTACTAATTATTTAACATATGCCTTATCCATGGTGGCTCATATAGCTTAGATTTTACACAGTATCTCTTTGTACAGCTGGATTTCTGTTTAAGCACTTTGCTTAAGGGTACAGCAATAGCAGATTCCTTCACTACTGTGTAATACTGTTTCAATTGAATTTATAGCATTGTAGCTCACCTGAAAATTGTGCAAGTAAAGCTGTACATCGGACAGTTTAAAGGTACTCTCGTCTGTCACCAGCACTACCGCCTATATCCATGTGTGCAGATTGTTATGGTTTATATTATCAAGCAGACAGGCTGATAATGAAATGACAGTTAAAAATAAAATAAAAATAATTGACTGGTAAATTTAGCACTTCTCCAATGGAGTAGTGCCTTACCCATTAATGAGCTGTTGGGTACCTTGTTAATGCCACTGACATACCTGCGGTCAGGGACAAGTGAGGTTAAGTGGCAACACACTGTGCATTTTCAAATGAACAGAATATGTATTTTGTAGGTGGGCATCATAGACACTTTAATTTCAACATTCCATGGTATGAGTGTAAATGAAGACCTTACAGATGCGGGCACTTTCAGAGCCTCAATGCCTGCGTAAGCAAAAGCAGGGAAACAAACCTTCCAAAACAGGTAGTGCATTCAAATCGGAAGTACTGCTCGTAAGCTGTAAATGAGCAGCACTTGGGCCTACTCCTTCAGTGATAGAAACCTTGTGACTGTACACATGAAGGTTGTGGAGAGAGATACTCTTAACCCTGGTCTTCAATCAAATTTAGTGTTGGGCAAAGACAAAAACCTGCACCCACACCGACCAATTTCTGGCAAAATTGGCCGCCCATGGTTTAGCACCACTTAAACAGCTCATTTTAACACTCACGTGATGCTGATATTGGCCAGTGCAGCCTGGTTGATCCTATTACCTATGCCAAGTAGCCCTTGACTAGTGCTTTTCCAGTTGAAACTGAAGCAATACCTCAGCTCCCTCAGTACCTATTCAAGCCTGTTTTCTCGTGGATACCAGCGAATAGGCAACAAAAACAGCGAGATGTCAAAGCCGCAAACATTGATTTTACAGCATGCACTCTGACACGGTGCGTTTAGTTCACCGGCCCTATTGGCCACCCTACTGCTTTTGGGGGGTGTTACCTCGGGCCGGGTCGGACCGGTTATGATGCGCCAGCCATGTTGGATTGTCCAGCCTAGCGTGCAGGGCTGTATCCTTGAATGCAGGAGATTCAGTCTGTACGTGGAAGCAGGAGAAGCAATCCTTTCACTAATCCCAATTTATAACTGCACAATTAAGGGGATGTGGCCACAATGCAATAGATTTTGACAGGAAACCTCACATAATCTCAAAAGCAAGGATACACGTGAGTACAGCTTTAGAATAATATTTATCAAAAGCATGCAAAAATATAACTTTAACGTTAGCTAACTAGCAGCATATAGCCACCTAGCCAGCCAAGCCAAACTCACCAGCATTGCTATTAGTTAGCTTGCTGGTAGAGCAGTGAAGTGACTGATTTGCTTGCTCAGACACTGCACTAGCGCGCCACAGATGGCTGCCTAGCAGGTTTATGTCCATTTGACTACGAACCATCAATAAAACCATTTCTGACAGAATACAAGAATGTCTCATCAGAAGCTATGATCGGATGTACCAAGTCATAGTGAAATCAAAGTCAAGCTAGCTAGTGTTACTTGCGTTTGGCCATTTGCCTTCCGTTACTTCGTTAGCTAGTGTAGTGGTTAGTCTTAAACCAGCGGTGAGGCTGCCTTTGTTTTCCGTTTTATCGAAGGTTACTGCATGTTTTCACTAAAATTGCGGAATTGTTATTCTGGCTTAAGTATTCGCCTGATCTCAAGTGTTTCTGAGGCAAAATGCAACACAGAATGCGGTATCAGTGTGGGTTCCGCTTGACATCGATGAGATGCAGTGGCCACGAACATTCATGGGTAGAATTTACGTCAAACAAAGAGAAACAAATAAACAACTGGAAACAACGATCAACACAGTGGTTGTTTGTGAGCCAACATTATAACGCCACGCAGCAGTCATATCGAACGTTTTATGCGATTTTAATGAACTTCACTGGATATGTTGAAACATTTAATTTGCGCTGATTTAATGGCATATTACTGTATTCATTGCTAGTATGCCATGGTACTTAATGTTCGTCTCCGATCCATTGTTTAATGATTATATGCATTGTTATGCCTTTTGTCTGGTACTCGTAGGGACTATTGTCTCCCGGTGCAAAGGAAAATACAATGGAGGGCCTTTGGAGGTGGTGATAATTCGGGATGCACTGACTCGCTGGTCTTGCTACTTCAAGTTAACGTAACCGTATTTTCCTTTTGCCTGTTCAATACGTAAACATGCCACTGACACCAGGCAATGATAAATAAATGTTTGATTATTCTACAGAACGGTGAACGTGTCGTTTGCGTCCATACGAACCGACATAGCTTGATTACCAATGCCCTGGTTAGATAATGTAAGAGGTGTACTGAAACATCAATGCATCCATCAATTAGAGCTGCCCTCTGTAGTGTTGAGTTTGTTATTCCTCAGCAAGCTTAAAAAAGATTCCGAAAAGCCCATGTTGGTCCTCTCTGCTCTGTCAGTCTCCTGTATACAAAAGTAATCAGTCCCCATGACCAGACCTGGCTCAACATGATCTTGTGGATAGAGGACTTATTCAATAGAAAACCATACTGTAGTGAATATATCAGACTAGCCATGTCCTTGTGTGAGGATGTGTGTCTGGTAGGAGGTACATCTGAGGACTTCAAGATTAGAAACATTGTTTCATTGCATTATTTATTTGCTTAGCAGAAAGCATTGACTTGATTTCTAATGTATGAGATCCCTTTAAAACCCAGTTCCTCCTCTAGGTGATTAATGATTGACAAAGTGTATTATACTCTCAATTTTTCTCAATTTTTGTGTATCCAGTGTATAAATTCAGATTTCACTGTTTTTTTTTTTTGTTTGTTGCCATCCTATGTTTTGAGAAGTTCCCATCTTTTGGGAACACGTCTGTTGAGAAGGGTGTCAGTTATCTGTCATGTCTGTATTGAACAGCAGTGTACAGCTATTGACTTTGTATAGCCTGTATCAACATGCTTAAAGGGGTCTGAGCATTAAGCGGTGAAAACACGAACCAACCGTTCATTTCTGTAGGGATTTCTAAATTAGCCCATTCTATATGGGTTTGGGATATTCAACCAAATACCTTGTATGAGTTTCATTTTCTATTAGTCTACTTCCTAAATCATGACAGGAAACTTTCAAATGTCTGTGTTAAATGATAGCCTAATAGGTTAAACCTGAAGTGATTAAACCAAAACTGAACAAAGTGGGATGCTTATTTTGTGAAATCTGGGGGTGTTGCAATCCATCAATCCATCTGTAACGACTGAAGCAGAAATAATGCTTGTGCCACTATTACATTTTTGGTATGCTTTAGCTAGGAGTTGAAACCATTGTTCTCTGGACTCAGGGTAGACACACTTTTTGTTAAACAAGTCATAGCCTTACTCTCCAGAGCAGGGGCTTTCTGGCCTGGTCCTGGAAAGCCGCAGCAGTTTATTACAAAGTTAACTTGCATCACCTGGTGTTCTAGGTCTGAATCGATTGCCGTTTTTTAAGTTAAAAGTGAAAACCAGCAGATCCTCTGGCTTTTAAAAAATATGCAAGGTGCCTGTAAGCAGAGTGTTCTGTGCCTTGGATGTAGTTCAGTTGGCCACAGTGGGAAGGTCTAAAGTGAGTGCTAATGCCTGTATCTCTAGAGTGTGTTGCTGTGTTTGTCTCTGTGCACCAGCCATAAATAAACTGTGATGGCAGACAACTGAAGTGGTACGGTCTCACACTCCTCTCCTGACTGTACTTTACTCCCTCCGTAGCCTAGAGCCCACATACACAGCTGTTAAATATAAAAGCTGGACATCCGTACCAATGTTTTAGTTCGAAAAAGAGCTTAAAACCTGTTTTGGCACCATTGTTTTCTTTGGATTCTGTTTGGATATAAAAAGTGAACACTCTTCCACATACTTATACAGTTTTTTCTCACTGAATTCGGAATGCCTGTTTGTAATAGTAGGCTTGTCCCATCACTGTGATGCCCTTTATAGTTTTGGAAAGGTACACACTAATATACATGTCACTGACGCGTGTGCAGCCTGGCAGTGCCTGTTTTCACTCCGTAACCATCCAACTCTGCTGCATAGTTCCTGCATTGGAGGATTGCACAAATTGCACATGGAGATCACAGGTGCCCAAATGAACTATTTAGTGAGTATTGTGTTGTGAGGCAGTGAATATCCAGCTGAATGGAACCTTCCATCCTAGGCAATGCTATGGCCAATAATGCATCAACCCATAGGGCACAGACCTGTGGGATGCTGATTGTAACTACTATGATGACAGTATATCAACCAGCAGAAATATGTAAATATATGGATGTATGTATATTTTAGAAATGTAAAGGTCAATACAACTAGAACAACTAGATTCTGAAATTAAAAATGCATATACAACCTTTGGCTTACACATCAGGTTTAACAGTAATTATACATTAATGTATTTTTTTGGAATTAAAATATACATTTGGCTCTTGGGCACAAAAAACTGCTGCAGTTGTGGATATGCTAAATCAAGTACCATCGTAGGATTTGGTGTTTAAGTCAGAATGTAGACGCTTGTATATTTCATCTTATGAAATGCAGTGTTCTTGCAAGTTCTCTTCACTGCACCATGGTACAGATTTAGGATTGCCTGAATAGGATCATTGCCATAAATTGCTCTAGTGAATGTGGTTGTGCAGTAAGACGAGGTGGTGAAACCTGTATCTGGTTGCATTGCTTTCACTTCACTAAGCATGCAGGTTCAAAAAGCTCCACCTTTCTCATACTCTGCCCTGTAAACTGGGCCAGGAAAATATCTAATGTCTTATTGCACTGTGTGTCTGAGATATAGGCTAATAATTCATTTCTATGCCATGGGTCACAGGAGTGAAAGAATCACATTTACTCTGCATATCATAATCCCTTTCAAGGTTCTGACTTCTGGGTGTACTGTGAGTGGGTGATTCGACTCTAGACAGCATACTTTACAGGATAAATCAGTAATGCTTACCTGAACATTCCTGAACACTCCAGAACACACACACCACAGCTCCGCTGATGTAGAGAGGGAGGAATTTACTTAACCTGAGGCATGATTATATGTCCACATTGTAAAATTGACAAGGACAACAGAGAACACTTCTCCAGTTTTCAGTGAGTGCCATTGGATGTTATGTTGACAGACATTCACTTATAATTTAGGAAAATCTGCCTCACATTTATTGTTCTTCACTTCATTTGACAGTGGCTTTGCTTGTTATTTTCATAATGAAAATAAGTTATGATATTGTTGTGATTTTAATCTTGCCATTTTCCCTTGTGAATTTCTTGATGAGTACAAAGTTTTGAAAGTTGTTTACATTATTTATCTAATTAATATCAGGCAGTTAAGCTATTTGAATTCTTTCAAAAATGCCATTTCAGCCATAATAGTTGACACAAATGTCAAATAAACATTTTCTTTTTTGCCCTAATTGCAAGCAAGTGTTCCACTCAGTTCTTTATAGTTTTCTCTGTAAAAGGTTGAGATCGTATCCAAGATTTTTAGGCTATAGAATGTCACCTTGTCTATAGCACACTCTGCATAACAAATAAGTTATGTGTAAAACTGCAACGTTACCTGTCAGTGTCAGTTGTTCCACACTAGTCTTTTGTGTTTCTCCTAGTTGTCTACGTCAATAAGCAGCTAATGGGAAAAAAAATCAGCTATCTTTGAGAAACATGTTCTTTCCTTGATCACTTCCTGAGTTCCTGCCCCGCTTGCAGTGATTATGAATGCTGCCCTGGGGTTAGGTAATGGGAGGGATACTGGGCGGAGCCAGGTGTGTTTGTGATTGCGTGTGTGTATATGAACATGTGATTGCGTGCGAGAGGGGGAGAAAGAGAGAGATAGTCAGAGTGAGTGTTGGACTGTTCCAGCAGCTGAAGTGAAAGAAGGGAAACAGGAAGAAAATTGCTGGGGAGTGCAGACCTGCCTCCCCCCCTTCACATGTGGGATATGCAGTTTTGGAGTATTTTGAGCTGTGCTCATGGAGGTATGTGTGTTGTTTTCATTTCTGTCATAGCTGTGAAAAGTTCTATGATTCCCCAGGGCTGGATAAATGTAAGAGTATCTGTTGGTAGACCTGGCAGGCATAGCGATTTGTGTGAGTACCTGAGAGCAGAGTGTTGGAGGTGTGCTTGAGGTGAGGCAAGGAATTTGCCTCTCTTCCATGCAAGCTGCCGCTTGTGGGGAAAATTCCACGGAAAAATACACATTATTATACAATGCAATTATAATATGAATGAGAGAAAAAATAGCAGTTTTCTTTTCAAAATGAATGACATGAAAGGGATTCTTGGCTATTACTGCAAACTTCATTTAAAAGGTCTTAATTGCTGTATAGTAGGTGTGTGAATGTCTTTTTTTTTTAATGTGGCGAAAACACCACAATTAAAGAACCTGACACCCTAATGAAGACTTTGCTGTGATGCATCGGTATAAATATCATACATTGTTTTGGCCGTTTTACTCAGTTTTTGGCTGTAGATAATACATTTTTTAATCAGTCCCACTGTAGTTGTTAAAGGTGTCCTGGACTTAGTGTTGAAACATGATTAGCTATTTTCTTTAATTCAAATCATGAGTTTTTACTGGAATATTGCCCTTCTATTCAGAGAACACCTCACCCAAACTAAATTGCACTATTGAAATAAAGCATTTTTGTTGGCCTACTTTTTACTGCTGTTGTGTCAAACTGTTTCAATGTTTTTTATTATTTGTATATATTCTCATTTCATATTTTATATGTCCCTATGAGCTGCATGCCAAGCTTGGATTGAATATTATGAGTCAGTGCTTAGGCCATGTGCTCTAGTGAGTGCTGCCTGTTCTGCTGGAATATGACTAAATGGCAGATGTTGAGTCTATTGCAGCACACCAACATGATTTTTTCTTTTAATTAGACTAAGAAATCATTTGTAAAATATTTGTGTTTTGTCTGTCATGTTGTGGGTGTTACTGCACTGCCTGATTTTTTTTTTTTTTTAGGTTTTTTTCAATTTCCATGAAAGGTCTAGAATTTTTTATTACGCACACACACACAAAACACACAGTTCCTTTTAATCTTGTCTTGAAATCTGGCAAAAGTCTAGGAGTTTTTCACTGATGAAAAACAAGACTAGAGCTGTAGAGCCTCCATTGTGAGCTTACGCAATCCACTCTACAACCAGCAACACCCACTGACATTCTATGAGTAAGCTAGCTGTATGGTCAGCTGTACACTGGCTTCAAGTCCAAAAACAGTAATTTTCCATCTTAATTATGTGACAGGAAAGTAGATAAATGCAACTCGATGAAGTCTACATTTCCAGGCCTCAACTCCCTGTTTAAAAATAACTAGAACTGAGAGCCCAAGGCCATGATTTTATCATTTTAATTCCCGCATCGTTGTTACTACAGACATGTAAAAAGCCATGCCCACTAGTACCAGAGATCAGATCGGTTTAATGCAGTGATCCTCAATCCTGATCCTGGAGGACCATAGTCTACTGAGTTTTTTTTTCTCAATATATCAGCAACTAATTCAGACCCAAGAATCCAGGTGACCTGAGTGAGCCTTGTAATAAACTGCTTTAACTGATCAATTGCTGTACCAGCAGATCCTGTGGCTTCCTAGGATCAAGATTGAGGGCCAATAGTTTAATGGAACACGCTTACACACTACCCACCCGGCTAATATTGAAACTAGGGCTTAGCTCCATAAAGAACTCAGCTTTCTCCAATCCCATGGCCCAGTCAGTTGTTACCGCCAGCTCAGGAACAAATGCAGCTGCTTTCCCTGGGGGAGAGACAGTTCTGCTGTTACACAATCAGCCACCAGTGCACACCTTGCTCAGTGATAACACTGTTTAAATTCATTTCCAGGTGGTAAAATTACTTCCTGTTTGTATTGCATTCAATGCAGTGTGGTGAGAGTCTAAGCTGTTACTAAGCTGTTGATAATTCTATAGAGATTTATATATAAGACTGCTCTCAAAATACGCATTTCACTGATGAAAGTACAGTAAGGTACAGATCCAGTAACTGCCCTCTCTATCTCCATATCTCTGCAATTTGGTGTTGCAGTCCCACATGTAGCAAGAATGAGTAATTTCTCAAGTTAAAGTCCCTGCAGTTTTAGTAGACACTGCAAATACACTTGTATTATTCATTCCTTATGCAGGTGCCTTTGTGTAAAAACGAAAAAGACTACTTTGTTTTCATCTGTGACTGCATGTATTTACTCCTAGCATGCATGCTAAGGATGCATGCTGAGGAGGGGGAAGAGAGAGTTCCCTCATGGTCAGACATTTGCTCTTCATTAGCGTTGCTTGTGCTTTATTTAGAAGGGAAATGACAACATTGTTGAAAGCTTGTTTCTTCAGTTGTATGAATAGTGTTTTGGCCTCAAAAGCAGATCAGCCAAACCCCTGCTGGGGGGTTCCATTACTTCATCCATGGAGACATCTCGCACTTAGTGAACTTCTTCTCTGGGGTCCCAGCGCTCCTCAACAGCTTAACTGGGTCCAGGTGGGGTTTCACTTTATCTTTCCATGAAGACCAAAGGAGAGATGTAGCCTTGATTGATAAAAATGTTTTAAACTTAGTTGTTTTTGCTCAAGTGGTAAATGGAGCACAAATATATATATATATTTTATTTGTAGTGGATTTCTCATATTTCAGGAATTATCCTAAGGCACAGGCCTGGATGTGTGCATGCACCTTACTCACCGATGACGCCACTTCCAAATGTTCTCCTGTGACAGCTGGTTTATGATACCCCTAATTTTCACTTTTTTTGTTCATGCCAGAATTGTGCTGCAGAGGCAACTTTCCTCCAGGCTTGTTGGTTGTTATGAATGCTCAGGGATACAATGGGCAATGTTGCGGCCGCAGCAAAGGAAGTGAGGAAGACACTATTGATTTTAATGTAATGAGGCTTAATTAATTTTTTAAACCCAACAAAGACACCCATCAATTTTGAGTCTTTATCTGTCAGTCTTCGAATGTAGTTGATGTGTGGTGAACTGAACACATTAATCAGAAAATGAATTCAACACAAAATGAAGCACGAGAATGTGGGACTATAAAAATCTGTATGATATGACTTAAGTTTATTGAAACCATGTCATAAGTTCACTGGAACATTTTAAGTGTGCTGAAATCAACAGGAGCAGTGTGATTCCTGTATTATGCCCAATGGCTGTTTATCTCTTTGAAAAGGTTGGGGTACTGTTGCATTGTTATCATTTTTATTCTCCTTTCACACACACACACACACAGACACACACACGCTACATTTTCCCTGTTGTTGACATCAGTGGCACAAGAATGTACTACATAGTGATAGTATCTCTCAGGCAGCTTTTGTTATGAAAGTTACAGCTTGACAGAGTCCTGAATTTCTTTGAATTGAATTTTTTTTTAAATCTTCTGTAATACAGTCCAGAGCTGTCATGCTTTTTGCATTTGTAGTAACCTAGTGAATGACAAGACGATTGCATGTATTCCACGTGGGACATTAGGTCAGAATATGTAGCGAATATAAAAATAAGGTTTTCTGTCTAGAATACCCAAGGGTCTTTCCCCATTGCTGCTCTGAATCATAGTGAAAAGGGGCTAGTCAAAATAAATATCACCTGAGATAAGGAACTGAGATGCTGTCCTCTAAATAACATAAGTAAACACAAGTGATTCTCAGGAAAGTCTGAAGACTTGTCATTGCTTGTTCAATCCAACAAAAAAAGTATTAAAGTATTTAGTGGAACTAATTCAGTGCTTTTTTGTTTTGGTGATGTTTGACCAAATTAGTCACGTGACTACATGTGATCTTTCTGTTTTCTTAATAAGTGGAACTTTTATCTTATTTAATGTGCTTTTTTTTTTTTAAATTTTTTTTTTAAATAAAGTTTGCTGATTAATATTGCATTTGTTTTGATGCTGATTCACCAGCAAGCCACATGAGATGACAGATTCATAGCTGCTGTATCCAGAATAAAACCATTATGGCAATGCTCTGCAGCTAGCTGCTGAATTACAGTACTCTGTGGTTCAAAAAATATGATGAGAAAGGACCCGACCTATAGGAGCTTCTGGATTAGATCTAATGATGTTCAGAGTAAAAATGACTTCGGTCTCTGCATCAGTTAATAGAGTAGCTACTATAAAAGAATCTTCAGAAGGATGCTGAAAGCCCTTCCAGTGTATGTCTGCACAGCATTGGGGGTATCAAACAGAACTTGTTTCCTCAGGTATCATCTGTCCCTCTAGTGTGCCCATACTTCACCTAGAATTTGAACGGAAGAGGGAATGGCGCCTATGACCGACCGTCTGGTCCTTGAATTCTGTGGTATAGGCCTACATACAGTAAACATCTTTTATATTTATGTTAGGCAGAAAGTGCTCTCCTTTCAGCTCGTGGATCTTAAGAGTGAACACTTTTCAGAAGGGTTGGGTCATTGTAATCCCCTTGTACAACAATGATGCGTTTGTAATACAGTATCAAGCACCACCCCACAGTAAAGGCCGTCGCACATTGCACCGTACAAACACACAACACCGCGTCTTTTTGTTCTTCAGTTGTTCTCATTGCTTCGTTTTGCTCGAAAAGTTCTACTTCTTATGAAGTATACTGCCTACTTGACTGTCCTCAGTCAAATTTAACGGCACCTTGGTTTTGTATACTCATGTGACCCAGACTGGATGAGAATTTGTATCTTGCTGCTATGTTCAGAACCTAGGAATGGAACCACTGTTTATTAACTCATTGAGCGGACACAACCATGCTTTAGATTAGTATGTCTGGTATACTGAGTCAATATGCTTTTGCTTTCATACTTTTACTTTGGAATTTACTAAAACTTGTCGGACCATCGGCTAACCATTGTGAAAAATCTTCTAATTTTCACCCTTCTATGTGGACATAGATCTCCGTAAACTGCAGTGTTATTACTGAACTGACCCCCTAAATTTACCGCTCAATATAAATAGCTTGCTTGCTCAATTTTTTTTCACAGATCATTGTATAGAATATAGAGGATTTCTGACTTGGTGTGGATTGTCACCTTTTCATTATCTTTGTTAAGGTTTCATTTTGATTGTGTTGTTTGGAAAATTCAGTCTCATCTCCTGCCTGAACAATTGGATGAGGGAGAGCATGGGGCTACAGCATCCTCAAATGTCTTGAAGGCAAGAATGGTAGTGAGGCATGCTGGGAGTTTTGAATTTGAACTTCTGATTAAGGTCTGCTGGGTAATGCAGACTGACGGTTTCTCTTAGCTTCTGTTTGAAGATTACTCCCTAGATTCACTGTCTTTTTTGAGTTTTGTTTAAGAAAGAAAGGCAGCTTTTTGCTTCACTTTAGAAATGAGTTTTTGATTATTTCAAAAGTAGCCTAGAGGCTTAGCGTAACGGCACACTTGGTCCACACTTTGATTCCAGAAACATTGGCATGGGTCCAATAATTCACGCAACATAGGTAAGTGTACAGGAAAAAAGTCCTGTTTGTAAGATGGTCCAATTCTGTACAGAAAAATTTTGACCTCTAGCCTAGATCATATGGACATATTTCTAATAACATGCAGTGCTGTGATAAAGTTGACTCACCAGCTGCATTCTTGTTTTCTGGAACATTTTGAATCAAAAGGATTTTTGAATCTAAAGGATCTGATTATCATGATTTATTGGTGTAACGTGGTGATGATGGTTTGGGCTGCTCTGATGACTCAGCACCTGGGCATTGAATCAATCAATGAGACTGCTCATTGCTTAGAGGAAACATTTGGATGAACATTATTGCTCTTAAAGGAGGTTTTACCTGTTATTTAAGCTAAGGTCACTTACCTTTTGCCACATGGCCATCAACTTTTTTCCTTATGAGTTTTTGTTGAGTATATAATTTTGATGAATAGATTAATTGTGGTATTTGCTATATATCATTGAATGTGTGTGTGTGTGTGTGTGTGTACATTTTGTATTTTGTTAAATAAATATTTTAAGTAATAGACTAATTTTCAGATAAAAACTTGATCAAGGGTCTCTGGGATTACCTGGAGAGCCAGAAGCAAGTGAAACAGCCAAAATCTGCAGAAGAACTGTGGCAAGTTCTCCAAAATGCTTGGAACAACCTTCCAGCCCATTTTCTTATAAAACTGCAGGCCAGTGTACCTAAGAGAATTGATGTAGTTTTAAAGGCGTAGGGTGGTCACACCAAACATTTTTTTTTAATTTTGATTTTATTTTGTTTTTAACTATTTACTGCTCTTTATATTATTTTTTCGATATTTATAACCTTTCATTTAATGTTAAGCTGTACAGCATTTTTTTACAGGTGCCTAAGATAGCCTGCCATTTGGTTTTTGCTTGATGGATTTAATAGGTGTGGGTATGCAGACCTGGATAAAAGGGCAATCATGCACATACATGCGAATGCGCACACATACACACACACACACACACAAACACACACAGACCCCTATGGGCCTCAAGTCTTCCTCAGTCAGCCAAAAAAACAATAAAATATTTCTTGGTATTTATTTATTTATGTATTTTGGTATTATGGTGTTGTGGGTATATGTTGTTATGTTTTTCAGTTTTCCTGAACATACCTTTAAACAATTACCATAAAAAATGTCATCTTTCTGAAAATTGATTTCTTAGATTGAAGGACAATCTGGTGCTGGCGCACAAATGAAGTACCCCCATACATTTTATTGATATTTGTTTTGGCCAGTGGGGGATGGGATTTGAAGTATTTCTTCAGCCCCACCCCCTGTCATGGTAATCCATGTTGACAGATGCATGGTTTTACAGTAATGGGACTTCCTCTCAGTTGAATGTGTATTGTCTTAATGGGCTCTTAGATCTCGGCGTCTCCCCCCCAAGCACCCTGCTCCCTTCCCCTTACATTTTTCATTTGTATTCTCCTGGGAAAGGAATGGTATCAAAGAACAGAGAATGTTTTAATGTAGCTCGTATTCCAATAATTAAAAGAGCCGTGAAAAAGTTGTCAACATTGTCTATGATTCAAATGTATAAAAGGAGGGTTTGGGGACTTTACAAAGACAATAGCAGTTTGATATTTAAAATGGAGCTTCTCGATATGAATTATACGATGATATGAAAGGTATCTTTCAGTTTTCCAGCACTTTAGTTCCACAAGTAGGCTACTGTGCATGCTTTTCCTGCCCAGCATGCAATTATGCATTACCAAGGTAATGAACAGGTGTAGTCATGTGTCTTTAGGCAAAAAAAAGACCAAAAATATGTGTGTACAGTAAAAGATGAGGGTTGAAGGAGAATGTGGAGACATTACTACCGCTGGCATCTGATAATATCAAAAGAGCGTCGCCAAACAAGTAATTCTTTACATTTGAGAGCAGAGAACACAGGTAACATAAAACTGTTTAGACTCTACTCACATGCTCTAGCTGGGTGATAAAGGAACCATCTTTTTAAATGTCTTATGGCCATTGTTGAGTGACAGTGGTGTTTTGAAGAAGCCCTACTGTATTATGGTGGTCTCTTGCAACAGGAAGTGCATGCGTGGAAGTGCTTCTCCCTAACCATATTGCATTAGGCTAACTGTAGATTAGGACCCTCAAACCTTAGCTATATGAATTCAGAGTTATTTATTTATTCATTTATTTTAGTAAAACTGCTTTGAGGAAAATTCATTACTTTGATATATTGATTCTGAGAATCTTTTGTGACCTTGAATGAGGTCATACTGAGTAAACCAAAGAGCTGTTTTTTTATAATGCCTACTTTGAAGATTTTTGAGGATTTAGAAACTCAGGATAATGACAGTGGAATAAACCATTTTCTCTACTGCACCTTATACTGTGCCAACTTTAAAATCTGGAATTTCAGAAATCTTAGGTTTCAGTGCCACATGCAGCATTTTTATCCCTGAAGAGTTACCACTTTCATCACCCCGTCAATTCACAAAGTAACTGTGGAATTATAAAAATCAGTTTAATTACCTGGGCAGTGCTCATTTGATTTGAATTGGATCTCTCCAGCCCTCTGTATTTTATGCCACTGATGCCATGTGCATCTCTATGTAGGTCATATTTGTTTTGGTGTTTGTCAGCCGCAGCTGTATGTCATTATTGTTAATAAAAAGCAAAGGTTTATGTAGAACCTTCTAGCAACAGCTCCCCGTTGTTTTTTAAGGGTGTAAACCAGTTTTTCATAGCAGGTACTTTGATATTATTATTAGGTTATAGACTATACTGAAGAATTAACACATTATAATTGGTAATTTTACTGGAATGGTGGTATTTGTAATTGCAATATATCTTGAAATGCATTTCATTTTTGTCTCTCAAAAGGTAAAATATTAACCTTACAACTTAATGAATCCACCTTATGCCACCTTAATGTATTTAAATTATTTTTGTATATAAAAAGTTTGTTGTTTTTTTTAATTTTTTGTGCATGATATAGGAAGCTTTGGCGGCTTGAAAAAAACACTTAGATGGCCCACCTAAGACATTTCAATGCAGGAAAAACGCTGTGTTTGTTAGGGCACCCCCTTCTCTTTGCTTTTTTTGCTCCCTTGTTAGGCCTACCTCTTTTTCCTCCCATTCTCTCTCCTGCTTGCTCTCTCTCATGTTGGTTGCCCCCTCCTTCTCCACTCACTCTCCCTTTCACACTCTGTCTCTGTTACTCTTGCTCATGGTGCGCGCAGATGTGGATCTGGAAGGCTGAGTCAGTGCACTTTGCAGTAGCGTGCTGCCATTCCACTGTCATTATGACAGCAGGACCAAATTAACTCCTGTCAGTTAGCTGCAGATCAGGAGTGCACAAGGACATCCTTTGGGAATACATACAGATAATTGTTTTCTCAGCTTTTACTGTTGGAATAATTGCTGTTAATGGATGGGTGGCACCAGGGTAAGGACGTTTTCTGCACATTACAGTAGATCACTGCATTGTTTAGAAAATGACTGGCACGCCCCTTTCGTGTGCTGATAAACAAAAAAAACAAACAAAAAAAAAACACATGGTTTCTAGCTAAAACATCCTCTCCTGCAAGTCAGGAACTTGTTTAACATGACATTTTGAGCTACTTGCAATATGTGTACAAACTGAACACGGTACGCTGTAGCATTTGATATAGGCCTATGTAAATATTGTCATGTAGCCTAATTCAAATAAACAATATGCTGTATGGAAGGCAAGCCTTGCAGTAATGCTATTTTTTTTTAACAGTTAACGGGAAAGTATTTTAAAGGCCGAATGTAATGATAGTCAGTAAAACTGAAGGAACTTTGTAATATAAGAAGCCTGGCATTGTTTTAAAACTTTTGAATACCCTGTAATAAGATATTTGATCATTCAGAACTGCTTTGTCAGTCATAGATTTTTGTCTTTTGTTTTGCAAAAACAGCGTGTTCCCAGAAGTGTGTGGACTGATGGTCTAATGCATGAACAGGATATAATTTAATATTTAAGGCTATTTGAAGCAGGCAGTTTTGCTTTATTTCTGGTTCATCACATGAACGTCATATCACAGGCACAAAAAGAATATAAGATAATGGCAGCATTCATTTTAATAGCTATTTAAGAATGTACCTGTGCAATAGACATGTAAATGCGTGCCTGTGTGATAGGAAAGATTAGCCTGCATGCTGTTAACAGAATGTTAAACTGTTTTCTGCCATATTTGTGTAAATGTTTTCTGTTGAAATAAATGGAATATGTCTATTGCGGTCAATTAGGGGAGACTTGATGATTCATTCTCTTTATGAAATTTTTGTGTACATCTGCTGCATGCATGGTGAGGTGTATGACATTTTCCCGAAACTTTAACATTTTGTTAAATCAGATTAGAACATAGCCGTGTCTCTCCACGGATTCCACCCCGCTCTTTCAGTTCATGGCTTGAATACATTTGGTTCAGACAGAGGGGAAATTGATCTCTTTTGGAATTTTCCTATTGAGGGATTATTTCACACAGTCCGTTTGTGTGGTGTGTGAATAATGTCCATTCTCTCTGCGCTTTCCGCAAATGTCGCGCTCCCTCACATATTTAATGACGGTTTTGTTATTCCTGCCTTCGTGAAATTTTGATGGTTGTAATTTTTAGAACAAGCCATTTGCAAGCTGCTGTTACTGCTCTTCTCATGCGATGCTTATGCATCCGCCACAAATACTGTAGCAAGCATGTTATCCTGAAGTATTCAAAATAAAACTGCCCTACTCCTGAACTGCCTGCATCTTTTATCAGTGATCAAAACCTCTTTCCCTTCCCATTTTCTTATCATTGATTTTACAAGATACACATTTCATGCACAAATTAGGTGAGTGGACTGAGGGAAAAGATACAATTTGTAGCTTATATAACATGAAGCATGTGAGAGAAAGGAGGTGATAGTTTGCCAGGAGAATTGCCTTGAAAATAAAGATATCGGAAAGCAAGTTGTTCAAACTGTGCCCTAATAAATACAGGTGTCTTCAATGGAACACATCATATATGCCATTACTTGTACAGCCTGGTCTGGAATGGTGGAGGGAACACCCAAAAACCTTCAAGTGTTACCAGTGGCAACCAAGTCTAACCAGTGGAAAACTGTGGCACGTTGGGAGAACTGACTAGAAACTAAGCTGAGTTACTTGCATGGTTTAAAACATGAGTTAAAATATTGTGTGTATTATGTTTTTTATGTCCCAGTTTAGTCAACCTTTGAAGAAAAAAAAAACATTGTTGCATTAATAAATGATCTTATGATTGTGTTGTGTGTGCAGTGCACTATGAGGATACGAGGTTTGGTTTGCCTGTGAGGCAGAACAGCTGGCTGGGGTGAGGCTGCTCCCTATCCTAGACTTCCACAGTGCCACACCAGTGACCTGGAGCACTTAAAGATAATCTGTCACATTTCTGCAGCAGCTTCCATCCATGCTGTGGATATTTGTGCATTTCTGCAGGTGTATTGAGATCCTTGCAATGCACAGTACTGTGTGTACATGGTTACATAATGTTAAAGTTATATCATTTTTTAAATATATACCGGGTGATATCTTTAAAGCATCAGACGTAGTCAGCACCCTTACTGTTCCTCCCACTATGATATGTTTAATTTGTGATGGCTTTGGCTGTATTTTTGGTAGTAACTTGCAAAAAATTTAATATTCTGTTTAAGTGGTATAAAATACATTTAGCTATTAAGGATATGGTCCAGTCATGAATACGTGTAGCCTAGGTATATTATGTTTGCTGCTCCTCATATGAAAACTCACTGTATAATGAGATAAAAACTATGTATAATAGGATTAATTGATGAGGTGCTAATATAGGCTGATCCACAGGCATCCCTTTTAAAAAGTGTTGCCAGCTCTCAGTATGTGAACACCAGTCAATCAACTGCACAGCTGAGCAGCGAGGCCTTTTAACAGCTTCAGTTCCAGATCCAACTGATGAAGCCTGTTCGCTATTTACTTGGTTCACTGCTCCCATTTTAAAGGTCATGTTTGCCATCCTCAAAGACTATACGGACTAACGATATGGAAAAGCTCCGTTTTGATCCTGAACCAATTTATTTTGTTCTGTCCCTCTCTGCCAGCTGATTTTAAATTCCTCACATAGCATATCTCCTGAAATTTGCTCAAGCTTATCTGTTTTTTAAATTTATTTTTAGCTTTGCTATCAGATATGCACCTTTCTCACTCTCTTCAGCATGCCTGTAATGAAGACAGCAGCAGTCTCACAAGTGGACTGAGCTGACATGGGTCAGGAAAGATAATGGAGAACCTCCCAGAAACTAAACACAGTAGGTTAGCCATGTGCCAGTTCTCAAGTGTTAAAGGGAGGAAATAAGTCAGCCTGATTCTAGCTCTAGAGTTAAAGGTGTATAATTAGCCAGCGTGGGTACAGCTCTGCAGTGCTAAAGGGGTGTAATAAGTCTGTCCGAATCCAGCTCTGCTGTGTTAACGAGGCACAATGAGCTGGCTTTGTGCCAGATACAGTGTTAAAAGGGGTATGATGAGCCAGCTTGGCTCTGGCTAACGGTATGATGACCCAGTGTGGTTGTAGCTTTACAGTATTAAAGGGGTATTATGAGCTAGCCTGGTTCCGGAGCTACAGTATAATAGGGGAATCTGTCTATCTGAGAAACAGAAGCTCTTGTGTAGCTAGATTGTCAGGAGAAACCGTGGCTCTGGCACGTCGGCCAGTTAGATCAGAAATCAAAGACTGTACGAATAGATGAACAAACACAGCACCTTTCAAAGCACCTTTACACTTACACTGTACAACTGAATCAGTGGTATGTTGTGGGTGTTGGGTTAGAAAACGTGGTAGATGTGGTCCCTTTGATTTCACACTTCAGTCTGCGATGTTGATTTATAGATATGGAGAGTGCAACTGATGCATCTGGTGTGGAAGCGTCTTTGTGATGGCACATAAATTCTAAATTAAATGTTCAGATATCCATCGTTAGCATGGCCCGGCTTCCACTCTGTGTTGCCCTCGGCACAAATGTTTATATATCTTTTCATCAGAGTTATTGTGGTCTCCCTGGATGCTGTTGTTTCAGTGATATTGAGATATGAATTGCCACTTGACCTAAGTGTGAGAGATTTCCTCCTTATCATTCCCCACTGCATGTCATGTAGCCTCCACTCCTCCTCTGAGCATAGTAGAGAGAAGGCCCCTCTGTAGCACAGACTCCTTACAAAGGCACTAAGCATCACCTGGCTTTTCTGGGTCCGTATGCTTTTCTTTTTTTCACTTACGGGGGAAAAAAAGACTAAACCTACCTTTTTAGAATGAGTAAATGGGTCTTCAGAAAAGGGCCTCATGGTAGGAAGAAACCCACAGAGACGGTTTGTGAGATATTTATCCACTGAGCTCAGTGTTTGATTTTCAGTTATGATCGCTAATGTCATAGAACTTAGTCATAGAAAAAATATTTTGATCTCTGGCAATAATTTATCTAAAGGTTGACTGAATGTGGTTCTGTTTTTCTTTTTATAATCCACTCTGCTCCTTTACACATCAGACTCGTGCTCAATACACAAAAACAAAACATCAAAGTGGACCTTTCCCCCAATTGTTCAGTGTAGTTGTAGTTTTCAAGTTAAAGGTTAAAGGAAGTGTGATTTTGGCAGGCTGTGTTTGTGGATTACTGTCGAAGTCTGGCAGCGCCAAGGACCTCAGAGAACCGTCTAACTTTTGGCATATATACCGGTTCTAATCCTCTCATTGTCACAGCTAACTTAAATCATCACAGAACCCGATTGGAATTGCTGAATGACCTTTATAGTTCTCAGTGGGAGCTCCAAATGTCTGTCAAGCTTGTTTAGCACCAAGCCGTTGGGCTAACGTTCATTTCCTTCTCCTGCTCTCTGGCTTCCCCAGTTTTCTCATATTGGGAAGATGTTTTCAAAGGTGGTATAGCTTTAGCATGGTGAAATTGTAGTAGTTAGTGACGCAGATACCACCTGTTGTGATTGTGTGATTTGCGACAGTGTATCTTGGAGCCTTCTTTTTTAGTTGAAATCAGTAAGATACATAAAACAAAACAAGCTCTCTTAATCCCTGTCGTTTTGTTTGAAACATAACCAAACCTGCAGAAAATAAAGGGAACAAAATGAACTCTCAGCTCAACTCAAGCATGATTGTCACTATATTTTAACATCAATAAAGCTGATTCCAAATATGTAAAATATGTCTCCTGCCACCACCACCCACTGTTGCAACACAACAGTGCTTCTTCCCAGCTATGAGATCACTTTGTTTTCTGTTGCATTGCATGTTAATTGCTAGCCCCACGTATAACATCATTATCCATGAACCTCGGTGGACCCTGTCATGGATGGAATAGCCACATTCTATCTGTCGCTGACTTGTTTGGACCAATCAGCACCAGTCACTGAGAATACAGAATAACTCTGTATGATTCTTCGGTTCATGAAATGTCACTCTCCCATCAATGGTAGTGCTGTTCTTCATTATTTCCAGGAAAAGAACTGACCACTGACTAGCTGACAGTATGCCAAGACCCTGATGATGAATGCATGTGTTGTAACTCTGCCTTTGGTGTGTCTTCACTCATTTAATATGGGGAGTCTTAAAATGAACATGTTTGTCAGTCTGTGATATCTGGAACTATGTGACTGAGTGGTTTTGATTGTGTGGTTTAATCAATAGCGGCATGGTAATCAGACCTTGTCAGAAGTTGTGAATTTTAAAGAAAAATAGCCTGGCTCACTACATACAAGATGAATGGCTCATTACATGATGAATAAAACACAGAGGAATGGACCACAAGTAAACTGTATTATTTTGTGTGGGCTAATGTGTTTTATTCTTTTCTTTGCCAGTTCTTCACATTCAAGTCCTGCTGTCTTGATGAAATCTATTTCAGTGTGCATGAAGGATATGTATAAAATGGCTGTACTAGGCAACAGCTAGAGGGCAGTCTCTGCACATGTTTATCCTGCCCATTGGATTTGCATTCCGGTTCCTTGAACAATCATGACAATAAAAGGATAATAAGCTGAATGTTTCAAATTCAGTCAATGACCTGTTACTGACCTCTGTCTCTTTCTCTGTTTCTCTTGCAGATATTTCCAGAATTTCATACTATGCGGGTAAGTGTGTGGCGTGTTGAAATACATTTTTGAAAAAACACAGTTGTTTTTTCTCTGGTGTTTGGAATGCTCCTCAGGAAAATCTGTTCATGTCCGCCTGAATTGTTCTATGCTTATGTTACGTTCTCATGGATTCCAAGCTACCTACAGAGCTGGAATAGGTCAGTGACTCTTCAGCAGGACCATGATTATTTTGGCTGGACTGCGCCTTTTTTAGTCACCATTTAGAATATGTAATGCCTCATGATTGCTGTATATTTAAATCTTATCTTGTATTGAAGCATTTTGTATTTAATTTTAATTTATTAAAATTCAGTTGTATATACAAAATAAGGGAACAAATTGCTCTTTAGTTAAGGACATCCAGGTTAACTTGAATCAGGGCCTTAATATTCTTGGGACTGTGTGGTTCTAGTGTATTTTATGCTTGTGCTAGACAAAAAAAGAGAGGAAGGGGCCTAGGGTGTCACCGTAAGTCTGTTCTTTTCATAAAAGTGTGTGTGTGTGTGTGTGTGTGTGTGTGTTTGCATGCTTTGGGTTGTGTATGCACACCGGCAATGTAGCAAGGATGAGTCCTTCACCGTCTATATGTTTTATTTCATGGGGAATTATCAGGCTGGACCGAAGCATTATTTTCCTTTTTTTGAATGAAACTTAATTCATTCAGAATGCATCCTCATGCAATTTTGAATGATGTGACATCATTCCTGTCGGACTTTCAGGAAAACTGGCTGCATTGGAAGCCACTTTGCTTTACTTTGTGTATTTTCACCCAAAACAGAACTCATTCTTGCTGTTTGTTAACTTAATGAACTGTGTTCAAGCTAAGGTACGCAAATACTGATTTAATTATACCATTATAACCTGGGCTTGTGGTCTGCTATAGGAAGAACATGGGCTTTGTGAACTCTGTTTGGTTAAAGGTCTGAGGGTGTTGTGTTGGGTCTGGGTTGGGCATTACTTCTGGGTCTGTACAGGCCCTTAAACATAACCTACTCTTATTCCTTATGTTGCATCGTCATAATGCAATTAGAAAATAGAAGAACTCATCAAAGTACCTCTCTATTTGGCAGCCACTGCTGCCAGTTAGATGAAGTCCTCACCACCACTTTGCAAGTGCTAATTGTTTCAATATTCTATGTCGGTTGGCGAATTGTAGTCTCACCAGGGTTTTAGACATGTCATTCAATTATTGAAATATTTCAGAAATCCCAGGAAATTGATTTGTTTTTTGCTTTTCATCCTGATCCTGTTTTGCAGCTGTAATGTGGCTTGTGTGTTCATTATTTGAATGCTAGCATAGATGAGTTTTTAAAGATTAAGTCAGGTCAAGCCAATAGACTTAATGGGCGCCAAGGCCCAAGTGCAGGCATTATGAAGCAGTCTGGGGACAGAGAGATTCAATCTACATCATTAAACAGATGATTTTTCTAGAAAATTGGTAAATAGCAAAGCGTTTTCCATTTTTGTGCTCTGTTTTTATGTGGTTTTTGGAGTGTGTCCCTCCCCTCCCCTCTTTATCTGCAAATGTTTTATCAAACACATCGTCTCAGTGGATTAAGTCAATGGTCATGCCTCACTCACTGTGGCCTCCATTATACTGCATGGTAATTCACTGCTTCACCTTTGTGCGTTTATTCCCTCTCAGATGGCCCTGATGTGATATTTAATGGAAAATTGGGACATTATAGGTTGAGTCACAGCAGTGTCTAATTGGAGTCGCATCAGTGGACTGTGGCCTCACGATCTGGCTTTAATTGAGTGTGCGTGTGTTAATAGCTCTATGAGAAGCTATAGCTTTTTGAAAGACGTAGCGATGCTTAAGAAATGACAACGTGGCGTACGGTACAGATCTCTTTAATCAACACCCGATGCTGACCTTGAGTGAACTCCAAAGCAAGCAAGTTGTTTTTTACCCAAACACTATATGAAGCTCTAGATCCTTGTAAATAATGTCTTAATTCAGAGAGATCTACACATGAAAGCATCAGAGAATCACTTCTTATTTTGGTTTAGTTCACGTTTCTTAGGCTGCTGTTCATGAATGTTGATTAGAAAGAAAAATTCTTATTCCTTATAAAAAAATTTATATTCCTTCAATTTCTGTTGAATATTTTAGTGCAGATTTACAGACATAATTAGGGAAGCCACTTTTATAGGTTGCAACAATTGAATATTCAGTCTGAATTCCAACGGGTCAGTTCTGTAGGGAGGAAAATCATCACCATAAATGTCCGTTCCCTTGGGGCAACATCAGAGAACGTTTTATTTCTGTGTACATCTGTCAGTTAGCACATGCTCGCACACGCGCACACGCACACACAGACACACACTTCTCACAGGCACAGACAGTGAACAGTAGTGCTATTGCCTCAGATTCTTTCTAAAATGGCTCTGACAGTGATTGGAACAATGTATGTCGTTTTTTAACTGGAACTATTTTTTAATAATATTGAAGTTAGTTATTGCTTAATTATTGTTCCCAATGGAAAGGGGCCTTTACATATTTTCATGTTTCTATGTCACCTTCATTAAATGAGTAAAGTGAGAGGATTCACACTGACCTTTAAACAGGATGAGAATGAAGGTGAATGAAATGGAGGGACGTGACACGGTGTATTTTGAGTGGGGGACCAGCAATGACCCAGGCGAATAGAGCTGGAAACCTGCCAGCCGTGTTGTAAACAGAGGAAGGCTGGGTGAACGCTGGCAAGGGTGAGATTAGAATATTAATGAGGCGCTGTGAAATGGGTCCCCTCTCTCTTTCTCCTTCCCTCCCTTACTCTTTTTTTTTCCCCCTCACTTTGCTTCTGTCTCTCTCCTCCTCGCTCTCTTTTTCTATTTTGGTTTCTCTCCCCTCCTGCACTGCTCTCTTTGCCTCTCTTCCTCTCTCACTCTCAGACACACACACACACACACACACACTTTTCACCTGAGTGAGCGTCACACGGCGGCTGTTGCTTGCTGCAGATGCATAAAGGAGCTAAAGGAAGCGTTCCATCCTAACCTAAGAGGATTCTGTTGGTGAAGATTCTGTTGTAGCCTAAATCTTCATTACCTCTATATGTCAGGGCAAGATCTGCTGTCAGAGGAGTGATCTCAGCAGGATGTTAGTTCTGTTACCACTGGATTAATCCCATCTCAATGTTGGCCGTTTTATTGGAGGAGCATTCGCAGGAGGGTGTTGGATCCATGCTTAGAAGTGCGCTGACAGTAGAGCATTGAATGTTTTTTAATTCTCTGGGAAAAGCGAAAACTTGAGGAGCGTTGGTATTTCTGTCGCCTTCTTCCTGTCTTGCCCCCGGAGCTGCTAGCATGCTCTCTGGAGTGGATGTAAGGGATCCGTTTGCCGCTGCTGTGCTGTGACTGCCGTTCTCAGTGTGCGGATTCGGGTGAGCGAAAGGGGCACAGCATGCTCTGGCGGCGGCCGGGTCTGGAGGCGCTTGTGTGACAGCGGCAGGGCTTGGTTTGGCTGTCAGGCCCGGGTCCTAGAAGCTGCTGCCTTCCACATGGAGAGCACTGGGTGCAACCCGTTCCCCCTGTGCTGGACTCGAGGAACCTGCGCTCACACCTTCCTTCCTCATCTCCCTCTTCCTCCTCAGAGTACGTTCACAGTGTGGGGCTGAGACAGTGCTCGCTGTTTTTGTACGGGATGTTTAATACATGCTGCTATGTCACCCTATAATGTAGCCTAACAAGTAACCTTCTACTACTGCTATTAGTATTATGGACATTATGACTAATACTTCTTTTTAGTAATTATTGTTATTGTCAATTTTCTTAGCAGACACCCTTTTATAAGATAACTCACAGAACCTATGTTTACATATCAGCTTGCACAGCTGGGTGTTTATGAAAGCAATTCATTTGACCTTGTTCAGGGGTCCTGGGATCCATATGGCAATCGAACCTGCTCACTGAATGCAGTGTTCACATGTATATCTGCGGGGTATTCTTGATTCTTTCAATGTCTTTTCCTTGTTCTGTAGTTGTGCAGGATTTTGATTTCTTACCTTCTCATTCTGCCTTCGCTTGGAATTAGCTACTTAGTATCTGAAAGCAACTTGATGGTTTTTAAAACTGTGTTCTGATTGAAGCAAGGGAGTGTGAAGGTTCTTTGTCAGTTTTCTGAGAAGCAAATGGAGACATTTGCCCTCAGCTTTGTGAAAAATACAGGCTCATAGCTAATCCAAGCGCTGTAATGTTTGATGTGTGTGAAATTAATCCTGGGAACATGAAATGGTCGCCTTGCTTTTCTGGAAAACGGCTGTGAGACGTTGTGTTTCATCACGGCGGGGTGAATTCCCATTTGCTTTGTGCTAATTAAACATTGGCTGGCGATGTTATTAGCGATCCGTCACAGCGGCTGGTATTGAGGCCAGGTATGAACCTCAACTACAGCAGTCTCTCTCTCTCTCTCTCTCTCTCTCTCTCTCATATGAATATTTCTCCTTAAAGCATAGCGTGGCCCAACATTCACTGCAGCACTTGCGCTCTCTCATTTTCTGTCTCTATCTTTCCCTCTCATTTTCTCTTTAACACATTGATCACGTGTTTTTCATATGAAGGCCATTGGTTTCACTGTCGTGTCTTTTTGAATTTGGAACTTTCTGCTCATTGCTGTGTATTTTAAAATGCAGTAAGAGATACTGCAGCCGTGAGTCACTCTCACATATTGTTTTTATGATTAGGGCCTAACTTAGGGTTTTTGTGGGGGAAAAAAAGTTAGAGACCACTGGAAATCACAATCTGAATACCCTGCCAGATTAGATGATGCTGTCAGATGCTAGGCAGGAGCCAAAGCCACATGACTAGGATTTCTTAATCTGAGTCTGTATTGTATTAATTGTATTTATAATGAAGAGCAATCTAACTTTGTGGCAGTAATATGTCTGCATGTCTGCGTGATGTGCATGTCTGAATCTGCATTCTGTCCATGTCTGTAAATAAGTCCTGCTGCTCTCAAAGCAACTTGGAAGACTCAAAAACGTTGCAATTACATCAGACTTCAGAACACCTTAACAGAGTCACACTGCATTTTCTACTCACTGTTATAATGACTGGTTATTGTAAAGTGCTATTTTTCAAACCTAGAGTTTCAAAGAACAGCATAACAGTTGGTAATATTTCAGGTCCCCTCAGATAAGCAGTTTTAATAGCCTACATGGGGCTGCATGAGAGAGTGAACGATGTGCTTGTGATAATGCATGTGACCTGGTTATAGTTACAGTAATGTTGGACATCTGCAGCAGGAGTCGATGCCGCGATTGACATATACACTTCAATTTATACTGGTGTATTTCTAGCATCTATCGTGTGTTTCCAAACTGTACATTAATGGGGTATTTCACCATTGTTGCACAGAACCTCCAACTTTATTTTGCCTGAGAATAAGCTTATGATGTTCTTTTTGACCTTTTGGCATTTAGCGTGTGACTTGTTAGAATACCCTGAAAGGAAATGTGGCTGGACTTTGAAATCTAGCAGAAACGACCAAACAAATTTTGGGGTTGAACTTTGTACTCTCTTCTTTTTGGCATGTGTGACATTAGTATAACCACTACTGGAAAGCAGTTGTAGTGAGACTGAAAATTGAACCATTTCATGGGACATATATGTATTGTTTTGTCTTTGTTTCATTAGTACCTCTAGAAATATTGGTGACTTTTGAAGCTGGCATTGTTTGCATATGAACCTTGCATATTGTCCAATAATACACATTTGTTCTTGTTTCATTGAAGGAGTTCAGGTTTGGCACCTCACTGAAAGTTGTTACAGTAGCGGTCCATGCAAGCCCTCCTGTTACTGATTTTAGCTCTTGATCCACTGTGCCATACTGCAGCCCCTATAAAAAAAAAAAAAATGCAAACCCAGCCATGGATTGTGAATGAATGAGTTCAAACAGGTTTCCAACTTGGACTTTTTACCCTTTTGCGCCGTTGTCTGTTCTCAGTTGAATTTTTTCCCCATTGTTTGCAGAGTGCAGATGTACCCACTTAATAGCGCCTGTTTGCTTAACGTCCTGTATGAGTTGATTTTTCCTTTGGAGAAATATTACGTCAGCCAGTGCAGTGCCAGGCCAATTGGCATTCGAGTGTATTGATGTAAAACATTTGAATGCCGTCCTGTGTATGTTTGAGATGAAAGCTCTGTGGTCTGGGCCCCCCATAGCTAGCAATTACTGTTGTTTTCGTAGCTGCCACCTGCTCCATTTCATAATATTTGGTTTCCTAATGTAGATGCAGTTACCAATTTAGGTTGTCTGAACCATTTCTTTTCTTTAGAGGTGTATTCATCTTTGTGGAAAATGCATATATGGCATTCTTTGCTTTGTGCTTTGATTATATTTGTTTATTATGGAATTATGGTATTCTCAATATATCATATCTAAGACAATGGTGTGTCTTTAAATGAATAGAACATCTAAAACCAAAGACAATGGCTTGAACAAAGCCATGTCAGAATATTTTCCGAAATGTATTTTTCACTGAATTCTAGTAGAATTTCCAGATTATTTCAGTGGCTGGCAGTTCGGCAGTTTAAGGGTTAAAGTCCCACTGAGTGTGCAGGTGAAGTCCCGCCTTGCGAGCGGTGCTGTGGGCGGAGCCTCGCTAAGCCATGCTGCAGTGCTTATTTACAGTAATCTTGTCTGTGAGCTGACCTGCACGCCAGCAGACCTGTCTGAGCAGTCGCAGAAATACCCTGTGGAAAAAGGGCAGTTTTGTAATCGCTCCGTGCCCCCAGCTCCACTCCACGGAGGGAGGCGTAACCGGCTGCATACCTGCCCAAAGACTCAGCGGAACAGGACGGGACAAGCGGAGAGGGCCGGGGAGAGAGGAAAGGTGAAAAGTAAATGGCAGCCAGGTGTTGCGTTAGCCAGGATGTGACATCATAGCGGAGGAGAGGGGGAGTGCGGTGGAGGCTCGGGCGTGTGGTCTCCGGATGGGAGAATCCCTTGGCAGGAATAGCGCTCGTTTGCCCGCTCGACTCATGGGAATAGATGCTCGCCCTGGATCTCCGGCTCCTGTCCCGCTACTCATGTTTTCGGATGGTCATGAGTGCGTGTCCCAGCGCGAATCCAAAGTGGTGTGCTCCTGCTGGCCTTTCCCATTCAAAGGTAGGAGTGAGAGAGTGTGCGTCTGTGTGGAACTGTGGTTGACCCGAACAGAGTACTGGCTGTAAACCAAGGGGGCAGAAACAGACTCAGGATTCCCTACCTCTCTGTAATCACATTCCTTGCCCATCTGTCGTTTCAAGCACATTTAAGAGTGCCCCGCTTTAATCTTCTTACTCTGTGGCTGTGGCTCTTTGTGTAGGGATAAACAAAGACATTTAGGTTTTGTCTGATAGTCATTTAAACATTTTTCTGATAAGTCAGAGGGTGTGACAGTGCTTGCTCATTTCCACACTTTTGAGTGTCTGAATGTCAGCTGTGTGAGGGGGAAGGTAGGGTTTTTCTGAGAGCAGGTTGTAGCAGAAGGAAATGCACGCTTTGGGCCTGGGATGTGCTGCTCTTTGTAGTTGGCTGAAAGTTGCTGATGTCAGCAGATGGCGAGGTCGAAGGGGCAGGAGGAGCTGGGTGACTTGTGATTTATCACCGCAAACCACCGGCTGCAGAGCAGACGCCCGCCCCGATTACATCATACAGTATGCAAGCACAAAGCTGTGTGTGTAGACCCAACCTGAACGTCACGTTTCTCTCTGGCACAAAACATTATTATTACTTTTCAGTCTCTCTGCTTTATTTTATATGTCGCATGCTTTAGAGAAAGTCCTGGTGTTAAACATTGGTAGTATGATAGCCTGCGTAGCTGAAGGTTTGTATTGTGTTGAGTTTCAGTTTGTTGTTATGACGTCACCAGTAATTGTGTCTGTGTTTGTATTGGTCCCAGATCAGCTGTATACTGTGGGAGTTACCTCCGGCTTTGTGAATAAATACAGTTTGTTTAAACTGCAGTTAACTCTCTGTCCATTGAGTTTTATTTCCAAAACCATAAAGACAGGATAGTGTTTCATCTAGTTTAATGCAGGTGTGTTTATGAAATAAATCAAGTGTACTGTGAGACGTGAATTAGACTATTTAGTCCAAAGTTTAAAGTATAAAATATGTAGAAATGTTCTTGTAGATATATGAGTGTGAATGTGTGAGAATGGTTTGGGAGGGGGGGTGGCAATAGGCTGCATGGTTTTAATTTATTATACCTATTTATTTATTTGCAAATGTGAGTAAAGACAAGTATTGTGATGCATTATGCGATGTATAAGACTGCCTGTGCTTCACTGCTCGCACCATGGTCATTGGTCAAGTCTTTAGATCATTTCCGATTGCTTGTTCTTTCCTGTTTTTCTATTTATGTTCAACAGTGTAGTTATGGTCAATTTCATTACAGTACATCATCAACAAGTACACTCTCTGGTAGAGGGAACTGATTAGTTTGATGCAGGCGATACCATAGGTAGTATCACTGCGGGTGCTGTCTGTCTCATTACTGTTTATCATGCACAGTTTTACATGTTCTGCTCTTGAACAGCTGGATGTGTGTAGCATTTCAGGTTTAGTACTTTGCTTACAGGTGAAATGGCCCAATTGGGAATTGGACCTGGAACTTTGGGGCTATAAGCTCAGTTCCTGACCAATTACAGCACGTTGCGGCTGTGTTTATAAACCTGCCACATCGCAGTTGCCTGGAGTGAACCATATGTCCTGTCATAAGTTTTCAGTATCTGCATCCGAATCCCAAGCCAGTGTTAATGATGCTCAGGCTTTCCTGTCAATGAACCAAAAAACAAAAAGCCTTGTCCTTTCAAAATTTTAGTGTTAAATCCTAGTGTCCTCTATAATGTTAATTCCTCATCGAATACTTGAATAATTTAAAGTGGCCATATATGTGAGCCTATTTTGTGCCTAAATGTGATCTTTTTTTTTTTTTTACTATAGTCTCCTGTGTTCTGATCCTATTGTGGTGAGAATATATACTTTCTCATTCATCAACCATGTTTAATACATCTAGTCATTAGAGTCTTAAGATTAATCCTGTCAAATTATGGGGAAACACTGAAACACTGCCAGATAATTTTTTTTAAAGGACAGCAGACAGTCTGACCTCCTCATGCACGTTTTCAGTTTATTCGGACGGGAAAGCACAGGGGGTTGCAGATAGAGATCTGATTGCAGTACACACAGTGCCATGGCAGGCAATCAAACCCCTGGCTGCACCGGGAGTCTTCATTTAGGCCTATGGGTTGAGCCGCCGACTGCCCCACACAGTTTCCCTCCTTTTGCTTAAAGAGTTGAAGTAACATTAAATGGAACACTTTTCTGGACCAATGATCCATGAACGTTCTGCCCCAAAATGTCTGAATCAAGATCAGTTTGCATAACTAATTTAAACCATCATGTGAAAAAAGCTGGACTTGATCCAAGGTCAGCTTGGGTGCAGAGTCAGTTTATGTTGTTTATGTGTCCTTTGATTGATAATGTCAGCCTATTTTACGGTCTTGATATTAGATGAAAAATCATGCCGTATTGTGCAAAATATGTTATGTAGAGAAAATACATTTGAAAATATGTCTGTGATTGTGAATAGATGTAGGCTTCCGTATAAGGGATTATCTAAAGATGAAGCAGATTGATATTTGACCAGAATTTCTTTGAGCCAGGATAAAGATTTTACTAATGGACCCCCAGATGGCCACATTTTTTCATAGGTTTTATTTGATCAGTTTAATTGGAGGGAAAATACAGTGGCTTAACTCTGTATGTCTAATCTGCTTTACAGCATGTGTTGGCCATCAACTCTGTCCCCATGCATTTATGCATTCAGTGATTTTTTCTTTTAGCGTCCTCAATAGGCTGCAACTGTATAGCGATTGCAGGTTCATTTGCAAGGTGGGGCACAAATATTATAGTTTTCTTTTTTTTTCTGCTGGCATGGGTGAGTGAAGACTGCTTGCAGTTCTCCTCCACAAATTCCGAAACTTCTTGTTTTTGCACAGCAGCAATGAGCTTCACATGCTTAGAGCAAGGGTGGAGGAGACCCAATCGTACGCATGTGTGGAGAGATAGCCATGGCTGCCTGGACAGCCAGCGAAAACATGCTTTTTCCAGTGCTTTTTGCACACAGCCTCCATCGCTTTGGGAAAATGTACACAGGCATACACTGTCCTCCAAAGCATGTGATGCCAGCTGTCACTGGTTATTTCAGTATAGTTTGTAGATCAGACTCACACAGACACGAGTTGGAGGAAAACACGTTATGTGCAGCTTAACATGCAGACTTGCAGGCACTTGATAAACCAGTTGCAGGTGTGCAATGAGAAGCTGTCATCCCAACCACTGAAACGTTGTTATCCCTGGGTGACCCTGGTACCGCTGACAAGGTCCGGTTTTATACCGGACACCGTGCGGCCCATCCACTCATTAGTGCCTTAACAGGATGTGTGTCTCTCGATAAACAGTTGGAAAATGCTTGGGCTCTTTTTGTTGTTATTGTATGCTGTTTGGCACAATGTTAATGATAAGAAGAGGAAGAGCTTCTCTATGAGAAGCCCCCATTATCTGTGCTGTAACCTCACCCTGTGCCTTTTCTCCTCTTCCCCCCGAACAGAATATGACAGACCCCTAGCACCCAACAAAGGGATGGCGGCTGCCTACCTGGACCCCGCCCTGAACCACACCCTGGGCCTGGGTGCGAAGTCACGGCTCAGCATGGGGACGGACCGCCCCCCCGGGGGCATGGACCGGGTCCTCAAGGTGTTCCACTTCTTTGAGACAAACAGCGAGCCCAGCACCTGGGCCAGTAACATCCGGCACGGGGACGCCACTGACGTTCGGGTGAGGAGCTGGGGGTCAGAGGTCACGCAGCTGGGGTCAGGAGTCACTGAGAGATATGCGTGCACGTGGGCTTTCGTGCAATAGCAGCACGGATCTGGGATCAGGTGTCACGCTGGAGCCACTCAGGAATGTGAAACTGTTGAAATCTGGATTTCCTAATCTCTTGTCTGTTGTGTAAAGAAACACGCTGAGCGTTCTGGAATTCCTATTTTGTTGTTGTTGTTGTTGTTGTTGTTACTGAAACGTGACAGCATAGTCAGTGCCATAAGAAGATAATGCCATTGTGTCGATACGGTCCCTTGGTAGTAACCAATGCATGCAATGTGGTTCCATCTCAATGCAGTCAACCTCTTTTGCTGTTATTCTTCTGAGACACTATAACCGAGAGTCTATCTGTGCATTTCCAATTGTGGCATTTATAGCTTACCTAGACATTGAGCTCTTATGTGGTATATTCACTCCTTGTGAGATAATAATCCATTCCGTCCATTTTTAGCTTTTAATATAAAGAAAACATGAGGGTTCCCATTTGGTACTCATTATATACATGTTGTTTGTAGTGGCAAAATGGCAGCATCATTGGAACACCAAGGTTAGTATCGTGTTAATGGAAATTGTAGTGACATTTACTTCTTCTAAAGCACTGCTGTTTTGGTTGAAAAGAGCATTTTGTATTGGCATGCTAAATATTGACAAGCTTATCTTTATGTGATGATAACAATATGAGGTTTTTACTCATTATGAGTGCAGACACCTTGTCCAGGGACCATTGATTTGTGACAAAATGTCCATATTGACTCTGTCTGTGTCTGGATGGTGAGATCACATTAGCAGGAAGCCGTTCTGCACCTGGCGAGTGGCCATGTTTTAGGTTGAAGGGCTATTTAGTTCTGTTCTAGAGTTCTGTTCTAAGTATTCCATCTCGGAGACATGGAGATCTGGAGAACTTTATTGTTCCAGTAGAGATAATCATTAGTTTTATCTACTGTAATTGTTAAAAACCCGCTGATGTTGCAGCCCATTAGCACCCAGTGTTGAGTATAAGGGCGTATGTGACAGGAATTTTCCACAGATCAATAATGTAAATGTTAGCAGATATAGATTTTGAACAATGTAAAAGTGAGGGATTAAATTATTTGAATGAGAAAGAACATCTGTTATACAGCACATATCACGGCCAGAATGAAACTGAAAAAACTCTTGTTACATTTTTCCATTTTGCTATTAACTTTGTGTCTTGAGATAGTTATGTGGAAGTTTATTTTGTTTTAGAAAACATCTTTGGAAATCATTTGCATGGATCTGAGACTGTTCATGCTGTTTAAGTACAGCTGTAGCACCAGTAGGTTGCTTTGATGGCACATTCATTTGCCTTGAATGTTTTGCAAAATTGGGCTATATTTTGTCTCAACATAAAATGTCTGGTTACAAAGGGTCTTGTCTCAAGCCCAAGCAATTGGATATTGACACTCCTGCCTTACTGTCTGGGAGCAGCACATATTGTAGCAGTGCTAGGCATATGCTAGGGACGTAGCATCTTAGACATTGGTCAGACTCCGAGAGGGTGGTTTGTTGAAATGTGACAAATTTGACTGACGTCCTCATTATTTAGCAAATTCCCTATTTCTCATAGCTTCTCCCTTACAGTGTTTTGTATTGTTTTGCAGAGTACAAACAGCGCGCTGTAGGCTACAATTTGCATTACATGTACAGTTATTTGTAACACTTTCCTCTACATAGATTGTTTTTCAGTGTTTTATACTACACTGATAGTAAGTAACTTGGGTGTCAAACTGAAGTCCACGAGGGCCACAGTTTCTGTGATTTTCAAGCAGCAGCCAAGTTGGACCTTAGCAATAAGTTGTATGGACTCTATGGCATCATTGGTGCTAAAACACACTAAAATCCAGCAGCATTATAACATCTCCTTCTTATACTTTTCTGACTGATTTTCTAGATTTTAAACTACACGAGCATAATATCATTTGCAGCATTTCACACCACAGTGATTTATAGCATTTTGCATGACTGTCATTAGTACTGTATTAAACCACTGTACTCTGATAGTCACTCTAAGTCACAGGAGCATAATGTATTATGTCTGATAATTTCCCAGTCAGTCGTTTCCATTTTTATGCTGTCGTTTGGGACCTTTCGAGATATGACAGCGACCTGAAATTGTCAAATGTGTTTATATGGATAAAGTCTCCTCTCCCATGGCATCTGCCATTGCAGTGGTCATCTGCCTCCAGGAAGAAATGTCTCCCACAGCCTGACAGTGTGTGGGCGTTCGGGGTCTGTCCCTGGAGAGGACGCTTCCAGAGATTTGCTAAGGTCCCTACAGTATTGTGCTTCAATCTACCAAACAAACAAGGGAACTTTGCACCTTGCAACCTTTTTTGAATACTCTTTCATGAATGCAGTTGAAAAGTGTCAATACTCCAGTCAGCTTTAATTTCGTTTTCTTTTAAAAAAAATAAAACTTAGCTGTCAACTGAGTCTGATGCTGATACAATGTGTGTGCGTCACATGACCAGGCTATCTGATAATGGCAATGATATCATGTTCCTGAAATCCATTCAGAAAACAGCCTGCCATGCTGACTCTCACAGCCAGACTTAGACCTCATGTGCCCCTCCCCCCTTTTCAGTTCCCTCCCCCATGTCAGTGTCATGCACTTTTACCATTGTACAGCTGGATACAGGCTAGCACAAGCTCTTCTGTTGTGTTGTTTCTGTGTTATAGTCTGTGATGTCACTCTGAAACTGCATGAGTTTAAACTGACTGCTTCAGTTCTGGATCTCCTAAACAAGAATACATTACTCACCTAACTCTGGCTATTTGCTATGCTATGTGATAGCAGAATGCTCTTCTCGAGCCAGTCAAACAGTCAACTTAAATCTAGAAAATGGTCACCCAGTTAAACGCTCAGCACCCAGATTGAGGGCCCTTCCTGCTGTACCATGTCTACATAATCACTCTAGTCTGTTCTCCCTGGGGAGGGTACCGTGTTGTTAAATTGAAGAACCAACTTATCTCAAAGGCTTTCTAACTTATCTGAGTTCACAGGTAAAGGCTTGCACAATTATTGAACAAGCACATCACAAGTCGGCAAAACTTGCAAGTTGTTTCAGTGACAAGATAAGTCAAGTGGTACGACTGAGGTAACCTTGAACCGCTTCTGTTCTTTGGCTGACAGGGCATCATCCAGAAGATTTTGGATATCCACAAGGTGAGGTTCGTGTCCTGCTTTGGGCTCCGCCTCAGCCGCCGGCAGTCTGAGGAGGTCCACTGGCTCCACCCGGACATGGGCGTGTCCCACGTGAGGGAGCGGTACGAGCTGAAGCGCCCGCAGGAGGAGTGGAGGTAACCCACCAATGAGAAAGGCAGGCAGTACATGTAATGGCTGGTTTATATAAGTTCTGCTTGGCACCCTCCTGGATTTGTAACACAATTACGAGTTTTAGGAGCCTTTGCCCAAATAGCCTATCAGTGGTGTTCCAGAGGAAGGCAATCTGCCCGTGTTGCCATGGAGATGCATGCATCATTAATCGTTGGGGTTTGGGTCTTGAGAGCGGTTGCTGTTTAAACTAGGCAGACTAATGATACTGCTCAAATGACTGGCGCTGACTTCCTAGAGCCCTTGGCTTAGAGCTGGGCATGCCTTCATCTGTTTAGCAGAACATTCTTCAAAGAAAAAGGCTCAGGTGGGTGCTCTGTGATTGTCAGTGCAACCGTTTTCAAATGTGAGCTCTTGGGTGCCTCTGAGTTTATATACCTGTTACACTACTAATTAATGAACACGAAGAAGAGCGTAGCTGTCAGGTTTTGTTTCTGATGAACGCTCTCTCTTCGTTGCTCAGATCTCCTCTCCCGCCCATCTGGTATTCACTGTGATTGGCAGGTGGGAGGGGAAGAGAAATCTGACAAAGGTACACGTGAAACCTTTTGAAAAACTTTGGCTCATTAGTGGTTATCTTCCTTGTTTTCTTTGTTTCCATCACTAAGGGAACACTGATGTACTGTAACACTTTCAAGTCATGCAAGATAATTCTTGCTTTTTCCCTCTGTGGAATACAGTCTATTTTGAAAAAGATTTAAAATATATATTTTGGTATGCTCTACTGTACCACCTGTTTGTAAAAATCTGACAGCAAGCATACTGGTAAGGTAGAAATGACCAATCAATGCTGGAAAAATTAGGAATTAAATTAAGAATTAGGAGAAGTGATTTCTTAGCATGGGGAAAGTTATATGGCAACAGCAGGAGCTGCAGGACCCAGTTCTTCAAAAGGTTTCTGATCAGATTTCACCGTTTGGATTCGATTATATCTTCAGGTTTTGCAAAACTGAGATCTGTATTCTTTCTAAGGAATTTGATCTGACCTTTAATTATCATCAAATATGGCTATGACATTTTTTCACATTTTAGATCTAGCTGTCTCCAAAGCAAATATATCACATGCTGTCCATTGAAACAGTTAAGGCAGTAATTGATATAATTTAGTGGTTAACTCACAGGTCCTCGACTTGAGCCCTTTCGGATCAGAAATGCACATTCTCTCCACTGCCAACACACCATTTTTTCCAACCCTCAGTCTTCAAATATGTCAAAATCCATCCTTACAACATAAATTAAACAAATCAGACATCCTCCTCACCTTGCTTACCTTGAACTACATCTTTGTACAGACCCTTCATGTTACAACTTACCCAAGGTCACTGTAGAGTGAGTATATTTTAAAGATAATCAATTTTAAAATGGCAGATATGTATGTAAGACAGTCAGGTCTTTATTGTAATGAACAAGTGCAGTGTAAGTACCTGGCAGCTGTTTGAAGGCGTTGAGTGATTCCACCTTACAAGCTGACAGATGGTTCAGGCTGTAGAGGAGGGGGAGTTATTAAAGGGATCTATGCCGGAGTTAATTATACAAGTCTCCATGGCCTCTTTGATCAGCTCCATGTGAGAGTAGGAACCTCTGGAACATGGTGCGGAGAGAGAGGAGCACGTGTTGACTGTTGTGAACATTTAAAACACGCATTAGCAGGCAGATGGCTTATGCTGAAGAACAGGTGGTTGTGTTTCCCTGTAAAGTTCTCCTTGTTTTCTGTGTTAGGAACCCTTGATTGGACCCTTATTTTCTGCTAGTTTTGTACAGTACCTTCCTGTCCTACTGTATATATGAAGAGATTCACCTTGTGTACGATTTGAAGACAGCCGTTCGCTGAATCATTAGTGTGACGGTGACTGTAGAGCACTCAGATCTTAATCACCTGCTTCTGGCTTTATTTCAGGGGCTTTATTAAGTGCTGATGCCTTCTGTGTTTCAGTATTTGTTGACTGATAATCCAGTCCTTTGGCTTTCCGGCTCTGTGCCTCAATTGCACAAATGTAGCAAGTGCAGGGTGTAAAATGCATTCTTGCCATGTTATCGCCTTGTGTCAGAAGTGAATTTGACGCAGCAGGCCTGAACGAGAGAAATTGCGCTGTAGCGTGTCTGTCGACAGAGGTGTGATGCTGCATTTCGCAGCAGAGTTGAAAAATAGCCTCCATAATTCCCTATCATACCGCCCTGATTTGGCACTGCTGACTGCAGGAAGGTAATATCAATGCTCTTCTGATTTTTTTGGCCATTTTGCCAGCTGGTTTTGTCCTGCATTGAGAATATTCAGGTTACCCGTCCTTATTTTACTTTCTCTCTCACCTTCTCCATCCCCTTTCTCTCTTCTTCTGTGGTCCTTCCCTCTTCTTCATGGTCTTTTTCTTTTCTTTATGGTCTCTCTTTCTTATCTGTATGGTCTGTCCCTCTGTCCTTTCCTTCTTTTCTCTCCTGCAACAGTCCCCTCTAGAGCAGTTATAACTTTGTGGTAGGGGTTCCAAAAGCAGGCAAGACAAAAAATAAACACTCTTTAATAATGGGGTGGAATTAGTGTCTGCAGCCACGTGAGTAGTAGGGCAGGGTACTGGACCAGACAGCTAATCTGTCCCGAGAGAGATTGAGCTAATCTGCTCTACCTGCAATGCTGAGAAAAAATAAAAACCAAAGAGTGGGAATGACTGTGATAGAACTTCATCTGTATAGTTGCCTGTTTGGATCCTGATCCTAAGAAATCCATACAAGTATGTTTGTCCTGTGCGCAAAGGTAAACTGACTGTGTCTGTGTGGAATACATTATGGAAGAGCAGTTCATGTTAGAATGGACAGTGATGAAATGCTTTACCATCTTAGTTTTCATTCTCACAGCCTGCCTTTTATCCTTTTCTAGGTATGAGCTTCGGATTCGCTATTTGCCAAAGGGATTTCTCAGCCAGTTTGCTGAAGACAAACCGACACTAAACTACTTCTACCAGCAAGTGAGTCAGGAAAACACTGGGGAGCATTCTAATTTGTGATAAAAAATTGTGCAGAGTCTGTTTTTATTTGGATGTGGTATAAGCTTTCAGTGAGGTTGTCTGCTTTTATATCTAAAGTAAGTAAACTTCAACAATTTCTGAACTAATTCAAAACCCAGTAGAACCATCCACCTCAAAACTTTTAAAGAAATTTGTTGTGGTTGCTATGATGTGTCATCTGCGCCCACACAAGAGGTGAGCTTTCAGTTATTAAAATATTTTTAACGATTATTTAATTGAATTGTTGGGAAGGAGCAGTGAATAGGTTAGTGCATACATTAGTATGGTGGACCGGTTACTGGTTTCTGGATGTTAATGTACTGGCTTTAACTTTGATTCCCCTATCTGTCAGAATGCAGTGGCCTGTCATTTGCCTGGCCTGTTTTTGCATTTTAGTTTGTGAAAATGTACTTGCCCTTTACCAGTTGGCACACATTTTGAGATTGTTTTTGCACACTGCACACTACTGCAGGCTGTTTGGGGAGAATTTTTTGGGTCAGCTGTTCTGATATTTGAGCATTCCTAAAGCCTGCAGTTTAAGATGGTGGTGAAATACTGTGAATGTGGCTACTATGTCAGTGTCAGATTCTCGGTAAACCTTGGGCTGGTTCATGTTGCTGTTACAACACTAAATAACTATGATATTTTTCAAGTTTTAAATGTACCCATTTTATTTTCATTTTTGATTCCTCAGTCTGATTTGTTGTGAGATTTAGGCTCTGAATGAATGTGGCATTGTTTTCTAGGTAAAGAATGACTTCATGTTGGAAATGGCACATCAAGTGGACCAAGAAATAGCTCTTAAAGTGGGATGCCTTGAGATCAGGTGACAGGAAAATCACACTGTGACATCATCTCTTACCCCACACACACACACACGCACGCACAAACACACACAAACATGCACAAACACGCACAAACCCACACAAATACACACACACACACCATTGTTGCATGCTCAAGACCTGATGAATCAAGTCTTACATTCACCACATGTTTGCTTATTTATTTCATGTTAAGTGGAGTCATTCGTATCAGATGAACCACTTTGTTATTCCGAGAGATATAATCTTAATATAAAATTTAATTTGTTTCTTTTTATTTCAGGAGGTTTTTCAGGGAGATGAGAGGGAATGCACTGGATAAGAAGTCCAACTATGAATTATTAGAGTGAGTCATTCTGCTTTCTTCAAGTTAGCCTTCCAAGTTTGCTGTTGTAAATTAAAAGTTAGTTCTCATGCATGATTAGAGCCGTTAGATGTGTGAGAAGGATAATCTAATTTTATTGAATTGTTCAAGTCACATGTGCAAGTTTGGGTTCTCTCTGGAAGAAGTTTTCATAAAGCATGTTTATGTTCGATGTAATGTCTATAGATTCCTTGTTGTGTTTTTGCTGTTTCTTCACCTAGTTTGATATGCATTTTAAAGCAGTTTTCTGAAGGGTCATCTCAAGCAACGCTCAAAATCCAATCAAGAATACTCAGTTAGAAATAATAAATCTTTTCTAACAGAGGACAGTACTGTAGTGTTGCACACTGCCACAGCACTTGCTAGAATTGGGACATACTGTGTTTTGTTGTATGTCTTAAACAGATTAAGTAAATGGATGTGTTTGTTTTGGCCAAGTTTAGCACTCCATGTGTTTGGTTTATAAGGTTAACCTTGCACATTTAGAGGAAGCAAAAGTGTCTGTTGACAATGTACTGGCAGACCTGGACTTCTTCAGGTAGCACGCTCTGAATCACATCTGTGCTGTATTTATAGTGGTAAGTGACTTATCTACCCTCATTTCAAAATGTGTCCTGAACAGGACAGCTGACATATTATGCTAAATGCGCACTTGTTATAAACCTTGGGGTGAACTCCACTGAGGGTCAGTGTGTTACTACGCACACCTTTAGGCACTGTTCTGTTTGAGTGTTCAAACGGTTTAAATGGAAAAAAGTCATTAGTGAAGACAGTAAATCATCACATTGTTTGAGGTGTCAATGTATTTCACAGGGTATAATGTGCTCCGGATGAACATACTGTACTGGAGAAATTAGCAAGACTTAATTGTCTGACCTTTACCTCTGGTTCAGTTGGACATTTATTCTATCAATTCAGAGGGCTGTAGCCAGGATAAGTCAGCTCCACAGCCACCACACACTGCTGCTTGTAGGATTCCCAGTAGTTTGCATTTAGCCTGTTTGTTCCAGGGCCCCTGGACTCTCCCAGCAGCCAGGGTGGCCAGGCATCATAAATGTTTAAGCTGCATTATTTCCAGGTCAGACAGCACCCTGGGCCCGTAGACATAAGCTGTGCACTGGCTGTGAACCAGGGCAGAGAGAGACTCTAAGGCTGTGTGCTCAAAATAAACCAGAACTGAAGAGACATTGCAGCTCCCTCTAGTGGTAATAGCGGTAATGCCATTACTGTGGTAGACGCTCCATTAAGTGAGTAAGGGATCCTAAAATTCCAGTGCTTACTCTACCACAGCTGGAATACAATCCCCTATTTGAGTGAACATTGAGTGAACAATGGTTCAAACTGTGGCAGACAGACATCTGTGTTTCTAAGTGTGGAAATTTTTTTGTTGCTGTGAATGATGCATATTAATATGTACGGTTGAGCCAATGTATTTTTTATTTTAATTTTTTTTTTTAAGCATTCGCTGTTTGGAGAAGTACCATTATGAATAAAAGTTGTCTTGAAAAAAGCCATTTTTAAATTATGAAATAAAAATTAAGTTAAGTAACACTATTGCTGAGAAAATGAGTGTGATGCAGCAATATTTTATAATAATTGATTATTAATAATTTAGTTGATTATTTATTGAATTAGTTTACAGTTTGTAACTGAATTCCTGAATAATATTTCACTTTGGTTTCTGTTTTCCTCCGATTAATTCCTATTTTGTATGAAAATTATTTCTGCTGAGCAATTATTGTTCTGTAGTTTGTACATATTTTTGCTCTCAGGCAGACCCTGAAGTCTGTTCCATGTAAGCTCTTTTGAGCTTAAATGGATGGTAGAATAGGTCATACATGCATCATAAAAAAGAACTGAGTGATCATGGAGGAGGAGGTTTTATTGCAAGTTTTATTTAAACCATGAGCTCCACTCTAGTGTTTTCTGTGTAAATGTAATAGTCCTGTTCCTGTAAGTGTACCACCTCCCCAGTGGCTGCTGGTGTGCCCGGCCAGCCTCTCGTTTCTGTGTGTGACATATTTATAAGTGCCAAGGCTGTTTTTGAACAGATGCTCGGTATAGACTGAACAATGTTCAGTCAAACCCACTTCTGTTTAAGGCAGAGGTGGGCAAGGAGAGCTACATTTGTTTGTTTTTTCACCATCTGACATTTTAGCTACATTTCTTGATAAGTGCATACGTGACAGTCAAAGATGCTGCCTCCAACTCATTGTTTATCTCAGCACAGCATTAAAAGGTATCACACGGTGGGAAAATGGGGAGCCTCTAAATAACCTTCTGCTATCCTAGTAATGTGAAATATTGAGCTAATGATTTAATTAAGATATAATCGTACACATAATGACACTGATCTTCTCATTGTGCTAGTTACGTCATATTTCTGTAAGTTAGGTTTTAAAAAGAAGAGAGCATCATGGTTATTTTATGTAATAGAACCCTTTGGTTTACAGTAATTTGACTACGTAACACATGCCCTGGTTCTCACCTGCTTGTTCAAGCAGAGGTACTGATGCTAACCATTTTAGGGTTAATAATAAGGTAAATAATACAGTACATTGGTATATATGTGTGGAGGGTAAAATGTTATTAAATGTTTAGAATGTACTCATTGTGTTTTTTATGTACTTATTTTCTCTAGAAAAGATGTCGGCTTGAGACGATTCTTTCCCAAGTGTTTGGTGGACTCCGTAAAGGTGAGAGGAATTCCTGTGTTGGTGGCTCCCAATAGACAAGTGGATTACTTGCCTATGAATGGCATCATTATGAATATCATCATTCATAGCTCCACTGCCCTCCTCTTACAAAGCTCAGTGGATCAGGGAACTGACCTCACTGCTTTTTTTTCTCTTCCGTTAAGCTTTTTTAAATAGTATTTTCTTCTTTTTATATTTAAAGTAAAATGCCACATTTTTATGAAATTTAACTGTAAACAATTTTACACTGTGGTGGGACAACTGCCAGCATATTGTATGATTTAATTCACAAGCAAATGCCACTGAACCCATAAGTTGATATTTCAAGATAATGTTTGAATAACCTCTGAACTACCCTGAACACACGTTAGATATAAGCCCTAATTAGAAATGACAGATGCAATTAGGTGGCTGCTCTTCCTCTCCTTATCTGTCAGTTAATGATAAATATTGTGTGACACGAGCAAAATAAGCTTCTAGTAACTCATATTTAATCAGTGCCTTCAATTTGCGCCTCATTAATGGATGCATTGCAAATGATCCCAATTGTTTGGAGGAGAAACTGTTATGAAGGTTATCTTTTACTTTACTTCCTCACTGTCATAATAAATAAATTGAGTGGCATCCTGACGGCTTACAATATGCCATCCTTAAGGCTTTTATTTTGTTTTCTATTGTGTGGTGGTAATTCATAAATCAAACTCCTGTTATATCAGCATGCGCATTTTGAATGCATATACAAAAGGTTGGCACAATTTATTGTACATGGACTAATTAATTTGCCAAATAGTTAATATCTTGTCATGATGTTCATGCTCGCTGTGACAAGATACAAACATGCACTACATTGTGTTACACTTCATTACACAATAATTAAGTTTCAAATGTGCGATGTCCTAGAGCAAACCGTTATAACATGTTATGATGCATCAGACCCTCTATTGCACAAAACACGCATAAAATAAATGCATTAATTTGAATGAAAATGTAAAAAGGACTACATAACAGCTGATGCTTGAATTGAGGATGCTTGAATTGAAAAATTCATAATGTTGTTTTGTTATCACAATATTGTACGTGTCCAAATTGTAAGTTACTGCTTCCTGTTTTTTACAGCCTAAAACACTGCGTAAATTGATCCAGCAGACGTTCAAACAGTTTGCCAACCTTGACGACGACCAAAGCATCCTCAAATTCTTCGAAATCCTCCAACCAATCTACAGATTTGACAAGGAGTGCTTTAAGTGTGCTCTTGGGGTGGGTATATTAAAAGGTCTCCTGTTTTTCCAGCACTGGATAATTCTGTGAATTTGATCTTGAGGAAAAGGCGTTATTATATTGCACCCTTTATGATACCTGCTGGTCATAAGAATAAGGCCATCAGACTTCATAATGGGAGCCCCGACATATTGCAGATTGTTTGGAAAGATGCATAATGAATGAAAATGTTTATTTATTTATTATTCTGCTCAGAAGCTAGGCAGTGATAGTGTTTTTTTCTTTTTGGTCTTGCCAAACTGGAAATTTAAGATCCCTATTTTTAGAGTCAATATTCAGGGCTATGCGTCTCTTGCTGCTAACTTAGTAGTGCTGAGAGATTTTGTTGCTGTGGGCTTCAGGGGTGACTTTGTTAGTAAGGTAGACGTGTTTCTGGGGTAGATTGTAGGAGGAGGGATTTGCGGTACTTATTTTGACCTTTTACATACATTGAAGATAGTAGCACAAGAAATGGAAATCAAAGGTTGGTAATTTAATATTGATCAGAAGTCTTATTTTTACCCTTTGTTACCCTTTTCTGTTTCTTTTCTCCCTTCTTCTTTCAGTTTCCCTTTACATTTTATGTGTTAGCATGGCAATTAAGTGTGTAATATAGACAGATAATGTCTAATTTTAATATTATATTCTTAGAATATGAAAATAAAGTAACATTTCAGAACTGATCTGTTTACTTTTTTATTTCAAATCAAAGATGCTTTATTTGCATAGCTAAAATGCATGTTGGTTAATATTTACAGAGGATGACAGGTAGCAGACTGAAACATATAAACACATAATGATCTACCTCTCTATTCTCTCCCTGTTTCTCTCGCTACTCCTCTCTTTCTCTCATTCTCAGTCTAGTTGGGTAATATCCGTGGAGCTTGCCATTGGTCCGGAGGAAGGAATCAGCTACCTCACAGATAAGGGTTCTGCAGTGAGTAACCTTACGTAGATCTGAAGAAAATCCATACGAATATATTATATATTCTTCTGAATAAATGGTGTTTGAAAAAAAAAAATTCAGAAATAATACAAATTCTGTACTGTGTATACAATGGAAAAGCATGAATGTTCATATGAAGTATTCTATTAAGAGGAGGAACATAAAGTAGAAAATGATGGTGGAAAAGAGAATTTATAATATTTCATACGTGTTTTGTACATAAATTTTCTGAAATCGATTATTGTTAGAATGTAGTCAGAAAACCATACTGTAAGTGTGAATTGTATTTTTATTTCCTATGGATCCCTAGCATCTAAGTATGTCTTTCTGTTTCTGGAAGGTAATGAATTTGAATTGTTCCTTTCAAGGCTTGCACAGGGGACAGGGGTGGGGGTGGGGTGACTTCAGCCTGTGTGGCACCCACCTGGGTGAGTCTCAGCAGACGTTTTGTAGCTGTACACTCACCACCCATCAGCTGTGTTTGAGAGGGAGAGAAATTGGCTTAACCAATCGACCAATTAAACTGGGTAATGACTGTATGCTCGGACTGAGAGATCCAGACTTGAAAATTGCTGGCAATTTTGTTGAGCATTCAAGCAGACATTGAGCTAGAAAAGAACATTACAGGAAACACAGCTCCCCTTACTGTGATAACAGGAGACACCGAACAGCAATTATACTGCTGCTTTGGGAAGCTACCAAACTGTTCTCAGTAAGGAAATATATTAAGAGCTTTATTCGAGTGGCCACCCAACTCATATTGAACTGCCATACAGTGTTCCCCTCAAACAGCAGCAAAAAGTGAATTGGGTTTTTTTTCCTCTGTCCTGTGTCCAGCCCATACACCTGGCCACCTTCATCCAGGTGCAGAGCATCCAGTTCTCCTGCAGTGAGGACAGAGACGGGAAGGGCATGCTACAGCTGGATGTGGCTGGCGCCCCCGAGGTATGGGACAGTGCAGTCACTCGCCATAAACTGTGACCCATGCAGGATTAACTGTTAATTCCCTACTCTGGAGGATTTCATATCTTTTTCACTGTAGAGCCGGAACTGGGTTAGTTCATTAAGCTCCTTTTCCCTGTGGAGCTGGCTAGAGAAGCAGATTGACATTAAATTGTAGCCAAAGCTGGCTGGCCCGGTGCAGAAGCATTTCCCATTTCATCAACATCAATTGCGACTGTAATGCAAGAGATAATGCTGAATTGCTGTCCTCTTCACTGACTGAGAAAATTGGACATTTTCAGCAATGTAAAGCCGAGGTTCTCCCCTGAAAATATAGATCAGCTATGGCACTGTGTGCCTTTCTTTCTCTTCTGTGTTAGAGAAAATCCTTGAGTGCTTTTTCAGGCGCTCCAGAGTTCAGGCCAGTTCACGGCATGATTTGATACATGACAGGAAATGCTTGCACCCTATTGCACACCCACCTAGTGAGCATGCAAAGATTTTCAGGGCTTCATTAGGCTTAAGTGAAGGGTCATACACAGGACACTGTTACAAGACCCTGGTAAAAGACATAATTACAGCAGCCATTTTCTGATAAGGCCTATATTTGACCTCCCGTGCTCTCTCAGCCCCTCATGGTGACTACATCATCACTGAACACAGCGGAGAACATGGCCGACCTGATTGATGGCTACTGTCGGCTGGTGAACGGCGCCCCCAGATCCTTCATTGTACGGACGCAGAAAGGTGCACCGTCTTCCTTCTCTCATTTCTTTCGCTCACTTGCATTTTTGAAGATTTGGCACAGGGGTGGCTAATGTTAGGCACTACGAGCCGCAGGATACGCTAGTTTTCGTTCTTACCTTAAAACCAGGAACTTGTTTAGACCCAAGAAACCAGGTAAGATGTGTTAACTATGCAATTAGCTAAATTAATTGTTCAGTGAAGTGCCAAGTAACAACAAAAGCCAGCATGCAATGTGGCTCTGGAGGACCAGTGTTGGACCCCTCGACAACTTCACGCGATCTCAGCCCCACGAGAACAACCCAAGGGTGCTAGTGGTAAGGGAAGCTGCAGACTCAGAACATGGCCTGGGACTCAGGGCACGCACCCCTCCGCTGGGAGAGGGAAACAAGAAACAAGAACAGGCAGTAAAGGAAGAGCTATGGGTAGCAGACAGGGACATGGAGTGGAGATTTAGGAACACATGACCCTGCCAGGCGTTTCCTGTTGCAGCATGACTACCAGGACAGAGACAGAGTATCTGCACAAGCATGCGAAAGGCAATAAACCTGCTCACCCTTAAAGATCATGCTCACAAAAAATGAGGCCACAGCTGTTGAGAGGTGACAGTACAGAGTTTGTCGCTCCACAATGCACTAGGGCTGCGTGTTTGTCCTGCGCTGGCTATAGCTGATCACAGGCTTAAGTGTAAAGGTTCATTTGTCATTTAGACTTTAATATTGAGACTATCCAATTTCCTTCCATGTTGTGGAAGGGTATTCTATAATAGAGGAGCTCTATAAGAAAAGGCTGTACCACCCATTAGGATCTTTAAAATTCTTGTAGGTAGCTTGTGTTGTGAGAAAAACGTGTTTGTATGTTTGTAAAGTAGAAGCATTTCTGCCGCATACAGAGAGCTCCATATTGTTTGGGACAAAGCCGTAAAATATATATATATTTTTTTGTACAATGTAATTTTCAGTACACTGTAATTCCATAATTTTTGATTATTTTAATGTGTCTTCAGAGTATATTACATTTCTTTGAAGGGCTTCCTCTGCATGCCTTGTTTTTGTGATTTGCAATGCATGCTGTGTCCCTGAACTATCACTCAAATACTTTCTTTCTTCCAACAGAGGGAGAGAGAGCTCTGCCATCCATTCCGAAGTAAGTATGATTCATCTTCTTTAAATAGGAAGTAGAATTTGTCTGATTTAATCAGAGTTCAGTACATCCTAACCTAGCCTGAAATTATTGAAGCTCAATGTCACTGAAGAACAGAAGCACAATTTAGACGTATGTCGAAGAAACACCCAATGTGCTGCCATTGGAATGAGAGAAATCTGGTATTTATTAATTGCCTAGCTGATGGGTTGAAGTTTAGAATTAAATGTCTGCCCCTTTAACCCATTAATGCCCAGATTTCCCCCAGAGATTTATTTTTAAAGCATTAAGTCATCCAAGAAATATTCACAGATATAAAAAGAGTGGTAGCGACTTCACCAACTTTAGTTGCCCTCGGGCTTAAATGGGTTAAGCTCGGGTTTGGGCTGTATATTTATGGAAGATATTTGTTTTTATCAGATTACTCTTAATGTTGCTACGTCTTTGCTGTATTTGTTCCCTTAATCGAGTACCATCATTTGAGTTCTGCCCTCCCCAGTTCTCGGAAATCAGATCTATTCATTCAGCGTCGAATAATTATTATTTTTTCAACCTACAAGTCTTGCTCAGATATCATATTTCACATTCTTTAACAAATGGAATCAATTAGACTTCTCAGCTCTGTTGACTGAGTCATGATTTTTCCTGTGTGTTGCAGTGTGAGCGTGATCTGATTTTTAATCATGTTCTGTGAGAAATTCCCAGCTCTCTGTAGAATTCTCTGTGTCGACCACTGTTTCATAGGGTTGGAAACCATGAGAAGCGGTCGGAAGGGCTAAGGACACGTGTGTTTTCAGTCACAGGTAAAACCCTTTTGTCATGCCTCTCATCTGAGATAACACTTATGTCTAAGTTGAAAGATGACAGTGTTTTGTCCCTCCCCTCCTTCTGAACCTTTTCAGTATGTATTCATGCTACCAGGTTAAGAGTTAAGAGAGGTTATTGCTGGCCCGTCCATGGAGGATAACACAGCTTAAGTGTGTGTTTGTGCATGTTTATATTATTCTGTGCGATGCTTACACTATGTCTGCATGTGGTCTATCAGTGGTATTTCTCAAGAGCAGCTGTATGCTGTTTGACCCATAAGGAACGCCAAAAAAAACCTTCACCAAACATTATTGTTTCTCTGTTGTTCTTTTTAATTAAATTTTCAGCATTGCACAATCTCTTTCTTCTCCAATCCTGTCACAGTGCTGCACCAACCAGTGTATGCCAATCACCCGTTGATATTTTCAGCAGTATTTTGTCATTTGTAGTGACATTTAATTTTCTAAAACATTTTTTCTCGGCTTATCTTGAGCCTTTTCTATACCCTGCGTCATTCTCACCAAACGATTTCTCTTTTTTTCACGCTCGCCCACTCTTTCTCTCGTTTTCTTTCACTAATTCTCTCTCTTCCTCTCTTCCGGTCTCTTGTTCTCTCTCTCTCTTTGTCTGGCCTACATCTTGTTTTTTGTTTTTAATAATCAGAATCAGATTTCTGCACTATACTGTCTTTGTATTCTTTTCAGTTTAATCGTTAATAGTAACACAGGGGTGGTAGACTGGAGAAGAAACACACACAGGGGTGATTAGCTCTATGTGGAGAACATGCCTGTAATAGACTGGGAATATTTAAGTAAACCATTTGAGTGTTTAAAAGGTTTTGTCCTGATGCAGTGCGAAGTTTCTCTGATACGTAGTCCCTGACACATCTGCTTCTGTCAATCAAATGTAATCCCGCCCCGGACTCACATCTACAGAACGGATTACATTAAGCTGCCTACCCTCTGGGAAAATGCTGACAGTAATGCTCCACTTGTCTCTTCTCTCCATTTAAGAAGTCGGTTCTTGGTTTAACCCTTCTGATGAAAGAGTGATTACTGCTACCTGTAAAATGTAAATAATGTAAACAAGAACGTAGTTATGGAGAAAATTATCATCTGTAAAGTGTTCAGACAGTGGTTTACTGGTGATTGGAGAAACTATTAACTTTTCCATTTCTTCTCTTTTCTCTCTTGCCCTCTTTTCTTTGCACACTGTGGATCTGCAGATGAAATTAGTGGGGACGGTAAAGTTTGGCTTTTAAGAATACTATTTTCCATTGTTTCTCCAGGGACCAGCATGGAAAATACTGCCTTTACCTTCAGTGCAGTTGTCTGAGAAAACTCATAGTAGATTTAATGTAGCTCAGATGTTTTCTTGGTTAGATCAGTAAGTTTTTATTGTCCATTGTGCTTTCCTCTGTGTGTTTGTGCATGGGTGTTATATTGTTTATGCATTTTTATTTGTGGTCGGATCATATTAGACAGATTTCAGTTATTGGCTGAAATAAACTTGATCTTGAAGATGTGCATACAAGATGACGAGAAATGGGAGGATATCTTTGGACATGTTTGTGAAATATAAAACTTGTAGTGAGAGCAGTGGCATACCCCAGCATTTGGGGCAGAATTACCACTGTCAACTTTCTCCCTCGAAACAGCCAATACGGTATGGGCACAGTGATTCTGGAGTTAGTGATGACCTCATCTGTTTTTGCTAAAGATGTTTCTATGGAAAAAAGAGAGGGAGAAAAAAATGTTACATCCTTCGCTCCCATCTCCCGCCTCCTACGTGAGCTCAAATTCCACAGCTGTGTTGATATTTCCTTTGGACGGTCCTATCTTATTGGATCGTTGTATCGACAGAATGCTCAGGCAGTGCACAGTATCTACGTAGGAGTGGGGAAGGGGATAACTGTATCTCCGTTTTTTCAGGGTCTGAGGTTGGATTCTTAGCTGTCTATCTAGGGAAAGGCTGAGAGTGTTAGATTGAAAGTTGTCATTTTAGATATCCTGCCTGCTGACGGAGCCGTTGTTGTCTTTTTTTTTTGCAGAAACAGACGACTATGCAGAAATCGTAGACGAGGAGGATACGTATACAATGCCTTCCAGTAAGTATAGTAACAGACGGCAGGAGCTGCTGGGAGCTGAACAGTTTGGGCCAAAGTGGGGGGTGGAAGAGTGTCGCGGGGGGTATTTTGGGAAGGAAGGGGTAGCTGAGTTCAGGGGTATGTGTGTTGCTGCTGTAGCTTGCAGACCAGACTTCCCTGGGACAGTCCACGTTTTCTCTATCCAAGCTCCATTTCGCTTGGCTTTTTCTTAGTCATCAGTGTGCTACTGTTTTTTTTGCAGCTGTTGGTGTAGGAAAAGCATTTTAAAAAATGTCTTCTCTTACTTTAAATTTATGAGGTTGTTTTGCTCCAGTTTTGCTTACTGTAGCAGCCTCGTGTTGGGACGGTAATGTGTAGCAGGGTGATCAGTCCTCTGTGAGATGGTCTGTGGTTTCTTTCTCATTTTCACTTTGTTCTCTGCAGCTTGTTTACCACTCAGTCGTGGAAATTTTTTTTTTTTTTTAATGTTTGTGCTTTAATTCTCAGAAAGCAATATTGCAGCTTAAGATTGTCTGTACAGTTTCACATCGTCAGAGTGTTGTGTAGACCATTAAAGACACTAATGTGGAGCAGTAATTGTGACTACACAACTGCTAGCTTAAAGCTAAATAATCACACGATATATAGTAAGTGAGTATAATTTAAGAATATGGTTTTCGAGCGTAGTAAGGGTGCAGGGGTTCCGGCCAGTTTTGCCTCCCCCCACCACCCATCTGTTAATAATTTTGTCAAAAATATTTATACCTTTTTATCGCTCAAACTATTTATACATTTGAATAATGACTATCCATGTGCCATGAAAAACAGTTTCATGACCCTTTACCTTCTGATCATTACAAATAACTAAGAGCTAACATTAGCTACAGGATAGGCATTGTGTCCACCTGGCTTTCCACCCAGTGCACCAGGGCTGCAGCCACATTATCTGAAAACTATTTGAAAGTGCTTTTTTCATATTATTACAATGTGCAAAATGTACATTTTGTTTGTATTTTGCATCACCATGTCTCTTGCTGTGTGTATACCTGTATAACAGTCGCTACCGAATGAATGAATGACTGCATGCATGTGTTGTGCAAACCTTACCAATGAAGAACCATTTGAAAAATAACACTGCGAACCAGGGTCGCACATAACTTTCTGACTGTGTAGAGAATGATGAGTGAGATGTGACCATGCTGGTCCATGGTGCTGGAACCGTCATGGAAATCCTTATGCTTGACCAGCAAACCCTGCTTGTGTCTTTGAATGTCAGTCTCAGCCACTGGCAGAAAGAGCTATTTCATGCACATGACTGGAGATGGGACTAGAGGAGGGACACACTTACTTTTAAACCGCAGATTCTCCTGCGCCTGTGTTTAGATTATTTTGCGAGGTTAACTAGTGTGGCAAATTGACTATGGCTGGACCATCAGCAAGGAACTCCCTTTTCGCTTGCAGTGACTGTGACTCTGTTAAAAGGTATATTAGTCGCACCAGTTTTACAGCTTTACAAATGAGCAGTAGTTGCAGTTCTGTTTCTAAAACATATAGTTGTGGCTTACAGAATCGGTTGAAATGGTTGACTCAAAAAAGGCACACAGCTGGTCCAGGAGGTGCACAGTTGATCTACGGTTTATTTATCTGGGCTTAATTAATTTTTCTGCTAATCTAGATGTCAATATTCCTGTATGTTATTAATCTTACTTACAGTCACGCCTTCCTCATTTAACCAACCGTAGCTCATATTTCACTCCATCAAAAGTTCACTCAGAACTTCTAATCCTTCACCACATCTCTGTTTTGTTCTGGGTGTTTCTCCTCTGATTGGTCCTAAAATATCTTTCTTTCCATTTAACTGCTCTGCAGAAAGCTATGGATTTGACCAAGGTAATGGTGTGTCTTTCTCTCTGTTCAGTTGGTATTGTGCGTCTGTGTAATGGTTCACCATTTGTGTCTTATTTTTGTTTTCATTTGTCATAATCTGTGTATTATTGACAACATTTATGTATTCATTGGTATTCTTTGGAGAAACCACAGATTCTTGAGAGAAACACGAAGAACATAAATGATTTCAAAAAAGATTTGAAGGCTGTGAAAATTTTTGTAAATATTTCAATGTTTGAGTCCAGGTTAAACTTTTGTGTTATAAAATAAAAGTTTTTTTTCTTTGTCTATATTGCCCTACACCAACAGTAAACAAATCCAAATGGGATGTTTGGCTTGTGCCTAGTGGTAGTTGTGCATGTACTTATGTCATGGAATAGCAGTGCATGATTGTATTGAACGGTCCAGAATTTTTTTTTTTTGTACGTGGCTAGTCCTGACTAAAATGGTTTATTGGCCTAATGATCGAAAATGCCATTGCATCAAATTGTTCGCGATTACTGGAGCTGCCAGTTGCTTGTTCCGCCACTCATCAAACTGCATGGCCCAGCACAGTATTTAAACGCTAAACCGTAGGCCCGTGTGTACCTTCTGCTGAAAAGGTTTCCCTGGAAACGGGGCAGTGATGTTCTTTCTGTCTGCAGCACGAGACTATGAGATCCAGAGGGAGAGGATTGAGTTGGGCCGCTGTATTGGAGAGGGGCAGTTTGGAGATGTCCACCAGGGGATGTACTTAATTCCGGTATGCACCACTAAGGGACCGACATCCTGAGCCTTAGTCTGTTATTCCTCTTCCAGGCTGGGATGCCTCAGATAATGTGGATTCAGTTACTGTTCAGTTGATAACAACTTTACAATAACTGAATTTTCATAATGAATACAGTACATGCTCATAACGTTTATGCAAAAATACTGTAACTGCTACATAATGTTTCCTCAGATGTCCTTGCATTCATCTCAGATCATGCTGTAATTACAGTTATGTAAACTGTAATTATATTTTTATGCAGTGCACAATGAGCACTCTGCTTAAATATGTGCTATAATTATCTTCTCCATAGTTTGCAAGGTTCCCTTCTGAAACCAAACAATTATTCTTTTTGTTTAATTTCTGTCTTTTGCAGGAAAGTCCACCTCTGGCTGTGGCTGTGAAAACCTGTAAAAACTGTACCTCTGACAGCGTCAGAGAAAAGTTCCTGCAGGAAGCTTGTGAGTACTATCCCTAATTGCCCCAGTTTTCCCATTTTTAAACACGCACTGCTGGCTTTAGAGGGAAGACTGCATCAATGCCTTGTTTACTGTGCCATCCTCTGCATCATTCTCCTTTTTTGCTTTGGTCAGACAGTGCAGTGTGCTTGTCAGTGGTCCTAGAACATGGTGAACAGTCCTCAAAATGTACTTGACAGAATGCAGTTGCTTCAGGAATTGCTGAAGAAAGAACTTTTTCAGAAGCTTTGATATTAAAGTGAATAATTCACAGTGGAATTCCTTCCCCTCCAACATCCATCACTGCAGTGATATCCGTACATGTTCTGTAAATAGATTCAGGTGCAACAAGCATGTCATCTTTAACCTTACTGATATTACTGTTCTCTATTGCTTGGTTTTTACCTCAGTGCTAGAAGTTCATTCTGTTTACTCCTGTTGTGAGAAGGGTTGTGAATGCCATTTATTGTTGTTTTGTCTCTGCAATGTTCTGTTTCTCTTGTGGCCCCTGGTGCTGTATTTTTTGTTATGTCTGCTCAGAGACCGTGGATAGAACCTGACCTTTTCACATGCCTGCTGAATAATGACTACATTTCAGATAACGGCAACCGCATGCATGTTCTATGCCACAGTGACCATGGCTGCATTAAACCGGTATGTACACATGTAACCAGCATTTATGTTCTGTCCGGCAGTGACAATGCGGCAGTTTGACCATCCTCACATAGTGAAGCTGATCGGTGTGATCACAGAAAACCCGGTTTGGATCATTATGGAGCTCTGCACGCTAGGAGAGGTGAGACCTGTTCATGCACACTAGCACATCCCATCTTTGTCCTGTTTCCATTTAATTGCTTGACATTGCATTGTCTGTTGGCTGCGTAAACACTCTTATCTAAGGTGACTAAAATAATATGCACATTTTTATATATTAATCTGTCCAGGTTAATATTTCTTGAAACGATTAGAGTTAATTATGTTGATTAAGAGTACCAAAGGGCCAACATGACTTTAAGCCTTCAATCTTCTGGTTACACACAACATTTCTAAACCCTCACAAGTATTTGGATTATCACAATATTTAGTGTTCATATTCTTCATGTGAAATTCATCCATTAATTATGCAGGGCTGTGACAGTTTTAAAATGTGTATAAAGCTTGTGTTTCCGTACCACTGCAAGTGCCAAAATATGTAATGTCAAGCTTGAAACTGTTGGGTTTTTGAGTAGCCTAAAGCCTAGAAGCAACCATTTTTTACAGTTAAATCTGTTTTTACAGTTTTACCTGTTTTTGTGATGCTACATTTTAAATAACTGTATTTTTTAACCATTGTATTCTTACAGCTGCGGTCTTTCTTGCAATTGAGGAAATACAACCTAGACTTGGCATCATTAATTCTCTTCGCCTTCCAGCTGAGCACAGCACTGGCCTATTTAGAGAGCAAGCGCTTTGTACACAGGTACAGTTAATCTAATTTATTCAGTTGCTTGCAGAAACTGAACTGAGTTTCCCCCTGCCTTGTTCTGAACCTCTGTGTTCTCTTAGGGACATCGCTGCCAGGAATGTTCTGGTGTCTTCCACAGACAGCGTGAAGCTGGGAGACTTTGGCCTGTCTCGGTACATGGAGGACAGTTCCTACTACAAAGGTGCTTTATAAAAAAATTTAAAACTGTTTTACAATAAAACCTAGGCTTGGCCAGTATTGGCTGTGGCCAGTAGCCCTACAAGGTGGCCCATAATTGGCTGTGGAGTTGCCCAGGGTGACAGAGTTTTAGTTGATGCCTGATGACAGTCCAGTGACCTCTGGTCAATCAGGGGCCTGCTTTCTGCCTGCACTACTGCTCAGAAAGTGCAGGCCTCCAGTGCACTGCCTGGGGCATAGTCAGTTGGGCTGAATACAGTAAGAATCAGTGACTGATAGACCACTGACTGTGGAGGAGAGCGTGTGCTTACTTGAACTCTCTCAAAGTGATGGCAGCTGCAGCAATGTGTTGGGCCTACAAATACAGGTGACTATTCTTGAGTAGTGTTTCAGTACATTTCAACTGTATCAGTCACGTGAAATTTTGCTCTTTATTTAAAATTCACTCCTCAGACACAGAACAGTGGATGACACCTCAGGTAGTGGTTGGCGACATCTGCTGGCTGATTTAGTTCCAGCAGGCTGTAATTTTCACTCACCCATAGCTTAGTTGTCATTAATTAAATGACTCATGGTTTAAGATGAGGCTTTGTGGTTTGAGAAGATTTATATGGCTCCTGTATGTACATCCAAAGGTTCACATTACTTTTATGTGGTTTTTCTTCAGCCTCTAAAGGGAAATTACCCATTAAATGGATGGCGCCAGAATCCATTAATTTCAGACGCTTTACCTCAGCTAGTGACGTGTGGATGTTTGGTGAGTAGAAGTATCTGAATGCCATACCTAGAGCATTTCCTCCACCCAGGTCAGATGCTTTTAATGTCTAGCATGTGTTTAGCTAGTTAGTTAACTGATTGCACTGACATGCAGATAAATTGTTTCAGAATGTTTCTGTGACACTGTTAGTGTGCTTCCCAGAGTGTGCTTCCCTCTGCCAGGCCTGTCCCCTTTTCTGGTTTGCCTCTCTCTCTCTCTCTCTCTCACTATCCCCCTTCACTCCCTCTCACTCACTCCCTCACTAATACCCCCCTCCTGCTCACTCTCTCTCTCAGTCTCTCTCACTAATACCCTCCTCTCTCTCTCTCTCTTTCAATACCCACCTCAGTAACTCACTCCTTACCTCCTTTCCCTACCCATGTTTCAGGTGTCTGCATGTGGGAGATCCTGATGTACGGGGTCAAGCCCTTCCAGGGCGTGAAGAACAACGACGTCATTGGGCGGATCGAGAACGGGGAACGGCTGCCCATGCCCCACAACTGCCCTCCCACCCTCTACAGCCTGATGACCAAGTGCTGGGCCTACGACCCCAGCAGGAGGCCCCGCTTCACCGAGCTCAAGGCCCAGCTGAGGTCAGTGTGGAGAGTCATACAGCTGCATCATCCGTCCACACACAGGTGGCCTTCTGGAGAATACAACCTCCCGTGTGTAACTGCCATTCTAGTGGCAGGTGGTTCACTTACAGATTGAGAAGGCCATGTTCAGGGAAACTTTAGCTGAAGTTACATGCGATTAAATGCAGTGTAGTTCATCTTTCTGTTCAGAGTCCTCAGGAGTGGCACTTTCTGCCAGTTTCCACTTTCTCCAGTGGTGACTCATGCCATGCCATCTGGATATGACCTCATTCATGGCAGGGTTACAGGGGACAGCCTACTTCTTAATACTTGTGCTGTGACGTGTAATTCAGTGACTGGTGATGGCTTTTTGAGCACGTTCTTCTTCACCTACCTTACTATAGTTGTCAGGAGTGCAGTAAAACAAACATGGCATTTTGTTGGCTAGCATTGGTCAGTCATACAATGTGTTTGCAATGTCCCTGGAAGGGACAACAATGTTCTGATTTACACTGATTTACAACCTGGGACGAACACTAACTTCGCTTATATGTTTGTATACGTTAATAAAAAATTATTGATTTTTGTTTGCACTCTTTACAACAAAATAGTTATGGGGTGCTTTACAGTGCATTCTTTCAAGATGAAGTAAAATGTATAATTACTTAAAACTGAGCCATGAAAACTGGAAATGTGTGCTCTTTTTGTCACTTTCATAAAGGCAATCAGGAAATATGTGTGAAATCACAGTGACTATCATGCGTGGGATCCTGGCTGGTGGTGTGTGTGAGTCACACCTCTGCTTTGTATTGTACAGTTTGCTCTGCCATGTTCTGCAGTGCGCTGAGTGGCTGTTACCGGGTGCTCTTGGAAACCGTGTAAATATTTAGACTGATTTAGGCTGCTAATACTATTTATATGAAATCCAGCCCGTAAAAGGCAATGGCCGTGCAGATCCTGGGCTGAGGCTCGCATATAATGACATCAATTAGATATTACAGCACCCAAGCCTAAAAATACTGCAAATAATGTGTGTGTGTGTGTGTGTGTGTGTGTGTGTGTGTGTGTGTGTGTGTGTGTGTGTGAGAAAGAGAGAGAGAGAGGGAGAGAGCGCGAGCAAGAAGTTATGTGGGCTGTGTGAATAAGTAAGAGTACATGCGAAAATGAAGAGACGGATGTTGTACTGAAGATCACTACTGGAAATTGGTAACATTCCTGGAGGGCCACAGAACCTGCAGATGTTTCGATCCACCCATGTAGGGCACTGTCCAAAGGGTAATGAGCACAGTACTTGGCCTCAATTGCTCCAGCAAATTTCTATTTAATAAAGCTCCCCTGCATAGTGGTGCCTGCTTAGGAAACACACACACACAAATAAAACATGTATAAATGGAAACTGGGGGACAGTGGCATAGGAGGACTGGTTTAAAAGCGACCTGCTCGGGGAGTGTAACTCCAGCTGGGCGCGGAAGGCTCAGACCCTGACGTGTGTGACATGTAAAGCTTGGCCATGTGACTGTGGGGAATGCTCAGTATCCACGCCATGCATGCAGCTCTGTCACTCACGCTTGTTTTCCCCCCGCGGGTCCCAAACGGGAAGAGGGACAGTGTTGAGTCTCTCTAAAAAAAGAAAAAGAACAGGACAGACCTCGCCAAAATGATTCCATGCTTCTGTCTTTACCGAAGCTCACCCCCCCCACCCCCAAAACAATGCTGCTCGCGTCTCTCCAGTTAGGAGGAGGAGCCGATCTGAAAGCAGTCTGTGCAGCTCAGCCCACAGCATGTGTCACTAGCTGGCCGACCCTGCGAGCACTGCCTGCCTTGGGTTTTTATAGCGTGGATAGCTGCCAAGCGTAACAGTCTGCTAGCAGTGCGGGGAGGAAAGCAGCGTCTTTGGTGCTCGCTCTCTTCTCCTCTCCTCTTCTTTTTGGTAAAGGCTTGGATCTTGCGCTCAAGTAAGTTACAGGCTGCTGTAATTGGTTCTTGCTGAGGGTCTGATTGTCTGTCTGGCTGGGTCACTGATTATATACCTCCTCTGCTTTGTGTGTGTGTGTGTGTGTGTGTTGGGGGGGTAATATTTGTGTAACACCCCCCCCCCCCACACACACACCACTAAAAGTATAACAAGGTCCTAATTGCTGTTTGGAAACTGAGGTTTTCCTTTCTAGGGTTGGTGATGTTGTTGGTTGTTGGTTTAGTTGAGTGCTGTTTGATTTAAAGGACTGAGGGTTGTTTCATTGTTTGATTGTGCATTGTTATTTAAGAAAGTATTTGACTCATTTTGTACGGGACCTACCCTTGAAGTAAAAAAAAAAAAAAAAAAAAACTTTTCTCAAAGTTATGAAGTCAGTGGCAAGAATGTAACTATTACCCGACAAGAATAATTCATTAATACTGAAATGACCCACTCTGACAGTGAATGGCTGTGTACTGTAGGACACTGCCTCTTTTGGAAGGTGGCTTGTTAATGGGAACGTCAGGCTTGTCTGTGCTGGAGAATGAGAGGGACAGCTGGTCCTTCTCCTTGCATCTCTCACTGGTGTGCTGCTCAGGCTCTTCCATGCTCCTGCTGTGTCAGGAGTAATGCTGTTTCCTGAAATAGCTCCCTCTCCCTCTCCCTCTCCCTCTCACTCTCTCTCCCTCCCTCCCGCTTAGGGAACTATACATGCCGCAGGGTTGAGTGGTGGTTGGGGGGCGGGGGGGATTCACATGTTTTCTCCGTTAAGACTCCCCATGTCTTCCTTGCGTCCTGAGATTTCGCAGTTCCATTCTACGTGACATGTGCCGTGATGTCAGAAAACATGTACTCCTTGATCAGCCGACGGTTTGGGCCTTGCGCGCGGTGTTAGAGCTGCGTGTGGAGCAGAGCAGGAGAGGGAAGCGCACGTAGGGCTGAATTTCAGATGACATTGCGTGCTATGCTAGGTGAAGTATTCGCAGAAATGCAGGTCGCCCCTCCTGGCATTGTGAGCTTCTATAAATGGACCGTTCTTTTGATGGCTGCAGCAGGCTTTGCAGTCGGGGAAATAGCTTCATGCGCTCAGACGGCTTTATAACTTGTGGAGTGTGTAAGTGGATATTCACATATATACCAGAGGCAGAAAATCACAGTAACAGATCCTGTTTACCATGACACTTTTTCTACCTTTTAAACATCTTCAAGGTCCAGGATGTAAAGCCCAGTAGCGTGGCGTTGCCGATAAGAGTCAGTTATTTTAGGACCCTGCCTGTTTGTCTGAAATCAATCCCGTCCTCTCTTTACTGTGTTCTGGCATTTAGTGTTTGGCACCGCTTGAAAGCAGGCAAATGCTTTCCTTCAGGGATTTTACTCATTAAATGCTTTCATTTCTAGAATTTTTACCATTTTTGTAAATGATTGGTGGATTGCCCAGTGAGTCATCCCGATCCTGATTTTGCCTTTAACATTTGATGCCCCGCTCACAGCTTGGACTGTTTATCCAAAGCTCCGCTTGAAAAATATTTCTATCGTGGAAACATTCTGCTAGTTTCAGGCTCTGAATATGGTTCTGGGCATTGTGAAAGCGAATTTATTAGGACCTCAGTGGCTTCATCCCAATGTCTCTCACAGCACCATTCTCGAGGAGGAGAGAGTCCAGAGGGAGGAGCGGGCCCGAACAGAAATGAGACGACAGGTCACCGTGTCCTGGGACGCCAGGGGAACTGACGAAGCCCCCCCAAAAGTGAGCAGACTCTTGCCATCTTGCCATTGGAGGTCCCTGTGTGGCGGTGTGGTATTCTGGTTAGGCGCAAAGCTTTGCTTCTGTAAATCGACCCACATGTATAATATTTTGAAAGTAAGCTAAGTACCCTGGCCTCTGGGTATCTGCTCGGCTTATAAGCCTTTCAGTGTAATGCTCAGTGGCTCAGCTTGGTGTTACTGTTGCACGTTTCTTTGGTCAATCTGTACAGTTACTGGGAAAAGCATGCTGTTCTTGATTCATGGGGCTAAAGCTTTTTTATGACATAAAATCCTGAATCCTAAGAGTGAATTCTTAACAATTGCTTTGGGGAACAGGGAAAAGTGAATTTCAAACAGGGAATAAATGCCATAGCATAAGCCTGTTTATGAGATGGTCATTAGGCTGTATGTTTGAAGTTCAGTGTTCTCCATTTCCCAAAGTAATGTAGGTGCAAGCTTTCCTGTGTTTTTCCAATGTGGTGTATAAACATGGCCAGCTTCCTGCTATTCTCCTTACCTTCATTAACGGGAGTCTCGTATCTGTCACTCATTGCACAAAACACCCCACCGTTACCAAAGGCATCAGGCACACCCCTGCAGTGATAGTGTTTGTGTAAAGATCCTAAAGGGGTTTGTCCCTCTGTTTCTGGAATGCTGTTCTCAGGACTGGGTACTGTATTCGTTTTTTTTAAGCTTGTTTGAACTAAGGAAGTCTGAGAGAACTCTATCACCCTACATACTCCCAGTGACCCCTCTGACCCGCCTAACTGTACTTCTGTCTTGTGTCACACTGAGTGCTCCACCATGCTGAGTTTCCTATAGTGCTCAGTATCCTGTCCCATACAGTATTCCACACTGTTGCGTTTTACTGATTTCTATTATAGTGAGCGTTCCTATCGTTGTGTGTGTGTCCCCATGTGCTGCTGCTGCTGCTGGGATCCTCTTAGTTTCCTGTTTCATCGCTATGTGTGCTTGGCTGAGTCATGCCTGTGCCTGTCTGTCCTTCTGTCTGTTTGTCGGTCTGGCTACTTCTTTTCTCTCTGGTTTTTTGGTTGTTTATTCACCTGTTTGTGTCATTGTGCATGCATATTGAATGTTTTTTAACTGTAGGCCACACACCTGTCTGTCTCTGCATGAACTATGTCTGGCTGTCTGTGTTGTCTTGCTCTGACTGTCAGAGGTCTGTCTGTCTGAAAGAGCCACCTATGCTCTTGGTGTGCTGATGATAGTAGCAGCAGTGCACCTCACAACCCTCCCGATGGGAGAGCAGCCAGGGCAGGGGCAGGACGGGTCAGTGGTCCCACAGAAGGGAGACTTTCTCTGCTTTCTGTGGCTTGGGTCTAACATGCTCAAATTGGAGGATTTTATTGGCTGTTCATTTCTTTGTGCACTGAGCACTGATCAGCAGTATCTACTTAATCAGAGATGCACTCATCTTCTGTGACCACTAGATGGTGATCACATGCTATATGGTGGTCAGAGTGGACAAGATCTCGCCGTGAACAAGTATGACAGCTGCTGTTATGACCGCATTAATTATACCATTGCTGCTTTTGGCAGACTGCATTGTTCTCAGTATTTATGTTGGTGCTTATTTGGTATTCTGTTTGTGAATTTCTTTGAATGTTAAAACCAGCATGGTTGCCGTTTACAGATGTTCATACAGGGCTGTACATTGCACTGTACATTGCATATTGTTGTGCAGATGTATTGGAGTCATGCGATGTCTGGTTTTGGTTTTCACTTTTAGGTGGCACATCGCTTAGTACTGACTCCTGTGGGTAATCACACGCTGCTCTGCAGAATTAGCTGTGGCAGCGTAGCTAGCTGACTGCAGAGAATGAGGGAGGAGGAGCAGTCGGCTGACTTTGCACATTATGGAAGACACGTGTATTAGTGCCTTCAAGCAGGTTGCAGTAATGGGATGAGGAGTTGTGTTTGGAAATTCCAAATGGAGAAAACAGGCAAAAGTCATGAATTAAGCCTGCAATTGTAAAAGATCATTGTCTACTGTGTGCTTTGGGCTTTGTCCTTTCTGTCTGTCAGTAAGAGTCATCTTTTCAGATCCGTCTTTCTTCGACCTCCATAAGACCAGCAAATGTGTGCAGAATGGATAGACTAACCCGCTGTTCCTTATTTAATAGCTCCTATTAATCTCCTTTCTGTCTCAGCTTCCAAGTGTTCTAAGAACTCTCTTGCAAAAGTTAATTGCTTTTTTGAGTGTGTGCATGTGGGTTTTAAAATCCTAACCACGTCTCTGAAGTCAGTGAGAACAGCAGAAAGAGAACTGTGTGTCTAACCTGGCGATTCCATCGCTGCCTGTGCACAGCCCAGCAGACCTGGCTACCCCAGCCCCCGTTCCAGTGAAGGATTCTACCCCAGCCCACAGCACTTGGGCCCGCACAATCACTACCAGGTACAGCCCTCAGTCTTTCTCTCTCATTGCGTATCATAGCAAGAGATATTCACTGCATTCACTGCACCCTTTCGCAGGAAAGACTTTGTGTCGATTGTGTTTGCAGTGCAATGATTAGATAAACCGAATAACAATGAGTAGACGTGTCGTCATGTGGAAGGGTGTGAAATGCTTCGTTCCTCACGTCGCGGTGTGTGCTTAGTGTGACCTGTCTGTTTCTTATGATAAACCAAACTGCCAAGACAATGAGTCCGAAATGGCTTTTTAATAAAACGTCAGCCTCTCATAAAATCTACCAAAAGCAAGCATTTCCTGTTGCCTTTTTAGAGGTATTGGCATAGTTAACGTGAAATTCCATCCGCTGGAAAAGCTAACGTTGCATAACACTAGCATGTTAAATTCACCTCAGCAATTTACCCCTTCAGGTAAACTCTTTTTCTTTGTCATTAAAAAAAGGATTTTATCTGAAAGTTTGAAGGCTTCAATTATCTTTTACTGACATGTATACTGAACAGCACAACCAGACAGCGTTCCCCACCCCTTTGGTTCGTAAAAAGTACAATTGTTTATAAAACTCCACAATAATATTTTCAGACATACGAGTGCATATATAACCTTTGAGTTGTAAATACACTCAGTTCTTTCATAAACGGTGTGGTGATTTGAGTGTTTATAAGCGTGCATTGATACTTGCACTTGCATTGAGATTTGCATGCAGAAAAGTATTAACCCTGTACGGATGTGAGTGAATATTAATCTTTGCATAGTCCGTCCAGAGATTTGAGTCGATGTAAATATATCTAAATATGTCTATATCGTGTAGAGCTAAGCCTCACATAGAGTTAAGTATATATAATCCCTGAGCATAATTGTGAATAAGAATAAAGCCAGGGCATTCAGTCTAGGAGCCCGGTATTCACTCTGTATTAAGCTAAAAAACATGATGTGCCCACTGTCCCACATTCCCATTGGCCTTTGCCAGATTAGATTTTAAAAAAATGATTGCTTGAGTTGATATTGATTGAGTAGTTCTGCTTTATGTAAAATGTTTTGCATCGGCCCAATAGTGAAGTTTGAAAACCTAGTGAGCGGATCACCCCAAAGTATTCTGTCATCAGTTGTCATCGTTAGATGCTGGGTGAGGAAGAGTGTGTCCAACAGGGAAGATTTAAAATGAGTAGATGAATGAGTCCTGTGGATATTTGAGTAATTTGTTTATGTGTAAACTTCAGGAAAATATGCAGTTGAAACTGAATGGTTATTCACTGGAAAACACAAAGACTGAACAATATGTGAACCTCTGTTTGGACTCAGGCGGCAGGTTACCCCAGCCCCCATGGCGTATCCCCAGCACCCAGCGGAGCCTACCCTCCCCAGGCCTCTCTCCTGGACCCCCACGATGCCTGGACCCACCACCGGCCGCAGGAGGCCCCCGCATGGGCCCATGGTGCAGAGGTGAGCTGCACTGGTGTGGGGTTGTGGGCTTTGTCTAATGAACATCCTGTTACACATGGTGCTCAGGCCTCTCAGCTGCCAGCTTATCAGTAGCATAAAAAAAATTAAGGTAGTAAATAGGTAAATAAAAATAATAAATTGATAAATAGTCACAGTAATTACTAGTGGCAGTACAGCCACAACAGACAGACATAATCTCAAGATGTCATTATAAACCACAGTGCTAGTAAACACAGCATGAGGTCACAAGAGATGACGAGTATTCCCTGATATGACTGCAGTTACCTGTGTTGAGTGTGGCAGGAATGTGGCTATATGATTGGCTGTGGACAGAGGATGAGATGAGAGATATGTTTCTGGATGATTGGGGTACTGACTGACCACCTGAGTTGCTGATTGGCTTGATTGACTGGCCACGTGCACCACATGTGACAGGAGGCGGGTCCGTTGGAGCTGCGGGGGATGGGCCAGGCGCTGCCCTCCCACCTGATGGAGGAGCACCTGTTGCAGCAGCAGCTGCAGATGGAGGAAGATCAGCGCTGGCTGGAGCAGGAGGAGCGTTTCCTGGTACTGTCCCCTCAGCATGTCACACCTGCCAATAATGACTGCAGAAACCTGCTGCTTATTATTCTTATTGTCCTCCGAAATACCAAATGCTCCTTTCATCTCTGTCTCTCGGGTGATTGTTCAGCCAAGGAATCTGCTCTGATACCAACCTTATTCCGTTAAGCTGCAGTTTTATCCCTATGATCTAAACCTGTTGATTGTGATCATTTGAAAACCTCTTTCCCTTCTTCTGCTATCCAACCTTAATCAGGAATTTATTTTCGTGAGAAAGAATGATGAAGGAATAATGTCGCTGTGACCCGTTTTCAAAACAAACCTGTAAATCACGCCGTGTGGGAACAGCATGTCTACCGAAACCTCTTCAACTCCGTAAAACTCTGAGTCTGAAAGCCAGACACTGTGAATGATGTTCTTTTTCTCACTGATCCTTCTCAGAAACACAGAATGTCCCTCCTTGGTAATTTTGGTTTCATACTTCCTCTTTGAAAGGCAGTTGTGAACTGAAACCACAGAAGCAAACCATTACAACTCTCCACAACCTAAGAGATACTCAGAATCGAGTTAGCATTACGAGGAAATTTTACAGAAAACAAGAATATGAAGAAGTTGTGCAATCCCCAGAATAATTACCTTTAATGAATAGTTTTTATTTTAGCTTCAAATATTTTGACGTACTGTGTCCTGATGTATCTGTGGTCATGTTGAATTAATAGTTTCCTGTGAAAAGACCGAAAGCATTTAGTGTGGATGGGTAGATTAATGATTAATGTTTCTTCCATAAAAGAGGTGGGGTTTCATTGACTTGAAAAGTAGGAATATTTATGACCCGATCCACTAAAATCCACAATTGCAGTAAAACATTTCAAGTTACATTGTTTATGTCTGCTGTTTTATGTGGCTTTTATGTTTTATGTGCAACTTCCAGTGTTCAGTTAAAGGCAATGAGTAAGATGGCTTCAGTTTTCAAAAAATCTGAAAATTAAATTGAGCAGCTGAATACATATTATTTGTACATTATGTTTATAATTGCGATTATGAAGCTTGCTGAAGTGAATTTTTAAAGGAGTCTCCCATGTCATAGTGTAGCCCACTACAAGAGAGCATGCTGTTCAAGTTCTTTATCATTAATGATTCCCACTGCCGCTCAACAAGGAGTGAAGTGCCCTAAAATAAAACGCTTGGGATGGTAATTGTGTGCAGATGTTGCACCCAGAGTGTGTCAGCTTAAATGGCTGTCAGTTATTTCTGTTTCACTGTCATTATGTGAGAGATGGCTGCCTGGTAGGCCTCTCTGTATTTCCTCTGTCCTGACCTCACTACTATCCAGAACAACAAAAACATTTAGGGTTCGTTTTTTAGTCATGGAGAGGGGGAAACCGCAGTGGTCATGCTCATATTTTACAGTATATGTTTTTATTTTAGTATAAAACGGCTGTGTTGTTGTGTTTTTTAAACGTTTTGTTTTGTAAGAAGTTAAACATTAAGTTCAGCATTAGTCAGCTTTGGTGATTTATCTGACCCCTGGCAATGAGACAAGGAAAAGAGCCTGAGATACTTACAAAATTAATGTGAAGTCTACGAAAGCCTAATAATCTAGTAAATGTGAAAGAAATGGATAAACCATGCATGGCCGCCTCATGCGCATACACAGTATGTGCATACACAAGAGAAAATGTAAGAGGGAGGGAGGGAACGAAGGGGGCGGGATAAAGAAAGAAAGAGGGAGGGAGATGGGCAGAGTTAACATGGCTGGGTGTTCTCCCCCTGTAAGTCCTCTAAGAATATATAAGCCTTCCGCTAGCAGGAAGCGGCACTCGGTGTGCCGGCCATAGCATCCTGTTGATGGAATTTCCCCTCCGCTCCCTCCGCGCTCTGAGGCACTCAAGTACCCGCTGGAGACCCACTCAGAGGATGCAGGTTTTCAGCTCCTGCTTCGCAAAACTGGTACAGACAACAGAGGGGAGGGGCTTTCCAAACAGACAGACAGAGAGGGAGAGAGGGAGAGAAAGAGCGAGGGAGAGAATGTATGTGCGCACAGGGCTGTACTGTGCAGAGGACCCTGGGTCTTCCCATCACCAGTGCAATTCTGTAACGAGTAAGTGAGGATGAGCAAGGTGCATGAGACTTCTCCGACTAAATATTATTCGCTTTCACGTAACTTATTTACTAGTTAACTGAGGGTAGGCAATCCCCTTTGTGTTTTGAGTGTAGTAGTAGTAGTAGTAGTAAGTAGTAGCAGTATTTTGCCTTTTCACAGTGTTTTTTAGAAGAAAATGTTGTGGTGAATCGCAGTATGGGGATAGGTTTTGTAACCTCAGTGGATAGTAAAGGCAATCCTCTCGCTTGTGTGTGTGTGTGTGTGTGTGTGTGTGTGTAAAACTGAGTATGTTTGCAGTTAACATGTCGGAGAGATGTGTGTCATCTCGGTCTGCTATCTCTTATACAGAAGCCGGAGTCCAGGAGTTCCAGGGGCAGCAGTGACCGGGATGATGGTGTGCTCCAGGGGCCGGTGAGTTTGTTTTTCCAGATGGAATTATTCAGTTCCTATCCCCCCCCTCCTCTCCATTCCCCCTTTCCCCCACTCTTCACTCTCTCTCTCTCTCCCCCTCCCTCCCTCCCTCGCACACATGTGCCCTGGCACACAAACTCTGTCTTCCTCACACACCACTAAATGTCTTTGGATGATATTTACCACCTGTGAGGCAACAGAAATTTAAATGAGAGAACACGGCAGCTGTAACAGATTATATGTCCCAACTGTGCACCATTTGCAATGTGTAAACAACAACCAAAGGGTATTGTGTATACCTCTGCTTGTGTTTTTATTCTGTCAATGAGAAAAATATCAGAAAGTGAGGCGTGCATGACTTCTGCTGTGAGATTAAAGTTCTAATTGTAGTTGTGTTTAGTGACTGTTTAGTGTTTTTGTTTATTTGTCAGCAACACTGGCACTGAGGAAGGTGTACACACACACACACGCGCATACACACACAGAGGCTGGGTTTTGAAACCTAACAGAAAAATTCTAATATATATATATATATATTAATTTGAATCAGAATTTCCTGTAATATATTTACCTCAATTTCTAACAGTTGATTGGTTAATTTGATGATAGAACTGTATATGTGTGATCTCTCAGATGCTTGTAAAGTAATCTTTAAAGATCAGTGCACAGCAAAGACAAATGATAACATGATTTAGTTTATCTAATTAGCAGTCAGTTCAGTGTCAGTTTTTGTTGACGAAAAATTGTGTGTACATTTTTGTGAATATACACTTTGACCCCATTGAGGAAGATGGCTGTTGTTTATTTAATGCATACGCAGATTAAGACTGATGCTGATGAGCAGGAATCAAACGAAAAATCTTTAAACGGTTCGATTAAAATGTGTTTTAATGAGTCTGGGAGTTCTGTATGGCTGTATTTTAATAAGGACTAACTGTTCTTGCTGTCAGGGCAGTGCTTTCACTTGGCTCAGACAGCACAAATTGTGGCCAGGACAGATAGAGATGATCTAGATGATAAATGCATATTGAATTGGGAATGGATTTCTTTTCTTACTTTTTTATTTATTTATTTATTTTTTAGCATAGCCAGAGATTGTTGTTGTGTGTGGATATTGACACAGATTCCATTGTAGTGCTTTTACAGCTGTATAAATTAATACAACTCGCATGTTTGCTTTAATTTAATGTGGATACAGTGAACCCAGTGCTCATTTTCTAATGTGGTTCAGTTTCAGTTATTTGTATATTATGAGGATTCCCTGGTCTACTAAATAGGATGAGCCATCCATATTGTGTGATAACGGAATTTACACTGCATAACAACCATCCAAAGAATATGAAAAACTAGCCCCAAGGCTGACTTTGGATGTGATCCTGTCTGCTAAACAAATTACTTCTAATTCATATGCTCTGATCTGGCTGGTGTGGTTTTAAAGTATCTAACTGGTCTTATTATTTAAAAAAGCTGGCTCTCTGACAGCATTGGAGCCATGATGTCTACATTGAATTTTAAGTTTCTAGAGCAAGGTGTTTATACCATCTTGAATGTTGGTTCCCAAAGAAACAAGGAATCTTTCTGGGCACAGGTTAAGTCTTGCTGTTTGTAAAGACTTCTCTGCTGAGACTGCTGTGTCTCCAGCATTAAAATGCTTTTAATTCACCATTTATGGGATTAGAACTCAGCCAAGCCATCACCCGGCGAGTTGGATACACTGGCCACAAGTTAACAGTTTGTCTAGCCTTCGGATCCCATTTAACGGGTAATTTGCTCGACCATTAGTGGTCAGCTGCAGAGGAGTGTCAGCCCCGTTCTCTGTGTCTCTGAACATAATTACAGAAGTACAGATCCCACTGCTCTAAGTGGAGATATGGGGAAAGAGATGGCTGAGAAAAGAGTCAAATACTACTCACTGATGACTCCAGAGAAAGATTAAAAAACAATGGAAATAATCATCTCTCATCCTATTTATTTCACTTATCACTGTTCTAAAATAAATCTGGAATGATTTAAAACTGCTTTCGCATGTTGCAAACTGTCGAAAAATAGTGCTAATCAAAGATGAATGTATCATTTTAATATACTTACTGTTTATCCAAAAATAAAATAAAACACAACATGAGTTGCTCTCGATGTTGGCACTTTCAGGCTGTGTGCTGGTCTCTCGCTGCTTCAGCCATATTTTCATTCACTTTTGTGTTCCGTTAAAACCCTATGATTTGTCAGTCTTTTCTGCCGCGGTCCCATATGCAATTTAAGCTGTTTAAACAGTCAAATAAAAAAGACGTAAGGGGTGTAGCATGTAGCCAGCTAATTCTGGATTCCCACAAGCTAGCTTGCTCTGTGTGTTGTTAGGAATCCTCCGTCTGAGTGTCCATCTTCCAGTACACCATCGTTTCAGACCCAGTTCCTTATTTCAAAAGAAAATATTTTAGCGGGGCTTCTGAATTCAGCTGTCCAGTAGAGAGAGGTCAGGAGGATCTGCTCTCTGATTTTGAACGTTTATTTCAGTTATTGGCTTGGTAGTTTTCTATCTAATGGGGGTGCACAACGGTTGATCCATTTCCAGATTTTGTGCTTCTGCTCTTATTTATTCAATTTGCTCAATCATATCGTGATCTGGCAGTAAGCACCAGGTTCTGCCACAGACTGCAAGTGTATCCTAAAGATTATACTGTGCTTCAGTTTAGGAGTGAACCATTTTGTTTTATAGAGCTGTCAAAAAGTAAGACTAAGGTAGTTGTTTGGAACAAAAACCAATATGCAGACTGGCGCTTCTAGACCAGAGTTTTGCACCCCTACCATAAACAGCGGCAGTAGGTCCAAAGCCTTTCTTCAGTGCGACTGAAGAACTTTTGACCCAGGTCACCATTTTCCACATGACCCTTTCAACATTAGTCTAGCTGCCTAGACTAATGCAGTATGCAGTATATTTTTTGAATAAAAAATGTTTGTCAGCTGTGAAGTTGTACTTATTTAGCTAGTGTATTTTATATAAACTATATCCTCAGTTGTAAATGATGGTGGTGATGGGGCTGGGTGGGGTTTGGGGACTGTTGGGCACTGCAGAAGTGACTAAGACTCCTGGGAGATTTAGCCCGTGTGGTTTTTCTGCGCTTCGCTCCTCCTGTGGCCTACCCTGCGGTCTAGGCAGATATAGTTATGCTTCTAGGAATTTAAAGTATTCATGGAGAGACCACACCAGTGCAGAGGCATAGGAGTCTTTAAACATGTGTCATTTAGAAGAAGAAAAAACAACAGAAAAAGCACGGTTGGGTTCAGGAAGCAAGCGCATTGCTAATTGCCTGTTTTTATGTTTGTGTGCAGACAGGAAACCAGCACATATACCAGCCCGTCACCAGACCAGGTAAGGAAGCTGCTGCCCGATTTACCACACACTACCGCACCCTTTCACTTCCTTCATTGTTCCTGTCTTCTCTGGTCACTCTTCTGAATGACAGATTGCTTTGGGGGGGGGCGGGGGAGGGGGCGGGGGGGGTTGGAGTGGCTGCAGCCTTGAACCCTCAACCCACTCACTGCATTCTTTCCCAGCACTGGCTGCAGCAGCATGTTTGGGCAGCAGTGCACATAAGAAACTTGGCTTGTAGCAAGTATGCAGATTCATTTCCCCAATGGGGCACTGCCCTCGTAGTATCCTCGGGCATAGTGCTTAAACTGAGTGCTTCTGTAAACATCCAGTTGTGAAATTGGATATGATAAAAAAGCATTGCAGGGTAAAGTAAAATATACACTCACACCCAGTACCCATATAAACATGACAAACAAGAGGGGAGGAAATGACATCAGTAGTCCTGGGCCTGGGAGCCAAGTGTTCTATATTTACTGATCTGTTGACTGAATACTGGCGGAAGCATCACATTGCTGATGTTTCAGAAAGAAGGTGACATATTGTGCAAAAAGTTTAGACTAGATAATTTATCTGAATTGACCTTTGTTTTGGATCAATATATCTCACTTGTCACTCAATATATCCCTACCCCGTTCAACAGTATGGTTGTGAATTGAGTGCACTTCAAACTATGCAAACCATGCTGGGTAGAGGCTTCTGCCAAGAAAATAAATAATGTAATGTAATGTCATTTGCCATGAAGTTTATCTCAAAGAATGCTGTGGTCACTGGTGAGCTACTGATAGAGGAGGCAGGGAACTTACTGCTTGTTGGTACATGACTTATAAGCAAGGCTTGACCATTTGCTACTGATTCCTTAGTTGTATATGTTAGCATTGCCTTTGTGCAATTCACATGGACATATTTTGGCTCAGCTGGATTTATGTTAAAATACATATCTGATCTGTCATCATCAAAAAGATTAATGTTAACTTGTTATGAAAGAGAGAACTAAATCTAAGATGAATGCAGTGAATGTGTTATTTGGGAAAATAGTTTTGTCTTCTTAAACTTTTTTCGAGGTCGAAGGATAGATTGCACCATTCCAGTTGTGCTATTTTAGGTTGTTGGTTTGGTGTGAATTTATTCATAAAATGAAAATGAGTAGTAGTTTGTAATATGATGTCCTCTTCTTTTTATTTTCTTTATTTAATTTAATTTAGTTAAAATATGAAATTAGAATAAAATATTTATGTATGGTGTTAATTTAGTTAAAATATGAAATTAGAATGAAAAATAAAATTTCATGTAACCTCATCTCTTTGTTATATGTGTTTATGTGATGTGTACTAAGGAACTATAGCGCATATTTAAATCGAATCCAGTGAAGAGTGAAATAGTTCCTTCTTGGTGAGCCTTGTTTGAATTCATAGGCTTGTTAATTATGAAAAATAATCTATATTGGTATTTTAAAGGCAGGTTCTCCTTGTATTTATTCCTAGACCACCCCCTTTTAATGCGTAGCAGGAGGGAAAAGCAGCTAAATAACAGCTTTCAGACTAAATGCAGTGTATGGTGCTTAAAGACAGCGAAGCTTAAAGAGAGCTACAGTAAGACTGTACTTCAGGCTAAATGGAGAAATTCAGAATTAGTTAAGATTTGCCTCTCAGCAACATGCTGGGAATTCTAGAGGTAGGTAAAATTCATCTCTCAGGCTAAATACAGGGAATACCTAGAGCTAGCTAGCATTATGCTTTCAGGAGCTGCCTTGTATCAAGCCATAAGGAAACAATTTGCCCTTGAATATTTGTTCAGATTTAATGTTGGAGTTCTGATTGGCTGCTGACAAGCAGTATCATCTGGCAGATAAAGCCCTTGCCTGGAGGATGCCTTTAGTGTTGCCAGCTGCTCATCTTTCAGAGTTGAAATTCAGCTCAAAACTCGCTCAGTGCAGAAGCAGTGGCACAGACCACATCATCTGCTGTTCCAATTAAGTCAACTTTCTTCACCCATCCGTTTCATTTTCCACACCCTGGATCGGCATATGATACCTGTCCCCCCCACCAGATCTGAATACAGATATTATATTATTTTCCCTCTCGATTCCAGAATGACAAATCCGTCCTGTGCTTCTCTTTGGCAGAACATGCGGCCCCACCAAAGAAGCCCCCCCGGCCTGGGGCAGCCTGCATGCCTCATGTGGACAGCTACAATGAAGGAGTGAAGGTATGAATCACACTGTGCTCATGGGCCTGGCTGTGGGCTGAGGGGTTGTGCTGTTTGTGGAGGAGGCAATTTGGGGTTAACCACTGAGTAAAAATACGCTTAAAAGCACTCCTGTGCATGACGTATCTATGGGTCTGTGAAGCTGCGAGATGCTAATGCTGGTGCTGGAGCAGTGTGGCTGTGCGCTCGACTTCACTCTTTCACACTCAGACAAACGCACGCACACACACACACACATACACAGACACACACACACACACACACACACACACACACACACAAACAAATGCACGCACACACATTAACACACGTGCACACGTACATTCGTAAACACGTACATTCATGCTTATGCAAGCATACACATACATGTGTAGAAATACATCCACTCACATTCACATTTTACAAAATTAATCGATGTGCAAACACTAGTAAAAATATGCCAAATAGACATGCTGTGTCAACACAACTTTTTTGTTTTGTTTGTTTTTGGTCTTAATCATTTAAAGTAGACTGAAAAACCTGTCAGCTGCTCTTGAGGCTTAGAATTTTATGTTGAAGATACGGGGGCAGTATTTTCAGTAATCTTGCTGTGCTTCTTCTATTCAAACAATTATGTCGAGAAGCAGAGCACCGAATCATATTGCTTTTAGTGGCTCTCGTTTGAAAGATACTTCCCGTTATACGGTATCGTAGGCCATGTATATACACATAATATGCCACCACTGTTAAGCCAAAGGCTGTCATCCTTAACCTGCTTGTAGTGTGACAGTCGATAAATGTGTGCATATACCTGTATATACCTTTGGGCCTAATTTTGGTTGCTACTGTGCAAACATCTGTTGAGTTTTTATTTATTCAAACATTCTGACAAAACAGTAATTGAATTATGCAGAATGTACAGATAAATGGTAACACATATGCATTTATATATGCAGTGAGCTCCATTTGGACAAAAACATATTTTTTTCTTGACTTGGCTCTGTACTCCACAATTTTAGATTTGTAATCAAACCATTCACATGTAGTTGAAGTACACATTCTCAGCATTCATTTTAGGATATTTTCATCCACTTTGGTTTCACCACGTAGAAATTAGAGCACTTTTTATACATAGTTCCCCCCATTTCTGGGCACCATAATGTCTGGGACATAATTTTATGTAAATGAAAGTAGTCATGTTTAGTACTTTGTCGCATATCCTTTGCATGCGATGACTGCTTGAAGTCGTGGCCCATAGACCCGTATTATCAGGTTCTGAGTATCTCCTCTGGTGGTGCTCTGCCAGGCTGGTACTGTAGCCATCTTCAGCTCCTGCTTGCTTTGGGGGCTGGTTGCCTTACGTTTTCTCTTCAGCATAAGAAACACATGTTCAGCTGGATTCAGTTCAGGTGAATGACTTAGCCAGTCAAGAATTTTCCATTTTGCCTTTACGGTATGTTTGAGATCATTGTTTTCTTTAAAAATGAAGCGACGTCCAATGAGTTTGGAGATATTTGCATGATATTCAGCAGATAAGATGCTTCTGTGCACATCAGAATTCATTCTGCTGCTGCTATCAGCAGTTACATCATCAGTGAAAACAAGTGAGCCAGTAGCTGTAGCATCTGGACATGCCCACACCCTTACACCCTCCGCCATGTTTCAGAGATGGCAGGGGTGCCTTGGATTATAGGAAGTTCCTTTTGGCCTTCATTATTTTCTTTTGCCATCACTCTGATACAAGTGGGTCTTGGTCTCATCTGTCCACAAGACCTTTTTCTAGAACCCTGCAGGCTCTTTCAGGTACTACTTAGCAAACTGTAACCTGGCCACCCAGTTTTTGCAGCTACCTGGTTTGCATCTCGCAGAGTAGCCTCTGTAGTTATGCTTGTGAAGTCCTCTGCAGACAGTCACTGACAAATCTACGCCTTTCTGAAGAGTGTTTCTGATCTGTCAGATCGGTGTGTGAGTGTTTTTCTTCATTGTGGTGAGAAATCTTCTACCAGACCCTTTGAGAATACTGAGCTCACTAGTGCTCTCTCTTCTTAATGATTGTTTCTAAAACAAATTGTTTTTTCCTCTTTTTCTTAGCCTTATAATGTGTGTCATACCTGCACTAAGGCAGCAGTTCAACACACCTGACTCACTTGTGAAGCCATTTGTCCCAAACATAATGGTGCTGTAATTTCTACCTGGTATATAACCTTAAATGTAGGTAAATACCCTTTGATAAAAGCTGAGAGTCTGCACTTTAAGCACATGTGAATTGTTTGATTACAAATTTTAAATTGTGGAGTACAGAGCCAAATCAAGAAAAAAATGTATTTGACCCAAACATTTACATCACTGTAAATAAAGAGCACAATTACCATTCAAAGAATATCATTAAAATAGTATAGACCAAATTATTAAAAAGCCTGACAAATTTTAATGGTGCACAACTACAATAGTAGACTTAGTTTGCTTTCTATGTGGCACTGAGGTTTGAAATGTACCATAGGGGCAACAGTCCGTATTGAGTGTGCCCCGTCTGATTATCATTAGCCTAGTGTTAGGTCTCTTTATGAATGGACTATTAATAAAGAATGAATAGAGCTACTTGCACTAAGGCAGGTATACAGCAGCACATCAGTGAAACTATTACTGCCTGAAGAAGCCTAGATTGGCTGTCTCTTACATTGAACAAAACTGGAATTTATATCTCTTGAGCTCCTTATTGGCTCTTGTTCAAGCAGTAGTGAGTCTTTTAAACAATAATATCTGGAGTTCCTTGCTGATTGAAACCATCTCTCTCCCTTACCTCACCCCTCTCCACCTTAGCTAATGTGTGATGTGCGTTCTTGCGCAAAATGGTTGCCGTGCGTCACCCAGGTGGGCGCTCCACATTGGTGGTGGGTGAGGGGAGTTCCCCCTCTTCTCTGTAAAGCACTTTGAGTGCCTGGAAAAGTGCTATATAAATGCAATGATTCATTCATCCCCGCCAACAGAGCCAATTATGCACCACGCTGTCGCATTACCACCGTGACATTAGCACAGTTTAAATCCAGACCACCATCACCATCCAGAGAATGAGGGCCTCACTGGACTTTGGCCCCTGGTCAGGGCCACTCGAACCTCTTGAGCTGCCCGCCTTTCGCACGCAGTTAGGCAGGGAGACAGAGGGAATTGTGGGCTATCGGCAGCTCTGCTGGAGACACTCCAGGTTCTCTTATCCCAGCCCACCATTCCCAGGACTCACTTCCCAGGCTCTATTACTCAGTCTCGAGGAATCCCAGGGAAACGTCGAACAATATATTTCATACCCTCGTCTCTTTGACCTTTGGTTGTAAAACATAGTTGCTCCACCCACTTCTTTTTATTTAAAGTGCAGGGTCTATTTTGGTGGGAAAATATTTGTTTGGCCGTATTTGGCCGACAGAGGCAAAGCACATTACCGTCAGTCTCAAGCATCCATGTCCTCACTGGGACATTGGCCAAGGAATCTCTTTTTAGTTATTTTAAGTAATAATGGAATGTGTCGACATAAACGAGTACAGTGAACTACTTTTATGTGCTTTGTGTAGCTTTTTTTGAAGTATTCCATGTGTGTGGTGGTGAGATTGGAGAGGCAAATAAAATGAAATAACAGCAGCTTAGAGCATTGAATTTTCCAAACTGTAATTTTCCCAAACTGACCACACAGACCACCATTGATAGTAGCACAACTTTTAATAGTCTGTATTTTTATGGATCTGTAGTATTTCAGATGTTAGTTTTTTACAGCAGTCATTACTAAATCTGAATTTTCCTGCTTTTCAGTCTTACTTAACATTTAGGCAGGAGCCTTGTGCTGAAGCTGCAAAACCCAGCAGTAACAGGCATGTGCATGGCCATGCTGCAGAAGTGCTGTTCGCTCACTTGTGCTGTGGATATTTTTCTTTTTTTTTAAGCAGTAATCATTTCTCCCTCTTCTGTTTTTGTGACCTGTGTCCACCCTTTCTACCTCCTCCTCATTCATCTAGCCCTGGAGGGTAAGAATTTTGTGTGTGCACAAGTGTGTGAATGTTTTTCTTTGTGTCTGTGGGAAAGTGTGTTTGACTGTGTGCAAATGTATGTATGTGCATTTGTGCGTGTGTGTGTGTGTGTGCGTGTGTGTGTGTGTGCGCGAGTGTGCATGTGCCCCCAGAAGTGTGTACTGTGTGTATCAGTCAACCTGTCAGGGTCACCCAGAGGTCACATTGGCAGCTTGTGATGGCCCTTGTGAAGACGTTCTTAAGGCTAAGCTAGTGAGGAGACTGGGCTTGTTAGTAGAAGGTTGCAGGTTCAAGTTCTGAGAAGGGCTGGGTAGCCTTAAACAAGGTGTTTAGCCTTAACTGCTTTGGTTGATATTCAGCTTTACAAATGAATACAAGTCACCCTGCGTAAGAGTACCCATTAAGCTAATAGATTGTTCTAATATTTTATTTCCAAAGTAAAGAAAGGGGCTGCACATTGTGCTTTAATTTCTACTGTCCTTGGGAACTGGAACTTCTACCTACATGTACCTCTGCATGGTCAAAGTTGCCCCAGCAAATAGGAAATGAACAGACCGGTATAAATTAAACGTATTTGAAAGATTACTCATTAGCACTGTACTTATTCAGTAGAAGGGCCAATGCTGATACTCACCTGGGTGGGGGGTGGAGTTTCTTCAGCCTGGGACTGCCCAACAAGTGGTGTGCTAGAGGCTGCAGTCTTCATCACTAGCACTGGTATTAGCTGTTTTAAGTGAAGTTCTCCTGATCTCTGCTGTGTTTCCAGAAGAGCTTCGTCCCCTTTTACACCTGCAGAAGCTGCTTCTTGAGCCGCACATTGGTGTGGATCCGTTACAGCAGTCAGCTGACAGGCCATTCATATCTGTGTATTTATTACTCATAATTATTCAAATAAAATGCATAGAATACCTTTCCTGGATTTTGAGTAGAGTTGATGGATAGACATGAGTATCAAAAAAACTGGACATCATCATTATTGACTCACTCAGCAATACAGAGAAGGTGGGTGGGGGTGGTGGGGTTTACTTTAGTCGTCAGTATGCTTTCTTAGATTCTTAAGATAGTTCATGTTCTTGACTGAGTGTGACATACCGTGTGAACAGAAATGTTAAAACTGTAAGGGGTGACACCAAAACAACAATATTCCTTCATTGGAGGGAAACAGGAAAATGCAGTGAAAATATATTTTCTCCTTGGTGGCATTCATAAGGATGTTTAATTCCCTTCCTGTTAGCATTGGTTAAAAGAGTGAATATGTTAAAATTGCCTGTTTTATTTACAATTTTTAAACCATTTCAAAATGTTTGTATAATTTTGACTTGAAGGAAAATTAAGTGAATGGCTCCATCTGCTGTTGAATGAATAAATAAAATTCCTCAACCTGCAGCCGTGGTATATAGTCTGCAGTGTGAATGGAATTTGGTTACTAAATTCATACATAATTCAAAGAAGCAGTTCTCAAAATGAGACTTCAAAGTACTTTGTTCTAGCGGTGCCATTCAACGTGTGTCAGTGATATATAGAGTTACTTCACCTTGCCTTCAGTCTGATATAAACGGGTTTTCCCACTTAGATCCAACCCCAGGAGATCAGCCCGCCTCCCACTGCTAACCTGGACCGCTCCAACGACAGGGTGTACGAGAATGTGACAGGACTGGTGAAGGCCGTCATTGAGATGTCCAGCAGAATCCAGCCTGCAACCCCTGAGGAGTATGTGCCAATGGTGAAGGTACGAGAGGGAAACCAGGAGAGACAGAGGGGGGGACAGGAAAGAGGGCAAAGGAGAGAAGGGTTGTTCAAAGGCTGTGTGTGTGTTTGTGTGTGTCAGAGAAAGACCAGGTTGGTGTTTGTTGTACATACGTGTTTGCTTAGATATTGTCTGGTTTCAGGATGTGGGTCTGGCATTGAGGACACTTCTGGCTACTGTAGATGAGACCATACCTACACTGCCAGCCAGCTCACACAGAGAGGTGAGCAGAAAGCACTCAAATATGGTCTTTAATGTTTAAAAATAATGTAAATCTATTTTCCCCACAATTAACAGACTAGCCCATTTCAGAAGGGATTAAATTATTCATGAATTGCTTTTTCTTTAACGACCTGTATTTTTCTGCATGATTCTGTTTAAAGCAGACTACATTAAAGCTTTATTAAATGAACATAATGTAATCATATCTCATGATGATGGGTGGAACTACTATGTTGTAAGTAACTCTAATTTGAACCACTAATGTTTTTTGCTGTGGAGAGCAGTCTTCCTTGGCTTAAACTGAATAATGAATGCCAGCTCATGACAGCTTCACCTTTTTATTCCAATAGAGATGCTTTAGTTATCTGATTAGGGTCTATCAGGAATGTATCAGGTGCAGTAACCCTGTTATCCTGCAGGTGGAGATGTCCCAGAAGCTGCTGAACTCGGACCTGGCGGAGCTCATCAGCAAGATGAAGCTGGCCCAGCAGTACGTCATGACCAGCCTGCAGATGGACTATAAGAAGCAGATGCTGACCGCCGCGCACGCGCTGGCCGTGGATGCGAAGAACCTGCTGGACGTCATCGACCAGGCCCGCATCAAGATGATGGGCCAGCCCTGGCCCCACTAGCCCCGGCGCGGTGGCAAGCGGGAGGCAGGGAGGGGGGCACTTCCTTCGGTCGGACCGAGCTTTCAGCAGGCTCCACGCAGGGCGCACGCAGAGCACACGCCAACCGTCCGCACCCGCGCCGGGCCCTGGAGAAAGAGGTTCCACTCCCTCGTGTCACTCACTACCTGTCCAGGAACTTTTGACCTCCCACGTTCAGTCCCAGACAGGAGCCTTTGAGCATCAGTTATGGACGCTTGTTTTGTGTGTTCCGTTTTTCTGTTTTTTGGCTGAGCCTTACTGCGTGCGAGTGTGATGGTAAGTGTGTGTGTGTGTGTGTGTGCGAGCGCACGCTGATTGGGCTGATTGAATTGTAACGTGGAGCAATAACCCCCAAAGTGCAGCCAAGCATGTCGGTGACAGCAGCTGGAACCTCGCGGCTAATGTAGTACAGACTTATGGGAAATCCAAAGGTTTTCACCCTTCACAAGTACAAGGAGTAATCTCTCCTTTAGCACTTCACTTTAGCACAATCACTATGCCTATCCCACCGGCATTCAAAGGAGGACCCTAAACGGACAAAGAAACTTAAGCAATGAGTACAATTCCCTGACGGAAGAACTAGTATTTATTTTTTATAATATATATAATTATATATATATATATATACAGAAATGTTGTGCCAGTTTTCGTGCATATATGAAACTTAAGTGAAGGGTTTTTTTTTGTTTTTTTTTCTCCTGGAAGCCCCAGCCTGTGTACCATTCTTCGGAGTGTGGGGTCAGTTTGTCTCCCAATGTAAAAAATTCATAGCGCTTTATTTTATTTTATTTTATTTTTTGAAACACGGTTGTACCCTGCTCTTCCACTTGTCTCTGCTCTTGTGCAGGCTTAAAGGGACAGATCCTCCCTTCCTTCCATGTTCTATGTCTATATGTACAGTACGCATCCCTCTGCTTTTGAGGAAAACAATTCTCAGGAAGAATATGACCTGTACAGTTCATTGACCGATTAAAAGGTTGTTGCTCATCTCAGCCGTAATTGCCAATAGCCCCAAGGATTTTGGGGTAAAAGGTTAAATGGTTTGTCATGGTGTACTATTACACGCTGCATATAGAGAGCATACGCTGTACATATTTCCAGTTCCATATACACTTCATTTACGATTTATATTTTCTCAAGTTAGACTTCTTCAAAGCGGTACTTAAAGAACATCAGTCAGATCCCAGTTATAATCCCAGCAGAATATGTAGTATCCTTTTAGTAAGGCTGTTTTATCAGCATGAATGTGTAACACACTGGTAACGTGTTGCCTTGTATGCTTCCAGTGTACATGCTTTGGGTTCCAATGTATTCAAGTTAATGGGATGATTACTTCAGATTTCTACCTCAGAAACCTATGGGAGGCTGTGATGAACAGGTTGAGACAGAGGAACAGATACTCACATGTAGTGGGAGAGCCCAGGGGAGAGCCCCGATGACACTGCTGCTTTCTAACACAAATTCAAGGGGGAAACAGTTTTTTTTTGTTTGTTTTTGTTTTATTTTTCTGGATGTATGGAAGAAAAAGCTTAGTTGAAGACCCTGAAGCCCATGTCATCGTCTGACTCTTCAGACTCCTTCTTCTCTGTATTTTCCACCTCTGCAGCTGTAATGCAATTGGCTGTGTTAGCCACATATTACGTTACACAAGACAGACACTAAAGATTTACATACTAAAAGATTGTAGCAAACGTCCTATCTGCATTTTCCGAGCAATGTGGGTATCTTGAATTCGGGCTACCAAAACTAACTGAGGGTACTGGGACCCTCCCATGTCTGCAGTATTTATGATTAAGGTTAACTAATTTTACAAGTCCATATTCTGTGAAGTTACAATATGATTAGAAAGCTTATTATTTTATTCTATCTGTGTACAAAAGGACTCTTTGGGGAATATTGTCCATGGCTGAAGGGATAGTTCCTGACAGTAATGAGGAATCTGGAAGGTCCTTAGCAGGGTCAGCACAACGTGCAGCACAGGAACCCGCAGCAGCAGCAGCCTTGGCTCCACCTCCTGGCTCCACCACCTGTGCCCACGTTACAGATAAGGCTGCCAATGTCCAGGCTGGTCAAGGTCAAAGAGCAGGGAATAGGACCTGACTGCATTTCAGCTTCTGGTTCTGCAGTTAATCATGCCGATTTCAGCAGTACCCAGAGCAGAAAAATGTCACTTTGTATCTGTACAGCAACAGTAAAATAATAATAGAACGTATTTTTTACCATAAATCTGGTAGCAACACAATGATGTTTCCATTAGGCCTATGGTATGCGCTTATCTCGCAAGCAGACTCTTGCGAGTCGTCCCTGGTATCATAATTTGGAGCTGTGGTGTTCTGTCAAATTACAGCTCAATATGGAATCCATCCTGGAACCAATATCAAAGAATGTCAATGACTGCAAAAATTCTCACTTCCATGAGAAAAAATTGACTGCGCTGACAAAAATATGAATTTTGCCTATTTTTATTTTCAAATAATATATAAAGATGGCAGTGTAGTATAGTGATTAGGGAACTGGGCTTGTGACTCAAGGTTGTGGGTCACACAATTCCCAGCTGGGGTGCTGCTATTATACCCTTGAGCAATGTTCTTAACCTGAATCACTTTGGTAAAATATCCAGCTGTATAAATGGATGGTATGCATTTAAAAATGTTATCCTTGTAAATCACTCTGGATAAGAGCATCTGCTAAAAGGCAAATTTATTATGACTGTTGATATGGCTCCTAAGACCTTTTTGTATAAATAATGACCTGCTGCACTGAGATCTGCAGTCTCCCACTTTCAGTCAGGACAAATGGGCAATTTCAGTGATTTGTTTTATGCAAGGTTTGAGCTCCCTGACTTCAAGACTGATGAGGGTCTGGAAAATATCCCTGACCCAAATTAACCAATAGCTACTTTCAGTAAAACAGTGTCAGTCAGTCAGATGACTTACCTGAGCAAACAGACCAGGGCAGAAGGGCTCCAGTCACACCAGCTGTCTTAATGAGGCCATTCAGCTTGTCCTCCTACAAAGAAAAATGACCATTTGATTAATCTGTACACGCAATAAAAAAAAAAAAAAATTAAACTCTGCTTAGTAAATTTCCCCCCTCATTAAGTTAGAGATGAGTCCCAGACTGATTCAAACTGTTAACACTTTTAAACAGTAATTTTGGCTTGGGTGTGCATCAATGTGTAGTGACACTTGCAACATCTTCAAAATAATACCATTTATCACATTGATTTGATATTATTTCTAGTCTTAAAGGGCTTTTTTTCAGTCTGACCAAAATGAGCACTTCATTGCTGTGCCACTGTTTGCGTGAGTGTATGGCACCGCTGCACAGGGAAAATGTGAATTACTGTAAAAAAACTTTTTTAAAAACTAAGTATTTTATTTCAGTCTTCTCTGCAATTTAATGCAGACTAATGTCATTGTCTCCACAAAACATACTTCTGACATGACTTTGTAGGCTACATCATTATACGTTAATTTTGCCTACTTGTTGCGAAAGTACAAACCCCACCAGCACTCGTTGGGGTTACTTACTGTCACGGCAACTTCTTTGTTGTGGAGGATGAGAGCAGAGAAGATGCAGGCAAGTTCAGAGACTGAAGCCATTTTATTTTCAGGATTTTATGTCTTTAAAAATGGATGACTGATTTTAAACAGTGCCCACCGTCAGATTAAAAGGCCTTAGCTTCACAAGAAAACCAGGCACTTGTCGAAAAGAGGACATTTTTGGGCAGGACATTCAACTTCATTCAAAAAAAAATCTTCCTACCTTTTTCCAGTAAGTTGCATCCAAATGCTGATTTGAAAAAATAAAAAAATGTAAATGCTGATCCAGGATCACCTCACCCAACCAACCACTAAATCCCCTAGATACATTTGTCAGTTATGAATTCTTTTCAGCAGTATCTTCATCAGATAAATGCAAGACAGTATATTAACATTATATATATTAGCCATTTATCCAGTTTACAGTATTTTTCTAGCTGCTGTTTGAGTTTTGTAGTTTTTCTTTACTATGCTGTACAATGAATTGGCTGCTGAGGTAATGCTCTTTAAGTGGTCATTATGACATTGAAAAAGACTGTATTACTAGCTACACATTCTTAAGGCTTTATGATATTCATAGAGCTTATCAATATAAGCTTGCATTTCCAGAAATTTAAACCAATATACATACATGATTGAAAATGCATTTCAGCAATGTAAGTGTTTACATGACAAAAAATAACTGCAGTCAATTGATGGACAGAACTGTTCTTTCTAGAGTCTTAACGGAAAAACACATAATCTGTTCTGCCAGATTTTATGGAGTAGTTAAAAAAGTAGAAAGTTTTTTCAATGCAAGTGGAAGCAATGTTACAGCTGGTTGTGGAAGAGAGGTTTTGCACAAGATTTTCCCAACAGGCTGATCAATCATAATGCCTTCAGCTTCCTGTTATAGAAGCCTTCAAATGTCCCTCTGCTGAAATCAGCATCCAAAGAAGTCACTGATTTACTTTTGCTCCACATTCCTCCCCTTGGTGATTGGATATGGACAGTGTTAGTCTTTGTGGGTTTTTCCTTTGGCCTTCTGACTGTGAAACACTCTGTGCTCATTTACTCTGGTCTTGTCCACTGGGTAAAGCCTTTGGGGAAAGAGGATAGGTAATCATTTCACAAGAGAGCAGACACACACTGTACTGACACATGCAATTTGAGAACCAGTTACAAAACTATTTAATGTGTGTTTGGTTGGTATAATCCATGGAAACTTGCTGAGCTTACATTTTGCCTTTTGTCTATTCAAGCAGTTTAACAGAGTCGTTAGATGGTAAGTACCTTACTTAAGGGTATAACAATTGTCACCTACCAGGGGATTTATCCTGGAACCTTCTAGTTTTAAGAACAGGTCCTTTTTTGTTATCTTTTTGTCTTAGGTAAAAATCTTTTTTTTACATTTAAAAAAATGTTTAGTGTCTTTATATTTTATATAAATCAAATAAAATTAAAATGTTCCAAAATCAAATTAAAAAAAAAACACATCACCTGTTTGTCCAGCACGGCAAGCAGAGCAGTTAATTTACTTGCCACAGGACATCTACTCCACCGAAATATCAAAGAATGTCACAAGTCAAAAGCCATTTTGCATTAGCATGTGGGGCTGGCTCAGACAGCATTCGGCCGCCCAGTGACTCACCATCTCTGGTACAGGTAGATGAGGAAAACTAAATCATCCCTAAAGCAGGCCAGCCAGTGGGTGGTTGGCATGGTGATGATGAAGGCAAAGATGTCATCAATGAAGGTATTGAATGCCTGGTGAGTGATAAATCATTCCAGTCATCATCAATATCAAGTCTATATTTTTGACTCATACATGTTGAGACTTAACAACTTCTTTGTTCTTGAACCTATGTTTTGTAATTAAAAAAAAAAAGATTTATTACTATTTGGCATCTCCAAGCCCAATATGGAATGTCCAATTTGCAAACTATGTATAAGCTTGCTCAAGTGTTATACGGCCCCTGCTGACGGCCCTGGAGAGTGAAGACAACTTGAGGTCCTCTGAAACACATGATGCAAACACAGCTGCTTCTTTTTACACTGCAGCCACAAGTTGCACATGTGCAGAGCGGGGGCGGAGGAGACCCAATCATACACACGAACAGGGAGCAAGCCATGGGCACATGCATGGCCAACAGGGGTCGCTCAAGCAATGAACATGGCTATCCCTGTCGACCAAACCCGTCCCATATATCCCTTGGGCGACACAATGCCAATGGTGCGCTGCCCCTGTGGGGCTGCCAGCCATAGTTGGCACTGGCACTAGCCGGATTTGATTCCAGACCACGCTGAATGTTTATCAAATGTACTTAGTACCACAGAGAATGTGTTTTTGTTGCCGCTGTATTTTTTGAGTAAGGCCGCGGTTTACTGCTGAACATTTACTCCTGAACTGTGCATGCCACTATGAGTCTAACTATGAGTCTAATCCTCCTGAAACCTGCAGGAAAAAGGCTTAGTATCAAAAAGATTTTGACATAATGCAAGTGTCTTGGATGACAAAAAAAATGTTGCAGTGAAAATATTGTCTAAAATATAATTTATTTTTATTAAATGTCCCTTGTAGTGCAGGTTTCAGCACAGTAGAATATATGGTTCTTGAGATTAAGAACAGAGACTCGTGTCCCCTACAGCAGGGAACAAAAATGTATTCCCAGGTCTTAGAAGGATAAGTCTGAACATGATATGAAAAAACTTACTTTATACTTTAATGCCTTCCAGGGTAAATGTGCCACTGATTTTAGCTGTGGGAATACAAATGGAAAACACTGAGATAAGAAAACAGTTTTCCACTGGTGATATTTAAATTTAGCAGGATAAGTGATGTGATAATTGTATTTTTGGTAATACCAACCTTATAATTAACAAAAAGCTGCGGTATTATGAAGAGGAATCCAAAACCATAAATTCCTATCAAAGCAATAAAATAGACTGCATTATTGACGTTTTATATTATGTGTGATGATTTAGGTACAATCAGGTCAGGTATACAATCTAACCACTAGACTACTTTGTCATTAATATGTCAGAAACAGCATGAGGTGGTATTCACCGTACACAAAATATTTTTAAGACCCCCTAAACTCATGATGTAAGATGACATTTGCATGAATTGACTGGTTAAAGGTAAGAGTATAGCATCTTTATAATGAATAGAGCCTTACAGCTTCATTATTCATGCAGTATATTTGACTCCACTTCTAGATTGACATTCTGTGCTAAGCTCCAAATCCAAATGTGTAAACAAGGAATGTTGTAGGAAATGTACAGTTAAGGTTGCCATGCTTACCAATAACAAGACTGTTAATTAACCATGAGTACCAACTGTTAAGATAAAGCAAGAAATATTAAAATCATATGAGGAAGACAGTCCATTATACTGTAAGTAATTTGAAGTAAAATACAAAGTTGTTTTACCTTTTATATTTTACATATATCAAGGAGTATATGGCTCCTCCAAAGCACAATGGATATAGTAAGAAGGACAAATACTTCATTGCCTGGGAAGCAGGAACAACTCAGTTAGGACTGGCGAACACCTGGCATCTTAATTTAGTGATGGAGAGAGCATGGTGTGAATCATTTTGCACATAGTGGAGCTTCTAAAACATCATCCTGTGAACTGACCTGAGTGTCGTGTTCTTCAGTCTTTTTCTCCGATTCACTGGAGTTTCCAAACTGTGGAAGAAACGTTTCCATTGTTACAATCCTCCCCAATCCTTCAAACTGTCAAATGCCTTTTTCCAAGGAACCTGTGACACTTAACAGTTTAAATTCTGTTCAGTTATACAGCAGGGTATATTAACTGAAGCAATTCAGCTGACGCACATTGCCCAAAAGGTAAACCAACAAAGCCCTGGACAAGATAACTTAAGGTTATAAAAGACTGGTTTTCTAACTGCCATGTGCCTATTAAAAAAGAGCGAAACACTTCTCTATACTCTTCTAAACAGCTACTCTTGTGGAATTACAGTGGATTTTTCCAATGATGATACATATTATTATAGACACATCCTCTTTAAAATAATAATCCCCATACAAATGCGCACATACAGTTAAAACCAGAACATTCATAACTGGAATCACTGAGGTGATGGACGTGCTTACTAGGAAAATGGGCTTCATGCCAGACCACAAAACCTGAATCCTGTAGGCCTTCATGACCTTCCAAACCTAGAGGATGCAGGAAGAGCAGGATATTAGACCACAATCCAGGATGAAATCCACGCACTTGGGAGTCTGTTCAGACATAGAGTAAGTAGGGTCTTACTAAATCATGAGCCATCCATCAGTGCTCCATACTGCTTCCTTTATTTCTAAATTTAGGAGATCGTGGAATAATGCTACTTTTAATTTTTTTCTAAAATAACATTTTGTATGTTTACAATGTAAAGAAACAATTGCCTGAACACATTCTTTTTTTTTTTTTTTTACAATAGTCTCTATCATACATCTTACAATATATTATGGTAGTGAAATAACTGGTGTTGAGCTCTTTGTCCACAAAGCATGCAGTAACTGAATTTGTAGTTTCTGGATCATTGCACTGAGGGTACATATGTAGAATCACCCATAGTTGCTAATTACAAATTTTGTTTTTCAAGATGTAACAAGCTGAATTTCTTAATTCAGCACATTAATTTGTGGTAAGGTTTGATTAAATCGCATGCTTTAAACTGTACCAATTCAGTAATGCCCGCACACTGAAACTCAATATACACGTTTATTCAACAACATTTCAGTCCTGTGTGGATCTTCATCAGGTGAGTAGATATACAAAGGATCGAAACGTTGAATAAAGGTGCATATTAAGTCTTTATTCAGTGTGCAGGGTTTACTGAATTGTGTAGGTGACATTCACTGCCATCGTGGCAAGATACATAAAGTGCACAAACAACAAGGGCTTTGGTGCAAAACAGTAGGTGAAACCTCAGGGATGCTGGATACCTCAATTACAGAGCCCACGCCAGCAGGAAAGAGAACTAACAGGTTGGTTTGCTCCTCAAGGAGGTACAGGAAGATCACAATGGTACTAAAGCACCTCCAAAGTACTGAAAAATAGAACAAAATAAAGCAAACAACAAGATTACAACTTCACTTAGTGCCCTGTAATCAGTAATTTCTTATTCATTCAGATGTCAGCCATTGCACATAATTTCATCCAGATGCATCCATTACATTTTCACCTCACCCCCTAGCTAACAAAGTAGTGACTTATGCCAGGTGTGTCAGAAGTTGACACATCTACTGCCATTATCAGTTCATAAGGTGGCGCTAGCTGTTAGCATGGTTCTGTGCAGTAGTAGATGCGCGTGGTGTAGATCAATGTGCACTATTACCTGCTTTACTGGACATTCCCACCATGGTCTTCTTCTTCTTCCAAAAGCTGATGTCATTTTTAAAGGCCAGAAGGTCAAAAAGGAGCTACAAAATGCAAATGTTTATTTTGTTGTTGCATTAATAATCATATGAATAATACATTTATTTATGAATTTTATTTATTTGGCAGATCTACTGACCAGTCTGTCATGGAAGCACATATTAAATGTTAAAAATGAGCATGTATCAAAGCTACATGTATGAATTCATTCACAGGTTTCAGACACTGATTTTAGATGTACAGGGCAGTTCAAAACTGTTGAACTGCTGTGAAATGAAAATGCACTTCTTGTACGTCGCGTTGGATAAAAGCGTCTGCCAAATGAATGTAATGAAAATTCAAAGTCATAAAGTCAGTCAACTTAAAGTAGAAAGGCGACTTCAATTAAACATAAGAAGTACTTACATGAAACGCAGCCACCAAAACCGTCAGTGCTAAGAAATACAGATTGGTGTCCACAAAGATTCCTTTCATTTCATCTGTATCCTGTTCAGTAAAGCCTTAAAAATCATAATTATCCAGAAAATATATTCATATAAAACATTTTTTTTCGATTATTTTTAACACTGATCAAATTGTTCCTCAGGTCACATTTTTTCAACATATCAGAAATACTATTCTGAATGTTAACATACAGTGCAGTGGCTATAATTTTTTCATACAGTACCCTTGATGAAGAAAAGAAGGCTACAGAAAATAAACAATACTGGTAACGTATGGATAAGAGAGTTGTTCACGTTTCTAAAATTTCGGTGGAATTATCTACATACCAAAGTAGCGCAGGGAGTGGACAGCATCCTGCATGTGAATCCAGAAGCGCAGCTTTCCCAGAGAGATGCTGTGGTACGATATCGTCAGTGGCAGGTTGGCTGTCGTGCTGTTCATCACCTGCAAGACAAGCACGTCGCGTCTTCACAGGAATTAAACTCCCTGTGTGCATTTCCTTACTTTGTCCTTTGAATTAATTCCCTTTTAATAACTGAACAGTCCCAAGTGTAGTTATCAGGAGTGTGAATACGACATAGGTACATACCATTAAGTCCTTCACCCTGTTTCTGAGCTCATTGATGAAGAGGATTGGAAGGTACATCGTCTTTTTTCCATCCTGAAATCTACAAAATGACATGGAGTAAACGGTCCAGTCTTTTTTCCAACTGACATATTTCTTCACTCATGTCCCCACAGTGATACCCACAAGCTTGTAGGGGATAAGGCAGCTGATGGTTGTGCTCTCTCCTGATACTCTCACTAATGAGCCAGAAAAGTATAATGCACTTCATGAGAGACAGGTAAGTAACCTACAGGTGTCCGGTGAGTACCTAGAAGGCACTGATGTAGCAGTGTCCTGAGGAACCCTGGCAGATGTAAGCCCACCAAACTTCATCAGGACAAAAGCAATTGTGCACTGATTCCCAGTCACAGTCAGCTACTGACACACAGCCCAGATTCAAGCTAGTGATCTCTAAGGTACAGGGCTCACCCTGCTCTTTTGGTAGACACCAATATGTTCTTGTCATGTTCAGTAGCCAATCCCTGAATGCAACTTCACCCTTCATAGTTCCCCTATAGCCCTGTATACAGAAGGAAAAACAGATTACACTGCCATACACTCTCAGGTAACGCTGGACATCACTGGGCAGGGCCCCCTGGTCAAAGGAGAAGTCCTCCGCTACCACGTTAAAGGAGAGACGTGAGTGCCAGTGAGAGACAGGCCTCTGATTTGCCGCTGAATCATCCAAATGCTTCTGCTGCTCCTCCAGCTGTGACATAAAAAACAGTACAGAGACCAGGAAGGAACATACTGAACACACAGAGAACACATCTGCATGCTGACATACAAGCACTAGGCACAAACCTCATCTTTACAAACTGGGCACAATTACAGTATATAACTGCCGCTTTCAGGCTTGCCATATTACGTACAGTATACAGTGTCCTTCATCCCTGAGGAATGGGTCTATGTTACAGTAACTGTAACTCACAAATAGTGTCTGTTACTACTGCTTTAAATAGTTCATATACTAATGTTACAAATATAGCACAGATCACCCATATGGTAATATGTGTACAGTAATATATAGTATAGCAACTTTGGTAAAATACTGTACAAACAGAAAATTGCCAAAATCTCTGGGATGCCCTTTTTAAGTGGCAATGGTGTCACCCTCCATGAAGACAAGATAGCACAGAGATTATGTCACAGAAACTATAGAATTTGTGAAATTCTGAATATTTATTAATAAGGAGGGATGTTATTGGGCCTACCTGTAGAGGCGCCTGGTCAGAAGTGAATCTGATCTTGGGGGCTTTGGGCAGCATGTAGGTGGTGAGCGGGGCCACATGGTTCACCTGTCTGCTGTCCTGCCAGGGAGACACACCAGCCTGGTGCAGGAACACCAGAATATAGAGTGTCCCATTGCTGCGGGTCTTCAACGGCAGGAAGACATTCAGGGTCCTTCAATCACCAGACAAGAAAGGGTTAGGGTTAGGGTTAGGGTTAGGGTTAGGGTTAGGGTTAGGGTTAGGGTTAGGGTTAGGGTTAGGGTTAGGGTTAGGGTTAGGGTTAGGGTTAGGGTTAGGGTTAGGGTTAGGGTTAGGGTTAGGGTTAGGGTTAGGGTTAGGGTTAGGGTTAGGGTTAGGGTTAGGGTTAGGGTTAGGGTTAGGGTTAGGGTTAGGGTTAGGGTTAGGGTTAGGGTTAGGGTTAGGGTTAGGGTTAGGGTTAGGGTTAGGGTTAGGGTTAGGGTTAGGGTTAGGGTTAGGGTTAGGGTTAGGGTTAGGGTTAGGGTTAGGGTTAGGGTTAGGGTTAGGGTTAGGGTTAGGGTTAGGGTTAGGGTTAGGGTTAGGGTTAGGGTTAGGGTTAGGGTTAGGGTTAGGGTTAGGGTTAGGGTTAGGGTTAGGGTTAGGGTTAGGGTTAGGGTTAGGGTTAGGGTTAGGGTTAGGGTTAGGGTTAGGGTTAGGGTTAGGGTTAGGGTTAGGGTTAGGGTTAGGGTTAGGGTTAGGGTTAGGGTTAGGGTTAGGGTTAGGGTTAGGGTTAGGGTTAGGGTTAGGGTTAGGGTTAGGGTTAGGGTTAGGGTTAGGGTTAGGGTTAGGGTTAGGGTTAGGGTTAGGGTTAGGGTTAGGGTTAGGGTTAGGGTTAGGGTTAGGGTTAGGGGTTAGGGTTAGGGTTAGGGTTAGGGTTAGGGTGGGTAGGGTTAGGGAGTCTAGGGTTAGGGCTAGGGAGTTGAGGGTTAGGGTTAGGGTTAGGGTTAGGGTTGGGGTTAGGGTTAGGGTTAGGGCTAGGGTTAGGGTTGGGGTTAGGGCTAGAGCTAGGGTTAGGGTTAGGGTTGGAGCTAGGGTTAGAGTTAGGTTTTGGAGCTAGGGTTAGAGCTAGGGTTGGAGCTAGGGTTAGGGTTAGGGTTAGAGCTAGGGTTAGGGTTAGGGTTAGGGTTGGAGCTAGGGTTAGGGTTAGGGTTAGGGTTGGAGCTAGGGTTAGGGTTAGGGTTAGGGTTGGAGCTAGGGTTAGGGTTAGGGTTGGAGCTAGGGTTAGGGTTAGGGTTGGAGCTAGGGTTAGGGTTAGGGTTGGAGCTAGGGTTAGGGTTAGGGTTAGGGTTGGAGCTAGGGTTAGGGTTAGGGTTAGGGTTAGAGTTAGGTTTGGAGCTAGGGTTAGGGTTAGGGTTAGAGCTAGGGTTGGAGCTAGGGTTAGGGTTAGGGTTAGAGCTAGGGTTAGGGTTGGAGCTAGAGTTAGGGTTAGGGTTAGGGTTAGGGTTGGGGCTAGGGTTAGGGTTAGGGTTAGGGTTGGAGCTAGGGCTAGAGCTAGGGTTAGGGTTAGGGTTAGAGCTAGGGTTAGGGTTAGGGCTAGGGTTAGGGTTAGGGTTAGGGTTAAGGTTAGGGTTAGGTTAGGGTTGGTGGGCTAGGGTTGATAGGGTTAGGGTTAGAGCTAGGGTTGGGCTAGGGTTGGAGTAGGGTTAGGCTGGTTAGGGTTAGGGTTGGGGCTAGGGTTAGGGTTAGGGTTAGGGTTGGGGTTAGGGTTAGGGTTAGAGCTAGGGTTAGGGTTAGGGTTAGGGTTTTAGGGCAGTTTCTCTATCACCTCAGATGAAATGTACAACCGGGCCGAGTGTCTGCAGCACGCCGGTCTGGCATCATTTCCGTACTTATGTAGGCAATGTTTCAGGCCTAAGGGGGGTTCCCGCATTCTCATGTAACAAAATGTGTAGTTCTGGATTCCTTGCATAGAGTATATGCCAGGCCTTAGTATTATGGTGGCAGCAATAAGGTTTCATTATGGAGCTAAGAACTGAAGATGAGTTCTGCTAGATTCAACCTCACCACGCTGCTTTTTACTATTTTTCAATCAAGCCTATTTATTCCTTTAAGCTATCAGACTATTGATGTTGCTTAGTTAGAGGGGGGGGGAAACAAAATAAAATAAATAACAAACGAGAATGACGTGCACTGCAATTTGACTGCATCCTGCCTGTCCTAAAGAGACGGTCTAAAATAGGAAATGGGTTACCTTTCAAAACTGGAATGTATGTCAAAGTCCTCCATCTTGAGAATGAGACTGTGCCCATCATCTTCGCTTGGTTTCACAGATGTGTAAATGCTTAACTTTTTAAAAATAGAATTATTAAAATGACAGTTAAATACCAGCAGAAATGTAATATGGTTACCAATATGACAATAAAATCAGATCATACCATACAGTTACTATAATAACGTCAGCTATTAGCTATATTAATCTGGAAATTGCCCCGTGTATTACTGTAGCAGTGCAGCATAATTATCATGATCAGCCTTTGTCTAACCCTGACAGGTCATCAGAAACTTTTTATAAATATTTAAATATGCTGGATCACACATAAAAACTTCCCTGACCAATCAGAAACATACACTAAAACAGAAACGTACAAAAAACTCCTGAGAAGGATTGAAGAAGGGTGTATGTGTTTCAGCTGTAAGAAGGTTCTGATATTGATACAGTACATTTCTAAGAACAATACCCTCCTAAGACCCAGAAATTCCTTATTGTCCCCTGTAGGAGACATGAGTCTCTGGTCTTAATCTCACAATGCTGAAACCTATGCTACAAGAGACACTCAAACCATGTTGCAGTGACAATATTTTCAAAAATATTGTTCATTTTATTTTTACTGTCATCAAAGACAAATTTTGTAAAACAACAAAAAAGAAGTAGCTAATAAAATACTTTCTCAGGACAGTGTCTGTGGGAAATTATTTCCTGCATTCATTTCTATGAAAACTCTACTCCAGTCAAGTTACTGTAAGTGTAGCCTACATCTTCCTCAGGTTGCCAGGTTTATTCATATGTAAGTGACTAGGGTGACTGCAGAAATCCGAAGTAAAGCAGCAGAAAATGTAGGCTACTGCTTAAATCAGGGTTATGGTGAGAGCAATTTTTTTTAACTCCATAAAAATCCCTCCAACAGTTAAAAAAAAAATAAAAATCACTTCAGCATTTCCAGATGTTATCTGTTAGTGCTGACATAACACTGGACATTTTACTGCGTACTAGGCCTGTTTGACAAATCATCTAGATGCAATGGTTAGGCTTTAATGGACCAAGATTAGTAACAGTACACGTTACACCTCAAACAACTAATAGTCTATAGCCTGCAGAGTACAGCCACGGTTAGGTAAAAACACTCCCGTTTTTACTGAGATAAATCTAGACTAAAACTATTAACTAGACCAAGTACATTACGTTAACATTAATTACATTAATCAAAAGCGCAACACACAAGCTGATACTGGACTATAACGTCCCTAAATTTCCTATAATAGCGCATTTCGATATAGCGCATTTATTTTAACGTACATTATTAATTATGGAATCAAACCTGAAGTCGTGGTGCTTCTGTCATGTACGACACGATGCAATTTTCGCGTTTGTTATGGCCACAGGGTCTGGTGTAAAGGATGCTGTAGATCACCCAGCAAGTGTGTAGAACGTACAGGACGAACACCCCGGCAATGAGGGTCGTGAAAGACGTCTTTCGAAACACGCCATTCGGTGATTTTGAATAGCATGCAGGAAACATTGTCATATAGCTTTAGGTAGCATGCACCAGAAACGCAGCAATATATAAACCCGCAAATAAACAGCGCAATAAGAATGACAGATCTACCTAGAAAGCTACCTTAGGCTGCTGGAACCATACCCTGTCCTTGATTGTAATAGTTTCTCAAACGACACATTTTCGTGAATCTTAAAACAAACAAAAAAAAACTGGTGACTGAAGCTATAGCGCTAATAGCCTACAGTCGCCGCTTGGTTTCGCTTGGTACAGCTCCATAGCCTACCCGAGTCAATTCATAACAATTATACGTTCCAATTACGGCACTTCTTCAGCTGACCTAAAACCACCTACACTAATTTTAGCAACAACCTATCTGAATAACAATCGTGAAACTGAACCAGAGTCCGGGCCAGCACAAGGACATGTACAATATCTCCACTGACTTCGCAGGTCCATTGGCTTAGTTGGCTCATAGCTGGTGAATGATATCCTATAGGCTAAACCACAACACTTAAAGTGTTTAAAAAAAAACAATGGACATATTTACAAAACTACTTACAAAAATTGTGTTTGAAAGCACAAAAGTGAAAATAAAGACAGTGTGATTGCAGTGTGACTCTGTTTATAGCCTAATATGTATAGACTATTAGCCTATAGCCTACATATAGGCTCAGTGTCACACTGCAATCACACTGTCTTTATTTTCACTTTTGCGCTTAATGTATTTTATTTGGAAAGGTACAGTTTATTTCTTTAACCTCATGTATCATAATCAGGTAGCGTTGGACCTATACTGTCCTCTTAGTAGTTAATTTAATTTTCAGTTGAAGATGCCACTCATAATCACATGAACATGAATTAGTTTAGACCACATTCTTTAATTTTGTCTCACAAGGTATTTCTTTTGTTAACATGCAACCTTGACCCTAATGTTGTCAGCTCACAGTTAGGTAGCATACTGGCCAGGTCTTCAAGTATGTAAGCTACTTTTTGAAGAGGTTAGTTTGTTCTGAATAAAAATACTGATTCCATAGTGACAAGAGCCAGCTAATGCTTTGTTCTCAGATTTGTTTTTTCTAGGCGCCTTTTCTATTTCTGATTACACATAGAAGCTATGTTTTTGTGTGGTTTATGTCACCTGTCACCTGTTTTCTTCATGCTACATGGCATGTAGCCTTCCATTCTTATGTATCGATGGGGTAATATTTTTTTGGTGATTCCTGTCATAGTTTAATTATTTTAATTTTTCCATCATTTATTTGTATTGTTTCTTTCCTATTTAATCCACTCTTGTGTCAGTATAAATTTTATTTTTTAAAATCCTATAAGTCTAATATTGACAGTAGATGGCAGCATTGTTATGGCCAAAGAGCCACCATCAATTAATTTGGCCATAATTTTTCAATTTGCCACCTTAGCCAGCAGGGAGCCAGAGAATGCCAAACAATTTAGTTGAAAAGAGAGATAGCTTTTTGTGACTCATCTTACTTAGGCTGATGTCCTAGATTACTGATTTTTGTTTTACAGTGAATAATGTCTCTCACTGATCATTTTCTAGAAAGATTTGACCTTAACAGTTATGTTGTAGCCTACAATTGATGGAGTAGCTAACAGTCAAACTACACCAATGTTTAGGCTAATTCCTTCAGCACTGTGCTCATTCCTGCTAAATAATTCTTTATGTTAACAAGAACAGGGGATACAGTATTCATGTTAGAGGCATATGGGGTCTCCAATTAATTCTTGAAAGGGTTTTAAAATATTTTATCTATAATGTAAACTGGTCTGAACTGAATTCCAATTTAGATTATGGTTTACGTATCTATAAGGTCCACATTAGAAGTTCACAGGACTTATTTTACATTTAGCAAATGAGGCAAACTGTATTTCTAGGGAGTCTATGCCTATTTTTCATTTTCCTTTTCCGGAATTTACATTTTAGACATTGAGCCGATGTACTTATGCAGAACAACAACAGCTAACATCCTTTTGCATACAATACATTATACTGCTAAATGTTCACTAAAGCAATTAAGGTTAAGTACCTTCCTCAAGGGTGCATGGCAATATCCCACACAGGAGTCAAACCTACAACCTCAGCATTACAGGCCCTGGTCCATAAAAATGAGGCTGCACTGCAGCAGGCAAAAACCTCTGGACAAGGAATGGAACTAATATGGGCCTGTGCTGTTTACTGAACTAAAATGCCTTTGTACTGTGGATGCTACTAATGGCATGACTAATAACAATGGAACTCCGTTTGGCCAGATTATTGTTGATTTCAAATGCCAGTGTGGTGCTTTGTAATATTCCATCACACTTGGAGAGCTGATAACCGCCCATATTAATTTGAATATTTTTCATCCTGATTTGTCATTGCAACATTGTATGTAATACAAGTCAAATTTGTGATTTTTGCAAGCCAATTTGCAAGATACTGTGTGTCAGTGCATGTGTGATTGCACGTGTGTGTGTGTGTGTGTGTGTTTGTAAAAGTATCAGTTATTATAAATTAACTGAAATTAATTGGTTTGGAAGGTGTTTTATTTACTTTTTGTGATAACAAACATTATGCAATATTGTATTACTTTTTATACAAAGTGCAGTGTTAGAAAATAAAACTATAAGAATTAAAGTCTGTTATAGAAGAGAACGAATAACTGCAGTCACCTTAATGACTTGATTAAAATAAAATCCACAAGGTGTTGTTGGCATATACAGCAGTCATGTCAATATCATAAAGATGGAAACATGAATATATATATACTCATTTTTCACACAGTTTGCTATGACTTTGAACAAGAAAGTACAGAACCGAGCTGTAAAGAACTACAACTGCAATATTCAGAAAAGCATCGTTTGAATATGGCTTTGGAAAGAAAATTATAAAGTAACTGTGTATTGTGTGTATTCTCTCTCTCTCTCTCTCTCTCTCTCACACACACACACACACACACACATAATATACAAACATATACATATTTTACATACATTACACATGATTCTCACAGTTCATTCATGTAGTGCTGATTCTTCAGAGTCTCTGTTACCCTTTTACTGCCACACACAGATGGGTATCTCGTCCATTCAGCTGTCCCAGCACCACCCTCACCCTGCCCAGCCCCGCCCCCCTCAGGCGTGCATGCTGCCCGACAGGGGCGAGGTCAGGTTCAGCATGATCATGCTGTGTGCGATGGCTGTGGCGGTGCCCGAGCCCTTGGAGCTGCGCTGCATGCTGACCACGTCCCCGCTGGTCTGCTCCGCCTCCGCCTTGCGGAACACGCTCCTCACCGTGCCCTGGAAGTTGTTGGTGACGAAGCAGTAGACCACGGGGTCCAGGCAGCTGTTGAGACTGCTGAGGGTGACGGTGACGTGGTAGGCCACCACGTGGTGCGGCATGTCCGGGTAGAAGAAGACCAGCACCTGCCGCACGTGGAAGGGCGTGAAGCAGACGGTGAAGATGACCAGGACGGTGACCAGCAGCTGGACGGCCCTCATGCGCCGCTCCCGGCTCTGCTGCATCAGGCCCGGCCTGGCCAGCGCGCAGGCGATGCGCACGGTGAACACCACGATCACCACCAGCGGCAGGAAGAACTCAAACACCGTGAGGGCGAACAGCTTGGACAGGCAGCAGGCCTCCTGCTTGAAGGCCGTGGACAGGAGCGAGTAGGTCACCACGATGGCGAACAGCCAGATGAAGGCGCAGACACACTTGGCCACACCCGGGCTCCTCCACTTGCGCGATGCCTCCACCTGCACGATGGCCAGGTATCGGTCAATGCAAATGCTTGTGAGAAAAAGGATGCTGCAGTACATGTTGACAAAATAGCTGAAGATGTGCAGGTAGGAGCAAGTGAGGCACTTGCCCGCGCTGTAATACAGGACGATGCGGGTGGGCAGTGAGAGGTTCACTAGCAGATCCGTCACCGCCAAGTTAATGGTGTAGATGACAGAGGTGGTGCTGGGCTTTGTCCGCAGACAGAAGACATACAGAGCCAAGCTGTTGAGCGCCATACCCACAATGAAGATGAGCACATTGATCACCAGCAGGGCAATCCACAGGCTGTAAAAGTCATTGTAGAGGCCCTCGTCCAGGTGTGCCAGCTTGTGGAGGTATGGTTCCCTGGGCACCTGGGTGGTGTAATTTATGGGGGTGGGTGTGGCCGTGAGGTTGAATAGTACAAACCAGTCAGTGGAGGAGGACTCCATCCTTATATGTCTGGGCACCTCCCTGAAACACAGGAACAGAACTGAATCTGCACAGGCTCCCTCTATGGGTCAAACTATGGTAATTGCTGTAGCTGGAGGTTAACTGTAGGTGTGGGTAAGTGTAGCGGAGGATTGAGCCATGGACATTCTGAAAATACAATGCTTTTAGGGGCAAATCCAAAGGTGGAAAAAAACAACATAGTGGTTTGAGGATTATCCCACCAATGTAATCCCCAGTACTGGTGGGCCAAGCACCAAAGGCCTGATAGATTATCTGGCAATAGCCAATAAAACACACTTAGTTGCAAAAGAAAAGTCAAGTTTGCAGAAATGTATAGGCCTATTGACTGTAGTCTCGCACAGTAGTGTGTAATATTATGTATTGTGGTAAAAATTGCCTACCACACACCAACATATTTTAATGCATAACTGTGTAGAACCATGTTTAAATTTGCCAGATACATTCATATACTGTAGGTGGGTGGGGTTTTGGTGGGTATGTAAGATATAAAATGTTTCTTTTTTGTAACACTATTATAAAATTAACCATCTAATTTAATAACTGACTCTTGCAAGAAATGTACTCATCTAACCAGTCTTGACTGTTGCCAGTGAGTTTTCACTTGGCGTCCAGACATTGCAGTTTACAGCCTATTCCAGTCGCTTCCCCACCCCCTCTCTGTAGCCTGTAAACAATTGTTCAAAAGTCATGAAGACATGGCCTGCAAGTTATTTTTGTAGAGTCCCTATTACAAATCTTATAAACATGAGTTACCCTTAGGAAACACGATGTTCAGATCACACGAGGAACATGCTACATACAGTAAGAATCATGTTTCATTCAGTCAAATTACAATAACTCATAAAGCCATTGCTCAATGTCTGCACAAAAATGCTATATGTATATATCCTGTATGATTCATGGAGTTAAAAAACAATACTGACTGTATTGTAAGGTGAGAAATTTATAACTCCATTATCATTATATTTGATCAACTAGGGTTTACATAGGTACCTTCCATATAACCATAGCACTATACCATCTCAGGGATTGCTTGCATTCATTTTATCTCTGTGTTGTGTAATAACTTCATTTAGTGACACGGGATATACAGTACATTGCAGAAGGGCCAGCAAGGGATTTGTCCATTATCAAAATATGGGAATATGAGTAATGAGAAGTGTATGTGTGGCAGCCATGCTGAGAGAATGATTCTCATGAGAAATGGCAACCCCCGCTCCTAAACACAAACATGCATTTTACATGGACCGAACTGAGCAACAAAACTCCAATATACAGATTCCCTGTGTCTAATTCTTTCTGCAATGTCATGTCATTGTGTTTATTTAGGCTGGCAACATGCCCATTTTACCCCAATAGATTCATAAGATCTCTGGAGGTATTCAAAGGGTTTAATGTTTATTTACAAGATTTGTTCAAATTCTGTGGGACATGTGGGAAGAATAATACACTCCAATATACTTCTTCTTTACGTAATGACAGGAGAGGCTTTATTTTATCATCCCAATAAACAATGATCCCATGCACAAACAACTAAGTTAATTGATTTAGGAATAATGTGGATGCAATGCACATTTGAATAAATCTGATAAAATCTGTCACTGACAGACAGGAACTCTGAACAGTGATGCCATACAGGCACATATATTTATGTTTTACAGGTTAGGCAGGTTTCTCTTATAACTTCACATATAATATTTCCTTGTTCTAGAGCTTAAAAAAATAAAGATTCACAGTATTTTTTACCTCTGTTTTCTCACTGCTCAATGTATGTGTAGTTATGCTTGTTGCTGCAACCTAGTAAAATGTCCTTTCCTATTTTGGAAGATGCAATGCACTCTCCTCTGAAATAAATGGTGTCAAACCACTGTTTCTTTTCACTTCGCAGTCCCTCTTCAAGCAGGAACAGCTGGAAGAGGACACTTTACCTATATGTTGCTCGTGCAGGCAGACTGTGGGGACTTGATTGACCAGGAGGGGTTACTAGTGTGCGATGAGACACAGATGTCTCTTCCTCCAACATGTCACACTACAGACAAGTATGCACTGCCCTGCAGGGCTGCTGACCACAGCCAGTACTAAATTAGTCTGGATTTTATACAAGACCATGGGGCCCATCCACATTCCAGAGCAGTGCTTTTAACAGGTTCAGCCCCCCAACAGCCCCAGTGTTCATCCTCATTTTGCCCTATCTGGAATGCTCAATTTATGTGTAAGCCAGCCTGAACACTGAAACCCCCTCTGTCAAATCAAAAGCGCAGAGTAAGAACATCTCCTTCTGAAATAGAAGCTATTGTTACCTACTGCTTCTATTCACTCCACAGTCCACCAGCCGAGCTGGCATGGTCTTTGTATTGGACAGATACACTTAACTAGTGCTTGTGCAGGCAGAATGCAAGTACTCAATCAAACATAGTGGGATGTTGGCCAGCCCACAAACTGAATCCCTCCCTCCCTGGGCCATGATACAGCCAGGCTGTTGTGAGACTGTTGAACAAAGTTGGCACAAGCACAGTGTTGAACTGAAGCAGTATCAGTATTGTACTGTATGAATGTTTAGACAGAAAAAGGTGAATTCCTTAGTCAACCTTGGGATATCTCACCCACCTCTCTATACACTAGCAGTTAGGTCAATATTTGAGGGACTGACTATAGGGGTTGGAGGATTTGAAGATTCACCAGATTAGGGAAATATATGAAAGTCTGCTCTTCTGCAAAACACCTCATCATTATAGGCCAGGCTGCTGAGCAAATTTAGTGCTATCAAGAATCTACGGCAAGATTACACTGCAGGACAGCAAAATAGGATCTCAGTTTGCAGCCTCATTCAATTATGGGGATAAGGCATATCCTGAACCCCAGTCAGTCTAAATGACTTCACACTATGCCACTGTCCTCAGCCATATGAAGATCTGTTCTAACTAAGAGAATAAATAGAAAAAATGATGAGCATTGAATCAATATTGAGCGAGAGGGGATTGAAGCTGCAGTCTCCATTATTACTTAATGCAACTCTCGACAAGACAGAGACTTTAAAAAAAAAATCAAATATGAAAAGATTCTCCAGATTCAAGAACTACACAGTCAGTTGAATCTGCACACTACTGTCTTGAAAAGCCCATGGTTAAGTCACAGTGCAAAAGGCCCATGTGCCTTGCATGGGAAGGACACTGATTTCTATTCCTTACTATAGGCGTAACACTGAACTCCTACGGAGCTACAATTGATTTTTCTGAGAAAGCATTTGTTGTAATCAGCCAGCCAGATAGATGTGTCATCTTGTTTGTAATAGTGGAATAAATAGGCGAATAAAAGGCTAAATATGGGGAAGATGGTGTCAGCGTCAGGGCCTGTCAGTGACCAAATACGGGCAAACAGAGAGACAAAAAGAGATTGTTGGAAGAAACACAACAAAGGACAAACTGTTTTTTTCACAGATCCAGACTAAACTGAATTACTGGTTTTGTTAAAGAACCAAACGGCTATCAGATCTCAGCGCAGTGTGAAAAGGTAATCTAATGAAAGTAAAATGACAATGTGGCTATTATGTTACCCTTCCCGTCAACATCACTGTCATTTCCGTGCCTGTAAGTTCATCTTGATGAAAAAATTTAAACAATTCCTTAAAAAGGTCTCTCACTCCCTCTGCAATGTCAGCCCTAAAAATGGGAATGATAGGAGAAGATCTATATGCCTGCATTTAGTACTCAAAGGTGGGTTCAAACTATGTCATGTTTATTGTTTACTGTTTTCTGTTCACTGCCACAATGAGCCACAATGAAAGTAAAATACTTTTTTTTCATTCCTTGGGCAATATTTTTATACATAAATGCCAATGGACAATGCAGCATTCTGATTTTGAATTTGAGCTAGAATATTGTCATGCTTTAGCTGGGCGTACTAATAAAACATGCGGAAAATTACATAAAAGCATAAAACCTAGTACAATAAATAAATAATATGAAAATGTTTTGTTGGTCCTACTCAGAAATGATCCTCATGAACATATAACTTTAAGACAAACAAATCTACCAATCAGATTCCATGCAGTGAGGAACAGTCAGTAATTCCCTCCTAACCTCTGCTCCTACTAATTTCCAAACACAAATATTGCACTACTGTCATTGACTCTCCATTACCCCACTTCTATGCTATTCCGGCTGTCTTTACTGAACTTTGAAAGTTTTACAAAATTGAACTGACTTAAAGTAACATGTGCAGCACTGTATAGTGATTTAGCTTATAGAATATTTTGCCTGGGAGTATAATTATATATTACTCTGTGAGTAAAATATTACGAAGAATTTGAATAAATAAACATGGCCTAACAAAAATGCAGCAATACATAATTTACCCAAAGTACCCTCAGGAAATATCTGAAGTGCCCCATTGAGTAGCTAATGTAACGTAGTAAAGAGCAGCTGATCATAATATGATCAGCTGTGGGTCTGAGCTGTGCTACAGAGATGCGTGTGGGAAAGAAGGCAGAAGCTGGGATGAGTGTATATTTTTACTGTGTCATATCTGAAAACAATTTTTTATGTGGCTGACAGAGTGAGGGAAAGTGTGTGTGTGAGAGAGAGAGAGAGAGAGAGAGAGCTGTATTTAAAGAAACCTCACATTAACTGCTTGTTTTGTAGAGTTATTGAAGAAAGTCTCACTGTCTCACACTGTCATACTACATACTGTGCAACCCAGAAAGTTTCAAAACTAAATAAATAATTTAATGCCAACTGAGATATAATTTAATGAGAAAACAGATACACTCTGTGTGCAGTTACCCCTGTAAGATTTACTGAAATCTAAAAAACCACATTGATAAATTAACTCCAGAATATCTTAATGGTACATGCAAATGCACAAATATTAAACAGCAACCAAATTTATATTAATGGTTTAAATAAATTATTTAATTTAATTAGGGCTCCTAAAGTTGCTCTGTAAGAGGTCATTATTTGTCAAACCTATAACACTGACAATGACTGTATCCTAAAATATCCTAAAAAATCTTGCTTCCTGCAGTTCAAGGCAAGTGTACAGACTCTTGTTGTGCCTTAAAACACATCACATTGCATATGTTTGAAAATATAATTTTACAGTCCGAGCTGTATCCTCAAATTCTCAAGAATGAATCAAGCCAAACTTAACATAAATAAAATCATCACTTTGGCCCCCATGTGGCTAGTGATTAGGATACATTTAAACTATATTTGCTCATGAAAATTAGAATTGGATCCCATTCATGAAAAACTGAATATTGACCTCTACATTTCTATTGGAAATGTGGCATGAGTGCCTCGGGGTGCGTTCCCAGAGTGGGGATGTTGTAATTAATATGATTAATTACAATTACATTGGAATCCACTTCTTTCTTCAACATTTCTCCACTAAAAAAATACTTGCACTTTACAAATGAAGTATTCACAAACAAATTGGGACCCAGTAAGAAACAAAATTAGTATCATAGTGACAGAGTATCTAAGACTGTTGGCTGACATTTCATATTTATGACCATTACACTGTATTGCAAGGTACTTTAACCTGAACAGCTTAAGTATATATCAAATATACCTATATCACATGCTTTACAAAGATGTAAAAAGGTACTGAAATAGGAGATTTTTGTTTTCAAAAATATCCCATTTCTGGGAAAGAGGGAAAAAAAGCCCAAGTTGGTAAAAAAACTGTCACATGAACAAGCGTGATTGTTATAGGTTTATAGGTATATAGACACCACGTTTGGGGTTCCCAGTTTACAACAACAACTATGTGCACCTACCCGTATTTTAGGAGGTATGATGACTTCTTCTTGATCTACCTAGATGAAAGTCCTCATCTGCTAAAACGCACAGGTTGTCCAGATCAAGGTGTCCTAATCCAGTGTCTCTTGGTTTGTATTATCTATATTACCTTTATGAGACTAAGTTAAGTTTGGATGCATGGTCCCCTAGGGGCCTGCATGCTGGGCTCTGTACTGTAAGCCTTCCCTCTGGTTTAGAGAGGCACACTGAGTCCACTCAGGGCAGAGGAGTGATCTTGGCTGAGATCTTGGCTTGGCCACCTCCTCCTCTTCCTGTGCCGTCTTGCTAACATTTGCTAATCCCCACCCCACCCCCTTCCCTACAACCTGGGACTTACAGAGGAAGTGAATCTTCCTCAGTGCACTGTCACTGACATCAGAGGTTCTCTCCATAGCAGGAACAAGTCAGACAGACAGAGAAACAAAAACTTTGGTTTATATAAAATTGGATGTATTTTTTGTCCTGTCACTGATATGTGCTTAACAAAAAAACAAAAAACAGAATAAAAATGTACAAGGCATACATACATACATACATACACATTTTTCATTATGAAAAGCAATGTATTTAAGTAGAACAAATTGTACCAGCAATTATTGTTGATCCACAAAGTTAAAATAGAGGAGATATAATAAGGGGTCTTCACCCACGAAAACCTATGTGTTGGAGCTTAAAATCACATGAGAGGTAAACCAAGCCTATTAAATTACTTTTACCCCAAAACCACAGCACACCATTGCTGACACGACTTCTGAGAAGACTCATGGGAAACCAAATGAGAACTTAGATTTTTCCAGATCAGCCTAAACTATTTCAGTTTCCTGTAATGATGCACATTTGTCTCTGTCAGCACTCTATCCTCTTTATGGTCCTGGATTTTGTCAAAATTGGAACAACAGAAATATAGTTCAATACATATTTTCAATACAATCATACACAGTGAATGCAATTAATTCTAGGGTCAGGTACTTGAGTTAATTATCAGTGAGGATTCATTGCAACCTTAAAAGTGATATGCTAGTATTTTCCCTTTAAAATCATTAATTAAAATGCATTGAAGAAAAAGTGTTCCTAATATAATTTCACATATAAATTGGCTTTATAGACAGCCATTAAAGAAAATACACCCGGAAATGAAAAAAAGGTATTATAATTAGAGTTATCTGTAGACAATAATACAAACATCCAGAGCACAGTCCCTGTAATGCCCTGCTTTATCAGAGTGCTCCTGAAGATTAGCCAACTTACTCCTGATGATGTAGTTTGGATGTATCCCATTTCTGTTTAAAATGAAAAGTATAACATGTCAGAATTCATGCTTCCATGACTTTACATGTTTGGGTACTTGTCTTCATAAATCATGCAAGTCTTTGTGTCAATTCAATGTTCCAATTTTTTAAACTTTATCTTGATATTGATTAGTCATTAGTAATTGTAAGTAGTCATTTCTGTGTCTCCACTCAAACGACCATAGTTCCTAGCAAAGTCTGTCTATGACATCAATAGCGATTTGGGTAAATGCTTGATAGGAATTATATTACAATGCAAAAACTGGAAGACTTATTTTTCTGTGCATGACAAACTTATAATAACTTTTGAAATTGAATCACATTATATGGTGGTTAAGTTTACAATCAGAGTTAAGGCATGGATAGACCCCACAATTTGGTTATTAATCTACACTGTGCCAGGGCCAACTGTGGCTAGCAGTCCTGTAGGGCAATGCACAATTGGTGCTAGCGTCGCCCTGGGAAGGGACGGTTTTTTTTTTAGTTGGCTGGAATTATAACCGCTCCTCGCTCACTAGCAGCCCCTGCTGGTTAATAGGGCGCAAGCAGTCGACCAGTTGAGCAATGAGTAAAGTGTGTTCCTCCATTTCAAGTCTGTGCAAGCCCAACTTGTAGCCTATGGTGTTACAATGAGCATGTGCTTGTCTGCGCTTTCCTGAATCGATAGCAGAAAGACAAATCATATTAATCCCCTGCTGATTAACATGATTGAGCACATGTTTCAGATTGGCAGTTGTACAGCATTTGGTTGTGCCTCATTCATCTGAGAAACAGTGCATCCCAGCTTAGAACTCCAAGTATCTGACAGTAGTTCATGTACTCACCACTAAACCCACATTGAACACACAGTGGTTTTCCAGAGACCTTATTAGTCATATGCAATGAGCTATACGAGACACTCCAGACCAGGATACAAATTAGACTTTACTGTTGCCAAGAGACTGACCACAACAGACACTGAACACAATAATACTACTGAGATTCAGACACTGACCACAACAACTGGCCATGTTCAATTTACTTGTATCTAAACCTTGGGAAGAATTAAACACATCCTTAAAAAGTGTCCAACCCTCATAAACAAAGCAATAAATAAATAAATAATTAAATATTTTCCTTTCCTGTTCTCAACTGTAGTTAGTCTCAGTGTTCCTGGTTACTATGTCCACCAGTACTGTCATTTCCTTTTCACTGTCAAAAAGAGACAAGCATTTTACGAATAAATTATATTTTTTACAGGATATGAGACTACAATAAACGTAATAAGGATATTCTGTTTGTGAGTTATGCTTGTAGTGCTGTTTAATTTGGGTTTGCAGGCTCCAAATGGCCCTAAATACAGTGTCACCATGATAAAATGCAGGGGCCCTGTATTGCTTCACGGAGTGCAAAGGAGCAGAAAGTATACTATACAGCATAACAAACATGCACAAAGCCATGCTACATCACATTAGCACGTGTCTAAATGCACACATTCTGCAGTTATCACAGCAGATTCTCCCACTCTTTGCCAAATGCCTGCCACTCCGTGTCACAGGCTGTAAGAGGAATCGCAAATTTGTTCTCTACAGCTTTGAAAGACTTAGGGACTGATGTGTCGGTGGATTTTTCATTGGCAAAACCCTGAGAAATTTTCGATGTTTCGGTTTTATTTGGATAAAATTTGAACTGTTCTGCCTCACCATAACATAATTTAATATTCATGTACTCCACTATAATCTTTAAATAAACAGTGTAAGGGTTGTGATGAATAAAATAAACTAGGTTAGAAATCATAACCATACTGGTGAAAGCCAGAAGGGCTGTAATTTGACAGCTGAAGACATTTCCTGAATGTACAAAAATAGCATAACACATCAAATATTCTTCACAGAATGAACATATAAGTTATTCATGTTAACCAGAAACATTCATAGCAGAAGAACAAGGGATTATGGAGACTAAGATATGAATTCAGGACATTTTTTTTCCTATTGTATTGTGCATAAAACTACACTACGTGACCAAAAGTATGTGGACACCGGACGTCCAACATCTCATCCAAAATGATGGGCATTAATATAGAATTGGTCCACCCTTTGCTGCTACACCAACTTCCACTCTTCTGGCAAGGCTTAATACCAGATGTTGGAGCATTGCTGCCGGAATGTGCCAGAAGATTTGCCATTTGCCATTCAGCCAGAAGAGCATTAGTGAGGTTGGGCACTGATTGGGTGATTAGGCCTGGCTCGCTAGATCCCAAAGTTGTTGGATGGGGTTGAGGACAAGACTGTGCAGGACAGTCAAGTTCTTCCACATCATTCTCAACAAAACCATGTCCATATGGACCTTGCTGTGTACCCGGGGGCATTGTCATGCTGAAACAGAAAAGGACCTTCCCCAAACTGTTGGAGAAGAATTAGAATCATCTAGAATGTGATTGTATGCTGTAGCTTTAAGATTTGCCTTCACTGGAACTAAGGGGCATAAGCCCAAACCATGACATATAGTATATAAATGTATCCTTATTTGTATTCATAAATGAAGGAAACCTACTAATAATGTATATGTTTTTGTCAATCACCCAATGAAACGATCCTTTAATTGTAAAATAGATTGTTTACGTCTAGAAAAATCATATTTGAATGAAAAAAATAAGGTCAGACACAAATTATTTTTCCTGAATACTTTGATCAGCTGATGGTTGATAACCATTGTATGGAGCTGTTCATTGAGATAGGGATCCTCAAAGAGAGTAGGGTCATTTTAGGAGCCTCAAGATTACATTACATAACAGGCATTTAGCAGATGCTCTTATCCAGAGTGACTTACACAACTTTTACGTTGCATCCATTTATACAGCTGGATATATACTGAAGCAATGCAGGTTAAGTACCTTGCTCAAGGGCCCTACCGGGGAATCGAACCTTACCCATCTACACTGCCGCCAAAATGGAATGGGGGACCTTGGTCTAACAGTTGTAATGATCTAACAGGTTGTACAGCAGTCACTCAAAGTGTGTTCAAAGACATCAATAACGTACGTACAATTGGGAGTGTGTGGCCCACAGCCAAATGCAGACAAATTCTCAAATAAATGGTGCCCTGCTGAGATTGTTCAGACACTAAGGGTTAGATTTCATGTAATTTTACTTATTAATATGTTAATCCTTGCAGCATTGTATACATAAATATCTGAATGTTTATATGATACCCCAAATAAGACATTAAGATTTGCATTGCTTGCTCTCTTTTAGCCATTCTTCGACATCTAAGCTTTTTCATGAAGAATTCCATGTCACTATATACAATAGGCAAGCTCACAGCTTTTACTAATGTTGGCTCAGTGTCACATGTGGGTTCCTTACCTTCAAGATATATGATGCAATTACGCATTTCTCTATAATTTTAAATTTTAAATATGAAGGGGGATCACTAGTGCCTTGCATTGTGTTGATTCATAAACTTTTGAAATCTTATATTATAGGGTGGAATGTTTATATTGATACATATTTAAACTCGTTTAAAAGAGTTATTTATGGAAGTTTAAAGATGAAACCTTGGTTTCATAGTTTATCTTTGTCTATGGTGAGTGGAATAGATCTAAAATTTTATCAAACACAAGACCAAGGCAACTAACAGAAGTCCGTCAGAAAACCATGGACAACATGTGAGCAAACGTCTCTACTTCAAACAACAAGGCAATGGGATTCTTATCGAGGATTCAATTGAAAGAACAACTTTGTAATAATTTTCCCACTTCATATTTTAAAAAATCCCTGGCCTTAAACCCGCTCTTTCCTGCTGTGGTGACCTGAATCCTAAATTGAGAGGAAGAGAGCTATGGAATGACATCAAACTGAACTCAACAAGCCGATATTAGGCCGGAAAATTACTCCATCTTCATCAGCCATCAGCCCAATAAGACTCATTTACTCTGTCTGCTTTTTGTCCACTACATGTAGAGCAAATGCGCTGATGCTTCCCAAACTTCACACTGAAGCTGCTCTATGGCAGCGAACTCCACAGTGACAGCAGGGGTAAACACACTGACAGTGGGGCTGACTAATGTAACCCTGTCTTCCCTCACCTCCATATAGTTCCCTCACCACATTGGCGCCCAGGACTGACCCCTGATACACAGTATAAAAAGGGATAAAAGTTTGAAAAAGTGAGCATGCCGTAGTGCTTCAGGATGTTTGCATGATTCATTTTAATCCATCTCTTCTTTTGTTGAAATAGTACAGGATTTTATAGAAAAAGTGCCCCTTGGAGTAATTTGTCACATCCACAGTGAAGCGGATATTTAGTCTGAGTAGACACCATGAGTGAAGAGAAAAAGAGATAGAAAGGTTGTGTGTGTGTGTGTGTGTGTGTGTCAGAGAGAGAAAGAGAGAGAGAGAGCAAGAGAGAAAAAGAGTTGTTTTTATATCAGAAATGTACATATATAACCAGTCATGCCACACCATGCCACACCTGTGTCTGTTTGACACACCTGCTGTTCAAATGAAAAGCACAAATTAAACTATCCTTGTGGTAGGCCAAATCGACAAATTATCTTTTCATCTGCTTCATGGGCTTGCAGGACACACCAATCTCACAAATTGTAACTTCCCTCAATAGACACTATAGGAAGAGAACACGTGTGGCCATTCACCACATAGGGGTGAATTTTTATTATTTTATTTTATTTTATTCTATTTATTTATTGTTTTTTACAATAGACACATTAGCATTCACTGTTTCCACTGATGTTTGTTACCTCCACTTGCCTGTGTTTAATCAGTCAGTAAGTACTTCCTGAACCTTGAAAATAGACCATTTTTATGGAAACACTGCAAGCTGACCACTGTGAAATATTCAAGTTTCCTTGCTCTCGCAGAATGAGTAATTTGCATTAACTACTCAAAGGATACCCTGAGGCAGAAGAGTGGATCTAGATCAGTCTCTGGCTGGTAAAATGATCATTTGCTATGAGCAGAGAAGTATAGGCCTGCAGACTGCAAGCACGGACTCCTTGAAAACCATGTTTCTGTTTAACTTCCCCTCAATTAAAAAATAAATTGTGACAAAAGTAAATCATATGAATGACAAATTCATATTTGTGGAAAATTTGTCACAGATATCAGGATATGTCAAAACGATATACTGAATGCAAGTATTTTGTCAGGTTTACAACCTGATATCCAGTGTTAAAACAGTCAACTTGTGTCCTCTTATTGTGAGACAAAAATATGATCAATAAATATAAAATGAGGTTTTACCTTCTAAAATGGTTTTCCATTTGCCTTAATGATCTGCAAGGAGCCATTAGGACAGAATAGCAAATATTTGTCATACTGACAAAACAATTTAACCTATGCATTAAGAGCTTTAACTCCTTGCTCTTTTTTATTGAGCTTGTCTTTTACAGTTTATAACAATTTTTGTTTGGGCAAAGGCCTCCGTTGGAAATGTAGTTGCTGACTTGCTGGTCTAATTAAAAGATAATTTATATAAAATGCAAGTCTCTGCTATTTGAGGCTGTGAAAACAATGGAACAATGGAAATTATACTGGTCTGTATTTTTCTCTAGCTGATCAGTATTTCATTATTTTGTTGTTTTCTTTTAAAGGAAACTATTCACAGCAGTAATTTACAGTCTGCAGCGACTCTGCTTGGCAAAACAGATAAGTGTAATTATGAATTCAATTATCAATTCGTTTACTCGGCAAAATAGTAATCTACATTTGTAGACAGATTTACCAGAACTGAAACAGTGTTGCAAAAAATAAATAAAAGGTTTTGCGTTTCCCGCCATCTTTCGAGCGGAACGAACGAAATAGTGTCTTGTTGATTCCACACGGAAGTCATTCGGGGACGAATGCGGTAGCTAGGTTTTGATTGAAGCCCATAGCAACATCAATAATAAAGTGTGAGAGAATCTTTCGAACACACGTCTGAGTTGGATTGGGGGAAAAGGAAAATAAGATGTTTAAAAACACATTCCAGAGTGGGTTTCTATCCGTGCTCTACAGCATTGGAAGCAAGCCCCTTCAGATATGGGATAAAAAGGTAAGCTGTAACGTTAATTTGATAAATGTAGCAAGCTAGCTAATCTTACCTAGCTTGTTGGCCTGCTCAACACTGTCCGAAAACTCGAATGAACTGTGTATGATTAGGCTACTAGTTGAGCTGGATTTTCACAGCTAGCTAACTATCTAACACGTTGTCATGAACTGGATAGTTCTTTTAAAAAGCTACGTGCTAGCTAATCGAGTGTTTTCAGCACGATGGGCAGGTAGCGTGTTAACTTGTATAGCAAGGGGGTTGCGAGTAATATAACTAGACTAGCGACATGCGTCAACATGAACATTCTTACTTTCTTAGCACACACTCACGAGCAAATGCGGTAGTATGACAGAATTGCTAACCAAGCCTTTTAAGTACAGTTTAAAATTAATTAATTTTATTTATTTATTTTTTTAGATCTGGAGCTAGTTAACGCTGTACAATCAATGTCACTTTGGTTTTTGTCGTTGTTAGCTAAGTTGGCTTAATGTCTGCCAACATTCCCTGCATAAAATGTAACGTTGATAGTTATTTACATCAGCTTGCAAACATTTTTGCTTTTCAAAAGTTATGGTAAGTTGTCAGCTAGCAAGCTACCATATCAGCCTGCAGACTAACATTTTTGCTTTACAAAATATATGGTAAGTTGCTAGCTTGCAAGCTAACGTAAGGCGTCTCGCTAAATTATCTGGTTACCTGTTCATTGTCTTTGCAACATAAATGTAACTAGTGCAGCGAATGTCTGGTAATTTTCTACAAGTTTCTACGAGTTTTATGCAAGTCTTCGATGCTAACATGATGTGCTGCTGTGAGTCCATTCTGTCGCACCTCGTTTCAGGTGAGAAATGGTCACATTAAGAGGATCACAGACAATGACATTCAGTCTCTGGTGCTGGAAGTGGAAGGAACAAATGTCAGGTATAAGCAATGAGAATGTGTAATATGTGTCCACTTTTCATTTGGACAAAGATGTGTCCAACGTTTTTAGTTGAGAGAAATTTCAGGTTATTCAACGGTAACTCTTTAAGCAATTTTAAGGTAATTCTGGGGAGGAAAGGGCTCTTTTTCAGTCTTGGCCTTTCAGTGATCTTTCTGATATTTCATAACCATAATGTATCCTTGGAGTATACCAATGGTCATTACTCCAAGGTGATATAATGGGTGTTAAACATTAGAAAGATCTGAGACATTAAGATTTTAAAGGAGCCATTTCCCCATTGTTTTTAGTCTTAGAGTGGATCTATTTTTTTCTGTATATGTGAATTAAGTCAGCTGTGTGATTTGGGGATTTTAGACCTTTGTTTTAGAATAACATGCGCCTGTTTGAATCCTATAGCACTACATACATCACATGTCCAGCAGACCCCAAGAAGACACTTGGCATCAAACTTCCATTCTTGGTTATGATAATCAAAAATTTAAAGAAGTATTTCACCTTTGAAGTTCAGGTAAGATTAAAACTGGAACAAAAGCACATTCTGAATGAATATATCGGTCTCAGTGTCTACCAGTTACTTACCCTTGGTGTTTTAGTGTGTAAATATAAATATATATGGGGTGGGGGGGTTGACTATACAAGCCTGACTATAAGCCTTGACTATAGCCTACATGCCGGAGAAAACTTGATTTGGGAGTTGCATGATAAACGGTGGTTTGGTGTTTTTAGATGTTAGATGATAAAAGAAAGCTTGTCCATTAGGTGTTAGATGACAAGAACGTGAGGCGTCGTTTCCGGGCCAGTAACTACCAGAGTACGACCCGGGTGAAGCCCTTCATTTGCACCATGCCAATGCGGCTGGACGATGGCTGGAACCAGATCCAGTTCAACCTGTCCGACTTCACGCGTCGGGCTTACGGCACCAACTACATCGAGACACTTCGCGTACAGGTGAGCTGGTGCCGGGACTGGGAGCGGTTGATCTGGTCTTCCTTGGACCAACTTTAGAGACGCTTTAAAGTTACAGCACTACTTTTAGCTCTAGACCTCCACTCCCATCAGCTTTTGGTGAAAATCTGTGCTAGGGTGAACGTAGGGCCAACAATTACAAAGCTGTTCATTGCTTTGCAACCAAAGTTCAGAACTCATTTAAAAGTGTAACTCAAGTTACATTTGTTAATCTGTTTCGACATTGCAAATTTTGCGTACTGGGCTTACTCCTGGTCTGTAATCAAACCATAATCAAGAAACTGTCTCTGATGCAATCACATAGATGTGAGTGCAATGGAAAAACAAGTTAATTGGTAATGTTTTCTTGAGTCCTGTTGTCTCGATGCTGAAAGCAGCTGATTGTGTGTGATGTGTTTGGCTGTTTTTTTGAATTGTTACAGATTCATGCAAACTGTCGCATACGAAGGGTGTACTTCTCTGACAGACTGTACTCAGAGGATGAGCTGCCAGCAGAATTCAAACTGTATTTACCCGTTCAAAATAAAGCTAAGGTAAGAGTTCTGAAGTAACCAATTGTATTCTTTTCCCCTGTGCTGCAAACCAGTTTTGATGATATTACTGCTATCACTGGTTGTCATGTTTCTTAAAGCACTTGAGTTAAAATAACATCTGTATGTACAGTATTTAATTGTACACACCAGGGAAATTTGTTTGCAATGTCCTTTCTTATGTGTATACTGGTTGCCACAAGTGACCCAAATATGATTTATTTGACATCCAATTTAGACCTGTTTAACTGCTCTGTCTCTAAACTTTAAAAAAGGCACATGGAATGTGACCACCGCAATTCTGATATATACTACATTTGTTGTCTACTGTCTGCCTATTAATTAAAAATGTGTTAAGAACGTCAGCTACTTTGCACATGCCTATTCATGCCAGAATCCAGCCATATCTTAAATGTATATGGGGCACATACAGCATAAAACAGTGTGGACATCAGGTCAAATCTGATTCTAGCTGCAGTTGTATGTGTAGCAATTTAAAAAAAATCAAAATTCATGGATAATGAACCTGGTTGTGTTTGTTTCAGTTTAAACTAATTTTACATTTTGTCTCATTGCAGCACTAGGGTGAAGCGATTCCCTTTCCACTCCCCAGATGTTAAATTATTTCCAGATCTTCTTCAAATGCTTTTGTCGAAAGTGTTTACTTTTTTAGCCATGTGATTGTCTCCCTTTTACTGTCAGTATGGAATTTGCACAATAAATGTTTTGTACAAAAATAATTCTGTTATGCTTAATCGTATACAAATGGGTATTACTCACCCAAAGGTTTAGTAATACTTAGAAGTATGTCTTGAAGGACAGCACACTACATAGATTACAGATTCAAAAAGATCCACAGATCAGAATTAAACATGAGTCAAACGAGTGACCCCTAAAAACATTTGGACACACATTGTTTTTATTTGCAGCGCAAAAACAGGCAAAATCAATGCTAGGAGTAGGGGGGGAATAAATGAGTATATAAACTGCAGTCTCTTATCAGAGAATGGAAATAACAGAACAATACTGCTAGGAGCACAAGTCCTCCCAGATGATACATCACATTTTATTGCTATATGAAAGTGCTGATGTTATGTCTTCTCTTTCAGCAAACTATACACATTGTATGTTATACAAATTAAATTACAGAATTGCAGACACAATTTCACTACACCGGAATGTTGCCAACCTAAAAATATATTTTAAACAGTTCATTGGCAAGAAGTGAAATTTTGTGTGTGTTTATATATACACAATGAGCTTCATAATGTTTGGGACAAACATTAAGTCCCAGCATCCTACGCAGCAAAACCTTGTAAAGAAGTATTAAATAAATGAATTTATGTACCGTGATCTCCATAATGTTTGGGACATAGGCCCTTAGTGATTACTGAGCTCACCAGTGCATTCTTTCTTTTTAACGATGTTCCAAACGGTTAATTTTGGAAAACTTAAGGTTTAGCCTATGACTGTTTTTGTGTGTGTGTGTGTGTGTATTTATTACTACTACCACACATTTTCAGGGCCGCTGTAGTGCAAAAATGGAGCACCAGGAGCATAAATATGGACGCTATACATGAGTTTTATTTTCAGTTGGACAAATTTGTTAATTGACAGATGGATGAATCTTGAGCAGTTTAAATATTATCAGCTAATGTGCTCAGTCAAAAATGTTTCTTGAACAGTTCACAAAAGTCTATTATGTATCAATAAGCAATTAATGCATTTGATCTTCCAATACCACAGAAAAGTACAGACAAGAGGAATGAGGAAGGCAAATCTATTCTTTGGACAGTGTTTCAGACTAACTGCAGTACTGTTGGATGGTACAATCTCTACAAATATTCAGTGCAAAGTTTAAAGGAAGAAGGTGATATGACCACTTTAGAAACAATACAAATATATGCAGTTACAATTCTATTTTTGAATGCCTTATTTCTTTAAAGCCTATTTAACAAGAAAATGTTTTAACATTACAAAAATATTTTCTGTTTAATCAAACCACAAATATTTACTGTATAAAATGTTTTTTTTTTTCTCTTTTCTTTTTTTTTACACAGAATAAATCTCAATGTAAATTTGTGCTCATATTTCTATTGTTTAAAAAAGTAGGGTACCATGGATGGGACTAGCATTTAGGCAGCTCCTGTTTCACCAAAGTTGAGAACATAGTAGTCGTGGACATACATAAGTACTGCAATGGGCTGACCAATGATGAGTGAGATCCACACTGCTGCATTGCCATAGGTACCCCTGAGAAATTGGCCCACGAACCAGGCCAGAGGAAGCTGCAATGACAGTTAAGAGGGTGAATGCAATACAAAGGGGGAAAAAAAAAAAATAGGCAAGAGGGTATCATTGAATTCTTTCATTCTGACCTGAGCCATCATGCCCATGAACGCCCACAGCCGGAACATCTTCAGTGGAATACTGACCAGGTACTGAAATCAACCACAAAATTCAGCATTTTATTTGTTGTACACATATACTGTAGGTAACTCCCAACAGGCAGAGATACTGAAGAGGAACTGCAAATAAAGTTTGTCGCGCTTGTGGCGGGTGACTTTGTCAGTGTAAATAATACATTCTCCTGGGTAGCAGACAACTGACAGCCCACTCTCAACAAGGGTCATGTGTCTCTCGGGCGTCATTACTCTCAGCATGTCAGAGCGCAGTTGGGATGTGCCCATGTTCTCTGAAGGTTAATGTCAGAATGAACAGCTGCTGGATGATCAACTGTTCATCACAGCTTTCTGTTATATTATTTTCCTTTATAAAGTCGGACATATACTGAAGAAAAGTGCAGTGATTAAAAGTATGTACCAATTTTCCACAAAAGGATCAAACTGGAAACTTTATGTCCAGTAAGAACCGTAAAAAAATCTTAAAGATAAAAAAAACTACTTTTTAATGTGTGGACAAAATGCAAAAATATATATTTTAGGGGGAAAAACCAACTATAGGCTGTCACTGATAGCTCACCTCATGGAAAAATGCTGAAACCAGGAACACAGCTGCCTGCCCCATCAACTTGCTGACTCCTCTTTTCAGCATTGGCTTGTAGAAGTGACTTCGGAGAGAAAATATCCCACAAAAACCCCCAAAACAAGTGGTTATGGTATAAAAACTCACAAATGGAATGCTGTACACTGCTTTGGTCAGTTCATTTTCCCTGAAATACATCAGTGAACTTACGTCTGAGTAGCAAAGATGGTGAAAGAGAACTGAATGAATAAACACATTGAAAGAGTTTGCTCTGGGGCTGAGGGGCCCAGGCAGGCTGGCCAAGGCTGCTCAAGGCTGCTCACTCACCGAAGGCACCACTTGTGCACTGGGATGTTCCAGTTCTGCCAGAAGTACGTGACTGTCTCCGAGTTCCTGCAAAAGGGTCCCTTATTACTGTGTGCAGATTTTATGTAAAACTAGTCCACCCTCTCCCTCTTACTGTGACCGGATATGGTGTAAACCTAGGCAATCCTCACTCTTGCTGCGCGCGGATATGAAATAAAAATAGATAACCTGCATGAGGTTTCAGAAGTACAGGCTGATTAAAAAAAGAAGCAGCATCAGGCTCTTGCGTGACCGAAAGACCACACACTTTTTTTGTGCCTTGTCAAAGCCGACAGACCTTAAAGAGATAAACCAGACCATGCCATAAATCCTAATCAAAAATTTAAATGCGCGCGGTGTTGCGCTGCAGAGTTCCTCTAGAATCCTGTCACGCCTAATGCCTTTTAATGTAGTTTCCTTATCAGTTCCATTCCAGGCCAATTATCTACCACAAACTTACAGCAGAAATGGCTTCCCCTGCACTGCCAAGACAAAAGCAGTCAGGGAAGGATTTATTGCACAGATAATGCTGGACTATATTAGTGGGAGCGGGTGTTTTCTGTTCGTTTGTGGCAGATGGATGGAGTACGCTGGACTGCATTGAAGCTCACTGCTAACACAGAAGGCAGACTATGAGCTATCATCATTAAAGGAGCTGACAAAATAATTTTGCTTACAATTCAAAAAGCTGCCCCCCCCCCCCCCCCAACAGTGTTAGGACAGTTTGAAAAAAAAAAAAAAAGTAATTATAAGTTGGATTATTCATGAGTATAGCAAACATCACACCACCAGGTATTGTCCTGATTACCACCCACTACTTTCTCCTTGTTAAAATGCAGTCCCAGTATGTGATCTGAAGTTGTTGAGTAGGGAGTTCTTCAACAAAGGAGATAGATTTCTTCCTTGCTTGGATGGGCCGTTCTTAACGCCGAGACTCTTAAATAAATCACATTTGACTGAAAAAAGAAAATATTCTGTTGCGCCACAATAAAGATGCTCACTTCTAAAACTCAACTTCTTTCCTAGACACGATTCCGCACACGAAGTGCAGCCTGGAAACTGGGAATTCTGTCTGGATATTATTCTTAGATGAAGCTTTGAAAAAGTCGAGCTTATCACAGCGACAGGAGGAGCATGCTGTGGCAAATCCCCCCGATTTACTCCCCTATGTTTTTTGCACGCCGCCTGCAGTGGATTTTACTGGAAGGGAGGGCTTGGGTCACTCATAGATTTTCTCTCATAATCCAGTTTTGAAGTCACGCTTCCAGCTTCTGTCCTTATTTAACCTTGTAAATCATTTACTAACTATTTCCTCTCTAAAATTCTTATACTCTACTTCTCATGAACAAATATCAAAGAAAGTCTAGTACAGATAAGAAAGTGATGGAATCTTGGATGTTCTTTAGAATCCAATAGTAACACCCCAAAGCACCTCAAGGAAAAAAAAGACGAGCACATACTGAACTCTCCAGAGATGTGGTAGAGTCTGAATTTGGGCTCATTTTCTTGATTAAAGATCAAACCTCTGTCAGGGCTTAAGCTTTATACTACTGCAAAGAAAATGACCATGTTCAGAGGGTAACTTGGGGTTCATATCCAAGAGGAACTTAGTCTAGTTAAGATGTGTTAGGAAAAAATAATAATGAAGTATTTGAAAACAAAATATGTTTATCTGGCTGGCCAAAACAACACACCATCTCAATGCAGCTAACCCGATAAAGCCTAGTGAATTAACTGTAATTTCTAACCATGCACTTTCTTTGAGCTTCAGTTTTTCAGAAAGAACCATCCTGTGTAATTTCTTTGAAGTACATTCCTCATTTTTTATATAGACAAGAAGAAATGACTTCCACCTACCACCAGTCCCTGTAGAACTCCCTGTCTCCAAACTGCATGAGCTCAGCTACAAAGTTCATGGATGAGTGAAAAAACCAATAGAAAAAGATGAGCCAGATGAAGTGATTGGGCACCTGTTGGGAGGAAGAGGGGGAGGAGGGAATAAAAATCTCAATGCATTAGACTGTAGATGTATAAGTAGGGCTCAACAGTGTAGAGACGGTTAAATATACTTACGGCAAGTTTTAAGAGCCGTTCAATCATTCTGGAAAAGTCCATATCCTAGAAGCAAAGAAGATAAAAGAAACAGTGTAACTGCACATGAACGTAAAGTAAAACAGTACATGTCACAGTGACAAAAATGCTGTAGCTTACCTGGAATGGCTTCATTGAATTCTGAATGGAGGGCACCATCCACTGGAAGAAATATAACAGGGATGAATCTGACATTCAAAGACAGACCATCCTGTGTCAAACAAAATGGCATGTCATTACCTGAAATGCTAACGCACAGTAAAACAATCACATAAGAAAATATTACGTACCTGCTGTATTAATCCAACCAATAACTGCATGAAGAATAGCTGAAATAGAAAACAATTTAACATATTTCAGTCATCAGTCCTGAAATAAACCAACATGTATGGGAGGGGTCAAACTGGGGGTCACTGATGGGGTTGAATTTCAATCACATAAAACAGATTTGAAATCTGTCTATGTAGAAGTTCTATTTGTGTATGTAGAAGTTCTTCAGTAGGGGTCATGTCCTTAGGATTAAAGTTCCAGGACAATCTACACATGGAAATAACACTCAAATAACAATAACAAAAAGCACAACAAAAAACGATTTCAATCGCTATTCTTAAAAATGTATTTGAATTATGCTTCTATATGAAATACTACTTGAGTCGTCAGTAGCACCAAGGTTTTTTTCCTTTTGCAATTCACCAATGCATATGAACCTTTACAGATGCACCGTTTGAATACTTACTTTTTCCTTTTCAAAAGTGTAAATTAAAGCAACTTCTCCAGCATTAACTCAATATTACATCATAATGGTCTCATTTTCCATATTTGGTTATTTGTATTTAAAATGATACAATATTTAGAAATATTAATCACATGCACATTTCGGTTTATTTAGCTTTGTTCTTTCTTTTCTATTTCTAAAAATAGAATCCATAACATTTTCATGTGGTTATTTCTTTTATGTCCATGAACGTAGTCCATTACATGCAGGGCCACTGGTTTGTCTTGAGCACATGGCATGATATTATCGTCTCAGGGTCTCTGTAGGCGCTCAATGGCACAGTCAAGTGACTAATTATACAACTCCGTAGCCAATTATGACATAAATGTCATAAGTATAAATTCTAACAGACATTAATAAATTATAATTAGATCACCTAATACAGGGAGAGTGAAAGGAAGGAAAGTGAACTCGGAGGGAATGTCAAATGCATGCTGCATTGAAGGAACGAGTGCAAAAGTCTTCATCTGGTAAAGTTTTAAAATATTGTTCAGGTCAGAAAAATGCACTACGTGAAGCATAATATTAGGACCATGATTACAGAGAAAGGCTCTTATAAATCTCCCCTTAAACCATGTTGAACCAGATGAGACAGTTTCATTCAAATTGCATCAGTTTTGTCCCAGATTTGTGGAAATGGAGACACCACTGTGCAGACAGAGCTCAAGGCATTGTTCAGGGGTAGGGACTCCAGACACACAGCACTCATTACCTGCTGAAAATGGCAAGAGTGGTCTACATGACCTGGCGGTTTTAATGTTGTGACGTCAGAATCCACAAAACCTACAATAAATCTAGACAGCTGACAAAAGAATATGTTATTTCATTTGTAATTTTTCAAATATACCTCTGCAGCAAACTATTTTATTATTAATACTATTTATTTCAGTATTTCTGTGCAAGTTCAATCTTATATAACTGTTTTAATTTTTAAAGTATTTCCCTCTGCTTCAAACAAAAACTAACAAACCCCGTACAACATTTCAAAATACTGCTGCATGTCTGTGGTCATAAAGAATGACACTTGACACTCAACATGAATATTGCTTGTAAACATCACTGTCAATCATTGTCTACAACATACTTAATTGGTGGTAATTACTTTACCAATTGAGATGACTGTGATAGGTCAATGAGGATAATTGTTTGAAATGTGGCTCAGCAAAAAGGCCATCAACCTCCTTTTGGCAGAATACTGAAGTAAATGCGAGATACCTGGAGACAAACTGGTGGCCATAATTATATGCTAACAATAAAAGTATTATTAAAACTGCTCAAGCCTTGTACTGAAGACACTTCACAAAACAAGGTTCAATGTATTTCCTGTCTGCACTTTTGTATAAGAGCTATTTACTGACAGTAATATATTGTTTTATTGAAACTTTCTTCTGTAGAAATTTGAGGTAGTTTTACAGCGGAATATGCCGTTTACAGACAAAAAATAAAATATAGTTAACGGAATTGTGGATATGGTTATGTGCTGTATTCTGGGAGAAACTCTTCTTGTTTGGAGGTGTTACATAGTGGTTACTTTCCATACACATCCCTGCGGTAGTTATTTTAATGGTGGCAAGAACTGTTCTATTTGTGGTACGTCTCACAATCACAGTCCTTATGTCCTTTTGCTTAACTCACCATCTCAAAAAGCCTTCTGAGCAGGAAGCTCTTGCGTATCCGTGGAGATCGGGGGAAGTTCAACTCGTAGCAGAGTGTCGGGGCAAAGGCAAAGTAGTACAAATCTGGAATGAAGCAGACAGACATGGGGAAGGAGGTAAAGATGACCTGCAGAAGAGATGGTAGGGATTGGGAGCTCCTGAAACGGCATGTGGTACTCACCCCTGAGAGTGAGGTTCCCAGGGTAAGACACCTTGTCTTGTCGTTCCCCTCTACTTGACCTCTGAACTGCGGGGCCTGTGGGAGAAGATTTTGTGAGGAGTAATCTGGGTATGCTCCGAACTACAACACCTGATCAAGGATTATGTCACCTAAGCCCCACCCATTACACAAAGAAAACCTTCACCCAACTGTCGGTTAAAACGTGGGGATGTATCTACACTGAAAGTCCGTCTCTTTGGCCCAAATAGTTCCCAAACTACAAAATGTGGTTCCTCTTTATAACAGCAGGTGGCAGTGCAGTGTATATTTACATCTAGAATCGATGTGCGCGTGAGTGTGTGTGTGTGAGTATATGGGAGGATAAGATCATATAACCCACAAACAGGTAAAACCACAAATACCCAGGAACAAACATTTTACTTTCCTGCTCAAGCCAGCAGGTGTCCAACGTCACTAAACAAATGCAATCCAGTCAAGCCGAGGTCTCAGAAATTTGTCATGAACACCATTATGGTCTTTATTTCTCCATTACTGTGGGCAGTGCAGACAGGCCGGTGTCAGTTTCATTAAACACACAGACCTTTCTAGCAGAGTTGCTATTACAGTGTATCATCCATTTGCTTAATGCACCCTTATCCAGGGCTCAACATCCTATCCATTTGTCTGGAAATTAGAAATAAGAAACAATGACTAAACCATTATATTGAGCTTTTCCAAACTAAAGAGGGCGGCAGCAAAGACAGGTACCCTCATATAAATTTCTGGCTGCAATACTATGATTCAGAGAACAAGAAAATGGGTTCATTTTTAAGTGCTTGCATCCTATGCAGGAAAACTTGGTAAAGAAGAGTTCATTCAATGCATTTACATAATGTGAGCTCCATGATGATCGGGAAAAGGCATACTTTTTTTCTTGATTTGGACAGATGAGACCAAAATTCACTTGTATCAAGTCATTCACCTGAACTGAATTCAACTGAACATGTGTTTCATATACAGAAGACAAAACTAAATGCAACTAGCCACCAGAACAAGCAAAAGCTGAAGATGGCTAGTACAGACCTAACAGAGCATCACCAGAGAAGATACTCAGCACCTGGTGATTTCTATGGGCCACAGACTTCAAGCAGTTATTACAGGTAAAGAATATGCAGCAAAATACTAAACATGACCACTTTCATTTACATAACATCAATATGTCCCAAACATTATGGTGCCCTGAAATGGGGGGCTATATATAAAACTGCTGTACTTTCTACATTGTGAAACCAAAGTGTATAAAATATCCTTTAATAAAAGCTGAGAATGTTCAGTTTAACCACATGTGAACTGTTTGCTCACAAATCTAAAATTGTGTAGTACAGAGCTAAATCAATAAAAAAATATGTCTGTCCCAATAATTATGGAGCTCACTGCATGAAAGTGCTTAATGTTTCAGCAGGCTATTGTTAGTTTTACATAAATATTCTTTAATGAAATTAACGTGTTTCACATGTTAGCATAATTCACAATTTGTCCATTTTAAAATCCTATCATAATGAATGTGTCCAGTAGTAGTAGTAGATCACCAATAAATTCACATTTGTTGCATTCCAATCAGAAAATGACCCTTAAGCATATTCATTGAAAAGGCAAAGCACCAAATGATTGGCAGATCTGAAATGCTGTTCACTGATAATGCAAACTGACCACAGCAGCATGGTGGACTGTACCATGAAGGAGCTCTTACATGAAATGGATCTGGAAAGAGTGCGAGCTTTCGCATGCTGAATTCCTCTGCACCACATGTTCACATCTTTGTAGGAATACAGCTTCAGGAAGAGGATGGTGTACACACCCAGAGCAAAGGCTCCACCAACTGCAGACATGGAGGAAAAATGGTCTAATTAAAATATGCAATTATAATCGGCAGATTTCTTTCAACTCTGGTTCTGCCTGCTGCTCATTACAGCTGAGATCAATTCTAATGTATTGGCTGTTTTCTCTACTTTAGAAAGGAGTTCGTGTAAATACCTTAGCTTGTCCTAACAGAAACACACGGCGTTCCTTCGCTCATATCTATTCATGTTCAGGCCCTAATACACACAGTCACCAAGCTTAACTGAATAAGAGTAACTAGTTATGCAGGGAGACCTGGTATAACTCACTGAATCACTAATCAAGGTTAATGGACAGGTGTGTCAAATTTGTTCAAGGGTAAATAGAACTATGCTAATATAATATGTTAATAAATGACTGAATCTTCATCAGCACAAACCACAATCATGCTGCACCCACTGTATGCATCAAAATAAATCCTGCTTAACTTACTGCACACTACAATTGTAATAAACACACTTGCTGCCAAAAAAAAGTTATAACCTGTATGTAGCAATGTAAATTTAGTTGGGAACATTTTGACTTCAAATAGTGGTAGATCAATCTAAATTAAAATTTTATGGCATCTGTATTAAACTCAATGTACAGTGAGAAACTACTAGTGCCTTTTAAATATGGAAAGGTGCAATATAGACATTTTTCGTCTTCTACTTATTATTATTAATACATATAATAATATTAAACTAATATATTATCATTTTATCCAATTATTGTTAGCAACAATAATAAAATTAAATACATAAATTTAAACATTAACAATCTACAGCAAATTGAAACATCAAAACACGGTTTCCGTTTGGAAAAAGAAATAAAACTTAAGCACCCTGGATATTTCTATTTCTGCCAACTTCCCCTCTTTTTGAAAAAAGGAAATGTGAAAATATAAAAACAAACAAGCACAACCAATAAAAAAATGGCACTGAGTAAAGGGGGGAAAGTTGGCACGCCACTCAGTTGGCTGTAATGAAGTACCGCTGCTTTATCAATAGCACCCATATGGAATATGGACTTGGTGCCTGCAGGAGGCTCTGATGGATGGCATCGCCACGGAGAGGCATGGACAGGCACCGGTGCCAGGCCCGGCAGCCGTGGTGCTCTCCCCCTGACCTTGATGTCTAAACAGAGGCCCCTGCGTGTGGCACAGCGGACAGATGGCGCGTCTCTGTCGCCGCCCACCGCGATGACAGATGAGGAAGAAGCGAGCACAGACATGGCTCAGAAAAGTACAGTGATTTCGGGAAGTTTGCTGTAGTAAGTACAGTACTGCGATAGGATTGGGGCCTGCCCCCTCAGTAGGCCACCTCCATTGTAAGTCAGTGTGTACAAAACTTACAGAACATAGTTTCTGCAAAATGTTTAAAAACCTCCTAATGTGTCACATCAAGAACTAATAATGACCATGACTGACTATGGGAATGTTCAAACACACATCTTATGACTACTGTAATAACCATTCATCGCCGATGCAGTTAGGTGCTAACTTGCCACTGCATTAAAGTGCACTGTGTGAGTTAGCTGGAATGGTATATGGGACAAGGAACCAAACTCTCACGTCGTCAGTATTGCATGAGTTGTGCTAATGCAAGAGTTCAGATAATTTCAACATTTGTTGCAGAATATCTGCTGTGTTAATTTCATGGAGCAGTTACAGACATTGCTTCATGTCTTCACCACTTAAAATTTAGCAAATAGGCAGTATGTTGATAGACGACAGGAAGTTCTGCTATATGTACCATTTGCAAAGATACAAAACCACATGGCAATGCCAAGTTCAAGGGAATGTGCTATACAATTTAAGTTTGAGTTGATTTATATGGTCACAGCATAGCTTTAGAAAACCATAATACTGCCAAGGATTATGTGCAGGTGGTTTGGGATTCAAAATCCCACAAAAACATATCTATTCCCCAATTATCAATTCCTGGGTCTGCTCATAGCTCCTTCATTCTGGCCAACTCTGAAGTCCCTACCGCATTTCAGAGGGGAAAAAAGTCTGAATCACTTAACAAAGGCTTGCAAACATTTGCATTGTTGAAGGCACCACAGGAGAGACACAGATGATCTTCTGCTGCTCAGCACTTGACAATTCCCCTTTCTTTCATTGGCTCTCTCCAGCTCAACAAAGCCTCCATTGCTGTACATGACCTAAGATTAACCTTTTTCTGGGGATGTGCATTTAGAATTCTGAAACACACTCATATTCTATTGCTGCCAAGACTGAATATTCAAATACTCAAATTCCACTTTCTCTCCAAGCACTACAGTTCTTTCTGTTTTCAATGACTCCCTGCAAAGAGATCTACATTCGCTCACACTTGCAGGCAGGAACAAAATAATATAAATAGATAATCTTATTTCATGCTGGGTTCTTAGACTCTTCTTTATGAATATTGATGAGGAAGAATAAAGCCAAGTTTTTTTCCAACGTTTTTGTCAATTAAGTACTGGAATACTGATGCAAGCAAAAGATTAGCAATGTCCTGGTTGAATACGTTAATAAAATATTTGGCCGCAACCTCTGATCCTTCAACATCCTTTTAAATAACAATAATGCATAACAACTTAAACTTGCTACAAAGAGTAAAGCTGAGCCCTCATTGTTTGTTCCATAGTCTACAGCAGTGGTTCTCAATCCTCTGGACAATATGAGCCACAGGTCACAAACAGAATGTGTAATCAGAGCCTTGGTGAATGCTTGGTGAGTGATGTCATCTCAGTGTATGCTTGTACCTGGAATTTTGGCTGTGTAGTTCACTACCTGGAAAAAAAAGTGTCCAAGCATGGCTAGCATGGATAATTCACCTAAATCCTCCAAAAGGCACGTGAACAACCTGAAAAGGTATACATTTAATAATGAATGTAGTTAGTTAACTCATTTAACCTGTTGCCTTATTCTGTATTCTGAGTAATGTATGCTTTGAATGTCATTCCTGAAAATCTTATGCAATGTGTAGCCAGCAGAAGATGACAGAGAGATTTTCGAGTTCTGGCTCACCCGGGGTGACAGAGTCCAGCATCAGAATGGTGATCATTGGGAAGCACAGGATGGTCGTCAGGTTGACACAGTGAACGGTCGTACCAAATTGCTCACTGAAGGTGCCCTGTAGCGAAAATCATGACCGTCAGATTCATATTATTGCACAAAAACACAGGCAATCAGTATCCCCATACTATCATAATAGTCAGAGGAATCACTTTGCAAAAGGCACCAGGGTGCTACCGTGAAAAAATATATATAATTGTATACTTTAAAATGCACATTTAAAAGTCCAGTTACTTGATATAGTAAATATGGTGTTACAGAGCAGGATAAGACTTCCAGATTGATAAATTCACAAGGTTACAATCAGTACTTTAAGAGCATTTAGCAGATGCTCTTACCCAGAGTGAATTAGTACTACTAGATAATACAATCTTACTCTCCAAAGCACTGCCTACAGGAAATACGTGAACTCATGTTTTGCTGATAAAATAAAACCCAAGAAGCATTCAGTTGGACATACAGGGCATTTATAAATAGAGTAGGACAGCTGACTGATGCTTTGATGAACCAAACACAACTGCTGGAGTTAACCCTCAATACGTACTGGCTTTTCAGCAGAAAACTTTGTTAATATCAAGCTTACTTCAAACAAGCACCTTCCATGAACCTCATGTTTACCATAGTCGAATCTGACCTCATGTGTACCTTAGTCAAATTGTGTACCTTAGTCAAATTTTACCTCATGTGTACCTTAGTAAAATTTTCATGAATACAATTTATTTTCTTTATAACAATTAATACAGATATTTATATAATATTTTTAGGGCGGTCCGGCAGATCGTGAGCTATACTTCCTGGGAAGAGCCGTAGTTGTAGCAGCAGTAGGAACACTAGTCAGGCACTGCTCAGACTGTCAGAGACTGGCCTGTGGCATTCATTATACTGCCACATAAGATCACTATCAGATAGGGGCCTTTCAATTCTACACATTACAGCATGTTACTTACCACAGACAGCCTTCTCTCTGTGTACAGAGCGGCCAGTATGAACACATTCGAGACTGAAAAATAACACATGAAGAGATTAGGGTTGGACACAGCAAAAAACAACAGCCATGAAAATACTACATCTGTAGTTGAATAGTGACTGATAAAGGGAATGTCATCTCTATCATTATCAAACCAGACTTCAGTAGTTACATCTAGATGGGGAAGCTTATAGTTCTCTTTTCGATGAATCTCAAAATAAACAGACTATCCTTTGTTAATTTCAACAGATAACTAGAATTTTAGATAGAGTTTTTTTAAAGAGCAATGGAGGTAAACAGCTTCAATAAGAAGTAATGCAGCACTAGGCCATCCAGGATTAATATATGACCTCAGGTCCAGACCCCAATCCATTAACCGCCAATCTAATGCAACTAAATAAAAAATGAAAGCTCTCTTCCCCTTTTTGCAGAGTTGCGTTAGCTGGCTTTACTTTATCAACCTGCTGCCTGTCTGAAGATAAAACCTGCTGCCACTGGCTAGGGGCCAATCAGAGACGAGCCCCTGTTAGCACAGCATATGTGAGTTTCGGACCGCCTGTCCCCTGCGGAACAGCTCCATCACAGCACAAACGGCACCTGCCAGACTCAACCAGATGCTAACCTTTAACACACACCACGAGTGTTATCCAATGGCAGTGCAAGTTTGAGATTTTTCCCCTTATAACAATCAGGGCACATTCATGCTCCGAAACGGTCAACTGAACATAAACAGCTTGTCCTGACAAAAAACTGAACAGTCAAAAACGCTGATGCTTTAACCTGTGAGGCTGTTTCCTACTAAGTCCATATGTGAGGATGCACTCCCTGATCCATAAAGTGGGCCAGAGGTATTGCAGAAAGTTAAAATTTTCATATATATCTACAGAACATTCTGGTCCACGGTGCACAGGCTGAAAGGCAAGTAAACAGGCACAAGGAATGCACAGCTGCCCCTCCCTTGACGTACCAATGACAAGGCAAGCTGATGGCCAACTGTAAGGGTCCTGCCAGAATAGTGAGATCACTTGAATGGGGTCCACCAGTATTCCATAACTAATGGGAAATGGGTCAGGAAAAGAAGGACAATTTAGTTAATTCATTCACTCATTAAAAAGTGACTAAAGGCTGGAACTGTCACAAGAAGAAGAAAACATTCAGTGTCTTTAGGAGGGGAAACTAAGACTTGGACTACTCGGACAGGAGGAATCTGGGAGCTGCAGCAGGGTTCAAGTGTGAAGTGTTGTGCATTACACCATATGGTCTCAGCTTCACGGGAGCTCCCTAAAGCCTGAGTCTACACTTCTTCCTGTCAAAGGAGACCCACTGACAACTATATAAAAAAGTATACAATATGCTGATGTTGTAATTCATTCCAAAATACGAGAGAGGAAGTGCTATTTCCTCTCCAGGACATCTTATCCCCTGTTGCCAAGTGAGGAGTGCAAAGAGTCAGATAACCTTTCAAATAATTTCATTGGGAAACACTAATATGCAACTGAACAAAACATCTAGCTGTTCCAAACGTAAAAGTTTTTTTTTTCTTTTTTGCCCTCCCAATCTTGATGCCAAGTCAGTGCCTATGATCGTATTCCATTTTTCAGGACAGCCCTCAGAGACAGGTTCTGACATGCAGGCTGAGGACTCATAAACTAGCAGGCTAAATGCCAGTGATATTGCATTCCTTCTGCAATTCTTGCATGGTGCCCTGTAAGAAACATCAAGGTTCCAGCAAAGAGGATCCTGCTTACTTACTTCAAGAGGTTTTCCAGGAAAAGACGTGCATTGCTCAAGACCTGCAACAGAGAGATCACTAAATTATGATTGGGGTAGCACAGTAGTCTAGATTTTAATCACTTTCAAAAAGTATACATTCCACATTTATCACATATAGCTAAAAGACCTGGTGTGGTTCTGACAGCAGACATAGATCAAATAAACACAAATTTGCAATATAATGCATAAAATGAAATAACATACAAGTCAAAATGTACAGAAATAAAAAAACTTTGTCTTTGGGTGAGGCAGATTCAGTGGTCCAGCTGGTATTTTGCCCTTATTCTCTCTCTTAAAGGCCCTTTCTCTGTCAAACTGCAGGATTTTTCACGGTTACACTGGATAATCATTTTGGATGGCATGCCGCTTTCCTCACGGAAACTAAGACGCGACTGCGTCGGACATGCTTGCATTACCCTCCTTTAATTTATTCCAATCAGCGGAGTCAAGGCAGTCTTGATGCTCCTCTGCGGCCCCGCTGATCCATTTCCTCATGGATCTTTTTCTCAGGCTTGGCTGTTTCTTATTTTCTGCTTGTATGAGCGGATAAGGTGAGCCATTACATGGTCAGAATTCCCCAGGGGGCCATGGGGAGCAGCATGATAAGCATCTTTTCCATTTTCTGAGGCAAACAAGGACAGCAGAAACCCTGGCCATCTTCTAATGCAGACTGAAATATCTTGGCACTTTTCTTGACAACAAATTAAGTTTTGAGGCCAATGTGTATGCTGCCTGCAGAAAGGCCAATCAGTGCTTGTTCTTCCTTCGGAAACTCCGAAGTTTCAAGGTGGTTTCAAATCTTTTATAAGTATTTTATTGAATCCCTTTTGACCTTTAATATGATCTGCTGGTTTGGTAACCTAAAGCTTAAGTGCAGGAATAGACTGGCCAACATTGTAAAATTAGCGAGCAGGATCATCAGCATAAACATATCTGATCTCTCCCTGTTGTACCCGATATGAGCCATAAGGTATCAGAGAGCAGATATAGGCTCCCTATATTAAAAAAACAAACAGGACTAAACACTCTTATCCCAAATGTCAATGGCTTTTTAATAAGTTATAGTAACGTGTTTTTATTATTTATTTATTTTTAAATCTTATCTGTAGTTGTGTTGTTATTTATTATAATTTACCGTATACTACGCTGCAGAAGAAACTGCCCCATGGGGATAATAAAGACTCAACTAACTAACTACTGTAACTGAAGACCCACCTCTTCAGAGTGCACCCAGGCTCCCATGCTATCCCCATTTCTTTTTTGGATAATATTATAAGTATAGATATGTAAAGTTATCTGTCCAGTAATATTTTCTCTTCTTACAATACAAATTGCTGTATTTATTGATTGGAAATGGGCTTTGGTGGGACTGCACTTTTGTATTCCTGAGAACAACACTGATATTCTTCACTTCTGTAAGTTGCTCTGGATAAGACCATCTGCTAAGTGAATGTAAGGTGTGAATTCCTGGTAAGAAGTTTGTCTAGCAGTTGGCTAGTTCATTGTTCACATTCTGTCTGAAGAGGATAGAATTTTAGTTGGAACACCATTAGGCAAAGTATCCCTAATATTCAGCAGCTCATTCTGAGTGAAAGTAATCAGAATGTTGTCAAACTCCACAAAATTAACAATCAAACAGCTTGTTCTTTGAATGACTATTCCCACACCTTTACAGAAAGGCAGAGAGGAAACGAGACAACAGTACAGTTTAATACATTGCCCCAACAAATCGGCATTCATGACCAAAACTCCACTATTATTTACCAGCTTTTATCTGTGAATGCATTTTTGCGATTGCACTGTACTCTGCAAAGTTTCAAAAAATATGTACTTAAGCATTTGCTCAAGCATACAGTGGCAGTGTCCAACCTACAATTTCAACTTTTTATAGTTTCAAGCTGCCTTACTGTAACAGAAGATGATCTGGTAGAATAATGTGAATACTTTTTTGCATAAATCATAAACAACAGTAATTAAATTAATGACAATTAACAATAACACTTACACCCTTTTAACTCATATTATGTTTCATCCCAATCTGGAATTTCCCATTATATTTGTAGCTCCATCCCACAGCTGCAACATTTTCCACCAGTGTGGAAGAGTGCAGACACTGCATTAGAGGGCAATGGCCAACTTCCAGCACAGCTCAGGTGCCTGACTGAGACTTTCATGTCACTTTCATTAGATGAGATGGGGCATACCCTGCTGACCCAATCCGTCCCTGTGGTCAAGTCATTGTCAGCACGGTCAGAATTCAATGTTGCACCACACTGTGGCTTCAGCTGAACTTTCCCACTCAGGAAGCATTAAATATAACTAAATAGAAATTATATTTAAAAATTGTCATTGTAGAACAAGAACCACATTGCAGACAATATTCTGCCCATTACTTTTTCCATACTAAATTTTTGATCCGTGGATCTCTATAATAATATATATATATATATTTTTTTTAAATTTGTGAAGCACTAATGTCACCAGTCATTACACTGGCAGCATTGCCATTCTGTAGCAGATGGTTTCCTTACATAACTTCAGATAACCGTGTCTCCAGTGGAGACAATATCAGACAAAAATAGCTAACACCCATTCCATCTGAGCACACATTCACCTTTTCAATGTAAATATAAGGGAAAATATATTACAGATTACATGTACACAAATAAGCATTTCTTGAAAAATCCCCTATGTCGGGGTCTGAACTGAGATTTTGAACAGTGAAGAAAGCTCCAAATGAAAACGCTTTGTTCGTAAATCTTCATCCTCATCAATCCACCCCCTGAATGTATGTAAATACGGCTCCTTGTCTGTTCCGTTAGGTGCCAATCAGCTGTCTCTTCCCAGATGATTCCCTGAAACGGTTTTCCATACTGCAGGAATACTGTAACAGCTCCCTCTGGGGACCTGTTTATATTCAAATCCCTTTGTGGAAGGTAGACTCAATTATGGATTTACTGCATAATAATATACTTCACTTGAAAAACAAGTAATATTAAAGATTTACTGCTTTAATATGAATTCCTTCCTTTGTTTACGCTGTGTTTGCTCAAAGAGTCTAAATTAATTGTCGGGGCTATGCAGTCACTGTGCATATATTATAGATTTGGTCTTGGAAGCTAAAATAAGAAACGCTACAGTGCATAATAGTCTCCTGTAGCTTTTGGGTCTGTTCTCTTTCTGTCTCTTTTCGCACTGGCAATTTTCCACTTAGGTTTGTAATTTCTCATTAAGGCACACAAAGAATTCTCCATGTTCTGTGGAAATTTGATGAAAGTTCACAAAGTGTGAAAAAATAAAACTATTCAGATGGCAAAATGAGCTTGTTTTAAAGACTGAATTAATACCAGCTTTTAAAAATTAAAATTCATGCCCTGCGTCTTTGAAGAAGGCTATGCGCTGGCAGTGCTCCAGATTCAATTTGAATTCAGAGCCCTGCCATTGCAAGTTGTTTATTTTTAGACATATCCAAACCCTTGTTTCCTACAGTACAAACATACAGTAATTATACTTCGTAATTTCAGTCTACTGTGCTAAATGCCTTCCATCGTATTTACTTGAGTATGATCAAAATATTTTTGAACTAACCTCTGCTTCAAGGGAAAATAAAACTTAATCACAGCTCTTATTATGACGGACACTGGGATGTCCTATTGTTTTGTGATGAAGATTCCAACTTCAAAGTCTAAATGAATAACTGCAAAGCAAGGTCATTACCACATTCATAATAATCCACAAAACAAACATCCATGCTGATAATACCCCAAATTACAAAAATATTTCAGTCAGCTGAAAGCCAGTATAATTCCATTAATTGGGGATACTGTAGAAGCACCTGTGATAACCTACAAGCCTCACCTGAAATATTTTATCAACTGTTCCAGCCACACGAGCGTCAGACAACTACTCAGCTTCTCAAAAAAACACTGAGATTATGTAAAACGGCAATTATATCTGCAGAACCGAGGAGAGCAAACTGATAATGAGATAATTTGCCGATTAGCATCCAGGGATGAGGAAGTAAGTTAGATGTTATGAGTGGGAGACATAAAAATGCGTTTTGCTGATACTAGCAATAACCAAATAAAAATTAAATAGCTTCAGTGATTTTGGAAACAACCAGATTTCAAAGCACATTGCCCACTCAGTCATGAAGTGGCAAATCATGTTCTTTGAACTGTACTGGTACCACACTTGAGGAATTTAGTTAGAGAGGCTCTTATTATGTGCTGGATACTATTTTCACATTACAGAAAACTTAACAGGATAGAAATGTGCAATACACTACAAATGAAATGACAGTGCATTTTCACATCTCTAAATTTCAGAGATTATTTTGATCTATGTAGGCCTATGTCTGACCACACTTTGAGTGCTCTGTTCGTTTGGGAGTTCCCACAGCAGTAAGACATTATACGCTGCCTTATGATTTAAACCCTCTTCCTGAAGCCTGCACCCTGCTGTGCAGCACAGCTTCTCTGGGGCCGAGCGTACTCCCTGTCAGCTGCAGCACGCTGCCAATTAGATAGTGTCTGTGCTGCTGGTTCCAGTAAACTGATAAAATTATTTGCAATCACTTTATTGGTTTATAAACCACCAACAAAGATTTAATTTTGTCAGTTTAAAATTATTACATAATCATACTCAATTGGGGGGGGGGGGTTCAGTCCGATGAGCAAAACATACTCCAACTCAGAAATGAAAGGGTGCTTACAACCTGAGATGTTCTTCACATTGCTGGGATTCATTGAATGACCCAATTCCTGACCCAACACGTACCCAACATACCAGTTTTTTTAAAGCTCAGCTCTCAGCACAAGTTATTTAACTGCAGCATTCATTTCTGCCTTCTCTGTCTCCATGGCCCACAGGTATGAATAAGCCTCAATTCACATAAATATGATTGCCAGCATTCAATGGAAGTTGCTCCTGCACTACAAATGTCTCAAATGCATAGATCCCATGTAAACACTGCATCATCCTTTTATGCTGGCACGCATATTTTCTTGGATATAATACTCAAAAGAAAATTGAACAGGAACTCAGTGGTTAAGAAACATTGTGCCTAATATAGAGAATGAGTATTCAATTTGGCCAATATAACTTGTGGATAAGTCCAGAAGAAATGTAAGAATAATAATAATAATAATAATAATCTACTGGTCAGGTATACTGTATTAGCTGTACTGTACCTAGGTTACATTCTTGTTGAATTGAATGCATCTTGCATTAAAATGGCCTGATAAGATATCCTTACTATTCTAGACAAGAATGTAAAAACCCATAAAATCATTTGGTTACCAAATGTTCTTTTTGATCCTCCAAATAGCCTTTTTGGAAACCTACCTAGACTAGCTTAGCGCTGGACAATACTGCTCATTTTTGGTGGTATTGTCATCAACTTTGAACTACTCGTGGCACAAGGCCAACATAAATGAAATTCCATTGTAGTTCTCCCATTTGAAATTGTCGAATGAAAACGAAATGCAATTTCTGATTTGCATTTTAATTGGAAATATCACCAGATGATTCTTCCATACTCAATGTCGGTCCACAGATTGTAAAATGGGCTTTACGGGCAGCCAGTATTTCTTTTCTTAGGATGAGTATGGAAGGTTCATGAATAATTCATAGCAACCTTACTTTAGCTATCTTGAGTGATAATAAAAAATAACCAGAGGGCCTTATAAAAACACTTGCACCTTTAGTGAGGATTTCTTGTGAGAAAAGCACAAAATAACTCAAACACAAAAAGGTTAAAGGATCTGACAAACGAAAATGATCAATTCTTAATCCCCCTTCCCATCCCTCACTAATCCTGCAAAAAAATATTGCTTACATAAGGAAATACGTTACTCTCCCCCTCTCCATGATTCTGAGCTTTTGGCTTGTTACAAACACTGCCCCTCACGTGAACGCGCAGATAGTTTGACTGGAAAATCCTGGGTTGACAGGGCAAGTTCATAACCAATGTCATGATGCCCATTGTCCGTGGTTGACCCAGGATTTGTTGACCCAGCTTAACCTGGACTTGACTTGACTAAGACGAGGCACTTTCATGACACAGGTCCCAAGTGGCTAGTTTGTCATTCAGTCTTGAGTCTCCTGCCTTGTGTTTGGCAAATGCGGGCTCTCAAATTTCTTGCTGTTTGGTCTAGTTCCAGTCCTTTGTAGCCTACCCGTGTTTATTTTTATTCCTAAGATTGTCTTTGTCCTTGTGCTTTTTTTGTTTATTAAAATCACCACTGATCCTGGTTACTGTGTTCCTTTCAGTACTTAGGACCATACCTCAGTTACCTCATTATAGTTGCCTTCTATCACTTTAATAAGTATGTAAATAAACTTTAAAAAATAAATGATAACTTTTGTTAAGCTAGTTAATGGAGTTGGTACGTCATTTAAGAAAGAAACTGCAGGAAATACAAGTATGCTTCAGCAAGTAAAATGGTCTAGTGTCACAAAAGAGTGGTCACCCTTTTAAGGGCCAATTTATACAACACCCTTAAAATGCATGTTGAATGAGGTGGGTAAGTGCCTGAATGAAAAAGCACAAGACTCTGTGGCTCTCTGGAGCCCTGGCTGAACACCCTGCAATAGCCCCTAATACATCTCTGTGACATAGATGCAGGGTGATACTCACCAGCATAACAACGCACCAGTTGAGGATTCCCCTGTAATTGCTGTAGCCACTGGCAGAGCTGAGCAAGGATTCCTGCAGCTTGTGGCAACTGCGAAGAAAAATTTGCACAGAAGCAAAGAGAACATAAATCATCAGTGCAGAAGAGACATTCTTAAGTTATGCAAAAGATTTCAGAACATTTCTGTAAGGCAGTGCTTCTTCCCCCTTGGTCCTGGGGGAAAACTAAGCTCTCAGTTAATTAGGTTTGATTGAGCTGTTCATCGAACGCTGATCTGTATTTGACATCTTCACACTTAATCTATTATGAATTATCTGTGAAAGAATGTGCTGTTCCAACAGTGTTTGAACACATAAAATGGTCAATTTGCATATTAATTAGGTTATACATAAGCTCAATCTTGTTCAGAGAACCACAGTTACAGACATTGTCAGTCAAAATCTATTTGCATGCTGCAACAATGCTGATACGAAAAACAGGCACATCAGCAGAGAAGAGGCCATGCCTTTTTTTTTTTACTGTAAATAAAACTGGATTAGCCGGAGGCTGTTTCTAACAGGTCTAACTAGTGTATGTGTGTTTGGGGAAAACTGGAACTGAAAGTTGGGAGATACATTTTCAGTACGCTGTTAGTATGTATGTATGTATGTATAGACGCATGCACATAATGTATTGTTGTGGACACGCCATTTCCTTCACTATCATGACATTACCCTAAAAAACCCCATAAAAGCCGAAATTGCCATTGGGGTTCCCCCTTGGTCAAACGGCAGGTTTTCAGTGGGCGCCGTAAAATGGGGGTTAGTTACGTAACAAAAACCATGAGTCCAGTGAAATCTTTTTTTACATGTAATATGTAAAATGACGCTCTTGCCACTTCTGTATGGGTAAGACGAGCTAAGCTGAAAATGCCTAAGCATTGTCCCATCTCTGGAAGTGGAGAAAGCATTACACTTTTTTATTTTCACACAAATGAAGATACCAATAAGAAATAAGTTTTATTTCTGGAGTCACAAGCACTGCAGGATTACAATAACCTGTACCGTTACTATTTCCAGTGCCCCTTTTGGCCTTGTCACCGAATGTAGTTGATCGTTAAGTAGGCCTACCATTAGCTAGCTTAAATTAAATAGCTTTCAAGCTTAGACATGCGGAATCAAAGACGTTCTTTATTTAGATGTCCGGAGTTTGAGACCTGCTATAGAGTCTAATGTTAGTGCACAGTAGCTCAGCGTTACATCATTATTACACATTGAATTATCTTCAAGTTTAACTATATGATGGTAAAGCCTAGTTTATGTTGATTTCTTTCATTTTGTCTGGTAGTGTAAGTTTACTGCTCTAACCGGCTCTAACCTAGCTAGCTAGGACTGATTTACACATGACGTGTCTTACGGATATGAATGTTAATGAGTGCAGGACACACGCCCACCCTGTCCTTGTCCCCTGAACAGGTCACAATAATCTAACAGTGTTCATTACAATTTAATACCTATAATTGGGTTGAAAACTTGAAATAAATATTAAGAAGACAATCAATCCTCTCTTCTGGGGAATATAACCACAATTTGAATCCAGTTGCCTGGACCTTGAGGAGTGCTAGATCTTAGTCTCCAAATAAGCTTTTTATGATTTACTCTATTTTTTAAAAATGTTTAGTTGAATCCAACTTAGAATTGATGGGGGGACTCAACAGAAAAAACTGCTTTTTCTGTAAAATGAAAAACATGTAGGTAAATACCATGAAACAAAAGCTTATTGTCTGTACTCTTGCCTCATACGTATCTTTGATCTAAATTTCAGGTGCCTTAAGTTTGCAGCAAAAAATAACATTTTACTCTACCGTTACCATACTTTTGAGGGGCACTGTACAAACATATAAACAGCGTACAGAAATTATATCCCCTGGCTTTCAGAGTTCCAGTGTATCCCCAAACAAGTGTACAGCAAAGCACACTGGGTGGTATAAATAACTCAAGATTCATCCCACAGAAAAATATCATAAAATATCTTTTCCAAAACTGGACTTCCAAACCAGTGTTTGTTTCAGCGCGTCAAAACATCAAAACCCTGAAAAAGTTTTCAAACTAACTGACAGCTTCTTCAATATTGAACTTAAATGGCATAGCCTAAGACTTCATTCACCTTTGTTACACCCCAATCTTTCACTGGAAGAACCTAATTTTATAGCTTTGGGAGGCATTGCCTCTGGATATACATACTCAAAAACAGGAAAAGTACCCCAAAGCTGAAAAGGTATGTGTATGTGCTGTATGTGTGACCATAATACTAACAGTAAGACATTTTTGATAAGTTTTATTAAACATACGCAGCCTACCCAACAACTGCACCCAAAACACCTCAGGCAGTATTCTTTCTGTAACATGCAGAGGGAAAGTTGTAATGGAAACATATTAGGCTACAAATCAATAACCAAATGCTGAACATAACATAACTTGTTTAGAAATTTCGGTCTACTTATCTGTTTTTGGGTCATCAAGCACTGAATTCACTTAAAATACCCACTTCTACTTTCAAAACACATGTAATTGAAACATGCGGTTCTGAAACAATGTTTCTGTTTTGGGATCCCAATACCACGATTACAAGAAATAAACAATGTGTACAGTTTACATAAACACAAAGTGTTTCAGGTGAGATATCATACAATATAAGTTAAAATGTAAACTGTGAACATTTCTCTTGTTAAAGTTGCATGCATAAAATATAGAATAAAAATATTTTACTGTGCAACAGTTTCAGCTTAAACTAAATGAATTGTGACCATTAATAATTCCAGCCCCATACATGCTGTACACATACAATGTGAAAAATGACTCTGATAATGATACAGTTGTATATTTCAGCGATCACAGACAATCCACAGTTTCCCATTTAATCTGTGGCCCCACCTTATGTAAGCAGCACGGCAGACACACCTATCAGAGAACAGGTTTCGCAACACGGAAGAGGGTCAAAGGATCCCCAGTAAATGGACCTCTCTCACATAAAAATCATGGGGGTATTGTGAAATTGGAATAAAGTTCAAAGCTTAAAACTTAAAGCTAAAAACCACAACATTACAATACATTACAAACCTGGCCCGTTGAAAATCTTGTCCCCACGACACTGACTACCATTTACTTTTAGAATAGATTTTAATAAAAAACTTTTCAAGCATTGTGTGGCCAAGCCCCTGAGTAGCCTACATCTTACAATTTCTAACTCCTTGTGTTCCTAATCAGAATCTCAAGTAAAATAAAGGTCTTCACCATTTACCACCAACATGATGCAGTTAATTGGGAGGGAAGAGCTTGCACAGCTTGAGAACTGAGAAAGGAAAGAAATACCAGCCTGGTAAAACGGATTTAAATGTTTATAATTGTGAGTAAATGCTATAAAAAAGCTACACAGCCACTGAAAGCATAATATAACTAGACACATTACTTTAAGAGTAGACTATTTTTCTTGCTTTAGACCACAAATGACCAAATGCCCTGATCTGATGCTTGCCAATGTAGAGTCTGCAAATCCTCAGACACTTCTGTAGATATTCTTCATCCAATCAAAAACATTATATATATATTTTTTTTTTCCTTTTTTTAAATCTTTAACTCGAAAAGAGATGTTTATTACATCAACTAATCATGTGCAATGCATACTGCAGTGGATCCTTCTTTCTATACGTGTCAACCTCAATACTATAATGACTGTTCGTACCAGGGTCAGGGAACACCATGGCGTATAAAAGGTTAAATGGGACATGTGTGACACCAGCATATTCAATTCCCCAAATGCAATACAGTAGACTGCAATTCTTACACAACGTACACAAAAGGAAAACGTGTTCTGCAACCACGTCTCGCACTATAACAACGATTGTTATTACGCCATACAGCTGATAAAAATACTTCCAAAAATATTCAACATAATTTTTAGAAGTAGGCTACAAATCTTAGGATAGTTTCTGTCCTAAGATTTCGTGTTAACCAAAAAGGGGCATTGGGCTGCAAATTAATTTAGCTACGTTTTATTGAGCTGCTAAATGGCACAGAACTGTATCAGAAAGTAGCCTAGCTAAAGTTACTAAAGTTTTTCCAATGTCCCGCCGGTGCTCATTTTTCCCACGCATCTGATCCCACAATAATAAGCATCTGATCCCACAATAACGATTACAGTACCATATCTGTACGTCATTCAGTTAGCAAAAGTCAGATTTATCCAAATATTTATTTAGTAACTTATAGTTTGTTAGCAAAACTTCACTAAACTTAAATTAATTTCCCATTGCCCATGAAATAAACTGTACATTAGTTGGGTTCGATTCGTTAGCTTAACACGTTCATTAGGCTACATAGCAGGAGTAGGCCTACAATATTTTAATTTGTTTACTTAGGAGTAGGCGATTGTTCAGATTTACAGTAGACCAGTCTAGTTGACACAGCAGGCATGGCCCCTCCTTGAACAAACACGCTCGCTAGTGACCCTTCATGTAGATTAAATTTCGCGTTACAGGCTACACCATCGCCATGATAAATTGAACTTTCACTGGTTAATATAGTTAGCCATTGCATATGATAAACCTGGTTAACTATCTAGTCTATCTCTGGTAACAAGAAGACGATTTTGTCACAACTTACCTGAGTTTACCAAAGTACTGAATTTCATTTTTCCCTCTATCTTCTGCTGCAGTAACATGCGATTCGTATACATTTTCCTTCGAACTGCTGTTCCCGTCCTGCTTCAGATTTGATACTTTATTATTTTTACTGACAGCGAATTTGCCATTTGCTTGTTTCAAAGTAGCGTTAGCAAAGGCGGCTCCAGAGATTGAACTTCTTCTTTTGCGAGTGGTGGGGCCTTTTTCGACTCTGTCGCTCATGTTCTTTCAAATGCATTAATCCTCTGTGCAACGATGGCAGTTTTCTATAGGCGTATTGAACTCCCAGTTTAGCGCCGATGCTCAAAACAGTACCTTAAAAACGCACAACGTTGCCTGTTTTACGGTTAGTCGGCTGCGGTGTTAATCGCACTCTCACCTAATTTGAACCTGCACTGTCCCTTTCGAGAACTATCGAATTCTGGGAGTTGAAGTCTTCAGTCTAACCGTTTTTAACAACGGTTGGTCAGTTATTTGTATGTTTAAAATAGATTCCATATGGTAGTTATGTCTGGTGCTAGGCCAACTCAGAAGAAATATTTTCTTTCCCCACATGCGCCAGTCACAACACGGAAATCGTGTTGCCATTCATTCATTCATTCATTCATTCATTCATTCATTCATGCATTCATTCATTCATCGTTTGTTTAATTTTGTATTAGGAGAGAGAGAGAGAGAGAGAGAGAGAGAGAGAGATTAAAACAACCAATCCAACACTGGACTATATGTACTTGATTATTTACTTCTTTGAAATGCATTGAATAGAAGTCACCTTATATTACAGTTTCAGCTTTCATTAAGTAGTGACCTGTAGGTGACGTGGAAATTTTGGACAAGAGACCATAAAGTGTTAGTAATATCTACCTGATGACATTATCCACAGTGACTTCATGTAATACTTTTTTGTCAAGTTATTCATTTTTACAACTGGATAGTTATGAAAGCAACTCCTGGTGCAAGAGTATTGAAGAAGTGCCCCATATGTTTTTCAAACCTGCATCTGTCTGTCCCAAGTACATGTCCTTAAATACTTTAATGCAATTTGTGAAGTGATGGATTGTTCTTAATGGCTTTATGTCACTCATCTTAGTACAGATACAAGATCCACTGAGGTGAGAGGGGTTTAATACACTGGCATTAATGTTTCTCCCTGGTTGAATTAAATTTGCCTTCCATTTAAAAAAAGGTCACACTGCCAGGCTTTCCTGATCATTGCCACAATGTCTTACTGTTTTGGCTTAACTGGTCCTCATATCATGACTGTGGATGGAACTGTAAGGCTTTTGCATTTGTGGTAAAAATGGGTTTGCTTAATTGTAAAGCTATGGTTGCTCTCATACTGTTGACAAGTGACTTGGAAAAATAGGTCTGGTGTTCAATTATTTTGTGCATGTATACACAAATTGCTATCCCCACACCTGCTTCACCTACACTGGACAACTATTGCAAATTCAGGAAAGGCATGGGTGTTTGCAACTTCCATTTCTTGAGGCATGTAGGTGAAGTCAGAGGTTATAGCCACATTGTTATAAATACTACCGTAACATTGTTAACAGAATCACATTCAGGTATGGACGGAACCTTGTTGGAGACTTCAAGTCTGGTACATATTGATGTAATTATATGTTCTCAAAGCACTTAACTGCTAAGTTACTCAACCCTGCTCTTAGCGTATTCTTAATTTAAAATCTGAATGCTTTTGGAATTCCATAATATTCCAATGTAAATGTGAAACTGTAAATTAAAAAAGATTGATTAATTAATAAGAAATCCCTCACACTCAAACACACTTTCTCTCTCTCTCACACACACACACACACACACACAATATGTATATTATAAGTAGTTATGCTTTCATTTGACTATGTATGAAAACATTAAGATATCCAGAATTGAATATGCTGGCTCTTAAATGTGTCCCGGTGCGTAGATTTAGGTAATGTTTACTGAATGTTTCCATTGAGTTTGTTGCACTTAGTTTTTCCATCTGGACTCTTGAGAATGGATTCTTCTCTCTTTAATGGAAATAGGATCATTGTTAGATATGACATTAAATGTAGCTGTAAATTTTGCTTCATCCACCTAGAGAAGTAAACTGTTTAAAGCACAAAGATATTCCATTGACACAAATGAGTCAGGTGTACTGTCCAGGGACAAGGGATTTCAGGAATTTGTTTTTGTAAATGATTGGCTCTAGTATTATGAATGGTTTCTAATTTCTTTTCTCCACTCATCCTGGTGTTGCTCTGCATTTCCGCGATATGACAAAATAAATCACTACCTTCCCAGAGGGAAGTCTGGTGTGTATTTTTGCTTCAGCAATCTACAACATGTGGGGAGAAAGCAGGGTACCCCTCTGTCGCGGAATATTAATTACTGCACATCAAAAGTAACAGATCTGGAGAAAAATCTATTTTATTGATTTTCCCCTCTGCTGTCCCCTCTCCAGAGCTAGCAGGACTAATGCAATGTGAGAAGGGAATAGATGAAGAGAACTAGAATTGCAGTAGAATACAGTAGATTTCCTGCTTATTAGGGAAGTTTTTCATTGTTGCTGTATAATAGCTTAAGTGATTGCCTGACACAAAAATGCACCTTCATGAAATACAGAGTAATTGGACCTATTGCCCATTTGGCTGGTTTGAAAATTTTCACCAGGATGTCAGCACTCCCAAGACAGAGTCCAGGGGCAGTGCCAGATTAGGTGGTTGTTGGGCCTTTGGCAAACGGACAGTTTCAAGTTGCCCAAACAGTATAGAAAAGTTATATTGGATGCAAGCATTGATTCAGGAACTCCAACCATACCAAAGGCACCACAACAAACCTTGCATGATATACAAGTACACTATAGCTACTAAACAAGTTGTTTACAACAAAAACAACAACAACAACAATAATAATGATAATAATAAACCATTGTTATGCAAAAATGTATCCTTTTCACTGTGAAATAATATTGGTGGTACTGCACTGCATGGCATTTCACCCCTTTCAGCCTTGTTGCTTGGTTTAGGGCCCTTTTGTGTTTGTGATTCTTTTAACTTTTGAATTATTTTTTTTCAGGAGTAATAAAAGAGCTGTTACAACAAGGAAGACCCATTAAGAATTATGGATCTAAATCATCCCTATTTTAAGATGGATATTTCTTTTGAAGGAAGGATGTTATTGGAAACGCCTGGGGAAGACTGGGCCAGGCAGGGTTTGTCCTTGTGGATTTGATGAAGTTACAGAGAAGAGGGGATATTACTCATGCCAGTACAAAAGAAAAACATCAGCTCCTCTGTCACTGGGTCACTGGAAAACCTGTTGATCACAGTTGTGATCCCAGCAGACTGATATGCGCATTTCCTCCTCAACAGCACTTACTGCTGAGCCAAGGACCGCACTGTGATACACTTCTCGATCAGGGAGGGCTGTAATCCAGGAGACCCGGTTTCTGTTGCAGGGTTACTGAGTTGTCTCTCATTCAGGGAATCACTCACACAGAATATCGAGAAACTCAGTGACCCATAGAACCCGCTACTCACCGTTTGTTTAATTAAGTTTATAATTGCATTTTGAAATAGTATGCACCTTTTTTAATTGCTTGAGGAATTTGCTTAGAGTGTTCAAATTTGTTTTCTGGGGCATAACTGTCTGGCCTTCTGCTCAAGAGTGTTACAGGGGAACAGTAGTGTTTTGCACCCTGAATATCAATTGTGTGTGGGTGTTTTATTGCTCTGTAATCTAACAAAACACATGATGTTTTGCCATTAATTCCTTTATTTGCTACCCACTAACTTGTATGTAGAGATTTTGTTTTTGTCAGTTTGCCCCACCCCATCTTTTTTGTGGGACTGACTGATTAACTTGTGTTATCAAGGTGTCTCTAAATTTTGCCACGTTGCCACACCCCCTTTCTACACACTGTTCTAGTATTTCCATGTTTCATCCCATCCTTCTGATGCTCTTTGTGTCACAGAAGACCCTGCTTGGCTTCTCCTTTGGTTTTTGACTATATAGCTGCTGGTTTAATTCCAAGATGACCCACTGAAACTTCAAACAGTCATTACCATAGTCTGTATGTAGCTATATAAATAGCTAATGTATACTAACGTACCTTGTCCCGGATAAGGATTTTTTTATTCAAATGTAATGAGAATGTCACTTGTTTTGTTATCGATCCAGAAGCAAATAGAATTAATAACCAATTCCTCCTGAGTAGCTTTATTCTACAGCCTTGACACCATTGCTGTGAATGGTATTGATAGTCTGCATAATCTTTTTTATTTCAGTGATTTATGTCAAAGTGGTGAAGTAGGCTACATGCTGACTCAGTTGCATCCCCCTGTGCTGCTCGGTAATATATTCCACTTTTCAAAAGCGGAAAGTCAAGAGCTTAAGTAAAGTTATATGTTTAAGTGCATATGAGTATTGAGCCTTGTTTAAACTGTGTCTGAATGATGTGAGAGTGTGTGGGTGCAAAAATGTTTCATCTCCTGAGTGAGTGTGTAAGAGGAATTCATGTCATTGCATTTGCATAAATCCCCACAGTGGAAGTGGAAATTTGCAAAATGAAACAATTCTTATAGTCTTAATCATTGGTTTGGCCTTGTGCAGACACCTCAGCTGGACCGAGCACCTTCAGTGCGGATCATGTAGGGGAGCTCAGAATTGTCTGCGTCTGATTTTCTTTCAGTAAACCCACCGCCTCCCCGGTTTTACCTATTTGAGAATGCATTTAATTAAATGTATTCACTGGAGGCTTGGAAGACTTGACCCGTCTTTGCAAGATGAGTTTACATAATTGTTTTCTTCTCCTTTATAACCCCATTTTAGATACCAGATATGATCCACGGTTCTGTTTAAGTGATTGGAAAACAAGCCTGTCGGGAAATACAGCTTGCTCTATCTATTTAGGGTGCAAAAACATGTCAGCTAAAGAGGTACTAGATTTCTTCCTAAAACCTGGCAATTAATTTTTGTCCCCTATAGGGGACATGCGTCACTGGTGTTAATCTCAAAAACCATATATTCTACTGTACTGCTCAACAGGGGACATTCAATAAAATAAAATAACTATTAGAAAATATTTTCACTGCTAAACATTTTCCTAATCCAAGACACTTCTGATATGTCAAAAAATGTAAATACCTTTTCTTCCGGTCCTCAGGAGGATATTGCCTTTTCTCACTGTATAGGAGATTCAGATTCACTTGTTCCAATGTCTAATACGGGTGCAACAGGAATCTTAACTGACCAGTCACATGATGTCTGTTTAATCAGATTATATTTGACTGTAAAATAAAAGACAAGTTGGCAACAAGCAACACTCCTCGCCACTGTTGGAGGCAATGAGTTAATTCATAACTAATTTAATAATTTAGGCTATCTGAACTAAAAAGGTTTCAGACCCTCTACCAGTATTGCTAAAATTGTAGTGAAGCGTAGTTTTTTTTTTTTAGCATTTTTGAAGAATAACATATTTATTAACCCTGATTTTGAACAACAGGGTAACATTCACTTTAGAATACCTGATGAAGCTTGTAAAATGTTGTTGAATGCAAAATTTAATAAACTGACAAGAAAGATAAGACTCTTACTGTACTATTTAAAATACTATTTAAAATGTCACGTTTTTAACCTTTTTCATTTCATGTTGTATACTGTAGTTTATGTGCTTACTCATCATCCTTGTGTTGATGTGCATGATCTGCCCAGCAGGTGGGGATGTTGAGCATGTAAATGCCCCTCTTGCCTGTGCAACAGACATCCACCCCAATGGCATGCCTTGGCTGTCAATTACTGAGTCATTTATACCTAAACATTGCCTGTCGGGTTTGAAATGGAATTTGTAGATCTCATTTTGTAAAGGTATAATGTATTTTATGATGGTAACCACTGCAAGCAAAAATAAATAAATAAAAATAAAAATAAAACCACAAAAACTGCTTGTGCTAGATCTCACAAGGATCAATATCATTTCAGTCCAGTGGCTTTTGCGGCAGAGTTCCAACAATTTCAGTTAAATCGCCATGAAACTCCATGTTTTTCCACCTACACTTAAGATACTGTCTGTTTTGCCTCGCAGTCTATCACAGCCTGGCAAATGGGCTTCAATTCAATGCCCTGTGTGAGGTAGGGGGAGGGGAGAAAATGGAAGTGGGCTGCTACCTCATGCAATAAATAAGACACGTCCCTTGATAATTATGTGGCTGCCTAATTTTGCATGAATTACTTTTTTCCCTCAGCATCTGTGGTCACGCGAGGCAGCCATGCCACAGCAGGGAGCCAGGAGCTGGGGTGAGGGTGGGGTTGGTGGGGGGGGGGTGTTGTCAGTCGGTGATGAAATGAGCACGCAGGGTACTATAACCTCCCTATACATTGTCCTGCCTGACATGGGGCTGCAGGTGTAGAGGGCGATTGAGGTCTTTCCCAATACAGCTCCACCCAGACAGTCCACACAAGCAGCATTTTTGTGTTTCCATGAAGACAAAGTCTGTTCAGCATCAATGAGTATTTTAAACAGACCTCAAAATGTTATCATTAGAATGCTTAAATATTATATATTTACATTTTCAAATGTTTTATTTTGGATTCTTGCAGATATAAAGCAAATTAACCCTTAATGCAGCTGTATACATGAATTGTTGATATATTTTACCGACAATAGCAATCACAGTAGCCTTGACAGTGCCTACCACATCATTGGTGGGGAGCAGAGGCTTGGTAAGGCTGTATTGTCTTTTGGTACTACAGTATCATCTAACTAGTGGTTGCCATTTCAGGTAAGCACATTTGGTGTTAAAGAATTAAGAGTCTCATTTCAGGTTCATTAGCCTATGTGATATTGCAAGGATTTATGGATAATTACAGCAGTGGGAGCCAGAAGAGTAGTTTAAAAAGTCCAGAAGTTGACCCCAGAAAGTCAAAGCTCATCCCTGCGTTCAGACCATTTGCTGTTAAACCTAACTGTACAATACAGTTGTTGGATGGGTTGAAGATTTCTGACAACTCGACTGTAGTGCCCATCCTCAGTCTGAAATATAATCTTCATCTCTGTCCTCTTACAGTGATTTGGAGGAATGGAAAAATGACTGAGAGATGACTGTGGAGAAAATCCGGAATGAAACAGGCTTTGTGGAACTAGGAGAATTATCTTGCATGGGGTCAGAGAAGTGTATATGTGATTTGGAGGATCATGGATATGTTTACTGGTTTTATTTATACCTCATTGCCTGTTTGTCAGATTTTGACAAATAAGTAGTCACCTCACAGACAGTATCTGGAGTAAATGAGTGTCCAAGTGAACGGCAACTCTAAAAAACCTGGAAGACTCAATGTATCATCCCAGAATACAAATTACCCTTCCACTGGTGTAGATCAGTTCAGACACTGCTTAATTGAGCAAGCTAAAGAAAAAAGACTGACCTGCTGTGGGATGGACTAATGAAATCCACACCGTTTTTCTTTAAAAAAAAAAAAAAGTAAAAAGTGGCAGTGTTTGTTTCATACATGAGTACATTCTTTTGAAAAGTTTTCTTTTTTGGAGTAGCAGTCCCTTGCTGAAAGCATTTTTTTCCTCCATCTTGTTGCATGTCTGTAGCCAATGCCCCCTCTCCTGTCAAAGAGATCAAGAGGTACCAAGGAAGCTCAACTATCTGTCAGCAGCCATAGACTGCATTAAGTACTGCATGGATAATAATAATGTGGGTTTGCCCCGTGTGTCTGTGTGTGTGTGTGCACACTGCATCTGTTTATCTCTGTGCATTTATGCATATGTGTTTGTAGAAATGTCATGGAAAGATGTCCTATATATTATCTTCAGAATATCTAACTCTGAAAGCTGTTATGACAGAAGTGCAGACACAGAGGGAGACAAGTCCTGCTCACAAAAGTAATTTATAATATTATCCCTGTGTGCTGTGCCATGTGATAAGGAAATCACAAGAGAATGAGAAAAGAGCACACTATCATAACAAGCCAGAGTGATAACAACAGTTTTTTTCTTCCAGTTTTAATCATTTCAATCTGTTTTATGAGCAGATATTCATATGGACTGAGTTTGTGTAGACTTACAGAACTAATATGTTTTGTTTATATATGAATTCCATTTGTTAATATGCACAAAAACATATTTTTGTAAACTCTGTTTATTATATCCTTAAACCTCATTATCCAGAGCACCTTACATTTTTTACATTATTCCTCAAGACAGCTGGACATTTAATTGAAACAGCAGCTCTGTATAACCTGGGATTTAAACATTCAAATTTAAGGTTTTGTAACCGACAGGTTGCATGTTTGATTCCAAGGTGGATTTGAATATGTGTTATATACCCATATACCCAATACCCATAAGCATGATAATTAACCTGAAATGCTTGTGTTTGTGTTTGTATTTGTGTGTAAAAGAATGTGAGCTGCATCAGTTACCCTAGCAAAATTTTGCCTAGAGAATAAATAGCACAGCTAGAATTTTCAGGAGTGACTGGTATAGCGTCTTACTCAAGGGTACAAGAAAGGGATCCTGCCTGAAGGGATTCACAGCCTTCAGCTCGTCCTCAGCCAGATTCCTTCACAACTACACCATACGATATAGGGTACATTCAAAGTCTCTCTGTAGCACCAGACCATGAGCTCATTGATTCCGGCTATCTCAGGAGAAAAGGGTAGATCAAGTTCAAGCAATAAAAATGGCCTCATTTCTTTTGACAAAATTGCTCTAATTGCTCAACCACATGGTTAGCTACAGATAGTTCTCCCTGGCCACATGAGAGAAATTAACTCACTGATTAAATGTTTCACTGAGTTCAGTGTTAATATCTCCTGAAGTGCAAAAGGACAGACGAGGAGTCTGTGATATACAGTAGGTGAGAATGATCATTGCTTCTCGTGGGGAGTAAATTTCATTATAAAACCTGAATTCTATTTCTCTGGAGATTGTTGTTAGCCAGCTTCAACTTCATGAATTTAGTTTCACAACCTGGAAAGAAGAGCTGCAAGGAAAAAAAGTACATTATTAAGCATACTATTGAGTAGCAAACAATCCTTGTAACAATCTGTGTTTCTTTACTCTGCTGTATATCACATTTGAGAGAAACCAGTTATGTACATTATAATGTGAAATTCTTTCAATTCCCCTGGGCCCCATGATGAAAGAGGTGAATTTGTTCCTTTTCATAACCTTGATTTCAAACTGCTTCATTAAATTCAAGGTTGCTTATTAACTGTTTTTCCTGCTATGCTGAGTAACCTGAAAACTGTGTGGATAATCAGATGTGAATTATCATCATCAGATAAAGATACAGTATTTGCTGGTTCTGTGCTGTATCTGCGCTGTTTTATCATCTGTTGCTTTAGAAATAAAATTTGTGCAGTTATCTGCATATACCACAGAGTCGTATGTGAGTATTACCTGTTTAGAAAAAGTGAATATAATGGCCAGTCTCAAACCTGCTAGGCCAAAAAGGTGAATTGATTTTCCAAATTGTCATTGTAATGCCCTCCGACGTGCCAATCATGGATCATGTGCACAAACCAGGAATAAAATTAGCCCAGTGCCATTTAATTCAAATTTCTGAGGTGAAGAAGCAATGACATGCCTATCAAGGGTCAAGGGATTCAAAAATTATGTTTTGTAGAGTCTGGGAGGATGTAAAATAATCTAGAAAATAATCTGGATCGCACACAGGTCTGTCGCTACAGTGCATGAGCCCCCCAACCCACCACAGCTTTGATATGAGCTCTTCTAAAGAATTTCTTGATGGCTGCTCCATACATCCATTTGTACACTCTTACCCCTCTTTTCATGTGACCTCTGAGCATTTAAAATTTTGAGAATCATCATTATGAGAACTGACTAGACTAGTCTAGACTTCATGTGGTTGGTAGGTAGCTGTGCCAGAAGGACCAGCCCCTTTGCTTGATACATATTAATGTTGAATGCATTCTTTTCTATGTATTTAACTATTATTATAAAAAGAGGCAGTTCATCTAGTGCACACCACAGAATACCATTCCTGCCCATACCCAGGAACTGTACTTATATGCAGAGTCACTGATGAGACAAAAAAGTTTGATTAAAAAGCAATTATTAATGCTACAGCTGTCTTTTAGTGAGGCCATCAAAGATCTTCTTGGGTACTGCAGTACCCAGATCTACTGAGGCACTTTATGGGCTGAATAGGCAGCACCTGGTGTGTCCATTCATGGGAGCAGCCCTCTCTTCTCCTTCATCATGACTGGATATCCAGTTTCCGGTTTTGGAAATACGAACAAATGTTCACGGCAGTTATTCTTGATCCATTCGGTTGGGGTCCTCATCTCTGGTTTTGATCACTTAATTAGAGTGATTTCTCGGTTGGGAATCATCTTTTGTTCAAGGGGTCCAGAAATCAGCTTCTGGTTTCAGAAACTCTTTTCCAGGGCACTTCATTTCGATGTCAATTGGTCGTCATTATCCACAGATACATAAAGGGGCTTTCCATTCCACGGCACAGAAGTTGAGCTCTAAAGCATTTCCCCAGCCTGATATTTTAAGAATTTTCATAGATTTTCTTCAAATATCTGAAGAAGATCTTTGACAATTGTAGGGACAACTGTAGAGGAGCCATTTACCATGTACAAAATGTATCTGAAATCAATTCCCACAGCTTGACTTTCTAAATCTGAGACTTTTCTTTTGATTTTCTGAAGTATAAAACCGTTTACAGTAGATTGACAAAATATACTACTATCTTCCTTTAGTGAACAAAAAATCTACCAACACTGATCTTATAGTCTTCGTTTGAGGTTTGTTTCTGAGTTGGAAATGAAGATTATTGTAATTATGACTATTTCAAAATATCCGTGATAATCATGTTAATTATATCTATCTGCATTATGTGTTCAATGTTTACACTCTAGAGGTATCTATTTCTAGAAGGTATAGTTTTGCATCAGTTAAATTAGTAGTTTCACTCTACTTCTCATATATAAGCATGCCCACAGTGTCTGCACAAAGTGGAATTACACATTGTGCAGTGTAAGTATTCTCCCTGGGCGTTCTTACTTGATTACTACAGTTCTGTTCATTTTTTGTTTGGGTTATATACTGTACCAATTTTATCTATTTACTAGAAGTATAATGTGTACCCTCCAGCTCATTAATCATGACTCAAGCCTGGAATATATTAGTCCATTATTTCAGGGTAAAATAACTGTCATATTCTGTATGTCTAGATGTGTTAGAATTTTGGTTCGTATGTCTATAATTGGTAGATGATCTTATGTGAAATGGAGAAATGAAAGATAGTATTTTGGGCCACATTATATCTTCTTGGCACCTATGAAATGATTAACAGTTTGACAACAGTTTGGAACAGTTTGACTTTGACATATTCTTTTGAGGGAATTGACCAACCCTCTCTGTAGGCTGATATTCTGTTTCTGCTACTGTCAAAATATCTTATATCTGGGAATTAGATGATTCTCAGAGGGAATGGAGGGAAAGAAGAAACCCTTTGGAATGGAGAGATGGAGCATAGCCATGCCAAAGGTTCGAATCTGGGAGGATGCAAGCCAGGCCTCTCCTGGACCCAGCAGGCAGAGCAGAGCCCTCCCCAGGCCATGGCAGCTGTGTTTGAAGTGTGCATCTGTCTCTAACTATAGTGGTTTGTAGCCAAGCAGCTGGGTCAAAGCCTTGCTGATCATAAGGGATAAGCTGACGCTGAAAGAGCCTCATTCTAAACAGTGAAAGACAGAATCGTATCCCTGATGTAGAGCAACAGACCGACAGTGAAAGATAGAATTGCATCCCTGATGTAGAGCAACAGACCAACAGTGAAAGATGGAATCATATCACAGATGTTGAGAATTAGATTTACAGTTGGAGATGAAGAAACTAAAGTAGATACGTGGCCAAATAAATCCAGACATGTGATGTATTTTTAAATACAATGTTATTTGTAAAACAATGACAAGATATCTCTACTACTTCCTCTTCTATTTGTGCTGCTACTTATTTTACTCTTACTCCATATAATGCAAGATACTGCTAAAACGACCTTGGGGGAATTCCTAAGGTCTAATGTACCGAAAATGGTGCTGTTCAAAAGGACAAATGAAAGCAGCTATAAATGAATTAATCCACATTCTTGAAAAGAATGGAAGAATGGACATGTGTATCATACTAAAACTGCACTAGACCTGCGCTTAAGCCTTCTTCAGAGTTTTGCGTACACTGTGTGATTCATTCCATGTTTCGTACATCCGAAGATCAGTAAAAGAAAACTATTATGCTAATAACTAACCACACACTTGCTTTGACAGCCTCCAAAACACATCATGATGAAATATACAGGCATTCATTTTCTTGTAGTCAAAGAAATTAATGCATGACGTTAATACAATAACTAACAAGTGTTTACAAATGTAAATAATGAATGAATTGAACCCTAAACTTGTTACTGTGTATATTGTCTAGAGGTATCTGTCAAAGTACAGCGATAAATCTGTTATACATCAGTATGGAAACAAAAACATACTGCCATTTGCACAAAGTAATGTGGAATAGAGCCCAGCACTTTGCTAAAGAAACACTTCACATTAGATATCCATACACATCAGGGAACACAACATACAGAAGTAGGCTACTGTTCCTGTAGTATGCAAAGCTCCGCTCTATCTCTGTTTTTGCTTACTTTACAGGATTTGCGGACAACAAAAACACATTCATCATGAAAGCCGTACTCTGTCTATACTGCAGAGAAGGAAGGAGAAGTGAATGATTTATTTTAGAACACACTCTAAGTTCCTCACCTCTATTATTTTCCGGTCTGGTGGAAATCCTTGAAGGCGGGCAGATCCAATTAAAATGACACAGAAACAGAGTTTCATCAAGTACTTTAAGGACATTTCGTCCCATTGCTCCATTGCTTCCAGGTTCTGCTAAAGAATCTGTGGTATGGATGCACGCTTCTTTTGCCCTTGCACAGAACATCGCATCACTTCTCCTGTGCCGGCGTTTCAAAGCTATATTAGAGCCCTTGAAAAAAATGGCAAGCCTAGTTTCTGCAGGAACCTGTGCTATCCCCTAAAACTGGCCGCAGGAAACAGAGAAAGGGGAAAGAATGTACATTGCACGGGTGGTATTCAATCTCTGTCTGCATTCGTCCCATACATGTGTTGAGCCCGTGGGGACCTCTGTCACTGCTAGACTCTTCCTGACGCTCCCTACACAAGTCTGAAACAGCGCTGTGATTCATTCAGCCCATTTGGCACTGTGCTCTTATACACTGCCCATGGCTGCCAAGACAGGCATTCTGTGACTAAAGAGCGTGAAAAGGTCATCCATATTTGACCCTCATGGGAGAGCAACCAGAGCAAGCACAGTGCTCTGACCTGGACAGACAGAATTGTTTAGCATTATAAATAAGCATCTTTGGAGTTTGAAGTTATTGCCAGGATCATAAAATTCACTTATTTTACATTTTATGATCAGAGAGCAAAACTAATTCAGTGAGAAAGAAACCAGGCTTGTGCAATGTGAAGTTTATTTGTATTCCACATTGTACAGTCCAAAATTCTTATGCAGTAGTAAATTTGAAGCCCAGCCTGGTGCTGACTGACTAATTTAACTGAAAATCCCTTTATTTTTGTGTCAGTTCTTTCTGATTTATTTTCTGGGAGTGCTTTGGTCTTTCTCACACTCCACACTGCTCCCAAATGAATTTCAATTCATCTCTTCTTGTCGAGCATATTTAGCAGGCTACTGCCCCAATGATCAAACAGGTCACTCAATCAGGGTAGGCTCTGTGAGGATCAACCAATATGTCATTGGGATGGGCAAATAATTCACAGATTTACTCTCTAAATGAAATAAATGTTTGATGTAATGGTCTGTAAAACTGAATAGGATCACATTCATTTCATTTTGCCGGATGTTACAGGGCTCTAGGGGCTGAGCTGTGGGAAACTGAAGGCCACGGACAGCGTGCGCTTAGTTGCGCCAAGAATTTATGAATGTAATTGACATTTATTGATAAAACCAGGGGTGTTTGTCTGGGTCTATCAGTTTTTTTAAATCTGCCCCTCAGGTGAGAGGCTCTTGGCTCTTTACCAGAGAGCCATCTGAAGTGACCCATAGTTTGTATCTTGAAAGGGGACCTGCCAGCAGTGGCATGGCCCTGTTTATTCCTGTGGACTTGATTGGCGCTGGCTCTCAGTACAACAAGCTGGGGTTTCGCAGCTGGGGTCAGGTTTGCTGGGAAGGTTACAGTCGTATGCTGGCCTGGTTTAATTTTTTCATTTGTGTCCCCAGTGGGGGAAAGACTCATTTTCCATCTGCCAGCCAATGTCTACCAGAGCCTGGCTCTGATTCTGCCATGTGCCGAGGCATGCAACAAAAGGAAACTAGCAAGTGGCCGAACAAGGCACCAGTTTTGACCAATCAGCAGCAGTTTTATTAGTATAAATTTGACCATGTAATATGTAATTCATCAAGGTTAAAAAAAATACATTTCAGGAAGAATCTTGATTTAGGTTGTGTGTATATAAAATAATAAAATCTCAGTTTTTATCTATGTCTCTTGTTCTTGTAACTTGGCCCTACATTAACCAGCTGTATGAATGAAGCAGAGCAAATATGGCTTCCAAGCTGGCAGCACCATTATGGTGTAAGAGAAAAAAAATGGTCTGGGGTTTTACAGCCTACTTTTTAATCATACTAACATGAATGCCTGAATTACACGTGAAATGATAAATTCATTTTATAAATGTATTGTTGGCTGCAGCTGTTATATTTTGTGAAAAGTGTTAATCTTTCCATATAAAGCCACTAAACTGACTTCCAGAGAAAAGAGATATTCTCTGGATATAAAAAGCATTCATCAAGCTTCTTGAACATGTTCTTCTGCTTGAAAAAGCCTCACACATGCATATACTTATGTAAAACTGTATGCATCCATATGTAAACATGGATCATATTGCCTCTGTGCTGCAGTTGAGCATATAATGTTATTTACATTAATAAATGAGGAGAGTCCAATGAGGAGAACTGATAATTAAGGGATCACAGAATTTCTGATGATGTACTCAACAGGAAATTATGAAGATGAAGTAATAGAAAATGAAGGTCAAGAAAAACTTTAAAAAGATGGGAAAAACTAAATTCATCTTTTGCCTGTGCCAGGTTGTATGTGAATTATGTATGTTTAAATGATATCAGACAATAAGGATGTTTGTAAGGACTGAGAATTGGTGGCCAATAGACAGACAGCCACTTTGAAAGAAACTGGTTTCTGTGGGAAATCTTGAGTATGTGGCAAAAGCACTGTTGTACAGGTATGGGGCATACCTTGCCAGATTGTAACATGACTGCTGACATACCTGCAAACCCAATCTGTACTTCCCTGTAATATCACCACCATCTGGCCTGTACATTCTTGTACTTAATGCAGTTCTGGATTAATAGCTTTCAGCTTTATTATTTTGCTAATATTTGTGAACTACAGACATTCGGCTGTACCTGTTTATATGAATGACATTCAATAATGGGGCGTCACAGAAAATTGGGAGTTACCTCCATAGCATCTGCCAACAATACATGATGTGAATAATTATATCAACAAAATCACATGGTTGTAAAGAGGACAGAGATCGCTGGTCGATGAAAATGTGTTTTTGAAGATCCCAGTTTCCACTAACTACTTGTTTAATCTGTTGAATTAAACCAAGACTAATAACAAAATAACAAAATAAATAAATAAATAAATAAATAAATAAATAAATAAATAGCCTTTCAAATGACTGCTTTAATGCTAGCTTGTTTGAGACATGTGTGACTGAATCTAACTGAAAGTTTGTGCACATGAGTGTATGTTTGTATTGGGAAGGCAAGTGTAGTTATGTGGTGAAGGTAGGAATAATGTGTTTGCAAATGTGTCTGTAAGCATGTGTGTGTGTCTGTGTGAAACTGAAAACAAATTGTATGGCAGCTGTCACACTTGGCTCAAAGACCAACAAGCTGAGTGCTATTGTGCATTGTTTTATGTTTCTACATATTTAAGGCAGGAAGGCAGGGCGTGTCCCAGCGTCTGTCTGTGGGATATCATTAGTGAGAGATAGAAGCCTTGGAGGATGGAGGCTCCTTTATCAAAGGGGTTCCTCATAAGGGAGGGGAGCTACCCCGCTGCTAGCCCGTCCCTATTTCGGCTTTTTTTCTGCGCATCCTTTCAGACAGTCGCTCTGAAGGAGATTGGCAGTTGCATTCCTTGACAGCGGCACGGAGATGCTCCGGAAACCACTTTTATCTTGGGCTTTCATTGCTTTCCGCTGTTTTCAGAAGATGGATAGATTTCAGCAGCCCCACATCTGTCAGGGTATCTCCAGGAAAAACCAGACCGCTTGCTTGCATCACTTTGATGTATCAATACCCACAGTAACTCTGCTAGGTCTGCCCCCCTTCCCCCCCCCCACCCCACCCCCAATCCATAGAAAATCTCTGGTTACCATTTACAGCATGGTTCTACTGTATCTGGAGTTCAGCAGTGGAAGCATGATTCTACAGCAGACCTTTCTGTTGTGGAAAAGGAGGATTTTTAAGAATGTTTTTTCTGAAAAAGGAAAAAGCCTCACAATGTGCTACTTGTAAAGCTGAATCTGGAAAAGCGTGTGAATTCATGGAAATAAAATATATCTTTCATTGATAAAGTAAACCACATGACAGATTAATGAAATCAGTGTGGTACAAATGAAAGGAGACATGGCAATGGAGAACTACATTCATACATTCTGATGAACCTCAGTTTATAGAAAGACAAAATTATCCGCTCAACTGCTTGCACATAACATGATATTTTTGTGTTTACACTGCTTGGACATTTACAAACATGTGTATTTATATTGCTGGTTTTTTTACCAAAGAGAGTCATGATGTCCTACTGCTGCCCGCAAATAAATTTACACAGAGGCACAGAATATGCAATGCAATTCGCTGTATAATCAGTGCATTTGAAGATTGGATCAGAACCCAGTCTGCGAGACTGAAACTATATGCAGTGTCTGGCCTCCAAGGTCAAGGCAGTGACAGATCAAACATTCTGAAAAGAAATTCTTGTCTCACCTGCCTTTAGCCATTAACGAGGAAATACACGCATTGCAGAAACTGTTAATTCACTCTGACCGGGTCTTTCAGCCCCAGACAGGCTCTGCGGATTTAATAGAACAGACCCCTCCTCTCTTACCATAGAGCTTAACACTTCATCTTTCATCTCTGCTGGCATCCATTGCCTTCTGTCAAAAGTAAATTTGCGAGCAAAAGAGTTGCAGCTTGCTGTCACTACTGAATTCGATCCAAACAGTTACCTAGCCTTGGGGTGAAAGCACATTTATTTATTTTTATTAGTCTATAACAGAGCCCTTTGGGAAGCTCAGCAGCAACGCTCCAAGGCACTTGTTTCAGGGTGACATTTCCATGTTTCCAGCAGCAATATAAACAAGGTTAAGGTTACACTTTTTTGTATGACTGTACTACCAGTCAGCTATATGATTTCTTGACTTAAGCGTTGTCGTTATTAGAAAGTAGAGCCTTGCACGATGTGGAGGCTCCATTGTGTACAACTGGCTGCTCAGCATGCTCTCAAGCTCACAGACCCGACATTGCATGCAGAAAAGTCCCTCAAGAGGGATAATAGAGTCTTATGTATGTGTATTTTGTGTGACACCATATGCAAAGTGTTCCAATTAGGACAGCAAAATCCTCACTCTTTGATAATTGCAGCTGCGGCATCTAAAGAATGGGTCCCTCTTTCTCCCTCAATCATATCCCTTCCTGCCCTGCATAACTGCGTAATCAGCTCTGATGAGCTTCAGTCCTAGATGAGGCTGACTTTCAACACATTCCCACTGTTCTTTCATCACCTGGACATTGTTTGTGTGTGTGTGTGTGTGTGTGTGTGTGTGCCTGTGCATTTGTGAGTGTGTGCAAGTATGTGTGTGTGTGTGTGTGTGTCTGTGCAAGTATGTGTGTGTGTGTGTGTGTGTGTGTGTGTGCATGTGCAAGTGTGTGTGAGTGTGTGTGCCTCCGCATGTGTGTGTCAGTGCAAGTGTGTGTGTGTTTGTGTGTGTGTGTGTGCGTGGGTGTGTATGTATGTGTGTGTGTGTGTATGTGCACAGATATAGGAACTAGCACCTGCAGCACCCCCATCTGGAAACGGAACCCGGTGCTTGGGGTGCTAGAGAAAGAAGCCTAATAAGTTCTAAAAGCTATGTCTGGCCAAATGTAATTTATAATTCTTTGTTTATTGCGTCCATGCCAGCACCTATTGTGCTGCGGTTATTGTTAGTACCATTTGTCCCCAAATAGTTTACTTTTAAATTGCTATTTTATTTAGATGTACTTAATTTGATAATAGTTGGTATATTTTGCAGCCTGTCTACTCTATACCATACTGGTTCAAGGTGCAGTTTTCTACTGCACTCCACTCAGTCAATGCACAAGTTAAAATGACCCAATGAAACACTATTGGGGAGGCAAACACTCTGACAAACAGGCCATAAACCCAAGGGGAGAAATGTCAAACATATGTTTAAAATAATGTGGAAGTTGCAAAGAATCAGGACCCCCCCAACCCCATTCTTCATACACCCCGGTCAACAGTTTAGTGGGTTCTGAAGTTTGACAGTTGAGAATTAATTCCTGGCTATGCCACTGCCCCCAGAACCTTCAGTGGAAAATGTGACAGTGTGCCAGTGTGCCTATTTTGCATGTTTGTATGTCCTATACATGTGAATGTGTTGGCCTACATGCCATACAAATGCCGCCCTAGCACATATTTAAGCCTGTGGCCTGTGCGCAGAAAGTGGTCACATGCTGTGCATTGGTCAGAGATTTTGAGGGGGGATTCCAACCAAAGTCACTAGAAGTTAATTCACTGCAGGGCCCTGCAGTTATGCTTGGCAGAGGAACAAAGCATTGCACAATTGCCCTCTGAGCTCAACTCACATTTAACAATGGAGGACTCCTCTGAGGCCTTAGAGCAATGCCCTGTGAATATGTTGCATACATCTCTGAGGCCACTGGCAGCTGGATCCAAAGGGAAATCTGTAGCATAGCTCTTGTGGGGGCCCAGTCTTTGCCATGTAGAGCAGAAATAACAGGGGTCAAATGCCAGAATTGTCAGTACAGTACAACCGCATACTCCTTTATTACTTTGCATTAGCCCACCATCCTGCTCTACACTTATACATGACATGATGAGGGAGAGACTTTCATATACACTGGAATGTATATACAAGCTGTGCCACCTTCAAGAAGTCATGGAAAATGCTATAGGCTGCATGTTGATACATTTGAAAATAAATCAGATGTATTAAAGGAATATCAATTCACTGGAAAGAGACTTCTTGACAACCTGTTCAATTATCTGAAGCGCAAAGGCTGACTGTATGCAAATAACTGTGTTTATGGCCTGTTTGTCAGACAAGTAAAAGGGACTGTAGACTCCAGGGTAATGAAAAGCCTGTTATTAGGGGAATCCATGTGCACACTGGGCGTTCCTTTCACACTCTTGTCAAAAGCACACCCATCAAACTAAATGGGTAGACAGTTAATCACTAACATACCCCTATTCATACCTGGAGTGGTTTGAGTTTGTAAAGAAGATTTCTGTGTCATCATTTTTTTTACATTTATTTTTATTTATTTATTTACTTTTGGTAAATATCCCCATTCCTCCATGTATACCCCTCACTCTAGCAATGTAATTTACATAGAGCAATATAGTTTGTATTTCAAATGTAATTTATTTTCACTAAGTTTGTCAAACATTTTATTGCCCATTACAGCTGACATGTACATTGTGATGATCGCATGTGTATTGATGTTTATAATTGAAAACGTGTCAATAACTCATTGAAATATTGACTCATTGATATTTTCAGACATTTGGAAGCCTGCCATCCAGTGGCAAAAGATTGTTATCACAGAAAATACATCATGAAAACAAAGAGGAGATTGGAGATGGTTGAATGCACTGCACCAGGTACCATATGACTACTGAGTTTCACATTCAAGAATTTAGCAGGTACAGTTATTCAGAGTTTCATGGATGCTGCTTTGTTGTGATCTATTATCTCGGACTGATCTGGTGTGGGAATATTGTTAGCTAGGTCTAAAAGGTGTGGCTCATTCCCATTTAATGTTGGCTTTTTTCATCAATGATAATACAAATGAGCACATATGTATTGTATAAAAAGAAGCTTGACAATGTATAATTACTTTTGCTACTTCCAGTTTCATACCCTGTATGGTTGACCAGTCAGTCCTTAACTCTGAGGCTTAAATTTCTCAGGTCTTAAATCTTTTATCAAAGTAGAGAGTTTTCAGGTGTCAGTTACTTCAAAAGTAGTGCCTCAGTAAAGGACATGCATATATGAGAATAGATAATCCAAAATTGTGTTTTAAATGGATAATATGCAGGTATGTCCCATCACGGCAACATCCTCCATGAATTCAGAAGGCCAAGGATTAACATGTACATGTTTTTATTTTAGATTTTCACCATTCACACAAATCTGAAATGAATATTTGCTTATAGATATAATAAAGTATTCATTCATTCATTCATTCATTCATTCATTCATTCATTCTCCTCACTCGCTCTCTCACTGACTCATACAACGCAACCACAGTGAGAATGTTTTATATCAAGCAGAGAAGACAATCCAGCCTCCTCAGAGCTCACAAAAATAAACAGATTAAAGAGCCTCTTTTTGACAACTAAGAACAAAGAAGACCGAGAAACTAGGTGACTGATGTGCCACAAATTCAAAGTGCTTCTCTAATGCAATCCACATAACCATTCCTCCTGATAGGATCCAGACAGAGCGCTAAAATGATAATGAAGCCGACTGAATTCACAAACAAGCCTGAGAGATATACATGGAGACAAAGCTGAACGGGCTCCATCAAACACTCAATCAGGTTTTATTTAATATAGCACTCCTGACAAAGGAATTGTCATAGAACACATCAAAGCGTGCATAAAAGAAAAGCAAGTGAAAATTACAGCACATACAATATGAAATAGAATGTAAAAGTGAAGCAATGATATGATGACAAGAATAAATCACAGAATGATAGCTACTGTATTTACGGTATACCATATTTAAGCAACAGCGCTTTTGAGCTAACTATACCGTGACATAATATTATTGTCTCTATTTGTATTCATTTACTCTTGAAATGGCACACACACTCTCTCTCTCTCTCTCTCTCTCTCACACACACACGCATGCACGCACGCATGCTTGCACACACACGCACAAAAAACACGCAAACACACGCATGCATTCATGCATGCGCACACACAAAAAACACACCACACACATGCACGCACGCACACACCCATGCACGCATGCACGCATGTGCACACACACACACGCAACAATGCAGTTTCAATGAGCAAGTATTTGTAGAAATATTCAGTGACCAGTGAAAATCTCTTGCACTTTAGGAGATGGGATTAATAAGATGGATAAAAAATAATAAAAATGAAATGGTGATCTGCATAGAAGATCTAAGCAGGATCCTTGCCTTGTTTTTTGATTACGCAATGTAGTTTGATGGGATTACTTAGCAGCAAAATTAAACTGGTCTATTGAACAATAGCAGATTTGGACCTAGAATGGATGTTGTAGTTCAACCTTTGGGTAATAAACCAGAGGAACTGTAATCACATAAATGTAACTTGGCTTTATACAGCAGCAACAGTACAACAAATATACCTTATGAAACATAAAACCTAATTATACTGTAGAGTACGCTTGTTATATAAACTGGTAAACAATAATTCTCATTACAAAGAAAATAACTATCTCACCATCTCACCCTCTGCCATTGGTAGGGTGAGTTGGGCAGTTACTTTTCTAGTTATAAAAGAAGGGGAAACACACACTCCGCTGTCTAACTCAGGAGACCTGGACCATCCAGTGTGAAATCTGGACTGACCACCTGCTTTAAGTGCGAGATGGATTTCCTGTTTGTACTGAGCCAGTCAGTATTGATATACAGACCCAGAATACAAGAGGAGTTCTGTTCTCTCTGTGTTGCCTCTCTTGATCAGAGCAGAGCCCCCCCCTCTCCACTGGTTGATTGTCCAGCTGATCGGCAGAGTTACAGTCTTGGGTTCACAGCACACAACCGAACAAGCAATTTTAAAAATCACAAAATATTTATTTGTTTAAATATTTCTTTTTTAAATGGTCAATGATAGTTGATAATCTGTTTAAAAAGCTGATTTTTAAAAGGATGTGTAAGACTCTTCACTGTCTTTCCATGCTGGAGAAACAAGGGCGGACCCAATAAGCCTGCTTCTACCGCTTCTAACATTTTCTCTCTGCAATATCATTGGCCAAAAAGGCTAGCCACTATTTTTCAGCTTCTTGTGAGAGACCCCATTTTGTCAACATTGTGTACTGTTTTTTTAAATAGTTCATATAATATACATCATGCATTTAAAATAATGTATATGTTGCTATTAAAAAGAAGTGTCTACAGTGTAAATATTATTTTAAATGTAGGCATGTGAGTAATGTTACAATCACATTTTATATTGTCACTTCATATATATTTAGTTACCATTTATATATTTATATGAAAACGAAGTATGACCCAACAGTCTCACTGTTTTTCCCCCATGTCCTTCTTTCCTTCCCTGTCTCCTTCATTACCTCTCATATCTCGGCTCTACTTTTTTCCCCCTCTTCTTCCTGTCACTCTCCTCTCTCCTTTCCTACACTCCCTTCGTCTTTCCTTTGCCTCAGTCTCTCCTCTCTTTCACTCCCTGTCTTTTCTCTCTTCGGTCCCTCTCTCCTGCTGACCTCAGTTGGGAGCTGTGATTAACTCTGCCAGGCTGTGATAGCTTCTGTGTGGTGGATGAGCATATCCTCAAGTGCTCCCCAAAGACCTGCAGTCCACTGCAGAACACTTTCCTTTTAACAATTAACGCCCGCACTGCAGCAAGATTGGATGTGACATCATCACTTCACTCCCGTTTTCAAGTCTCAAGCTTTTAAAATACAACGGACAGATTCCACTGGCTTTCTGGGTGTATAAGTGTGTCTGTGAGTGAGTGTGCATGTACATGCATATCTTAATGCCCTGCTATTACAGGGACAAATCCTTCTGTCAGAAAAGATAAAACCTCTAACCCCCTGATGAAATCATTTTTGTTTTCTGAAAGCAGACTGAAAAGCTAAATAAGACAAGCCATAGGGAAGAATGAGAAATTGCTACAAATGGCAAGGATATCTCTGAAGCCTAATGTAAGCAAATATGTTTCCTATGGGAAATTGGCCAAATTAAGATTCCAAGCTTTTGACATGGCCCAAACTGTTTGGTGGTTATGAATTAAGCAACTGAGTGAACAAGTTAAGGAAGATCAGTTTTAATCAATTGGATATCTCTGCTGTGACAGATATTGGTGACTGTCGCAATATTTTCCATTACTGTTGCTGTGACTGGTTCTGCAGACTCTTATGTTTCCAACCAATGTGGCAAACATAATCAACGCATACTGTCTGATTGTGTTTTGTGTACTTTGTCAGATTACTCCCTCCACAACCCTTTTTGTTAATCAGAATGAAATGCAATTTTGAGTCGAACAATAACCATTGAAGTTGTATCTGCGTGAACTATTTAAAGTGTTTACACCTGCTACCTACTCTTTTACATCTGATTGGGGGCAATGATGTCTTGAAAGGCAGCAGGTTGCCACTGGAGTTACAGAGGTACTGATTGCTTAACTTTGCTCTCAATGGAAATGTCTAATGTGCTACACACAATAAAAGGGAGACAGGTACCTCAGCATCCTGTGCAGCGACTTCTTCTTGTCTTTGTCGTACGCCTCACGGGCCTTGTCTAGTTGTTATGGTGTATACTGTAACTCTGTGTTTGAAGTAAAACACGCACAGTATTCCTGCTGGCACTGTGCCTACGAGGCTGTGCTGGGAGCCGGGGGGGGGGGGTCCACGAGCACTGGAGAAAAAAGCTCCTGAGCCCAGCGGCAGAACTCTAAGATTTGTGACAAACTGTTTGGAAAATTCAGCTTTTTTGGAGTAATCCCTGATTGGCATTTCCGAGCTCGAGATCTACTGCTGCAGCGCGCTCATTGCCGGACACACGGCTTTCATGCAAACAGCACGCTGACCACAGGCTGAGACATATTCGCAAACAGCGTTATTTTCATGCAAGTACCATAGAATCCAAGCAAGACATGTAAAAAGATGATTATTTTTGGGACTTGAGATCAATTAGAAGATCGTGATGAAAAAGTTAATGCATATTTGACTGCTAAACGTAGCACAAATTTGCCAGTTAGCATTATTAATTCACAATAAGCATTGGGAAACATTGATATTCAAATAAATGGAAAGGGGATCCAGAGCAATAAAACAAACACACTGACACTAAACTCTAGAGGGAGACTTTGTGACATAAGAGGGATCTATTGATGGAAATGAATCTGATGGGTTACAATAACAAAACAAAACTTGTACATAGTTAAAGTTTGTGCTCACTCCATCCTCCACGCGCACATTTAATTCTTGGTTCTGATTGCTAAGGCTCCACAGCTGGAATAAAGAAGAGTGGGCTGAATGGACACCCTTGATGTGTGGATCTCGAGATTCAAAAATATTGAAATCAGGATGTGAGTAGAGAATCTTTACCCATACACTAAAGTCTTGACCAAAACCAATAAAAAAACTTCACTCCAGTCTGTCAAGTGCCTTTTTGGAATTGAGACCTTGCAAAAGTAAGACTGGGAATTGAGTGATTTATTCACATTAGATGTAATAACCTTCTCATGTTATTAGCTGGTGTTCTATTTCTAATGAATCCCACTTAATCAAAGGGAATGATTCTTGGTAATATCTTTTCCTACCAGAATCTTTATTGACACCTTACAGTCCACATTTATGAGCTTTATAGGTCAAATATTGACTGGATTATGCACATATCTACCTTTCTTAGGTATTAATGATAGAACTTCATTAAAAGTGTTTGCCAGTATTACAAGTTATAATGCTTCTGAATAAACTTTTAAACTCTTTTTAATTTTGGAGTTAAAACATTTGTATATTTCTTATAATACTCAGCAGGGATGCTATCCATGCCAGATGACCTCCCTGTCTTCTTAGATGAAATGGAAGGTCTGTCACAGCAATTACTCAAAACTTTCAGCCAATAACAGATTTGAAATAAAATAAATAGTCCATTCTTGAATACGTTATGTGACAATGTGAGAAAAATATGTCATTTTCTCTTGTGCAGGTTAACCGGTTTCCAAATAGCTGAAAGTCCCGTGTCCTCTGCTAAATTTTGAACAGCAGTCCTATCTTCTGGATTCAACTTTACATAACATTTACTCTTATCTAATATCCCATGCATCTTCTGATTAAGATTTCTTCCCAGTATAATTTAACCATCCATATCCCCTAAAATTTAATTTGCCTCGTGAAAGAAATTGAGCTCCTCCTTGTTTGGGACATTAATATTACAAAGTACTACTTTAGCCCCATTAACCAGGACTTGCACATATATAATTCACCCTACTTCATCAATGCACTGTTTCAGCGCCACAGAATTAAGCTTTCTATTAATAAGAATAATTACACCACTTTGCTTACTTGACATGGTGCTATAAAAGCATTTTCAAGCCCGTCTCATTTCATTTTCAATGCTTCTTTTTCATCTTTGAAATGCCTCTCTTTTTATGAGCACTATATCAGCTTGTTTAGACCTGATATGAAATTAGATATTAAAATGTCTTTTTCCTTTTGACTAGGGAACCACAGCTGCTTATGTTTCATGCAACAATTTTCACATCTACTAACCATATTGTTTGTAAAATAAACACGTGCCAGAGATGAAACGTTTAATGTATGCTTTACCCTCATAAACAGATGCAATAGAAAACCAATTTGACTAAATAAGGCAACACGGAACACCGCTGCTTAAAGTAGTGATAGCCTATAGTCTAGCTTCTAAACTTAAAAGTGATTTCAGTTCATGTTGTACCAAGCCACAATGAGCTAGTTTACATTAGCTGATGGAACCCACCATATCTTATCAATGGGTCATTGTTATCTTTGACCCAGTTCTGACACACGTGCACACGCATGCGTGAACTTGTGTGTACTTTTTTAAACTTGCCATAAAACATCATCAAAGGCTCTCTACCTCTTTTTTGGCAAAAAAAACACACAGGTACACACACATGCACATGTGTGCACACACACACGCACACACAAATAGTTTCTTATATAGCAGAGAAGAGAAATGTGTGAAAAAAAACATTCAAACATGCAATACACAAATACTAGCAGGTCTTTCCAGTGTATTGGCTTTTATTAGGGATAGACTTGACATATTGTAATATGAGTTGCAGAACTAATATTATACAACTGGGATTTATGATGCCTTCTGGTGTGAATAGTGAAACGACTTAATTATTTCATATGCATCTTATTATTTACTTTGTTTTTAATTTATCACTCATTTATTAATACTACTGATATTTTGTTTGGTGTCTTTAATTTCCCAGTGGAGGGGAGAGGGGTCCAATATAATAGATGTGACTTCATTGCTGGATCTGAAAGTGGCTTTTTGTGTACCATTGTTTTAGTGCATTGATTAAGTTTTGGTGACATTTTGGTGAAGATTGGTAGCTTTACTATAAGAACACTGATAAACAGATGTTTTTATATCAGAAAGTGCGATCTGTAAACTATAGCAAATAAAGAAAGCCCTGTGAGAAAAGCTTTTAAAATTATATCATTTCACTGACACGAAAAACAAGGAGGAAAAAAAGGGGAAGTGAAATGTTCGGTGCTCCAGATCTGCGCCGCTCACTGTAGCCTTAAATGATTGAAAGTGAAATCCAGCTGGCTGCACGGTACCAATTATAATCTGCGCGGAGGCAGACAGGAGAAAACCGAGGGGCGCGGCGGAACAGCGAGGCTGCGGGGACGAGCACATAAACAAACACAGAAACCGGTCCTGCATCGGAGACCAAACAGCAGAACAAGCGCGCTAATTGCAGCGGCAAATCAAGTGCCACGCTGAATTATAATATTTGGACTTGGCAGATTTGTGTTTGCGCGCCGTGCGCGTGTGGATAAGCAGGCTGAATCTTTCACTGCCGTGCATGTTCTGATCAGGGAGAGGGAGGTGGTCGTATTCTACAGTACTGCTTCACCTGCATGAAATGGCACAAATAATCTGATTCTTTGAATTCTTTGTCCTGTACTCTTATTAGGAAGAGTTGTGTGCCTGTCCAGGTGTAGTTCATAGCAATGTCATTAAAAATTGTTGTTGTCATAGTTTAACAGGGTTCATTCTGCTCACACCTTAGAATAGAAACACTGAGGGAGGAGGAAGAGGAATGTGATAGAAATGTCTATGGCATGAGCCATTCTCCCTGCGTCTTGTGCAAACACACTCCACATGAAGTAACCAAGACGACAGAGTCTCAATGCCACAGCTTAGTACTGACAGCTTTCCCAGCCTGAAAATAGCACTGCCGTCTTATGGGACACCTAATCAGAAAGGAGCCATAGCACTCAGTTCAAATCAAGACAAGTATTGCAGGCTGGCAAAATAAATCATGTTGCCATCATTGAGTAATGGTGTTTGTGATCCGAAGAATAAAGTATGACGATGTCCCCAAATTAATATTACAAATAGCCTTATAAAACGTAAATATACATACGGGAAACAAATGTGAAAATGAATGAGAACACAGAGAATTTAACAACCCAAATGCAGTACATTTCAACTGTGCTAATACTGACTAAGCTTGCTATACTTCATGATTCATATCAGGTCAGAAGTCAAGCTCATCAATTCATTGTATTAGTTTAAATAGTTACGATATTGTTGACTGTACCAATGCTTTATATGCATTGTCCAGCTGAAATGGAGCATTGTTGTTGGAGAATTAGCACAGTGTTAAACATTGTCATGTTCCGGTGTTCCTGTCTGTGTTTCCCCTGTTGGGCCGCCAGATGGCGGCACTTCTGTTTTGTGTCCTGCTCCCTCCCTGTTAATTGTATGATTGTTTCATTGTCTCGTTATCCCATCATTGTTCCCACCTGTGTCTTTTCCCCTCCTTCTGGTTTGATTGTTTTTGAGTTCACCTGTGTCTTGTTATCCCTTGTCTATTTAAGTTCTCTGTTCCCTTGACTCGGGTGCTGGTTCCTTGTGTTTGTTTCCAATCCTGTTGCAAACTGTATTTACCTGCCTGCGTTTGTTCTGCCTTGTGTTTGTTCCCGACTAGCGTTTGTTGAGACCGTATGTACCTGCCTGTGTTTGTTTCATGACTTATATGTACCTGCCTGTATTTTGTTCCTGACTGTTTTGTTTGACCTTCCTTTGTGCTCTGCCTTCCCGTGTTCTGCCCTGCTTGTGTTTGTTTCATGACTTATATGTACCTGCCTGTATTTTGTTCCTGACTGTTTTGTTTGACCTTCCTTTGTGCTCTGCCTGCCTGTGTTCTGCCCTGACCGTGTTCTGCCCTGCCTGTAATTGTGAGTCCCTCTTGTTTTCTGCTTTTAGTTATTTTTTGAGTTTGTGGTTTTGCCCATTGTGGCCTTGTTTGTTCCCTGTTTGTTTACCCGTTAGTAAAGTCTTTGTTAATTTTCCCTTTTTTGAGTGTCGTGTTTTTTTCCCACTCTGCGCCTGGGTCCCAGCACCCGAACCGTCACAGAAGAAACCAGCCAGTGTGGGACCCAGCAGAGTTTTTTTTTTTTTTTTTTTTTTTTGTTTAACATGCCATCGGGGTGGTGGGAGCTTGAGCCTCCCAGTGCCCGGGGCGGGCGGTCGCGGAGGCGCCGTGGTCGGGCTGCCTCCCGGTCGGCCAGACCTCCAGCTGCTCAGCAGGCGGATCCTGACCCTTTTGAGGGATCTCGGCTTGCCATTTTTCCGGGGTCCGGCCCGCGGGGGTCCCGCCGGTCCCGTCCGGCTGCCCAGCCGGGTTCCCTACAGCTGTGGTCCGTGTTCCTGTCGCCTGCTCCACCCCAAGTCCCAGAGGGGCCTTCACGGCCTGCTCTACCCCGAGTGCCAGAGGGACCTTCACGGCCTGCTCTGCCCCGAGTGCCGGAGGGACCTTCACGGCCTGCTCTGCCCCGAGTGCCGGAGGGACCTTCACGGCCTGCTCTGCCCCGAGTGCCGGAGGGACCTTCACGGCCTGCTCTGCCCCGAGTGCCGGAGGGACCTTCACGGCCTGCTCTGCCCGAGTGCCGGAGGGACCTTCACGGCCTGCTCTGCCCCGAGTGCGGGAGGGACCTTCACGGCCTGCTCTGCCCCGAGTGCCGGAGGGGCCTTCATGGCCTGCTCTGCCTCAAGTCCTGGAGCGACCTTCACGGCCTGCTCTGCCCCAAGTCCTGGAGCGGCCATCACGGCCTGCTCTGCCCCAAGTCCCGAAGCGGCCTTCACGGCCTGCTCTGCCCCAAGTCCCGGAGGGGCCCCCAGAGCCACCTGGAACCCCAGAGAGGCTCCCAGATCCGCCTCGAGCCCCGGAGAGGCTCCCAGAGCCGCCTCGAGCCCCGGAGAGGCTCCCAGAGCCGCCTCGAGCCCCGGAGAGGCCCCCAGAGCCGCCTCGAGCCCCGGAGAGGCCCCCAGAGCCGCCTCGAGCCCCGGAGAGGCCCCCAGAGCCGCCTCGAGCCCCGGAGAGGCCCCCAGAGCCGCCTCGAGCCCCGGAGAGGCCCCCAGAGCCGCCTCGAGCCCCGGAGAGGTCCCCAGAGCCACCTCCAGCCCCGGAGAGGCCCCCAGAGCCGCCTCCAGCCCCGGAGAGGTCCCCAGAGCCGCCTCCAGCCCCGGAGGTCTCGCCAGCTCTGACCCTTCCGCGGAGGCCGCCTGCTACACCCAAGTTTCGGGCTGTACTTGTGCCTCGAGCCCCGGGGGGGCCTCCGGAGCCGCCTCAAGCCCCAGGGGAGCCTCCGCAGCTGCCTCGAGTCCCGGGGGGGCCTCCGGAGCCGTCCAGAGCTCCGGAGAGGCCTCCAGAGCCGTCCCGAGCCCCGGAGAGGACAACGGTCCCATCTGTTGTCCCGCAGGGGCCGCCTCAGACTGCTCTGGCCGCCCAAAAAAAAGGGTTGAGAAAAGCTTTTAAAATTATATCATTTCACTGACACCAAAAACCCAAGGAGGAAAAAAGGGGAAGTGAATGTTGGTGCTCCAGATCTGCGCCGCTCACGTAGCCTTAAATGATTGAAATAAACCACTGGCTGCACGGTACAAATTTTAACTCGGGAGGCAGACAGGAGAAAACCAGGGGGGCGGCGGGCAGCGAGGGTGCGGGGGACAGCCATAAACAAACCAGAAAACCGGGCCTCATCGAGACCAAACAGCAGAAAAAAGCGCGCAAGAGGGCAAAACAATGCCCCCGCTGAATTATAATATTTGGGTTTAGATTTGTGTTTTCGCCCCGGCGCTTTTGGATAAGCAGGTGAATCTTTTTCCCGCCCTGCATGTTCTGATCAGGGAGGGAGGTGGTCGATTCACGTACTTTCTTCACCTGCATGAATGGGACAAATAATCTGATTTTTGAATTTTTTGTCCTGTACTCTTATTTGGAAGATTTTTGGCGGCCAGGTGTGTTTTTAGCAAGTCCTTTAAAATTTGGGGTTGTTGAAGGAGCCATAGCGCTCAGTTCAAATCAAGACAAGTATTGCAGGCTGGCAAAATAAATCATGTTGCCATCATTGAGTAATGGTGTTTGTGATCGAAGAATAAAGTATGACGATGTCCCCAAATTAATATTACAAATAGCCTTATAAAACGTAAATATACATACGGGAAACAAATGTGAAAATGAATGAGAACACAGAGAATTTAACAACCCAAATGCAGTACATTTCAACTGTGCTAATACTGACTAAGCTTGCTATACTTCATGATTCATATCAGGTCAGAAGTCAAGCTCATCAATTCATTGTATTAGTTTAAATAGTTACGATATTGTTGACTGTACCAATGCTTTATATGCATTGTCCAGCTGAAATGGAGCATTGTTGTTGGAGAATTAGCACAGTGTTAAACATTGTCATGTTCCGGTGTTCCTGTCTGTGTTTCCCCTGTTGGGCCGCCAGATGGCGGCACTTCTGTTTTGTGTCCTGCTCCCTCCCTGTTAATTGTATGATTGTTTCATTGTCTCGTTATCCCATCATTGTTCCCACCTGTGTCTTTTCCCCTCCTTCTGGTTTGATTGTTTTTTGAGTTCACCTGTGTCTTGTTATCCCTTGTCTATTTAAGTTCTCTGTTCCCTTGACTCGGGTGCTGGTTCCTTGTGTTTGTTTCCAATCCTGTTGCAAACTGTATTTACCTGCCTGCGTTTGTTCTGCCTTGTGTTTGTTCCCGACTAGCGTTTGTTGAGACCGTATGTACCTGCCTGTGTTTGTTTCATGACTTATATGTACCTGCCTGTATTTTGTTCCTGACTGTTTTGTTTGACCTTCCTTTGTGCTCTGCCTTCCCGTGTTCTGCCCTGCTTGTGTTTGTTTCATGACTTATATGTACCTGCCTGTTATTTTGTTCCTGCTGGTTTTGTTTTGACCTTCCTTTGTGCTCTGCCTGCCTGTGTTCTGCCCTGACCGTGTTCTGCCCTGCCTGTAATTGTGAGTCCCTCTTGTTTTCTGCTTTTAGTTATTTTTTGAGTTTGTGGTTTTGCCCATTGTGGCCTTGTTTGTTCCCTGTTTGTTTACCCGTTAGTAAAGTCTTTGTTAATTTTCCCCTTTTTGAGTTTCGTGTTTTTTTTCCCACTCTGCGCCTGGGTCCCAGCACCCGAACCGTCACAGAAGGAACCAGCCAGTGTGGGACCCAGCAGAGTTTTTTTTTTTTTTTTTTTTTTTTTTTGTTTAACATGCCATCGGGGTGGTGGGAGCTTGAGCCTCCCAGTGCCCGGGGCGGGCGGTCGCGGAGGCGCCGTGGTCGGGCTGCCTCCCGGTCGGCCAGACCTCCAGCTGCTCAGCAGGCGGATCCTGACCCTTTTGAGGGATCTCGGCTTGCCATTTTTCCGGGGTCCGGCCCGCGGGGGTCCCGCCGGTCCCGTCCGGCTGCCCAGCCGGGTTCCCTACAGCTGTGGTCCGTGTTCCTGTCGCCTGCTCCACCCCAAGTCCCAGAGGGGCCTTCACGGCCTGCTCTACCCCGAGTGCCAGAGGGACCTTCACGGCCTGCTCTGCCCCGAGTGCCGGAGGGACCTTCACGGCCTGCTCTGCCCCGAGTGCCGGAGGGACCTTCACGGCCTGCTCTGCCCCGAGTGCCGGAGGGACCTTCACGGCCTGCTCTGCCCGAGTGCCGGAGGGACCTTCACGGCCTGCTCTGCCCCGAGTGCGGAGGGACCTTCACGGCCTGCTCTGCCCCGAGTGCCGGAGGGACCTTCACGGCCTGCTCTGCCCCGAGTGCCGGAGGGCCTTCAGGCCTGCTCTGCCTCAAGTCCTGGAGCGCCTTCACGGCCTGCTCTGCCCCAAGTCCTGGAGCGGCCATCACGGCCTGCTCTGCCCCAAGTCCCGAAGCGGCCTTCACGGCCTGCTCTGCCCCAGTCCCGGAGGGGCCCCCAGAGCCACCTGGACCCCGAGAGGCTCCCAGATCCGCCTCGAGCCCCGGAGAGGCTCCCAGAGCCGCCTCGAGCCCCGGAGAGGCTCCCAGAGCCGCCTCGAGCCCCGGAGAGGCCCCCAGAGCCGCCTCGAGCCCCGGAGAGGCCCCCAGAGCCGCCTCGAGCCCCGGAGAGGCCCCCAGAGCCGCCTCGAGCCCCGGAGAGGCCCCCAGAGCCGCCTCGAGCCCCGGAGAGGCCCCCAGAGCCGCCTCGAGCCCCGGAGAGGCCCCCAGAGCCCCTCCAGCCCCGGAGAGGCCCCCAGAGCCGCCTCCAGCCCCGGAGAGTCCCCAGAGCCGCCTCCAGCCCCGGAGGCTCTCGCCGCTCTGACCTCCGCGGAGGCCGCCTGCTACACCCAAGTTTCGGGCTGTACTTGTGCCTCGAGCCCCGGGGGCCTCCGGAGCCGCCTCAAGCCCCAGGGGAGCCTCCGCAGCCGCCTCGAGTCCCGGGGGGCCTCCGGAGCCGTCCAGAGCTCCGGAGAGGCCTCCAGAGCCGTCCCGAGCCCCGGAAGGACAACGGTCCCATCTGTTGTCCCGCAGGGGCCGCCTCAGACTGCTCTGGCCGCCCCGCAGGCTAAGCCGCCTGCCTTGCCCCCTAGCGTTCGTTGCTCCCCCTGGCGTTCGTGCTCCCCCTGGCGTTCGTGCTCCCCCTGGCGTTCGCGCTCCCCCTGGGTTCGTTTCTCCCCCTAGCGTTCGTGCTCCCCCTAGTGTTCTCGCGCCCCCCAGTGTCCGTTCTTCCCCTAGTGTTCTTGCTCTCCCTAGTGTCCACTCCTAGCCCCCTGGCGTTCGTGCTCCCCCTGGCGTTCGTGCTCCCCCTAGTGTTCTCGCGCCCCCCAGTGTCCGTTCTTTCCCTAGTGTTCTCGCTCCCCCTAGTGTCCACACCTTGCCCGCGTTCCTCCCTGGCGTTCGTGCTCCCCCTGGCGTTCGTGCTTCCCCTGGCGTTCGTGCTTCCCCTAGTGTTCTCGCTCCCCTAGTGTTCGCCCTTCCCCCAGTGATCGTCTCGTCCCCCGTGCGTTCGGTGCCTTCCCCCTAGTGATCGTCTCTTCCCCGGAGTCCGTCCTCCCCCAGTGGTCGTCCCTCCCCCGGTCTCGTCGCTCCCCCCAGTGGTCGTCTCTCCCCCGGTGTCGGTCCTTCCCCCAGTGATCGTCTCTTCCCCGGAGTCCGTCCTCCCCCCAGTGATCGTCTCTTCCCCGGAGTCCGTCCTCCCCCCAGTGGTCGTCCCTCCCCCGGTCTCGTCGCTCCCCCTGGTGTCCATTCTCCCTTTGGTGTTCGTCCTCCCAACCGTGTGTCCGTGTGTTCCCCGGCCCCCCTGTCTAATTGTCTGCCCGCCTGTTTGTCTGTTGGTCTACCCGTATGTGTGTCAGCCAGTTTGTTGGCCTGTTTGTCTGCCCCCCAAGCCGTCAGCCCATCGGCCAACGTGTTTGCCCGCCTGTCTGCCTGTCTGTCAGTGTGCCAGTCCGCGTGTGTTTTGTCTTGTTTGCCTGTGTGTCAGTCCCTATGTCAGTTGTTGGGCTCCCCCCTCGCCTTCCCTGTCTGCCTGTCCCTTTGTGTGTCCGTCGGTGTCGCCGTGTGCCTCCCCGCCTGCTTGTCCCTGTGTCTGTCCTTGTAGGTCTCCCGATTGTGCCAGTATCTGGCAGTCTGTTTCCCCCTCAGTCTTGTCCAACCCAGTCCAGTGTTGTCGTGCCCCGTCTCAGTCCTGTCCTGTATGTCTGTCTTGCCCCTGTCCAAGTCCCCCCTGGTTTCCTGAGTCCCCCCTGGTTTCCTGAGTCCCCGTGTCGCCGGAGTGCGGGCCCTGAATTTCCCCATGTCGCCCGAGTGCGGGCCCTGATTTCCCCGTGTCGCCCGATGTGCGGGCCCTGAGTCTCCCCGTGTCGCCCGATGTGCGGGCCCTGAGTCTCCCCCGTGTCGCCCGATGTGCGGGCCCTGAGTTCCCCCGTGTCGGCCCTGATGTGCGCCGATTGCGGGCCCTGAGTTCCCCCGTGTCGCCCGATGTGCGGGCCCTGAGTTCCCCCGTGTCGCCCGATGTGCGGCCCTGAGTTCTCCCCGTGTCGCCCGATGTGCGGCCCTGAGTTTCCCCGAGTCGCCAGCCCTGAGTCTCCCCGTGTCGCCCGATGTCCTGCCCAGCCCTGAGTCTCCCCTGTGTCTGCCCGGGTCCTGCCCAGCCCGAGTCCTCCGTTTGCCCCGTCCGCCAGTCCCGAGTCCTGTCCCCCGTCGAGTCCCCAGTCCTGCGTCCCGTTCCAGTCCCGAGTCCCGTCCTGTTCCTGTCCAGTCCTGTTTCTGCCCCGAGTTCCCTCCAGCCCCGAGTTCCCCTCCAGCCCCGAGTCTTGTTTCTTGTCTTGTTCCTGTCCTGTCCAGCCAGCCCTGAGTCTTGTCCTGTCCAGTCTTGTTCCTGCCCCAGTCCTGTTCCTGCTCTGTGTCCAGTCCCTGTTCCTGTCAGAGTCCTGTTCCCGTTGTTCTGTCCCTGTTCTTGTCTTGTCCTGTCTCCAGCCCCCACCCTCTGTTGACTCCCTCCCCGGGTCGGCCTCCTGGGACGTCAGGAGCCGTCCCTTGGGGGGGGGTACTGTCATGTTCCGGTGTTCCTGTCTGTGTTTCCCCTTGTTGGGCCGCCAGATGGCGGCACTTCTGTTTTGTGTCCTGCTCCCCCCTGTTAATTGTATGATTGTTTCATTGTCTCGTTATCCCATCATTGTTCCCACCTGTGTCTTTATCCCCTCCTTCTGGTTTGATTGTTTTTTGAGTTCACCTGTGTCTTGTTACCCTTGTCTATTTAAGTTCTCTGTTCCCTTGACTCGGGTGCTGGTTCCTTGTGTTTGTTATCCTGCAACGTTCTCTGTTGTTCCGCATACTGTTCTGCCTGCTGTTTGTTCTGATTTTACCTGCCTGCGTTTGTTCTGCCTTGTGTTTGTTCCCGACTACGTTTGTGTGAGACCGTATGTACCTGCCTGTGTTTGTTTCATGACTTATATGTACCTGCCTGTATTTTGTTCCTGACTGTTTTGTTTGACCTTCCTTTGTGCTCTGCCTTCCCGTGTTCTGCCCTGCTTGTGTTTGTTTCATGACTTATATGTACCTGCCTGTATTTTGTTCCTGACTGTTTTGTTTGACCTTCCTTTGTGCTCTGCCTGCCTGTGTTCTGCCCTGACCGTGTTCTGCCCTGCCTGTAATTGTGAGTCCCTCTTGTTTTCTGCTTTTAGTTATTTTTTGAGTTTGTGGTTTTGCCCATTGTGGCCTTGTTTGTTCCCTGTTTGTTTACCCGTTAGTAAAGTCTTTGTTAATTTTCCCTTTTTTGAGTTTCGTGTTTTTTTCCCACTCTGCGCCTGGGTCCCAGCACCCGAACCGTCACAAACATATTATCAGATAAACCCAATTACCTGGTTTATACAAAATATAGTTCTTCATACATTTCTGTGATTGGTTCATTGTAATTTGATGCCTTCATTGACTGCATGTGTTTTTTCAGTCAACTGATTAGAGGTCATAAAAGCTGCTGTCACAAAATAAAGCCATTTTACTGTGGTTTTGAAATAATTATAGTTATGTAATTGCATGTTCTCATAATCTGCCCATAATCAGATTGAAAATATAATCTTAAATCTTAAATAGTGAATGTCAAATTATGAAAAGCAATTTAAATGGATGTACGGTCTTTTGCAATTATTTGCTCACAGGTGGTAAACACTGAACTAATTTCTGTGTGTTTCTTAGACATGTGCGAACATGTGATCTCAAACAGTTTTGCCACAGTGCTCATTGCCAATTTCGAAGTATCAAACAAACTTGCCAACAGCTGAAAAAGAAACACCCACCTGAAGTTGCTGGTCGTGTTTTGTTATGAACTAGACATAGGGAACTCCAAACCCATCAATCTCTAAATCTAAATAATGGTCCCTATCACATAATCATAAATAAATAGTTTTTTCCCCTTAAAACTCTAATTTCTCATAAATTGAGAAAAAGTACGTTCAAAGTACAACGAAGAAGGTGAAAATGAGGGAATTTCTAAAATGAAGAACAGAGCACCTACACACTGCGCATATACACAACAACTAACCTTTAGTTCAGGGTAGCACAAGTGAGCTTGGGTAACCTCACCAGACCTCTCCAAAACTAAAATGTCAAGGTGATAGGACAAACATCTTGCTTTTAAATTAATAGTAAGAATCACCAAGTCCTTCTGGATTGATTTATTGGATGTCAAGCCTGCCTTCCTGGAGTATAATCCAAAGGGGTAAGAGATTCAATGAGAACATGGAACTGTGATGAACTGTTCCAGGGAAACTTTGAACAGTTGGACAAAGTCAGTGATAGAAAAAATGTGAACTGGCAAGGAGACTGCTTGTCCCTAAAAATATTTGAAAGACATTGTGGATCAAATGAATCATTCTGGCTTTGAAAATTCTAACTTACTTGAATAGAACTTGACCTAAAGCTGCTCTGACGCAGACGTAAGTTTAAAAATGCAGGTTTAAGTATGTGACTTCAGACTTAGTCCTCTGATATAATCTGAAAACTCATATCTCAACATAACAGCAACATAGCATAGTAGCTTACATTACATTACAGGCATTTGGCAGACGCTCTTATCCAGAGCGACGTACAACAAAGTGTATAACCATAACCAGGAACAAGTATGACGAAACCCCTAGAGAGAAGTACCGGTCCAAGTGCAGAGAACGACCGCATAGTTCAACTTGGACCCTGAAGGTTAAACTGATTAACACTAACAACGAGAACGGCAACAACGCAGTCTATGGAAAAAATACAAGTAGTAGTTAAGACAGTTAATGCACCTAAGTCACCTACGAACAGCTGCCTAGTTACAACCCTAAGCTTACAGTCATTTACAGGGGGGTAGGGAGGGATGGGGAGAGCTGATTAAAGAACAAGGGTGGGATGCTACTGTTATACCTTAGGAGTAAGGCGACCTTGCTTCTATAAACGTGTCTCACTCTAAAATCGGATAATATATAAAATGTAAGCTATGTGTGTCTATGTGGATAGTAGTTTCTGTCAGTCAAATAAATAATAGTAATAATGTCATAAAAATCTGGAGGAAACAAGAACAGATTGTTGACATGGGCCATTTTGTCTCAGCATTGATAGAGAAACAAAAATGATTAATTGTAGCAGGGCAACTGTTGATATTTGAATTGTCATTATGTTCTGACAACATTTGAATAAGAGGGTGATTAAACCAGCTAGCACAGACAGAATATGGCAGCCATGCTCCCAGCATTATATATTGGACATAAAATTTTGTCAGTTGGTGTTACTGCTAATCATAAAATTCTAGAATTACTATTATAATGGTAAACTAAGCTTTACAGTTTCAAAATGTCAAAGGAAATCAGGATGATTTGAGCTTTATCAGGTTTTTTAAACTAGCCATAAAACATCACCGTTGGTCCTCGGGCATAAATGCTGCTGTATTTTCAAATAGTTTCTTTGCTGTGGGTAGGTTCTCAACCCCATTTTTGGCAACGAACACACACACACACACACACACAGTCAACAGATGTGGATTATCTTAGCAGACCTTATTAACACTTTCCATAACAACATGACCAGATGTCGCAGACCTATTTATACTCAAGTAAATTAATTTATATTCATTTACTTCTCAGCTTCAAATCACATCATGATTTGCGGTTGGAAAACCTTCACCCCTTTAAAACAAATTGAAACCTCATAATCTCTTTATCAGCGCTTAATACAAAGTGACAAAATTTGATTACAATAATGATTTGTATAAATATTATAGTGTTTACAACTTCTAGGAAAGTTTATTCTTTTTTTGGATAAAGAAATGGACAAATCTCAATCACCAACACCATCACCACACAGTAATGGTTATAAATCTGCCTCTGTGTGGCACTGCTATAAACTCCCCAGGGAAAGATTACACGGCTTTGTCTCTATAAAATCAATAAACTCGCACTTAGTTAATGAAAATGAAAATTTATGCCTCAGTCATCATTCCAGAATATCCCTTAAATGCTTGATTAGATTCAGATCTGGTGACTGAGAAGGCCATGACATATGGAAAACTTGACAGGTGCCCCAAACTGTTGAGTAACTACTTCCTCAATTGTGGAGGATGGAATTATAATCTTGACTCAACCCCTCTATGCAGGTTAGAAAATGTATTTAAAGCTGGTGAAGATGATCTCTCAGTGTTGGTCCAGTACAGCCCCTAGCCTATTCCAAAACTAATAGAAATGTTTGAAGCTATAGCACACATTTGGGTATACCACTGTGTTTCTGTGTTGCTCTGTTTTGACTACTTGATCTGCTAAGCTGCTGTTTATGTCAATTCAGGTTTTATTATAATTATGAAGAAACTTCCAGGTAGTGGAATTCATTTCAACACTAAATCATTGATTTCCAGCATGAGGATCGGCAAGGTTATTATGGAACTGGCACTAATGGACACATACGTTTCACTGGAATTCATCTGCCGTTTTTCAATTTTGTTTTCAAGCAGTTGGATGCAAATAAAACTATAAAAAATAAGATAACTAATAAATGCTTTGCGATTTTACTATGTATGATTTTGCTGAATGATCAAGTGAAGACCTGATTTATTTTTCCATTTTCCCAAATGATGTCACATAGATTTAAGCTCTTTTAGTCTGCATACTAGGGAAAGTTGTGCATTATAATACACAGTAACAAGCACAGCACAGTGAACCATTGGGGTGATTCTGAGCTTTGAGTTTCACTGTTGTTCTTTATATTGTTTGCAACATCTTTTATGTGGGAACAGTCTGCAACAGCTGCAGACAGTGATGTGCAACACCAGGGTGCAGGCTTGTGAGGCAGCGAAGGGGAATACCGCATTATTATTAAAATCTCATAGCATTACCCTTGTGTTCTTAATTATAACAATGTTCTGGGTTCATTTAAATTATTCTAATGTAATGACAAACATAAGATCATTTTGTCTTTATATTATTTTTTTTACATGTTTACCAAGTTAACACCATTATGTTAGATACAATCAAGTTGATTAGTGACACTTATTTTAGTTGGGTTGTTTGTTAATTGTATTAAAACATGCAGTGTTCATGACAATCAGAATGATTAATAAATAATGGTAAGTTCTATTTCTTCACGATTTGTAAGGCACCAACTGATGCTGAACCCTCATGGATAGAGTATAACACTTATGTACCAATGTGACTCTCAATATGACAACTTGAGTCATCACTGATATTCTAACTCTCCTAACCCAAGCCATACACAACACCTTTGAAAGCTGGAATGATTTCCCATGGCTGTGCTGAACCCAAAACTGGAATCAGTCAAAGAAAACAAACTAATACATTTAATATAAAATGTGTTTCATAAAACGTGTTGTGTTTGGACAGAGATGCCTTTTAATGTCTGTGCTTGTCTAATCAAACAGATGGTTGACAATGACAGCACACCCCATTGTGCCAATCCTTTTGCACACTCTCGCCATAATAATTATCCAATGCACCTCCTTCACTTCCCCTATAAGAAGAAACCCTGAACATAATTAAAATATCTCTGTAAAGTGATTACAGTTGGCATCCAGCAGGAGAAGAGGCCTTTGATTTTGTATTGTTTGGCTGGGAACACTATGTTTCTGAATGACGGCACTTAGTTCTCCAGAACTGTTTACCACCTGCTCTTTTGCAGAGATAATCAGCGCACAGACTGAGATGGAAAAAAGAGCAAACATGACATTTTTATCATCAGTATTCCCAGGATGGCCTTATAGCCGTCCTTCCCTTCTTTCCTCCCAAATGCGATTATTCTCATGCCTTCCAGCAGTGTCTCACAGTGAGCAGACCTTCTTCTCATTAGTATGCTTGCGTGACACATGACACCATCACTGAGCTCCTTATCTTTGTCAGTTTGCCTCACTGTCTCACAGATATACCTCTTGCTAACTTGTTTGTTCCATGAAATGGACACTTTAAAAATTTTGGAGAATATTCAAATCTCAACCCAAGACAGCAGATGATAAATCCACTACAAATACCCTTGCATTGGCGGTTCTCACGTTGCATCCTTCCTATGTTTCTTCACTTCGTCCTCTCTGTCCCAAACCATGTCTGAGGGTCTTCAGCCTCAAATTGATATTTCTCGCCAGGGTCCAAGGTTCCACTGATTTCATTTCATTATGCGATCAAGGTTGGCCCCTCCTGCTCCACAGATTCCATTGTGTGTCCTGACAGTGTTGTCCAATAAGTGCAATTAGCATGATCCCTGATTGAATACACCAAAAGTGAAGCCATTGCGTCCTGCAAAAATTAAATCCTGTAGCTTTACATTACCAAGGATGACTTCAGAAAAATAGGAAGAGTATCTCCCATTTGAAGTAACCCATTGGACTCTCAGATCCTATGTAGTGGGCTGTACAACACTGAGCTCTTGCTGCAGTCTCAGGTCCAGGATAAACTCTCTCATTATGCTATGTGAATGCAGTTTGGGGAAGCTGATTATATAATTTGATGCTCCTGCAGGTATAATTAGCCTGATGTTTTTTTGTTTTCTGTGATTTTCTGTGCTGCTGAACATTTTAAGTTTGAAGTGATTGACAATCACACAAATTCAGAATCTATTTAGACAAATTTAGACATGTCGTTCTCGTAGAGTTGACACTTTTCTAAAATAATTAAAATCCTTTAATGGATCTGGAGCAAATACAATTTCCCCATTCCAATTCATGACTGCAGAGGTGTAAATACTAATAAAACTATTCAAATAGCGTGTTGTTTCTGGGCTTCACACTCTTTTCTGTGAGGGAAGGGATGGGTTTGGCTACAGGTTTCAACAGAGCATTGTAGCTAGCTCACTACTGCGATGGTAGAGTTTAAGAAGCACATGTACAGCGAAGCAAAGCGACAAGCTGAAAGGGCTTGTACAGAGACCAACCTTGCAATTACTTTTCCTCAATAGCAACACCTATCGAAAAACTAACTGTGATATAAAAATAAAAATGGTATAAAAATGGATATAAAATATGAAAATGGAGGTGAGTGGGCAGGACTAAGGACAGTAGCTTCTTTGATTGTAAACACAAGACCACAACAAAGGAAAAAATCCTGCATAGCATGCCTTTAAGGACCTGGCCTTATAACCATGAGTCTATTTCCAGGTGAGATATAATTGCTAGACCCTTGAACAAGACACTTATTTTAAGCTACCATAATAATGTGTAAGTGAATATTTATAAGTGGATAGTGTCACAATTTGGGGGCTCTGAATAAGCATATTTGGTTTTCAAATAGATAATATTTTCTATAATAGATAATGTAATTCACATCATTTTTCTGTCATGATGTTTTCTGACAGGACACTGGGAAAGGTAATGAGTTCCCCTCCCTCACAGTCTAGACAGAAGGAGTTTCTGCCATAGACTTCTTCCTACACAAAGCCCAGTTGAGCCTAATCTCTCAGATGCTTTGATCCAGCAGCCTTCCCCTCCATTAGCCTCAACCTGCCAATCTCTCTCAGAATATGCTGCCCCTCAGCCCACTGACTATACTGCAGCACCTCACAGAGCCCCAGAAAAGGCTTTAGAATTTAATCAGAACCTCAACCACAATGATGGCCAGGCATGAGCACTCGATCACCAGTTTTGAAGAATTAATATTCATTTAAGGGCATTTATAAATTTGAAAATATTAAGAATAGTGTACATAATGGTTATAATAATTTCAGATAGATTTTTTGGGCCAGGATTTGAGGACTAGGGAGAAAGTTAGCCTCATATTGGTTCAATAATAAAAAATATTACTAATTAAGCATACATATGTCTCAGGTCTGGCTCATGGCTGCTAGTGCATGTCATGTTCTGGTCTTTCTGTGTCCTTGTTTAGTCAATTGGTGTATTAGTGTTTCTATTCATTCTTACAAGTTTTGGTTGTGTTTGCTCCTTGTGTTCACCTGCACCTCTGTGTATTTTTAGTTCCTCAAGAAGAGCCCATGCAGATCACAGGCACCAGTTGACAAGTCATTCACTCAGTTACCAGCTGGTCTACTCCAGCCACTGCCTATACTCTCTCACACATGGTACCACATCTCAATGGACTTTGTTACCAGGTTCACTTCTGTCTAATGGGTTTGCCAACCCTGAGGCTCCCTGGGGAACGTTGTGAACCATCCATTGGGGGAGAGGGGTCTTGTCACAGTTCTGGCTTGCGGTCACTAGAGGCCACCATGTTCCTGTCTTTCTGTGTCCCTGTTTAGTTCATTAGTTTCAATTATTGTATTTGTGTTGGTGTTTCCTGCGCCACTGTGTGTTTATGTTCCTTGTGTTGGTTAGTTCCTTGTTTGATTCCAGTGTTTACTTTGATCGCTAAGCCTAGTTTCTCATGTTCTCAAGTTTGTATTCAATTCTCATTCCAGTTTATTGTTTTGTTTCATGTTTATTAAAGTCCTTTATTTGCCACATCCTGCCTCCAATGCTTCTCTGCACCTGGTTCCTTGCCTTGCCCGTCATGCCAACATACCAGGACAGGGGACCTCTTCCATCACTATACACCTACAGTATGAATGCTAGTGACTTGCAGAGTAGGTAAGCTATAAGGCTGTCTCACAGCATAGCAAGCCTCTGAACAGCTCCATGGCCAGCACAAGACAGCCTTTGCTGTTTCAATAACATCATTGTCCTGATGTCTCAAGAATCAATTTTCAATCATCACTGACTGACACCTGAAACAAGAAATGATTTGAGCTACAATCCAATTAGTGGCTCAGATGAAACATTTAACATGTAAGCTGTAAATAAAAATGAGTATATATATATATATATATATATATATATATATATATATATATATATATATATATATTTCCACTGGGCACAACTGTGCAAACCACAGCATTTGAACTCAGTTCAACTCAAATGGGAGTGCATGAAATGTATTAACAGCAGAAATAGAGAGGGCTGTAAGCATTCGACTTTTAAACTGACAATGCATTTAACTTAAATTCCAAAGAATATCACTAATTGATTTATTTTAGAAAAATATTCAAGCAAGGAGTTACATTTGTTTATTTCAGATATAAATGGCATGGTGATACATTAACAACCACACTCATAACAGCACCATCATCAAAAGACAAAGATGTCTGAATGATTTGAACATTCCTACTCCACAGCCCCTGGGGTCAGTTTCCTGTCGCGAAAACGGCAGAGGACAGTGCAGACAGTGACGTGCGCTCTGGGGACCTGTCACGGCTGTTTCAGTCTCCACAGCTTGCATGTAATAGGAAACACTGCTCCTTCAAGCTGAAACACAGGGGTCGCCGATATTAAAGCACGTTAGCTTTGGCAGGGGAGAGACGAGAACACGATCATTTACAGTAGCTGCCACTGGTCCTACCTACTGACTCTGCATTTAAGAAAAGGATGCGAGCGATGGTGGCTGAGCTGTGGGGCGGTGCGGTGGGGGAGGGGGGGGGGGCAGCACCATGGTCCAGCTGAGCAGCATATGTTTCAGTGCTGGGAGGAACATTGCCAGCTCGTATTTTCGGCCCGGCTCAGCAAGACAGCGAACACCTCTGAGACTTGAATCCTTTTCAAAGGCAGAAAATAGCCAGTCTCAAGGAAAATGGTGTGATTTCACTGCTTGAGCTTTCCAGAGAACTTTCAGGGCGGGGGACAGGAGGCAGCGGAGCAGGAATGGAAGAGAGGTGAGCAGAGTTAACTACCAGGGACTGAGAGCTACTTCATTTACTTCCATCAAATTAATTATAAAATACATCAGTGGTTATGTATGTCTTAGGGATAAAATTTTGAAGAATCACACATCATTATATAACATGGCACTAATCAGCATAAATAAATAAATTGGAATATTGGCTGTTCCCAGAACTCTCTGGGATTGCTTTCCATTTATTAACATATGGATATGGATAATTGAGTGGAAATGATAGCTCTGTTAATCAGTCTTAAAGAATGACATGCAACCTCTTAAATAGATTGATTGCATTATGTAAATTGTCTGATCACAATTATTTTGATTAAACTTTAGACCCTACATGACATCAAGCACATGCCATTGTAAATATGAATTTTAAATAAAATAATTATGTATTTCTCATGAATTTTTTCAATACAGATGCAGCTACAATGTCGTGGCAATAGAGTGTTGTACTTTTAGTTGACAACAGTGTGTTCACTTTTGCCCACACCGTGAAAAACTTGCGAGATTGCGAGATATTGTGAGTATGACTCAGCCATGACCAGGTTTGACCCGGGCTGATTAATTAAAAATGGCCTTCTATTGCAAAATACTGATGTGTTCAAATGATTGAGTCTCTGATAACAGGCTCTACCTAATTTAAGGCAGTTAACACTGCCTCACTCCCTCACCAATAGGAAATACCGTAACATGTTCCCAAACCACATGGTGAAAATAGCAGAGATTCCTCAGTCACTCAGTGTCTAATACCAATATTAATGGCACTCCCATTGACCTAATTACTGGTTTTATATTACATGCAATTAATGTCTGACAGGACTGAATTGATTTTGTTGGGCCAGAGGATCAGTTTTATGACTCTTGATCTGGCTGTCTCCTCAGCGCCTCTCTCTTGACAGATTGTTAAAAGCTGGCTCTAATTAAACACTTGATCCCCAATATTCCTCCTGCAGTGCTGAAGCGCTTCTTTAGAATCTAGGCGTGGCATCTCCCACTCTTCCTCCAGTCATTTGAGTGAGTCATGGAACACATTTCTTGGTTTCTCCTGATATTTCACCAGTTCAGTGTTAAGAGGTGGGCATGACACCCTAATGTATCACATGGGAATCAACAGAGTGGGAAGGCGGTATGCTTTGATGTAACATTTTATATATCTAGTTTAGTAAACCTGCAACCTTGTGTTCCTTCACTATAGTACCCTGCAGGATGTAATGCATTTTCTCTTTATAATTCAGACCATGTATAACACAGTGTGCAGTAGGGAAGTAGGGAAAAGCTTTTCCTCTTGATTTCAGACATGTACCAGCAGGCAGCAGTTGGAGTGCGGTGGGACATGAATGCAAGGTTATCGTAAGCTCACACTCTCCTCCCAGCTTGCTCTCCACTTGCTCTGTCTCCCTGAGCTGTGGAGCTCTTTGCATGTCATAATGAGGCACAGACATCCATGAAGGTGGTTCCTTGCATGGGGTGATGACAAATTTTGCAGCCTTGGAAGTCATTGTTTCCTGATGATAGCGTTAATGATTATGCCTGATTTGACAACAGAAAAATTATAAATATTGTTGGTATTTAGAAGCCTTTAGTATACTCAGTTTATACTCACTTGTTTGGCTTTTTATGCTTTATTTTAGTGTGATAGTCGATAATGTTTAAAATGACCTGTTTAAAAACTGTGCAATTTTTTTACATCTTACCTGGAAGTCAGTCTTCTAACTTTGCCCTTACCACCACATCAGGCGAATGGCTGCAAATAGAGTGTTCACCTCTGGGTGACTCTGACTAACCGTGACCTTATCTGTGAAAAATAGCTAATAGACCCCAATCAGCTTAATTTATTTAATGTTCAAAGAGTACGTGTGTTATCCAACACCCATATGGCCCATGTGAACATCACTGTGGAGGAATTTTAACCCTGTCTTCTTTCTGATTTGGAATGTTTTACCTGTCTAGGGATGATAACATTCATTACCCTGATTATGCAGCCACATTGTGTGCAGCCAAAAAATAAAAAATTACTAGATTGAGAAAAAAGGGGGAGACAAAATAAAGATTCTTTTTGCACATGATTTAAATGAGATGATATCATTAATTACAACCACAGTCCACTTTTTGTAATATTTTGTGACTCGATATTCACGTCAATATTTGCACGTTATATTGGATTTTGTTTCTCTTAAGGGCTAATCCAGCATGGCACATTGCCGATGAAGTCTTATTAAGACGTTTTACCTCAGGGGTTCCCAAATGTGGGTTTGCCTGATTTGAAGATGACGTCACCTGAGAGAGATGCAGGCTGTTGGGGGTCACGTAAATTTTTGAACATTCATATGCGGTTGTATCAGAAAAATGTTGGGAACCCCTGTTTTAACTGTAACAAATGAAGTTAGATTTAAATCTAGTTATATGTGGCAGGAGAATAAAAACCTCAGCAATTCCATACATGTTGGGTCAAATGCAGGATGATCATCGTTGTGAGCTATATATCCAGCACTCTTACCCGTTACTTTATGAAGAGCATAGATCAAAAGGCTGTCAAAGATTTTCAAACCTGGCAAATTAGAGGCGTACTGTAATCAAAGCTGTTAGAAGATGAAAGCCCTCAAGGTTGATGGCACCACAGTGACTGCCTCTCACTCTGCCAAGAGCTTGGGGGTGGTCCTGGATGACCAACTGGACCTCAAGGAGCACATCAAGGCATTATCACGGTCCTGCAGATTCCTTCTGCACAACATCAGAAGGATTCGACCATACCTGATGACGCACTCTACCCAGCTGCTCGTCCAGGCTACGGTGACCTCTCGCCTTGATTACTGCAATTCTCTCCTGCAAGCCTGCCAGCTTGTGTCATACAGCCACTACAGATGATCCGGAATGCCACTGCCCGACTCATCTACAACCTTCCCAAATTCTCCCACGTCACTCCTCTGCTGCGATCACTCCACTGGCTACCGGTTGCTGCCAGGATCCGGTTCAAAGCCCTGACCCTTGCCTACACTGCAGCCAACAGGACGGCCCCCATCTACTTGCAGGACATGATTCGATCCTATGTGCCTGCTCAACCACTCCACTCTGCGGCAGCAGGGCGCCTTGTAACCCCTCCTACCCGACCAAAGGGATCACAGAGCTTCTCCACCCTAGCTCCCCAGTGGTGGAACAAACTCCCCGTCCCTCTCCGAACCTCCCCCTCACTACCCATCTTCCGCCGTGGCCTGAAGACTCATCTCTTCAGACTATACCTAGACTAACTACCACCACGCTGTATATTTCACTCTAAATCCACCCCCCCCCCCTTTTATGACACTTGTTACATGTTGCCCCATCCCAGCACTTTTGGTAATTTGTATTTGTCCTAATACTGTAGCTTATTCTTCTGCCTACAATACAGACTTCGCTTATCCCGTGCAAATGCGCCGCATGAAACACAGATGTGGGAGGGTAATTTCTAAATCACATGAGGTCCCCAGGTAATACTAGTCCTGTAGTAATACTTGTTCCTGCTAAGTGTGTCCCAACATTCTCCGTTCTTTCAGAGACACTAATATCTCTTCTCATAGCCATGGTAGTCAAAATAATGGACAACTGGACTAGCTCAGTATTTTTGTACATAATCATGAACATGCCGGGTTGTAAATTGCTTAATTAACTCAGGAACCACACCTGTGCGGAAGCACCTGCTTTCTATGTTTCTGTTCCTGTGATATGCTCAGTGGTTTCAGATTGCTGTTGAAATATAAATATTGAAATATGAAAATACATTTCTTTACAATGGAAATTTTGTCTAAAGTTGACTTTCTCTGACATACCGTACTGATGTTGAGAAAAACTACTTTAATTTCACTGATACTCTAATTTTTCTTCTACTTTTTATCTTGCAATCTTGTATGATAATTTATATGATAATCCACCTCATTCCTATCCGTGCTGATTTGTGCCAAAATGAGAAGGCAAAAGGGAGACAGTAATCGCAAATGGTCATTGCTTTGTGATGAGTTAATTTGCATTACTTTACAATGTGGTTGATTTGTCCCAATGTTAAAAAAGAATATGCAAAAAATCTAAATGAATTGCAAATTGGCATTGCCTTGCATTACCTGTAGCTCTGCTTATGTTCATAGCATTTTCACAATCTTTTTCACAGTTCTAGCTGTGAATCACTCTTCTAGTGTGTGTAAAGTGATGACTCACTAATATAACAAACCAGCCACCCCAGTGGTAAATGTTCCTCAGGGAATTAATATCTGTCCTCAACTAAGGCTCAAAGTTAAATTCAAATATCACTGTAATTCTTCAAACTTACAATTTAGCAAGTTCAGGAATCAGTGAAGTGGACTTGCTGTGTTCAAAATCCTATAGTTAGATTATAGATTTATAGTTATTTAATGGCATGGTTTGAGTGAACCCAATGAAGCATGTCATGTTTATTGTAACATGACAGCAATGATGCCTTTAAAATATCATTGAATGCTCACTCTGGGATAGAGGTAACTAAAAGAAAATGTTGATTTACCAGGTCTGTCATGTAAACCTTCAATCTCAGTGATTGGTTTAAATCAGCAATGCATCACATAATTGTTGAAATTGTTGGAGAGAAATAATCATAGACTGAGTGCTATCCTCACTAATTGATTTAAATGAATCAGTAGGATTGGGCCTCACAAAAATAAATAAATAAATAAATAAATAAAAGAAGTGGTTTCTGGTTTGGGAATCAAGCAAACATGGCTTACAGAACTAAAAGAATATCTGATCAGCGGAGTACTAGAGGCCTGTTATTGTCCAGTCATGATAGATATGTGGCCCACAATGATATGAATGAGCCCACAGCAATGTGATGTAGGCTACATTCAGCTAAGTTGGGCCTGATGTGTTTTGGCAATTGATGCAGGCTTCTGCAGTCATGCTTTTAATTTTGAATGGATTGCAGGGACCCTAGAAAACCATTATCATATACACCCTCTTTTTTGAGTGGTGGAGACACTGGAGTGAAGCCTGCTCTATATAGGAGGTCCAGTGAGTCTACCTGCTTTTCACCTGCTAAGGGGTTGCTGGTGTTTGCAACCCTCACTATACCAGGCAAAATCCAAGCAAACAAATCCAGACTATAGGAAGATGTTCTGCCAGACAGGAACTTCCTAGGAATTGTTGTCTTTTTTTTTCAGGTGGCATCATCAGTGCTGTTTGATGGACAGTTCTCCCAAGGGGAGAAATAAGCCACTTTAGTAAGACGTAAACTAGCTACCATGAATGAAACCAAGATAGTCAAGTGAAAGTTTGGAAGCTAACAAGCGATATATAAACAACATTAAGAGACAGCAGCAGACTTGAGTGTTACAAGGTGGAAAAAAGCTAGATTTCTGATCATGTAAATATGAGAGGAAAGGGCTGATGGACTAAGTCTGAATATGCGGTGAATACACCTCGGGCCAGGAGAGAGCCCTGGGGACTGGGCTCTGATAGCTGTGGCTCCATCTCATTATTATGTCACAACTATTTTTGGCAAATAAGCAAAACAGTGTTTTGTGGTGTGAAAGCAAGGGCCAATACCTTATAAAACTGCTGAATTTTATATTTTGCTACATACTTTTATAATATGCACACAAATACGTACTAGTTACTAGTAAGTCTCAAAGCATAATTCTCATTCTACAATTCTGGGTTGGAAACACTTTTACTCCTTATACCCCTGAGGGCATACTGTTTTTCTTGAATCGTAAACAAATAAAGGTTTCCATATATTATAATACTCGCATACACAACCAGACAGAAAGGCCCACTGCCAAACGTGTACAAATCCCTCCCATACCTACCTACCTGCCTAACACCCACACACACGTATACACACACATACATGCAATCAAGCACACATGCATGGATGCACACACACACACACACACACACACACACACACCTTCTCCTTGTAACACAGGTTCTCCTTCCTCCTGGTGCTGTTGTCTTATAGACATGGTCATATGCACATTGGCAAATTAGCTGGGGGAGCTTGGGGTTTGACAATCCGTCGCTCTCAGGGATGGTGAGAGGAAGGAAAAGAGAGAGAGAGTGTGTGTGTAAGTGGGAGAGAGGGAGAGAGAGAGAGAGAACGGAGTTGAGTTGCTGGGGTCACTCTAATTACAGAGTGTTCATTCAGCCTTGCTCTCTTTGTGAAGCTGCCTCTGGGCCGGCAGGACTTTGCATCACTCCAAAGGGCAGGATTATTAGAACCATGCTTTGAGGAGAGGAGGGACATTCAATCCAAACTCTCTGATGCTTTGTTCATAACTGTCAAATTTAAGCCAGGTTCTTTCTAAAATTATTATTTGACATTTTGGTCAGTTTCCACATGTATTTCAATTTTAATAAATTCTGTTCAGTGATTAAACACAATGTTTTATCAGTGTACCACTGCAGTAGATTTTAGACTGTGAGCCTTTTTTACTCGCCCTAACACAGCTGTCTCCCCTGGTGCTGGAAAGCTGCAGGATTGGCTGGGTTCCATTGCCACTCAGCACTTGATTGATCTGTTAAAGCAAATGATTACACAATTAAACTCACCTCACCTAGTTTTCTGGGTGTAATGAAGTTGCTCATGTTAAGGTGAATATAAAAAAGCAGACCCTGTAACTCCTCAAATCTAGGGATAGGGAACCCTGGCTCAGCGGATTCCCTCATCCAAAACAACTTGCTGCACACATTTCACATGCTACCCATTTATACAGAGAATAACCAAAAACATCCATCAGGGGCTTTTGCAACCTGGTTATGAAGCCAATTTCCAGAGCTACACCATAATACCAAGCTTGCTTTGCTGTGGGGGAATTGGGGTGGTGCAGTAAAGATATGAGGTCTGACTTTTGTCCCCTGACAGTGGAGCTGAGAAGCAGGAGGCAGAATAAATAACCACTAACGTGCGTTTCACATCTCAGCAGCTCAACACCGTTCATAAACTGTCCTTCATCGTGCTTCTATAAAAGTCAAAGGCAATATAGGAAGATTATAAAAAAAATAGGAAGAGATGGACAGAGTAAACGTCCCTGCTGGTTTCTGTAAAATAACAGAAATATCGCCTGTTGATAACATATTTTGTTCTCTGTTTAATCAACCCTTTGGGAATGGGGGTTGTTCAGAACTCTGAAATGCTCATAAGTCGAAGGGAAAGTGAAGACAAAACACACCAATTTTAATAATTTAGGATTGGATGTTACTTATTAATCTAGCCTGATTGATTTTTTTTTTGCAACATACCTTTAGTTATGTAATAACAATCAGGAACCCTTAAGTAGGATCTCATTTTAACATCATTGTTTTCTATCTTTCAAAAAGATACCACACAACAAGACCCAGCATAATAATAACTTTGCCTGTTGTTGACAGCTCTTAGCAAAAAAAAAAATGGAGTCTACATAAATGCTGTGTCGTAGTGATGCATGGGTCAGCTTTTCTGGTCTGCTCCCTACCGCAATTTAAAAAACCAGCTCATACCTGCCTGACCTAGCGGGATACAGTAAAAATAACGACCCCCATCCAATTATAAAAATGCTCTCAACAAATTCTCAAGAATGTCTCTGAGGGGTTGAAGGCACATATTCAAAATATAAAAGAAAAAAAGGTTTGTGGAAGTGCACTGTATTTGTGTAACAGCAACGTAACAAGCAGTCAAAGATAAAATGCAAGTTTCCTGAAGAGGTAGGGGATTCGGTCTTCATAGACAAAAACCAAATAATCGTGCTATTAGCACATGGGACCCTAGAATTTTTGAGTAGATTCTGACTTCACTACTGTCTTGCATTCTCAGAAACTAAATCATATGAAACTATTTTGAAAAAAAAAAAAAAAAAACATTAGTTGATTTAAAGTGAACATGGATGGAAGTTTAAATGCTATGAAAAGTCTTGAGCCAGTGGTCCTCATCCCTGGTCATGGAGAGCTGCAGGGTCAGCTGCAGGCTGTTGTTGTTACTCAATCCATTATGATGTGGAATACCACAATAAGGAAGCATCTGCCACCCGTCAAGAAAATGATCACCAAATTCAGATTCACTGTTCTTATCTATTCGTTTAGCTAAAACCTCCATGCCATATTTATACAGATAGACTTAATGAATTGATGATTATGTAGCAGGTTAAGACCTGCGAACATTTTTCCTTGAGATGGAAGATTCTTTTACCTCTCTCAAGGGTAAAAAAATTATGCCTTAAATTCCCAGACTGGACTGTTGAAACGAATCATTTTGTAGAAAGATCAGCTTTTAACCCACTGTGCCATATTATCTACACTACAGCCTTATTGCCACCTAGCAACAAAGAGTCAAGTATCATGATGGTCCAACTCCAACTGAGTGCTTATTGAAGGGGTATAGAAGTGTACTGCAATTTGTGAGCTTAAAAATGACCCTGTTATCTCAATAATAGTTTTTTCATAAGTAATTATTGTATATAATGGGGTATACCCAGAAATCTACAATTTTACCTTTATGAATATTTACTTGTGATTCTCATCAGAAGACTTACCAATTTTGGAAGATGTAGTCCTCTTTGTGGACATACAGTGTATAATTGGTTTATCACTTGTACGACATGGTCTCATCATTCCATAAGGTTATAGAACAGAGTCATGCATGCACCTGTAACGTTTAGTTTAAATGTAAATTTATATTCATACTATGTCATCTAAAGCACTCATCAAAACTAAGTAAGTTGATATTAAATGTATTTATTTAATGTATATTAAAAGACAAAGATAAACAAGAATTGACATAGCTAAGTTTCTAAAGCAATAGGGAAAAAATGTGACATCAGAAAATGAGAAGGTTATTTCATAAGTGTAATTAAGGAATTAGGTAGCTAACTCCTTAATCCCATCCCTGAAATCCAGTGGGCATGACCATGCGCCCAGGAGGAACTGTTGTACTGTCATTTGAAAATCTGTGTCCGGTATGTTTCATGGCCTGGGACCTGGAGCTCTGGTCCTGACGTTGACGAGATCTCATCGACCTGACATCTGTGTCCCATGGGGGTATAAACATTTCCATTCCGTTGTGCTTTCTCCTCCCTGAGGATTGACAGCTAACGCTTTCTCACCAAGGTGATAACTGGGCTATTTATTTATGTTTACTTGGGTGACACAGGCACATGTGTACTGAGCTGTGGTAATACAGAACTGATATCTATGCATATTTATCATTTATAGTCATGCCAGTAGCTGTTGTCCAAGGAGATTTAGTGGCTGACACAGCATTAGAACATGCATTTGTACAGATCAATATTTCCTGGAGCAATTCCTTGCTTTCAGGTATAATGGGAGTGGCCACTGTTCGAACTGATCAGCAATCCTAACAAAAACGGAATACATTGCAATATACTGTAAATATATGTCAAATATATTTCATTGTTGTGAATTAAAAATCCATATTTTTGTGTCAATGATTTGTGTATTTTCCCATATATAGTGAATAGTATTTCAATTTGTTTTCATTGTACTCCATTTCTGCAAGGGGACCCGGCTCAGTAAAATATCTGTAGTTAAGGTCATTGACTGCTAAATGCTCCCTGACAATGAAATTAAATTTAAGGCTGAGATTAAACTCAGTTCCCACAATATTCACTCACTATTCAGTTCTGTAATTAATGAATAATGAAAAACATAAGCTCATATCTACATCAAATACAAGTTAATTAAAGCAGAAGATGATTGCTTTCCACCAAAGAACAACACTGTAATTCTGGTTTTTGAGGCAGTAAACAATCAATTTTGATTCATGTAGGCTTTCCACCAACAGCTGAATTAGTGCCCAGTTTGCGCCTGTGTGAAGCCTGGTTTTTCTCTCTTTTATTTGGCATTTTGACCTTTGGTTTCAAGTCTTGCCAGAAATGTCTGCAGTCCTGTATCCACAACCACTAATTGCCAGTTTGGAGATAGATTTTCAGCTTTAACCTGAAACATCTTACTTTGAACTTTCCTTGTTAAATAATATTCTTTATAGAACACTGAAAATTAATCATTACATTTCATAAGAAAGAATAAAATACAGTAGCTGTGGAGGTTCATGATATTTTAAACACCTATACCATTAAGTGGTGTAGCTCTGGCAATACAAAATATTAGGAAACATTGTATGTGTATAGGTGTTACTCAAATGTTTTAAGAGCTTTAGTAATAAGTTTCCACTTATTACTAAAATATTGTGCATTCATTTTCTGTATGTTTTCCTGTGTGTGTGTACACATACAAACACAATATTTGAGCAAACGGACATTCCACTAGTTTTAAATTGGAACTGAAACATTTTGCATTGTCATTGTTATGTCTCCAGTTTCAGCCCCATACCTTGGAGAAAAACACACCTTTAAGCACCTGGGTTGATTAGTTAACACAACCCAGGTGCATGTGTTTTCTCCACCGGTAGGCGTGGCCAAGATGAATCTGGCTCACCGTCGGGCCGAATGGTACATATATATTTACAATAAAACTGTTATGAAGTCTTCTGTAGTCTTGTAGTCTGTAGTCTTTCTTTTTTATTAAATGTTGTTTGAGAACCAGGGTGTGGGCACTCATTATCCTACTTCTATGTGCTGAGTATACACATGTACCATAGAATAATATATTCTAGAGTTCCTCTGAAATATGTAAAGTATTAGCTACCGCAGCACCTTGAATCCTGATTAATGGGTGTGTCAGCAGAGTATTTTTGTCTCGTTCCCCAGGTGGGTGCACATTCGCAGTCCTTCCCAGTGTCCTCCAGTGTCCTACAGAGAGCCATGTGACGCACAGCCGGGGGACCGCCTGCAGAAGGCCATCCCATCATTGGCAGGACATCCCGGCTCCCCGCACGAAGCCTGCCACAAGCCCCCCTCCTGCACAGCAATTTGTACCTGTTCTCTAAATAACCAGCGTAGACATGCATGCTGTGTGTGCGTGTGTGTGTGTGTGTGTGTGTGTGTGTGTACTGTATGTGTGTGTGTGTGTGCGTAGCGTGTGTGTGTGTGTGTACTGTATGTGTGTGTGTGTGTGTGTGCGTGTGTGCGTAGCGTGTGTGTGTGAGCGTCTGTGTGCGTGCCCACAATACAGCGTTTCTCAGTGTCCTAATCAGGTCATTAGTCACTAGTCACTTTCAAATATTTTCCAGCTAGCCCAAAAGATCTAAGATTTGTTTCCAGGGTAGGATGGTGCTGTAGTATCCTTGTGCAATTCACTTAACCTGAACTGCTTCAGTACAAACCAAATGATATGTCTGGATAACATATAGAGAAAATAGATGATGCAGCCTTATAGTGACTCTTCATTCCATTGCTCCAACAGGAAGACGTTATTTTTAAACTTTATACTTTAACAAGAAGTTTAATTCACGTTTCTCGCCCAGACCATGTATAGTACACACAGCACCTCCAGTACCCAGCACCACCTCAAGCATCTCCAATTTTGTAATACATGAATTCTTTATTCTGGCACCTAAATCTGCAAACATTGCTACAGCTTCACATTTACCCTTTATTCCGTCACATGGAATATGTGTGACTCTTCAAAATATCCAGTAGTTTAGCCTGACCAAACAGGAGGTTTGCAAGTGTACATAAAGTATGTATCTTCTTTCCCTTAAATACTGCACACTGATTTTTTTTTTTATTTTGGAAAAACTGGACAAATCATTAAACTTGCTTTGAAGGAGAGAGGTTGAGAGAGTTGAGGGAGGTTTCAGCCATGCCCATAGTTGACAGTAAAGAAAACAACAAAAAGTTTTCTTCTCAAGAAAAAAAAAAACATTTTGTGAAAAAAAATCTGTTCTGCTAGGTTGAAACCTGGTCAGGAATGCATTTGTAGTTTCTGCAGCATAAAAAAAGTATCCACTGTAGGTCCAACTATTTTTTATAGGGTCCTTATACAGTGCCCTCAATGCAGAGCTGCAATCATTTTCTAATTTAGTTTTGTTGTACTATAAGCCCTCAAGGGGCAATGTCTTCACAGGAAACATTATCCCTTTAAAAACTGGGCCCACTAATTGACATATTATTTTATGAAGCGCATTTGCACTTTGGAGGAATTGAAACTGCATGTGACATATCATATTCAGAAAAGTAAGCACTCAAATGTAACTTTCAAAGTTGAATATGAATAAGAATGACAATGTCTATATATCTTGGTATCTTTTCCTCAAAGATAAACATTCATTGCCCTAGGATAGTGGCAGAATGAATCAAAGCTTTATAAAAATATGCATCTTTCTTGAGTTTCTAAGTATGTTTTTAATAAAGAAATACAAATTGCTCTACATTTCACTTTTTTAATATTCGAGGATGGCATGACATACTTTAATATCACCTGTTTCCAAATAGTTTTTGTCATTAGGCAGAAAAAATCTACTAAGTTTCATAGGAAACAAAGTTTTTAATTCAGCCCTGTTTTCAAGAACCTTGGTGCAGGTCGATGTTATGAGACCTATGTTTTAATAATTTTGCATAATCCCTACTTAAACACCCTGCAAAAACAAGCCAAATATAAAAGCAGCAAGGAAAGCCCCACTAGCCATTGGTGTAAACAAATTAAAACATGCAATTAAAAAATGGCAAATTACTGTCACCTGACATGCACACACACACACACACACACACAATCAACACAAGGTAAAAGTTAATACAGTATTCCCAATGTCCCAGTTGGAATTGCAATATTTAATTTTTTTCCCTGATGATTTATCACCTTGATATTCTGCATGCCTGTCATGCAGCATAACACACAGTGTGACCTTAAAACTATTCAGGGAAGAGCATGAAGACCATTCACATTTTTAAGAAATTAAACTTTATTAATACTTTATTTAATGAACTGCCATGCCTGTTAAGCTTTCCACCCTCATATGATATGAGATTTTTTTTTTAAACTGAAAATAATTTGCAAAAATGAACTGTAAAAACTTAACATAAAAGGTGTTGACTGTGTATAATGTTAAGTGACAACTGGCAAAAACACAAGGTATTGGGAATGAGTAATTGTAGAAAGGACCACAGAGAAAGGGATCTTAAAAGCATGGGCATGCATTTTATTATCGCATCCTCTGTGCGCTGCGTGTGAGGCTGTGGGCTCTGATCGGCAAGCTGTGTAAATCCTTCATTTAATTCCAAAAAATTGATGTGCCTGTATAATGGCCCATTTCTCCCAATATGATTTTCCAATTTCCATCACTTGTCATCTCTGTCATATTGAGTCTCATATCAAATAATTACACAATCTAAAGGCTAAGCAGTGAAATGAGTTCTAAAAATAAAAATGTCACAAATCTAAAAATAATGATTTGGTGGGACGAAATGTCCCAATAATGAACCTGCATTTAAGGTATATATTAGTGAGTCATGCATAAAGATATCGTTTTATTTTTAGCTTAGCCAGAGGAAGGGATTGCACTGGTCTCGATGAGGCTGTTCATGTTATGAAGTCTGTAGAGGAGAGGTGGAGATGGGGAAAAGAAGGGATTTTGGAAACAGTTGACACTGGGGCGTGCGTAAGTGTGGGATATTTTTACTTTTAGAAACCACTGCAACTAGCTTGCAGTACCTGCTTAGGGGACGTCTGTAAATTCCACTCCTGGTTATTCTTTCAGAATGGACGTTATGCCAATGATGATTATGAAGCCATTTATGATCAAATAACACTTGAAATTGCTCATGCAAACGGGAATGCATATATTTTGCTGGCACATACAGAGATATGATTGGATGGAGGTGTCAGCCATGTATCCAAGGGGGGAATATTTTGTGCTGAAAAGCAACACTATTGAATATAGTGGGTGGGGGTGGGTTGCCAATACAAAATATAGTGATGTGTTTGACTGGCAAATAAAACCAAACAGGTTGACAAAAAGGCATGGATTTTGCAAGAATGAGCTTTTAAAACATTCTACAGTAGAGGGAGAAAGTTTAAATGGCAATTATTCATAGCTCGCGATGTATACAAACTGTGTGTATGTACATTTGGGTGCGTGCGTGCGTGTGTGTGAGAGTGTGTGTGTGTATGTGCATATGCAAATGTGTCCATCCATACATTTGTGACTGTATGTATGAATGCTTTTTGGGTCTTGGGTGTCCTTCCCTCCTACCTCCAGAATGAATTCTCCTGTTCTTTGGGCTAAGATTGTCAGTGAAGCAGAAAATAAATGATGTCACTATCTGAAATGGAAGACTGACGATAAAACAAAATGCTTAGCACTGATTAATCGCAGATCTCCTTCTGCTTGTTTATTGTTCTGTGGTGGGCAGGCTGATTACAGAGATAATTAAAAACCTGGGAAGATCGCCCACCCTTCACCTAGCCAAAACTCATGGATGATTTGCAGCTTATTTCATTACATCATTTATTTGCTCAGAAGAGCCTCTTACTCAGTATAGCATACTTTACTCTAATAGCAGTTTAGTACATGGGCTTCAAACCTGCAAGTATTTGGATACAAACCTCTCCATACTTCTGTAAATTGCATATGAGGAAAGCCTAAAATTGTTTATCATTCATATCATGTTAATTTTCTTAACCTACAATAGCAAACACTCCAATGGTGTAATTAAATCATTGTTACTTATATTTGTATTTATATTTGTACTTATTTATTTGTATTCTTGTATTTATATAGTATAGTTTACGGAAATCCTAATTAATGGTGACTTAGGTTTATGCAAATATAAATGTATGCAGTTGTATCTAAAGCAATTAAACTAAAATGAGCTTTTTGCAGTTGCCTTCATTCTGGGTGATTTACCCTAACTGATATTTTACATACAAGCCATTTTTATAGCTGCGTATCCGCAGGGTAATGTCTACCTTGCCCAGGGGTACAACAGAAGTATCAAAACTGGAATTCACCATGGACCTGTATGGTTATGCTCTGAAAGATACACTGCAAAACAGCAGATTTGCGGTCACAGGCTTCATTGTTTATATAAGACCATGGCAGGTACAAGTAAATTCCTGAACCAACACTATACTGGTCGTCTCGAGTTCAACCTGCTATTACTTCACCATAACAGTCACAACAACTGCTCTCCGGTTTCTGCTCAGTCCTTGTTAGCGTGCCACCTGACTGCAGCCGCCATCGGCCCCCTCATCCCTGTGCCTGCTGAGCCTGTGGTTCTGTCTTCATCTGGAGGCTGGTCCTCAAACGGTTCTCTCCTTCACGAGCTGTCAGCGCGGCCACATTCATGTTACGACACCGACACCACGGCGGCCGTGGCTACGAGCCTGAGTGTGCCGCCTCGCCGCCCTGATGGGGCCACGCAGCTGGGTCTGTGTGGGCGAGCCATCGCATTTGTGTCTTTACGTTTGTCTTCAGAAAGCAGTCGGAGGGAGAGAAAGACACTTTGCTGCTGCACTTGGGGTTTCCGTCGTCCGGGTCATGCCAGTGCCCACCGTCCCATACAATTCAAAAGAGTACAGGACAAAACCAACTGCTCATAAGCAATTTCCCTATTAAATTAATCAGACCTGCATACTAGGCAGTGTAGCATTCGGTCCGGTGGAATGGATTCGTCACGGCCACACCTACCAGTGGAGAGAGCACATGCACCTGGGTTGCGTTAGCTAATCAGCACAGGTGCTTAAAGGTGTGTTCTTCTCCATGGTACAGGGCTGAGATTGGGAGTATGTGCCAAGGGAGCGAGTTTTTGAGTTGTGTTTGTCAGAGCATGGAAGACAAGAAGAAAGAAAATGACCACTTAAAGGCAATGTAGCTGGCAACTGAAAAGTTGGCTGGCTACAAGTGGTGAACTGAAAATCTGTCGCTCTGTTTTTTTTTCTTTATTTTAGTGTGCTGTTTTAGTTTATTGTTGATGCCTGGAACCCATGAGGGTGAAGCTGTTTGTTTATTTAATTTTGTGTTGGTGTGGGTGTGCTCTCTCTCTTGGCTTGGGGATTCACAGCCGCCTACTGGGAAGAGAACACACTCTAAATGCCTGGACTAATTGCTGATGCACTCCAGGTGTGTGTGTCTACTTAACCAGTAGGCGTGGTTCTCTGATTACCCTGAACCTCTCCCCATAAACTGAGCCCTACCACACACACATAGTTTGAAAAGGATGAAACCAAGACAATATCATTACTTACAAGTAAGGATGAGACTTTTGGCTGATACTCTTATTCAGAGTTACACAAATGACATTTTTGTATAAAATCCATTTGTCACTGAAGCAAATTCTGTCAAGTACCTTACTTAAAGGTACAACTACAGTGCCCTAGCTGGGAATCAGGCCCACAACCTTGAATGACAAGCCATAACCATTACTTAATCATTACACAGTACTGCCACCTCAGGTCAGAAGGTATATTCTAGTATTAGAGTGCTGGGGGAAATTGGGGTAACTTATTTATCTTCTAGTGGATTGGATGTGTGTAGGCTACTTCAAGCTTTTCTCTCTAAAATTCTAGACCCAGGAAATGCAAAGCGACTTTTTATCAGTTACATAATTTTCTACATAATAGCTTCCAGGAGCAGCACTAAAGGTGATGGGTAATGTGATCTTCTTGATGAATGGTTATAGCAGCCAGCTGGATAAATTCTCTATCCAACTATTCAGTTCCTGAGAGACCAGATGCTGTGAGAAGCATTGTTCTCCTTCTCTCTGTGCACCTCCTGCTTCTCCTCTCCAGGGAGAAAAGCAGAACAGCATCGACCTGAGCACAGCTGAGTTAAAAAAGGGATCAAGCAGTCGACAAGTCTGCATCTCACTGCCAGCTAAATTCTGCTCTGTGCGCAATGCCAATGGCGCTGCTCTGATTTTTGTTGTTTTTTAGAAAGCTGTTTTTGCCAGTTAATTTTGTTTGTTGAACCAATAAAATGCACTCATTAAAACTGAAAGTGATTCAGTGAGCCTGCCATCTGAAATGGAAATGTTTCCTTGCAAGGCCACAAATGTAGCTCCAACTCGAATCAATTTGCGCATCACTGTAAATTTGAATGCTAAATTTTATTAAGTGTGATTTTTATGTATAATGTACTTAAAACAAAACATTTTTCTAAAATAACACTCTCTGCATGCTACTGTACTTTGTTGAATTCAACTACCAACACAATATGCCATAATGAGAGACACAACTGCTGGGATATTTACTATTGGTTTCATTTTTGGCAACAACTGGATAAAGCTGCCCTATGTGTGATAGTCGCTCACTCAGGGTCCCCAAACTGATGCCCTCTGGCAATTGTGGAACTTCCACTGGAGTAATTTGAGGGGAAACAATCAGTGAACACGACTCATGCCATCGGTTTTATCACTCGAGGCAGTAAGAGTGCAAAACGGCCAGCAGTGTTCTACCAGCCAATAAAAGCAGAGCCTGTTCCATTCTTAAATAATACAGCCCAAAAAGTTTTGCAGACAGAAACAAATGGATACGATTTTGGTACAGACTGAGCAACTAATAAAATGGTGAGCAGGCACAAAATATTACTTTAACAGCAATAAGTAAAGTGCTGAACTATTTGTAGCCTTGTTGCCATTCATTCCTATTGCAGACCTTTCAGTAAACTCCCATACGATGTCCACTGAATTCGAAACAGTTAGCTAGCACACAGGGAGTATTCCAACTAGGCAACACACACTTGCACTTCCTGATAAAACTGACAGTTGTTTCATTTGCTGGATTAAGTTCTTTTTCAAGGGAATAAGGCTGTTTTCTGTCTCTGAGTCCTAGTGTTGTCATGATGACAGCACTGAGTGCTGTCTTTTCAAACTTTTATAAAGGCAACCACACCACTTTTGGTCTTGCAGAGTGCTCCCCTGTCACCTGTTTGAGCTTGACTAATCAACTGACTGCATAACCTGTACCATCCTGTTGCATTCAAATTTTGCCCCAACCAGTCAGGACAACAGGAGGTGTGTCATTAACAGATAGTGACACATGAGGAAACCTGCTCGGAGAGCACGGGAGGCTCAGCTGTCTCCTGCCTCTTACAGTAGCTGCTGTTTTAAGACTGGCCAGACCTGAAACTTGACAACCACAGCTGTGAGAAGAATAATTTACAAACTCCAGACAGGCTCTGTAATGCATTGTGGGATAATTTGTCACACTTTTTTTTTTTTACTGTATTCTCTTTTTCCTGTATTTTTTATGTAATGCCATTTCATAATATTCCTCTGGATGTGGAGTTGGCAAAAGTACATGAGAGGTGAAACTGGAGAATCAGAATGTGGGAGAAAGAAAAAAAGTGTGGAACATGTTTAAAAATTGGAATAGAATGCTCAGATCCCAGCAGTTGAAATCCCTTTAGAGTTCTGGAAACTGTTTTTCATTAGGATTTATTTTACCTTGTCAGATGTTCTGAATGGTGTGAGAACCATGTTCCTGTGAATTACCAGTATATAGGCACTGTAGCAGTACTGGTGCTTCAATAGGAATTGATAAAGTTAATGTTTTACGTGGGGGATTGTTATGACCAAGGACCATGTACTTTATCGTGAATTATAAAAATAATTTTTAATGATATGACAGACTTAAATAAGCATTTATCTTGGTATAGTACAATATACAGTTTACCTTACTGTAAATTGCATTAATACCCAAGGCTCCTACTGTGCTTAATAATTGTCTGTGATGGATAATACTGTAGCATTTTAACACCCATTCAATTTACAGCAAACATGCAGTATGGAAATGTTTACAACAGTCATTTTTGAGTTAATGTTTTTCTGTATTCAAAACAGTTTCTTAAAGGTGTTTCTGGTCTTCACTAATTTCAGGTCCCTCAGAAGAGGCAGGGCTCTTCCTCAGTTGCACGACTGCTTGTTCCAGTTGCAGCCAAATGTTCAAACAAGGGGCAGAAAATGCAAGCTCATCTCCTTTTTCTCTCTATGGTGACTCAAAGTATTCCTTTTCTGAACAATGCCAGAATAGATTTCTTTGTACCGCAGTGCATATGCACAAAGTTGGTAACTGGTTCAAAGATAAATCATAACAATAAAACAGGTGGAAAGTCCAGGGGTCAGAAAGTAAAAGTCCTGCCATGTGTTTTGTCCACCCATGAGCACAGCCAGGTGATTTCACTAATTAGTTCCACCTCCTGGCTGAAAATCCAGGTGACTGGAACAAAATACTGGGGAGGACTTTTACTCCCTGAACCTGTATTTTCCACCTCTGTCAGGGGGTAACCAGCATCGAATGAAACACCTGTCCACCTGTTAAACATTTGAAAGTCAGTGCATTTAAAATAAGAAAATATTGTAATTAAAGGTGATTGAACATATCTTAGCTTGCAGTTGGTTCAAAATCAAGTGAACATTTCTCACATTTGTCAGTAAAAAGAGTGACTGTCTAATTATAGATGGAAGCCTCAACTTGTATGATTTCATTGAGTATTTGAAGTCTTGGTTCTTGAAAATAAGAAGAATATTGTTATCTGAATATTGCTTTCAATAAAACATGTTCATAATCACTTTAAGCACATGATTGTGCCACTTTACATAATAGAGGGTAAATGATACCATATTATGGGTTCATAACTTATCACCTGTTTTCTTCCAATTATTTTCCTAAAATGAGATTACAATAGCAGTCTCACAGAGGCAATGATATCTGCACAATAAAAAAGTCAGATGTGATTTTATTCCCCAATAATGAATTTAGTAATTCTACAATATCATAAAATACAGTACTCTCGTAATGTATGTTATGGTAGAGTGAAGTTATTTTTTCCTGTATACTTTAGACATTTTGATTTGAGATCAACAGATGAATATGAGACAAAATTGACATTATTTATTATCATGGTATTCATTATTATGGTATTTTGTGTGTATGTTTTATCATTTTACAGAAACAGCTGTTTCAATAAAAACAAATGACAATAAAATAATTATTCAAATAATTTTTCCATTGAGGTCTGACATGTGGAAATGTTGAAACAGGAATTTAAATATTCTCTAAATGCAGAATAAACATGTAATATATTTACATATTCTATAAGCCCACATTACTTGAAGAATCATTGTTTTTAGAATTTATGATATCTGGTTAATGTATGCCAATCATATTGTTCTATCGTGTTTGTGACAGCCTTTATGTCTCCTTTTCTGGAGTATATTGATTGAATAATCATCTCTAAGCTGTGGAGTACCATGTGACAATGTCTACATTGGCTTTTTTCATAACCGATCACTACAGTATTCTTGCCCTTTCACTCTGACTCACCAGATGTTCAGTTCCGCTGTCATTTGTTCAGAGGCTGTGCACTCAAGCATCAGATCAGGTCAAAGATCTCACTCAAACCCAGCACCCAAACCACTGAGCTAAGCAAAGTGGATGTGATTTCTGTTCATTGTGTGAAAACACTCACTTCAGTTTTTTTTTCTGGGTGCATTCACCAGGATCAATATTGGACAAAATATGCACTTCAGCATAATTTAGGTTGCAAAAAATCATCAGGAGGAAATGACAACACAAGGGCATGAAAAATTCTGTGCTACATTACATGACCCTGTGAGGACATGCAGCAAATCTATCAGTGCAGTAGGACATCTAATGCAGCTACTGCAGCCTGTGAGTCAATGATACTGACAACAGTACACTTAAAAACACGCACACACACACACACACACGCACATATACACACACTCACACGCACGCACACACACACGCACACACGCACGCACGCACGCACACATACACACACACAGCTCTAATCCCTTAGACTCAATTTATTTTGCTCTAATTTGAAGAACACTGTCAAGGTACATCAGTTATTCAGGCTTAACACATTTTTATTTTCAATGAAATGCAAAAGTTTTGGGACAGAGATGCAATTTTTGTTGTTCTGATTCAACAAAAGAAGTACATTGGATTTGAAATAAACCAATGAATATGATGTTAATGTGCAGCTGTCAGCTTTAATATGAGGGTATTTAGGTCCATATTGGGTGATACATGTACAAATACAGCTCTTTTTTATGCTCAGCCCCCCGTTTTAGGGAAGCAAAAGTAATTGAACAATTAAAAATAATCTGAAAGGAAGTCATCATATTTAGTACTTGGTTGCAAATCCTTTGCATTCGATGAATGCTGAAGTCTCTGACTCATAGACATCCCCAGATGCTGGGTATCTTCCCAGGTGATGACCTGCCAGGCCTGTACTGCAGCCTTGTTCAGTTCTTCAGTTTGTTTCTTTTCATTTTGCTTTCAGTCTTGCCTTCAGCAAGTGAAATGCATGCTCAGTCGAATTCAGGACAACAGCAACAGACTCCAAATGCAAATTCCACGCCTAGAATCAACTCTAGACCTTTCATTAGCTCTCTTCTGCATGAATTAATGATGCAAAGACACACAGCTGGCCAAGAAAAAGCTGAGAAATTACCTTCCAATTACTTTTGCTCCCCTAAAATGGGATTACAATGTATAAAAAGAGCTGTAATTCCAGCATGGATAACCCTAAATGGATGGAAATATGAGAATTAAAGCAGACAGTCTCAAATTAAAGCTATATTTCTACTTCATATTCATTGTTTTGGCAACACTTTACATAAACTTGCAGCTATATCTGTGTAGTTTAATTGTAACTCATTTAGTTACTGAATAATTCCAACATAGTTAATATAGAACAACAGATAGAGATATTCTTAATTACACATGTGCATACTTTTTTTAAAATGGTGTGTTTACACTTACGGTATAGGCCATATCTTTATGACACACAACAATTAAACATTGTCGGTTAATTTCACAACGTGTCTTCATGATACGGAATAATTTCATTTTTGCGTAACAGGGCTGGCCTTATTGCACGTGTAATTAAAAACACCACTAACTGTTGTTCCAGGCTACCTACATTAGCATTACTCAGTAATAACCTCTTGTTACCAAATGAGGTACAATTTAATTACACAGGTATACCTGCAATTTTATATAAAGTGTTACCCATTGTTTCATTGTTTCACTGTCCCAATGCTTTTGCATTTAATTTTACATGCCATCATACTACAAATAAGAACATGTAATACCTGTAAGAAACAATGGGGAGGAGAACTAGAGAGGAACTGTTAGCGTTTGATCTCAGCTCACTCCTCTCACAAGCAGCATTTCACTTCCATTCCACTTCTGCACTTGTGCTAACTCTCCACTTGCTAACCAGTATGATTTGCTCCTTGAAGTACTTCTGTTGACAAACCTGTCAGAAAAAGCATGTTATTGAGCAAAGGAATAAACTGAGCATTTTAATATAAACATAACATAGTATAAACAAACACTGTGTGTGTGTGTGTGTGTGTGTGTGCGTGTGCATGTCTGTAGTCTTACACACTTGCTTTTATTCTCACTTTGAGACTCTGAAGTAACTGTCCAGTTGGATTTTAGCAGCCCTCTTGACAGATACAGACCAATAGATATGTTATGTGACATCATCCACTGCACAGGAAGATGTGCACTGATAACGCAGACAAAGCAGAATGAAGATGCTGATGGGGGTATGAAGCGTGATAAATTTAATAACCACGAGGCAAATCGGACGCTACTGAAACAGCTGCTGGTTAATCTGTGAAATGTTGCATTCTGTAAATGGCCTCCATTTGCCAAGTGAATTTACAGGTCACAAAATTCAGAAACAAAAATGAGGGGTAAAGCAGCAGTCTAGTGAAGAGTTTCTCATGCGAGATAAGATGTAACTCCTATCACAAACAGGCTCTCAATGCTGGTGCTCCTTTACTGGCAGGAGACTGCATTGGATGAGCACACATGCTTCACCTGAAGTGCTCCTTTTACGGATGTGGGTGGCATAGCGGGGGATTCACTGAGGATTCACTGTCAGTGACAGAAAAAACTCAGTAACTTACACATAGAACAAAAAAAAAAAAAATTATATACTGTATGTTGTACAGAATTTGGGTGTTATACATATTACTTGATAAATTTCTTCACAATGTATATATTTTTCTGTCTCATGAATCAGAAAATAAAACAGGAGGAAACAAATAAATAAATGAGTAAATAAATACAAGAGCCAAATTTGTTTTGTTGCCCAGATGACCCCTCCCACATCTACCCCACGATCCCTTGGAGTCATTCAGGAAAAGTAAACAGGATGTGGTTTTCACACAGGGAGAGTTTTCAACAGAACAAAATGCACATCGTGAAAATACTTGAAAGGATGCCAAGCTTCTCTCAGAGATTCACACACATACTGTGGTGAAGATCACCTCACGTAAAATGGAGTTAATTTTAGAATGTGTTGCATATTTATAGCTCGGTGTTTTTTGGTGTTACATGCGTCAGCACCAGGAGAAATGGGTAAAGCTCCATCAAAGAAACCCTTAATTCAGCAATGCCAAATGAGAGTGGGCCAATCCAGACAGGAAATATAATTAGAAAAGGATAAAATTTAGAATTTTGTTGCTGTTCTCTCTCCACTGGAGGACAAACTAAGTGTCAATATCGGTAAAGCAAGCCATCATGTGGCTGAAAAAATGTGAAAAAATGAATCAGGGACATAACTGAAACATTGGGTGTGTCGAAATCAACTGTTTATTACATTGTTAGCAGGCAGGAATGCACTGGTAAGCACAGCTATAACGAAAGACCTGGTAGACCACGGAAGACCACGGAAGACTGTAGTGCATGACCGAAGAATGCTTTCAATTTCCGGAAAATTGTGGAGAAATAAATGCTTGTGATCCAAAGAACCCCCTTTCCCCACCTGTGAAACATGGCTGTCCCTGGAACTGGCTCACCTGTCTTTATATGACTGATGATGGCAGCTGTAGGATCAATTCTGAAATGTACCGAAACATGTTATCTGCTCAGATCCAACCAAATGCCTCCAAATCTATCGGATGACGTTTCACGTTGCTGCAAGACAGCGACCCCCATCATACTGCAAGTTTTTCAGGGCCAAAAAGTGGAATGTTCTTGATTGGCCAAGTCAGTCACTTGATCTCAATCCAGTGTCACATGCATTTCACTTCCTGAAAACAGGACTGATGGAAAAATGCCCCAAAGCAAACAGGAACTGAAGATGGCTACAGTACTGGCCTGGCAGATCATCACCAGGAAGATACCCTGTATCTGGTGATGCCTATGGGTCACAGACTTCAGGCAGACATTAAATGCATAGGATTTGCAACCAAGTTGTAATTATGAAGATTTTATTTGGTCCCCCCCTTAAAATGGGGGGACCATGCACAGAAAGGGCTGTGGTTCCCACACAGATCACCCAAAATGAAAATACCCTCAAATAAAAAAATGACAATTTTAATTTTCATTTCTTGTTATTTCAAATCCAATGTGCTGGAGTATATTGCCAAAATAACAAACATTTTGTCAATGTCCTAGTACTTTTGCATTCAACTGTAAATTGCCCTGCATGAGATTATCTCCTACAGGAATGATGTGACATAAAACCCCTTTGCTTTCATATTTTCAATTCAGCAGACTGCGCTTATCAATCATAGAAGAATATGTTCTATGACAGGAAAAAATAGGACAGTGAAATTCTGTTTGTTTCATTTCAATGAAGAGTTGAAATATATATTATTCTGTGCTTATTTAAAATGTGAAACGTATTCTCTACCCTTCTTTGAGACCGAAAATAGACACCTGGCATCATTTCAAACTCTCCGATTCTACTTTTGCCAAGCACAGCAAAATATGCCCTTGGATAAAAGGTGTTTGATTAAACTGTGCCCCGGATCTCGCCCATGGTGCTTCTGACCTGTGGCATCTGGACATTGGAGTTGTTTGTGCCTTTTGCCAAGTTCTGTCACCCCATGACTCTGTTCCTCCCCAGCTATTGTTACATCAGGAGCCCCCCTCCTCCCCCCCACTCCCGTAGACGCAAAGCATTTGACAAAAACCTGGTTCAAAAAAGTGCAGCTTTTGGTGTCTTCTGCATAAATACCACCTTATTTCTTTTGCCTCCTGACAGTCAAATCCACTTAGACTGGCTGCTTCCAGATCAGCAGAGGAACTATGGATGATTCACACAAAAACATTTACTTTGAGCTTAATGAAATCATAGAATCATCAAACATGTGTGCGTGCATACTGTATGTGTTTGTGTGTGTGTGTGTGTGTGTGTGTGTTCCTATATTAGATGATTGAATTGTTTAATTTATTCATAAGGCTCAAAGCAAATGAACCCTTCTAGGAATCCTTATCTCCTCACGCTGTACCACTCTTTCCTGAATTGTAGTTGCTGGTGCCTTTTTGTTTGTTTGTGTGTACCAACATATCTGTATGAATGTGGGAGTTTGTTGGTTTTTGAGTTCATGTAGGGACTGTCAGTGAGTATGTTTGTATTTCTGTATATACTGTACATGAGTAGATGCGTGCACATACATGCCTGCGTTTGCGTGGATATGAAAACATGCGTTTTTTTGTTTTTCTTCGTGTTTATGTGTGTGTGTGTGTGTGTGTGCGCGCGCATGTGCCTCAGTGGACACGTGCGTATATGTGTGCGTGTGTGCATGTGCGAGTGCATCTCCATGCAGAACATGCTGGGTCTGGTCTCCTCTTTGAGAACGTGGCTGGATCGATCGCGGGACAAAGTGCTGAAATGGCAGCGCGGCAGCGCTGCTGCAGCCCCAGTGAGTCGGTGCAGTGGAGCTGAAAACTCCACTTTCAGAGTGCTGACTTCTGAAACCAGGCGAAAACATGGCGCGCCGCTCCACAAAAAGGGCCATTTGTTTCCCCCTCAGATCGGGTGCTCTCCCCACTTCACCCGGCAGTGCTGCATTCTCACTGCAGTGTATGACAGAGCCCCCCCCCTCCACACAGGGTCTCCCGGATCCCTTCTGGTGAGCAGGTGAGCCTGGAAAATAGTATAACACAACTGTGCATTCTTAATAAAACCCACATCCAATCTGCTCTGAGCTCATCTTGGATCAGTACATTAAGGATAGTGAGGCCACTGAAGAAACATATAACACAAATTTACTTGTTTTTTTCACCTGCAGATGAATTAAATATTGCCTTTCCTTTGTTTGATCATATTCATTGCTGTAAGTGTATTATTTATTCATTTATTTTCATCAGTGATTTAAACCTTTGTGTTTCAGCTATGAGATAGACATTGTACATGCAAAGAGGATTTGCGGTTGGATTTAATGGTCTGAATATATTTTATCTGCTCTGAACCATCTTTAACTAGCACTCTGTGAAATGAAGTGTGACTTGAAACTTCAGACATCTTCTGTCTCTTGGGATGTAAAAATAAGGACAAATGTTCACAAGCAAACCTGTGTCAGTCTGCAAACTGGTTTCTCTCAAACTTGGCTTAACAAACAGCTGCTTAGAGCACATCGTGCAACGTTCTGTCCCACACTGAGGCTCAACGTGCCATTTCATTTGGAAACGATATAAATTGCATTCCTGTAGTGTGTTGCACTTCACTACCACAGAAAAACAATGAATCTGCATATATCTGTTCACAGTTATACATTTGAATGTAATGCAAACATTTTATGTGACCTCAAAGTGTCAGCAGTTTTTGTAGAAATGATGGAATGCAAACAATGCCTGTGTAGCAATTGCAAATAGATTTAATAATGCAGTGCAACGCCAAACAAAAATTTTGAATTAAATTATGAGTGGATAACAATTCACACTGGCTGGTATTTCAGTGCAATAACTGTTATGGATGTGTGCACGAATGTGTGTGTGTGAGTGCGAGAGTGTGAGGGATGGAGGGAGGAGAGAGAGAGAGAGAGAGAGAGAGAGAGAAAATACCACCTATCTTTCCAAGGTTTGTCTGCCCCTCCTCTCCCACATCAAAATGCTGCAGTCAGTCTCTGAATAAGCCATGGATATAGTCCCTCACCAGACATCTGTCAGTTTCCCCACATTCTATTTCTGGCAGTTATCCATCAAATAATTATATATGCAATCAAGTAATTTACTGAAGAAATTCTTAAATTAATCAATGAATTCATCAATAAATCTACTATTGATTCTGTTAGTCAGTAAATTCATAAATTGATTTGTTTCTCAGTTCATAACTGAATCAGTTCATGAGAGGTTTAATAAATAAAGAGAACTGTATTTTATTGTCCATCACTATAGGATTGCTGTTACAGTAAGCATATATGTTGTATTAATACATTTAATATAACTGCAATACTATCAATTTATCAGTTTATTAATGTCAAAAACATTTCCAATCAGGAAATTCATTTTTCCATTTTAAAGGTAACGAGGAATGCATTTTTAGTTGACCTCTGGTTTGTGGCTACCCCCTAGCAAGTTAGACAGAGATGGCAACAATACAAATACCAAATACCCCAAACGTAAATGTGTCAAAATAAACCACTAAATAATGGTTCTAATAATGTGTCAAAATAAAATACTGTATTTTCTATTCTGAAAATAAAAACTTTCAAATTTCTTGAAAAGCATTATGTATAGTTGTAAAGGACAGATGCCCTTTTTCTGGATAAATTCCAGTTAGTTTTATGTAGAAATGTAGGCTTTGTGAACTAATAAAAGTTTGTAGTACATCACTGACTCCCCTTATGCCATTCCAGTCATTGCAGCATTTGACATGGTTGACCACCACCTCTTTGGTGGTGGTATTTGTAATTTTTTTGTATGATTTTAAAGGTTGGCTCATAAAACCCCACGATAGTTTACTCATGTGGTCATGAAAGGACCGATAATGTAAAATGGATTGCATTTAATGCCACTTTTCATCACATTTCATCTCATCCACCAACAATATGTAGCATCCACAGACTTCATAAACACAAATATAACAACATATAATTATATCATGACTGAAAGCACAATGTTGTATCACCCCTTGCAAAAGCCGACAGCCTTGTCTGCTTAATTAGTAGGTTTCCAGTCTTCTGTTGCATGATCAGATTCAGACCAACCAGTGAACGTAAAGTGTGTAGTGATTGATATGGTTATGATGGGACCAGCCACTGAACTTGAAATGGAGTCTCTTATTATTATGCAGAAATGCACAAGGTTTCATTTGACAAAGTGGGTTCCTAATTTGCTAGCTGAAATTTGTCTTAACGTGTTACAGTTGCCTTCTTTTGTCAAATTTACAGAAATATGTCCAGCAGCCTACACCATTGTTGATGTGGGTATTGGAGCTCTCACGGTTCGATAAACAAATCCGGTGGAAACAAATCAGCAAGCAAACCAAATTGGTCTGAAGGTATTATCTTTGACAGAAAGTGTTTTTCTCTATCTCATATCTTGTAGCATGGGCATTCTGATTCTGTTGACATCATTTAGTTTGCCGTACAAAAAAATTGTCTGTTGTTTATGTTTACTTATTTACTTGACTTAATATTTACACTCTGCTTCACGGGAGTAGATAACTCAATTACAATTGCCTTTCAGAATATTGGGTCTCAATCTCTCTCCACTTGAAATGGAAAAACAAACATGAAGAATAAAACTGCCATAAAATGGGGCCTAATTGGTCCAAGGGCATCTGAAATTGAGTATCCATTCATTTCTAAATCCCTGGGCAGTGAGAATGCAATTTTCTTACGAGAAAAGAAGAAAGGTTCTTCAGGTGGTTTTTAACTTGAAAACTCCTGCAGCATGCTGTGAAGCTTTTAGTTTGGAAGATAATTACTGGAATGCAAGGCAAATATATAGGAAGATTTACTCTCTCAGACTAAGCTATACGGGGTGTAAATGGCTCTGTCAGGCTTATATAATGATCCGTGCACAGGACCAGAAACCTGCTCAACCCTGAATCCTTTGGCAAGTACAGTAGACCTGAGTGAGCTGTTGGAGACCATACCAGCCACAGCCACTGCTGTACCACACAATAGACCACATGGCACAGAGCAGGCAAGGGTTGCTGCTGTTCCTTAAGATCAGCCAAACAAAGGCTGAATTGTCTCATATGGGCATTATAGAATAGGAAATAGTTCTTAACTGGCTCATTTGTTTTCCAGGCATGCTTGAATGTACATCTAGTTCTTCACTTGAAATCCTATTGTTTGCCACAAGAAGCTGTCAGCAGCTGTGACATTTCAATCTCTGAAATCTCATTCTTTTTCTTTAAAGATTTTAAATGTGATAAGTTATTGTTCTAACAGTTGCTTCAAATTATATTACAGAGTAAAATGCTGTCATTTTATTTAGGAAATTAAATGCACTTCAGGACTGCAAAACTCTATAAAAGCAAATGTATGAATCCTGAGTAGGGCCAGCCAAATAACCCCTGAATTTGATCAAATGCCCCTCACTGAATATTCAAGTTTTTCTTTAATCATTCCTGGAACTAACTAATAGATGGCCAAATGGATGCAATGGGCAGACCACTAAAACAGAGTTGTACGACTAGAATAAATACACAACTCAACCTAAAAGCAAAGCAAAAATAAAAGCTACCAGGAAGCCATCCAGTCCTGTTTTCATGAGTAAAATTCCAAGGCTGGCCAGAGCAACAGTGCCGAGGCGCAGGAGAGTGTGATTAAAAATGTACTTTGTGCACAGCCTCGCCTGCTGGTTCAGCCACGCATTATCCAAACTGGGTCAGTACCCCCCATTCCACCCCTGAAACATTCTCTCCTGTGTTGGGAAATATCCGCCTCACTGCAGCATTTTCAGCGGCAGGCTAGCTGCTCTCTCTCAGCCCGTCTCTTTTTCCCCTCGCACTCTCTCTTTCCCTTTCACAGAACTCATTTACTTGCAAAGTAAAGATTTTATGATGGTGGGAGAGTTTGACAAATAATGTTTATCCTCATGCTCCTTGCTGATGCCTCTTGCCAAAGTTACCTGAGGACAAGGTCTCAATCCCTCGGCATCTCACGAGAAATTAGACCACAAAATCCTTCTGTGAGCAGGGTTCTAATAGAGAAAAACAGCGTTTCTCCTCGATAACACCTCATTTCCTCATGACTGCTGTTTGGATCATTATTATAAACAGCCAGGCACTGGGCCTTTCATAGCATCAAACTGTTCATCACGCAGTCTTCACCCAGTGTCAAGGGGAGAGAATTTAAGCCACAGTGGTGAGCATAGCGGGTCTGAACGTGGCACTCAGCCCAGCTCTGCCCAGTGAGTCACAGCCTCAGATTAACAGCGATACGATGATACTATTCAAATGTCTGCAAACAAGACGCGGCGTGTCATCGCCCTGGAAATATCACATCCGAGGCATTCCTTGATAGGTGTTTGGGCATTTACCTGTATAAATGGTGCAGAATTAAATGGGCATTAAATCTGAAAATGTATAAAATATGCTCTGAAGTGGTGGATATCTTGTATGGTGATCAATTATGTAAATCAATGACAAGTTTATGTAATGTGTATAAAAAGATTAATGAATACAAGAAATTGGGAATTTTTCATTTAAAACATATCTTCCTGTCCATGACATTTTACCTTTTAACTGCAATACATTTGTGTGGTCCATTAAGAAGAAAATCTTTATTTCAGTAAAGTTTCATTAACATCTACAGTACTTGTGCTTGTTTGAAAGAATAGAAACCAGAAATAAATCGTGCCAAGAGGAACATATATGATCTGATAATGCCATATAAGTTTCCAGCCAAAAAATAAACAATTGTGGAGAGGTTTTGTGTTGTTTCATCAAACATCATGCGCAACTGGTTGTGTTAGGAACCAAAAAATCTTTCTGTAATGGAAGGACTGAACCATGGAGGGCCAACCCATTTTACTGTGCCCGCAAGGCACGAAAAAGCTTCTGCTGTGAGTTTGTTGCCAGGACAGCTATTTGTGCCGCCAACTGAAACAGTGGCATCGGTTCTGCGTCTAGCCTGGCATTTCTGTTTTCACACCCTAAACAATGTGCAAAGTGGTGATCACTGATGTAAAACCATTGAAACGTAAAACACTGAAAACCATTGAAGGCATATTTTTGCCAGTTATACATTTCTAATTGGCTTACCTGGCATAAATGTGCTTTGGAATTGTGTTTAAGTGGTTTCAAAATATGTCTGTAATGTTTTTGTACACATGCTCCACTCAACAGAGCATTTACATGTGATTTTCTTCAATAGTGTTGATGCCCCATTGAGTAGAACACATACTGTCTGACTGTGCTACTTTTTGCATTGCGGATAAACTAGCACAGAACAGCATCAGAGGAGGACCATTCATATGCGGCTTTGACATGCCGTCTTACGAGCACCCTTACCCACCATTGGGGGTCGCCCAAGAGCAATGAAACACAGATCACTGTTCGACTGATCCCTCCCACATCCTGGGCCACACAAGCACCAATCGGGCGTCATCCTGTGGAGCTGCCAGCCGCAGTCAGTATTGGCATGGTCCGGATTCGATCCGAGGCCGTGAGGCTCATTCATGCACCACAGCGGTGCCTTCCAACAGCCCCATCCAACAGCACCCAGAGAGGATGCTTTCTGCTAAAGTCAATTTTTCAGAACTGCAGGACATCTAATAGGCTAGTTCCAGGTAAAGGTAAATAATGAATATGTATTATAGCTTATGGTTTCAGTGACCACTGCAACTTACTGGTGATTTTTATTTGTAAATTAGATTTTCTATCACTGCTATAGCATCACTAAGTATCAGTTAATTATTGAGTGATTAGACATTTGGAATAGGGCATTACATGTCCTAATTCTGAATTCTGAAGTTTTAAAGATTGCCGGGGGAAATGTTGATTTGAAGAAGAAGCTGAACAAGAAGAAGAGAAAAAAAAAGAAAAGAGTTGGCCTCTTAGCGATAAAATCCAAAAAAAAAATGAAAGGACACACAAGGACATTTGAAACAAAGGCAGATCTTGCAATTGCATACAGTACATATGGGACAGCACAAACATATTCCCAGTAAGCAAGACTACCACATTTGAGTGCTTTTCTGAGGGTGTGGATTAATTGAGCTGTCTGTCGTTATAAACGGTACAGTATTTATAAACATGTCCTCTGAAATGGGATGACGTGCGCGAGTCAGTGCTGATGTACGACCGAGCGGCTCCTCTGAAGTCAGGATGAGAAGAGACACTCAAAGGCTCCAGCACAGACGGGCCCTGAGGAGCTGTATCATCTGCATAGGCCCGGACCTGCCCCGAGGCCAGCGTGATCCAAAGCGGCTGTGACTGGGACAGAGAGGGAAACAGTCCAGCGCGCAAACGCCTCCTTGGATCTGCCTCCTGTTACTCTAAGTCATGGATTCTGCTGACACAGTCCTGCTAGTGCAATTACCCGGAGCTCGGCAGACTCAATCCCGGGCTTTCTCATATGGTGCCTAATGATTCCTGGCAATCGAAGGACGCTGGAGCCCGCATGCACACAGGAGGCAGGGCTCGTCCAAGTGAGATTCCAGGACTTAAGAATGGGTGGGGTGGGCGCTGGGAGGCTCAGCAATGAGAACTGCGATCTGACTATGGTGACAAACATGCTGCAGACTTTGCAATACAAAATATTTCAATTGTTTGCACCTCATATTTTCATATCAAAAACAATGCTGAATTTTTATGCGCAAGCAACATGGAAAATAAAAAGTGTTCAAAGTATGTAATTGATAGATTTCATGTTGAATTTTAGTTTTTATTTCATACTATTTATTTCATTTATTTCATATTTCATCAAGTTGTGACATATGGTAATGCATAGGTATGGTAAAGACATCATATGGTTGCATCACCACACTCTCATCTAGATGTAGACAAAACCACTGTTTTAATCAGGGAAGATGCTATTTTGTACTATATGACAACACAGCAACATTTTTCCATTAAGAATACTTGACTTTTCTGATTTAATGAAGTCTTTTCTGGTTAGTATCCCAATAACCAAATGTATGGAATTAGATGTAAGTTGTCAGGTATTTCATGTTGACTTATCTTTAAGATAATATAGCCCCTATGAAATAAATCATGATAGTATATATGATGTCTCTGATACTGAAGTGCAGTGTTATCTCCAAAACCACAATTAGTATCTCGGGGGTTAAACCACAATTTTAAAGGCAATCACACAAAGCGAATGGATAGTAAGACTGGACAGGATTGAATTGTTCATCCTTAACATTGAATCACATATTAATGAATGTTTTTCTTAGCAAGCTCAAGTGAGATCGTTTTTGTGAACGTGGAACTCTTTCTGGAGTGAAAAAAAAACATGTGTTTTTAAGTGTGCTTCAAAGTTCAAAGTACACATGTCGGGTGACTCCAGGTGTGCATCAATATGCACTCATGACGGTATTCCAACACAGCAGAACAGAATCATTTTGTGATGGTGAATGATTGATAGTGATCATAAAAGCAAGGCATTTCAAAATATGTTGTTCTTAATACAGGGCATGTCAAGGGGAATTTGCCATGGAGTGAGTTAGAAGTACCACAATTTCCCCCGACAATTTCCATAAGGTCACTCAAGGTCAAATACATATACAATTTTATCCCCAATATAGCCAGCACAATTAAGTTGCAAAGGTGATCCATTGTAAGGCTAGATCTGTTCTGAGTGGGAAACTTTATCTTTTTACCCAGGAACAGACAATCCTGGCCATTGAGTACAAGAGGCATTTCTGTTTGAGTTTCTTCCATCCAAGCTCAGAGACACGCTGATTAGTCATCCAGTGCCATGATACCAACACAGCCTCCTCAAAAAGCCATCTGATCTGAAAAATCACATTAATCTCAATAAGTCAATGAATGAATACGAATTGATACCAGTTATTCTCACCAATTCAGAGTTCTCACCAGACACATTTTTTCATTTTATTCAACCACTTTTAATTAAATGTGACAATAAAGAACTCATCATTGCGGCTTACAAATTGCTATTTTTAAGCAAATGATTAAAATACTAAGAAGAGTGATTTACTGCATTATGTTTGGAAATTGAACTCATGAATCTCAATTATTTTAACTGCTCCTCTTTCATGATGTTGTGTTGTGAAAAGAAAAAAAACATGACGTTCGATTGAAATAAATTGCAGTGACCTTTGTGCAGACAGTGCACCAAATGGAAAATAAAGACTTGTTAACTAAAGGGCTGTTTCTTCCATTGTCAGAACTTTCTTCATAATGCATACCTTCTGCACAGTAATTTTTGGATAGCATCAAACTCATTATGATTGGTCTCTCTTAATTTAATTTATCATAGGTTTATCAGAGCCAATTACCTTGTTATGTATTCATCTACAGTAGCTACAGAGACACCTAATGGATGTCAACTGAACTGCAGGCTGGAAAATCTGAAAAAAGCAGGGTTCTACCTATTATTTACCCTGAGCGTCGACCATTATCCATAGAAAGGCATAAATGCGAGGCCCAACATTAATAAATCAATGTCAATGCAGCAAAGGCATACAATTGCTCTTGATATTCATGGTGATATTTACACTACTTTTGTTCAGCAGCCACAGGTAACTATGTTGTTTTGTACTTCCGGACGTTGCTCTGGGTAATAGAGTCTGTGAAAACATTGCAATGTAATATAATGCAATGTATTCTCATCAACATGTTTGAACACACAGTTTGCACATGGCAAATTTGCTCCCCCGTGACCAAAGTACACCACCAGGTGAAGTGTTGATGATAATCTCTGTAATAATGTATATGTTTGTATTATAATAACTGGTGATAATGACAACCCTGTTTGACCAGCAACATGTTTTACTGTAGCTCTGAGTGAATATCTGTTCAAGATTTACATTTATATTTGCTTTCTTTTTTGTGTTGTTCACAAATCAGCAAACCCAAATGGATTGCATGCTTTGATCAAAGTGAACCCCATAACTTTAGAAATTCAAGCTGATGGGTAAGTGTAGCTCAGTAGTTCCAGTAACTACAAAGCATAAGCATTGCATAACAGTTGCATGCCTATTTCACTCTTAATTACTTGTTTGGACCTGCTTTCTACTGAAAACTGCCACGTCTCTGCATTTAATAAGGTGTAGGCCTACAGTACATTGGCCTGAATTGAAACAAATGAGCTGGAAGCAGGGTTTTATTTATTTATTCTTTATTATGAAGTGCGATAAAATGTCTGGCGTCATTGTGCTTACATCATTCAAATACTGGCTCAAAAAATCTACAGGATGCCTCACCCTCCCCAGAAATATCTGGAAATAAGGTCATTTAATTTTTTACAATTGTAAAAATCTTAAATTCCAGTGGGTTTATTTACAAGTTTTCTTGCAATGGTAGTTTTTTTTTTCATTTTATTATTTGTTTTCCCCATTTTCAATTTCTGATACAAAAAAGAAACAAAGGTCGAGCTAATATAAGTTTCTTCTACCTGAATGTATAAGTGATTTTTGTGCTACTCTGTAAAGTCAGAAATATCTAAAACGAAGTGCTTGAAAAACAAATCTGTGGGACTTTCACGTGGCTAAAATGGTAAATCACGTGCAGTAGTCTGAAAACAGTGCAAATAGTCTGGCCCGCAGAAGATGATTCCCCACCCCTCCCCACCCCCCCTCACCCCGCATTCTGTCCCATTCCATCCAGCCATAAATAACAGGGTGGGGGGAGGGGGGGGGAGGGGTGCCCGTATTTTTCCCCGGTGAATGATCCGCAGATTTGGAAAAAATGTTCTGAACTGCTTGGAGCTGAACATCCAGCACAACAAGCCTATGTCCTAAAACTACATTAAGAGGCAGGCAGTGCATAACCATATACCAAAGGAAGGATTTTACTTAATTCTTTTTTAGCTAATCATTATATTCTAACACTATTCTGGCATTTTCCCTGATGTTGTTATTCTGTTTGATTAATATGAGTACCGGGTTTACCATACCTGATTTTTTAAAACTGGTATTATTGTTTAATTGTAAAAGTACCATGCATTCAGTTATTATTGCTCTAGTTTCTCATGAGACTCCCAAGAAATATTGCCCCCTAGAAATTATCTAGATTTTGGCTAAATTAAAAGCTCTGTAAAACTGGCATAGATTTTTTCTCTTTTTTGCATGCAAGAATTTCAAAATGGCTGTAACACAAAAGAGAATAATTATTCAAAAAGCGACAAATGCTTTGGCTTATTAATGATTAAGGGGTTGGAAAAAATATATGAAGTCCAAATAAAAGTTTCACTTGGCTTAAAAAAGGATGGGCAAATAAGCTAAATAATAAGTAAGTAAAAGTATGTTAGTAAGTAACTAAATAGCTAAATAAATAAATAAATAAATAAATAAATAAATAAATAAATAAATAAATAAATTTGTTTTACCTCAGTGTTGAATACTTGTGTAGTCACTTGCAGTGGTACAGTGTTATCCAGTAACAGGAAAATGTTTTACCTTTTTGAGAAACAAATAGACATAGTCTTCACTGAGTTTAGGCAAAAACATATTATATTTATGTTCTAAAGTTGCATTATAGAGATGCAACTGGAGAAAAAAAATAACTTTTTTTTCAAAGTTCATGCGAAGATAATTTTCCTTAGTTCATTATTGAAGAAAGTCGAGAAATTTGTGCTATCGTTGTGTTTCTAGGAGATAATTAAAGTCCTGAATAAGGAAGTCATGCTTCAAGTGGACTCAGAGGCGAGAACGCCCCTTTAAAGCAGGCGGACTCGTAGTGCTTGTTCAGGTAGGACTTCAGTGCGAATGTCTTGTTGCACCGTTTGCACTTGAAGTGCTTGAAAGCAGAGTGCGTCTGCATGTGCGCGCGGAGGTTCGAACGATCCGCAAACGCTTTTCCGCAGTGTGCGCATCCAAAGGGCTTCTCACCGGTGTGTGACCTCATATGGCCCTGCAAGAGCCAAGGTCGACTAAATGCTTTGCCACATATGTCACACTTGTGCTTGAGGTCGTGGGTCAACAGGTGCATGGCCATTGCTGGCATGGAGACGTACACCTTCCCACACGTAGGACATTTTTTGGCCATCTTGCTGTCCAGGCTCCGATGGGTCTGCTTGTGTCGGCTCAGGTTGGAAGACGTAGCGTAGGTTTTTCCGCACTCGTTGCACGTGTGGCGCTGTATGGTCCTCGAACTGCTGATGACTTTCCTCCGTGACCTTCCGTCCGTGATGAAAAACGCATCAACCGCATACCCTTCACTCACTGCGTTGTCCCCGTTGATGTAACCAGATGTGATCTCAGACTGGGGGCTGTCGGGCTGGTCCGAGTCCGGTGCCCCGTAATCACTGGCCGTACCGTCGTATAGAGGCTCAGGAGACGGCACTTTAATGGCGCTGTCGCTCTCTCCATCATATACGGAGGGGTTGATGTAGTCGCTAATGTATCCTAGTGGTGAAAAGAGCAAGATCTTTATTAAATTATTCATATTCACTGGGGGATTAGAGTGAGAACTGTCTGGTTCACAGATGCAACAAGATATTTCTGGCAGTTTTCCCACTTCATTTCCCGACTACAGCTCTTCAGATCACCTCGACGTTTTAAGTCATTTACAGTAAGAGACGGAGGTGATTTTATTCAGATCGACCTTTTCCGAAGACATTGTCCTGCACTAGACTTCTCATACAAATCCGTAATGCCCTTTAATATTAACATAATAAATCATTCAAGGGCAGGAAGATGGAAGATCATTGGCCATTTAGGCACTGACTTTGCCCTGGGGGCAAGTATTAAGACCAGAAGATACGTTAACTATCTACTTTGATTCTGTTGCCACAGGATAGCAATAACTTACTGTTCCATGAATTTGCATTCCTCGTTTTAAACATCTAGTTGTCTAGAAGTGGATGTATGAAATCTATACAGTAACTAGAGTGTAACAGTTTAACATATGTTTGTGCTTTCATTTAAACATGATATTTGCACACACCATAAGTTGTTTAAATAATTCCTGTTTAATGAAGAACATTCATGCATATTTTCGAAAAATAATGCCTGATTTTAATGGATATGGATAAGGTTGGAGAGAAGTTTTTGCTGGAAAATGTGCTAAGTCATCATTTTTGCATAATCTGTATAAAGTCAGTTGCACAGATGAGCTTTCTCTTAAATTATATTGCAATTAAAGATTTGTGGCACAAAAATGTGCAGAGTCGACAAAATCATTCTCCTGATGACACAGCGTGTGCACAAGGTTGATAAAAGCAAACTATGAAAACGGTTAAGAAACGTAGCAAAATCAGAGTAATTTACCTTTTTCATGAAGCCGGAGACTGAAGTCGGTCCTCGATCTACCATAAGAACTTTCGAGATCAGTAGTCGAGAAATCATCGAGCTTAACCTTTTTAACTAGAAAAGACCTTGGCATGTTTTTGACGTTGCCCCCCAAAACACTCTTCCAGTACGGATTATTTCTTTCTTCATGCAACGCAGATGCAGTCTATTTCACAAACGAACGGCTGTCTATGGCGTGGTTCAAATACCAGCACACGGAGACGCAAAGCTTCGCTCTTTTTGCTTGGTCGCTGCTGTTCTGCAACGGCGCGTTTCGCTGTAAGAGAAATGCAAGTTCAGCACTGGACAGCTCCCTTCCAAAGGCTGGCGCATGTGTTAGCACCGGATAGCTTAGTCCTCTAGTGCCTTCCCCGTGCTATCACGGCAAGAAACAATCCCAGAAACGATATAGAAGACAAAATCAATGCTGATAACCACTTCGGAACTGGACACTTCTCCAGATATGGGCACGTTTAACCTTCAAAGCGTTGTACTGCAGATTACGGTCTATCGCTTTCCCTTAATAAATAAACAAACAAAAACATTTTTTTTAAATGATGTCCATTGAATTAAATGGTCTCAGTTCCACTCACTCACACACAGCCTCCGCGTTTGACGGTCTTGGATTTCTAGGGACTGTTGATCAGCTGCAAGGATTTATAGAGCTACGATCAGGTGGGAGATGGAGATGGAAGTGCTTAATTTAATCCGTCAGAAATCTCCCGGGAACGGCATTGGGTAGGAAGGATTCCATAATGTTGTTACTCATGTCCCGCTTTCGCTCTCATTTTTGGCAGTACAAACTGTGCAAATAATATAATTTCTGGTGTATTATTCGCAAGTTGTAGTACGAATTCTTAAATTAGTCGTAGGTTAATTCGCTTTATTTGCATCTGTATAAAACAAATCATAAAGAACCTTAGGGATGCTTTGTTGATAGTATGCTATAACGGCTAATTCCATTAAGTTTTCGTGCCGTTTTAAATAACGTTAATGTACACTGAAAAAGATATGTGCGAATAATGTGATTTTGTGATTTTGCTAAATAACTTAAGCCATTAGACGTTTTTCTTTTAACTTGAGGATTCTTGTTAAACTTTAGATTTTTTATTTTATTTTTATCCCTCCCTCTCAACAATGTTAGCACGCAAAAATAACCCTAACCACTAAACTAATACCTGGTAATGGCCTGAAGTTTGCAGGTCACCTTTCTACATCACATTTTATAAACCAATGATGTTTTCTACGCAAATGACCTGAGCGGAGAACCAGAAGGTCCGTTCGTTCGACAATTCCTTTAGGGTCCATATGTCCGTAATTAACAGATTTAGAGGGGGACAACGTCCTTTGTTATTTAACGAGTAAGTTCACTCACTGTACATAGAAGGCCAATGATCTCAGTGTAAGTCATTCCTGAAAAGCTCAAGTGAAGAATGTAAAGTGAAGAACGTCATATTATTATTATTATTATTATTATTATTATTATTATTATTATTATTATTATTATTATTATTATTTTATAACTACACAAACGCAAGTGAAGCTACTAATCGGATAAGACGACGACGACTAAAGAATGGCCGCAGTTTACCAGCTGTTCAACCTTATCTTGAATTCAAAACAATATTTTGAATTAATTTCAGAATTGATTCGCAAATATTGTAATTGTACAAACAAATTATCATGCACCACCTTCTCACAATTTTAGCCAAATATTTCATGGAAAAAAACCTCATACTTTACTAAATGTTTCTGGTGTGTTCAGTTATACTTGTCTTACATTGAAATACTTCATTTGAATTGTATTTTGACGAGCTGGTTACGTTTGCAACAATGTCTTGTCAGATCAGCCTCTGTTGCCACATCTCACAAATTTCAGTTAGAGGTAGTCTCTCTCTCTCTCTCTCTCTCTCTCTCTCTCTCTCTGTCTCTCTCTCTTTATTTATGTATTTGTTCAAAATCATGCAAACACTTCAAGGACATTACATAATTATTATTTTTTAAATAAAGGAATGTGTTTTTTTTTTTATGTTAGTATAATTATGTTGACATCTGGATACTTTTTCTGAAAAAAAAGAGAAGTAGGAAGGCCGCTGGGATATCTAATTAAAGGTTGAAATTCATGCACCAGATGTGTTACACACAGCAGTATCTGCAGGCAGTTGAGTTCCACATACTAAAACATGCCATATATGCACTTTGAAGCAACTACAAGTACAATACTATAATAATAATAATAAAAAAATAAAACTAGCTTTTACTAGCTCACAAAAACAAGTGGAGCTGTCTTGTCTTTGCACAGATGTCCAATAGCTTAATTCCTCAGCTGTCTCCACTTGTCCCTGTGCTTCGATGCTAATATCAACCCATTAAGCTTGTTCTCCATCATTTGAGAGTGCAACTATGCCTAATATCTTCTCTCTGCATAAATTATAGAGACAAAAAGTGCTGTCCAGCTTAAGTCTGTTAAAGTTCTGTAAAGGAATGGAATGCGCAAATATTGTTTTTGGGAGTCTGAAATGGTTGACCTAGATTCAATCACAATTTGTCCTTAACTTTGACACACAAATTAAAGAGTGTTTGCCTCAAACATCATGCGCTGATTCATCCAGACTTTTGTTTTGCTTAGTCTTCTACTGTCAGTGAAAAATTAAAAAAATTACAGTAAATGTCATGCGGTGCAGTTATTCTGAGTCACCACCTCCGCATCAACACAATAATCTGTCTGTTGTCTTATGTTGGGGGTTCAGCCCTTATTATACTAGATTAAATTGCACTTCTAATAGACTGAAAGTGATAGACAATGGATTTTTGGAGGCGTATGGAAGGACTCTGTACTGAGGCAGCACTCTCTCCCTACATTTTTGCTTCTTTTTTTAGAGATGAACTAAGATAAGGGTTAAGATAAAGTCTGCCGTTCTTTTGGGTGTCATCCAATTTACTAACCTGTGATAATTGACTGTCTTGTAACAGGAAGGCCATCCTTTTGGTTGACCTAATGCCTGATCTACTGATTAGGCCGCTGAGCCATGCAGGAGGTGATAATCAAGCTATTCTATTTTGTTAAGTCAGATCCTGGGAATACCACTCCACAAAGGATGATATACAATGTATAAGCAATGTATGCTGCCCTACTTAAGGGTATGTATTAATAATGTCTCTAATATTTAAAATAATATAAATTATATTTATTTTTTATTCTGCAAACCTAAATTATGTGTATTGAGTTGTCAATTGCTCTATCTCTCTATCCCACTCTCTCATGTTCTTATAATTTCAAAGTGTTTTTGATTATTTTGGTAAAGAAAAATTGTTCAAAGGGCTGGATCTATTACAGATGATTGAGATTAGAAGGTATTTACCGCAAACAAATCCTCTTATATCAAGGAAACAAAAGCAGATTAAGCACTTAGGAATGTGTTTACAGCAACTTAAAATCAGCATGCTTTCTTACATCCATCCAGACAATTTAAATTGAGTTCAATTTGATATATGAATATTTGATATATATATTAACCATGCAAGTTGCAGTAGTTCAAAGGATAACTAATGAAACAGACTGAATGCACTTTCTTGTATGGCGGACAGAGTACTTCTCTTAGTATGTGACCAAATAGCAATATATCAAAACACAATTTTTGGCTATATATGAGGGAATACTGTAACATTGTATTATAAAATGGGTAGGGCAAATATCACAATCTGATTGGTTAATATCTGTGGTATGATAACCGTATAAAATGGCTATGAAATCTAATAGTTAATTACAGCTCTATTTCAATTATCACTCCTAAGCAGTCATTCAAGTTAAAATAAAAATAAAAACCTTTACTTGTAACAATCACATAACGATCACCTAATAATCATCATCAGTCACAGAATGGAAACATTTGCAACTATCTGACGTGGGTCTTGAGGCAAGAGAGATTATGTCCATAAGCAGGCACAAGTGCAAGAACTATTGGCTACCGGAACCACACCCCTTAGCTGTGACATAACCACAATATGCCACTGCCTGTCGTGAGTTACTGCAGCAGTGCTGCAATTTCGGTGTAATCGCATAGGGACTCTCTGAGCACTCCTCCACCAAATGTTTGTTTAAGACTCCATTAAAAGTTGTATAATTGTTCTTGATGTCATTATATCTGTTTCAGTAGCCTTGCATGCAGTGATACCACAGAATATATTGTAGCACGGAGGGATGTGGATTACATTTTATTGTTCCCCATCATGCATTGCCTGCCACCCTCTGGCAGTTGTAATAACAGAGGATATTGCTGAATCTTGTCCTCGTCAAGCACCCCACTTCACATATACATACAGACATAAATGCTGGAGTTGGGGAGAAACTCTTTTCGCTGTCTATTTTCTTTTTTCTGATGACTGCGAGCAAAATATAAATCATGCTGCATTAGTAAATTCCCGGATTTTAGACAATATGGAGACTATTCCAGAAGAGCTGAAAGCACAGAGATTATGAGATTAATTCACACTCCTGTTTACCCCCTACATGATAATTATTTGCCATTTTGTTTGGAGCACAAAAAATATGATCATATGCAATATCATGATTAATGGAGAACTGGGGTGAAATGTCATAGTGTCGCAGCACGAACAGTGAGTAGCTCAGCATGAAGAGTTACTGAGATGTGGTCTGAAGGTTCTTACAGCAGTTAACATGCTCCTCCAAATTTCTAGAGATTGAACGTAGAAATATGAAATAACTAATAATCGATAGGTTAAAAAGAAACTCATTATAAAAGAGATAGAATAATGACCTTCTATATACAGAAAAATGCCATGTGACAACATGTGTCTGAGGCTATATTAAAGAGAAAAGAGAGCTGTTCAGGCTTAGCGATGATGCATCAATTTATTTCAATGCTCAGATCCACAATGGGTTGTAAATAAGACATGCCAATCTTTCATTCCTTCCTGATCTCCTCATCAGTTCTTGCCTCTGCTAAGTATGCCTTATTTCTCCCCAGAATCCAGTCTCCTACTTCTATACTGTTCTCCTCACCCCTCCTCCACCCCTCCCCACCCTCTCCCTACAGATGGCTGTGCATGCTGAATCTAAGTTCTTCTTCTAAACTTCTACCCTACATGTCTGTCCACCTCCTAACCACTCCCCCCACCCCCGACATCTCTATACCCTTCTCATCCCTCATTAACTTTATGCTACTTCAACTACTAAAATCCCATTGCCCTTTGACCTGTCCTCTTGACCCCATTCCCTCCCCATACTTCAGTCCATCTCTGGGGACATTCTTTCTGTCACTCCTCTTATCAATAGCTCTCAATCAACTGGTATATTCTCCATTGCTGTTATGAATGTCATCTCTTTCCACATTAAACCCTCTCTGACAGATCTACTGCACTGCCTCACTCTTATTTTTATCCAAAACTCACAAGTGCGCAGTCTGCAACCAATTGTCCCTTCCTCTCCTACAGAACAACCTCCTTGATCTCAACCAAACAGGCTTCAAGTATGGTCACTCCACTGTGACTTCTCTCCACACAGTCAGAGGCTCTTTGCTTGGTGAGAGCTAAGTCACTCAGCTCCATCCTTTCCCTTCCTGACTTGTCCATGGTGTTTGACACTCTTGACCATTGAATCCTTCTTTCACTCCTTGTAGAGCTATGTTCTCTAATTGCACTGCGCCAATCTGTTGAACAGGCAGATTCTCACCCTTCAACATCAGTAGAATCCCTCCCATCCTTACCCAACTGGCCACTCAGTTTCTCATCCAAGCCCTCATAATTTCTCATCTGGACCATTGCAATGCCTTGCTGGCTGGCTTACAGTACCAGCCTGTACCATCAGGCCACTACAACTGGTCCAGTATCCTACTGCAGGTCTGGTCTTTAACATAGAAAAATTCATCTGAATTTTTACTTCCCTTTACTGGCTCCCTGCATTCAATTCTAATTCATTCATATAATTTACACTGGCGTTCCAAGCTGCAGATGGTCACTCCTCCCCCATGGTGGAATGACCTTCAGTCAGGAAGGTACTGTAGATTCACTGGCTGTTTTCCATAAATATCTGAAAGCCCACATTTTCAGATTACACCTCACCTTTGTCTATTGTTATTCTCTCTTTGTATTTTGCAACTATTGGGGCATGTATCTTTGCACTAATTTGATTGGATAACTTTGCCTTTCTAGCTCCACTGATCAACTACACTAAGTAGCGTTGGAAATAAACACCTATAAACCTTCTGTCAATGAATTAAATTGTAAGTAATGAAATGTTGTCAATCATGACAGCACATTGTGGGTGTACAGGTATAAAGGCCTTACTCCCATGTAGGTCTTTATGTTCTGAAAGAACCAAAGTGGATGGACTGATTTGACACAGTGCACATAGCTGGCCTATACCCGTGCCATGGTACCCCAGCCTCCACTCCTCTCTCCAGGAGCTGGCATGGAGGCCTGGTCACATTACCCATGGCGCGGGTCACAGCTTTAAACCCCGCCCCCCTCTGAGTAGTAATCGTTTTTTAAATTGGCTGGCACTTTCTGCGCTCAACTGAGCATTTATTACAAGAGCATCTGGGTGGCTCGGGAGGGGTTCTGCAAAGGCTGTCTTGCACAAAATCCCCCCCCCCCACACACACACACACACACACATACTTATAGGCGCACCCACACACATATGGATGACAGCAAGCTAGTCCTCTCAGATTTCGCCTCTGTCCAGCTCACATATTCAAAGAGCTACCATATAGTGACCATATAATTCACCCTGGTACATGGTGTCTTCCCTGGTGTTTAAAGATGCAATAAAGCATGCGAAGAGGATTGCGTAAGTGAAAAGAGCTCATCGGAGCAGTATGTCACATCCACATGAGATTCACTGTTTTCCAGTTGCCGTCTAAGAATGTAAACGAGTGTGCCTCCCAAACCATGCAACAGGAGCACTGCAGCTGAAGCATATGCAGATGTATGCAAGTGCACATGACTATTGCAGCATGGAGAAATAGCCATGATGATTTCTTCATACTACAGGGTACGCAAATCAGTGGGATTGTGCTCATTACATTCAGGGCGTGTGCTCTCAATCTGTGGGGGACACAGTGCTGGGAGACGCTACCTGAGAATCCCTGGCCAACTTTAACCCAAAGACAAATAAGGAAGTGGAGTAAAGCCAAAACTTACCCAAAAGGCAATCAAAATGAATAAACACAAAATAGGGAATCTCTTGAGTACTGAAGAAATTAATTTATTAGGCTTAAGCCGCACAAAGCAAATACTGCCTCAGGAAGAGAATACGATTTCGAACACAGTCAACACAGCAGCAGTGCATTTAGCCTGTTTTGTTCCTGTGGCTACTAATGAACTTTAACCCACCACATGTCATAGCTGAGGTCATGGCCATGCAACCAGAAGGCCTAGTACTGTGTGGCTTGTAGCATGGTAAATAGCCTCTGGCTTGCAAATGAGTTCATCAGAAGAGTGCATGTACTTTAGCTGCAGTGTTCCTGTGGTGGGTATGGGTGGCATACCCAGTTTTGTCGAGCTTCGCAATCACCAAAATAAACCGCAAAACTGTACTTGTAATGCAAACAGTAAAGACTGCCATTTATTTGTAAGACAAAATGTAAAAATAACTCAGGATCTCCTTCACCTCCCTTTCTCTGTCACAACACTCATGTGCTGAAATAGATTACTCATTAAGCATATGATCAAGCTGCTAATTAAGTGTGTGCCAGGGCGTCAGAGACCATAGGCAACCCGAATAACAGCCACTGTAGAGAGAATATGAAAAGAAATTCATCACACATACCAAAGTGGTACAACAGCTGAAATAGAATATTTGATGTACTACACACCAGTGTCTCTCCACCTTGGCAACACCCCTGCACAGATGAATAATGAATGAGATGAGTGCAGAATATATGAGTGCAGCTCTATAGTGATCACTAACCAAATGACCTATAAAGTGTGCCTATAAGATCTATTAATTGCCATTACATATCAAATATGCCACTTGCTCAGTGTTTATCTGGGAAACTGAATGGAAACTAGAGCATTATTTGCTGTGTGTATTTACTGGCTATCAGTTACAATGACCTGGTGACAAATCACCAAGTACAGCCAATAGAACTGCAAAGATAAAAAAAGCAGCTGAAAGTAAACTTTTTGGAGATACACTGGATTTTTGGAATACACAGATGGCGAATGTCATTTCTGGCCATCTTGAATTCTGCAGGTTTTGGAGTTACCGCTCAATCAACAATTGATTCACACCTGGGAGACCAGGTGATTTGCTGTCCCTGTCAAACAACAGTCTCTGTCAAAATCCAGTGGAGTCCAGAGGGACCTGCCAGTATATGATTTAAGCCCATTCTCTCTATGATGCACACTGATAACATGACTAACAATCACACGCATTACCCTGCATGGACTGTCCATGGTTGACCTGGGGAGGGGGAGGAGATTCCATGGCCTCCCTTTGGTATCCCAACATGTTCAGACACGCCCCAACCCCCTCTCCACACCCCCTCCCCCCTCTACCCCTCATCCACCACCCGTCCACCCCCAGGTGCCTATGCAAGGAAAAATTCTGTATTTTTATTTTGAACATATGTTATGCACCAAAATGTAAACATCCTCTGTTATATGACAGCATTTGATTAATTACCTTGGACTAGGATAAACTGTGTCTCCATTTACTTTTGGTTTAAACAGTCTTTCCTTTATATAAGCCTCCTGCACCATACTCCCGTCCAGTCAAACTGCTAGTGGCTTGTGGTATAGTGCCTGTTCATCTGGAAGTTTGAGAATAACTTTTTGTATTTATACATATAATAACTATGTGAAGCTTATTGTAAAATACATTATTATTATTATTATTATTATTATTATGATGATGATGATGATGATGATGATGATGATGATGATGCTATGGCTCCTACATTAAGGAAACATCTCATTTTAAATCATATGTGACAGATTCTGGCTTTAGCTTTTTATTCCAGTCCACATCTTTGTGCATGAGACAGCAGCAGAGAACATGCTAGCTAGTCTGTGTGAGTTTGCTGCACTAGTCTGCCTCAGCTGCCAGTGACTACAGATGTCAGAATTCCCATGGCACTGAACGGAATGGATGTGTTTTAGAGCCATCACAACTTTAAATTGCCACAGAGCTGACATAACCTGCAAATAGCATATGATAACATAATCACAGAAATAGCCTGCAATAATATAACGCAGCATAGCATAACATATAACATGGGATAATTTGCATAAAAAACTCAAAATTGTACTTGTTAACAGTAGTCCATAGGACAATTATTTGTTCCCTATCAGAGGTGGAAAATCCAGGTTCAGAAGGTAAAAGTCCTCCCCAGCATTTTGTTCCAACCACCTGGATTCACTAATTAGCACAATTCTTCAGCCAAGAGGTAGAACTAGTTAGTAGAATCAGCTGGATTAATTAACGGTTGGAAGAAATACATGGCAGGACTTTTACTTTCTGACCCCTGGACTTTCCACCTCTGTTCCCTATACATTAAAATAGAGTTAAAATGAATAATCAGAATCTATTTTGGGTTATATATTAAATATTGTGACCATTCTCTGACTGGGGCTTTACACGTGTTCTTTTATGGATAGCAATGGGCCATATGCCTTCCAGGTTTCCTTATATATTTAATGCCTTTCAGCAAGTTGCTGATGCCTATTGATGACCTTTCGATGGCAGCAAGCTATTCTCCCAATAGGCAAATACAGTTAGAGGTTGTTCAGTGTCTATTGCAATGTACACTACGGTACATCACTCTGCATAAGAGCTTCTGCTAGGTGACTGTAATGTAATTTACAATGTATTTGGTTGAGGTGTTTTATAAGGCAATCAGAACTTGTATGTGACATTACTGTAATCACACAGCTGAAGAGCTCACTGGAAGACTGCAGAAATGCATGCTAACCAGAGAGAGTGAGAGGGAGACAGAAAGAGAAAGAGAGGGAATGAGAAAAGGCGAGAGAGAAAAAACAAGCTGAGGAGATGGCATTCTTTTTGCGGCACGGGACCTGTGAAAATAATCAATCTCTCTCCCAGCGCAGGACAAGACGCAATCTCAAATTGCTGGTAATTTAAGGAGCGACAGAGCGCCCCTCTCTGTGAACCCGCGGTGACAATGGGGTCTGCCGCGGACTTGCAGAAACAGCTGCGGGTCCTGCGGCTCTCCCTCAGAGGAGGAAGCAGGATCGGCGGGTCCTGACGGGCCTCTAATGGCGGGCCCATCACGGCCCGGCCCGAACACAAGCACAATCACGCTAAGCATCCCCGCGCCGCCGCTATGGAGTTCATTACCTCATTACCTGCTGTGAGGAGCCAGGTGCTGCCGCGGGATGACAGGGACACCACGGGGGTGTGGTGGAGGGGCCGTAAAGAGGGCCGAGAGACGGGGAGAGAGAGAGAGAAAATCCTTTCAATAGGCCACTGATTTAAGATAAGTGATCCTCTTGACAGAGGAAACATTTTGCCAGTTGAGCATGAAAGGAACACCCACCTGCTTCCAGCTCTTAATTGGCTCTTGTGTAGCTTTTCACAGCTCGCCCCTTTTTCCTCAGCCATTTATGCAGCACTGCGTGGCGTATTGAGCAGAGAGGTTGCAGTTGGGGGAGTGCGGAGCATTTCAGAGAAGGATGGACTTCAAGGGCTTTCAAGATGTTTATTTTGCCTGGAATTAACAGCTTTTTTTATTTTTATTTTTTTAAACTTTCCCATCCACCACAGCTCCTTGAAGAAGCATTTTATTTTGGGGTGGCTTGTTCTTTTTTCCTGTCGCATATTCAGTAACCCTCATTTCTCTTCACTGTGCTGACATGAATCTAGTAAATGAGGAACATGCCATTGCCAGTGATTTGCATGTTGCTGGTTTTTCAAACAGCAGGTGGACAGTCTGGTCTGACAGGTGGTGTCTCTAAGCTTTTAACACTGCTGTCGAAGTTTATCCCAAATACAGCCCAGATATTTGCTTCCATTTCTGGATTTGATGATTTCCATTTTATCACACATGTTTAAATATATTTACTTTGCAGCTGATATTCATATACAATTAAACAGATAGATAGATAGACAGATAAATAGATGTAGAATCTGAATAAGCAGTAGAATTGGGTAGACTCTTCCTTTATTTTCCTCTTTGTAAATTGTGCGCCTTTTTAGAATCTACCCAGCAGTCATGGCAGAGTGAAAGAGCTGAGAAATTGACTTGTCAGACTGACAGTGAAAGACAACAGCACAGACAGAGCTACAGTATGAACAGACAGTCCGCCTCAAATACATTCATATGAATGCTCTGTGAGAAGATTTTTTCTTCACATTTTTTCTTCACAAATACAGATGAGCAAGTTAATTTAGTTTAACATAAGTTTAAGAAAAGCTGTTTCATTCAGTAATGAGTTGCTTTTTACATTTTAGTACAATTTATTTTTCAATAATGAATTGTATGTATAAATCGCATTCTTATTTAAGCTACTTCATTAACAGGTCAATCGATTAGATGTGTAGAGAGAAATAATTCCACCAAGAACAGCCACAAATGGTTTGCACTCAGAATTTCACGAGACATAGCTAAAATAGGCATGATTTATCTAGGCATATTAGCAATTCATATGAGTCTTTAATAACAGGTCCTTAGAGTCTTTAAAGCAAGAACACACAATAATGGCTGCTAATGAAGTGTTAGATTTGGTGTTTTCTTTCCAAAGGGCCATAGAGCTCTAGCAGAATAGGGAACTAATGTAAGACACAGGCAGATAGAACCATGTGATTAAAATAAGAGCTTTCGGTGAATGCAAAGTAAGATCTGACGTCTCAGCTGCCATCTGGCTGAAGTCAGTATCACAGGACCATAGAGAAAAAGGGCAGTTTTCAGAAGTTGGTTTCAAGATTGTTTTTTGTTTTTGTTTTTTGCAAGTTTTTGAGAATAATGTCTCCGTTTTGTGCCAATTAAGTCAGAATGTGACTTGTACGTTAGAGAAGATTATTTCAGATATGCTAATTATGTACATGGCACTTGCTATATTTGGCTGCAAGTGCATGTGAAGAATGCCATGACCTTTTCAATTGCAGTCTGATTAAGATCAAAATCACAGGGCCGTCTCAATTTATTCAGCTCTATTATGTTTCATTTCTTTAGCTTGTTATGTTCTATCTTTGTGTTTGATGGTTGCATGCACCAGATAACTGTGGTGAACATTATCAAGGTTGTTCATCATATAGCTGTGCACATTTGGTTTAATAGGTGGTTATTTCAGTGATTAGTTTTGTTTTGAGTTAGTTTTGAGAGACACATTTGTATGATGTGCTCTGAAAACATTCGTTTGTTCAGCTTGGAATATTTAATAAAATAGCAAATTGTTTTTCGCTACATTTTCATCTTACTTTGCTGAAACTCAAAGAAAGACAACAACATATCTCCTTACCAGGCAGGCTGAGATCTGTGCAGTGGCCTGTAGCCTACAGCCCATTAAACGGCTGGCCACGTGCATAGAGTCTGTGTTCTAAGCCTTCATCAGCTTTGATATAACAGCCTGAAAACAAACCAGTTCCATCATTAATTCAGTTTTCTATGAAGACAAGGATTGAGAAAATCAATCTATTATTATTTAAAATTTGAGCTGATTATTAAATGTATAATAAATCACACAGTGAATCTTTTCAATTAAGTAAAGGAATTAAAGAATCATCACCTGATGGCTCAAAATAAATAATGTAAGAATCAAACTGACTGAATTATAAATGGGTTTTTTTCAGTTTGAGATGAGTCAGACCCACACATGTGAACAAATTTGAATAATTTCCTGCTTATTTAGCTTATTCAGTCCCTTCTGTGTTCTTTTATTCTGCTGCTTCACTGCCACTTGTTTCCAGGAGCTCTCTGCCCAAAATTGCACTGAAGCACCCATTCACTTTCTCAGTGGTGGTCCACTGCACTGACACAAAGACGCACATGCAAAATCACATTGAGGCCCCCTTTCTTAAAAAGCAGATAGGCTGCTTGTCACCCCTGCATTCAATCATTCATATTCCTCTCTGCCCCTCTTCCTCAGTTCAGTGAGTGAAAAGATGAGAAAGAGATCAACTGTGAGGTTGAGTCTGGTCTGATTTAACACACTGATTAACCACATGGGGGGGGGGGGGGCGGAGAGTACACTCACACTAACACGAAAACAAGTAAACAGACATCTTCATCGTGGTTTTTAAACCACTGAACTCACAAATGTGCATTTGTCTTTGTAACGTGGGGTTCATGAACTGCAACCTTACTATAATATCCCTCTCTATGTAGTTGTCAAAGGACTGTTCTTGCCGACACAGTCTGATCATGTCCTGCACTGACATTCTAGAGTTGCTCTACTGTTTATCCCAACTTATTGCACTAATGCACGAGCACCACGATCATCAAATGTGCGCTTTCGACCCCAATTTCCAACCCTATTTCCTGATGATTTTCCCATAGATATAAATACAGATGTCACTTTAGTCATTGTTCCTATTGAGACACTCACCAGTTGAGCAGTCTTTGTGAATGAAGCTCCTGCCTTTCATGGCCCAATAATGAACCCTATTTCAAAGTCACTTTGATATTTTCCTCTTGCCATCTTGATCCAAAATTGAGGTCAACTGGGCTTGTAAGTTTGTATGTACAAGCACATATGTATGCATTTCAGAGGTCATCCAACATAACACATGGCCTTATGAAATCTGTTTTATTTTATCTTGTGGTAGTGATCAAAAAACATTCTGAATCTTTGAATTTTTACTACATTATATATTCTGTACAATTAAATACAGGACAGGATATCCATAGGACACCTGTCGACACCATGAGCTTCTTGTTAAAAATATACACTAGAGAAAAACAAAATCAGAACCATTTTCCAAATATGTGTGTGTGTGTGTGTGTGTGTGTGTTAATGTGCTCATTGAGCTATTTGAGGTCATCCAGTACTTAGAAAGCTCAATAGTTTCCTTTTGTCCCAGGAGACAGTGATGAATGGGTTCTTCTGGGACACAAGGCATATGTGTGATGAAGTAATCATAAATTCCCAATTTACCAACACTACCGCACCATTTTGTTACATATAACCAGTCATTTTATAATTACATTCTATTTGTCTCCTATTTGCATGCAGTCGGAAAGCAGGGGTAAGCATCTGAATCAGGACTTTACAGCATGTTTGGAAGGGATATACAAACACCTTGAGAATGGGGGGAACTGTTTGGAACTCTGAAATGTTTGTAACTTTAAAAGTGAAGCAAAGACAATAAAAAAATTAAATGGTGAATGGACAGTCCATACTTTTACTGAAGCATAGTTTTTAAAGAGACTGCTCATTCAGTAGTTATAACTCTTAGTAGGGCCTTCGAAAATGAAAAGTGCTTTTGTTATGAATAAAGTACACATGCAGCACAAGAATAACATGTCTGTATTCGCCAGCTCTCAGCAAATAAACATTGCAATGTCATTTCAAAAATGCATGGCTATTCAGAGAAACTAAAATGGAAAAACACTCTAGAAGGATTGATGGGTGAATTTCAAAGCAAGCTATGACTGCTTTTTCCCATGTCAAAATGAATCAGCGAGAGACCATTGAAAGGGAGCAGTGGTTTTTGGATGAGCTAGCACCTTCTGACTACCCATCTCAGCTTAAACTGCTTCTAGAATCTTTAAAAGACAAATGCATCAAAAAGTGCCAAGTGTCAAATGTTCTAGACACCATCTTTTGTTTAATCATGCCACGCTCTTGGAAAATCGCTCCCCTCAAAAATGATTGATATTAGCTAGACCCTGACAGACAGTTATAAAGGGGAAGGTATATTGCCAGTTTTCTTTTTAATGGAAAGTGTGTGTTTCATTACGTTATTTGAATTTACATTAGTGAAATAATTTATAATAAAGTTTTATGAATAATTGCCTTCAAACTCGGTTATGCCTTTTCAGTGTCGGTCTGCTGCCGAGATATTTGTATCTCAAAAGTTCTGCGGTACATTAATTGCACTCTTACAGGTAACTGTCCCATTTTGGTATTTTATTATTGGCCAGACTTGAAAGTAAGATACTAAAAAATGTTGCTATTCTGAATGGTTTGCACACACAGGTGGAGGTGGAGACAGCTGCACTTCCTGGCAAAATGTGAAAAATGCTGAGTGAAGCAATAATACTCTCCCCCCACCCCCCCCCCCCAAATACTGGAAATATGCCCGGAAACAGAGAGGCTGCAGTACTCAGGAGGAAGAAAGGAATGTGGCATATTACAGGCATGATGCCACAATCTGAGGGCCAGTGAGAGATACTACACAACATAAAATCTTAATTTCATGTACGGCTTGAGATTGTAATTATTTATTATTTCTGCATATTAATTAGGTCAAGCAAACAAAGCCAACAGAATATTTTTGAACTAAAAAAGAGGAGGGCCTGTGAGATCGCAAAGGCCCAGACCTATAAGTTCATTGCTAACAGAATGAGTCAAAGAAAACAACACTATAATGCAATATAAAAAAATCCTCCTCTAATTGCACTGGTGCCATATGGTTGGTACCAGATGACCCAATGTGTGGAGTGATTCCCCCTTAGTTCGGTAAGATAGCACCTTCATTAGTGCACGCCCTTGTGCTCCGTGAGAACACATGGGGGCATTTTTGTGTTGCGCACAACTGGCGAAAGAGCTATCATTTTAATTAGCTCCTGTGATTCCGACCTTGTTGCAATTAGTGGTGGTGTTTTTCCTGCCCAAGGTTCCTGTACAGACATCCACATTCCCCAGCAGGGCAGCCCTGGGCACTGCATCTGGGCTTTAGTTCCTCTTGTTTTCTTTTTTAAGGCTTTGATATCTCTGCTCTCAATCTGTTCACTCTCTCCCTAGTCTTTAATTTAGTGCGGTTATGTTGGTGAGAAAACAATTTTTGCAAGAAAGTATACCTATATTGTGAGCTGAAATGGCCATATTTGTGATGATGTCAATTGCGCATGGACATCAATAGTGTAAAGAAAAGAAAAGGCAGTCTTCACAAATATAACCTGACTTCACTTTAAAGCCATATTATTTAAAAAACATGAAGAATAAAAAAAGAGTTAAAAAAAAGGAAAAATACAGAAAAGGAAATGCTAGAAGGTACAATAGCAGCACACGACACAGTGAGTCAAAGACTAGAAGCCAATAGCTGTAGTGGCAGTGTGTGTTCTTGTTTGTAGTACACATAGAACAGGTTAATCCCACGCATCCTGTAAAATGTCAGTTTGAGCCCTCAGGAAAAGAGAATACACTGAAAACTTTCACTCTCAGCTACCTTTTCTCCCAATCTTCTCCAGATGAAATGATTATGTGATTTTCTCCCTGGTCTTTGCTTGAGGCACTGAATTTATGCAATAGTATTTCTTTTATGGCTGTCATGGTTTTCATATTCATGTCTCTTTATTCCAAGGCCGAGATAGAGTTGGGTATAAGTGTCCCCTCTGTTCTCAAGGCTTACCTGTCACCTCAGGAATATTCCTCAACATCAACATACTGCACTGTATCTGAACTCCACATTCATACATTATTAATGCAAGCATGAACACATTAATTTGTGGGCGATGTCTGCCATTTCTTGACATGCAGAAATACTCTCTCTCTCTCTCTCTCTCTCTCTCTCTCACACACACACACAGACACACAATGCATGCAAGACTGTATACACACTTGAACACACAAAAAGATGAATACATTGTGTACTTACAAAAAACACATAAAAACCACAGTCCTGTGTTGGTAGAAATAAATAAATATACAAATTCTACATCTACATCAAGGCTAAGGTAAAAATATTTACTTCAATTTTTAGACCCAATCTCACTGTGTCAGTCAAGCCCACTCAACAGATTAGCTGTCATCCACATAATTAACTCAGAAAATATACTTCACTCATATACTTCCAATTTCCCACTTGGTTGATCTAATATCTAAAAAGAAAAAAGCTGACCTATGAAACTGGGTTATGGCTCTGCTGTTGGTAACCTTTTAAATTTACATCAGCATTCTGGCCATAGCTAAGAATTTAAAAATTACATCTGTATAAATGTTTAATTATTATAAATCCATATAATCCCTTTTGAAAATGACCCCCGACAGCTTTTTTATATCTGGGCCTTATTTTAATTTATATTCAATGTTATTTTGGAGGAACTGTGGAACATGCAATTTAGTTTGACTTTACATGAATTGATATATGAGGCAAATTCTTTTGTACTATTTTCTATGAGCGGTACTTCCAAACCATGCAAAAGCTTCATGAGCAGCAAAACCTTCTTAAACACTTATGTCCATTGACACACACCATTTATATATTTAAGACAAAAATAAATATTTTACCTAAACGTTTTATTAATTAGTGATTTTCAACATTTAACAGAATGTTTTGAAAATGTTTCTTACATTTATGCAAATATTTCATACATATACTAAATGTCTGGTTCCTTAAGTGTGCAAGACATATGCACAAAAGATGAAACATGAAACATTCAGCTAAATATACAAAGCATTTGGTAAAGAACAAGGTCATTAGAATAACAAAGCTTGACAGTCTGCTAGCCAAACCACTACACCCCTCTCCCCCATCTTCCATGCATTTAAGTGAATATATTAGGATTTTAGCAACCACTGCATAAGCAGCTAATAGTTCAGGTTCAAGCAAATGTTTTATGATACATAATTAGGTATTCCAGATATATATTTGAGGCTTTCTTTTTTGTACCCTGGGCAAAAGTCTACAGTGCCATGAAAAAATGTCTGCCCCCAACCTGTGTCCTCTATTATTGCATATTTGTCACACTGAACAGTTTCCAATCTTTAGACAAAATGTAATACTAGATAAAGGGATGCTGAGTAAACACACAGCACATTTAAAACATTATTATTTCATTTATTTGATGAACCCATGTGAAAGAGTAATTACCCCCTTAAACCTAACAACTGGTTGCAACACCTTTAGGAGCAATAACTGCAAATTAACACTTAATATAATTTGATATCAGTCTTCCACATGGCTGTTTACATTTACATTTACACCAAAAGCTAAAACCAAAAATAGAAAAGGCACACCAAAGTGTTTAAATTGTTTCTAAATAAAGAGTAGACCCCTTAAGAAAAAATGCTTTTCTCACACTAAGAGAATAGACTAACAAATAATTTTCCAAGAGCAATACTACCTTAGAAGTAAGGCTTGAATCCAACCAAACAGGAAGTGAATTGTTTAGCTTCCTTTTCTTCAGAATAATAGTACCTTGGAGGTGGAGAGTTAAAACTGCCTCAGTGAGGAAGAGCAGGTGATTGGCATCCCTGTGAGAGGGTGATGCAGCGGGATGCTGTGAACAGGAGGATTCCGTCAGCAGCTGTTAAAGTCTCTAAAGAGCAACTTCACAACTCCCAGCTTGCTCTCTTTCACATGGTAGAGAAAATAGCTGTGTTGTGATTAGACAAAAATCCAAATTTAATTTACTTCACACTGGCAAGACAATGAATTAACTCAGACTTTAAATATTAATGTCTGCCTGTTTCATCTCCTGTTAAGCTGAGGTCTACTGTACCAAAACGTATGTGTAGTTTCACTTCTGGTCTTTCAACGTCTTTGATGAAGAATAATATGGATTTGATCCTTCAAGACCTTTTATATGATCAAAACACATTTTCCAAAATACATATTCTGTTACTACATGAACCAAACAACAATTTGTTTGATACAGGCCTCACAAGCAAAGTATAACACTGTTAATGGAAGGGAAGTGAAATTATAATATACAATTACTATGAATGGACATGAAATGTAATACTGTGTATTGGAAGACAGACAATACGGAACAAAAACATTTCATGAAAAGCATAATGGGTTTATACCTCTTAATAATAGAGGTTCTATTTATGTACACATATTTGTCTACTGTACCATAATAATCACTCTCTCTGAAGTTACCATTTCACCTAATAAACTGATAAAAGTATGACCGTGGTTTTTTCAGTCTTTGATATGATTTGATGTCCTGTTTTTACTACCTGCTGGATGTCGGCTCAAAGCTCAGCTCACCTAGCCTCCCTCTGGGGAAAGGGCATCTTTTCAGGGTCTCAACTGAAACCAGGGGCCCGAGAGAGACAAACAGTAACACTGCTCCCCTAGAAGGCCTAAAAGCCCCATAAACTACACTGCCTCCTGAGAACACACTGGCCCTAAACAAATAACTGTCTGTCATCTTTTCCCTGTTTTATTTCCCGTGTACAGGGTTTGTGACAGAAACACTGCAGCTCCAAATCAGGGACCTATCAAGCTATCACACCACTGCTTTTGCTGTAATGAATTGTGAATAGGAAGCATAAACCAGGTAATGACTCATAGGGGATGCAGGGTATGTTAAAAATCTAATGTCACTGACTGAACATCACTTAGAACATATTTTACAGCATTTATTTTACACAGAGTTATGATTTGAAAAAAACCACATTGCAATCCCTACAGGAAAAATGGTACGAAAAGCTATTTTGATATGAAACCTTGGGTTATTAAATCACATCACTGTCTTGCGCATTAGCAAAACAGCCAAAGTAAGTTGTTTTGTAAAATACAACCTATCACAGAACATGTGTTGTATGCAGCAAGATGAGGTATACTTCTTAAAGATTAATAGGTCTAGAGAGAAATGCAGGGCACAGGTGTCTTGGTGCCAGTGCACTGTGGTGCCAGGTCCTGCAGGGTGGGGGTCTGGAGAATGCAAACAGTGAGGTGCTGGCCTGTAGGAGGCCCACAGGTGTGATAAAGAGGAGTATGAGGTCACCTTTGGGCATGGTGCAGCTTTCACAAGAAAACGCACCAGTTACAACAAAAGAGAGTATGGTTCTTAAGAGCCACCACTGCACGGTTTTAGCATGAATCACAGCAGATGCACTTCTGCTGGGACAAATACCTGCTAGAATTAAGAAAATGATATGACTATTCTCTGAATCAATATCAACAGTTGCAGCCATTGCCAAGCATACAGCAATTTTATACTATCAGAACAGTTAGTATGTATTTGGAAATGTATTTGTAAGTGTTTACTCAGCACAGGGTTACACTACTTAATAGGCTGATCTATTGTAGAATGACTGCCTGCAGTATGTCTAACTCAACATTTTTCCTGTGTTTAGACTCAACTTTTAATGGAGGGTTGTACAGAATGCTATGTCCTCTCCAAACCCCCGCCTCCTCTCTCTTGGGTTGCGGTTTAAGGAAGACACACAGGATTTGTTTCACACTGCTGATGAACATGGGGTGAATCGAGGATTTATCATTTACATAAATGCTCAGAAAGTGGGTCACTTAAATAATTAACATGAATTAAAGTGCTTAGGGAATTATATCCCAGACAAAGTAGATTTAAATACTTTTAGGCCTGTAACATTAATACAGAGCTGCAGTAAGGAAACTGACATGAAATAAACTCAGAAGGTGTCATATGTGTGAGTCTGGGGCGAGACAGGGAGACATGTTGCCCAAAATATTTTCATTTGAATTAGTCCCTAGACTAGCTAGCATGCTTTTGATACTTGACATTTGACAATGCGGGACTAGGTTGTCCAGCAGTGTGTCTCCCCCACAATGAAACCTATACCTACACTTATGGTTAAAAAGGAGGAAGTGACTTTGTTTTATGCACATTATTTATTGATTTATTTGCTTTTTATTTAGTTTTTGCTTGCTTTGCAAGTATGTAGTAGTCAGTCCTATTGAAAAATCATAATTGCTAGTTCTCAACAGACTAAACATAAGCAAATGCTTTTTCATGGCAGTGTATACATGGTGCCCTCCTCCATTATTCACACCCTAGAAAAAGGAGAGCAAAGAAATATGCAATAGAGGTCACAAACTATATTGTATTCTTTAAAATCGGAAAATTATATGATTTTATACTAATACAGTTACAGTTGCAATACAGAGAAGAATATCTTATAATATTAGTGATATATTGGCCTTTGACATTATTATAGGGTGGCATGATGGTGCACTGGTTAGCACTATTGCCTGGCTGGCCAGATCCTGTTTGCACGCTCACCCTGTGTTTTTGTGGGCTTTAACCCAAAGTCCAAAGACATGCAGGCTCTAGGCTCAATTTGCAAAAGGTATGTCAATCTCACCGTGAATGCCCTGACTAAATTAAAAACTATTATTCCTGTTTTCACCACTGTGTACTTTTGCCCTGTATGTCTTTATATTGATGAATGCATGCCATTGAGGACTCATTGACCATTCCTCCATATAGAATCTTTCAGATCATTTGGTCTGTGCTTGTGGCTTGTGGACCACAGTCTATTTTCTGACCATATTCAAGTTAAGAGACTGGAATACCCATTGCAACACAATAATTTTGTGGTCAGTTAAGCACTTCTTGGTGGACTTTAAGGTTTGTTTGGGATCATTGTCTTCAGTTCATCATTTTTTTATCAAAATCTGAGCTCTCTGGTGAGGGGCTACAAGGTTTTTAACAACAGCCTTAAATCCAATGCAAATCAAATGCAAATGAAATAAAAAATAAATACTAAATTAAAATGAAACAAATGTACACATTTCTTCATCCAGAAAATTGTACACTTTTCCAAAAGGGTTTTCTCACTTACTGTAGACATAAATTTCATGAGCTTCATATTTTTAACAAAACACCATTATACAGACTTTAACAGGGCTGATATTTCATGTGCCCTTGGTCTGCGGTAAATCTGACAGGAATGCATGCTAGAAGCAATACATCAGATAAAAGATGCTTTTAGTCAGCGAAGTTACCTTGAAATATAACACTGAAAAACCTAGGATAATGATCATAGTATTTCATTCCTGAAGTGATTTACACACTTCTTCTTGGAGTAAAGCTATTCCTCACCATGGGTGTAGAGAAATGTAGTATACAGTATATTAATATAGATACAAATGAAAAAATTATGAACATTGTTGTAAGTTTAAAATTGTGCTTGAATAAAATCTGAGAATGTATCATCAGGATACACTGAGATCTGAGATCTGAGATCTGCTCTATCCTTTAAGCTCTTGGTTTATGCCAACCTCAGGAATTCAGTCATACTATATTTACACGAGGCCAAAAGAAAGTTGCAGTGATTATTCTGATGAGCGTGAGGGTGAAATGATGAGGCATATGTACCAGTCGCTGAGGGAAGCTTTTGCCAGGTGGTCCCTTCTCTGGTTCACTTTTTCCGGAAGGGGGCTGGGAGGATACTGTTTCAGAAATGCCTTTGTCAGCTTCCACCTCTCTGTTCTGGGGAGAAACCAGATGCTTTCATAAGTAATTATTTTTCCCTCTGTAACCGTGAGCTGACAAGCTGAATGTGCGTCAGCCGAACGAAAGTGCCTTCTCTCCACCTGCGGTCCTGTCCTTGCCGATGGGACAGAGTACAGCCGAGCTCTCAGCAGAACGGGACATGTGGTGTAACCCTATCCTAACCCTCTGTTTGGGCTGTCTGTTCCCTGTTATGAACTGTACCTCATTGCAGTGTATCTAACTGCATGATGGCCCGTTGGGCACATCTACCATTTGACTGCACTTTGTGTGCAGGTACGCATGACACAGAAGTGGAGGGAACTTGGTTGAAATATTGGAAAAGTATTTTGTGCAATTCAGTTTTCTCTCCTCTGTAACAAATGATATTTTGGATTGCGCTTGTTCTTTTCTTTGGCATTGCACTGAAACTACTTCATTTACCCCCAAACTGTCATTTATCATTTTATTAGCTTCAGAGAACTAAACCGATTCCAAATCCCTACAGCTGGACAACCAACATGGAATATATACATATGTATTGGCACACCAGCCTCAACTACCAGATATCTGTTGTGTCTACCCCCCTTTTTTCCCAATTTGGATTGCCTAATTGTGCTTATAGGCACTCATTGTCCCAGATTGATTCAGGAGAGGGCAGACATGCACCCTGCTCCTGAGCACATGATGTCAGGTGTTCTTCTCACACTGCAGTTTGGAAGTCGGGCTCACACAGACATGAGCTGGAGGAAGACACTTCATGTGCAATTTAACAGGCAGATGTACAGGGCCTGATCGACCAGCAGGAGCCCTGCTGGTGCATGAGGATACAATCATCCCAGCTGACTGAAACCCTCCATTTGCTGAGCAATGTTAGAGAAAATTGTGTTAAATTGGTATAGAAAATGAATTGTTTCATATGTTTGCCTTTAAAATCTGTGAATAGTGTAGCTGATCATTACCTGTAGTCGCAGGTTCTGTATAAGAGTTTAAGCTATGCTGTTTAAATCTTATAAAAGTAATGATAGTAAAGCTGAGTGGATGTCTTTTCATTTTTTTAATTATAGCACTGAAAAGGCTGTCTTTTTAAAACAAAATGCAGGCCATAAAAGACTAAAGGGCAAAAAAATATACTTATTTATAACTTATTTACAGTAGTCTTTCAGCATTTACCATGCACTGCTGTACTGTACATCAACCAATAGGTAAACACTTGGTCCCTCTGGTGCAAAATGAACCAGCCAATCGTGTGCATTTGTGCCATCTTCCATGTTGCCACTGAATGGATGAAAGGACTTATTCGTGTTGATAACAGACGCTGCCGGAGTGAGAGACAGCAGGGCATTAATCTTACAGTGTTAGTGGAACTATCCGTTTTTCACAGCTCATGTATTCATCATTTTATTCAGATTATAGGGATAGCAATAAATGTCATACCATAAAACTTTCCATTGTGAAGTTAGATGTCATAAATCTTACTTCGGAGGGACAGAAGGGAGTGTACTTTTATTTATGTCTACTTCAAATTCTTCTTTCTTCTCTTCATGTGCAGTAGTGAGTACCATCATTGTGCCTGTAGGAAGAAAAACAGGGAAAAAAAGAATCAAAGACTGAACTGCTTTAAATGTAAGGAGGCTTATTGTTGCAATTTTGTTGTTATTTATTTTATGAGTTGGGGCGGGGGAAGGTTACAGAAAAATGCTTCCATTCAAGTGCAAAGCAATTTAATAGCTGATTCCAGTACATGTAGGGAAACAGTTCAGCAGGCCATTGGAAAGAAACCTGGGCAAATAAATCATGTCGGTATTGTACTCCCCTCCAAAAAAAACCTCTCAATCCCTGTACGAACCAAATGAAAATAAAAATCTGAATTATGCATAATCAAATCCAAATCAATAACAGATCACGCTCTCTCTTGAGAGAATCAAAAACCAACAGTATTACACTCTTATATGGACCACGGATCACACAGGAAAGAACATCAAATGTACTGTACAGACAGAATGAAAGACACCTTTGGCTACTCTACTGTGTTTTTAATTGTGCAATAAATACTATATGGATTTCAAGCACTTAGAATGCTTATAATGCACAGAGAATCAATTAATCAATCAATCAGTTAACAAATCAATCAGGGGTAGTAACAGGAACATAAGGTCAGGAACATAAGGTAGGCCTCTCACACACACATCTATTGCTCTCTCACCCACGCACACACATGCATACACACCTCATTTATTCACTGCTTCCCCTCCATTACTGTCTGACATTGGAGGTAGACAGAGATCTGCACTGATTGAATATCCAATCTTCTCTAGCCTATCTCCTGTCTGGACAAAGCCCATGAACGAGCTGGTGCTCATGGCCTGCTCACCTCCAAAAACAAAGATGATCAACTTTGTGAGAGAGAATTGTGGGCTTATCAGGTCTAAAGTGTCTCTTCCTCTTAGTTGATCCCCTATCATTCAATTTTCAGTGCTTTTCTTAAGAAGCCTTTTTTCCCAGTTAATTCAGGAGATGGAAATTCTTTGTGAAAGTGTGTGTGTGGGTGTTGTGAGCACGTGCTGTGTACAGCCTCTGTGCAAGTGTCTTTTATTATTATCATTACTTTTTTTTTTTTTTTAAAGGGACCAACTTCTTCTTTAAACAATAATAACACAGATTAAGCTTTTTCTGATACATTTTCTGCCACTGGAATAATGCTGCAAGAAATATAAAGGGAATTGCGTCAGATGGTAATACATGCTCCAAACGGTGGAGTGCCTACTACCGGATTCATGTGTAAACGTGTTTGTCAGTTAACAGTAAATATATTGTTCCTTACAGGATCCTGTTCTCTTCTGCTTCAGTTGATAATGAATAATAGCGAAACACATGTTCATCTGTTGCAGTTCTGTTAAATATAGCAATCACCAACAAAAGAGATAAACAAGATCTCCTCCTTAAAATTGTATCTTTGGTTGCCAGGAGCATACCCAGGGATTTCCCATTTCACAAATGTATTTATTTATTTATTTATAGTGGTTTGTTATTCTGCTCATTTTTTCACTACAATGTCTTACTACATGCAACAGCTCCACAAGAGGATCTATTATACCTTTGGGTATATCCACTATTTGTGGAATTATTTATATGAAATGTGACCGGTGAAACAGTATGTGTCAATTATTACAATAACATGCTATACCAAATAAAATTTGACTGCAAAACCTTCACATACCCATTCACACCAAGGATTCAAATCGACAGGCATACACTGAGGATCCCTTGGGCCTCCACTGAGTGCCCACACAAGCACTCTGTCTCACATACATTACTTGTTCAGACACCCATTTAGCAAGTGAGACTACCAGCATCCATAGCTTCCTGCAATTATAACATATCTGTCTCCCACTATGCTAACTATACACAAAGGCACAGGTGCACATACATTTAGCATGTCAACTCTTACTTCTCTCAGTGAATTTTGGAAGCTGGGAATGAGGGTTAAATTTGAACTACACATTTTCCATTGACGTTGTTGCTGTTTTTCCACATTGACTTGCCTCTAAATGACACACAGAAAGCCATTCAGAAAGTTTTGTCCTCACAGATGTCAAATGTCAAAGATGACACTTCTGTGACAGTTCAGATTAGTTGGGAGCTAGGCCTATAGCCAAAAGGTTGTAAGTTTGATTCTGAGGTGGATTCCCAAATACCAGCCAACCTTCCAACATAGTATTTGAACCAAATCACCTCAAACACAAACTATATTATAATGGGTCTAATTTTAAGCATCTAGCATAGGGTCCACACCACAGGCCAGTGCCAAACTACTGTACTGTAATGCAAGCGTTTGAGAGGATGCAAGTCTGAATTTGAAAAGCCCTATTAGCAGCTCCACAAACAGACGATACAGCATTAATCTTAAAGTGTTAGCGTAATCGTCAGCCTTGCAGAAGTCACCCAAAGATGCACTCCTTCCACAGCCAAGGTATTCATCATCTGTTGAAATGATTAGGACAGCAGTATGTGTCACACTGTAGAACTTTCTATGCTGCAGGAAGTTCAGAACCATAAATCTTATTTGAGGGAGAAACACTGAAGAGGGAGAAGAGCGCATAACATTTTTTTTTCTATTCTCATTAAATTTATGAAAAACCTGAGGGTATATTTGCACCGCAGAAGAATGTTATTTTCCTTTGTAATACCTGCGCAGAGAGCGGTAATGTGATTCAAAGCACCAAAGTGTTCCCTGGTTTATGACACTCATCCAAAACTCACCAACTGCATATTAACTGATTACACTGTAAGAGTACCCCGCTCTCTCTATCACGCATTTCATGTCTCAAAAAATACAATATTCCACAAGGGTTTAATATGTTCACATTTTCAATAACATCTTCCTTGTATCATCATTATAAAATAAAACAAATCATTACTGGCCTTCCTATTACAAATGTACAAAAGTCAGCACGCTGAATGTAAATATGACATGTTAGAAACAAACTAGGATGCTTTGAAGACTACCGCAGAGAGAGCCCGTCACACATTTTGACTAAAGATGTAAGCAAACCGATTCTTAACTCATATCGGTCTCTCTCTGCATCTCAGCTGACCCCCCAGTGATTACATCTATTAAGAATTACCATAATACAAACTCAGCAGATTAACTGTGCTTTTCCATACATACAATTTGAACGCTAAATGGTTTTTTCCACTTCACTGTAGTGCTGTTTGCATAACATGGAGACGCCTGAAACAACAAGCTTTGCCTTTCTGCTGAACAAGAAGGAAGTCCTGAAGGAGAGAAATTTTCTCTGCCTGGCTTTAAGGACAGATTTGTTATTACATCCCCAAACCCCACCTGACCCTGTCCCTTCATTGGGGCTTCACTGTGAAGTGAGTAACCTAAGCAGACTCAGGAAGGGTCAAGATGGTACCGAACATTCAGAAGAAAGGCCTCCTGGTCTTACACAGTCTCTACCCTTAAAGGTGGGTCCCCAAGAGAGAACAAGCTATCAGTTTAATTTAACGCATCATCTGCGATCATTGTCGCAGTGCGTGCGCGCATGTGCGTATCATCTACGCAACCAGACACAAAAGCTGTCCCGACGCAGATCCTGGGACAGTGGAAACTGTGTGATTTAAGGACCATTAACCAAAGAAAGGGGCGCCACTTCAGTTTTGTCTGATGTACCTGGGATCACCTGCTGCAACTACGCGGAAAAACAATAATGCCATTTATTCAAACGAAAAACATGTTATCACCACTGTGCAATGTCTCATTGGATATATATATATATATATATATATATATATATATATATATATATACTCACAGCTTTATTTGACCTTTATTTGAGATGCACTGAACAGTGTGAAATCAAATACAAATTCACAAAATTAAAGTTCTGTTCTAAGCCAGAAAAAAAGGAATATATGGTTGTTTAAAACTGCTCTTCAAACTAAAACTTAATAATTAACAAGTATTTTCTTTATTTGATGGTTGCTACTATGCCAGCCTAGTGGTAAAGCATTATGAAAAAAATCTGTTGACCAGTCAGCGAGTCAATGAATGAAGGGCAGAGGCATTTAAAACACGTGACACAATGAGTTCAAATGAGTTGAAATCCATGGCATCAAGTTTCTTTGCAGCTTTCCAAACAAAATATATTTTTTACTTGTTGGAAAGGAGAGGATTATCAAATTGATTAGGAGTGGCCTTGTCCATGGCAAAGTCAATAGCATCCCTGCTTGCTCTGAGACTGACTGAAGTAAGTCATACTGTGCGAAAAGATTCAGGCAATTTCTCTGCCCCACACCAGTTTGAAAAGTACATACTTCTAAAAGTAGACGGCAGTTTAACCCAAGCATGTGCCTCCTCTTCACGTTTCACAGCAGCATAGCAGCAGAGACCTAGGGATGAGATCTATCATGGCTGAAAGGAGCTACTTTTGTGTCTTTATTTTGCAATCAAACCTTTTGACACGGCAATAAAAAAATATTTAATTGAAAACAAAACATATACCTTACAAGTTTTGAGATCAAATATAAACTATTTGCGTTGCAAACAAACTGAGAGTAAAACCACTTTTGCTCTCAGTGATACTCTTTCTGTTTGCATGAAAGGCAAACACACCTAGATCTCTTGGGGATCTGTATGTATTACCTGGTCTCTAGTAAAGCTGAGTTTAGTCCGAGACCTTATTAAAACTCCACAAACAGGCCCTAGGCCATATGATGGAAGTGAAGAAAACATGAGCTTTGACTCAAGGAAGACATATGCCACTCATGTGGTAAACTGAAACTGGCTAAGCGAATAGAAAGCGGACAAGTTAGTGACATCATCTTGACATTTGGTGTGTTGAACATGGCAGACTGCACAGTTTTAGGATGCAATCCTGATGTAGGAACTTCATTCCACTCATTACCAAAGGAGCCCAATCTATAACAAAAATGGGTGGGATTTGTTTTAAAAATCATGTGGGTGTACCTGACAGCAAAGAGGAAGTCCATGTCTGTAGCACACATTTTACGGAGGACTGCTTCCACTGCATCCAAACTCACGTAGAAGTTGATGGGTGTCACGAAGACATTCATTTTGAATCTGGATGCCGTGCCTATTTATCCCAGGACCAAAGCAGCAAGCATTAGCAATTTGCATATTCATAGATTCTGGCATTATCAATGAGGATAAAGGTATAGAGATTCTAAGCCTTTTCAGTAGTTCATTTTGGTGGAAAAACCAACTTATTAAACAAATTATTATTCACTATATAATATTTTTAAAGGTCTTAAAATACATCTGGAGGCATACTTTAAGAATCTTTAAAGATTTTACATCAATGTATTTGTTGATGGAATTGCAACTCACTTCATTAAAATGAACGTTAGCTCCCCCCAGTGGCAGTCATAGATTAATCTGTTGTTCAGTATATTAATGTGTGCCTGTCCTGCATATTCTCAACCATTGCTTAACTGTCAAGCATATTCATGTTGTTCAACAGTAATATCAGAAAATGATCCATTAACGGTATCTGAAAAAGATCAAAATTATTTCTAAAATAATTGTGTGTATGTATACATATGTGTCAAATAAGTGTTTTTGTCTCCTCATATATGAATGTATGCAAGTGCGTGTATACACATAGACACACACACACACAAATACAATTGTACAAATATACAACAATTTTGGATAGAACACTTTATCTGTTCAGAAACTGACCATTATTTTCATGTTTCTGACTACTATAGTTCATAACCATTACTATTAAATAAAAGAAATTGATATTTACAGCACCTTCTGGAATAATCACTTTAATAATTAATGTTAAAATAAAAAATGACAATAATCACTGTCTATAGTCTGTTCTCCATCATAGTGGAAGTCAAAGACATTAACAATAGTGCACCTTTTATGGACAATTTAAAAGAAAACAAAAATCAAGGCATTTTACAATTGCAGATGCTAGAATACTTTCCAGCTGATGCCTAAAGCTCAGTCCCATTAGTTTTATGTGGTTCTTTTCCACAATAGAACTATAGAACCCCTAAATACACTGACAAACAGTAGCTTTCACCAAATAAACAAACATACCGTAACCAAACTCACTCTCCCTGCGCGGAAGGCTTAAGACAAACTAGGAAAGCAAATTTTTAAAAAGCCCACTTTCCCACACCACTGATAAATACATTAATAGGATGCTGATTTTTAAGACAATGAAACACCGATGTGTCATTTCTAGACTGTGTACTGTGTAGTGCAACGTACCATACAGAAACTGATTTAGGCCATCAATGATCCCACAGTGGAGCAAGTGATGGAGTGAATCCTCCTCATCCGCTTAACACAGTGCAACCAACATTACAATGTACCATACTGGGGGGGGGGGGGGGAGCAAATAAAACCTGGGAAATAAAGTAGTTAGAGACAAACTCCAAGCAGTGGACATAGAACCAAATCTTGATGGGGACAGAATGAGAGGACGTATATGGGGAAAAACACTAACATTAAAACATTATTGCATTTTTTTCTTCTTCTGAAGCATCTTCATAATTCTCATTTGGCACTTTGTTGATGCGACGTTTCCACAGGAACGCCCATTCTGTCAACATTGTCTGCCCAGTGCCGCTAAGAAGTGCTGGATGCATATGCAGTGCTACAGTATACTGCGGACAGCTGTCCGGCCGCAGGAGATGGGCGTAGGTACATCTCCAAGTGAAAGCTACACCTTTTTAAGTCTCCTTTTTTCTGGGGGGGTGGGGGGGGGGGGAGGTGATATAAACAAAAGAGAATGCATTTGGCGAGAGAGAGATGATAAATAGAGAGAGAGAGAGAGAGCTGGATACAGAGAGAGAGAGAGAGAGAAAGAGAGAGAACAGATTCACTTTTGACAATGATGCTCCCTCAACCCCTTGCTTCCCGACTACCTGATACCAGTTACTGCACACGTTTGCAATCATACCAACAGGACTCATCATCCCACACCCACATGACACTGAGGACAAGGGGCCAAGGTGGAAAGGGGTCAGACTGAAGGGTGAAGGTAAGAAATGGGAATGGGAGGATAAACTGAAATGGAGAGGAAGAGAGGGTGCTGCACAAAAAAGGATGAAGAGAGGGTAGAGAAGGGGATGGGCAGAAAAGGAAGAAAGGAAGAAGGAGGCTGAGGAGGTGGAGTAGAGAAGATGGAAGAACCAAAGGCTCTTGATGCAGTGAGGTAAAGACGATAAGAGATGTGAGGTTTAACTAGATTAACAATCTGTGGTGCACAAAAGGTTCAGCCCCCTAAAGACTGCATCTTAAACAGTTCAACTGCCAACACACAACTACCACACACTCGCCTGCCCTACCACTGACGAAAACAGAAAAGAAAAAAATAAGAAAACTGCTGTCACTGCTTTTCACATACAGTTCAACTAGGCTGGAATGGAAGGATGCAGCTGCTTGAGCATGGGGCTGATACAGATGTGGAGTACACAGTCTTTGGTCGCTAAATTCTTTGAGGGGTAATTCAAGTATGGGCCACATTTTGGGTTTTCTTCTTTCTTTTTAGAGCAGCTGCAGGACGGGCCGGTCAGCGGTTTCAGTGGAAGCGTCCCATTGCCTCAGCAGCCTTGGCTCGGACCAGAGGGTCGGGATCCTGTAGCAGCTGAACCAGCCCTAGCAACAAAGATCACTGCAGTGAACCAGAGTGCAGTTCACCCATTAAAGGCACCTATTCTCTCAGAGAACATAACACTTTGACTGAGAGATCTGAGCTTACATATAGCACCATACAGCCCTTTCAGAAATCTCAATGTTCATCCATACAGAGATCTTCACGCAGGTGTTTTCAAACACGTGGCTAGTTCCAGAAAACCTAAAACTCATATATGCAAAACTTACTACGATTTAACTACTATAACTCCATTATTAAGCTCCAATCCATTAGATAAATAGACGTTAAATTACATTTGTCAAGTATCCTACTTATAATTAAAATATTTGTGATTTATTTAAATATAACCAGCCTGTAGGGCTCACCCTCTATGTTAAAAGGTGTTTCAGGCCTATTTCCATATTCATTTCAATATAGCCAGAAAAAAAGGTAATTCCTGAGTGACAGGAATGTTATTCCAGTGACACATGACTTTCACAGATGTGACTGGATGTAACATTCATTGACTTTGAATGGACAAGAACGCCAGGGCAAACTGGAACAGTTACCTTTCGTCAAACTCGCCATGTTCATTTGTGAAAAGTACTCCTCTGGAAGATTTCCTAAAAGAAACCCTAAAAATAAGAATATAATAGGTTAACATCTGATAACATGCCTTAGTGTTACAGCTGTTCTTTGAAGCTTGTCAGTTTGAAGAGGAAGCAGGTAGAGCACAGCTTGGAATAACCACACTGATGCTGCTGCACAGGCCTGTTACACAGGAACCAAAGTGACGTTACTGAATTTAAAAAAATTCTGTTATCATACACTTTATGACAAAAGAAAACACTTTACACCAGAGAGAGCCTGCAGTGATATTTTCTGAGGCTAAGGGGGAAGCTTAGTCGTGCTTCATGCTCACCCATGAACATGGCAGCGCTGGCTCGAACCTCAGCCCAGTTACTTTTGAAGAACTGGATGACTGTGATGTGGTAGAAGTTGAGCATGGCAGGGAAGTCTTGAATCTGCAGAGAATAAAAGCTTTAGAAGAGTGCAGTTTAGTCCTGTGGTTCATTGACAGTGCTATGCTGCAGTGTGGTTCAGTGGCAGTGCTGTGGTTTAGTGTGAGGATGCTACTCACAATGTATTTGGTGAGGTCATTGATGAACTCTCCATAGTGCAAACCTTTGTCCTCATGCAGATGATTCTGGAACATGGAAGTTATTTGCTCTGAGCCCACCACTGGAGCACACTCTCGCATTGCATACTTACAGGCCTGCCAAGACAAAAATCACACACACGCACACACACACCAGATACAAACACACACACACATGAATGCACACACACGCACATACGCACTAGTCACTGTGACTGTTCTTATCATGTATTTGCTTAGGATTATTGGGATGTCGCAGCTTCATGTATCCCACAATGGGTGGATACGCTGTTATTTATTGGCTTGACGTAGCAACTCAAGCAAACGAAGCTTCTTTGATTTTTTGGCATGTGACACAATATATCCACCCATTTTGGGGTTCACAGGTGTATACAGCAGGTAGACCACAGATATAATTTTAGGATAAGCAGATGGTCAGCTCTGAAGTAAATGTTTCAGAATCTAAAAGGAAGACAACTTTCAATGCTATGAATACAGAGCTGACCATCTGGCAACTCTCTAATAATCTATGCTTATGCTCTCTGCAACTCTCAGAAACAGCTGGACTCGCAAGTGCTATGACTGAAAGCTACGGCATTCAGGCCCACAGTTAGGCTTGCTACCAGTTTGCTGTGTGCAGCACTGTCTCCATTGGAAAGGGAGATGTGCACAGGAAAATCTATTCAAATGATTCTTAAAAACAACAGTGCATGCTAAATTACCACAGATTACTCAAATGCAGTGCAGTGTAACTGTGTCGAGGGTCAATAACTAGCTTGGTGTAGTTTACCTCACCTTGACCACTTGTGGGCTGGGGTCATTGAGGTGCAGAAGCAGGCTGACCAGAACGTTGTGGATCTGATCCTTAAAGACAGGCTCTCCCGACCCGAACATGGACAGGTTGCCCAGCAACATGATGGAGGCACTGCGAATCTCATCATTCTCCTGCATTTTAAAGAGGGGTGTGAGAACACTATTGCCACCTACTGGCCTAAATGTCACAATAACCAAAATCAAAATCAATCATGGCCCTATCTGCAATAGTGAGCATAATGTAATCAGTCATCAGTCTATAATTTTCATATTACTTAACTCTATTACAGCTATTTTAACTGTTATCTAACCCAGGAAAACTTCTCATCTACCATCAGTGCACAGGGAAAGGGAGGAAAAAAAAGATAGATAATATGGTTAAATTTCATTCACATCCTGACAGATATCAATAAATTTTGAGTTGTGAGAAAAAATTCTGGTCTCTCTGACTTCCCGAGGCTCTGAAATCAGCCACAATAAATTTCACTGCCTCTGAATCATTAACAACCAATCAGGACAGCTCTCTGTAAGGAGGCCAATCAGGACACCTCTCTGCCTGTCAATCAGGTTGCTCGTTCACAGTGCTGTCAGAGCAGAGATACCGCAGAGATAATGCTATAGCTTACCAGTTGCCTACAAAATAACACAAGAATGGCAGGGAAAAATCTGCCAAAATGACTATTTCCACCAATTACTGCAATGGCATATAATGATATTTTAAAAAAACACGAAAAACTGTCAAAGAAAAGATTATGACCATAAATGAATTGAACCAAGCAAGAGACAGGACTCGAGTGAACATTGGTTTGGCTTTTCAGCCAGAGCTCAGGGACTTGAAGGGCTTCAAAAGTGATGCTGAGCTAGCAGTATTTTTGCTGGACAGGTAATTATCTTGCTTGTTATAGTTCTGTTGGAATTCGTTATGGCTCTGAGCTGTGTAGCCCACATGCAGCTAGAATATGTAAGCTAGTCAAATGATGTATTTACCCCACTGTTATAGCTATGCGGTACGTTAGGTGTTATCTTGCAGCGTATTTTGAGGGGGTTGGAATGTTTATTTATTTTTTAAATAATCTAGCTCTCTCTCACTCATTTTTCCAAACTTACTGCGCCTTTAAGTACTTATAGCACATCCACCTTAAGGGGGCAGAGATCCAGCCTGAGTGTTTTCCCACATTTTGGCTAATCTGTACAATGGGGCCTTAAATAAAAACAGGGCCTCAGTTTAATGCCCTGTCTTAAAAACACAAGCCATCTGGAAAACACAGCAAGAAATAACTGTGCTCCTGTTGGACAAGATGTCGCTGCAGGACATCACATAAACTGTATATGTGGAATGCTATCAGAGAAGCAGTCTGTCACAATTTTGCCAAGACTGCTATATCTGAAGAAACACAACTGAGCGGCTGGCTGAAAAAGCTCTTCTTGCCAGGACACTGAGAGAAGAACCGCAGCACAATCAGACATCAGGAAGGACTCACGCTCTCCAGAAAGGGCTTGATCTTCATGAAGATGTAGACCACCAGCAGCTGCACGTTCTTCTTATCCAGGTAGAGCAGGACCTTGGAGAGGCCAGACATGGCCTCCAGGGTGATGTGTTTACCAGGATCGTCCTTCTCCTCCATTCCTGAGCTCATGGCTGCCAGCAGCTCCTTTGCATACTTGTTCACCTGCCAGCCGGATAGATTTCATTCAGCATAGCACTCTTAACAGCAGGATAGGCACAGTGCAAAGGAAAACCAAACACCAATGTAGGACAGCAAAGACCAAACCATGAGCATGGCTGAATGACCAAAATATAATTACTGGTCATTAGATAACTCTACAGTCAGCTATTGTCCCTTCATTGAATATAATGCTAGCCAAGCCTGTACATTGGAGAAGAGAAACATACTTTTTGTACAAGGAATTGATATCTCAGCCAACAAAAATGCTACTTTCTCATATGTAGAGCTGGAGAAAGTAAGGTCGAGTTAACCCTTTGATGGGTGAGGGAAAAACATACTTTTTAATCACTGTCTGACAAAAAAAAAATAGCAAAGCAGTATGATTGGCCCAAATCGGCGCGTCACGAACGGCATCATACATTTTGGGGACCAGGAAACTGAACTTAGCAATTGCTTCTACCATTATGTCAAAACAGAAAAAGAATGTAAAAATGTGGATGTGGATGTGTTAGTATTTGCGTGAGGCCGGGCCTACCTTTTCAGGGGAGCCCACGGCGATGTTCCCCAGCCCCCTGATGGACAGCATGCGCACGGTTCCGCAGGGGTCGGAGATCCGCTCCATCATGTTGTTCATCAGAACGTCCATCATCATCAGCTCCGTCACGACATGGTGGTTCAGCAGCTGAGAGAGGCGGCCGTCACAACACGCACACCAAACAACAGCACGCCAAAGTGTACATATAACAGCACAGCACACAGCCAAACAAACACCCAGCACAGAGACAAACACAGCTAAACACACACTCAGCACAGAGCACAGCTAAACACACACCCAGCACAGAGCACAGCTAAACACACACCCAGCACAGCACACAGCCAAACACTCAGCACAGCACACAGCCAAACAAACACCCAGCACAGCACACAGCCAAACAAACACCCTGCACAGCACACAGCCAAACAAATACCCAGCACAGAGCACAGAGACAAACAAACACCCTGCACAGAGACAAACACAGCTAAACACACACTCAGCACAGCACACAGCTAAACACATACCCAGCACAGAGCACACAGCCAAACAAACACCCAGCACAGCACACAGCCAAACAAACACCCAGCACAGCACACAGCCAAACAAATACCCAGCACAGAGCACACAGACAAACACAAACCACAGCCGCACAGAGACAAACAAGCTACAGACCACACTCAAGCAGCGCACAGCTTAACAATGCCAGCAGCGCCATGCCTCAGCACGACACAGGCCACAAACACTCAGCACAGCACACAGCTAAACAAACACCCAGCACAGCACACAGCCAAACAAACACCCAGCACAGCACACAGCCAAACAAATACCCAGCACACAGCACACAGCCAAACAAACACCCAGCACAGCACACAGCCAAACAAATACCCAGCACAGAGCACACAGCCAAACAAACACCCAGCACAGCACACAGCCAAACAAACACCCAGCACAGAGACAAACACAGCTAAACACACACCCAGCACAGCACACAGCCAAACAAACACCCAGCACAGCACACAGTCAAACAAACACCCAGCACAGCACACAGTCAAACAAACACCCAGCACAGAGCACAGAGACAAACACAGAAGCGACAGCACAGCGCCCGTCTCACCTCAGAGAAAAAGGCGGTTACAGTGATCCTCTGACACTCGTAGATGTTGCTGAGGGACGGGCACAGGCTCTCCACTATGGCGGGCAGGCGTGGTCCCGCGTGCTTCGCCATGGCCCTGCAGGTCACCGACACAGGCGCACGCACAACTATTACCCCTTATTTATGACCCCAGAGCTCAGGAACCAGACCCCCATATCTACTGATTTACTGCTGGATTTTATAGTGGTGAGCATCTGAACATGTATGACTAAACAAGCAGAAGCATTTGGACAAGCTAGGCTTCTGTAGCCTCAATTTACTGAAGAAAATGTGATTACAAGGCTAACGTACGCTAATGCACATAGTCTCAAGCCACAAGCCAGAAATAACAGTGGCATGTACCTCTGCCATGAACAGGATAAGTGAAGTATCTGTGACTGTTACGCTGTCTTTTGTCTGTGAACAGGTTAACCAAAACTGATGTGGCTTTCAGGTCATATTTAATATAACTGCAAAAATTGAGATATTTCTAAATTAACTAAGATTAATTCTGGTATTAAACTTTGGTTTATTTGTTTCCTGTTTAGTTATTTACTTCTCACTAGGATAGTGGAAGGGGCTAAAGCGTACACCCACTCAGATTTTCACCCGCAGGGTGTGTACAACCACTCCAGAAAGAAGAGGGGGTGTCCCTGCTAAACCCTGGTACAGGGAAGGGTACAGGAGTGTTCCCCTTCGACTCTGTGGAGAATGGGGGGTGGGGGATGGGGTGTACCTGGCCAGCTGCGTGACCCCATCAATGTGTTTCTGGGGGTCCTTCAGTTTGTCCCAGGCCCCCTCCCGGTCCAGGGGCTTCACCACCTCGTCCAGCTGGGCACGGGCCAATAGGATGCGCATCGCCTCCACCGCCACCCTGTTGCCACGAAAACACACGGACATACAACTTTCAAGATGGAATTTTTCCCTCTTTTGAACAAACCACATGTATTAAGAACAGTTCATATGTAACATAATCACCGTGACACTGTCACACACAATAATTTGACAGCCATTATGAACGTTGGCATCTTTACACCACAGCTTTGTGACTAAAGTCTTAAATAATGCCCCATGTGTGAAAATAACTAGCAAACTAATTTACTACTAACCGTCTGACCCTTGCCAGCCATAACTGCACAAGTTTGATATAAACGTGTGAATAAGCATATGTACGTTTTTGCATGTTTGGGAGTATTGGTCTAGAAGCGAGCCCACTGCACACGCTCAGAAGAACAGTTCCCAGCGCCTCCTCCCTACCGCCACTCACCCGCACACGTCGAAGGAGGCCGGCGGCTTGCCGGGCGCCCTCCTCTCGGGCCCGATGCTGTTGCTGTTGATGTCTTTGGGGAGCAGGACGCCCACGCTGGAGCCCAGCCGCACCAATAGGGTGCTGAAGAGCCGGGGGAAGAGCGTTGCCACGGCGTCCAGAGTCTGCCCGTTCAGCATCATCTCCCGCAGGGCGCAGGTCATCTGCAAGCAGCCCGCAGAACAACGGCTCAGCTCTCAACTTTACAGGGGCACTTCACTTCACCCTTTCCTACTATACAGGGGTACATCACCCTTTCCTTTATATTATTTCAGTTTCAGCGTGTTTTGGATTTTTTTATTTTTAAAAAGTAATCTGGTAATATACATACGTACAACCACCAGTTAAGTTTTTGAGAACCGGCTGGGTTCACATTGGCTGGTATAGGTTTTTGCTTTAAACTACAAACCCGCAAATTCCCCTATACCAGCCCCTGTAAAACCTGCAGGTCAGAAACTTAGCGGTTGTATGTGTGTATACTACCAGATTTCCTTTTTTAAAGTTATATATAATCTTACTTTCAGTTGGAACTACTCTGTATGACAACCTGAGATGTTTTCAAGGAAAGAAGTAATGGCAAAATATAAATGTGAACAACCACTATAAAATAAGTGTGCTCGCATGTATAGCCTCTGACAACAGTCGCTGTATAAACTGCTTTGGAGTCATTATAAGTACACTTTCATGCTTTAGACAACAAACCCACAAATGTCATTATTAATGCATGAAATAACTTTCAACGGTTTTTGTCGAATCCCCTACGAAGGCCCAGTAATCCTCTGAGAGCAGATCTCTGAGATGGGAGACCGCATGCTCTCATCATTAGCCTTGCTCATGTCCCGCTGTTCCTCTGCGGCTCCACACAGCTCAGCTACTCACGGCTAACGGGTGACTGGTAGCCACTTTGGTGGTGCCGGACCTCAGCATGGATTCCTTCTTGTCCACGTAGGGCACCATAACGTTGAGCTTCTCGATGATCAGCTCCATGATCTGAGAGGCCAGTGTGCTGTCGGCCCCAAGAGCAATCCACATCTCACAGCTCCAGCTGCAAACACAGCGAGGGCATCGTGTCACTGCATCACCCAGCAGTTTTACTGGCATTGTTGTTTATTATTATTAGTACTACTTTTCCAGATACATGGCGTGTATGGCAGGATGGACAGAAGGATGGATTGGTAAATGAATGGTTGGATGGACGTCATTATATAACATCAATGGCAGACGTAATTACCATTTCATATAACATTTCTGCCAGTTAAGGCTTGGAGAACATGTTATGGGAGATTCTTCTATTATTCCACCCAAACTGGAGGGTTTGTGCTGCAGTCTCACCTGTCGAAGGGCAGGGGGTAGGACACCAGGGTGTTGACGACAGTCTGCAGGTGTTGAGTGGCCAATATGAGGATGGACTGGGCCACGGCCACCTTCACCTGCTCCTCTGAGATGGCCTGCAGCCGGATGTGCAGCACTTCCAGCATCTCCGGCACCTGCAGCACAGACACACAGACTAACCAGAGCCTCCAGCATCTCCGGCACCTGCAGTACAGACACACAGCCTAACCAGAGACTGTAGTAACTCTACCACCTGCAGCACAGACACACAGCCTAACCAGTGCCTCCAGCATCTCTGCCACCTGCAGCACAGACACACAGCCTAACCAGTGCCTGCACTAACTCTGCCACCTGCAGCAGACACACAGCCTAACCAGAGACTGTAGTAACTCTGCCACCTGCAGCACAGACCACACAACAGTCCTCCAGATCCTCCACCTGCAGCAAGACTACAGCTAACCATGCCTGCACTACCTGCCACCTGCAGCAGACACACAGCCAACCAGTGCCTGCCAAACTCTGCACACTGCACAGACACAAGCCATACCGAGCTGTAGTACTCTGCCACCTGCAGCACAGACACACAGACTAACCAGTGCCGCCAGTATCTCTGCCACCTGCAGCACACACACACAGCCTAACCAGAGACTGTAGTAACTGCCACCTGCAGCACAGACACACAGACTAACCAGTGCCTCCAGTAACTCTGCCACCTGCAGCACAGACTAACCAGTGCCTCCAGGATACAGTCTGCATGTGAACACATATGAGCATGTGCACTGGACTTACATATAAAACCAGTAAGCGTGCATCTGTGTATGTGTGTACATGCCCCCACATGGGCATCATTTATCTCACATGTCAAATCACACACGCCTGCTTGTTTCCTCCTCTGGGGAAAGCTGAAATGGTGCATTTCCTCTCATAATGGTTCTAATTGTGTTACACAGAGAGATCAGTGAGCGGGGCTTTACCAGATCCTGCAGGCCTCCTCCCCTGTTCTTCAGCAGAGTGTTCAGGACCACGCTGGAGGCACGGGAACAGTTTGACTGGGAGTCCACCAGGCCCTCGAACAGCATGAAGATCAGCGTGTTCAGCTGCTGCTGGGGCAGCCGCTTACTGATGATCTAAAGAGGGGAGGAGCCTCATAGTCAGAAACAGCAGGGTGGGGAGGGGGAAGAGGGCGGAGTCAGAGCTGATAGACTCCTGACCGATACACACCCAGCTCTGTTTAAGGTGAAATGGGCTTTTGCATTCTGATTAGGGACTTCATGAGTGTTCATCACTGCAACTATGAAATAGGCAAAATATTACAGAGAATAGATTTTTAACAGACTAGTCAGACTAAAGAATAAAAACGATGTATGCATCTTTAACCCACTGAAGAGTAGGCCTTTTGGAATGTTTTTTCAAAATTCAAAGTCAGTGTTCTGGGATACCATTGCTTTCAATTACCAGTAGTGTTACCGTACATGAACATTAGAATGTTCAGCTAAGATTCTAATCACATATCTGTTATCTTACACCTTAAATGGTTAAACCAATATGCTGTACTGCCACCTTAAATGTACCTTTGCGAGCAGGACTGATACAGGATCATGTGGTCAGAGTAACTGTGTACCTTTGTAAGTTCAGAGCAGGTCCGGTACAAGACGGCATGGTCAGGGTTGTTCAGCTGCTCACGAAGGGTTATTAGACTTTCCACAGACTCGTCCTTGAAGTCTAGAGCAAACCCTGAAAGCAACGAGCAAGATTTCCCCGGTCAATGGTTCAGTTCTGGTCAGAGTGGGGAAAGGAGGAGGGAGTTCCTCTTCATATTTGATTAAGAAGTGCCACTCAGTCCTTTTCCACTATAGAGCTGGAACCAGGCTAGCACAAGATGGTGTCCTCCTTTCCATAATACGGTAACTTTATTCTGGGCATTCAAAACACCCACAGTGAAACAAATTTTGGGCATTGCTGCTCCTATAGATCATTGTTATGCACTGTGTGTACTGTAGCATGATCTAACACAGAGGTGACCAACCCAGGTCCTGTAGATCCGCAGGGTCTGCTGGATTTTATTGTTACTCGGCACTTAATTAATAAATTAAAACAGTCGATTATGCAGTTAACTCACCCCAAATGGTTTCTCAGGTCTAAAGCGGTTGTTGTATTTAAGGTGAAAGCAAACATCAGAAAACCCTGCGGCTTCCCAGGACCAAGGTTGGCCACACCTGATCTAAATTGTGGCCTAATACTAAATTGTGGACAGCTTCTGCAATCACAAGTCGATATTGATTTTCACTTCTGCAGAATACTGAATATGGTGCCCCAGGGCTGCGTGTACACCTCAGCTGTGAGCTTCCACCAGTGTAGACTGCAGGTGTCAACAGTTTACAGCGCTGATCAGCGCTTTATGACATAAGCAGCACAATAATGGCAAACAGTGCATATTCAGCATGACAGAGCCATAACACCCACTGCAAATTAAGGAAATAAAGGACATGGGGTGTGCAACCAGTTGGCCTAATTCCTGCATTTAACAGACCCAGCCAAAATTACTTTGGCCCATCCTAAACTGAAACCCTGGCACTGCTACCGGTGTCATTGTCAGCATAACTACCTCCACCGTGGCTAAGTGGACGGCCTCACCTTCGTAGCGCAGCTGGATGTACAGCAGGTTGTAGATGCAGTCTATGGCCACCCGTCGCACCACAGCGCTGGGGTCTGTGCAGCGGGGAGCCAGGCGCCCCAGCAGGGCCCCCAGGTTATGGAACGTCACCATGTTCTGCACAGAGACAGGGCGGGTCAGTACAGTGATGCACCATAAGAGACATACAACTCTGGCCCTAAGGGGGTCCTAACGTTCACTCTCCTCCGGCTGGTCATTTTTTATTAAAGTCATTATCACAAGAAGTCACCCGCTCCATCTAGGGCACAATAAAGGATCCCCTACAGAGCTTTTGAGTTTTTGAGCAGCTTTCAAATGCCTGTTAGGAAGTATATGCATGCGACCATCCAAAATTCAATGATAAATCCGATGGGCTTAGAATAAAAACTAGGACAAGCTGAACAAGTCAATGAACTGGTCGTGAGCTTACGCTGCACAAAATTATATGATTTTTTTTCCTTCTTAGTTCAAATCCAAAAATGGAAGTGGACTTAATAGGTACATTTCATTTACCATAAACACACACAGCCAGCTACGTACATACACAAGGCCGTATACACACGCACACACACACATACACATACACACACAAAAACGTATAAATGCAGACATACATACACATGCATGCACACAAAACACATGGAGACAAACCCGCAACACACTGAGGACTTCAAAATAGATTCGGGTATTTCACATGATTTGAGTCACAAGTAAGCCAGAGAGATCAGTCATTTGAAGCAGACCATTCAGCAGTTACCTCGTCTAAGCACAGTTGTGTTCTAGGCTCCCCTCCCCACCTGACTCACCTTGACCTTCAGGTTGTCCAGGTAGAATTCCAGGATCTCAGCTATGGTCCTCACTGCCCTCTCCCGCTCATAGTCTCGTCCTGAGCTCAGCCAGCCTTCGATGTGCTGAGGGATGGACAGCAGTCAACAGCAGCAGTGGCCACTTTCACAACGAAGCGATGACTTACATTTTTAACAGTGTTATTTATTTGCATATCGGACACACTTATCCAAGGTGAATTACACAATCCATGGTTTACCTATCATGCCTGTATATTCATTTTGTCATGGATATACAGATTTGATATGGTTAGCAATCCAGCAATTTCATATCATCCATATCTACTTCCTGAGCAAATGCAGGCTCAGAATGTCCCTCAGCTCACCTTGAAAACACCCTGAAGTCCATCAGGGCTCAGGTCTCTTGCCAGAATGTTCCTCAGCAGGTCGTGAAGAGCGCGGAACGTATCGGCATAAAGCGCCTAGGGCACAACAAAGTTCGGACAGCTCTTAGACATACAGAGCATTACACTACATTCATTTCACAGATGTTCTGATCCAGAGTGACTCACAACTATGGAAATACACGGTACTGTACCTGCATTATTTCTATTCACTTTCTGCTTACAAGTGCTACAAGCAACTGGCATTCACCTTACCCCAGTCAGTACAGGAGAGCGAACCCATCAGAGGTTCCAACTGATCACATGACTTTCTGACAGCATGACGCAGCCAGTCCCCTAACAGGGCCCACCCACTGTCCCACAGTACCCCTCACCTCTCTCTGCTGGGGGTCCAAGATTTCGTCCTCCTTACCCCTGTCGGGGTCCTCCACAGGAGACAGCCCGTACATGCTGTTCAGACAGGTACGCAGCAGGTCGAAATTCTCACTCTCTGATAGCATGGGGTCCAGGTTTCTGGGCCACGGGTTAAGGTCAAACACAGACACTTTAAAACTCCTCATTCATCCAGTGGGTACCCCAGAGGACGTCTTTGGAAACTTGACCAAGACACACGCTGAAGTCATTGGAAATTGACCACTTCTAATTTATTTAAAGTGCCTAGTGCCGATCTGCAAAAACAATCAACGTTATACCTCATGAGTACCATTTCCCTTATATACGGTACCAAAATAAAAAAGAACTTTCTTGGGAAAAGACAATGAATATTTGAAAATTTACCTTCAGAGAAATTTTCAGATGGTGATTTGCAATGACTGAGTGACTTCCAAAAAGGACTAGTCTGAGAACGCATGATGTGCAGTCAAATACTTTCCTTGGGTATTATTTTCAATATTTTCAAGAAGCATCTAACTGATACATAATCAGCCTATCAAACTTACTCTTACTCACTCATAGTCATCAAGTAAACTTTCACGCAACGCACACAGGCACACACACACACACACACACACGCACACACACACACAGATCAAATGAATGACTGTGAATGGAAGGATACATGAGGTGAGCACACGTGGTCATGGCTAAATGGCGAATTGGAGTGCGCATCACATCAGGCGGTTCTGCTTTCATAAAATCCTGTAATGCAGGGGAGTAAATCAAGTGTGGTAAACAAGCAGCAGTTCATCATCTCTGATCCTAGACAGCATCAGCACATTCCTCACATCCACTACGCCACGTTGGCAATACGGACATTTGCGGAGAAATAATAGTCACCTGTTAACACTGGTAAAACAGCACAACTCTACTGCTACCCCAGAAAGCCATAATAACCCACTAGGTTTTCTGACTGACTCTGCAGCATGTATCCTTAGGTTCAGGGTGGGCAGCTTCTTTTGATTAATAGGGCAAGAATTCCTTGAATCATATGGTTGGGTCGCTGAGCATCCATTAAATAATAAAAATGTAATTAGGACGGAGGCACGTGGCACATGCTGGATGAGGCTACATGGATTATGAGCTTTCTAAATCAAGGACAGAAAAGTGTTCTGCTTGGTTTATGCAGAGAGCAGTGTTGTTGCAGCACAAGGAAACTGCACCCAGACACCACTCTCTCTCTCTTCACTCTCTCTTCACTGGATCAACAGAGTGAGGCGACCGCCACTCACCAGCATGACTCCCAAGAGCTCCTGCTTGCGGGTGAACGTGTAGCTCTGCTGCCGCACACAGACGCTAACAGCCTGCGCAATCAGCCCCACACTCTCCATCAGGCTGAGTTTCATCGTCAGATCCTAACGAGGGTCAAAATACACACACCGTGTGTACACGCACACACACACACACACACACACACACATACAAGCGCAGATGCACGCAAGACGCAAGCATGAACACATTCACGTGAACACACACGCACATGCACACACACATAAACACACACGTACACACTTCAGACTAACATGCTAGGTTTATGGTAACCACAAAGAATTTAGTCCTTAACGTTCAGTTAGTTTTAAAGTTTTAAGCCATGGTAAGTTCATACCTCACACTATCTATAATTATTTGGGGTTGAGCACTTGCTTAAAATGGTTTATCATTAAGACCAAAGCTTGCTGCAGTTAGATCAAATCCAGGAGTTAAGGGTTAGTAACATTAATGACCTGCACCTCCATTCACCAGTGCCTTACTCCTTACATCTTCACTGAAGAAAGCTGGAAAACCCCAAAAACAGACCAAATATTTTAATAATATTAAACAGATCAAATGGCAGTCAGAACATGACACTCATCTAATTTGTTTGACCTGAATACTCAGTTATATGCATGCTGCGTTCGTTCATTTGAAAGGCATTTTATTCTGAAGTGTACGTGCACAGTAGAGCACTGCACACTGACGGCCAGCGGTTAATGTAGGGGGAAACATCAGAAATCATTGCAAAGAGTGATTGGATTCACCAGAAAAGCCTGAAAATGCTGCAATCAGGAAAAAAGAAGTGAATTATCTTCTGCTTAGCCGCAGACGTGATTCAGATTTAAGGAGCGCCTTAAATCAGTGCCATTTGAGACAGACGAGGGCCTGCAGGAAGCTGAAAAACGCAATCATCGTGACAGAATAGCGGACCTCTGTGGTAAAGTAGGAAAACTGATCAGGTTAGTAAGAAACTCACGGAACATTAAAAGACTTTCTGAACTTCTGAAAGCCAGCTAAACTTACACTGAACAGATGTACTTGAACTGTGATGTGCTTTTAAAAATTTAAGTTTTTAATTTCACTTTGCTCTGTCATTGTGCCTTCTAGCTATTTTATTGCAATTCATATAGTAACAAATAAATATGACACCGACATTAATTTCTGAAAAGGAAGGCTGTTCTCTTCCCTCCAAGCATCTGTCAGTTTGCAAGCCAATAAGTGTTAGAGCTGTTGACAGAGCTCCCAAGCCTCTTGTAGAGAAGAATGTGACCTTTCTCCACACTTCAAGTGGAACCAATCTATTTCATCATTACAGGAAAGCCAGTGTGCAAGAGAACACACACCCAATACAATTAAGACTTTTCTCCTCTGAGGTCAAACTTGTGTTTTTCCATCCAAATGAAACCCAGTTGTAACATAAGATGAAGTGAAGCTTTGTAAAGAAGTTCAGAAAGCTTAATCTCAGGTTCTACCCAGCACGCAAAGATGTAGAAAGTAGTAGTGAGAGTTAAGGTTTCAGTGCAGGGACGTAGGAAAGAGGCCTTGTGTCGGGGTCCTGTCACTGTACCTTGGTCTCTACTTTTATTCCCAGAACCTGCACAACATAAAAGTAACAAGGTGTTTACAATCCAGGGTGCAAAAAGAGAAAAATGGTCCCCCTACATTGGATGCGAGCAACTCCATCACCACAAGCATCTGCTGAACCTAAAACTTTTTTTTACAAGTTTAACAGTCTATCACTATTTTTGTTTCATGTATATTTAACAGAAGATTTTTTTATTTATTTATAAAGATCACTGGCTATTTGGATTAATGAGGACCATATCCAGGCATTTGCAAGTCTGTTTTGTAAAATGTCCAACAAAGAGGTTTCCAAGGCTTTTTTCATACCCCTTGGTGCCATTTTAACATATAGAGCAGTGGTGTCAAACTCGTTGCCATGGAGGGCCGTGTGTATGCAGGTTTTCATTCCAGCCTCAGATCTTGATTATATAATTAGTTAAATTATTTGCTGAATTAGGGATGCAGGTTTGTGCACAATGGTGACCCGACGTCTATGGTGACCCGCATTGTCTAAATAAAAATTTTCTTATATTCTGTGCTTCAATGCAGTTAAACGGATATGGCTGAATGAGTAATTGGAGTCAATTAAGGCAGCATTAATTGGTTGGAATGAAAACCTGCATACACACGGCCCTCCATGGCAACGAGTTTGACACCACTGATATAGAGGGACCCTTTACACATGCAGCGTGCAGACAAATGTAGGGACTAATCTGGTTATGATATTAAGTTCATTTAAATATGAATCAATGGCAGGTTTTCATGTGAAAGAATTAAAAAGCAGGTTAGGATGCTAATTGAGGAGTTAACCAGGTTTATCTCTTGCTGTCCAAATACAGTACTGTGTAGGCAGAGCACTGTATCATATTAAGTACTTGCTTTGCAAACAAATTCATCCAGGGAAGCTCACATTCAGCATATTTCCATATACAGCTGGACACTGAAACAGGTTAAGTATCCGACTCAACAGTGCAACAGCAGTGCTTAATGTGGGATTCTGCTGTCGGTTCTATGTTGTTCTTCAACTAGCGCCATGTACTTCCAGCCGACCTATAGCAACATACATCACCAGATTATTACAAAGGCAACAAACTCGCTTGCTAAAGGCCAGCTTGCACTCTTAATGTTGTGGTGGAATGTTTCCTTTAAAAAAAAAACATTCCAAATGTGCCCTTTGCTTGCATTCAAGTCCGTTAGTAATGGATTAGTGAGACATGCAACAAAGTAATAACTCTTCATAACAATTTTTTCTAGAGGCTACGTCAAATGGTTCTTTTAATAGACTTTTTTTCCCTGGTCCTGCTCTTATGAATATAACCAAGTGTCTGCTCAGCATGTCTGTAAACTCCTGTGGCGATATCTTGGTTCCACAGCATGAAGTCATTCCATGGGACGCCAAGTAAAGCATGCTTCCTGTTCCAGGGTCAGTTCAAATTGATTTTTAAAGCGCAATGTTAGCCACAATTATTTTTGATGCATTTCTCCCCGCCATTTCAGAAAAATAATACAATTTCAGAGAAATGAAGGCATTTGTCAGCCACAATTTTTTTAAACCAGAAAAATACAAATGGCTTTTTATATTTTACCAAATTCTTTAGTGCTTTTTTGCTTAGCAACAAAATATGAAGCTAAATGAAATATTTACAAGCAAGTGCTTTTGCACATTCATGCAAAGGCAGGTAGAGTGAACGTTTTGTCAATGTTAAACGGTTTTCTCAGGCACACTTCTGAAGTTTATGTAGTAAAAGAGTCACATGGGCCTTGGTGGGAGGAGGTTTTCGAGTAGCTTAGCTTCTAAATATCAGCTGAGGAAAGCTGTAAGCTGTGTAGGGCAAGAGTAAATTAATGGTGTTATGGTCCCAGGGTTATGGGAGGTGGAACCTCTGTGCTCAAGTAAAAGGTTGGATAGGGCATGGGGGGGGTACCTTGGTAATGATGTGCAAGGTGGGCAGGGCATGCGAGGTGGTACCTTGGTGTTGAAGTGCTTGCTGATACTCCTCAAAATGTCAGAGTCGATTCTGCCGAGAATCTGGTCTGGAGGGGCGTATAGCGCCACATACCCGTAGCACAGGATCAGGCTGCTCTTGATCTTCTCCACCTCCACGTCATTCTTGTCCTGAGACCACATGACAACCCACATCAGGACATTAACAGAGCGAACGGTGGGCGTGACATGGATGTGACGGTTCAATGAAATTACCGCCTGATGCCTGTAGGCAGGCAAGGGGAAGTGAGGCTTCATTGGCCCCAAGAGTAGAGCTAACAGATGCTGTCAGCACTACCTTTCATGAACCTTAAAAAACACTTTGTTTGATAGATGAAGTCAATCAGTCACTTAAAGCAACCAGCTCCACCCAGTTTGGGTCTCATGAAGCTTCCCATCACTACCTGTATGCAACACTGAAAATATGTTAAATAAATTCTATGAACTACATTGTGTTATGTATCATCTCCGTACAACCTACTTTTAGCAGACCAAATATTCCTGAGGCTTTCTTGAAGGCATCCGATTTCCCAAAATCTTCCAGTTTGGCCAAAGTGCCATCGAGATGGCTACTGGCGCAAAGCCCAATTCCCACCGCAACTCCCTGGAAAACCAATTACCCACAATGCACCACATTACAAATGTTTAAGCAGAGTAAAAGTGGCTTCAAATGCCAAGACAATTTATCTGTATCAACATTGTTGCATGGTCAAAAATGTAAAAAAAATAAATTTAAAAAGCACACACACACATTAATCCGCATAGAAATAAGCACAGACTGAAGTAGACTACTTGTCATGAGACTACTTGTCAGTGGGTAACTGAGTTAACGAGCTCCAGCATAAAGGATCTCTGTTCCCATGCTGAAAGAAGTAAAACAGGATGTGCATTGCGGGTCACAAGGGAATGTTCCTCCGACAAAAACAAAAGGCTTCACTTTGTCACAATCTGCAAAAGTGATGTACAAAGTCATGGTCTCCGTTTACTGAATGTGAAAACCTCCATACTCATGAGACACATTAAACAGAATAGCCAGACAGATAATATATTTTTCAGACAATATCTTGCATCAGAAATGGAACTAGCATTCCTTACCGTTCTTTCTATGGCGTCGTTGTGACGCGCGCCAACCAGGATTTCCTGCAGCAGCTTCTTGACAAGGTCCTTGTTGTAGCACTGCTGCAATGTCACACCGATGAATTTGTAGAGAAAGCTCTGTTAAGGACAATGCAAAAAAAGAAGAGATAAACAGGCAGTCAGATGACCTGAATGACCTCCAGAGTTCAAATTTGGCCCCTAGAAGAAAGGTTAATAATGATGTACATTACTATTTTTCTCAACTCTTAAATACTCAAAAAAAAAAAAAAAACATTAATGTTAGTAGTTAGCATTGCATTTCTACTAGAGACATTTAGGCGCGAAATATAGCTTCAGCCACACATGCCCACATGAAGCTGATCTACGAGCTTAAAAGGGCATTTAACAATACGAACAATAACAGGAGATGACCGGATGAGTACTTACTACGTGACTACAAGTAAAAATCCTAGTAACTTTTCCCATTTACACTATTGGAGACCTGTGCCTGAAACAGTGCCCCAGATTTGTACTATACTATCTAAAGGTGGCTAGGAAATGTAAAGGCAAATCTGTATTTAGAGGCAAATAAGACTAACTAACAAAAATACCGCTGTGGGATGTGCCTTTCAACCAATCTGCCTTCCACGACAGATTTTTGTCATCACGTAAAGTCACCCACAGACAGGTAAAGCAGGCATGGGTTTGGCTGTTCAGGTGCCCTTATCTCACCTTTTCCTCTAGAGAGCCGTTATAGGTAGGGAGATAGCGTGTTGCCTCAACAGCCAACTGACAGCTCCACTTGTCATCCTGAACGGCCACCAGAGTCTTGGACAAAAGCTGCACCAAACAAAACAATAACAGCACACTCTGAGCCATTCTGTCCACACACAAGCCAGGTGTGCAAGAGCTCATTATGCAAAAAGATTTTCATTAAAAAAATCTACAAACCTCAAGAAGACTTCCCTCCCATTGCTTCCTGTTTAATGTTTCTTCTGTGCAGTCTGAGAGAGAGAAAAACAAGCGAGAAAGAACAAAATAACTTTTACACCACAATTCCAGGCAAGAGGAACAGTAACATGGTATAAAAATGAGATTTATTAGAACGCAGCTATTTTTTTGTATCACATTGCAATTAACTTGGGTTGTTTTTTTTTCAAAATTGCTGTTAGCAACATAACCTTCTATAACCCCATCCAAACCTTCCCAAATTTATTTCTCCTCATTCTACATGTGTGGATGTAGAACGGATGTTTACTACCTCAACTCGCATGTGGATAATATGGTGTTGCTTGTGCTTTGACAGAAGGCAAACAGATAGCTGTAGCAGTAGCTATTTCACTAAATATGTAGCATGGTAGTTAGTAATCAGCAATATCCTGAATTGAACTTTAACCTAGGAATTACTGATTTAGGCTGATAACGGTGTGCTACAAAGTGTTCCAAACACATACCTTCCAGGTAATTAAGAAGCAGAGGGATCTCCGTGTCCCACACTGTCTCTGTTTTGGGATGAATGTTGGTGCTCAACACTTTCAGAAGACACAACGAGGGGTTACCCTGTTCGCGTCTCCAAAAAGGGAAGGACGCATTTACCTAACAGCAAACATCAACATATACAGTCATAAGCATGTCACTCTGAAACAGCATTCAAGGAGGCTTTCTTTTTATTTTGAAGAGATTTGTTCACTCACCAGGAGCCTAGTCAGGAGTACGTAGGGCGTAGGAAGACTGGCTGAAAATAAACAAGAAAACAAAGAAGAAACCATTTGTTCCAAAGCATAAATATATTAAATATTACTCCAGATAGATTCGTCTTGATAACATAGCATCTCTGTACTGTTCCTTTCAAGAATCTCACAGAATTGAGTTGGGCATGGGTAGAAGAGCTAGGCTACCACAGTGTCACCCCCAACTGGATGGTTATGAGCCATTTTGTCCCAGAATACTGACCACACATGAACAGAGCTGCACAGGCTAAAGCTTTATGCAACCCATTAAAATGAGGAATGATTGAATTGCCTGAATGAAGACTGGGAATTTTGCCAGGACCGCAGGAAACACCCCTGTGCCATGGTATCTTTAATGACCAAAGAGAATTAGTACCTAAGCTTGAAACCTCTCCAGAATGGAGAGTCCCAGAAATAACCTATTTCTCTCCCTATCTATTTTTTGTTTCTATATATATGTATATGTATATATATATATATATATATATATATATATATGAGAGAGAGAGAGAGAGACCGTAGCATGACAGAGAGCTTTACCAGGTAATACATTTACTTTTTAACTTATTAAAACAGACTCAAAATAATGCCTGTCACAAAAACGAAATGTCTGTCCAGTAAAGTCTACCGCCGTGACTCCTGTGGGCGTGCAGGTGAGAGGCCAGCAGTTGGCTTCTGCATGAAACTGCTGACGAGTCAAAGAGCCTGTGATCTCATTTACAATAAAGTGCACCAAGCCTACTTCTCATCATTACCTTGCAATACAATCGTTATGTCAATACGAGCTTTAATTTACTTTTATGTACCCCAAAACAATTAAACAAGGAAGAGAAAATGATAAAGTATGGAAAGCTTTATAGCACTGGAACACTGGACAGCCAAAAGTTAAATCCCATTTAACATTACCTCAAATAATGCTGAGTTTTAACGATGCAATATCTTGCTCCATTATTTAATTTGATGTTATAAAAATGTTATTTACCCTTACTGTAAATTATATCTTATCATACATGGGTAAGATACAATTCTGTCCTGAGTGCAACTCCATGAAATTAGTATTAGAATAAACCAATGAATCCAAGAAAGAATGCATGTGGTACCAACTCACATGGTTTCACAGCCTCTTTGAGAGGATATAAAGATGTGAATTGCTGTAAAAATCCTCTTTAGTGTGGCATTGGCTATGTCAGCACCTACACTACTTCTGTGGAAGAAGGCCCTCACAATTGGATCACCTTGTGTGAACTGCTTCCTCAGTGTATTACCTCTCTATTACAAAACTATTTTCCACTGATATCTATCATACATGCCATATTGGGTTTACCTGTGAACGGCATGAACAATAGGCTATGTATACGACTAATTTACAAATACCCTAAACTGTACGGTCAACTAAACCTTTTTCTGAGTGTCACATTCTTCACACATGATACAACATTTATCCAGCTAGGCCACCAAATTTACACATTAAGGGGCAATAGGCACGAAATCACGTTTTTTTTTTTCTAAAGCCAAGTGTCCGGTCTGCATTCGAAACATCACATTACCCCATGGCTGACTCCGCCTACGTGCCTGTGATGAATTAACAACTGGCTCTATCGCCCCTTCCTCCTCCCCCGTCCCCTCTGTGATCTCACTCTCAACCCCAATTTGCACCTTTTAAAATTGGGAAGTGGGCAGCGACAGACCAAAAGCTGGTGTTGCTGTACACATCAAGGCCATCTGTTGCTGTGCTCCTAAATATCAACAGCTAGCTTCTTCCCCTAAATATCTGTAATAAATATGAATCCATGCCAGAACCTTGCTCCTTGAAGTCAATGGTGAAGTTGGACTCCTGCGCAGCCTTCTTCTTGTTCCCCAGCAGTATAAGGCTCTTGCATAGGGGTGTAGTGGCATTGGCGTACTGCATTGGGGTCAGGTAGCACAACAGGGAGGGCCACAGAACCTGGGGAGGGAGATGGTACATGATCACACTGAGAACCCTACCTGCTATTTGAAGAAAAGGCCTCTGGTAAACACTGAGATGAAACACCATACCTGAGGTAACACAAAGCATGACTTTTGAAACAAGGCGGACAAGGGGGATATGATATACTGAAGAGAATGAGGCACACAGTGCACATTCAGTCAGTTTTCAAGCACTGACTTCTAAATACACAAAAGTACTGTCAGCACTCAGAAACAATGTTCAATTCTTCATTATACTTTTTCACATTTTTTTTGACTGAAAATACACCGCATACCAGATACTTTGTCAGGAAATTCTCACCCAAAGGGCATAAAGGTTAAAGAGATTTAAGATTAAAGAGCCAAACTTTAAAATAGGATCAATTAAGGACAAACTTGTGATGGAAAAAAGGAAAGGAGTGAGGTTAAAGCCTCTTTCTAATTTAATGGGGAACCTTCTTATGGTATGTGAGGAATGGTCATTTTTTACATCAAAACAGTGACTTCACTGCACATCAGATTATAGCTACGGTTATAGAATGGAGTGGATTTAACACAAAGAACAAAGTCAAAAGACGCTCCATGCCCCTTGTAAATGCTAATATGCTTATGAATCGTTACAGGCTATCAGTGAATTCAAAGCTTGGCACTATTTTTTTTGAATTTCCAAGGAATTATTTCATTTTAGTCTCACCTTCTTTTGTCACTCAAAAATAGGATAATGGACCCATTTAATGAACAAAATGTATATTTTAAAATAATCAACCCATTTAAACTGTAGTTTTATAATTATTATGTTGGTTGCAAAGATAATACAAACAGCTAATACAGTGCAAAAGTCACAGACCATTTCATTAATTCAATTTCCAGTCAAATGAGCCATTCAGTGCATTTTTTTTCCTCAGTGTCAGACGATAATGCATGAAACATATATTTAACAGAAAACTACAGAACAGTGTCCACCACTACTGTACAGTACATATAATATCAAATCTATCGATATTTGTCCACCCTTTCTTTTGTGCACACTTCTACAACTTTATTCTGATAAATAAATGCTGATAAATACAAATAAATCTTAGCATATCATGCAATGGACAATGTTTGATTGGGAGCAAATTTACTCCTCAAGCATACTGCTAAGAAGATCAAATGACTGGCCCCCAAAAACATAGGAAGTCTCAGCCTTATATATAACCAACTGCTGTGCACCCCAGAATCAAAGCAGGCATGGTTGGCTTTGCTTGGCATGGTAAATGATTAACACGCACAGATAAAAATGATTAACACACAGGAGTGATCAAATTCCTTAAGCTATTCAGGAGAGCAGGGATATGATATGAGACTGAAACATTATCACAGAGCCCCCCTCCTGCACCCCGGGCCAGGGCTGAGAGGACTCACGTCCGCGAGGCGGCCCACGGTGGTGGTGAAGAGGTGCAGGGTGTTCTCACACATGGACCGCAGGGCCTCGTTAGTCACTTCTTCTGGGTCGGGGGGCCGGTGCCCCAGCTGAAACAGGCAGGCAGCCAATATCAAGACCCACTGAAATGGGCTTGACCAAAAGTAACCCGGTAACAGTGCAGTCGTGTATGGCACCAAATGATTGCAATACCATAGTACACAGCAGAATGCAGTAACATCATTTCACAGTGTATGTTTATTTTGAGGGCACGTCTCATCCTAAATGTATATTAACAAATGACGATAACTACTATGAATAAAAATCTCATGTGAATGCGAATATATACACAAGTGTATGTGTACGTGTGAGATGTACATACTTGGCTGTTGGGGAGGGCGCAGTGCTGGACGATGAATTTGACCAGGGCCTCTCCACCCTCCAGTTCCATGTAACCATGATGAGCCATGGCACTGATCACCTGAACAACCATCTTCTTCACCTGCAGGAAGCAGTAAAAGACACACAAACAGTTAACTTAAAGCGATGAGGTTCATTAGTTTGTATGCCTGGTAAATACCTTGGTAAAGTTTGGTAAAACAGATTTTCACTGGTCATTGTATGCTCCATAAAAATTTTGTCTCACTATTCAAATGGACACGACACACTGTGCGCTTTCAAAATGTAACATGTTTCCTGCATATTCACATGGCTAATAAAATTCATAATGTACTGTTTCTCAGCCTTAAATTTATAGATGCTAAATTTATATACATTAAAATACTCCAGTTGCTGTATATTAAAAGGGACTTATACCTTGTTGCTGTTGTCAAGTAGCGGTACTCTGATGCTGGCAAGAATAAGAGGCCTCTTCACCTCTATGATTGCTAATAAAAGATAAACAAGATTAATCAGTCCTTAAATACTATTAGATCCACTGTAACCTTATAATATGTAGGATTCCCAAGTTTCCTCTGAACATTATAAGGTAGCAATTAATGGGAATAAGCGCTAATTACTGAAATAGCGATTTGTTAGTTCACAGCAGAAGAGCAATTTGCTAAATGTGTGAAACCTAGGAAAAGGTCAGTAGTGTATAGTCTTACTGGCCTTGGTTAGGCTAGCACAGGCCATGCTGGTCTTAGATCCTACTGGTGATTTTTAAACAGCAGCATGTTGGCTCTGGATCTTACTGGTCTTTGTTAACCCAGGACCATTCTAATTTGGGGTCTTACTGGAGGAGTTGATGAGGTGTCTCAGAACAGCCAGGGACCCCATACGGTTGCGTTCATTGCTGTTCTCCAGTTTCTGAAGAACGAACACAGTCAAGCGGTCCGGGAAGGTGTTTGCTGAGAAGGACGGAAGGAAGGAGGGAGAAAAGCCTTTCTGACATCACTTCCCAAACCATTCAACAGAGCCATGACATTTTGTAAGTACTCCACTATCTTCCTACATCTACTTACAACTAGTAATATTTAAATAACACAAACAAGGAACATATGGTTACTGAAATATATTCATATAAAAACTCAATGTATATCCATGCATATTATTATCATGTCAAGAATTTCAGCATTATTTACACAACAGCTATGTTGTCTAATGTGATCAGTCTTGTCAAACCTACCCATAATGCTGAAACACCTGAGAACCTCATTGTGGTTCTTCACAGTTGGAGGGTTGCTATAGTCTACAGGTGCACACACCTGGAGGGAGAGAACAAGAGCATCATTAACATGTAGTTCAGGAGAAAAGTTCTGAGTTACGAGAAAATCTCTTTTGGGCCTTAGGCATAACTAACTTTCATCTACATACCTACAGCAGTGCCTGCGTTCTGTCAATAAAGATCGGTACCTACCCTCTCTCTCGCCCTCCCACTGCTGTAGCGCAGGTTGAGTCAGCGAATGAGAGGCAGTGATTTATTAGGGCGTGTGAGCGAGCGGACCGCTACCTGCTGATGCAAACCGAGCAGCAGGCCGTCAATCTGGGTCTCCAGCACCCTGCTGCCCATGTTCACGGAAGCATCCAGAATCTGGCACAGGCTCTACGGGGGAGAGAAAACGGCACGCGCAGCCAACGTTACACCAAAGTCTTCCGGGCATAAAGACGCTAAACAGGTACCGACAAGGGACTGAGCAGCACAGCAGGAGGAAGACGTTTTCATCAGGATAAGGGCAACAACAGTACAGTATTTAAAAGGCTGCTGAGGCTGTTCTGTGTGAAAATGGGGTGGCAGTGCGGCTGAGGAAAAGAACATGTAATCACAGGTTTGTGTAGTCATATCCCAGCAGGGACACTAGAGCTGTACACTTTACCACGGTACTCAAAGTGAATACCCAGCTGTACGAATACAAAACAATCAAATGTAACGTACAGGCATTCTTTACTCAGTTATAGAACATTGATAACTGAAAATAATTATAAATAAAGCTTTAAAAAAATGACATTATTTAAAAAATATTGATAGTATCTTGAAAAATAAAATTAAGACATATTTCAAGCCCAACCTAGCTATATAAATCTCAACTATACTGAATTTGTAACAATTTTCAAGGGAACAACAATTGTTCTCATAAATCTAAGAGATAAAACAACCCACAAAATGGAGTGTATAGTACAGTGAGTATTGATAATTGGTTTAAACATTATCCAGGGACCTGTGAGTTCTTTGTGGAGAACAGAAGCATGAGTTAGACAGCGAAGAGAGAGGAACCTTGCTGATGATGTAATGCTCTGTGTTTTTCTTGTAGAGGGAGAGCATTGTGGGAATGAGCTTGGGGAGCTGTTCCTCCAGCTTGTCGTGGGCCATCAGATGACTCATAGGCCCCAGAGCTTCAGCCACAGTCAGCCGCAGCTAGGACAGACAGCAGGGGGAGCTCTGCTCAGATCATGTATCAGATGATAACAACTATGACCTGTCTTCGTAACAGGTGTTCAGATTGTAGCCTCCAGCTCAGCAGAAACAAACTACATGTCTCTCTAGCCACTGCAGCTGAACATGAACAAAGAAAATTGGTCATTAAGCCGTGATAAACCTGATACAGAAAAGCTAATCATAATGTTGAAATTGCTGTAAATTATTGTGCTAGCTAATGGATTACTCGAAAGAATTCAGGCAACAAAAGTGGTCAGAGTCATAACCATATCATTAAATGAGAACACACAGGGCACACCATTAAGAGAGCTGAATTAATAAATACACACTCATCACCGGCACAACAACATCACTGAAAATGGACCAATTAAAAATAATTTACTAAAATTACCCAATAAGGGATGGCCAGTCATAACTGCACCGCCATATTCTGTCACTTGAAAAAGACACATCTAGCATATAATCTCCCAAACCATGTGAAGTCTTTCTGCTTCATAATCCACCCACTGAACGGCACAGTTTCTGCGCCTGAGCAGAGCACACCTGGTGCAGCTGGTGGAGGCCGATCTGCGGCGCACAGTCAAGCAGAAGAGGAGCTGCTATTGTGCAAACGGCTAAAAGAAAAGACCCTGTCAACTCAAACTTTACATCCCTGGGTGACACTACACTCGGTAGTAGTATAGCCAAGACTTGTCCACTGCACTAAGCCCAAGTGCCTCAGGTGGATATGACACCCTGAAGTGGAGAGATATCCTTTTATGCTGTGTCTTCACATTGTCAACGGACATCTCAGGTCCAGTATTTATTTTCTGTTATTACTAAGTGAAGAGCCCAAAATGGCTTCTTAAGTAGGCTATATTGGAGGACTGCATTACAGGCTATAAAACCTAGCTGGCTGAGGCCCCAGTAATAACCTATGGCATAGGCAGTACAGTAAATTTTATATGTACAGTAAATCTTTTATGTACCCTAAAACTTCAACTGAGTTATTTTATACCTGACTCAGCTACCCCGGGCAGCTCCCTGATAGAGTTTAAAATGAACCGAATACCTAACTGACATCGCACAGAAATAAAAACGCTGAGCGAATCAGTGGAGCCTCGCGTCTAAAACAAAACTGCAAAAGCGTGCTTACTCAGCCAATGACCGATAGACAACCCATTTTGACATTCTGCACAACTCTGACCAACGTACAGTAAGGTCTGACACTTCACCCAGGGTTCGCCTCTGTGGCCAATGGTCCAAACATGCCAGTTAGTAGGGCTGGATATTTCAAGGCCAGTACGAAAGGCACGAGACTGACAGGCCTCTCAGTGAGGCTGTTGAGGAGGACTGATCAAATTAAAGTATCACTGACAGGTCTCCCCACGTCCCTCATTTTCCCTACCTTGGTCTCCCTGCTCTGCAACCAGATGCAGAACAGGATGTCATAGGCAGCATAGACCTCGCTGGAGAAGGTGTCTTTCCGCACCGTGGGGTCTGGGGCCTTGTCCAAGTTAGCCAAGTACTCCAGAATACTTTCACTGAAGTGGCACAGGGCTGGGACAAATGAATAGTGGTCAGCAGCACTCTCAACATTCACTGGTTTTATTCTACTGCCCCACATGCTTTTCTCTCTTAAACTATGTCATACATGTCCCTGGGTGTGCTACTCTGCTACAGTACATTAGACATGGGCCAGAAGGTTACTGTGGAATCATATTACATGCCTCAGGCTCCAATACAGCATGTTACATTTGCACATACTTTCTTTACTAGTGTTACAATATTCTCCAGTTTTCTGTTTTAACTTCTGTTACTCTATGTTACACATACATATACAGACATTTCCATGTTAGTATGCATCTTATTCCACATACCATATATATTGTGCAGAAGTATGACCTCATTACCTATGTGCTAGCAACAGTCTTCCTTTAAGTGTGCCATCATGCATTGGCTAGTTCAACAGTGTTCCCCCCATTTTCAACATAGTACATATTTGGAACAAATCTAAACAAATATACATGATATATTACATAAAATCTACATGAGACCATTTTCTCATATTTCGCACAGCCTCATCGTCAAAGCCACCCGCTGACGCAGCCACCGCGGACAACGATGCTAGCATCAACAATAGCAATGCTGGATAATTTCACCAGAAGCCATTATCAGTTTTCCGGACACCATTACGCAAAGAGCGCCCAGCCCTCCCTGATCAAGCTTTGAAAAATCATTCTGTTCGCGACCACATATTTATGTGAGAGTAGCAGCACTTAGATATGAACTGAAAATAGAAATACAGACCATGTGTGGAAAACAATATGAGACTGAAACTCAGCCATTAAACCAGATCTCTTTTGGATATGAGCTGTAGCCTCATACGCATGAGATTTAAAACAATGTGATGCCTAACTTCCTCTTCTGATTTGACCAGGAATAAAGTCTGTCATTCACTTGAGAAGTAAACTAAAATGTGATGTCTATCTTTGTCACTTGATTTGAAAATTTGAAATGTGAGTTACAAAAATGATGTTAAGGAATTATGAAGTCTGTCCTTGTGGGGCTGAAGGGGGCTTGCAACAGTGTAAGATGTCTCAGTGCTTTTCCAGCAGGTAGTACAAATGAATGCTTCTTTTCTTACCAGAAGAGAAGACCCACTTCATGTTGTCTTGCTTGGCCATGCTCAGCATTGGAAGCATGGTACCCAGGATGGCATTGAGAAAAGGCACCATGCCATACACTGAAATCAACACATTGACTTGTTAGTGTTTAACAGAACCGAGCAGTGGCTTCATGCTTCATTGCTCAAAGAGAATAGCACACCTTCTCTCCTGGATTAGAAAAGGCTGTTAACCTTGCAGTGGAAATGTACACAACAAACCTTAATTGCTTTGAATACATATACATAAATATTTCACGTTTCTGTACATCACAGTTTTTAATATAATCGCAAAGCTACACAGAATTCTTCTAATAATTTTTGGTTGTCAGTATATACTTCCTTGTCCATGTTACATTATATCCTTGTCGTTTGGCACAATTTGTACATCTGTGGACTCTCTACAGTTCCTTACTTTCATTTGTTACATTACATTATGCAATGTGCTTTAATTTCCAGATTTTCTAAAATACATACGGAATTAGATTGCAGATATAAATTAACTGAAAATATCTGTAATAATCACAAACACAGAGGTGACATACATCATGTAGAAGGGACATCTGCGCATTATTGTTGAGTCATTTAAACTATGCTATGGCCTCTGAATGCCTCTGAATATGGCCTCTGAATACCATGGGGAAGTGCAGCACGTACGGGTGAAGAGAGTGAAAGTGACACACTTCAGCTAAACCACTTCGGTTCTGCATTCACATGCATAGCGTGAAGGGGCGGCTGATATAACTGCTTTAGTGGAGTTTTGTAGTGAAATGTTTTCATACCATTAGAATCAGAGAGATTTGCCAATGTCTGGACTACAAAGAAGTGAGGCAGCACCCCTGGCTGGAATTTGCTGAGAATCTCCTCCATGATGTCATTGATATGTTTATTCCCCACAGCAACCAAAATATTGCTAGCTGCCTGTTGCCAATCGGGTACTACTTCCTGTAAACGGGGAAGAGGGTTAAAGTATAATGAAGAACAGGGAAGTCACTGACATTTGCATGCACATGACATAAATAATAAAAAAATCAGTCTCTGTAATTAAAAACCAGCTCAGCAACTGCTTAGAATTAAGGCTCATAACTTTTGTTAAAACTTTTTAAACATAATCTTTAACTAACCTTACCTTTGATCTAGTCATCTCATCCGATGCCAGGGAGATTATGCTCTTTATTTTAGGGTAGCTTATGTCATCGATCTTGGACTTCACAACCAGTTCAATGGTTTGCAGGATGACCACTCGATGTCCAACTATCAGCTGTGAACAGGAGGAAAGTGTGATGCTTCACTGCAAATAAAACAGAACTGAAAAACTATTATGTCTTTAAAAAAAATTTTTGAATTGATATGGAAATGCTAGCTGTAATGACAAGGTTTTTTATTTAATAAAACATACAACAAAATAATTTTAATTCTTTGTCCAATATTTCCTCATATACAGTCCAGATGGAATTTACATCTCTCTGGGAAAGACATTTTGTGAAGGTATTCATTATTTATAAGTAATGAACACGTCATTTCAGAACGTCCCTTCGTAGCCACACAGAGTTATTTTAAGCTTCTTGCACATCTTCCCAATTTGGAATGCCCAAACGTATTCCTCAGCTCTCATTGGTGCAAACTCCACTCATAAATTAAGGCAGCACAGAAAAGCATGCGCTCTCGTCCAAAGCACATGATATCAGCTTCTGCTTCTCATTACATTGTAGTTTTCCTCGCCAGGCTCAAACAGACGTGAGCTGGAGGACGAAACTTCATGTGCAGCTGAAAAGGTGGACGTGCAGCAGCTGAATCGACTGGCTGGAGTAGCAGGTGAGCGATGGGTCACTGTAATACTGACCAACTAAAAACCTTTGTTTCCCTGGGTGCTGCATCAGCCTGAGAAGCTGCCACGTTTGACACTGGGACAATATGGTTAAATACCAGACCACATGGGCCCATCCATACACCAGTACAGTTAATAGGAAGAGCAACCCAGCAGCCCCACCACACAGAATTCTTAAACACATAGTAGCCAATTGTTTTTGCTTAAGTTTCCTAACATTTTGCATGTTTGTCTTCCTTTTCCAGATAACCGACAGAAAACAAACAAACTGGCACTATGCCTAACAGACCTCTAGCATTCAGTATATACAGTGAGCTCCATAATAGTCAGAACAAAGACACATTTTTTTTTTTTGGCTCTGTACTCAACAATTTTATCTGCTCAAGCAACTGCCTCCAAGCTCATTGTATAGTGCTTCATCCTACAGCAAGACAATGCTCCCAAACATACTGCAAAAGTAGCAAAGGAGTTTTTCAAAGCCAAAAACCAGAACACCTGATCTGAACATGCGTTTCATATGCTGACCAGAAAACCTAAGACAACCCGCGAAACAAGCAGGAGCTGAAGATCCACTCCACTACAGGTCTGGCAGAGCATCAGCAGAGAAGGTACTCAGTACCTTGTGATGACTATGGAACACAGACTTCAAGTTGTCATTGCTTGCAAAGGATGCAACAAAAAACTAAACATGACTACTTTCACTGACATAACAGTAATTTGTCCCAAACATTATGGTACCCTGAAATGGGGGACTATGAATAAAAAGTGCAGTAATTTCTACATAGCGAAAAAAAAATGTATAAAAATAACCTTTAATAAAATCTGAGAACCTGCACCACATGTGAATTGTTTGATTACAAGTATAAAATTGTGGAGTACAGAGCCAAAACAAGCTAGAATATGTCTCTGTCCCAAATGTTATGGAGCTCACTGTATAAGAACACTGCAAGTGAGGTCATGACTGTCCTGTGCCTAACAGCTAATCAAGCACCACCGCCTTACTTGGTCCTTATTCTAACTCTGATCATTAGGGGAAAAACATTCAAGTGATCAAAGGCCAGTACTTATTGTAGTCCTGAGGTTAGCATCTTCCCCTTTCTGTACTACTGACAGTTAAAGACAGGTCATGTGAATAAAATGTATCTGTATAAAACCATGTGCCAGACATATGACTGAGACCATGAGGCAATACAGACATCATATGGTGCATGTTTCTCAATCAATGACAAAGCAAGAAGCCAAATCTATTAAAAAGGTTTGGTTTAGTTTTATCAGGCAAACTCTTGTGTCTTTGCCATGTTATAGTTCCGAATGCCCAGGACACTGTTTCTGCATGTAGCATCAAAGATATGACTCTTTCCTTCGGAGCAATGCCATAAAAAATCATTTTCAATCCAGTCATAGCAATCCTATTCACCTAATCACAGCTTCCTTCCCTAGTTCTGTCAGTATTATTTACAGTTTAAGAGATCTACAAGAAATGTTCTTGATTATTCTACTCCAAGGGTGCAGATTTCAGTGTGCGTAGCCTTAATCTGAAAAAAACACTCACAGCAAAATCATACTGTACATACAACAAGAAGTCACGTTTATTTGTTTTACATTTATTTACCCAGGAAGGTGGGCAGAGAACCAGTTTGTTTCCTCTTTTTAAACTGGTAATTTTGCTAAATAAAGTGAGTAAGTATGATAGGTGGAAGTAATAAAAATCATCACTGAAAGCTGAATCCATTAAAATGCAATAAAATGAAATGATGAATCAAATGCAATCATATTAAGTTTTTAATCAAATTTAATGTCACATCTAATAAAATGCAATTAAATTAAATGTTAAGTGTTAAAATGCTATCAAATGAAATAATACCTCAGTGATACAATTTACAAATCATTCTATCATTGTACTATTTGAGCGCCTTGACATTTAATCAATTCGATGCACTGCAATTCCAATCGCCACCACTTTTATCAGTTCGCTGCAGCTTTCGCTACAACTTTCATCAATTCGATGCCACTTTCAACAACACTTTTATCAATTTGAGGGCAGTTTCAGTTTAACCATGTGGCAATCAAATTGTCCCGCCCACCGACCTAGGTTACATCTACACATTTGACAATCAGTAGTTCTTGCAATTTAGACTGTTTGGACTATTCAGCCATGGGATCGTGCGCTCACCTGTCCGTGAGCATGGTATTGGTAGGTGTCTATGATGGAAAAGATATATGGTGTGTGATTTCAATGTCACCCACCAAAGACTCGCAATTCAATCGTTTCAGCATTAATTTAATCATTGTTACTTCCACCCCTCATAGGTGAGGACCAAGCAGACTATCAGCGGGCGGGATGATTGTGTGGCCAAATGCAGTTTGAGACCCAGTTTTTGGAATTTGACCAGGGAATCAGCTACGGACAGCCCGCACTCTTTCAACGAGTGCCCTGGTCTCTAAAGAGCACAGCGAGTCAGAACCTGGTGTAAACATCTTGGCTGACCTTGGGATGCTTCAGCAGGTAGTCCTGGCACATGAACAGGATCTTGTCAGGTTGCTGTTTGCCTAGTCTCAGCATGGACTTCCTGACCTGCTCCTGCACCACAGGATCCCGGTCATTGGCAGCATCCATGAGCGCCAGGGACACCTCTGGAGAGAAGAGCAGGGACGCACAAAAGGAGACACCTTAATCAATTAACCATTCAGCTTCACATTCAAAATGGAATATTTTCAATCGGGGCCAAAGGACAAGCAATGGCTAAGCCAGCATAAGTATAAGACATCCAGTTACAAAAGAACGTAACAGCAGGGGGACAGTGCGATGGAATTCCAAATCAAGACACTTGATTTGTCTCAAGAGTACAGACAAAGACAACAGAACTGTGGTTTGCCCAACATGACACTTAATAAGGCGGAAAATTTCAGTCTGGAAGATCAGATTCAGTCAAACTGATGCCAGCGCATGAACAAAGTCTGGGTGAAGAGGTGGGGATGAAGTAGCACCAGCCACTAACAAATGAGTAATATAATGGGCCAAGCGCATGGTGAGTATTCAGTGCATCCAAAAAAAATCACCATTTCAAAATGCACAAGCTTTTTTATTTTTTACCACAAATTAACAACTGAGCAACAATGAATGCCTACTTACTGTACATGACACAAGCTAACTGTTAATTGTGGAATAAAGCATTAGATAAACCAGTCTTGGTTTCCCTTTAAATAAGCAGATCATCATTGGGCTACTTACGCTCCACATCTGACTCCTCCATACTGCCTGTAGAGAGGCTTCTGGTGGACAATCAGGAATGCATCTGTTGCACCTGCTGCCAGAACTCACTCCTCCAGATAACATAAGTTCACAGACAAAAAGAGATCGAGTGTAATGATAAATAATTACAATGTTGCACAGATTTTCATCAGACGCTTCGGTATATGTGACCCCCTCCATCAACAGACTTGGTCTCACCAAACAAATGTCAAAGGTCTTATTTAAGTCAAGGATGTAAAGTGAGAGTGCACAGGTCACGTTACCTAGGCTTAAATGACAAATTCAAGACAAACTACATAACCAAAATTATGTAGACACCCGAACATCACACCTATATGTGCTTGTTGAACATCTCATTAGTGCATTAGTGAGGTCAGGCACTGATGGTGGGCGAGAAGGCCTGACTCGCAGTCGGTGTTCCAATTCATCCATAAGGTGTTCGATGGGCTTGAGCTCAGAGCTCTGTGCAGGCCAGTCAAGTTCTTCCACATCAAACTCAGAAAACCATTCCTTTATGGATCTCGCTTTTTCACACAGGGGCAATGTCATGCTGAGGAAAGGGCCTTCCCAAAACTGTTGCCAAAAAGTTAAAAGCACACAATTCCATAGAATATCAATATGTGTCATAGCAAAATTTCCCTTCACTGGAACTAATGGGCTGAGCCCAAACCAAGAAAAACAGCCCCAAGCCATTATTCATCCTCCACAAAACTTTACAGTTAGCACTACACATTCGGGCACGGAGCATTCTCCTGGCATTCGCCAAACCCAGATTCATCCATCAGACTGCCAGATAGTGAAGTGTGATTCATCACTCCAGAGAACACACTTCTACTGCTTCAATGGTGGTGTGCTTTACATCACTCCAGCAGACGCTTGGCATTGCGCATGGTGATCTTAGGCTTGTGTGCAGCTGCTTTGCCATAGAAACCCACTTCATTAAGCTCCCAACGAACAGTTCTTGTACTGATGTTGCCTGATTGACTTGTTGGAAAAACAGCCATGTTGTCCTATGACAGTGCCGTCTTGAAAGTCACTGAGCTCTACAGTACCAGTCCCATTCTAATGCAAATGCTGGCCTATGGAGATTGTATGGCTGTATGCTTGATTTTATGCACCTGTATGCAATAGGTGCGGCTGAAGTAGCAAAAACCACTGACTTTAAGGGGTGTCCACATACTTGCCACGTAGTGTATTTCCATCAATGACTGTAAAAATGCTAATTACCTTAGCTGTCTAGAGAGCTAAACTTCCGTCACATTCATTCCATTGCAATGTCATTGGTCCGGTATGAGGCTTGACTACAGCATAGTCGAAGGCCAAGTCCGTCTCTGTATTGACATTCACAACGTACACGTCTGTGGTCACTGTCTGATTAACCAAACACAGCATGAGCGATGTTTCAAAAATGCTTCTACTGCAACACAGCAGGACAGAATAGCAATGTGAATTCGACATGAGGACATGTGCCATCTGGAAAGCAAGCAAAAACGCGCTATTGAAGTTACTTACTGGCACTAGTTAGGTCAGCTGCTTTCTTAATGCAATTGATGTGAAACGTAAGCTAATTCGGTAGTGAGCGAGCAATCAGATCAAACTAATCAGATATAATGCCACGGGTACAAGTTTTCATAAAGATAACTAAGTTAGCTAAGGTACCTGATTCATTGAAAGTCACAAGAATAACGTTAACAGAACATTGTTGCTTGTAGCAGTTATAGTGACCGGGTTAACAACACCTCATAAAAACGAACCAGTCACTTAGCAAGACAGCTATAAATCAATAGTTGTAGCATAGTAGTTGAATAACGTTATCCAGCTGGCAACATACTTCCTCGATTTCTAGTCTTCCTTGATGCATCGTCACTAGCGTTAGCTAGCTTGCTGTTAGCCACGGCAAAAAAAATAGTTATCAGGCAAGGTTAGTCGGTTGGCGACATGAGACACCCATTAATGCAAACGAGAAATCTGAAATATTTAAACAATGCATTCTTCACAGTCAATAATTACTTCATGCGAAATATTACATTGATACGACGCGCACGCATTATTTCTTACCTTTCGAAGTAGCTTCTAGCTATTTAGCTAGCTAGCTTCGTATTGCACAATGCCAGACAGATGCTAGCTAATGTCCCTGCAGTACACTTTCCAAGCAAGCTTTCAAGGGTTTTGTGTGAAATAAAGTGAAAGTATTTAAATGTAGCCACTGCCCTTATGTGATGTCAATGTAGCGAAAGTATTCACCTCGGCTTGTCAATTTTCTACAAATAGAGGTAAATACACTTCACTTGCATGTATCACTGCATTGCATTGCAGGTAAACACGCCTAGTCATGTGCTCAAAGTCAGGAGGAACGTATCAGGATGGGCGTGTCGATATCAGTCCTCCAAGCTCGTTAAAGTACCATAGAGTTTTAATGTCACGTCAAATAATGGAGTGAACTTCAAGTTCAGAAAAGCTCTATTTAACATATTTTACAACATAACTTAATTTGTCAAAGTATCAATGTATTATTATTATTATTATTATTATTGTGTGCGTGGGGGGAACTGATCAAATGAAATAGGCTATTTTCACGACGAGCACACTTACAGTAGACAGTAGGATCAGATCAGGTCTTTTCTGAATCTGCGATTTCTCAGTTTAAGATTCCATAAGGGGACTTTGTAAGTACGCACTCTTTTACTGCATCACAGCTCAGCTGTTCTCCAGGCGAGCATAAAGCGTCACCAACGATTTTCTCTCTCTTGATGCGGTAGAGCTGAATTGCAGAAACTCTGACGTAGCCTTGTTCGTATATAATCTTAAAGGATATGGGCTGAAGCTTATAACAAAAGAATGCCCGTCTTTGTTTTTTTTTTCTTCAAATATTCTGTTCAAACTCAAACTGGAAGAATAACAAGTGCTTCTTGCAGACATCATATTACATTTATTTGGCAGTAATGTTTTATGGAGAACCATCCAATTCCATTGGTTTTGATGAAACGACTGAGGTAATTAGTGTGGTTTTGGACTATTGATACAAGGAGTTGTAGTGGTCTCTAGCCTAATTGTGGTCTTCATGTAACAATGCGGGCCTAGACAATCTCCCAGCTGTGAAACAATCCATATTTCGCTGGCGCAATGGAAACTGAAAGTTGTACTGTATCTGGCATTTAGAAGCCTTAGTGCAGAGGCCTCATCAAAAAGTAGGTACTCTGGGACTTCCATTTGAGTAAACTTGAAGGATGTTTTCTTAAACAAATTCATCCATCACTCAACATTGCCTAAGCACACCTGAGCAATAGCCAACTATGTAGTAATCTATTTTCCACCAGAGCATGCCACACCCATCTTGGTTGTCAGTCTTGTAAGTCTTGCACAGTAGTATGAATCAGCAAAGACCACCAGAGGGAGCAGGGCAACTGGGGCCATGCGGCCAGGCTGGCAGCACAACTTGCCCCAGGCTTACACGGAACAGGATGTAGGACTTACTTGCCTTCACCTGCAAAAACACACACAGGCAGGAAAACCAGAGCAACCAGAAGAATGTGACCACTATGTCAACACTGCTCTTTAACTGAAAAACAGAAGTCCTGGCAAGTCTTCCTTCCTCTCACAGAAAACATACGATCTTTTTTTCTTACAAGGTTTTTACATTAAGGAAGTGTGATGTCATGTAAATCAGTTATCCGAGAGGAAGCAACGCAAATGAAAATGACTAGTTAAGTAGTCAGAAACATAAGATATTGCAATGTCCTTGTCTGTAAGGGAGTAAGAACATACCCTGTGTTCTCATCACAATTTTCTTCCGTTGGAAATATAATTCAGGATCAGAAGTAAGCCACGTCCTGTTGCTCTCTATGCATTATTGAAGTTAATAATCTTAATATAATCTCTCTAAAACAAGATTATTTTATGTTGCATTTGGGTGGAAAGTGTGTATCTGCTGTTCCAGGTTCATCTTGTTATTATAATGTTCGCATATGTTGATAGAACAAAGCAGGGGAGTAATACAAGTTTACTGACTTGCGTAATCACATCGTTATTCATCTCTGATGAAATATGTAATCGTGGGAAACCATGTGATTCAGTCCTTAGAGCTAGTCAAAACTCCTAACATGACTGCTACCAGGAGTTTAATATACAGATGGAATTTAAAATATATGTCAGTTCTTCTCATTGAATTTGGCAAATAGTTCCACTGGAAAGTATAGTGAATACTGAAAGATCAATGACCTGCAATTATTAGACAGGTCAATTGTGGAATGCAAATGCTTGAAAAACAGTGGTGCCACTGTACATGTACTTATTATGCCACGAATACCTCAAGGGCAGGTTAGCCTCCCATCCCCCCCACCCCCAACACACACACACACACACTCACAAAACCTGGAAGTCAAACAAATCATCACGTCATTGAAAGGTTGTTAGCTTGATTTGTTCATTTGTATTTTGAAACTAGAAAAACTTATAGTACTGACACAGCCTGGACGATATCCAGCCCAATACTTTATCCACCTACTTCAAGTATAATTCTGCTTTACTCATCCAGCAAGTGGACAGTTGGCAGGAGACAGGGTTTGGTTTATTATTATGTGAATATTTTAGCACTGGGCATTGTCTGTGTATAGGCTACATGTCTCAGTTCTATGGAAATTACTCTAAATGTTAAACATTTTAAAATGTAGTTTCAAATATATAGAAAAATATATAATGAGTGCTGGCAGTTAGCAAATGGGAAAACATCTCTTGCGGATAGAAAATCTTTATAGCCCCAGTGAAGCTAATGAGCTGCTCAAGTAAATGTGTGTTTGTTTTATTCCATGCTGATCAGCACTATGCTTGTCATTTTGTAGTGACATTTTGAGGAAATTCTTATATCCAGCCAAGCATGTTGAATTTGTTCAGCCACGGTGGCAGAGCGGCTTGAGCATTTATGAATTTTTAAGCTTCATTGCACAATGTGCGGCTTGGCGTGTAAGTCAGCAGCATTGAAATAAATGCATCAGAATTAAAGGTGCCAAACTCACAAAAATAATTGCTTTTTGGTGCAGTCTGGGTTCTTCTCTTTTAGAGGCTTGTTTTTAATGGTCATCATTGATAAATCACTCTCTAAAGAAAAAACTTTTAACTTCACCCCCAGCTGGATCCCTGTGCACCAAGTCTGTGTTATGGAAGACAACTGCCAAAACACCAGCAACAGGAGAGTGCAAATGAAGTCTAACTAGGTCCAACAAATGATAATCTAATGAATGTGTATTGTACTATAAACAGTGGCTTTAGTAAGTAGTAGTTATGCATTATTTGGTAATCAGTGTCGTGTTGTTCAATGTTATTTTCAGTCATATTCTCTGCTTAATTAAAATTAGAAGTGAGAAACAAGAAAAATTAAATCTGAAAAACTGTCAGTAACTCTGTGAATCATTTAAATAAAAGGTGAGCACTGTATGTCCAATATTTCATCTGAATGACTACTGAAAGAGAACATTGTGGTCATGGGAAGATGTAAAATTTTTTTTGCAGTGATCAGCTTTGGGGTTTGTGCTGAAATCCTCTAGTGGTTTGAGGTGTTATTTTCTTTCTTTCCAATCTAGTGGAACATACTCTGTTCCTACACTGTTTATGTTCAACAGCAGGATATGGACTTAATGAGGATGGGGAGGTCAATGGGCATTTTTCTCTATTGCAAACTATAATTTTCCACTGAAACATTAAAGTGATATTCATCTGACGTATTAAGAAGTACCAGCACCTCAGGGGTTCTTTCTTTATATCAAAATAAGACAAGGAATAAATATATAATAATAAGGGGGACTTCATGAACTGTACAAGTCCATAAAGTTTATAACATTTTCGTGCACTTATCGTGCATTCCTAAACATGTTGTATGAGGATATGTGTTTTAATCATGCATGATGTATTATCTCTCTCTTGATCATTTATTTACCCGAATGAGTTACAATACCATCTCAGTAAAATGCATTGTATTTACTGTATATAACAGGAGCAAAAAGAGCACATGAAAATGTAACTCCCAGCAACCCCATGTATGGGTGTTAGTCTGATGATTACTGATGCCCAATATTAAACATGGCCCATGTAATGACAGTTTAGCCTACTATGAAAGCTAGTTTTGTCACAGGAAAAGGCCTATATCCAGTTGCTCAGCATCAACTTTCTCCTGTGAATGGTGTCATGGAATTTTTGTTCCCTTTAGTTAACACAGTATCAAGTTTGGAATTTGATTTTATATAAAGTTATGTTGACTCATGAAAAAAGGCCAAATTTTGATATTTTATATTGAGGCTAATCAATATAACTGCTTAGTGGTTAATTTCATTATTAGCTCCATAAACATATTTGTTGAGAGAATTTTCCAACCCAGAAGTAGCAGTACATCCCAGTTGTAATTTTTACTAACATATATTTATTGAATTGTCCACTGTTGCATTTGGTAAGGCACCAAATAACCCAGGAATTTAAAACCTGTGTTTCCAACAGCTAATTATATCTTTGGTAAATAAAGGTGAATGCTCTAATTAGCTGGAAAACCCAACTAATATTTACGCTTTTGAAGTGAAAGAGACTATATAATGCAATGGGAGATTGTTTCACATTAAAAACTTGACAATAACAGAAATAACCATGTTTGTCCAGTCAATTCATCAATGTAATTAAATGCTAATTTGCAAGTCTGGGCCTAATCCAATAAATTTTTTAGAAACTAACATTTATTGTTTCTGAATTTTGTCATCAGACTATTACTTTTATTTAATTACAGTTCTAATGTTGAAACCACATGGTTCATTATACATTTTGTATATAAATGCATTAACAAGGACATTATATTATGCAGACAACAGCACTGGACCATTCTACATTATTGGTTCTGTTAAGTCAAGTTTTCTTTTGATTTTTAAATGGGCTTGGTCTAATAGGTGGGCGGTAAATTAGAAACCCAGCTACAGTCAGGCTTGGTAATGCTTTTTTAAATATCACATCAGCTGATTTGTGGGGTCTACTGTTTATGAAATGTTATATTTCCAGAGCTCCAAGCATGTTCTCACTACAGAAATTAATGGTCCAGCAAGGCTGATCACTCCAGAGCTTTGACAGACCCCATAATGACAGATTTAAGGAGTCAGACAAGATAGAGAGAAAAGCTTTATTAAACAACATTAAACAAATTAGACGCCAACAGGCATAAGGACACTGAGACCAGTTCTAATTAGGAATTCATAACGCTGAAACAATTTGGCCTTGATTCGCCAAACTGTACTGTACATGGGGGATTAACAGCAATATAAGTCAATCAGTTTCTTTGTCTGCTGTCACGCTGCAAGCTCTGCAATGTGTATGCTGCTTGCTGGTGATTCATTCTGTCAGCTTGGCTCTTTAATAGGCACGCTCTGAATATAACTGTACCCCAAGAGAAATAATGGGAAAACTCATTGAGATGCTAATTAGTAGCATCAGGTGTGCCAAATTTGGGTTAAAATGAAAACCTACAGGACGGTAGATCTACAGGAACAAGGTTGAAAACCACTGTTCTAAGAGGACATCTGTGAGATGAATGAAGAAGCCGTAATGAAAGGTGTAAAATATAACCATTCATATTAGCCATCTTGCTACCATATCTTCTTGGCAGGATAACTGTGGTAGTTTAGCTGACACACTGCAGTGTGTAAAAACAAGCAGTAAGCTGACTGATCTAGTCTTCTACTTCCAAATTGAAGAAGGGTCCTGCTGAAATGGGATGATGAAAAAAATAAAACATTCAAAAACATATGCAGGATGGTTGGCAAATATTTTTTTATGTAAGATCATTTTTTTTGTTTCTTCAGATATGGTCTTAGGCATACAAAGAAGCTAGCAATAACATGTCGAAGATCCAAAGTCCTGATTATTAAGATTTTAGTTGGAAATCCAGGGCTTGTTACTGCATCAGAGCTTAATTACAGCAAGCAACCATCACGGAACCACCTTCATTATCGTGATGTCAGCGCCAGAGTAATTGTATCTTCACATACTTACTGCATTTTGCTGGACTATGAGTTGAACCAACCTACCATGGAACAGAGGAGGATGACCATAATACTAGTCTCCCTCCAGATGAACCCTGCCCTGAAAATACAACTTCTGTCTTGTGAGGTCATCATGTGATTTTCAGCAACATGTGCTGAAACCCTTGCTACCCTCATTTCACCCAACACTGTCTTTAAAGCCTTCACATTTCTAATGAACTTGCAATTCTGTTAAATTAAAGGTGGACACTAGGGAAACAAGTTAAAGAATAATTTATACTTGAATGGTTTATAAGGGCTATGTAACAGCAAAGAAAATACATTTATTGACACAAACACACTTTCTAGACACAAACACACATTTATGAATCCTTTGGATGTAGAAGGAGCATACTGTACATTGGGGTATTGCAGTTCCAGGACTGGCAAAGAAAATTCCAGAAAAATGGACAAATATGCTGATGAACCAAGACAGAAAGCAGTGGATGGTGGGAACCTTTGTGACACATTCAGCTCTCTTGGCTTCGTTCAATTGTCATTAGTTCTCCAAGGCATATAGATCCACCTTGGATAACCACAACATGTGTTTGTGCCTGTAAATATTGTGCTTTTTAAAAGTTATACTGAATAACTCTAATATTACAAAAACCACTATAGATGTCTAATAATATGCTTTTATGAATTCTTTATTTATGAATCCGGTAGCCCTGCATATTATCCAGCACTTTTTAGTGTGTGATATATGAATTTTCCTCCAGACCAGCATGCAGCGATTCAGATGTTATACAGAGACACACAATTGTTGTACTATAAAGGAATTGAAGGACATGGATCTCTTCTTTCTTGTACATTGTTGCCCCCTTGTGGAGAAGTATGCCACAGTTAAAAGAGGGAAATCCAAGAGAACTACAAATACATTAAATATTTTGTACAAAAATAAAATGGTCCTTTAGAACATATGCCAAAAGCAAGAGTATTTCAAATTAGTCCTGCTCATTTTATGACTGAATCCTTTTGTGAAAGTTCTTATTTTTGCATAGTAAGTTAAAGTGTATTTGTTTACAGTATTCCAACTGCCATGGCTGAAGCTTTCACACTTGTTTAAGGTAATGTGAAATGCTGTTCCTCCTATGACACAAGGAAATGATCAGGTGACATATTTACTGGACCTCAGAGAGGTCAGGTGGGTTAACAGAGTGATGTCATAATGAGTTGTTGAGGCCAAAGCAGTGAACCTGAGAGGTGAGGACATTATTACACCCCCACCCCCTAGCGTTTTCCTAAGTTTTCTATGGGTGACTGGAAATTTCACTTCATCACAGTGTGGCTGCTGTTTACTTTGGGACTTGTCAATGGGGGAACTTTTGTCAAAGGGGGAACTGCTGAGTTGCTACTAAATCTTCTGGCTGTTCTTAGCTAAGGCTACAGTGCTCATCCACAAAATTGGTGATGTCTTTAATACCAGTGATTGCAAACATTCTTAAACACTGCAGAGTACCAGAGGAGTAGAGCCATGTGAAAAATGGTATACTCTAGAATACTGGAACCATAATCATGTAAACTATTATTATACTTAAAATATTCAGAAGCATAAAATGGTATATTTCAAGTATATTTCACCATACTATTTTGTCACATGGGGAAGTACATCAGTGAAGCCTATGTGGTACAAATTTTACCAAACTTTATTACACAATCAAAAGCAGGAAGAATTGACACATCACTGGGGTGGAGGTAGATGCATGCACACAGCATTTCAGCTTGTCCTTAATATTGAGTTATTACCAAACATCACATGGTGGTCAATAAAAATCCTGGCCTCAGAACTATTAAAAAGGTCTGTTGTAACACAATCTATTGCTCTTTGAGTAAATTCTCTGAAAGAGCTCTGATTATAATTTTCATATCTTTGCTATGAATAAACACTACAAGCTCATTCTACATTGGAAGTTATGGTTTAATGGAAAAAAAGTTCATTGTTGAATGAATAAATGGTACTTTGGCCATGTATGTCATCATTGTCTATTGCAGTAGGAATGACAAAGAATTTGGTAAAAACTAAAATAAAATTAATTTCCATAAATGTTGCCATAGATTAAGCAGTAACCGGAAGTGTGCTGTGCATCATTAATACCTTGCTTGGTTCTCAGGAAACTTTTTTGTGGATTCTTTTCCAAAGGAAGCATTCACACTTCATTCCAAACACTCAGTACTGAAGTAACAGAGAAGGACCAGCACAGTACAGGTGGAAAAAAAATTATCCAGGAAACAGCTGAAAAACAAAATGGACGGAAGCCAGTGAAAATGGGCCCAGTGTTTGGTTAAAATAAATGAGTGAGGACAGGATAAAATAAATGAGTGAGGATAACATATTACTGTATGTGAAATAGGTGACATCAGGTAAATCTTTTAAAAAGCATCCTGGATGCTCACTTTCATCTTTGACCCATTGAAGGGACTGTTTTGATAGTGCTTTGTTTTTCTTTCGTTTTATGGCCAGCCCTTGGAAAGAGTTCTCATTGGCCATTCTCTCGTATGACAGATGTTACAAATCGTAAAATTCAAGATACAAATAAAAATTACACTTAGCTGGCATGACCTTGTAAAACACATTATTTCCCAGTATCCTTCTCTCACAGATGATAGATCGAGACAATCTTAGGAGCAGACATCAGTTTATTCTCCTATTGCAGATTGAGCAAACAAAAACTCCTTCTGAACTCATAGAAACTATAAGTAGAAATCTGCACTTAAGAGAAAAGCTAAACATCAATTTTATTACATTTAAAATGGTTAGCCTTTTTTATTTAATGCATGGAGATGTAATGCCCATCATAACCATCACATCATGAGAGAAGTAGCCAAGAGAATATCCAGGACATGAGATTACTGCTAGCAACCACCATGTGCCCTGGACATGTATTATAGCTCTACGGCTTTTTATTACAAGTTTTTGCTGGCTTATTGGGTTCTCTCTCTTATTAACCATGGTGAAATAGCCCTGGTGTTAGAACAGCAGTTAACTGGAATGTAACTTCTCTCAAGCAGTCGCTCACAAAATACAAGTTCTCATTTTATCTCTCATTTAAGTTTACCCTGCCAGTTTGTAAATCAGTAAATTTAATTGTATAAACATTTTATTTTAAACTGTGGGTCACCCTTGTGCACTGTGTCATACTCGTGCTAGCCTGAGCTCATGTGTTTGGGTTGGGTTGCCTTTTCTTGGTGACATATATATAGAGCCATCATGCAATAATGTTTGGATAGTGAATCTCTTAATTGCTGGTTTAATCTCCAAATACTATAATTCAAATTTACCCCTTCCTTAAAAGAAAAGGCATTTTGTGACTGTTACTTAACACTAAAAATATGTGTTGGCTCACAAACTCTCGTCTCATGCAAAAAACCACAGAAGGGGGTAATATTTCATTGTTTTGTTTTCAAAACAAATGCCAAAAATCCTCTGCAGGAGGCTACTGTGGATTGCCTATTTATTTACATTTCATCCACTGCCAGAATTAGACACTGTCATCAAAAACCACCATTGGCTCACATCAGGCCCACTCCTGTTACATTGGTTTGAAAGAGCCTCTCTGACCTGCCTGCTCACCCTGGCATTCGCCCCAGCTGAAACCACAATCACACAAGTACAGCTGCAGAGCTCTGGCATTGTAGAGCAGGGATTTTGGGGCCTGTGAGTCCAATATGAGTGATAGAATGGTACAGAACATATCAGGTCATAAAATAGTCAGGATGCAGTGTAAACACAACACACATTACCCTACATTAAAGTAGATACTGCTCCTAAGGAACACAGAGGGTAATATACACACTGTATGTGAAATACTAGGCTGCATATTAAACTCTTATTTCATAGGGAAGCATTTGCCAGTTCTCGTAGAGTGAGGCTATGTGGGCTGAATTTTCTAAAGAACAGATCCTGCCAGTTCAGTTTAGGAAAGCCCCAGGGCCCATGTCTGACAGCACCTGAGCTGTGATGGATTTGGGGCATCTATGGGCAGGCTAGGCTGCATTGTCTACATTACATTAGCAATGATCTGCAGTGAGTCTGTCATCAAATCCAGAAGTCTTCCCCTCCCTCTGTGGAAGGCTTTTGACCCTTTGTAGGAAGGAGGCTACCTGTGGAAAATACATACGGATGGGGGCTGGATCAAGACAATAGTTCACATTTGCAGAGTGCACAAATATTATTACAGATCAACGTGCAGCCTATTCTTGATATTAAGGCTGGAAAAGCCACTTACTGTAAGAAGCCCATCCTGAAGGGTCCCATGTTTCATTCAGTGTCGCATGTGAGAATGACTTCCACGTCTGTGCATTTCTGTGGGCTGGCTAGGACATGGCAAACATGTGGCCATTTATGTAACGAGTCTCCCGAGAGCTACCAAGGAAAAGGGGACATTTCAGTGCAGACTGGTCCTGTGCTCAATGTGACAAGATTGATTGCTTTTCAGGGCTGGTTTGGGTTTTCGTTTTGGCATACATCAAGTGTTAGATTTCCAGATGGTTCATAGATGCTATGTTGATGAATAAAATCCCATATAAAATTAATTCTCATTGGCATTTTCATTGTAGAGACAAAGTGTACTTGCATGTGTCCAGGCCACCTCGATTTATAGTGACGACAGCCTTGGAATGTGAAGGGGAATTGTTTGTTAAAAAAACAAACTTACATATTTAAATGTTCAATTGCTCCATGGGATAGGACAATACATATTAGCTATACACCCAAAATGATGATGCCAGTTTCAACAACCATTAGAATGCATTGCCAGTATTCTAGTGGTTGTTGAATACACTGCATCAGTCTAACTTTCTTGGACTACAGAATGTACATAGCATGGGAGTATGAGATAAAAAGATACTCATTATAAAAGAAAAAGAAATTTAATGAATTAGGTATAATCACAATGTGTATGCATATCCCTGTTCAGTCAGTTAACCCCTCTGAATGCAGCAGTGAATTTGAACCGTTAAAAAAACCTTACTGCCATGCCAAGGTTTTTTTGGCATGTCTTTCTAAAAGGAATCAGTCCCACCATTTGGGAGTAGCTAGGATACAGAAGCTAAGAGGAGAACCTGTGATTTGACATTTAAGAGGCAAACTGATAGCATGAAGGAACCGTGTGGGCGGAGCAGGGGTAGCCTGAGGGGTAGCCATACTAGCTGCGGTTGAAGTCGACCAGATGGAAAATGAGTGTGCATGAACATACAGAGGTGAACGAGGCCCAGGCTGAAAACTGTAATTGCTCCCAGCATAAAATTACAATGTGGGAGGCGCCAATGTACATTCTGCAGTTAGGTAATGCACAACAGATGAGTGATCCTCACTGTTCATTGAAACCCATTCTAACAGTAATACACTGCCAATTAATGACCTTCCTGCTCAAAAAGCAATTCCCCAGCATGCGTCCATGAGCATAGCTCAGTAGAGCAAGCAGTGATAACCGTAACTGTTCTGTACACGTTCCATTTCTGGTGACCCACCACAAAGCCTTGTAATAGAGGAAAGTAGTTTGTGGTTCTTTCAGAGGAAAAGCAGTAAAACTAAACAAATAAACAAAGTGAAACTGGTTGTTAAACCGCTTCATGTTCCGTCAACCGCACAGAACATTGACAGTCACGAGGCGGAGAGCTATATGAACTGGTCATTTACGCCGGGGACCGGGAAACCATTGACATTATCAGCTACAACAACAAAAAACATGTGCAAGAGAAGAAACACGTTTAGCAGCTCTGTCTACTCTGGCACAGAAAGGCAGTCTGTGTGCTGAAGAAAAACAGGGATTTCGATCTGTGTGATATGGTCGGGGGCTAGCTTAGGGATCAAATTGCCCCCAAGCTTCCTGGGGCGAGAACACTTTCTGAACACTGTCCAGGTAAGGATTTAGGGGCTCAGATTTACAAGCCTGTGGGGACTCCACAGCTGGGGTGGGGATTAACAGAAGGTTTGAGCAAGACGGTTTGGGGAAAATAAATCAAGGGTCTCTTTCTGTCTTTGGGAGAGTAGACGAGTGGAACAAGAGCTGAAGGGGGAGAGACAGAGGAAGATATTCTCTTCTTTGAAAGTCCTGACAATTGTAAGGCAACAAAAGATAGGACGTGAGAGGTGGTGAGCAGTAAAGCTTCCTTTTCAACATTATTTCAGTGTCAGCTTTCCGATGGCCAAAACATAATGTAATGTAAGTCTGTACACGTGCATGGGCCAGAGCGGTTTGACTGGCTTGAACTTTCCATGGTTAATTGCTCTAAGGATGATTGTGTTGTGACTTCCATTATCCTTGGTAACGTCATAACACTTTAACAGTTCACATTAAAAAAATGTAGCCTAATGCTAATGTGATTACGGTGGGGAAGGTCCTTATCTCTGGATGGTTCTACCAGATCTTGGGGTGAATTTTCATTCCTTTTTGAATACTAAAATTTAAATGTAAAATTTCACCATTTCAGTTTGTTACATTTGTCAAAGCTGAGACTTGTAACCTAAAGGTTGCAGGTTTAATTCCCAGGTAGGACACTCCTGTATCCTTGAGCGAGGTACTTAAACTGCATTGCTTCAGTATATATCCAGCTGTATAAATGGATGCAATGTAAATGATATGTAAAAATAAAAAATAAAAATAAAAAGTTGTGTGAGTCACTCTACATAAGAGCATTTGCTAAATGCCTGTAATGTAATGTAGTGTACAGTCAGATTAAAGCAATTAATAAGAAGTAAAACATACTCTGATACAAAGTAAAATCAACTATCGCACATAGAGGGGCCTTTGTACAGTACTGCCTGCCTACAATTAACATTACATTTATTTAACAGATGCTCTTTTCCAGAGTGTCTTACAAAGTGGGAAACCATAAGTGCATTCACCTGATTTATATTGTGCCAGATCAGCCAAACAACATTCACAGTGAGTTCATACAGTATGTAACATTACTAAAGTACTAATGCAAATGCAAATAAACTGTGCTAAACAAGGAACAAAATAAAAATCCGGAATGGATAAAGATTACATCCACAACATGCCCTAAGAAAAATCAAGAAGCCCTAAAAATATGAACTAGTACTAAAGGGTACTTTTTGGGGCTGGGGATAACCGTGGGGCATCTTATCGGTTGCAACAGAGAGGGGCTATAGCTATAGCACAAGCAGAGTCTGTGGTCACAGTCTGCCAGCTGGATTCAGTGTTATATTTGTGCCAAGCCACCGATGTTCACCTGATACAGATCAGTTCAGAGAATGGAATGATCTATCCAGATCATTTCACAATCTGTGAATTTTTGTTTATTTTTGGTATCTCCAATCAGACTCAAATTTGGTATTTTGAATTCACAATGTACAATGTACAAGTGTGCTCATACATGCCCCCTGCTGCTGGCTTAGAAGAGTGAAGAGAACTCACGGTTCTCTATAGAAATACACAGTGGCAGCCAGGTGCTTCTTTTCACACCATAGCACGAACAGAGCTGGGGGAGGAGTCCCAGTCATATGCATGCAAGGAGAGCTGGGCGCCCGATTGGCCAATAGGAGACACTCACGCAATGAGCACTGCTATTCCCATCGACAAAATCCCTGCCGTATATCCCTTGGGTGATGCAAAGCCAATTGTGCACCGGCCCTGTAGGTAAAAACCACCACTACAGCTAAAAGGACACCTGTGATGAAGATTTAATTTCACCTCATATGATTCAGGGCTTATATACAGGAAATGATGACTGCAAGGGACCACAAATGTGAATACAACAAATTTATTTTTTAAGTCTATGATTAGTTTATACTATACAAATTATTGCATATTGCCTCTAAATTATATTCAAAATCGTTTCAATTGTCATAAGCCTATATGTTCAGGAATGAAATAAAGGAAACAAGAATGTTTAATATAATATTCTATTTACTGAAAAGCACTCAAAACAACCAAAAAATCTGGTTCAAACATTCACTGTAAAAAATGCTCAGTGATTTATGACAGATAAAATGGACAGTAGGTAATGAATAAGGCTCCTGCACATTACTTTTCACCCCAACAATAAAACCAAAGGGAGTATTTTTACAGGAAATGCTTTCAATAACTCAGGAAATAATTTCAATAGAAAATATACAGAATATGTGAGGTTTATTTGCTGCTAGCAATGGAAACAATATTAGAAGAATTCTTTGAGAAGAGGCTAGAGGCTATTAGTACTGTATGTACCATTGTATACACCAATGTTGTACAATGGTATGATCTTTGTAAAGCATGAAACTCCACTGGAAGAACAGAAACTGACAAACAGTAATAATTAAAATGCCAAAACTAAACTGTTGTGGTTTCGATCCACCAGTGGCCACTTAAATACAGGGATATATTGACTACATGCTGTGAACCCACAAAATCTTAAATAAAAAGTGTTGATTTGTTGATTTGTTACACATTTGAGAGGGGGGAAATACACATGTGGCCAAAAGTTCATAGTGCTGTTTTTCTTTCAATTAAAAGACCTTAAACACGAGCACTGGGCTTTTCGTGTGCTGCAAATTGGCGTCAAGGAGCACTGAATCTTTTAGTTTGCTGAAAGATGTCTCGGTCGATTACGTGTGTGGGGCAGTTTCTACATCACAAATGTCCAGAAAACACAAAGGAGCGTTGCAGTCTGCATCTGCAAAAGCTATCAGACTGGAAGAAGGCCTCTTTTGTCGGGCAGAGGAAGGACAGACAGAACGAGATCAAGGCCATGCAATACAGATCCCCCCACCCCCCAACAGATTACCGCTTCACTTACTGATTTCATTTTGAAAAACAATGGGATTAATCACAATCTTTATTCATACAAATACTGTCAAAACTACTATAACATTTATTATTGAAGCTGTAGCAGATTTTGTGGTTATTGGAATAACTAGCAGTACCAAGAGCTTAATTCTAGTTATATGATTTCCTTTGCTGCCAATAGGCTACATGGATCCTGTGAGCAGGATAAGTGAAAACAGATATGAGCAGTTACAGATGGATTTTGAAGGTTTTAAGTTTACATTATAATAACATTAAAAGTTGTCACTGTGTGCTCCTCCATTAATGACTCCACTATATGCGATACTGAGACGTGGCTCAATAAACTCACAGAAACCAGAAAAACAAACAAAAACTTCATGAGCATAAGTACCGTAGTAATGCAGTGTAAATAGAACAATTGGCTGCTACTGTTCTGAAGGGCTTAGTCTGTTCATATTTCACATTCAGGCTGAAGCTATAACAACATTCACCAATGAGAGGTATTTCTTCCATTCAAAAAAGATTCACTTTATACATGATAGCGTGGTCCTGAATCTTTTCCTTTTAACTAGGAATTTTGACTTAGATTAATCCAATATTTATACAGTGCATATTCAATGTTTGCAAATAAATAAAATAAAATAAATACTGTAATAGCACCCAAGCATTCACATTTTAACTGAGTAACAAAATCCCTAATAATAATAATAATAATAATAATAATAATAATAATAATAATAATAATAATAATAAACCCCTCACCTTCTACAGGAAGTCTCCAGTCACTCAATTCACATTTTGTCAATATTTATCAATACTTGCATGTGGGACATTATTACCAGACCACAGTGTGCATCACTGCACTGATGCAAATGATTCACCAAGCACCCTTAATCATTCATTTACAATGTTAAAATCATATACTATGTTAAGTAAAATTTTAAAAATTTCATAACTGTGATCCGTTTTGTTCCTGACAGGCTTACACTGAAAGATTACTTGAATACTGAAAATCACATTTTTCCACCTAAATGCTCAATCACTCCTATGTGCTTGGGCTGGTGTAACTGATTCTGGATAAGTTTTCAAATCATACTAGTATGGGGGATGCTGTGCCTTTTAATTTGACAGCAAGAGGAGGCAGCACCAGCTGAATATTTGTCTGACCCAGGCTTCACCAACCCAGACAGTGGCCAGTAGTGTGATTATATAAACCTGAAAACCCACCCCATTTTGCCAAAGCTCACACCCCACCAACAGTCAAATCCATCACTAATCTGAATCTGTTCCCAGAAAGAGAAGAAACTCATTCAGGGAGATATCCATTCTAGAAAGAATGCTAAAGAATCACATAAAAAAGTATATTGTGGAAAAGTCATTTGTGAAATAAGACATGCAAAATTCAAAGGTAGTTGCCTTTTATAACTTTTTAGATCTTCTGGTTGAACTTTGTATAGAAATATATAATCCCCAATATGATATGTGAATATATAAAGGCAGCAGCAGAAACAATTGTAATCAATTAGGTGTTTTTCTTCTGTTATAGGCTAATTGATAAGCATGGAACCCGAACAATGCCCAAGTAAAGTTTTGGGGCAGTAGGTCAAATTAATGGAGAGACAGTTAAATATATTTATGAGGCATGGGCCTTCCCTCAATTGTATGTTATGTTACAGCACTTGCATCACACAAAAAAGTGATTCTATTTAATGTACCATTCAAATATTTTGGCTAACATCTCCAAGTACAACATTTGTGGAAACTACTGCACTCAAAGGCCTTCACATGGACAATATTTTTTTTTCTGAGTAGCTATTCTTAGCCTATTAAGAGGAACTAGGATAAACATATTTAGTTGTTAAAAGATTTTTTTAATTGGCAAACGATTTTTCATCTATATTTTTTTCATTTTGAGACAAATGCACACACAAATATACAAATGTATAAAAGTATGCACTGTGTAACTACTCATACAATTAAATTTGAAATAATTTTATTGCCCACACAAGTACATGTGTAACAATAAAGTAGGTGTTTGTGTAAGTACATGTGAAAAGGGGCATGTGTAATAAGCAGTTGGGGACTACTCTGAAAACATAGGTGTACAAACTACCAAATACTTCATGCTGAAAGTTGTTGAGCAACAGCTAAAGTGAAATGTAACTACAATTCCTCCAAAAGAAAGTTAAAAATCCTTTCTAAAAAAAAGAAGATCAAAAAAGGACCATTATAATGTTCCCCAGACATGACACACATGTGAGCAATGGCTTCTTTTTGCACATGGTAATGTCAGGCAATTGGCAGATGACCATCGGCAACTATAGTGGCGCAGAGTGCTTCTCACCTATCAGGATTAGAGGGAAAAGAGAGAGAAGATGTAATATTTGGTCAGTGGGGTTTGACTACTGGCCAACTACTAGGGCCAGAAGTTGACCGTTCCTATAGATAACTACAGCTCAAACTAACTACAGCTCAAACTGATTAACTACTAAAACTGCTAAACAAATTTGAATGCATTTGAACTACTTGCAAGTTGCTGAAAAACTACTAGTTTAATGGCACGCTTTTTAATCAAGAAAAATGAATGAAAACAGGTTTAGACCAATGATCAGTTTAAAAGAACATTTTCAGCCCCACCAATTTCCAACTCACGATAAAGATTTTAACAGATTTTTTTTAAAAACTGCTAAATATGAAAATTGTTGTGCAACGGTTTTCAGCACCAAAGTAGTCAAGTACTTTTTCACAATGTATGATATCCTAATCTGGAGTTTATTAAATGTGACATCGCTATATTTTCCAAACCTGGTAAGCTGATGATGCATATAAAAACAAATACCACATTAAGATTTATTATTAATGAACTGTTTATTTTCAAACTGTATCAAACCCCCTTCTCCATGGAGAATTTAGAGTTTCATGGATTAAAAAAAAAAAAAACAATTCAGATTAATTGTCTTGCTCATGTTTCAGCTATACCTCCTAGCGATCTGGGCTCCTTGTACAAGCAGGGGTTATTTCTCTGCCAGAGTTTATTCTTGGGGGGCTCCGATTGCATCGGTTCATCCAGATTCCCAGGAATCATTGCTGATATCAGAATGTGTTTTGCAAGTCAACCCATGAGCTAAAGCCTTTAAGGCTGTCTCTATTAATTCATTGATAATACCTTTTATTGCTTCCCTGTGCAACTATTTGAAAATCCTTCATAGAATTGTTCACTAAAAAAAGAATATACATGCGCAATAAACCACTGAGCATTTTTATATGAAAATAAATCACTTCAGGGTGGTTAATAGTCTTTTGCCTTGGCCTTGTTGCCACATCTATAACCCCATCATATAATATGTCTATAGAACAATATGGCTTGTTGTGGTTTACCCCTAATTTTTGGCACCTTTGTGACCCATGAAAGAAAAACAACATGGATGACTTGCAATTCCTGTACCAACAGTACCAGAGGGAGCAGTTGCTTCTTTAAAAATCATGATCCCTTTGAGTTTTGATTGCATTCATGGGAAATGGAGGGATTACTCCCAAGATCATACAAGTAGGTGGTAGAGAAACCCTGCCTGTCTGAGACAGTGAGGGGCAGTTTAATGAATCCCATAATGGATGGACCTTCTATGCTTTCAGTCACACGGGGTCATAAAAACCAATGAGAAGCGATTCCTGTTCATGGAAACATTATCAGTCATTCGAGTCAGTGAGTCAACATGTGATTGCCCCATCTATTTTAGGGGTTCATGAAGCTTGACTTTCCAATCACTGCTACAGGCTGTGATGTTCTACTGTTCAGCACCAACATTCCCAGTGGTTCAGCTTTCTGTTATTCAATTCCACCTTCCTATTAGTGACACTATACAATTATATATTTGGGTTACAGAAACAGTTCTGGTGACATGGTGGTTTGTTTTACACCTTTGTGTTTGTGAGATGAAGTTGATCATTTAGCCTGGATTAGCTTCATTGTGTCAGTTCACTATAATCCTTCCCTATATTGTTTTCTTTGATTTCCTTGGAGAAGTCACAACTGGAGAGGGTGGTCAAGATCGCAGCTAAGATAACAGGTTGAAATCTTTCACCTCACCTCAACTTATAAAATTTGTCTTCATCAAAAACAAACAAAAAAATCTCTGAAGATCATTGGTGACCAGTCCCATCCAGTATTTTCCCCACTTGAACCTCTCCCTTCAGGCAGAAGTTTTAGACGGTTTAGAATCAAACAGTTCAAGTGGAGCATGTTCCCTGAGGCATTTTGGCTCTAAATGGCAAATAGTCTGATTAATAGGACCCTAGCTAGAGGTGGACATTTTACAATGAATGTACTATGTTGTATTTTTGAAAAACACTTTTTATTGCACATTTATGCACTATTTATCTTCCACAAGTCATTATATTTTATGACCAGAAAATCAATTCTAGTGCGTATGTATATGTGTTTTGAATGTATGAAATGTAACCTTTTTCATTATTGCTGTTATTGCACAAATGGCAATGTTTTTATGGGCTCACCAAGACAAATTCCTGACAGCTTTTGTTTGTAATGGCAATAAAGCTGAATCTTGAATCTTGAATAAACCTCTCTATAAATTAGTTCACCCTTATAATCTTTCTCCAGTTTGTATTTTGTAGTGTTCGATCTAAACTCTTCCTTTAAGCTTATTGCTTAGCTTGATTTCATTTTGTGTTCCTTCTTTATTTCCTTCTGACTGTAAAATTGATGGACCTCAAGCCGAACAACTATCATAGGACTATTTTGATACACCTGGGAGGAGTCTAGGAAATTGCATGTATACCTCAGAGGCTGAATTCGGAAAATAAGTCTCACATTAAAATATGTTATGGATTTATAAATCCTAAATATGATAATCAGCAGGGAGATAGGGTTGTATCACTGGCTTATGTGCACACTCACACACACACACACACACACACACACACAAATAAAATATACTATAGAACAAAACTAGGCTGGCACAAGATGGATCTGTCAGATAGAGACAGCTGAGTGATTCAAAGCCATGCTTTGCCAAAGTGAAATTCAGTATTATATTGATCAATCTTTGGTTGTTTTCTGTGATCAACACTGGCAGTGCGTGCCTCTCCCCCTTTTGTGTTTATCTCCTTTTATATCAGTCCCTATCCAACACTGCACCAGTAAGGCCAAGTTGATAAGCACCAGTACAAAAAAAATGGTACAAAAAATACACTTCACTTCAGGAGGCTAAACATCACAAATCAGCTGGGATAATTTATTTTAAAAAATGAGAACATCGTTTTTAAAAAGTTAAATATAAAAATAGCAGTAATGGCTTTATACACTTAGTGGCCACTTTATTAAGTATATCTATCTAGTACTGGGTAGGACTCCCATTTTCCTCCAGAGCAGCCAGAATTCTGCATGGCATGGATTCAACAAGGTGCCAGAAACATTCCTTTGGGATTTCGGTCTGTGTTGATGTGATAGCATCACACAGTTCCTGCAGGTTTTTTTCGTTCAACACAACTAGGGCTATTCTAATAGGGCTTCTGAAAAAATGTCATTCCATTTCTGATTTCAGATTTCATGTCTTTAAAAGCAGTCACCCAAATTACTTTCACCACAAAGAATCAGTCACTCACCCACTCAACCTCCCCATCCCCTGAAATTACTAACTTTTCTTTTGGTTTTGTTGAAATGTATGACATCATTGGGTCATGCTGGTAGGATGACATACTGAAACAGCTAGCTACCTTTTTCAAATACATGAGACCACAAGGAGTAATCCACTGAGGACTACTGGGCTTTTAAAGATCAAATGATGGTCTGGGTTTGTTGGTGATTTGGGGGTCATTATAGTTGCTACACCTTGGTAGTGATCCAGGGAGTGAACTGAGTGAACTGAACTTCAATGAACAGCAAAATGGGTGGACCAACTATCATATGTGCTATCAGTTTAATCTGTTTTATAATTTACAGCATTTTAATTGGTTCATACTACGTAATGATTGGGCATGTGAAATCCTCCTTGGGTTTTGGTGCTGCTAGGTGCTGTCCTTGGTGCTGTGAATGGCCATTCTACAGCCAGAAAAAAATGCTTTTTTGAATAACATGTATTGCTTTAGCTCTCTTTTCAGAGAAAGCACTCCAGAAAATGGCTCATAGCAAGCCAGCTAGCTTGGTAGCTGCATACTGTTAGATACTGTTTTTGTAGATTGGTACCTGAGGGTCAGTGCACCAAACAACTGGGGTTCACAGAGGACAAAACTTCATGATGTTGTAAAATACCAAACACGTCTCAGTTATATTGCTAGACAATTACAAGAAACGATGTCCAGTCACTATTCCATATAATTCAAAACATTCAGTCTGGTGGGTATTGCTAAGTAGGCGAATAGGCTTTTTGATGTTGTGGGCAGCTTTTGCAATGGATTAATGAAATGCGTCCATTGATTAATTTTTTCAGAGTTTAACATAGACAACTATTAATGCTTTGATAATATATTAATAACTCATTGGTTCACTTTAACAAAGGCATGAGGCAATGTTCATTAATGATGTAACCTTATGGTTCAGCATTCCTGTTGCACTGTTGGCCAGCCCATAACCAGTTTGAAGGCTGGTCTGCTCTTCACCCTGGCCTGGAGTACGAACGCTGCTGTCACCGTAACCTTTCCGCCTCCATCATAATCCCTCAGGAACCACAAGCACTTACCCAGCAGCGACCGCAAGAGAAAATAACCTCTGCACATTAGACATTTCCTGTCTGGAAAGCCAGCCTCCAGGAATTAAATGTAAATTAAAACTAGTCTCTTTTTTTAAGCTTCTGTAGTCTGGACTTCCAGACTGGCCTCATGTCATACATGAAACACCATACATCACAGCACTACAGTGAGTCGCTGAAATATGAGGGCAGGAGCCATTTCGGCTACACAACAAGCACCTGCCACCACAGGCCTACTACAGCGCTGCCAAATCCAATCATAAGGGTTTAAGGCTCTTATTTAGTTATGTATGGTTTCACTGAGGAAAAGGAAAAATCTGACTGACCAGGGATAACTTCCCATGTAACAAGATGATATGGAGTGCATAAGGTAAACAAATCTAAGTCAAAGGTAAACAAAGGTAAGTGAATTACAATTATTAATAAAACTTTCTGAATAAATCATCTGTCTCTTGAGGGCATACAAAACAGAAATGCATTGATTGATTCAGATGAAGAACATATTCTGGGAAAAGCATTCAAATATGTAGAATACACTACCAAAGAAAATAAAATCACCCGTGATTTAGACCACAAAATTTGATACAGTAATTAACCATTAAAAATGTATCTTGCAGTGATAAAAAAGAAGAAAGTGAGTGAGGCAGGGCTCAGTTTGTGAGGGAGAATCAGAGCATTCGGAGGACCATGCCTACTAGTTAAATAGGCACACACACCTGGATTGCGTTACAAATCAGTGAAGGGCTTAAAAATGTGCATTCTTTTCCCCAGTATGAGTCTGAGAAGGGGAATGCCTCACCCATACAAAGGGAGAATCCAAGAAGGACCTGGCTGAAAAGCTGTCGGGTTTTTAAAAATTTATTTCACCTTTGTTGTTTTAATTTATTATTTTTATCCAGATCCTGTGAGGGTGACAGGAGAAGCTTTTGTTTCTTCATTTTTACGTACTGGGAAACTATTAAAAATGCAGGCCCAGTGGAAGAGCACAAACCGACCAAGGCCAACAGCAGTAGGGCTGTTCATGGTCCCCCAAGGCCAATATATTCCCTCTGCATTTAGTAATACTTTGATCAATGTGATTATAAAAAATATCTATTTTGCTGTAATTTTATAAAATGTTTTATATATCCATAGTATAATTGCACATTATTTTGTTTTGTCGTATACTTTTTTTCTGTTTTCCTTACTTGGGTGAAAACAAGACACAAGAATATTCAAGGCAAGAAAATGACTCAGTCAACCGATAAATAACAACTTTGTACTTGCTATAATCAAAAAAGAATATCAAAAAGGTGTAATGGATCAGGTTAGACTTGGAGCCGCTCTTTGGAAAATTTACTCCATCTTTCTGCTGCAGTCTCCCAGGAGAGTGTAAGACAGGTGGTGGTAAAACAAAGACAGACAGACCATAATGCGTCATCCATTATGGCAGCTGTAGCCAGTCCATTTTCACCTACAAATGTCCTTTCTGAGTGCTTTCTTTTGATTTACACAAAAATATGGAAAACAGCACTAGATAAATATAAAATGTGTAAGTCACACACATGCTTTCAATTTTTATTCAGGGAAATAATGGCTTTCTTGCTTGTCAGTCAAGTACATTCATTATGGATGGGGCAGCGCTTACAGAATAGCATCACCTGAACAGATCTAAGTACACAAGGCCACGTGCAAACACATCTGTGCCTGCATGCTCACGCATACGCACGCAAAATTCCCTTATTACAGTGTTTTATTGGTGGTCTGGGGTGGCCCCTCATTGAAGAGAGAGAGAGAAAAATGTGTGTGTTCTTTGAATTTTAGGGAGTGTGAGAATTATCAGAGGGGCTTCACTAGGTAGCCGAGCCTGCAGGGGCTTGTGTCGTGCACCGCCATGAAGTGAAGTGGCTTTAACAAGCACGAGGTGAGGGGCTCCCGCAGGACTCCAGGCCCGCCAGCTGCACGGGCTTTATGAGTCGACAACATCAAACGGGCACGGTCACGACCTCAGGTCACTTAGAATTTTTGGCTGATTTCTTGTGGCAGTGTAAAACAGTGCATCTCCATGCTTTCACAAGTGACACCGTCTTTTAAAAAATGATCTTAGAAGATCGTCTGGACAACCCAAAGCACTGCTGAACAAAGCTGGACCTTTTTTGTTCATCATTCAAGAGCAATGCAATATTCAGGATTCCAGTGATCTTTCACTCGCAATGCCAATTTCTTAACAACTATTCGGTACGCTGGATATATAAAACTAAGAAATGGTATGCATGGTAATGTAATTATTTTCTTTAAAGAAGTAGTGTAAATTTATTTGTTGATTAAAAAATAAGAAGTGATGACATCAGAACTGCTGTGGCGGTGGGTGAATAAACGTGATGCTATCGCTTATACGGGAGGGTGGATTGGATCACTTTTTCCACTTTCTAACTGCACTGACCTCCTCACTCTCCAAATTCCTTGGCCACAGGAGGGATTACAACAGAGGGATTACAGCATGGAATCAAAGAGGAGTGACTTCACATTTTATTACCTGAAAAAGGGAGGGAGAGAAAGAGACAAAAATGGAACAGCCGTAACCCGTAGACACTTGGAATGATAAGATGGAGAGAGCACACAAGCTTATGTTAAAGAATTATCAGAAATTTATATCAAGAGTATGGTGTCCTGACAGTGGACCGAATAAGCATTAAAGCATTTACAGGCAGCCCATAATGCATTTTACCTACAGTATTACTGCATATTTCCCTCAGAAACACTGATGCTGGTTCATGTAGCTAACTTTTTCTTGCCGTTCCCTTCCTACAGTGTCTTCATATCAATGCGATAAAGAACATAGAATAAAGCATAAAAACAATGTAGAAAATATCTCATATATGCGTAGGATAACAAATGTTCTGTTGGGAAAACCCCATAATGCTCATGGGTAACCTCAGAGGTAAAAGGAAAGGTCAGAAGGCAAGATTACCTGCGGTGTGTATTTTCTGAAAAGGAAAATTTTTACTAGCTGTGACAACAAATATTTTAATAAAAGGTGAGTCACAAGACATGTCTTACTCCGTGTGTAAGATGAAATCATTCAGTTCTGACAGTGACTAATGCCCCTTTCCCACTGAAGAGCTGGAACCAGTTTCAGTCCTAGAAGGGTTCCAAAGGTGATAAAAAAGACATATTTCACCATTTATTTTTCCCACATTTAACTTATTCCATATTTCACCCAGAAAAATAACTTTTTATAAATTTATGAGGTTTGAACTTCTAAATATTAAAATCTACTATCCAAGATTATACATTTATGAAAAAAACTAAAGATTTAAGCTGTACTTGTTATTACTATTCAGTTCTAAACTGAATAATTTTACATAATGCAAAGAGTGGAACATGTCTCATAACTCTCTTTTTTGTCACAGGCAGTAAGAATTTTAGTCGAAAGGCACAATATAAAAGAAACATATTTATGAATTGCAAGAAAATGGTTCTGTATTCAAGGCCCAGCTGGCCCGGATTTTCTGTGCGCGAGTTTGCATGTTTTCCCATGTTTGCGTGGGTTTCCTCCAGGTACTCTGGTTTCCTTCCACAGTACTAAGACGTGATCATTAGATTAATTGGAGATGCTCAAATAGCTTTAGGAGTAAGTGTGAGTGTATGTGCGTATTTTCACCCTTGGATGGGTTTTTTTCCTGACTTGCGCCCAATGTCCCCCCCCCCCCCCAATAAGATTTTGGAACATGCATGTTAAATTTCAAATTCTTTTCATTTAGAACATTTGCTCAAAAAAAACATTGCTCAAACAAATCTCATAGTGCAGACTTCGTGAGCTTCTGGATTTGAATAACACTTCCTATTGTCTTTTAAGTAGGATGTACATTGACCCAGCACAGGTATTTCAACTGTGAAGAAAGAGAAAGTGTGGGACTGCAGTGGAAAAAGAGAGAAGGTGCTTTTACTTCCAGCATGTTTACCAGGAGCTATCCAGGAGAGTTTCACCTGCCATAAAGTAACTTTTTTTCCTTCTGGAAAAGACTATTTCGTTTCCCCACCCCCTACCCCCATCCCTCACTCACTTGCAGCCACTTGAGAGAACTTTTCTGGAAGTTGTTTTTGGAAGGGGAGCCATGTTGCTGGAAGTTCAGCATTCCCACTTCTCAGACCTTCTCAGGAAGGATTTCTTGAAAACAGTTTCCCTATTTATCTCTGGAATACGTGTTTGGCTTTCCTCATTTTTATGGATTTATTTTAAAGGGAATACAGACTGACAGTATGGGGGGGGGGGTGAATGGGGGAGGTGTTGTGTGTACGGTAGACCCCACAACAGCAGGACACAGGATGTGTGGAAGTAAGGTCACTGGCATGCCCCTTCACCCTGTTTCACCCACCCGCCCTGGAAGTGGGATCACGCTGCTCCCACAGCAGGTTAGATCATCATGAATCCTGGAGGATGTGACCACCAAACTATACAGGAAACAATCGCTGCTAAGAGGCTTGGTCTACAACACCAACAGTGGTATTTCATTTCAGATGTTTACTGTAAGATCTTCTGGCTGTGATTATTGTCTTTTTTTCTTTTATCCACAATTTTATAGCGGAGTGTTTTCCTTTACAGACAAGAGTGACAACTGTATGCAGACTGTTTGCAGAACTAAAAAAGTAAGTTCAAAACAAACCATGTTATCAGTTCCACAAAGCTTCATATTATATGCAAGCATAAGTCTGATCATTACCCCTTGATGTGATAGATATGTACACCTCTGTCATCTCTGAGCTGGTGAAAGGGGAAATACTCCAGTAGCCATTGGCAAAGAACAAGCCTGTCAAAATTGAAAAATAACTAGAATGAACTATCATTATTGTCTGATACCTCTAATTTAAATGGAACATTATAAAGCTGAGGTACATATATAATTTTATAGATGTAATCGGAATTCAGCTATAAATTTATATTTTTTCATTTTCCTACACTTTTATGATACCTACCTGATTCTGAGTCCTTAATCATAAGTCACAACAACTATCAACATGTAAAACAAATATTTAACTGCTCTCAGACACAACGCCAGCTCTCTTCAGTTTTTGGAGTACTCGCAGAGCTGTTGTGGAAATAGTTCCAGGCACATTCACTTAGTAGTCTATAAATCCTTTCTTCGTTTGTGTAAATGCAGAAAACACAGCTCTGGTGGCTGGGTTTGGCTCAGTGAGCTTTGTACAGTCTGCTGCTGTCTTCATGTGCGTGGCTCCATTCATACCCTGGCTCCATCCAGGCATTTTATGCTGTATTTGTCTCATGTCGTGGAAAGGAACATTACCCAGTCACATTGTGTTTAATACTTTCAATTGCACTATAAAAACAAGGATCTTATTGCAGGTCTAGGCTTTGTGTTGAAATCTAGCTTTCAACTTTAAGTTCTGCTTTATAAGGGAAACACTGAACCAAAGAGAAAAACAGAGGAAGAGTGAAAGTAAGAAATACAGAATTTGAATGAGGGACAAAAGAGAAGGAATATTACTATATTGCTTATTTTCCAGAGGCATAGGTCTATTCCTAGCTTCCTCAAGTATATTAGTTCTAGTTTTCTGAAGTATGGTATTTTTCATAAGAAATATTGGTTTGTGTGCACTGCTATGAGTCTGTTTATGTGTTTAATGTGCTGCAAATACACCTCTGAGAAAACATGCAGTCAAAGAGCATGTTGGAACGGAAAACTTAATGTAAATGCAATTGCATCTCAGATCAAAGGACCAGGCCGATCTAATTTCATTTTTTCCTTTAGCATGACCCCCTTTAAATGAAAGGCATTGGGTTCTCCTCTGTCTGACAGGTTCTTCCACCCCATCACTCCTTCTCCTTTAATACGTGCAGCTGTTCCGTCTGCATCAGGATATGAAAACCCCAAAGCACTAAGAATTAAAAAACCAAGAGAGAGTCTTCAGTTGGCCTGAGCACGCTAACCATTGGTACTGTCTGTGAGATGCATGTGGATATACCATCCATCCACCCATTCAAAAAAAAAGAAAGTCTGATAATTGGTTTTCACTGGACGCTGAGTTTTAACAGTGGGGGAAAACGTACAAAAAAAAAAAAAAGTACGTTTTAATGGGCTACAAAATGCGTTGACATTCAAACATTGATTTCAACATTTATGCCATTAACCTGACTTCATATTATTTATTTTAACATGAAAATTGCCATAATTTTAATTTCCATAAAGTGCCATTACATTTGTTGAATCAATTTCACAATGTATTGCATGTAAAATCATTGTTGCCCATGGGAAAAAGAATTGCACTGCAATTCAAAGAATGGTGGACAGATTTTTCTATTTATACTACCTTTTTGTACAAGCAAAATCAGGATGAAAAGCATATATCAACTCATAATTTACAAAACATGCAATTTAATAATGCACACCTTTTTAAGAGAGATTCCACCCAAAGTGTGCATCTATCATATCTCTACTTGATTGTTGAACTTTTTTTGTTTTTTTAGCTTATAGTTGTATATTTTTTTAGCTTAAAGTTTCTTGTTTTTTTGACCAAAAAATATACTTCCTAGTTCTCAGTAATCTTACCATATCTTCCATTCCTGCCATTGAAGTGTACGTTGGTAATGTAAAACATTGCCAGAAAAGAGTTTAACAATAAATAATTGTGCTCTTAGAACATAATGTAATTTCATTATTGAACTGTTAACTGGCTACTAGCTAAAATAGAAAAGGAGAAGAATATGGAGTTGAGCTTCACGGGTAATAGCCATTGAACTGTATTATTAATTCAAAATGTACAAAGCTATTATTTCCTCACGTCACTTTGCTTTTCTATAGTGTGTACAGGCCAAAATTGAGGCCTCTGGTTGATTAAACAGGGAGTGCTGCAGGCCAACAGAAGACCTCAGCCAGGTGAATGCAATCACACCCATTCTTAAAGTTTCATTCAAATGCAGAAGCATGACTTCTTACCATGGGTTGAATATCTCACAGGAGCCTGTGGCTTGCTCAGTGGGGTTTACATTTCATCTAATGAAATGGTTTGGTGGAGAGAATGTTGCTTTCTGAAAAGTAATCTGACGCATGGCGTGCCACCCACATATTTTGCCAAACAAAATGTTCAGAAGTTCATAGTTATTTTGTGAACATACTGGGAAAGAAATTTTAAAAGAAGATATATTTTAAAAGGCAATGCGGTGGTCAGGAAACAAAACATGAATTTTATATGTTTGATTTTTTAGGTTGGACACTGTTCAATGTTGCCATTAGAGCTTGATAGCAAAATCTCCATTACTTCACTGAATATCTTGAATATCTAAAATAGAAAAGGGTATTATGTAAATGTGCCGTTGAAAAGGGTATGAAAGTTGAAGAAAGATAACATGAGGCAACCACATGATCAGAATTACACTTACAGTATGTGTTTAGAGAATCTCTTCACACACCAGCAATTCCGGTGGCTCGATCAGGCACCTGTAAGTCTACCTAAACTGCGCGTGCAGTGGCTTCCTTCCACTCATGTCTGTGCAAGCTGCTGTGAATCAAGTAGCAGCAGGAGACCATGTGTTTCAGAGGAGAGGGCTTGTCTGCAGTCTTCCAAATCAATAGATGTTGTGGCAAATCATTTTTGGGCATTTCAAACTGGGGAGAAAAAGGGGGAAGACTTAGAAGAAAGAAATGTGATCTCCATCTAATATGGCACAATTACCATAGCCTTTTCAGCATAAAGATATTTTAAGTTGTCCTTCAGGAAAATTTCAAGCTCATCTGCCATATCCCAAACTGGACAAACCCTGCCTGGTTATTGGTCCACATTAATCCATTGATACAATAGGCGTAAATCAGGTTTGTAATAGAGCTGACAATTTACCTTCAAAATTACACCTGTGTGCCAACATTTACAGTCCTGCTTTCTCAAAATCTCAAAAAGACTGACACATTTTTTCCAGAGGAGTCTGGCAAGATCAAAATATTTTTTGACTTTCAGTATGAAGAAATACTTATTTGCTCAATCACCAGTATTAACATAAAACAGATCCTCTCACCTGTTTTTTCTGTATGTCCTGTATGTAGTGTTGCAAAAAAAGTAATTATTTTGCACATTTGTAATGTAAAGGATATTTGATGATCACAAGTTCTATACAGATAAAAAGGCAATGTGACACAGTAAATCACAGAAAAATATAACTTTTCCATTATTTGTGAAAAAAAGATCAAACATTTAAAATCCCTGTGGAAGAAAGTTCCACTCTAGCTTCAGTAACTGGTAATACATCTTTAGCCACGATAACGTAACTAAACATATTGCTTAAGTACCACTTGACAACATGAAACAAGGTGACAGGATGGTGATGAATTTGGGCTGCTTTGCAGAATCAACACCTGGGTGTTGAGTTAATCGATGAGATCACTATGTATTCCACATTGTACTAGAATATTCAGGAGAAGGATATATTGAAGAGCTGAAAAGCTATTGAGATGCATTGAAAGGGTCGGATATGAGCTGTACATGGAGTTAAAATAAAGACAGGGTGGTCCTAGGCAATGTGAGAGACAGTTAACTAAAGCTATTTAATGATCCTAGTGTTCAAAAAGAAATTAGCAGGAAAGACCACTCACTTTTTTCAAAGCATTGTAAGCCTGTAATCCTCTACCTGACTTCGTTTTTCTTCAGGACTTTAAACTATTGGTGCCCACACAAAACTCCGCACTACATAGGCTAAAGGGCTCTGTATGTCTTTGGCATATCTTCAAGAACACCAAGATGAAAAATCATATTTTTCTCAAAACTAATTTTATTACAAGTTCTTATAGTGAATGTTTTTTAATGCACAATATATTATTTTCATCTATACCTCATTAACTAATACTTTGTGCGAACAGAGTGCCCTATGTTGACACCAAATCTATTCATTCTGAAAATAAGTTTCAAAAGAAATAAAAACCAATAAAATAACTTGATTTGTTTCCAGCCTTTTGAGGAAAAACTATCCCTTGTTTGTAACAAGATCATTTGAAAAGTTTCTAGATGAGGAAAACATTTTAATGCTTCTGACCATATTTCAAATTGAACTAATAACCCTAATAAAAATATTCCTTTAATCTTCATGGCTTTTTATTGAAATATAAATGCAGCACCACTCTCCAACTAACAAAAACATCTCTTTGAGTTAAACATCTAAGTCAAATAAAAATAAAACTATAAGTGAATGCAGACTTCCATTTCTTTCACAAAAGTGAGCCATAAGTCTCAAAATAAATTACAGAATAGTAGACCAAAAGTTTGATTTGTTCTGAATGGAACTTTCAGGAGGAAGTACTATAAGTAGTCTGTTCTATTAAAAATGAAATACTGTTTCTAAAAACTTTTCAATAACAATTGGTCCCTTTTGGTCCCTTTTTACAGTTGACTAGCAATGTTATCTCTTCCTCATTGACAATTGCCTCAGAAATTGTACCTTGTGCTTGTATTGTATATGTACTACTGATTGAAACAGAATGATATAACACTTTTGTAAGCATTTTCTGAATAGCCTGTGATACATTGTAAAGTATAAGAGTACAGCACCATATCAGGACATTCCCATTAACAAACTATTTACTTTCTCTATATTGTTCCACTTTTTTGCAGTTTTCTGTGAATTTAAAAAACTTTGTTGTGTCTACTCCGTGACAGATTATATTTTCCATGAGAAACACCCAGCCTTATGGATTAGTAACCTATAGAGTTTTTGCAATCATAAATGATCATTTCACCGCTTTTCTTTTTTTTTTAAATTCAGGATTCATTCAATTTCTGTTTGTTGTTATTTTTTTTATAACTGAAGATATTTTTTATGCCAAACTCAGTTGTAACTCTGTATCATAAGAATCAAAATTCCAGTTGTAATAGTGACATTCCTTCAATACAGTAGGATTTAATAAAATGCATTTTTTCAGTGAATTTCTGTACAAAAAGGGACAGAAAGATTGGATGGTGCACTGCACCACATGCTAACCCATCGCAGGCGCTCTCCCACTGGTCGGAATTTCTTTTTTTTTTACATCATTCACTTCAAACAGCATGACTAAACTGATCCAGCTGGGGTTAATGGTGCAACATATAACTAAGAGACACCCCACATTTCCCTTTGCAATGAAGTCAAATCCTACTGTACTGAACTACTGGAAGGTTCTGCTATCAAAAAAATAATAATAAAGCCTGTGGTTTGTTGTTTAAAATAATAAAACGAAAATGTAAAAATTAAAGTCATTTAATTTCAGTCATTCTGCCTTACATTGTGCCTTTCCTCAAAATGTATTCTATTCACTTGCTTCTCAGTAGGGGTAAGGGGTTAAGTCTTAAATACTTGACGAAAAAGTTCCTGGTTTGAACCAGTGAAACTCAATCTACCTTGAACCTTCTAGAATTTTATGGTGTGCTGAGATGGCCTGGGATCTGAGTGCCAGACTCAATGAGACCCCGTCACCTCTACTGTACAGGGTAACTTGAGAGGGCCGTACCACTGTGAAGGGTTCTGTCGACCAAAGTGGTTAAAGGCAGAACACCAACAAGGTGTCCCACATTTTTCTGAATGTGCCACACAGAACAGTGATGCCAACACAATTGCCAGGTTCAGAGATTTTTTTGCAAATAATGCATATGGGAATAACCCATTTTTTAACCTCTCCACTGAATATCCGATCACCCCTCCCCTGTAGGTCTATAGAAACCATGCAGAAAATCAATTCTTCCCTGATTCCCTACGGATAACCTGCACCGTGCCCCCCACTGTGGGTCCTCAGCATTCTCCTAAAGAATGGACAGATTGCTGATCAGACCAAAACAGATTGACTCCCTCTTTCAGACAGCCTGCTCTGGGTTTGCTGCAGCTAAAGGGGGAGTGGAAAATGCACCAGACACTCCTACGGGCTATAAAGTCTAACCACACTGAAACAGTCAGACAGAAATCACACGTGGATCTGTGTAGTAGGTGAGGAAGGCAGAGAGAGAGAGAGAGGCCTAGACTCAAACATCTTAGAAGGGTTGCTTTTTTGAGAATCAGCCACTAGAAGCTTTTCGTTTTTACAAAACGAGACGGGAAATCCATGACAAAGTTTTCGCTGAGAACCAGAAGCTCCCAATTGGGTCTTGACTGAAAGAATCTCTGGGATTTCTTAATAATCAACTGCACTTTATATACAGGTGTGACAGGCCCAGGGAATAGAAAGTTGGCAAATAATAGTGAAAAAAATATTTCTTAAAAGATCAAGGGCGATCTTGCTGGGGTGGGTGACGATGTCATTTGCGATGGTGCGGCCGGCCCGCAGCAGGTTTCTCTATTCGGATATCAGCATGCTGTCGGAGGACGAGGAAAACGGCAGCGAGAGCTCAGGTTCGGACGAGAAGTCCTTCTGCCTGGACGGCACAGGTTACCAGATCAAGGTCGGCAAGAAGAGGAAGCCCAGCAGCGGGCCAGTGGTGCCAGTGATGGCATCTCCGGTGGGCGAGATCCGGCAGCGAAACACCGCCAACGCCCGGGAGAGGGACCGCACCAACAGCGTCAACAGCGCCTTTACCGCGCTGCGGACGCTCATACCCACGGAGCCCGCGGACAGGAAGCTGTCCAAGATTGAGACCCTGCGGCTGGCCTCCAGCTACATCTCCCACCTGGGCAATGTCCTGCTGGTGGGGGAAGCCTGTGGGGACGGGCAGCCTTGTCACACCTCCCCCTCCTACTACCACCACAATGGATCCCCCAGCCAGGACACTGAAAACTCTCAACCCAAGCAGATCTGTACCTTCTGCCTCAGCAACCAGAGGAAAATCGTGAGTACCACACTGAAACAAGGTCAATGTCACACACACAAACACAGCTAGATCTGCAGGATCCTTTTCTTATTGCTGCTGTGATGGAATTGTGGAAGACTTGTGAAAGAGAAATTACTTTTTAAACCAATTTGTACCTACTTTTAAGACAGATGTGAAAAAATGAACAATCATATTTTTATGAATGAAATGCATTTACATTCACAAGAAATTGCATAATTTTTTAAAGCTTCTATAGAACTCAGTGCTATGTACATTAAAGCTTAGAATGCCATCCTCACTTTGAAAAATAAAATGTCATCTGGAATGTTTTTTAGTTCTGTTCTGGAGTTAGATATGTTATAATAATTTTACTGGAGATTATTATTACGAATCTAACTTTTCAGAAACAGTTATTCTTTGCTTTTTACTTGGCCAAAAACTCACCAAAATTGAAAATCTGGATGGTTTGTTAGATATGTGTTCAAGCTTGAAAAAGGTATGGCAGGCTCTACACACCACCTGCAGTGTGGGGGAGCCTATATACATTATTAATGCTCCCACAATTAAGGCATATGGAGGTTGCAGCACACATGCGAGCAGTAAGACTCAGTCTTTAGCACCATTAGGAATGTGAGATAAGTGTGGGATAAGTAAGGGATGAGTAAATCAGTTGGGGAAAACAACAACAACAACAAATCACCAGTTCTAAGTGCTTCCGATCAGACCCAGGTAAATACACTTGAGTGGACCTTTCAGTCTTTGATTGAACATTGTTCAGCTTGCTTCCTAAAAATGAGCTAATCAGTCGCTAATCAATGAGCTAATCAATTGATTGATTCTTCTATCATAGACTTTCCTTGGTTTTTCTTCAGACATTTTTTATGAAGTCAAATAGCATATTAAACATTGTTTAATATGCAGTTTCTTTCTTATTCAAGATTCCCAAGCAGCCATAAAACTTACGATAGGATAGAAAGTTCACAGAGAAATGTATAAAATCAAAAAGTGAACAAACACAATTTTTACATTTTTATGACTGGGCTAGAATATTGTTTTTTTATTTTGGCATCACAGGCACAATAAATGTATTAGTTAAAGTTAAACCGGAATACTGAAAATGAGACAAGAACCCATTTTGGAACAGTCAAAGCTCATTTTTTATCAGCCAGCCTACAAATTCATAATAAAATTCAAAATGACATATGAGCAGACATACTCACAAGTTCCAGAGCAAGAGCATGCAAGTGAATATATTTCAAATATTGTAGCTTAAAAGCTGCAATCTGGAAACGGAATTGTTCCTTGTATCTACCCTTGAACATTCTGTGAACATCTGCTTTACTCCCTGAGCTACCTGTGTGGACTTCCTGAACGATTTACATGGATGTCCTGTGTTGATCTAAGTCTCTTCCATGCCTTGTAATTAATAATACTGTCAACTGGATTCAAACGTATGGCTTCAGTGTTTATTATTTTCAGCTGCTGACTCAGTCAGAGCTGAGCAAAGCTTGCCAGTACAGATTTGAATGTTACGATGAAGACATGTCGTGTGATAATGGATAGCCTAGCATCAACAATTTCATTTTTGCTTGAAGGAGAACAAAATGCAATGTAAATATGTAAGTGTTATGTAAGCGTAATAGTATTTAATTACCATGGAAGCGATTCATTTGCATTCAATTGTAAAAATGAAAAAAGCACAAACGCGTCCCGTCATATTTTAAAACTGATTTCCCTCTGTTGAAAACCCTCTGCATAAAGTTGAAAATAATTCTTTAGCTTGTATTTTGTCTCACCGCAAAGGCTATAAGCAATGGGGCAAAGAGATATTAAACTTGTTTTATGACATTTTTTTGCGATAGATTCAATTACCAACTATCACAAATATAGCAATAAAGTAAAAGCAAAATATAGCATAAAGTAAAGGCCAATGTTTAGAATAGTTATTTTTAAGAAATTACATTGATCCCCTTGCTTTTTTTCTTACTGTAGAAAATTAATTCTGCATATTAATAAAGTGTAGGTAACATCATAGGTGTGCTTAATTCACCTCAGTTTTTGTGTTTAGAACAAGTAGTGGATTATGAGTCTGACTTACAGGAGACATGTATCTCACCCATTAACCTTATCATCACACTTCACAACTTTTTGTTTGTTTTGTTAACAATTACTTTTCTGACTAAACAAAACCAGACCACTCTGCAGATCAGTGTCTTTCTCTTACATCTATAATGTTATAATGTTATGGGTCAGTAATGGAGCTGAAATACCAGATACCTTCTCTTTTTCTTAGTGAGATTTTATGATTTTTACCCTTTTGGGGTCTTCGACTTATATGAAGTGTTTTTACCCACAGCTGTGTTGTGGAATGTCTGTGCACATTTTTCATACAAAAATGATGCTGTGGGAGAATTTGGGTCAGCGTTTTATGAAGCGCAAGAACCATTTGATTACTGAAAATGGTTACTGTACATCAAGTTGGTTGAACGGTTTTATCAAAATCTAGCTAATTTTTTGAAAGGACATAATGTGTTTAATAAACTTTTATTAAACATTGTTTTTGAAATTAAAAAAAAAATGTTCTTCTATTTGTTATTGGTGAATGGTCAGAGGATATTTGTTTGCATAATGTAAGGGTTAACTGTCAATTGCAGGTGGACTGTTCTATTGCATTTATTTTCACATATCTTCAGTGCATGTATTGATTCTCCATGTGGATTAATTCACTGTATGTAGGAACTCAGCATCCATGATGACAGCATGATGTTCATTTGATTGATTAAATTCAATTGAACCCAGACTTGTTAAAACACAGTTAGGAGGCGTGTAAAAAATGCTAATGTGGAAACTGCATCTACAAGTTAAGAATTGTTCTTCCCTGATTCTGAGCTCATCAACTATTTCTGTGAAACACAATTTTTTAAATATCACAAGTTGTTATTTTGTTACTATTTTACCCTGTCGCAAACTGACTGCGCTTAAAGATTACAATCAGAGGCTTCCATAACTGATTATTTCTGTACTTCTTATTCTACCTTAGCACTCTTCTATCCTCTTCTAACCATTTCCACTGGCCTGCATTATTTGTGCATGTATGTGTAAATTCATTGTGTTAAATATGTTTAAATTTAATTTTAAAACTCACACCATTGCAATGCAAGAGAATTTAATCTATCTACACTTGCCTATACTTCATTTGATATCTGTCCCCATATTTTATTGTAACCGTCTAGTTTAATCCTTATGCTTATGGTTTTGTCATTTGGGTTTTGAAGAAATTAGAGCAAAATCCTTTGTCATGAATAATGCTCACATACACACTACATTCACCCTGGCATAGATAAAATGAATATTTGTCCAGAATGAACTTTCTAGGATATGTTACCAAAGATCCTGACACCTAGCAAGGATTATGCATTGTTAAAGACTTACTCTGGCCAATGATTTTTTTTTTTATAGCATAAATACGACAACCTTAGCTTCACCTGTCTGCATTGCAAGACTGCATTGATCATCAGTAACTTTGGTTTGGTGGTCAGTTTGTAAAGGATATGGCTTCAGTTTGAATCTGGTAGAGCTGACCAAGTAAATGCAGCCCAATGGAAATGCAGCTTTTGAAGATGGAGCATTCTCTATCATTTCAAAGGGATGTTCTGATTTATTAATATTTTTTGGGAAAGGTGCAGAAAACCACAGAGCAAGCTGCCACAGAGTCTATAATGCATTGTCACAGTAAAATCCCCTCCAACTCTGTATTTGGGCAACAAAATTAGCCATGTAATTCATTAACTTTGTTGCTTTTAACATTTTGCCTGTTAGTGATTTTATATGAACAATTTTCATATTCATTTTTCAGAAAGATTTTTTCTTTTTTCATTTTGCAAGGTAAAATCATTAATTTAACTGGCATGAATATATTATTATGGTCATAATGGTATCAGACAATGACCGTAAGTCAAGAAAAGCAACAAGGCATAGAAACTGAAAATGTTTTCACCACTCAGGCTTAGCTCTCGACATATGCGACAAGGGTGATCGGATGGAGCGCCACTCACTTGGAGGGAAGGGGTGGATGTGCCAAATAAAGGAGAAAATAAATAAAAATCCACGCGTTGCTTACATGACAATCAGAGGCCAGACAACAATCCAGCCCTCCACTCTCTGTTCTACAATCACTATCTCCCCTGGCCCCCCCACCCCCCAACACCGGTCCATAATCTCACCTACAGCAGTCATGCCCAGTTTTTGCATCAATATGGCCCTCACACACTTTTGACTGATACTTGTTGTTTCTCAAGAAAAAATACACCCATCCATTAATTGAATAACTGCTAGCAGATGTTTTGCACACGGGGATGAAGTGTTGCATGCGCGTGTTTTCTTTCAAGTGACCAAAAACAAAAAGCACTGTTCATTAACCAAAAATCTGAATCAATATGATTACCTCTTTTAAACCCAAAATGTATGGGCATCAATCATGTCTCTCAGTGACAAGCTGTCTGCTGCACATATGCCCGATACCAAACCAGAAGCAGAACCTCACAGAGAATTATTGTTCTGATTTTAGACGTTAGAATAACACGGCTTCTGCTTTAGCGGAGATGACAGACAGATCTGGGGCCCTGGGCTTTTTAGAACAGCATGCGTTTCATCACAATGTGTACGGCTGGTTTGTGTGCCCTCCTGTCAAAGTCCGAGCTTCTATTTCTGCCTCTATTTTCACACATCTGGCATAGACTTGCATTTGTCTTGGAGTGAGTGTGGCGTATATTCCTTATTTAAAAAACTAATACCCAGTTTAAATGTCTTAAAGCTCGTAAGTGACGTGTTTCCAGCTCAGCCTTCCAGCCTCTGTGCAGTTTGAGGTTTTATTGCATGATGACATCGACTGAAAGTCCAGTCTGAGCCCTTAAAGTGGTGATTCAAAGCAGACGGTGGAGTCGCACCATGGGCTCACTGAGGCTTGTTGTGTGTGTTTGTGTCTTAAAGCATCATAACGCTAAAAAGGTTTAAGCAGACATACTATCTCTGCCCTAAACATAATTTCCCCTGAGGGAATGAATAAACTAATATTATATTGATTTTAATAGTACTAACTAGAATTGCGCATGACTGTTTGAACATATTCTCATTATTTTTAAAAATGATGACACGTTGATAGAATCTTTTAATTAAATTCATGATTGTGACATCAGGTGAAAGACATAAGAGTTCTTTTAACATAGGTCTTTGAAACAAAAAAGAAAGTAAGGGAACCATTTATTTCCTTGTCCATTAACACGGGCCATACATATCCTAATAATGATATCTAAATATACTCACAAAGTGCATGTAGACCATACAATGAGAAAGTCTCCATAGTTCAGCCCATGAAATTACTATGCTTGTCAAAGCCACGTTTTGTGAAATAACTTTTCTGCAACAGCATGACTGAAGGTATTTGCACTTTGCTAGGTGAGCAACAGAACTTTTGATCAATCATTGTGAAAGTCTGTCTACTTTTAGCTCATTCTGTGTCTTGTGTATTGGTATTGACAAGACACTGTGAGTGTTTTAATAATTGACGTATGGTAGCAGTTGACCAGTCTAACATGTAAGGGCAGTCTCTTATATGTTAGACTTGTCATAACTGCTCCCATCCATGAACAAAACAGCTTAAATTAACAAAAGAATATGATGAATTTTATGGGATGCTTAATAACAGCTGTAAGCAAGAATGAAAAGTTCAAGTGATCAAGGTCTTTAAAGATGGTTTAAGGGTGGTTTTAAAAGCTGAGAAAAAGAATTAAACCTGCACTTTCACAGATGCTGTGACGGACAGACGGACATCTTATATTAAAATGCAAGCAACAGCTGCATTTCAATCTATGAATGAATCATAATGAACTATTATGTCGGTTTTTTTAGGCTTTTATTAAAGACTGTATCTTGAGTTAGAAACATTACCCCTATCCAACCTTTATGGGAAACAGCTGGCAAACGCTTAGGAAGAGGGAACCTCGACGGTTATTTCTGATGTTTGGTCTAGGCAGCTGAGGGAGGGTGATGCGTGTCATCTTAACAACTACCGTTTGCAAAAGTGTGAGTGACATCCTTAAAAGGAGCCAAGTCATTTTCAGTGGCAGAGCATATGGTCCAGAAAGCAATATGAGCTGAGGGATCGCTTTTAATAACAGCCCAAACAGATGAGTTTGATGTACGGGGTAAAGTTACAGGCCTTGAAGTCCACAGAATATCCTTATACACAGCATGAGCATCTGACATGTGCCCCAGATGTGATCTTTTATGGAACTGTCAGCCATACCTGGCATCAAGCAACCAACCAACCATATGTGGTTAGAAAATAAGGTTAATGGGGGAACATATGAGCTACCTGCCTGAGCTGTCATTTACTATGTCATTTCACGAAATAAATGAATAAATAAATAATTGTTTTTTTTTTTTTTTTTTTTTTTTTAAGATTAAAATTTCACCACAAGCTGCCAAATAAGAAGTACAAATTTGAAAAAATCTACAACAAATGTTATTCAATACCACATTGGTTCAGGTGCAGTTAACTACCCTTTCATCTTAAAGGATTTGTCACTTAATTGTGGCACTTTTGGGGGGAAAATCATGGTTATTTTTTTGAATGAGACTCCATTTGACTTGGGGAGTGTGTTATGACTGTGAGTGCTGCCCTACCTCATTCGCCTGTGGCTGAGAAAACAATGACTTCCCAATTACTCTGGTTCTCACCAGAGTGGGGGAGAGTAATGGAATCCAGGTGTGCCACAAAGTGAGGAAAGGTGAGAACGGAAAATCTGAGGCAAATCATTTCCCAAGGTCCACTTCCTGGCCAGACAACCTGGACTTCAAGGAAACTCAGGCAGCTCAGAGAATGGATTTATCCTACAGTCCAGAGGTTTGCTGTGTCTTGATAAATGGCTGACTGCTGAATCTCTTTATATTCAAAATGCAAAGAGAATAAAATTAAATTAAATTAAAATTAAAATTAATTAAATTTATCAGATTTTTGTTTAAAATAAAGCACTTTTAATATCACTTTGCTGTCCTCATTGAAGCATTGTTAAAAGGGTGATTTTATCTGTAACACATATGGAAAGTGTTTGTACCCAGCATACCTCAATGCTTATTGTTTGGCTTGCATTAATGCTTATTGTACTTACTGATATTTTCCACAATAAAATGGATTGCTCCAATTCAATATCCATTACAGTAAAAAATAAAAAAAATAAAAAAACATTTGCCAACTTTATAAAAACTGCCAAAATATTCCCAGCCTAATATCTGAAATAAAATGTGCAGAACATTATTTGGTTGCAGGAAGAATAAGCCAACTGACTCCACTGTTTTCTTTTTCAGAACAAAGACAAAGAAAGAAAAATTGCACTAAGAAGCTAATGCTGAAGGAGAATGACAAAAGAAGCTACAGATTTGCAAGTCATGTACAGAAGGGACCTCCCTTTATTCAACTGCTATTGATAAACTCACAGGACTGGAATTTGGTTGTATATATATATCCAAATATATATTTATATATGTTAATGCAATGGGTTTGTTGGGTTTGTTTCTTGAAGAAGAATTCTGAATTGCCCATGAAAAATTGATATCTCTGATTTTTTTTTTGTTAACTGCCTGTTATTTCATTGCCTCATGAACCAAACAACCACAGGTATTCCTGTTAAGCTGTGAACCCAATCCAATGAACTGGCATCACTTATCTTAAGCTATCTCTTTGAATGCCAAATACAGAATGTGTTGGCGTTTGAGATGCAAGCTCACTCACAAATATATTATAAACAAAAGGCTGATTGCCGAGAGAGGAATTGAAGGACAAGCAGAAACATGGCGGTGAGAGTTCAGGATATAGGATTAGCGAGCCAGAAAAAAAAGACCAGACAACTGTCATCATTGTTGATCATGATCCTCAGAGGGTACTTAGTTTCTTTGATAGAGAGTTTGTGTCACTACATAGAACTCTATTCACTAATCTAATTGTCTAAATCAGGAGTCCTTCGGTTGTATTGATAATTCTTCAGGTAAAAAGGTCAGCATATTACCCTCCAACGTGCATTGGGTGAGAGGCAGGAATACACCCAAGACAGGTTGCCAATCTATCGCAGGGCATACATATCATTCACTCAAACCTATGGGCAACTTAGAGTCTCCAATTAGCCTACTTGCATGTAATTGGACTGTGGGAGGAAACCGGAATACCTGGAGGAAACCCACATGGGCACGGGGAGAACATGCAAGCTCCACACAGAAAGGCCCAACCCAGACCTTCTTTCTGTGAGGCGACAACGTGTCGGCCTCAATACTTTCATGGTTCCATTATTTCAAATATGCCTTGTCTCCCCTGGTTTGACATGGCCCTGCTTGTTGGCTAGGACTTAGTGGTGTGCTTATTAATATGACTGAAGGGAGAAAATCTTTAAATAGCTAGCTAGCAACATGTTGTAATATGTGGGTAGAAAAAAAGTGGTATATCTGCCATCCATAATTCTAGTGACCATACTTGGAATGTTTGAGTTAACTAAGGTTTACATATGGTCTAAAATATAGGAAGGTAAATGGGTAGCTAACAAGTGAGCTAATGGAAAATTAGATTTACTTTGTATCAGATAGTCTATCCATCTCATTTTTTTTTAATTAAATATAGTTAGCTGATGTGACAAAATACATTTGTTCAATGATCATTCCATGCTTTCAGTGAGCTTCATATCATGTGTTTACCTTTATATGAATTTGATCTGTATTTCTGAAGACAAATACAACATTTAAAACATAAAAAATTGTAATAATTTATTTTGTAATGTATTTATATATTGTATTATTTATATGGTATTGTGAATCTTTCTTCCATACATATAATAAATTGTTATTTTTCTCATTATGGCCCCGTGAAGCATTCTAGCAAAATTGCCTCACCTATTTTAATAAAGTATACTATATTGAACTAAAACAGGACATATTGCCTACTATCACTGCAATGCTACATAGGAGTATACTGTAGCTGCTGTTAATCTTTATCAACATCACTATGTGAACCAGTGGGTTGCAGGTGGTGCAAAGGCATATGAGCGGACTATCTTCACAGTATGAAATTTTCAGAAGTAATCATTTTCAAAATTTCCCAAATAAAATGTCCAGCTAAAACAATTTATTCACCCTGTCAACCCATTTATCAAATATGTTGTGTTGACCAAGATTCAAAATCCAGTGGCTACCTGCAAACTGTGTTTTGTTTTCTTTATGTAGTCTTTGCAGTTTAATCCAGTATTTTGCTCAACTTCAAGTAATTTGGCTATTTTCTAATTGAAACAGTGACTCAACAGCACTTAGAGGATACTGGTAAATGTATGTAATGGACAAAACTCAATGAGCACATTATATAACAGTATAAAAGTTTACAACAGTCCAATAGTTTCTCATTGAGTTAGCATTAGATTAGAATACACAACACAATACATCATTTTGCAGCCATTCATTATAAACAGCCATTTTGAATATGTCATTGGATCCCATTTTATACTATTAACAGGTGGTGAGCTGTTGAGACACAGAGGTTTTTGAACAGCATTTTTCAAAGAAACTTTAACTGTACATGGGGGTTACAACTCGGGGGAGGTAAATTCAAAAACAATCGTATCGTGCTTGCAGACCAGTGCTCATCCCAGCAGGGGCTGTCACATCAGGAAGCAAGAAGCTGACATCTGCTTTCAGTTGCAGTAGCTTTCCTGGTGTGTACATAATCTTGCCTTTTTCTGTATTGACAGAAATGTTTTTTAAATGTTGTCTAAAAAAGGAGTGAGAGAAAAGAGAAAAGAACAAATTAATGCATTCAATAATTCTCATATTCCATAAGTAATATGATTGGCAGAAAGTGTGCAGATTTTCAGTTGTCACTCACATTCCACCCCCTTCCACTATTCACATTCCTGAATATATCCTTATTATATTATAGGATGGTCATTGATTTAGACATATTTACACGTACAGATGATTTATATCAAGCAATTTCTTACTAACATGGGGACATTGCACATATTGTATAGTCACTTAAGAGTGGAAAGCATTTTACATATATGACAAAACTATAAATCAGTTGTCTGCATTCATAGGCTCCAGGCCACAGGGAAATAAAAGATTGGTGTTGTGAACCCATATGTGAATTGCTCGTATATGTACACGATTGCCATTGATATTCTTAAACTTCTTAACTGACACAGAAGACTGGTGGTTCCTTTCATGTGTTTCATCTATGCATCTATAAATGACAACACACGGACAGCTTTGTGACAGTCATCAGAAACAAAGGCAATTGCAATGAAAAGAATCAGGAACACAGCAATGTTGAAGACTTGGACGAAAATCATTCTGTTCAATAAACATGCTCTAGTTTATAGCCTTATGACAAGTCGAGATTTGCTGAACTGCCCAAGAATTATTACACTTTACACATAAACAGCACCTCCTCATTTTCATATTTCATTAGATTAGAAGACAAAGAAATTGGTGCGAGGGGAAAAAATGTACTGGAGAAGTCATTTTCATCACTTTTCATCATGTTATACATTTTTAGAATCACAAAGACATGAATGCTTTTACAGTCCTCTTCAGTAAAACCCTGCAGTGCTGAGGAGGGAAGAACAGAGGTGGGGGAAGGAAAGAAAATGAGAAATAAAGTGGTCTGGACAGCTTCTCTTTCCTTCAGCTTCTCTGATTGAGCTTCTGCACTGGCCACACGAAAGGGCCCAGTTACTCACCTCCTCCTGGGCCTCACCTGGCCAGCCAGCCTGCAGAAGATAACCCCTGTTAACAGTTGGTTTCAATCAAGCCCCTGGCTAGAGCTCACGCTGGGCCCACTGGGAGCACCGAGAAGTCTGCATGAAAGGAAGTCCTAAAACTACTGCTACGGAACGACAGGTGGCTGCTTTGGCACCAGCTCACACGCTCACACCCATTCACACAGTGGTAATGGCCCCGCATATTACAGCCGGGCTTTTTCGCACAATCAAACCTGGCACATGACTCACCCAACCACATCCCAGACTGTATCAACATTCCCTGAAAAAGAATACGATTCTAATCTGCAGAGACTGTTAAAAGAGGCTAATAAAAGAGATTTCCTGCTGATTCCATTGTTGATTAGCCTATGTTCAATATCAATTACAACTGATCAATTTAATACTGTTTAGTCCAATTTTCCAAAGCAGAGAATGGCGCTTTAAAATGCCCTGAACGCAAACGTTTGTTTCATAGAGTGGTTGTTCAACACACCAGAACCGAAGAAGTCTTCAATATCCATAAGATTAAAGGGGTTCAGCCACAGAAGCCTTTGGCTTACAGCCCAGATGTATCACATCACATCTTCTGTGAGCATAAAGTCTTGATTTTTCCCTACACTCCTTTGATATCACGCAGAGAGACCGTGAGTAGGACTGCAAGGCGAGGGAGACAGTTTCATCATCTGCAGCACCACTGTGTCCGGTCTGTCATCACCAAAAGACAAGATCTATTCATTAGAATAAAACCCTCTGCATATAATCGTAAAGTCAGTGTAAATCTTTGCGTGGGCTGCAGAGCTAAGCGTATGAATTCCAGCAGAGACGCCACAGCACGTTTTGATGTTAAAAGGGGTTGAGACAGGGTGTTGCGGACATCTGGATGCACAGTGATGATGGCAAAGACTGTGAATCCACAAGGACTTCACAGGAACAAGTGGCGGTCAAAGTGAAAGAGATCAGTTTTCCTCGTGGGGCAGGGGAGTTTGGGTAATTAGCATTGCCTGCCCTCTGAGCACATGCTGAAATACAATCAGAAGCGCCAGAAGCAGCGTTGTTTCGTAAAACCGGGTTTTCCGTCCCTCTCAAAAACAATTATTCAGGCTCAGCCGCATGTCTGAACTAATCACAATACACACTGTGCTTCCAATAAAAAAAATTAAGCGGTTGTAATCAAGTGGTAATGAACTTCTTTGGTTGTTTATGGCAGAACTGTGACTTCGGTGGCCAATGAAATGATTGAATGAAACATGAATAAAACAAAGTTGCCAACAAAAAACAAACCCTGGATAAAATTACAGACTTTTAAATTGAATGTCTCAGCTGAAAATGCTTGTTTCCTAGAAATCAAGAGTTTTGCTAGGAGTGCAGTGAATTGCTCATGAGAATGTGATGCTTTCAACATGCTGTTTCCAAGTGCACCACTTTACCATATGTATCTGAACACTGTATTATTTACACTTTTTAATTTGAGCTTTATTTTATAAATCCAATTCCTGTTAAATCCTGTGAAACGAAACCACTGCAACAGTGCAGACCTACTAAAACATTCTACATCTACTACATTACAAAATGCCATTTTTTCATTTGCATAAAACTTTTGGCCAAATAGCTTGCAGGAAAAAGGGATTTTTTTTAAATCAATATATGTTTTAAGCTGATGTCAGCTTTAATAACACTCCAGTCCTGTAACTATAAGTGAAAAAGCCATTTCCAGTAAAATTTAATCAGAAGCAGATATCTGTCGGACTTGCTGGGTTTGGGAGAGGCAAATCTCTGACTACCAGCTCAGCTTCTCAATCTCGGAAGCACTGACTTCCAGAAAGGAAGTTTTAGTGGTCAATGAGGCCTGGCTAAAGACATTTCATTCATCTCATTCAGTAGCACATCATTAGTGCCCCTGGCTCACAGAATGTGCTGTACTTCTCTGCTTCTGTCACTTTACGGTCATTTGTAATGTTCCTAAATAAGCACGCTTATAGTCCGAATAATAGCTGAATAATAATCCCTAATCCCCTGATTCTGAATAATAGACCAATAATTATTCAGTCAGTATGTGCATCACCTTCGCCTGTAAAGTCACTGATGATGTTCTTTTGTATGGTGTACTCAGTGAACTCAGGCTTCATTCAGCCTGGCCTTGTAGCTTCTCAGAGGTTAGGAGGTCCAGTTCAGGGTTCTTCCTGTGGATCCTACACAGGGTTGCTTGAGGTGAACTTGTCTCTTTGTCAAAGATAAGGTCACTTTAGTTACTCCACATATGGTTTTGAACCAGCCACACACACACACGCAGATACACGCACCGACACATTTAGCCATGTATTTTTTAAATGTTAAAAATCAGAGTGACAACTGCAGTCACCTCCAACATTCATGTTTTTTTTTACTGTTTTACTGATGTTATGGCTTGATCAAACTGACACCTGCTGGAAAAAGTAGGTATTACCTCAGAAACCCTCTTAAGCACCTGGAGGCTAAACTGGGACAGACTGAGGATTTTTAAGGAAGTGGCCCTGGCAGTGAAATGTGGCAGAGAGGCTTTAATCGCTTTACAAGCGAATCTGGGGCTCTAGGGTTTTTTTCAGCTCACCAAACTGATATACACAATCCTTACTTTAACATATGAGGACAAGATTTTGTTCCATTGCAGTGCAGCACCTGCAAACTAACTTTGACTTTTAGAGTCAGCCAACAACCACCAAAATATGCAAACAGATTTTCTCTCAAAGTTTTATATTTGCTTGCCATTAAGGGACCAATATTCTTTAGCGTTTTTAGGTTTTGCATATTCTCAAAAAATAATATGATGAGATGTTATCCGTGCTGTTAATTTAAAATATTTGATTTAATATTTAACCAATGTTCTTGTTGGGCAGATAAAATAAAAATAAATTAACTGACTGATTTCACAGAGGACAGAAAGGGAAAAGGGAGAGAGAGAGCTCCACTTCTGTTGGCCTTGGTCTTTTTGTGCCTATAGGGCCTGCATTTTTAATACTGGAAAGAAATCTCTCCCTTTGTCAGTCCCAGCACTGAATAAAAACAGAGTGTAATTCTGTGGTCTGTCTCACTCTCATTACCCTTTCAGAGTCTGAGCACGAGTGCGTCTGCACAACTGTGGAAATCCTCACTTTTATTACCCTCTTCACCAGCACTGGAAAAATGTTGGGATTGCTACAGATCCCATCTGGTGCACATTAGCACACCACCTGGACCTGGACCAATTATGAAATCAAAATATGGGATAACAAAAATAATAAAACGAATCCCCCCTGCTCCCCTCCCCAGACTTCCTGACGTGTGCCATTTTATCAGTTTGTTTTTATCTAAATTTATAAAAGGGAAGGAAGACTCATGTGGAACGTCTCAAACATTATAACTGCAGATCACGATACTTTGTTTTGTAATGAAAAGTACACAGACTAAACTTCTGTGTAGTTTGTAAATCGAAACCAGAAACAGGACATTTGAGTACAATTAAGTTTCTGTGTGAGAAGTTTGTAATAATGCGGATAAAGTGAATCGACTCTAAGTACCCTTGCGATATTTTCGATCACGCGATGCAGCTCCAAATGTCTCACAGCCGATTTTTGATGTCTTTCACGTTTCTGTGACAGCAGTAAAGAAAACAAATCATATGTACATCCACCATTCATACAGCTCACACAGAACTTCCCAACAGACTCCCGGGGTCGTGATTTGTAATACAATATTGGCCACACCTTAAAAGGCCCATAAGCCAAATGACTTCAAATACTCTTTGCTGATTAAATCTTTCTTATTAACAATGCAAATTAAGAAAATACAACAGAAGAATCAGGGTTTCTCTGTGAATAAATCAATGGGTTTACCAAAACATTTGCCGAAACCTCAGAATTAGCACATGATAAACCCAGTGACCTAGCGCATGGTGCAGGCAGTGTTCCATACGCTCCTGAGTCCTCAGTCGACTTCTACCACTTCCTTTTGATTTAAACACCAGGGCTTCTCACTTTGTGGGCCTCCATTCCCCTTGCGCACTGATCTTTATATTGAAGTGGCCACAGTCTCTAATTTATTAGCACAAGAAATACATTCCATTGTCAAAGGACTCCCCTAAGGTTACCCTTTTAGCATAGAAACAGAGATAAGGGCAAGTACAGCTGAAAAATAAAGAAGAAGAAGAACAACAACAAGAAGGAAAGAAGGATGCATACAGTGCTGCATATTGAAAAGAAAGTCATAACTACAATGACATATAGTAGTGCATTATTGAGGTGATGGCTAGGTTTTGCATCTTCTGGTTATCAGACCCATGTTAAGGTCAATGGAATCATGAACTCCAGTGAGTACCAAGACGTTTTGGAACAAATCCCAGTTCGCTGTGCCAGGAAGTTCAAACTTTGCCATGAATGGATTTTTCAACAAGCCAATAATCTCAAGCATACATCAAAATCAAATGAGAGATGTACCAAAAGATGCAAACAACTTGCTGAGAAACTGACAACATATTACAACCCCAGTGCACTCCAATAGAGACTGTGATTCTTTCAACGATTACACAAATTCCTTGAGGTTGTCCAAATTTTTGACCTCAATCAAGTCTGCAGACTCAATTTGAGTCTGCTGGATGTGATTCTAGTGTTTGACAAATATGGTACTTCCAGACTGGCTGATTACAAATTATTGGCACACAAAAAAGGCCCCAAACTGACATTCAGGGAGTCCTGAGAGAGAGGCAAAAAATCGTTCCAGATATTGTACAGAAGGCAAAACGATACTTCTCCATTCCAAACAACCCCATTGATGCAGAAAAATGTGTCTCTTCAAAGAAGACATGACTTCCTTCTGCTGTTCTCTTTTAACCAGACAGAACTGCATGCCAAAACACAAACAAACCTTTTAAACCTCAGCGGACAATGGAGTTTGTAGCCCTCTGAGGTTGTGAATATCAACAAGTAGTTGTTTATTCAGACTCACTATGTACATGTAAAAGGGTGCAACTATACATCATCAATCTGGCAGAGGCATGCTGTGTGCTGCAAGTTGCTATGAGGTAGAAAAATCCATCTCCTTGTTCACATTCTTCATTGTTTTCAAAAAAAAAAAAAACACTTTATAGAGATCAGGAACAGAATCTTACCCAATATGTTCAAGATGCTAATGTGGAAATTGTGTTTATGCACTGTACTTTGTTGACTGTGGTGTGTTATACATGTAAACACATGGAAAAGCATCATCATCCAGTGTTGCTGAGGCAGAAAAGGTGAATTTTGCTTTTTCTCTCAGGAGTTGCCTTCCTACAATGGGGTAATAAATATACAATGGCATTTCAACAAGCCAGTTTACCTTAGTTTGCTAAATGAATTTCCTCACAGTTCTATGTATTCAAATTAGGGAATGCAATCCATGCCCTTGTTGTGCACCCAGAGAATGTCCTCTTTGACCCATCAAACCTACAAGCAGACGAGTAATATGAGCTGCTCCCATGTCAATCTCAGCACCTTTCGACCTTGCAGTCCAGACATTTCTCTCCATTTTCCTGAAAACTTGGCTGCTTGCAGTGTGTGTCTGACTGCCATTCTTCTCCATCTCCCTTCCTCCCACTGCAGCTACTGAATTGAGTGCCTCTGCATAGTTAAGTCTCAGTACTGAGGCCACGCAGAGCTGAGTAGGAAGCTGTTCTGCGAAAGGAGCCAGGACTTTTAGTTCCAAAATGTGTCTTCGCTCATTCTTCCCACCACATGGAAAAAACATTGGGGAGGAAAAAAAAACTTCCATCCAGCAAGGCCCCTAAATAGAGGCCACAGGCTACCTTTCAGTCTAGGTGCAGGAAGCGGCCTCTTTTTATGCTCTAAAAGTGTTTTCCTCATTCTCCCTGTACTTCCTAGTAACGGGCTTAGCAACGAGGAAGCTAAATCCACACAGACAAAGCCTAAATTGCCTTGTCCTGTGACTTTCTGTTGTATTTCAGGCTAATATGCAGGGGACTACCAATTTTTAAAGTGTGATACATTTGCATCAGATTTTACTTTGGCTACTGTACCATTATATGATATGATATATGATATGATATATGATATGATTTTTGAGAAAGAAATATTAGCTAGCTAATATATTAAATTATACAGCTGAATAAAACATGCAAGGAAGAGTCTAACTGACACATTGAGATTTCTGGGCAAGTTCAGCAAACATTAGTTTTGTGAATGAGAATAATGTTCAGCTATAGCTGTAGCTATAGTATCTATCTTCCATTATTAAGAGACAGGATACTTTTGTCGTTGGCTTGCAGGATAAACTAAATGGCTGTTTGGTACCACTTTTTTCATCCGTTGTTTAAGCACATTCCACTTTTGTGGTGCCTGTTTTAAGAACGATGTAGCTGCTACTAAAATACTTCAAGGACTTTAACATTATATTTACCTATAAAGTTTTATTCACATATTAGTCATGCAAATTGCTGCCGACAGGTTGTAAATAGGTAAGGTAAATAGCCGAGTAAATAGTTCCGTATAATCCTGTACTCTGGAGTACTCTGCATCCACACAAAAACAGGGGCTCCAGGGTACATGATTGGCTTGAAGAGAGAGTTGAACATGCTTGAGAAAACCTAAAACAAATGTTTTCCATGTACTGACATCTGGCCCATTCTCTCCAACTTTTTCTGTAGCAAAAGAAAGATATATACACTAGTCAGGAAAAGAAAATTACTATGTATAACAAATCATCTCTCCCACCCCCGTATCACAGAGAATGAGGTGATGAAAACTGAACTGTATAGTGTCTTTCTGGGAGCCCTCGGATCAAGGAAGCCAATAGCTAGGTGTACTGAATTCGGTGTCAAGCTTCCATCAGCTCCACCTCCTGGTAGGAAGCCTCCTCGCTCTCAGCCTCTCGGATGCTGCAGGTCATCCATGTGAGACGACAGTAGGTAATCAGTGGGAGACAGCCCTGTTCATTCGTCTGAGACAGCAGCAAAACATTAGAAAGGGACAGTGGCAGGTCATCAGAACGAGACTGCTACAGATCATTGATATTCAATAGTAGCGAGTCATCAATCTGAGACAGATGCCTTGTGTCTTAAGGGAGTTTCTCTGTGGGGCTGCACCAGCACTGAGCCAGAATGTTCATACTAAGGGGACCTGGAGACCTGATTGGATGGGGAGGCGGTCATACAGCAGGGATGACAGCTTGTAATGCTGCAAGTGACTCAAATTTAATGACGTAAAAAAATTGAATTTGTACTCTGTAATAAATTAAATATTAGCGCTGCATACCCTATCAACGCATGTACTCGCTAAAAGTAGGTATTGTTTCAATTGTGTTTTACATGGTTCAAAAATGAATTTTTGCTATCATCATCTTTATATGAAGGGTCACCTCAAGGCCACTAATATTTCAACATGTTTCTAAGCCAAAGTAAACAGCACAAAACTAATTTGTACAGAAGCCATTTCAGGCTACATGGCCATTTACAAGTTATTTACACACCAGTGTGGCATGGTTCATGTAGAAAGCCTGTAGAAAGCAGAAAAAGACTATACAGTATAGGCCAATAGCCTAACATGAAAATATGATCACCCTTACAAGATTTTTTGTGAAAGATCTCATCACCCAGGTTCACATTCAAATTGAAAAATTAAAAAAAGCTCTGAACACACTTCTGTTGCTGCAGGAGAGGTTTGTCAGGCTTTGGTGACAATGCTGAGGATCAAGGCGGATATGGGTTAAACTGAAACATCTTTACCAGAGGAGAGAGGAGGCAGGACACTTCATGCTAGATAGTGCCTTGTCTGTGCACTATGACAGGTGAAGAATCTTTGATTTATGTCACCTCTGTGACAAGGTGTCTCCTGGAACTGAGTTCATGTTCAGGCACTTCCTCCCTGATGTCTAGTTAGACTGACATCCTGACAGCTCCACAGTTTATCCCTCTCTGGAGTGAGAGTCTTCGGAAACGGTTTGGAAGTCTGTTGGCCTGGTGAGTCCAAAAACGAAGAGGAAACAGGGACTTGAAATAAGCATGGATGTTGCTTTCAACGCATCATTGAGGATTTTCGAAGGGTAATGCTTATTTGGCACGCAGCGAAAAATGAGTGAGGACATGAATCAAATACCATGACTGGCTTAAGATATGTTACAACTGTTTATACGTTGGGATGCAAATGAATGAATTAAAGCAAGGAAGAAAAGATGGATTGAATAAATTAGACACTGCATTATTCAGATATTGTATAATCAGGGAAAAAAGAGGGTCTGGAGGCTTCCAAGTAGCTCAGTCAGCATAGCAACTTGTCACAAGTACAGGCTTACCCCTATAGCCTAGTCATATCTGGTTCATGTCTGGGCTGTATAAGTACCAGTCTGAAGTCTGTAGCAGTGAGACCCACTGTGCTTCATCCCACTGAGGTTCAATTCCTCAGTTTACCGCTACATTAGCCCCCCCTAGCTACTCACTAGGGTGCTACAGGTTACCACTTGCCCTCAGTTAGGAATGGCCATTTCTATGTACCGCCTATGTACTGTGTGGTTTGTTGTGTGGAAATTAGCAACTGTTTTGTGGGGAAGTATATTTATTGATAGTGCATGTGTGATGTGCATAAGTCATACCAGTTATGTGAACGCATAATATAATTGCTAATTACACATGAACAAAATGGGGAAAAGTGAGGGAATTTTTTTTTGAAGAATTTAGTGGCTGTTGCCTCAAAAACAATTTCTCTGAATGTATGGCCTCACTCCCCGATCTGATCACAAGTTCCAGTAGAAAGGAAAGCCTAGGAAGGCTGGAAGATCAGTCACGCTAAAAAACTGTAATTCAGTTAAAGATAGGGGTGTATTCTATATGACAGGTTTCACTTCTTCCAAGATACCTGTTCTGAAGGGCTCCGTACAGCCTGCTGTTGATTTATCTTATTTTGTTGGTTTGTTTTTGAGCTGGATTGTTGTTTTTTCAGAGTTGGAGAGTTGATTTTGCTGTCAAGACACACACACATTCACACACACACATACACACACCTTTACCCAGTGAACGTATACAATAATGATGCTTTAATCAGAGTCAACTCTAATGAAGACATGTCGAAATGTTAGTCAGTTTGCATTGCGTTTGCAATAAAAGCTATATATCCATGAGCTCCAGACTTATTCCCTTATTTCAGTTTGCCATCATTTCTGAGAAGCATCACTATCAGCTTATCAACCGTATCCAGCGATACCACTTTTTACAGCACGTAAGTTATTTGGTTTCCTTGCTTAAGTGGAAGAGGACAACACAGAAGTAAGAGGTGTCCGAAAGGTAATCTTTCTGCGTGTGCATGGGCACGAGGGATACAGCCATCCCATGAACATCTGCCCCTCCTACTCTAAAGCCCCAAAACATCACCACCATGGCCATGCACAGAGCCTCCCCATGGGACAGATGCTCACCGCCAGCCACATGAACTCCTGCCAGCTGTGTGTATAACTCTGGATGGCAGAGTATAAAGAAGACAGTTCGCAGTATACAATTCAGGAGCATTTGTCTGTACTCGCAAATTGACAGAGGATATTTCAGTGATCATACCACTAGAGAGCAGTATTGGCTGAAACTAGCACTGCAGGTCAGTCACTGTCCCATGGGGCGGCCCTTGTGGCAGAAGCTGAAAAAGTGCAATATTTTTCTAAATACAGTATGATTCTTCAGATTGCCAAAATACTTTCACTCTAATTTTTCTCGAAATGTTTTGCAATCTGAATCTTGTAGTGCGCGACGCAGCTTCAGAGTAGGAAATTGAGATCGAACCTAGGTCGAACTTAAAACTGTTTTTTTTTGCAGTTGACACGGGGCCAGATACTACTGTTTCATAACGCAATGTTTAAATCACGCCCGTTTACATTCTATTATTATTATTATTATTATTATTATTATTGTTATTATATCCATTTATTCATTCATTCAATACGAATCGTTGTTGTGAAAGCGTAATCGAATAGGTTCAAGCGGTTCAGGGCATGTGGACCAGAGACTGTAAAAGATGTGTACACGTGGAAGGTTCAACCGTGGAGCGTATAGAGTTCAGTGGTTCAACCTCTCATTGGGTTCAACCAATGGGTTCAGTGGGTTAAACGGACTTCCTTCTCTACTTGAAAGGCGAAAGTGATGTCACAAAAACGCGACTAGACCGTGGGATAGCATATTTTTTGCTCGGTTCTACGTAGTTTGTAAACATGCCGCTTTGCTATCAAAATTCGAGTATTTAGCGTTTGCAACAAACAGCCACTAAATTTAATTGGAGTAAATCGTGTGTACATGACGAAAAGGAACAATATTTACTTCAAAAAGAGAACATAGTGTTGCAAACTGTCAGTGAACCTGAGACTTTCTTGTTGTTTCTAAATTTTGCCGTTTGTTTTTATTGGGGTTTAGCCCCCTCGGTTCAGCTCTGTAACTTTCTTACTGTGTTATTCCTAACGTTATTGCTAGATATGGAGGGCACCTCCAGTGGGATTTTACAAAATTCAGCGAATGTCCCCGCTTTCCTCATTAAACTTTGGACATTGGTGGAGGATCCGGACACAGATTCGCTCATCTGCTGGAGTCAGGTAAGTGTCAGTGTAGTATCATTATAACGTCAGTGAGCTAACGCTAGAATATCTGAACGTATTTGAGGAAGACTGGCTCACTAGGTAGCTAGCTAGCTAACTAACTGTGCTTTGCGAAGTAGCTACCCAGTAGTCTTTTAATTACCCTTCAGCGCAGAGCACAGGTTTTTGCCCATTATATTAGCCAGCAAGCAAAAAATGAAATTGTAATGTTCAACACGAACAGGTTCATTGAACTATACACAGTTACTAAGTTGTGTACAAGTGATTTGCATTTAAATGCCGTAAAGATGATAGCATGCTAGCGAAGCTCATTCAGCGTTACTCCAACATAATTATCGTTTACAAACTATGTGGTGCCCTGAGAGTGCTCTAAAGTGATACTCAAGCTAGCTAGCCAGGTAACTACCAGTGTTAACTAGCCAATGGCATTTTGACAAGTGACGAATTCAGTTTCAAATTATTAACAAATGGTGCCTCAGAAGACATATTGCAAGTTATCCAATGTTGGAATGCAGCTGTTTCTAAACTAATACATTCCCTGATGAAAACAAAGAAAATGATAATTTGTGCTGTGCTTGTGTGTATGTTTTTTTATGTTTATATGTGTCTGTTATGTTTCGGGCTATCGTTACATAGCACACCTTAGGAAAATAAACCGTTAATCTCTGTCCACTGCATTGGGATTTAGTTTTACAGTGTCAGCGATTACATTCGCTGGCACATCGCACTCTCACCTCATTTGAACCATATATAGCCCAGTTGTAGTCATCATATCATCGATGGTATAAACGCTATGAACTGTGCAAGGAGATTGGGCCTATATGGCTTGGTTGTGTGTTGTTCTGCAACATATTTTTGTAAATTCAGTTACATTTAGCAAAGATGCGTGTTAATAACCCGCTGTAAAATCGTACAATAACTTTTACTAACGTATTCATTTTAGCCAGTTGTTTTATTATTTTATTAAAGTGTAATTCTTACATTTTTCCTTTTCACAGAGTGGGACAACATTCCACGTGTTTGACCAAGCCAGATTCTCCAAGGAAGTATTGCCCAAATACTTCAAGCATAATAACATGGCCAGTTTTGTCCGACAGCTCAATATGTGTGAGTAATATGCTCACATTAGTTCACATCTTTTGATTTCCTTATTGTTTTGTTTATGGGTGTTTTGGAATATGTCATATTCCTGTTTAGTTTTTTTTTCTTTTTTTTTCTGGCTTGTGGCTAACAGAGGAATATGGCTACGTTGTTGTGACAATTTGCTCTCAGTTTGAGTCACACAAATTTATTGTGCTATCTATGACTTTAAGTATAGATTGGCTTCGCTATATCAACTGCCCGTGTTAGGTATTTTTTTTCCTTTGTATCCTTTGTTTTGTATATTAACAAATATGCTTTGTTTTTACACTTTGTATGTACTTTTCTTAAAATCTCTTACAATGAATAATTCTGTTTATTTTTAATAGATGGCTTCCGCAAAGTTGTCCATATTGAGCAGGGTGGCCTGTTGAAGCCAGATAAAGAAGACACAGAATTTCAGCATCCTTACTTTATCAGAGGTCAGGAGTACCTGCTGGAAAACATCAAACGCAAAGTCACCAATGTGCGTGCAGCAGCACCTCGCCTTCACCTTCCTCTTTCCAGTTACTCGGTCCCCTCTTCAGTCTACTTTTGTTTTTTACTGCAGATTAATTGAAAGTTCACTCTGTTTTTCCTTTTTTTAAAACTCAGGATTAATAATGTCAAAGATCAGCAGTTGTGGAAATTATTCATGGGTGTTGTATAGAAATATAACAAACCTTACTTAAAAAGTTAGGTTTGTTATATTCATACGTGAAATAACCACAAAGCGCACTGCAGTTACCCAAGTGTCAAAGGGCGGTAGGAGCAAAACAGTTCTGCTCATTAAAGGTGCAGTGTGTCAGTTTGTTGTTTGTTTGATTTTACTTGAAAAATGTCTTTGCTTTCATTATTTGTGTGTCTTGATGTCAATGGGAGTTTCTCATCATTTGGGGAGGTCTAGGTATCATTACCTCTGCTCTGTTCTTATCTGTGTAGCCGTAGCCCCACCTGCCCTGTTAGCTCTGGCAGCAATGCAAAACACAACAGGAGGCAGGGCAGACAACTGTTCTGATTGGTGGTTAAGATTCAGGCACGGTGAAATTTAGAGTGGCTGTTTTCAGAGACTGGGGCAGTCAGAGAAACTAGATTTTTTTCTTAGGCCTTGTAATTCATTGATATTTGTCGGGATGTGAAAGAAATTTAACCAAATATGAACAAAGTGTTCATATAACAAACTTACATACTGCACCTTTAAGCTTGATATTATTGGTGTAGTTAGAGGCCTTGTTTCATTTTTCTATTTTTTCCTTTATAATAATACACTAAAGAACCCCCACATCTTACAAAATGTTGCTCAACATTTTATTTTTCATTAAAGTTTTGTTTATTTTGGGAAACAAAATGCATTTATATATATTTCCTGTATATTTCCTGTATGCTTCCTTTGTCCTTCCTCAGGTCTCCAATGTGAAACATGAGGACGTCAGGCTCGGCCAGGATGATATCAGCAAATTACTGAGCAGCGCCAAGTCCATGAAGGGAAAGCAGGAAAGCATGGATTCCAAAATCATTGCCATGAAGCAGTGAGTTAAAGACAGATCCTGGCATGAGGTGATCCCGGATCAGCACATGGTTTTCCAATCCTGTTTTAGAGGCCCAACTCTCCTTTACACTTTTAATAAACAGTGTATGAAGAGACATGTCTGGACAATTGGTGCCGTTAAAAAATTCAGATATTATACAGTCATGCAGCAGTAATGTCCTGAAGCAGTTGTAGTTCATTACCTTGTATTGGCAGTGTCTCCTCTAGAAGCGGAACCACCTTGTGGTTGCTCTCTTATTCATTCTCCATATCAGTTTAATTATTTTATTGCCATATCTCAATAACTTCAGTATATACTGTAATTCTAAACCAAGGCTGGTTTCAAATATCTTAAGCAATATGGCAGAAATGTTAACCTTAACTTACTATAAATATATGCAATGTTAATTCATTTTTTTGGAAAAGGAAAAATAAAAAAAATGGTGGATATGTCCCCCTTCCCTGTGTCCTCACTCTTTCTCAGTCACTCTGTTGAAATTGGATTGTTAACTCAAACAGTCCATACATGGCTTAGGATGTACAGTGCTGTGGGAAATTAAATTATATCTTAATGTAAATAATTACCGTCAGTTCTTTACAGTGTATTGAAAGCTGCTGTTTGGTGTGTTTGTAATGTCTCTTGTTTTCACAGTGAAAATGAGGCACTGTGGAAAGAGATAGCCACCCTGAGACAAAAGCATGCTCAGCAACAGAAAGTTGTCAACAAGGTACTTTTTTTTAAAAGTGTTGTGTAGAAATGAATATTTCTGTGATTTCAGTTATGATTGTGATCCTTGGAATCTCAGCCTTCTTTTCAGTGCTGAAAATTTGCTCTTGGAATGCAAGTGGACTAATATTTTCAGTGCCACCCCCCCACAGGTCATTCAGTTCTTAATTTCACTGGCACAGTCCAAAGGACTTCTGGGACTGAAGAGAAAAATGTAAGTCTTTTGAGAAGACAGAATTCAAAATAAGGAAAATATACTCTGCTTGACATTCCTTCATGGCAGATTAATTCACCGCTCTCAAATTCGTTTGCTTTGCTTCTCCGAGATCTTTTATGGGAAACACCATAAAAGGGTTAAGCCCATTCATGGATCTTAAAACGCTTAATATGGCAGTAAGCAACCCCCCCCCCATGTGTAAGCCTCACCTGGCTGGTGAATGGCTGCCATTGCACATCATAACGCTTTTCAGGTATCAGCTGAGGTGAAGAGGTAAGATTTATTCAGACATTGAAACTAGTGGAACTGGAAGAAGGTAGCCTGACAGGGAATTATGGAAAGCAAAGTGTGCCTGTACTCTGAGCAAAGTGGCATAAGGTAATATGGCTGGTGTTGATACTGTCTTTGTCTGTGCTTCATCACAGTCCTCTGATGCTGGGCGACAGCAGCTCAGCCCACTCCCTGCCTAAGTACAGTCGGCAGCTCTCTCTCGAACCCTTGCCAGGTTCTTCTGCCTTCTCTGTGAGTAAACCCTTAAGAAAAGGGACAGTCAGTGATGATTGCTTCCCTTCATTTCTCTTGTTTCGGTTTTTTCTGTGTTATGGGAACTCAGGTTATCTTTATGTGAGTAGCTTTGTGTGTGTGTATCTGTCTTGTTTTGACTGACGGCATTTGTTTTTTTTTTTAATCCTATGACACAATTGACATGCATATAAACTTTATATTCTTCTGTGCAGTTTTCCTGCGTTAGTAGTGTGCTTATGTGTGCTGTGTCATCCAGGAGAATGCATGCAAAGACTGAATATGATTGGTTAAGATTATGACTAGCAATGACAATGCAGGCAGACCTCACTGTTTTGTGATCTTACTGGTGTTTGGTCATTTACAGGCTGCCTCCTCACCGCTCACAGGAGAAACCCTCCTCACATCTGAACCTGTAAAGTCGGGACCAACCATCTCTGACATAACTGACCTGGCACAATTAAGTCCCTCTGAGGCAACCAGTAGGTGGACAGAGGAGATGTAAGTGCTGAAATCAAATATTAATAGTGATAACGGTCTTCCATTTTATTGGCATGTCTTGCAATACCGAAATCTGCATTGGGCCATCTGCCTGTAGAATCCCCCTAGTGAAGGAAGTGGGCCCCGTGGGCGTGGCCATCGCTGAGGAAAGCCCTTTATCTCCCTCCACCTTCATCGACTCCATACTGCAGGAGAGCAAGCCAGTCCCAGCAAGCCAATCCCAGCCAATCCCTGTAATCCCACCCCCGCCTGATGACAGCCAAAATTGTCTCAACATGGCTTGTCTGGACAAGTAAGTGGAGGACCTGGCTGCCATGGCTTGATTTGATTTTCTTGCCTGGAGGGTGCTTGTTCACCCGTAAGTTTATACACATGCTGGATTTCTACATCTAACAAATGGTCTAACATCCTGTTTGAAGTTCTTACCATGTATTTCTTCTCTCACTGTAATGTCAATGGCATGAAGTAGGTATGCACTGTTGGCCAGTGTGCTCTGGGCACCATTGAGATGTCATAGCTGAGTTTACTTGATTCATCAAAATTATATTCAGTAATATGGTCAGTAATTCATTTGTGTTAAAATAGTGTATGAATAGGTAGTTAAAAGAATATTGGGCCTCGCTGAGACAGCAGGTTGGCCACGAAGTCAATTCTTCAATTGTGGTACACTTTCAAATATTATTTCTAAAATTGTGGATTGAGAGTTTTGTTTACTATTTAAAAACACTACAAAAAAGCCTATATTTCAGCTGGAACAATGACATGAGACAACAATACCTGAGAAATGTGATTCTATCCACAAGAAAAAAGCAAACCAGTCTGGTAAAATCACATGCTTACATCCTTTTTGAGTTCACTCAAACAAACAATCCAGTTTTGATGAGGGATATAATCATGTTCACATGCTCCGGTGAGAGACGGGTTCTGAGTCGATTCACAGTTGCACCCTCAGCAGAAAAAAGGTGCTCAGAGGGCACTGATGAGGTGGGCACACTGGTAATGCCAGGCTAATTGGCTAAGCTTTGGGTTGTGGATCCCTACTAATGGGGAGACTAGGCTTGTTCGTAAGGACTCCGTTTACCATGTTTCTAAACGTGTAAATGGCTAGTCAGTTAAACCCGCCCATCCCCAGTTGATAGTGATTGAAGCATCAAACTACTGGGAGCCCACAGGTCGAGCTTCATGTGGGCAGGCATGCAGAGATACGTGCCTCAACTTAGATGATGGAGGGAGAAAATGGGAAAGAAAAGCTGCCTGTCATCGGCATAGCAATGATGCCATGAGCAGAAAGAACTGGAGTTTCAAAATGTCCCTTGGTGTTCCTAGTGCCTTTTTGTGTTTCTGTCTTTCAGTTCTTCCCAGATGTCAGAGGTCTGTTGTGTTGTCCCCAGTCCTCCCTCATCACCCCTTCATGCCAGAGTGCACCCATGGTTAGAAATTTGTATATGCCCAAAATTATAAAAGCACTGGATAACCTAGCCTGGGCCGGAAATGCATCTTTCATCATGGAAAGGTGCAAGTTGTTAATGATATATTTGCTGTCCCATACAGTCTAGACTAGCGTATTTAGCCTTTTAAATGTCTAATGAAGAGCAAGACACAGTCAAAACATTTGTGCCCAATCTGTTAATTAGCTGGTTTTTGATGGGTCATCTCCTGCTACTAAATGCAGCAGTGAATTATTAAAGAAGAGGGTGTAGAACATAAAGCACCATGACGTTATGGCAATGAGACAAATGGTTGTGTACAAAAAGTGAAACAAAAATAGGAAGGCTACAAATGAAATGTAATATGAAAGGATGTAACTGAGAAAATACAGTACACCAGATGTTTGAATAGCCTAAAAAGCAAGGTTTCTGTATTTACTTGGGGTGTGAAAGCCCATTCACCAGGGACATAACAAATAAGAGTGCATAAAATTTGTCAGTGAACATTTCGCATTCACACCTGCTGATACACGAAAAAACAAGTTTGTGTTTGTGTTTTGCAGTTAGCTAAATTTTAACCATAACATTAGAATACACGCACCATCTCGGCCAAAAACATTTCAAAGGAAAGAAGTTGATTATTTACAGTATGGCAACTGATGGTCAGCTGTTGAAGTCTGAAGAGCTCCGTCCATACAGCTACCCCTGCTAGTAGGCAGACTGTTTTATTCTGCATCAGTAATCAGGAAATCCACACAGTCAGAATAGGCTTTTTGGAAATGTAATGAGCTTTTCATTTGCCATGCAGACAAACGCATCCAAATGTCCAAACAAACATATGAGAGCTAAAACGTTTCTTCTCCCCCCCCCTTTTCTCTCCCCCTATGGTGGCTGTCCCAGGCCAGCCCCAGTACGTGTAATTTATATCAGTTGTAGCCTACAGCTGACATTCACTGGAGCTATTCCTGGCCCAAAATGACTTTGGCAAATATCCACGCAGCAATATCACATCTCGATTGATTGATACTTTATTTATCCCAGAGAGGGGAAACTTGTTTAGCCACAACATGACAAAAACAATGGACTACAAAAACATATGCATCTACAGCTTTTATGAAATTTCTACTTAAGTAGCCTATATCTTGATAAACACACTGCCTTGTAATATGGTGGGTAATTGCTGAGAATGATGGTTTGTAGACATACACGTTGCTTCCTTTCCCTGTGTGCAGAGAGAGAGGCATTTACTGCCTTATTCCAGCTGTATCTAAAATGCTGTGTTTCCTGTTGTCTCTGTTCCAGGAATGAGCTGAACGAGCATGTGGAGCATATTGACTCTGGTCTGGATAACCTACAAACAATCCTGAACAGCCAGGCAATCAATTTTGACTCTTCATCTCTTTTTGAGGTGAGTAATGGCATTTATCTTTTTCGAATGAAATAATAAACAAATGCTATAAAGTGGGGGGAAATCTTAAAAAAACGAGCTCAGAAGGCTTGTTGGGGCAGTTAGTATAGTGGCTGTGGTCCTTTTTCTTTATTTTTTTGTTGACACATTCAAGCAAGTGTAGCATTGGTTGAAGAATGGAACTTGATTTGAAATGCTGTATATAATTTCCTGTGTATTTAAATGATTTTATGATTTCTTTTAGATTTTTAGCCCCTCAGACAAAGAATTCAGCCTTCCAGATCTGGACACCAGCCTTTCAAGTGTGAGTGAGGGGAGAATAGTCAATTTTATTTGTCAGCTTTGCCTGTCAAATAGCTTTTTTATGTTATGACGCTTATGGTTTCCTTTCAGCTCAGAGCAAATGACTATTTAAACCTCATATCTTCAAACCCTTCTCTCTTCAGTTTCAAGACTTGCTCATGCAGGACCCGGAGGCAGAGATGGGCGAGTACTCTGGTCAGAGTGCATCTTTTATTATACACTCATTATGGTTTCTGTTCTAATGATGCCACTTTTATTAAGCCATTGATTTAGGGTAACATGTAGTGCCAGATAGGATGGTGCAGATAGGATAGACATTCATCATCGCTTACTGCACTTTATAAGCATTTATGGCCTGCTTATTACAAAGGTCCGGCTGTCTGAATTTGTAACTCATGGTATTGACACACTTCATGCTTTATGGCATTTTTAAGTCTGCAGTCACAGGTGGCTATGTAGTTTTTTTGTTGGTTGATCCTGGCATTTGTTAATCTACCGTGTAGTGCCTGTTCCCAGGGGATTATTCTCATGATTACAGACTAAGAAAAATGTAAAAGATGTGTGTGCAAATGTGTTCTACCAGTAATAGCCCTAATTTCATCAGACGCTATGTGTTTTGCAGGGAAACAGCTGGTTCAATACACAGCCCAGCCCATTCTGGATGACCTGATCATCCCTGACTGCACCAGGGATGAGCCGCCTGTCCTGCTGGAGGAAGAGGCCTTCTGTGGCAATGCAGAAGAAACAGACCCCAGCACATCACTCCACTCAAACAGTGGCTAAAAGCTAGACAAAGGCAGACAACCTCTCTTATTTTTTTTAACAATTGGATGTAAAACTGTTTTTCTACTCATTTTTTGTTATTTGCTAGACACCTCTCATTACATTTTTATATCTTCGAAGCAATATTTATCTCTGGGGGTAGCTTGCATCTACATTCATTTATTCTGTGAAATTAGTTTGATCTCTGTTAAGGATTTTGGTTCACCACCAACCAAAATACAGTGTCTTCGGAAAGTATTCAGACCCCTTCACTTTTTCCACATTTTGTTACGTTACCGCCGTAGGTGTAGATTTCGGGGGGGACGCAGGGGATACGTCCCCCTCAATATTTAACACGTGCATTTGTCCCCCTCAATAAAAACATGAAAGAAGCATTTCCACCATAAATTGATGCAGAAAAGGCACAAATTCACCCGAATGCAGGAAATTAAGTGTTTGACGCTCAAAATTTCCTGGGGGAGGACCCCCCAGACCCCCAGCTTAATGTGTCCGCCCCCCAATGTTCAAACGAAACCTACACCACTGGTTACCACCTTATTCTAAAATTGATTCAGTTCATTTTTATTCTCATCAATCTGCACACAATACTCCATAATGACTAAGTGAAAACAGGTTTTTAGAAATTTTTGCAAATTTATAAAAAAATTTAAAAAAAAAATTAAAAATAAAAAACTGAAATATCTGAATAATTTCCGATGGCACTGTAAACACATGATATAATTTTGACGTTTTTTTTTTTAATTGGCTTCCATTTTTGTGCTGCAGTAGTCTGTGGCTTAGTTATGTGAGTGCTGGGTTTGCAGTCATAAGGATATTTTTTCAAGTTACAGGGGAGGTCCAACCATTCTACCCTCAAACACGCCACATAACCTAAATTCCAGTTCCTGTAAATATCAACTGTGTTAATGCAATTATGAAAGCCACCCAGATATACTGAAGCTTAAAAGAGGACACAGGTATTTAAATCCATACATGTTACTGGAATACTGTTCTCAATACCTTAAAGCTTAATGGAAAAAGAAAGCTTTGAGATTTTGTTTTCTCAGACAATCTGTGAATGGGTATAGGTCAGGGAAAAATACACATAATGATAAGTAAATGATGTACGGTGTATTTTACCAACATGTTAAATGTATGATTATAGTGTTATGGTCACTGCATTCAGACAGACTTGTATATATTTAAAGTTACCCTACCTGTACCTGAGTGGTATGGGCAGAACTGCCCACAGAATTTGGACTTATCACATATCCACGATGCTTTAAAACATAATGGACAAGCATGCCACAAGTTTGCACTCAGAGCTTTCATTAGACTCCTCCATAGCCAACAAAGCCACGTTTCCCCTCATCAGCTCTTGGGGCAAGAAAGGGTATTAAAACAAAAGCCTCCAGAATCACTCAATCACTTACACCTTAAGCCACATTACATTACAGGCATTTAGCAGACGCTCTTATCCAGAGCGACTTACACAACTTTTTACATAGCATTTACATTGCATTTATACAGCTGGATAGCCACATCATATATATATATATATATATATATATATATATATATATATATATATATATATATATATATATATATAATTTTTTTAAAATTTTTTATCATCTTGTACATCTTTGCATGAAAGCATTGTATTCCCTTTCAACTTTCGGGACAGCACCTAAAATCACTGAATAAATCATTCAGAAAAAAGGTTTTAAATGTCCATAATGTAATTACATAGAATTCACTTCCAGTACATCCAATACTTGCATCTTTGTGGTCTATAAAAATGCTTTTTAATCCAAAACAGCTCAGTCTGTATTCTAGCTGCAAGAATTTCTCAGCTCGGACGCCATTCTGAATTCAATGCAATATGTGTCTGTCTGCTAAGATGGCACAGAAGCAATGCCACTGACCTGAGATCAGTTCCTGCTGGGCAGCTAGTCTTGATTGTATGAGCAGTGATTGGTCTCCTTACAAGCCATTCAAGCAGTTGGGTGAATTAGGACTCTAAGCTTTAAAATGAGACCTGACTGGGGTTTGTAGTGATCGGTACATTAGCATTAGAATGATTAGAATGTTCAGTTGACAACAATGTATCACATATTTGTGATTACACTTCAAAGGATTAAATTGAATTTCAATGGTAGCTGCTATTTTCAAAATGGCATAGTGTTGCCTATTCACTTTGGCCTGATTGTTTATAAACTGGACAAAAGTTAATTTTCATTGGGAAAAATCTTTCCTTAGAAACCCTTGTTGAATTTGACAGCTTTTTAGATGAGTACACTATTTTTTTCTAGTGTTAGAAAACGTTTAAGGTGAATTGTGTACCATAATTTTACCACTAGCTGATTTGGATTTTGAGAAATAAACAGTAGACCAAGTAATTTATGAGGTGCTTTTTTCATGTAAATTATGTGTTTACCGTGAATAATTCTTCCTATATTTGATAGGTTTTAATACTTTAGTCCTGATGGGTCACTTGTGCCCTTCAAATACTGCCATCACCATTGTCTCTCCTGTGTGTTGCCTCAAAGTTATAATGCTTTAGTTAAGAGTAGCGCAAACCAGGCAAAAATGGCCTTTGTAAGTGCTTGGGGTTTTAGCGTATAATTTTGTATCTCGGTTTTGGCACAATAAGCTCGCTAATTACAAATATAGCATGGAAAGTATGACATGAATGCATTTAAATGCCTGTTTCTTTAATACCTAAAACATAATCATGCACAGGGTCAAGCAAATGTAAAGAGGTAAGAGTAAAATGTTATATTTTGTTTGTGTAATAAATCAAATATTTTTTTGTTTTAGAATAATATATTTTGTGGTGGAAAGTTTAATGGTGCCATACGAGGTATCAGATCTATGTATGTAAGCATATATTAATTGGTACTGAAAGACAATATTGTGTATTTGGCAAATAATACTTTTCTTATACATAATATTTTATTAACAAAATATCCCACATAGTAAGCTGGTCACAAGATTTTGATAATCTCTTTTCTAAAAATGTGTACCATTTTTTTGCTGATTCCCTGTGTTCTGTTGGTTTGATGTGATCTGTGCTTTGTAAGGCCCGCCTCAGTTCTTAGGGGGCCACGCACTTTTTTGTTGGTATTGTTTAGTTTCCCATGTAGCAAATGGACGCGGCACCAGATACATGCTGGACGTTGCGCAGGGTCTGCCCCATTGTCCTTTTGCACAGCTGGCCAAAAGCGGCACGGGTCTTTTCTGGGATCTGGTGCGTGGGCCAGCAACAGCTCTGCTCCACTTTAAAACTGTAATTTTTTCATATTAAAAAGACCTATATTTGATACCTTTTCACAGTGGTATTTTTGTTGCAATTTCCAATTTTTTTGTATGCTATTTTCCATTCTTGTCTTTGGGCGTGACATTCATGCCGAGTATTCAAATATGACGATGCACTCAGCATGTTGAATGCAGAAGACCAAGCACCTAGCAGAGACTTGCTTTATTTCAGACTACTTTAACATTAGGTATAAAATGTTTGATGGGTTTATATTGTGCTAATCATGATATCAGCTAACCTCCTCCTTTTCTTAGTTTTACAGAGTTGTGGATAAAAATAGTGAGCTTGAGAGTATGTGCTTACATCATACTTAAGTCTTACGTCCTTATTTGTTAGGGTGATGTTTCTAACAGTAAAATTAAATGAATGTAATCGTGTCTGTTGACACTTCGGGTTCTATTTTCCAACCTGCAGTTGGTGTGTTGCGAGCCATCGCCCTTCCAAAAAGGTAAAAACGTATTTTTGTCGTGGATTTTGACGCACTTCATAATTGTCTAAATCGGTAATTTTGTGACTCACCTTGCGCACAAAGTGTGTGCCAGTCAATATTGCATAGCGCAGTCAGTGCAATTTTGGTGAAGCTCATCGAAATTTTGGGTCAGTCTAGCAAGCCTTTTGTGCCGTTCGCCCCCCAACAACTCTGACCACGTCTGCATTAAATTAATTACATTTATTTGGGTGACGCTTTTATGCAAAGTGATGTACAATAAGTGCATACCAAAGGTCTATTCAAAAGGCAGTCAATGGTTTTAGTGCATCATATGTGGCCCAATTTGACTTTGGCGTAATTTATATTAGAATATTCTAACCAGTAGCAAAGGAAAAGTAATGCTCTCAGCTATAAATAAATATATTTTAATGTTCACAGATGTTTTCTAAAATTATGTGACTAATGTTTAAAGTCATGTTGCGCACTTGTGCCAACCAGCCCCAACACAGGGTTGGTTGGTACACGTTAATAACATTAAATAATATTTTGAGCTAAATGTTGGGACAGGAATGAATTTGAAAGAACAGACTTAGATTTTGATCCTGATTTTTTGCATAATCCGAGATCAGACTAAATTAATAACACTGATATAAATTACAAGGTCATTCTGGATACTTGCTTGTAGAGTTTTATTAAGTAATCAACCATTCAAGGAAATAAAAATTGGTTTACTTATCTTTTTAAAAAAGCTGTTGTATAAATGCAATATACAAATGTTTTATTGTATCTATACAAATAAAAATCACAACTGAAAAAAGAAATGCCTCTCATGTAAATATTGCAGATAGCAGAAATGTGTGACTATAGTACAGTCATCTATATGATTCCTGTGAATTTAACACAGTCCTCATGTAGTCAGCACCAGTCAAATGGAGCTCATTGTGTCCAGGGATCTGAAGCTTGGTTTACTGTTTTCCTGAAGAAGGCAGAACGAGAATTGTCAGCATTGTTGGACATACAGTATATTCTTTTGAATCTATACTTTAATTTTGAATAATCTAATTTACTTGCATTCAGAAATGATGGAAGATGTTTATTCAATCAGCCAGTGCAAAATAATGTTAATATGCTGTTCCTATGAGTATATGAACACACTGCTTACTAGCACCTTAAAATGACCTGGGTCAGGCTTTAACCTGAATCAGACTGACCATGGTATTTCTAGCTAAATTTCAAGCTAAGGTCCTCGTAGTGAAATTAAACAGGCTTCTTTTCTCAGTGTACTTTGCTGACACAGTCAATTTCACAGAAAAACAGGTTTTTTTAATTCTTTAAAGTGTCACTTTTTCCCTTATATAGTTGAAACTTTATTGAACTTGTATTCCAAACCTTCATCTGAGTTGAGATTCTGGTCATCTGAAAAATAAAAATAATAACCTGAATAAACCAAAATATAAACAACAACATCTTTAAAGACAATTTTGATCACATACCACATTTCACTTTCAGTATTGGATAACAATGTATAAACTACAGTAAATACATCAGGTAGACAGTTTAATAGCTACAATAAAATAGAATCTGGGTGTACATTGTTAAAATTATATGTTTGAATACACTACTTTGCATCTTCAAACTGTATATTTTGAGACTAGTGAATAACAAATATTATTTTGAGGGTGTTAGCTTTAGAACACCAGAAATGCACAGGTGTTCCCTGCTGAATGAAAAACCAAATCTGATATTCAGGAGTCAAAGTTGTAACTACCAGTAGAAGCTTGGAGATCTCCAAGATATGCTACAGGTATTACCTGGTAACAGTTTACCTCTATTTAAACTGAAGTGTTTCATGTTTTTCAGCATATTTTTCCATTAAGTGAGGTTTATCTTTTAGTACAAGCATTATTTTTCCCCAGTAAAATAAAATCATATATCACAGCACAGTATGTAGGTAATTCAGTTGCCATCACTTCTGTGGTTTCAAGAAACTTTTTAATGGTGTAAGTGCATTTTGCCCTTAGTAACTAATCCAGGAACAGAATAAAACTTTTATCTTGGTAAAATTGTTGGTGTTAGGATTTAAGAGTGGGCAAATTGATGTTAGGGTTATTGATTGTGGTGTACTTAAACATACACACATAAATTGGGGTCATCTTACCATTCTGGTCTTCAATGCTGGATGTAGTGCCTTCTAAAGGTGGAAGCAGAAAGACATCACCAATATTCTGTGTGTGTGTGTGTGGAACCTTGTCAGATTATGTTGTATTACACATTCCATTTTTAATAACTCACAAATGTCAATGTTAAATGTAGACAGTGATATTTGTGTTTAATTTTTTGACAGCTGCAGTTAATTACACAGGTGTTAACATAAAGGCCAGGTATTAATTGAAGACGACTTACCCTTAGTCACTCCATTGTTTGCTTGGTGACCTTAAGAGAAAAACCATGACACCAAACAAAGCATTATTGTATTGTATTGTATTGTAGTGTTATAACCATTTTCCTCCCATAGAGCTGTTCTGTCAGAGTATTGATAGAAAGAAAAGCCAGGGGCACTACTGAACTGTCTGACTCAATACATGCTCTCCACCCTGATAGTCCTAAAAATTATGCATTCTTTGTGTTTACAGATTGTAGAATTGAAGACCCACACGATTACAAGTATTCCCATAAAGTTAGAGGAAACACATATACTTGGGTGTTACATATAATTAAACATTTTCAAATATCCTTCAGATATGGTAATTACACTGTTGAACATAAAGCAACACAAGAAAATATATTTTAATGTTTCCATGTTTATTTCCACAAATGGCTACACATTTGTGTCCACATAAATGATAAATACTTCTTCCATCACCTCCTGCTGCTCCCTGATAAAATGAAGTGTCTGTGAAAGAGAAAATGTCTCATGTCAATATATTTGGAGGATTCTACTTCCAGATCTTCATTTGTTCCACTTCAACCATTGGTAATTTAATCATAGGGGTTATTGGAAAACGTGCTATTGTGCCCAGATTCTGTATAACTTTCATCAAACTGATTGGAATTGTCATTTCCCAGTTAACCACTAGATGGTAGGAGATGCTAAAAAAGTTACTTCGAAACTCCTTTCATCATGTTTTTCTTTTAAGAGACCTCTCTGTTTCCACTCAGTAATATGGATAGTCGCAGCTCTTGATGTCATATTTATTCCTTCCATTTTCATATGAAAGCCAATAAAGATTTCATACAAGATACTTCTTGCATTTGCTTATTTTATTTTACACAGAGACACTTAAAATCTCACACTCAGATTTGATAATATCATGTGGATATTTTTCTTTAATTTATCTATAAGATAATGTAGACTACTTTCTGTGATACAAAAATGAAATGACATCACAGTTCAATACCAAATACATCTGCCAGCCTGAAAATGAGCAATTTTCTCATTGTGGTAATGAATCTTCAATTTTTAAATTTACATAGCCTATTGTACACAGTGTTTTTATCCATATGTGGGACTTTGCCAGGAGTTTCAAGCATTTTCTTTTTCAGACTAAAACAGTTGAAGAGCGGCATGTGTGTTCAATATCAATTTGCTCTCATCCATGCGTGCATTACATCAAATGGAAAAAATCTAATTTGCTGCACTTATTTGTACCAATATTCTTGTTTATGATATTCATTCAAGGACAAGGATTGATTTGTACTCTGCTCCAAAACACTTACCTATTGACTTTTCTGAAGAAACCGCATTTGTGCTCTCTGTACATACAGAAATGTTTCATATTATGAATCAGTCAGCCTAGAATCTTTCTGGAGACTCAGTTTTACAGTTATGGGTGCTGAGCTTAAGAACCATGCACACAAACTGAGCTGTTGGGCACTGAAATGAGATAACTTAATGGCACTGAGCTTCAAATAGTAAAAGTGAACTGTATGAAACAATTTTGATTATGCACATTTCAGCATATTTATATTACTACCATAACTACCACTACTACATAATAAATACAAGCTTCATTACCTGTAGGAACATGCTGGCCTGTCAGGGACAAGATGAGTACAGAAGGCAAAAGGCAAGTTTTCAAAATTTGATTTCTGTGTTATTCAAACATTGTGTTCTACAAAAAACACAAATTGGATATTAGTGAATTTACCGAAAAAGCACTTGTGGTAATTCTACAACCCTAAAATGCCTAAACTAGTAATGCAGTGGTTAATGCCATAATCACTTGCGGCAGTTGTGGTAATATGGTGATAGTTGATGGACTGTAATAACAGATGCTGTAGTGGTAGTTGTGGTAATATTAGTAGTAATGATAACCTAAATCAAAATTTGAAAGAAAAAATATTCTACTAATTTTCTCACAAGGTTTCATGAGAAATACATATACGTTTACAGTTACAGGGTACACCTGAACATGAACTCTTAAAACCCTAGTCAGTCATTTAACATGAGAGGAACTATGATGTTCCCTCCTGTCACAGCCAAAAATAATTCACACAGCATCCGTTTGGCTTCAGGTATTTCATCTCACACATCTTTCCCCCTGCCCCTCTATTTCTCCCATAACTGTCAAGTTCCAAAGTAGCAGCTGCGTCAATCATTTGGAAGCATTGGAAGAAGTAGGTTTCATGAACCCCCAGATTCTGAGAGGTATCAATGATACATCAATAATCATGTTTTTCATTGTAGATCAAAGCTCTTTGATTGGTTCACACCAGTTAGTTTGGTACAAAATAGTCCTGCCCATTACAGGAAGCCTCTATTTCAGATATCCAAGGCTCTGAAATGAGCATTACCTGTATCACGGTCAGCTTTTATCAGGAGAATGGCCAGAGAGCAGGAGATGAGAACATTCCTGGAAAATGGAAACAAACTTAAAATAAAGAAGACTGCACATGAAAGTACAAACCAGCTTTGGGAAACAATGCAATATTTTTAACTACCTTTTCTTAATAAAATCCTCTCACATGTATTGACACTCCATGAAAACATAAGGTATGCATATGCCTCAATGTGATGAATATGCTACATTTACCAAAGTACATAAGGTAACTACATTTTTAGTTTTTGTTGTGAAATACTGTATGTAATCAAATGTGTGCATATGTGTGTGCTTGATTTTAGTAATAGAAACCATAGTAATAATAGTTTCCATATTCATCCTGATATAGCTTATTGTTGCAATGCATTTCCAACAATACATTTACTTACAACTACATTTTTTTTTTTTTTTTCCAGAAAAACACAGAACCTTCATAAATGTCTAACACTCAGGGCTGTCATTGAATTCATTTACTGGTATAATTTTAACATTTTAAGCTTTTATTGTGTAGTTTATAAAGGCAAGACAAAAATGATCCAATAGTAATCTGATTTTCAAATTTACAACATACGCGTCACTGATTGTTCCGTTTACAAACTTACTATCACGTGGTCAAGCAGCGAAACGCTATTAAAAGTAAAAATTTCCAACAGATACAGACACCTATTAAAAACAACAGATAAAACAGGTAACCGATGCACAACCGATCTTGTGAGAAGGAAATTAATCAATCACCTGAACATCCACCTGCACAGCATCTTTGGGAAGATAATGAAGCTTATGTACTGCACAGTACACTACGCAATATCGCACTTCTGTGAAAATGTGACTTTTATACCTCCTTCTCGTGGCATTCAGGATGAGTGGACTATCATTGTAGCTCATGTTGGACAGGGAGAAACAAAATGCCATATCGGATTACGTTAAAAGCATCCATGGGTTACAGGTTCCTCCAACGTCCTGTAAAATGAATCTCTCCCCAAAAAGAATGATTAAAGAAAAGCTTTTGTTGTTAAGGGCATTTCTTTCATCATGGGGTGGTTTCCCATCCCAAAATGTCCATACACTACCCGAAAAAGAGAAAATGCAGCTTGCTGAAGTGCACAGAGTTTCCTTGGTGCTGTTGCTTCAGCACTGATTAAGGCACCTAGTAACTAGGTCATGGCTCATGTTGCACTGGCAGCCTACACTGATGATAGCAACCTCTCACCATATCGGACCGCACCATATCTCTCACAGAAATACACATATGTTTCTGTTTTTACTCTGTGCTTTACAGAATTTCTGCATTGCCCTGGAGGGTTCACAGTGTGATCATACTATAAGATCTTCATCCAGCTACTCTGGATTTTTCAGGTGAAATACTCACTGATTTGAATCATAATGTTTTTTTCTGTGGGTTTTATGGAGTTTTTACTTGTCCTGTGAATCAAGCCTCAGTCTCCTGTCACTAATGTTCATTTAGGGAATATACCAATATAGTACCTCACATCTTTCACAACGTTTTTTTTGCATGCACATGCTAGTCATGTGCCAACATGGATCATGCTATACAGTCATGTTTACCAACCCATTTTCCACAGACCAACATTTTACACTCCTTTACTGCCCAGATACACTCATGATTAGGTTTATTGAGTTTTGAAAAAACTCAATAAAGAACATATGAAAAGAACATATGAAAGAAAATATTGTTATAACATATTCTGTCCTCTGAATATTGTTACACTTAAAACTTGTGTATGGACATTGTTCCAGGGTAGATTTTAATTGTGGGTAAACAATAAAACGTTACTGTTAACTTGATAGCTACTTGTAGGAATTACCTATGATAAACAGTTCCTGCTACTATTTAGCTGGCATGTAGATGTGTGGTTCATGGAACTGAGATAGTAAAATAATAATTTGAAGGCAATCAATTTATCAGGATACTAAAACAAAAGGAGGTGCACCATTTAACAGCCAAATGTGTGCTCCTCATGGCACAGTAAAACTAATCTCATCATGATACATGCAAACATAAAATTTATAAAAAATATATTCCTTGAGATATTAAATCTCAGGTTTGCTTGTTTAATATACATTCTTAACTTGGTTCATATTTAATATACCTCAAAAGACCTCTCCTTTTAAGAGTGGCCACGAGAGACCTGGCTTGCTATGCAAACGTGGACAAGGAAGTATTTCAGATTTATCTTGTAGCATGTCAAATTATCTAATGTTGCACTGGTGTGTTTGAATACTATTTGATTATTTTCTGCTCTCTAGTACCTCTTGTGGCTGGACCCAGTACAACTTTTCTTCTATCATGTTCATCATGAAGTGTAATGACTGATGGCTTCTTGTTGATAAAATGTTGCCATTTTGTTTTATCATAATTACCACTCACATACTCAAAGTTTCTTGTACATTCACACCCACATCACCTTGGGTAGGCAGACATGCATAAATCACAGTGGTTTAGATAGCAGTATCCAAGGAATATTATGACTGCAGATTGCAACTATGAAAATAAGAAAATATGCCACCAGTAACTGCCATGGTATGATGGAATACCAATGGGAGGGGGAGTTAGGGTTAGGGTTAGGGTTAGGGTTGGGGGGGGGACGACGACATCATGTATCATCATCATCAAGACATACAGGGTTCTGCCACTATGGAAAATTTTCTGGCTAATGCAGGTCTGAAGCTCCATCCTGGAGTTTGAACTCTCCTCATAAAATCATTATCATCCAGACAGAGCCAGAACAAAATTAAATTCTATTAATGTCAGTTTTTCTAAAAGATTTCAATGGGAAGCCTGGCTTTTAATCGCTAATTTGGAGGCGGATCTCACTTTATGCTAGCTGCAGTATGCGAAATGGTTGTATATTGCACCTTTAACACAACTTTTCAGGTTCTGTCACCCTATACTTACTAAATTAGTGTATTTTAATAAACTATATAAGTTAATGTATATTGTTCAGACTGATGTCAGAACATTGTTCAAGTACTCGCATGCTTGGTTTATAATAATGTGTTTCTTTTACAGATATTGAGTAATACTGAATGCTTTACTGTAACTAAGCACCATTACCAAGCATTGCCGAATATTCTAAGTGTCTGTATTGTACACTTGGAAAAGAGATCAGTTGCTAAGTGAACAAAACTGGTCGAAATACAACTATTTCTGTTAAAAAAAACAAATGCCCTTGCTCAGCCTTGAATTTTAGCTTTAGTCCGTCATTTGATCCAACAGACTATCAGTCTGAACCACTTTCAATGGAACAGAATGAACTGTTTTGCAAAAATACAGGAAATTTGGCCACTTGCGTTTTAGGTTTCCTGAATGTGCAAGAAGTCTTAGAAGAATGGTTTCACCCATTCATCCAACACTGCTTGGGTATTCCAAAATATCCCCCAAGGGCTATCAAAAAAGGTCACTGTCTGTGGGATAAAAGAATATCTCTAAAAGTTTTGAGGATAATTACCTGCTTGGATGCTGCTTACTCATTTTAAGGAAATAATTTGCATTTGAGGTTTCTGGAAGCTGAAAAGGTCAGATTTACATATGCATGGCTCTGAGTTAGCAGAGCAAACAACACTCCTGTGTAGGAAATTCTTTCACAAAGATTACCTTAAAAGGGAACAGCTCTGGGATTTTGAACCAGTGATTGGCTGTCAATTGACTTATTTACTTACACAATGATTTGATGTGTTATGAAATGAAACTGTGATGTCAACTTTTTAGTTATTAAATGAGCACTGATAATACATACACTCATCATGGCTAGAACACAAAAATCACCATATTGTTATTAATAAAAATTATATAAAATATTTGACAGAAAAATGCATTTGAGTAATCTCTCAAAGCACATGAGAAAGAGGACAGATTAAAGAAAATTGTGGTAGAATTTAGTTGTTCTAGGAGGTGTGTGAATTTTCAGTATCATTCATCAGGCTTGAGTATCTCCAATGCATCTCCAATGCTATCTCCAATAACAGTAGCTACTGCCATGTGTAACTTGTTAAAATTATTATGCACAATTATTCTTTTTTTTTTAAACAACATTAATAATTATTTATAACTGTATTACCTTTCGCAAAACATAACACAAAGTACTTTTCAGGCAATTAATTGAGAGATAAAAACAAAAGAGAGGTAAATAGTTTGATTTTATTTGCAAACATTATATATATATGTGCCACACTTCCCTTTCCCTACTGATGGAGTAGCCATTTTTAGATGAAACATTTTTAGATTGGTTGAATTGAATTTTATAGGATGTAACAGTATAAGGCAAACATGGGCCATTCCTGTACACCAGTGCATTACTTCTCCATAGTATCTTATCAAGTGCTTAAATTTACATTTAAACATTTTTCCCTGCCATTGCTAAATCACACATTTCACCTGGGAAAGGAATTGACTCATCCACAGTGAGTGAATTACAAACCAGAAGAAACACAGTGTGTGTAGTCTCCCTGTGGCCCTGCAATGAAACTGCTTGAAGAAAATGCTATGCAATGGCTGCGAATGGCTCATCCTGCTGTTACACTGTGTTTCAGTGTATGGATGCATTCCATGGCTGGTGTCAAATTATATCGTGCCAGTGACAACCCTGGCTAGTAGACCTGCCTGGTGGAACAGAATTAGACCTGCATCATCCAAGGAGGAACGATAGGTTGGGACTGTCAACTGGAGGACTGTGACAGCTGACTCTCCCTAACTGATTACACTGTAGCAAAATGATGGGACTATAAATATTTGAGTTATCAAAATAATAAAATACAAAAAATAAATAAACAAAAATTAAAAAATTGCAAACCACAATGATGACAAGTCCCTCCCTACAGCCCAAGCGTCTAAATTGACATTGAATGTCCCAGATGTGTTCATGGGCTAGTAGGGGCACTCTTCCCTGTGAATGAAACAGAAATCCAGTATAACAACATATGATGGGGTCACTGTGCTACAGATGACGCTGCCCTTCAGATGAGATGAGATGTTAAACTGAGGTCCTGACCACACAGTTCTGTGGTCCTGACTCATTAAGTATCACATGGCATTTTCCAAAAGAGTTTGTGTGTTAACCCCCCTAGTGTACTGGTCAAATTACCACAAAATGGCCATCTATTTGCCCCCTACATCTGACTGGTTCCACAGTCCTTTGCATCCCCTGCTAAATTTTATTGGTCTGGTCCAAAGTGCAAAAGAGAACAGATATCTCAATTGATTTACCTCGTTAAATAAAGACAAAATAAAATGTGCCCAGGGTAAATAGCAAATTGGCCATCTTCCCTGAATGCTCTGGATGTTGTAGTTGCACATTTGTTGCTCCACTAGACAACATCCCGTCGATTGGAAGTATTTGCGCCCCCAAAAGGAACGGAGGACTCTTCCCTCTCTTCTCGGAATACCATCTACAATTGGAGTTCAGTCGGTGTCTGTAGGAACCGCCATATTGTCAGTCAAGAGACGCTGAGAGGTAATACAATGTATATATTTTACGTACGATATAACCTATGGAATGTTTTATCATATAGAAATAAACGAACACGTACCATGAGACTTTATCACCTGTGCTTACATATTATTCTAAAAACTCTAAAACACGCGTTTGTTCTAGTTAATTCAACGAGTCGTTGCCGTGGCTTCCTACCCTCAGGACTGTAGCAAGCTAATGTTGGCTATATTTTCTGACCACAGGAAAAGCAACGCATGGAATGTTTCTGTTTTTTACAATCATTAGCTTCGACCAATAACCGTTTTACTATGAGGCGATGTATTTGGTAATGTATACAGTTAGAGACAATTTGGTAAAATTTCGATGTGTGGGCAAGTACGGGCGATTTGGTTAAATGTCGAGGGAATCCCACTTAGCTAGCCGGGACTAGCTTAGTTAGCTAGCTGGCGACCTGGCTATTTCGGAATGGTTGATCGAAGGAATAAGGCAAACAGCATCGTATTCGAAAAGCTAGCTAGTTAGGAATATAAAGCACCAGTGTATTAACGTTAATCAACGTCTGATCGAGATGTAATATGTATACCATCAGTTTTATTTATCGTCATAGTTTGAATGAAAATACAGCTAACAAGGCGTGGCAGTAAATTACCGACTAGCTAGGTAGCTGACTGTGGACCCGGCAAAGCACTACACAAAAAGTCGACTTGATTAGTTAGCTAGCTAGCTAAATAGCACGCCAGCCAATATGTTGCCTATCCAATTTGGACAAATGAAAATATACCCAACGCCATATCGTCAGGTGGCAAGTGTTATATTGATGCTTTCAATAGAAGATGTAACTTTGTTATCTTGCATGCTGTAAGCAACACATTATTGGGAACGGTGATTCAACTGCTTGGCAGACTAACTAACTTACTGTTAATTTACTGCATACTGGAAATGATTGGCTGGCCAACAAGCGAGAGCTAGCTAACTTGCCTAGCCAACGAACTTACCCGGTAAAACTGGACGTTAGTTCGCTCGCTAAGCTAGCGTTGATTGTGCAGTCTGCTACCCATACACATTTAACAGTTACGCGGCTTTCGTATAATTAATAGTATTACACGGCTTTCTGGAAGTGATAGATGTACACGCTTCCGCTTGTGTTTTTGCTAAGTTGAATGCGTCTAGCTTTCTGGTTGATTGTCGCTAACGGGAACGTTAGCATGCTAAATAGGGTCGTGTGGTGCTGAGCTAGATAGGAAAGTTCCAGGTTTACACTTGCGGCCTTTTCATGTCCTGTAGGCTGGACTATTTTGCTAACTGTGGCGCTATTATTGTTGCAACATTTCATTGTAGAAATGCAGTCGGTTAAGTGACGAGAATATCACTATTAGATCTTAATGATCATACACTTTAAACGGGTAACGTTAGATAGCTAGAATCGTATTTTAAATGACCAGACTAGCTAGCTACACGCGGTGTAACCGATTCCCTTTGCGGCAGTTGCTAGCCTAACAGCCAAGATATAGATTAATGTACGAAAATAACTTGGCTGCTTAAGCCTAAACTGTGCGTATGAACTGGAAATTATTATTTAATGGTGTTAATGTTGGTGAATAAAACATGCCGGTTGTGATTGGACTTAACTGCATGTAATGCGGCCGACGCACATTTGAGCTTGTTGATAGTTCTAAGAGCATCATTTTTCGTTATTAGATTGATAGATTTGAAAGATGCTATATTTTGCTGCCTGCAACATTGTTTGGGCGCTCAATACATTTTAAAATCACGATGTTAATTTGCTTTTCTGTGCTGGAAAAGATGCGATTACTCAAATAAGAAAACAGGAAGGGACAAATGGAAGTCTATAGGAAGCATAAAAAGCATGTGAAAGGTGTGAAACAATACGTTTTAACTGTGTTCCTGCCATTTCTCCAGTCATAGTTTCTGGCATATTTTCATTGCACACCTGTGCTCAACCAAAAAGCCATGATAAGCAATTTATTTCTCACATCACATTGCTCCAACTACAGGTGATACTGAGAGTGGAACCTTCACCTCCTCGTCCTCAAACATGTCTGGCCCTGTCCCAAGTCGATCCCGTGTCTACCCTGAAGTAAACACACAGAGACCAAGGGAGTACTGGGACTACGAGTCACATGTGGTCGAATGGGGGTAAGCATGATTTCCTGAGTCTAAAAGAGGAGAGTTTGATCACCTTTGATCATTTAATGTTGATTGTTCAAAAACATATTGTCTAGATGGCTTTTAAGGTCCAGGAATGTCTTGATGGCACAGCTGTCACATTTGCAGCACTTTTCTGGCACGCATCGTTAATATTTTCTGTGGATTGAACATGTTGAATCCTGGTGATTGCCTTTAGAACTTTTCAGTCTGGTTTTGACATGTCTGTGGATCAAATGTATATTTGTTGGGGAAAAAATAAACAAGGATTTGCAGATGGCTGTGTACACTTTTGCAGTGTAGTGAAGTACCAAAGGCAGAGCAGCAGAAAGTTGGCGTGCATTTGATTTTGAGACAACAGTAGTTTTTTTTTATTTTTTAAGTTTGTTAATGAAAAATGGTGGTGCATTAAGTTGCATTCAATTCATCAAATTATTTAACTTGAGCACAATTTATTCTGATGTTTTTCATGCTTATGTGTGCTTTTATTGCTTAAACAAAACATATTTGCTCAATTAAGTTTCCCTCCAGAATTCAGGGGCTTCCTGGGAATCAGTGACTTTCTTTTTTCTACTTTTCTCTAGTTTTGTTTTTTGTTTTTTTGTTTGTTTTTTTGGGGGGCCAAATGTGTCCCTAATGTTCTGATGTGGTGATGTTATTTGAAAAAAATATTATTTTTCAAATTGGACAAAGGCAGTGTTTCTAAGCCTGTGTATATGAGCTCACTTAATTAGGTTTGATTTATCCGTTAACTTAATATGAACATTGTTCATGAACATCTCTTAATCTACTTTGAATTCTTTCGAGACAAAATGTTGTTGCATGCTTGTTTGCTCCATTGATAATTCAGTTTGCTGTATTTTCTGTTCATCAGCCACATTACACAAATACGTCCTTTAAATGCAGTTAAATTAATATTAAATTTTATGTATGTTAAATCCTGAATAGCGAACAGTCAATGTTTTAAATGCATCAATTACTGTTAATATATGATGGCTTCAAGTTCAGGGGGCTTCATGAAGATTTCCTTATTGTTAAATTATGCTATGATCGTAGTTAAAGGCCATTTTACGTAAAACTGTCTGCTATTATTGTATGACAGTGAAAATGATGCTGTTGACAACTAAATGTAGCCTACCATTTTGTACAAGGTGTTTTTCTCATTCTGTCTGCATATTTCCTGTACTTCAGAAATCAAGACGACTACCAGCTGGTGCGAAAACTGGGCAGAGGCAAATACAGTGAAGTGTTTGAAGCCATAAATATCACAAACAACGAGAAAGTAGTCGTCAAAATACTCAAGGTATGGTCTCTGACTCATTTCTGGGTTCAGTTGCATGCTGCCGTCTCACTCTGTAACATGGAACTGTATTTGAGCTGAGCTCCTGTGTAGTGTAGCAGCGCTGCATCATTTTATCTGCCATAATTAGAGTTCTGCTCTTTTTCACAATGCTAGTTGTGAAGGATGTGTTGGTACATGCTGCTATAGATTTAACTTCTGTTTCTCCTGTAATGTGCTTGGCCTGTGTTAACATTTTCCGAACAAAGTGTTTGTCCAGGATTCATATGATTTTATCTGAAGTGTCCAACTGTCCATTTATCTGTGAGCTAGACTGGGAGCATGATTTCATGAGCACACTTTTTCGTGCCTTGTTAAAGGCAGGATTGTGGTTCTAGTGTCTCTATGTTCCTTGTAAAGTATTTTTTAAGGCGATGGCTGCAAGGTTGTCTTCATGTTTCTGGGATGCTAAAGGCTTCAGCAAAATATTTGACACAATTAAGAGATCCCCACCCACTGCTGACCTTTAAGGTTGTTTTTAAATTAATGCCTCATGAACAGACTATTTGTGATGCATTTCTGGGAAAAAGAAAAAATAAGAAACGTTTTTTTAAAAAGCCTTGTTGGAGCCACTTTTATGGGTGTTTCCCTACACCAGTTGTTTCTTTTGCCTGCTTCTTAAAATCAATATACTGCATGTGCATTATTATGGAATCTTTGGGCCAAGTTCTAAGGGGCTTGCATAAGAGGTCAAAATGCCTCCCCCCTAACACAATTACACATTTGTGAATTCTGTGTTTTTTTGACAGGCAGGTAGGTAGGTAATAATCTGTTTCCTCACTGTTTCTTTTGAAAATAGTTGATGTGCCCACCTGGTTTTTGCTTTAATCTTTTTCCCACAGCCAGTAAAAAAGAAGAAAATCAAGCGAGAGATAAAGATTCTGGAAAATCTGCGAGGCGGCCCCAACATAATCACACTTCTAGACATTGTTAAGGACCCTGTGGTGAGTTTTCCCATGCATGGCTTTGAAATCAAATGTGTAAAAAATGTATGCTAGAAAATAAACCAATTCTTATTGTGCAGGCCTAAATGAAGTTGTGTGTGACCAAATTGATGTTATTAGATTAACTTAAAAGACCCCTGCATGGAAAATGTGTGGTAAACTTACTTCCAGTAACTGTTGGAAAAACCTGTAAATGGGGGGAAAAAATAGGTTAAATAGCCTAGTGATGAAATTAACATGAATTATTGTTTCTCTTCATTCCAAGTCACGGACGCCAGCACTAGTTTTTGAACATGTAAACAACACAGACTTCAAAGTAAGTATAGCATTTCCCTCAAGGAACACTAGACCAAAGCACCATCAACTTTCCCTCTTCCGATCATATGGCGTTTGTGGTAACTGTCTTTCTCTCTTTGCAGCAATTATATCAGACGTTATCGGACTACGACATTCGGTTCTACATGTACGAAATCTTAAAGGTAAGGAAGATAAGAGATGTGAGTGAACCTGCTGCCCAGTGAAGATATTGATTGAGCTCAGTTAGCTGGACAGCTACTGTGGAGGAAAAGTCCCATCAGATTTCTAGAACTTGGCATCTATGACTTGGAATCAATGTGCACTCATGTTGACGTTTTCATTATTTTAATTCATGGGCCTGTTTGGTTCCTATGTTGCCTGAGCCTAGAACCACTGATTCTGAGGATCAGATTCACTTAAAACTGTGGAAGAGTACATGGAAGGGAGGAATGAGGGAAGGATGTAATATAAGTTTTCCAGAAAAATGACAGACAAGATCTGCAGGCAGAAAGTCCAGGAATCCATCTGAAGTCGTAGGCCTAAGATCTCATTGCAGGTACAGCAGTAAAAAGCAGGTTTCCTATACAGGGTCAGCCAGCTTTGGTTCCAGTCAAGGACTCGCTCTGAGTAAAGGGGTCTTGTGTAAGAAATACCCATTGAAATATTATTCTTTAAGAATGTTAACTTATCCATTTACCCTTTCCCCCCAGGCACTGGACTACTGCCACAGCATGGGAATCATGCACAGAGATGTCAAACCGCACAATGTAATGATTGACCACGAACACAGAAAGGTCTGGCTCTTCTCCCTCAGTATGTGTTATACAGTACCGTTGGGGATACATGCACTGAGAAACCGCAATGGCCTGTTATCTGCAGGACTATAAATTATGATGGAACACGATGGAAAGAAAATGTTCAGGGGTTCATCTCTGAAAGGCACATCCAGTTCTGTTTTGAACCTTTTATTGAAATGATGTTATTTCCAGTATGTTAAACACATTTAAGGAGCCTATCATTTATTGTATCATTAACTGTTCTCTAATGTTGGGGACAGTTTAAAATGTATAAACTGATTTGGACAAAGTCTGATTGCTTTGTCATTCTAAATCTTGATAAAAATTTTAACATAATTAAAATGTTGGTGATAATTTCAGCTTCGCCTGATAGACTGGGGCTTAGCAGAGTTCTACCACCCCAACCAAGAGTACAACGTACGAGTCGCCTCCAGGTACTTCAAGGGACCTGAGCTTCTGGTAGATTACCAGGTACGTCCTGTCCTCGACACGTGAAACCCCTCTGTTCCTCTCTCTATCTGTCTCCCTTTGACTGCCTTTGAAATTTGACTGTGTTCCCCATGTTCTCTGTTCTCTGGCTGACCTCCCCCCCTTGAGTCATTCTGCCTGATTACACAATTGCACATCATATCACTGTGCTAGTCTCACTTGTACGCTCTGTGCCCTGATATGTTTGTATGAGTGGAAATGTAAAACCTAGGGCAAAAAAACTGCTATATTTCTTATGCATGTTCGCTATATGTCTTTTTTTTTTTTTTTTTTTTTTTTTTTAGATGTATGACTACAGTTTAGACATGTGGAGTTTAGGTTGCATGCTGGCCAGTATGATCTTCAGGAAGGAACCTTTCTTCCACGGACACGACAACTATGATCAAGTAAGAATGCTATTTGAGTTCAGCTGAATGTCATTTAATTACAACTGTATGAATGAAACGTACTAATGACAGCAGACAGTGCAAAGTGCAACTTTTTGGGGGGATCATTTTTTACCACCATCTATTTATTAGATGACGTCTTACGGACTACGGATTCATATGGATGTTTCTTGTCACAAGTTGCGCATTATTCCTTAGCCCTCTGCCCTGCCTTTTGGTTTGCCAATTTGCTAAGTAGTAATGCAACACTTGACTGTGTCTCGTGTGTGCGTGCGTGCGCGTGTGATTTATCCTCCTCAGCTTGTACGAATCGCTAAAGTACTGGGCACAGAAGACCTTTACGACTACATTGACAAGTACAACATTGAACTAGACCCCCGCTTCAATGACATTTTGGGAAGGTACGTTCTAATCCCATTTAGTGTAAAGCACAGCATTGTTTGTCAGACACAATCCCCAGATGTCAGGACAGCCTGTACTGAAAAGCTCTGTTGAAACGGGTGATAGGGTGTGGCTTGTTGCCCCGGCTACAGGCACTCGCGGAAGCGGTGGGAGCGCTTTGTTCACAGCGAGAACCAGCACCTGGTCAGCACAGAGGCCTTAGACTTCCTGGACAAACTGCTGCGCTACGACCACCAGGCCCGGCTCACCGCCAGGGAGGCCATGGAGCACCCCTACTTCTGTGAGTGACCGCTCCCGACCCGCCCCCGCCCTGCTCTCGGCCCGCCCCGACCCGCCCCCGCCCTGCTCCCGACCCACCCCCGACTCGCTCCCAGACCGCCCCCGACCCACTCCCGGCCCAGCCCGCACACACACACGCACACGCCCCTGGACCACACACACCCGTGGACCACACAGCGCTGTAGTACACGGGCCAGCTCACAGAACAATGGGCTCTGTTAGCACCTGCAAGCTGCACGCCCCCCAGGGCTCCTGTGTGCACAGGCAGCCCACATGCATACGCCCACTCAGTGTACTCATCTGTGAGCAGTATTATTTAAAAACCCATCCCTAATAGCCATTCTTATCATAAGTGAACTAATCAGTTGCTTAAAATCAGTATTCAAATGTTTGGTTGCCAAAAATGAAGGAAGTTTGAATCCTTCTCATCAGTGTTTATAAAGACCTTGCGAACCCTGCATAAATTATCATAATTATTTTGAGCAAGTGGATGTAACACTCTCTGCAGTCATTTCCAGTTCATGCACTGCTTGGGGATGGTAGCTTTTATCTTTTATGTAATTTGAATGTCAAGTGAAACTAAATGCATATCCCTCAAAGAAATGTATTTAAAGGGTTGACAATCTCTTCATGATATATTGGTGAATGGAGTGGTTGGTTTGCTCTCTGACACTGTTACTGGGCATGGGGTTCTCATGGGAACTGGGGTTTGCAAGTTAGGGAGTGGTCCTGTCAGCTTGGAGCTGTGCTCATTAATCAGATGGCTGCTTCTGCTGGTCTCTCTCTCTACCTGCCAACAGATCCCATTGTGAAGGACCAGGGAAGGCTCGGCTCTTCCACGGGACTGTCCACTGCCAACACCCCAGTCAGCTCCTCCAGCATGATGGCCGGTAAGCACGCGCTTCCACATTCGCTCAAACTCTGTAAAAGCTGTCCCGTAGCATCATGTAGGTTTTTACAGCTTTTCAGCTTTTGCCTTCGTAACTGGGCCAGGACCTCTCACTACAAGGCTGGACTGGCCAGGTGCAACTTTTACAAAAAAAAGAAGTTTTTAGATATAAAGCATTGACTGCTTTATATCTAAGGATCCTTATTTCTTTGCATGTCATGAGCACATACCAGTGGCATTCAATAAGGCTATATCGTTTTAAAAACCAAATGGGGTGATCAGGCACTTTGCATGAATCATGGGATTTCACTTTGGAGGCTCTGACAAAACACTTGTAAAGTGAGCCTTGATGTTTCTTGTCTGAGGTTTAAACTGCAAAACTGAAACTTCTGAAACTAGTGTGCTAACTGAAAAGGTTTTGACTCCTTTTGAATTTAAAAAGGAACACCTACTGAAGTGGCTGTTGAGACTTTCTAATTTGAAGCCTGTTAATTTGGAGCCCTGTGGGATTGTTACTTCATAAAAGAGTACCCGTTTAAGACTACATCCATGCAATTGAGTTTGGACTAACCCCAGGCCCGTCCCTCTCCCCTTCCTTACAGGCATCACATCCATGTCTGCAGCTCAGCCCATCAGCAACATGGCCGGGTCGCCCATCATCTCCTCTCCAAACACGCTGGCCACGCAAGTCCCAGCAGCCACTGGGGCACAGCCCTGAACTCTGAGAACCTCACTGGCCCACCCTCCCTCTTTTTCCATCTGCCCCTTCCCCACCTACAGATCTGGGACAGCTCGCCCGGGCCACGCCCCCCCCTCCACCCGGGCTTTGTTTTTATTTTTATTATGTTCGAGTATAAGAAAACCGCAACAAAAAAAATTGAAGAAATTAGGTTCAGTTTTTTTCTTTCCTCCTCTTTATTTCCTGTTCAATAATTATATATTGAGGTCCGGACACATGGCAGAAACGTTGTGTTGGCATGTGTGCCTGGATGAAGTGTTGAGATGTAGCTGCGTTCTCTCTTGATGACTGTGTCTAGAAATGCATCTACAATGTAGAAAATTCAGAAGAAAATGGATAATAAAATTTATTTTATATGTCCCTAAAGTACATTCTGGTGTGAAGCGGTTTTATAAGGACTTGTTTGAGGTATGGGAAGGTGTCTTGTTTTTAAGTTTTCCTGTTGGATTTTTCCAATTCCCTGTGACTTCCACATAAGTGGTGCTACACTCCTCTATTTGGCTTTTTTTCTCTCACAGTTGCACATATTCTCTGTAGTTTATCAATCAGAATCTGTTGCTATTTTGACTTGTTTTAGATATATTGGCATTTTTCACTTGGGGTAATTTCTTTTCTTTTTTTTATATAAATAAGGTGACCATGAGAAACGTACTTCTGTATAATCACAAAAGCACTGAGTTGTCTGTGCTGGACAGAAGGTTGGGTGTCAGGGTCATTGTATATATCCAGTCCATTTTAATTACTATAAACCACACCAGTTTGTTCACCTATAGAATAAAGCTTAGTCACAGTGCAGACTTGCCATGTTAGCAGCCAAACTGCAGTCGATTTCTTAATCTGAACATCAAAGATTTTCAGATATTTGACAGTTTCTGGAAATGTACACTTTGTTCTGTAATGGTCAAATAGTGTTCATTAACTAATTTACTGATTTACAACAGCAGTGTTCAGATTGAATTTGTGTTTGTGTATGTATTTATAGGCACAGCATCCTTTCTGTCTAGGACAGGCTTACCTATCTAAAATGGAATAGTTTGTGATAGGTCAGTTTTATATAGTTTGTTTTATATACCACCTTCATGAGAAAATACATTGATTCAAATTCATTGAAAACTTTCATGTTAATTTGATCATTTCATCATATAACTTGACACTGTCATAGGTTGCGACAGTAGTGTGGGAATTTAATATGCATTGCAGCACGCATTCATAATACCTGGCCCTTCAGGAAAGCCAGTGTACACAGTGAATGGAATGCAGGTGGGGCTGGTTTGTAAAGGTTTGTTGCTGCTAGCACCTGTTCAAGATTTGGACAGTTTGTGAGATACAGTCTTGACCTTTTCAAACTTTTCTCCTCGTAGAGATGTTTGAAAAGTTGAAAACATATTTTGGACTAGTTTAAAAGCATTACGGCGAACTCCCACTATAAAGTATTGAAGAGGCTTTGAGAACCCACTCACTGCTACTCAAGATGCATGGTTAGAGATTTTACTGAAGTGCAACTATAGCCTTGTGTAATCTGAAGCTCTCCTGCTTGTGTACAGAATGGGTTTGTTAAAATGGACTGGTCATTGTAGATTTGTTCAAACTGAGTCAGTGGGAACAAAATGTGCAAATTATCACTTCCCCTGTCTGCAGCATCTGAAGTATAACAAGGATTTGCATTCTTTTTTTCACAGCCCTCATTCTTATTTTATTGGAAACAAATACAGTTGCAAGCAGCGATGTCGGAGGCGAAGCTCCAAGGATGAGCTGTAGCGCAATGGTGGTACTTTGTCATGGAATGCAAACCTAATCCAAATACCATCCATACCACCTTTGGCATGTATTGGAAGCAATGGTTCTTCTGTAATAATTATTTGAAAATTAAAATTAAGTGGTGCTGTAGCGCCGCCTAGGATGGCAGTGGCACAAAATTTGATACGCATGACTGTGGGACCCTCTTCAATTTGTACATTTCAAAAATTTGAATAGAGGCTAGATTTAAAGGAGGCATGGTCAAATATCTTCCACAATTTATACATGTTTATGTTGTATTTAAGTAGCCTGGACTGAGGGGGATATACTTCTATTCCAGGGAAGCTGTCTGAGGGCTTCTGGACCCAACGAAAATGTATTTTGCGAAAAGTGCTATGTAGGCCATATTGCATTATAACACTGCGTGGCCATGCATGCGTGCTCACAAGATTGCGTTTCTGTTATGCTCTGAAGTATCATTGCACTCAAGCTAAATTTTGGGTCATATGCATAATTTGGCATGGCCAGCCATTTTGGTTAAATTTAAAATCATTGTCCTGCAGCCATCTTCTGACATATTGAATTTTCCTTCATAATTTTTTGCAGGGACCTGCTATAGATTATGCAATTTGTATTAAAAAAAATTCCAAATGGCGAAAAATCCTGTATGGCCGATTCTATAGGTTCCATAATCAAATGCGTTCAGCGTCAGGAGGTACACGTGAAAGACATTTGGTGCATGTTAGTGAAACGGGATGGCCCAAATCATTTTTTTAGTGTTGCAAATTTTGTGGAAATGCAAATATGGTCAGCTTTCAAATGGAAGGAACTATTTTTGCCGGAAAATAAACAGTTTTTCCACAGGTGTTCCTGGCACAAAACAGATGACCCGCTTGGGCCCTCCTCATCCCCCACCCCAACCCCAACATGGTGGGGACACGAAGGGCTGGGACCGGCTCCGTTCATATCCCGATGACTTCTCCCTGCTCACAGTTGAGCACCAGCTGACCTCACAGTGCCCCGCAGAAAATTCTGTCTTCTATGCCTCCAATAACAAGCACACAACACGGTTGTCAAAGCTGCTTAACATCACACCACAAGTTTATCATCTGTGCCATTGGTGAAGCAAGTTCTGCTCCTGTGACTGCAGACTCCTTGTTTTTTTTTATTTATCATTTCTATTTTGATAGTGTTTCCAAGGGCTGTCACATGGTCTGTGGTGAAAAACAAAAGCAAATGAAAAAAGAGTATTCAAACCCAGCATTTTGGACTTCAGAGTTTCACCCAGTCTGATTACACATGTCCACTAGATGGCAGCATGGGTGCACTACTCTTTCTGGCAAAATTGGCTTTACCGTTAGATAGTCCAAAGGGTGAATTCAGTCTACACATTAAGAAAATACTCAATGGCAGAAGCAGTAACTACAGTGAGCTCCATAATGCTTGGGACAAAGACATAAATATATATTTCTTTTTTTTTTCATTTGGCTTTGTACTCCACTCCAATTTTAGATCTGTAATCAAACAATTAAATGTGGTTAAAGTGCAGATTTCCAGCTTCAGGGCAAAATTTTTGGATTAAAAAATAAATAAAACCAAATATCCTTTAATAAAAGCGGGGCATCTGCACTTTAACCAAATATGAATTGTTTGATTACAAATTACAAATCCAAAATTGTGGAATACAGAGCCAAATAAAAAAAGGCTGTCACAAATATTCAGGAGCTCACTTAAACTGTCATACAAAATATTGGTAATATTGATTTCAACATAAAGGCTGATCAAACACTGGGAAAAAAATGGAAAGATTCCATACAGTTTGCTGGTTTTATTTATTCAAACACACCGCTATACAACACATACACACACGCATGCCCGCAGGAACGGTCCACATTTTAAAGTTCATTTCATGTGCGAATTTGAAGTGGGCTACATTCAGGGGGGGAATGTCCCGAAGAGCCACTGTTACTTCAGTACCTGGCCACAGAGAGTCAGACCTCTGACAGGATCTCAGAGAACTGGGGGGGGGGGGGGTGTTGGGTGGTCTGGTCACTGCACTGCCCAAAGAGGATTGATGTGTGTCATGTGACAATTCTCTCTCACTCTCACTCACTCACGCACGCACGCACGTACACACTCCCCATACAGCAGATGTAGATGAAGTGTCCTAATGCTGGATGTCTGTAAATACTATCAATAAATGTGTAAAAAAAAAAAAAAAAAAAAAAGGAAATAAAAAATATTCTATTTTCAATACAGCCTCCTCCCGCTTCCCCCCATTCTAGTGGTACGTACACCATGACAGCATAGAAAGAAAAACAGCTGAGCATCGTGATGGCAAGTCAAACAAATTATGTGCATGATATAGAATGCTCATGGGCAAGGGCATTACAGTTTCATGATCTTTATCTCTTGCCCACGCAGGTACATGATTCTTAATATGAGCAGCCGATTTGTGGCAATGATGATCTTTCAGGAAGCGAGCATGCCATTGGGCAGTCCAGAAAGCGAGGCGTGGGGATGGGAGTCAGTTCAGTGTGTGGCTGTAAAACCCAGGAGAGTCTAGAGCACTTGAGCAACGCCTGGCAGTGCTAGATAACGTCTGTATGCTAAGCAGTTAGCCAGCGCATGGGATTAACCTGCAAAGACTACGTTTCAGAGGCTTGTTTCTGGCCGCCCTGAGCTTGGTAGGAGTCCCACACGAGAGGATCTCCTTTTTTGGGTGGGGGGGGAGAGGGGGAGCGTGACTCCGAGCACATGGGATCACGGTCCAGGTCAGTCACAGTCTAAGGGAACCATCAGTGGAGACTAAGGTGGGGGGACGGGTGCAGTTACATGATGCAGCACTTGTTCTTGTGGTTCTGAGGGTCTTTGAAGCGCAGTCTCTGTTTGGGACGGTACTTCTCCAGGTACGTTAGCTGCTTACTGTTGATCGCCCCACGGCGTTTCCTGGAAAGAGAGAGAGAGATATAAAATTAAAAGCAGGCAGCTTGTACGCCAGTCCATTTCAGTTTTCTGCGTGGTTCTGTTCTAACGTCAGACGCATGTTGATCTCCGGGTACGTTAAAGATTAGAAACATTGTCCTTACTGCCTGATGAACTGAATGGCGTCTTCGTATTTCATTCCGCTCTCGATCAGTGCCAAGGCCACCAAGACAGGAGCTCTGCAAAGAACACAAACGGCAGAGAATCAAACCATGAAAATGGTCCCATCATCCCAACCTCAGAATAGAGTACTCTCCTCTCCCAGCTGTGTCCATGGTTTCCAAAAAACAAGCCAGTCCAAGCCCTGCCCTGCTCAACGGCCACGTGTCAGAACTGCCCCGTTTAGCCAGCCTTACATAAGCCCGGTGGCAACAGTGAGCTTAAATGAGATCGGAATGCAGGGGTTGTACCCTCGCTGCAGAGAGCATGAGTGCTCGTTACCCGATTGCCTCTTATGTAAACACAAACGATTACGGCGCACCGATTGAGCAGGTGAAGTGCCCGTCGCTTTTGACTGCCTCGCCTCTGTGCGTAAGTGATATTAGTCTAGAGCACATCTGTCGTCAGACATTTTGTCAGTCCTGACGCACAGCTGATAAGCAGAGGGGAAGGATTAACAAGGACAAGAGGTTTGTACTTTTAAAAAAACGATTCTGAAAACATGCACGGATATTAAAATCATGTAGACGGCTTTTTCACTCGGCCCAATATTTGCAGATCCACATCTCTAATGGGCCACATCTACATTAAAAAATGGATATAATACATAGGGATGCTTGATAATGAAATTCTGAGGATGATATTAAAAATCAATATCCTTCAGGCCATACTGGCTGACGCCAATTACGATACCTTTTTACATTACAGCATAAATTAAAACCTCAACCAAGTTTCCACATTTATGGAAGTAGATTAGCACGGACATCAGCTTATGAATGAAACATATAACATTTATTAATTTTTACAGCAAAATATTTCAACTCGCTTACTGTACTTCATTAGCATATGAGTCTATTAAACAATAACTTTGCTTCTGAGTTTGACTGGTAAAATTTATAAATGAAAAGTTCAGATGATTCATTATGATTGGGCTAATTTTTGAACATGGCAGTTCCACGTAATTCCAGCATAGGCGGTACATCTAATAGGCTACAGCTAGCTCACACACATTTTGCATCAGCATATTGGCCATAGTTCTTAGCATCGGTCCTATACTGATAAGTTCATTTTAACACATTATTGGCTGATACTGATATGACCCCAACATTACCACGCGTCCCCAATAACCCGGTTCATTCTCTAGAGAGATAAAATGAGCCAGACTGTGTGTGTGCGTGTGTATATACCATTTTGAGCTAATTTTACACAGAAGTACTTTGTTTTCTTTTGCAGAAATGGGGCCACGCTCGTCTCTGTGCCAAAGAACACTGACAGTTCACTCAGAACTCTGGAGTTCACTTTTCACCACAGCACCCTTACTATGACCATACTACAAAGTTAGCTGAGAGTTTGTTTGGGTTTAGTTCCAAAAAAGTGAGGGAGTCAACTAAACAAACCAACTTGAAAATTGGGACTAAAACATAAACATCAATAATACCAAGAATAAAAAGCAAGGGTGTTTAACAGAACTGCAAACAATACCGTGTTGACATGCATTTTAGCGCAAACATTTTAGCTACTTTAAACCTCTTCACATGGTGGTTGTTTTGGCTCCAAATAAGAGAGGGTTGCCCACTGCAAATGAATGTTTCCCATCTGAATAATCCAAAAATAAATCAAGAGGAAAGCAGCACACACTGGCACCCTTTCAAGAACTGCTGACAGGTCCCTAGGGTGGGGGTAGGAGAGGGGGGGGGGTGTAATGTGCGTCAGAGATGGTGCTTCACCAGCCTGTGGAACGAGGAGTGGGAAAGAGGAGGGGGTGGAACTAGTTTCAGCAATACTTCAGCTGTGATCAGACTTAATGGTCTGGGTTCAGCTTGACACTGAAGCGAATTTCAGTTTGATTCAAAAGAGAATAATGTGACGAGCAAAAAGCACTCCTTAAGTAACACTTGTGTGCACATACCAGGATCACACAAAAAGCAATGCCATAATGTTTTTCGTTTCTTAAAACATGCCAAAGAAAGGAGGTAAAAAACCAGGAATAGTCGTTCTGTCTTATTTTCTGTAAAAAGCAGGCTTTTGACAGCATTCCAAGTTTATATGACAAGCAATAAATACAGTTAAATGTAAAAGTACTCAGATGGTGACACGATTTTTGATGTTTTGGCTCTGTACTCCAGCATAATTTGAAATAAAACAATGAATATGAGGTTAACGTGCAGACTGTCAGCTTAATTTGAGGGTATTCACATCCATACTGGATGATCAGAGTAGGAATTACAGCTCTTGTTTTACACCATGTGAACTTTAAGCTTGTCTGATGTATTCTATATCAAGTGAGTGATCTTAATGGGAAAAGGCAATATATGGTGCTGGTGTGTTCATACTGTAATGACCTACAGCAGCGCAACATCTGCAAAGGGCCTACTTACAGAATACATAAACCTTGCATGACATTTGTCTATGTTAGACAGTCTACTGCTAATGTCTCAAAGTCTCAACAGAAAAGATCAGACCCATTTTATCCAGATGTGGATCCTTAGCCAAACAGCTGTCACTTTACAGAGGCCTGCAATGAAAAGGTCCGGTAACCCCCGGAGGAGGGCAGAGGCGGGCGGGCGGTTTTGGGGGAGCTTACCGTCCCAGTCCGGCCACACAGTGCACGGCCACACAGCAGCCCGGGTCCTCGCAGAACTTGCTCTTCAGCAGGCTCAGCCAGTCCTCCACTATCTTGGTGGGCGGAGGCGCACCGTCGTCAAAGGGCCAGTCCTGCAGGGCGATGAGCGGGTTAGAGCGGGGCTCGGGCCCCTGAGGTCACTCCCTGGAGCCCCGTATCTGTCCCATTACTCCCTGGTGGGAATAAGGCTACTGAGCAGAGTTATTCATGGCTCTAGTTGAGTGCCGTTCCCTAAGGGTTCAATCAACAAACTGACTTGGTAATGCTGGTCAGTGATGGGATCAATAGGTGCATTTACATGCACACTAATGGTCTGATCTTACAACAATTATGCCAATTACACGACCATTTCTAATTACTGAAATGGTCATGTAAATGCCTATCAGTGTACGGTCATAATCCGCATATTCAAAACCCAATTAAGACACCTGGATTTTTGCACTCTCTTGAGTGTTTGGTGCATATCGACGTCTTACTCCGATTTCTTTAAGCTTTTGTATGTCAGGCGAAGTCAAAGACCCCAGATGAAAACAAGCATACTGTGCCTGTTGAACATACACCCATTATGAAAAGAATCATGTAGACGTGGCTATTGGAGTCGTCACATTACTTATATCCACGTGTATGCAGCAATCAAACTCATTACTCCCAACAATCGGGGTATTGGTGTGCATGTAAAAGTATCCAATGAAAGAATCTGCTAAACACCACCTTGTCCAATAAAACAGTTATTCAGATGGCCAGCAGTCAATCACACAATACAGTGTAGATTCAATGGCACAACACATCTCCCTGACAACCACACTGGCACTCGCTCCAGTCTGCTCTCCAAGGTTACCTTTGTAATCAACACAGGAGCTCCTGACAAACTACAGAAAAACACACTCACATTTTCATTTCTAATGCCAGGGGCCATATATTGACTGAAAACAGATGACTTGCTATGAAATTAATGGCTGAACCTTTAAGAGAGCACAGCACTGTTGAACAACTGTCCAGAGAGCTATAGACAAAACAACTCGCTATTAAATGGACTTGAAATAACATCTCCCCAACCTCTCATATTCAAAATTCAAGAATCTGAAACAAGCTTACATATCTTTTTTTTTTTTTTTACCTTGACACCATCATATCACTTTTCCTATCACTATGTATTAGAGGTGTGGGGTTTATTGGTTAGTCAACAAGGTTAGCCTTGGTTAGCCTGTCTGAACTTTTAATGAGAAAATATGGTAATATACAAACTTCATAATGCAGATACCATTTTTATCCAGCATCACAAGAGCTATGTGCAATTAAATCAAAAGAAAACAATTAGCAAAGAAATGAGCTACATGAGCCCAACAAAGGAGGCACTGTCGCCTCACCTCAAATTCATATTACACTGACAGTACCGCAGCTAGATAGCCAAGCATGTTTTTATATCTCATGCAGTGCAGTACATGATACCGAAATTATTCTATGAATTCATGACATCCTTTACTATAACATGGGGATCCTGGAATGCCAAAGAAAGTGAATGTTCAGGCTGACAAAATTTCAGTCTAGCCATCGGATCACAGTGTGGCTTAAACACTAATCACACTTTAAGTTAGACATGACATAAGCCACCACTCCCTAGTATCCAACCAGGGCAGAGAGCAATCCACACTGTTAAGAAGCTGGGATTACCATGCTAATGGATTCAAAACAGAGAGTACACAGTGAGGGTGCCACTGGGACAAGGTCCAAGAACAATACACAATCACTCTAGGTGATGACTTCCTGAAGCAAAGCATCATGGCTCTTCCTTTTAAAGTACATTTCCAAAAACTTGTACAGTTCAATACATTCCGTTAAATTCCTTTAAGGGCACTGCAAATTTATTGACTAACTGAGAAAGTGAAGGGTGAATTCGGAATCTGACAGAGGTCTTGTAATTATCTTAGCTGAAGCGTAGTCTCAGTTCCAGATTCTTAATATATAATGAGGCTGCTCAGTGAAGCTAGTTTAAACTTTGTTCACAGCACGCTGTTACATAAATTTGTACAGTACTGTATTTACATTCTTAAATTCCTGCAAAGTTGTAGTTTAGTTAATACTTTACCAATCCCCTAAGATGCTTCTCTAAGACAGATCCTTAAGCATATCCCATAAAACATACAACTAAGACAGTCCATTGAATCCTGATTCAATCCTTATATTCAAATAAACTTCTTCTAAATTACTAGCAACTGTGCAAATACTGATCAAGTTCATGTGGGTGAAAAGAATGTTATAAGAACATGAGAAATGAATGAGGTGAATAGTTTTGAAGAAGAAGAGCACTCCATATCGAGTAAACTACCTTGCGCACAACCTTGAGGAGGACAAGCTTTTCTGTAGGGCCCGCCATTTAAAAATATCCCTTAAATCCACTAAGAGGTTAACAGCCTGTGACTGGAATGTCAACAGTAAGCTATTAATTCCCTGAGTACCTTCCAAGATGTGTGTGGAGCTGGAGCCAAACCCTTCCAGAGCCAGGCTTCTCAGGTCTAATTGTGGCCAGTGTCTCAGTTTCTTAGAACCCGGGACCTGGTCTTCTCCACTTTACTGGCAGAGACGTCGGACGCACCTGTCTCATGTCAATATTTGCTTCTTAACCTTTTCCGTCATCCTCCTCTCTCCAGTGGTCAGTTGAGAAGAGTTATAGCTTTTTTTAACCCTTCATGCCATTCTTATGATGGCCTACAGTACCCTCCTTTGCACCTCTTCATGTATGCACATCTTTGTGAAAGACGGCAAGACCTGTTTCTCAGAAAGTGAAGGCGTGATTCGGTTTCGCCAAAATTTCCATAATTGATGGAATAAGCATCCTTTGCTAAACAAGTTGTGGATTTGCAAGTTTTTTTTCCTTGTTATAATGACAAATTTTCATGTTGTTATAACAAGAAAAGATCTTGATAAAGAGAAACTTGAAAATCTCACTACAATGAAAAAAAAAACTTTCTGGTTATAACAAGAAACTTGAATGTGTTGTTATAAGAAAACGTATTGATATCATGAAAAATTGAAATTCCACATACACTCCAATAATCCCGATGGCTACACAGCCTTCCATACCCCTTGAGCTGACCAATGAGAAAAACCATCTAAAGCACACAAGGATAGCAGAATCCCAGCATGTCTCAACCCAAGACTATAGCAGGACTTAAGTCATGCACACAAGCCATTTTTTCAGTTATTTGTCTACACTGAATTAATTATGCGTGTCATTTTAGATAGAACCAGAAAATGTAGCCTAACCTGATATGTTGGTGTGACATTATAACAATAAAAGGATCCTGTTGTAAGGATATTTAGCGTTATATATTTTTTTTCCACTGTGGCAGCAATGCACTGTCGTAACGTACTTTAAAAGGCTGCTGAAGTGAGAGAGAGAAAATGATATAGTGAGAGGATGTGGTTGAGACAGTGTGACAGTGGGTGAGATTCTTTTGTAGTGGCAATTTCAAACTGTGTATTTCATACTGCTGTTTATGTGGTATTGTTAAAGACCCTCCATCTCCCAAGTCAACTGAGGATAAAAGGGAAAACACAAGCTGTGCTCAGACATGTATTGGCAAAGGAGGATAAATGGCAGAGACTTGTGGGTCCCATGTCCACACATCTCTCTGGTTTGTCCGTAGCCAAGCACATCTCCCTGTGCTGCTTCTTAACGGAGTACCCTTTCGGATGACACAGGGGGTTAATTAAGGAACTGGGTCGATATGCAAGGGTGCAAGGAGCTGAGCGAAAACCAGAGTCCTTATGCGCTACCTCACCGCAGGGGTGAGGAGGAAGGGGCATATCGGAGCAGACCAGATATGCATGGGTAATGACAACCTCCATCCCACACACACACGCACACACACACCCCAACATCTGGATGAGCTCATGAGTCGCCCCACCCCATTTTTATAGTGCCAGATCGGACAGAAATGGCTGAAGTGTGAGATATTCCCCATAGCTCAACCCTGAGCACAGACACACATGGCCCCCAGAACCCAAGCCTCTCCAGCTCACCACCACTGTGATTCCATCCTTCTCCAGCGGGGCTTTGTCATAGGTGATTTCACACACTCTCACCACTGTGGTGACCCCATACTTCTTCAGATCCTGCAAAGATAATCAAAAATAGATATAAACGATAAGCAAAATACAAATACGTATGTTAGTGTGCTGTGTTGTGCTGTGAGAAATAACTAGATTAATTTTAAGCTTCCTTCTTCTTACATTACATTACATTACAGGCATTTAGCAGACGTTCTTAGCACATACCTTTAAAAGCAGAGCCTCAGCACATACCTTTAACAAGCCACAGTATAAGGGCTGCTGTACCTAAGCAGGCTCAGCATAACTTTAAGAGCAGGGCCTCAACATGTACCTTTAAAGCAGGGCCTCAGCATGCTTAGAGAGCCTCAGATTAACTTAAGCAGGGCCTCAGCATGTACTTAAAGCAGGCCTCAGCATTACTAAGAGCAGGGCTCATGTCTTTAAAGCAGCCTCAACATGTACCTTTAAAAGCAGGGCCTCAACATGTACCTTTAAAAGCAGGGCCTCAACATGTACCTTTAAGAGCAGGGCCTCAACATGTACCTTTAAAAGCAGGGCCTCAGCATGTACCTTTAAGAGCAGGGCCTCAGCATGTACCTTTAAAAGCAGGGCCTACAGTACCTTAAAGCAGCCAGCATGTACCTTTAGAGCTACAGAACTTAGCAGGGCCTCAACATGTACCTTTAAAAGCAGGGCCTCAGCATGTACCTTTAAGAGCAGGGCTCAACATGTACCTTAAAAGCAGGGCCTCAACATGTACCTTTAAAAGGCTCAACATGTACTTTAAAAGGGCTCAAATGTACCTTAAGCAGGGCCTCAGCATGTACCTTTAAGAGCAGGGCCTCAGCATGTACCTTTAAGAGCAGGGCCTCAACATGTACCTTTAAAAGCAGGGCCTCAACATGTACCTTTAAGAGCAGTGTCTCAGGAACGTACGTTTAGGCTTGTTTGAGATTAGCTAGGCCAGCGCAGTTTTGACCACCGCCTTGCCAAGCGCATTGTATGACGGTTAGAATGTTGCCCGACTTGCTCTGGAAATCCGACTGCGCGGATCTCACGGGAGCGAGGAGCTCGCAGTTTTCAGGGCTAGGCGACGCAGTAGCTCTCCACTGACCGCACAACTTCATGCATGATGGGAAACGACTTGCTCTGATTTGAGCGAAGCGCCTATTGGCTCAGAAAAGCTGTCACCACCCACAAGGAAGTTAAGAGACTTTATCTTATACATCATTATTCCAAGATAAACTTAATGAACTGTCAGACAGATACCAAATTATTTTTATCAGAGTACTGACATTCACAATCGAACGCTTTACATATTCCTCATAAATGCTGTCTTAATAAACATCTTTGCAATGGAGTTTATATTGAAATAACTATCAAAACCCCTGAATAAAATATAATGAGAAAGTAATCAGAAGAAGCTCTTGGTACACAAACTCCTGTATCCAATAATAATAATAATAATAATAATAATAATAAATGAAGACTTGATTCACATCAATTTGTAGTGAGTGTTATAGTATTTTTCTAGCTGTTCGCGAACGCAATATCTGCCATTGCTAGACGAGGTGAGCAGGCCAGTCAACCAAGAAGTTTTTTCTTTTTGACTCTTCTCCCGACTGCAATTGGCTACTCTCGCCTGTTTTCGAGGCGAGCCGAAAGTCATCTCAAACAAGCCATTTAATAGCAGGGCCTCCGCATGTACCTTTAAGAGCAGGGCCTCCGCATGTACCTTTAAGAGCAGGGCCTCCGCATGTACCTTTAAAAGCAGGGCCTCAGCATGTACCTTTAAGAGCAGGGCCTCAGCATGTACCTTTAGAGCAGGCTCAGCTTAAGCAGGGCCTCAGCATGTACCTTAGAGCAGGCCTCGCATGTACCTAAAGCAGGGCCTCAGCATGTACCTTTAACAGCAGGGCCTCAGCATGTACCTTTAAAAGCAGGGCCTCAGCATGTCTTTAAGAGCAGGGCCTCAGCATGTACCTTTAAGAGCAGGGCCTCAGCATGTACCTTTAAGAGCAGGGCCTCAGCATGTACCTTTAAGAGCAGGGCCTCAGCATGTACCTTTAAGAGCAGGGCCTCAGCATGTACCTTTAAGAGCAGGGCCTCAGCATGTACCTTTAGCCTTAATAAGCAGTGCTAAGCATGTTCCTCTATAAGGCGAGCCTCAACATTAGCATTTTTACAGCAGGAACTAAGCACGGCCCTGACTTGCACCTAATGCTACATCCAACACTGTCTGCTGTCTCCATGTGAGCTATCGAAGCCTTGGAGCCTATCCTGCCTGTTTCCAATTCATCTCCTCGCCATGGAATTATGGTGATGTGAAAAGTAACCATGGTAACAAGAAGGTTGTGGGAGACGTTATCAATAGGCCCTGCTTAGTCTAGAGAAGCCAATGTTCTGTGGGAAACAGTGAGAAATCTGCAGCTTAGTCACACATTGTAACGGTGTTTGGAGAACAGTTGCGTATCTGGCAGCATCAGGAATGCAAAGTTCATTATAATTTAAAGTCTACATTACCAATAGAAACAGCAATTACTTCTGAAGAGTAACCAGCAGAACAGTTCCTATGCCTTGTTTTTGGTTCTCACCTCGATGAAAGTGCTAAGGGTGGAGTTGTTGGGGTTGTGTGTGATGAGGAAGCGCATGTTCTTGTAGCAGACCTCCACAGGGGCTGGCCGATTCATCCTTGCCATGGCGTCGTAAGACAAAGTCACGCAAAGTTGGGCCAGGCTCCCGAAACAAAGACGGACGTGCGCCCCCTCTTCTAATGAAGCGGCATGCACTCACCGCGCGACGTAGACCCCCCCCAGGGTTCCTCTGCTCTCCAGATTTCACTGATATATTTTATTTAATAAAAAAAAAGAATTATGAATAAAGGTGTCCGGAAATCCTGTCAAGTCCCTCTGTCGGCAGGTTGGGACCCTCACCCTAATTAGGACTGGGACTTGGGCAGGGGGGCAGGGTCGGGGGTGCGGCGGAACACTGTCCGTTGGCGTGCGTTGGCCTGTGCCAACGCCCGTTAACCCATCAGTGTGTCTGTACAGCTTGGGAAAAGGTGGGCGTCTCCTGGCGGTCAGGTGTCGGCACTGGGCACAGGGCGGGGCATCTCCTCAGACACTGGGATGCTGAGCGTGGCAGTAGTCACCACTCCTCTGCAGGAACTCCATCAAACACTCAGGGGCAGGAGGGCAGGGCTGCTGGGAGGGAGACAGAGAGAGAGAGAGAGATTAGTATTGGGTGCCATTTCAAACTGTTCACGTGGTATTGTGAAAGCCCTGGTAATATGTTCAAATATACCATGCTAATAAAAAAAACTGAATACTGAAATAAGAAAGAGAGAAAATAAATAAATAATAAGGGGGGTGAGACAAAAAACTGGAGGAAAGTAAACAAGAAAGAAAGGAGTGTGAGGAGTGAAGAAGATTGGGGTGGAGAGCAGAAGAAAGAAATTGTGATGAAAATACAGACAGCAGAGATGAGTCTGCTGGTCAGAGACAGTGTGCACAGGAGACTTTCAGCTTGGGCTCCGCACGCATTAACAGGAATAACAGTTAGCACAGCTAAACTTGGTTACATGTTTACTTGTAACTGGCTAGTTAAAAAGGGGAAGTGCTTCAGCTGGTTCTTTGCTTATCTGCAGTAACAGAGAATTTTAACCGGTCATGACCTGGCATGCCGTACATTCTCCCTGGCGTGTCCCGGGAAATACTGCCAAATACAGTGGGCTGTATATGGGGAAAAGGGTAACCACAGGCTAATTTAATAACAGCTAAACAAAGCCATGTGCCCTTATTTACAACCCTGCTGCACACCCCTGCCACTGCCACTTTCAGGCTACTGAGTGAAGACAAATATATTCTCGTATCTTTTCACCCTTTCAAAAAGTAGCCAATACAACTCTATTCAGAAAAAATCACCTTCATGGCCACACTGGAAAATGCCATATTAGCAACACCAGCACTGCTAGCTTTCTGTTGACCTTATAACCAGTACATCAGTCTGATGAATTACCAACTGTCTAATTTACAAGCCACAAATATAGTGTCACAATACAGGACAACATACTTACACAGATATGGAAGTGTATTTGGAATAAACAAGAAATGCAACAGCAGAGTATGCACATTAATTGTAATTAGAAAATGCATGATACTTCCCTTGAACTGAAATGAAACATGCGTACAGCTAATACATATGGTAATATTTCCATTGCATTAAACATACACCTCTTCTGAAAAGCAAAATGCTAAAATTGTTGCAAAATACAGCTATTTTTAAAACACAGATTTTTTTTTCACACAGATTTTCATTCAGGAATTAAACTAAAAATGTAATACGATGCTGATTTTAGCATTGCCTCACAAGTGAACAGAACATTAACTGGCTAAAATCGATTCTTCAAATGACTTTCCCACTGCTCAGCTGAGGTGAAGGAAACACAGAAACTCAAATTAATCTGCTGCTCACCTCAGCAGTTTTTAGAAGAAAAAAAAAAGTCTTGATAGAAACTGTAATCCTCAGTTTTTCCTCAAAAGACAAACAAACAGGTGCCTTCCATCTTACGTTGGTTTCACAATAAGTAAAGACAGCTCCACAGAGGCAAAAGCTGGAAGGCTGTCAAGTCTGATGAACGCACAAAAACACCCACACAAGGACTGCAGTACACACAGCACGCTATGAGGCCTTTCCTCTGCTCTCCAATGGCAACAGTGACAATGAGGGGGCCGCTCTGGAACCAAGTGTCAGCCGAGACTCCACAGATGTGACCAAACAAGTGTTCCCGAGGGGGTGGGGGTTGTACTACGCCTCCGCCTCCGCCTCCACCACCCCCCCCCCCGCCCTCTCACCCACTACCTGATACTCTTACCTCAGTGTTCCACTGTGTCCTGCTCAGGATTAAGACTGCAGATTTGGAGGGAGTTACACAAAGTAAACAACCACTATCATTGACGCTAATAACTGTCTCTGCTCTGAGCCAGCTGAGACTGCCCTGGCTTACCATATGACACTGACAGCACTCGTCTGATAATGTCACAAACAAATGCACACTTAATGCTCTTACAGGGATAGTGCACCCCCGCCCTATACGTGCGCACGTACATGCGCCTGCACACACACACACCCTGATAGAATTTCCAATAAATCTAATAGGAACACTATAAGCCCATATGTACATACGTTTAATTATTTTTCCACTGCTCGCAATACACTGTTTTCTTTTTCTTTCCAGCACACAAATTAAATTAATGTTTTTTTTCTCAGCACAGATAATTTAATCTGAGGTGAGCAATAACATGAAGTGAACAAGATCACCAGACAGGTCACCATTCAAATAATAGATGTTAGGTAATATGAATATCGCAGCCAATGCAATGCTCACAAAAGAGAAAGAGATTAACATTCCTGTTCTGCAGCTGAATTTTTACAGTAAAACAGTCTGGCAGTCCAGCTCAATGTAGGAGCATTCTATATCAATAAAGGGCAGGACTGAAAGTAGTTCTGGGGTTTTTGGTCCAGTTCCTGCTGAGATTAACTGGATTGCCATTGCAGGGGCAGCAGGAATGCATAGACCATGCGAACGATCAAATGTTCCACATGAATCAAATGAATATGCTGTGAAGCTGGCACCGAACAGAACCAGAATCACGCCAACAACAGAGAAGACAGGCTGCTTCATAAGATGTTCACAGCAGTGGCGGCATTTCGTGGAGCTGATAATATTTTCCAGGAAGTGCACTAACCAAAGAAGGGAAGCGTGAATGACAGGGGGCTCTTCCCTCCCCTAACAAACCAGTAGACAGAAAAGGACTAAAACTGGACGGCCACACATGCAAACCAAGAATGTTACTAAAAGATGGTCTTCATGTCATTTTGGTCTTCACAGCTGTGCTTTGGAGAGTTGATAATTCAGGACTCAGAAAGCCCAGATATGGCAAACATTTTAACAGACTTAATAAAACAACACCACCTCCTCTGCTGTGAATGACTGAGAGGTCAACTCATGTCAAGAGCCCCTCAGTGAAAGGCGGGAGCACAGCGACAGTACGGGATAATGGCTCAGCGAGGGGTTGGGGCTCTCGCATGGAGGTGACAACACTGCGTGTGTCAGTTCAGAGGATCTGCACTGGACAGTTTGGACAGCATTGTTTAGACCCTGCACTCAGGGAGCACTTCAGACTGGAATGAACACAGAGCAGAGCTGCGCCCATCTACGCCACCTGCTCACTATATTTAACATCACCAGCTGCCGTCTAATAAATTTAGCATGGCTGAAATTAAGAGCCGGTGAGTTTTACATGGCTCTGTTTTACACAGCGGGCTCAAGTGGTTGTTTTGAAAACCAAGTAACCTCCACAATGTAAAAGTCTGAATGACTTCAAGGCTTAAAAAACAAGAAATTACGGAAAATAAATGTCATTTAGAAGTTATTTTAAATTTAATTTATAAGTTAAGTTAGTATAATTGAAATTAATAAGTTAGTAAACACGCCCAATTGTATCAACACCTCATCATTTTAAATTATGGCTTGCCAATTCTCACTTTTCACAATCCATCTCAGACCCATGTTCTTTAACATTTGGGATACTTTGAATTGCATCATTAATTGTATGGGAACAGGGAACATGCCTCACATGACCAATAACCATACATCTATATGTCAAATGGTTTTTGATGATGGTGGTGGAAAGGAATGTCTTTACGCCGGGCCAAAATCTCCCATAAATCAACTGGGTTGAGATCTGGTGACTGTGAAGGCCATGGCATATGAGTCACATCCTATTCATACCCATCAAATCATTCAGTGATCCCTCGTGCCCTGTGGATGGGGGCATTGTCTTCTTGGAAGAGACCGGTCCCATCAGGATAAAAATGTTTCATCATAGGAAGAAGGTGATCACAATTACTTCATATGTATTTGCAGTGACCCTTCCGTCTAAGGAGACAAGGTTACATCATAACAGAGCCACACATATACATGCCACAGAGCATGAGAGGATGTTAACTGCTTAACTGTATCAGGCAGTACACCTGTATGGAAGCATCTGCATTTGTTATGTTTCTCACCTGTATATATAACGCTTTCTTTAACCACTGAACTGCAGCATACTAAAGTAAATTAAAACTAAACATCTTAATGAGGCATTATAAACTCAATTATGGACCTCTTATAAGAAAAGCTATGAATCATGAGAGCCAGTAGAGAGCCTCACTGCCATAAAACAAGAATTCAGTCAAGCTTGCAATGACTTGCATTCAGATAAGAGTCAGAAGGGGTTACACGATTGAAACACAGTATAATACCTCAGTAACAGAATTGCATGAAATAGTAAGTCATGCTGGCAGTGACAGATTAAGAGATCTCACAATATAAAAGCTATGAAAAGCTACAATACCAAATGAAGTGTCTAGATTTCCATTGTATTTCTACTGCAAGCACAGCTGAAGAGTTAAAAAAAAACCTGTATTTATTTGCATGTAAATTCCAGTTCACATTCATTCAACTCATGCTGAAGTGTTTTTGAAAATTCACCAGGATTCAGATCACTCGCAAGTAATTTTGACGAGAGAATGCCCCAGAAGACATTGAATATGAAACAGATTTCAATAAAACATCCACTCTGGGATGTGCAGGTTTCTGTCTCACAGATCCAGGACGACCTGCAGTGGATGGCCCAGCTGAAGAATGTTAAATATCAGGAGACAGCTTGATTTCCTGCACCGCACAGTGTGATGGACATGGTCTTATACGCAAAGCACATTCAGTGATCATCACTTCAGACTGGAAGACTGTTGCACTGGGTTCACTCTGACAACTGCTGCTTCAAAATGAGCAAAAGCTGTAATTACATGCCATCTGGAACAACTTGACAATTGAAATGTCGGCGTGTAAGAGTACTAACCATCAAAGCCTTTAACAAAAAAGGAAAAAAAAAACATTGTGTATTACGATCAGCCCTTCACTCTCACTCATTTTACAAAGGGAAATGCTGCTGGAGATTGGGAATTTTAAGTGTCATTTGTGTGCCTTTCTTTCTTCCGGAAGTGTAAAAGAACGGATGAGGCCCCCTGCTAGTGTACAGCTTCACTGGTGCCACTGCCCCAATGCTGGTTTCATTTCATTCAATGCTGGTCCCAATGATTTCATTTAAGGAATATGTGAGGTATTAATTTCATGTATGTTAGTCCTTCAGCAGCAAGCTAATGTGATCAAAATGTTTTCCAGATCTTTATCACTTCCACAGGAACACGTAATTTGTCAGAAGAGAACAGGCAGCCAGGAACATAGTGGCCTGGATCTTTTGGGGAGGGACGGAGAGCTGCGCCTGTGGGCTGAAGAGACTGATCTCGCATGGAAACCGGCATGAGAACAGTGACAGTGACGCAGTACGACAGTGGACAGTGATACATTTCACCACTTTCGGGTTTTGGCTGCACTTGTCTGATGAAAAGTAGAGTGTGTCCTACTTTGAGAGCACCATAACCATACAATCAAAATTACATCCCTAGTCACTTGTCGTAAAAGACAACTGCAGTATACCGTTTAACAGATATAATTTGTAAGTGTGTTAAAAGCATGCAGCACTATCATGATCTCCTGCATGGACTGGTAATGATTGGTGGCAAAGCTATTCTGCTTATTCTGGTATTGGGAAACCCTAAAGATGCAAAAAAGCATTTATCTGACTACATTTTATGTTAACAAAACACTTACAAATTCAATCACCCACACAGAACTGTAATAAATAGAACAGCAACGCGAGCACGAAAAAAAGTTTTTTTTTTTTTCCCCCCCCTCTCCACTCTCACTTTCCTTCACACACTTCTGCTCAGACACTAGATTCTTTTCCGATGTGTGGAAGCTCCTTTCTTTGGGTGAGGTGAACTCTGCCTCATTTGACCTGCAGTGAATATCTATCTATGCCATCAGACTTTTATTTATTTATTTAAATTTATACATTTAGAAATATACAGCAAGACATAGTTTTAGCTGGTGATATACACCCTAATCTCTCCACAATAATGTTGATAGCAAATATTCTCTATATGACACGGTTTCAGATGTTTTACTAAATTATTTACTACAGTAAATGCAGAACACCCAACTACTGAGTGATTTTGATTCAGCCAGTTCAGGTTGCTCACGATGGATTGTAAGCCTGAAGTACTTCTAAAAGTACTGAAGCACGTGCCCTGGTATAAGCAAATGTAATACAAGAGGAAAAGTATTTTTTTTAAATTAATTTGTCACGGATGTATGTGTTTTTATGTTTACACGGTGTATGTGTTAAGCAGCACCTCATAACACACCCCACTCACTCATGAAGTACCCACTGTGTTTTCATTATCATGCAGATACCACAGAAGACATTTCAATTTATAACATTCAATATTTTAAACATACGTGGTTTCTTGGACATTACTGAGCCTAGGCTACTTCATAGCGTTATTCTTGATCAGAGAATACACCCACCCAATAGCTATTACAAGGAATAAATACAGCTAATAATATTACATCCTGGAATACTTGTCTAGAGTATTGACAGACATACCTGTTTAGAGCAAGAGCTGCACTGTATATATAAGTACATAACAAAAATGCAAATTAAACAACCACCCACTAGGCTATATCCAAATGAGCAAGCAGGGAAACATTCCTTGGTTTGAAGGTGTTGTTACTCTGAAACTGAAAATAAAGTCTTCTTTAGTAACAAGTTTCAGATGATACTTTACAAGAATTTGACTGATTTGTTCTTTGAAAACTAGTAGATTTTTTTTTTTAAATGGGTAGAAATACAAAAAAGTACAAATTCAAATTCCAAGGAAAGCAATTTTCATAAAACAAAGCATTTCCAACCTGTGTGTGTGTGTCTGTCTGTCTGTCTGTGTGCACGAGTGTGTGTGTGTGTGTGTGTGTCACAGGGCTTGCCATGATGTCCATGTTCAATTACTCTTCTGAAATGTCAACCTAAAGGGGAGAGACAGCCAGTTCCTTAGGGAATCCTAACACAACCATCTATTTGGCTGATGTACAAATCTGAACAGGCCAGTTTCATTTTTTTGCATGCAGTCTTTTTTTAAGCCTCCTGGCCAAGAGCCAGGATGTGCAGGTTGGGAAAAGACAGATTTAAGGTTTTTTTTAACAGACGAGACTGCAGCAGCAAGGTTTCCTTCAGGGCAACCCGTCTGGTTGTGGAATGAACCAAAGATAATATACAGCACAGGGGGGCGATGGGATCAGGACTTTCAATGTGAAAGGTCTGTTGCTGCTTTGTTCTCAAAGTGCACTTCATAGGAAGGGGGCCTATTCAGAGAACTTTACTTGAATATCACCTCCCACACAACCACAATTTAAACAGAAAAAGAGAAAATGAATCTCTTTTTATTAAGTTCAACCTCCAACCTACGTCACAAGACCGCTATCCAATGCAGTTCTCATTTCTAAAACAAATTAAGGCAAATCTTTTAAAAGCAATGCAATTTGTAAAATAGTTGTATTAAAAACAGTCATATTTAGATGATTCAATTTTGACTGTGACTGGGTACACTATTCTCTAGAAAATAAGCATGGAAGCATCTTCATTCGCATGAAAAAAACTAAAATACTTGGTTATCCTTCCTTTTCAGAACTTGTAAACCACTGCTTAATAACTGCTTAAGGGGTATTATTTGTGAATACAGTACATTCTGTTTTTTATTGTCTTTAACTAGCCCCAGTGTTAGAATGTTCAAAATAACGGGCACTACCCTCTGGAGGAAGTAACCCATTACCCTCCACAGGGGTTGTTTGAGTCATGAGCTGCCCTGCACAGCACTCCAGAATTTACTCTCATAGTATTCTGACTGTGGTGTAGAGTTAGTGAACTGCCCGGCTTTGCATTGACTTCAAACTATAAAGGGGGGGGGGGGGGTAAGATTTGAACCTTCCAAGTTCACAGACAGTGCGGAGAGGGAAGTCAAGTGGACAGCAGTAGAAACACCTCACAGATATTTTTAAAGCCCTATTCACTACTGAACCTTACTGACCCAGCCAAAAGGCGTGGATTACACTTACATGCAATGTTGTGACAAAAAATTACTTTACCCCATACTTGGACCAGCGTGGCTAAATAACAGACAGGCCATTTTAGTCAGGAAAATAGGGTTTGAGTGGCATGATCTGGCTAGCCGCCACGTACCCTACTTCCTGCTGAATGGCTGAAGCAGAGCAGGTGTAGGCTGTGTTAGTACTTAATGGGACACCACCAGGGAAAATAAACTTGCTGGTGAAAGTGGTGTTGGTGGGCCAATAGGGGATTGTCTTCTCTTCCCAGATCCAACTCTCTCATACAGTCCTCCTAATAATCCACCCAGTGTAATTAATTTAATTCCCTCTCTCCTCCTGGGGAGGCCCTACTCATTGGTGGTGCGAGGCAAGTTTGTCCCTTCAGTATACAGTGCGCTGAGATCATAAGATGGAAAGTGTAATGAATCCATTATTTGTCATAGCCTAATTAATCTGCCTCATAAAACTGTCTTTCTTTGAATAGCAAATAATGGAGACTCACCAAGACATATCTACAATACAGATATTTCTTTGCTTTCCTACACTGAATAAAATTAAGAACACAGCAAAGAACAGGTTAACTTTCTCTGAGAATTCATGGTGCATTGCTGATTTTAGAGGCCTATCCACATAAATCTTATTGGCAATATTACCAGGCATGGAAACAAGAGGGTATCACAAGCCATACTATTATGCAATCAGTCAATGTATTCTAATCAAAAATGTATTTGCTGTACATGTGATGTGTGATTTTGCTTTCATATAGGCCTATTTCCACAAACTAATCTATATGAGTCTGACTGAACAGAACCCCTTATAAATATAACTTTGTGAAGAAGAAACATAGTAGGCCTATATAAAAGCATCATCTGCATTTGAATGTGGCATTTGGGTTAGGATATACCTATGCATCTCAAGTGCACCTGCTTGGATACATAATCTGGATTAACAACCTGGCCGTCATGGGTCCGGTTTCATAAACACAGATTAAGCTTAGTCTTGGACTAAATTGAGTTTTGTATGGAGAATCACCATTTAAAATAGAATTTAGCCTAGCACCAGGCTTAATCTGTGTCTGCCAAACTGGCCCATGGTTTCCCCCAGGTATTAATAGTGGTGGCGTTTCTCCACTGAACGAGTGCCTCCACAAATAGAGAAAAATCTATAAAACCTCAGACTCAGAGTCTGACCTCCATCAGCCTGTGGTGAACCATTCAATCAATGTGTACTACTTAACAAAATTGGCATCACCAGGTCAGGTGTAGGCTATACCAGGTGAAAACCACAGCTTGCCACTTTATGCTGCAACTGCTAACCCTGTGAAGCACTTCCCCTTCCACTATTTTCCTGGGCGCAACCCTGGAAGTACAAGACAGGTAGGTAGGCATAATTTGCTTAGAAAGTACTGAGAAAGGCAGATGTTGACAGCACATTGGAAGAGACTGGGTTCTGTCCTTAAAGCCTTTCAGAAGATCGAACATCTCTTGTGCAGACTGCTTCAGGAATGTGATATGGCTAAGAGGGCAAATTCTTTCCTGGACTGAGGTCCAAAAGCCACCAAGCTGGCAACAGTATATGAGAAAACAAACAAAACACTTATCGTTATGCTTCACATGACCAATCACATTGTTGTTGGCTAAGCAGATATTTATGATCTGCTATTTTCTGCTCCCCACACTTTTCTAATTACGGCCCTGGGATTGCATTACTGCGACAGAGCCATCTGTCCCACATGTGATCGGGCTTTCCATCGGAACCAAAAAATAGACAGGATGTTCAGAGCATTTGATTTTGATAGCTACGGTAAAGTAAAAGGCCACGTAATTGGCAGGCAGCTGACCATACTCACCGCTGGCAGTAATTCTGATTACTTGAAAGTATTAGTGTGGAACAAGCCTACCAGCCTGATCCAATCTAAAGAAGCTGTCAAAGGCTAGTGCAGCCTGTGCATTGATGACTAGTTAAAGGCATACTATGCAGGATTTTTTTTAGCCTTACTACAGTCCTGTGTTTACAATCAAAGAAGTCTCTGTCTTCAACCCCGCCAACTCACCTCAGATCAAGTCACTGACACGCAATAGAAACTACTGGTAAATTTCTCCTATAAATTACTCAGACAAAACATGTACAAATAATTTGAAAACCATACATTCTGGACAAAAACCAGACATCTGGCAACCCAAGCTGGATAGCTAGAGATAATGTTACTTACAGATGTTCCAACAGAAAACAAGCCAACTCCACATCGCTTTTCATTCCCTTAGCGAACTTCAGGTGACGCCACAGAGGAAAAGCAATTCCAAGGTTAAATATAGTTCTTGAACGAGCTCTGTCGGCTAGTCTTTTTGCTTTGTTGTATCTGGGCCATCGCAGCGGCTAGCTACCTAGCAACAAACACTCCACTGAAATCTGATCCCAAACCACAGGCTCTGTATAGCCACACCCACCCCTCCCCACACCGAAAAAAGCACTATGCCCAGAAACGTAACAAACACATTTTAGAATACAAATACAAGTAAAGATGCATGAATTTGGCAAAAGTGCATAAAGACAGAAATTGCCAGACAGAGATTCATCACTGGCAAGAGCCTCTGTGCAGACGTTTAAATACATTTGAATAGTGTAGTGCTGCCTCAACCCAAACCAAAGGGGACAGCTAGACTATGAGGACCACCTGGTAACCACCAGGTCTGTGCTAAAGACAGGAGTTTAAGTGGAAGCACTAATTAAATGACTAAGTCCTCCTGGAGGAGGCACTAGAGAACACAGCAGCCTTGAAGGCATCCTCCTTCAAAACAACACAAGAGCTGGCTTAGATAACTTCACAATCTGCTGTTAGAACAGGACTTTTAGAATACACTGCACTTGAACTGTATGGGAATGCAATGCCTGAGTAATTAAGCTATAAGTACATATAGCCGGAATTAAATTCATGCAGACCACCAAAATTACACTTTATAAGGTTACGACACTGCAATGCCCTCTAATGTTGGCGTGCAATGGAAACAGATACGGTAGGCTAATGTGCTTTCTGCACAGAAACTGCTGAAAGAATGTATGACTTTACACGGGAGCTTCTCAGGTTGGACTAATGTAATTATCCAACAATTATGCCATTACTCACTTCAATACTAGCTTTTTCTCACAGCCATTTGGTGTTGTTCATGTTACTTTTATGAGAAGTTGTTTCAAAATATTAACCCTTAATCTTAAAACTTTACCTATTAGACTACTTGCATAGTGCTTAGTTAGTAAATGGGTCACCAAATGTACATACAAACGAAATATTTTACCAGCATAGCTCAGCAAATGCACTGTCAACCAAATGCATTTTAATATATTCAGGAATGCATTTAAACAGATTCAGGTGGGACTCGATACTTGTCCTTTTTCCACCATCAAAATAAGATTCAGAAATTTTTCATTCCAAAATGAAGAGCAAAGATCAGGAATGTTTCGTTTGAAAGCTCTTTATATGTATTTTATACCACGAATACAGTACCATGAAATCACAGATTTGTACGTCATATGTCGTCTTAAGGAAACAGGTTTTTTATTTTTTGTAAACAAACATTTTTTGTTTGACAAAAAAAATAAAATAAAATAAAGAACATTGACTGATATGACAAATAAGTAGGCTAAGTAAATCAATAACAACCTAAGGAGGATGAGTTTTTAAGTCAATCACTTAATTGTACCTCAGGTCAGCTCCCCTTGCACTAGTTCAACCAAAACCGCACCAAACATCAAGAAGATGTCCAACAAGTGACAGTCCTAAAGACCAGGTGCTTTATTGCCGCTTTCTACATGTGCGTTATAGTTCACATATTAATCTACACTGAACTGCAGCCAAATGACTTGCAGAAACAGACCATACAAAGAACCACATAGCCAGCCCAAGACAAGGTGGGTACCACTGCAACTGCTCCTAGTCCTAAAAAGTTAAACCATTTAGAAGGGCACTTATGTGGAGGCAATAAGCCATTAAGGTGAAGTTTCCCCAACACTTTCAGAGGTACAGCTACAATTAAGCAAATATTTTTCTCAAGAAGCATAACACAGTTGAAATTACTCAAACCCAATTTGAAAATCAAATAAAATGCAATTCCCCTCAGACAATAAATACATAGGGCCTATACGAAGATGTAAAATCATGCAACAAGGAGAACCGGAGAAACTCACACGGTAATGGCATGTTCTTTCACTATTGACTAAAATGTAAAGAAATAACTACTTTTTCAACCCAGTGACACCTGTGCGTTTGAGAGATGAGATTCCAGAGGGTGTTAAAACAAAGCCCATTAAAAAAAGGGACAGCTTACTACAGATGGCCACTCCTGCAAGAGCAACAGAAAAAGATACTGCTAGAATGCATGTCCTATGAGTATACGCCTAATAGTTTGTGAAAATGGGAGACTAGAGGCTTGAGGCTTCATGAATCTGACAATAAATGGATATGCCATGTGCGGTCGATTACTGGCTCAAAAATCAATCGCAGTATGCTCTCTATTGCAAAACACCAATTGGTTCAAGTCACCGAGATGGCAACAGCATCACGGCACCACCCAATTCTGGATTCATGGGTCCTTGATTACTACTTTGCTTCAAACAGGAAGATGTTGAGAAATGGGTCTTAAAACAAACAAGCACAATACTACAGCACATCTCAAATCAGTTTTTTAATAGCATACACTCCAATACACGCTGTGGTTGATGTGTTGTGTTGGGTCTCAAGAATGGAACACTCCCCACCCGCTGATAAAAGCCAGGTTTAAAATACAGCCCTGAGATTGTGGCATTTATGAGATTAAGAGGCACTGTCAGTTTACTGAACACACTGTGCCATCCCAAGGAGAATGAGAAAAGAGAGAATTCACACCAGCCACACTAAACAAACGTATTCAGCCAATTTTATATATTACAGAACAAATACGATCCAACTTTCCAAGCAACATGAATACATTTCTTAAATGGGAGGCTAGATTCTGCAGCTGGTGATATTCTTCAAAGTGTGTCAACAGTAAGTATTATTATAATTTTAATTATAAAATCTTTATCAGAGTAGGACGGTGATTATTTTCACCCTCGTTTGGACCTGTATAATGACATTACATCTTTTGAAGGTTCGCGTGGTATCTAATAGTAAAATTCAGTAAGCACCACTAAGCGCCTACCTGTATTTCCAACGTTACCTACCTATAAAAAAAGAGGATTTTCTTAGATCTGAATGAGGTTCCGTACATTTCCCTGTGGCATTTCATTAATTCAAACATTAAACACACTGAATATTCATTCTAATTAAAGAAAATAATGTCGAAAGCCATAGGGCAGTAAAACGGTAGAGCAAGCGTGGGGTATGGTTATAGACCCTCCATTGTGCCGTTTTGTTAAAAAAAAAATCTACAAATAACTCAATGTCCTTAATTTTTAATGACACCATCTATTATCGCACATGACACGAAACGACTTCGAGAGTACCAGTAACGGAATGAGTATGGAAGCAATGCAATCTCAGTGGTTGCCACGCTTTCTGTTCATAGGCATTTACAGCATGTACCGTTCTTAGCGCCAGGCATCCAGAGTGGCTCACACATGTGAATTCACACGACATTAACGCCACACTGCAATGGATGTTTCAGACCAATCTCTCCATTCCCATTTCACAGAGTCAGAGGTATCACGCTGTCAAGTCAAGTGACCGATAATCTCGAAGAGCATGCCACATCCACATCGTAACGAACGTTAACGCTAGCTACCTCGTTTCCAAAGAGAATATCATTTGGGTCGGAGTCAGACCACCACCCAGTTACTGACGAGCAATTCTATCTTAAGATGTGCATGGCAGCAAGGGAGAATGCAAACACTACTGCCAAGACCAGTGGAGGTTCTTATGTCTTTGTTTTCCGGTTATAGCTAGTTAGTCATAGTAACATCATGACCCTTATTAGTTGCACAAAGGATATGTAACAAATAGAATGATCCCACAATGTTTTTGCAAGCTAGCTGTTGCTACATGGCTGATACCCTATTTATCTAGGAACACCGTGGCTATACACAGTATTATGAGCAATGAATCACTGTCTGGCTGTACCGGCTGGTTCTAATCCAAATCAAACCTGTTGCCTTCAGATTACTTAATAGCTAAATATGCCGCCCGCGAAAGCGATGCATACGTGCCAGCCGCTAGCCATTATACTGCTGAAGCTAGTCAGTCTTACCTAACGGTAACGTAGCTATTCTTCCATTGTTGGGATTAGTGTAACGTTAGTAGAACTGTAGCCCGCAAGCTCGTTAAGAAATGGTGAATCCATCTATCGCGTTTAGGCTAGTTAGCTATACAGTTATGGTTCGTTTTTTTACACAATGGACCTATCATATTCGATTCGAAAACGCTGGATTGTTAGGTCAATATGTGTTTAAATTCACACCAGGACGGACCTTTCAGCGGACCACCTAGCTCGATAGCTAACCCAAGCTTGCTCGATAAATCACATCAACTAGTAGCAAGCCAGCTACTGCCGGTTGCAAGCACAGCGTTTTAGAGAAAAATATTATCATCTGGTTCTTCCTGTTTTGCCTGAAATCGTGTTTTATACTCACTGATTTTCAGAAAAGTTCTTTCCTCTTGAAAACGGCTTAATGTTCATACAGTAAACGACTAGGTCGGTAAGCTTCTCTAGATAATCAACCGCGGTCCATGTGATTTCAAGCCAGAGCAAAATGACATTTTTGCTCCGCCTACTATCTCCATGGGGACATCGCGTCAGAATCCTGCTGCTTGAAGCAAAGAAAGTAAATGGGCGGGCTGAAGAATTTTTTTAAATAACTGGCGGGAGTTCTGCTTGCGTTTGCTTGAGGTCTGTCTTGAGTTTCTGTTCAAAGTAACCTACTCTATGGTTCAAACTACAACGCGCGAATATGCACGAATTTCAGCAGTTGTGGTTCATTTTTTACACAATAGACTGCGTCATTTTAGTGACCACAAATCAAACTCACTTATATTTCAACGGCATTACTTCCGTCTCCAATGTGGTCGAATAACCACATAAAACCTAGTTAGCCTACTAGTCCATAAGCGATCTGCTGTCTGGATTCCAGTTAAAGGCGTCAATCGATTAAACTGGTATATTCTCTGGTGGTGCTTCAATAAATGAGAGACAACACATGGCAATTCAGAAAAGGTGTCCATCCAGAATCCCGATATAATTACTTGTTCAGATATTCCAAAAATCTTTCCACATTAGGGAGGAATAGTCAATCTAAATTGTGCTACTGCCAAGTGGGGAAGATCAAGAGGGAAGCTGCTTAATCTATTTACTCCATGTTCAAGTGGGTGGGCGCATGAAACGAAAAGCCAACCAAATCCATTATAAGAAATCTGCTGCCACAAATCCAGTTCTCTGCACAAATCGGATTGCAGGAAACCTATGCCAGAAAAGTGAACTCGTCTTAAATTTCGAGCACAGTGGTTTCGAGATGCGGGTTCCGTTCGAATTCTTTAATATGTTCCCTCATTTCATTGCCTATTTTGCTTGGTTCATTCGAAACTGACACAAGGAACGACGAAAAGGATGGAGGCCTGCGTATTATTGGCCTAACAGCTTAACTGACCATATAATAAATGATTAATCACAGAAACGGCGACGAAAACTTACAGGAAACGTCTAAACCACAACCCTGCATGCATCCATAGACTCGATCTATACTAGAAACAAAACGACAAAAGAACGTCCGAATGTATGTATACTTTTCCATTATCTGTCCCACTGCGCCATCTTGTGTGCTGCACGAGAAAACACCTCTTTCGCGTGTATTTCATACACAATCTTGTCATTTATGAAACCTGGAATGCAATATAGATACGACAAATAGAATTATTAGGTTGGCTATAGCATTTAGTGGATCTTTGAAACGATCTTGCACCCTGGACTAGCATCTCAGTTGTTAGTTAGATTTACAAATTCCTGAAATGTAATCATGATAACACAGCCGTATTCATGTAAATTTCAAGGTTGCGAATTAATGCTAAAATTTTGAAAAATATTTAACTGGTGGGCAAAAAACAAATGCATGGTATGTTCCAAAATATTTGTACATATTTTAAATACAATACAATACAATTCACAATTAGAGAGTTAATCCACTGGCCAGAACTTGCATCAGTTATTTAAGCCTCATTTATAATGGGCTACAGACATACATACATACTGTACATAAATACATACATGCAACACTTTTGTAACAACACACGTGGTCATGCACTCTAGTAGAACAGAACATAATCTGAGAGCAGGAAAGAAGTGTCAGCACAGATGGCCATTGAACAGTCCATTCACCAGGCTTACCAGTGAATGACCCGTATCATGCACTGACCAACTGACACAAATGCTGGCATGGTCTCCGTTTTGCTGGACCACACTTTTCAGTTTTCCTAAATATTCATGGGTATGTAAATACACCAATAAGTAAAACTGTATGTAATATTGTTTGTGAATAAGCAGCTGAATAAATAAATAAATAATGGTTAATATTTTCTGGAATTTGTAACATTACAAGCACGACTAAGTACTGTGGGGCTTCATTTATTAGTCCTTTGATACAGAAGCTATGTAAATTTAGTGCTTTAATTATGGAATTAGTAAATTATCTTTCTCACATGAAAGAAGAACATGAGCAAAAAAAATACAATCTAGCATAAGAACTACACAATAAAAACATTGTGGTTTCTTTTTTTTTAAATCTATGAACAATATGGTGTATTAGTAATTAATAGTGCCTTTTTTAATATTAAGGATATTTGCATTACTCTATATGACTAATAAAACAATACATGCTTTCCTTGGGAAATTTATTGTGATAAAATGACCCCATATAGGCTAGGCACATCAAGTCAGAATGAAATATGGTTTCCTTTAAGAATAAAGGATTTCTTAAATTGTAATGCATCACATCCTCTTGTGGACTTAGTCTGAAACCTGCTCATGGCTGAATAACTGATGGAGTCACCCAGCGTAGATTACTCTTAATTTGCTGGCATCATAAAGTAAATCGTCTATCACCGCATATCAAGCAGCTCGTCATTGTGTCTCTGAGATTTTCTTTCTACTCATTTTCCATAATTCTAAATTTTATAATAGAACAGATGAGAAAAAGATGGGCCAATGCAAATGTTTATGGTGCTCTTTAATTGTATCATGGAAGTATAACTTAAAAGTAAAGAATAAATATACTGTACCACTTAGCAGATCACCCTATTCAAGCAATGATTACACTATTAAACCATGAATAAAAAATAAGGGCATACATTCATTTTGTATAATAGCCTATATATTATTAAACCAAATCTTAATTACTATGCAATAATTATTTTATCACACCATTTTTAAAAAACTTGCGAACAAAGTACTGTACATATGTCATGTATTGTAAAATATTTATAAATTATTGAAATCCTTAATAGATCAAACTAATTGGTAACTACTGGTTGATCCATCTTCAGCCCATGTAATAACATTTCTTTGCTACACAGAAGGGAGTCTTTCAAGATGATAATGCCCTATCCGCACAGAGCTGAAGTGGTAACCCATTGGTTTCAAATGCACAATATTGATGTTATTCATTAGATTGAACTCAACCTAATATGTTTTGGAATGACTCCTGAGATAGTGTTCTCACTTTCATAAGCTAATCAAGTTGATTTACTTTCTTGTGGAAAAATCCTGGTGCATTTCTCCTGTAAAAAAAGGCACAAAAGGTTGTTCTGCTCTATTAAATGATGTTATATTGCTGTTTCTATTATTTATATTTATTATTTCGGTTCACAATTTTTAATTATAGTAATCCCTTCCATTCTTAAAAAAAATATATAGGCCTCACAAATGACTCCCGAAGTTCCCTCTTTTTGATGTGAATTGATTGATTGATGTATTTAAATTTACATTATGTAATAACACCACAGAGCTGCATTTCTCCCTAATTAGTGAAATCTCTATGCTGTTGGCCTATGTATCTATGTATGCATTGTTATTATGATGATCATCCCCTTTATTGCCAGACAGAATCTGGCCAAAAACAAATGTGCTTGAAATGAAGCACATACACAACAATCATCATTCCATACAGGTAAATTAAGAAATATTTGGAAGTAAATAATAATTTATTGAAAGCCATTTTCCTGAAATGGCCAGATATCTAACTTTAATGTACTTTCATCCACATCAATGGTTTTGTTTTTGGTTTATACTAAATAGATTTTGTTGATATTAAATGAATTAGATTCATTAAATAATTTATTTGCTCAATTTTATACCGTTTACAAAAGTTCAGACAATGAAAATGAAGGCATATAATCGGATTTCCAGTATTTCTGTTTCCACACCCTTATCATGAGTAAAGTTAAAACATTGAGCAAACCCCAAATTCCTCATATTGTTTAGCTGTTTGTTGGAACAGACAACAACAGCAGGGGAAGTCCTCCCAGATTCTCCCTTCCAAACGCTTGCAGATGGACTCAGAGCAAATAAAATAAACAACACTCTGGGATATTGCACAACAGAAACAGCTGGACAGAAGAGGCACAAAGTGGGCTGGGTCGTCCCCCGCGACAGAAGCAGATAAAAAAGAAAAGAAAGTTCTAGTGGCACTGAGAGAACGCGATTTGTTTTGAAGAAACGATTCCAGTGTTCCAGTTTAGTGCTTTTTGTGACGTTCTTTCCCGTCTGAAAAGGTAAGTTAGCAAGCTAATAGTGAAATCATTAATCACTTGTTAAGTTATGAAGCGAGCAGTATTATATTTTATGTAGCTAGCTCAACATTTTTATTTGGTAATGTACTTATGTACGGTAATGGCGCATTATGAGCTGTTATTTGTATTTTTTGTAAACTTCTGAGTAAACCGCATTAATTCAAGAGTTTAAACACATTGTGAAGCAAATGCAAGCTGGTGTAAATTAGTCTAGCTTCTGTAACGTTTGATCGTTAAAATAACTGATAGCAACATGCTATTACGTCACCTAAACTGGCTAATTTAGAGTTATGTTGCTAACGTTAGATAAAATTACGTACCTTGTAAACTGAACAGTGAACTTTTCAATATGATCTGACTGAGTAACGTTAAATTAGTACTTAAAGTGTGTAAGTAATAAACACGTAATAAGCAGTTTTCTATAACATTATGTGGGGGGAAACTGACTAAGTTCGCCATAGCCAGGTAAGTCCCAAAGTTATACTAGCTAGCTGTATTTCGACCGTTAGTAAGCAAGTCACCTCTTGCGGATCGCTTCTGTACGTTGCCAGGGAAACCAGGGAGCGAAATCTTGGCTGCCTGCCTCCCTAATTCCTACTATCATGCTTTGTTTGTGAGCTAGACTAGCAACTATGGAAAAGGCAAATATGGGTGTCAGGCATTTTGGCCGTGCTGCAGATGATAGTGAATATATGTTTTGAATCATATCCAATATCGTCCCTTGTTCCAGGAACTGTGGCCAGCGGTGTAGTATACTGGCATTTAACTCCTGTTTGGGTTCAGGTCCCAGCTGGTGCACTGTAGGCTACTGCACGTTTGAGCAAGTTGCTTCAGTAACGTTAAATGGCCAGCTGCGCAAATGGATTGCATGTAAAAATGTAATCTGCCTTCATAGTGTCTGCTAAATGCTGTTCAAGGGACGTCATGTAGTGGACTGATAAAAGGGAACCAGAAGAAAAAAGGATTTAAAAAAAACGATGAACTTGAATTTGAACTAGGCTATTGCACACAAAGTGCCAGTGGAGGAAACAATCGAGTCCTTTATGTCCTCCAGTAAATTCCTGCAATGGGGAAAGTACCACCAGGCTGGCCGTACAGAAAGTTGTAACCTTTAGAGAACTGCTTGAACAATGCACTCATTGGCAATTTTAATGTGATGTACATGCACAGACATCCCAACCGCCCTCCATCCAAACCCAGGGCTTTCTCTTCTAGCCTAAAGTGTGAATGCCACCATTGGTCCCCTTCTGCCTCATTTAAAATAGGTTTACTTTAATATGCACGCTGTATTAGTTGTCAAGTTACTTAACAATTCTATTGCTTTTCTTAATTTCATATTCAAAATCGTATTGTGGCACATGGTCAAATTGTGTGCTGTGATTCGGCATTGATTTTTTATCACTGTATCGTCAGAGAAAAGGTTGTATTTATCAGATGAAGGCTATATTTGTGAACTGTGAACCTTCCATGGCTGCTGTAAAAAATAAATTATTTAAAAAAGGAATGCATCTGTTCAGAGATGCATCCAACTGAATACGCTGCATGGCGGTGAAAATCCAGTGCTGTTTGGACCCTTCCAGTGGCACAAATACAAAGAGCACCAAGATAATGGCAGAAATGTAGCATTGTCTAGGTATCTGAGCTTATATCCAGCAAGTGCAGACTGAGGGGACACTGCTGTTGTACCTTTTTTGAAAAAGTAACCTGAGTAGCTTCATGAAATATTCAACTATATGGATATTATAAATAAATTGAAAATGGCAGTCCTAGTCCGTAAGTTGGGAAAATTTAATGGGGTTGACAAAATACAGATGAATTCTCAGAAAATTTCAGCGTCGGTCAGAATTCTATGATTGAGATTTTTGTTGCATGAAGTTTCTTTAGCAAAGTCCTAGAACACTTATGAGGTCGTGGACTGTTCTTCTTCACTCTCTGGAATAACAGGAAGTTCATAGTCTATGACAGGAAATCGGGGGTCTCTACTTGTTCCAGGATTTCTTTCCATTTCTGAGGCCAAGAAAAGCTTTTAATTCATTTCAAGGGGTCGCAGCATTGGATGCTTTAATTCTCACGGGGTAAATGTTATTACTTTAGTCAAGCTTAACTGAGGGAATGGTATTAAAACTATCCTCCATGAAAACACAACATGGCAAGTAAATGAATTGCCTCAGGTGAATTGTATTAATACCACTGCTAGAGGGCGAGTCAGGTTATATGAAATACCAGTACACTGTTCAAGCTGTATGAAGAAATCATCATATGGCTGTTTTTATGAAATTTGTAATTTCCTGCTGAGAGTCTTCTGACTTTTTATGCTTTCTTGTAAAGCCAGACAAGAAAGCCAGCCTTGGCTTCTGCAATACAGACTATTGGTGTTTATTTGAACTCCTATTACACATGGATTTGATCATTCATTCTAGTTGTATAAATTCCAATACTGTTTGATAAACCTGTAGGCTAAATGAAGCAGAGCTTATTGTTGAATTCAATTAATTATAACGATGATACTTTTACTCAAAATGAGAGGAAGTCTGAGACGAGAAAGCTCAGCTGAAGAATTTTTAATGGAATTTTCCTCAATTGTTGCTATATCATGCAGGCAAAATCATAATTGAACAACCTCATATTTGGAGCATGCAAAATGAAGACTTAACAGCACTAGGAGGACACAAATGTCCCTGTTATTCTTTTCCACGTAATAATAATTTGTGTTTATAAATGCTCAGGTTAGGTTCCTGCAATGGACAAAGATGAGGAAAGGTAAACCATTTGGGGATCTTCCCTCCTCCATTGTTAAGCACTTTGAAGTAATGAAAGGTGCTATAAAAATGCAATCCTTTATAATCAAATGCTGTGATTTTTTCTAGACATGTAGTACAAAAAGCACAGTAACGGATTGCATCTAATTATCGAGTACCTAGCAGTCCTAAAGTTACTGTTGTACCTGTGTCACCTTTCTGATGGTCCTCAGTCATCACAAGAGGAAACGAGAGCCCAAGTATAACCTTGATGCCAACAAAAAAATACCTGACAGAGACGTACAATATGCTTACCATGGTTGAAACTGAAATGATGGTGATGATGCTCTATTGGAAGTCGCTGTTGTAATGCTAGATAAGATAGTAATGATTTTGAAACTGAAATAATCAGGGCATAGTATTTAAAGTTGGAGAAAGTGGTTAGTGCTGAAACGGCTGCACAGGAATGCGGCTCCAGTCCAGCACTGAGAGAGATTCAGTGTCCTTGGCTTGGCTGAGAAAACAGGCCCCCGAGCCTGGAAGTGCAGTGAAATGTGGGAGGTTGGCAGTCGCTGGATCTGAGAACGAGGAGGAGGGACATGTCAGAGCTGTTTCCCAGACAACGCAGCAAAGAATAGAGGCATGGAGGGACACAGCTTACAAAGGGCACTTATTCTATGGGATGCTGTTGAATCAACATCTGGATAAGAAGTGGGCGTGTCGACGATGATGTGATCAGATTCTGTGGATTTCTCTTACCAAAGCAGAACTGATGTCATAGTACCAAACAAATCAATGTCAACAAAACACCTGAAACCCTTGTAAGAGATGATATAACGGCAATTATTATTATTATTATTATTATTATTATTATTATTATTATTATTATTATTATTATTATTATTATATGGCCTATGAAACCCGCAAAGCTCTTAGCCTGGCTGACCCATGGCAGACCTGCTGTGCTTGTTCTAAGGATCATAATCACATTTTAAACTGTAAACATGTAAAAAGTTTTTAATACTGTATGAAGTCTGTTGGTGGTAAACTCACAATGATGCAGTTATGAATCAGTTGCTCTTTTGGGTAGCTGTTTGACTTGGCAGAAGCTAAGCTTCAAGCTTGCATTAATAATGGTAATGTGATTAAAATAGCTTCTGTGTGTTAATAAAAAACATTATCTGTAGGGTTATGTAACTCATTTATTGTTTTTTTTTTTGTATTATTCCAGGGGCTGATGGAGTCTGTTCAACAGCCAGTGGTAAGGCAATCATGCAGTTTTCAAAATAAGCATGCATTGTGCAGAATCCTGCATGCTGGGCTTGTATAAACACTGTCAGCCTGGTATAAACACTACGGTGTTTTTCTGGCTTGGTCGCATGTATGTCTGCAACTGTCTTTCGGCAGAACTCAGAAAGGACTCTAAAGCAGTGTGTGGAGTGGAAGTTTAAAGCAGTAAAACTGCACCACATTGAATGTGTTTCAGAACATGGAAAGTGTAAATTTACCCGTCTGGATAGGGGTATCAGCTGAGCTTACAGATTATGTGATTGAGAGGATGCCAGTTGTGGTTAAGTCCTCTTTTCCTCATAATAATTACAGTAAGATAGATACTGATATGATGCCTTGTTACATTCTGAAATCTTTAGTATTTCTTTAGTAACTATAGTAACAATTTTACACATGAAGCATTTATTCTGCTGTATGTTATATTAGTAATATTAGTACAACAGCAGTGAACTATATGGGTTCTGAACCGTCACCACCAAAAATGGTTATTGGTATTCCTTTGAGTGGAAAGCTTTAAAAATTAAAAATAAAAACTTTAGCTGAAAATATAACTGGGAAAAGGTGGGTTTGTCCTCTTCACTTCAGGACCTTGGACAACACCTGTCATATTTTCTATAACTCTGTAAAGAGACTGGGCCTTCACATTAATGAGTCACAAATATAGGCTATGCCTGGCTGTGTTTGGAAATGTCATGTCAGGGGCATCTGTTTATGAATAAGTGAAATAATATATATTTTCATCCCAGGTACCTTTTTGCTTTTACTTGAAATGTACGGGATGGATTGTGTGATCAAATTTTTAAGTACTCGGGTGCACTCCCTGTCCTCCTCGGGTGATTTGAGTCTCTTAGCCTGGCAGGTCTTGAGGGAGTGAGCGTGCTCACACTTGACCTGCCAAATCAGTGGAATCTGTTAACAGATTGCCGCCGTGTGCTCATCCTGTCAAACCGTTTACTGTCCTCCACTTTAAACGGCAGCATGCGGAAGGCTGGGGACCTTCTGCTAACCTGAGCGATGACGCTGTCCTGCTGGAAGCACCATCTGCCCAAGCTGATTTGAGCTGCAGACGCATGCAGCACGCAGACACCCTCCTTCATTACACAGGATTAGTGCAGCTGGAGGCGTGACGAGGTTTTCACCATGACGTCATGCTGTCGGAAGCTTAACTCAGGCTGTTTTACCACCAGTTCTTGTGAGGATGGGTATTTTATAACCTGATCATTATGAATAGCTTTGGATTCTCCGTATACATATTTCAATTATGATCACAGTATTAATACAACATACAGAACAGAATATTATCTACCCCTCTTTTGCTTGGCATAGAAATTTTAAAGAGTATGTTATATGGACAACTACATTCATATATATCACAGTGGGAAGACAACAAATAATGTGAATAATTTAAAAAAATATGAAAATTTATTTGTATTAATAAATTAATGTATTCAATTTGTAATTTCCTTCTTGTATATGGTTGTCTTATTTATTGATTTATGCAATATTTGTGGATGTAATTGATCATTTAATTGATTATCCATTTCCAAGTGTCTTTTTGCTCATAGACCTCCTCAGTGGTCCTGTACAGTGGATATATTTTCTATGTGTAATGAGCAGTCAGTATTCAGATTCCTCAGTTTGAATGTGTTGGTTAAACTCAAACATGACAGTGGAAAGGGTGAATGTATGAAAATTCACTTCCGGTCCCTCAGACTAATAATTATTTATCGACTGTAAGGGGTCATGGATGCCCTGAACATTCTTCCCCTATTTTGTTTCCTCACCCCCTCCCAACACATCGTTCCTTTTATGCTCTAATAATAGGGAGTTTCTGGCATTAGCTGCTCCCTGTTGTAAGCTGTTCTGGGGCAGGTCTGTTATGCACGTCTGACTGGCAGGGGTCTCAGAAGTGTGGGGTCAGTTCCAAACAGCTGTACACAACCAGCTTGTACAAGTCAAATGAAATATATTTCCACAATTAAAAAATTACAATTGTATTTGGTTGAACAATGTCACCCGTGGTGCGTAGAATTTCTGTCCTTTTCTTGGTTTTCTTTTTGGACTCTCCATTGATTTATACCGCAGTTGCCCACAGTTACAGGACATGTACTGTACCAGGATCACTTGGTTGTTGTGTTCCAGCCATTTTGTGTACATTGCATTTGTGTGTTTCATTCATAAACAAGAACTTAGGTTGTACTGAATAGACCACGTGATGAGCCGCAGCTGTTGGCTTTATGATTTCCCTGAACAGAAGAGGGGGCAGTGCTTTGACTGATCCCATTTGCGGATCTCCTCCTGCAGAATTAGGCTAGCTTGGTTTTTGGTGATGGTTGCAAGGCATCATGGGAGCCTGGAGCTTAAGTAGGGTGGTTAACAGCGGGAGTATAAAACCAGGCCTTCAGCTCAGTCCCAGATAAGTCCCCGAGGAGAGCTGAAGGAGTAGGATCTTTACTGAAGCACAGTAAACCCACTGCAAGCACAAACATGGTGCTGGAAGACTCAGAAGTGGACTCTGTCTTTGGAATTGAAGTGTCTGTGAGTATAGGGCTCCATGTTGCTCTTTGGTGGATTTTCAGTTGAAGTTGAGAATGGGTCTGTGGTTTGTACTGTGGTATGATTTGTGATGTAAATCCATGTGCTTTTGTATATGGTGTGGGTCTTGTTTGAACAGCGTAGGCATGTTGAAACTGATGCTATGTCTCTGTCATACTAAGAATACAATCCAATGGGCTTCTTCTTCACCATAATTGACTTTTACTATGACATTTTAATTCTAATTCGATGTCTGTCATCTATGACATCTATAGTCAGGGTGTTAATACTGCAGCATGTGCCATAGAGTGTGTGTGTGAGTAATTCAGCATCATCAGGTTATATTATTATCATGGAAGCTAAGTTAGAAGCATTTAAATAAAAACCAGAACTTGTGCTTCACACTGTTTTGCTACGTATAAGCAACTGGAACTTGACATTACTGCAGCATATAGATTTTGGGTTAGGTTATTCTGAATTTATGAGCTAAAAATCTGGGGTAATGTAGCCTAATTGTTTCAATAATTATAATGTGTTGTTTTTACCTTTAAGATGTATCTGAACCACTCATAACTTTTAGCAGTGATTTTCTTTAAAAAAATGGTGTAAAAGCATTATCAATTTGGCAACGTGTGAACTCAGCAAAATTAAGAATGGCACAAAATGTGACACTTACATTTGCAAGTGAAATTAAAGGAATTTACAGGCTGACTGAACTGCAGTTCCATTAGTTTAAGCAAATGTCCACTTGAGATTTGCATAGCTGTGAAGAATAGTGAAGGTTGGGATGATTTTAACATTCGTTCAGTATACACACCTGACCGCAGTTCTCCTCCCACAGGAGCACGATGTGGAGACCCAGCACGGCAAGCTCCACTGCACTATGAAAGGGGTCCCGAAAGGGAACCGGCCAGTCATCCTTACCTTCCACGACATCGGACTCAACCGTACGTCTCTTCTGGGTCAATTCAACTTACAGACTTAATTCTTCCCGTCAAAATGTAACAGAGTTGATTGCCTTAGAGGTGTAAAGTAAAATCAATCTGCAGTTACAAAGCTGCACTGTGCTCAAGCCAAACGTTCCCTGTGCAGAGATCTTTCTGCCATCATTCCTTATGCTGGTTGTCCATTTTGTCCCGTGCGCAGACAAATCCTGCTTCAACTCCCTCTTCAATCATGAGGACATGCAGGAGATCATGCGTCACTTTGCAGTGTGCCATGTGGATGCGCCAGGGCAGCAGGAGGGGGCCACCACCCTCTCCACAGGGTGAGAGCCCCCCCCCCTTTACCCCCCAACCCCACCTGGAGGGGGAGGTCAGCCTTCTAAATTAGGCCTGACCTTTCAATTGCAAACTGGTGTTACAACCTACACAGCACCCCGTGTGGGTGTCAGTCAACTGTGGGTGAAAGAGCTAATTTGGGAAAAATATTAAAATGCAAAGCAAAGATTTTTTTCTCTAGGTTCTTCTTTTGAACCTCAGGCTGCTCTTACATTTTACATGTCATTTTCATCAATGAGCAAATGTAACAGTTTGATGGTGTGATGTGTGTAGCTGGCTGAATGGAGCCTTGACTGAACATTGTTTTTGCTGCAGGTACACCTACCCCTCCATGGACGAGCTGTCTGAGTCTCTTGTGTCTGTGCTCAAGCATTTCGGGTAAGTGAGCAGGTTGTACAGAAATATGCCATTGCAAAGCTCCTGCAGAAAAGAGATTTCAGTAGATTTAGCCCTTTGAGATGCTTTTATCTTTCGTCTTGTTTCCCAACAGCCTGAGCAGTATCATTGGGATTGCTGTTGGTGCTGGGGCCTACATACTGGCTAAATTTGCAGTGAGTTGAAATTTTCACCCCCCTCCCTCCTCCTGTGCTTAGTTGAGAGACTTTTATTAAAGCAGGATTAAACTTCAGTAAAATTCCTTCTTGTACATACCACTATACTACATAATCCTGATTAATATGACTGCCTGGGTGTAAGTCCTAAGAATGTTCTTTGGTCACCAAGCAGTTGTGCTGCACAGTAGAGAAACTTAATTGATCACTTTATTTGTGAGGCCACATTTCTATATCCTTCTAGGAACTGGGAAAATTTAATTATTATTACATTTAAACACTATTTAATTATTTCCATACAGTCCCACGCAGGTTTGCAACCTTTGGATGAACCAGAATTCCATCCTGTTACTCCCCAAAATAGCATCACTGTTATGCTATTTTGATCACTAAGATAATAGTGATTTGGGCATTTGCCCTACTTTCTTGTGTTGCAGTTTGCTCCACAAAGAGCTAACATACTGAAATTGGAGAGATCAAAAATAAAATGCCTTATAGTGTGCATACCCGTTTCCATTAATGCTTGAATCTCTTGATGCCTCCACGAAAAGGAAACATAATTGTGACAATCTTGTGGTAACTGTAAATGTCAAACCACTGTGGGCACTTAGTGTAACATTTCTATCAGTGTTGTATATGATCACTAGATACAGTGGTGACAGAACTGTGGTCACTTATACCACTTATACCACTGTGATAACTTGAACACAGTACATAATGCCATATTTTAACTTGATCATGTCATAGTGATAACTCACAGTATCTGTTACAGAACAGTGGTAAATGTATACCCAATGTGTTAACCATCTATACCTGTCAAAGTGCAAAGTTATTTCAAAAACTATTGGAGCATAATGTTAGCTCCGTTTGGAAAGCAAAGATTAGAAGATTGATTCACTTTCCCTGGGCGCCCTGCTCTGTTCCAGTTCTGAAGTTCTTTAGCTGGCCTTATGGGGGAGCTCTTAGTCACCGCTGCTTTGTCTTGATTACAGCTGGACCATCCGGACCTGGTGGAGGGCCTGGTTCTGATCAACATTAACGCCTGTGCAGAGGGCTGGATGGACTGGGCTGCATTCAAGGTACCACAGCTTGGCGTCATGTGTCATTGCGTGTGACAGCCAATTAGAAGGGGAATAACCAGCTGTAGAGAATTAGTAAAAATGTCCATTGTGATTTGTATTTTTCCAGATGGAAAAATGTCATTAAATTCATTTTAATTTATGCTAGTAAACCTTACCTGAGGCAGTTTGGCAGTCAGAGATGGCACTATAAACCGTGTGTTACTGTGTTTTTCCCCAGATCACCGGCTGGGCCCAAGCATTGCCTGACATGGTCATCACACAGCTGTTTGGAAAGGTGAGCCAACCTGCCTCTTCAATATTCCAATCCTTTCATCAGTTGTCTTGTAATGTTTACTTAATGTTTATAGTAAGAGCTTTGCAACATTAGCATGTTATCTGTGTGATATGAAAAAGAAGGTTGGGATCACACAAAAGGAAGCTTGCAACAGTTCCTGCTTCCTCCATATTCTTCTACTCAGAAAGTGATATGTGATGCGCAAATTTGTGTTTCTCTGCAGGAAGAAATACAAAACAACCACGATCATATCCAAACGTTCCGTCACCACATCACCACCAGTATGAACCAGACCAACCTGCAGCACTTCGTCAGGTCCTATAACAGGTAAGGCCTCACGTAAGCACTTCATTTGTAAATACGTGCACTGTGTGTCAAATTTAGCTGTTCCCTGATTTGTAAAATATTATTTTTGCAGTCGCAGGGATCTGGAGATCGAACGGCCAGTCCAGGGTGGAAATGTTAACGTGAAAAGTCTGCAGTAAGTCAGAGGCTAATCTTGTACATGTTGTTTCCACAGTGTGTAGTTTGTTACATTGCTTTCTAGATGTTCTGTGGAATTGACAAAGCCCTCTTGGCTTTTTCAGATGCCATGCTCTTCTGGTGGTAGGAGACAGCTCACCTGCAGTCGATGCAGTGGTAAGTGCACGCTTCAGTTAATCGTTTCATATTGTACACATTACATTACATTACACTCACTTAGCAGACGCTCTTATCTAGAGTGATGTACATAGTGGAGAACATTTCTTACTGAATTTCAGTGGACAATCTGCGCAGACTGCTTTATAGCTAAAGCAGCCTTATTCCTGAGTCCTGAGACCAGAAAGACTTAGCAAGAGTAAACACAACTAAAAGAAATGTACAGTAAGTATTACTGTTCACTATTTAATGTACAGTCAGGTTGTCAAATAATGTTCGGTATCTGGAACACAGCGGGAAACAAAAAACTGCAAAATAATGAGCATACCCCTCACAATGATCTGTATTTGATTTTCCATGTTATTTATCAGAATCCATTCCCTCCACAGGTGGACTGCAATTCCAAACTGAACCCCACAAAAACTACACTGCTCAAGGTAGAGTGTCCATACTCACTCCTTCTTTTTATTTCAGATGCAAAGATATTAATAAGGTGAAACAGCAGCAGATCAGCCTCATGCTGTGCTACATGTAGCTCATTCACTGCTGAGTTCAGAGCTTAGGTCAGAGCTTAAGCCAGTATGTGAAATTCCATTCCACACGCACAGAAAGGTTTCAAAGTTAAAAAATAGCAAGCTGGTTAAGACCCTGATTGAGTCATTATGAAGGAACAGAAGGAGTTGTAATCATGTCAGTAGTGCATGTAGGTTAAAGCTCTCACACATCTGTCTCTTTACAGATGGCAGACTGTGGAGGCTTGCCACAGGTGGATCAGGTGCGTAAAGGCTCCTCGTGACTCACACACCTGCCGACAAGGTTAAGTAGGTAACATATGGTCTCAGCTAAGCTCATGAACAACAAGTTAGCCAGCTTTACGTGCAACTCCTGACACTCCTTTACCCAGAGTACTAGTGGTGGTGGGGATTGACATACATTGGATGCCAAACTATTTTAACATGGTTATCCTCAGTGTGCTTTGACACACGTTGTTGAGGTAACATTAATCTCATGATTTAAAAGATGCAGACATTTTGAGTGTGGCAGAGGCTTTCTACAGGGAGAAACGGCTCACATGCTCATCTCCTCTTTCGTGTTCTCAACAGCCTGGAAAACTGACAGAGGCCTTCAAGTACTTCATCCAGGGCATGGGCTACAGTAAGTCCATGAGTATCACTGTTCACTGTCCCTGTCAGGAAAATTCGTGACCCACTAGCCCTCGTTTCATTACCCAAATGCTTGAATTTGAGGTTCACAATTACATTCTGCTCTTGGCAACTGGTTTAATTTCATGAATTATGACCACCCTTTGACAGCTGATTGGTTCCTTTGTGCAGTGCTGCAGGGTTGGGTTATTTACAGGCCAATTCTAAGCACCAGATTGAAACATCACCTGGTCTGTAGGCCAAATGGGTCATTTGCTCATGTGTTAGACCAGCATCTTTGCTGTATCCTATTGAAACCCAGGTGGAGGCATTGCTGGGTAGCCACAGATAACAATAGCACTTGAGATAGCATGGCAGTGCTAGAGTGAGTGATTTAAAAACACCCACCCCACTTTCCTTTGTTGTGATACAGGATCAGAACACTTGGTCAGTACACTTGTGTTTTCAGACTCAGACTGGCATCTGTCAATCCAGTGTTCTTTGTCGCCATTTGAATGTCACTCAGGTTTGGCCATGTACAGCACAGAGCTATTTAAGCTTGTTCGCCCTCTAGTGGGCAGACACTGTATTTTCAGAGGAAATGTTTTTACGAAGTGTTTTAAAAGTGATGAGTGAGTTACATTTCAGACTGACTTTATGTGTCAGATTATGATGTATGGGTGTATATGAGTACGATCACAAGCATTGGAAGCACATACCTCTTTGGGTGGGTTTGTTACAGTGACGTTCCCTCTCTCCCTCACAGTGCCGGCCGCCAGTATGACCAGACTGGTGCGCTCCCGCACGGCGTCCGGCTCCAGCATCGCGTCCAACGGAAACCGCAGCCGCTCCCACACCTACGAGGGCAACAGGAGCCACGCCCACCCCGGAGACGGCCAGCGGGGCCGCTCCCACACGGACGTCTCCATGGAGAGCGCCGGCAACCTCACCATCGACCAGGCCCTGAGGCCCGGCGAGGTGTCCTGCTAAAGCCCCGCCCACCAGCTCTCCCCGCCTGAACTGACCCACTGTGGATGACAAACCCAGGACGCTCCGATTGTGAGATTCCCCCTCCTCTCCCCTATCTAACACAATGGAAGAGGCCCGCGTCATCACAAGGTTAATTATATGAATTTAGACTCTGTATATATACACGTAATACTAAAGAGCTTGAAAACAACACTGCATGTCCCCCTCCTGCAAGAGCAGTCCTGGCATAGATGAGGTTGAGGAGTGGAAAGCAGTACAGGCTGGAGAGCTCTCCCTTTCAGTAAAACTTGCTTCTCTGCTTTTCTACTTTGTCTGCTTGTTTCAGTGTTCACTGTTGGCATTCCTTTGCTTTCTCTGCTTCTGAACAAACTCGTCATTTAAAAATGTTAATTCTGACAGTCTGCCACTTTTTCAGCAGTACGGTTGTGTACAGAGTGTGTGATATGAGCAGCCTGATGGATTTTAAGTGTGCTTAGAAAATTCTAAATAACGGCAACTGCTTCTCATTAAACTCACAGGATTGAAGTAGTTATGAGATTTTAAATGTAATAAATATGGGACTATGATAACATATGCTCTAGGTTGCTGTTAACATCGGTTGTAAACCTGATGCTTTTTAGATCAGTAATTTACCTTACTGAACTGATTATACTCATCGTATTTGAGTTATTAAAAAAAAGTTATTTAATTTTTCAATAAAGCTTATTGTCTATCAGAAGTAACATAACAGTATTGTTAAACTTGCAATTGTGTTCTAATTGCAAATTATAGTATCTACTTGTGGCAATACTAATGATTATATTACTTCCGGCAATGTTTTTTGTTGAGCTATTGTTGTAAATCTTGGTTTTCTATACTATACATTACAGCAGGACAAAAAGTGCCATTGTTCTGTAACTTATATGTGCATTTATGTCCCTCTGCACTATTTTAACAGAGCTAACTAAACCAACGATCATACAGAAACTGGGGTTTTCTGAATATTAATTCATTTACTTATTGCTTTTTAACTTGCACTACTGGAAAATTGCTCTGTAAAGATACAGATTCCCCTTTACTGGAAAAAAATAAAATGGGTAACTTCCTCCAGAATTTGTATGAGTGTATATTGCCTGATTATTCTTCATCTCATGTCATATTGTTTGGAAAACAGTAACCAGTCAACTTTAATACTGTGCCTGTTATTAATTTCTGATGAAAACAATGAAATGGTTGAGTTTTTTGAGAGCTAATTGCATGAAATAATCTTATGAAAAGTGAAAGAAAACAAGTGTGATTGCCTTTATACAATGGCATATGGGATTCTTGTGGGATGGCTGTGTGAATGCTGGTTTTTGCTGGTTTTGCCCTTAAAATGTATTCCAGCCCCTCTCTCCAATGTGTAGCCAGGCATCTCCTGACCCTTAATACAGCATGATTCTTAATCCAGTATCCAATGACAACTAGGATTCCTTGCTTGTTTGGTCAATGACAATGATCAGCATTCAATATTAAATTACTTTAAAACCTAGACAAACCATCAACCAAGGACAGGATCGGGACTTACACTTGTGGGCAGGTCCATGGGATGGACCTCCTGTTCTCTCTGAATCTTCCCTGTTCCTACCTAACTCATTAACTGGGCATACTAGAGGTTACCCAATACATGTTTCTGTTATCCACTCAAATGATATACAATACCGTAGGCCATTTTTTGTGGTAATTTTGATTTAGTTTTTATATTTTTATTGATCTTCATTTTGTGGTTTTGTAACAGAAAAAGTCAAATTGTAACATAACTGCGATGAGTCATTTTGTTATGGATTCAGTATAATTCTGCTGTACTCTTTATTAACATAAACATTATTTTGGTTTACTACTATTTCATAAACAAATATAAGTTTATTTCCAATAGGAAAAATAATATTTTATGGATGACAGATGTGCATCCTTTTTTTCCAAAACGTTCAGGTGCAAAGAATAAAAATATAACAAATTTAAAGGTCAGAAATTTTCAGTTGCCAATCATGGCTTGAACACAAAACGATCTTTGAGTTAGAAAGCTGACTTATGGATCTATATGTATTGCAATTTGGGTCAATGAAACAAGTTTGTCTTCTTAATTGAAAATCTCAGGGAAGTCATAGTAGCGCTCCAGGTCAGCGAAGATGTCGTTGGGGTTGCGGCAGCTGAGGTTGCAGAAGCAGGCGTTGATCCACATGACCTGCCAGGAGAGCATGGCTCCGTTGGGACACCGGAAGTCCACTAGGATGGTCTTGGACTTGTAGGGGATGCAGCAGCGTTCGTCTGTGCAGACCCCGCAGTACTTTGGCCTATACGGCCTGGTACTCACACAGCCTGATATGGTGAAATTTTGGCTCTGCTCCTCTCTGTAAATGTTCAGACATTTCTTTCCAGGCTGAGAGAGAAAGAGACATGTAGTGTTTATATGAGGTGTCATATTGTAGCTTTTTAACCCATTATCCATATATTTAATTAATTACAACTTACAGTGCAAAAAGTATTTGCCCCCTTCCTGATGTCCTCTATTATTGCACATTTATCACACTGAATGGATTTTTAGGCAAATACTTTTTTACATTTTTGTATGCTACACAACATGAACGCTTCTACAAAAGATTTTAAAAAACGTGCACCTTGATGTGCTTGGTAATGTCGATGTCGCAGGGGCGTAGGTTGCACAGACGAGTCTCCTTCACCATCTCACACTGGGTGTTGTCATTGGAGATGCGCATGGACAGCCCCTGGCCACAGGTCTTAGAGCAGGGGCTCCAGGACGTAGTCTGCGTCACACAGTTCTTGTCCCAGACTTCATTGTCATTTGGGTACACTGTGCCAACATATGAGCAGACAAAAGAACATCCCATCATTGCAATGATCTCTGTAAATTTGTCATTTTCTGATGAATAATTATATTTTCATTTTGTAACTGTTTGTTGTATTGCTTTGTTTATTCCTTTTTTGTTTTCTGTCTTGCTTTTGTTGTTCATTTTGATTGTGTTTTTCTGTCATGTGTGGTTTGATTGTGTCCGTTTTCTACTATCCTGGGCCTTGTGGACTAACCTGAGGGTTGACAGAATGAGACTGACAGCAAGTATTTTAAAACTCAATGTTAAAACTCAACTCAAACTCTAAAAATGAACATGCATGTAATCACCATAGTCCCCCACCCAGGACTCCGAGCCAGCAGCTACTTGACTGTAGGACTAGGAAGGTGACACAGGCTGATTTCAGGCTTGTGACTGACCAGACGAGTCCTAGTGAGCAAAATGGAACAGTGGCTCCCTGGCATCTAAATCCTGTCCTGGCAGGACACTATTTTGACACTTTGGAGCTGGGGAATATGTTACCAGATGTTTCTACAGCCAGAAGGCAGGTGTATGTTTAATTACCTATGTTGCACCAAAGCTAGTTGGGCAGTGGGTTCCAGAGTAATCTTGTGCAGAGGCATATACGTACATAATAAACTATGATTGAAGTAAATTGAGTGCCTAACTTCAGATAAATTTTTCTCGAAATATTCCATCCATTGGATTTTCCACAATTCAACTCTCCAACCGTTCACATTAATCCCACTGCATTAAACTTGATTGTGTGCTGTGATTTCCCAAATCTGACCCCCATCTCTTCGGCTGGGGAATCAAAGGAGCGAAACAGCGGAGGTGGCACCTTCCACGGCGTGCCTGGGTATGGCCTTTCGAATCTTCCTGGGCTCATCGCAGATCCACTGTTCGCAGCAGCGGCCCCGAAGCTTGACCCTCCTGGGCGCCGGGCACCACACCCACGGGGGCTGGGACTCGGTGCAGAGGGACAGACACCCGATGGCTCCGTTCACGCACAGGCACTGGTATTTACAGCTGGGCTGGAAGCTCTGTCCGTTCCGGTAGATCACACCATCATGCTCACAGCCGGTGCCCACCATGTCTACATGGACACAAACACAACCGCGTACGCTAGCCCAGCAGCAATCTAAGTCAGGAAGAGGTAAGTGGTTGCCAAGACCCTCATATAGCTGCAGAGACTGAAATTCAGAAATGAAATCAGAATTTATGATTTGACAACCTTTGCAAATAGAGCAGTGTCTGAGTAGCTACATCAATGATACACAGAACCAAAGCTCAATGAAGAACATATTTTTTTAAAGAACATTTTGATACGTTCTCTTTGTTGCATTTCACCCCCTGAAGATTACTATGATGTCCAGTGAACTCAATGAAATGTAACAATGCGCCAGATGTCGCCAAAGATGAGGTCACTTACATGCACACACTCCTTTCTCGTACCTCGGCTTGTCCGCGCTGTAGTCACAGTACAGGCCTTTGTGGTAGTCGCAGGTGTCCGCCTCGTTGCAGGTCTCGCCCACCTGCTTGGCGCAGGCCCTGCAGCAGTCGCAGCCGTCCATCATTAGGCTGACCCCCCGCGGGCAGAGGGGGTCGCTCTTGGGGCACTTGCAGGGCCACTTGCAGTACTGCGTGCGGTTAGAAGGATCCACTGCAGTGAGCGTGGGAGGCATGGTGGTGGAATTCTGGGAAATACCCTGAAAGATAAACATTTCTTCAGTGGATTGTCTGAGGGGGTAGGCTCTGACAGGTTTTTTGACAGGCAAAAATTACTGGAAGCAATCCAATATGGCACAACAAGGGTACCAGTGGCACTAAACTGTCTGTTCCTCCTTAACCTCAATAAAACTGGTAGTTCAGTAGTTGTGTAAAATACTAACATTTATTTCAAATTGATAGGATATCTGAATAATATACTATTTGGTGTAAGTTTCACTTGCCATCTCAATGGGACTCAATTTGCAAAAGAAAAACATGATATTGAATTGAGGAACAACTGTGTATACTTAAGAGATTTGTGAATGTAAATAAAAAGCACATATGCTACCACTGTCTTTGGAGATGCAAAGCAGAAGATGTTCGGGAATCTTGAGGTGGAGAGGAGCAGAGGTAGAAAGATCAGGGGTCAGAAAGTAAAAATCCTGCCATGTGCTTCTTCTACCCATGAATTTAGCCACCTGATTTCACGAATTAGTTCTTTACATCTTTGTTGTGCTAATTAGCAAATCCTGGTGATTGGAATAAAATACTTCAGAGAACTATTCTTTTTCTGAACCTGTCTGGAAAGGAGGTTGTTTTCATTAGTTCTTGAAATGAACTTTGATAATTCAGCAGATCAAGTTTCCACTAATCCCAGTTAAGAATACTTGTCTCTGTCTCTAGCGCCTTCCTGTTTCGAGTCACCAAAAACAAATTCAGGAGGATTAGTGCACAACCACAGCCTTTCCTGTGGAGGTGAGGCCACACATGCATCTCTTGATCCAGACACTGGTGGCAGTGCACAATTAAACATTTCATTAAAAAAGGAAGTTCTGGGGACGTTTTCCTCTAAAACATTTCAATTGAAGGAAAAATTACAACAAAAACACACGTCTGGAGAATACACACATGGCCATTATCTTCTTAACAACTGTTTTAACTAATTTCACAAGCACAAATTAAATGACTCCCCACAACAGCAATTCTTGATTAATATTGAGTACTGTTTATCAAATCAAACCATAAAAAGTACCCTTTATTTTACCTGGAAGTCCCAGTGAACTATCAAGGAGAATCAAGTAAAAAATCAACAGTGGAACAAGTACCTATATTTATTTCTTAGTTACAAATATGTGACTAAAGTATATTCATTTTGTGGATCCAAGGATATGAGGATGACCAGATAGATCTTGTCATATCCTATTCTGTTTTTGTGACATCATCATTTTGGTTAACAGTGGCTTTTTAACCAACCAGACCACACCACCTGTCTTTAAGAAACCAAAAGTAAGCTGTATTTATGCATCTTTCATTTCCTGATCTTTCATGGTTTGCCAAGGAACAAAATACTAGCATAAAAGGATAACAAATATATGATGTGCTCATGAACTGATGCACACAGACAGCAAGAAGGAGGAACGAAAGGAAGGCCCACCATGGCACGGCTCTGGTCTTCTGGAACATTCTGTTCTGCATTCCATTACGGACAGAAGCCCTGTGTATTCAGCAGTGGTGTAATGGCTGTGTGTGTTCCACTGAGGTGACACACACTTCACCCTTTCAAAAATCCCTGTCTCCATCTGTGTCCTGCAGCAGCTCCAGCAAACTGCCAGGGTTCCCATGGACTCATAAGCTTATGATGAAACCTCAGCACACATGCTGAGCCATTTCTGGGTTCAGAAAGTTCAGTTTATCTATCCTGCTCATCAGTTTAGTCTTCACAGAAATAAATATATCAAAATATTTCTTCTAATTTCTTCATTTTCCCCTCAACCTCCTATAAGCTGTAACCTTTGAAAATAAACACTTTGACTGCTGGGTGTTTTTCTGGGCTCTAAGTGTTTTTTGTTTGGTCTGGAGAAGGAAAGACTAGTGTCTGTTGAAAATTTCCAGTGGCTTCAGAACTAATAACAATCAAGCATTTCCGGTCATTCCCCCTCACAAATACCTCACAGATATCTAAAACATCTAAATCTGAAAAATCTCAAACATCTGAAATATCATAATGCAAGACAATGCAGAATAAAAAGCCAAGGAAAATAACCAAGTCACCTGACAGCATTTTCTGCCCCAAACTTTGGTACTGGACAGTGGAGCTGAGAAATCACTGTTTCACAGTGGCCCGAGACAATTGCTATTTGATCAAGCACTAGCAAAGATTCTCATCAGAAGCTAAGAGAAGACATCTCAGATTAGCCTCTTTGAAGTACTTTACTGCACACATTTGAAATTACTTTGAAGTTAAACCAGCTCTTTGTGTTTGTTAGGAAAATGACGGTTACATTTCCTTTTCATAAAGCTGTAGTATTATGACAACAGTAATCATCATATTATGATTTATTTGAGGACCTAATCTCCACTTGAAATATTAGAGCTGCACAACATAAAATTGCAATACACTAATTCAAGAGATTCAAATATGAACATGTTGTAACAAACAAGCAAATGTTTCATGCTCCAATATTATTCTAACCATGTTATTCACATATCACCCTGTTCACCCTATTTTACAAATTATTTTCCAAACTAGAGAGTAATGTAATTAAAATAAACATTGTGATTTGTTAAACATTGGGTATTTTCCAAGCTTTCTCATATGAAATATTTCGTAATATTCTACAAATGTTGCAATAATCTCACCTCTTTGTACTACCAATATAAGTATATTTGGTATGTTGTGCACAGACACGAATTCATACTTTCTGCCCAAAACCAATTTGCTATTCGGAAAAACAATCTGATATTTTTCCTGGAAAACCTGTGTGCCAATAGATTTAGATTTTAATATTGGAAAAAATATATATTTCTAATGCTAAACTACACTGGCTTGGTAGTTCTTAAATTCATACTAAATCAGCATAGTATTGCTAAAAATGAAAATATGCCACTGTTACAGTAGCCTGTTATTGCTGTGTACTCTTTCTTTACAACTTTTTTTTTTCTCCCCATATATTTCAAGTACAAAATAGTCTGAATCTTTTTTGGCACCTTGGTATTATTTATGAATATATTTATTGTATGTATACAGAATTATGCGATGTGAATTAAGTGGCTCATTGTCTGCTGTGCTGGCAAAGATGTGACACATCTGTGGCAAAGAAACCTGGCAAGTAGAAAGAGAACTAGCCTTGTTAACAGGTGGCTGCATGCTTGATTCCTATATGTTGTACTGCTGCTGTACGCTTAGTCTGAGTTGTTCAACTGAGTTGCCCTAGTAAAACAATTCCAATCTCAGCTGAGAAAAAAGGACCTAAGTGACCTAAAAAATCATTCAGCCATGTAAAAAATAATTTGATCAGTAAATGCAGACAGTGTCTCAGTTAACCACCAGAGGTCAGCATTAGAAAATATACAATGAACTTGATTTGAAATTGAGTATGCCCAAACCCCAGGCAATCCTCTGAGATCAGTTGCTGGTATTTGCATCTCCCCAATAGCAACTCCCTCAGAAAACATTCAAAAATGAATTTGAAGAGCCCAGCTTATATGATGTATATAACAGAACGCTATTAATAGATAGTCACAGCACTTCTACACAGCCCTGCATTTTCTGGTAGAATAAATGTTCTCTGGTTTTAGCATCTTCATAATTTCACAACCATCCCTCTATCAAGCCTAACAGGTCTCCTGTGAATTGCTGCCTAATATTAAAACTTCCATTCACAGATCATCCAAGACAAACCAAAACAGTGGCTGGGTTTTCTCCCACTCATTAAACAAGCAGCAGGTGTTTCAAATTCAGTTGGATCATGATGTGTTGTGACAACAAAAACTAAGCATAAAAACAAAGCTATTCCATACAATAAGAGGTGAGTCATCCTTCTTGGTGATAAATTTTTAAATTTTCACATAATTTCAAAGTTCTTTATGTGTTCTGTATCACTTCTACTGTGTTCTAAAAATAGTGGAAGGATGGGGTTGGATCTGTCTGTGCCGATTCCACAATGGTAGAAAAATCAATCTAAGAGGATACAAATATGCTCAAAGATGTATGCATATATTTATTTGAATTCCTCACTCCAAAATGTATAGAAACAAATGACCAGACCTGATAGATCCAATGCTTAGACTCGAGCATATGTATGCTTTGTCCAATGCATGTACACCATCAATTAAAAAGACATTAATATCTACCATATGCCTCATAAAATGTAGATGTATTAATTGCATTAATACAACAAAATCTGTCTGAGAAAATGGAAATATGGGGACAAAACTGCCTTCACCTGGGAAATGTAGTAGGCCTACTTAATGCTAGCTGTTGAAGTGTAGGAAGTGGCACCATACTGTCTGTCACCTCTGTTTTTTCCCATTGAGGATGAGCAAAGGGAAAACAGCATGTAAAATAATTTTTATTGTCTATGTAGATCCAGTAGATACAGGCGTTGTCTTATTTACTGTATTGCATTGTAATGAACTGGTTTCTGATTCGAAGGAAATGTATGCCAAGAGCTAGACTAAGATAACCGTTTAAGAGAAATCTTCCTCCGCAGGCTGAGGGAGGTGGTACTCTGGAATAGCTTTCAGATGATAGTCACTAGCCACGTCGGAAAACATTCATTTGTTATAGGGAGACTTTCTGGCATGTATGAGAGCCAATTCCTTTCAAAGAACAAGCAGCAAATTGAAACCGGACCCTTCTCTTTATGAACATTTCATTACACAGGGGTCACCAGCCAAACACGCAGGCATCCCCAATCCGCTCAAAACGTTACAATGTTGAGTAAGTGCAGGGGAAAAGCTAAGCTTTTCATAGTAAATAATGTCAAGTTGTGACCGTTTCAGCAGTTTTTGAAATTGTAAACATAATTTATGCAACAATAGCAAGATTGTTGCCTGCTATTGAGAAAGATACCTTTTCCAAGAATGCTTTTAGCACTACTCTCAGCTGCAATGGAAGTGGTAGAATTTGGATGTAATATATTTAACAATGCCCCATTAGAAGGTCCTTATCACAGTCATGAAACACTAACAAAGTGTATCTAAAAGTTGACACGTTAAAAACAACTCATATCATGTTAGTTTGCCTAATTTAACATGCTCTCTCATAGAACCATAGGTTATCAGCTTGACAGTGGGATCACCTAAGGTTATTTCAGTGCAAAAGTCAAGTTCAGGTGGGGCCGGTCTATCACCTGACAGGTACTGGTATTATATGACTGTGGTAATCCAACAGTTACGTTTATTGAATCCAAAAATGTGCTTTGTGCTTTTTACTGTCCTTGACTGTGTGGCTACGATTAATTGTGAGGTTATGGCAATTATGCAACAAATCATATTTGTTGAGACAAATTCACTTCATAGGCTATGTCTATATATAGTCGAATCTATTGCCACATTTAGTGCTATACCAACATATTCCGACGGCCAACAAGCCGGCCAATACATAATTATCATAAGATCAAATAATTGTTAGGCCTACATAGGCCAAACACATTTTTACGGTGCAATGCATTTATCTTTGCATAAGTCCTAACAAAAATAAGGAAAAATAGTCGAAGCATGTACAAGATTACATCTCATTCACACATTCACAAAGCTGTACATTTGACGAAACCACTATCTTTTCAGGGAAGAAATGGGAACCTGATTTAGCGGCGCTGGAAAGGGAGTCGCCCTTGAACTGGATACGGCAAGCGTTTTTGTGCGCCTGTACTGAGTGGATTTTCTTTAGATATGATCCTTGGTCATTGCTCTTTCAAGAATCTCCAGCTATACCCACGCCCCTTCCCCCTCCGCACAACACCCGCTCAGCTGAATGGAAAAGCACATTCTAGAGATGCATAACCCTCAGGGTACGAGCCGGCGTGCATCAGCACAGAAGAAGCTTATGGTATAAAATCAGATTTTGTTTATACTGTCCGTCTCTCGTCTCCGTTGACCTCGTTCAAATACAACGCTATGTGCAATTTCTCTTATGTTGATTTTTTTTCAGAAGCACACGATATAATGAAAGACAAACGAAAACAACAGAAAACAAGTAAATCAATGCAGCCCGCTCACCTGATGAATGCTGGCGAATGTTAGAATCCACGACAGAAGCCACCTCATTACTACATTTCACAAATAAATTCATTGAACCGAGAATTAGACCCTCGTAACAAAAAACCAAAACGCCCCGCGTCTCCAGGAGCTCACAGCATTCTGAAACTTGACAGTCACTCTCCCGGACCTTACAGACTTATTAAAGCGACTCTTTACGTCAGACCTTGGGACGAGCCCTGCATTTTTGGTAATTTTCCTCCCTGCCCTTTTTTTATTCCCACTACCAATACAGTGAAAACAGCTCCTTAAAGGGAAAGGGATTGGTGTGGGCGGGGTAACCATGTTCTAATCAGTCCAGTAGGCTAATTACAAAAAAGGCTACTTGCCCGCACTACTTGCAAATAATCTTTTCTTAAATCATACAGTTTAGGTAAATTTTAAAGCCACAAAAAAGCTTAAAACACACTTTTCTATTTAGATAGGATTTATTTTCATTTTCTTAAATGATAAGCACATATTCAATTGTATTCAATTAATTTACAGTTAAAAGTTTCACGTTAAAAGGTTATACATTGAGAAATGCATAGTGCATGCTTCTTTGATGTATAATTATATATAAATATTATATTTAAATGTATAATATTAACTCAAAGCAGTGTCCAAGGGCATATTATCACAGAAACCTAAGGTGTTTGAGTTGCTTAATTGCCCAGTCACTGTAATCTTTCACACTGGTTACCCAGGTGTGATGCTTATAAATAAGGCAGCAGAAGTTCCACCCTTACAGCAGAAGATTGTGAGTTTAGTGCCTAGCCTATAGTCCCAAGACCAACTCATTATTAGAGATTGATTTATGCAATGGCATGGCAACATAATTCATGGCACAGGATTCAGTGACTAGAAAATATAATCCTATGAAATAAAGCATGCATCAAATATTTTTGTGAGAAGTGTATACAGTGGTATTGTGTACCTGTATATGTATCACAAACTTCAAAGCAGGCAAAGGTTGAACTTGAACTTTATCTGTGGGCAGTGCCTATGGTCTCCATACAGTGATAGCATTGCCATTATTACTGATCTGGGTTGATAGACCAAAGCATACTCCACTGACACATCCATCTTGAGGAAAATTAAAGGAAATATAAATTCACAAAACAGAACCAAGATCAACCTCTAATGAGAAAGTTTGGTGCACATCCCTATCATTAGGACACGAGGCACAACACAGTGATGACCTCACATCCCTGCCCCAGTGTTTTCTTTTTTGGGTTGTTTGTTGGCTCAATCTTGTACAAAATCACTCATGAAATTATATGGGCAGCTGGTCCTGCGAGCCCACTACATAAACCAGGCCAAATTCTCTTATTTTAGCACACATCTCTTATTTTCTGTATTCATCATTCATTTCCTTGAAAGCCACTGTCTGTGATTATGTATGTATGAAACAAAACAGTAATATTTGGGATCATGAGACTAGTTCTGAGGACAGAATGGCAAGGTTTTTCAACAATATCCCCAAAATATTCACAGTGCCCATAATACCACTGTTCCCTGACATATAACAGGACGCAGCAAATGGAATCTGGTTTTGTGCAGGTAGTAGCCACTGCTTGCTCTGGACAAGTAAACAGCGGCAAGTACTTTGGGTTATTATTTTTTTTTTTTGCACTATGTGAAATATTCTCTTTGTTACAGGTCTCTTCTGTTATAAATTATCCTGCTGGTTGTTCTGACTTTGAGCCCCGGGATATTTCAATTGAATTTTCTTCTGTTCGCTCTTCTACCGGAAAATGAGCACTGGTGGGAAAAGTTGTAATTCTAGCCCAAAAACCAATGGGAAGTGTCAACTTCACATAATACTTTATGTACTGCGGTTTGTAACTGCAGATACAGGAGCCATCCGGTATCTGAAGGCCAACAAAGTGTAGGACACGAGACTCAACACTAATGGCCTAGAGCAAGAGGCTGGGCAAAAGTTCTCTAACTTTGCATTGACCGCTTGTCACATAAATTATACTTTAGATGGACATCAGCTTTAATCTAGAAGGGGGAAAAATCACCTTTAAACATGCATGTGAGTTTCAGGGCGTGAGACCAGGTCAGAGCACGACTGCTCCTCTCACCATGTGAGACGCAAGGTGCCAGGGAGAAGTATCCAGTTAGAAAAGATTGGCAGTAAAGTGTTTATTTCTATCCCAAATACAGTGAATACCGGAAGAATCACAGCTGCTACAGGAATGTGCATTTATTTCCAGTTTGTGAAAACAACACTGACTTCTGTTTTAATAAATATATTCAATTTTCAATTCATGGTAGGTATTAATTCATAAAAGATATGAATGTTATGTTATGTTTAAACGTATTTGAAAGGATATTTAAGTTATTTGCTATTTGGGCGGATCCTCTTTTACTACAGTCATTAAAACTCTCAAAGTGGATTAAAAATACAGACTGACGCTGAAGGGGCATGAACTGAAATCCCTCTGGAGATCACTCCGCAGCCTGTAGCACATGTGTTTAAGGAGTTATGCATGTGGACAGAACTGTCTTTTGTCTTAGCAGCCCACAAGTATTGAAATTCCAGAAGCATACTGTAGCATTACATTCCTTTTCTTGACTTCCTGGACATACCGTTCTGCAATGCACAGCCTGCAATTCAATGAATCAATAAAGTCATTGAATTTGATTCAACATAAATAACTCCCATAAGTTCCCTTTAAAGAACTGTTTTCTCACACACATGGAGGGACCAAAACTACACAGGGGACCAAAGGTAATTGGACAAAGGAATATAATCTTATTCGTATTTTCCCTGGTGATGCTCTGCCAGTCCTGTACTGCAGCCACCTTCCGTTCCTGTTTGTTTTGCAGGATTTTTGTCTTCAGTCTTGTCTTCAGCAAGTGAAACGCATATTCAATTGGATTCAGGTCAGATGATTGACTTGGCTAGTTAAGGACATTCCACTTTTTGGCCCTGAAAAACGCATTTGTTGCTTTAACAGCATGTCTGGGGTTATTGTCCTGCTGTAAGATGAAGCATTGTCCAATGAGTTTTAAGATATTTGGTTGGATTTGAGTGAATATGCATTTGTTGTACACTTCAGAATTCCTCCTGCTGCTGCTGTCAGCAGTCAAATCATCAATGAAGCCAAGGTAATGCTTCAGAATGCGGCCATAGGCATTAATCATACGCAAGTACACATGCCATTTTTAATGTTTACTGAATTATACATTATAGGTTACTGTTTTACCATTTGTCTGTCTTGTTAGGGCCACCAAAACTTTAGCACCAGCTCTGGTTCATATTTATATAGATCTGGTCTATGAACAGGAAGTGGGATCCTAGTTTCTAACAAGCTTGTCACCAAATTGTTTGACAGTATGACTGAAAACATTTTGACAAAATGCCTAAAACATAAGGTGCCTGAACTATCTATTATGAACAATATTTTTTTGTATGATCTGTGAACCATTATATCTGTAATGATGCACTCATTCATATCTCAAATCTTTTTAGAATGCAATTTATTGTTTGATTTGCACAGACAGCTTCAGTGAAATGTGATTAGGTTCTATTAATACAAATTATGTAACAGCATAGTCAGGTGTATATTTGTCTATGTTATATCTATGTTAGTGCAGGGCTTTAATTATAAGCATCCTTTTCAGACTTTGGCTTGCTCTGGGTCACTGAAGTACGGAAAACGTTGAACAATTTTGTTTCTTGTGTGGGGGTTCCAAAGCTGTTCGTTTCTTCCTCTGAAAGGGCAGGTGAGAGTTTGGCTAGGGAGAAAAGACACGATGAGTTTTTAAACAATAAATAAACAGATTGTCACAATGATTGCCAGTTTACTTTTTATATTGGACTGAAGTATTACTGATACAACAAATAATATTTTTTCAAAATATAATAATTTACTGTAAATAATTGTTTGTGGTTATAATCACTGATTACTTTCTGCTTTTTTCAAGCTCAGCAACGAACATGCGGCATGACAACAATTGAGAAAGCAGAGAAAAACTGCATGATTGAAAACTGCATACTTTATGCATATCCACTCTCCTTGCTTTGCTTCACATGCTGAGAAAAAATGTGTAAAACAACAGGCTGGCAAAACCTTGGATAAATGGCAGATAAAGCCCTAAATACTTGAAGGAGCTCTGCATACTTTCCTTACATTCCAGTGAAACCAATACCAGTAGCACACCGCAATCACCTACACTCTCTCCCAAAAACTTCAACATACCTGTGGAAGCTGTCAGCTGTGGAACATAGTCGGCCCAAAACGAGCACTCCGCCCTCCTTAGGCCCTTGTGGTTGCTAAGGGGCATGTCCACCTCCTTATAATTGTCCCCCTCAGGACTGGGCAGGAAGCGAGGCCAGGGAGGTAGTGATTCACTGAATGATGCTTGGGAGAAGAAGTGTAGGTAGTTTGGGTTTCTGGAGAAGAAAACAAGAACGAAAAACAGCAAGGCACTCATTAAGCATATACTGAGTATTTGGATTTATTGATCAGTGCACTTGGTTTGATCTGAAGATTGTAGATTTATGCAGGGGAGTCTCATGCATTGTGTTCCGTACCCAGACTTGACGAAATTGGCCACATAGGCCATCATCTGTTGAGCCAGCCTTCGCTCCCTGCTGGTGAAAAGACTGTGTGTCCTGGAGTGATGAGGGACTCCAAACACAAACTGGAGGTCCAGAGGCATGGACAAATCGGCACTGAGGATGAAGGATATAGACAGGGGAGAAGACTTTAATTACTATAACAGATATTAAGTCACTTAAATAAGGACCATGGATATATAGTAAAGTATATAAATACTGTGCATCTTTCTAAAGACCCTTCCAAAATGCTTGGCACTCTTGAGAAAAATTAACAAAAATAGCAGTAAAAATTAACCACACAGATAATTAAGTACATTGCATGGTCAGAAAATTGGAAATGAAACTGGAAAAATTATATACTTTTATATTAATACAAATACTAGCACAATTTCTGCAAAGACAGATTTTCAAATTACTTTTACACTTGTTTTTAATACTTAGTACAGTCACTCTTCACAAGGAACAAACAAAGTTGCCAGGATTTTGTGAGATTGGTGGACATATTGTGGAAGTTTTTTGACCATTGCTCCATACAGAATCTTTCAAGCTCCTTCAGATCCTTCATATCCTTGTTCAGTGTGCACCAGAGGACTGTCTTCTTTTATTCAAACCACAATCTTTCAGTTGTTTCAAGTCTGGAAACTGAGAAACTTGCAAAACATAAATTTGACAGAAATTCATGGTCACTTCTGAGATATGGTTGGGATGTTTAGCTTCCATTTCCAAGTTTGTGCTTCCTGTGGGTATACCAGGTTTTGGCCAAAATAAAGGAATTAAGGAAAATAAAGGAGTTCATCATTCCAATTGAATCTTAATAACTGCTCCAGGATCAGTACATGCAAAACAAGCCTACAACCAGTGCTGAACTTTGATTGAAACCAAGTGCTACAGTCATTGAGATTTTTGGCCATGCATGCCATGTTTGCCAAACCTGCAGTGAAACATAGTGTTGAATCAGATGTTATGAGGTTCTTCTGCATCTACTGGTCTGAGGGCTCAAGAATGTATATAATGTAAAATTTCCCCTGTCTGTATTGCCTATTTTGCTGAAATAGCATTCACAGAAGCCACAGGAAGATGCCTGCACTAAAGCTGACAAAGTGTGTTCACACATCAAAATCAAAGACACTAACCATGGGTCCCCTGGGAGTCAAGTGCAAATTTCACAGCTGTTTTTTTGTTACGTACAATGTTGCCCCGAGGGACACCAGCGGGGATAGTTCTGAGAAATACAGCAGTATTCAAAATGAATGTGGTTAGTGCATCTTGGGCACATACACAATACCACAGTCATGACATTTTGAAGGAACAGTGGAATTCCAGAACAAAAGACAACACTCTTTTACAATCCAGAAATGCCAGGAATGCAAGAAAAAACCAAATACTAGCTAACTCTGCCCTGGGTTACATGTCACTGTCACACCACTTGACACAGTTCATGTCCTCTGAATCTCAAAGAGCTTCACATTTGTACCTGAGGAAGTGCTCCAGAGTGACTATGCTGGTAAAGATACTTGCAATGGGAAAAGGCTGGGATCTTTATCCAAAATACTGTAGTTTCTAGCCTTGGCTATGTCAGCAGCTGAATATGACCAGGAGTCTGCAGTGACAGGACAAAACTGTCTTTGCCTTACTAAGAGTAGGGTAGGTTTAATCCAACCATGGCTCTCCAGCCTGCTATATTAGGGTGGGCTGGTAGAAATAATAGGTGGGCAACTTACTTAAGCGCAGTGGCGTCACTAGGGATGGTATCACCCAGTGCGATCGACCGGGGAGGGGGTGGGGCGGTGCTGTTGGATGCTGTTGACAAGGGGGCTGGGGGGGGTGGCTCTCTGCATTACTGCTGGATTAGTATGGTAATAAAAATCTTTAATCTCGAATCTTGAATCCTCACAACACACCAGAGGCAACCAGATGTCACCAGGTATTGCCCTTTATCTGATCCAGGTTTCTCATAGTATTTTTTTGTGAGTGAGTGGATCTGTAGAGGGAATATACGTCAGCTGCAAGGTCATCATTGGTAAGTTGCTATTTCATGGCTTCCATCCCTATATATCTAAGTATTTACATATATTTGGTCAATACACTAATGTATGCTACAACTACAAAGCAAAAAATTGTGGAAAATATTACAGCACAACAGCACAAGTCTCTGATTGGAGAAGGAAGAATGCATGATATTTCCATGCGAAAGGAGACAGCAGGCAAGAGAGACTTGGCTCTAACAGTCGCAGAGTGAAACCAAGCGACCTCATCTTACTTCCTGTTTCACCATGCTGAGGCATAGCTGCACTTGCTCCAGAAGTGAATCCATTCTCAACATCTTAGCCCTTGCCCAAAGTACCTATGAACCCTTAAGCACACGCCTCACCTGGTCTGGGCCATCTTCTCTGGCAAATGGTACATGAAGACATTGGACCTTGATTGGGCTGCACAGAACCGAGCCATCTGGACCGCAGGACAAATGATGAAGAAATCCCTGGGAAATAAATAGATTCATTAATATGGAGTTGGTCCACACTATGCTGCTATAACACCCTCCACTCTTTAGAAAAGGCTGTATACTAGATGTTGGATCATTGCTGCAGGAATTTGCTTCCATTTAGAGCATTAGTGAAGTCGGGAACTGTTTGGGCGATTAGGCCTAGCTCGCAGTTGGCTGTCCAATTGATCCCAAAGGTGTTGGATGGGGCTGAGGTCAGGGCTCTGCGCAGGCTAGTCAAGTTCTTCCACACCGTTCTCGACAAAATAATTTCTATATGGACCGCATTGTGCACCTGGGGGCACTGTAATGCTGAAACAGGATGACAAAACTTTGTTCCCCAAACTGTTGCCACAAAGTTGGAAGCACAGAATCATCTAGAATGTCACTGCCTTAAGGTTTGACTTCACTGGAACTAAGGGGCCTAGACCATGAACAGCCCCAGACCAAGGAGTGTCCACATACTTTTGGTCATATAGTGTATGCGTGCATGCATATTTGTGAGCGTGTGCTCTTGTGTGTGTATGAGTGTGTGCGCTTCTGTGTGTGTGTATGTGCACGAGTGTGTGTATGTGTGTGTATGGCATAATTGTACAGGCACCATCCACAAATGCATTCCATGGCTTTACTTGGATCACAAACGGGCTCTGTGATTAATGTGATGACATCAGTTCTCTCTCCTGATGCAGACTACTGAGTAAGAGTTTCCAGTGGGTTTGGGGGGCTCCTCATCGAGCTACAGCACTCTGGAATGCAGTGTGTTTACACAGCAGCAGATCCCTGCAGGTAAAGCCAATGCGGTGCTCTTGCAGAGACCCCTTCCAACTGTCACAGGACCTTCTCATGTAGAGAGGAACAATGCAGATGTGCTTAACTAAAGGCAGTACCATTCATTCCAGAATCACTTCATGATGGGATTGTGGGCTTAAGGCTCCTGCCCTTATATAATAAATACATATTTTACATACGCTCATATTACTTAGTTGAACTTAAATGCTGAACGTATTATCTCACTTTAATGATGGGTTGATAATTTCTGAATAGCACAGAGAGATGTTATATCCATTTAGTAATTGTAACTGGCAGTAAGGATCTGTCTGTCATAAATGATTAAAACTAAACTAGCAGTTATTTGCTTTTTAAAAATGTATGATTGCCAAAGTTTCAGGAAAAGTATCTGTACAATTACTGAGGATTACTGATAAAATAAAAATAAAAAACCACTTGGTAGAAAGACAAGGGGTTGCTACATAGTGAGTTCTTTCTGTCCAAGGCTTGATTTTCTGCATGACTCATTTTTCCCACAAAAGAGAAACCCCTTAAAATTTGAAAAAAGCAGAGTAATGGCAAAAAATGGAATGCATTTATATCAACTGTCCTCCGGTGATTGGCTTGGTCTGCAAAAGAACATCTGCAAGAAGAAAATAATAGCATCAGAAACTTGTGCAGTAAATCTATCTTTCCCGTGGTTGGAATACACCTTGTGTATGCTAAGACAGAATGCATATCCTGCATGCACATGTACACCTTTGTGAGGAGTGTTGTTTATATTGAAACTCAAAGGCTACTATTCTATAAAAAGCCACAGGTCTGTGGGTCGGTTCTATTCTCTGCAATATTTGACACTAGTCATTATACAGGGGAAAACACTGTGGTCACAAACACATGTCTGTTCTGGCACAGCTACATTAGACAGAAAACCTGTTTCTTCATGGAGTGCACACACTCAAAGTTTACTCAGTGGTTTCTAAGACAAAGGATTTTACACAAGGGCCATTATCTTGAGATCTGATGATAGGTACGTCACTATGTTTTACAAAAACTCACTCCTACCCATTAGAAGAGTTTGTAAATGGAAATAAGAGACCTCGTGATAGAACCTCAGTACGTTCAAATTATCAGAGCGTAAAACTTTGAGAGCCATTTTCCAGACACAGAGGACCACGTTTCTAGTGAATGGAATTAAGGATCAAAACATCAAAACCAAACTTTTCATTTCAGCACTACCTAGAGGCATCAGTAGGGTAGTGTAATATCAGTTTAGTACCCCTGGTTGCTGTGTTACATCATGTCTCAAAAATTAAGAATCATTATATGTTCTCTCCAAAAACCCTTCCACCTACACAGATGAGTAAAACTGAAGCACTTGTATCATATTAGCTCTTGAATTATTATTTTGATCTTGCATCAAGTTAAAAAAACAAGTTATGTTATACATAATAAAACAAGAATTGTATCTGAGTTTATTACGTTTTTTTGTACAGTATTGTAAATATGTACTTGGGAATATAGTGTACAGTGTAGTCCTGGTTATTTTTTGTGGGTATTCTGAGACCTACCAACATGTGCTTAAACAAACTGAGGACACCATTCCAACAGTCAATAGTGAAGTATGACGTCACCTTCACATTTCTTGGAAAAATAACAGCAGTTTAACGTACACTTATAATTAAACATACCTGTCAACTTAAAGCAAAAGGCTAGTTTGATGCTTTCAAGAAAGGAAGCATTTTAAATTAAGCTCCAGAAAATGTCTTTAGTTGTACATACCAAGAAAGGTCAACAGACTGAATTTATTTATGTAGAACAATATCAAGCATACTAACCACACAACAATACAGTCCTATTTAAAACTAGGAGTCATTATATCCCTTTCTTGAAACACTGGCCACATCTAAATCTTAGGAAATTGTCAAGCAAAACCACTTTAAAATGGTGCTTTCCAGGACTGAATACCTAATTGTTTTGACACAGATGATATAAATCCATCTTTGCTTATTTTTGTCTATATCATCACGGTGGCTTCATAACCCTTCATCACATGGCTAGCCATGTGACTTTCAGCCTTTCACGGAGGGAAAGGAGGTTGTGTTGGGAAGTTAAATCATTTTTAGCTTCCTGAGGCCAGCAAGTTCTGCACCTCTGGGCCTGAAGAATCCATCATGGCTTCTCGCACTCATAAATTACAGACACCAAAAATATAAAGCATGCCTGAGAGGCACTGAAGATGTGATTTTAGGGACACCATGTGACCAATATAAGAGTGCGTGGTGCTTCCATTCCTTACCTTGTGGCATTCTCCAAAGCCCGTGAGAAGACATTGTAGCCAGCGGGTGTGGGAGAGTGCTGCATGGAGTAGAACCATGTTGCGGCCTCTTTCACAAAGGCATTGGCGCTGTCACCTCCCAGAGAATTGGACAGAGCTTCGTAGAAGGCCGTTTTGCCATTTGCTCTTCCCTGCAGCTCCTCAAATTTCTGATTAGAAAACAAGGTGAGAGAGATGGGCAATTTTCACATCAGGCAAGTGTAACACTTCAGGGTGCCTACCGTGCCACAACAATACTGTCAAAGTCAAATATCTTCTCAAATATAAAAGCAACAGCACTAAGGACAGAAAGAAATGCGTAATTTTAAGAACATGGGGGGAAATTTGGGCATAGTTACAGTATGAGGCAGATATGAAATTATGGCTTTTTAAAAGGTTGCCTGAAACTACACCATAAGGCCTCCCTGGTGACCCAGGGAAAAATCAAACCACATCTAAGGTACCCTTGAGAGCAATCAGAAACTAAATCATTCCATATGTATAGCAAGTTTCATTCTCCCCACAGATTCTGCACTAACACAGTATAAGTATACAAAACTGGCACATAGAACAACTGAAAATATGCAGATGGAGTAAAGTTAATTGAAACAATGGTTAAAAAGATTTATATTGTTCAAAGCAACAATCTAACTAATTTAAAGATGAAAACGCAATACTAACCATCTACAATCTATTTCCAAAGTGATACAAACACTTTGGGAATGAGGCATTTGAAGCTCAAAATATATTCATAAAATATAAAGTTTTACGCATAAAGAATATGTATGTCGATTACAGAGAATCTAAAAGCTAATGACCAAGAAAAGCACTGAGTAGAGGGGTATACAGACTGGACCGTCAGTTATAAGCAAGACAGAGAAGATTCATGTGATGTCATTAACGGCACAGCCTCACTCTGGGACTGGCAGCAGAGGCCTGCCAGAGAGCAGTTGCACAGTTAACAAATAAAGGCATCCATCTATGTGTCAAACGTGTATTTAAACTCATGAGTGATTGTACACAAATCGATGCTTTTGTTGACTCATGGCTATAAAGAGTGAATTGTGTATTTCCAGTTTTTTTAAATGGAAAACGTGATTCATTTCTGTTGAATGCTCATGTTTCAGTGACACTAATAAAGAGAGTAAGGAACTTCCAGGTTCACACACTGTTCAGATGATCGGCCAGCATGCAGCTCTGAGGCTAATATCTTATTTGAGGAACTGTTTGTTTTTTGTTTAAGGAATGGTAATACATCCCTTCTCTGACTGACTTATTAATCACCACCAAAGCCAAAGCATTCTGTGGAGGAAAAATTTGTGTTGATTTTCTCACCTTGATGTTCTTGGCTCGGCTGATCAGCCCATCCTCAGCTGAAGAGCCCAACATTATGTCTACATTGCAGAAGCGTGTCCTCTGGAGGGCCAGGGAGGGCTTTTCCCTCACAGATATCCCATCAACCACTGGGGCCCATGCCCGCAGGGGACCACTGACAGCCAGCAGCTACAAAAACGTGGAAATGTTCACATGTTCACCCTGCATTTCATACACATATTCAAACAGACACACATTTGCTGTGGCCGCTGGATCTAGGTCAGAATGAACTGGAGACAAAGCTGGGTGACCTGACGTTATTTTCAATTGTATTAAGATTAACTAAAACACATCCAGGGGAACCAGCCAGACTGCAGCTTGAGACTGACACAGTGCACCTCAGTGCCTTGCCATATCTCACAGATTATCCCTAAACTCAAGGCCAAATTCCAGAGTTGAAATTTCAAAATGAAAAATTCCACATTTTATGCAGGATGCATTTGTTTATTTATACAGTGATATAAATGCTGAAGATGAAGAATTTAAGGAGGGGACCATGTCCGACACACAAGACAGTGATGCCAGAAAGCGCCCCAACCCTGGCAATGAAGATGCAGATGCCTACCTTGGTCTGGGCAGAGTTTAAGACAGGGGCTGGTATTTCTCTAAGGCAAGACACCACCTGGGCAGGGTCGGGCGAGGAACAGCCCACCTCACGGACAAGAGAGCTGGTCAGCTCACGGGCCCTTGAGCTGCCAATGACCGCTGCTGGAGAGAAGGCTGACCCCCCCTGAAAAAGAGGAAGACAGAACAAAGGTCCGCAACAAAACTAAAGCTCTGATAACAGCTATATATATATATATATATATATATATATATAGTATTTGAAGTAGAATGGAGGAAAGGAGGAAACCGGAATACTTGGAGGAAACCCACGTGGACACAGGGAGAACATGCAAACTCAGTACCTTCTTGCTGTCAGGTGACATTGCTCCTCACTGCATGCCAACATGCCACTCGGTATACATAACAGTTATGTGCAAACTACATAAATATAAACCACAAGAAACACCTCTGACAAAGCTGGAGTGTAAAAAAATGGGCAACATGAACACAACTGAAAAATATTACAATCCCTAATGTGACCCAAGTTTCAGACACTTCAGGTGCATTACAGTTCCTTGAAAGGCCTGGTATCCTATCATGAATATACAAATATCTGTTTAAACAGCAAACATGTGTCCCACAAATAATTCATATATTGACACATGCAGCTATTTTTAGCGCAAGAGGCCATGCAAAAAATGTATTTGCTGGTGTAAGGTTGGTCTCTGCACAATATCATCCAACCAAACTCAACAAAATAATTCTAAATTGTATGCAAACATATGAAAAAAAGAAAGACAATCATTATATGGATAGGCTCAATAATACACACAAATGTTCACTTTGAAGAACGATCCGCTTCATAAGAGCTGGTTTTGTGCAATCCTCTCTACCTAAAAAGGGGAAGGGAATGGCTCAGGGGTTCTTTTTTGTGATATTGCACAGTCTCCTTCCTGCTCCTAACAGAGGAAGTGTGCAGCCAGTGCCAATCACCCTCACTCTCACTTACTGCGCCAGCTAAAAAACATGCAACTCCGCCCTCTCGGCAGTCACGAAACTGCCCCCCTGACATCGTCCGCAGTGATGCATCTGTCATTCCTCTGTGAGCAACAGCTGTTTCTGCCAAAGCTGACTCTGCCGGAGGGAGGGAACATCTAAATGAGCACTTTCTGAAGGTACTGCAAACCTTTTTATGTTTTACCGTAAAACAAAAAAAGAAAATGGCAGCTTTACTTCATGTTTTCAGGCAGCTTTATGTGGGGCCACTCACATAGACTTTCACTTCCAATCTTAAACAGCAGGACATTAAGTGAAGTAGTTCAGGATAAGTAGTTCAAGAGCACAATGAAAATTCCCTACAATAGAATCAAAATGACAAGATTCTGGTTATAAGACCAGCGCATTGAAACACTACACTACATATAAATATACATGTTGGTGTTGTTCTTTCTCTGGCAGAATTTGCATAATTTTATCTAAAAAAAACATGGCAGATCTCTACAGCAGTCCATTCCATTTAGTCCGAAAAAGCTGAATATTTACAGAAGATTTAAGTTTTTTTTAAAGGGAGTGGTTTTCGACAAATTAGTACACAGGAAAAGGCTGCATACAAATTGGACCTTGCTAATTATACACATCAAAAATTCATAATTCACAGAATAAAAAATGCTGTGGGAGCAGTATTGCGTCAAATACGATGACAAATACAGTAATCAATAATGACATTATGAAAGTTAAAATCAAATAAGCAGTCTGCCGATAAAGCTGAGTCAGCTGTTTTATTTCATTTGACTGGCAGTGATTGATGACTATCCAACTCATGCAAAATATTGAATATTGTATGCTTTACTGAATACAATATTCAGTAAAGCATTGCAGGGAGAATAACAGCAATATGACAAAAGGCTATGCCCATTCGTAGAGCTATATCAACCACTTTGTCACTTTGGTTTAGAAAATATAAAACACATTCTAGCATGATCTCATCAAGAATGAAGATTATGTTACTTATCGCACACTGTTCCAAATATGGGAATGATTTATAATGCATTCAATGCTCATTGTTCAATGAACCATCTACAAGAATTACAGAATACTCAGTTTACAAACTATCTTTAAATATAATCTGTAAAGGCTGCTATACATGCATTAATCTGGCATTACACTAATGCATCAAAAACACCCTTTATTATTCAGTTAATCCATCTCTAAGACAGCTACAATATATAATAACGTATAATTTACTCATGTTTTGATGGCTATGGTGGATTATTGTAATTGCACAGTTTAACAATGGAACACTGATCAACCATGATATTGAACTCAGATAAGAGTAACTTAATCAGCTAATTACATGTGTTCAGCAAGATCTGTAGCCAGGAACCTTAGATAGCATTTTCACATGCAAACTTAATCTGCAGGACGGAAAATGTTGAAAAACAAACAACATTTTCTCTATGTATTATGTTTACTTTTTGCTCTGTCCTACACTTCACATATTCTGCAGCAGGATAGTGCTTTATAGAGTTATTAAGCATTTTGTTTTTTTTTAAAGTTGCACCAGTCTGCTGAAGTGTCTGCTTTGGCTATTAGTAGCACTTCCTCATTTCTCTTGTTTGGCGGAACAGAAGTGTGAACGCCTTTCAGCTTCCCCATTCTGTCCGGCCCTGCCCTTACTGCTCTCTTCACACTGTGTGTAGGAAGTCACAAAACAGAGCTAGTTAGAAAAAGGGCGACAGACTGCAAAGCGGTGAAGAAGTAAAGAAGCATTGTTGAGTGCTGGCTAGTACTCCACATCAGACTCTTTCCTTTAAGCATGGACGATCTCCCCCCTGCCTTAGGCCCCTGTGGATCATTGGAGGTGTAGGGCTTGCCGATGCAAGATGGGTAACTCCAGCACAACATTGGTGCCCGGGCCTGAGGACGAAAATGGCACGAACTTTGCAGATCCCCAGATGAAAAGTATGCAACCCAGCATGCAACCCAGCATGGAGGAAGGTTCGGTGCTTTCCTTTATATTTGCTGTGGCTCTGTTTGCATTACTGTGAATGAATGTTTGGAATTTTATGAAATGTGTTCTTTTTCATAAAATGCAGCATTGTTGTAATAATAAATTTAACATGGGCTATTGATAAGATTCTTCGATGATAAAATTATTCATTTCTGGTGCAATATTATATTATTTACTGGCATTCAGCATTGATTACAACTAAGTATGTGTTATTCGGCATTATAAGTATGTGATGTTTGTGTTTATGTCACACTGATATGTTTACGGAAACTGATGTCCATCAACAACTTTTTAAAAAAACGTGAATTCAAATCTGAGTGAAAGCGCTTGTGCATGCAATCGAGTATATTTGCATTAATTCAAAAGGAGAATGACAGAGTGAAACCAACTGAAATCAGTGAGCCATAGATTGCAGCAGCTGACCTGGCATGGCTATGTCACATTTACTGTCCGTGATATGACTAACTAGCCCTATGGGATTATTTTTGATCATATACAGAAAAATGTGACAATGGAAAATGAATCCCAGGATCAAGGCTATTTTGAAAGCCTGTACTGTAAAATACCTCAAATATGAAGAAAATGAGTTTGATCTGCACACACTGAAAAGCAATTCCAGTGCTGTTGCAATGGAAAATATTTTTCATCTCATTTCATTTGAGATGGAAATTTTTTCATTGTAGCAATTTACTAGTAAAATAAAAGGAAGGGGAAGCCATTAGTTAAAGATAAGTCGGTGTGGCCATACTTTTCTGAAAGGATATCTCTTTATGTCTTCTATGCTGAGTCTGAATGGCACGCATACTGTAATACTGCTTCTGAGCAGTTAAGAGACAAATTCAGTCATGGTAACAGTTTATTTCTGCCTTTTTACAGTGACGGACAGCGACATCTTGGTTGTTCTACAGGACTACCCTCCACCGGACATAAGTCAGCCTATTTTCAGAATTGGAGAGAAGCTCCGAGTATTATCCCAGTAAGCGTGTGCTCCATCGTACATCTGTTCCCTACCACACTCATCTCTGACCAGACACTGACACTTCAAATGTGGGTGGCCAGACATCTGTATATCTCAGGCAACCGCCTCTATTACACAGACTACAGGGCTATTTCACTTGGGTCCGAGAATGACACAGTGTCCACAGATACTCAACCCTGGTCCTAGAGTACTGAAGTATCACAGTGTGTACAGGGCTACTCAACCCTAGTCCTTGAGTAATGACGTGTCACAGTGTCCACAGAGCTACTCAACCCTGGTCCTAGAGAACTGAAGTATCACAGTGTGTACAGGGCTACACTTCCCTGTTCCATCACAGTAGTCTGCAGGCTTTCACTTCAACTATGCAGATGGCTGTTTTAAAATATTGCTTTGACTGAACCTCTCATGAACAAATCTGCTAGACATTGACCTTCCAGGAGTAAACAGTCCTATCAGAGGAACCTAAAAATCGTTCATCTCTCAGACAGAAACGCAACATTTTTAACCATGCTTTTCACCGTTTTTTTATTCTTATTCTCAGAGTGGAATGGTGGTGGAAAGTGCATTCTATCACAACAGGAATTGAAAACTACATTCCACACAATCACATTGCGAAGGTCTACCATGGGTGAGCCCTAATTACTGAACATTTCACTGACCGAAGTCTTTCAAAAAGGCTGAAACTCTGATTATAAGATCACTCTGTACCTTCTAGATGGCTATTTGAGGGAGTGAGCAGACAGAAGGCAGAAGAGCTACTGTTCCTCCCTGGAAACAAAGTTGGCTCTTTCATGATAAGAGAAAGAACAAAAGAAAAAGGTATTGTAAGATGCAATAACTGATCAGACACGATCATGAATATATATTATATAAAGTTTGCTCATTTATGTCAAAATTGAAATATCCTCTCTGACATTTGAAAAGGCATTTCCTAATTTTGAGTTTTTAGTTAGACATATTACTTCTAAGTGGAAGCCAAGCTGGCGTGCCTCACATGGCCTATGTTTAAATGCACATCCAGCTTGTGACTTGATTCTTCTCCTGTGTTTTAGTATTTTTGAAAAAAACAATTTTTCGTGCATTTTCATGTTTATGCAAGACAGAGTCCTTGAATGAATGAACATGACTGATCCTAGCATTTTTGTTTTATTCTTGCAGGTGCTTATTCCCTGTCAGTCAGATACAGATCTATAATACATTATCGGATCTTCCGGCTGCCCAATAACTGGTACTACATCTCACCTCGACTCACCTTTCAGTGCTTGGAGGACCTTGTGAATCACTACTCTGGTAAATCCATACACAACTACATGCTGTCAGTGTTAACCAAGACTTAAAACTAAGATGCAATTCCCATTGTCTAAGAGTAAAGCTTAAAGAAATTCCATAACTATCCTGTAGACTGTTGTGAAAATGCACATTTGTGAGAAGTCTTAAGAGCTATAAATGCATAAATTCAGAATAACAAGAAAGTCATTCTGATAAAGTTCCAAAACTTTGCTAAGAGAAAACCAACAAATCCTTTAAAAGCTCATAAATAGTGCCTTAAATGATTTTTTTTTTAAAGTTTTATTTATCTCACAGTAGAGAATGCCAAACAAAAACAGTACACTCTCAGAAGAATGGGTTCCAAAAAGCTCCTTTGTATCTCCATAGAGGAAGCCTATCTAGTTCAAGGGTTCTTTGTCAAAAACATAGTTCAGTCTGGAAGCTTTCACACTGTTCCCACATACCATAGAGGGTTACATAAAGAACAAAAAAATTTTCTATGGAGACAAGCCAAAAAACCCTTCTTTCTGAGAGTGTAGAATAATGGAACAATAGAACCAATGTAGAGTCAGACAAAACATAAGCTTTTAACACTGATCTAAAACACTACATCAGGGTTCACTCCAGGTGAGGAATATTTACTGCAAGGGCTAGCATAGGATAAACCTTAGTGTGAATGGGAATAAAAAAATGTTATCTGAAATCATGGGAATTAACTAAACTATTATCTTACCAACATCAGCAGAACAAAAGGCTATAAAACATAATACTTTGCAGAACCTATGCTCATGAAAGCTTCTAATCCTCATTTCAATTGAGACTTTAGTCGTGCTGTGCCACACACACAGCGCTAAGGCCACACGCCAGGAGGGACCGACACAGGAAGTAAAAGACGGATGTGATGCCAGATGGGCAGCCTCACACATTTTGCTGAGGTCCACGTTAAAAAAAGCCTCAACATTTTATCAGCACTAAAGCTTCCCTTTCTTCACTTAACCGAACTTGCTGGCTTTACGTACATTTTTTTGTTTCGAAATAAGCAAGACGATACAAATTTGTTAACAGAAGTAACATAAAAAATAGCACAGATGGAGATGCTTTGCAATGGAAAAATACAAAGTTTTGCAATGTACAAACCACAATGTATGTAAATATGTGGAAATAAATGAAATTGTACATTTCTCAAAATTACTTAATGTGGTTCGTGGAGGGGTCATATGGTTAGGTAAATTGCTCAATTTCCAGACTGGCAAATGTATACTGAAACATGCCACTAATCCAGTAAAATGTACGGTAAAATGTAATTTATGTAAGCAGGAAAGAAGGATGGCATATGACAAGTAATTTATAAAAGCAGAATAACAGAGACTGAATATTGTCAGAATATGTATGGTTATAAATTATCAAACATGAACATTTAAATCTTCAGTACTACAGTACTGCCCAACTGCTTTGGGTGCAGAAATGCATCACGCTTTTGAGGATGATCTAAGATTTCGAACTAAGACCAGCTTACTCTTCCCCCAATTCCACCCCACCTGGTTCCTGGTGTATGTTTGGAATGATACCAAACGTAAAAGTCAAGGAAGTGCGTGTGGTGTTGACGGACAGGTTTTCCTTTCCCAGACACTGCAGATGGGTTGTGCTGCGTCCTTTCTGCTCCCTGCATGGCGCTAATGACTGGCAACCTCAACCTCACCAACCAGGGGCCCCCGGTGGTGACGCGACACAAATTTGACTGGCAGAATGTCCAGAGGTAAAGCCGTGCCCATGACCAATAAAAACAACAGCAAGGATATATCCTATAATATTTGCTCTAGCATCTACCTGTCCTAAATATGCAGATGACTCATTTTCCATTATGATTAGGAAGAACCTGATATAAATATACCACCCTGACATTTGTGTCTGTCCACAGGTCAGAGCTACTTAAAGAGAGCACACAGTGCAGCCCTGAGAACCTAGACTCCTTGATAAGCTTTGGAGTACGGAACAGTATCGCCTCCTACCTGTCCCTTGTGAAATCGCAGGACACAAAACAAAAGGGCCAGTACAAGAACAAGAAAAAATCCATCTACACTTTCCCGGATAACAAGAACAGAGAGGAGGACTGCTACAAGTAGAAGGACCAAACACCTCTCCAGCCAGAGAAAATCATCATTATTGTCTTGAGACTTTTGCTTACTTTTGTTTCCCCCAAGTTTTACCTGGGACAGCCTCTTCTAAAACAGCCATATCACCTTTGTTTTAACGGCACAGTTTCAATTGTGAGAGAGTGTATTGTGTAAGAGTTTTTCCTTTTGTTGCCAATTAAAATGGCAATTAAATGTAAATCCTTTCAATTGAGAAAAGGGAGAAATATAGTAAAAATTTTATTTTATGTGCCTGTATTTTTAATTTGGCACAAATAAGCCTTCATATCCAGCCAGTCATATCAATCCAGAGAAATGGTAATGTATTGTAGCATTCATATATATTTATATAGCTTCACCTGGTTAACCTCTTGTTACTGTACTTTTATTCATCCTGAATGGTCTTCCTGCATTTGTTCTGTGAACACACTGGCTGATCTGATATCAAGGGGGATCTTTGAGTTTACTGAGGAGAGGGTAAGGCTAACTCACTAAAACTGACTGCTGGATATTATTTTAATAATACTTCTTGCGATTATACGTTTGTTTATGACAATTCATTGTGAATTAAACCTTGCTAATTCTTTTTCACAGTTGTGACCTCAGTCATTTTTTTGCCTTGTGTAATGGGTCCTGGATTCTGAGAGATACGACATATGAGTATTAGATGGGTTCAGCTTTGACTCGTATTCAACTAAATTATTTGTACTGTAGAAAATCAACCTTAGATTGGAAAAAATAACCTTACAGAATAGTTCGCGATCTGGCCACTGCAGGAAATATTGTACAGAATAAGCCATTGATGAAAATCAGTTCAGTCAGTGCAACACAACATTTATTGAATCTGTGAATCCGAGCCCCACAATGACACCAGGACCAATGATAACCTTGGACCCTCAGGTCAGACAGGCTCACTTACCATGAGCAGAGCTCGGTGAAAGAGGCCGGCTGCCCCAGCGGAGATGAGGTGCAGGCTGGCAACGTCTGCCCCACTGCGCTCCGCACCCAAGGTCACCCTGCTTGGGTCGCCCCCGAAATGAGCAATGTTCTGCTGGACCCACTTCAGAGCAGCCACTTGGTCCTGCAGGCCTGCATTCCCTGGAGAAGCTGCAGAGGCTGGAACCAGCAATCAAAAAGACTATCAGACTAACAAGTTCATTACACAATTAATAGGTTTACCAGGGCAAATTACATAGATTATGTTTTTATGTACAATACTTATATACAAACGAATATTCTATAAGTGACTCAGGTTACCATTCATATTCCAGGGTGCAATATTTGGGGAGTGGCAGGCCTTGCAGGAGCATGAAAGTCAATGTCCCTCTGTTTTCTGTTCTATTCTGGGTTATTATTATTGCATACTGTTTTTCAGGATACCCTGTAAGTATGTACGTTTACAGGGCTTGGGTAACTGTCATCCAACTTCAAATAGTTGATAGCCAGCTGTATCCAGTCAGCAACAACAGAAACAAGATTTTCTGAAAATGTAACCCGACTTCTCCAGAGGTAATAGGGACTTGACATGGCTGATGAATCCCTGCTGAGCAAGGAGCTGAGTTAGCACACTAACACCATGAAGTGTTTTTTTTATGTTGAGCTATGTGGCAATTTGTTCTGATTATCCCTGTGCTGTCTGTCAGAGGAAGTTATCCAACACAATAATGCTCTGTTGTCATTGTTATAAGTGTACGAACTGCACAGTGTTACACACAGGCTGCATACCTGTGCTGAGGAATCCAAACACTGCTGATCTGAAGTGCACTGTAACCACGATGATGTTGCTGGCTGCAGCGAGGTAGGAACCGTCCAATAGCGCAGGATCGTCAGCCCTGGCAGGTCTTGTGGGGTTGTAGAAGAACACGAGGACAGGGCTGTTTCCTCTCTATCACAGACACAAGAAAGATTTACAGGGAAGAGTCTTCAGCTGAAAGTTTGATCAAAATACTTTAATTACAATGGGTTCTACTCACATTGCTGCTGGGGACAAAAACATTCAGGTACAGACAGTCTTCACTGGATGAAGAGGAATCTCCATCTCCTGGTTGCAGGCAGCTGGACCTGCAACCGACATGTAATATACCACACACAGTTAAAACAAAAACAAACCCCACACCTTTAAGCTTCACTGTGTGGAAAAAGACTACAATATCTGTACTGAATACAATTGCTAAGGCCTAAAAGTTACCTGGGGAAGGTTGCGTTCCACGTCCCACTCCACTCAGCAGCTTGTGGTGGACTGAAACGCAGGTTTCTTATTGGAGGAAGAGCATATGGTACACCCAGGAAGTGGCTCACTCTCTTCCTTTCTGAGCCAACCACAGTTACCTTGGATTCACCCACAAGGGTTCCATGACCTGGGATGAGCACGGACTTGAGCTCTGACTTCAGACCTGATTTAAACAAAATGAACCCTAGTGAGTCAGTAGAAACACCTCATTCAATACCACCACACTCTTCATGTCCATTGGTCACTGAATAAGCATATATAAAGAATATATAAACCTATAATTTCTAGCCAAACATAACATATACATCTTCTCCTGTTGCAACTAGTTTTCTTCGTCCTGTTGCAATTCCCTATGGCAACATTAAATCAAGGGCTACCTGAATCTGAGGCCTATCAGAAAGCGTATTTATGCACCACACTTCCAACAACACTCATTGAGCTTTGGAATGCTTTTTCATTGGAATGAAAGAGTGTTTACTGAGGCCCACCTTTCCTGAGGTACACGTGAGAGGCAGACTCTCTGATTAAGAGGCGACAGCTCTGTCCCTCTGCAGAGGGCATGCAGGCGTGGGTGTCAGGGTACAGCACACAGTGCACAGCAGACTCCCGCCTCTCCACAGTCACCACAGAGCAAGAGTCTGTCCTCTCACAGGCTGAAGAGCAGAGAAACACAGCACACATTATTATTATTATTATTATATATCAACTGGGACTGAATTTACTATGAGTACAATGGAAATTACTATATTTGTAGCAGCTCTATTGGGAGAGACTTCACTGGAGATGATTATACTGGGAGTATGTGCACTGGTAGTTACTTCACTTAAACTGAGTATAATGTAAATGATTCCACTGGGGCTGTGTGAGAGCATAGCTCACCGGACAGACACCAGTCTCTGGCTCTGTCAAAGTCTTCTGCGATGTCATTGCTGATGTGAATGACATCAAATGTAGAAACTGATGGATCCACCAGGGTGGAGAACGTGTCCACCAGTGCCCAGTCACTCAGTGTTACTGTGGGGGCAGGAAAGACAAACTCAGACCTGGCGAGATACCTGGCATTACAACCGAATACAAAGAACCAGAATAAAAATATTTAACAATAACAAATCACATAAGACGCTATGGAAAGGGAAAGGTACTGTTTCCAAGGTCTAAGAGCATTCATGCGATTCACTACAGTTTTCCTAATGGGCAGGTTTGTGGCTACTGGAGAGCTATGGAAATTGGCACAGCTGACAGAACTCAATACATGAACTCCTGACTGAACGCTGAGTAGATACACTGTGGCATATAAACCCATAACCACGTCACAACAAGACACCAATGGGAAGAGTGTCTAGTCTGGTTTCACTCTCAGTTGAGAGTTCCTCTTTTAAACATTCTGAGTTCCCTAGTCAGTACTGAAGAGCAATCCCAAAGTACCATAACAGTGCAGTAAATTTACTTGCATTCCTCTACCTGTCACACATGCACTATGGTTGCTTTAGGAAAAGTGAAATATAATAAAATATGCAATTATAAAAAATTATGCAAGATAATAACTAGACACCCAGTTGTCAGATAACTCCAGCTGAGGAATACACCATTTAACTTATAGAATATAAGAATATAAATATAAGGCTAATTACAGTATTTCAATGTTAGCAACAATATGCAGTCCTTGCAACATACCATTCAGAGTAGCTGTAGGGAGACTGAATGGAGGACACAGGTCAGGACTACTAGTCCACTGATTAACTGAAAGGAGATAATATGATATTAGCACAAATCAGTCAATTAATCAGTAACTCAAAAGGTATTTAAGATTTAAGATATGAAATGCTCTTAAGACAAGAATAAGCAAAAATTCCTGTCAATTTAAGTGCAGGCATAGGATCCAGTGTAGATCAGAGGAAGTTGCATTAACAGGGACAAAGTATTCAGACGTTATATATCAATACAACAGGCACAGGATATAACCATGAAATGCAAAGCTTGGACTTCGTAACTGCCAGACCCCTAAAGCTGCTGAAACAAATCCCATCTGATTTGTGTGGTGGAATTTTAAAGGCATGATAACACTGTCTGAGAATTTAAAGTTCCATTTAAAAATGGTGACCTCTCGTCCAATGCAGAGCAGGTCAAGTAGAGTATTATTGCATCACCACAGTACGCCGCTGTGTATTTCTTAACAGGGGTTTCCTGCATAGAGAAATCTTTGGCATATGCCAAAGCAAAATTTTGTGAGTGCCAAAGAGGAAAAAAAAAAATTAAAACTACAGACCATGAATATTATTTATTTGGTAGCACTCATGATAATTGGAAAAAAGCAGAGAGCGAGAGAGAGAGAGAGGGACAAGCAAGACAGCACACTCATGGGCTCTGTGGGTGGGGCTATCAATGATGGGCAGCTAAATTATCCCTGGCGCAATGATGGGGAGCACCAAACACCCTTTTCATGCCAGGAAAAACCCTGATTAAATGTGTCGCGTTTGCTTCACCCTGTATAGCGCTGCGCTCCATGCCTCCTAAAAAGGCAGGATGTCATATTTTTTTCCATAATGTCTACTCTTTTGTTAGAGAGATATCAGTGGGGTTATCAGGAGAGGGTGAGTGAGGGTTAGGGAAAGCTCCAGATGTTGTCCAGGTGTGTCCTGTACAATAGGGAGAACTTGTGCTTTAGCCTGCACTAGGCTGGGGAGCTTAGAGACTCATTTTCCAGCTGTACACACCTGGTTTTTCATACCAGCCAAATGGAAACACCCCCGTTACCACTTTGGACGGCGTGCAGTCCATGGCCCGCCAGGCAGTCTGGTCCTCCTCACCACAAGTCTGGATCCCGAAGCTGTTCAGAGTCAGGCAGAGAGCATCCGCACCTAAACAGAGAGAGAGAGGGGGAGGAAGGGGGGACAAAGATGTCAAATGATCATTCAGAATCATATGCGTAGGTTTGGGAGACACAGAGACACTTCAACCCCACTATTTTCATATGAATTAGCTGAATTAGTATTAAAAGGGGAGAGTGCTATGAGGTGGGTGTGGAAGCAGGACTCATGGGTCTTCCACCTGAATTGGGAGATAGCCAATCACTGTTATGAACACTTTGGGAAGTTCCTTCCATTACTGTTGGGGCCAGTACAGACAGGCACGGTGTCTGGGAGAAGCGACCAGTCAGGGAGGGGAGCCAACTGCCTCAGGATTACTTAACGGAGAGATCTGGCAAGACTGATGTCACAGTCAGAGTCAGAGCATGTGAGTCAGAGCATGTGAAAGGGACTTCTCAGCCATTCTTGCCCTGTATACTATTTCAAAAATAAATAACAAAAATTAAACCTCACAAGCATAATTTCCTCGGAAGAAGTAAAAGAAATTCTGTGTATTAACAAATTATGAAATATTTTGCCACACGAAACACACTGCATTAACAAAACAAGCAATGTATAAATCACACAAACTAGATTTTTTAAAAACTTGCCCCATAACAAAGTGTTAAGCACTTTGATACAGAGCAGTAAGGCTGCCATATGTCTTTTCTATAGCTGAAGATATTCAATCAATGCCCAGCTGTGGAGATACAATCTGAATGGTGTGTCACTGCTTACTTCACTAAGTGTTTCTCTTTATAGAGCTGGTTTCTAGGAAAAATACATTATCACCATATTTTGTTGTTGAACTCAAAATATTCTGAAAAACACTAACAAATATTTGAAAATGAAAAAAAGCATTTTGATCAAACACACACAGCCTCACAGGGTTTGTTAATATGTTTGTCCCGCTTTTTTTAGAATTTAAATTTCTCATTCAATAACCCTGAGTGACATCCAGAACACAAGAGAACTTCTCTAACAGATATTCCTCAAATTTAAATAATCTCAAATTAATTCATGTTTTCTTCCATCAGTGATTTCCCCCACTCCCGAACAGCACTATGACAGCGAAGACCTGGCAGAACTTACCAGACTGTGAGTCTCTGACATAGCCAATCCCTCGACAACAAGGGTCTTCATCACAACGCCGTTCACATTCAAAAAACCTGCACAAGCGACCAGAGCAGTGTCATAAACTACTTTCTGCTGAACACATTTCACATTCACATTCCAGAGCTCTAATAGCATCCCTGAAGCGTGAGCACAAAATGATGTCTGTCATAAGGTATGTCGACAATCTTACCCCTCGGTGATGGGTTTTGCTCCCAGGCTGACCCGGCTCCGCACCGAGTAGGACACCATCTTTTTAAAAGGCACACGGCTGTAGAAGCTCTCCACACTTCCTAACAGGTTGACTGTAAAAAAGAACAAACATTATTCCAGCTGTAAACTTCACAAATCAGCATATAAAAAAACTGGGCGATCAAACAACATGTCCAGAATTCACTTCCTTGTATTTATTTATTTATTTATGTACTTCCTTAATTATTATACGTGATTAAATTATGCTGCTGGATATTTACTGAGGCAGGTTTGGTGAAAACACACCCAGGAATTCAACCGGCAAACTTCTAGTTAAAACACACTAAAATGATAACCGACACCCAACACTCACCACCATATCTCCTGCCCACCAGCTGGACAGATACTTACCAGAGGTGACAGCTACCAAAATTCAATTATAGACTGGCAGGTGAAATCAGTGTGGTCCAAACTGTTAAATGTGTGGACACCTGGTCACTGAATTTAAACCATTTGTGCAATCCAAGGACAAAGCAAATAAAAAAGAAGCTAAACCTGTATTGTGTTAAAAATGGTTGGAACAACTAAAAAAATATGGAACAACTTCAACATGTTTCACTTAAACCTGTCAAATTAATTTTGTTTCACATAAAGTGACTGTGGGAAAAACTCAAACAATTCCACACAACATACATAGTAGATGGAATCGTTGAGTTTTTTCCACAGAAACAACAGAAACAAATCAAAAGGAAGTTTTACACGGCCAAAAGTCCATGTAAATCATCCTGTGAAGCAGTAACTGACATATGAAAAGCCCCTAACATGTATCATCCTATGGCGGTACCAGAGGGCATAATAAAAGAAGACTTTGATTTCTGCTGGAGAGCAGGTTTACGTGCTGGGTCAGCGGCTTCCAAAGAGCAGCTTCACAGATACAGTGTCTCATGAACCACATGGCTGAACTGATTTTGGGCTTGTTATTTTCCTTCTGTGAATGTCAAGAACAGATGCACTACACGTGAGTCATAACATCCATGCTGTTGTCGGCAAATGTTTTAACAGACCAATAAAAATTTACAGCTCTTTGCCTGAAAACAGCTGCTTGTATACAGACCGTGAAGGGTTCTTCTTAGTTCTATTAGATATTAATATTGTATATGTTATACAACATATGTTAATTTACCATAAACACTGAATATACTGTATGAAAATGGGAAAATGATTTACAATTCTGCTGTAGTTACTCAATTTCTAATTTCGTTATCTTTTTGCTGTGAGCTAGGCCCATGATTCTCTTGGTATTTGACACACTGCAGGTTCAGCCAAATCATTCACCTTCAAATTTATACCAATCCAGTCTAATCTGTCTGTTTAGATCAACATTTAAGAAGACCCCCTTTCCTTTGAGTTTAGGGAAAATAAAAGCAGGCATCAGAGCAGGACCAATTTTAGATGTTATTCACATCTTTTTATGACTACTCAGCTACATGTAGTGTCATTAGAGGCAGCCTTTTATTGTCTAATTTTATACCTTCATGCATGCAAACACAGAGGCTTTGTTTTCTTTGTTAGCTTTAACGCGACCGAAACAGCTGATTAAGGTAAAGTACAGTGAGCAGGGTGAGAACAGAGGTTTCCACTGAAGAGGGCTCATAGTGGTCCCAGGGTGTAGCAGCCTCCGGTCCTGGGATTGCTCTCGCCTCTCCCATCTGGTCTCAATCTGGACAACTTTTACAATCTGCGAAGCACATCTGGGCAGACCTGACTCGGGTACAGCACCCAGACTGTCGGCACAATTGTTATGTAACTCCACTCCCTTTCACGGTCTGTTTGCTTTCTATCGACTGATACATTTATGGATAAGACTCCAGGCAGACAAATATTCATTTTACCTCTTAAAAATATTTGAAAAGCGAGGAGTGGGAAAAAAAAGTATAAGCAGCCATTAAGTTGTATACAAAAAAGTAGGTGATTCACCTTTTTCTGGAGGTAAGGAGGCATTGGATGAGATAAAATGACATAAAAGATGAGCCTACTGGCTAACCAAACACCACAGTTATGAGCTACAATGCATTTCATTATCAGTTTGAATGCATATAAAAAAAAATCATTCACCACAACTTCCAGATGAGGGTTTCTCTATTTATTATGTTTTTCTAATGGTGATGTCTAAGAAAAGCTAAATCTCAACTTTATCTCTCTCTACCTTAATGGTCACACCTCATTTCTTTGCAGATCAACTGCACATGCTGCTCTGCCAGGACAGTGCTGTGATACATCTGGTCTGAGGTCATGTCAGCACACTGTTGCTTACGGCCAGATGGAGGATATAATCTGCTGATTCATTTCTTGGGGAGTATCTCTCAAAGGAACATGCCCTCCATCCATCCAACCACCTTCAATCCACCATCAATTTCCGACACCCGATCATCTCTAACATACCACTCACCCCAAACACGCAAAAAAGCTCCCTGATTGGCTGTCATCTCTGACACGTTATTCATCTCTAATACTGCTGTGATCTCCAACATGCCTCTCAACTCAAACACAGCCTCATAACAACCCCAGAAAAGACTTCATCTCCATAACAGCACTGATCTACAATTCAATTGTCATCTCCAACACGCAGGTGTTCCCAACTATGAAGAATTGTTTGATAGACTACCAGAATGCAATGAATTAAATCTGGAAGATTGTTTGTTGTTATTAAAGAATAAATGTTGTGACAAAACACATTTGCAGTTTGGGCCTCTCATCTTGTAAAAGCACTGCAGTCCTGAAGTATTTCAGTTGTGAGTATCTGATTAGTTGATGGATGAGTCATGTTGATGGACAAGCAGAAGTGCCGCTGCACGCCACACTACACCCCTCTCAAGCGCAGGAATACAGTAATGTCAGCTGAGCCAAAGCTAGCTAGCTAGGGACACATGAGCCGCAAAGGTCTCTCTCAATGGGGGCAAGAGGAGAGAATAAGCATTTACCAGTCATTTACCAGTCATTTCCAAACTGAATGCATAGTTTCAGCCTTGGGAATACTGTGACTGGAAAAGAAGGCAGCTTTACCTTTACTGAGAGTATCCATTCATACAGTATATGTACTTTGTGCTAAACCTGAACTCAATCATATGACCTGAACGAGTTCAGGTCTAGAACAAAGAATCCGAATCCCATATGCAGGTTTGACATGGAGGAGCTGTGCAAAGGCAAGTCCAAAGGACACGTTGCAAATGAGTTTACAGCACATGTGACAGCATGGGTTTGGCTGCCAGTAGTCATGAAATGAGTGTTCAAAATACCACAGACCAAAGTAAAATAGTTGGCTCATTCTAAGAAGCAAAACAGCTTGCTCTGCTTCTGACATGAAGAAGTATCTGCAAAAGCTTAAAAAACACAAATCTCTATTCTACAAACACTCATTACCTTTCACCTTTCCAAGTCAATCAACTATGATATGATTACAATAAAAATCAAATCCATCTACATTTGAGACTGCCTTTCAAGGCACATGACAAATAAAACATTCTGTTCTGTTCTGTCACACCACAGGGATTTAACAAAGCACTGTCTGTTATACAAAAGGGTTTTATTTATTTTTCGGACTCTTGTATAGTCCAATCACCATGGCAATAAACACTAAATAAGAACTCACCAGAAACAACAAGAAAATAAGCACAGTGCACACAATAGCAACATAGCAACATACCAGTAATAGTAAATGTAGCATAAAGCTCATAAAACAGGTAGAACATACTGTAAGAATGCTACAGAATATTGTAACACACACATGGCTTATCAGTGATCTGAGGTCAGTATTAATCATAGCATTCACATGGTTCCAGACAAATGATCCATGTTATTCATTGCACTAATATCATAATAGTGCATAACATATCAAAAGATAAGTATAAACGGTTTCAGGTTTTTCTCAGAGTTTGGATTGATTAGGTTCCATAGAGTACATCCAGATTCTGGGAACTAAAGTCTGTACTGCTAAATAACTGAAGACTCAATGCTTGATCCTTGATTTCATTTTAATCTAGATATTTGATATAGCCATCATTTAACATGTGCTATTACACTGAAAATGCCTTGAAATTGTGGTTGAATTACAGTACAGTACATTTGCTCATTCAGCCAGCAGTAAAATCTTGTCTGCCTGCCCTGGAGTTTGTGATGGCACAGGCAGTTGATGTCGGGTGTGAAGAAAGAGATTTCTTGGAAAACACAGCAGCTCTCTGTGTTTTCATGCGCGTAACCCGAGATGCTTATATCTCTAAAATACTCCACATTAACAGCCTGCCAATAAAAAGAAAGCAAATCCCAATACAGTTTACGATGAAAGAAAGGTCCAGGGGGAGGCCAGTTACAAAGGAGCAGGTATATGTTTTAATGGTAAAAAAAAGAACTGGTACTCATTCCGGGAGAGTCAGCATCATCTCTCACTGAACCTTGAAGTAACTGGGCTTGATGTCAACTGGGAATGGTTATGATCAAGATTCAGCCACAGCGCATCAGAAAACCCCTGCACCCGCCCTCAGCTCAGGACCCAGGTTTAAATTAGCATGCTTGCATCATCCAAACAGCTCTCCCCCTGCCTAACCACTTCCTCTCTGCTGTTTTTGGACTGTGAAAAGGTAACAGCTGTCCAAACGTCGCATGCACTTTTGACCAGTTGCTAAGATCAACACGCTTAAAACACGCCAGCTATGAGGAGCAGCAATGCACGGGACTGCATGGAGGTCCATCCATCATTTTCCTCTGCCAATGTGGGTGGTGTATTGTGTGTGTGTGTGTGTGTCTGCAAAAGTCACAATATGTCTTGTATTTTGGAAACTCTGACCCTGAAATAAAGTGCATTGGACGCTTCAGTAACCCACCCTACTCTGTACTGAATTCAACAATATACATTACATTATAAAAATCATGCCCGTTTTACTTGATATGCGTGAAATTCAAATATGGAAAATGGTCTTTCTTAAAAAGCAATCGGCCTAGTGTTCAAGCATACTGCATGAGATCATGACCTAACGGGCGTAACGGGGGAGTTGAGAGAGCTCACCTTTCTTGCTGTGGGCCTTGTGGGGAGGCTGGGGCAGTACGAGGCTGCAGGGCTGTCTCAGGGGGGTGTCATAGGCCCCACACACCTGGGTGTCGGGATACAGGGCACAGGTGAAGTAGGTAGGGCTGTCATCCCGAATATCTGCTACGTGACACAGGCCCTCCTCCTCACAACCTGTAAGAATCAGAATGGCCCAGCAGGCAGAAATAAACAACAGCAAAACAAAGCCACAAAATATTCACCAAAATTGGCAGCAAGGATTATTTTGTATGGTCTGTTCATAGTTTTAAAAAGCTGTTGCTTCCTATAAAATAAATAGGACTTTTTAAAGGAATTAGAACACAGATAATGAGCAGCTGGTTAATAGTTCAAAAATTAAAAATTTTATGGGGCCAAATTAATTACAAACCATGATTCAATACATGAAGGACATGTAATGTAAGAACATTCATAGATTTTTTACCCATCCAATGTGTAAATTAATCATAGCACCTGGCTATCCAGAGAAAACTGCTATGATTGGTTCAAATCACTGAGTCAAAAATAAATTAAGATGGCTTAACCCATTTTGGGATTCATAAATCCTCACTCTCTCATAACTAGTGTGAAGGACAATGAGCAGAGGTCATATACTGTAGATAAGAACGGTTTTCCTACGTTTTAGGCACCACCGTTGGGCATCCTCTGCAGAGAACTGGTGCTTGAAGATCCAGTACTGCTGACTTGGGACAGCCTGGCTTGGGTTGACACGGATGTCTGTGTTGTCCAATGCCATGAATCCCTCTTTCACTGCATCTGAGGATGAAAATTTCATGGTTTGGAACTCACAGTAAATGGTATAACATAAATACGTGTGTGCAGAGAAGGTGAATATAATATTAAAAAGGAAATGTGAAGTGGCAACACTTCAATATAATTTGAATAAACTCAAAAAGTATGACACACTGGCCAAGTGTCATTAGCTATACTACAAACCCCTTTTCATTACATGACACACTGTTATCCAGTATGATTATGAAGTTTTAAACAATCACCATTTATACTTTCTAAAGAAGCTCATGGTCAGTACCCTGCTTATGGATACTCACGTGTATCAACCTCCCCTAACTGGTTAAAAGTAGAGTACCTTAACCACCAGATTAAAAACAGAACACTTATCAACCTCAAAATAAATATTATATTTCATAATTCATTGTTATATTGCATACTGATCCAACTAGTGTATAAAGCCCAGTACACAGGACCCACTAGAGCCAAGTATATGATATTGAGGCGCTTCAGTTTTGTTCCACACAAAAGATTTACCTGAGATGAGAACACTCTGGTCCGGCTGCGCAGAAACACTGGGACATTCTGGGGATGACTTCTGACGAGTCGTCATGTCAGAACCTAAAACGTTCATCATTTGTGAAGTCAGAAGCATGGTACTCTTTCCAAGCAGATTTTTCAGCCACACAATGAATTCATATGTATCTGAAATGAACAGCTGTTTCAAATGAGTAATAGCCTGTGATGATATGAGCATTTTGTACTGTACCTCTCCAAAGATAAATTCGTTGGAAACCAATGATTGTTGCCTGGTAATCAGTTTTGTTTTTGCTAGTTGGTGGCAAGGCTGCATCAGCTAGACAAAAGGACAAGAAGAAAATTCCTCAATTGTTAAGACAGCCAGATAAGTCTCATCACAATTTGGAATCCTCTGTTATATTTGTGCTCACTGCTGTCCCTCTCTGACAAGCATATGTTCTCCTCAGAAACACATATATCCGCCACTGATTTTTAAACTGCACAGTCCATCAGGTAAGCTTGTACAGACATTGAGTCAGAGGAGTACAGTTCACGGGCAGGTTATGCAGGCAGACTGCGGGTGTCTGATTGTACAGAAGGGGGCCTTATACACAAAGAGCATCTTGTTGACTGAAATCCCCCCCCCCCCCCCCGGACAATGCTACAGACATCTTATGCCGCTCTGTTTGAACAATAGAACAATGCCTTAAGGGATGAGTCATCCAGCAGCCCAACAACAGGACTGTATTGAGCTAAGCATTAGCATTAGAGAATGTATTTGCACGGTTAATAATTTTAAGATGCTCAGTGCAGCTCATGCTCACTGATAGTGAAGTTCTGGCCCCCGAAGCTGAAGGTGAACTGCTTCCTCTGTTTGTTGTACTGAACCCCTGCTCCACAGATGCGGTTCGACTTTGAGGTCCCAGAGACGTCCCAGTCCTCATCACTGCAGAGGAGCAGGTCTGGGAAGCTCAGGAGGCCACATAGGACGGTGCCTGGAACACACACGTGCATGCACATACACACACACACACACATACGTAATCACACATACACAAGAGCACATGAGCACACGCACACATAGACGGGCAAAAACAAATTTACCAACACACACTCAGACAAAAGCACACAGTACTGGTTGGACACAGTGAAGTGATAGTAATGAACTGGCAAGACAGATACTCATTCAATGGTTTAGGTTCCAGTAACTTGCTTTTCTGCCATTGAATTCTGGCTTATATGATTACTTGGATATATTATATCTGTATGGCTCTGGTACTGTAGCTTGCATTCTGCACTATAATTCCAGTGTTGTTTAAGCGGCTGACCTCCATTGAGGATGTTTTGATTGAGGATGAAGCCATCACAGCAGCTCTCCTGGCTGCATGTGTCCTGGCAGAAGCGATGGACATCCGTCAAGGAGGCCCCCTGAGCCTGGAATACCGCAGTGCGGTACACCCCTGAGCTCGCCTTGCGGAACTTCAGCCTCTCAAAGGTCTTCAAAGAAGAAGTGGTGAACTCGTAACCTTGCGTCAGGGAGAGAGAGAGAGCACGAAAGAGAGCATGGGAGATTCTTAAGTTTTGGCCAATACACACAGTTGCATCCGAATGCATTCGGGTGGCCAAGAACATCTAGCTGTTGCCAAGATTCCGGGGATTTACAGTTCCAATTCAACAAACCTGGATTTAGAGATGCCCCCAATCTATCAGCCTAAATCAATCTCTCTGGATATACAGTTTCACAGTTCTCCACAGATTTACAGAGGATGCCATTTTCAGGTTAAATCAGGCAGGGTACAGCTGCTGTACCAAGCAAGGTCCTTAAACTAAATTTCTACAGTAGATATCAAGGCATTACTACTATAGCAAATACTGCTACTTCTACTACTACTACTACTACTTCTATCAATAATAATAATAATAATAATAAAATAATAATATTCTTCATTATTTCATTAATTTACTGCATCTTAATTTCATACCTTTCTTTCTCAACACCACAAGGTCTGGTCTGTCTCCTTTCACTTTTAGCAAACAGCTGAGACTCTGGTACATATCAGCACCTGGATTTCCCAAAAATCCTTTGGTCTGTAATTAGACATAATGTAAACAGAAGAATCAATTTCTGTTTCAGCATCAGAGGCCAGAAGACAACAGAGGTCCTTTTCAGAGTCAAGGCAAGTGCTTGACTTGTTCACAGTCTGAGGGGCCTGGGCCATTAGTTCTGCAAGTTCACTCAACTACATCACCTGCTTGATCACTCAGGCCACACCAAGCACAATCAGTCAAGAAAACAAGCATTACACTGGCTCTGGATGGCATCCAAGGTGGATGAAATGACTACAACCAAAATTAAGTACAATTATTGCTGGTATTTGAGGTAGTTTAATTCGCCAAAGACTGTCAAAACACTGATTTTACGATTTATAAAAGCTTGTCTTTACAGTTAGCGCCTAGTTTGACATGTACTCTAGCTCTGTTTCAGAAAAGACATGCATATCAAACATCCTTCTGCCTGTCTATTTCCAAGATGTGATGCAGTAAGCACCCAGAATGTCCAACAATGTGAAACACCCTCTTTGTACTCCACCCATCAGTGCTAGCCACATGCACAGGGCCATGGAATAACTTTGTAAGCTCTCACTAATGAAAATAATTTTGGTGAAAACAATAGCACAGTGTTGAAAGAACAGGGGCCTTGTATACTTTTTCAGAAGCCTTGCATTCGATGTTCGCTCCATCTGTGCTGTAGAGGTCACAATGTTTTCGCCCTCCATCAGTGAACAGGGCCAGGTGATGGCAGGAGTCATTGGCAGCACAGTCTGGGGTGGGAAAATAAGATTTATTTAAAAAAAAAAATCATTAATAACATTAAGTTTAACACATATAGACAGGTATGATTAAACTCAGGGAACAAAATGTACAGTTTTGTTCGGTACCACGTTTTTGTTAAACGTTGAAGGAAGAATCAAGTTCTAACTACTGGTCAAGACAAATGTTTCTTCAAATTATTTCTGTAATCTGCAATACTTTTAATAGTGTCTAAAGGATTAATGAGTTTTTTTTATTTATTTTATAATTACTTGACCCAGGTCTGGTAAAGCCTGTTTATATAAAATATCTTAGAGCAGACATGAGCATGAGAATGGCAGCAGCCAGGCAGTTCTCATGCCACAGAGTGGCCATGTGTGCATTCATGGAATTTTAAGAATACTGATCTTTTTTTTTTATCAAAAAGCTCTTGATGAAGTAGTTTCCTGGAGGTGTACCTTCATTTCAACTCAAGTCAATACTAATCACTGTTCATAGACAGATTTAAAAAAAATCTTTTTTAGCATATGTTAGTACTGTACGTTTCGGAGTTGTTGCATTTGCCCTTCATTTTCTGCAGTGTATTTTTCATGCTGCATAAGGGTGGTCTGTAAAATAAATAAACAGTTACTTACCAGAGATGCACTTTCTGAGCTGACTTTCCAGGGCATCCTCTGAGACCCTGGAGCCAAGAAGGATGGCATCGTCACTTCGCCACTGAGACCTGGGCACATCCTCAAATTTCTCCATCACTGCAGGAGGAACAATCATATCAATCATATCTTTTTTTAACATTTTCAGTTTTCCTACATGAATAAACATGCAAATAAATCTCCACATGACATGTGTTAGACTGCTCAAAGGAGTAAAGCAAAACTTCTTTCACAAACTGAAGATGCACTTTTTTCAATTTTCCATTTAATATAATTTTTAACATAATTTTGACATTAGTTACAAAAACACTCTTTTAAATCACGTTTAAAAAGGTGATGTAGACCATATTTCAAAACAACTGGAAAGCTTGTCAGACCATTACATCTACAATATAATCTACCAAACATTCCAAATGTTCTCATTGCGTTTTAGCCATCTGTTTTCCACTCAAAAACGAGCATTAATTGTCAGTTGTGGTTTGGAAACTGTGCAAGACTGAGACGTTATTTTAACATAGATGAAGTCATTTTTACCAGACACCCAGGCACAAATAAAACACTAAAGCTGAAACTAAAGCACTAAACCTTGGGCTAAGATCACACTGGGACTTCGTGACATTGTGGTGCTGCATGAAGGGGAAGGTGTGAAGTGTGCAATACTTCCTCAGAGTAAGAGCGTTTGCAGTTTTTCAAGAAACCTTGAGGCTATTTCTGTCAACCTTGTGCTTTTAAAGTCGTAGGCATCTTAAATGATAGCCTTAAGTACTGGAAACAGTCACCGGTACTGTGAGTTACATAAAAGGAGGCAGCAGCCTTACATTTCAAATGGTAGACAGGAAAAGGAAAGTTGCTTTAGGGCTGTAGTGTTATTCTGAAAACCACGGGTGGTTTACAAAGTTCATTGTTCTCTCTCATTAAATACAAAAATTTAATTCTGCCTTAATTTTTTATCTTGGCTGATTACAACATTGAGACCAAATGGTAACCAAAGAGGCAGAGGCATAAATAGAGTAGTTTTAATTTTTAACTAATGTTATTATGACAACAGTTAGACAATAAACAAGCATATACAATATTAATATTTATGCTTATGCATAGTTCATTTGTTGTTAATTTATGAAAAAAATTAAACCACTGTTTAGTTCTTCTGAGAATGTCAGTTCACCAAAACAACATGGCTGTACCTCGACACTCAGGCTCAGACAGGGGCTCCACTGAGGAGGTCCAGAGCAGACGCTTCCCCTCCGAGCTCATGCACAGCCACTTCCCCATTTGGACGTCCAGCTGGGCAGCCTGGAATGCCCCGCTGTCTGTGCAGCCCTGTCCACTCCTCTGGCATTCACTGGCACCTTAAAACACAGTGACAGGGTCCTGTCAGTCTAACACAGAGAACACAGTGACAGGGTCCAGTCTCTCTAATACCAGAACCACATTCTTGGGGTCCAGGCTCCCTGATTCTTGTGGGTACCTGCAGTATGGCTGGAAGGAGCCAATGCAGCAGTCAACCAGGATACCCCCGTAAATTTTGATTTGTTTCTTGCCACTGAAGAGTCCCTGTCGTAGTTAGCTAATTTCATTGTGTTGCCAAAAAACAAACCTGTGACATTTTAGCTTGTGGAGAGAAGCTTTTAGCAACTGAATGAGTCCGAAGCCCCAAAGATTGACTTTTAAAGTGCTGTTTTTTCACAAATAGATCTTTGTCTCAACCTAGATCAGTCTGTTCTGGATACAACGCCATCGCCTGAGCCTGCTGCGCTGCCACATACTCACAATGTGTGGCTCTGAACGCCCCTGGGGAGGCGGTGGACGTGCCGCGGGGACACCTGTCACAGAAGTCCTGGCCTTTCTGATCCTGATAAGACCCTTCAGGGCACAGGGAGCAGCCTCCATTGGTGAAGAAGGTCCCTGCAGGGCATGCCACTGTGGGAATGCAGAACACAGCGCCATCAGGAGGCAGGAATTATATCACATGGGGTGGGTTAAGATTGCTCATGGATGTCTGTCTCAGTCTAGAATGGGGTCGGCAGAAAGGCATTGTAAACTTAGTTGAAATACTCATAAAGTACTGCAGTTTACTTGGCAGTAAGTAGCAGCTGTTTTCCACATGTGTACAAAATGAAATGCTACCATGAACAGCTAAAGGAAAAACATGCACCTAATCTGATTTAATTGCACACTTCTAGCAACTGCAGCAAAACTAACTTCAGTCAATCAGTTTCAAACTGGAATGTTCAAATGATTGTTGTACTATAGTTAGGCATTGCATCATTTGTTTTCTGTAAGGCAGGGTGGCCATATATTTTTGGTAATAAAAATCTAATGTGCAGTTCCAGGTGAATTTACGCATTATTGATAATGATATAAAGTTCTGCATAAATATTTTATATTTGAAATTCTGTTCCTTGGGGTTGCCAAAATTTACTGCAAGGATGCCGGAATCACAAAACACAGTGCTGCTATATAGATCTTGAAAGCTTCAGATAAAAAAAAAAACAAGAACAATGCATCACCATGAAAACAACATAATTCTATAAGCTGCATTACATTGTAGCCATTGTTATTACCCATACAATTTCCCTGCCACACCATTAGACAGTTTGGTCATTTCATTCATATTTACCACATCCAGTGTTTCCTGGGACACGTCTGTAACCTGGAGCACACCCAAAGGTCACGGTCAGGACTGGGTCCACAGGGCCATCTACTGAAACGGTGGACTGGTAGCTGCCACTTCGTATTAGGTCAACGGCTCCCTCCAATAGTTTCCCAGCAGTAAATGCCACATCTGAATGAGAAAATGAAGCACTTAAAACAATCTACTTAAGTGGTAGACAGGACTTGAGGATTTTGAATGTACTGGAGGGATTTAGAGGTCAGAAGATGTTATAAGGCCAATCTGGAGATTCACTGTACATAACAGTCAATTACAAAATCACATAGAGCTGTCAAAGGCAGCAGTGGTTTGATGAGGTAAATTACATTGTAACTGTCGCAAGCATGTCGATATTACATGAATAAGAGGGTACCGTGTCATGCCATGTCCATGTTCCTGGTCAAGATGAACCAATCTGGACCCAAAGAATGTGAAAACAAATTTTAAGTACACCCCTTTTCATGTGCCTTGGTATTTTCTGCTTACCGATATCGTGTAGATCTGGTAGAGCCTGTACTGAGACATCTGAGAGGCGTGCCCTCCATGCAAGCGTGGCCCTGAGTGTCTCCTCAGTGTCACACTCCAGCAAAACAGAGGAGTCATCGCAGGCTGACATAAAGCTGAGCTCTCCTGTGGGGGATGTCACCTACAACATACAACTGGTCAGTTACTCTACTGCCAAAACACAAAGTACCACCTCTAACACAAGACTTGTCAGACACAACTACCACCAGACAAAAGCAATCAAAAGGCATGGACAAGGCAAGAAAGACCAAAATCGTGGTTTCATGCTGCATATATCCAATACAATCCAAGACTGACCGATCTTTACTGCACATGGATTACCTGACAAAGCAAGGACAGTCAATGGGATGGGCCGTACCGATGAAATAAAGATCAGTGAATATGTGCTGAATCTGTACATCACATTGCCCAACCAAATGTATCCATGGGAGTACCTGCAGACTACAGAGTCCCCGACTCCTCATGTCTTGAAGGAGGGAGAGCTGCAGACCAGTGCGAATGGAGCTACATGACTGCTGCCTCTGGGACACAGACAGCTGGAGCTGAGAGCTGGCCTGGACTGACTGCAAAACCTGGAGTCCTGTCAGAGGCACAGAGCAACAGGGAGAGAAAAGACACAAAGAGAAATAGAAGACAGAGAAGCAGAGTCATACAACAAAACAGATCAAGCAGTAGCATGGACAAGTGCTACCCTACATCAGTCAAAACCACCAAATTCACAATACTACCAACGAAATTAAACAATTAGCCCTCACTTAAACTTACTTTAGAATGCTACAGACAAAATGCAATGTGTTCATGCTAGGTTTTCCTTAGTTCTTCTCCACTGTTGAAATGCCTCACACATTACACAGAGAGAAATATAAAATGTAACACATAGAGGTAATGGTACCAATGTTCATAGAATATAGTGATCACTAATAAACAAACTGATTAGATCTGTCATAATAGACAGATCATGGCATAAGCACATATATATCTAGCATATCTACAAACTGCACCATTTGCAATTTTATGTTTGTAGAGGGCATTGCAAAATCCTTCCTGATTATCAGTAACCAGTGAATGAGTAGTAGTTTTCTGTAAATTACTTTTATCACAATCACAGAGAGGAAGTGGATACTGCAGTGGTGGCTATTTACTCTGGCAGGCATGAGGAAGTGGGGCATCTGACACCCAGTTTCCGGTCACTAAATCACACAGGAAGTTGTCAACAGAAAGTGCGCTTTCATAGCCCTGGTGACACACGAGCTGGCAACGCTGTCTCTGCTGGCCGTCCTCCATGATGTTACTGCACAGAAGGGCACCGTGGGCAACAAGGAGTTCACTGAAGGGAAGGGGACACTGGGGACCTAAGAACAAGACCACAGAAATATATTAAAATAAGTGAAGACTGACTGTATGATGTATAGATGTATCCTGTGTGTGTGTATATATATATATATATATATGTATATACAGTATATGAGGGGGAATAAAAGCAGAGTGGCACTGTGCTCAGGTACGGGTGACGTACTGTCACAGGCAGGAGTCTGCCCAGCATTGCGAGGGGTTCTGGTCCCAGGAAGCTCCTGGCCATTTGGAGAGACACACCAGCAGTCTCCATGGTCACACTGCATTGGAGAGAAGCCTTGCCCATCTGCCTTGCATTCTGGCTCATAACCAGTGCCAGCTTTCCTTCCAGTCACCTGCTCCTTCAGCATCTGGCACCAGCTGGGGCCTACAATATGTTGACCAGGAAAGCACCCCAGTTGAATGAGGAGTGCAGAGGGTAAAAAAAGATATAGTCAGATCAACACACCTGAACCCTGTTGCCCTTACAGAGTAGGCTGCATCCAATCAATCACATTTTATGAAATTTTTATGGGCTCCTGTCAAATATAGTAACCCAAGGAGCTGGCAGTAAATTTCTTTCTAGTTTCTTCAAGAACTAAAAAGGAAGAAACTGGAATTATAAGAAGTCCACATGTGAAATTTACGCACATTGGATGTCTCCTGTCTGAGACAAAACAGCAGGCTGGATAGCCTTCCCAGAGAGAGGACTGACACACCAGCCAAAGCCACTGTCTGCACGCTCCCTCTGCAGCACAGAAAACTCTCCACTCTGCCAACAAAGACAACACACACCATCAAATACAAACAGGCAGCACAGTCTGCCAGACACATACACAGGCAATACGCTGTCAGACAGATAGGCAAAATACTCTGCCAGAAACAAACAGAAGAAACAAACTCACCCGACACAAACACAGGCAACAAACCAGCAAACATAAACACAGGGAATTAGCTCACACACAAATTCAGCCAGGCTACAACCTCAGGTAACAAACAGTAAAGCGTGGGCAACAAATGCAATTACAATTGAAGATAGATCTACAGTTATGAATGCACTAGCCTTTTCCAATAAAAATATGACTGGGAGAAATACCTCTTCACAAGTGGGATTATAAAAAGAATCTGACGGCTCGGAGACAGATGGCATCCAATCAGAAAGCAGAGCCTGCGTGTGAGCTCGCTGGCATGGGGTCCCGCCTGGAAGAGAACCATGTTTAAAAAGGAACGTTCCATGGTAAATCAGTGATTCAAGTTATCTCTTTGCTGTTAAATGATGAATTAATCTCAAACTGAAATGTACTTTTGGTTCTCAGCCTAGAAAGAAAATAATATGAAAAAAAATTGAATACCTGCATTGTACTATTACCAAAGAATAGGTCAAATCCTAGACACAATGATTCATATGTTACGGGTTCTGAAAGCATTTCATGGAGTTTCAATGTAAAACAGATGGAATTTCAATGTAAAACAGATGTAGACATTAATACTCTATACTATATGGGCAATTATAAAAGCCAGAGGTCTAAAACAATTTTTTTCCAACCTGCCAAAAACAGGAATATAAATATAAAACATAAATGAATGATGATGTTCCATTTCCGAAATAAAATGATTATTTTTTGTCTTGGTTAAGGTCAGCCGAGACTGAGGCATTTCCAACTGTCAATCATTACAGTTCCAAAGGGAAACTAAGAGATTTGTAATCACTGGGGACACATCTGAAATACTAAATTCCTTCCTTTGCCAGTGAAGGAGTTCCTGTGGTAGATGAGGGACTAGTGTTAAGGAATTAAATTTCAGTGACTTTGCTCTTTTTTTCAGTGCATCTGATCAAGAGAAAATCGTATTTCTACCTTGTTAGTATTGAGAATAAAATGACAGAAAAGTGGACAATCTTACACTGTGGAAGCTCCATAGAGCGACTGGTCAGAGATTCAGGGATATACCTTCCTTCTCCATCGACACACCAGCAATGACCTGTCAATAGAGCAAAAAAAGAGATCACTATGTCAGATCATATCCTATCCCAATACAGAAGAAATGCAAATTTGAATGCACATTTCAACAACCCATGGGTATAGGTATGAACAACAGGATTTGTACATGCTTACAATAAATAAACTAGATCTTCTACAAATGAATTTTCCTGCAGAGGAAGGTTCCAGAATAAGAACAGTGATGCAGTGAGGCAGCTGTTGAGTACATCATTGCTACCAGGGTAAGACACTCACCTGTGCTTGGGTAGCATTGTGTAGGTAGCCACAGGCCGTTGGAGTCACACTGTGGGGTGTAGGGCTGGTACCCAAGAAGCAGGGCCTCTCTGTCACTGTCAGACCTGCTGATATGACTCTGCCAGTAGAACTGAAGCGCTGAAAATAACAGGCAATAAATAAAATATATATTATTATTATTATTATTATTAGTAGTAGTAGTATATAGTAGCAACAGCCATAGCAGTATGCCAGAACTGATTTGTCTGCAGATAATACAAAAACCATTAGTTAGTAAGTACAAATGTCTACAATAATGATTATCTGTGATGTTTAATTACCTAACACTACATACATTTTCTTGACTAAGCCAGGTCTGAGTGTCCAGACTGCATCATAATACTGTACCTAGACCATCTGAAATAAATTAGATTGCTTAAGCCAGGGGGTGCCAGGTAAAATAATAAATCCACTGAATAATGACTTAGTTTGGAAATTACCGAAAAGACACGTATCACCTGTAAATAAATAGTCAAAGGTGAAATTTGTTAGTATTCAAAATAAATATTAGTTAATAAATAAAATATTAGTTTAACAAAGTAAATAGGTTACTTGGAAAACAGTCCACGCAGTATGGCATCTGCAAGGGATCTAGACCAATCAGAGATAAGTAAGGAACAGCGTACTGGAGTGGGCAGCCAGGCGAAGGGCAGCATAAGAGTCAATGAGCAGGGTGTCGGAGATGATAGATTCCACAGGGGGGCTATGCTGGAGCTCCTGGGGGGTTAGACTGAGGCCCATTGCCAGTAGAAAGCCATAGCCCAAAGGCACATTGGAGCTGTTGGAGAGGGAGATGATTGCCTCCGTATCCTGGCGAAACTGGGAGATCTGGCGTTCCACGAGAGAACAGGAGCCAGGACCTGAGGAACGAACAATGAGACACTGCAACCATTACACACACACCGGTACCCACTCTATGTGAAACAACTGCAGCTATACTGAAATACCATTCCATTAGAAGTACAGAAGAATGCTGAAATAGTATGTGCAAAAGAAAGAACCAGTCCTTCATTAGAACTGAACTGCCACCCATAAGATTAGGTTGGTCCAGATACAATAAAGATCTGGGGCTTTGCTTCAATAACACTGAGAGAAAAAAAAAACTGAAAAAAATGTTTACAACATTTGGATATTGATGACTACCAATCAGTGACCAATATTACTATAGGGGGGCCTGAGCTCAGAACTCACATTTTGGGATCTGGTTGACAGCAGCCTTGGTGTTAGCGATCATGTCCCCACGGGCGCCCACGCACCAGCACTGACGGAGGTGGAAGTGCCCCAGGGGGACACTGAAGTCGGAGGCCTGTCCCGGGTATTGCGTGACGTTCCCCTGGAGCAGTCTCCACAGGGACAGGGGGTTCAGGAACACAGTGGGGCCAAAAACAGCATCGCTGTCCCCGGCCAGCACCTCTGCTGGAACACTGTCAAAAGTCTCGTACTGGGAGAGGACGGGGAAGACGCTCTGATGTCCTGCATCAAACAGCAGCTTCACGAACCCCCCAAACGATGCCAGGACCTCGGGTCGCTTGCCGTACCCTCTGAGGATGCTGATGACCTCAGAGACAGGCAGGTCCTGCCCGGCATTGTTGAGTCGAACCCAGTCCCTGTAGAACTGGAAGGCCTGTTCTGGGGGCCCATTGCACTGGATCTGCCGCCACGCCCCGGCTGGGTCACACTGGGGGACGTACACGTCGGAGAGCTGGGCCATCGCAGCTGGGTCTGACAGCACCGACCGGACCTCACTCAAGAACCGCCCTGCAGCTGACACCTGGCAGTCAGTCGGACCTGGACAAATAAGATAAACAATGTTTACTGGGCCTGGGGTCTGAGAGCTACAGAACCTGAGCAGTGCACCCAAAAGGTTCTGTTTCCAGTTGAGAAAGCGATTCAGTTCTCAGTGGCATTTCTTAATGCATATTGGTGGTGTTTACTTTTGTGCTGATGTGTCTCAGGAACGCTCTGTGGTTCTTTGGGGTCATTCAGCGGTTACAGTAATAATGATAAATAATATTATGGCTGCTTGGGGGAATCAAAAACAAAACACTTGATAACTGGATTAAAATGTCTGCCTCTTTTTTAAAAATGGGTAGCACTAATGCAGACAGAAAACATACAACTGTTTTCAGTCAAAATAAACAGTTCAAAACTAGGGGCCCTAGTTTAATAATCCCATTTGTGGTGTGAGTTCTGGAGCAAAACGAATGGGGTAGCAGGAGCTACACTTTGATGTTTATTATGGCCAGTTGCTATATCAGTTTATAGATTAATTCTATAAACTGATATAGCATTAATTATAGATTAATACATAACATTGTCCAGCATCTTATTACATATCCAACATACATATGCAATATGTATTTCAACAGAAGGAGGGGTTGCTGACACTCACATTGCAGACCCCCAGGTCCCATAGTGGCATCATGTCTGCCTCCCTCCCGGTCCATACAGAAGCAGTCCTTCCCAGAGCACTGCAGAGGTGCGAAGCTGCCGTCCTCCTCACACTTGGGGATAAAGACCTGTGACCCCGCCGACAGACCCGCCCTCACTTTCACAGCCATCTCCCGTTCGCTCTCACACTGCGACAGACACCTGGGTCTCCGCCCCTTTGAGCGGGAACCCAGGACCTCCACCCCACGGGAGTCCACGCACCAGCACTCTGTACCCTGACACTGGACCTGTTGGTACTGCCCGGTCTCTGTGCACTGGGGGACGTACAGAGCAGCAGAGTCTCTCTGACAAGCGCCTGGCTGGGAGCTCTGGAACACAGCCCGAAACACACCACCCAGGTCCACACTGTCCTCCGCCTTCATCACGGTGATGACATTCCGAAGGGTGGCCAAGAACTGCTCGCTCTCCAGAGTGGACCCCACCAGTTTCACCAAATCTCTGTTCTTCTTCAGGTTCACGAGCCGGCCCAAGGGATCAGAGATCTCCCGGTCCAGGGTCGGAGCCTCGAACACAGAGCTGGCTTCAGGGGAGAAGACCTTAGCCAGCTGGGCCAAGTCAGCGCTAACCTGCCTGAGCCCCACCTGGCTGAAGGCTCTGCCGAAGCTAAATGTGCCCCTGGCCCCAACGGCTGTACTGAAGTTGAAATTGCCGGCATTCTTCAGGAACTTCCCTCCAAAAAGGTTCTCCTGCAGCCTCTTGGGATTGGTGGTGAGGGACAGGGCTTTGAGGGCCATGGACCCAGTGGGGAACATGCCTTGAATTACCTCAGCCAGGACCTCGCCCAGGTCAGACCGCCCTGACTCGGACACTGACACGAGCAGACCCGACTTTGCCAACAGCTCCTGCACCTCGGGGCTGCAGGGGCTGAGGGGTGAGGGGTTGCTGTCCCTCTGTGAGAACAAGTTTCGGGAAACAAAGGGCCCAGACAGGCCGTAGAACAGCCGTGAGAGGGCCTGCCGTCTCTCTGAAGGGCAGTCTGTCACTCCACTACCTGCACAACAAGACAATATAGTTTAACTTTTACCACACAAGACTACTCCATCTTGGGCGACTGCCTGTAAGTGAAAGAAAATCAATTCTGTCTTCAGTACATACACGTACTGGCCTTTTCCGGAGATAATAAGGAAGAGAGGGAGGGAGGGATGAATGGGGGACAGAGGAGAAGAGAATTGTTAGAGGAATAAAACAGATAAAAAGAGTGATAAAGAGTGAGACAAAGACAAATAGAGAACAGAAACTGAACATGGTGAAAGAAATCAGTGCCACGCATATTGCATCATCAGTTCTGAGCACAAAAGTCTGTGACGTGAACTGAAAACATAAAATTCTGAATCCTAAATGTGGTGCCATACTCACTGCAGATGGGTTTTCCTCCATGCAACCGTGTCCCATAGATCTCTCTGCCATCAGAGTCCACACACCAGCACTGCCCGCCAGCCTGGCACTGCACAGGCGCGTAGCTTCCGCTCGCATCACAGGAGGGCACAAACACGTTCCCCGCCTCAGCGCTGGATGACCTCTCGCTCTCACATTTAGTGGGACCTCCGGGAAAAGACACACACTCATCAGGATTAAACTTGCATTCAAGATATAATATGAAATAGATGAAATAATGTTTTAAATTTCAAAGAACTGAGCTGAAAATTACATTGATATACCTACCTCATACATACATATCCTGTGAACATCTTATTGCTCATTGCTTATTACTGCAGTCATTTGAGGAAATTCTTGGGTATCTGTCTTACCAGTTCATTTCCTGTGCAATGTTATATCAGTGCTTTTATTAAGAGTGCTCGGCTGTTCTGATCATTTGAATGATTGATTATTCATCGGTAGCATTTGTCATTGCCAACCTCCAAACTCCACAGCAATGCATGCTTACATCTAAACCTGCCGCCCATGGCCAGCTGTATCCCCAGGTATCTTCTCTGCAGGATGCGGTACATGTTGGACTGGGAGAAGGAGCGTCCGGGGTCCATTCCTGAGAACGCCGTGTCGTACACCTCGTCCAGCAGCAGCTCCACGCCTGAGCGGTGGACAGGACATAATCTCAACCTCTAAAGGTGGCCAGTCTGCACTGGACCTCTCAGAACTGTAGTTATCACTTTGCACAGACGGGAATACCCTGATTCAGGAAATGATTTAAAAAAAGCTAAAATATACCTACCTCCTCGATTAACAAACTATTGCAGCTGTTTTATACAGATCCATGTAAACAAGGCAACACATTAATGAGAAAAACTTTGGTTGGTATGACAGGAGTGGCGTGTGTCCCAACATGGTCTGCCACCTGAGGACGCCTCACCTGTGTTGGCCAGCTCTCTGCCTCGGCTGTCAGCACAGAAACAGTAACTGGAAACCTCCGGGAATGCTTCTCTGAAGCCGCTGAATGTCTGAAAGGCTCTCTGCATCCTGAAAGAGAAACATCAAAGACTTCATTCCTTCATTTATTCACTGCCAAACAGACACTCAGAGACTCGCTGGAGTTCAAAGCCTCTGACCAGGGCTGCTCCACTCCCACCCAGAGGCCTGCAGTTCAGCGGTGTTTTCATTCAAAACACTTTCACTGTCAGAGCTGAGCAGGGTCTCTCAATTATGGTTCTATTAAGACAATGGTCAGTTATGAATCTGAATTTGAGAAAGCTTAGGCTCAGGTTTTTGCCAAAAACATCAAACTTATCCAGAATATTGTCTTTATGTCTATATTGTGTGCTTATTAAGATTTCAATACCTTTACCTGCGATGACTGACTGCTGGGCCCATCTAGTCAGCCATGAGAGACTCTCATTATGTGAATATTTTTAGAGGGGGAGCTGACAGCCATATTCAACTGTTGGATAATAATGCGTGATAAACACATTTTTTTTTAAAAAGGCAAAAATATTTAATACAGAATGTTGTTATGTCAACTATTTGTCATATCACTCCATTATGTATTATGCATTTTAACATAATGTGAAAAGTATTCAGAAGTATTCATGTATTCATGGCAGACATGCAGCTATATAAACTGTCCATTAGCAAAAGGATGTTTTATGTAAATGTTTTAAGATGCTTGTCTTTGCTGTATAAATAATCTGTATATGTGAACATAGGCATATAAACACTTTACTCATATGCACAACTGTCCAAGAAGTCATGATGTGGAGAGAAACGGAAAGAGATAAACCATAAACAATGTTCCTGTTCCTTTATCAAACATGTGCCAGAGATTAGACATGGAAAAAACAGGGTCAGGATCATGTGATGATCAGTGGTTTTTGACCAGATCTTCCACGGATCATTAAAACATCTGAATCCTATTCATGATACTTATAACATCAATGGATACACATAACGCAAAGACCCACAAATCTGTGCACAGTGCCCCTGGAACATATCCCAGTGCACCCACCTGGTAGCTGTAAAGATAAAACTGCTCAATTAGCAATGCCCCTCACCGTCTTTAACAATGTAATAAAACTCCCCTCTGCCAGAGCCTTGGCAACATATGATACTGGGATTACAGCCAGGATCTTAGATCACTGGCTATGGGAGACTTGACCCAAACTTGAGTTTAAATAAAAATGAATCATTTAAATGGCACAAAGAATTCCAAGGCAATAGAAAAAGGATGGTAATGCTGACTGAGCAATCTTCCCTGTTACTCATAGTGTACTCTTGAATCTGTTTGAGTCACTGGCTCCACCCTCGATCCACCTTCACTGAGTTGATTTTATTTGCTAGAAAAGTAGTAAATAGTGAAAAGGGGGTGAGCTTATTGATCTGAACTGGACCGTTTTCACCAGACTTATAGTAGAGAACAACCAAGGCTATATTTCTGGCTAACTTTGGTATTTAATTATTTGACAGTCACTTTCTCACACCAGTGCTCCAAGGCAATTTTATCTTGTCTGTCGGAAGGCATGCCACTTAATGACGCAAAAAAGTACATGCTTTTTAAACCTTGGAAATTCTGCTGTTGTTTCTCACCTGTTGAAGGTGTGAAGAAGGTCCACGACTGTCATGTCCGTGGTGTTCACAAACTTGCACTGCACAGGGAGGAAGTTTCCATCGGCCGAGCACTGAGGGGGGGAGCTCTCCCCAACCCCGTGGAGCAGGCGGCGCTCTCTGATCTCACAGCTACCTGGACCTGAGGTCAAAGGTCATATAGTACACACTTTACACTACCCCTTACAGCCATCTCCGAATGTTAAGGCCACATATCTGTGCTACAGCTCTTAAACAGCTCTTAAAGTGTAACACCCAGACAGGCATCTGTCAACTCACAGGCCAAACATTATACAGCTACATAAACAATTTATGTTACATACAGCTGAGATTTTATGGTATAAATGCACTGATAAGCACTATACAAACTATCTGCAGTGTAGGAGGCTGCTCTTCCTTATTTGTGCGTGTCTAAAGGTGCAGGCATGCCTTAGTGTGACACGACTGCAAATATGTGTGCATATGACAGCTTGTGTGTGTAAAGTATGCATGAGAGTTAATACATGTGTGCTTACATGTACCCATGTTTGTGTTTTAAGACTGTGCAGATCTGTACGTGAGTATGTGACACGTGAATATAAGTGATCTTTCACCACGTACAGCGAGAAGGCTTTCCATTCTGCCGTGTCCCATAGATCTCCATGCCCTCTTGATCCACGCACCAGCACTGACCCAGGTTGCGTTGGCACTGAATGGGCTGGTACTCCCCAGACTCTAGGCACAGGGGCACAGATGGGGCATCTCCACTCAGCAGGGCCCGCTGCCTCTGGAGCTGGCATGAGGACAGACCTGCGGGCACCATCCCAAAAAAGACAGTGATCCAGGGTACGGGCAGGGGTGCCATCTCTCAGACAGGTCCACGAGTACTCAAATTACCAACTTTGCATCTACACATAAATTGGAATTAATGAACCTGTATGGTCAAGTCTTTCTTAAAAATGCTCAAACCACAGTCAATGCTCTATATTCATAAACAGGAGAATCTCCTGTAGATGTAAAATGTGGCTTTTCTCAACATGAGAGCTTGAGCTTCTCCACCTCATTGGTGAACATTGGTAATGAACATGCTGTCAATTGTTTAAAATGTAAATTTGGTCTCCAAATGACCAATACTAAATGCTCTTTTCTGGGCAGCAGATAACTTTGTTGCATTCAGGATTAAAAGAAAAGCTCATTTAAAATCTCTAACCTAACTCTGCTTCAACACATTGATCAGTAAAGATATCTACACTTGTGACTAAAATAATCAGCTGCATTTATTTTGATTGTGTGATGTATATTTTAATAACATATTCCAGTTAATTACAGTTAATTTGCTTGTTTAATCTAAACTCTGTTAAATTAATTTCCTATGATATTATCTTATCCCGTATTACATAATCTCTATATCTTAATATAAACCATCATCAATGAAAGGTAACAGCTGTTCAGTAAGGTCAGTAAGCAACAGTTACAGTGCACAGCTGATCCATTCTGTCTGCTCCCTGCGATCTCAGATCCTTCAGCATCGACACACCAGCATTCGCTGCTGTCACGGGTACACTGCACATGCCTGGAGAGAGGAGAGAGGAGAAGGGACACAACTTTAACTTCAAAAAGGACAGAATGAATGAACTGAGTGGAATTGTTTAGAGTAGAGCTCATTGAAAGAAGGCCCCTGAGTGTGAGAGAGGACAGACGCCTGTACCTGAACCGGCCACCCTCAGAGCACTGGGGCACGTGCTCTCTCTGCTGGGCTGCCCCATCCACCCTCAACAGCTCACACCGACTGAGAGTCTCCGACTCCAGCTGGTATTCTGAAACACAGCAAAACAGCACAACGTGACTGCTGGGACACAGAGCTTAGGAGGCTAGACTGGTAACCTGGTTGCAGGTTCGAATCCAGGGCGAGACACTGCCACAGTAACATCTAACACTTGAAGGGCTTTGACACATTGTAGACTACAGTTGCTCTAAAAAAGAATGTCAATCAAGAGAGTTGGCACTATGTGCCAGTATCTGGTATTACCTGAGATCTTGCCCTCACACAGGAGGATGGAGCAGAGGAGGACGGAGACACAGCTGATGATGCCCATCTTTTTGCTCTTTCCGGCTCCTCGTCGGATGCAGGAGCTTGCCCTTTGCTGGGGATGCAGGGGGCTTTAAATACTATCCAGTGAATCTGCCCAGTCACCCACTCACATCATCAATACACACACAAGCACTGCTGATGCATGCTCGACTCCACCTCCCCAAACACTGGTCAGTCATGCATGTCCAAGACAAAGACTGTCATTACCAACACAGCCCAGCGTAAAAAATCAAGAGTAACACTAAAAGTACAAACAAGTGCCCCCCTCCGCCACCCACACACACACACACGCTTTTACCGCTTAGGAAATTTTCAAGTAGTCTCCTGGTTGGACACTTGAGAACAAGGGTGCCATTGACTTGTTTCATATGTTCAGGTGAACTTTTCAGAGGTGCTCAAAATCTAAAGATAAAGATAACCTTGATGATACAGCAGAACACCACAAAAATATACAGCAAAATATATCCCCACAGGTAAAGGAAATTATGTCAACCAAGAAACATTATTACTAGGAAAATGAAAATGCATGCTGTCGCTACACATCATTTCCAACTTCATACGGGCTTGTGATATTTTAGATACCTTGAATGGAACCCAAATAATACAATTACAGGTTTCTGATAGACTAAACACTGATTGGATCTCATGCATTGTGGGTATCCATAGTATTCTTTTTTTGAAACTCAGTACAATGTGCCTACGGGCCTTGTAGTATTCACAACTATGCTTGATAATTATTTTCCACAAAATAGATTTATATTCCATCTCTTATAAATGACAAGTTCCACTTTACTATATACAATATGAAAAATGTTTCTCTAACAGATTCCACGTACAATTCCATCCATCCATCCATTATCTATACCCGCTTATCCTGGGCAGGGTCACGAGGGTGCTGGAGCCTATTGCAGCGTGCACTGGGCAAGAGGAAGGAATAAACCCCGGACAGGAAACTGGAGTACCCGGAGGAAACCCACACGGACACGGGGATAACATGCAAACTCCACACAGAAAGGCCCAGGCCAGATTCAAACCCGTGACCTTCTTGTTGTGAGGCGACAGTGCTACCCACTGCCGTGAGGGATTATTCACAAAGTACCTTTCAGGTATCTAAAACAATGGGGGGAGGATCTCACCTCTACATACCACAGGTAAGTACCACAAACCTAGGTGATGTATGGCAGCCATTTTTTAAACAAAATATTCAGTTACCAAAAAAGATGAAAGGGAGGAACTTATTTAACCAGTTAATTGGTGAAAGGGAACTTAACCAAAATTGAGACAAAGTCTGGGAAGGCCTCTACCAGGACACTAGGCAGCACAATTCAAAATGACAATAAAGATCAGAGGGTCTTCACTGACCGTGGCATGAGGTGACTTCCCCTGTACCAGTGGGGCAGTTTTTTCTACACGGTCCAGGGGGAAGAATGCCCCTAACAGTTCGCTAACCACCCTTCTGGTAGACACCCTGGGTTCACCGGTTGCCTCTCATTGTAATCAAGCCAAGCCTCGGCCTGGTTCAGCCATTTGTCAGGAAACCAGCAGTTTGGTCAAACAGTAACAAAGACAAGCCATGGTAAATATACAGTAAATTTAATGAACAGTTTTACATATAGTAAATTACATAAACAGTCAATTTTGTAGTTTTCTTTTAAATAAATTCTTAATGTACAGCTGGTATATGCAAATGAAAATCAACTTCAAGTTTTATAACCTACCAGTTCTAAAACACACTTTATACAGATCATCAGAAATGCTGGAATTAACACAGGCATTTTCTTCAAGTAAACTTCTTTTTATAGTCTGCCTACATTTTTTTTTAGCTTTACAGTTATAAAACTGTACATACATTGTTCAAAACTGCAACACTTTTGTTTAACTTTATTTACATCCAGCTTACTGTGGCTAGACTGTGTTCGCGAGAGGGAGAAGAGGCAGTAGCATACTGTATGGCATGAAACAGTGACCGATCCAATCCATTCCACTTGCAAGACAGTTCATCCTATGATTAGCATATATGCCTTTCATTTTCAAATTTCTGTACACCTTTATTCTCCTTATTTCTATGCTCACTCTAGCAAACATGAGAACACTGTTATTTCTGAACTGGATATTCTTGGCACAAAGCATAAATAACCATTCGGTTTTTGAACAATAAAATGGTTATAAATGCATAATTCTGACCAAAACGGTTTCCAGAATAAATCTCTCTTTCAGAATTTTGGGATAACCACACACTCAAGGGGATGGACGCACTGTGGCTGAAATCACTCACGCGCAAGCATAGACACACACACACACGCACATACATACACACGCAACCACCCACGCACACACACACACTCTGACGCACTGTTAATGGCAGTTGAGATAACGCCCCTCCTATACTGTTTTAGTTCATTTCCCCTTTGTCCACTCCACCCTCCAAGACCCTCAGTGTAGTGTTTAAGTCTGCGGCCGTGGATATACATTTCAAATACAAACATTCCCTCTTCCCTTAATAGAGGTGACAGAACATTACTGTGATCAGCAAGTATTACTGTTAAATTATTACTATTAAAAGTAATAATCACTGTGATCAGTAATTACTACTGTTAAAAGAGAAGAAACTATTGTTTCTTGCTTACTTAAAAAATATAGTGACGGACCTGTGCTGTGTTAATATTATTTGTCTACATATTTTTATAATATTACATCATGTGGTTACCTTTGGGTGATTCACATTCTGTGTTTCTTTACAACATACTCAACACACTATTGACTTTCCTCATTTTGCCTTGTACCTTTACACTATTAGTTCCAAATTCTCATGACACGTACAGGGAACATTCCGCCCCCCCCCCCCACAGAACAGTCGGAGGGCTGCTGTTCTCTTCTCGACGGGAAGCTGGCGTTTTCCCTACGCGCGGGATAGGCTGTCACAGCGATCTCGGTCAGCGGGCAGGACTGTGACTGAGCGGCGGGGGGCTCCCTGTGCCCCCTGGCACCGCCCCCACCCCCCGCGCTCACACAGAACACAGGGAGCTCATCTGCTGCACCTTGCCCAGGTCCGTCAGGAGCTGCTTGATCCTGCATTTGAGCTGAGGCAGCCGAGCCAGGGGCTCCGGGGGCTCCAGCTCCCCGGTGAAGTCCAGCCAGCTCTCCAGCACTGACCACGGAGGGAGGGAGCGAGCGAGCGAGCGAGGGAGGTAGGGAGGGAGGGAGGGAGGGACAGAGAGAGAGAGAGAGAGAGAGACAGATCACCACATGCAATCTGCTCAGTCAATATTTATATCAATACCACTACCCACAACCATAGCTGCTGCTATTATTATTATTATTATTTAATTGCTTAAATAGCATGTATTGTACATACCCTAATTGGTTTATAAACCATCATGAACACTCATAAAGCTGTATATTTAACAGAAGCAGCTCACCTTTTTATTGCCTTTTTATCACTTTTTACTGCACAGGGCTATAACAGCAGCACTCTTAACCTAACATTCAGAGCACCAGACTTTTAAACTTTTAACATCTATTTAATCTACAGTCGATCAAACAGGTAGAACAAACACTGCAGTATGATTCTAAGGTCTTGCTATGCTCTTCCATAATCCATGAACCACAGTGCCACCTGGTGGTCATATCAGTAACCTTGCCATAATATGACACGAGAAGATGGTTACCATCCAGCTCCTTCTCAATGAGATCCATCCTGCTGGCCACCTGGTTCTGAATGTCCTCAATGTGGGTGAGCAGGTTGAGCTGCCACTGCAGGCAGCTGCGGGCCTGTTCGGCTGAGTCGGTACGAGTCTCAGCCAAACAGCCGGACACAGTGATGGCAGTGCTCTCCTGTTGAGAGGAGAGATAACGTTCACACTTCGGGCTGAAAAGGGCCATTGTGAGTTATTTTGCTGATACAACTCTAGGTTTAAGTGACATGGTCACACTGAATCATTATTAGCCAATGAGAAACTCATCTGAAGTTGTGAAATGTATGCGAAAACTCCAAAGCTGTAACTGTATGTCCCAAACAGTTCAGAGGAATGGAGGTCACCAAGAATTGAATGCCCCATGTTCATGCACCTGTGCCAAGAATACAATACACAAGCTCATATCCTGACATCGTAATGGGCGCGTTTCCATTGACAGTGGAATTTCTAACCCAATCAGGGCTCAGAACCAGCTGGGGATCTGATTGGATGATTTCATCAATAAAGAAGATCAGACTTCCTGGTGCAAAGCGGCCCTCACCTCCTCCTCCTTCAGTCCAAACGGTGGGGTGTGGGGGCAGGTCTCGGCCACCACCTCCGGCCCCTCCTCCAGCCGAAACCCCTCCTCGCCCCCCAGGCTGAGGGGGTCAGCGATGGGCCAGGGGCCCAGGCCGAGGCCCGGGGGCTTCTGGTAACTGTGCTCACTGGCGATGTAGGCATCCAGGTTGGAGTTCTGATTCAGGGGGTCGGCCAAGTGCTCCTGGAAGTGGATGCAGTCCGGGACTCCCTCCATGGGCTGGTCCTCCTCTGAGTTCACCCACGACCGTGCCCATAAGTGCAAGTCAGGATTGTGTTTGTTTCTTCAAAGAGGAACAATCAACACATTTCACTCATTTATATCTACCAACATTTCGTATAACTAGTTATTTGATATAGCCCCCTGAGAGGCCATTTCGGAGTGAATTTCACAGAAACACTGCACATTATAACCAGTAAAAAGAAATATCTGCCTATGTAAACAATAATAAACATTCTAATGAGTACACAGCACTTGATGCACCTCAAACCAACTATTGTCAAGAGGAATAGAGCTTAACACAGAGGACAATAAAATACTAAAGAAATTCCTAAAATCTGCGACTAGTGATTAAACCAAAGAATAAAAGACCCTGATGAGCTAACAGAATATGTTTGGTGAACTGAGAGGACTGATGTTAAATATGCTGAGCGCACACCTCTCTGTGCTCCAGCTCCCCTTATTTTTAGAGTACCACGTCACGGTCAGCTGTCAAAACTTTATGATGGTGAAAAGGTTACTTCAGTCGTGACTAGCCAGCCGACAGAGTGACATGGCACTTTCTATACAAAGGAAATGAAACCATGCACGTGAAAACATGCGGTGTATTACTCATATCAAAGATGAGAGGAAAGCAAACTGTCATGTCAGATAACCTTCAACCTACAAGAGACCCCATCAAATTTTCAGTTTCACAGTTCATAGTACGTGGCTGTGTAAAATCTAACTTCTGATATCCTTTAATGAACTGTTGGTTACATTTAATTTTATATACCAAACAAAAATATTGTCATTCAGAACATTTATTTGCAGAAAATGACACCTGGTCAAAACACTAAAAATACAGTTTTGCAAAACATTGAATAATGCGAACTAAATCAGTTTATACCCATAAATGAGCAATAAAATTAACAAAGTCTTGTGGATTGAACAATGGATTCATCAATCAATATTTGGTGGAGTAACCTCGATTCTTCCTAAAAAATATGGGGTGGTCTCTGAATTTTTTCCAGAGCTGTATGTGACCAATCATAAAGCACAGTTGTTTCACGAGATACTAACACATGGCACACGAACGTATCGAGGATAGGTTATGAACGCTTCTTAAATGAACACTCATGCCTCACACACATGACTAAAGGGGAAGAAGTTCCCCTCTGTCCTCTGACGTCACTCACTGTAATATCTCCATTTTGAGCTGCAGGCCGTGGAGCACCTTTTTCACACTGTACACATCCGCCAGCAGCTGGTGGGTGGAGACTATCTTCTGGGCGTTCTGGTGGGAGTAGTTCTCTGAGAGAAAGGACAGGCCGTACATGTGTCCCCTGTTCAGCCAGTCTTTGTCGTGCTGATATCTGGCACTCCACCTTTGCCCTGTTAATTTAATGAATGTGTCCGTTAGCCAGGACTGCAACACTTCTGACAGCACACGAACAATATCGCTATTATAATCATCACCAACACCATGCCGTTGTTATTTTCCTTGTCATCACAACTACGACGGCCACTGCTAATCCTTTTCTTGGCTGTTTTCTTGATTTTTGTTTAACCTGCTTAAACTGTTTAAACTGCACCTTGGCTCATCTCAGGCTGAACTCTCAACACTTCACATGGGTTCACCAGCCACACCTATGCTAAATTAAAAACTCTAACCCCTAACCACTTTCTTTGTTTTATAATGATACTCCATATCATCTATTTTCCTCTTGCACCAACTAAGGCATCTAACGTTACATTGCAAGACTATGTATTGACTACTACCATCAGATGTGACCCTGATGAATCCAGATGTGACCATTAGCGCTGTTGTGCGTATGCATGCACTCTGTCTGCTGAAGGTCAAAATATAAATAGTGTGGGGCTAAAGCCAAATGCTCCAAACACAGGGTGTGTGTCCGTGTGCGTGTGTGTGTATGCATGCGTGGGAGTGTGTGCGTGCGTGAGTGTGTGCGTGTGCGCGTACTCGTGCTCTTACTTGGGGGGTCCCTGCAGATGTAGCAGATGTACTGCTCAGGGATACTGTCCTCCAGCAGGCCCATGCACACACTGTGCTGCCAGCACATGCACTCCTCACACTGCATCAGGAGGAGGAAACAGTCCTTACCACACGATTTCTGCACAGTAATTACGGCATAATGCGGGAATACAAATGAACTGATGAAAACGATTTTCCTCAGCACTACCTTCCCTTGATTTCAGTGCATTTTCAGTGTCGCTTTCAAGATTTAACTTTACAAATTACATCCACACTCTAGGAAAGACCGTGTAGAGTTCCAGCTCCCTAAGGACCAGAGTAATAAAACAGCACGGCGCTATGGCTGTCCTACACTTTAGACAAAGCTTCTGAGACGCAGGAGGGATTTCTCTGTCAGATACAGGATGAAAGAGGGTGAGCTCGGAGAAGCGCAGAGGCGGAGCACGTGAACGGGACGCACCTGGATCATGAAGCCGTTCTCCTCGTCCATCTCGCAGATGCAGCGCACGATCTCGTTGGCGTCGTCGTCCTCCTCCTGAAAGTCGTCCATGGTGAGCGAGTCCAAATCCTGGCCGTACTCCTCCCCGCTCAGAAGCAGGCTCTCCGTGGTCGAGTCCTCCAGGAAGTCGATGTCCGACAGGTCTGAGGAGGGGAAAAGATTCAGGTCCAATTACAGTACCCCCTTTGTTCATGGTTACATCTAACCACGCTTTTAACGCTGCCACGACATAGCTCAGGAGGTAAGACCGATTGCCTGGCAGTCGGAGGGTTGCCGGTTCAAACCCTGCCCTGGGCGTGTCGAAGTGTCCTTGAGCAAGACCTAACCCTAACTGCCTGGAATGAGAGCATCAATGTAAGCTTAGATAAAGCGCTATATAAATGCAGTCCATTTACCATTTACGTTTATATGAATACAGTAGTCCAAGTGTGAGTTGAAATTCTGCAAAAATACAAATTACATTACATTACATTACAGGCATTTGGCAGACAATCCAGTTTCTCAGTTTGTGTGAGTGGGGGTAGGGGGAATGCCTTCATATCTGCCTTAATGTGCATTGCATAGAACTGTACAGCTGTTCTTGACAGATAGGCAAAGCAGCACATATCAGATAGTATCTGAATTCATGATTTCCTGAACAGTACTGTAACATTTGACAGTTAAAGCCAAATGTTACTGTAAGTTTCACAGGAAAGCTTTTGTAGGACACAGCACTGTACATTGTACTGTACAAGTCCAGTGTGGAGGTGCAGAGGTCACATTCTTTGCATTCTGTGTCACAAGTCACTGCTCTGAGTTCAGGATAACGATTTACTACTGATTAGACTCAAGCCAAGCGTGCGTACACACTAAGCACTTTTTTTGTTGTAGAATCTGCTTCTGTAGAAATGTTTTTTTGTCACCCAACACGACTTAACCCCCCATACCCTGGGTGATGCCAAAGCGAACTGTGCATTGCCCAAAGGAGCTACCGGCCACAGTGGGCACTGCCATGGACCAGAATCGGCACACAGCAGAAGGGATGTCACTGTGACATCACTGATTATGCGCCAGAACTGATAAACCAACTCTCTTTAATTCTACAACACATGCGGAAAGCAGTGTATGATATAAATGGTGCAGCACTAATATAACGGTCAGCAGTGTATGAACAGATATAAATGGTGTAGAAGTACTATAACAGTCAGCAGTGTATGAACAGATATAAATGGTGTAGAAGTACTATAACGGTCAGCAGTGTATGAACAGATATAAATGGTGTAGAAGTACTATAACGGTCAGCAGTGTATGAACAGATATAAATGGTGTAGAAGTACTATAACAGTCAGCAGTGTATGAACAGATATAAATGGTGTAGAAGTACTATAACGGTCAGCAGTGTATGAACAGATATAAATGGTATAGCACTAATATAACGGTCAGCAGTGTATGAACAGATATAAATGGTATAGCACTAATATAACGGTCAGCAGCGTATGAACAGATATAAATGGTGTAGAAGTACTATAACGGTCAGCAGTGTATGAACAGATATGAATGGTGTAGAAGTACTATAACGGTCAGCAGTGTATGAACAGATATGAATGGTGTCGCGGTACTATGATGGTGTGGGCTCCAGCTGTCCTGGGGAGACTCACTCTCTCCGGTCAGGTCCACAGACAGGAGGGCACGGGGGTACTGGAAGGTGCTGTGCTTGGAGGGGGCGCTGCTGTGCAGGGCGAAGGGGCTGCTGGAGGAGCACCTCTCCAGGAAGGCCAGGGATATGTCCTCAAAGTCTGAGTAACCTGGGCACAAGCAGGGGAGCACAGGGGCAGTCAGGCTTCCACAGGGGGAGAAACACGCCCTAATGACAACACAGCTTTCCCCAGATTCACTCTGTTTTTCATAGCATTAGATGTTTTTTTGCCCCCGATGTGGAATGGCAAGTTGGGTCACCCACATGGCAGGAACACTGCATCTGCAATCTTTCCATGCACTTCATACTAAATCATACTAATAAAACCCCTTTATTTTCTGGTGTCTGGTGCAGTGGCATATACTTTATAAATATTTACTTCACTAACAGGAAAATAAACAGGATTTTCAGGTCTGAAAATCCCAGCACTGGTTAAAAACCACAGCCTTACAGGCTGCTCAGTACTACAGGAGGAGGCTAGCACTGCATGGAGGAGAGGAATATCTCTCCCAGATGAAACCTGGTTGCTTGTGGGCACCTGGCATGCCTAAAGGATGGGACACAAGAAAGGAAAGTGCAGAGATCAAAAGTATCCCACCACCACAGGCTCCCTGTCAGAACTGATATGATGAAGTTTAATGAGTCTAATAAAGTCCAGCTGAGGACTGAACCTGCAGCTACAGGGCCTGAGCTTTTCCATGGGTCACGTTTCCACAAACTGAGCCATTACTGACCCCACATTATCTCTTCATAAACACACCATTCAGCATTTTTATTTCTTTCACAACACGAGCAAGAAGAGATCATCTCTACACTCACTGTGCTGCTTTGATTTCTTTTTCTTCTTTTTCTTTTTCTTTAGTTTAATTTTAAAAGGGTCTTTTTCCTTTTTGTCTTTCCGTTCTTTGTCCTTCTCTTTCTTTTTCCCTGAAATACAAAAAGTGTTTTTTTTTTTTTTTAATAAACGATAAAATACTGCACTGAAATACATATGCAGTTGCTGAAATTGATCTCTTACCAGTTGGCTGACATTTGTCCTCAAGCTTGATCTTTTTCTCAGTTTTTATGAGTCCTACGGAAGCGAAGTCAAGCAGTAATGAGAAATAGTTCAGTACATGATTCTTTCAGATTGCCATCGGAGTGTGGTATCTATGGTACAGTGGTTACCATGACGTCAGCCCATTCCAGGACATGCAGCACTCACCTGGCTCCATGTGGGGGTCCTTCTCGATCACCTTCTTTATCACCTTATCGTGCAGGTTCTCCAAGCTCCTCTCCCGGGACAGAAGAGGGAGCGGCACCTCGGAACTGTCCGAACTGACCGAGACAGAGGAGCGCTTCTTCTTGCTGAATTTGGGGGGTCTGGAACAACCACCCAAACACTCGAGCGGCACAATGTGAGTGGGAGGAGAGAGCGCTACATAACAGAAAGAAGAAAATTTTTTTATTGAAAAATGAACACTGACTTAATCGACTCTTAGCATAATGCCTAATCTCACATTATTTAAAAGACCCTTGATAGCCACCAATGGGGAATGTGATAAAGCATGGATTTAGAAGGTACAAAGGTCTGCACATAGTAGAGAGGTTGAGCAATAGAGCAAGACAGAGAGAGAGAGAGAGAGAGAGAGAGAGAGAGAGAGAGAGAGAGAGAGAGAGAGAGAGAGAGAGAGAGAGAGAGAGAGAGTGTGAGAGAGAGAGAGAGAGAGAGAGAGAGAGAGAGAGAGAGAGAGAGAGAGAGAGAGAGAGAGAGAGCGTGAGAGAGAGAGAGAGTGTGAGGGCCTTTCCGTACAGGAGGAGGTGGAGACAGTCCTGCGGCGCCTGTTGTCGGGGTTCTCCAGCAGCAGGGTGCTCGTGGGCACGGTGGCAGACGTGGCCCGGGTTCGCCCCGCCCTGTCAGGTGACCACGCCTCCGACTCCACCTCCTTGTCGGCGCTGTGGTAGTACTTCAGGTGGTAGTCCAGAAGCTTGGCTTTGCGGAAGGCCTTCGAACAGCCCGGGACCTGACACTTGAACTTGTTGTGGTCCAGATCAAAGAGGGGCTCATTCGGAGATGTGGGGTCATCGCTCCTTCTTACGTTAATTACTGAAAAGGGGTGGGAAGACACATCTGAGTGGTGCTGCTCACCTGAACATTAACGCTGCTCGTACAAATCACTGTTTCGCATCAGATAAGCACAATTACATCACAAAAGTTTACTTTATAGAGAGCTGCTTGGTTCTATGTTTATATTAGTATGGTGGGCTTTTGTTGCTGTAAGAACAATTGTTAAGCACAAGAAATATTTTTGTGGGGGTTTTTTCTGTTTTTCAGCATGATCTCTATTTTATGTAACAGCAATCAGAGTCACACCTGCAATGTGCACATACTGCATCATGCCATAGTAGCCTTGTAGGTCACTCTTTACATGATAACACATCAGAATATTTTTGTCTTTGAAAAGGAAAAAAAACTTAATTATTTTACAAACCAGAAAGAGTGAGCAACACAATTAGCCAAATACAAAAACATGGCAAGGTACAAGAAGCAAACGAAGGACGGGTGCATACTGGGTTCTCTGGTGTGTTTGTTGGGCTTGGGAGTCCTGGCAGTAACCTTCGGCCCAGCAGCTACGAGAGGGACAGAAAATGAAGATTTCAGCTTCTGAGGTAAACCTCAAGATATTCAGGAGAATTTCAGTACAAAACTCATGTTCATTAAAAAGTTCTGAGCAGAAACAGTACATAGACAAACAAAATATTCATCATTCATTCTATTTCCATTCCATTAAGTCAACTTAAAAATGAAAAAGACAGCATATTTATTTACACATTTTGGTCTCTTTGGTGTCACTATAGTTTGCAGAGCACACTACCTTCCCCTCCACCCCTGGTTTACCTGCAGCCGTAGGGGATGATTTCATACCAGGGACCATCTGATTGGATAAGGAGGTGTCAGTCTGCTCGTCTTTCACTGTGATTGGAGGATGAGGTGGTAGGAGGGATGTTTCTGGTGGTACAACTACACTGAGATGAGAAAGGGGCAACTCCACAGACTTCTCCACATTGTCAATGTGCTGAGCTGAAAGATAAATGCATCAGTTAAAAGCATTAGATTTTAGTCGGACACACAAAAGACACAATAAAATATATCCTTCATTTATATTACTGTAGTACTTTGCTTGGCAGAAGTTCTTATCCAGAACAGTATACATAACTTTTTTTGATTTGTAAAAATTCATACATATAATTTCTCAACAAAGCAGGTTTTCTAGCCATTATGCCATACATCCACTCAGCAGAAACTACAACCTACAACTACAAACTACTAGTTCCGAGGTAATCAAACTTTTATTTGCAATATACAAAAAAACTCTTGTCTTTCTCTCTTTGAAATTCATTTCAGGCTTTCTGGAAGAAGTGTTCCGACCTCTCTGATACTCAGCCAGACATGTCAAGACCACACACAAAAAATTGGCAGGAAGCTGTTTCAGATTCTTTCTACGTCCAACAAAGTGTTTTCTGAGGGATTTACTGCCTCATAAAAACCGAGCAGGGGCCTTTCATATGAAAAACACCTGAATTCAGTTTAAACAACATGAGGCTGCACATGATGTGGGCCTTGAGTGACCCAGTGACACTCACTCTGAGGAGCCCCCAGGCTGGACTGAGCCATTCTGTCCTCAGAGGCAGGGAGACCGCTGTTCACGGGCTCGAGCAGGGACTCGGGGGTGGGAGTGGCCAGGCGCTGAGAGCGTCTCCGTCGCTGGCTTTGCTCTGTCGCTCGGGGAGAGCTGGGGGGAGCCGTCACAGGAAGTCCTGCAGAGAGTAACAAACAACAAACTTAAGAGAACCCCATTGTTTCCTTCTGGCGACTACACTTTTTTCATTAAAAAAAACAAATAAAACAAAAGCTTTCTTAGCAGGTACATACACAAGGGTGGCTACCATTCTCGTGTTTTCCATTCTGCTCTGTTTCATCTCACTACATATTAACGATTATGATTATGATTTCAAATGATTACATCTAGTTGGTAGTTTGTCTTCCAAAGCAGAGCCCCTCCCCATATTTCCACAAACACTACTTCACGCAGCTAAAGATAAAGGCTGAAGAAATGAATGAGAGCGCTCCAGTAAACTGAAAGTAAGCATGAACATAAATACAGCCATTTTAGGTCATGCATGTCATTGCCTCCACTGCAGGAATGTGGAGTACAGGTCATGTGTCTGTCTGATTAGAATAAGACTGGGATGGCACTTGGTACAGTGACTTTCTATGGAGGAAAGTATAAATGCTTAAAGCTTATGCCAGGAGCCATACCACCATGTAACCTGTGCCTACTGAATTGCTGAAGCTAAGCAGGTATGGGCTTGGTTTTTACTTGGATGAGAGACCAAAGTTGCTGCTGAAAGTGGTGTGGGTAGGCCAGTAAGGAGCCATAAACCCCAATGCACCAGTGCAGTGATGGGGAAACTGAGCTGTAGGAGATGATCACGGTCGGATGAGACAGGAAGATACCATGACAGTGATCACAAAGAGTGGGGGGTTCCCCAGTGTACTGCCAAAAAAAAGTGTATCTCCCAGTTTAACTGGTCAGCTGATGAGGCGTGAGCGTTGAGGTGAAAAATGGCTGCTGTGCATCACCCAAGTGGGTGCTGTACATTGGTGGTGGTTGACTAAAGTAAAGTCCTTTGAGTCGCCAGCGATGATGAAAAACACTATAAAAATACAAGGAATTAGTTTAGGCCTGCTAAGAATAATATTTTTCCATGGTCTTATGTACAGTACAGAGCCCCACTCCACCCACCAGCATGAGTGATGTTGGGGGGGCTGGGCACCAGGATGGGGGCTGCCAGTACTACGGCCCCTCCTGTGGATGTGGCAGAGGAGCAGGGCCTGGGCTGTTTCTGGCAGCCGTGAGTTTCTCCAGGCTCCGCTCGGAGCCGCCGGCTCCCAGCCCTGCAGTGAGACCCTGCCATGACAGGGGCGTGTCTCTGGGAAGATGGCATCTGGACACAGTCCTCCGGCGTTCCTGGCTCCTCCCCTCCTGCCTCAGGGCCCTGAGAGGTGGAAATCATGACCATCGAGTCAAGAGTCCAGTTTTAAAATGCAACCTGGCACACAATGAGGCATTATGGTAACAACATGGCCCCATCACATAACCATTAATAAAGCATCATTAACATATATTAAGGTTAAGAAAATGAACTGTTTCACTGTGTATGTCCCAAAGATGATGCTACTGATCCCTGACTTAAAAAATTCTCATCAATCATAAATTAATCCAAATGTTTAAAGTACTCGTTCATTTGTTTTGTAATGTTTGTCTTAAAGTCACTTGTAATTAAAGCGTTAATACCAACTTTAGGTAAGGCAATCCAAAAACAAAGTTTAAAACAAATGTATGAGTGGTGCTCCGAAGAAACTGACAATGAACAATCAACGAGTAACCACATGCACTAAATTTAGTATGCACTGAAACAATGCACTTCAACTGGGCCTTCAAAGATAAGCCATTGCACAGATATAAAGAAGTAAATACCTCTTCAGATGTCCCAGGAAGGTCAGCCTGCTCTTCCTTGTGAAAGCTCTCATCCTCACTTACTACCTTTGAGACTAAAAGCCCTACAATTTGCATAACATATGGGTGTTTTTTACAAAGTCATTTCAAAAGGAACTCAAATGAAATCAGTGAAATATAAAATGGAAAAGGGCGGGTGAAAACGCTACCTGTATTTTTGCTGAGGCGAGCTCTCTTGGAGTTGAATAAACTCCCCTGTTTAGTTTTTTTCCGTTTCATTTTTGCTGACTCCAGCCGCTCAGGTGATGGCTTTACTTCTTCCTCAACAGCAGATTCCAAGGTAACTTAACGGTGTAGGGAGACAAGAGTGTTGACAAAATAAAAACTGAAAACCAAAAAAAACTGATGTTTTGAGGAATTTATACACACCTGGTACTGAAATACATGTAAACGCTATTTAGCAGAGCTACTCAACTGTACATGGTAGGCTACAGCCCAATACGTCTCTGAGCTCTGCGTAGACCTAGAGAGTTAAAGTTCTTTTCCAGACAATGATAATTGAATCAGTTCATTAAGTTTCTGTAATATGAAATGACAGCATGCAGACACTGCAGGACCAGGGCTGTGTGGCCCTGCAGACACTGTGGCCCTGCAGGACCAGGGCTGTGTAGCCCTGCAGGACCAGGGCTGTGTGGCCCGGCAGACACTGTTGTAGGGGGCGACATAGCTCAGGAGGTAAGACCGATTGTCTGGCAGTCGGAGGGTTGCCGGTTCAAACCCCGCCCTGAGCATGTCGAAGTGTCCTTGAGCAAGACACCTAACCCCTAACCCCTAACTGCTCTGGCGAATGAGAGGCATCAATTGTAAAGCACTTTGGATAAAAGCGCTATATAAATGCAGTCTATTTACCATTTACACTGTGGCCCTGCAGGACCAAGGCTGTGTGGCTCTGCAGACACTGTGGCCCTGCAGGACCAGGACTGTAGGACAGGGCTGTGTGGCCCTGCAGACACTGTGGCCCTGCAGGACCAGGGCTGTGTGGCCCTGCAGACACTGTGGCCCTGCAGGACCAGGACCAGGACAGGGCTCTGTAGGACCAGGGCTGTGTGGCCCTGCAGCACCAGGGCTGTGTGGCCCTGCAGACACTGCATCATACCAGAACCAGCATCATACATGTAGTACTAGTGAAGAACTGCGTGCTGATAAGAATACTCATCCAGGATTAAAGCAAGGGCACACGCTTTACCAGATTTCTCAGAGTCCAGATCTTCATCCGTATCTTCCGAGTCTGTGTCCTCATCAGATTCACTGTCAGAGTCCTCCTCCCTCCTGGCCTCCTTGTCCTTGTTGCTGTTGGCACTGGTTCGAGGCTTGCAGGCCCCTTTGCTTTTGGCAGCAGCCGTGGCTGCTTTTACCAAAGCAATCCAGTCCTGGTTAAAAAAAAGAACAGAATTCCTCATTCAAGACACTGGAGGATGGGCAGTACACTGAAAGTTCGATCACACACTTGACATAGCGCTTCTACAGGAGACTAAATGTGATTTTATGGCCACTGTTCAATAACACAACCACAGTTATATTGGTTTTTAATAGTGTCCTCCAGAAAGTTCACAAAATATAATTTCTGCCAACAGAGCTCTAAAACTCAAAGCTAGTAGGGCTATATATTCATAACTCATACATGTTTAATTAATTGATATGAATTTTAAAAAACAATAACCGAGAAAGAAAACACTTGCATATCCATCTGTACCTAATATTTGTATCTCTACATTTTTGGAGTAAACTATTGTATGTTTCCTAGCATAGTGTGGAATATCACATACTAGAAAATGTAACACTGCAGCATAATAAATAATTCCACTCTATCAGTTTGTAGATATGAGCACAAAGTTTAAGCAACAGTTGGCTTTGTCCATTTATTTAACATCACTTATAATTAATACATTTAGGTATAAATATGATTAAATATGACAGGAATTAGACCTCAAATATTGTAATATTGTAAATGGATACATTACATTACATTACATTACATTACATTACAGGCATTTGGCAGACGCTCTTATCCAGAGCGACGTACAACAAAGTGTATAACCATAACCAGGAACAAGTACGACGAAACCCCTAGAGAGAAGTACCGGTCCAAGTGCAGGGAACAACCGCATAGTTCAACTTGGACCCTGAAGGTTAAACTGATTAACACTAACACAACGAGAACGGCAACAACGCAATCTATGGAAAAAATACAAGCAGTGCGAGTAGTGCTTGCACTGAAAAATAGGTCCATCAGAACCTCCAACATTTCCCCTCAAATCATCTTACCTGACCTTTCGCATCTTCTGGCATTGATTTGATATGCATTCTTTTCACACAGCGAATAACCCCATCGTAGAACTGCACTGTATAAGTACCTGGAAATTGACATTCAGATGACAAAAGCTGACACGAAAACATAAAACAAAAAACATACAATATATGCACAAAAGATGTGGCGTGTGTCATATAAAGGAGTAGTACTTCACTGACTGAAATTTGTAATGGTGTTTATAATCTAAATTAAATCTAAATTAATACATCACCACTATTAGCATTAACAGTGTAATGCTTGCGTTCACCTGCAAGTGAGAATTCAGGGGAAGTCTTTACTGAAAACGAGCCTCATTCTGTAAAATCCAGAAAAGCCAATCATACCCACCTTCTTTGTTTACAGTTTCAATCTTAGCAGGGTAGTAACGGCAATCTGTCCATCGTGCCAGCACTTCCTCTCCATCCTTCAAAACCTGTACAGGAAACAAAAGCAAAAATACAAATATTTCACTCTCAAACACTTAACTGGCAGACATGATAATGTCCCAGGGGTACACAAACTCAAGTTTCAAAGGTAAAGATGCTTTGAAACTTGAATCCAAATTTTACCAAGTGAATGGTCTTGCAACTGTGGTTGTGTCTTAATTTTGCATCACCGGTCACCCACTTTCCAGTAAGGTCTCCGACTTGGGATACAAACTAAACTGGTTAGCCCTCACCTTTTTAAATGTTAAGCAATTGTAATACTTAAAAATTATTTTATGTTTGAAAAACAGTTCCGGCTCCACAACTGAAATTACTACGTATGAAAAGCATATAAATAGCATCCTATCATAAGTAAATAGCAGATATCCTTCCTGGAGCAATCAAGCTTTCAAAGTTTTTAATTTTCCTGTGGTATTACTTGCTAGCTTGATTAAACTCTGGGTGGTTTATCGACATACTATAATTATATCTATTATATTTTAGCCCAGCCATAAATATCCTGATTGGAATTAAACACACGACATATGTAGAATTCCACAGTTAAAAAACATAATATTAATGAAAAAGAAATACCTGATAAAAATGGTTGAAAACTTAATTTAAAAAAAAAAAAAAAAAGAACACAACATGCACCTTTTCTTTTGCCAGAATACACTATATTTACAACATGGCACAGTATATACTGTTAGAGGCCAAGACTTATGACCAGTGGGTCGCAGGTTAAAATTCTGGATGATCACTGCTGCTGCTCTCTTCAGCAAGGTACCTGAATTTATTCATTAATTGACTAGCTTTATTAATGCCTAGGTGAAATGTAAGAAACTGGATAAGGACATCTTCAAAGCAAATGGAAATAAATACTGAGACACTGGTGAGTCAAGCAGTTATTCCAGCCAAATCACTATAAGCGTCTGAGTGATGGGAGCGTATTACTTGTCTTGACTGTGGTAACTCTGTTTGGTCCTCTCTGCTCTCCGTACATCCAGGAGGCTCACGATAGCGAGATGTTCTTATCTCACCGAGTCTCTCCTGGCAGAAATGTTTATGAGATATACATCAAGAATTAGTTAAATTGATCAAAAGATAACTTTAAAGAGAAATTAGAACAGCATTCATATTCAACCTTTAAAAAAAAATTAAAAAAATCAAAACAACTTCTGAAGCATTTGCTCATCCCTGAAGACTGGGCATGCCTTATCCTTGAACATCACAATATTCTCCAAAGTGAATCCATCATCTGCAATACTTTCAATTTAGGGAATGTTCCTGGTGTGCACATGAAGGTGATTGTGTAGGTGTGTTGGGGGTGGGGGACTGTGCCTCGAGAAGAAAAGACCCTCACAGATATCTCCTCTTCATCCTTGAGTCCCTCTTTGCGGAGTGCTGTTCTCTCCAAAGGACGAAGCCTGTTGCTGTCCCAGAAGATCCACTCATCATAGCGATGGCTCCAGCGGTCGAAATGAACAAGCATTTTTCCTTCATCATAGTCTATCTTCTCAATGCGAGAAGGGTACCTATGTAAATTTAGTTTGGGTGATACAATAACAAGTGGTAAGGGTGAGAATTAAAAAGTCATAAATTGAATATTAACACAGAAAAAAGTTTTTGCATACCATTTTTGTAAGTAATCCTGAGCCTCAACTCTGGCACCAACTTCAAATGTGATTCCTGGACGATTTGGGGGCTTCTTGCTCATCTTCGTCTGTCAAGACTGATGCTTTCTCAGCCTGTGGGGGAACAAAACCATGTGAATGGTCATTAATGCAGACATTTAAAGATTTGTAGCTTTTTATAAAATTTTATAATTTTGATGACATGTAGTAAAATTGTTGAAAAATGAATTGTCTAGCCATTAACTTTTTACCATGGTACTATACTGCGCCATGCATGGGACTTGCACGAATACCTATGAATGATACAATCTACATGACAGTCGACACAAACAACAGTTTTGAACTTCATCTTGCATTAACTAGTTTGTTATTAAGATCTATTAGTCAAAAAAACTACTTTAATTCATAAACACTCTATCTAACCCTTATAATAGGTTAACGAGCTAACTACAAGAACATTGGAGAAGATGTAGAACCTTAGCAAGTGCGAGTAAACTGGTGAGCAGGTTTTGACCATTTTAAAGGTGTGGAAACGCAAAACCGCGACAGACGACAGCGAATAATGGAACTGGCTTACAAAATATCAAAAATAAGTTGCGTTAGCTCGATTCAATACTTCTAGCCAGTTGACTTTACAAACTGTCGAAAAAATACGGTTATGATATCTATCTGGGAAACAACTCTAGCTTGCTTGCAAGTTATCATGGTGCCTTTACAGTAAGATGGAAAATAGTTCGCTGTAAGTCCGGAACAATCTAGCTAGCTGGTAATTGATAGTAAGTTATTTTCAGTGGCAAGGTAACTTAGCTAACAACTGCTAATGTTTTAACTTTTCTGTAATATTCACCAGCAGTCAAACAACTCCACTCGTTCAGATGTGCATGCTGGACAGCTAGGTTGTTCTGACACAGCTTGCTAGTTAGCTATCTAACTAGCCACTGTCATATTACTGGGCGCTAGCTAGCTACCAACTTTCCTTGATAAAGACAGTCAGATGTATCTTCCTGAAAGTGGAACATGAAATATGAAGTAACACAACAATTTAAGAAATTAATACTCCGTTACATTTCGGTGATTAATTCAGCCAGCTAGCTATGGGCCCAAGCGTATAGCTAGCTAGTATGCAATTAGCTTGCTACTTTGCTTGCTGGATAGCTAGTCAGCTAGCCAGCTAACGTTAGCTTCAGAACTCAACTTAGCCACCAAGCCTGGTATAGCTAGCAAGATTGCTGGCTTGCAAGTAATTAAGTTATCACAGTCAGCAGTTATAACATCTGTACTGTTCGTACAGCACGTTCGTTGAGATGAACAGCAAGTTGTTTTACCTTTGCAAACACATTAAAGAAGGTTGCTATTTTTAAAACTCAGCCTTCTTTCCATTCTTCTGCTCTCGGATACTTTAACCCTCTCCCCGAACCCAAACACAGTGGCGTCAGCAGTACGTAACCACTGCGACTCAAGGAGGCGAGCCATTCAGGGACGAGACATTACAATCACGTGACAATGAAGAAAATATGATCCCCTCTCCTCTGAAAGATACAGTATGTAGATTGTCACAACAGTAACTTTTGACTAATGATTATCAAGACTTTCTGCCATGCACCCTACGTCCTTCTGTAATTTTTAAAACATGGTTTGTGCTTCTCTGTGTACTTGTTGGTCAGGTAAATAATAGTTCCTAACCCATTTCTCCACATTCATAAATACTTAAAGGATGAACATGATGGGTCTTCCTTGGGTAAAGGCTGGGGCCTGGTCCACTTAACTTTTTTGCTGTATTTGGAGTATACAGGCCTAGTGTCTTAAGTGCACAAATACTGTACATGTGTACACATTTCAGATACTAGATAATTCACTCATTAACAGCATACATTTTGGTAATGTTTTCTGATGGATTCTATCCAGCTATGTGAACTAAAAGTAAACATTTGTGTTGGTCTACATTAATAAACTGTAGTAGCCTATATATAGTATGGGCTCAGTGCCTCTGATCTGTCATCTCTTAATGCAGCTTTTGGAGAAGCTTTTTTTCATACAGGAGATCCATGGAGACTCAATTTTGAAAGGAGCTTTTTATTCTTTTTGTGAAAATAACATCTTCATTCCAGAAGTACACATTGATGCACATGTCAGTTCCACCAGCAGTATTATAGACCATTAGGTCAGTCTGTCACCTCATAATTTCTCTCTCATAATGCACTTACAACAAATAGGGAGGTACTGAAATGCTAATGTTTACAGTAGCTCACAATATTCATTGCTTCATCTGTTCTACTGAAAATAAAACCAGTGCTTTCAAGTGCTTGGAAGGAGAATGCATTGCTTAAATGAAAGCAAAACTGTATGTTATATTGTTAATTGATTACAAAGCAGTTCCAACACCAGTGTATAAAATTATATTCATAGCTGCTGCATGCATTATGTTTGATGAACATTACAAGACGTCCACAGCAGAGCTTGCATTCTTATTGGCCCATCATTCTTCCAGCCCCGTCGTGGCAGTTGTTAAAGATGAGGCTATAGTCAGTGCCTCCAGCTTTTACAAAGTCAGAGACGGTCTTACTCCCCCTAAAATCTTTTGTCTCGAAGATCTGCTTTCAGAAAAATCAATTACAGTTACATCAGTTGAAATCACAGGGAGACATTGAGTAAAAACACATCAGTTTTATCATCATAAGTTAAGATATTGTGCAAGCATCATTTCAGTAGTTATACTCTATATCAAGTACCAGGACAAATACAATAAATTTCAAGTACTATGATATCAAGCCCATTTTGTTCAGGAGAGGTTCTTTTTTTCTTCTTTTTATCCAGAATGCAACAAATATCTTGCCCATGACCTGAGGATTTGATTTAGGTGATTTGGAGACCATTGTTTATAGAGTAATCAATCAGCAATGCAGCTACTAATGCGGCAAGGGGACTACTAATCAGGAGTGAACATACAAAAAGCACACACTGTGTTGGGCCTCCAGAGCCCGTGTTTAGCAATGACACTTTACATGAAAAGGACATTTTTATTGTGTGGCTTAATGAACATTTCAAATGCAGGGGAAAATATATTTCACTTTAATCTTATTGTAGCCTTCAATGCAATTCAGTGCTAAAAAAACATTACTTTTACAAGAAGGAAACCTGAATTTGATTTGTGCAGAAGATGCTTGTTAAAGGCATCCTGTCCTTTTGCGGATACTCACCTTCCAGTCTTTGCTCATGTGTCGTGCAGCAACCACAACCGTCTGGGAGCTGATCCCAAAGCGATCCCCTTTGTGAACCAGCCATTGGCTTCCATCAGCCAAGGTTACTCTGAAGATTAACACATAGGATGATGAAAATATTGTTGAGGGGAAACACTAAACTTTTACACCCATTGTTGTAAATTGGATAATATAGTCAATGATTGTAAAACTGAATAAGAATCACTAGGCTATATAGGTTTTATTTATTTGTACTTTGTAATAATGCAAGGTTAAATTCAATGCATTATTTATGGAATGAAAAGCAATGATACTGTTCAATTTACTGCTAAATAATACAAGTACATGTGCATAATGCTGTATATATTAGTACATGTAGGTGATCATGAATATTTATTCTTTAGCTATATGAGTAATCATAGAAATGTTCTCGATTTACCTGACTCCAGAGTGACTGAGAACTCCTACTATGACAGATGTGCCGTCCAAGGGTCTTTTCATTCTCTCAGCTTTATAAACGCCAGAGTTGTACAGCCTCCTCAGCTCAGACGCCTTAGACAGGTCATAGCTGTATGTTTTATCTCCCGCTGAATAAAGATATATTTTAGAAAAAAAAAGTCTGACATTAGAGTAGTAAATCATCAACATAATCAGAAATTAAAGCATTATGACATTCAACATTTACGGAACTCAATATTAATGTGATATTTTAATATCTGACTTACAGCCGCTTGATAATCCACCTGCCACAATTGTAACTAGGACAATCAAGACGACACCCAAGCTGAAAAGTGTCTTCGTCGACATTGCTGGAGCTGAGATACTGCACAGTAACTTCAGTAACTTCAGAAATGCTTTCAGAAGGGTCAATGCACAGAACTATTTATACTGTACACTTCAGTGTGATCCTCCTACTTAAAATGATGTCATGGTTCAAACAGTCCGAGTCATCTGTAAACATTTGATATTGCAAAACTGTAACTGAAAACTGAAGTTTGTACCCTGTAGATGTTGTGTTGCTGAAAATGAAAGCAAAAAACTACATTCAAAGGAAAATATAAAAAATGACAGGCACAGATCATTACTATAGCCTCATTATATTTGATTCTCAAAAAACGGAGCATCTTATAATAAAACCTTTATCCCAGAGATTAAGTGGTTGAAGTGATTCTTGGCAGGTGTGCTGTTTACAGTTCACAAGCTCTCTTTGGCAGTGTTTCTGGGGAACTCTAAAATTGTGCAATTGTTCATTTCTCCATGTTTTGGCAGGCAGTATCACATTTATTCAGTTTATTCATATGCATGTGCAGTAAAGTACTGGTTTCTCTATTGTATGAGTATGTCTAGTATTTCAACTCTATCACACGTAGTCAATAGTTTTCCCCAATCTTCATCAAATTAAACATGCACACATTGCATTCATTTAAAAATGAATACAGTTGTCAATAGAAAACACAACTAATCACTTGCTAGAGACTGTTAAATTATTAAAAAGTGATCATCAAATTTTATTATATTCAACATGAAGCAAAAATGGATAAATCAAAAGAATGGGAACAGCAGACATTCACCTGTGTGAAGGCACAGTCTGTGAATGTTAATGTAACCAAGGTGGCCAAGAGGACAGCCAAACAGAAAGGTTTTGGAGATGTGATACTGCAGGTACCATCAACATAGCAATTATTTAAGAGGGAAGATATGACCTGTGTATATACCTCATTGTAGTCTTCCTCTTTAAAAGGTTTAAACAAATAAAAAAAGCAATACACACACACACACACACACCGAGAATTTCAAAACTTTGCAATGAAAACCAGAGTGAAGACTTGTCAGCCAGAGACACTCGTAAATTCCCGCTGGCAGTGTTCTTCTGGAAAATCCAGCATTGGGAAACTGTTCTTACCTAACCAAATTTGCTCTGCAATATTATCATGATTCACTTTCAGAAATGAAGTGAAAAGAAGTTAACCACTTGAAAACTTAAAAATGACATATTTCTACTTTTAACACACGTTTTATTTTCTGTATTTGACAATAAAACATTTATTAATTATACTGTCAATATGGCATGTGCAAAAGTTTAGACACCCTAATCGGGATTTAACAAGCACGAAACCGCCCAGACCCACAGTGCACCTGTACAAAGTGTCATGAGTAAAACTTGGCTAACAATATAGCTAGCTAGCTAGCTATGGCATGTCCTCACCTCTGTAACATGGTGACTTAGGTGCATTAACTGTCTTAACTACTGCTTGTATTTTTTCCATAGACTGCGTTGTTGCCGTTCTCGTTGTTTAGTGTTAATCAGTTTAACCTTCAGGGTCCAAGTTGAACTATGTGGTTGTTCCCTGCACCTGGACCGGTACTTCTCTCTAGGGGTTTCGTCATACTTGTTCCTGGTTATGGTTATACACTTTGTTGTACGTCATATGATGATTTTACTTTTCGCTCACATTTCAGGATGAAACGAGCAACCTTTGTTCTCTCGGCGTTTCTCCTCTCCGCAGATTTTGTTCGCGGCGCACTACCTTACGAAAGTAAATTTGTCAAAAAAATAAAAATAAAAAACAACAACTAACAAACAGGTGAACTCTCAAAAAGTAAGAAATCGAAGTAAAGTGAATGGTGGGGAGAAAAACAGTCAAACGGTGGCAATACGAAACTACCCAATGGAAAGAAATCTTTGTACGAGCCTGGTTATAGAGGGGCAGCCCATCAGCTTGCCAACCCAGTGTAATAAATGTTTAATGAGTTGAACCAGGATTTGTAAACCATAATTAACGCAAATTAATTCATTTTAAATCATACATTTAAAGTAGACTGAATTAATATTATTTTTGCAATCATGAAAATGACCACCAATATTTTTGTGGGGCACAGCAGTCTGCGTGGGTGGGCCCAGCCTCCTCAGGCCAGCCTGTTGTGATGGATTCAGCACAAGCCAGTGCACATTCTTTCAAATACAACCGGGCAGCCAGTGCTTCTTGCCACCCTGCCATCCACCAGCTGAGCTGTGCGACTGCTGCTTTGCAGGCATGTGCATCTGGTACATCTGGAGCAGGCAGCTGACAGGTACCTGATGGTCTTTCCACTGAGCCTCTCTCCCCAATAATGTGTCACCCAACAGGTATTGTACAGCTGACATGTACCTTTCGTTATTTAAATTTATTCATACATTTGATATAATTAGATGCATTTATTCTATATTAATACAGAATAAATACATCTTTGACAGATTAAGATGTATTTAAGAAATAATTGTCCATCCATCCATTATCTATACCCGCTTATCCTGAGCAGGGTCGTGGGGGGTGCTGGAGCCTATCCCAGCGTGTATTGGGCGAGAGGCAGGAATACACACTGAACAGGCCACCAATCTATCGCAGGGCACACACACCATTCACTCACACACTCATACCTATGGGCAATTTAGAGTCTCCAATTAGCCTACCTGAATGTCTTTGGACTGTGGGTGCAAACCGGAGTACCTGGAGGAAACCCATGCGGACATGAGTGTGCATCTGATTGTGTCGTTGCTTCTGCCGTCCCCCGTGATTCAGATAAGCATATCTTAACTTGATTTGTTTCTGCTGTTGCTAGTTAGAGAACATAGTTGTGTGTAATTTAGGTAATCTTTTAAAAAACTTCTCAACTGTTGCTAGTCAGCAAGCTTAGTTGTGCGTTAGCTGAGAATATCTGTAGTTGACTTGCTTTTGTTAGTTAGTTAAAGGCGTTAGTGAAACTCTGTGTGGGGGTTGGTGTTTAATTGCCCCGTATTGTTGAGCTAATCTCGAGTAGCTTCACCTGGTGCTATTTAAGTGGTGTTCATCTGTGGTTCATCAGTGTGCATTTGATTGTGTCGTCGCTTCTGCCGTCCCCCGCGATTCAGATAAGCATATCTTAACTTGATTTGTTTCTGCTGTTGCTAGTTAGAGAACATAGTTGTGTGTAATTTAGGTAATCTTTTTTAAAACTTGTCGCAACTGTTGCTAGTCAGCAAGCTTAGTTGTGCGTTAGCTGAGAATATCTGTAGTTGACTTGCTGTTGTTAGTTAGTTAAAGGCGTTAGTGAAACTCTGTGTGGGGGTTGGTGTTTAATTGCTTATCTGCCCTAATGAAGCTAATGCAAGCACGTAATTGTCACCCGGTATTTATAGCTCCAGCGGAGGCTGCCATACTGCCAGTCAGCTGTCCAGAAAGCTGACTTCATTACTGCCTTTGCCAAGACGAAGTCTCTTGACTTCCTGGCTCTCACGGAAACCTGGATCACTCCCGATAACAACGCCACCCCAGCTGCACTGTCTGCGGGATGCTCCTTCTCGCACACCCCCAGGGCCTCTGGCCGAGGCGGGGGTACCGGTTTACTCATTTCCTTGTCCTGGAAGTTCTGTGTCCTCCCCAGTCCTAACCCTACTTCCTCCTCCTTTGAATTTCATGTGATTACTGTAACTCATCCCTCAAAATTTCACATTATTGTTCTGTACCGCCCTCCAGGTCCACTCGGCTCATTTCTGGACGAGCTGGACACTCTCCTGAGCTCCCTCCCTGAGGATGGCACTCCTGCTATTCTACTGGGAGACTTAAACCTCCCACCAGAAACCTCCCAACTGTCCAGGGTTGCCTCACTCCTCCAGTCTTTCGCCCTATCCCTGTCCTCCCCCCCCCCCCACACACAAGGCTGGTAACCAACTAGACCTTGTATTCACCAGAAGCTGCTCCTTCCCCAACTTACAGTGACTCCCCTCCATGTCTCGGACCACTTCTTTCTTTCTTTCTTTCTCCCTGTCCTATTTACTCCCCCTCAATTCATCCAATAGCTCACCCACAGTAACTTTCAGGAGAAATCTCCCTACTCTGTCACAATCCTCCCTCATCTCCACTGCCCTGTCTACACTTCCCCCTCCTGCGTCTTTCTCTAACCTGCCAGTTGATCTTGCCACCTCCACCCTCAACTCCTGCCTCTCTCAGTCCCTCGACTCACTTTGTCCTCTTGTCTCCAAACCAGCATGCTCCTCACCCCCCTGCCCATGGCTGACCGAGTCACTACGCTCCAGCAGAACATCACTGCGGGCTGCAGAGAGGAAGTGGAGAAAATCCCAATCCTCTGATGACCTGACCGCATACCATACCCTGCTGGCGACTTTCACATCTGCCCTCACGTCTGCGAAAGCCTCTTTTTTCCAATCCAAGATCAGTGCATGTGTCTCTAATCCACGTAAACTATTCTCCACCTTCTCTTCCCTCCTCATTCCTCCTCCACCCCCACCTCCCTCTTCCCTCTCCGCAGATGACTTTCTGGCCGCCTTTGAAGGAAAGGTGGCTACAATCCGGAACTCCTTCGCCCATCCAGTGAGCCCCCCAACCCCCCAGGACAAACCCACAGCCACACTGACCTCCTTTGAAATGCTGGAGGACTCCGATGTATTACAACTCATCACCTCTCATCGCGCAACCACCTGTCCACTTGACCCCATCCATCTAAAGTTCTCCAATCCATCTCCAGCGAGCTCCTTCCCTATCTGTCTTCCATTGTTAATTCCTCTCTCTCCTCTGGTCATGTTCCCTCTGTTTTTAAGATGGCTCGTGTTACCCCACTACTCAAAAAACCCACCTTAGACCCCTCCGATGTAACAAATTATCGACCCGTATCCCTTCTACCCTTTCTGTCCAAAACCCTTGAACGAGCAGTTCTTAAACAATTAACCTCTTTTCTCCATCAGAACAACCTGCTAGACCCTCACCAGTCTGGCTTCCGATCCGGGCACTCAACAGAGACTGCACTCCTAGCTGTGACGGAGGCACTTGCCACTGCAAGAGCCTCACGCCTTTCCTCTGTCCTGATCCTTCTTGACCTGTCTGCAGCTTTTGACACGGTCAACCATAAAATACTCCTCTCCACCTTGGCTGGGATGGAAATTGCCGGGACTGCCCTGTCTTGGTTCGCTTCCTATCTTGCAGATAGGACCTACCAGGTCACCTGGAAGGGGTCTGCCTCTGCTTCTCATCCACTTGTTACAGGAGTGCCGCAGGGATCTGTACTGGGTCCTCTGCTGTTCTCCTTATACACCAGATCTCTTGGTTCAGTCATTAATTCACATGGCTTTTCCTATCATTGTTATGCAGATGACACACAACTCTTCTTTTCTTTCCCCCCCCCCCCTCGGCCACACAGGTCAATGATAAGATCTCTTCCTGCCTGGCTGACATCTCCACCTGGATGGCCAGCCATCATCTGAAGCTCAACCTCAACAAAACTGAGCTGCTCTTCTTCCCGTACAAGACCTCCTTGCTTCGTGAACTCTCAATCACGGTTGATGGCACCACAGTGACTGCCTCTCACTCTGCCAAGAGCTTGGGGGTGGTCCTGGATGACCAACTGGACCTCAAGGAGCACATCAAGGCAACATCACGGTCCTGCAGATTCCTCCTGTACAACATCAGGAGGATTCGACCATACCTGACGACGCACTCCACCCAGCTGCTCGTCCAGGCTACGGTGACCTCTCGCCTTTATTACTGCAACTCTCTCCTTGCAAACCTGCCAGCTTGTGCCATACAGCCACTACAGATGATTCAGAATGCCGCTGCCCGACTCATCTACAACCTCCCCAAATTCTCCCACGTCACTCCTCTGCTGCGATCACTTCACTGGCTACCGGTCGCTGCCAGGATCCGATTCAAAGCCCTGACCCTTGCCTACACTGCCGCCAACAGGACAGCCCCCATCTACTTGCAGGACATGACTCAATTCTATGTGCCTGCTCGACCACTCCGCTCTGCGGCAGCAGGGCGTCTTGTAACCCCTCCCACCCGCCCAAAGGGATCACAGAGCTCCCCAGTGGTGGAACGAACTCCCCGTCCCTCTCCGAACCTCCCCCTCACTATCCATCTTCCGCCGTGGCCTGAAGACTCATCTCTTCAGATTATACCTAGATTAACCACCACCACGCTGTATAAATATATTAAAAAAAAAAAAAAAAAAAAAAAACCTTTTTTCCTGTCACTTGTTACATGTTGCCCCATCCCTGCACTTCTTGGTAAATTGTATTTGTCCTAATACTGTAGCTTATTCTTCTGCCTAGTTGGCTTTGCAGATTATAGACCAGCATAGTGTTCATTGTTCTCGGCTATAAATAGCTGTACAAAATAAGTAATTGTACCTTACTGAACCCGTGTTCAGCAGTTGTCAACGATCATGAAAATGCACTTTTGTACGTCGCTTTGGATAAAAGCGTCTGCCAAATGAATGTAATGTAAAATGTAAACATGGGGAGAACATGCAAACTCCACACAGAAAGGGCCCCAAGCCGAGATTCAAACCCAGGACCTTCTTGCTGAGGCGACAGTGCTACCCACTGTACCACCATGCTGCCCTAGAAATAATTGTATAGTGTAAAAATTCTTAGTAAGTCATAATTGATATGAGATCGTATGTCACCCAATTTAAAGTTACAATCTCGAAGATCTCAGTTTCGTTCTCTTTGGCGGTGCCAATGGCGAGAAGCCGTAATTGCAGGTGTTTTTGGACCTCACTTCCCAACTTCCAAACAGTGTCGCCTGTGTGACGTCAGTCATTTGGCACCTTGGCCACGGTAACTATAAAACTTACTATCGACTGAATACAAAATGGTTGTTATAAAAGTAACGTTATGTACATACTCATTCATTGTCTAACATTAGGCTAACTTAAGCTGTACTTACGCTGCCGAGCCGGGTTAAAATGCTGTATCAGATCTGGGGTAGAATTAGTGATGATGAATTTCCACTGACGTTCTTTATCCACCTTTTGCCCCTTGTGAACACTGCAGAGAAGAATCCGCGGGATTCGCTGTGGCTCGTGCAATTATGTATCTCGTGCACAATAAACATTGTCTTTCTCGTGAATGATTGTTGTGTGATACTGATAGGCTATAACAACTGCCTTGCAAAATGTTACCCCTGGTGTTTCTGGTTTTGCTAGCTAAACTATTCGAGAATAAAGCGGAGCTGGGTGTTAAATTAGCAATCATAACAAGAACAAGAAAACAAAGCAGATTTCATCAAAAAAGGGCATCAAGGCTGAAGGAACAGGAAGCGTAATAAAGTAATAACAACGAATCCATACTGCCGTATTTTTTTAAATTTAGTTTTCTCCGGCTTGACATCTTTACACAGAAATCAGACCCTATGCTCCACCTATACTCCGGGGTCAATGCTCTGTGTAAAGACCACTTTATTCCGATCATTATAAATTATATAAATATATTGATGGCAATGTAGGCTAAATAACGGTAACGTTAAGGCCAGTTCAGATCAATGATTCGCAACGAGACAAAATGGTTTTAAAATTTTATTCGCCGTTAAACTAGCAAAAGTGGATTGGACACGCCCTAAATGCAATTGTTAAAATATAGCCCCTAGTGTCTTAAGCGCACAAAAACTGTAGATGTGTACGCATTTCAGTTACTAGATAATTCACTCATTAACAGCATACATTTTGGTAATGTTTTATTATGGATTCTATCCAGCTGTGTGAACTAAAAGTAAACATTTGTGTTGGTCTACATTATTAAACTGCAGTAGACTATAGTATGGACTCAGTGCCTCTGATCTGTCATCTCTTAATGCAGCTTTTGGAGAAGCTTTTTTTTCATACAGGAGATCCATGGAGACTCTGAATTTTGAAATTAGCTTTTTATTCTTTTTGAAAAAATAGCATCTTCATTCCAGAAGTACACATTGATGCACATGTCAGTTCCACCAGCAGTATTATAGACCATTAGGTCAGTCTGTCACCTCATAATTTCTCTCTCATAATGCACTTACAACAAATAGGGAGGTACTGAAATGCTAATGTTTACAGTAGCTCACAATATTCATTGCTTCATTTGTTCTACTGAAAATAAAACCAGTGCTTTCAAGTGCTTGGAAGGAGAATACATTGCTTAAATGAAAGCAAAACTGTATGTTATATTTTTAATTGATTACAAAGCAGTTCCAACACCAGTGTATAAAATTATATTCATAGCTGCTGCATGCATTATGTTTGATGAACATTACAAGACGTCCACAGCAGAGCTTGCATTCTTATTGGCCCATCATTCTTCCAGCCCCGTCGTGGCAGTTGTTAAAGATGAGGCTATAGTCAGTGCCTCCAGCTTTTACAAAGTCAGAGACGGTCTTACTCCCCTTAAAATCTTTTGTCTCGACGATCTGCTTTCAGAAAAATCAATTACAGTTACATCAGTTGAAATCACAGGGAGACATTGAGTAAAAACACATCAGTTTTATCATCATAAGTTAAGATATTGTGCAAGCATCATTTCAGTAGTTATACTCTATATCAAGTACCAGGACAAATACAATAAATTTCAAGTACTATGATATCAAGCCCATTTTGTTCAGGAGAGGTTCTTTTTTTTCTTCTTTTTATCCAGAATGCAACAAATATCTTACAATGCCCATGACCTGAGGATTTGATTTAGGTGATTTGGAGACCATTGTTTATAGAGTAATCAATCAGCAATGCAGCTACTAATGCGGCAAGGGAACTACTAATAAGGAGTGAACATACAAAAAGCACACACTGTGTTGGGCCTCCAGAGCCCGTGTTTAGCAATGACACTTTACATGAAAAGGACATTTTTATTGTGTGGCTTAATGAACATTTCAAATGCAGGGGAAAATATATTTCACTTTAATCTTATTGTAGCCTTCAATGCAATTCAGTGCTAAAAAAACATTACTTTTACAAGAAGGAAACCTGAATTTGATTTGTGCAGGAGATGCTTGTTAAAGGCATCCTGTCCTTTTGCGGATACTCACCTTCCAGTTGTTGCTCATGTGTCGTGCAGCAACCACAACCGTCTGGGAGCTGATCCCAAAGTCACCCCCTTTGTGTACCAGCCATCGGCTTCCATCAGCCAAGGTTACTCTGAAGATTAACACATAAGATGATGAAAATATTGTTGAGGGGAAACACTAAATTTTTACACCCATTGTTGTAAATTGGATAATATAGTCAATGATTGTAAAATTGAATAAGAATCACTAGGCTATATAGGTTTTATTTATTTGTACTTTGTAATAATGCAAGGTTAAATTCAATGCATTATTTATGGAATGAAAAGCAATGATACTGTTCAATTTACTGCAAAATAATACAAGTACATGTGCATAATGCTGTGTATATTAGTACATGTAGGTGATCATGAATATTTATTCTTTAGCTATATGAGTAATCATAGAAATGTTCTCGATTTACCTGACTCCAGAGTGACTGAGAACTCCTACTATGACAGACATGCCGTCCAAGGGTCTTTTCATTCTCTCAGCTTTATAAACGCCTGAGTTGTACAGCTTCCTCAGGTCAGACGCCTTAGACAGGTCATAGCTGTATGTTTTATCTCCCGCTGAATAAAGATATATTTTAGAAACAAGTCTGACATTAGAGTAGTAAATCATCAACATAATCAGAAATTAAAGCATTATGACATTCAACATTTACGGAACTCAATATTAATGTGATATTTTAATATCTGACTTACAGCCGCTTGATAATCCACCTGCCACAATTGTAACTAGGACAATCAAGACGACACCCAAGCTGAAAAGTGTCTTCGTCGACATTGCTGGAGCTGAGATACTGCACAGTAACTTCAGTAACTTCAGAAATGCTTTCAGAAGGGTCAATGCACAGAACTATTTATACTGTACACTTCAGTGTGATCCTCCTACTTAAAATGATGTCATGGTTCAAACAGTCCGAGTCATCTGTAAACATTTGATATTGCAAAACTGTAACTGAAAACTGAAGTTTGTACCCTGTAGATGTTGTGTTGCTGAAAATGAAAGCAAAAAACTACATTCAAAGGAAAATATAAAAAATGTCAATAGAAAACACAACTAATCACTTGCTAGAGACTGTTAAATTATTAAAAAGTGATCATCAAATTTTATTATATTCAACATGAAGTAAAAATGGATAAATCAAAAGAATGGGAACAGCAGACATTCACCTGTGTGAAGGCACAGTCTGTGAATGTTAATGTAACCAAGGTGGCCAAGAGGACAGCCAAACAGAAAGGTTTTGGAGATGAGATACTGCAGGTACCATCAACATAGCAATTATTTAAGAGGGAAGATATGACCTGTGTATATACCTCATTGTAGTCTTCCTCTTTAAAAGGTTTAAACAAATAAAAAAAGCAATACACACACACACACACACACACCGAGAATTTCAAAACTTTGCAATGAAAACCAGAGTGAAGACTTGTCAGCGAGAGTAACAGAGACACACGTAAATTCCCGCTGGCAGTGTTCTTCTGGAAAATCCAGCATTGGGAAACTGTTCTTACCTAACCAAATTTGCTCTGCAATATTATCATGATTCACTTTCAGAAATGAAGTGAAAAGAAGTTAACCACTTAAAAACTTAAAAATGACATATTTCCACTTTTAACACACGTTTTATTTTCTGTATTTGACAATAAAACATTTATTAATTATACTGTCAATATGGCATGTGCAAAAGTTTAGACACCCTAATCGAGATTTAACAAGCACGAAACCGTCCAGACCCACGGCGCACCTGTACAAAGTATCATGATTAAAACTTGGCTAACAATATAGCTAGCTGGCTATGGCATGTCCTCACCTCTGTAACATTATGTGTTGTCGTCCGTGTGTCAATACATCTGTATCGGTGGTACGCGCTAACTTGGTTAACTAAAGTAGGCGAAACGCTAGATGTTAGGGTTAGCTAAAGAAACGTTAGGCGATAAAGCTATGCTTAAAAACATTTGCCGTTCGAAGTGGTGATTTTGGGAGATGCACCTGCGCATGTGTCCTACTAAACGAAGCACCACTTGCGCATGCGTCCTACAAAACGTCCCTCAAAGGTCATCCGTGAGTGACTTGACTAACCACAATTTGCCATGAATAGCACATGGCAGCAGGCAGTCCTGCGTGCCGTGGGAAAAATATAGGTAATAAAGACTTAAAAAGCAGGGGGAGGCAAAATAGAAGATATAGCCTATAAGTGCTTCCAGTGCTAAATGCTTGAAAATGTTTCCACTGTCAAAAACAACAAAGAAATGGCTGTCCTATATATTTATAACTTTTATTTACCCCCCCCACCCCCCACCCCCTTTCACACAATCATTGTGTGTGTCTAAATGCCGTAAATTATAACACCTTGTAGTGCACACTTACTTATTGTAGTCACATGTCTGTTAAATGTTCTCAATTTTAACATTTCACATGCATTTCAGTCCCGTTGCATCATTGTTATCCGGAAAGTCATTTTCATCGTGTAGCGCAGCTAATGAAAAGGTCTGCAGAATTGAGCGATATGCCGAGGAAGTCATCCCTCGATATGATGATTTTACTTTTCGCTCACATTTCAGGATGAAACGGGCAACCTTTGTTCTCTTGGCGTTTTTCCTGTCCGCAGATTTTGTTCGCGGCGCACTACCTTACGAAAGTAAATTTGTCAAAAAAATAAAAATAAAAAACAACAACTAACAAACAGGTGAACTCTCAAAAAGTAAGAAATTGAAGGAAAGTGAATGGTGGGGAGAAAAACAGTCAAACGGTGGCAATACGAAACTACCCAATGGAAAGAAATCTTTGGACGAGCCTGGTTATAGAGGGGCAGCCCATCAGCTTGCCAACCCAGTGTAATAAATGTTTAATGAGTTGAACCAGGATTTGTAAACCATAATTAACGCAAATTCATTCATTTTAAATCATGCATTTAAAGTAGACTGAATTAATATTATTTTTGCAATCATGAAAATGACCACAAATATTTTTGTGGGGCACAGCAGTCTGCGTGGGTGGGCCCAGCCTCCTCAGGCCTGCCTGTTGTGATGGATTCAGCACAAGCCAGTGCACATTCTTTCAAATGCAACTGGGCAGCCAGTTCTTCTTGCCACCCTGCCATCCACCAGCTGAGCTGTGCGATTGCTGCTTTGCAGGCCTGTGCAGCTGGTACATCTGGAGCAGGCAGCTGACAGGTACCTGATGGTCTTTCCACTGAGCCTCCCTCCCCAATAATGAGTCTCCCATCACCCAACAGGTACTGTACAGCTGACATGTACCTTTAGTCATTTAAATTTATTCAAAAATTTGATATAATTACATGCATTTATTCTATATCTATACAGAATAAATACATCTTCGACAGATTAAGATGTATTATTAAGAAATCATTTTATAATGTTAAAAAGCTCGGAAAATTAATTACGAGAATCAAAATATCTTAGTAACTTATGTTCTTTCTGTCTAAATTTCGGCATGCTACTCCTCCTACAGCTTTTAAACTAGACATGCCATTCAAACTTCATAACAGTCACCTTGGCTCAGAGTAGTGTTCTTGCATAAAACATTCGATTTGTCCACATGGTGGTGCTATAATAGGTAATTTAAGGTGAAAACATTGAAAGCTCATGAGCCTCACCCCATTTGACCTAGTATTGAAATTTGGTACATACTGTAGGTCCCTCCCCTCACAAGGAACAAATATGCCTCAAAAGCCCATGAGCTCAGCAGACTTTTCCGCCATTCTGAATTTTGTGAAAAACACCAAAACAACAGCTGCCACAGAACGACTGGACAGATATGCATGCAACTTGGTATGCACCATCTGTGGACCAAGCTCTACACACCATATTACTTTCACATATTACCTTTATTTTGCGCTCAAACAATATGGGTGCAATGGTGACACAAGCAATTGTATGAAAATATTTTACATAATAACATTGGGGCCATTTTAGACAGAGGCTTACGCTTAGCACCATTGTGAACCAGAGAATCATTTTGAGTGGTTTGCTATTTCTACGGACCAATCTATGGCTGAGATATTCAACATTAAATCTGAATGCTTTTTTTCTGGATATTTGGTCTTGGTGAAAACAGGTATAATTTAGTGACATTTCATTTACAAAATCCCATTAGGTTGAAATCGTCATGAAGTTACACTGATAAAGTTTTAAGATGCTACAGCTTTAACTTTTTAATCTGGTAACAGCTAACACCACAGACTTTACATTCCAGTTTATAATTTGATACTTGACATTATAATAATTTATCACAAGGTTAGAAGTAGCAAAGTGGTATCTTTATTTGAAAAATATTTTTCAGTTTTACAGATTTCATATTTGAAATTTGGAGGAAACACAATGGGTTTATATGGCAGAACAATGTGATATAACATACAAGTCCTTTGAAAACAACAGACTTGTGTCAGAAACAGACCTGGCTAACAGTGAGACAGAGGTTTCTGTCAGGCAAAGCACCTTCATTTTAAAGAGTAGAAATACACAGTATTGATTGGCTTTGTCACAAAGCAATTGGAATTTGGTTTAGTTACCAGAGCATCTCTCCAGGTGCTAAGCAGAACAATTTATAAACTACACATATGCATCTAAATGTTCACTATCAGAATGTTTCTTCTCTGTTCAAATTAATGAGTGATAGTACCCATGGGTACATGTTGAAATGGTGTGATCACAATGACAGAATGTCAGAATCCTTTTTCATAACATAACATTTAATACAGTGGCCAGGGCTCCCTTAAATGGGATTGTTTTATCTCAATGGATGTGGACAAATAAATGATAAATGAATAAAATGTAATATGAGATTACCGATGCATCACATGATTGAATTCCAACCAATTAACCAGCAGTAACAGAGAAGTGTCTAGATTTTGACTGCACTAGTTTAAAATATATGCTCTGCTGGACACTAACTATAGGATTACATAATTTGTTAAAATGGTGTAACTTCAATTCCAAAATTGTGAATGCATTCGGCAGTGTGCAATATGTTACTTACACAAACAATAATAATGTACATAAGCATGAATGTTTTTAAATTTGAAATTTTTATCATTCAACATTTTATGCAATGGCCACAGTTTGCTTCCAGTTGCTTTGCTTAACTCATGGCACATTAGGAAGCTTGCTGCATTTAATTGTGTTTGTGCATGATCAATGTGTCCTTCAAATACAGGAGCCATATCTTCTGTGGAAATACAATTACACATGTTTAAAAAAAAATAAAATTATTACAAATGCATACATGAAAGTCAATAAAATATAACTGAATTAATTTGGACAAAATCTCTCTCAGGGGGAAAAGACCTTCCAATGGTGCTAATATTTCTTCTAGAAGGTAATAGTTACATGAAGTAAAGCACTGTCACAGAGTACTGCGCCTTCTTTCTTTTCAAATCACTATCAATGCATGTATGACAGAAATACCTGCTCGCAGTACATCTTTGTTCTGAGCCTTGATCATGTTTATGATTGTTCTATGCAGCAGATCATATGAACATTTGTTGACTAAATTGCACTAGGACTCTTAGCCCAGAGCAAATTTCAATAGTGAAAAAAGTCATATGTAATATGACATGTAATATGTAATATAAACGGAAAAGTCACATTTTCTCACCTATACAGTACATGTCAATCTGCATGCCTTTTTTTTTATACTTTTACAGCATATTGGCAGGAATCTGGAACTTGGAGATACAGAGGCACCACAAAGCAATGCACTGCCAGGTTGCTGGGACACAACTGAACAGTTTCACTAATGTCAACCTGTTTCTGCGAAAATACGTCAGTCTTGTGCTTCACACTGCCCTCTGGTGGCAGTGAGCAGTATGCTCCACAGTGAACTACACAGGTTCATGCCAGTCAGGTCTGGACTGAGTGTGAATGAGGCTACTTGCTCTCCAGGAATGTGAGACTGGCCATGTGATGCTCCAAGGATTTAACCCCAAACCCGCTGGTGTTCTTGTTGTTGAGAGGGTCTTCTTTATCTGGGATGGCCAGGTGCTTTTCCCTCCAGATCTGAGGGGAGCTCAGACTGCTGCTCTCTGACAGGTACTGCAATGAAGAATGGGCGTATGGGAGGTGGCGGGGAGGGGGGGGGGGGGGGTGTTGCAACAGTAATGATATACATTTTAAACATTTATAAGACTTTGTAGAGGTTGAATATTAAACATTAGATGTAAAGTTTGTCTTTGTTGAATAGATACTGTTTGAAGTTCAGCACTCACAAAGTTATCAAAGAATGGTTTCTTAAACCCTCGAGATTCACATAGAGATAAATGAGAAAGGAAGGAATGCAAGGGCACAATATACTGATCAGTAAGGTTGGGTGTTGGTCACAGTTAAGTTGCAGGCGCCATGGATTCCATGACTGCAATGTCTGCAATTTCCTCTGTTTTTAGTGCTTTCAGTGGTTTTTCAGCAATTTTGGATAGTAACTGTCAACCTTAACATGGGCTTAAGTGTTATTTGTATAGGCAAATGCTGAGAAAAACAAAGAAACAAAGTTTGATAGTGAATACGGATTCTGGAATGTGCTGGGATCAAGATTCTTGTCTTTGTCAGTTGTTGCAAAAAGAATACTCCTTTTTTCCGTGATGGTTCGAATTAAGTGAGTAAATGCCCCAGCCTATCACTGGATTTCACTCATAGGCTGTTCCTCATAGCCGGCAACTGCCCTTGATTTGTTTGAAACTTGAAGCACTTGTTACCTTTGCTACAGTTGTGCATGTTATTTCAATTCTTTCCCACTGCTTCGCATGAGGAAAAATTCATTAATTTAATTCATTAATGTTTACATTTTTTAAAATATATATATTTTCTGTAATTTTCAACAACTTTGCTGTTACTACTCTGCGACTTCAGCCTTTATTTTCAATGAGAAACACCCAGCTTTACTGATCAGTTTTGGTGGGGCATGCCCCTAGACACCCCGAGAGGGTTGCACTCATGAGGGTCTATGCATTTCAACCCCGGCAATATTCCAACTTCAGTTATGCCCTTGAGGGAGGGACAAATGACAAATGGCCTCCACCAACACTTCCCAGTTTTGGCTACATGCTGAATTTAGAACTGCCATATTTATTTTTGCTTGACATTTTGGCTGTGATTTGCTGTCATTCAAAAGTGTTGTTGTGTCTGTTGTGATCGGTGCATGTTAAGACAAGATTTCAGGCTTTGTGCATTGTATTTAAAGGCATACAACGTAAATATAAAGACCATGTAGGCAATTAATAAAGTCATTCTGTTGTGCACACACTACTAAAAGAAGAAACCTTCAGTAGATTGAATGAAAACAAAGCACACATTTGCAGTATGGTGTGAATGAGCCAAGGCTTTAAAGTATTGCCTGTTACCTTTTTGGCAAGCTTGTGACAGGCAGGTAGGAGGAAAACTACAATTTCCAGGATGCCTTTGGTATGCTGTACAGAGGACTGAACCTGTTCATGAAAAAGGAGACATGTATGGGCTCAAATTAATGCCAAAAGTATTTTGTATTTGTAAGCAATGACTTGTGCTTGCAACTTATGGTTTGTGTTTGTACATTGCGAGTTGAAACTGAAACAAAGTATTTTGTACTTGTAAGCAATGACTTGTGCTTGCAACTTATGGTTCGTGTTTGTACTCTGCAAGTTGAACCTGTAAAAAAACCTTGTGTTTGTGGATATAGATTTTCGAGTGGAGGGTCACGTCTGTAAATTAAAATCTACATGTGTTTTGTGATCTGAAGTGGTTTATTAACATTTGTGAACAGAAAAAGTACGAATGCAAAACAGTTTTTACATGCAACACTCTTTTGGCACTGTTTTTACGCATCCGGTATGGAGAGCCAATCGTTCAAGGCATTTTCAACTATCCAATCAGCGCTCCAGTTGAGACCAGAGTTGCCATGTTGGGTAATTTCCCCCATTCCCCCCAATTTTCCCCCAAGAACGTCGTTATTCAGTGCAGGTTGGAGACTCCAGTGAATCAATGTGTAGGAAAATGATGTAGGAACTAGATTTTCATAAAAAATATACTGAATCTCCACTACCGTGACTTCTGGAGTCGTTTTGTGAGAGAATTTTACTTCTGCATATTAAAAAAAAAAACAAACAACACCAAACCCGGAAGTGACGCAGCAAAAGGGAGCGCAGCCAAGTTTTACAATAAGAAGAATGGGTACCAGGTCATTCTACAGTCAATATCTGGGAATAAATATTGAATAAATATACAACCTTACCATTGGTTTTACAAGTAGAGATGTCCCTTTTGAGACTGAGTGGTCATATATTGTCTTAGACAATCTGTTTGTGAAATATACGTGCATTTGTGACGCCTGGGTACCTTGCAAAATAGCTGTGCGTAATATCGGACGTGTTGTTTACGGCGTTGTTTCCCTTTTTAGTACAGTCTGGCTTGATTGACACTTTGCCTTCATTTATTCAGTAGGTGAGAGTATACAATGTATAACATGTCTAATTTTGCTTTTGGAATAGCGTTTTATAGGTCAGAGTAATCAAAGGTTTTACAGATTCAACTTGCAGAGTACAAACACGAACCATAGGTTGCAAGCACAAGTCATTGCTTACAAATACAAAATACTTTTGGCATTAATTTGAGCCCATAGACATGGATCAGTTAGTGTCTCCATTAAGAAGAGAAATTACAAAAAGATCTTTAAGAGGAACAAACCAATTATAATCTGAACTGTATCCTGTGTGAATAGAAAGTGCTTACTTTATTGTTTTTGATTAGTTATATGGCTGTTTTTAGATTAATACATACATGTAAATCTCAATGAAAGACACATATGCTTTGTCTGCAGTCCTCAGACTGCTTAGCCAAGGCATGTTTATAGTTGAAATAAATCTGTCAATTTATTTCCCCCTATGCGTGATTCTGTAGGCCTATACCAGCCAAATCAATTTGTGATATGCAGAAAAAAATGTCACTGGGCCTCCAGGTGGCTCACACTGTAAATATACTTGTTCTGAAAGCAAAAGAGTGAGCCCTGTGCCGGGGAATGATAGGGGCTACGCCGGCGATGGTCCGTTATTCTCATTGCTCTCTAGCGGCCACTCCTGGTCAGATCAGGAGCCTGCGGACGCAAGACTATGCGGACCGGGTTATCCTCTGACAACATGGGCAGTATGTAATCAGTGGTGCGTCTGCAGTGTTAAAAATAGCTAGAATAGGCGTCATGTCGGCAGGAAGGGTTGCAGCAGGAGATCACCAAGTTTGGTTGAGTTCACGGTTGGGAAAAACCAGGGATAAAATCAGGGACAAAAAATAAATTAAAAAAATGAAAAAAGTGACATTTAACCTAAAAGCGAAAGTTTCAAACAATTTCACATGAATGCAAAAAGTACCTGAAAACAGTACAATAATAATACTGATAAAGATGCATGGGTTGTATTAATACATGTCAATGATATACAGTATAAGTACAATATATTTAAGTACTGTTTGAATCAATTATTAGTTATTTAACTAAATGCTCCCTTAAACATTAATGAACACATGCCAAATGCAGGTATTTAATAACTAATTTAAACATTTATGAATATGAGGAAACTGCATATGTTTTTATGAAAACATACTGTACACAAACAGAAGCACTCCCCTAAAGAGAATGCATGGGAATATGGACACAGTCATGTGCCTTACCTTCAGGAAGGTGGCACTCTTGCCCTGCACCATGCTTCTTGCAGTTACCTGCAGCTGCTGGCACAAGGTTACTAGCTTCTCTGTCTCTGAGGTAATCATCACTTTTTCCTCATCTCCCACCTGAGAGGTAATTGAGCAGTTATAGCACAAGGTCAGAAGAAAAACCAGACATTTTTATGTTCATACCCTGTTCACTAGCCATTACAAAATAAATCCCTTGTCTTGCAATAAGTCTTGGTTTTATGAGCCCATCTGATTAAATGACAACAAAATAAAATGAATGGTTTAATATTTGTGTTGGTTTGGTTTTGGCTCAGCATGGCTGTGACTGAATAACACGAGCTGGAATGCGCTTCATTGAATACATTCATCACTGGAAATGCTCTGCCATTTATGGGCTGTTGTCACATACCATTCCCACCCCACACACAAGTCTGCAATAAGGCAGACACAATTACTGGAGCTAGACAAACGCAAACGTGCGGATAATGCTAGAACAAACGCAGGGTAGTCTGTGAGTTGTAATGAGGCATTACCAAGAAAGACTTTATCAGATAATATACAGTAAACTGAAAAGGAAGCCAGTGGTATTAGGCTAGCTTACACAAGCTATGACAGGAACTATTCTGAAGGACCACAGCCGAATTCCTTGTATGCATTAACAGGAATAATCTAGCATTTCAGCACCACCTGTCCTAGCACTTGCATGCAGGTTTACTTTCACACGACAGCCCTCGATAAAACTGCATCAGAATAAAAACACAACAAAAAATCACATGGTCCTAAAATGCATTCATTTGCAACAGTTTGAAAGGTCAAGGTTCTTCCAGCAGGAATTTTTGTTCACAAAGTTTTTGAGCTGGGATGACGCGAACAGCAGAAGTGATGGAACATCGGCTGGGCTCTAATCGTTTCAGCGAAACGGTCTTCATATTTCTTCTTCGTCTCGATGTCGATGATGCGCCCTCGCCCTCGCGCGTCCCCAGAGCTCCGCCCCCCCCTCCCCGCGTCCAGACCTGCCGGCGCTGCCGCGCTGATCCCCATCTTCCCGCTCCCTCTCCCCGAGACAGATGGGAGTCATTAATGGTTGTCAGGGAGAGAGACGTTTAATTACACGCCATGACTACAGCTTGGAAGGAAGCGTGGAGGGAAAATATATATTTATTGTTTACCTTGTCAGGCCTGGAAATCAAATTAAAAGGAAGGAAGAGAAATAGATGGGAGGATGGATTTAATTTCCTAGCGCTGTGATTCATCACCTCACCTGAGATGAGAGCGCTTGCAAAGACGAGCACAGCTGAAAGCCCTCCTCCGAAAACACCTGTGGGAAGGGACAGGACGAATTACCGCCCCCTTCTACACTGCTGAGAAATCTGACTGAAGTGAACATGTACAGATGCACTCAAATACACATCACACTATTGTTCTAACTGTAATGCACTTTGTCCTTAACTTTGAGAATCTCATCTTTTTTCACGCAGCCAGTATCCTTGACTCTTGGTCACATAAAGTTGTGCACGGAACAAAAGAAGCATAAAAATGGCTTATATGGCTTATACATTGTTCATAGTTAATCTACAAAAATGCACACATAGGCACATTCAACTTAAATCAGTTCATAAGTGTGCAAACATCTACCGTTGACACACAATTTCCAAAGACACAAGCAACATGTGTTTGTTCTCAGAAGTGACTTTTATTGTTGTGGCGACAATGGGGTTTTCTACCTGCAGAAAGGGACAGATCGCATTAGAGAGGAGAGTGCCATGCCACTGCTCAAGGAAAGAGTGATATTGACAGGGTAGCATTATAACACAAGCTCATTCCCTGGAAGTAAATATTCTGGGCAGATTCACTAAGAAGAGTGACTCCTCAGCCCTTATGAAAATGGAATACACTACAATGTACTGTAAATATGCATGTGCATTAATATATTGTCAGTAAATTCATTTCTATAAGGGCCTACAGTACGGTACAATTGTGTAAAGGTGTTAAGTGTACAGGTATGGAAAAGCTGATTTAAGCCTGATTATTATTTCAAGTAATTGTTTTTTTGCCAGTCTGAACAGGTAATTAATGTAATTAGCTGAGCAGCTGATTAATCTGTACTACTACAGGGGGCAGAGAAAACACATTTATTCATACTTAACCTCTCTCTTCACACAAACACACTTCAAATAAAACAGCCTTTTTCGCCTCACATCGGGTGAAATCCGTATGAGTATGCATTGCACAAAATCAAACCAAATTCACTGAGAGCTCAGGAGGGGTGAAGCCCAGCAGGCACAGTAGGTCCCAAAGCTATGTGAGTGCTAAGAATGCAGTCAGATCGCAGGTAGACAATTGCACTGATTGTAATAAGATCTGCACATGTCTCACAGAGTAGAGTCCTGGGAGTCTTTATTATCGGTACTCAAACTGACATCACATTAGCCTTTCTGAAGAGTGAGTCTGCAGCATGTGCACAGTTGGGCGTGTCCTACCTCAGCCTGCTGGAACAAGTCCAGGGTCGTCTTCAGTAGGCCCTCTCCTCTGAATTGTTAAAAACAAAATAAAAGTGTGTGTTGGTGTGGGATTTGATGCAGACTACCAGCTATGGTAGCCAGTCTTATATCAGCTCTGTCATCTTCAGTACTGGTAGCTCACACACTAACTATTCTGCTGACATTTATACAAAATGACAAGTAATTTGAAACAGTCAACTCTTCAGCTTTTCCCCCTTCATACTAACTGTTCCAACTGTCGCATTTCCTCAACTGCCGGAAAAAATATTTCTGCCTTCCCTCTACTGCACAGCTTATTGAAGGCAAAATGAATCTATGTGATTCTGTAAAACATTAATCAAGACTATGTATTTAATTTAACAGCTAAACCAAAAATATGTCAAAGAACATGAAGAATGAGACATTGTATGGTATCCTGCATGCTTGATTTTCAGTGAACTAAAACAGAAAGAATTTGTTCTGCATTCATACAATTAGTCACACGTGTTTAGATATGCTGTTATTAATAGCTAATCAAGTCTATCTGTGCCTTTTTATAGTTCCAATTAAATGTACTCCGTCTGAGTGTAACTGTGAGTAGGCATGAATTTGTGTGTTTATAATCACATATGCGTTCCACTAGGAAGAGGAACTGTGTGTGTGCACGTGCATGTGTGTATGTGTGTGTGTGTGATTTTGTCGGTACCTGGTAAAGAGATACATGGAGTAGGCCATGCTTGACATGCTCTGTGCCTGACGGATGATGTCATGCTCATGGTCATCCCATTTCTCGCACTCAGAGTCCAGGTCTGATGTGATTAGCCTCAGTTCCAGGCCCAGCTTAGCTACAGTGGACTGCTCCTGCAACCCCACAGCCTCACCATCACAATCTTCACTGCTCATCTGCTGAGCTGGACCTCAGCTCCCATCTCTTAGGCCACATAGAAGGTTACAATTGCCCCTTATATTAGCTTATGCTGGAGCACCATATTGATTCATATTCATGTTCCGGGCAAAGTAACAAAGAGGATGCACACTGCTTGGAATCAGTAACACTGAACAGCTTCTTATTTATTTAAATCTCTTTAGTCCCAGGGTTAAGGTGCTAAGTCCACAGGCTAACTAAAATATATGTTACACATTTGAATACATGTTTGGCATTACTATTCACCCTTATGGTGGAATTAAATGATCTTACATGATTGCCTGACATGTACAGTACTTACCTCAGCATCAAGCTTGACAGCCTTCACCACCTTCAGGTTTGGCAAATGTTTCTGAAGGAAAATGACAACATATGATAATATTCAGAAATGAAACATGAAACGATAACAGAATAACTATATAAAATAACAGAAAACAATGTTAAAGTGTCAGTGTCTCACTGACTTAGCTGTGATTTGATTAGTGATAATTTACTCACCCCTGGCCGCGGTAATGACAAGTATGTTCTTTTATCTCCTCAAAAAGAGAACAAATTGTATTTCTATCAAATTTTTTTCTTGTGCTAACCCATCACAAAAAAATCATAAAATATAAAAAATAACACTGAACATGTCACCTATACGGTGCAAAGACATCAGCAATTTCAAGGACAACTTTTACCAGGGTCAAAATTAAATGATAACAATATGCAACAAATATCCAATAAATTAATATTTTCCCCTAAACACTTGTGTCTGACATTGTGCCTACATATTTAATATTTTTGATATATGACAATGCGCATGATGGGAAAACTCCACCCATCATGTCAAATCCCGAGATCCTCCATTTTCCAGTAATTGTGAGTGTGGGTTAAAGGCATTTCAGGAATGCCAGGACACAATGATAAATGAGTGGTTTTATGGAATCACTTGGTGTAAATAATTTGGGTGAAGACCTGCCACAGACAAACCTTTCAGAGGCTTGGGAAGGAATCTTAATGCACTGTGACCACCCGCTACGAACCCAGACAAATGCCTTGGAATTTTATTGTAAGACAGAAACCTTCAAGTGCATTGGGAAATTTTATCCTTGGGATTTTGCCAGCTATATAGGGCCCCATTAATTCAACTGCTTTAACCAGGGATGTGAGTTCTAAATCATCAGTCCATCTATCACTCTTTTGTTGTTTTTGTATGTAGTAGATATTTTCATGGTGACAATGAAATAAATTTCTGAAATGAGGTTTCAATATTACATTGCTTTTATCAAAATACTTGACTACTCATTCTACATACATATAAAGTGTTATGTTTAGCTGGTCTGGAGCTAGCACTGTCACTGAAAATATTCACTGTATTTTATCAATCCATTCAGAATAGAACAAATACGGATAAAACTTAAGATCAAATAAGACATGAAAACAGACAAAACTTTATTTGGATTAACTATCATCGTTCATACATATAGCAATACTTTTTCCAACCCAACAACATTACATTTACATTACAGGCATTTAGCAGACGCTCTTATCCAGACCGACTTACACAGCTTTTTACATTGTATCCATTTATACAGCTGGATATATACGGAAGCAATTTCGGTTAAGTACCTTGCTCAAGGGTACAACGGAAGTGTCCTACCCGGGAATCAAACCTGCGACCTTTCAGTTAAAAGCCCAGTTCCTTACCCACTGTGCTCCACTCCGTCCAACGTCCGTCCAACAAAACACACGCGATCAAAAAAAGTATTCGTCCAGTGATAATGATTTCAAGGAAGGGCAAAGACAGCACACACAATCGGAGAGCAGTCACGTTTATGATCCACTAACCCTTGTGTATCTGAATGGGCTGACAGTACGGGCTCACAGATGCTCGAAAAAACACATCAGTTACATATAAGGATCAGTGGCCATAGGCAAGGCCTGTATAAACTGCCAACAGCACACAAGAATAGGGGTAACCCACCTCTCCGTCCCTCGAACACATCATTGATCTCCCTCAACAGGATGGACATGTCGCTAAGCTGTGACTCCCAGGCCTCACAGAACACCTCCAGGTTCTCTTTGGCGATTTTACTGGTTGGATGGAGCGCCAGTGTTTGTGCTGCTGAGATTATCTGAGAACAAATATTTTGGGATTTTTGTATACATTGCAAAACTTCTTTGCCCAACATCACCTCAAGAGTGCTTGTTCATCAGATAAGAACTACAAATATGTGCCAATACAGTATTTCCTGCAAGTTGACTACAGAGAATCTGAAAAGATTTAACAGTGCATTTCACTCTTAAAAACAAATGGTAACAAACAGGTGTTGAGGTCAAAAGCACTGCAATAGCTGCATTTATAAAGGATGCAATATATTTTTGGATTCCACCCATATGTTAATTTATTACATTTCTTGAATACACTGAGATGCTGACTAAAATCAGGAGCATAGTGCTACTATTGAACCGCAAGCCCAATTTAGCCTTTTTCCAAACCCACTGACAAATTATATCCAGCATTAATCCAATATATATTGAATCCATGCATACTTACAAAATACTTAATTTTTCACAATAATGCAATATGTCTCACTACAGAGGAGACAGCATGAATTCACATTGTCACAGCCATGCTGCTAAATAAAGTATAACAGCCACTTCTAGTTACAAGTTATAATTTAAGTAAAAAGCTAATTTTGTAGAACAGGGCTTTCAATTCTGCACCTGGATGCTCAGTTTAAACCACAGACAGTCAGAAGAGGGGAGGGATTAGCTGAGTCAGGTGGCTAAGCTCCTGTGTGGAGGGTGTAGCTGTAAGCTCTGTGCCCCTACAGAACTAGGGCTGAGTGGAGTGGCCTGGCAGACACTGCCACTCTCTTAGTCCAACGTTGGAATAATCCTGCTATAGTTGCGTTTTAGATACAATTTTTCTGCCATGTCAGCGTGGGGCTCTGCTTTGTTTCCCAGGTTACCTGTGGCCCGATGACCTGGAAGGTCTCCTCTGCATGTACACATGTGATCTCCAGTGGCTCGGTCCCTGAGACGTGACGCAGGAGTCTACATGTCTGGATAAAACCAAGATGAAAAATGAAAGCACCCAATTAAAAATCAAAACGTGAAGAATTACCTGATCCTGGACCAGCACTTTGAGACAACTTCTAACTTTTCCCAAATTGCATTGAAAAAACTATAGCCCATTTTAAAAGTGTAATTAGGACTTCTGGTCATCCTTTGGCCCGTCCTCTGACCTCGACCAGCTGCTCCTTCTGCTCAGTGAGTCTGCAGGAATACTCGTCCACGCCCTCCAGGTTACCCTCCCCTCCAGACACCTTCAGGGCCTTCAGCACCGTGTGCTCAGTGTGGTACTTCAGCAGGTCCACTGCAGGCCCCACTGCTGCCCTGTGGAGCTGAGAGAGAGAGAGAGAGAGAGGGAGGGAGGGAGAGAGAGAGAGAGAATGATCTAACACACTACACTCTTTAACATTTCCTCTGAGGATTAAAACTTGGAAACTGAGCTTATAGCTGATAATGGGGGTGTCTGTATTGTGTTAAAGCCTGCTGGATTTGTGCTGTGATTGAAGTTGGGTCAGTGACAGCCAGTGGCTCACCTCCTGCCGTAGTTCACTCACACAGTGACAGGTCTTCAGAATGCCGATCTCCATTTCCTCAGTGGCTTCACTGGCTCCTAGGGACTGCTGCTCATACAGGAGACAGGGAGGAAGACACACTTTTGATAATGCTGTGTCAGTTAAGACCGGTCCAGCCGGAGCCCACTTCTGACCAAACTAAAAAGAGAAGTCCACAGCTACAGCACTGCAGTACAGTTTTATATAGCAGTCCCTCACAGCTTCACCGACTGCAATCTTACACCTTGACTATCCATAGACTGACCTACACTTAATTGGTCCAAACATGTACAGTATGCAAAATGTGTTTATAGCTTCACGGCTTCACATTGTAGCAGGGTACTATAAAAAAGCTGTGTTGATGAGGACAGCATATTTAAGAGCTGGTGAAGGACAGGCGGCATGTAATATTCTATCACTCTATCGCAAGTGTTTGTTGTTGTTAGCGGAAACTTTGCTAGCTCCTGTAGAAAAAGTTAACACTGTAGCACTGCTATATCATTCAACCATCAGTCATACAGTTCCTCAAATTTGCATGAAATGATCGACCAAGTGCAACCACTGCAGTAAAAACACAGCAATCTTTCAAATGCACCTGGAGGCAGACGCCAAAGTGTTGTAAGTCTCCCTTTAAGAGGGGATTACTGGGGAATGTGAGAACAGCATTAGGCTCAATAGGGATTTGTTTCTCCTTCACTTTCAATTACCTACATTTTTGCAAACAGAACAGAAAATATGGTCTCAATTGTCAGTTATCCAGTGTTGTTTTTAAATTTTTAAGTCAGATACTGTTGTATTAAAAAGAAGCACCTAAAAAAAACAACTGAATATAGGTGCTGGTACAGACCCAGGGCCTGTCCACTCTGAGACCTTACTCATTGTTTGCTTACGCTTGAGTTTTATTATTCAGCCGTTCAGACCATAAAGGTGAAGGGAAGATGAGAGACAGATGGAAGAAGCTCCAGGGTGAAGGAGGACAAAGGGTGGTGCAAAGCTGAATATATATCCCATGCTGCTGTCCATTATTCAGAAACCTAGCAACTATCTTGGCAGTAAGGTATATGTGTTGAATAGGTGTGGAAGAGCACTCAAACTCAAACACCTCAAAAGAGGAAAATGTCAGCCAAATCTAGAATCTCCCTTAACGAGATAGCAGTTCTGAAAGCAGCCAGACTGTGCTCAGCTATTTGCGACTGATACAGTCCTCTGTTTCCACAGTTCATGTAGGACACACACGCGAGCTGCATATCAATATGAGATCTCCTTTTTGGTAATGAGAACTGCATACCAGTTGCAAATTTCACTGGATTATTCACATTATTCATCTCCAAATATGATGCATAAGATTCATAAGAAGTTTTTAATAAATAAAAAAATAAGCCTCCTAGTTTTCTTAAATATGAGATTCGTTCGCTTGCAAAAATAAGGAATATTTTCAGAGGAACTTTTAAGTCCTTATCAACATGAGTGTGACAGTGGATTCACTTGGTGACAGTTGAGGGATGATGTTACTAAGCCCCTTCCCTCAGGATCAGCGGCACAGGGGGTGCCCACACTCACAGCAAGCTCCCAGTGTGCGCCCAGCTGCCTCAGCTCCTGCCTGGCGAGGTGGCACAGCTGCAGGATGCTCTCTCGGTGCTCATGGCTGGTGTAGGCTGAGTCTGTGAAGTCCTCGGTCTGCTCCGCAATACGCTCCAGCAGGGCTGTCAGACTTTCCCGGGTCACGCAGTACAGCTCCTCCCGCAGCCCCTCCACCTTGGCCTGTCAGGGGGGAGAGTGGTCAGGAAAGGCCTAGGCTCCTGCAAGCTTCCACAATGGCCTGCAAACAAGCATGAACAGCCTGTGCATCTGGTATTAATAATCAAACCAAGCTATGGATTAACACAGTGGAACATAATCACAGTGCAAGACCAATATTTTGTTTCAGTTAAAGTCTTCTCAGGAGAACCACAAAAATGACAAGGTAGACAAAAATGGAGAAACACTGAAAAAGAGACTTGTGCAAAGTTGTGCAAAGCTTATACTACTGGTTATACTACTGACCACAACTGGAATAATAGCTAGCAGCTGCTACTGATTTTAGCCTATCGTTAGGTCTAAATACAACTGAACAAGCATCCTTACTTTTCTGTCAGTGGTCCGTAACTGTTGTCCAAAACATGAGAACTGCTATTCTTGTTGAAATTAACAATGTAACATAAAATCTTTGCTTTCCTATATTCTCTACACATAGGGAATGTTGTGTCACATGCTACCTTTTCTAACATTAGCCCTCAGGCAGACTCAGTATGAAACTCACGTTAACCGCTGATGAAACATGTTCAGGTGGAACCCACATTTTTAGGTATAGCCCACAACACAGGAGAAATGTGCTCAGTTAAGGTCTGCATTATAATCAAAACCTTGTGCTCAGTTGAGCTCCACAGTACGTTTCTTTTGTTTGGTCACTTCATAAAATGACTGAGTGGGAGCTTTATATGAAAACCCAGATTCTATCTGTACTTTCAAATTACTCCTTCCACCCTGAACCTGAAAAAATTGATATGGGGACATTTGGCTTGAATGTAATTTCCTCCGTCAGAATCACCTTGAAGTCCCTGATCCCACAGTAGATACTGACGGGCAGGGTCTCAGCGTCCGTGCTCGGCCGCGTGTCAGTCACAATCTGGACGACCAGCTCCAGGGCGAAGCGCATGCGCTGGAAGACGGCGTCCTTGTTGATGCGAGCAGACTCGCAGTCTGGGTGTCTCAGGCAGGTCTGCAGTAGAGCACGATTATGCGCTTAAACGGACCTCCTCAAGAGGAGGCAAGCACTGCATATACACTCACATCCTCAAGAGGAGGCAAGCACTGCATATACTCACATCCTCAAGAGGAGGCAAGCACTGCATATACACTCACATCCTCAAGAGGAGACAAGCACTGAGCACACACTCACATCCTCAAAAGGACACATGTACTGCACACACACTCACATCCTCAAAAGGACACATGGGCTGCACACACACTCACATCCTCAAAAGGACACATGGGCTGCACATACACATGCTCAAGTGGGGACAAACATCTCATTCAAAAGTTCAAATCCATGAATGGATACAAATACTTCACTGGCACGGTTGCATTCTCAAGCGGACACGCCCAGACTGACTGGCTGAAAACATCACTCACTCATACACAAAGAACATACTTCACACACATCTCCCACAGGCCAACCAAAAACCAATAAGATCATCAAGGGCAAAATCAATAAACTACAGAATTACAGAACTACAGAATTAACACAATTAACACTTTGTGCACTAAAGAGGAGTGTATTCAGTGCAGTAAACAGGAGTTTCCTTTTCTGACCATCTGGCTCTGCTTCATATGCAAAATGCAAATAGTAGGCATTACCATTCCCTAATTGCGTAATTAGTAGTAGCCTTAGTAAATAAGAGTTTAATTTCAGGCAGACTGCGAACATACTAACATACCCTCGTCAGCCCACAATTTGCACTGCAAGTTTTATATGCGTAAATCTGGCTCTATGGTATGTACATTGTCTGACACAATACCTGTAGAATGTTGCTTGCCATAAGGGAAATACTGTTTCGATACTGAACAAAATTCCAGTCCTGATTTTCCCACAGTTACCTTGGAGGCTGTGAGGAGCATCATGGTGCACTTCTCCAGCACAGCACGTGCGACAGCCATTCGGGCTTTCTTCTTCTCATCTTTCAGATCCTAAGGAGAAGTGACACCCATCCAATTGTGAGGTTCTCCAATACATAGACACAGGGACAGACTGACAGACAGACAGACAGACAGACAGACACACACATGCTTGCACGCACACACGCATACACACACACAGACTCATATTTGGACCTGGTAAATAGCAATGACTGAATTCATTTTTCATAACTTGAGGGTTTTACAGAGCTTGGAATGTCATGAGAAAACAGAGAACATCCATGATTTCATAGAAAATTATATGATATAACTTTCATAACTAGCATACACATAACATTTCCAAGCACTGCTAAACTAGCTTTTGAGAGTTATGGAATTAGAAAATCCATTTTGAGATTGAAGCTTTCACCTGAACAATTCCAGGAGAAATTTAAAAATGACAGAAACACTGCTTAGTGCCCACAGAAACAAGCAATTCCTTTCCATATTTAGGACTAGTGATAACAAAAGGGAATCTTTATCTTTAATCATACTGCGCTGCAATAGCTTCAGCTGTTGGAGCCTGAAGCTATTGCAGTAAAACTGCCCTACTGTGTAGAGAAACAGGCAATGAAACACCTTATTTCTCTATAATGTGAAAGTTTACATAATACAGAAAATATCCACCATTAAACATTATTCTGACACCTGCTAACATACATGTGCTTCTCTGGACTAGTGATTGTTGTAGGAAATAGATGGGTTATTTTTCCCTTTGACAAAGAGAATGGTTAAGTCACCTTCAACGGTAGGTCAGGAGGACTACATTCTTACAGAGCGAGAGGTTAGGGTGCCTATGCTCTGATAAAGGGAAAGGTTAGGATGCTCACATTTTGCCTGTCCCCAGTAAGGTGTGCAAACTCCACCATCTCGTTCCCAAACTGGCTGAAGATCTGGACAAATTCTTGGAAACTGAAGACTCTCTCCAGCTGCTCTAAGGTGATCAGCACCTGCAAAAAAACAACAGGACTCACAACTTCCAGCATCAACCAAGGCAAGTTCAGGAATCTCCAGTGTACAGAACGTATACACTGGAAGGCCACTTGATCACTTATTGTTCTGTAATTATGACAAAACTATTTAAATCTGATGAGACTGGTCAACATATACAGATGAGAGACAAATTAAAGGAAACACCAACCATTCAGTGACCCCTCATGCCCTGTGGATGAGGGCACTGTCACCCTGTAGGAGACTCCTATCAGGATAGAAATGTTTCATCGTAGGATAAAGGTGGTCACTCAGATTAACTTTGTATTGATTAGTTGACCAGAGAGACAAATGAAAGATAGAAAGGTGATGAATGAAAGTTTGTTTGGAAAAACGTGGTCATCTACAAAATGGATTAAGGATCGTAATTAACTCATAGAATTCGTATTCATTTACAGCATTTACTTACCCCTTGGAAAACAGATAATTCCAATAATTCCCAACAACAATTACAGCTTCTCAGCATTCCCACTTCCTCATTATCCAAAGAGCTGACTACTGCTGCCTATAGAAGTGATTTGCTTGTACAGATGCAACTAATCCTTTAAATAAATCCATTAAGTGGGATTACAGGAATCATGTCATGAGAAGACACAGTTCACAGAATTCACAGGACACACTAAAAGGCACGTTTATAATATAATTTTTACTCTGCAAATCTCTCTCGCTCTCTCTCTCTCTCTCTGAATTTACTTCTGATAGTCCATGGCCTTTATCCTTTCTAACCAGCCCTCTCATTACTCAATTAAATCGCATTATCATTAATTTGCGCAGGCCACTTAATGAATTTACAGTGACTGCAGCGTGGGCAGGGAGAGATGAAACTGCCGGATCTGAAAGCAACAACAGTGAAAAGCCTGACTCAGGCCTCCATTTTATTTGTCTGCTGCAGGCTGTGCAATCTGAAACAAACGGTTGGCTTAATAACAGTTTTTATTATTAAGGAAGCCATTTGTTTCAGACCACACAGCCTGCCCAAGATAAACACAAACGGCTCCCCATCTCAGACAGTGGTGTCCGAACCTGGAGGCTGAATCGCTCTAAGCAGTGGACTGCAGCTGTAAAAAAACACTGATGATACTGGTTTTTTATTGGACCGAACTACCGTAAATGCACACGACTATTCATAAATGCATACGACTACTGGCGAGAAGCTGCTGGCTGTTTTATGATTGAAATGGCTGCAGATTTAATCTTCATCACAGAGGTGATGTAAGCGCTTTCCTTTAAACATTACAGTAGTTGAATTCTGTGACCTTCGATGTTGATGAAGTAGAGTTGGTAGGTCAGTGTGTGGCATACGGAATGTGTTGGGAGATGTGGGGGGGTGGGGGCGGGGGCGCTGGGCAGATGTTGAGGTGTAAGTGAATATATGGATATATACGAGAATGTGGTGTGGCCGTGAAGTGGAAGCGTGCTGTATGACATCGGCACCCACCTTGTTGCGGGAGCCGATGATCTGTTTGATGACGATGCGGTCAGCCAGCACCAGCACTTTGGTGACGGAGGACAGCAGCATCCTGGCAGCCTTCACCATGGCCGTCCTGTCGGTGAAGGCGGTGTTCCGCCCATCTGGCTCCAAGGGCTCTGTGCCTGCCGCATCTGTGAGCCGGGCAATGGTGTCTCCTGGAGAAACAGCACCATGGCACACGGTATAGTACACGAACACAGAGCTAGCACAAACACATTCAGTTTTACCCTGGCATGTCCCGTGCTGTGTGTTTCCCAGGAATCATTGGCCGTGTTTAAAAAAAACAAGCCAAAGTAATCTCACTGTTAGGTTTTAATATTTGATTATAGAGGAAAGGAGCCCATTGGCAGGGCTATGGCAATGCCTGCTTTTGTAATGGAAAGAAAGTAATTTTTATCAGAATGTAAGTCAATTAGTGTAAAAGTCGGATTTTGAAATGTCCTACATCCCAAAGACGCAGCATTCCATGACCTAGCACAACCACAGGTGAATGAATAATGCAAGGTTGCCCCTTTAATGCACAGTCATTTTAGATCTTGGATAGACAGTTTTATTCCTTTATTAATTTCACCAGGCAATAGCAGTTTTTCCTCATTAAATTTATGACCTTCTTGATCTAATCAGTACATTCACAACAGCCACTTTTCCATGCCAGGTCCAAGCTTGTTTGCAGCTTTAGTTTTTCCATATTATTTTCCAGGCCATAAAGATGCTAAAAGAAGGATTTAAACCCCTTCTGGTAAGACCTGCATGTTGTCCTGATCTTTAAGTGGGCCATACATTATACTGGAAAACCAAACCAAAGTAGGCCAAGTTTGGTTTGTCCCTCCACCTGCTAGTCCATCTAGATTCCCTGAACAGCTGAACTAATGTACAGCAGCTACAGTGTTCAACGGAAGCCAATGCTTAATTAAAGCCCATTAATACCTTCTAATTAGATGTGGTTTTTCACTTGCTTTTTCACTTCTGTAAAACACAGCAGTGGTGCTGAGTCACTCTGGAGAGAGGTTAGGGTGAAGGGGGCACTGCGCTGTAGGAGTCAGACATTAGACTGAGGTGTGATCCCATGACACTTGGCTCCCTGGTGTCTTGCCAAAATTCCTCAACCAAACCAGCAAATCAATAAACCTAATAAATCAATGCATTTTGAATTATTCTTAGAATTATTATTATTTTTATTAATTTGTGTGCATGTTATTTTCATATACATCCTATCTGATGTTTAGGTCCAGTCTGTGATAAAGTTCTTTGATACTTAGTGTGGTTCAGATCTGCAGTATACGATTCTGTGACTATATGTTTCAAAAGCAGTAATATAAAATGATATCTTCACTTCAGAGCAAGTCCAGTGACTTGGAGCAAACATAAATTGAACTCCCACGCCCTTCCATTCCATGTCCTGTAATCTTATCGGACAGGTTTCTGTGCCAAGCCAGCAAAATGGATTCAATAACTCCCTGGTGCCTGCTTCACTTCACCTCAAAGGTTCCCTACGAAAGAGATCAGCAGGTAATAAGTGTGATCACATCCATTACTGAATCGGTTGCAACTGAGTGTGTTTAAGAAGCTCTTATTTAGTTCCTTCTGGCTACACATGAAAGAATGGTCAGAACCTTGAAATACTTTTTTTCCTGAAGATTTAGACTGCTTTCCTCTGCAATGGGAAAAGGCTCATTGTTGAATCCATGGCTAGCAGTATTGGAAGATGAAAACACAGCACCTGAATTAAACACAAATTCACGTTTGTATTCTTCTTCAGTTAGATTTTTAATTTGCATAATTTGGACAGTGTTGAACAGCAACAAATTAATCACAAACTAAACTGTAACAGAAGTGAAAGAATTCTCATTTTTAAAAACTGTATTTATTCTTAATGCTCTTATCCAAGAAGGTTATCAATTTTAAGAAAGCACAACATATTGACAGCACTTTACAAGAGAAATAACATACAGTAACTACAGAGCAGGCAGAATTACATGAACAGACATGAATGAAATCATATGGATTTATCAGGTTAAAAGACAATTGGTTAGAATAAATATCAGAAGGAGCCTGCGCTACCTGTCCCTGTGCTTTGATTTCATTAAGGTGTGTGCCATCAATGTAGCATGATTGTAGCATGTGTCGACATACAGTATACAGATAAAGGGGCTCGTCCTATTAGAGCAGTGCTCTAGTGTGTGGATGGGCCCCATGGTCTGGACCAGGCTCATGCCAACTGTAGCTGGGATCCCCACAGGGTAGCATATAATTGGACGGGTGTTCCCTGGGCTGGCAGGCATCTCAGACAGCAGGACATTAATGCCTCCTCGTCCACTAATGACCCTCTGGGCTACAAGTCTGTTTACACATGCTATACATGAAGTACTCTCGTCTCCTCTGTCTCAATGTCTTTGCAAGCTTTACTCACGGACAGCAGAGCAAAAGGAGGCAGTGCCTTGACATCAACAGAAATTAAGGTGTGTGTGCTTATCTATGCTCTGCCACTGCAGCAGGTTCCAGCGATGAGCCTGACCGCACACAAAGCCGGCATTCCAAATCGGGAGGAAAAAGCGGTCAAATTAAATTAGCAGCAGCTAGACAGGTGCTCTTAACTCCGAGGAGAAAAGATCTTTGGTTGGCTGAGAGCGTCTTTCTACATAATGGACTCCTATTGAATCCCAGCAGGAGAAAATGTTAAAAAACACCCAAGTGGGTGACTTTCATATGGATATTCCAGCATAATGAAGTCTTTTTAAGCATATGCCATAGTGAATAAAGTGTCTTTGTTTTCCACGACTTATCCTACAGTACATTTTCTATTGCACCATTGTTAAGTGAACCAATTTACATCCTTTGTTGGAGTACAGTAAAGTTCTATGATGACATAGCTGACCAATGAGGATGACTGCAGTTTTCCTGAGAAAAGCACACCTCTGAACCAGAATCACCAGAACCAATATTTATTATCAATACGAAGAGTTTTGTTCACTTTCAGTATGAGCGGCTGTAATGCTTCCATTTCATAGGAGGCCTCCATTGCTTCGGATCCATAAGAGGATCTGAAGCAATAATAATTGCAGTTCCACTGTGAACTGCTGTATATTCTGTATGCTACATTTGTAACATACTGTTTGATTTACACTGGGAGACAAACACTGACTCATGACACAGTGAAGATTGTCTATGGCTGAAGATGTGGACCTATGCCTGTGTCTCTACAGCAGTAAACAATCCTGAGTGTTTCCGATCGATGTGTCCCTGCTGCTGCAGTGAGCGCTACAACACTGCTCTACCGGTGAATAAATCTTGGGTTGGACATTTTCCCACTAATAAGCTCTATATTTGTGCTTATTTGTCTTGTGATAGGTCAGCACCTGTTCTCCTCTTGTCAATATTAATTATATGCTGTGTTCAGAGCCCTTCAACACTAAAGAAAATGCACAGCAGAAGGGATGAAATATATCACAGGATTAAGAAACATATATATATCAAGTTCATTTTTTTCTACTATTGGCTATTCAGGATATGTGAGGGTAGAAATGCTCCTTGCAGTTGTTGTCCATGGTTGAATAACTTACTGGTTATTAGAAGGTGGCGGATTAGAATCTTTTCGCCTCACCACCCCCGTCGTACATTCTTTTCCAATAACGGGACAGCCCGTCATGGTTAATTCCTTTCATATAGGCCACTGTTGGACCTTTATAAAACATAATGTCCTACTTGCTTCAGGAAAATATCCATCAGTACAAATTTTAGAATATGTAATAAAATTATGTATTCCAGTTAATAAGCATGTGATTGTCAGCCATGCTTTTAGCTAGCTTGTGTAAGTCAGTATATGCTTAGTGAGGACAGCCCATCTCACTGTTCTGTCAGAATATCACTGTGCTATAAATGTATGCAAAACCTGCCTATATTTCAGCATCCTGACTGCAGCGGATGGAGCTCAAAACAACCAATGTACTCTGTATGAAGACTATCTGTCAACTTAGCACTGACAAAAATCCACATCTTTTGCTGTAACCACTTCAATCATTACTTAATATGCTTGGGGTTTTATTATATTTAAGAGCAATTCAGGCTGCAGCCAAAACTTGTATACTTGTATACACTTGTAAGTGTTTTTAACACCAACACATTGAAACATTTCATAGTACTGTATTACTATTCATGAATTTTACGTATATGATCTGGCATAGGGCTAGTTTCTCATAGAGCCTGCTCAAATTGAAATTCAGGGCTATAATTGATTTATACATATATAACTCATAATACAGTTAATTACTTACTAGTTAAAATGTAATTGCTTGAGTATATTGAGTCCATAATGAAAACGTTTGCCAGGTCCCCCTGGATAAATACAGAATTCTCAAAAGCCATCACACGTTCATTTTTGATTGACAGCATCAGCGGATGCAAGCACTCTCCATCTTGCTCAGGAATTTATGCCTTCAGTCCCAGATGGGAAGTGGCAGGAGGGAGCTCAGCTGCAGTTTCGGGAGGAGGGTTCATGTCAGGATAGGGGTTCATGTCAGGACAGGCTTATTCTGCAGAGTGCAGGGGGACTCTGAGGAGTCTGTACCACTTAATTATCACCACATTAACACAGCATCCGCGGCACTCCAGCACCATGTGCCACCGGAAGCTGCACACAGACAGTTAGCGGAGCGTTTAGATGGAAGTCACCCGTTTTAGGAAAAATACACACCACTGAAATGCCAGGGGAAAGGCAGATTCAGGCCCTCAGTGCACCAAAACACATTGTGTTTACTTATCACAAATTCATCTTTGGATTCTAATATAGATAAATCTCTCTCTACCAACCTGGAAAGTGTGACAACTTATTCTGACATGCAAACATATGCATACGATTATGATGAAGAGACCTGAGAGTACACATAACATATATACCTATGTTGAAAAACAAACCTTAATGGAAGTATTGTTTGTAAAACTAAGCTTTCAAAAGTGTTTGGACAATTAAAATTTTAGGCTACTTGAATTCGTAGGAATGTGATTGACATGTAGTTAGTATAAGTGTTCCAGTGTACCTTTTGTTCCTTTTTTCCCCCTTCACATCTCCTGGAACAGCCACAATATGATAAATGGTGTCTTTACAAATCCAGTGATGCATTGCCAAAATAGGATGATTTAGGACAAACAAAAGCTTCAAATGACTGGTCTGTGTATCATTATAACAAGAAGTGTCAATAAATAAAAGGTGTAGGTGTGCTAAAGGTGTCAAACCTTGGCATGAACTGACCACTGCATAATAAGTGGTATGATTAACCAGTCCAGCTGGGAACAAATCATATTCTTATGATAGTTTTTTTGCCACCCAGGGAGTTTTACCTCACTGCTTGCTTTTAGGGTGTTCAGGCCTGGTTTTTGCAGAATTTTCCTTATGTTACTCTGTAAAGTGTCCTTGTGACAGTTCTCTGTAAAAAGCACTATACAAATAAAACAGATTTGCTTTTTAATATGATTACTTCGTGAATATTCACATGCAAAATCAAAACTCACACAGTTCTGACAAAGAAAAATAGTGTCACACAGAAAAGACATGCATACGCAAAAATATATATTTCTGTGTGTGTGTGTGTGTATGAATACAATACAAATATAAGCTGCAAAAGAGTATAACTACTAAACAATGCAATCACTAAAATGAACCATTAACTTAGGAAAATCCTGCATTATCTACTTGGGCAAACCAAGAAGGAACATAAGATATACTGACTGCTCCACCATCCGTTGAGAATAAAAGAGCAGAAACAAAAATCTGTCCTTGTAGAAAATGAAACAGCAAACAGACTATAAAGACTGTTAAAACATAAATGGAAATTCCAAGTGTATTTGTATGAACTTAAGTTTGTTTATCATGACAATCAATCACCCCCTTCCTCTCTCTATCTCGCTCTCACACACATGCACACATACACACACACACACACACACACACACACACACACTGACAAGCGCAAATATATCCGCGCACACACGCACAATGCCAGATACAAAAAAATCAGTATTCTGTTAAAAGCTCATCAAACCTAATTAATTTACGGCTCAACTTGCATATAAACCAGCATAACCAGTAAGTGCCCAGGACCAGGTCTGAAATACTCTGAGGCAGTCAGTAATCCACATGATCTCCCATCTGAGGAGCAGGGCATGCAGGGACAGACAGATCCTCCAGGAAGGTCACCGGGTCTCGGTCTGACCCTCTTACCCGCTCGCCGCGCCTCGCTGCACGCCAGGCTCATCTCCTCCCTCAGCTCCAGGTTCTCGGTGGCGATGGCCTGGCCCACGGTGACGAAGCGGCCCACGGCCACGTTGACGGCCTGGCCCAGCCTCTGCAGCGCACGCTGGGTCTTCCCCGACTTCTTCAGCTTGTCCTTGTGATTGATCAGGGTGGTAATCTGAAACACGCGCAGGCAAACACACGTGGGTCCATTTTTAAAAACGAGCCTTTGCAACAGTGATGACTGGCCCCAGAACATCATCAATGCTAAAACACTAGGGCCCTGCATAACTAGAAGCATCTCTAAATGGAGTGTCTCTTGTTTAATAAGTTGTTTAAACAGTTTGCTGTACAGCATCACCAGTTCCCACACTCATCTGAATCATCCAGTAGTGTACACCGCATTTGTGAAGAATCAAGACTGATCAAAGCTCTGATTACGTATTTTACACATGTTACATATACACATACACTGTTACAGCATTTCCCCCTGTAATAATCAGCCCATTAACATGTTGTGAGAGCCAGGCATGTTTAAAATCTGGCCTGTGTAAATGCAGCCTCAGTCTATAGGCCCATAGGGCCTTCACAGGTCTATTACAGCAGTGACGCTGTCACAAAAAACTGAGATGATTTCCCACACGCTGTTAAAGAGTGACTGTGTCTCCATGGAGACTCATCAGGAGGTGTTTTGCAGAGCAAGGCTCCCTTCCTCCTTCGTTAAAGTAGACTTCTCCACACACGCACACACACACACACACACATGCACACACACATACACAAAAAAAGATAGAGAGAGAGAGCGAGCACACAGAGAGAGCATTTCATTTAATTGTTTTCAACAGAGAAGAGTGCAGAAGCACAAGAGCTGTACGTGCAATGTGAAGGGCTGAAAATCAGATTATATAAACTTTCATTCTTGCGCTTGATTGAGTGGATGTGACCAATCACTGGAAAATTGAGAAGCATGAAATATCATAAGATGTCAGACAGTTGGTAAAAATAAATATGAAAGCCAAATACTTATTCCAAATACCAATGTTCTTCTAATAACCTGTATTTTTAGGTTTCATTAAAAATCAAAGGTCAAAATGTTGATCCTGAGATTAGCTCAACCAACTAAAATAGGTGCCACCTCCACATATACTCATTAAAGGCACTTTGGACTGTCCTCAATCTGACATTGCAGCATCAGACACATTTGAATTATTTTCCAAAAGCTTAGAAAAGTACTTGAAAATGAACCCGGCGAATGTTAGTTGAAAATGCTGAGCACACACCAAACTGGCCATAAAATGAGACAAAAATTTGGTGAAATATGCCAACATAGGGGACATTAAGAATGAAAAAAACCTGCCTGCTTCTCAAACGCTACCCAGAAGAGACACTTTTTTGCATATTAAACAACAGTTACAGCACCTCAAGACCTTCCAGAAGGATCAAAATGGTGCCTGTTTTATTTCCTTTTATGGTCTCTTTTTGGTCATACTCTAAGACTTTGGTCTTGCATTTAAGTGGACAAAAGATATGCTGGAGAGATTACGTCTAATGATTTGCACATGAAGAATGTACTTATTATGGCAACCTTCTTTCTCATAATCAATACCATGCCCACTTCCCTCAAGACAGCAATCAGTCCTGATCCAGGATATAAGTATTTAGCTTTAAATGAACCAAAACTTCATTTAATAATTTTTCCTTTCAACATAATACACTAGACATCCAAACTTCAAAATGAGCCACGTTTGAGTGATCTGATTCAAAGTTACTGAGAGGTAATTTTGGCATTCAATTTTGAGTATGCCACAAGGGTACCTAGACTCTCACTCTTTTCAGACATGATATGATTGCAACATCATACTGAAAGAAAGGAAAACCCTCAGAAAAGCAGGCCTTTTGCCCCACACTTAGCACTAATTAGAATCATAAATAATTCACTACCAAACCCAATTACTCGCTCTGCTTTGATTACCATCTCATAGGAATGAAGGAGAGGGAGCACTGGGCTGTTATTGGCTGGATGCACAGCTGCACAGCTGCACCTCATCTCTTGCAGGCCTGTGCAGTCTCCTGCATGGTCTGCTGTAGGCGGTGTTTGATGTCTGAAAAGCTATGTCATACTGCAAATTGCTTTCCAGATCGCACACATTTTTTGCAGCGCAATCAGTAAACAGCGATTCAATAGCAGTGGGATATATTTCCTCAGAAAAGTCATACTGTGTGCATCACTGCTGTCTGCCATTTGATTGCTGCTGTAGGTTGAAAGGAAAGGGTAGGTAATGAGGCAGAAACAGGTCCTCCTGATCCATGATTACATTCCAGATTGACTTTGAAAGTGTCGGAACTGCAGCATGCATTCCCTGACCCAGGGTATCCACTCCAGTGATAATGTCCCACTGAAACTGCATCCTGGGATGGCACAAGTTCAGAGGGTGGGAAGGTGGGAGGAGGTGATAAATGGCCATAAGGAGAAGGATCAAGCCAAAAATGGTGCTTCTGTCACATGCTCAAAGTAATTTCGTCCATGTGCACGATGACGCTAACCCCAACCCTAACCCTGGCGCTAATGCTAACAGTATACATAACCATAATCATATAAATGCACAAATGCGCCAGAATAATGTCTTGTCTATGGACATGATTGCATAGACGTTTCCTCTTTTAGACAGATGTGCCTCTGGTGTCTGCCGCCAACGCGTGATGGGCAGTGGAGCCTGGCTATCATTCTGACAAAGTGTCTGTCAACAGAGAGCAGAAGGGTTGCAGCTCCCTGACTGTCCGGCAGAAGCAGAGCATTTAAGCAGACTGGTCCTTTAAAACAAACAGAGGCTGGCAGAGACAGACAGAGAGGCTGAGATAAGGGAAGAGTGGTGGAAAAGCAGGGGGGCGCACACAGGGGATAGAGAGCCGCGGTGGCCAATGGAGTCATATCTCTGACTTCCTCCTGGAGAGATTAGTACACATTCAGTCTGCACTGTGTAAACAGAGATGACAGAGGCTGGAGAAACACAATATTGACACAGCCCTGACAGAACACGGCACTTCCTGCCGAAGCAGGCAGATGGATAAAATATTCACATTGGGGCTCTCAGCACCTTTCGAAGGTTGCAGACCATTTCTAACTGGCCCTGGTGGCACTTGTAGAGCTCAGCCACTTTTAAGTTCATTCAAATGAATACTGAGAAAACCTAAAAAAAAAAAAACTATAGGCGCAACAAATTGAAGTAGAAATTTTATCCACCAAAACATTTTTTCAGTGCATAACAAAACCCAACATGCGCTGTGAGTTGAGGGACAGTGATGTGCAATTTACAGGCACCTGTACGGATAATCAGACTGCTTAATACTTATACCTGGCCATTTTGGTAAGCCTGTCCCCTGGAAAATTTACTACATAAAAACATTACGACACATCACTCCTGCTTCACCTGAAGTTTCATTACATGAGCTGCAGTACAAAGTTAAGTTTAAGACTGAGTTGTTAGCCTGAGTCGTTAGCCATCAGATGGGAAATTAATGACATTCACGGGAACACACAGAAACTGGGCAGATTGGAAAGAGAGGAGTTTTGAGTGACAGCAGATGGCCTCTGGAAGCGTGCGAGTTGTGGCCTATGTAGGTTCCTGACACAGGCAGAGATAAAACATGCATATGTCACCAGGACTGAGGAAGTGACCTAGAGCAAATGACAGTTTAAAAATACCCCAGTCTGAAGTAAATTTAACAGCGACAACTGCCAAATGCATTAGGCTACATCTGCAGCCTCAGTCAGGATTCTGAGGGTAAACAGATGGACAAGGCCCAGAGACAAGCTGCCTTCAATACAGTGACTGTGTCTTCAATCCAGTGAAAAACAGTACTTGTACTGTAATTTTATATTAGTCTACCAAGACTGTATTACCCACAACAAATAAATGTAAAATATTTCAGTCACATATATAGCTATAATTATGAATGTAAGTAAATCCATAGTTCTCCAGATTGCCCTTTTGTGAAGCACACACAACATACTGTAGGTCTACAACTAAAGGTCATAATGATATGATTTTCTGACAGAGAATTCAGAAATGGAGGTTTTCACTCAATAATTCCTTTACTGATACCGAGAATATTTAAATTTACCCTTCAAGGTAAAATTATTTCCAAGAGATATCCAACATAACTCAAATCACTAAATAAAATAAAATCAATAATACAGAGAATGAACAAAATATATGAATGACAGTGAATTCACCAAGGCTACAGGTAAGCTTTGAGTATGCCTATGGTAGTGTATACACTCTGTCCACTATTGAGACCTACAAGTAAGCACTGAACATTTATCACACTTCCGGAAAGTACTGGCAATTATTCTTAAGGCAAGGTATTCCTGAAGCCTACTGGTACTGTAAACACCAAGTTTTAATGATGTCTGCTCATATGCTCTGACCTGTTCCCCTGGGAGCACAGATCTACCCAGGTGATTGACATGCATGCCCTATGACACTGCAAATTAAGGTCGGAAACCTGAGCCCCTTCCCCCTTGGTCACAGCAAGAATTCTGAATTCCTGGTGACCATGGCGATCAGAATGATAATCCTTTTAGGGTGTAGAAAGCAACTGTACTTCAGAAGGATTTACAGTATGTTTGTGAAAATCAAAATCTGAAGGACAAGAGTACACAATGGCCATTAGCACATCCACTTTAAGGAGACTGCTGCAGAATACATCACCATGCTGGCTAAATACAGGAAATGCAGAATAAATATGCCAGAAAGTGTGGGCCATACAACAAACATACATTGTGTTAAGGAATGCACACACATCAGATCATTGCATTCTAGTGTGAGACACAGTACCGTAGGAGTTATTTCTCACCTGGCAGAATATTTGTTGTAAACGCATTTAATGGCAAAATATCTCATGCACTTATCCAAAACCTGCATTTAATTTTTTCACAGTTTTGTCCAGCTGGCAAAAATGAAAGTTGAGGTTCCTGTGAAAATCAGTATGTCTCAACACTCCAACACTTCATTCTGCAAATGATACTGATATATCTTGACTGGAAACCAAATTGAAAATGCATGCATTGCCAAAACGCAGCACACTTTTTTCTGCATGGAGAAGCATAAAGTCTGTTCGCAGACCAGTGGGAATCAGACTGTGGGTCCAGTGGCAAGGTGTCCACAGGAACGATCAGCGCAACTGATCCGAGACAGCCCACAAGGAACAGAGCTCCCCTCTGTCTGACGCAAAGCCATAATGGCTGCCCTCTTTCAGAACCATTTCACACGGATTACCGCAGCACATCGCTGAACTCCTGGAGCGACAAGGCTTTACCGACCCTTCAGCAGCCGCATTTTTATGCAGATATAGCAGTACAGAAAAAATCAGCCCAGTGGAAAATGTGGGATCCATTTGTGTTTCCGTTCTAAATTTAAGGCCTATCAAAAAAAGTCCATACTGATTTTTTTCACCGACTAGCTAAATCCTATTAGGAATGGAAAAGAAAAATGTAACACATTCTAAGACATTTCGATTCAATAAAAGCCAATAAAAGCTCAGTGTGGATCTTTCTGAAAAGCATCAGCATCTAACAACATAGCCAGTAAAATATTGGTCTTTGTTATCAGCCCCAGATTTTCCAATATGGCACATCCTTAATCGCAACATCCATTATTGGATCCAACATCCAATCCAACATCAATCCCTTTTAATAGATTAGTAATACAAAGAATAGGTCAAGTCCATCTTTTAAATCTGTAAGTTGTGCCTATATCCATCAGTTTTGTCCCTAGGGAACCAAGTCCTCAGCACCATGACATGAACAACATGGAATATGGATGAGAGGGGAGTAACCATTAGCCTAACCTTAAGCCCTGGGGCGGCAGTGTAGTTTAATGGGTAAGGAACTGGTCTTGTAACCTAAAGGTCACAGGCTTGATTCCCGGGTAGGACACTGCTGTTGTACCCTTGAGAAAGGTACTTAACCTGCATTGCTTCAGTATTATATCCAGATGTATAAATGGACGCAATGTAAATGCTATGTAAAAGTTATGTAAGTCGCTCTGGATAAGAGCGTCTGCTAAATGACTGTAATGTAATATAATGTAATGTAATGCCCAACCTTAAAACCCCGTGGTGGATTTCATCATTTCCAGTATTGCCTTCATACTGTCTGTGATTCAGTACTCAGGGTGAGCACATGTTGTTGATGTAGGTCAGAGATTAGAGACGTACATGACAGTTAAAATGCAGGGGATTCAATCAACATTTGTCCTTATATCTTGTTCACAATTCAATGCAAATTTTCAATTTTGCCTCACAAATGAGTGATTACCATTTGACAGCGAGGGAAGCAACTAACAGTTGTGCTTCCTGTTTCTAATGTTAAAAACAAAACTTTACGCAGGGGTGAGGTAGAAATGTTGGCTGAAACTAAACTTTACACAGGGGTGAGGTACAGCATAGAGCAGGTACTGCACATATCCACATGATACACACTTACCAGTCTTATCAAACTGATCTCATAGAGACTGCTGGGTTGCTCATCCTTTTGAAGGGATAGTTCATTTCATGCTCCTTGTACTCCTCTGTGTTTATTCCCATGTCAACACTCTAATCCACTCTGGAATTTTAACGGACAGACTCTGGGTTATGTGTCTACTGGGAAATGGAGACAAAATTGAGCTAATATCACTCTACTGCATCTTTCACTTACTCATTCAGACAGTAAGAATGTGCACTGAGGACTGGAAGTCTTACCACATAATTCAAAATGGTCTATTAGCACAACGGCACAACCAATAACATTTACCTCACTGCCAGACATTACATGTAATAAAGTAGCAATGTGGGGTCATGGGAATGAATTCAGCTTAGAGTATACAGCTTGTTTATACTCTTGAAAGTGTAAAGTACTTGAATCAGTATGTAATTTCTATAATTATACTACGTAGAACACTTTGTATATCGACATTTTCCAAGAAATCAAAAATACAGTTTAATGATATGCCAAACTCCATGTAATGGCATTTGTACTATATTAGTAAAAATTAAGATATGAAATAGTTTTGAAATGCATGAAAAGGTAAGTGCAGTACTGTGAACACATAAATGTTTAAAATAAATCTGGTAGTTATTATGTTTTCATAATTTCGACTCAGTGATTTGCTCTCTAATTGCTCTGAAAGTGTCATCTCTTCCTAGCTTTGCGCCATACAAAAAAAAAGGAAAGAAAATATCCCTGCAGATCACTTGCTAGATATTTTAGTGCCGCAATTACAGAAAATCAAAAATGCAAAACTTGGGTATCAACAAGCTACTTATTGCAAGTGGTCTGTTTGGTGCAATTTGAGTGAAATAATGTGGAATTAGCTACAAAATTGTGCTAGTAATGTTACATTGGTTATATTTTACAATACACTAAACAACCCAACTTGCTAATTAGTATTCATTGAAGTCAATGCAAGATGAGAAGTAGTTTATTCAGACATGGAGTGACCAGTCATAGGAGAAACCTGAAGGGGGGAAGTGCCAAAATATTTTCTGTAACCCTGACATGTATGGTGGAATCTTGGGTAATTGGGGCCCTCAGTGTTTAGTCATATAGTCTCCAGAAGCTGACTATACTTAGATCAGTAAAGTGTTCTGGCCCCTTTTTCGTAAATTTTGATTTATAGGAAATTCTATGTAGATTGTAAACAGCAATTTCAGGGAGAATGATGCTCTTGATTTGATTAGCAAATTCTGCTGCATTGCTGGCTGCTCCAACATTGTGCACTAAATAAACTGAAAGCACAGTGATTGGCATATTTAGTACTGTGGAGGCTCAAGCTGTTCAGTATATCATCCAGTGTTGTTCCTCAAACTTATTATTGAACTTTGATTCAGCAAAACTGCACTGAGCTCTGGTGTAACACTAAAAGCATCAGTTGAAGACATTGTAATGTTTTCCCTGTGCAATATTTCACAGAATTACATTTTTATTTGTTTGGCAAATGCTTTTATCCAAAGTAGACTAAAGCATAAGATAATTAATACGTACTGCCCAGTAAAGCTGGATACGGTTTAACAAGTACAACAAGTTTTTTTTTTGATATTCCAACAGATTGCAAGCAGTTCAAGAAGTTCCTTCACACCCAGTATGCTGAAATGAAATCAATGATGTTGATCTTATTTAATGGAAACTCATGCATGGCCATTGTCATGTGCCTTGGGCAGCAATGTCACAATGTCATGTTCCCTGTTGAAGCTGTGTTGTCCTGCAAAGAAGGTTCTCCTCATAAATAGCTTAATAAACATCTGATTTGATAAACAACAGAAAGAAAATAACATTAGTGAAGAGAACAGGGAGACTGTGGCACAGACCATATGGCAACTGACTTCCGACCCATATACAAATCCCCCATTCAGCCAGGGGTTACCCACCGTGGCACTTTGTGTATTGTGATCCACTCTCTAACCCTAACCTTTGCTTTCCTCCTGCTGAATAAAGTGAAAAAATACATAAGAAATTCTGACTGGACAATTGGACAATCCAAATTAAAGTGGGATTGGATTAATTAAAAAAAAAATGAGAACAATCTGTTCATCCCATTAATATCAAATGATGGCAAATGACAATGCATTTTCCTTGCACTTTTCAGGTACAGTTGAAGATTTCTCCTCATGTCACAAACCCACAACATCTCCAAAAAAGTATGTATTTAAGGATATTTATATAATAAAGATATGTGCACAGTTTCCAAATAAAAAAACACATTCGTTTTGTTGTTTAAAACCTTTAACAGTTCAATTCTACTCAGAGGTTGCAGTTATGGTATGGACAAATACCAGCCTACTACAGTGGGTCGCCAGGGTCGACTGTGATAACTAAATAATTCATTTAAGCTGTGTCTGTGTGCAGAGAGGTCACGTACTTTGAGGTAATGACCTCTGACCTTTTCGCCGGTGACCCCCCTGGTGCCTTATCATCCGGTAAGAGCCGGATGACAGAAACCTGAGGCTTGCTGTGGAATGTAGTCAGTGCAGTCAAAGCCCGCTTTGGAGTGAGGGTGGTCCTGTCGCCCACTGAAGGGGGCGGCTTTCAGTAGCACAAAACAGTCTATGTTAAAACAATCTGAGGCCTCTTTTTTAGCAATTTTTTTCTCCATTAGTTGCCACCGTCTACCCATAAAAATAAACAAAATGGTTATGAATTGACGGCTCATTAATAATGACCAGTAATAGCATAGATGGTTTATTCACTGTTTCACTGATGTGATAGGCAGAAACAAAGCATAAGACATTCTGCTAAATTAATGTGAGGTGCTGAAATATGTCAGTGTGACGAGCATTGCCTTGGCCCATCTGATTTTCTGGCTGCTGTAAGGCCAAAAATATATAAAAAGGTGGGTGGAATGACACGCCATTATCCAAACACCGCCACCACGCTGTCAGCACTTTTAAAGTCCTTCGGGAGCTCCGTCTCTCCTGTGGGCTCTCTGGTGATAAAAGAGACCTGTGGTTAGTACAATAAAGTCCTAATCTTTTTTCGGCTACACGTTCTGTGGTTTTTCAGATCTATATCCTCAGGAAGCCGCATCCTCTTTAGTCCAATACTATTTACTGGATCTGTTGTGTTTGATGGCCCATTATTATACAAAGCAGTTAATCAGCACAGCATCTCACTGTGCTGATTTTCCTGTGAACAAAGATGAAATTTCCAGCTCTTCTTGGACAAAATTCAGCAGTTGGTAAAAGACTGCTGTTTCTTGGCTGAGTGCTCAGGGCATTGAAATAACAAAAAATGAATAAAACTTAAATTCAGGATCTGCATGAGTAAAGGAAAGCAAGGGATACCCAGTGAGCTAAATGATCCTGAATAATGAATATTGAAACACTTCATCAAAACAGACATCCCCTTCAGGACCAGCTTTTGCAAATTTCCACAAGGCATAGCAAAAGAAAATGCAAGAGCATAATAATGCGGTCCTAAACATCATGAACATCTTTGCAACAAAAAAAAAGGAACATAATAAGCAAATGTTATCATGTGGGAACTAAGAATACCCAGGAGACCTTCAGTGAGAATGACCAGTAGCATTGTGAAGCTCTTATAAATAGGGCAGTGTTGACAGGGCACATAAAAGACCTCTTTCTGTTTCCTCTGCCCTGTAGTGAGAACAGTACAACATTTCTCTCACTGCTGTCTTCTATAACCCTCTGGAGGTTTACATCACAATAACCATTGTCCTTGATGAAATTCGCTGAGCCTTCTGATTGGTCAAAGAAAGTTGAGTCAACTGTAAAAAGGGAAAATGTAAAAATCAATCTGTCAGCAGTATATGAGTTGTTAAAAGTCTCTTTTCTGTGTTGTTACTATCTGAGCCAAATCAAAAATTTACTGTAGCTCTGTGTCTGAGTCACCAAGACCATAATAATGTATCACCCCATAGCTCAGAAGATCTCAGTACTGCTGGAATATTGAGAAGGGTCAAATTGGTTTTGCACCAAAAAGGATGCAGGTACAAAAACAATGTTCTAGCTGCAGTCAGCAAAACCCCATCCAGAAGTCTAATCCAAAAGCAACCTGGTCCATGCTCGTCTTGTCCTCAAATGTCAACCATGACCACAACCACAACCTTGTCTTCATCTTCAACCCCAACCCTACAACCTTCTCTTTAACCCCAACCCTAAGTAAAATGGTTGGGACTGCATTCGTTTGAATAAATAAACTGCATATCACCGAGGTTCTTGTCATCCACATTATTCTTACAAATTAATTGGTGAAAGACTGATATGGGAACATGAATGGTTCTGCACCCTGTACCAGGAATACTTATACTTACAACTGTTATTATGACATTTTATCACATTATGTTTACAAAGATGAGCTTTTTTACTGAGCTCTCCTTTGATACAGCTGGCACATGAAACTGCATTGCCAAGTGCTTGCTGGTCAGTCCTCAAGTCCATCTTGCAAACACAAAATAAATCTTGAACACGCACTCATTAAAAACAGTGACAGACTGCACTGTATCAATGAGTGACAGTGTAATACTCTCCGAGAGCGCAATTTCTTTTTTAAAATAATGCTTTACGTAATGATCATAATCATTTCTGTAATGAGCACAACTTCAATATAACAATTAGAGTTATTAAGTTAGTTTGTTATGGGTTATCACATAATAATTCTAATTCTGGATGTATCACTTCTCAGCCAGCAACCTAACTTAAGCAAACTAATGAACCAGGTAGATTAGTTTGCTTAGTACTCATTTCTGATTTGGTATTGGCTGTAATTAGCTGGTCTTAAATAACAGTTATTTATTACCAATCATCAGATTGATAGTCTACCAGAATCCTTATGATCAACCTTATGTTTCTAGAGGCTATAAATATGAGCAGATTAATTCTACAACATTAATTCACAATAATAAAAATGTCAATTGGGAAATTAACTAACCTTTTAAAACAATCATGTTGAGAAATGCAACCAAGCAGTTTTCAATTATGACTGAATATAATTTACACGGCAACACCAAAAGAATGCAGTAGCAAATGTTGGTGCTTGTTTGACAAGCACATGGTGAAAATACAATTTAATAAAGAAATATCAGCCCATTACATGTTACCTTATGGCGTTTTAGAGCTACAAGACTATAAAAGGCAACACCTATGCACAGCACAGATTTTGGTCACACTATTAGCTTGTACTAGTCACGTGACCCCCTTTATTGTGAGACAGTCACTGCATCACTACAGCCCATGTGCCTTGTCAGCAATCCTCCATCTGTTCTCCACCAGCAGCCCACTGGTTATAAACACAGTAACTTCCCCCTGGTAACATTTCTAAACCTCATCACAATCATGCTTGATGTGGCTTCACAGTCAAAAATGTCCCAACCATAAAATTGTCACGCCTGACACATCTATTCCCACGTCAGCTACTCCGGTCTAAACACTGAAACATTTTCAAGAATCAAATGTTCTCAGCATGCTTTTTCACTGCAGCAACTATAATTGGGCTGCAGGTATATGTAATTTCACATACTTTATGGTGTCTGAATGATAATGTTCATATTTTACACTAAGTTGTTCAGGTGACATTAACAGAACTCAAAATCAACTTAGATTCTCTCATACAGTAAAATCACAATCCAAGTGCACCCAGTAATGAAAACACAAGCAGAGAACTTCAGTTATAGTGTTAAGACAAAAGAGACCACCTTCTGTCTAAGAAAGTGCAGGGCTGCTGAGATGGAGATGATTACAGACAGGTTCCAAATTAGAATATGGAAGGGCCCAGTGGAACAGCAGCACTGTGAGATAGGCGCATGAATTCTCTGGGTGGAGGGCAGGGGTAAGGGAGCTTCACTGTCACATAACTTCATCCACTTACTTACTTACCAAAAGATTGATTCTTCTATTCATTGTTATTTTGTATGATAGCACGTGGGCATGAAGTGGAAGCCCAAGTTACTTTCTCTCTTGAAAGACCAATTCACACGTCAGGATCATCGTATTTATGAATTCACCAAAAAGCCAATTGCTGACCGTTTAAATATTAAAATATTGATATGAGAGGAAACTTGCTGAGTCAGCATTAAATGACCCTAACTTTGTCAGGTGGAATGGTTGCAAGATTAGATGGGTCAGGATGACAGAATGTGGCCCAAAGATAGGAAATGGCCAATGTGATACTGCAAACACATTTCCACTCCGGAGATATTATGGACTTGTTAATATTGGCAGGGCTGCCCATGCCCAAATTTATTCTCTAAAATTGCAGGACCTTTGCTTGCCATTTACTTTTTCTGTAACCTCTAGCCTGAAGTTGGATATCTTCTAACAACTGGGTACAAGCACAGTGTAGTGCCCATATTGAAGTTAAATCTGCAACATTTCTGTAAATACACTGCTGCATAACATAGCACATGGGCACAGAACACACAGTAATTCTTGCCTGTGAGCAATGGCTTCCAGCAACAGGCAGGCCTTTAAATTACAGGCTGATTAAAGACCTTGGACTGAGACATTTAGACAGCCCATGTAAACAATGACTCCTGTTCAAAAGGAAGACCGGGAGCCAGTCACCCCACATGCCCTCCGTGGCTGGCATCACACAGGGCTGATGAGGGAGGCTGAGAGACGCAGAGACACACCGAGATTAGCTGTCTGCCTCCGAGTACAAGACGTGGGGCCGGCCTGGTTACCCTACACTCGCAATCAGTGCTTTTTCTTTCAGAGCTGTTCTTGGAAACAACGGGAGCCTGCCGGCTGGAACAATAATGAAGGACTCTATGTGTTCTCGAACTTCAGATGATCCCTGATCAATGTTTCTTGAGGTTTTAACCTTTATTCCCTTTGCAAGAATCGTCCACTTCTATCACCACAGGTATTTAATTTAACAAGAAGATATTCAGTGGCATTAGTTTTACACTTAAATCTATCTCATAGGCACCATGGAAGAAAAAAAATGTCCCACACACATTCATTTATGTAAAATACACATTCATGAAGGCCATGTTAAAAAAACAGAACACTAGTACTGGAGGACAACCGGCACAGACAGGGTCAAATGCTTTTATTACCAAATTGAACCTCTAGGACATAAAAGTACAGAGAGCAGAAGGAACTAGCTGCTATATAAATGTCACTGGTAACATCTGAAAAAGGATACATTTTATAAAAATAATTAATGTTTTGCCAGTTCTCCAAATGCTGTCAAACATACTGTATCAAAAAGAATTGTCTTCATTCTCTAGCAATTCACTAGCAGTTTTGTGCCATTAGGTAAAAACATAAACTGACCCATTTAAGATGAGAAGCACACTCCAGAAACATCTAATTCTGAGAAACTGGGTTTTTTTAAATATATATTTTTCTCCCCAGTTCATAAAATCCTAATATCCTGTCACTACAATCCTCTACCAAGCTAAGATTCAATGTACTGTAGACAACTTATTTTGCACTCTATGATCCACCAGCACCAGAAACAAGCATGACAGAGAACAGTGCAACTGATGGCTGGTGATGTAGGCTGATTGCTGTAGCCTGATGGACTGGCGGAGCTGCTGTGTACCAATGAGTCAGGGGTGAATTTACCTGAACTTGACCTCCATCACAGGACAATTCTACAGCCACTCATGTCTGATCTCATGGAATATGTGGCCACAGTCAGCACTTGCACAGACCACATGCAGGCTTCAGTCACAATTCAATCCTGGGGGACCACCGAGTCTGCTGGTTTTCAATGTTTCAGCACCATTGGTTGTCTAAAGAATCTACACACCTTGATCTCAAGTCCTTAATTGGCTGCTCTGCTTTAGGGCAAAACACATCAGTGCTACAGCCAAATGCACCCCTCAGGAGTCCTATGAGGGCCCCTTCTTTAAAGTCTACTGCATACCCATGGAACTGGCTTTCAAAGCTGAGTGAAATAAACGTTGCACAATATCATCTGAATGCTATGCCATTCAGGCAACTACACAAGTTTTGTCACTGTTACATAAGATGAAGTTTTTGCTGAGGACATAGGAGAAATTAGCCATTTTTAGTAATAGCAATGATATTTTCAGGTTTAATATTGGACTTATAATATATATAATTATAGAATATGATATGTTCTGTTAAAATATTTCATTCTGATAAGCCAAACAATGTTTCTATAATCCTGTATACCTAATACTTCGTATGCTGTAGGCTACCTGAACAGCCTAGTAATTATTATACAGAACTTGCAGGTACTGTCGCGTGTGAAGGCTATTACAGGTTCATTCCCCCAATCCACGTATGTTTTAAATAATGAATTAGCTCGCTAAATGTTTAATACCATAAATGGTTAAAATGAGATTCCTTCCTTCGAATATTTGTTTTATATACTGATCATAGTCTATCGTTTTTCTCCTTTTATTTCTCCTGTGCCGTTGCTACAAGGCGAAAAAAAGTTTTAGCAACCAGCTAGCAGGGACAGTAACAAGCACAATCATGAAAGTACTAATGTCTAATAGGCTATACATAATGGCATCAAAAAGTCAACTATATAATCTATAAAAGGCACTAGTTGTCAGTAATACCATCACCCAAGATAACTGAGCATATTTTATAATTCTCATTCTGCATCCCATACATGTAAACAAACAGTTGAAGTGACACTGTGTAACTATTTATACAAATCTGTTCGCTAATTCAACCAGATTTAGCTGACATTCAAATGCGCCTGGATACAGTTACAATAGCAACACCATAGCCAAAATTCGTGGTGAAACTCTGTTCAATACAGAAACTCCGCAGTAAAGAAAAATGTTACGAAGTAATGCAAAGATAAGGATAGGCTAATATAAAGTTAAGGCTGCAATGTCGCACAATTTACCTGAGAAACCAGAGGGATGAGTGTCTGCTCCACCGAACGAGTTTTGATCTCGAGACCGGAATCGAAGCTGCTATTGCCGCAAGGAGATGAAGCCATTCCCGCCGATTTATTTTTCTGGAGCAACACAGTTTCAGGGTTAAATTTTTTGTTCCTGTGAGCGACAGAAAAAAAAACTCAGAAAAAAAATTCTGTTTGTTTTTGCACTTTCTGTAATCCACTCGTGTCCTTCTGTGTTCTTACTAAACGTTTTCCTGTAACTCCAAGCAGTTTACCGGACCACTGCAGGCTAAGCGAGCTGCACTGCCGACTGCAGTAGTGATAGAGACCAGAGCGACTACTGCCCGAAATCTGCCGAGCTGTGAGTGACATTACCCTGACTGGAACACACACACACACACGCGCGCGCACACGCACACACACCTTTCTCCCTCATCCTCAATATGTTGTGTGTTTGCACACTGCATGGTAGGGCTCAACATTCAAAAGTCGATACATTCTGACATTTGTGATTGGTATCGCTGTTTCCATTTTAACATGTGGTAACTGCACACACAGTAATTGCACACAGAAGTGGTAACCGCACACTGCATGGTAGGGCTCAAAATTTTAAATTCAAGGTTTGATACATTGATACATTTGTATTTCTCTTCACAACATTTCAACATGTTATTACTGCACACACAGTAACTATGCCATATTAGTGTTGCTTATTAAACAGGGATTCTTATCCAGAACAAAACGACATACACTTTATCCTGTACATATACAATTTGAGTGAGGTAGTCTTCACTAGGATGATTCAAGTGAAGTTGCCTACCCCGCTCAAGTTTACAGCAGTACTACCTCACCCCACTTCCTCCAGACTTTCTGTTAGCAAACTTGAGCCACCAGTCTTTTCTTCTTCTCTTATTAGCTCTGCAGCTGTAGTGTGTCTATGTGATTGGCAATCAGCATAGAAGATAAGGTATATGTACAAATTCAAAATTCAAAAACATATTGGAATGTAATGAAGACCAGTTCATAAGGCTTTATGTATGTTGAGCAACTTTTTTCACATATAAAATCAATATTGTGTCATTAAGTGGTATAAACAAAAGAGGTAAAAAAAAGAGATGAGGAGAAGCTGGGGGTGCTGGCACGAATACCCTGCATGCCGTTTTCCTGACATCAGCTTGAGCACAAGACAGCACCTCTGTTGAACATCTGCTACCCATTTTGTGTGACCTGCAGGGTGTTTTTTTTTTTTTGTCCCCTGATCACATGTTTTTTTTTATTTTTTAATCCAGCTCCTGGAGAACCTCTGTAGCATACAGTATACCACATGCTGATGTTCATTCCTGCTGTGCTTGATAAGATTTGACTGAGGTGTTGATTGAGTTCTAAACTGTATTTGATTTTTCGCTAGTCATCTGTTTTAAGCCATTGATGGTATGTCAATGGAAATCTTTCCTGTGATTTCTGAAACTTAGTTCTGTTAAAAAAAAAAAAAAAATTTTAACTTTTGTTTATATGCCATTGTACCTTAATAAACACATTAGGAATGTGTATTGTATTATAATTTGATCACAAGCAGTTGCAGAATTAATAAGGATGGGCCTTCTAATTGATTAGTTAAACAGGTAATGATTCCAGGGATGCTGGGTGGCTCATTCTGTGTGGCTCAGGCACAGTTCTAGTGCATGGAGGGGCCCCGCAGTCTGGTACAAATCCAAACTATGGCAGCAGCCATGCAGGACAATGCACAATTGGCTCTAGAATCATGCTGGGATGCAAGAGCAATCGCCAGCGCAGCATTCCATTGGTAACAAACGACCCCTGTATTCAATCAGGTGAACACAAGTTCACCTGTTGAGCTGCAGATAAAGTGGTTTCTGACTCATGTCTGTGTGAGCCTGATTTGCAAACTGTGGATTTATAAGAAGCAATGGCTACTTCATGTGCTTTGTAGGAAAGCACATGCTGACAAACAATAGCAAATCGAGCACTAGAACATTAGTAACTGCTCCTCTGTTTGATTGTACTCAAAGCGCTCAGGGCGCTGCTCCAGAATAGCTCTTGGTACCGTTGAAAACAATTGTGCAGTGCGATCAACAGGTACGTTCTGACTCCTGGTAGTACATAACGCCATAACAGGTCCAAGCATATTTTGTTTTCTGGCGTTGGCTGTATGGTAGGTTGTCTGGTGTTGACTGTATGGTATGTCATCTGGAGTTGACTATCGTATAGTCACATTTTGGGATGAAGAGATTACTCTGTGGCCTGTGTAACACCCACTCGTTCAACAATGAGATACTAAATAAGCCTTTTTTACTGATTTAAGCAAGTGATTTAAGTGCTCTTTAACTAGGAGGTATTTATTTATTAATTATACACATTTCACTGACCAAACAGATGTGTGGAATTTTGTTGATTTAAAACATTTGACCAAAGTATTACTGACATGAAAACAAGGTGCATGTAACTGTTTGTCGGTAGACTACACTACAGATTGCACAGAGTGAAACATAGCTATGCAGAGCTTGCTTTTCAGTATTAACAAAACAATAAACAATGCCTGACATCCTGGTACCTGAATATCCCCTCAAATGGGCCACCATGCTCAGACCAGATAAACTTCGCGCACAACCTGGTTTGAAGACCATACTTAGTTATATGATCTCCTCCCTGCAACACACTGTTCATGCAATGACATTCAAGTAGATTAATTACTCAGATGACCAGAATCTCAAGTAAAAAAAGAACTGAAATATGCATATAAAATTAATCTATACGGAGGTAATTCACATTCTGGGGTGAACACAGAAAATGAACCATTCTTTTAAAGTCATAATTAAAAAGCAGATGCCTGTGCATTTTTAAAATGTATTTTAATTTTTAGTTTATTTTTTGGCATTTTACTGTTTAAGCAAAAAGGGAGGAACAACAGCTATAGTTCAGTATTTAATATGGACTTGACATATTGAAAAAAACCCAAATGTTCCTATGTCTATTTTATGTGCAATAGAATTTTGCAGAGGTCCTCAGGTACATGGATTGTATTTCAGCATTCACTGGGGATATTGTGCCACCTACTGGACAGCATATCTTACAACAGAAGGCTTAAAATGGATTTGAACATTTTAACCTTATGTCAGGGAGGTCAAACATAATATAAAAAAGATGTAGTCACTTGATCAAAGGCTTTTATGAAACACAGTTCCAAGTGTTATAAATATTAATTAACACTAAATAACATTTAACTTTGGTATTAGATATCATTGTATGACATTTGCACCATATCTCTGAATAGCTATATTACTCATAAGGAAATCTGGAACAGGCCTGTTAGTTACGATACAAAAAAGGCATCGTCCACAAGAGTGTGTGGACTGGCACATCTATTTCTGCTAGGAAGTGGGCAGGACTGCGTGCCTTATTTAGCTGTCATTACTCTTAGCTTTCGTGTTTGCTGCCAAGCCATGGGAAATTATAGTCAAGCCAGATAACAGGGATGTCTGTAAACACAGGCAAGGCACTGTTGTCTGCTTCTCTAGCAGTCTCCACGCTAGTTCCCAATGAGGAACAAGAGAGACATGACAATTTGATGAAATCCTCATTAAAGAGTAACACATACTCATTTATGGTCAAATAAGTCAAATTTAATATCGGCTCATAGGTTGTATGTTTTTGGCAAGCGGTATTGTGATTCATTCTGAATGTGTGACACTTAGGTGTTTGACGTTATTGTAGTATGGATGGTGTCACAAGTTCCAGTATGGATGGTGTCACAAGTTCCAGTATATTTGACACCGGACATATTCCGCACTGTATTTGTTCACTTTGTTACTCCTCTCAATGAGAATGGTTGTCAGGCTTAAAAAAGAATAGCGCTTCTCTGAATGGCCCTGCAGAGACACCCGGTTAGTCCTTACCAACATGTGTGCACATTTTGTTGGCTTCACTCATTCTTACGAGGTGGTAGTCGCCACTCCACACAGTAAGTACATCTAAACCTAGCAACCTTACTGTTGCTAATCAGCTACATTCAGATCAGTCTCATTACATGTAATATCTTAGTTGTTAGGGTCCTCAAGTTAGCAATGTATGGAAGAATAAAAGGCTAACAATTTATTTTAATTCTTTGACTGACCAGACAGAGATTTTTACTCAAATGTTACTCCACAATTTTAGATTTTCAAATCAGCCTTAGCCTGCAGTTGTGGTGAGGCAGTTTAAATGAGAATCAACTATGAGACATGTAGTGCAGTCAGTAGGACTACCCACTCTTCAGCTACAGTATATTCAGTATGAGTCCCCCTGTGTGCGTGAGGGCTTGATTCTTGTCGAGCCACTTTTTCAGCTGCGGCCTCTGTAACCCTCTCTGATGTCTGCCTGTCTGAATAAGTAAATAGGTAAGTAAGTAAATAAATAAATAAATAAATAAAGGTTGGACTGCCCTGCTCTCCTTAAAAATAGTGTTGGTGCTGCTATGTTGCTGATTTGCAGAACGCTGGAGAACCAACAGCTGACTTTCCAAGTACTGGCTTACTAAAGTTGAAAGCTAACTGATCATAGTCAAATAACATGGCTTCAGAGACAAAAAAAAATTGCAACAGTCTGACTTTATAACCGTTACCTAACTTTTCTACTGACAAACAAGTTCCAGGAATCTACAAATGATCAAACATCTTTAGTATGTGTTCTGCATGTAGGTATATGCATTTCTGTCTGAATCATCTAACCTTAAAGGCCCTTGCGTTGCCCACTGTTATAAAAAACTAGATTCAAAACATAGGTGTATATGTAACTGTTCTGCCTAAAATTGAATTAATCAATATTAATAATAGTTGCAATAATGTTTTATTCCTGCAGGTGGTACTGTGTACCAGTAAGAATGCCGTCCGGAACAATGTGCCAACTTATCCTGCATGTAAGGATGAGAACATAATTGCTTAGAATTTCACATGTTCGTTGAGGTTCACGAAGAGCATCGACTGTGCTGGATTCACTCGAATTTTGTAAGGCTGATCGTTTTATGAAGTTTACCACACAATAGGTTTTATAATAGACGTCAGGTTTTCCCTTTTTTCCCTTGGATCACACAGGTGAACACCTGGATGTCAAGATGATTAACTGTGTTACATATTTAAACTAATAATTTGGGGGCGGGGGAAGATTGACGATCGTTTGTGGGCTATAAATGAAGGATTTAAAAAATGTAATGCGGGAAAAATCCTGTTGTGGCAACATTTCACAGTAACCTGATCAAATGTCCCCTGGACGTTCCTCCAGTGGTGGCGCGTTTGTTGATCTCTTAGGCCTGTGTTGTGTTTTTGGGGGACAAGCGGAGCAAGAGACCCTGCTCCTCCGACAATTCGGATCTCTGAAGCGGAACGCGGAACATTTGCTAACCCCTAGCTAAATTTAACTGAACGGTGGAACCTGAGAAAAGCATGGTTCCCAGCTGCCCTACTCTATAAAGGAAAATCATAAGCCGCGTTTCCACCGAAATTACCCGGAACTTTCAGTCCCAGGAACTACTTTATCAGGAACTAAAAGGTTCCTTCAGCCAATGGTTGTCTGCGTTTCCACCGGGGTCTAAAGTACCGCGAAGATTAGGCAAATTAGCCCACTGATGTTGTCGTCGGTCCATCTGTCATATGATTTCTTCTGTAACCCCATACTACCACCGAAGTAGCCTACATTATTTTCTAATAACCGGGACAGCCCGGAGGGGTTTATTCCACTTATATACAACGGGTTACCAACAATGACTATATATGGTACTTTATTTATTGATTTTCATATATCCTCTCAAACACATTCATTAACAGCAGAAAACATGCACAGTTGTAAACAATTAGCTGTTTTATTACTTTCTCGTCGTCAATTCCATATAGGCTAATCGCAAAATGACAAGAATAGAACGAAAACTCGGACTTGCGTGAAAATGTAAATTAGTAGTGGTACAGCCACCGTTTGCTTTCCTTCGAAGTTACTGCTAGCCGAGCAGCGAAGTGTGCCCTCCAGATGCGAACCATGCACCATAAATGAGTCCATAGTCTTCCTGATCTTTTCGTGGAATTGAAAAATGGCAGTAAAATTGAGTAAAATTACGGCAGTCTGAAAAAGCTAAAGGGAAGATTACTAGAATTAACCTGTTATTTTACCCGGATAAAAAGTGCGGAAGGTGATTTCCAGTTTGCTTGTACTGTATCACCAATGTTAATTATGCAGAACTACCGCATACCTCACATAACTGTATCAAACGTTTTGAGTCAATTACAACGGGCTAACAAAGAAATCCGGAAGAAAATATTCAGCAACCGAATTAATCCGTTTGAATGTTTTGGTAGCCTACGTAATATGCTGTCCCAGCACGAATGCTTAGCATTTTATAAAACGAATACTAAAGCAAGAAAAGAACAGAAGAGCACACGTTATAATTCCAAGACGTTGATAGGCTATAACCAAAAGTAGGCTACTGCGCTGCATAACATACAAGTTTGATTTGAAGTTATTATGAAAATAAATTGGTTTGCCGCTGCATATTTTCAAACATGGCGGGTAATGGCGGAAAATAAATACAACACAAACGCTACGAGTACTCAACCAATCAGAAATGTTCAGCGCTGCAAGCTCCACCCACAAGGTTCCTGTACTTTCGGAAAGTACTACCCCCCGAGCAGGAACGTTTTGGGGGGTAAAACAAAGCCCCCAGAACTAAATTTAGACCCTAGTTCCTGCGGTGGAAACGCACTGAGTTCCTCAAAAGGTTCCTAGTTCCGGGGTATAGTTCCTGCGGTGGAAACGCGGCTATACTCTTACTCCGAGGGCCTGTATATGTCGCCTACTGTAGGAAAATCAATGCAGTGTCCCCAGACAACCTCCAGGCCTTGCTTCGTTTAGGCATTCCTCTGTTTAAATGACGTTGGGCAAACCCGTATTTCTCCCACGACAAACGTTGCTTTTATGTGTAGGGCTACCACGATTAGTCATGGTATTTGTTTTTCACCATTCATTTATTGTGTTATTGGCTTTGGGTGTGCTTGCACGTGCTAATGGTCGTAGTAAACCAATCCCTTAGTGTATTCTTCATGAAAAAACAAACAAACAAACAAACAAAAAAATAAAATAAAACTAATGAACAAGCAACGTGAATTACCTGCAATTTTACACTTTATTTCTACTGACTGAACAGCTTAAAAATATTCACAAGGGAACTGTAATATATACAGGGCACAAAGCAGTTCCATAGCAGTGTTTGAAATGTCAACCCTCCACTGTGCTTTGGATTTGTTAGTTTCAGCTGAACTGACCATTAGCTTTCTTGGTTTAAATAAGGAAAAACTCTCTTAATTAATTAAGGTAATTATTGACATTTACTGCTTGACTTGCAGCAATTTGGGCTAACAGTATGTTTTTAATGTAAATTACTTCTTGTAATTGCATACCTTTGGTGATTCAACACCTTTCTTTGTAGTTTGGTGGTACACCATTCCTTAATATAATTGGTTGCAGTACTTATTTTATTTTATAGTAATTTTGTGGTGTAACGCTGATCTAAAGAAATCAGCGATGCTATTTTGAAGATGTGGCACTGCACTGTGTAGTCAGTGAATGGTATAAACAGTGAGTGATGATTTTTGTGGTGTAACACTGCCCTATGCAATCAATTAAATTCTTCATGGGCCTTAGATTTCACTTGTTTTTGTGAAATGCAAATACTTTATTGCTCCATTTAATAGGTAATTTCACTTTGAGTTCTTTTAAATGAGCTTTGATGGACCCACAGTACATTATTAAAAAATCCCATAATCCTTGTTGTTAATCCTTTGTTAATAAAAACAATTCAGTGCTCCAAGCCAACTGTATCTCTCTCTTTCCCTTTTAGAATCATGTTCTGAATGACTTAAAGCACTGGGAGCACATCATCTTAATCTCATTAAGACTGGAACACATTTCAAAAAGGCTGAGTGAGATTTTTCCATAGTTAATCAGAGAATGTGGTTGACCTTCCTCACATAGGGCCTCTGTCCTGATTAATGCACACCATTAAATAAGTTCACTGAACTCCAGGAGGTACAAACAAGAAGGTCAGAAACATCGGTTTTAGGTGCAATTAAGCCCAGACCTCAGACTTTGATGTTGATAGTGTGTATGTGTGCGTATGTGTTTGTGTGTGCGTCAGAATGTTAAAATAAATATAAATAGCAGTTTAGCCAGTGAAGTTCACCGAAATGTCATGACCTTGGTAATGTTCTACCCATTGTTAAACTGAAAGCAGGTGCAATGAAAGCTGAAAGAGGTGTTGAGGTGTTATTTTGCTGACCTCTCCTTCAGTAAAAAGAGGAGAGAGTGACAACAGTTAAGTATCCTGACCCCTACTGGCATTTAGAAGAAAACTTTGTGACAGACATTCAGACAAATACTCAGATCAAAAAATTATTGGGAAGCTATGTAGATGAGAAATCAAGTTTAGTTTGCTACTTACGTACTATAGCTAGGTATATATTCAACCTTATAACATATATAGTGCACTCGCTACCCGATTAAATATACGTAATGTACTGGTTGCTTTCTGATTTAAAAAATCAGCATTGAACTGCATGTTAAGTTTTTATTTTTGAGGGTATATATGACACATAATTCCTCTGCTCTCCATTTTGGCAAGAGAACAACAACCAGGATAGAGTCTTACAGCCCTGTCTAGCCTTACGAGCAAACCCACAATGCCATGTTAAGAAATGTTAAGTGGGCTATAATTCAGGCTTGTAATGAGCCCTGATGACTTCAGACTGTGGGAAAGCATCTAATATGTTCTATCCTGATGGATTTTTCTGGATATGAGGGTCTGCCAACACAAAAGCTAAATAAATTGCAAAATAAATAAAGCTATGGAAGGAACATAGTGACATAAGCTGTCTCTACAATGCCTAAATGATTCCCTCTGCAGTTTCAGTGAGTGAAGGAGCTGCAGTATGGATTAAATGGCAAACTAAACATGGAGGGAAACATATTTTAAATTCTTCCTAATTGTGCTGTTCCGTGGGTCCCTGAGCAGTTAATATTCTGTAGTGCATCCCCCAAATCTTCACAGATTGACTGAGGAGAATGGACTATTATCTGGAGAATGTTGTAAGAAAAATAATGTAAAATACACATTTTAAGTATTTGGCTAATGATGATAAAATTTGCACAGCTGAGAAGCCTTTGGCAGGTGCATCACAGAAAATATCCTTTGAATAAATAAACACCTCCCACTTACAGGCTCTAGTCACACAGTCATCTGTCACAGAGACTGTCTTCAGAGCGTACAACAATCTCATCTCGGTTTGTTCAAAGTAATGTAATGTGATGCAATGATATGCTACATTAATGGAATCTAAACAATGCAGTTTTATTACTGAAAGAGCTCTTTTGTGCATTGGATATTCAAATAAGTTGTGTGGGACACCAAACCTCATACTAGTATATTTCTTCATAAGACATGCAAGTTAAAATAGCAGTACATATGAAGAATGCTACAAATAATAGCAGTACATATAAGAAATGCTAGTAATAATAGCACTACATACAAGACATGCTAGTAATAATAACAAGCAAATTATTAAAAAAGAATTATGTGGATGTGGAATTCTTTTTGTGTAAATTTGTGTGTGCATCACATGGTTTAATATAACATTATTCTGCTGAGTAGGTTAAATAGCTTAGCTGCTATTAGCCCGTATGTGATCATGTGTTCCAACTTAGGAGCCAGGGTGGAGTCCATTTCTAAAGAGATGTTTGAAAACTGTAACAGCCACAGACCACTTTAAAATACTTTTTTTAAAAGTTAAAACAAATAGCCTGTAGAAATATCCGGGCAGATTACAGAATATTAAAATGTATATATTAATGTATATATTTTTTAATATATTTTTTCAGAGATGTGGGGGTAAAAGGAGTCAGTTGTGGAACAACTCTCTAAATTATACTTGACATACAATGATGAGAATTGTGTGAAATAGTTCGAAGATCATAAGTAGAGTATATTCAAATACTGGTTTGACTGAGCACAGTGTGCCCATGTTTTGATAACAGGTCACCTAAAAACAAAAATAAATCTATAGGTTATCGCATGAGGTCAAATATTTTTACACTTATCATACACTTGAGCTCATTTATTTTTTGGTCACATGAATATGAGATCTGAATGATGAATGGATGCTGCTATGAGCAAAAAGTGCCAAAGTAACTTAATATATAGATTTTTTCCAGAAATATGAAATGCTGTGGCTAGTTTTCAAAACTAATATTGCTATAACATTTGGTAAATCCAAATAAACATTGAGGAACATGATGGCAAGGGGTTGTACTTAAATTCCAAAGATGATAACTGTGAAAGGTGTGTTTTTACATTTTTAAAATTTTATTTAACAATAATGTGAAAATTAAAGGCAGTCCATTACATTGTGACTCAAAATTAGGACACAGTGGTAAACTGGACTTTAATGGAGTTTACAAATGTTTTGTGATTCTTCTTAATATTTATAGTTATACAACTCTTAATTGCTAGTGCTACTATACAATACATAGATACAGATACTGTATATAAGAATGAGTTGCAAGTACCAGTCAGGGTGCAGGAGCCATTATATTAAACCTAGTTCCCCACAATGCCACCTAGATGGTGATATCTAGACATGTGCTCCAGGTTTATTGAAACAATGCTTTTCTTTTAATTCACTAAACATTTTGTTAAAAAGATAAAAATCCCTGGCTAGATGTAGCAAATCAGAAAATGACATATCTGAGTACTCACAAGCCCTTGAACTAACACTGTTGAGTTTTAGAGAAGACATTTCAGAGAGGACATTTTATTCATAAACAATAAACACCTCTGCCCCCCCAACAAAGAAACAAATAAAAAAATAATAAAATAAAAACCTTCATAAAAATACATTAAAGCATCGGCATGTCACATTTACCAAAATAGGAGGGTTTAATTATGTTCTCAAATGCTTGGGAAATGCATGCATCAATACTGATATATCTGTGATTGGGACACTGGACTGTGAACACACAGGGCTGTGTGTTCAAAACTCTGTCTTGGCTAGTTTGATATTGTGTTGCCCATGAATTCATGTTGTGACTGAAGTAAAAAATAAAAAATAAAAATACTGAAGGGCAAATAATGCTCATGTTTAATTTTATAAACAACAGAATTAGAGACACCCCAAAGGAAAACTCAGACATGCAAGGAACTGCAATCTACATTTCTCCTAACATTCTAACACACACACGCACACACACATGCACACGCACACACACAAACACACTCATACACAGAGACACAGCACAAAATACTGTGACTGATATTAAAGTACAGAGAGAATTCACATTGCTTGATGACCTCTTGAACAGAAGAGGCAGATTAACGGTAAAAAGTTTCTGTGACTTTTGTGTTTCATGGCTGAAAATGTAGGAAAGTGTGACAGCAAAAGAACCTGCCACCTATAAAAATGTGAGAGAACCCATAACCTTCACTGAGGCTGGGGGGTCTGATATCTGATTCACTCCTCTGGTGTCTAGCACTATCTACACTTTAACAGGCTACTCAATGTGGAAACACATAACTCTTTGCTTCAGGAACATTGTTTTTATCACCTGATATTTAAAAAAAAATCCTGCTACTTTAAATGGACAAGATGATATTTGGTCGGACAATAGGCACCAATGAGAATCACTGTAGCTTGATAAGGTAACTGGCCAGACTTTCAGCACACTGAAAAAACCCTATATTGATATGATGAATCCTTCCTTAAACAAGCACCAAAACACTAATGGTGAAAGATATGCAGAAATAATGATTGTGCATTGAAAAGTGAACTTTACCTTAAGGATAATAGTCTGGTTTGTGAGCTTTATCGGAGGATAGCTGTATGTGGTGCATGCAGCCAGTGCAGCTTATTTTATTATACTGTAATTAAGAAAGGTACAGTCAGCAATCTTACTTGCCACTCAAGGTAATGGGTGCAAAACCTTGCTTCCCTCTCTTGCAGATGACTTGGCAATATTTAAATGATCTGTGAAGTGTAAACACCATCACACACTATAACAAATTTTAGAAAATATTTCATGTTGGTTAAAAGGTTCAACAGAGGCATATTTCCACACCGTATTCCATTTCTGTTTTGAACTTTTATCTAATACAGTTTGTGAGTCGCTCAGATAAAAAAAACAAGCATTTGAAGTGTGCTAAATCCGGCCTTTGTGTACAGGGTTTTTATTTGCATGCATAGTACAGTAGTATTCTCATGAAAGGGATTGAGATTCATTGATTAGCTTGTGCCCCTGGGTCACATGACAACCACAAACCATATCACTCTACAAACATCTAGAGTCTCTTGGGTCTGGGTGTGATAAACGTAAATCAATAAGTGGCAGTGAACTCACTAATATTCACTGATGTAACCTCATTTTCATGAAGGAATTCAATTTCAAGTGATGTGTCCAGAGATGTCTCCTGACCTCCACTGAAGCCGATGTGTTGTTGAAGCTGTAAACTTGTACTGATTTAGCTGTCATGAAACCTCTATGGTAATAATTTGTCACCTGTTTTATGAGAATAATTTTTGTAAATGTACGAAAAACAGTTGTGCATATTGTTTAAAGAACTGTTTTTTGTTGGTGTGTCATCACCCATGCCATGAGCCTGCACATTATAACACTAATGGAGCAACTTAAATTCAGACCAACGTCACACAAACTCTCGTTGTTACATCACACGCTCACATTCATGCTTGCAAACATTACATATTCAGCCCCTTGTCCCCCAAACTGTCACTTTGTACTCAGAGTTTACTCTGAAGACCAAAAGTATGTTATTTAAATATCTGCCACGGTTATTTCCTTTACACGGGTGCCTTTATTAATAATACAGTCTAGCAGGTCTGAAATTGTCCCTCCCATCCATAACATAATCCAGGCATTGTCAGTAAAATAATCTTGTATTTTGACAGGTTCGCACATGGTCAAGTATTCAAAAAAAGAAGGGGAAAACTCTTTGAAGTCGATAAGGCTGCAGGCCAAGAAAGGCACCCCACAGGCCCCCTCTCCAGTAGTTTAGGAGGTTGGGGAGGGCAGGGTTTGCCAGCCCCTCCTAATGGATGTGTTCTGGGGCTGAGAGCCTCTCTGTACATGGTGAGAGCGGAGTAGGGGTCATTCCTTTTTCTGTGCCCCACCCCCATCGCTGACTACATCAGTCTGACTTTAAAAAACAAAGCAAATACCACAAAAAACGAAATTCAGGCAGACAGAAGTTCTGTTTTGTTGTCCTCACAGGCCTGAGACCATCACTCCATAGGACAACGGTGCCCGTCTATGGCGGGGGCTACCAAGAGGGCTGACAGTGGGGCTGGAACAGCTGGCATCCACCCCCCCTATCGACGGGAGGTAAGCATGGTGTAAAATTGGCAGCTGCAAGGACAGTCTCCGCTGTATGCTGTGGATGACAAAGGAAATGGTATTGGTAATGACCACATCATGCCCTGCATTCTTACCTGTTTCTCAGCAGCCACGCTCTGTTTGCATTGTGAATAACCAGCAGAAAATATATCACAGCTCATGTTTTTTTCAAGAACTGTAAGTTAATCAGGTAATAAATGTCATAAGCATCAGATGAATTAATGTGTAGTTGAAATATGAGAAATTCTGAGCCCTGTTTTGTTGGTGCAAGGTGCACATGTATGGAGTTAAATTAGTCTCTTTATTATGCATTTGGTTGTGTGCTGAAATTTTGGAGTGTTGAAGTTTTGTTATATCTGCTATGCAGATCTGACAATTCACCTCTCTTGCCCAGGCAGAGTTCTCCTTCATGGGCAAGAGACGGCAGGGATAGCAGATTCCTTTTCCCCAGTCATAGTATCTCACTTTCATTTGATCTGTCTCAGCTGAGTTGTATTGGTTATTGTTTGCACCTGTTTCCCTTTGTATTTAAGTTCCTTGTTTTCCCCCGTCTTCATTTGGTCTTGTTGTTTTTGTTGCACGTTACCACCAGATGATAGCCACTCTGGTTCAACTGCAGTGTGCTTTGTCTAGACCACACAGCCGCATTACAACAGGAACAGCTATCCAAATATGTGAACTAAGGACGAGCTGTTGCAGTTGTAATGTAGTTCTGTGGTCTAAGAGTTTAAACCTGAGGTAAGCACACTGCAGTTGACCCTCAGTGTCTAGTTTTATCCCGAGTGTTATCTTAAGTCCTCCTTTTTATTGTTTTTGTTTGCCGAGTTCGGTGTTCCCAAGTGAACTGCTTCTTTATTTTACTTAGCTCTGCCTTCCATATTTATCTCTGCACTTGGGTCCTAAATCTTCAATGTGATAGTATGAAGAAGGAAGTATTATTATTATTATTTTTATTATTATTATGCACTCTATTGCTTTTATGCTTTTGCTTGCCAGATGTCCTTACATTTTATTGTGACAATCTTCTTGTGTCAAAGCTTACGCTTAGCTAAAATTCAAATATAATAATGATAATAATAATACGTCAGGCCTATTATATTATATTATAAGACTTAATTGGGCAATTACTAACAAATGTGCATGCGTGCTATCTTGCGACTGTATTTTAAAGGACCGGAGACACTTGCGGCCACATTTCCTTCAGAAAAACACAGTGATTCATGACCTGCACACCCTCTGCATCGAAAGTCCCACCATTATTCCGCTGATGAATTGCACACTCTTCCCTGGCAACTACATGCTCTCATTTTCCGCTCTTCCGGTAGTCCATGCGGGCCGCTTTGGGGAGCTATTAAAGTGTGTGTCTTGCTTTCGCCTCATTTGACTTTATTCTCCTCGGAGCTGTTTGGAAATTAAAACTGTGCTCGTTAGCATTGTTTATACCTCGTATCTTAGGTTGAGGAAAACACACCAACACCTCTGAGAGTTCACCATTTACTATAAAATGCATGCAATTAAGCACAGGTGCATTAGAAAAGTACAGCTTTGTAAAAAGACAGAAATGAAATATGTGCAGTAGATGTGCAAATACAAAGCACTTTCTCCAGAGCATGAATGAAAGTAATATACATAAACCAAAACCACCATAATGTTCAATTCTTTATTTTTTAAATTTTATTTTATGCTAAATGCACTGGGCTGATGAGAGTTCCCTCACTCATTCCCCGTGTATTCTTTATGAGTGAATATTAATGAGCGAATATGCGCTGCAGGGACCTCCAGCTTGTTCTCCTAGCCTGCCAACAAATTTCATACTGTGGATCTCCATTCTGATCAAATATTCATGCTGCATGAATACCTCTGGATGATCCTGTATATTCTGTCGTCTTCATTTACATGAATTTGGGAATTGTATTATGTTTCTCTGACATGACCAATCAGAACCAGGGACCAACTAAATGAAAATTACTCTTGGGAAGCTGGCCTGTCCGTACAAAAGTGTTTTATGACACTGCACTAACAAGCCAGTATCAAGTAATTGATGTGATCATCATCATCATTTTTTGGATTCAGAGAGAGAAAATGAATGGTTGAGGGCTAAATTCAATCACTCCACAATGCCGAATTTCACATAAATTTGGCAAATGTGGTAAAGGCGGTGTTGAAAAAGAAACCATTGTGTCCTGTGTATAGCACAGGAGACTATAACCATTTGGGAGGAATGTTCTAGAGAGTTGATACACAATAATCAAGGGATTCATATGTGTATTTCAGCGAGAAAACGTGAGCGATATGGCCAGATGAGAGTGCTGTAACTGGTGAACTGTGACTGTACAATATGATGCCACTTACTGCTCAGGTGAGTTAATGTCTTCCAGGGGTCCCCTGTTTGTCCTGGAGGGGTCCACTGAGCCCCACTTCTGTTCATGGTGATTTTTCAACATTGATCTGTCTTCTTCTGCAAAGACACAAGACACAGGTAAAACAGTGAATCCCAGAAGTGCTTTCTTCAGGCACAATATATAAAGCTTTCTTATAATTGCACTCTGAGAATAAAAAGTTTGAATACTCTGTACATATATTGAAGCCAACAGAAAACGAATGTTTGTGTTTGTTTCCATTAAAGCACCTGCTCCACTTCTTCTCTGCTCTGAATTTCATATTATGCTGCTACAGATCCCAGATCCCAGAAATCCCCTCTGCTGTCAAATTGACATGGTTTGAAGATTATAATATCTTGCTCTACATTATGGCCCTATAAAAATATGCTAAAATATTCACTTGTAGGTCAAAAATGTTATTTCCAGAAGGAAAAATGGTTCACCCTTAATGCCTATTAGATTTAAATAAGCTAAAGCTTCAAGATCTTGACATTATTTAACCATTTTTCTTGCTGATGTAATGTACTGTACGGGTTAGTTATTTCTGACTCATTACTGCCATATTTGATTAATTTATCCATCTCCTTCAACCCGCTAGCCAACAGAGAAAATTATTTCTTGCACTAAAATAATGGTAGAAACTAAAATTTTATCAGGGTCAACACAATCAGTGAAGTTTAAAGCCTGTATGCCTTCTGACATGGACTAGGACTGTTGAAGTGAAGCCAGTTTTACTTCTGCTACAATGGATGCACTGGGTCGTCTGTTTAATACCTTCACACGTTGGCACATTTAACACTGAAATATCTCTTTGTTAACTAACTATACATTTTATTTTATACATGTGTGAACACGTATGAGCACATACCTGTATGTGTTTGTGTGTTAAGAAAAGAATAGAATAGAATAAATGTATTTTTCCCAGGGGGAACTTCAGTACGTGAGCTGCGAATGTGGGTGTGCGTTCACGTGCGTGCACACCCGAGTGTGCGCACTCACGTGGGTATGTGCGCACGTGTTTGGGTGTGTAAATAATTAAAGGAAGCACTTTGCTCGGCGGCCTTCTCCAGGCGGGGGGACGCAGCAGGCGGCTCCGGAGCGAGCTCCGGTCCCCAGCCGAGATCACCGCTGCCAATTAATTCCCCTCTTCCGTGAGCATTCCGCGCGCAGTCTTTATGTGTGAGACTGATGGAGGGGTCCCCAAACAATGCCGAGAGACGATGAATGTTTGATTAAGCGGGAGAACGGTCCCTGGACGGCGGCGGTGCCGGTTTGGAGACGCCACGCAGGTTATCCGGGACGGCATTTCCCCGGCCGTCCCCCTCTCTCTCTTCATCGCCGTTGGTAATCGTTTGCACCCCGGGGCTCCAGGGCTCTGAGGTTCATTGCAAACACTGAGGCCTGATGCGACGGGGCTGTGTTTCAGAAACGCGACTGAAACTGACGCAATCTGACAAGAGCTTGCAGGTACAAACATAAAGGCACTCTGTGCCCCACTACTGCTGTCTTCATATGTCAATCAGGACTAATGAACGAGGGACTGTCATTACTCATAAACATAATGTCTCTGCATTTCCTAAATGCAGCCAAAAAAACCAAGAAGGAAAAAGCCACTTTTAAAATAGGGCTTGTGTCATGAATGGAATTTGAAGATGAATACCGGTTTGATATTCAGAATTTGTTCCTTTGTGAAAATAGGCCTGTAACTGACATTGTGGCATATTGAAAGGTGCACTCTGAAATACAGGATTTCTGAGGCTACAGAATTAGCTTAGTAGCTAGAAGGGCTCCAGCATTTACCATAATTTACCAAAATGCTGCAACTTTGAGTTTTGCCTTTCAACTGCCTGCATGATTCACATGGGAGCTGTTCCAAGTTTTCTTATATTCTTGTACAGCATGCTGTCTTGTTCCATTCAATCATTTAGCAAATGTGAGACCACATAAAAAGCCTGCTTTGTGCAAATGTCCCCTTAGAATACCCTCAATTTACCCTAGCTTCCACTGCTGACTGCCCACGTGTGCTAGCTGTGAATGTCCTGTCTGCTGCCAAGCCGCTTCGTGAGCAGATGTACTACCACATAGAACACTTTCACCTTCATCACTGGCAGACACAGAATTCACAACATTAAACACATGGAGCTGAATATCTGTTCAGCAATGAGAATGTCTGTGGAGAAGCCCAGGAACGCAGGCAGCCAATGGTGTTACCAGATGGGAGTCAGCAGGACCGAGCAGAGGATTGATGACCTGCCACTCGTGCTGCGTCACTGTGGCGACAGAGGCGGGGCTCGGGCGGTGAGGCTAGGGGTGTGTAAACAGTGACTGATGGCTTCCCGTACCTTTGCTGTCTCTGACGTTGCGTATGCTGGGGGTGCTGTTTGTGTCCTGGTACGGGCTCTGACTGACGTAGGGGGTCTTCTCAGGTGTGTCCTGAAGCTGCATTGTCACCTCCTCCAGCTCTTTGTCAAGCTGGACATAGAACAATGTGATAAACGATTGTTCTACCAGGCCCGATTATCCAGCTGAGGTTCCACACATGATCCATTTTTTTTTCAGAATACTCTGCTGAATATTCTGCTGACAGGTTTGTGCAGCCTCATGTTACATTTACAGAGTTTTCAGTTCTGAGCATGTCCAATCGATGATGCAGACAAACTGTTTGAAAAACTGTAGATTACCTTATTAAATGACTTATAACTGTTAAAGCCAATGAAACTGTATGGGTATTAAAATAATTTATTAAAAATATTTTAAAATTTTATTTATTAAACTTCATGAATATAATGAATTAAAGTTGTATTAATATAACTTTTAATAATTAAACTATTAAAAATGCAATATTCAGAATCCTTTACACATTATTTCAAGGTCAGGAGCAACATGTGATATTAATTCTTACTACAAATATATAAATGCTTTATGGAGCTATTAGAGCAGAATAAAACAGGAATAGTAACTTGTTAAATGGCACACTTTGAAAAGCATTACTAAACTAAGCAAAGAACAGTCAGGAATGTAATTTAATTCCCGTAGGTGCTTGTAGATTGTGGGGAATTCAAAATCTTATTACAAACAACACCCACAGTAAAATGTCCAGTGTTAATTCAACACTAACAGTGTTAATTGAACTCTCACAAATAATCTTTCTCCCCCACTGGACATTCTGTTGTACATCAGTGTTCTCTGTTTGTACATTTTAATTATTTACAATTTAGGAGACACCCAATTCATCCAATTTATAAAAAATAGCACCCCAAAACAAAATGTAGGCATAATTCAAAAATCGTTAAATGTAAAATGGTAGCCTAAATTATTAATTTCTAATCTGCATATAGACATGTTTCCTTTAGGCAAAAAAGTAAAATATTAAATTATGAAAATACATTAAATTCACACACAGTAAAATCTGTCTGAATGCTAATAGACAGCATGTTAGCCCTATGTATTAAGAGGTGTCTGTTGTGTAATTAAGAATGAGGGTCACAGTTCCCATGATGCTAATTCTCTGAATTAGTTGTCTACAGTAATGATGGGAGAGTCACCTCTGTTATTCGCATCCGGAGTTGATGGTTGTTAGCCTGCAGGCTGTCCAGTCGGGATGTGCTGGCCTGGTTGACACTGGCCACAGAGGCTGAGGTCTTAGAGTCCTCCTTCTTCTGGTTCTGCGTGAACTGGAACCTCCTATTCTGAGTGGCTGCATCTGGATTCGTTCTCATTGTTAGCAGCTGCAGAGGTCAAAAATGGACACAAATGTAACCAGCTTTTGTTCATTTTTTCTAAAAGCTAATATTTTTGTTTAAGAAAAATAATGATTGTATTTTATGTTAAGGATGACTCCCTTTAATTATATTTGCAAAACAAAAAAAAAATACAAAAAAATAATAAAGTCCCTTACTAATTTATTTAATGGATCATCACATTTTTGACATGTGCAGCACTATTACAGCAGTGCATATGTGTATATTGGCAATCCAATATATCTGATTTCAATCAAATAATTTAATGAAGTATTAAGTATCAAATTAATATTCATTAAGACTAGTTCATTAACATTAAAAATACTTAATGAAAATAAATAGCGTCAGAGCAAAACAGAAAAACTGTAATCTTTAAAGGAACCAATGATTGTTTTGTTACATAACTACAAGGCAGCTACTTTGTTGAGAATTTAAAATAGTTACGTATCAGACTAATGCAATAAACTGATTTGTTGGGACCATGTTATTTACATACCGACTTTTGAAAACATATTAAGGAGTATCATACGACAAACATATTCATGGTGATATGATATATTAAGACTAAAACAATGAGTTAGCAAGTGTCCTCCACAAAGCAGCCAAAGTGCAATAATTTTAATAACCTGTTCAGACTTATATTTGTTTTACAATCTGTTGGAACAGGATAAAGAAAAAAATAATCTAAACAATATCAACATTATTCCTAGATAAATGCTTGGCTAAAAATGGTGAATGACAAATATATTTTTTGATAATTATCCTGTAAGTGGTAAATAATTGGCAGAGCAATCGTAGGTGCTAATCAGAACCCTTAAAGCTGTACCTAAAGGCACACCGATGCCATGGGAAAGGTCACCCCACCCACCTTCGGCACAAACACCAAGCACAGGGTGATGGTGCTGCAGAAGATGATGACCAGGGCCACGATGCAGAACTGCACGTTGGGCTGGTCCCGGGTCAGGAAGGAGACAGCCGCCCCGATGATGCACATGATCCCCACGTTGTAGACGCTCATGCCGATGTACTTGCTGTCGTTCAGCGCTGGGATACTTACATTGCGAGTCTCCCAGGCCAAAAAGCAGCCAAACAACTGCAGGGAGGAGAGGAAACATTAACACACGGCCATAGGCTGAAGGTTGCTTCACAGATACATTCTCATGCAGAATCAAAATGTACCTGTAAAATACCCACTGGCCCCATATCCTAATACAACTCTTTCCCAGCCATACTCCAGGGGGCTCTCATAGTACACTCATTTTTAACTCTCGGTTAATTTGGTCTGATTGAGCCATTTCTTAAATTCTGATCTGTACTTGAAATCTTTCCATTTAGTCTGGAATTCTTTTTCCATCCAGTGTGTTGTTAGTGTGTGTTAGTGTTAGTGTGTGTTTTGTGTGTTTTGTGCTAATATGAACGTTTAATAATTTTCCATTGCACAAATTCGAGGTGACTGTTTTACATAAGTTTATTTGCCTAACAGGCTGGCCAGAGGAGGATTGGCTTCCACTCTATAGCTGGGTTCCTCCTGAGATTCCTTTCCATCCGGGAGCTTTTTTTATTGCCACCGTTTAAAGGTTTTTTCTCCCCTCTAGGGAGTTTTTTTTTTACCCATGTGCTTGCTATTTGGGGGTTCAGGCCTGGTTTTTGCTTTTTTTATGCTACTCTGTGAAGCGTCTTTGTGACAGTTTTCTGTAAAAAGCACTGATTGATTTGATGCGAAATAATGTAGGACACACAGCAAATGAATCAATAAAGCTGACAAGCTTCCTGTTACCAACTTATTTAAATTGCTCAAATAAATTTAAATAACTTTCAGGAGAAAAAAATTGCATTCTATAAGAAATATAGCTTAACACAAATGTCTGTTAAAAATAACCAAAAGCAAACATGTTTTAGTGATGCCATGCCAAACTGTTTCATAATGTTCATGGTCTCTATTTATGGAAATGGTTGTTTATTACAGAATCAAAGCCCAATGCATTCCTCAAAAGTAATATTGCTCATCAGGAATAGAACTCATAACCAGCTGGTGAAAAACTTAGTTCCTTAAATGCATTTCTTTGGCATAGTATATGGCAACTGCATAAGAGTCATAATTACAGCACACCTGAACTCAGGCAAAGTTTGTTCTTAAATAAAGGCGAGTGAAAAATCTTTACTTCACAAACAGTTGACTGAGGTCATTTTGGTAAACACTAAACTCACCAAGGTGTGTTTGTGAAGACAACAAAATGTTACATTAATTGATCCCTAATTATTTTCTGTCCCTACTGAGATAATAAAACCAAGCAAGAAGATGAGAATTGAGAAATCACACCTGATCTCAAAACAAGGCACATGGGGACAAAAACACAGGGAGGGGGTCATCACTCTGAATGCCTTGGTTATGAAAAGGGAAGCAAGGACACAGATTTTAAAAGGATGTTGAACAGGACGTCCACTTTCTGGTCCTCCAAGAGGAGCAACAGATGGGAGGGGCAAGGCATTTGGCAGGGGAGTAGTGTGACACAGAACCCAAAGGATGGAGACATAGTGGGAGATCAGACCTGACAGAGCTATTATTCTCTCACAGTGTCTGTGACACACAGAGGGACACTGTTTCCAAGGACTGAATTAAGGGGACTGAGTCACAGGCCGTACTTACGGTACCTCAGTTTACTATGAAGCTCACGTGTGACAAATTACTAAAGACATTCAATCAACTTTTGCCAGCCTTTGTTCTATATTCAGCATCTTAATTAATTATTTAAACCCAGTGGCAACCACGCTGTAATGTCTGTGAACAACAAGCTTCACCTACATTACTGGCTGGCAGAAGATAATTAAGTTATAAAAGAAAGGATGAACATGAGAGGCTAGTTACAGAAACATTAGCAGGCATTTACACCATGAGTTCAAATGGACAATCATAATCTTAAAGCTTGCAGATTAAAAACAGCAGTTTAGTTCTCAGAAATGTAAGGTTTAACCATGTTAATCTTTCAGAAATGAACATATCATATTTCATTATTTGTATTCCAACAGTACCTTACTCAAAATAATTGGCATTGCATCACTTTTACACTGTAGTCTTCAGCTGTTTTTTTTTTTTAAATGGGCACATCATCATGGAAATTTCTTTGCAAATGTGAATAACCAGTGCAGCAGCCATGCAGCTATTCATCCAGGTTTTTTGGGCCGCTGATAATAACCCAATAATAACCTTTTCCCAAGCTCACCATTAGGAGCCCTTTGTACGCATAGACGATGCCCAGCCAAATGGTCATGTGCATGTTTTCACAGTGCTCCAGAAAGGGCCGAATCGCCATGTCACGTCCATGTGGATCTGCCTGGAATAGAACGAATAAGATAAAAATGATTATAACCTTGAATATCAATATTAAAACCCCTTTTTCATAGCAGCTGCATTGTTTAACCAGTAGTGGCCATTAAGTTAGTGAGCAAACAGGAGATTCAGAGTACTCTGGTCAAGAGCTGACCAGTCTCAATAAGGATGGTGAACAAATTGAGGCTACTATAATTCCATTCTATTGTACCTTTCAGATAATCTGAAAAAAAAATTGCATATAGAAAACTTAGACTACAACACAATGAGATCAGTTTTTTTTTTACTAAAATCGGTTGGGTTAGGGTTAGGGTTATACTCAATATATACTCAAATCAATTTCAGGTTAAGTGCACAAAGGAAGAGCTCTTATACGCACTGTAATATAAAGAAATCAGCTGTTCATTTAAATCTGTAATTAACATGTTCCGAGTTATAGTGTCTGCTTCCCCTCTCGTAATCATACTGGATGCCATTCCATTAAAAGACGTTGAACCCAGTATATTCACCCAGCGTTGGAGAACCCAGAGTAACTGGGAGAGCTGGGAGGTTATCGGTTCTCCCCTGGGTTCACTGTCCAGTAATGGCAGAGAGCATGCCATCAATTTCACGGGCAGTGGTTTAGGCAGTCAGCCCTTCCCATTAGTCCACTGTGGAATAATTCAACTCCCTGGCTCCATCAGCTTGTACTCGCTGGACTGCAGCAAATGAGATGTATCCTAACAATGCTGTTACTGTGACAAATGATGAGGTCTTATAAATGCACTTTAATGGCCCTGGGGCCAAACCTCTGCACTATGGCTGATTTAGAGACTGTGTTTGCATCAGGTCTGTTTTCAGAGCGATACAAACACTTCTTGATGCAGTTAAATTTTAGTTCCAGATGGCAGAAAGCCACTGAATGGAAGAAAAATGTTCATTGAAGTAGTATTATAATTATACACAGTATTTGTCATGAAAAAATAAGGAAAGCAGTTCTCAGAAATCTATTTTCCAAGGACTTTTTGATATGAGCACATCCAGGCTATGTTCATCTATGCAACATAATGCTTTGCTTTGTGGTAGCTAATTGCAGGGTTTTAAAGGCTCAATTTGAACCACAACTTGATTAATGATTAATGGACACAAGTAATCATATGTTCAAAGATTCAATGTTTCACCATTCAGGATTAATAATGACCAAACTATCAAACTGACAATAATAATGAACCAATAGAAATGCAGACCAAAAATGGACAAAAAAATTCAGAAAAACCAGGAATTATTATACCATGTTAATAAATGGGATTCCAAGCCTCAGCCTACAATATTCATATGATCATTGATGCAATGTACGATAAACATGTATAACATAAGCATCTTCTTATGCCTTATGTCATATTTGTGACATGAGCAGATTCTGAACTGTGTGTGTGTGTGTGCATGTGTGTGCGTGTTTGTGTGTGTATACACTATGTTATATGCAGTATGATGAATACGTTGTATATATATAAACTGTCAGCTTTAATATGAGGGCACTTACATCCATACAGGGTGATCCATGTAGGTGCATGCATTGGTGCATGCGTGTAAGTTTCTGTGTGTACATTTTTTTTTAATTCCTACAACTCAAGATGACATCTTCACTTTTCAGAACATTAACTTTGTGATGTAACTGCGCTTTCTAGTCCAGGAAGGTTGTACAGTAGTGATATTCTGCTAAGTGGCTCCAGGACAGTTGAGCCAATGAAGTGGAACAGACACACAGAATGCAATGAGGAACATAGAGAGGTGGATTCTGGGTACTGTGGGAATGGTGAAGATGAGCTGAGAGAGAGGAGGAGAGAAAGAATAAGGGAGGAAGGGTAATGAAGCATTCATTGTCACACACAATCATTGTCATGAGGGGGTTGAGATTGTGCTGAAATGGGGGGGGGGGGGGGTGGTATATGTATAAGCGTGAGTGTCGCAGGGGTTCATATGACTTCATGGGTTGTTCCTGTGCCACGACTGCTAAGGTCACTGACAAGCAGATGACCTGGGTGACTCCAGGAAACTGCACAGTGACGTCCATGCTCACAGGCAAGGTGACAGTCACCCCTCATTACCTGATCTGGCAGATGGGTTCCATACCACAGTCAGACAGTGGAATAGATTTACCCTTAATTAGTCTGCCACTAATGCTGAAGTATCTTTTGCTTTCATGACCTCTGTGCATTGGGCACATAACGTTCCTGTCCTACAAGTAGTACTTTTTAATTATTACAGTTAGTCCCACATGTTGGATTTTTCCTTGGGTTTTTACCACTACTACTTCTTTTTAGGACTACCTCCAGGCTGTGTGTGTAAACAGAAATAACTGATACAGTACCGGGGTCATTGCCCTGATTTCACCAAGGGATCGTTTGACACAGCATTGCTTGCAGTATCTTTGCAAGTGCCCTGGAAAGTATACAATCAGAAATAACTTGAGTACATCATACCTCTTATTATCACAGAGATATGTCAAATGCGAGGAAAAACAAGAACTTTTTCCAAATATATTCATTTACCATACAATCATCCATTTTCAATGATATTTACATTTGTTGGAACAGAAACATTCATGGTAGCGCTAGCATTTATCAACTGATGAGTTAACTCATATTTTCACAGAATCACTTCCATTCAGAATGGATTCCAACAAACTAGTCAAACCAATGTCCAAATATGCAAATACTGCTCTTTAATATTCTATATTATATACACTAATACCATCACCGCTGTGATTCATTGTAATCTAAATGCATTAAATATGCATCCTACAGCACCAGCTAAGCACCTCTCTTGAACAGATTCATGCATTGATGCATAATTCATGCTTTGCTGAATACATTACTTTGAATTGGGTCATATGATAGAAAATTGTATGTTATAGTCCCATTATTTACTAAGGTAGTTATTATTCTGGCAAGATTATTTATGTTGTGGTAAAGAAAAACAATGAAAAAATAAGCATCTAAAAAGGAAGCGAAGCAAAGCAAGAATGATGTCCATTAGAAAGAATTCAGAGAATGACACAGCTGGAATTATCCTGTCAGGCATATCTGACCAGTAATAAACTGCTTTGTTAAAAGTCATCTTTTCCACAGATGTAACAACCTCTTGGATGAGATTACTTTTTTGGCTGAATCACTTCCTACACCTGCCACAGTGTTTAGTGGACTTTTCTAGGCAGGTCTCTCAGTTCATGCACACATTTGAAATCATGAATTCAGTTATGACCCAATCTATTAGCTAGCAAATAAAAAAAACCCATCAATGTAAAGTTTTCTAAATTAGGTGCCTTTCATTGCTACAGGGATTACTTACTCTCTTAAGTCACATTATGTCAGAAATTGCTATGCATGCCATGTAGAATAAACAATAAACACCCCATGTTCACATTGGGCTTACTGTGCGATATTGCAAACAATTGTATGACAAGAATAACAAACATTTTTAACAGATCAAAGTAAAGACTGAGGTGAATTGATAGGCTCCTAATTAGGTTGTTGAACATACGTGTTCTTTCATAATTTTTTTCCTTAACCTTATTAACGCAATGCAGGTTTGGCTCATTATCATTTGCTTTGTCTTATCTACCAGTGGGTTGGTTTCCGTGGCCATGTGTCACACTTTCACCAATTATGAGCCTATTGACTCACCATGGTCTTTAATTTGATCAGTTAAATCATTTTGTTACCTTTTAATGAAATTTGCAATATAGCACAATAAGCACAGTGTGAACATGGGACATTTATTCTTTATATTTATATTTATTCATGGCATGCATAGCCATTTCTGACATAATGTGGCTTAAGAGGGTAAATAATCCCTCTTAACATGAAAAGTACCTAATTTAGAAAAATTAACAGCTAATTAAAATTCTGGGATTAAAACTGTGGTTGGAATGAAAACCAGCATACACAGGGGGGCCCAGGACCGAGGCTGGGAACCACTGCTCCAAGCAGTTTATAGATAAGTAATATAAATATAAATAACACTGGGGGTGGTGGGCCCATTGATGCTGTTGGAAACAAATGACATATGGTTATAACACCTGCACTGATTCACCGTTTCTTAGTCTTGAAGGTGGTGTTTTTTTTCCTCAGGAGGAACCCCCCCAGGGGTTGTGGTGTGAAAGACTCAAACCCACGCAGTGTGCTGTTGTTATTGTCAGCACAGCGCCTGAGCGCTTTGCCTGTTTGTAGCATTTCAGGCTGCTGTGAAGCTGTGCTGTGGTGAAGCTGCAGAGCGACACTGCTTTCTTCTCTGCACAGAAACCCATGCAGTCCCTGCCCCTCCTGACTGGCCCACGCCTTGTTACTTCACAGCTGACAAAGCAGATGCTCGAGAATGCTTAATATTCACCAGCACCTGAGGTCGTCTGAAGAGGCATCAGTTCTGTCTGCAGAGCATATGCTGCCCAATCAGGTTTCCCAATTCACAGCGACATGCAGATTAAAAAGCAGTCATTCCAAGGGATTATCACAATTAACACGCGAGTGCATTAAAACTGGCACAGAATTTTCAACAGCCTTTTGATCCAATCCACTAATAGTGCTAAAGAGAAGGAGCAATTTTAGTGCTTTAAATGAAAGACCTGACAAAAAGGGACCAGGAGGTAGGAGCAACATGCCGTTTAGCGAGACCGACATGCTAACATTTACAAATGCCTGTGCTTTGTCCTCTCACAAGATGAATTCTGATGAAATGCTAATGGGGAACTATAAAAACAAATTCAAATGAGCTTTATGACTACACACAGTCTCAACAAGGACTTCGTGATGTCAGAGTGAGATTTCATGAACCTCACAATAGGTGGAGCCACTGTGTGCTGTCAATCACTGACTCAATCAGAAGCAAGCCGACTCATAATCTCCACAGCAGCACGCACTGTGACATTATGCACCCAGAGGTAGTATGTGCACACGTTAATAAATATTTGTGATCTTACTTTTGTTTGGAATTATTTCCCATGGCGCATGCAACCTGCACTCATAAAAATGGTGCGGCTTTCTATATCAACATTACTACAGGGGACCTTGGGAGTAAAAGACTTGCACTGAGAAGGAAGGAAGTAATGGACAATATAAAAACTGAAATTTACATATATAATTGTGAATAAATGCTATTAAATTAATGTGTTCATATATAGGCTCTTGTAAACATAACACTGCTGTACAAGCTGCTTTGGAATTACTTCAAAGTGTTTCTTCTTGCTTTAGACCACAAACCCCCAAAAGGTGCTATAGCTGCTATTGTAAAGCAGGCTGGTCATCAGAAACTTCTAAACTAGCCTTCATTGCTCATAAAATCTTACAGGGACAATTGAAAATTAATACAGTAACAAACTGAAATAAAAAAAGTATTATCTATATGGGTAGACACTTATTGCAGTTGGATTATGAAAAAATGTCCCATACAAAAAAGGATAAAGATTAATCTGATTTAATCTGGCTAGTTTCAGACTGTGACTATGCTCTGTCATCACCTTGATCATTCTAGGCACTGTATTGATTTTATCATGTCTTGCAATTCGGAGCGCGCACGCACGCACACCCACACATGCACACCCACACACGCACACACACACACACACACACACACGCACACACACACACACACACACACACCACACACGCACACACACACACACGCACGCACGCACGCACACACACACACACGCACACGCACACACACACACACACACACACCTCCGGCTCAATATTAGACCAAGCCACAAACTAAAAGAAAAGCTCCCGGCTTCAGGATCATAATTACTCCATCAGCCTGCAGCTTAATGACTTTCAAAAATCATTGACACTCATGTAAATGGCAAGCTGAATACCAGCTGCCAGACAAAAAAAAAAGGCATGAACTCTTCACAACAGATACTATTTCAATAATGAGTAGTTTGTAAGCTGTTTCATTTCTGTCATCAGCTTTTTGTGACCTCAGATTAAATTCTGAACTGAAGTCTTGTCAAAGTCGACACCCTTATCCCAGGCTACTGATACAGCTTAAATGTTGCCTGACTCTTAAGCAGATTCATATTCTTGCAGAAACATTTTCCAAAGTTTAAGTATCCCACTCCAGGTTGAAATTACCTGGATTTAAAGAGAGAAGCTAGAAGTTCAGATAGACCCTTCTCTGAAGTCATTACATGTGAACAGAGCTGAAATGGGTCTCCTCTTCATCCAGGAATGACGGTGGGCACACAAGGCCTAATGCTGCTGAACAAACACCTGGCCTATGACCAGCAGCTGGTTAAACCACATTTGACCATCTTGCTGGCAGTGGATGCCAGGACGCTCAGCATAATTCAGTAGTCCTCCTGTGACCTTATCTCTGTAAGAGAGTCCAGCTCTCTGCAGGAACACACTCAAACCAGCTCTTTTTAGCTCCACCAGGGGGCGCCAAGGCACTGGAGTGACATTGTATACCAATAAACAAGCACAAACACCTGCCAGTTAGGACTGTAGAATTGCTCAGTGCTCCTTTGCCCAGTATAACTGTGCTGTTTCACCTGACCAACAGGTGGCACATGCAAGCATATTATAATTATGTATATGCACGACATATGTGAGAGTACAAATATCTTGACTGCTATTAAGATTAACCTTCATTTTGAAATCTTGTCAGCCGAACTCCTCTCCCATTCTACAGTAATTACAAGATCACTGCTAATTGAGTAAGCATGTGTAAACAAACAAAAATATGTGTACACCAGGGCTATCCAAACCTGTACCTGGATATATACAGCCCAGTAGGTTTTCATTTCAACCCTAACTTTGCAGGCCTGATTCTAGTCACTAGCAGCTCAATGAGTGCTGAGATAGGATGTATTAGGGTTGGGGTGGAAACCAACAGCACTGTAGAACTCCAGGAAAAGTGCTGGGCAGCCCTGATGTATTTTCGTACATCTGCTATGCTGCTTTTAAATAATTTAAAGTATTATAATCTTAATGTAACCTGAAATTACGTAAAATGCATCTAAAACAACAATTACACCATTTACCCAACATATTTTACACAACAAATTAATTATGATATCATCTCCAGAACAACAAAATAAATACACAGTCTGGGATATAAAATTTAATCTCTTTAGATATGCCCTGGTGATTTCTGCGATTCTAGGACAACCATATGGTGCAGTAGCCCAAGATTCAGTAAGCAAGCGTCAGTAAATTACTGGTGCAGAGTTTAATAGCAGCCATATGGTTGAAAGGTCTCATCTCAGCATGCTTGTCCTCAACCACGTTTACCAATGCAAGCTGTCAAATTCCTATTGGTACATTTCCCCTTGTGTTATGTAGGGCAGGTCAGTGTCTGACTGTGGTCTGTATATATAATTCCACATACAGAATAACATAACATAACATAATCAGACTCATTTTCTTAAGCATTACTTATGCCTTCCATACATTAGGAGGCTTCTAGACAAGTAAAGTTTGGCACACACTCACATTTAACAACAATCTGTCATGTCATTGGTTTTTAGTCCTAGAAGTCCACACAGCTTAAGATTTTGCAAAAACTAGGCATCATGCGGCATCACACATTATGTGACTCCAACAGGATTTCTTTGGCCCTCCTCTTCCTGTCAGATAATTTCACAGAGAAGTAAAAGAGGAACAGTACTGTGTAAACCAAAAGGGCAATGGCAACAGCAGCAACAGCTTTTGGCCACTGCTGCATTTACGAGTGTAATGGTCTGTGCTAAAATGACCACAAAGAGAAGAAAAAGCACAATGTGAACAGGCCCCTGGTAGGTGCGCTGTCTTTGTGTGTCTGACATCACAAAGACAGCGCACCTACTGGCTGTTGACAGTGTAGGATTATAAATTGCATCATTCACCATCACAAATCAGCCTAAACTTAAGATTTATGATAATATTAATAATGTGTGATATTGTCGAAATGATAAAGATGAGAAAAAGTCTGTATTCATCTCACACTAATCGTGTGGTGTGATAACCATGTGCACCAACTGAGGTAAGATCGGTGTGATTTTACTTGCAAGTGTAGGTTCAGCATGAGTGTGTTCCTGTCCAACCAGTCACATTTCATGTATTTGGCCTCATCAAGCATGTGGTTATATCTGAATATTGCTATATCAATTCACTGCAAGTGCAAAGCCTACGCCTCCCCTTCAAGCCCAAAGCTCAGAAATTCAACGGCGCAGCCATATTAGCACACAGAACACAGCTAATTCCATTTATAATCAGACGCCAAATTAATATAATGCCATTGTGGCTCTGGCCCCTCAGAGGCCCTGTAATAAAGACAGACAGTTTGAAGCATCCCTTTGTGGGCCATGCGCGTTTGCACAAGGGGGTTTTAATAAGCGCACAGCGGGTTGCTCAAACTCCGGAGACGGGGCCTAGCGTCCTCGCTGGAGAGCTTCCTATCCCGGAGCAGCCTCAGACACTCACCCCAGCTGTTTCTCGTGCTGCTTTCACACCCTGCGGTTAGCAGGTGGACTGGCCGCGCGCCAGCCCTTTCCTCCAGCGCGGGGTTTAATTATCCACCGCGGTCCCTGCCCGGGGACCGCAGACGCCAACCGCTGATCGATGTCGCCCGTGGTGCCATGATGTTAACCATCCCTGACACCGTACTCCCTTCCTCCTCCCTCTCGAAAAAAACAACTTGTTTGACTACAGCCAGACATTGTTTTATGTCCTGCGACCATTCCCAGCAATGAGGTGGACACTTCAGGTGTGTGGCACAGCAGTTAGGGAACTGGATTTGTAACCGCTAGTTTGCGAGTTTGAATCATTGGTGGCGCATGGTCGTAATTTCTCTATTGCTGTCATACACGATTGAACTACACTGAAGGACATTTTTATCATCGCATGATGCATTAGTGGCTTAAACAAGCTGACTGCATGCATTTCCTATTTTGCAATGATGCAGTTTGTTTATATGGTTATTTCTTTATGGATTGATGCTGCACATATTCTGCACAGATTCACTGACCTCTAAATCGTCTGGATAGTTGATCCCACCCACTACATCAGATACATGCTAATAATATAAAGAATTATCTGCCAGAAAATATTAAGGCAGCCCCTTCTGTTTATAGTTTTCAGTCACTATTAAAAGACCACATTTTTGACATTTTCTATAATGGCTTGCAATATTCTCATTAGGTCAGACTATCATAATTGTAAAACATTTATTTTCTTTTGAAGGTTTTTTATTTTCATTTTTTACATTTTTGTAGTTATTTATGAATAATGAGTTTTCTTAATTTCCTGGCTGTGGAAAGACAATAGTGTATGAAATATGCTATAAGTTATAAGATTGTTATTCTTTAATTTAAATCAGTGAATCGGCTCATTCTTAATGAATATCATCAACAGAATGAGCATGGTTCACCAGCCTTGATCTAGAACTATACGGCTGGAATAAGCAGTGTGCCGAATAGGAGGGAGTAATTCTCCTTGCTGTCACGACTCTCCAATGCTGACAACTGACTTCCTGTCATAACAGGAAGGCTTTTTAATGGCTCCATTACACTAATCAACACAACTTCACAACAGCACAGCTATTCTCACTACACTGAAAAGACATGCTTCAGCTGAGCGGTGAAAAATACTATAGGAAAGGAGTGAAAAAGTACATGTATCACCTTATTGTTATTTTTATTTTTGGTTCCCTATTAGAATTCATGTCGTGTTTTTCCCAGTGACATTGTAGTGTGCCTGCATCTTAAAATGGCTGCCGGTTTTATTACAGGTGTGCAGACAGCTGGCGGTCATGCTGAGGGTTTGGATGACTTTGAGGGGAAAAAAGGGGAACTTTTCCACCATCTGTAGCCAAATAAAGAGTATGCGTAACATGTTTAAACGGCATGGATGTTATTTTTAAAAAACATAATAAATGCATTTATATAAAATCCTATAACCTGAAAGATTAAAGCTGTGTGTAGTGACATCATGAGTAATATGGGAGTTCAGCTTAGATGGGGAAAGTTGAGAGGTGCCCGTATTTCTGCTTGACAAGTAAGGTTGTGCTGTTCATTATTGTTAGCTGGGTAGCTAGCTGACTTGATAGATTCATGCAGTTTTGAGGATGTTAGGGACAAACATAAAAATGGAAATGTTTCAGCTATAGGACTTCTTAATGTTATCAATGATGTTATCTAGATGTCATCAATTATCTTGATATGATCTTGACTGCTATCAAGAACGCTAACTATAGGTTAAATTACGTGCCATCATAAACATGTTTCACCATTAAGTCTGCAATATACTATTGGCATACAATTTGTTGTCTGTCAAATTCAGGAGGTATGGGAAGGATGGATAACTCCAACACAGGTAAGGGGTAAGGTGCATCTTTCATCATCAAAGAATGTATATTCTTATGACACAAGAATTCATCATGTTAGGTCATTATGGTGTGGATATCAAAACAGAATTTTGTGTCATTCTGAGGTTAACAAGTTATCAATTTGACGTTTAAAAAATGTCCACACATTTGAGTAGAAAACACTGTTCCCAGGTAAACAATGCACAATGAGTTCCACTTCTCATGCCTTTATAATATGATGACAAACCAGTTAGACAAAGACCCCACAATCGGTAAATCTTATCAAAACTCTTCAGTGCCCAATATTCTCTTCTTCTATATCACGAGACAGAAAATAAACACTTATAATTCATAATAAATATATTGTATTTTGTTTTAAAACTTGAAGCCTTAAAATGTTTTTCACAGTAGTCGCTGTCCTATAGATTTAAATGTGAGGCATGAAAGCTTTAATAAATGCCATAAAGCAGCTACAATTTGCCAAACACCATCAGCTAAAATACGCATATTTACAATGGACTCTTATTTGTAACAACAACAAAAAAAAACTGTTACCACCCTTTCCATTTTTCAAGTCAATACTGAAAATAGATTCCCAATTCACTCACAGAATGGGTCTCACAATAGTGTGTGTCTGATAATCAAGCAGAAATAATGAATTTCTAAAATCATTACAAATGGCTGGGTTGGGTCCACACCTGGAGAAGGAGACAGGTGCAGGAGGAGGGGGAAATCTGGACTCACACATGCTAACAGAAACTGACAAATCCATTCCTCATTCAGAAATTAGAACACAAAGCCAGGTCTAGACAACAGACTTTCATGATGGGGCTGTCTCTTACTTATAATTGGCATTTATGATTTATGAACCAGTGCTTCTGTATGTTTGTTTTTTTCTTGCTATGAAAAAAGACATTTAGCCCTTTGCGCATTCATGATTAATTCCCAACATTTTCTTGGGCTGTGGTCGTTTATCCACAATTTTAAAAAATGGAAATTGTTACCCTGTGCTCAATGTGCAAATGGCCCCTTTCCTTTAAAAAAAAAAAAAAAAACTTTTTTTCAGTCTTGTTCAGTCTGGGTAAGCATTACATTTACTGTGAAAATTGCCAGAATCTCATCCACAATTTCACTTTTACTTTACTGCAAATCACTCTGCAACTGTGTAGTACAAAAGCCAAAAGGTGACTTAAATTAGTTTTGCCAATTTCTTGATAAAAATTCAGCAAATTGAATGATTATCATAAAGTCCGTGTATGTACTTCAGTGTGAATGGTCGACATTTGAAAGCAGGATAGATGTTCTCATACATGCAGGTTATGGTATAATTCATTAGGTTATAGGGAATAATATATAGCGTGTCAGTGTGTGTCTGTGGGAACTGTGTTCCATGCCTTTGTGAGGCTGAAAACAGTCACATTTCAAACTTCTGCCACCAGCAATAGCTTCCTTGTAATCTCTAGAGCTCTTATTCAGACCAGTTACATGAAATATTAATCCCTCTTCCTAAAGCCTTAGGCAGTGACTCATTCAGATCATACCATTCTGCATCATACTGAACATTTATGAACAACGAAGACAAATTTTGCAGGTGAATATATCTGGAAAAGTATGCAAAAATGTCCATGTATGTTGTACACATTTAAGTATGCATGTGTATGAGCATGTTTGCATCAGAATGCTGTACACGGCATCATTCACAGCCTAAACTGTTCTTTTTAGGTGCCCTAAATATCACCGTTGCTGTGCTGGTATATTGTTGTCAGAAATGTGGTTGTTGCCATGGTGATGCTATAGGCTACTGCAATATTCTTTCAGCCTACATTAGCTGCAGCTCAGAATAGGAGAGAAGGAGGGGGGTTAGGACAGTCACCAGAATACTAATCAATGTCCGGATGGTTTGTCTTCCGGTAACAAAAGAGGAAATGAGTGGGACTATATTTTAAAATAATTGACAAATACTTTTATAAAAACCTTAAAAAGTAGCACAAATAATGATAAAATAAAAACAATAATAAGGTTAATAATACAAACCAAAGTAGAAACCATTTCTGGGTAAATCAATATACACTATTACATCACAATATGGTATTTAATAGGGAAATTAAGGATCTCACCTGGTTGTGGTGTTGGAAAAGGGAAGCAGTGTCAGCAATTACTGACATTGCAGTTTAGGTATCTTGAATTATTAGCAAATAAAAGGGGTTACATTTAGGGCAGGTACAGTCACCAGCAAGGCAGCTGTCTATGAAATAAAAATAGCCATAAATATTTAGTTACTGATGGCAATTTTTATTTCAGCTACTGTGCAACCTTGCTACTTGTAAACTAGGTCAAGTAATTTTTTTCAAAGCATAGTTCATCATCCTTTCATATTTTTGCTTTATTCAGACAGGTAGAAAGCAGACACAGTAATAGACAGAGCAGGGACCACAGCTGAGAAAGTACCATGAGAGTCAAACCTACAACCTTTTGGGTACAAGCCCAGTTCCTTTTGTCACAATACTGTTCCTATGCGTTTCTGTGACACATTGGCCCTTTGGATAGCTTTCATTGATCAGAAATGATTTTTAGTCCTTATTGAGCAATTAAGCAAGTTGCAGGACTAAGTTTGGAAATTGTTTAACAGACATGAAATTAATTACATTTATACAGTGTCTTTGATGGATATCAAAGCACTGTAATGTGAGGGGGTGACTCAATTCAACCTCTGCCACAGCAGCACTTGATTGATACGCAGTCCTTTGCAGCTCATTGTACAACTGAAGTGGAGAGGGAGGAATTTATTTAGTCAATTGAATTGGGGGATGATAAGTTGGCCAAAGTGAAAATCCTGTTGGGGGATTTGGCGGCAGACAGGGGGATCTTCCTTCTTGTTGTTATATGTGCTGTACAATCTTTAATGACCGCACTGAGTCAGCACCTGGATCCAACAACTCGACTTCGAGCCTCATTCACATTGACACATTGGTTTAAGACAATCACATGCTCAAGAATAATTGAGATGCATTAGACTGCGGCTGAAACTGCGAGCAGATAAACTGACTTGTATTTACCCAGGTCTGATATTTTGATGTGAATCAATGCCATGTGCGACATGGTGAGGTAAGCTTTTCGGAGGAGGGGTGCTCCTGCTGGTGTACTATAGAGTATAAAGTGAAGTATGACTAAACTAGAGTGATGGTGAACCTTCGATAAAACTAGATTGCTATCTAACCTGGTTGACAGAAGGACTAGAAAGACACATTTCTTTCTAAGAAGTATAGGGTTTGAGATAGTTGGTGGAATATTTAAGTAATGTTTCAATTGCAATAGAATCACATATTTTGAAATGCATATTTTGACCATAATTATACTTTTTGTTGGTACTGTAAGCAGTGGTATGAACATGATAATGACCTCAGGGCTGGGCATTAAAGCGATAATGACCACAGAGCTAGACATTACATATACGCACAAAACTACTCCACATTTGTCATATGCTCCTCCCCTGAAAATAGGCTATTTTTGATGTGGTTATGGGCTTCTACTTGTGCTACTAACAGAAGAGGAAGAAGAAGAAGAAGAAAACAAAAGCTTAAACCTGCAATAGGCTACTGGCTTGGAATTGTGGGTGTTCTCCTGCTGTAGAAATATAAACAACAATCAACCCTTATCTTTACCTCAGCTAGAAAATAAATATTTGCTCCTATTTTCCAATAGAGGGAAAATCACTCAGAGGGGCCCCTGCCCCATGAGGGAACAAGGGAGGAAACATAAAGCACATCCAACTCCTCATGGATCGATACATCAAACGTTCTGTGAAATCAGCCCTCGGGGACCTCTTTTCATCGTATTGACCTCTAAAGCCCAGGGGTGGTATGACTGAGTCGCTTTAACTCGTTACATCTTTTATCTACCATCAGATCTGCTCCGAAAGCTGGTCGGGAGTGTGTGAGCTGGCAGGACACACAGAGCACTGGTGCTCAGCCAGGCCATAAAGTCTGTTCCCACTATTTTGATCACCATAACATACTTCACAGTAAGATACACGTATCGCAGAGATTCTACTGGAAGCAAAACCATGTCCACAACCTCAAAAGCTTGAACAAATATGGATTGCAGACATTGAGTAAAGATGTACAAAGATGTGTCTTTACAGTGAATGCCTTTTAGGAACAAACAGTAGAATATTGCATGAGTAACCTATATTAAGTAAAGTAACTAAAAATATATTCAGAAAATATCTAAATGAGAATAAGCATGTAAAGAAATGCTAAATGTTGGACCTTGGTTGGTGGAGGTCACATGGTCTGGAATTTTGGAATGTCAGTCTTATGTTCTCAATGTTGACAAAATGGGGCAAAAGTATTGGATTTTGGACTTGATTGTGTATCCACCTTTACCACTGTCCTGTTCTGTTCTGAACAATCCTAATCAGTTTTGGATTAAAAATATATAAACAGGATTCATTTGAAATTGTCAGATGGACCACAAAAAAGTGCATTGTTTAATCAAGCCAAAAATGTAGAATATCTATACATTCATAAAGCTAGTATGGGCCTCTGGCCCCCATCTATCATCACGATTTTTTCATAACATTGAAACCATGCATTTCACGGGATATGTAGTGATGTTGTGGGGAAGCTTCACTTGGCTAGTGATTATAGGCACATTCAACACAGAGATTTTTACTTGACATGACCAAACTAAGGGGTCTTAATAATTGTTTTTTTTTTTTTTAATGGGCGAAAGACATATCTAATTGCTTTAATGTAAAATTTCTATCTCCACCCCACTTTCAGCAGTTCTATTTATAGCTCACCAGCCTTAACACGTTTTAGTTTGCAAACTTTCTCATATCACCTGAAACTTTAAAATCGTTCTTTAATGTCCTACAACATTCTTAGGTTCTTTGCCACGTTAAAATGATCATCTTTTAAATATATTCACAAAACAAGCAGTGAATTCCTCACCAAGGTAATACATTTTTAGGAACTCTTATTCTTCAGGTCATGACTAAAATTTGAAGTTATCAAAGCTAAAAATAACAAATGAATCATATCGCCAGCAAGAATAAGGTTATAAACTCGCAACACAGGCATTAATGCAGACCGACTGTACCTCTAGACTGTACTCTTCCACTGTTCTCTTCAGTGGGTCCACAATCTGCCAGCAGATTAAAATGCAGAGGTCTATCAGCAGCATTCCACCAACAATGATCAGCAGCTTCTGGTCTTTGATGATCTAGACAGGGGTTGGACGGAGAGAGTGTCTGAGAGAAACAGGCCAGGGAAGAACATTCATGTTCCTGTGTTACAGCAGGTGAAAACCGGCTACTTCTTATGCTTCCTATTAAAAAAACGATATGGGGATGGCAAGACAAAACATCACAGAAAAGGTCATAGAAGAAATGGAGAAGAGCAGAAAAAGAATTTTGCCTGTGGCTCAAAATATCAATGCATGAAGAAGGCCACAGAACTGGAGAAACAACACACAATCTTATGATTGGATATGTAATTATGGACATGAAAGCATAAAATGTAGGAACTGTAAAAGATCTCCCTAAATTGTTCACCAATCTCATGAAACACTATAGAAACACTGTAGAATTGAAGTGTTGTAATATCTACTTGGTAAAACCAAAATGTGTAAAAATACCTTTTAATAAAAGCAAAGAATCTGCACTTCAACCATGGGTGAATTGTTTGATTCAAAATGTAATATTGTGGAGCGCACAACCAAAATAAATAAATAAATAAATAAATAATGTCTTTGTCCCTAACATAATGGAGGGCGCTGTACATACTGATGAGACTGTGAATTACATAGGATGAGGACAATAGTTATATTTTATATCTGGCACAAGCTATAGCTCCTTTTCTTAATAACAATCAGTGCCTGATAAAGATGATTCCTTTTTTAAATCCTGCCTGCCCAGTAGCTAAGCCACAACAAAGTTTTAATTAATTATTGTGCTCTTCTGTCGTTATAAGCTCTCTGAACCAACACAAAATATCATCAATAAATATACTGTGGAGCAGCCAGCACACGCTTTCTTGGCCAACATAACTTCAATTCTCTGCAGTGGCACACTTAGATAATCTCAGAAACCGCAAAACACTTGAGTAAACTATGGAGTGCCATCTCTGACTGACAAACAGGCTGTTTGCTCAGAGATCTGCTGTTCCCTTCGAGGAGTGCAGAAGTGGGGCACTCACTCTGAGAGTCCAAACCGAGCGGTCGGCTGTCATGGGAGTTACTCACACTGCCAGTACTACTGAATGAGACTCAAATATCACACGACTCTCATACCTGACAACAGGCCCCCCCAGGGGCAGAGAGCGCGTCCCGTGAATTATTATGTTAACTGAACCAGCTTATTGTATTTGCTTGGGAGGACGAGCTAACAAAGAAAGGTGCTTGATATTTGAGTCCCATTCAGCAGTACATTGTGTTGTAAGGGTTCTTGCATATTCACTCAGACCACACTAAACAATAGAGCTTAAATTCACAATTCTACCCGAACAAGTCCATTTGGAGTCACCGCATGAAAATGCTGGTTACAAAAAATATCTGTGAATATGTTTACTATATTATTAAATTATATTTTTTAATGCCTAATATAAATATAATAAAAAATGCTATTTGTGAAAAGTAATGCTAAATATATGTCATAGCACCTATTTTAAAGCACCTGTTGTGTTTGCATATTTTCCCATATAGTGCTAAGTATTGCAATATCTAAGTAACACAGTTCAGTTAAGTATATTTGCAGTATATACTCTATTTCTATCGGAGAGGGCCATGTATGGAGAGAGAAAGACTAGTTATGTAGCAATAATATAGCAATGTATCAGACAGCTCAGGTACTAGATGCTAGTATTCGGAGTGCAAGGCTTTTTGAACCGTAAATAGCCTGCAACTACAATGTATTATCCGTGAAAGATCATAAGGAATCTTCAAGTTCCATGGAAAGTTTCTCTGATTTGCGCATATGGGTCAGTAACTGGCAGGACATCAATACTCCGCCCATTTTGCGGTGATGGAATACTGACTTGTTCATCACTAAACGTGTGTTCTTTGCTCTAACTTTCTGTTATAAATTGTCACAACACTAGAGAAATAGTAATAAACAAAACGTATACAAAAATATGTTTTTCTTTCTTTAAAAAAATATGTGGGCACATCATCTAGCTCATTTCAACTGAAGCAGGGCAAGGTTAATTCAGAGGTTGGTTCTGAATCAGTCTAGCCTTTGTTCAGTCTTTATATAATCTACTTGCAGGTTGCTTAGATGGAAGACCAGGGCAAAAAATAAAACCTTGGCAGGATTTGAAACAAGAAATAGCACAAGGGTTTCCCTAAGGCCACCAATCTGGACCAGGGCTGGACAGCACAGTGCCAAAAACAGCTGTGACCTCTCTCTGACAGCACCCACAGGTCCTAGAGTTCCTGCCCAGGCAATACCACAGACACAAAAATCTAAAGATAAAACAGCACATACTGTACTCTAAGGGCCAAAAAAGCACATACGAGTACCGCAGACAACCTCAAAGAAATATTTTACATGGCCAGTCAGCCAGAAAGAACAAACACATTATTGGAGTTTCATTATATTTCATTAATTTATTTGCATATTTCAATTAACACTATTTTTACTGTCCTCTCAGGTGGATCAGAGATGGACAGACCTTTTGTAAAGCTTACATTTCATGTTGCCTGAACCATGTGCTTCCTACTATCGCTATGAGAGGGGAATGACTTTCTAACAAGACTGTGGTCAGCCTGGAAAGATAACCTCAATTTAAGTAATTTTTCCTGCATTTCAGATGTTACTATTGTAACGTACATGTAGGGCACTAAATCCTATGTGAGTCAATATACTTACAAACACCTTTACACCATCTTATACATCATTAAGATTAAAACAGACATTGATAATATTGCATATTACTAAAGTTGACTATTGATTACATAAATATGTTGCCTAAAAAAACTTATATGATAGTAATAATGATACTTAGAATTTGGTTTTACTCTAACCACAATTAATCTAACCAGAGTGGAAGTATTAGCTTTCCTCTTCCTCTTAGCTTGCAATTTGAAATTTCATTGCAAGTTATTTAACATTTATAAAATTTTATTTGCTGTATGGACGCTCACCTTTTTCTTCATCTTCACATTCTTAAAGATGGCATGGACTCTCCAGGTCTTTGCGAACATTGCCCCAAAAGCTGTTGTATATCCCACTATAAGAATCCATGTGCGGACCTGTACAAATAAATGAAAAAAATAAATGCTAATTAATTCATGACAACCTCTCACAGCTCCAACAATTCTGATCAGGTTTTAGGCACTTGAAAAGACAAGAGCCAGTATGTCACAAATCAGTTTAATATCCCTTTCACTTTTGGGGGTTTGCTGTCGGTTTCAAACCATGACCCTCACTGTCCACACAGCATTCCCTTAACTCACTGAGCTAAAGCAAAAAGGCTCTCATCATGGACCTAACTGTGATTCTGTTTGGACTCTAGGTGGGTGATAATGTCACTTGTCTGTCAGTGTTCAGTCATGTAACTGAGCTCTGCAAAACATACAACCCTGGGAAATTACCTCCTTCTTCAAAGGAAAATATCATTTTTATTTTAAGAAAAAGGAGATGCTGACTCCCGTTTTAAGTAATAGCATGCTGATGCCTTCATTTATTGCATTAGTACGACTGGTAGAGAAATTGGGGGGTAATCTTGCAGGATGGCCACAGTGAGAGAATGCCCTTTGGATGGAGGGGTTTGTCCTAGGTCACATGGAGATTCAGGGCACGCAGAGGTCAAGCATCCATCCTCTCTCTCCGTGTGGATCTCATGCCTAGAGGTTAATATGTGGCATCGATGCCTGCTGTTTCCTGCTGTCCCAACAGATGCCCAAATCCATTCTTAATATAGTCCTCAGTGACAAGCGTAATAAGTCTCCTTGAGATTCCCTCCTGCTCAGACAGGAAGGAAGAGACTTGATGGAAGGGGTACTCACCGTGCACAGCGTCTCAAACACCTTGTCAGAGACGAAGGACCCGTCGAGGCCGAAGAGGAAGATGGAGGCGTAAGAGAGCATCCCTCCCAGGATGATGAGGTTGTTCATGTAAGGGCTGGACATCTTTATCAGCCTGCGGGAGAAGGAAGGAGGCGGACAGATGGGGAGCTTAAGACCTCGCCGATCTGACGTACCCGTGGATATAATGAGAGCTGCACTGCCAGTGTGATTAATGAATGCACCGCCTGGCTTGGCCCATTTCCACCAGTCTGCTGGGACCCCTTTAATAGCTCCTGTCTTTAGAGAACCAGGCCACATGGAAGCGTGGTTCTGAGAAGTTCTCAGATGAGTAGTACTTTCCAAGACTATGGAACCCTTGACTGGATCACACTCTGAGAAGGTGGGGCAAGCTTCTTGGACCACTCTACCAGCTTCAATATGAAGTGCAAACCCATTTGTCACCCTCAAGCTTATTCATGCAGTATGTTTCTCTGTAGTGTGAGTGTGACATGCTTTTTTGTTTAAGAAATGGATACATAAAACAATCTGATTCCAATTTCACATGTAATTATGACTGGTTTGGGGGAGCAACATAATATCAGGGGAAACACTCTACTGGCAAGTCTTAGAGTAAGGTGTCCCTGCTCTGTCTTTATGAAATGCTAGAGAGAACCAATTTGCTGTATTACCGGCCAGCTGATTTGTTTAAGAAAAATGTGGCTAATTCCCAGGTTTTTAACAAATGAAAATGTTTATTTTAAAGCATGTTTTTTTTCTTCAAGTATTAGTTACTATGCTGTTGACAAGCATGTTTCTATAGCAGCTCACAGTGGAAAGTCCAAAGTAAACAGTAAGTTCTACCTGTGGTTACGGTTCTGGATGTTGAAGAACAGGAAGGCGCTAGCCATGAACATGCCCAGAATTGTGATGACAGACAGGATGCTGTACAGTGGCACACTGATCTGCCGTCGCTGGAGATGCACAATTGTCCGATCTTTTGGGGGTTCCATACCTATGGTGAAAGTTTGATAACATTTATCCTATTAAGCCTTAATCTCAATCAAACTGTGACAGTGTGTGTTTGCGTATTTTAGAAGCCCTGTTTGCTTGGCAGCGCTGTGATTGTGCAACAGGAGGCACGGCCGACAGCTGTCCTGATTGGCTGTTAAGATTCAGGCACGGTGAAATTTGGAGTGGCTTATTTCAGAGAATGGAGCAATCAGAGAGACTGGATTGTGTGCATAGACCTTTTAATTTATTGATATCTGTTGGGATGTGAAGGAAATTTAACCAAATATTAACAAAAGTGTTCTACAACAAATTTACATGCTGCACCTTTAAGTTAAAGTATGCCTTTAGCAATGCACTGTAGCATTCAGTGCAGACTTTACAGTACATACATTTACAGTTAATATAGACATTTCGGTGGTAATGGTACCGGCAATAAAATTCCATTAACTAAACTAATTCCTCAACAAATGAATAATCCATATCATTAACAACAATTAATTGTTAATCAATTAATTGTTCATGTTAACAAAACCCTCAGCCAATGCAATAACAGATGTTTTGTGGTCAAATATAAGGTTAAATTATTAAGCATTATTAATAGTTGTGTTAAACAGGAATGTGTAGGATCTTTGTTCATCGGGTCCATTAACGAACATGAGCTAATTCCTTTTTTGCATGAGCGTACGGTATATTGTGCATAATAACACAACATGAAAAGCCACCATCAAATGCATTAACAAAGGAAATGTAGACACATTGTTCATGGTTGGTAACTGACAGAGGGGTGAGAGAGTTCATTGTGACAAGCATAAGTTAACTACATTCAGTGCCAGCTATAACGCAGACACAGTTTACAATTTACAACTGCTTTAATGTTTGTTTTTCCTGAAGTTGATGAGAGTGTGACCAGTGTTTACAACAAGCACAGTAAAGTAGGCCATCTAATGATTTACACCATGATATAACATTATTAAGCCCTGTTTGTATAGTAAAATAAAGTTTCTACAATATATTCATAGCCATGTCTCCTAATTTACTGATATAAACATTCTACTCCCAGTAATAATCCTGAGGTGGTTTGTGTAAATGTTTTGTCAGTCTAGACAAAATATATTGTTGATAAATGTCTGTAAAACAACGTCCCATTCCTACCTTGAAACCTGATTGAGTTGTTGATGAGTTCCAACACATCAGCGATAGCATTGTATTCTCCCACTTTCACCTCCTGACCCTCTGTGGAGACACACAAAGAATACATGCATAGGTCATTACTGAAAGCCCATTACTAAAGAAAACACTTTATCATTGCAGAAAGCTCATTACTGAAGAAAACACTTGGTCATTATGGAAAGCCCATGAAAACACCTGGTTTTTACGAAAAGCCCATTCCTGAAAAAACACCTGCTCATTACTGAGAGCCCAATACATGATTGCTACTAAAAGCCCATTCATGACTAAAAAGATCACCTGGACATTGTTGAGAGTGAATTACTAAGAAAAACACAATTACTAATATGCAGGTATAGCTTATTACTAATGTAACACTCAGGGTTGGTTTGCTCAACTATGGGTCATTTTAAATGTAGCCTAGTTATAATGTGTCGACTGAATTTAATGCACATTTGTAACAAGATCGTCTTCTGTTTCACAGATTACAAGTTATCTAGAATGTCTACTGTACTTATTAACAGCAATACTAGACACTGGTTAAGCAAAAAAGAGAGAAAAATAAAGTGAGGTAAGTAAAAAGGGCATGACATGAACAACAGTCATTACATTACTGAATTAACAGACTGAAGCTAGTGCGATTGTGGTTATGGTTATAAACTAACTAGTAATGAGAGTAATGACTAAGAGTTTAGTGGCTGTGCACACATACCCGGTGCAGCCCTGCCAAGGTCCTTACTGTAAGCTCAATACCAATGTAACAATCAAATATTTATTTATTTATTTATTTGTGTTTGTCAACATTTGCATTAAAAATTATAAATGTTTTGCACAAACATAACTCAGAACTCAAGTCCGAATTACAACTGAAAATTAGGTGAAACATTGCCTGTACAGTCTAAGGCATTCAGAAGCTCATGTTTAATATCTCAAATGTTTTCATTCCAGTGGTTCACATCTTGCGTGTTTCTCTGTGTCACAACTTACCAGCTGCCAAATTCCCATTAGTCAGCTTCACATTTGGAATATTTGTGGCAAAAAGAAACTCAAGACATTTTTCCCAGTTCTTGTTTAGTGTAATTGTTTCTTCTGGTCTGGTTGGCTTAACTTCAAACTTTGATTAAAATAATAGTTAGGAAGGAGCTGAGAAACTCATTTTCTGAAGTCTCGCTACAAAGCTCTTGAAGATTTCTCTTACTTCTAACCTTAAATAAGTTTCCTGTTTTGTTCTTTGATGTGTGAAATTCCCAAATATAGCAGACACTGGTAAAACTGTCATTTAAATAAAATACCTTTTGAAAATATTAATAAAATTGCATAATAATTTCACTATGTCCATAATCGTAAAATAGAAGTAATTATGTTTTATATAATTACTTCTATATAACATCATGTTTTATATCACAAATGTTTATTCAATGCTGCATTGAATAACTTGAATCTTTAGCAGTATCGATCCTCTAAATGCCTGAGAAAAACCATCCAGTGTGAATGGTGATAAATGGAAACTCCATTTTTCATGAATCGATTTAGCCCAACAAACAAGACATGGGTCCCATCTGGACACAATATTCCCCATGTGTCTGTCTCCCAAAGTCAGCTCTCAGTTAAAAAGGAGGTGTGCCATCTAAAATCATGTTTGGTATACAGAAACGTAAAAGCATCCACGCACACAAGCAATACAGTTGCATACTGTATAAGGTATGCAACTCAATGCATGCTCCCTCTTTCCATAACATGTTTCAGGAATCCCTGATGAAAAATAGTTGCCGATAGCGAAGGTAATCATATTATACACACAGACATCATGAGCGCACACATTATATGCACACACAGGGTTCCTGTTTACCATAATGTACACACTGGCAGCATGCTGGCTAGAAACATAATTGCCAACAGCAATAAAGATCAGAAAACACACATAGTTTCTGTGTTGTGATTTGCATAATGAAATTGCTGAATAAAATGTTATAAATTACATATATTGTTAAATATACTTCCCTTGGTGCTGTATAGAATGGTCACACTAGTAATGACAGATAAGGTGACTGCTATATGTTCAGGTCATAAATGGTCATGAGCTTGTTTTCACAGAAGTGAAGCAGAAGACAAAAAACAAAGACAGAAGTCTTGATTCTCAGAACTCAAATTTATGTGACAAAAAAAGTTTTGGATATGTACACCGCAGATGCACAATATGATCTTTTGTAGAGATCAACCAAATTTTTTTATTTAATCACAACATCAAAATTGTCCAATAAAAGTGCTACAGAGCAATGTCTACATCTCAAGCACCATACATATCCAATCCTTTCAGAAAAACTGCCCACATTTCAAAATGAAGGCTGTATAATAAAATTATACAAATAATGAAACAAACTATAGAATGCTTTCTTTCCTGAGTCAACAGAATGTGTTGAAGATTTTTAGCAGAAACAGGATGTGTTGCACCTCATTTGCACCCAAAACACATTGCAAAAAACCTTTTGAAAGCTACCACTATCCATCTAACCTACCCCAAGCTTCCAACTGTTATTCTTTTAAGTGAATAACAGTAGTCAGCTACTTGTAAGCCACATAGAACTATACCTTAGTGCAAACTAGGTGGAAATAGTCTGGCGTCTTGTGCTTACCTTGAAATTGTGTAAACTTGATAGTTCCCATCCGTTCACCATTTCGGAACATAACTTGACCCTGAAAAAAGAGAAGAAATTCATGATTTACATCTTGGCCCAAAGTACACCATAAATTCATACACATACAGCACACAATAGCCGCGTTTCCACCAAAAGTACCCAGAACTTTTAGTCCCAGGAACTACTTTTCAAGGAACTAAAAGGTTCCTTCAGCCCACTGTTGTCTGCGTTTCCACCGTGGTCTAAAGTCCCGCGAAGATTAGGCAAATTAGCCCACTGACGTATGAAAAAGCGACGTTGTCGTCGGTCCATCTGTCCTATGATTTCTTCTGTAACCCCATACTACCACAGAAGTAGCCTACATTATTTTCTAATAACCGGGACAGCCCGGAGGGGTTTATTCCACTTATATAGGCCTACAACGGGTTACCAACAATGATTATATATGGTTACTTTTGTATTTATTGATTTTTATCGATTTAATCACCTGGAATTGAAATATTCTTCAGCAGCCGTTTGGGCATATTTTACCGTTGTCAAGCAAAACTGTCGTTGGTAGTTGAACTTGGACCGTTGTTATGCAACAAATAGGATATAACAGGCCAATAGTCAGATTGTAACTGTTTTATATATCCTCTCAAACACATTCATTAGGCTATGTTTTATGCGAACATTCGCTTTCATGTCTTGACATCCGAAGCGACAGAATGCATTCACATTTCCAATATAACTGGCAACAACAGCAGAAAACATGCACACGTTGTAAACAATTTGCTGTTTGATTACTTTCTCATCGTCAATTCCATATTGGCTAATCGCAAAATGACAAGAATAGAACGAAAACTCGGACTTGCGCGAAAATTTAAATTAGTAGTGGTACAGCCACCGTTTGCTTTCCTTCGAAGTTACTGCTAGCCGAGCAGCGAAGTGTGCCCTCCAGATGCGAACCATGCACCATAAATTAGTCCATAGTCTTCCTGGTCTTTTTGTGGAATTGAAGAATGGCAGAGTAAAATTACGGCAATCTGAAAAAGCTAAAGGGACGATTACTAGAATTAACCTGTTATTTTACCCTGACAAAAAGTGCGGAAGGTGATTTCCAGTTTGCTTTTACTGTATCACCAATGTGAATTACGCAGAACTACCGCATACCTCACATAACTGTATCAAACGTTTTGAGTCAATTACAACGGGCTAACAAAGAAAATCCGGAAGAAAATATTCAGAAACCGAATTAATCCGTTTGAATGTTTTGGTACGTAATATGCTGTTCCAGCACGAATGCTTAGCATTTTATAAAACGAATACTAAAGCAAGAAAAGAACAGAAGAGCACACGTTATAATTCCAAGACGTTGGCAGGCTATAACCAAAACTAGGCTACTGCGCCGCATAACATACAAGTTTGATTTGAAGTTATTATGAAAAAAATTGGTTTCGCTGCATATTTTAAACATGGCGTTGAAAATAAAACAACAAATGCTGCGAGTACTGACAATCAGAAATGTTCAGCGCTGCAAGCTCCACCAAAGGTTCCTGTACTTGAAAGTACTCCCCAAGCAGGAACTTTTAGGGTAAAAAGCCCCGAACTAAATTTAGACCCTAGTTCCTGCGGAAACGCACTGAGTTCCCAAAGGTTTCCGGGTATAGTTCCGGGAACGTATTTAACCTAGTTCCTGGTGGAAGCACGAGTCCTCAAGGTTCTAGTTCGTAAAGTTCCTCGTGGAAACGCTAATGGGCCAATAAAAGCCATTTCTCTGTAATAGTTAAGGAACAATGGAAAAGAAGGCTTGGGTTATTCATGTACACTGTGCTATTTCAGAAACCACAAACCTCTGTTCCCCATTAATTAAACTGCACCAGGATATAAATCAAGTGGCCAAGACTAGGCTTTGTTTTTGCAGCTCACTTCCTCGTCTTGTTGAGACATGTTGCTATCTAGCATCAGCAGGGCTAACTCCAGTATAGGTCTTTCAACCACCCATTTCAATGGTACCAATGAAGAAAACAAAGGTAATAATGTATTTCCCACAAGAACATGCACAGTAAGTGATTTTCTTTCTTTGTCTATTGTCTCTCCATGTGCCGATTAATTGAATTATTGTGTCATTTGGACAATATTCTAGTATTTTGTAAACCAATCAGGGACAATTTGCTTCACTGCTTTGTTATCATTGTTCATTAATTGGGGGGGGGGGGGGGCTCATGTAGATATGTATGTATGAGGCAGGCCAAATGCTACATTACAAACACCGTACATCTGTAGATTCCATTAAAGGATGGCATTAATCAAGGACAGCGTGGTTCCTCAGGTATTTCTCATTTCAGTTAGGGAAGACAAAACCTTTCTTGTAAGTGGCCTGGCAGGCTGTATCATGCTTAGTTTTTACAAATTCTGGAGTGAGCTGACTATTAACAGGCCCTTTTATTTGTAAAATAATACTACAGATTTTGGTGTGCTATCCTGTCTACAGGTTTTTGTAGTTTCCTTTCAATAACCAGAACCCACAAAGGCCATATAGACAATGCTTCATTGTACATAATACAAGAAACCTAATGGAACCTAATGGAAACAGAGCATTGGTTTAAAGCATGATTACTGCCTGCTCAATTTCAATCATGGGCTGATGCTCAGTAGTAGGGTTGCATATGGTTTGTAGAAACATGCCGGTAACCGCAAGTGCTGTCTCTAAGGTTATAATGAACAATCACAATGTTCAATGGCTTCTTGTGGTAAACAGTAAGGATGATTGCATCTCTAGTCAAATCATTTCTGCTCCATCTTCACTGTCTACACACTGCTTAATAGTTGTTAATGTTCATGTATTACATCACATTTTCTTGAGCGAAATTTGCAAGGGCATAACATTGGGATTCAATTGGGACATTTTAACAGAAACATTTTTTAATGCAAATATGTCCACTGCAACTATTGTACCTCTAATTATAAAGTGATGATGCATAGTCATAGTGTATGACAGATGGCAACAGGAAATCCATGAAGGGTCACTGGCCGAGAGAATAAGCTTTTATCTATAAAATATAAAGTGGTTATTGCTTAGAAGTGACATCAAAACCAGCCCGTTGCGATCATATGGTTCTGAGTTGTAAGCAGCTTAGCCCCACACTAGAGAGGCAGGCCTGCGTATCCCTGTCCTTCAGACTGCAGAACGATTAGTACTGCTACAGTCTGGGTCCTGCATGACCACACCAGGGAGTCCGAGACAGAAAGGTCAGAACTCAGGGTACAGAGAGATGCCTGCAGGACAAACAGACTGTCACACAGCACTTTCAAAGCCCGCTCCCCCAGGGTGTGGGGCTGGGAGTCCCGTTAAGCCGGAGGTCATGTGCTATTTTTCCTCTCTCTCCAAAAGACATGGGTCAGTGTGTCTCCTGGTAATTTACAAAAAGGCAACAGCCTCATTTGAAAGCCTGCTGCCAGTGTATGCAACAGACTTGTGTTTTTTATTATACACATCAACCTTTTTTACCTTTATGATGAATGGGAATTCAATATCTGTGTGGGATGCTTATGACAGTGCGCAAACTGTGTTGTTTGTTTCTTTCACGCTATCTGGTTTGCAAAGTCACTGTTCTCCATTGCTGAGTTGCAGGACTGTTTTCCCTTCATACAGAAGATTTAATTCATGCTCTTTAAATAAGGTACACCCACTTTAAAATAAATGTTTAACATGCTCAAGATAAACATTCACTGTGTGTTGGGGTGATATAAGTAGCCAGCATGGAACTGTATAATACCAGTAAGAATGGGTGATATCAGCTTGTTTTCACTAATTATAAAAATTAAACATTTTTAAAATGAATAATTCTGTAAAATTAATATTCTGTAAAATTGGTATTGTAACACTGAAATCTCAAAAATTTTAAATTTCAAGTGATATATTTGAATTAATTCTGAGCAAGATGAACACCTTGTAGCATAATTAGCTACCCTGCTGCAGCCTCAATATGGTATCCAACATGGCACTCATGCTGAGGTGTTACCCTCCACTTCAAATATGCTATACCTGGCACTATGATGTAGGCTGGTACGTTGTGGCTGCAACTCATGACAGAAAGAAGAAACTGGTTTGAAAATGGTCACTGCAAGGGGTTCCTCTTCATTCATTGGTAAGTGAGAAAAATCATACCATAGTAAGACTCTATGCAATAGATGTCCCAATGGAGCTGTAATCCTTCTGATGTAACTAATCAAAACAAACCATTTTACTTCATAAAACCTGAACGTGTAGTGGATGTTTTCATTTTAGAGTCATGTAGCCTAATTAACATCTGTACAATCCAGTGATTCTAACTTTGTCATTTCAGCCAAAACATGAATTATCAAGTGTATGTCACTGATACAATGGTGAGTTTGTACACTGCATGAAAAGAATTATTAAACAGCATTATTCTCCAATATGGAGTGGGAGAGACATTTTTTTTTTTTGCTTAACAAAAAGCGTCAATGTGCACCCCCCCCCCCCCACTAACTATATGCTACGCACCACTATCCTGGGGCATTTTAGTGACTAAATGCCTTTGAAATTATCTATATCTACAGCTGGATATTTCATCAAACAATTACTATTAAGTACCTTGTTATCTTGTTCTGAAGTGCAATAACAGTGCCAAGCCCTGAATCACACCGACAAATTTCTGTTTATGAATGTAGCTCATAAACAATAATGCTCAATTCACCACACAGGGAGTCCCTGTCCTCCCATATTTGCACTCATTGGTCCACAATTTAATTCCCACCCGCCTCTCATGCCCTTTGCATAACTGTGGTCAGATGTAATCCTTTTATAGTGAAGGTGATGAGACCAATGTGCTGTCTGCAGTTTATAAGATTTTCTGCCAGACAATATTTACAAGTGGGAGATGACCCCCACAAATATATCAAACTCGACTGGAGGGTAAAGACACTGAAGTTTAGTACTGGGCCATTTTATCAAGCTGGCCTGGTATCCTTCAAGTAGATAGGCACATCCAACATTAGCTACACAAAGGAATGAGGCCATGCCAGGCAAAGGAAGCATATGCCTGCTCTTACCGTCACTCCCAAGAAATTTGTCTCATTCATGACATCATGGACCAGTCGTCCAACATCCCTGTCATCAGCTGTGAAGTTTCGGTGGAGACTGTGCCTCTCCCTGTGCCTCAGTATCTCCCTGACCCGGGTCAAAGTCCTGGCGATGACCCAAATCCCATCGTAAGCGAATCCATGAAATTTGCTGGAGTCCACCCCTTTCTTCATCCGCTGTCTATTGTACTCTCTCTCATACTCCTGAGGCGTCTGAAACAGGGCAAGAAATGATTAGAGATCTCTTGCATGTGAATATTTCGGCTGGTGATATTCCAGGAAGGTGCGCAGGACTATTCTACCTCACTGGCATTTAAAAGACACTCTTATTCAGAAGTACTAAGATCAAGGATCGAAGTTCAGCAATTCACCAAAGCGGGAAACATACATTCCAAAGAGAGATGGCAAGTTCAACAAATGCAGGCTCAATAAAAAACATGCCATCTACCCTATTCAGGGTTGACAAGTCTCATGTATCTGGTGAGATACTCACGCTTTCAGCCTTAATCTCACACTCCCATGTTCCCTCAAGATATCTCATGGCATATCTATTCACAGATTTTTATCAAATCAGGTCACAGATGCTTTCGATCATTTGACAGACTGCCTAGACTTCACTGCTGCGCAAAGTCGCTGATGATTTCAAAGTCATTAATTTATGGTCCATCAATAAATTTATTTCAGATTTTATAGAAAAAGACCATCATATTCTTAAACCTGTAGGGACAGTCTCCAATTTAAATCTCCAGCCAGTTGAAGAAAGTTGGCAAACCTTTCAACATGTGGGTGGCACACATACCCTTCCAGAGATTCCCTTTAACTGCCTGGTGCTGAGCGGCTCAAAGTCCACACTGATGTAGCCCTCCATGGCAGTCAGAAGTTTCTTGGCTGTGCAGTTGGTGGCGTTGGCCTTATCCCACCAGTTCTCCTGGTACCAGCCAGGGATGATCCACTGGTACTTACTGCCAAACATGTTAAGGTTGTAGGCCTGCGTATGGGTGCATAGTCAAACGGAGACTGCATTACCATTATTGTATTTAACACTCAACAATCTCAACAATCTGCATGATAACTTCAGTCCTGGCTTCTGGACTGGATGAAAGGATGAAAGAAAGTTCATTTACTATAAATGTGCACACAGATTTGATGAGAATGAAAGAAAAGAAAAACAGTTACGTTTCGTAAAGTGAAGTGGGATGGAGGAAATAATGAGGACAATACCCTATCCTTACACAGCCCCCTATGCTATGGATACAACAATGATGACCTGAAAGTGTAAATTGTACAAGATGTGAGTACCAACAACACAAAGTCCGAGTCATTATACTTACACAGCAAAACACTTTGGAGGCCAAGTTCTCATCAAACTGCCCGATAATTATTCGCACATCGTTGTCCTGCAAGGACCAGATTAATGACAGTATAATTAGCAGTGTTTACACAAAGTGAACACTATCCTTAGGCTTGTTTACAGAACTTTAATCACTGATGATAGTCTCCTTAAGACTGAAACAGAAAGGTAACAACAAGAAGCCGAGATAAATTGACTGGCAGTGACTGTATCCTGTACTGAAAGAATACCTGTCTGTCACTGCACATTTGCTCAGCTTGTCTATTCAAGTCATCATTTAGCTGAAGCGTATCCAAAAAATATTCTGAAGTGTTGCAACAGGGTATTCCATATAGACTTCCGTGGGTTTTCAGTTTATAAAGAGGCCACAGAGGTTGTCCTTTCTTTCCCAGAATGTCAGCAATCAAGAATAAAACGCATGTGAATCTATCTCAAGCAGACATCCTTGAGAGGTTCACATTGATGATCCTTGAGTCAGAATCCCGCACACTGTCATCAAAAATGAAAAATCCTTGCAGATGCTTCAAGATTGAAAGAAAATCACTGTTTTCCTCTGCTTTTGCTGATGCTCAGGGAGAGCTGAAAAGTGTCAAAAGTGACACAGCATGTCATTATTTTAGAACGTATTGTTGCATTATATAAGAGCCTATCCATTAGAGAAATGTATTTTAGAACTGTGAACTATTTTACATAGTTCAAGACCTTTGATGAGAAATGCAGGGTGTACCACATGAGCAGCAAATAATTGAGCCAAAAATAATATACTGCACTGTTGTGTCATCTGAAGTACTGTCTGAAGTAACAACAAGTCATTGTAAGCAATACTTCCAGTACTCTGAGCAATGAACATAAGACATGCAGAACTTCAGGTTCTGTGTTGTTCACTGAGAACTCCTCTTTAGGTTGTGGGGCAGAGCAGCCAGGGAAAACATTGCTGACAGTGAGACAGAGGACTAAGAAACTGGTGTTGGTTAGCTTAGCTTCTGTTGGTTCCCCCGTTTCAATCACCTCCCCTTTTCACCTGCCTTTAGAAGGTATATGAAGATTATACATAGATACACAAAATCTGTCTAAAGCATTCCAATCATATAACTGTTACCAGTATTTTTTCACACCTGTCCAGCTACAGCAGTGCTGGCTCTAGCCTTTGAGGAGGATAAGCAGGATTTGATTTGGTACCCAACACCTCAACACCCCGCCACAACACAACATTATAAATAATATATACTGTATATTTTTGAATAATTAGGGGCCGCCGGCAGTCACAGAGACCTAAGCGGCCGTTTATGTCGTTTATTGGGTCGAGCCAGCTCTGAGCTACAGCTGGTTACCATAGTGAATAAGCGACTAGAACTTTAGCAAACTGTAAATTAAATAAAGTCCCTGGGTTAATGCGTGAAAGCTGCTCTTCTGTCTCATGTCTGGACTTGTGGTGTGTGGTAGAAAGCTCTGGAATTTTAAACAACAGGTAATGTTATCTCACTAACTATGAAATGCTGTACGGCCGGGAGGTGGACCTAAACTGCATTCCTAAAGATTGTAACTTGCATTACAATAAATACTGTATCTTCCATTTTGAACACATTTGATTAGTACCTTGCAAATATTGGTACCCTAATGATACAGAATCTTAATCAACTCAGATCACGTTTCAAAAGAAAGAAAAAAAGACTAAAGAGTGGGAGCTGAATTAAGAGTTGAGCAGATTATGGGAACTTGAGAGAACATATGTTTTTATTCATACACAAAATTAAGTCATACACACAATTGCATTAACTTGTAAGTGTGAGTTCATTTGTGCACAGGACGGGAAACATTTTTCCAACTGTCTAAACATCAGGTTAATATATTTAAATGCTTTAAGGTAAGACCTACAATTGCATAGTTCTACTGATTTTTCTACGTAGCATCTTAACTCATCACACATTACTTAGAGAGGGATTGCCAAAAACTGAATTCCTTTTCCATATTGCTCTCAAGTAATTCCTGAATGCAGGCATCAATTGCAAAAAAATTTAATAAAAAATTTTAAATCCATGATTGATTCCTTTAGTAATAACAAAGCATTATGATTCTGGCCTTGTGTGTGATCCTTGATCATTTAAGTCACGGATACTCAAATCTGGACCTCAAATCCAAATCCGGCCCTGGTTTTCTTTCCCCCAGGTAATTAACTGAACAATCAGTGCTATTGATTGGTCAGACTGTTTTCACACCTGATTCCCAGGTAAAGGGAAGATGGAAAACCAGCAGTTCTTTGACCTCGAAGGCCGTGATTTGAATAACAGGGATTTAAGTCTTACATTCCTACGCAGCTCCAGACACAAGAGCCACCCAGGAAGGTAACGACACCTTACTGAAGCCAAACGTACAAGTGCTGGATTTGAGCTTTTGTTGGGTTGTTTTGTTGAATTTCAAAGCCCACTCTGCCAATTTTTTCTGCTACCCACAGAACGGCCACTGTTTCACTGTTACTTTTCTGCTGGAACGCCAAAGCTTTCAGATGGTCTTGCGGATGGCTGAGAGATATCGAAGCATCCAGCTACATCAGATACATGCGCATCGTCTACTGTAATATTTCTGGTTCATAGAAAATATTTAGGCCGCCAAACAGAAATGGCTAAAGTATGGTACTGGCAAAATTGAATGCTTTTAAGACATACATATAATACATAAAGAAATACATTCTTTAGTTTAACACACTGAATTACAAGTTACTTTTGTGTGTGTGTGTGTGTGTGTGTGTGTGCGCGTGCGTGCGTGTGTATGATTATCAAAGTCACACTTTAAAATAATGGTTCTGTACAATTTCAGAGACAGAACAAATACATTGACACTAAGTAACTACCTCTGGCGTCTACCTTGCGGACATAATGCTGTGACTGGGGGGATGATATCACTTACCTTTAGGTTCTTAACATTGACGCAGGGGTCATTGGAAAAGCTCTGTGTGTCAGCAATCTGGATATCAGCCTTCTCCAGCTCATTGGTCAGATCATTCCTCACCTATAAGGAAGTAGAGGAGGAGGATCCACAGTAAACGCACAACCAATACCATGAGTGGTGCAACTATGATACAGAGATTGAGGAATGTAATAACAATACTTTGCAGTACACTTCACTAATGCCATTACTTTGAATAGGCACGCTGAAGCAGGTCTACTGCAGTGAAGCAAGTGCTGTATAGCTTTACATTTATGCACTCACTCATGCGTCCCGTCCTTGGGGGGATTACTCCAGTGACATAGCAAGAAATTTGATTGACTACACCCCCCCCCCCCCCATAAAACACTGTTTGTCAGAACTGCATAGGAAGTATTGTAAAAATGATTTTAAAAAAATATTTTTAAACATTTTTAAAAATACAGTTTTAAAGTATTAAATGCCAGTTAAAGTAATTCAAGCACAATTATTAAAATATAGCTGTTTCATAAAATGAACATGCTGAAAAAAATTAATTTTTATTGTTTTTGCTTATTTTAAAAACAAATAAGCCTTTAAACTACTTATTAGACACCAATTACTACAATTCACATTGATTTTCCCTTTCTTGCTACCTGAGTTGCATCACTCTGAACTGAGATGCTCTCCATTAGATATCTGTAGCCTCATTACTTATTCACAAGTCTCCATAAAAGTTTCATGGGCTGAGAAGCGCACATTGTTGGAGATGAAGAGCAGTGCAATTGCTTGTGCCCCGCTATGAGGATGGTGCCGCGGGAGCAATCTCCACATTTGAGGCGAGCCAATGTGGGGTCAGCCCTCTGGATTGTCAATGGTTATCTGGAGTGCACTATGTACAACCTGTCAGGGACTCCTAAGAGGAAGCCTTAAGACTGAGTATCTCAATGTGTGTTGTGCCCCAGAATGCCAGTTCTGCTACCTAGCCACCATAGGCTGTAAAAAACTGGGCAATATGTTGAAGTTTTGCCCATTTTGAAGTGGGTAGGATGTTGACGTTGAGATTGTTAATGTAAGAATCACTTGATCTAGTTAATAGGGTTTCATGATTTCTTCCGGGCGTGTTCAGAGCAGAAACCAAATACCATACAGGTCTGGATACACTCTACATCTATCTTTACCTTTGACTTATAAATAAAATAAATTACCTAAATTAATCTGCCACTTAATTGCATCTATTTTTAAGGTTAAGTTAAGAACAAATTTTGACTGAATCCAGGCTATAACTTTTCTGTTATCACTCTAAGATTCTTTATTGAAGCAGGTGATGTGATAACAATAGAGAACACAACAATCCAGTGGTCTAATAAAGAAATACTCTGTATAACAATGAGCTCTATGAGATGCAGTTGAATTCAAATGGCCATGTTCATAATGGGCAGATTTTAATGTAAAAAATGGTAGTGAGGAAGGGAACAGCAGAGCTTTTCACACACTTTAAAATGTTGCATGAATAAAGCAATGGGATATAAATTACTAACAAAGTGCTAACAAGAAGATAAGCACATAATTACACAATTAAATGATAGTTGTGAGATGCTTCGGCTAATGCAGTACTTTCTGTATGTGATATTCCATAGATCCATTAACACAGGCTTAAATTATGAGTTCATTCCTTGCGTTTTAGCAAACATATAACATATCAATGCAGTATAAAACAATGAAACCTTTTCAACTGTTCTCTGCTGTGAAAGTAGCAGGGTTTGTGGTTACATTTTTTTTCAGTAAGATTTTGTGTGCTCTGAATATGTGTAAAAAAAAAAAAAGTAATGATGTTCTTAAACTGTTCTTAAAGCATGCTAAAGTATTGATAAGGGTGTACTGCCTAAAAAGAAACACTGTACAGACTGGATACTGAGGCTTTCCCTTTGCTAAATACATGAGTATGCTAGCAAGTGGAAGATTATAATAAGTAGGCTGGTCATACATTTCTGTATACTATCGTAGATCTATGGAAATAAATTACAATATTCATAAGGGCTGAAATCCATTGGGTGATTAAGCTCCCTTTACACTATTAACACTTCAGACAGAAGTTAAATTGGTTGAACCAACATATTAATTGATGGAAACAGATGGGTAATTGGCAGGACTCCAGACACTGCAGCCCATCAGGACCAGGGTTAAGGGGCCCTGCAGACGCTATGCCAGCACCATGTCTGAACAGTTCACAGTATACTTATTAAATGTAGTTTCATACTTTAAATGACAAGATTTACCTCAGAAAACCGCTGCACATCCTGGGTGAGAGTTCCAACCCGGGTCCAGTTGTAGTGGTTGAGGAACTTCACCACAGCTGGATTGACAGCGTTGTCTGATGGCACAGTCCGAAAGAAATTGGGGTACTTCTTCTTGTCAGCCAGAACAGGTGTGGTTGCAGCGAAGGATAGCTGAAAGAAAAAAAATGCATTATGTATTACAGATTACAGAAAATTACACCAATTACACACACTCAGCCCTCAACCTCTCACAGTAAATGATCCTTTCTGCAGCTCTTTAATGTGAACAGCCAGGCTGTAATTCAGAAATAGAGAATCACCCTCAATACCCTCAGGGTGAATACATACAGCATGATTGCTGAACAATTGCTGTCTCCATGCATGAAGTTCAGCAATAACGCAAGAACATGTCAAGACTACAAATGGACACTCTTGCTGCAGATTCATATAGACATTGATGCATATTATTCAGTGCATATGAATGAATGCTACTATATTCTGAATCAAATCTTGCAAAAGGTAATACTCACAGACAGTTCACACTGAAAATACACCACTCAAAACAGAATTAATTTCTGGTTGACAAGAGATTACGAAAACCAATAAGATTTATAACACAAAACCCTCAGAAAAGCCTTTTCAAAAGGAAATAACAGACCTACTATTTGATAGACCAAACCAAATGTATTTTTATTTTTTAAAACTTCTGGCTGAGGGTCTTATTTGAAGTCAAAATCCAGCCATTTAAAACCAGGTGTGAAATAATAGGAGAGGATATATGAAATGGAGAGAATTTTGATCACTGCTTTTAATTTTGCGAAGACTCCTCCCAACCTCAGGGATTTACACAAGTCAAAGTCCTTTATTTGATATTTTCATAATAGTTTATATTATGTGATCATCCCAACCTATTCTACATTGGAATTGAAAACTTCCCCAAAATGGGGATGCACTAGTATAGCAGGCATACGATAAGTTGATGACTACTTACATCTTAAATTGCTATACGTCTAAACAAGAGTCATTATTAGCCTCTGGCTGTGTTCTTCATTAGGAAATAAGCAATCAAGCTCTGGTCACACATTAAATGGCCCTTGGTGGTTTCCCCCATGGTGTGAAATACTACACAATCTATTGTTTTTATTAAAAGCACAACAGCACCATGTTGTCCAAATCAACCAGAGAAAAAGGGCTCAAGGATTTACACCAGCTGTTTGGAGAATTATGTCATCATCTCAGTGCTATTAATTCCCTCAGCACCCCTGAGTCATTGGCCTCTCAAGACACAAAATTAAGTGTTATGATGTCTTTAGCTCCACTAGGCTGGTCAATTTGCCAACAGACTAGAGTACAGTATCGAGATCTGATCATGAAATCAGTCCCTGATTCCTCTATAAACACAGGTCATCTATTCCATGTATTAATAATTGTGTAGAAACACAAATCCTTTGTCAGTTAACATCAACTAAAATCTATGTCCTGCTGACAAATATTTTTCAGATTTCATGAATACACAATTACATTCAGATTGCATTATTTACTTTATTTGCAAACACCCTTGTTCATGGAAACTCATTAAATTATATTATTTAAAAAAAAAACTTTTCTATGTATGATATGCTAAAATGAACAGCAGTAATAGCAGCTTACACACCTTTGGTGCTCAACCCTATAATATCAAACATGGCTGAACCATTGACATCGCATCTGTCTCAAAACCTAACTACAAAGCAATGGGCTAGTAGTACAATATAATATTAAGGAAAACAATTGCATTGGATTAGGGGGTCTGCTATACAAATATATCCATAAAGTATATAAAGTTTTGTAGTCGGAAGAAACTCAGGTTCCTTTAGTTTTAATAATAAATTAGCTCTCAGTGTGCCCTTTACCCTTCCATTTTCCTCTGGGGCAGGGCAGCCCCTTTTCTAACACAAATAAATGAGACTTTTTGTAAAACAGGCTCTGTGTTTTGAGTCAAAGAGGCTGCGAAACAGGCGTGAGTGGTTTTGGCGCTTTCCACGTATACAAGTTTGAAAAACCCACTGAGCAACTGGATGAGCAGATTGGGTTTATTATTCTTGGCTCTCAAGTCAACATCCAGTGGACATCCACATTAGATGGTGCATCTGCCAATCTTAATTGAGACCACTAAAATATTGTAAAATGTCAAACAATGTCTTCTAACTCACACTAAATCACAATAAAGAGTGAGGTGTTCAGACAGGCAACCTTCGAATGGGACTGCTAAGGAGACATCAGACAGATGACACGGCAACGTTCTAAGTATGTCGAATGGAGGACATTTTGCTCAGGGGGAAACATCAAGAAATCCTGCTCTGAGTGTACAGTACACTTCATCTCAAAGCATTTGCATCCATCGGCACCAGAATAGACACAGCATGAGTGTATCTTTTCACAAAGCAAAGTACTCAAAATATCACACACAATGGACTCCTTTCATGATCTAACAATTTTTCGGATTCCACCAGCCGATAATTCTTAGTTTAAAGGAACACCATGAACCATTTTCCCTCGCTGAACAAACAATCTTCACGAGACGTCAAACCTGCAAGCTAAAAATAGTGGTGTGTAAGGGAAGGCAGACCTTCCAAGCATTTAATAAATGAGGGAATATGATTCACACAAGCTACACAGCACATTCTCTGAGTCAGACTGAGAAAAATTCAAGGAAATGTGTAGACCCAGCGGAAGTAAGAGTAAGTCATTCCAGTTGGATAAGGGTATTTGCTTAAGGCCTAAAATGTAAAAATGGAAGTATGGAGGCAGGGATGAGTGAGTACTCATGACGACTCACAATAATCTACTGATGTATGCTGTTAAATATTGAGGACAGTTTAAAAAGTCTAAAGAAAGAGCCTGAATCCAAGTCCCACTGTCCTCTTCAATAGGCTAAATGGCTTGTTAAAATTGATTATAGATAGCATTATTGGAATGATGCAGTAAATCATCATTGTCTAATCATTTAATTGTTAGAAAAGCGTTCTGAAAATCTCTCCATTTCATATACTCTTTCTCACCTTCCATTGCAGACCATGTTCAGCAATGTAACTGAAAAAAATTCCAGAAGGAGGTAGGGGGCCCTGAAGTGAGAGGTTTAAATGGGCCCCAGAATGAGTTAATACACTAGTGAATTGCCAGTGAAGATCCTGAAGGTGATTAAAGGCTAATTATAAAAAACGCTCCCGAAAGTGGTGAAAAAATATCCAGAGACGCAGCGCTTTTTTAGAGACTTTTGCCAGTTAATGGAGGCCTTAATTGCCCCCCTGCTAAGAAAGGCTCAGACGGGGGATGTACTTTCCCTTTCAATCAGTCTCCTGGTTTCAGTGTTCATTAAAACACCAAAGAGCTGCTTTTTGATTTGACAGATATGGGACCACCCCAGCATTCTTCATTGATCACATTTAAACTTTTCGTTTAAGGTGAGTGACCTGATGAGCTGATCACATCATATGTTGGTAAAAAATTGCAAAAGAACATAGCTATTAAAATATTGTTTGAAATTATCGCCATATAATATATCTAATTCTGAAGTATCTATGATTAAACAATAGCCTGACAGACCTGAAAAAACATCTTGTTAAGAATTTGCTTTGTTTTAAGGTGATGATGGTCACACACACCACTCACATAAACACAGTACAAATGCATACAAACACACACACGCACATACACACCCACCAACACACGCACACACACACCCTCCCACCCACCCACCAATACACACACACACACACACATCACACAAGCACACACATGCACACACGCACAGCTAGAGAGAGAGAGAGAGAGAGATCAACTGTACTGGATGCAAGGGGTAATCATAAAAGCTTTCCCCAACACAACAGCCAGTCAGCCTTTATCTTACTTAACTCTTCATACAGATTTTGAATAAGCTCATTAAGGCTTACTGTGTGGCGTTCCCACAGCTTTACACAGACTCGCATGAATAATGCAGGCAACTTAAAAGATTACTTTTTGAGATTACAGAAGGCAGAGACGCTGCGTGAGCAGCCCACAGGGATGTGATATGGCGCATCGGTTTACCCTGCACAGAGATCTCTGCTCGGGCAATTAGCTTAATTTGCTGGAGTGTTCCTAGAAGGTTGCAAACCAAATGCATCTGCCTTCCTTCTTTATTCGCATTGTCTCAATTTGACTCTTCCAACACATTTTCACAACATTGTTTATTGGTGTGTCAGACTAGCAAGGTTCACATCACACTTACTCCTTGCACCATCTTGATCAGCTTTTTTGGCTGAGATATACAATTCATTGCATATTTCTGCAAGCTTGAATCTATGACCATGTTAGCATTTATCCACTAATTTAAAATGTGTTAATTCATTACACATAAAATTTATCTCCAAGTACTCATTCATTTAGCCTATTAGCTTCCTTATCTAAATGTTTGCTATTTTATAATAGTGTCATTATGCTAAAACCAGGCATTAAAGCAACTGAGTATAAACTAATATGTCATGGTTTTACTATTTATGACAGTAAGCAGCTGACAGTTCTCATTTTGAAGTTGTGGGTAGGAGGCAGGCTACACTGCACTGACACCAGCACAGGTCAGGGGCCAGAACCTCTACAACTGCACCCAACGGATCTTCTAGCAAAATAACTTCCACCTTTTGCTCAAGTGTCTGCTGTGAAGGCTAAACTAAGCTCCTGTAATGCTGGTTATCTGGCTCCCCACTGACCCTTAACCCAGACATGCCAGTTTATTTTTGGGTCTTTCAGGTCTTGAGTCACTCTCCACCATCTGTAGCCTGATGAAGGCATACGTACATCTCATTATACAAGGCTCAGTCTAAGGTTCATTTATACTTCTAGTATCTGCGTATCAATGACCCAATTTGATTTCAAATGACAAGACTGGTGCAAGTGAACAGGTTCTTTATCAGGGACCTCATAGGGACCTCATCTATTGTATGTAAAAAATTTTTTTTTTGACATTTTGCAACATATTGCAAGGGCATAAAATAATTTAGAAAACTGATTAACAATCCACATCTTTCTATAATTATATTAAATCAACTGCTGCTAGTTATTGCACATTAATGATAATGAGATGCATAATGAGATTTCAGGTCATGCGCATTTTGCTTTTTGTTACCCAGCTTTTTTAGAAGTTTAAAAAAAAATGTATTTTACAATTACAGTAGGTCTGAACAGCAGTGTATGTAGCAAGCAGGGTGTCAGTAGCACACTTGTGATCTTAACAAGAGCCGCAGGACCAGTACATGCAAAAAAAAAAAAACATAGTATTAAAGATCCACCACAATATATCACTTCAGACATGACGTCCTTGTCAATATACAGTAAGTGTCCTTCTTCTGATGCCAAACCCACACTGGTGTGCCTGGCCAAAATTAAAGCTCAATTAAAAAAAAAAAAGAAGATTATTTTGACACACAACATGATGCTGAACATGTCCAATTCCCACCAATGGAGTTGACTAGAGAGTGATGAAATGCAGACCCATAACCAACTGAACTGTCCTGTTCCCTGGGTGATGCAATCTCAAATTGTGCATCGCCTGGTGGGGCTTTCAGCCACAGTCAGCACTGGCATGGTCTAGAATTGATCCGAGACTATGGGCCTCATCCTTCAACCACAGCATAATGTCTTAACCAAATGAGACACCCAGCAGTCCCTAAAAGGCTCATTTTTTAAATCTCATTGGAGAATTGCAGATTGCAACTTATCCAGCCTTATCCAGAGTAGGTTTCCTCCTTATTGCATGATATCTACGAGGGCAGAGGCTAGCACTAGCCTCCCCAGTGAAACTGGCTGCCAGTTTTCACATGAACTGGGACTGTAACTAAGCAACATAACACACTTGGAGGAGAGTGCAATTTTCAATAACAACTATAATAGGCATTGACAGTAGATGTCACTACAGATCAATGAGAAGCAGAGTAATCAGCGTTGTCACCCTCCATGAGAATGTGGCCAGTTGCATTCCTCTGAGCTGCTGGCCACACACCACTACCAGGGCACAAGCTGGGGAATCAAACATATGACCTCAGCAACAGGACATACTGTACGGGCCAGGTGCACAACTCAGCAGCCTCTATAATCATATTTTTAACAAATCAGTCAACACCTCCTAGTAGCACACAGCTTACAGTACATATTAAGATCTGTGTGGTCTAATAAGATAAAAAGGTTTATTATATGAACCATAATGATTTAAAAAATTAACAATTTGATAGTATAATGATCAAGTGAAGTTTCATGCATAATCACGGAAAAAGAATCTTGTGATCACTCAATCATCCAGCATTTGATCCTGGCATTTTCCTGACATTCCATCTTGATGGAAAAAATATTAAATATTCATTCTGTGTCTGTATCATAGGCTTCACATTTTGTATCAGAATTTCCTCATTCAGTTCTACTCATGATATACATGCAGAACACACTTTTCTTTCATGTGAGATAGAGAGAGAGAAACAGAACAGGGAGACAGAGAAGAGGTCAGAAAGGCCCATGTGGGATTCAAAGTCAAGACTCCCACCACAGGGAGAAGTATACAGATCTGGGGGAAAGCATGCTAACTGCCACACTAACAATCTAAGAGCAACATTTAGGTCGGCACACTTCCTTATCCACCCCGCAGGTGTGTCATATCAACAGTCCTACTGAGGTGTCTCTGCATTCCCATTCTTTATTCTGAATTTCACACTCCCATTCAGAAGTACTGGACTGGTACATGCCTAATGGAAGAGAATTTCCCTCATGTTCCATACAACAGTCTAATGCTTTTAACTCCATGAGGGGAGGATGGGTGGAGAATAGTGAGCAGGGGGGTCAGGTTTGGGAAAAGGGAGAACATGAACAGACATGAGAATTGGTACTGCAAGCTGGGCTGAAAAACCAATGAAAGCAAAAAATAAGACAAACTAAATGACCCACTGACCCAAATATATCACTGGCCTATGATATCTGTAGGCCTAGTTCCCATGACCATTCTTGTTTACAAGAATTGAACAATGCATTTAGAAGAGATAATTTAATACCTCTGTATGTTGGGTTTTGTGTTCTCCTTGTTAAAATCTAATTTGTATGCAGTGTCAATAAGTATAATTGTTAAATACAGCAATTCATGTAATAAATACTGTGTGATAATTGTTGAAAACGTAAAAGCTTTTCAGTGACCAGTATGTTAATAGTCACTGACATGACATAATGTATCTGCTGAATTGAAAATATTAGCTGCACTTCTACTTTTTGATTCTGCAACATAGAACAGAATCTGCTGGTAATGGACACCCAAAATGTTTGTAATTGTAACGGATATAATAGTTCAGACTCTTATAGAAAGAGAAGAGTATAAAGAGCAAACACATAAAAGGTCAGGTAAGGTGAGTAAAAAGCAGTTTAAAACCACTATGACTCATGGGTCAGCCTACTATAAAGAAGGTGCCCTTTACAGCCTACTGCTTGTTACCACCATATCTGACTTCCTCTTCATGCCCCAATTATGTATTACACAACTTCACGAGACTGACAGGTGCGGAAATTCTGTAAGAGATATTGACCAGAAAAAAATATAACTGCAGTAACTGAACACGAGACGCAAATTGCACTGTGAATTGTGGTTAGATTAAATCTAGGTCTACATGGCGAGTCTGGGACATTTCGCCATGGAGTCGCTGAGCAGCTTCTCTCAAGCCTCCTTCATCAGCTGCTATTGTTCACAGTCCCTCACAGCAGTACGTGATTAAACAGGTGACAAGTTCATTCAATATTCAGCGGAGGCATTTGGCTCTCTGTGTGATGTCTCAGCTTGCTCTGCTGGAAAGGCCGGAAAATCGTCATGGAAACCCCTGATGCTCAGCATAATTATGGAGCAAAGATAGCAGTGAAGAAAAAGGGATGGCTTTTATATCACTCCTGCGGAGCATAAACCATCTACTGTATGAATAGTCAGAACAAATGGTTTTCTTCATAGTTACACCTTGTCAATTTTACACTAGATTCAATCTCAGGTTCTACAATGTTTTTTTTTTGCAGGATCTACATTCAATTATTGACAAGTACATTTAAATAAAATTTTACAGGGGGCCACCACGTCATTTTTCATTGTACAGCTTGAATGTCACTGCATTGCAAATGGTGCTCAATCTTTTTTAAATGAACAGGATGGCTAATAATGCTGACTGACACTTTAGAGTGAAGCAGTCACTTTAAACAAGCTATTCACAAAACCTTAACATACAATTTCACTACAGTGCGCTAATATATCTGTAGGTGGATGTATGCTTTTCTCAGATTCTTAGACAAGTACCCTCTGGTTCCATTGATGACCCACTGTTATGACCATATGATAATATATTGGTTCGATTGCAGCATGTCTTCAAGTTGGAGACTAGTGCAGGATTTTCTTGCGACTTTCCGTATAACCTGGATGTAGATCAAGATCAAAACCAAATTGCCTTTATCCCAATTGCAGCATGCTCTCAAACACGTTAGAATAATGCCATGCTCATCCCAATCCCGCTTTAAATGCCACCTACAGGATACTAAAGTTCTGTACTTTGTAAACCTGATGTTGATCAGGTGTTACAAGGGAGGGGTGCAGGATTTTGTGCCAATTTCCCTGGTGGATGGACAAAGCTGTACAGGAGAGTTTGAGAAAGAAGAATAGGTTTTCTAATATATACAAAAGCAACAGTACTGAGAGTAATAAGGCTGAATATTGTAACGTGTGCTAAGGTTAAAAATAAATAAATAAATAAACTAGTGGAAGGTAAAACGCTCTTGCAATGGCAAATTGCCCAAGATGCAGAAATGTAATCCTAAACATGCATTTCAGTACTGCAGAAGGAAAGCTAAGGAGGAGGTGCATGAAGTGCATGAAGAATAAAGAAGCATTGCTTTATAAGAATAATGATATTGCTGATACCTTAAATAGTTTGAGAGTTTTACCAGAGATGAGGTTACTAATAGGCCAGAAGGCATATTCAATACTCAGAATGTCTTTCTGAGAGATTGAGATAGGAGATAAGATAAGATAAAGAAGCTGATAAATTACCAAAATACCAAAATAAGGCCCTGATGGAATATACCCAAGGGTACTCAAAGAGTTAGGTGAGATTACTATTAAACCACTGGCAGGTATTTGTAGACAGTCTTTAGAAATTGGAGAAATACCGGATGAATGGAAGCAAGGTAATATAATTGGTCTGGCAGGTATGCCATCCCACCAAGTAACGCTTTGAAACATGAGGGGCTTTTAAATTCATAAAAGGGATTAACAAAGTGAACTTATTCAGGTTGATTTCTGTACATAGAACGAGCATAAATGGAAATTAGCAAAAGGTACATTCCGCACAGACGTTAGGAAGTATTTTTTCACACAGAGAGTAATCCCTGTGTGATTTAGCTTGGTCATGAAGCAGAGGCAGAAACTGGGGGTTTTCAAGACCAGGCATGATACGGTGCTAGATACTATCTATTTTACAGGTAAACCGAGCACTAGGTACACTTTAAGGGTAGGGAAATGGTAAGCATTGTTGGGCTGAATTGCCTGTTCTCATCATCATGTTATGTTAGTCTCCAACTTAAAAGCACGCTGCAATCAACCCATTATGTTTATGGCCATAAACAATATACAGTGACATTCTTAAAGGAAACGTACTCAACCCAGCTCTTGGATATTTTCCCAGTACAAAAAGGCTGGAACACTCCAGCCATTTCTGGGCTCATCATCAGAAATGATGGGTATGTGTGAAATGCGTCCTGCTTTCAGAGGTGTGACAAGTCGCTATATTAAGCAATTAAATTCCAGTCCTCTCGTTTAATCTCTGGTGACAAACAAAATGTTATCTTGTTTCTTAGCCTTTAAACAAATACCTGCCTTTCATCAACATTTGCCCATATAGACCCTGTGTAATCAAACACATTTTAAATGTAATATTATACGTAAAGAACCATATAAAACAGCACAATGTTTGAAGCCTTTTTTTATTCATATAAGACTTTTTTTATATCTTGAGAAAAACACATCCACCTATTCGGTCACAATGGAAGAAAAATCATGGAAATAAATTGCAATTTTTAAATCTCAGATCTGCAGCTGCAGGGATTAATTACAGTTCCAAATCATCTCTGGTATGAGCCTTTAATTAAGAGCATGTTAACTCCAATTTTTGTGATTCATCCCTTCGTCTTAGTCAGCATGCCAAACAGGTCATTGTAATTGCCTGGGTCTTCATACATTTACATTGAGCAGTGACTTCATTGGATGATGATCTGAAGGCACACATGGACCACATGATGTGACCGCGTTTCCACTGTTTAACAGATGGCCGGTTGCAAAAAGCGACCGTACTGAATGTCCCCATCACTGAACACGTTGCGAAGTTCATGACTCAAATGCAGCTTCTAAAATGCCACGTGCTCAGTCACAACACATGACAATGAAATGACACCATCATTTAACAGAAAAAAAAAACGCACAGCGGCTAAGAGTTGAGGATGAATGTGTGAATCCTTGGTTCATTAGGGCATGTCTTTAAGCAGGACATGACGATTAGCCTACTTATTAGTATCCATGTCCCCAATCAGCAGCCTCCAACTCTGCTCCCCTCAACCTGCCAGGGAGTGCAGTCTCTTGATCTATTGATGCAAAAATGTATATTTAATGTCACTGCCCCACCCTCACCACCTTGGTGTGAGTAGAACACTGTTTCTTTCTCATCCGTAGGTAGGTTTGTCTTTTCATCTACTTTTGCTTCTCTGCTCTGAATGCATGTTAATGTATTTGAAATGGTACCCAGAATGTGACAAATGCTTCAGCACATAAATTCTCTGTGTAAACATATTATTACAAGGATGGACACAGGAGTACATCCTGCACAAGCCTAGAGTTCACAGCCATTAAGTGATGAGTTCGCAGTTTCTGAATGCTTATTTTATTCAGTATAGGTCACATTTTCTTACATTTTGAAAATTTCAGGCATCAGGTTAATAAGTTCAGCACACCACTAGATAAAGTTACCTTTCTAGCCTTTGTTATCAAAACGGAATGCGTTAAAATTGGGTGTAGTTATTACAATACACAATAGACAGAAAATGACTTAAATGCACATTAAGTCATTTTCTGTGAGTAAGCATGGTTATTAATTCAAAACATAGCACATGCTTGTAGTCGGGTGTTTAGTTTATAGATGCACTAAAACTTACCCAGGCTTTCACTATTGTTTCATTACAACCCAGCCTTGATTTGCATTATTGATTGGTGTCATTGATTGGCTAAGACATTGGATGACTTGTTGTCACAGATGCCAACCACCTGTTGATTGAAGAGCTTCTTTAATTACTCACTCTCCTTCTGTTATCCCCTTTCTCTGTCTTCCCCCACCCTCTCTCTCTCTCGCTCTCTCTCTCTCTCTCTCTCACACACACACACACCCAATTTGTGCTTTATTAGTTCAGTATTGTCTTTCATAGACAAAATATAGCTGGAAACATCACTATAGGTTACTTTAAATAAAGACTGATGTCAGACTGGAATGAAACAGATCTCCACTTGATTTTAAATATACAATTTCAGTTGAATTCCATGGGAAGAAAATAAATGATGCCGTTTTGTTGAGTTGTTTAATGTTCTTTCAAAATGTTTTTAACTCGGATGAGTTCAAAGTCCAAGGCAGGAGCATTTTCTTATTTGTGCTTCTCATAGTTTTCCTGTTTACAAGGTCCATCCCTCCCTGATGGGCTGTTTTTTTTTTTCGTTGTTGTTTTTTTAACAGTTGTTTTAAGTATTAATTTGTGTTCATTAAAACAACATTAATTGGGCTCCCAAAGGGCTCATGGGGTAAAAACACCAATAATGAAACACAAACACATACTTCCTGATGTTTCCCATTAAAATGCATGCATAATAACTGAATAAAGTTCCAAGTGTTGTAAATTATGTGTTAACAGCTCATAATGTGGTCAGCCATAATAATCAGTAGCAGTCACAACTGGGGAATTGTCTATCATATCAAAAGACAGCAACCCACAATCTCCATACGCCAAATGAAAGGGACTTGGCTGAGGGAACACAACAAGAAAAAGCTGCACAAAAGAGAAAACAGATATTTGGCGCAAAGAGAAGCGCAAATGTTTGAAATGGAGATAGGCGAGTGCATTAGTCGATGACACCTCGCCGGAGAGAAAGAAATCAAGAGGGGATTTCAGTTACAGTTAATAGGACAAGATGGAAAAATGCCTAGAGGAGCATGAGCTAAATTATTGTGTTTAATGACAATATCCCATTGAAGCATGACAGACTGGAAGGGCATCATCTGAGGACAGGACATAGCCAGTGCCTCCAGACTTCTAAAAGAAGGAGAAATTATATTTTTTTCCCATAATTGCATGCATGATCCTGCAACCCGCAGTTACATTGTGATTCTGAAGATCACAGTTAGTCTAATAGGCTAATAGAGAGACACACTGCAGGTACAGCTACTGTCATTTTTGAATTTTCATTTCCCGTATTGTTGGCATGCATATAATTGGCTAATTCTCAGCTTGTTGTGGAACTCCCAAATTGGCACACGATACAAAAAACCTGGAGTCTCCCAGCCACCTGTCCATCACATGCACTGCCATCCAGATTATGACTTAGATCTAGATGAATTACAGCATTCTGCTGTCATCCCTGACAATGTTCTAAAATGATGTGTGGACTCTCAGTAGCAATGTGACAGCTAGTTATGAAGGGCTGGCTGGACGGACACAACAGAGCCCCCTAGAGCTCCTACCCCATCTACCTATCATCAGTTACCCAGAGAAAGCACCTGTCAGTCATATGTTTGCCAATTGTTGCATTTCCAAAACTGGTTTTAAAAAATCTTATGTGCACATAACTATATCTATCACTATACTAGGCATTCTATCGTCATTATCCCAGTAGCAACCATTCAGATTTGGGTTCGCAAAAATGCAGATACAAAGCAATGGCTTGCATGTGAAGAAGAAGATATGTCATATATACCTCAAATGATTGTAGAGATTAAATCAATATTTTAACATTCAGGGAAAAAAATGAATGCCAATAATAGCTTTCACTATTATTAATTTTGGTGATCGGTGAAACTATTTGAAGATGAATATCTCCATTTGTGAGTTCAATGGAGACATGTCAATTGAATCCAGATGCATGTCATCAAAAGATCAAAGCCCATGAGAGCTTTATGTAGATTTCAATTGAAACAGCTCACTGGAAAGCAGCTACATCAATAACAGGGTAAGCAGCAATATAATGCAATAGCCGGCCAAATATTTGCAGTAGAATGACCATTTGCTTTTGGATGGTGGAGGTGCTGTTTGGAAGAGACTATATTGGATGCTTCTATTGGCCCTTACATTGAACCTGACCTCAATCGCCCTGCAGTCCTAAATCTGTGAGAAAAACAGTGGTGAGCCGCAGCACAGTGAATATCCAGCCAAAGCCCTGCAGTGCAGTACTCTTTGCCAAGGTGGTGGTTTATAAAGTTGCAAAGAACACCTTTGACAATGTAACAAAGCCTCCAGGCACACATGCTCACACACACACACACACACTTATACTCTCAAACACACAATGCACTCACACATACACACACACGCACATTGCTCAACTCCCTACACATTAACAAAATAAGAAGTTCAGCAATTCTGTTTTTTGACCACCCACAGTCAAAAGCAGCTTATGGCCACTAGTTATTGTTCAGTTAACTGTTGGTTGGTTTTGATGGTTTTGAACAGCATACTTCAACAAAGACTACAATTATTCCTTGCTTTTTAAATAAACAGTAATCACTGATACATAGCTATGTTATACCATTCAACTAATTTTTAATGGTTTATTTAAAGCCTTTTTTAAAGCCTTTACTTTGGAAAAACTAATGTAACCTAACTCTAAGAACATGAGTTGAAACGATGAAGAGCAAGCTGATCTTCTAACTCTTTCAGATTTTGGAAAAGAGCTTAAAGGTACATGATACAGAAAATATTTATATGAAAAAAACTCCCAAGGTTTAGTCACTGAAACAAGAGATTCCATTACTATAAGACTGTGGAATATGATACATGTTAAAATGACCAATGAAATTCTCAGTGCTCAGAATTTAATCGGTTGAATATCCATCCATGTAGAAAATTGCATAGAACCAGTATTACTTGCAGACCCATTTCCATTTCCACTTGTAGTTTAATCCACTACTTTCATCTATAACGTCTCGTGAAGCTTAAAGCCACTCTGAACACACATTACACTCCATATTGGCAATTCAATTTAAACCCATTAGAACCTCTACAACAAAAGCTCGATGATCTTCAATGTCAGGTCAAACCAAAGGACAAACAGACCCAGTTGCTGAAGGACTGAATTAAAAATGATGGACAGAATTTGCTCTGAAAATCCCAGGGCTGCATTAGTGGTCTTTGGTCTAAATAGAAGGTCAAATGGTCAAGTACTATGCAATGCAATATTTGGAGACAAATAGATATTCACATACATTTTCTTGTTCAGAGTGTATGTCATGAAGAAAATGAGAGGATTATGTTTTCAATGAGAGAAATTCATCAGCCATAAATGGACCCACTCGTCATGAACATTGTGCTTGACATAATTTTACTGATAGACTCAGGGGAAATGTCTTGGAGGCAATAAACAGCCAGCTCTTACAGTCGGAAGCCATAGCTCACAATGAACCACAGAATGACCAGGACCACACTGAAAGGGACCAAAGTGAAACTGCTGGTTCAGATGTTATCACATCACAGCAAAACCAATGGGGCCGGATTGTGTGTGCTTAAGGGTCCCTTCTCTTTTTCTGTATTTCCAGAAATACCTTCACCAAGCTACAGGTCCTGGAGCAGAACAACCAACAAACTATAGCTGAAGTACACCTGCAAGATGCACCAGTCTAATGTCTAAATGTTCAGTTCCTGCCAAATTCTGAAGGAAGACCTGAGGCTAGCTCCGTGAATGACTCCAGATAAGGGTGTCTCTTTTGACAGTGAAGCTCCTTTCACACATGGAACCCAGAACATTGCTAGGTTGATTTACCTTTTGTGTGCTTTATCCGGGAATGTTGCTGCGTTTGTTCACACTTTCTGTAAATCTTACAAAGTCCCAACCCAACAAATTGGAGTAAAATCGACTACGGCACCTGTTCACATATGACGCAGACACAGAAAATTGCCAGAACATTTACGGGTTGAGATGCAAGTGTGAAAGGGGCTTCAGTAAAATAACACCATGTCTGGATTGAGGCATGGGAGGGTGCCTAGATCCAGAAATGGAAACACCACCATTGCTTACTCAGTTCAGAAAATTAAATGCATTGCTTTTATCAAGAGTAACCCTTATTTGTCTGAAATTCTTATCGTAGACAACTTACAGAGCATTATGAGAATTCAGTGTACAAGTAGTACATACACTGCAAGCACAGTATAGCACATAACCAGACAAGCACATTATTCCTGGACCAGTTCTGTATCATTTGTGAGGATTTTGGCCTCCTGACTCATATATCCAGCATAGTCTCTGTTCTCTGCAGTGGGGGCTCAACATCAGTAGCCATTAATAGCATGGTTAGGCAGGATGTGCTTATGTTACATCACATCCCAATACTCAGCAGTTTCATTTTGGGCACTTCAGAAGAGTCTGTAGTGCATGTAGGTGCAACAGACTTCAGTGGCATGATTAAGCAGCATCCCCTACTAGAACAAAAGTACTGAGCCATGCTTATTATTTTATATTACTTTTTAAAGTGACCCATATCCGATACCTGTGTTAACACAGTTAAAGAAATTAAAGAAATTAAGAGGCTGCACAAATCCTCATAGTGGATTATCCCGCTTATTACACGCCTAAATACATTACGAAAGAAACTTCACACAAAATATTGATATAAATGAATTTTATTAGTCTACAAGCTTCAGCTAAAAATAGTCTGTTTAATTATGTTTAGAGCAGCTTCTGCTTTTAGATGGGCAACAGGTGTAAATACTGAACATAACTTTGTATGTAGGTACGATCAACTTAACAGTTAAGACCAACTACATCCAGATGCTACCAGCCCCTGGACTCATAAACGGCAACTGATACACACACTTCATTGTAATATTTATGTCTCTAGACTGGGGAGTGGGGATGGACTCCAGCAGAGATGAAAAATGAGGAGCTAAGAGCTACTGCTTCCTTCCACTGCACCAAGCTGGTTTCCTGATCCTTTAGACCACCTAGGGAGGTAGCACAGCACTAGACCAGATTAGTGCATTTCAATGCTGCGGAGCAGTGCACTTTGTGCTTTCAAACTGCGACAGTTAGTCAGGCCTTGCACAGCTCCTAAAGTTTATCTGCGACTTAAAAATGAGAGAATTGATTGCAGTGATTTCTAAATCATATGTCCACACCAGACCAATGGCACACAAGCTCTTTTAGGGGGAGTCCATGTGTTAGTAATCCAGGAGCACTGATGGATTTCTACTGGCAAGCAATGCATCAGAAATCTGACAAAGCTGGGCGAATGCATGGTAGTGAGAAAGCAGCGTGACAACAATGGTGGTGCAGTAGTACCAAATGAAAAGTGTTTGTGTGTGAGTGTGAAAAATTCTAAACAGCCTCAGTTCTACTAGTAGCCATTGTGGCAGGAGTGAATGCAAGTCTCACCACTATTTTTCCCATCCTGTTCTTTCAAGAAAATCACTGGCATATCTACAGTATGACAGTGACATGTGTAATAAGATCAGAACCAGGCTTATCTTTTAGATGCAGACTCTGCCTTGTTAAAGAAGCCATTCTGCTGTGGTGCTGCTGGACATGAACCAGAACAAACTCTCCAATCAAGGGGCTCGTCTTTCTCCCCAAAGGCATTTGTTCCCATTCTTAATCTCCTCTGACTACTGAACGGTTGTGATGAACATTTAACAGAGCAAGCAACCCTCTGTCTTCAGCTGTTTATTTTTAGAATGCACTGCATAGAGTGCAGAGAGATTTTGTGGTTGTCTGCCAAGTCTATCTCTTATTTCATTTCCATTCAGAGTGGAGATATTTACTCTCTGAATCCAAGTGGGAAACAGCTGTCAGGTTTTGATGGTGTGTTTCTTCATTAGCTCTCTTTTCATTGGGAAAGGAGAAAACAAATAAAAGCAAACACCATTGTATGGAATTTAAAGTGCTTGCTGCAACATGTAGCAGCATGCCTGTATTCGGGCTTGGGCAAGCTAGTTGGGAAATGCAGTGTGATAAAGCCACTGTACAAGGAACGAGTCCCGTTACAACATCTTTGGCAAAATTGATAACATGAGAGAGAAAAAGAAAATGACAAAAATAACACCAGAAACATTCATATTGCAAACCAAAGCACTGGACCGAAATGCTCAGGATGGGCGATAATTGCTTGCTTTATCATTGCACCCTCTCAGGCAGTTCTCTGGGGTGCTGGGGGCATGCTCTGAGTGAATGGAATGAGAATGTGCTCTGTCTCTGTGGATGTGCAGTCAGATAATCAATTAGAGTGGCTGTGCACCATCCGAGACAAAGGGGGTGGGGAACTGGGAGAGGGAGAAGGAGATGAAGACTCTTTAATGGCAGCTTGTGTGACTAATACAAATAAGCTGGGCCAGCTGGCCAACTGGCTGAAACAAATGGATGTTGACCCTTGATCCTCAGGACCACAGCTTCTTGAGTAATGAGTGTGAATATGCATTACAGCACCACATATTCTCTTGATTAATCTTTCTTCATTTCAATTTCTAATGATGTGAAACTAGTCATCTATTATTATTATTATTAGTAGTAGTAGTAGTAGTAGTAGTAGTAGTAGTAGTAGTAGTAGTAGCATGTCCATAATATATTAAATATAATTAAAATACTAAATATTTTAATGAATGCACTGATACGAATACTGCAGTTCAGTAATAATCAATTTCAAGCCTGCACAAAACTGGGAAACGGAGTACTCAATGCTATGTACTTTCATTCTCTTTGCACTCCGCTGCAGGTATTTGAGGGCGCTCCCACTTTAGAGATTCCTCCAGGTTGTGTGCACATTGCTGAAAGGCCTGTATCTGTCTCTGAAAGGCTGTCCATCACACATGCTGTTGCCCCTGGTCACAAGGCAGACCCTCTGAGGCCCCCGGCTCTTCACACAGGTGGTCCTTTGTGCCGGATGACCTCAGCTCAGCAATGCTGGGCTTCCTGTTAAATTAATCAGCAGTCTGAACTCATGGAAGGCCATTTCATCACTGCAACTGCCTCCATTAATTCAGGAGAGGGAGGAGACAAGTGCCAGATCTGGACACAAAAGTACTGTGCTTTCAGGTGGAGGCATGAGATAAGTGAGCACGCCAAGCTACCCATGCCATAAAAGACCAGGAATGGGCAAACCCTGCAAGAGTTATGGCTGCAAAAATATTAGCCCTGTGGTTTACAATTCTGCAGGGACTCTACTGTGATAAATGGCATGTGGTTATAACATTAAGCTGATTTCTGAAATTTAGTAGTGTGGTTTGCTTTTTCAGCTTATGTCTTCAAAGTTACGTCATATAATTTTCTTAAAATGGTTTATTTGTGTGATAATGTAAAATCAAGCTTTATTATCTTATGAGCAAAGCAAATGCCATTTAGGACTTTAAAAGAAATCACAAAACATTGGTAAAATGCAATAGCTTTTAGCAACGTATCAGTGACTCGACTTTAAAAAGCAGCAGAACGTAATCTATATTCACGTTGCTTTGTTCAAACGAACCAACAACCAAGTGCTGGCCACAAGCTGCTTTTGACTGTGGGAGGATGAAAACAGCATTGCTCAACTATTTCATTTGATTTGTGTATGTGTGTGTGTTTGTGTGTGTGTGTGTGTGTGTGTGCGTGTGTGCGTGCATTTGTGTGTGTGTGTGTGTCTGTGTGCACACTTGCATTTGCATGTTTGTTTATGGGCATGTGAATGTTTGTGGGACTGCCTTTATTCAAACGTGTGTTTCTATGGAGACTGGTCTGTTTCTGTGGGAGTATATTCCTGTGCAAGTTTGTTTCTGTGGAGATGTCTATTTCTGTGGGAGTGTGTTTCTGTGGAGATGTGTCAGTTTCTATGTTAATGTGGTTCTGTAGAGATTTGTCTGTTTGTATGCAAGTGTTTCTGTAGGGATATGGCTTTTTTTGTGCTGGAGCTTTGTTTCTGTGGGAGTGACTTTATGTGGAGATATGGATTGGCAAAACCTGGGGTTCTGTGTTGCGACATGAATTGTTTTTCAGAGCTTGTTCCTAGCTAAATTCCAGATTATTTCAGATTCACCCTAACCATAACTGGCTGTGTAATAAAAGCAGAGTAAAGACTTTACTTCAACAAACCACAATGGTGTTCTCTGACATGAATTACTGTAACAAGAGTTGTTTTTGTTTGTTAAAGAAATAATGTCACAAAGTCAGAAAATGTGTTTGATAATTTTAAAAAGGGTCAGAACAAAATCTTCTTGTAAAAGAAGCCAAAAAGCATGGGCCACTGAAAATAAGAAAAAAATGTTCATATTTGATTGTGGCTGGTTTTATTATGGGGTAATTTAAACAAAGCTTTGGAAAATTACAGTAGCCTATATAGGCCAAAATAAGCACAACTTAAGTAATAAACATCATCAGCAAGCACATTGGCAATTCAGCTTTGCTGTAATAGGAAATCCATTCCTGTGCTATCCTCAGGATTCTGCACTTGACTACATCATCTTTACTATTCTGCCCTATCCCAGATCAAACTAGTCTTCTAAAGTGATCCTCACTGGACAAGTGCTTAGTTTTTAATTGTTAAAGAAATAATGGTCAACACTGATGATTTAAGACCACCATTAAGTTATGAAAGCACTTCATTTAGAAGACATTCAGATGTTTTCAAAGCAGTTATAAATAGTTAATGATAACCTTTTAAAAGTTATTTCACTGATTTCCTGCCTCAGTAATGCTGGCCCTAGCCTACAAGTACCTGTGTAGAAGCAGTGAATAATAGCCTTTAAGGGAGTCATTTCAATTTGAAATGCTAATTGAACAGCACTTTGCAATATATCTAGCTGTCACCATGTACTCAGAAACAATTGATTTTTGTGAAAAGGCCTGTGAATGAAACTGGAGGAAGAAATACAAGGATTAACTGCACCAAATTACATTTATATTGGAATTATTATTACAATTTTTGAGTCAACTAGTTTATGTTTGAGAAGTAATCTAGAGTATACAATCTAACTGAGAAATGCCATAACAAACCCACTACACATACAGTATATACACAGATTGTATTTTTCTATTCTTAGAGAAAGAAATGGAGAGGGACAGATAAAGAGAGAGTTGAGAATAGATATACAGAGAGAAAAATGTAGGAGCGATTTACATTAAAAAGAAGGGACAATTGTGGATTAAAAAGCTGCAGTTCCACCATCAGCAGCAGGCAATCAGAGCTAAATCTGTGAAGAACTTCCTCAATCCACTTATGTTCCTGATCCATTGCAGACCTACAAGAGTACTGAAAAAGTAGGGTTCTAAGGCAAGGTATATTTCATCGTCACCATTTTGCACAGCCTCCAGGGAGGTGATGTGCTTGGTTGTCTTCTGGCAAATAAAACAAGGGGAGGTTTTTGTGCATATGATGACAATGGAAAAAGTGGTGGTGATTTTCAATATTGGGCTAAGATGAGGGTGGTATCTGTCAAGTAAGCCCAAACAACCTTTAATACCGGAAGACTAGATACTTAATTTTCATTAAATGAACAGAACCTATAAGGCAAAGATATTATTGCTGCTGCTGCTGCTGCTACTAATATTATTACTATTACTACTACTAATTGCCAAATAAACATTTTTAATTTTAGGTCAACTTAAAGATAAAGTGGGACCATATTTAGCAAAGAAGTTCCCAGACATTGCCATTAAGCAAAGAAAGCAATCCGTTTGTGCAGTGAATGTGGAATAATTCTATCAGAGGCAAGAACGGAAGCTTATTTTAGCTCCAAATTGTCAGGCTTAATAAGAATCAGCCAACAACTATAACAGCGATGTGTCTTATGTTTTAATATTCCCTCTGTGTAATGTTCACCATAATTCCATTTTAACTCTTTCAGTATTGCAGGTCCCCTCCAGATAAACAGTAGGGGACAATGTATTCGGACAGGGATAGCAGTGTATTTGGACAGCAATGGGCAGCCTTGGTCATATACAGCTGCAGGCCCACAGGTTTTATCAGGACTCAAAAACAGCACCACTTTCCAAACAGAGAGGTGTACAGAGATAGATTCAGTTTTGGTAAGCATTCCATTCAATCAAATTGTTAGGCATTGAAGTGGAACTGAAACCTACTTGACAGCTGTCTACCAGGAACAGGACTGGGTTTCCCCAAATTAGGTCATGCAGAGACAGTTTCAGATTTTTTCCAATATGATTAATTTTCATTCCTATCCTGTTTCCTCCCAGGAGTTTAAATCAAACCCATTTTATTATGACTATGTTTCTCCAGTCAGTATAGCCAGCATATTTACACTGATTCACATTGAATGTTGTCATCATAATATATGAACATTATAGTTATGTTATAGCCACTGGCTTTGATTAGTAAAATTCAAGCATCACATTTTTTCTTTTTTTCCCAAGAAACATCAGTACGCTTCTGCACATTTTCTGTCAGTTAAAAAAATTAGCCATGCCGACAGACAGATAGCTGTTTTGTACGATAATAGTAAATATGCAATTTCCATGCTCAAATTCAATGTTATGAGTACCCTGTCTGTCCATGGGCCAATATTTTGGCAGGTACTGCAAAGATCCACAATTCTTTCTATAATTGCTCTGCTTTATTGGATGATATCCAGTTCATTTATGCTGTATAAAAATCAGGTCCACAAAGCAAATTGTAACAATCCAATACCAGTCAAAAAACTGCCAGACAATAATGCCAGAGTGCACAGTGACCAGTAAAATTTCAATGTTTCATGTATCATGTGTCATCAAAGCACAGATGTTATCTCAATGTGCCCAGTAATAAAGATTTACTTAAAATGCTTCTCATGTAGTGTCTTAAAATGACCAATTATCACCACCTGCTAAAAACAAGAAATATCCAGGTGTTAAATTGCCTGGTAAAATTAAGTCCTTTTTGCATATCTTTATTCAGAGAAATACATGTAATATTGGCATTTTTCCATTATAGATACAATTAAAACATGCCAAAAATTATTATATTTTTAACTGTCTCCTATTATGCACTGTTGTTATGATATTGATCCCATTACAGCCATCTAAGCAAAGAGGAAACAGCAAATACAGTATAGGACCAGATTTAGTTAAACCTTTAACACATGCGAAACCTGAAGTAACATGACAGATGATTGGTTATAGTATTTGTTTTGTACCAATAATAGATTGTGTTATTGCATTTGCGTGTGCGAGAAGGTTTTGCATATGCTGACTGTCTTGGTAAATTAGGCCCATAGAAAAAAATAATGCACTATTTTCATACTGTGCAGAGTGTCACTGTGGCTCGTTGAGCCACCTGGGCTCTCCCACTTCTGTACTGTACGTGAGCAGTCGAGCACTCGCTAAGGAACTATATATAACAAAGATTCCTGATATTGAAAGGCAGGGCGCTGCTGCTATACCACTCACAGAGGTACTCAACTGTGTCAGTAAGCATCCAGCTGTTTCATGGGAAATACATAGAATGAACTGGTATTTCTGTTTCCCAAATAATAATAATAATAATAATAATAATAATAATAATAATAATAATAGTGTAGAGTAATTCTGATCATTCACATCCTTAATGGTATTCAGAGTAATGCTCCTTAAAAATATGTAAAATGGCACCATGAAATACTGATTCAAAGCCATTTAAATTTTGCAGTTTCATTTAGTATGCTTTAATGGTTGCTTCTAGCTGATCTTTTTACTTTGCCAGAGTCTATGTAATCCACAATTGTGTTATTTTTGTTCAGCACTGTTGGCCTTACTCTTCTGCCAGAGGGATTTCTTGTTGACGAATTAGTGACTTTCTTCTGCTCGGCCATTTCAAGGTTGCACCACTTTCAATTAAAAATAGTGAGGGATAAGAATGAGAATTCATTTCCCTTTTTCATTGGTCATGTGACATCCTCCATGAGATTTTTGTAACTGGCGTGGAATTCAATCTACGGTAAGTGAACTCACTGTCTAAATCCAACCATAGAGCAATCACTGACACAAAGCATTGCTGTAGAAGGAATTTTATCATGGCAGTGCTCTCACCATATGAAAGGGAACTCCTCAGGTCAAATCATTATGACCTCATTATACCCTCTAGTGATGCGTACAGTGGCTATGGCAACAGAGTGTATAAACAAACTCTCACTGCCATGATCCAATGTGTGGTATTTTCAGGGTTTGCGAAACTAGGAGAAGACCCCTCCCCTTTCAAAATACTGAATTAGGTGCATTTCATCCCAGCAAAGGACCTCAAACACAACATGATTGTACAGAAAACATATTTTTGTCAACATCTACCCTAATGGATGGCTGTTTTTCATGGTTTTGCCTAGGCCCCTTAGTTCCATTGAGGGCCAATCTTAGTGATACAGCATACAATCACATTCTAGATGAATATGTTCTTCCCCAACAGTTTGGGGAAGGCCCTTTCCTGTTTCAGCATGACAATCCCTCTGAGCCCACAGTGAGGTCCATATTGAAATGGTTTTATCGAGATAGGGTGTGAAAGAACATTACTGGACTGCACAGAGCCCTGACCTCAACCCCATGCAATCACCTTTGGGATGAATTGGAAAGCTAAGCTAAGTAGCCAGGCCTACTGTTATTGTGGATGAATGGAAGCAAATCCCTGCAGCAATGCTCAAACATCTAGTATAAATCCTTCCCAAAAGAGTGGGGGTTGTTATAGCAGCCAAAGTTTGACCAACTCCATATTAATGTCCATAATTTTGGATGAGATGTTGGATGTCAGGTGTACACATACTTTTGGCCATGTTGTGTAAGATGGCTTCACAAGATTGCTAAATATACAAACAATCAAAAATATATTTAAGAGAATTGTTATTATGAGAAAAAAATCAATGAGCACATCTGAGCTGGTCATTTTGTTTGTGATCCCAAGAGACTCTTACCTGCACAAGGTTCCAGCCCTCTAAAGACTCTGCAATTATGGAAGTCACAGAAGGACACACCCCTCCAAAGATCATCAGGTGTTTCGGACCAAAGCAGATAGCATCAAAGAAGGCTCTCAGCCCTTTGGCATTGTCACACTGTGGGGAGAGATATGGAGAAAAACTTAACATCCTGATTTCAAATTGCATTAAGTATTGAAATATATCTCAACAAAACATTTCGAAAAATAAAAAAGATACTGTATGATAGTAGCAGTAGTATTTGAAGTAGTAGTAGTAGTAGTACTAGTAATAATAATAATAATAATAATAATATTGAAAACAAGAAAAAACTAGTTACAGACTGTGCACTTGCAATTGTAATAAAACAACATCTCCACACATGCAAACTTTAGCTAAATGTCAACCTAATTTGAAGTATCTGAAATACTGACTAGCTTTATTTTAATTTGATCGCTTCTTGATCACATTAAGGCTTTAATTTTCATTTGCTTTTGGTGTCCAAAGAAGCAAATAAGGGAGTCAGCAATATAGTTATTTTTGAATGCGTTGAGACAACATTGTTCCAACACACAAGCACACTCCAGTAAGCTGCTGTGGGGCTAATTAATCATTCACTGTGGCATGTCAACACTCCAGGGAACCTCAACAGTAGCATTTAGGGCAGAGACGTTGTCCTCTACTTACATAAGGCTATGAAACTATTGCTTCAAAAAATGTAATACAACAATATCAATTATTCTGCCCACAAGGTTCTGTTTCGTGCCTTACATTCCCATGTACTTGCTGGTTTATACACTGAAAAAATGCTTCACTGGTAAACCTAAATGTTTTACTTCAATTTGTTTCTTGTATATTCTTGAATGACTTGAATGAACCTAAAAATTTTCAGTTGAAGAAAAAAAAAAAAAAAACATAGGTGCACCAAACTGAAATGAATATTTTAGGTATACCAATGAAATTTAACAGTGTTTAACAGTGTTATTGAACAGAGAATGATTTTCTGCATGTACACTCCATCTGCATGATGCGCTAGAAGATCAGTTTACTGGGAAAAAGCTCCAAGTCTGTAACTATGGGAACTAATCATACTTGTCCTGGCTTTAAGGGATGATGTCATCTACTGTAGCAAACTGTCACATGCTCATACACCATTCAGCACCACTACACATGCAGTCATGCACAGAGTCCACATTAACATCTCAGAACAGTTCCAAGAAGGGGCACTGCCATCATACCCCTGAACATGGTAATTAATACCAACATCTTTGGTATTAAACATTGATGATTGTAATTATGGTCAGATATAAATAAAAATAAGGTCTGCATATTATGCACTGTCCATTGTTCTATTTTAAAATGAATTCTAGCAATTCTGAATTATACTGTGGTTCCCATCTGACAAGAATCAACCTGTTACAAATAATTAATAAATAAATAAATTCAAACAGTGTTTCTCTTGTAAATAGTTTGTCCATTTGTGCATGTTTTGTTGTAAGATAATAGATTTACTGCCAATAGGAAATCTGGAGGTACAGATGATTTTGAGCAATTTTACTGCCTGACGTCTGCAGTTCTGTGACCCAGATCCTTTGGGCAAAATGGAGGACAGAGGGACACATTTCACATACTTCCTTTGCATTGTTAACAGGTTGGACTAGACTCAATGTAAATCCAAGATCAGGATTTATAAGGGGTTCTCCCAAGTGAAAGTGCTGAGTGTATGTGTGCGAGGCCATATTTTTTAATTGGACCATAGCCCATGTCTCATTGCACACCAGTCCTGCTTGGGGTCCTGCAGTCTCACAGCACAAGCTACACATAAAGAGAAATCTGGCTCAGTTTTGATGTGAGCTATTGAACTAGTGGGCAGTCAAAAGAACCAGTGGCATGACATCACACGTTTTGCTGGAAAATGCTTGATTGTCAATATTCTCCTGAATTGACACATGAGATTGCAACAATTAGTACAAACACTCACCGATTTGGCATTCTGAATTGAGAGAATACACTACTAAATATAAATAACTATATTTATGTTTACCAAGTTAAATAATAACTTGAGAAGAAATACTTATTGTAATGTTAAGGTATAGTTTTCTCATTATTGCTTTCAGCTTTGTATTCAACATCAAGTAATGCCAATCAACCACCTGAAGCTCTGGCAGCATTCTGACATTTTCCTTTATGAAGAGGGCATTCACTCCCATCTTGTAGGCTTTGACCACATCACTATGGCAACCAGCGACAATTTGGTGATAACTGAAAGAAGAGGTCTAGCATTGGCACTTATATTTAGCGGTCACTGGGTATTGCATTTGTGGGGCTATTAATCAAAATCTATTCAAAAGCACAGAGTGTAGGAGTGAATTGGGGGCACAAATTAGAGTCTGATTGGGAGAGAGAGCCGTCTGGAAAAAAAAAGCCATGCGTTTCTCTGCAGTGTCAATAGCTGTATTTTTCATTGTGGCCAGAATATCTGTAGGCTAAGATGTTTACAGATGAAAATGCTGTTGTCTCACATATACCCTTTATGAAGTTTCACGTTATATAAGTGTTGAGAGTCACTTATGGACATTGCAACCATATTACTGGAAGCGCTAAACGGAAAAAAGTGTTAAACACAAAAATGTTGCCTGTGTATGAGGTATTTTTATGTCTAGCTCTATATGTGTGACAGTCTATAATTACTGTACCTCCCCTAGAAGGAAATCTGTTGTGTCCTTTGACCAGAAAAATTACTTTCTTATAGTATGTTTTTATGACAACTAATGCCCAGTTATACACATCTGTAACACTGTAGTCCCAGGTAAAAGGCAAATGGTTTGAAAATCAGTGAATCTGTACAGCATCTCTGCAGAATTGGAGACAATGTATGCCCCTTCACCTTTTCCAAATAGAGGAAAGATATATCAGCGTGATTTCCCTCCCAGTGGGAGGTAGTAACGGGCTTTAGCCAACTTGCACTTGGTCCAGCTGTAGTTCATTCAGGTCCCATCCATCTTGCTGACAGCCCACGATCCGGGCAAGCCAGCTGCCATGCTCCAAGGAGTCAAACTCAGGGACTCTGGCAAAGCAGCTCAGACACATCCCAGGTCATTGTGTACACTGCAGGCACAAAGCCACCCATAATGGTTGCAGTATAAGGAGGTCTGCTACAGGTTGGGAACATCGGTTCGCTGCATTCACTGGCAAAACAGCACACTGATGGACAGATAGCTTAGCTAAAACCACAAATCCTCCTCTTGGAAAGCCAGTCATACTCCCTTAGGAGGGGTGATATGATATCACCTTTTCCATTCAAATGGATGTGCTGCTGCTTGTGTGTCTACTCCCTCTCTCCCTCTATACCGAACGTCCGTGCTGGCTTAACAGCACGGTCCATTACTCCAGCCAAAGGCAGGCCACAGTCTCTGAGCTTGCAGAGCATTACCCACACAGCTCTACCCTCACATCATTAGTGCTTTTTGCACAAGCAAATTTGAATCATTAAGATGGAGCCTTCAGTCATAAACTATCATTGCTGAGTGCCTCATTTGTTTATAATTAGGGAACACAGGAACTGGGCAGGATTCTGCGTTGATATTGTTTCCAGAATTCATGGCTGTAGATACTGTTCTGTGGGAAATTAAACATTTAAAAGACAGATTTTGGTATATACTCAACTTTAACAGTTTTTAGTGCTGTCTGTAGCGGCTGGAGTTAGTTCTCAGCCTGCTGGCTATGTTGGTAGTGTAAATGTGTTTGCTAAGCTTTGTAATGATTCAGAATATGCAATGGACAATTTTATTCTCAAGTGTGGGGTTTATTGCTTGCATTTCATAGGCAATCAAATGTAATTTATGCAGTCAGGTAAATAACCTTGGGCGCAGGTTGACCAAACATCCCACCATAGAAGGTAAAAATTACTTCTGTGTGTGTTCACAATAACAATGATTGCCTGAGGCAGACAAAATTTCAACAGTTCATAAAGCATAAGTTGGACTTCCCAATGTATAGGTTAGTAAATGGTTTTGATTTCCAAGGAAGATGTAAAGCTGTAGAGGCTGGAGTATTTAGTCCAGGGGCAGACAAACATATTCATGAACTACTGTAATCCTGTATATCTTCCAGGCTTTTCCAGAGTACCATAAGTGCACAGTCACCTTCATGTTTCTATCATAAATATAGAAAAAGACAAATGCATGTTTTTGTTTCTTGTTCTATTTTCTTTTCGTAATCGGAATTTCATTTTAATGCCCCACGATGGATTGGCAACCTGTCCAGGGTGCATTCCTGCCTCTTGCCCTATGCACGCTAAGATCGGCTCCAGCCAACCCTGCCCCCCCCCCCCCCCCAATTTATTTTGAAGAACATTTAGAAATACCATTGCTGTGATATTATAATTTATGTGCAAATGTCCTGTCCTGTAGGCTGATGATATCTTCTTCCGGCAATAATTCCTCATTTGTGTAAAGCTTTACCGTTAGGAATAAGATATTTTTCCCCCATTTGAATATGTCACCAACAGTCACGTCTGTATACCTCTTAAAGCCCTCCTGGGACATTAGCGATGGTAAACCACAAATAAATGTAAATGGATCTGTATTCCCTAATGTCATGTTGGCACATCATACCAAATGAGTCCATCATACCATTTCTGAAAGGACCATCGCTGAAAGTTAAAGGTGTAGTACTACATTTTTTGAAACATTTAAACAAGTAAAAAATGTAACCATTCTCTCTTGATTCTGCGTGCAACTGAAATGATGAAAATTTTGCAACCGAAAAGTCGTCATTATTTATTCTTACTGCTTATCTAGGCTCTCTCATTTGCCACTTTGTTCTGCTCATCAGCCATCAACACAAGTCAGCGTGTTATTCTGTATCTAATCATTCCATGATTAACTATCGATCCAAAGAGCCATCTTGTTATAGATTGCTGGATTCAGAGACACAGCTGTTTTTTTTCATCCTGAGAAAATGCAAGTATTTTACTGTCAAACTAACAATGAATTGGAATGACTGTTATAGATAATGTTAGGTACAGCTAGCTAGCTAATCTTGCTAGCTCAATATGCACTTTACAGACTAAAAAACACACAGCTGCTGCTGCTCCTACTCTGAAATGTTGCTTGTCAGTGATTGTTTCTTGTGAATCATGGTTAAGAATCCCCACGGTTGACTCACCGTTCAGTGAGGAGAAAATGTTTTTAAAGCTTATGTTGTTTTTATTTGGGGAAACGAAAAAACTGTTTTATTAAGTTTGCACAGAGCTCCAGAGCAGACACTCAAAACTGTAGCTGCTACAGGCAAACTAGAGTGGTTGGAACCTCCATCACTTACTCCCCTCAGCTCATTTTCAATAGCACTCCTTATGATTCCAGCCAATCCCTGGAGGCACTGCTAACTGGCTTTATAGATTGGCTGAAAAGAGAAATGGAGTAAGTGAAGTAGTTGAGTATTGGGGAGAATGTTGGGGGTGGGGCGGGGGGGGTAGATCTGATGTGTTTTCACATCATACCCCCTCAATTCAATCACTTATGAATCTTCTCTGTGTGATATAGGGACAAGATGACCTTCATTGTTTCAAATCCATGTGTGATTGTATGTATGGGGGGTCTCCTGGAGTAGCTATGTACATTGTTTGGTCATCAGGGCCATCGATGTATTCTCTGCTAGCCCAAAACAAATTGAACAAATGTAATTGTACTGATTAAATCTGATTGTGTTTATTAATAAAATAATTATTTTCTTTTGAGTTCATAAATAGTCCATTTTAGCCAATAGGTAAATTCCAATGGGTTCCTTTTCATGGACCATTGTTAGTTCAAAACTGTGGTCAAAAAGGTGCATGGAAAGGAATTTCCACTTTGAGTACAAGGTAGCAATTCCTGCTATTCCCCTTGAGGGCTGGCACCAGTCAGACTGCTAGACTCCGCTCTATAATTTCATACTGGATTCAGAAAACGAGTGACAATGCATTAACCAATAAAAATTTAGATGTGTAGAGATTAGAACATCCCCAGGTCGCTTACTCTGAAACCCATGCGTCCCAGGCCAGTTTAAGTTTCACTATCACACACTTCATTAGCAAAGTTCACTTGAGAAGATGTGACCAATAAAACAGGAGTATACACTTGGCGTTTAGAGACTGGGAGAGAGTGAGGGTGGAGTGGGACAGTAGAATTGAGACCCACTTCTCCCCATCTATTCTCTGAGGTTTTCCTTGGGAGACACGCCTAACCTTACTACTGGTGCACAAACCTACACAGATGTAGTTATCTCAGTACTAGTATTTTGTCATTAAAATTTACTCAATTACTATTATTGCTGCTCTTGATGTTTTGAATGCAAGTATGATGCTTTCTTATAGCCTGATCATTGGCTGTGTTGTGATTTTATTGTGTTATGTCTTTCCTGTGTTTTGTGTTTATATGTTTTTTTCTGGTTTTACGGTTTTATGTACACACTTGCCTGTATCAAGAATTCCCCCAGGGGGATAATAAAGCTGAATATGAATGAACCTTAAGCCTGCTAGCGTGCTCATTAATGTTGCATGTAAAATTTTCTGGGCAAAAAATAATGTAATGTTAGATAAGTTTGAGCAATCTGTTTTTGACCTCCCTCAGTTAAGAGCAGCTTGTGGCTAGTAGTTCACTTGATTGTTGGTTGGTTTTTTATGATTTTTAACAACACACCATAACATAGACTACAATTTTCTCAGATTTTAATACACAGTAATCACGGATACATAAGCTATAGCAGTTAAGTAATGTTTCATGTTTTATTTTTATATTATTATATATTTTTTGTCTTTGTTTTTTTTTTTTTGATAATTTTGTGCCCAGTAACCTTCACAAGTATGAGGAACAAATTACTTATAATTCAGAGTCACCAGGCCAAGGGTATTTGCCAAAAAAAATGAAACGGTAACATTTCTGCAAAGGTATTTTCTCCTGCTTCCATTCACTCTTCACCTTCACTCTTCAGGGGAGACTGCTTGCTTGTACTACCAAACGAACCCACTACAAGTGCAGTGATTGAGATGTGATTCTGCCCATCCAGCTCTAAATTACAGTCCACCTCATTCTTTATACGCTGTCATTCCGCTCTACACATGTATCCTGTAACATAAGAGGCCTGCCCGTTTTATTTTTCTTTTCAGCAGTAAGAGAGCTTCCTCCTTAGCACAAACGGTGATAATGTCAATTAACGAGGCGTCCCGCATGAAGTGTTAATGAAGTGGTACCTTCTGGCAAAACACAGCTGCCGTTAACTGGTGCGGCGGGCGCACAATTATGCAAAAGTGCCATCATTTACACTGCAATGCTGGTGAGGCTGCTCAGGACTCCAGGAACCATGAGGGAATTTAAAGGGCCAGCGCATACAGGTAATTATGAACAACAGACCGCCAAAGACAGGGACATGGAAGAGTACCTTGCACATGTATGAACCATCCGTAAATTCAGAGAGTGAAATCGATCAGAGGGCAGTCACACAATGCTACAACTGCATGCAAATAAAAGTCCTGGCTCACTGACCAAGGTACTTAGAGGTTTCAGCTGACTCAATCCACAGCAGATCACAAAGGAAATTCTAAATTTTATTTTATTTTACTTTTGTACGATTAATTTCTAGACACAAGCCTGAAAAATGTTCAACTCGCCTTTTTCCAGCATGAGCGATTAAAGGAATGTTTCACAAAAAGCCGTGATCGGACACTTCTGTCACATACTGTCAAGAGCCAAAGCCTGAAATGGTGTTGCCATGGCTACAGAGAACGAATGTCTGGGAAAGGAAATTAATTTTGATGCAAGGCCAGGGCACAAAGAAAACACATTTTCTCAAAAGAAGGAGGAAGTGGTGGGGCCTACACTGGAGGTTTGGAATTTATAGGACCTGTCAACCTGTCTCAGAGACATCAAATTGGGCAAAAACTGAATTGTTAGGTTAGGGCTATATGTACCTAACAATACATTCTTTTAAGACATTATCATCCCATATGCAGTGTCTATACATACAATTATGTGTGAAACAGTGGTAATGATATTTAATGTGAAACAAATTATGATAAGAAAAAGGGATCAAAATGAGGAGGCAGTAATATGTGCCATTATTTCTCAAATGGATAAAGGAGCCCCAGTGACTATTTATTTCAGAAATAGATATATTAGCTCCATGAAAGATATGTAGGCTTCCAAACAAATAATACTTTCCTTGTAAACTCCAGTGAAAAATAGGACAAAGCATAACATCATCAAGTCCCCCCCCCCCCCCCCCCCCCACGGCTGCCCCCGATTAAAAAAAGAAAAACAAACATAATCCAACCAGGATGCCAAATCTCCAATCCCTGCCAACGGAGTCATGGAAGAGATTGTGCTCTATAAACAAACCTGTCTACCCAAGCAAAGCTGTGCTCTATATGTTTTCAGCATTGATTGGTTGACAGGAACCATTAGGAGCACTCCGGATACAAATGAGCCTGTCACACCAGTGGCAGTCTGGGCCACTCTGAAAAATGGCTATTTTGGGAAGGCAATGGGTCGTGGGTAGCGGTGTGATTATTCTCAACAAAATGTCAAAATTCCATCATATGCTCAGATTGAATCTTGGGGTATTTCTTTACCCTCACCCAGCCTTTGGCATATATGCCCAAACTCTAAAAAATTCGTTTTGATGATGTTCTCACTCCCCAGTTCTATTTCATTTTTTCATCAGTAATACACGCCAAACACAAACCATTGATTTTTCTTTCCTTTGAAGGCTTAAAGACACATCCTCTAAGTCAAGAGCTTAAATTCACAGTTCTAGACCTAACTCCTCCAGTAAAATTATGAAATGAATCTTGGTGAGAGCCGAGTGGCAGCCCAACAGCCCCACTGCAGCATGCCCCCTGCCCCTTCACCTGACTTATGCCTTCTCAGACTTCATTCAAACTATCGACTCCAAAGCTTTCAATCCAACTGAAGTGAATGTAGTTATTTTCAAAAAACTGCAGTTGTCATGTCTTGTTGTCCAGAAGGGAGACAGTGCTTTAACATATTTATGAGGATGTGGGTTGTGCAATAAAGCTGCAGGTACTGTAGAACTATGCACACAATGCAGCAACATCCTTACAGTACAAACCTTGGGTCCTACACACTGTCAAGTCCAGCTTCATTACCGTTGTAATATAACTAGCAACAGGCAGCTAAAGAAATTCAAATACAAGGAAGCCTTCCATTAGTTTACACAAGGCATCCCTTTTCATTAATAAATTACTGTACTGTAGCTTATCATAGATTTTCTTTGTTATATTAGTGACTTAAAATGGTGAGTGGATACAAGTCACACTTTCCACTGATAACAAGGAAATACATCGCCCATGCCTATAGCTGTGCACTGAAGTCCATCTAAAATCAGTACATATTTGAGAGGAGTGGCATAAATTAAACAAAAAAATAATAGTATCTGCCCCTTCACAAGATGTGTTTTCATGAATTGTTAGACACATCGATGATGCATTTACTCATTAATAGTCCTACAAGCACATTAATTTGGGTAGTCAGGCTGCTGTTCTCTTTTCAATATTCCTTCACTGATGGAGTGTATAATAACATGGCAAGTTATGTTATGTTATAGTGTATTATCATGCACCACCGACCCCAGCTGGTCGACCAGTTTCCCTAAAGTCCATCTGTTAAGCTGCACATCCTCCTCTGACCCATGTCTGTGTGAGCCCAGCTTGTGAGCTGCAGCATAATAAGACGTAGCTGCTGACATCACAGCACATGCTTGTCTGCACTCTCCCAAATTGACTGTGGAGGTTACAGCAGGGAGTGCTGATAAAAAAATTTGGGAGAAAGGGAGGTGGGTGGGCCATTCCAACAGAACTTCAGAAGGCGAATGCCAATGTGTGAGAGAAAACAATGTAAAACGGGTGCCCTGGCTCTGCTGCTGAAGCAAAACTGTTGCCCCTCTCAGTCAGGCTGTCACTCACCACAAAGGAAGAGGTGCCGGGCTAAAAGAATAAAATGTTTGAAACAAGCAATAAGGGACAAGCCTGTCCTGCCAATCATATAATGTAGACTGTATTTTGTTAGACTCACACTAGTCTGACTCACAGAATATAGACTGTGGGTATAAGCCTGCCATTGGCCGACTATTTCAGTCGGAATTCTCCTCCCCTTCCGCTATCTGCGTGTTACCATTTTTGCAAGGGCACCATCGCTGCATCCTGGGCTTAGTGCCGCCCAAGACGATTGTGATTGGTTTAAAGAAATACAAACAAGCCAGAGCGTTGTTTCCCCTATACCGGAATGATAATGGGTTGAGCCAGACCTTTCTCCAGTGCTGGCACAGCGCTGACACGAAGTGTGGAGGTAGGTCTGGCTATGCGAGACTAGACTCACACAAACTCCAGTCCTAATTAGACAGGTAAATAATCCATTTACAAGTGCTGTTTATACAGTGTAGTACAGCGTTACAAATGACTGTGAGAAAACACAAGCTGATGTAACACACATTTTTTCTCCAGTCATTTTCACCCTCTTGCCTAAGAAGTGTCAGGTATTAAAAATATTGTGACATGATGCATTACATTTATGTCACATTCATGAGGTTGGTTACATTATGAGTACCACTATACAGAATGGGAGCAGGAGGCAGCGAAACTAAAAAGAAAAAAAAAAAAAAAAAAAGCTTGACTGGAGAAGGTTCTGCACTGTATGTCCATCGATATTTAATAAAACAGAAGGGAGGAAACATGCAGGTGGACCGCTCTCATCAGCCCATACACCACCACACATGACTGAGCAGGCAGCTGCATTCAAAACCGTTTCAGAATGGATTCACACGGAGCATGGGGAAAGCTGGAAACATGCTTGCCGTATTCAACATTTATATGCATGGGAAAGGTGTGAGCTCTTTTGATGTAAATTGGGAATGGCATTTTAGGTCCATTAGAGTGTGGATGAGCTCCTCTTGAGAACTCTGCTGCTGAGTGTCCTTATGTAACCTCTCTGTACCAGCCCAAGCTCTGCGCAGGCAGCCTGGTACACTGAGGCACATAGAGGCACAGTGGAGCAGACAGAGTGGTTAAGCAGCCAGCTGGGTAGCCTGCAGGACTCACATTCAGATTCTGGTTTTTATGCTACTGCCATACCCTTCGGTATGCGTTCACAACTCCACAGTATCAAACAGAATAAAATAACCCCAGGAGTGATGACCAGATGGACCCAACATTTGTAACTGAAGATCGAAAAGATCAATGACACAGCCCACTACAGAATCACAAGCATGTTAAGTGTTAGATCTGTTCTCAGATACTAAGTGTAGTTGTTTTTTATGTACTGATATATATATATATATGTCAATTTGGCCTGGGGGTTTTGGTTTTGGGTTTTGTCTTGTTTGGGATACAGATGTACTGACTTATTCTCAGATGTACTTCCATGGGTGGTAAGGCTCAAAAATATAATCAAACTCACACAACATTCGCAATTCCAATGCCCTACAAAATGGAAGCTTCAGTAAGTTTGCAATTAATTGTTTGTAAATTATAAAATGTTATTATATTTAACAGTTTTACTAAAACAGAAAAAATACCTTCCTAAAATAGGCATTGATTCTGGCTCATAGAGAAATGTCAGTGTATTACTTTCATTTTTTTCCTCCAGCTTGGAAGATTTTGTGCAGTCCATCATTTCTATAAACAACTCGGTATCACAGTTGTTCAGCGATGCAATACACACTCACACTTAAGCACTGTGCTACACTGAATCCCTATGGTTTATTGCATCTAAAATAGATGAAGCTAAGAGAAATGGCCGTAACACAAGTAACTCAAAACAGGAGGGCACCCAAGAGAATGATACCTCATTCCTACAGCAGGTCAATACCAGTATTGAATTTATTTACAGTCACTTAACTCCCCTGTTTTTTCCTCTTTAAATCACTGAGAGAGAGAGAGAGAGAGAGCATTTTTCTGCCTTTTAAAATGTACATTAGCAGTTGAAGTTGAAACTGCAGCAATATGGGCTGATTAAGACAGGGATTTGAATCCCAGTTGGAGCACTGCTGTTTCACCGCTGAGTAAGATGCTTAACCTGATGAGCTTCAGTAAGTATCCAGCTTCATAAATGGATAAAATACCAGGTACATCAGTCAATTAATAAGTCACCCCTGGTGGGGACATCAACTAAAGTGAATAAACAATGTAATTAATAGAGGAAACGCGTACATCATTGGGGATGATGAGGTAAAATCATTTTCAGCAGTCCACTATCAAGCGAGGCACATGAGACTGTGAGGAGACAGAAGTACTGTAGTGCTGAGCCAGTAACAGCGTGGGCAGGAGTGTGTGGGCCTTTACCCAGATCTGTAGGAAACAGGGAGAAAGTGAGACTCTCTCCCCCTTTATCTCTCTCTCTCTCTCTCTCTCTGCAGAGGGGTTTGAATATATAAGAATCCACCTCTCGCTTTCTCTGTCCTTCTGCTCATGTTCTCTTCAGATCAGGCAAGAAACACTATATATATACTGTATGTCAGATCTTTTCAGTGTGGACCCCCTGTATTTTAGGTAATGAGGGTTGAGAATGTATGCAAAAAATTTGTTTAACCTTGAGCTATTTGAGAAACACTATGAATACTTTAAAAATGCAGATTTAATTTAACATGATCGGTTAAGCATCTGGTACCTTCAATATACTTGTATACAATAAACTTCTATATTTACCTTACAAATAGGATTGCATTGAGGATGTCAGTTATAATACTGTTGTCCTTACTGAGCATGTGCTTAGTAGACAACCTAACCTAGGGCAACTTTCACAGGATGCATATGCCTTCACACACCTAGGCAAGTCAAGCTGAATGCATTGCTTACGGGTACAATAGAGGTAGCTCTCCCATGAATGGAGTCTAAAACTTCCAGTTGAGTTAAAGTACTAGTACAACACATTACAGCTATGGTATATTTTACACTTTCAAAGGTGTACTATAGACACACCACAGGACAGAAAACTCCAGTGATTTAGCTTATATTAATGCAATGAATCATCTATCCATGGCTACCACAGCTTCACTTCACACCAAGTTCTCTTTTAGCCATTAAAATCCTACAAGCCCCAGTTCACATATTTTATAACCTGTCAGATAATCTGGCCTGGGTACATTCAGATAGCCATGACCATTTACTCCCTGGGATAACTCCTCCCCTTCATATAACTGCAGAGAGCACAGGCTTCTTTAGAAAGAACCTTTAGAGAACTGTGAATTTGGTAAACCCAAGAAAAGCAAAGCAAGATGCTAAATTAAAACAGGACTGGGCAGCTCTCCCCCAGCTGTCAGTGATACAATGCCAAGCTCCTTCTGCCAATCAGACTTAATTCTGACTGAAGAGGGGTTCTCTGGGGACATTAAAATAAATCAGTGAAATATCCTCAGCGTGGGTGAAATTTACAAGAAGGTGCCCTATGAATCATAGGGCAAGCCAGAGGAAGCAACAGGCCTTTAATGTAAAATTAGTGACAGGAGGTACTTCAATAGATGGGATCAAGACACATTTTATTTTGCAGGTAGCTCATCAAAGCAAAGTTGCTGACAAGGTATGCTCAGAAACACCTTATAAACATTTTGCTATTTTCTTTCCAGAAAACTGAAATTACAAGTTGAAATTGATTTAATTGTGATTGAATTGTTAAGTTATGAATTTAGGTACAATTAATGAAAAATAGAACAGCTCTCTGAACTGTTGTCCTTTGCTCATATCACATAGGCCCAAGTGTGATTGCTCAGAATCAAGGTTTGAGAGAAGATGATGGAGTGAATCAAGTGACCCAATCCTCTGTATTCCCTGAGAACAGCTGCAGTAAAACAGACACTCCATTGGCTTATGAAACAGCTGCCAAATGGATAGTAGTAAAGGAGCGATTAGAAAGGGCCCTAATGCGGTACTTTTCTTAGATTTATTCTAACCTTCATTTTTATATAGCACGCGTTACTTGACGTTTCTGACGCATCGATCCAACCAGTCACTGAGCTATGTTATTGCCCATTCAGTATGCTAACTTAGGGGAAATAACATGACGAATGTATAAGGAATACAATGACAACATAAAATGAATTCATATATGAAAATAAATGGCCTCTGTCAATAACATAACATATAGGCATACCAGGGCATTGATAGACAGGGACTTGTTGATGCACACCTGCAAACCTTGTTGAAAATAAAATAAATTAAAAGTTGATCAAAAATAAATAAATAAATAAATAAATAAATAAATAAATGGCCAACTGCTTTAACAGTGCCAGGTGCAGTTTGGGTAGCCACTTTGCAATAGAACATTTTTGTTACACCGCACCTGAAGTGTATTACCATAAATGTGTTATATTACCGATATAATGCTAGTATATGTGATACAGTAATAAATGCTCCCCATACCCCTACAAATGCCCTGAAAGCTCAATATCAAATCTCTCGCTGCCAATGAAAAGTGTTGTTTTTATTAGAGGGAAACTCCAATGTACATAAGAGACGTGTGCAAGTCATGACTGTGAAATTACTATCCAGTTCGATAATGCAAACAGCAGTGAAAAGAAGTCTCACTTAATTGCTCAAGAGAGACACTGAAGAAATAGAGGATATATGCTGGCCAGTTTACACAGTAAACTCATGAAATTGCACACGTCAGGATGAGAACCTTTCAGCATTCAAAATGATTTCTTTGACTCCATCAAACTGTATTGGGAAGCCTGCCTTGTGGTCTGCCTGAACAAAGCACAGTCTATGATAGTCTTATCTAGAAAAAGGAGCATCTACATGCTGCTTCTCTATATGCAATTTTAAAAATACTATAATGCATGTATACGTTGGAACAGATACATTTATAAATATTCATGTATGATACAGTGTAAATATTATACTTACCATAATTATATAATTATATTAAGTTGGCCAATCTCTGCTTGGATAAGAATGTTGAATAAGTATTGTTGAATCATATGTTGTTAAACACATCCTTACAGTTGTACATTTATAAGATTACATATGTTCTCCTTTAATTATGTACCATGACCTTTCCAACAAATTTGCAAATTTGCTCTAGTTCTCTAGTCTTTTAATTGCAGTGAATTCATATTATCAGAAACAACACACACGCACGCACACACACGCACACGCACACGCACACGCACACGCACACGCACACGCACACGCACACGCACACGCACACACACACACCTTTTTAACATCCAGATCCATGCTCATACCATACAGAGCCCTTGACTGAATATTTCTACAGTAAGGCTTTTTCATCACTCGCTTCTTTTTGTACTTGTGATCCATCAGCCAGAACAAAACCACAGCTCTCTGGATACCACCTCCGCATCTCCAAATATAACCGCGGTACTGTATGGCAGACTGAGGTCAGCATGACATGCATCCTAGTGCCCCCCTCTGATGAACAGAAAGAGTCATCTATGAACTGTGCATTCATTCATGCCCTGTTCATAAGGCACCGGTTTCTAGCTCATATCAGGCATAACTTAACTACCCTATGTCTCATATTAGAAAAACACATTTACAAGTGGTATTACTTAGTGTTTCTTGTTTTTGCAGACATACTGTAGGTTAACATCTGAACTAAAACTGAAGCTCAAAATCTGTCCCTTCTTGGATCGATAAGACCTCAGGCAGGGCAGTGCTAGGCCAGGAGCAGAGAGAGCTATTACCGTGGCAAACTGTGAACCTCTGCAGGAACCATTTAAACTGAAAACAGATTTCATTCAATAACAGAACAAAAAGTCTCCTTTAACTGACTTATGATGTATGGATTTGTGTGCCAGGGGAGATGCAGACACAGTAGACACAGTCTGTGTGTAATAACCCTTAGCAAGATCACACTGTTCATTAGGTAACACCCTGCAGAAGCAGCCAACATGTGGACAGTTTGTATTCCTAACTTCAGGCTTTTGATATGATTCAGTATCACGCCACTGAGTAATGCGTCACTTCCTCCCATACTTAGAGGGGATTTAGTTAAATATTACAGCACTTTGTCGGCATCATCACATTGTGTGCTAAACTGAATTGAGCTCTTCATTCAATCAATCAGGAATGAAGTACTTTTTGATTCAATAATTCAAATGACCACCAAGCTCATAATTATTAACCATATAACAGTAAACAAAACAGAATATGCTTGCAAATTAGCTCCAAATACATGCAGTATGCTAATTGCAGATTTTGATTTGCCTGTAGGTATGAGTATGTGAGTGAATGGTATAAGTGCCCTGTCATGGATTGGCAACCTGTATTCCTGCCTCTTGCCCAATGCATGCTGGGACAGGCTTCAGCAATTCACTTATTCGCAATCAGGAATAAGCGGGTTAGATAATGGATGGATGAATGGATAGACTGACAAACTGCCATATTGGTTACATTCACATTGACCCTCTTACTATACTAAGAATTGAACTGCTTTGGAAGATTAAAGGATATAGCAAATATAACTATTCATGACAATACACTATAAATCGCCATAATTTCAACGATTTGTCTGCTTTAATGGAAATAACATAAAACATAGTCTAACAAGGAATGTCACTTAAAACTATTCATGCATTGCACGAAGCATGTGTGGTTATGGAAGAAATATTCATTTCAAATTACAAATTTCTGTATGAATGAATGCATGCAGGGAATTCTTGTAGAGCAAGAGACAAGAGGGAAAAAATCACGTCTTTTCATTTCTCCCGGCTAATAAATGAATCTGAATTCAAGGTTGCTTAATCTGGATGTCTCCTCTATGTTTCACATTGTAATCTGCCTGGTGCTGTAATAGAGAAAGATAAGCTTTGGAGCAAATCATGTCTAGCGATGTGAAAAATGGATTTTGCACTAATATACTACATTAAAAATGTATTTTCTTTATTATGGTACACAGGATTTAATCTAAATGTATAAATGTCCTATAGACATTTACTATGGTGAACATGATATGTTTATGTTATGAAATACAATATTTTTTTATGTTTCGGATGACCACTGTGCATTGGCCTTAACTATTAAGTAAGAATGTTTTGTCACTTTTTTATTGCGAACACTTTTTAAAGTTCGCCTCCACTACTGCAGCAGCTAGCTAGCTAGCAAAAAACACTCTGATGAAATCATAAAAGAGTGCCACAAATATAGGCAAAGGTACACAAATTCGGCAAAAGTGCGTAAAGACAGAGATTTCTAGGACATCATAAATATGCCTTAGCATGGTTATTATATAAATATCCTGCATACTATGTCACAGGTGTCTTAGTGCTGGGCTAAAACAAAAATCTGTACCCACACTGGCCCCTTTCAGATATGATTGGACCCCCCTACTTTTTTATGCTGAAATTATTGTTAGTATGGCTTAAAATTGGACAAATTGATCACTGCAAACAGAAACGCCCAAAGTCACTCCAGAGAATTACCTCTTTGACGTATCACAACACAAGTCTAACACCAACGGCTCTGCTATTATACATTTGGTTGCAAATATGACAGGACAGGATTAACAAATTTGAATCTGTAGGACAGCATCAATGACACAGGTGATGCTCTGATGAGTCTGAAGAATACATAACTGAGACGGATACCTCAATACAGCCATTTAGGTTTGAGCCAGAGGTGCCCGAATCGGAGTCAGAGGATTCAGAGGCAAACAACCAGAGCCCAAAGCCCATATTGGCAATACAGACTTGCAGCCTTTTATTTTCATTAATATATGTCTGGGATCGTTGTCTCTGTTCATGTTGCCTCAGTGTCTAATTATGCTGTTCACTATCTATAGGTATAACAGTCATTGAAGTAGCAGTATTTTTTAAATGGTATACAGAGGCATGTTCATTTTTGTTAGAAGCAGAAGCAAATGCCCACATTAAAACTGAGAACAGTTATATAACATTTAACTTAATTTAACAAAAAAAGGAGATATTAAAAATTATGTTGGTAATAAGACAAAAGTTTGCAACTGAGATAATAACAAGCACGAAACTGTCCAGACCCACGGCACACCTGTACAAAGTGTCATGAATAAAACTTGGCTAACTATATAGCTAGCTAGCTATGGCATCTCCTCACCTCTGTAACGTTATTTGTTGTCCTCCGTTTGTCCATACATCTGTATCGGTGCTACACGCTAACTAGGTTAACTAAAGTAGGCGAAACGCTAACATGTTAGGATTAGCTAAAGTAACGTTAGGCGATAAAGCTGTGCTTAAAAATCTTGTGCCGTTCGAAGTGGTGATTTTGGGAGATGCACCTGCGCATGCGTCCTACTAAACGAAGCACCACTTACACATACGTTCTACCAAACGTCCCTCTCAGGTCATACATGAGTGAGTAAGTGAGTGAGTGAGTGACCCATAGACTGTATAAAAATAGTGACCACAATTTGCCACACATAGCCCACGGCGGCAGGCAGTCTTAACGCACCGTGGGAAAAAAGGTAAACTAAATAAAAGTGTAAATGTCTTGAACGAAATTCAAATGCAAAAAAAAACTTTTTTTTTTTTTTTTTTTTTTAAATATCATGGCCAGTCGGTTAACAGTCTCTTCTGTCATTGATCCATGATGCTTGGTGAGAATCTGTTCATAGGAAGACACACATCTTTCTGCATTGACAGAGTCTGTTGTTACCACAGCCAGATTTCATTTTGCTTTTTGATTAAGGTTTGTGAATATTTTTGTACAGCTGTATCCCAGAATTCACCCAATGACACTGCGGCGCTGCTTTCTTGTGCGAATAAGTTGTATTTGAGAAGCTCAGAACTAAAGTAGTCAAAACCTAGAATTGAGTGTAGTGGGAGGGTTGATACGTTGAGTCTGCACATTTGCTTGGGATCAAAAATTCTCGGGGGCCTCCAGTGGCGCAGCCCACAGAGCGCTTCCACATGCTCATTGCGAGCCGCAATGTCGGCGGTTAGAGTCCGACCACTGACCTTTGTCGCACGTCTCTCCCTTTCTCTCCTCCTAGCTCTTCCTGTCTCTCTACACTATCCTGTCTAATAAAGCTGAAAAAGTCCAAAAAAATATTTAAAAAATACAAATTAAAAATTCTGACAGCTTTAAGAAATTTGTGATCTGGTTATCAGGGTAAGCGCAGAGGGTTTGATACACAATCAACAAGACTGACCATTTCTTCATAGGACCGAAACAATTAAGCCAGCCAATAACTGGCCATTAAAGAAAGAAAATGCAATACTGAACAGTCAGCTGAATAACATCCAGATAAAACAGGATGCTGCAAATGGGGAAAATTATTTTTGAAAATATGGTTAATTGTGTATCTTCCAAGAGAAACTGAACAGTGTGTGTATCTGTGTTTGTGTGTGTGTCTGTGTGTGTGTGCAAGGTAAAAGAGGATGATATGCATAGACATGTGCATGTCTTTCAGATGAAATTGAATTATAAATGATTACCTGTGTGTCTTCCAGTTGCAGCTGGAGTTCATAGCCCTTGTAAGGGGCCTGTTGCTCGCTCAGGTGTTTCAGAGCGACCTGAACAGCAGGGAGGACCTCAGCCGTCAGAGCCCCATGACTTGGCATAAGCCACAAGATGTGTAAGCTTTGGCGGGAGAAGCAGGGCTGGAGAAGCCTCAGAAGTGCCCACAGAATCAGGACCTGGCCAGTGTTCATCCACCATACCATCGTACTGCTCGAAGCCCTGCTGTTTCCCTCTCAGTCCCCCCCTCTCTTTCTTAGTTTGTGCTTGGGACTACGGAGTACTGGTCCTTAAGACCCTCCCCTTAATCCTGATCTGCTCCAGCTGGGCCACTTGCCCCAATGAGAGCTGCAGTCTGCAGGGGAATCGACTGAGAGGGATAAAGGGATAAAGAGTTGTGCTGATTACCCACATCAGTAAACCTTCTGCACTCAGGTCTGCAGTTACGTTTCTGTTGACTGAACAGGAAGTGAAATAACTGTCAAAATAATCATGTCAAAGTCCATAGTTCAAACAAAAATTACAAGGGAGTGTCTTATTGGTTGCGCTGGAATAGAGTTTTGCTTTATTGTTTTATTTAGTTTTATTTATTTGCACAAGAAAAACATACAAACAGACAGAGGCAACAGCAGCTACATGCTGATTGTGCAGGTGAGAAAAAAAGCCCAAAAGGGCTTAGTGTACTCTCACCTAGTACTGTTCAATCAATTGAAGCAATAGATGATAACAACAAAATAAATTTTATATGTGATTTTTATGAACAATTTCAGCTCTATTGTACTTCAACACTGACAAACAATACTCTCCGAAGAAGAGATTTTCAACTGATGAAGATCTTACTAGCAAAATCATCTTTTTGATGTTGATGTTAGTCCATGTCACTAACTTTTAATGGGAGCACTGACAGATAAAATGTATCCCTCTTTTTACATATGTTGTATTCTCAGTACCGGCAATATTTTTAAAAACTAAAACGTTGGCAACGATTATTGAGTCACACACAAAACACATGGCCTCCAGTCCCCAACATGGGAAGTACTGTATATTTGATATAAACTATATATGATATAAGATATATGCATTTCCACACCCCACAAACACCACACCCCTGAGCAAGCAAAATATGACCACCCAGTATACAGTATTTATATAGTCTATGTAGGGCTGGAAAGTTATGGTGAGTTTTTTAAATAACTGTCAAGTCTGAGCACCACAGTAAACCAATGTCTAGCCACAGTGTAGGCAAAAGCAGGTGGACTTTTCAGATACAAAACCCTGTCACAGGGTAGTAGCCAATAATGACTTACTATTAGCTAGCTTGAAAGTTAAACATTTAAGTGAAAATGCCCAGGAATTGTGTCAACTTTCTGGCACTTCTGCCTAAGGATACTCAAAAATGCGCCTTTTTTGAGCAGCAGAGGAGTAAGAGGGTGTTTATGAAGAAAGAGGAGGAAGGCTACTGAATGACAAAAAAAGAACATTGTGTGGGGTTGAGCATTTAAAGCCCATAGCTGCTGTAAGACGGGCCATTTAAGGCTAGGTCAGACAATTATGAATTGAAGAGAATAAGATCAGGTTTCCTTGAGAAATCAGCACCCCCTGAGCAAAAAAGAAGTGACCATGCACCCCCAACGCTTTTAAATAACCCCTGACCACACAGACCAGGCCCTCCCCACCTGACCAATGTAGGAAGTCTAGCAACCCCAATATAGCATCAGCTCACCCTAGTCACAGCCGGACCATCTGCCTCTCCGCTGACCTTGGCAATCTCGAGACCTTGTCTCCAGCCCATTATTACCCAGTTCCAGTGTGGGGGCAGGTGGGCGAGGCTCTGCTGGACTCTGGAAGTGCTATCAATCTGGTCAAGCCCTATCTGGTCCCGCAGTGTGAAACCTGCCACCACCATCAGTTACTCCTCGCATATATGCATGGCTATGTGCACCACATCCCATTCCAGCGATGTCCCTTAAAGTAGACTACAAGTGGGTGCATTGGGTAGTGTCTGCTGGAATGGTACATTATCTTCCCGTGCCCCTTTTGTTGGGTCGCAATTGCCCTAACTGCATCAGGTGACCCAGGGACCATTGCCAATTCCCAAATCACTCTGCGAATGTGTGGGAAGAAGGTGTGCCAAGTGACACTGCTGGAGAAAACTGAAGAGCCTTATGCTGCCTGGCTGAGTGAATTATTTCTAGTGGCCAATGGGGCTGAGGAGGCTGACGGAGAAGGAGAGATGAATCCTAACCCTGTCCTTTGCTGGTTTTGACCTACCGGCTCATTCACAAGGGCACTTTGGGCCCCCAAGAAGGCTGATGGACTGCTGCCCCAGGGGTATTATTTGATGGGCAACAGCTTGCTCTGTGCATAAAAGCAACTATCTGGAGCACATCGACAACTCTGTGGTGCACACCTGAGAGAAACAGGAACAGCTGGTGGTGCTTGTGGCACTACATTTTGTTTTGAAGGTAATGACAGACATGCGTTGCCTGATCAAACAGCTCCGGACATCGGTCTATCGCCCACAGATGCATGGGCTGGTCAGGCATTTTAATCAGACCCTTATGCGCATGATATACAAGGTAATCACTAAAGATGGTTGAGATTGGGGCCAGCTCCTCTTCTACATCCCATTCAACATATATTTAAAGAACCTGTTTCAAGTACTTTTAGTGGAATATTCCTCACCAGGCTAAACAGAATTGTCATCTATTGTCTTTTACGTTTTGGTGAACATATTGGGGGGACTTCCGCAAAGGATGCATTCATGTTTCCTCGCTCAAGCATTCTTTGGGAGTCTCCTAGCTCCTAGCTCCTTCAAGAAGCATTTTACGAGTTAGAATGTCCTTAAAGACGGCAGAGTTAGATTTATTTCCGAGTCAGGCGAGGACCGAGGGGACAAAGACGGATAAAATAGGTGATTGGAATGAGCCCTAGGCCTCCCTGGCTGTGGGAGGGAACAGATGCAGCTGCTGTCCATGGTTCTGTAGGCCTCCCTGACTGTGGGCGGGCACAGACACGGTTGACAGCATCGAAGGAGGAGGGGCAGGCCTAACTGCAGCAGACATACGTTGGAAGGTACACTAAAATACAAAACTCTACTTCTTGAAAAACAAAAAATCTTCACGTGCCAGTTCCTTTAGGTAGAACGAGTCGCAAAACAGGCAGTCATAAGTGACCGTACTGTCTGACAGCATGTGCTGCACCAGCAGATGCAAGAAGATAAAGATGCAACTGTCCAGTTTAAGAAACTCTGGAAAATAACCTGACTGGCCAGTGTAAAGTCACATTTTCACAAACCTCTACCAGGTTTAGTTATGCCACCCTTTCACCTTTCCCCACCCTCCAAAATATGATCACCTTCTATACAACCTCTTAGCTGTGCTACCGTTTTTATTGCCACCATTTAACAAATAATATTGTTTTCACATCAAGTGCCATTGTACAGCTTACAAAAATGTGTGGGGTCAACAGTCCACTCAATAACACTTAGGAAATAAAATATTTTAGCAGATATATATTCTGTTCTCTCAAGCAGTGGGTGGCAGCAGTGCCAGAATTTTTAATTTAAAAAAGAAAAAAAAACCTTTACAGTAAACTCTTAGGTCATTCACATGTAAAACATTTTGAATTTATATAATTAATTTTTACAGTAGTGTTTACAATAAAATTGTCAATATGATGTATGACAATTTGATTCTAAACACTACTGTAAAATGTATATATATATACTTCTAAGTAGTAAAAAAACGCAATACCCCCTTTTTTTTTTTTTAAAGTGAGACACCCCTTTGTGTGGGTTCCGTCCCCTCCCATATCCCATGGACCCCACTACATATACCCCACCCTAGAAGTACTCAAATAGGAGCACAAGACTAAAACAGACAACATACTTATGGCAAGATATATAACATAACATAACTAATATAGCACAGTAAAGAAATTCTAAGGATCTAATAACCTAAATAAAACATTGTTAGGTTAAAATAAAGGATATCGAATGGATTATTTTTATTCCATTTCGATGCATGTCCTTCATTCTCAACATCAATCAACGCTTTCCATACTTTCCCCCAAATATGTTCACACTGACCAAAGAAATATTTAAAAACGTGTTTCTATGTTTAAATAATATACCATATAAAATTTCCATAATTGCAATACTGCACATTTGTCTGCTTTCCAATTTAAAAGTAATATTTCTTTTTACTCCCGAGAATGAGAGCATTATAATCCACCCATTTATATTTATAACATCTGCGAGAATTCTCAGGGCAATACAGTATCTAACTAGTACATATTTATCAGTTGGCAATCCACACAAACAAGAACACAACATACTTTAATATGTAAAATATTATACAAATGCATATATGACACCCACATTAGTCATTAAAAATGAATCTCTGTTTCCTTTCATTGTGCAAGAACAATAGCTGGTTTTCAGTTAAATGTATCTGTATCAAGACTTGTCTCCATCAAGACCTTGAAAGTGCTATGTAAACAAGCATACACACCAACCTTACTGGCCAAACATTGCGCAAATTTAATTTAATCCACCAGCCACTGGCACATTATTACAAATCAGGTTTTAGTTATACTGTGGAAATAGAGTATATCCAAGCAGTTGTTGTGCCGGATAATTTATTGTGTCGTATATATGCGAAATATTGCATTGTGTCTCAATCATTTTTATCCAGCTGTCAAGTACAGAATTCAATGTTGGCAGCAGGAAGGATTGACTAAAAATGTGTGGGTGAGACAAACACTACTCGCGTCTTACAGTTGGACTAATTGTGTGATCAATTATTTAATTGTTGGGTTGACCTTAATATTTAAACGTTGAATTTGGCACTGTATTAAACTTCATTGATAACTATTAAGGCGTCCTGAAACATTGTTGTGTAAAGCAGGGGAGAAGGAACTCAATTCTTGTTAAGTTCTGATCACCAAGGCAACATAAACGATGGCCACGGAAATTCACCAAGAGGTTTTGCAAGATAAGTAATAGTAGGCCTAAGCCAAATAACAACATGGCCTACATTTACAATGTCAAAGGCCTAACCAGAAGTATTACATAGTCACCTACCACTGCGTGAATGACAACAGAAAACAGTGTCATCGACTTCTGCGAATGCGGGATACCTCCAGATACTTTATGACACCAAGCCTACAGTTAGGGTAGAATCTCTCTGAATTGTTGGACTGACGACACAGAGTAGCTCGTTGGAAGACTAACATCTGACACAAACAGTAAATCTTCAAAGTAGTATTTTGATAACCATGTTGGACTATAAATAGGCTACGTCATGCTGTTGTAGCCACGCAGTCCATACTTTCGTTGGCTAGGCCTACAGCTAGAAATGACTGCCATCTTCAGGAAAACAGAAACACAGCACCAGATTCGATCTCGCACAATTGTTTGCGCAGAAATTCAGTGACACACCAGTGTCATTTTTCTAATTTCGTAATTGTCAAATAAAAGCAACGAATTAACATAAATTAAGATAACCTGTATGGAACGTAATACGACATTTTGTGGCAAAACCTTAAGAAAAATATAGGAACAAGACATTGTTATTATAAAATTATATTCGCGTTAAATAGTCAATTATTTTTTCTCAACTGATGAGAAATGTTTTTTCCACGCATTAGGTGTAGGCTCCAATGGCTATGTATAGTCAATTTAAACCGAAGTGTTTCATTATTTTATAGGATAAGCTTTTAAACGAAATACATTTTTTAAATAGGCTTCCTTTGGTCGAAAAATATACGACAGTTAAAGGATACTTTCAGAAACCAGGAAAACATGCCTCTGGATTTGAGTAAATTGATTGTGCGCACAACATAGCCAGCTTTGAATTCCTTATTTGTTTGGGTTTACAGCAGTGTTTGGTCTTTATGTTCACATAAAAACTTTATAAGGTGTCTTAAAATCTCAACTACGGCTATTCTTCAGTTATTCTTATTTTATATATGTATTTACTTATGCAGACGCAATTCCGCCATGGTGCTTCGAACTGGGTAACCTAATTGACATCTAAGGCTAAACGAAGCTTTATTATTATTTCTGTCATTATGTTATCTTCCAGATGCCTCGTGCATAAAGAAGTCTCAGAGGAAGGCATTGATGAACCGATCCATACATGGTTTACACATGAGCAGCACTGTAGCCTACCTGAGCTGCTGGCAATGTAGCCTACGCCATAGGCAACTCAATTGCTGTGCATGTCACGTTGACTTGATCCTAACCACAAACCAGACAAACGGCACGTTAATTGACACAACACCACGAGTTACCTCAGTGTCGTAGATTTTTGGGATTAGGGAGAAAGAGTATAGCTTGGACTCTCGTATGTGCTGAATGGCGAGCTGGACAGCACGGTCGATTCCTTGACTGATGCTGCTCCTAAGCGCTGATTCATTCATAGGCATCAGGACCATGATAGGCAATGCTTCGCCGTCTTTCGTGTACCAGGCTTTCTCCAGGTTGTGCCCAGCATTATCGTTGCACACCCGCGCCAACACAGGTCGAAATCTTAAGACCAACACAAGAAGGCATCCAGAGACCACAATCATCTCCGATCTGCATCTACTCCGGGATGAAGCCATGCTATCTGCACCAGGCGGCGAAATATATCCACCCCTTCAGTAGGTTGGCATGGCGAATTGGTTTGGTAGTGGACCGTTGACCCAGGTAAATTGTCAAAATGATATTAGGATTACGCGTAAATTACAAGCAGAGGTGAACTGCAGTGTCGCCTGTTTTTTTCGGTAAGGGTTTCAGAGTGAGGAGTAGCTTCAGGAATGACGCTTCCCCATGGTTCCCCTATGCGCCCTCCAGATGCAGGGAAGATGCACCAGCGCCGATTTAATCAAAAAAGGGGTTTTCTGATGAGATCAGGCAAAGGACATCCTCGTTCCTGGCCGTCCGTGATGCACAGAAGCGAGTGCTAATATGTAAGTCTTCTCCAACTCAATTCCTCCAAACCCCGTAATTCATAACAATCCAAAATCATCACGAAACCAAAAATGGACAGAAAAAAATATAGATCAAAATTCCGCTACCTGAGTTAGCAGTTACTTGGATACTACCACAGTGTCGCCATCCCACAATGTTCTCATCGAACAAATCACAGGGGTTATGGTGCGTTCCTGCTTGTGTCCTCTATTTAAACGCCTTTGAAGGGGGCACTGAACAGCAACTAATGAAATAACGGGGGGAAAGCAATCAAAGCAGCTGCAGTTCCTGCATCCAGATCAGACCGTGTCTGTCTTCAGCAAGACGACGCTGCTGCATAACAGGTTTCAATGCTGTTGACGACTAGGGCGCGCGCATGTAGTGGGAACAGTGTGCGAGATAAAACTCCGGGGAATTAAATCCTACCTTGCTTCAACACAAGCAAGAACACGAAATGGAATTCCACTACATGTACATTTTTTTCTGATACAATAATTCCATAATTTATATACCCACGATCCTCTTATAAATACCATTGGCTGTGGAATTTTTGATGTCGACTTAATTTCATGGATATCCAAGGCATGTAAAACTCCAGTGAGGGCAACACAATTGCAGATCGTGATAATCAGTTGCACATGATGGCCGTATAAACATATGCCATTGAAGGAATAATGTTTACATTAATTTTAAACGACATCAATGGCTATAACCGTTTGAATTTGGTTGTTCGTATCAAATCATTATAAATTACATAACAAAAATATTCTAGTGTTGTTCAAGGTATTTGAGGGGACAGAAACAAACAGTCACTCAGTGATACACAGAAAGCATGAAGCATAGGCTACTCACCATAAAAAACTATACTGGCCAAATGTGTGTTAATAAATGCATTTAAAATGCTTTAATGAGTGCCCAGTCGACTGCTGACATACAGTAGATTTACATGAACAGTTCTATAACGGTCTGATAGGCCTACCATTTAGACCAATTTGTGACAATTATCCTAGTAAAGTAAACGCTACTTCAACATTACCTACTATAGGATTTTGAATAAAAGCCCATGTTATTTGCTACACAAGTCTACACAAGTATGCACTAGCACCAGAGCCAGCCCTATAGTTTTGGTGGCCCTAAATATGAATGGTGCCGTGGCCCCTAAGTGTTACAATAAAAATAAATAAAAATTAAATTGTTTGGCCCTGGCATGGTTGAACCCCTAAATGACTGCATACAATGCCAGCAGCCAGCTCTGACTAACACAAAACTTGTCCCCCAACTAATTTTTAAGAAACGTTCATAGGTATCTAAGCTCATGTGAAAAATAGGTAAAATGTGGAAATACGGAAAATTAATTTGTAAAGTAGCAGTCAAACATAATCAAGAATGATGCAGTTTGTTTCAACTCACAATTTGTATGCCACACTATATATGATTTGATTTCAAGCTTGTATAAAGAATAAAATGAAATTGACACATCTATTTGCTGGCTACATACAATAAACACATCCCACAAACATATATATTTTTGTTTGATTGCATTTTGAAAGGTTGGTATACTGTATTTTATTACCTTGGGGAAGAGGCAGACATTGGAAGGCACTAGTTAGGTAGTGGTGAAAAGCCCTACAATTTATGATTGCAGTGCATGCATCGCCAAAAATGATCCCCATAGGCTTTCCATTATTAGGTCAATAATTCAGAAGTTTAAAACCACTGAAACAATGGTAAACGTGGGAGCATGTCCTCTAATCTAATAAAACATTAAGACAACTCAGTAGTGTGCAAGTGGGCAGAAAGTACTGAAAACATGTGTGTGAATATTTGTGACGCTTATATTTTGGAAATGTATTGTCTTATAAAATATTTATTTTGGTTATTTCTATTAAGCCATTACTGAAGTAGAACATTTTCCTCATTTAAATATGTGTTAAATATATGTATTGTGATATCTTGATATTTAAGTGCTTCTCCTAATTATAAGTGAAACTGTAAATAATCTTTCAAAATATCTGGTTGCATCATTACATGCTTAATATTTTTACAGATTTCTAATACTTTGTGTCCACCTAGTGGCACAATTGATAATGCTGATCCACATGTGGTTATTTATTTCAAGGGACATTCCTAATAGTTCTCCACATTGTTGCAAACTATTCTGGGTTTTAAAACATTTACTAAAATAATAAAAAAAGGAATTCAATTAACAGTTCTAAAAAAAATGAAACCTCTGTAAAGTCACCAGTGTTCAGAGAGGCACATAAATTATACGGTATTACATGTGATCTCTCTCTCTCGCTCTCTCTCAAATATTTTCTGTAATGACACATTGAACGAAAATGAGCACATACCTCTAAACAGCCCACCCCATATGCATTATTTGAGTTGTGAGACGGATTATTTGCCATTATACAACAGTTACTACTTCAACTTGGTTTACTGGTACAGTATCGGAAAAAGGGCTAAAGAAAAGGTTCTTTAGCTTGTCTCCATACAGGGAACCCATTTTAGTTACTGAACCTTTCAAGATAGCTGTGAAAAGTAAAATATCCCAGATTTAATCATTTTGCCCGACAAAGAAGCCTTGAACTAAATCAGCTTCCTGTATGGAGACAGAGGAGCCTTTAGGAACCATTTCTTCTGAATGTGTAAAATAAAGGTTAAATAAGTAAACAGTTATGCCTTGCTTTCTTAACGATCATACAATGACTCAAATCTGTATATGGAAAGTCCAAGTTGTCAGGAGTTTAAGGCATACTATGCATGATTGTTTAGCCTTGCTGTGGTCCTGTGTTTACAATCAAAGAAGTCTCCTCCTCCATCTACAACACCGACCACTTGCCCTGAGTACCCCACCTAGCATAGCTAGCTGGATAGCTGGAGGTAACGTACATTAGAACCATGAAATGAATGACCATGAGTGACAGTAAGAAGGCAGATTTGATCATAGCTGAATGAATTCTATTATGTTGAATGTAATCGTGGTTTTATCGTTTGTTAGAAAATGTAAGACCCTCAGGAAAGTCCTTATTGTTGCTAGCTTCATACTGCAGGTAACGTAACTTACAGGTCCAACAGAAAACAAGCCAACTCTGTATCACTTTTCATCCCCTTGGCAGCTGCAGCTGATGCTACTGAGGAAAAGCAAGACACTGTTGGCTTGTCGTTTCTCTTCCCTGTGTCTGGGTTCATCGCTAAGTCTGATTCCAAACCACAGGCTCTGTAGCCACACCCACCACACAGAAAAGAGTGTCCCCAACACATTTTAGAATAACAAATACAGGTAAAGGTGCATGAATTTGGCAAACGTGAGGTAATTTGCCAGTGTATCATACTTTAGATAGCCTATGTCTTAGGACGGTTAATTTATAATATTTTCTATTTAAAAAGTAGTATGTAGTAGAAAAAAACAGATAAATAAATAAATCAAAATGTATCAAACACAACACTGTGTGGTGTTATTAACCCAAAGTTCCTTTAGCTGCCATGCATGACTTAATTTGACTTGTGTAAGATTCATTGTTTTACAAACATGCTCTCCGTTATCATTTTAACTTAAATAAATTCAACTACAAATTAAAATGACAGGGAAGGCAGGTGAGCACATTGGCTTTTCGTAATTGTGCTTCTGCTGTGTTCACATGTTCCATTAAAAAATAATTTCCGTAACGCTTGCACGAAACTTTGCCTAGGCACAACAATCCACGAAAAAAAAACAGAGCAACCATCTAACAGATGATTCATTTTAATAATTTCAAGCGCGAAGATACACCGCCGAAAAGAAACATTAGCACCAGCGAGTTAGGTGACTGTTTCTGTGAATTCCGGTTTACAGTCCACGGGAATTTCAATCCCAGACAGCCACTTTACGATTACACAGTTCCTCCTGTCTGCCTCTGCGAAATCAGGGCTACCCCTGGGAAAGGCTGGCCAAGTGTCCTGGAGACCCTCTTCTTCTGCCCTGACCCGCATTTCTTTCAATTTCTTGTAGAAGACCCTACAACTGTAGCCTTCCTTCCAACCTAGAGCGATGTGGCGCTGTAGTGGTCCGAGGCTGGCGTAATGCCTCAAGCAGCTGGCGCATTTGTATACCAATTTTCCGTCAATCTTCTCCATCGAGGAGGTTGCTCTCAGAAAGAGAAAATCGAAGTCGGATGCTATTTTGGTGTCCACGCAACTGGCGTCCACTGAAGTGCCTGGGAGAAGTCGGATACGTGGAGTGCCATTCCCGCCAGGGCCAGTGTGGTGCACTGCTGTTCTCAGGATTGGAGGTGGTGACGGCTTCCACATGGCATCTGTCTATACTTGGGGAAGAGGGTGAAAGAGTTTCTCTCACTTGCTCAGAATTTACCTATTGTTCTGTAGTTTATACCAGCCAGCTACATCATATTACAGGTTGGTTGAGGCATATGTCTTATTTTTCCGTTCATGGGTTATAGCTGCGTAAAAACGAAACATCTTTCAGAAAGGACTACAAACAAAAAACACCTTTAAACATAAACATGTAGGCTACACATCATATCGAACATTTTCAAATTGTAAAAAAAATTCTTGATCGGTCGTGTAGTTTACCTTTGTTATTGTTAGCTATGTGGGGAGGGAAAAGATTTAGGAATTTAGGACTTCAGAATTTGTTGAAGAAAAGTCTCCTTGGTTGGCCTACATCAAAATGGTCATCCACAACTAATAGCTGTTTTAAGAGTATCCCCATGGAAACAATGTTCTATATCGCTGGATATAAAATTGCCTACAGTGACGTCATATATATATATACTCAAAGTCAGGTGCGCAATTCTTTGCACCCTTGATGAAAAGGAGAGCGAAATGCGATATAATGTAAAATACGCATATATGGTGAAAATCTACCTTTATTCTAATACTATTATTCTTTTTAAAAACTTCCTTTTTTCCTGTTATTAAATGACACATAATTTTACTCAGAAACACTGTTGTTAGAAATATTGGCACTCCTTAAAGAATGGTATAAATAAAATAAATCAAAGTTAAACATGTAATAAAATTCTACTTATTTCAGTTAATCTCCGGCGTAAGGAACTTTATTGTAGCATTCCATCTCTTCATGTTTCACTAGGGTATAAAATAATAAGGTAATTTGCATGTAAAATCTCTTTGTCAGTCTTCACCACGGGGAAAGCCAAAAAAGTGGCAAATAAAAATAGACAGATTGTTGTTGACCTACACAAATCAGGTAATGGGTATAAAACATTTAAGCACTGTTAGAGCAACAAACAAACATTTTGGCTATGTACACTGTAGGCATGTTTTGAATCAAAAGATGGATTTGTACGTGGAAAAGCACCCCATATCTCCTGTCAAATTTGGTGGTGGATAATTGATTCTTTGAGGCTGTTTTTCTGCAAGTGGTCCAGAGGCGCTGGTTACATGAAGGTAGCTATAATGTAGTCCATTGAAGCCAAATGTGTAACAACCAAGACATTTGGAATAAACTGGCAGACTGAAACAGTAACATAATAATCCATATTTAAATTCATACCTATATCCTGTTAGTGAAGGTATCTCAGAAAACATATATTGTACTAAGCTGAAACCATTCATTCTGTGTGGAGGACATAAAAATTAAAAATATAAAAATTTTTGAACATATTTTCACATATTTTAGAATGCTTAAACTTTTTTCTGCCAGGTTTCAGAAGATATGTACCATAGACACAGCATCATAAAACCTTACAAGGCAGAAGTGAGGCCCCTGCACTGTTAAGTGGAGTGATATGTAGATTGGAGACAAAATTTCTGGGCTCAGCAAGTGGATTTTGTCTGAACCTTTGCGATAAGTACTTAATTTTACCACTAGATGGCAGAACTATACATGTTTAAAATTAGTTTGTCAGACCATAATAGGTTAGTGTTTCCACCTGCTGCAACACATGATACTTCTCCATGTGTTTGGAGCAGTTGCAAAACCGGAGCAGTAAAGTTCCTTTTGTGTGTTGAGCTGATACAACCCCCCTGCATTGCCAGTCTCCCGTGTATGGTATTACTGAATATTGGCCCAACCCTAGTGCCAATTGATCCATGATAATAACACCAAAACAAAAAAATCTAATGAAAAAAATGCAATAACATGATGAAGTATCCTTAACAGGTTATTACCTGGTCGTGTTCCTATTGTCATTTATATATTGCAATTAAGGCATCTGTTGCAATAACACCAAACAATGTCTTCCTTATGTCCTGTATGGCTGGAACTGAGATGAGGTCAAGGAGAAGACATTTCGGCATGTGTCTGGATTTATCAGGGTGTGTTGTTGCCTCTAGAACTATAGTAATCTCTGCAGAGTAAAGGGCTATTGTAAAAATAGGCACCACGATCTGAAGAAGTAAAATCAGGTTTCTGAACACACCTCAGATGCTGTGTCATACTTCCACGATGTCCAAGTCTTGCCAATTTGGAAAGGTACATGATCAAAATATGATTTCTTTCCCATTCAATTTATTTCTTGTGGCTTCACTTGGATAATCCCAACCTAGTATCTAGACTTAAGAACATCCAAAATGCCAAAGGCTTTTGACATTAGAGACCGAATTACTGAATCTGTGAATATTAAACTACATGGGAAAGTCAGGAATTCTCCTAATTAAGCTTCCTGTTGTATTTACGGAAATTTAGAAATGCAATGGTGGTCAGGCATGTGCACGCAGAATGATGGATCACAATTTCAGGTAATTTGCATGTGATTTGTATTTGGACATTGGTCCTAAAAGTTTACTCATACAGTCAGTGAAATACAAGTTTTCTCCTTCTTTCCTTCAAACAGTAGGTCGAACTCTGCAGTCACTAAAATTACCTTGCTAAATTATGTTTGTAAAAAAAATGTCATTTGAAATTCAGATAACAGGTCCAATGCTTATAGGCCGATATGTATTTAAAGCATGATAAGTTATTCTATTTAATTTCAGCGTAGATGACAGCCCAGATCCCTAATGGAGCTCTTAATAAAATAATATTGTAGGTTGACAGTTTGTCTCTTCCACAGGCTCCCACTGTGCTAATTATACACAGTCCCAAGGGAATGTATAGATCAGGAGCAGATTTCTACTATAACCAGAGCTCCAGCACTGGGTCTCTCCCCACATCACTGCATTCAAGGACAGAGAATACCCTGCAGAGGGCAAATAGCAAGGTCACTCTCCCCCCTGGCTCTCAACAACTGGTGATGGGTTTGGTGGAGGGGGGCCATGACATATAAATAGTAGAATGGAGACCACATCAGTGGAATCGATAGATTGGAATTTCCTGGGTCTGCCTGCGTGGAGTCAGTGTCCACCAGGATAGACCTGGATACCCGAGGCAGGATCTGTGCCCACCGCTTTCCAATGATACTCAAAGTCACTCTGGTACCATCTGACTATGAGCTCAGTCTTGATGGAGGGTTATGTTTCATACAGACTTCATGGCCAAGAAAGGCTAATCTACCCCTTCTCACAGCTGTGCAGCAGCAAATGCCGTTTGCATTGTCTATTTGCTGGTACAGGGCTGACCACTGACTCATGTTATCTGCATGTCTCTTGGTTTGGAAGTCTAAGACAATGGTGTGTAAGCGCATATTTATTACAGTTGAATTTAGTTGCAAATCAAAGTTAAGTAAACATCTGTATTGGATCCAGCCTTTGTCTATTTCAAAATGAGCCCTTTCTTCCTTTCTTAGGCAAAATTTACCTTCAAAAACAGTATTATAATATCTTTGCCGTTATTCCATGAATTCACAGCAAGAATGTAATCTGTAATGAAGATGACTTTTTCTTGCATTTTTATTCGCTGCAGAGATCTATCTAGATTCAGACAAAATTTGTAACTTTGACTTACAAATAAACGGAAGTCATACACAGTAGTGCAGTGTTAATTCAACACTAACAGAAAACATTGGACCAAAATGTTATCTGTTATTGTTGAATTAACACCGTTAAAGTCGAAGTAGCACTGGGCATTTTACGGTATATTTATTTGTTTGGTTGGCGAGGTGAAATTCGGTTATATATTCTTAAAAATAAAACTTGCATTTGATTGTAGATTAAAGATAATGGCAAAGATAATGGTTGATTGATTCCAGGCCTTATATTAGTGGGGTGAAATTATTTGAAATAACTCAAAGTATGTGCATTCCTGTCTTACAGCTTTACATGACTCAATATAGATGTGCTATTATCCAGAGAAACTCACTGTCTGCAAGAATATACAAAAAATATTCCTTTGTGACAATGGAAAGGTCTTGGTAACTGATTTCATACATCTTGCATGAGGTTACATTTTAAGGATCATAATTCTTACATGGGGCTTTTAAGAAAGCTAATTATTGACAATGATATTGGTTCTTAGATTGATATTGGCTGTCATTTCTACATTTGGGTTTATGGATTAAACAAGATGAATGAAGTCAATTAGTAGTTGGGTTCCTATTCATGTAGTAGACAACGCAGTAAACAATGATGATCTCAACCAAGATAAAGGATGATGCAAATGATCCAAAGCAGTAGGTTATACACCCACTAAGTCAATTCATTTTCAGTGTATTACATTCACAAGGTTTATTTTGCTGACATGCAGACAGGTTATAAGATGCAGCCCTACACACTGAATTTTTTGCCTCTTAATTTTCTGGATTAATTGGATTTTCCTTTGGAAAAGGTTATGTTGCCCTCTAGCTCTGCATCACAAAAAAATGTATGCTGTATTATAAAGAAAACTATTCTATTCTGTTTCTTATTTGGAGTCATAATGTTTGCTATGGTATAAATAGCCCTGGTAGCTAGACACAACTTGTCACCCCAGCTTTATTTCCAAATGGGATCCCCCTAAACTCAACTCAAGTTTCGTTAGCCTATTTATTTCTTTTGTCACTACATGTATTACTGTTTATAGTAAGCTAAACTATTCTGGGCTACTGATCGTGATTGTAATCTTTCCAGCCATATGGTGTATTGCACTTTTATAGACTTGTTATCACTATGGCAAGAATATCTAAATCAGGAATGCTTTCCATTTGTGCTACTGATGAAACATCAGAGACATTAGACATTAGCCATTAGCCTTGAAATAGAATCTCCTCCACACCAAACCTTGAATGACCATGATTGCACAGTAATGCACTAGTTATTCACACAGTTATTCATTTAAATGCATTCTTATGTGTCATTGTTATTGTTTCTTTTGTCAAAAGCAGTAATACCTTCTGTTCTGTGTTTTGAGAAAGATATCTCTCTGGGGAGGCCGGGGATAATACTGTGGGGGGCAGAGATATGGTGCTCTGAGATGGGTTTGATAGATGGTGTGTCCAACTTTGGGAGATGGGTGCAGTATTATAAATGCTTTATATGATGGGCACAGTAATGAGAGACGTACTGAGAGATAGGCACAGCATTCATCAGGAGTTTGGGCCATCCAGTGTGTATACATATGAATACAGTATACATATACATAAGTACCAGCAGTCGATAATTGCAGCAGTGTTCTGTGACAGCCCCTCTCTTTCCAAAATATAAACCCTAGTCATACATCTACCAAGTCCTGTAGCCCATACAATTTGCTGTGGTATTCCCACAAGAAATAGGGCAATCTTGTCAGAAAGCTTATTGGGTACAGTACTGTATATGTAATATTGTTTTTTCCATGTGCTAATCGAGATTTAGATTTTAGCTGTTGGCGGGGAAGTGGTGATAATGACATTGCTGGAGGGGATTGGGGTATCACTTGGCATAGGGAAGGTCAGTATGAGAGGGCTGAATTTATTTTACATAGCTCCTCCCCCCTCTCTGATTGATTGGCTGAGCTGCTGTGTGGCTGTGCTTTAAAAGGGGCGAGCACGTTCACAGCTGTAGTAAATAGATCACTAAGACTGCCTGCCCAGGTTCCACTGAATTTGTCTCCTTGCCTCCCTTCACAGACCCAGAATGGCTACCTTTGTCTCGGTGAGTTTAAAAAAAAATGTTTTTTTTTTACTATGTATTTATATTCTACACGGATGGAGCTGCATTTAGGAGGAAAATCATAATGTTTTTGCCTGGGGTTATTAATGTCGTGGCCGTATATCACAGCATGCGTCATGTCTGCAATGAATTCCATGTGGTTGTAATGTGTGATAATTGCATATTTTTCAATTATACAATATTGTTAGAAAACAATAATTGTTCTCTCAAGATTAATAAGCGTATGGTCTATTCATTTGTGAAGGCTGCAGTGAAGGAAAATCTCTACACAATGTAAATAATGCTTTACTGCATCAAGGTTAAGGCTGTACATCATTTTATAGCTCATGCAGAGCTGTATTCCCCCTTTCACAGAAGTGTTTGCACACAATGCCATATAACCTTATTCCATGTGTGATGTCTTGAAATGTTGAAATTTAGTTCAGTTGGAAGCTTGAATCCCTAAGCTTCTCCAGCGTTGTGAGAAATTAGGTTTGTGAGGCTCTCTTGAGACATGTCCTGAAATCTTACAATTAGCAAGATTGACAGGAGAGGTGCAGTTTGTACTAGACAGACACATGAGCATGTCTGATAATAGCTCTGTATCTGAGCCAGGGTGATGATCGCATGGATGAAGCTCCATAACCTTGGCCAGGTGCCTCAGACTCCTCTTTGATGCATTTGATTATTTCACATTCTACCTGCAGCAGTCTGACTTTAACCAAGGCAAAAATAATGTTAGCAAGAACATTCATTTAAAAAAAGACATGTTTGTATTATTTTGTTTAAATAATGTCCTGTGTGACTAGTAAGACCCACTGAAGTGTGCATTGGGGTAATTAAATCCAACAAAATTTTGTTCCTCTGTTTTGCTTTACAATACTCGTTTATAAGATCTTTAACTAAACATAAAATGTACTGTTAGGTTTGGACTAGAAACAGTTAATAATTAAATTACAACTGTAAACTACTGATATTATTTCAAAGTGCCGCCTGTTGATTCTCCTTAAGACCATTCGCATAATTTTCTCTTTGCTTCGGCAGCTGGTCACTTGCCAAAACATCACTTGCCAAAACTGCAACAACACCTTAAGACACAATGCGATGAGCAGAGACTATATGATGGGCTTCTCCAGGAACTACCGTGTTCCCAGCGCTGCCAAGAAACATTGGGTAGCTGGCAGAAATCTACATCCAGCCTATAGAGGGCGCTCCCCCCTCCCCAAGACTGCAACCACTGAGAAATCTCCCTCCACTCTAAAAAGGTAAATAGAAATTATTTTTCATGTGTGAATTCAGGTGTACATGTGATTTGGTGGTGATGGGAATGTGACTGTAACAAAAATGAGGTTTTGTAAAATTTCTGAAGTTATATGAATCTTGAATTGTTTTGGTTAAATAATATCCATCTGAATGTACTGAATGTCTAAATTATCGAGGAAGGGGGTGTGAGTAAAATACCATGACACCTTTCTATCTCTGTACTCCATCTGAATAGCTTGCTTCTGATAGCATTGGCCTTTCTTATATAGATCCAAACAGAAAGCTTGATTTGTCCCATTATGTAAAATACCCATCTCTCCTGTTGGCTGAGGGTCACACTGAGGGCTGTGTTCACAGGTCATCTTCATCTGAGTCCAGTAGCTCCTCTTCCTCCAGCACAGGCAGTGTGAAGAAGCTTGCACTCGAACGCCTGAGAAAGTTTCTGCTTCTGGGGCACGAGCAGAAGAGAGTAAGAGACGGGCTGAAGTTCTTCCTCCCTGCTCTCTGAGAGTCCCAGAGGCACTGGTGACCGCGTCGACAGGCCTGGCCTATGTTTTGGCCCCCTCCCAAATGCTCAGAAAAGTTAGCAGTGCCTGTGAAGAGTGCGAGTGAGCCTGAAAGCCAGTGCACTGCCGCTGGTCTAATCTTTAATGGGAAGGTGTTGGAAGGATAGCGCTTTCTGGCTGTGTAGTCATGATCCTTCAGTTGTACGAGAGATTCCAGAAAGAAGCCTCAGCCTGTCACTACACTGAGTGATAAGGGAGTGGCGAAGATTGTGAGAGTATCCTGTTGTACTGTGACAAGCAGTTTCTACAGACCACAAGACAGTTGTGTGGTTATTTAAGTATTTTACCATACATTTTTTGTGAGTTTTAAATAAAAGTGGCACAAGTTATCAGGCCAAAATTCAGTGTTCTTTCAGATTTTTACAAGATCATTTTCAGCAATAAGCAATGCATTGTCATTGCTTTATCTTAGTCTGGCTGAAACAAGAGTAATGTAACCTTATACAGGGACCAGATCTGTGTCCATTTATACCACCTTAGTACTGATGGTGGAAATTCAGGCATTGTCATTTTAGAAAAACCATGTACGTTTGGAACGGTTTGGGGGTAGAAGACTCAATGGAGTCAAATTTTAACAGACTACAGTATATTAACTTCAGAGGTCTGTTTTGTGCAAAAGACTATATACATTTATACTATATATCCAAATATACCATAAACATTACTTTTTGCTTCAAAGGTTTATGATGTTTATAAAGGTGTTCATGCACTGTGGTGCCATTTGTATTATAGGCTACACAGTACATTGTTATAAATATGTGAATTCAAATGTATTTATATCCCTTCTAGTTGAGAGTAGTGTATGTAAAGTAGGACAGTGATGACCAAGATAAGATTCTAAGCAGCTTTGATCGTAATTTATCAATTATACATTGACGAAATGAAATTGTTAAATATTCTTCAAAAGTTACATTACATTGCATTTACATTATGTTTATTAGGCAGACGCTTTCACCCAAAGCGACGTACAATAAGGTTTATTCTTAACTGACAGAATTAATAAGGTTTACAATAAGGTTTATACTTAACTGACAGACTTATCATAATTATTTATCTATTTAGTAGAGCCACTTATTCAGAGCAATTATAAGTAAACCTTTTGCAATTCTAAGTAAACCTACCATTGCAAGTATGAATGTAAGCATAGTCCTCGGTGACAAATTAAAGTTATTAAGAACCTGTAGAACTTGTAAAGAGAAAGCTGCATGTTGTTCTAGTCTTGTGCAGTATGCTGCGTTGGTGTCCTTGTAAGTACTTCACAAGTAAATATGCAGCTGCAGTAACAGATAACAATTGGTTTCGTTCTGTTACACTGAAGAAGGGAATCTCTTGGGCACTTGAATAACACAGTAATGGTAATGTTAATAAAGTATTCATAAGATAAGCTTCATAAGGAGCATAATGTATTCATTATGGTACCAAAAGTAATGTGGAAATTGTGATTACTCTAGTTTTATTGCATTTCATACCATCAAAACTTGATGGTTTGGAAATTGTTTAATTTAAAGAGAACAAGCTGTATTAATCATCTAATGCAGAATTACATTTTAATTACAGATAATTTTATTTTTCACTTAAAAATCTATTAATCACTGAATGATTTGAACATAATGATTTTGCAAATTGTTTCAATCTGTTAATCAAACTGTATGAATTAAGGGACCATTGTTCAGATTGAATTTGAGCAAGAATGTGAATATTATTTAGCCAGTTTCACAGAAATTAGACTTTTCCCCATTTATGGCTGCTTAACCAGTTTTATTAGTTTTCAATAAGTAAGTATGCTTTAAATGAACTGCAGTTTTATTGTTTCATTATTTGATACATGCAATTTGTATAGCAAAGCAGTGAATGTATCACTTAGCATATCAATTGAATGTTTTAACATTTGGATACTGAAATTAAAGAGTCTTTATTGTGTCTTATGGGAATGTTTGTTTTTATTTTTAGAATGTTTTCTGCTTTAAAACATTACCGTTTCTGTTGTATTTATGTACTATACAGAAGTTCTTGCATAAAGGAGACAAAGGTTTTTATCCTGTTTCTGTATATGCTCAGTTATGTTTCAGTTTACTAACGTAAGTAACTGAATATTATTAATTTACTTATCAGGCACCCAGGTTAACTTGGATAGCTTAGCAATGCAGTTATACAGCTGGTTTAGTAAAATAAACGATGAGCGTTGCTCGAAGGTACAGTGTCTGTGACTCAAACCCGTGACCCTCAGGCCCAGTATCTAATACTCTGATGACACCTTATGGTGTCCTTGCACATTAAAAGTCTTGTGAATGCCCATTATTCAGTTTGCTCTGGATATTAAATAATGTGCAGTACCAATGAGGTATTTGAGGAGGAAAATGCAGGGTGATTGGCTTTACACTATTGAAGTACTTGGACTCTCAGGGTTTGCCATTGTTTTCTGCTTTTCCACAATCTATCAAGCCAATAAGCTCAAAGTGCACCTCAAAAGAATGATAATGATTCAAAGCACTCACTGCAAGGCCTGGCTGATGCAATGTATAGCTTCTCTAGTAGGAAAGATCCTGGACTTTTCTACCTGCTGTGGTGAAGAAACTCTGCAGGGATGCAGGTTTCATGAACCGTGTACCATGGAGTAACCATGTATCATTAGTGACTCACTAACATGAAGCAATCGTAGTATTTTTCAGTGGAATTGTAGCTAGCCATTACGGGTTCTTGAAGCCTTATTACACACCATTAGTCACGACCTGATGCTGATGCGGTCTTTATAACCAGTTTGTCATGGTTATGCTTTAAGTGCAGTGTAATGCCATTCAATTCAACTGCACCATCTCGTTCTTTGTTCAGCAACTAGCAAAAGCTGAACACAACAGTCCAAGCTGAAATACCAGTTGCTCTTAATCAAGTCTTTCCACCATTAATTGGAACCAGGACATATAAAAATAGGTATCCCTCACATGATGTCTTGAAGCTTTTTTTTTTTTAGATCTGTATCTAGGTGAGCACAACGTTGGGAGTTCGATTTTGAGCAACAGCAAGACAGTGTGACAGACTGAGTACAAAGTGTATTGAATCTCATTGTTAGTGAAACTACAATACGCTCAATTATCAATTTGTATAGACTCAACAAAATTTCCATGCACTGGTTCAAATCAATTAGTCATTAACATTCCTTCACCAATGATACGATAATGAGCTATGAATCCAGCTTTATCTTTAAAAAAAAAAAAAAAAACATTATACAGTAGCAACATATTAGCCACCAGAGGGCTGTGATTCACTAAAGACAAATGTGTATATGCTGAACTCACTGTGGTTAAAAGATGTTAAACTCCTAGTGCAAAGCAACACTGACCTGTTGGGGGGGGGAGGGGGGAGGGGGGGGGGGCGCAGAGGGGATGTCCCCCTCCCTAATAAAAGAAACAATTCAATTTCTGATTCAAGTTTTTGTCATTTGTAAACCAAAAGGTCTATGGCACAGAGCACATTTAGGAACATGTAATCTGGAAAAATGCTGTTTTCATTTCTGTATTCCTCATAGATTTCACTAAGAGGCAGTATAACACAGATTTGGTGTTGCCGTCAGTAAGAAATGCATCACTCTGGGATTCTGTGCTTCTTTTGAGAATGTGTGCATATCATGTGCGATAGCTGCTCACACAGTCTTGTTCATTGCTCATTTTACGCTTGAGTTAACTTTACTGAGCATCTGTGTGCAGTCCTTGCCATTTTTGTTTTTGCACGGCAGAATCTATTGTGAATCCTGGTGATGTATTATTAATGTGCTGTGCTTTATGTTCAAGCCATCTGTGTAGTCTTTACAACAGTATCCTGATGAAATAATTAAATCCTCTTCATAGTAAAATCATGGCATCTTGAAATAATTACACTATTGGGTGTAAAAATTGTGCACAGTAAAATGGCCAGTGTTAATAAAGCTTTAACAGTTTTAATTCAATTCTTTACGGATAGCATTTCCTCCCACATTCCAGAGTAGAACCAAATGTTACAGTATCTGTTGAGAGTTGAATTAACACTGGACACTTTACTGTGAAGTTGTGCCTAAACTGCTCTCTGACCTTGCTGCATGTTGTTTCTACAGCACAGGCAAAATACAAAAATTGTCACTTGTATCATAATTTTGAGTGCATGTTGATGCTCATGGCCAAAAATGAATCTGGATTCTGACAGAAAGGGATATATATATAGGCAAGATGTGCTTGCAAGTGTTGTATTAGCTGTGTGGACCTCTGGTGCATAAACTGCAGCAGTCTGACTGGCAGAGTACAGAGTGGAAAAGAATTTTCAGCTGACTTATATGCTTGGGAGGATGCAAGCGCTGCCCGTGACTGACCAAGAATGTTTCAGTGATGGAACCGGTAGCAACTGGAAAAATACATGACTGTAGAAAAGAAAGTGTTTATCCCCTAGGGTTTCCAAATCTCCCAGGTGTCATTCTAAATGTGTTAGCGTATGTGTGTGTTCGTGTGCGTGTGTGTGTGTGTGTGTGTGTGTGTGTGTGTGTGCGCGCGCGCATGCCTGTGTGTTTGTTTGTGTGGTATTCATATATTTTTATTTTATTTTATTTTTTTATTTTGCTGTAACATTATGGAGGTAGCAGCTGAATCAAGTGGGCCCATGTACAAGTGGGTTGAGCTTGCTCATCAAAACCTCTCAACTGAGCTGAGGTCTGTTGCTCACAAAGCCAACTCTGGGGAATGAAAAAGAACTGAAAGAACCGAAGGCTGAAGGAGCAGGGAACATACTGAAAAACTTTTCTTCTGTACACTTTAGGCTCTTGGCAGTGGAGGTCATTAAGCTACATAGGAAAGACAGAACTTTTTTTAATGATTCTCTGGTATCTGTTTTCAGCTGTTTTGACATATTGACATGCATTCTGATTGACATTAGGACCACCTATAAGCAGCTGATTCGTTTGATTGAATTGCTTAAAAGTAATGCACCAGGTCTGTTTTGTGCACCTCACATGAAATCATGTTAATCAAGTAACAGCATAGCATTGATTTTAAAAAAGTTTGATTTCTTTGGATCTTTTTTCCTTCTTTGGATAGAAAATAATGTAACACCACATTTATTTGATATGAAAATGCGTATGCTATTAAATCTGCCAAGGGCACTATTATCACAGTAAATATTTAATTTCAGATTTTCGTGTTAGAAAAGGCATTGCCTTAAGATTAAATTACCTGTGGGTGTGGTGGGGGTTAAAGACCATTATAATAAAGTGCGTGTACGCCATTAGGAACCGGTAATTTCGCCATGCATGATATGCTTGTCTATGACATGCAGACAACACATGCACATATGTAGCACCTTCAACAATCCTCCTCAGACTAAAGATGTTAAGATAAAGCTAGAAGAGGAAGAGTCCCATACATTCTTTGCTTAGTTTGTGTATTTTAATATTTTAATCTTAGCTTAATATATATTAGCAGGCTTATATGGATACATAAGCCTGATATATTATTTTTTTTTTTTATATATACATGTCTTCTTTTATCATCATTTTATTACTTTTAATCAGCAAAATTGAAATACTTGAAGCTTTTTCTGAAATTACTTCTGGGCTAATTTCTTCTAAAACATTACTTATTACTGGCTGGATGCAGTGCTTAATGTATTCAACCATTGATTCTTAAATTATCTAGTAAGGTGTTTTCATATCAGTAACACTCTATAGTTAATGCATTTTGTGTTTTGTCTCCATTGTCCTTGTCCTGTGTTTTTGTTAACTTAGTGGCACTCTCCTCTCCTATTGTTGCTGTCTCTATGACGCAAATCACAGGTGAAAGGCACAGCCTGGGGTTCTGCAGTGAATCATGCGTGGATGACGGGAGGATCCGATACCCCGAACACCACGTACGGTGGTGCAATGAATTCAGTCTGTCAACATCTATTTTTTTGTGTTCAGCTGTCAGGAAGAAGGCTCTAAACACCAGGGCAGGAGAACAGGCTTGTCCACACAGAAGACTGAGTTTCTCCTGGCTTTTCTCCTGGGTGTGTCTGTAGTCTTAATTGAAGTCCTATTTTGGTTTGCTAGATTAATTTATTTTGTTAATTTATTTTTGACAATTTATGTGTATGTGTATCTGTGCCAATGTGTTTGTGCATGGGCCCAGGTATTCGTGTTTGTGTGTGTGTTCACATGCTGTTCTGTCCATTTCATTTTATTTTTTCTTTCACCCAGAATCAGCTGAGTCCTGGAAATGAAGTAGGAAACCAGCTGTACTTTCCAACAGAAACCAAATATAACCCAAATTAAAAACTGACCAAAAAAAAAAAAAAAACTGAACAGACTGTCACTACCATATTTATTCCCCAGGGAAGCAGATATTTCCTTGTCTGCATTTATTAGGTGTATAAATTAATAGAAATGTTCAAAGCATTGCTGACACTGCTCAGAATTTAATGTGATTTTATGTAATGGAATTAATGATTCTGTTTAATTGCACTATTTCACATGAAATTGAGCAGTAAAAAATAGTGACATACTTCCACCAGCCGCAACTCTTGTTTTCATCTCTATATTTATTGCTAGTTCAGAGGTCTTACTTCACAGAAGTTTTTGCAGAGGAACTTGATTCAGCTGTAAATTATGCTGATACAGTATGGAACACATTTGTTGGCTAAATGGCTTTAAGTCATCAAGGGTCCAAGGTATCCAATGAGCCTCAAACCACCGTGTTGCTGCCAGATATGCAGTAGATATTACAAGCATTGATTCTCCTGATTAATTTTCCTGTTGTACTCAATGGAAAAAATATTCAGGAGAAACAATGCGTGTAGTATCTACTGCATATCTGGCAGCAGCACAGTGGTTTGAGGCTCATTTGCTGAAACTAGTCCCACCCCCCAATTCCCATAGAGATCCATTCAAATGCAAAGAGTTTGTGTATTGCTTGTAGGACAACCTGAAAATAAGATATCCAGACTCTGATGATGTTGATAGGCCAAAGACATCAGGAAGTCATGGCATGCAAATGATATGCAACCAAATACAAAACATGACTATTTTATTTAATTTGTCTACTGTAAGTGAATTTCCCTGTTTCTAGCTTTTCCCCAAACAGTTCACTGCAACTAAAGTAAACAAGCAAATGGTGGCACAGGAGGTATTTGGAGTGCAGACCAATGATCAATGATCTGACCAATGATTTGTTGTTAAGCTTATTAAAATATTATAAAATATTAAAAGCTTAATATTTTGCCATTCTGGGCTTGGCCCATTTTTTTTTCAAAGGAGTGTACATTTGGAAAGTACTCATTGATTTTTAAAGCATACCTAGTCAAACATGTCTTGTTCAACCTTTAGATGTGGCTGTGAATAGTAGCATAGTGATTATAACATTTTAAGCATAGGCTGGTCACATGCATGGTTTGTAGTCATACAGCCATGGTCATGCAAAATTTAAACATGAGCTATACTTATGCGCAGAGCATGTAAATTTTTTAAAAGATGATGCTGACACACAGCTGGTGTACCACGGTAGTGGCAATTTCATATATTCCACAAAGTGAGCTAATATGATATAAACCATGTAGTGAAATCAATTTCCATAACATAACATGACCAGAACACTGTGTAGGTTAGGGGTGTAGCATTTAATAGGCAAGCTGCATGATTATGTGATTGATTACTTCTAGTTTTACTACTTCAAATTATTGGTTGGACTTTAAAAGATAGGCTTCCACTGCAACATGTACAACAAGGCACAATGGGGATATTCTTAAAGCAGTACAGTCATATTGAATAATTGTTGCCATTGACACTGACTGAAAGAAATATCAGTGTAGCATAACTACCATTGTACCCTTGAGCACATTGTGCCCTTCAGCATATATTCAGCTGTATAAATGGATACAATGTAAAAAGATAGGTACAAAAGCTGTGTGAGTCGCTCTGAATAAGAACATCTGTTAAATTCCCATAATGTAATCTAATATAACACAGGCATTGGCTTTAACTAAAATTACATGGATTATGGATTATGAGCTGCATTCATTAATAAATGGAGATTGAGGTTTCTTGAATATCAAAATGGGTAGGCAGCATGTGTTGTCAGTAATCCACATTTGAACCAATCACAGTGACTTCTTATGTAGAACAAAATCATGAAAACCAGCAGGTCATAGCGCCACTCCATACGGATTCATGAAACCTCACTCACCTAACATTTGCATTTATAATCACTTTTACTAGACTTTAGTCATTACAGTGTGTTTTAACTCACACTGCTTTTCAAAATGTTACTAAACCTATTTAAATGAAGTAATGTAAATGATTTATTTTTCTGATTCTAGTATACACATATATGCCTGTCAATCATGAATTATCAGTGACATGGTATACTTATGGGGAAACAATTCCATGAAAATAGCATTTTATTTTATTATACTCCTTCAGTAGAGTTAACGCAGGGGTGCTCTACCATAATCACACACATCAGATTCACTACAGTATATGTTCATTTCTATTTTATTCTGTCATTGTGAGACAACAGAAAACAATTCAGGAATATACCGTACATTTACTCCCATGTAACAGGAGGGTCCAACCATTGAAGGTGACTTTTGAGATTATGATTCAGATCTGTTGGCTGAACAGGCTTTGTTCAAGTGAAGTGTTCAGTTGTACTGGAGCATATTCAAGTGTTTTTCAGCTGGGGTTATGATCTGAACTTTAAAAAAATCAATTTGCCACACATTAGTCATTGCTTCAGAATTTCCTTTCCTTTTATAAAACAAGGAATCACTTCGAATGTGAAGCACTTACAATTCATTTATCAAGACCCCAAGCTAAAAGCTTGGTTTAAGGCATGGTCTAAACATTTTCTCTTTATGAAAATGCATGGGGGGACTATGTACATAAAAGGGCTGCAAGTCCTATAAGGATCAGCCAAGATGGATATAAATGCCTTCAAATTAAAGCTGACGGTCTACATTTTAACCTCATGTATCATTTTAATTCCAATGTGCTGGAGTACACAGTCTAAACAAGAAAAATTGTGTCCTTGTCCAAAGTTGCAGAATCATTCCTGGGTGTGAATTTTATACCATCTGAATCAATTTTGCAACATATACAGTGAATCATATATCACATGTTAAGGTTTATGACCCTTTGTATAACATCATCTACCCACCTACTAAATAATGTAACATTTGAATCTTAAATAAATCAAATAACCACATTACACATTTTACTCTTGTTCAGATCATTTACCATACAGAACCATGTGCCTGAATTGACAAGCAAATTAATTGTTTGTCTCTTCCTGAGACAAACCCTGTTGCCTCCTGTGAAGGGCCATATTAAGAACCAATATAAAAATGCAAATAGAGTATTTGTGCTACTGATTATACAGGCAAAAGCAATAGATGCCCCAGGCTTTGTAGTGCATGTGGAGTTGATGAAAGCACACACACACACTCAACACTCACCTGCATTCTGACTTACTGACACATTCTGACATGCAAACCCTGCTGTACACACACCTGCTCTCTTTAGGACAGCACCGCTTTAGAATAAAGTCCTCTTTTGGTGGTTTTTCTTCCACTGACTCCAGGCATATTGTGAAGCAGGAAAGCACTATGAATATTCTGAATTAACCAGACATGTTTGAGAGTGGGCTTTCACTTCCAGTTTTGAATCTTTGTGTAAAACTCAGAATGCAGTCATGAAAACTGTGAGAGGAAGAACCCCCCCCCCCCGTCCCCACCACCACTTTCAACTGCAAAGTGCTTTGAGTTCACTTGAGGTGATGACAAGAACTAAATAAATTGCGCATTATCTTAATTTTAATTTCAACCATTGCAATCAATACTAAAATATTAACACCACATAAAGCCACAATTGAAACAGAATTCAGTGGTATTCTGTACTTATCAGAATGAAAGTGGAATGACTTTTAAGGGTCGATAATACAATGCCGTGTCATGTCTTAATTATGGGAGAGGCAAGAGCACTTAAATGAACTAAATCTTTGCACTTTAGTGAGCAGGCACCAAAAATGAATCAAGAGAACTTTAAATGGACACCACACTATACTTTTACATAAAAAAATAATGTTGTGCTTTTAAGCACAGGGCTGAGAACATAATTGTGTCATGGAAGTGTGTGTGTGTGCATGAATGCATGCGTGCATGTGTGTTCATTTTTAGAATGTTTGCATTTGGGGACACATTCTAAATATATCTATAACTATGTCTTTGAAACAAAATCATTTACACTTTTTATGTCAAAGGCATTCAAAATTAGTTGTTGAATACTTCATTAAAGTTTTTAATGTATACTTTGACATATAAATCCACTAGTGTGATGGAAAGAATTATCTGCTGATTTCTTAGGACGTTTTCACAAGTGATACTGTTTCCTTGTAGCTTCATTAGCCCATGTAATGTAGTGCACTCCAAAGGTACAATATCGCCCCGCCAGCTTCCTCACTTTTTACTCTGTCACTCCCCATGCTGTGCTCTTTAGTGTAAATCTGCAGATACACACTTAACCCAGAGGAGACAAGAACATTATTCAAGAGCATACCACACTATGGGATTTGAAAACTTGACAACTCAAACGATAAATTCAGTTAATATTACTTTATTTTCAAACTCCTGATGAGACTGATGGTGAGCATCGGCAGTCCCACTGAGAAAGGGTTATTATAAGTTAAAAGAATCACACAAGGAAATCTCAGTAGTATGACAAGGCTCAGAGATGTCCTAACCGTGATTTCAAAATGCAACAAGTCAGAAAAATGGGTTTTGTTTTAGAGAAGAGGTATTGTTCTTGGTATTGAGAAGTGAATTGTTACTATTTCATTAGTTTCTCTGCAGAAATGACCTTGTCATTTGAAGTTTTGGGCCACCCAGACAGCAAACAGATGGCAAGGCCACCAACCAGGTTGAGTGCATTGTCATAAACAAGATATAGAAAAGCTAGTTCACTGTGGGATTTATTCTGAAGAAAACATGGATACCATTACTTCCTGGTGCATACGAGTGCATTTAATATCAAAACATTCTCTAGCCAGCCTAGGGGTTTTCCTCTCTCAAGAGAATAGCTGTTATTGTTGCTGTAGCCGATAATGAAGCGTGAAGAACTGCTTCCTCACCGAGTACTGAGCCATCCTGCTTTGCCAGCAATGTTGATTACATGCTTTATTAAAATCAGTGCTAGTCTTCCTTCCATCAGTGGTGACACCAGGGAATATTTACGAATGACTGATTTTTAAAGAGGCAGAACATTAATACTTTGGCATCTGCATTTGGAGTTTAATGCATTCACCCCTATAGTGTTCATTTAACCTATTTTAATATCTCACACTTAATCTAAACCAAAACATCCAAGAATTTGTGTAATTAACCCTTATTTATAATATGACACAGAATGATTGTTAGTCATCAATCATCAGTGTTATTTGTCAGTTCCTGTATCCTGATGTATCTCTGTTTGAATTGTTTTACATTATTATTTCTCTGCCATAGACCTCTGGGTTGTATGTTCAGGTTCCAAATGCTTTAATTAATAAGCAGAAATTAAGCTGTTTAATAAGCACATATTGATTGAACCCTGACTTCACTTGGCAATCACCTGCTGTACTGTATGTCCATTAGAACACCCCCCGGTCCGCAATCTCCCCTAAGGTGGCAGAAAAGCTAGATCTGTGCTGGGGATGAGAGCTTTCTATTATACTTTAATGTGTCTCCTAGGTGGATCCTGTAGACAGAGACGAGTTGAATGGTTGGATATGCACGCTCTGTGTTTACCATTACAGGGAATCAGCTCATTCTAGTCATCCGATCAGGACACTTAGCATTGGAGCAGACAAGAACAGAAAAACCCCTCAGCACTCCAGCTCAATGCACTGTGCGTCACTGACATTCCGCAATTTATTTCTGCACTCAAGCAATAAATCCAGGGCTGGCTGTACATTAATTATGATTAGTATGACACATTTCAGCATGCATTCATCATGCTGTTTTGGCTTGAAGGTGACTTTGCTCATCGCTTCTCTCTTACTTTGTCTCTGTCTCCATCTCTCTCCCTCCTTGCTTTTTCCCTGCCCTCTCTCCTCCTCTCTCTCTCTCTCTCTCTCTCTCTTTACGGCAAAGTCGAAACTTAGGTCTTTCTGTGTTAGACTGGTTCTCAATGCAGTTATGTGCCTCATTATCAAGAACTGACCTTTGACTATGCCACTGCCAACTGTTTAAGGGTGTCCTATAGAGAAATGCATAACTGACCAGTTTGATCCAGGGAAGAAGAGATTTTGACAAAGAAAAAATACATTCCCCACCTCATCACACAAGAATAATGCTTCTGGTCAACTGGATGTCTGCAGTTCACCAGCTATGCATCTGGAGTTATCTGGCCCAATGACTGCAAAGCTAAGTTGGTGAAAATAAACAGTTGCTGGCTACACTGACAAATGTGCATAACACCTTTAACACTGGTAGAGTGTATTATTTATCTTGTGATAAAGTGAACAGTTATTTTTTATAGACACAACTATCAAAGAGCTCACAGCAGCACAAGCAAATAATCTGATCAACAAGCATTTACAAGGTGTAGGTAAGCACAGAAGTATTTGAAATAATGGCTTTATAAAGTGCATAAATAACATTTAACAATTTACGTGAATATAAATGGATGGTAACGTCAACATTATCCACATTAAGAGATAATAAATAGAATTGTTTGCACTAACCAATCCATCCATCCAATCCATTGAGACAACTTACAGTTTTACAATTTTAAATGAAATGATTACCAGCCAGCTTTATCATGACACAGTTTAGCAAGAGTACAGCAGCTCTGAGCTGTACTTTTAGCAATAACATGCACTGACTGGCCTACTCATTTTCAATTAGAAGGCATAGACGAAGTAGCATCACCAGTAATATATTAGACTATGTAAAATACCACCAACATGATATAAATAAAATGTGACTCACCCTCAATGGGCTTCTTCCACCTACCAAAAGCAGTCACAAAGGCTATCCTTCGAATTCAAACCAAGGAACCACCCCCCCCCCCCCCAGTCGACAGAATCTAACACAACCCCCACCACCCCTGCCACCGCTCGACAGAATCCAACAAACCACCCCCACCCCCACCCCCCCCCCCCCCGCCCGGACAGATTTACTTAGGGCTACCAAAATCCTAGGACCGGTACTGCGTCCATCAATAAGCTAAAGGCATTGTTGTCCCACTGTGGTTTGTGTAGGCCTACTAACTGGCTAACTGGCAAGCTAGCAGAAGCTGGTAGTAGTTCCGTTAGCATGTAGCAGCAACAGCTCAAAAAATAAAAATAAAAACAGTTCATGCAGGGTTAAGTTACCTTCTGCAGACCTGCTGCCGAGTCAATTTACGCTTTGCAAACCCACTTGAATGGTATTGATCCATCATGTCCAGCAAGCCAGGAATTCAATCTTGCCAAATCAAACTAGCAATCTAGAAGTTCAACTTGGGAAATGAAAAATGCCTGCTGCCACCACAATATTACACCATCACGCAAGGCGACATGATGTAGACTAACCTACGCACCATAAGTCTTATCTGGGTCAAAGAGAAATGGCCATTTTATCTTGGAAACCAATATCAATAACCAATGTTGAAGCTTGATCATCCATTAACATTTGTGGATCAGCATTTTGACACCTTTGAATGCAAACAGTCTTCAAATCTTCAAAAAAGCTCATTTATTTCTGCGGTTGGGCCGGTGGAAATGGAGGCTAAGCATTTGTTAAATTGTACGAAACAAATAAAAAAATAACATTGTTAACAGTTACCCAAATTTTCACTTCAAATTTTTGCTCAGGAACAGTAATGTTAATTTCGTTTTCGCTTTTGTTTTTATTCCTGAAAAGATGCCTTTCGTTTCTGGTTTTCGTTTCCGTTTTCATTTTCAATGAAAATTCAATTGGAAATTACTGGTTGCATATTGGAAATTTCAGAATATGGAGAAAATGTTTAAAAAATGAAAAGGTTCCAAACCCTCAGTAAGAAGCGCTATGGACCCAAACACGCTATGGGCTGCACTTATTACCACAGGACTGACACCCATACAGAGAATATGGCAATGTCATTGGAAATCATAGACAATGGAGGAAACACTTGGATTTTGTACAACAAATCAAATTACACAAATGGTCCTGTAACTGTGTCCTCTTTGACATAAATATTTTGTTTTTTTAACCTGACTCTTTTGCCAGGTGTACTTTTAATACACTTCACAATTAATGAATGCACTTCACAATTAAATCTAATTCATACGTTTCACAATTAATGTACAACAGCGCAAACAAAAATTTAAATCAAATATTATATTGTGGATGTTGGAATCTTTTCCTAATGGATGTCTAGACTGAAAAAACCCTCAGGACATTATTTTGACAGCATTCATCAAATATTTTTATGGGGCCAACCTCTTTATGCATACTAAGTACATCTATAATTTTCTGGGTTCCAATGTGAATTGCCGTTTGACTGTTTAAAGATGTCTATAATTACTCATTATCTTTCTAGGCAGAAATGAGGAAAAGACTCATATCAGCCAACAGTAATCTTTTTTGTTTTTTGGCATCTCAAATCCCACCCAAATTTGGAATGTTCAATTTGCTAACTATGTACATGTGTGCTCATATACGCCCCCTGCTACCAGCTTGGGAGTGTGAAGACAACTCCTCAAAAATGTTTGGTGCCAGCCAGCTGTTTCTTTTCACACCACAGCCACCACAGCTGCGCATACGAAGAGGAGGCCAGAGGAAATCATACACATGCAATGCCACCAGCACCATCACAGCCAACAGGGGTTGCTTGAGAAATGAGCACTGCTTTCTCTGCTGACCGAATGCCTGCCATATATCTTTTGGGTGATACAAACCCAATTTTGCACCGCCCCTGCAGGGCTGCTAGCCACAGTCGGTACTGGCACGGGTGGATTCGACTTGAAACTTTGGTGCTCACTCGTTGGCTGTCTGAGTCACAGAGTCCCCCAGGAGTGAGGGGAATCAAAGGGATTTTGAATCTGAAAGGACAGATGGTCAATGTGTTCAGATCCAGACAAAGGAGGCCAAATTATAAAAAACAGTAAAAGGCCCCTCAGCCAAAGCTGTTGAGGCTGGTGTAGGACATGTGATCTTGACATGGCCTGTCACAGGAGGAGAGCAGGCTCAGTATGTCACTCCAGAACCTTGAGCTGCTTCCCACTGGAGTGAAAACAATGGACCAAATGGGCGGAGCTTGTCTAGAGGTGTGGGTCATATCACAGCTTGAAATACAAGTACAATGTAAACTGGTCTAGAGTACGTCCTCCATCTAGGTAAATTAGTTACATAAATTTGGACTGTAAAATTACTATTGTTTGTTGGCCTCTATAAATATTGCTTTGCAATTACTATTTCCATAAGATGCTCAGTATTTCCATGCTCCCTAGAATGTACCCTTCACACTGCTCAGGGACTCATATATTCATAAAAACATTCAGAGCATTTCATTCTGTAAGAGTTGATTTAACACAGAGTACTCCTCTCCTTGTACTTCTGCTAGGCCCACACATCCAGTCAAGTCAAATGCTCCTCTTCTGTTGTATTTCCTCTTCAACTATTCAGTCATAATGGCCATGGCAAACTGATGCACAAAAATAAGCTGAAAAAGAGTGATAAAGAGTGATAAAAAGTTTTGTCTTCTTTTGGTTTGTGGTTGTTGTTGCCCTCAGGACTGTACGTGTTAAGCAGAATTGCCCATGTGGGTTCCTCTAATTTTATGGTTGACCACCCTGAGATTGTTTCACTATGATCATCAAATCAGTTAAATTAAAACATGCACACCCTTAGGCACTATCTGTTAAACTGCTCCTCATTTTTTTCACATTGCCAATAAGTATTTGACTCAAAACTGTGACTTTATTTATGTATTTTTCTTCATTTTCTGAAACGTCAAGCCACCACTAAAACTATAGAACACAGCAACATTTTGCAGTGGGAAGCTCTGACAAACATTTGGTTTGTTTCTAATATGGCAGCAAATTTTGTACATGCATTTGTTATAATTTTATCTAACCAACATGTTGCGTAGATCGCATATTTCTAAAGTATGGATTCATACACAGTATATTTTGTCCACTGGCTTGTCTCAGAAACAGTACTACTAAAAGGGTAAGTAAATAACTGGAAGATCTGTATAATTAACTTATAATAAAATTATAATAAAGGCCCATCTCATTGAATTTTATCAGATTGTTATCTGTGATATACGTACCGAGCTCCCAAATAAATTTATCTCCTTGCCATATGTACTGTAACCTGAATTGCAACTCTGATTTAATGCCAACTGTAGTGCCATTTTAGGAAAAATGAAATCATCCTTAATTGGGGGAGTTATAATTCTGATTTCCTTGTGGTTTCACAAAAGCATAATAATGCATTACCATTGGACAAGTCACAATAATTGCTTATTTTCTGACTTTTACTTATACTTCTTCCATAACTAGCCCATGCCTTCAGGCTAAATTATAATTTAATTCAAAGGACTATAGAAATACATGACTAATAGTTAAAAGAAAACATTTAAAGGAATATATGTACATATAAAGTAAATATTTTCATGTTTATAAGTTGTTTTATGAAGTAATTTAGAATTATTATTCTACCTGTATATTTTAGCAAAGGCTGGACAAAATATTGGTAACTATATAAGCCTAATACTCTAATCAAATCATTGGTAAGGACCTTACACTTATTTGATGAGGGTGAGCACATACAAATTTAAAGCAGCAGCCACAAGGTGCAGTTCTGCTGGGCTGTGATAGAGAGTGTGCATGTTCACAACTGAGCACACTTGGAAAAGGCTGAAGAGAGTTGTTAAAATGGCTCAGGAAATAATTATGATCTCCCCTCCATTGTCACTGTACAGCAGTTGGGCTCTCAGCCACACCCAGACTATTATTAAAGATAAATTACACCCTGTTTTCAATCTATCCCAGCATCTTCCCTTAGGTAGGCAGTCCAGGACTATCACCTCAAACTCCACTCATCACCGCAACAGCTTCTTTCCCTTTGCTATATGGACAGTCAATGACATCACTAGCATTTACTGCACATTTTGGAATGATTGTCTCTGTCTTCCTTTAACTGAATGTTTTTTTTTTAATTTTTTTTTTTTTAATGTTATCTGCCTGTCTGATGTGTTCAGAGATCAGACAGGCAGATTCTCATACCTGTAAAATGTACGTTTGGGTTATGTGCATGATGTCATGTGTTCTTTTGTGTTTAATTTTTGGTTTTCTATTGTGAAGTACATCATAACCACGGTTTTGTCAGCTACTTTCTAAAAATAGAATACATCACTTTCATAATTTTAATTTTATTTTAAATATGATTCATTTCTGACAATGCAGCACATAAATGCAGAAAATTAGTGCCTTAGCTTAGTATAACAGAAAACTATGAATTTTTCCTTTTGACAAAAGCAATGATCCATGAGTCTTTGAGTGTGAATGGTAGTACAGGAGGGTAATAGGCTTTGCTGTAGAGAAAGCAAGAGGGACAGAGAGGCAGAGAATGGGGAGGGTGGGTAGGAAAAAGAAAGAGAGAGAGAGAAAAGAGAGGGAGTAACTGAGGGGAGAGAGAAAGAGCAACAGAGAGAGAAACTAAGCAAGATTGAGAAGATGAGCAAGGTCATATGTGGATGGTTATTACATTTAAAGGGGCAATTCCTTTTCCAGCAGGGTGATATGGGTGTTTGATAACTTTTTTCATTAAATAAGTGAAATCATTTTTAAAATGTGTTCTGTGTTTACTCATGTAAAAAAAAAAATTCTAAAGATTTAAAACCATTCAGTGTAACAAAAATGCAGAGGAAATCAGGAAGGGGGCAAATACTTTTTCACGGCACTGTACATTTTCAATGGCCCACTTGGGAATCAAACTCTCAACCATTAACAGAGTTGGTGAGCTTCAAGTCCAGCTCCTTAACCACTATGCCCCACCTACCCATCCACAGCTGAATCATTTGTTCTTTTAAGCCCATAGTGTTATTCAGAAATTATGTAACACCATGACATATTAGTCTTTTAATGTTTAGTAGAACCACGCTGCATTCACTGTACAGATGTGTCAGCAAGTTTGAGTATGCAGACTGCTATTACAAACACTCCCATTTTTCAAAAACTTTTCTCCTGCCTCCTGGTTACTGATGCACCACCTGCTGTCAAGATTATCATTTTAGACTGGCGGTGGTAAATGTGATTAATGTTTTGAGTAGGTGAGTAATATTCTTCCAGAGGTTGAATTGTTCAGTGTTATGCATAATGATATTATCAATTTTACCTGGTGTTTCTGCCTGAACAGATGATGCAAGGAAAATACAATAATTGGTATAAAACAAGGCTCTGTGTGTGCATGCATGTGTGGTGTGTGTGTGTGTGTGCGTGTGTACATGTGTGCGTGTGCGTGTGCGCATGTGTATGTATGTGTGTGTGTATCAGCGAGTGAATGAGTGAGTGAGTAAATGTGTGTGAGTGAGAATGTGCATTGGCTGACATTTGCCTCCATTTGCCTCCATAAAAGCATTCATGCCTCCAGTGTGTATGTGTGTGTGCATGCGAGAGAAAGAGAGGCCACAGCCACACACAAAATGTGTATGTGAAAATGAGCCTGATTCCCAGCAGACCACAAATGTCACAGCCTGTGCTCTGCATTTCTGAACATCTCCCTGGCTGCTGTTCACTGCTCTTTTTAGTTAGAGAAGAGACCCTCACCATCTGCACAGCCTCCTCACTTTGTTCTCACATTAGATTTTCACAAAGGAGGCATCGGAATCCTTTCAGGATGTGGTCTGGGCACCGCTGATAACTCGGTTACATGTAAGATATTGGTACAGTAGGTAGGGAGTAGGGGGATATCTGGAAATACACAGATTTCAACATGGCAGGTTATACAGAGGAACAACAATGGGTGGGATCCAATCTTTCATGTCACACATCTTAGGAGGGTTCCTGGGAGGTTACACCCTAACGTGTACAGTATTTGTGATGTACTGTAAGCCATGAAACAGTAGGGTGAGGGTAATCCACAATAATAAAGGGAATGCAACTCAATATTGGTTTCCCATCATACTGGCAGCGTACACAGGTTTACTGATCTCAGGGGTAGCACTGCAAATATACCAATGCATTGGAATGTACAAAAACATGGAGTGAGGGATTTGTTTTCTTTTTAATGCACAGAATGCTTTGGCGTTTAAAAAGGCTCACATCACATTTGGCATTTTTTTTCATGGAAGGCACGAGAGCCAAAGGACTGCAAATGCAAATAATTGCATGTGTCAGGAGAAAGCCTGCATCACATGCCAGTCCACTTGCATCTCTGGTGTAGTAATATGTCTTTGTTATGTTGACATAAAACAGAGATGGGTTTTTTGGCCATTTCCTCACTGTCTATATTTTTTTATTTTGACACAGTTAAGCCCCCACAATATAGCCACACAAAAACACGCACACATATTCACACACACACACGCACACACGCACGTACGCACACACAAACAAAATGACCCCCCAACACATCTGACGTCATTGTGTGAATAAACAATATGGCATTCTGAACATTTCTCTTTTTTCTGTCTCCCTCCCCCTCTTGGTTGTGTCTTGGTCGCCTTGTCTTGTTGCGTAAATACTAAGGGTTATGGCCACAGAGTGCTCATGGTAAAACAGGAAATGGAGCTCGGATACGGAGGTGTGGAAGGTAGATCTGTTGGCTGACAGGACACGTTCAGCTGGTTACCATGGCTACTGAATCCTAATCGCAGCACCCCCAGCTCTGGCTGCACAAGATGGAGAGTTTGGTGTGGATTTGATGCTTGGCCATCCTGCTTCTTTGTCACAGATGCAATGATAGTCAAGACTACAACAACTGAAAAATACAACCTATGAGACATATAACGTAGGTACTGGGGCACTGACACAGCTGCTCTGTTTAAGCAAGCTGCTCGCCTCCTAACAACCTCTGATCACCCCCCCTCAGCATCTCCCCTTCCCCCTTCCCTTCGGTCTCCTACAGCTGCAGCTCATGTGACCAGCTGTTCCTGCCGCTATTGGCCAGTGCAGCTGAGGTGCTGCCCAATCAGACTTGAACACTAATATAAACATCAGTAAAGCTGCACGCTTATTCTTTGGGCTTGAATTATATTCCAGCGAGGGGGATGAGTGAGACGCTCGGTGCATATGGCTTAACGGAGTGGTGCTTCCATTAAAGAACGCTTCCCCGGACCATCTGCTGCTCGCTGTCCTCTGCACTCTGCTCACCCTCCCAAATTACCATCCTTCACTGTCAGCTGCTCACCTCCTAAGGGATGTGATTACTTGAGCAAAAAGGGAAAAGGCATGGATGTGACAATGGCATGTAAGTAATTTGGTTCTGCTTTTATAAAAAGGTGTTATGAACCTTGTTTATTGGGTTTTTTTCTTACAATGATGTATGGTTTTGTTGTTGCCTAGATAGAGTAGTGTGTGGACAGACAAATAAGAGAGAGGCATGCTTTGTTTTCATTTTAAAGTGGATTCAAGGGAAACTTAAAGGTACCCCTGTCAAGTGCACTATACTAATATGCATTAATTCTGTCAGTATTATTATTATTATTATTATTATTATTATTATTATTTTTATTATCCACCAGGAATTTTCTTCAGCATGTTGTATTCTTTTGTGTGGTCCTTGAAGACCAAATAGATTTCTTGTTTCTTTGTAATGATTACATTGTGTTTACCTCTTTTACTACAAATAGCAGCAACAGAATTAGCCTTTCTTCATATTTCCATTTATATATACTTACAAGATCAAATTGCATTTCTATGAAATCAAATCATAATCAACTACTTTTTTAAAGACAAAATCCAGTTATATCTCCAATCATTGATTGCTTTGAGAGCTTTAAAAAAAAGCCTGCATGAACTGTCTAAAACATACCAGTTATACAGGTTTTACAGTCTAGTTATTACCCTGTGATACATGTCCTTGAATATTAAAACTGTGTGGTAAATATGAACAAGCAAGGAAGTAAACCCTAATGTAATGGATGCCGTGAACTTACAAAATGTTATAAAACCATTTTACATTGTTCTGGTAATGAATTGATCTGAAATATTTACTAAACACTTAGTAGCATACACAGTATGCACCTAAATCCAGTGACTTTTTGCTTTATATTATGACTGCACATGTGATGGGAGAGCGTGACTTTGGTTAGGGAACTGGATTTGTAACCAAAAGTATGCAGGTTTCAATCCCTGGAGGCTAAGTGCTCTGTGCCCTCCATCGCCTCAGTAAATTTCCACTTTAAAAATGATCACAATACAATCTCTGTGAGTGGCCTGTGAGCTACGATGCAATTACAGTAAAAGAAATTAGAAGTGTGTGCATGGGGAACCCTTGAGTTTTACTGGCTCAGAGATGTCACATGAGGTACCAGGGCCAATCAGACACAAGTCTGACTTGTGTGTGAAAGAAGTCTCACTCAACTTTTAACCCTATATTTAACATCCACAAGCATTCATCATTCAGTTAGGATAACAAAATGGGGCTGCTCGGTGGCTCATTCGGTTAAGGCACCACACAGTGGTGCATGGATGAGCCCCATGGTCTCGGATAAAATTCAGACTATGCTAGCAGCTCCATCGGGCAATGTGCAATTGGCAATTACAACGACCAGGGCATGGGAGAGTTCAGTCGATCAGAGGTCTTTGTTTCATCGCCATCTAGCAACACCCAATGGTTGTTATGGCACCCGTGGATTGCATGTTATGAAATAGCCACATATGAAAGGTCGTCCTCTGACTCCACTTTTAGCGAGCTTAGCTGCAGTCTGCAATGTGAAAAGAAGCAGCATTGTTTCTATGTGTTTCGGAGGAAAACCTTTGGACATCTACACTCTCTCAAATCAGCAGTGGGGTGTGCGCATGAATGTGGCTGTGGTTGCAGACAGTTGGCCATTCCAAATTAAGGTGGGAATTGGACATGCTCAGTCCTGTGTCGGGAACATAATTATTTGATTAATAAGATTACATTATGGGCTAAATGGAATGCTTGTTTACACAAGATTGTTTACATGAGTTTTAGATGAAAATGCTTACTGACTGACACATTAGGGGATTAGCTACCCAGCCGTTGAAGTTGTTTTCATTGCCTTGCCCTGCGGTGTTCACAGGGATCAGATGAGGAGGAACATTAATCTCCAGAAATGAGGTAGGGCTGCAGGCCAGAGCAGGCACTCCCATCATAGGGAGTCTTGCGTATACTTCATACAGGCAGACAAGGGGGTGGGGGGGGAATCATGGATAAAATGATTTTTTGTCTTTTAATTGGTTGTTTTATTTGTCTTAAAATCAAATATGGTTTGTTGAATTTGTCTATATTTATGAAATGCCCATAAATATCCATTGTCCCATCTACACAGTAAAATCAGCTCATATATTCCCTATTGGACTTACAGTATATGTACCATGTCAGAGTTGAACATTCACATGCATGCACATTTCAGCAGAATCAGTGAAAATGCACACAGATTTTTAAATTTTAATTTCTCATAGAGTTCCACATATTGCTGGAACATCATTATCAAATACAAATGGCATTTATAACTTAAGAAAGTATTAACACAAAATGCAAGCAAAAACTAATTCAACACGATAGCTTACTATGAATGAATGCAAACAGGAAATCTTATTTGAATGAGAATTTGCATGACTGTAGAATAGACGGTGGTGGTGATGTCATCACTGTGGCAGTTGAGGCTGAAAAAAGGGCAGGTGTTTTAGACAGTTTCCCTTCACAACTGGGGGTTCAGTCAAAGACAAACGCTGCTCATTCACTGCAGGTTTAACCCCTGGTAGAGAGGCATGTCCCATCTATATTATTCTCTCTGTTTGAATTGCCTTTTGTGCCCAGACAAGGTTATTTTTACTTCCAAATGGAAAATAAACTCCCACCTTATGCTGGGTTTGGAAATGTATTGTTCTCTGGCTGATGCTATAGGTAGTGTTAATGAAGAAAAGGAAACAGATATATTTTTTGAAAATGTTTTGATATTACAGAATGAAATAAGGGATGAAAACAAAACCAATATCTAGTTTGAATTTTCCATCTCGAGAACGCTAGATAATATAATGGATTGGTATACTTCAAGAAAAAACTGTTTAGTCTTTCTCATCTATTTGAGACTCAGAATTTATTAAAATATGCATAAACAATGTTCATTGATGTTGATTTTTTCTGCCTGACACATAAAAGGACAGAGTTGGTGCAGTTTCCCTTGTAGCGATTCATAATTCACACAAAACTTAAGTTTCAGCCAGCGTTTGGGACAAAAGACCATGAGGCAGATTAATAACATGTTCAGTCATGAGAACCGCAGCATATTAAAATATCAAGTCAATCAAAACGCACATCGCTCATATGTTGGATTTTCATAAGATTTTGTAATGATTGCTATTTATAAAGTATTAATATATTATATTGAAATTGATTACATAGAATTGAATTGCTCATCTGTCTGAGATAGTTCAAAGCTGATAGCCAGTTTTACACTGGGGATTGTACACTCCCTGAACCAAATGGAAAGTATATATAATATACAAATATATATAATATACAAAGTATATTGAAAACCTTTATTTCACATTTGTCATTCTTAAATCAGAACCTATTGCCCCTGACGTCACAATACATCCTGCCCAAGAATAAGATGAATATGAAGGCTTGCTGAAATGATTACCTAGCTGGAAGTGTCATATTAATCATACTGCACTTATGCAACACCTGTATAACATATAACGTAAGGGAGAGTATAAGAGATTTTTTTTTCTCTCAAACTCACCCGTATGGCTTTGTCCATCCACTGGGGAGACTGATTCTTCAACTTACTTTTCCTTACCTTTAGAATAAATTTACATTATGCCTCAAGAATAACCCTTTTGAACTTATCCCATCATTTACAGTCTTCCAGTCAGGAAGTTACAACAAAATACATCGAAACTAACTGAAGAATGATCGCAAGTCCCAAGTGGTTTGATTAAGTCTATGCAACATGCTGTGAGGATTATTACATAGCACCAGATCCAGAATTGATTTCCCTCTTCTAGGCGGACTGACATACTGTGCCAAAAAAGGTCATTTAGAAATTCTTCCTCACTTTTTCCTTGTCCTGTCATCAATTCCCAATTAATAACGAGGTAACTGAAGTCACCCATAATAATAGTATCACCTTCCTGACAAGCTTGTTTTATGTTTCCAAAGCGCATTGAATTCATACTATCTGAAGCTGGAGGCCGGTAACACATGCTTACCATAAGGCCCATTTCATGTACCCCTATGAGCTTAATCCAGATATCCTCATATGCATGAGCTAGTCAATTTTTGGAATTTCCTGCACATAAAAAATGTCTGTTACATAGAGAGCTACACCCCCATATCTCCTACTGGATCTATCCTTTCTAATGAGTTAATAATATCCCTCTATATTGATATTTACCTCCATCCTCCTCCCCAAGCCATGTCTCTGTAATCCCAGCAATATCATAGCCCCCATTATTCATAGCAGCCTCGAATTCCAAAGATACATTTTTTATACTTCTAGTATTTATATAAAGACATTTCACATTATTACTTCCACACATCCTCACCCATTTCCTGACCCCCCACAGTCCCATGCCACCCTTACTAATATTTTGTTTTAAAAAGATTTCATTAGTGCTCACCCTGTTATAGGAAGCCTTGAACGTTTCCATCTGGGCAGTCTGCACCTCCCAACACTTTTCACTCTCTGACCTCCCTGCCCCACAATTCCCTTGTTTAAATAATTCTGCGCTTCACTAAGCATATGCTGGCACAGTGCAGCAGTACCCCTCTGGTTCAGGTGCAGCCTGTCACACTTTTACAGGTCACCTCTGTCCCAAAAGGCGTCCCAGTGCCCCATAAACCTGTACCCTGCTATGCCACGCGAGGTTTGCATCCACGTGTTAAACCTCCAAATAAAACAACGTGCATCGCTTCGGATAAAATTTTCTGCCAAATAAAATGTAATGCAATATTACACTGTTATATTTCTGAGGTATAGAGTTAAAAATAATATATTGAAAGTTTAGCAAATATTAATTTAGTGCCAATTTTTATAATTCAATGGAAGTACTATGAATTTTTCAGTGTTTTATCATCAGTGAGTCTTTGTTTGCAACTTTGTTAACTTGTTAGTGAAATTGGCTACATGTAGCTACATAGCATGCATGCTATATCAAATTCAGTTCCCCTGATTGAAATAAGTGCAGGTGAACTACCAATGCCTATGCAGTTATACCATGTTTTTATCATCAGTCAAAACAGTTTTTTAAAAACAGTGTGCGGTCAGCATGTTCTTCTATTTTATATATTCATAATAAAGAAATAAGCCTTTATTTGTTTATTATAAATAAATAAATTGATCTTGAACCTCAAGACAGGAATTAATCTTGTGTATACATATGTACATGCATGCACATTAATCCATGTTAGGGAATGTCAAAGAATGGTAGTTGCTCTCTATGTGAGACTGGAGATTTGTGAAAAGTGCTGGGTTTGTTCCAGTGATAAAAGGCTGTCTGGCAGGTGAATTCAGCAGCTCGCCTACATCTTGTTTGTGAGCCCTGTCAAATGGTTCTCTTTGCAGACAGCCTCGTTCCTGGGGAATATTTTTTTCACAGTGGTACAAAAATCACAAAGCCCAGACTGCTCCTTAGAGTAAATATTTGCTTTTAATGTACAGCCATTTTAAAAATAGCATTGGCTTCTGGTGCAAGGAAAAGAAATTCCCGAGGGACTTCTTGGTTTTATCATTTTCTGACTGGCTGGCACATCTTTCAAATGCATCTGACTATGTCTATTCAAACTCACTACAGAAAATGACTCAGACAATCCATCAGTGCTAAAAACACAGCACCTGCATGTAAGCCAACGTATTAGATATCTGAATATAATTGTAAGCTATAGCTTACAGATATTCAAATGTGATGTTGTCAATGTCTTTGAGGGCCATTTTTCTGAACCCTGATGCAGTGAGGCCTCAGTATTAGAAGTGTCGTTAAAATACACAAGAGATTTACAAGAGTTATCATCTATCTCAAAAGCCCCAATTTTGTGCAATTAAAATACAGTTACAACTTTAAACATACTGCACCATTTCAAGAGAAAGGCTGTACTGTATGTGATATGAAGTTTTTGAGATTATGTTATTACCACAGACCTCAATCAGAGTGATTTATAAAGCTCACTAGGTCCTCAATGTCTGTTTAAAGAACTATACATTCACAAACACAACCCAGTTTGTTCAAAGGTAGAAGCAACAGTAGTCTTTCCATCACCACAACCTCATAATGCCCCTGCAGAGACCTGAGGAGGATCTTTCTGTTCTCAGAGCCATGCCTGGACAAGGCCCTTATAGTGAGTTAGCATTGAAGCCCAGTAATAAAATATTTATCGTGCTGAAAAAAATTGAATTCCTCAGAAAAATATGAAATTCGTAATCCATCATTAATATCATCAGAGCTAGGCTGTCTGGGTAGTGTAGAGGTATAAGCACTCACCTACCACCACAGAGAGCGGCACTTCCGGCTTGGTCAGACGTTCCTACGAACACAGTTGGCAGTGTTCGCGGGTGGGAAGCCGGTGAGGGTATGAGTCCTGATCGTTGCATTAGCGACTCCTACTGGTTGGTCGGGGCACCTGTTCAGCAGGGAGGGGATCTGGGGGAGATAGCGTGAACCTCCGCGCGCGTTACGCTCTCCCAGTGAAACTCCTCGCTGTCAGGTGAAAAGAAGCGGCTGCGACTCCACATGTATCGGAGGAGGCATGTGGTAGTCTACACCCTCCCCAGACCGATAGGATAGGGCTTCGACCAGGAGTGTGATACACATGGGGAATTGCTATAATGACTAAATTGGGGTGAAAATGGGGGGGAAAAAATCATCAGGGCTGTTGCAATATTCCTATCTTGCTTGTAATTGCTAAGTAAAAGAGAAAAGGTATGGGAAATAGTGGCAGCTTAGTCTGTTTAAGGATAGTAGAGTGAGCCTCATTTATCCCCATTAAATATATGTGGAGTTATCATGCTCTACCAATCATCAACTTGCATGAACAGATGGTTTCCCACAGAAAAACTATATGATTGATACAAATGGGTGAATCACTGATAACACATAGTATTATTTCATAAGTTTGGAATGTATGCCTTCATGAATTCATGCCTTAAGTTACCATAATCAGTTACCAATGTTCAGTGTTAAATCAACTCTGAAAGAGCAGAGTAAATGTGGCTCCTTTTAGACTTATATGAACTCCGTTTCAGATAAATTAACACTGAACCTTTTACCAAGTTTGTTCATAACATAGTCTGTGGTACAGTTATTCATTCATTTTGTGGACATTTATTATTCAGGTACAATTTACACAGCGTGTGTATAGCAGCTGGGATATCAGCTTTGTCCATTAATGCCCAATTAAAGTAACAGCTGATCTTAACAAAATTCACAGACACCCCTCCCCACCCCTTTTCTTCCATGGTAATTAACACATAGCAGGTGTGATACTTGTGTAGTGTGAGAATGTGGCAGCAGTCTGTTAGCAGCCAACACAGGCTATGAATGTATGGTCTGGATAAGAAGATCTGGCCTTACAGCACATATTTAGTAACAGCTTCTGGAAACCTGTTAACAGATAGTTTCCTCAGGTTCTTGAGGTTTTGAATTTAGTACCTTTGATCAGTATTAAAATTTCTTAAACACCACTTAAAACTCTGTCTTAAACAAACTCCATTATCTCCAAAACTACATACAGTACAGACATGGTTTGAAGCTTGAAATAAAGAGCACGTTTCTAACAAACGTTTCTTATCAAATCCTCTGAAGCATGTTATAGTATCAATTAGGAAACATACAGGACATGTTTATTCTGAAAAACAATAAATAAATCGAAAAATCATTTGTATTTTCTTTATTCTGTTGTGATTGCATGAACTTCTGATACTGGAAGAAACCAGATTTCTTTTTCCAATCGTTCCACAGGATAAAAGTATGGAGTGGATTGAATAAAGCACTACAATTTGATGTGTTTTTCCAAAGGTGGGCCCAAGTGTCCCCAAAACTTGGCACAAAACGTCTCCAAATTGGAATATTGTGCATATTTTTTTCCCAGCCATATTCCACTTCCAGAAGCAAATTCTATTAAGGGTGATACCCTCTGGAATCCCACAAAACAAATATTATTTATTTACCTGTTCTGTATTTTTGACTAAGCCATATATTTCAGTCAAATGGTGTCCTTTTGGAGAGCTTCTATGAATGAGACGTGTTCATAATGGTTAATTATCACACGCACAAAATTACCTTAGAAACAATAAAACCACTGGGTTTGACCTTGCTGTGCACTCTGACCTGTGCTCAGCTGATAGGCTGCTGTAAGTCAGGCTTGTCAGTAGTATGTAGGCTGCTGTAATTTGCATATGCAAGCAGTGTCTATATGAGCCGCCTGGCCCCCCTTTTATTAGTTATCAAAGCTTGAAAAGGAATTTCAATGGGAAGTATGTAAAGAGCGATCTCATTACCTTCACCAACAGTAACTTGTGCTCACAAACAGACAAATACATCACTCACCGTAAGTCAAAAGGGCCTGCACATGTTTACATGAGTCTAAAGGGGCCACGTCACAGGAATTACATTATGGTACACTTGCTTTTCCTCACTGCTGTGCACTAGCGAATTATCAGTTTTGACTGACCAATTGTATCAGCACATTAAAGCAATGAAGTCAATACAGTATATTTCTGTAATATTCTGTACTCAAGAAGTTTCCTTTGAGAAGTGTCAGACTACTGACCTTGCTCACCGCCTTGTTTAATCTTGAGTCCAGAGACCCAGACTGCAGCAGTATGTCAGTAGTTATCTAGTTATATACAGTATATTATAATCTCACAAATCCCACCAATACACCATTTAATCTCTAGAACTAACCCCTTTTATATAAGCAATATCTTGTGCTAGTGCTTTCCACACCATGAAAATGGAATTTCAGATGGCCTGACATGCACTTGCTCAGCCCTATAGCAATATTATCAATCCTAACATTTGTGTTGTCAAATTAGTATCGTATTTGAGCAAGAATGATCTACACAGCTCCTTAAGCATTATAGTGCAAACGGTAGGGTCTATGAGAAATTGAATTCCCCTTTAAACGCTCTATCTCTTTGAAGTACACTTTCGTAGACGAATACTAAATGCATTAATATTTATTTGCAAAAATCTTACAAGATTGTATGTATGTGCAAGGGTAAGGTTCATGTTAGGTAACATAGTTTGAGGTGCCTTCTGTTGATAGGCAGTGAAGTGCAGAGTATGAAATGAAATGTCGATTTTATGCTGCAAAGGTACTGAGGGGAAATACATTTGGAATTTCTTTTGTATCATGTGAGAGAGAAATGTGAGTTTTATCTCTTCTCTCATCTGACAAATACTGTACGTGTTTTTGCATTTTGTCTTGCAAATAAGACATGTCTAAAGTCTGATAGCCTGGAGGTTTTTGTGTGCCCTGGTTTTGATATGTTCACATTTGCTCTGAAATATTCCAGTTTTAGACTTGTCAGGAAGTATCATTTAATTTCTATTATATGGGAGTTCTCCTATGTTTTGAGAAGAGACAACTTTACCAATGAGAGAATAATGTTTCTTGATTGTTCTATTTATATAACAAAGAACAGGAGAAAGGGAACAGAAGTTCACAGAAAGATGGAACAGCAGTTCACAGAAAAATGAAACCAGAATTTGAGTACACCTGTTAAGAGGGTGAAGACTTGGGTACTAATGATCAATAATAAAGTTCAAGTTGAGGTAATATATAGACACACCCTATACTGACTATAGTGAGTTATCCATACTTAGTTACCTCAACTTACAGAAAACCTCTGTAAGTGATTTGTGTTGGCATCCTTAATGTCAGTTATGTACTGAAGACAAGCAACAACAAATAACACTGATGCTCAAAATGTGGAACTGAAGGGTGAGATGTGTGGTGTAGTCTATCGGCAGCCGACTCTCATATGCCAATCCCCCACCATGCCACATTCAGACCTGTCAATCATCCTATCTCTATCTGTTACCCTCCCTGCTTTCCTCCTGTCTGAATAAAGCAGAAATACAAAAAATAGAAATGGGGGGGTGGCCTGCCTGTAAAAAGAACAAGAAATAGAAAAAAAACAGGAGCTGAATAATTTCATATCATGGGGGGTGGTTGGGAGGAAATACTTGTCTGTGACCATCCTCTCTAGCACGTGCACATCAGACCCTGCTCCAGCATGCTCGTGTGACATCATGCAGGGCTTTCAGAGACACAAAGAAAGACCCTTGGAACTGCTTCCCGTTCTTTGTACTCTTTCATCACTTCCACAATAGCTGGAGCTCAATGCCTGGGAGACGGCATAATTACTCCCATTTTGCTCCTAAACAAAACTGGTGTAGGGCTGGCTTTGTGTATCGCTGTGTCAGATGATCTCTATAGACCACACTGGAATAAACTGAAACTTGCATCCACAGTTCAGCTAATGACAGGGTTTATTCTCATCGCTCAATAAGAAATTGACACTAAATAATAGTATAATTTCATTCCGCATCTTTGATTTTAATTACATTTACAAGCATGTCTGCATATAAGTCCTAAAGAACAGATTATTTTTTACCTAAACTAAAGTCAAAACAAGAATAAATGTTGGGGTGGGGAAGTTGGCTACTAGCCCCCTTAGTAGTACCCAGATTTGCAAACTTAACAGTACGCTTCAGGATTAAACCAGTAAACCAAAAATATTTAGAAATATCATTAGATACCTACAGTAATCAACGGAGTCATTTTTTTGTGCAATCATGTACCTTTGTCCATTCTCTCATTTCCACAATGGGTGTAAATATGTGACTTAATCACAGTGGGATTCAAGTTAGACAACGGAAACAATACAATCCAGGAATTCACCTCTGAATTCCCTCTGATGTGATATGTTGTGACATCAACCTTCCACATACTGCCTATTATACATATCTGTTGGTTTTCAAATCTACCTTCTCTCTTCACTTTGGTTAATCAGAAACGTTGTCATTTCTGTTGAACAAAATACATCTCAAATGCATGTTTTCTTTGAAGACAGCACATCAGGTGTAAGAACACGCATTCATGCAAGTATGTTTTTCATTATAATGCATAATATGTAACTAACATGCACTATTTTGAATTTTGTAGACACTTGTGACCAAAAACAGATTTTTATAAGTATACACATCCTCAGGGAAACGAGTGCTTTTATGTTCTTTTACGTATTTATTCAATACCTGTATTGTGTAATGAAGGGACATGAATCTCGACTGCAGAATCCTACTTTGGTTTTAAGCCAGAGGTTTGTGCTTACAAACGTAGCCCTTTAACTCATGTAAATAAGAATTTATTGTTTTTGGAAGTGCACACAAAACCTCCGCACTCATTAGTATTGCAGTGCTTGTCAGGACAAATTAATCCAACATGAACATGCTGTAGGCAGCCACACATGTAGGTGATGTTTGTAGCTGGCGAAGAGGTGGAAGCATTAATTCTTCATGGATGGTTTCCCAGAATAGCGTAGAGAATATGTCAAAACTGGACAGAGTGGAAAAACAGTACACAGCAATTGATTGACTAGTTGTTTATGATTAAAAGACTAGTCAAAGTTACTTTAGTAACCTCCCTTGAAATATCCATTTGAAGCTAATTTCTTTTACTTAAATTTTATTTTGTGATTGCATTTGCCATGTGTATAACGTGAAAAGGAAAAAGGAGTCTTAAAATGCATTAACCATTGCATTTTTAGAGGCCTAGTAGTGAGCAGTGACCCGCTTTAACTCATTGCAAAGCCATCTAGATTCACTAGCGATTAAACTAAAAGCAGAACCTTCTGTCACTCACGTCTTTAATTAAATAGCATCTCCAACATCAAATTAAAAAAACAAAAAGCTCCATGCAAAACAGCAGATGTTCAATTTATGCTGAATTGCTTGACACTCACAGCAATAATCTAATTTTGTTGACTCATGTTAATTAATCATAAAGCCTTGGCTCTTACTGTGAATAAACGTTCTCTCTGTGTATTTGACGGTGTTGTCATTGCGTGTTCTATTTATTTGTGGCTGAACGCATGGCCGGGTGTGGAAATCTTTTGTTGCGGTGGAATTTGTTGATGTGGCCATGTCCTCTGTGATGGTGTTTTGTTCTTGCCATGGCATTGTCTGATTGACATTGTGTGGTCTGATCACAATTTAACCTCACTGGAACCATCTCAATTCCCTATCGCTCTCACCTTCCACACAGAGCGAGAGAATGCCCTAACCCCATACTTCTAGCTTGGCTGTCTGTCCTGAGTAGTATAGAAATGATAGAGGGAGACAGAGAGCTGTGCAATAAATTACATGATATTGGTCCATTTATGCTGCTGGATATTTACTGGACCAACTGAGGTAAGTACCTTGCTCAAGGGCACAACAAAAGTTGTCATGAACCTGTAAATTTGGGATTTGCGTCAGACTTCCTGCTTGTGACGTCACAATTTGTTGTTTATGAGAAATCTAGGTCATTTTCTATGAGACTTTTCTGTCAAGCATCATATAAAATGTGTCAGATGCAAATAGCAAAGCACACACAGGCAGCTTAATTTATTAATGCGCTGCCACACAAGTGCATCATGGTAGACATGTAGCTGCACTGTATACTGGCCCTGGGGTAAACCCTTTGAAATTCCTCTCGTTTCTCTCTCTCCTGTGCAAGATGCAGGGACTGCCGGCCTTTTTAGCTACTCCCAAGGGATGGAGAGAGAGGCAGGCAGGAGAGCAGCTTTGGGCTTGAGTGATTGGGTGGCACATGGCGAAACAGACAGACGAGGTGCATGGGGATGAGGGTTGGGATGCGATCATGTGTCACCATTGCCAGATGTTGCAATACTTTGGAAGAAAAAAATGTGAGTTATAAAAAATAAACAATGTGAGCGCTGAAATATATTGCCTGGAATTATATACAGGTACATAAATGGCATAATGGTATAGGTAGCGTACAGTTCCTCAGCAAATATCCTTCTGTGTAATACTTGACAATTGACAATTTGGAGAATTCTCTCTATGTAGGTTCCTCTGGATAAGCGTATCTCCAAGACAAAATAATAGTAAATAGATATATTGGCTGTACTGTCTCAGGGGTCCAGAGTAGAGAAAGAAATCCTGTTTAAGTTTGGATAATATATTTTGTGTTTTCTAGATCATTTGATTCTCCATGCTTGTGTGCATAAAAGAATGAAATGGCAAAGAAAATGTTTTGAGATGTTAGACATGATGTAAATCAATATCATCTCCATGCATTAGGCTATGGTAATGGTCAATTACCTGCTTGCAGGAGTGCTGTCCTGTGTTGAGTGGTGGAGTTCCAGAGATCTGGATATCATGTCTTACAGAATAAGTTAAATGAGCCATCTCTATCTTAAAACAGTTGATTTAGGCGACCTTGTCACTGACCACATCAGACAGTTCAGGTTTCTCTGTCTGACTACAGACAGTTCCAGGTTCTCGGTGTCGGACAGCCATTGATTTGGGTTTATCTCTGTTTGATGACAGGTGCTGCAGGTCTTGAAAGACCGGGTCATGTGAGCTCAGAGTGCCTGGCCTAATCCCAAAACCGGTTTAGGAGTTACCTGCAGAGCCTGAGCTACACAGAGATCCTGAAGTTCCACTCTAAAAGAGGATGAACCAGGAAGACTTCCAGTCTCGTCCCATCCTGTGAGTACAGGGACGTCACTTCTGAGCTGTTTATGGGGATCAGAGATTACAGTCATCTCTGCTCGTCTTCCTCTTTTGGGCATTGGTTTATCCAAAACTGTTTGGTCTGTTGTTGTCAACAAAACATAAATTAAGTTTGGACTGTGATCAAGGACGTAGATCTGATTTTAATTTTGTGGGGGACAACAAACAGGAAATTTTCTTTTGGATTCTTATTCGGAGAGGGGGCACTAACAATACCACCTAATACGATATCCCAAAGTTGGGAGAGAAGCTTTTTCAACCTACATACACATTATATTCACATTATCCACATTTACAGCACAGTCCAGGGAGCGCTTTGTCTTTCTGTCTCCTCTGAGCTCTTACTGGCCCTCCACAGGGAGCTGCGGGAGAAGATCCAGCCTGAGATTGTGGAGCTGATCAAACAGCAGAGGCTGAACCGCCTGTATGAAGGAACGTGCTTCCGCAAGATCAGCACCAGGAGGAGGCAAGGTAGGCACTAACGTACTGGGGACACATCCACATCCAAAGGGGGGAGGGGGGTGGCCACACACAAAATGAGACACGTCCCACTAGACATCCCACATCGCCTGTCTGCATGGAGCCTGGTTCTGCACACACACTGCAAACACTGTGTTCACTGGTGGCAGCAATCTATGGCCCTTTCATATTCATACACATGAAGCGCCTGCTACATGCTGTTAGCGACTTCTAAAAACAATATCCTATTATATGTAAATACCATATCCCTAAATTTAATGTACTCACCCATGATGTATCGGAGTCATAATAAAGGCAAGATTCAATTTGATGAAAATACACACAGGTGATACATGTATGACTGAATCACAGTCATCTTAGCAATGATTGAGATGGTTATTAGTGTCACAATGTCATCCTTTCATCATTCTCAAGGACTCCAAAGTGCAGTACTGTAAGAGGGTTTGGAGGCTGAGCTGAAAGGGAATCCCCCAGGATAATAGTATGAACAGATTGAGGCCCAGATTGAGAATTTGGTGGCATGGTGGTGCAGTGGGTTCCACTGTCGCCTCACAGTAAGAAGGCCCTGGGTTCAAATCTAGGCCTTCCTGTGTGGAGTTTCTCCATATGTTCATGTTCTCCCTGTGTCTGCATGGGTTTCCCCCCACAGTCCAAAGGCTCCATGTGAACCTGCCCAAGATAAGCAGGTATATATAATGGATGGATGGATGGATGGATGGATGGATTGAGAATTTGACCTGGACACTAAAGAAAACCCCAATTCTTTGCCATACACTAATTTCAACCAGGGGACTGACCACAACGAGTTCAGTGGTTTCACTCACAAACCAGTGTAGCCTTGCACTTACTTGAATATCTTTTTAAGTGCTGTTTGTGAAAAAAATTAAGAACTTATTACCCTTAAACAACAGCTTTGTTTATTATTTTTTTACTTCAGATAGGTTTGTGATCTTTCAGCCTAATAGTCCTTTTCATGCTTACTGACAGAGGTTGAATAATGTGTTTTAAAGCTCAAGGGGAAATGTTATCTGCCTGCCTGGCTAAATGAGCTCTTTTCTCAGTTGGAAGAAGATTAAATTACCCAGGAATCTCAGACATCTCAGCCCTCCAACTCTCAGTGGGGTTCATTAGCTGGTGTCCCTCTGTCTTTGTTCTGGACTTGTTTATACATGTGTAATCATTGTGTGCTGTGAGGTGGTAGTTTCATTGTGTCAGATTTTTTTTCCACAGTGGTGATATTTGGAATTAAAGGCATCAAGGATGCTTCAATGAGAGAATGAAGCCAAGGGATTTGGTTGTACCTCATAAGTATCATTAAATTAGCATTGTAGGAGCTGAATGTGTGCTTGTTGCCGCTAGCTAAACAAAACTTTTCCCTGCATTTCTTCAGGCCTTTCAGTTAGATTATGTGTGCCTGCTGCAGTATCAGTTCTAAGCTCACATCTGTCCACCTTTATCATCCATATGACCGTTTACATCACATGCCTTAAGCAATACTCTGTGTGACTCCCAGAATTCTTAGTTTGGTAACAAAACAAGTCACATGACCTTTCTGTTCTCTTTGTGAAATATGTATTTCCCTGGCAGTCTCAGTAATGTAGGCTCCCCAACAGTCTTATTTGCTGTGAGCTAATATAGTGACTGAATTAATTTGTGTATGAATGCAACGGAGTATGTTTTCACTACATCATATATTTGCTGATACTGTTACCTATGGCAAACTGCAACTGGCTTTGTGGTCATTGTTCAGTTTTCGCCAGTATTCTATCTTCTGTTTTTAAAGAGTATAGAATTGTCTGACTACAGGGGATCTATATTGGATTGACTTCCATAACATATCTTAATATTTTTTAAATACACCTAACTTTAACCCACAAATTTTGTGTGTTCATAAGTGTCTCTCGGGCCAATTATCGTGCCTGAGAGTGTGACAAGGTGACTCCGCCTATCAGATCATATATACCAGATTCCATATAGATGCTGGCCATTCTGACGAGGACACGGTGGAAGTCTGGGGAGTTTGAAACATGGGTTAAATGTAACTATAAAATGGGTAATTGTACTGATCCTGTTTTTTGATTCGCTTGCTTGCTTCAGAAGCTTTCTGAATTGAATAAGAATAATCTTTCAGCCACTTTTAGTCATTTTTACTGTATTTTGTGCTAGGTAGATGCATTGCCACTGCAACCTTTCTGCACTCCACACAAGCAGTTTAATTTTCACAGAGAGATCAAGATAAAGTGAACACCAACATCCTGTCTCTTCATTCATTCATACAACCCACTTTCTTTGTCATTTTTCTATGATTGAATATGTAGTATATCAACAAAATGGTTCATATAAATAATTTAATCGGTCAAAAAGGGAAACAGCAGGGTAGGGGTGGATGGGTGGTCTTTCTAAACAAAGGGCTTGTTTTTTGGCGGGTTATAACTGCACAGATGCTGTGCATCGATTTTAATCCTGTGGATTAGTTTATATAGAGGGCTTTTCAATATGTGTTACTCAGAAGATTTCATGCAAATTACTGTATGTGCTGCACTATTTCATAAGTTAAAAAAAAAAAAGAAATGGAAAAAATGCACTAGTAAAACAAAACAATCAAAACAAAAAATATTTAGTTTAGAGGCCAGTTTTATCATCCTTTTATTTCAAGTTTAGCAGCCTACATTCACGCGGTAGCTGGTGATGGTTTGGCATTTTTTCAATCATCCCTCAGGGGGAAGTAGGTACAGGATCAAAAATACCACATTTCTCCCTCCGCGGGTGTTTGTATTGGATATTAGTTTTTAATCCATCCTCAAATCGTTTTCGGGGTTTAGATGTATCATATGAGATGTGGCATACCAGATGGCTGACCTGGATATTACTGAATTTGACAGATGTGATGATAAACCGCAGACTTTCGAGGCACAACGTGGATTGGGGTGTGTTGTCAAGGTGATAGCTTTTCCAGCTCTTGGTTTTTCGGCACCAGCGCACCTGATTTTCCGTCACCTGATTTTGTAAAGGAGCACATTCACAGACATGCAAATCTAAGCCTTCGTCTTCTCCAGTCTGACTGAAAAGTTTGATTCAAAATTGCAGAGATGTAAAATTACCTAATAATCCTAATTCTGTGAGGTCAGCCAGACTTCCTGATTAGTTATTTCTGTGTGTCTGTATGCGCAGATAAGTTCTGGTACTGTCGTCTGTCACCAAATCACAAGGTCCTGCATTACGGGGATCTGGAAGAGAACCCCCGGGGGGAGGTGCCCCATGATTCCCTGCAGGAGAAGTGTAAGTACCACAATTTCAGGAAGACTTGTCCCTCTCGGCATTGTGCCTTTCAGGCAAAACTGCATCATTGGTTGTATAAAAACAGACTGCCTGTTTATTAAGGACAATGTATGAACCATGTGGAGGTGGAGCTACCATGTGCTGTCAGTCACTGATAAAACAGTATTGTTGATTTTAATTTGTGTCATTAATGATGGCTGGCAACTCCACATATTTTTGGGGTTCAAAAAGTCCTGCTCTTCCATCAATACACCCCTTTTTACTAACCACTCTACTGTGATGCAATGGTTAGTGAATTGTTACCAGAGGGTTAAAGGTTTTTCAACCAGGTGTTTTCAATTGTCTTGCGCAGGGTTGGTAAGCTGAATGACCTCAATTAAATTTCCAGCTGTACATTGTTCATGTTATAAAACTAGAGTAGGTTCTCCTGATAATGGCATCTGCTTAGCAGTTAGAGAATATAATTAATAATTCTGCTTCATCAAAATCCATTTACCTTCCTGGAACAATGTTTCAATGTAAAAATGCCAGAATGGGAGCATTTTCATACATTAACGCACACATCGACACCACAGTTTATGGAAAGAAGACATCCAGGACACAGACATCCAAGGAATGACATGTGCTACTAGTGTTCCAGTGCCTCAGGATAGGCTACATGCTAGGCTACTGTTGGGCTGCCAAGTCACCTCTTTTCTTTCTCTCCTATCGTGCCTTTACTTTCTCTCTCCTCCCTCTACCACAGTAGCAGTGGCTGATATCAAAGCGGTTGTGACTGGAAAGGACTGCCCTCACATGAAGGAGAAAGGGGCCCTCAAGCAGAATAAGGTGAGATGAGAGATGTTCTGCCTGTGTTTGCGTGGGCGCTTGGCAAAGTCACATGTCTCCCTTGCTCGGTGGATCTCGCTGGCCTAAACACACGATTTCCATTCTTCTATCTGCCAAAATGATTTCCATCTCAGAAAATTCTGTCTAAAGAAATTGGCACAATAGTCACCAACCTCATTTCTTTCATGCTGGAGACAACTTGGACATACAGCGTAGTGCAGATTTTTATTGTGCCAATAATTAACGGAAAAAATACAAATAAAGCAAATTTTGCCCTTCTGTTTGCTATGCAATAATACTGTTCATTAAAGGAACAACCAATGAGTAGAATCACTGAAGTATGGGAACTACGTAATCTCATGATGCAATGCCCTGGAAACTTACGGTTTTGGAGTTGTGTTTATAACCAGACAGTTAAAAATCCTGTTCTCAGGTGGCCATTGTCGCAGTATCCTTAAACTACTTAGCCTGAATAATGTCAGTGCACATCTCTCAGAGCTGCATAAATGCAACATGTTGGTAATGTTAGATAGACCATATAAGAGCTTCTTAAATAATATGTAAACCTAGAGGAGGAGAATCTCCTGTTGTCAAGTGCAAGACTCTCTTAAGTGGCTAACATTTTGGGGCTGATGTGTTTATTTGGAATATTTTCAGCTGTATCTATGATATTGTGTAAAAACATTAACTATGTACAATAAATCATCCTGGCAAAGGGCACCTGCTTCCCCATTGTGTCCCCATGGCTGTGTCTGCAGCTATCCTGGTCTAGGAGTTACTGGGAGAAATTAGTAGGGGTGAGTGGGTTTTAATTTTAGTGATTCAAGCATTGTCTCATTGCAGGAGTTGTTGGAACTGGCCTTCTCTCTTCTGTATGAGTCAGACGAATATTTGAACTTCATTGCTCCTGACAAGCATGAGGTAAGAATCACATGGATTATTTAGTTTCTCAGCAGACATCTCTACCCAAAGCAACATAGCTTACAGACAATGCACATTCTGTCATCCATTTGTTCGATTTTTATCAGAGAAATTTTGGTAGGGGATTGTTGTTGAAAGACTTAGTGGTATGCAACCTGAGAATATAATCTGCCACCTTCAACTCCAGGGTCAAAAGAGATTAAAAAATTAATTATCAGATTTGAATCCATCAATTAGATACTCTTTAATAAGAATTTTAAAAAGAATCTTAAGTCTTAAAGGTGCCTAATGGCTCATCTTTGGTCTGGAAAAAACAAGACCAGGTTAAGACCTAGTATATGGCTGGACCGAACCGGCCGACGTCACAGACATGTGCGGTGTAACTTTATCACTCACTCAGTCAGTCAGTCGGTCACAGACATGCGCAGTGTAACTTTATCACTCAGTCAGTCAGTCAGTCGGTCACAGACATTCACGTTTGTAGGGCTGGCCCTGCTGTTGCAGTCCAGCCAAAAATATATATTTGAAAATAAGCTCCAGAGGAAGTGTTCATTTTGAAGAACAATGAACACAGTATAGACCCCTAATAGACAAGTTCATAACATCTTTGACTACTCCCAATTATGGCACTGCTTAAATTCAAGTGTATTTTGTAGCTACAATGGTATCACACTTTTTTTTACATTCTCTCTGTTTTAATATAGTATTAATTAATATTAACGACATTCTGTCAAGTATTTGTTCAATTAATATCTAAATTAATTCACTCATGTTGTGGTTGATTTCTATAATCTTTTTCCCATATATTTGGCATTACCATCTCTCTTCATGTAAATGTAATGTAATTCAATGCTGGTGCTTGTAAATATACTTATATCTGTTTATGCCGGTTTTCCGTAATGGACTCCTAAGTTACTTTGCACAAAAGCTTCTCCCAAATGAATAATGTAATTAAAAAAACATCCTGGATTTTAATATTCACTCAGAAGTTGTGTAGGTGTTTTATAATTTATTTTTATCAGTTGTTAGAGCTACAATTATTTCTGTAGTAGAATGAGGACATTTCACCATGTCAATTTGTGTTCCAGTACTGTGTGTGGATGGATGGGCTCAATGCCCTTCTTGGGAAGGAGATGACCAGTGACCTCACCAAGTCAGACCTGGACACTTTGCTCAGCATGGAAATGAAGCTCCGCCTCTTGGACCTGGAGAACATCCAGATCCCAGAGGCTCCGCCCCCAATTCCAAAAGAACCAAGCAGCTATGACTTTGTTTATGACTGCAACTGACCTCCAACCAGAGATTTTTTTTTTTTCCCCGACTGGATTAAATATTTAAAACAAACCAACAAATCAACAAAACTGGATCAATAATATTTGTCTTTATTATACTTTCTAAACATGACTTTTTTAAAGGTGTGATTTGATGTATCAGCACTTAAACATTTTGCCTGTGAGGCCTTGATCACATTGTGTCATATTATAATGTTGTGTCCTGTATCTCTAACTGAGGTTTAGCAAGGTCAGCTCCGATGAAGCAAATGTTTCTACTCTAATAAGTGAGGTGTGCATTTGTATTCATGTGTTTTTAAGTCTGTGTGCCCTAGTCTATGTGTGTGTGTATGAGTGGGTGTGTGTGAGAGAAAGAGAGACCGAGAGAAAGCGAGAGAGTGTGTGTGTGTGTGTGTGTTTTTTCATCAATTTTTCAAATCCCTCAAATGCCTGTGTTACCTGCTGTCTGAACTACACTCAAATTATCTGCATAGGAATTTACTTGTTGAATTAGTTTAAAAACATACTTGGGTCTTTTTGTGATAGAACACAATCCTGCGGTATACGCAGGTTTCATCATTCATACAGACATAAAAACTGCATCTTGGAGTGGAATAATAAATGTGGTTCACAACTTCTGTTTTTACTGATTTGACGGTATTATAACTCATTCATTGATCTATGTGTGTGCATGTGTGTGTGTTATATTAAATTCAGTCAGCACAACTCACGTACCTAGAAGCAGATTCAAACAGGTGGCAGTTGGGGTGGTGGAGCACGGTTCTGTGTAGTAGCAAGTGAAGCATGCAAAGCAGTGCGGCACCGGAGAAATCAGACTGTTGGTTTAAAAAGACACTCCAATGGTTTGGTGCACATTGAATGGGTATGAGAAAATGTGTTGTCTGTACATGATTGGTTGATTATGGAAACGTGTTAGACTATTGGTTGGGGCAGCAAGAGTTTCCTGACCAAACTTCCTCTGCGCTTTCTATGTGCATCGCTCATATTCCACAACCACTGCAACTTGTCAGTTAAAACCTGGCAGAAGAACACAAGCAGTGCTTCACATGAAACAAGCAGCACAGCCTTATGAACAGGAGCATTACTGTTCATGTTGCAGTACTTACTGGTGAGCATGCCCATGCAGCTGATAGGTTACCCACCTTACAATCTATTGCTTCAGGTGGGGTGCCTCCCACTAGCTGGTAACACTTTGTCAACTCTGCTTTCTGGGTTCTGAGAAGCAATCTTCATTAATCCAAAAAGCTGTTGGAAAAGTTCTGCTGTGATGTGATTGGTGGATACCTTTGAGGTAATCAATATAGCAGTGGTGCCTTGCAGGGGTGTAAGACCATTGTGACAAGCTTTTGTGAGAGATAGTATTCAGTTTTGTTATACCGTCAGTGAGCAACATTGAATGCATTGTGGGCATGGTAATTGTACCAGAGAACATACTGATTTTGGTGAATTGCCTCAGCATTTCAGAATTCAGATATGTATCAAAGGCAAATTGGGTCTACAGAACATGAAAAATACTTATAAGTTTAAACCTATAAGCAGAACAATAAAGAAGAAAGTAGATGGTCATAAGCAAAATATAATAATTGTTGTAATTCTATTGTGTGTTATTTGATAAGTTTGTTTGTCTCCTGTATTGTAAATATGACACACAATGTCAGTGAGTGGGAGTGAAATTTGCAGTTGTCTGGCTAAATGAGGCCAGAATATTTGGATTTTATTCACGTAATTTTATAGAATGGAATATATTTTATTCGCAGCTATTATCATCCATGTTTTCTACTTACACTTCCTCCAGAACCACTTTAATAATCGTATGATCTACCATAATGAATACATGTATCCACTAGTTTTCTGTTTGTGTTTTTTAGGATGAATGTAGCCCTGTGATTTTTACTTCACCGACATTTGTACGAACTATAGTTTTGACCCAAAAATATGCTATAAAACTAGAACTCTTCCTGACCTCCAAATTCTTAACAGTCCAAATGAATTTTTGATTTTTCAGAAACTCCTATTCAAATATGACACGCTAGTTTTCAACAACCACTGTATTAGTTTTTCTTTTCTGAAAACACAAATGTCAAGTGAAGACAAACACATGGAGTGGAGCAGTGCCTTCATTTCAGTTTCTGTCTGTAGTTTAATTCATTTTTGAGCTGACAAAGGCTAATACTTCTTTCAAGTGTGACTTTAGGCAATTCCTTTTAAATATCAAAATCCAAGAATTATGGGTATTTCAGCAAACACAAAAACAATAGGAGTCTTGAATATATTAACTGCTCACTTGGGAAAACACACAAAATGTAATAAATGAGATGGAAGAACGAAAATACAGGAAATACAATTGCATTTCAAGCCAAAGAAAGAAGAACATTTAAATAAATCCCTTCTGGTGAGCCGACAAACCCAGTCTCACTGAAGGAAATTAGCTTTAAATAACTCCTCTGTGAAATCACAGTCAAGGGAAAGGGACAGTCTGGTGCCTCCATTGTCTCAACATTAATCAGATCAGATTAGAGTCTGACTGCCTGAAGAGATGTTCTCACTTGTTCCAGGTAGGGGCTGCTTTACATGACTGCTTTCATAAACCTCAAACAGAGGGTTTTGTGAGAGAGGGTACAGTACTGAGGTGAGAATCAGGCAAAACCTACCACCTGTGCAAACATTTTATGGACAGCAAATATATTTTACCCCACATCGGAGTCTCCCATCTGTAACTCAGCAAATATGGTTAGGACGGAGTGTGGCACAGTGGGTAAGGAACTGCGCTTGTAACCGAAAGGTCGCAGATTCGAATCCCGGGTAAGGACACTGCCGTTGTACCCTTGAGCAAGGTACTTAACCTGCATTGCTTCAGTATATATCCAGCTGTATAAATGGATACAATGTAAAGTGCTAAGTAAAAGTTGTGTAAGTCGCTCTGGATAAGAGCGTCTGCTAAATGCCTGTAATGTAATGTAATGTAATGGTTAATTTCATATTTCTGTAGAAGTTTATAGCAGGAGAAATCGTCAGTGAATCTCAACTCAGAGGGGCAGCTATTCACTCCTGGCTGACACCGGGCAGGCAATTCAACATTAAGGGCTCTATTTTCTAGAATCAGTTGGGCTGTCATGTTTTTTAAAAAACTGAGTTTGAACAAATCTCATAAGAGAAATTTGTTCTAATTTCTTCTCATTTTCTTCCGTCAGAATTAGAACATTGTCTAAACGTATATTATAAGAAAGAAAAATTATAACACACCATTCAATGCCTTAAATAAACTGAGCAGGATGGATGACTGCTGGTTCCATCATGTTTTAAATACACTCATTTTGTTTATTTATCCCCTGGTTTCAAATAAGCATAGGTTTGTTTGCGTCGTAAGGTAACCATGTCTCACAGTCAAGGGAGGTGGTAGGAATTCAGCAAATGGCAACACATCCCAAACATTATCAGATGCCTGGTCACTACCATTGCCTCTGCCTCAGCTGCTCTGTCTCTCTGTAGCAGGTCAATGAGAACCAGCACATCCCTCCCCAAAATAACAGGATATGGAGCCTCCCTAACAACACCCACTTCCAGAAGGTAAGCCTGTCCTTCTATTGTACGGGTAAGCTCTGCTGTGGGATACTCCTGCTCATCACCATGAAGACAACGCAAACAAACTTCCCGCTCACACTGCAGACTAACATTAGCCAGGCATCCTTCCCTAACCAGGGGTTGACTGCTACCAGAATCCACAAGTTCTACCCCTAATCTGGACTGGGATGATGGCATCATGGCACTGTAACCACTCTACTCCACTGCCTGCAGACCTTGGTACAAAGCACAGATGGGCATCTGAAACTTTCTTCGCTGGACATTCTGCTTTCATATGCCCTGCCTGACCACAATTGTAACAGATGATGGATGCGCTGTCCCTAGTCTGCCTTCTGAATAGGGTAGGCCTGGTGTTGTGTGTGTGTAGCTAGTGTTTGGAAATCTGGGGTTGTTAGCTGTACTGGGGCCCTTGAAACCACAACCATCACCACCACTAGACTTACGGTTAGCTGGAGAGCTGGAGCTGGAACCCGGTGTCCTGCTGAACTGGTACCCCCTAGTGGTTTGTCGTGCAGAGATGAAGGTCTCTGGCAGGTCTGCTGCCTCCTTTGATGTTGCAGATGTTTGTGCTCTTTAATCCAGGTCTGCAGATCTGGGTTGAGCACCTTCAGGAACTGCTCCAGGATGATCATCTCCCCGATCCCTTCCTTGGTGTGATGCTTGGGCTGGATCCACTTTTCATAAAGGTCCTTCAGACGGGGCCGTAGCCCTGAATAAAAGGTGACCGGAACCTTGTTCGGTAGGTTTCTGCGTCAATTTCGAACTTTGCCAGGATTGCTTCTTTCACCTGGTCATAATTGAGGGCGTCCTCAATGTCCATGGCAATATAATCTGCCCTGGCCTTGCCTATGAGAAGTGGTACTAAGCATATAGCCCACTCTTCTATTGGCCATCTGTACACAGCTGCAATGTGCTCAAATGTCACTAGGTAGTGTTCAATATCATCATTGTCACAGAGTAGCTGCATCTTGGGGCTGGCAAAAACAAAACAAAAAAGAAAATAATAAATATTTACAAGTTCAGACTCAATACCGTTGTGCTCATTTCAACACATGAATCTCAGGGCAATAACTCGCAGCAGTTATTCAGACCTCTCCCCTGAGAAGTCCCGCACCGACTGGCTTTTAAACACTTCAGCCTCCCGCTAAAGCGGAGGGACAAACCACATCAAAATTTCAGCATGTCAGTTAATTATACGAGCAAAGTTCACACCCCCCTCGCTAAACACAATAGGTGCGCTCATTCCTATAACCATGCGTGTGCCCTGGCGCGCCGTTTGCCGGTGGAAACCAGATGTGACGAATCGACAAACAGATTTGAGCGTGAGTAAGGAATGGAACGCAGTTTACATTTAAACAGCGTTTATACAATCTCATAAAAAACACGTTTTCAACGTACAAAAATGCCAAGTTACTAAAAAGTATTGATATCAAAATGACGCCAAGTTACGATACTACAAACAATATAGGCTATCTTGCCTCACCGAAATGACATAAGATGTATCTCAAAGCAATGCTACCCAATATTTCCTCAGTTCTTTCAAGTCACTTGGCCCTGTGTATAAGCATGCACTACATGAACAGGCCAAATATGTGTGGATGGCTCTCTCACAGTCAAGATTGATTGAATAGGTGTGTGTATGTCCAATTTGTATTGGTATGTAGGCCTATGTATTTCGCTGCCCAGGCTTTCTGTTGCGTGAATGATAGTATGTTTCTTGGTACAAGTGTGTTCGTGAATGTGAATGTGAAGATGCTGCCAGGGAAATGTCCCCATGCGGATAAAGAATTTCTCTATGTGTGTATGTACAATATGTGTTTTACATGCAGTATTTATTGTACGTAGCAAATATACAATAACTTGCACATGTACTCAAATTCAGTTCAGAAGCAAGTATAAACATGTTTTCTGGAGAAATGTGCTTCCTGTCGTTGCTCAGCAGCAGTTCTGTACATTAATGAATTTATACATTAATTTCAATGTACAATGTTCAATGTGTTCCATGAGGCAATTCGAAATATTTGTCTCTTTGATCTGACAGAAAGTTTACATGACATTGTGAAATGGTAAGATTAGAAAACACAGGGCCAAGTGACTTGAAAGAACTGAGGAAATATTGGGTAGCATTGCTTTGAGATACATCTTATGTCATTTCGGTGAGGCAAGATAGCCTATATTGTTTGTAGTATCGTAACTTGGCGTCATTTTGATATCAATACTTTTTAGTAACTTGGCATTTTTGTACGTTGAAAACGTGTTTTTTATGAGATATCAGTTCTTTTTGCAAAGCGTTTTATTATGAGAGTGAGAAATGCGACCCTGCAAAAACGGTTGTGGATTATGGCTATCGTTGTGTGAATCTGTACAGTCTGATGAGCGTGTACCGTTCAGCAGTTTCGGTTTGCTATATATGTAAAACAGTGGCTATGAGAAAGGATGCAGTGGCGTAAGCGTAAACGCAGGAGAAACGCAGATGGAATATGGTATGTACTCACGGATTTGACGTCCATCCAACGAGCCTTGACTGACAAAATAATCAACACGCCCGTAGAATTATAACTCCCTAGGTCGCAACTTGTGTAGCCTTCTGTCCTGCTCCGTTGTCTGTTATTTCGTGGAGATGCACTTTTAGTGTTTGTAAGGTTTATCCTTCTGTCCTGCTCCATTGTCTGTTATTTCGTGGATATGCACTTTTAGTGTTTGTAAGGTTTATAAGGCATTTTGATAGGCTTATCTGCAGGTAGGAATCCTCTTCGCCGTTTTGCTAAACTAGAACCGGAAAACATGATAGTGGAGAATAGGAGCAGACGCATATGTCCCAGCAGGCTTTGCATATGAGAGAATAACAACAGTGTGAGAGAAATTAAAATGAAATTACGAAATTCCGTAGTTGAAACAATATGTTTTAGCAGAATGGGCATGTATGTGAAGGTTGACATGATCACGGAGTATAGTGCGAAGGAAATGGAGTGACCATGAGCGAGCTTATATTCCTTATCAAATGGTATATAACAGTCGGTATTGAACGTTAGTTGTTGAAGTGGAGGGTTAAATAACATTGCACACATTATTTGCCTGTAATGTAATCTATTGCACGAATGTGTTTTTCTCATGTTCAGGGCTAGTAGTTATACTTATGAGTGAAACATGATTTTAAATGTAATGTTTTAATGCGGAGTTGCAGAACGTACATACGTAGTAATTGTGTGTAGCCTATGTGGCTAGATAGAGAACAGGGCGAGGTAACATGAATGTAGAAACGTGGCGTTTGCTGATATGAAGGTTTTGTACGGTAGCCAAGTGAAGAAATATAGTTAGTAGAAATGGCACAGTGGTGAACCGGTGTAACTTTTAAATAAAAGGAATACATTTGCGTCATGAAATGCATATGGGTGGCCGTGAGTGAGTGAGGTTTACCAGTCTGTGACTTCGTTAGCTAATGCCATAGCTATGCAATGCGTGAAATATCATGAGCGAACCTGCCGGTGGTTTTAAAGAACACAAGCCAGTAAGCACAGAAGAGCTTCCGTTGAATCCATATGGCTTAGCAATATTGTAGCCGGTCAATAACTGAACGTACAGACGGTAAGTCATAATGCATATATCTTAGCAATATTGTAGCCGGTTAATAACTGAACGGTGAACGGCGGGTAGATATGGTGCAAAAGCAATAATTAAGAAGTAGTAGACAATTATTAGTGAGAGTGGAAGCAAGTTAAAGAAACGTGTTCCAAGCTGGGCTTGAACATACGACCCAGTGTTCCCAAGCCTGTAACCTTACCCACTAGACCACGGACGGATTAGCTGTTCAAACTGCGGAGTTGCAGAATGTACATAAGTAGTAATTGTTTGTAGCGTATGTGGCTAGATAGAGAACAGGGCGAGGTAACATGAATGTAGAAACGTCGCGTTTGCTGATATTAAGGTTTTGTACGGTAGCCAAGTGAAGAAATATAGTTAGTATAAATGGCACAGTGGTGAACTGGTGTAACTTTTAAATAAAAGGAATACATTTGTGTCATGAAATGCATATGGGTGGCCGTGAGTGAGTGAGGTTTACCATTCTGTGACTTCGTTAGCTAATGCCATAGCTATGCAATGCGTGAAATATCATGAGCGAACCTGCCGGTGGTTTTAAAGAAGAACCAGTAAGCACAGAAGAGCTTCCGTTTAATCCATATGGCTCAGCAATATTGTAGCCGGTCAATAACTGAACGTACAGGCGGTAAGTCATAATGCATATATCTTAGCAATATTGTAGCCGGTTAATAACTGAACGGTGAACGGCGGGTAGATATTGTGCAAAAGCAATAAATCTTAGCAATATTGTAGCCGGTTAATAACTGAACGGTGAACGGCGGGTAGATATTGTGCAAAAGCAATAATTAAGAAGTAGTAGACAATTATTAGTGAGGGTGGAAGCAAGTTAAAGAAACGTGTTCCAAGCTGGGCTTGAACATACGACCCAGTGTTCCCAAGCCTGTAACCTTACCCACTAGGCCACGGACGGATTAGCTGTTCAAACTGCGGAGTTGCAGAATGTACATAAGTAGTAATTGTTTGTAGCGTATGTGGCTAGATAAAGAACAGAGCGAGGTAACATGAATGTAGAAATAGAAACGTGGCGTTTGCTGATATGAAAGTTTTGTACGGTAGCCAAGTGAAGAAATATAGTTAGTAGAAATGGCACAGTGGTGAACTGGTGTAACTTGTTAATAAAAGGAATACATTTGCCGTGATGAAATGCATATGGGTGGTCGTGAGTGAGTTTTGGTAAAGCAAATGTAGGCGTAAGAAAACGTTAGTGTAAAAGAGGAAATTATCTGCCTGAGGGCGAGTCGGGGTTCAATCCTCAAACCGGAGGTTTACCAGTTTGTGACTTCGTTAGTGCAGCACCATGCCATAGCTATGCAATGCGTGAAATATCATTAGCAAACCTGCCGGTGGTTTTAAAGAACACAGGCCAGTAAGCACAGAAGAGCTCCCGTTGAATCCATGTGGCTTAGCAATATTGTAGCCGGTTAATAACTGAACGGTGAACGGCGGGTAAATATGGTGCAAAAGCAATAATTGATAAGCAGGCTAGTAGACAATTATTAGTGAGGGTTGAAGCAGGTTAAAGAAACGTGTTCCAAGCTGGGCTTGAACCTCAGACCCCGTGTTCCCAAGACTGTAACCTTACCCACTAGGCCACAGGCGGACTGGCTGTTTAAACTGGATTAAACTGGAAATGTTTCAGCATAAAAATGCATGGGTATTTTGCGTGTGTATGCGCGTTTTTGATTGGGTCGTGTTGGTGCAGATTTGGCAGATTTGGCTGGTGTCAGTGAAATGTCCAATGGGGAGACATGTTGTTAGTGGGATAGGCGGCAGGAAAAATAAGAATGAGAAGAAGAAGAAGAAGAAGAAGAAGAAGAAGAAAGAGAAGAAGAAGAAGAAGAAGAAGGAGAAAATGCAAAATCCCCTTAGTTTGGGGCTTTATTGTGTGGACATGTGAAGTTGTTTATGAATTCTGTCTGTTGAAATGGGGTCAGAATGTACAGAATTTAATGTTTTTAAGGGCTGAGTGTCTGTGGCTGTTGTGGTTATTTCTGTGGGGAACCCTGAAAAGTGCCAAACTCTCGGTGCTGTATAGGTATGGGGCATGCCCCCGCCAAGGCGTAACTTGGCGGGATGGCATACCTGCCATCCCAATTCTCTCAGATGTTCCATGCCATGTGCATTAATTGTGCACTTATTAATTCACTAATCCATGCAACAGTCGTGAGAAAAAAGATGTACAGTGAACTATGTGTGTTCGTTTTTTTTTTTTTTTTAAGGTGGGAAATTGTCCGGGAGTGAAAAATACGGAAGTGGCGGGTTTGAGCGCTTTGAAGCAAAACGCTTAGTGAGAATATGCGCCCGCATCATTATCACAGTTTGATTTGTATTACTTACTCAGACATTGCTAAAAAAAAAAAATGAAACGGCAATTTTATCCATGTGCATATAGGATGTAAATAGAGCATACATATAGAAGGGTATTAAAGAAGTTAAACCTGGTCTCCACCTCACACATGATTTGTAACTAGCCAACAAATGACATAAAGCTTATAAAACATCAGGATTGGCTGAAAATGGTTTCTATAAACAAAATATTTATAACATGATGAAACTATAATTCATCCAATCCCACATACGTGACGTTTTTGGCAACAAATGAAAACAAAAAACATGACCTCCCTAATTGGTTTCTGGGTTAAACGCCGATGCACAGCATGCTATTTAGAGCCAACATCATTTTGTCCCGTAAATATTGCAGATATTAACAAAGTCTGCAGTTATTTTTTGGTTATAACTGTAGCGCAATTCTCTGTTGTAACATTGGAGTACATTAACATTTGTTCAAATTGTACACAAACCTTTTGAGATCACCTCAAACTTAATGTCCAACCTCACTAATGCTCTTCTGGCTGAATGGAGCAAATCCCTGCAGCAATGCTTCAACAACTCGTATAAAGCCTTCCCAGAAGAGTAGAGGTTGTTATTGCAGCAAAGGGTGGACCAACTCCATATTAATGCCCATAATTTTGGATGATATTTTGGATGTCAGGTGTCCACATACTTTCAGCCAAGTAGTGTATCATTGGAGTGAGACAGTCAGTGTGCCATTGGAGATAATGAATGGTGAAAGGGCATATGCTCCAAATAGACTTGTTGAACAAATAATACTATATGTAAATTATGATTTATGTATCTTTCCGGTATCAAGTGGTTGAAAATTAATGCAGAATTCTAAATCTGAGATTTATTTATGGTATTTCAAGTGGCTTGACCAAGACTGAGCTGGTGATGTCTTATTTTTATTGGGGGTGATCCCTCTCACAGTGATGATATACATATTTATGCTATTATTTATAGCTCAGTCTTAGAGCCGTCATTGGTGGGAAAAAGTCCCAGCCTCGTTTCCTTCAAAACAGATGGAACACTCTTTGGAAAAAGAGAAATTTGGGAAATGTGCCCAGTGTTTTTGGAGCTGTCATGTGTTTTGAATTACTCGAGCACTAGACTATTGCATAACAATGAAACACTGGAGTAAGAATATTTTGACTTGCTGGGAGCCAAAGTGACGTATTGATCCAGATGGGTCTCCTTCAAGAATCTCTTCAATAATTGGGAACAGACGGCTGTTGCACAATGTATCCATACGTAGAACCCTAAAGGGGTTGCAACATAGCTACTGATTAAAAGAGAAAATGTTGCATTATGCATTTATTTATTTGATTTATCCAGGTTACAGTATGTAGATTGCATACTTTACTTTATCACCAAAATTTTAATTTTCGTCCCTATTTTAAGCTTTTCAAGTGTTGACCTGTCGTACTTTTACTACTGATGCAACTCAAGGTTACCAAAAAGCAGTTGAAAGCATTCCTCACTTGTAGCAGCATGGTTATAACAGCACAGCTCCACTTGCAGTTCCTTTGGGTTATATGCTATAGCCATTAACCATTAGGCTATACTACCCCTGGTATGCATAGAAAATAACCCTCATAACTTGGTTTTATAGCATTTTTGTCAGCAGCACCAACACTAGATTTAGAGGGTTATTGGTCCTAACTGTAAACATCATGTGAATTTCCCCTTGTCATTTTCTACCTAAACCATTTCTACTTAAATCCTATGTCTGAAGGCCATAGGGCATTATTCACATACTGTGGCAGAATGTTTTCATTCATTTATCTGCAGAAGAGCCCAGGATGTCTAAGGTAGGACTGAATAGCCAGTACATTTTAAACCACTGTTATATGGACTTTTCTTCATTTTCTGGCCTTTTATAAAGTAAGCAGTTTGGATCAAATTAGCCTCATGTCCCCAGGGAATAATACTTTCAGCAGGTGGCACAATTAGCTTGCTAGGAACAAATATGCTGATCCCTGATGTCTAATGGACGCTGTCATTCTTTGCTGCAGACTCACAACCACATTCAGCCGCTAAACACCAATCATTTTAAATGTAACAATTTATATAAAAAACATCATTGGCTTAGGTAGGAAGCAAGAAATTAAAGAGAGAATATGTGTGCATGTTGTGAGCTATGTATGCATGCATTTTGCACCCAGTCATAAAAGCTTGTCATGTTGTTAATGAAAGTAAAGGAAGAAAATTATGAAAAGCCAGTGTGGTCAAGGATGAAGTATACTGTACCCTAGTTTGACTTTGCAAAATACAAACCTTTTTATGATTCAGTTGTTTACTGGTTACTCAGCACTCGATTCTATTCATTAGTTTTTTCAGACTGTTTTTTGCTTTTTGGAGAATCTACTCACTCTGCGCCACACACCATGGAAATACAATGTTATACTCAGAATGTTCAAAAACCACAACCTTCCTGTCATCTGTCTTAAACTTGGCTTTGTTGGCAGTTGTTTGTGTACTCCAAAGAGAGTAAATGTCCTTGATAGTGAATCTCTTTTTTTTTTTAAAGAAAATACAAGAATATATTTTTCCAAAGTTTCATCCATCCATCTCTGACTCATAAAAGACATAACTAAAACTAAAGTTATACCACAACACTCAAACAAATGTTTAATTGGAAAACTTACTGTGGTTTCCAATGAAAAATTTAATTTCCAAGCCTGGTATTTTAAACTATTTTCCCTTTCCTTATATAGATTAATAGATCAGATTTGAAATAATATTTTAAAATAAATGTAATTAGTATCTGAGAACTGCTCAGAAGTAGCAGGTTGACACTGAGTAAAATGATAATTATCCCTTTCTTGCTGAACAAAGAAATGAACCCTGAAATGGATCTTCAGACAAACTGCTGAACATGTCAATGCTTCAGTTACTAATTACATCCGAGCAGAACCAGGTTCCGACACAAGGGAAATAGACAGAGGTGTGCTTTAAACACCAGTAAAATGGAAACATGGCTCCATTGCACTGGAAACAGGTTCGTAATGGAAATTTTCATGCAAGCATTAGGGGGCGTCTGTCAAATGCTGGGTCAGGAGGGCATTTGGGACCATTTTTATGCACTTCACCACTTCCTATGCCCAACCGAAGTGCACATTTAGGCCTCTATTCGACCTAGAGTGCAATACATTATGTAATATCTATAAAGTGGAAAATAAACTAGAGCAACAAATTTAAGCAAGTGGGATTCACATTGTATGTTACACTGCACTATAATGTGAAAATCACATCTGTCATTTTACTGAAAATATACAAAAAAATATATCTAATAATAAAGTAAGTAATAAGTGAATGTGTGACTTCTGGTTAGTGACAAAGAACATTCCAACATAACTGAATAGATGATATACAGTAACATCTGCATAGTTTGACTGAAACTTGGTCAGCCACCCTCTTGCAAGGCAGATTTAAATAATAGTTATTGTAATTGATAATACTTTTTAAATTGAATTGTTTTAAGAATGTTGATATGTGGATGAATACTTTACAGATTAAATTTTTACTTTTCTGCAGGCAAACTGCTTTTCTCATAAACACTACGAAAGAAGGATAATCATAAAAACAGAGCTGTACCATACAGCCAATTTGGCAAAATAATTTTTTCGGCAGAACCACACTGTATCTAGGCAGCATTGCTGGCCAATCTGGACGTACCTCTGGGAAGGGGAACAGAACTCAGTGGCCGCGGGCGCTTCCATAACCCATAACAGATGCGCTGTGGCTGCAGATAAGAGGGAGCGCCCCCCCCCCCGACTGCAGAGGGGAGGGCTGCCCTGCTAAGGGAGGTTCTGCACAACTCCATATTTGGGAGAGGAGAACAACAACCTGAAGAGAGAAAGAGGAAAGGATGCATTACCACCAGCCACAGATATACACACATGAATGCACGCACAAGCAAGCGCGCACACACACACGCACGCGCACACACACACACACACACACACTTTCTGGATACAGTCAAACATTACTAATACATACAAATGGATGCACACCACACAAGATACACATACCCACACACGTACTGTATCCTTGCACAGGCACATGCTTACAGAAGAATACGTACTCACTCATATCTACATATGTACATGTGAAAGCCCTCCATATTTACTACACAGTGAAAGCTTACTACAAGTATTAATTAGGTTCTATCAGAGTTTGTATGTATACAATCCCATTTTTGTCTAAATTAAATAAATAAATATGACTATGATATAAATAAGCACAGGTAAATGCAGCATACATATAAATTAAACAAATTGTGAAATAATTCAGTAATTAAACATTCAATTAATTATTAGAAATTATTATTTAATATTTTTCCCCTGAGCAGTGTTTTTTTATTTTTATAAAATACATTTAAATTACATTTTTATTTCATAATAACAGGTTCTATTTCACAATGGCATGTTGTATAAGGACTGAACCACATAATCTATGAGCCTGTTTGTATATATTTCTCTGTGTTTTGGCAGGAGCTTTCTACTATGGTATTCCTCTATGAGCAAGGCAAACCTTGCACATCACCACTACCTGCAGACAGGTAACTATGCAGATATTAGAACAGATATAAGCAGACAAAAACCCTGACACTCTACTCTAGGCAATTTTTTTGTGTTAGATCTTGCTGTGCTTTAATTAATATTCTCGTGCCATGATGCCATTCAACCATTCAAAAAATCTGTGCTACCTTGAGGAATGTATTTTTTGACCAAATAAGATTTAGCAGTTTTCATTAGAAAGACTCCATAGGTTGGTATTAAAGGAGGAGAAATGTGAAATATGCTCGTTATATTCAGTGCAGTTGACATGACGCACGATACACTCAGGGCAGAGAGCACATGAAGGGGAGTTATCCCACTCATGCAACTCCAGTGCTCTCCACATTCCACCTGCAGGGGGCGGAAATGAGCAGGCAGCAGCTGATTCACTCAGACTCACTCTGTTTGCTTTGAGTGCTGATTCAAAGGTGCTGGGCTTTCCTGCAGACTTTTCCATACACTATTCCACAAATCATTGTGTATTCATAAAAACTGGGACTTGCCTTACAAATATTTCATAATGTTTAAAATTAACTGCAAGTTATAATTAGTAATATCGAATAAATAAATAAGGGTATCTGCTAAATTCGCCAAACATTTGACTCATCTGAAGCACAATTAAAACCCCATCAAAATGTTTGAGGTGAAACACCCACTGTAAGCATTGCCATACGGTAGAAATCCAACCAGACAAATGTCAAAGCAATGAAGGTTCAATGATATCACTGCTTCCTTCTGTGGCTTTAAATGACAGTACAAGTTCTATCTTAACTTTGTCTCCATCTAGTGGATTTTTTAAAACATTGTAAAATATAACTTTTGGATATGTGTGTCCCTGCTGATTTACAGCATTGGACATATAATTACTGAATACAGGACAGATTTGAGGGGATTTTTTAATCTTTAGAAGTCTTTTGTACATTCCCCTATTTAAATAAAGACAACTGAACAGCCACTTGATTTTTGGGTATCTTCCGTCCTCGCATTAATTATCATGCCGCCGATATGTGCTGTATTTTCATTGTTTATGTGCAGAATTAGCAAAAAAGAGTAATGTATGGGCAGAATTATCTAACTATTTTGGATATACAGACTCTTGTTCATGCAGCTCTATACCAGCAGTGGGTGCTAGTCACTTGTACAATACCAAATAATGACAGACCAACAAAGTGCCAGGCAGCTGGGAAGCGTATGCCTAGATACTCATCCTGAGTTTAGACAAAACTGAGGCTGGAAGGAATCTTTTCTGCAGGTATTTTTATAAATTTTATTTATTTTATCTTTCAGTGAGTCCATCGTCCAGTAACCTGTTATAATAACATCTTTGCACAGGCAAATACATTGTGGTAAGACGAGCAGTAAATGGTGAAGTCTATGTCGGTGACGAAGTACAGTTGCCCTTAATGTCCCATTGTAGGTGTCTTTTTGCATTAAATGCAAAAGTAGGAACACAAATCCTATATAAAAACAAATATTTTTGCAAGTGCTGTCCTTTTTCAAAAACCCATCTCAAGAAATAGTTAACATACTCTTTTCCTTGCATAGGAAATATTTTGAACTGTCATGGACTGGAAGAATTTTTCATCTGCCAAAAAGATGAAATTTGAACTTTCCTGTCTCAAATGAGTTTTGAAGGTGCAGCTTATGCAACTGATTTCAGATCACAAAAATCCAAATAAGACACAGCATATGATAACCGACCAATAAAACGCCCTGTAAAATCATAATTATAACTACTTCCTCCCTTCCTTTTGAAGCAGGATAGTTTTTATTTTTGGAATCATGCCAAAAAGCATGCAAGCTGGCATATGCAGTCAAATTATATGCCTTTTGTTTTTCTTGAGTTATAAAAAAGCACACGGAAGCGACAAAGACGTATTTCTTTGCTCAGTATGCATTAAAATATCAACCCAATGTTAAACCACCTTTGAAATATGATGTTGTAGATTGTTCAGGCCCTATTCCTCCACATTTAGTGGAGAAAGCTTTCAGAGCAGAAAGGCTGTGGTCTTAAGTCATTACTATAGGCTTGGTATTAGGTCTCCCTCTGTCTCTTTGAAAAGGAGTAACCTTTTAAATGTGCTTTACTTTAAGGTTTACTTCATTTTATTTAGCTTTAGGTTCATCTTCACCTATTATCACAGACAACTAACAATTCTAACAATTAGTTATCCATCCATCCATCTATTTTCTAGCCACTTAGTCCAAGTCAGGGTCTTGGTGGTAACAGGGGAAACAGAGCAGTCCAGACATCCCTCTCCCCAACGACTTCCTCCAACTCATTCCGGGGGACCCCAAGGCAATCTTAGGCCAGCTGGGAGATATAATCCCTTCAGCGTTTCCTAGGTCTGCCCCTGGGTCTCCTCCCAGGTGGCCATCCCCAGAACAACTCCAGCGGGAGGCGCCCAGGGGGCATCCTTATCACATGCCTGAACCACATCAACTGACTCCTCTCAATGCGGAGGTGCAGTGGGTCTACTGTGAGGTCTTCCCAGAGGGCTGAGCTCCTCACCCTGTCAAGGAGAGTAAGCCCCGCCACCTTGCAGAGAAACCCCATTTCGGCAGCTTGTATTCACAATCTCACTCTTTCGGTCATAGCTTGTGACCGTAGGTGAAAGTACAGACCAATATTCAATCAACAATTGTGGTTGAAATAATACATAGAAAGATCATATGAATGGAAAGGGGAAAATATCTTCATAACACGATTGTACTCTGGCTCTCACCGCTGTCTAGCTACCTGCTTTTCCATTGGGGAGCTCTCCCTGGCACTCTCTGGCACTCCATATTTACATACTCAAGGGAAAGAATCCATTCCCCAAGGACAGCTCTGGTAGTAGTCATGCAGTGTTAATATAATGACATTGGTCCCTATTGTATGAGATACAGTTTCTTTCAATCCATATATGTCCCAGGAATATACATTGTTTCTTTAATACTGCAAACACTGTCTTCTCACTACTAAAGTGCAAAACCTATGAACTCTGCTTGCATCTCCACTTCCCATTGAATCGGTCTATATATTCAGCAATGATACAAAACCTCAGTTTAATCTGATATGAACCCAATGGGTACCCTGACCAATGCATTAAAATATATAAATAAATAAAATGTAAGGTCAAAGTACACATTCATATTATTTATGCAACAATATGAATGTGGGCTAATATCATTTTAACAGATTTTGAGATACAGGATGCCTGGTTACCCTACTACATGCCTTCTTGGTCAAACACAGTGGTTCCTCATCCAATCGCATCCACCTTGTACTCAACCCAACATTTCTAACCCCAATTGTGATTAGTTCATATATTAAGCTATTGCTTCAAGTAGATTGAAAGATACAAAAGTAACTGTACTAAACTTTACATACAAAGTTAAAATATATCAGCTGACTGTTTCTTTGACATGCATGAGAAAAAACATTCAGCAGCACCTTTCTGTTCCTTCAAAGATTTTAGGAGTAGCTTTTTATTGCTCTCTCATCAAGATAATAATTAAATATTTATATAATAATACATTCTGTGAACATACATTTTGAAAAAATATTCACAAAATCTCCACTCCACTAAACTCCACAAATGTTTTAGACTCTGGCTGGACTGAATAAGCTACATTAAGTACCTCTCATTACTTAATGCTCTCATTAATGATCTCCATCGATGCTCAACTTCCCAATGTTTAAGTATGAGAATAATACCTCTGCTAGACTTGTCTCTGTGCTCCTAATAAGAGCGCACTGAATAAAATTAAGAAGCTTGAGGTAGATATAGCCTTGGATAAAGCTTCAAAAATGAGGATTTTGGGTTTTATTTACTTCCAGAAAATCATTCATTTTATCATTAATTCATTTAAAAAAGTTATTCCTATGGAGTAAAAAACAATTGTGGATGAAGATGTGCGAGGTGCCAGGAATCCACAATGTTTAGGCCATTAAAAAAATTTGAAAAATATTTATTTCTGTTCCCACATGTCAAAATTACCAGGGCTACAATTGCATAGAGTGGTTTAACTCATTTTATGTATTCTTTCAAAATCAACTTTAGTTGTTTAATATGTTTATAGAAATAAAACGCTGTGAAACAAAAACACTTCTTTCACTGTTACCTCTATGTGCTGCTGAGTGACCCCACCCACATGCCCTGTTTGTTCACCCCTTTTTACTTAGAGCCCAGAAACTGAAAAACTACCCCACGGATATATATAATGCTCAGCTATTTACAGGATATACACAAAAGCCTTTGAATAGTCAAATGCAGTTGAACCATAGTTCATACGGCTCATTTGCTCAAAGGAGTTAAATAGTGCAATTTTTATAGTCCTTTGCAAAAACTGTTTTTATATGACAATAATAGTGCCAATAATACAGGGGTAAGCACTGCATATGCTTTATCAGTAGTATCAACAGTCTTTCCTGTTTAAGAGAGATTTCTTTCTGAAAATTAGGAATAATGAGTAAATCTATATTTAAAAAAAAAAAAAAAAAACGATTACTGACCAACCAAACTAAAGTTCATTTTGTGGAAGATATATTTTTTCCATTTTCCAAATATAACTAGCCCTTGGTGATGATATGCAAAGCCTTTTTTTAAAAAAATGTTCAATACTGGGAAAATGTTAAAATTAAGATTTTGATAATGACGATAATTCCACAATTGTCTATATTCAAGAAACCTCAAATGCCCTTAAAAGTATTTTAAATTAATAAATGTAATCGACAAATACCTTAATGGTTTTATATATGTATCATATATACATTATATATTTATAAAACTTAAATAATATACAGTGTGTTGCATTATTGTGGACTGAAGAAAAAAGAAACAGTCAGGCCCTCCCCAGAAGGCCATAACCTTAAACTGTGTTAACTGCATCCTGCAATAAAAAGATTCAGCTGCATTTCAAGAATGGGGGTGCTACGTGTGCACTGGTGGAGACTTGTGCCCAGACTTGAACTCTTCTCCCTGGGGGACAATCCGTGGCAGATCTGAACTCCGCAGCACAGGTCCGCAGCCAGTAGTGTCTCCTTATTTTATTTATTTTTTTTAAACTACTGCGCTGCACTGATTTTCCGGCTCTGCCTTCTGACCGAAACTCTGTGACTTTTGTGTGCACCGTAAGTGACATAAGATAATGTCAACAAAAGTACAAAAATGCATTTACTATGATAAATTTCTCATTTGTCCTCATTTGTTTTGAAAAAGCAATATAATACTACTTTTCTATGATCATCAAAACACCAAAAATAATCTAATAAAGTGGCTTGCATTTGCTTAAACATATTGTTTAGATCCATACCAACCAAGCTTTGGTGAAAATTGTTGATAAAATGAATTAAGTAAGTAAGATAAGCAGTTTCAGAAATGTGTGCAAGGATTTGAGAGCATGATCTCTGGTTTGGTGTGTTCCATAAAGAAAATCACCACGGAAAAAAACTGAGTATTAACAAATTTACCAAAGGTTTGTTTTTTATCTCCTTGTGGGTGATTTTGACTAATTGGTGTGGCTTATAGTTTAGATCGGTGCTTAAGCAACAAACCCCATAGAGCACTGCAAAAGATCGCTCAGTCTACTGGTCCAGAAGTTATGGGTGGAGTCCACATTGGTGCAGCATTTAGTGAGAGTGAATGAGGTCACGCAACCGAAGAAAGTTCCATGAAACTCAGGCCCTTAGTGCACCCCTTCCCCTCCGGTGTGCTCATTATTATGCAGCAGTTTTTCTCCTGTGATCCGCACAATGCTGAGATCATAACCATGTCATGGACAGGTCAGAGGAAGCATGGTTTGCAACACTGAGGCACTCTCTGCAGGTCATAGAGTTTTATCCCTTCTTCCAGGGCTGACACACATCCTGGGTTGAGTGTTTGTGTGTGTAGGTGTAGGTGTGTGTGCGTGCGCACGCGTGTGCCAGCGTGTGCGTGAGTGTGTTTGTAACTGCATGCGTGTGTGGTGGGGTGGGGGGGGGAATCACGCTGGAATGTAAAATATCCACAGTAGATGAATGATGGGGGCTGCACTCCACACTTTCATCTCTGAGCTTCATTTTTGACTGACTCCACAGTTCCCCTGCTCCTCAGTTCAGACTTACAAAATGTGCACAGTTTTGAGTTTCACTGAAACCGACAAACAAATCTTTAATATAATAATACATATAATAATACATTCTAATAATACGTTCTCTCTCTCTCTCTCTCTCTCTCTCTCTCTCTCTCTCCCCCTCCCTCCCTCCCCTTTTCTTTCTTATTTCTGTCTAGAAATGTGAGTGGGCAACGGGTTTAAAAAAACGTTTTCTCATTTTCCAAAACTGTTCTTATTTTTATGTAGATTTTAATATAATTATAAAATAACTACAATATGTGTAACAGATTTCAGACCTGATGCTTAATCCAGCATAAAACCAGTTAAAAGCATTCAAGATGGCTGTCTTCCTTTTTTTTTCCATATTTCTTGCCATCTCTTCATTTTTTTCTATGTGTATTTTGTCTTTCTCTCAGCGCCCCCCCCCCTCCCATCTCTCTTAGAAAGAGACCCAGCCCATCTTCCAATCCTTTCTTTATTTTCAGGGTTTTTATAGGCCAGATTCTTTTCCAGTGCTCACAACTTTCCACAGTAGCGGATGGAGTCTGGAGAAATGCACACTGCAGCTGCCAGATTTCGACTGCCCTTGGCTCCCCAGACATGTCATTACGCTTTCACTCCCCCATTCCTTTCAGAAGTAGTGTGCACAGGGCATGAGGCCTGAAAATAGTTTTGCTTTTCAGAGCCACGTCACCTACTCTGCCTGCATCTTTTTTTTTAAATAATTTTTTTAACCGCAGACCTGCATTTTCAAAAGGGAAAACAAAGATTCAGTTCTTATTTTTCTTATTACTTATTCGCTTCAAATACCAAATACCTCATTATAAATTTTGAAACACTAGCTAAGACTTTTCAGTCCTCCAATGTATTGAAGGTTAAATGTATACTAAATAAAGTTATTTTATCTTCTGAACTGTTTATATGTGAAATTGTGCCCAATAGGCAATTTGTTTTACTGAATTCATTATTTTCAGGGAGTAGAAATAATCAAATGAAATATATTTGGCTTTTTGTGGGCCTTATAATTGTGTCCCAGACAAATTAAATAAAATGTACAAAATCATCTAGTCGAAGAAAGGGACCCATCTTTTTTAATCACGCTGTAATCTTGATTTGCCGGTTATTTTTCCATTGTAAAAATGTCCCTTACTCTACCAAGCAGCTCCTACTCTACCTCTCAGCTCCTTAAAATCTATCTGATAAATTCCCACTGTGCATTTTAATACCTGAGGCATTGCACCTAGGATTGTAGCAGCGTGTATTGTTGGGAAGTAAACAGGTGATCCACGCAATAAAAGCTTAATTCTCATCACATTTAATCTTGGCAGGGGCCCAAAATATATGCAAAACGCTTCCTGTCAGTTCACCGTATTGTTTCACTGCTTCCCTTTCTGGTTTCACAGTGTTTCTCATTCTGTGCTGATACTTGGAGTGTTGATGGGAGTGTAATCATTTTTGATGGGCACTCAATTTTACAGCTATTGTTGTTTTGCTGATACAGATATACGGCATAAACTAGAACCACAAGATAAGTCAAGGTACAGTTCTACTTAATAGTAAGCACCAGTGTGCAGTTTGTTATTTTTATTATGATTATTATTATTATTATTTATTATCTTTCTCTCTGCCCCCCTTTCTATGTCCATAAATGCCTGAGAGGAGACAACCTGCTAAGAGGAGGAAAATGAGAGTAGAATTCCAGACGATCTGGAAGAAGACCAGGTTTCTGGGGCTCTGGGGGAGAGCTGGAATTGTGGAAATAGCAGACGCAAAATTCACCCCCCTCTCCCCCACCCCTTCATACGCACAGCTTAATGAGGAAACCTGACATCCTGAGACAGTGCCGTTCAATTTCATCTAGAGGGACAATGAATAAAAAGCGGAAAAAATTACATAGGTTACAGTTTTGCACAAAGGACACTTCCACATCTTGGTATGGTGCAGAAGAAAAGCCTTTTGTTATTTTATTTTGAATGCCCACAGACACAGTTTGAGCCTTAAATTATATTGATATATTCTCAACGGTACTCTGTCGTATTCTCAATACTTCATAATGAAAACAAAATATATTGTGAAAAATGTTTTCATTCTGTTTGAATTCAATGTTTGTGTTCCAAAATTAATTCACGACCAGTTTGGCATGGTCAACAACTAACAAAATTACCATCCAAAACAGTGCAACGAGTGATTTAGTTCTGGGTCAAAGTAAATAAATCTTAATTGAATCCAAGCAGGCACAGGTCAGGTCCTATAGGGGAGCCAGGCCCACCTAAACTCTCTCCAGCCCCACCCCATTGCATTTCAGGACTTTTTTAAATCTATTAAATTCATCTATTTCTTTACTTTATTAGCTTAATAACCTAGCCACTTGCTATCAAGAAATTAATTTTTCAAATGGCACAATATTGGTTATTGAAATGACACTACATACCTCTATGTACAGAAATCACTGTCAGCAAATGGGAATGCTACTGTCCCTAAACAGCAGCATACGAAATGGCTAGAAAATGATAGGTAGCTGCCTTGGTCAAACCTTTTCTGAGTAGGCATACCACAGACAAAAAAGCTCAGTGACTTTAAAAGTTTATTCAGGGAAATCTAATACCATGTTTTCATTAGAATTTGTTGTGATTGAAATAATACTACATAATAGACATTTATTATTATTAATTTAATATTCGCTTTCACTGCTGGCAAAGCCCAGCCTGCCCATGTGGCCTGTGGTGATACATGCAGCACAATTTATTTCAATGTACTTTATAATTTCAGAATTGCATGCATACATATGGTAAGTCAGTGACACCAATAATAGTTAGGTTTTGAGCATGCATGTGTGCATGTATTAGAATAACAATTAATTGGTTATGAAATAAATTATCTTGGGAGAGCCAGGAAAATCAGAAAGTGAACAATAAATATTGACATTGTAATAAAAAATAAATATAATTCTCCTCCCCCTCCAAAAAACTTAATGGCTTATTGAAACTACCTATACAACAACTTGAATAATAAGCCAAATGTTGATGAGCCATAGAAGATTAATTGTTCATTAATTGTTCTTCCATAATATACAGTAGATGTCATAATCACTTGCTGAACCTCATGCTCACTTGTTGCATGAACTTGCTCCTCTGTGCAACCTTAATAAATAGGGAAAACAAAGTTATGATTCCCAAAAGCCAGGCCTGTCACACAGACAACACCAAATAAACACAGAAAAGTTATGACTCATTTTCTCCCTCAATTTTGTCCAACCTCAACCTCAATGCATCAAATGTTAGGTTGTTTAATTAACCTGGTCAATATATCAAAACAGTTCAAGCATGTATTGGAATTTGGTTGAAGTGATACAACGAATGAAGTGACATTAGGAAGGAAGTTTCATACGTACAATTAAGTAAAAGCAACTGTGTGGAAGACAGCAGAACTATGGCCGACACTGATTTTTATAACCCAGCTGTAGGTCAGGACTGCTCATGACCACAAACTACAGCTCAGCTGGTGTCTGGCCACCAATCGCAGTTCCGCCCTTTGACCACATGATGCCTAAAAAAGCCCTGAAATGACAGTCTGCGCTGTGTTGCTGGAGTGCCCAGAGATCTGAAAACCCTCTGATTTTAACCGTTTTATCCTGCATATCCTGCACATGCTATAGTTGGTTTTAAAACCAAACTTTAGACGTGTAGTTTGTGTAGTATATTTGCATGAAACCAATGTACTTCTTTTCACAAACAAGCTGCAACATACATTTTAGTGAAAGAAATGCAGGCAGTGATGCAATAATAAAAGTGCATAATTTGTCTTGGTGTAAAATGTACAATAAACAGAATATTTCACTTATATTTTACAATATTTCACCAGAGTACATTATTTTTTATAAACCATTCTGAAATGGCATCATAGAGCATACATATATTAATGTTGCTCAGTGAAAACAAAGAATTTCAAAATATACAAGGAAAATGAACAATACCCTTCCATAGAGGAAAATCAGTCCGGTTAGTCAAATTCACTTTTGGAGAACGCATAAGCCACACCCTGTGCCTGCTCTTAGCTAGACGTGTACTTTTTTTGTCAGACAGTAATAGCATATATTCACTTTGCGCAACCACTGGCCTATCTCGCTCGTCTGCTGGAAAATCGGTTGAAAAATACAAGACTACTTCTTTCATGTGCAATTTACTAACCGTACACAGAGTTTTTCTGTGTTCACTTATTAACTACAGTCCCATCAGATGTGACATTCTACTAAATAATTTACTTCTGGGATGAGATGAAAATCTGAGACTTACGAATATCACTCATCTATTCGCTAACCTAAAAGAATCTAATGATTCCAATGACCAGGAGGTAGACTGCAGAATCCTAATCCAACAGGCGATCCAAGTGCCCGTGTTGAATGATTTTGCAGTCAATGCTTGTGCAGAATTTGAATATAGTCTCCAGATATTACTGTACACTACTTGCATCTTTGAATGACCTGATTTCAATAAAATTCTGTTTTCATAATATTTTGTGTTGGGGCTTAATATTCATTCACATTGTTACCATTAATATACCATACACATTTTTACATTAACAATCACACTAAAATATGAGCCAGCTACCTGCTTTACAATGAGAGACATTCCGTATGTCACTAATTGGAGAAAATAGCTTAGTAGACACAGCATAAATGTTTGTGTGGAATTATACATTCTGAATATAGGTATGGGAAACAGACAGGTCTCTGCCCATCTCTAATCCCACCAATGTTTCAATGTTTCAGTGCAAAAACCATGACAATCACCAAGGGGCCTTCAGAAGAGAACAGCCTTCTTTTGGTTAAGCTGCAAAACTGCATTGGCTAAAAAAGGCAAATTCCACAGTCCAATGCTCACATTAACAGGAAATTACTGAAAGGGTTCTCAAAGCCTTCTGAGTCGGTTTAAAACCTCTAGTCACAAAAATTTATCAAAGTAAATCATAGTTTAAAAGCAATGTATTGATAGAATTTCTGGAGCGCATCTACAACATTGGAAGAAAAAAATAATATTTAATCTGATTTTGGAGTGACATCTGATGTGTCAGTTATTTCCAAAACAAATCAAACAAAAGGCACATATATATTATTTACATACATACATTTTAATCCAACAAATCCACATCAAATGCTAACTGCTTACTTCACATGCAGTAAAAAAACAAAATGATATGCTGCATTTCAGATTTGATATGTTGCCCATTGCTCACTGTCCAACGTCAGATTTCTGTGTACTATAACAAAACACCAACAAGGACCCGAAAATAATTACAATTTGTCCCATTTATATTATTCCTCCAAATCACAAATGGATATTGGGTTCAGATTAATGTATGTAACAGTAAACTTCTGTACTGCAATCTGTTCAGCTCTGACTAAGTGCTTGCTATCACTGAATAGAAGGTAGGAGTTGCACTTATGGCACATAGAAAGGCATGCATCATTACAAATCAAAACTTTGGCCCTACAAGCAAAATGCATCAATGTTCAAATCAGGTAAATTTCTGGGGGCAATGTTCATAAAAATCAAAGGGCCCCCCTCATGATAATGATTAGACAAAATTGTATTTATTAATAGCAAAGCAAAGTAGTAATCAATATACATGTCCTTTTTCTAAATCTTTATCATCTCAGAAGTGAATGACTTGTTGTGCATATAAGAGTATTCTTAAATTTTAGACCCAACAGTCCAATGTTGATCAATATGCTAAACACCAACTAATCAACCATGAATAAGAAACTGTATCATGACCGTGACATTATAAACATTGTGAATTTAAATAATGATTCTTTTAATTAATTTTTTATTTTATTTTAATTTTTTTTAATTATCCTTTGAAAAATACCACAAATTATGTAAACTTAAAAAGTTACATTGCCTTACATTACTTCTGTTGAATGCAATTTCTTTATGCGAGTAATAACTTTTGGTTATTCGGAAGTGGGTTGGAAGTCCAGATAATGCCAGCTGGAATTTTTACGGGAATTTCAGGAACCATCATCTCCTGCCTTCAACTGGAAGGAAGGGTGTTACCTAGCAATGCCACAGTGAAACTTCAAGAACCCCACTAAAGCTCTCCTTCAAGTAATGATGCATTTTTGGTGTATAACAGTCATTTAGGAGGATGGTGTTGTTTGCAGTTGTAATAACTATTTATAATAACTATATATCTAAAAAGTGAAGAAATGAATAGTAACTCTCACACAAAGCTCATTCATTTGACACTAAGCTGGCACAAAAAATTCCTAGTTTGACTATATAATAAGTCTGGACACCAAGTGCCAATTTACTGAGAGTATGTATGCAAGTTGCAAGGTAATTACACAAGATAATTACGTAGTCAAACTACAGAAATACCTGGTTGTTATAGTTAGTGGTCAGAACTACACATTAGTAGCATCCAACACATTTTAAAATGCAATTGACTAAATCATTAGGGTAGTGTGCAAAAAGAAGAATTCAGAAGCCTTTTCAAATTCTGAGAGCAATAATAAGATAAATAAGATAAGATAAGATAAGATAATCCTTTATTAATCCCACAGCGGGGAAATTTGCAGTGTTACTGCAACAAAGGGGATAGCGCAATAGCAAGGAGCATCAGTAAAAATATAATAGATATAATATATAATAAATAAGTAAACAGACATATAATAAAATAAGTAAACAGACAGCAATTTTAAAATTTAAAATATTGGTCCTAGCATACCAGGCAGTCAAGGGATCAGCCCCAGCATACCTCCACAAGATCTTCAAACCCTACATGCCAGCCAGACCCATCCGTTCTGCTACCTCAGGATGCCTGGCACCTCCCCCTCTTCGCACCTGCGCTTCACGAGCATGTCTCCTGTCTGTTCTGGCCCCACGATGGTGGAATGACCTCCCCGTGGAGGTCAGAACAGCTGACACAATGACCCGCTTCAAGCGACGACTGAAGACTCACCTCTTTAGGCTGCACCTCTCCCCATCCCTCCCTACCTCCCTGTAATCTCTTAATTGACTGTAAGCTTAGGGTTGTAACTAGGTAGCTGTTTCGTAGGTGACTTAGTTAACGCACTTGTCTTAACTACTGCTTGTATATTTGCATAGACTGCGTTGTTACTGTTCTCGTTTGTGTTAGTGTTAATCAGTTTAACCTTCAGGGTCCAAGTTGAACTATGCGGTTGTTCCCTGAACTTGGAACGGTACTTCTCTCTAGGGTTTTCAACATACTTGTTCCTGGTTACGGTTATACACTTTGTTGTACATCGCTCTGGATAAGAGCGTCTGCCAAATGCCTGTAATGTAATGTAATGTATTGTCAGTCCAGTCCAGTTTATTATTCAGGTGAACACCCAGGTACTTGTAAGATTTCACCATCTCAATGTCCATTCCCTGGAAGTTCACTGGTATAGGAGGAGAGTGTTTGCACCTTCGGAAGTCCACCACCAGCTCCTTGGTTTTCCCTGCATTGAGCTGGAGGCGGTTCCGCTGGCACCAATCCAGAAAGCCCTGGGTCAGATCTCTGTACTCCCTGTCGTCCCCACCTGTGATGAGGCCGACAATTGCGGAGTCATCAGAGAACTTTTGCAGGTGGCAGTTAGCTGAGTTGTGCGTGAAGTCTGCAGTGTAGAGGGTGAAGAGGAAGGGAGCCAGAACTGTTCCCTGTGGGCCCCCCATGCTGCAGACAACCATGTCGGACTCACAGTCCCGAATCCTCACGTACTGTGGTCGGTTGGTGACGTAGTCCAGGATCCATGCTGTGAGGTGGTGGTCCACCCCTGTGTGCTCCAACTTGTCCCTCAGAAGCTTAGGCTGTATGGTATTGAAGGCACTGAAGAAATCAAAAAACATTATGCTCACAGTGCCCCCAGCCTTTTCCAGGTAAGAGAGGGATCTATATAGGAGGTGGATGACAGCGTCATCCACCCCAATGCCAGGTTGATAGGCAAACTATAGCTGGTTGATTGATGGGCTCACCAGGGAGCGGAGATGGACAAGGACCAGCCTCCCCAGGCTCTTCAGATGCGTGTGTGCCATGGCTGTAGCTGTTGAGTGGGCTCCCACCAGGGGAGCAGTGAGGACTGGACAGAGGACTCAGCCTCGGCCGCAGGCTTTCCCCCTGGAGGAAATGCAGTGGATGTGCAAGGTGGCTGTGAGCTGAATGTTGTGGGAAGGGGGGTGGAGGTGGGGGTAGGGGGAGGGGCAGGGGCAGATGATCCTCCATCTTCCTCCTGTACCTGTTTTTTCCATCCCTGATCCTCCTCCTCAGCTCCCTCTGCACATTCTTCAGCTCCTCCTTATTTCCTGACCCAAAAGCCCTCCTTTTTTCCTTAAGGAGAGCCTTTATGTCAGGAGTAATCCAGGGTTTGCTGTTGGAAAAACACCGTACAGTCCTGGTGGGTATGACATTCTCCACACAGAAGTATATAGTCCGTTATACAGTGTGTGAGACTGTCAATGACCTCCCCATGAGCATCACAGAGTACTTCCCACACAGTTGTATCAAAACAGTCCTTCAAAGCCCCATCAGCCTCGTCGGTCCATCTTTTCACTGTGCGAGTGACAGCTGGCTGCCTATGTACGAGAGGTTTGTACACAGGCTGGAGGTGCACCAGGTCGTGATCAGATCTTCCCAGGGGAGGGAGAGGTGATGTAATTCATCATATGCCTCCTTAGTGTTGGCATACAATAAATCCAGTATTTTATTGTCTCTGGTGTAGCATGTAACATATTGAATGAATGTGGGCAGAGTGGAGGACCGAGAGGCATGATTAAAGTCACCAGAGATAAGAAGGAGGGTATGCGGGTGCTGTGTCTGCAGCCTGCTTGTTGTTGAGTGGATGACGTCACAGGCCACCTCAGCGTTAGCAGAGGGGGGAATATACGCCGCTATCGTGATAACATGCGAAAATTCCCTCGGTAGATAGAATGGCCTCGTGCTAACCTCGTGGGAATTACACATAAAATAAAATCATAGGGAAGACATTTACTGAAAATTCTTTGAAAAAAAGTTTTATATTTTTGCTTTGTGTGAACTATAAATACATCCTAGATAGCAAAATATATAAATCAACAAAGGATGCTTACTTGAAATGTTTTTTTTTTTTTTTTTCCCTTTCAAAAGTATTAAATTAAGAAAAAAAGGTTTGGTGAATTCCCCAAGTGATGTCCTACAGGCCTCATTGATGGTGACACAGACATGACCAGCAAATCAGACCGCAGGAGGATAATTCAAACAATAGTTTCTATTTTTACCCTGACTGAAAAGCAAATGATCCAAAGCTTGCCTACTCACTCAGCTGTTTCTATGCAATCCACCCCCGTCACTTTCTCTGCCTGTAGCAACTCTCCCCCAGCTGCTCCGACAGTGGCCTCTCCTCTTTCTTAGGATATTGACATTGAGCCATCTCATTTTTTAGAAAACCATGTGGCAATGTTTTTCATAATCAATTCAATCCTATATAAAGGGTCCTATTTTAATCACAAAAGTAGTGGAAATGTGTCTGGGTAGTGATCATTTCATCCAACACAAAAGGAATATTTTTGTCTCCAACCAGTTTGGTAATTTCATAGACCGTTATAAAGATGTTTGCATCAAAATAGTTTGGGCATTACAATAGGGAATATATCAAGAAAAACATTTGGCGATGTCCATATTTAGTGAAAACATTCTGCTTGCCATTTAACTCACCCAGAACCCCTCTTAACTCAAATGATGGCACTCTGTGCTATATTCTTAACTTTACCATTGCACACACATGAACGTTAAACATAAGGCAGACAAGCAATCATGAAAGACTATTTGGTGGATGTTGGGAGATAGACATGCCAAATTGTATAATATCTACATTTGCTAAATATATGCAAGTACAGTATAACCCCTACTATAAAAGGGAAATAAGGATGTTACGAACTAGAAAAAAGAGTTTGGCCATCAGCACAATCGGAAACAGGTTCGGTTGAAGTTTTCCCCTGTGCCGCATGTGGGAGACCTCTACTTAGCACCTTCCTCCAGCCGACCTGGTCTTCTCTATGGCGTTGAGACTGTCAAGCATGTCTCTGGGGAAAATACCTTTTTCCAATAATGTGGACAAATGGCTGGTGCTAGCAACATGCTCAAACATCTTTGGAGCTCAAACTTCAGTTTGGGGTGCCACATACCCCCCAGCTCCCCGCTATGGTAGGGAGTAAATGACCACAAGCACTCCTCTCATCTGGATAGGGCATTGGCATTCTGTGGAACTGCCCTATCCAGTGTTTCACCCAGCATCTGATATTTTGGAATACCAAAAACCAACAGGCGATTTGTGCATGTTCATCCTTATTGTGGCACATACACTTGAGAGGAGCATGCTCAGTCACAAGAATGAACTGTCTTCCAATCGGATAATTGCCAGGCATCCTCTTCAGCTGATGCATAATTACGTTTGTGTTTGAGGAACTTATGGCTGATTTACATGATGGGATGCTCTTCTCCCTCATAGACCTGGAAGAGAATGGTTCTGATACCAGTCCAGGATGCATCTGTCTGTCAGACGAACACCCCCCCATTCAAAGCCTGCAAGAGCAGAGAGTAAACTGTAGCGGTATCGTCACCCAGTGCCGAATTGGTCCATTTTATGCACTCAGACAGGGTAATGTTTATTAAACACGGCCTAATATGCCCATATGTTTGGATGGACTTGAAATTTCACACAAAGTTAGTTTAATTACCATAAATATCGGACAACTACTTTTTCTGCTCACGTCCTTTCGAAATTTTCTTTGAAAACGATGGAACATACATCACAAGGGAGCGTGTCCGGGTTTGGGAAAGTGTCTGACTATGGGTAAGATGAAGATATATAGTCGGCTAGTTAATGTTATGTACAGTCAAGTGTTGCCGAATGCTTCTATAAAAATATCGACTGGCTTAATTATTAATTAACTTGCAGAAATGTTAGAGATCACATTATAAATTGTCTTGTCACAATGAGTCATTTGTTTTTTTCCCAAAAATTCCTGTAGCTAGCCAGCAAAGTTGCAGTTTGTCAGACGATTTAAAAGCTTTCTCGGTGCGCAGCCACGTGGGTTAACGTCATTGCTCTGCGTTTACCGTGATCCTTCACATTTAGGTTCCCAGTGTGCATGCTCTGGTGTCAAAAGCCCATAGTCAAACATGGCAGCCTCCATGAATTGGCTTCATGTGCCATGGAGCAGCTCCCATAGGAATCTATGGAACCGGTAAGTGGAAGCTGTCTCCAGTTCTTGAATATCTCGATGTTGCAGCCACTCTGGTTTGTATCTTGCCTAACAATGCAAGGTTCACAATATAGCATGGCCTCTTATTGCTTAATTAGCCAACCTTTTTAGTTAAACTTTCTTGAGTTATGCAGGAGTTCTGGTGAACTGCTGGCTTTATAATTACAGGATCAGGGATTTTTTAGCTTAAAGAAAATACACTTCAATTACCTGACACAGTGTACCAGTATAATACTGAAGGGAAACTCTCATCTCTGTTCAAATGGTTTAATGACCAGTTAGCAGAATTTAGATGTCATATTTTCTTTAAAAACCCTCAATCATTTAAAAAAATCTTTGTGATTCCACCCTATCAATCCCCGGTGCTATAACGTGATAGTGATAGTGGTCCTGAGTTGTGAATTCACGGGTCTGTGCTGACGAAGGAGGTTAGACTAGAAAGATTTACCCTGGAGACGGAGCTCTTTTGCTTGCTTTGGCTCAAGCCTGTTTAATCTGGACAGCAAATCGTGTGGATCACATTCCACACAAAAGATTTAAGGAGAGGGACAGACTGAGAGGGAGAGCGGAAGAGACGTCTTTTTCATTCTATTTATTCAGCTTTGAGGTTAAAATAATTACTTTAGTATACTGCTGTATGATCAAAGGCACAGTATTTTGGTAATCATATTTTCTGTTATGGAAGCTAAAATATTTTAGAATTTCTGACGTGAAAATTGATGAAACTGGCAAGGTCATTCTTGACATGTATTATTTAAGACCCCAAGAAGCCCAGGTTTACACTGAGAGACTTTTGTCCATTTCAGCCAATGAGTCCGAGCATTAAAACAATATGTTTAACTTTCATTTAACAATGGACAGTGAAACAATATGTTTGTTTTGATTGTTATATTTAATTTAGGTCAAAAAATAAAACTTACGAAGCTTTTTTTAAACTATATTTCCTCTTTAAGCCACTTGAAAAATACAAAAGACTCTTTGCTTAAAGCTGGCTAGTGCAATGGAAACCTTTTCAATGAAGAATATTATAATGGTTTGCAGACATCTCTTCACAGACAGATTTCTACAGAAGGAAGCCAAACTCACCTACTGTAAAAATCATCATTTTTTTTCAGAGTCTCTCTTTTATAAAGGACAGCTCATAGAAAATAAAAGAAACAGAATTTTGTCGAATTGTAAAAACTGTCATTTAAAATTGAAGGCAATTGCAGATTAATTTATTAAGGTAAATTTTGAAATCCCTGCCCTAACTTTTCCATGGCTTTTCACTTCATTTTTACAGAGAAAGTAACCTGAAGTGCCACAGTCTTGTTTACAGTATATTCAAACCAAAATGCCACCTAAATTCAGTTGGCTACAGAGTCAATTATATATATTTCAATGACATAATTAATAATCAGCTGATGTATTTCAGGATTGGGGCTGTCTACCCCTTTTCTACCAGTTTCTAAATGAAACTTTAATCAATTCAGTTGTGGTATGGTTTGATTTTGTTTTAATGTCCTTAATTGCATTTAGATTCTAATGAAAACAAATATATCAGTCCAGCAGAGAAATGTGTGAGGGGAATGCCAAAACTTTAGCAAAGAATGGTAGGGTTTAATAAGATGTATTTAGGAGCCCATTAGTGCATTGTAGTTGATGCTTATATGAAATTATTGACATGGAGCATATATGAAAGTTTTCAGTCACATACTGCATAGCAGTTTATCCATTGCTGGTTCCGTGCACCGTATAGCCTTCGCTTCCTTTTTAATTTTTGTAATGTGGAGGGGAAGTGGAATTGAAAATAGTTACTTTAAGATATGAAAGGAACGTACACAGTTAAAAGTATAAAGCATTAAATCATGGATAAGAATGGGGGGAGGAGGAAGCCAATGGAAAATATTCATCAAAATGACTCCTGCACATTCAGTTGAGCAGCCTCAGTCAGGCAGCGAATGCATCTGAATCCTGGAGGGAAGTTAGTGGAAAGTAATAGTAGGAGAGCTATATTTGAATTTAATTGTTAGAGTAAGAAGAGGAAATACGATCCCATCTCGACTGAAGAATGCACTCTGAGGTTAGTGCTCCAGTGGAGACTCGGTGCGCCCGCATTAAATGCCCGCACCATGGACTGGCCTTTCACTGACATGTGATTATGACAGACCCACCCTGTTGTTTATATCACTGCCCAAACTGCCTCAGAGACACGAGTCTACGTCTGCTTCTGTGCAGCCAAAATGTGCAAAGAGTTAGAGGAGTCCAGTTCAGGCCCTGTGGCAGGTTTTCTCTGTTATTTGTTATTTCCTGATTAGAATCACATTAGAATCAGATTTTATATGTAATAATCAAAACAATTTAATTTATATTTATATTAACGCATATTCAGTATTATTAAAGAAGTAGGAAAGGCATGCATGCCTGCATTAAAAAATGAAACCACAGAATCACATGGTTAAAAAACTAGAATGTTGACAGATGGAAAAAATGGAGGTGGAGACCAGTGGTGCGGGGGTGGGGCGGGGGTTGGGTGGGGGATAAAGAATGAGGCTTCATATTACTGGAATTAAAGAGGACCTTTTTTTTCCTTCTTGGATGCAGTTGAAGGAGAGCCCTGGAATGAGAATTCCCTCCATTTTTTCGAGTGGAGTTTCAGCTGACGTGAGGGAGCAAGGGGTGAAATGGGGTAGATCTGAGGCAATCTGCTGCCCTCAGCTTGACTCCTTTTAGTGTAAAGAAAAAAACACAAATAAAGACAGTGTGTGTCCCACAGTGACCAGCTGCCAAACGGGTGCCGTTTCCTGCTTAATCAGAAACATTCTGGGGACTGCTGCCTCATGTCTGCATATGGAAAGCTACATTTTGTCCCATGTAGATATACATATTTTGTTGTTGTTGTTGTTTTTTCTGCAGTGCATCTTGCTGTGCATTGCCCTTTCTCTTATTTACCTATAAACTCCAGTGCTCTCCTAGGCTGCTACCTCAAAAGGAAAGGTTTTTCTCTTTAATGTGTCTTCCAGTCTAAAATGGCAATTCCCAGATGTGTAATGATATACCGCTCTGCCTCTGCCCCTGCCAAAGCAATCCAGACAGCTGGATTAATTTAAACCTATTCCTTGAATGTGTCTAGTTATATGGGAAAAAACTTTAGTCCTTGACCTCCTTAGTTAACCCCTTCATGGTAAAGCAGAAGATCCAAAAGAAGGGACTAGTTTAATTTTGCTCAATTCAGATCTACAAACACTAAGCAACTGGTAGAGTTTTATCTAGCCTGCAGTGCATAGGAACACAGTACTGATGGTGTTACTGGTGGAGTTTTAACCTTCACTGATGTGTGTCTGAAAGCCATGCATTAAGTGCATTAAGGGAATGATAGGCTCTGCTGGTTAAGAGTTATTTGGATTAGATTAAGATTTGATTGTTGCCTCTCTTTGTAGACTCCTTTCTCCTTTTTTTCCAAAGTAGGGGTGAACGTGTAATTTTTGCTGCAGGAGGGAATGCTGGGGGTTTCCTCCTGTTACCCCCCCCCCCCCACCACCACCATTTTCAGTGCTCCCCTCTCCTCTTAAACTTATTTACAATCCAAAGTGCCTGGGTGGTGAAAGTGCTAACCTGTAATTCCAGCGCTAGTCATTAGACGCTGTGGGTGTGTGCATTATGACTATGGAGGGACGGTCTCACACATGACTGCTCCCGCAGGAGACTGTAGTGCTCGAGGGGAAAGTGGGTAACACAGCTGCTCAGTCCGAGTGAAAGGCACTGTGGGTAACTTTCCCACCTACTTCCTCATTCCATAGACAGATGGTCGTATTCACCCAGTATTGGACCTCCCGGAAGCTAAACGGATCCCGGTCTGGCTTTACTTCAAGTCAGTGCATCTAGGCCATATAGTATCCGCTCCGCTTAGGAAAACCCCTCGCTATGCATTAAATCAGCCGTCCATCACAACAGTAAAAGTGTCAGCAGACACAATAGCAGGTCTTACTATTTGGTTTATATGTATAAAACCCTATCCGGCTTTGAGAAATTATATTTACCTTCATTTAAAATATGGCTTGTTACATATGGCAGGGAGTCTGGCATGATATGGCTTACTCTATCCAGAGAAAATGAGTATTAACAGACAGTGAGCTCTGAATGATACCACCCAAGTAACAATACACAGAAAAGTCAACTGAGGTGAAGGGAAATGAAAGGCAGCCTAAATGGTATAAAGAAGCTTTGTCTCTGTGAGCCTTTTCCAGGATTTTTCCCTCCTCCCTTTTCTGTATTTTCTCTTCTTATTCTGTCATTGGTGTCCTCTGGAAGAATGTTGGGGATTGATCTGAACCTCAAATCTTCGAGTCCAAGCTTAAGTATTTTATAATAAAACTCTTTCAGCATGTCCCCTTAGTATATAAATGATTTAGACTGAATCAGTTTATACAGAACGTCATATAAGGAAGCAGTTGTGGTTGAGTGAGTCCTATTTGTGGTTATGACGGCATCAACCCACACAGAGTTTGAACCTGCGGTCCTCTGCTAATGATGTGTGGTTTGCAGTGTGCTTTGCCTTTGTGTTTCAGCCATTCAGTTCATCAAAATCCGTCTGGTCAACACCTTTCAGTTGTACAGATGGTCAAATGTTTGTGGTCTGTAACTCCAAATTTCCAGTGGGCATTATGGCCACTTAATGCTTTGAGTAGCTTCCATAATCTATGCGCCCTATAATGGCATTGTATTTTTGTTGTGTCATTCACTAATTTGGAATGAAGCAAGAAAATTCTAAAAGTAATGACAGTCTGGTCTCCTTACAGTTTCTACCCAGGTCTATTTAATACAGCTGTAGAGTGCATATATGCATGTGCATATACTGTATGTCCTAAATTCCAAAGCTTTAATAATTCCCCAGTCTTGCATCAAACAAAACGTTTCAACAGTAATGATACATAAATCAACATCATAATACAAAATGTGAAATAAGGGGCATCATTCAGAACCACCTAAAATTAAGCAATATTATAAATGTCTATTTAATTACCTTAATAATAGAAAGCATCTACAGATACGATTGCAATACTGTATTTAATAATGGCAATGAAGAGATCTTGTGAGGAAAAGCACAGACAGTAAGGTTTGGTGTGGAGAAAGCACACTTACTGTGCATTGCATTATGGGATACTCTAATATGATATATATAGTATATGTGTGTGTGGGGGGGGGGAGTGTCTTCCTCAGCTTTGTGTATTTGTGACAATGCAGTCATTGAAGATGATGTTTTACCTGGACAATTAATCTTTCTGGACTTAAATAATTTAATCAATTTGAAATGTCTCCAATCGGTGGGAACGTTGCCTGTTGTGACATGGCACACGGATATTTTTGGATGGTTATTGTGCATTTGCTGACCAGACTAGGAATTATGTGGGTTGTGCAGGGAACTTAAATATGTGTTCAGGAGAGCCAAGGGTGTTCCCTTTTATGACCTTCTTTGACTCCCTCTCACGGCACTTCAGCCCTGACTGAGGGCACATCATTATGGACATCCACCTAGTGTACAACAGTGTCATTCACTTAAAATCCATGCATCGTGTTCGCTTGTCTTTTCATACCCCTTTATGCCACATCATGATTTAAAGTTTACTTTTTCTGTTTTTCTCTGAAATATAGAAATTTTGGAGAATTTGAATGGTGAGCAGATGTGTGGTTTTGTTCAGTTTCTTCTTTGTTTTACTCTGGCCTGGTGCTTCACTTTTAGCTGCTGTGTGAGCTTTATATTGCTGCCAGTGGCCTTATGTGCCTTGGGGTACATGCTCTCTTATAGGTGTATTCCACTGCAATGCGTAATTGTTTTCCATTTCCATACATTACTGGTTCTGAAAGGCCATTCATTCTTTTCAGCCAAATTGCACCTTCACATTTTACATTTTTACATGGAAATGCTGTATAGATTGCGTTTGTGTGAATTGCTATTTACATATTATTTAAACATCTCTAGAAATTTTTGGAACCACTTTATGTTTTCTTTTCAATTTAGATAACAATTGACCTAGTTACCTGATCAGCAACATGTTTTGAAGAGTAAATGAAGAGAATTAAAATGTATTTGTGGAATAATTTCAGCCTACATACAGCAGACTCGGTTCCTCTGAATTGAATAAAACAGCCCTCCTCGATATCCATTTTTACATGTGATATGATGTTTCTGTAGTCATGGTGAGATGGGCATTGTCTTGACTGCCTTGTATAAACCATTGAGGACATAACATTAAAATCCTCAGTCAAAATATGGTAATATTGAAAATAGTCCAATATTTAAATTAACAGATGCTATTAACTTTGCAAAGCTTTGACTTTGTGAATTTGATTTGAAGCCATCGGAATGAACAGGATGTCTATGCATTCTCTTCTGTCAAATGAGAAGATATCCAGAATATAAGCAGAAGTTATTAACCGTAAACTGCCAACTGAATACTGAGCAACTAGTTCCCCAAGTTCTTAAATCTGCTGTATTTAATGTCAGGTCATTGACCAATAAGTCTTTTTTAATTAGCCAGCTAATTGAGGACCATGAACTTGACTTTCTCTTTCTAACAGAGACATGGCTAGACAGTAATGGTGTAACTATACTCAATGAAGCTCAATGAACTCTACACTGTAAGCAAATTTCTCTTGGAGAATTTGCATCATTTGAATGCCTTGTAATGCATCTTAAGGGTAATTAGTCTATTCACATGCTAGTTATCTATCACCCACCAAGACTGAGCGCAGGTTTTCTAGATGAGCTTGGGGATTTGCTCTCCAGAATTTTGACAGACTTTGACCATGTTTTAATCACTGGAGATTTTAATATTCATATGGACGTCCCCACAGATCCTAAAACGGTTGATGTAACAAGACTACTAAACTCCTTTGATTGTATTCAGCATGTGTTTGGCCCCACTCATAAACATGGCCATACTCTAGACTTGGTTATTTAACATGGTTTAGACATCAAGGTCCCTCAAATAGCTGATGTAGCAATGTCTGACCATTATTGTGACTTCTTTGAAATGTCACTCTGTACCAACACAAGGACTGATAAGAGGACTGCTACCAGGTGTTATCTTACTGATGATTGTGCTGCTGCCTTCACAGATCTTAAGCTCTCTCTCCCTCCCCTTCCATCCTCTTCCTGTGATACTTTAGTTGAGAATTTCAATTCTAGACTGATGCACTGTATTAACACTGTTGCCCCACTGAAAACCAAGACTATCACAGGCAAAGTTTGAGCCCCCTGGAGGAACACAAATGCTATTTTAAAACTAAAAAGAGAATGCAGAAGAGCAGAACAAAAATGGAGATGCACCAGGCTGACAGTACACCAGGCTATTTACAAAAATATTTTGAAAAAGTTTAATAATTAAATGAAGCTGGCAAGGAGATCTTATTTCTCAAGGATTATTGACAATCACAAAGACAACCCAAAATTCTTTTTTTCAACCACTGATAGACTGATTAACTCCTCCCCTCACATCTCATCTGAACTCCTATTGTCTGATAAATGCAATGAGTTTGCGGCATTCTTTAGTAATAAAATTATGGCTATCAGAGATAACATAGAGAACACTGTGCCTCAGAGACTGATTACTGTTCCACCGCATAGAGGTGCAAACAGCAGCATGTCTGATTTTTCAGCTGTTGATTTTAACACACTAAACAAAGTAATATCGCTCCTGAGATCTTCAAGTTGTCCTCTTGATCCAATACCAACTGGCCTTTTCAAACTAGTTTTGAGTTTAATATCAACAGATGTAATGAATATTGTCAATCAGTCACTACATCATGGAATTTATCCACATATCCTCAAAACAGCTATTGTCAGGCCTCTGCTGAAGAAAAGCAATCTTGACTCCTCTGTGCTTGGTAACTATGGACCGATCTCTAACCTTGATTTTCTTGGCAAAATAATTGAGAAAGTAGTGTCCATCCAGTTAATAGACTATCTCCATACAAATAATCTTAATGAGGCACTGAGACAGCGCTCCTTAAGGTGCTAAATGATCTGTGAGTTAATAGAGATTCAGGTAATCACTCTATATTGGTTCTCTTAGATCTTAGTGCTGCCTCTGATACGGTTGACCATGACATACTACTCGATCGGCTGCAGAACTGGGTTGGCCTCTCTGGTACTGTCTTAAAGTGGATAAGATCATACTTATCTGGTCGTGAATACTATGTTGCCTTAGGCACTCATGTTTCCGAGCGCCATGCCATATCATATGGAGTCCCCCAAGGCTCGATTCTAGGTCCTTTATTATTTAATCTATATATGCTTCAGCTAGGTAGTATTATCAGTAAACATAACATTAGCTTCCATAAGTATGCAGATGACACTCAGCTATACCTGTCGTTAGCACCTGATGCCCACAAGTCTATCAGCTCCCTACTTGACTGTATGAATGACATAAACTTGTGGATGTCTCAGAACTTTCTGCAGTTAAACAAAGACAAGAAAGAGGTCATTGTTATTGGAAATGAAACACAAAGAAAAGATTTGTTACCCTAGCTAGACTCCATGAATCTGAAGGCCAAAAACCACTTCAGAAATCTAGGAGTTATCTTCGATAGTGATCTAAGTTTCAATAACCACATCAGCAATGTCTGAAAAACTGTATATTATCACCTCAGAAATATTTCTGACATTATCTCCACTGCCAACAGTGAAAAAGTCATACATGCTTTTGTGTCTAGCAGACTCGATTACTGTAATGCACTGTGGCCTACCCAAGAAGTCCATTATGAACCTGCAACGAGTTCAGAATTCTGCTGCTAGAATCATAACACGCACTAAAATGAGGGATCATATCACACCTGCTCTCAAATCTCTTCATTGGTTACCCGTATCTTTTAGAATTGATTTTAAGAATCTTTTATGAATTTTTAAATGTCTTCATGGTCTTGCCCTACTTTACCTCAGTGATATGATTGTAAAGTATATCCCGGCTAGGTCACTTAGATCATCTGACAGCAATATGCTGGCCATTCCTAGAACCCGGATAAAAAGTGGGGAATTTGCTTTTAGTTCCTATGGCCCCAAACTCTGGAATTCTCTCCCAGAAAACCTTACAGCCATCAACACTGTCAGCAGTGTATCTGTATCTATTTACTGTTGCTTTTAATTAGGGTGACTGTATTAAAGAGAGTCCCTGGTTTTGTGTTTCATAGTTTTGGGGTTTGAGTCCCCTGAGAGAATCCTTATCCCCCATTTCCCTAAACGTTTTAGGGTTAAAGACGCCTTAGATTGTTGGGGTTTTGAGTCCCCAGACAAAAGCCCTTGGTAGGGCACCTTTTTCACATTCAATTTTATCTTTATTATCTCCTTCTTTCTACATTTTCTATGTATTTATTTTTTTCTTTTTACTTTTTGTTTTTTAATGTTATTTTTATTAAACCAATTCTGGTTTTGCTATTTTTTGCTATTTTCTGTAAAGCACTTTGTAAACTTTGTTTTAAAAATGTGCTAGGCTATCCAAATCAAGTTCTATATATTATTATTATTAGCCTATATTAAATAGTCCTAAACTGAATTTAACGAGTACTATTGAATTATGAGACCCCTACAGGCTAACTGACAGACCATTTGATCAAGTCATAGCACTCCATCATTGCAATACTGTAATTATATACACCAATATTCGCCTTGTTGTAGGCCTATATCGCTGAGCTATGTGAAATATTAAAATGGAGATTTCTGTTGGATGCTCTTCACAGAAATATGTATTTTATTACGAAAACAGACATGAATCACGCGTTATAATTTCAAAATTGTTTCAGAAAATTAACATTTGGTCCAATGTCGTGAAAAAATACGTCCCATAGATCTTTGACAAATGGCTACACATTACATATAACACGATGTAGCGTCTTCCCTCACTGGCTGCCTGCAAAGCTTTTGATACAGATGTAGGTTAAAAACGATACCGGAGATTAACATTAGAAGTCGAATCACACAGCCGTCACGAACTCTTTTTTTGGCATACACTAACTCGAAAAAAAAAACATAAATACTCGTATCTGATGATAAAATCATCCTTCCACAAACTTTATCAATTCTAAAATGTCTTATTTCTAAATGTCGATACGGAATTGCCTTATTTCGGAACATCAGGCGGCACCCACGACTCACAGTCGAATGACACCTGTTGGTCCGCGAAACGCTTGTATGGAAAACGGTATGTCGTGGCACCTGGACAGCTCCTGTGTTCTCAACGGTCGAACCCCAATGTGCCAACTCTTAGGGCGAACCCGAAAAGGTCTAAAGAGAGAAAAAAAGTCAGTTTCTCCTTTTTTAAGCTCCACATTGTCCACGTCCTCACAAGAATGGGTCCAATTAGACGGCTGCACTCGTCATCACCGAGTTAGCAGAGCCAATATTTCTGGAGGAGGCTGGCGGTACAGTAGGGACCACATCATAAGAGCGGGGTTTAGAACGGATCCACTCCCATTGGTTGATGATCTGTTTTTTTGACACGCAGTCAAAGGAACCTCCTGCCGTATAAATAGAGCGGATGATTTTAGCATCCCGGCAGCCAGTTTCTGTTAAGTTTGGAGTTACTCTGCTCACCAAGACTGCATGCGTACTTTTAGTAACTAAATCAAGGCACCGCATCACAAGGAGTCTGCATGTCTGACCTGTAGACATGCTCAGCTTTGTGGATACTCGGATTGTGTTGCTGCTCGCAGTAACTTCATACCTTGCAACATGTCAATGTAAGTTTTAATTATATATGTATTTTTAAAGCGAAGGATTTAAGGTTTTTCTTGTTCTAAACGAGAATTCGTTAGGAGTTGAATTTTTGGACACACTTGAAAAATCTCATGGACGGCGTCACCTGCTTCAGAGTGATTTCCCGCTGGCCGTGTAAAACAAACGGATTAACCTCATCTGATGGAATCTTCAGTTGATCTAAGGATACAATTACGCCTTGACGAATTGATTTCTGTGAAATTAGGGAGAATTAAAGGTAGAATGTATTTTTGGAGAGAGAAAAAACGTTCCCATATGGCTAAATAAACAGGTTTTATTTGATGGTCAAGATTCATCAAATAATATAGAGGAAATATAAGAGAACGTTTAATGAGTTAAATAGATGGTCTGAAGTGCCTTAGGAAGGTCTATTTTAGGGAGGTGGGAAACTGCTACCTGCAGGTCATTTTCGCAGATGTTAAACTAGGCAGATGCCATTCCTCTTTTTCAAGATTTCACCATATTAGGCATTTAGACAGCCTGGTAGCACAATTTCAACTACTTAAAATGTATTCACTGATTTTTAACAGTCACATTTACCATATAACTACATAAGTGTTCTAATTGTAGGAACGATTACCTACAATACCGATAGGCAGTGCTTGCCGTTTCTAAATGACTATTTATTTGATAACCATATTTTAGCAGGTGGGCTGTTTAAAGTCTGCGGGCGCCATCTAGTGGTTCTTTAAAGACAGGATATCAATGTTTCCGATTCAACTTTCACGAGGCTTTCCGAGTAATTGTGGCATTTGCTGCGGTTAGGTAGACGATTGATTTAGCGTTGGAGTTAGACCAATGATAAAACGGTTTAAGTTTATTAACATCTTTAATACGTATAAAAATACTGTTAGCTTAATTTTGTTCATATCTGGCATATATATATATATATATATATATATATATATATATATATATATATATATATATATATACATACACACACACACAGGTAAATTGTGTAGTTGCAAATGCAGATATGAACATTCACACAGATAGTTTGACACGCATGCCAACTCACCCATGGCCATATCACAGACGCTTGCGCCAATATGGACAGTATATATTATATAATATATATGAATTAAGATTTCAGATGAGCATACATATACTTGCACACCAACCACACACATGCATGCAAAATGCAAAAATACACACAAACTAACGTACAAACTCAAAATGTGGTGGGTCGTGGTGTTCATAACTACCAGCTATGAATACTTTAAAAATACTTTAAACTGCCAGGATATGCCGCCACTGAGAAGGCATAATTTACTCTTACAACCCACACAGTAGTTAGACCATTGTCCTCTGTAATTAAAATGGAAAGCCAAATAGGAATGAACAATCTTAGAATGTTCACTGGAGAAGCAAAATGGTGTGGGGGAGTGGTTCCTAACCCTGTTCCTGGAGATCTACCATCCTGTATGTTTTCATTTCAACACTGATTTGGCACACCTGATTCTGCAAATTAGCAGCTCAGTGAGATCTCTAGTTGAAATCCTTCAGGACGGTCGATCGCCACAGACACTGTTGGGATACGCTGGTGTAGAGCATCCTGAATGTGTCAAAAAAGTTTACTGTTGAGTTTAGATTTGTTTTTATTGTTTGTTTAGGTTGTATTATGGTTTGTCAAGCAGCAGATTCAATGCAGTCAGTTATATCAATAATAGTATAAAATAGGAATTTTCAGCATATTACAGTATATATAATTAATTGATTTGCATGCCGATTTGTCATAGTCCTATTTCATTGCTGCAGCATCCCCTCTCTATCTGGGTGAGCACAGGCATTCACCTTCATCTGAAGTGCATAATGCCACCACTGACTTTATTCACTCTGCTGTCCCCCAGCTGAGCTGTATGGTCAGTGTGTCAGTGCTGTACACCTAACATGCAGCAGGCACATGCAGGCTCCAAACTGACCAGAGGAGTCGATTCACTTGGTATTTCATTACCTAACTTTTACTGCCACTGCAAGGTGCACCTGGTTAATTCACCTGCGTGTGAGTGTAGTGTATTGCAGTGAGGGGCAGGTCCAGTCTGGACTGCAGTAGTGCTCACTGTGGACATATTGGCCATAGCATTGCCCAGTGAGAGAGGGCGTATCCTCCGACGCTCAGTAGGGGCACTCCTTCTGTCCATCAGGCACCTGCAATCTGCACAGTACTCAGTAGCAGCGGCTGCAGCGACCTAGATAAGAATTTGCAGACCGACCTACTGCACTGTGGAGGTACAGGTTTTCACCTGTCCAAATTGATGTGGAAAATGTAGTGTTGTCATGAGATTAGTAGTGTTTGGGGAAAACTTTAATTGTTTATATTAAACTGAAATATTAACTATATTATTAATTGTTATTATTACACTTTGCATTAATTGGACAGTTTACGAATGTAATTGCTTTGTATTTTAGCAATACACGGTAATGTTTTAATTCAAGCAATTCAATTCAGAGGTGGAAATTCCAGGAGTCAGAATATAAAAGTCCTGTCATGTGTTTCTTCCGCCAATGACCTCAGCCAGCTGATTTCACTAATTAGTTCCACCTCCTGGCTGAAGAATTGTGCTAATTAATAAATCTAAATGATTGGAACAAAATACTAGGGAGGACTTTTACTTTCTGAACCTGGATTTTCCACCTCTGACTACATTACAGTTATGCAATGCTTACATATTGTGGTTTGTAATGTACAGGTGTTATTGTTTCTTCTGAGGTGTTTTCACAAGATGTAGCTACTTTGTAACAATGTTATAGCAATGTAATTACAATGATAAAAAGTGGCACCATTGCCATAAAAACTCAAGAAGCTTTAAATTGCTTTCGGACAACTACTGGACCAATGACAGAGGTTGAATGTCATTGTAATTATGAACGGTCATGTCATTTTGCTTGTAAGGTGCTGTTATTATTGTCTACATGTCTGTCCAATAGACTATAAGCAGTAGGCATCAATATCTCAGTGTCAGCCACTGTACACTAAATTAATTTCAGATGTTTTGTTTCACGATATTACTTTTATGAATTGTGACCAAGCATTCCCTTTTCTCTTTTCTCTTTTTCTCCTCTATATGTATTTTCACAGTTGAAACGGTTTGTACACTTCTATTAAATTATATATCCTTTACTTCAATCTTTTGACATCAGTATATAGTCAAATTTTTCCTCTTTCTGACTGTAACAATCTCAATAATGGCAGCAGTATTTAAGATTTATGCTTTAAAATGCATCTATGATGTCATTCACCTTCCATTTCCTGGTATTATAATGATATGCACTACCCCAGTGGGCAACTGATCACTCATAGCCTGCATGTCAGCTACTCATGAGTGGTCTTCCTTTGATTCCTCTGTGCTGGTTGGGTGGTGGTGCATAGGGAGGAACAGGTGGCTGAGCCATATGTTTCAGAGGAAAGCCATGGGACTGCACTGAGGTCCGATAACCGCATTTCCCATGCAATGGGGTTTCCCTGTGAATGTGGTAGGGGTGAAAATAGGACATTCCAAATTAGAGTGGGAATTGGACTGCCCCATGTTAGGTGCCAAATTATTTAGAAAAAAAATAAGGACATGAATTATGTCAGCTAGATGTATTGTCAATGAAATGACACTCCACCCTTATCCACTACCTCCAAGGGGCAGGACTTTATGAACTTCCCCATGAATGTGGTTGAGTGACAATTGGACATTCCAAATTAGGGTGGGAATTGGACCTACACTGCCTCATATGGGGTGCCAAATTATTTATTAAAAAAAATAATAATAATGATATGAATTCTGTTGGCTAGATTTAATGTCAGTCAAGCAACACCCCACCCTAATCTGCTACCGCCAAGGGGAAGGGCTGCATGAACTAAGAAAATTCTTAGAAAGAGACAGATCTTGGAAAATGTAAAACTAGACAGGGTACTGGCCAAGAAGATTGTTTCACTCATGGGAATTTTAGTAAGCATTATGGAAATTCTGAGGTCAGTTTTTTAAATTTCTTTGTCTTATAATTGAGATTGTTACAGATTTGTCGCATGAATATCATTATTTTCTTGGACAGTTAAAAAGAAAAGTCTGAGACCACTTTCTAGATAACTTAGTTGATTTCAAGCTTGCGTCATTTATATTGCCAATTTCTGTCCAGCCTTTTGCTTGATTAAGTTTCTGTAAATTACTATGTAGTATTATAGTATAATATAATGACAATAATATATAGTATATTATTGCAGTTATTTCTGTGCATGACTATGCATGTGTGCTCTTTATTACATCATCTTATATCTGTGCTCATGTGCCTGCAAGCAAGAACATAAATCTGTATGATAACGATGACTTGCATATTTACATTTATGAACAAAATACAAAGTGATACATGATTGATTTTTTCTTTTTACAATACCAGGGGCCAAAGGTGAGCAGAAATGTTTAATTTCAAATTAAGCATTCAAAGTTTCCTCACACTATTGAATAGATTTTTGAATAGTATTCAGTCATTAATATTTGCCCACTGGTAATCAGCTTTACTATAAGTTATTTAAGAAGCTTTATTACAGCGTTTATTTCGTAAACTGTGCATGCGACCTGGCAGATTGATGTGTCATTCCTAAAACACTTAATGATTATGACCATAATAAAGCTGCTTGCTTGATGATGCTGATGATGATTGGTTGATGAAGATCATCGTTACGCAGGAAAATATCCAGTGTTAATTCAACTCTAACAGAGTACATATGGTCAGTAGGGACCGAATGTATGCTGTACTAGTTAATTTAACACTGAAACTTTTACTGTTTATTATCATTGTCATCATCACCATCACCACTAAGGGATTATACTTCTGTTTATAGTGTTAAATATTAAGAATTCTTAAATTATATGCATTGTCAAGTACTTAAATAATCTAAAATGTAGGCTTACATTCATATAAAATATTTTTCTAGTTGTAAAACAATATAACAACATAATACAGCATAATCAGTTTTTAAATAATATTTGTGCACAGACTGGTTACATAAGTGTTGCACCTGCCATACCAATTAATTCAGATAATGATATTACTGTACTGTGGCTAAATTATTGAACACATTACTTATACTCAATAGTTACACATTTTTACCACTGTTTTTTTAGAAATGAGAAGGTAAAATTTGATGCAGTTATGAAAAACATAAAAGAACACAAGTACAAAAAATTCACTGGTAATGACTGACTGCATGGAATCTGTAATATGAATGTTAGCAGTATGAACACTGCATAATGACACTGCCTGTGTGTTGTTGTTTTGTTTTTATCCAATTTTGTGTAATTGTGCTTTGCAGGGCCTAACAGGAGACAAAGGACCCAGAGGTGACAGGGTAAATAAAAAAAACTTATATCACTGTTCATCAAGAAGTGTCCCTAACATAAGTTTTTTTTAAATTAAAATAAAATGTCCTGATCTGATTGGTAAATTAAATAGGGCAAGGTTTAACAGTTTACCCAATCATGCTGAATACAAATATCTTATGGAAGCCTATATTTAAATACAAATTTGAACTTGAGGACAAGGTTTTATTTCCATTTCTAATAGTTTATTTTCTGTTTATAATTCATGCTGGTTACTAAGTCATTGTCATTATCATTTGTATTGTCTTCCTGTAGTAGAAGTAAGTGCAATTAAAATATTTTGCAATTAATAAAAAAATTATATTTATATTTATAATTAAATAATAAATAACAATACATGTTTTTTGTGTTTACTTTCTAGATATACATTATTTCTACAAAACAATAATGAATTATTTAACAATAGACAAACTATCACAATTCATCAAAATGAACGTGTTCACAATCATGTATACATATAACAAGCCGTACCTCACTCATTCTAAAAAGCTTCTCACAACTTTCTTGACTGGCATCTACCCCTGTCCTCTCTGTTTTTAGGGTCCTCAGGGACCAAACGGCAAAGATGGCATGCCTGGACTTCCTGGCCCCGCTGGGCCTCCTGGACCCCCTGGACTTGGTGGAGTAAGTTGAAACCTCCTCTCTCAGACCATCCCTACCACTGTCACAGTCTGATGATGACCTGACCAGAGGTTTAATTACCGTGGAGAGTGCATAGTGAAATGTCCAGTGTTTCAGAAGCTCTGATATGGTACATGGGACTTGTATCAACCCCATTAAAGGTTCATTAAGACTGGACATGTAATTGTGCATACTGGACTGTCAGTACTGCAACTGCTCTGTTCCCTCGTGGCATGGGAGCATTGATCACCAAAGAACTAAAATGTTATAGATGGTTTGTTGATTAACCAACCGTATAAAGAGGGAGGGCGTCCTTTTTTTTTTTTTTTACATGAAACGGTTGACCAATTTGTTAACAGCATACCCGATTTCTTCACTATTTAGCATCCACTGCTACTGATATCATTCAAAGTATGCATTCCGTCCTTCATTAACTCAGTGTGTACTGAGTTAATGTGGCTGTTTCACTGATATTCAAGAAGCCATATGAGCTTCCCACCTGTTTAGTCCACCGCATTACAAACTTGTCTAATTTTTTCCAGGAACATTTCATTGTTCCTTTTAAAATGGTGGTTCATTTAAAAATTATAATGGAAGGAGCAAACTTGACCTGAGGTTTCTGGAAGGTTAGCAGGGTAAAACCAGTGAATTGTAATATATTCATATTCAGGATTTATGGTACATTGCACAGCTTTATTTGCTCAGGTGTACCTGCAAAGCATACAGTTTATATTGCAAGCTGTGATGTAACTGCAAGTGAATTGTTGTAGTCTGTTTATATAGTTGAGGTTTGAGGTTTATCTCAAGCATTTTGATGAGTAGGCCAAGAGCACTCCACCCAGAATTTTGATTTTGAGTCCTGTCTCCTAAACCTCAACTACAGATCCTGTCTTTATACTATATATGTACATGTGTGTACTGGACTATTTATTTACACATTCTTATTTCCTGTAGAACTTCGCTGCTCAGTATGGTGCAAAAGGCCCAGACCCAGGCCCTGGCCCCATGGTAAGAATATTCTGGAAATCTGCTTTGTCTTTGTCTGAAGTAGGAATAGCCACATTGATTTTAAAAAACTATTTAATAATGTAACTTGACAAAGGAAACAACTGCTGAGTTGTCATTTTGGTGTGGATCAATCATTTTTGAATAATATTTGATATTTTACATTTACATTTTATGAATACTATTTTACTTTCTTCAATATGAGTTGATTGAGCATTACATTTGTTTTTTTTCTCACAAAAAGGAATTTGTGTGGGAGGTCTTAAGTATTATCATTAATTCATTTATGAATCAATTTCATGTGCATATTCATTCATTCATTTTCATTATCAGGGCATGATGGGACCCAGAGGCCCACCTGGACCTCCTGGAAGCCATGTAAGTATAAAGATCAGTTTGCTACCATAATTTAAAAAAACGTGATTTTCAAATTTGCATCCTGAAATTGTTTACTGTGTGAGTATCAATTTCATTCGATTCAAAAATGACCAGACGGCCATCAAACAGCCTTAATGTTCCATGGTGCAGCTCTCTCCACGCCAGTTTCCTCACTTTGTCTTTGTGAACAGGGCCCTCAAGGATTCCCAGGACATGCTGGTGAGCCTGGTGAACCTGGACAAACTGTAAGTGCACCATCGCGGTACCTCAAGCTTTCACAGATGTCATCTCCTTGTCATCTCCATCTCCCCTTCATCCAGCAGAGTCATCTCCTTGACTATTGATCGTTTGTACTTTTGTATCCCCGAAAAAGGGCCAGCTTGGTGCTCGTGGACCCCCTGGACCCCCAGGAAAAACTGGCGAAGATGTAAGTCATTGTTATTTTCTCAAAGAAATAACCATTTACTGTGCACAAAAAGTGTGCACTTTGGACACACAAAAAGGAGAGGACGCCACAGAGTGACATCATAAAAGACTGGATTGGTAAAAGATAATGGCTTGTCACAGCCACAAGGGTACTGCTTTTGCTTCTATCATCCAGGGAAATTGCTGGTGCAGGACAGTTTTCCTGCACCAGCAGGGATGCCAAACTTATTCTGCCTGAAACTGTGCAGTTTAGGGGACTCTAGTGAAGGCATGTGTTCTGTTAACAGTGATGTATCTATGGTTCAGATCAAATCCTGACTTTTATGTACGGCATCACATGGCCGGCCATAACATAGTTTACATAAGGTACCCTCATCCCAATTAAAAGTCAGTGACTCCGATGGGTGATTGTGTGACTGTGATCAGCCAGCTGCATCCAGGAGAGTCACAACATACAGTAGAGCAGCTGGAGAATGGCAAAGTATAACCATTTAGTTGCATTCAATTTGGAGGATGCCCACTAGTGTGCACCCTCCATTGACAGAAGAAGTTAATAGAATGGGCTTACAATTATGATGTGGCATATAACTTTCAACAGCTGTAGTTTAGATTATGAAACCAAAAAATTCACTGCCTTTAAAAATAGTAATTAGGAAATTTGTGTAAAATTAGTGACTCATTAATTAGTGAAACCTGAATGAAGTGTTTGTGCCTTACAATTAGCCCTTAGTTGTGTTCCAATAGTTGTGAGATTTAGTCATTTGAAACAATGCTTTCCATTGATATAATATTTGCTTTCTTTTAAACACTCATGGAAAACTATGGCCTGAATTTTAACTTTGACTCATAATTAAATGCAATTAATGTGCAGTTCACAAATAGAATTTGGCAAGTTTAGCAATAGCCATAGTGAATCTAGAAATTGTTTGCTATGAAAAAACTAACGCTTTAATAAGTTAACATTAAGGGAAAAGTGTTGTGTGAATCCAGGCTTCACAGTTTTGCTGGGAAGTCAATACAGTGGTGGACAACTCACTTGTAGGATTCTTGTAAGCTAAAGGCCCTTTAATGGCAATTAATCTGATATAATAGTTTACAATATTGACATTATTTTGATTGTGCTTGTTATCTTTAGGACTGAACTACACAAGCAAGAAAAAGGGAAATTCAAATTAGGTCATGGAGATTACATGAATAAGAAACTTACCATTTGATATTATTTTTGTCAAATATGTCAAATAAATGTACACTGACAAGTTACCTACCCACAACGATGAGCATCACATGAGTAAATGTTGCATTGTTTAAACAAAGATAGGCAAATGAATACAGAGCTATAATGTATATGTAAATAATGATATTATCCTTTCAGGGTAACAATGGCAGACCAGGCAAGGCAGGAGACAGAGGTGCACCTGGAGTGCAGGTAAGTGGGAGCTGCTGGAGTCCTGCTGTGAGCTGGACATGCAGGAAGGAATGGAGTTTATATGAGAAATGCAAGTACTGTACCTTACATGAGCATGCTCCCTGGCTATTACGCATTCCATTATTTCAATAATCCATCTTATATTTTCTTACAATAGTGAATATGTTTTGCATCCAGGAGCACAATTTAATTGTGCTAACTAGCGCTTCAATAAATTATTAAGTTTACAGCTTGATCACTGTTCCATACGCCTTCATTTTATGCACCTAAAATGATTTAATGGCAATTTTCATTAGCCTTAATTTCAGGAACGCTTTCACACATCTTATAAGAGTTTGGAAAGGTAACTTTTTCAGTAATGAGATATTTATACAAATGAGTGAGAAAAATGAAATTCAAGTGTTCCTCAGATGAGTACTATAAAATGATGTTTATCATTCTTCTGAGTGTGTACTGTGTTTATATATTATTTAGTGTGTACATGCACTTGCATATCTAAGCATGAGCTGGCATTCCAATTTCAGTAACACAAGGCATGGTGGTTTTATCTCCCTATACGATGCTTGTTTTAGCCATAGAGTAAATTTGTGTCTAGAAATGGCAAATGTTTTCAAATGAGGTACTGTTTTATGCATTTAATATGAGGTTTATTCAGCTCCTTCTGTCTGTTTACCTCAGGGTGCTCGTGGTTTCCCTGGAACCCCTGGCCTTCCGGGCATGAAGGGACACAGAGTGAGTCTCTAACTCTCTGTTAGGCTAAAGGCTAAAGTTCTTCACAGGAAGGGTATAGCACTGCTGTTGGTTACTCTGGCTATTTCACCTGACTAAGCTGAAATTCATTTGGTTCCTGAAATGCTCTACCACTGCAGCTTCATCTTGTGGATGAACAAAGTAGCTACAATAATCAAACTTATGGAAACAGGATGGCTCAGTTTAATCTAAATGTTAAACTAAAGCAAATCATTTTACTCATACAGTATAAACAGTTTTTTCAGCTGTGCTGCATATTTGGATAATACAGTAATTGTAGACTCACCACGACACATTAATATAAGCATCATAATAGTGTTACATAAATTAATAACATTAAGGTTACATTGTATTTTGTAAAGCATTCATAGTCATAACATAACAGATAACAACTAAACTTATTCTGATGTCAACACAAAACAGGGTACTTTAATGTGGCATGCCATATAAAACTTTCAAAATCTTTGATAATATTTTTTATCTGTAATGACATTGAGATTTTGCTTATTGATTGTCTACAAGGGAGAAGTGATGATTTAAAAATTAGAATTCACATACTTTTATGGATTTTTTCATTACCAGAACACTGGTCTATAAGACTACAAGGAAGATTAAAAATAACTTACAGACTTCTATCATCTCAGGGCTACACTGGTCTGGATGGACGCAAAGGGGAGCCTGGATCAGCTGGTGCCAAGGTAAGGAGACACAGATTCCATTTTAACAAACTATACATTTATACCAATAGTATTTCTTTATCAAAGCAATTCAGGTTAAGTACCTTGCAATGGCAGTGCCCCAGTTGACAATCAAAGGCACCACCTTTACAAGCCCAGTTCTTTAACCATTATGGCACGCTGCCACACAGTGTACACTACACTACACATTGCATGCAATATGTTTGCCACTATATACCAAGTTAAGCTGTATTTTTTCCACTTAGAAGCCAGAAACCACAAGGACTCAGTAAAATGTTTGATTTGCATTCATCTTATGGAATACAAGTTAAAAAAAACCAAATGTTTAGGAGGGTAAATGTTTTCTGTTTTTACAGCATTAGTCATACTTAAACATGCGATATTAAACAAAACATTGGACATCAAACAAAACAAGATGGAAAATAAAATAGTGATTTTTCTTGAATCAAATAAATTATGACGGTACACTGGATTTTAACCGATTTAACCGATTTTAATCAGTTCGAACAGCTGACAATAAATGCCACGGTGAAAAATATTATGTCATTAAGTGAAAAAAAGAAAAGACCCAGCAGAGTGATTTGCTCAGTAGTTAGAATGAGTTATATGTAAATTAAAGCAATACAATGGAGCCAGCGAAAGTAATTGAGCAGGGAAGCAGCACTTCAGGGCTGAGGAGCAGAGAAGGTAGGTGGGGATGCTGTACATACAGTAAGCTACAGACAAATCAGAAGCAAAATTAGTCAAAATGTTAATCTACACAGGACCCACTAAAAAAACAAGCACAGAAACTACTTGTCATTATTATTTCATCATCTTGTAGAAACAATTGTCTATTTCTTCTTCTCCGTAGGGTGAGACTGGCGCACGTGGTGCCAATGGATCCCCCGGTCTGGCTGTAAGTGTCACCGCTGACTAACGCGGTTCAGTGTGTGTGATCAGTGTGAGCGCTGAAGAGGGCGGAGCACCCTGGCCCGTGTTCGCGTGGCGGTAAAACACACTGTTGGGCTCTTTTTCTCCCTCAGGGCGCACGCGGCCTCCCCGGTGAGAGAGGGCGCGCTGGAGGAGCCGGCCCCGCTGGAGCGAGAGGGAACGATGGAAACACTGGCCCCGCCGGCCCTGCCGTGAGTACTGGTCTTTGGGAAAATGGTCCGTAAGGGCTGTACAACGCTGCTGTTTGTAGTGGCAAAAGCGAGGATATATGGGGTGGATAACCTGATCTTGGCCTAGTGTCTGGGTTCAGTGTCTATGTGACTATGTGCAAAAAATGCACATAGTCACAGTGCTTTCCGCAATAACAAAAAATAAAATGGACATATTTTAATAACCTAAGGCATATTATAAATTCCAGGACTCTATTTAACCTTTTTAAATAAGCCTTAATTTAATTTGTGTCTTGTGACTTAATTTTGGGTTGAAAGAATACAAAGGATCTTTCAAATCTAAATGTATTGTTTTGTTGTTTGTTTTTTTGGTGTTGCCCTTCAGGGTCCACTGGGAGCAGCTGGTCCTCCAGGTTTCCCAGGAGCCCCTGGTCCTAAGGTATGCATTTCATCATGCCATCACAATCAACATGACATTTAGTTTTTGTAACTATAATGATACATGATACAATACAAGCATGATTTAAAAAATCCTGATACACTACATGATAATACTACTAGCTTGCTCCCACATATACTTGACATTGTTAATTGGATCCTATAATTTGCCATTACAGTCATAACTATATCATCTTTACAGTCAAAATGTTCTTTGCTGACAGTGAACTGTGATTAGCTTGTGAGATAATGATATGGTCATGATGTTGTAAAAAAAATTAAAACCTCTTTGGTGGAACATTGCATTTTGCAGCTTAAGAACATTGTTCAACTTGATTATGAATTGCCTCTGTTCCTATGAACATATATTTTTAAAATGAGAACTGGTAACTATGAAACTAGAAACATAACTTCCTTATGAAGCCTGAGACTCATGTGCTCAGGGAAAGAAATTATAAGACTTCCTGTGACAGTACACCACTTAAGAGAAGAGCTTCAAAGCAGCGACAAATCAACTGGACTCAAAATGGTTCATCCGTTAGACAACCGAGATCTATTGAAAATGTGACTAGTTTCCCTCAAATGGGATATCAGCACACTAGTACAACATTTCCCTCTTCAAGTCTCTACCTGTTGAAACCCCTCATTCATATATTCAGGCTCCAATAATAACATTTAACACGGTAGCTGAAACTCTCTTCTGTTTAATTGTCAGACATAATTGGAGCTTCAGTTTCAATTTATAAGTAGATTAGCTAATACATGGACCACGTATTTTGGAGTGAAGCAATTGTGTATCCCAGGTGACAATGTGCACATCTCACAAGTCTCATTGAGCAGGGAGTGCACTTAAAAAAGCAGTCTTCAAGCGAGAATCTGGCTCTTAAATGTCCTTCAGAACTGCATTAGGGAGAAGTCTTGCCATTTGTGCCAGTTAGTTTTGCATTTCATTACAATTGACTTGGCGATTCAATCATCCATGGTAATGGCAAATCATACTGATGCTAGGTACAGGAAACTAAACAAGGATCCTCCCAATGAATTCACTGCTGCTCGTCTGAAGTATTTCCTACTATATAAATCAATCCTGTGTTGCAAGTCAGAAATAAAGCCTCTTAAAAATAAAATTTGAACTGTCTGAATCAGTATTCAATAGATCATTACTGTCCTCAAAGAGCAATTTGTGTGCAGCATTAGAAATCTACATACATTTAACGACCATGTAGAACATAGATTTTACAGAACGGTTAACATTACAAGGACAGGAAAGAGCCTGAAATTTAGACTATGTATAAAGGAGTAGATGTGTTTTGTATTTGTGATTCCAATCGTTATATCTTTTTTCTTTTCAGGGAGAGGTTGGTGCTGTTGGTGCCTCCGGCGTACAGGGTGCTCAGGGTGCAAGAGGCGAACCTGGGACCAACGGCGCTGTTGGTCCAGCTGGCCCTGCCGTACGTACTTACCTGCACTAGCATCACTGCTGAACCTTCTTTGGTCACAGTAAGTGGTCACAGTGACTTACCACTCTTCCCTTACCATTTTAGGGCAACCCTGGTAACAATGGTCTGGCTGGTGCCAAAGGTGCTGCTGTAAGTATCCACTCATATTGCACTGATCTACTTACATTGTATTTCGTTTTTATCAGTTATTTTATAGGACTTTATGTGCAAATTTCATATTAAATCAGCAGGTAGGTGTCCATTTCAGACTAAAATTTTTAAAAGAAAGAAAATACAAAGGATCTATAGTATGATTCTTTCCAAATTACACTACACTGGGCCAAACTAACCATATCTACCATTTTTCTTTCAATAAACTAAGCCGTTGTAGTGTTATCATCAAAGAATTATAATCTGTTTTTTTTTTACTTAGAAAATTTTGTGCTATACTACAAAATTATATACTTCTCAATATTGGCCACAATAAATATGAAAATGAAAACTCTTCATAGTTTTTTAACTATGAAGTTCAATTTCTAGTAATAGTTGATCGGATCAGATTAAAGAAACATTTGAATGCTACTATGATATTATATTGTAATTGTGAATCTTTAAAAGCATCTCTAAGCATGCAGGATGTCAGCAGGAAAAAGGCGAAATACCTCTATGTGTGGAGCTTTGAGAAGAGGGCCTATTTGTTATTATTTCTAGGGTACCCCTGGTATTGCTGGTGCCCCTGGTTTACCAGGACCAAGAGGTGGACCTGGAGCACAGGGATTATCTGGACCCGCTGGACAAAGAGGTCTGAGTGTAAGTACGCGCAGACTTCAGAGCATCACATAGTTTACTTCGTTTTTCTTTGACACATTATTAAGATCTTCCATACTTGCATTTGCCAGTATTTTAATATTTTTATGATATCATATATTGCCATCAGACTTCTATCCAGAATAATCAACGACAATGACATTTTTCCTACTGTTACATTAAAATTAGCATTACTCTATGAACAGAAGTTATATAGGATACACTTCTTGTACTCAGCTTAAATCATTCTCTCCTCTCATGGGATTTGAAACTTAACAGCTAGTTAAGCATCCAGGGCACTTCTGTCTGTTTCCATTCTTACAGTCTAAACTAGTAAACTAAACTGGAATAACTGCATGTTTCAGAATCTGAACCCGTGTGATGCATATAGTAGGATCAATAATGAGTTATTCAGCCAAACCTGGTTTATAGCAAAAAGGAAATGTAAAAAATAAAAAAATGCCCAATATTAATCATGTCTATACAAATGGAATTTGTAGCAATTGATCTTTGAACCAGGACAAGTGTAAAGTAGTTTTGATAAACTACTGTAATGAACAAGACTTTGCTATTTAGCACTGCTGTACTGCAGTTAACTGCAGGATAGCTATGTTAGCTGGCTCATAACAAAGACCGAGCAATATCTTTTTACTCAGAAAATGTACAACCAAGTTTAATTTGAGACTTGTATGAATTGCATTACAGTATGACTGCGTACGTGCAGCATGCCCTGCATACAGACAGGTTATTAGTGTGATTTTAAATTTAATCATTTAATTAACTGAGATTTCAAGGGAGTACTGACTTTATATTCAATGAGCGCCGTGTCATCATCTTCTTAGGATGAAAATACTCAATCTAAACCTTTCATTAATCTTTTTTATAATGTACTTGTAGGGTGATCCTGGTCTATCTGGTGCCAAGGGAGATGCCGGTGTAAAGGGAGAGCCTGTAAGTATTCTAGGTCTCTGCAGTCATCCTCATAAGGCCAACTAGTATGGGGAAAATTTATTGAATATCAAAATTGAAATTGAATATTTACTTTTTTGATTGTCCAGAGTGACATATAATTACCTCCATTGCTCAAGGGTGTAATTTTCCTTCTAGAAGTTGAACCTGTATCATGGTGGTTCTATTTTTCTATGCACAAGGTTGTATTAAGGAGTATCTAGCCAAGCTGCATATACCGTAAATAAAATGCATTTAGAATTATGAGGTTGGCAAATGTTTATTTGTGAATAATATTTTTTAAATATGATGAATTTATGTTTTTAATTAAGGGTGGCATTGTTGTGCAATGAATAGCACTGCCGCTATTCACTGCGCAAGATACCAAGTTTGAATCCCCCCCCCCCCAGTGTATTATCTTAATAGTTAAGGACCATACAGCAAGCACAGAACTAGTTCTACTGTGTTTTAGTAAGTCTATGAGCAAAACAGATGGTGTAAAGGTTTTACTGATAACAAGGTGTTTGTCTCTCTCTCTGCCATCAGCTGTACTAAAATCTGATTCCCATTCAGGGTTCTGCTGGTCCCCAAGGTCCCATTGGCCCTGCCGGTGAGGAAGGCAAACGTGGTCCAACTGGAGAAGTGGGCCTAACAGGTCTCATTGGCAACCGTGGAGAGCGAGTAAGTTCTTTGATTTCTTTGACTTTTTCTGGAGTTTTTATACTTGTTATCCTAAGAAACACTTGCTGCAAAAAACCTTTTTGAACCATTTGGCTATGGTTTTTGACCCTGTCAAGCACCACCACCCTCCCCCCTGAAAAAAAGATGGTTTTTGACCCTTTGACAGTATTACACGTAGAAAGGTGAAATCATTTTCTGTGTGTCTGCTGTTTATTATCAGAGGTAATCAGAGATTAATAACTTTCTTTTATTTCTCAAAACAGGGTGTTCCTGGAGCTCGTGGTCTTCCTGGAGTCGAGGGCAGAGCTGGTCCCATGGTAAGTGTGTGAACAAAATGGCCTGTCATTTTCTATACACACGGATAATGTTAAATCAGTTAGCATTTCAGAACCTACATCATTACATTAAAGAGTCAAGGGCAATGAAATTAATGCTAATTGCTCAAGCATTAGTGATGGGAGAATGAGGCTTCCTGACAACAAAATTAGGCATAGCTACCATTGGCTATCAGTAACTCATTTCTTTGAACCAGTCTTTTTTTTGCTGTAGAGACAGCTCCACACATATTGGGGATAATGAAATCTCGTTCTCCCATTAATACCAATCCCCTGCTATCCTCATGGAAATTTCTGCTCCTTCTTTTCCGATTTTTGCCACATCTCTTTGTTTGCCTTAAATCATTGCATTGTTGGTATAGACACTAAGATCTGAAAGATTTTCCTCTCTTTCTCCTATAGGGCATGCCTGGTGCCCGCGGTGCCTCCGGTGCCGCTGGCCCTCGGGGCCCCCCTGGGGATGCAGGCCGCGCTGGTGAGCCTGGTGCTGCAGGTGCCAGAGTAAGTACCTGCCCTATGCCACCAGAGGGCGTACATGTGTCCTGTCCCAGATCCACATGCACATGCTGAATGTGTAAGTGACACACATGTATGCCCAGGGTTTTTCTAAACCAGGAAACAAATTCTCATTGCTCTGACACTGTACGAGGGCACCTTCATGTTCATCTAGGTAAAAATGCTGACAATTAGCAATTACAATGATAGGCAGTTTAACTTTAAAAAAGTGTAAGCTTAGCACAGGCCCCTCACCAGCATTTGGATGAGTGTGTTAAAGGCTTCTAGAAAAAACCCTGTATACCCACTGAATCTGTTTTGAAATTTTGTGATTTTATGAAGCAGTTTCATGTAAAATTCATGAATTAGCTTCATTTGTTATTGTTATTTTTATTTTTATTGTTATTGATAAGATATTGTGTTGTGTTAACTCAGGGTCTTCCAGGCAGTCCTGGAAGCGGTGGTCCCCATGGAAAGGAAGGCCCAACTGTGAGTATGCATTTCCTTTACCTAAGACCATTTCAGTCAAACGTGAATCAGCATTTATTTTTCATAAGCCATATTGTTCATTATTTTGCCATGTACCTCCTTCTGATTTGTGGTATCACTTATCTTGTCCAGGGTGCTCCTGGAGCTGATGGTCGCACTGGACCTGCTGGCCCAACTGGGCCCAGAGGACAGGCTGGTACCATTGGTTTCCCTGGTCCCAAGGGCCCTGCCGTAAGTAGAACTGTGTTCTGTAGAAAAGTGCTGCTTGTGATAGAATAGAACTGAATTTTCTATTTACAACACACCTTAACATCAGCGACAGACATAAAATACATAAAACAAGTTGTTACCATAAACCATATACCATTAATTGCAATAATATGTATATTATTTAAAAGTGAAAATTTCAGCAGTATACAGTTATCCCTGTAAAATGTTTGTCAACATCCTGAAATATACATATATTTTGAAACAAAATATATATTTTTGTAATAGATACTGTATTTTACTGAGTATCATTCCATTTCATAAGTATAGTATAATTTGTAAATTCTAACTGTCATTGTTTGTCTCACAGGGTGCACCTGGAAAGCCTGGTGACAAAGGTGCAACTGGACCAGCTGGCTTGAGAGTAAGCATCTCATCAGCATGAAATGTTCTGCTTTCAGATGGGGGATAATTCCACAGCAACTATTCAGTGCAATATTACTCTGCACATGTACCTGTTTAAGGCCTCTTAAATGGCCACTAGAGAGATTTCCTATTATTGACGCAGCATTTTACATTTATTCAGTGCTGATTAAAAGGGGCTTTCATCAGCCACAAATATGAAAAGTGTATTGATTGAAATTCAATTGTTTTTAATTGATTAGGGTGCCCCTGGACCTGATGGTAATAACGGGCCTGCTGGAGCAATTGGAGCTGTTGTAAGTGTTGACTCCAGAACAACTACGCACATTAAAGAAATAATAATTAAGCAATTCACTGACATAAACAATGAAACTGTCTTTTGTGCCTCCTGTTGTAATGTAAATCCTCAAATTGCTCATTTGCTCAAAATGTAACGGCAAAATACAGAAGCCCAAGATCCTAACAGAACAAACTGAGTAATGTTATGGTAATGGTGCGTTGCTCTAATGCAGTATTCCAAGATGTATTTAGAACGTATTTAGTTTAATAAATCCATATATATCCCAGTATTAGTGCTGTTTCCATTAGATTTATTTATTTATGTTTATATATTTTCACATAAAAGTCATATTGATTACACCAAAAGTAGACAAACATATTGCCATTACCTTGTGTAAACCTATTTAGCAATATTGTGATATTATGATAAATCAACACATTCCTCATGCCTGCTATTTGGCAGTAAGGGCGGTTCTTAAATATGCTTTGTTATTTGTCACTTAAGTATTTATCAAAATGCTACAGAGCAAAGGTAAAAGGAGAAGCTGTGGCAAACTGGTTGCTTGAAATACATCTTGTTATCCCTATGCAGGGTAACGCAGGACCAAGAGGAGAAACAGGACCTTCTGGTGCTCCTGGTTTCCAGGTAAGAGATCATATTCAGGAACAACATGTCATCTTAAAAATACATTCCCTTAAAATATGGTAGATATATGTCATGCTTTGAGTGTCTGAGTAAATGTCAGTGATTGAGTCACTGAGTGTTTTGGTTTGAAGGAATGACTGAGTGAATGTGTAATAAACTCTCTCTCTAGGGTCTCCCTGGCCCAGCTGGCGGTGTTGGTGAGGCTGGAAGACCTGGCAACAGGGTGAGTGTCCTCTGAATTTGTCCCACTGCTGCTAAACCCCTCTAAGGCCCGTTATTATAAGTATGTACATGCCCTGTGACACTCAGTGATCAGAATCAGCTGAACCTAAATTAAAGTGGTTAAATCACTCCAGTTCCCATCAGTAACACAACAGCAGGGATAATGTACCACATACATGATGGCGACCAAATGAATCATGAGCGAATATCCATCAGGGCGATTTGATATCAGATTGGAAATCAGAGGTTTACTAGCTAGCAACTGGGTCTAAAATAGTTTAAGATGGGCAGTTATCCATTTCAGTCAGAGCATGAACTTGTATGCGTGTATGCTTTGTAAACTAAAATGTTGAATGTCCAGAATTCTGATGATAAAATATAGTCATGAAAATGGGACCGACTTTACAGTACAATAAAATATTAAATCAAATGCCTGATCTAGTTGGCAACTTATCTGGCTGTTTGCACATGCACTAATCTTGAAGTTCCCATGAATACTGTCAACAAGCTCATGGCTCAGGCTCAACATCACTATAGCTAATCAGCTCACAGTGGCAATGGAATGGGGGAGCCAGAGACCAACAGAGATAGCCTAGAGATAGAGATAGAGTCCCTTAAACTAGTGATAGACAGTGAGGCTTATTGAAACCTTTAATGTATGGTGCTACCCTGCGCTCTCAATTGCACTAATAATGATGGATATCTTTCGTCCATTATCTCTACCTCTGCTATGCTTTGTAATGGTTGATCCTTTTTCCTAAATCTTTTCTAGAGGGAAAAGAGCCTTTGATTTTTACATCTGTCTGATTTCTCTTTAGGGTATCTCTGGAGAGATGGGACCTCATGGCCCTGCTGGGGCAAAGGTAATCCTGTCGTTCTCACTCATTAGTATGTTTTCTGTGCCCTCACTGTTTGTGTGAATTTTTTTTTTTTTTAATAAAATATTGTTTTTTATAAAATACTATTGAAGCTTATGTACATTACAGTACAACTGCTTCTGTGCACAGAAAGGCATCCAAATAGGGTTTTATCTGTCTTTGCGGGCATATCATAGCACACTAATAAATACTGTCCATTATGTGATAATTACTGAATATTGCTTAGCACGATTAATTATTACTAGTGTTGCACTAGTACTAGCATCATAGCAGTCATATGACACTGTTGGTATTAGTGTTAGTATATCGTTGTTTTTTTTAGCATTTATTATTTATATACAGAAAATAATATATGAATGATAAATGCTAATAATGCTAATAATAGTCTATAACTACTAACACTAATACCAACATATACTACTAGATTCTTCGATTTGAATGTTATTCCTTTAATTCCTGTAATATGAAGGGATTTATTTCTTGTTGTACTATATATACTGTAAACTTTACTGTAAATTTTGGTGGCCCTAAATGAGAGTGAGCAGGGTAACCAGGGAGTTGGGGGGAGTTGGCCGATGTAATCAGGACCCGGGGGGAGGGAGGTGGCGGAACATGATCCAGGTTGTGGGGTATGGGAGCGTAAGGATCGGAGAGCCAGCGCAAGAACAATAGCATCCAAAAATGCTATTTACACCCTTTGAATATCGAACAAATAAAATTTCATTTTAAAAAAATTAAAAAAACATTTTTAAATTGAATTGTGTGGACCATGAACAGTTGTGGCCCTGAAGAACCACACAGAGCCTTTACACCAGCAGTGCTGTCTTGCTTGTGAAAGTAATACACAAAATTATTTTATTGTATAAATTAATTCCGCTGTCCTTAATATGTGTAAGTAGCTTAGACTGGAAACACATGCATGTATTTCCATATAAAACACCCTTATCACAGCTTACATTTTATTTTGCATTATGATCAATTTGTACAGCTGGATATTTACTGAAGTAATTCAAAAATATTTTATGTAAGACAGCAGTACCGCACCAGAGAGAGAAACCTGATAACTTCAGCCCACAAGCCCTTATGTCTACCACTTATGCCATACTAGCACCCATGAATGTCATGAATGGTCATGAATGTATAGTATATAGGCCAGAGGCCCAATGAGTGACTGTCTTCTCCCCCTCTCTTACTCTCTGCCCAGGGAGAGCGTGGTAACCCTGGGCCTGCTGGAGCAACTGGCTCTCAGGGCCCCATTGGAACTCGTGGCGCCACTGGACCCCCTGGAGCTGATGGAGGACCAGTAAGCACTCACCTTAAATGTCATTATGAAAATCCACATACATTGTGAACTTGGTCCACTTGATGTTTAACGCATGGAACCCCATTCATTCTGTGCCTGTCACTAATCTTGCCATGCAAAGCATGCTTTATTGCAGACCTAATCAAGCCTTATAGTTACATTTTTTTTAATTTCATTGCATAGCAGCTCAATACTATTTATTCACACAATTTTTTAATAAATTGTTTCATGTATTTGTTTGCCGGTGTTTTATGATATGATAGCGTAAGAGATAAATATATAATAATATGCATAAATATATAATATATAAAATTTAAGACACTCTGAACAAGGGTGCCTTAAGAAAATGTACCACCCTCGAACTGAACCTGGATACTAAGCTCTGCTCTGGAAGCCGAGTGCCACCCTGCTTATGATGTGGTACTGCAGTTAGTGAATGCAAGGCTGCCTGGGTGGATGGATGGATGGACGGATGTTTGGCCAGGTGACTGACTGTGTTCATCTGACCTTCAGGGTGAGCCCGGTCTTGCCGGACTCGCTGGTAATGCTGGACCCCAAGGACCCTCCGGAATGCCCGGTGAGCGTGGTGCAGCCGGCACCCCTGGATCTAAAGGCGAGAAGGTGATCAATCTTCGTTCAGTGCCAGTCAATATGCTAGTGGTTGTAAACCAGAGCATTGCAATCAGTGAAATAAGATGGCGACATTAAGGCTTACTACTACAGAATAAGACTATTTTATGGCTTAGTTACCACAGAATAAGTCTAAAGATATTTAAAGCTAAAAGTCTTTGTTTTTGGCCATTAGGGAGAGCTTGGACACAGAGGACCAGAGGGTAACGTTGGCAGAGATGGCGGTCGTGTAAGTACTCTTCTTGTGTAACAACATTATTGTATGTTAAATGATGTGTCCCCTTATTTAAAGAAAATATATTCAAGCTGAACAAAAGTCCTACCCTTTCTCTCTCAGGGTGCTCCTGGACCCAGCGGACCCCCTGGACCTTCTGGTGCTAATGGTGAAAAGGTACATTTTACCTGGGAATCTTGTGCTGAGGAATAAGTGTTGTTAGAAAAACAAAATGCCATGACAATGGATATTTATGCTTGATTCAACAACTCTTACATATTAATTTTCTCTCAGTTAATGAGTCAGAGAATCCTACAAGAAAAACTCATTTCATCTTTAGAAAATGTTTCTGTAGTATGCGGATCGGCTATAGCCAATAGATCATGAGGCAAATGCGATCCCATAATGTATCATAAGACAAATGAGATCCCGCCAGCTGGAAAGCCATAAAACATCTAAAGTAAAAAATCTATGTATATATATATATATATGTATGTAGTATATATGAAATTTGACTTAAGCCAATATGCAGTTTGAATCTGTCACAAAACTACAGAACTAGCTCATAGAATGTAGCTATCCTGACAGGTTAGCTCCAGCTGTTATCTGTTCTGCAATAACTGATAATTACTAATCCGTGATGTAGTAAATCTCTTTTCTTTCAGTTAAATGATATTTCATCTCAGAACTGGTCACAGTTTAAATGGGGAAGCAGTGTGCATATATCGTATAGGCTCTATCATTAAAGTTAAGTTACAATATGGTTTTCACCTCAAATTTTCATTTGTTATTTAAGATGCAGCTTAGCACATGTGCTCAACAGCCGTCAATGATTACTTATTAGTTAGGAGAAAAAGCACACTTAGTCACCTAATTAGTTAACATCAATGTCAGTGAGGTCAGTTGAAGTCAGTGGGTTGTGTGGTTGTGGTCTCTGCGCTTGATCAGTGTAATGTATTTGGAGTTCTTCTGTGTTTTAGGGTGAGAGTGGTTCTTCTGGCCCAGCTGGACCTCCTGGTGTTCGTGGTGCACCTGTAAGTATTTCAACAAGGTCACCTGTACCTCTGCAAAACCTCTGTGAAGCAACTTGCCCCACAGTTTCACCATTGCCATGCAGTGACTAAGGGCCATAGGACAATCCAAATTGGCCGTAGCATCAGCCAGAGAGGGTGGGTTTCAGTTAGCAGGACTGTTGCTGGTCAGTCCGACAACTGTAGACTGTCTGCGCCAATGCAGCTCACCTGCTCATTACGTGGTGGACAGAAAAGTGAAAAGAAGCACCAGCTGGCTGCATGTATTTTGAAGGACACTCGTCCATGCTCTTATGGATTGATTGAGGATGTTGCAGCATTTGGACAGGCTTTTGGATGAGCCTACAAATATCGGGATTTGGTTATCCATAGAGAAAGAAAAAAGGTAAATAAATAAAGAGGACAAGTGCAAGAACAGGCTATTCATTCTAGATTAGCTATTCATTTTGAGGTTCATCTAGAGTGGCTAACACTGTATGCAGTTTGGTCTTGAAGTCTCGACATCAAATACAAATAGGGCTGTTCCATGCATTATGAATTATGTGTTTGGTGTTAGTGTGAAATGTACTAGTTCCTTACATATTTTATATTCCTGAACATGCTCATGCTGATTTGGACTGGATTAGAATATCTTTGGTTTCTCTGTTCTAGGGAGAGCGTGGTGAACGTGGTCCTGCAGGATCTGCTGGCTTTGCTGGTCCCCCCGTGAGTACTCACGCACAAGCTACAATCAACAGAACATACAGACTGCAACATAAAGATCTGATATACTTAAGCTTCTCACTTATAAATATTGTGGACTGTGTGTTCACTATTTGGAGGGATAAATGTCCCAGGCCAGGCTATGTTGCCTTCTTAATTGGACATATTCCCAACAAGAAACTACTGTAAGATCCCTCCCGTGTTCACATACCTATGCAGTCACACACATTCATATCTTTGTATTTTTTTATATATCATTTTATTTATTCATATCTGTCGCTCCAACCATGCTCAGCTTACTGTGCTATTAGAATTTGTTGGTGTGTACCTGTTTGCTGAAGTGGTATGTGTCTTGTGTCCTCCACAGGGTAGCAGTGGCCAGGCTGGTGCCAGAGGAGAGAAAGGTGTCGCTGGGGCTAAGGGAGAACTTGGCGCCCCTGGTCCTGCTGGCCCTGCCGGAAACTCTGGACCTGCTGTGAGGCTTCATTTTATTATCATCCTGTTATTACTGTTCACTGAGGATGGGAAATGTTCACATTTCTGCAGACACATGTATATCGGTGGGGATAGACAGTTGGTTTAATCTTCAAGTTAGAGTGAGTTTATGATCTCAGGGTTCCTTAAGTTATGGTGTATTAGTTCATCCCAACAATGCTCTGACATTTTAACAGTTATTAAAAATGGTCCAAATGTTCTGTAGTACCATGTTACCTGCAACATTTCCCCTGCTGCGCTCCTCTTGTGGATGTGGGTGGCACAGTAGTAGTACCTAGAGCCACATTTGGCAATTCAAATTTTGGAATAAGAAATAACATTGGATCATTAAAATAATAATGTACTATAAATCAGAAGTCTATATAATGTAAAATATAGATCCTCCAAAGTAACGTTCCCATACTTTTTGTTGCATTGTTTGTTGCCTGAGTGATTGGGCTTTAGCATGTTTTTCTCCTCTCCTCAGGGCCCAGCTGGTCCTGGTGGACCCCCAGGCGCCCGTGGTGATGCCGGTCCCACTGTAAGTAACTGTTTTAGAGATGTGGCTAGTTTTCAGAGGCTCACCAGAGAGGACATGGCCTGTTGGTGATCACCTGTGTTTCTTTCCATCCCAGGGTCTGACTGGGTTCCCTGGCCCTGCTGGACGCGCTGGAGCTTCCGGCCCAGCTGTGAGTATCACTGCTTTCAATGTAACATTTCATACCACCCACATAATACACTTTCCAGTTATGTAGAAGACCAATGTAGAGCTCCAGAAGAAATTAAAAAAGGACTGCATTGCCCACTTCACTGGTCTTTTGTTGCTTGTCCTAATTTACTGTATATGAGCAAAATCAGGCCTTACATGTAAACAGCTGAGTACAGTAATATCAGCAGCTTGACATTCAGTGTATGCTTGAAGAATGCAGCATTGATACACATCTTTCAATATTGAGTATGCTTACTTACTGACTTTGTAGAGCCGTATCCAGAGCAATTTACATAGTTTAATGCATAGAATTATGTAAAACTATCTACATAGTTGGATATTACCTTAGAAAGTTTAGGCCTATGCTCAAGTATAGAGCAGTGGTGCCATACTTGAGATTTATGCAGATCTACGTTCTTCTGAATATGAGCCTGGATCTCTTACCACACTGCTGTTCGCATTTGATATGTGTCCTCAGTAATGTGGCGTTCCTCCATCATGTACACACAGGGCATTGCTGGACCCCCTGGCCCCACGGGTGCTGCTGGGAAGGAAGGCCCCCGTGGTCCTCGTGGTGATCCTGGCCCAGGTGGTGCCCAGGGACCTACTGGTATGGTTGGCCCTCCTGGTATGCAGGGAGAAAAGGGAGCCCCTGGACAGGCGGGTACTCCAGTAAGTGAACATGTACTTTCTAACCCTTCACTCTTACTCAGTATTCCTCTCCTTTGCCATAGTATCCGGTTAAAAGCAATTCTATGACATTTATAAGGCCAAGACAGACATATTTCCCCTCGACATTTAAATCACTTCCACTTGTTAAAAATGGCTTGCAAGTATCTGTGATTTGAGTGTACACTTGGAATATCCAAAGTAGCACTTTTCCTGAAGGTTGGGCAGGTGTACTTTTACATTTAGAAGCCACAACTGATATGAAGTTTGGCTTGTTTCACAGATCCATCATTACTGTTGTTATGGCAGATGTGCCATCTCTCGCTTCAGAGAATCACTTTCGCTGGAAATCCCACCAGTGGCAGGTGTTTTTGTATTGCCTTGTTACCTCATGTTCATTATCATCCCCCCCCCCCCCCCCACTAGGGTCCTGCTGGCTCCCCTGGACCCCAGGGTGTGCTTGGTTCTCAGGGCTTTGTTGGTCTTCCTGGCTCAAGAGGTGACCGTGGTCTTCCTGGTGGCTCTGGGGCAGTGGTGAGTACAGTGGATAAACAAATTCTAATGACAGATAGCAGTATCAGTCCCCTCCCTTCCACTGTGGAAAGCTTAATGCAGACTATTTTCTGAAAATATCTTTTGGTAAAGGTCATGATTTTAAGGATTTGTTAAAGCATTTAACTCTTCAACACTTTATAGGCACCATTTTGTATATAAAAGATCAATGAATGGATTACTGAACATGCAGTACAGCAGGAACATCATATTACCATGATAAGCTCTCCAAGAAATGTGTGCATTCAGTGCTAACACTTGTGCACTGTGTGGTTCAGGGTGAGCCCGGTCGGTTAGGCCCAGCTGGAGCTCCTGGTCCCCGTGGTCCCGCTGGTAACACTGGTATGCCTGGCATGACTGGCGCTCCTGGAGATGCTGGCCGTGAGGTGAGAAACTCGCTCTACACCATTAAGTATCTATTGTACCCATAAGTTGACCTATCAGGTCCATTAGGAAACAGGATGACCATCAATATTATAAATGTAATGCCTCCATTGATTTCACCCATTAGCACATCACCACAATGTCCGTCGAGCTGGATCCATGCATGTCATCGTAGGAATAACATTATTTACTTTTTGTCCTCAGGGTAGCCCTGGTAATGATGGTCCCCCAGGCCGACCTGGTGCTGCTGGCATTAAGGTGACATGGAACAGCCGAATACAAAATAAATGACTGAATTACTGAATTTACTTGTATTACAGGTTTACATGAAGGGTAGTAACCCCTTAGAAAATCATTCATAATTGCACTTGGAGTAATACTACAGCTTGTTTCTTTGTGTCTGTCCTTAACTGAACATATAAAGTTAGATAATAATAAAGATTTTTGTAGTAATGATAATTTAGTTATAATTATTATTTGGTATAATAAATTATAAAGCTCCTCTGATGTGCTTTAAAGTATATATTTGATAAATGTATGAGAAGTATTTGTAACACTTGTACCCTCCAACATAAGGCATAACAGCTGCCATAAGGTGGCATGATGATATCAGTTTCTGTCAAATGACATAAAACTGTCATCAATTTTATTGGGATATGTTATGACAGTAACATCTGTCATAACATTTACCAATAAAAGTATGACAGTTTTACATCATAACATAAACTGACAAATTATTATACCATCTTGTGACAGTGTCTTGCCAGCCTTATGTCAAAGGGTTCTAGTAAAGTGTTACCAAAATATTTCTTATTACATAACTTGAGTAAAACTTTAGTGAAATCGTGGTTAAATATTTTCCTTGCTGCGTCTCTGCAGGGCGATCGTGGAGAGCCTGGAGCTCATGGTGCTCTGGGCTTAGCTGGAGCTCCCGGAGCTGTGGGGCACACTGGTGCTATGGGCAGACCTGGAAACCGTGGAGAGCCTGTGAGTTTCCCTCTCTACCAAAATAATTCAGAGACCTAGTATACCTATTAATGTAGCCATTCTGAAAACATCTCAGATTGAGTTGTCACCCCTGCCTGTCTTCAGATCTGCCTGTCTGTCTGTTCTCATCTGAGGCACAGTAACACGTTTTAGCTACTGGAAAAAGTCTATGAAAAAAATGACATGAACCCAGCCTGAAACAGATACCTTGTCGGATCCGGTCGGGCTTGGGTTTGGTTGCAGACCTTTCGGTCTAATGTTTGGAGTGGAGTAAAGAGAAAACAAGAAGAGGTAGATAAGATTTGGACACAGAGAGATTCAACAGACCAGAGGATTATGATCTCAGCAGACAAGTTATAATGATGTCACATTATATGATGTCCAGGACCCGCAGCGTTATGACGGTACATTCCTAAATTGTGAATTTCAAAAGTGTCATCTGCCTCTCTATAGGGTCCTTCTGGTGCTGTTGGACTTGTTGGCCCCGCTGGTGCCGCAGGTGCTGTTGTAAGTATCCAAGCCATTGGTGCCACCAACGTTGCATTATTTATATATAAATATACCATATTAGATAGCATATATCATAATGCATATATGTGCTTTCCATACAGCTCACTGTGCGCAGGGCTGGAGATTGACTTAATTGCTGAGCAGGTTATGTAGGAGTCCTGGTCCAGTACTTTATGCCTTTTGTGTGTCTCTGTGTTTCAGGGTCCTGCCGGAGCTCGTGGTGAGAAGGGTGGGCCTGGATACAAGGGAGACAGAGGCATGAAGGGACTGCGTGGATTCCCCGGTATGCAGGGAATGAACGGGCCAGCTGTGAGTGCCACTTAATACAAACCAACCCGCCAGACAAGCTTCGCATGAAAATGCGTTTTTAGTCCATTCATATTGTGGAAGTTTCCCCTGATTTTTACTGTTCAAAAATGACTCAGTGGTTCCTTATCTGTATACATGACCTCTGTTAGGTGTCTGTAACTCACCCACTTCTGTAATGCAGGGTATGTCTGGTGAGCAAGGTTCTGCAGGTCCTGCTGGCCCCTCCGGTCCCAGAGTAAGTGTCTATGGGAAGGTTTCCTAAAATATCACCCTGAATCCATCGAAAGCCTCTGAACACTTTCAAACGAAACCTAACGGGTGTCTTTTTATCACTTCTTATTTACCAAACTGCTTTTTAAACCTTACCATCAATCATTGTTAAAACTGTTTTCACTACAAACGTGCATTTTTGCAGGGTTTTATCGCAGTAGCATTAAGCTTCCGAATAAAAGAAAGTGAACAGACTTTGGTTTTCCTTTTTTTCCTCATAAAGACTGAAACAATTTAGCGGTACGTTACATACTGTTATATTGGATCACACTTGTCATGTATACTGTATAATCCTGCTATGTCAGTACATACAGTACATGTGTACATGTGCTCTCTTATTTGCCTGTGAGATGGCATAAAGAATAAAGCATATCCTCAGTCTTTAAATCTGACAGTAATGTATGCATAATATTCCATAAGTAGGTATCTTTAAAGTCCCCTGCCTCTTGTTCTCTCTCAGGGCCCAGCTGGTCCCCATGGTCCCCACGGAAAGGACGGCAGAGCTGGCCCTCACGGTCCCGTGGGACCTGTCGGCCACCGCGGTCCACCCGGTCACATGGGCCCAGCTGTAAGTACATCCTCTCAATGAAAGGAAACAAAGAAAGATTTATCTGTACACGGAAATTGTTTGGGTTTTGGCTGGATCTCTTCACGGTGGAAATTTCTGTGGAGAGTGTTGTCAATATACAACATTCACACCCTTTTTCATTCTTGAGGCCAATAGGCTGTTCAGATAATAAATAGTGTGATGGAATGATACCACCAGACTCCAACAACCTTTGAAAATCATGAAAGCATATGTTTCCATATTCTCAACAATTCTTTAAAAATTATAGCATAAACTAGATTAGTGTCTGATAACTTAATAAAGATAAATGTTGCTTCTAGAAAGATCTTGTATAAACATCTATATTTCATTTCTAGTGTCTCTAGTTCTGGAACAAAAACTGTTTTATAACTGTTATAAAACACTACGGAAGCCATGTCTGTCTTGGGTGTGAGCCCTGGGGAGAATCAGATCTAATATCACTGTGCCTGATTACAGGGCCCCCCTGGATCCCCTGGTATTCCTGGCCCTCCTGGTCCTGCTGGCAATGGCTATGAATTTGGCGGTTATGATGAGTACAGAGCTGACCAGGGAGCCCTCAGAGCTAAGGACTACGAGGTCGATGCCACAATAAAGTCTCTTAGCACCCAGATCGATAGCATTCTCTCCCCAGAAGGCTCAAAGAAGAACCCTGCTCGCACCTGCCGTGACATCAGGCTCGGCCACCCAGATTGGACCACCGGTGAGCTCCCTCCCACCTCCTGAAGAAGAAGGATTTATGTCCTAGTCCCCTCATTTACATTGTACATTTACATTACATCCATTATATTTATTTAGCCGAAAATTATCCAGAGTGACTTAGAACATAAGGGAAACAGAAGTTGATTAATGACCCATACCTGGCTAACAACATTCCCTGACCAGTAAGTAACGATGCCACTAGAGCAAGTTAACTGTGCTCACCAATAACTAAAGTACTATTCTAAATATACAATACATTCATTACAAACCCCAAGAAGAGAAATATAAAACCATAAAAATATAACCTAAAAACTACACTTTCAGGAAAAAAGGGTTCTTTGGCTTGTATCCAACCCTTTAAGTTCTTTATGGGACCCTGTATGGTTGGTGTGAAAATATGGAAAGCTCCCAGATTTAACCATTTTGCCTGTCAAGAACCCTGGAACTAGATAGGGCCCTTCCATGTTACAGAGGAGCCTTTGGGAAACCCTTTGTGAAGGGAGTATACCATAACCTAAATTCATACTTCAGTCTCCACCCTCTTCTGACCCTGAGAGGAGAGGTTTATTAAACCTATAAGAGAGTATCATTCTATTAAAAACAAATAATAAAAGTGTGGTGTGACCTGGTCAAATTAGTTATCCCCAAAAGCTCTTCATGTCACAACATCCAGTAATGAAGAACCTTTTAACATAAACATGACATGGAGGCCATGCTGAGAGCTGGACAAATGTGAGCCATTCGCCCTCTGCAGGATTTTACTGGATCGATCCCAATGAGGGCTGCATCTCGGACGCTATCCAGGCCTACTGCGACTTCTCCACTGGAGAGACCTGCATCCACCCCAAGCCTGCCAGCATCGACCGCAAGAACTGGTACAGGAGCAGCGAGAAGACACACGTCTTCTTTGGCGAGACGATCAACGGTGGCTCAGAGGTGCATTGAGTGAACAGCTGCTTTTAAAATCCCTAGGAATGAACCTTCATTTTAATTTGTTTAAAATGGACACAGTAGCTGATTTACAAATTTGATTTTACAGTACTCTTAATATACATATGATAGAGGCAGTTGTAAATGACATCATCTTTGGCTACAAAGATCTCCCAGACACTGTGATATACCAGTATACCGGAAATGAATCGTCAGCTTTGTTAAATGTTTTCAGGGCAACTACTTTTCAATAACACTTATATCTTAGCAAATATCTTAGCTATTATAGATTAAAATATTGTTTATATTCTAATATTTTTTCCTTCATATTTTCAGTTCACATACAATGATGAGACCATTAGCACTCAGTCCATGGCCACACAACTGGCCTTCATGCGCCTGCTGGCCAACCGCGCCTCCCAGAACATCACCTACCACTGCAGGAACAGCATCGCCTACATGGACGCTGAGAGCGGTGACCTGAAGAAGGCCGTTCGGCTGATGGGCTCCAATGATGTGGAACTGAGGGCAGAGGGCAACAGCCGCTTCACCTACAACGTGCTGGAGGATGGCTGCACTGTACGTTCCTCAGCCTTTCACATCACATTATGCACATCACATTACATACAGTCATATCACATCATGCCACATACAAACACATAAAACCACAAATCACAACGGAACAAATCCACCACACCAACCCACATGACACCACACATCCCATCACATCACACAATCAAAAAATGGATGTATATGAATAATAGAATATGAATTAATTAATTGATGGATATTATCTTAGGGAAATATATTAAAATTATTTTTCTAAAAGAGCATGCTAAATAGATTTAGCATAAAGACCCAGATTGCATTTTCTAGAAGTGTCCTGATACCTTCATGCCGCCTTTACAAAGCCAAAGTTAATTTACTCAGGCTACTTCCCACAGCCATGCATTTCTATTAATAATTAGGCACTTATCCTTCACTGTTGTGGCCACAGTAGTCTTCCTTTTATTGTCTTATTAATTAATTAATTAGAGACCAAGACCAAACCTAGAAGATACCTTTCTCAGTAGTTTTCTGAATCAATCTGTAATAACAAGACATGTTATATGGCTCCATCCTTTGTAAAATGTGTGTTGCAATTTTCTGACACTGCAGAGACACACTGGCCAGTGGGGTAAGACAGTCATCGAGTACAGAACGACAAAACCAACTCGCCTCCCCATCCTTGACATCGCACCAATGGACATCGGTGGAGACGATCAGGAATTTGGTTTGGACATTGGCCCAGTCTGTTTCAAATGAATGGACCCACGATAAAATAAAATAAAAAATGAAACGCCTTTCCTCTGTTTTTTTGATACCAAATGTTCACTCTTTCTACTCATCTAAAACTGCTTAAACTGGGGCCTATTGGTGAAGACAAAATTGGACTGAATGGAGCATGGTGCAATGCAAATTAACACAGCAGCCTGAGACGTACAGGGAACACCTTGTCAAGGGGACATGCCATCGTTTGTAAAATAAGAAAAGTGTAATAAAAATCAGGAAGAATCACATGTCAACTGTGGTCCTTGTGTATTTTCTGAGGAGGAAGTTTAAAACCACAGCTTCCAAAGGTTTAAGCTACCTCGTCTGTGTTAAAGTCTGACCCACACATCCTAAACGTACGAGTCGGAAGGCCTCGGTTAGCCCCCTGTCAAAGGTGCTAAGCTCAGTATTATGTGGCGCAAAAACTTGAAGCAGTATTACGGTGCTATATGTGCAAACTGCAAGGGAAACCACTTTACTGTACTGCATTGTGCTGTCTTGGATACAGAGTTGTCTTGCTGATAACCCCCTCGTTAAGCAGGTGGACCATTCCAGTTGTTTGTTTTGTTTTGTTTCCTTTTGTTTCATTTTTTTAGTTTGGTAACATCGTCTCTCCCCCTCTACTTTTATTTTCCTCAGTCCCAGTGTTAATTCTTTAAGTATATTTCTCCCCGTTCCAATGGGTAAAAGAGGCCTCTTTATCTCTCTCAAACAAACAGAACGTTTATTGTACCTATTTTGTATATGTGAGATGTTTAAATAAATTGTGAAGAGTTCTGAAATAAAGCACGTCCAATGTTCCAACACACCCCTCAATGAGTTAAGTGCTTTTATGTTTATGCATAAAATATCAGTGTTTGCGGTCAGGGTTGGGAATGGGGGGAAGGTTATGCGTTTTTCATCATTTAACATCATTTCACTGAATAGTTCAGAAATTATTTGCTTTGTTTCTAGTTAAATGCTGTATATAGGCAAACATTGCACATATATTTGTAGTAATGGTCTTTGATAATGGTCTTTAGAAATGGCTTTAACTGATCTCGGGCTTTTGTTTTATCTGAATTGCAAGAACAGAGCTGAAACGGTATGATTCATTCTCAAAGTCCACTTTACCTATTAGTTTCCTTACTAACAAAGGGTAGAGTTGCAGATAAATAAATGTACCCAAAAGATAAAAAATATGAGGAAATACTGGGAGAAGCTACATAAGAACAAGCAAAAGCCTGACCATGCCATGCCATGCCAACTGTGGCTTAAAATCTGACAATGCAGTGCAAGAATGTCCACAGCATTGCCCATGGAAGGATGGTTACGGTTGGGAGGGCACCTCATCATGCAACAACAACCCATCTGATAAATCAAATCAGTCTACAATCAGCTTTTAACAGCAGTGCTGTCCCACAGTGAAATAACCATGCAGCTCAGCAGTTGCTAGATAAAATAAAAATAAGCACACGTGTATGTGTGTATCCACTACTGTGGATATGCCAACAGTTTCTACGGAGCATTAAACCTGAAGATCCCGTAAGCATTTCTAATTTTGAAAATGTATTTATGTAATTGTTTTCATTGATTTATTTGCTTTTGCCTTATGACAGATTACCAGAAACTGTGGTGGACATCCACAGATTCAAATTCAGTCACACAAATAAGAAAATCATATTCCCCTGATAATGCATTTCATTTTTTGTATATGAGGGTGCAGTGGATGCAGACCTTGGTGCAGATTCTATACAGTAATGTTTACTGTCTACCATAGGACAAGACAAGTCATATTTTATTTTCATTCAAGGAGATAACTTGTGAAAGTTTAATTAGAAATAAATAGTATAGGGGAAGTTAAACTAGGATGTTTTCAGCCATGGGCGTAGGACCCATTATATACTCTCTCTCTCTCCGACCCCCCCTCCTAACCCCCCCATTTGCTCACAAACCTAACCTTTCATCATGTGTCAACAGACGTGATTTGCTTTTAGGCAGGCAGGGCACAGTGGTTGCTAGCAAGAATCAGTTGTTTACGTGTGTAGCAAAAGCCATGATAGGTCCGATAGACTTCAATATGCTCTAGAACTGAATTTACCGAATTTCAATTAAGTGAAACCAAGACTTCTTGAAAATTGTATTCATCTGAACATACTGAAAGAAAATTTGTCATGGTATGTTTAAGAGTTTAATAGGCATATTATTTTGACCACTTCTCAAACTTTAAATATTATACACTGACACTTCATTTCAAACGTAAGCATTAGCTGCATATTATCTAGTGACCAAAACAAAGTGGCAGTTGAGACATTACGATATGTAACCAGTTAATCTCAATTTAATTTTCAGCACCTTAACATTCACATGACAGCAAAGATTCAGGCACCTATTCCAAACAACATTTTCAATAATTTGACTGCTTTTCATGCAGCAAGCTGCAGGACATAAGTAGAGAGATACACTTTACAAGCATGCTGTGAGTGAGATACTAGTGTTAATCACTTGTGGCTCTCTCTCCTACACTGGGCGAGCAACCCATTTGCACATTGTCATTGAAAGCCTGACATGATTTTACTAGCAGCTACACAACCTGTTAATTTATCACCATAGATTTCCAGGCATTAAATAAAGCTATATTCTACTGTACAATACAAGCTCAGACAACAGAATAAACTGCCATTTTAGAGCTAATTTATGGAACAGTAACAGAAACATGTGGCCGCTGTATTTGTTTGTGAAACAAACGCAACAAAATGTTTTCATGCATGCTTGGATTACAGTACAGGTTAAGACTGGGACTTAAGTGTGCGCGCGCGTGTGTGTCTGTGTGCACCGTCCATGTGCTCCCTTTTGCAGCGCAGTAGTGAAAGTAGGAGGGCCATGTTGTCGGACCAGTGCCACCATTTTACGCTGCCAGCTCCATGGCGCCCTCCTCCTCACCATCACCCCGGTTGGCACGGATCTCCACCAGCGTGCGAGCAAAGCGAGTCCAGTCCTCAGTATGGGACACAGCCAGCTGTGGGTGACAGGATCCACAGTTAACCTGAATATTCTTACAGTGAAAATGATTCTTTGACAAGGTGGGAAGCACTGTATATTTTCAGAGCGCAGGAATGAGTTTTAATTTCTTAATTGCTTACTACTTGCAGCAGCCCAGTCAGGAAGTTCACAATACACACTGGTGTTTTTAGGAGGACGTACCCCTGCTACCTGTGCTCCTCAAACACTGATGCCATCCACACTGCGAGCCCTACAGATGCCTCAATATCAGAGGCAGACCAGGGCCATGGTATACATCCCTACTTTTAACCACTTCAGAGGGTTAAAAGTAGAATGCTCACAGTGAAGCCAAAGTAGGAGCATTAGGCCCATGAGATGTTCTCATTATTTACATTCAGCACAGGTCCAATGACGCTTTTCAGTTTAGTTTTTTCCCTCACCTCTCCTACGTCATAGATCCAGACACGTCCCTCAGAGTCGCCCACTGCCACCTCCTTGCCTCCTGAGGCCCACCTCACCCGGTTGAGGGCAGACGCACCTTCAATGGTCACACTTGCAGTGGGCACCTGGTGATGAGGGACGATTGTGACATTATCATGTAACAGTGTCATTAGACTCCAAATGTGCGAATAATCAGCCCAACGAAGTCAAAAGATGTAGTGCTGCTTGTCTCAAAAGTCAGTAAAGTCACATTGGCCTTCCAGGAATTAAGCAAGAGTAACTGGGGTCTATTCACTGCTCTTATAAACAAATGTATAATTTCGCTTTATAAACAGGATAGTGGTCTATGTGAGAATCAGCATTAATGTCCCAGCAGTGGAACACATTAAAATAAACTACTAAAATGTCACCTCTGTGTCATTGTTCAGGTTCCACAGATCCAACCGTCCCATTCCATCAACAGCAGCAAATAGTGCAGGGTGCACTGGAGACCACATCACGTCATACACATAGTCAGCATTGTCCTCAAAGGAGTAGAGTGGCTTATTGTGCTGGGGAGGGAGGAAGGGAGAGAGGAAAGGAGAGGCAGAGGGAGAGGGAGAGATATTTTCATTTCAACATTTATATAAATATATGAGCTACTGGTATAATAAAATCGATAATAATTTCAAAGTTTAAAGCATTCATTGCTATTCAATAAAGCCAACAAAGTGACAACTTAAGAGACAATATGCCAATCACATCTCAATAAAAAGCTTGTTTTGGCCTTGTCTCCAAAATAAGTGCCAGACATATCTGTCGCATTCAGCTTGTAAAATTATGCATAATGGATGGCCTACTTCAAGGCTGCAGCATTTGAACTGAAATTGTGTACATATTTTAATATTTTTTATAGAAAAAACATGAGCTTGTGTGTGTATGCCTGCAATGATATTCTCTCCCAATTTACTCAATTTACAGTAAACTGCTGGTTATTTGATGTCTAAGTATGCTTTTTTCATTCCCTGGTTTATAGCATAAATAATACTTTTTCTCCTACCTTTGTGGTCCACAGTTTCACAGTCCAGTCAAAGGATGAGGTGACAAAAAGGTGGGAGAAGTCAATCGGGCCGACAGCATTGTGACAGCTGATACCAGTGACAGGCCCCTGGTGGCCCTCAAACATCTCCCCAATGCCGGCCTTACTGAAGGTAAGAAAACAGCAGGGGGACACATTTTAATAATGTAAGCTGTGATTCAGAACTGTTAAAGGCACATAAGGTTTATCACCAGCTGCTGGGTAAGTAACTGGTTGGGTGAACAGAAGGATTTGTAAAATCAGCCTTATAAGTCCTACATACTTTCAGCTAAATACTGTATGTTCTTCAAGGATTTATGATATTAGACCATATAGAAAATACAGATACAGATCGCATAAATGCGATACATGCACATTTGGATCCACTGACCTGCCGTGACGTGACGCTGTGTACACCATCCCCTCCTCACTCCCCACCACATAATTGTTGACGTCTCCAGTGGGAAAAGCCATGCCTGTGACCGCCACTGGCTTGGACTTATTGTACACCAGCTCCATGCTCTCCTGTTTGAGGAATAACAAGTTCAATCATCAATAACACTTCACAGTTAAATACATTTTCAAAACAATCAGACTTAACAGATGATCAGTGGTTAAGACACTGAGCTAATAACATCAGATACTAAATCTGATGTGGGGCTCATCTGTACAAACCTGCTTCTGTAAATATTCAATCGTACAAAGGAAAATACGTAAAACTACACAGCCTTAATTATAGCAGTAGAGCAACATCATTGGGTCTTTGTTCACCTGGGGCTGTGACAGCATGTCCAGACTCCAGGAACACATCTTCCCATCAGTGGACACAGTGATCAGGTTGTTGGCATTCTGAGTCCCCACAACGTTCACACAGTAAACAGGGTGCTGGAGGTGAAGGACACAGAAAACATATTCTTAACATCAGTTTATGTGCTACTGTTTAAACCATCTAAACAGCCATTTTTAGATTAGCTCAGTAGTTAAGCCTATTAAAGATTTAAAGAAAATATAGTGAACATTTCACAGATGCCAGGGGAATGTAGTAGACCTTTGAGGGAAATAGATGCCTGTATACTGAAATAAATGCTCCTAAATAGGTTTAATAATGCAAAAAAAACTTGGAAAAGTCTATGTCACATATAGCTATGATAGCATGTTAAGAGAGCTTACTGTGTGTGCAGCAGCAGACAGTGGTGTCCTTTGCACTGGTGTTCTTCTGTGACTGCGGTTATCCCAAAGCACTATCTGCCCAGAGTAAGTACCCCCCACAACCAGGTTGGGGTGAAATCGGGCAAAGCCAACTGACATCACCGAGGACTGCAAGGAGGAGAGAATTGGAGAGGCAGCTTTTTAGTCCATAATCCATATCGACACTGCAACCAGCATGCAAACAAAGAAAGACTGCGGTATTTAACGTATACAAGCCTGTAACACAGATTCACAGTACACGATTGCACAAGTTTCCAAAATGACAATCGCCTAACCAACCACGAAATGACAGACCTGAACTAGAAATCGCAAATCCTAAGAAAAATGAAACTAAATTTCTAACCCTAACCAGATATCTAAATAAAATATCTAATAACTTCAAAACCCCATTGAAATAATATCCATTAACCAAACACAATTTTTCATTTAAAAAGAGACTTAAAAGTCTATATTCATACATTATTCTTGATTGTGCAATATGGAAACAGCACTGTTTATGTTGGCTATTGGCCATCATTATTCATTCAACATGGTCAGAATCAGTAGGCCATCCATTAAAAAGATATGCATTGAGGGAGATTTCAAAGGGTAAAATTTTCTAAACATTTCTAAAACATATTCATTAAGACTTAGTGTTTAATTCTCCAACAATAAGAACTCACCATTGAGAGAATGATAGGGAGAATAGTGCACTTAAAATAATAATCAAGTGTATGGCAGCGAATAATGAGCAAAAGCAAACCTTCATTAGGGACGAAGCACAGAGAAACTGAACAGCCTCAGCGCACTCTCCCGCTCTATTGATCAAAGGCTTAAGGCATGGGCCGAGAGAGGAAATTACTGTAACACATTCAGCATAAAAAAACGCAAATCCAGTTGGCACTGCAGACCTTTAATCATGCTGTGGCCAAAATCGCTAATAGAAGACAGATGTCCCATCTCAGCTATGTAATGCCAGCTCTTTTATGGCAACCCGTTGGTCGTACCCCTCTATGTGGTATTTTTAGGCTCACAGCTTGCTCTTATCACTCATACTGGTGATTGTAAAATGGGTCACGCCAGCCCACTCCGAAAATATCTTGCCAACATAACATGCCCGAGGACATGAGTCGCTCTACCTTAACTAGTTTAGTAAAATTACAAAAAATCCATGAGGCCAAGGGAAATTCTGGGAGCCCCTATGCTGATGTGGGAAGGTTGGCAACCCTACCTGCATGTCATTCATTCAACAATCTCAGACTGCAAAGCTTCCATTTTAAAACTGCACCTTTTTCTTCAATGGGGAATGCAGTTATTTACCTCTTCACATGGATGTTATTAACCAGACAGTTTTATGCATAGCATTTTAAAAACAGATTTTCAGATTCTACATTTTCTGTGACTATACCCCTGGTGGTGGGTCATATTTGTATTTTGCAGTTCAGTCTTTTTTATGTACATTTTAGGAAAGCGGCCACAAGAAAATCTACAATTTTTACTACCATATTTGTGTTATCTAATACCGTATATATATGACATCTATGCATTGCATATTTAGTATTGGCATGAAAAGAGTTGCATGTTACACTAAATCTCATGTGGGTGTGAAAACAAACAATGAAAAACACATGCACACACACAAAGACAGGGAGACAACTCACTGTATTGATTATTATTTCAATACCGTGCACACACCTGACAGTGGAAGATGTACTCTGGCGTGGTCTTTTTGAATTTCATGTTCCACACAAGCGCAACCCCATCCGGTTCATGTGGGGCATCCTCATTGTTGTTGTAAGAGGCCACCATCAATTCAGGGTACTGGTGATTCAACAAAAGAAAACAGACTGTCAAATTTTTCTCGTTTCAAATATATTTTTAAATGATTCTAGATGCAACTTGCATGCAATATTCAACACGGGTGAAATGAACAGGTATATGCATAGATCAGAAATACCTGAGGAGACCAGTCCAAACAAGTGACAACTCGATGTTTGGACCAGTGCTCATCGTAGAACAAGCGGTTGAAGGATAAATTTGATCCAGCCTGAACATCACTGAGGTAAAAATAAAATAAAAATAGTTATTGCATGTCATTAAATTCAATCATAATACAAGTTTGTGCCCTGAAAGCTTTGGTGACATTTTAGAGGGCATGTACTGCCACAGCATAGCACATTTGAACCAATTCTAATAATAACAATAACAATAATAATCAATGTGGGTATACAAGATTATAACATTATGGAAAAGTTGTAATATATTAGTCAAATAACCAATTGATGAATTAGTTAACCTCAGGCATTTGGTTTGCAATAAAGTTAACTGAACAATTCTCTCACAGATTTATTTCTAGGGGCGGAAACTATGACTGTAAGGAAATTTTACAACCACTCCAGGTTAAGCTATAAAAAAAACAGAAACAGACAGAAAATAAATATAACATATATCTGCATACATAATTGCATGTGTAATGTGATAGCAGTGTGATCTAATAGTTATGGAACAGGTCAAGTGATTAGAAAACTGAAGGACTGAATCTTAGGAGAGACACTACTGGTTTGCCCCTGAATGAGGCATTTAATTTGAATTGCTCAGGTAAATGTCCATTAGTATAAATGAGTAATATGTCTTAAACAATGCTTTCTTCTTCAAAGAAATCTCATTGAAATCAAATAAAATGCATTGGTCTCCTTAAGAAAATACTATAAATGGTTAGAGGCACAGTGATTATTAGCATGTAGAAGCATCCTCTATTTTGGGGTTCATGAAGCTTCCCTGTCACCAGTCTCCTGCCGCTTTCACCTCTTCCTGTCATCTTACCCTTCCTTGTCTTCCAGATCACGGCCACTGTAGTCAAAGAAGATATCGGACTCTTCGGCCAGCGCGCGCTCCACCACACGGATGGTGCGGTCGAAGAAGCTGAGGAATTCCTCAGAGTGAAGAACCTGCTGCTTCTCTTCCTCTGTGAGCTCCCTAGGGTGGACTGAGACACAAACACACATACATGAGCACATGAAAGCACACATATAGATGTGCGCACGCACACACACACACGCATGTGCACACATGCACATGAATGCACGCTCAGTGTGAGCAGAACACTAGGACTCCAGGAGCCCCTCAATCTGTCAATCCTTCCCTCCTTACTTTCTTTGGTCTCCCTGTTCTCCTCCTCCTCCTGCTGATCAGTCTCTGGCCCAGGTTTGGGCTCAGTGATTTCTTCATCCTCTTCTTCCTCTGAGGATAAAAGGGTACACATGTGATCCCCTGACTGTCCCTTAAAATCCAGGAGGTTAAATGTTAGGACAACATCAACAAGAACAAAAAAGTAGGGCGACAGACACTTTCAGACAGTGAATCATTTCAGTAATTCCAAATGTTTTAAACAGCCAACACAAAACATAGGATGAATTCACAATTTTTTACAAACTCCTCCTTTAAAAATCCTTAAAATGTACATGAATTTTATTAAATAATCATCTAGATGCACAACTGAATAATATATTAAAAATATAACATTACCACTCCTTACTCTTGCATATGCCCTACTGATTACTAACTAACAAAAACTAAACAAATACCACAGTTTTGTTTAGTTTGTGTAGGGAAAGGCACTGTACTGGTGTCCACTAAATGAAGATTTTAGGGAAGAAGACAGAACAAAAACTCTAAACATAAATTGCAAAAGGGGAAAGAGAAAAGGAAGATGAGAGCTGTATGCATCTTTTCATTTAAATGTATCATTTAACACTTAATATTTTCTTTAATTTAACTTTGCCACTTTGTGCTGCCATTTCATACACATACACTGTGTTCACTATAAAATTGCAGAATCTCAAGAACTCACTTTTCCTTTAAATCACCTGCGCTTCTACTTACACAAAGCTTAAATGCTAACATGTACAAATGCTAACATTTTCCCAAAACCTTTCTCTTTTCCTTGGGAGAGAAAATCATAATTTACCAGGAGACTAAGCTTATCCTCTTACACCATCTCTCAGGCCTCTGAACCTGACAAGAAAGCAAGCTAATATACCTTCGAGCCTAAATCAAACAGGCTCTGCACAATGATTCCAACGAACAAGGAGGTGGCTCCACCCCCCAACTTCAGCCCAGAGCACATAAAACCAGTCACTTCAGGCTCACTTCGATACCCACAGCCACCGATGCCACCATCGATCTGAATGTATGTGGATATATCTGTTTTTACCTTCAGACTGATGAGCTGCCAGAGGAGTCTGAGTCTCCTTAGAGTATGACACCACCTCTTTGGGCAGGAAGTCCACCTGTGTAATTTTAGAGGCCCCCAGTCTATGCATCCGGCGGCTGAGAGAGAGAGAACAGATGCCACATTAACACTCCTCCCCTCCTCTCAAATCACAGGATTACACAACTATATGTTTTGGGTACAACACCAGGGGGATGAACCCTGCTGAGTGCAAATCTAATAAGGTGGATTAGATGTGTGCGAGTGCAAAAAGTTGTGAACAATATTGTCTTTATTATTTAGGTTTATTCTAAATTCACCGATAAGTAAACAATAAATTAACTTTTATTTAAGGTAAAACATGTAACTGCAAGTTACATTTTTTTTAAATCACTCTTTGGCAGTGAAATTCCTCTCACTGACCATGACATTCATAACTGTTTTTTTAAGCGACAGAATGCAAGCTATCCCCTTACCGCAGTTCAGATAGGACAACGCATTGATACTGTATGAAGGCATCAAATCTAATTCCCTGTCCAACCAAGATAGTGCAAGGAGTATACAAAGTCCAATCATCTGAAGTACCTCAGTCTCCGCATGAATCAAACCAAATTCTGCCATCATAATTTAATCTCTATAGGCCTACTCCATACTCCTACTCCTCACATGGTAAGACCACAGCCCAGTTGACAAAAAAAGGAAATCATACAGGATGCCCATGTGTAACTGACACATAAAAAAGGAATTAGAAAGGAAAGAGCAGGTGTACCCGAGCTCAGAGTCAGCTTGCAGCTGGAGAACAGAGGGGTCAGTATCCCACTGTAGGGTCCTTGGGAGAGCAGCAGAAGGTGTTGCGCAGGGGAGAAAACATGCACCATTAGCCAATATATATATATATACCCCCAACCCACCAACATAAACGTGCATGCAAGGCAGGAAACACACAATGTAATATTTAATGATTATCATAATGTTTAAATTTATTGACGCAAAGCAAGGAGAAAATAAGCACAATGTACTTCAGACTTTAAATGCTGTAGAAAGATCTAATAATAGATCTTTCAAAAAAAGAGCTGACAAAATGGCAGGTACTACTGATAATATGACCAGAAAATACAACATAAAAGACATGACAGAAAAAAGAAAATGGCTGTGTGATATATATATATATATATATATATATATACACACACACACACACACACACACATCAGGACGTAGCCAGACTATATCTGAGTAAAATCTAAAAGCTAACATGAGCTAACCTAGCCTGTTCATGTCAAAACAACTTTCTACCCCTCTAGAGGTCTAGATTCTGTAGACACTTTTTCAACTTTTATTCTGAGAGTGAATTCTGCTGTACAGAGCCAAAACAGCAACAAGACAAGAGATTTATAGAGATTTAAAAAAAACAAACAAGACTGTAAAATGACATTTTGTCATACTAATACAGGCTGCCCAGAAAAAATTCAGATCTGTCTGTCTGTGCTTCTGGATTGCCTTCTTCAATTAAAACCATACATTTCCAACAAAGATCATGTCTAGAAACTGAGATGCCCATTGCAAAACAGTTGTGTGGTTCATTAACCATTTCATGGTTGAGGTATAGTTAGGATCATTGCCTTACTGGAAAATATTTTTGCCATTTTAAGCATCCTGGGTGGTATATTCATGATTCCATTGAGCCCCAGGACCCGAACATGCAAAACGATCTGACATAAAGATCAACCATTATATTTCACTGTTGGGCTGACATTCTTTTAAATAGAAGTGTCCTTCTGAGCTGACAACACAGTGGCAGATGTTCTTGTGTACATTTTCCTAAGATCAAAAAAAAATTCTCATTCATATTTGAAACAGATAGCTTACCCACAAAAACAAGAACATGTTTACTGTTTTAAATCAACAGCACTGGTAATAAGTGTGCTGTCTGCAATAGCTTCTGTGTTAGATAATATTTTGTATGATTAGCCCATATCTGGGGAAACAAAAGTTGTTCCCTTTCTTCATAGTTTTGGACTGTGAAAAATCTTAATGAACTTTCAAGTTAATAGTTGTTGCCTTTATATGGACCCCACATATTGGAGCAGTCTCGAAGCCCAATTAACTACCAAGCAGTTAGAGCATCTAGATATAGGATGCAACAGCAGTGAGATGCACAGCATTTATACCCATAAGCACAGTGGTCTCAAACTTGTTGCCATGGAGGGCCATGTGTATGCAGGTTTTCATTCCAACCAATTAATGCTGCCTTAATTGAGTCCAATTACTCATTCAGCCATATGCATTTAACTGCATTGAAGCACAGAATATAAGCAAGTTTTTATTCAGACAATGCGGGTCACCATAGACGTTGGGTCACCATCATGTGCAAACCTGCATCCCTAATTCAGCAAATAATTGAACTAATTATATAATCAACATCTGAGGCTGGAATAAAACCCAGCATACACACGGCCCTCCATGGCACTGAGTTTGAGACCACTGTGTAAGCAGGTGACTAAAGTATGGCTCTAAAACAACCACATAGCCATCAGTCATAATCATTTGGGGATATAAACTGAAATACTGATTCACATTAAGTACAAAAATGATCACATCACAATTATATTTTTGTACAGATATGTACAGGTTTCCTGAGTGGCTGAGTCGGAAAAAATGTTCAAGCACAGACTGATCCCTATGACAACATGGGTAAGCCTAGGACTCAGCTATGTCATCAGTTGTTTATGACTAGGAATCCACAGTGACTAGTTACCATTTTCCTCATATAATATTTACATATAGGCATTTAGCAAATGCTCCTATCCAGTGGGACTTACACAGCATAAACACAATATTCATTTACACAGCTGGACATATATGAAGCAATTTAGATTAAGCAGCTTACACAGGGACACTTAGGAATCAAATCAAGTCCATATTTCTAACCATTAAACTACACTGTTTTGCAACTCATTTCTTTCAGTACACTGTCAAAATCATAGATTTGGTAATGAAATCCCTTTTCATGTAATTTATTTTATGGCTTTTAATATTGCATTGCCATGGTTAAAGGCAAGCCTGTTACAAAACTTGATCACTTTGAAAATCTTCATATTAATTGAAACCACTTACATCTATATGCTACATTAATTTTATTATTCAGTTAAATTCTCATTGCCTGTTGAATGTCTTTCTTTATTTACCACTTCATAAACACTGTTGGAAAGCTATGTATTCATTTAAAGCCTTCTCCCATTTTTAATTACATTTTTTTTCTCTGCCATACCAGCTTAGAGTGAACTTCCTTATCTTTATAAATGTATGCATGTAATATTTGGTTTCTCTTATCTTTATGCAAGAGTTCTTCGGAACTCAATATTTAAGACTGGCATGGTTCATAAATTATATCATACAGTCAAATTATATTATGCTAAAACATTACATTTAATTAAAACATTGAACAGTGCTTCATATATATATTTTTGTTCCTGTTTTGATAAAGACAGAGAAACATTTTGAATGCATATCAGTTGAGCCACTGAACAGTTACTTCTTTCTTGGTCACATTTATGGAAATGATAAACACATGGCAAATGGAAATTCAAACACATATGTGATACAATGATACAAGGGCTGTAATGATTAACTGATTAATTAGATTTTTATTTTTATTTGCTTAACTATTTATTTTATTTTTTGATATTTTAAATTAATGGTTTCCTCTGGTTTTAGCAGCATGAGTGCAGCCCTTTAAAACTGGACCAAGATCAAGTCCATGGGGCACTAAAGCGCTAAAAACATTTTGACATCATAAAATACACAGCACAAAACTGTACTATTGCTGTATTTGGTGAACCAATTAAATCAACTATTAAAAAAAAAAAAAAAACATCGAGCAATGTAATGACTGACAGCCCTATATGAAGTATGAAATTTCACTGGATGTCAAAACCCAACACAACATCAACAACACAACCATTGTCCTTACCTATATCTGATGTCCCCATTTGAATAGGTAAAGAACAAAAGAATGGGACTTAGTGCATTTTGCTGTATTTAAAAAACACAGAATCTATGTCTATTCCTGTTTCGGTTGTAATGTTAGCCTTACATTGCAATGTAGAGAAATCATAACACAACAGCGCAGAAAAGTGACAGCAAAGACAAATCACTCTAATCTCAGTTAGTCTATGTGATTAACCTTAGGTCAATTAATGAACACCCATACATGTTTTCTTCAAAACCTCACAAGACTTAATCTTTCCAGAAGAATATCCCTAGAAATAACACACAAATACAAGATAAGGAATGATGGGGTTGTTGAGTAACTGTGGTGTACAATTCATATATTTGTCAGTTTAAATATAGTGAGAAACAATTTCTTTAAGACAACTGTCACTATAATATGCAATATTTATGTCAACAATATAGCTTTAAACTGAGAAAAAATACAGTAGTTTAACAGCTGTTGTCACAACAGAATGAAGCAACTCCGCTAAAAGATCTAACTCTCGATCGGTGTTAATAGCAAACAGCTAAATGAATACAGTAATCCAGTTTTACGCTGCAAAGTATGGAATCCCATTTACAATATAAGCATAAGAATAAATGCAGCAATATATATAAATGAGTCAATAAATTGTGAAAGAATTTGATTATACTCATTATTATAAATATTATTTCATCAAACTCATTTTCATAACAACATTGTTGTTACATTTAATTTCATTTTTTTCATAATAAAAGGTTTTATTTTAAAATGGCTTTTTTCCCCAAAATACTAGTTACATTTGTTAAAAGTACTTTTCCAAATAGCACATTTCTGAGGAGCTCTTTTTCCTTTTTTCATTTTATGGCAACACTTTTCATTTCATAACACTTTCATGGTATAGTCATCAGTCAACAGTTTATGCTATTTTGAGCCACATTGAGGATTTGTTTGAAATGTTTGGGTGCTTTGAATCATGAGCAGTTCCTTTCTTTCTCAACTTTTTCCTTTTTCCATCACTTTGATACAGGTTAATACTCGCCTCATCTGTCCATAAGACTTTGTTCCAGAACTCTAGTTTTCTTAATGTACTTTTTGGCAAACTAACTTGGCCATTCTTTTCTTCTTACCATTGATTTGCATCTTGTGGTGAACCCCCTGAGGCTATGCTGATGTAGTCTTCTCTTTTTGTCTTTAACACATTCATGCCTACATCCCAAAGGGTGTTCTTAAAGTTGAAAAAGGGTTTTTTTCCACAATTGAAGGTATTCTTTGGTCATTTACTACAGTAGTCTTCCGTGGTCTACCGGGTCGTTTGCTGTTGCTGAGGTCATTGGTGTGCTCTTGCTTTCTAACAATGTATCAAACAGTTGATTTTGACACACCCAATGTGTGTGTGTGTGTATATATATATATATATATATATATATATATATATATGTATATACATACACACACCTTGTATATAGATATATATTTGCTTATTTCAGTACAGCCTACATTGCTTGCATTGTGGCTGTGTGTATCAATGAGCCCATTTGTTAACTGGAAATGCATGTGGTGGTATGATATGAGGTGAGAAAGTTTATGGTACCTTCCGACCGTCCCTCCATCCACTGATTCCTGGCTGCCGGCTTCGCTGGCCGTGCTCACTGATTTCGAAGAAGGAGACATAGGGGTTGGGACTAAATAATGAAAATAACAGGTATCCCATGTTAAGAGCTGCAGAGGCTGCACTGGGGACCAGCAGTGTCAGACACAGCCAAAGAAAAAGGGTTCCAAATCAACAGGATGGATTGGAATGGTCAAATAATAAAATTCAAAGAAAAACAGGGAGAAAGAAAGTCAAATGTATTCCTGTAATTTTACAGTTTTTTTATTTTTATTTAGCTTGCTGGAAAAAAGGTCAATATGTTTCCAAAACAAACCCCAGGGGAAGTGTTTAATAACACTCACCAAAGGCAAACCAGGCTTAAAAAACACTTTCCCTGGGGTTAGCTCTCAATGTAAAAGCGCAGTTACTTTTACTTTTTGTGTAAATTGTAGGTGACATTAGATGACATATCCCAAGTCCAATATAATCTAACAGATGTGTACATAATTTGTAAAAACAGATTATAGTTTTATACTTATTTGCATGAAACAAAATGAACAAACACTTGAAAAATGTGTTACTCAAAGATAACGACAAAGGCAATTAAGGGTATAAATGGGACCTTAGAAAGAAAACTACAAGTTACTGGACATGTTCATGTTGTCTTCAGCCAGTGAATACCACTGTGCATCTCTCAGATTAATCTATATAGATAATGACACTCTAAATCTCCCCCGCCCCCCAAGTGTTTTTTCATGACACTTGTTACATGTTGCCCCATCCCAGCACTTTTTGGTAATTTGTATTTGTCCTAATACTGTAGCTTATTCTTCTGCCTAGGCTTTGCAGAGGTTAGGTCTGAATAGTGTTCACTGTGTGAACTAAACTGTGTTCTTGGCTAGAAACAGCTGTACAAAATAAGTATTGTACCTTACTGAACCTGTGTTTAGCAGTTGTCTATGACCATGAAATGCACTTTTTGTACGTCGCTTTGGATAAAAGCGTCTGCCAAATTAATGTAATGTAATGTAATGTAATGAAGCAATACAATTAAAATTTACACTGAGTACTGAGACCCACTAAGAATATGAGTATGAGATATGCTTTTTATTTCATAAAATGGCCATTAAACTGTGAAAATATGTCCCCTTTGTAGTTATGTATAAATGCATGATAATACTTAAACATTTTAAGCGGTCAATACACTTTACTACACTCATTATTAATAATTAGCACAAATCGTCATCCATATTGTTGCTTTTAAATCAAGAGAACCTAGGCTAGAAGAGTAGTTTCTTTGGGCACCAATAAATATGTAAGTTATATTTTTGCTCCAATCTTATAAGCAAACTGAATCAACAAATACAATTATTTGTTTAGCTTTATTCATTTAAACTGCATTTCCCAAAATGGGGTATTGTGTACCTAGAGGGGGTTCTGGGGAGATCCCAATACTCTGTAGTAGAGCTTCAGTCTCTCTTCGCTTGCGGTCCAAGTCAGAATCTTCTGGAACAGCCTCTGTCTTCTGCTGCATCTCTGACTGGATATACAATTGGAGGGGGGGGGGGGTGGCAAAAGACGAGTGAAGAAACGTTCACATCTCCGAGTTCCTTTTATATATTATACAATGGAATCAAACTATACTTAAAAAATAGATGTGTACCTAAGGTAAAGTGAAGTGTCATTACTGCAGAGGGTTGTTTAAACCTGATTTTGAGAATCATAACACAACTGAATTGGCAAGTGCAGGATACAGATGTACAACTTTGACATAAGTGGGTGGGAACCAGTAAAATATAAAATTGATGATTTCTTATCAAAAGCATTTTTTCCAACTTACATAGCATACATATCTATGTAACTATTTAAGCTACAAAGACAAGACTAACGAAAAGATGGGGCTACTTTCAAACACTCTTACCTCTTTCTTTTTCCTCTCCTCTTCCTTCCGTTTCTTCTCCTCACGGATCTGGGCCAGGCGCTGTTTCTTGCGCTCTAACTCGGCTTTAAGGTCACTTTTGTCTGACATCTTCCACTGTTGGAGGAAGCATTATAACCACAGTACTCACCTGGCTGTACACACAAACAATATTTACTTTGGAACACATTTACACTCATTTGAGACTGTGTTGGAACCAAATACTCACAGGTGCCAGGTGAGAAGTGAAAAGTGCTCACAAACTTCTTCTCACTGACATGCATGAGATTAATAAAATATCAACTTTACTTTTGATCTCAGCTTCAGCATTAATTAAATTTGTCGCAGTGGTGACACTTGACATGACAATAGCTAATAATCAAGCTCTATAGGCACAAAATTCTGTAGGCTAAATCCTTGTTGTGCTGGCCTATTAGCGACAGTATGCTATAAAATGGGGGCTTTAATCTGTGGCAGTTCAGCACTGATCCTGCATTCATCATGTCTCAGTATCATAGAAAATGCAATTGCATGCTTTTATACTGAAATTACTTTTGTTCTCATACAATATCACAGTATGATAACTTTAAATAGAAAGATTATCTTTATGATGATGATGCACAAATAGTACTCTAATAAGTGTTTATCATCATCCCCCTTTTCCAAATTCAAATAATATGCTTTTTAGAACTTCAGGTTCTGATCAACAGTTCTATACCTATTTTAGGGAAATGCCAGCCAACATCACTCCCATGCAGTGATTACGCACTCACATTAATGCAGGAAACAACATGCATTTGAGCTATTTTATAGTATAGATAATGGGCCTCATTCACAAAACTTGTCTTAAATGATTCTTACTTGTTCTTAAAAATGTTCCAATGAAAAACCAACTTAGGATTCATTACTCAAGTGCAGAACTTCGTTTTTGTGCATATACCAAATGTATGAGATGATAAATGCTAACCATTTGGAAATTTTATGCACAATCCTGTTCATGCGTTTAGCATAAGGAAACAGCCATACACAAATACAGACAAGAAAAAAAATTATGAATTAAAAATGTCACTGGAAACATTCGTACACAGTTGACGATCAAATGTTTCATGAATGTGTAAAGCATAAATTATGCTTCATGCATGGAATTAACAAGAGGGTGAACATGCTGTGAACATTTCATTATATTAAAATGAGATCAATGTGCCAACAAAAAATTCAAGGCATTATTCTAAATATATATTTCAGTTACATCTGGGGCTATTTGGCTTGTCTTGAAAAAAAACAACTCATATAAGCCCGTTAATGAAATAAGTGCAATCAGATAATTATGAACTGCAAGTATTTTAATTCTGTAAAAAAATGCTACATTGCTTAATCAAGGATAGGTTTGCAGCAAGCAGCTGATAGCTAAGAAACAATTATCAGGCTGACTAGCAGCTTGGCTGACCAGTGACATAGGCTATGTTCAGACGTACAGTGAAGATTAGGAAATTTGCAACTTACTTTGACCCTCGTTGTTTGTCAAAATACTTTATATGGCCACATAATACATATAATTAGAAAATATATTTGGCATATGTTATTAGAAAATCTGAAGCCACCATTGTGTCCACTATTTTCTAATGGAAATCAGCATGGCTTTCTAAGGCTGGGTTTACATGGTGACTTGCGTGCGACGAGAAAAGTTGCACATAACTTTGTGAAAAATTTGCATAAAACTAAAATTGCATGCAATTTGACAGTTACACAATGATTGAAAAATAATGCAATATAAATATTTCACATCATGTTGTTATAAAAATGTTTTCATTTAGTTTTTTGTATTTTTATCATACAGTTACTTTGTATTTCTGAGTTTCATAAGTTTTTTATGGCTGCATTGGAAAACTGGAAGAGGGCTATTTATGCAGTGTTGCTTGTAGATTTACATCTGAAATAGGCCTGCCCACAGTACAGCTATTATCAGTCTGTCTGTTTGTTTGTTGACAATGATCAACTGACAAGCTAGCTATAGTTAACAATATGTTAACGTCACTCTAATTTACCATTGGTGCACACAAGCTAAGAAAAAAGCCGCGTTTCCACCGCAGGAACTATACCCCGGAACTAGGAACCTTTTGAGGAACTCAGTGCGTTTCCACCGCAGGAACTAGGGTCTAAATGTAGTTCTGGGGGCTTTGTTTTGCCTCCCAAAACGTTCCTGCTCGGGGGGTAGTACTTTCCGAAAGTACAGGAACCTTTTGGGTGGAGCTTGCAGCGCTGAACATTTCTGATTGGTCGAGTACTCGCAGCACTTCTGTTGTATTTATTTTCCGCCATTACCCGCCATGTTTGAAAATATGCCGGCGCAACCCGATTTATTTTCATAATAACTTCAAATCAAACTTGTATGTTATGCGGCGCAGTAGCCTAGTTTTGGTTATAGCCTGCCAACGTCTTGGAATTATAACGTGTGCTCTTCTGTTCTTTTCTTGCTTTAGTATTCGTTTTATAAAATGCTAAGCATTCGTGCTGGGACAGCATATTACGTACTAAAACATTCAAACGGATTAATTCGGTTGCTGAATATTTTCTTCCGGATTTTCTTTGTTAGCCCATTGTAATTGAATCAAAACGTTTGATACAGTTATGTGAGGTATGCGGTAGTTCTGCGTAATTCACATTGGTGATACAGTAAAAGCAAACTGGAAATCACCTTCCGCACTTTTTGTCATGGTAAAATAACAGGTTAATTCTAGTAATAGTACCTTTATCTTTTTCAGACTGCCGTAATTTTACTCTGCCATTCTTCAATTTCACAAAAAGACCAGGAAGACTATGGACTAATTTATGGTGCATGGTTCGCATCTGGAGGGCACAAACATATGACTGTATTTAGGCTAGCTGTCTTACAGAAACTCAATGACTGTAATCATCTTTTTTAAGTCCAGAAGACTTCTATTTTTCTTTTGTTGCTTCTGTCCGTTTTCTTTTGAAATTATTTAAAAGCGGACTGTTGGCTCTCCCTCTCTGACAAGTTTTGACAGAACACGTTTTCTGTATTTTGATTGGCTGTTGCATGAAACTGGTCTCACAAAGCCAAAATGTTTGCAACTTGTTTCAGCTGAACAGCAAACAAGTTTCAGGTGTTTTGCAGGAGGTTTACACTGTGCAACAAAGTTTCAAGGGACTAAAGTTGCACAAACAATTGCACTGTGCAAAGATGTACTAAAGAAAATGTGCACTGTATTCCACTAAAAAGAGAGCACAAGTATGAATAAAATGTGTGTGCAGTTTACGCTGAAATCTTTATCAGATTCAACTAGTACAGAAAGCTTCCAACCGAGAGGAGTGCCCACCATGCAAGTAACTAATATAACAGCTCATAAATTGAAAACCTGTGCGGTTTATAATTCTGGTAATAATGAGGTGTGAGGATGATGCCTGAAACCTTTAAGGTGAAAACAGAAAATCACAATGGAATAAAATGAATTATGGCAAAGAAAAGAACCAAATGAATGTTTTAAAATAAAATTTATTTGGAAACATAACTCAAAAAATACATCACGAAACAACACAGAAAATAAACAAAAATGAAAAACAAGCAGTCCCACAAACAATTTAAATAATTTTTAGCCCTTATTATATTTTGCGCCATTTAACAATACCAAAGTTTTGTAAAGTTATTGGTTTAAAGGCACACACACACATATATATATGAAACTAGGCTCCATCAGCATAAAAAATGATATTGTTAGCCTGTATTGTATTGTTGAGGCAGATAGGTTCCTTGGACAGAAGCTGTCATTTCCACGAACTTGCCAGTGTCATTGCACTGTCGTCGTTATCTTCCATTTTGTTTTGTTTTTTTGTGTTGTTTCAGATCAATGTCTTAAAAGTATCAGGAAGGCATCATTTCTGCCTGTAGGAATGACAGTTGGAGTAAACATACATTTTTGCATTTGGAATTTCAGCTCCATTACAAGTGCTAAATGACATTACAGCTCAATGCAAAATTATTACTTGGCATACTAATTGCTAGTCTCTATATTTGTATGTAAAGTCATATAAAATCTGTATACAGCGAGCACCATAATGTTTGGGACATTTTTTTTCTTCTACATTTTGCTCTGTACTCCACAATTGCGGCATTATTTTTTGATAGCTGACACCTTGTCGTGGATTATCCCTTACCTGTACAACAGCTTGGCTGAATACTTAATTCTGATTGGCCAGGAGTTGTGCATTATTTATACATAAACACTTGGCTATGAAGTAGTTCTGCAGGCAAGAGCTTAATCACGATTCCAAATGAATATGCATCAACAACCTGACTAGATAACACAAACATGGACAATGATAATTTCTACTGTAACTAGACGAGCAGTTTATCTTGATTTAAGGTTACCAACTGTCCCATAAAATACGGAATTGACCTGTAGGGCAATTGGAAAGCATAAGAGGCATTGTCGCTGTCCGATCTGTACCTGCTGCCCGATTTGTACTGTGCATGTGCACGCTACCCAATCTGTACCACACATACGTAAATAACATTTTATGACAAGCTGTTGTAGTGAGAGCTACCTAGCTAGCTATTAGACAGAGAGATTGCTAGCTTGCTAACTAGTGAGACATAGAAATTGCTAGATAGCTATAGCCAGCTCGCTAGCAGAGTATAAAACAACATGTTTTCGTGTCAATGTGATTTATTTCTCTATATCTAAGTACTGAGAGAGATATACAGAGATGTCGCTAGATAGCTAGCTAGTGAGATAGCTATATCACTAGCTAGCTAGTGAGATCGCAACAAATAATTATTATCAGTGTCATGACATAACTGTAGAAACTTAAGGATAGACTATATGGCAAAAAAGACCACTGCTTTGCACATTCACCACTTATGTAAATGACAACATCCAGATGAACATATCTCGCGTCAGTTTTCTGTCAAGTTTCTAGATTTTTGTAATTTTACAGTAGCTAGAATGTTTGACAATTTAGAAAGGTGGAGTCTACTTGTCAAGTTTGCATAACCAGATGTGAGTGTGTAATGTAACAATACTACTGTAAAATTCAGAAGTGTCGTTAGTTCATTAAAATGAGTAAGCAATTATTTTAGCTCACTAGCTAACAATAGTTAATATTATCTTCCCTATGCTTTCAACTAATGATAAAATGTTCCTAATAAGCATATGTTAACTGACTTTGTGTAGCATCGTAACACACTAATCTGTACATTCAATTCTTATTGCTGATTAGAGGTTTGCATCTTGTGGTGTAGGCTCTATAATTCTGCTCTCAAAGTCATCTGTGCGCAGTGATTTGTGATAGTTTCAACTCTACCCTCTGGAGACTGGTGATGATGTCAATGAGTGTTGTTTTAGGTTTTTTCTTCACAGCCCTTAGGACTCTTTCAACTGCAATTGTCTTCCTTGCCTAACCTATATGGTGTTCATTTCTGAGAACACCAGTGATTTCTTTTTCAAGACTTTCCAAACAGCTGTACTTGATACACCCAGTTTCTAGGCTGTCCTTCTTAATGAATTATTCTGCCCTCTCAGCTTAAGGGTTATTTGCTTTTAAGAGATAGTTATCTGGTCTTCATGCCATGATGGTGCATGCCTCAGAATCCAAGTGCAATCTCCACAAAATACGAAGGCTAAAGATAGGCCGAGATAAGTGGTCTCCAACGCTGGTCCTGGAGAGCTACAGGGTCTGCTGGTTTTCATAGTGACGCTGCACTTCATGGATCAATTAGAGCAGTTGATTACACAGTTAACTCAACTCACCTGGTGTCTTGGGTCTCAATTGGGTGCTGATTTTAAGGTGAAAACAAAAACCAGCAGACCCTGTAGCTCTCCAGGACCAGGGTTGGAGACCACTGGCCTAGACACTCGCTGCTCTTTTATTTCTGAACGATACATGCGAAAGGAAATACTCGTCATTTATCCGTTAACTTTAGCACAGCTGAAAATAGGGGGACTAAACACAAAAAATGCAATTTCTGTAAAATGGTAAAACATATACATATGTGAATATCATGAAATCGAATCTTATTGTCTGATATTCATCTTTTGATTCCAATTTTACATTGAACTGCAGTTTAATTTACTATTTTAATTTAGCACTCGAAATGGAGCTGAAATTCCAAATGCAAAAATCTATGTTTACTCCAAATGTATCATTCCTACAGGCAGAAATTATGCCATCCTGGTACTTGTAAGACACTGATCTGAAGACAATGACGACAGAACAATGACACAGGCAAGTCGGTGTGCAATTGTAAATGATCAGCTTTGGTCCAAGAAACAAATCTGCCTCAACTAATTCAATATAGGCTAACGATGGATGCTTGCTTTTCACGCAAACACTGCTTAATGTATATGCATATATATATATATATATATATATATATATATATATATATATATATATATATCCAACTAAGCGTCACATTCTACAAAGCCGTTTGCATCCACAACTGCTTCAGTTACAAAAATCTGTTGAGAACAAGCACGTTAGTTTTCAGAGAAACCTACTGAAAGGTTTACAATGACCTGTCACTCCCTTTAATTGTTCATTTCCTTATCTATTAGCTTACTTACCTAATGTATCCTTGGGGCAAGCCAACCACTAACCTTACCTAAATGTGTTCACTAAAGGCTAGCTGCTGTACCCATCAACGAGGATAATGCAAATCGTGAGGTGACCAACTTCTCTTCCATTATAGCTACAGCTACATCGCTACAAATATCAGCGACAGTATTAGCAGGCAACGTCTGACATAATTCACTTACAGCTGACAGTGGCGTGTATTTTATTAGGATCAACGAGCATAATCATCTCTTTAGCCTACAGTAACGTTACCTTATTTTGACGGTATATTGTAATCCAAAAATGCTGTATCACTGCAGGGCGAGGCTCAAACAATCATGCCAGAAAAATAGATGCAGTTAGAACATCATGAGTAACAGCTATTATTTTCATATAAAATAAGAAGGAATCAACTATTTTAAGTAACTACATAGGCTACTGCTAGCAGCAGCTAGCTTGGAAAAATATCTAGACTGGCTACAATGCAGGTTAGCTATCTACGGCGAGCCGAGTCACTGAAAATCCACAAAAGGGATTGGGAAGCGTCCACTTCCTGTGAACATAGGTATGATTTTTTCAAAATAAATTGACTAAAGCGTTAATCATAATTCAGAGTACAATATTGATCACACGACTGACATTTTCAGGCCACATTTATAAATTTATAAATTCATAAATTTCAAGACAATGGATGTCCACGGCAAACGGTGTAAAAAGTATCCATTAGAAATGAACAATTTTTCAATAAATCTGTGGTTGTTTAAACAACCTATATCAGACCTATAATATGGACCCCTGGAATACTGGATAGGCATTCCAATTATTATTCCAATTATTATTATTGTTCTGTTCCATCTGACAGCTGTAACCTATTCTGTGTTCAAAATAAGGTTGCAATCCTTGCTAAGGTCGTTTTTGTAGCTGCCTCATGAAACTCTATTAGTTGTTGGTAACCAAAGTGTTGACTAAATTATGCGGCCTTTGATCTATATAATAGTGAAGAGATCATAAATATATGACATTGTTGTGTGGGATAGGAAATACTTTTATTTTGTAAATTCATACTGCGGTTTCAAGGGGATTAAGAGGGAGGGACTTCCTGTTTTACGTTCAGTGACCGGACGCTACTAACAAAAAAGTTGAAAAACCTAAAACAGTTGACAATATCCTTTCAATTTCATATGGAAAAATAAAATTCTCTGTGTTAAAGAATCAGTTATTATGAATACATATGCATTAGGAGGACTTAATTTACTTGACTCCACCACCCTTAACAATGCATTCAAAATCAATAGATTTAAATAATTGTTTAAATAATCCCACTCGATTTGGTACCTCACACATCGTTACACCACAGGAATGCCATGTTTGGTGTAAATACGAGGTCACTCGACTTCACGACCCAATAAGTGTCTTTGGTTCGCGACCCACAGTGTGTGCACCATACCGCTGCTTGTGCATCTATTTATTTGGTTCATAACTGTAGCCTCATTTTATTTACTATTTTAAATATTAAGACCGGAATTTAACTCATTATAAGCCTCCTGAGCACCGTGCTTCCGGCATCTATGCAATTCTCATTTTTTATGCTGAGAAATTGGTCCCTTTTTTGCGTCATGGTATCGGCTGTTTGAATCAGCCAAATCAGAGATCACCGTTCCCACACTTCAGCATCGATATCAGCCTATATGTATCGGCAGCCAATCCATCGGATCATCCTTTGAAAATGTCGTTGTCTACCTCAGCAATGCGCTCAGCAAACTAGAGCACAACTACCGTGTGACAAACATGGTAACCTCTCGCGCTGCCCCCGTGCCAGTACCTCCAGTCGCCACTGTGAGAGAGCTGAGGGAAAGGGGAGGAACTAAGGCCCCTAAAAGTTGAGATACCCCTACTCGAGGTAGAAAGCACAACCATGTTTTTTCATAACTTTAATATGTCTAGTTTTCGAAATGGATGGTTGTATAAAAATATCTTACTACAAAATTAGTTTTTTTGGTTGATGTTTGGATCCTCCCCAAAACCAAAAATGGTGAAAATTTAGGCTTCTTCAAAAGGGACAGCGTCCGCCTTATCACATGTATCTCTGGAAATAATGGTCAGAATGTCACCAAATTTGGACTGGATGTTCACAGACAGTTATTGCATACAGTAAAGCAAAGATTTCATCAATACCTTCGTCAATCTTTGAAAATTTATACACTTAAACACACATGAATTATAGGCGGAAATTGAATGGGAAATTTCCAAAAGTATGTATATATACACTCACCGGTCACTTCATTAGGTGACAGGAGTGGCACCCGGTGTGGTCTTCTGCTGCTGTAGCCCATCTGCTTCAAGGTTTGACGTGGTGTGCATTCAGAGATGCTCTTCTGCATACCTCGGTTGTAACGAGTGGTTATTTGAGTTACTGTTGCCTTTCTATCAGCTCGAATCAGTCTGGCCATTCTCCTCTGACCTCTGCCATCAACAAGGCATTTTCGCCCAGAGAACTTCCACTCACTGGATATTTTCTCTTTTTCGGACCATTCTCTGTAAACCCTAGAGATGGTTGTGCGTGAAAATCCCAGTAGATCAGCAGTTTCTGAAATACTCAAACCAGCCCGTCTGGCACCAACAACCATGCCATGTTCAAAGTCACTTAAATCACCTTTCTTCCCCGTTCTGATGCCTGGTTTGAACTTCAGCAGATCATCTTGACCATGTCTATTTGCCTAAATGCATTGAGTTGCCGGCGCGTGATTGGCTGATTAGATATTTACGTTAATGGGTGCAGTTGTACCTAATTAAGTGGCTGGTGAGTGTATGTCTGTCATTATTAAAGTAAGGAGACCAATCACCAAAAAATGTCATTTACATGTACCAAAGACTATTATCTTATCATAAAAGTAGGTTATTTGACTATTCACTTCACCCTCTGATGTCACCAGCCCCTAACAGGTAACTAGTGCAGCCAGCAAGCGCTGAGGGGCTCAGTGGCCCTCACACTGTAAGCGCTGAGGGGCCCAGGGGCCCTAGTGGTCAGATACGTTTTAAACACCAAGGGGTCTGGGGGCCCTCACATTGTAAGCGCTGAGGGGTGTGGGGAGCAGTAGTGATCAGCTCATGTTTTAAACACCAAGGGGTCTGGGGGCCCTCACATTGTAAGCACTGAGGGGTCTGGGGGTCAGTAGTGGTGAGCTCACATTTTAAACACCAAGGGGCCCGGGGGCCCTCACATTGTAAGCACTGAGAGGTCTGGGGGGCAGTAGTGGTCAGCTCATGTTTTAAACACCAAGGGGTCTGGGGGCCCTCACGTTGTAAGCACTGAGGGGTTTGGGGGGCCCTAGTGGTGAGCTCACATTTTAAACACCAAGGGGCCCGGGGGCCCTCACATTGTAAGCGCTGAGAGGTGTGGGGGGCCCTAGTGGTTAGCTCAGGCTATAAGCACCCAGGGGCCTAGTGGTCAGCTTGCGCTGTGCGCACTGAGGGCCCTGGTGTTCAACTTCCTTCGGAAATAATCACGGGTATAAAATTAGGCCGCCTGTCCCGGTTTTTTCTTTATTTATTTTTTGGGCTATTTAAATATGGATTTGCGGAGAAGACAGTTTTCCTAGACTACTAAAAGCAGTGGTATGGATTTGATTCTGCTACCTCAGTGGTTCCCAACCTCCTTGAGTCCTGGAGTACCCCTGTGTATGCTGGTTTTCGTTCCAACCACAATTGCAATACCAGCATTTTAACAAGATGTTCATTGTTTTTAATTAGGTGCTTTTCATGTTGAGAGATTATTAACCCACTTAAGCCACATCATGTCAAAAATAGCCATAAACAATAAAGTTACCATGTTGTGCTTTTTGTGCTTTATTGCAAACAATTACATAGAAGAGGTAACAAAATTTTTGGACCAATTGAAAGACTGAGATTAATCAATAGACCGCTGAACATGTAGCAAAATATTTTATTCTTCATGGAATGCTTAGCTATTTCTGAGCAAGAAGAGCACATAATTAAGAAAAAAATACAACTTGTTATAAATTCTGGAATTGCATTTGTTGTTGGAACGAAAACCACTGTGCTACCTGATTTGGGGTTTTCAATGCCCTTAAGTCTGCAATTTTATGTAGACCTGGCAACCCTAGTCACCGCCCAGGAATGTTAGATATTGTTATTGAGATACTCTTTTCACGGGTGGGAAGTTGTATGAGCAATGGGTCGATTAATAGCGTTCGGTGTTATTGTGGCAGTTCTCTCTGCATTCATTGGATATAGGATCATCGAATTGCAGTGAGTTTAATTTTTTGGTACAAATGCGCTCTTCCCCACGTTGCCAAATTTATAAACAGTAAATTATCTAACTGGGTAGGCTACTCAGCTAGACGAGACTATAGCCTGTATGCTATCAATTTATATATAAATATAGTTCGATTTTGTTATCTGTTTCATGTCGTAGCGAATATATTCAAATGATAAAGCAAACAGTGTTTCAGTTAGCTAGGAAGAACTATGATGTTGGTTCATCGATCAGATTGAAGGTTGGATTGATTGAGCAGTTGATTTCGTTGCCTTTGACTATTTTCATATTTGTTTCGCTGGTTGTATATTAGGTCATACTAATGTATTAAACGCTACAGGTCAGAATTGAAGTGCAGTAATTAAGTCGATGTAGATCTACTCTGTCATGCCTTAACGTTACGCTTTTACGTTTTATTTTTCTGTGACAAGGCATTGAGAGTTGCAGTTTGTAGTCCTAAAACCGGGAAGTGAATTGGCATTTTCGAGCCGTGGGTTCCCTCGTCAGTTTTCCAATGCATTTTTCCCATAAGGACCTTCACAATTTGTTCTAGTACTAGATAAATGACACCCATTCATATATCAACCGTGAATTGCGACGCTGTTATGTGCTTTTAAAAAGTAAGTTGCTAACAAGTTGCTATAGCGGCTACTGAAATCTTAAATTAGCGTCTTGACTAGTCATGAATGAATTACAGATATCTGAAATGTCAATCCGGACATGTTGAAAGGACTTGTCATTGTCCAATGTCCATTTTCCTTCTACAGGAGAAGAGCGTTATTCAACCGTGAAATTGGACAAAATCACCTGCCGAACTGTGAACTTCTTAAAGGTCTTGGTAAGTAGGCCTAAGCAGAGGTTGGTAGAGTAGCCAAAACCTGTACTCAAGTAAAAGTATTGTTACTTTAAAATAATAATGACTCAAGTAGAAGTAAAAGTAGTTATCCAAATAATTACTTGAGTAAGAGTAAGAAAGTATCTCGTGAAAAGACTAGTCAAGTACTGAGTTACTTCATATAATCTGATTTGATGTTGAAATAAGAAGAGAAAGATGAACGTAAAAATCTAAATGTCCAAAATATAAAATTGTAAATGCTTGTCCAATAGAAATAAACAAAATATAAAATAGCCATGTGCAAATTCAAATATGGCCTAAATCATATCTCTTTAAATAAAACAATACACAGGAGTTTCGTCAGAAGAGGAGAATTTTCGCTTTCTGTTGGACTCTATTAAGTCTGTATACCCCGTCAGTTTGTTGGCTAGGCCAATCAACGTGCTCTAGTTCGGTCATGCAAGTAGACTCACTCAACGTTGTTTTTGCACGCACAGGTTTTATATTTGAGATTTCCAAACATGAATTTTCCAAAAAATGAAATTTTACAGATACATTTTTGTATTTTGTTAAATAAAGTAATATTTTAAGTAATAGACTACTTTTCAGATAAAAACTTGATCAAGGGTCTCTGGGATTACCTGGAGAGCCAGAAGCAAGCGAAACAGCCTAAATGTGCAGAAGAACTGTGGCAAGTTCTCCAAAATGCTTGGAACAACCTACCAGCCGATTTTCTTATAAAACTGCGGGACAGTGTACCTAAGATAATTAAAGGCGAAGGGTGGTCACACCAAACATTGATTTTATTTAGTTTTTAACTATTAACTGCTCTTTATATTATTTTTTCGATATTTATAACCTTTCATTTCATTATTTTTGAAAGCATCTTAGCTGTACAGCATTTTTTTTACAGGTGCCTAAGACTTTTGCACAGTACTGTGTGTGTGTATATATATAGCTATATATATATATATATATATATATATATATATATATATATATATATATATAAGGTCACATGGTTGATCTCAGCGCAATGCAAAGGGAAGGTTAAAGATGGAATCAGCTATTTGTATGTGAGCGTATTTTTTATCTTATGTAAATGTGAAGAGACCGTTATAAATCATGCATTGGCGTATTAACTTATGGGCATTTAAATGGTTGTGTTTTCTCTCATTTTGATTTTACTTCTCATGAAAATGTAACTACATTATAGGATCCTATCCTCATAACTTTCATAATCAGAATATGCATGCCAGCACATGACAATTCTAGAAGTCATTGACAAGCTTGCCATGTGTGAAATGAGGACCCTTGCATTTCACTTATTATAGATACTTCTCCAGCTGAAAAAGCATGAATATTTAAAGACAAAGTATTGAACTGAGAAGAATAGCAGTATATCTATTTCTGAGCTGTAATAACTAACGATAATCCACAAAATATTACAATCTTGTCCAAGGTACACAATACCTTAACAAATAGGCACAAGTGGGACATCAGACGAAGAAGAAAACAGCCATTGCGTCTATGTTTTCTTGTGGGGAAAAATTATTGACTTCGTATTGTGACTATTGTTACCATTGACTTGCATTGAAATGGGTGGCTGAAGCACTTATACTGGTATAAAAATAAACAAGTAAATTACTGAAAAAATGAACAAATACATAAATACATATATAAATGCAAGAAAAATGTAAAAAAAAATAAATGAATATACACAGAGATAAATAATAAATACAATCTGACATAAATGGGTATTTCTGCATTTATTTAATGTATTTATTTATTTTCTAATCTATTCATTTCTCTATTGGGATGGCAGGTATGCCATCCCGCCAAGTTACGCCTTGGCGGGGGCATGCCCCATACCTATACAGCACCGAGAGTTTGGCACTTTTCAGGGTTCCCCACAGAAATAAGCACAACAGCCACAGACACTCAGCCCTTAAAAACATTAAATTCTGTACATTCTGACCCCATTTCAACAAACAGAATTTATAAACAACTTCACATGTCCACACAATAAAGCCCCGAACTAAGGGGATTTTGCGTTTTCTCCTTCTTCTTCTTCTTCTCATTCTTATTTTTCCTGCCGCCTATCCCACTAACAACATGTCTCCCCATTGGACATTTCACTGACACCAGCCAAATCTTCACCTACACGACCCAATCAAAAACGCGCATACACACGCAAAATACCCATACCTTTTTACTCTGAAACATTTCCAGTTTAAACTAGGCCTGTGGCCTAGTGGGCGAGGTTACAGTCTTGAGAACACAGAGTCATAGGTTCAAGCCCAGCTAGGAATGTGTTTCTTTAACCTGCTTCGACCCTCACTAATTATTGTCTACTACTTATCAATTACTGCTTTTGCACCATATCTACCCGCCGTTCACCGTTCAGTTATTAACCGGCTACAATATTGCTAAGCCATATGCATTATGACTTACCGTCTGCACGTTCAGTTATTAACCGGCTACAATATTGCTAAGCCATATGGATTCAACAGGAGCTCTTCTGTGCTTACTGGCCTGTGTTCTTCTTTAAAACCACCGGCAGGTTTGCTAATGATATTTCACGCATTGCATAGCTATGGCATGGTGCTGCACTGACGAAGTCACAGACTGGTAAACCTCCGGTTTAAGGCTTGAATCCCGACTCGCCTTCAGGCAGATCATTTCCTCTTTTACACTAACGTTTTCTTACGGTTATATTTGCTTTACCAAAACTCACTCACGGCCACCATTATGCATTTCATGACGGCAAATGTATTCCTTTTATTAAAAAGTTACACCAGTTCACCGCTGTGCCATTTCTACAAACTATATTTCTTCACTTGGCTACCGTACAAAACCTTCATATCAGCAAACGCCACGTTTCTACATTCATGTTACCTCGCCCTGTTCTCTATCTAGCCACATAGGCTACAAACAATTACTACGTATGTATGTTCTGCAACTCCGTAATCTAAACAGTCAGTCCACCTGTGGCCTAGTGGGCAAAGTTACAGTCTTGGGAACACGGGCTCGTAGGATCAAGCCCAGCTAGGAACACGTTTCTTTAACCTGCTTCGACCCTCACTAATAATTGTCTACTACTTATCAATTATTCATTTGCACCATATCTACCCGCCGTTCACCGTTCAGTTATTAACCGGCTACAATATTGCTAAGCCATATGGATTCAACGGGAGCTCTTCTGTGCTTACTGGCCTGTGTTCTTCTTTAAAACCACCGGCAGGTTTGCTAATGATATTTCACGCATTGCATAGCTATGGCATGGTGCTGCACTAACGAAGTCACAGACTGGTAAACCTCCGGTTTAAGGCTTGAATCCCGACTCGCCCTCAGGCAGATCATTTCCTCTTTTACACTAACATTTTCTTACGCTTATATTTGCTTTACCAAAACTCACTCACGGCCACCCATATGCATTTCATGACGCAAATGTATTCCTTTTATTAAAAAGTTACACCAGTTCACCGCTGTGCCATTTCTACTAACTATATTTCTTCACTTGGCTACCGTACAAAACCTTCATATCAGCAAACGCCACGTTTCTACATTCATGTTACCTCGCCCTGTTCTATATCTAGCCACATAGGCTACAAACAATTACTACGTATGTACGTTCTGCAACTCCGCATTAAAACATTACATTTAAAATCATGATTCACTCATAAGTATAAGACATTCGTGCAATAGATTGCACACGTTATTTAACCCTCCACTTTAACAGCTATTGTTAAATACAGACTGTTATATACCGTTTGATAAGGAAACTAAGCTCGCTCATGGTCACTTCATTTACTTCGCACTATAGTCTGTGATCATGTCAACCTTCACCTACATGCCCATTCTGCTAAAAACCATATTGTTTCAACTACGCAATTTCATCATTTCGCCTAATTTATCTCACACTTGTTATTTTCTCATATGCAAAGCCTGCTGGGACATATGCGTCTGCTCCTATTCTCCACTATCAACTTTTCCGGTTCTAGCTTAACAAAACAGCAAAGAGGATTCCTACCTGCAGATAAGCCTATCAAAATGCCTTATAAACCTTACAAACACTAAAAGTGCATCTTCACGAAATAACAGACAACGGAGCAGGACAGAAGGGTACACACGTTGCGACCTAGGGAGCTCTAATTCTACGGGCTTGCTGATTCTTTTGTCAATCAAGGCTCGTTGGATGCCCGTCAAATCCGTGAGTAGCCTACATAGCTACACTGGCCATATTTCACCTTTTCTGATGCGTTTACAATTACTCCACCGCACTATTTGTCACAGCCACCGTTTTACATATATAGCAAACCGAAACAGCTAAACGTACAGGGTCACTTCGCATTTCTCACTCTCGTAATAAAACGCTTTGCAAAAAGAAATGATATCTCATTAAAAACACGTTTTCAACGTACAAAAATGCCAAGTTACTCAAAAGTATTGATATCAAAATGACGCCAAGTTACGGTACTACAAACAATATAGGCTATCTTGCCTCACCGAAATTTAATAACATGTATTCCAAAGCAATGCTACCCAATATTTCCTCAATTCTTTCAAGTCACTTGGCCCTGTGTTTTGTAATCTTACCATATTACAATGTCATGCAAACGTTGTGTCAGATCAAAGTGTCAAATATTTCGTATTGCCTCATGGAACACATTGAAATTCATGTAGAAAACTGCTGGTCAGTCACTACAGGAAGCATATTTCTCCAGAAAACATATGTTTATACTTGCTTCTGAACTGAATTTGACTAAATGTACAAGTGATTGTATATTTGCAACGTACAATAAATACATGTAAAATACATATTGTACATACATACATAGAGAACTTCTTTATCCCCATGGGGACATTTCCCTCGCAGCATGTTATATTCACATTTACGAACAGACATTTATACCAAGAAACATACAATCATTCACGCAACAGAAAGGCTGACCACCAAAATACATACATACCAATACAAATTGGACATATAGATGCCTATTCAATCAATCATGACTGTGAGAAAGCCATCCACACATATGTTTGGCCTGTCCATGTACTGCACGCTTATATACACACAGGGCCAAGTGACTTGAAAGAATTGAGGAAATATTGGGTAGCATTGCTTTGGAATACATGTTATTAAATTTCGGTGAGGCAAGATAGCCTATATTGTTTGTAGTACCGTAACTTGGCGTCATTTTGATATCAATACTTTTGAGTAACTTGGCATTTTTGTACGTTGAAAACGTGTTTTTTATGAGATATACACTACATCGCCGAAAGTATGTGGACACCTGACGTCCAACATCTCATTCAAAATTATGGGCATTAATATGGAGTTGGCCCACCCTTTGCTGCTATAAAAACCTCAACTCTTCTGGGAAGGCTTTATATTAGATGTTGCAGCATTTCTGCAGGGATTTGCTTCCATTCACCCAGAAGAGCATTGGTGAAGTCAGGTTCGTAGTTGGTTTTCCAAATGGTCCCAAAGGTGTTGGATGGGGTTGAGGTCAGGTCTCTGTGCAGGCCAGTCAAGTTATTCCACACCATTCTCGACAAAACCATTTCTATGTGGACCTCGCTGTGTGCCCAGGGGCATTGTCATATTGAAACAGGAAAGGGCCTTCCCCAAACAGTCAGGGAAGCACAAAATAATCTAGAATGTGATTGTTTTTGCCTTCACTGGAATAAGGAGCCTAGCCCAAACCATGAAAAACAGCCACAGACCAAGGGGTATCCAGATATTTGTAGTCATATTGTGTATCTCTCACTTGCTAGGTAGCTAGCGATCTATTTCTCTGTCACACTGGCTAGCTAGAAATTATATCTAACAAACTCTCTCTCTTGCTTGCTTGTAATTCCATCAGAGCTATCATCCTTGTCTGGAGATCCACTTTGCAGATAATCACAACATTTCCTTTTATTGTTCAAACAGAATATGGATCAGAAGATATCACCATACTTCCAAATGGGCTGGCCATTATTAGCACAGTAAGTTTATGGTTTAGGCCTAAGTGTTATTTGGCAGGCTTACAGTGTGTAGCCTCATTGCTTTTGGTTCATCTTTTTAAAAACCCCAATATTCATTGGGTATATTTTGAAAAAGTACAAATGTATTTTGTTTTTAATGCCAATTTAAAAGTTAAAAATCTATGTAAAAAATGAAAATCTGAATCATTGTTGGTCTATGCTAGGGAAACCATACAACCCTGTAGCTACTCAAACTTCTGCGTTACGGCTAAAGCTAAATGAGATAGGTCCTTTCTGGTACCTAGATGGTACACTTGGGAAAATAAGATTGCTGTTGGAAGTGATCAAGTAGTGTAACAGGAGGAGGCATTGTTTCCTTAAGACTAAGTAGAAACCCAGTACACAACTGCAACCAGGATGCATTAAAATCGAAGATTTAGAAGTTTTTCTTGTTTCATTACTTATGTGCTTAATTTACATAATTTGAACACATGATAAGGAAACATTAAAGGGGAGGAGAGTTGAATCACCAACAGAGGAAAGACATCCTCATGCATTCCAGTATCATTTTGAGGCAGCATCATTCTGGAGTGATGTTGAAACCAACAGAACATACACACTCAAATTTTGCTTCATTAAACATGGCTTTAATATAGGACATTGTAGCAAATCTACCGTATGAGTGATATTTTAAATATGCTATAAGAAATCAAGCCTTTGTGATTATTTAAATATTATCATTAAGCTTTGAACCAACATTTTTGTCACATTTTTGATAGCTTGCTGCAAGCAAAGCCTTGTGTGGTGCATTCAGTCATGTATTGGCTAAATTGTTTCTGCAAAGAAAGCATTCAGCACAATTAAAGCTTTTCTTGTCATGTCAGTCATTCGGCCCCTTCTGAGAGAGGGGACCACGAAGGAACAAAGGATGCAAACAAAGGAATATGTCTTGAACATATTTAAACAACAGGGGGTGTCTCCCAACCCCCGTTTTACCATTCTGTACATTTTATCCCCCACCTTTCTCCACTAATTTTTAATGCTGCACCACAGTGACCTATCCCATTACTGCAACATCCTTCCTCAAATCAAGAGGATGCACCCTTCACCTTTATTTATTTTTTTGGCATCTTTTCACACCGCGAATACAAGCTGCGCACACACATACCAGGAGCAGAGGAGACCCATTCATACGTAGGGAACACTGCTGTATCCCTACCGACTGTATCTGTCCCATATCCCTGTGGACGGCACGGGACCGGCATGCTCACTCATGCGCTGTAAACGGCGCTTTTACCACGCTTTTTCCACCCTCCTCCTAACTGTGCACAGCCAGCCATCACATCTTTACCTACTGTGGTTAGGGAGCCGGTTTATGCTATATGCACAGCTTATTCAGCTGGTAGAGGCACAGGTACCCAATCAGTCAGTGGAGTTTGTGTATTATAAATTTCCTGCTTTTAAATGCTACATTTAAATTGACCGCTTTATGTGTTAGGGCTTGGTGTACCCAGGCATGCCGTCCTTTTCTGATGGTCCTGGGAAGATCTTTATGCTGGACCTGGAGGCCGAGAAGCTGAAACCCGTGGAGCTGCGCATTGGAAGGGGCTTTGATATTGGCTCCTTTAATCCACATGGAATCAGCATTTACACTGATGAGAAGGGTAACTTCAGGAGAGAGAGAGAGAGGAGAGAGAGAGAGAGAGAGAGAGATTCCACTTACCCAGAGTACCAATCTATCCATCCAGATGTTTTCAAACAATACTGACACTGAGCCCCAGAATATTGGTGTGCTATGGCTCAGACTTTGCGTGAATATACATTTTAAATACTTTGTAGACAGTAGTTTTTCTATGAAACCAGGCACAAGCTCCAGATGTTTGTGAGTACATTTGGAAAGAGACGTGAGTTTTTCAAATGTAAATTAAGGTTGGTTGTATCACATCACTCAGCAATCTAGAAAACTTGTTAAATCTCAGCAAAACTACGTATTTGGAATGATAGATAGAAATCTCAGTAAGTGGAAACATACCTCAATTTCATTTTTGGATGAATTGCCCCTTTAAAACATGAAAAGTATAATTAAAAAATTTGATTCTTGTTAAAATTCAGGGATTGCACTTGTGGTTGGAACAAAAACCAGCATACACAAAGGTCCCCCAGGACCGAGTTTGAGAAACACTGTCTTAAGGCCACGGCTGCCTTCATCATCATCATCATCATCATCATCATAACCTTTATTTAATTGTACCTCAGATAATTAAATAAAGGGTATGATGATGATGATGATGATGAAGGCAGCCGTGGCCTAATACAGGGGTACCAAACTCCAGTTCTGGAGGGCTGAGTCTCTGCTGGTTTTTTATGATTTCCTTTCAATCAGCAGCCAATTAAGGTCTTGAAAACAAGATGTGCAGACTCTTTCGCCAAACAATATCTTAAATTAAGCACACAGGAAGTGCTGGGACACATTAAAAACCAGCAGACACCACAGACCTTGAGTTTGAGTTTGAGATCCCTGGCCTGATGGTCTGTGTCAAATTAATTTTATACAGTGTAAGTAATAATAAACTGAGTATTGGGATTACATATGGCTAATATAGAGCGCAGTTAATGCAATCTTGTTGCCAAAACACTATACAAATAATTGTAAGTACACACAGCCACTGATTAGTTATTTATGAATGTATATTATGAACCCAATGTACTGTGTCCCAGTACTTTTCAAGAAGGGTATATCAGTTTAAAAACCTAGATATCACTCAACCATAAAATCTTGTAATCTCAAGCAAAGTTTTTTTTTTGTCCTTCATATAAGATTTCAAACCGGGCTTACAAAATATTTTCAGAACAAACCCTTGTTGACATTCTCTCATTGCACAAATCAAAGGTCGCATGGCATTGCATGCTTTAATAGGTAACCATTTCAACACGATGACAAGCTTTGATATTTACTTGCATTGAACGTAAGGCATTCAAAGAAAATAACCTATATGTGTTTGTTGGTGGGGGGTCTGTGTGCCCCCTGCAACACCCTCTGATCCATTTCCAGATCAATCCGTGTACTTGTTCGTTGTCAATCACCCTGAGGGAAAAAGCCAGGTTGAGATATTCCAATTTGTTCAAGAGGAAAATTCCATTATGCACCTGAAAACAATCCGTCATGAACTTCTGCACAGGTACATCTGATTGACCAATGGGGACAGATGATAAATAAACCACTATAAATAAAAGAGTTAAACCTGTCTAGGACTGCCACCCAGGGCAATAATCAAAAATGGACGTCATGTGCGGGTGATCACCCCACACAAATGGCAGGTCACCACTCTGCTATTTAAAAACCGATATGCTAAAATTTCACGAAGTAGAAATATGATCCGGCAACACGCCCTTAAATACTGTTGCGATTGATTGGAGATTAAGATGAGACAGATCTGGTGTGACACTTGTGTTCATTTATTTGTATAGCAAATAGTTATATGCAAAACATTTTAAGTATTTACATTTTTGAGGTAGTGCAGGTGTCTTGGATCATAGAAAATATTTTCAACAATATTATTTATTTTTATTGTATGCCCCTTGTAGTGTAGGTTTTAGCATAGTAAAACATATCATTCTTGTGATTATGACCAGAGACTTGTGTCTCCTACAGGGGACAAAAATGAACTGTCTGCTCAAAGGAGGATATCACTATATGTTTTGGAACTGTATAATGCATTTTAGGTATACTGTATTCTCCATTTGCTACATTGCTGCAAAAATAAGCAAAATATTGGTGCATTCACATGACTGGAACAAGACTGAATAGTCCCTAACTTTGATGCACACATGCTTCTTTCCGCAGTCAGTTTTACGATGGTACTTACCCACAGTTTGAAGAATAAATGCAACTGCCATATAGATTCGCAGAACTGGTGAAATTACTTGTGTTGCTGCCTGTTAATAATTTGGTTTTCTTTATCTGTTTTTGGCTTCTCCCGATAATGGTGTCCCCTGTTTGGTCTCTCACAGTGTGAACGACATTGTGGCTGTCGGCCTAGAGACCTTCTATGCCACAAACGACCATTTCTTTGCCAACCCGCTGCTGAGACAGCTGGAGATTCTTTTGCTACAGCCCTGGTGTACTGTGATTTATTACAGCCCCAAGGAAGTCAAGGTGGTGGCAGATATTTTCTACTCAGCCAACGGCATAAACATCTCCCCTGATAACAAGTCAGTTTGAATTTAGATTGTTGTCTTTTCTGTCATTTGTGTTTATTGTACATCCAGTTGAAATACTGCTTTAAATTCTACAAGCTGCAAGTGAAATGAGAAAAGCGCCATTAAAGGAGAAAGAGGATACTCTTTTCTTTCCCTTTGTTTCAGATATGTATATGTGTCCGATGTTTTAGACCACGCCATTAAAGTCATGGAGATACAAGAAAACAAGGCCTTACACCTTGTAAAGGTAACAAAATTTTAAAAAGCATTCATTGTAAAGGTTTTTCCCCTTACTGTTTATTGTGGTACAAAGAACCAAAATTAACAGTATGAAAATTGTGAGGATCATACAAACCAGCACAATAGCCTTAAGTTATGAGCTGAGTAAACTAAATGTGGATGTAATACACAAAGTACTGATGCCACTGTGTTGTGAGGGTGAAGCCTTATGAGATAGCTATTTAAGCCTGGATATAATGTGTGCTTGCAATCTGTGATTTTTTATTGATATTAATATTTGATGTGTCGGTGAACATTATCTAATATTGTCTAATATTGTATATTATTATAATATTCCAGTTTCCATCCTTGTGTGATGCATACACCATTGTGTAAACCATTGCATGTTGCAATTTTGTTAATTGAATATATTCTTCATATCATATATATTTAGTCAGTGCCTGTGGGGTCACTGTGTGACAACATAGAGGTGGATGGTGACACAGGTGACTTGTTGATGGGATGTCACCCAAATGGTGCAAAATTTATAATGTATAATCCTGAGGACCCACCTGGATCTGAGGTTAGTGACAGCCACTTAGTCTGTGAATATGACCATTCTTCAATGTGGGTGCATGTGTGAACAAAAACAAATTTGTACATATCTCTTTGTATGTTTTAGCTTTGTACTTGCAAAAGTAGTTTTTGGATATGTTTATATCATCTGTTTATATGTTTCAAAATATATTCCGTACAGCCTATAAGCCTACAACTACTGCAGATGTCTTACAGAACTAATGTTTTAGTTTCTGACTGTGCTCATTTCAGTGCCTGGTGTACTTTCATTTTAATATATTGACACCTACCTATTCTACTTTCTGCAATCCTAAGAAGAAATTGTATTGTACTCACTTAAAAATTAATGTAGTTAGTAAGACAAAGTAGTATTAAGTGGAAAGTAGTATTTTTGGTATGTCCTTGATCATTACATTTCCAGATATGCCCAAACATAATACCAGATTTGACAAATACAAATGTTATGTATTTTCCTGGTATGAATGTTCTTAAAAATGTTTCTGATGTCAAATCCACAATTTGATGTAAATCCTCAGATATTTCTTTAGAAATTTGTAAATGTTGCCCCATTAACGGTGAACAGCAGATTATATAGATTATTTTGAATCTATATTCCACAGGTAATCAGGATCCAGAACATCCACTCAGAGAAGCCCATCGTGTCTCAGGTGTTTGCTGATAATGGCAGTTTGGTATCAGCATCCTCTGTGGCCACACCTTATAATGGAAAGCTCCTCATTGGCTCAGTGTTTCACAAAGCTCTGTTTTGTGACTTGAAGTAAATGTGTAAATTGGAAACACAATTTACTTAGATTTAAATACAAAAACGGATGGGAATGGATGAATTAACATTGAACTTTTAAATTAGTACTTCTTCGAAACACCCTTTCCTCTTGGCCTGCGCTGACAACAATTTGCAGACTACTAACTGGAAGATCTGACCTGTGTTAACATATTACCTGCAGGTTGATGTACAGCCCTCGCTATCAGACATCCTTTCTTATTCACTGAATTTAAGAAATAGCTTATTGTGCATCTTTAAAGTCTATTAGCATCAGTTTGAATTTTAATGAGGCTACCACTTGATGAGTAGTCATGTCTTTGTAGACAACAGGCTATCCCTCTCCAAGAACATCGCAGCAGTAAGCCGGGCATGCAGATTTTTCCTGTATAACCATTTTTGACAATTTTTTTGTAAAATATGCTAAAGAAATAAAATTTGATTGATTGATTGACTGATTGACTGACTGACAGAGCTTGCAAAACATCCATACACCAAAATAAGGGGCTGTACGTATTAACAGATTAACGGATTCATTTCTAGCATTTGTTCATAGTTATAGACATAAATAGCTGTTTTGTATAGTGGCAGTTCTACTTTTCTTGTCCATGCGCCACGTGATTTTTTTCCAATTGAAAATTAAATTAAATGTAATCGTAAAAATGATCATTAAATCATCGCTTAGTCGATTGGTTATTGCATCTGTCGATCAACATAAAAGGGGCGTGTTAACATTTTTTTTAGCTCATCAGTGGTCACTTTCTCGGACTTACGTATGAATGCGTACGGCAGGCGGAGAGGCGGGGTTGTGTTTCCATGACAATTACGTCAATATCAGTGTCGGGTAACTAAAGGTCAAACCGAAGACGAAAGGGACGGAAGGAAACAGAATGGCGGAGTTGAGGAATCTCAAATGGGCTAAAGCAGTCCTATGTAATCGTTATGATTGTGACTGATGCTGTTTTATGAGACTTGAACTGGTTTACAGTAAGTAAACGGGATTGTGGTTTGGACGTGGAGGTCGTGGTAAGGATTCCGTCTGTCAGGCCGAATATATAGGTAACTAGAAGTCGCTTAGCCTACTCTGCAGCGGGGCAAAACGTCACATAGCCTGCAGGGGCTGGACAAAACGAAAACACTTCTTGAAAAACGACTTTAACTTTGAAGTAACTGAGTCACACTTGCAAAGGCAGCGACACAGGTGAGTTGTATTTAGTTAAATATCACTCAGCAGCGTGTGTCAGCTATGATGGGTCTTACAAGTCTCGAAAGCTACGTGAGAGAATTAACGGAGTTCCAAAGTCGGTGCCCGAATTGCGACGTATCGGTCACAAAAAGTGCAAAATATTTAATGTGGTAAGGAGAACCGTTATAAAAGTATGACAACATGCCACATACGAATAGACTAGTGGAAGTGTAAATTGAACACCCCAGAACTAGGCTACAGACTGCCACAAAATTGAACCGACACCTCTGTAACCCAATCTGAACAAAATCTGAATCTTGAATTTAACAAAGCTGGAATGTATGGCTCGGTCACCATTCGGAAACTGTTTATATCCTATAGGCTAGCTTAGACTATGCATAAAGGCACAGACCTGTTAAGATGCACAAATGTTCAACCCCTGAGCATTGGACAAGGTGATGTGTCCTGAGTCGTAGCTTTTCTTTCTTCCTATACCTGGTCGTATTTCCGTTTGGTGAAAGCCAATGGATGGCTTCAGCAACGTGTGCTGCCCGCTGCTACATATGGGGGTATTACTGTCTCACAAATAAATAAATAGCATGAACATTCCACAAATAAATTAAGATCCATAAATATTTTTCATGACTTAAGAATAAAATAATTGGTTCACAATTAAATGTTACCCTTCCACACAAATGTAGCTGATCGGCCCGTAAATGTAGCCGGTTCACAAATAAAAATTATTGGTTCACAAATATGTTTTTGCACTCGCAAACAAATCCCTCCTAGAAAAATGATGTGTATTTTTTCATTGCCTGGCACGTGTGGAATCACATGCATTCGTCTGAATTTTTGAGACTATCCTTGCAGCATGATTTGCAAATAAATCCACAAATGCATCTTTAAATGCACAGATGTCATCTAACACTTTCAACAGTAGAGATAGTGACTATCTGTGCCGACCTCCCATGGCGCTCGGCAGTCGATAATGCCTGGGTGACCCTGATGGCCTGGAGAAATGGTTCATGGTAAATGATGTACAGGACGGATGGGAGAGAGCACCCCTGCCTAACGCCATGACAACTGGCATTGTGCATTGTAATATGGGTCTGAGTTTAAGGAACAGGGTGACTATCTCAGCGACTCTAGTTGGGCCGTACACGTTGACTAATCTGGGGAACCCCGACACTTATGTCAGTGACAAGGATTCGCCTACTTTCAATGTTGTTGCCAGTAATCTTAACAAAAGGATTTTTGGTCAATATGCCGACCCCATCGGCTCAGGCTACATTGGAGCCTGACCAGAAAGAGTCACCCCTTCTCCATTTCTCTCTCCGCACATCGTCCATAGTAGAATTATGGAATTCTGCACTTTTGGTGGGAGACGATGTCTGCTGGGTGCTGCGGTAGAATGGAATAAACTGTGCTGTCTTGTTGGATTCTTTGATGCTTCTTGTATTAAGTGGTGTAATTGTGAGAAAGAAAGTCATGATGGTGAGGTTATTGTTAGTTTCTGTCATTTTTTCCATGGGTTATTGTTGGCAATGTCTCTGGAAATTTTATTGAGGTGTTCTAGTACTATTTCCTGGTTATGGTGGTGCCTACTCACCCCCTGACCTTATCTACTCACAGTTCTCCCCTACTGACTGCCTGGCAGGTTCTGTCCTGGTGAGGTTGGTTTCACCTTGGAGACTGGAAGTGTAGCACAGTGGGTAAGGAACTGGGCTTGTGACCGAAAGGTCATAGGTTTGATTCCTGGGTAGGACAATGCCGTGATCCTGTACAGCCTCAGTATAAAACTATACAGTCACCACTTTGGATCCTGTTGGACAGGCGCTCAACTACAAAGTTCCTTAGGGGACTCTTATCTTTCCCCTCTCAATGCAGGTTCCTGAGTCTTTCAAGAACATTTGGATTTTTGAAGCTAACTTCAAAATGTCAGTTGGACCAGGAACCTTTACCGGGCAATTCAGGTCTGCAGGCAAAAATCTCATGGCTCTCTGGAGCACTGCTCAACTAAATTTCAGGCGGGGGAAACCTATCGCTCTTGACTCATTCCTGACTGGGTTTGGGGCAGCAGCAGCATCAACAAGCTCAGTGGAGAAAAAAAGAAAACTAGTTGTAGATTTATGTGCAAATCGTGCTGTGAAGATTATCTCAAATCCACAAATGAATGCACGCAATTCCACACATGCCAGGTGATGCATACATATGCATTGAGTCATTTTCCAGGAGAGATTTGTTTTGCGAGTGCAAAAAGATATTTGTGAACCACTTATTTTTATACGCTTCCCTGTGATGTCCCCATGCTGCAGGATAACTCCCCCATATACCCAGATTAACAAATTCAAGAGTGGTTTCATGAACACTTCATGGCCTCCACGATCACCAGATCTAAACATAATTTAATCTCAGAGTGCAAAGTAGTTTTCTACCTCCTGCATCCCTCAGAAGTGAAGACCTATTGAATAGGCCTAATGATCCAGTATTCCACTACACAATATTCAGAACTTGTAGGACTGCATTCCAAAAATGTTCTGCTTTACTAATGTTACAAAGCCTATTCTGCTGAATGAGTTGATGCTCATTGGGTTCACTTTCTTGAATTTTCACCAGCTAACCAGCTGTGTTGTTTCCATTGTTCTCTGATGAGCTGTAAGCTGTTGGGTGTTTCTTTGACTCTTGTCGAAGCAAAGACTTTCTACTCTGACCCCTTTCACAAATGGACAATTTCACATGGCTGTCTAATCATTGAACTGTTCAAGGTCACCAGTGTGTTCCATGCACGTATCCAATATGTATTGAATGCATTTTTTGCTGACACTAGAAATGGTTCTGTTTTGATTTGTGGATTGAGCATTGAGATATCTAGCCAGCCTAGTATATTGTTTTATAATATAAATATTTTTGGGCTGAAGACGTAGTCATACAATGCAGGATTTTCTCGCCTTGCTGTGGTCCTGTGTTTACAGATCTCTTCTCAGCAGTCCCATTTCCATTTCAGTACTTGAATATAAAATAAAATAAACTAATTTGCATAGCTTGCACATTACACACAATCTATTTATACACCTGATTAATTGCTGAAGTAATTCACGCTAAGGTTTGTTTTTCCTGAAGGGTACCGCAGCGCCCAAACCTGCCCCCTCTTGGTTGTCTGCTGCTGTAAACATCCCCGACTGGAAGCTGTTTGGAAATGGTGGAGCTTTCAGTCGGATGTTTGCTGCTGTAGGCTTCCTCTAGCTCTGTGGAGACGCGCGAGTGCTACCTGTCTATAGACCAAAATCTTTTTAAAAATTATTTTTAATGGGACATCACTTTTAAATTCTGACCCTTCCTCTTTTTTATCTGCTATGCTTGCTTCTGTCTTTCCAGATTGCTTCATAAAGACAAGCAAGATTGTCCAACAAGGACTGCAAAAATCAATAAAAATGGAGGGTAAAAAAACTATTTAGTGCATCACTACAGTTGTTTCAATGGACAATCTACTCATACATCTTCATGATATGCTGTTCCTTGACCCTTAAGTATTTTGGCATATATTGTTACATTTTGGATGCATTTGTATATTACCCTTGCTGGCACATTTCCCCAATGCATCATTGCCACAGTTTAGCCCTCCATAGTATGCGTTTATGGGTATAGGTGATGTTGCTCATTTGGTTCACTGAAGCTGAATGAGAATGTTCAATGATTGATTCTAAAGCCATACATTTGTATGTGGCTCTGAAGTGTAATCGGTGCATTTAAAGTTTTTTATAGATGTTTTTCAGCGTTTAGCTTCCAAGATCTTATGTTTTCACAATAAAAATGAATGGGCCTAAACAATGTGACTTGTATTCAATAATCTGTTTACTGCAATGTGGTATATATGATCTGGGGACATCACTGTTTTATGCACAGGGGTCATAGTAAGCAGCTTTTCAGACATGCCAATGCAGGAGGCATGAAAAAACTCATTTTCATACCAGTCTTGGTTCTTAGAAAGTAAAGCAACTGTAAAAATAAATTGTGGCTTTCTTTAAACCTTATATTAGTTATAAGGACTTGGAATCCATTTGCAGTAAATATAGCTGCCGGCTGGCTAACTATAAAGTGAAACTAATTTAGTCATTTTAACAACTGCTTTTCATATACTTTTGCATAAAATAATAGAAATGGCTAAGGTACAGTCTGGTCTCTTAAACATGCATATTTTCAGATATTAAACAAGCATATCTTTGTTTTGGAAAAGGAAAAGTTCTATTTGCCTATGAAAATTAATTATGGTACATTATATTCATGCATTTGTTTTAAGATCAATACTCACTAGCAGTCTTCAATGATCATTAATCAGGCTTCAATGACATTATGACAATGTTGTGTGTGACATCACAGTAGTAGACACCTTAAGAAATAGGTTTGATAGCCCTATTAAATGTGCCCTATTGTTAAAGGCTGGTATCAAAAAACACTCAACCTTGATCCAGATAAATTCTGTGTTTACTGTCCTATCTCCAACCCCACAGCCACAGTATTGGAGTGTGCACTCGCATCCTAATTACAAAAAATCATTTTCAGCTATGACCTGTACGCAGTTCTGACTTTTAGCCAATGTGTAGCACAGAAACTGCCCTTGTCAAGGTAGTAAATGGTTTATTAACATCCTGTGGTGCTGATGCCTTCAGTATCCTCATTCTGTAACACTGAAGTGAAGGTATTGACAGTCAACCCCCAGGTCTCAGTTTTCACTGCTATACAGATGATACAAAGACAATCAAATCATGAATGCTCTACAACAACATGCTCAAATGGGATAAAACCCTAGTTATCCTGGCTCTAATTGTATACTGCAGCATTTTCCAACATTCTTTCTTCCGTGGCACACTTCCAGAAATTTACAGAATTTCATGGTTCACCACTCTGAAAAGCAAGCAACGTACTGGTGTTGATCTTATGTCAAGTGTAGGCCTGAATGTTATTTTGGGGGTTTTAAGTGATAGGCATTTTAATGATATTTATTTAGGCATTTTTTTAATGATTGGGTCATTTAAGTTTTTAAAAATTCACTTGAACTTTGCCATTTTTTTATTAAAAGGATTTTTCACATGGCACACGTGACCTCACCTCATGGCACGCCAGAGCGTGCCGTGGCACACCGGTTGGAAAACGCTGGTATACTGGGCAATTTCACCCTCACTGTCAATAGCACCTCTGTCTCTCCAATTCCTCTGGTCTGTAATCTCTGAGTTGGTTTTGATTCTCCCCTTTCCTTTGAACACCACATCAAGAGCAAAAGACAGACTGAAAGTATCCTTTTTCCACCTCAGAAACAGCTCATGTCAGGCTCTCTCAGCCCCCCCAGATGCTGAGAAACTCTTCCATGCATTCATCATCACTTGTATAGGGGAGTCACTGTAATGCATGGTACTGTGGGCTCGGTGCCTGATGGCAACAAAACTCCAAATGAATTCTGCAGCCAAGTTACTCACCCACAGCCTCTCCTACCAACCGTTCAGGAAGCAGATCTCCTCCTCAAAGGTTCATCTAACAGCCCAGTCATCCCAACATTGCAACTTGGGAGTCAGAGCCTTCTCTGTGGTAACTCAAAACCTTTGGAATGCCCAATCCCATCAGACTATCCAACAATCCCATCAGATTCAAACCCAGTGCGTTCAAAATTAACATTTAAATGTGGCACATTGTTACTGTTTTTCAAAATCTTGTGCATGCACTGTGTAAAGATGTTTTACACAGTGATGTTTCTTTCACTGCATAAAACATCTTTACGTTCTGAGAAAAGTGCTATATAAATTAAATGGATGATAACTGTGATCATCAAAATTGAACAAATGAGTTTTCAAAGATCTATGCTTACAGTACTCTTTAGCTTACATGCAAATAAAAAAAATTCTCTCTAGTTCTTAACTTTAAAATGAAAATATATTTCTGGAGATCGTGCTCTATAGATCTCCATCCAGATGTAACGCATATTTAATTTAAACAATTCGCGATTATTAGCTCCTTTTCGGCCTGAACCTTAAACGTACGTATCATAGCAAAGCCCAGATTCGGTTTTCAGGGCTGCCGGCTGTCGAGGTTGCCATCATTTTTTGTAACACATATACATCCCACAAAGAGAGGGCGCCCTGTAAAAATAATAACGTGGGCGGTCCTGGTGCATCCACCACAGAACCAAGTGTAGGAGACTTCATCCGCCATGTCTGATATCGCAGATTCGACAGAATGCCTCTTCAAAACAATATAAATAAAACGAGTCATTTCAATTATTAGATTGAAATAAATGTAATTGTTCAGTTTTAATATTTTTTATTTTATTCTGATAAGCATGGACACTTCGCACGCAGGTAGGCATCATCTAAAACTTTAATGTGTTTCGCCGTTGCAGATAACTAGTCTGCTAGTTAGCTGGCTAGATGTTGAGCTGTTAGGTAAAAGTAGTAGGCAGTTCGGAAAGTGCAGCGAGAAGAGATGCAACATTGCATTTGTTTAAAAATATATATTAATATATATTGTTTGTAGTTTCTTTTAATAGATATTATTTTCTATAGCCGATCTGGGTTCGTGGTAATTACCTTAGCGAGTCATAGGTTGAGATGATGAAATTCGTATATTTCATTCGCGTTCGAGTCAAGTTTTCGTCGCGAAACTGCTTTTGAAAAAAAGTAGCTAGCTGTTAGCTCGCAAGCTGATTTGTACTGTCGTTTGGGATGGGTAGTTGACTGCACTCAGCAAGATGCGTTGCAAACTACATTTGTTATGAATATATCTGGCTCAGTTTTCATTTTATCCTTCTGTCAAGTTGACGAATGTGTCAGCTCTAGCAAATTAACGTTGCTTCCGTGACGTTGTAATGAGTTCATCTTAGCCTGTTCGAGTTATAATCAATCCATATTTATTACAGATTCAGTAAGTATCAACTGACGTGACAACGAAAAACACCTTGCGACTTTTCTGTATTGTCTTAAGTTGGCCGTTTGCAAAAACAAAATACATGATTTATCTATATTTAATGGATATGGTATGTCATCACTACAGTATACGAAAAAACGACAGCATAGCATGTTGTATTATCCCCACATTTCTCTTAACGTCACATGGTGTTCATGGAGTACGCTGGAAAAGTCGTCATGGTAGAATGCTTTTGCTCTAACCCACAGATGGCGCTTCACTATTTATGTGCAAAATCTGCAACCTGTTCTCTCCCAGTCAAGAAAGGCTGCTCACGCATGTCTCCGAGAACCACACCATTGAGGGTGTCACTCCTGACAACATCATCATCCCACTCAGACCTTTATCAACCACAGTCCAACCAGAGAATGGCGGAGGTAAGGAAGTTGCTTTGTCTTAGATTGACCAATCTAACTGTGTTTGTACTCCTGTGGGCTGTCCACAGCCAGGGTAGAGGAGCGCTGTGATGTTCTATCAGCAGCTACAGAACATGCCCAGCTCTGGTGTGAAGGAGAGCTCCAGTCAAACATCCAGAGTTGATATGTATTTAAGATGTGCATCAGGGACTTTACATGCAATTAAACATTCTGAATTATATACTCGAAACATCACATCAGAACCCTACTGTCCTGTGATTATTAAACTGCAAGAGCTTTATTTAAGACCACTACGGTGAAACTAGGGATAATGCTCAAATTAATGAAGTGAATGATGGATCAATTGATGTATCCAGTGAAGGGTGACATTCATAATAGTTTGTTGTATGACTCTGCTCTTTAATTAATCAAATTATCTGTCGGACGGAGGGTAAATTCCATGTGGTAACATTTCCCTGTGAAACATCACATTTATCAATCTCTCTTTATGTATTTGCTATTACATTTTTTTCCATTGCAGATCTGTTTGTCAGCTTGATATTTATTTATTCTGATACCAACAGTACTTTTTAAATTTTTTCTCCCATGATATGCGCTTACTGTATCGCACAGGACAGTATTAACCTTGTAAGTAAGCGAGAGCCTGCCGAGAATTCATTGATTATATACGTAACAATAAAATTGCACTTGGTAACTTTATTTTAATAGACTTTACAGTCAAGAGGAAACGGGGCAGGCCTAAGGGCTCTACCAAAAAGGTTCGCACTGAGGATGCTGTGCCGGACACGCCCCCCAATGAAAAGCCTAGTGAGGGGCCTGAGGACCAGGCTCAGGCCACAGAGGAGCCGCAGGACGAAAGCAGTGACTCACTGGACTGCAAGAAATGCAAGCGCAAGTTCTGCAATAGGCGCCAGATTATGAAGCATATCTGCTTCATCACGCTCGGAGAAGAGGGCGACGAGGAGGAAGACAATGGTATTATGGGGTGGCCTGTCTACTCATTGCTGATTGTGTGAATTGCTGTGTACTTAGGAGTTAGGGCAGCAGTGTAGTATAATGGTAAGGAGCTACTCTTGTAACCTGAAGGTTACAGGTTTGATTCCCGGGTAGGACACTGCCGTTGTGCAACTTAACCTGCATTGCTTCAGTATATGTCCAGCTGTATACATGCAATGTAAATACCATGGAAAAAGTTGTGTACGTCGCTCTGCTAAATGCCTGTAATGTAATGAGTTATGTGATCTCTGGTCTCTGTGACATTGAAGAGTGAAAGCTTTGTTACCATGATGTCTGAGTCTTAAAGGTGGTCATCTAATTGCTCTTGTTTCTGTGTGCTGGAGACCCTGCGCGTGATGGTAAACTGGCAGCACATGGCAGGGAGGAGGGCAGGGAGAGGAATGCGAAGAGAGCACGAGCCCTGCGCTCTGAAAAGATCTCTGGCATTAAAGACATGGAACACGGGGGCGGCGCTAAAAATCCCATAATCAGCGTGGTATTGACAGCCCATGAGGCCATTCCAGGTAAGGAAGATCAGACTTCTCACAGAACGAGGCCATTCAGGGTATGGGGTTGCTGTCTTTAAAATAAAATGCTTAGTTTTCTGTTTACTTTTCTGTTTTTAGTCACCACACAGCCCAAAAGAAAGAACCTGACATCAGTTGAAGGCTGTTTTGCTAACACTGTTTTGCCTTGTGGATGAAGCAGAGTGCCTTGTGTAGGCCTTCATGTCCCTGAAAGTGTATATAAGCAGATCAGCAAAAACATTTAACTGATTGTAAGCACATTTAATTGGTTCTATGGTATGTTACTTTGTTACTACAACATAGAGCTCATTCAGTAATGTTTTATTTGCACTACTGATTGTGGTCTTCAGAGGGGAGATATGGAATTTGGGAAATAACGTGACAACTGCTACAGAAAAGGTGTATATTTTTGTCCAAATATTCAGGTGCCACGAAGATTGTTCCTATTGAGGCCTTCCCTGCAGACTCCACTCCCTCCACAGAACCTGACTCCAGTGACCCAGCTGCAGGGATCAAAAGGGGCTACCAGGAATATGCCATCCAACAAGCTGCTTATGAAATGCCACTGAAGTCAAACAGGTAATTCTGTACAGCAGTATGTCTCATACACCAGAATGGCATTTTACAGTCTTAAAATAATAGCATCTTTTTTGTCTCTGAACAGAAATAGTGGCAAAACACATTGTCTTCCATTTTAGTCTCTGTGTCAAATACACATTTCTGTCCACCATCAAAACAGGTTGGGCCAGACGCAGCTGAAGATCTTCACCTGTGAGTACTGCAACAAACTCTTCAAGTTCAAGCACTCCCTGCACGCCCACCTAAGGATCCACACCAACGAGAAGCCCTACAAGTGCCACCAGTGTGAATATGCCAGCGCAATCAAGGCCAACCTCATCGTGCACATGCGCAAGCACACGGGCGAGAAGTTCAGCTGCGAGCACTGCTCCTTCAACTCTCTCAGCAGAGGGCACCTGAGGGTGCACGTGGAGCGCGTCCACAAGAAGATCAAGCAGCACTGCCGCTTCTGCAAGAAGAAGTACTCCGACGTCAAGAGCCTGCTGAAGCACATGCGGGAGAGCCACGAAATGGAGGACAAGAAGGTCAGGGACACCTACGAAGAGCTCAACCTCCAGACCCGGGAGGGCAAGAGGCAGCTGCTCTTCGACTGCCCTGTCTGCGACCGCAAGTTCAAGAACGAGCTGGAGCGCGACCGCCACATGGTGGTGCATGGCGGCGAGCGGCCGTTTGGCTGCGAGCTCTGCGATCACGGCTCCGCAAAGTTCCAGGCTCTGCAGGTGCACATACGCAAGCACCCCTTTGTGTACGTCTGCGCCTTCTGCCTGCAGGAAGTGGTCAGCTCCATCCGGCTGAAGGCACACCTCCGGGCGGCCCATCCGGAGGTGGAGGAGGCAGCTGCATTCGCCAAATCCATCAACCACAGTTTCTGTCTGCTGGAGCCGGGTGGGGACCTCCAGCGGGACACGCTGAAGCAGGAGGAGTTACAGATGACAGAAGAGCTGTCCCTCCTGAACATGAAGGCGGAGTGCGAGGATGACTTGGGCTCATCTGGGGAAGTGGCCTTAGACCAGGGCTCCAGCAGCTTGGCAGTGGAGGCACAGCTGCTGGAACAGGACGCCATGTTCACTGACACGATTGAAGGGCTCCCTCAAGAAGTGTGCGTCCCTCCAGCCGGCGAAGCCCACACAACTGAGGAGACTCTGATCCAGGACAAAACCGATGAGGCCAACAATGAGAGGCTGTCACAGGATGGAGGAGACCCTCAGACTGAGAGTGACCCTGCCATGGTCTTGCAGCCCATTGAAGAACCTCCTGAGGTGCCTCTGGAGAAGAGTCCCCTGACTAACCCAGAGGAATCGTCATGCAATCAGCTCCTAGAGACTGAGAAAGACACCAGCTCCTCATCCCCCTCCCAGCTGAGCGAGAACATGAGGCTGGTGATGACAGCCGAGCCGCAGCCCAGTGGTGATCCTGGAGAGAATGGCGGCACGGCCTTAGTTCCCTCAGAGGGAAGGACAGCGTTCAGGCAGATCATAGACAGCATGCAGAAACGGCAGCTCAACATGGAAGTCTTCGAAAGGATAAGGAAAGTCTACGGAGATCTCGAGTGTGAATACTGCGGTAATGATATGGAACCCACATTTATTAGGCAATATTCTGAATTGATCCAGATGTACTGAAAACATTCAGGCTGATAAAAATGTACACTGGTCTGTGCTGCTATTTTTTGTTAATACTATGATTGAATAGCAAATGGATTTGTTGCTGCATAGTGCTAGATGTAGGGCTGTTAACCCGATAATAAATGCTCAGAGCTCGGTTAGTTGAGCTCTGATGCAGTGTAAACAGGTGTGTTTTCAGTTTGCGGTAGAAGACAGTGACCTGGCTGTCCTGACTGTGGTGAGGAGCTCATTCCAGCACCGTGGAATGGGAATAGAAAATAAATGTAACAGAGAGAGGGACTCTTTAGGGAGGGGTCAAAAAGGTGAACAGAGGGTGAGAAGTGGTCCAGCAGGAGGGTAGGGTTTGATAATAGATTGAAGATAAGAGGGTGCAGTTGCTCTTACTGCACCATAGGCAGGGACCAGATGGGAGGGGGCCAAAAACAAATCCGTGAGGGACTCCTATGGCAAGGCTGTGGGACGTATGTGATTATCAACAATTGACCATGTTAAAACTGCAGAAATTGTGAAAATGCTATTTATTTATCAATATCATATTTATTTTCTGTCATCATGGTCAGCCATTTACCACAGAGAAGGAGAAACATTACACGATGTGTTAAATCATGAGCTTATTTGCCTAGGAGGGTTGTTAAAGCGTTTTTTCAGAAACTGCTTTTTATGAGAATCAGACACGACTTGAATGCATGAAGTGCCGGGCCGCCTGAACGGAGCAGTCTGAAAGATGGGGAAAGAACAGTTTCTGTAAGACCTGATTCAAGGACCTGATGGTCAGTTGTAACAAGTGCAGCAGAGAGAGCAAGGAGAATAAAGTTCAGTTCAGAGATGCTGCTTTACCATTTTGTGTCATTGTGATCTAACTGCTGTAAAGCACAGACAATCCACGACCATTCTGTCTTGAGTTTGATTTCAGAGGCTTTGCGACAGAAATCAGCGTTAGCACTTCAGCTGAAGTCCCCACCTTATTTTACCCTTGGCAGGTAAACTTTTCTGGTATCAGGTGCACTACGACATGCACGTGCGCACGCATACACGAGAGCACCTACACTACTGCTCCCAGTGCAGCTATTCGTCCATCACAAAGAACTGCCTGAAGCGGCACGTGATCCAGAAACACAGTGACATCCTGCTGAAGTGTCCCTGTGAGGGATGTGAGTACTGCACGCCTGATAAGTACAAGCTGAAGACCCACCTCAGGATCCACTCTGAAGTAGTGAGTCACAAGACCCTCCTCTACACATGCGTCATATTGCAAATATATAGTATGAAAGATTAGCAATACACTGTCATATTTCTGTTTTACAGTACAGTCATTAGGGCCATGAAAGGAAAGTCGTTGTTAATATCCATTTGGCAAAATTACCAAACTAACTTGAGTAGCCTGTTTTTATTTCTTACTTTTCTATGAAAATGTTACAAGTCATTGGCCATCCCCACAGCTGTAGTTAACTTTAAATCTCGAAGTGTTGGTAGATCTTTATCAGGGCATGTATTTTTTATGTATTGCCTGTTTCTCATTCTTGTGAGTGTGCCTGCATGTGTGTTCAAATGCCTGCTTTTTCCAGGACAAGAGAATGTATGACTGTCCTGTGTGCGACGAGTCATTTTCTGAGGACAAACTCATTAAATTCCATATCAAGATCTTTCATCCAGGTGAGAAACAGGAAAAAAACAGACAAAGTCTATGTATCTGTCAATGCAGAGGCACTCTGGATTCGTGGCAAGTATTTATAAATTGAAAATTGCAGTTGAGGGTAGAAAACCCTTTGAGACTAATTTGAACTAATCAGTGATTTTTCAACTTGCTTATGTTTAATCCTTAGTCTTTTAGGAAAATGTTGGCTGTTGAATGTGTTTATAAAATGATATAATTGGTTGAACTACAAATATTTAATTTCCACATTATGTATGTATTGCCTGCAGTGAGGGAATGTGTTAAGGATGTGGATTTGCTAACAAAATCCCAAACTGATATTCTCACTGGATGGGCCAACAAACAATAGCGATGTCATAAAGATGCATGTGTGGACCAAGGATATGAAATTTAATCTACATGCATGCATGAATGTGGAATGAAAGATATACTGTAAGGCCTTTATTTAACTGATCCATGTGGCAATCCCCTCTGCAGATTTGTCCATGGACACCATCTCAGAGGTCCTGGGGAGACGGGCACAGCTGAAGGGACTGATCGGGAAGCGAGCGACAAAGTGCCCTTACTGTGACTGCTACTTCCTGAGGAACAGCACAGAGCTGAAGCAGCATGTATGGGCTCATGAGGGTAGGCCTTAATGCTGCGTCACAGGCAGCCCTTCTATAAGAAATCCAGGCCCAGGTGCCGTTTTATCAGCAGTGTTTCGGGGACTCCACTGCAAAATGAAATGTTGCCATGTGAAAAATCAGGCAAGATGCTGGCATCATGCATGTGAGCCAAGGCAGTTTTGCTTCAGTAAAGCTTCAAACATGGAAATAAATGGTGTGTAAACTAAAGTAAATATGCTGTGTAGACGTCTTCTGAGTCGAATTTTTTTTAGTTTGTATGTCGAGTTTGGGGTTAGTAATGAAGAATGGCAGTGTTAAATGCTTCACATTATTGCTGCACAGTTGGTGTTATGGTCACCAGATTTAGGGTTAGGATTAGGGGTATGTGTGAGTGAAGGAATAGGAAAATGAGATCTTGCGCTACAAGTCTCAGATTTGTTTTGTGGAGTTACCTATCATGATATTCCTAACAGTCGTGTAATTACGTAGGTATGCATTTTTCCATTTCCCTTTGGTTTTCATTGTTAACGTATTAAATTTCCTATCTGTCATCTCAGGAGTGAAGCCCTACAAGTGTTCACTGTGTGAGTATGCTACTCGCAGTAAGAGCAACCTAAAGGTCCACATGAACCGGCACAACTCTGAGAAGACCCACCTCTGTGATCTCTGCGGCAAGAAGTTAAAGTCCAAGTGCAGTCTGAAGAGCCACAAACTGATACACACGGCCGATGGTAAGATGGCCGATGGTCTTCTACTTTTTTCATTATTATCATTATTTAAAAATACATTTTATTGTAAAAAAAATATCAGATATAGTTGGGGATTTTTAAATTTAGCTGATGCTTGTAGTTGGAGCTTTGAGCTTGAGCTCATAATGGTTGAATGTTTGAGGATATTTCAAAGCATATAGGAAATCAATTCTCTCAATTCTGACTGTCTTTTACTTGCATGCACGTGTTCACCTTTACATTACACTGAAAGTGCAAAAGGGGAAATGCATGTAATAACATGACGGTGGCATGTGGAACTGCTCATGATAGCCATGCCTTTGTTTTTGTCTCTCAGGCAGGCAGTTTAAATGCACTAAGTGTGACTTCACAGCAGCTCAGAAACCCCAGCTGGTGCGGCACATGGAACAACATGCCTCCTTCAAGGTAGAGGCAGTAGAAGTGGTCCATCGGTTGAAAGAATTCATCTTTCTTGAATTTTCTTAATTGGATTTAGGAATTTAAGATTGTGGTTTTGGATGTGGGGGTTCTGTCTCCACTTTGCATTAGTGGTTAGGGTCAGTTGCAGGTTGTACAAGGTATTACTCGTATGTTTGCCTAAAGCCTGAATTATACTTCATCGAACAACTGCAGACACTCAGCTGAATACATAAATTAAGTTCAAATTATGTAGCTGTTGATAGTTATGTGTTTGAACACAATAAAAAAGTAAATGATGAATTTTGAGTGATAACTTTTTTTAATGATTGCAATATATTAGCATAGACATGATATCATTATCATGACATTTTTTATGAAATGTGATATTGTGAAATGTGAAAGCCCTAATATATTACAATAGTAAAAGCAAGGACATCCTAGAAAACGAAATGCACGTGGCCTGGCTTAAAGTTGAGGATCCTTGCAAAAATGTGCTACTTTGGTTTTATAGCCTGCTGATAATATCCTCTGTTGTGACAAGCCCAACTACGAGTTGAGGTCATCTTAATGGAAAGGAATTGGGATAGGTCTCATTGTCTTGATCTGTATGCCAAATTAGCCTATCCGTTGTGGACACTGTCTCTACTCCTGCAACATGACCTGCTCTCTGAAGAGGCACTACAACAGGAAGCACCCCAATGAACAGTTGTGTAACGCTGGGCCCGGGCCACCTGCTGCAGTGGCCGTCCAACAGCAAGGTGGGTCTCTCACCTTCCGAGCTTAGTCTGTTTTCATGGGTCATGATTATGGTACTAATGTGCCTGGTTTATGGCTGTCTTGGTATTGGAACACCATTGATTACTGAGAAAGCAAATGACCTTGCTGATCCTTATTTTTTAATAGCAGCAAAGTGGATTCTAGGGTGTTTGCTCTAGGGTTCCCACAATCTGGTTGTAACTTTCAAGCTATCAGTTTAATAGCAGAAAGAAGACTTGTCTTAAGAATGCAGACAGTGTTAGTATAACGCATTTGTTTCACTTAAGAACTGGAGTAGGAAAACAATGAAAAGGAAAAACTCTGTTTCCAGGTGGTGTAAAATGTCCAGTGTGCAACAATGTGTATGGCACCAAGTGGGAGATGAACAGACACCTCAAGAACAAGCATGGCCTCAAACTGGTGGAAAACGATAGCATCGGGATCAACCAGTGGGAGGTATAAGAACTAAGATTGTCTTACATGGTCATTGTTTTAAGGTTTTTCTTGTAATAGGGGTCACCATGTTTTCCAATGTAGTTTTCTCACCTGTATTTCATCTGTCAGAATGAGGTCAGTGGAACCGTGGGTTCATTCCAATTGCTTATTTTATCCATCCTTGTGTCTTTTTTTGTGTGTATTTTGTGACATTCCATCCATGCTTACTTTTTCTTCTCCATGTGTTAAGAAAATGAATTGCCTTAATGAGTCACAATTAGCCACTAATTGTATGATTAGACGGGTGATCCTGTGCCATGGGGACCCCACAAGGATATTGGTTGTCGAATAAATCTGGCTACATCTGTTTTTTCTGTGCATGTCTGTTCTCTCCCAGATGATGGAATCGTTAGAGGAGCCCTCAACCCAGTACCTCCACATCACAGAGACGAAGGACCTGCAGGGCACTGAGGCTGCAGTATCTGCCCTCCAGGACTTACGATACAACACAGAAAATGGTGCGCAAACGGGCCAGACACACAAACGTCACTGTGGTTATATCCCAGTCCTCAGTGCATCTCTTATTTTTGGATACAGCATGTTAGTGCAATGCCTGATCCCTTTCCTTCGGTTTTCATTGGGATTTGTTCAGGTGTGGTGTCCACCGCCTCAGGGGAAAGACTGGATCCTGCCGCAGCGGTCAATATTCTCCAGCAGATCATTGAACTTGGATCAGAGAATCGTGATGCCACCGTTGCCTCAGTGGTTGCCATGGCTCCTGGCACAGTGACCGTAGTGGAACAGGTGAGAACTGTCACTCTTATGTGTAACAGAAACTTCTGATACTTGATCTTTTCTTGAACTGGAGAACTCGGGCCTTTAGCACATGGCTGCTCTAACTAACTGACTAAGTAAAGCAAGTAGTAATAATAATAACAGTGTTGTTGTGTGTTCCCTTGAGCAATCTGAGTACCCTGTACCATCACACAGGTGGCAGAAGAGGAGCAGCAGGCCAACCACACAGTGATGATCCAGGACGCCTTTCAGCAGGCCTCCATGGGGCTGGGGGAGGAGCACCACCTCGTCGTGTCCTCTGACGACGTGGAAGGCATCGAGACGGTCACAGTGTACACTCAGGGTGAGGACGCCTCGCAGTTCATTGTCTACGTCCAGGAAGCAGTGCAAGCGGAAGAGCAGACAGTGGAGACCGTCTAAACTGTCCAACCGCTAACACGAAACGGAAGAACCAGATTGACTTGAATTGGGCTGGCATCACAACCTCCGCTCTTCCCAATCACATACTGCAGCTGTGGTACGTGGTCAAAATAAGAGCACAGTTTGTGTTATTATCATGTGTTCATATTGAAACAATGGTAGGTAGGTCCTCTGTCAAATGAAGGTTGCCAGTTTTACAATTTCTGCATCTACATCGCGCCAATATGACTGAAACTGACATCCATGTCAGGTTGTAGATATTCACACACAAATTAAAAGGACTTGATTTGAAATGTGTCATTTCCTTGTTTGGCTTTTATAAAGGGCTTAATTCTTGAAAAAATCACAATGTATTTTATACTTTTTAATATACGTGATCACAGTGAGATTTTTTGTTACACTGTAAGCCATGATAAAGTATTTTTGGAATTTGTTACCTTTCAAGTAACAACCTTGATATTGTTGAAATCCTGAGATAATTATCGTCACACACAGTGTGACACCCCTGGAAGGGAAGGCAATTCCAGGTTTTCACAACAATGTCAAATAGAGTCCATTCCACACCCACATAGACATGAAATCAAATAAATGAAAATCTTCACCTGTCCGCCTCACAGGTTCTGGGCAATGTACAACACAGTGAAAGCTTTTCAGCTTTCAGTTGTCTCAGCTGGCCAACTTTTCAGCTACCTCAGCTGTTACGTCCACTTTGACTGTCCCGAGCGTGTGTGGTGGTGCAGGCCGGAGCACACGTTTTAAACACCTAGGCTGATTTATGAACACAATCCAGGTGCATGTGCTCTCTGCACCAGTATACATGGCAGAGACTACTCCAACTCTCTCGCTGGATCGGATGCCACAACTATCTTATGATTTTTAGATAACAAACACCAGAATATTTTACCATGGCCCCAAGAAGTAATTGTATTTATTTGTACAGGGTTAGAAAAAACATCTATATACTTTTATCTGTATAAATATTTATACATATCATAGTTTTTTTTTGTCCAGTCTGCTGTTATTCAAATGAATTTGTTGTATCATTTCTTCTTTCTGAAATACTGTCCATCATCACAAGCAGCAGAGGGGTCTGCCTGAGAAATGTGCCACTATCTTGTGGCGCTTTTACCTCTATTTTCAGACCTCACGGTGTTTAATTAGTTGTTATTTTGTGTGTAGGCTGGCCAGCATTCACTACTGCATCATCTATAGAGAAAAATTACAGCTTCAAAGGCAGTTACACTTAAATGACTCCTTTTAATGATATTTATACATTACAAAGGATGGGCATTTACTAAATAAAAAAGCCTTTAAGTTACCATCGCCTGTGCAATCCTTTGAAGTCATGATAGATGATCATCTCTTGCTGTGACTTCCGGCACCTCCGATTCTTCGTTGTCGTATTCTGGATGCTCTACCTCCTCAGCGTCCGTCTCCTGGTCGTACCTGGCCTGCAGGTACGCCTGGGGGGTGACGTCCTTATCCACAGGCCGTCTGGATTTTTTCTTCTTCTCAATCAGTTTCTGCTTCCTCCGTTCCAGCAGCACGTCTAGCTGCTGCTGAGTGATTGAGGGTGCAGGGTTCTTGCATAAGGACTCTTGTGACCCCCTCTTGTACTCCAGGATCTGTTTGTTCAGGGCCTCATGATCAATGCCAAACGGAAGAGCTCTTTTTGTAGTGACAGGCTGTTCTGAAGTATCGGACAGCTGGGCAGATTCCCTGAAGAAATGTTAACAGGCAACGTCAGAGCTTAACAGGTGTGAGGCTGAAGAAATCCCAGTAATCTTTGTATCAACAACTTTCAAATTTGCACAAAGTATATGAGTAGGTGTTTTTTTTTTATATATAAAAATCTCATGTCTTTGTGGCACTTTGAAGGGACTTTCTGCCGAAAAAAGGATAACAGGAGGTCGCTTGACCGTCACTTTTACAGGTGGGTATGGCAAGTGAAGTCCGATTCCAGCATCCAGAAAAGGTTTATCAAAACGATGCATCCAAATTATCACTTCATTTTGGTAGGAAAGTGCCTGTGTGTTATGGCATGGTGTTGTAACACGCCAAAAAGAAAAGGTGTGCGCGCATTTGAGTAAGAGACCCGTTTGATCACTTAGACCAATCTTAAGACCAGTGCGAAGGTTATCTGCTATTGTTCTTCACAGTATGCATGTGAAGAGAAGGAACTATTATTGATGTCTATTTTTAAATGGCATAAAGCATGCAATATATGCTGTATATTTTTGGCTTATGCCCCACTATAGGATGGGAGATGGTACCCTTCCAATGCCAGTTATACTTGCAGCTTAATTTCAACCATTAACCTCATCAATAAACTTAAAAAGAACAAACATTATTTTTAAATGCTCCATGGGGAAAAAATACAAAAGATGCTCACCCTCCATCTTTCACATTATTCTTGATCTCGTCAGTATTTTCTTTCTCACCAAAGTCAGCTATCTTGAGAAGATGTTCTACCTGGTAATGGGGTGAATTATAATGAAATGCTTTTAGTTTTAGTCCTGAACTAAACAAAGCTTACTTCAAAAAGTCTCTAAACAGGCTGAGGGACCACACAAAGAAATTATAGAAAGAATTTAATTCAGGCATAAAATAAAGGATAAAAGATGAGAAAAGCTATACTGCACCTCAGTAAGGGCAGCATACTGTTTGTCTCTCAGGAATACCACGGGAGGAACACTTCCCAGAACCTGGTGTGAAATGAGAAGGTGCCTACAACACAGTTATACGCCTGAATGTTAGAATTTCAGTGCATGACACAGATCTGGTATGATTGATATATACTGCGTTCTATAAATACAGACATTACAAGGTCTTTTTTTTTTTAGACTGCAACAGAGGATGACCCAGACTTGAAGCACAACAAAACATTTACTCGTTTCTTTGAGCCAATAATTTTTGGTGAACAACATTTGTGTTGTTTATAGATTATAATGTGTACAAAGCCATTGTAGCATTGCAAGATTCAAAGAGAAAGTTCTTAATTTAAATGAAGTCTATAACGATGTCACAAGCTAGATAGATTTTATTTTTAAAATATTTTTTTCCTGTGCGTGTGATACATTTTTAATTCCCACTCTGGCAATGTTACTATATCAGTACTAATGACGTTAATAGGTTGTTAATGTTTGTCACTAGAGATGCCCTAAGTAAAAAATCAAGTAGTCTTAACAACAAATAATTGGTCAGAAAATTATCAAGAATTAAACAAATGGACTCCTGAGACCTCCTGGGTCACCATTTGCTCGTTTACTTTTGCTACAGTGAACTGTTTGGGGAAAAGCTAGAAACAGGGAAATTCACTTATACAGTAGACAAATTAACATAACGTCAAATAAAAGAGTCATGTTTTGTATTTGGTTGCATATCATTTGCATGCCATGACTTCCTGATGTCTGTGACCTATCAACATCATCGGAGTCTGGATATCTTATTTTCAGGTTATCCTACAAGCGATACAAAAACTCTTAGCGTTTGAATGGATCTCTATGGGAATTGGGGGGTGGAACTAGATTCAGCTGTAAATTATGCTGATACAGTATGGAACACATTTGTTGGCTAAATGGCTTTAAGCCATCAAGGGTCCAAGGTATCAAATGAGCCTCAAACCACCGTGCTGCTGCCAGATATGCAGTAGATCCTACAAGCGTTGTTTCTCCTGATTAATTTTCCTGTTGAACTCAATGGAAAAAATATTAAGAAGAAACAATTCTTGTTGATTCTTGCTAATTTTCTGACCAATGATTTGTTGTTAAGACCATTAAAAGCTTAATATATTTGCCATTTTGGGCCCATTTTTTTGCCCAGGAGTGTATATTTGCCAATGTCCTATGATACACAAACATGTCTTAGTGGGTGTACTTCCTGTGAATGCTTATATAATGAATAGGAATGTAACAAGAGCTCAAAATGGGTCATATTGGCTTAGATAATGCTGAAATGCATTAGCTTCATTAAATCGCACTCCATAAATCACAAGATGGAGCCATCTTTTCATGTTATCCAACCTATGTACTACATAAACAAGCATAATTATTCACTTACTCTGCTTAACCATCCATGTGAATTACTTGAACTAACAGTAATTACATAATATATTTTCCATATGTTACTTGCTCAAACAGGCATTACCGTAGACGAGGGGCACTTTTGTCCAATACTTGCTGAATCAGACTGTCCCTTTCAGATGTCCCACTTGTCTTCCAATAAACACGGCAGTTGGAAAAATCAGCCGGCAATGAGACCTTGCAGGAATACAAGGAAACACTATTTTAAATGACGATTCAGAGAAAACTGCATAAAGTAAAGAATAATATTTTATAAAAATCATAGTACAACCAAAATTCAAAATTTTAAGAATGTTTTATTTCTTGGAAAAGGTTTATTTTAAATTATTTTTAGCAGGTATTCAGGATCAACAAATAAACCAACAAAAACAATGCCTGGTTTGTTACATTTTTAGGGTACACAAGGGGCACAAAATCCATTCACACAAACTCACAAATGGAAATGTGTGCATGTCTTAACACAAACATCCTGATAAAAAATAAATAAAACCCAAAAAACATTCTCTATTCCAATTCTGTTGCAATCAAAGGGCAGACAATATATACATATCAAGGTTGTAAGCGTCCCAGCAGGGGTTCAGTTGATACGACTGAATATGGTACTTAAACCGAATTGTTTCAATAAAATATCCCGCTGTACAAATGTATTGCATGTGAGAAGTAATTTGCTAGTTGCTCTGGATAAGCACGTCTTACGCCGAAATGCAATGCAAATCTAATCAGGGGAATGTTTTCTTTTTCACACTACTACAACTGAATGTTCAATATGGCTGGACAAACAAACTAGCTCACTTCAGTGACAATATCATTGGAATTGTTGTGTGAACACAAAGGCAGTGCTATTTCAAGACATTTGTATTTTGTAATTATCGTGCCTTGTCCTCAAATCTATCAATATTAAAAAAAATGCGATATTTGTGGTCATCGTTTAATAACGTGCGCATAAAATGGATGGTTTAAAATAAAATTTTGTACGTTTAATGGCGCGTAAAATAAAAGAGAGATATAATCTTACCTTAGAAATCTCTACATTTAGGTTGTAGACTTCCGCACTGACTTCATGTGAACTGAGAAAATCGTTGATAGCCTTGAACAAAATCGTGTTGAGGATTCTCGCTCGCAAGCTGCTTTCTTGCTTTTGTTTCTTCGATTTGGTGAGCTGCAAGGGACCAGTCTGACTGGACGGCGAAATCTATCACACATCAACTGATATTAAGGGATGCTTACAGCATGAAAAGCAACAACAGGAAGGGTTGTATTAGCCAGATCGCTCAAACTACCAGCCATCAACTTACTTGTTTAGGACCGAGGATAGGGGATTCATACCACAGTTTCTTTCTGTAATGTACATATTATTCATTTAGTACAGTGTTCAAAAGGACACATCCAACTGAATTTCAAGTTGAATTAGTCTACGTAGGAATTGGTCACAGACTATACATTCAAAATCAGAAGTTCAACTGCTGGAAGGACGTTTGGAATGCAACCATTTGATTTGTGGCAAGTTGTCGCTTCCTTTTTCAGATTACATTACTATCAATTTAACAACATAGCAGTTTAAAAACGGAGCGAAACGTATATAGCTCTAGCTAGCCACACCTCGCTAGCAATCAAACACGAAGGTAAAACCAGCGAGATCCGTGTACGGGTGCCACCAGCCATAAAGCCAACTTACTTCGATTTATTTGCGAACTTCTTGAATAAATTTTTGCTGCCATACTGAAGGCAAGACGTGTGGATGTCCACTCTGCTCCAGCAACCTAAAACAAGCTTTCCGTTTTCTGTCGAGGGGTGCTCTCGCCTTCTATGTAGAATCTGGTGGTACTGCGTTTTCGCAGATTCTCCGATAAATTTGTTTCCAAAATGCATACTGCGCTGATGGTGAGCAAGGCATTTTCTGAAATAGCTCGATTTTATTGAAGTGAACATGACTGTCTGTTAATGTGTGGTATGTACTGAAGTCTCAGTACCCCATAACCTGACGCCAATCACGGGAAATGATCGACATATCTGTGCTCGACACATTGAGTCTTCTACAAAGGGAGAAGCAAATGATACCAGATGTATTCGACCTGCTGGAGCCCCACCCCCATATTTTAACCAAGACAGCTGCCTTGTTTTTTTTCCGTGTATTTCATGCAATCACTTTCATTATTATGAAAAGTATATAAGGAGTTTCATCAATGGAAAATGTTGAATTTATCATAATTATGATAAAATTAATGTTCTTTGAGCATGTACCCATCAGAACATGTCCCTTCCAGTGTTGCAGTGTGGCCTACTGTATCTATAGTCAGACCTGGGTCAAATATGTATTTGTTTTGGATTCAAATATTTTTCTATGCTTTATTGATCTTGTCCGGTGTATTGGAACCAATGAAATACTCAATGAAAATTGCAGACCCAACCTTCTGGTCATATTGGCAGGCTCAATTACATGAGGCAAGATCAGTAGAGCACAGAAAATTATTTGAATCCTAACCAAATATGTATTTAACCCAAGTCTGTCTATAGTCTAGCTGCCATTGCTGCTTTGTGTGGCAATTCACCCATCTCAGTTCTGACCCTGGGCCACTTGTTTTGTGTAACCTTAAATATAAATGGCAAGCTTTGGGGTCATTATACTACAATGCTATGCATATTTTTTCAGTGTGGTGCAGTGCATTATATAAATGCAGACTAAAAATGTATCAAACTATTTCTAGACCTTATCAATTTAACAATTGTATATTTAAATTTGATCAATGCCATGAGTTTAATTCAGACGTCAAAAACTATTAAATCATTTACACGTAAAATCTTTGCATTGCATCACACTAGTACATGTAATTACAGCACAAATAAGCAGTATTGATGAAGAACATGTGAATGCTGATCCTACAGGCATTTGAGATGCCTGACCTGGGCATTGCAAGGTCTGTGTCCATTTGTGTTTACAGATAAACCAGTTTAACCGGGACATTTTTATGAAAATGTTTGTGTATTACCATTGAACATGTTTGTGAGTATTACCATTGAATATGTTTGACTTGAAAGATTTCAAGAATAAATATGCATACAAAGTGAATAGTAGACACAGGATGTTTACAGACTGGCAGAAAATCAGGCCATATTTCAAAACTTTTTAATTCATTTACTTTATAAACTCAATTATACGATCAATGATGCCTCAGTTTAGAATACAGTATCATCTGAAATAAAAATGACAGAACAAGTACTTTAAGGACATTCAAACTGAACGGACACTTGAAACAAAGAATAAATGTACACATCTGAAACATATTGAAGTAGTTTGCATTTATGAAAATAACACAAAAGGAACACAAATCCATGTATAAAACTGGATATATACACAAAATTTAACTGAATGACAAAATAAGCCAACCAAATGTGATGGTCAAGGACCCTTCATTCTTTAAAACCGTCTATTATGTAACTTTTCAGCTATTCGTTCCTTTAAAGTTCAATGTGAAAAGGAAATAAAGCCCACAGCCAGAGCAATTATGCATATCCAAATTTACACAAGTTCAATAACAATTTTCAACAGTATATATATATATATATATTTCTGTTAATAAATGCATTCCTATTGGTCTACATTACTTAGGGAACTGAATAAGATGCTCATGTTATACATTTTAGTGGCAAGGAAGTATTGCCTTAAATTCTACAAAATATAATTTAAAATCAAATATAGTCTCTCCTCGGTAAAAGTTCTTGAGATCTAGTCAAAAGTGCTTCAACAAAATGGCATGACCCAAGCGCACTGACTTTCCGTGATTGACCCTCTACACACATGGCCTTTCAGCAGGCTTTTCCTTTTCTTTAACGGGGATCTGAATGTTATGCTTCACCTTCTTCAGCTCTGTCATGTTGAACCCTAGCAGAACCACAGTTTTGCGCTTCTGGATCGCCCGCATGCATTTGGAGCGCCTAGTGCCAAAGTGACAGGCCACATCGGTCTTGTTAAACCACAGGCGGGCTGCTAATGTTTCCATCTCCATCTTGGTCAGGTAGGGCTTCTTGTTAAAGTAGTCAGTGAGAAATTTCTTTCGTTCATCAAAGGACAGCATTTCCTTCCCAGTGGTATCAAGGAGCAGGCTGACTGATGTTTCAGAAGTCCCCTCACTTCCTACCACGCTGTCTTGAAAGTTTCTGAACTGGCTGCGCTTGGCTGCTCTGGCATCCCTCTCCTGCTTGTTAGCCTCCAATGCTGCCTTCATTGCTGCCTCAAACCTGCTCTGAATCTGGGCCTCTGTGTCAGAGGTTTTGGAGGCAGGCACCAGAGTGACAACTTTTGAGGTAGCAGGATGTGAGACGCCTCCATTCACAGCAACTACTTGTCTTTTGGAGTCAGGGTTAATCAATCTCTCCACATCCTTGGCAGTCTTGGGTGCACAGCGGCAACGCTGCACATGAGTAGAGATGGCCTGGGGTGTGGTCTTCCCAGTATACACCCCAGAGCAGTACGCGCACTTAAAAGCAGGGGATTTCAAGATGGCGTGAATGGTGGGCACAATGTGGTGTTTTGTCTTCAGGTGGAGTTCATAATCCTCCACAGTCTGTGGCTTCTCAGGGCAGAAGGGGCAATCAGCACGGACACTTTTTATGGGTGTTCGACACACAGGTTGAGCAGAACCAGGTAGCAACTTCACATAGATGAGGTCAAGAGAGACAGTGACCAGCGCTAGGTTCAATTCCTTGTCTCCCAGCAGCTCTTTGGGAGCAGTTGTGTTTATGTCAAAGTGTGGAACCAGAAGGTCGCCGTGATCGTTAATGTGAAGCTGATACTCCTGTTTCATGAAATTCCGATTGGCCAACTGCGAAGTGCTGTGCTCCTTGGCTGTGTGATCCAGGAGCTGCTTAATCGAATAGAACATTCCAGGGCAATGCAAGCACTTCAGACCATGCAACAGGTGTTCAAAGAGTCCTTTTCCAGACAGAGAAATGTTACAAGTCAAACACCTTAAAATTTTACTGTTGACTTTTTTCAAAAAGGGAGCCCGAGCAGCTAGTCCATGCACTTTAGCCTTTTTCATCACTGGAACCTGCCCATGAGCAGTCTCCATATGGACTTTGTGTACATCAGCAGGGAAGAGCTCCTTACAAACAGGACAGGATACCCACTTCTGCGTCTGTTTGGACACAGTGGTACTAGAAAGAATAGTGGTGCTAGGAGCAGCTCCTGTCAGTGGCTTGTTTTGTTGGGGTGTAATGGTTGTAGTACTGCCTTGAACTACTGTCACAGGTCCTTTACCAGTCCCTTGGGCACTGCTGGACTGGACCGGTACTGTGACCTGGACAGGTGCAAGAGTGTAGGTGGGAAGGCCATTGACTTTGTTTCCAGTGGGGATCAGATGGCTGAAAAGCGACTGGGTGGTGAGCACAGTGCCGCGTGAGGTGGACTGAGTCACTGGGAGCCTCTGTGTCACCAGCAGGGGCTGTGGTCCAGGGCCTCGCAGGGCCAGCTTACCTTGGACACTGACCTGAACACCAGGGGGAAGCAGGACCTGTCGTGGCTGCTGTGTCTGTGTGGGTACCCCCACAGTGATTGGCATTGGTTTTGGACCATTTTGAGATACAGTTGGCAGCAATGTGCCAACCGGTGCCCGAACAAGGGTAGTAGCCACACCTCCGGCAGGAATTCCCTTAGGGAGTGGGGCATTTTTCAGGGCAGCTACTGCCTGACCGGTTCTTAGCAAACTCTGGGCTTCTACATTAGCCAGTCGTACTACAGTAGAAGTCTGTCCTGGGAGGAATGCCTGACCAGTCGCTGGGGTACACACCACAGTGGTTGTGTTGCTAGGGGTGCCCCGCAGCACAGTGCCTGAAAAGGGGGGTCTAGCCACCGTGCCTCCGAGCTGCGTGGCACTGGCCCCATGGACCAGCGGAACATTGTAAACATTTTGCTGGGTGACCTTGGGAGCGAGGCTTGGGAGCTTCTGCTGCAAGTACTTCTTGCCAAATTTACTGTGTTCATATATCAAGGCTTTGATATGCACCTCCAATTCTTTGTGTTTTTCTGAGGTCAAGATGTGGTAGATCAAATGGTCCGAGCTTTCAGCCGGCACGCTGCACACCTTGCAGTAAAATTTGGAGGTGCGAGCACCATTAGTAATTTTCATCTCGGTATCTGTCCGCTGCCCAAAATAGCGATTCATGAGATTGGAGTAGTGATTCACAAAGACATGCTTCTTTATGCAGTAAATCAATGAATCCTGGTACCCACACCTTCGACATGAGTACCTGTCTCCAGTCACAGTGGTGTCGACCATGACCGGGAGTCCTTTTGTGGTTGTCACCCCTGTGGGAGGAATGGGAGCACTTGGGCTCTTCATTGAATCAGGATGGAAGATCCTAAAGTGCTCGATGACCACCTTGGGATGGGCGACAAATGAGCAGCAAGAGCAAATCGACAGCGCTCCAATGTCCTGCTCTTCTTCATGATAGCGTCGCATGTGGGACCTGTAGCCATTCCAGGAGCGTGCTGAAAACCTACACAGGGTGCAGCAGAGTCCCCGGGTACGGTACCGCCACTGAAGAGACAAAACAGAGGCAATCAACCCTCACAAATAAACACAGGTGCATTCTATCCATGTACTCCGCTTCCTATAACATGGTCCACAGGTCAATGGATACCTAAGAAAGCAGAAGCAAGTAACAATATCAATTAAAAATATATTGTACAGTGGAAGTATTTCTTTAAATGATCATGTGCCAAAAAGACCATGTGCTAGCTTCAATACATAAAAAAAATAAAATACTGTGGCCACAGATCATGTGTACCGCCCTGTCAAAAACCTTCCATAGCGTATTTTATCATCAAAATTCAACTAAGTCAGCATACCTTTTTTCTCCTTTTTCCATGGTACCCTTCAGTGAAGTCAAACCAGTCTGTGTTATCAAAGGCTTCATCTCCCACATCAAACCTCTGGAGCTCCTGATGGAGAAAAGGGGATCAAGTTAAACTACAGGAACACCCAAGAACCCAAGTACCAATGAGGTTCTCCGTATGGACAGCAAACTTTTTGATTTGTTCATATAAGTCCGTAGTTGACATGATTTATTGAGAAGGGTTTGTTTCTGCATGAAAAATACTGATTTAGGGTTTAAAAATTTTAAAAAGGCTTTGTCACAGGGGCTCCCGTGAGGGCAAGTCATTTCGACCCTGTGGACATTGGGTGCATACATAATATATAGACAACACAAGGGTTAAACAGACATAGGATGGTAAACTTTTTAAGAATCAAGAATTTGTACTGGACTAGTAGGCCATTTCAACAGCACACATCCTGTTTTTAATTTAGAAAAATGACAAGAACATAAGTTTTATGAGCGACTTCTACTACAATTCCTGGCATTTTATGCATTACCAACTTTTTTTGAAAGAACATTACTATGAGGCTGCTGTGGGACTCATTACTATAATCAGTGCAGAATTTACCTTTGACTACTGTCACTTATGACTGCTACTAAACCTGAAAAATGTAAAATAATGAATGTACTTTAACAATTTTCAAATTGTTAAAAACCTCAATCAAATCCCTTTCACTATGCCTGAAGAGATTGTGTGTCTTGTGTCTTCATTATTTTTAAAGGACATATTTCACTGCATTTGGTTCAAGCTGTATGTGACGTATGCATATTGTTCTAGTAATCTATACAAATATGGGCAGATTCATTATAACTTAACATAATTAAATAACTAAAATTATTTACAAGTTATTGATCACAACTTTTAATCGTTATATTATGCTCTGCAAAACTGGGTTTCCGATCTGGCATTATAATACAATACTCAAAAGAAAATTCAGCAACAACTCATATCACCATCATATCACTAATACATATATCAATGTCTTTCACACTATGCACATCCAAATTTAGTCCCTCCCATAATATAATCCAGCTGCTGTAAGAATATGAATATATGAATATACCATTTTGGTAAGATACATTTCATTCGTCTCTTAATCTGCTCAATTCTGGATTCAGTTTAAAACTTCTTAAATCATGTTCATCAATTTACCAGCCCCAATGCTCATCAACTGGGGCTAGTGCCATTGTTACTAAGAGAAAAGGGGCATTTTCAGCTTACACTATATCACAAAATAACTTACATTCAACAAGTCTTTGCAATTCTCAAATCCAACATCACAGAGAACATCTTTTACTCGTTTTCTTGATTTTCTGATTTTTTCCAAATTGCCCACAGGAAGTTGCAACATTTTCCCTTGCCTGCAAGAGGAAAACAGGTGTCAATATCAAGAACAGAACAGTAATCCAAAATGATACCTTCAAACATTTGTACTCAACAAGTGTCAACAGATATGCAAGCAAATCAGAAAGGAAGTACCAACCGGACCCTCCATATTCCAGTACTTATAACAGAAAATCCATAAAATAATGTAAACATTTTAAACAAAAATATAATGCAGAGGTGCACTGATCAAAGCAGATGCACATAACACCATTTTACTGATGTTTTTACTGATGATTTTGAGTCAGGTATATATCATGTTAATGCTAAAATGGTTTAATCTTTTAGTTTATCTTAACTATAAACATTAAATATGGAGCCCTCCTGAATGTAGTCACTGAATTCCTGAGACCTATCCACAGTTGTTTTTGACTTAAAGGCCTGAGATAACAGTGCAATCAACTTCAATTTGAAATGTACCCACTGAATGAATACATATCCAAAACAATCATCATTTGCAGTATACACAATAAAGAGAGCATACCTTTGCTGACACAACCTATTGTCAGTTTACCATGAAAAGTCTGAGGTCATTTGGTGAATTGCACTACACGTGCACAAAACATACACGCACTCCACATCAGCTGATTATTAGCACCATCCAATAAAATACTACTTGACTATTTCTGCAGTCAACAGGGATTGGCCAAAAGTAACCTTTTCAAACCCCTGACAACTCAAGAAAAGCTTGGGATACTCCACATGAAAATTTGGGACTTTTTGTGCACTATATATGAGGATCTTGGATTACAGTGTAATACTAATTACTTTAGTGATCCCTAAAGAGACAGATCGCAATACACCGACCCTAACACTAACAAGCTATGACTTGCCATTTTTAATCCAAATCTAGCCTAATTCAAATCAAAATATTCTCATTTAAAGCTGATTTTGAACAAAATCACAAGCTTTAAACACCATTTTTAATCAAAACTAGCTACAATTTCATAACTGCGCGTTTGAAAAAGACTTATAAGGTAATCATTATACTCTGGTGGTGTACTGCTTTCCTAAAATATTTTTAAAAGGCGCTGTTTAACTTTTTCTAATGGTAGGGTCACACCAGGAAAAGTCATCAAATTTCATGCTGAAAAATGTCATTTTAAGGAGTTTTCACTGCTGTTAAAGGATAGGTTTTGTATTTTTGAACGCAGGCCCTGTTTTCAGATAATCTTGAATAAATGTGAAGTGGAGACCAATATTTTGCTCATTGTTTAAAATGTTTTATACCATTTTGTTGCATCCTCAGACATTGCTCACATTGTAATACACAGGGAGAAAATTTAGCAGCCTTCAAAGACCATGATAAATGTATCTTTTGAAAATGGGAAAATTGGAAGTTCACCATCTTTCTATTGGAAGAATGGGGCCACATCCCTCAAGCAGAATACCCTATGCAGGTAGAATATATCGTATTGCCGTTTCCAACTTTTCCACCTTTTTGGCCACTACCTATAGCTACAAAATGAGAGACTGGTTAAAAAATAAAGCTAGTAATGAAGTAGGCTAATGATTACAATAAATTATTTAAATTCACAAGGGTGTATTCAGGGTTTTTCTGGTACAGGAAAATCTTTGGCATGTGCCAAAGTAAAAGTTGCAAGCACCAAAGCGGGAAAAAAAAGAAGAAAACAAAAGAATTAAATCTAATTAGAATATTATTCTGTGGCACAATGCAGATAATCTGAAAAATGTAAACTGAGAAAGAGGGAAGCAAGACAGTGCGCACTCATGGGCTCTGTGGGCCGGGCTATCACATGCAGAGATGCTTGGCTTGTGAGTATTGCCACCCGCCTCTCAGAGCTCTGAAAGTATGTACCAAGAGAATGCAAAGGCAGATTCAATCCCATTGTGTTCATTCATTCATATAGTTTATTTAGTAGGGACAATGCAAGTTAACATAGTATCACAAGTTGATACAGAGATTATAGCTATTGCTAGTTTCCAACTCCTGTCCCTAGTTAGGCTTTAAGCAATTACGCCAGCATTTATATTTTAATCCTTATACTTAGGAAACGTGTTCTATCATTTCGAGTTTCAGAGGTCGCAACGGCTTGTTTGACAGTTGGAACTTTCTTCTCAAAAAGACAGCTTGGTGACAGTTTTGATTTAAATGAGCATCTCTCACAGAAAATTTTGAGTAGAAAGATATTATTAATACCACGGCCATATATAAAACCCAAAATGTGTTTCTGGGTCAATGTGGCTCCAAAGCACCAAATACCATTTTCTTGCCAGAAAAAAAACCTGGTATTTTGACTTAAACTTTTTATTTACTCATTTATTTCCAAATTCCAGTGCTGCAGAGCTTTACCCCTTAACTACAAGCTACTTTGCAATGAAACAAGTTAAACAAGTGATAGAGAATGAACTGGGGCTTGTGTAACAAAGCAGGGGGGTATTTCACAAAGTAGGATTATTGAGTTAGCTGGATAACTGTGTTGAGTAAAACATGGAACGGCTCTTTTCTTTACCACAGTCCATGTTCCAGATTTGGGAGGGTTCCAGGTTTTACTCAGTGAAGTTATCCAGCTAGTTCACTAATACTGCTTCCTGTTTCACGTACATTGTTTAACAATCCTGGATCAACCCTATGTGGCAGGTGGATGTTTTCGCAACAACATCATTACAATTGCTTGTTACAGCTAGTAACAAGCACATGAACGCACAACGCATGTGATCAGTAGGCACCAATTTGAAAATCTCTGAATCAGGCAGCATGTTCAGATATCTAGTCTAAAAATCACTGTCAATCAACTTAGTGTATGGATAGTCTTACCACAGTCCTCGTGCCGCCAAAACAGCTCTGACCTGTCGAGGCATGGACTCCACCTCTGAAGGTGTCCTCTGGTATATTTGTATTTCTGTATATATTTGCATCTACTGTATATTTGTATCTTATCTTTTGTATATACTGTACATTTGTATCTGATTGTGTTACTTTATTGTCTTTGATGCTGCAACAGTGCATATTCCCCTGGGGATCAATAAAGTACACTGCTATTACTATTACTACTACTACATATTACATTATTGGTTTTTATTACATAAAAAAATTGAAATGGATTACATTATTGGGAGTTATTACACTATTGGTAGTTTATTACATTATTAGTTGCTACAGGGCTATAAAAAGCTAAGATATTATTAGAAGGTGAATTATTTTCACATGATTTTAAAAACTCTCGACGGGTCAGAGCTGTTTTGGCGGCACGAGGGGGACCTACACAATATTGGGCAGGTGGTTTTAAAGCAAGTAAAGTATACCTTAATTGCCTGGTAGGTCATCAGGTACATAAACCTAGCTGAATAAATTCGCCCAGTATAAATTGGTAGCAAGCTGGACGTTAAGCTTGATAGCTAGCAAGCTAAGTACACAGTTGCAGCCAGAATTAACCCACTTGAGGAAATCACCAATACTTTCATTTCAGTAGTGGGTGTGCATTAAAATAGCTTGCTGGCTATCTAGTCAATGATGTACGAAGTATGCACCGAACGATTTCGCTCGTAAACTAGGCGAAATCTATGCGAACTGTTAATGCTGTATAGAATTATGTTCATTAAGCAAGCTAACTACACGGAAAGTTGCCTCAGCTCTAACAAAATATTGTATGTACGCATGCACAATGTTCCACTCAAGTGGAAGTTACTGACCATAAAACAAATGTCAGCGAGATAGCTAGCTAACAATCATGTCGTAATTATCTAAGATGAGGTCTAGTTGTCCTCTGTGATAGGTTTACGTATAGCTACCTTTCGCGTACTGGAGGAGGGAGCTCGCGCTTCGGTGTCTGTCTACTTTCACCAATCCAGAGGCGCGCGCTGTTCACTGTCACTGCAGCACACGCGCAATTCGATGCACTTGGACCGAACGTGAAACCTACGGACTCTTCTGAACAAATATTCAGTTCCAAGAAATGACAAAGTGTTACTGAATTATGTATCTTATTCGGCGGCAACTTCTTTTGTTTGTACTACATCATCATCCTCACCCTACTCTTGAAAGGAAACATGGCGCCCGAGAAACCAGGAAATGACGTGGACTTCCCTAATTAGCATATTGCATGGTTCAGGTTCACCAATAAAACAGGAGCAGCCAGAGTATTGAACGTTCACAACTAAGTTAGAATTATGTTTACAATTATGTTTATCGTGAATTTGATTAGTCCCCCAACTGCCATTCTTTATTGTTTGTGCTGTTAATTGAAATAGGTGAAAGGTTGGGTGAAATTTAACGTCATTTCCTGTGTTAGAATTCGTGGGCGTGTCCAATAAATCTTATTCAAGAAAAGTCACGTGGTATTGAATGACTAGACTAAGTGGGAGGGTCTAATAGACTTTGGCATGACATCATACCTTACCATCCATTGACAGCCAATAATACACAAGGAAATGATAGCATGGACAAGTTGATTAAAATATGGGGAAACATGATGATGGGAAATTTGCCATTTCAACTCTGAGTTTACCATATCCAAATTCAAAGATCATGTAATTGATGATGTTCATCTGAATGGAAAACTCTATAACATAAGGTTGCCACGGCCATATAACAGGACCACACTGATTTGCATGCTGTCATTTAACTGAACGGGAGCGCATACAACAAAACCTAAGATGAATTTACATTAATTGGTTATATTAACAAGTGGTTTACATAGGCCTTGCAATGTGTTGATGGGGTTTAATTACATCAACTGCCGCATCCGACATCCTTGTCTTGTTTCACATTTTCATTTCACAAGTATTTTGTATGTCATAGGGAATTCATAGAGGGCTGAGTTACTGTCGGCTTCATATACAATGCACATGTACAGCATTACTAAAGCCAATCACAACTATTAGCATTTCACAATAGCCATGTTTGTCAAATAATTTTAATATCATAGACTTTGTGCAAATAGGAAGTCAAACAGTGGTTTGTTTACAGAAGTGCTGTTGAACTATGGTACACACCTGAGCCAAGGGATGACCTGAGTTAGAGAGACCCTGGTATCTATGCAGTATGAGTTTTGAGAAAATGTTGTGTCCTTTTCCCATTTTTAACTACAACTCGGACATTAATCCAAATGGTCAATTGACATAATTTTCATGATCAATAAAATACAACAAAACTCAGAGATAGATAAAGCTATTAATGTGTATTGCATGTTTTTATGATATATAAAAATATCATATATAATTCTCATTCATTTAGAACTTCACATATTTCACCATCCGTCACCACCATCTCCACGAGGGGTACTGGAGCATATCCCAGTATGCATTGGGTGAGAGGCAGGAATACACCCTGGGCTGTGGGAGAAAGCTGCAGTACCTGGAGGAAATCCACGCGGACATGGGGCGAACATGCAAACTCCACAAAGAAAGGCCCAGGCCAGGATTTGGACCTTCTTGCTGTGAGGTGACAATGCTGCCCGCTGCACAACTGTGCCACTCCATATTTCACCAGATATTTGAATTTTATATATTTTTTTACTTCAATTGTACTTTCGTACAATTTCATTTAAATCCAGTGAGCATAATTTTAATGCTTGGACATATTTATAAGTTTTAAAGTATTTCTTTTCAACAATTTATGGCTAATTATTACTGACCAAATATATTTTTCCCTCTTGAAAAGTGGAGTATCCTTGTGTACAAGCTAAAAACACTTTCAAGTGGAAAATGCTGTTAGTGTAGCATGATGATGCTTTTACAATATACAATTCACTTGAATGTACGGTGATGAACTAAAAAATGGAATATGCCCAATATGGAAGGGGTTTGGTTGGAAAATAAAAATGAGAGATATTTTATAACGCCTTCAGTTCTATCTAGATATGATAAAAATGCTTTAGATTTGTGTTGAAGGGACTGTGGACATGTTGGGGGCCACACTCATATTTTCTGGGATTGTCCTAAATTGAGACCATACTGGGAAGGCGTTCTTGAAGAACTACCTGCCATCTTAAATATTGAGCTACCACTAGATCCACTGGTGTATATAATGGGAGTAATTATTGAAGGGGTTCTGGACAAAAAAGTAGCCTATATCCTAAACATTCTCTTATTGGTGGCAAGAAAGACTATTACTTTATCCTAGCTCAAACCACAAATGCCAGCTATTTATCAATGGCAGGAGAAGGTCAAACACTTGTATTTGAAAATAGCAGCAAAGTTACATTTTTAAAATTATATTTTTCTATCCCGATGGTCTCCTCTAATTTCTTATTTTGGTATGTCAACATGGTAAGAGAAAACCTTAAGGTTTACGTACTAATGACTTTGTAAAGTGGTGGATAACGGCCCTCTGGAATTCCTATTTATAAGTAATAGATGTAAAATGTATACAGGTAGATTGAAATGGCAAAATGAAAATTGTATATATAAAAATGGAATAATATATTGTGTATTGTGAAATGTATACCAATGGTTGCCAATGTGTTAATAATAGTTTGTCTTATGTGTTGTTTTATGATAAAAACAATATATATATATATATTGTAAAAAAAACAACAACATAAAAGCATCAATGTAAGTTATAAGTTGTTGGGCGACCATGTGTGGCCTTACAGCTTGTATATGTTGTGGAATATTGTCTAATAGTGTCTGGAATTCTACAGGAACAATACAACACCACTCTTCTACATCAATCAACTTGCACATGCTTGATAGAAATGCTGTTTCATGCTTTGTTCCAGGATGTCCCATTAGTGCTTGGCTTAGTTCAGATCGGATCACTGAGATGACCATGACACATGACTAACATCAGTGTCATGGTCCTCAAACCACTGGGAAGCTACTCATGCTTTGGGGCTGGGGGCAATGTCACCATGAAAGACAACTCTGAAGAGATGCTTTTTAGAAAATGCTTACTTTCTGGAGTTTTTTAAATATATCATATCTGTTTCTGCGCATACTTTCAGCTTTTTGTTTGTGATGATGATATTTTAGATACTTTCAGATGTTTTGGATGTCAGCTTTATAATGGCTGGTACATGGGGCATTCTGACATTTGTGATTTAAAACAAGAAAACACACTTCAGGTTAACACCAAAGCATCTTGTACAGTAGTGTTATGTCTCAGAAGGTGTATGTGTATATTTTACCTGATTATTTATATTATTTATTAGTTGCATTTTTAAAATTATATGTTTAATATTATTTTCAATTTTAACTGTTTCCTATGGCACAGACAACAAAGACTGATGAGCTCACGGAAAGAAGGGCACGATCAAAAACAAATTTGAGTTTTAAACAGTGAATACACACTAATGAATAATGCAAATTTTCTAAATTCCACTACTATCAGAACTTACATGTTTTCATAAAATAATGTATAGTCCAGTCTGTTAGTATTTGAGAAGTTATACAATTTTTGTTTTTTTGGCTATATTCTCCAGCACATTAGATTTTAAATGAAACAATGAATATGAGGTAAGAAGTGTCTGTACACTTCAGCGTTCCATGGCGATGCTGGTGTCAGCGATCACATCATCAATAAGGACAAGTGAGCCAGTTCCAGTGGCAGCCATACATGCTCAGGCCATAACACTACCTCTACCATTTTTCACAAATGAGGTATGGTCTGGATCATAGGCATTTCCTTTCTACACACTTTCCTCTTTCCATCACTTTGGTACAGGTAAATTCTTAATTATTATCTGACCCAAACAGTTTATTTTGACACAACTGATGATTTGGCTACATTTCTGATCAATTTATTCAGATTTTTTCAGCCTCACGATAGCCTGTTTTACTGGACTTCTTTCGTCTTTATGTTGAGATACAACAGCAACAGATTCTAAATGCCACACCTAGAATCAACTCTAGACCTTTTGCTAGTTGTGTTGTGCATGAAAGAATGATGAAGAAAAAAAACCCCAGCTGGCTGGGGTGGGGGCTATGTACGAAAAGACTGCAATTCCTACGCTGATATGATACTCTCTCCTTATGGATGTAAACACCCTCAAATTAAAGCTGAGAACTCTTGCAAACTTTTTCAGGGTTTGCGGGACTGCTTGGTGGCACGATTTCCATTCTGATGCATGGCAGTGTGTGTTCTGCAAGGGCTACTGTACCAGAAGCCCTTGCAGAATGATACATGATTGCATTGTGGTTGCAAAGGTTAGGGAGTGCTCAGTCGACAGAGATCTGCATCTTGTTGTTTTCCAGTGACTCTTGTACAACTGGGGATCTGAAAGGTCACACGTTAGTGTCTTCCTCCGACTCATCTCTGCAAGCCCAACTTGCATGCTGTGAGAAGTGGCGTTTGGTATTGCAAGCTTCATAGGAGACCTGTGACCTCACTAATAGCCTAAATCAGTGGTTCCGAATAAGAGAAACACTGTTCTCAACCATGGCTAGAGTTGTTCAGATGTTCATAGTCCCCACACTTTTCCACAGAATGCTTTGTGATTCATGTTTTAATATTTAACTGCCTATGTTTAAGAGTATCACCATACAGAATCGTCTCAATTCACAGTAGAATAAGACAGGAAATTATGACTTGAAAGTTAAAACATTTAAGCAGATTCATGTTTAAATGTCTTTATTAAAACTCCTCTTTACAAAATATTCAAAATACATTCAATAAAAAGTGGTATGGACTTATGTACATCGCTTTCAGTAAACAATTAAAATTGACGAAAGGTTTAGCTCATCTCCAATAGTGACTGATTACTCTATCCAATGTTGTCTATGGAAACAAATTGGAAAAAATCATGGTTTTTTTAACTAGTGAAACAAAATAATGTCAATGCTAAGCAAGAAAGTGACATTTATAAAGAATTAAAACAGAGAAAACCGTTTTCAGAGATTCAAACGGGAAAGGGGGTAGTCATCTGAGGGGGAAAGGGGGGCATGAGGTAATCCTTAATTATGTATGTGGCTATACCCTTTTTTCTATTTGTGTGCCCACATCTGTATTTAAAAAAGTCAATCAAAACTTGTAATGAAAAAGAGATTCAAAAGAAAAGTTACTTTACAAATATGAGTGGTTCAGATGTGTGTGAAAAATGTATTATTGTGTTATATGGTTCATTGTATAAGGTTCATAGTTGCATCACACGTACTTAATGTGTCAGGAATTCCATCTATGACCATGTGGATTATATGAATATTGACATATTCTTTCTCCTTTACATGTAGTAGAATAACAATGCATCCGTAATTCAAGTCAAATGTCCAGATGAAAGACCTAATCATTTTTAAACGTAATGTGAAGTCGATTAAACTGAATCAGAAGAAGGCCTTATTTAACCAAGACAAAAAAACCTTGTCGTACCAACAATGCATAATTAAATTTATGTAATTTCAGGATCACTATAACTTTTCCGCAAGACATTAAACATTGTGAATAAAAACAGACACAATGGATAATGAAACGACACTGGAGAATTTAGACATACATATAAAAATAATTTTTCCAGCTAAATTCTCAGATACTTTTGTTATAAATAAAAATATGTAATATTTTGCCATGGGAAGGTTGTGTGGAGCTGAAGCAGAGTTGATATCCCTCCTACCAGCAGGTGGTAGTCTCTGACACTTCTGTCCACGAGGACGTGACATTGTTTAGTTTGAAATTAACATTTGCTCTTGACCTTTGAACATCTTGAGTTTCGTTAACCCATGGAATCGATACCTGAAAAGATCATGGACTGACATACAATCAATTTGGGGCATTTACAAATAAAACAGTGGTTATCAATACAATAATACTGAGTGCTGGAACTGGAACATTTTTATTTGCTTTTAAAAAAGACATTTAAAGGAACTTTCTGCATTTCTGCATATCTGGAAATTGCTCCTTTAAAACACAGACAATACCTCCAAACACTGTATGGCTTTTTGAATATCATTTAAGACCACTATCCACATTACTGAATACAACTCTGGTCTGTGGTTAATTAAATTGAACATTGCCATCTTGCTGTGAATTAATGAGTTTTTAAAAGGACACAATATTTGCCTCAAACTGGAAGTTTATCCCTTTGTTTGAGTCAAATTATCCATCCATCCATTATCTATACCCGCTTATCCAGGGCAGGGTTGCTGGGGGTGCTGGAGCATATCCCAGCATGCATTGGGCAAAAGACAGAAATATACCCTGGACAGGCCACCAATCTGAGTCAAATTGTGCTCATTAAAAACTACAGCAATAAAAAGTGACATTATCTCAATAAGCCATGCAAATATGTAGGACTGGATTTGTACCTACACCATACAGCTTGTATGAGATTGTTTCAGTTTCACTTGTAGTCAGAAACTTACAACAGAAACATATTTCTCCTGAATCTCATTAGGCTCCTGGTAAATTCACAGCTAAGGAAGCCCAAAGGTACACACTGCAGGTAACTGTCAGGAGTTAAGAGGCCCCCTTTCCCCATAATACTGAGAAAACAGTTTGCTTTTCTGTCTGATTTAAAAACAAGCATGATCCAAAAGCAGAATTCCTGTATGTTTTATCATTTAAAAAGATGAATCTTTTAAGTCTGGAACAGAGAATGAAACCTTATTTCAGTAATGGACCGCACACCACAAGACTAAATTTTTCAGCCCAGTGTATTTGACAGCACTGGAACACTGACTACTACTCATTATACTAAAATACACTTATGATATGAAATGTTCATACATAACTTCCAATGTTATGTTTAAATGCCCTAATAAAGGAACCCACCAAGAGTAATGACAGAACTTTTGAGAAATATGAATAAAAGTAAATGCTTTAACAGGCCCTGATTGTTGGTCCCATTTTACATGAGTGAAAATACCTTTCACATTACAATGCACTAAAATGATGCATACTAGATGCATATAACGCTGTTAAAAATATATCCACTTGTTTAAAAAAGATAATTCATAGAACACCAAAATATTTACACATACAAAAAGCCTGTATTAGCCAAAGTTTGTAAAAGTGTTTCTGTTATTTAGAAAAGTGCAGATGTTTTCCCCCAGATTCACACAGCAGTCTGTGGAAAGTCAGTCATGAGTGTTGGGGGTTGGGGGTTGGGGAGGGGGGGTTCTAGAGCGTGATGACAGTGCCATCCTCCTCCACCCCCCCGCTAGGCAGTGCCAGGCTATGTCGCGGGTCTGTCCGCAGCGTGTGGAGGATCTGGTGCAGGCTATTGTTGCTCTCTCTGAGGGCAGGGCTGCTTTTGTAAGCAGGGTCTCTGTGCGATTTAAAGCTCAGGCTGCCATTGGCTGTCCCGTTGAGGCTAGACTGGGAGTGGATGGAAGCGCTGCGGCTGATGACGGCTGAGGCCGGGCGGTGGAGGGAGCTGCGCTGGGCTTGGTTCTGGCCACGGGAGACGCTGGAGGCTGTAGACGCACTAGAGCGCCGGGCCGATTGTTTGAGGCTTCTTTCGATAACGATGTCAGACTCCTCCTCGCTCTCCAGCTCGTCCACCGCTAGCCTGCCAGATCCCGCCCCCAGGCCCGGGTGACCAGCGGAGCCGCTGCTGTCCGTGGACCGGCCTGAACTGCCCGACATGCGGCTGCCTCGCATGATGTTGTTCCGCTGGTTGACCGGCTTAACCGTGATGATCAGGTTGTGGCTGTTGGCGATCATCATGTCCGTCACCTGGTCCAGTGACTTGCCCATCACCTCGATGCCATTGACCTCCAGCACCTCGTCATTGACGGCCAGAAGGCCCGTGCTCTCCGCCAGCCCGCCGGGCACCATGCGCGAGATGAAGATGCCCGGAACCTTCTCCAGGCCGTGGGGCGTGACCCGCACGCTAGTCCCGTCCCGGATGTAGAAGCCCAGGGGCTTGTCCGAGCCGTGGCGGTACAGCCGCACCCGGCGGTGGGACTTGGGCAGAATGTCCACGTCGATGATGGACGACACGGGCCGGAAGTCCTGGGGCACGCCGATGCGGAGCTGCGGCTGCTTGCGGGCCACATCGCTGCGCAGCATCCCCGCCGCCTTCTTCCGCCGCGCCAGGGTGTTCCCACCAAAGTCACTGTAGTCCACTTCTTCTGCAAGACAGGACACAGAAAATTACTTTGCTTTTTTACTCCCCGAATATTAAAATACAATCATTTTCAAGGCTTAAGATATCAATGCCAAAAAATCAACACTGGGGTGGGAAATTCCGGTTCTCAAGAGGCGGTGTGCATGCCATTGTTTTCCTTTCCACCAATTACCAAGACTAATTGGCTGTATACTTCAATACTAGTTCACTTGTACATTAGATCACAGTAAAATGTTTCATATAGGGACACAAGAACAGTCTTTTATTGTCATTCAAGAGAGTGAATTTATTTGGGCGAGATTTCCCCCACCCAAAAAGGTTTTTCTGTATTTAGTTGCTTATTCCTATAAGCATCACACTATTATTTTTCATTATTTTTTCTTTTAAATGTCAAAGTGATATACAGCCTCGTTTTGCTGTGTGAGCTGGCCCCTCCCCCCTCCCTCTCGTAGCCGGAGTAAGCAAAGCAGAGCAGGGAGGAGAGTGCCTGAACGCGAACATAATTATGAGGACAGTTGTGCCACCGTATCAGTACCAGGTAGCTAAATATTTTAAGTTTTCTAAAATCTGCAGTTTAGCTGTTGTTATTCAACATTCATTCAAAAGCACGTCCTCTGCTCTAACCAAGACTGCAAAGTTATCAACATTACTTGAAATAATGTTAGCGAGCATTTAGCAAGCATTGGCATTCACTCAGCTAACATTAGCTTAGATAGCTAATGAAAACATTAACTTTTCACTTTTGACAGAGATGAGTATAGAAAGATTCTTTAATTTGAATTTCTTCTTTAAAAAAAGAGGAGGAGGGAGAAACTGCACCACAGATAGATTGCCATAACGTTACTGTTATGGTAACAGTCGTGGTTAACAGTTAGGCCTACTTACTTTAATTAAAACTGATGCAAATCTTTGTGTTTAGAAATGAGCGCATTTTGGATATCAGGCACCAATGACTTTAAAGCCCTTAACTTACAGTTAGAATTTGTATGTGATTATATTATCCTCCAAATCATTCTGATAGCATAAAGGTTTGTCCGTAACTGAGACCATTACTGCAAACATTGCTTCAGCCACAGAATATATTTTCCAATTCAAAATATTATAATGATGGGCTTTAACTCCTGACTTTAAATAAACCTTTTTGAATAATAATTTGGCTCACATTTCCTTACACAAAAAACCCATGTCCGTCCTTCCTGTCATTTCAGGACCAAATGTATTACTGCACCTGCCAGTTCCTATACGCTTTTGCTTTGCAGACATTTTCAAGATGATAACTTGAGTCTGAATGTAAATCCATTAGAGGAACTGCCCTTCTCAGGGCACAAACGTGTGAATATCAGCACTCGTTGCTGCAACCTCCTCGCCAAACGAAACCCTCCAGTCTTTGGGCAATGCCAGTTGTCTCATCTTATAAGGCAGCCAGCCCCAGTAGGCACTGGCACACTCCAGATTTCATACTGAGGCACAGGGCAAAACCACACACTCAAAATTATGGTAAACAACACTTATAAAGTTTCTAAAAGAGCATACTGCACACAGCCATGAACAGCACACTACTACACGTCTTCTCACTCCTATAAAGCAAAAATTCTGTATAACAGGTGGATGCAAAGTGCAATGATGACCAGAGTCGGTTGGTGAGCTGGTCAGGTGGAAAACTTCTTGACCTGTTATGTCATTTTCCATATCAGTAGAGCAAATAATTAGCAAAATACTCAATACCAACAGATATAGCCCCTTGGCACATTGCTGGCACGCCTGTTATTCAAGCACAATGAATAAAAAGAGGTTGAGACCAATGATCAGTTTAAAGGAAAATTTTCCACCCCACCAATTTGCAGCTCGCCAACAGCCACTGATGACCATCACCCACCACAACACCTGGATTTAACAGACCTTCAGTCAGCTATGAGACAAAAAACCCCCATAATAACAGTGCTAGAGTCCCTGCAATGTTCAAAGGCTTAAAAGGTTTCCTGGAACCTCTCTATATGTATTGTTCTTTCAAATGAAACTGAATTCAAAATGCAAAAGTTTATTATTATTTAACAGCTGGCCACAGAATCTTGTTTAAATGTGCCTTGCATTGATTCTCATGTTTTTGTCAAACACTCTGTTATGCTGCCAAAAGTATGCAGCAGAGGAAGTCTTGAATGCAGTGACTCAACAGTCAAATTTCCCCTGCCCTACCTTAACTGAAGACCAGCTATACCTCAAACAGGAGGTATTTCAAAAGAAAACTGACTATGGACTATGGACTAACCTTGGACTATGTTGGCAAATCCTTGGTATTATGGTAGATTTGCACAACCAAGTCAAATGCATGTAACATCAACTTGTTTATGTATCTAACTTCACAAAACAAAGATAAAATAAACATTTCACTTCCCATGCTGTACATTCCCATGCTGTGTTTGGTCAGCATGATAATTAACAGGATTAGCCTATTCACTTTGATGTTTTTTGGGGAATAAAATCATAAATACACAAAGAATCTTTTTAAATGACAAGCTGATTTCCCAACAAATATCAGCCTACAACACTAATAATATTACCCACAAGACACAGCATTTTCAAGTTAATGCACTCTAGGTGTTTTTCATATGGATGAACCCATAGCCACTGTTTAAATTTACATGAAGCAAATTATGTAAATTTTGTTCATAGCCTAAAGTAGGCTGTCAAAGAAATGACTCCAATTCAAATGTTTAAAACCAATATATAAAAGAAAATGCCAAAATGTTCATGCCATGGCAGAGACCTTTATTTTGGAATTTTGGAAAAGGTACAGATCCTTGATGAAAAGCCCATATTTAATTTCACTCACAAATGGATTATAAACATGAATCACTTGACTAATTAAACAACACAACTCACCTTGAAGAACACCAACAATAAAAACCTAGTTTTCTTCAACTCAACTGTGATTTCAAACACTGCCACATTTCATTTGATGAATGGCCCTAGGGTTGCACTATGAGAAAGTAAAACTGTGTTGGGTAGATGTAAAATTTACACACCAGCCTTCTACAGGCCATTAACTTTGTGCATAATCTATAGACAAATGTGTTATTTGTGAATTGTATGTAGTCTTACTGATAACCATGTGAGGGGCCCGGTTAGCTGTAAAGTTTTTTTGTGCAAGTATATCAGTGATCATTAATGTCTTCATTTTCAGCCTCGGATACAACCAGATGTCACAGCTCACATTACCAAACCCTGACAGTAATACCAAATAGTTCTCAGTGGTTTCCCCTAATCTTCCTTGTTGTGTTGATGCAGGTCAGCTGAGCCCATGAGCATTACTGGTGCTAGCTTACAGATGAGATGTGGTTGGGTTAAACAACTGAACGACTACAAGTGCTGGTACTAAAACCAAACTAAAAGGACATACATAAAATACAAGAGGAGAAAAAGGACCATGCCACCATAACTGATCACAGCAAACAATCAGAGGCACAGAGTGAAGAGTAACCCTTCAATGGACAAAGTCCAGATCTTAGAGTGTGAATATATGCAAACTGTGCGACAGTCAAGCCTTTTATTCATTCGTTCAAAACGCTCCACAAAGCCTGGCTGTTCAGCTAATCCACTTTGGAGTAGTGATGTACCCAACAGCCATAATGAAATCCTGAATGCATCACTGCCAAATGCACCGTGGTGTTATGGTGTCATCCAGGAAATGATCATTTCCTCTGCCTCTTTGCCCAGTAGAGATTATCTACCTGCACTAGCTGTGCATGAAGTGCAGTTCTCCAGGACAATGACTGTACAGGTCAGAGGCTGGCTGCTTCGAGTGTGTTCAACAATTACTGCGCCCTCCTCAATTTACTGAGCGTGCAATGCTATAGGCACGCAAATACTGGGCATTCGGTTTGCACAGAAAAAGTGAAAGACTAGGCCATGCATACATTCATACATGTATGCATGCACACACAAAGTATAAAATGTGTAAATTTTCAAGTGTTAAATAGCTCCTGAAATTCCTCAGGGGCAACAGCAAAACAGGCAGCCAGGTGATTACTAATGATCTGCAGACAAATGACTGGCAGGAGAGCCATTTTTGAATGATATGCAATAAGCTTGAGGAAACCAAGGAGTTGCCTACTTTACCCTCAGAAACAATGCACAAACAAGGAATAGTCAGTTCTGCAGAATCTGAAAAAGAAAGGTGAAAGTACCTCATTTAAAACCCCTGAATTGATCCTCCTCTGCTTTCTAACTGTAAGGGAAAATTAAAAAAGGAAGCAGTCCAAGACTCCAACTGCTCATATATCCCTGACTCTGTACACTCAGCATGTCTCCTCAACCACATCCCCCGTCCCCCTGTTCCAACCCCAGAGTAATTACTGCAATTTACTACGCTGCACATATGGCACGTTACGGGCTGGATAGTGATCTCGATAAAGAATTAAGACCCATCCCCATTCACTTTCTGCCATAGTTCTCTTTGTGACTCAAGTGCTAGGGTGAACAGTAGTTTTTGTGGTGGTTGATGTTGTGTAGCCTTGGTTTAATATTCCATTTCAGGCCTTAGGCACTGCGAACAAGTCAGCAGGTCACAGTCTGGTCGGAAATTGCTCCTTCAAAACAATTATGAAACAAAAACCAGAAGTCAAATTTCTGAATAGCACTACAGTCTGAATAGATTTCATAAACCTGAATTCTGTGTATAAATGTGCTCTATAATTTCCCACTCAATCTGTTGGGCATTTTTTACCTTCTGTTTTGATAGCATATTCTATGATTTGAATTTAAACTTAGTTATGCATTCACAGGGGCACTGCCAGAGATTTTTGGATGAAAAGATACCACCCCATGAAAACATCTCACATTGGGTCCCACCACTGCAGGCCACCCAATCCCTGTAAAATAACGGCACAATTTCTGCAGGGCCCCCCTTGGACCCCTCCCCCCAAGATTTTGGAATAGGCGAAAATTCATTTCAAATATATGGTGATTGTTTTATATTCTTCATAAAACTAGCAGCAACATAGCATTGAACTTCTCACAGTAGACAGCAGAAACCAAAAATAAAATTGTGCAATTCCCAGAGTAGTAGGGGCTGAAGTGGTAGGTAGCTAAATAATTTCAGAGATAGCTTATGTGGAAAAGGACCTTTAGTCAAATTTAGTTTAATCCAACATGGCTACTGAGCGACTGGTCCAGACGTGGGTTATGATTTTTGAATAAGACTCAACACAGCTGTGCCAGGAAACAAAGCAGTTATGCAGCCCTCTGGGATGAAAACTGCAGTTCAGCGGGTGAAATGCAGAGTGAAAAGAAGCAGTACCTGGCTGCATGATTCCTGAGAATTTGTCTGCTAGAACGCACCCTTTAAAAACTGACAGGACACTGCATGAATGGAACAGCCCACAGCTATGATGGGCATTCCAAATTGGAAGCATATTAAGATGGGGATACAAAGTTATTTTTAAAAAACCTGTCTGAAACAGGTCCTGTTATTATTCAATTCCAAGCTCAGATGACCAGTATTATAAATGCAAAGGATGGTGATTATGCTGAGTGGCACCCAAAGTCCCACCCACTCTACAGGCTGTCAGTGAGCTCAAAAACCAGATCCAGTCTTTAAATTCACACACCTGGAGTTAATGACAAGCAGAAAAGAGATGGGAGCCTTCCATGGGAATCTGGAGCACCTCCCAGGTTCTGACTACATTTTCCATAAAAACTGCAGGGAAGATTTCACACCACAGAGTAACTCAAGGCCATATTTACTAGTAACAAATATGATTAACATACATTTTGTAAATGACCATCTAGGGTAAGGATTATTTATTACCACTGCATGATAATGTTTATTTGCTGATGTAAAGCATCTCTGTGCAGTTGCATGTGGGTCTTTCCATCGCTGCTCAACTGAACATGTGCTTTTAAAATGAAAAATTCTCGCATCTTTAGGTTTGCAGAGTTAAGAAATTCTGTTTGTTCATTTTAAAACTCCCTATTGGACTGGTGATCTGGCAAAGGACAGTCTGCAGGCGAGAAAGGGACCTTATCCAGGAGAATCACCCTGGGCTCAGCTTAGAGACTTCAATCAATATAGCACCTTGCTTGGCTCTTAATGAAAAGACTTTGAAAGAAAAATGCTTAAAACCTTCAGATCATTCTTGGCAAGCTACCCTGTTGTCCCCCAAAGTGAAGCCCATCTCTAGACCCTGAGAGCAAAAATACTGTTATTGGTGCCAGAACCTTAGATACAAGCCTAAAATTTGAGTAATGCTTTTGTCTCCATGTGGGCTTTGAACGGTGTGATTTTGCATGGAATGGCCAATTTTCTTACTACCACAATCATTTCATTGGTCATGAGATACACAGTGCATTAACAAATGGCACTTCAGCTCTTTTCTAAAATACACAAAGTTTCAATAATAACAGCGTGGGACTGAAAAGCAGAGTGCCTCTAAATACATAAGCAAAACCACAAAGCAACTAAACAGAAACACAACAGTCATTTCAATGTGTAAAGTCTTTCAAAAGCAAATGTGTGTGATACGTGAAAATGCATGACAAAAATTAATTAATTAATTTCCCATCTAGGTCATCATCAGAAATCTATTCCAGGCCTAAGGCCAAATTCTTCAGTCAGTGTGTTCACAGTCCATTGTTCCATATGTGTACTGTAAAAGTAAGCATTCGGTGAAGTCTGGCCATATTATTTTGAGCCAGAACTACACTGTTACAGTGCCGTGAAAAATGTAATTTTCTTTATTACTGCATATTTGTCACAATGAGTGGTTTCAGATCTTTAGACAAAATGTAACTGTCACACACGCTAGTCTGACACCCCTGGGGGGAGAGATGCGGCAGTACCGGGGAACACCGTTTCTGTCGCATGGAGAGAGAGTGCGCACACACACAAACATGAAATAAAATAAACGGACTACTTCACCCTTCCCCCTCACGGGTTCTGGGCAAAAACAATAAACTAAAGCAAGCTAAAATAACAAAGACAAAAGAAAGTAAAACAGAGCGACAACTATTTCAGTTCGCCGCTCTGTAGCTGGACTGCTTTCCAGCAGACCAGCTCCTCCAACTTTTCAGTAGTGGATTACTTTTATCTGTCTTTTTAAAAGAAACAAAACTGAAATGAAACTTAATTCAAATAAAGAACTCGCTCTCGCTGTTAGCTCCCGGTCTCGGCCCCAAACTGTGGAGAGCAGCACACCTTTAAACACCTGGGCTGATTAGCCAAAGCAGCCCAGGTGCATGTGCTCTCTCCACCAGCCGGTGCAGCCGAGACTAATCCGCCTCTCCGGTGGACCGACTGCTATAGTAATATTAGACAAAGAAAATCTGGGTAAACACATTTTTAAAATGATTTCATTTATTCAACGAAAAAAGTTCAAACTCACATATGAAAAAGTAATTGCCCCCTTAAACTTAACTGGTTGCACCACCTTTAATAGCAATAATCATAACCAAATGCTTCCTATAGTTTGATATCAGTCTTTCACGTGACTGTGGAGGAATTTCAGCCCACTCTTCTTTGCAGGACTGCAGGATTTTGAGCATAAACCGCTTGTTTCAGGTCCTGCCACAGCATCTCTATTTGGCTCAAGTCAGGACTTTGTCTGGGCTAGTCCAAAACTTTAATTTAGTTTCTTTTCAGCCATTCAGATGTGGACTTCTGTGTTTCAAATCATTGTCTTGCTGCATAACCCAATTAAGCTTCAGACAGAGCAGAAAATTGTTAAGAATTCATGGTTCCTTCAGTAATGACAAATAATCCAGGTCCAGAGGCAGCAAAGCATCCCCACACCACCACCACCATGTGTGACTGTTGGCATGATGTTCTTACTGTAAAATACTGTACATACTTTTTTTTTTTACACCAGATGTAATGTGTGAAACCAGTGCGTCCAAAACGAGTCCTGGTGCTTTTTTCCACATGTGAGATGAACATTAAAATGTATCTTGATTAGCAGTGGTTTCTGCCTTGCTACTCTTCCATGAATCACATTTTTGCCCAGTCTCTTTCTTATTGTGGAGTTATGAATACTAAACTGAGCTAAAATAATAATAGAGAAAATCAGGAGGAGGGTAAATACTTTTTAAATACTGTACATATATTTTTATTTCTTTATCCAGTTAGTTGTAGATGACTTCCTCCTATAAACATTCCCAGCCAATAAAAATTGGGTTTTCAGACTCTGCTCCCAAACCCTGGAATGTTCACGCATTTCCACAGAGGAAATGACCTTGCCAACTTGCACTGCATTCACTTTCTGTTCTGTCCTAGCTCTCATCGTTTCTTCTGTCCCTCTGCTCTATGTTGGGTGTCAGTTAACACTGGGTCTAGCATTATGACCTTGACAGAAGGAGGCCTGAGATCGATTGCTTGGTTTACAGTGCCTCCTTCCTGACTTTGTGGCTTGCAGTAATGACATATAATTCTACATGGCACCAGTCCCAGATCTCGACTTCTCTGATTGGGGGGGGGGCAGTCAAGAGATTTTGTGGGGGCAACTTTTTAACAACAATGGATAACCATTTAACCATGGACAATCGGAGCCTGAACTTACAGGCCTTCTACTTAAAGCTCTGTGAAGCCAGTCTCAATAAGCCACAATAGGGCTTCCAGTTTTAGGTCGCCATTTTGTAGTTACAAACTTTTTCTACCAAAATAAGAGTAGTTCTTGTTGCGCTGTTTAAGAGATTAGAATTCTGACCACAGCTTATGCCTCAAGTTACATTTATGGAATTTGGTATTCTGAGCATATTCACTTGAAGTCTGCCCCATTACGGAGTTTTATTTTTCCGTTTACATTTGCTTTAACAAGGGGAAATATACAGTTACCTTTTTTTTAACAGTTAAAGCAAAAAAAGCAATTTCCCTCTAGGATTTTCAGAAATGTTTCATGTTTAAGTCTGACCCGGCAGAGAGATTCACTTTGAGATTCAACTGCACGTGCAATTTTCCCAATCTTTTGCATATCACTGTATATCCAACCAAGCACTTTCCAAAGAAAAATGTGCTTTGAATATTTGCCCTTTCATAAGTAGGCTACATACCGAGCCTTTGACAATCCCAGGGTAAATGTGCCTTTCTGGCGATTGTTCCATGTCAAACGGGATTTAAAGGCAAAAAAATGAAAATAGCTCCACAGAGCAACTACATGAAAATGAGCAAATCCTAAACAACAGTCAAATTGCTTCCTATTCCGGAATTGCACAACACACTCTCAGGGGACGCGTAATTGTACAAACTATTTCACTGAAGCACACCCTGATAAGTCCCCTTCAAAGAACTTTTATTCCCATACAACCTCAAAAACAAACTAAAATTCCATTAAAGTCTCCTCCACTCCTTTGCTATTTGAGTATGCCTTTCTTACTGGAGAAACTGGGAGTCTTCTCTGAGGGAGTAAAATGAAGAGGTTGTCCTTCTCTGAATGAAGAGATCCTCTGGTGTTCCACCAAATTTCCACATTAATATACCTCCTGTATAGCAATCATTCCAGCTGCTGGGGCCTTCAAGGCAAAATGAGAATTGGACTCATTACTTGAAATAGGACAGACCTTCACTCATGATAACATGACAAAATGGTCAGTAAAATGGAAAGAATGCTTTGACCACAGTCTTATTTGTACTTATCCCTGAATATGCATGGGAATTGTAGCTGATGGGAGAATTCCAGCTCAATGGGTAAACTCAGTCAGGACATGTGGAGATGTGGTTTTTCCCAATAGTATAATTTAGTAAATTAGCAAGCCAGGAAATTTTTGAATTTCTCAGACTGCAAAAATCTGCCAGTCACCGCTTTCCTCTAAAATTCCTGAAACATATTTCTCTATGCACCACACAAAGCAGGAAATGTCCTGGAGTAGTTTTCCATGTAGATAAAAAAGAGAGTAACAGCAATTAACCTCTAAACTTTCCTCTTTATCGATTCACTCTTCTCTCAACACCAATGCTATGCAACATTCAATTCTCCCCTTTCCCATAACCAGGGGGAAGATTCTATCAGCTAGATCATTTCTCTTTCAGTAATTTTAGCAAAGGCCTTTGCTCAGTGCAATGGCCATCTAGCTCCTTCAAACACAGTATTGATGCAAGAAATTAACCACCTGCCAAAACTGGAATTTCTGAATATGTTGCTGTGCAACACAGAGATGTGGGACTTACAGAAATGAAGACATTGGTATGTCCCTGCTTTCTGGTCCACAGCTGTTATTATTCTGTCATTTTTCTTTGATTTTCTTTTGTTTAACAGATGCAGATTACCAGACACGGGACATAGGGCAGCTGATTCTGTAGCCATGCCACTGACATCTTCGGGCTGTGATTCCTTCTCTATCCGTTACCATCTCTAATAAGTCTCAATGAAGCAAAAAAATATAAAAAAGACTGTCCATCCAAAGCACTTAAATGCCTGCTGCAGTGATCATAATACATTGCAGGTAACTGGAAAACACTGTGGTTCCAAATATTCAGCTTACTTAAGTATCAGTGTAATATCTTTGTTTGTACTGGATGTGGGATGCATAATATTTAAAGATTTGGATAGTTGTGTCTGCTAAGTTGAAATAAAAAATAATAAAATTTGAAATAAATAGGTCACAAAAAGAACAAACAAAAATACAAAACAAAAAAATAAATAAAATATACAGAGCAACAAAACATTATTTGCCAAATGCAACCTCTAAATTTTAATTTATAAAAATATATAGTGTAGTTTTGCATAGTCAGGATAGCAGGTCATTGGATGTAAAGCTGACAAAGGTCAGATAACATGCAATCACATTCCAAGGAGTTCAGTGGGTAATAAATATGAGGCTGCAAGCATCCACAAGACAGTGGCTACAGCGTAAATTACAAAGACATCTTCCTCTAGAACTCAGAGCAGGCCAGACCGTCTATTAAAAACGCCTCCAACAATTCAGTTAACTAGAATGAGTTTTCTTTTATTATTCAAGTGCCAAGCACTGAAGTTTCTTTCAGGAATTTAGTTCCCCACTGTGTACTTTGCATTATTTTTGTCTCACAAAATATTCAGTATTTATTCCATTACCACTGCTGAAAGAGAAAAGTTTGCTAGAAATGTGTGTGTAGTTGAAGGCACGTGTCCCTGTGAGAGTTCCAGGACAGTATGCCCTTTGCTCCTGTTTCTAGAGGTGCCCCAAATCTCACCCTGTTGTCCGTATTTATTTAACTTAATTTTCTGGGAAGCACCTTTCTTCCTATCTGTTTAAGATATCTGCCTGTATCTGGTTATGGTGGTGTCTTGGAAAATATTAGCATTATTCCTTCACAGCAATAAATTATATATTTTTTTTAAAACAATTTACCTATACCAAAAACAGGATGTGTAGCAGACAGCTCAGACCTGCGGTGAACCCGACTCCGCCACTTCCAGATGAACTAGTGCAGAACAATAGTCAGAGATGTAGGCAGAGTTCATGCTTTTTGAAATGCGTCCGTTTTATAATAGGAAAAGGGCATGTAAATGCAGGCCTTTTTCACTTGGAGTGCCCTGGATCCTTGTAGAATGTAAGTCACGCAATTGGCTTGAAGACACTTTTTAATGTTAACATAATGTCCTCAATTTATTTTCATTGCTGCTTTTGTCGAGATGAAATTTGAAAAAGGCTTTTAATTCATTGAAAAATACAGACACAATTTAGCTATTCAAAACAATGCAAAAATATCACCATAGTGTACAGAGCAAAGGTATGTTTTCTGTAGTTGTATTTGGGGGAAAAAGACAAGCACAGTATTACACAAAACGGCTCATCCGTACATTCATGCAACAATCAGTTACAAATATGCTCTGACAGCACAGCAGTGGTCAAGTTCAACTGGCAGCATGTGAAAAATAACACTACGTTACAGGCATTTAGCAGACGCTCTTATCCAGAGGAACTTACACAACATTCTACATTGCATTTACATTGTATACATTTATACAGCTGGATATATACTGAAGCAATGCATGTTAAGTACCTTGCTCAAGGGTACAACGGCAGTGTCCTACCCAGGAATCAAACTTGTGACCTTCAGGTTACAAGACCAGTTCCTTACCATTATACTACACTGCCGCCCAATGCCTTGCTAAATGTGGTGAGACAAAAGTCTGTTTCCACAGACCAGTCTACAGTATGTCTGCTCTTTTAATGCAACCCAATATGACAGTTTGTATTTTCGCAATGTTGCCTGACAATATTGCAGAAAACTTGTCCAATGTATCATGACCTTACAGTTAAATTAAACTCAAGTCAAGCAACTAATCACAGTGCACCAAAATTCAACTAAGAATGCAAACTAGCAAGCTAACATTACCCATCAGGAGGCTTAAATGCACTTATAAATAGATAGCACTTATACCATGAGCCAAGCCTGAGACTGAACTCCCAAAAATCCAGCAAGTGAGGTAAATTTTTTATTTTTTACTTTAAACACAGTGGGAAGAAAAAAACTCCCCAGTGCGAAGACTCCAGCATAGTGACTCATTAATGCACTCACTTAGTACACATGGTTTCTGTGATCCTCATTATATGAGGGATAGGTGGGTGTCACTCTCTGCGTTCTGTCCATACTTACGTTACTTAAGCACATGATTGTTATCAGATAGAAACAACACTGAAAGAGACATGCAAACACACAGCCACCATTAGGTCTGACCACAGACTTACCTTGTCTCTGTATGAACACTCTGAGCAGAGGATGGGCACTGGTCACAGCCTTGCAGAAATTATCATCATTATTAATGGGAAGTAGGTCACCATGGACATCCGCATAGCCAATCATCATTTCCATGTTGGTCAGCTGGTGCAAGGTCAGGACAAGAGTGTAAAACTCCTCAAATTTCCCAGGTCTTGATCGGTCCACAGAAAACCGCCGGAATTCCGCCCCATACTAAAATAGAGGGGGAGAAGGTAAAAAATACAATACAAAAAAAAACTAACAAATAAATTATAAATTATATGTACCTGCTTACCATAAGCCTCTTGCCACATAGAGGGTTACAAAGTAAGCATTTAAAAAGCGGGATATTTACTTCAAAGTACCTTAGCACAAGGGTACAGCATTGGGTACCATTCCTCATATATTAACTTATTATTGACTTAATATTTTGAACAGCTCTTACAGCTCATTTTTATTACGTGATATTTTAGAGCAGCCCTATATTTTATCATCAGTAAACTGTACCTCCAGAAACAGTGCTACTGTAGGTAAAACAGTAGCAACAAATCCTGGTCTTACTTTTGGTCATTTAAATGAGGAAATGTGTGCTTCACTGTGAAAAAACGAGACAACAGAAGGAACCACAGACACAACTGAAAGTAATTAAGAGATGGCATCCGTGCTGCAAACCTTTGATCCAAGTCAAATACAGCCAGACAGGCAGCCCTTGTTCTGAAGGTTTTTTTGTCATGCATATACAGACAGAAGCAGAGAAACGTGCAGAGACAGACACAAATGCATACACACAAATAATGTTCATAGCAACAAAGTAGCGATTGCTGCTCCTTGAACATGCACAGCTCATGAACAGCCTGAGTGAATGTGGTCTTATTAGGGGCCCAAGCAGCAAAGCTGCTGAAACTCTATTGCATTTGTTCAGTTTTTTATTTTTATTTCTTCTCCAAGGAAAACGCTTAGGCTATATCGCCCAGATGGTACTGTGAAAACTCTTGAAACTTGGTAGGCATGTTAGGGATGTGTGAAATTGAAATCTCTTAGAACACGGCAGCAATTGAAAGAACAGTAGTGGTGCAATCTGAGGCTTGGTCGTTGGTCTTGAAACATGTTCTCTTCTGAACAAGGCCAAATCTGAATGGTGTCAATAGCATGAACAACATGGTCGCCAGTAGGGTTTTCATTTTCGACATTCATTGATGCTGTGGGGTGTTCAGGTCTGTGGCTTGCCGGGCTTTAAAGTATAGCCTAAATCTATGACATTGTATGGTGTTGTTAGATGGACATGGTTGTCTTGCAACAAGTCAAAACCTGAATGGTGTTGATTGGTTGAAAATCATGGGCGATATAAAAATTAAATATTCAGCATTTTCGGCCATTGTTCCATAAGTCTGATCACATGACATGTGGAACACAAATTCTTTGTTCAACAAGCGTGGACATGGCTGATTGCAGTGTCATGTTGAACTAGCTGCTTGGACTCCAGAATCACTGCTTTGCAGGTATATTTTCTGATTATACCATTTACCATTTAAAAATGTGCTTTGAGGCCTTGATTGAGTTAGCTGTGTTCAGCTGTTTCATGCTTCAAAATGTGCCCCATTTCATAGCAAAGGGACTTCAAATATCAAATATTGAACACCAGTAGCGAATTCCAAAGCTCAGAAAACAGGTTGGCAGATGCGATATACAACCTGCACCCAGACATGTGTTTGTGTACACACACATGATTCCACTATAGAAGAACATAGCACTCCATTTTCACCCCAGGGCAAAATATCTTTTCCTACTAGATTTTAAAAGTGCTACCTAGACACAAGTTTGGTGATTCAGCAAATTACAAACTGAACTCACTTAAAAATCTTCCATTGCAAAGTCTGTTTATCACGCATAAAAGACTACTTCCAACTAAAATTGTACAGGGACCTCGAAGACAAGAGATAATGTGTTTCCCGTGCTAAAAAATAAAATCTAAAAACTGCAGTAATTATGATTATATTAAGTAATATCAGTACACAATAATAATTCCTCTACTTAAGTGAACACATTACCTCTCCCACCATTCCCTATATTGCCTTCTAATGCACACTTTGGCAATAGTTGAAAGCCCCAAAACACAAATTATCTACCATGTTTCACAAAATGTGGCCAAGATTTTCTCAGCTACAAATATATCAACAAATTGTTGATCAGTCTTATTCTGTATGCTATCTGTACAGATTTCTGCACAATTTACAAGCAACATTTTTCAAGAATCTGTGACTAGAAATTATTTAAGTTAACTTTATTATAAATTATATATCTTCAGCAAACCCACAATTAATCATCTTATCAGGTCTGAAAATGCATTTTTGGTGGATATAAGACCTAACACTTTATTTTAAATTGAATATACCCTGTTTTCTGCTAAAGCTCCACATAGCCTACATTTTCATCGAATGTGATCATATCATACCTTGTCATATTAACTCAATCTAGGTTTGCTTGTGGTTATATAGTAATTATACCTTCATGATTTATATTGTACGTACACGTGGCTTGTGCTGAACAAGTCTACAAGACTATGGGTATCCCTCTATGGATGAACACTGATATGCTAGCATTTTACCACTTCAATTTAAGCTCACACCTTCCTATTTGTGTAAATAATTTTCTATACAAAAAACACTGCCTTCGATTGCAGCATTTTAAACAGAACAGCATAAATTAACAAAGTGTATTTTTAAAAATAATAAAAATGCTTTGCTTTTCCAAAAGAAGAAAAATAAACGTAAGTGAATAAGCAAAACTTTTTCACATGCTGCCATTAGTTTTGTTCTTATGCGGATATCATTTAATATCTCCAAGATACATCAATATTCTGTCCCTCCTCGCAGCTGCCAGTAACAGGAATTTCCAGTCCCACTTCACAAATTTTCAAACAAGTGTGAACAAGATTGTGTCAGAGCTCTTTCTCCATCTTCATTTGAGAAAATACATATCACCTAACAATGACAGCAAGAGTACGTGTGAGTATTCGTTCACGTGCTCACACGTGTGTTTCTTCAGCCAAAGTAGCCTGCAAGCTGAGGCAAGCATTAGTCAGGGATGGAACAGTAAACCGCAGTTAGACATGTCTTTAGAGCAATGCTTCCTGTCAGTGTGCGTCCCATTAAACTACTTGGACAGTTTGGTGGATACAGTGGATACAAAACCTTTGACATTATAACTTAGATTGACTAAGCTTTCTAAATGGTGGGGACAGTAAGAAAGACCTGTTTCTAAATACAAATAAACTATGAACAAACCATATCTTACACTATATCAGCTATGAGAGACTTTGGCTTAAATTATTAGTAATATATTTCTATATTCTGCAATTAGACATAGCCTACATGCCATTTTAGAATAGATAATTTAGATCTTGTGCAACGATGCAGCTCTGTAACCTGATCCTGATTGGCAAGCACTTGACCCATTTTAAAAATCAGTGTGCCCTCCTAATATACTCCTAGATTCTGTACTTCCAGATTTCAGTGTACATACATACACACACACACACACACACACGCATAGGAATATATATTAGATACGTATATATATTAAATACACATAATCTAGACTCCTTTTGTGTCCAGAACAGCCTGAATTCTTTGTGGCAAGGTCCTAGAAACATTCCTTAGGGATTTTGGTCCATGCTGATCAGATGGCATCACATAGTCCCAACAGATTTTCTGGCCACACATGCTGCGAACCACCCATTCCACTTCATCCCAAAGGTGCTCTAGTGAATTGAGATCTGCTGACTGCAGGCCATCGGAGTCACTGTCATGTTTGTGGAACCAGCTTGAGATGATGCGTGCTTAGCAACATGACAAAAAGGGTAGACTCACTGCAGCCATAAAGGGATGCACATTGTCAGTCATGAGGCTTAGGCATGCTGTGGCTTCCAAACAATTTTCCCTTGTTATTAAGCGGTGTAATGTCTGCCAAGAAAACATTCCCCACAACATTACACAAACACTACCACCAGCCTGCACCATTGACACAAGGTAGGATGGACCCTTGGATTCAGGGGGGTTTATGCCAAATTCTGACTGTACCATCTGCATGTCACAGCAGAAATTGAGATTTGTCAGACTAGGCAACATATTCAGTTATCCAGTTTAGCTGACTGGGCCCAGTGTAGCCTCATCTTACTGTTCTTAGCTGACAGAAGTAGAACCCAGTGTGGTGTTCCACTGTTGTAGCACATTTGCTTCAAAGTGTTGTGTGCTCAGAGATGCACTTCTGCACACCACTGTGGTAAACAGCTGCTATTCTGTTAGCTTGAATAAGTCTACCCATTCTCCTCTGACCTGTCTCATTAAGAAGGTGAGAAGGTGTTTCCACCCAGAGAACTGGCACACACTGGAAGTTTTTTTTTTTGTTTGTTTACTGCACCATTCCCAGTAAACTCTAGAGAATGTAATGTGTGAGAATTCCAGGAGGGCAGCTGTTACTGAGATGCTGGAACAACCACAACCACCGCATGGTCAAGTCCCAAAAAACAAACAGCTTTCCGACATTAGGCTGATTGCAGAACAGAAAAAGCCTGAAGAGTTTTAAAAAAATCTCTGTACAGCCCAGGAACAATGTGAATTTCAGTCACATGCATACAACGGCCCACTACAAAAACAGAAACTGTCCGTAATGGATGAGGTGAGAATATTTGCACAACTTTGTTATCAATAATGAGGCCATTTAATTACAGATTAAAAACATGAGCTCTAACCAATCAAATTCTGCTTACAATCGTGTATTTCATAATTAGAGGTAATTCGATAACCTTACCAACCCTCAAGATATAATGTCACAAATAGGCTACGTGATTAGAATGTTCTTAACTGAACATTCTAATAACAATTAGGCTACTTGTAATCTGAAGGCAATGGAGTTCTAGAACACGGACTTGTGCTGCAGAATTTAGGAAAACCTTTCCAAAAAAAACAAAAAAACATCCTAGTCAAAGGTGGTGAATTACTGTTGTGCGTTATCACTGAATGAAACAACCTATCAAATCAAAACATCTGCCAGTTATTGGATGCATTCTGTGCTCTAGACATATGAATGGGCATAGCAAGGCTTCCGTTTTTAAACACTTTAAACTTTAAATATAGTTAACTGAAATTTGTCGAGAGCCCAAACTGAAGTAGCTGCCCACCAGTCTCGAATTTGTGTGCACGTTCACACCATTTTCACCGTATGCTCTGCTTGGCATACCCGTAGTCACTGAAAAAAAAACATTTGGTACAATCTGAAACTAGCCAAACCGAGGTGTCGTATTGAAAGCACTGGTTATGAGAACAGAAGTACTTTTTAAACTTTTTCAAATAGCCCGTCCACAGCTGTGTAGCAGAAACTTTGGAAGAAGTATGTATCCTGCTTTCGACAGAAAGTTTTTTTAAAAACTTATTCACGTTGCCACTTCGAAAATAACCCATATATCCAAACAATGACTGACACGCTTACCTTGCTCTTAACTTCGACAGCAGTACAAGTCAAGTACCGCAAGGACCGTGTTTTACTAAAACTCCGATTCATTTTCTTCTCACTCTCCAGAAAGACAGGGACTTTATAATTCGTCTCGTAAATTCCTTTGTCCTGCACGATTCCAAAATATTTCTCCGTTTCTACGGAGTTAGCTAACGGTATTCCTTGGATGAATGCGCTCCAGTCTGTTGCAGTGCGCTGCGCTCCACTTTGCCTGAAAACTGAAGCGCTGTCTCCTAGCCTACCCCTCGCCTCTGAATGGAGGACTGAAATTTAATTTTACGATGACATCACCGTAACCGTAACTGAGATCCACTCTCTCCGCAGTCCTCCGCTACACCAGAGGACGCATTATCAAAGAACTTTCATTAATTGCGCGGAAGTCAATGTTGTATTTTTTTGTCAGCTGGCTAAAAATAGCTATTCATACAGTCGTTTTCTTCAAAATAACCTTACAATGTTGTGTTCATAGATAATATTACATTTTTGTAACAATCTTTACAGTAGCCTATGCCTACCCTTAAAAAAACATCCTGGAAATAGTGCCATTGATACTGAAGATCAAATTAATTTGAAACATCCTAATATACGATAAATGTATAAAATGTGATAGGGCTATTATAATAACACTACTTCTGTAACACATTTATTAACACCAACTTTCGGGAAAAGGGAAGATCAGCCTACAAATTTGGTTGGCTCCAACTGGTCATTCCACACACAAATACAAAACAGGAACTAAAGATAACAATATGCAAACTTCTTACTCATTAAACAGTATTTTAACAAGTTGGTAAAAAAAAAAAAAAAGTTATACAAAGATTCAGAGAGAGAAAAGGTAAATGTTTTATTAAAATCATTTTTTTTATTTTTTATTAAAGGCATCCTTAAACAAAACAGGTTAAACATCTTATGACAGTTATAAATGCCTGCTCTGATACATTGATACAAACATAACTAAATAATGAGGAATGAAGTGCTCTTAAATGTAGAGGGTGCAGACAATAGCAGGGGGGTAAGAAAACCTGTTTCTACGATCAGGTTTTTTACAGGAAACTCAAATGCCAATAGTAAATTTTAAAAGCCAAAATAACTTATGTCAACAGATATTTTAAGGAAAAAACTGAACTGTGCTGTTTGCGTAAATAATCAAACTCGTTAGGTTCATACTTGGTAGCGGAGCCACCATTTGCAGCAATGACAGCTTCAATTGTTCTGGGCTTAGCATCTACTAGCTTTGTGCACTGTTTGGGAGTGTTTTTTGCTCATTCTTGAAAGATTTGTCCAGGTTGCTCAGGTTGTTTGGATCACACTTGTGGGCCACAATTTTCAAACAGTGCCACACATTCTCAATGGTACTGAGATCAGGACTCTGACTCAGCCACTGTAGAAGATTAGTCAGTAGCTTTGTAACATCGTATTGTAGACTGCTGGAATCACGTCTCTTTCAAAAATACAGAAATAGCTGCATTCATACGGTCAGGCAGTCACAAGTATGCCAAAATTCTCAACCAATAAATGCGACAGCAAAAGCTCCCACATCGCCGTCATATGCAGCAAAGTAACGGGATAGCTAGCTTTAGCTTAGTGGTGATGGAACAGACCTACACTAGCCACTGTCAGCACAGCTCCAGCAGGTTTCAGTGTGCTCTAGGCTGCCTGGAAGCACGTAACAATGGCACGCATATGCACAAACACATCAACTCACTGTCACTTTTATTTTTATGTTTTCACATCTTTACGATAGCTTTGCATATCGATTGCAGCAGAGTGGTATGTCTCTCCCCCTGCATAGCTCAATGGGAGACCTTCTTCCCACCCCAGTAGACCGGGGAAGTGGCCTAGAAGAGCTCTAACAACGGCACACAACCTCACATTCCCACAAGATATTAATTCAGTGAAAAATGCAATGTGCCTCTCTGACCAAGGACATTGGCCTGTAGTAGTCGAACTGCAGACATATCCAGAAAAAATAACTAACTTATACGGAAAGTATGCCTGCGTAGTATGCCTTTAAATAGAAAGTGTTGCATGATTTACTACTCATATTTTTTTATAATGTGATATTTAGTGATTTCAGTGTTCAGGCAAATCAAATAATCAGACCTGCCAACCTTAGGAAAATATTTTGAGTACCACAATAGTCAGTGTAACGCTTAGTTCACATGCTTTCGCACCACTTTGCTTTGCACGCACACACAAGCCTTTCTTCATAATTCTAGTTTTGACTGTTGAAATGATAAGGAAAAATTGTATAATTTGACCTGATTCTAAAATATCACTTCTACTGCACTGGGCTATATTATGATACAATTGCAAGTCAAAAGTTTGAGTACGCCTGCTTAAAACAATTTTTTCATGATTAATATTTCATTATATGATATGTGTGCTTATACAAACTGATAATCATCAGTTAAGTGAATTGCATTCAATTATTTAATAAAATCGAAATAATTTATTTTGTATATTGTAACATGTTTTCATTTTCAAGTATTTACAGAAACTTATGTTGTAATGTAAAAAACAAAAAACAAACTTATGTTGCGATGTAAAACACTGTCAATTATGAATAAAACCAAGTTTCTGTTCATGATTTCCATTTTTATTTAATAATTAAATAATTGAATCAGCTTATATAAGCACACATCATATAGGCCTAATGAAAAAAAAGTATTCAATTGAAAAATTATCTATGAATGTAGGCCTTTGTAACTAGAGGTTTAGCTAAATTATTACCTGAAGCTCCTTGGTGGCTAATGTCAAAATCATAATTGCAGAATGTGCAAAACGGACGTTTTGAGGGGCGGAGGCACGGCCATTGTTCCTGATATTTTGCGAGGAACTTCTGGGGGGCATGGACTTGCTTCTTTCAGTAGGTCTGCTGCTCTCTCTCTCTCTTCTTGTTAGTATCCTCGTCATCTGACGTCATGATTATTTTCTAACTGCTAGGCTGGTCGGGTGACTGGCTGCAATAATGGGAATTATTTGCTACGTTAGCAGTCTATAGTCAAACACCTTTGCGATGGTCACTTTGCTCCAACAGAGCGTGCGCGATTCAAAGTTTGAACAGGGAGTCACTGCAGCTAAATTACTCCATCAATTATTCGCACGTCTCCTAACGAGGCTATATCGTATATCGTATGCGAGCTACTACTACGCATACATATATACACAAATGTATCTCATTAGGATATACCCCTTGAAATGCATCATCTCGTAAAGTTACGGAACATGTTTTAACGTTCACTTCCCATTTTACCCCAGCAATGCAGCGTTACGCCTCGGTGGATAATAAAGTACCGCTGCGTATCAGTGGATGTTGAGTGGGTCGGGGAGGGGTTACAGAACCACAAGCACAAGGTCGTAGCATCTGGTTCAATCCGAGGGATGTAGTTTAAATACCGAATAAATGTACGGTATTGTTTTGTATTAATTGATTGTTTTACGTAATTAAATTACAATAATATATATATATATATATATATATATATATATTTTATTTTTTTTTTTTTTTTTTTTGCGTAGTTTCAGCTGGCATTTCGTACCTGCGTATTTTGACCAAGAATTGCGTGGTTGGTACACAAAATGCGTGCAGGTTGGCAGGTCTGCAAATAATGCAAATTACAAAGAAAAAAAGCCCATCCAGATTCTACAAAAACAAATGCTAAAAATGCAATCAATGTTAAAACCACCTGGATGGTGGCCTCAGAGGACCATATTAGTGCTGCTGTGTCCTACACCTTCACCTCATCGGGAGGCTGTGCTCCACTGAGAGCTGCCAAGGCGTTGGTCATCATCCTGTCCACCATCAGCTGAATGGTCTCCACAGTGTGAGTGCCCATGTGGGGCAGAACAATGACATTTGGAAGGGAAAGCAGGGAGTGTCCCCTGTCCAGGAAAAAGTAACAGCACACATCATCAAACAGAGAGACAGGCTGACATAATGGCCTCATCTAGAGTGTAAAAAAATCACCCTCACATCACATGAGAGGTCCATGCTTCTTGTAGTTCATGAAGGTTTACTCTCCTATCACAGCACAGGACCAAGTTTATAAAACCAAATTAATTGACAGGGGAATACTGTCAAGCACAGCACATTTCTACAGAACTGACCTTGGCAAGGGTTCAGGGTATGTCACATCCAGGGCTGCAGCTCGGATCACCCCCTTCTGAAGGGAGTCAACGAGAGCATCTTGGTCTACCACCAGACCTTTAATGAGAACAGTTGTTTGTCATTTTCCCACAAACTTTGCCTCAATACCAAATCTACTGTAGAACGATCATTTACAATCTCTTGTTGGACTTTGAAAGGTATTTGAAATGTTTAACTTCCCCCGATCTTTGCTCTGTTGACCTTAGTTACAGTCTGAGGAACCAAAGTAGTTTTCTTATTTAAAAGCTAAGCAATTTAATCCTGTTATGTAAGGTAACTAACACAATTAGTAGTAACATGAAATAGCACTGAATGTACAGGAGAAGAATATATAGGAGGCAGTTAACCTTAGTTTCAACAGTAGAACAAGACTATTTTGCATAAAGCACTCATGTGTTATTAATTATTTTTTGGAATCAAAAGACTTCGCTCTCATCAGCAAAACACTTCAATTGGTTCAAATCAGTCAGTTATAAAACATTCCACCAATTTTGGAGGTCATGAACTCTTAGCCTCACATCACTAAAAGTTAATTGTCAACATTTGCTATGGCACTTATACTCTCTGATGTTTTGTTCAAGCGATTTCACCATGGTACCTCTGCTGATGTTGATGAGCGTGCCTGTAGGCTTCATCATCGCCAGCTCCTTGGCACCAATCAGCTTGTGCGTTTGAGGTGACAGGTTTACCACCACCATGACAAAGTCTGACTGTTGCAGCAGCTCTTCCAACTTTTCACAATACCGTGCACCTACTGCTCTTTCATCTTCCTCCTGCCTTTGCACATGAAGACAGCCAGATGAGTACCACAATTCAGCTCTCCCAAGTATGTCAGTACCCTCAAAATGATACCAACTTAAAGTGCAAGCCCCACGAAGGTGGTTCTGCCCCCCTATTCTAATGCAACGACTATATCTTGGTTTCAGCATTTTTTGGCATACGTTTTAGTCTGCGGGAGGTTTTTTTAAACCAAAACCTCTTCTTCAGCCAAAGAAAACATCTTAAGCCGCGTTTCCACCGCAGGAACTTTACCCCGGAACTAGGAACCTTTTGAGGAACTCAGTGCGTTTCCACCGCAGGAACTAGGGTCTAAATTAGTTCCGGGGGCTTTATTTTACCCCCAAAAAGGTTCCTGCTCGGGGGGTAGTACTTTCCAAAAGTACAGGAACCTTTGGGGTGGGGCACAAGCACTGAAAATTTCTGATTGGTCGACTACTTGCAGTGTTATTTTTTTTACTTTCAGCCGCCATGTTTAAAAATCTCCAGCCGCAAACGGATTTATTTTCATAACTTAAAATCAAACTTGTATGTTATGCGGCGCAGTAGCCTAGTTTTGGTTATAGCCTGCCAACGTCTTGGAATTATAACGTGTGCTCTTCTGTTCTTTTCTTTCTTTAGTATTCGTTTTATAAAATGCTAAGCATTCGTGCTGGGACAGCATATTACATACCAAAACATTCAAACGGATTAATTCGGTTGCTGAATATTTTCTTCCGGATTTTCTTTGTTAGCCCGTTGTAATTGACTCAAAACGTTTGATACAGTTATGTGAGGTATGCGGTAGTTCTGCGTAATTCACATTGGTGATAGCCTACAGTAAAAGCAAATTGGAAATCACCTTCCGCACTTTTTGTCAGGGTAAAATAACAGGTTAATTCTAGTAATCGTCCCTTTAGCTTTTTCAGACTGCCGTAATTTTACTCTGCCATTCTTCAATTCCACAAAAAAACCAGGAAGACTATGGACTAATTCATGGTGCATGGTTCGCATCTGGAGGGCACACTTCGCTGCTCGGCTAGCAGTAACTTCGAAGGAAAGAAAATGGTGGCTGTACCACTGCTAATTAAAATTTTCACGCAAGTCCGAGTTTTCGTTCTATTCTTGTCATTTTGCGATTAGCCTATATGGAATTGACGATGAGAAAGTAATCAAACAGCAAATTGTTTACAACGTGTGCATGTTTTCTGCTGTTGTTGCCAGTTATATTGGAAATGTGAATGCATTCTGTCGCCTCGGATGTCAAGACATGAAAGTGAATGTTCGCATAAAAACATAATGAATGTGTTTGAGAGGATATATAAAACAGTTACAATCTGACTATTGGCCTGTTATATCCTATTTGTTGCATAACAACGGTCCAAGTTCAACTATCAACGACAGTTTTGCTTGACAACGGTAAAATATGACCAAACGGCTGCAGAAGAATATTTCAATTCCAGGTGATTAAATCGATAAAAATAAATACAAAAGTAACCATATACAGTCATTGTTGGTAGCCCGTTGTATATAAGTGGAATAAACCCCTCCGGACTGTCCCGGTTATTAGAAAATAATGTAGGCTACTTCGGTGGTAGTATGGGGTTACAGAAGAAATCATAGGACAGATGGACCGACGACAACGTCGCTTTTTCATACGTCAGTGGGCTAATTTGCCTAATCTTCGTGGGACTTTAGACCGCGGTGGAAACGCAGACAACCATGGGCTGAAGGAACCTTTTAGTTCCTTGAAAAGTAGTTCCTGGGTACTTTTGGTGGAAACGCGGCTTTAGTACTGCTTATTTTTCCTGAAGCATTGTCACTGGCATATTTACTCTCTATTCTATACAGTACCTATAACCTCTTTTTGCAGCTCTTTGCAGAGTGGGAGATACGAAGACCATACATTCTGAGCCAATAACCCACTTTATGAGCCAAGTGACTGGAGTGATTTACTCTTTCTTTCTTTGAGGCATTTGGTTCTTCCAAGCTTTCAGCCACATTGATACCTAGTACCTGAGTGTGAGCAAGCTCTTCTGTGATTGGCCAGTTAAAGCAGATATACATGAGTGAAAAAATGGGGACATTCTGAAGAATGGGGTAACATAATGTTTTGAAACATTTTACTTTAGACGTTTCATTTTTTCTAATTCAAAATATATTACTTCCACAATCAAATATAAATTTAACAGCTGTAAGGTACACTGGTGACTAGCTTTGTTCACATAACAAGAGCAGCAGGTGTTAAGTGTTAAGTTTGACTGGAAGTGTAAATTTTATTTCATGTATCATGATGATACCCATTCAGCCATTCCCACAACCGATAGTTTGGCAACCACTACCCCATCTTGACATGATACCCATTAAAGTCACTACATAGTAATATCTGCAATAAATGATAAAAAATGAAAATCATAATACCATACCTACGGTTTCTATTATGGTATAGGATCTTCATTTCAAATGCCTGGGCCCGTTTGGCAATCTTGTACCCTATCCGGCCCATCCCAATGATGCCCAGCGTGGCACCACTGACATCAGTGCCCAAACAACTCTCAGGCAAATCCTCATCTTCATGAAAAAGGGAAAAATTGTGACCTGAAAAAGATGGGGGAAAAGTAGAAGGACTATCACATTGGTGACACATTGACTGACTCAGTATGGTTCCAATGAGATGGTGGATGGCTAGCTGATGTCTCACTGGGGCTAGACTCAGCATAAATAAACTAGTCTATTTACTATGCATTTACCATGCATTTATACAAAAGGTCTAATATTGTTAGAATGCATCCGCATTTTCAAGTTTCCTATGAATGAAATGACAGATGAATAATGGCTAGGTATTCTCTAATTGGACTACTCATGGTTCACGTAGCCTACTGCAACGTAGCTACATTTGTAATAGTGCAGAAGAATCCCCTGAACTTGTTGCAGGGCCATTTCTGAAATTTCTGCAGTATATAGATAGCTACTAGTACTAGCATTTTTCGTTTAAATACAATTTTCTTTCTTTCTTAATTTTGTGAAATAAAAATTGTTTAAAATACAACTTGCCGATTTCTCTAACCATAGATGAGTTTCCGCGCTGATGCCAACATCAGAGCCATTCCAATATCTGCAGTGGCGTTGTCCACAACGTGCGGCGTGTTGCACACTTTCACGCCGAAGTTGTTGATCATGGGTATATCCAGGTGGTCCACTCCCACACCGCCATTGACGACCACCTTCAGGTTAGGCAAAAGCTGCAGCAAACCGCAGTCTATCTCGGGGATACCTGCCCATACGAACACGGCTCGAATTTGGTCAACGAAGCGCTCTCTGTTGCTTAAGAATTCCTCAGTAGAAATAACGGTGAAGTACTTCTCAATGATAGGGCCTAAAAGACGGTATATTCCACCTGGTACCGCAGATGCAGGGGTTAATATGCACGGCTTCTCCGTAGTCTGAAGAGGAATGAAAGTACACATGATAATTTTATTCACAATACTGTCCTGTTCATTTACATACGAAGCAGTCCCTGACATGTATATAGTCAACTTCAATTCGTATAAATATCGGTACATTAGCCTAGCTCGCTATGGGCATACACCGATCAGCCACAATATTAAAACCATCTGCATTTTTCTGCTTTTTTTCTGATTTAATATTTTATTTTCTCTATTTGTAATCAAACAATTCACACGTGGTCAAAGCGCAACTCAGAGCTTTTATTAAAGAGTATTCTTATACATTTTGGTTTCACCGTGTAGTAATTACAGAACTTTTTATACGTAGTCCCCCATTTCACATATCCTTTGCATGCCATGACTTCCTGATGCCTGTGACCTGTCAACATCATCAGAGTCTGGATATCTTATTGTCAGGTTGTCCTACAAGCGATACAAAAACTCTTTGCATTTTAATGGATCTCTATGGGAACTGGGGGGTAGTACTAGATTCAGCTGTAAATTATGCTGATATAGTATGTTACACATTTGTTGGCTAAATGGCTTTAAGTCATCAAGGGTCCAAGGTATCAAATGAGCCTCAAACCACCGTGCTGCCAGATATGCAGTAGATACTACAAGCATTGTTTCTCCTGAATATTTTGTTCATTGAGTTCAACAGGAAAATTAATCAGGAGAAACAATGCAGTATCTACTACATATCTGGCAGCAGCACGGTGGTTTGAGGCTCATTTGATACTTGGACCATTGATGACTTGAAGCCATTTAGCCAACCAATGTAAAATATTATATTTAAAAAAAATAAAATATGAAATCAGACAAAAAGCTGAAAAGTGCAGTTGGTTTTAATGTTGTGGCTGATCGGTGTATATCGCTAAAGTTATAGTTCTACCAGCCTCATTCAGTAAAGGATGTCCGATTTAAAAATAGCTTACGGATAATGCTACATATGACGAGCAAGGTGGTCAAATTTCAAGATGTGCAATAATTTGGACAGCATCAGTAGCCTACCACTCCACTTACCATTTTTATGTTCGTGATGTGCTTCACTCCTCTTCGTAACAGAACTGGGACTCCTTTACCCCGTAGAGTATGTAGTACGCGGAGACAGCGACGCGAATAGAAACCTACGGGGAGCATATTAGAACCAAGACTGGCTTTTCACTCAACCAATGAACTAGCTTACATAAGAAGTGCACTCAGCAGACATGCTGATTTATAGCCTTGGTCAGATTCCTAATCACGTGTACAATGACGATTGCGCAGAGCAGTGACGCCAAAGGCTAGTGAGCCATTACCAATGAACTGTATAGGAATGCACAGTTCTTATGTAGTTCATTGACCATTACGTTACAGACATTTGGCAGATGCTCTTATCCAGAGCAATTTACATAACTTTTCCCTTCTCCACGGGTGATAAAGTTTTCATATTGGCGAGAGTGACAACGATTGACATAAGCATGCGGAAAAAACACCTGCATTCACAGACTACAAAAGATATCGACAAAAGCATTTTGGACCGCATTAAATGATTTGTCTCTTTAAAACTAAGATTAGCGATCTGCTAAACTTTTCAGCACCATCTGACAACTAAAATAAGACAGAGGCCGACTTACACAGCCGACTACATCTTATATTCGCAGATGAAAACTGTAGCCTAATCATACAAAACCTGACAATCGCGACCTCGTGCAACTAAGGCAAATGGTCGAATGCAGTTTTTCTTGCTGCTTCATTCCAAGGATAATAACGAACCCAATAATTATTAATAGCCTATCGCACGTAGCTGACGCAGATAGACAAATAAAATACAATTACCGACCGATATATTCCATCATCTGCCTAATAACTGTTTTCATATTTTTGGACGCAGAATTAACCTGTCTTCAATGGGATTCTTATGTAGCCTAGCTGATTTAAAACTGAGGAATCATTCGATTGTGTTATTCATGCAATTTACATAATGCAAATCAAAACATGGATATAGGCTACATAAACGGTCGTCAATAATGCAACGACATTTCATTTCATTTTTAGATTTTTCCTTTAAAGGCCATAGTAATCTATGTTCGCTCAACTTTATGCCATAAACGCACCTGAGAAACGCACAAACTTTCGTCTTCTCTCTGCCCTAATCATGTAATTAAGTCATACCTTCAGAATCGCATTATGTCGTCGACCAACTCAGACATGCGTACTTTCCAACTTGGGCGCAAAAATATGACGCAGCCGAAATAAATATGTAAATAAATCATATCTTTGTCTTAATGGTAAGAAAAATATTTTGCAATGGAAAATAATGAGTGATTTTTCTTTCTAAGATCATGCATGGAGTTAACGGCGATATTTGTGTGGAAGTATTGCGAAAGTAGCTACGTATATTCATTCCGCAGGGCTGTTATGGAAATCAGTACTTGAAGGCGAGAGTCCTAGATAACACATCATGCTATAGGTGAATTTGTGAAAGAGAAAACCGTCATAGGATTAAAATTAAATCTAGGTAAGTGAATACAGGGCGATATCATAGACCAGCTACGGGCAGATTTTTATTTTCGATTTTTATTTTCGATCGCGTTTGTTTGGCGTCCCCGAGACGAATGGTGCCCATGTCCAGTTTGCATGTGGAACGTGCAAAGTACTGTTCTTCTTCAAAATCTTTCTTATTCGTTTGGATGTGAACCATTTTCTTTCTTTTCTTTCTTTACATTATTGTAAACGCTTCTAGTCATACAGATTGTATACTACCCACACAAAATAGCTACATATGGCCTATTATTCTTCCTGTGCATATGGTTGCTGTTCGATACTAATGATAGATTATGAGTTATCAACAATTAATCTTAGCTATTGGTTTTGCGAATCAACCGTTGTAACCTCTTGCTATGGTTACTTCTAAACGCAGCCAATGCAATCTGGCAGTGAGACTAGAACAATAATGATGTAACAGTACATTAATGATGCAATAGGCTACGTACCGCTACTAACAGCAATAATAAATATAACAACATCAACAATAATGATAGTAAAGCTACCTGATTTATCCTACATACTCATGTTATTGCTTGCCAGCTAACCCTTACAGTAGGCTACTTAGGCCTACACGCCGGTCACCACGGTCATCATAGTGTATTATTTGTCTTTTTGTAGAGAAGACCTGTTCTGTACCATTCATGCAGTACCACACGTGTTAACGAATAAATATAAACAACATTATACAGTGCAAACTCAGAGTGCAATTATGCAAACTCAGAGTTTCTTCTGAAACTATAAATCTAGTTAGTTATAGGCTAATGGCTATCAACCGTTTCAAAAATTGTTGCTAGCCAACCAAATGCAGAAACAGCAGGCCTAAGCAGATACAATATGTTTAAAACAAAACATAATTGCAAAGTGAAATAGGAACAATATATCAAGGAATGACAATAGTAAGACTAACATATACAAATATTCAGTATTTTAAGTACACATATACATTTTGTTAATACAAGCAAATAATAAATAATATTAAATCAATGCAGCATTTATTCATGAAAGCATATTGAGTTTAATAACTGATGCCAAACTGATGAGAAATATGCTCATAAAGGCTTGCAGCACAAGTATAGAATGGGCAGTACTATTAATAGAAAGGCATGTAAAATAGCTGCAGTACACAAAATATTACCTCAAAAGGTCAGTGTTGGATTTCAAGTTAAATATTCTAATGAGCTGGCCAACTCAACCCTGGTTATACATATCCTCTGTATCCAGACTCGGACAGTGAATGTTGATAACCCGGGTCTGTAATATTCGTTGTTGATTTCTTGAGTCAATTTTTTAATTACCACATTATTGCCAGCAGAGGGCAGGTACTTCACACCATACAGAGCATAACCCATAAGCAATACTGTAGTTTTCAAATGTGTTATGAAGGCTTCCAGTGAAAAATGAATTCGTAGTTACTACTGAGGAGGAGTGTTTTTGCTTATAAATTGTATTGTGGATTATCTTGCCATTTTCAGTACATAAAATAAAAAATAATGGGACAACTGAAATATAATTAATTACCTGATGCATTAAAAATGTCACATGGTGGATGGTTAATTGGATATGAGGGTTTGGGAAAATATGATCCAACCTGTGGTATTTTTCTGTCATCAGATTGTCTTGCAGCACTAATCTGCTTTCTTTTCTTTCTTTCAAGCCTATAGGGCTGGTTTTGTGGTATGCCAAACAATACAACTAATTTGTGGTCAAGTTGATAGGTCAGTAAACTTTAGACGGGGTACTGATTTGGAAGTGTTAGTGAAGAAATGCAAGTTTGTTCTTAGGCTGAATAAACAGGGATTCCACAACACACATGGGTCTGTACTCAGATGTCTGATTAATACCACATTTGTGTGGAGTGTGCGCCATTGGCTGTAGAGCTTCGCTTACCAGCCGTGTCAGGTCTGACTGAATGAGTTACAGCTGACACCCAGTTGGCCAGCAAGGGCAGTGGTTGTGTGTTTCCACATTTTCGAGCTGTGACTGGCTAGTCTTGTCAGGTGCGCTGTTGTAGCGTTCTGTGCTTGCTTACTGCTAATCATGGAAATGCAGCTTGATATTTTCAATACTTTTGTTCAGTTGAGTCTGGACTTATAGACTATGAGGAAGTTCTGAGGGTTTGAATGTACAGTTATGTGGGCATTTCTTTATAGAAAACAGAACTTCACATAAAGAAACGGCTCTAGATGTAGGGCTGTTTACTTTGCTAAGATGCCGCTATAACATTCTGTTCAAATTTGTAGCTTTCAAATGTGTGCACTAGTGAAAATCCTACCTTCCTCTTGACGTCTCCCTCAGTCTTTCTGATGATATGAAAAGGGAGTGAAGGTGATAACAGTCTGTGCCTCGCTCAGTAGCAGAAACTGCCATTAAACTAGCATCCTAACAATAAGCATCCTTTTTTCCCTGTCTGTATAAATCAGAACATATCACTTGTTTATTGCATGCATAAAACTGAAATAATTAAATTATTTAATGAATTAATATGGATCAAACATTTTCCACAGCCTTGAGATAGCACACACTTTGCAAGGCTATTGCATGCTTGTAACTATATTGGTCACCTTATAGCCACAAATAGACCAGGCAGCAGCGTGGTCTACTAACATAATTATTTTTATACTACTCAAATAATTATTATGATATTGTGACTAATGTGGTAGCATTGCTATTTTTGTACTTCGCATGAAGCACATTACCACAAAGAGATCTTGTTACAAAAAGCAGCTCTGTCCTCATCCTTCATCACAATCAGTCATTTGTATTACAACCAAAGCAATTACACGTTAGTTTTCAACTATTTCTCAAAGCTAAAATGATTTCATGTAGAACATACAAAGCAAGGACTGCTGCATTAGATGCAATCAGGGAAAAGGTAAATTGGTAAATTATAACTGTCATGCCTGTTAATAAAAAATCAATGATTAGCAAGCACTGAATCTTGGGCTGACTCTGCCATACATATAATGCCATTTATCACAGACAGGGGGCATGATTCCGTGTGGAATTTTGGATTCATTGTATAACGTTGCTTGGTCTGAAACTTTCATTTTGTCACTACATATTAGTGACCCTGAGAAACCAATCCAAACAATCTCCTGGCAATATGAATGGTATATGTTTTAAACTTTATTTATTTATTTATTTATTTATTTATTTATTTATTTATTTATTTATTTATTTATTTATTTATTTATAATGATGTGGCTCCATGAGTTTCATTGTATACAGTAATCTTGTTTGTTAACTGAGCGAGCAGCACGGGGCATCCAGATTAAAGTTTTAAAAAATTATTTATTTTGTGTTTAAAAATCTCGTGCCAGTTATCACAAGGACCAGGGGTTTCCCAGATTCCATACATTTTCAAGCCGGTTCTTTCCATCTGACAGTAACAAAAGGATTATGTGTGTCTAAGTAAATCTTTCAATTTTTGCAATGTGTGCTTGGAACCCTATAATTGCTGCTTACGGCTATTATTGTTATTATTTTTATTATTATTATTATTATTATTATTTTTATTATTTTTATTATTATTAATAATAATCTGCAGGTGGGGCTTGGTGCTTAATCTTGGGCCCTCAGTATTACATGGTTCCCCACTCCCGTTCCCCAGCCTCCCATCCCCCCTAGCTCAGGCTTGTCACCCTGCTTAGTGGTCACCAAGTTCAATAGCTGTCAGCAGGCCCCGCCCCTCAGCAGCTCGCTCTGCGCCTGCCCTCCGGCCATCAGTGATTGCATCTCAGCCTCCCCTGCACCAGGCCCCTAACTAATTCAATAGTCCAGGAACAGTTTTTTTTTATAACTTGTCATTAGCCACCACAAGCCCCTCCTCCCTGCTCCAATTTAAGCCAATAGGCAGTGGCTCTTTGCAGTAGTGGTGAAATAGCTCTGCTTTCAGGGGCTTAGTGATATGGGGTCTGAATGGACATTGCAGGAGGTTTAAGAAGGGTGATTGGGTCAAATGGGCTCCAGATGTAGGTTGTGTAGACTTTCTTCAGAGAGGGATTTATTTGTGCAGGAAAAAAGCCTCTGGAATCAGACCGGGCCTCTTTGCTATTGAAAAGGTTGTTACCACAAAAGGATACAACATGGTTCCATTATATCCAGAAACCATGCACACAATTGGACCTGACCCTTTAGTGTGCAATATTCCTTGTTAACATTTTCATGTCCGTAATATTTATTTCTTTTGATTTATCCCTTACCTTGTGAGACATACATTACATTACATTACATTACATTATAGGCATTTAGCAGACGCTCTTATCCAGAGCGACGTACAACAAGTGCATAGGTTTCATGATGTAGAGGCGCAAAAGAAACACTAGAGTGAAGTAAGGATCGTAGTGCCAGAAGTGACCACATCGATCAGGACTCCAACCCTGTAGAGTAAGCTTGTTCAGCAAGCAAGAATCCTTACTAAATATATATAAATCCTTACTAAAGTATATAAACATATTACAGTAAAGATAAGGCATCACAGAATCTAATTACATCATGGCATGAAAGTGTTGTTCGGATTTACTTTTAGAATTCCTAATCGTGCAAGGGTGTGTTTGTATGAAACACTGATCGTGTGCTGTCTGTTGAAATTTCATCACTTCCTCTTTTCTTGACAATAATTCAAGACACCTTGACTTGGTAAATGGTAAATGGACTGCATTTATATAGCGCTTTTATCCAAAGCGCTTTACAATTGATGCCTCTCATTCGCCAGAGCAGTTAGGGATTAGGTGTCTTGCTCATGGACACTTCGACATGCCCAGGGCGGGGTTTGAACCGGCAACCCTCTGACTGCCAGACAATCGGTCTTACCTCCTGAGCTATGACTTTTCCCTTGAAGAGGGAGTTGACTGCCTGTCTTCCCACTCCCCTATAGCACATCCAGCCTGTTCTACAGGGATGAGAGATCCTACTTTTCCCCAAACTGCAGAGATGCAGTGCAGTCTGTAAGCATTTGGACAGTGGCACTATTTTTTATTGTTCTGGCTCTGTACTCCAGCACATTGGATTTGAAATGAAATAAAGAATATGGGGTTAACCCCTTAGAGCACAAGCCAAATCTTTCCAATCCTTGCCCATTTAGGGGGTACCCTATTTAAAGCCTTATAACTCCAGATGTGAACACCACAGAGACTTGAAAAATTGGCTTAAATGAAGCAGGACATTTGTTCAATTTACAATACTAACGCAGATTATTTTATAGTCATACTTTTGTAAGAAATAAAGTGCCACAAATGCAATTGTTTTAACAAAAAATCTAAAATAAATTTTCACTTTTTAAGTTTGCAATGAAATACTGAGAGATTGCATATATACAGGAGGTTAAACTATACATGTGCTAGATCAAAAACTTCTTGACCACAAGTTCATAAAATCTAAGGGTGGATATGTAGAACTATAGACTATAGATGTATGAAGCAAAAACTAAGCAGTGTACCCAGCGTCTCCAAATCTATCCAAAATGTCTAAATTATGCATTGTTGTAAATCACAACATATTCACGTATTTCACTACAAATCAATTGTTTTGACTCAAGAAAAATCACTGTTGCATAATTTTCAAGTGGGAATTACAAGCTTTCAGTCAGTACAGTTGTCTAAAATATCTAGGGGTCCAGAAACATATCCAAAATCTCTCCAAAATTGAATAAAATGCTTTTTGTTCATTATAAAGCATATACATGAGCCCCTTATGAAGGTGTAAGATGAAACATTGCTATCAGATTAAAAAATAATTGTCACACAATGCGGTACAGTACCTAAATGTGCAATAATTAACTATTGTATGTATTTCTATACTCTGTGCTCTCGTATGTTCTCTTGTATGGGGATGGGACAACATGAAAACAATTTTCAACCGTCCACCACGTTTTGGCAATGTTCCAACTCTTACGTCATCACTGTTGCATGCTTCACAAACATTACAGCCCTAACTAACGCTTACACTACAGTGTGAAATATCCACATTATATAATACCACCTATTTAAAGACTCTCAATTTCAAAAATAACGTATATAACCGAAGTATTTTGAGAAGTAATACTTACATAGCAATGAATGAAATCTTATCTATGTTCAGTAGATGGAGACAGAGACAGTAAATAAATGATACTGTTCTATTCGCTTCTGTTTTGCTCCAGAAAATGATGTCAGCTAGGTCTATCAGCAAACATATGGCTTAGCTATGCTCAGAAGTCCTCAATAATAACAGTATTTTCCAGGAGTTTACGAAAAATCGTTGACAACGTTTTGTTAGCAGTGTCTTTGTTTTACTGCTACAACAGAGAATGCGTAATTGAATGCGATGATAAGAACATTTTCGGTTACGCTGACCTATAAAACGCTATTACAAAAGCAGAATTAGCCATGTTATACATCATTAGAAAGCTTATACTCTCAGGGGAGGGGTTACAGAACCACAAGCACAAGGTCGTAGCATCTGGTTCAATCCGAGGGATGTAGTTTAAATACCGAATATATGTACGGTATTGTTTTGTATTAATTGATTGTTCATCCAGATTCTACAAAAATAAATGCTAAAAATGCAGTCAATGTTAAAACCACCTGGATGGTGGCCTCAGAGGACCATATTAGTGCTGCTGTGTCCTACACCTTCACCTCATCGGGAGGCTGTGCTCCACTGAGAGCTGCCAAGGCGTTGGTCATCATCCTGTCCACCATCAGCTGAATGGTCTCCACAGTGTGAGTGCCCATGTGGGGCAGAACAATGACATTTGGAAGGGAAAGCAGGGAGTGTCCCCTGTCCAGGAAAAAGTAACAGCATATATCATCAAACAGAGAGACAGGCTGACACAATGGCCTCATCCAGAGTGTACAATAATATGGCTAACTGAAATCAAAAATCACCCTGACATCACATGAGAGGTCCATGCTTTTTGTAGTTCATGAAGGTTTACTCTCCTATCACAGCACAGGACCAAGTTTATGAAACCAAATTAATTGACAGGGGAATACTGTCAAGCACAGCACATTTCTACAGAACTGACCTTGGCAAGGGTTCAGGGTATGTCACATCCAGGGCTGCAGCTCGGATCACCCCCCTCTGAAGGGAGTCAACGAGAGCATCTTGGTCTACCACCAGACCTTTAATGAGAACAGTTGTTTGTCATTTTCCCACAAACTTTGCCTCAATACCAAATCTACTGTAGAATGATCATTTACAATCTCTTGTTGGACTTTGAAAGGTATTTGAAATGTTTAACTTCCCCTGATCTTTGTTCTGTTGACCTTAGTTACAGTCTGAGGAACCAAAGTAGTTTTCTTATTTAAAAGCTATGCAATTTAATCCTGTTATGTAAGGTAACTAACACAATTAGTAGTAACATGAAATAGCACTGAATGTACAGGAGAAGAATATATAGGAGGCAGTTAACCTTAGTTTCAACAGTAGAACAAGACTATTTTGCATAAAGCACTCATGTGTTATTAATTATTTTTTGGAATCAAAAGACTTCGCTCTCATCAGCAAAACACTTCAATTGGTTCAAATCAGTCAGTTATAAAACATTCCACCAATTTTGGAGGTCATGAACTCTTAGCCTCACATCACTAAAAGTTAATTGTCAACATTTGCTATGGCACTTATACTCTCTGATGTTTTGTTCAAGCGATTTCACCATGGTACCTCTGCTGATGTTGATGAGCGTGCCTGTAGGCTTCATCATCGCCAGCTCCTTGGCACCAATCAGCTTGTGCGTTTGAGGTGACAGGTTTACCACCACCATGACAAAGTCTGACTGTTGCAGCAGCTCTTCCAACTTTTCACAATACCGTGCACCTACTGCTCTTTCATCTTCCTCCTGCCTTTGCACATGAAGACAGCCAGATGAGTACCACAATTCAGCTCTCCCAAGTATGTCAGTACCCTCAAAATGATACCAACTTAAAGTGCAAGCCCCACGAAGGTGGTTCTGCCCCCCTATTCTAATGCAACGACTATATCTTGGTTTCAGCATTTTTTGGCATACATTTTAGTCTGCGGGAGGTTTTTTTAAACCAAAACCTCTACTTCAGCCAAAGAAAACATCTTAGTACTGCTTATTTTTCCTGAAGCATTGTCACTGGCATATTTACTCTCTATTCTATACAGTACCTATAACCTCTTTTTGCAGCTCTTTGCAGAGTGGGAGATACGAAGACCATACATTCTGAGCCAATAACCCACTTTATGAGCCAAGTGACTGGAGTGATTTACTCTTTCTTTCTATGAGGCATTTGGTTCTTCCAAGCTTTCAGCCACATTGCTACCTAGTACCTGAGTGTGAGCAAGCTCTTCTGTGATTGGCCAGTTAAAGCAGATATACATGAGTGGAAAAATGGGGACATTCTGAAGAATGGGGTAACATAATGTTTTGAAACATTTTACTTTATACGTTTCATTTTTTCTAATTCAAAATATATTACTTCCACAATCAAATATAAATTTAACAGCTGTAAGGTACACTGGTGACTAGCTTTGTTCACATAACAAGAGCAGCAGGTGTTAAGTGTTAAGTTTGACCCCATTCAGCCATTCCCACAACCGATAGTTTGGCAACCACTACCCCATCTTGACATGATACCCATTAAAGTCACTACATAGTAATATCTGCAATAAATGATAAAAAATGAAAATCATAATACCATACCTACGGTTTCTATTATGGTATAGGATCTTCATTTCAAATGCCTGGGCCCGTTTGGCAATCTTGTACCCTATCCGGCCCATCCCAATGATGCCCAGCGTGGCACCACTGACATCAGTGCCCAAACAACTCTCAGGCAAATCCTCATCTTCACGAAAAAGGGAAAAATTGTGACCTGAAAAAGATGGGGGAAAAGTAGAAGGACTATCACATTGGTGACACATTGACTGACTCAGTATGGTTCCAATGAGATGGTGGATGGCTAGCTGATGTCTCATTGGGGCTAGACTCAGCATAAATAAACTAGTCTATTTACTCTGCATTTACCATGCATTTATACAAAAGGTCTAATATTGTTAGAATGCATCTGCATTTTCACTTTTTCCTATGAATGAAATGACGGATGAATAATGGCTAGGTATTCTCTAATTGGACAACTCATGGTTCACGTAGCCTACTGCAACGTAGCTACATTTGTAATAGTGCAGAAGAATCCCCTGAACTTGTTGCAGGGCCATTTCTGAAATTTCTGCAGTATATAGATAGCTACTAGTACTAGCATTTTTCGTTTAAATACAATTTTCTTTCTTTCTTAATTTTGTGAAATAAAAATTGTTTAAAATACAACATGCCGATTTCTCTAACCATAGATGAGTTTCCGCGCTGATGCCAACATCAGAGCCATTCCAATATCTGCAGTGGCGTTGTCCACAACGTGCGGCGTGTTGCACACTTTCACGCCGAAGTTGTTGATCATGGGTATATCCAGGTGGTCCACTCCCACACCGCCATTGACGACCACCTTCAGGTTAGGCAAAAGCTGCAGCAAACTGCAGTCTATCTCGGGGCCTTCCCATACGAACACGGCTCGAATTTGGTCAACAAAGCGCTCTCTGTTGCTTAAGAATTCCTCAGTAGAAATAACGGTGAAGTACTTCTCAATGGTAGGGCCTAAAAGCCGGTATATTCCACCTGATACAGATGCAGGGGTTAATATGCACGGCTTTTCCGTAGTCTGAAGGGGAATGAAAGTACACATGATAATTTTATTCACAATACTGTCCTGTTCATTACGAACGATTTACATACGAAGCAGTCCCTGAGCATAAATGTATAGTCAACTTCAATTCGTATAAATATCGGTACATTAGCCTAGCTCGATATGGGCATACACCGATCAGCCACAATATTAAAACCACCTGCTTTTTTCTGATTTAATATTTTATTTTCTCTGTTTGTAATCAAACAATTCACATGTGGTCAAAGCGCAGACTCAGAGCTTTTATTAAAGAGTATTCTTATACATTTTGGTTTCACCGTGTAGTAATTACAGAACTTTTTATACGTAGTCCCCCATTTCACATATCCTGTGCATGCCATGACTTCCTGATGCCTGTGACCTGTCAACATCATCAGAGTCTGGATATCTTATTGTCAGGTTGTCCTACAAGCGATACAAAAACTCTCTGCATTTTAATGGATCTCTATGGGAACTGGGGGGTGGTACTAGATTCAGCTGTAAATTATGCTGATATAGTATGTTACACATTTGTTGGCTAAATTGCTTTAAGTCATCAAGGGTCCAAGGTATCAAATGAGCCTCAAACCACCGTGCTGCCAGATATGCAGTAGATACTACAAGCATTGTTTCTTCTGAATATTTTTGTTCATTGAGTTCAACAGGAAAATTAATCAGGAGAAACAATGCAGTATCTACTGCATATCTTGCAGCAGCACGGTGGTTTGAGGCTCATTTGATACTTGGACCCTTGATGACTTGAAGCCATTTAGCCAACAAATGTAAAATATTGTATTTAAAAATATATATATGAAATCAGAAAAAAAGCTGTGCAGTTGGTTTTAATGTTGTGGCTGATCGGTGTATATCGATAAAGTTATAGTTCTACCAGCCTCATTCAGTAAAGGATGTCCGATTACGGATAATGCTACATATGACGAGCAAAGTGGTCAAATTTCAAGATGTGCAATAATTTGGACAGCATCAGTAGCCTACCACTCCACTTACCATTTTTATGTTCGTGATGTGCTTCACTCCTCTTCGTAACAGAACTGGGACTCCTTTACCCCGTAGAGTATGTAGTACGCAGAGACAGCGACGCGAATAGAAACCTACGGGGGCCACCAAGACTCGCTTTTCACTCAACCAATTAACTAGCCTACATATGAAGTGCATTCACCAGACATGCTGATTTATATCCTTGGTCACATTCTCAATCACGTGTACAATGACGATTGCGCAGAGCAGTGACGCCAAAGGCAAGTGAGCCATTACCAATAAACTGTATAAAAATGCACAGTTCTTATGTAGTTCATTGACCATTACGTTACAAACATTTGGCAGATGCTCTTATCCAGAGCAATTTACATAACTTTTCCCTTCTCCACGGGTGATGAAGTTTTCATATTGGCGAGAGTGACAACGATTGACATAAGCATGCGGAAAAAACACCTGCATTCACAGACTACAAAAGATATCGACAAAAGCATTTTGGACCGCATTAAATGATTTGTCTCTTTAAAACTAAGATTAGCGATCTGCTAAACTTTTCAGCACCATCTGACAACTAAAATAAGACAGAGGCCGACTTACACAGCCGACTACATCTTATATTCGCAGATGAAAACTGTAGCCTAATCATACAAAACCTGACAATCGCGACCTCGTGCAACTAAGGCAAATGGTCGAATGCAGTTTTTCTTGCTGCTTCATTCCAAGGATAATAACAAACGCCATAATTAATAATAGCCTATCGCACGTATCTGACGCAGATAGACAAATAAAATACAATAACTGACCGATATATTCCATCATCTGCCTAATAACTGTTTTCATATTTTTGGACGCAGAATTAATCTGTCTTCAATGGGATGCTTATGTAGCCTAGCTGATTTAAAACTGAGAAATCATTCGATTGTGTTATTCATGCAATTTACATAATGCAAATCAAAACATGGATATACATAAACGGTCGTCAATAATGCATAATTTCATTTTATTTTTAGATTTTTCCTTTAAAGGCCATAGTAATCTATACATGTTCTCTCAACTTTATGCCATAAACGCACATGAGAAACGCACAAACTTTTGTCTTCTCTCTGCCCTAATCGTGTAATTGATTAAGTCATACCTTCAGAATCGCATTATGTCGTCGGCCAACTCAGACATGCGTACTTTCCAACTTGGGCCCAAAAATATGACGCAGCCGAAATAAATATGTAAATAAATCATATCTTTGTCTAATGGTAAGAAAAATATTTTTCTTCCTGTGCATATGGTTGCTGTTCGATACTAATGATAGATTATGAGTTATCAACAATTAATCTTAGCTATTGGTTTTGCGAATCAACCGTTATAACCTCTTGCTATGGTTACTTCTAAACGCAGCCAATGCAATCTGGCAGTGAGACTAGAACAATAATGATGTAACAGTACATTAATGATGCAATAGGCTACGTACCGCTACTAACAGCAATAATAAATATAACAACATCAACAATAATGATAGTAAACCTACCTGATTTATCCTACATACTCATGTTATTGCTTGCCAGCTAACCCTTGCAGTAGGCTACTTAGGCCTACACGCCGGTCACCACGGTCATCATAGTGTACTATCTATTTGTCTTTTTGTAGAGAAGACCTGTTCTGTACCATTCATGCAGTACCACACGTGATAACGAATAAATATAAACAACATTATACAGTGCAAACTCAGAGTGCAATTATGCAAACTCAGAGTTTCTTCTGAAACTATAAATCTAGTTAGTTATAGGCTAATGGCTATCAACCGTTTCAAAAATTGTTGCTAGCCAACCAAATGCAGAAACAGCAGGCCTAAGTAGATACAATATGTTTAAAACAAAACATAATTGCAAAGTGAAATAGGAACAATATATCAAGGAATGACAATAGTAAGACTAACATATACAAATATTCAGTATTTTAAGTACACATATACATTTTGTTAATACAAGCAAATAATAAATATTAAATCAATGCAGCATTTATTCATGAAAGCATATTGAGTTTAATAACTGATGCCAAACTGATGAGAAATATGCTCATAAAGGCTTGCAGCACAAGTATAGAATGGGCAGTACTATTAATAGAAAGGCATGTAAAATAGCTGCAGTACACAAAATATTACCTCAAAAGGTCAGTGTTGGATTTCAAGTTAAATATTCTAATGAGCTGGCCAACTCAACCCTGGTTATACATATCCTCTGTATCCAGACTCGGACAGTGAATGTTGATAACCCGGGTCTGTAATATTCGTTGTTGATTTCTTGAGTCAATTTTTTAATTACCACATTATTGCCAGCAGAGGGCAGGTACTTCACACCATACAGAGCATAACCCATAAGCAATACTGTAGTTTTCAAATGTGTTATGAAGGCTTCCAGTGAAAAATGAATTCGTAGTTACTACTGAGGAGGAGTGTTTTTGCTTATAAATTGTATTGTGGATTATCTTGCCATTTTCAGTACATAAAATAAAAAATAATGGGACAACTGAAATATAATTAATTACCTGATGCATTAAAAATGTCACATGGTGGATGGTTAATTGGATATGAGGGTTTGTGGTATTTTTCTGTCATCGGATTGTCTTGCAGCACTAATCTGCTTTTTTTTCTTTCTTTCAAGCCTATAGGGCTGGTTTTGTGGTATGCTGAACAATACAACTAATTTGTGGTCAAGTTGATAGGTCAGTAAACTTTAGACGGGGTACTGATTTGGAAGTGTTAGTGAAGAAATGTAAGTTTGTTCTTAGGTTGAATAAACAGGGATTCCACAACACAAATGGGTCTGTACTCAGATGTCTGATTAATACCACATTTGTGTGGAGTGTGTGCCATTGGCTGTAGAGCTTCGCTTACCAGCCGTGTCAGGTCTGACTGAATGAGTTACAGCTGACACCCAGTTGGCCAGCAAGGGCAGTGGTTGTGTGTTTCCACATTTTCGAGCTGTGACTGGCTAGTCTTGTCAGGTGCGCTGTTGTAGCGTTCTGTGCTTGCTTACTGCTAATCATGGAAATGCAGCTTGATATTTTCAATACTTTTGTTCAGTTGAGTCTGGACTTATAGACTATGAGGAAGTTATGAGGGTTTGAATGTACAGTTATGTGGGCATTTCTTTATAGAAAACAGAACTTCACATAAAGAAACGGCTCTAGATGTAGGGCTGTTTACTTTGCTAAGATGCCGCTATAACATTCTGTTCAAATTTGTAGCTTTCAAATGTGTGCACTAGTGAAAATCCTACCTTCCTCTTGACGTCTCCCTCAGTCTTTCTGATGATATGAAAAGGGAGTGAAGGTGATAACAGTCTGTGCCTCGCTCAGTAGCAGAAACTGCCATTAAACTAGCATCCTAACAATAAGCATCCTTTTTTCCCTGTCTGTATAAATCAGAACATATCACTTGTTTATTGCATGCATAAAACTGAAATAATTAAATTATTTAATGAATTAATATGGATCAAACATTTTCCACAGCCTTGAGATAGCACACACTTTGCAAGGCTATTACATGCTTGTAACTATATTGGTCACCTTATAGCCACAAATAGACAAGGCAGCAGCGTGGTCTACTAACATAATTATTTTTATACTACTCAAATAATTATTATGATATTGTGACTAATGTGGTAGCATTGCTATTTTTGTACTTCGCATGAAGCACATTACCACAAAGAGATCTTGTTACAAAAAGCAGCTCTGTCCTCATCCTTCATCACAATCAGTCATTTGTATTACAACCAAAGCAATTACACATTAGTTTTCAACTATTTCCCAAAGCTAAAATGATTTCATGTAGAACATACAAAGCAAGGACTGCTGCATTAGATGCAACCAGGGAAAAGGTAAATTGGTAAATTATAACTGTCATGCCTGTTAATAAAAAATCAATGATTAGCAAGCACTGAATCTTGGGCTGACTCTGCCATACATATAATGCCATTTATCACAGACAGGGGGCATGATTCCGTGTGGAATTTTGGATTCATTGTATAACGTTGCTTGGTCTGAAACTTTCATTTTGTCACTACATATTAGTGACCCTGAGAAACCAATCCAAACAATCTCCTGGCAATATGAATGGTATATGTTTTAAACTTTATTTATTTATTTATTTATTTATTTATTTATTTATTTATTTATTTATTTATTTATAATGATGTGGCTCCATGAGTTTCATTGTATACAGTAATCTTGTTTGTTAACTGAGCGAGCAGCACGGGGCATCCAGATTAAAGTTTTAAAAAATTATTTATTTTGTGTTTAAAAATCTCGTGCCAGTTATCACAAGGACCAGGGGTTTCCCAGATTCCATACATTTTCAAGCTGGTTCTTTCCATCTGACAGTAACAAAAGGATTATGTGTGTCTAAGTAAATCTTTCAATTTTTGCAATGTGTGCTTGGAACCCTATAATTGCTGCTTACGGCTATTATTGTTATTATTATTATTATTATTATTATTATTATTATTATTATTAACCTGCAGGTGGGGCTTGGTGCTTAATCTTGGGCCCTCAGTATTACATGGTTCCCCACTCCCGTTCCCCAGCCTCCCATCCCCCCTAGCTCAGGCTTGTCACCCTGCTTAGTGGTCACCAAGTTCAATAGCTGTCAGCAGGCCCCGCCCCTCAGCAGCTCGCTCTGCGCCTGCCCTCCGGCCATCAGTGATTGCATCTCAGCCTCCCCTGCACCAGGCCCCTAACTAATTCAATAGTCCAGGAAGTTTTTTTTTATAACTTGTCATTAGCCACCACAAGCCCCTCCTCCCTGCTCCAATTTAAGCCAATAGGCAGTGGCTCTTTGCAGTAGTGGTGAAATAGCTCTGCTTTCAGGGGCTTAGTGATATGGGGTCTGAATGGACATTGCAGGAGGTTTAAGAAGGGTGATTGGGTCAAATGGGCTCCAGATGTAGGTTGTGCAGACTTTCTTCAGAGAGGGATTTATTTGTGCAGGAGCCTCTGGAATCAGACCGGGCCTCTTTGCTATTGAAAAGGTTGTTACCACAAAAGGATACAACATGGTTCCATTATATCCAGAAACCATGCACACAATTGGACCTGACCCTTTAGTGTGCAATATTCCTTGTTAACATTTTCATGTCCGTAATATTTATTTATTTCTTTTGATTTATCCCTTACCTTGTGAGACATACTAAAGTATATAAACATATTACAGTCAAGATAAGGCATCACAGTATCTAATTACATCATGGCATGAAAGTGTTGTTCGGATTTACTTTTAGAATTCCTAATCGTGCAAGGGTGTGTTTGTATGAAACACTGATCATGTGCTGTCTGTTGAAATTTCATCACTTCCTATTTTCTTGACAATAATTCAAGACACCTTGACTTTTCCCTTGAAGAGGGAGTTGACTGCCTGTCTTCCCACTCCCCTATAGCACATCCAGCCTGTTCTACAGGGATGAGAGATCCTACATTTCCCCAAACTGCAGAGATGTAGTGCAGTCTGTAAGCATTTGGACAGTGGCACTATTTTTTATTGTTCTGGCTCTGTACTCCAGCACATTGGATTTGAAATGAAATAAAGAATATGGGGTTAAAGTACTGACTGTCACATGTTTTTGGGTCCCTATCCTGTGATCCTTGGAGGAATCAGACTGCACTGTAAGTCATGTTTCCCTTTCCCCAGCCAGAGACTTTGACAGCCTCAAAATCCTGCACCAAGCAGACTGAAAAGCACTCACCTTTGCTGTTCCCCCTCTCCTGTTCCACCTTTATTCAGTCTCAAACAGTGGCCAGCCACAGCTCACCCAACCCAATTGTAATCATTTGGAGTGTAATATAAAATGAGCCCTTATTAAAGCAGTTCAACTATAAATTCTTTATAACTTTATTATGAGTACATGCTACAGTACTTACTACCAACATGGAAACACGTTTAAACATGTCTCTAAAGCTCTTACATTTTATGATCAATTACTGATCATAAAATGCATTTTATGTCATTGGCATTGTTGTCTGCAGTTTCCTTTGATTAGACAAATCAGAAAAAAAGCTACTAAATCATTCTCAGAAGCATGAAGTTAACAAAGTTCAGTTTTCTGGAGGGCACATTTGTTATGAAGAATGAACCATAATCCACATTTCACCCACTAAGTTTAACTGTAAGTTCAAACATAGACAGTTTCATCAACAGAATTCCCAAGCTATTTATTTTGATATTTATTTCCTTGCTATAATCACACATGATTCCAAACAGGCGTAGTTGCACTGCCTGGATTTGGCATGAATTAACAGAGTGAATGAGCTGTGGTAGGTAAAAAGCACCTTGAGGATTGACATTGAAATCCAGTACAGAAACAATGACCTATGGCCAAACACTGAACCGCAACTCACAGATGCATTAACAAAAGACATACCCTGGGCAATTTGTCATAAGGATGGATGTACAACAAGTACCCAGTTGTAAAAAGTTAAAAAAACTGTAAAATCATCAGAGTTAACTACATGTGCACTGTAAGATCTACTTTTATTGCTAAAATATACATATTATATTTTTTTATTTATAAGCAGTTGTCTATAGTTGATTCATTTATTATCCAGCAATCCATTTAGTTCTTTGTATATAGCCACATTAATCCACATTAGCATTTAATTCATTTAAGATTTGGCATGAAAGCTTAGAAAATGTACCCACAAGGCAATCTCCAACTAAACCAATCATTGTAGCCCATTATTAAGTATGGGTTCTCGGAAATGTGGATGAGATTAATCAATTCCCATTTGTTCCAGGACACCTGCATGTCATGTTTCACGTGTCATTATATGTGATTGTGATGTTTTCATCTTTGGGGAAAAAGTTTTTATATGCAATTATTTCATATTATTATTTCAAGGCAGCAGCAATTTCCCATGCCTAAATGTATCTACTTTGCACCTATGTGCTTTTAAACAGTGCAACTAAAATGCAGTGTGTTGTTATAATTCCAAGCTGGATTTAGGTTTCTGGTTAATATGAGTTAGAATGTGCAGTTATACACAAATATAACAAACTTGTTTCACAGAAAACCTGGGTTTAGGTGTTTATGTGTGGGGAAGTGTGGAAATAGTGATTCTAACCTCAGAAAGACTAAGTAAGGAGCAAATCAAAAGTACAACAGAGCCATGAAAGTCTCAGCTGGCTGACATCAGTGTGACAAACCTTCACTTAATATAATAACGTGGGCTGCATGCAATTGGCCAGAGACAAACAGTGAGCTTATCTCTGCACAGGCAACAAAACTCAGCTCAAATGCATCTCTTTCAGCAAAACTAACCAGTAAAGTTTTTTTCACCACTTTTTAAAATGAAGTTTTTTACACTCTACAGAATGACTTGCTGATGATTTAATTATACCATAATGTGAGACACTGTCTGAATTCATACCTTTTCTGTAGCTTGTCTCTAATGGAGCATCAGTGATCAAGATGAGGGGTTCTGGCCTCATTATCAATGATGGAAAACAAACTCAGAGTTTTCTCAAACACATTCTCACATTCAAATTACTTCAATTACGCAGGTTAACAGTAAGGAGGATTAGCTCCACTCAAAAGATGTGCGATCATTTCATTTGAATAAAATTATACCCCTAGAGTCCCACACCTAACATGAAATGTACAATTTACATATTTTCAGCCTGACTACCTTCAATATGCATTCACAAGAATACAATGGCATGGTGATTTACAGCTCCTGTGTTTTCCCCTCACTATAAGTATAGTGAAAAGCCATAAATTATGTGTCTACTTTACTCAGTATTCACATACCCACTGTGATGACTTAACCATTCCTCTTACACTCTGACACTGAGAATTTGTATATGATACATTTCACAGCCGCCAAGATGTTGCATAGGATTATGGGGGTTAAAAAGGAACTCTCAGATTCTGTTACACAGCATTTTACATAAGCTGTAAACTTGTTCCACAATACCGGACTGCATTACAGGTAAAATAAAGGCAACTTTGTTTAACAGGCTAAATGTGGAAGGAAATAAATATTTTTTCAAATTTTCAATATATATCTGTTGTTGTGGGTATATTTATTGTTGTACTGTTGTCACGATATGCTGCAGAACAAAGGGACCAATAAAGACTCAAACTAAATAACTTAATTATTGCAATTATGAAACTGGTATGAAATACCAGTTCCAGAATGAAAGTGACTTAGTTACCAGTAAAAGAGTTAAAAGTATTTCAATCATTCAAAAATGAGTTTTGATCAATCCAGAAGCCCTGGCAAACAGCATCATTAAATCTATATACTATACTTATATTTATTAATTCTATTGATTATTTCATAATTATCTTTTCACAAAAAAGGTCATGTAAAAAGGTTCTATCAGGAGTAGGTCTTAAACCTTCTGAAAATGGTTTAGGTTCTGGAGGCAATCGTCTGTGCTAACAGGGTAACCATGTCCAAAGCAATGTTATCATCCAATGTGATAGCCTTAACCCTAACCCCAACACAAGCCAAATATGTATAGATTACCTAGAATGACATTTACATCCATGGACTGCTTTACCTACAAGAGACTTTAAGGAAAATCCCCTTCTGGCATCTACAGGCAGCACTGAACCCATTCATCTGTTCCGTGAGCCCAGTAATCACCAGCAGCACACCCCTGATCTGCAGTTTACCAAACCTGAGAATGATCCAAAAGACCAAATTAGTCTGCCCGTAATCTCTATGAAGAGAGCACATTGATAGTGTTTTATATAACAAGAATGAAATAAGTCTGGATCAGAACAATTATTAAATCGCTGAATAAGAAATTGCATCATTGATGCTAAATATGCATAGTAATTAAAATGGCATTTCCCCCGTCATGCCCTGCTATCAGTTTTCTTTCCAAAGAGTATTTAGTTAAACATCCAAAAGGCTGAATTTTCTCATGACAAAGACACAGATTTTTGTAACTAAAGATAGACTCCCCTAAACATCAAAGGACAGAAAATTCAGGATTGTCCCCTTTCATCTATTTTGGGGAAGACAAATTCATACATTTTGACCCTGTAACCTACACTGGTGGGAATGGTTTCTGCAAGAATAATGTTGCTAGGGGAACAGGCTGAAGACCTTTGACCTTTATGAACAGCTAGAGGGTTCCTACCACCACTGGTGTCATACCTTCCTTCATTTTGTGTCAACGCTAAAGAGTTAATGACAATGGATGAGGAATAACGTAACAATGAGAAAATCTTATGAGAAAAACTTAATTGGATCTGTATTGAAAGTTTTTAATAATTGTGCTAATTGTAAAAGAAATGCAACAAAAGTACTAAATTGTGCTTATAGGGAAATAAATTCAATAAAAGTACTAAATTATGTATTTCTTTCTTTAATTATAAATCAAGCGCAATTGGATGTTTCATATCAGATTTGTTAACAATGTCTCCAAATGTGAAATCTTTGGACATTCTATTGGTGCTACCACAGAATTTCTTAATAGGATTACATAAGATCACATTTTCATTTTGAAAACTTTTGAAATTCAGAGGAGCTTCACAAATGCATGGAATTGTTTTTAAAACTCACATTTCCAATTCTCCATAATTGAAACTGCTGCAAAGCCATTAGACATACATTCCACAATAAGAAGCATGTGAATAAATCATTCACTCAGTTTCTATGTGTGTGTGTATTGTGCTTGGTCCTTAATTGTATTGTCAAACAGAACCATGGGGACTTCATTTCATACAGTCAGACCCCTCAGACAATGACCCACATTGTTACACTTCCCCTGACTTTCAGTAAGGTTTGGTACCTCTCAATAATATTCTATTCCAGACTGGGCTTGAGAAATCCTGTGTGACCCGAATCCAAATCCCTGACAGGCTTATGAGCAAAGTAGGCTGTTAAAAAAGAGTGTGATGTGGAAAAGGCAGCCCTTGCTTGAATTTAAATTTTTTGGCCATAGCTAGGGCCACCAGCTCGTCTCCCCTTGTTTCCTCTCATGGTACTGCAGTCCTCCACCAGCTAGAGGTCGCAATAGGCTCTTTATCATGCCCCTTGTCAAACGATTATGCCATTCTCACCACCTCAATAATATAATTTGATAAAGTAATTTCCACAAATTAAGCACATACAATGATTGACAGCAATGTTCACAAGCAACACTCACATGTTAAATTCAGTTCAATTACTACCATGAACATGCTGCAGTATTTTCAAATGATGTGCAGAGGCATGATATGTTTTGTTAGAAACAGTGGGAAATGCATTAAAAGTGAGAGCAGTTATATAATATCTAACTTGCACAAAAACGTTTAATTCATGATTCAACAAATTAACTAATCACGGTCTTCAGTCAAGACTTTAAGTAGAATCAGATGTCTTAGAGCTGCACCCACACCGGCCCTTTTCAGATAAGATTGGACACCCCTGCCTTATTATATGAATGCATTTTTATTTTTACTGCAGTGGTACTTAATCCTGGTCCTGAATAGCTACAGAGTCTGTTGGTTTTTGTTTTTTCCTTAAGATCCCTGATTGATTCAGACCAAAGAAACCAGGTGACCTGAGGTAACTGTCTAATCAACTACCTTAACTGTTCGAACTTAAGGTAGATAAGATTTCAATCAATTGAACTACCCCTCCACCTCCCTAGCACCCCTCCTCCTCTCAGTTTGAAAAATCATTGAATAGACTTCCAATAATTTGTTTAATTGTAATTAAAGCCAAAGGAGGGTATTTCGAGTAAAGTTGAGTCTAAGATTATTTTAAAGCAAAACTCATCTTTTTGTGTTATTGTTGGTAGAACGTGTTTGTATTTTGGTTTGTTATTCAATAAATGTGCGTAAAGTACAGTAACTGACTTCTTCTCTACCTTTTTAATTTTATTTTTAATCACAGGTGGCCTAATACGTTTGGCCTGGACTGTATCTCTTGCTTATCAAAAAGAGATGTGGCAGGAGTATCCCAAACTGGAACTCTGCAGAAAGACCAGGTTAGTTGTCCTAATCCTATTCAGGTTCTTATTCTTGACTTTGGAGCCTTGCTGGTCTAATCCAAGTTCAATGCTTGAAATTTGTAAATCAGCCCTCTATTCACTGCTTTGAGATCTATGCAAGTATCACTGCTGAGGATATCCACATGCACTCTGGAAACATGACAGATTGTGGAATCCCAGCCCTTATCTCCAAGAAAAAGAAAGAGCAGAAATAAAGAGATATATGAGAGCGCATGCGACTCTGAGGTGCCTGTTTAAAAACACAATCGACAGGCTCCTCCTGAGCTGCTTTGTCTCCCTCTCAGATACAGAGAACAGTGAATCACTTGCCTTCTGAGTCTTAATCTGTTTATTTTTACGCTGCCTGAAGCAAAAAATGTCAGGCATCCTTTCAATGCCGTATTAAGGTTTTTCTTTTTGCTTGTTTCAGTGAATTAGTGTGAAATGAATATGACTTCATGTGACATTCTCCTTTTTAAAAAGATGCCGGTTCTCTTGAACAGTGAGCAGTTCTATTTGATTGTTAATGTGAGTGGCAAATAAAATCTCTCACAATTAGCACCCCAAATTGTCACTGTTTTGACACTTACTTTTTCACAGTTTGTATCCAGATATCTTGCTGCGTATATTATTTTTAATGATTTTATTTTAGGATGAGTATTTTATTACCCCTGAAAGCCTTGGAAGTGAAAAGTACCCTAGTTTATTATCTTTTTACAAGTACTGATTTAAAGCAAAAGCTCTGCATTTTTCTCAGAACACGTTTTTTTTTTTTACTCCAGCCTTCAATGACTTTCTTCTTCAGTGTAGTTTCAGCACTGAAAGATGTACAATTGCATTGGTTTTCGGATTTTCATTATAAATGAGTAGACATCGTCAGTCATTTGCAGTGAAAACTTGCAGTCAAGCTGTCCATTCATTAAACCCATGATGAAAAGACATTGCATGTATGGTATTGTATTATATGAGCAACTGCAGGCAGTCTGTTGTATGTGTGTGTTAGGTTCTGTGTTGTGTGTTCTATTAAAATTTTATACCTTTTTTTTTTATTTATAATTTTATTTATATTGATGTTTGTCTCTTTTTCTTCATGTACATATAATTCTTAGATGACCTGTTGTAACAATGCTTAACCTGACTTTACCCCATCCCCATATGTCAGCTATTGTTTATGCACACTTGTGAAGGCTTACATGGTTTTTAATGCAATGATTAACACAAAGGTTTGGCTGAAAGAAAACATGTTTCTACGGCAATGTCCTTCAATTACAATGTTCTACAACTGACAATAATATGTGTGCCCTCTTATATGCATTTTCAGTTGTGATCGAAGGATCTTTAAAATGTCCCACGTCTGAAATCCTAGCAGAGCTGAGGAAGTTGCCGTTCCTGCTTTTAAATGCGTCTTGACACTCAGAGCACTACTGCTAATCAAGAGCTGCCTGCAGCTTGCCTTGATGAGAAACAGCCCAGGCTGAAGCAGCACTGGATGGAGGTCACAGGGACTCTAATAACTTGCAGAAGGATCAGGCTACAGTCGATACTGTCTGAAGTGGCTCAAGACAAAATAACACCTGGGTACAAGACTCCCCGGGTAGGTCACCCGAGCTTATATTCTCAATGCATAGCTTACATTCTGAGCCAGTTCACGATGATGCAGCTATGGAAAAAACACAGTAAATTTAGTTACAGACATATGAACTCAAGAATTGATATCAGCAGAGGCAGGCACTGTCTAAATGAACACTCCTACCATCAGAGCTATAGTCTCATTGCAATCACTTAACAGATGCTCCTATCTAGAGTGATTCATTGAGGATTTTGTGAACATATCAAATATTAATCATCACGGTCAATTAGCTGGCCTGAAAATTCCGCAGAATCTAAATTCAAAGAACATACACATGTGCTCAGTCATAACCAGCAACAATTATCTCAGAAGTGTTCCAAATATACTGAATATAGTGATAAAAATATCAGACTCTCTGTATTTCTCAGTGTGAATCCTGTATGTGCGCCAATCAAAGTATAAGAGTCAGTATAAGAAAACCAGTCGCAATCGGAACTATTTATCCAAATAAGTAGGAACACAGTGTGTGGTCTCCTTAGTGTAGGAGGTGTTTGACTGTTTGTGAACATCATTTCCATTCATCTGCTCATATTCTCGAGCAATCTGCAGAAGTCTTTCATGTGTCTGGCATGTAATTCAAATATTTCGTTTTACTCAGCAGTTCCCAAAGGGAACAAAAATAAAATTGGCTGTGTGTAGCTGTCTATCGCCACAATCTGGCACAGTTTTCAAGAATGAAGCCAGAACTTCAGACTAAACGTATAAAGTGGCAGTGTGGCATAACGGGTACAGTGGTAAATTTGGCTTGTAACCAGAAGATTGCAGGTGTGATGCACAGGTGAGATGCTGCCAATTTAAAATACCTAAGCAACCTACTTGGCTATTTTTATTTGTTAAATTTACAGTCAGGAGGAACTCCTTGAGACTGGGACATTTTCCAGGCAATTCTGAAAATGACCATGATAAAACCTATGGTAAGTAGACTATTGAGTCATATCTATTGTCATTATTAAGACATAGTAACTGCAGGGCATAATGAATGCAATAAAACAGTCATAAAATAAATGCCCTGTAGGTACTGCTCACTGCTCTCTCTGACTGCCCCAGGCTCTGAAATCAGCCACACTAAATTTCACACACCTGAATCTTAACCACCAATCAGTGGCAAAATTTTTTCAAAATCTAGGTCTCTCTCGCTTGTTTCTCCGAACTTACATACTGCCCCATCATAAGCATGATAACCATGTAGTGGCTGACAGGTCCCATCAAAGTGCCTGGGAGGTATGTGACCCCGTATGAGTCATAGAATTTAATGAGATAAGAGAGGGAGAAACATCTGGGAGCTCAGATATTTGGTGTTGGGGAACTAAGGCTTCTGAAATCTAGAGGGGTACTGCTAAACCCCCAGTCTTTGAGCCCATTGTGTCAAAGGCCATCATCTGGTTCTTGTTTAAAAAAAACAGCCTGTAGCACTGGTAGAAGTTATGGAAAACCCACAGACCTGTGACTTTGAACCTTCTTGGAAGTTTCGACCAGCTTTCATATGGCATTTTGGTGCATTTTAAAGAGGTTTTCCTTGGTGAACAAATAGTTCTACTGAAACACCAGTGGCACACTGAGGTCGGCTGGGGTTGGTTGATGGAAACTTTTGAGCAACATTAGACCGGCAGTCACTGGCAGGCCTGTGTTCACGCACTTCTTGATCGCTGGTGGTACCTTCTTACCTCCCTCCTCATGCCTTGCTTCAGCAGCAGCATAGAGTTCTGTGTAAATAAAAAGTTTTCTCTCCTTGGATTGCAAAATCCACAATAGAACAACTTTCCACTGCCAAATAGACCAATTATTTCAGCGCCCTGTTTCCAACTTCTTAACTGTAAAAATAATTGATTTATCAGGTTAATTTATAGGTGCAAATTAAATGTGGCTTCACCCCCTGTCCTTGAATGACCATGAGGCCAGACTGGCTTTCATACAGGATGCTTGTTAGAAGAGGGCCATAAAAAGTGTCTAGCCATTCCATTTGTTTTCTATCCATCTTAGACTTGCCCCATGCGACCAGGTTTTGAATAATGATTTTAAGAAAGTTATCTTCTGCAGCCCAATTTTTTTGTTTTGTTTATTTTGGCAACTATCAACAGTGTTGTTCATACTTTTTTAATGCAGTATTTATTAAGTCATTTATTTTGCCAGCACATTAATAGCAGTATGTGAAGCTATTACTCAACTCAATCTTAGGTGCCAGGAAGAAAACATGTTGGCCAGGCATTTGTTGAGCATGCAAATCTGTGTTCCAAGTGAGCATTTGTAATGCGCCCTGTGCCACAGAGCTCAAACTAAACATATCCATGAGCTCAAAATAAAAGTATTTATTTGTGATCACTGATTAAACAGGATTTTAAAATTATTGGCTTGTACTGTATTTGAGCCAGGTACATGTTTTTATTTTTATTTATTTTTTAGGTTTTGCTTCTTGTAATTGTTGTTGAAGCTGTGATATACATGAAGTGTATTAGTGAGGTACTCTGGACAACAGCATTGGCCAAATTAATTTCTAAATTAATTGTTCACAGCATAGTCACAATCACTGAGACAAATAGAAATATTGAATTCTTGGTCACTGGTTTTATGGCCCTTCAGATATAGAAAGTCTTTTGTCCCCGTGTTTCACTTTTGCATAAAATGAAGACTTATTTCTGAAGCCACTGTGTTTTCAAGTCTTACTGTAGATTTGGATCCAAGTTAATACTTGAAAAGTGGAATTCATAGCATAGGGCAAATCAAAGGATCTCAAAAATATATAATACTACTTGCTCAGTAATAACATGCTAAATTCTGCATTGAGGGCAAAATTTAGAAACTGGAAAGAACATTTCAGGAAACATTAAAATTCACAGTGCAGGTGAAGCCCAGTAAAACTCTGGATGCCTTCAGAAACAAGGACTTTTCTGAATGGCTGGTATAAGCTGATGAGTGTTTCAACCCACTCAGTCACATCAGTCTGTTAACCTAATACAGGGCTGAAAAGATATGATGGAAAAATTGTACCATGTAAGAATATTAGGAGAATAATAATATGTTGTATTAGAGAATTTTAAGTAAAATACTTATTAGGTGTAGATCTGCCTGCTTGTCTGTCTATTATCCATAATCTAATATTCAGTGTCAAATGTATTCTTATTTCCTTTTATTGGTATTCCTCCTTTATAATATTCATGTTTTATGTTTCTACCATTCACTTTAATAATAGGCTATAAAAAGACTTCCCTCAAGAATGATAAAAGAAGGCTGTATGAGAAAAACAATGGAGATTTTGATGGCTGTATTAATGAGCTGCAGGGCTTCCACTAATGGGAGAGAGCTCTGTGGCAGACACAGAGTGCATCTTCTGAGAGCTGAAACTGCACGAGCACTCCAGGGTTTTCAGAGGAGCACTGCGCCGGATGACACATTAAAACACCCCACGTCACGATTCCCACTTCATTACCAAACTCTACTTGAACCCGAAAGCCGCCCCACATAGCCCAAGGGGCAGTGCACATGAAAGACAGTTTGCTGCCTGCTCAGATACCATCTCTAATTAGAAAAATACAAAGCTAATAAAATCAGAGCATCAAAAACACCAGGACCTCTTCCCACTCTAAAAGCTTTCAATGTCTGAGTCTTCTGGCTAACGCCGGAATAGCATTTATTTATTGTAATTTGGTGCCTGTGAAGTGCGAGCCCTGTAATCTACACAGTCAGAACCTCTCATAAAAATGTATTAGTTCCCCACTAAAATGTGTGTCAGAATTAATTGATAGCTTTATTCTTGAACCATACAGAGCTCCAGACATCTTTACTAGCTCAGAAGCAGGAAATGTGGGAGGAAGTCAAAACAGTTCACTCCCATTGACTACAGACATCTCGGGACTGATTTTTTAAAAACCTGAAATATGAAAACTTCTCCACCTTTCCTTGAAGATCAGAATTATTTCTCTGCCAATGCCCTCCAAATTTTTTAATAACATAGCTTGTTTAAATGCATCTATGACTCAGTAACAGATCGTTTTCTTCAGAATTTGAGGGTTAGTGAAGACCTGCCTGTAAGAATGAATTTCTCCTCCACAGACAATTCAATTTATTATGACAGTCATAAATGAATAATAACTCTTAGACCTACTGTGTATTTTAGAATGAACAAATGTGAATTCTTTGATTTATGAACAGCAACAGCATGCTTTAGGGCACAATGCTTCTGCAACAATTATTTAATCCTTCATTGTTAAGAGAAATCATTTCTGTAAGGTTGTGGATCTTTGGTTTAATGTGAACTCTAGGGAGTGAGGGTCAAAGGAGCATGCATATGTCACATTTTTTAATGATGTACCTTACCTTTAAAATGACTGGTGTGATATCTCAGACCTGCACTCATATATTAAACTGAATTATGATCAATCTGAATAATAACTCCTCCATGTTTCTCAGGGTGATACAAAAATCACAACCCATCTATCCATATTCTGCTGTCTTGGGAGAGCGGCATATTTTGACTGAAATGTTAATAATGGATAATGCAATGTATGTCTCACACTTGAGGCTACAATACACAGTTTGTATTTCTCTGCCAAGCATCGTGGCTTCAAATCATGATTAAATAAAATCCCAGATGTAGTTGAAGGGTATATTGTTCTTTGTATTCAACGTACTGTAACTTTTGGGTGGCACAAATAGCCATCTGACAGCATCCTTCCACAGTATCAGGTTCGTGATCACATGTTAGTGCAAGCGTATAGTATTAAATATGATTGAACCATTTCACTAAAATTATTTTATGCCTAAGCATTATAACAATTTGTGCATAAATGTACAATTGTATGCAGACGTGGACATATTCTGTACAGGATGTGAGCCAATGTGTGGTGTTGAAAATCACCTGCTATATCATGAAGATGCGTGAATCCATTTTACAGCTGTGGTCGAATCACTTGATTCAATAGGCCACTGGCAACAATGAGTCGATTAATTGCACAACAGGAATTAATTAATATTTTACAAGTCAAATGTAAATGAACTGTCATTGAGTTCCTCAATCTTCACTGTGTATCTTCCCCTCATTTTGAAGTGGCTGAAAAGTGGCAATAATATGAATGTCATCGAGCTCAACACTTCTTTCCATAAAAATGAAAACAAGAGCCAAGAAATTCTGCTGTCCTCTTTATGAAAGGAGGATTTTGTTCTTAAAGTGAAAATCATTAGACTATATGTTCTTACCCTTCCAGTGACTGGCAAATTTGGGAAATATTTGGGGACAAATTACTAATATTAATTTGAAAAGTGACTGATACTTTCAGGGCAAATGTTATTTGCAACTGTTAACAAAGGGCCCTATTTTTATCAAGGTGTAACTGTCGAACTGACAAACTGTCAAAAAAGGAGGAATGGTGGGTGTGATTTCATTATCGCCAGTCAGATCAGCCATTTTATTTCCATGAAATGCCATTTCATCAAAGCCAAGCAACCTATCAGCTTATTTGTGTCTTATGCACATTCATGGCACTCAAAAAAGCCTCCTTGGGAAAATTATGCTGTCATGGTAGTCTATGAGCTAGAGAAGGGAGGCCATGCATGCATAAGTTGGTCATTTTGTTTATTTACATTTCACCTGGATATAAGGCTAAAGCACTGGTGTTAAAATTCACTCCAGGAGAGTTGCAGGGTATAGTAGCGAGCACAATTATGCTTTATCAATATCAAACTCTAATGCAAAAGGACAAGCATTAAACTGAAACCAATCACTTTCCATTGACAAAGAAATCTAAATACTAACAAAATTAGTCAAAAGGGTCTGTCTCAGCACTATTTCTCAAGAAATACAAGATGTACGCTAAAAAGCTATATATTTAAACAAAAAAATATGTGATCACTCTGTGTAACATTGACCGAGCACAGTTACACAATCTATAATCATAAACATATGCTAAGTAAAAACACAAATGAACAATTACCCTATTGCATCGCCCAGGCCATGGTGACACAGCGCTTATTGCAGGCCACAAAACTACTGCTCTGAGAAGAGGCAAAAAATATTCCTTTTGTGTATGACAACATTAGCGACTGCACTAGCATTGTCACCAAAATAGGGCCCATGGTTCTTAATCCTCGTGGAAGAAACATACCATGGTAACTACTACATGCAGTGAATGGAGTGGAACCAGACTGCACATTATAGTACAGTATGTTTACAATTGCTTTGCGTTTCTCACCAAAAAAAAAAGGGTAGCAGCATTGAACAGCTCTTCCTGTTTGAAAAGGGAAAAAAAGACGTGGAAGCACAATTTTCCCCAGCTCCACTGCCAGACGGATTATACGCAAAACAGGAAACTAATGTTGGCTAATAATGGCCCAAAGCCTCTTAGTCAGTCTAATGAAAAGCCAGGGCTCAGATTTCAGCTTTGCAGGATATAAATGCAAATCATGTGTCACTCACCACCCCCTTCAAAAAAACAAATTCCTCACCCTGAATAAGAACAATAATGACATCTGAGGATGTTGATATTATCCAGAAAATTGGAATGACATGTTGATTAGTTCTCAATTAGGCCACGGCATCTCAACGATATGGTGAACAAATTTAGCTCCAAGATGTCGTTGTCAAAGGATTTTTTTGTTTCTTTAGATTCATAAGTATTTAAGGCCATACACTTCAAAGCCAGACCACTATATTGTAAGTTTTAGGGTACTACCAAAATAAAGCAGCCATAATTTGCATTTATTTGTTATCAGCGACTTAAGATTTGCACACATTCTGGTTAAATGTTCTTGAAGGGAAGAATTTCAATAATTTTGTGTCAAAGATTTAAACTCTAGTTAGAGTAAACAGTAAGCAATAAAGAAAGATTAAACACTGATTTGATGCTTTTCTCTAAAAACAGTTTGATGAATATTACACAGCAGACAAGACCGGAAAGTGCAGGATTAGAGAGGGGAGGGAATCAGATAACCCAAGTTTGCTGAACAGGGGGGTTTCACTGGTGTTTACGGTATGATAATCTTCTGAGATATGAAGTGATAGTACCTTGGTAGTCTGGTAGGCTTTCACCAAGGCTTTATATTTCATGCATGTGGCTACAGGTAGCCAGTACGGAAACCTGTAGGTCATACAGTGGGTAGAATTTTTCTTTTTAGGTGTTTGACATTTTATGACAAGTTCTGAGCTGATGAAGGGCCATGGAATTTCATGCAGAAGGAGAAGAGAAAGGGATTGAGGACAGAGCCCTGGGGATGCCAATAGGTAGGCTATAGGAAGTTGATACTCTGCTACCTCAAGTGACCTGCAAGGAATATCCAGTGAGGTAGGATGTAATCCAGGCAAAGTTCCTACCATAAATCCCCATTGCATACAGGGAAGGCAGGAGAATGCGGTGGTGAACAGTGTCAAATGCGGTAAGCAGAGTGGATTACTGATGCAGTTAGTCTTCCACTGCAGGACACTCCCGCAGTTATGCTCACTTGTTTCTGTGTGACCAAGTCTTCATGAAAGAGAGAGGCTCCTGCAACAGCTGCCACTGCACCTTAAAACAGGGACTAAATAAAACAGCATAGTTTTAAAGTGGTGAAAGAATAGGCTGCTCCAAGTGAACAGCCCACACTCTACACATCTCTCTCGCACTCTCCTTCTCTTCTCTCTCTCTCTCTCTCTCTCTCTCTCTCTTTCTCTCTTTTTCTCTCTCTCTCACAGGATTTTTCACACATGACAATCATCACTCTGGCAAGATGATCCTGCGGTAATGAATTGGCTGCTCTTGCTGGGTTTCACCCCTGATACCTATTCAGTTTATTTATAACCCTGTCCCAATTAAAGCTGGCCCATCTGCCCCCCAGCTCCATGCAAAATGGTGAAAGATAACATTACTCCTGCATGTTGCCCAGGGCGATACAAAAATCAGACAATAACCAGCACAATGGGGTGTGAATCTCCAAGGAGAACCTCCAACAACTGAATGGAACATGTGACTGTCTGCCTGTCGCACAGCACACAAAGGAAGGCAATATATGTACAGATTGCGCAGGGAATGAACAGCTAGTAAAAGGTTGTTTACAATGACCTACTTTGAAATATGATTTGTCATGGATCCCATGAAAGAATAATAATAATTATGCCAAGACAAAAGTTTCAGGTCAGGGTGAAGTCAGTGTCTTTTTGTTGTGAGTGCGTGTGGGACAGATAGGGGGTGTAACAACCAATAATATAATAACTGACTAATAATGTAATAAAATGCTGCTCTAAGTGCTGATGAAAATGCAATGGAGTTCAGTATTGTAAAACATTAAGCAAGAATATAACTTATTATTAATATTATTACATTATTGGTCATTAATTACATTATCTGGTGGGTAAAAATATATTTTAATGATTTGACTTTCTTTTCCATCTCCCTCTTTTCATTCCCAATACAAGAACAAACTTGAAGTTCTGACATGATTCTGAGCTGCCAGTGACTGCCATAAACTCAGTGTCCTGCATCACACTGTGATTTTATTTATGTGTTTTCCCAACTATTTTTGGTAGTATACACAATGGTAAAATTGTTGTGCATACCTACAATGATTGCATGAAATATTTAAATATTAAATAGTAAATATTTATTGCATAAGAGAAAAAGTATTTCGAAATTACTCCCAGTTTTCAGCTACACTCACTAAACATGTGTAGGTTATAATAGATACTGTATAAGAGTTAACTATCAACTGTGCCTTTTACAGAAGAAAACGACTTGTCAACCTTCCCGGAATACAATTTTCAAACCTCAGTCCTTACTAGTGTTATACTCCTTACAGGATATTGAGTCATACATGTTACCTGATTTTTGACAAATTAAGATATCCTTTCTGCGGATAGAATATATAAAGCAATGTTTCACTTGTTGATATGACTTCTTCAACAGACCGTTTATTTCCCTATGCCTTTATGAGCTACATGTCCTGTTGTCTTGGTTTGAGTCATTAGATCTTCTTGAAATGCATTCTTGTCTAAAATACCACTTATTTGTGAGTAATCACATTCAGTTCTATGTTTATTCAAATCTAATGCAGAGCTAGCTTTAGTGTCCAACTCAGTGTAAAATGGTAGATTAATGTTAAGCTTTTGAGGGTTTATGCCCCAATTTGATTTGCATAGATATAACATACACAGATGACAAATTTGTAGTTGCCAGATAGTACAGTTGGACTGTCATTGTTTTCCATGTTCAGTATGGGGTCATTCCAAAATGCTTCACTTTTCAAAATATTAACACTGTTCATTTTGGATAATGCTACCCATATTCATCATTTTTTAATGTTATAAATAATATGTTCTTAGTTCACCAGTGGATACACGGATACTCAGTAGCCACCAGGCCCTGAGTTACATATTTTGCATGCTGCACACATGATCATAGGAGAATCGAGTGAATATACTATCAACAATGTATGGTGTGAATAGAACTGTGACAGTCCGAAACATTGTTTAATTGGATTTAAACTGAACAGAGTTTTTCCTGGCCATGACTGGCGCAATGCCCTTGATTTATCTGTTACCCTTTCTCACTCCCAGTCCAGGCATTCCCCACAAACGATACAGTACCCCCTCAGGGCTTTCAGCATTCTGAGATCCTGGCAGGGCTCCAGGGAGTCTGATATAATATCAGCTGAGCCTTTTTAAACCTCTGTCTAATGCTCTCTCTGGGATGACAGGCAAACTGAAAATCACCCCTCTTTAAAATCAAAGGACATTTGTTGAATTAATAATACTACTAATTCTTATTTTATTCTTATTCTTATTCTTATTATCCCCTATTTTGTCCTACAACTTGGCCAAACGTTAATAACTTTTTGTCCATTCTGGCATGCAGTACAGGGCCTTGCATGACCTGGAGAAAAGAAATGGCATTTCTTGGCCATTAAGTGGTGCTATAATCAGGTCACAAAATCGAACCCTCAAGCTTGATGTTTTTGTGTCTAGGACCCATAAATCGTTCATGCTGCTACGTTTTTGAGGTCTATGTGATGAAGTTGTGTAACCACCATTTCACCATTTCCCTCATCCCCCATCGACTACTTTGCAACAAACAGTGGTTTGAGTTCAAGCTCTGTCCTGCAGTCAACAGGTGTGAGGGCAAATAAGCTATTGTGCTGCTGGATACGTCCGTTCTATCATCCTGCTATATCCTTGAGATGTAAGAAGCTCTCTCATCCATTGCCAATGCATGGTAACATTAAAGGGACAATCAACCCACAGCTCTGTATCCTGTTTAGGAATAGGAAGAGAAAACCACATCCAGACGTCCTTGTAAGATCAAAAGGTACGCACTGTGTGTGTGCCTGTGTGTGTATGAGTGTGTGTGTGTGTGTGTCTATGTTTGCATGCGTGTGTGCGTGCGCATTTGTGTGTGCATGTGTGTGACTGTGGTATATGTATGTGTGTTTGTGTGTGATCTGTGTCTGTGCTTGCATGTGTGCGGTCACGTGCATTTGTGTGTGCACTACAGTATGTGTGTGTGTTTGTGTGCAGTGCAGTGTGTGTGTGTATGTTTATTTGTGTCTATGTATGTGTGCATGTGAGTGTGTCTGTGTGTCTGTTGTATAGCAGGAAAAATGTATGATCCAGCGTGTATGCAGTACACGCAGATTCATACTCTAACTCAATATCACTAATCCAGGACATGGCTATACTTTGATCTGTAGTGTTTTAGTCTCCTGGCTGATCTTGGGGATTGCTACTTTTTCTTTTCTCTTACCTACAACCTACAATACAGCACATGTGCTGTTGGGAGCACAGAGAGAAGTGAGAGTCCTAATCTCCCTGATTGTTCACGCACACAGACAGTACAAATGATCAAACACATATCATGCTGTTCAACAAAAAAGACGAGCAGACAATCCACCCTTCTTGTATACGTTTTCCTCTATTGGCACGGTAACAGAGAAGGGATTACGACTCAGAGTGTACCGTGACAGGGAATCAAACCCCTGTTCACCCAGAGAGACTCACATACGGGCTTGACCTGTATGTATATACTATACAAAGACCACAAATGCCTGAAAAAGAAAAGTACATTTTCAACAAGACATGAAATATATTAACTCACAGTTTCAGACCTAGTATTATTACATATGTTAGGCTATGCACTGTCCTTTGACTATCATAGCTTGTATTTCTTGACAGAAGCCTTGTCTTAAAACCTCTCTGAGCCCTGTAAAGAGAGGGTTTGCAGATTGATATTTGGAGGAGCTAGTGTTTTTTTCAAATATGCAAAAAAAAAAATTTAGAATATGCAAAATTTTTGATTGGTATTCAAATATTTACTCCATTTTACTTGATAACTCTTGAGCAAAGGAAGGTTCACATAAATGTGTGGCTCCCTTCAGATTACGAAGGAAATGCCATCTCTCTCTCTCTCTTACTCTCTCTGCTGTTTCAACTTAAAGTGGTTATTCATGACATCATATCATTTTTTTTCACTAGCACATAAATTATGTGAGCACTACTGTCAATTTCATTAGACAAAAAATTGAAATCACTATGAAATCACTATGGTGTGCTTCTCTATGCCACCTACAGAGATTTTAGAGATGTTATAAGCGATAATACTGTTTATTGACTGAATGACATTTATGCATTGCATTATGGTCTAGCAGGACAGATAAAACCACCAATGTACCAAACAGCCAGTTGTTCCAATATTATAGGTGTGAAGCTAGATGTAGACTGTTCCAAAAATCCACACTTGTCCCAGTCCTAATTGGATTCAAGCCACATTTATATCTAAAGTCCACCTGTACAGACATCATTATGTGTGAGCATGCTGTCAGGAACATCTGGGAATTCATTTAATCAAGCCCACAGGAATTCTGACACAGCTGGGAAATGAAGGGACCCAGTATTAATCAAAAGACAACGCTCAGTTCTGTCAGGGGGAGATATTTTTAGTGACACGCTTCTTTTTGAGAAGCCATAGAAGAGGTGTGTGCATAATATAACTGCATTTCACTCTCATACGGACTTTAGGGATGAGAAGTATTGCATTATTCACATATTTCACCATGACATCATGAATTCATTATGCATTTGAATATTAACAAGCAATTACAACAATAGTTATTGACAAGCCCCAAGCGTTTTTGCTGGGGTCTAAAAAGAATGTTCTGTCTTGGAATAATTTGTCTGATGGACATGGTCCTCCTTACCCAGCTAATGAAATCTAGAGAAATGACATTACGCTCACCCAACATTTTGTGCCATCATTTCAACATTGGAAAGTAACTAGAGGAAGTTTCTTTTTTATGCATCATCACCAATTCAGAGATCACTGAAATGAATAAGAAATATTGCCTGTGGATTTACAAGTTAAAGTACTTCGAGATTGTCACTTTAACGCTAGCAGACACCGGAAAAAATAGTACGCCGCTCACACACAAGTGAGTTGAAGAGCAAGCCTGTTGCGTTAGCTCCGCCTACCCTCTCTGGCGGACCAACTACTGATGGGTGATGGAAAACGCGTCACTATCTATGCGCCGCTTGTGATTTTTTCCCGGGAATGTCGCCACAGACACCCAGTTCTTTAATCATAAATTATTATAATAATAATAATAGGCTCAATCACCATTGTGTTACCTAATTCAGCGATAGATAGTGACTTAACAGACATTTATTTTAATGAAAATCTTCGAGATTATTATTTAATACTTGCTCCAAAATGTTCAATTAAAATTAAAGGTAATGCACTATTGTGTCTGGATTGATACATACAATCCCATTAGCCAAATACAATGAGTAAAATTTCATGAAATAAGAGACCCGAAAACGTAATGTCACAAGTTTTGTATTCATCACCATAGTTAGCGCCACACGCTCCTCTCACCCTCACCACTGTATCGTGAAGTTGAAAAGTAGATGATTTATCCTAAAACAATTTAATTCATAATCACTTGGATCAGGCCATCTGCTCCTCTAGGACAAATTAAAAGAAACTCTCATAAACGTAGATTGAAAGACATGGCAGTCTCCTCTCCTCAGCTTCTAACCGGATAAAGATTAAGATGCAAATATAATCTTTTTTTTTTTCTTGGAAGAACTCGTATGAAGTCCATTAAAAATGATGCTAATCATAGCTATTGGGCGTGCGGATGATTCTGAAGCCGCTGAGCTGCCAGCAAGCTCTCCTGATTCTGGCAACTTTTCTGAAGCATGGCAAGTGTAGGATTTTTTTTCTCCTCGCTGTGAAATCTTATCCAAATTCTGGCTCTGGAGCTAGCGGGGGAAGTGTCTAGTCAAGTGCAATAAAACAATGTCTCCGAGACTCTCCTTCTGTGGAGTGGCATCCTGTTCCATGACTCACTGGGGACCTTTTTCAGAGAACCCATCTGGAGAGCTGGCGAGAACTCCCTGTTAGCATCGTTAGCACTGTTTAGTATCATTCCCACATTTGTAACAATCATTTCATAACATTCATCTTTAGCTGTTTTGTTCTACTATATTTCCCGGGCTCCAATCCTGAGAAAAAGTCAGATTGTCAGTTTGCAAGAGGAGTATCAACTCTCTGATCTTCCACGAGCCTCATTCTGTACCCTGTGAAAGTTTTGCATTGTAACCTGTGACATCATGAAGAACAGCCTTGGTTGTGCTGTGTGATCTACTTCTTGTCTCATTGGTAGATGGCTATGGAGATTGATGGCTTTAGTTGGAATAATGTCGACCAGAGACTAGCGGTGTAATGAAATCGATGCATTGCAAATGCAAATGTCACAATGCAACTGAATAAAAGCGACATGTATGAATTGATTTGTGTTGCAATGAATCTTTTATTTAGGCAGCATGAGGCATTGAAGTTAATAAACACACTTGTTTGAAAGTTATAGTGTTTATTATTTCAATGATCTCTTTAGTGTCAGATGGGTGGGAGGAGGGATTCAAATCTAATGGTCACATTCACATTACAGCTAATTGTATCATACCGTATCATGATTAATTGTTATTAATAGTATCATATGGTTATAAGTTTAAGAGAGTTTCATTATACATTTAGAATCAGCACACATACAAAAAAGTAATAAAATAAAAAATGAGGTTATCATTTTGTTCTCTCAATATGAAGGCGACAACTTTCAGTCCCTTCTTTGGCTATAATCTGGCTGGAGCTTACAAACTGAATTAAATTAAATGATTAAATGAAGTGACATGAACAAAAAAAAGAATGTTCAATACCCGCCTCTCCTTCACTTTCTCTGTCTGTCTGTCACACACACACACACATACACACGCATATACCCACACACACACACACCTCCTAAAGCAAACCTTCACAAGTCTGCTATTAATTTGGGAATGAAAACTGAAGGCCTCATTTGAAGCAGCTTTGTGGCGCTGCCAAGCGTCCGCTCACATTGTGCGTCTGCAGCTGGGTTTGCTTTCCTGAGCCCTCCTTTCTCTCCGCCGCTCTTTCTCCTCTGCTGGTGGTTTCTTTCTGGCCCGGCTGTGTGCAGGGGCCAGGTCTACGCTTTCACTCAGCACCTGTCTGCAGGCAGGGCTTTCACGCCTCTCATGCACATTACCTTGCATAAGGCCACACGGTAAACACAGATGAAATGAAAGAGCCCATCATTCTCTCCCATTTGTCGTTTTGGCTCACCATTAACCGTTTCCTTCCACATTTATGCATCTTGCCGGGGGAACGCAGGCAGTACATGGTGAGTGTGGGCTGACTTAACTTCACAAGAGAAATCTATGACCAATTAGACAGGAGGATGATCACCATTAAAAGGAAACTGAACAGAGCTCACCATATGGAAAGCTCCTGTTTTCAATGTTTCTTTTCAGTGGGTTAACAGACCAACTCAAGCTTTTTCTTTCAAATCATTAATCATGTTGCATCAAACATCAAGATGAAATAATGAACATATGGATGAAACTGAGTACTTATGGGTGTGTCTTATTTCTTAAAATACAATGTATGGTCATTCTAGATGTCATTCCAAGTGTCCCTTTCCAGTATTGAAGTACATATATTCAGATTGTCAAGGAATTTAAATTCTTAGGCTTTATTAATTTAAATCATTTATGACATTACTTGCATTACATGAACAGTTGATGGGGAAAAGCGATTGCACTTAAAAGGTGCTCTAAAAAACGTATAGTTGATATGAAAATGTATGAATCCAGAACGTATGATGATTCCATGTTTATTTTGTTGGTTGATTCAATGCAGGAGATATTTCCATAAAATATGTGGTGTTAGGAAAATAATGTGTGCAAATCTTAATTGTTTTTGTTCATTCAATTACTGAAAATGATTAAATAATGAAATAAAAAGCATATAAAGTTCATTCTAATTGCTGCTTAATTGCAATCACAAAATGCACATGATGTTTCTGCACTCACAAGAAACAATGCAAAGCCCCTCTTTTTAAATTTTCCTACTTAATTTGAATAACAAATTTATTCTTTTTTAGGTCCTCTTTAATTTTTTGAATGCATGTTCATAATGAATTGAATGCTGAGAGAGCACTTTACTTGTGTAAAGGTCACATCTCCATGACAACTTGGAAAAGAGGTTCAATCAGAACTCAAGGTGGGAAAATAATGGGTGCAGTGCGATGGATTTATAAATTGTTCTTGAAAATGTATTCCTTTTTATTTATTGGTACTCATATTTCGATGGAAGAAGTACCATTGTGACAAAACATGAAATGTGTTATTCATTGTCTTACTAGCATCTATTGTATTTCATGCCTAGTGAAAATATGAGTCACTGTCTAGAGCTTTTATTGCCATATGTATCATAAGTCTTTCTAGAACCGAAACATATTCTAGTCCTATTTTTCGAAATTAACAACCAGTTTCCATTCTGTACAAGTGACTTAATTTTCAAATAGTGATGTCAACTGAAGAAAGTTGAGAAAGAATGAAATCAGTGGTCCATGCAGTCATTTAATTCAGTTTTTGAATTAGACTCTGTGCTTTTTCATGCAACAAAAATATCCTAATTACTTAAGTTATTACCATCTTGAAATGTGTTGTATTGCTGCTATATATAATTTTAATCTTTAGATTTTAGAATCAGAAGTTTTTTTAACTGGGTGGAACCCATTTAAACCAGAACCGAGTCAACATGCATAAAAAGTGAAGACAATGGAAATGTTATTTGGTTTCCCTTTGTTTAAAATTAGATTTGTCTAAAGATCTGAAGCCATCCAGTGTGATAAATATGTGATAAAAGAGGAAATCAGGAAGGGGGAAAATACTTTTTCATGGCACATTATGTTTTAGAAGAACAGAAAACTATACCCTCAGATGGCTAGCTGACATGTTAAATCCAATATTTAATTTATACTGCAGCCTGTGCACTATCGAGGACCTAACAAGCTAGTCTAACCATATTAGCTACGTGGGATACAGCTGGGTAGCTATAAGACAGATAAATAAGATATGAAAAAGCTAGAGAATGAGACAGTATATTGTATTAAATTGCAATTATGAAATAAGAAAGGCTTCTATAAATGTATGCTGGAAAAACTGTATTGTTGGCTTATCTTTGTTTCATCCATGAAAGAAAAATGGAGGATGTTTGTTCTGGTTCGTATTGATTCGAAGAAGCTGGTCCAGTCACTTGATGTGCGGAGTCCCTCATTTGTGCGATTAAAATGAATTTTAGGTTACTGACAATTCATTGAATCGATTATAATGGGTTGCGAGACCAGGTTGGGCAACAAAGCCTTAAAATCCACCTGCGAACTGCCAGGAAAAGAACGATGATGTTTTAATCCCGCAGGCAATTTTGGTGCTCAGATTGAAGTTAGAGCATGCATTTTATTAACTCCAACCTGGATGAGTTTTTACACAAGTGAGTTATACATGGGGCTATTTGTGAGTTTGAGGAAGAAGTGAGCCTAGTGTTCACCCTGTAAAAAAGAGAAATATGATCTCACTGTTTGTAAACTTGTAAAGCTTTGGTTTGTTGCAATGTCATATTTCTGGTCTTTTATTTTTGTCTACTTTTTTCTTTTTTTTGGGGGGGGGGGTCATCTAAGTGAACCCCGTCAACTGTGCTCTATTCTAAGAAATGTTACCTAAAAGCTTTTCAAAGTCAAATGTCTCTCCCTCCCTCTCTCTGACACAAAAGCCGAGGTCCCCTTTGTGCCAGCTGAAAAGGTCATGGGTCAGGGGTCAGGTTCTGCTAGGTTAATCCCAATGTACCAATAGCTTGCATCCTATTACCAAAGGCATCAAGGAATACTATATAATACTTCATGCCTACTTTTATATCATGCTTAAATAATAACAGCTAATTATATTTTCATATCTGGGTTGCAGAAAGACAAAAGGCTCGATAGGTTGTCAATAATCTGTGGCCATACTTTTCTTAAGTCTGGATCTCACAGTTGAGTACATTGGGTCTCCAGTTCAACAGGAACTGTTGTGCTGCTACTCCCCCAGTACAGAGAGTGAGATTCAGCTTCCATTTTGAGCCTTGTTGCAGGAGAGGGTGATATTGTGTTTTTTTTTTTTTTGTTGCATGAAATGAGTTGCTGGGGTTTATTATTATAATAATTGTGATTATTATTCTTATTCTTATTATTAATGGAAGGAAACATATTTTGTAAAGACCCTTATAGTTCCCACTGTGGAGGGGCAATGCATTAACAATGAAGAGTATTTGTGATCCCTTCTAAGTGAAGCAGTGTTTGGAGGAAATTATCAGGCTCATTTTATTTAAAAGAGTTCCAGGATTAAGTAACTTCATGCCAGTGAGCCCTCTGACACATTGACTATTTCCAGATTTTTGTGTCCATGTTTTCATTAGTGTGTTTGTGTATTAAGTGTGTTTGAGTACATGTTTGAATGCATGTGTATGAGTCAATCTGTCTGTTTGTACTAATTTTATTCATGACACTGCCCTTCACAGGAGTCTCCAAGATGAATGGGTGTCTTTGATCCAAAAGTTCTCACAAACCAAATACCGGCAGGCTTACATTTGTTAAAAAGCAAATAAAGGGTTTGGAGAGTTTATGTAGTCATCCATTAAATCATTTGTATAAATACAGCTTCAAAAATAGAAAGATGACAAATATTTTATCCAATTCATAAATATGCCAGTGAACAAACAAAAAAGTCACATGAAAGTGTTTTGGATCAGGAATATAGCTCACTTTCATTAAACCACAAGATTAAACCACAATGTTGCAGACACAAAGGGGATATTCCAATAAAACACAATAATTTATTACCCTTATCGTGACATACATGAAATCAATGGCCATTGCAAAACTGAAACATTTTACATATTAATGTGATTTAATGACTATTAATACAAGAAAGCATGAGAGATTTAAATATTTTTAATAAGTGGTGGGATGGCTGATTTATGGCTATGAACTGCATAGTTTAAGGCATTTCATTTTGGAATCATTAAGTGTTTTCTTTTCCACTCAAACAATACTTTTCAGCAGAATTTCACTCAAACAATGCTGTTGTGAAGAATTTCACCTTACCGAATTTTCAAACAAACAAATAAACAAACAAAAAACTATGCATTGCCTAATGCATGAACCAATTGTAAACAAATGGAGTTAAGGTGTGAATTGTGAGGCTGTGAGGTCCTTCTTACTTTTCATGGCCCACTGTCTGGTATGGAAAAGTATTGTTTCCTGTAATCTGCTTGAATACCTGAGTCAGTATGTACTTTAGCGGTATGTAAAAAACATATTTCAAATGTTAACTCACTTTTCATATTTTTATTTAATTAACGTCTTTGTTCCACTGAGACGAGATGCGTCAGAAGATTCATAGCACATCACATATCATGCAATGGAAGAAAGACAAAATATCTCAACAAAATGGAAGATTCACATACAGCAGAATGGTCACACATTTTATTAATGCCAAATTGCCAGTAGTCCCTGGACAGGTTTGGCTGTCATGTTTAACACTGCATTACATTTGCAGAATTGCTGTCCGCTGTGATCCACTAATGTTGCTACACCCCTCTGGATCAAAAATAAAAAGCATGATAAAGGGCATTACTTTTAATGAATGACCTTTCCCCCAGAAAATACATTTCAGGGCTCATATCTGTCAGGACACTGGTGGAGAGGATGATTGGAAAGTTGTAATAACCATTTGGCGGCACAAATCATCTATCAAGCCTGATAATTAATTCAACAGGAAATGATACACACTGCTTTTTACTGCCGAGTCAAAGAAAGCTTATTTATTGCTGCCTTTCACAGCATAGTCATGTCACCCATACAACAGAATGGATGAGATATAGTGGCATGAATGTCTGGTCTCTCCATGTTTCACTGGCCAGGTGGGGGTGAAGGTCAGGAATGTTGCTTTGCTTTGATGCCATTAAGACACTATTTATGCAAGCAATGCAAGAGAGACCTAATTATGTGAAAGACTTGCCTCAGCCATCTTTAATCCTGTCTTTTTATGGAACTGAAATATTAATCTTCTTTGGCCATACATTTGTTTTGGTTAAGAGAATGGCTTGCAGTGCAGACTATTTGAACAGTGAAATATTTTTTTGCTGTTTTGGCTCTGTACTCCAGCAAATTGAATTTCAAATCCAATTTAAATAAGATTTCATATTATCCTTATTTATTTGTTTATTTGTCAGAATTTCTGGAAAACTATTGTGGCAAGATACACATAGGCCAATGCATGGCACTAACAACAAAAAAGGCCCAGATATATATAAAAAGGGGCTACACCTATGCCTTGGTCCTGTATGTACTCTGAGCAGCTACAACTCATGCTCTGAACATTCCGGTGCCACAGTACAAGTGGTCAGCCAACAGAGACTTGCAGGGTACAGACAGGAAAGTATCACTAGGGACCTGAACCAGCAGCTGGGTAATGAGGAAGAGTCTAATTCTTATTTTACAGTATATTGTAGTAGACCAGGGCCATGGACCAGGCAAGTGATGTAATGTATGCTGTGTAGTTGAACTTGTTAATAGAGGATAACACAAAGCTTCAGCAGAACATAATGACAATCTAGAAGCCAGGACAATGAAGATGTAGCAGTATTGCATTCAGGCTGTGGTTAGTCATCCTGGTGGGGAAGTACAATCTACATAAGGTAATACTTGAGGAGCCACAGAGATGATTGTCATCAACATGACAGTGATGTCCACCCATCCATCCATCCATCCATCCATTATGTATACTCGCTTACCCTGGTCCGGGTCGTGGAGGGGGTGCTGGAGCCTATCACAGCATGCATTGGGTGAATGGCAGGAATACACCCTGGACAGGTCGCCAATCTATGATAGCAATCTGCCGCTTGATTTTTAGATTTTTACCTGCAATCAATAAAAACAGAATGTTTACTCCAGAAACAGGAAATTAAACATACAACCTTCACGCTGCAAGTTTCTTAAACAATAGTACCAAATTGCGTGGCCATATACTAATTGTTCTGGATGGTGCCATACTGTAAAGATGTATTTAACACATACTTATTACAGTATCCATGGATGGTGATTGCCTGTTTACTGTTCTGCCTTTAACTTATTTGGGCAGGTGCTTCATAGAGAGTGAAACGAATTTTAAATTATTTTTTTCAACGCGCGCGAACACTGAACACCATTATTAACAACAGCATTACGTAGCTGCCAGCCGTCAGCATAAGCACGTGTTAGGAGTTATAATGCATAGCTTTCCGAAGCTCGGTGGACTGTCCTCTTCGCAAGAATTTGTTTTTTTATTGTCACTCGGTCCCTAAAGTAGCAGTCCTTTAAAGTTACCGCTGAGCATGGTCTCGATTGTGATTGGCCACGTCTGTAGAAGAAAGAAGCCTGCTGAGTGCAGTTTATTTGCGGCGCTGGAGAGTTCAATCATCAACTGCTAGCTCCAGCCAAAACGTGACTCTAACCTTCTATTTATTTTGTTTTTAAGCTAGCTAGCGACCCGTGAATTAATTTCGAACAAGATGTAACTTCCCGCCGTGTACAAAAAAAAATCTTTGCTATACTCCTCCGTTTTAATGGATCCAGGAGAGTAGATGGCGTGCTGTTTTGCTACTAATGGAGATATTGTTATTCACTACTATAAATATGTTACGCGGAGGTGATTTTATGTTTTGATTGTTATTTTCACATTATTCTCATATTGGATCTCGGTTTTTGGATTTTCCTATACATCGTGGCAATACTTTGTGGAGGAAATACACAACTGGGAATAAAGCATTGTACTTCGCTAGCTAGCTATAGCTAGCTGCCGGGGATTTAAATAATCTGACGTGTTCGAGGAAAATAGGAAAGAGAAAATACTGAAAACATTAATGTGGCGATTCCTTTGTTGGCAAATATAATTGGGATTGCAGAATGAGCAAGGAAAGACCCAAGAGGAATATTATCCAAAAGAAATACGTAAGTTAATTTGTATTAATCTTTTCGTATTTCTGACCTTAGCAAGCCAGCTAACAAGTTTGTGCATGTGATTTTACAGTTACTTATTTAAACAAAAGCAAATGTTGTATTCACATCCTATACCCCGAGTGTTAACGTGTATATTTCTGTCTTTTCTACCCTATGCCACCTGTGAAAAGTTCATCGCTTGAGCTGGAACATTATGTTATTTGCGTAAATGGATTTCTGTCTTTTACATCATAATATAGAGCTTGCGAGCTGTATCGCTAGTTTATTGATTTCCCGTGCAAAAAAACCAACACATTTTCAGATTTACGTTTCAATATACTACGTGTCTTAAGTTGGCTTCATAAATCAAACTAATATGTGCATTAAATAACGCGAATTCGTCTAATATTTGTCACTGGAAATGGCTTTGTTTGGTATTCAAGGGTCTAGTTCATAGGCGTGCAGACAGCCATCGCCTCTGGCTTTTCCGGGTTTCCTTTACAAATACAAACCTTTTTATGTAATTAAAGTGCAACTATAGGCAAAGACATAGTCGTCAATGTTGAAACAACAACCATTGTTGATATGATGGACATCAGACCCATGCCGATATTTTGTTTGGAACGTTCCTGTTTTCAGAAATCGGACATGGCAGGCTAACTGCAGCGAGCGAGTGGTGTTATCAATTTTCTCGCTGTGGGAGAGATAATGAGAAGGGCCTGTTTTTAGAATCTTTTACTGTTGCAGTTATAATGTTAAGTTTGGCAATGTTTGATTAATAGCTGAGGTTGTCAACCAGTTGTATCCAGATGCATTATCCAGAGTTTTCATGCATTTGTTTATTTTATTTATTTGTGTTGCACGTCTCCGTATGACCTCCGACTGGACAGATAGACGATTGCTATTGAAGTCGCGAGTTTGGCTATACATTTTTACACGCGTGAGACTATTTTACGCGCAGGAGGCTTGGAATATTAGTTTGAGCAACGCTTTGGTGTTCGTGCCGCACATTAATATCCTATGCCAGCTGTAGCAAGCTAGCTTTGATTAAGCGCAAGGACACAGGAGATCGTTTTAAGAAGGCATTCATTCCAGTCGCATTGCAGAGGTTCGGTTCACGTTGTGTGGACGAATAGCAATCATTTTTCCTTGCGAGAAAGAATAAGTGTTGCGAATGTGAGAATCTGGGGGTATAAATGTTGACGTCAATCATGTAGACTGCTGGGCTCTGTCGCTTTTCTTGAACAGTTGTTAGCTACACGAAATTTAAAGAATGTGTTACCCAAACAAAGAGTCAGCGCTGTCTCTTCGCACATTTCTGTATAGCTAGCCTTATTTAGCATTTAACCCTTACTGGCCAAGACCTCGTGTGTTTGTGTTATGTAGTAGTTTATATGCTTGTAGTTTTCCTTGAAACTAACTCAAGTCCTGAAACTACTTGAATAAGTGTTGAAACGAACGAAATTCTCTGGAGCAATAGATAGCCAGCTAAAATGTTGGATATAGTGTCAAAGTCAAAGACATCTTTATGAGATAAGAATCCACCGAACGGCTACTATTTAAATTTTCAGCAGGGATCTTCCTCCACAGTGAACCCAGGTTAGACAAGCATTTTGCAATTTGGGGATCCATTTGATAAAAATGATGTTACCAGAATATGTTCGTTTTATTCCATATGTTCCTTTGTATCCATGGGTGGACACTTTGTTTTCAGTTCAGTTTCCACAGATATACAAAGCAACAGGTAAAATTTTAACATTAGACTGAAATGTGGTGTTTTTCTTAAATATTAAGTGCTTTCAGAATTGTGCATCCTTTATAAAAGAGTATCCATATGAAAATGGAAATCAGACAATACTGCTGTTTTGATCGTATAGCCTACTGGATTCTTCAGTCAGAAAGTTAGCTTTGTTAGCAATATGTGCCTATCAGAAGCAATACCTTTTGAACTCAAAGGGTCTTTTAAAAATAACTGTAAATATCTAGGTATTGGGAAGTGAAAAAAAAAATCTGTCCATTGATTTTAAATACTTCAGAATGATGTAATTGGGTGGTCCATATGCAGGCATACATTTTATAGCAATCGTAATATGGAGTGTATGAGCATGTAGTGAAATCTAGATTTTCTGCATTAATTTAAAATACTGTCAAACATATTGTATTCACCGCTGTATAACCTTAACAAGTGATACAATGGTGGAGGGCCAGTTAAATAACAAAAACTCAGTTCATTGCTTTGAGTCTTTGTCAGACTAACTTGTTTGAAGCTGTAACATAGGCTGGTATCCATTCAGCTTTTGAGAACCAAATTGCATTAATGCAGTTTGGTGATCTGTTTCAGTACTTCCAGAATCATTGAATTTTACCAAAGTAGTCATAACAAGAAGCATACATTGTTTTTTTTCACATAAAAAAATAAATCTTGTTTTCCACCCACCCCTCAGTAGAAATTAAAGGGAACGTTCTGATCAAGCTCCTTTTCAGGTTCTTACAGAGGGCATTATTCGTGGACAGTCAAATTCATAAACTATTCATTCCATTTACCTTTGATAACGTTTAATAAGCAACAGGCTACACAGTGCATAGACTCGGCACTGACAAAAGTAGAATTCATGTATGTATTAACATTGCAAGCAAATGTTATATTCTATAGTGCTGCTTTTCTGCAGTTTTGTTGGGGGGGGCACATTTGGGGTGGCAGGCATTTGGGGACTTTTAGTTGTAACCGAATAGCAAAGAATCAGTTTTCCTGTGTTGTAATTTAATAGGGTATCTATTCCAGGCCCTAATTGGATTGTTAACCATTCAGTGCTGTGTGGGCTCAGGCGGTCATTAAGCCCTCTTTTGGAGCTCACATGGGGTTTGGCAAGAGCAGCATTAGATATGAGCTGCAGTTATTGATACTCCTGAGTTATTGGACAGGACGGCAGTATGCCATAATGGTTAAAGAACTGGGCTTCTAATGGCAATATAGCAGGATTTATTCCCAGGTAGGGCACTTCTGCCCTACCCCCAGCAGGCAGTGTTTCCCCCTCCCAGAAAAACTTTAAATGTAATCGCAATAACCTGCCTTTTTGACACAGTGTATTTGATACTATTTTGTTAGGTGGTATAACATAATTCACTTAAAATATGTTTCTGAATATATTCCCAATTTGGAGGCCAACAACAAAGGGATTCACGCTTCTGTACTATAAATCAAGCTTTCTTATTTAAAAAATCAGTGCACACTGCTTGCCCACCCTTGGAAGTCAGCTCAGAAATATATGTTCAGGAATAAGATATGGCTCATCACATTGCATGGTATCACAGAAATTTAATAAAGTAATGATTAATCCAGACCTCACTGGAAGACCTAAGATGAGTCTCCATGCAGACTAAAACTTCTGGCCTTCTGTTCTACCCCTTCCTCAATTAGCATAAGACAATTATATGAGCTTAGCTTGAACCTAGAAGATGACTGTAAGGTACCTTCCTTACATGCTGCTGGGATGTTGTCCGAATGAATGGGTAAAGAAAGGCATGAGTACATGTCACAGTGTTGCACAATGGTTACGGACCTGGGCTTGCAACTCCAAGGTTGATGGTTTGACCACAGGTTCTTGTTGATACCAAATGAAGCTGTTGTGTGTGAAATTCGGATAACTGCCAGAAAATGCTTCCATGTCTGATATTTGCATGTATGTATATGAGGAACAACTAAAACCAGCCACTAAATGAACATGGTTTTATGTAGCTTATCGGCCTATATTATTGTACCTTGTTACTAAATTGTCATTTATATTTTGAATGTGGGAACACAGTTTTTATAGTTGCCTTTTATAGTTTTATAGTAACCTTTGGTTGTAGTCATGTGACTGCTGGTGGCCATTTTGTGGTTGAATCAAGGTCACTGCTGCCCAAAGATATACTTTGTATTATTTATATATGTGTGCAGCATAGGCTGATAGAATTCCCTTAAGGGAAGGCTAGGGTGAGGAATGCAAAGATGAGACCTGTTTCGAATATGACAGTGAGGGCAGTGTTGTCTTTTTATGAAGAACAGGCCTCTGTTTAGGCTCAGCTGGGCCCGGGCCCTTAATTCATGGCAGTGTGGGGGGTTCAGCACAGCTGCTCTGGGGGCCTTTACAAATGTAAAGAGGCTGTCGGTGTTTGTTTCATCAGGCGCACAACTGATGAGGCCAAGCTGAAGAATCCACTTCAGTGTGTGACACGGAGAAAAGGAACAAAACAGACCATGGCTGGAGCCTGCAAAGGCCATCGGAGCCCTGCGGCTTTAAGATTTATATACTGGTCCTACATCCACCCCCTCAAGGGCGCTTGCGTTTTTGTGTGCTAGCCTAAATGAGCGGTGTATGGCATGTTTTCATGCAGAAACATCTGTTGCATGCTAACATTGACATTCCAGTGTTAACAGCTGCATCTCCTTGAGACCTGGCTTCATCATCTGTGATTGTCCTATGAGGTGTGAAAGTTTTGTGAGTTCATTTCGCACGTCATTCACAGGGATTGTATGTTGTCTACTGTGTTCATTAACTTGTGGTTAATGTTTAGCGATTGCTTAGTTCCCGATTCACTGCATAAGGATCTCCGCGTCAGGTTCTCTGAGCAGAGAATGTGCCTGGAGCATTTTTCAAGATATCTTTAAATTTAGGCATTAATGTATGGATTGTTCTTTGGTGCTCACAATGAATTTCTCTCTTAATGGTATTGGTGGAGTGTTTGTGTAGGCCTGTCTTAAATTTGTTGAAATAATGGTCAAAATAATGGCCTGTTTTTAAATTTGATTTATTTGTTTTTATTAATATGATGTACGTTTCTTTCAGCAGTTATTTTGACAAAAAAATAGACAGATCGTTTTATTGTTGTCTTAGTGGAATGTGTGCCATGTTCAGTGCCCTGTTGAAGCAGATGCCTGGCATTTAGACTTTCTTTGCATTCTAAATTTTATACTTATTTTTTACATATAAAATATAGCCTTCAATGATTTGCATTTAGATGTCCTTTCCCTGAATGACTTGTATAGATTGCGTTTGCATATTTTATTTTTATTATGCTGGTTATTTGCTAAAGGAGTCAAACCTGCAACCTCTGAGCCTCAAGCCATTTTCTTAAACGCTCCTTAATGACTAATGTTTAAAATGGCATTGTGCTATGTAACCGTTTGCTGTGAGGTGACCTTTAAGTGCGATAAATAGCAACATTCAAAATTTGATCTAATTGGGTTGGATGTGTCAGAAGAAATTGTTTCGCCATGGAAGTAAATGAAGTTTCTCATTGATTTATTATGTAATGTGGAGTAGGCAATTGATTAATCGCTCACTATTTGTCCTGTCCTCTCTGAAGGAAAATCAATAACACTTAGTGCATGAATTTACCATTACTGCACGATTCAAGCAAGTGTACATGCATTTACTTAAACAGCTCATTTTGGACCAATTATGTGTTCACCCTACAGACTTTAAAGGGTCTTCTAAGTAAACTGTAGACAATTTGCATTGATGATGAGAGAATTGTACAGATGAATGCAGTATTCACTCAGCATTGATAAGGGCTTGAATTTGTCTCAAAAACGTTGTTCTGGGTGTTCTGTGCTCTGGAGGCAAGAGAGTGAGAGAGTGCAGAAATGAGGCAGGAGAGATTTTCTTTCTCCTTTGCCTCAAGAGCCCTGAACAGCCTTTGTCTGCGAGCAGCTGATCATCTTCACCGCTGATCCAAACAGGAACTCCTCATCTCGAGGCCGGCAGTAAACTGAACTCAACCCGAAGCTCTTTTGTTTGTTTTGGTTTATGGCTCTCTGGTATCACAACTGCGGCTTGTTGTGTAATCAGCCCTTCAGATGGGACCCTTCATTATCTGATAGCCTTGGTGTGCGGTCGCCATTGGAGTGGTGCTAATAATAACCCAGCAGTGGCAGGAGCGCAGTGGGGTGCATAAGTTCACTTTTTTGCTTCAGTTGCATTACTTGTGTAACTCCTGAATATAAGCGAACTGCCTCAGTCACGACATCCACACCGTTTCCTGAGCACGGCATTAGTGAGGGCTGCAGCAGTGCAACTAAAATGTCACTTGACACTGTAGAAGTAGACAGCCTGATCGATGACCTCTAATGCAACTTACCTAACCAGGTATTCTGTCATCCTTTCTGTTGTGTAACAGGCTCTGATTGGTAGCAGGAAGCTCTGATGCGGTCACCCTTTGTATTGCAGTAGCTGCTTTGGGTGTTCGTTCTTTGGCCCTGCCCCTTAATAAATGCCCCTTTAAGCTTCAACAGTGGCAGAATTTGGATGGGTTTTAAGTATCCCGTGCTGAATATATCTTCAATGTGAACACATTGAAGTGTTGCTATTGGAGCAGCACTGTACTCCGTGCATTTGTCCACCTTTTGCTTCTTATTCTGGCTGGATACCTGTAATATTGGGGCTGAAATTGCTCTGTAGAGGAAAGGGAGGACGTAAGGTGCGTGTGAAAGGCCTTTGCGTCTGCCCGTGCCAACTTTCTGCAGCTGGTTGGGAAACGGTCCAAGGCTGAGAGTTTCCCATCGCATATCCACGTGTGACTTTCATACACAATCACAATCAGGCTTTCACATAATGACTCTGCTTAACCATGGTCCTCTGCTGTTGACCTCTGAAGAATATCAGACAGCTATGAGAGCAGGCTTTTTCTAAGTAATTTTATTTGCAAGTGATCATTGAAGATCTCCTGTTGGCCATTGTGTGTTGGTCACGGTCGAGTGACTTTGTAGAGCAAGTAGGGATGTCTGTTAATGACAAAAACCTACTATATAAGTTCATATTTTATGTATGGATGTAAGAATAGTCCTTCACTATGGAAGGTTGTGCATTCAATGCCCAGTTGGCTTGCATCAAACCTTACACTTGCCACGTTTTTAGCCTTACAGACAGGGGTCTGGGTCCTGGCAGTGCCTAGTGGGCTTCATTGCATGCCAAGCTGCTTCATGGCAAGAAATTGGGATGACCTCTGGCCCTTTATAGAATTAAGCTTTGAACATGGTTTTCAGGGACAGGGGATAAAATAACTTTGATCTGAGAGTAACCGTGACATTGTCCGTCCAATCGTTACTTTAATGCCTAGTGAAACTGTTGAGACTGGATTCACAGGTTCTGTTCACAGGCTCTTTGTTGTACAACAATGGGAGGGTTTAGGTGTGCTATTAGAAATTGTCACAATTCTGTGTCATTGTTTTGTTTGGAAAGTTTTCTAATGTTTTTGATTCATTTCCCATGAAATATTTAAGCCAGTTTGTATCAGTGTATAAGCTTGAACCATTCATTCTCTTGTAGCTGTCTTTTAAGGTGTCTTATTCAATAGTCTGTTCAACTGCTTTCCTTTTTTGTTTTAATTAGGCTAGTTTTTTGCAAGATGTATTGATATGTGCTGCATAAGCCTCCAGTGATAATCATTTTATTCTGTTAAGCAGTCTGTTGCTTTACAAAGTTTGTATGTAGGCTGTTTGTTCTAAATGGAAAACCGTATTGCTCACCAGATGTAGGTGTGTAATGATGCGCTACTAAGGATTAGGAGAATTCCTTTCAGTTACCGTGTTTTATTTCCTCATCAATTTGGGCACACTGTTACAATATTTTATTCGCCCATTAATTCCGAAGAGTTAATCTATTCAGTCGGCCCACGACTGAATCTGCTGCAAGAAATTATTGATTTTCTGCTCCGTCTTCGTAGGCTTGTCATGTGCTAAAAGAGCAGCGGTGGGTTTTGTGCACGGATCAATGGAACATAATTCAGCATCTGACATGACTGAAAGATATGCGGGCTGCGAACAGCCCTTTGGTTGCGGGCGCAAACCAAAGCCCTTTCTCCTGAGACGGATTGGCCAATGGATCACATAAATCACCTACAGAATGTTGATTTCATCAGAGTATTGTCTCCTGTGTCACAGGCATGTTTATCATTGTTTCGCATGGAACGGGGAACGCATTATATTTACAGGAAGCTCACCCTTAGTGATGGTTGTTCTGGAGTTTGTTTTGTTGGGTGTTGCCAAAGAAAATGCTACACTCCCCTTCCCAGTTGTCTCCCAACTGTGATATTGACTTGTTCCCCCTGTATGTTTGCTTGTTAAGTGTCACATTCCAAGACTGGATAAGGACCTAGCAAAACAGAGCTGCTTCACATACACCATAATGCCTTTAGCTGATTTTCTTCATCACAATTCTGAGATGTCAACTGAATATACAATGTAGGCATAATCATTTTATGTATATGCATCTTTGGTTTTGTAAAGTAAGCTGTGTTAAATAACTTCAGATATGTGCCTCTGTAAAACTGAAACTGCATTCAATGTGAAGCCAGATGGCAGTTAAACACAGTGTGGCAACATGAGAAGTACTGTGCTTCTGAAATGCCGTATTAAGTGGGATGTTCATTCAGCTTGCATAGAAATGGTTCTACACATGTTTGCCCTTCAATGTGCCTGTAAATCGGAAAGTAAATTTAAGACATCACCTCAAAGAAAAGGGTTACCAGTATGTAAAAGTGCTTTATCAGTGGGGCCAGCCTAATGTCCATAGCAACTGCAGTGGCACCACAATTGTGTCTAAGTATTCCTTGAAATTATACTCGAGTTCCCTGATAGTGGACTCCTGAAATGGTACAAAAATTTGTTCTCAGAAGAATAAAAAAAAACACAGTGGTTGCTCATTCGGTAGCAGTAGCTACTTAAAATGAAACGAAATGAACGAAATTGAAAATGAAACATTTTATTCATTTTCTTTGTTCTCTACAGCCTATAAATAGCTGCACATCAAATCTTTGTAGGTTAAAGCATGTAATAAGCTTTAAATAATTAGTCTTATTTGGTTCTACTAATACTGTGCCATAAGAATTATTTTGTAAGCTGTGATGATAGTGCCTGATCTTTTTTGCACAAAAGCTTGCTCACAGAAGAAATGATTTATTGTAGTATATGTCAGGCTGTAATAATCTTATGAATTCATGGAATTTTAACTAAATAGTTCAACTGACATTACACGAGGAAGACAAAAAAAAAAAAGCATTTGAAGCTGGTAGCATACATGTAGCCTATAGATAATAAATGCATGCTTAGGCCAATTAGCTATTTATCAAAGTCTGACGATCCACTGAGGGATGTGTCAGTTGCAGGAAAGGGGCTGTTGAGAGATAAGATGGGATTTGTTGAATTTGGCTGTTGTGAAGTAAAACAGGTTTTGGAAAAATGCCAGTCGGTGATGGTGGGACTTTGAGTGTTTCAATGTGTGTTCACAATCTTAGACACATTAGTACGGAGTTTGTATGTCAATCTTAATTTGTAGTTGGTGTCTCTGGATTTGTGCGTTGCAGGAAATGTCTTATAATTTTTTCCTGTTCAATTTATTTGCCATGGGGAAGAGACTAAAGCAACTGGCTCACAATCTCCTTCTCCTACTCGTTAAAGCAGTCTGAAAAATGCTCTGAAGTGACAAACGATGATGTTTGTGCTTTTTTTTTTATTTAGAGGTAAATCATTCGTAAACACATTCAAGGTCTTCACATGGCCTAAGTGGGAAGTTACCGCAGCCCTGCCTGAGTGTGAATGCATTCTGTCTGTGGCTGTTATCAGGTGCAGGCTTGACGGTCATGTGGGTTGTGTTAATGTGTTAATGCGCAGGTTGTGTTGTGTTAATACGCATGATACATTACGGCCTCGGAAGGTCCATCTGCTGATCACATGATCAGTCGCTTTTACTGATCATTGTACTGATCATTTTGACCACTCATCAGTTTAATTGTTATTCTGGAATTAATTTGCTTGATAGATAGATTCAAATATTATGTAATAATAAAATGCAGGATGGACAGTTGAATAGACTGATATCCTTAACAGGTGCAATTGAATATGGCCTATGCAACAAATCTCTTATCAACCTTGTATAAGACTTGAAAACATTACTAGGGGGACAACTGTGCTGTAAATCTAGAGATTGTAAGCACAATGTCAAACAGAAGTTGGTGTGATTCACCAACTCAATCAGCAGTTTCCATATCTGGCTTATTTACACAATTTTGTGTAAGTTTCTCATTGTACAAGGCCTTCATAGGGTGAAACGGCATTCCTGTAATTGGAGGCAATACGCGTGCCTACCTCTGTTAAGAAACCATTTCATGGAGATGGGAATAGTGTTATGCATGTCACTGTCTGAAACTGCCGGCACTTGAACATATTGTTCTTTTTGAGCTTTTGACTAATTGTAAGGAGCTTTTGTCTAATTATTGTAAGGAAAGCAGTCTCTTTAAATGATCGGTTTTCTTTGTTAGGATATTTTAGCTAATGATTCATTATTGATGAATGTGGACGAGTAGTGGGAGGCTTTTGATTCAGGCTCTGTGTCTGTTTTTCTCGTAATAACAATGGTACTGATCTTACAAGAAACCAGTAAAGACTTGCCGGAATGAAATATGAAAGCACTTTTTGCTTTGGCTTAACTGTTTCTCATTTCAGTCACTTTGATGGGTATTTTCTATGTAATGTGTGGGCAGGAAGACAGAATGGCCAAACTGTTATTTCCTTACAGGGGTTCATGAAGTAGGGTTGCTGACTTGCAGAAGAGCAACTTTTCCACTGGCGAATGGTTTCTTTCCCCTGTTAATTCCTCTGTTCCTCTCCAGATCTAACACATTCTAACCCATAGCTGTGCACGCTGCTCCCCATGTGAAGACTGAAAAAAGGTTCCTCTGTGCTGTGTTGCTTTTCTAGACCAGTAGACTTGAGAACCATCCGTTGCTGGCTCCTGTGCCAGTCCTGGATGGAGCTGCAATTATGTGCTGTGAGCTCTCTGTATGTGCAGAATGCCCCTCTATTTGGTCATGTGGGGACGGAGGCCAGCTTTTCCACAGAAGCAGCCAGATCCTAATAGGCTACTGGAGCTCTTTGCTTGAGCCGTCAATCAGCCCGTTTCAGAGCTGAGCCACAGGTACTCAGCCAGCGCTCTCAGGGGAAGCTGTAATAGGAAGGCATGCAAATGTTCATTTCAGTTTTTATTTTTTATTAATTCGCCTACAACTTTTTAAGCTTCTGCTAGATACCTGAAGAGAGCAGTTTAATTGAACTTCATGTGCTTTCTCACATACATATAAACAAACTTAAAGGGACATTTTTTTCAGTCTTTAAAGAATGCAAATTCCTGGGAGACGCTGCCCAAACTGAGCTTATTAATATTTAAATAACCTGTCAAAAGCCTGATTGATTCTAAAAGCTCCCAGCATGTCTGGTTCTACTCCGCTGAAGCACACAGAGGTTCTCAGAGCTCGCGCTGATTGTCGATGAAATGGAGGAAATTGAGTTTGGACTTTTGCTGGGGAGTACAGGGGGCAGTTGTTTTCCCCTGTCAGAAGCAGTTATGTGAAATGAGCAAATATTGGATTTTCTGCACACCCATGCAAAAGGTGCTTTGGCGTACACTGCTCAAGACCGAAAAGTACAATAATGGTTTTCTTCGTATTTTTGTTAAATGCTATAGTGATGTTTAGGCGTATTTTCGGACTTTACCCAACTCTTTCTCTCTGCACGTCCTCCCACGCAGTCTGATTTTCTGTCTGGTTTTCCACCCAAGCGTGTTGGGCACAGATCACCATCAAAAGGGTAATACTGGAAATAGGCTACTTTCATTTCCAAATCCAAAGCAAACATTGCTTGATTTTATATTCTGTTAAAACATTTGGGTTGTTTTTTTACTTCATGGTGAGCATCAACTTGGACACCGTGTCCAGGACACAGAAACTGGTGCAGGCAAAACCTGCATCATGATTTTGTATCTGAAAACATTTTTTATAATCCAAGCCAGGAGAATCTGGTGACCTGGACTGGTTCTACTGAACTTGCTGGGCCTTGACCTCTTTCTCCTGGAACTTTACATTTATCTCTCTTCTACTTAATGATATATGAGTGCCGGCAGTGGAAGTGCACCAGTCCTCAAGCTGTGCAGAGAGGGAACATTTGTCTCTGCTTCTGGCTGCAGTGAATGATTCTGGAGCAAAATGTTCTGATGTTTTACAGAGACTGCAGATTGGAAAGGCTGTCGTTAAATTTGCTAGAGCCATTTTCCTCTGAAAGGCTTGTGTAGTGAGGCAAATTGCTTCTGATTGACAGCCTAGCTTGTCGTACACATCAGGGATTTTGCGGTGTAATTTTGCCATTAGATGACAGTTGTAATTGCGGGGTATGGAGCAGGAGGAATTGAGTTGGCAAATGAAGGGGCGATAAGGCCACCAGGAAACTGCAGATTTGTTCCGGTCAACGCCGGTGGCTTTTGAGTATTGGAAATCTGTCTGCAAGTTTGAGGTTTTCAGAAAGGAATTATTTGAGCTGATGACTCAAGAAATGCTCAGTTATTCGGGTTAAATAATGGTAGATCTCGGAAACCTTTGTCAAAACTGATGTTAAACGTTCAATAACACTATAACCGTAAACCTTTCATTTTTGTGAGAGATGTGAGCACTGGGTTTATTCAGAAGCTAAAATGAGTAATAGCTATAGTGCATGGGGAATTTTCACTTTGGCATTCGCTCTGGTGTTGAGTGCTCTGCTGTATTGAAGCTCTGTGTTGTTTAAAACCTTCTGGTCCAGTAATGGGAAGAATGAATAAATAAAAGTCCACTGAAATAGGATATTGAAGAAGTCACTTGTAGATCAAAAATTTTAAAATCTTACAAGAAGCCTGAATAGGCACAGAGATAGCAGAATATGTCTGTAATCTCAAAAATTAATGCAAGTAAGACTTTTTAGTACATCCTCAAAAGTCTGAGAGTTGTACTCAAATTGTAACATTTATTTTATATTGAGATACTGATTCTTGATGTTCATTATGCACACAGTATTTCTCAGTTCTGTTATTTGTGGACCAGTTGCATGCTATGCTAAGGTTAATTGGGATTGACTGAGCGGTTGACGGCTAATTTAGATTTGGCAGTTATGTGATAAAAATAATTTGTTGTGGAAATTTGTAATCAGAGTTGTGTTTGTGCAGCTGAATTGGAAGTGGTAACCATTTTTCAGTTTTGGTATCTTGGAGTGCTTGTCTCATTATAGAAAGCAATTGATTACAATGAATTAGCTATTCAATTTATTATAGGACATTGTTCTATTACAAATAAAATGTATTTAAGTTTCCGGCATTTCAGCGTTTGTTTGATCTGCAGATTTAACATAAAACATTTACAACTGCGCTTTAGTAATAGCCTACTTTATTAATAGCTAATTCCCTGACTCCAGAGTTCACCAAATTGATACTGGATAGCCACACTCTTAAGAAATTTAAAAACGCTGTTATTTTGGTTTAATCAAACTTGATTTATTCAACTAAGCTGAAATACAATGTCTTGAAATGGAATCTTTTCTTTAAAGACCCTCTCCCTGTCACTAAAAAAGAAACATGTCTTCCTTCACTGATGTAGAGGAGTGACTCTTTGTAATTTCAGTGGCTTATCTGGGGTTTAGGTGATTTCTGAACTGTGTTTATGCAGGTCTGGTTCACGTCAGCAAATAGTTAATCGGCTGTGTATCTTCTGCTGAGGTCTATACAATTTTGAGTGTGCATTTTCAAAAAATAATTTTATTAATGGCTTATTAATGGATCAACTTCATGTTGGGGTGGAAATCCATGCAGTTAGTGATACAATAGAAATCAGCCACGCTTGGTGGCATCAAGGTGGGGAGGTGTAGAATATACTAATAGAATGCACATTTTTTACTGTTGTAAAAATGTTTTGTCTGTTGGTGTGGAAATCCTGTCACTCAATTTGCCAGGCCCCTTCTCCTTTCTCTGACGTATTCGTGCCAGTCCAATCCAGGCCCAGGATCTACAAAGGTGCTCCAGAGGAGGAAGTCTTATTGAATAAGCTTTCTGTTTCAGGTGACAGTAAAGCAGTAATTGTCATTCTCGCAGAGGAATGATGTTTTCAGAGAGAAGTGCAGCGCTCAGCTCTGCAGTTCGTTTGTGTGGCCCGTTTGTGATCTGCAGCGGGGAGATGGTGTTAAAGCCGTGTGTCACTGAGGCGCAGAGGAGCCTCTGACTGAGCTCCTGACTGCTGGGGCTCTCGCTGCCTCGCGAGCACCTCGCCCTTTTAAAGGGGGCCTCCTCGTTGTCATGCAGATTGATGAGGAGAAAGGCCCGGAGCCGCGAGTGCAAAGGGCACACAATCTAAATGACGCCCCCCCAGGGAAATGAAAAGGTGGGTCCTGACTCAATAAACATGCTCATTCGAGTCCCTTATCCTGCACTCATTCGTCTTCTCCCTTTTCCCCCTTCTCTCTCCGTAGTCTTGTTTTTATGGAGATGATTGAAAAGTAGGTCAGGACGGGGTCCTCGTGCAACCTTCCTCCGAGCGGGAGCGACTGTGTCTGTGCGCTGGGCTTCTGTGCTCCCCTCTGACAGCCAGAACGCGCTTCTGGGGCTGCTGCCGATCCTGATGTGTGCGGAACACAATGTGCGGTCAGATCCCCCGGACAGGACTACGGTCTGTCACCGCACACTTCGCCCGTCTTTCTTAATGGCGAGTGCCATGTGGACAGGCAGGCCTTTGGTACGGCCATCAGAGGCCCTCCGAAGGGTTTGAGATGGGCGTCGGGGGTTAAGTAGCGCGGGGTGTTATTCGGAGCGCTGCTTGGGGGGGGAGGGGGGGGGCGAGCCGAGCCTGCTGTTCAGCTGTAATCACCATCATTTCGTTTATAAAGGGTGCGCACGGTTTCGCCTGCCCCGTGCAAGGAAAGAGTTAATAGAGCAAATGGGAGGGTGGGAGAAGGAGACAGAGATGCGTGTTTGGATAGAAAAAGGAGCGATCAGCCTGCTGCTGTTGTTAGGTAGAGGGGGGATAGGGGGTGGAGCTTTGCGCTGTCTCGGGCCAGTCCTCGGGCCCGTCGTCGCTCCTCGCCGCCTGATTGGACAGGGCTGTTCATAGAGAACAAAGTGCTTTTGATAAGCAAACTGCAAATCCCTTAGTGGTGTAATTGGACTCTTAGGGAGTCCCCTGAGCGTTGTCTTTTGTGTTTATGCGAGTAATAACTTTGGTTCGGAGCCGAGCATCGCATCGAGCGGCTCCATAATGCCTCTGGTTCGGTTTACGAGCTCCATGAGAGACAAGGAGAAAAGTGTATCTATCTGCTTCTTTCATTAGAAAATACATTAGTCTGTCAACGGATTACTTTTCTCTCCAGGAGCCTAAACAGAAGAAGATTAATAGAGGTCAAGATCTAACAAAAATCAAGCCACTGTGGCTACAATAAAATAGAGTTTAAAAATGTACTACTTCCTAAGGTTTTTATTTTTCTCAGTATGTGACTCATCATTCCACTGGTGTATTCAAACAAAATGTGTCATTTATTGTCGGTTTTGATTATGTTTTGTGTGTATACAGACCCAAAATACACACTGTTACCTATGGTCCAGATTTAATTAGCTGTTTATTTGAGAATTCCTTTAAAGGTAGTTCAGAGCAGCTGTGACTCATCCCCCCTTCTATTGTATTCTTAGAGAAAAAGTATGGAAAGAAAGCTGATGTACAGCATGGTGGGGATAATTGTTGTATTTGATAATTATCATTATGTTTTATCACCCTGCCATACGTCGACTAAGGGCAAAACTGCAGCGCGTCTCCTGGAAAGTTGACATGCAACAGTGTGGTTTCCCATAATGCCATGCTGCCGCTGTATGATGTATGGGGATTTTGTAGGCCTAGTCACCTCCTTGGGGGTGGGTGGGGTGCAAGGGGCATCAGTCATCCACAATTCGCACGTTTGACGCTGAGGCTAGCCAAGCCAAACTGTGTGAGCGAGACATGGCAATGTTTCTTTCTTTTTTTTTTTTAGCCTTGCTGAAGTGTTCTGCCGTGTGGGTTCACAGAAATAAGGTTTCTTTTATCTCTTTTATATTTTTAAACACACATTCAGAATTCATTGTGTTCACATGTATGTAACTGACAGAGAAGAATCAGCAGAAATCCCCCCAGTTACTCAGAGTTTGTGTTTTTTTTTTTTTTTAAATCATTGAAGCAGAACTGGGGAAGATGTGGTGAAAGTGTGAGCTAAATGACTTTCAATAACCTGCTGAAAAGGAAAGGAATTATTCATGGTCTTGCAGAGACTTCAGAATTGAGAAGGGGGGGGGGGGGGTATACCACAGAGATGGTGTACTTTGTCAGGTAATGAAATATAGGTGAGTCTCTTCAAACAGGAGGCTGTGCGAGAGACTTCATGTCCCACTGCTCCACATCTGCTCATCATTTCATTTAGTCATCATGTCTGTCTCCCCTTAACCAACAGATTTTTATCTGTGTTTTCAAGGGCACTTTTGTGTTTCATTTCAGATTACCTCAGGGTAGTTTCCTGTCCTACTGCATTTCATGGATAACTAAGCAGTTTCTAGTAGTGTACTTTGATGTTTTCGGGTCGTCATTAAAATTCATTTTTAGTTCCTGTGATCTCGCGGCCCATTTCCAATACCGTGTTGGTAGTCTATAAATGATGTGGCTACAGGTCAAAATAAGAACCGTGAAAATCTTGAGTCAGAATGAAGCCGTTCAGATTCAGCCTTGGCGCGTGGCTAAGTGTGTCAGTGTGTCATACCCTCTTCCCTCGGTGATGGTAAGGGCCTAATCGGGAAGTTAATTTGCTGTGTATGAAAGTCATGTCTGCTGTTTCAGTTTCAGAGTGTGACCTGTGTCTGGAGGTGGATGTTGGTCTTTGAGGAAAGTTCAGCTGTAAAGAAAACAACGTGAAAATATTCCCCTCCGTCACATTTGCAGGAAATGCTTGCGTTTGGAACAGATTTCTCAGCTCTTTAAACTAGGGAAGAAGCCCCACTGCAACGGAAAAACACACATTTCTTGGAAGACCTTATTCTGTCCCTGTCATAATCAGAAATGGTGTTACCAAAACAAGTTATTTAGTGGGCTGCCAAATTGTACATTTTAGAACTTAGATAATTTTTACTAAAACCTTTTGGTTAAAGACAACAAATGATTGCAGATAAGATGATTGCTGGTGAATAAAATGCATTGCTGCCTTATGGAGTAATTTGGTCTGTTAACTGCACCACCTATATTCCGCATTGCAGAATATTAGACTTCAGATATAGTAGTGCCAGACTGCACGTACACGCTATACACCCGTGAAGCCTTCGGGGAAACCCCGCTGCTCTAATTGTACTTTTGTAAAACAAAGAAGAAAAACATCCATTTGCTCTTTGACTGCAATGAAACGAAGATCAATGACGGACGAATGCTCTTTGAATGCTCCGTAAGTAGCGCTTGTTTAGGCCTGGCTTCCTGCAGCATGTTTCCTCTGTATGCTGAGTCGACACGTAGTTAAGGCCACCCCCCACCTCAGCTGTGTGTGTGCTGTTTACGCAGGGTCACAGTCTACTCGCACGCAGCCAATAATAAGAGCTAGCCCATGAAGCACTTTCCCTCTCTCTGGCCCTGTAACCTTACCCCCCTCTGCCTGATGTTCTGACACGGTCACTGTTTTGTCAGCCCTGCCATTACAAACAAGGTTGTTATTGTGGATGAGGGCGAGGGAAATGCACCTCATTGGGATTCTGGTCATCGTTTGCAAATTGAAGCTCTTCCGTTGGGGAACAGATATTTTAATTGAAGGCAGGAGTTTGAGACCGTGGTCCTGGAGAGCTATAGGATCTGCTGGGGGTTTTTTCCCCCACTTAAAATTAGAGCCTAGTTCAGAACCATGAAACCAGGCGAACTGTTATCAACTTTTTAAAATGAGCAATTAGCCTAAGTGCAGAGTAACAGTGAAAACCAGCAGAGCTTGTGGGTGTTCAGGAGAACGGTTGCAGGCTCTTGGTTTAAGATGAATATATTGTAGAAATGGCACTGTTCATCTTTCTGTGTTGTTGGAGTAAGTGTGATTTGTGTGAAATGTAATGTGAAAACCATTCATATATTTGCTTTGTTTATTATGGCTGTCCTACATTAAAAAAATAATTTGAAATTAGGTTTCATTCATTCAATTAGGTTTTTTTTTTGCCTGTGTGTTGAGTTACAATGTCCTTTTACTTCAAGTCCTCAAAATATGTTTTCATTTGTTGTAAATTTGTGTATGCATGTAATATTGGTGACTGTGATTGATACTTTCAAAGCACAGATCTCCCCTGCTGAATCCTGAAAAAATAGCGTAATTGGAACGAAAGCAGATCGGATCTTGGCAGCGCAGTGGTGGGGGAACTTTGCTCTTTGCCCGAATATTGTGTTTTTCATTTTCAGACCAGATACTGCTTTGTCCTAGAATGAGGAACATAACCTGAATTCCACTGGCAGATGTCTTTCTGTGTATCTTATGCCCATTATATCCCTCTGCTGAAGTGTTTCTCTTAAGATAGTAACACAAGGCTTTACAATGAGGAACAGTGCACTTTGGAAAATGTGTAATTGAAAACATATTGGATTATGTGGTGGACCATAAAAACATCTTGTGATTAAATGTCCGCATCTGTTAGTAGAGCCAGATAACTGTGGGCATAATGGACAAGGTTAGAAAAATACCCAACGCCTTTGAGGAATATGATCTCGCTGCTGCAGTTGGCTACGTTCATATGAAGTAGATATATTCATAATTGAGCCAATTTATATAAATTTTAGTTTTGGATAAAAAAGATCAGTTCAATTACAGCTAGCCAGCTGAGAAGGGCGGAGCTTGAATCTTGTGTGATGTCCAACTCATTTGCATATCAACTAAATGGATGTTGTGATGACTGAAGACCAAAGAAACTGGTTGAACAAGGATATATTTAATGGTACAGCATATTAGTGAGTTACATTGATCACATGTACTAAACCTGTGCATTATCAAACTGTATGTGGGCTGTTCCCTCTAATTGTATTGTTTTGAGGATTGCAGGGATTAAACTAAATCTTATACAGAGCTTAATGCTAACTTTTAGAAGTGGTTGCCGGGTTTGGCTAGTGAGCAACGTCTCTGAGCAAGATCAGTAAGTGAGCTTCAGAAAGGAAGCCTAGTTTTGGCCGCTTGCACCAAACCACCAGTCCTTCAAAAACGGAATTTATTTTACTTGCATGATTTATATAGGCAATTTGGAAGAACCTCCTCCTAATCGAAAGCTATTCCCTTTGATTGTTTTGAACTTCCTCTTGAGTGCTGATTTTTTAAACATAACATTGTTGGTTTAGGAAATCAGTTTAGCGTGTCGGATCATTACAGGGCAATGCCTATGGGAGACCAGTTATTGGAAAAGCATGTGCTGCAGTTTTTAGATTCCAGAGCAGTATTAGCACATGGAATAACTGTTGTTGGAGGAGTGGATATGCTCGGATCAGTTCTACTCATGCTTGACTTTTCCAGAATGTGCATTCTTTGGTTCTGTCAACGTGGGGAAGTGCAAATAAAGAATGCCAGGTATGTCTCTCAGCCGAACTACCCAAAAGTTCTTAATCTTCCAAGTGACTCCATGTATTGGGGCCTATTGTATGTCAACCACATGGTCAACTCACAACTGGGACACGTTAACTCCTGCTGTGGAATGTTGCCTGTGTTATGTCTGCTGGAATGGATCAGGGATTAGGCATATTAGTGATTACTTTAATATTTGACCATGATATCACTAGATGATTACTTGTATCAGCAGTTGAATTCTTTGCTGTATACAAACAGTATTTCTGCGATAATGTATAGCCTATGTGATTTAAGGATGTGAATGCCTCACTGCAGTTAAGAATATGATCAATAATATCCAGCTAAATAAATGTAACATTACAGCTACCAATTGGGATGTTGCCTAATGTCGAAACAGTGTGAAGATATTTAACCATGATCGTGAAACTTGAACACAGAATCCTTTAACTTGAGGAACTTTGCAAAATGTTTACAACTACTTAGCTAGCTACCAGATGGGGCGATTGTCTGAGATGATTGGTACAGCCACCTTTATGTCCTTTTCAAAATCAGGGTCAGGGTCATATTGACTATTCTCAATTGGCCATCTATTGTGAAAGCTAAATGGCTATTTTGCTTGTAATTAAGGTGGGTGTTGCAATTTGGGAATACTCTGGGGGAGGGATGGCTGGAGAGGCACACAAGTGTGACTACAGCATACTGTATACAGTATGTCTTCCTCCTTGTCCTTGTCCAACTTCTTTTAGCTTCCCCCTCTTCCTGCTAAATGTCTGTATTTCCCCAATTGCACAAGATCATGTTCCTCCGAGCATAGTCTTCTGTTAGCTCCTTATATTTGAGAGGGGAGTGCTTGTAATAGACCTAATGCACTGGCCTGGCAATAATTTATAGGCTACTGCCTCTTCCACAGTGCTGAGGAGCCTGTCCATTAAACCTGTAACAGATATGAGCACTGTTGCTCATTGTGGGAGCAGCTCCATTAGTTAAAGCGGAAGAAAGCATTCTGTCCTCAGGGCTGCAGTTCTTATTATTTAATTATGATTTATTTTTTTAGCCAACAGCCTTGTCCAGGGTAAGTTTGAGCTCACATTATTGATATTCATTTATTCCACTGCATGTTTACTGAAGGAGTTTAGGTTTGCATAAGGGTTCAACAGTAGCAGCACCCCCCCCCCCCCCTCGAGTATAAATGTGGCTATTCTGACTACTATTCTATTTTGTTCTGATATCTGTTGTGCTTGATGTGGTTATATTTGTACAGAGAAAGCCATTGTGCAGGAAAATGCTTGACACCATCTTCCGTAAAAGACATTCTTGTTTGCATGGCCTGTTATTTTCATTCTCATCTGTAAGTTGCTGACACTAGTATTCAGTAGACTGACTGGATATTCTAAGCAAGGTTAGTATCTACTCCTGGTGAATCAGGCTATGTTCACACTGCAGGCAAATCTAATTTGTTTTTCAAATCTGATACTTAGGACTGACTGTCCAAACTGTTATTTGCAAGTGAGCAGATTGGATTTGTGTGTTCAGGCTACGTATCAGTTTGTTGGCATATCTATATTGGTTGTCGTGGTAATGATGTAGGTGTGTATACATATGCTAACTAGTGGCACGTTCGATATTCACTTCTGCAGTATTCTGCAGAGGTGTGAAAACATCTAAATACTTAATAGACCTCATGTGATGTCTTATGTGCTCACTAATTTCCTCTAACTAATGTTTTGCTGTCCTCTGAAAATTAGGTAGGATATGTTAACATGTTCACCTCAAAAGCCACAAGACAAATAGCTGTTTGAACCGAGGTAAGGAAACATCAGAAGGCTAAGCACCCAGGCTGTTAATTTAGAGACCTACACATGATGTACACACAGAGTTGTCTGCACTTGTCCTGCATCGCTGTTCAAATGTTCTTTCCCCAGAGGTGTTCCGTTCTGTATCCTGTCAATAATTAAAGCCCTTTGTTAACAGCCGACCCCCCCCCCACTCCAACTGTCTCCCTGAGGGAGCAGCTCTTGAAATATAGAGATTTTATAACTTGAAAAGGCCACAGCACAGTCAAAATAGCAACAGAAATTGCACCGTGTAGAAGAACTTGGTAACGTGTTGCCAGCGTCAGTTTCATCACAGCTAAATAATTCAACCTGATTTAAAAAATGATAATAAAATCAGAGTGAACATTCATTACCATTAGCATACATTTGGATTTCCACATCCACGGTCCTTAGAATAAGTGCTTGAATCAGCTTTAAACATTGCCATTTTAATTGAAGCTCATTATTCATGATTAAAACATAAATGCGTTTGCACATTAGATACTCGTAAACAGCTAATTGCCAATCCCAGACATTCTCTTGTAGATGTATAGCATTTGTCTTGGGAGGGGTTCAGCACTCTTCAGTATGGCTTGTTGCCTTAGTAAAATGCTGTCGCACAGAAATTTTACCGTGTTAAGAAGTAATTATATCGAACTTAAAGCAAAGCCTACTATAAAATACGTGCCCTGGATGTGTAATGGAGTGTATGGCAGTAGCTATATCATTGAAATAGGTTTGCAGTGGTAATGGTTGAGTCATATTTTATTTATGATCTTTTAATATTTTGATGAAAACAGTGGTGTATGATGCAACAGGGAAATCATAAGCAGACCTTGATACTGCTGAGTGACCTGTATTAAAATTAATTTATGCTAAACCTGTTGGTGTAAGATTGCGGAGTCTTGTTTTCTGTAGATCAGGGTATTCTAAGGTTAGGTGGTTGCCAGAGGTTTCTTAATCCTTTCATCAGCGTTGAAGTGTGAAATAGGCTATATGAGCTCAGATCGGAGAGCAGTCTGAACAGGCTGAGTCGGGGCAGTTAGTCTAAAGCAGGCTCTTGGGTGGTTTGCTGAAATAGGAGGCTACTGGCACAGTACCCATCCTGCATTGGGGCTGAGTGGCCTTGGAGGAACTAGCCTACCAGGAGCATAGTAGCTGACACAATCACATTTTGGGAAATAAACAGTTTAACTCATCTCTGCGCGGTCAAAACATTATACCTTGCACCTGCATTTCTGAGCAGATGTTTTTTTTTTATCACACTTTTCGTAAATGGGGCTTAGAGGAAGGATTTTAAAAAAAGACTGATCTGCAGTGTCTGTTTGGTTGCCACTTTCGCTGATGTGTTAGCATATTGGTTATCTGGGAATAGGGTGAAATACATCAAATCCTTCAGGTGGGAGAAGTATGCACTATTGATGAGATCCATTATTCTGTTGGTGGACTTCTATGCATGAATGCTTCCATGTCTGCAGTAGTTAACCGCAAGCCTAAACAAAAGCAGCATATATCCAGCGTGCACATTGAATACACCTGTCTGTTCTGCTTACATGACGCAATCCTACTCCCCACATCAGATGCACTTTTACCTGACAGATGTGAGAGTTTGGGCAAGTTTGGAGTCTGCAATGACCATTCATTTTTGGGGCTATGTACTCAGAACCATAAGCCCTAGATAAACCATGTTCTGACATTTAAAATAATCTTAATGGGGCTTGGATTGGAGGTCAGAACAAGCTCTAGTGAATGCTTCATGGCTTTGGCCTTATACCACAGCAGAGAGACAGTCAAGATGGAGACGTGCAGAGAGCCAGACACAGGGGCAGAGATGGATATGGTCTAGAGGCGTAGACACGGGCATAAGTGTCTCTGACCTTTTCCAAATGGCATATAAATGGTCTCTTGCCTGCAATCAGTCTGAGGAGCTGTCAGGACTTTTTGGAGATGGCAGAGTGGTTTATCAAGTTTTTTAGTGAAGACCTTCATAATATGGCTGAGTGAATACGTCATGTGATGTTCTCTGTATGGTAGCTCTGGAGTGCAAAACTCAAATGCAAAAACAAAATCTGTATATATTTTATATCTACGAAAGAGCACAAACATGCAACAGCAGCCCTCAAGTACAACACAAAACATACGAAAGATAGTCCTAAGGTGCAGCGGCAACAAGAAAAGCAAAGGGGCTGCGTAATTATATAAATGCGTCGTGTTGATTCCAGCGCCATTGAATATTTGTCATATTTTGCATCTGCCTGAAGGCAGAGGTAACCAACCCTGTTCCTGGAAATCTGCTGTCCTGTAGGTTTTCATTCCAACCGTTACGAAGCGCACGTCATTCAACAGCTAGAGACCAGGTTGAGCTGCAAATTAGTAGAGTCAGGTGTGCCAAATTAGGGTTGAAATTAAAACCTTCACAATGGTGGATCTCCAGGAGCAGGGTTTGTTACCACTGTTAAGGCATAGTTCCCTTTTTGAAGTTTTTTTTATTTTTTAAATGTATGTCTTAACGTATGTTTTTTAATTGTTTCAAACAATTTGCGTGTGCTTTTGATAAGAAAAAACACAGCTCTCTATATCTTTATTTTCTGCTATGAATTACTGCGTATTTTGCAAACCCAGAAGATTGTCCAGGTCTTTGTGGGCCATTGGCATATGCTGAAATGGCTAGTGAGCTAGATTGATGCAATCAAGACCTTGCTTGATTAACATCCAAGGCTGTAATTAAGTAGCCCTGTAGACACTGTAGCTGTCCAGGACCTCGTCTTTCTGGATCTCTATTGAAAAGCCTTTCAGCATTCTTTTTTATGCCCTGTTGTTTTTGAATTTTTGAGGTCAGTTTCAGTTGAACAAAAATTTCATTTGGATTGCAATCTTAGGCATCTTTGGAATGAAATTCAATTTGACTGAATGGTGTCTCAATTGAATTTGCCTCATGCATTCTGTTGTAGTGTCACACAGCATGTTCACTAAATTGACCTCTTCCCCGTTTCTCCCCCTCACAAATCTACATAATGCCTTTTTTATTCATAGGTCCATTCCATCGGCAAAATGTATTTTGGAGGGCAAGTGCAGTCATGTCCTCTGAAACATGTACATTTCACTAAGATAACCGGGGTCATTTCCACGCTGGAAGACTGCACAGTGTTCAGACTGCACTGTGTTCAGGCTGCTCTGTGCCGCATGTTTAGCGGCCGCGGCGTGTCAGCGCTGCATGGAAGCAGCACAGTGTGTTGCTTGTGTGTTCAGTGGGTTTCCCAGGTGGCTGTAATTGTCATGCAGTGGTGTTTTGCTGCAGTCATGAGTAAGACTTGTATATTTACATATGAATGGACTGGAATGTGAACGAGTGTGTATTTGAGGTCAAGTGTCTGTTTGCAGATGTTTGTGTACGTCTGTGTGAGTTGGGGGAGGGGTTAGGATGTTCTTACACATATAGATGGTTTGTTTGTTTTTGTTTTTCTTTCTTCCTCACCCTACGTCCTCTTAAGTCCTATATTATGTATTGAGCTTGTGCTGTACAGTTGATGGTGAATGTATTTATTACATTTTGGAAATTAAATTCTTATAATTAAATGATAAAATATTAATAGAAAAAGTCATGAGTAAGACATAATTAGGTGTGCATAAGTTTGGAAAAAAAGCAGCAGTTTCATTATTGATATTTCGTATTAAATTTGTACTTTATTAAAAAAGTACTTGCAAGATACAAGACTTGCTTTTAAAAAAATGTCAAATGGTTTGGTAGATGTTCCAGCTTCTTGTGCATCTTCCCCTGTTCCTTTTTTCTCACATGTAGTTGTCCTGTACAGTGGTAGTTTGGCTGTTTTCAGAGGCGTGTCTCTCTCCCCTCAGATTGGCGTACGTTAGCCCTCACGGTCTTTTAGAATGATCAATTCCCTCCACAATGTCTATCAAGTCATTCTATTGTCTATTAATGTTTTAAAATAGCCCCCACCCATAACATATCTCTTTGGAAAACTGATTGATACCTTTAAGCAATATTCTATGAATAATGATTGTGAAATTGTCCAGTCTTTCCAATATCGCATGCACTCAATAGAATACACCTGCGTAGACAGAAAGAGTTTTAGTTCCTAATTTGTGGGTCGGGAACTGTTGACACAACTGTCCTAATGAGCTCGTAAGCTACAAATTGCAGAGGCAGAAGCAAACATGAGCGCTTTCTTTTTTGTCTCATGCGGTATGGTTCTTTTTACTCATGTCAAATAATTTAAGTGATCAGCCTGATTTAGTAGAAACAGTTTAATCATCATAAAGACAAACATTTTATTAAGCTGGCCTTGGAACGTCCTCTGCTTTGAACTGCAAGTGCAGCAGTGGAACGCTGAAAACTGAAAACATTTCATCAGCAGTCACAATCTGATGTTTTAGGCTAATTCTGCGCACATTACCTTAAATCAGTGGTTCACAAATCTGGTCCTGGTGACACCTGTGTATGCTGGTTTTTGTGACAGCCAATCTCTTCTTCAATTTAGGTTGTTGGCACGTGTTTCAGCTCATTCATAATTTGTTCCTTAAACTTATTAACACAATGCAGGTTTGGCTCATTTTCATTTCCTTGGTCTTTGGATTCTTCATTTAGTACCAGATGGTTAGTTTTAGTGGCCAGGTGTCCACACTTTCACCAATTAGGAGCTGTGTGATTCACCTCAGTCTTTAATTTGATCAGTTCTACCTCTTTATGTAATCGTTTGGAATATAGCACAATAAGCACAGTGTGCATGTGGGACTTTTATTCTTCATAGCATGCATGGCTATTTTTGACAAAGTGGCTTAAGAGGGTTAATTTTTCAAAACATGAAAAGCATCTAATTAAGCAAAAAAGAACAGCTTGTTAAATTTTGGGATTGCACTTGTGGTTGGAATGAATAATCTTTTATGCCAGTACAGTACAAAAATTAAACAAATTGTTCTTTGGTATTTTAACTGCTTATTAAAATGTCTGTCGTTCTCCACTGGTATGGAAAGGAACAAGGGACATGCCTGCAGAGATAAGTAGATAGATCACACGTACTTAGCATTGAGAGAACGTGCGTGCATCAGAATTTTGCTGTGGTGCAGAGTAAGCCAAAAATAAAATATAGAGGAGAAGAGTGCTGCAAGCTTGCAAATTACTGCTGTGGGTTTGTTCCTGGTTCGCGCCCAGCCCACGCTGTGTTCACCTCTGATGTGGGCAAACGTATCCACTGCTGTTACTTTGGGTACTCTTCACTGACGGACATCGAACACTGCGGCTTCACACAGCGTAGATGCGTCTTTAGGGGTGTTGCCCGTCGGACTGAAGGAGTGTCTGTTGCACGGTGGGCAGAGGATACCATACAGAGTTAATCCCTCCCGCCCTGGGCCGTGCAATTTCCTTACCTGCGGGACTCACCCAGGCATAGCTGCCACCGGTGCAGTCAGGGATTGAAACGTTCATTGTGTACGAGCGCGGAACAAAACAAAGATAAAATTTTGAGAGGCTACAGTTGAATAACCCAGAGAAAGCACCACTGTGCCGTCTCCTCCACCCTGCCTTTCTCAGCACAGTCAGGGTCTCTGGGAGACTCTGCTGACCCCTAGCCCAGGCGCTTTCTGTGCGTTCAGACCCGAGCTGCGTCCGCTGCGTTCGCGCGTGCGGTGTCTGTCAGGGAGCCGGCCTTATCCGGTTTCTGCGGCTGGCTTTGATTCCATTTGTGCTGCTCCTCCCGGGAGCAGCGTGTCTGATCGGACCTGGCCGCGGTTGCCGCGTGACGCATCCTGTCAGACGCATCTGCGAGCGGAGTTAATCAGACTCCGACTGAGGCTGCCCCCACAGGCCACAGGAACAGAGGGGTGTGTGCCTCATGAAAGGATGCTGAAAATGGGGGAGAAAATGACCCATGGTAAATTGAAGTTCAAACCTTTCCATGTCATTTTTTTTAATGGATTCTTTTGCTGACTCAGTGAAATCATATGTAGTGGCAGGGCATTGCGCTAGGCTGATTATTTTAATGCATTTAAATTTCGCTGAGCTGCTTTTGAAGACGCACTAAAGTTACAGGTTATGGATTTGTGCTGTCTTCAAACATTGCACCTCCCTTTGGGTGAAGGCGATCTTGCATTTGAAAAATCATAAAGAAAGCAAGACTTTGGTTCCCTTCAGGACCAACCCATATCAGAGGTTGCAGTAGTTTCAGTGGTAAGTGAGGTGTTAGCCGTGGGCAATATTTGGTGCTACAGTGGTTTTGTTCCAGCAGTTCATGATGAGGTGTCTCCTAAAATTTAGGCTAACAGTCAGACCAAGCTAGAGCCAGTGTTTCACTATGATAGTGTGATTTTCATGGGGCGGGCAGCAGTTGGGAGTCTGGAGCACAAAGGTGACGCTGTCGCAGATGAAAGCGGGCTGGCAGGCGCTAGACTAGGTGGGCGCTGCTGAGCAGACGGGCACAGATGCAGCGTGGGAGACGGCCCGTCTGCTCCTGCCAACCTGGCGGTGTCACCGAGCCACACGGGAGCCAGGCCTTTTTAAGCCAAGCCCTGTTGCATTGTGGGATCTAACCCCTATACCACTTCTTTGTCGGAGTAACTCTGTTCAAGCAAAATGATTTTCTGTGTGTGTCTGGGGAAAATGAATTGCTCAACACTTTCATCCGTTTGTCAAAGGCGGTTGTCATTGTCTAAATCTATTAGTTTTTGACCTACAGGAGTCCGCAGCTGTGTATGGTAGCTGCACCGCATGAAACTTTCCAAAGAAATGTCGCTCAATTTCCTTTACTTATTTAGTGTTTTGATGATAAACTAACTCACACATGTGAACCAAACGCATGCAAGAAAAATCACAATTGCAGTGGCACTGTGGCGTGGTTAGGCTTCCTTCCATTGGCACAGAGGTGTTTTTGAGCTTTGCTGTAAGCACGGTTAGCGTTGGGTCAGTACAGAGCAGCGCTCCCTGACGTAATGCTGGTGCATCAGCAGTTCGCAGCTCTCTGTGTTTCTGTCTGAACGTTGCTTACATAAATGCGTGAGTAATCCTGCCCCTGCTGCTGCTTCCAGAACAGGGATTTTTGTAGAAGGGTTATCAGATTTGATGGTTTTGCTGTAAGTTTGTGTGATGGTTAGACACCATCATAAACAATTACATTTAATAAACTAAAATTATGCATGATTTGCAGTCTTTAGGAACCATACGATAATGTGCTCTGTGTATTGTAGAACTTACGGTTGGTGTTTTGGTCCCACTGACTGACAATGGCAGTTTTACAATTACGACCTTTATCTTGCTGTATTCCCTAATTAGCGATACTGTAATTGTTGTTTCCCTACGGTGAAATCCATCTGTTATATTTTGCATGGTAGGCTAATGGATATTGTTTCTGACAAACTTCATACTTTTAATTGGTGTTATAGTTTTGAGAATGATGCAATGTCTTTGATTTAATGTAGAAGAAAATCATGCAGCACAGCCAAGAAGTTTTTGAAACTTTGCCTTTGTTGAAAAGGCAACTGAAACTAAGTACTGTAGTGCTCTTTGTGGTATGACCATTAAGGGTGTGTGTGTGTGTCTGTCTGTGTCTGTCTATCTGTCTGTCTCTGTCTGTGTGTAGGGTGGTGGGGTACTGGGGTGTGCATTCCACACTGTGCAAGAGTGAGTTTATATGAGCTCTTGTTTCCGATGTTTTCTGAGCTGGCTGTAATCCTGTTGCTGTTTGTTTTGATGTAGGCTTTAATAAGTCTTGCCAAAGTCTAGCTGCTTAATGCTTTGATACCTGAGCTGCTTGCCAGTTATTAATGGATCCGTGCAGTTCTCTACCTCTGCCACTCAGGGATTCCCCCTTTGAGAAAAAACACAAAACTTTAAAAGCCAGATTTTGAAGTCAGGGCCATTCAACCCTTTGGTACTGTACTTGCTTAAAACTGGTTGGAGCGGAGATGACAGAGTCAAGAGTGTTTCATCTGGTGTGTATTCATCATCCTGAACATGATGCCTTCTTGTTAAATAGCAGTACTAAGTAGACCAGCTGTTGTGTAATACCAGACCCTTGAAGGACTTTGGGTTGCAGACCGAGTTTGTAGTGCACTGTACTTTCCTATGTAGTGCTCTAAACTAAATAACATGACCTAATAAGTCAGCCAAAGTAACCAAAGTGACAAGCACACATGTTCTTTGTCTGTAACTTGTATTAAAATTCAGAAATACCCAGTTGTATTTCAGTGTTTAATATATCGGCTTACAAAATGCACTGAAGGTGATTGGTCGTGGTTACAGTTATTTTCTATAATGAGGGTCTCCATGCACTGAAAAATGCTTAAGTTTCTGATTCTGTGTGTTTCCATTAGAGCAGAATGAGAAGGAGCAATTCATGCTGAATGTATTATCACATCTTTACACTCTGAGCAGAAAATACAGTACATTGGTATAGGTTTGTATGTACAATAATAACTTCCTTCTGCAATGTGAAGAATAGTCTCAGAACGTGGATGGTTTATTTCTTGAATTCTTTATGCCCTGCATGTGTGCAGCTGCATGATGTTTTTCGGCCTGGAGTGGCTGGGAGTGGTTAATCGAGAGACCGCTGTCTTTCTGGCGTCTTGGCGATCGACTCGGACACACAGTAAACGGACATGAATTAGATTTCGTCCATCGAGCGGGCTTTCGGTTTGTCCTGGCTCGTCGTCTGAACGGGTTTTCAGCCCGTTCCTCTGCGGGAGTTAATTGTTGGTGATGGATGGCGGCTGTCTGTGAGCATGTTCTAGTTGTTTCTACTACAAGCGCATTTCATGTAGAACAAGCTGTTTATTGTTTGCTTGCTTGTTTCCTGCCTTCTATAAATGTAATTACCCCGAATAAGCTGCGTGTCAAAGAAAGTTCAGGCTTTTAATAGTTCATAAATAATAGTGATGGACATAAGTGTGTTGTGGATCCTAGGTATTTATAAGCCACTTAATTACAGTCAATAATGTTGTAAACAGATAGCGGATTTCAACTCTGTCAACAAACTGACAAATCAAACCTGCTTATAATCCAGAAGCTTCTTGATAGAATGCTGATGTGAGGTGGTGGCAGCACCGGACACTGTTTTAACCTGGAGAAGAAAAAAGTAATCTCTCTGCCCTCTGAAAACTACCGAACAATGAGTCGAAATTAACTCTGACCTGGGCCAAGCATTCACCGTTCACACCTTTCCTGTCTGACCAGGAGTGCATGGGGACAGCGTACAGTGTGCTGAGCATTCTGCTGACACCACAAAATGAACTGCAGCAGCAGGCCTCCGGGTTAGATTGTAAGGCCTGTAGCTACTGCGCTTGTGAACGTATGTACACCGTCTACTGTGAAATAATGCTGTGACAACTGAACTCACTTGAGACACCCGGTTAGCATCAGGACAGTATTTGGTATGCACCCTAACTTCTAGGAAAGGCTTAGATCATTTTAGTCCTCCTCATCGCCCACAAGCTCTGCCTGTGCCCTGTTGCAGAAATTGCGTGGCATGGCATTTTGTTCTTTGATGGTTTTAAGAGCATGCAGTGTTCTGTGTATTATCAGACATTTCGCTCAATTATGCCAGAAGTATGCTAAACGCGAGTAGAGTACATCAGCTGTAATTATATTTCAACAAAAAAGAAGTGAAAAATGTGCCTTTTATTTCCTGCCTTTGCATTTCGGTGGTCTCGTCATGAGGTGAGTTTAAGTGCCACACAAGACGCTGTATTAGGATAGTGCTATATCCAAACCACGGCTGAATAAAGGTTCCAGTTTTCAGAGTCAGGCTTGCTCATTTCAGCATTTTGAGACATCATGGCACTGAGATGTTTGTGGTGGGGTAAATGGACACGTGGCGATGTGTGAACTACGCTGGACTGTCTGAAGACATTCAGAGGCTGGAGTGAATGCACTCTTGCTTACACGTGAATACAGTGTGTTCATGGCCACAACGCATGACAGGGATTTCTGCATGAAGTGGCAATATTTAGATGTGTGGACGCCAATGGAGCTGAAAGTAAGAGGAGGTTTGGTGAGGCTACAAGCTCTCCCGGCTTGGTCTTATCGCTCTTCTGCACAGCCGCATCTGTCTTTTTGGCCACCGATTAGATTCTTGGCTCTCTTCTGGAAGCTAAATTAAGACCTCTGGGAAAGCTTGTAAAAGCATGTGCTTCTTCTTCTTCTTTTCCTTCATTCCTTGCCATTCCACACAGTGTATCTAGAGCTGTCTGCTCTCATTTTGTGATGTCATCATCTGCGGCACCGATGTAGTTCCCTGTCGAGCTGCTGAGCTCTAATGTTAAATCCCTCGTGGTTTCACGTGTCGTGCCGGCCCCCAGGGACCCCCGCGCTTTATTTCCCCCCGTAGAATAAGTAAAGATAATTTTATATGACCCAGTTTGTTTGATCAGCCTCCACCCATTGCCTTTTCCAGGGAGCCCATTAGACTGTAGCTGCATGCTCTTGAGGGAGGCATTCATTAAGCTCTGCGCTGGCCCTTTCCCTCATGATTAATTTAAGCCATCAGAAGCTAACAGGAATTGTCTCAGCCCACTGCCTGTCAGGCGCCGAATGCCAAGGGCCTTATTTTAAGGGTCAAGTTGGCACACAGGCTGCTTGTTTGGACTGCTTGCTTGTCTGTGTGTGTGAGAGTGCCTTTGACTCGTGGCATTCAAGGCGGGCCCACATTCTGCATCTGACTGTGAACTAGGCAGCATGATGTGCACTGTCCATGTCTGCAGTGGCAGAACTCACGTTTGCCCATGGAATCCTTCACTGTATGTCTGTGAACGGATTTGGGAATTTGCCTGCTCGAATGAGAATGAATTGACTTTTCCCACCTTTCCAATTTTCATATGAAGAATTATTTCTCTGGCATGCGTTAGGCCTATTAGCCAAACCTGTCTCTTGAAGGATACGTTAACAGGATTGAAGGGGAGATTGCTTCTTTGTCTTTACAAAAGTAGCTACAGGACAACTTTAAATTTTAGCTTTAAATCACTTTTTATTGGACCTTAATGATTAGAACCAATATGGCGAACACCATGGGTAAATCTAAAACTGATTGGTGTATTGTGAATTAAAAAAATAAAAAATAGCCATGTAGATATGCCTAAAGAGAAATAGTATTTTAAGACTTTCACAGATTGGAATATGCATGAGGAATAAGGGGTGGGTGGTTATGGTTGACTCTTCGGTTGTCCTGTCAAGTTCACAGCTTGTGGATGTAACATTGCAGCCGCAGTAGCCTCGTGTGACTAAAGAGAACAGAGCAGAAGACAGAAGGAGAGTGGGGGCGAAAGACCCTGCTGCCTGTGCTGAGCTGGAGCTGGCCTAGAGCCAAAGCCTGCAGACGTGCAACAGCATGATGACTTTACATGACATTACCGACAAAGAGCACTGCAGCACATGCCCTGAGAATCAGTTTATACAAGTAGGTGGACTTCATCTCGCCATCAGCCGTGGAGGCGTTCTCCTTTCTCCTCGGCCGCAGAACCAATAAACAGAAAAAGACGTGATTCTGTCCGCCTCTCCAGAACACGAGCATTAATTGTAGCGTCGGCCCCAGTGTTGACAGTCCTCTCTCCCGAAGACGGGGGAGGGAGATGAATGCCCTCGTAGCCGTGAAAAGGCCAGCCTAGTGGGTTGGCATGAAAAGCACTTAGGCTGTTCTTTGAGTACTGATTCACTCCGCTATTTACAGAGGGGACCTCGGAGGACCCCGGATCAGTGAGGCTCTGGTAGTTGCCACGGCGCACCGGCTGAATCCAAGCGCTGCAGACTTCCTGCGTGTGGGTTGAGCTGTCAGAGCTGAAGAGATGTTTCTGGAGCAGGAAAGCGTTTTATCCTCCGTGTCCTGACCCAGAACCCTAAACCGCAGTGCTCTGCTGTCAGTATTGTTACCATCATTTATTTGAGCGGTAAGACACCCATTTGAAGAGCGGACATACAAGTCCAGCCCCTCAACCAATGCAACCACCTTGACTGAATAGCCTCTGGCATAAACTGCCACAGTACCACTGGAATCTCTGTTCCTGCTTGTAATATCTATAGCCTCATTCTTGACTGACAAGTATTGGGGTGAATAGGAAGGTTGTGGGCCAGTAGCTGTCCTTAGTTTCAGATCATTTGGCATAAAGTGATAGATCTTAAAGAAGCTAGCGAAGGAAACTGGTTTCAAACCATTCGATTAGGTTTCCTACCAATCAAACCGTTCGATTAGGTTTCCTACCAATCAAACCGTTTGATTAGGTTTCCTAACTGATCTGAATTCTCTTATGTATGGATGCAAACCAGTGCTCTTCAAGGGGCAATAAAATTAGCCTACTGTGAGTCCTTTTATAGGCTTCTTTTTTGTTCAGTGCCCATTTATTCATCTGAGCTGTCTGCCTACCATAAGTGCCCTTTTATCTATTCACTGTGCATATTGTAGACTGGAAGAAGCCTGTACATCAAATGAATTAAAATGAGAGGGATGCTATGGGTGACTGGTGATCACCCATCTCCATGGCCAAGGTTGTCAGCAGTGTGTCAGACCTTATTGGATGCAGTCTGCGCTGTTCTATTGCCATCAATTCATTTCTTTGTTCAGGGAGTCTTGTGGAATAGTTTCTGTATGCTGTTATTGATTTGTACTTTATAAACGGCCTGAATGAACAATTATTGAGCATTCCATTTTAGCATTTTAAATGGTTGATAATCTGACATCACACGGAATGCGGGCGTGCTACATCTGCAGGTTATGCAGTAGCCTATATGTTGGTTCCTCTGCCGTAGAAAAAAAAAATCTGTGATATTTTCTGTCAGCTGTACCAGCTGAAACAAAAATTACTGAAAGGAAATATTGAAGTGCTGTTAATTGGCTGCATCAGAAGAATTCTGCCTTTTGTGAAATTTGTTTAGGCAGCTTTGAAAAGGGCAGTACAACTGCAAGGACTGGATTGAGATTTCTGGTTCAGCATTGTTATTAACAAGCTGCAGAATCCAGCAGTTGTCCTGGGCTTCCTGTGTGACCCAGACTACTTCCTATCATCCCTGGCTAATGGTCATTTGCTTGTGTGTCTGTTCTCACTGCCTGTGCTGATGGTGAGCAGGCCAGGGCTCTTCTCTACTGTCTTGTCCTAGAAATAGCTTTCCGATATGTTCATTTTAGCACTGATTCTGCTAGATACCTCTTTACTGTAAATATGGTCTTGTATGTATTATTTGTTCTCTTTTAGCTCATGTGATTTGTATTTAATCTGTCATTCATATATAGGGCGACGTAGCTCAGGAGGTAAGACCGATTGTCTGGCAGTCGGAGGGTTGCCGGTTCAAAGTGTCCTTGAGCAAGACACCTAACCCCTAACTGCTCTGGTGAATGAGAGGCATCAATTGTAAAGCGCTTTGGATAAAAGCGCTATATAAATGCAGTCCATTTACCATTTACCATTCTGTATTATCCTTGCACTTAGCTACGCATGAGCATCTGAATCAAATACAGTAGAAATAAGCGGCCAAAGATGGTGCATCACTGAAAGGGAGATGATCACTCTGAAAGCCAAATTGCTTTATTTCTGGTTTTTAACCAATATTTTGTAGGCTATTGTAATTTAGGTGTATGATTCCAATAAATGATTAAAATTAGTGTATTTTCGAAGCATATGTTGGAAACATTTCAGTTCTGAATGGCCTGTTCCCAATGCATTGTCTCTTGGAGGTTCTGATTTAATAATTATTAGGAATAAAGGAGAACAGCTGTCAGCGTGTTTAACTGCTTTGAGTGCTGATGCTACAGTATCAGCTACAATGGTTTGGGTATTTTGGTTTTAACCATTGCAGGTTTCAGTATGGGAAGGGTTTTGTGGTCATACTCAAGGCAGTTAACACAAATGGTAGCAGATGTGCTTATCCTGTGAATGGAACAATAAAAAAAAATAAAACCTAAAATGTTCCCTCCGCACAGGTGACAGTTCTCTGGTTTGGGTCTAATGTGCATGAATTTTGTTAGTTGTACTCTGGTGTCTTCACTGTTATTCGTTCATTCAGTCACTCATAACCTGTGCTGTGAAACATGCTCACAGAAATGTAAAAGTTGCTGGCAGATCTTCTTTTCTGGGGATTTTTTTGTGTGAAATGTCTTGTGGGTGGTCTGGGTGAGCAGTATACAGATGTTTTCATGTATTTTTTTTGTCCCATAAAATGTATGAATGACTAAGCCCTGAAGAAGTCTTGCTCTTGTATTGTTTGCCGTAATGGAAGTCCGTATATCCTGCTACTGAGCTGGGCTCTACAGAGCCATCAAAACATTTAAGGGGAAACATGAAAGTCTTGGTGTGGGTGACATTTTGCAGCTGCTTTTGATGGGTATTGTATGGGAAGAGTGAAGAGTACTACATTCTCGGTACCTTTATCCCATGATTTTGGCTGTTACTATGTTTTTAAGAATGGAGCCGCTCTGTGGACAAAGAGCTGTCTGTACAAGTCCAAAGCCATGGGCCCTGAGCCATGCTCCGCATTGTTCCAGGCTCATTGTTGCCAAATCCTCAGAGAAAGAAATCTACGCACCTCAGGAGTCACTTTTTGTTTACAAAAGGCACATGGGGTGAATTTAGAGGGATTAATTTCTGCCATTCCTCTCTGAGAAGCACATGGAGTTTAATTTGTTAATGGTCTTTAAAGAATAAATATTGACCACGTGTCAATGTCCAGATGGCACTGTATATATTTTAAGATCTGGTAACAAAATGGCTAAAGGGTCATCATGCCCTGGCAGGACCAAAAGGTGATTGTGAGGGGCTAGTAGCTCAGTACTGTATTTCAGAAGACGTAGGCTACTAGGCAAAAAAAGTTTAGTTTAAGTTTTAGTTTTTTTGGTGATGCAGTCTCTTGATCACAGACCACAGCTGAACTTTATTAATGTTGACTCACTTCAGTGTGAATAAGAGCATTTGGAATGAATGCTGTGTTGGCTTAATTTCCCTGGTTTGTGACCTGAGCAAGATGTTGAACACGCAGTCTGTGGTAAAGAGGTGAATTAAGTGTGCCACTGAAGCCCTCTGGCAATACAAACGGCTTCGCTGATGATGTAATGAGAACAGTGGCGGTCATTTCCCAAGGGTCATTTCTGCTGAAATAAAAGGAAATTCATTGTTTTTTCTACAATAACAGGGATATTTTATTTAATAAAAAGCCACTTGCTGAAATTATGAGGAGGTCAAAAATTGGGAAACCAAAAAAAGCCATTTCAGCTTGTACTGGCTTTCATCAGAAACTTTTACAGCCAGTTCTTGTTCCAGAGTTCAAGACTTGTTCCAGAATGTGATTGGATATTTCTGACAGTGTGATATAAAGCAACCATTACCAGGCTCTTTATTGTTATGTCCAGTTATGGCATTTTCATGTTGTAATCTCATTGTGGATGATCAGAGGATTGATTCCTCATTATGCTGAAGGTTGGGCTCCAACTGACCTGGGGTCAGTGGGGGTCTGTTTATCTGGCAGATGAATGCTGAGTTTCCCACATTGCAGACCAGAAAAGTGCAGTCACCCTGATTTGATGGTGGTTGAATTGATAAAGCTTCAGAATTATTCCCCTTGATGTCTAATGGAATTTGTCATTTATTAATTTTTGGAATAAAGAACCCTTTAAACCCCTTGTCCCTTTAAAAGTCATGCTGGCGTCCCATTTTGTTGAATTACGGTTATTTGACAGCCCTAAATTCTGCTGGCGTTTTGTCACGTAGGCATGCTGTGCATTTGGCCTCAGGCGTGTTATCTGCTTTAAAGCACCGTCACATACAACATTCAGAGCCGCACTGCTTTACATAATGCTGATCCAGTGGATGAGAAAGATCTGGGAGAATGTTGTCTCTGCTCTCAAAGGGACTTTACCCCCCTGTAGCACTACTGCAGTCACACAGAGAAAGGTTTCGCTTCATACATGAGGTATTGCAAGGTCAGAAGATTTTGGACTTCTCTAGTATGCGTGGACACCCCTTAAGGAATAAAATGTATCATTCTCATTTCCCAGGTTCCGTGGTAATCTCTTGTAGACTTAAGTTTGTTGCTACATCTATTCTGAGGTCTATTTGACCTCTGTGGGAGGGAATATTTGGTATGAATTTTGTAGAACAAACAACTGGTTCCACAGAAGAATTCTTCAATTTTTTCCACACTTACATCAGTGTGTGGTTTTCTTTCTGTAATGCATGCGTGATAAACAGTTTTTTATTATCAACATGTTTTTCCCCTTTTATCCTTTATTTTGTAGACATATATGGCCTCAAAGCCCTTAATGACATCTACCCTGAACCACTTGTAAAATGTAGACTAGCCCATATCACTGCTTTCCTGCTGCCTCATCTTGCATGGACTGTGAAGCCAGTGGCATTCTCTCTGCCAAGATGCCTTACTGGGCTTTTCTCCCTATTTTGGCCACAAACTTTGTGAGGGGGATAACCGTACATCTGGGACATCCACAAGTTTATGTGTGCGCGTGTAGCTATATGTGGGGGCGTAGTTCGGATGGCAGACCTGATTTTTTTTCTAAAGAACATTTCATTTTCAGGGAATCTGCACTATAATCATAGAAATCTGCATGCAGAAAGTGTCTTTTGACACGTGCGTACAGTTTTCACAGATGAAACCCAGGCAGTCGCTCCTGTGGCTCTATTTATAGCTGGTTTGTGTGAGTGCCTTTGTTCCTCTAAACTGGAGCCTTCCTTCTCGCTCCTTCAGCTATTTTTTCACCTTCGCTGAATGTATTACAATAATAAATATTCATGGGTGTGAGAAATGCGAAATCCCTCATTCCGGATAAATTGTGTTTGTTCCCTTTTCCTCAAACCATCTGTGATTTGTTGAATAATCTGCTCGGATGTACTCTGATATTTTTCTTGTACACATGAAGAATGGCTGCGTGGCTGCATTATGACAGTAATGATATTGCTTATTGATGACACGTGTTCCATAATAAAGATCTCTCTGGTTTGACTCCAGGTTTGATTTGAAGGTAGATTGAGCGTGCTCCGCATAAGGAAGGCGCTGAAATCCATTGGCTGGAAAACTACGGACTGCTTCACCAGCGAGGCTGTGGCACTCACAACGCCAGAGTAGCGCACCCGAGCCCTGTGTCTGCTCACTGAAATTGCCTGCCATCGCCTTCAAGTTGGGGAACAACTGCCCTAGGCTTTTCTGGGTGATGCAAGGGGACAGAATGTTAGACAAACAGGTCCGTGGGTTGAATTTGAAGAAGTTTCTGCTGCTACATTCCTGGCCTAGGTATTGTCTGTTGGTGAAATATTGCTTCTGGGTGAACCGCTCGTTCAGTGAGTCTCTCAGTTGTTGAGAAAGTGAAGGCCACCGCCGTATTGAGGGGTGCCCCCTCCAGTTGCAGCTGGAAGTTTTCATAACGTCTGGGCAGCTCCCTGGATGTGAAGCGCAGCTCTGAGCACTGAGGCCTGTGTAACACGGCTCAATAATACTCTCCTTCTCTGGGGTGCTGGTCTGGGGCCAAGTTATGTGGAAATGCGATAGCGGCGTCTGCCTAATTGGTGCCCCTTACCTAACAAACCACACAGCGTGTAGAAAGCAAAGTGACCATGCGTCCTCCCTCTCCCTCCCTCTCTTTCCCCTCTTTCCCTGCTCTTTTCCCACCCACTGTCGCTTTCTCTTTCTCTACCTCATTTCTCTTGCCTCCAGCCTCTTATGCCCCAGCACCCCGGCCCCCCAATGTCGCTCTGTATCTTTACTGCTGTGTTCTTTCCCAAATAGTCAAGATATCATCCATTGCCCCCTACTTCCATCAGAATCTGTGCTTCTCAGTATTTTAGTTCCCCCCTCCTTGTTACTGACAGCAGAACAGTAAATCATCCCATCAGCCTCATCTTCGTTTCCTCCCAGCGCCTAAACCTGTGACTCCTGAGGCTCAGATCGAAGGTCTGACACGAAAGCACGCTTTGCAGAACTCTACAGCCTTGACTCACTCCGCCTGTGTAAAAAAAGGTCCAAGCTTTTCTTGTTCTCTGAACATGACCCATTGGAAGGGGCTTCCAGGAGAAAATGCAGGGTTTTTCTTCATGTATCATTCATGTTTGACTCCTCTGTCGATTTTACATCTGTGTGTCTAGTCTCTACTTTTTTACCAAAACAAATTTGGCTGTGATGCAGTTGTCCTTGTACATTTGCTATCTCTGTCATTATTACTGTACATGACCGCTGGCATAATTTATTCACATGGGGAAGATGAAATTTTTTAATTGAACGGGTCAGATGGAGAGAGAATCATTTTTAAGTTCTCACCAAATGGCAGCTGATGCTTTTGATCTATCCATGATCCTCATACTTGGATCCTGGATAAACTGGGGTGGGGAGCAGGGGATATCTTTATTAATCTGCATCTGGTGGAAGTTTTTACATTGCTGCTTATTCATTTTATAGGTGTTAAAAACACACAAACTACCGTACTCTCAGATGAAGCAACAACATGTTATTGGTTTATAGGTAGCTAAATAAATCTAAGCCCTGAAATTTTCACTCTTTTGACTGGGCCTAATAGGACCTTGCTCAAATGAATACATACTAATACTAATTCATGCTGAAAAGTGAAGCTTTGTGGCCTTTTCTTTTTCTGTCCATGCACAGTACCCTAATAACAGTACTGTTTCTTTTTTAGCCTATAATTTTGTCAGCAGGGTCTTTTATATCGTGTGTACATGTATTTGGTTGTGTTACGTGTATAGCTGCTTACCTGATTTTACACTTTCAAGACAAGATTTATTCATGCCCTGTTTCTGCACTAGTTTGGTACAGATGTAGCCTGTAGCAGATGTCCTGTGAGAAGAAGCGAGGGAGTAAAAATGAGAGGAATTTATACAGAAAATTACTGCTGAACTATTAGCCTACCTGTTGCTGTGAAATGGAGAATCTTGATGACTTGTGCTGTCTCCAGACATATTCGAATGCTGATGATAAAAAAACAGATTCCTGTCTCTTATCCAGTCTCTAGAAATCAGTTGATTTAATCAGTGTGGTTTCACATTCATTAATGTTGCTGTGAATTTCAGGAGAGAAAATACATATTTAATGCCGGTTAGTTATGATACAATACTTCATGAAATTGTCTTAGAGTTCATCAGTGCACTGTTTTTCTGAAAATGCCTCTGACTGTTGAATGTTAATGGTGCCATAGAAGAAAATCTGCCAATATCCTGTCGACATTTGCTGTCAAGACCGTCGGCATGTCCAGACCTATATTTAAAATATAACGGCAAATGCTAATTTCCTAGTGGGATAGAACTGCTGGTTATTAAATATTGAAGGTTTATTGCAGCAGGGAGCTTGTACAGTGAGTTATGCTAAAGCTGTTTTATGAAGCATAGGCCTACTTGAAGGGGAAAGGAAATGAGTGGATATTACTGACTATGGAACTGAACTTATTCTTTTTGAAAGGATTTACAGAGATTAATGGGAGATTTAAATTAGATGAATTGGATCTCTGTATTGTTTAGAGGGAGCTTCACACAGGCAGCCCTTTGTTAGTTTTGGTGATTATGTTTATATGTCTAACATAACAGACGGTGATGGAAAGGAAGATATGAAATGGTTCTGTAAGTCTCTGGAAAAATAACATCCGCTCCATTTCCCTTGTCGGAAATGGGAGCTTATGGATTGTTTGTGAGAGTTTACCTCTCGGTGTCCGGAGCCATGAATTTGGCTCCTGGGATTTGGTTGCTTCCACTGGTTCAGTTCTGGGTCCACTGAGCTGTGGGCCAGAGCACCATTCTGCCAGTGTGGAGGGTTTCATTTCACATCTCATCTCTTAGTTTCTCACACTGGTGTCTTATTAAACCCTCCCTCTCTCTCTCCTTCCTCTCCCTGCGGAACTCTCTCTTACTCTCTCTCCCACCCCTTCCTCAGCTCTGTTGTGCTCTGCATTTACCAATGTTGGCCATTGTGAGGATAGCTTTGTGCGTTTCCACTGTACTGATTGTACTGCTCTGACCCTGCTGATTTTAGTTTTCTGTGTCCTGTCCATGATGTCTTATGAACGTCCCGGACCATGCTCAGTATTAAGTGTTGGCTGTTCTGTGTGGAGCGTCTTTTTCTGATGGCTCTGGTTTCTTTCTGCCCCTTGCGTTCCCATCTGCAGGACGACAGTGATGGGATCCCTTGGTCAGAGGAACGAGTGGTGCGCAAGGTGCTGTATCTCTCCCTGAAGGAGTTTAAGAGTGCACAGAAGAGACAGCTGGGTGAAGGCTTGGACCCAGGAATCAAAAGCTCAAATGGTGAGTGAACGCCCCCTACAGGCAAGGGCAGTCAAAATCTAGCCTTGCGGTTCTGTCTTTGATGTTCGGAAAATTACTAGTTGCTGAAACTCCAGACAGCGCAATACCTTCCTTTCAGATCCGTCATGTCTGCTTTCAGATCAGATGAAGCGGTGACACTTTATCTTCACCAAATCTGTGATTATTTGCAGAAGGCTGGAGTTCAGGAGATGTGTGGTCAGCATGCATGCCTGTTTTCCTAACCCTGCACTAGCCTTAAACGATGGACTGCATGAGCACAGCATATCGATGTGATTGACAATTATTTGTAAAAAGATTTAGGATATGGATGCGACCTGACAGCCTGTTAAATGCGTCTTGTGAAATACGATTGCAATCCAGTCAGCAGGGAAGTGATGGTGGGTTTAATGCATGATATAACTGGGTGAGAGAGAGGAGGTGGCTCTGACGACAGGACAGATCTGAGCCACTTCTTTCAAACCACTCTAGTCTGATTGCAGGTGCTTTGCTCTCAGTCTCCAGAGTGGAGCATCACCTTTTCTCCGGTCTTATCAATCACTGAAAGCCTTCTGTGCTTCTGATAGCCGCCAGGATAGTGCCCTTCTGATGGGTCAGATAAGCTCTGCCCAGCCTTTCCTTACAGCAGCACACAGGGGGAATAGACGTGTTTGTAGTTAAGAGTCTATATGGAGGCTCTGCTGTGTGTTGCTGTACCCTCATCCTGCTGCCTGTGTAGGTGAATTCAGCGCATCACTTCCTCTCTCACCTGTGCACATTCTTCCACCTGATGGAATGCAGCAAAGTAGTGGAGCTCAGTGGCAAGTGCCTCGAGGGAGGGGGCTACACGGGTACTCCACATTTCATTATGAACGCACTGAGGCCTTTCGCAGGTGTTCATTTTAGCGATAAGCTGGCGTGTGCATGAATTCGGCCCAGTAAGTGCGCATATGTATTCCCCACTGTCCTCGCCACTCGAGTTTAATGCGCGGTACATCTCCATCTTCCGAACCGAATGATCCTTTTCACATTTTACAATTTGTTCAGGTTATCGCATTGAATTTAACACCGCAGCAGTTTTGTTTGACCAAGGCTAGTTCAGTGCAGTGCGCTCCAGGGTCGAAGGCAATGCAGGCTCGTGGTAATGGGTAGCTTGCAATGTGAAAGGATACAACAGAAGCAGAATGGCAAATGAGTGTCTTTGTTAAGCACTGTTATATCTGTCGGACCAACCCAGTGATACTTTCAGTTCTAGTGGTCAGTGACACTGTTTCCGATGTGCAGCATCCATGGCCGTTGAAATAAAATATGCATTCAGGGCTGGCCTGGTTGTTGTGAATCAGGCAAACATTTGAGGTTGGAGCGGGTATCCAGCATTCATGGTCTGTCATGTTGTGCCATGCGGAAGGCTTGAGCCCCACTCTGTCCGCAGTGGTTTCTTGACTTCGCAGCAGTCAGATGTTGAACCCGACTGAATCCATGATCACTACCAGATGTGGTCGTGATCATGGATCATGATTTAAATTGTATTGTCAAAGCAAACCAAGCCTGGCCAATTGCAGGAAGTGCCATACTGGAATGCTAATCTTTCGAACATTTACTATCCCAAACTGTTGGTCAAAGGACACGGTTCTCATTTTCAGAATGTGACCATAAATAGTGAACTTTATCTATTGTCTGTGTGTGAACCTTGCCTTCAGGACTGCCATCTGTCTGACCCCCGAACCCAAAGTGCAATTTATTTATGACTGCAGCAGTTGTTGCATTATGTGTCCGTGCCCCTACCAGAGTAACGCCAGTTAGTGCGTGGGTCAGTCTGTGGTTACGGCCATATTTGAATCTCAGGAGGGCAGAGTCTTGCCATGCCACAGATGTCTAATCAGGCTGGGTTAGTGCATGGCTGAGAGGAAGTCACATGGGCACAGTGTGGAAAACTGTGTGCAAACTGTGGCTATAAGCCAGTGGCTTATAATGGATGGTGACCTGTTTTTAAGTGCTGTGAATGTTGATGCTTGGTGTTGAAGGCTTATTAATGACTTAAACTTGAGAAGAACAGAATAGTGTGCATCTGAAGTTTTCTATTGACTGCAGAAGGTACTTTACACTGTATTTTTCCACTGCAGTAGAAACCCAGTATTGTGTCTAGTTCATTTTTAATGCATTCACATTTAGGTAAAAGAGAAATCCCCAGTAACAGAAGACAAAAGCTCCTTTATGCTTGATTAGTCATAACATTTCTGTCTAGAGGGTTAGAATAGGTTTGGTGGAACACAGTGGGAATTATGTCTTGCAGTTCTAAAATTTCTGGCACATGAGAGCCTGTCCTGGATGTAGAAATTGGAGGATGTGCTCCTGTGAGAGAGAGACCTGCTGGGCTGTCACCATGCAGACAGGGAGGCAGACAGGCAGCGAGGCAGAGAGGCAGACTGGCCGCGTCTGTTCAGCAGGAACATGCTGTACCATTACAGCACAGCAGTGTCTGAAATGGGGTGGGGGGTGGGGGGGGGGCTTGAGGCTAGACTGAAGCATCGTGTCAGTCTGAAGTGCCTTCCCTTACATAACCAAAATAACCGGTGATCCTAGCGATGCATTGCCTTATGTATTTACTTGACAGACTTGTATACGCTAGGGGGGCGTTAAATAATTTTTTACATTTTTGCACATCATCCCTTATACTGTTGGACATTTGCTAATTAAATTAAATGAATCTCCAGGAGCTGCTACAGCCGTCGAACGCCATCAGAACCCAGAGACAAGCTTGTCTCAGTCGAATCACCCGTGCTCTATCGCTCCCTTCTTCTCTCTTTCCGTCTTTCTCCCTGCCTCACATCCCACCATCACCTTAAGCCTCCCTCCCCTCTCTTCCCCTCTGTTCTCACTCCTTCCGTTCTCTCGCTGTACTCCGCCTCTCATTTTCCCCTCACAGTTTTTCCTTCCTTTCCCCCTCTTCCTTTCAGTTTCTGCCATCCATCTCCACCCCCCCCCCCGTTTCGGTGGGTTTCATTATGTGCTGGCTGTGCTGATGGATGTGTTGACCCGCGGGCTCTCTGATGGATGGCGCGCCTTGCGGAGGCGTGACGGGGCTGCGCCTCCTGGCTCCTCCGCCTCCCGCCAACGCGGGCCCGTCAGCCGCCGCCGGAACGAGACAAAGGGAGGGCGCCGCGGCGACGGGCCCGCGGAGAGCGCCGCGGCATCTGAGGCGCTCACTTTCAGACGAGCCCTTCTGCTCTCCTGCGAGCGCTCGGAACCTCTCTCAGGAAGGAGGCTGCTGCAGGAGCGGGCCGCTGTGCTCTGTGCTGCGTGCTGGAACCCTGCGGCCCGCGCCGTTTGCACTATAGCAGCGCGCTGTTTGTGTTTTTATCAGCCTAAATGAATTTTTTCTTTGCTGGCGTTTGTCTTTTCTACCAACACGTTGTCAGCTGTATTCTTGTGACAAATTCACTACTTTCGATGTAGCGTCAAACTTCATTGAGTGAGTGGGGAAAGTTGCAACTTCCTTGTCCTCTCATTACTCCACAACGAAGCACACTGCGGTTAGATTGAACATGAGTTTGAAATACTTTATTTTCCCATCACATTAGTCCCAGGGCCCCATTACTGCACATGGCTATGTCTGTTGAGCCAAATCCCCTGTTAGGTGCTTTCTGCCACCTCTTTGGCGAGCAGGTAAGGGAACAGGATAGTCACATATTCACATTGTAAACACACATAAATCTTTTTGACATAAAGGATGTTTTTGTGGATAAATCACCCATCACATGTAATACAATAAGCCCTGGTGGAAGTTGTCATAAGTAACATGTTACTCCTCTCAAAACCTCTGATTGAAACCAGGTTATAGTGCATAAGACAGAGCAGGAGAGTAAGCACTGAGAGAAAAAGCACCCAAATGCTGGACTGGGGCTGTTTTATGATGGTGATTTATGCTGACTGTGTGTGACATTGAATGGAATGTAAAAATGAATCATTGTATTGGCTGGAGTACCACATACATTGCAGTGGTCAGTCATGCTAAAACTTGAATGTGTTCAACTTGCACTTTATGTATGGGTCTTGTTAAAAGAATGTACAACAGGCATGCATTGTTAAACTTGTTCTTTTCTGTATCAGAAAAGTGATCTTTAGTTCAACCTAATTTATATTACCTTTCATTCATGTGTCAGTAGGAGCTTTGAATATTTACACCCCTTTAAAATAATTTACTCTCTATTGAGTGACACCCCCCCCCCCTTTTTTTTTTTTTTTTTTTTTGACATGCTGTGGCTGAGTGCCATGTTTATTTCTACCCCTGGTACTTCCAGCCAAACTTTCCACCAGCTGAATGTTTTCAGGGGAATGAAGGCTGCACTTAATAAAAAGGCCGGAGAGTGTTGGCCTGAGTTACTGTACCACTCTGCGCCTGTTAAGCTCACGGTCAGGTGCGCAGCCTCCGCAGAGCTGGTGTTCCCGGTGACCGAAGTTAGCCTGAAGATTCCACGCTGTGAACAATTGCGTTTGAACGGCTCTGTCTGGACTTGCTCTCTGTGAGGCTGACAGAGGAGTGGAGCAACTGTCTCTGCCCCTTGTGGTTTATGGCTTCTGGTTTGGAATTTAGGGGGTGGGGGTATGTGTGTGTGGGGGTTGGGGGGGGGAGTGCTGATTTGACAAGTTATTGGTTATGAACATGTGCTTGACAGGTATGAAATGGTTGGGCTGGTTATTATTTCAAACAATTTTCATTAAGAACCCATCCGGTGAATTCCGCCTCACTGTTTTGGCAGTCTTCCTGCCTTGTTATTTGTGCCTAATTGGTGTGCAGGTTTATAAGGTTCAGTACATTTTAAATTGGATCCTGTCCAGCAGAAGAATTTTTGGAATGAAAATGAGCCCCTTACAAGAGACCTCAGTGATGTGAATAATTTTTATGCTCACACTTCAAAAACTCCTTGCAAAATTTAAAACTGTCAGAAAGTGTGTACGTATGTGCAAAAGTGCAAAGAATTTTTTAAATGCGAAAATTCCTAAAAGGTAATGTTTACATGGAGTTTTAGACATTTATATAGTTATTGTAATTGTTTATTGCTGTACACACTGTATTAAATTGTGATATGTGTGTGGTATTGTGAACAGTATGGTTATTAACATTAATTCTCCCAGCTCAGAAAAACACCTGCTGATAGTGAGCGCTGTAAGTGATTTATCCTAATTACACTTTCCCTAATTGCCATTCCCTCGACACAAAAACTGTCAAGTTATGCACAGCTTCGAGGGGAAAAAAGTTCAAATCCGGAGTTTCGTAGTTTTAGTTTTGTGCGGGAATAATGTATGCCATGTTCTCGCCTTTTCCATCCGCAGGGTCTTTGTCAAACGGACAGCTGAAGGGGTCGGGATCCAAAGGCGGGTGTCATGGTGGACGTGGTAAAGATGGTGGGTTGAGGGGGTCGTCCCAGAGCACAGATGGCGGCAGTGATTATTCTGAGGATGGACCGGTCAGGAAGAGGTGAGTGCTCCTGACCTTAACCACTGGACCGTGGCCATTGTTGGTTGGGCCTGCATTTTAACCCCCCCTAGCTCGACCCAAACAAAAGAATCTTGTGTCCACTGTGTGGAAATTTTAAAGCCAAATTTGAAGGAAAGAAAGTTGCCATGGATCATTACATAGAACTTTCTCCTCAAGTTTCAGTAGTACATCACTACATCCACAGGGAGCTCTGTCCTTAATGGTGGACTGTTCATCATTGTCCAGGTAATGCATCCAGCTCTGAAATGACCATGGCTCTGGGCTCAGCTCCAGCTAAGGCACATCACAGACCGTGGAAATTAAAATGTTCTCCACTGCCTGTCTACTTCGGCATTAAAAGGGAGGTGTGGGCGTATTTGTGCATCATCCACTTAACCTCAGAGAACTCTGGGTAAGCTTTGATTTTGTCACCTAGGTTTGAACGCTACTTCAGCTGTACTGCAAAATCAGTGGGGCTTGAATAAGGGCGCAATGTACTGAACTGAAGTTATTTGCATCAAAATGCACTCAGAGTTTAAGTGTAAGAGCTTGGAAATGTGGTAACGCTGCCACTGGGCCAGAGAATATGAGCTGCCTTGTATGGTGTGGAGACAAATGCTTTGTTATAAATCTGCCTGAAGTCCTATTTGAACTGGACTTGTAACCCAAATTGAACATAAATCATTGTAAAAGGGCGCTTCTGGATAGGAGTTGGTGCTTATGAAGAGTAGAATAGAACACAGCCACATTTATCCAGATGGTAAAAGTGGTTTTGCGTTTACTATGTTATGCTGTAATGAACATCAGTTATTAAAATAGAATCAGCATGTCAGTCATTTGTAATCAGTGACTTTCAGGCTGGGGGAAAATGTCTTATGAATAATTCACAGAAATGTTAATGCTGTCAAGCACGAGATACAATTAGCTTGTTGCAGTGTAATGTCAACAACTGTTTTGTAATCTATATGTAAATATAAATAAATAATGTAAATAATATTAAAGGAAATGTGAATAGATTTGCTTGTCATGATGTTGTCTCCATGCTGTTCTACCTGCTAAGCCCTGACACAGACGCCCCATAGGCAGCACTGGGGAACGGGCCAGGGGAAGATGCAGGAAGCGCTGTGGCAGATTTTCAGCTGAACATCTATTTAGATTTTGAGCAGATTAGTTTATTATGCTCGGATCTAATAATGTATTAATATGTGCGATTCAGCTGCAGGGCCTGAGCGCTTCCCTCCTACGTCCTCGTGCCCTGTCTCAGGCTAATGGTTTGTGAGAGCCTCCTGAGCGCGGATTTGGCGGTGCGGTGTGGAAATGCGGAAAGTAGGATGCTTCGCTCCGCGGAGCCGTCTCTCCAGGTCCTGGCCGTTTCTGGCCATGGTTCTGGCTGTTGCAGTGTCTTCTGGGATGCTGGAGAAAGCACTGTTTGTTCAATGATGAGGGAGCCGAAGTCCAGCCAGGAGATGAGGGGGTTGTGGAATGGTGAGGCGGGCGCAATCTACCCTGACATGACCGGCCGACCTCTGTCCAAGCCTGGAGCTGATGGGCCTCTGGGAAAATGGCTCCGTGGGTGCTGTGTGAGGGCCAAACTCGAGATCCGTGCCAAGTAATACCCAAGCATCCGTGTTTCTGGCTATTTTCCTCCTGAATTTTCCCACACTGGCGTACTTTTTCTTTAACGTTTGCACAAAAAAGACAGAAAGAGGATGGAACAGCCACTCTGGGACCAATAGCAAAACACTAGCCCAGGAGCTGCAGCGAAGACTGGCCATTCATTTTAGTCAACAGCTTAGTATTCTTCATGAAGTCAGAGGGCAAGTGAGCATCAGTGTTTTCAGATGGGAGAGCATGAGGCCCAGGGAGCAGGGACAGCTGGGCAAAGAAGCCCAAAAAGAGTGCTTTTCCTCACCCACCAGTCCTCTGGACATCTTGTGACTGCTCATTAAACGGGAGGTGTCACATTAATTGTGCAATTGAGCTGGCTGCTTCCTGTTTTCCAGAACATCCGTTTGACCTGAAAAGGACAGATTCCCTGTAGAGAACTCTGCAGTGCTCTCTCAATGCAGGAGAGCATTAATGTTGGTCAAGATGCTGCATTTTATACCTGCTTCCCTTACAGGAGACCGTGTGGAATTAATTAGCTTTGAGCTCTGGACCTGAGGTTTGCGGATTTGAATCCCGTTGAAGTATGATGCTGCTGTTTTTCCCTTGTGAGGGGTTTCTAAATTTCCAGGTGTATGAATGGATAGGGATATTCTGTTAAATGTACATTGCCTTGGATGATGACATTGCTAACAGGATGAGAAAATGCCTGGGATGCTTCCATATCAAGAAAGAAATAATTAATGGCAGTATGCGGTAGGGTCATTCATGTTCTCATCTTCGTTCAGAGGTCCCCATTGGAAATATATGTACACAGAGTGTTAGCTTGGTACCATCAAGTCATCCTCACAAGAATGACGGAAAAGGAAATAATTAACGGTGAATCTCTTGATTAGAGACGAAAATGTATGTGCCACGTAGAGTAACATTAATTCAGCTTAGGAAACATGGGAGGAAAAGGTAGAAGGGGTTGATTTATACATGTAAACACTGCTCTACACTGTTTAGTGAAACATAGCTCAGGGAAAGGGAAAATGGTAATTAAAGCTACTTTTGTTTATGGTCCTTCCCAGGGAACTGTCTTTGTTCCAGAGATGATGAAAAATGAAAATAGTATGTTCCTCTGGGGAATGTCTTAAAATGTGGTTTTCGTGTATTGAGTTTTATGTTCCCGTTTTCTGGCTTGTTTGGTTGTCCTCTTATTTCTCGGCACCATTCCAGTCTCTCATGCGTCTCCCTGTGTGTTTCGGGGAGTTCCTTGTTATTCTCAGACTCTTGGCTTAAAAATATCTTCCCGTCTAAGCACAGCTTCTTTTTCCTTTTTAAAGGAAAAAAAAAACCGTTTCTCTTTTATTAGGGGTTAGAGAGCCACAAAGCCCTTAGTTTTGACCACATGGTTATGGTTTCAAATCCTGGTTTGGGCACCGCTGTTGTATCCTTGAATAATGCACGCCATTGCCGTCATAAATTCACAGCTGTCTGAAGGAGCAATACGTAAACCCTGGTTAGCACATGAATAGTATGTCTTTAAATATTTTCCCATTATTCTGCTTTGTTCAGCTCCGTTACATGTGTATGCATATGCATCATAAAATGTTTTATAGCACAGTAACCTGGACTGCGGGGAAGTCTCTTGTGAATATGTCCTGTAGTTCTGTGTTGTGTGTAAATGAACGGATTAGACAGTCAGAGTAACTGGTGCTGTGGCAGAGAAACTCCTAAGAAAATGTCAGTAGGCAGTGCCTGTCCATGGCAGAGCAGAGCAGTGCTGTACCTGATCCCGGTATTCTGATGAGCGCTGGATCCCAGCATCTGTTTGGATTAGTCAGGCCTGTCTGTCTGTGCATTCTGAGGAAGGTCCTGACCGTTAATGCATTTTAACGCTTTTAACTCCCGTTCTGGCTGTATGCATTTGATATGCCTTTGGCACGTTGCTCCTGCTTCCTTTAATTCTCACACTGCGTTCTTGAGTAGCTCCTTGACCTTGAGATAGAGCGAGTGAAATAGTCTGTTTTCTGAAGCTCATTTGGTGAAGTCAAAGAACAGCCTATGCGGTACATTCTTTAGCAGAAATTGTGTAATTCTAATGCAGATGTGATGCCAGTTTTGAGGTTTGCGGTCTTTACTGACCTTATGAGACCATCTGTACTTAACAGTTTTAATTTCAGATGCCTATGAACATTTATTTGTATGAAAAATAATGCCCAATGGGGCATTCCAATGTTAGCATTCTCTCATTTACCCACAAATGTGCTGTCTGATATGTCACTGTATTGCTTTTGTCACAGGATATTTACCATGAAATTTATATTTTCTGGAAAACAGCCCATCAGTATTTCAAATTGAACCTAGGGGAAAGCCGTTAGTTGAACTTGGAAGAACCCAAGCAACCAAGCTTGCATGAAAAAATGTTTCTCACAAGACAGATTTATCTGTGCTTCTTACTGTACACCCAGCCAAACATTTGGCTTGGGATTAATTTTCCTCAGAACAAGTCTGGGAACCATTTAATGATCATGATATGATCATTCAGCGGTTGGATTACAGGACTAAAGCATAGCGATAGATGCTGCATGTATAGGTTGCAATATTACTACTGTGCCCTTGATTAAAATGTTTTATATTCACTGGACTGAATAGACTACAGTATGGAGATGGTGGGCTGTTTGATCTGGTTTGTTTAGATTTGTGTTGTACTGTTGCCTAAGCATAAACAGTGATTCATACATGCCCTGATGACCTAATGGACTGTGAATAAATGTTATAAATACACTTTGCATTACATATTGATTCTAAAAGTAGCATACTAAACAATAGTACAAAGAATAATGATGCTACTATCTGTCGCTTATCCCTAATCAATCATACAAGCTTCTGCAGCTCTTATGCATGCTGAATTATTCATTTATTAATTTATATGGCTGGCACTCTAGTCCAAGGGAACTCCGGAAAGCATTACAAATCACCGTACAGAATGCAAACATGGCAAATAATGATATGCAATATAAGCAGTAGCTCACATCTATGTGAAAAGACATGGTTCTGTCCTATCCAGTTAAAATGCAAACCCTTGGTAACTCTTACTGATGAAAATGAAGGAACATCAGGGATATTTTGGAAGGTCAGGTGTCCCTGTTGAATAGGAAAAGAGCTGCAGGTTTTTCTGTGGTTTATCTGAAAAATACACAGGTCCGGGTGAGTGAATTGTGATTGGTTAGTGATGAGTGATTGATTTTATTTTTTTTCCAAGTAAGATATCCATTGGATGCATTGCTTCTGTGCTAATTTAGTTTCGTATTACACTTTATAGTTATTATTTTATCAGATATGGGCAACTTGATTCAGTGCACATTGGTTGCAGTTTGAGATCCTGTACATGGTACCATTGTACTACTTTTGCTTATTTCACTATCTAAATGGTTAATACATAAAACTATAGGCTATATGAGTCTCCAAGGGTTAGGAGATAGGGCCATCTGCTAAATACATATTATAATCTGCCTTGGCAACAGAGAATGAGTCTGTTCACAGCAATCACATAGCTGCTCTCTCTTAGGGGACATGTGTTCTGTGATTCAGTCTTAGGGGTATGTGTACTGTGTGTTTTGGGCACAGAATGGCTGTGACCTATCCCACATAAGGATGTTCTGATATCTTAAACACATTCTCTACCATATATTATCTGTTCTTAAAATAGAAGAGGGTGTGAGAAAGGAAGTATTCTGGCATGTTCTTCACATTGATTCTGAAATCACTCTAGAGGCCCTGTAGCTGAGCTAAAGCAAACTCTAGAGAGAGTCACTGTCTTCAGCGCAAGACAAACCAGGTTGCATACATAGTCACATAGTCATAGAGTGATTCATAGTGATTTGAGTTCATGCCCTGTTTGATATTTGAATTCATGGAAAATGCAAAGCAGTTAAGTGAAACATGAAATTTGTGTTTGTTCTTTCAAATGGAATACCTCCACCTGAGCGTATAGTAGGGTCTGAACCCAATGCAGGTCGGTTGGTGATTGAGCTTTGCTTCCATTGGGGCTCGCATAACTATTGATCATGATGCGCATTTCATTTCTGTATTTGTGAAGAGTATATAGACTACCAATAGGTGATAAGCCAAATATTTTAAGGGTTCAGTTAATACTCATGCATTTAAGGCAAGGACAGTTGTGTTTTATATTCATACTGTAATATCCCATTATACCGATAGATACGTTTGCTTTAGCAATTTATATTGAGGACCCTGTTCAAAGGTGCAAAAGTAGTAGACCACAGGGATTCAAACCTGCAGCTTTCTGGATATTTAGCTGGTGGACAACCACTATACAGTCTGGTTAATGTCCGGGTCCTTTGTCATCAATTTATAATCCAGACGTCAACCAGACATGTATAAACTCTGGTATAAGGCTTTTAGAGGATCTAATGAGCTATGCTTTTGATTGGAACGGGACATGTGCTGTACCAACTGAATGGATTGCAGACGAATGCGGCTCCGTTGGGGTGAATATTAATGCAGTGTGAATTTGTTTGTACGCTGACAGACTCTTTCACACGCTGTGCAAAACCAGACAGGCAAAACCGCTCAGAGCTGAGCCTATTTGAACATCCGCCTTCAGTTTAAATCCATACAGGAGCAGGAATGTTCCTCTGTGGTGTAAGGTGAGTGATGCGTGATTTGAAAACAAGGTATTTTTGGATCTCTTATTTTTTTGGACATCTTAAATCCATATAGGAATGTACCTCTCCAGTGGCAGGTGAATGATGTGTAATGTGATAACTAAGTATTGATGGATCTCCTAAAAGATTTAAGACAAGGTACCAGCTTTGTGTCCATCCCTAAGATTCCTTAGAGATTATCCAAACAATAGGGGTATTAACCCAAGCATCCTGGCCAAGTTCCAAATGTGGCTCTCAATCTGGTCATCTAACCATCCTCTATCAGGGGTTGAAAAATCACTTGCTAAAAATAAAATAATTGCCTTTATTTTGTCCTGCACTAGTAGTGTGATGCTCCAGAGCCTGAATGTTTACTGGTAACTCCTTTTTGGGGCCACAGATTAATGTAGTTTGCAGTTAGTTGCGATTACTATTGAATTCTGTTGGATTCTGCCTTTATTAGGTTAGCAGGTCGGAGGTCCAAATGCCCAAACCACAGATCAGAAATATGACAGCAGAGTGGAGCTGAGATGTATGCTTTTGCATTCTTTTCTAGTTGTGGACATTTTTGCTTTTTTTGGTGACTCTTTATGATTGATGCTTAGCCTGTTTTCGTTTCTGCTGCTCTCTGCCAAGTAGAGCAAAAGAGAACACATGCTCTGGCTGATTTTTCCAAGCTTCCAGCCTAGTTAAACTTTGGATGGGAAATTTTATAAACTATTTCCTGCCATTGCATCAAACTCACCCTATTTGGTGTCTTCGAGCTGCTGGGTTTTCGGGGGATTTCAGTTCATTAAAAAATTCTGCTTGTAAGACTCAGCTTGTGGCTGAAAGGGTCTGCCAAATACCTAAATTGTAAATTGCTTGTTTTTATACAAGAGCGAACATTCAGGAAATTTTGCGAACCTCTGAGTTTGTGAAGAAAGTGTGGACCAAGTTTGTGTTGTTATTTTTTTGAAGGGTACAGCTTGGTTTTTTTACTGCTTGTATGTGCATGCAGTTTTGCAGTGTGTATTTGGACTACCCAGAGGACAACCAGAGGACTACCACATGCCCCTACAGTCAATTGGCTATCTCTCACCTTCCCTACCCACTGTGCTTGCCTAGGGCCTCATGGTAAGGGAGAAATGAGTTCTATATTCTCGTTTATTCAGTAGAGGTTAAATAAAAAATAAAAATTATAGCTGGAGGTTGGAACAGACGCAGGGTTCAGTTGCTTCCTGCGGTGTGATATTTCAGAGATCTGGGCATGTGACAGGTTTGCTTCCTATAAGCCCAGATGGCCTCCACAGTGTGCCCACTGTGAGCCCAGGCAGGTGTTGGCCAGGCATGTGCCTGAGCTAAAAGAAGCAGGACGCTGAGCAGGGGCAACTGAATGTAGCTAATGCACCTATGTCTGAAAGCGATTTTTCAGAGTGTTCCTAACCAGCATTTATTTTTGAAAACAATCCCCAGCCTTGGTAATGATACAGAGCTTGTGTCTGCAAGGTGCAGGATATGGGAGATGGCAACCCCAATTTTCTGAAAATAACACTTTCTATGAGCTAAGTTTTCTTGAAGGGCTTTTTGTGAGTGAAATCTACGTTGAGTTGCAGAGTTTGTTGATCCTCATAAACATTTGGTGTGGAGCAGACCTTTTTTCTTAGGAGGAGATGGATAGGATTATTCCAACAGTCGTCCTCGGGGGTTTCGATTGTCAGCCATATTCCGGGGCCTCTTGGGTCAAAGGTTAAGTAGGAGGTCGAGGGATAATGGCCGTCTCTGGCAGGTCCGATAAATTCCAAGCAAGGTCATGTGTTGTATGGTGGAGGGGTTGGTGGAGGCTTTGGAGTGGGGGTGGGTGCTGGTGGTTGTGCAGTGGGGTATGTCTGATCTTGGCCATGGCTGTAGAATTTGGTTGGCTTCACAGTTTCATTGTGTTAATCTTTGGGCAAACGTCACATCTAAAAATACAGTGATAGATAGCCTGAGAGAGAACGGAGGAAAATCCTGGTGCAGATACTTACATTTTATTTTTGTTTCACAGGGTCTTGAATGGTATTTTTATGACGGAAATGTGTTACCTGGTGTTTGTTTGCATTTTTCGTCATGTATTTACTTTAACTCTTGCAGGTTGAAACTTAACTGAGTCTTATTACTATTGACTGTAGAATAGCCTAATTGGTGTGTTTACAGAATTGTCATCAAAGCATCAAAATTGAACATTACGACCAAAAAGAAGTGTGCATGATTTTGAAGTTGGAAGTTAGGCCTACTTGTCGGTTCTGTTGAAATTCATGGTCAATCAATCCTTTTTTTTGTGATATTGTGACTGTCATGTTAATGTTTAATTAGCTCTCATTGCATAGTCAAAAGCTTGTAATTACCAGATTGCGTTTAATTGCTGTTTATCAAGTAAAATATTTGGGCCATCAAAACAGTAAAGCACAGTGGTTATAGGAGCGTGTTTGTAATCAGTTTGAATAGATCAGATCCAATAAAGCAGGTTTGATTATCAGATAAGGCTCTGCTGTTGTACCTCTGAATAATGTAGTTTTTTTAAACTACTTTAATAGATTTCTATCTGCATAAATGGATAATGTGATAAATGCTCCAAGTCATCCTTGAGAAGCGGTAAAAAAATGCTTGTGTTTAGGCTACATGCTGCTTACAGTCTACTTCTAGTAAAAGGTTGGATTATGTAGAATGATGTTAATAGGTTCACATCTGAAGAGCATGGCCACATATGCAGTTTGGAGTCTGTTAAAATAAATCTGTATAGGCTATGTCTTGTGGAAGAAAATATAGGCTAATAAGTATGAAAAGGCAAAAAAACATACTCAGGTATGTTTAGAGTTTGTAAACTATGACTCCCCCCCATGTAGTTGTATTGGAACAAGCTCATCTCTGAGCAGTACCCAACCTAATTAAATTTGATCTTTTATCTAACAAGCTTTGGTGTTTCCATGGGACTTCTTCTGGTCATATCCCACAGAACTCAGAACTATAACTACAGTATGCAGTGTTTGTGCTAATCAGTAGAAGCTCTTTTTACATACCCCTTAGGGATGCAGAAAAAGGGGATTGTCTGTTTCATATTCAAATATAAGTATTCATCAAAGGAAAGGAAAGCACCAATATATATGTAATATATACTGTTCTATAATTCTATATTTTCCCTTAAACACTTGCTGCTGTCATAAAAACGGTAGCATTAATACAATTTGCCATGTGCACTTACTGGTACTGGTCTAGAGGAAAATGGTTATGATACAGATTTAAAAATAATATATATATATATATATATGGAAATGGAAAATGAGAATTAGCTATTGGATCAATGCTTCCGCATCCTTTCCAGCGTAGCCCTGTGACATGCTAAAATAACGTTGGGGTGACCTATTGTTTCTTTGAAAAGAAAAAGCAGATCCAAGCATGGTCCTCTGCTCTTTCATATGTGGCCATGTCTACCCCTGAAATGATACCCTGGACCATTAGTAGTTTACATTTAAATTGTCTAACTACAGGTATATCAAATATGCACATACAACCACAAGACAGGTAGTTTTTTATGTAAATAGAAGGGCATAACCGTATATCCACAGTGGAAGAGGAGTGATCAAACAGGCAAGGAGTCCACATTCACGTTCTTTGTCTGGTTTCATTTGTATTTGCACTGAATTTATTTTCTAAAAATACATGTGTTCAGTCACAGGAGGAATGTTCAGTGTGCATAACAATGCTGTGTTTCTCTCCACACCGCTCAGCAGCTTGAACACTGTTGTTGATGTGGGGATGGTTGATGTTTCCCACATACTGTAAAACATTATAAGGGAAAAAATTAATTTTGTAAATCAGTCATTCTCTCCTGAATTTTGTAAAATGACTGTGATTTCTGTTGCATGGATAACGGAAGAGATTGTGAGTGAATTGATCAGCAATGCTGTCAGATTTTGTTTAACCTGTGGTAATGACTGAGAAATCCTGGTTACAAGCTTCTGATTGAATCTGAAATTGGCTCTTGCAAGAGAGGAAGTATCACTGCCCCCCTTCCTCCATTGAGGAGATTGTGTTTGCAGAAAAGTGTCTATGAACGGACAGAAAAAAAAATGTCTACGGGGAGGAATTGAGTTTTTATGGATTAATGGAGCTGTAGCAGGAGGGTGAGGGCTCAAAAAGCACGGGGAGAAATCGTTCTGAAATGGAAAGTCATGCTCTGGCACAAGCATAAGGCCGAGAGGTATGGAATGTGGGATGAAAGCGTGCTTTTCAGCCGAAGTTCGGAGCTCATCTCGAGACAGGGAGTCTTTAGTATTCCTGAAATGTCAGACCGGCAGCCTCCGTGAAATCTAAAAAATTAATCTCACCGAGGGGATGGAGGAAGATCTGAGAAGGGATCAGAGTGTGTGTGTCTGCTTAAGAAGGCAGCCCTGAAAGACACCTCCTCTGGGCTCTGTCTACTTTCACCAGCTATCTGCTGCTTCAGAAGCCTCGGCTGCTTAGTAGAGAACTTAATTACATTTTATGGACTCTGCATGAATCAGAAGTTGGCAATGGCAGCATGCTCTGGACAGGGCCTGGCTGTGGCAGCCTGCTTATACCAGTGAAAACAGTTTTCGCACATTGCTTTATTGTTTCAGCAATATGCTGTCGGTTCAGCCTTGCTTTTTGTACAGCCACATAAAAAAGGGTGATTGGTTGTCTAGAGGGTTTCCTTTTTATTTTCTTCATGGTAAATTTATATGGTGAGTCAATGAGAGCATAAGAAATGGCTTTAAAAGGCTGTTTTAAGATATGTGAAATGGGCCACTTGGCTTAAGGATATCAGAAATTGAAATGGAAAGTGCCAGGTAGATCATTCTGAAAGGCAGATGTTATAAATCATATTTAAATGTACGTAATTGCATATATTGAGACTGTAATTAACCTACAGATATTGTTTAATCTTTTTTTTTAATTTGTTCAATGAGTGGAAAGAACCCCTTTTTACATTTTCAACAAGGCATTGCAAATTTAAGCTTTGATTATAATAAATGGAAGATCATTGAACAATTTCAACTACATTAAAAGAGGAATTTAAGTGGCTTTATAAGAATGAAATGAGATTATAGCTGTAATGGGACTTCAGTGCAGGGTTTGTTGCACTTGTAAACTGACTTGTTTTGATTGACATGTCCAAAGTGCCTCCGAGACTTTACACTCATGGGGAAAAAAAAAAAAATCATAAAAGTAAATGGGTTGAAGTGCACTACCACCCAAGAGGAGGTAATACTCCTCTCAAATAGTTTATTTCTCCGGCCTTACTTCTATTAAAAATGTGATCTATTCATCCCATCCAGTCAAGCTTCACACAGTGCCGACTGATTCACTGATGCTCTACCCCTCTGTGCTCCCATAGGCCAAGGCTACAAGCGCAGCGGAAGTTTGCCCAATCACAGCCCAACTCGCCCAGCAGCACCCCGGTAAAGCTGTCGGAGGCACCGCTGCCGGCCCCTGCGTCCCAGATAAACGACCTCTCCAAACGCAAGCCCAGGACCGAAGACTTCCTCACCTTCCTGTGTCTGCGAGGTGAGTCTGCGTCCCCAGTTCCCCATACCCTGCTCCTCCCCCACATCCCACCACTCTTGTACCCCACACATACCCCTCACACATCCTCCTTCTCAAGTCTGATACAATACATGCTCTCCCTCAGCCTGTATGATGGCTTTACATGTGCCAGTATGCCGAGAGGTTAAACCTTAGATACACAAAGACACTGATCCCCAAAGTCTGAAAGGATCATTTTAATTCCAATAAATTAAATGCCTTAAATTCAATAGCATAAATATTCAGAAACTTTAGTTGTTCATATTCATAGTTCATCCATTTTATAACCTGAGAGAAGCACCTAGCTTCTCTTGAAAGTTTTTGTATTTGTTGGGATATTCGAGCTGTGTAGACAGACAGGAAATTCATTTGGAGCATTAGAAATGACTCTGTTGGAACTTGTGGTGCCGAACGTGATTGTGGTACTGAGGTCTAATTCTTCATGGGGACAGTTACTGTCTCTGCCACCTGTTGGAATTTTTCAAACTGAGTTGCAGGGGGCTCACTGGGGGGCCATTTTGATTGATTAAACAAGAGCAGTTTGTAGAAAAGCCCTTTATGTGATGTGTTCTGCAGGCTGTGGCAAGGAATACTGTACCTATGGGATGATAAAATTCAGTTGTGGGCTTCACTAGGAATCCCAGTAAAGCCCCACGGTTGAGCTGCCAGGGGTGTGTGTGACAGTCATTAGATGTATGAATTGTAGCAGTAATCTGATGAGCACAACTCTGCATTTCATTTAGTCAGGGATGGATCATGTGTTCTTGTTTCCTTGGCTGAATTTCAACCTTTCTGTTCTGTAAAGTCCCCCAGACCCCGGCATAGAGATGTATACATTCCCTGTACGCTGACGCCACAGTCCTCATTAAGTTGTTTAACAAAGAACTTTGCTCTTGTTTCATTCATCAGGGCTAACATTAAGCAGTGATTTTCAGTAAGATTAAATTTAGGGCTTCTGCCCAACTTTTAGATTAGAAGGACATGGATTAGTGAAAGATAGCGGAGAGACAAATAGATTTGTGGTTTACCATAGTTCTTGTGTGAGATTATAAAATCTCTTTCCTGTGCTTTCTGTAAAGAATAAAAATTGATTATTCTGTCATTTTGATTTTATGTATTTTATGTTATTTATTAAATTAGTGGTTGTCACATGTCATAACAAATATTTGAAATCAGAAGTCATAACAAATATAGAATGAAATGAAAAAGAAGCATTTCTTGACAATTGTGAACAAATCGTCTTGCATGATGGCGATATTATCAAAAACAAAATGCACTCAGGCTATAGTAGATTGTGAACAAATAAGCGCCAGATTCTGCAGTTTTAACCAGATGACAGAATCTCGGCCTTGTACCTCTGTAGTTGTTTCCATTAGTACTGGTTCTAGTCCAAAATCAACGCTGTGGATGTGAAAGTGTGGTGTGCACTTCTACTTAGGCATATCAACTACTTAAACAATCCTTCTGAAAAATCCTCCATGTGTCTTTACCACAATGGTTTGGAAAGGCATTTAGGCCATCCTAACATGCTGAAAACATTACGGCTTTGTAATTGTGTCTCTAGGAAGGAAGGGTGCTGGGCATTGCAGTTTGCAGCCTTGTCTCCCAGGGCACAGCATGATTGCAGGGTAATCATGGTGTCTGACTGAATCGCTGCAAACCTCAATCTCATTCAACCAAATGAAGAAAGAATTAAAACCGCTGCTTTTTTTTCTCTCCTTCTGCCGCGGCCCTCAGTGTGTGTTTGCGGCTTATGTAATTATGGCAGCGTTAAAGGGTTTGGAATGCCCATGCGTGTCAGCCCCCTGTGCTGTTGGCATTACCCTCGCCTGTGTATACAGCCTTCATACCCTTTCATTCACTGCCTGTGGGCCTTTCTGTTTGGCTTTACTGAATGCTCGTATAACGTAAGTGGATGCCCTTATGCACTCTTACATTGTAAGACACTCTGGATTCGAGTGCCTGCTAAGTGAATGCAATATGATGTAGGCTAAAGCAGTGATTTTAGTTGGGATGTGTGGGTAGAGAGGGCATTTCACTGTCTGTTTCAAATGGTCTCCTGACTTTGTTCACCCTGAAATGTCTCCAGGGGTGAGTGAAAGTATAAAATCTCCTGTACAGGTGTGTGTGTGTGCGCGTGCGCTTACTTTAACCTCCAGCAGTATGATTTTGTATATTTTTGTGTTTGGTTGGTCTTGCCTTTGAATATGGAGTGATCTAACAGTCAGATGGCCTGTTCTGTTTCTGCAAATGCAAGCCCATCTAAGCCTAGAGAGGTCAAAGCTCATTTTACACCCAGTTGTGGCTCGCTGTGTTTTTCTCTCATCTGACAGGCACATAACCCACACTACACAAACTTTATTTTTCACACAAAGTTGTGAAAAGAGCATCTTAAATTCTGTGAATATCTTTAAAAAGGATTTATGTAGTTTCTTATACTTTGTGCTCAATTAGTGATAGATGTGTTATCCTGTGATTTTTTTTCTTTCCCAGCTGAGATTTGAACAGACTGTATGCAAGGAGGTGATTTTTCTCTTATTATCACTTAATACAATTTAATCCCTCAGTGGAAGACTTGGTTCTCTGATGCAATGTATAGTAATACGTGTTGCCCAAAAAATATTACTGCACAGCAGTAGGTACAGTGCTTTGTTCATACCACACAAGCTCACTTAGATCCTTTTTTTTAATATCAGTGGTGTCCCCGGTGGTCATATCTTCGAGGTGCTAGACGAATGTGGGCAACTGTGACTGTGGAGTTCTAACATTAATGTTAATGTTCACGGCACCAACATGTGCCAAAGGTTCTTGGTGGGTGGGGTGTGAAAAACACCTTATGGCCAGATCAACGCAACGTGCAGCTTCAGATGCACCATCCCCACTGATCTCAGATCAGTCCTCAGAAATGAGGTGATGAGGGTTATTGTACCTGGCCAACCAGGAGATCCGATCTTTACATTGGATTGGACTGAAGATATCATGGAAACAAAGCTGAGTCCTGAAACAAAGCTGATTTACCATTTTGACTTGATTTGCTTGAAATGGGTCTAGTAGAGGATCTCACTGTTTATGGAGCAACACCAACCCTAAAGACAAAGCCACAGATGGTGTCTAGCTGCTTCTGTGATATTAGTGGCCATTAAATACTGTATGTGGACATTGTTTAAATATGAAATTTTTAAATGACTGGTTACAGAAATAGAGAAAATCTGGGCAAGACTGATCAGGAATGATTTTTTCATGCCTTAGTGCAACTGAGAAAGATTATACAGTCGGAAATTCTTCCCCAGTCATTTTGGCAGCATTTCTAGCTGCTCTCCCTAATTTGCACTTTTCTTGCTGAGTGGTTTTACCCTTTCAAACTGCTAGAGTAGGTGAGATCACCTACTTTCAAGAACTGCGAAACTGGGTCATTACCTTCTGCTTTCTGTCATTTTCTTTACTGGGTGGAAAAAGTACATCCTCTGTTTCTCTCTTCAGACCTGCACTCTGGTAGTTGGTAGTAGTTGTCCCAATAAATTTGAAAGAACAAACTTCATGGTTAGATGCTGTAAGCAGTTTAAAAATTATTTTTGGCTTTAAGAAGGCAAATAGTACAAATATATTTATATTTGGTTGTTATATTTATATATTTAAATATAAACTAAACGGATCAACATATTGCTTTTCATCCGTATCACATTTTCCCCCATACTGTTCCATGCTTTGCCTATGGACATCATCATTTCAATGTAGCACAAAATAGACGGCCGCATTATTGTACAAAACACAGTTCCATTGAATTACTCCACAGAATACAGTGTCTCAGGTCTCGGGTCAGGCTGTTGGGCTGGGATTTAAAAATCCATTCACAATTTGAGCAACTTGTCTGGAGGGTTGGGTTTTTTGACTGTGAAATTGAAAGTCAGTCACTAGCTCCTTAGATTTAATTGCGTTTATCTCCATGTTTTTCAGAGCACAAGTCAACCAACATCATCATCACCTCCCATATTGCATTATTTCTCATGCATTATTTTTGCTTAGCCGATACCTGTATTCAGGGTGACATTTTTGCTAAAACGTGCACTATATCCATTTCTGTGCTTACATGTGGGCATATGCTTAATTCAGATCAAGTTCTTTGCTCATTGACACAGCAGGCTTTGTGCAACACACTGGTTACAGGCTGAGATTTGTAAGCTCTATGCCACAGTTCTGGACTCACTTACACTCCCAGGTTGTGAATTTTTCAGCATGCCGTTCTGCTAGCTGTCTCACCTATCACTGGTGCAGTGCCCATAAAACAAGATGGCCGATTCAAATTAATTTAGCTGAGCCCTGGCAGGAAACAGGCTGATTAAGTGCTATTGACTCTTCGACTGAAGATGGCCTATGTTAATTGATTTCCGGGTGTTAGGGAAATTAGTCTCCTCCCCGCCCCCCCCAACCTAATGATCTAAAATCACTACAAAGGGATGATTGAATCTCCCCCCAGCCCACGGATAGGTGTGCTTCCGGATGCCTGGATGCAGACACACCTCCTTATGACAATTTGAGGTGCAGCATCTGCAGAATCAGCTTTTCCTGTGAGGCCGAACGCAGAGTGCCCCACCGCTTTGCCGTGTTTGGGTTCCCTGCTGTGATGGGGTATGGCTCTGTGCCACAGAAGACTCCCGAGCTAATCTACCCCGAACCACCCCCCCCATGGCCGCCCCAGGGTCTGCCAACGATTTTACCCTGACCTTTTTCAGCCTGACGGCTCCTCCAAACAGTTGCATTGATTACGGTCGTTTTATCAATTAACTGGGTCATTTAAAGTGAAGCCCTTCTCCTGACCTTTTTTTCTTCTATAATTCACTCCTGGCCACATGTCATTGGGCCTCTATTTAGCTGGTTAGTAGCATAGAAACAACTGCCAATGATCTGCTGTGGAGCGTTTTCCCTTTGAGATCAGTGTGAAATTAAGTTTGTACTGGGCTGGAACACACGGCATTGTTCATACATGATACAGAAAAACAAGCGTTGTACTTTAAGACATTCACATGTAAAATGTGAATTCCATGCACACTGTATGTCTGCATTGATGTACTTCCTGTGTTTACTGTGGCGTGCATACCATTGTGACTCATGCTTATATATACTTTGTCAAAGTTAGAGTTTCAACTTGGTGTTGAAGCATTTTGTCGCCCCCATATGTACTTGAACATGTGTGCCGTACCGTCACGTTATATTAGATTCTAACACTTCTGCTGACATCATCTTCCTTTAGCGTACATCCACTTGGTGTCTCACAGTTGCATTAAGTGTGAACTAGCAGCCTTGTTAACATGCAAGAAATGGGGAAAATGCACACACTCCCACAATCTCTCTCTCTCTCTCTCCCACAATCTCTCTCTCACTCTCTTGCTCACACACATACACACACACACAAGCACACGCACACACAGAGGTGATTAAAGTGCAGATCTTTTTTGCTTGACATTTTACTAAATGGCTGTATTTAAGAGCTGTAATCACTGGCTGTCCTCTTCTCTGCATTAGGAGGAAGTGACTGAATGACTGCGCGTGTATCTCCATCATCCATTTCTATGTTTCTGCAATTCTGCTACAACAATCGTTTTGTTTCCTTCTTTATGCTTTCTGTCAAACTAATTCTAGCTCTGCTGTACATTTAATTTCAGGCTACTCTTCCTGGCACAACCAAGGTTAGTTCAACTTTAACACTTTTTTACTGAGATTGAGCAACAGATTTCTGCATAATGTGCGGCTTGTATTTCTCTGTGTATATCAAACAAAACCTTGAAATTGTTCAACAAAAATATATTTGCTGTGTATAATGCATACATGTATCATAACTGGAAGAAATGTATAGAGAAAAGACTCAAAAAACTTTTGTCATTCACTTTTTTGAACGGGTTCTGCTGTTGAACTGCAGAGTACCTGGCAGTCCAGAACAAGAGACAGGATAATTTTTGACACAGCACAGCAGTACAGGAAACCGTGCATTAAAATGGACTCAGACAAGATCAGTGTTCTAGAGGGTAATGTGTTTTAAAAAGTAGGTTGTGGGTAATGCCCTGCAGTAGACTGGCACCAGGATCTGTACTCCCTAATCCCCAGTTTGTTGTGTGACTGAGTCCTCCCTCTGGGGCTCAGCTGATGCGTTTCGCTCCGCGGTGCTGAGAGGCCGCTGCTCGTCACCGGGGCAGATGACACACGTCAGCGTCATTCACAGTGAGCCGCCCTCCCTCCGCACCGAAGCGTTTTCAGATCCTCGGATGAGAGGCGCTGTGCAGATGCACCTGATCATTATCATCAGTGCGTTATTAACACTGTTAATCAAGCTGCCTCTCCGCAGAGGAACCTGTGCGAACCCCAACCCCGCGGGGGGCTCTCTGCAGCTCAGACACGGCCCCCGTCACGGCGGGGTCGGGTCTGGGGTCAGAGTCCGGGCCTTTCGGGCGGCGCCTTTAAACCCTGCTGTCTGTCAGCGGCCCCCGGCTCTCCGCACGCAGCGCCGCCCCGCTACCTGGGGATTAACCCCGTGGCCCCCGGAGCGCCGATGTGGCGCCCTGCGCTCCGTAACCCCCCGGCGGATGAATGGCGCTCCTCGCCTCCGGCTACGAGGCTCAGACAGGCCTTCCATTGTGAGAGCTGTGGGAGGGAGCGGGGGAGCCCGCCGCCCGCCCTCCCTGCTAACCCTGGGGGTCGGCCAGCCGGCCTGCCGGCGCGATCCCGTGCCGCTAGCTCCGCTATAAATAATGCAGCAGCAGCCTGCGTGGACTCCCTGCTAAACAAGCTAAACAAGGCTGCTACGCTAAACAAGGCTAAACAAGGCTGCTACGCTAAACAAGGCTGCTACGCTACACAAGGCTGCTACGCTAAACAAGGCTGCTACGCTACACAAGGCTGCTACGCTAAACAAGGCTGCTACGCTAAACAAGGCTGCTATGCTAAACAAGGCTGCTACGCCAAACAAGGCTGCTATGCTAAACAAGGCTGCTATGCTAAACAAGGCTGCTATGCCAAACAAGGCTGCTATGCCAAACAAGGCTGCTATGCCAAACAAGGCTGCTATGCTAAACAAGGCTGCTATGCTAAACAAGGCTGCTACGCTAAACAAGGCTGCTACGCTACACAAGGCTGCTACGCTAAACAAGGCTGCTACGCTAAACAAGCTATGCTACACAAGGCTGCTACGCTACACAAGGCTGCTACGCTACACAAGGCTGCTACGCTACACAAGGCTGCTACGCTAAACAAGGCTGCTATGCTAAACAAGGCTAAACAAGGCTTCTACGCTACACAAGGCTTCTACGCTACACAAGGCTTCTACGCTAAACAAGGCTGCTTCGCTACACAAGGCTGCTACGCTAAACAAGGCTGCTACGCTAAACAAGGCTGCTACGCTAAACAAGGCTGCTACGCTAAACAACTGACTGATCTGTGTAAGGGGGCGGTGTGTGTGCAGGTTAATCCAACTCTGCTCGGACAAACCGGCGGTCAGTGCCAGGTTTAACGCTCATCTGTGCGGGCAGCGGAACGATGCGTGTGGTTTAACGTTTATCTGTGCGGGCAGCGGAACGATGCGTGTGGTTTAACGCTCATCTGTGCGGGCAGCGGAACGATGCGTGTGGTTTAACGTTTATCTGTGCGGCAGCGAACGATGCGTGTGGTTTAACGTTATCTGTGCGGGCAGCGGAACGATGCGTGTGGTTTAACGTTTATCTGTGCGGCAGCGAACGATGCGTGTGGTTTAACCGTTATCTGTGCGGGCAGCGAACGATGCGTGGTTTAACGCTCATCTGTGCGGGCACGACGATGCTGTGTGTTTAACGTTTATCTGTCGGCAGCGAACGATGTGTGGTTTAACGTTTATCTGTGCGGGCAGCGGAACGATGCGTGTGGTTTAACGTTTATCTGTGCGGGCAGCGGAACGATGCGTGTGGTTTAACGTTTATCTGTGCGGGCAGCGGAACGATGCGTGTGGTTTAACGTTTATCTGTGCGGGCAGCGGAACGGTGCGTGTGGTTTAACCATTCTCCGCGCTGTCGTCAGGTGACGAGTTCTCTCTGAGCTCCTTCCAGTGCATGTCGTCAGCGTCCGCCAGGGAAACGACAGCAGAATTATTTGGGTGACTAATGAGTCCGCATTCCTTTTCATTTGCCTGCGAGTTTAACGTGGGCATGCTTAATTTATGAGTGTTCCGACATGCAGGGAGGTAATCACCAATGTTGCCCACACGAAATCTCTGTGGGCTTCACTCCTGTGGAAGCGGGAGATGAAAGCAGAGAGAGAGTGTGAGATTAGATTTTGCACCACATCTAAACACTTAAGTAATTTGTTTTTTTACACTCCGGCCTTTGAACAGTAGTGTGAGGAAGATGAATAAATTAGTTGTGAGATCTGTTGCTATTGCCGTTCCTGATTAGGCATAACTTGTAACATGATTTGCTTCTTCGTCTGTTCAGTCTAACAACAACTGGTTTTGTCATCAGATTTCATTAGCACATTTCAGTGAGTGATGCCTTTTATTGCTGCATGTTTAGCCATGGATGTTCTAGATTAAGTACACCTGACAGACCGATGTTTTACAGACGGAGAAGAGTGGCTGATTGGTCAGTTTCACTGCTAATCTCCTGTCCTTGAATTAGGCTACATGAGTGAAGCACCTCCCAGTGCCCCCCCCCCCCTCCCCAGAGCCCTCACTGACCAGTCAGACCACAACAGGCAAAATTTCCCTTTCCTGTGGGATCAAAAGAAAACTGGAATGAGTCAAGAACATGAATATAAAAAATTAAAATGACTATGACATATATATTGTATATATGGAACATTTAATATCAAGAAGAAAATGGTATTGTTAGTATATTATGTGTCAGTTTGCTACTGTCTGCATTCTTGAGGTTTATTTGAAAGATTCCAACCTCAGTCATGTGAGTGAATATTTCATAATGCACAGCCAAAGCTGTGAGAGCAATACAGAAAGAAGTGGTCAGCTGTTTAAAAGGAGAGCCCTTCTGAGAGAATGCATAATCCAGTTTAAGCTTGAAAACTTCAGATTTGGGGGGGATTAATTTTTGCAGCTTGTGTAGCCTGTAAATGCATTTAGCTCTTAGTGAGGAGTGTACCCTTGCTTGAGCTAATCTGTGCACTCAGGTTTTTTCAGCTTTTAAAAGCACTTTGGTCTCTCTCTCTCTCTCTCTCTCTCTCTCTCTCTCTCTCTCTCTCTCTCTCTCCCCCCTCCTTTTTCCTTCATCTTACTCTTCCTTTCTCGCCATCTCTTTCTGCCCCTCCCTCCGGCTCCCTTTTGACCCCACCCCAGACTCTGCTGCGTTGCCTGGCAACATGGCATATTTCGGGAGCTCCCAGGATGAAGATGACCTCGATGATGATGAGGAGGAGGAGTGTGAGGACGTGAAACCAGCTGCCAGCGTTGCGTCAACATCCTGCCAGTCCACGCCCCGAAAGGGCAAACCGCCAGTGAAGCACATCATCAATGGTCATGGTAGTGCCACGGACACGCTCACACGCGCACATGCACAATCGCATGCGCATGCACACACGTGCACACACACACACACACACACACACACGCATTGATGTTTGATCAATTTGATTATTTGGCAACACCGTACATTAACAGCATCTTTATGCTGCACAATATGGCATAATCACCAGCACTGCATAAGTAACATAAAGTATGCAGTCCATGCTTCACAGGACATGCATTACGATTAATAAACATCACATTTCACAGTATGTGGTAGTCATGCACCGAATTAAAAGTGCTGCTCATACAACACGCTGAAATAACGAGCAGAAACACGCTGTGCATTGTTTACGTCATTTCCACATTTTTATTCACAAAACACTCTGTAAAGCGCGTAGTAATACCTGATGAATACTTTGTGCCTGTTGCCTCCAGTGTATTTGTTCCTCAGGCTGACCCGTGTCAGTTCAACCCACTGGAGTCAGTGACGCTGGCCTATTTAAAAATATTCCATGGCTGCAGTTGAGAGAGGTATCTGGAGATATACCCAAAAGGGAGAAAGGACCAACCCACTACTGCTGGCTACGGCAAGCAGTCAGAAATAAATGCCATTAGCATGGAGTCCAGGTTTTTTTTATCTGTGAGATCTGTGTGGTAGCATGCGCTGCTGCTCTGGTTGCTTGTAACTCAATGGCGAAGCGGTCCTGCTGTGCTGGTAAGCCAGCTGTGGGTCCGGCCCTTTCCAGCCTGGATCCAGCTGTACAACTGTGGTCTGCTCAGTCTGTAGCCCCCTCACAGAGAGGGTGGGCACCAGGCCCTATGGACATGAAGCAGGCACATAGACTTTACCCCCCGTTGGCCTGCTCGGTCTTACTGGTGTAAGGAGCTGTGAGGGTTAGGATGCTGGGTATACTTGGTGTCAGGCGTTATGTCAAAGCAACTAACTGCTGCTTTGATATGAGGGTGGTGTGTGAAGAGAGAGGGAGCAGTCTCACCTTCTCATTTTCCCGTGGTCCCCCCCCTTCCTATCCATTTTACCCACAGTCCTCTTTGTTGAAGGAAGGTTCAAGGAAAGCTTTTTTAAAAAAGTAATCATGTTTTTCTCTTTTTTTTACTGTTCACTGAAACCAATTGTTCAGATTTTTTGCTGTGTGTCTGGTTGTCTCGCTGAAGAGAAAATGGTTTTGCAAAGCCATGGTAATGTAATGGTTAGAGCTCGCCCAAAATTCATGTCCTGATCCAAGGAGACCCCGTAGTCCCCATGGTGTGCCAGCCTCATAGGGCAACAGAATGGAGTCCAGTCTCACATCAGCACAGTTTCTACAGCTGTGGTTTTCCAACCTTTTCACTGATCCTTTTCCTTACTGCTAATGAGAAAACAAGACATAATTCAGTGTTTTCCAAAGCTTGTACAATCAACAAAAACAGATGTTTAATTGTTTAATGAAATGAAACCGTGTCATTATTATTATTTTATTTATTTTTTAACCATAAAATGTATTATATCATCCATTGAAACATTCTCTTGAACGTTTGGAACATTTCGAGCTTAGTAGGATTTTATAGCAAAATTCACAGGTCATTTTATTTATCTTAAGTCTTCACATTTAGATGTAAACAATTGCTTTTGCTTTAGATTTCCCATTTTCCTATTGTATACACCCATGAATGGGGAACATAATCTTGTCCAGAGCCAAAGACAGGAGAGCAAAGACAGGGGGCCAACAGTAGTAATCCCGCCAGTCCTGGTGTATATGTGGAGTTATGACCCCTCCGTTCTCCACAGTAAGCTGCTAATGATCCAGGTCCATAAACAGCACTCTCTCATTCCACTCACACAGACCCTAGTATTCAGTGCAACTGGAGCAAACTGTACACACAGCACAGTACAAGTCCACAGGGGAGTCAAAGTTTGAAAGTCTGTGTGAATGCTCAATATTTTGTACAGCCGTATAGATCATATGCACAGACAAACTAAAAAGTCTGCATAACATGTATAAATGTATATTCCTTTATGTAAATTATTTGATTTGCTGACAACCTGTTATATGATTTGTGTACAGTAGCTAATGTTGCATGCTGTCCATTTAATTGGCTGGATATTTGTTAATGTAATTAATCTTGAAGACCTTACTTAAGGGTCAAACCACAACTCCATCTAAGATTAGATACTTTAACCTTCTGGTTACAGTTCAAGCCCATTGCCCTGACTTTTATCCCAGCTGCTAGTACATAGTCACTGTTTTTGAGGCTTTGAATGTTTGAAACGCAGTGACATATTTAATTATCTTGTGTGGTTCATGGAGATTCTCTTGATATTTGTCACAGCAGTGAGTGACTGGAAACCTTGAGTTTCCTCACATCAAACTTGCTGGAATAGTTCAGTTTATCTGCTGTTTACACATGCTCACACCCTGCATGCGTGTTTACTATACACTCCCTCTGCTTCATGGGAGTTTCTCCCAATGTATAGTGCAGTAATGTCAGTACCACAGCGGTTTCATGTGCAGCTAACTGCCAAAAAAAGGAAACACTCATGAATGAGGGATACCAAATGCATTGAAAGCAGGTGTTAATGAACTCAGATGTGGTTGCTGAGTTAATGCCCTGCATGCTCACGGTTGCTTATAAAGGTCTGGGAAACTGAAAATAATTAGGTTTCAAACCTAGATATGTGAAATTAAAGCCTTTTTTTATTTGAGTGTAGATTTAACTATATGACAGTAAAGTCTAAATTATGTTGCTTTCTTTTGTGTAGTCAGGTTGTCTAATGTTACTGCACTGGACTACCTGCTCTAACCCAGTGACAAGGAGTGGTTTACATATGAGATGTCTTACGGATATGAATATTAATGTGCAGATGATACACGCCCACCCTGTCCTTATCAGCCGAATAGATCACCGTAATCTAATCCTGTTCATTAGAATTTAATGATTATAATTGTGTTAAAAACTTGAAAGAAATATTAAGACAGTTTTTACTTCTTCGGAATATAACCACAATTTGAATCCAGTTTCCTGGACCCTTAAAAATGTTGGGCAGGCCCACTTGCCCATATTTAGCGTACCCTATCGAGAAGAGATCTCAGTGACTTTGACGGATATAGCTGCACATTCGGCAGTAAACTTGCTGATGTTACACAAGGAGCTGATGTTAGCAGGGAAGTCTGAGGGAAATATGTCATCAGCTAGGGGTAACTGTGGTTGAAAGCACTCTGTACATTAGTTCAAGATGCAAGGCAAAAAAAGATGATGCAAGGAAAAAAAAAGAGAAATTCAGAATCAGTTTATTATAAATCTCAACCTAGGGCTTGAGCTGGCAGTTCCATCAAGAACAGTCTGTCAGGAACTTCTCAGAGAGATTTTATGGTTGGTGTTTGCTTTATTTTGGCAGTAACTGTGAATTTTTCTGTTTAAGAAAGTAAAATTGTAAGCAGAAGTGACCTGGTGGGGTCTGGGCTGCATCCTGGAGCCATGCACTTAAGTTAAAGGTCCTGGCTGCCAAGCAAACGGATGATGTTGATGACAACTGGAGTAAACAATTGGAGTATTTGCCTTGCTCGGAGAGAGGCAGAGGGAAAGATGGATGGGGGGGGGAAGATGGAGAGACGGAGAGACAGACATGCATACTCTGGGTTTGACCCAGTTTTAAAATGCCACCCGCCACCCACCAAGAAACCACTGCTTGTTATGGGCAGACACTTCCTGTCCCCAGGGCTCAGTTGTACGGCTGTATTGAGTGTCCAGCTGCAGTTCAGCCCTGTCTGTACCCCATAGTCTGTCTGACCCTGGGTGGCCCTTCTGATGTTTATACCCAATAGAATGGGAATGTGCCCAGGCAGGGCCATAATGAGCGGTTCATTACAGTCAATTATCTTAACGTGCAAGAGACATAAATCTTTACAGTGACATATAACACACAACCGTGACATACGACACATCTCTATGACACGTTGAACACGTTGCTGAAGTACAACAGTCACAAACAATGACAAATAATGAAAAACCGCAAGCAAGCAAAAATGAAATGTATATGTACAGGTAGCGCACATGGATATACTGTCCACGCACACACTGTGCAAACAGTGTACACACATTTATAGTTCTGTAGGTCCACCATAATAATAATGTATCAAAATAGTGGCTGTATGGGTTCTGAAGTTGAGCACTGACTTGCTGTGGTTGAGGTGAGATTAATGGCCATGTCTCTGCTGCAGCTGCTGACGGCTATTTTTACTTGCTTTGTTTTTCATTAATAATGATCAGGTAGGGAATGCAAGGTGTTGAGTGGCCAATCAACTGCTGAACAGATGATTAGTTGAGCAGGCTGAGAATTTGGCCGTGACACCAGGCGTAACGCTGTTCCACTCTTCAGAATGAATTTCATTTTATCTTTGAAGACCACAGCGACTCAGGACTGCAGTCACTCAGCAAAGACTGTTACTGCAACAGTGTTGCCGTCAAGGCTCTGGATGAGACCTAGTGCAGTGTTTCTCCTAGTTTTGATAGGTCTGTCACATTGAACACCTGCATTTCAGAGGGCCACATTCACAGCTGGGACAATTGTCATTTCTAAATAATTGTCATTTCTTGATGTCTAAATCTCCCGTGGCTGGATGTGAAATATTTGCTGCCATCAAGTCTTCATCTTTCTTATTTGCAACTTCCTGAAAGGTTTGCACACCAGTTTAAATTTTTAGATGGCTTAGATAAAAAATAAATGATTTTATGTATGTTTTATTCAGTTATTTGTATTAATGATTTGTTTTAGTTAATGAAAATAGTAAATTATGCAAAATGGAGGAGTTTGAGTGAAGTCATTTTTGTCTTGCCTGTATTTACTCATTTCATCTGATGGCTCTGGGTCCTGTGGGCTTTGAGAGAGAGAGGCTGTGGGGAAGCAGTTGAGTGGGATTGTTGGAGAAGTCACGCTGAAAGCGCAGACTTCCCTCAGTATTGGACCGTGCCAAACGGAACGCGTCTGTGTGCCCCATTGGCTGGAGTCCTGGCAGTGCATGTGATCTGCTGCTCCTTGGCGTGGCGATTGAATATTGCTTTGATTTAAAATGGAGCCTGGAGAGCACTTCAGGAATCTGAAATATCTCTCTCTCGAAAAATAGCACGGTTTTTATTGGGTTCAATCCCTGCTAACTTTTGAGCGGACTGGCTGTGTTTCAAAGTTTACGCTGTCTGGCGATTTTTTTGGCATGAATGTGGGTGGTGATTTTTAGAGGAAACCCTGGTGCCTGCTGAATTGACTGAGAACATAGGCCATATACAAAACCTTAACTATTCCAATACGTGTGTTAATCCGGATTGAATAGCTGAGATTAAATTAATTTTCTCTTATTGTTTCTCACAGCAATTTTCATCATAAGACATTTTCAGTATTTTACATGTTATCTCAACCATTATTTTAACTAGCTCTGTGAATAGGGGTGAGGCTCAGTATGCTTAGTGTTATGGCTTTTACGCTGCTCACGCAGAAATATGAATTCCATGGACCAAAATGCATAATGTGGAGTTTGTAGCATTAAAAAGTAGTATTTCTGTGGCATCTTCCTTTATTCTGGAAGGTCCCAGTGTGCGCTTTTCAGACTGATTTCACTGTTTGTAGCTGGTTTTGCCGGAGTTAATATTTGGGTCCGTCTTCTTCTCCCCCTCTCCTCCTGTCCAGTGTGTAACGGCCATACGAAGGCGTCGGGGGACAGGGACTCCCCTCCCAAACACAGAGGCAAGGAGGCCACGCTCGGGAGGGAGAGGAGCGAGCGGGCGGAGGGGCGGCGGGACCACACCTCCTCCTCCGCCGGGACCCACTCCTCAGGGGCCCTCGCCAGGGGCCACGGGGCCAGCGGCCTCCGCCGGAGCAGGTCTGCCCAGGACCTCCGCAAGCAGGTACTGAGCCCCGCCCACGCTGTCTGGGTCCCGCCCACAGCCTGACGCTGCCCCATCAGTGTCTGTATCACAGTGCAGTCCTGCAGCCCCATCAGTGTCAGTAACACAGTGCAGTCCTGCAGCCCCATCAGTGTCTGTAACACAGTGCAGTCCTGCAGCCTCATCAGTGTCAGTAACACAGTGCAGTCCTGCAGCCCCATCAGTGTCTGTAACACAGTGCAGTCCTGCAGCCCCATCAGTGTCAGTAACACAGTGCAGTCCTGCAGCCTCATCAGTGTCAGTAACACAGTGCAGTCCTGCAGCCCCATCAGTGTCTGTAACACAGTGCAGTCCTGCAGCCTCATCAGTGTCTGTAACACAGTGCAGTCCTGCAGCCCCATCAGTGTCAGTAACACAGTACAGTCCTGCAGCCTCATCAGTGTCAGTAACACAGTGCAGTCCTGCAGCCCCATCAGTGTCAGTAACACAGTGCAGTCCTGCAGCCTCATCAGTGTCAGTAACACAGTGCAGTCCTGCAGCCCCATCAGTGTCAGTAACACAGTGCAGTCCTGCAGCCCCATCAGTGTCAGTAACACAGTGCAGTCCTGCAGCCCCATCAGTGTCAGTATCACAGTGCAGTCCTGCAGCCCCATCAGTGTCAGTAACACAGTGCAGTCCTGCAGCCCCATCAGTGTCAGTAACACAGTGCAGTCCCATCAGTGTCTGTAACACAGTACAGTCCTGCAGCCCCATCAGTGTCTGTATCACAGTGCAGTCCTGCAGCCTCATCAGTGTCGTAACACAGTGCAGTCCTGCAGCCCATCAGTGTCAGTAACACAGTGCAGTCCTGCAGCCCCATCAGTGTCTGTACACAGTGCAGTCCTGCAGCCCCATCAGTGTCTGTAACACAGTGCAGTCCTGCAGCTCATCAGTGTCTGTAACACAGTGCAGTCCTGCAGCCCCATCAGTGTCAGTAACACAGTGCAGTCCCATCAGTGTCTGTAACACAGTACAGTCCTGCAGCCCCATCAGTGTCTGTATCACAGTGCAGTCCTGCAGCCTCATCAGTGTCAGTAACACAGTGCAGTCCTGCAGCCTCATCAGTGTCAGTAACACAGTGCAGTCCTGCAGCCCCATCAGTGTCAGTAACACAGTGCAGTCCTGCAGCCCCATCAGTGTCAGTAACACAGTGCAGTCCTGCAGCCCCATCAGTGTCAGTAACACAGTGCAGTCCTGCAGCCTCATCAGTGTCAGTAACACAGTGCAGTCCTGCAGCCTCATCAGTGTCAGTAACACAGTGCAGTCCTGCAGCCCCATCAGTGTCTGTAACACAGTGCAGTCCTGCAGCCCCATCAGTGTCAGTAACACAGTGCAGTCCTGCAGCCCCATCAGTGTCAGTAACAGTGCAGTCCTGCAGCCTCATCAGTGTCTGTAACACAGTGCAGTCCCATCAGTGTCAGTAACACAGTGCAGTCCTGCAGCCCCATCAGTGTCTGTAACACAGTGCAGTCCTGCAGCCCCATCAGTGTCAGTAACACAGTGCAGTCCTGCAGCCTCATCAGTGTCAGTAACACAGTGCAGTCCTGCAGCCCATCAGTGTCAGTAACACAGTGCAGTCCTGCAGCCTCATCAGTGTCTGTATCACAGTGCAGTCCTGCAGCCCCATCAGTGTCTGTAACACAGTGCAGTCCTGCAGCCTCATCAGTGTCAGTAACACAGTGCAGTCCTGCAGCCTCATCAGTGTCAGTAACACAGTGCAGTCCTGCAGCCTCATCAGTGTCAGTAACACAGTGCAGTCCTGCAGCCTCATCAGTGTCAGTAACACAGTGCAGTCCTGCAGCCCCATCAGTGTCAGTAACACAGTGCAGTCCTGCAGCCTCATCAGTGTCTGTATCACAGTGCAGTCCTGCAGCCCCATCAGTGTCTGTAACACAGTGCAGTCCTGCAGCCTCATCGGTGTCAGTAACACAGTGCAGTCCTGCAGCCTCATCAGTGTCAGTAACACAGTGCAGTCCTGCAGCCCTCATGCACAGGCCCCTCTCAGCATGGGCCTGCCTCTCAGCCTGGTTGTGTGCTTGAGGAAGTTTGCTAACATGCAAATTCGAGTGAGTGAAGAAAGACAAAAGGTCACCAGATCAGCTCAGCCATGATGCAGAGAGACGGATAAGGGAACCCAGTGTGCTATGTGTTCCAGAGCTCTGGTTTTCCCTCATACCCCTGGGAAGTGCTTTCAGACAGGTCCTTCACACAAATGCTGAGGTCATGCAGTGTTCTCACATATTATTATATTATATTGCATGAAATCATTTTCTAGCAGAAGCCCTTAGGCCTGAAGAATGGCATGTTTCCATTTTTGAAAATAATACAAATTTTTACGAGTGGGTAGTCAGGTACCGGCAGAGTCACAAAGGTGATCGTCACAATGCTTCCCAGCAACTATGTCACTGCGCAGAAGGACAGCTCATTTAGGAGTCAGCAGGCAGGAGTATTAATACTGTGCACTTTGATGTAGTTTTGAGTCAGACTGCAGTTACAAATGCTACAGTTCACCATTCTGAACTGTGACTCACTGTGGAATACCTGGCTGGACTGTTTTGTAAATGTGTCAAGTGCAGCTCTCAAGCTGAACAATCGCGTCAGTACATATTTCCCACTCTCGAAAGTGATGTCACTGATGTGCTGTGAGTCAGAGCCTGTTCTCTTGTTGTGACTGACCTAGTCTGACCTAGTGATCGCAGTACTGAACTAGGAATAACAAGCCTTACATTCCATCACTGCTGACCTCACCATACATACATAAAATAAGTGTGAGCATCTATGTATACATGTACTCTTGTCTCCCCCTCACATGCATTCTGGGATTGAAATGAACACAGCTGCATTCCATTGTACTATTAAGTGGTGCCTTGTACATCACCTGCTTTCGTTCAAAGTAATATTGCAGTTTTGTACAATTTCTTCCATGCTTCTGCCTGGCCATACTGAGAGTATTTTTCTGCTGCCTTGCGAGAGAGAGCCAGGATCTGCTGCAATAGCGGCTGTCTGCATTGCATCGTCACCAGAGAACTTAGGTTTTAGAGCCCTGTTCAGCCCCTGACACGTGTACTGCCTGGAACTCTCCCCCGACCTGCCCTGCAGTAAACTGTGAGTCAGTGGATCAGTGGGCTGTGTTGTTGGAGGTTGCCGCCTTCAATCGCACAGAAAACAGAGTCTTTGTGGGCAGGAATTGCGAGAATTTTATTGAAGTTCCCGAGCTTTGTTCTTTTTTCACTTGTGATATTACTACACGCTATTGTGTGCCCTTTGCAACAGGCCTCTGGTTGCTTTGAGAGATTAAAAATGTCCAACTTTTGATGATAGTGTTACTGTGCAGCAGGCTGTCTTGTGTAACAGGGTTGTAAGGCCTGATATATTATCACAGTAGTTTTATCATGCCACCTTTAAAGAAATGCATTTGCTCATTTTAAAATAGTTCACTGTATTCATGTTCCTTTTACCTTCAATACCCACAGTATTTACAAACTATCATATGACGTAAGGTTAGGTTTACCCTATTAATGCCTTGCTCTTGGTCAAACATAGTTTTCATATAGTTCATATTGTACCATCAACTGTGTTGAAATCTGAAAGAGCCCTGAGGAAGGCGGCTTGCTGCCGAAACGTTGGAGGTAAAAATCTGCATTGGAGTAAACAGAGTGTGCCACCCTTCTTTCTGTTCAAATCTGAAATGGCACACGTGTGATTTGGTTTGGTTGACCTTTAGGTTTTTTCCTCCATTTTAGGGGGAAACAAAAAAAGGCCTCTGAGCCCCCAAGCTGGAATGTACAGTAATAAATCCTGTAGCAGAAGCGCTGATGTAATGCTAATGAGACTGAACGGCGGCGTCACTGTGCGCGCGGGACTCTGTGGAGGACGCCCGTGTTCAAGACTCCACTGAACAGCAGTGAAACGGTTACATTTTCCCTCCCTCTCCCGGATCTTCCTGTGGGCTGCGCAGATGCAGATGTTTTGTTTTAATCTTCCTGCCCTCCTGCAGCTGAGCTATAGCAACACATGATGTCATCTCAGCTGATCCCTCTCCCTCCCCCTGGCGCTTACGTGTGCCCAAATCAACTTGAGGACCCTCCCTGTTTTTTTTTTTTTGGTGTATTTGTTGACAGGAGCACTGACCTAATCACAAGCCTCTGTTATGTGCCTTCGGCCAGCTCTGACCCCGTCTATCTGTGTGCGTGTGTGTGTGTGTGTGTGTTTGTGTGCATGGGTGAGCACGTATGTGCGAGCATGTGTGCAAGCGTGTGTGTATGTGTGGAAGGGTTTGTGCATGCATGTGTCTGTGTGTGTGTGTGTGTGTGTGTGTGTGTGCGCGCGCGCGTGCGCGTGCGCGTTTGAGTTAGCATGCATATGCGCTTCGTTGGGTGCATACTGGTGACAAGCGCCACAGCTGGGAGGGTTTCTTCACCCACCCCCACACACTCCAGCGGAACAATTGCAGTACGCGTCCAGGCTCACGTGTATCGTCTCAGGAGGTGTGTGTGGCTTGGCGGAATTGAGCCCTCTAGTGGCAGCACCCGGTACTGTGTGTTCATGCAACGCTTTGCTCGGAGTGGAATAAAATGCTGGGGTAACAGATGGAAGGAGTGGTTGTATAGTACAAAAAAATAAAGGGATAAGAGAGGAGCTGTGAAATGGCGCTGATGAGGGACACAGGAGAGAGGAGGCGGAAATGCCCTCTGCTCCATGCTGGTCTGACAGTGCTGGGCTCTGCCCTCCCCACCTGAACATATGTCCCCCAGCCTGTCAGCATCACCCCCCGTGACCACTGCAGCTTTCGTCTGACTGGCCCAGCAAAGACCCCAAATGTCATCTCCATCCGATAATTAGCTGAATGCAGTGGATGTGATTAATGAGTGTGAGCTTTCGGTGGGGAAGTATGGAGGTAGGACCGAGGGCAGGGGTGGGAGAAGAAATGGCGCTCTCTCATTGGCTCTAGCTTAAGGAACGACAGTGAACATTTTTGGCTGAGGTGCGCTCTTAGCCAGGCCTCCTGGTAAGATTTGGCTTCACCTGCCGTGCTGGTAATTAAAGTGCTGTGCTGGGCCGAGCTCACCGGCGGCTCTCTTATCCGCTGATGGTGGGGTTGAATTCCCATTTTCCCTTTATTCTTTCTTTTAAGAGCTCCCCTTTCTTTTAACTGATAGAACAGCACGGCCGTAGAACAGCAGTACTCTTTGGAGGCTTCACTTTTTGGTACTTAAGATGTCATAAAAGTGTTATGTAGCACACACAGCACAACTGTTTTGAAGGCCTTAAAGAGTTGATGTTGAGACCAGTGATGCTTAGCACTTCTCCAGGCAGCTCAGGGGGAAGTCTCAAAACAAACAAATTGGGGCAAAAAATTGATATTAGTGGGTTAAGGAATGGCTGAATTCCCATATCTATTTATCGGTGAGGCCCTAAAGGAACTACAGTTTCTACTGCCTGCACGTCCAACACAATGCAGAAAGCAGTGTGTAGGACCAAGCCGATAGATTTTACACACACGGCTGGAAATGGGATTTCTGAACCATTTTCACGGCGCTTTACTGAAGGCTTAGTTTTGAAATTGTTCGACTGTAGATGACTGTGTTACTGTGACCATCCATTTTACTGCATGTGAAGCTGAATAGCTCAAGTAAATGTGTAACTGTTCTTTTGGGACACATTTTAAGACTTAAATATATAAATATATACATTTCATAAACATTCTGCTCTATCGAAATGTATTTAAGTTCATGTTATTCTTTCCTTCCAAGTTCTCCCGAGCTTTCCCATCTGAACTGTGCCTCTGGTCAATAGTCCAGCACAGGAACGACAATGAAAAATGGGCACTGCATTTCTGAGGCAATATGAGCTGAATTTGGAGGCACAGGGATGGGTGCTGGAGAAGATGGTGTATGGGAATGTTAGGAAGGATGGGTGAAGTACCCATGTAGCTGGTGTATTACACACTCTCTGCACGTCCTCTGCTGTGTATGACTTGTCGGGGGATAAAGGTGGACATTTTGTGTAAACTGATGTAGGATTGTGTAAAGCCTGTGCTGTCTCACATGTGGACACTCTATGTTTTCCTGACAGGTTTCGAAAGTGAACGGGGCGACGCAGGCGTCCTCAGTCCGGGCGCGCCTGCCCTGTGCCAAAAGAACCCGGGGGTTCCGCCCACTGCCATCCAAAACTGTGAAGTACACAGCCGCCGTGACCAAGGGCCATGCCACCTACACCAAAGCCAAGCGAAAACTGGCCAAGGAAGCCAAGCGCAAGCGCGGCAAAACCGCCGCCGCCCGCAAGCCCCGCCCCAGCAATCACCGCCGCGACCACGGCAACAGATCCCACCACGCCAACGGTGCTGCCCGCCACCATCTCCACCGCTCCAACTCAGGAAAACCCCGAAGCCGCGATGCAAAAACCCGAAAACAGGTGCTATTATCCAACGGGCTGCGCAAGGCGGCTAGCGGGGGCTGTCCTCCGCCCGGGGGCCGGCTCAACGGGCAGCTCTGTGCCAGGAAGGAGTGCCATCCTGGCCGCGAGGGTCTGCGGACCTCCAGGAGGCGTCTGGAGGCGGCGGGGGCTGCTGCGGCAGAGAAACTGACCCTCACCAGCCACAGAAAGGTCAAAGTGCAGGCCCGCCCCCTGGAGACGCGCAGCAAGAGGGCTACTCAGGAGAAGGCCGGAACCGGCGGCCATGTTACAAAGGAAAACACGAGGCCCACCCTGAAACAGACAAGCCCAGCGCTGCACAGCCCGGCTCAGCCCAGTCCAGCTAAGCTCAGTCCAGCTAAGCCTAGTCTAGCTCAGCCCAGTCCAGCTAAGCCCAGTTTGCCTCAGCCCAGTCCTGCTCAGACTCAGCCCGGTACGGCTAAGCCTGGCACAGCACAGCCTGACATGGTTCAGCCCGGCACGGCTCAACCTGCCCCAGAGCACCAAAGGCCCAAGCGGGCGTCGGCCGGCAGACTAATGTTCACCAGACAAGCACACTACAAGGCGCAGGCCGCCCCACCCGAAAAACACTCCTCTACCTCAAACGGCGTGCCCTCCTCCCCCTCGCTGAAACCAGCAGAAGCTAAAGCCGAGAAGGAGCGGGAGAGAGAGCGGGAGAAGGAGAGGGAGAGGGAGCGAGAGCGGGAGAAGGAGCGCGAGAGGGAGCGGGAGAGGGCCAGGCAAGCCTGGAGCTCCCTGACGGAGGTGCCGGTGTTCCGGCCCGGTCAGCAGGAGTTCCAGGACCCGCTGGTGTACGTGGACTCGGTGCGGGAGCGGGCGGAGCCGTACGGGCTGTGCCGGGTCATCCCGCCGGCGGACTGGCGGCCCGAGTGCAAGCTGAACGAGGACATGCGCTTCGTCACCCAGGTGCAGCACGTCCACAAACTGGGCCGGCGCTGGGGCCCCAACGTCCAGCGGCTGGCCTGCATCAGGAAGCACCTCCAATCTCAGGGCATCGCCATGGAGGAGGCCCCGCTCATAGGTGAGCCCACTGAGGACCGGGGCCCAGGGTTTGGCAGTGACACTGCGAGCTTCCTTTGTCACAATGTTCTTTTGTTCAATTTGACTGTGAACAAAAATTTGGTAAGTGAAGATTGGCTTGACTGGAAAATAAGCCTGATCAGTACAGGTAAAAAGAGTGAATTAATTCATTGTAAAGACTTGTGGATTTTTCCATGCAATTGGCATTTGCAATTAAATAATAAAAAATGAATTAAAATAATGCTCCCTGATCCATTATATTCCACACAGGGTCCATGAGATATTTTATGTCCAGAGAAATGGCAAATGCTTTGGCCAGGTCTTTGTCATAACTGTTATTTTGTACAGGAAACGATGTTTCAAGCATCAAGCCTGGATAAAACTGTTTTAAATCACTGAATGACGGGATGTTTTAAGTTTTAATTTTCTTTGAAGCGCATTCCAAAAGCCTTGGAAAGTACATCTTAAATTGTCCCTGTTTAGGACGACAAGGTATACGTGGCACACTGAGAAGTAGTAAGATGCTCTGTGTATTAAGATGGAAAGTGCAGAAGAGGGATCATCGTAACATTGGCAGATGTTGCCTTTGATAAGTTAGCACCAGGAATGGAGTTGGACCCAGTGTTGGGACATAAGGCTCCAGTCTGCTCCCAGTGTGGACCAATGACGGTCCAGTGAGGCTCTGCCACGCCTTATCCCATGCCGTGCGTGACCAAATGCCCCTGGCCACGCCCACGCCCATCCCTCCCTCATAGAAACTCCCTGTGAACATCTGTGACTAATGGGGAATGTCTTGGAGTGAGTTTTGAAAGACTGCAGCCACCCTGGATGAGGGTGAAATGAAGGGAATGGAGGGGGGAGAGTGAGAGAGACAGGCAGAGAAAGGGGGAGAGGGAGACAGAGGGAGAGACAGACAGAGAAATCAAAACCAAGACAGAGAGACTGAGTGTGGCTGGAGAGTTCTGTGCTGTGATTAAAGCCAGGCCTAAATCCAGCTGGGTCTGCCTCTCAGACCAGGAACTGAGTCAGTCTTCTGTAGCCAGTGCCAAGGAAGAAGTGTTTTAAGTGCCATTTTAAAATGAGAGAGAAATTATGCGGTGTGAAGCGCTCATTTGCTAAATGGAGATCTCTGCTGCTTTCGCTTATTTACAGCTCGTTACAGCTACAGTAATCCACAGCACAGCATCGTTTTCCATTAGTCTTTCTGTAGCGGTGTTAAAATACACACTACACAACGAATGCGCTCACATGTACTGATGTTATCACATGTCCACAGGCTAACGCACTATTTCAGATGCCCTCTATTCAGTACAAATTGCTGTTCCCTGCACAGGAGGCTGTGAACTGGACCTGGCCCGCTTCTTCCAGCTCATCAACGACATGGGCGGCATGCAGCAGGTGACGGACCTCAAGAAGTGGAGCAAGCTGGCGGACCTGCTGCGCGTGCCCAAGTCCGCCCAGGACCGGCTGGCCAAGCTGCAGGAGGCCTACTGCCAGTACCTGCTCTCCTACGACTCCCTCTCCCCCGAGGAGCGGCAGAGGCTGGAGGAGGAGGTGCTCTCCGAGAAGGAGAACCTGGAGAGGAGGAAGGGCCCCCTGGAGGGACACTCGGAGGGCGCCCAGCGCGCCATGCTGCCCCGCTACGAGCCCAAAAACGGCCTGGTCAACGGCCTGGTGCACAGCAACGGCGTCCGCGGCAAGCTGAGGGAGCTGGACGCCCTGCCCAAGAGCGGCCGCCGCCGCCCGCCGGCGCAGGAGAGGAGGGGGGAGGACGAAGGGGAGGATGAGGAGGAGGAGAAAGGCATTCTCAGCGACCAGCACAAGTGCATATACAAGGTAGGGTGTGTTCCCCCCGGCTCTCTGAACCTGCTTCATTACCAGCTCTGGTAGTGTCGGTTCTGTATCTATTCATTCTGCACAGTCTAATAGTCTCCCATGTGTATGAAATCTGTCTGCTGTTTGCATGCCCATTTACTGCCAGTCAGGCTGATAGTAATTTATATCTGCTTTTATGTGCATATGTCTGTGTTCCTATAGGTTTCTTCTGTAGATTTCTTGGTCTCCGTTTGTATTTCTGGGTTTGTGTATATCAGTTCTACTTGTGCTTTATATTTAACAAAACAATTCTGTACCTAGGTTTGCAAAATTCCAAGAATTTTCAAAATGGGAAATCGTCCATGTAAATTGAGAAGTAATTTGAATTTATGCGTAACAAAAGGTTTTTGCATACTGATAATTGCAAAACAGATATTTAAATTGTCGCATTAATATCTACAGCTTGCTGTGTCTAACTCACTCAGTTGCTCCCACAGTAACATGTTTTCCCACTAGAGGGTGTAAAGGCCAGTTAAAGTCTCCTGGCATTGAATTCTCCCACAATATTCGCACTGAACACTGACAGTTGATGGAATGGTTTCTGCCAGCATTTGTTACACTTAATTTGATATTGTCTCTGTCCATTATCTAAACTTTTTTCACATGCACTTGTGTAATTCAAAAGAGGATCTGCTAAATGCCTTCATGCAAATGTTCCATCTGTGGTGAAATGTCAGAAGTTGTTTCTGCCTTATCATTCACGTAGTGTTTCCCTCTGACATTTTTAGCTGTTATTATTTGATGCTGGTGGTCCCTGATTATTTCTGTTGTGTGCTTCTGTCTTTCAGGGGAGGTCGGTGTCTTTAACCACCTTCTATAGGACAGCGAGGAACACCATGAACATGTGCTTTAACAAGGAGCCAGGGGCAACCGAAGTGGAGGTACAGCACAGTTTTCTCGTCTAACAGGGTCTAGTGTTCAGCATATTAACAGCAGGGTTATCAGGGTTTTAGCCTTATGATCGGAGGATTGCAGTAACCGAAACCCGGTGAGGTACTACTGCTTTCAATAGACTCGATAAGAATCTAGCTGAATATAGAAATTTAGGATTTATAGTAACCAGGTAAAAGCTTATGTCATTATTGGTGTTTATAATCATTCGTAGCCACTTAGAGATCAAAGATTGTAGGACCTGTATTGCATCATAATGGAGTCTTACAATTACCATTAATATCAGCTGCAATAAGGGATTTGTAATGTTTGATATATAATTATTTCCAGTGCATTAAGTAGCAGTGTGAATGTAGATTAATTGCTATGAATGATGTCTTCGTGTTGCCTTTAATGGTGCTTATTTAAGGAACCATGTATGGCAGATGCTAGCCAATAGTGTTGTGAATATCTCTCATACCCCACTTTGGTTTCTTATGTGCCTACAGCAAGAGTACTGGAGGATAGTGGAGCAGAAGGAGTGCCATGTTGCAGTGCATTATGGGAAAGTGGATACTAAAACCCATGGAAGTGGTTTCCCTGTGGGAAAGTCAGAGCCATTTTCAAAGTGAGGACTAGTGCTGCCGTGTCTGTGTTCCCATGCGTGTTTGTCCTTACAACTCCTCGGGTGGTCATGTGACAAAACAAAATCCATGGAAAGTGATTTACTAAATTCAGGGCATGTTTACAAACCCACCCTCATAAGGACCATTCATGTGGTGTGTGCACAGTATGCTAATCTCACGAGTGCTCTCTCCCCTCCCTAGGCATGGATGGAACCTCACTGTCCTTCCTAATAATTCGGCCTCCATCCTGAGACACTTGGGTGCTGTACCTGGTACGTCCTTTGCTAGTTCTGCTCTCTTCCTGTCTGCAGTACTTCTGTAGAAGCTGTGAGGGGGAAGAATGTACTCGATGTAGGACAAAGTAATCTACTCTTTGTCCTTCTCTTATCCCCTCTCTCTCCCCTTCTCATCCCCCTTTCACCCCCTGAACTCCATCTCTCCTTCTGTCTGCAGGAGTGACCATTCCCTGGCTGAATATCGGCATGGTATTTTCTACCTCATGCTGGTTTCGAGACCATAATAGCCTTCCTTACATAGATTACTTACACACTGGTGCTGATTGCATTTGGTAAGTGTCTCCTGCAGGTTTAACCTTACCTTACCTTATTCACACACAGATTCACAGCCTGTTGGTACACATGGGGGTGCCTGCATCAAATCTGGCTAGATGCTCTAAATGGAAATGTTGCAGCTTTTGTTGCATTAATAGTTACATTAGAATTTTTCTAATCTTTATTGCTTTTCAGTCCTTGCTGCAACTGTGTATTTTGTTTATGATGGATTTTATAATGTTGAACTTGACCTGGCCCGGCCTTTAGTTTTGTAAAAAAAAAAAAAAAAAGAATATATATATATATGTATATTTCTAGCACATATTTGCTTTCAGATAGACACAAGTCTCCGGCTTCCTATTGATCTTAATCCATCCCCAAAAGGATATCTGAACAGTCCTGCTTCCCACACAGTGTACCCCGCTTACTGGGTAAATGTGCTGCAGCCTGCAGCCCTGGTTCTCTACCTTCTGTACCAGCATGTGCACAGTGCTGTGAGGTTCAGACAGTGGGAAGCACTTTGGGAAAGGAGGCCACTCTTAACAGGCGAGAGAAACCCAACCATTAGGTTAGCCTCATGAAATTGGGCCCAGCTGTGCTGCGATGGCTCCTCATGATGGCTCCTGGAAACCCAGTGGGAAAAGCAGCGAGCATGGAAACGATGTTTCGCTCTGGTGGGTGAGCATGATGCACCCGTCAGTGTTACTCACCGTACAAACTCACTGCAGGTACTGCATCCCTGCTGAGGAGAAAGCTAAACTGGACAAAGTGGTGCACACACTGCTGCAGGCCAATGGCACGCCAGGCCTGGAGATGCTGGAGAAGAACATCATGGTGAGTCTGAGTCAAAGATGCAAATAAGCACAATTACCTTGTATACACACACACAGACACACACGTGCACACACACATTAAAGACACTCAGGATAAATATCAAATAAAACTAAGATGGCTTCCTTCTCTGTGAGGTGCCACAACAGCCTCCAAACAATGCTCTGTGTAACTGACATTTTACAGTGAAGTGTATCCTGGCGAGCAGAAGTGGTGTTTGTTTTCGGTGAATGGAGCCAAGTTGATTGTTAATGGAGATTAGATTCTGGATCTCCTGCTGTGGAGTGCTGGAATGGCCCTGCAGGCATCGTTGCTGAGCGACAGGACAAGCGCACTAACCTCTTAATCACAATGATCTACATTTGTCTGCAATTTTCTCTCAATCACGTTTTATGAATGTCATGAATGATAATTTTGCTTTAGCCATCTTGATACACCACAAAATGTGATGTAATACACATCATTGCATTTTCACATCAGTTTTCACCATATTTTTCCAAGGTCTTTATTTTGAGTAATGACTGCAGTATCCATTTCTATCTTCTTCACAACATCATTGTGGTAAATCTACTTGTAGGTCAATAAAATGTGAAGACATTTGTTTTGCCCTGGTTAACGGCACAGCCCGTAAGGGTGCAGTCTGATGACTTTAAATGCATCCTCATTTCTTTGGTCCTCCATTTAGATCTCTCCAGAGGTTCTCCATCGAGAGGGGGTCAAAGTTCACCGGACTGTCCAGCGGAGCGGGGAGTTCATCGTCTGTTTCCCAGGCACGTTCGTGTCCAGGGTCTGCTGCGGGTACAATGTCTCCGAAACGGTGCACTTCGCCAGCCCTCAGTGGATGAACCTGGGATACCAGGCCGCCAAGGTGAGCCGCTGGACCCATCGCCTGTCGGCTGATGCCTGAGGGGCCCAAGAGTGTGCCTCTGGGGCGTAACATGAGGACATATGCCCTTATATGGGCATTTTATCTCCCTTTACTGGACATCTCATCTTTTTACAGCTGTAGTTCCCAAATCTTTTCCTGGAGATATGCCGTCCTCTGGGCTTTCATTTCAACCCTAATTTGGCACACTCGATTCTACTAATTATCAGCTCAATGAGATCTCTAGCTGTTGAATAAGGTGTTATTTGTTAGGGTTGGAGTGAAAACCTACAGAACGGTAGAATCAGGGAATCACTGGTGGGAATCACTGGTGTACAGCAATAGGGCTAGAGGATGGGGGGGACTCCTGTATATCTTTGCTTAATTTCAAATTCTCACAGATCCACCCTCTAAAACTTATTTTAAAACCCTACGGCTTCCATGATTGTAGCGCCCTGACTGACTGTGCTGAGTGGGTCGCGTGCTACGTGGCAGATTTCACTGTGTCGCTGGCTGCATGTGTGCCGAGGGCAGCAGTAACACACCAGCAGCGTTCATCTAATCTCCTCCTCCCACAGAGCTGCTGGAACCTTCTGGTGCCAAAGCCCCCCCCCCACCTTCTTTTTTAATTAATGAAGGAAACATACATGGGCCTGCCACCAATGATCTGTTATCTGTGAAATGGGGAGGAAGACCCTGAAATACACTGATGTATTCACCCATCAATGGGAGCTTCTCCATCATGTATTATTACTAGAAATCTTGTTTAGTTCATTTATTTTCTTATTCCATACTCTCATGATTGCTACTCGGGACATTTTTTTCTCAGGACCTGAAGTGTCGGCGAATCGAGAAACCCTTTTCCATGGAGAAGCTGCTGTATCAGATTGCGACGTCAGAATCCAAGCGGGAGAACGGATACATTCTGAGTACAATCTCCTCACTCATCAAAGATCTCAGGTGAGCTGCCCTGGCCATGATCTGGCTCAGACATTTTTGTATGTGCAGTTTAAACGAATAAAATGGATGACAGATGGTGGGATTGAGCTGTGTTCAGTAGTTAACTGTAACAGAGATGTGGGGGGGGGGCAGGCATAGTGGTTCATTTTAAATGGTGGATTGTAAACGCACCATACATGTAGCATGCTCTGATTGCACATTTCAAGGTCAAAATATGGGACATACTGTACGCCAACATAAAGTGATATTCTTAAACATGTAAAGAAATTTCGGTCATAAACTCTGATGTGTTTACCTAACCAAAGTCTGCCTGCATGTTGACTGTGACCGGTGAGTGAACTGGGTGTGTGTACACAGTGCCGTGCAGTAGCTGTGCGTGTGTCCTGCTCCTGCAGGGACCTAGAGATGAGACAGCGAGAGGAGCTGTACAGGGCGGGGCTGCTGTGCACCGCACGCTACGGCACGCATGACGCCCACGCGCCCAGCGAGGGCAAGAAGAAGCCCCGCAAATGGCTGGCACTGGAGACGTCAGAGAGGCGGTGCCAGATCTGCCAACACCTCTGTTACCTCTCTATGGTGAGTCTTCCATCACTTGTTACCTCTCTATGGTGAGTCTGTCAACACCTGCTACATCTCTATGATGAGTCTTCCATCACTTGTTACCTCTCTATGATCAGTCTGCCATCAGTTCTGTTACCTCTCTATGGTGAGTCTTCCATGACCTGTTACATCTCTATGATGAGTCTTCCATCAGCTCTGTTACCTCTCTATGGTGAGTCTGCCATCACTTCTGTTACCTCTCTATGGTGAGTCTGCCATCACCTCTGTTACCTCTCTATGATGAGTCTTCCATGACCTGTGACCTCTCTATGGTGAGTCTTCCATCACCTTTTACATCGCTCTATGATGAGTCTTCCATGACCTGTGACCTCTCTCTGGTGAGTCTTCCAGACCTGTACCTCTCTATGGTGAGTTTCATCACGTTCTCTCTCATGGTGAGTCTTCCATGCGATCTCTCTATGTGATCTTCATCACCTTTACATCTCTCTATGGTGTGTCTTCATGACCTGTACTCTCTATGGATCTCCTCACCTGTTATCTCTCTATGGTGATTCATGACGTTCTCTCATGTGAGTCTTCCATCACCTGTTACTTTTCTATGGTGAGTTTGCCATCAGCTCTGTTACCTCTCTATTATGAGTCTTCCATCACGTTACCCCTCAATGGTGCGTCTTCCATCACATCTGTTTCCTCTCTATGGCGAGTCTGCCATCAGCTTTGTTACCTTTGTGATGAGCGTCCATCACCTCTGTTATTCTTCTGAGGTGGGTCACCATCACCTGTGTTACCTCTCTATGGTGAGTCTGCCAACACCTTCTAATTATATTGACAACATTTTATAAGTGGGAATATAATTTACGGTGACGTACTGGGGAAATAATTACTGTGGAGTTATGCAGAGATTTTGACAATAATGCATTGCGTCATTCAATGCAAGACAGTAATGTTGAAAGAGTGATTCATTGAGTAGTGGTTGGATAACTGAGAGGATCAATTGACCCTGACCCTGAGGTTAACACATCTGTGTGTGCCCTGGGAACTTTAATGGTCACAGTGAGGGTCCCTGTGTAGCATCTCCTCTGAAAGATGCCATCTTCTTCAGCAGTGTAACTGTCACTGCAATGGAGGATTGGTTTTATATTTTTCAGATGAAGACTGCCCTCTATTGGATCATCAGCATTACTTTCAACATAAATCTGGTTTACTCAGGTCTCCCATTCAAATACTAATCAAGAACTGCCTCAGTTGCCATCAGGCATCAACAGGTGGTTACACTGTATATTGCCAATGAAGTAATGCCCTACACATTTTATGAAGTAAATTTTCATCAGGAAAATTGCGAAGCTTGCTTTGATATTCCTTCAAGGATAGCAATGCAAATGAAGGAACCATCCAATCTGCATCACCTTAGTTTTATCACCTCTGTGTGACCCTTAGGAATGCACGTGTTAAGCAGATGAATGTTCTTTGCTGATTTGTGCTGTTACTGACTAAATGTTCCTACTCCCGTTTTCCTCGTAGGTGGTCCAGGAGAACGAGAACATTGTGTTCTGCTTGGAGTGTGCACTGTGCCACGTAGAGAAACACAGGTCCTGTCGCGGCCTCAAGATGATGTACCGCTATGATGAGGTAAGCCGCTGGGCGTACGGCGATGCTTTGCATGGACGAGTGGCTTTACTCAGACCCATAATTCAGTGTTAGGGACCTGGATCTGTGGCCTTGTAAAGGACGGCCTGTGCTGAAGAAACCTTGACCATGAGTGTGCCTTCACTTTCAGTCTAATTGGCTTGTGTGTTCATGTGTTACTATTGATAGAGTTAATGTAAGATGTTCCTTTTGGGGTATCTCTCATTGCTGTGAGTTTTATCCATTAGTTTCAGCTTTTGCTATGTAATATGTCACCCTGTGACCACCATTTTCTTGTGAATGCTACTGCAAATCAAATGTGATTGATTGCTTCAGTCCTGACAGTACATGCTCTACATTATTGGGTCTCTGAATATACAGTTTAGTTTGAATGTCTTCATATTTATTTGTTCATCTGGACACTTCAGGACCAAATCAACAGTTTGGTGAGCCTGGTGTGCGGGAAGGCAAAGGCGCAGAATGGGGAGATCTGCAACGGCGTGATCCCCAGCCGAACGTCGGCCCGACGGGGACCCCGAAAACGAGCCACGGTCCAGGTGTCGCTCTCCCGCATCTCCTCCTCTCACCTGCCCACGAGCATCTCCAGCTCCACATGAAGCTCCTGGATTTCAGTCTCCATTTTGTTTTTATACATAAATTTCCTTCCTCTCCCCGTAGTGTGGAAAACTTGCTGTAGAAAGCAAGATGTCTATTGCACTAGCTCGAAAGAAAATCATTTGGTTTTTAGAGAAGTATTTTGATTGTTTTTAGCATTAAATGTACAAACACACAAACGTATATATAAATATATATATTATATATAGCCTTCACCTCCTGCAGCGGCTGCTTTTTTCGTCTGTACCGCTGTAGTTGTGCTGTTTTTTTAATACAGTTTAACGGGTGGACCCCTAAAGATAGATGGCTTTTTCTCGTCTTTGCCCATCAGCCCTAGGACTGCATATAAAGACATCCTGGATCAGGAACAACTCAGTAACAGAAACACAACCTTGGCTACTTTAAACCACGTGGACTTACACACACAGGTTCCACTGGCAGACACAACTCATTTTCATTTAGCTTAGTCTGCAACAAATCATTTTGGGAGAACACTTAGGAAGTCAAACAGTAAAGAGCTCTTCGGTTTGCCTGTATGTGGGTGATCAGTGACGTATACATTTTGGTTTTCATCCACGACACATTCTTCTCTGTGCTGAGAAAGTGTGAGGTCACAGGAGAAGGCAACAATAGCAGCTCCAAACACATGGACACACTCTTGGAGGAGCGGGGATTGAGGCTGCTTTTTATCACATGTGAAAATGTCCTGATTTTAGCAGGACACACATGCCATTGATTTCTGTTTGTTTTGGTGCTGTTCATAAAATATCAAACAGAACACAAGAGCAAAACTGACATTGTTTTGAGCTGGACAGAAAGGCCCCTTAGGCTTTTTATCTGGTTCTATGTGTGCAATCTTAATAACATTCCATTCTGTTAGTTACATTGTTTCATCCGTATCAAAACGTCAGTAGCATTATTTTATTGTTTCATTTGTTTTCATTTTATTTCGGTCAAATGTGCTATCACAAGTGGAGCCACTAGTCGGTGTGAAATGTGAAAAAAATGTTTTGCCCCTCTTTTCTTTTCCAGATGTAATATGAAAGATAGAATGGAAACAAAAATGTATCTCAAAATGGAAAAAAAGACCGCATCCTTTGTACATACACCTGTAAATGTCTTTAAATACTTGAGCCTTTTGGGTGGGTGGGTGGGGGGGGGGGGGGAGGAAGCAAATGCAGGATTGAAGGAAACAGCCTTATGTTTCAGTTCCTTCGTCTGCCACAGCTTTGCTGACCGGGTGCGTCTCGTATCATTTATGAATAAGTGCTGCTTACATCACTGAAGAAATAAGGACTAGCCATGGCCCCTTAGTGTTTTTAGCTTTACTTTTATAAAGAAAGGGAAGATATTGTGACAAATAAAATAAAAATAGGGTTTTTACATTTTCATTACTGAAAAGTTGACTATGTAGTAGCCACTCATGTTGCACTGAGCTCGTCGGAGGTGATGGTCCTAGAATTAATTACGTCCTATAATCCAGTTGGTTGTTTTGTCCTTTGCAGAAGACTGAACTGTTTCAGGAGTATTTAATGAAAACAAAGTTGTGTTTTCAAACAAAACGTGGTTGTTTTTTATGGCCTTATGATGTATTTTATGATTTTATGGTCATTTTTCTACAGTTAAACTATTGCTTACAGTCTCTTAATTTATTAGCTCTGTTTTTGGAAAGGTTCATGTTGGTTATTTACAGTTTTTTTTTTTACTTTACACATTTGTACTTTAAGGTTTAATAAAAATGTAAGGACAATTCACTGTCACTTTCCAGAACAAGCGTGTGTCTCCATCTGTTTGCTGCAGTAGTGTGGCATAGCATTTGTGAGGCTGTGGGGCCGTGTCTGTGTGCGCGCGCGTGTGCATGTGTGCGTGTGCACGTGTGCGTGTGTGTACTCTGACCTATTGGGTCGGGAAGGGAAACTGGATGGCCACAGAACCTGGTGATCTTTGTCCAGTTTAACTCATCTACGCCATGATCTGAAGGTACACTGCTGAATGCTGGACCAGTCTTATCAAATTGAGAGATTTTCATTCAAGTTGACTTCCTAAAACATTAATGCAGCTTATCCCTCTGGGACTGTTACTTTTTGCCGATTATGCAGATATGCACTCTTGCAGATATTCACTTTTCTGACACGTTTCACATCAATTTGTTGTAAAAATGCTGCGTTTATATGAACAGATCCATGTACAATCAAGCTATTGTCAAGTGAAAGATATTCACATATTCAAGAGATTTGTGGTAATGTAAGAACAATTCTGCAAGTGTACCATGAGCCATGAATTCAGATGGAAAAAAAACCTGCTATTGTACATACACTACATGACCAAAAGGGGGCTGTTATTCATGGTTTGGGCTAGGCCCCTTAATTCCAGTAAAGGCAAATTTTAATGTGACCGCCCACAATCACATTCGAGTCTATTAGTTGCTTCCCAACAGTTTGGGAAAGGCCCTTTCCTGTTTCAGCATGACAGTGACCCTGGGCGAGGTCCATACAGAAATGGTTTTGTCGTCAATGGTGCAGAAGAAATTGGCTGGCCTGCACAGATCCCTGACCTCAACCTCATCCAACACCAGTGGGATCAATTGGAAAGCCAACTGCTTGCCAGGCCTAATCGCCCAATCAGTGCTCGACCTCACTAACACTCTTCTGGGTGAATGGAAGCAAATTCCTGCAGGAATGCAGCAACTTCTAGAATAAAGGCTTCCCAGAAGAGCGGAGGTTCTTATAGCAGCAAAGGGTGGACCAACTACATGTTAATGCCTGTAATTTGAGATGAGTTTTTGGATGTCAGGTGTCCACATACTTTGGCCATGTAGTGTATGCCTGTTGGTGCATGCAATTTTTTGTGCAACAGAAAATCATGTAGTATGTGAATAGATGTGCAAACCCCTGTGCCTTTGTAGCAGAATCCTGCCATTGTGTCAATGTTTTTTTTTGTCCTGACATGTCAGGTATAGATTATTTCCAAACTGAAAGGTAGCTATGAACTTCAGGATTGCAATGGCCCATAATGTTGAGCAGTTCCAGCCCCAAGTACTGTGATTTTTCTCATTTTCATTAAATTTTGCTTCCATCTTTCACACCTGTATTTTGTACAGTAGGTCCAGTTTATGCTAAACAGTGCACATAAACTGGCACATGACCTTTGCAGCTGAGGTTTTACTCCAGGCCTCCCTACCACATTGTTTCCTTCCTGCCACAGTACCTGTACTGAGACTGCTTTTATCTGATCTCTGCCAGTTCAGTCGTGTCAAAATGGCTCCAACCAGAACAAACATTCTCCTCAGGGTCTGAAAGCAAGTAGTCATTTATTGACGTGTGCAGCAAACAAAAAGTAAGCTTCATTTTTAACACTTCGTACTGGTAATTGTACTGTAATGTTCTGAATTTCTATTTGAATACCTTTCCATTAAATGGATATACAAAGCAGCAAGGAACACAAGCTAAATTCAACTTGCATCTGCAGTATGGCAGTGCATTTATACGTTCTGGGAAAGTAGTAAATAAATGGCTATATCCCTTAGACAATTGTGTCCATCAAATTGCCTGTAACACTGCAGTTGAATCTTCTGGCCACACTGTTGGAGAGAGCAGGCTCAAGAACCCTTCCTTCATGGTATTCTGCAGTAAAACTTGATCCAAGCTCAGTATAAAGTTGCCATTTCGCATCCACTTTTCTGCTTGGGTGAACAAGTCAAGCGCACGTTCAAAGTGAACTGTAAAAAGCAGATTAGCCATATTGCATTGAATGAGACTATGTACTTGTCGCACTCATTTATCAAAGACTTAATACACCACCGAATGATTGCTGCCATACACAAAAAGGCAAACATGGAGGGAAAAAAGTTTATTGTCTTAATTTTTTTGGTGAAGGGGCAACTATAGTAACTAAAGTGGTACAAGAGGGAATATCCTTTAAAAAAAAAAACAGGGGTTGGGGGAGAAGTAAAATGGCTGCTGTTTGTTCCTCAGTGTGGCCGGGGCCCAGTTCATACAGTCCGTCCCTGTGCGGTGCTCTATGTGGCCTGTGAGTCGCTGTCGTCAGAGTTCTTGAGCGGCTCCGTCTCGGGCAGCACCGCCAGAGCGGTGTCCACCTGCACCTCCTCCTCGTCCGACTGCACCAGGGGCGAGTCGCTGCTCCCCTGGCTGCTCGCCTGGCTGGCCCCCGGGCTGCTCCCCTGGCTGGCCGAGTCGCTGCAGGCGGAGGAGACGGAGGAGAGCTTGTGCCGCAGCTCGGCCTGCGTGGGCACCTGCAGCGTGATCTCCGAGGGGGGCGAGTCCTGGTCCGAACCTGCCGGGAGAGGAGGAGGGCGGGGCTCGGTCAGTATGTACAGGATCTCACCAGCCTTGCAAGGGAGGGAGCTGCAGTCAGGGAGAGTCTGCACTCAGCTTGAGGCTCTAAGGAAAACTATCACCTCAAACCTGAGTGAATCTGTAGACACAGGCTAGAATGCCATATCTGGACACTGACAGCATTGGCTGAGGTTTGTTTTTTTTGGACAGGGTTGTCTGTAGCCACAACCCCATTTCATTAGCCCCACTCTCATTCTGTGTGCATTTCATTGATTCCCTTTAAGACATAAAAGCTAAAAGATTGGAGGAGGCCTATTTAATAGTTGCACACAGTACTAACAGTAATGTGATTGCCACCCCTGTCCTGACTGTGATGAACTACAGTGCAGACCCAATTACTGTAAAATGTTTTGAGTGTTCCACGGCAAACATCGATAGTGAGTAAACTGCTCAGGACTTGGAAGCGTATCAGTGCTGACAAAGACGTTTGTAGCGCTGGTATGGTGGAGCAGCACGGGGGGGTGTTTATGGCTGGTGTGGATGCCAATTGTAGAATTCACTTCATCGTTACACAAAAAGAAAATGTATCAAAAGAAAAATACCTTTTTACTTTTTATTAGTAAACATACTTTCCAGTGGCATTGAAATACAATGCCACTTCTGTTGCAGACAGATTTATACCCGCAGAATGAGAGTTGGCCAGTAAAAGAATACAATTATAGTAAAGCATGTCATTCCAATCTATAAAGTATTCAGATTGGGTCCTCCCCCCTCCATGATAAGCATCTCATAATTCTTATCCTCCCTTCCTGATTCATCAGTGTGACTTTGTGTCACCTGTAAAACATTTTTAAAAAAAACTCAACTTTTTAAAGAGTTTTCAAGAAAATTGCCATATGAGGTGTTGTAGAGGTTCTGTAGTAAGTAAATAAATATTTGCTGACCCCTGGTGGTAAGGAGGATGTAATACCTTACCCATCACTGGTGAGGCGGCGCTGTTCTCCTCTCCTCCCGAATTCAAAAAGACATCCAGGGCCTCCTGGTCAGACACGTCCATTAAATCCATCTGCTCCAGCATGTCCACATTCACCTCCATGGATGACATGCTTCCTATAGGCTCTGATTATGACAAAAACACAACCAGCACAGCTGTAGTCACAGGACTCCATTACTCAGACTGCAAGAGCAAGGGTCTGAATCCAGGAGCATATCACAGTTCACATCTTCCAGACACTAAAAAGGACTTTTATTGTCTGGAACCACCGCTGTTCCTGTCTATTTGAGCTCTATTCTTGTGTAGCCTAATTTATGATGTTTACCAGGTATATGACATGTTAACCACAAGTTACTTATCCCAGCTAACCAAAATAAAAGTGAAGGTAGCTTCATTCCCTGCAGAACACCCAGCAGTTAATGGAAGCATGTTAGCTAGTATCTGATGAAGAGCTGTATAGACACCTGCACTAATGCGTTAGTCTGTACCACTAGCAATATTAGGTGCATTTGATGTTGTAATTAAGTAATACAGACTGAAATATTTATGAGCAAGCTGTTGTACAGGACAAGAATTGAACAAGACTTGAACAGCTGCATATATGTCCATGGCACTGCCTCAGAAGCACTGTCCCAGATCTTCAGATTTGTGGCAAACTGAAGAACAAGTTACTGTAAAATGGTTGTGACTGCATCTTGAGGCAGCCTGGGGCCTGTCAATCAAGCGAAACTTGAATTCTGAAAAATTGTATAGAGTAAACTGAAAGAGCTGGTAAAAGACCTGCTGTTTCTGAATCTTCAACCTTTGTGCGCGAGTCATTTCAATTTAGAGCCCAGCTGTCACCATATGTGGTAAGCGAGGCTAACCTGAGCCAAACGGCAGTGTCGGTGAGAGACAGAGCTCCCCGCTGCCTCAGACGCTGTACGAGCGCTCACACACAAACTGGGAACATTCCACTGGAGAGCAGCGTTAAAGAGCAGCTCCCTATGGAAGTTCTCCCATCGTGCTCTTCTCAGATAGACATTCAGTTCACATTCTGCCTGCCATTTTGAAATGTTTTATTTGAATTCTCATGTGGCCAGGTTGGTGGGGCTGGAAGGCCAATGTGCTGTCTGGGTGGACATACACCTCCAAAATTTAATCTCCTGGAAACATCACCTTACATTTATTTCACTGCTGACACACTGACATATAAACATGCAGCTTCGAGCACTCCCAGTGTTAAACAGAACTGCTTTTACTTTTGTTTTTAAGATTTCACACAAAGAAACAAATGAACAAACATTACTAACACACTAAACAATTATACAAAAACTACAATTCACAGGAAGAATTATAAAATCCTACTCCTCTTTATCCGAGAGGGTGAGGATATTTGACATTACTCTATAAATCCCACTTAATGAGCTAAAACCGGGGCAGATACCATGTCAGTGCAGGAGGATCCTGTTAAGCGCTCTGGCTGTTGGTAATCAGGTATTTTGATGAAATGTCATCCCGTAAAATGCAAAATGCCAGCTAACACTACAGCACTTGTGACTGGCCAAAGAGTATATAGGTCAAATTGTTGATATTGAGGTTGGTGCTGTTCACCAGTCTTACATGAACGGGATGGGATAGGCAATTAAAGGTGCTTTCTCCTCAACCCACAGTACAAGTTATTTTTGCAAATTATTAAATTATGTCATAACTAAACTCATTTGTTCATGCTAATCGTCTGAGAATCAAATGTAATACTTGTATAATATAAAGCTTGCCTAATGAATTACTCGAGGTACCAACAGCAGTTTATTTGAATGCCCCCTCAGACAAAACTAATGGGTGCCCGACAGCTCTAAGTTCCCAGGTCTGCACTCAGATGAACTGAAACAGAGACGGGGGGAGACACAGATGCACCAGCACTGTACCTCAGTTATTGTGGAGGAAGAACAGCAGTGAAGCACAATAGAGAGAGAGGAATCCGTCAGTTTTACAGGTTAAAACCACCAATGGCAAAACACTGAATTCACGTTGAACACAAAACAAGATTCATTCACCTCAGATGACTGCGTGGTAACATCCATACGACAAAAACACTGCTGACATTGAGACTGATCCACACTCCACACGACCACAAGAAGGGATGCGCTATACTGTATATCAGCAGCTACATTGGTATCAGTCAGATGAAGCCGAAATCTCTACTCAAACACCCAGTGTGGCATCCCTGCACAGGCACGTTGCTGGAGACAACATCGCTTTGTCAGCATTTTGAAGCTCGCCTGTTTCCATTTGGAATAGTAATCACAATGCTCTGCCTCCTACCCTTAGTGTTTTTTTAATCCTTCATTTAATGATTATATTAACACTGTGCAGGCATGTTAAGATAAACCAATTCTTAAAAATTAGACACATTTTAGCCCATGGTGATTAACATGAGTTAAATACATTAAGTAAAATCAGCTTTACAAATATGGTATTATTAGATAGGCTAACGTTAGCAATAAGTTATTTAGATTAAATGCATTTTGTGGCCGAATTATACTTTCAGACCACTTAAACAGATTTAAATAGGTTTTCGACACACTTGTTCCTGGTTATGGTTATACACTTTGTTGTACGTCGCTCTGGATATGAACATCTGCCAAATGCCCGTAATGTAATGTAATGTAATAATTGGTGAATAGAAGGCTACTAGACAATAACATTCATTCAATATTTTAAATTATGAAATAACGTGTTATATCAGCACCAGACCCTCGGTCTAAACACTTTTTCCCCATTCTCTCTGGCTCATTTTGGTATTGGTGCATCCCTAACCAAAAGACAACCTCCAACCCCATAAAGCACTCTCACAATGTAGAGCACAATGGACACACAAAACAGTTAGCATCTTCTGTGTGTTACATGAAATATGAAGGAGAAGACTGACAATAACCATTTTATCACAGGGTAAATGAAGGTACACTTACTGACATCCCCAGCTCTGATACATATAGACACACTGTAGCAGTTATTTTCATATTATAGGTGTGGGCATTGCTACAGATGGAGCTTTGTCCATGCAATCTGTTAAGTCTCCACTTCTAAAGATCCTTTCCACTTACTGTAAAAGTTAAGGTTCCATTTAAGGTACTATTTTTAAAGCAAAGCATACTACTCAGGCCTATATATTCAATATGTACTTTTCCAAAAGGTGTGTAGTTGTGGTAATTTCAAAAAACCTTGGATCAGTCCAATATCTCTATCTGCATGCATTTTAGCAATCAATACGGGCTGTTTCTGGAACAATTACTCTGAGTGATTAAGCTCAATACAACGCATAAAGAATGCAGAAAAAGCACTATGTTGAGTAAAATGAGTGAAAGCATACCCCGGGGTATGTTTCTGAGAAAGAAACCATACTGCCTTTTCCATGTATAAATCCAAATTTGATTCAATATCTTAGTTTTGTGGAACAACAAAATCAGTAGAATGTGAAACCTATGGAGAGGTAGTTATAAAATATGTTGTTTCTGTATGTGCATACCTTAGGATATTACTGCCATAGTGAGCTTCATGAACAAGCCAGTGCCAAACTACAGCCAAGTAATTATCAGCACAGTGACATTGATAGACTTGACAGCAAATGATCAAGCTGGTGAGTTTGCTTGATGGGTGATGGATGGATTTCACAGTATTTTGAAACAGGCAATTATCTGTAACCTTTTAACAGACAGTGGGACATTTAGCCACTTCCAATAACCTTTCCATGACCTTCCAGGATGAAAATATTTTCATGGATTTTCAAGAATCGTAAGGACTACAAACTGGACTGCACCCACTGGATGTGGCTGTGCAGGGCCAAGGCTGAACACCCCCCTGTGGTGTAGGTGTTAAGGTTAGCTGTGTCCGTGCAGAGGGTAGACCCACATGACACAGTGTAACGCTATGAGATACTTCTATCATTTCTATAAATTATTTTATTGTTTAAGTCTATGGTTGCTTGGAACATACCAACACTAGGCACGTGGAATAAAGAGGATAGCTGATGTCCTCCCCCTTTAAGAAAATTGAACAGTCCTTTGAACATCCCAAAGGGATTTGTACAAGTCTGACAACCTGTGTTTGATCAGCAATCCAGGGGATTTACCAAATTAACTGCGGTATTGCGGGGAAGCCGGCACTTGAAGTAGATAGCTTGTCAACTATTACATTAACATACAGTTCAAAGAAACATCTACAATTTCCATTAATTACTCAGGCATTCCAAACTAACCAAGCAAGATCTAATTTTATTAACTGTCCTAATGTGTTACAACAGAAGGCAGTTCCGGTCAAAAGTGCGTTTATCTACAGTAACCCTGAAAAAGCTCACCAAATTATTGTCATTTTATTAATATATTCTTGTTCTATCGTTCTACATTCTTTAATTTCTATTCATACTATTTATGAACACACTGACTTTAATTAGAGACTTGTATTACAAAACCCCCCAATCCACCACTGGCTACCAAGCTCACCTCTCCTTTCACCAATCTGCAGGTACCCTGTGGAGAGGTACTGCTCCATGTCCTGCTGGAACGCCTCTTCAAAGAACTTCTGTCTCTCCTTCAGCTTGGCCTGTTGAGCGTGCTCCATCTCCAGAACCTTCTGAGCATGCTCAGCATCCAGCTCCGCTGAAGGGGCACAAAGAGTACCAAAGGGTCACCACTGGACATGATCACAGAGCGTTCTATACGCTGGCAGAAAACGCTAGAAAACTGTCACACTGCTGTATGTCCCACTGGAAAATCTATGATGGCCACCAGCAGAAACATTTCCGCACTCAGTTCTGGGTGAAGACACAGAATTTATGAACAGCAAAATGGCAAAGTGATCAAATGGTGTATTATTAACAGAATATAACTGAGGAAATTCAGTTAATACCACATACTTTCTTTTCAGAGAGCGATTAAATGCTTGTTTTATATAATGATTATATGGTGCATATAAACACAGTATCACAGAGGAAATTCACTAGATAGCATTTATTTTTTGTGAGTCTAATATTTGAAATGCTCACACATATGTCAAAAAGTTATTTCTGGATTTTATTCAAATTTTACAGTAATCTCTGAAGACAATACTAGACCTGTGTCTGTGCATAAAGCACACCAACACCTCCAGGGCCAGTGTCAAAGCTCAAGGACTGGAACAGATGCACTGCACAAAACCAAAACAAACATAGGACTGGAAAATATTACGTTCATATTCCACTAAATTAAGACAATGGCCTAAATCGCTGCTTTAAAAATAACCGGCAGGTGCTGGCAGAGAGCATTGTTCTGCGTTTCCTGTCTCTTTCTCACGCTGGCAGGAAGTACCGATTCCCACTCTTTAGAATATATCATTATCAGACACTTCACTCGGACATTTAATCATCATGGTTATGAAATTTCATCTTCCTGCTCTATTGTACAGGAAAATTATTTAGTAGTAATTTCCCCACAGCTGATTTTATGACACATGTAGTCTAGAACAAGTCTAAATAAACTGATCTGCAACACTTTATACAAACACAAATGAATTCAAACAGGTAGCTGCAACAACCAAACATCACTATGTGCGCAGACACGTTTCCTTTTTTTGACTAACTCTCGCACCCACAGCCTCTGAGGACACAACTCACGGAGCGTTCATTCAGTTTAGGCTCTACCTGGGTACCTTTGTGTTCGGCTGTCAGGGGGTTCTGACCTCTTTAAACCAGCAGGTTCTTAAGCCACCTGGAGTCATTGGTGAGGAAACATCTCACTGTGCGATGCTAATCTGCAACCCCTGAGCTGATCCATTCCTTAGACACAACCTCCGGCAGGCACAATCGCTCCACATTAATGGGATTGTTTGTCCCATTCAGGGCAACTCTGGCAGAAGCACCATTACGAATGGCAGGGACTGATGATGGCATTTACCGTCTTTCTTTCACACATGTAAATACAGCTGTCACTAGACTCTTGCTTTCTTGATAATTACGTTCTTTTGTGCCGTGATTCACACTGTTAGCCAAAAGAAGCAACACTTTTGAAAAGAAAATGGATGCATCCATTATTTATGCAGACCCGAGTGTGGCAGTTGTGTTTAAAATTAAACTGCATAATTGCAGAGAAACCAGACCACGGAAGTGCCGCAAAAGCACACAGTCAAAATGCTAATTCAGCCATTGGGGAAAGAAGTAGCCAAATGTCACCATCATCCAGCTTTGTTTGTTACAAGGATTTGTGCTCCAGATCCTTAAAAAGGCATCATAATTTCAGAACTGACTGCATGTACATGCCCAGTGAGGATTCTCCTTTGGTCAAAGCACAGTGCTGAAGGTGCACTATGTGAACAGTCACATTATTTACTCAAGCCTACATAGTAGACGCCCAGGGCTACACGTGTAACACACATTTCACACACCAGCCTTTCATGAAGCTAGAGGTTTACACAAACAATCCAACTTCAGAACGTAATATATAGGTGCATTCACCTTTGTATCCAGATTAGCATTTGAATCCTGACAGCATCCTGACACAGTGCCATTGTGGAGTAACTGTAGTGAAGGGACATTTTTTGAGGTGTTCAGACAGTGTGCTGAGAATATGCTTTACTATCCGGTTGAATCAATGCCCTTCTCCGATATATCATGCCCACCTGTTCCGGGCAGCTCAGACAGATGAACAATTCTACAGCGGAGGTTGTAGCAGAGACTCTTCAGAACAGTGTGTGTGTGGGTGTGTGTGTGCGAGCGCGTGCGTGTGTGTGTGTGTGTGTGTGCTCGGCCGGTCTGAAGTGGCAGCCGCACAGAGGAGCTTTATCATCGCAACGGTAGAGTCAATTGCAATGATAAAAATTTAGAAATCGCTCAAGTTTGAATGAATGGAGTTGGTCACACCACACATGACCTTGAATGAGGGAGACAGCCATGCTGAAATTGCTTTCCTATGAGCTCCAATGACATAACAAATCTAATAAGAGGTCGCCATGGAGATAACCAGAAAGGAGTTAACAGGTATGAAAAAGCGATTAAGTCTGCCACTAATGCCCGGCCTAAGTTACTGCACAGGAGCAGACAAAAAAGCACATTCCTCCTTCCAGAGCACAGGCCTCAATCAAAGAGCCCACACATTAAATCACAATTCATGTCCCTACCACATCCCATTACCCAGGGCAATTTATGGAGATTACATTACATTACGTTAACATGTTATCTGGATAATTCATACTGTGGCAATGCAGGTTAGGCATCGTACTCAAGGGTATGATAGCAGAGTCCCAGAGATAAGATAAACTGAGAATGAAATAAACTTAGAGCATGAACGTAAGACTGATTCCCGCCCCCCGCTCCCCCCCCCCTTAATAAACAAAAAATGATCTTGCGGCAGAAACGAACATGGGTGCAGAAATGTGGGGAACTGCGAAAGACCCAACCAGGAAGCCACTGCTGCTGATATCAGCCCAGCTGTTAGAAATGTGTGTCCCTCCCCACCAGGCTGATACCCCAGTAAATCAAGACTGGGGGAGCTCCCTGTCTGAGGCATCTGCACAGGACCCCAGGTGGGATTCTGCATGTTCCCCGTCCCAAAAAACAGCAAGGCCTGCAGGACTTACCTGTCAGAGCAGAGAATGATCCACGTGCTGCCTTTGTGTGCACAGATCCACACACCTCTTCACTCAGACAGGAAGAACGCTCCTATAAGCAGCAGGAAGTGGCTGTGTGCGCGTGTGCGTGTGTCTGTGTCTGCACGCGCGTTCAAGCCTTGGAAGATTATACTGAAGTGCCATTTCCTGTTTCATACCAATATAAAAACAAATGTCCTACTATTAAGCGTTAACATAAAACTCTAAAGCCTCTTATCACCGGTGAAGCATAAACACGGTAACCTTAAACATAATATAACTGAACAAATATTATATTTTAAACATCTGAGCTAAGTAAGCCTTGATAGGAGCATTTGTGAAAGAAGAATGGTGTAATAAAATTTATTGGCTTGTCTTTTCTTGTCACCTGTAAATATTGCTGAAGCTAGACTTTTATGCCTATACAGCAAAAGACTATGCCTCTCTCTGATCACAAAAACACACATTGTGAATAAGATTTTTGGTGGACTATAAAATCCACTGTTCACGAAGAGATAGGATTTGTGTCTGCTGAAGGGAGAAAGAAAAGGAAGTTGGGGATCGTTGAAGAGAGCAGAAGAGAGAGAAGAAGGGATGGATGAAGGAGATGTAAGACACAAAGGGCCAAGTGGCCCTCATTAAAGGCCCTCAGCCATGGGGTCGGCTGATCTGAGCCCACTTCCAGATGGCTGGTTTCTCCAAAGACTCGCATAACGGACACCCTGCAGTGACATCACCGGGGGAAGCTGAATTTCAGCGTACTCATCACCGGGCTTCACAGGAGTACGGCCAACTAATCCCTGGAAAGCCTTCATCAGTGGCAGAGGGAGGGGAGAGCAGAAATCATCTTTCCCGGAAAAGCAGACGCAGGCACATGCCATATAAACTAAGCTGCGTGGTCAAGCAAGCAATTATTTTCACAAGATCTACAATCTGCAGTCACTTAACCTGTACTCGCATTGAGAAGCAGCACTGAATTAGGGGTGAGCGCTGAAACATACAGTAGAGAATGTGGAGTTATGGAGGTCTATGCAGAGATATTTCGTTTTATTTATGTCTACAGACAGGGAAAGGAAGGACAGAAAAGCTGTCAGAAAAAGTAATGGCGCCCAATAACATTTAACTCTCGATTATGTCAGCTTTGTAAAGGGATTACATCATAAAAGTAATGGAGGGAGTAAAGGGAGATCTTAACGTGGAATCGCTTAAAGTCATAAAATGTGAGGCTTTTAACACAAAGGACTGCTGTAATGAAAAGTGTTGCTGAGACACTTCAATGGTGTTATGGTCACAAACTAGTCATCAGTGTGGAGTCCTGCGTGAGTACTATACTTCAGCTTGAACACAGCCTGAGACTGACGCATCAGAACTGACCACACGCAAGCCTGGACACTACTGACCATAATCCAGAAATTTACAAAAACATTCGCATATGTACAGCACACAGAAAATACTAATCCTGCCTAACATTACAGTCATAGGCCACAATTCAGCAGAACAATTGGCTGAGTTTTACAAGATCCATGATAAATCCAACACAGAAAAATTCAAACCCTAAACTTTACTCTCCAGTCACATACTGAAACATGCTAGCTGGCAAGCTGACTTATCTGTGCCCAGCACAGCAGCCTTATTAAAAACCCATAGCAGGCTGGCTACCTTGTGTACCAGAAAATAAATACGACACATAAATCATTTGCTGCTGATTCAACCATTATAGTTCCTTTTTTTAAAAAAAAAACTGTTCTGAGATTCAGTTTAAGCTTCTAAGGGCAGTGAAAAGCCCATCTCCATCTTCCAGTTCATTGAAATTACTACATGGTATCATAGAAACATGTTAGCACGTTTCACTTAAAGCAGCTCTCGCAGTGGTCAGATTCACCACAGATGAACGCAAAACTGAGATCTACTGAACCATGAATCTATATATACCTCAAAAATCGGAAACATGTTTATGCGGTTCTGTTTTCAGATAGTTTAAAATGGCTCCTGCCATCATGACTAGCAAGCGTCATAACAGTTTTACCAAGAGTTTCATTATAAATAAACTGACTACTGAGGTTGTGACTGATGAGATCATTTAACCAAGTCAGGAAGCACTGCCCAACTGTGCCACCGTGCTGCAGTTCCTCCCCGCAGTGGAAGAGGTAACACCCTGTTTGGTTTAACCCTGAGCCCTATATGGCTTTGCAACATATAGTATCGCCCATGTACAGAGACTTTTACAGGACACATGAGATCTAGCAGCCTTAAATGAACTTGTGTGCCTACTGCAATACATAATGTGACTGTCCAAAAAAGTGTCATCAATTTAACCTAACAATTTCATCTAGCGATTTATGTAACTCCACCTCATAGCCTTTTGGACCTCCAAGAACTGGAAATTTCCATTTTTATTTACCTACAGTTTGGTAAAATAATAGAGGAAAACTTTACTAGCTGTTGTTCTGCAGTGCTGCTGGAACATTCTTCAGGCTCCACAAAGAAAGACAGGAAAAGGCAGACAATAAATAAATAATGACTGAACATGACAAGGGTGGGAACTGTCTCCCATAATTGAATGAGGTGCAATGAATGAGGCACTAAACAGGCTTTGCCAGTGTGAATAAATGAGGATTTACTCATGATGGAGGTCTCCTGGCCAGGTTACGGGATGTGGTGAGGGCTCCAGGATCACTGAACTGGTCATTAATGATCCACCAACAATCTGTTAGCACGCTGACTTTATGACTGTGACCTGAGCAAACTACAGGCGACTGTGACCAGCGCAAGGTACAGGTGGAATCTACCGTACAATTATGTCAAAACGAGGGCAACAAATCCAGACAGACATTTCCCACTATCAGCACTAATGCTAACAAATACAGTTCTCACGTACACAGTGTGGATTGCAGGACCTTCACAGAAACACAATGGCCACTGCTGCAGCTGGGAACCCGGGTACCTATGCAAAAGTCGATACATTTTCTCCCACCCCCCACTAAGCTATCAGCTCAGAAACGCTTAAAATTCAGAGCCATTTTCAGTTCCCACGTTTCAGCATTACCTACTACACTGCAAAACCACGCTGGCTGAGTTTTGATATGGAATTAGATAACCCAATACTGGAGGTGGTGGGGGAGGGGGGTGTGGGAAAGAATCAGACTGTGTTTGGGGCATGTGCACGTATGTGTTTGTGTGCGTGTGCATGCGTCGTGTGTGTTTGTGTGTGTGCGCGTGTGTGTGTGTGTGATGGACAATAATAGCTCAACTCCCAGGTCTCCAGGAGAGCAAGCAGATGGGCATTGAATGGGTGGGGGGGAAGAGAGAGAGACGAGACAGAGGAAGTGAAAAATGGATGGAAAGAAAGAAACAAGATAACAAAATGGCATGACTGAGCTTGAAAAACTGTATGAGAGGGACACACTGTGCAATTATTTCCCTATAAGAACCAGTATGTCATAGCCTGATAGGGAGTGCACATCCCACCATAAAACAAACAAGTCACCAATAGTATTGTTATTGTTCTGAAGGTTTGTTATACAACAGTCTTCACCACCTATATTATTCACAACTATATTGGGTTTCAGTGTGCTTGCATAACGTAAGGCTTTGGCAGTAGTACACACTGTGATTGTCATGGCAATGAAGCTCATTAGAATTTGAGAGGCGGAAAGGCTCTGCTGCATGAACTCAGCACACTCGGTGCAGCATCTGAGCAGGATACTCGGCAATGCGAAAGGGGGATTTAAAAAATCCCGACTTTTCACATGGAGGGCAGAGACAGAGAGAGAGAGAGGCACAGCAGGAAGTGCTCTTGAGTGGCACCGGGCCAAATGGCAGAACTCTCTGGAGAGAAAGGCTTTCTACAAGATGGAGCCGATACATCATACAGCTTCAATAGAAAGGAGTCCCTATTAAATGGCCATTTTTACAGATAGCAGTCAGAGTTATGAGCGCACCCCAGACCGGATTCTGAGCCACTGAGAGGCCACTGCACCCACAATGCACCTCCACTTCTGAGATCCAAGAGTTAACAAATACCATTTCACAATGTTTAGCATGATGCTCTGCATGAAATGACACAAGGGAAGTGGCAACCTAAAACAAGCTTCCGGAAATCACAAAGCAAGGCCACTACCGGATGGTTTGGGGATGTTCCCCACACCCACGGAACACAGAAACCACGGCCAGCTAGCGATCCTTCATTCTCTACTTCAGTTTCTTATTCTTTTTTGTGAAACACAATTTTCACGGCGTTGTGTGAAAGTTCCTAATATGATTTCGCTTCACCGCGTTGAGAAAAAAATCCATCATACTTTCGTTGTAGGCCGAGAACTTGTCTGTGCTAGACTGTCAGTATGCGGTCATTTAACAGACCAGTGCATCAGCCTTCAGATGAATCTCACACATCTACAGACAGAGGAGGAGAGAGAGACAAAGCCATGCTGCCTGCAGCAAAGTCACAGAAACTTCAAAAGCACTCGCGATCAAGAAAGGCCTGCGCACATTTCAATTCAAGATGGCCTGCTTGTCTTGAAAAACATGTCCTCTGAGAGGAGGACAACGGGCCCAGGGCTTGGCTAAGAGATACGCGCTTACTTCACCGAAGAGACAATGAAGATGGCGCTTCATGTCAAACACGTTGCTTCATTGCGCTCGGAGCTCTGTCAGTTTCTCTCTGACATGTCATGTCTCTCCAAGCCAGAGCCCATCTGTTGACAACACACATCATGACAGATGCAACTCACATTCTGCGCCTATATAAAAATCATATGCAGTAAATCATAAGGTAATTCCATGCAAAAGTGGCAATGTGTACTTAGATGTGCTTGGTATAGCTGAGAGATCATATACAGAGAATATATACTTCCATTTGACTCACATTTGATAATCATGGTTTTACATCAAATGTAAGTATATATTCTCTGTATATGACATTGGTTAAACTATTTCTAAGCACTTTGAAACTTAAAACAAGGATGATGTAGGTTCAATGGATTTTGTGCAAAAAATATTTTATTTACATACTTAGTGTCATTGCCATTTATGGACTGTGACCTCATTTACAAAGGGAACCTAGCCAAAAAAATATCTAAATGGAGAAATGTCCCAGCAAACAAGCTTAAACTGTTCAGCCTCAATAACCCCTTTGTAAAGGTGCTTAATTAGATTCATGCATTATCAAAAAGTAATATTTCGCATGTAGTTCTTCTACATTTGGAGGGAGAGGGGATCAATGTTCATATGCAAATCAAGTTTAGGTAACAGTGCAGTTTTAGGGTGTCCTATACTGACATCCCCACACTGTGTGCATCAAAATGAACTGTTTGATACATTGTTAAGAAGTAAGAATTCAGTGGTGAGCTCAGCAATATGCACCAAGAGCCACTGTGATGACAGAAGAACACTTTCAGTTGTGAAGAGAAATCCCTTTTCAACTGTCCAACATATCAAAAGCATTCTTAGCCTTAAGAACAGAAGCATCAGGGTTGAGTTTGCTTTGAAAGTATATTTAAACTAGAGTTCTGTGACAAAGTCTTATTGACAAATAAGACGAGTATTAACCAGTACCAAAGTGATGGAAAGAGGAAAGTGCTTCACCTTGTGGCAGGACAATGACCCCAAACATACTGCCAAAGCAACCAAGTTTTACAGGGCCAAAAAGTGGAATGCTCTTGACTGGCTGTTAACATTTTCAGTACTCTTTATTGGTGCTACAAATAATGGCAAGTGTTCCTTCAGCTCAGCTGCTAACAGTTTGGGGGTCATAAAGAACTTTAGCAGTCTTGGACTGCAGGACTGCAAAGTCATGCAATGCTAGTAACGAGTACGTGAAACTGAATAGCTGGCCATCATCTTCAAAATATGAGGGTTCTCCTTTTGCTTATGATTTGTTGAAATTCCTACGAAAAAGCCACTTAAGGATTTATGCATTTGTTTCTTTACCCAGCACATCAATTTCCTAATTTTCTTTGTCAAAGTATAGGGCTCTCCCCTACCCTACTGTTTCTCCACTCTACTCGGCTATGGTTCATTTCCCAAGATGGGATCTAGCTGGATTTTGATTGTATAGGGCCAAGGGGACTGACTGCAGCTAATTCTGCACCACAGTCAATACCTCCAACCTGGTGAGTTCTTACAATTGTGTTATTCTACAAATGCATGCATTATCATAAATCAGCTGTTCTCCTTGAGTACACTGGGGACAACAAAGCAGAAAGGTCATACAAGTATGCTGCACAAATCTCCGACATTGAACATGGGGACACATTGTGTGCACTTCCACAAGGACAGCAGGGACTTTGTCTTCAGCACTAAAGAACACTGTTGCTGGGGCAAATTCAAACCTAGCTTGGTGAGTTGAACAAATTTAAATTATACATAAGGCTCACATGTGGTTGTTAAAATTCTTATTTTGAGAGAAAGATTAGTCTCATATCATTGATCTGTTCATGATTCTTTAGACAAGCATGTGGCATTTTTAGCCAAATACTCTGTCTATGCTAATTTGCACGCAATTACTCAATGCTATTGTGGTGGTGGAAAGAATACAAGTGTGTCCACAGTCCAGGATATTTTTGAGATGTTATATAATCAATGTGACATAAAACACTATTCACGAACAAGTGACAGTGTCCCTGTCAATCTGTTACCACAGGATACTTCACTTAAATATAATTGTAAAGCACACATGCCATTTCAAACTTGATTAGACCATAGACATCTTAGAAATACAAAACAACAAAGCAGTGGAAAGTAGTGATATTGTGGAAACCACTTTCTTCTCATGTATATTCCAGAAAATGCTACAGATTTACAGCCAACACTAGAGCAGCGCAGAAACTGTCAGCGCTGCAGAAAGGGTTCGAGCTGCAGCCCGGGAGCCATTTCACAGGCTCTCATTTTTATTTTCCTCCCGAACCCAGAGCTTTTAGAGGGGTTTTCACCACTTTTGTTGTGCTGTCAAACTAAATGAAAAAGCACCAGATAAACCTCAGCAGGAAGCCGGGAAGAATATTATTACTGGAAATTCAACAAGTAACCAGGCAACAGGAGAATACAAACGACAGAACCGTAATAAAATCGCACAGCTCTGCTGCATCTCTCTGACTCATTCAAAAGTTCAATGGAAGGTGTCTGTTAGTCAGCGTGTGTTGAGAACAGCAATTAGAGTGGTCACGTCCGCAGGCGATGTTTGCTTGTTAGAGGAACAGACATGCCAGCTTCTGGCAGCAATAGCTTCTGGCTACAGAAGAAATGTCTAGTAATGGCAGAACACAACCGCAGAACTTATTTTCCCCCAAATGTCTTTGGTAGAAGATATCATCACGTAATTCCATAATGGTTGCCGAGTTTTTACAGCATCGTGAAAAATGTCAAACTGTGGCAATGTATGAGGAAAAATCTGGTCTTATTTAATATTTCTCAGACTAAGTAACACAAACATATCTGAGAATGTTAGCATAATCCATATTCAATTTGTGGCTTGCTTCATAATACATTTTCCATTGACCCATGTTAGTAGATTAAGGCCCGTTTAGTCCTCCCAGGAGGTCAATTAAAAGGAAGACGTTGTTCTCTTTCATTCTCTGCATCATGTTCACAGTTGTGATCCAAATAAAGCCAATAACCCAAGTCAGTCTGTAAGGTACACAGGATTCACTGTTTGTATACCTTACATTTAAACAGTAGTGTCTGTCATCAACTGTATATTATGCATCAAAGACTGACAGCCTGGAAGCTATACTGCACGGTATATTACTGTACACAGTCAGTGCATCTAAAGGCATATGAAGACTTTCACGCCAGTGAGCTCTTGCATTCAGATCCAGCACTGCTCAGGGCAATGCTTGCACTGCGGTTTCCGTCCATGCTGCGTTCTGCATAGTAAAATGGAACAGCAGATCCAGCCCCTGCTCCACTTTAAAAAAGTGCCATTTTGTCAAAAGACTGAGATTAAGATGGCTGTCGAAGGTCAGCAGTGGAAAAAAAAAACAGTCCACAGATTCATTCATAATATGCTTCCTGCCGCATGCCATTCATTAGTTACTTTTATTGCAGAAGTGAGCCATTATTTTATTGAAAAATACAAAAAATCCAAGAATCTAATAAAAACTGCACTGTAAAAATGTTCTGCCAAGGATTCAGCAAGGGAAGGTTTTGCATGCTTGAGGCCTCCAGTATCCAGCAGAAACCTATACAGGGCACAGAATGCTACCCACATTTATGCAAAATAAAAAAAACCTCACTAGAACTCAAGAAATCAAGCATTCCACAGACACATCATCATTAAAATTCCACTAACAAAAAAGGATAAAATTCCTTCTCTAAAAACAGAAATTCTTCTGGTTCTGAAAACACCATGATGTTTTAAATGAATGCTACCATGTCTAGAAGATCTACAGTAGACACGATCTACTTACTATATCGTCCTATTGCATTCCGCTGACTCTTCATGATTAGCCTGCCAGGAAATTATCCACTCAGTGGGATAGGACCACCCATATTGCTGATCCAAGAATTAGCTGACAGCTGGATTAACAAATCCAAGGCAGGTTTTAAAGGGCAGGCATTAAATCCTCTCAAGAGACCAACTTCTTCTCACCCTTGCTTACAGTCTTCATTACAGTGCATCTTTTTTCATTCTAACAGATAAAACCTTCAGACTGGTTAACATATTAAATAAAATCAACAACAATCTCCAGCTTCATTAATGCAGCCCTTGCATTTAGTATCTTATTACATGCTGCCTGTGTTTTGTTAAGATACAGCTAAAAGGATATTGAGAACATACACAATGGAAAAATAGCAGCTAACATGAAAGTGAAGCTCAATACAACAGACCAATTATATGTCATCAGGAGAAACATGAACATAACAAACCAAAACCATGGCATTCTTTAACCATTTGTGATCATCTTTTTAGCCAATAAACTGAAAAAAAAACAGAAAAACATTTTGTTTTCAAACTAATTTACAGTATGACTTGAATGAATGAATACTATAAATGTCTTAAAGAATGGATTCTTGACCTGTTTTGGTAAAGTCATTTTGTGGTTGTGCTTGCGGGCAATGCCACACAAGCAGCTTTGGTACAGGAAATGGCTTCATGACAGCGTGTTTCTGGTCTAATAAATTTGAATTATACAATGCCCATTCGCTGAATATTCATGATCCATAATTAGATGCACCAATCCGGTTATAGCGTGCCACATAATAGCCATACATCTTCCACAGATAAGGCAAAGACAATCACATTTCTAACAGAAACATGCACTTTCAAGCTAGAAAAAAAGCCATTACAGCCCAAATATATTTTTAGTAATGATGTCAGAACAGTGTTAAAAAAAGCCCAGAGACTGAATAATAAGGCCATTTTCACACACATACACACTTCCTTAATCATGCATTGCAATTCAGATAAGCCAAATCTACCACCATAGCAAACTTAAATACAAAAACAGCATGCTACCTGCATGTTCATAAAGGATCTGTACACAGGGTTTCACTCATACAGTAAAGATGGGAAAAGCAGAATCAGTAAGGGCAGCAGTGTGCCAGAGTGTTCATTTAGCCAGCACCCGAGGACCTTCTACGAGCGTAATTTATGAAATTACTTAGATCCACAACTTCAGGCTTTAAATTAAAATAAGAGCCTAATCTGAAATAGTGCACCCTCTAGAAAATGAATATTTCTTATAAACCAAGATATTTCTTTCCCAAACAGAATTATAACTGGATTTCTTGGAGTCTCAGCGGTGTCGGGGCAGAGAAGGCTCTCAGCATTCTTTCCCACTTCCCATAATGCAGTTATGCATCTATAAAATCAACAGAGCAAAGCCTTGGCCTAGCTCTCGCCTCAGAAGAAGAGCTACATTACTGCTGTAATGATTCTAATAATAACATCAACCTGTCAATCTTTCACTTCTCCCTAGAGCTGCCCTTGCCTCACAAGGGGAGAAACAATCACATCGCAGCTAAATTCAGCCAATCACTTGCGCAGAATCAGGATAATGACAGTCGTTGTGCACCATTTTAGACCCAGGGGAGGTGGGGCTCAAACACATTTACCCATACTGCCTGTTCATGTCTGTATAGGGTCAGATCTGTAATGCACACACTATACTGAGGCCCTTGACGTACTGGATGTCTGTTCCTTCCCTATTACTTGTGAACATTTTCAGACAACATAGTTTTTTCACACAATGCACCACAATTGCAATTATGGAGGAGGAAAACATTACAATAAAAGATGACAAAGATAGCTAAACTACACTTAATACATTTCTTAATATTGCAGTTGAGACAGAGAAAAATCAGGTACCGAACACACCCAATTAGACAGGCACAGAAACAACCTCTCTAAGGCAGGTTGTTTGGATAATCAGGATTATTTATCCAAGAACTCAGTCTTAGGTACCCTATTAGTGCAAAAATTATATTCATTTTTTTCTTTTAAATTGCCCAAAGCAACAACTGCTCTCCAAAGGTCAGCTAGTCATCACTGTAAACAAATAATCATTCCTCGGCAGCGACTCCTTCTGGACTGGGAATAGGCAGGAGGCTTTGGACTATGAAACAGGGCAGCAGCCTGCGGCTTCACTCAAACTGAACCCCATCAGTGATGCCACGCCTGCCCCAGAGAGCCAGAGAGCCAGAGAGCGTCACCACCTCTCTCCCAATGAGACCAGAGCAGTGCCGTACCCCAGTCCTGCCCAATCCCAGCCTCCTCAGCCACGCGCTTCCATGCCCTGAAAGCAGCAAGCTCAGAGACCAACATCACGCTTCTGTGCTTGAAAATAAAAAGAGCAGAACTGACAAGGGAAAAAAGACAAGAATTATGTATTTACAATCGCACAGGCCGTTGATCAAGTGGCAGTGGCTTCCCAGTGCTAAGCCTGACATTATGAGGCTCCGGCAGCACCATCGCTCATGTGTGAGCACATGATGAAGCGCTGCTCACTGCCGCGTGGATGGGCACAACAGCCTGCAAGAGAATTCACTAACTCTGAACTACAAATGACTCGGGCCACTGCGTGTGTGTGTGTGTGTGTGTGTGTGTGTGCGTGTGTGTGTGCGTGCGAGTTTGATGCTCATGACAGTTTCTAACTTTTCGGTACCCATGCCATTTTAGTGTATTTTAACATTACCTTTCTGCAAAGTAATAAACAGAAATAATTGAAATTTGAATAAATTTGTCCCAGAACATGATACCACCATTCTCTCCAAAACGTTCAACTATGGATATTATCGGATATTTCCTTGCTGTGTTTTGTCCAACAACCTGCATCCAACAGGGATGGTAAAAACCTGTGGCACTAGGCATGACAATCAGCTTGCTTGTCAACACTCAATTTGCCAAGCAGCCATCTTGTTACTTTGGTGGCAGGCTGATGCTAGTGAGGCTCAACACGCAGCGGACCATCGTGAAAGGCCACAGTGGCGCACAGTGGCGCCATCTTGGTAGATGGACACTCCTGGCCCTGTTTCAGCACTGATACGACACGGCGTGTCAGAACTGCCGCTGGACTAAAGAAGCTAACTGTCACTGGACAAGTGAGCAGTAGCCATCCACGTGTGTCACTGGGGCCTAGGCTGGCAGGTCTGGCACTCCTGCAGCTGAGAACCAGTGCGTCTGTCAAGCCTTCGCCCTTGTGACTGCTACAGGCACATCAGTACAATGTTTACATTAAACCCAGCTACAGCTAAACCTCAAAGTGGCTACCTTTCTGCAACAGTTTCTTTACTTTTGAGATACAGTCCGGGCTGGGCGCATAAAGATCTGAGAGATACGGCCAAAGTAAATGAGTGATGACACGTGCCATTAGCGAGATCATTTCAGGAAAGAACGATCTAATCAGCGCATCACACCGAGCAGCTTGAAAACTCACTCATATAAAATATTATAACATTATCAAGGTAATAAAAGGCTCAATTAAGATGCAATATTCAGTACAACGACATACCGCTCTCTTCATTACCCCTGACGATAATTCTACCATTTCTACCCCGCTGAAGAACTACGGGTTGAATCATGCTCTACAAATAATCAAATAATGTCTGCCAACAGAAAGGCTTGCCAGCTAGATGAGATGAACCAGGAAAAATGTCAAACAAACAATAGCATACTTCTCTGCTCTCCTGGATTGGAGATGATGTAATTCTACAACCACTGGAGTGCAATGGCACAATGTAGCATGTGCTGTAAAGTGTCTAAGAGCAGTGGGCTCGTAGAGAGAGGGATATGTCCTCATTCAGTAATAGCAAAAAACTGAACCAGGCTGTAACTGAACTGTCACGCTGCAATGATGGATAGTTGTCTCCATTCACACCAACATTATAAAGCAAACACATTAATAACACCGTGTAGCAAACAATAATAGGCTTTTTAATTATAGGCTGTCAATGTTAATAAAAGAAATAACAGGATGTATTCACTGGACTAATTACAGACCCCATGGGAGCAACTGACAAAACCCCTAAATTCTCAGAGGTAAGAGGAACTTACAGCAGTCCCTTTAGAATATTCTGTTACTTCTTATGAACTCCTCAAGGACACATATGCATGTTGCTTAATAAGCTGCATGCATACTGTATGTCAATACAAATGGGGCTTTGTGGCAGACATAATTCATTTGGAGCTGAACAAAGGGCGATGTCAGTCAGCTTGTTGGGAGAAACACATTAATTATCACCCTGACGTAATGGATTTACATCGATATTTTTATTCCAGCAGCCATGAGAGTCATCATTGAAAATGTAAAGAAAACGTAAGGGCTATGACAAAGTGGGAGAATCACAGAGCACAGTGTCACAGCACAAACACTACAAAAACCAGTCATTAAAATAACTGATTAATTAGTGCATTCGTAGACAATACGAAAATAAACCATGTTTGTGACAGAAGCATGCAACACGCATTTTGTACATCTTGCCATTTTAAGCCAAGAAAGTTGATTTGGATACAGCTGTTGATTTGGATACCAACATTCATATAAACTGTATTAACATGAGCTGCTGTCGCCCTGAAAAATGACCATTTTCTGTTGTCTTACCCACCACAGCTGGTCCTGTATAGACAGGAACGCTGTCTGTGTGTTCACCCCATCGTTTCCGTCTGTCCCTACCACTCAGCCTCTGTCTCAGTCTTACATTTACCCACCCACTCCCTCCCTCTTTCTGTCTCTCTCTCATCCTCTCCATCTCTCCCACACACCTCCCTCGCTCTGTTCCTCCTACTCACCTACTCTCTCACTCACTGGCCCTCTCCTTCCCTTTCACCCTCCTTTCTCTGTCCCTCCATCCCTTCTGACTGAACCACTCCCATTCTCTGTCCTTTCCACTCTCTACCACTCTTTCTCTTTTACTCCCACAAGTAAACAGTCTCTCTCTCTCAAGGATATACACCACGTCAAAGGATGTACACCAGACTAACCCACTCTCCTCTCCTCAAACAGAAAAACAAAAATCTCCAATCAATCTGTCTCCTCTTTCATTTGCTCTCCTTGCATTTTCTTGCAGGGAACAGAGAGAATCTCCTTCCTTTTCACTCAGATAATGTGGTAAGTTTCTCTCAGAATGAAGTAGGCACCCGACACACCTCACCTTACGGACCGCGCCGAGCTCTCATAACCTCGTGAACACGGTCTTCCTGAACGACACCGCCATTAATAACTCCTGTTCTGGTGTACATGATCACAGCACTACCTGTGGGGACTAATCTGAGGTGGTGTTTGGCGCTCAACAAATATTGGTTTTCTTTCTAATTAGCTCATTAAATGAGATGCTGGGGGGAAGAGAGAGGGGGAGCGGGGGGGGGGGGGTGAAGGAGGGCGAGTGTGTATTGTGTGTACTGCCACATTCTACACTGCCGCAGTGCCTGCTAATGTGAATTCTCATGATTTATTTCTTACACTGAGGCTAATCTTGCCAAAGCTCCTTTCCAAACCTAACCATGCTGCACCACAGATATCTTCCCCTGCACAGTGCTGCTGTTCCTCTCTCCCTCTCTCTTTCTCGTTCTCGTTCTCTCTCTCCCCCCCTCTCTCTCTCTCTCAGAAGAGTGGTTCAGGTGCACACACAGGGAGACGGAGGGCCCTCTGGCAGTCCCACTGGTCACAGATGTTCTCACTGCACCGTTTCATCCCTCAGAAACCCTCCCATTATCGCTCCCCACATGCTCTCATCCCTTCACCTTAAGTCTCCCCCCAGACACCACAGATACTCCAACAGGCCGAGGAACTTACCTCATACTGTAGCCTCCTGAAACTATGGTGACTATGTACCTCGTCACTATGGTGACGAGGTACATTCACTCAGGCAGCCGGCACAATCACGTTAACCTCCAGAAACGGAAACGGGTTCCAGAAACAGAAGAGCGGACACCTGGAGGAGTTAGCCTAACGGCGGCAGCAGCCATTTCACAACTTAAAATAAAAATAGAAGCCTTAACGGCAAAGGAAGGAAACGGAATATGCTATAAGCCAAAGTAGCCTGCTTGGTTGCACAGTGTTAATTCTGAATGCGTGCACTTGAATAAGTCAAGCAGACATAATATAAATCTGGACCCCGGGCTAATCCACAGCTCTGCGAGGCTGTGAGTGAAAACGTGTGAAAGCTCACCCAGGCTTCAGCACTAGTACTATTAGCAACCACTTTCTCTTCTCTCCGTGGGTCAAGAATCACGCCACCTACGGGCTCAGTGCTCAAGGGCGCTCATAATGAAAGTACCGTAGCGGACGGGGGCCGGAAAGGTTGCGGGTTCCAATTGGAGGAGCGCTGCTGTGCCCCAGAGAAGAAAGCAGCTGAACTCGCGCGTTCGCTTCAGTAAACGGCCAGAGGCGCAAATAATGCGCAATCCACGTAAGACCATCAGCTGAGCACATTACTCATTATGAAACTGAATCATCTATATTCATGGTATGTACGGCGTATTAATGAATAACACTATGCCATGAAAACATTCCCACTCTGATAACGAGCCTGTGTGAAAATGCGCCTGTCAACGAGAGCGAGGTCGCACGGGCACAGCGAGGAATTCGCTCTGAAAGCACGAGAGCTCCTGATCAATACCTCACCGGGAGCCCTAATTCTGCACCGTGACGTCACCGCACCTCCTCTGTTACCGCACCTACGCCTTTAACAACAGGCGCCCGGAGACAGCAACCACACAAACTCCAATAAGGAGGAAGGACAGACCTGGCTCCTGCTGGTAATGCTCATGGTGAGTGGCTCAATGCACACGAAGGGGAACAAACCACTCACACCCAAATCCACCTCAACCAAGAGCAGGACAATATCACAGCAAATCAAAGAACCAAAGACCTACAGGAGCAGTATATTAACATTCATAAGACATAAATGACAAACCATACAGCAGCAACAAATTAACATTCATAAGACATGAATGACAAACCATACAGCAGCAACAAATTAACATTCATAAGACATGAATGACAAACCATACAGCAGCAACAAATTAACATTCATAAGACATGAATGACAAACCATACAGCAGCAACAAATTAACATTCATAAGACATGAATGACAAACCATACAGCAGCAACAAATTAACATTCATAAGACATGAACGACAGAAACAGAATGACAGAAACGAGGAATAAAAGGCTGGTACACACAGGGCACAGGTACAGAACATATAATCCACCAGACGGAAACACACACACAGCTCCACCACTGCACATCTGGTGAGCGGCTCAATTAAGGGTTTCTTCGCACCTGGAGGACAGCACTCTAATAAAGGCTCTGTTTTGTTGTCTGCAGGCCAAAGTCATGACTCAGAATAATAAAGCAACTGTCAGCAAGGGCAACACGCAGCCACACACACCTTTCCTGCTGTGAAAGCACGAGACACACACCGCTAATTCAGCCATTCGACTAACACCATTCTTAAAATATAACCGACACAAAATGAGAAAACATTAGCAAACATCATGTATGAAAGAGGAATATGAATAAACAATATTTAGATAAAATTGATAAAAGCTACTTTTGAATTCCTGTTAAAAATGTAGAAAGCTCTGAAAGCGTGACAGCTTTATCAGAAAGCTGTGGCACTGCATATCTTTCAGGAAAATTAAGAAATTTTAGTTATCATTTCACATTATTGTTATCTGAAGCAGAATTCCCCACCCTGTTGCATTTCATACACGCACACATTAAACTGCATTGCAGTCCAAACAAACTTGCAGCCTTCAAACCATAATTTTCATATCAGTAGTAGTTGAAGACAAACAAAATGAACATTTTGGAATAATAACTGCATGATAAACATCTGGTTATCCGGAAGAGTAAAATGCAATTTGTTTCAGACAAATTATGCCTGTAGGACGCCGTTTCCAATTAATGGAGGGCAAAAGGTAATCCCTTCATCCACAGTCAGCGATTTTCTCCATCCATATACAATACAAACTGAAATAAATCACCTGAACAATAGCACTACAAACAACAGCAAGGGGTATATAAGAACATACATTTTTGAATGAGGAATAACCCTTTTAAAGACTGTGCTCTTAGATGTCAAGGCCAAAACAAATAGCCTACATAATGATCACTTAGACAAAGATCATAGAAAGGCACATTGTTTATATTGAGGTTTATACCTTATTTATATCACATTTTCAATGCATACATTTTAGAGGTTCAGAAGATCCTTTGCCTGTGATATTGACGCTAAGCCTGGATCTCAGGACAGTCACCCCTACAGGTTGACACATAGCCACTCAGGTCACACAGAGTCCATTAAAAGCCCATGGCATGTTACACCTGGACAAACATCAGAGGGTCTGTTTTGGGGGTGGGGGGGGAATTGTGTAGCTGAAGGAGATTAAAAGCATCTGGCGCAGAGGATGAGGGAATAATAACAGAAGCAACAAAAGGCGAGCGTTCCACTGAAATCGATAAAGGGGGCCCCACTGAGGGGTTTCTCCACACCCGGCCTTCGGAATCACGGCCAGTCACATCATTCCATCAGTCATGGGCAGCCGAACCCAGAACAGGTCCAGGTCAGTCTCAAGAGCCCATGACTGGTTCTCTCCACTTACTGCAGAAGAAAAAATCCACTCAAGCTGCAGGATCTAGAGCAGGGCTACTGAACTCCGCCTGGATAACAACCTAGAAACTGTGACTTAAGCCCTTATGCCCTCTCAAACCTGAGGAGGTCAATAATATTCATTCATTCACTACAATAATCCACTGAACCTGGCACTACAGTCAGTTAGGACCCTTATATAGTCCCCTTCTATAAGGGAGGAAGCAGTGATGATGAGTCAGTAGTGACTGATACAGTAGTGAAGATTCCTTCTCAAGCCATCTATTAGTGTACACTACAGATAACATCAAAGCTCACATTAGGCCTGCAATAACGCCACTCCTCACTGCATTCTCCAATGAATGTATTACATTAATGCAACGCACCCCTCACATTACATGAGTTATTTCTTCCTTAACTAACCTCAACTAGCATAGAGCCTATCACATTGCATACTGTACATTTACTGATGTACTGATACAGCTTGCTGCAATTCAGGGAAGGTACCTCTCATAACAGTACAACAGCAGTGCCTATATGAGAATCAAATCTGCAAACCTGTAACCCTTCGGGTTACATACCCAGCACCCATCAACTACGCTCCATTGTTATTGTCACAGATAAAGACAGATACTGAACGAACCCTTTCTAACAGAAGCATGATACAGCATATGATCTCCAACAGCTTCACATGAGATTGAGAGAGGAATAACCTGTCCATTTCTGTTAACATACAATCTGCTCATGTAACCCACAATCTGCTACTGTAAAGCACCATACACACCTGTAAAGCACCATACACACCTGTAATGGACCATACGCTCCTGTAATGCACTGTACACACCTGTAATGGACCATACGCTCCTGTAATGGACCATACGCTCCTGTAATGGACCATACGTTCCTGTAATGCACTGTACACTCCTGTAATGGACCATACGCTCCTGTAATGGACCATATGCTCCTGTAATGGACCATACGCTCCTGTAATGGACCATACACTCCTGTAACGGACCATACACTTCGGTAATGGACCATACGCTCCTGTAATGCACTGTACACTCCTGTAATGGACCATACACTTCGGTAATGGACCACACACTTCGGTAATGCACCGTATGCTCCCGTAATGCACCATACACTCCTGTAATGTACTGTGTAGTTCTGCAATGCACCTGTAAGACACCGTGCACTCTTGCAAAGCACTGTACACGCCTATAATGCACTGTACGCACCTGTAATGCACTGTACACTCGTGTAATGCACCGTATGCTCCTGTAATGCACTGTACACAATGCATTGCTCTCTCCTTCTATACACTATGGGTTCCTGCTCTGCCCCCTCCTGTAACACACTGTCCATTCACAGAATGCACTGACGGATCCTGCCACACTGCATGCGTTCCTGTAACGCACAGACTGCCCCTATAACACCCCGCCTGCCTCCGGAAAGCTCTTCTAACACACCCTTTCTGGAACATACTTTTTGTTGCCCCACCATATTGTCTCTCTCAGTTTCTGCAACCGAAATGCTCAGAAGGAGAAGCCAGCAGCCTGACTAATGAGGCTCATTAATTCTTTCTGTGCACAATCACAGACCCCAACCCAGAGCCACACGCGAGCCAGAAATGAACCAAAGTAACACCACAGAAGAAGAGGGCGAACTGGCGCCAGTGACAGCATCATCAAGCCGCCTGCATTAAAGACCCAGGGAGAGAAAGCGCCCAGGCCGAGGGAAGCAGGCTCGCGCAACACCTACAGGAGCTCCGCTTGCTGCTGTCCGTGGATCCCGGAGAAGACATTCCTGCGTGGACGAAGAGCTGGCAGAGGAGGGAGGCGGCGGGGCTCGGCGCGGAGTCGTGCGGGGCGGCTGAGACTACCCTTCACCCCTCGCTCATCCTCTTCCTCAGCTGGAGAAGGAGAGGTGAGGAGAAGTCTCTCTCTCTCTCTCTCTCACAGACAGAGCGGTGATGTTCTCCTCCACTCTCTCTGGCACTCTGAGGCTGAAGCTTCTCCGTGGCGCTGCCTGTAGACTGTGCGCGCTGTGGAGATGCTGCCGTAGTAGAGAGGCGTGTGCCTGGAACGTACCACTCGCCGCCCTCGAGCGGGGGGAGAGAGGGGAGGGAGCGCACTACAGACAGGCTGTGATACAGATGGGGGGGGGATTCACAGGGCTGAGCTATAATTCCTGTCCACTCAGTATTTAGCTGGACAGCTGTGACCAGAGTGAGACCGAAAATACGGAGAGTTCATTAATCAAATAAAGAAGGTTCACGTCACTGACCCCCCAGACGCAAATTCACACAAATAAGCACAAAAGCACACACGCTCAAGCACTTCCATACACATGCAAACAAATTCATGAGCGCATATAGAAATATACGGACCCACACAAAGCATGGAAGCATGCACGCAGGCATGCATGCATCCATACACACACGCATACATACATACATGCACACATGCACATGTGCAAAAACATGCACACAGACACATGCACACATGCACTCGCACACGTGCAAACACACGTACGCACACATCATCACAAACATGCACACTCACACACGCACACGTAAAAACACACACACACAGACACACACAGTACTCTTAAAGACCCTTGTTTGTCTGTATGCTTGTGTTCCACGTACTGCGGATACAGACATATGTTCTCGGACACAGGACAGCACATTGAGATGCTGTGATTTTGACATGGACTAAGTAATAGCACACTAATCTCAGCAGTGTCTTACAGGACCCATCCAGTCTGGCTCACACACTTCCACTCTTAACGCCCGTGCCTACAGCATTATAACTTCCATAACCATCACACCCACACACTTCCACTGACAGCAGTACTGAGTCTTCAGAATTGACACACAAAAAAAATTACAAGAACTGTAGTTTTAAATAATCCATAAAATAAAAAACGAATAACAATCTGATTTATTTGTATTTCCAACTGTGGCACAGCCAAATAAACACACCACACAGGCTATTACGTGTCATCTTCAGGACCGGCGACATTTAAACAGCTTCCCACAAGGAGCACATTTACAAGACGCATAAATTCTGCCTGTAAATATCAGAACCCCGTAATCCATGTGGGCAAACTATAAATGCACAGAGGCATTTCTGACGAGAGCAACACAAAGAAGCACCACAGGCTGGCTATGGACATTCTTCAGCCACGGACGCCATCCGAAGGGACGGACACCCAAGACCCGCACTGGGATTCTGGCAAGGCCCGCAGCGCAGGAGAATCTGGAGAAAGCTCTGCACAGCTGGCAGCTGAATGTGAGTGTCTTTCACTCTTCCGAGCGTGCACAGTGGCTCCTGCACACATCTGCGGGGTTGCCTGAGTGCCTAAACAAACAGAAGTTCTTCTGAAAGCTCGATGGGTGTGCCGATTACATCCCACGAGGAGCCTCTAAGAGGCAGGCAGGCTGTTTCTTCAGCGCAGCTCACAGCGTTAAACACAATGTCAGCGCTAACTGAAGCGCGATGAGAGCCTCAGAACCTAGCGCTGCTGCCAGAGTGTCGCAGCTGCCACATCTGAATGTTTCATACAAAACAAGCGGGGGGAAAAGCACCCAGGCTGACTCCTGCATAACTGCAAGATAAAATCTTCAACAAAACAGAGCTGAATAGTCTTGATTAAGGACTTTATCTTCCAGGTGCATTGTGGGAATGGGTGGGATGAGCTCCCTCTTGCAGCGCATGCAGCCCAGGGAAGCACATGCCAGCCGAGCGTTCGGTTCTGACTGAATCACCTTTTCAAACCGCTTCCCAGAGAACTTTTATCCTCATTATGAGTCAGCCTTAATAGAGTTCATCACTGAAAGCGTGCAAGTACTACCTGAAATACTGCTGGCTTTTTAAATGTATTTTTATATTAAACTTTAATGCCTTTACAAGTTAACTGGTTTGAACAAATTGCAGTGATGAAATCAGAGCCAAGTGCTATTATAATGGATTTTATGATTTTACATATTTATACAAATTACAGAAAAATGTTGTCTTGTTGAGAGCAGCATCTTATTTTCTTAGTCCACAGATATGGCCTACTGTACAGTATTTGAATGATATGGGAGCAATGAATTACATCATTTGCACATCAGATATTCTTTATTCAGTGTACCTAACTAATGCTCTATATGAATCACACAAAGGAAAAGGACACAGGACAGTAGCAAGAATGGTAATTACCATCTGAAAAAAAGTGTTATTTTCCTCAGAAACAACTATGTCATGGAGTGTTCTGCTCCAGGGAAAAACCTTCAACTCCTGCCTGTTCATTTTCTTCACACTAAAAATGTAAAAATATAATCTATGCAAAGAACAAAAAGCAAAATTCAACAAACATTTCACTTAAACTGGAGCCAAAGGTTTTTACACCATATCCAAATGAAGCCTATAGCGCTTACAACACTGAACCATACCGGCTACCAACACATCTGCAGCCATCGACTGGACCACAATATTTATAGCCTTAGAATGCAACCTTGCATAGCAACATGCTCAGTGTTCTCCACCCTGAGGGAAGTCATTCTCAGATTGGCTTTTTACACACCACATACATACTGTATTACATTACTTAGAAGATGCCCGTATGCAGGGCAATTTACACAGAAAGTAATCATCATTATTATTATAACTTGCCAGATGATGCAAACAGAAGATGTTAAGGGACTGCGTCAGAAGAATCCTGAAGGTTATTCTGCACCCAGGGGAGCTCACCCCCACTGTATGATCAACACACAAAGAAGAATCAATCAATCCGCCCTGCCATACAAGCCCTTAAAGGTTAATTGAGCTCTAACAGGATGGTTAGAAATTTGTCCAAACCACCCGTCCCCATTGTTTAGATGTTAATGAGGCCGACGGGAGAAAATCTATGTGGTCTGTCAGAGGCAAGATTCACACCGGCCTGCCTCTCCACTCCGGGCCCCACACTTCAATTACACAGGGCCAGCTCTGCAGCAGACTCAATTAGGCCGCGCATACAGAGCGTTTGTTATGCTCAATGGGACTCCTCCGCCAGTACTTCAGCAGCGCAGCTCGGCGGCTCTAATAGGTGCCGCGCAATTTGCCGAGCAGCATTTACAACAGGCAGTAAACGCCGAATAACCTCAGGAATACCGGCAAACGCATGTTTCAGTGATCAAGGCAGCTGCCATCATAATGCATTCAGGCTTCTGGAAATATGAGAGCCCAGTGGAATTCTCTAGAATATTCTCTCAAGAAAAAAAATTCTCTCATTATGGGGCTTAATGTGTGACATTACAGGAAAATGAAACATATTTCTGTCTTCATATTGGGTCATATCTGCTATAATAGCTCACAAGCCAAGATGCAGGTTGGGTTGAAACACATTTTTTACAGCAAATATGTCAGGGCAATTTGGCTGTGTGAAAAAGCATTTCTGAGAGCTACTACGCACTGTATTATTGATGTAAAAGGTGACCTCATGCCTTGTCCAGTGTGACTGCTTGCAATGCCCCTGGGGGGTGGGGGGTCAAAAGGCGCATGCAGGGTCCGTTCTCTATAGATATTTAACTGTGCGAGTGGGAAGGCTCCCTTACTCCATTACTCTACTCCAGGCTGAGGAAACGCATCAGAACTCCTCTCCCATTGCAACTCTGAGGAGAAAAGGGTTATTTCTCAAGGCCGGTCCATTAACCCAGGCACAGGTGCGGCTGGAGTAGCATCAGCCCATGAGTGTGAGCCTATGACCTTCACCCACACATGAAATCCAATTAATTTTACCTTCACAGGACCCTTACATACACTCTGTGTGCAGGCTAGGATGAAGGGCTGAGAAAGGGTGTGTGGGGGGCAGGTGTACTCTAAGTGAATGTGTGTATAAGGTTGGGAGATGGTGAACAGTTAAGCAAGCTCTGTACATGTCCACAAATTGGCTATTATTTAAAGTCACAGTCCAGTTTGGGGAGGGGGGTAATATTACTTCCTTCTTGTATTAAAAACATCTCAATCTTACAAGAACCTCATGGGCAGCTTTAAAGGAGATCACTTCTACTGAAGCAGAACGCTGGTGATCACCCATCCACGTTGAGGTCTCTACATGAAAGTACTACAAATCACATTTAGTTACTAAGTATTTTCAGTGAAAGACTAGATACATTTTCCAACAGCCACGGCAGCAGAACAGCAGATGCACAGAGTGACACTGGTAGGAAGCTGCGCTAGGTCACATAGTGCTTTTATCATTAGTAACTACAGTAAATAGGAGTTTTCTATTAAAACACCTTTCTGTTTTGCTTGAATGAGAGAGTCTTCTTCATTAATGAAATGTGTGCCATTCGAAAACTATTCACTTATTGCAGATATCCTTAATTAGAAATAAAATACTTTGTGCACACAAAATATTAAACTTTGAACAACCATGATTGGAATGCTTGAACTCTAAGAAATGTACTTATGAAATATCATTGATTGCCTTTTTGCTCGATTACTGCTCTTGTAACAGAATAGTGTAAATAAATGTCTACATTGCCCCCTGCTTTACCTACAACCCAATAAAACAAGAACTTAGATCTCAAGGGGTTTTATTTGTAAAGCAGGTTTAAAATTGTAATTTGGTATTGGTGTAGAAATAGAATAAGACAACTGTCTGAATACAGCAGCATCCACAGAAAACCTAGGCTTGATATACCAAACAGCATTCATAGAAAACCTGGGTATGACGTACCAAACAGCATTCATACAAAACCAGGGTATGATGTGTCATACAGTATTCATAGAAAACCTGGGTATGATGTATCATACAGCATCCATACAAAACCTGGGTATGATGTATCATACAGCATTCATACAAAACCTGGGTATGATGTATCATACAGCATTCATACAAAACCTGGGTATGATGTATCATACAGCATTCATACAAAACCTGGGTATGATGTATCATACAGCATTCATACAAAACCTGGGTATGATGTATCATACAGCATTCATACAAAACCTGGGTATTATGTATCATACAGCATTCATACAAAACCTGGGTATGATGTATCATACAGCATTCATAGAATATCTGCATTTATTTAGAATCACAGAAATCATCAATCATATCAACCACAGAAAATCTGTGCAATACTAACTGCATATGGCTTTAAAGGTGGAGCTGCTTCACACAGCCATCTACAGCCATGACAAACAGGAACACAGACACATTAAAGCCTTTCCCTCTCCTTTGCCTCCTGGAAGTCAGCAAGGGTCTCTGATTACTGTGACAGACAGCGGGAAGAGGCTCATACAAGTCTGCTTCACAGAATGAGACCTGCGCATTTGTCAAATGTCAGCAGGCACCAATTAGCTCCAGCACAAAAGAAGGGTTCGAGCAGGCCTCTTACCTTTGAGGGACTCCAGCTCTTTCCTGCGGAGAAAGAGAGTGGGACGTTAGGATTTACATATCAGAGAGAAATTATTCATGGTTCTGAGGCGAATGCTATAATGCTCATTCACTCGGCCATCACCATCTCCAGCTGCACCTAGGGACCCGGGGACCACAGTCAGCATATGGTTCAGGGACCTCACAGTAATGAAGGCCGGGATGAACTGATCCTCAGGGAGCACCTAAGCAATGTTGATTTACTTGTCGGGACGGCAGCAGCCAATACATTGAATCACAGCTTTTAACAATGGAGGGGACAGAGTGAGCTTATTTGCAGGTCTATTTGTATTAGCTGTTATTATTTGTACTTCTTTCTAATCTTCAAGCATACAGCATTAACTGTTTCCCCCAGTATTTAAACCTTACACATACTTGTTTGCGTTAGACACGCTAAGAGACGCCATGACCACGTACCAATCCACAATATTTCCCAACACCCATTGAAATCTCTCTGTGTTACACAACGGTCTTATTGTCTGGCATTCCGGTCACAATGTGGCTGATTAGTAGGAAAGCACCTCAGCAGTCAGCCCCATCTTCCTTTCACTGGCAACCAGCAAACAAACCCAGCAGAAAAAGAGCAATGACATCACTGCTGGTTACTCACATCAGGCACAAAGCTAAACGGAACTTCAGAAGAGAAATTTGTGCAACTGCTATACAATATAAAGTTCGAACTAGTAATGTGGAGTTTGAATTCTCCGATATTACCATATTAAATGCATTCAAATATATTGACGCAATATACCAACAATAAAACACAGGCACTGTATGAAACTGAATTCTTACTCCAAACGTACTGGCAGGAAAATGACCTCAAGGTTATTAAGAGCTCATTCATGAATATTTCAATTCCCCCTTACAAGTGCCTTTGTTTCTCAATGACATGATTTAGTCATCTAACAATACGGCTTATGCTGTTCACCGTAATTATCAATTGAACTCAAAATGTTTCCTTGATTCAGACAACATTATTTCTCTCTATGCAATGTAGCGTTGATTGAACATGATCACACATTGGCTCCTGAATGAATGACATCATTGTCAATCCCTTGCGCATCTCACAGGATAGCTATCCTTCTCAGGACTTAAAAAGCATTGGGGGGGGGGGGGGCGGTTGTGAACATCAAACAGATTCAGCCATACAATACAGATTATGATCCCGAAAACACTAATATAGACTACAGAGCACAAATTGCATAGCCGCGCACATCAAAGAAACCAGAAGATGTTTCACAATGGAAGGTCATCTTATTTTGTTTCCAGTGTTTACGTCAACAAATTCCATAGTAGTATTACCATACTATTATTAGTCTGCATCTAGTGTGAAGTTTCTAGTGTGAGAGTCAAACTAATTATGGATAACTCCAGCATAGTTAGAGCGAGCTTAAAAATGAAAACGAATAAATCACCACTAATGGAAGCACCAGGCCCTAAGGACAGTGCAGAGATATTCATGGATATGTCAGGCAGAACCAGTTCTGACCCGCAAGTGGGTCACAAAGGACCCATAAGGGGAAGCCCACTTATCCGACCTGTCAACAGCGACTGGGATGATCAGTATGTTCAAGCCTAAACTGCTCGCATGCAGCTCCGACAAGGCATTTTGCACTTTAACGGGCGTCTTTTTTAACGTCACCAACAAGCATTCATAAGAGAAAAAAACATTGCAATTTGTTCCAATTTTCTGTCAACAACCATTTGCATAATGATCCAAGCAATCAGCTATTGATGTCATGGTGAAATACAGAAATATTTGGCTTTATGACTGATCAATATTTACACCATTATATACTTATGAAATAATGGGCTGATCACATTGTCAAGTATTTCAATGAACACAAAATGAATCTTACCAGTGTAAACTTTAGAGCCAACAGCAGAGGAAGCAGAAGAGCAATGTGGCCAGAGAGCGGACTGAGCAGGTGCTCTCTCAGAGGGCGAACACAATAATCTGGCATTCTGCAGGAGAACAGAACGACGGCCCGTTGCCAGGTAACGATACACCGTGGCTTGCATTTCCTTATTTATCCATGAAAGGCCAGGAGCCTCTGGACTGTACACAGGTCCCATGCATTAAAATCGCACAAGCCCCTCGGGTCCAGAGACCTGCCCCAAGCAGTTCTGGAGAATGATGAATTCAGAAATATTTTATATCCCCATGGTGGTGTGACCTTGCAAATATCAGAAAAATCTTTAAAAATCAGTAGTGTTTGAGTGTATAAAGCAAAGCTGATTGGAAAAAAGCAAAGGCAGAGCCAGTCTGCTTAGGCTATCTCTCCAGACTTTAACATCATTTAAGACAATGCAATCACTGTAGGTGTCTGTATTTACAACAGAGCTAATCAAATTCACATTATGTAAACAACAGGCATTTCCTCTTCATTTTTCTCCTTAGGGCTTCTGCAAAATAACAGTATTACCTTACACTTATCCTTATATAACTTGCCATAACAACCATCAAATCCTAGTTATTATAGAACGTATTCACCAATGCGTGCAATATTTCGATATAAAAGCACAGATCGTACACAGAATGTAGCCTGGAGAGAGGAACATTTAAGGGACTTATGCCATTTTCTTTAACTCAGGCACATATCAACAAAGTTGAGTTTCCACCAAAACCTGAGGGAGATGGACTGCCACCTCAGACGACTGGAATGGAATGCTCGCACTGCTCTGGAGACTTCTCTCCCTCACTGGCACCTTACGGCAGGGCATTCTGGGAGAAATAAATAAACTAATCATACTTCTCAGCAAACATGGATGTGTTGCCTCACCAGCTGCGATAAGTGAGTGGGGCTGTTGGACTGTGTCTTTTAAACAGCTGGCATGCTTTGATTTTGGGACTCGCATCAAAGCTGTTTTCACAGGCGATACCGCAAATCAGATAAAAGTTCCAACGCAAGACATGCACACCTTTTTTAAACAAGCAATGTCTTGATAGTAACATCCACAGATGTCTGTTTAACAGTCACTCTTTATAGCCCTAAAAATAATGGAATGGGGGGAGGGCTGTTAAAGTGCAAGAGAAACTAGAATGAGCACCACTTGTAAGCTCTATATACTCTGCAGTCAAGGAGCCATTATCATTATTTTTGACAATAGTCACTACTAAATAAATTCTGTAATTTGTAGCTATTTAAATTTTTTATGTGTGGTGTAAACAAAGAGGAATCCTGATGGGCATTTACAGGAATACAAAAAAATATTAAAATATGAATGATAATATGCAAGTATAGTATCCAGTGAGATATGCTAATAATGCAATATCCCCAGCAAAAACACATTTGCGTAGTTCTCATTGTCTAATCAATGAATGACAGGATGATATAATGTCGTGGGAACCAGGTTAGCAAACCAACAGTTGCAGGTCTGATTCCATAGTTGTACACATTTATGAATATATATAGCTGTAATGGATCGTCTTTAAAAATTTCGCAGGACCCCCTGGATAACAGCCTCTGCTGAAAGGCAGTAAAGTAATGAGACCCTGGTGCCAGTACAGTGACGGCACCCTGCACCTCTTAGTTATCACTAAGGCTGTACTCAAAATATCAACATGGCAATGTACTGCAACTTACCTCTTCACGATCCATATACTGACACAATGATTGCCATATCGTTAAGTTTACAGATTTTCAAAATGAATTTCCATGAAAGGAGCACATCTGTATTCCTGACGAGGTGCTGTTTAAAATACAGATGTTTTGGCATAAATTAAATCTAAAGCATTCCTAACTGCTTGTCATCACCCCCCAGAAAGAACAGCGGTCAAGTCAACCAGTAAATGAGAAGGCATCCAATACCGGCAGCTTCTACAGTGAGCACGGAAATATTAAAAATGTTTTCACACACAATCTTTTTAAAAATGCATTGACACACAAGTGAAGAGTACAATGTTCAACTTCACCGAATGATTTATTTCTATTTCTATTTGATTTCACTCTGATATATGGTAGAATGGATACACAAAATGAAATCTGTCTAAATTCAATTCAGAATTAATGAAATGAATGAATGAATGAACACATGCTTTGATGTCAGAATAAATAACAAAGTAACTGATAAATGTATAAATGATTCACTGTGAAGTAAGAATATGAATATGAATGTTTAAATTGGCCTACATTGGTAAAATGCAGTGATTTCTGCACCAGGTGACGCAGGTGGTAAGAGGCTCTGTTCATCCGTACATGAGCGAGAAGCAGAGAGGAAGCCAGGCTCCATGGGTCATCCTGTTTAACATCCTTATATGCCACAGGTCTCCATGGTAGTCACCAACAGCTCAGCACATCCAATTAGGTATGCAAAGCAATGGAAACAAACAGTCTCTTCTGGAAATATGCTAAATTTGCTGGCCACCCAGGGTTGAAATCAGATAAAAAACTGAAATAAGTTGATGTTACCAGTATGCACAAACCTTGAAATCAGTGTAATGATTTCTAGAAAAAGGTTTGTCATTCAAAGGTTAACCCTGTGTAAATATTTGACCTTAGACTGACTAAGCAAGCACACACCAAGTCAAAATGTCTTTTTTTTTCATTTATGAAACCAGTTTTAAAAGCGTTTGGTGCGTTCAAGCACTTTCAATGTTCATTTATAGGCGGCCTCAAACACCCCCATCGGGCCTCTGTGTGAGAACCCTCAGGGCCCTCCTGCACTCCCACAATCAAGAGGCAGACATAAATCAAGAAGGCCCTTCAGTTACAATCAAGCTGCAAGGCCTGCACGTAAACAACGAGATTTCTTTTTCAATAAAACATATCGCAGCCATCTTAAAAATTGTGTTAGCGACATCTGTTTGTTTCCGTATCAAATTCATTATCCAGCTCCCAGGATAATTGTGTTCCTTCAACCGTCATATCAACTGCCATCTTTAATACGAGAACTCAAGTGAGTGCAACTGATTGCAGGCAGGCTAAAATGTAAATTCCACATAATGCTGGTTCAATGAACACCACACACTCAGAACAGGGCTCAGATCTCCGCATTATCAACTATCACATGACAATTTCGATGGCGGTGTCCGCTCATGGAAGTCAGATGGTTTTAAGCTCATATGATAAATCAGGTGGTTTTAAGCTCAAGGATAAATTTTAAAAAGCTGCAAGTGTAGCCGCATGATTTCCACCAATCGGCCCGCAGCTCCACTGGAGAGGAGAGAGGACCGCCACGCGACCCGCAGAAACCTTCGGCCAGACGCGCTTCTCCTGACCCCTCGAGCCCCGTGCCGCGTCTCCACGGCACCCTCCGCAGCGTGGCGCCTCGGCCCCGGCGAACCCTCAACGGCTCCAGCGGGGCGCGGTCGCGCTCCTAAGCCCAATTTGCAATCGTTTCCGGGGATAAACACCGCAGGCCCAGAGGCTGGCGCGGGAGAGAATTAATAAACTCCTGGAGAAGTGGGTCACGAGGGTCAAACGAGGCTTATTAGATCAGAGAGAAGCCGGGTACTACTGCAGAAACACACTTTTAACACCGAGCTGCGCGGGCCTGAGGCTGTTACGCTAATAAGGGCGACTGGAACGCACGCGCCGATCTGAAGTGCGCAGACGTGCTCCCCCAGCCTTCTGGCCCTCCGCTGACGCTGAATACTGGACAGATTATCTCTCTATATCCCGCTGCCATGTCCTTTGCGAAGCACAAACGTAAACATTTTTATTGTACTTATGTTCATTAATATATGACTCTTTTCAATAATTAATCTCAAAGAATGAATAGAAGTTTTGTTCTAGGTCCTAAAGTACACTCTCATATACACCCAGCTAGATATTTCTTTTGCAAAAATATGTCTCTAAAAGCCAAATCCAGAGCAGTATTCACTGAGGTGTGCAGTCCAGCCTGATTAACTGTGCAGTCCAGTTAGAATTAAGGCCAGCACACAATGAGGAACAGTGTTTTGGCACACCAGCCCTGTGATCCAGGGTTTGCAGGTTTGAATCCCAGCTAGGGCGCTGCTGCTCAGTCAATCACATTTTATTTGATGCACTAATGCACTCATAACAAAGCAATCATCAAAGAGCGCTTTATAAGGGGCATATTGATTAAAATAGACGACTACATCACACATGAAGTGAAGGGCAGAGAAGTGATGCAACATGGGAGAAACCCTGTCAAGTGGAAGCACTGAGAATCAGTGAGATATGCTAACACAAGGTTGGGCTATGGAAAGAGAGATCATGAAAGACCACCCAACAGTACACAGCCTCATACAACACATCGATGCATCACATGATCTGTCTGCCCTAAACAACTCAAAACCACCAAAATCCTTGTATATTCACAAATGGAATGTTTCTCCCAATGGTAAACTAGGTTATAAAGCAAATCACGTCACCTTTTTTCAAGCTGGAACAAACGCTCACAATTGACAGCTACACGGCATTATTAGCTAACTAGTAGCAGCAGTTAGCATTGAGCTATACCAGCGAGCAGTACTGTGAGAATGCTGAGCAATGGCACACAGGATGATGGACTGGTGGCCTTGGGCCGGTCTCTGGTCATCTCAGGCTGTCGTCTAACAAACAAACGCGTGTAACTGAAAACCTTTGGACGTCGAAAAGTAAACAAAAGTGAACCCCGAGGAAAGCGTCAAGTCGGACCGGCTGACCTCGAGCCAGGTGAACGGCCCTTAAGAGACTGATCAATAAACGCTTTGCGGGTTTGTCTCCGACTTAATTTCCTCCCTCCGCTCAGTGGAATGTCCTGACGAGCTCCAACAGCTCGGTGAGGGCTGGGGATTTCAGACCGCTGGCCCTGACGCCTTCAAACGAAAACATCTCAGTCCAGCCCCGCACTCTGTGTCATCCAGAAAAAAGGAAGCTCTCTTCAGTCTGGCCTCTACGTGCTCTACTGGCCACTGTAGCGCTGGACTGGAACCATTCAAGCAGAGCCAGATCTTCAAAGGGCCTGCCTTTTCTCATTGAAGGCGAAGCTTCTGTTTTAAAAATAGAGATTTGATGTGCAGAGGCCCTCGCGCGGCATGCTAATGCGTAACCCCCAGCTGCCCCGCAGCGGATCACAGGGCTGGGGCGGGGCCTCGGGAGCGCGGATGACTGAGCGGACGCGGGCGGAAAGGTCTGGACGCGGCGGAGCGGCGTTGGCACGAGCGCCTGACCCACTTCTCTTCGAGCGCCCCTCGGACGCTCCGGGGCTGCTCCTGCAAGGCCTCGGCTTTCAGATGGGGCTCGGGTCACGTGACTACCGACGGAGCCGAGATGCCATTTTCTACGCGCGGGGTGCGCACGCGCTGCTGCGGCTCAAACAGACGCGTCACGTTTTGACAGGTGCTGCTCATTTTTTATCCGAGCTGCGTCACTCCTAATACGCTAAATGTGTTTGTAAAGTTTCCAACACTTGATATGGCCACCCTATGGCCATATGAGGCATCGCCTGACTGGTCTGAAGAAGCCGTGCACGCAGAGTCACTTCTCTTTGTTTAAAAGCCATCACGGCACACGCTACTCCTGCCTTCAGGGCACCATCTCCTCATTTCATTCCCCGGCTATTTTTAGCTATGAGATTTCCAGAAGGGAGAGATCACTCAGTCTCGAGAGGAAGAGAGAGGCAGAGACAGACAGAGAGAGAAAGAGAAAAAAAGATGAAAAGACTGAGAAGATAAAATAAAATAAAATTAGCCAATAGAATAAACCAATCAATGCAATCCGGTGGTCCACTGAAGGTGTGGGTTCACCATATAATTGGACTCTTCAGTGAGACCAGGAGCCCTTTGGTTTAAAAAAACAACACTGCACTGAGCAGAAAAGCTAACGGCCCATAGGGAACACCCAAAGAGATTCTGAGATGCAGCAAACACGAGGCGCAGGAGGTGCTAAAACTACTCGCCTGGTCTTCCGTGAGTGCCCCCGCAAATATGGAGCAAAAAACTAATAACCTCCATTTCAAAGAGGACAGATAAGTTTGACTCCAACAGCTGTGTGTGTGCGTGTGTGTGTGTGTGTGTGTGCGTGTGCGCAGACATCTGCAGAAGGTTTTATGTTGGTATTACAAGACTTCTTCAATTTTGAAACAACCACAAAGGCTTGAGAAAAAATCAAACTGGACTGCTGCCCACTGCCCCACTGACCATATACAGTATACCTCAAATATGAACAAGCCACAGCAAAAATTATTTTGCTGCTGCTTTATATTGACATACCATGAGAAATACATGGAAGTAAGAGCCATATAACTAGCCCAAAATAACACAGGTACACTCATAGGTCCTACAGAGCACAGATAAACTGCTCATTCTCCTCAGAAAGAACCTGAGCTGCTCAGTACTGGCAGCGCTGTTTTTGTGACTAAGTCACACATATATGACCTTGACCTTGTTCACAATTTCATTTTGTGTACTTTTTTATCTATATTTCACCGGCGATACTTATTTTAACACTGTAAACTATTAGAAACGGGTTATTGTTTTCCTGTGACAGGGCCTTGTTTAACTCGTATGGCCTTGGGAAAAACAAAAGGATATTTCTCATCTGAAATAAGAGAGAGTGAAATTGGAAAGGAGAGAGGAGAAAGAGGAAGTGAGTGAGAGGGAGAGAGGCAGACAGTCAGCTCTCTGGGGAATCGTATTGTCTTCCTGCAATTAATTAGTAAAATGGAAATCCCTTTACAGTGGGTTAGTCACAGAGTGAAGGGACGGAGACTGTAGCCAGGCAGTGAAGGGGATTAGAGGGATTAACCTCAGGGCCACATGGCTGCTCTGTCAATTCTGCCTCCTAATTGCAAGCGTTTGCCCACATCCAACAACTGCTTCCTCATTCCCTCCATAAACTCCTCCCCACTGCCCACCTCCTCCCTACGGCCCCGCCCACTTCGGACTAAGCTTCGGCTCCGTCCGTCGTCCTGAGCACCCTAACTCTTTCTCTGGCTTCGGAGGCGATCTGAACGCGAAACCTTTGCGCCGCGCCCGCCTTCGTCTCCACGTGCCGCTTCCGTTCCGCTCACGTGTAATCCGCGCCATTAGCAGCGTAGCATAACAAATAAAAGTGAGCGGGGCTGCTTCCCGCGGCGGGCAGCCCATGAACCAGCTGCACCCATGTACTGCGGCCACACACAGCGATTAAAACACAATAAAACTAACGGCCCAAATGATCACTGCAATCTGGAATTTGGAAATGCGAGGGATTATTCTACTTTTTATTGCATCGTCGACACATTTTATTCCTTTGTGCGACCATCAGATTCTGCCACCGCTAAAAAGTCACTGATGGGTTAGGCAGTTTGCGGGCTCTGCCATATTTGTGTACTTCATTATTTTCCATTTGCCTTCTATTTTGGTTCCTAATGCTCTTTCAGTCAGCCACAAAAGTACTAGTGAAGACCAACATGCCGTTGCAGCAGGGGGCGCTACTTTACCTCTTCTTCTTCTTATAGTTCTCCAGCTGCAGCATCTGGCAGTGTTTCATGCGCTGCTGCTCACACTGGCTGCACAGGTCCTCCAGGAGCAGCAAACGGCTCTCCATCTCCTCAAAGTCCCCCTCCAGGTGCGCTGTGGGACAAGGGTCAGAGGTCAAGGGTCACACGGCAGAAGGTACAGCACAACAAACAGGCACAAACACATGCACAGGACACAAAACTGGGACAGATCTGCCGAGTCTCAGTTTGGCATTTGTTTGTGGTCATATTGTGAATATGAAAGGAGATTTGAGACTGCGGGGACACTTATATCCAACTCTAAATAATCACTCCATTTTACAGACATTTGATCAGTCAATTTCCGTCCTTATCAAAAGAAATATCAGTATTTTAAAAAAATTGCTGTGCACTTCTTCTGAAAACAGATTGGTTTCAATAATTCAGTGTAACAATAATTCAGTCTCTTCACAAACTGCACTTGAAAAATGACTTTTTACATCAATAACAATAACAACTGAGATGTCTCAAATAATAATAATAACAGCAGCCAGGTCAGTATGTTCTCCTCTCTCCCAGTCAGCCAGTCTCAGTGCTTTGGAGCTCAGAAAGTGGAACTACAGCCTAATTAAAGCACTGAAGTCTCTGATGTTTCTCCAGTGTGCCCCACTCGCACGCAGGGAGAATGCAGGGCTAGATCTCACTTGGCTGAGTGTCAGGAGGATCTGGTCAGCAGCCACGCTCAGAATATCCTGATTAAAAGCCCACGATCACAGGCTGTGCCGCTGCTTGAGAGCACTTTCTTGATGAACACTTTGTATATCTTTAGATTTACCTTCCCATGACAACACAGGCACGCAGGGTGGCACACCACATCCACAAGAGTTAAACATGACACTGAGAAAGCAGCATGGTGTGCTGCCCCCTAGTGACAATCTACCATAGTTGCACTAAGTTGCAAACTGAACCACCGTGTAACAAGGCAATCGTGTCTGACCAAAAGACAGTGGGAAGAACCACTCCCAGGCTGAAACCACTACACATATTTTAAAATGCCACAAATAACAATTCAAATCATATCTGACCCAGAATCTATGACTTCATTCTCCAGCTAATTGAGTATTTATGAAGCAAACTAGAGAACAGGTGCAAGAAAGAACTGATACAATGTGTGGCCCATTAAAACTAAAAGGCCTGGTTTAACAAATCAGTGAGCAATACACATACACCACCTATATTACAACTATCAGACACCAGAGACACAGCAGTGATGGAAAACACAGTTGTAGTGCATTTCTGAGAATCAGATCCTTCGCAGACAGCCACTCACAAGCCTTTTAGAGAAACATCTGCCTACAGACAGGCACAGCTATCCAAAATAGGGAAGTGTTACTAAAAGAGATGTAGCAGGTTCCATTTTATAGCACTGACAGTACATAGTTTGCTTTGCCAAAATGATTCCATTTTAGCAGACTGCAACTTCTATATATAATAGAATGTATAATATAATAGGCCCTCAGATTTAGATTGATGTATGCAGCTGCAATACATATTCTGTCCATCAAATTGCCTGTAATTATGTTTAAAAAAAACAAGTACAGACACGAAGGCCATTTAATATTTTCTGAAATTTATCAAGATATTGGAAAAGCGTGAACTCAGCCGCCCTCTAGTGGAGGAAATAAACACTGCAACAAACCACAACATTTCTACTGACTAAAGGCAGACAGATATTTCTGTCCACAAAACACCAAAAACATGTATGTATGTATGACAAAGTAATCTGTGTGACAGATCTTTTTTTAAAACAGCTTGATATTCAGACTAAGGGACTTCCCAAATTACTAAGGGCTACTTTAAGAAGCAGACAGAATCTCCATGTACATTTCCACTGGAGCTCAAAGCCTGACCAGTTGAACGGTGCTGCACAAAAGGCGCTGCACATCCACAGCACAGAACTACAGATTCAGAGTCCCGTCAGCTCACAACATCAAACCAGAAGCCCCAGCTGTCAGCCTCCTGATTCCGTCCCTCCACCACATCATCGTCACACTCCTGAACACATGGAGCAGCCATGCAAGAGAGCAGCTCCGTCCAAATATCGAAATTCACGCATATTTCACCTACACATAGGAATAAAGGCTCCATTCAATGTTAAAATACACACACACTTCTGCTACAAACAGGAACATAAACCTGTAATAGAGAAAAGCACTATTCAAATGTTGATATTCAAACATTTAGGCACACAAAACTGCATTCTTGATCAATGTACTAAAATGAATTGATTCAATAGAACAGACTGTTGTATAAATGAACAAAGAAACAAAAGCTATAAAGTGCACTGTTTTCACAGTTCATTACTGGTACATAAAAATAATATATAACATTTGTTGAGAATTTATAGCATACGATCGTATCAAACATAAATTTCACAGGCTTTAAAATCTTAAAAATATTTCACTGGCTTTTCCATTCAGGTTTAGCCCCTTAAAAAGGAGACTAAGCACAGAGGCGTGGTCTGACTGAGGTCTGCGAGCACACGCTGGCACAGGGCTCATACATCTGCAGGGAGTCTGTAAGGACAGGACAGCTCCGCTTTCCACACAGAGGTCACTCTTAAATAACTGTGTGAGGAAGCTGCCTGGAGTTACACGTGTTTTACAGAATGAATCTCACTGACCCAGAAAAGGCCCCCTGCATTTATACATGTAAACTAAATCTGACATGCCCTCCAATTACCCTGTTTTTAAATGAACTAAAACCACACCAGCCATGAGCATCTCTGGTAAGATATTCATTCACTGGTTTTACTCATTCGCTCAGCAGACTCCAGTAGCCATGGCAGCTTACGCAGCTCAGAATATATCTATTTACCAGGCTTAGGTCAATGGTTAAATATCCATTTACACAGCTGGACTCACACTGAAGCAAATTAAGCTGAAGGCGTCACTCAGCGGTACAACAGCACTACCACTGATTAAAATCCACAGCTTTCTGGTGTCGAGCCCAGTAACCCAACATCCATACTACGCTGCAGCTGGACTGCGATGGCACCACAGTGAAGTGTTATTATAGAGCCTCATCACTGGCTCTGTCACACTCAGCTGCACAGCCTGATGACCACATGATGCACTGCGGGAGATGCTCAGACAGAGAGTCCCCAACAGAAACATCAGAGAGAACCGCTCATGGAGGAATATCTGTAGAGCGTCTGATTTGAACATAAACCTTTCCCAAAAAGGGGGTCTTTTTGAATCTGGACTACATCAGCACTACCTGACTAATCAAGCAGACGGGCGGAGGCTTAAATATCCACTATATATTTCTAACACTGGAATGAATGGACAAAGGCATACTGTTCATGCATTAGATTTGTGCTGTGTTACCGGTGTATGTTTTAAACTGTAACAAAGAAGCTCTTCCCAGCTGTGCATTGGTCAGTGAAGTAAAGAGAAGAGGTAAAATAGCGGGACATGCTGATGCTTTCTGATGGCTTCTTGGAGTGTGGCTAATCCTGTGAAAATGCCCCACTGGTCGTGCCAGACTGCGTTAGTGCGAGGCAGCTGTAAGGGCCCCTCCCATCGATCTGGGCCAGACAGCACCGCCAGCAAGAGCAAGCCGGCCCGCTTTGAGGGGGTCTCTCAAGGTGAAAAGAGAGTCCCCTGTCGGAACACAGCCGACAAAGCTGGAGCAGAGCAGCAACCGAAATATGAAGAGTACTTGCATAACAAAAACAAGATGACACATTCTGGTCCAGCCCCAGGGCCTCCTGTATAAAGCACTCACCTTCACACCTCACTTATTTTCTCTGGCAAGCACTATAACATGCAGACATGCTGGTTGAGCAATCTGAGACACCGCCCATGTAATGGGGAGAATACTGGACCTGAGACTCCCCCATACACGAGGCTGAGACTCCCCCATACATGAGGCTGAGACTCACCCATACACGAGGCTGAGCCTATCCCATACATGAGGCTGAGACTCCCCCATACACGAGGCTGAGACTCTCCCATACACAAGGCTGAGCCTCTCCCATACACAAGGCTGAGACTCCCCCATACACGAGACTGACGCTCCCCCATACACGAGGCTGAGACTCACCCATACACCAGGCTGAGACTCCCCCATACACCAGGCTGAGACTCCCCCATACACAAGACTGAGACTCCCCCATACACGAGGCTGAGACTCCCCCATACACGAGGCTGAGACTCCCCCATACACGAGGCTGAGACTCCCCCATACACGAGGCTGAGACTCCCCCATACATGAGGCTGAGACTCCCCCATACACAAGACTGTGACTCCCTCATACACGAGGCTGAGACTCCCCCATACATGAGGCTGAGACTCCCCCATACACAAGACTGTGACTCCCTCATACACGAGGCTGAGACTCCCCCATACATGAGGCTGAGACTCCCCCATACACAAGACTGTGCCTCCCTCATACACAAGGCTGAGACTCCCCCATACACGAGGCTGAGACTCCCCCATACACGAGGCTGAGACTCACCCATACACGAGGCTGAGACTCCCCCATACACGAGGCTGAGACTCCCCCATACACGAGGCTGAGACTCACCCATACACGAGGCTGAGACTCCCCCATACACGAGGCTGAGACTCACCCATACACGAGGCTGAGACTCACCCATACACGAGGCTGAGACTCTCCCATACACGAGGCTGAGACTCCCCCATACACGAGGCTGAGACTCACCCATACACGAGGCTGAGACTCCCCCATACATGAGGCTGAGACCCTCCCATACACGAGGCTGAGACTCCCCCATACACGAGGCTGAGACCCTCCCATACACGAGGCTGAGACTCCCCCATACATGAGGCTGAGACTCACCCATACACGAGGCTGAGACTCCCCCATAGCTACACGAGGCTGAGACTCCCCCATACACTAGGCTGAGACTCACCCATACATACTGTAAGGCTGAGACTCACCAATGCGCGACGTCATGGACTTCAAATCGGTGAGGAAGGCAGGGATCTGCTGCAGCTGCTCCTGTAGCTCCACCAGTGCAGCCCGTCTCCTCTCCCAATGGGCAGAGAGCATGACCACCTCCCCGTCAGCTGCCTGGCCAAGGGAGGAAAGGGCAGGGTTACCAGCACTACCCGTTACCCAGGCCCGAAACATGGCCTGGCAGTATCAAAATCTTGTGATACAAAAGTCATTGGGAAAAGGATGTCACTTAAAACTTGTATTGGGAAAAAGAGGGTTTTCACCCAGGTTTTATGAATCTTATAGAGCAAATAAGTTTGGGTCAAGATGTCTTTAAGTGGCTGCTGACATTTAAGAAATCATTCATAGTTCTCACTTCAGATACTTTTTATATGGCATAGATGTACTGCACAAATATGCAGGGTAAGGTGCATTCTAAACACTACACTATTGGATAACAGATAAATTATCTTCCTCTCTAGATCGTGTGGCTCAAAGTCCAGTCTCTCCCGCCACCACAGATCTCAAGGTACCAACAGCTTTCAGCTGGGTTCGCAATACGCCAAGGTTATGGTAATACTGTACATATGGGGTGTTTCAGCAAACACTTGGCCTAAATCTGACGCGACCAATAGACAGACGTTTCAGATGCATAATTCTTTATTTCACTTACATTTTCAATGTCTTAAACCTGGTCAATACACGTTAGCCCCTCGTACTTAAACCATGCTGCCATTGTGTGTGCATGTGGTCTGTTACAAGAAGCATGAAAGGCACAGATTATGAAGAATACCCACCTCTGCTACTTTAGCACATTCTTTAGTTTTTTTGTGGAGAGTCACCCAAGTGTCTTCATACCTGTGAAATGAAGCAAAGGCACCCTCAACTCAGGAGCATATTAAGTAATGCAGGAGCTGCACTTAGTTACACAACAGTAAAAAAGATGAGACACAGGGCAGATGACTCCAGTTAAGAACACTGGTTATCCAACCATTTACTGTCATTAACTTACATAAGACAGAGAGAGAGGGCGACAGAAACAGATATATAATATAACCAGTGAGGAATAGAACGTGTACAATTATTCTGTAAACAAAAGAAATGTCTCTTGAAGGCTTTGTTTTATCAAACAAGACCTATATGATATCATGAGCTCCACAAAGTTTGGGACATAGACTATTTTTTCTTGATTTGACTCTGCCCTCCATAATTTGAGAATTGTAATCAAACAATTCATATGTGGTTAAAGCAGATTCTCAGCGTTGATTAAAGGGTATTTTAATACATTATGGTTTCACCATATGGAAATAACATAACTAATATAACATAACATAACTTTTTATACATAATTGTGGAGTAGAGCGAAATCAAGAAAAAATGCCTTTGTCCCAAACATTAGGTGCTCACTGTATATGGCCTATGATATTTTTCATTACGTCTGTCAAATATAATCATGATTACATTACATTACATTACATTACAGGCATTTGGCAGACGCTCTTATCCAGAGCGACGTACAACAAAGTGTATAACCATAACCAGGAACAAGTATGACGAAACCCCTAGAGAGAAGTACCGGTCCAAGTACAGGGAACATGAAATCGACAAACAAACAAAAAACCTTAAAGAGTGACGTTAAAATAAAGACGATACCTGCAAATGGGTGGCTGCTTATTGCTCAGGCTGCATGCTGTTAACACAGCCCTAACTTGAAAACCATGTGTTAAGCTTTGTACTGCTAACAGATCGCTTTTGTCTGATCGCCACTGGAGTGGCAGTATTGTCTGATAATGAGTCTATTCACTTCTTTCTTTTTTAGATATTTTCCTTCCTCAGCTAAAGCCCCTAAGCACCACATCCTAAGCATTAGGGATCATCTGCAAAGTGCAACCAGCCTCCCACATGTTTAGTACTAAATACAGCAATGTTCCAACCAATTAATTATGTCTGACTCCACAATGACAAAAACAAAATGAACTACTGACAGGGACAGAACCCAGGAGATTGTAGCACCTTGATAAGCAATCCCCTGAAAGAATATTTGCTACTCTATTGCCACTTTTTCTTTATTTATTGATAACCAACCACTATAGGTAATCCCCATGACAGAATTGCTTAACCTTGACACGTCACACAAAACAACAAAATATTTGGAAAATACTATACCCCAGAAATATAGTGAAATTTTATGAAATTACGAAGCATACCATAAAATCCCATTATTTCTTAGATACGCAAGGTTTTTGTCATTAAACTGATTACAAATTTTTTTACAACCCAATTTTAACAAAATGGTCAAGGGAGAAGCCATTATTATTTTTTAAACAATAAAAGTGCGGTTTGATCTTTGGTGTGCTGTACCATTTAAGTCCATGTTTGTTCCAAATAAGCCCACTGCCTTACTTTTCTTAGAAAGTTTTTTCAACTCAAAGTCATTATGTGATTCATTGTGGGGTTAAAAATATAGGATATCTTCAATCAATCCATCAATATGCATTTATATAGCACCATTTACAAATAAATTGTCACACAGCATCTTCCATGAATGAGAATAAAAACAAGAAAACCCATTAGAGTTACAGTATATGAGAAAGACAGCAAAACAATGCCTTTTTTCCTAAAAAGGTGATCCAGCTTAACAAAGTGCACCACTTTAGGAAGTCAAAAAAAGATATTAGACATTGTATGTTTCCTCTGATTTCATCCAAAGACATCTAATTACAGTTCAGTCTGTAAATATCCCATTTTAGGGTAGGACTGTCCAAATACTTAGACAGCATTGTCTATGGGTACACGCTAGTTCAATTTCAGGCAATTTCCATTTCTAATTTATTCAAATATTAAGGATTACATGATTACCAAGGTTTCATCTGCAACATTCACAAACGTGTAGTACTTCACCAAAACCTGAATTAAGAAACACTTGTAAGCAAATGCAGTTCTTTGTGAAACTGGATAGAGTGACACAGTGGAAACTCACTCTGGACCAGTAAGGCCTAGTACTCTCAATTTCACATGTTTTCAATTTCACAGGTTCTTGTGGATTCTAACAGCTAGACACCATGTGGCAGATAACACTGGCCAACACAAATGCTGATGTCAGAATATCTCTGAATTTCGCTAAGCAAGGGAGGTAGTGACACCCGTCTGCTCACTGTCTCAGTGAAGACTGTACAAGCTGGATCAGCCCTTCTGCAGCTCCTGGTGTGTGCACACACAAACAACCAAAGAGATAAGCAATAAAGTATACAGTATCTATCTAACAAATTTCCCAGCACCATCACCAAATAAGTGTATTTTTTTTCCCAGAGTAAGCAACAATATAAAATGCCATACCCAAACAACAATGACTGTGGAAATTCCTAATAGTGCACTCAACGCCAGAAAAGTCTAACATTTACAGAGTGAGGTATCATGACAAAGAAATCCAAAGATTAGGCTTTGTCCAAAGAGTATGCCATTTGCACCGAAACAAGGTTATCTGCTCAGCATATAAATAATGCAAGTTATTTAATAAACAACAATATTGTAATTGTTTTTTGGCAAGTCTGAGAAAAATGATAGTCATGTTTGTTCTTTTTTGTTTTAGGTGAAAAGTGCAGTAATAATACATTGGCCAAGTCATCATGAACTATTCATGAATTACGGAGTCTGTTCCAGTATGTTTAGATATGCGCCAAATTATGAATGGAACCTATAATTCATATTTTAATGAAACACTGATGTCATGTTTTGTTTCTGAAACGCGGTTATAAACGTTTTACATTGAAGATGCACTGTTTCTGTTATAAACATACCGGCTGAGTAGTTCTACTCCAGCTGAAAAATGTGGAAGATTGTCTTCTCTCCTGTGGCAAAGCACAGAAGACAGAGTTTATGAACAGGAGTTAACATGAAAAGGATGAAACAAAACAGCACTGTAAAAACAATTTCTTTGGATCGTGTTTCTTCCTGTATAGCCAAATCTGTTTGGATAGTAAACTCCCCAGTGCATACTGTACCTCTGATTCTTCTTTATTTTGGCCTCCTTCGATTTGTCACTCAGCGTCTTTATCCTGAAATTTTCCAAATAATTGGATATGAGTAGGTACTAAAGCATTGGATAGCAAGCTTTTAAATTTAGCGATCCCATTAAATATTTGTCAGTCAGGAATAGAACCAATAAATGTAGTACTGTATAAACTCAGTTGTTATTTACAAGCATTTCATCGTCTATGCAATTCCTAGAGAGCAAACATTCCGAAACCTTACAATTTTAAATGCCACCATTATTATTCAGTTTGAAAAACATTTAAGTTTTTATTCGGGGTTAAGATTATTTGTTAGTTAATTAGTGGATGTATCAGTCAGTCAGTCAGTCAGTATATTAGAAATGTTTAATACGAAATGAATGCGGCCTTTACTCGTATCACTAGCACAGTGAAACAAAGATGAATGATAGCTAGCTAGCTAATTAACCTAGACCTATGAAATTCACATGACAACTCTACATGACTAAAAATGCAATATGATAATGAGAAGGATTATGAGGAACGGTCGTTGCGACTTGACAGTATGTAATATAACTAAGTCACATTAGTTGGCGTATATTTTCTGGTCTATAGAAATAGAGATTTAATTTTTGCTTCACAACAGGTTATCTAGAAGGATAACATCAGAGTTTGCTAATCCTCTTTATCAGCTAGCCAATATAATATATATTTTTGCATATCAAACGACGTTGCTGATTTGGCCAGTAGCTAGTGCTATGTAACGTCAGCTGGATAAATGCAGCTCACTAAAATATACGTAATAATCTGTATCGATACTTTCACCTTACTGATGTGCAACTTAAAATAGATGGGTATCGTAATTTGATTAACTTTGAGTTCATGACCATGGTCCTCATTTTCAACTCTGCAAGCTAGCGAACCAGCTTACTAAACTAACGTTAGTATCGTTAGTTACAAACATATCTGGAAGATAGTTTGCTAGTTTTGAAGTTACCTTCAGTGAAACATAGCTAGCAAAACATACGCATCGGCTTGTGCTAACTTGTGCAAACTAAGCACGATAGCTGATGCAAACTACTGTAATATGCGACACATGACGATGGCGAAAAGCAATCCAGGATTTAGGCTACGAAGCGGACAACACATTTATATACTAACCCAGTAGTAAAATCTTGATGCGCCGTCTGCAACCTTTCTCTGAAATTCTCGAACATCTTCAGTTCCGTTTTTCTTTCTTATTTGCAAACTGGCCGCCTAGTTTCTATCTATGGAATTAAAGTTTCCTTTGTGCCCGTTACAGCTACTGCCACTTTGCTTTAATTTCACTTAAGATAAAAGACTGACTTTTTAGATGGTCCCGCTTGACTCCTAGTGATAAATATCCATTTCTGACAAGTGAAAGCCCATCTTTTTCACGAGATCCTGTCGTCGTTTCACATATGACCTTTTCCCGTTAACTTCCTGCTTCTGTCACGTGAGCATTAGGCACCGCCTTCCATACTGAAGCATTTCTGGCTGGTCCTAAATGCAATTGTTGTTGGACGGTGTTTGCCTGTTTTGTAGCGTTCGTGTTCTCAGGGGTTACATAAGCGGATTGGGCGAGAAAAATGTTCCTTGAGGAGATTCATGGAAATAGCAAATATATGTGGTCACTGACATACACCGTAATGCATTTTTATTGAATTTCTTGTTTTAATTATGAGACAGTGACGGTCTTAACTATCTTTAAAGCGTACGTGTTCCCAATGCAGAATCACATTGACCCAGCTTTATATTTATTTTTTTATATAAACACAAATGTTTACTGAATATCCATAAGGAGTAGCTGGGTGTTCAGCTAACTCTCTTGATTGACATATTCAGATCTCCCTGAATGTCTGGTACAGGGATTGGAGTACTTTAATGAGCTGGGACTGCATAGAAATGTAAGGCTATAGGCCTACAACAGCAGGCATCTCAATGCTAAAATTTTGTGTGAAGAAAAAAACTGCTTCCATAGAAGTGTTTCTTCTTGGATTAACATGATTATTTAAAAAAAGAGTTGTAGTGACCTGGTGATCACATAAAATGTGATTAACATAAATTAGAGTAGCATTATCTTTTAGTTACTAGCTGACTAGGTCAAATGTTAAACTGCTATTGGTGCATCCCTGAGGGCTATAGGAGGCTGAGGAAGCACCATCTTCATCTGTCAACATACATGCATTACTTTCTGTGTGTTGTTTATTGAGGAGGGGATGGGACGCATGGAGGCCTTTGATCAACCTTTTAAAAAAATCTTCTGCAGTGTTATGATCAATGTATAAAGCCTTCAAAACTGATGCAAAGACACTGCTGCTGTTGTAATGGACTGCATTTATATAGCGCTTTACAATTGATGCCTCTCATTCACCAGAGCAGTTAGGGGTTAGGTGTCTTGCTTAGGGACACTTCGACACGCCCAGAGCGGGGATCGAACCAGCAACCTGAGCTCCTTTAGTACACCCAGCAATATAAATAGGCAATATGTATATGTGCAGCACTGTGCGTAACTTGCCCTGGACATGTAAATCTGCTAAGCAAATGCAGTGTGTAAGCGTAAGTGTTTGGACAATGACACAGTATTTGTTGTTTTGGCCCTGTACTCCATCACATTGGATTTGAAATGAAACAATAAATATGAGTTTAAAGTGCTGACTGTCAGCTTTAATTTGAGGGTATTTACATTCATATTGGATGAAATTTCACGTAGGAATTACAGCCCTTTTTATACATAGTATAGTACCCCCATTTTAAGTGAACAAAAGTAATTGGACAAATGGACATAATCTAAAATGAAGTCATCATTTAGTACTTGGTTGCAGATTGTTTAAGTCTTCAACTTATAGACATAACCAGATGCTGGGTATCTTACCTGGTGATGCTCTGTAAGGCCTGTACTGGAACCATCTTCAGTACCTGAAGAACATTCCAGTTTTGGCTGTGAAAAACTCATTGGTTGCTTTAGCAGTATGTTTGGAGTCATTGTCCTGCTGCAAGGTGAATCACCATCCAATGAGCCTTGAGGTATTTGGTTGGATCTGAGAAGATAAGATGTTTCTGAACACTGCAGAATTCATCCTTCCGCTGCCATCAGAAGTCACATTCAAATCATCAATGAAGACAAGAATACAAGAATATAAACCTTTTATTAGCTTTCTTGTGCATGAACTAATGAAGCAAAGATACACAGTTGGCCAAAAAACAGCTGAGAAGCCTATAGTCCAATGACTTTTACTTCCAATGGGGGAACAATGTATAAAATGAGCTGTAATTCCTAAATGGATCACCACCAATATGGATGTAAATACCCTCAAATTAAAGCTGGATGTTACCTCATATTCATTGGGCCTCATTCTAGAAACATGTGTATGAATACATTTGATCATAAACTGTGTGTAAGAACATTTCCAAGAACATTTTAGCATTCATCTTTTTTTCTTAACTGTATTTGTTTCCTTATGCTAATCACTTGAACAGGATTGTGCATAAAATTTACTACCAGTCAGCATTCATCATCTGATACACCTGGGATACACACAAAAAAGGTCTGCACATGTGTCATGAAGCCCATATAGTTTTTTTTCTGTATGATCATTTTTAAGAACAAAAGTTAGAATAATTTAAGCAATGTTTTGTGAATGAGGCCGATTGTTTTATTTAAAATCCAATGTGCTGGAGTACAGAGCTAGAACAACAGAAATCGTATCACTGTGTGCTGCACAGTAATGAGAACAACTTGAAGTATTGAATTTGCTATGTGATCTAAAAAGTAAAGCATCTGTAACCTATATATGTTTTCATTACACTCATGACCATGTTTTGTGCTGAGCTTGTTCTTCTGTTTGTGTTTTGAGCTGTCAGTGCAGGGAGCATTCCCAGTATCTCTAAAGCTGGCAGCTGTGCATACGGTGCTGACTGGACATTCCTGTTAGCACCTGCATCACTGGGCCTGCTTGGCCAAAAATATAAATTCAGTGGAGGGAGGGGCTTTATCTTGCTGCTGTAGTGAAAATGTTGGTTTCATATTTCCTGGGGAAATGATAGAAATGCATTCCTGCAGCTATAGTGATTTGAATCCAGCCTGGTGTATACAGCAGGAATTAAATGCATCTGACACAACAATGAAACACTAACATAAAAAGACAGACTCTGTAGCAGAGGTTGAGAACGCAACACTTAATTGTTTTCATTTGAAGACAAATGTATGTCCCACCCTACATTATTAGATTTGCTGTGCATAGCAACTGTGCACTGTTTGGCTTTCATCATTTGTTTCCCTGCAGACTACTTGCCAAGCTTCAACCAGTTTTTTTAATTCAAAGTACGAATAAGAAATTAAGCATAAAATCTGAGGGTTGATGATACGGTTGCTTCCTGCTCCTCATCAGTTCTGTGGAGTGGCATTGCGATGAGCTTTCCACGATAGAGAGATTAACTTCTGTGATGTAGTCACAGGTTCCAGGTATGGCAACGTACAGAACGCCAACCACATCAGTTGTTGAGAAATTGTCTTTCTTTCCCCCTTGCCGCTCTGCCAAACTGGATTTCTCCTTGTTTCTGCAGGACTGGAAAGAGAAGCAACAGAGGTAAAAGCTGAGCTATCGCCAATCTTTGTGAGGTCAGGGGTCAAAACATCCCACCCAGAGCACCCTGGAATGTGAAGACATGACCTTTACATCCATCAAGGCACACGTACATCTTGCATCAGCATGTGCATACCAGGGAAGGTTGTGCTGCAAGGGTACAAGAGTTTCTGTATACACACTGCACCAAATTCCTATATGATATCCATTGAGACTGAATTCTCTATATCAGAGACTGGCCCATGAAAACTGCTTGGCTTTTCTTCAGCAGAGACACCGTATACTTTCAATATGAATCAAAGGTTATGACAGAATAGATAAAATGTTCTCTCAGACCGGCTCTGAGCGATACCATGACCTGAACAAACCATAAAGCAGACATTTTTGGGAGGCTGTTTTACATAACCCAGAGAGACTATGCAATGTAAAAGAAAATGTAGATCTGTATTGTACACTACTTGTTCCAATGCACAATCAATTCCAGGAATATTTATTATACAAAACTAGATTAAGCAACATCTTACATACATACAGTTTCCAGTAGTCATATCCCTTTGGGGTGCTGAATGGTTCCTCTCAACATTGAACTCACCCTTTTAAGTAGGACAAGCCTGGTTCTTAGAATAGATTTAAACTATTTTAAACTATTCTTTCTTAAGTGATGTCCTTATCTGGGGTGAGCATGTTTTCTAATGTAGCTCAGGTTAATTATCTTGCTGAGAGGTACAACAGTAATGCCCAGCCAAGGACAATTTTTGGTGGTCTACACTTTCCTGTTTCCAACTCAATGCACCACACCACCACACCTTGATGTAATTTGTGAAATAATTTGATGTGGACCATGCATTACATTAGTTCAGCAAAGCACTTATAATGTTTTTCTCACAAATGTGCTATTTTAATTATTTTTTTTTTTCCAAGGAACTTTACAAGTAACTGTAACCAGGAGGAGTATACAGCTGAGCACAAAATGACACTTAAAACATTCTACTTCCTCATGATTGAAGTGGGACTTTATTCTGAAATAGCGGTGTTAGTCAGTATCTGGGTGGCTATACCTGTGGTGAAGTTCACATGACTGACATAAAAATGTAGGCTACTTAGTTTTAAGCTGTAATATTATTTACAGTTAAATAGTTTTGGTTGTTTAAAATAGCTATTAATTTCCCCTGTTTGTTTGCTTTATATTTTTACATATACAAAACATTTTAATTTTAAGAAAATACCCTCAGAATCACATCTTCCTTAAATATTAAATAATCTATTTGAGTTATATACATTCCTTCATGTATCACACACAAGGTACTTCTAAGGGAATCAAACCAACCTACTGACTGTAATCCCAATTCTTAACCACTGCAATGCACATCCACCCCAGTTCTCTTTCAACCAGTGCAACCAGAACTCTTACCTGTTTGATTTCATTTTCACTTGACGATTCTGGAGAGCCAGACCCCTGTTCCCAACAGTCTGAATCCCTCTGAGAGCTCCCACTCCACCCTGTAGCGTGGTTTACCACAGCCCTGCCCCAAGTCCCACAGCTCCACACGCAAAACAACATCTCTCTCCCAGGGGGCAGGGACCATCTGTACAATGTGCTGACTCCTTATTGGGTCGTATTGATCAGGGAGGCATACCCCAATATCAGGTGGAGGACCCATCTCCTTCCTGCTCTCCACAGGCAGGGTGAGACCACATGTGCTGGAAGCGTCACTGGATGATCGATCACATGGTTGGAGGGATACAGGTCTCACATTAGCTGTGTGAGTGCCACTGGGTAAACTGATTTCTGAGAGAGAGAACTCTTGGCTTTCCTGTGCTCTGTCCGTCTTCGCTGTGCACCTCAATGGGTAGAAAGACCAGCAAACTGAGAGCCATTCTGCCAGAAATGGATAGCGTTGTCCAGCTATTGGCTCACTGCAGCAGAAGGAAATGGGTTTGATCATCTTTGCCATCCCAGAGTCTTCACACTCGGGGTTCCTGAGTTGTGCTTGTGATTTATGTCCACTGGACTCGCGGGCCGTCTGACTTGTCATTTCTCCTTTCTCCGATGGTGTCGTCCAGCAGCAGACCGGCTAACTTTTAGCTTCTTGCTGTTGTGATGCACAGCTTAGTCCAAGATGCTTCTCTCACAAAGGAAGCACATAATGTTACTGCGCATCCAGCAGCCTCCTTGGATAACTGTCTTTAATGACATCATCTCTGCTATCAGTGACACATCCCTTATCGAAATTCAGGTGACATCACAGAATCTCAGTTCCTTGGGTCTCTATGCCTGTGATGTCACTCAGGGTGATGTCATCAGCTGTCCATCTGGCAAGCACATGGTAATAAGCATTGTGTTGTGTTACAGTATTACACAGGAAACATGGGGAAACCATAAAGGAACACAATATTAAAGGCTCTGTATTGATTGCCTGAAACAACTCATAATGTTAATGTTTTTCTTCTGTCTAAAAAATCTATTGTTTTTCAATTATATTAGTAGCAGTGATGCGGGGGTAGCACTCCAAAGGACTGTTGCATATGCTTTACAAGAAAATTTAGTTTTTGGTTGAAAATGTTTTCATAGCTTCACATGCATTATAAGCAGGCATTTTAATTACCCTTAGTTGTTATTGTCCATATCGGCATAAACACACTACTCAGCAATTAACTCCCCTCTCAGTGCCTTTGTAAGTAGCACAACACTATTATTAAAGGACTGAGTTGACATGGAACGGCATGAAAAAAGATGGAAATCAACTGGCCTGGCTCCAGGTCTGCAGTGGATAGCCTAAGGGGTGTAATTAGTCAGCCAGGTTCCAGCTCAGTAGTGGGAAGACTAATGTAAATCAGACGGCCTGCATTCAGCTAACTGTTAAATGGGTATTTCTGAGTGCTGTCAATGGTTCAGGCAGAACAAGACCAAGCACTCTGCAAGCACAGGAGGGTACTAAGCTGTTATATAATGCCCCGCTACTTATCTCCCATAGGCCTATGATTCCAGAGATATGAACAGCTTTCATCTGAGGTTTTATTTCACACCATCTCCTGTTCAAATATTTATTTAACTACGATGGTAGTCAGCTGAAAGTAGACAGTAGAAATCAACATTAGGTTACAAACAGTTCCCTGAGACCTAGGCTGGTTTTTTCCCACGCCGTGCAGGAACTGCCGCAATGGGCTATGGGTGGCAAATTGTTCACTCACTCACTCACTCACTCCCGACCGTTGAGGGACGTTTTGTGGGACGCATGCGCAGCTGGTGCCAACTAAAATGTGTCTGCGGAAGGGAGTTGCGCCTTGGGTCTGGTCGGTTACGTGCTTGTGTTTATAGGCTACCCAATGCGAATTGTCATATGCTAACCTGATATGGGTTGTTTATGACGTCTTTAGTAATTTGGGCTTCAGCTCAAAATCTGTTACAATAAACAGAAGGCGCAAATCAGATGCAAAACTGTGGCAGATCCCAGTCAAAATTTGATATGGCAATAATATCTTTGACCGGTGTACCCGGACACGTTGAGTCAATTTTCTGTATTTACCAGAGGGGGGCTCCAAGATGTTGTCGATGGCATTTCTAGTGAGAAGGTCCGGCGCAGCTTGTATGAAAAATAGCCTATGCTGTGCTGAGCTTCGGTCTGACGTTTTGCAGGCGGTGCTTGTTCGCAAAGCAATGCATTAAATAGTAAGTACTGAGAGCGAGGAGTTAAGATAGAATGAGTCGGGAAGAGGTGCATGTCTTGGTGTAGGGGTTTCAGTGAAAAAGACCGAGACTCGTTCATTTACTTTTCATTAAGAAAGGCAAAACCAAAGACATAATTTATTCAATCCAAAATGCTTTGCCATATAACACGTCCGGATTCGGTGGTAATGGAGGTGGAGGTTGATGCAAAGGCGAATGGAGAGGACTGTCTGAACAAGGTAGGTGATTGTGGCATCCATTCGCTTAGTAGCCTGCTTCTTTTTTCATATGAAAACACCAATCTGTATGTGCTCACAATAAGAAAGTTTAATAAAGACGGGTTGATTGCTTGACTATGTTACACTTTATATGCTGTTTGTTGAAAGTTGGCAGGTCGGTTAGGTGTAGGCTACTATAGTTTTGAAAGGTAACTTGGTCACTGTTTTGTCTGAAGATTAAATATGAAATCTTATCGCTAAGTATGTTTGCAGCACTTTTCAGACGTGTGCAATTCATGTTTTGTAGCAAAATGAAGAGAAAGTCACTGTTTATTCTAGGAATAGCACCTTGATTTGCATGATAGTTAAATGGTTGATGAATATGATCGGGGAAATGCGTTTTGTCATGTGTCATAGCCTATGTAAAAGGAAGCGGTATTCCATGAAGCTGCTTAAGGAAACTCTGTAAACAATACGTGTGGAAAATGTAAGCTATGTAGCTGGATAGTATAGGCTAACTTACTATAACTCATATCTTTTTCGCCACGAGACTTTATGCATTGTCAACCGAACGTTATTCGGCTGTATGTGTGTGCGTGCATGTATTGTGGCACACACACACACGTTTTCTCTTCCTAAAGCGAGTACTGGGTACGGGTATGGGACTGCTATTTTTAAACAGTAACACCTACAACAAATAATTGTTTCTGGAGTCAGAGTCAGTGGATTGGATGTTTAATTAAATATGAATGCCCATGTGGATCGCGTAAATGATCCATTCAGAGATCTCGGAGCATTTTGAAGGCGCGTGGCCGGTTACGTAATAGCTCCGGTGTTCTTTCGTTCTGACAATTGGAAGCTACAGCTTTTTAGCTTTTGGTACAGGATGCACATTTCTAACACCAAACGATTAACTGTCCTACCATTTCCGGTTCTGATGTGATGAGCTCATATTTTTTCCGAGGCTTTAAACCTTTAAACGAGTAGCGATTTTGACGTCAATGTCAAAGACGAAGCCAAACACTAGCGTCATAAATTGTTACTATATCTGTACTTCATTGGTATGGATTTCAAAAGTTTATTCATCCAAAATGTGATGTTTTTTCTGTTAGTGATTAACTTAAGTTAACTTAAATCCTTGTTATGGTGATGCTTGTATTTTGGGCAACTTCTGTGTTTTAATATTTCGTATTATCCTTTTATACAGTTGTACATTGGCATTTCTGGCTATTTAGACTGCATAGTGTAATAGTGTAGCACAGCAGGGCAACCTAAACTTGGTTCTGGAATCGCCCATGATGGGGGAGTTTCAAGTCGGCTGGAATCACAGTGCCTCATTGCTCACTAGGCAAGTTGGCCTGTGTCAAGTGTCTTCCTCCAACTCCTGCCAGACTTACAAACCTTAGTGTGATAACAAGCAGGCACTTGCTTTGGTGGAGAGCACATTCATGTCTACACTGTCGAAATTGATAGCAGTATTTGCAGCGATGATTCTTGATGAATCCTTCTTCATTCCTTTACTTTGTTTTTCAGGTGTGCAGGAAGCTGGGGATCATTGAGACAGACTATTTTGGGCTGCAGTTTACTGGCAGTAAAGGGGAGAGCCTGTGGCTGAATCTGAGGAACAGGATCTCCCAGCAGATGGACAACCTGACACCCTGTAGACTGAGGCTGAGGGTCAAGTTCTTTGTGGAGCCCCATCTCATCCTGCAAGAGCAGACCAGGTATGCATGCTAACGTTGCCTTAGGGGTCTGAGGGACAGGGATGCTGGAAGCACTGTATTGAGGAGGGTTCAGTTGTCTAAGAAAGTGAGATTATCTTGGACAACACACATAGTTTTACAAAAGATCCATCAATACACATGGACATTTACTGAAGCAATTCCCATTATGTACAACTCCCAACAGTTTGGTTTCAGGTCTTTAACTACTAATCTTTTATTACCATAGTAGCACTGTGTAAACCCATGACAACCTTTCTTTGTAATACTTTAAGCATGAAGGTGACACAAATGTGTTATTTTTTCAGCCAGAATGTAAAGTTGAATAGTGAATCCAAACCACGACAATGATTACATGCTCATTTTGTGCACATCGGTAAATCTTATTTATCTTTGAGAGTTTTCTTGAAAATGTTCTTACTTTTGAATGTTGAGTAATTGCTATCAGTTAACCTTGACCTTGCCTGATAAGTGCAAGACTGAGGCACTTTTGATATGGAGCTGTGACACTGACACCATTGCCAGAAGTTAGCTGTATGACTGCCAAGCGAAGGCATTTGGTGGTTTCCTTGTACAGTAGAATGCCCTATAGTAACCTCAGTCCTGTGGGTGTTTAAGCCATTTTTTTGGTCAGAGCTACAGCCTGGTGGCAACAGGAATCTCTCTCTCTCTCTTTCTCTCTTTCTGTCTCTTACACACACTCCCACACTCCCACACGCACATGCACACGTACACGCATGCACACACTCAAACCTGATAGTTGAGTATATAGATTCCATATGTTAGAATATTAGAACGGAATCTTGAATATTAGAGCAGTCATCGTGAGTTAAGAGACCTTTGATGCCTGCCCCTATGTGTCCAGAGTTTTCTGGGTCAGTGGTTGTAAAGGCACAGTGTCAGATGAGGTTTAGGCTCAGTCAGATATAAGCTTGCCTAGGTTTTACAATTTGAAGGAATACAATGGTTGTAGGAAAAGGCAGAAATTCATTCCTCACCTGGATTAAAATGTTATATTTTTACTGGAAGTAAAGTGAGCTCCAAACCTGTGACAGGTGATGTAGTTTACAATCATGCTTTATACCAGAGGTGTCCAATCTTATCTGAAAAAAGGAACAGTGTGGTGATTCTGCATTGAATAAAACAAATAAAACAATAAATAATTTCATTTTTTGAAGCTTTTTAGCCATTTTTTGAGTGCAAACCAATTTCCTTTCAATTGATGATATTTCACTGGTTTCAACGCACCAAACAAATTAAAACGGGTGAGCACGGTGATTTCGCATTGGTTACATCCATAACTATAATAAAGAAGGTGTTGTCTGTGTATTTTATATCAATATCAGAATTATGACAGGAAAAAAAAAAAGAATTCTTGTAGAATTTTGGTTAAATAAATCTTTTTGTAGTGTGCTCCATGGTTAGGCTGAGGAGAGTGGTTTTGTCAGCAATTCTTCCTTTGAGGTTTCCTAACTTGACCTCTGACCTGATAAACAGATGGTCGTCTGTTAAGCTGGGGGAATGAGTCAGACTCAATGAAGACTGCGAATTAAACACTCATGGTATATTCGTTACACATATTTTGTGGGGACACAGACTGAATTTTTAACAGTATGCAACAGTGTTGACCTGTGTAATTAATATAGAGGATCCATGTATAATGCGTGGGCTTTTTCTGTCAGGGGTTCCTCTTTCTATTGAATCAGGCTTAATTTAAAAAAAAAACATTGTGGCCCAGTTTCTTCTTTCAGTTTAGCTTCACAGACTTCAGGACACGTGAAAGCCTGCACACACATGCGGTGATATAAATGTAATGTGAACCATCCTCTTGAACTTGTGCAGTCATGCTTGAATAACTGGCTATTTAAAATCCCTGCTCAAATGCAGTTCTTACTCATGTGGGGACACTTATGAAATGGTCCAAATGTCTTACTGGATAATATCGCTGGATGCTGTTGCATTTAATTAGCCAGGAGGTATCTGCAGCTGTGAAAGTCCTTTTGTTCTCCTAGCAGTATGCATACTGATGTGTGAAGTGCTGCTACATGCCAGGGTTTATCATAGGGTTCATCCTCTCTGTCCATTACCCCCCCATCCTTGGCTTTTCCCTACTGCCTCATGAACATAGACCCAACACCAACTGCAGCGCTTGCCAAAAGGAAATCATACCCTCCATCTTCTTAAAGAATTATTCAAAATTGTTTCAGATCGTGAATTGTGGTCTTTTCAAGCAGACAGACCAGACAGTATTAACTCTGAACATTCACGGAGGCTGTGAGGTGGGCCTCTCAGATGACGTAAGATCTATAGGGTTAGACTCACAATGCAGAGCACATTCTGTTCCCGGCAAGGGAAAGGGTGGGGGGCGGTGTGGGCTGAGGGGGAAACGTGCACGTTTTACATGCTCTTTGCCTAAAGCAGGCAAGCCTGTGATGGGATGGGTGGGAGTGGTTTTTTTTGGGGGGGGGGGGCAGTATGGAGTGCTGACAGAGCGCTTCTTTCTCACTGTAGTTACATAACTCCACTCTGGGATGTTAAATGGTTGTAAAGTGCTTATATAAGGTTAAATGCCCTCTTACCAGAACTCCTGGTTTAGTATTTCATTATATTCATAATCATGTGTCAAGGACTTTTCCCAGACAGAAGCACTGTTTTGCTGAGTCCTACATAGAACTTTCAAATGCAATTTAATTTGATAACATGCAAAAAACATTCTCTTACTTGGGTGGAGTTTTCCTGTCAATATCTCTCCTCTCATTAGCCCACTGTGCTTATTGAAAATCATGAAATCCTTCAGTTTCGTGGACAGGCCATGTTTGCTGTAATGATTTATGTCTTTGAAATCAATGGGTAAGAGCTTCCGGTTCTCAAGCTAACAACACAACACTGCTACTATTTTGTAACCGTGAACGTCATACATGACTAAGAGACAAGTACTCACTTGAAGGGATCGTCAAAATGAACTAGAATGGAAAGTCTTGCATTTATTATTTCTCTGCATCATTGACTTCCCTTGGGTAGTTTGCTGTTAATGTTTGTCAGTGCTGTTAAATCCCCAAATCTTTCCTCTGTTTGTTGACTATTTAACATTCCGATCAGGATTCTAAGGTTAAACGGAGCATCTACAGTGTTAATGTGGCCTCTATTTCCATGAATGTGCTCAAAAGAGAGGCTTATAATTAGCCGTCTTAAGCGTTTTTTTTTTACAGCTCTTGGTAAATTGTTTATTTGCTCCACTATATTGAAGGAGTGATGTAGACTCCTTTAATGTAGAAGAAGCCATGCATGTTTGTGCAGCTGTGTTGTGTGTGGCCTTACTTAGAGATGCATGATGGGAAGCGGTTCACAGACCCCTGTGTTTTTGACTTCTGCGTTGTCGCTGGGTGAAGTGGCTGGAGCTAGGTTGGTCTTAGATGAGCTGGGCCCATGGGCAATAAAGTTTCCGATAGCTGGATCTGAGTCAGACTTAGGAAAACTGGTTTCATAGGCAGTAAAGCAGCTAAACAAACTTTGGAATGGCCTGAAGTAGATGTCCTCAGTCATCCTCTTGTCCTTGTTTAAACCACAGTCATCTCCCTGCCTTCAAATTCTGGAGAGTTTAGAAGCTGGGAATGATGAGTAACCAGATCTCCTTTGTTTTATTTATTGACATGCCCCTTTTGAAGTTACTACAATGATTATTATGATTATCATTATTATAAAACCCAGGGCCAGACCAGAAAAGTAATTTAGATTTTTTTTCTTTTATTCCCTCTGTTTTTAGTTCAGATTAAAGGACATAAATTCTATTGACTTTGTTGTTTCTTTGCATCTGTTGTCTTTCACAGCTTTTCTTGGGGCTTAAGGGAAAAATGACCCAGACACCAAACATACCCAGTTACCAACAATTTGCAGCACTTTGACCAGAATGGTCTTTTATGAGCAAGCATTAACAGGCCTGTAATGTATTGGGCTGTGTTCATAGTGGTCTGTGAGGGTGATCTGATGTCCCGTGAATCGCTCAACCGCTTTATTGTGCAGAAATGTATCTCCCATTTTAAGAACAATCTTCCCTGTTGGAGAAAAAAGGCCTAGCCTAGCACCCAGCCTAGTTTCCACTCAACTGCTCTGGTGTATGTGTCCTGTGATCTAATACTGTGATACCATTTAAACTGATAATTTCGGCTAATTTCTACTGAATTATTTAATGGCACATTAAATAATTAATACATTCTTTACATAGTGTAAACCTACTTTCACTGTACTGTACATGCCTGGTCACCAGACTTTATCATATGCTAAACATGCTACCAACTCGCCTTAGATATAGCTGACACACAGCTAAGGTGGGTCAGCTGCCTCATGGCTGTCAAACAGCTCAGTTAGGAAAATGTCATTGAAATTCAGCCCATGAGCCTCCATTAGCAGTCTCCTGTCTGCCCTACTTCAGTCATATCAGTTTGTTTTTCTACTCAATGAATGTTTGCTTTATATTTTATTATTTGCTGGGTGGGTTTTTCCCTAGGGAAGTGATTAACCTTCTGGTTAAGTTCCTTAAGATGTACATCACAACCATAATAGAAAAATCAACAGTGGCCCCATCAACTTGTGCCGGTAAGTGGTATAAACAAGTGCTAGAATCAGAATTAAAATCTTAGCATGGAATGTTCAGTGCTGGCAGTGTGGTTCAGTGTTTTCAAGCTGCAAGGATGTGGAATATAAAGATGTGAAAAATAAAAATAAGAATAATGAAAAGAAGAATAAAATTTTAAGTGTAAGTTGTATCAGTGCAGTGTATAGGTGTAGACATTTGTCTATTATATAGGTGTCACACGGCAGCATGACACCCCTGGGAGGGAGATTGGTAGTTCTGGGGAACACCGTTGGTTGCCGCATGGGGAGAGAGAGAGTGCACCCGCACAAACACAAATAAGCAAACATCTTCACCCTTCTCCTTCACGGGTGCCAGGCGAAAACAATAAACTAAAACAACGAACTAAAATAAGAAATACAAAAAGAAAGTAAAACGGAGCGTCCACTTTTCAGTGTGCTGCTCGTAGCTGGCCCGCTTTCCACCTACAGTCCTTTCCTTGGCGGTTTACTTTCTCCGTAATGTTCAAAGAAACAAAATTGAAACGAAACAAAACTAAAACCAAAACTACTCTCTCGGTGTGCTCCCGATCTCGGCCCCGAACTGTGGAGAGGAACACACCTTTAAGCACTTGGGCTGATTCGTTACAGTAACACAACCCAGGTGTGTGTGCTCTCTCCAACAACCGGTGCAGCCTAGACCAATCCGGTTCACCGCTGGACCAAATGCCACAATAGGTCATTGTGTATATTTGCCTCCCTCCTTCCTTCTTTTACAAGTCTTTAAAGACATAGTTCGAACCCAGTGTCTTGTCTTTATTCTAAACACATTCTTGAGTGACATTAGGAGTCTTGAGTGCCCAAGGCATTGTGTGATTTTATAATAACTATGCACAATTGTATATGAATATTCTTCACCAACAAGACAAGGCATGGAAAACAGTTTTTGTGTCGTTAAGACTGAGTATGGAAATAAGTCTATCTGTTTTATCTGAATAAGTAGGACATACATTTTTGAATCCTTTTAATAAAAGCTGAAAAAATAACAAAAGCATTTCATGATGGAAAATGGGAACTTAATGTACACTTTAAAGTTTAAGCCAAAATGCAAATCCAGATGATATCTAAGTGATATATCACTGTATTTAAGGCACTGTAGATTTTACAGTGCCTTAGCAGCTTGGGCAGGTAAAGTCCTCTGAGGTTACTGCAGTTCATTGACTTAGAGTAACCTCCAGGAAACTGGTCCAAACTGTTATCAGACGCCACGCACATTCTTCTGACAGCACATTGTTGCCAAAGCTACTGGAGGATATTTTTTTTTTCATTATAACCACTATAGTATGTTAACTTAAAACAAGGCTTCTATTCCTGATTTCTGTAATGTTCAGAACACCGGACACTGTGTCTCAGTAGAACATTTGTGGTCTATCATTGTCAAAAATACAACCCGCTTTTTTCAGGCAGAAAGTTTTGTGTCCTCAGAAATACTTGGAAATATAATAGAACATGAAACCAAAAACCCCAAGACTCAGTCAGAAGAAAAAAAATCAGTCAAATCAAATTCAGTAAAGAAATTAGGCCATTTCAGCCTCCTTGAGCATCTCCTTCCTCCTGGTTTCCATATTGACCAGTGACCCATTTTCTGCCAGTATAAGATTATGAGCTTGTAATGTAATTATTCTTGCTCGTGGGGTGAGCACTTCACTGCCGTATCTAGGTATCCTTCTCTGTATGAAAGCTGACTATTATCAGAACACATTGGCTCTGCCAGGGGCCTTTAGCAGCTGTGTGTTAGAACTAATTTACAAGGCAGGGAAAATGAGTTCTATCAGTTATTCCCTTAACAGGGTTGTTAAAAAGACCAATGTACAGTCATTTCGGGTGATTTGCAATTACAGGGCTTCCACACAAAAAAGAATAATGTTGCATTTCTTCAAAGAAAACAAAGCAATGCTTTCCACACCACTCCCACCATTTTCCCTTTGTTACACAATCTACCATATTGATATGATTTTTTTTTTGCCTATTTGGAAAAAAATCCAGCAATGTCACTGGCCAACCCATGAGACTTCCCAAAATATGCAGTTTTTAAATGATATTCTGATATAGATGCACAGTGTGGAACTGATAGTCACCCTAAACTTTGTTGTGATTATTGTAATTACAAATTGTTGTAGTTGTCTGGTTTGGGAGCAGTGTAATACTACTGCGGGATGAGTGGGGGTGGTGGTAGTTTGGTGTGTGGTGAGGGGTGTTCAGGACAAAAATAACCCCTGCAGGATTTACCTTGAGTCTTTGGTCACTGCGTCTGCTTGCCTGACTGGTAGTTCATCTGGAACTGTGTGTTTGTGTGTGTGTGTTTGTGTGTGTCCGTCTGTGCATGCACACCTGCACGTGCGTTCAAGAGAAAAAGAGGGAGACGTGAGCTGAATGCGTCCTGGTGTTTGCTTTATTTTATTTTTTCCCCTGTTGGACATGCTTAGAGGCTATAATGGCATGACCCAGGCTATCGGAACAGAGCTCTAAATAGCATGAAAGTCTTAAGAGCTGAAACACAGGACTCAGGTTAAAAAACTGTCAGCCTTTTTTGGTGTTGTATTGCCAGTATTTGTTTTTTGAAAAGAGTAAAAATCCCCCTCTAGCACTGTCGAGGGTGCGGTAAATAGAAATAAGCCTCGCTTTGCTGTTCACCCCACCCAGTAAGTCCAACTATGTTGAAATTGATTCTTTTCATATGGTAGCTGCAGTGTCAAGAGCTGACAGAATCAGACTTTTACTTTCATAAACCCTCTTGAGAACAAAAAAGGAACCAAAATAACTTGTTTTGTAGATACATGGATTAAAGAGTACTGATGTTTTCAGAATCTATGTTGTTTTGGAAACCAAATGCAGCAACGAATGTATACAGCACCTCACTCTGTTTGAATCTAAGTTGGGAGAGGGTGGTTAGTTTTCTTTACCTCTTGTTAGCCTTGTTTACCCCTACAGGGAACTGACATATTTTCTTGCTGAGAAACAGTGTAGCTTGCTCAATAAATCTTTAATTTTGTGGTTGTGGAAATATGTCTTTGCTCTAAGATAGAGGATTTTACCAGCCACAATGTCTACAACCTGTTGAACTGGGTTGACCCTCTTAAAATCAGACTTTTTTCTAGGTTATTGGATTCTCAGATGCTGCTACTGGATGTCTTGTACATACAGTAACTGACTGACAACTATTTTCATGGCCCTTGAAATGCAGTCAGTACTGGTCATTGGGCCTGTCAGTCACATGTGCAGTTTCTCACAAATGAATCACAGGCTACTCCATAACCTATGTTGAATTTGTGGATTGATAGAGTTTCACTGCCTCTTTGTGAATGTGGAACATGAAAAAATGCCCTCTAGCTTTGTGTCGTTGCAGTGCACCGTTTGGATCTCTAACTGAGATGGAGCCAGGCTGACAGGGCACATGGTCCCATGCGGGGAGTGTTGGAGAGGGGAGCCTGGTTCCTTTTATGCTCATACACAGGGCCCTTTTCTACCAGAGACAACAGACAGGGAAGCTTAATGAGTGCCGCCTGCTCTTCATTTACGCAGTGAAAGGGGGGCCAGTGTCAAACTGACCTCTAACAACACCAGAGATTGTGTCGGAGGTGGAAAGAGATGCATGGATTTGCTCTGGTCTACTTACGCCAGGTTTCGGAGAGAACATGTGGGGCCTGTCTATGAAGTTCTGGCTATACTATAATGTTTTTCACGTAGTAGCATTGTTTTCATGTTGTTCAAATGTGTTTATCAAAATAAAATATATTAATGTATTTGTTTGTTGAATAGCTGTTGTTCTGTATCTCCAGATGTCCAGCAGCTTAACATAAACAGGTGATTTGCATCTAGCCTAATCAAAGTAATGATTTGGTGTGATCTTAACTTAAGTTCTGGTTGGATTTATCTTTAGTTGATGTATTGCTTGTGTGCCAGAGTTTCATTTGAGCATTTAATTCACTGACCTCTTAGCCTTTGTGGTTTCAAAAACAGCCAAAGGTCACTCCAGGAATTTTCATTCAACACAAGCGTTTCTTGTTTAGTTAATTTGCTTAACTGTGAACAGCCATTGGCTCAGACTTACTGAAAATCCATGAATATTAAGCAGGATATCGACTCTTTAAGCTTTTGTCATAGAGTTTGTTTTGTAAGTCACACTTCTTGAATAGGTAATTAAATAATCGCGGTTTTTAATGAGGTGTCCCAGCTCAGTCAATCATAGACTAAACTATCAAACTATAAACAGTGGAACAGCCACCACAAACAAGCACGAATGTGCAAGGAGCATTGCTCTTTCATGCTCCAGTGCTTAAGGGAATGCAAAGTGCCCTGTAGTAACCCCCAGGTATTGCCTTTGTTTGTGAGTAATGCCATCCTGTGGGTGGCTGTGAGATCAGGTTCTCCCTCCCTAAGAGAGCTGCACTGGTGCAGTCAGACATTGCTACTTTTGTTCTGACTCAAAAGAAGCACTCTTATCAAGGTCATGAGTTTGGCTATGCGCTTTTGGTTTTTTTTAAAAACTCTCAGTACTGTTTCTCTATATTTCACTCTTACATGCTGTCTAGAGAGAGTATATCCTGAAATCAGACGAAGCAAAACGAAACACTGCTTAAAGTGCATTTTCAAATGAGTGTGCGGTTGTATTCCTCGGGTTGAGATCAAGGGTTTATATGCAGAAATAACTGGTGTTTTCAGGAAGTGTGTAGGATGTTAGTGTTAGGGGAGGTCTGAACTGGACCAGACCAAGCAGTTGGTGTTCCACACCCTTCAGCGTATCGTGGAACAGGCATAATTGGAACAAGTTGTTCCTTGTAAACTAACGAAGGATTGGTCTTGGTGGGACCGTTGTTTACCTCCAGCAGAAGTAGGCGGAGTGGAGGTTCTGTGAATATCCTGCTATGTCTCTGTGTCTCTGTCTGTCGGAAACGTAACTAAAAAGGTTGTGGTCAAATAATAATGGGTGCCAGAGAAATTAGAGGTCCACAAATTCAAATCTTAATGCTACATACTAGCATACAATCACATTCTAGACAGTTCTGTGCTTCCCCAACAGTTTGGGAAAGGCCCGTTCCTGTTTCAGCATGACAATGCACCCGAGCACAGAGCAGAAAGGGTTTTTGGCAAGAACGGTGTGGAAGAACTAGACTGGACTGCACAGAGCCCTGACCTCAACCCCATCCAACACTTTTGGGATCAATTGGACAGCCAACTGCGAGCCGGGCCTAATCACCCAATCAGTGACTGACCTCACTAATGTTCTTCTGGCTTAATGGAAGCAAATCCGTGCAGCAATTCCCGAACGTCTAGCCTAGTATAAAGCTTTCCCAGAAGAGTGGAGGTTGTTTGTTGCAGCAAAGGATGGACTAACTCCATATTACATTACATTACATTATAGGTATTTAGCGCGCCTATCCGGCACTACAACAGAGTAACCAAACTCAGGATCAAGTCCGCTTCATATTAATGCCCATAATTCTGGTTGGGCTGTCAGATGTCCACATACTTTTGGCCATGTAGTGTATGAAGTGGCCAATCATGAACAATTCGAAAAGAAGCCAGAAATTAAACACTAATGGTTTACAGTACCCATAGTTGCAGATCCTTAGCTTACCTATAAACATGAATGTTCTGTACCTAAATTAAGAAGACTAAATGAAACTTGAGCCATATCTAGATGGTTAATACAGTTCATGACATATATCCAAACATTTTACGTGGATACTGAATATTTACATAAGAAATTCAGATGAATAATCTTGCTCAAGGGTGCAACAGGAGTGCATGTCATGGAAAGAAGTGCCTATCTTTGGCCAGGCTGCTGCATCACTTTTGAAGATTCAGAAATGTGTTTGAGTAGTGCAGTCTGAGGTCATCCCTGAAAGCCTCCATAAAGTAGAGCTGAAATCACAGTTTATTGATTGAATGTCCTTGAGAGGAGAATAGTGCAGCGGTCTGCTTGTAGAATTTAATCTTTTCAAAATTGACTTTTTGGCTCCGACTCAGTCAAACCATAGTGTGTTTTATCCATAACTAGGGAGCTATGTTTTTGTTGTCTGTGATATATTTAGACTGTTTTGCCATTCATTTCCACTTATAACCTCATAATTTTGTATGTACTTCTTAGTATGTTTACGTATAGTTACAATGTAGTATAGCTAAGTGTAAGTGGTGAGCATTGTCTAACTCTCAATCTGCTGTGGCTTGATTGAAGGCCAACCAGTTGCACAGTTAGTGGGAAAACAAAATGAGAAAAACAAAATATGCTCCTTTCCTCAGATCTTCCCCTCAAAAACACACATGCAGCAAGAGAGTCTGACCCAAATTCCCAAGGTTGGACAACTAACCACGCTAAATCAACAGGGTGGAACCAAGCCGTCAGGTTTCTATTTGGAGTGTAGATGATGGTGTCTGAGTGAGAAGCCAGGCATGTTCAGCTCCAGAGATGACCCATGAGCCCTTTTGGTTATCACTTGGCAGCATACCTCCGGGGTCACAGACCTCTAGCAATACTAGGGTGACACCGGTTCCCAAACACCCTGGCCAATCGATAAGGGCTGGAGTTGTTTTCCAAGCCACGTTTCCAGAACAAACAGCTTGGTAAACATTCTGAAAATGAGTTGTTATCTACGTTGCTATTTTTGTGCGCTCTGGAGGGTTCGCATTCTTCTTTTGTCTAGCAGTGAGAGTGCATCTTAAAAAGCAGACAGTCAGCTGCTCTATCTTGTGTTTCATTAAAGCCAGTGAGTTGAAAAGAAACACGTACTCACTTGAAAAACATAGTGGGGAACAGTGTGCACAGCTTGTTTTCTGGGATGGTATTCTGAAATCTTTACTTCGATTGCACCACCAGGCACACAAGTATTTATTCTGTCGATGCTGATTCATAGACACGGATGCTTCCCTTGCTGGTCTTTTGTTGCATCATGCTTGATGAGATGAGGTTGCTCTCTCTAATTGTTATTGGCATGCATATTATTTAATAACAGAATTAAGAAAAATACAGTTGCTCTTGCTTGAGGCTGTTCATGTTCATGTCTATTCTACACTTTCATGGAGGAGAGCGTAAGAATGCTGCAAAAATGACAGTATAGTATATTGGAGTAAGGAGTATTGTAACCTAAAGGTTGCAGGATCAAGGCCCTGCTAGGACAGTGCTGTTGTACCCTTAAGCAAGGTACTTAACCTGCATTGCTTCAGTATATATTCAGCTGTATAAATGAATGTAAATGCTGTTTAAAATGCTGTATGCCTGTAATAATGACATAATTCATTGATATTACTCATTCCCTAGGTGAGTCGATTTGCAGTGAGGCATTTGCACAGAAAAAACTGCAGCTTCATGTGGCGCTTGTTTTGAAGGTGGAATTATTCCAAATGTCCCTAATTTTATTCCTCACTCGCGCTCTCTCCCCCATCAGGCGCCTCTTCTTCCTGCACATGAAACAGGAAGCTGTCAGCGGAAGGCTGAAGATGGGTCCTGAGCAGGCCGAGGAGCTGAGCGCCTTGCTAGCACAGGCTGAGTTTGGGGACTACAACCAGAACACAGCTGAGTACTACTACTCCCAGCTCTGCGGGAACGAGCCCAGCCAGGCCACCATCAACAGGTGAGATTGAATTGCAGGAAAAAGGCCTACAGGGTTCACCCCTGTGTGTAGTTAAACCTAATACAGAGCTCATACGATCATGTGTTTCAGCCATTATTCAAGCAGTGAGGAGCCATTTCTGGTAATTAGTGGTTTTTATCATGAGCAATGACAAGGTTGGTCAAAGTGGAAGCTTTAATGTGTTTTAAACCCTTTGTACATGTCCTCTTATTCAATTTATTCCCAATCACGGAATATGTTTTAGTGAACTGCGTTTAGTGAGCTTTACTAAAAATAGAACTGCTAAGAGTGTGAGATGAAATGTAGAAATGTGTAGAAAACCTAAGAACATTCTGGAAAGATATTTTCCTTCTGCACCTCACTGCTTCTCTCAGCAACTCATGTCATTTTAATGTTGTTTTTTTAAAATTTAGCATTTCTTTATCCATAGTGTTACACAATATTACCAAATGTACAAGTTACATTTTTAATTGATATATATTTTTATATGCAGTATTATTTTTATGTTTTAAAATAAGTATTTAACATTACAAAAACAATCATTCTATTGGGCGGAGGTAAAGAAACATGTAAGCTGATACTAACTAGGTGAAAGGGCACGACTATCACTGTCGCTAGACTGCATATCCACCAGACAGTCCTGAGAGAGCACAAAAATATATGACTCCCAAACAAGAAAAAAACCTTGGCTGTGTGACTCAGGTTAAACTAGTTTATTGGCTTTGCTTTATTGCCTTCATGTTAATCTCATATAAGTTGTTCTTTTGGTGATTTATGATCAGGACGTTGATGTTATTATCACAGTACGTCCAGCACTGTTGTTCCAGTTTACTGCATCAACAAAATTATTTTAAATTTTCACATACATGGAGCTGTACTGTAGCTCAGTGTATAATCACAAGTGATGCATTTCCCTGTAAGTAGTGTGGTCTGTTGAAGCAGTTTTTGCAGGAGTTTAAAAGAAAACTTGTGCTTGAATATTTTGAAGAGAATAAATGAAGGAGAAAAGTGTCCTCATCAAAGGCATTTTCTTTCAGGCTGCAGTTGTTGAAGTTCTTTGAACAAATCACATCTGTTTTTGTTTGGACGCTGCCAATTGTCAAGGAAATAGGATGTAACAAGTGCTGCATGGTTCAAATATTATGGACGTTTTATTTGGGATATTGTCTCTGTTTTGTTTGTCTATGAAAGGGGGTGTTAAATTTATGCACTGCCTGAATCATTTTTATGCAATTAGCTGGTAATGCTTCTCATCTGACAGTCTGCAGAGCCCATGTGTTTCTCTGTAGTTCTGTAGTGATGTGCAGGTGTGCGTGCGCTGGTGCGTGTGTGTGTGCACGTACGCAAGTGCGTGCGTGTGTGTGTGCACGTACACAAGTGCGTGTGTGTGTGCACGTACGCACACGTGTGGTGCATAAGTGTTGGGTGAAATCTGTGCGGTTCAGTATGCTTGGCTCGTCATTGTTTCTTGGTTCTGATGAACACCCTGCGCTGTGTTTTCTGCACGGACAGCGTTGTTGTGAGACACAGGGCCCTGGAGGGACTGGGCACAGCCTCCGCTGAGTACCAGGCTCTGCAGCTGCTTTCCTCGCTGGAGCACTACGGGGTGGAGTGGCACTGGGCCAGGGACGGCGAAGGCCAGAAGCTGGCCGTCGGAGTGGGCCCAGAGGGCATTGCTATCTGTAAGCAGGACTTCAGTCTTATCAACAGGTAAATACCTGAGCTGTTAAGAGCTGGCTGTGTCCTCCCGATGTCTTCACATGGTGCTTATTGAATCCTCTAATGGGTGGAACTTGCTGGGGCTGTCAGTCACTCTGAGACTAACCATTCTACGGACTTTGCTCTCTAAAGCAATACATGGATATATTTTAGATTTAAAAAACAAGAGGCTACATATGTCATGAGAATATACTGTTCAGCCCTTCTAGGATCATCATTTACTAATACTAGAGAGTATTCAGTCAAGCCTAGATTTGAATGCCCCTGACTGTATTTAAATGTATATATTTCATTCTTTTCTTATATTACATTGAGTGTGGCAGTCATTGATTTCAACAAAACATTCCCTGAAATATGCTTAGAGCCTTGAACAGAGTACACTGCCTTGAAACTGAATATAAGCTTTTAGCATGAATGTTCTCTCTTTCTTTCTCTCTCTCTCTTTGTCTAAGAATCACATACCCCATCATCCAAATAGCAACCCAGTCAGGAAAGAATGTGTATTTGACCATCACCAAGGAAACCACCAACAGTGTAGTCCTACTCTTCAAGATGATCAGCACTAGAGCAGCCAGCGGACTCTACAGGGCGATCACTGAGACACACGCCTTTTACAGGTGAGGTGCCATCTCCCAATTGTAGTTCCGAGGCTGAATGTATTCCCGTGTTCCTTGCTGAATATGTTTGTTGAAGGTGATGTTGTTGGCCAATTGCATGATTGTTGCATCAGAGACTGATATAAAGCGCTCATTATTTGTCTCTGCAACTGCCATGCTAATTCAAATAATTTCCAACCTCGAATAAATGTTTACCTCAGGTAAACACTCTTTAGGTTAAAGGCAGCAAATTATGATAGCTGCACTATTAAATTAACATTGAATAGAAGTTAGAAGGATTTTTAAACACTACCATAAAATGGTATTTGGAATGATGACCTATATCTTTAGACAGTCACTGCTTTTTAATTGAGTTGAATGTGTTACACGTCACATTATTTGCATACTAGATTCCCTTATGTAGGGCAGCATTTATAAATAGCTTTATTTGCTGACACTGTCACAGGTTCATGAGTGTGCAGTGTTTGCATTCAGTGAGCACTGTTTGCATTCGTTACCCAGTCCACGTACACTGTACTTAGTACCCCTTGTCGACCCTTAGATGTGACACAGTGACGAATGCAGTAATGATGCAGTACAGCCGTGACTTCAAGGGCCACCTGGCCTCCCTGTTCCTCAACGAGAACATCAGTCTGGGCAAGAAGTACATTTTCGACATTCGACGCACGTCTAAGGAGGTGTACGACCACGCACGGCGAGCTCTGTACAACGCCGGCTACGTGGACTTCCTTTCCCGGGGCGGTGAGCGCAGCCCGGTCCGCTCGCCTGTCAGGTCCTCCGAGGGCGGGGCCAACTGCGACAGCTGCCAGCAAAGCCAAGACCTGCAGGAGAAGCTGCAGAGCCTGAAGGAGGCGCTGTTGTGCATGCTCTGCTGCGAGGATCAGATTGACTCCGCCTTCTGCCCCTGTGGTCACATGGTCTGCTGTCAGAACTGCGTCACCCAGCTCCAGGTAAATATATCATATATGCCTTATGCTGCACAACTATTAATCACCTATAACTTTCATCTGGTACGCGCGTATAGGTATATCACCACCTATTTACTTCTCTTACTGTGTATCCCACATATTAACAAAAGTGGTTCATTCTGTTGTCTCTGATTCATGCAGTGTTGAATATATTTATTATCTGTACCTGTCTCCTGTTGCATAGATATTCATTATGTATGCCAGTCTCTTACTTCATATTGTGTGCATTGAAAAGCTGTATATTCCGTATATTTGAACTGATTGAAGTGATCATATGCAGTTATAAATGACCCTGCTTATTATGCATGGTCCTCATTCTGGTCCTCACAGGCCTTGAGTTTGAGACCTACGTGTTTTGTGATTCCCTTCCTGATATTGGAAGTCTCAATGTTAAGCATATAAAGGTTCAGTCTCACTTCTTCATAATATATAAGCATTAGTCCTGTCATGTATAATCATTACAGTATATCAAATGTGGAAAGTGGTATAATAGTGCATGCTTTAGCTTGCAAGACTCTGCCCCACAGTGCTGCCTGCCTGTAGCTGATTGATGTGTTTTGGTGAAGGCAATAACACGTTCTGGCTAAAGTAATATGTTGTGCTTTTCTCCCCACAGTCCTGTCCAGTGTGCCGATCTGAGGTTGATCACATTCAGCATGTCTATCTGCCCACCTGCGCTAGCCTGTTCAATCTGGCTGTAACGGGAAGCACCAAACTCTCTATTCACCGAGGGCTGGCCTCGCACAACTGCCCCAGCAAAGACTACTCCACAGACGAGAAGCTCTACCACTCATAAAGCTTGCTACCCCTCCAGGCTTTTCTGTGTGTCTTTGCCTGTCCATTGGTTCCAAGTGTTCACAGCGCCCCCTGCCTATTCCACAGAAATCAAACCTCAAAACGATTGGTGGATCTGTTCTTAAAATAAATGTCTATATATATATTTTTAAACAAAATGTTATCAGTTGACCTGAGCAATATTTTTTGTGCGTATCCTTTCCTTTTAAAATTTTTTTTTTTTTGCCACAGCCTTGCATTATGTTTCAAAAAAGGGAATTTCTTCAATATTATTTTGCTTTTGGGGTTTGTAAGTTTTTCTACAAATGTACATTTGTGAGATTTTACTTTGTCTTGTGTTCACATTTGGAGTTGAATTTTGGGTGTGAGGGTATAAACATGGTGCAACACTTTATCTTCTACAGGGTTAGACCTCATTAAGACTCGGGCATCTTTATATTCATTAGTATGCCTCAGTGAGAAAAGCTATTTTCAATGTTTTCAGGTGAGTGTATGAACACACATATATTAGCACTGATCTGGGACTGAACCCCATTCGTTTTTCAGGGCTTTGTTCTAACCTAACCTTAATAACTGCTGGTAACTAGGTTGGAAGCAGGTTCATGAGAAAACTCACTAGGGGATTAATCCATTTTAGGGTTGGCAGTGATTGTGTTTTATGCTGGACAGATTCAATGCAAATTCACTGATCCTGAAATGATCTAATTTGCAGTTCCCAGCTGATCCACATACCGTAAGGATCATGTGAATCTGCACAGAGTCAGCACAACATCTGCAGCAGGACAATGCCATAAAACACAACCAATAGGCTATATCCTGGATGTTTCAAAAGAACCTTTATTATGAGTAGTACTTTGCAATTGAATGCCAAGATATGATACATTTTAAACTTTCTTAAACTCAAGGACGCAGATAATTATTGATCAAAGTGCAGCTTATTATTTGCTTTAAATTTCACTGTTTTCCATTATGTAGCTTTCTGTACCAAGTGTTGATTTCTCTGCGGTTGACTAGTGAGTTCTCCACAATTTAAAGTGTGCTAGTACATACACCAGTGCAATACTACCTGCTTCTGAATGCTTAGAGATTTTGGTAGGAGACAAAACAAACAAAACACAACATTGTCACTTTACCAAGGAAGGTTGCTATTTGGATTCCTAGGGCTTGCCATAATGTAGCAATGGGTGAATCCTGTGTGCATTTTCTTTCTTTGCACAAAAATATGTTCTGTTTGTTGACCTATTAAATCTGAGTATTTGAATATTTTTTTTAAATAGTTTTTTTAATCTTGTTTTGTCATGAAATTGCATAGCAGACAAAGCTTTGTTTTTGTTCTTCTGAAGCTAAAGATGACACTGTAAATCTAGAAGTATTTTATCTTTTATATTACGTATTGGAAGACAAATAAAGTGTTTTATATCCTAATTGTGTGTGTTAATGTATCTGATATTTCAATGGCTTGCCTTTGCTGTGGAGTTTTCCACTGTAGCTTATATCCTTATCACAGCTCATGAGTACATTGGTCAAAGTTTGCATTGGGTCAATGAACAAAAATGTTCAGGTCTTACACAGAATGACAATGCCACCTGTACAGTAAGTTAGTTATAATATAGGTTATAGTGGTTCTGTACACATGAGCAAACATGACCGATGACTGATTTTTTGCTTTGCAATGCACATGGTCAATGATCAACGTTTATTGATCATTGAGCTAATTTGCAGAGTCTTTGTGGTCACATTGAGGTTACCAGTAGCATCTCTGTGGGTGTTTGGTTGCAACCATTACACGTGGAGCTGCTAATAGACCTTAAACTCATTTATGTGTAATCTCATGTTGAAATGAAGTTTTCAGAAAAGTTAGAAAAAGATCACCTCTAAAAGTGTTCAGTTGGAAATGCCAAGCACAATCCACAAAATAGGTAGAACCCATGCAATATTGTAGCAGATCTTCACATGATTTTAGCCAAAGCTGAATGATGTGGAGTACCTGTTACCAGAGCCACTGTTCAGTAAATATCCCATAAAAATCTGTACATATATTAAGATGTGTCCCTACATTACATAATGGGAAGAGACAGGGGAGAAATGTTCTGGAGATGAAGAATGTTACGTTTTGTACGTGGGCCACCTTTGAAAGGGCAATATATTCCCGGACATCAGCTGCTATGTACATGTTACTATCAACTGCTCACAAATCGTTATGGCAGGGGGTGATTAACAGATGTGTTATGCAATATGTAGGCCTTCAGGCACAGCAGGTCTTATATAAGGTATTGGCAAATTTCACAAGACCACTGACTGATATTTAATGTATCTTTTTTATCTGTGCCTGTTCTTCTTTCTGTACTGAGCTGGACATGGTGATAGAGCACATAGAATAGGTCAGAAGGCACTCACCACCAAAGCTACAGGTGTGATTTTCCTGTCAATAATCTATCCCCTAGACTACTACTAGATTATTCAGTTGGTGTGGTAAGGGAAAGTGATGCCTTTTAAGGTACTTGCCGTTAAAAAAAATGGTCCAAAATTAAGTGTAAATGCAATCTGAAACAAAAATTGTCACAATGTTTTCTTTAGAATTATTTTTTCTATGAACTTAATGGGATAATTTAAACAAAGCTTGCCCATTTGAGCAAAGAGTTATAAATATATTGCAATTTAATAAAATAATGAATGTCATATGTCATACTCATGAGTTGATTAAAGGGATATACACGGCTTTTGGAGTTACTGGGCATTTTCACATAACTTTCATTTACATTCCTAGTTAGGCTATATTGTCTTGTTATATTGTATCAACAGCTATATTCAACACAATCCTCTAAAAACATACTATGGGCACCCTGAAATATGTGATACACAGTAATACAATTTTCATTCACAAGTAATGCAAAGCATGTATTCCTCTTAACACAATGTTACTATTAGCCATAAAAAAAAAGTGTGGCCAGACACTTTCAAATTTGAATAAACGATCAAGAATGAATGCTGCAGTGCATTTGTACTAATGTTTAGGGGATTTTTTTTAGTGGGTTCAACCAAACAGGAATACTGTCTTTAACCCTTGCCAGCCTCTTTCAGTGCGGTTCCACATGAACAGTCTGTATAAACTAAATCAATGGCGTGCGTGATGTATTTGCTCTGCATACGTCCTGCTGACCCCAGAGAGTCTTGCATACAGTACAGTGGCTTATTAGGTGCATGCAACAAGTAAGGTACTTCACTTCAGTGAATATCCTCTATGGTGATTGTGCCCCTGAATACCAGTCACCAGCCCCCATGTCCCAGGTGGGACTCAACTATACTGCAGTAACACAAAGTACACCAACAGCTGTGGTTCAGTCTATACTGCAGTAACACAAAGTACACCAACAGCTGTGGTTCAGTCTATACTGCAGTAACACAAAGTACACCAACAGCTGTGGTTCAGTCTATACTGCAGTAACACAAAGTACACCACCAGCTGTGGTTCAGTCTATACTGCAGTAACACAAAGTACACCAACAGCTGTGGTTCAGTCTATACTGCAGTAACACAAAGTACACCACCAGCTGTGGTTCAGTGAGGAAGCTTGTCTTTGCCGAGTGGGGCCTTTTTTCTTTTTGCCCTTCTGCCATCTTGTGGCCAAATGTCATGTGGGCTTAAAGCACAAAAGGATATGTCACACAAAAATTATACATTTACTATTATATAACACACAAAATATTTAGTAAATCAGGTTATCGGGTCTCTTTCACACTTATATAAATATTACAGTTATACCTGCTGTATATTCTGCAATTGTATCTATATTTTCAGAGCTAAAATATGTACAAATATATTTATTTATTTCACACACTTCAGGAGGTAGCAAATGAAATATGCTCATGTACTGGCACAAATTACAGAAACACTGCATTTATAAACAGATGAAAATTAGTTGAAAACAGTTTTTTGGCATAATATGTAATAATTAAAAAAGAATAATAATAACAATTATTTTTCGCTTGTATTATTTCAAATTAAAAAGAAATAGAAGATAACTATATACATCTTTACAGATGAAAATGGCTCAGATACAACAACAGAAGGGCACAGATGAAAGTTTCAAGAGTAGTAAACTTGTTTAAGCAGTGTTTCCACAATTTGCATCAGTTCTGTATGTTATACAGTGGGGGTATCCTTTGTGTGTCTGTCTCAATATGTTTCTCCCTACAGTATGCGTTTTGAAAGCCCTCATTATTCTCCCTCTTCTCACTTGCTGCAGTATGTCCCAGCATCACTGTCACCTATTTCTCTTTCTCTCTTTCTCCTCCCATCTCCTGCCTTTCTCCTCTCGCCCCGCCCCTCTCTCTCTCTCTCCACGCCCCCACTGCAGGGTATTGATTTCAGCAGGTTCTGCCCTGTGCAGCAGTCCCTCAGTCAGACCGCAGAGGTGCTGTTCTGTGCAGTGGCTCTGGGACCTCCTCGCACGCCGTGCCCCCCCGATCACTGCACTGCAGCCGCGCTAGCAACGAGCCCGAGAGAGAGGGGGGGAGGAACGCAACTGAGCACGCCCGGGGAAGACATGGGGACTCGGCCGAGGACGCTGGCTCGCTCCCACGCGCAGTAAACCCTTCCTTTCACGCCCTGGTTTGAGTTCGGGTCCGGTGGCGGCGTTTATAGCGGCCAGGCTCCGCAGGACTGCCCAGTGCCTCAGGTATGCCATCATGCCCAGGCTGGACGTGGATCTCAAGCTGGACTTTAAAGACGTCCTGGTCCGGCCCAAGAGGAGCAGCCTGCAGAGCAGAGCAGAGGTAAAGCATCTTTATCTTCAGCGCACTTCACAGACCTCAGATTCACGCTCTCTTACAATGACCATCGTTTATTATTGTGCATATGCACTTATGTAGGGCAATGTACGGTACAGAGCATTACAAATAACATGACAGAACACAAATGGCACATAAGCAACTCCAATATAACTGAACCCTGTAGTGAGTGTAACTCCAGCATGAGTCACACAGTCATAACTTGCCATTAACCATTCATTTCAATAAAACTCACCTGCTTCATAATTATTATGGCATGTATAATATTTCAGGGACAGAGAAGTAGAATGTGTGCAGAGTCTCAGATGCCTGGACTGTTCTGTGGCTGCCAGAAAGTTTTCAGATTTGAGGGATCCCTTAAATGTGTCCCCCTCAACAGCAACACTTCTGGGCCTGTGACTCAAATAGCATCTGCATGTAGTTGACCTTCCCTTAGTTGTAGGCCAGCTGTGCCAGTAGGGAACTGCTGGTGTGTCTGCAGTCAGTTGCCAAATGTAAACTGGACAGCTGAAGATAAGACACCAGGGTTGGAGTGAGCCCAGGTGAGCCAATAAGTCAGCAGGTTTTCTTTTCCTCTAAAAAAAAATACCAAGCCAGATGTCATCTATGGTTACTTACAGGCAGGTAAGTTAGGTTAGCCCTGCACAAAATCATTGATTGCTTAAGGTAAAAAATTAACGAGTGCTTTGCCTCCAGGGATGTATGTGCGTATAATACTGTGTACTGTATCTCATTTTGTGCAGGTCTCTTATAAAATCAGGAATGGCCAAAGTTGAAGCATCAGGATTTCTGACTTCGTCCAAACTAGAAAGCAGCAAAAAAAGGTCTTGTTGATTCAAAAGAAATGTAATTCTAAAGAACACTAAAGTAATTCTGCACTCAAGAGCATAATAGCAGTAGGTGAGACCTGCAACACACACTGTAGTTTTTGGTCGTATTGGAAAAACACACATGTACAGTAGTTGAGATGGATCAGTTGAAAGGTGGCCCAGGTGATGGAGCCATCAGGTGAAGTCTAACAATTACATGTACAGGGAAAGTGACCAACAGTAGAACAAGCATGTGGGATGCATCTGTGTACTTTACAAAGCAGTGAAAAATTGTCTTGTTGCATAAGTATGTTCCCAGTCCATCATATGTCTTAAAACAAACCACAGGGCATTTCCTCATGCTTCACAACCTCTGCTTTCAGTCAGAACGTGGAGCTATGCTCTTGTACTCTGTCACCTCTTGAAAACCAAACACCCTGTTTTGTCTGCAGTGACCTACACTGAAATTTCAGGCTTGTTAAACATTGCACCAGGTCACATGCATTGCAAATGCACATTATGTCCAACTGGAAAAGCAATGATTTTAATTCCATAACTGTGCTGTCTAAGCCACATATGTGGTCTATATTCTATTTTTGTATCTATTTATATAAATGATAAATACATTGTAACATATAGATATGGTTTACTGAATATATTTGTTGAACAAGACTTGATCGCAACCAGTGTTGCAGCAGGGAACATGAGGAGTGGCTGGTGGCCACTCCCTCTTTTCCCAATGCAGCATTATGACATCACAAAGTAATCGCGCCATATCTTGGCTGGCTGATTTTAATAGCCCTGCTGCCCCTGTCCTGTGCAGGCTGCTGCAGAGCCTAAGTGATAAACAACCCAGACTCGCTCAAAGAGAACTGCAGATGGGGCCATTTTGACAGGCCACTGCTCTCCAAGGTAGAGTGGACTCAACTGTCCAGAATTCATCAGCTTACATTTACATCCCTAATCTTTATTTCCAATCATTTCCCATCAGACTAAAACAATGCAATATCCCATCCTTTACTCTCATGCCCACACTATAACATGGCTGTTATCTTAGGACTTTCTACTGTTTTAGCATAAATCCATTAGCGTAAATCACAGGTACCGGAGGCAGAGGCAGTGGTGGCATTTAATGAGATCCAAGGGAATCATGGAGGACTGGAGGCAAGCTTTTTTTTCCTCAGATGAGCACAGAATATTCCTATGGCACAATGGACAAAAGAGAATTCTGTCTATCATTGTTCGCTCTCGCTGGTGTATTTTTACAGCGTATTTGAAATTTGCGCTGCCATGCCTCCCTAGATTCTGTGATCTCGTCATGTACCCACCATCTCATTGTGTGTTTATCTGTATGCTGTCATTGAGTGATCAATTTATTTAAAAACGAAGAGCTTTCTTTGCTGTGCAAAGCCAGTACAAAGCTGAGAGGGAAAAGCAGTTAGGGAATGGAACTTCAGGTTTTCAGGCTATGTCCCGTGAGAAATGTGAGGCAGGTAACCTGAGTTGATTCTGTAAAAATGAAACTTTATGATCTGATAACAAACTATGTGGGCTATATAAACTTCACTGGTTAAGCGCATATTGAGGACCAATATAGTACCTAAATATGATGTTGGTGGTTTTAATTCTGTGTACCTGTGCATTAGATTTAGACTTTGGATTGGGCTCAGTACTGGAAGATCTGATTTCAGAGTCCTGAATGCTATCTCGGATTACAGGACTCACCTCAGTTGCCTCTCTGAATGATTCAGTGAGTCTTCAGAATAATGATCCCTGTCCTGCATCTTTCATGATTATAGTGGGCTCAGCAGTTTGGAGATTCTGCTGACGGTACACTGCACCTAGAAAGAAAAATAGAATGGATCCTATCCAAGTGTATTGCAGTGAAACATCTAGACGAACTGGATGTGCGCTATGTAAGGTATACCCAGTCAGTGTATGTGTAATTATGCTGTCATTTTAAACCTATTTTCTGTATCTACATTTTTTTCTTTCTGCTTCCATTTTGGAATAGTCAGTCATAACTGTTCACCTGTTCCATTGCTGCAGGGCCACCTGTCGATCCAGACTGACATTGTCCAATGAGTGTGTGTGCTGCAAGCCATTGCTTCTTTCCAGTCTCTGGGCCACTTCTGCAATTATTTTGTCAAATAACCATCCTTCATGAGCAGCTTGAGCTTATGTACAGTAGATGCTTTGTTGAAAAATCTCTAAGACAATGGGCGACACTCATTAACTAGATATGTTAAAATGAACACAATAACCTATCCTTGGACCCCTAGCAATAAAAAGATGTCCAGTCTGTTGGCATGACGCTGAAGCTGGCAGATATCCTATATCACAGTGTCTGTGAAGGAACAGCGTGAAAGATTTGTATTGCATTTAAAAAAATAAATATCTGTAACTACAGTTATGCCTATATGGCTTGGGTTAGCTTCATGACACCTCATTGTTTGTGATCAACCCCAAAGTAAACACAGAAATTGTTAATTGTGTTGTACCTGAAACTGGCTTTTACACAGAGCATTTACACTTATGTCCAACATACTATGAGCTGAAAGTATAATATTGAGGTTCACCTTAAATAAAATTTTTTTTTTTTTTTTTTTGCTGCACTGCCAGAGCTGAACCATTGTCTTGTATTCTGTTCCTGTGGAGCAAAGGTCCTGCTGCAGCAAGTTCCCTAAATCCCGTCACCTGATGTGTTAAACGCAGGTGGACCTGCAAAGAACCTTCACATTCCGCAACTCCAGGCAGACCTACCATGGAATTCCCATTATTGCCGCCAACATGGACTCCACTGGCACCTTCCAGATTGCACAGGCCCTGAGCAAAGTGAGTTCTGTCTCTGTCTTTGTCGACTGACAAAGTGCATAAAAGTTAAAGACAGCAGGCCAATCACAAAATGGTTTTATACTGACTCACTTAACTTTTTTAGGACTTGAATAGCTGTTCCTAATCTTGCTCAGTGCTCAGTTTAGAAGTTGGTGCTTTAGAGAGGTTTAAAACCCAGCTAAGGCTTTTGATTGTGGAAAACATGTTCACTGCAGGTGACAAAACTTTTTTTTACTGATTTATTTGTGAAAATACTGTATGTATATTCTGTTGTTCTAGCACACACTCTTCACAGCCATTCAGAAACATTACTCCGTGGAGGATTGGAAGGCTTTTGCCGCCCAGAGTCCTGACTGTCTGGAGGTGAGGGTCATGATGGACCTGACCACACACAAAGAGAAAAAAAATGCCATTTCTTCGAAAAGAGGGATGAGAAACAGTCTCTCCATGATGAAGTTTCATGTACAGTAGCACATGTGTCGTGGGTCAGTTCAGTGTGGTGGGGGGAGCATTTGAGCGTCATCATTATTCTTATTATACAGCATATTTTTGTTGTGATATGTTCAGTCACTTTGTTATTGGATGCTCAATGCAACATTGAGCATCCAATAACAAACATTTATACATTTATATTGTCTTGGTGTGTTTGTGTGCATGTCTTTAATTAGTCAATTGTGTTGTCAGTACATTCTTAAGGCCATTGGTGTTTTAGAGGTCAGTGTGTTTAGTCAATGGTCAGTGATCTCCTGGATGTCATGGTCTCCATTTCTCTTCCCCAGTATGTGGCAGCCAGCTCAGGGACCAGTAAGGCTGACCTGGAGAGGCTGTGCAGTATCCTGGAGAGTGTGCCTGGAGTCAAGTACATCTGCCTGGATGTGGCTAACGGCTACTCAGAGCATTTTGTGGAGTTTGTCAAGACCGTCAGAGACAGATTTCCTGACCACACCATTATGGTGAGGCCTCAAGTTGTTTTTGCAATGGCATTTTTTAATGCTTTCAATATGCATCTTGCCATGCATGTAATGGCAATATTTCTTTACTTAAATCACTATGTTGCATTTCTGCTTGCTTCTACTTTGCCCAGAACAATCTACTGCACTGTAAATGTCTGAGTGTTTGTTCTTTTATGCACTTATAGTTTATGTATTACCCACATTATACAGTTGGATGGTTTTCAGCAGCAGTTCTGTTATCTGATTAAAACCCAGTGGTCTCTCACTCGACTTCATGGCATGTGACCAGAATTTTTGTCCCTATATCTTATGTTTTCAAATCCCATGGTGCTCTGCTTGGTGCCTGATAGGCTGGCAATGTGGTGACAGGGGAGATGGTGGAGGAACTGATCCTTTCTGGAGCTGACATCGTAAAAGTGGGCATTGGACCAGGTGAGTGTATGTATCTTATGAAAATGTGTTTTGCTTTACATGCAATGGTTTTAGATAAGAATCATTATCTATATCCAGAAAGACTGATTAGGATAGTGGTTGTGTATGATGATTCTGGATAATTTGATAGGAGCTGTAACTGCCAGGAACATGTATTCGCTGAGAGTAAAAATTGTTACACGTCATTATAATACAATCTATTATAACCACCTCAAATATGCAGTATCTGTTTAAAAATACTTTGAAATACTGGAATTTGAAATATGTTTTATTGTAAGAAGCTTAAAAAGGACACTGCTGGAAGTATCAATAACATACCAAGAAAATTAATTTTTGTGTTTTTTTTAAACATTGGTACATCTCTCCATTTTCCTAGAACTTTAATGTAACAATCTCATGTGCCTAAAAATGGGTTGATTAGTGGAAATTTGATATCCCCTTGAGTCCCAGCATGAAATTACAGCACAGTCCAATCTTTGGAAGTTGTTTTTTACAGCTGTTCTGTGACTGGGCAATGTCCACTCAGAGACTGACAGTAATGGGGTGTGATGAACTGCACCAGTGGTATAAATTACAATACCTTTCATAGCAACATGCTACTGCTACACTGTCTGCAGGTTCTGTGTGCACAACACGCATCAAGACAGGGGTGGGGTACCCCCAGCTCAGCGCTGTTATGGAGTGTGCTGACTCCGCCCATGGACTGAAAGGCCACATTATCTCAGTGAGTCCTCCCATGACTTTGCCTGAAGACCTTGCCCTCTGACTCCTGATCCTTGTTACTGAGGCACAGTAGGGAGTAGGGACAAAAAAAAGTTTTAAAATACATAATTCAGTGCAATTCAGCATTGATTTGTTTGTTATTGTTACTTACCATTTCTGATGTTTATTTTTTAGAAGACTTAATGGCATGGATCTGAGAAGATATGTAAATAAAAGTAAATATTTCTTTAGGCCCACCAGGGGGCAGTGTTGTCCTTTCAGATGTCTGTCAGTTTCACTCTTAAATAATGCATTTGCCTTGCAGACACTTTGATAAATATTGCCTCACAAAGTCAGCGCAACATGTAACTCTTTATACAGCTATATTTCTTTCTGGTTCTACTGTGGTAATGTGTCTTCCCTCAAGCTCAAGTGCAAACCCATTATCCCAAGGTTATCAGATTAGCACTGGGCCAATTATTTTAAAAGGAAGCCTGCATTCCAACAAAGCACTTGCATATTGCAATTGCTTTGGTAGATTTAATTAATTTGATAGTTCAGGTAAAATAATCATACAGTCCTGGAATGAAAGTAACCTTTACAGTCTAACCTCAATATCAAAACAAGAAAATGTATCTGCACTAACTAGTTAAGTACCGCACAGCACTCAAAGCATTAAAAATGCATGTCTCATCAGTCTACAACAGAAACACACAGTTAGACTATTCAAAGGAGAATATCAAAAGTCTTTACCTGAAAACAATTGTTCAGTTCTGGTGTTGAGGAGCATCACCTTCTTTGGTGAAAACAACTACGAGTACATCAAATGGTAAACGGACTGCATTTATATAGCGCTTTTATCCAAAGCGCTTTACAATTGATGCCTCTCATTCGCCAGAGCAGTTAGGGTGAGGTCTGCTAAAGGACACTTAACGCAGGCAGGGTTTGAACCGGCAACCCTCCGACTGCCAGACAATCGGTCTTACCTCCTGAGCTATGTCGCTCCATCAGGCTGTTAAAAAAGGTGAAATACATAATATTGGGTCATATCCCTACAGTTTCAAAAAGCATAAATGTGAACAATAAATGTGAAAGAAACTGATTTATAGAGGCAAGGTATGCCGATTTTATCATCGCTGTTATGTTCTACCAAGCGTTTCCTAGTGATCTTTACCACTGAGAGTTGTCTCTGAGAGTCCGATGTTCCAATGACAGTTGCGGTTTCCTCACAGTGTCCTTTTCTCACCAGGATGGAGGATGCAGCTGCCCAGGTGATGTGGCCAAAGCCTTCGGTATGCACTGTGTGCCTGTCTGCTTGCAAAGGTCCAAATCAAAGACTTCTTCCATATCAAAGTCAAACAAACATCCTGAGTAAGACTATGCTTTCTAAAAACCCAAAGGCTTGAATGGCTGAGTGTTAATTTAGGTAAATAATAAATGTGCTCCCTAAACCTAAATTGGAGTTAAGAAAGTGAAAAGTTTTACATTGGATTATTTAATTTACATTATGGCATGATTCATACAGCTTCAGTGGATAGAGTCCAACATAGAAAATGACAAAACTTTAGTAATCCCAGAGGGAAAATACAGTTGGTAATTTCTGCAACAGCAGAATCATTTAATATCGTAAACCTTTTGTATTCAGATTTACTTCTGAATACAAATCTACACCCCCAGCCACAAACTGAGATTAGGCTACCAGTACAAATCATGCATAGGGCGTTTGCTTGATGTTAGTAGGCTGGGGCTTCTCTTTCCATACCAGTGAGCCAGTTTAAAATGAGGAATGTACAGTAGGCACATAGTACAGTACTGAAAGCTATCAAGCTGGCTAATGTCAGAACCTCACAGGAACCAGACCTGCTCTATGGATTCAGAGGGCTTTGAGTGGTTAGGCTTCCAAGATGCAGACTGCAGGACTGGCCTTTTCTGCTCGAATTGGTAGCATCAGTTTCACAAGTGGGGAAATAACATATTGACCTGGCGAGGAGAAGCCTGTGAGAAATGTGACAGCCCTTTACTGCCTGCTGTGGTTGCCATGCCTACCAGGTGTCCAATGAAGCCTAAGTGCCATTTGTGTGGGCGGGGGGACTGTCTCAGCTAGGAGACATGGACTAATTATGGACAAAAATTTAGAAGTTTGTTTCACTGCAGGTTGAAACTGGAATTGAATCATTACAACCCAATTTACATACACATGACACTATGCAAATTTTACTAATTCAATAATGTGGCGTCCACTGCTTCCACTGGTCATGGTAAATACACCTATAAACAGACTCTCTACCACACCAGTGACTGGAGTTCATCATTTTTTGTCACTGCCACCATCCATACTTACCTGTCTATAGGAGGTTCCAGATTTTAGTTCCAGTGCTGCCTAAAAAAACATCAAAACAAATTATTAATTTTGTTGGCAATTGGCAATTGTCAGTCTGTCTCCTCTCTCCTGGAATCTCGACCCCTGTGCTCATGCTTGTCCGCAGCGGCGGGGGCAGATTTCGTGATGCTGGGGGGCATGCTAGCGGGGCATGACCAGTGTGCTGGTGACATCATTGAGAAGAACGGGGTGAAGATGAAGCTGTTTTACGGGATGAGCTCTGACACAGCAATGAAGAAGTACATGGGAGGAGTTGCAGGATACAGGTAGGGAGGGGTCCTCTCAGTGAACTGGCTCAAGCATGTACTTACATGCAGTATATCATGTATAGGGACAGTTTTGCATTTTTTCTCTCTAAATTTTGGCATTGGACGTAGGACCGAGCATCTCCATTCTCCAAACCAAATTTTAAATGGCCATTCATCTGCAACTGCAGCCAAAACCCCACTGCTGATTCGAGAGAGTGTGGACATGCACAGTTCCCCAAAATGTGCAGTGTCAGTATTGGGCAAATTTGAGCATCTATACCTGCACTAAACATTTGCTAGCAGGTAAAGACATTAAAAACATGCCCTGTCCTGTGTCAACTCTGCCTAGAGGCACCAGACTGTCAGTGGTCAGTCTGGCTAAGGTCCTTTCTGAGCTGACAGGCTTAGAATGTTGCAATAAAGCACACACATTCCTATGCAATTAGCATCAACACAGTGATTTTGAAGGCTTCTGATTGTAACTGAAAAGTGCAACCCAGCAGATGACCTTAGCACAATAGGAACAGATGTGATATGATCCAGTCCATCATGGTTTATTCTCTTTCACCAGGGCTTCTGAGGGTAGGACAGTGGAGGTCCCCTATAAGGGCAATGTGGAAGATACCATTCTGGACATACTGGGGGGACTACGCTCCACATGCACTTATGTGGGGGCCACTGAACTGAAGGAGTTGAGTCGCCGGACCACATTCATCCGGGTTTCACAGCAATTCAGTAGTATGTTCACCTGAAATGCAATGCAGAGACACCTTTGCGCAAATGAACATGACAAGCATGTATGCACATACATACACACACATGCAGACACACGCACACACACATACATGCACATACATGCACACACACACACACACACAAACACACACACACCCATTTCAGTAAGTCAGGTTTCACACCTCTTCTTTTTATAGTTAATATGAGAGACATAAAGTATGTTCTCCTCACAGCTTTGGCCTGTGTACTTTGGTGAAACACTACTTTTTACTCAAAAACGGTTGCTCAGTGTTGCTTCTGGGCCATAGGCTGGTATCAAAAGCAACACACTTCTTTCTCTCAGGACCCTTGGTGCCAGTGACTTGACTAATTTTATTCAATGCGACCACTGTGTGAAGAAGCATGGTTCAGATCTCCAAACAGGTCAAGGTTACAGACAACTCTTCCACATTATCACAGATTTAATTGTAGATTCAGTTTAAAGACAGGGACATATCTGTGCTTTACACATTATATCCTCCAACTATCCCTTCTTTTTAACTGATGAGGGTTTAGGAATAGAGGAAAGTTATGAGAATGGTACAATGGATAGCAGTGTGGTGGAGTGGTAACAGGAATGGAGCTTTAGATGGGTTCAAATCATTTAACAGCCCTTTATTTTGCTGCTTTGAGCAAGGTACATAATGTGAATGGCTACAGAAATTAGTCAGCTGCATAGCTAAATGGATCATATGTTGAAATGTAAGCTCATGGGACTGTGAAGTAGATAATTACTGTAATGTATGCTGGCTTTCATTTCTGAACTTCTCTTCTTCGAATGGATGAATGTTTTTATTAGCTTTGGTCTCTAATTTTGCATGTATGTGTAAAATGCGTTGCTCTGTGCGTGCTCTTCTCTGCTGATGCAGACGACCCATTCATTGGGTGGGTTGGTTCCCTGTAATGAAAAGCTTGTGGGCTGGGTCATTCTGGAAGGCTCGGGAGATAATAAACATGTGAACAAAGGGACGAAGCAACTTGTCTTGAACAGCAACGTTAAATAAACTGTTCAAAATGGCAGTGTGGTGTCATGAGTCATGAACTGGGCTTATAAGCATTAAGTTTTTGGTTACAAATGGGGTGCTGTAAATCAATATTATATGTATACATGAAAGAAACATATCATTTAAACAGGTTAGACTGGAACTGTCTGTACGTAACACGTATTACACAACAAGGAAGATGCACATGAAATCATCAGTCTTCTATACTGATCCATGGTCTTCGTATTGGACCCCTTTTAATTCTGCATTTCAGGGTGCATTTGCTTCGAGGGACGATTTCATCTGGATACTATCATGTCCACTGATATCTTTTTAAAGCAATCTATTTATTAACTGAGTAAGAACCTTGCCTCTCTCATCACCAGCATAGACAAGCATGTAGGTGTATGTTGGCGATGGTCTTAAGTTTGTGTGAGGTCAAATCCAAACAGGATGTAAAAACACTTTCATAGGGCATTTAGTCTGACCACAATAGTGGCTTGTCGTGTTTGTAATAAGCTTGTTCTAAGCTTTTTAGTAAGCATTACATATTATTAATAGTATTTATAATTTTATTTCAATGAGTGCTAACTTGAAAATTACATTACAGTGCATGTACTTTAAAATATGTTAAAGAAACAAGCACTCTATCAGTTAAATACAATAGTCTCTTAATTAGGTCATATCCTCCAAAACTGACCTTTACAAAATGGTATTTGTATGTTTACATTTACCTGTTAAACTAATTGTTAAATAAATCACCTTTAACGGTCCATTTTGATAGGGTTAAATGGACAGGAAGGAAGCTGATTATCAGAAAGTTCATTCTAATCAATTTCTCTCCAAAAACCATAAATACATTTTAATGCAAATATTAATAAAGAAAGGCAACTGCAATTGGCACTGTTATTTTATTAGTACGAGTATACTGAAACAATAAACTTGTACTGGTATACAGACATTTTTTTTTTCTTTTTTTAAAACAAATTTGTTCAAATCATGAAACAAATATTGTTTTATTATTCATAATAATGAAATAATTTCTAACTAGAAAACCTGCAAGCACCATCAAAGAAAAGGACCATAAAATCCAATAAACAGACTTGAGTGTATCCTACAAATAGACACACCACAATTAGAAAATATAACTTGAATTCTTCCATTTTTTTATATTTGTTGTTTTTTTTATATAAAAAAGCTAGTGCAAGTACAATATATTACACTGAAATTACAGAGAGTTTGCACGCATATGAGGAGAAACAGAAGAGAAAAAAGATTCCTTTCAATATAAGCTCTCTACTCAAGATAATTCTGCTTTTAATAGTACGGTGCAAAGCATTTCCCCTCTTCCATGGTCTCTTGCCATGTGGCAGAGCTGCTTGTAGTATACTTTCTCTGTCTGATGGCAAGAAATGAGAAAACAGACACACCCTCTGTAGCTACGCCAACGGAAGACTTCACCTCGTCACATCAACACCTGTACTTCACTGCCCAGGGCTATGACACTTTCAATAGAACACCGTCACCATGTTACATAATCATGGCTTCCTCTGTCTTTCATTCTTCTCAACATAACCAACAAAAATAAAAAGTAAAATAAAAAACGATTGAAAGAACAAACAACAGGAACAGCGTGCATGTCAGTAAAATTTGTGGGAAATGTGGGGGGGGGGGGGGAGAGAGAGACTACAACATCATATTCGCCATCATTCGACCAGCCAAAACACAAGGGGGACACATTGCACTTTAAGTTAACAGCCACAAGATGAGGCCCTACTTTTATGTCATACATTTAAATGACTGAAACACAAGCCACAACATTTCCTGACACTCTCCATTCGGATTAATTGATAATTACACCCTATACCCATATATCTTTAACAAGATAACAAGAGGGCAATCTGTTTCACAGGCTAGGTGGGTGAGTTTTTGGAGAAACGCTAATGTGTAAAAAAAAAGACATTCAAATGTGTTACTCATTTAGATATGCTGTGTTTTCAATGAGATTACATTGTTATAATACCGGTGGAATTCCCACACTGTCTATATGATGGCTTTGAGAGCATAGACCTCAGCAATTCTGTTGTCTGGTGATTTTAGCCTGACAAGGACCCCAGATTTGTCTGCCTGATGGCCTGTTTTTCTTTTTTTTTCTTTATAAAGCGGAGGAAGGGTGTCTGGATGACATAAAATCAAGTCAAGAGTGAAACAAACAGTGTAATTCAATAACGCCGCTTGAACAAAGTGCCTGCTGTGTGGACTCGCCGGCGAAGCAGCGGCTAAGAAAGGAATGGTTTCATATGACCAGGCCAATAAACAGTGTTAGCTGTGCTCCTCGCTAACTTGTCACTTGGAGACAGTAAGGTACGGTTTGATAAGGAGCCTAAAATGGGAGTGCAGACACTCGGTCATTTAAAGGAAGAACAACAGTGCTATCTTGTGACGACCACTGCCATAAAACTAGAGCTAGACCTTCCAGTCAACTTTACGGTCACACAAGCATAGCCTGTGTCCTATGTGACTTTTTTCTGCTGTTAAGCAACTTTGGCCAGTTCAAACAGATTCAATTCCTAATAAAAATGCTAATAACTATGCTTATAAAATAATATGACTCAAAAGAGACCAGTCCACATAAAACAGTCCTAATGTAGGGCTAAACAAAAACAAGCAGTGGGCTTGTCTGTGTCAGGGCCTGAGTGTTACTTCCAGCAAATTGCCTGAACATCGTCAAGACGTCAACAACAGTCAAGCTCAACAGTGGATCTGGGTGAGTGCCAAATTGATAGCAAATTTGAAAAACAAACACCTCAAAATGCATACTTATTCTCTCCAAATACTGAACGTCACATCGAATTCTCTATTTCATTTGTGCAACTGAAAATGAAAACAATGAAACAACCACAACAGATGTATAAACCTCAAATGAGTGCATTCCAACAGTTCTGCACCTGCTCCATCAAAACATTCAAAAAGCAGATCTATACATCCCTACTAAAAGGTGACAATGCTACATATAATAATAATGATAATAATAATAATAATAATAATACATTGTAATTATCATTTTACCACTAATTATTATGATATTATCATATCTATAAAAAAAACAACCCGCAACAAATCAAAAACAGAAGGTAAGCCAGAGAGAAGAGGTGTGCAATTTGTTTTGAATTGGTGAACCATGAGGCTACAGCAGCCACCCGTAAACCCTCTACTATTGCTCCGTAGACTCAGGAATGAGCGAGGGGGCTTGGGAGAGGGGCAGTGGATGGGGTGGAACGGCTGTTTCTGCAAAGTAACAGTAACTCTGCTACTTCCTATGACAATGTTCATCACACAGCGCATATTACTCATAGTCTTATCTCATAGCCTCTCTCTCTCTCTCTCTCTATCATTTCTGTATTTTTGAAAAAAGTGTCAGACTTCAAAAGGACCAGGCCTTATAAACAACGGACGAGGCCTTTCTCGGCATCAAAAGTGCATAAACAGTATTACTAAATCTACACTAATAAACAAGTTTATGTGCATTTTTTAAAAGTGGTCCCCACTTTATGAGGTTTTTTTCATTGTCAGTCTCTCACCATGACAACAGTATCACTACTCACAAAGGGTTATGAACAAATGCAAGCTATTAGGGTACATAATGAGGTTACAGTGACAAAGCACGGCCACTAGAGGTGCTGGCGAGATGCAGACAGACCCCCAGAGAGTCTGTCTCGGCATTACTAAGTGTTCAACACTTTGAGGTCTGTCGTCCGGGAACAATCCCATCAAATAAGGACCAAAAAAGGCCAAAAGCAAGTTAGGAGGTTAGGCAATCAAAATGACATTTTTTCTGCATTTCAAGGGGAAAGAGGACCACCTCTGCTCCTGGGCCATAAAAGTGCTGCTTCCGTGCACCATATCTACTGTATGAGCACACGCCCCTGCTAATGCACACACACGCACACACAAACGCATACGCACACACACCAGCCCCTTCCCTGAGTAAAATCTAAGATTTTTGGCCTTCGGTGGGGAGTGAGGGATGATGTCACATGCAATTGGTTTTATCATGTGACCAAAAATAATTTTCCTCCATATTGTTAAAACATTTCACACTGAAAATGTTGCCCATGAAAAGTAAAGGTGGAGGGGATGCTGAGGTGTTAAGAATAGAAGACACCAGATGCACTCAGTAAGGCATCCCTGCTCAGTGACAGCCTGCTAGAGAATGATTCTACAGTCTGCCTTCCATCACACATACTGCTACTAGCCTTGTACTTGGGAGACAAAACATTGCTGAACATATATTGTTGCGTTCACTTTGGCAAGTGACATCATTATCAGCTCCCTAAAGCACTGATCTATTCTGTACAAAAATAAAAAATAAAAAACAACTCCTAAGTACAATGCTTTTCAGGAAAAGTTAATTACTCCTCCTTTCGTGTCTACTTTCTGAAAATAAAGGAAAATAAAAAGCTCTCAGGAACGTACGCTGATAGCTTGACTATGTGAAGATGTTCATGTGTACAGAAAATTGCATGTTTTAATGTTTTAAGATCATTGAAGGGCGGGATGCTGTTTGGGGATGATGTATTGCAAGCTGGAAGTGGTTAAGAGGCACATGGATAACCAGGTATGACACTCCCTGTCTGCATATTCTCCAGTTTGAGGCAAGAGCTTTGTGCTGAGGACTGTAAAAGACAAATCTCCAGAAACACAGAAAGATAAGTCAATGGGGGTGGGGGTAGGGATGGGGGGGGGGGGCAGGCAGAGGGTAATGACTCACTCACCACTCTGAGTTGGCACAACGGGAGAGAGAAATTATTGGTATTGCACATAGTAAAAATGAAACCAAATGGCTGAACTGATGCCAAGATAGAGATGGCCTTACAACCTCATACGTCACTTCCAAAGCATCCCATTACCATACCTCGACTGGGAGGAAGAAAAAAAAAAACACTAAAGGTTGCTTTATTTCATAGCTTCTCACTATACTATTGTACATTCAATCAGCTGTTAAAGACTGCAGTGGAGCAGTGACAGCCTCAAGCATCTTTTCTGCCTTTGCGTCACCGATTCTCCAGCCGTGGCCTGCTCATCTACAGCCTGATAATCGAAAATCAAATCAAGGTGAATCGATCAGAATCAAAACAAATAAACAAATGGCGCGATACTGAAAGTTCCCGAACTGGGGAAATTAGGCTGGTCAAGCACTAATCATAAAGGGCTGATAAGGTCATTACGTGGAGTGGGGTTGTCGGGACACACAAGTCCTATCAAAATAAAATACCAAGAAATACCAAAAATACCAAGACCATCACTGCATATTGTATCATAAGAGTGTTATTATTACATTTCCCTGAATTTTCTAAATGGTAGGCCATGCAACTGTAAAACAAAACAGTCAAACAATCTAAACAGAATCCTGTCTCTGTTCATTTCTGCTAAGAATAATTTGGGGTACTCTTTTGGTTGAGTTAATTCATTCAACAATGAAGACAAGAGTTCCACTCAGATTTTGCTTGTGCTGGTAGATTTGATTAGCACACTTTCCAGATAGCAAGCGACTCCGAACCAGTTCCGCGCTGGCTGTGCTGACTTCGGGCCAGAATTAGCACAGGTCCGCCATGGAGTCGCTTGCTATCTGGGTTGTTAAATAACTTCTACACATTAAAAAACCCTAGATCGATAAACCTCATAAATGTAAAGAATTCCCTGAAAGTTACATACACTAACAGCATTATTGTTGTGGATCATGAAATGACTGCATCTATGCACAACCAGGATCTAAGATGATGTGTAAATTCTGCAAGCAAACAGAACTGCTCTATCCAAACAGTCTCCCTCAAATCAATCTCTCAAAGACAATATTACTAAATGTTGTATTAACAATCCAAGAAACCCTGTTTCACTGCAAAAATAAAGCATTTCAAATCTGTATGGGTGTATTCGATCATGCACTTGACTCATGTACATTGATTCACTGTGTTGTATCACAAGAGAACACACCTCTCTCTTGGCTGGCAGGCCTCTTGGGCCAATCAGAGAGCCACATAACTGTAATTGTTTACGTGTAGTTCTTCCTGTTCCTTTTCTACATGATAATAGGGACTTTAAGCATTGAAGGCTGTAGCTACGGTGAGCAGAAATAAATCTGTGCCCTTATTGCACATGTGTGAATTGGACTTGATCCCATCTGCCCCCGTAGCCTGCTTATCTGCTACATGAAAGTAATGCCTTCCTCAAAGTAGATGAGCAGATCAAGTCAAATTCACACATGGGCACAAGGGCACAGATTTACTTCTGCCCACTGTAGCCGTGACCGCAGCAGTCAATGCTTGAAGTCCTTATAAAGAGAAGAGAAGACCCGCATGTAGGGCTTGCGGGCAGAACTTGTCACTGTAAAGTACTGGTCACTGCTACATTTAGGTAAATTAATTCCCAACATTCATTGCATCCCCAAGACCCCCCCCCCCCCCCCACAAAAAAGAAAAGTCTCAAACTCTCCAGCTGTGCAAATTGCAAGATTCTAAAAGTATAACGTTAAACAGAAAACACTGTATCTTTTCATTATATATACTGTGTGTATACTGTACAATACAGTATATACACAAATATGCACACAAACTACAGTACAGAACAGGGAAATCACTACATATTGTTTCCAATCACAAAACACAGGCAGGCCATTTCAGTGTTTCATGGAAAAGTGTGCATGTGTATATGTGCACACATGCATTTATGAATGCATATTCCAGAAAACAATATGCATGCACAAAATATACATGTGCCATAAATACATATGTGTATGCATAAACCTACAAACATACACATACATATATATGAAGATACATATATGTAGGAGACAGACACCTCTCACATGTTTGTGGATAGACCCTTGAACATTGATAAGGGAACAATTTCCATTATCAAATAATCTTTTCAGTCTCTGACTTCTTTTCACATAGTTTCCATATCCCTCTGATGTTCAAAGTGAGAACGTTCTTATTAACAAATCCTTCCTGTCAGATATCCCACAAAACACTGAAAAGATCATGAGGGTTAAACCAAGTAGGAACAAACAGGCAACACAACAACAAAGAAAATAGAATTATCAGAGTTAAAAACACACTCCAAAATTCTCTTGTAAAATATTAGTAAAAAGGAAGGAAAGAAAAAAATAAATAAAAGCCCTCTCCATCACTAGGGATGACTGCTGCTGTTTCATGACATCATATGGCAGGACTGATTGTCTGGTCAGGGACTGGCCGGTGGCCTGCACCTTCAACTGTGAGGAAAATTGTAACAGGGCGGTATCATTCAAAGGGGTCTCTCTAATCAGACACTTAAAACTATATGACAAGCAGGATATGTTTCACATAACTGGTCCAAACTCCAGTGATCCTGCACTCGTGAGGGAGTGGACAAGTGATAATTCCGTTTATGGATCAATTACACGAGATAAATTCTACAAGAAAATAATCTCTGTTTGATTCCTTAGCACACTCAGTTTCTCAAACAAAACCCCCTTTGTACCTTTCCCTACCAGCACATTGTGATTGTACATTGCACTTTTGGGCTGTGGACATTAACTAAGAGAACAGTTTGGACATACTGTACAAGAGAGATTTGAAATCATTCGATCATCTTGAGTTGTCTACCAACAGGTTGTGTTCCTAAAAATGTGAGGGGCCAATTATACATAAAAAGCATTTGAAAAAAAGGAAGATGAAAACCTTTTCTGTGCACCATCATGAGAAAGAGTCTTAAAATGTCCAGCTACTGAAATTGGAACAAACATAAAAATTCATTGTGCTACGGAGATGCCTCTTAGGCCAGAGAGTAGTGTAAAATGATTCATATCATTTCTATTGAAACTGCCCCATTTGCAGTTTCAACAGTAGGGGCCAAGAGGAAATCTGCTTATTAAAGTAAATCAGTGGCTAGGGGATAAATACCACCCAAAGAGTGTATAATGTTCAGATAATGGGAACGTGACATTACAAATTAAATGTGCTTTGAATGTAAAATATCTGACAGAGAGGCAGTGTCTCTATGTAGGCAAAGCCAGTTCTATAGCAAAAACAATGTAAACATAGTGCTGTGTGTAGAGATCCTCCACCCCCTCTCTGATCAGCATTGTTTCCCTTTATAAAGTGACCTTCTGACTCCACCATCTCTGGGGCTGTACAACAGACACATCAAAGTTCAGCAGTGGATTCTGTGAGCATTGGAAAAGGCACCCAGAATGGTACCAAACCCAGGGAAAAAGTGTTTGGTTGAACATTGCCAAGCCTTTAAAAGTTGTCCAACTTTACAATGCTTGGTTTGCTTCACAAAACAATTTCTTGTGGTTCAAAATGTTTGCTTTGCTTTCAAAACGGATTTTTCCTTTTAAATCCAACAGAATATATATGTTCATACTTGCAAGATTAACTCCAGATAATTTTTTGCAGAACCACCCCCAGGTGCTCTTTAGGTTTGTGCCTTTGCCTGCCACCCACAGTGAACTGAAACTTGTCTTCATATTGAGTACAGTGACAGCGAGGCCCTGGGTGCCCCTGCCCTTACTAATAGGAGAGTGAGGCAGTCAGACTCGCTGACTTGATCAAATCAAAGTGCTTTGACATGGAGAAAAAAACGTGTTGAAACGTGTTGTGTAAGTCAATCAATGAAAGCGTGTGGCAGTTTGATCCATTATGAGCCTGATGAGGCCTCACTCTCCTCCCACAGTCTGCACTCTGCTACTGAGGCGTATGTCGTCCTCGGTCTCTGGCTGCCACCACATATCTCTGAGACATAAGCAGTGTATCCAAGGCGTCCACTGTCTTTCCACACGATGTGTAATCCAGACAGGGCCCCATGAAAAGGTAAATGCTATCTATGAGACTAACATATGACAAACAAAAAAATAGACACACAAACCTTAAAAAAGGGATAGAACGCATGAGCTGGCTGACATCATGTCAACTCCCACCTGCATCCCCCATTGCCATGGAAACAGTGATCTTGGGGGAAGGGAGGGTGCATGGCAGGAGTGGTTCCGCCATTCCACCAAATGCGGTAGGTAAAGTGCTGACATTCCACATTCTGCAGCCTCAGAGCACAGATGCTATGAGGAGGTGAGCTCAAGGTGATGTTCTGCCCTCGCCTCCGTCGAGCAAGAGGGGTGTGGTCAGAATACAAGGGGTGAAAGAATACTCGGCACCAATAACATGACTGAGCTAGTCATGTGACATGAACTCTACCCCCATCTCTCAGTGACACTCAGAACTGGACCATAGCCTTTCAACATCCTGTGTCTCCTGCAACCTTGGACAATGTGCCGAACAGTCTGTTCATGTCGGGCCCTTTAAAGGTGATGATAATGTACATGTAAATGGGCTATAAAGCAAGGAGACCAGCTTATTTTTCATAATAGAGTCAAGCGGTGCTCAAGCCACCTGCCTATGTATATATGTTTGATACACTGCAATCCCTCAAACAAACTTGCCCAAGAATTGTGGAACTATTTCAACAGCCTGTGCAATATCAAACAATGTCAAAACTCTATGTGTAGGTATTACACGGACCTAAAGTAAAATTATAGCATGAAAATATGTAGTAAATGTAGCCTACAGTACAGTAATCTGGATAGGAAAAACAAAACAAAAAAATCACACGTAAGTGAATCGTTGCTCTCATTCCCCCATTTGCAAAAATCCTGTGACTGTTCACTTGCCTATATTTGATCTGCCTTCGATGCAGATCTTAACCTCCTGAGGGATAAATGTGGTTTTGGGCAGGGGTGGGGATGGCCCCTCACCGGACTTCTCCACCTGTCGACCTTCTGGGGCTGACCATCTCCTCTTGCGACCAGAAGGTCGATCAGTGCCTCCAGATTCTGTTTTTAGTGCCTCGGGTGAGCAGGTCTTTTCCCCAGACTTCAGTTCTCCATTCTCAGAGATGATGCCCCCCACCCTGCCTTCCACCCCTCCTGCCCACTGCCCTAGTCCATTCTCCTGCTCTCTGCAGTTGCCCCCCCTGTCCCTGTGCTGTGTTTCTGCCTTGGGGGGCTTCAGTGGGACTCCAGCAGCCTGAGACTGGCTCTTCCTCAGAGAGCCATTCTTCAGGTTCTTCAGGGTGAGGGAAATGCAGACGTCACCCACTGACAGCTTGGCACACGACAGCTCAAACAGCTGGGTGGTCCTGTCCGGGCAGCAGGACGACCAACCCTGCCCGAAAACGAAGAAGGGATACTCCACCAACACCTCCACACTCACCTGTGTTTGACAGAGGGGGGGGAGAGAGGCAGGGGGTTCATACCACTGGTACAAATGCTGGTAACTCAGAGGAGACATCACAATTCAGTTAAATTCGATTCATCTTACCTTAATGGGGTGACAAAGAGGCCATCAGAGTATAATGAGTCTATAATGGGAGCTTGATCGGTTTGAAAAAAAAAGACTCCCTTGCTGAAGTTCTAGGTTCTTTTTTCCTATGAAGGAGACTGGAAGAGCTATACTGTAGAAAATTCAGATGCCTGCTCTCATCCTCTCAAGGGTGGAACCACGCTGCCGACTAACATGACACAGACAAGGTAATTTCCATAAATTTTATGGAAAAATCTACCTTGAAAAATAAGTGCAAGGGCTAATTTGACTCTTGAATTTCAAGCGTGGTAAGCCCTATATAAGGCTATATCCAACACTTTGAAAGCTATTAAATCATCATTTTAATGCTTTTAACTCTTTGTCATGAAAAATGGTCTGGCTTTCAGCTCACCTGCACTCTGTGCTCTCCCACAGCGAACTGGATGATGGCGGAGTTGGGCGTGGGGCTTCCGTCGATGCGCTCCACCGTGCTGGAGTCGATCTTCAGCTCTCCACTGATCTCGGCGCTCTGGATGAAGTCCTCTGTCCGCAGGTCCTCCACCCGCTTCAGCTCCCCGTCCGCTAGCTGGATGATGGAGCCCTTCATGAAGTAGGGGGGCAGCAAGGGGGCAGGGGCTGCAGGCACAGGCAGGTTGAGCTGGGCTTGCACCAGGCCTCCGGCGGTGGCGGTAGCCGGGTAGGCTCCTGTGGCCTGCTGCTCACTCACCCCCACGAGCTCACACTTTGGGATCGCCGTGGCGATGTAGGAGTGCGAGGCAGACACAGCGTTTTGCTGGGGGGAGGTAACCACAGCATGGGGGGGCTCCTGCTCCCCTCCGCCACTGGCGCTGACTGGGACCAGCAGGGACTGCCCGCTCGGGATGAGCAGGTGCTGGGGCAGGGTGGCGTGGTAACTGACCGTCTGCTGCTGCTGCCCGCCACTTGCGATGTAGCCGATGATGGGCGGCTGGGGGGCGTGGTAGAAGCTGGGGGCGGTGACGCCCATGGAGATCTGTTCGGCGGCACTGGGAGTGGTCTGGATGACGGTGTGTGGGGACAGAGAGGCGATGTGCGTCTTCAGCCCCTCTGAGGACGTGGAAGAGGGGAAGGTAAAGGATGAAGCCTTGCCAGAGATGGGCTTGGTCAGAGCTGCACCCCCCTTCTCACTGTGAGCCACAGAGGATGGGGGCTTCTCTGGGCCGCAGTCCTGCTCAGCACCGCCGCTGTTGCCATGGCTGTTGGGCACCAGCATCAGAGAGGTTCGAAGCCCTGATGTTTCCTGTGTGTAGTCGGCTGGGATGACCACGTGCTGGGTCTCGTAGTGCTGCTGCGGCTGGCCGTGCGCTGCCTTGGCCACTCCACTCTGCTTGATCAGGCTGGCCTCCAGCAGCAGCCCGTAGCGCCGACCCTTCTCCACCTCGCCATTCAGCAGCTCCCTTGTCCGGCCCTCGTCTTTCTTGGCCACCGGGCTATCGGCGTACTGGACGACCACCTGCGAAGGCGTGAGGGTGAGGGTGTGGGGCAGGACGGCCGAATGCAAGGGCAGATGGCCGCCAGGTGAGGCCACCGTCCCCGCCGTCACACTCAGAGGGGAGCCGGCCATCTGGACGTACTGGTGGGTAGACTGGGGTGGAGGAGGGGTGCCCAGCAGGTGGTGCTGGTCCCCTTTAGAGGCCTGTGAAACCACAGCGCTACCATAGGCCTCCAGGTGAGGGCGCTGGACCAGGGCAGGGGTGGACGTGGCCGTTGGGGAGATGAGCTGGGAGGAGATGTAGCCGGCGTAGTGCCCCCCGTAGGCTGGGCTGATGAACTGCACGTTGGGTGGCAGCTGGGTATACTGGATGGTCCCGGCAGCTTGGGAGAGGGGCGAAGAGTACACCGTAGGCAGAGTGGTCAGCGCTGTTCCAGCCACTGCGACTCTGGACTGGGAGGACAAGGAGGATGAAGAGCAGGAGGAAGAGGAGTACTCCGTTGTTGAGGAGAGGGGTTTGTGTATGTGTCCATCGTGCTGCCCTCCAGTGTTCTGCCCACTGGCCACGCTTGCAAGCCATGCCAGGTTTTCCCCTCGTTGGCTCTCGCTGGCCGATGCCACCACCACAGCCTTCTCTTCCATGGCCAGAATTTCCCGTTTCTTTGGGGGCAAACACTCATTACTCCTCTCCTGGTTGGACTTCATGTTGTTCTACTGCTGGTAAGTCCAGTCTCGTTTTCTAATGTCAGTTTTCTCCCTCTCTTCCTTTTCTCTCTAACTCTTAATCTCTCTTTATCTGTCCGGTAGTTGTAGTTATCACTGTAGCGGGGTCCTCCCGCTAACTCGTTAGCCACTCCGGCGTCCTCAGCGTCTGACTGATGCAGATCTCAGTCTGAAGCTTGTGGAGTCTTGTCTGCTGTCAGAGGAGGATCCATGGATTTCATGAGGAATCATCTCCCTCTGAGTGTGGGCCTCCTCAGCTGTAACTGTACTCTGTGGAGGGAATCACACACACACACACACATATATTAGTCACCGCTCACAATAAAATGATGACTGATGGAAGCCCTAAGTGCCTCAGAGTGGGAGCTGGCTTTTCACATGAGGTAGAAAGGTGCTGCAAGCATCCATTACTTCTGCTTGGAAGTGCAGCATTTGGACTGTAAGAGAAGACTCTCGTGTGAGTGCGAATAAGAGAGAGAGACAGAAAGATTGTGTGTGTGTGTGTCTGTGTGTACATGCTTGTGTGTGTGCCTGGGTGCATGCACAGTGCACAGTATGTGTGTGGGAAAGCATGAGTGAGAGATCGAGTGAGACAGCGCACAGTAGCCTCTCAGCATTAGCTTTATTAATAATGCACCAGCAGCTCTGTTCTCAATGCACATTTAAAAGCCTGCACCCACAGCAGCAGGCCAGCATACATGTGCAGCCACTGTCATGCTCTCTGACACACATGCACACAGCACACTGACTCTAACACACAGTAGAAACAGGGTGCATTTATGTTTTTGGACTTCAGCATCATTCTGTGGTGTCAAAATGAAAAGGTTTCAATAAGCACCCACAGGAAGGTGTGTGAATCTGAAGAAGAACTTATTTTAAGCAATGTTTTCTAGGTAACTGTGCATAAAGGCACACATGTTTTCTCTCTAATACCTCTAATCATAACTAGTATACAGTTATAGTTCGTATTCTTCTATGAAGCTCTGGAAAGTTTTTTGTCCAAGTCTCCTCCAAAGCACATGTGTCAGCCAGCCACTTCACATCACAATGTAGCTCGCAACTCTGCCCCACACAGACATGAGTTGTAAGAGGACACTTCCGAGAGGACAATGTGCAGTTTACCTCTATAAATTCCCGTCGGTATGAATGTACAGTATGTGTATGTAGACCAGCCTGTATGAGTGTCTCCTATGCATATACAACAAGACAAGTAAAAACCTTAAGCTTCCAATAATATTCTAACTCTTTATTCCACAGCATTTTAATGTATTTCAAAACACCCTCACTTCCAGTCAGGTATTCTGACATGACTTAGAATAGAAAATGTGTATACTGCTAGTGCTTTTGAAATAAGCTGTAGAGCATAAGCTATTCAGGGGCAATGCATGCATCTGGATAATTCAGGTGATTCAGAAGTTCAGACATTATATCCCACTTTGGGAAATGCTCCACTGAAAATAATGGTTGTTTGTGTAGTGTATTACTGACAGAACCAAATTGCTCAAAGAAACATGCAAAATAGCTAAATATTGCCCTAGAAGTGCACACTATATACTCATATATACTTCAGATGAAATGGTTGTACATTGCCAAGTTTTGTGAATACAATTAAAGACAATTCAGAAATAGGTCTGCTCTGTGTTGCATGTGGGAGGGTTGCTTTGAATATAAAATAAGCTGGACGTTTTGAGACATTAGGAGAGCCAGAGACCCAGCTGAGTTCTCATTCAGAATGGGACATTCCTCCAGTTCTGGGCCCTTATCAGCCTCTTATCTGCTGTGTCTCTGGAGCATTCTGAGGCCTCTCTTGGCACAAAGATGGAAAGGCTCTGTGTTTTTTCCCCTTGGTTGTTTTGGTTCACAGAAAATTGTGAGACAAAACCACAGCACTCTGCGTTCAGACAAATTGAGCTGTGAAGAAATGACATGCGATGGCTGGATTTTCACTGGGTTGGCTGTGACTCAGAAAGAAGCATCCAAGGAAAAGGCAGATGGTCTTTCTTCTGCTATGAGAACCATTACCTGCTTGTTATGTAACTGCAAGTAAATGTCATTACAAAGGTAACCACTGTGTCTGGCTGCCACTGCATTTATACCTGACTGTGAAGAGTAAACCTGTGGATATTTAAATGATTAAATGAACTGCAAGTAAAGCTGTCTTTAGCCATCTTTCCAGTGCATCCTTGTTGTATTATAGTAGTGGTACATTGCTAGAGAACCTAGCACCATCCATGTTTGCAAGTGAAACTGGTCCTGGAACACAATAACTGAGTGTGACAAGGGCCTGGAGGCCAGAGTCAATGAGTGCTGAGATTAGCTATTTATTTCTGCTTCACACTAGAGGTCATCACCATTGTTAATGGAAATTGCACAGTTAGACACTGGGTTACTGAAAAGTACTGTGTAAACAAGCCAACAGCAGCAGATGGGGCTCTATCTTTTTCACTCTCTCCCTCTCTATTTTTCTTCCTTTTGACCCTCAATTTCTCTCTTTTGCTTATTCCCCCTTTTTGTTTATTCTCTTTATCTCTGCATTTTCCCCTTCCCCTTTCTGTCTGTTTCTATCATTTCTTCATAGTCTACCTTTCTCTCTGCCTTAGACTTTATGTCTCTACTTCTCTTTCCCTCTGCCTCTCTCTTTTTCCGTCTCTCTAATTCAGAGTTCGGTCTGCAGTGCACACAGTCATTAGAGCATGCTAATTAGCTGAAGGCAATTTCCACAGCTATTGTGAACAGGCACAACAACATACATTCTACACAAAGGAGATTTTGAAAGAGAAGAAAGAAATAATAATTTCATACCAATACTTTAGTAGTATTTGGTAAGATGAACCATTTCCATTTCAATTTTGTCTATGATAGGTTGCTGCAGATGAACAACATAATATTACAATCTCTACAACTGGTAGTGACTGTTTGAAACAGGATCTCTGCATATCGCCAAACGTGGTCTATGTTGTATCCATCACAAGTTCAATCACTAAAGCCCATGCAAGCACTTCAGACTATTTTAATCAGGCTTGTACAACCCTGTTGTGAGTACTAGTCTTAATTTTGTCATTATTTCAATGATAATAAAAACAAAAGAGAGAGTTTCATCTTTAATCCTCTCACCAAACTGTGCACCATTCATTTCTTCCCACATTCACTTCTGTTCCTGGTATACTGCCAGGAATCAGCCGGCAAGGATTAATGGAGAGTTGGCTGCCACAATACTACCCTAAACCCACAAGTATAAATATGCCAATGAACATGGCTAAGCTAGAACTGAAGTGTGAACTGGCAAAAGACAGTCCTTAATACTATTTATAGGGGGGTGGTTTCAAGGAGGCAGTGATAGAGCAGGGGTTTCAACCTTTTCTGATGCAGGGACCCCCACCCAAGCTCAAAGACATCCAGAAGGCCCCTCTCATAAGTTGAAAAGAGTTAGGAGGGGGAAATTGCAATTGCGGATCAGGGTGGGGGGGGGGGAAGATTCTATCTGTGCAAGTGCCAGCTGGACAGGGATTCCCTACAGTACCTTCACAGACTCTGAAAACCTGAAAACCCAGGAGATAAGGTAACAAACCCTGGTCTTCCACTCCACAACACAATGCCACATCGGCACCAAGTCAGGCCTGGTGAGATGGAAAAATGCCCTGCAGTATGTCATTCTACCTCACAAGCGGGATCACTGTATTCTATTCACCTTTACGTACTGTAGACAAGTACCATTGAATCCAGCTCACATGGCCACATACTGTACGAGACTGAAACCAATGTGGTGATGATTTATTCTGCAGGAGGCAAAGAGCTTACTGTCCGAGCGTGGGAGCCAAATTTTGGTCTCCTTCACCATACCAAGGACATTAACACATTGCAGAAAGGCCAGGCCTCTTGGGAGGTGGAACTGTCCTGCTGCAAAGTCCTTCCTTCCAATGTCACAATTCTTGATTTTCACTACAGTATTATAAGAAATTCATCCCCAGTAATGGCCTCACCTAGCTGAAGATGTCATTGATGGTGTTGTAAGCAAGTGCAAGATCAGTCACAGATATCATTTTTGATTGTGAATGAAGTATCACCAAGTTACAGTATTTAATTCAGGACTACATTTACAAGGGTCTATTAAATCAGGAGCAGATGTGAGTAATTATAAAGTACTGAATTTAATAGGCAGAGAAGATGGTTATTTCTACCATTATTTGGTGAATTTTAGTGCCATGCTACATGGCTTTCCAACTATTCAGCACTGGAGTACCTGAGCTGCCCCGGTGTCAGGAAATCGGAATGTCTGTCAAAGCATATTACTTGACAACAAAGCACTGGATCATCCTATTTAAATGTGCTACTGTGCAAATTTGCAGCAGGGCCAGGGAACTCTCAGGGCTTATTTACATACACTGCATGTCAAAAGTATGTGAACCCCCTTTCTAATGAGTGGTTTTGGCTATTTCAGCCACACCCATTGCTAACAGGTGCATAAAATCAAGCACACAGTCATGCAATCTCCACTGACAAACAGTGTCTATAGAATGTGACGTACTGAAGAGCTCAGTGACTTTCAAAGTGGCACTGTCATAGGATGCCACCTTTGCAACAAGTCAGTTCATCAAATTTCTGCTCTGCTAGAGCTGCCCCAGTCAACTGTAAGTGCTGCCATTGTGAAGTGAAAACATATCGGAGCAACAACAGCCCAGTCACGAAATGGTAGGCCACACAAGCTCACAGAACAAGAGCTGAAGCATGTAGCGCAAAAAGATAGAATAGAAACACGTTCTTTGGAGTGATGAATCACGCTTCACTATTTGGCAGTCTGATGGACAAATCTGGGTTTGGCGGAATGCATAGTGCCAACTGTACTGGCCCGAATGGTGCCAACTGTAAAGTTTGGGGCAGGAGGAATAATGGTCTTGGTCTATATTTAATGGTTTCGGCTAGTCCCCTTAGTTCCAGTGATGGGAAATCTCAACGCTACCACATACAATGACATTCTAGAGAATTGTGTGCTTCCAACTTTGTGGCAACAGTTTGGGGAAGGCTCTTTCCTGTTTCAGCATGACAATGCCCCTCGTGCACAAACCAAGGTCCACAAAGAAATGGTTTGCTGAGTTTGGTGGGGATGAACTTGACTGGCCGGCACAGAACCCTTACCTCTACCCCATCAAACTCCTTTGGGATGAACTGGAATGCCAACTGTGAGTCAGGCCTTATGCCCAACATCACTGCCCAATCTCAATGATGCTTTTGTGGCTGAGTGGAAGCGAATCCTCGCAGCCATGTTCCAAAATCTACTGGAAAGCCTTCCCAGAAGAGTACAGACTGTTACAGCAGCAAATATTAATGCCCATGGTTTTGGAATGAGATGTTCAACAAGTACATATGGGTGCGATGTTCAGGTGTCCGCATACTTTTGGAAATATAGTGTGCAGTATCAACATGTACACATTCGCCCCCCCCCCCCCACTAAACAGGTCAGGATACAGCAGAGCATAAGCTTTCCCCCACTAATCATTCCTCCTCTGGATTAAACTGCAGAAACAAAGGAGGGGCTCTGGCCCTGGGAGAGAGAGTGACCCACATTGAGCGGCGCCTGCAGCAACAGCACCAGAGTCTGGGAATACCCCACTCTACAGCAGCACCAGAGTCTGGGAATACCCCACTCTACAGCAGCACCAGAGTCTGGGAATACCCCACTCTACAGCACACAGAGCTGGAATACCCACTTCGCAGCCAGAGCCTGGAATACCCACTCTACAGCAGCACAGAGCTGGAATACCCACTCTACAGCAGCACCAGAGTCTGGAATACTCCACTCTACAGCAGCACCAGAGCCTGGAATACTCCACTCTACAGCAGCACCAGAGCTGGAACACCACAGGCCACTGGAATACCCCACTCTACAGCAGCACCAGAGTCTGGGAATACCCCACTCTACAGCAGCATCAGAGTCTGGAATACTCCACTCTACAGCAGCACCAGAGCCTGGAATACTCCACTCTACAGCAGCACCAGAGCCTGGAATACTCCACTCTACAGCAGCACCAGAGCCTGGAAACTCCACTCTCAGCAGCACCAGGTTGGAATACTCCACTCTACAGCAGCACCAGAGCCTGGAATACCCCACTCTACAGCAGCACAGAGCCTGGAATACCCCACTACGCAGCACTAGAGCCTGGAATACTCCACTCTACAGCAGCACCAGAGCCTGGAATACTCCACTCTACAGCAGCACCAGAGCCTGGAATACTCCACTCTACAGCAGCACCAGAGCCTGGAGTACTCCACTCTACAGCAGCACTAGAGCCTGGAATACTCCACTCTACAGCAGCACCAGAGCCTGGAATACTCCACTCTACAGCAGCACCAGAGCCTGGAATACTCCACTCTACAGCAGCACCAGAGCCTGGAATACTCCACTCTACAGCAGCACCAGAGCCTGGAATACCCCACTCTACAGCAGCACCAGAGCCTGGAATACTCCACTCTACAGCAGCACCAGAGCCTGGAATACTCCACTCTACAGCAGCACTAGAGCCTGGAGTACTCCACTCTACAGCAGCACCAGAGCCTGGAATACTCCACTCTACAGCAGCACCAGAGCCTGGAATACTCCACTCTACAGCAGCACCAGAGCCTGGAATACTCCACTCTACAGCAGCACCAGAGCCTGGAATACTCCACTCTACAGCAGCACCAGAGCCTGGAATACTCCACTCTACAGCAGCATCAGAGTCTGGAATACTCCACTTTACAGCAGCACTAGAGCCTGGAGTACTCCACTCTACAGCAGCACCAGAGCCTGGAGTACTCCACTCTACAGCAGCACTAGAGCCTGGAATACTCCACTCTACAGCAGCACCAGAGCCTGGAATACTCCACTCTACAGCAGCACCAGAGTCTGGAATACTCCACTCTACAGCAGCACCAGAGCCTGGAATACTCCACTCTACAGCAGCATCAGAGTCTGGAATACTCCACTCTACAGCAGCACTAGAGCCTGGAATACTCCACTCTACAGCAGCACCAGAGCCTGGAATACTCCACTCTACAGCAGCATCAGAGTCTGGAATACTCCACTTTACAGCAGCACTAGAGTCTGGAATACTCCACTCTACAGCAGCACCAGAGCCTGGAGTACTCCACTCTACAGCAGCACCAGAGCCTGGAATACTCCACTCTACAGCAGCACTAGAGTCTGGAATACTCCACTCTACAGCAGCACCAGAGCCTGGAATACTCCACTCTACAGCAGCACTAGAGCCTGGAATACTCCACTCTACAGCAGCACCAGAGCCTGGAGTACTCCACTCTACAGCAGCACCAGAGCCTGGAGTACTCCACTCTACAGCAGCACTAGAGCCTGGAATACTCCATTCTACAGCAGCACCAGAGCCTGGAATACTCCACTCTACAGCAGCACCAGAGCCTGGAGTACTCCACTCTACAGCAGCATCAGTAATAAATGCATCTTAAAATGCAGCAGTTGCAGTGTCATCAACAGCAGTAGTAATAATAATAATAATAATAATAATAGTAATAATAATAATAATAAACCAAAATATAAGTAAATAAAAAGGATATTAAATAAACTATTAAATAAAATAGCATGTGAATACATAAAAAAACTAATTAAATAAATAATCACAAGTAAAAACAGAAAACACTTTTTAAAATATTGCTAAAACAATGATAAAATAACAAAAATAGTATTTAAAAGCCAACCAAAATAGTTAGGATTTAAGTTTGCTTTTTGAAGTCCCACTAAGGCCAATGGGCTAATGGACTCCTGAATGCTTTTGCAGAGTTAGTCAATACCGTACAGAACACAGAACTTTCACATGGAGAAAAATGGAAAGCGGGGAATCTGATTGTCTGTACTGATCCTCATTAATTCCTACGGTGTGAATTATAGTCTCTCGTGTTTCTTAATTAAAGGAACCTTGATTAATTTGACTGAAAAAGATAATACACCCAAAAATCACAGAGGCAATGATAAGGAAAGCTGATACCAACATGCATCAAATCTCACAATTACTGTACCGTATCTCAGACTACAAAGTCAGTATGCAAATGTGATATTGTAAAAAACTGTAATAAGATTATAAAATTTACTATCAACCTGTAAATCCCCCAGATTACTGTGTTGGTAGCAGCTGAGACAAACCCCTTCAAAGAAAAAATCCTCACACAAACCAGCCAGAGCAGAGCGGCCTTAATACCCCACACACTCCTCTTCCACAAAGGCCTAAATCCCCAGCATGATACACTATCTGCCTTCTAATTTTAACCAGAGAGGTTTGCATCTGCGTCCGTCTGGTCCTCGTAGTGCGTGAGCAGGAACCCTCCCCCTTGACTAGAGCTGGTGCCTGGCCCTTTAAGAGGCGGGTACAGGTTTCCGTCCAGACAGCCAGCACAAACACCGCTGTCTCTGTCTTCACAATGACTACAGACTCCTGCATCGCTGCTCTCTAAAACCATGCACAATGCCGAGAGAGAGAGAGAGAGCGAGCAAGAGACAGAGAGACACAGAGAGAGAGAGATAGAGAGAGAGAGAAAAAGAGAGGGAGAAAGAGAGAGAGAGGACACAGAGTACCCGCAGCAAGGCTGCATGACTTGCGTTTTTTTACCCCCCCTCTCAGTTGTCCTCTCTCCGGGAGTCCCCAGCCTTGTTAAAAGACGATAGATGCTCTCACCCCTCAGGGGACAGAAAGCAAGGGTGTATGTCGGGGTGGATGAAAAACACCACAAGAAAAACACTGCAGTGCAAAAACAGCGCATAAGACATTCTCTGGTGCTGCCGTGTTTGGGAAAAACTTACCAATCTCTCCAGAGTCTCTGCTTGCATAGCCTGTTAAAAAAAATCCTCTCTGGGTCTCTATGCCTTTTCGCGTCCCTGAGAAAAAAAAGCTTAGCCCCTCTCCAATTCTTCCCTTTCATGCAGAGCGTTTCCTTAAAGCAAATTTAGCAATGGAAATTCACCCTTTTCCTCGTTCCGGTACGCGATCTCCCCGCTGCCCCCTCCGCTAAGCCGTTTCCATGGGCTGGCGATAAGGAAGTCCCCCCGCGCTCCTGGCTCACATGAAGCAGTACGTGTGCAACACTCCGGCGTATGTTATGCAAGGCCACTCGACTGCCAGAGCTCCGAGCAGTACTCCCCTCCCGGTGCTCCGCCCACAACGCACTTCATCAGCTTCATCAGGTATTCATTCAAAAAACACACACTCGGCTTGGCAGCATGCCCAGACTACGCTTACAAGGAGAGAGAGGGAGGAGAGCAGGGAGTGAGAGGGGAATAGAGAAACAGGGAGAACGAGAGAGAGAGAGAGAGAGAGTGTGTGAGTGAGAGAGGAGGCGAGTGAAAAAAGGGGAGGAGGGAAGAGAAAATGAGAGTTTGCAAGAGAGGTGCACACGGACAAACAGATAGTGAGACAGACAGATGGAAACACGCGTACGCACACACGTATTGAAAATCCCACAGGGAGGTAATTATGCAAGGCTTTTCTCTGCTCGCACACACAATACGCTTCATTTTTTCTGCTGGCAGAGAAGAGAATCCCCCCTCATTCTCCCTTCACCTTCATTCTAGTGTGAGCCCTTTGCATCGCACCCCGAGGAGCAGCTCCGTGGATTCTGTCCTAAAATAACCCCACACCTCCTCCCAGCCCCATCCAGCATCTATCACACCCAACAGGAGGGGCGGGCGCAGATAACCACCCTCTCTGCCTGTCTGGCAGTGGGCCCGCCCTGCACCCAGGTTCTTTATCCACATACACACACACACACACACATGCGCGCGTGCGCACACACACACACGCATACACACACGCGCGCGCGCGCGAGAGCGCATACATTACACAGACTCACACATGCGCATGCACACACACACGCACACACGCATATGCACGCAAACAAACACACACATACACACTCGCGCTTGCACACACACACGCACACACACACCTCCCTTAAACCCTCACCAATTTATGCAAACCCCCTCCTGCTCCTTTCACCCATGATGAGGTCTGAACTCTGGGCTGGGAATGGAAGAGCATTCTAAAGGACACACATACGAGTTCACACACACATATTCACATGCACAAACACAGCTACACACAAAAGCCCCTGTACAAAGGCCCTGCCAAACGGATATGATAGCTATTGTAGTCAGCATGCATATTAAAGATTGTTAAATGCCACATGTTGAAATAAGCGTGACTGTTTTAATGACAGGACTGACAGTCTGTTGGCGTATCAGAGATCGGGCGAATGTTTTCATCTGCAGTAGCCGGCTACAGACCAGTCTGTGATTGCATGATTTTTTTTTTCATCCACAGAACCGACTGACTGCTGATTGGTCTGGGATCACGCAATCCCCTGTCTGCATACGGTGAGTACGTGCATACAATAGACGAGGAAATTAATTCAGCTTCTGTTTAAATTAATACATTGACCACTAGAGGGCATCACACATTGTATCTGAGTAGTGTAAATGAGCCGCCTGCGATAGTACAAGCTATGGTGTTTGTTTAGCTGACCTACTTTCTCTGAAGGTTTTTTTTTTTTGCTATAAATTTTCAGACTGAAAGCACAAATTGGACTCAGAGCAGGTTTAAATTGTGCAGTGATGAGTGCTGTATGTATAATGCAGCGTGGGTGACATTACTTGAATAATAATCAGTCCACTTACACTGGCACCACCCTCCTTTTTCCCCAGTTGTTCAATTGCACTGTCCTAGACACCGCTAGCGGACTTGTAATTTAGTCCTCTTTGGGAAGGAGGGGGTTACCTGTAGGACAGGCAAAATTGAGCACTGTCCTTTTATCTTAATTTAGGTCCTTTTATATTCACCTGCAAGACTTATTTATACTTTTAAGGAACACATTAATGTATAAATGTCTTACTTTAAGTATGATTAAGGAGGTACCAAAAAGATATTGAGGTTATTAAGCGTAACGTCACTACCGACTCATAACACAGTTCTGCCTTAAGAAAAATAATCAATATTTTTCATGAATTAACATGATGTAAGAGTACAGACTGCCTGTAGTACACTGCATGTAAGGCGTTCTAACACTTTGGCAGGACTAAAGAGGGCTGAGCAGCACAGTCACTAATCAAGCAATTTGACAAGGGCTAACAGCACGAGACCCAAGCTTGACCACAACAGCTAGTATGAGACAGTCTGTCTGGAGACATCACTGAGGGAAAAGAGAGGTGTGGGGTGGACTGCAGGACCCTGTACGCATGCCCCGCATCGCTGAGGCCCAGGGACCCCTGAGCTAGGAGGGGCAGCCCGCCCCCCAGGTTACTGCCCCAGATCCCACTCCTCTCCCTCCCTCTATGCAGTGCACACTCAGATGCAGCATGTAAGCCTTTCATTGTTTTGACCATCTACAGGGAAGTCCTCGAGGGGGGGGGGGTGCTGCTCCATTATTAACAACAGGCACAATAAATAAAACAACACAGGGATTTTCAGCGCTCTGATGTGGTGAAGGAAAACATCCGGCCTGTCCCCTCCCTACCCAACACACACCTTCAACCTCACTCAGAGGTCACTGAGTCCAAGGTTAGTGCTCCTCCTCTATATGAGTGCAACATGTACAGCATTCTATTAGACACAGCCTGAAGCAATCGCATCCACCCTGGGTACAAAACCAAGGAACAGCAACAAATACACTGTACACACGCACACAGACACAAACACACACGTACAAACACAAAACATATATAAATATATATATACACACACACACACACACGCACCTACACACAAATTCAAACAAACAAATGCCACACAGAGTAGGCCTTTCTAGACTGGGACTGTTTGTCCAGGTCATCTGCCAATGTGGTTTCAGTCTGAATGAAAATATACAAAGATTCTGCAAACCATGCAAACCCACTCCCAAAGCCAGCGCTCAATTTTATGACTAGCCACTGCATTGGTATAGTAACTATTTCATCATTAAGGTAATCATTTTAATTGTACAATACATTTTTTTAAATCAAAATGACCACTTCTATTGGTGAGAATCATATTTTTGAAAAATAACCAAAAGAACAATTCTATTGGAAATTAGGACAATGGCAGTTATGAAACACATTTTTACACATGTTGATGATTACCCAAGGCACTCGCATGAGCAGGCAATGTGCCTGTATAGTGTAGGAACCTATATTCTTAGTACTGAACATATCTTCATATCTGCTGTGGCTGTGCCTTTTGGGCAAGAGGCTAAAATTCTATGCAGTGAGCTCACAGTAACTGGCCCTGTGTGTTCTGAATAAGAGCATGTTCAGCTGTGAGCTGACAGTAGCTGGGCCTGTGCGGTTTGGATTAGAGTATTCCAAGAAATGAGCTCACAATAGCCGGCCCAGTGCATTTTTGGAAAAGAGCATTCCATGCAGTTAGCTCACAGTAGCTGGCCCTGTGCAATGTGGATAAGAGCATTCCATGCAGTTAGCTCACAGTAGCTGGCCTTACGCATTTCGGATAAGAGTATTCCATGCTATAAGCTTGTCCCCAGTTCACACTGCATCCCAAACAGCTATCCAATCTTGCAGAAAATGAAGGGGAGAGACTCCCTTATTTTAATTGGAAGAGATTTCCAGTATTGTTGCTATAATTTTTCATTTCTATATTACACTGTTCAAAGCAAGGCATCTAATGAGTCACCAAGGTGACAGAAAGCACCTGTAGGTGTATGCAGGTCTATAGTATATATTTAGTATCTGAGCATGCCCACTCAAATTATTAGCTGTGTTATAGCACTGAAGTACAGTAGTACAGTACACACATTCACTGCCACAAGCATCTAATCTCAGGACTAGCCACTGCCCTCTCTCTCTCTCTCTCTCTCTCTCATCTGAAAAAGAGCTTTCATAGCACACTTCAGTATGAGAACAGTCAGGCCCATCCTGACAAAGCAGGTCTTCTTTCCTTCCTTTGATCGCTTCACCATCGTAATCACTGCTCCTGCTTTGAGCAGAAAACAAAGACGATTCTAATTAAGACCAATTAAACCATTTTCTGAACATTTAACGGCTGAGATGAATTAGCAATCTCAGCACAAGACTTTGAAACAAACACCCACAGCTGATAAAATCTGAAGAATACACTGTAAACCAGCCAAAGATTTGTTGGAAATTGCTCAATACGACACAAAATGTAATTGTTCCTGTCAGCGTTGACAGCCTTTCCAAAGGCATATCTTGATGGAACCACATACGGTTTACTCCTGTCCTTGAGCCAACAGAATATATGAATTGGTGCTTGAGTTTGAGAACAAAGCCACACGCATGCACACACGCACACACACACACACACACACACACACACACACACACACACAAAGCTCTGAAGGTTTGAGGCCTTGGAGCCCGGCCTTGTGCACAGAGGTCAGAGACGTGGGAGATATAAAACGGAGAAAAAAGAAAGGAATGCCTCACAAACAGCAGAGCAGATTGAACACTATAAATAGTGCAAATGCCTCTTCGAGGAAAACACTCCGAGCTATGAAGCAGGAATCGAAAAACTCGCAAAAAACACCAGACTGCCACCTCAAACATGTTTATTTAGGTTTGTTAAATTAAATATGAACACACAAATTTTAAATAATATGCTTTCTCTCAAAACACAAAACACAGATATATATATATATACAAGAAGACCGGGAAAAGAGAGCTAGAGAGGTAACACACATACCATTGTACTTACAGCTGCCAAACTCATTAAGAACACTTCCCTACTAACATTACCATGCATTATTTCCTACAAATATCACAAAGCAAACCAAAGATCAAAGATTGAACCCAGAAAAACCAATACAGCACATAAAAACACCCACAGACTCACTAGAGTAAGCACAGCTGCACCTTACCCTCGTCTGACAATGCCAATGGTAACTGTCCAGAAAGGGTATCCTCTGGACACTGATTTTCCCTCCATATGTCCAGTTAAAAGGACCTGTGAACTCTTGTCTATGCTATACTCGGAGTGTGGGAGAGAGCTCAGCCAGCCCTTTATGTTCCTCATACAAAAGGAAACATGTCCAGACATGTAGAGACACACACGGTACAATTAGACTGCTGTATAAATACTTACATATAGATTAAGAGATGGAGGGTTGGGCAAGGATATCATGCACAGGCGCACCTAAACGCAGATTCTATAGGCAGATGGAGGACCCGGCTGTGTGACCGCGTTGGGTCAGAAGGGAGGGGCCGGCAAACTGCCAGGTATAAGAGAAGAGAGGGATCCAGGTTCACTCAGCACTGACTGTGAGGGATCCAGGCTCACTCAGCTCTGACTGAGAGGGATCCAGGCTCACTCAGCACTGACTGAGAGGGATCCAGGCTCACTCAGCACTGACTGAGAGGGATCCAGGCTCACTCAGCTCTGACTGAGAGGGATCCAGGCTCACTCAGCTCTGACTGAGAGGGATCCAGGCTCACTCAGCACTGACTGAGAGGGATCCAGGCTCACTCAGCACTGACTGAGAGGGATCCAGGCTCACTCAGCACTGACTGAGAGGGATCCAGGCTCACTCAGCACTGACTGAGAGGGATCCAGGCTCACTCAGCACTGACTGAGAGGGATCCAGGCTCACTCAGCTCTGACTGTGAGGGATCCAGGCTCACTCAGCACTGACTGAGAGGGATCCAGGCTCACTCAGCACTGACTGAGAGGGATCCAGGCTCACTCAGCACTGACTGAGAGGGATCCAGGCTCACTCAGCACTGACTGAGAGGGATCCAGGCTCACTCAGCTCTGACTGAGAGGGATCCAGACTCACTCAGCTCTGACTGAGAGGGATCCAGACTCACTCAGCTCTGACTGAGAGGGATCCAGACTCACTCAGCTCTGACTGAGAGGGATCCAGGCTCACTCAGCTCTGACTGAGAGGGATCCAGGCTCACTTAGCACTGACTGAGAGGGATCCAGGCTCACTCAGCACTGACTGAGAGGGATCCAGGCTCACTCAGCACTGACTGAGAGGGATCCAGGCTCACTCAGCTCTGACTGAGAGGGATCCAGACTCACTCAGCTCTGACTGTGAGGGATCCAGGCTCACTCAGCTCTGACTGAGAGGGATCCAGACTCACTCAGCTCTGACTGTGAGGGATCCAGACTCACTCAGCTCTGACTGTGAGGGATCCAGGCTCACTCAGCTCTGACTGAGAGGGATCCAGGCTCACTCAGCTCTGACTGAGAGGGATCCAGTCCTCAGCTCTGACTGAGAGGGATCCAGACTCACTCAGCACTGACTGTGAGGGATCCAGGCTCACTCAGCTCTGACTGAGAGGGATCCAGACTCACTCAGCACTGACTGAGAGGGATCCAGGCTCACTCAGCTCTGACTGAGAGGGATTCAGGCTCACTCAGCTCTGACTGAGAGGGATCCGGGCTCACTCAGCTCTGACTGAGAGGGATCCAGACTCACTCAGCACTGACTGAGAGGGATCCAGGCTCACTCAGCTCTGACTGAGAGGGATCCAGGCTCACTCAGCTCTGACTGAGAGGGATCCAGGCTCACTCAGCTCTGACTGAGAGGGATCCAGGCTCACTCAGCTCTGACTGAGAGGGATCCAGACTCACAATCTAGAGTACCTTTCCTTCCGAGCAGAAAACTGTCAGAAACACGTGTACATGTTTGAAAAAAACCTTCAACATCAAACAACCAGCAAGTTTATCTCTTTTCTTATCTCTTTAGTGTTTTGCTGTGTTGCATGATTCCATGTCATCTTATAGTCTGTACATGTACTTTATTTCCACTGCTTTATTCTTGGATTTATACTTTGATTTCAGTTCTCTGTACAGTATATCTATGCATTTTACCTGTTTTATGTTTCTGTAAACATAGTGACCATGGGTCTGAGAAAGGCGCTATATAAATAAAACATTATTTTTGTTGTTATTATTTGCAGACAGTGGAAATGGGCTGGTTGCAGATACATATTTCCCACGAGGCTATGCAGAAACAGCATGAAGGACAGCTACAGAAGCTGAACTCAAGTAATGCAACTTGGAAAAAAAAAAGATGGAACGATGCAGAACAAGTCAGCACGAGCATGAGATGTCAAATCCAGGACAGTGCTCAATGAACAGCCAGATCAAATAAGATTAATAAAGGATGCTGTTTGGAGTTAAAGCCAGCGGGTCCCCAGGACCGAGCCTGGGAAACACTACTCAGCACAACCGACATCAACATTCCCAATGGCTCACTGCACTCACTGTACACAGTGTATTTTAACTCAAAAGTAGTACTTCTATTTCTGGAAGCAGGGCAGTTGTAGAGGAGCTTAAAATAAGGACTCAGGGGCCAGCCCCCCCTGGCAGAGGTGAGAAAGGGGTGAGAGGATACAGGCAGAGGCGGTGCTGAGGGACACAGTGAGAGAAGCCAAAGGGAGCACCAGGCTGATGCTGACAGGTTTGTGAGTGACTCGGCAGGATTAGGGAGGGTGTGGGAGCAAAACCCCAACGTAATTCTGTAATCCAGAATAAGACAAAATAGCTCATCCAGGGCCATCCAGTCAGCCTTTATTCTCCAGGTGGCTATGTTCTGGCAGCTGCTGTGGGTGTTACTAGGAATAGATATTATTTATACAGTAATAAATATGAACCAGTTTGTCATGTTCATATTTAAAATTTCCCTCTGACTAGCAGTGCAACCAGGAAATGGTACTGAGAAAAATGACAGTACCTTACTGTACAGCAGGTAAGGTTTAACAAAGGCTGCATGTCAAGTGCAAAATGAGTAGTTTGAAGGTGTACTACAGAAGCTCCACACAAAGTGTTCTTATTGGACTTGGTTCATACTGAGAGGAGTGAATGCAAAAGTAGAGGGTTCAGGCTGAAGCTGGAAGCAAAGTTCCAGGGTATTGGCTTTGTTAGTATCCAGGGCCCACTGGAGCGGCACACTCTAAATCTTGCCTGAAGGATAATCAGTGACCCTTGCATAGTTTCTTCTCTGCAAATTTACATCCTTAATATGCATTGCCTTTCACCAAGCCTAAAAGAACCCAGACCTCTTTCATGCCACAGAGCATACAGTTTTGTAGACCTGTAGATTCAATGCTGGGGCTCTTCCTACATATACATATAGCATGCACCTGATGTCAGGTCTTCGCTAGGTCAAAAGTTAACAGTGCTTTATGTCTATATGAAATGGTAGGTACAGTATACCCTCATGATTGCTATGTAATTTCAAGAACACAACTTATGAATATACATTGATTAAAATAGACTCTGAGACTAAAACTACCACCAAAACAAGAGCCCTAAGCCGGAGCAAAGCCTGCATTTGCCTGGTTATTTATGTGTAACTGCTAACCACCATTCCACAGCACTGCCACTTAACAAGAATATTTACTGTTGCCAAAAGGCCACCAGGGGGACAATGAGTCAAACAGAGTCTGCTTCCTCTTACGGACAGCAGGAGAAGGATCAAAGCCTTTGAGGTGGGCATGCAGATTACAGAGAGGAGAATGAAACCACAAGAGATACAGAGCAACAGTGTTTCTGAGTGTGTATGAAGGCTCTAAGACGTGCATGAGTGAGGACAGCCTGCGCTCGCCATCCTCAAATAATGAAAAACATGGCCCCTGCAGTACAGGTGTCGATGCTGGCCTGTTCATTTCCGCCATCATCCAGGGACCCAGCTGCAAACACAACTGAGCCACAAGTGGAAGGTTGTTATGTTGTTGACATAACAATTCACTTTTTTTTTTTGTATTCACCCATTTTTCAAAAACTTGTTTCTAGGGCACATAACCCACTTTTTTTTTTTTTTTTACTGCTGTTTACTTCTATTCAAACATCAGACTTGTCACCAGGAAACAAAGTATATTTTTATCCAACTCCATTTCTAATAAGTTTTTGCTTTCCATTCTTCTTTTTATGATGCCTATAATACAATACGACTGTATACCGGTTTAATGAGTTGTGTGTATATTGTTGTAAAAGGAAAGTATGCCCACAATGATAATAAGCTCACAAGAAAGCTTACAACATTCTACTTTGAAATACACCCTTTCTTGGCATGCATAATAATTTGCTGTAAGTGTGACAGAGTACTATGATAATTCTATAATACTGCATGTCCAAACATTTCAATAAACAATGTGTTAATATCATTAGCCATTTATGCAATACATTTTCATATTCGAAAAGGGTAGCTCATATTGTAACTTAATACTTAGGTGTTACTGAAATTTGAAATTCACAACAAATCAATTGTTGACTTCCATAATTACTGATTCCATTCAAATAAGCAAAGACTATGGTCTACCCCAAACTAACTGTCCTTCAAAGTAAACCACATCCCCTTCACACCCCTCTTTTGTGTACCAAACCCCATAACAATTTAAGGTCAAAAGTTGTTTGAAAAAAGATTTGAAACTGAAAAAAACATTGCAAGCAAAAAAGGAAAAAAATCTAAACTGAAAATTAGATATTTTGTGCAAGCAACAGTCAAAAGAAATGCACTTACTTTGTCAACACTGTTTCAAATGATACTCATTTTCTGACCATTTTGGTGGGTTGGTTTAAAAAAAGATTTTTGGCTACAAAGTGTGTTTCAACCATTTCCTTTTCAGTTTTTTTTTTTGTTTGTTTCAAATTAAGGAATGTTTTAGCTCCAAATCTTTTGGAACATGTCATAGAAGAACTGGAAATGTTGCATGCTGGTTGTATTTCTGTCACTAGTCCAATATGCCTTCCCAGCAATGTTACGAAATACAATAAATACGGACATTTGTGTATTACAAAATAGAGATTGCGGACCAGGGGGCAGAGACGAAAACGGGTGGATTTCTCTTCAGATGGACGGTGCCCTAGGCCCTCGTCGCCTATGCCTAGAACCAGCCCCGCCTGACATCCCATGTTGCTTTCAGTTTAGTGACTACCCTACTGTGTCATTGCACAGGCATTACAGAATACACTTTATACATGCTGCCCAATGAATAAAATAAATTTTAATTCAGACAAAAATGGACCTACAGTATATCATAAGGTTGAATATAAGTTGAAATCTGCCATGTCATTTTAATATAACTTCAGTTGCTATCCTAGCATACTTGATACAAAATGCTGGACCCCATATGAACAACTGTGGTCTAATGGGCCATTCACATATTTAAGACATAAGACTGCCGAATGACACAAGAAAACACATCACAAATTAACTGAAGATGAGAAATAAAAAATGTATTTAGACATTTGAACAGGGAGTTATTAGATGGACCGGAGGAACTAAATTTAATCAGTTTCTTGCCAGTCCTTTTTCTATGAATGGAAAACTCATCATCTTTGATATGGAGAAGCCATTTTCCAAGAGGATCTTCTGGTCATGAGTAATGACACAGTCAACTGAGAAGACCATGAACAATTGGTTAAAAAAAGAATGGGTTTGACTCTGTAATTCTAGAAGCAGCTGATTGTGGAACTAAAGACATATGGAAATGTTATACCTGTAGAGAAATCTGGTTTAGCAAGTTCAGGTAATAGTGCATGGGGTTTACTGTAATTTTTTTGTCCAAAGCTTCATTTAAAACCACTTGAACAACAATGAATAAAAAAGCTTTCATATACAAGAACCAAGGAATCCCCCTTCTACAAACATAAACACAAAGGAAATAAACCCTAGAGACCAAAAATGATAGGGTAGGAACTGAAAATGTGGCACCAGCAACAAACATCACCAATCACTTGTGCTTGTTGATGAATTAGATAACAAAAATCTTTTAGACAACCATGGCAAGCACTAAAAACACTGAGCCATGCCATAAATCCCCACCGCTCTGCAGTCAGAACCATAAAAGCCTGGCTCTGCGATTTAAAGACAACACATCCGTTTTGAATAATTGTTTAGAGGTCACTGGACCAGCATCTCAAAAATGTATCCCTTCCCCTGCCACAGTATAAGGTGTTTACCTGGAAATACTTAACCTAAAGCCATTGAAACCCACTGAGGTCTGATGCTGCCACTGACTCATTTTTAAAGCATTTATCCTCAGACAAAAGGGGAAACAAGGCTACACGGACTGAAAGGCACGTTATTTCTGCTCACAAATCCACACGCGTCCTTCAACCACCAACAACACAAAGCCTCATTGCTGCCATGCTGGCATGCTCGCCTCTGATTCCTTCAGTTGTTCTTAATGAGGAGAATATTTAATTAGGAATTAGAGGAAGATGGATTCTGGAATACTGTGGAGACACTCTGAAAAACCAGCCAGACTACAGTTTGTGTTACTCACACAAACAGCCAAATCTGAACATGCTTCTTGAAGGGACTTGTGACCATGCAGTGGCCTACAGGGGGTAGGCATACCAGAGATCATCCACCACGGTTTCCTGAATATTTATTGTCTGACCTGAATGACCTGCCCTATCCCTTTCTCAGTCTCAAGTATGTGACTAATTACAGTGTTTTAACATTGTTATGAATGCCTCCCACACAACAAATGTACTCCAGACCTGTCTCATTATCAAACAAAAAGAGCTAGTCATCTATTATTGAGAATGACCTGCTGCCTGTTACTACTGATTAAGAGCATGAGTGCTGAGCTCTATGAGTGCTCTGTCTGTTGGTGGCACCACTGTGAGCAACAATGGCTAAGAGGTGACAGAATGAGGGATTAACAAGAGAAAGATTTATAGTAAAGATCCTTTTCCTCTCTCTGCAGCAAGGCACCCAGCCTGTGTTGTGGCTCGGGAAGAAAATATCCGAGGGAGCAGCATGCTCTCCAAGCATGCGCTGAGAATACGAAAAGGCTGGCTGCCATGGCAACAGGACCACACCACATCTCCCAGGCCCTGTAAAAACAACGTGCCGCTCTGTGTGACATTGTAACTCTGGAAGCGTGGCTTTGAAACTGAGAGCACGGTCCACAAATCTGGAGTGCAGGTGGCACACACTTTACCCGTCAATGAATAATTTACCTGTAAATTAACACTTTGTCTCACCTGTAAATCAGTGCCTTAACTCCAGCTTTGCTTCAACACACTGGACTAGAGTCAGATTTATTCTGAGATTTTACTTTAACTTCTGTGCAAATACACACGCAAGCATACATGCACGCACGCTTGAACACACACACACACACACACAGATACACACACACAGACACTGCAATTTCCAAAAAAACATCTCAGTACTATACAAGCCTGTTGTAAAACTGAGGGTGACTAAACGTCAGAACAGAGCCTTGAGTTGTGCCAGTCTGGGTATCAAAGACATGCTATGATCATGGTTGACAGGGAGAGTAATGTCATGCACGCCCTGTTCTATACTGCCAAACTTAATGCAATCACATGAGGCTTGTCAGTACTGTTTAGGGCTACCACAGCCAGCACACTCCACTGGATTTTGATGTAAATGAGAAAAATAATTGAAACAATGTCCAGAAAATTTGCTTGATGTCCCTTCTTTCCATTTTTATTGTTACATTGTAATGGAATGTACAACTTACAAGCATTTATTTGTCAATCTGTCACACGATACAAAATGTGCCGAGAGTGGAGGTTTTGGTGCTCACTTCTCTTATCTGTGCTGATAGGCATCAGAATATAAGTCGATTAGGAAATCATGTTATAAAAAAAAAATATATAATATATAAAAATATATAATAAATAACAGGCAATGTTTCAATGCAAATACAAGAGTATATGGATGTATGGGTCAGAATAATCCCCCCAAAATATTGACTAAACAAATGCTTTCACTCATTTTAGAAATTACTGAACATGCACACAAGTACAAGTCAGGTAAGTGTTGATTAAATCCATGTTTGCAACCTAAAATGTGAAATCCATATGACACTTCCACAAGAGTGCTCTGTGACACAGCACTAATGTGGTAATGCACTTTATTTTCCTCTCTATCTTGCTGTCTATCCATCCCAATCTCTCTTCCCTGCTTTCTGTACCTCTGAATCCCCAACCTCTCTCTCTCTCTCTCTCTCTCATTCTCTCTCTCTGTAGATGACAGTGTTCTGTGTTACAAGCAATAAATGTAACATATATATAGATCAGATTGAAGAGCACTGAAATGATATGTTATAAAATGCCCACATTTCAGCATCTCTATTGTGAGAAACAGGGCAATACTCTGACAAGCTTCCATTTTGTAAGCAATTTAAGGCCATGGCTTTAGGCAACCTAATGCAATTCAGTCTCTGGCCAGTTGGCAAGGTTTAAATGACAACACTTCCCTTCACAGTGCCATTATCCACTGTTTCAGAAACTATTGCGTTTGCAAAGAAAATAACAAAACATGTTAGGTTCTAGATAGGGTTACACAATGCTGAGCTAGAGATGCATCATCTGATAAACCTTCTGTGACATTTATCGAGGTAATATACACATCTGAGGGAACTACACTAGAGCTGAAATCTCTGAATCTTGAAGAATCAAAATGAACACAGTCCTACGCATTTTAAAGATTTCCTTTATAATGAAAGATGGGTCTGCTTTCTGCAAAAGTGTGAGGGTGATGTGTGTGAAATGGGGATCCGTAGGAAAGCGCAGAATATAATCGATGCTTAGAAGAGTCAGACACCTAAGCTCTATATCCACCTCCAGAGGACAACACTAAACCATAATGTAGCTTGTGAACACACATACACATACACTAGAGTTGCCAGATGCCCAGTTTTGGACTGGAATATCTGATTTCTAAATTATATGTACAGGTCTCCAAATGATTTGTCCGGTTTTTGCCACAATCGGTTTCGGCATTCTCTACACCCCCGCCCCAGTCTGCAATCAGTGCAATCTGTTTTTGTTTTTTTCATATTTCTCAGCTTCGTAATGCTTCCTGGACATTCACTGGCACAACTCGGGTTCTTATGCAAACAAAACAAACACTAATAACAGACTCCAAAGGGAATAAAAAAACATACATACTAGATAGTGAAAGCATACTTGCAGTAAAGAAGCAATTTGAAGTATCTGTGTGTATATGTGTGTCTGCATCTGTGTATCCCACTATAGTCAACATTATAACAAGAGCAGCTGTATAAAGCAAGAGCAGCGCTAAATCTCTTGCTGCCACTGTACACCACAGACCAATAGATCCATTTCACCCATTCATCCATTCCTTGCTCCCTTCACCCTCAGACTAGGGAACAGGCCAAAAGAGGTGGGACAAGCTGGAGGGTGCCTGCTAGGGGACACACAGAGTAGATACCTTGTTTTGAGATTTGGCTCTGTCATCTCCAATACGAAAAGGAAGGAGATCTGAAACTTTCATTTTATTAAATTCCATGTCAAGACTGGTGGTTGCTGGGAAATTTGGCTCAGAGCATCAAGGCAAACTAGGAGCTTTGCTCCATTTAATGGGATGCCCTGGCAACAGACTCTGTTTTACAATAACAGTTGGAGACAACAGTATCCCTGGAGGTTTGGCAACAGCATGGTCAAGAAATACAAAAACAAAAAGCACATGTAATATCTTTTACATAATTGTGTTTGCCTTGTTTACTGCACACTGCATCCTCCCATGTTAAAAGATATTGTATCATTTTTATTGTATCTTTGCAAAAGTTCCCATGGACGCTAAAAATCCATTAGGAATAATGCACGCATTTGTCCCTGGTTGGGTAATTATCATCAGATTATGCGGGCAAAGATTCATCAATGCTTTTAACTGTAGTCAGTGTTTGAAACCATGGAAACATGTTTTGTCAGCTTCATGGGTTTCTGCTGTTTTTATCTGGAGATCTGCCGCATGTATCTACATTAATTGGAAAAACAGATGTCAGACAATATGATACAATATCACAATCACATATATCGCAATCACATTACCATAGCAATCTGTATATACTGGACTATTGAATAGATGGTGAAGTTTTTGAGGCCAACAGTAAATTTAAGGTGGTCGGTTTTGAAGGCAATACTTTTCCAGTGGCTGAGATGAGAGCCACCAGAGCAACTGCCAGAACAGCAAAAAATGTATAGCACACAGGTTGTGCCTGAGAGAATGAACTGCCTTAAACCTCACAGTTACACATGAATATAATCCATAGCTGCAGAGATAGCAACATATCAACAAGGACAGAAGATACTTACAGAACCCAATGCATAATCTTGTATGATATATCATTTATATTTTTATTGCATTTGTGGGCAAAGCACAAAGAAAATACTGCATAGCTGAATGGAAAATACAGGGAGAAAGGACTTTCTGTATAGCATTAATGGTGCTTTATTCAGAGCAATAAATCATGTCTCCTACAGTATTACAGTAGGCACTGGGAACCAGCAGAAGATGCTGGACTCATAAGCTTAAAGCCATTTCAGTGTGGGATGTGGAGTCTCATTCAGTTGAGAAAAATGTAATATGCGGCCCTTAGCTTTAACATGCAAATGTGGCCATCCTATAGGAACACTACAAAGTATATTTATATTCAATTCTGCCATTGTGTAATGTGGATTCCTAATCAAAATTGGTGCTGCAATAACACCATGAAGGGTTAAAGCAAAACTAGAGAACAAAAGGAACTGCCCAAGATCCAAAGCACCCCCCCTCCTCATCTGTGCTATAATTTATACATAGTTAAACCAAAATGCATAAACCATATAAAAGTGCCCTTAAGTAAAAACTGAGAATGTGCACTGTAACTATGTGTGAATTGTTTCATTACAAATCTAAAACTGTGGACTACACAGCCAAATCAAGAAAAAAATGTCTTTGTCCTAAACATTATGGAGCTCACTGTATATATTCAGCAACTGAAGCAATTCAGAATTAATACCATGAGAGGGTACAACCCCACCACCATACCTAAACTAGCAGCCTTCTGATTATAAGCCCAGTTCCATCAACACTACTTCAAGTATATTTTAAAACCACAGTACATTTGCAAGGTCTGTAGTGAACTCTGGGATATGTGGCAGTATGTTCCTAACATTCTTACTGTTCGCTTCCTGTCGTAAACTTGGGGGAGGTCAAGGCAAAGTCTTCTCTTTATGGATCACATTGCCAGTAACCAAGCCCCAGCCAATGAGGCTCTGGGGGCCATGGGGAGGAGGGGCAGCCCCTTATGTGTGGGACATGCTGTTAGAGCAAACAGTGCAGCCTGCTAATATAACTGCCAAAACTGGGGGTCCAAAGATATATTACTAATGCATCAGCACATGTTCATGCTCAATGCTGATTCAATTAAAAGGCTATTTACATTTTTGTTGTAAATAAATATGTTTTCACAACTCAGTTTTTTAGAACCTTAAGTCCTGGTGCAGGGCTTCAGTTGAACAGTGTCTGACATTTTCTTCAATACAGCTTGACTCCAGAAAGTCAGAACGCAGGAGCATTCCCTCTGCTGGACAATAACCATTTGCAGTAAATGCTGTTCTAGCGTATTCATGATTTCAGTACTACACACAAACAGCAGGGGGCAGTAGAGATGAACATATGTAACAATCCAATCCAGCGTTAAAGCTATATATTGCTGCCTCATCAAATAGAGCAGCGGGGAAAAGAAAAATCTCCATTTTGTGTAAAATTTAGCAAAATACTGATGTTGTCATTGTGATGTCAAATGTCTTGGACAGCCACACCCGAGCATAGACCAATCATTCACCAAGTTCCCTTTATATTAAAGTAGATCAATAAATGTGTGGTAAATACAAGACGCTTTGTATTCGCTTTATTCTGTCAAATAGTAGAGCCACCCCAGGAAACTCTAAGGTGATTTAATCTTCGTACCATAATAAGAGAACCCCTCACCTGGTGACTTCTAAAACCCGGCATCATTTTTTCACACTCACAAAATTCATAAAGGATCCATTTTCATCCTAAACAGAGCCCGATCTCCCCTTTGTTCACTGTGCAGACGGAGTGGACCCATCCTGAACACAGTCAGCATGAGGGTAGGGCTGTTTTGTAAACAGCGAAGCTGTCTCCAGGCAGAACCCAATTTCTCTTTTCCAACACTCAGGGGTAAAGTCAAGCGATGGAATGACTTCACAGAGCATGAATTATAGCTTAGCAGAACCCACTGTAATCCTGAGCGGAAGGCTGATCGGTTGAAAACAGGATTGCCATTGTGCCACGAGCACGGCTCTGTTAGGAACGCACCAGAGCCTGTAATTAAGAACATACCTCTTTAAGAGATGTGAGATGTGAGAGTAAACATTGTATGAATGCTGGGTAGTGACCTGGGCATGTAACATGGAGGATGTAGGCTTGATTCTCAGGTAGGATGCAGGGGCCTTTGAGAAAAAAATGTCCTTATCTGGAATTTATGCAGCGAATATCCAGCTATATAAATATATTACATATGAAAAGAAACGCTGTCTGAGTCACCCCGGCCATTAGCTAAGCAAGAGAATTTACACTTGGTTAAAAAAAAATAGGAATAATGAAACTAGAAAAAAAAACTGATAGACTGCACAATACGGCAGTTAAAAACAAATCACCTGATTCAAGTATGCCCCTGAGTATTTGTCTCGCCTTGTTTCATAAAAACAAGGACAAAAAAGCTGACATTTTAATACTGTGGTTTCCCACTGATACTTTCTGCGCTTTACTGGTTGAGTATGTGCTAAAAATCCCACATTAAATGTGCATAATACCCCCGGTCTTACCTCTGCTTTCTAATTTACATCCTCTGTCTAACTCAGGACCATTCTCATAATTCAGCAAGAAAACAAAGGGGCCAAACCAGGCCCTACTGCAGCCTCTGAGCACCCAAACATTCCCATTCTGACTGTGTGCACCAATCACAATTCCTGCTGTATGCTCCAAGAACTGCCTATGTAGGGATCTTTTGGTATAGCACAGTAAACCTCAGCCAATTTAAACCAATCCTGACAAGTTTGCCAAGCCATTATTCTGACTCCAAAAATTATGTGTAAAAAGCTTGAACTGTTTCTGGGCCAATGACTAAAGACAGGTTGAAAGGGAGATGAGAAGATTACGGTCTTACCACATTTGACCAAATCCTCTGGCTCAGGTCTCCCTTAGTTGTGTTGACGGGTAGGGTATCATTAGTGGGAAAGGCCCATGGATGTCCTCACCAGAACCAGGCAAACAAGCCTGGAGAAGCACAGAAAAGTTACATTTACCAGCACAAACAAACAACACACCGACATACACACACATACAGTACAAGCACTCATAAACACACAATCTCTGGAGACTTAGCCCATAATCAGGCTTCTTAAAGGAGTAAAGAGGGGGAATACCCATAATTAAAGCTATGCACAATGCTCCCTTAATTTCAGGTGTAAGAGAAGCTTCACGTGTTTGAAATGTGTGCATTTCTGAAGAGCCTTGGCAATGACTCACTGTCACTCCGGGATTAATTAAATTAAGCAATTATGACAAAGATGGCAGCTGACGGTTTTATACCTTCGATTCGGCGACCGTGTGTGTGCGTGAGTGTGTGCGTGCGTGCGTGTGTGTGTGCATGTACGTTCTGCCGGCTGAAACACACCAATAGTCATAGTGTTAACCAGGAAGTGACTAACAATGACAGTAACAGAAAGGTTGTGCATGTGCCCTGGGCAACGTGCACTTCCTCTTTCTGCTCAGACAAGCTTTCCATGTGCCACAAATTCTTGGAGACATATTTAGTTAAGAATATGCACATTTTGTGAGTGAAGCTGACAAGCCCTTGAGTCAATTTCTTGATTTTGGTTCACAAACAAATTGATCATTTGTGCATTGTAATTTTGACAGATTTCATTTAGGTAAATATGAAACATACGGGAACTAAAATAAAAAGGCACCGACCAACAGGAAATCCAAAGAGCACTATTGTAACTTTCGTTTTGTTGCTTTGATTCTCCTTCTGTTCCCTGAGTTTTGGATTAATATCACCAGGCAGCCAGAATGTACAATCAATAGCTGTGTAATAAAACTTTAGATGCCATGGGTCCACTGTAATCCAACCGAATGTCACAAAGATAATGCCTTCTGACAGGACAAAAACCTCTCTCCACCTGGTCACATGACCTTCCTATGACAGCAGAGTCAATCTCTCTCTCAAAGATCCCCGTCCTCCCTGTCTTTTATACTGCATAACAAAGTAAAAAGTTAGCCAAAAAAAAGGAAACTTGAGAAGAAATGAGATCTGATAGGCCAATCAAATTGGCCCTGATTGCTTCTGTAAACCACCAATACCATCCACAAGGGACACATAAATATGCTCTAAAAATGTTTAAGCATGTGCCTTATAGCAATTATGTACAGTATTAACACATTTATATATTCATTCATGTATTCATGTTTTTCAAAAGGTTTGGTAGGGTTGAGTGCCCTTCTTCTTTGACAGGAGGAAGACCTAAAGAATCCTGGTTTTGGTCTTACTAGTCACATTTTCATTTCAAGCCAGAATTCCCATTTCAATACACTGTAGTTAGCAGCACTCATTGCAAAGGCCATTGTTTGTCATTTCTGACTCCCTGTTATGTTACATATCCAGCACAAACCAGGGATAAACGCAGACCATGTGCTCTGATGTCCAAGGAGCATACTCGCAGCTCCTCAAAGCAACCTTACATATTAAATGGCTTTTACGATGTTGCTTTGTGAAGGCAGGCAGACTTAAGACAAAGGAAGAGCAACAGTGAGCTGGGGAACCCAGACAGGGTGGGTCTGGAGACGTGAGAAACCACACGGCGTTTCAGGATTAGCAGTGCCTTGTGGGAAATAAATCCATAACATGGTATTAAAATGGCAGGGAAGGGAAGAAAAAGGGAAGAGGAAGACAGCAGTGAGGAGATATTGCAACGCTGGCTGAAACATTTAAGATTTCTTTTTTAAGCCTACCCAGCATGCTTTGCTTGCCATTGCCCAAAACTGATATGCTGAAGATTTTTCATTTTGATAAAATTGTTTTTGTCCTGCAATCAGACAGAAAATTAATTAGGGGAAAAAACACTGCCCAAATTGTACAGGAAAAGTGGTTCACAAATTCTATTAACTATATAATTATATAAATAGACAAGGGAGTACTGCTGACACAATGTCCGATTGCAATGAATCTGGCTAGATCTACTGACTGTGGGGAATAATACAACCTCCATACAGCCCTAAAACATCTGTTGGTTAAATAGGGCCTCAGTCACAATCCAATTGTTCACTTAAATTAATGCCTACCCCATGAATTTTTCCTCTCCTCTAGCTATTCCTCTTCTCCTGAGAGAACAGTCACATTATTAACCTTGGTTTAATTAAAACCAGCTCTTCTCACCTACTGCAGTGGCAGTAATTAAAGCCTCCACTTGTGGCAGACAAACACAAACCAATCCATGTACTGTAAAACTCAAACGAAACTACAGCAAGCTCCATAATCTATGGGACAAATACATATTTTCTTGGGTTAGCTTTGTACTCGACAATTTTAGATTTCAGGGTACCATAATATTTGTGACATATTAATGTTATGTGAATGAAAGTAGTCATGTTTTTCATATTGTCACATATCCTTTGCACGCAATGACTCTTTGAAGTCTGTGACCCATAGACATACAGTAACCAAGTGATGCTCAGCCAGGCTTATATTGCAGCCACTTTCAGCTCCTGCTTGTTTGCGGTGCTAGGTTTTCTCTTCAGCATATGAAATGCACATTCAGTTGGATTCACAGCAGGTGAATTACTTGGCCAATCAAGAATGTTCTAGTTTTAGGCTTTAGCTGTATGTTTGGGATCATTATCTTGCCGTAGGATGAAGCATCATCCAATGAGTTCTGAGGCATTTGTTTGAACTTGAGCAGAGGCGCCTGTACACTTCAAGATTCATTTTGCTACTGGTATCAGCAGTTGGCATATGTCTCCCTGATACAGAATGAGGGGGGAAGCCTTGTGTTTAAATATGCTTAAATTCTGCAAAGTTCAATCAAAACAATTCAATCAACCCATAAAAGAAACCTTTACTTTAGATGCCTCTCACACAGAAAACCACACATTTTCAGTTACCATGCATTTACAACAGACAAGTAGGCCGACAGCACTTGAAATTACTGGTGATTGTTTTGTCTTTTCCACACAATAAAAATGCTATGATTCTCTCTTCTGCTGTTGGGACTGAGATAGAAAGATGCACAGTGAAAAGTGAGATAGAAGGTCACTGTGAGATGGAGTGAAAACAAAATATATTCAGTATTCAGTTTGTGCTTAGAATTCCCCCACACAGACACAGCACACAAGGGATTGTATTTTTATTTTCATTCTTCCTTAATTTTGTTCAGTGTTGAAAGGCAAACAGCCATATGTGAAGCCATAGACTTTCAATGACAGCTTACCCAGATTCCTCACAGGAGGACTGGAGTAGAACCGCCCACAAAACTCCACACTCATGCCATTGCTACAGTATCCATTACGTATTGCATTTTTTTTTCTGAAAATGGCCAGACAGGAAACAATTTTTCACTGTTGTATGGTAATACAGCTGCATTTCAAAAGGTTCCCACTAGAGGGAGAAGAGAAAGAGAGATCTAACAAAGTCATTGCAAGCGTTGCCTAGTCTGGTTTATGAAAGGATTCCGGATTTGGTCAGGACACCAGGTTTAACACCTGCTCTGTAATAATGATGGCGATGATTTTCCTGGGAGGGCCCACGTCCAAGTATTAACCTAGCTTCAAACTTTGCCTCAGCTGGAAAGAAAGGACAATGGCAGTATTGCCACACACAGTCCCCTGTCATAGCTCAGGCACTTCCTGTGGTTTTCTCTCACTCCTGTGGGACTCTCTAGGGCATACAACACCATAACATTGAAAGGAATTTTCCTCTGCTTTCCCACCAAACTGTATTTCCTTCTCATGCAACAGTGCACAATCAAGAGAGAGCACCAACATCAAAACATCCACTTACTTATTTATATAAGGTTCTAAATCCCTCTAGACATGTTGCCTGAGGCTGTTATATCAAACCATTAAATGTTTGTTTACTCTGATATGAATTATGCCTGTAGTAATTAAACCACTGCTTGGGGAGAATAGATCTAGTGGTCTGAATGGTGATTAATGTTCTAAAACTCTCCTAATTCACAGAAGCTCCTGGGGTAGGAATGATCACGAGTTACCAGTAGATTAATCAACTAATGTAACAATCAATCAAATCGACATTTTAAGCACATGACAATACTGTGGTTTAAAAACAAACCCCCAGAAAATACAACCCAAAATTAACAATTTGGACCACCTGGAAGAAACAAGAAACAGCGTAACAAAATCAGCAGCTGATCATTTTCACTGAAAAAGTGTTTTGTTCTGCTGAAGTAAAACAAACAGGGCCATTACAATTAAAACAGATTTACCAATTCAAGACAACCCCTGTCAAAATTATTCTTCATAGATAGCCTTTAAGTAATGCAACAGTCCAGTGACATCTTTCATTTTCCAAAAATATTCTCTCCAAATTTTTCAACGAACAGAGAGAAATTGTTAGGAGACTCAATATCAATGACAGTGTGCCTAAGGAACTGGACGAGGTCATCATATTACACCATTTCAAATTGTTGCATCTTCTTTATAGACATGCACCTCAGGGTCAAGGGATCTTATATATTTTGCTGCATATGTGTTTATATCCATACAGGGATGATGTTCACATAGAAGCTCACATAGGTAGTCACTTCAAAAACACAACCTTATTTTGTGCAAGTGATTCTTGTGTATGTGGGCGTGGTTATGTAGACTTTCTGTGACTCCTGCCTCCCCAAACACAGAGCAGCTGATTCCTGTTGGCCAAGACCCAGAATATTTTGTCTGCCATATTGCGTAACGGATGCATAATCCCAAGTCTAGATAAACGGATGTATAGTCTAGATAAATCTTGAGCACTTCAATCATATAAAAAATGTCATGTAATCTTCTGACATGTGCCTTGAACATCATTACCCCTATGCCTTTTTTTACTCTTAGAAGCAATTTCCCACATACTAAAGGGTCTGAGGCAAGCACCTTTAAAAAGGCCCATTAATCAAAATGACCAGTATCCTCTTTGTATTTTCAGGAGAGCTTTCATTCAGAATTATGTAGGAACTGTCAATATACATACACCAGACAGCAGCGTTCTGGGCTTTCCTGAGCAAGGAGAACCACTTTGTAGGGCACAATTACACAGACAGCAGCGGGAATACAACACTAGGAACAGCACAGGCTGAGAACTGCAGGCCAAGAAGACATCAGACAGCCAGCGTGGATTATGTCTTCATTAAAGCTGTTGTGCCAGCGGTTATTAACAAAGCAGGAGAAAGACTGATCTGTAACATGGACAGGCTCTGTGAGAAAAACATGTACTGTGACCTTCTATCTCACTTTCGCTCTCCATCATTCTGTCTCAGGAGTCCAGATTCAAACGAGCTTTATTAGCATGGCAAAAAAAAGTTTGTGGCCTTGACAAAGCATTTTAGGCATAAACCTATGGATATAGAGAAAAATCAACCCTCCATACATCACAGAGATTTAAATCTGTAACGGCTGGGGATGGATGCTTGATAATATGTGCACATTATAGGACTGTCCCAAAAAAAATGAAAGGGAGGATGTTTACATTTTGGCCATTTTCCCAAAATTTGATTGTTTTTTTTCTGCCCTCCTAAATTCATTCAGTTACTGTCGTTAACACCCAGCTCTGTTTTCTCTGAAACATGGAGGCAGACGATATGATTACACATTGAAAATAAGCACACTTACACAGCCTGGAGCACTCAGAGTGATCACCACTCATTCCCCACCTCCAGAACCCTGCAGAACAAGACAATCCCACATCAATCCAATCTATACAACAGAAACAGCACTGAAGAGCAGGTCGGGCACTGATTGAGCGATTAGGCCTGGCTCGCAGTTGGATTTCCAACTGATCCCAAGGGTGTTGGATGGGGTTAAGGTCAGGGCTCTCTGCAGGCCAGTCAAGTTCTTCCACACTGTTTTCAACAAAACCATTTCTATATGGACCTCGCTGTGTGCCCAGGGGTATTGTCATGCTGAAACAGAAAAGGGCCTTTCCCAAACTGTAAGTACAGAATCGTTTATAGAATGTGTGCTGTAGCATTAAGATTTGCCTTCACTGGAACAAAGGGGCCTAGCTCAAACCATGAAAAACAGCCCCAGACCAAGGAGTGTCCACATACATTTGGTCATACAGTGTACATAAATACATTTATTGAAAAAGCTAAATGAATTGACCTGTGCATGGCCTGCTAGAACTAGTGATAGCAGGCTACAGTTATTGCATGGATTTTCAAAGATGTGTGAGGATAACCATTTTGATCTGAGGTAAACCATAACCACAACAATAAATAGTCCAGGCAAATGACAAATGTGTTGGCTTGTTTCACATGCAAACTAATTAGACAACAGAGCTGCAGGGATTTGTCTCCACTCTCTTTTTTGCTTAAGCTTATGAAACAATTCCAAAGGAGAAAAAATGTAGCAGTGGAGACAGAATGAATTAATTACAAATGAGTGGCCAAATTTCAATAAATTATTTAGACCTGACATTTATATTGTCTGGTCGGGGCCACAAACCAGACATTCCGGTAAAAACCGGGCATGTGCCAACTCTAGTCACCTGTAATGTTGAACTCGTCACTAGCTAACAGTTACAGCAGCAGCTATTATATTGTGCAAAATGGCTAAAATGACTACCTTCACTTGACTTCCTTGTATGTATGCTACCCTCATCTCAAGGATTCTTCTGTGGGTAGCATAAATGCATATCTATGGTGGGTAGTCTAGCCAAAGGTCTGACCTCGGAACTGTATCAGTTCTGTTTCTCACAGAGGTCACGGAGCTGAGTGTACATAGGAACTGGAGAGGGTAGGAGGGGGCAGGCGGTGAAGCCTAGGAAATAAAGGGAAACAGCCTCTACTATGCACATTGCAGGCAGAAGAGCTTGCTGCCCATTGAATTCAATGTAGAAAACCAAGGTGATATAGCAAACAAAGAAAACCTTATCGGTCATTTTTTTTTGTGATAATAAATTTCATTATGTACAGCAGATTGTAAAACAGTTGTTTTGATCCAAAAGTTTTGGGAGAATATTCAATAAATGTACATATTTCATATGAGAGTCTTCCTCCAACTCCACTCAATTCAAGCTCAGCTGTAGTTTGAGGTGCGAAAGGAAGCAGCTGGTGACACCGTGTGTTTCTGCGGAGAAGCGCAGACGTCTACACTGTCCTGAATCGGCAGCGGGGGTCACGCTTGAACATGGCTGCGGATGCAGATTTGTTGCTGTGTTGGGTTAGATGTCAAATCCCACTCATGGACATCCAACCCTGCTCCTCCTACTTCCTACAGTCAGATGCATGTGCAGACAGCTAATTTAATATAGCCATGGCACAGGCACCGCCAGTGTTGTTATTGAACCACTCTTGCCTAATTCCCAAGTGTTTCACTTTTGCGTACACAAAATGTGTAGGCTACTGTATATAGTTTATATCATCAGTGGGTTTGTTTTGTTGTTTGGCATCCCAACCAGCCTCATTTGTAGGCCAATGTTCCAAGATGTTTGCAGTGTTTTAATAATGCTTGTTTATCAATGTAGTGAGTTTTAGAGTACTCACGTTGTGCTTTAGTTAGGCTTGCTAGAATTTAGGTGAAAGCCTAATGTCTGCTTAGATTAAGAAAATCAAGGAGAAGAAAGAAAAGAGATTCTGGTGCTGTTAGCTCCTTATGTTACTCTTTTAAAAGAACGAGGCAGCAAACTTGCCATGTAAGCACAGCATCATAGCAAGTGAGCAACGGTTAGCTAATGACTGGCTATTGTTAGGTATACCAGCACATACACACACACACACACACATACACACACAGGCATGCACACACACACACTCCCACACACAAACAAGAGCTAAAGAGCTGTGGCAAGTTAAATGGTACTTGACTTCAAAGTTGTTATAATAACTGTGCAAGGGATGCAGCTGTCGGTGAAAACGCATCCTTCCACGGGAGCGCCAGAGAATGCCCCGGCTGTGAGCAAGCTGCCTTCTCATTCCACACGCAGCCGACTGAAGACTGGAAAATCACACTGGTGCGAATTCACGCAATACGGCCAGACAGATCTAGGCCTCACACAGGCCAGATTCCTTGTTATGGACAAAAATTTCAGATCATAATTCAGTCCTTTCAGGTAAAAATACTCCCTCGGCACTCGCCCACACAATGAAGCACTACGCCACGCACACCTACATTATTAACCCTTACGCCATGACAAAAACGCACACAGCACCCTGTCCAAGGCCACCACCACCATGCCAACTGGTCACCGTGGGGAACTGTGGGACATTAAGCACGTAGGGAAGGCCACTCCAGTGCCCTCCAGCATTGCAGAGAGCAGTAAGCACTCCCCTTCCCCTCCCCTCCTCCTCCCTCCTTTACTCCCACACTCCCTCTCTCCCACACGGAGGAGTTCTCTATTCTAAGCCTTACTCTGATCTCTTATTTATCCACAGCTAGCTCTCCTGCAAAAAGCCCCTCGGGCCACTGTTCATTCCACTCCATTGGTGAATTAAAGAGACACAGCTCTCTCTCTCTCTCTCTCTCTCTCTAGCTCTTTTGCCTCTTTTCTCTCCTTCCACCTCTCTCAATTAAATTCTGTTTGTTTTATCAACATGTCCAACATACTTGGACCAATTATCACAGGACAAGAACACAATAATACAACCGCAGATTATTTTACAGTGCAAATAAATAGGTGTAAGAACAGAATAGAAATGAAAAGACTGTCCAACTCGCTTTCAAAATGCAAGCCAAAAAAGAGAGGGAGGAAGATTAATGAAGGGACAGAGAAAAGAGGTGTCATTAATACAGCAGGACAGGGGGTAGACAAGACCCTTTATCACCATCTCTGAGAAATACAGAGATAGTATAGAAAAAAAGGGATTCTGAAGAAAGTGACCCTGCCTCTCATTGCATTTAAACAGGTCTAAACCCCAGCCGCTCACTGAAAACAAAGATCTTACTGCAGGGGTGTCAAACTGAATCCCAAGGGGGCCGCAGTATCTGTGGGTTTTTGTGTTTTTCTTTCAGTCAGCTGCCACTTAAGGCCTTGAGAACAAGGTGTGTAGATTATTTAGCCAATAAATGACTTAAACACTTGTCGAGAACACCCCAAAAACCAGCAGACACTGCGGCCCTCCGGGACTGGAGTTTGACACCTGTGTCCTACTGTCAGGACAAAAAGAGGAGGTGCAGTGTGATGCTACTGCACTGCACCTCCTGTGGGGCTTTGCACCTCCCTGAGACCACCTCTCTCATGTTAGCCAGCGAAGCCCTGGTGGCAGGGCTAGTGAGTACTGGATGACAAATGGGTCACCGTGACAACAAAAAGAACAGTGATGAGCCACAACGATGATTGATGATGCATGCAAGAGCAGTTAAGCCTGGCCTCTTGAAAACACTAAAACAGTGGTACAGTATGAAGCAGCTCAGTTTTGGCATTCAAGACCAACACAGCAATTTGTACCTATACTAATGCGCTGCTGAGTAGGATCTTTTTTTCATTTATAGATTTTCACTGCCATATAGCACTACATCTATATGGTTTTCAATATTGCTGCTACAATGCGAAAACAATGTACATAAAATTCATATGAACTAAATCAAAAGAATTTAACTGAACTTGAGAATGTATCCGGTCAAAAATTCAATAGTGGCTCAGTCTAAGCAAACCACACACTTAAAATAAAAGGACCAACCTTACTGCAGATAGTATCTTTAATGATAATAGTAACATTAAAGGTGTAATAAGGATATTTCTGTCAGTCTCATCAATGTGAGACTAGAGGTTAGGCCTATAACCTGTGAGGTGTTGCCAAAACAGCAGATTCAGATAGATTATCTGATGGCTTCTGTCAGCCAGTGCTCTGGGATGCAGAGGCATCTTTATGTTGAATTTTGTTATGAATAAAGTTGCGGACAGTGAGGCGGCAGTGTTACATCTTTGGTCTGAAGAGGTGCATTGTGGGCCTACCCCTTGTCCATTTAGATGAGTGGACCTCTGCAGACTCACAATGATGCTCTGTTCTGCAGACATAAAGATGAGGTCTCAACCCCCTCATGAGAAAAAGAAATGAAGAGGCCTGAAATGAAGGAAAGTGATCAAACTTTCCAGTAAACAGCGTAGAGCAAACAGCATGTCTCATCGGAGAACAAATGCCTTTTCAAAAACAGCTATCCTCGGAGTGCCTCTTGGAGCTGCAGAAATTGTATAACTAGAATGTGAGAAAGATTTCAAAAAGTGACCCTCATTAAAATATCAACTATGATTTATACAAGACACTCATGTCAGACATGCTTTATTGAATATTATCTTCTTGTACACAAAATAATGTAATAGCTGGAACAGCAATACCATGAAGTTAAAACAAAAAATCCATGAATAAAACTATGAGACAGTTCAGTTGTGTTGAATTAGGAAAAACCCTTCCTGATGAGCAGTGTGATTCATTTTTTGGCAGTTTGGTGTGGTTTTGAACAGAAAGGCATCACTAAAATACTTTCATCCCATTCACGTCACCCACGCAAATTCTGCAAAGGCCCAGAGTGAAGAGGGGGGGATAATAACTACATACTATTAGCTGAATAAACAGCAGAAGAACATAACAAAAATACAATTTACAAACAAAAAAATACATTTTCCCAAGACTGTATACAAGACAAGAAGTCTTAAACTATGTATGTACGTTTTACTTAAATTATCTATAAAAATCATATGAACGAGTCTTTTCTACATTAACTGAATGACAACGAATCAAGTGCAATTAAACAGCTACAGTAATCATATGTTTTTGTGAGCACAAACATCAGTCATAAACATCAGAACAAGGGACTGATACTGATCCACACACTTTGTTCATGACAAATGACTGAGATACAATGTGCCGGAACACAGGTACAGACCTACGCATACACAGACTCTGCAGTCAGAGGGTCAGCTCTGTCAGGGTAATTGGTCTGTGTGCTGGAGGAGCCATGAGTGATCATGGCTTGCTATGCCACTGGTACACACTCAAGGGCCCTGGATGCCTGAGAAAATCTGATCACCTGATGTCGTTCTGCCAATTGTTTGTACTGATTTATTTATTTTATTATTTTTTATATTTATTTAACAATTATTTTTATTTTTGGTTTCATTTTTGGTAATAGTCAAAGTCTCTCTCACACAAATATACAAACACACACGCACACACACACACACACACACACACACACATAAATGCGTGTGTGGGTGGGTTGGGAGGTGATTGGAAAGCTTGCATGTAAATGGAAGACCTCAATGGTGGGGTTATAAATAGCTTCTTAGTGTAGCTGACTGAGAATATGTCTCTCTTGTTTAAAGGAACATACACCTCCCTCTGTTTGTTTCATACTGGGAGGATCAAAATCATATACAGCTTTTCTGCATAAGGTCTGTCCCTCCAGAGAAAACAGTGTGGATCTGGCTCTGCTACAGCTTTACACCCATTCAGCTTCAATGCTGCAGAATCTTTGAGCAGAACTGATGCTTGCATATGGGCAACACATAGTGTTGTAATCTACATATGAAACCGTAGCAGAAACTGTGATTTGTAATCGTAAAGAAATGGCACAAAGGCATGCCTTGGCTTCACGAAAACCTAATTTGTACAATTACACATAAACACACGCAGACATGCACACACGCACGCATATACACACACACACACACACACACACATACACACACAAATGTGTGATGCAGAATAAAGGGTACATTTTAAACACTATCAGACTCTCATGCTTGCAGTAAGGTGGTTCTGTACACTCATATAGCTAGGTAATTTCATGCAGTCATGTTCCTTAATTAGAGCTTTCCATAGGGAGTGATTAACTGTGACAACCATAAACTATTGATTTAATATTTCTGAAGCATATACATAAACAGACCAACACAGGGAATAAACAAACGATTATGCTTTCTGCAAGGTTAACAGAGGCCCGTTCTATGCATTCTCTAGGAAACAGCTGGGCATAGCTGAAGCAGTGTGAAGCGCTTTACTATCTGTGATTACACACAACATTTAAGCAGGGAGAAAATACCCCGAATGTCACTGACCAAAAGGAAGGGCTGACTGCACCCATCAGACTGTAGAATGCTGAACGCGGTTAGCGTAGTCCGGATAGCGGCAGTGCACACCCCTATCGAGGGGGCACCCTGGAACAAAGCCTTTGAGGCTGCCACACGCCTGGCGGACAGTGTGTGATACTGAAGGTGGGCCAGGAAGGCGAGACCACTCATATGACAAATTAATCAATGCCACCCTCCAGTGGGACAGCCAGCTTTTTAAAGGGGCATGCCCAACACCTCGGTTTCATAACAGACAAAAAGCTGCGCCATTGGTCAAAGTGTGGGTTTTATCTACATACACAGCAAGTGGCCAAACCGTGCATTACAGGGTGACAATCCATACCTGAAGTGACGGGAGGAAGATGAAAGGCAGGTAATCTAAGGATCATGCCGTGTTGGAGGGAGACTACCCCTGGCATGAAATACAGTGAGGCTCAGTTTCACCTCTAAACCATGTGGCCTGAGCCTGAAAGGGCCTGTGTGGGAAGATAAGCTGTGCACTCAGTACATGCTTGCCTGATGTAAACAGAAATGCAGTATTCACAAGAAACTATAAGTCAGCCTCATGCAGAGGTTTAAATGGTGCCTGTGAGGGAGCTGTACCATCATCAGTGCCACAAAGCCTACTGCACCTCTCTAAGGTAGGTGACTTCTGTCCACAGTGCCCCTCCAAGCAAAAAGAACTGCACGGTGACCGTCCACTTGATTTGCAAAAACAGCACCATTGCTATCCTCAACCCCCTGGGGAAATATGGATAGGTCTGTGGCCAGTGGCTCACAATTGGCAGTTACCCTCAGTTTAAGGATGGCTTCACTGTCTGCACTTTCCAGGGAAACTGGAATCTGGAGTCACCACAACAATGAGAAAAGCCCCCACTTTCTAGTCAGCCTGCTCATCGTTGGGATGAGGTCCACATCAGACATAACCATAAGGAATTAACTTGTAGCTTGTTCCAAGGCATCTGAGGTAGCAAGTGAGATGACCAGCAGGTGGAAAATTCATTCCAAATCAGCCGGTACTGGTCCTATCCCTTTCTGCTGACAGATGGTGAATACACCCTGAGGTAGACAGGCCCTGCTGTTGCCACAAGGTAAATGAAGCAGCCCAGTTTATACACCTGTCATGTTTCTCATCATATCAGACCTTGTGGTGCCATGCGCTGCAGTCGATTCCTGCACCAGCAGTGAGGAACTACTACAGTTGACTAATTAATAATTCATTTTAAATGGTTAATATGCATAATACATACATAATAAAACAAATTTGTGGAAAATAAGTGCAGTAAACCAGGCCGTGTAATTGGTTCGTCAGGCAGCTGAGAGAGAGAGAGAGAAAGAGAGAGAGAGAGAGAGAGAGAGTGTGTGTGTGTATGCGTATGTGTGCGTCTCAGCGCGTTACTGTCTCCTTGTTACTAAGGGAAGGGTGGGTGCCCCTGGTAACAGAAGGCAGCGTGTGGGTTTCCATATACCCTGCTGACAGAATATACACAAATAGGCCTGAACAGCTAAATGAACAGCTAAATGGATCACTTTGACTGGAGAATTTCCCAAATTTTAAGAGCTTACGGAGCAAATGTTTTTAAAAAAAATATATATATACAGCAAGATGTGGCACAATTTAATAGTTTTTCTGGAGAGCTAAGATTGTGTCTGTTTTTAGACAGCAGAGCCATGGTTATGTACAACCATACAGGAACTATGATGGTTGTAACAAACCCAGGGGAGCCTAGGGACAACCTAGCTAGCTAGTAACTGAGACACGTTCTGCAAGCACTCACAACCAGACAGAGTCATACAGCAGGGTAGGTGCAACTGAATTTCCAGCTGTCAGTCCTATCTGCTTTCCCAGGAGATGATGTATAGTGCCCGTGGAGAGCAGGACTGCCGCAGCTATAAGATAACAGGGTTAGGTTACACTGGCTAGCTACTGAGACAAGCAGCAGAGTGAGGGTGAGAGATACAGTACTGGCCCTACACACCTTCAGAAGGTAACTGAGAAGTGTGCAGACTGCCAGCTCTGTCAGGAGAAAGCCATGATTTTCTTGTTTACCATACAGCGTAGTAAATAGAAAATTCAAAGCGAAGGCTCTTTCAGATGAACTGACCCGAGGCAGAAACTCATTCATACCATGAGCATAATGGTATGTGCACTGTTCAGGCCATTTATAAAAAGTGTGAGTTACAGTCACAGACGTATACACACCCATATATAAGCATTTTATAAAACATATCAAAAAGCTTTTTTTATCAATTAATTCAAATGAGTTAGTACTCAACCTCCCTTGGGTCTCCATGTCTGTGATAACCGTGTCCCGCCCTATGTATCTCAACACATCATCCTATACAAGTGATAACTGTAGCAGTTGGAATGGCACTACTTTTTTCACCAGATTACCATCTAATCAAGGGTAGATATGAAATGAACTGAGCGAATGCAGGAAGAGCTGCACAGATGACATTAGCTGTGAAATTATCCCACCAAGGCCTGAGAAGCATATTTGTTTGTGTCTGTTTTATAGCCGGACCATGAAATATGTTTTTAAAGGCAGAGAATAAAGAGGAAGACTGTGGCTGGGGAGTCACACCCACTCTCCATTTCTCCATTTTTCTAAATTATCATTTTTTTAAATGTTTCTCTTAAAGGTGAACTGAAAGGGGAAATAAATGAACAAGTGAACCATCCCCATGGCAACTCCAAAAAAAAAATGGTCAATCGTCTAGTAACTATATTGTTTGGAGACAGAGGTCAAGTCGAAAAATAGCAAATAGCTGATGTCATCGCCAAGAGGGAATCTTGAGATTTTCAGCTTCAGAAATGACAGAACTTAGACAAGCCCTCTGAAGAATGTACAATTCCAGCCAGAGACTTAGTCTCTTAGTCTCTCAGGAATGACGAGTAAGGCGTACAGTATATCAGAGGTACGTTGTGGATCGCTTCCACAGTATGAAACTACAGTACATGTAGCAACAGAAGCAGAAGCAGGTGATCCTATGGCAGCCATATCTATCCACAGAGGGATTCCTGTTCAAATCCTGACCTGTCTGAGGATGGTCAGAAGGCATAATTTCAAATGACCAATCAAAGTCAGCAGCCCTGCCATCTGTATGCAGACATGGATACTTACTTTGAATTCTGATATATATATATTTAAATTATATTGACACACATTCCTGCCTGCTTGTTTACATGGACAATGTATGGGTCGCCACCTTGAAAAATACTTTAAACATAATCCAGACACAAAATCTTCTATTCTAATCAGTCAGTTTCCTGGAGAACTGTTGGCCTCAACAGGAATAATCCATTAGTAAACCAGAACAGCTTTATCGGGCCGTCTGCACAAATGTCACTCCATCTCTTCGATCACACCCCAGTTTGTCACAGAAGCACACCTGTAAACACGTTTTAAGCTTGCCTGGTGCAGCAAAGATGAAGAACAAAAAACAAAAAACTTTTTAAATCTTACCAAACACAGACCCAATATTTTTATTGCCAGCCTATGTTTGCAGGAGAATTCATTACATAAAATGTATGTGTGTGTGTGCGTTCATGTGTATGAGAGTGTGTTTCCGCATAGTGTGTGAGTGTCAGTGTGCATCTGTGTGTAGGGTAAACACAATTCAGACAGGGTGTGTTTATAGACTTAGGACGTTACGTAACATTTTCCCAGGGTTTTTCCTCCCAAGGGACTTCTGCCTTGAGTTTCGTGGTGGAGCGCAAGATCCGACACTCGGACTGTAACACCATTACATCAAGGTGCGCCTGCCTGTCAACACCTCACAATGCCGGCATCCACATTGTGTGGGTAACGTTTTCCGCAGTGCATTTACTCAACGCCCACACCGGATAGCGCCCACCCCTCCCCTGCAGAGATCTGCAGCCCTCAGGCTACGCTTCACAGCCACTACCCAGGTGCATTGGACTACCGGCGTAAGGATACAGGCATACATAAATGAGGTAGTGAGAAACACATTTCACACATTAGCAGATGCTCTTACCCTCAGCGCCATACACAGATTTTTTTTAAATGTTAAAATTTCACGCGCAATCCATTTATGCACTTTATACTGGAGCAATTCAGGATAAATATTGTACCTTGCTCAAGAGTACAATAGCAGTGCCCCAGCTGATAAATTCTGACCCCATAAACAGAGCACAAGTAGTCACTCAGTAGTTTGAGGAGCACAACAATGACATCATCCACATGGCATGGCCTCAGTGACCAGATCTCAATCCAGTCAAGATTTTATGGGATGTTATGCTGTGTTTTTGTGAGATTTCCTGGAAGAGTGAAAACATATTCCTCCTGCAGAATTCCAGACGCTGGTAGAATCTGTCCCAATGCATACGGGCTGTACTGACCAAATGTAGTGGCCTAACATCCTATTAAATTACATTAGTTTGTCCTGATCGTTGCATTAGCGACTCCTACTGGTTGGTCGGGGCACCTGTTCAGCAGGGAGGGGATTGAACCTCCGCACGCATTACGTTCTCCCAGTGAAACTCCTCGCTGTCAGGTGAAAAGAGGCATGTGGTAGTCTACACCCTCCCCAGACCAACAGAGGATAGCGCATCGACCAAGACCGTGATTCACACGGGGAATTGGTATAACGACTAAATTGGGGAGAAAATGGGAGAAAAATGGCAAAATATCTTACAGTCAATTATAACTTTGATTGGTAAGTAAGTAAGCAACAATTAAACCTGTTACTTACCAGCTAGGTAATACTTGCCAGTCTTTGTCTAATTTTATTTTATTTAGGAGGTGTTTTTTAGAAATGAATCAGGACACAACATAAATATCGGCCTTAAAGTATTTTAGCACTCCAACTGCAGAGAAAAAGGTCTCCTTCACATCATAATGCAAGTAAACCATCTGCATAAGAATCTCTATGATTTGATTTACTAAATAGGACAGATACCACACTAAAGAACATAGAGAATGAGGACATGTATTCTGGGAAAGAAAAAAAGAAGAAATACATATACTAACTACTATGCCTTCCTTCTGGTTCAAAGATAGTGTTTCTTTCCAGAAATGGCATTAAATTATTGACAAATTTTCCAGCAGCCCTGAGGTGCTGGTTTTGGTGCAGAGCCAAGTTCTGACTGCTGGCAGCTGGTGTGTCTGGAAAGTCTGGACACTGTGCACTGTGATGCTCTCCACTGTGGATCAGTACTGCTTTATAACTGATGGAGGGTAGACTGTCTTCACGGCTGCATCATAAATATATATATTTTAAAAGTACCAGCAGACATCCACCCTGCCTGCTCTTAGGGCACTGGTTATACATTTCAGTAGATAAATACTCCTATACATTTCAGTAAAAATGATTAATATTAAAAAATATATATAATAAAATAATAAAAAATGTTAAATTATAAAATATTTTGTAATTAAAATTTAACTAATAACAATATTCCCTGGCATACAGGACTAACTGACAATTTTCCAGATGACCTACTGTATATAACTGACAGAATCCTACAACTCTTCTTTCCCTGGTCACACAGTACAAATGACCTCAGTGATAATTCTACAAATGTATACAGGCATTGTCGGTTTCACATTAATGATAAAAAGCCATTATTGGGTCAGTAACATTCAGAGTATATTCAGACATAGCAAAATGATATGAAAGATTCCTGAAGGTCAGTGGTGGCATGACTAAACTCATTAAAATGGCACTGGTGCCCTTTTCCAGCAGTTCATTTGAGGCACACCACTTCTATAATCAGATTTCACTAATTACATGAACTCTGTGAACTAATGCTAATAGGCTTTTTGGTGTAGTGCTCCCATTGTGTAGGCAGGTTGTCACAGGCTAAAGAATACACTCTAAAGGGCAAATGACATGCCTGCTAAAGAGCACTACCGTCAGTGTTGCCAACTTAGCAATTCTGTCACCAAATCTAAAGACATTTTGAGCAGCAAAGTGAATCGTCCAATAGTTATCTTCAGAAAAGAACTACTCTACTGTATGTGACGGTAATGTTTTAATCACATCAGCAATGAGTGTCAATAATGTTGGAAACATGAAAATGTTGTCCGATCTGAAGAGTTGGCACCACAGACTATGTGGCTGATGGTAGCGTGCCAAGCCTCCTTTACTGAAGAAACACTTTGCTGAGAGGCAGAAGGGTGAGATAACGTAACATTGCCGGTTCTTGAGATACAGCATGACGTAGGCTGACAGATAATTTAGGCCTCATGGGGGGTTGTGTGAAATCCCGGGGGTTGTGTGCAAACCCATGCTCAAAAAACAAGTTTTACTTATACCCAAACCCACTTGGACCCCGGGTATTTTGATTTTTGGTCACCCATGAAGACCTCTAGCACCAGATTCTATTAACATGTTCTTGCTGACATCGCTAGGGATGTGTCTGAGTCGCTTTCTGTTTTGTTAAAACCAAGGGGGTTTTGATAAAGAAACAAAATCACTCCTTAATACTTCTGCCTCAACATTTTAAGTTACATTTTTGCTTTTTATCAATTTCTCTTTCAATTTACTACCTAGTAGGTATACCCTGACAACCCACTGACAGCCTGCATCATCTAAGTAGCCTTTTCAAAACTAGTCTCCCAAAGGAAATGCATGGGTTTTGTACATTACATGAATGAAATTGCAGATTTAGAGTCCTTCTGTGAACACACTTTGTTGACAGGAAGGGGTCAGCTAAGCTAAGGCTAAGCTAAAGTGCTGGAATATAGCCATGTTACCTTCTTACACATTTATACAATCACTGAGCCTTGGACCAAGCACTCCGAAAGGACAGTTGGTCCTAAGTCTGACCTTAGAGTCCCAGATAGTGTGCCTGGCTCCCCCACCCACACACAGACACAGACACACACACATACTTTTTTCTGGGGGAGCCCCTTACAAGGAGGAAGTAGTCTAAACACTATCTTGGAGATCAAAGCTCAATCAAGCTGTTCTGCAGACCTATCCTGCTGAATTTTTAGTCTGATTATCTGGCAGCTATTTTAAGTTCAAGAGAATGGTATGGTTTCCTGCATCACCCTATCCTGTTATAACAGACACTAATCCTGTCATTGAAATATTTAAACAATTAGAGTAATATACTGCATATGGCCAAATACCAGCCTGCCTCAAATAATGTACACTTTACTTTTGTTGTTTTATTCCTCTATCACTGCCTCAAGCCTCCATCCTAATGCATACTCACACTAGAGTTTAGATTAGTCATGCTTGACAGCTTTGAGGCCAATCAGTGCACTGTTCACGCATTAGGCTAAATACTATCCAATCCCCATGAACACATCTACTAACTAAATTAAAATGAATTACATGTCTATGCATGTATAATAATTGGGGATATGCTTGTGTTAGTATTAGCTACTAAAAAGGAAAATATATACATGCTCTTGAGAATGAGCTGCCATGCTCATTCTCAAATACTAATGTGACATTCTTACATGATTTAAAACAAGCAGGGTCTACATATTATTGGATATTTTTTTTTAAATTATTGGATGCAAAGAAAATTTGAGCAGAAACTAGACCCATTATCTCCAAACTCCCGTGTGTTCACCATTTTTGATCAGAAATATTAAAATTATTAGAACAGAAGGCTTCCTCTGTAAAGCAGCATTGTCGTACATCAGTGTCACATCCAAATGTTGACTGCATTAAAATTAGCATAAAGTACAGATACCTTTAAAAGTAATGGTTGGTATCAGAGTAAAATGGTGGCAAATGTCCAGAAAACGTCTAATATTGTAATTATTATGTAAGTTAAAATCTCAAGTCTGGTACAACCAAAGCTTGAGCAGTCTGAATTTCAGTACATTTCAAATTGTATAAATAGATATTTCTGAAAGTATTAGTTAAAAGGGAAGTGTATATTGATAATGAGCATAGCTTTGCTGCTTTAAATGAGCTTATACACTGTAGAAACAAATAGATTCTTCCAGTAATCTCCCCACCACATACACATCCAATATGAGGGCAGAGAATAAAGTCACAAAGACAAGCCCCACAGAAGTGAACAGCAATAACAATAAGTACTCATACATAATATTCTAAAATGTATCTTTTTTTATTATCAGTGAGGTAGAGTATGCATTTGCAAGTTACTTTCATAAATGACATAAATGAAAAGTACATATTGACATAAAATATCGTAACACAAAAAGTACACTTCACTCAAATGTGTAGGTACGTCAGCAGTCACCTAGTCCACTTAAGTGATGTGTAGTTCTGTAAATAACTGTAAGTGAACTGCACACCTCTTGAATTGCGAGGCAATTCATTCCTAGGTGAAATAAAGCAGGATTCCTAACCAGAGGGGTGAGATTTGGAAATCAGGGAGGGATGTTAATCCATAATGATGTATCCATAATCATACTTCACATCAAATGTTTAGTAAATATCCTGCAGCATAAATAGATACTTTCCAAAAGTCAAGTGATGAAAGCTACTGTATGCATCGTTGCTCAGTGAATAAACAATACAATAGTAACTGTGTTTATTTGGTCAATTCTATATATAAATATGTATGTCAATAAAAGTTATCACAGCTTCAGCTTGCTACACTTGATCATGCTCTCAGCAGCAGAATAACACAAGCCCTGCTGGAGATAAGTGACAGCTCTCTGGCATGCAGAAAATCTATTCTGACTGGCACCGCTTTCTATGCCTGCCTCAGTGAGCTGTGCATTTACCTCATCATTGTTTGCATTAATGGACACGCCTTCCCAGTGGAAGGATTCTCTTGAATATTGCTTTCTCAGTGCATCGTCTGCAACTGCATTTTTACTGCTAGCGTGTGGCAGTGGTTAAAGAACACAACTTGCTTTTCTCTTGCACTTCTGTCACTTCTGACTCAGCTTGCCGGAGAGTTACTGGAACATTCCGTTTTGGAATGGTTACGTCTCATTCACAGTGGCAGCCCTTCTCATACTCCAGTTATGAAACCTGACACTGAAGGTGATTCAGGCAAACGTTTTCTGACTTGCTGGTAATGAAACTGCAGGATGTAAGTCTCTATAAGGGAAATGATCACAACTCATAATCACCTTACAGCATTTGGAGTGTGTCTGTCACTCTCCTCCTCAAGTCCCATTGCACAGGCAACCGTTTCAATGAATAATGTTCAGACTGAGTTGTCTCTTCCAAAGCTTACGCACCAGTGGTCAGGACTGTATTGTGTTTACATGTTTAACTGTTTGCAAAACGCAAAAAAACCATCCTAATAGAAATATCAATAGCTCAGAGGGTCAGAGGAAGGTTATATAAATTCCAACAGAGGTTTTTGATATTTTCTCAGCTGTGAAGTTGACTTCCCCAGAGAAAAGTGAGGCATTAGGCCCTGCATGCCACAGATGCACAACTCAGTACAACAGACACATCATGGATCTTTCAGTGGCCTGAGATGAACTGACTGCTTGTGCCATTCAAAGGCCATCCTCATTTGAGAGTCTCTGGAATCAGCTGGAGATGACATTGATTTAAACTGTTCCCCAGAGCTGTAAGCACATCGGACCAAGGGGGACATATTGACCTGTACCACTTGGAGACTATTAACATTAACTATTTTAACTATGCCCCAGGCAAACTCCTGTGGATCAGAGCTACCTGGTAGGCTGCTAGTGGCTGATTTTTCGACTTGTGTGGGAGTTCAATGTTGCTGTACTACGTCAGCACACACCACTGTGTTTTGTTCCTCTGCAAAGCAACAGGTGACACTTTTGAAGCATGTCCTAAAAACAGCGTGTCAATCAAAGCTTCTTTTTTCATCCCACTCACTGAGTCAGAGTTTAGACATTCAACTGCAGACACAGAAAAGTGAGATCCCACTATGTGTAAAGATTATGACAGACATGTCATGCTAATGCACAAGTGTTTACTTTGTGTGTGCAAGTCAACTCAGGTTTTACTTCCTCCACGCTTGGTGGCTGAAAACTTTCAGTCAGTTGGTTTCTGCCAGCTGTCTTCAACTGTTCAACTCCTAGATGCCTCAGGGCCCCATCTGCAGCAGCAGACAGGGTCTTTTCACAACTCTGATTCCCTGCTGATCTCAAGGTCAACCTCTGTAATTTAGCAGCCTGCAGATTCCTCTGTTAATCCTAAAAAGCCTTCTACCTTATTTTGTGCACATGCATAATTTGCAGCAGAAGAGCAACCCTTAATGTTCTTGAAGAGGTAATGAGTCAGAATCAGGCTAGGAGTTTTGAATGGGGAAAGTCCAAAGTAGCCTAACCCTTAGATCGCGGTTTATCACTACAACCTTCAAAGAGTTGACATTCCAAAGCTCTTTGTTCATAGTCTGTACAAAGTATGCCATGTTGCCATGTTAATTAATCCCCTGAATGTTAACATTGTTGCTACTGATGGTGAAACACGAAAGCAAAGAATCATTTGCCAGATTTAACATTAATGTCTCCCTCTTGCTTGTGTTTACAGGTTTTGTGTGTTATCAGTAGAGGTATCAGCAGAACATGTCCCGATTAGCTTAGCACACTTCGACCTTGCAAGCAGAGGTCAATTAAGCACAAGTCTGCATATTCATCCACTGATCTGGGGCAGTTCAGGCAAGTGGTTCACAGCCTGTGCTGTGTCAATGAAGACTGTCCCCACCGAACTCAGGTCAGTATCAACCTCCTGTCATTCTCACACATTAAAAGACTGATAACGCACAGGGCTGAACCTGGTTATTATTTAGATGTAACATCTCTAAAGAAAATCTGTATTAAGTAAGCTGTAGTAAGAGGTGTCAGTGGCTCTTCTCCAGTGAAGAAGGACTAGTGGGTATAAAACAGATGACAGACACAAAGGAGCAATGTACTGCTCAGTCCTTCCCCATCTCCCTTTGTTTCCCCCTGCCCTTCTTCACACATTCAGCACATAAACAGCAGAATGTAATGAAATAATAATAGCTGCAAGCAGCAATGCCTTGGGACCATAAAATGGCTATCGACTGTCATGACTGTCAACAGAGAGATGAGAAAAACATGCAATTGAAGTGGCAGGATTTAAACTTTAATTCAGGTAAAACTGTATTTTTTTATACATTTGTCATTATTATTATTATTATTATTATAAATAATAAGAAGAAGAAGAACAGCAACAACGAGAACTACAAGCCCAGGACAACACTTCCAAGGAAATGCTTTCTCCTTCAGGTTAATTTATGAATGGCAAATCCACTGTTTTTTATTCTCAAAATACCACTCTCGATAACTTTTTATAAACGGTAATCTACTAGAATAGGTAGGTGTGTGTGTGCGTGTGTGTGCGTGCGTGTGCGTGTGCTTCCATTGGGAGTTTCAGTGTTCACCACATTCTGCAAACTTAATTAAGCATATATTTTTGGAGCATTTTCGTTTCCTGATATTGTGATTAAAACATCCGCGTTGCAACAACATACACCATATACATATAATTGTTTCAGGTTCTTATAGCCTAACACAATAAGACTTGAAACGTTGAATGAAATAAGAAAGATGATGGGTGACTTCAGCGAGGATTCATGTACTTGTCTAGAATACATTGTTGCAAGACAAAACACACGAGCGAAAGTTATAAATACGACCTATTGCCTCAGCAGTCGAAGCTAATTGGCTGATTGATCATGGAAGAAAGCGCGCTGCAAACGTACGTTGACACAATCCACAGTTAAAGCAATTCGGATTCTCGACAAATCTACCAGCCGGCCAAACTGCGATCAAATGCCTTTAATATCCTGGACAGTGTCGAAAGAACGCATGGAAAATAAAAATTGCATGCAGTGTCAGCCTAATTGCTATTGTTCAACTGAGATAGCAATTTACTGAATTCATCGTGCACAAGCACAACACGGGTGATGTGACAGCCTAACACATTCTTTCAAGGTTTATACTCATAAACCCGCCAGGTAGGCTACAGTGATCACTATCGACGAAGTACAAAATAGTATACTATTGTACAGTATTGCATAACAGGTTACTGTGAGATCTACAGCTACTTATAAAATATAGGCTAACCAGACCAATGACATCATGGTTACTCGAGCAATATTACTGTTCACTCGTGTCGTTTTCCATCACTGTATCAGTTAAGACGTAGCCAAGCGTTTTTACGTTTTAAAATAAGGTATTTTAAAAAGTCAGCTACGACTGTATTGTTTTTCTTTTCGTTTTTTTCTTTTTCTTTTTTGGCTGATTTGAGACTTTCAACAATGAAAAATACAAAGGCGTTTTCTTTTTTTTTAAATGTAATAAATAAAAAATAAGATACAAAATAAAATTCAAGATCCGGATATTCATGCCATAGGCTATTTAACTAACGTGAGTGGCACCCAATGCCCCTTTACCCCACCCGAGAGTAGCCTACAGCATGAATAGTTCCCAGAGAGTAGCCTAGGCTATTATTTGTACGTAGGCTACTATAAAAACAACGACTATATGAGGAAGTAGCCTACTGTATTTTCTGTAATACGACGTAAAACCACTAGAGGAGGGGAGTAGCAGCATCGAAGAACTGAAGATAGCGAGGCTGTCCTACGCTAGCACCGAGTGTGTGCATTCCATTTTCGGCTACAATTCCCCGCGACACCCGCTCTTTAGTTTGACAATCCAATAGCAGCGCGTTTTGGGTATAGACTGACAAGCGCACCGTTACACAGCCGAACACGTAGGCTATACACTTTCGGTTAAGTTCTAGATCTCAGTTTCCCAAAAGTAAAAATCAGAGAAAGAAAAGAAAAACTGCAATAAAATACATTTTTAAAAAATGCATAGACTAATATTCCTTTCTCGTCAAAGAGAGCCATTTTCTCACTTCTGGCTGAGAGGACTGCACATGCAGGACAACTACAGAAGCACATATCAGGGTAGAATAATTGCACTCACTGCGCGGCGTGTTGGATGCCAAGGAAGCAGTGCGATTTCTTGTTGCCAGGGCCTTTTCCAGCAGTGACGTGAGTGAATGAGCTCCCACCACTACTAGAATAATGTCTGCGGTAAAGCCTCTCTCTCACTCGCTGTCTTAAGCCCCCCCCCCCCCCCCTCTCTCTCTCTCTCTCTCTCTCTGGTGCAAGGACACCTAAAGATCTAGGCCAGTAGTAGGCTACCGTATTTGTTTTCAGCACAGATATCATCATTACCGACAGGCAGGGCATACAAGTTTTAGTGTATCAATTCTTCAGTATAACACATTTCCAGATAAACAGACCTCATGACACGTTCATACAGCATCTTTTAAGGATCAGTCGGGTGATGTCTGGCAGCCAGTTTACATCATTATTTTGGTTTGGTGGGGGAGGTAAGGGTTTGTTTTGCCTAATTAATGGGGACAATTGGACAGCTTGAAATAAACGTTTGGCCTGGACACTAGAGCATATCCCCTGTCTGGACCATCTATCCAATGGTGCAATTAGTATCCATATTGATGTGATAGAATCAAAGTTGCAGCAATAGTCAGGCTTTTCATTGATAATTTAAAGGGATTGGCGAAAATCATGATGATAAGACAATGTCTAAGAATGAGTAATCTTACATTGTATTGCAAGCCTGAACTCAAGATTTCAGAAAAGGAAGGATATGTTTTCAGCTCAAACTTGAAATGATTCAGATTTCAGAAGAGAAATTTAGTAGGACTGTCTTGCATAAATGTTGTACTTATGATAACTTCTGAAAATAGCCTGAAGCAGACAGAAAGACAAGTTCTGCAGATTTCATAAGACTTCATAATCAGCACAGTGGGGTATTCTCTTTCAAAGCTGATATCACCTTGGCATAGTTGTGAAATTCTGTGACTCAAAGATACAAATTCTGATGAGACAGTTAAGCCACATTGTATTGTGCATAATGTAATAGTAAATTGCACTTGCAAACATGGATGGCATTGATTTACCTTTGATTGTATTCTGTCTGCTAGCTGGTGTCTGTTAGCTGGAATGGCTCAGCTCTTCTGTGAAGGCCTGAGTAAATGAGTAAATGAGGCACAAACTAGTATGTAGTCCCCCTACTGGTGGAAAGCTGGTGCAGCATTTGAACTTGAATCTGAGAACTACTTTCAGTGACCTTAAGTGGAGAAAAAGCAGCCATATAGAAAAAATGAATTTAATTTATTCCAGTTAAAACTCAAAATAGTTTTTAAAAAAGGCATTTATTTTTCTGGACATTTTTTTCTAAGAAAAATATAGTGCCCTGCAAAATTATTCTCACCCTCCCAAAATCCAAAAACATGCGGAAAATAACATTTTATCCAAATTATATATTTATTTCCCAAAACCAAAAAGTGTCACAACTATTCATTCACTACTTTATGCATCCTCCATCTACGAAGGTAACATTACCAAGTTATCTTCTATAATATTTTATAGGATTGTTAAACATGTTGTTGGGGATTTTTCAGCATTCCTCCATGTAGACTCTTTCAGGATATTTCGAGCTATGCTTGTGGACTGCCCACTTAAACCATAAAACCTGAAATATTTTTGACACAATTGTGTGCGTCCCCCCCCCCCCCCCCTCTTTCATACACACTTTTTCTGTCTATCTGTCTATCTCCATGTGAGAGTTTCTGTCTTCTTGTGGCCTTATTCACTGCATGCACATATGTGCGTTTTCTCACTTGGATTAGCTGCCGCACACAGGGTTCCACTGCTTTAAACACTGTCCTGTCAGAATAATTGTTTTTCAATAGTTTTCTATACACATCCAATTAAAACAAATATTATAAGATGCTTTATTTGGCTGAGATGTCACTTGCACATTTTTTATGTGCAAGTGCAATGAAGTTCTTTTCAGTGTAAGCATCTTTCCCTGACACCAAAACGACCACTGGAATGCATGACTATTTTAGTCTTTCAACAGCCTACACACTGTAAACTGGGGTATTCACTGAATATGTCTCTACTACACAGACTACTATATTTCCTCAAAATGTATTTATTATCTTGATGAATAAAAATGTAATACGCAATGCACTCCAAAATTATTTGCACTCTTAATAAAGATGAGCAAAGAAGGCTACACTCAAAAAATGAACAGCTGGATTTGGTTAATGAAATTATGAACAATGGTTGCACACAATATCATTAGGCATATGTGACTTTAACTGATTAAGTACAATTACTTAATCAGTTCAAGTCACATATACTTAATACTATTGCGTGCAACCACTGTCCATAATTTTAAATAAATACAATTCATTTTTGAGTGTATATAAAATAAACAATATAGTAAATGAGCTATGCTGCATAGGCTGACTCAAAAATATGGAAAAAAATGTATTGTTTTTATACTAATATAATTGCTTGAAGAAAACAATTGTATTTAACAAGTAATGTATTTTCCCCCTTACTAACAACATATAAGTCTACATTAACATGCTACTTTCTAAAGTTCATCTCAGTTTTATGGAACTGTACTGTGGCCTCCTGTGGCTTCCTGTTTCACTGGGGTATAAAACTAAGGGAACACACATGCAGAATGCATGGCATCCATCACCACTGGAAAAGGCAAAGACATCTCAGGCTAAACAATGCTGTTGTCCTTCATAAGATTGTTACAAAAAAAAAACAATAAAGACACCACTATTAGCTCAGCAGTTAAGAACCATAAAATCACCGAAAAAGTGGTGCATACGCCTGCCATTGGCCACTGTTGGAGATGTACAAAACTTCGTTACACAGAATTCCCCAAATGTGCCATATGATCTCTATGGCAATACCCTTTTTGAAAGCATTGTCAGAAAAAAAGCTTCCTTTGAGTGTAATCAGCAAAAACAAGTGTCTGGAGTTCACTAAATGCCAGTGGAACCAGACATTATGTCACAAAGCTATTGCAAAATATGCTATGTCATAAATCTACATATAAAAAAGAATGTTACAAAGCCTTTTCCATTTCCACTTTCATGCTGACGAGAAAAATGTAATTCCTGGATTAAATGTTATGAGCTCTGCACTGAAAGCTCAACTCAATTAATTACTTCCAGACAGATTGGCACTAATCAGGGCAGATCAAAACACTCAAAATGGTCTTTTGCCCATCTTTGCCATACACTTTTGAAGTCTGAATGCTACAACAAACTATGTCACATTACATTAATTGAGCAGATGTTCTTATGCAGGATGACTACAAGGTGACATTCAAAAACCAGCTTGTGCAGTGTCTGAAGGTGCAGCCAGATGTGGTTGAATTGACGATGCCCTGGTTGTGAAACACAAGTAGAATAAATCCTCTGGGTACAACGCCATGACATAAATCTTTGCTGCTCTCACACTGAGGATAGGTCCCTTATTAACCTGTACCACAGACCTAAAATTACTGTGTCTCTGTAGTCGGCAGTGTAATGCGAGTTTCTATTTGTTTTTGTCTTGTCCCAGGGGGTATAAAACCTAGAGCCGGCAGTGACCTCTTCTCCTTAGATAAAGTGCTTTATTTCACCTTAAATAGCTATTACAACTTAGCAAAAGAATCAAGAATACATTTACCATTTTACAGCAGGATGTTTGGAAAACACTGCTGTTTTTAGTCTTTGCCAATCACAGGTTTTTATTTAATCCTGACATATTGTACCGTAATGAATCTCTAGCTTCCCACTCAAAAAGCTCTCAACAACTTCTACCTGGTAGAGCTTGTTGAGTCTTCACAACAATGATGTACATCACAGCAATGTCCTCACAGCATTGATGTCTAATTGGATCCACAGGGGTGCTGTCAATATGTTTGTGCTTTAGCCAGTTGATTACATCTAAAAACCACTGCAAGATAGAGAAGGACACTCTCCTACCTATTTCCCCTGTGATAGGCAATACTGAGTGGAGTGCAGCTTTGGCTACAGCTTTATATAAAAGCACAACCAGTTTTGCCAAAGTGCTCAGGATTTATTAACCCCCTACTTCATCAATAGCACTACAGTACATACTGTAGCTGACAGGACTTTCCATAGAAGCACACTGTAACTTCAGATTTTTCCAGAATTCTTCAGATGTTTGCCTCTGATTTCCCTTTGATTGGTGGGACAGAAGACAGGGGCAGCCAGTCAGAAATGGCCTCTGGAGAACACAGAGAAAATGTATTGCCCATTTATCTGAAAAACAAGCTGCCTTTATAGAATGATTGACTGAAATCATCTAATTCCTGCTCAGACTGTGAACACTAAGCGCAGAATGCAAAGTTGGTTTTGTGAGCTTTCTCGGAGCACTGTTTCCTAAAAGAACCAATATTTCTGTTTAATTTCATTCCATTCAAGTAACTTATTGCCATGGAAATAACGCATTCCTTTTGCCAGATCATATCCATAATAAACAAAGTGACTAGTGGAGACTAATGGACTACTTTCAGTAGATTAAGAAAATTAAAAATGAGGAAAGCTGTCTTGCAATTAGGAAAGTAAAGTATGTGAGGTCAGAACGATGTACTTTTGTGTCAATAGTTATAAATAAAATATTTGTGACCGCTATTGTGCACTCCTCTCGGCTCACTCAGGAGAACAGGAAGTAGTTTTTCTTCTCTGATGGACAACTTCCTGTAGGTTGGTGAGTAGTTAGGAGGCACTTAGGACTCCTGTTTGATTTAAGACCCGTTCCTGTAGAGGGCTGAACCCAAATGAATTCAGTCATAGTCAGCTAATGACATAACACAGACTTGAACTAGTGATGTCTATGCTATTGGGCTCTGCAGCACTCATGATAAGTGCGTTTACTGAATGAAGTACTAAGAATTTAATTATTTTTATACATTTTAATCAAGACAGAGAATTTCTGAAATAAGGCTATGACAAAAACAATACATAAACAATAGGATTTAATAATACTCTTGGTAATGGTTTGGTCAGATCTGAAACATCTCCCAGAATTGCAATTTAGCTGAACTTTCCATGTCACAAACAGACTTGCACTACTGCAAACTCATTTTGTTCATTTGTCTGGGGAACTATTGCACCTGCAGGTAACATATGCAGGGCATACCTCTGCCTTAATGTTGCATATTGAGTGAACATTCCATTTATGTTTGATATGTTTAGCAGGAATTCTTATGTATCTGGGTAACTGTTTCGAGATTGGAAGAGAACACTGAATCATGGGTATGGGCTTAATTTGTCTTCTAGTAGTTTACTTCTAGTAGGTTACTGAGTCTTTGCTGTCATTCTGTTGGCTTGCTTTTGTTGCTCGTGCTCCTTTTTTGCCGCTGTATTTCAGCAAACAGACTCGGATATTCAGCAGAGCTTTCTATATTTCTCTGCCTCTCCTGCTCTCTTGTTACTATTGTGTAATTACTGTGTAACCCCAATATTGGTCCAAAGTGGAGAAAAATGTCAACACCATTGCCAATATATTCATTTTTGCAAGGATCAGTGTGCCAAGCACTCTTTCACACCAATACTGCAAAGGTCTGTATGTTCAAAGAACATAGAGCAAAGTTCTCCAGGTGTAGTTATCTATTCTTAATTGCATGAAGTATCATAGAAAATGAATTAATTAACATGAATTTACATTTATTTCTGTCAACATTTTTTTTAAAAGCAACATTAATACAGAAGTCAATATGTTAAATTTAAATTTTTGAAAATGTGTGCTGTAATTCAACACAAAATTCTAATTATTTCTAAAATAATTAGAAGCGTAACTTTTTTATTCTGTTGTTTTCTCAGTTACAATAGACACCACTGCTGCTATGTAAATACCAAATTAGACAGCACAAACCGGTCTTTCAGCTCAAGCCCTCAGAGCTTTGTCTATAAAATCCTTGTAAATTCATAGAAAGCATGACAAAGCAGAAAATGAACTGTGCCAGTTTACATACTGGTATGAGCATCACAATTAAATAAGTCAAAAGATAAAAACAGCATAATCTGAAAGCAGCAGATAACATTATGTCCTCTTTCTCTATAAATAAATGTCCTGCATGGATACACTTGCTTTTTATATGACAGAGATCATGTAGTTAAAATATACACTTTTTCAATTTTCAACATTCGTTACACAGAATGTGCATAGTGAAACTGAACTCATGGTGCCATTTAGTTTTTTGAGTAAAGAAAAAAAAAACACTGATTTACCTTCATCCACATATTAAATTAAACATAAGAACATAACATGAGCTAAAGGACCAAACAAGTATGTTGGACCACCAACATATATCATACACATGTCCCAAAGAGTGGAATTTGCTGCATTAATTAGAAACTGTGAATATATCATGCGTAGATAGTTAGAGTAATGTTGCACTTGTATCAAAATTGATTTATAAACCTTATTTATCTTGAGAATTGAACAATCAAAAATATGTACACATTGTTATAGCCAAACTGTACATCAAATAGTCCTGATCAAAACAATACTGCACAGGGAAGATTAATCAAACAAATAATTCACAAAACTATAATAAATTAGAGGAAAGTAGAGCTCAAAGTTGTGATTTTACAGACTGCATAACAGTGATGTGAAATGAAGTTTCAAGGAGGACAACATGGGTGGAGCTCCATACAATGTGCTGCTGGCCCCCAGCTTTTCCATGAGGGTACAAACAGGGACAGAACAAAATGAAATATTTTTAGAATTGTTTATGAATGGGATTGGGCATAAAGAAAAATATTTGGCCATTTCAAAGGGTCACAAACCGTTTTCATGACCACCTCATTTACTGATCAGCAACTGGAGAGACAATGACTGAAGTTGGCAGCTAAATTGTTTTAAAAGATACAATCACTGGGAGTGCATATACTGACTAGCATTTAGCTACACTACACAACACAGGAAGCGCAAATTAACCTGACCGAGACATTCTGCATCTATGCTTGATGCTCCGTCACGCTCATGCCATTAGCATGTTTCACAAAATCTTTTTTTTGCGACAGCTCCACCCGGTTTAGGGTTCATAAACCATCGGCCTCCAATCTACACATTTCAGCTGTCAGAGGCACAAAGATGTCGCTGCTGCTGCAGGCGGTAAAAATAATACTCCAGATATCCACAGCCTCTAGTCTCCCCTTCCCTGCTAAGGTATGTGGGGAGCCAATACAACAAAACTGCAGGCCTTACTGTATGTCTGATTTAAAAATAAAAAAACTAAGCCCACGCACATGAGGTTCAAAGGCTGAGTATTGCTTAGCAACCAGAGAGGGCAGCAACCCCAACTAAGTGCATTCAAAGGGAATTTTGTAGCACACGTAAGAAAGTACAAATGACTCCAGAGACGGGAGATAAGGAGCGAGGGAAGCCATTCCTGTGCTTGGCAAGAACACTGAATTCGAGTGTTATCAGTATCATAGGGTTTACCACAGGGGATTGTAAAGGCAGTTTATTCACTGTTAAGATGAAAGCCAGGCTGTGGAAAATAACAGAAATGTGGGAGTAAAAATGATGCTTAAGGAGTTCAGTCAGAACATGTTAGAGATTTATTCACTGTCAGTCAGACAGTCAGTATAAAGGCATGAGGCAAACGGGAAGTTTTTGATATGATAATAAAAATACAATATTTATAATATTCATCCTCAATGCACTCATCTGCCTTGTAACAATACAACCTCATCCAATTAAGTAAAATGTGATGAAGTTACTGATGCATAATATTCTCTAATCTTGTGTATTAGCAAGTCTCTATCAGTGACAACAGTAGTTCCCTGCGTAACCTCAAAGTGCATTAACAAATCATCAGCAACCAAGATGGTGGACTCAACACTTAAGACAGAAAGTTCTGTCCCTGCTTTGATTGAACCTGAAGTTCCATTACCTGAACTGATAAGATTCAACAACTTAAACAGTGACCTAACCTCCTTTAGTGTGTCCAAGAAAGAATTCAGCATGTGCGGTCTGCCAATCAATACATCTTCTCTGGAGCAAGTCTCTCCCCCCCCCTCTACTTCACCCTCTCCTCATGTTGCCAGTCTCTCTAGGGAGATTCCCGGAAATTTCTGGGTTGTGCTGCTCCTGCCCCAACATCCCAGCCTTCTGAAGCTGATCAGGGACCGTAAGACCCAAATTACCCACCCCAAGGCCTGAGTCAAAACCCTGCTCTGGTTTGGTCATCTCGCTCGGCTTCGCTTCACCACAATGGTGCCAGCTACGATGTCATACACGGTCCTGTTGTGCTGGAAGAAGAGGAGGGTGATGAAGGCCGGGAAGAAGAAGGCAATGGAGAAATTCTTGTTGAGGGCTCGGACCGTTGATCTAGAGTCAGAGGGAGACATATCAGCTGTAGCACTGAGGGTGAGCTGGGAGAAAGGTTAAAAAAAAAAACAAGTAAAAATACAAGCACAAAGTTGGTGGGGCATTAATATCCGATGGCTCAAACTACAAAACTTCTCTGCAGCCCTGTGGCTTGACAATTGGCTAAAATACATTTTGATGAAATGGCACAAGGCAAACTATCATTGGAATCAATTCCGATGTTTAATCAAAAGAACCTTTAAAGTTTCATTTGAATTTCTACATTTTCTAAACTTTCTGACTGACAGAGGATTACCAAAGAAACATTACTGCATAGGCCTAATTCAAATAAGAAATGAACTCAGCCCTGACCTATATGGTACGATAAAATTTGCGTGCTAATCCCATACTTTCCAAACAGGTCATATACAGTTATATATACAAGGCAACAAAAAATGGATAGGGGGAAACCAGGTACAAGTAGCAAGGCAACCCCAAGGAAAGGAATTTAAATTCACAAATCAGGAAATACATTGTGGAATACACAGCAGTAGTGAGAATAGTAAATCTTGGGTGACATTGCAATCAAAATCAAATCATTAATTGGTTGATTGCAACAGTAAATCCGACACAGACGCTGCAACCTTCAGCAACTGCTCGTGAAGGCAAGAAATTGTTGTTGAAGATCAAAAATTAAGAGTAATCTTGTGAAAGGCACATTATTCATTTTTCATGGTACATTCATTTTAAGTGTATGAAGTGGTATTGAGCCTAAATAATGTTTAAGCAATGTTACTTATCATTAAGGCATAGAAACATGAACATTAAAAAATTCATACTTACACCAAACAACATTTCAGGGGTGTAAATTTATCAATCTTGATTAAAAGCACATAATTATCATTTTGCATGGAATCAAATATAGGAATGCACAGGTAAAACTCACATTATGTGAATTTGCAGTTTTCAGCATTGCCCTTCTGAAAGCCTAATCCGTCATTTACCCATACAGATGCAACAGGATTAAATGCACTCTGCTTTAAATACCCCTTCCTCATACTGTGGATTCACAACTGTGGAATTTACCTACATCCCGTGTTCCGAAAGAGGAGAAGAAATTGAATGAACAGTAAAAGTTTCAGGTTAAAAAAGTCCAAGAACTTTTATGGCTGTCTGTTCCAAAGTCCAAAGATAAGCGTCGACAGTTTAGGAAGAGCTGATGTCATAACATTCTACTTACGCAGACAGGGTGACATTGGATGCAGGTACCACTAGCACCCGGTTGGGACGGACCAAGACCGAGGTGTCACATGTAACCACTCTGAGACCAAGGAGAAACTTCCCTGGAGTGGCTCCCCCGGCTCCCCAGATACAGATGATCTGTGACACACACACACAGTGGTGTTGGGAGACTAGAGCTGTGACCAGAAGCTGTTAAGCCCTTCAAAAAACCCACATCCACAATGAGGAACATCTTGGCATTTATGTCAGTTGGGCAGCAGTGTAACATACTGGCCAGAGAACATGGCTAAGGTGGGACAGTGCCATCACACTTTTGAGGAACCTGAATTGTCACAATTCAGGTTCCTCAAGGGTAGAAGGGCACAAACCACAACCACCTCCAGCTTCATCCAGCTGTATAAAAGAACTGGATATAAAGAATGTAAGCTGTGCAAGTGACAGCATAAGATGCCTAAATGTAAATGTAATCAACCATATCAATTTTATGATTGACAAATATTTAGGGCTAAACTGTGTAGGACACTGAATACAGGCATAACCTATGTAAATATTGGAATGCAAAAATCAAAGACTCGCTTTATCAGTTTAACTCTGCAAACTGCCCACAATATGAAAAAATATGTTTTGGGCAGAAGCGTTTGTTTTATACATTTCTTTCCTCAAATGTTTGAAGTAAAGGTCCGTATCCACCAAACTGACTGCTCCTTAATTGTGGGCAAAATAAGCACTCACAATCATATGTTCAACCTCGTCAGAGAATAATTCAGTTCGGCATTTTTCAGCAGGCTGAGTTGAGAAATACTATTCATTAATTTTTACAACTGCATGAATAGCATTTCTTAAGTTAACATCCCTGAAAAAAACCCCAGTGAATTTCTGGTGCAAAATTTGAAAGGGAAAGGTAATAAAATGTCCTTGTTGAAATTGCATGGAATGACCAATTTAACTAATTGGAAATTCAAGAAAGGACACATATTCTCAAAGATTCAACTCAGAAACGCACCTCATAGAAGCAGACCAGTATCCTGTAAACCAGAGCCACCAGCATCATTTTCTGTAGTTCTTCCATTGAAGTGTCTTCATCTATTTCTTCCACGATAAAATGCATGGCAAATTTGGAAATGTCTCTAAGGATACAAGATGAAAGCCATGATACACTGCTGAAACCTTTCAAAATTCAAACAAACATCAGTGTTTCGCTCTCAAAAAAACATTTTCAATTATGTTTTAATGTGTAGAATAGAAAAACAACCTGCACATTATTTTATACTCACTTCATTCCACTCATGTGCATAATGCTCAGTATTATAGTTGCTTTAATGAAGAAAAGGATGAAAAAATCTAGCATTTCTGCAAGGAATCTCTGCAGGGGAGAAGGGATAGTGTATTCCCGACCTGCAATGAACGAATGAAGACTTCAGCAGAGACACAGGTGTGCCACTGAAATAACATTTCAAATAGGTAATATATTGAAGTTCACCGACCTGTATGTTGCTAAAAACAAAGTACAACATTAATCTGTGTAACTATATGGAACAGCTTGTTTAAAAAAATCCGAACATAGTAGTAACTAGCTATAAAAGACCATGCATACTAATTACATACATACCGATCTGCTTTTTCAGACACTGATATATTTAGCTAGCTACTACAGAAACACGGTCTCGTATACAAAATATACACAGTATGTATTTATAGCTATGTAAAACAGATATAAAAATGTTCAAATCACCATTTCAAAGCAAGCTAGCCAAGGTTACCTGCTTGCTGCACATTTCCATTTTGTTGCTGTTGTGGCAGTGGCCTTTCGTTGGACACGGGAGTGGTTCCAGGTGTCACTTCCCCCGTTTGACCACCTGGGTTAGCACTCGTCGCGAAATACGGAGGTACAGGGAAGTTAAACTGATTGTTGTACCAATTGCGAGCATCTGAGGAGGACTGACCCATTCCCCAGAGAGGTACCGTAGGGGCTTCACTCCCTGCCTGGGGTGGATAGTAAGGAAACGGATACGTAGACATCGCCATCCAGCCCTGCCAGTGCACACATCCGCCGTAGTATTGCCACATCCACTCCTGCAACTTTGCGCAGTATTCCGTGGTCGTCATGCTTCCAGCTGTCTTTTGCCTATTCGCAGATGTCTGTTTTTCTTCTCCTTGCTTAGTTATTGCGATATTTGGCCCAGACCTTTGCTCTATCTTACTATTGCAAAGGCTCTTCCCGTTAACGTTTCTACATCTCTCTCCCTCCAAGTCGGCCATGTTTAATGCTTGCCCAGAACATCGAATAACAGAGACAAGCCGGGGCGAATTTACTCAGTTATAGCAAACTGTCCTCAAAATATCGATTATATTATTATAAATAGCGGCATGTTTAATTAATAGATTATATTCTGTTGAGGTGGTACGGTAAAATGGTACAATACAAACAATAATAGCGTTTATCTAAACCTGATTTAAAAAAAACACACCTCTACGTCAAAGGTGGTATGGACCAAAACGTTCCAGACGCGTTCTCGTTTGGACTTTCGCGAGAATCAATTCAGATTATTGCCAATGAAACGTGGTGTTCACAGACCTGTCTTTATACAGTTCTCCAGTTATGCGGTGGTGGTGCACTTCAACACGCAAATTGGCTAATTCCAACGAGTGCTGTAAATAGTTTATCTTGAAAAACGCCTAATTAGGCACTGTATAGTAAAGAAAAGCTTTTGTTTTATAGCATGCGCTAAAATGTGTCCCATTATTGACGCCAGAGCTAGACTTTGCACAACGCGACATGCCTGTTAGAAGTTGAAATACATTTACTCGATTATGGCCTGGGCATCTAAATTATAATCCCCCTCTGTGTTGCATTGAAGTTATAGACATTTTTTACGATCAGTGTGCGATTTCAATAATTCACATTGGAGTGAAATTGTTGTTGGCTGCCTGGTTAACCCCAGTTCGAGTTGTTCACTGGGTTGTCTCAGATAGCAATGTGTAGGTTTTATATTAAAATCTAGAGATATAATATCCTATAGAATACTACCTGGCAGTTCACTCCTATGCGATTTCTAATTATATTTTCTTATTGTTTTATATAAGCTACATTCTCATTGTTTCCATGTTAATTATCCCTACAACATGTTAAGGAAACACTGAAGTTGTTTAGATGCAACTATTTTTTTCCCTTCTTTTTTAAAAAAGGGGTTCCTTGAATATAATTTTAAGGGCAAACTTAGCCTTAGTAGCTTGAAAGGAGGCAGATGAAAATAAAACTGCCTGCAGTTTGAAGTAGTAATGTATTTTTAAAAACTTCTTAATATCATAAATATAAATATCATAAATATAGTTATTGCAAGAGTATTTGAAACATCATGATATTTTTCGACCATATCGCCCAACTCTAATCTGACCTCTCGCGTGTAGGAGGGAGGTGATGCCAAAATCCGGGAGATTCATGGAGCTACCAGGGGAGATGGAATGTTGTCAGATTAAAGCCAAATTCCTAAATAAATAACTCCTAAATCAGATTGGAAGCTAATCGGCACATGTCTGCAATTTTACCACAAGAGGGCAGCAGCGTCTTTTCTCGGCAAACGCTTGGTGAACTTCCAGTGCGACTGCTTTGTGATCTGCTGTGAAATGAATGACAGAGAACGAATCTTTCTCTCTATATATTTTAGTTTGTATGACAATGCAAGTAATTTCCAGAAAATATGGTGTGTAAATGAGACTATTTGTGTGGTGCAACAGTATGTAAGACATGGGTAGAATTGGAATGGTTTTGTTTTTTTACTCTGCTTTTATTGTGTTTTTACTTATTTAATTTAATTTATTTATTGGTTTTACCTTTGTCTTACTGCATGTCAGTTTTCTGATGATTTTATTGATTTTATTTATCTATATTGGGATTTCATTTGTTTCTTTTGAAATCTTTCTTTGTCCCATTCTTAGTGTATTTTAGGAACATTGCTATAGACTGAAGGTTACTGATTATTTATTTGTTTCTGCAATTATTTCTTGTGATGTTCAAATAAATGGGACATAAAAATCTCTGTCTCTCTCTCTCTAATATCAATGCTTCTCTTACTTTTGTGGGGATCTGCTGATAGACACAATCTGTGTAAACAGATTATAAAAACATAGTAGATAGATAGTATATAGATAGATAAGATAGATAATAGATAGATAGATAATTATATTATAAAGTGATGTTTTTTCTGCTGTTGGAGACAGGGTAAATACTGGTATTTTTTCTCTCTCCTCAGTGGTTCTTCTGTCCCTCTTTATCACAGAGCCCTTATTCTCAGCCCTTGGAATGTTCGGTCATGAAAGGTCTTCTGTTTCACACAAAAGGGGAGAAAGTATCTGATTGGTGAAGGACAGGGAAATGCAATCACTTCATTATATTACAGTGTTCACTATGGAGATATATTCTTCTGCTATATAGGTACAACTAGACAGTTGAGATAGAAAAAAACTTGGTGACCTTCACTTGCGCACTCACACAGATATGTGCTCTGGTGACCTCAGAATTCAGTCCAAAATGAATAGTCATTGTGACTGAGGTCTTTTAGAACAGTGGTGTCAAACTCGTGCCATGGAGGGCCGTGTGTATGCAGGTTTTCATTCCAGCCTCAGATCTTGATTATATAATTAGTTAAATTATTTGCTGAATTAGGGATGCAGGTTTGTGCACAATGGTGACCCGACGTCTATGGTGACCCGCATTGTCTAAATAAAAAATTTCTTATATTCTGTGCTTCAATGCAGTTAAACGCATATGGCTGAATGATTAATTGGACTCAATTAAGGCAGCATTAATTGGTTGGAATGAAAACCTGCATACACACGGCCCTCCATGGCACGAGTTTGACACCACTGTTTTAGAAAATCCATATCTAAAATATGTTTGGTGTTATGCCCTTGTGTTTCGGTTGTCATGTGTATTTCCTCGTGTTCCTGTTATTTATGTTCCTTGTGCTTTTATGTTCCTCACCATGTCTTTGCTTTTCCCCACAGGGTGGGCGTGACCTTATTCCCCCATGCACACCCTAATGACCTTCAGCCATTTTCTCACTCGTTCAGGTTGCATTCCTCACACCCTCCCTTATTAGTTCTAATTAGTACCAGATTATAAAGCCACGCTTTTTGTTTTGCCCCTGGCCAGATCGTTGATTTGTCGCCTAGCTTCGAACCACGCAATCTGCGCGTAACCTAAGCCTAGTTCTATTTTCCGTACCCCAACTCTCTGCACCTTCTTCGTTTCCCTTACCTTGCACTGTTCTCTTGGCCACTGAGTTTTGTTCATGCACCTTGTTTCAGTGTTCCCCTGTCTGTCGAACCTATGTGTTTGTCTTTGTTGCGTCTTGTTTCGTGTTCCCTTGTTTTCCCTGGTTTACCTCCCCAGCTCCAACCTCCCAGTCCAGCCCGTCCTTCGCCAGCCTCCCAGTCCCCAGTCCAGCTCCGCCGCCGACCCCGGAGGAATCCCTTCCAGCACCACGTCCAGCCAGATCCCGGACCACCTCCTCACAAACCCTCACGGTCCCTGCTCCTAGCCTGCCCTGGTTTCTACCGCATCCCGTTCAGCGCCAAGCCGGATTCCGGACCTCCTCACCAACCCTCACGGTCCCTGTTAAGTCTGCCCTGGTCCCTACCGTCCCCTGCCTGTGTACTCCGTGTACTCAATAAACTCCTTTCCTGAATTCCATTAACTTGCTGTCTCTGAGTCCTGCATTTGGGTCCAGGCCGAGCACGGCTCATAACATTTGGATTGAATTTAAAGTTGATCTCTTGGATATTATTGAAATGACCTGCATTTGGCATGGTCTATAGGGATGGGGGGATTTCAACTGGCTATTGGTGAATATTGCGAAAGGAAATTATAAAGGGGAACAAGATCAGTCTTCATTTTTTAAATTGGTGATCTATGCCAAAAGCTATGTCTTCTGGGGGCTGCTAAGATGTTAACAATTAGTCTGTTGATATCCCAGAAAGAAATATGCTCAAATATGCTCAAGAAATGATCAAATATTGGCATGTAAAAATCTCTGATGGGCTGATATTCTCACTGCGTCACACCAGTAAATGTGCATGGAAAACAAAGAGGTGACAGGGAATACATTCTGATCTGTCCAGGACTCCGCCCACCTTGCAGGGTCTAATCTTTTTCAGACTGAGAATCCCAGCTTATTTAAAAATTCCTCCCTCAATAAAAACCTAAAGATGCCCAGAGGCAGGTTCATTTTCTTTCCCTCCACACACTGGAGTTCATGCAGAGCACCCAAAAATTAATTAAACCGCCTAGTTCTGTTTGAGGCTCTGTACATCTTTTAAAAAAGAAGGATATAGACCCCCAAATTGACTTTTCAGGCAAGAGCCGGCATGTTCCCATTCATCAGCGAACTTCCTTCAGCGGCTCCACCACACCACAGGATCCACAGGCAAAATCCCTTGCATTGTGTAGCACTACAATGTTTAGCTACTTGTGTGGCTTGAATCTACTTTTTTTGGCAACATTTATAAATAAATACCTCAGTGTTTACCACATTTAAAATTAGAAGTAAATCATATACAGTATCAGAACTCAGCCAAAAAATCAATAGAGCAGGAGATTGTCAGTTATGACAGGTTAATGCATTTATAAAGGTATCAAAGGTGTTTGAATATTTAAGAGAAATTTTTTTTAAATTATTGTCACAAATATATTGTTCAAATAAAACAAAGAGATTGTACTTCATTGCTGTGGTGGTTCAAATGTGGTCATTTTAGAGCTGTCTGTTTAGCTGCATTGCAGTCAGTTAAAGTCCTAAGTTTAAATGTTGTCACAGTCTGTTTGGATATGTGACCCTGGTACAACATTCCACCACACAGGACAAATATCTTTTTAGTATGAATACCTTTCTTAAGTATATCCAGTCACTGTGAGCTGTACGGCTGTCATAGGATTCAGTGAACTATGGGTATCATAGTTATGTGGCGTCAGTTAACAGGTTGAGTGTTGCAGACCCATACAGATGTAGAGCACACCAGGCATGTAACTTGGGGCGCTGTAATTGTTTGTAATTGTTAGGGAACAGGGCTAGTAACCAAGCGGTTGCTAATACAGAACTGAGGAGAGATAATAGACAATAAATGTAGTATAGCTGTACCCTTGTACAAAGCTGTGAAACTGATTTGTTTCAGTACATCTCCAGCTGTGAGAATGTGTGCTATGTATTGTATGTTACTCTGGATAAGGCATTTGCTGAGTGAAAAATGAAGCTTTGGCTTCTGCCCTTCCTGTGCATTCCCATGTAGATCTTTAGTCTTTTCTTTTCTGAACATCACATGACATAGCTCCCTTTGCTTTCCTGCTGGAAAGTCACTCATGTGAAAGAGTCCATGGGTCAGTTCAAATGTTTGACCCTGTGTTCACATCTGCTCATTGGTTTTATGTGCAGCTGTGTATTGTCATGACAGTTAAGAGCTATGGTCCCTGGGCTGGGGCTGAACTCAAGGGTATCCGAGCTACATCCTGATTGGCTAACACATGTTCACACCATCATCCCAGTATTCTGGAAAAGAGAAGCATATGTATCCCATAAAAATATGACAAAGACTTTACTGCCACTCCCCCCGGACACACCCATGCCTCCAGTGAGTTTACCAGTGAGTCTCCCTATTTTGTTGAGACCCTGAAAATCTTCCATGATGGCCAGTTTTCAGCACAGCCTCCACTGAAATCTATGCATAGTTTAACAACCATTCTGTTGCCATACACGGTGCCCCAATGTTCATTTTCAACTGGCATCATCTCATTCAGCTGTCCTATCACCTTCAACCATAAAAATATGAATGTCTCTGGAATTGATCTTGGAATTGCCCTGTGACATGGAGAAAGCTCCTTTTCTCCTTCTGGCTTTTACCCACCTGCCTTTACACTACTTTAGTATGGGAGATGTTCCTATTTCCCTGAAAGAGAAGTTAAAAGCATTAAGACATCACCACAGGGTTACAGCTGTGGCTATTGGCAGAGTTATGGATTCTTATGAATGATTTATCATCCCATGCACTTCTGAGCCATTAGGAGCCATTAGGCCACTCAGCCTGTGACCGGAACAGACCAGAAGACAAAACTCATTGCATATCATCTTTTGCACTAATCTTACAAAGAACAGAATGCAATGTCATTTCCCCTTTTGATTGCGTTTGCTTACACAGAGGCTGTCATGACTACAGGAATTGACCAGAATGTTGCTGGTTTCAATCCCAGGCTGGGGCCATCGTAAACCCTTTAGTCTGGTAACTAACCAAAGCAAATGTTTGGTTGTGTAAACAAGTGCTAAATACATATATAAATATGGTTTTCCTGGATGAAGGTGTTTGCTGAATAAATACATTAAAATCAACAAATATACCAGTTTGCGCCCGATTTACTTCAAAATGTGGGAAACTCCTTTTGTTCATTGTAGGACAAAAGAGCTTTAGATAATGAGAAACCCAAAGAAGGGTCAACATACAACAGAACTTCCTTTTCCTTGTGGGTTGTCACAAGTAGTTGGTGTGCGACTAACCAGGACACACGTTGAGGAAGCGTGTTTAGTGCAGTATTCTAGAGTGTGTGCATTCCCACTGTTTCTGTTTGTATGCTTAAAATAACTAGGATCCTTGGAGGTGAGAAAACCTTCATGCACATAGCTATTGAAAAAACAAAGTTGAAAGTTTTCCATTAGTGTGCATTCACACTTGTTAGAAAAGAATGGCATGGCTGTGCATTTATAAAACTGATAGAAGGTTATATTGACATTGACAAACGTGCTTTTGTTGCTTGTTGTTAATCTGAGGTTTCTACAGTTGCAGATTTCCTGTAAGAGTCAATTTAATGAACAATCACAGCCACACCATACCACACTTTAGATAAACAGTTCATCAGTTCTTTGTTGATGAGTCAAATCCCTTTTGAAATCCTACTTAACTGTTGGGGAATTGTGATTGGTGAAAATAATGTCATGACATGCATATTCTACATTAGGATACTAGGTAGTGTTTGAGTTGATGTGCCTGCAAGTGGGTATCCTTTTGCAGCTGTTTTGTGCCTGTGTTTTAGTGTGCAAACACTAGATTCTAATCAAGAACAGGCTCGCTGCATGCCTTGGATTCCGACTCCTACACTGCAGTATCGTAACTGTGCAAGCAAGACAAAACCTTCCTTTCTCTTCTCTCCTACTGTGTAAAACGTTCCTATTCCAAGCAACAACAAAACACAGGGTACTTAAATTCAGATTCATCAGCTGAGTAAGTGGTTGTGGAGATCCACACACTGACACATCGTATGCTGACAAAGACAGCCCTACCCAGTGGGCTTAGGCCAGCTGATTAAACCTGTTTGCACACTGTTATGAATTGTTCATTTCCACCCTGAATGTGGTGAATATAAACCTGAGATTACAACACACAGTTTGTAACTAAGCATAAAAAGACCGTACTGCTTGAGTAAAATGTTCAGAACATAGCATTTGCAAAGTAGAGACCTTCCTTCTCATCATGCTCCGAGGATTTTATTTGCTGAGCAGACACTTCCATTCTGCCATTCTTTAAATCTCCTTATGTATACGCCACACGAATGCATCAGTGAGAACCGCAGCATGGCTTAAACAAACAGGTCAATGGAGTACCCAGGAGTTATGTTGCCAGACAGCGACACCACAGCACTGCCCTGGATTGTTTGTTTCGTTTTAAAGTTCTATTTGGGCAAGTTTGCGCTCAAGCAAACAATCCGAGGTGCCAGATTAAAATGATAATAGGTATGTATAAAAAGGGCTGTAATTGTTATGCAGATTACTCATGTGGATGTAAATACCCTCAAATTAAAATCCAATGTGCCAGAGTCAAAACAACATAAAATGTCACTGTCCCAGTACTTTTGCATTAAACTGTATATTGTCATATGCACAAGTCTCCCAAGTTTCCCATAGGCACAGACTTTTTACCCACTCTAAGGTATAATTTAGACCATGGACTACTTATGTTCACAGTATATACCAATAATATTTTGGGTGTTATTCACCATTGACTTGAACTGAGGTCATGTGCATCCGAGACTAAAGTCCCAAGAGAAAGGATTTGCCTCATTTTGACAAGAAAACCTCACAAGAATGGCAGAATTCACAAACGGCATTCATCATCCCTCTCAGACAGTCCCCACCTGGCAGCTAAACTACTTTTAATCCAGAGGGTTTAGGGTCTTTCTATTCTGAGTTCCATCCTGATTTAGGCTCCCTGATTTTGGTTCTGGCGAGGATTAGAAGTCACATGATATTATGGGTGGAAGAGGAGGGGGAGAGAGGTGAAGCCTTGTGGAAGCTCTTGTGTTTTCTTTTCAGGACACAAATATGCTTACCACATTAATATGGCCGGATTTCTGCTCTTACTGGAAAGAACATTTGGCACAAGGCCTTGCACCTGAATTCATTAGACATACAGAAATTGTTCAGAATCTGTCAAAACTGGACTGCCATGGCAAGGCTGTGGTCACATTATCCTGTTCTACAGTAGCTGCTTACTATATTTTTTAGCTTCTGCAAACAAGATGCTCTCCACTTGTTCCTGCAATCCAACAGCCTCACAAGCAAGACATTCCAGAGCTGAAAGTGAAAAGATGCCATGCCATTCAACACACCGCAATTGAATTAAATACATATTTTAATTCCATGAAAAGAGATCCATGTCTCCTTTTACTCTGGATCTGTATTGATAAACGATCAATGGAAACCGAAAAATTAGGAGTTACAAAGGGATGGTTTCCAGGTGTACAGGCAGTAAAGCAACAGTAAAAGAATTTGCCGCTGAGGCTGGAATAGATAAATTATTGGCCATACATAAATAAGCGTTCCAAGTCATCTTTATAACGTTGTAGGACACAAATCTGATAGGCCATAATTTCACATATGAAACCTGTTGAGGAAATTTTCAGTGCATAACTGAAACCTTTGAGTGACAAATTGTGTAATATTTCTCTTGTGCTTAGTTGTGACAGCAAAAATCATTGAGCTCAACTACAATCATTTTGTAAGAACAGAAACTGTGTAATACCTGCTTAAATCTGTCAATAGAAAGCTAAGATTTTCCATAGCAGTTTGGAGTAAATCCCCTTCTTATAAACAAAACATGTTAAGGCAAAACCAAAAGGATACAAGTAAAATAACGTTTAAATGTCATAAAGACACTGCAAACCCATGGTAAAATTCATGAAAAAGGGCCACCGTCCATCAGGTCCAGATCTGAAATATTTTGTTCTAAGTTAGTTAGTAGCACAAGACATGTGTTTTTGTCTTGTGAAACAGAACCACAGCTATCATTGGTTTATTGTAAACAATTGCCATACTGTCCAGCAGCATTATTCCAGAATCAGCAATAGCATCTTGTGCAGCAGTTGTTGATAAAGAGAGCATTATTGATGAGGTGATTGAGCTGATGTTGTTGTCCCTCATAATCATTACTAAATTTGGAGTCCTGGTGTAACTATGCAGTGGCCATGGCAACATAACTCTCAACAGCCTGGCAGGGTCAGATGCTGACATAAAAATTCAGTGCCATCCTGGCTCTCTGCCCAGATTCTGTGTTATACAGATACTGTGTTATACAGACACAGATACATTTCTGGATTTTTTATCTCCCAAATTTGTACTCATCCATTGTGGCTCACCCTCCTTGTGTAAGGAGCACTGCAGCTGAAGCAGTGATGCACTCACCAGCAAGCCAACTGATTTTCCCACCTCAGAACAACAGGAGAATCATTGAAGAACAACTTGTGTCTCTCACAGCCGGGAGCCAGAGGACACCTGGAGTCTGCAGTGTCTCAGATATGGGATCTTCAGTCCTGGCGAGCCAGTTTGCTAAAATTGCCACGCACCATGACTAACACGTTGAAACTGCAATCAGGCCCATTACCAAACAAAACAAAGGCAGGCAGTATTAGCTACAATCCATATTACATACAATATTGTGAATAAAAATTGTATGAGAAAATTTTATTCTCCTTGTTTTTTTAAAAAACAAAAATTCCAAAAGAAATTCCAATACACTAACATGCATTTAAGTTATGTGCATAATTATACAGTATTAAGGTTATTGAGGTACAGACAGATGTGGACATGGAAACTTTGGGAAAAGCCGGGAAAAAGAATTACATGATTGCCAGATGGGTTGTAGAAAATGGGATGCTGACTGCAGGAATGCCAATGTCCAGGATTGGCATTGTTTAACCTACAGTCATGAACAACTGAAAAATGACAATCTTTTCTGTAGTTACATTGCACAAGAACACTTCACACAACACAATGCCCTGTTTGTTGAATGAAAACGGCTAATGAGAAGGTAGTAAACAACTGTTTTTGTGTAACTCGGGTTGCGACCTTGGTCTTGGCCTTATTTTTGACTATGTAGACATGACAATGAAAAACACAATAGAACTTTGTAATTGTGTCATGGAGGACAATGGGAGGGCAGGAACAGTCTACTTAAATCATGAGTTCCAGATGTTCCAAAGTCACACAAAGGATGTGATCTCATTCGAGCTGATATATCTATCAAGCAAAAAACAACTACCCCAGGGCTAGCAGGATCAACGAGTACCCTGGTTTCATGCAAACCCCAGCATCCTGTTGGGTGTGTAACTGCACATGAAAAACCGATTATGTGAAAATCAAGAGTAAATAGATTCCCAAATGATTGAAAACTGCATATTATAGTCTTAACATAGATATGGAAATATATGTCGAATGACAATAGAATGAATCTGTCAGTTCAATAAGTATTCTTTATTGTATGTTATGGCTTTATCAAGACCCCTGTTTTATATCAGAAAGAAAACATTTTGGAGCATTAGGATTTATCTAATATGATAGTTTTATCTTTCCCCCTATTTTGACAGCTTGTTCCCAAGCTTGCTTGGAATTTGGAAGCCCCTCAGTTTCCTGTCCTTGAAATTACTCTCTGCCATTATGCAAGTGCAAGCAATTCTGGGTATTGTACCTTTTGCCGTTTGAATGAAATTTTATCCCTTCATATTGAAAAATGATTTTTTTCCATGTAAAAACAAACTTGTGTAATTGATTTCAGAAAACCCATTCTTGGTATCGTTTACTTGTTGCAGTATGTGTAAAAATGTGTAAATTGTTTCATATGACCCAATATAGGTCCGATTAACACAGCAGTTCATAATGATTTTAAATTTGAAATAATGAATCCCAATGGAATAGTTTAGTTGTGCCTTAAAAATTGTATTTAATCCATAACACTTTCAAATGTTTTCAGCACAAATAGGTGAATTTTGTTCATTATCAAAATATGATCATGGCACACAGTTCCACCTGTTCTAGTTGCTTCCGTGGTTAACAGCTATAAACAGTGTCTGGCCCTGTTCATGTCCCAGGAGCAGTCCCTCTGGGACAATTCTGGGACAAAGTACGGATAATTTTTGGCTTAAGGCTGTAATTCCCAGGGTCTCTGAAAATATAGTCACACAGCATAGCTACAAATAAGGGAATGTTTACAGGAAATGCTATATAACCTTTTCATTTAACACAAGTATACAGCAGAAAATCTGTCAATAAGGTCATCCGGCTGCATATCATGTACCATGGGGTTTGGGATATGTTGGTACTCATACATATAATAGAATATATAACATGCTTACATTTACATAGCACTTTTCCGAATGCTTAAAGTGCTTTACAGTGAAGGGGAACTCACCTCACCCACCACCAATGTGTAGCACCCACCTGGGTGATACATGGCAGCCATTTCGCACCAGAAAGCTCACCACACATTAAGGACATCATTCACTTCATGCAGAATGTGAAAGCATGTAGCCTATGTAATTTAAACATGCATCATAAGCAGTGTAAAAGGTATGTGGCCTATCTTTTATATTAATTTCTAAAAAATCAAGCACAAAATTTAAAAATTGTTCACTAAATTGATGAAGTACTGTACAGCATGAAGTCTACGGACAGGAGTTCTAAAGCTCAAAATTAAATCTGTGCAGATTTTCAATTCAAGAGAGCATGGATTTCTGTTTGAAGGCATTTCAGACAGCTACGCATGCCATGTCCATTGCATAATCTGTCAGACAGACATAAAATCTAGATTTACTGTCTTTGTTATAGCATGTTATCAACCGAGAATATTTTGCATCCCCCTACCTTTCGCAGCTTAAGCATCACAAAATGTAAACAGAGCTAGCATTGTAGTGTATGGGGAGTACAAAGGCCGTGCAGAAGTCAGACAGCACAGGGGTGAACTGATGGCACAGACCTCACACTGCAGAGAATGAATCGGAATTGCTCGACCTGACAGACAAGCTGTGTCCAGTTCAGTGGATGAGAGCAACTACTCGGTACAAACCCCGCATGACTTGGTTAAAGGGGCCTAAATGTGTTTCACGTCTACACTTTCAGCTCTGTACCTACGAAATCAGGTTATCACAATCAATATTATGAATGCGGCCAGCTCACCGAAGGGATCAGGTGCACATACTGCATTAATCAGAATCTTTTACTACGGTAGTTCTGCGTAATTAACATTGGTGATACAGTAAAAGCAAACTGGAAATCACCTTCCGCACTTTTTGTCAGGGTAAAATAACAGGTTAATTCTAGTAATCGTCCCTTAGCTTTCAGACTGCGTAATTTTACTCATACTGCCATTCTTCAATCCAGAAAAGACCAGGAGACTATGGACTAATTTAGTGCATGGTTCGCATTGGAGCACACCGCTGCTCGGCAATCATACTCAAGAAAGCAATGGTTCACGCAAGTCCGAGTTTTCGTTCTATTCTTGTCATTTTGCGATTAGCCTATATGGAATTGACGATGAGAAAGTAATCAAACAGCAAATTGTTTACGTGTGCATGTTTTCTGCTGTTGTTGCCAGTTATATTGGAAATGTGAATGCATTCTGTCGCTTTGGATGTCAAGACATGAAAGCGAATGTTCGCATAAATACATAATGAATGTTTGAGAGGATATATAAAACAGTTACAATCTGACTATTGGCCTGCTATATACTATTTGTTGCATAACGGTCCAAGTTCAACTACAAACGACATTTTTGCTTGACAACGGTAAAATATGCCCAAACGGCTGCAGAAGAATATTTCAATTCCAGGTGATTAAATCGATAAAAATCAATAAATACAAAAGTAACCATATACAGTCATTGTTGGTAGCCCGTTGTATACAAGTGGAATAAACCCCTCCGGGCTGTCCCGGTTATTAGAAAATAATGTAGGCTACTTCGGTGGTAGTATGGGGTTACAGAAGAAATCATAGGACAGATGGACCGATGACAACGTCGCTTTTTCATACGTCAGTGGGCTAATTTGCCTAATCTTCGCGGGACTTTAGACCGCGGTGGAAACGCAGACAACCATGGGCTGAAGGAACCTTTTAGTTCCTTGAAAAGTAGTTCCTGGGACTAAAAGTTCCGGGTAATTTTGGTGGAAACACGGCTTTAGTGCCCCATTCACAACCAAATCACCAGTGGCAGCCACGATGGGAATTTCCAAGGGGAACACATACAGTAATTAATGCAATACATCAACTCAGAAGTGCACATTTACATGTTAGACTACTGACCAAGTATACTGGACTAGAAGAGAAACAACATCAAGTACCTGTAATTGAAAACTGTAGTCATCTACAACACTTGGTTTTATTAGCCATAACTATTTACAAAAGACCATTTTCAATTTTTTATTAATTTTTATTTGGAGCACCACAGCAGTTAACACTGGACACAAACTCCCACAATATAGAATACAGTGCATGTTGTAGGTCTGGTTTTGGTGACACAAAAAGGCAGTATTTCTGCCTTGCGAGATTTGGGGAGGTCTTCAGTCTTCAGAAATTCAGCCACCACAGGGGCTGGAACGCTTTAATCTTCCTTCGCATACGTCCTCACAGCCACAACGTCATTCATAATGCATTTCTGGAACAAAAACAGTTTCTAGGTTAGTTGCCTTTTCAATGACGAAAAATATAGTTGCACTTACAAAAGAGTACATTTCAGAGAAACAACACAGCAGCCATTACCATTTAATTTTAGATTAAGCTGAATCACATCTGTGAAGAACGTTGGCATCAAATTCCAGAAATTATAGCCCTATACTAAAAGGAATTCACTGGAAATGGCCACGGGAGGACAACTGTATATTTGTTCAGCACTGTCCTTGCGCTTCTGGACAATACAGTACATTTAATGTTTCGGCATAATGCACCCAAGAAAATAATTACGTACAATAAAATTAGTTTCACCAATTCAAAGCGAAACAAAATGTGGTCAACCCGGGGTCGATTTCTACAGAACTATTCACACAAGCCACCAATTTCGGAATTAAAATACTTACCGCAATTAATTTACCATCCTCCAGACTTCTCTCTATCGTCGTGCTTTTTCCATCCCAATTCTGTTTTTGCACAAGCTTGCCGTTTTCCAAGGTAAATACGGTCTGTAAAACAGACACGACCTATTACTACAAAGCCGTTGCGCTCCAACGTAAACTCAATGAGAGCTTCGAAGATACCTACCTTGGTTTTTCTGTCATCGGCTGTAGTTTCATCGAATTCTTCGTTCAATTTGAATTTGACTTCTGTGGTTTTGAATGTACTCTGCGATTTCATACTGATCATTCCTTGGTCAACGCTGATGATCAGGCTTGGTTTAGCCATATTGCCCATCTGCCGGGTGGCAAAACCTACGCCTGCAAAACCGAGATGTTACCATGACAGTCATTTCTACAGCCTATTTATACAGCGCTTTTCACTCATTCTGTCCCAAAAGATATACAAAAAAAACGCTCCAAAGGGAATGAAATGCAATACGTTGGAATGAATTTGATCTACAGCAGTCTGCATGCCACGAAAGCAAATTTGGCGAGCTAGCAACGGGAATTTGTAAACGTATTTAAATGGTGAGCTAGTAGCCCAACCAAGAGATGAAATTAGATAGCCAGGGCTAGTTTGCGAATAATTCGGAGCGCATCATCAGGGCTAGGTCTAGTTATCGCGCCAAATGGGAAAACACTAGCCAAAACTCTTGCCTATGTAAACGTTACACGCATAGGCATAGCAGGTGCCCGAGCACATGTAAAAAGACAAATAAATATATCACAATAGAACAAAGGAAACAAGTCAATGAAACAAATTCCTTCAGAAAATTCAGCAGCCGCGTTAGTAAAGTAGATGACAAAAAATAGCTAGCTACTCCAATTTAGCCAGGAAAACACTAGTAACCAGTTGGCTAGTTAGCGTAGTCGAATTGCTGACTAGATAATGTTCACCAATTTTGATATATTAGTCTTTGGCACTTCTTACCCAAAGCCTTCATATAGTCATCGAAATTTTCACTGGAAATCATTTTCCACGTTCCTGCAAATAGGTCAACCATCTTGTCCGTTAAATTAGCGAGCAAACAATCAAACGACACTTCTCTTCACACCTACTACTACTGCTAACACCGTTCAGAAGAACCTCAGAAAATGCAGGTTTCCAAATATAAAGGCAGCCCTCCTACACGTGCCTCTCTCTGCAAACCAGTCATGAGATCCGACGTCACATCGAGTGATTTTATTGGCGTAAAATGTAAGCAGTTAAAAATGGGGAAAATGACAGTCACTGGAATTACTTGCACCTGGTATTTTTCCTATATCTAACTGTATTTATTAAAGGAAAAAAGCATTTTATTTTAACTCTGCCATGAGGTATAGTTTCTTGAAAACATGGGCAGAGTAATCATAATTTTATACGCATTTATGACTTGATTTTAAATCAGCCATATTGCGTCATACAAGATGGTTTGAACAATCGATTTCTTCTGTTTCTGAGATTTGTCGAAAAATGGTCTTTTGATTATATCCATATCAGTCCAATCAGCAGTAGTAGAATAGATTATTGCCTGGAATTTTATTTTCCATACCAGTTTTGTTAGATATACCAATAAACTTCAGTTCAGTAAAGTGTGTTACCCAAAGTGATGTAATGAAAGTGCAACTTTAAAGTGATTATGAAAATAACCCAGATACTATACTATATAATTGAGAATGTTTTGTCCATTTTATCCTTTGTTGCGATAAATTAATTCCAGATTACGATCATATTGGCACAAGACATTAAATATGTCAGCCTAATCCTTCGTCCTGCTGAAATCCCTTCTGTTTTGTTTGGTTACATGTTTTTGGAGACCCAGAGTGGCGCATATTCTTGTATCTAGCAATAAAGAAATGCTGTATGATGTAAATGTAACGGTAGCTTCCCCTAATGGAAACACGTGGAAACACTACTGTCATAATATCAGATAAAGGCACACTTCAAAAATGAACAATAATAATAATAATAATAATAATAATTTGGTGTGGACAGATGACCCCTTTAGGAACTAGACATTAGTTCTATATTAATTCTATCAGTGCTTCTATTATTATTCATCTCTGCAAAGCTGTATTTTTAGTCTAATATAAAATACAATATTATATATATTAAATATTATAACTCTCCTACAGTTTTGTAGATCTTGTGAATTTTTATTATCTCACACAAAAGCCTGATCGTACTTAATGATATACAGTAGCCATGAGGAAATTTTATTTTATTTTATTTTATTTTACATATGTGCAATCAGAGGCTGTCTCTAACGGTGCAAATGACCTGAAACCAGAATGAGAGAGCCAAAATACAAAGTAGGCACTTTCTTGTGCAGGCACAGGGTCATATTATTGATTGGTGTTCTTTGCAATGTGTACTCTCAGGGCTCCACATAGACAGACTTTACTCTGTAACCTCTAACATGTTTTTGTTTTATCCCTCGCAAAATCTCTTCAGTTTCAGATGACAGAGAGTCATCTACAACACACACGCGCACACACGCATGCACACACACACACGCACACACACACACACACACACACACACACACACACACACACACACTTGTAGACACACTGTCTATACTTTCAAAAGGTTGGCCATTAATTAGAACAGGTTTTGTTGAAAAGTCCTGTTCAGTGAAGATGATCAGGTCTTTGGTTTTACCAGCCTTCATCTCTGTTACCAGCCTAAGGCACTGTTCTGACACCATGCTTGAAGAGCCAGTGCGAAAGTCAAATAGCCTTCTGTGGTTAAGGAGTCTCCCTTCTTTAGAAGGTCAGATAAGGTCATGTCAGCATCAGCATACTTGTACAAATGGTATAATTGTTCTTGAATCATGATTTCATTAGTATTTCCTTGTGCCTGCCTGTGCTAATGGTGTGTTGATCAGACAGGAGAGGAAGTCTCTTATCCAAGGCCATCCTTAACCCCAAATTCAATGAAACTTTGCAAAAAGATTTCCTCATAGCATAAAAGGCAGAACCAGAATATTACCATTAATAATACTCTAGCACATCCCTTAGGCTACTGGAGATGTGTTGTGACAATATTGAGCAGGATTAAAATTGCATTGCCTTAGGTTAAGTCACCATGTTGTGGTGCAAGTCTCAGACTGAATCTGGACTCAGATTGAAATGGTGATTTTGTTGCTCAGGGTACGGGACAGTTCAGTCAGTTAGGCATCTGCATTCATTGCTCTCACGCGGCCTGTGCTGGTCAATCAGGCGTCCATGGACTGCATATCAAAGCCTAAATAAATACTGTAAATAAATAAATAAATAAATATTGCATCATCTGTGCCCCTATGACTTTTATAAGCTAAGTGAAGCTAGTCTAAACAGCTAGCAAGAGAGCAAGCTGGGGGATTGGCTAAAACTCCTTCCATCGTCTTGCAAAACATAGAATGCAATTGGTCCAAAATCAGTCAGCACACAGGTTTAGGTATAGGTTTAATGATGGTAAGTTTCCATGATTTAGCTACATTAGAAGGTGTCCAACAAGTACTGGATAAGCCAAGTAAAAAAACTTTTAAATTTGGCGAGACAAATTATTATTATTTGTCGTTAGCTGTGCAAGCAAACAATCGCATCCTCTTTTAACATAGGAGGAGTCAAATGGGTACAGCTACATAGGTTATCACATTCACAACATTGTCAGTAACAAATTTATTTGTGCACTAAAGCTTTCCCAAGCCTGTCTCACATTTCTTGTACAAAACATTATTTCCATCATGTCCTTATAAGCCATTTTAGCTTTCAAAATCTTTCCCCTTAACTCCTTAACACCACTACAAAAGGCTATTTTCTTTTCATTAAGACATCCCTGGAGCTCTTTAGATACCCATAACTTATAATTTGGGAAAATCCTGACCGTTTTTTGTCTCAGGTACATTGCTTTCACAGAACTTGATATCAGAGAAAATGTGTGCATATGTGAGTTCATGACCATCTGTGCAGGTGTCCCATACTGTTTCTTCCAAACAGTCACTGAGTTCCTCTTTGCTCCTCTCTGATCATGCTAGCGTCACTTCGGTGGCGGGTTTCACTTGCTTCACTATAGTTCTTTACAGCAGACAATGAATATCATTGTGGTCTGACCTACAGGGGGTGGTCTGCATGCAGCCCTGTCAGCATCCGGGATGTTCCTGAAGCAATGGTCCAGCAGAATGAGTGGGGCAGTCCGCATACTGCTGAAGGGAATCGCACGTATTTAAAACTCCAGAAATATAAAAGTGTTTGTCCAGAGAGCGAGAGCGCATTCTTATAGTTCTCCAGGTACATAAGTGAGGATTATAGTAGTCTGGCCAAACTCGTGCAGAAGGTAAAAGCCGAAAGAAACAATCAATATCTCAAAGCCTGTTGTGCACACTTGTTCACATAAACAGAATCGTTTTGCCATGTTTTCATCCACAAACATAGACAGGCCAACTCGTATTGATTTGTGTGAGCTCAGTCCCTGTCTGCTCTGATCATTATGTAACCTCACAGAATAGGGGTCACCTGTTCTTTGAGCCAAGTATGCGAATATTCACAGGTTGCAGGCATAACTGTGCAGTAACATTCATGCGACATATACTCTGATTTGTATGCAGCTGAAACTCTGCCAGTAGTCATGTGAATCATGCAATCAGTACAGGCATCCCGCCAATGGGAAGTACAGTGTGCACAATGAGCAGTCATAGCAATATATGCAGTGATTATATATACTTGATCTTGATGGACTAAAAGTAAACACACTGTAAGTATCATTAAATTGGAAGGACCAGCAAGAGAAGATTGGTATAACTGGGAAGTAATCATACTCTTGTCCTGACTACATCCATCCATCCATTATTTACACCCACTTATCCTCATCAGGGTCGCGGGGAGTGCTGGAGCCTATCCCAGCGTGCATTGGGCGAGAGGCAGGAGTACACCCTGGACAGATTGCCAATCTATCGCAAGACACACACAACATTAATTTGCACATTCATACCTATGGGCAATTTAGAGTCTCCAATTAGCCTACCTGCGTGACATTGGACTGTGGAAGAAAACCGGAGTACCCGAGGGAAACCCACATGGACACGAGAAGAACATGCAAACTCCGCACAGAAAGTTCCAGGCCGAGATTCAAACCCAGGACCTTTTTGGTGTGAGGTGACAATGCTGACTCTAACGGTTAAAATCACTTTCAGTATCCAGAGTTCAGTATGTCAGATCAGACATGCTGATAATTAAGGCTAAGTGTTCCAGAGAACAGGAGAGGCTCCTGACTCCCCAAGACAAGAAGCTGGATGAAAACAAGCATCACCAGACTCTCGTGGCACATGTCCCTCAGAGGCAATAACAGCACGTCTGCAGTGGCCATGAAATTTATGGCACGTTGTGCATCTTTGATTTTATATTTTAAGAACTTAGTTTTGGATGTAGAGTACAGTACCTTCAGAGAATGAAACAGCAGTGTTTTTATCCAATGATTGTCTTTCAACGGGCCTGGTTTTCAGAGCATTTATAGCACACAGAGGAGGCTGTCAAGGGGCAGAGAGCTAATTTGCTAGTACAGCAAGCCCCTCCCTGTCTCTCAGCATGAGCTTTCTCAATGCTGCATTACATCATGCAGTGCAATCGGTATAACAGTTAATCTGATGTTTGCTCCCACCTATTTATATTGCCACCCAGTTACAAAAATTTAAATCCTTTGGAGTCTTTCTCTAGCTTTGGATATAATGATACTAAGGTAAAACGTTCCAAACTAACCAGTGTGGTGCATCAGCACAAGACCTTTGTGAAGAGATCTTTTATGAGTTTATTTGGTGAAATAAGATGGTTGTTACCCTCTGCAGTGTTCCTGGTCGAATGTGACTTCATGGTTTGATGAGATGGCGAAATCAGTCCGTTAATGTCTGAGGAAGTTTCCTCACTCCCTGCCACTTTATGACAGTGACTCGGGGGAAGGTAACGATCTGCCTATGAAATGGCTTGAGGTGATCATGTTTCATGTTAGCCAGAAAGCCTGATTGAAACTAGCCTGATCTATATTATTCAATATACAACAAAGTAGGGAAACTTTCACTGGTTCCGCAATTGTATAAATTAGACAAGCAAGTTGAGCGGTTTGTTTGAGCTTACTGAAGAGGCGGTCTGTAAAGATGCTTGAAGGCGCTTTTGTCAGTAAGGAAAGTTGAGCGTGTATGTTTGTTTGTGCTTATACTTTATTCTGTACTTCCTTCTGTATTATAGTCATATGTATCTGTTTTGCTTTTTGTACTTACTGTATACTTACTGTTTTTACCTTTTTAACTTTGTTAAACATCCATGGGTTCTGGAAAGGCACTATAGAAATAAAATGTATTATTATTATTATTATTATTATTATTATTATTATTATTATTATTATCAGGTGTGAGATTCAATTTGACTTAAATAGGCTTCCAACCCATAATATTATGGTTATTATCTGGTGACATTCAGTTCTCATATTATTACCAAAACTGTATTTATGTAATGTACAGTATATTAGACTATAATTGTATGCTAATTTAGAGGCTCTTTACAGGCTCTTCTCCAATGCTAGTCTCCTTTTTCTGTCCTCCGATTACACAAAAAAACTTCAGACTGGTCTGAATCGGTAAATTAGAGGTGTTTTTTCACCTATCTTGAAAATAAGTAACTTGCCCCTCTGTATTGAAGGCATCCTAAGTTTAATGCACCATTGGATTCACACCCTGAAGGCAGATTTGGCGTCGATGTAACAATGGGGGGCCTAACTCACGAGTCTCATCTCGTTCCCCCTCAGCGTCTCTGAGGCAGCGAAGCTGTTGTGCAGTACAATGACTGTAGGACAAGTAATGACTCGAGTCGGACTTCCCCATTCCTGCTGAGGCAGCACCGTGCCTGTTGGCCTCCCCTGAGGCATGGAGTACAGCGGATGCACAGGGAGATTCTCCACGCTGGGGGGGTGCGATGAGCTGAGAAGAATGTGTTTTGACAGGCAGTCAATGGCCATGGTATCTGTTAATGGGGTATGGGGATTAAGGAGTGCGGACTGGCGCTTGCAGGGCTGTTGCTGTTGTGAACAAAGCAAAAACATGCGCTTTGGATGGGCGTAGAAATAGAGACATCAAGAGATCTATTGTGGAGAAATTAGCTGAATTCCTCAGTCTGGCTTCTCTGCTGATTTTGTGCTGCATCAATGTTGGAGCTTCATGATGAGGAAGTTTAACCGGTGAATTTTCTAAACAGATTTTCTATTCATTTTTAATGGTTTGCTTCAGTTTTGGCTCCTGTCACACTGTGCTTTATGCTCATAGCACAGCTTCAGAGTAATTCTACATATTAATACTGTCCTCTATTATTAATTCACCTGTGATAATTTATACTCACCAAAAATGTGAGGGGGTATGTGCCTTGACTAACAAATACTGTATTATTAGAACTGAGCTCATGTCAGTCTTTTACTGAAAAATCTCCTTAAAGTGTACAGCATAGCTGAATGACTACTACATACTCAACTATGGTGGAACAATAGATCAAATACGTGGAGTGGATCACTTATTTAATGCTCTCCAGTCAGGAAATGTATTTTATTGTATTTTCATAATACAAAATCCTGTACTTAATTTTGGGTAGTTTATTTTTATACATTTACCTTTGAGGTATTTTGTATCAAAAAACATTTTAATGTATTTTTGCCCAGCCCAGCCCTAGGCTGAATGCCCAATTTATTGTTGCATCATGGTAAAGGTAAATAAGAGCAAACTAATCTGGACATTTGATTTAAAAGACTCAAGCAGTAGAATCAAGTACTGCTCTGTTTTATTCTCACTACAGATACATATCTGCATAAACAAACAGCATTTTGGTCAAAAAATCTCTAATAAAGGTCATGTAAGCAGGCTACATGTGAACTTAAGGATATTGACCATACAGAGCAACGGCTACTCGAAGAGTTACTTTGCATGTGCTCATTGCAGCTAACATGGGAAAATCAATTTGAATTTGTAATCAGTGGGCTAACTGTGCAGTGACGATGTACAGTCGTTCTGAGTAAGTGGAATAAAGTCACTGTCCGTCAATGCATTCGCAGAATCTGATTCATCCTGCAGAGGGCCCAAGTGAGCTAGAGTCAAACCCAGGAATCACAGGGAAGGAAACAGAGCTGATGCCTGAATGGGATCCTCAAACAAACCACACTCACATGCACTTGGAGCAAAGTTGTGGGTATACCCATTTTGGGAGGGATCCAGGTAAGCCCTATGCAAACACGGGGGGAACATGCAAACTCCAAGGGTCCCCGACGAGATCGATCCGGAACAGCCGTCACCAAGGAGACAAGCATACGCCAGTGCTGTATTTATCCATGCATGTTTAGCTTGGAAATGGGACCAGGTTGAGGTTCTCACACAATCATTCAATTTAAAGCTAAACAAAGTTACCCACTGAACATTGTTTTTTTTTTTTTTTCGTTTTTTAAACTGTGCAGAAGTATTTTTGGAATGTTTGGGATAACCAAACACTTAACTAGGCTGCAGTGAAAGCAAATGCTGAAATTCTACTAAGTACAGTTAAAGTACTGCTGGTGGCGAACTGGGGGAAGAGGCGGCGGATGCAAGACTGCAGGATACAGCTCTGTGAATGAGGTCGTGGGCCTCTGTACAACCTCTTAAGTGGGTCAAGCAGATCAATGTTAATTTGAGAATAAAATATAAAGGACACATTTGAAACCAAACGTGAAATTCATGTTCAGTGTAAACGCTAGGCTTTTAATAATTTGTTTTGCATCGTACATGCATAATCAACTTGCGCATGGTACAGTAGACTATTGGCTACAGTATGCTAACCAAATAGGCTACATTAAAGCACAAAACAACAATTTTTTGGTAAACTATACAGAAGTGGCCGATTGAGAACAGCTGTTATTTCATTTACTAGCATGAATGCATCACCTCTCGAGATTGTTATGGTGATGATCTCCATTTTTTTCTTTTCTTTTTCATCCACCGGCTGTGCTTCATCTCTGCGTCATTGTTGTAACGAAGCTTCCTCCATCTCTCCTAGACTAACCCAGGTTTGTAGGGAGAAATGACATATCTGCAAATCCAAGTAACCGTGGAGGCGTGTGCGTCGTCGTCCAATCAGAGAGCCGAGATTCCGTGACACTGCACATGTTTACGGGAGCATCCCGCCGGTAGAAGCATGGACTGGAAAAGGTTCCCGGCGGAATGGATTTTAATCCTGGATCAGGAGTTGTCAGACGTGCCGCCTCTGCTTCTTGCGGGTAAATTTTGTTTAGGTCAGGGTAACTGATTGTTGGAAGATTGCGGCATAGCTTCACTGTCAAATTCGACTTTGTATACATGACAATGCGAGTAACATTTAGCGAATGTAAACTGAAAGAATTTTAATCCGATATAAATTTGCTCCATGCCACGTTTTCATCTACGTATGAACTTAAGGGAACGGCTAGGAAAACAAACAGGCCGAATATAGAAAGATCAGTAGCCGGTTGAAAGAAGGGGCTGAACCACGAATTAAAACAGTCTGTTGAGTTCAGTCACATGCGCTCGGCGGACGCTTTTCACGTGTGATACCGTAGCTTTCCTTTTGTGTGTGCGCTATAGTTGTAGATCGTTCGTTTGTGATAATAAATAAATTAATTTTAAAAAACAGTGTAAAAACAAGAATAGCTTACTAGTTAAAATGGCATTAGTACCGGATGCTTTTGGCTATCTAGCAAGCTAGCTAGTAATTCTAGACAACTAGGTCAATCGGCTACATTCTCTCGCATAATTTCCATAGCCATCGACGTTTTCGGCTGCCAATAACAAGCTACCTTAAACTGACGGTATGCATTCAAGGCGTTTGGCGAAGCGTTCTGTCCTCGGGAGTCGCGTCTGTGCACCAAGCGTGGCGGGGGACGGAGTGCTTCTCCCAGGGGTGGTCCAAGCTGTCAAACAAGAAAACAACGATGCATCGACGGGACTTCGACGAAATGTTTACACTGTGCTGATGCAAGACGGCAGTTTAATAGAATATTCAGAAGACGAGATCGTCGTGTGTCCCGCTCAGATGACTGCAAAAGGACCGCTGAAGTCCAATTTAAAGGTGTGCAACTGGCTTTGTGTTTGTGAGCTGCATGTCTAGTGTGCTGAAGGTCTGTACTCGTGGCTCTCGATGAGTGCAGTAGGGTACTACTGTATAACATTGCGGCAGAGGCAACTGCTATTTTTGTCAGTCAGGAGCTGTAATCCTATACTTTACACGTATACTTTTTCAATGTGATACAGTGAGATCTAATAAAAGAATGGTTTATTTGTGGTTGGGTGCGAAATTGGTGCGCTGCAGCATTTTATAGTTTACACTTTGGATGCTCTCTTTACATCCGCCCGTAAGGTACTTGGATAATTATGAGATGTTCTGAAATCCATCTGCCCCCGTTTGCTTTCACAGTTAAGTTACAAATGCTTCGGGTGCATTGCACTGTGAAGGTGGTCGGCTTGAGTGCAGCTACGCCAATGCGTTTGTTTTTGTTTTTTTAAACACGATTTAAAAGCAAACATGCACCAGCACACATGATTTTAAACACGTAGCCTACAGGCTAGTTAATGGATAATAGGCTATAACGTTGCTGCAGGAATTGAATACCTTTTACGCGGGCTAATAACTCAGAAAAACATCGACTGGTCAAAGGCTCCTCCTTGGTAAAAGCGATGATGTAATTGTTTTGTTAAAAGTTGAGGAAACTGACAGCTTCCCTTTGACTGGCATGTGTGACTGCAGCTGCAGAAAATGGACATATCGTGTCACTATACTGTAAGTAAAACCAATATATGAGTACACGCTCCTCTTTCTTTACTAAATGCTATGCTACCTATGCCAGAAAGCAGCTATAGGTCGTGCTGTTTATTTTACAATTTGGGTTGGTGTGCACAGAAAGCGCGCCACATTTATGAACAAATAATAAATATATAAAAGACCTGTTGTAATAGAATACGTACAAAGTCCGAAAGGGGTGATAAATCAAGCAAATCGACCAGAAGATGTAGATTTCTCTTATTATTTTGCTCTGTCATAACAGCAAGGGCTTGCGATGTCTGAAAGATTTGTACCGTTAAAAGCTATAATATATTGTAGCCTATACGCTAATTAAAATGTGATTTGGTTACATAATTCCGCAGTGCTTCATGTGATACAGTAAATGTCCTTCACTTGCAGTGTTTTTCTCTCTAGTGACAACAGAAAATTCCCAAAGCAAAAATGTTTTGAAAGGAGAGCAGCGGTGTCATGCTTTCCACCAATATTGCGGGGGACTGTATCATGACGTCACGCAGAAATAGCCGGTGAAATGATTAATCAAAGAGCTTGCGGATCGCAGTCTGTCATTTTCCTGCACACAAAAGCAGGACGTATTACGTCGCTGCAAACACTGGCGCACCCGATGAAAGACCACACTGGCATGTCCATTAATTGCCTTCCAAAATAAATTGCAAGTCGTGCTTTTATAGGAAAGATTATCCATAGATAATGTTTGGTGGCAACTGTACATTGCACGACATTGCTCATTTACTTAGTTGATACCTTTGTCCAGCTCTGCTTATTCTAGTACGTTTTTTATGGTTTTGCCACCTAGGCACTGAAACAAAACGTAGCCTGCTGAAACGGGTTGGCCTGCATGTGTTTTTACATTATCTTTTCAGAACAAAATGGTACCTATGGGTTGGTTTGCCACCTAGGTTTCAACACCACATTATGGTTTGCTTATACAGCTGGATATTGAAATAATGTGGTTGTAGAAACTTGTGAGGGGGTTTTGCATAATTTACTTCCAGCTATTTTCATGATATCCTTTAAGGTTTAGATCTGTGTATGTTTACAGAGAATTGTAGCTTCTGCCTTTGTGTTTTTGTTGAAGCTTTGTGTGTATGGGCTAGTACTGCATTCAGTTCACCTGGTACTGTTACTGTTGTTTAATTTTTGTATTTACATTGCCATTTTTTATCAATGGTTATATGTGGATGTTCATATGTATCTGTTACATCCTGGATGAGAGTGTCTTGTTGTCTGTTTCTCTGCTGCAGACTTCTTGCAACGGCCGTGACATACCCAGTCTGGCCTTGCCAATGGAAACCCAAAAAGATGAGTCAGACACTCTCACAGCAGAACCTGTTGAAAATCCACAAGGGTCTGACACCAAATGCACCGGACGAGCCTTGGACCCAGAGAAGGAACATGCTCGGTCAGTATGCCTCCTGGAACAGAAACGCAAAGTTGTCTCCTCCAGCATAGATGTCCCACAGGCCAGGTAAGGGGAACCAACATTTTTTATATTTTTTATTGTAGTCCTTTTCCTTATTTGTCTCTGCATTTGCTTAGCACACCCTATTACTGTTTGTAGCCATGTTTATTTTTTATTTTTTACTTCATCCATTCATGCAGCTGTAAAGTGATTTAGGATAATTTGATCAAAGGTGCTGTGCAACAATAGAGCTCTTAGCAGCCATTTGAAATGTCAACATTCAGGTTACAAGTCCAGGCCTTTAGACACAGCTCCACACTACCTCAAAAGAGATTCTGAATTGGATGGATTTAAAATGGCTAACTTTTTCTTGTCAAACAGAAGAGCTTTCAACACCTCAGAACCGGTTATTCAGAGAAAAGGGACAGATTTCCCACCATGCACTTTCACTTGAAATGCAATTTCTGTGTTTAGTGTGATGATTGCTGTACAGTATATTGATTTTTTTAAAAGTCGTTTTTCCTTAGATTTCTTACTTACAATTAGGAAATCTTTTAAATAATTCAAATGCAGTCTTTGTTTTTGTAAAGTCATCTTAATCTTCTTTCTCTTGTGAGGAAGTAGTTATGTGGACAGCTTTGAGGGTAGTTCAGTGGTTTTTATCAATGAATGTTGTTATCAGTTTCTTGGGCTGACTTTGGAACAATTGGGTTTTTTCTTTTTATCATGTCTTTTGCATAATTTAAAACCGTTTTTTTTTTTTTTTTTTTTTTTGGGAGGGAGTTCAGGTATAACAAGATCAGGTCAAAACCTAGTATATGGCTGGACTGGCCGACCAATGGTGTGACGTCATCACTCACTCAATCAGTCACAGACATTCGCGTTTGTAGGGCTGGCCCCGCTGTTGCGGTCCAGCCAAAAATATAATGTCATAAAGTACAGTGCCACCTCCCTATCAATTATAATGTCTGGAAAATAAGTTGATATTAGCTTGTCTCTGCTAAATAATGTAATTTCAAGATTGAGGCAAGCCTTCCAGTTAATCTCTTACATATATTTTTATTCAATTGGGGTGTGATGTCCAAAAGTGCACAGCCCGGGGCATGTGGGGACAGTCACACACACTGAGCAGGAAAACATTTCTGCAAATTAAACTCTGCTTAAAATAGAATTTTATACAGATTTAGCTGTTTTTCTGTGAATGGTATCGGCTAGCTTTTTAGTATTTGTTTGCTAATTACCAAATGGCAGCATCCAACTCATCTCCTGATTATCGTAGATTTCAACTGTGTGATCTGACAAGGTTCATGTGCTGACACCACTTTGTTTGGTTCTTGAGCATTTGATTTGTGTTGCTGGAGAAAATTACTTTAGATATTCAGCGGCCCCTGTTGAACATTTCAGGATTTTTTTATGCTAAACACGTTACTCATGTTACCTCCAGTGAAACTGTGCTAAAGTTCAGGGCCTAGTTTATGGGCTGGAAAATTACAGGGTGCATCCTTTTGAAAGTAAAATGTTCTGGATGCATTGCATCAGAGTGTTTCTTACCAGTGCGATTCATTGTTGAGTCTCAAATCCACCAAATTAATGAATTACAATATCAGTGTTTTGGAAATGTAACATGATTATTATAATCCTCAGTTACGTAGGCTACATGGTCTGCAGTTGCAAGAGAAACCTAAGAAGCAAAAACCAAATAGCAAGTTTTCCAGGAGAGCCAACCCAACCCAGATCGTAGCAACACCAAATTCTGCCTGCAATAGCCTGCCTTTAATAGCTACAATGTTTGATTAGCCTTTATTTTCACATCTTAATATAGGATTGCAAGTAATTTTGCGGTTGGTCTGCACCAGTCATTGAGTATTGATGAATGTTTTACTCTGTGGCGCTCTCTCTGTGGTTTACTTATTTTGTTTATTTTTAAACGTGTCCATTTATATGATGGTTTCTGAAGAGGGGCCTTCTGATATTTGTGTGGGTTCACTGCAGTGCTGAGGGGTACAATGACTGTAATCTGACCTCATCTGTTGTTGTGTGACTAGTAGGAATGAACAGATAGTAAGCTGTAGAGGAACAGATTTATGTAGAAATGTGGAGGATGTTTTTTGGGGGGTGCTCTGCAGTTGGGGCAGTCTTCCTGGAGTGGAGGGGGTAGGGGTGTGCAGCTGTTGTGGGAGAGGCTTGCATAAGTACCAAGGTGAAGTAGGAGGAGAGGTGCTGTTTTTTTTTCTTTGGATCTTGGACATAGAGACTCAGTAGTTGATTGTTATTTGACAACTGCTGTGTTTTGTCAAGCATTCCACAAAGTTTCTTGACTGTCACTGAGTGGCTAATGTTGTTTTCAAGGAAGATTTTGAGAAGAATAGTTATCTTCTCTGGAGAGTACTTCACTAATATGTGCAATTCACTCTAAATGACTGGCTGATCAGCACAGACTCCCCCTGATGGTCAACTGGCTGTGGTAGATGGAATCACAAGCAATCCCACAGGGAGCTGGTGGGTCAATAGAGGACAAGGGGCTTTATTTCCAGTAGTCCAATATTGTGTATTTTTTCTCTCTGATGCAAATTATACTGTTTACTTGTTTTCTGTCTTCTGTGCTCCTTTGTGTAAATTGGCCTTTTTTTATCGGAAACCTTAAGATTTATTGTTGGTTTAAAGATAAAGAAGTGCATGTATGTAATGCCAGTATATTCATAAGGACAGATTTGCTCCTGTCTGTCTGAATTAAATTTGTGAGTGCTGTGCTTGTGAGTGCATCAAAGGTATGCTATGTTTACTAGACTACAACGGTTCACCCGATTAGAACTTGATTCAGCAGCTGTGTATCTGTTTGGTCAGCTGTGTGCAAAGACCATGTCTCAGTTCTAGTAACTCCTGTGTAGAAGAGCTAAGATGTTATTTGGACCCTTTTCAAGCACAAAGAAGCTCCATTAGATTGGCCTCTTCACCTGTTACCAATTTAGAGAAAAATATAACCTGAAAACATACGGTCTTCTCCTCTGTGCTTCTAGTGTATCTACTGGACACAGGGACAAGGTTGCATGGTTATTTCCTTTCTCAGGAATGATTTTGCTTTGCTTAGTGATCTCTCTGCATTCAAAGAGTAAATGTGGTGTATCACCGAAGCTTTTGACCCTTAGTTGGTGATAACACTTTGTCATTTTGTACGGGTTGAAATGCTTAGCATTTCTCACTAAGCAATTTTAACGAACTTCTGTAAGTGAGTTGCCACTGAGCTGGGCCATGTGAGGAAGCCTGTGTGGGGGGGAGGGCTGGTGCAAGCACTGCCATTCTCACATCAACTTCTCAGGTTCTTGCAGCTGGTTTGAATATCTTCTCTGAGCATTTTTTTGCATCCAAACCCTAGTACTGTAATTTTCTATCTCTGAATTCCCTGTGGTGTTTTACTGAGTTCCCATATGTTTGCTCACTGTCCATATGGGATTTCCATGCTACATGTCTGAGACTTAAAATCGCCACAGATTTTTTTTTCCTTTTTTCCTTTTCAGTTTTTACAATTTAAAAGTGTACAGCTGTGTGGGTTTGTTCTTTGTGGGTTTATTATTATACTTTTTTTGTGAAAGCAGGAAATGGCCAATTGTAACAAGAGCTGGCTACAATGGGTGGACTTTCTCTCGAGTGCTCAAACTGTTATAAAAGGCCTTCAGATCACTGATTGCAAGCAGGGGAAGTTGAGTGGTACTCTAGGGGGAAGAACAAAGAGCCTTGCTTCTTACAGAATATTATAACAACAGATGTTGTAGCACAGGGTCAGTCTATACCAAATATTTCTGTCCTACATGTTAGCAAAATTGAAGATGACTTTTGTATTTTCACTTAATTAGCAGGTGTACTTGTTTATTTCCAAGTCAGATGTTAAAAAACTTGGTGATTACAAGACTATAAGTCTGAATGTCAGGAACTTGTGTCAAAAGGAACTTATCATTCTATTTATCAATATAATATGGTGTGGAATATTTGAGTTTACAGATTTAGGATGTTAAATAATTTTATTTTTTGGCACTAGTTTGAATTCTTAGTGATTTATTACTGACTGGGCTATACTGGAAACATTTAGATTGCACTTAGATTGCATTAAGTAGAAGAATTATTTAATCTGTCAAATGCTGCAGTTGGCTAACTGGCGAAAAATTGCAAATGCAGATCGGTAAACAGGTACCAGCCTAAATTAATTAATGAGAAGCGTATGTCCCCCAAGTACTTGACTATGAACTACTTCAGTCAAACACAAATCTGCTAAAAAACCACAGCAGCAACTGGACCGAGAGAGCAGTCACACCCCAAACACGCTGGAAGTGGAATGTTCTTGACTGGCCAAATCTATCACCTGACCTAAATCAAATTGAACATGCATTTCACTTGCTGAAGACAAGGCTGAAGGCAAAAATCACCCAGAAGAGCTGATGATAGCTGCAGTACAGGCCTGGCAGAGCATCACCAGGGAAGATACTTAGCATCTGGTGCTGTCTGTGGGTCGCAGACACCCAGCAGTCGTCAAATGCAAAGGATCTGCAGCCATATATGAAATATGACGACTTTAAAGATTTTGTTAATTTGCCCAATTACTTTTAGTCCCCTGAAATGAGTGAGATCTTATCTACCATAAGTTTTTTTTTTTTTTTTTTTTTTTTTAACCCCGGATAGCGTAATGCCTGAGTGCAAGTAAAATAGGCACTAAAGGCAAAGAAATATGGCAAAGAAGATGATGTTGGGCTTAGATGTGTGGGGCAAAGTAAACATTGTGGCAAAACGGTTATTCCCAGGGAGAAATTGCAGAAAAGTTTAAGATTTCCAGGTGCCATGCTCAGTATACACTCAAAAGGTTCCGGCTGAGGGGCAGTAATGTTAACAGGAGAAGATGAGGAAGATCAAGAGACAGAAAGCAGATTGTGTACTGTCTAATAAGCGAAACCATCATAAAACTTAATGCAACTAGAGATAAACCCGTTCCCCTGACTCTATAATCCAGTACATTGGATTTTAAATAAAACGGTGGTTTTTACACTTATCCAGAGTGACTCACATGACTTCTTTTTAAAATTTTTATATGGTACCCTTTTTTTACAGCTAGATATATACTGAAGCATTTCAGTAGCAATCCATTTGGTTACAAGTCCAGTTGCGTAACCATTATGCCACACTGCCTCAATATCTTTATTTTATTTTTATTTTTTTGCAGCGAGGGAGGCAGGAACTGTATGGTTCCACAACAGAGCTTGTGAAAAGCATTAGTCTTTCTTCAACATAGGTTAGAAACCATGTGATTACCGACTGAAAAGCTGGGAAATGTGCACTCTGTACTGAGCCTGGAGATCTGCTGTACTGGATGCCTTCCAGCTAACCCACTGTAATATAATGTATTGGCCTCCTTGATCTCAGTCATTCATTTATCTGATTGGACAGATTCTCAGACAGATGCCCTCAAGCTGCACATTGATTGAAATATTATTAAATGCTCTGGTATCGGTGATATGCTGTCAAGAAAAAATACAGCTTATTGCTTACAACAAGTTGGTGAATGGACTGAGTTTGTTAAAGATTATTTTGTGTATCTGTCAATTGAGGTAGAATTCATTGTGTCTGAATGTGAGGTCTGGTACCTGCAATCTGGTTTTAGAGCCTTCTCTGTGGTTACGTAAATGTTTATATTTCCAAACATGACAGATCAAATGCTTTTGACTGTGTTTCCTCCTGTAACTTCTCAACCAGTTGGAGTTATATAACAATGATAAGACTGCTTGAAAATGGCTTACTATGCATAGAACTGATATTTACTGTAAGTATAAACAAAAACCCTGGTCAAAAAGTGTCAACTCATCCATCTTCCTGTTTAACTCACAAATAAAGCCAGTTATTGCACCCTACAGCTCAGTCTCAGCCATGTCCCTTGTGGTTGTCAGATTATTAGTACGTTGAATAGCGGGTTTGGTCTGCTCATATTCTTTACCAACTCATAGATCACTTGGATAGCACATTCTTACCATTGAGCTCACCTGTATCTGCTGGTCTGCATACTTCAAAGATCAGGACTGAATTTAATATGAAAAGCATTCTTCAGAAGAAAAGCCCTTTATTTAAGGTGGTGGCTAGCCAGCAGGTGTCATTCCTGTTTGATTTTTAATATCTATTATTATGGTTTGGGGATGGATTTGCAATTCAGAAAATTAAAAGCAGAAGTTGCATCTCTTGTATTCAGTTTCTGCTTGATTTGGAAAGTGTAGCTATGACACAGAAATGATATCATCATCCTGGAGGGCATCTAGCTGAATTTCACTCCATAATTTGACATTGCTTCATGTACTCGTTCTGTAGGTTCTTTCAAATCTTTTGTGTAGCAAAATGAGCCTATTGCAATAAGGCCAGGAAAGACCTGTAGACAGTAACTACCATTAAAGAACTGTGGTTTGACAACTTAATTCATTAGTGTTCATTTGATAACACACAAAGCAGCTGCTTATGTACTTAATTGCAAGCGTGTTGGTTGCCTAGTTACCACTGCTTGCTTTACATCTATGCCATTGCGTCCTGACGTATCTACCTCTTCCAGAGCAACTATGCATGTTAAAATGGAATCTGAAATATAAAATAACCCTTTAAACAATAACAACTAGTAGTTGAATTCCGTATAAATTATAGGGTCAAACATGTGGTGTTCTGCAACAGTGACTGCTAGCCTTGTAGTGCTGTCCACTTGGAAAAGACCACCACCACTGGGGCCAAGGGACTGCATAACATCTAATGAAAAGAAAATACATGCACGGTCACTAAGGCTGGTTCGCTATAAACTTGTACAGAATCAATAGCCATCAGTCGATAAAATTGAAGTAAATCCATACCTCTCATAAGATTTGAATCACAAAAACTGATATGCACTGCTCACTGACAGCCACTCATTTTTATTACAGTCACTGGAAAAGCTAGTTTGAAGAAGGATAGTTTAAAATCACAGAGATATTCCTGTTTCACAGAGTTCCACTTTTCCATTTCTCGATATGGTAGGCTGGAAGAAGGCTATCTTTGAGCTTGCTTGCTACGCAGGGTATTCTTGGAAGGAGTATTTATAAAATGAGCTTGATTGTTTGCCCCTTTGGGTGTAAAGTAAAGATATACGGGTATTAACTTGGTTCTAGGACCAGGGTCCACTTTTGGTTTTATTACTTTTTTGCACAGCTTCTCCATTTCAGTTGGAAGAGTGGCCACAGAGAATGGCCAGAGCAGGGCTTTATATCCTATATCCTGCGCATATTTCATAATGAAGGAAATTGATTTATATTCCCCTCCTACACACAATAGGAGAAGCAGAGAGAAATTATGCATTTCACAACATGAAATGCATCATTTCATGATTGCAGCTGAGGGTATGTAAGTCTTAAAAAGCAGAGAGTAAAGAGAGAAGTCATGAGGTTAATGTATAATTGCTTAATCTGCTTCATCTGCTCCTACTGCATAATTTGAGTATCGACTGATTTAATTCTTTTTGGATGCTATAAGTCAGGTGAAATGGAAATGTATTATTTGGAAGTGTTCCCAGCTAAGTGTCATATGTTGCTTTAACCTGTTTGGGCTTTTACTGCTAATAGATTATTTACAGTAATACCCATCTTATTCACTCACTGGCCAGTGACTGACTGACCAAGTGGCTCCCACAGGAACAATATTTTAGCACTAGAAGCTACAGAGGGAAAGAAGGCCAGCATTAGGGTTGCAGACAATGAAATATTTGTTGTTTTGTGAATATGTGGGACAATGAAAAATTATGACTCGAAATATCTAGTATAGGGCTGACTCTACACTACTGAAGGCCCTAGAAAAAATGTATATGGAGGCCCCCTTTTGAGTAATATCCTACCCAGGCACTGGGGGGTTGCAGGTATTGGGCGGGAGAGGTGGGGGGGGGGGGTTGCAATTGCGGATCGGGAGTAGGAGTGTGATGGGTTTCCAAACAGAGAGGAGCCGTCCAGACAGATCGCCTATGTTGCCTATGCCTACATAGTGGACATGTCTGTCATATTAATACCTTTCTTTTACATTTTTTTCAGGTTAAAAGCTTAACTCATTTGTATCAGAAGAGAAACTGCATTTATCATACTGGTGTAAGAGCGAGAGAGAGAGAGAGAGAGAGAGAGAGAGTCCTACCCTAGCTAAACCCACAGTGAAGAGCTCCTCTCAGAACATGTTAAAATGAAAAGCTGCTTTGTCACACGCTGTTATATATCTGCAGTATATGAAGTTATGTAATGTTGCAGATTATAATATCCCAGTGTGGGCAGAACATATTTTTATGGCAGCCTACATATGCTTTTGGTTCAAGGTTGGCTTCTGTGCAGTGGTCAGTGCAATTTTCATTTCTATGAATGGACAACTTAAAGGGTCCCCTTGGGCTTTTCCCCTGAATACTGTAGCCTGTATCTGTACAATACACCTCAGTTATTAGGTGCCATACATTTACAACTGGATCTGAAAACTTTTCTAGAAAGCATTTCAGAATGAGGCACTGGATTGGGTCTTTCTGTTTACATTTTTTTCAGACTTTTTTTCCCCCAGAGCAACTTTCACACGTTACATTTTATAAACTTGCAATCTATTTATACAGCTGGATATTTGCAGCATTCAGCTCCACTGACGTGCTCAAGGATACAGCAGCACCAGGTCCCCAGTTGGGAATCAAACCCACAACCTTTGTGACACAAGCCCAGTTTCCTAACCTTTGTATTACTGTGCTGTGTCTGATGTGTCCAAGTAAGTGTTTTCCATTGGTCTTGTTTTGTCATAGAACCAGATTTGGTTCCTTTAAAATAATTCTTACATTAGTGAGATCAGCAGAAATACATGTAAATCAAGGGTTTAGAGTTGCTTGATTGGCTACTGCGTTGTTTGCACATTTTGTAATTTTGTAAAAGCTTTAGATCGAAGGCGTGTTAATGCAGATCATTTCCATTTGTATATTTGGTAGATTTAGTCAGGGGGCCCAAGTTTTCTTGAAGAGAAAGTTCAAGATTATTTACCAAATTTGAATTGTGTTGTTATGCTATTGCTGGGTTTTATGAATTGTGGACTCTCCTCTTTTTCTTCACCCAATCTTATTGTGTCACTTCTTTTGGAATTGGGTAAGCACCTTTATGTAGCTAACTCCAAAAATTGCCAGAAACTTGCAATAGGTGGTCTTCATTTTGAGGTAAGAGTTTGGTATTCTCTCTCCATTTCTTTCTCTTTGTTTCTTCACTCTGCAGTCCTTTGCTCCATTTCCCCTCCAATTTCCTCTCTCATTCTTTCTCATTTCATTCTCTTCCTTGTTCCTTTGCATACCTCCCTTCACCCTTACAGCTGTGTCTGCCCATCACTGTCACCTCAGCGAAGGACATGGTCTGTCTGTCGGCATCCCCTAGCCTTCAGGACACAAACACACAGGCTCAGACACACACACACACACACACACACACACACGCATGCAGGCACACATGTGCACACACACACACACACACGCATGCAGGCACACACGTGCACACACACACAGACAGGCATGACACTCAGGCACACACATGCGCGCACACACATACACACATACACACACACACATACACACACACACGGCACACAGGCACAAACAGACAGACACACAACATGCAGGCAGGCACATGCATTCACACCCACACACACACACACATACGCAGGCTCAGACACACACACACACACACACACACGGAGACACACACGTGCACGCACAGACAGACACACAACACTCAGGCACACACATGCGCGCACATACACGCACGCACACACACATACTCACATACGACACACAGGCACACACACGACACGCAGGATCACACGTGCACACACAGACACACACACACACGTAGCTAGCCGAATTGTAGTTGTCACACAGGATAAATCAACAGGAATTATTTTGATAAAAAGCAGCTGAAGGAAGAGGCTCCCCCTCTCAGGCTCTCTCCCCCCCGATACTCTGTTTTTCTTTCTCTCTCTCTACCCTCCTCCCTCTCCCCCCTTCTCTCAATCCCTCATATTCTCTCTAGCTTCCCCCATTTCCCCGGCCCCCCAGGGGGAGTCGCTGAGGCGTGATGCCTGTAAACACAGCACTGCACCTCTACAGATCTGAAGAGTGAAAAACTCTTCCAGCTTTCCCTTGTTCTTTCCCTTGCTCTTTTCCTCTGGCATTCCCTCCGTTCCCCTTTCTCCCTCTTTATCTCTGTCAGTTTTATTAAATTCAGCTCTCTTTACTGGCATGACAAGAAATAGCAGATAAAAAATGGAAGATAAAAATCAGTATAGAGGATAATCTAACTTCCTCCTGCCCCTCTCTCGCCCACCCCTCTCCGTTCCTCTTCCTCCTTTGTCTGACTTGTTTTTCTCTCTTCAGTGCTCCTGAGCATGGAGACATTCCTCCGTTGACAGGCAGGTAGACTTGCTCCCCAGCTGTGCATTAGCCCTTGGTAAGGCAGGCTAATGCGCAGGGTGCAGGTGCAGGTTTGCTTCACACAGGCTTTATGGAGCAGCAGCCATTCACTTTTAAAAGGAGAATAAGGTGCAAGCCTCCCCTCTGCACTCATTTACAGTGAAAGCAAGTGGCTAACTAAGTATTGCCTCCTTTTTGACTGCCGCATAACTGGTTTTAATCTGGAAGAGATTTTCGGAACTTTGTTTTTCTATTCAGAATGTGTAATATGAGGGGGCACAGTGAGTACAAGGAATGGACATAGTTTGATGAACACAAAGGGAGTAAGTGTAAGCTAATGTAAAGGCCTTCTCGCTGAGATTTGAATTTACCTGATTTTTTAGTTGAACCAGACCATATTTCTACTCTAATCAGACAACTAAGTGAACTTTTATATTGAATTTGTCTACAATGGGGTTTGACTTGCCCTTTTTATTTTTATTTTATTTTTTATTTTAGAATATTTAATTTAGGGATTTATGAATATCTTTTCTCCAGTATGATTAATTAGAAAATGTGTGATAAACCTTTTATTCAAGCATTTTGAGAAAGATATCTCTGCTTACTTTTCTCACAAAGAATGGAGGTAAATAAGAAGGGTGAGGCTGAGGGTGGCATTTTTTGCGCTCCTCTGCTTTCTGGCTCTGAGAGATTTCTTCCCCACCGCCGCCACCAGCACCAGCACCATGTTGAGAAAAACACACAGAATAGAGAAGGGAACAGCATGTGGCATTTGTGTCATTATGAGGCTATGTATTCGGAGAGTGTGATGGGGAATGAATGAAGATAAAATTCCTCAGCATATCCCTTTGAGGGTTCTCTGCAGTGGTTGTAATCCAGCCAAACTCTCATTCCTTCTCTTGTCTCCCTGAACTTTCAGACCTCACTCTGGGCTAAACCATTAGTCTGCAGTATACCCCAACCCCCACCCCAATGAGCACTGATGAGAACAAGACCATCTCAAAAATAGATATGTTTGAGTATTTTGCAATCTTTGGGGTCACCTGAAGGATAATATTATAATGTAGCTGATTCACTGTGCTTGACATTAGTTAAATGCATCCAGCATAACATACTGACTTCCACAGAAGTACTATAATACTCGCTGCAACTGCATGCACAATAATACTTACTGTAATGTGAACTGCCTCTACATTGTGGGAGAGATTTGGGAAACTATACTTTCATGTCATTTCATTGAAATAGAGAGCCGCACCAGATATTTAAGTATGTCGTAAAACTCATTATTTGTGTTTTTTTTATTGATAGAGGCTGCCAATGTCTACTTTTTCTTTGTTTAATAAATGTTGATTCCTGTTACACTGGTAATAAGGTTACAAATGGGCATTCCAGCACTAGAGAGTAAAGAGAATAAAAAGAATTGCTTGTGATTTAACTTATGTAAATCACCCTGGATATGGTATCAGTTATGCATATAAATAAGATAAACAATGCTTCTGGAGGGGAATATGAGAAGAGCATTTCTCAGAATGGACTTAATTACACCATCTGCTGAAAAGTCATTCTGTGTCTCCTGTGTCAGTGTGCTAATTCAGTTAATGCCACTTCCTCTCAACTTCTTTATTGTTTTCTCAAGAGAACTGAGGGCGGCATTCCTCTGTTTTGACATGGCAAATATGATTTCCCTGCTGAAAATTCCAGCTAAGGCCAGCTGGGACTCTAAGCTGGTTTAAGATGCTTTAAGCTGTGTTGTCAACACTTCTAGCTGGTGATGACTGGTCTGTGGCTGGTCAAAGCTGGTCTCTAGCTAGACAAAGCTGTTCAATGCTGGTTAAGCTGGTTTGAGTAAGCTGGTGGTCAAACTGCTGGATTAGCTGACTATATAGGCTGGTCAGCTGGTTAACAGCTGGTTGACCACCTAAAAGTGTTGAAAAATAATTTTCACCAGGGTCAAGGTCTTTCTGCATGTTCAGATGAGGACATGGCTTAAAGGAAGTGAATGCTGTCACATGACAATGGTCTGAAAGAATTCCATGGTATCTCTTGGCTACCAGGGCTGTGTACTCCCATACTCCAAATTAATTTGCTCTGCTGTCTAATGGATTAGCAATTCTATTGTGTGCTGGCAGTCATGGACTTGTATGAACCATGTTACCAAAGACTTGGCTGAAATTGATTAAAGTCATTCTGTCACTGATAGCTCATGATCACACCAGCCAAGCAATTATTTGTTCTGACTCGTTGTTACAATGGCATTGTCACAGGGTGCTGAGAAGTGTTCATTTTCCTGAGGAAGTGGAAATAAAATCAAAACTCTGGCTTATCTGTGGGGAAAAAGGGAAAGGGAATGCACTAAAGAAACAAGAGCACCACCGATCTTGGGGTCCTCTCTCCCATCTCCACTAGCATGTTCAGTAGGCTTCAGGGAACACACCATAATGCAACCTGAAGGGCACCAAAACATGAATTTAAATGTGCTTTATCATACAGTACTGTGAAGTATAGAATTATAGATGTGTGCACCTTCATACATGTGGTGTTTCAAATGTCTCTTTACCTAACTTTGGAAAAGTACTCAAAATAGCGGCCATCAAATAACATGCTTATAGCACTGTATGAAGTGCTTAAAGTATTGGAAACATGCAGCATTTGGAACACCGCCATTCTGTGATGCCTTCAGATCTCTGAGATAGCCTTTACAGGACTCATTCTCCATTGTGATGTCACAGGAAGTCAGACGATGAAGTAGACATGGACAAAGTGACGGCTGCCATGGTGCTGACTAGCCTCTCCACCAGCCCCCTGGTCCGAAGCCCACCCGTCAAAGTCAGTGGTGAGTCACAGAGTGCCGATTGGTTCTATCGGTTCCGTCTGATTTGAGCACTTTGACAGTTAATTAAAATAGGACTACCCAACACTGGTTCAGGAGCATTACATTGTCTACCGAAACACTGTAATGTGTTATTACAGTGCCTAATTTTCCAGCAGAGGGGTCGAATGGCTCCTGGAAGGATGGGGGGGTCACTCCGTCCAGCCACAGCAGCAGTGGGTACTGGAGCTGGAGCGCGCCCAGCGACCAGTCCAACCCCTCCACGCCCTCCCCGCCCCTCTCCGCCGACAGCTTCAAGCCCTTCCGCATGCCCAGCGGGCCTGGTCAGACCGATGATGTCATCGACGAGCCAGACGGGAGCAGCCTGCTGTTCGATGAGCCCATCCCCCGCAAGCGCAAGGTGAGGCCAGCATGCTAACGCTAATACAGATAAATAGGTGGGGCGAGCTTCCCCTTAGCAGATCCATTATTAATGTTCATGTCTGTTCAGTGGACAGTAGTTTGTTGTCTGGAGGATCAAAGGCAGTTTACAATGTATTTGTCGAGTCATTTTTCACTATGCTTTTAGGACTGGTTATGACTAACGTCGTTGGCCAAGAGTAAAACTGATGTCATATGATGATGTAGTCTGGTATTCCTAGCCGCTAGCATTCAGCATCCAGTATTAATCTCCTATGAGGGCTATCAACGTTATGATTCACAGCTTTGGGCCATGTTGTGAACTTTTTTTTTTTAGAAAAGAAGTCATAAAGATGATGTCATTGATCTCCTGTGGCGAACACTTAGGGCATTGATTCTGCACTTAATCTATGTTACCATGAAGTCTGGATAAGCGTATCTCTCAATAAAATGAATAACAAATGCCCACGAAGGTAATGCAGTCAGCGCAGTGCAGTCAGTGCAGCTTTTGCTGAAGCTCTGTCCTGTTTGTACAGCTCATACAGACGAGCTCATTCCATGGTGTGGCCATTCACTGTCCCCTCAGGGCTGCCAGTCAGGGAAAGTATGACACTCGACACTTAACTATGTTCAGCGTTTGACTGTGAGGCATTTAATCTCCGTCCACAGACCAGCCTGGTTTCAACACCTCGCATTCATTCTGAAACAGTAAAATCACCGGAGGCATTCTTCTGCTCTGCCTATGCTGCTCTTCCATTCATGTTATATTTGATCTAAAGCTGCATTGCATGAGTTTGAGTCAAATGTCAGAGCAGTAACAGCCTGTGAGCTTCAGAGAGCAGAGATGAGGATCTTTTTTTATTTCACAATGACCCTTTTTATTATTTATCACTATTAAATTAGGATGACTGACTTGCTAGTGATTCATTCAGTTGCTTTTAATGTGGTCCTCTGCCTTTGAGCACTTGATATGAAATCACTTTAGTTCTAATAAATTGTAACCCAATCTGTCACAATTAATATTTTTTAATGTGAAGTGTAAAAATAGTGCAGAAATTGATAGACCATTAGGCAATTATGCTTAAGTAAAAGGAGTCAGTCACTGAGGGGTGAAAATAGTGTCAAGCTCATTAGTGGCCAGACCCACAGTTCACGATCTTAGCGATATTAACTAGGCTATACAGGATGAAAAGCTCTGGTGTGTGCATTACATGTCAGCACTCAGGTTTGGAGTAAAAATCTACTGAGCTGCCTGCAGCTACTTTAATAGGATTGGAGGGACTTGAACAGTTGTTAATGTAATGTCTTTTTTAAACCATTTCTAAACATTACAACACTCCATTTTCTCTTTATCTTTGCTTTTTGAATGATTTTAGAATCAATGATGTGTCCATGTTCACTGACTAAGTATTCCTTCTGCCTTTCCTTCTGATGGAATTATTTAACTGAGGAATCCTGCAAGTCAGCCTGACCTATTTGGAGTAGGGTTAATTGTATAGAGTTTCCCACAGTAGCGGTACCTCAAAAGAACTCATGTTTTTGTTGGAATTGATTGGACAGCTGTTTTTCAACAATGGGTCCGGTCCGTATTATTTCAGTTGCCATTATTAGATGTTGCGTGAAGAAAAGCTGTGGGAATCAATCCCCTCACTTCATTCTGCTTGTTATTCTCCCTTAATTGTATCTGTGCGGGTTGAACTTGAGGTGCTGTGCTGGTCTTGTGTTTGTTCTTCTCGTCTATATTCTTTGGTATTTTCTAGTCATTCATCCTGCTTTATTACGGCGTAGGAACACATAAGCCCACCAGGCATTAAAATGAATGATTTTAACGTCTTCGCTGACCAACATTAATGTTATCCAATATGCTTTTTTCAGATCAATAACAGCACCTCAGTGCACAGGGGGACAATTTGCTGCTGTTGTACGTCTAATTGCTTGTTGGTACAGGCAGGGGGAGGGGTTGAGCGAGTGAGTGAGTGAGGAACGCGGGAGGGAGAGGGCAGGGGGGAGAGATGGAAGAAACCACAGCAGTGCTGTGAGGAAAAAACACCGCAACACGCAACTGCGATAAGATAGATTCATTTTCTTTACTACCACATGAGTGGTGGGGTCTTCTTTACTACTGATGGCCTGAAATTTGGGGAAAATAACATGTAGATGTATCTGTTCTCAGCCTTTTGATTATGCTTTGGAAGTGAAGGCACGTGTGTGTGTGTGTGTGAGAGAGAGAGAGAGAGAATGAGAGAGGGAGAGAGAGAGAGACACACACAGAAAGAGGTTTACTTATGTGTTTCTGTGTGGGTCAGTCAGTGATGGTAGTTAATCAGTGTATATTTGTGTCTGTTACATGCTCAGCACACAAGCAATTGTGCCTGTGCATTAGACTTTGGGGGTGTGGCTAAGAGGATAGCGTTGTGTGCTCTAAGATCCTAATTATGTTGTTGTGGGGACTTGATCATTGAAATTAAAGTAATGAAGAGAGAAATGTGTGGCATTGGGTGTGGGCCATGGTGATGTAAGCATTAGGGGTATACAGTCACATTTCTGCTAATTTAGGCTTTATACCCCTGGAAAGTCAGTAAAGGTATTAAGCAAGCTGTTCCTATTGCGACACTGTCTGGAAATTCTCTTTGAAAAAGCACTCCGTTGCAACACAACTGGTTGAAATCATTGACACAAATGCCCCACTGTCCTGCTTTTATTTATTCCGTTTTCTCCTCTTCCAGTCCCCAATTTTCTTCTCTCCCCAGTTCTGGCTTTCCTTCAGTCACAGCAGCAGGGGGCACTGTAGTGGAAGCCCACACTGCTTTGGTGTAATCACCTGTGAGACAGTGACTGTGTGACACCTTACAGGCCACCCATCACCACAGGAGAACTAGTGCTGATTGGGGGAGAGGCGTATCTCTGGGTAGAGTGGCTAGGAGAACTATAGTGCAGCTTTTACCCAAAGAAACCTGGCCAGTTTGTTTTGTTGTATAGAAAATGTTTGTCTGAGGTAATGTTGTTTTTTTTTTTTTTTTTGTGTGTGTGGCAGAACTCTATGAAGGTGATGTTCAAGTGTCTGTGGAAGAACTGTGGGAAGGTTCTGAGCTCAGCAGCTGGGATCCAGAAGCACATTCGAACTGTGCACCTGGGGTAGGAGATCAGCGTGCAAGTACACACATGCATACTTTCTCCCCAAAACTGCATAAAATACAAAAAAAAAAAAAAAATCTGTATATACAAAAATGCATACATCTGTGGATGCACACATGCAAATGCATATACAGGCACACTCAAAGACACAGTCATGTGCCCATACATTCAGTTCACACACACACACACACACACGCATGCATGCACACTCAGACACACACACAGACACACAGTTACACAAGCTTATGCATGCACACACATCAAACTATACACCGATCAGCCACAACATTAAAACCACCTACCTAAAATTGTGTAGGTCCCTCTCGTGCCACCTCTGAAGGTGTCCTCTGGTATATTTGGATTTCTGTATATATTTGTATCTGATATTTTGTATTAACTGTAAATTTGTATCTGATTGTGTTACGTTGTTGTCTTTGATGCCGCAACAGTGCAAATTCCCCCCGGGGATCAATAAAGTACACTACTACTACTATTACTATTACTACTACTACTACTACTACTTATTACATTATTGTTTTTTATAACATAAAAAATTTGAAATGGATTACATTAATGGGAGTTAGGATTACACTATTTGTAGTTTATTACATTATTAGTTGCTACAGGGCTATAAAAAGCTAAGATATTATTAGAAGGTGAATTTTTTCCACATGATTTTAAAAACTCTGGACGGGTCAGAGCTGTTTTGGCGGCACGAGGGGGACCTACACAATATTAGGCAGGTGGTTTTAATGATCGGTGTACATCCGCACATGAATCAAATCTGTACACACTTAACCCTGAGTCAACTCTGTCACCTCTGTACGCTCAGACACATTCATATCTATAATCTTCCAGACTGTCCATGATACAGACAGGGAGCCGATCATTATTTCTTCTTCTTTCACAAACTAGACATGTGCATTTAGCTCCCTCACCCACACGCTGCTTTACTGCCATTATTCTGAACGTTTTAGTGTTAGTAGTTTTGGCATATACTGTATGACAGTAAATCAGCCCTTGGTTTTATATTTACACGTAACTATGCTGTAACTCTGATTCGAACATGCATAACAAAGATTGATGGTCTTAGCTCAGACTGTGCCTGAAGATTTCAAATGCAATTTTCTTTCCCCATGTACATCCCCCCCCCCAACCCTAACCCCACCCCTCAGGCGGAACTGTGATTCAGAGTGCAGCGATGGAGAGGAAGACTTCTACTACACGGAGATCAAGCTCAACACCGACCCAACGGCCGAGGGCCCGAACGGCCCGCCCCCCTCCGCACCCGCCCCCGCGCCGTCCCATCCCCCCAGCTCCGAGCCGGGACGTCCCGACGGCGGCGCCAAGAGCGAGAGCAAGCTCAGCACCCCCCTCAGTCGCTCGGCCCCCAGCGCCCTCTACCTCGTACACAGCGACCACGCCTACCAGGTACGGACGGGTCACGCCCCACAGGAGCGCCGATCCAGAACAGCTGGGGTTCACGCGTGCCTTTCACAGACCGAGACACGCGCACAAACGGACCCTGTAGTTAAAAAGGCAGTCATGGAAAAAGGGACTGGGAAAGATAGGATGGCCACTCACCGACAGATTCTGCCGTACAAAGCGATTAATGGATAACAGCTGCTTTGGCCTCCTGAAAGCTACATGGGATATTATGTCCGAGAAGCACGCAGCCATGTTCAGAATGAATGACCAGAATGTCCTCCATGGTCAGTGCTTGCTGAGCGTTTCTGTTCTCACATCCAGGGCAGGGATATTATGGGAGAGACATGCGGTGTAAAAGCGGGCGGGTGCTGCGTGCTGAACTCTGGATGACCCTGTGTGTGGTGGAGTTGTGTTGCTCTGAGGCGGGTAATCCTCCCCTTGCTCTGGTCCTGCAGGCCACGGCCCCCGTCACCATCCCCAGCTCCAGCTCCGCCAGCTTCACCCCCAACCGCAGTGCCAGCTTCAGTGTGTCCTGGCAGTCCCCACCCGTCACCTTCACCGGCAGCTCTGTGAGTCTCACACACGTACACACATACAGGCACATACACAGCAGGGACACACACACATGCACACACACACACACACGCACATACACAGCATGGACACATGCACATACACAGCAGGGACACACACACATGCACATACACAGCGTGGACACACGCACACATGCACACACACATGCACATACACAGCAGGGACACACACGCACATGCACACACACATGCACATACACAGCATTCACACACACACATACACATACACAGCATGGACACAGGCACACACACATGCACATACACAGCATGGACACACACATGCACATACACAGCAGGGACACACACATGCACACACATGCACATACACAGCAGGGAGACACACAGACATGCACACACACACGCACATACACAGCATGGACACACACACATGCACATACACAGCATGGACACACATGCACACACACACGTACATACACAGCATGGACACATACACATGCACACACACACACACACACTCTCATGCACACTCGCACATGCACACACACACACATAGTGTGTGATGTGTCTCAGTGCGTGTGATTTGGGTGTATGGGTGTGTGTGTTATGTGTGCTTGTGAGAGAGAGTGACGGAGGTGACTGTGCTTCTCTCCCTGCAGGCGTCTCCCACCCACGGCTCCGGTGAGCAGCGTCCAGCAGCCTGCACCGTCCTGTCATCCCCCCCGCGGGCAACTGGCTCGCTCAGGTACTGCCTGACCTTTGACCCCCGAAGGGCTTACTATACCGCTATGCGATGTGCTGGCAGTGTGCTGTTCATACTGCATTCTGCGAAACTATGTAATGTTGTAATGAGCTGACAGCTGTGCGCTTTGTAATTTCCTTTCCCATGGGACAGGAAATCACGAGGAGAGGGGAAGAAGTGCCGCAAGGTCTATGGCATGGAGAACAGGGACATGTGGTGTACGGCCTGCCGCTGGAAGAAGGCCTGCCAGAGATTTGTGGACTGAGGCAGAGGGGGCGGGGCGCTGGTGCCATGGAGACAAGGGCGGTCGTTCAGCCGCTGAATGCAAAGACCGTCCTTCACTCTCACCCCACTTGCCCGGACAGGGGGCAGAACTTCCTGTGGACTTCCAGTGAAAAAGGAATGCCACCCACTCTCTGTGTTGAGGCAGCTAATCTTCCCTGTATTGCAGTCAGCCTGTCATCTCCATCTGTTTCTGACGCTGGGCCCAAAAATATTTTTCGCTTGTCAGGCAGATAGCAATCAGAAGAGCTCTTAACTTCTGTACGTGTCATAACATCTTTATGAAGGACAATGGCTTCTTGTAGGCTTCTTGAAGACAGAAAAAACAGATAGAAAATATTTTGTGGGTGATACTACCATTTAACAACCTGATTGGCTTTCCTTCTTGACAGTGCTTGGAGAACTATAGAAGTGGACCTATGAGGACTCATGTGACTCCACCAATAGTGTGGTAATATTGGAGGACACGTGGGTGGGAAAGCAGTAGAATGCTCTCTTCGTGGGTCAGTAGAGCAATGGAAAATAAAACTAAAATTACGACAGTTAGCTATTGATAACTCCCCCCAACATCAAACAATTTCACAAAAAAAGTTTTATATGTCCTTTTCTATATGTGTGTTAATGAAGAACCTTGTTTAAATCAGGGATCAACTCGAAAATCCAAAACCAGCAGCTATGTTTATACAGTTCAAAAAGAGTCACAGGTTTGTTACAACCAAAAAAAGTATTCTCTCTTGTGTAAATGTATAACTTTTACTCACTTTTTTTGCTATAATTATTATTAGTATTGTTATTACTGTATTATTATTGCTTAAAAGCAATGAGCGTGGAAAGAAATACAAAATATTTTACGGGCAGCTGTCTGTAAAACGGGCCAAACTTGTAACATGCAGGGAATGTCTCTGTGGTCCTCCTGACGATTCTGGATTTGCATGTTGTTATTTGTTTTGTTATTCTGTGACTCATTTGAATCTTACGAAAGTTTATAACCGCACCTGTAAAACAACATTTGGGCGAATTCTTTTTATTTGTGTAGCATCCTGTACAGTATTCTTAAGGCAAGCTCTGGATATGTCCACAAGGATATAATTTTTAAAAACCTCGCAAGATTACCTGCACAGATAACTGTTGACTAGAAGGCACATAATATTGTGTGAAAAGAAGAGTACTGTTATAAACTAGAAATTGATTTCTGGTTCAAAAATGAGTTTCTACTTTATTGCTAGGATTTCACTAGAGCTCTAGCTTTTTTTTTTTTCATTTAAGAAGACAAGAAAAAAAACATGAATATTTTAATGCACCCTTTTAATTTGTCAGAATGACTCATTTGTTCAGCACCTGATCATTTAGAGTTGTCAGCACTTGATTATATAGCGAGACTTTGGAAATGGCCATTATTTTGGTAAAGTAGCAATTCTAGCAAACCTCCAGGGAAAAGGTTGCCTACACCTTTACTGAAGGTTTCCCCTTGTGAGAGGGAAAAAAAGGGACACTCAGCTTTAGGAAAGGCCAATGCTTACAGTCGAAGAACAAATTCTGGAGAGAAAATAAAAGAGTCTTAACTCCTCGACACTGTTCAATGCAAAGAAAATAACTCCATATATAAACCCTGCATATGGCAGATAGTGGTGCTCTGCACTTGGAGAACCCCATAGGAACTCCATCTTTTACAGTGCAGCCATTTTCATGGCAGCAAGTGGTTTTACATTCTGGGTGGAATGGACAGGATTTCGAACAGAGGAGCAGTTGTGCTTTACAGAAGATGATCAGTCACATTTTTTTTTTGTGAAGTGTGATCTCAAATTCATTGGCGATCAACACACAAAAGGGGCTTTGTCAATGTGCTTGTTCTGCCTTCCAGTTGTGGAGTCTCTTTAAAATAAGTATTTCTAAAAATATATGGAAGCAGATGAAGTTCATTGCTAGAGAATAGAGCAGTGTTGCCTCATCCGTGATCTTTGTACCACTCCTCCCCAAGTACTTCAGACAGGAGTAAAGGAAGAGAGTATCAGTTCTCTGAATTATGGCATTGTAGTCCTTCACACTTTGTTTTACTCCAGACCAACACCAGCTTATAAACTATCTAACTTGCTCCATATGATGGCTTTTTCCTGCACTTTACTGTAATTTTTATGCAAAGATTTTTTTCTTTTTCTCAAGTCAAATCAGATGTGATCTTTGGTTTCATGTTAAAGTAAATGTTTGGAAACTTGTCCAAAAAAGTGGAAAAATGTTTTTTTTAACAAGCTGTCTTAGCTTACTCGGTGCCACTTTTGATTGTTTCTTAGAATGCAGTATTAAGGAACATGCCTCTGTGCTTTATACGCTTTTTAAAGATGATATTGTCAAACAGTTTAAGTAGAAGTTAGATTCGTCAACCCCTCCGGATAAAATATTAGGTTGTAAAATACCTGAAAATTGGCATTGTATTTTGTGAACATTATGAACTCCAACTTTGTAATCTATTATTTGGCAAACATTTACTTGTTTTTTTGTTGTCATGAAAAGTTCCACAGCATATTTGGTGAGTTTGTGTCCTGTACTGTTGCGTTAAGATATCTACATGTTTTTAGAGGGCTTGGAACCTTTGTTGTAATAGACCCACTTGATGTACTGCCACGCCTGGTGCTGAGGGCTGGGGTTCTTTTGTCCTGTAATTTGGAGGGAAACTGCCTGTGTGTGTCAGCGCGTGTGAGGCAGACCCCGGTGCTCCAGAGGATTCCTGAGAGAACATTCCAGTCAAGGACTGCAAACGGCGATACGATGCAGAAACGGCTCTAAAATGATAACACTGATCAACAGGAACAATTCTGTCCCCGCATATTCCTAATCTTAAGCTTTTGCGTCGGCGTACCGCAATCAGCACGGTAGACTAAGAAACGTAACCGGTACATGAGATGTTCACAGTATTCCCGTGGCAAAGAAGAGTTATTTCGTACACACACGTCCCTGGTGCTGAGCAGGGTGCTGGACAGCGGTGCTGAGCTGTTGAGCATCCTCAGCCGTGTAGGTCATACTGATTTTATTTTATATTTCTTCCAAAGTGTCTAATGTATCATTCTGTAATTTCTTTGAAACATGGCAAATAAAAAGGTGAACTTTGTCCCTATGAAACTGAAGCATAAACTGTTTCCATCTGTGTTCTCCTCCTCCCCCACCCAGCGTCTCGTTCCCTGCGCGTTTGCACAGAGAAACCCCAATCCAATTACAGATAATGGAACATACATCACATATGCAGGGTCTCTTAGGACCCGGGATCTAGAACAGTTGTCTTAGTGTCACATGCAATCTGACCATTGATTTATCTGAAACAAAAGCATGTTTGTTCTGCCTGGATAGGAACGGCCCCGCATATAAATAAAGTTAACGAGGAACCATCTCAACAGGATAACCAATGCAGGTATTCATTTAAAAAAAAAAAAAGCAATTTTCTACTTTGAATGCAGTACACCATACAATTCAGGGTAATTAACTGATCTGTCTGAAGTCTTATTAGTGTTATGTCAGCAGTTTAATTGTGCCACCAGACCGTTTATTTTGCATTTGTTTTAAGTCCCCCCCCAGTATATTTTATTTTTTAATAAAATATTTAACAATTAAGTGTAGCAGCTTCACACATAGCCGCATAGCCACACACCTCATTCTCATTTATCAATGACAATCCATGATGAAGATTCACCTGTCTTTATTGGCACATGGATCAGCTGACATAATGAATAGTATTGTGTTTGCACCAAATAAATATGATGACTAGAGAACAAAACAAACAGAAGCTCTCTGCTCTAAGGATAAGGCCAAGGCCTATGATTACACTTACCAGTCCTCACTTGCATCTGTATGCTGTGTGAGTGATGACTGGCTCTTAAATTTTGTACCTTCGTGTTTTTATCTAAAGTGTGACAGTGAATATGCCAAGTGTACACTTGCAAAGCTGAAAATTATTTGTGAGGGTGTGTGCCTGGTTTTTTTTTTTGTTTTTTTTTTGTTTGTTTGTTTTTTTTTGGTCCAAATATCACAAATAGAGTGAATGGCTATGTTTGAGAAACCAGAACATCTTTTTCCTCCACCTAGTGGCCAGAAGTAATATTTAGACAATGTGTACAAAGAAAACAGATCTAGCCTATCAGTGGCCATTTCAGAATAATAAGAGGTTTCTGATGTTTCCAGATATCCTAATATTTAAAATAAGTGAACTCCAAGAACTCAACTTCTGAAAAGATTCGTTTTTACAGCACTCAACTGTCCTATAATACTACAATTTTAAGGAAAAAAAAACTTAATTTGTATTTAGAATTGAGCGATGTCCCTCTGCGTAGCAAATGTAATCTGCTATGTCACGGTAATTCATCCAGCTAACACTCTGGTCTTCAAGAGATGTCTGCAACTTTAGTTTTAACCTTAAATCAGTATACAGTTCAGACTCAACAGTATCAGGTGAGGTGGATTAGCTTTTAATGAATCCGTTTAGATCTGAGTAACAACAAATTATTGTAAGCCATGGGGCAATCCAGATCATTGAGTTAACACTATAAATTCTATTGTACAGTAAAATTGCTGCTAAATTGCCTGACTCTGTGGTTAGCTGGCTGTATTAAATCATGCTATTTTAATTCATTTCTAAAACTGCTGCCCTGTTCGCAAATGACTGCTGCCTTGTTGAGGCTTTTCAGAAATTAATTAAAATAGCATAATTATATGTTTTCCTTGTTAACCAGCTTTTCTCATTTACATGCATGACTGAGTGCAAATTAATCATCTAAATTAAAAAATGAAAAGATTTCCTTCACTTACTTTATTATTTCATATTTAAGCATTTTATTCAAAGCTCCGTAGCACAATGTACAGATAGGCTACAGAACATTCTAATTAAATTCTGTGGTGCAGCACAGAAAGCCTTTAGTGGGCCTCATTGTCAGCCCAGGATTCACTTTTATTTGTATAGCACTTCTGGCTTGGGTTTCCTACCTGTGCAATAAAGGATAAGTAAATATGACAGAACTACTGTCATAGGGGCGACATAGCTCAGGAGGTAAGAGTGTTTGTCTGGCAGTTGGAGGGTTGCTGGTTCGATCCCCCACCCTGGGCATGTTGAAGTGTCCCTGAGTAAGACACCTAACCCCAACAAGCTGATTGGTACCTTGCATGGCAGCCTTTCACCGTTGGTGTGTGAGTGAATGGATGAATGAGAGGCATCAATTGTAAAGCGCTTTGGATAAAAGCGCTATGTAAATGCGGTCCATTTACTGTGAAACTTTATAGTTGAATTAATTTTTTTTTTTTTATTGAAATAAATCTAAAGGATAATAGAGACATGGGGCATGCTGGAAGAGAGACCAATGTTGAGATTCAATCCACATTTGTCCTTAAGTTAAACAATTAAAAGCAAGATTTCTTTTCTTCACAAAAACATTTTGGAGAGTTGAGCAATCACTAAAACTAACAAAGCAACTGAGTTTCTGAAGAAAAAGTGTAACACTTGAGTTTACTTGTAAGTCAGAGTTAAGGCTGAGAATAAAGGCCCTGGTCTTGCCAAGAATTACTGAACCTCCATATGCAGGAAAGATCTACCTGGACAACACCTGTCAATTGTCTGGGTTCAGCCAGTCAGTACGGACTGTGGCTGCACAACCAAACCGTTATTCCTTTACTGACCACCAGAGGGTACTCTAAACTCATATGTGCTCTACTAATTGAAGTGTTTACTAACAGAAAAACTTAAAATATAATTAAATCTCCCTATAACCGTATATAAGATTGAATGTGTAACTTCATTTCAGAATAAATGTAATTTCATTTTACTATATGTTGAAGCCCACAATCTTCAATCACTCTCATTAAATTAACGATCTGGTCATGTGCATGACATCACTACAGTTCCAAACACACAATATTACAAGCATAAGACAGCTACAGACAGTGAGGGATCTTGGCCTGCCATGGGAGGGATTCAGGTTTAAATTCCAGGTGGGATTGGGATGCTGTGCCTTTCTGAAATGTTTTTGTTTGCACTGTGTGTGAACGACGACACCGTGTTTAACACATCTGACTCACACCATGAAAACTCACTGAAGTTGTAAACACATAAATATCAGTGGCTTCAACAAATATGTTTGCATCTTGCATCTGCTCAGAATTATAGAGTACATCTGGTGGAACACACAAGTATTCCGTACAAACTAGTTAGAATGAGGACAGATCCTTTGGTTCTATCCTCAAAATTGATCTTTATCTGCAACCTTGGCTATTAATATTTGTCCTAAATTAAAATTAATTTTGACATAGTCAATTCATGTTTACCTCGTTTTACCTCATGGGTAAAACAGAAGTGTCACAGGCAGGATTTGAATCTATGAGAACAGCTCCAAAACCACAACGCACACATCCAGCTATTCACTTTGCACACGCAAAGGCTGTCAACTTGTCAACAAGACTTTGTGAAGTCCAGAGTATCCATGTGAAAAATTGTGTCATAGTACACTTGGAAAAATACCATTTTGCACTTTAAAAGTATAACTAAAGTTTCCATATGCAGATGTGTACTATTTTTTCCACATGGGAAGGAGTCTGTGACAGCTGAGAGGGCGAGAGAGGAGATGACTGCTCCTCTTTAGCTGCTACCACGGTTTCTCCTAAAGCCAGGGAGTCCTTCATGACCTTGTTTTGATGTCCTACATATTTTCATCCAGACAGGGAGTAATGAAATCAGTGTGCGCCATTAACTGGCTTTCTGTCTCCTCATCTATCAGCATGATGGTCACACTCAAAACCATGTCACAGGCTCAATTGCTTTTCATTTCAGCCTTATTTAATGCTCATTTAGTTGGGTCAGGACATTTTCTGTCCTTAAAGAACATTCTGAACAATGTGTTTTATTCATATGTTTTGTAAATTAAAACTCAAATTTCAGCAAAGGTTTAGGACTGTGCACTTCATTTTTGCTGTTATCATGATTCTGCATATAAGTTCCAAGAGTGTAACAGTGATGGAACAAGTTCAGTATGTCCTAATTTTCCAGTGGGTCTTCATTAGACAACACCAAGTACTATTTTTCAGTAGTTTGTTTCATATAATTATATTCATTGTTTAATTGTAAATTCACAAAAGATGACAATACGTACATGATTACAATATGACTTATTTGTCCGCAGAACACTTATAGCTATGGTTAGACAGAAAATTAAGCCATTCCACAGTAATGTAGTCTTTTTTACGGAAATAATAACCCAACTGAAACAGAGCTGAAATAAGAGTGAATGCTAAACTAAACAATAAATTAATCAACGAGTAGTGCAGACCGAACACTCTTGGTCCTTTTTTGTATCTGATGGCTTAAAGTAAGAGCTTTGAATTATTTATGTTGTTGTGTTGGCCTGAATCCATGCATAGAAAGATTATTGGAGCAGGGACTTACTCCGGGCACAACATACTCAATAATATTAATGACTTGTAACAAAATTTTATGATGTATAATTCACTAAAAATCCTCTGGGATGTTTTGATAACCTTAAGTGTACAGTATATATTTCTAATTATGTAAGAAGACAATCAATTTGTTCTGTCCTTTGTTGTGCTATGTTGCAGTTTATAAAGGGTATAAATAAATTTGGAATGTTTTTGTGTGTGTGTGTGTGCGTGTGCACGCGTGCATATGTGTGTGAGCGTGCTTGCATGCGCGTGTGTGGGTGCATGCATGCATGTGTGTAGGTGTGCGTGCCTGCATGCGTGAAAATGTACACTACAGACCTGGGATGGCTTGGCATGTTGTTAGTCTCAGATTCATCCCGGGATTCCCCATATCCCACAGCCAGCATGGTTTGGTCTTTATTTTTAGAGTATTTAGGATAAGTACAGTAGTACATTTTTACTGATACATTTTTACTGGGTTTGGAGGGCAAGACACAACATCAGTGGACATAAAACACACGTCTGCTCACACTGCACACATACACACTCAGTTTAGGGCACGTGCAAAATCTATACACACTTTCTATTGATAATTTACATTTATGCACCCTCGTTCTACGAACAGAACTCAACCTGAAGAATCTCATTCAACTTTGCTAATCCCCTTTATGAATTTAAAAGCCTCAATCAAATCTAAGTCTCCTTAGTCTGTAAGTCTCCTTTTACTAAGCTTGAAGAGATTATGCATCTTAAGTCTTTCCCAATAGCTTTTATCTTTCATACCAGGAATCAATTTGTTTGCCTTCCTTTGAACCTTTTCCAGAGCCTCAATATCTTTCTTGTAGTACGGTCCCCAGTACTGCACACAATGCTCCAAGTGTGGTCAAACAAATGTATTGTATAAGATAAGTATAACTTCCTTGGGTTTATATAAAATACTTTTGGCTGTGTGTGTGTGTGTGTGTGTGTGTGTGTGCATGTGAACATATGTATGCACCGGTAGTTGTGCACATGCATGTGCGTGTACACGTGTGTACTGTATGTGCGTGTACTCATGTGCATTTGTCCCAAGCTCTCTTCTTTGTGGCCTCTTTTTGCCCAGTAACTTGTGTGGTTCTAGTGCTGGCTGAACCCTGATGAACGGGTCTTTTTAATGACCCTGAATATTCCACCCCTTCCCAACTGGCACACATAGCTGGGCCAGACGTTTTTTTCATCCTGGGACTCCTTGGCACATTAGGCCCTATTGATCTGTGAGCAGTGGCCCTGGACAAAAGCCGCATATACAGTACAAACACAGGCCAGGGCAGCAGCACATTCGCCCATTCATCTGTGTGTGTGAGAATGAAGGGGGACCCCATTCAGCCCCTTTGTGAGGCTGTCTGTTCAGCAGTGTTGTTTGAGACCGGGCCCATTGTGCCGGCTGGTGTCCCTTATTGACTCAGAAGCCCTCCACGCCGGTTCCCAGGGTCCGGCCTCCAGGCACTGTGCTGCGAAAGGCCGAAGCGCACAGCTCACCGCATTGTGTGCCAGGGCACCAGGGCCACCTGGACCGTGCTCTGTGTTTGAGGAACTGGCAATCATCAGGTCATGGCCGTTACCCCAAATTGCACATAACAACCCTGCAGTAGATCCACTTTGGAGCAATGCCACTTGTGGGGAAATGTTCCAATTCTCAAAAGAAAAAAAACCTCCAGGTCCCCGTTCCAAAAAGGGAATGGCTGTAAATTGCCAAGAGCAAAATATATTTTATTCCCTGTACTTCTTCATACTTTCTTTTTTTGTATTGGAACATATATCCAAATTCCCCTGTCATTAATGGGACAATGGTGGTATTGTAGAGTGAGTGTAGAAAGTTATAATATGGTTGTACAACTGAAATTATAAATGTAAGGGTATGTGTGTGTGTGTGTGTGTGTGTGTTTCCACACACATAGCTCACCACAAGAAAGATAGAGGACAGCTGCACCTGTTACTGATAACAACTGGTAACCTGTAGTCACCAGGTGAGTAGCTAGGGGGCGCTTATGCAGCATTAACCTGTGGAACCCCTGCCAACCTAGGTCAACCGTTTCCTGGTAATACAAAGCCAGCCATGGCCTGCCATTGCAGTTTCTTCATCACAGTTGACTTCTGACATGCGTCAGACTGAAACTAACAATGTCCAGGCTGCACAGAGCATTTCAGCTGTGAATCCTGTGAGGATGATACTTAACCACAGTTAAGCTGGTAAGCTTGATTCTTTACAGATAATTGTTAATTTAAGTTTTTGCTTTAAAACAATGTCAGAATAAAATTCCTTATTTTTCATATATTTGTCTCAGTTTCAGAAATCACTTATGCCTTGTCTTAAGGGTGTCCTCCTTTTGATAACCTGTGCTCAGCATAGTATGCATGTAGGAATTTCATTAATTTAATTAACTTTAAGACAGAAAACATTATCATTGGGAGAAAATGGTTCTGACTGGAAAATACATTCACACACAGGCCATTTTTGGGCTATTTATTTGACTATCCAGACAAACAAACAGCCTCCTGGACCTTATCCTGCTCTGAGCCAGAAGACTTCCTGTCTGTAGTAGAAAACCCACATAAAATCCCAAACTGAAACAACAAATACAAAGTGGAATGTGACGAAACACAGGCTGAGACAACAGACAGAGCCTAAGCCACACCGTTCACTCCTGCGTATGCTAGGCGTTTCTCCCTGTGGTGAGGCTATACAATCAGGAGCATATCCTCTGTACGAATAGATAAGTTTTCACTGACCTCATAAACTGTGTAACTAAGAGAGACAGCTGTACAGTATGTGGTGCTCAAATTATGTTTTTGCCTGGATTATAGAAAGTTATAGACAAGTATGATACAGAGACATACAGTTGTTTAACATTCAACATGAACTTCTCTCACAGAGGAATAAGAAGAAAAGCCTCCCTTCCTTATATGTGTGCTTATGTACTGTGTGGTTGGCTGTGAAATTAAAAGCAATCTTTCATTAAACACAACTTGTAAAACACAACTGCACTGGAACTGTGGGAGAAGAAAAGCCAATATTTTTATGTTGTATTTCTCCCTCTTCCAGGCATTATCATATATCATGTAGCAGAGTAAATCGCTTTCTGTACTGAGAGGCTGGAAAAACTGGGAATCTCTCATAGAACCAAGCAGGAAGGAACCAGATGTCTTTTGTGGTTTTGAATGCTCAGAGCCAAAGCTGTGTGCACCTCAGCTCAATTTATTTATTTATTTTTTAAGAAACCTGTTCACCTGCCCCATGCTAGCCTGAACATATGCCGCTGTGCAGCTTAGGTCTGCTACAGTGGTGGGAATGGAGGATCTGTCTGAAGGAAAGATGCCTATAGCTGCCAATACCTGCCTGCTGAAGACACATGAGCAGATCTGATTTAAAAGAGCAACCTCTTCCAAGAGGTTCTCCTCAAAGTTACAGTTTCATTATGTTAAGAGTTGGGTTTAGAATTATGATTTGGAGAATCGCATTCTTGCACGAGATCAATGATAAGCCAGTCTAAGGCTAAAGAAATTAATTCTGTTTATAAACAAGATTAGATAAATTAAAGTGGTATAAAAAAACCACTAGCATACCTCAAACATAAAAAAGCATTCGTATCATAAAAATTTCTAATCGTATCACCATAATTTCAAAAGCATCGATGTAACTAAATATAAGAATATGCTGCAGTGATTAAAACAGCTTCAAATGTGTGTGGCTTTGTGTGCGTGCACACATATGCGTGTGCAGTACCTTATGTGGATTTGGGCGAGTTAGTGACTGTGTTTGTGTGCTTAGTCGTTCAAAGGACAGTCACACAACAGGTATAACACCTCCGAAGATTTGGGTGAGCTCTTGCGAGTCTGTGCTGGTCTCATAGCTTTGGCTTGCACTGTTGACTCAAGCGCTCATACCAGGAGTCACTGGGTAAAACAACAGTCAGCTAATCTGGGTGGATTTTTCCCCCTTCCATGGTGCATTATCTCATGTGAATCCCCCCTCTCCCCTGCCTCCATGCCTGTCACCTGACAGTAAGCCCCCGGCTAAAGACCAGGATCGCTGGCCTTGTGCAGCTGGATTGCAGTTTTTTCGCAGGGTTTAAAACTGCAACATGGCCTTTTGTGTGACTGTTGCATGCCAGCATCGAGGAGGCACAACTCTGTTTAGCACTTCCACCCATCCTCAACCCATCTGGGCGGTCCTGTTTCCTCGGTTATCTTGCAATCCCTCCTTTAAACTGATTCTGGAATGGCCTCTTTCCGGAGCAGACCTGTCACTCCAGAAAGCCTTGGGGCCCGGTGGAGGCAGATGCTGGGTTGACATCCACCCACACACACTTGCCTCGAGTTCAGCCACAGCAGGGCACCATCAAAGGCCTTCTGCAGAGATCGGTATTCAGAACAAAGGAGGGATGATGCTCGCTGTCTGTGTTCTGACAGGTGACTTTTTTCCTTGACGCTAACTCCAGGTGTGACCCCAGTGTTACACAGGGGCAGCTTTGAACTTACAAAACCAGGAAGGAAATATACGCTACATGGCTAAAAGCATGTGGACACCTGACATCTAACATCTCATCCAAAGTTATGGGCATTAACATGGAGTTTGTACACCTTTGTCTGCTATAACAACCTCCACTTTTCTGGGAAGGCTTTATACAGGATGTTGGAACGTTGCTGAATGGATTTGCTTCCACTGAGCCAGAAGAGCATTGGTGAGGTCAGGCACTGATTGGGTGATTTAGCTTGGCTTGTAGTTGGCTTTTCAATTGATCCCAAAGGTGTTGGATGGGGTTGAGATCAGGACTCTGCGCAGGCTAGTCAAGTTCTTCCACACAGCTCTCAGCAAAATCATTTCTATATGATCCTAGCTGTGTGCCCAGGGGCATTTTCATGCTGAAACAGGAAAGGGGCTTCTCCAACCTGAATCTCATTTAGAGAATTTTACTAAAATGAGCCTGAATGGCTTCCATGCTACAAATTACTAATCCTTTCAAAGATATTACATATTTTTAAAACCACTTAATCTGAATTTCCTCTGCTATAATAGTGCAAACAGTCTCCAGACCAGCAGGGCTCTGGTGGGAGGATGATGAGGTGAGGAAGGTCAGCACTCCCACAGAGAGGAAGAGCAGAGCTGAGGTTTTTGGGGCTGCTCCTCACAGCTGGTCCCTGACACATCTGTGAGGTCACCCGCACAGCCTGACAGGCCCACCTCGGCCTCCCCCAGCCATATTTATTTATGCTGGATGAAATGAGCCTGGGGGGCTGGAGCGGTGTTTAAGTTTGCCTGGATGAGGGAAGCCAACAAGGGCTGGGCAGTAAGCAGCTGGGGGGAGGGGGTGTATGGGTCAGGGGGCAGATAGAAATGGCCCCTGTTGCATTATGGGAGTCCTCCTTTCATGTGTCCTTGTTTTTGATCTTCCTCCGTCTGGAGCTGACCTCCCCATGCACGCGACCATGCATAGCACACCATGGCCTGTACAGGGATGGAAACGGCCGCCAACCCTCACCGCTTGTTCCCAATTAGCTGTGGTGGTCGCTGCATGTAGAGCGGAAAAAGGCACCTCTGAGGAGCGTGGGGGTGGGGTGGGCCAATCATCAGGGGCAATTCCCCCTTCATGTTTCCAGGGGCTCTCTCTTCTTTCAGCACAGTAACAGAGGGCCAGGATTTGTGTGTGTACAACACACACACAGACACACATGCAGACACATGCGCACACACGCACATTGGCACACACACACACACACACACACACACCAAAGTACTTAAACAGTGGCCTTCTGACCCCTGACGACATGGGAAAGTGAACTTCTCAGCTGTTGGTTATATAAAGGCCTCTGCAGTCATGAGAAATGCTGAGAAATCTCAGCACCAGAATCATTCTGCTGGTTCTCATTTGAAGGAAAGTTTTTGTGTTCTTTACATTTTCACATATTTCTTTTTCACTTATTTTCTGGCTAAAAATATGGATGACTATTTTAATTGAAAAATATTGATTAGAGTATAAGATGTCTGCTGCCAGTAGTATTCTGAAAAAAACATTAACTATGCAATCTCAAATAAATGTATTAGTAGATGGATGACAAAATCACAGAGCTTTTTTTTTTCTATTTCTCCTCATAACTGTTAAAATTCCAATATTTCACTGCTAATAGAATTAACAGCAATGTGAGGATTTGGCATCAGAGATTCAAAATTCACAAATGAATTGTAATGAAATTACATGGCCTATCCTCATGTTCCATAGGCACTATGCCACGTAGTCTCATTATTTGTGAGAAAGAACATTTGTTCTGCAGAGAGATTTCTGCTTTACAGCCAAATTATTCCACCGCCAAGGTGTTGGCCTCTCGTAATAACATTTCAGGGAAGCTATTTTTTCTGATAATATATTTGCATGAAACAAGAAGAATCTAAATACTTTCAGTCGATCAAAACAGACTACTTACTAACTTTATTTGCTGGTGATCAGATGATAAGTTAGTTCAAAACAATTGAGGCCCAGTGCATCTTCTGTCCTCAGTTTATGGTTTGTTTTGCCAACTGTTACACGAACATGGCTCACTTCCATTGTGATTGCCAGATGGTTATCATAGCAAGTAACATGCCAGAAGGATTAACCCTAAAGAACTGAAATGTTTTGAACACATTTAAATTTCAGATTTTCCAAGGTGTCGATGCTGTTAGAAAGTGAGATTTGCAGAAAATCAGAAATAATGTTTTATTCTTTTCTTTCAGTATTTAGAATGCCCAATGCTAATCATAAGCCTATTAAATCACACTAGCATGCAAATCCCCAAGACACCACCAGTCAGCTGTGGCTACTTCTCAGTCTGTAGGCAACCATCTGAATTAATGTTGCAGTTACTTCAGCAACTCAACTTGTAAATGCAGATCATAGAAACCTGATTGACCAGAGGAGCAGACATTCAGGGAATGCCCTATCAACTGAAAACTGCCCTTTGCACTGGTGTGGTCAGAATTCAGTCTGGACTTCAGGAGATATCTAAGAACAAGAGCCTTAAGTGTACAAGTGGCTAAATTGTCCATTAATCAAATTAGATATCATAGTAATCATGGGTCCTTGTTTCCTCAGGAACTGACAAAGCCAAAAAATCTAGACTCTCCAAAACAAATCTTGATCTTCTATCACTATTACATATAAACTATAAAAATATGCCATTGTTTTTCATTCATAAATTACATTAAAAATTCATGCAGTTAAGATATTCATTGGTACTTTTTAAAAATTTCTTCCGTAACATTTTTCTAGGTGACTGAATGAATGGAAAATTTAACTGTTAACCATAACTGTAACTTGTATCCATAAAAACAGATGAGAGGTCCCAGCCATCCCTTCACCCCAGTTCTTCTAATCATTTTAACATGAATGGACATGCACAGATGCATGCATACAATTCTCAATTAATTGGAAGTGGTGAGCGCTTTACTTAACTGACTGGACATGTGGCATTTGGTTAAGAGCAGCACCCAGACACCCTCCTGTCAGCAGCTGACTGTAGTTAATATTTTATTACCGAAAATTGGGTGAGGGGGAGTCTCAGGTTCAGAGCCGTTAGCACTCAGACAAGAGGGACAAAATCCCCAAAGAATACACGACCAATCACACTAACCGTACCGCTGCTCAATTCATTCTGAGTAAAGAGCTGTCTGCATACTATTCAGAGATACATTCCTCATTATCTGCAATCTGCAGTCCATTGTTAAAGTGATGGTCACTCTAGCTACACTCATGTGGGGAACGTTCATTGGGGAAAAGATGAGAGCAGCGGGGAGGTGAGGAGTGCGAGGGCTGTCTGCCAGTGAGTGTGTGCATGCTGCATGGCCTGTGTGTGCGTGCTGTATGGCATGTGTGTGTGCCGCATGGCATGTGTGTGTGCGTGCTGTATGGCATGTGTGTGGGCGTGCTGTATGGCATGTGTGTGGACGTGCACGCCAGCATTGCCCCATGTGTGGATTGTGCTATGGAGCATATGAAACGGCTGCACATGCACCATCAGGTGGCCTTGCGGAGGGGTCGAGATCGGGGTCAGCTTCTTCTCCAGCACTAATTGCGCTGGGGTGGGGGTGGGGGTGTGGTCACAGAGAAAGACAACAACAACTGAGGCTAAACAGGCCGGTCTTCCAGAAGACATACGGAACAGCAGAAAAAACATGGGAAAGTGGGAGTGGGAGGAAGAAGGGATAGAAAAGGAAAGCAAGGAAAGAGAAAGGAGAAAGATGAATAACAGAGCAAGAAAGAGCTGTGTCTTTGTGCTGTGAAGGTGTGTGTGTAGGGGGGGGATGATAAAAGGTGGCCTGTGAGACTGCAGGCAGAAAGACTGCATGGTGGAGTAATGGAGGTGGCAGGGTGGAATCAGTTTCTGGCCAGCACATATTTTTCCCACAAGCCCACACTAGGGAAAGCAGGAGCTTTATTGAGGTCCAGACAGCTGGCACAGTGCATACTGGGAAAGGGGCCTGACACCAAAAAAACGAGTGAAAAAAGAGGACATTGTTCTGTGACAGACTTGTGAAAGACATAAACTGTTCCCCCTCCCATTTCATATGCGCGCACTTGTTACCTACTACAGGTTTTCAGCCAAGCATTTGTGGAAAAATTCTGGAAATTGCATGAGTCTTGGGAGGGGTAGAGGAACTTTATTTGCGATGACACAAGCAGAAAGACTGAAGACTCAGGGTCACACTTCTCTACTCCACCCAAAGGTGGGTCCACCACAGGAAACACGCAGCTGTCCTTAAAAAAGCAAAATTGCATCAAACACCTTATTTGTACTTTTCTATTCTGATGACACTTCTTTAATTCTTATGAAATATTTAACAGTGCATTTTTAAATGGTCTAAAATAGCATACAAAAACTCAGCTGTTGCATTGGATCTACCAATCAAACATTCTGGAGACCCACTTAACTGTATGCTCAGTTCATGCAAATAAAAACTTTAGTTTATAATTTACAGTATGATCATATTTAGAATAGCTTCCAGTCCATAAAAGACCACAAGTTGAATCTTAACGTGCTGTTGTGCAGCCACAGGAATTCACACATACACAAGGCATGATTTGTACCAAAATATATGGTCACCCAAAGAGGATGTGTTTATAAAATGATTGTGACCGGCGCATTATGACTGTTCAGCGCCCTTGTACCCCTACTGAAGTGAGGGCGCTGACGTCCACCAAGTGGGGGTGTCTCTTTATTGTGGGAAGCAAAGCTTCTCCGGCTGATAGACAATAGCTTCCTGCACACATGCACTGGTCTACAGCTGGGATACGAGGACTTGAGGCCACGCTGAAAAGGGATTAATGTCACGTTTTCATTTGCTAAAATCACTGTCAGCATAACAGACAAGAGCGTAAAATGTGTACACTTGAAAATTGTGTATGTTTATTTGAGCATGTATTGCATGCCTGTGTTTGGTCATACTCTATGTGTTGTGTATATGTGTGTGTGTGCGTGTGTGTGCGTGTGCATGCGTGTGTGTGTGTGCACGTATGTGTGTTTGCATGTGAGTGCATTCCTGTGTGCACGTGTTTGTGTCTGGGTGTGGGAGGGCAGCTGGAATTCCAACATGTGTAAGTCAAGGTGTGGCCAGCATGTCAACATGAGACGTGTTTAGAAAACAAAAATCCGTCTCACAAGCAAAGTAATAAGCAAAGGAAACAAACTCGAACACTGTCATCACTGTATGGAACACAGCAGAAGAACCAGACCAGAAAACCAGAATAATCAGGCGATGAACAAAGAGAGAAAATAAAGAGAAAAGAAAAGGTGTGTCTGCTGTGTGTGGGTGTCAGTCTGAATGGCTGTCTCTCAGCAACACGGCAGGCCATTGTCACTACAGACATCTCATCAGTTTTGAGAGCGTCTTCTGACAGTATTCCACAAGTGCTTTGCTTCTTCCTACCATTAGCTCTCATGAGTTGGGAATACATCTGTAACAGGTATCTTCAAGAGGCAAACATATTTCAGTATGTTTTATGGCACAGTATGAAAACCAAAAAAAAAGATACATTTTTGGACATTTTAAAAAATTGTTTACTGCCATAGTTAATCACTCACATGTCCTAGAAATTCTCTATGGACCACAGACCTATTGTTTATAATCAGAAAAACCAGCCAACCCCGGTGGATTAAATAATGAATTAAAAGGTGGACACATTTATGGAGAATATTCTTTCTTGGCTCATTTTCCCAGCATTGCATTTTACAGCCATTACGAAGCTGCCCAGGTCTCAGCTTAAAAGGCGAGGACACAAACACACAGAGGGAAAAGGCTGGTGATTAAAAACCAAAGCAATCTCTCAGTTAACAGCAGGAAGCCACGTCCCTCAAGCTCCTCGGCTGACAAGCGCTCTTGTTGTCATGTTGTCTGCTATTTAGATCATACCAGACAGCTGACCATAGACCAGGTCCTGGGGCCAATCCAAGGCAAGGGATGAAGACGTCACTTCAACCAACCCCCACTCCTACCGGCCAAGAGACAACACAGACCTTCTCAGACTCTGCTGCACATCTGTTTTAACTTACACGTAGTCCGAGTTCAGTACATCTCTCCTCCCAGCAACAGCAATTAAAACGCCATGAGAGCTGACCCCTCCCCCCCTCCTACCCCCCTCCCTCATGCCTCACCACCCCTGTTCCATGCCCCCCATCCCCCTGGCTCCTCCCCTGCAGTTGCTGAATGGCAGGTATAGGGTGTCGGGGTGGTGTGCAGACAGGATGTACGGGGGCATGTGAGCTCTGCTGCCGCTGACAGCTCCCATAGTCGCCGCCGTAAATCAGCCCTGGGGGAACCTGTGGGGCTGACGGTGGAAATGTCCGAGACGCCCTGCCAGCAGGGAAGGGAGGCGGGCGGCGGGGGGGCGAGCGCTCGCAGAGCGGCGCTCACACGGGGATAGAGTTACAACTGAAATAGATCAGAGCTGTGGGAAACGGCACCTCCCATCACCGCACACATGCGCATACTCACGCACACGCTCACGCACAACCACAGGCACACGCGCACACACAGACACACGCACAGACACACGCTCACACACACACAGACACACAAACACACACGCACACACACAGACACACAGACACACAGACACACAAGCACACACACAGACAGACACAAGCACACAGACACACACACAGACACACGCACAGCCACACAGACACACGCACACACACCACACACACACACACACACGACACACACGCACACACACATACACACAGACACGCACACACACAAACACACGCGCACACACAGACACACGCACACAGACACACACACACACACACAGACACACGCACACACAGACACACACACACACACACACACACAGACACAAGCACACAGACACACGCACACAGACGCAGGCAGACTCATGCGTACATACACGTACACACAAAGACAACAGACACACCGACGCGCACATACAGGCACAGGGCAGACACAAACATGCAGTCACTCAGGGAGACCTCTGGGAAGATAAAGGAAGGCAGCTGGGCTGACGCCAGCTTTTAACAAACGCTCGCTTATACGTCTCTGTTTCCTGCTATTGCAGAGTCAAGGTTTCTTTAATTGGAGGTTGGGGGCGGTGGGTCTCAGAGAGTGTTATGAGCAAGTCCTGGTCTTAACACTAAAGCCTTCATTAAAAAGAAAGATTAAAATGTCAAGAAAGAATAACCTGAAGAGAAAACATAATGTTTCATTATGTTCTTATTTTCCCACAGAAATGTCTTTCTAGTAGCATTCTTAAGTTTTTACAAGCTTTGGCCAGTTTCTGAATATAGTTAACCAGGCACTAATTATTTTCCACAGACAAAAAAACCCTGGCTTTGTAGAACTGCCCACGGGCAAAATCCTCACTATAAAACATCTCTCTCACAGAGAGCTGCCCATAATATGAGAAGGGAGGTTGGAATTCTGTGCCCTCATTTGTTGTACATGTTTAATCTCACTGAAGAATGACAGAATGAGGGGAGATACAGGCTCAGCTGAAGAATTATTAAGAGTTACAAAGCCACTGTGGAGTCAAAGAGTTCCAGCATCAAGGGTTTCTGCCATGGGAATGCTCAGAAGCAGAGTATGACATGGTAATATAATTGGATACAAAGAATTTAAAAGCCATTGTGTGGAACCAAGAAGGTTTGTTGAAATACTCCTGCTATTTATACTGAAACAGCATCAAAGTCAAGGAGACTGTCAGTGTGGTTGCGCTTGTTGTTAATGAACTAAGAACTAATCACATTAATCCACATAAGACATCGTATTCATAGCCATCCAACATGTGACTGATTATTGCTGAGATTGATACAGTGGAATGACTGTCTTCTGGGTCAGTTTTCCTTCATTTCCAGCTCTGAATAAACCCTCTTATCATAGACCATACTGTGACTCAAACATGGTCCTGTAGACCCACCATTTGTGGTCTTCAGTCAAATAGAGCTCCCACTGTCGAGCTGTCCCAACTCCCAAGGTTGACCTCTTAACTGAACGCTCATCTTTATTTGTCATCACTCATGTATCTTCTGTTATAGAAAATGAATAGTCTACAGTCTATTTAATCTAAATGAAAGTTCCTTAAATATTTGAGCCCCTAAAGCAAAACTAGCCAGGTATTCATCTTTTCCCAAATCTGTCCAAAACAAAAATATTGACATGCACATACACAGGATTGTTTTTTTTTTTTTTTGTTTGTTTTTGTTTTTTTCGTAAAGATTTAATCAACAATTAAGCAGCATTGAACTGGTAGCAAAATCAAGCCTGATTAATTGTTGCAACTGAAACAAAAATGAGCATAGGCAGCTCTTTTAGACTTCATTAGAATGGCAACTGTCAACCCTAACCTGCAGGTTTTCGAGTTTACTTTCAATCAGCACCTGATTTATTCCCAGGAGAGAAGATAATTGACTCCCTACCAAACTGATGACACGTCTGACCTTCTCACACCTTCCACAAAGGCTCTCAGCTGATGGTCATTAGTTCAGATTCACATCAGCATGCAAAATGCAAGCTGAGACAGGTGATAAAGAGACCAGGCCCATCACCCTCCAGGACTAAAATCTTGGATGATTCAATGTCTTTAGTCACTTTTCCACCGCATGGTACCGGCTCGACTCGACTCTACCCAACTTTTTTGTTTTCCATCGGGCAAAAGCTGTGGATAGTACCTGGTACCTGGTACTTTATTGGTATCACCTCCGTCGACGTTCCAAGCAAGCTGAGGCGATACCAAAAGGTGACGTGAAAACACTGCAGAACACTGATTGGTCAGAAAAGGCAGTTTCATACGGCGTCGTTATGATGACCAGCTACATTGACGGGGGTACTATCTGCAGTGAAAAACGAAGTACCTGGTACCAAAAGCGAGTAGAGTCGAGTAGAGGTGAGTCGAGTTGAGCCGGTTCCATGTGGTGGAAAAGCGGCTTTTGCTGCCTATCAAAGGGGATAGCATCCAGGGAGCAAGAGAGGGATTTACTGAGGATTGCAAACAGTGCCAGCAGAATATCAACATGGAAAAAAGGGCATCAGGGCTGATATTCAGTTGTCCCTCTCAGTGAGCTGGCTGGTGATGATGGGGGTTGGGATTACAAATTGCTGAATCTGTAGAGTGGTCAAGAGGCCCACATTTCAGGAAGCTTGAGATGCAGAAGCAGGTTCTCCACAGCTTTTCCTTTACCACTGATATCCTTCTGACATCTGTAAGCCTAGTGCTGCGCTGCAGTTGCTCCCTCCGCTCAAGCGTCTGTCTCCACTTGTCTCACGGAGCACAGCAGGTTAGCAACTGGCACAGAGGGGAAGAGCAGGGAGACAGGTGCTCTGTTTCAGAGTGCAGGATAGAGGGCGAGACAACTCTGTGGTGATGGAGGGTATCATCTGCACACCACAAGCATTATGATGTCACAATGTCATCTGATTAAAGTCTAACCTAGCTAAAATGGCTGCTTTTGAATCCCACTCATTCTCAAAACTTTGATATTCATGCAAGTATAATACACTACAAAGGCTGAATAAAACTTCAAGAGAATTTTTCTCTGCCTGCCCTGATCCAGTTTATTGCCTGACATGGTAAATGATAAATAACATTTAAAATAAATAAATATGACAACTGATTTTAAGTAGAACAAGGGCTTTCCCACTTCCTTCGCTTGCCTGCATTGATTAAAAGGTATCCCAATTAAGACGCAATGTAAGAACACAGCAATTCTTGTTTTCACTCCTTTCCATAGCAAGTGGGTCATACTCAAGCTCTCACTTTTGAAATAAAAAACATCATTTCAATGCTGGGGAACATCCTATAAATTAAAGTATGTGAACTTCTTAATGAATGAGGGAACCTAGTTAAGTTATCCACAAAAACTGCTAAGAAATGAGTTCACAAACGTTTGAGTACTGTACTGATTTTGGCAACAATACTGTACCTATTCAAAACCTTTCTATAAAGTAAAGGATCATGTACTAGCTTACAGAGGCAACTGCACTGTACTGCCTTCCCAAAGCAGTAGACATGGCACAAGGTATGAACAAAAGTGGAAAGAAATTTCTCTCTCACCTTCCTCTTCCAGAGAGAAATAAAAATATATGAATTTTCAAAAACCAATCTAAAATGCTACACAAAATTGAATTATAAGATTACAGGATTTCTCTACAGATGCTCAGTTTCAGCCGCCTGTCCTGTGAGAATGTGTCATTTCTTATGGTCAAACTCTGTGGACCCCTCTCCTTTTCAGCCGCAGCTCTGTCACACTAGGCCCTCGCCCTGGGCTCCCACTGTACGCAGAGGGAAGTATGCTCATATGGTGGACGCCATGAAATTTCATTTCATATAGTTTATTTGGTAGGGACAATGCAAGTTAACATAGTACCACTTCAACTTGTTACAAACAAGTTGATGTAACTGATGTACCGCATACAAAGATAATAGCTATTGCTAGTTTCCAACTCCTGTCCCTAGTTAAAGCTCTTAATAAGAGAAAAAGAAATACAAAAATATACAATTATAGAACATTATTAATGCATAATCAAATTAAACATGTTTCCCTGAAAGGGGTGGATATTCAACGATTTTTTGATGGCCCCAAAGGAAAGCACTTCTTTAAGGAGACTATTTTTAACTGGACTCACATAATGAATCTTCAATTATCCTCCACAAATTAAAGATAAGCACCAAAAGCTTATCTGCCAGCAGACCGTGAGTTGTACAACTTTCATACAGCTGGGTGCACACAAAGTTTACGAACCCCAGAGATCATGTTGGGTAAACACACTGGAGAATAGCCAATGTATTTCTGGCCTTGGCACATCCTCCACACATCACAGAAGAAAGGATGTATCGCATACATTTGTATGTAAGTGATTCAAACATGAGATGAGGATGAGAACGACTTGAACAAGCATCTATGGAACACTGGCCGAGGAGGCTGGCAGCGACAGCGAACTATATCACTGTCCGTTGCACAATGAAAGGTGTTGCACTTCAAAGAGAAATCAGTGTCCGCTTCCTGGCGCTGTTTCTGAAACAAAGCCAGCCTTCCTCTGATCGGAGGGCTTGCAACGCACAATGCAGTTCATAAACAATCTCACCACCCCCTTTCTGAATCTCCTGGACAATTCTGATCATTAGCATATTGTTTTGAGAATGAATCTGTCTGGTTGTGTTTGGCACACTGTGGTCTATACAAAGTTGTACCTACTGACACTGAAAACAGCATCAGACATTTACTGATGAGTTATTAGTAGGGTACATTCTGGGATCATGATTTTCCAAATGTGTATCCCTGTTATGTGATTGGCTTTCATACATTTATCAAAAAAGTCCTAATTTCACAGAATAATTATCCCTAATCCACTCCACAGGCAAGTACAATTTTATGATATAAAAAGAAAAGAAGAAATCTGAATAATTTACCTTAAATGCTCAGATAAAGAGAAAGAGAGCAAAAGAGAGAGAGATGTCATTTGTAGACATAACATGTATACATCTGAGGGTTTGTCCCTTACCTTCAAAGGAATGCCTACAACTGTTAATTAGAACACGTGATAGGAACAAGGAACAAGACGGCAGAAAATAGCAGCGTGGGAACACTGGGGGAACTCGTATTACAGCAAGCCCTCCTAAACAAAACATCAGCACCAACAATTAGGCACAAGCAGGAGGAAAGAAACAATGCAGCCGCAGAGTTACCCTTTGTCATTTTGACTAGGGTCCGATAGAACAAAAACAAACAAAAAACCCAAGGTCTTCCTGTCATTCATGGATGCTAAAAAGGGGAGCTTCTCGTAGTGTTGATGAACATTACGCATGCTGTATTTAGACTGATAAGAATCAATGTTTAAGGATATCAATCTAATCATAACGAAACTCACAGTGACCAGCAGCTAAACAGGATAACTTCCATGTTAGGGGATCTCAGCCATTTCATCTAACTTTTAATGGAATGCATACAGTTTTTTAATGTTTATCTTTGCTGTCTTAATCACTGTCTTTATCTTAATTACCATGTCTTCTTGAATATGAGTATACTGTATGTCAGGTGCTGATCTGACAGAGCTGTTATGTGTTGAGATGACAAAGCTTAGAAATATACACCTTATAGCTTACTTTGAGAACAAACTTTAGCTTTCTGAATTAAATTCTGGCTCCACAACAGCAAGCCAGTTATTGTAGTGCTATACAATCATTCTAACTATGTTTTCATTTGTCAATAAAGAAAGGAACTCCTGCACATTCTATTGGTTGCATAACTTCATAGGTATAATATTTTATTGTTTTGGTCAAAGTGGTCTTCAACGAAGCATGCTAACAAAAACATTAGCAACCTAAAAGAATTAAACTGGTGAAGTTGTGCAAGAGACCCAGCCTATAGGAGGCTATTTCTTTATTTCGCTGGTAATCTCTCCAAATGCCTGTGACAAAGGATGGCAGGTGTGCGAGCTTCTGGAATCTTTAGCTATTGATAAATAGCTAAAGAACAGAACAATAAGCCTTGCTGTAGCTTCCTGTTAGGGGATGTGTGCAAGACAGGAGAGGGCTGCTGGAATGGCCATGCTTGCTCTGGGCAGATCCCAAGTAACGCGTAGCATCTGTTCAGATTATTGCTGCTGACCAATGCAACCAGACAAGAAAGGCCACACAGGGCCACTATTTGGAGACCTACAGCCTTTGGGCTCAGCCAGAAAGCCTCAGGTACTATCTGCATCTGTTTTGCATCTGTGTTCAGCCCCTGATGTTATATCCTCCAACAAAACCATCACTGGTTGACATTAAACTGCAATGACTGTTGTGGGCAAAAAAGGCATACAAGCCCACCTGCATGGATGATTGGAAGCGTTGCCAGATAATCTTAAAGCAGTGATATTTAGCACGCAGTGATAGCCTACCAGTGTGGAGACTATAGCAAAAAGAAAAGTTTGAATTTGAGCATCACCTGGCAACCTAAAAACTGTTGAATTTGTGTCCATAACCGGCAATTAGGTGTTCATGTGTTCTATGGTACTCACATAAACGCGTGACCTTATATTGTGAAGCAGAAAACAAACAAAAGTGAAGCAGAATAGGAATAGGAGTGGTGAGTAGAGGAGATTCACCTTGTGGTCAGTAAAGAAAGAAATGAGAATGTGAGTTTTGTGATTACAGGACACATCAACTTAATTTAACTTTATAACTTTTGTTTCAGCTGGTCCCTGATCACCAAGCATGTTCCTGGCTGTGGATCAAATGTAAACGTCATTGTTTCCCCCACATACACTGATCTAGGTCGGATGAGTTAGTATTGAATTACAGGTTCACACGCTTACCCGCAGACCGCTAGTCGCCCCACCAATGCTCCATTCATTCCAACGCAGAGCAGGAGACGGCGGTCGCTTCTGATTGGTTATTAGCGCTCTGTGTTGGAACTTTCCCACGGCCAGCGCGTGCTGACAGCCGACCAGTCCTCTGTTCTACGAGGACGTACGACCACAGCGCTCGAGGAACACAGATATTGGGGCGTAACAATCAAAAACTGTAAGCCTATTGGACTTCCGTCAAGATAGTTTTAAAAGATGGACTTATGGTGATGAATATGATTGTACTCATTAACATTGTCCTTCAAGCGAGAATCTGTTATTGTATTGGCTGTATGTTGAAAGCCTTCCCACTTCTCCGCCCCCTCTTCTCTCGATATGGAAGAGTAATTATATCGTGGGAAACAAGGTCGTCTTTAAACTGAACGACTGTTCTGGTGGCTGTCAGATAGCTTTTTGGTGGGACGTTGTGACCTGCACAACAACCTATAACGTTACTGTGTTCAAGTCTACGTGACAAAATGAAAAGAAATCGCGATTACAGCTCATCGGACAGCGAGATTGATGAAAACATCGAGGTAGAGAAGGAGAGTGCCGATGAAAATGAGTAAGAAACTTTACATTACACTTTATAAGCAAGATAAGAAGTTTGTTTTGAATGGCAAATTAGCTGTCAATCGTCGCCACCTTCATTTTTGTTTTGCTAATTGTTACATTTTCTTAAGTCTTATATATATTGAACAATCCAGACTAACTGAGAAAGTTCACAGTTTCTTCGATTTCAACCAAACGTTATCTTAATTATATATAGTTAGCTAGCCAATTAGCAATTTCGGTAATTCAAATCGGAGCTTAGCGTATGTATAGCCGGCTATCTGAAACTCAGTGTTTGTATATTTGCAGGAACTTTGGTTCTCTGGACGGATCAATTTCCCCATCAACAACAACTCAAGTTCAAGCAAGGAAACGACGACGAGGAGTGAGTATTTCGCGCAAATGTTTGTCGCTAAATCACTTATTGTCTTTTGCGTTTGTACACTTAACGATAGTCTATTATACGTTTTCTTAATTCCTGAACTAAGCCAGTTATCTGTTTGACAGATAATTGAGAAACGACGCCGTGATCGGATCAACAACAGCCTCTCTGAACTCCGAAGACTGGTTCCAACCGCTTTTGAGAAACAGGTATATTTAAGCGCGTCTGACAAACCTGGCTCGTCAACTGGCCTCAATCCCAGTTAAAGTTTTTGTCTGTCCTTCAACATACTTACTTAGAAATAGCTAAACATCTCAGTTACGGGACGTGATTTAGCAAGAAACTTTCAAAGTTATATTTATTGTTAAGGAAAATATCAAATGATAAAGCACGAACAGGAAATGAACGCGATTATAGATAATTCATTATTGTACGTATTTCTCAATTTTCCGAACATGCCAGGGTTCGGCTAAATTAGAAAAGGCGGAGATTTTGCAGATGACTGTGGATCACCTGAAGATGCTTCATGCTGCGAGTGGAAAAGGTAGGTTTGTTAAATATCTGTATCGTGTAATTATTAATGTTTGTTATAATGCATGCTGTGTATTGCACAACAATGAACATTTGTATTTGCAAACTGCATGACTCATTTAGCAGAACATTAGCCTCAAAGCTAATTTTGAAGTAGGCCTATGTTTTTAATATCGAATTATTTCTTTGCAGTTTTATTATTCCACTTGTAAATATTGCATGTTTGCATATATTAAAGCATTTGACGAACTTCCTGAATTGGCTGGTTTATTCCAAACTAAATAGAATTACCTTGCTTCAGAAGGGAGATCGTTCGTTGACACAGTAGGTTTGCCCTATTCACATGAAGTATGGTTAGAAAATGCCAGGATTTGTGAAGATTCATGAAGAAAACAAGAAATATGAATAAAGATTGTTTGGCAGCGTCAATAAGTTTGGATATTGTACCAAAATCCAGATCTTACACGGTGGAGGATAATTATACTTGTACTAGTACTGATTGAATTTCTGCTCTTGCTGGTTTGCTGATACAGCCTAAAACGCTGTGGTGGACTGACTATGACCTTTGACCTGCAGGTTACTTTGACGCCCATGCACTGGCTATGGATTACCGCAGCCTGGGATTCCGGGAGTGCCTAGCAGAGACTGCGCGCTACCTGAGCTTCATGGAGGGGCTGGACAGTGCTGATCCTCTGCGGATCCGACTGGTTTCCCATCTCAACAGCTACGTCTGCCAGAGGGAGGCACATTCAGGACTTGGGCAGTTGGCCTGGGGGTCTGCTTTTGGGACACCCCCCTCCCACCTGGCGCACCACCTCCTCCTACAGCAGCAACAGCCAGGGCAGGTGGCCCCCTGCCGCCCCGGTAGCCCCCGCCCTCCTTCCTCTGCCCCTACCTCGTCATCCTCGCCGACGGAGTCCCCTGCTCCCAGCAGGCTCAGTGGCCCATCACACACTGAGCCCGTGCCCCTGAGGGCCCCCTTAAAGGGCACCGTCAGCTCCAGCCTGCCTGTCACCACCGCTGGCTCCAGCAAACTGACCCCGCCTCTGGTGTCCTCCCTCCCTGCATTCCCTCTCTCCTTCAGTGCGTTTCCGCTGCTCTCGCCCAGTGCCCCGCCCTCCGGCCTGGGGAAGCCGTACAGACCCTGGGGAACAGAGATAGGGGCCTTCTGAACTCTTGCCCTGGCACCACGAGGGCCCCAGCTGAGCTGGGCCTCCATGAATGTAATGGAACAGTGACATGTACAGGGGCAAAGACTGATGCATGGGAATCCGTTATTTGTTTTGTTTTTTGTTTGTTTTTCTTTGTATTTTTCTTGTCGTTTTTCAAGGGGGCGATGGGGAATATTGCCATCCTTTTTTAGTGCCCTCAGATAGGGACTGCAGCTAGAATTAAGTGTTCAGTTTTTCCTCTGATATTGAATTTGTGTGGTAAAGATCTGTCCTCCCTGTGTTTTTCATATTAAATGAAGTTGCCTTTTACTTACCACTTTGTGTCTTTTTTTGCCATTTGAGTGAATTGTGGAAAATTGTCACTGCTGGCAGATCTGGGACTTGTAAGTCCAAACTACTTTTGAACATATTTATTTTGTGTCTTCCAAGTCCATGAAAACGAGGAGTCAGTGGGTACCTAAAATGTGCCATTGATCAGTCCTTATTCCACTCAAGCTGCCATTTTTAAAATATGAAGCCCACTCTCCTTTCCTCAATGTGGTCATTTATTGTTGCGATGGAAAGGTTTTTATTTATAACAACAGGTAAGTCTTTATATCCCTGCCCCATTACTAACCTTTTAATGGAATTAAAGTGGTAACTAGATTATGCAGTATTACCACACACAAACACACACAATGGTAGGATGCACCAGCTGCCACTTACTGTGTGTTAAGAGTTGTTCTATAGGTGGACTCCTTAATGATGGGCTGCTGTGGATGATGGGAATTATTGCTCATTTGTTACATAGGGAACCATGTTTTTGCATTATATTTGTAAAGAGAGCTTGCAAAAGTCATTTGGTTTCCAGGATAACTTGAGGCTAGCAGCAGGTAAAGATAAGTAGATAAATTAATCGGAGGTAGTGCAGGTTTGTACATGGCATTACTGCGCTCATTGTGGTCTATGATGTCTCAGTAAATTAACAGCTTTGTTTGACATCCTTTATTGTTTTTCTTCCCCCTTTCTTAAGGTTGAAGTTAGCTTTTGCTTGTCTTTGATGTTTTTAGGTGGTGTGCTTTAGGTGGTGTGCTTTCATTTATTTCACTTTACATCTAGACATGTGGGTTGTTTGTCAGGGATGTGAGCAAGTTTGAGTTATGTTGGATTAGTGTGAAGCGAAACTTTTAAATCCAATAAACATAAAACCATTCTTTCATTTTATTCATAAGTAAGCCTAAATTTAAAACAACTTTACTCACAGATATGGCTTTTGTGCTGGTAGCTTCATAGTGATGTAATGTGTTAAAAACCCTATTGTGTACAATACAATAGTGTATAAATACAGTATTGGTAAAGGGTGACTGAGTGTCTCAATGGGCTATAGAAAAGGAGCCTTTTAGACTTCAAACATAACCACAGGACTCTGTGGGCTTATGTGTGTGTCCAGGAAACTATTAGAAACCAGAGGAAATCCTGAACAATGGTGGGCTAGCCCTGTGCTGTGGGCTGGCCAGGCCTGGTGGGAACAGAGGGCAAGGAGTGGGCACACGGGTCAGCCGCTCTCGTTCGTCCCGCCATTCACGTCCGTTGATGGATCATCGCTCGCGCGCGGTATCCTAGGCGCTCGTTCTCTTCTTCTGCTGTATTTACTCATTTGTCACCCCCCACCTCATATCTCTTCCAAACAGCCTCTCACGGTCCCATTTAAACGTTTGCAAATGGTTTCAAACTATGCAGAAAGACAAAATGCCCATGCACATTTTTTGTGAGTGCTTGCATCCAAAAACTAATAGAATAAATAGGCTGAAGAGAACACTTCACACTGCTTTTATTGCCCCCATTTATTTCCCACAAATGGTTAAATAAATGGGAGAAATGAAAGCAATGTGTGGTTTTTTAAATTTGTTTATTAAAATCAAACACAATCCAACAGGAGTTAATCTGTGGCTAAATAGAATAATCTACTGGAAATGCAGTAATCCACATTCTGACAAATTTTGTTTTTGGTGCTGCAGCATTGATTTTTTAGAATTTCGTACACCACCTACTGGTTAGTGTTAGAATTGCATTCATGAATGGAGCACTGGCATCAACTTCAAACTTTTTTTTTCTGTTTGAGGAAGTCTTGTAATATAATATAATTACACATTTATTAACCTTGGTATTAATGTCAGAATCAATCATGAAAAGACTGGCCTCTCAGCGACCCAAGAACATACAAATGAACACCAACAGCCTCATTCTCCTTCACAGAACCCTAGACCTTTATTCACCATAGCTTGCTCACAGAGATATACAGGTGGGGAAAGGGGGTGGGGATACACAAACAGGAGGCGGATGATGCAGGCAAACAGATTCTTTCGACAAATTCAACAGTATGTTTTGAAGTGTATTGGAGGTACAACACTGCACCAACCCCCATTTGGTGTCCAAAGATATAGGATACATGATCCTCAGACAAACATACACACATACACACAAACATACGTACAATTAAAGGGTTTAACAGGACATTGCGCAAGCAAAGACGTCATACTGTACTTTAGTTCTGTTTTGACTATAGCACTGTAGAACTGCTATTGGAAAAGAGTATGGGTGTGCTGTTGGGTATCCATCCTACATTTTATAAATAATGCTTTAAATACTGCTTATTGTAATTCACCTTAATTTTTTACTTTGTGCTCACCTTACCTTGTATTCACAGTAAAATTACATAGACCTGATACTAAGGATGGAACATACACAAATCCACGTGTTCTGGGGATATATATATAAGAATATTTGCAGTTAAATGCTGATCGCATATGCAGTTTAAAAGTACAAACACAGTTGCCAATGAACTGGTGCTAAGGAATATGTCCATATTGACTGACAAATCAGAAAGCCAGAGAGGGTCTTGGAAAGTCATACAAGACACACATCACTGGCTTGAAATCACTTTCCTCTAGTGATTGATAAACAAGCAAGGAAATCCAGTGCATGGCCGGAGGTTCGAAGGGGAGATCTTGTGTGTGGTGTGTTTCTGTTTGTGTGTGTGTGTGTGTGTGTGTGTGTGTGCGCGCGCGTGTGTGTGTGTCTGTGTGTGTGTGAGAGAAAGAGAGAGGAGTGAGCGATTTGTACATACTTAACCAGACACCTGATGCCTACATCTACTGTACCTGGAGCCTGAGTGCAGCAGCCTTTTGCATCAATGACACAGAAACAGACACGTTCAATCAAATACAGATCAAATACAGCTCAAATGCCAACTAACTGCCAATTCACAACACCAAAGCCTGTAACCAGAGAAATTCTTGCAGTTTTTTTAGAACCTCATGATCAAATCATTAAATAATGCTCTTGTTGCATCGGATATATATATGTATAACAAAAAATAAGTATTTACAAAACAATACTGAAGTTTACTTTTCTCTTTAGAATCAAGCAAATCATTCCCATTGAAGGAGCATGTTTTTTGTTGTTTTTGGTTTGATTAATGCTGACTGCGTGGAGGGGGCAGTGCTGTCCTCTGCCTTCTGGGTACCAAAGGCTTGTATTTTACCATGAAATAGCAGGAGTGGGAGAGGGACTAGGTGCAGGGGTGGGGGTGGAGGCGGTGATGACCAGGCTCACGCTGTCAGTTCCTCCCGTAGCTCCTTGTTCCTGCGTACCACTGCGGCATGCCTCTCCTGGAAGCACAACAAAAATATATTCATTTATGAATGATACCACCAGAGAAGAAACTGCAGACCATTGGCCTCTCATTCTCAATTAATCAGCCTGGAGTTCAGTCAGGGGAAGTTAATTCCAGTAGCCTGTAGTGATGCCACAGAGCAGCTAGAAACAGGAGAGATGGCGTTTCATTAAAATTAAAGCAGGGAACAAATCGGGATAATGGCGTGCACTCCTTTCTGGCACAGGAGTATCAAATAGAGAGGTTTAGACAGAAGGGACTGGCGGTTGTACACGTTCCCTACTTTGTTTGAAAATGACCTTACATGCCTTTACAGGGACAACCTTTTATATTCTGGTATTGCTGGGCAACCAGTGATCGGAATGCTAGGTTTTATTAATCCTGTAATGGCTGAAGCTTCATTGAGGCATTGATCACTGATTTGTATAAAATGATTTTTAAAAATGCTCTCCATAGCAAAACTACGTTTAGTTCATACAAACAAGATATGAATAGCAGTACTCCTTTTGGGTTAAACAAAGCAACACTCACTCTGCACTACTAACAAGGGCCCTACTGACCCTACTGAGTACCTTCTCCTGCAGGCGCTCCATCATGGCTGCCAGGTAAGCCTGGCGGTTCTCCTCAATGTGCTCCATCTTCATGGCCAGCTTCTCCTCTGCCATCTTGCTGAAGTTGTTGTTCTCCTCCATGGCCCTGAGCAGGACGTCCCGCTCATGCTCGCGTTTCTCTGCCAGCGACTTCAGAAGGTGTGCCTCCTGGGACTGGAGTGGGGGTGGGGGGGTTACATAGCACAATTAACTATTTACTTGTAGGTATTCTAGGACCATTCTCTGAAAATACCATAACATGTCACCTTAAGTATTGGTGAATATGGTCAATCTCATTGAAGCAGGTATGGAGAATGAATCCCACAGAAACCATTTTAGTGAAGAGGGAGTAAGAAGTTAAAGGCCTTTCCAAGAATAACGTATACAAAGACATGGTATAACCAGCCAAGCCCTTCCCTGTCCAGCATGTGAGAGCACGTGTCTGTGATGAAGATGGGAGCACGTGTCTGTGATGAAGATGGGAGCACGTGTCTGTGATGAAGAAGGGAGCATGTGTCTGTGCTGAAGATGAGAGCATGTGTCTGTGCTGAAGATGCAGCATTGGACACTCACTCTCCTTCGGTCCTCAGCAGCCTCCAGCTTCTTCTGGATGTCCCCCAGAGAGACGTCCTTCTTTTTGGGGGGGGAGGGGATGCTGTGAGCTGAGTCCGACACTGGGGAGGGTGACTTCAGGATCACCTCGAAGGCTTGGCCTGAGGCTCTCTTATTAATGGGCTTCACCTCCATGTCTGTGCAGGAAACAAGCAGACAGAAACAGCAAACAGAGAAAACCATGTAATTCATTGTAATAAATATGTATACAATAATCAGAACACTGCAGTAATAAGTTCATGCCTTGACCCAGTCACCAGAGGGAGCTATTATGATTATTATTATGTATGTATTTACATAATTATTTTTATGGCTGTATATTTACTGAAGAAATGTTACATTAACATGAGAGCCTAGCTCGGCAGAAACAGTACAATTCAATAACAATCTCCTAACGTGAATACCTTCCAGTAACTTGGACTTAGATGTCTTATACACTAAGAACAATGTTGTTCCTTATTTAATTTTTACAAGATACTGGTTTAGTGCACAGACTTTGTAAAGAATGAAATATATAGTTTCTTTCTGTTCAGTAGTACTATTCATATTACTGGATGCAGAAAAACTTTATGTGAACTGTAGGGAACTACGCACAGACAACATAAAAAAGAAAAACATCAAAATTGTAATGGGTTCTTTACCTTCAAATTCACAAACCAATTTGTTTCGGGTTTCAGGGTAGAAGCAGGAGCAGATGAGGGAGATAACTGACAGCTCCTTCATCTTCTCTTTGTATGCTGCAAAAATTAAACAACATCATCTGTCTGTAGATCTTGCAATTAAAATCCTGTCAAGTGAAAGGTTCACATGCTGAAAGGAATACTCATATAGTCGGTACGTGAATGCCATTTTTTATTCATACTGCTATGACATCACACGCTGCTTGTATCCCAACAGGTTTCTAAGCACATCTGTGAATCTCTGCTTTGTTGACTTGAAATTTCAGCAGTATTACTTCAATGAAAATTCTCCACAGATCTCTATGGGGTAGCCTCATGAAGTAATTGAGGTTTTTCCTCTTGCACAGAGATCACAGAAACACATTTTCACAGATCACATACAGATTATGTGGTGTCAAGTAGCAGTAATCACATCATACAGTATGCCTAAATGGTAACTCAGTCGTGCATTTATTGTATTATTTCCTGACTGATCTCAGAGCAAAGAACATGGAAAATGTTCAGAAGGCTCTCAACAGTTAGAGAAAAAGTTCAATGCCTCTATGAAGCCACCCATATTCACCAGCAAAGTGTTCTGCCTTTCATCAAACACCTGAAAGGGATTGTCCTCTGCCAGGGGTTTTTGCAGTATTTCAGTTTTCAGTGTATTTTTTAAATGGGTCCAGACAGTTTCTGTGTGTGATGAAGGGTATTTTAGATACTAGCAGAACACTTCGATGACCTGGTAGCTTTACTATAGCATGTATCAACAATGTCACTTTGGGCATTCAAGTCCACAACAAGGTACAAGACATAGTGATTTAAATCCTGGTCTATAGTGCTACTACCTCAACGATATATAATACAATATATAATACATTATGAACAATATATAATACATTATAACGTAACATAAGACAGCAAAGCATAATTATGAACAAGTTAAAAACAAATTGGTGCGATGCAAGCAGCACTAAAAATGTAGCCTATTGGAAGCTGGTCATTTCCTGTATCAAAAGCTTTTATCAATGGTCAAGCAGCACTGCTACCCCCACCACCACTAACATAAAAAGCAGGAGGAAGTATAACAGAACTGCACCCACTGCACACTGCAATGATCTCATTGGCCACACCAGACTGCTAATAATGACTGGCTGACTGCATAGACCACCATGCTGCAGGGCTTGCCTGCCTAATGTCCTACTGACCGCCTGCCTTTAAGCCTGCTGTACTTGCACAATACATCGGAGCACTATCACACCTATATAGGGATTTCAAGACGTGCCATAGTAGCATAACACCACAAAACCCATCCCAAATGAATGTGGTCTGGAATGTGGTCTGGCACAGAACAACACACAATACACAGTCTTCCACAGTCCAACAAAGAAAAACGCAGTCCAACCCAGCACCCCAAAGTATTGTACAACAAAGTCCAGAACAGTTCAGTGTAGGGCAGAATGGTGCAGAATTCACTACACTAAAGGTCGTTATAGCCAGGAAACACATTCAACATAATGAGTCAAAGTCTCAGTCTATTGCTTGAATAGAAATTATCATGCTAATTAGTATGTAGTCCGGCCTTCCTACAATTCACTCCAAGGCCATGAAACTAACAAAAATTTTATTTGCTCGTTCATCTAATGGAATCTGCTCCAACGTGTAAGCACAATAACAACATAATTTGTCATTATAATATGCAAAAACACATGGTTTTCTACAAAAAAAACGTTCTACGTTCGTTTTTTTTTTCTTCAAAAACGCAATACCCTTTGTTCATTTTCAGCCACTCATTACCTGTGGAATATCTGTACTATCAAATAAGGCAAGACATTATATAAATTTCTGTAATTTTGATTTATGAATTTAGTAATCTGGGTAAGATCTGAAAAATTTGTTTTAGTATGCACGATCCGTTATGTTTGCTAATAGAAAGCATAAAAATACTACATACACATATCCATACACACCCACACCCCACCCACACCTTAGACTGACACACAGGCGCGCGTGCGTTTATTGCTGCTATTCTCTTAATAAAAACCCTTCTGGGAATGTAACTGCCTTAAAATCGCGAGGATACGGAATGTCTTGGGTGCGGTCTCTCTGCATTATGCTGTAAAAGCACACGGCAGGCAAAAGCGGCAGGTGCGCCGTTATTAATAAAACGATTCTGCGTGTCATTTAAGCATCGCAACATCACGATGATCAACATCATAATCGTAGCCTATACAATTAAATTACGAATTTAATTACACAGTGAATATACTCGCTCGCGAAAAAAACGCAACCTAATACAAATTCTCCATCGCGGCTCACTTCATTGTATAACACACAAATCTTGCTGTATGTGTCATACTGGCAAGGTATTATATCGGCCGTGTTCATGAAAACGAAGGTTGTTACATTATAGTGACTATTAATTGTAAGATGCTCAGTCGCTTCGTTTAAACTTTTTTCCTGCGACAGTTTTTGGCCGCTCCCTTAAATTGAATGGACGCAGAAACCCGGGCATCTTTTTTCTTAGGAGGTCGTCGCATCTCACGCCATCGTTGACTTTGGGTTAATAGACAACCAATATCCATCCACAAACATAGAAATAAAGACATATAGTCTACTTCATATACTTACCAACTGCGGTTTTAGCCATTGCTGTTGTTGGCGCAGTAACACTTCGGAATGAAGGCAAGTCTTTCAGTTGTGGTCCAGTGGACAGAGAGCAGCAGCTTTAAGGCACTGAGTCAGCAGATGCAGGGTTGGTGGGAAAGAAAGAGCTCGAGACACAACCTGGTGAGTTACAATCGTTCTCTCGCACAAGCAGATTGGCTGTCTTGGTCCCCTGACGCGCATCCAGCGTCTACCGACTGTGGCGTTCTCGCTATCTCCATAGCCTAGTTTAAATTGTAGTGAATAAAATCCGATATGGATAAGCCTATGCCATTGCTAAGCTGTTGAAATCACATTCAAACGATGAATATATGTTAATGGTACAGCAACACAGGATATGCACTGTAAAAATGGGTTTCCTGTCGCTCTCATCCGAAATTTGATCGATAAACATTTTTTGAAGACTGATTATAATGTATAAATAATTGTAAAATAAATAAATAATATAAATAATTGTTCGACTATTACAAATAATCACAGAAATGGAGCTAATTAGGCCTTGCGTGTAGATATACATTTATAGCGATGAAAAACACGGTCAAGGCTGAAGAACCCCGGAAAACCCCATTTTGATATCCCAATGTGCCTTCCTTATGAGCCTGTCTGTGATTGCTTTAAATTATGCAAATTTATAATTTAATTGAGCCTCAAAAATGACGTTTAATTAAATGAATGAGTTCATTGTATATATGTCTTGCATGGAGGTATTATCTTTACAAGCATATAAGAAAGGGTTGTAAGAAATGGTTCCCTAACGATTTTCTGTATAAACAGGGCTTTTTTGAACCGTGGTCCAGACCCTCAAGACCCTCAAGTGCTGATACACTTATCCCTTGGTGTTTCCAAGATAATTTTATAATATATTTATTTTTTCTTATAATAAAACATATTTAATTGAACCCTGGTCTTTTGTTATTAATAATGCAACAGTGGCCTGAAGTACACAAAGGCCATACGGCCTTGCCTGCTTTTACAGCACCACATTTCCCTGGTGTCCGGATGGTTTGACTCATATACTGTATTGCAACATGCATCTTTACTGTGTGATGTGTCAGCATTTCCTGTATTCTATTGTTTGCCATTTGTCTGTCGGAAAAACGTGCTGAACTCACAGAAAGAATGGCAGAAAATGGTCAAGGAATCCAAGACATTCCCTTTTCTGAGAAATTTAAATTAGGCTTTATTAAAATGCAGCTGCTACCTTGGAGGGTTTTTTCTTATTTTTATTTTTTTCTTAACATTTTTCTTTTTTCCATAAAAGCAAAGACCCTTTCCAAATGGTATTCTTGGCATACAATTTCATTTTACCATATCGTCCCATAATGGATGACTTATTTTCTGTGAGTTCTGGTGAGTAAATGTAATCTACTATCTAATCTATTTTATTCTGGGCAATAGTAGTAGTTGCATGTTTGTCAGTACAACCATATTCAAAACTCAGACCTTTTATTTTGAAGAAGACCCCAATGCTGTTTTGTGTATAAATTACAAGATGTTTCAGTGTTCTGGGGTATATGGTAACACCATTCTAAATTTATTATCAAAGAGGTATCTGGTTCAGAAGATAAATCCATTGAAGATAGATTATAGATATTATTGAAATATGCAAAGTATTCATATTTTGTACTCACAGAGTAGAGATACAAACTATTGAAAAATGTTACAAAAATGTGATAATGCAGCTAAATATTCCACATCTGTTCTTCAGGAGAATTGGGAAATTTACAGACTAAGACGCTTTCATCAAAACACACACCTCTTAACCATGTATGACTCATCAATTCAAAGACGGCTAAAATGCTGCACTGTTGGTCATCGGTCCAGCCTGTCCGTGTAGTTAACAGCAGAGGGCAGCAGATAGCAGCGTGTCTTTTTCAATGCTACTCAGTTTTACTGTAATTACCTGCAGGACACAGAAATTTCCAGATAATGCGCTGACAACCTAGAAATTACACAAAATTAGTATCTTGGCTCCATAGCTTGCATAAATAGCGCAGTGGATGATGCTGAATTTTGTTATGAGATCATTTTTATCTGAAAACATCACTGTCTGCTCTATTTTCGGGGAAGATTTCTGATTTCATCTTGTTCTATCAGTTTAAAAAATAATAACTATAGAGCCAGGAAACCAAAATCTGTTAATTCTTTTCTGGTGCATTGCACCTTTTCTGAATGTAGAAAAACCAATATGCTTTTTTATTTTTTCAAAAAATGAAGAGACCCACGAGAAATGGGTTTCATTTGTGGATGCTCATGGACACTGCAATATTGTAATAACCCAAAAGTGTGTATTTGTAGGGCCCATTTTTATGAGAAGGACTTCATCATCTCTCTTCTGAACAAAAACAAAATGTGGCTTTGCTAAAAAGCTAGAACTGATGTATGGTGCATTGCCTTCATAAAGCTGTCTGGTTGTCTAATGTTAACTTACTGTATGAGACAACCTGGTCTAATGTGACAACGCAGAATGGTTTACTTATGACGGGTCTTATAGATATGAATGTTAATGAGCGCAGGATACAGGCCCACCCTGCTCTTATCTGCTGAGCAGGTCACAGTAATCTAATTGTGTGTATTACTATATCATGGTTATATTTGGGTTAAAAACTGGAACAAAATATTAAGAATGCAATCAAATGTCACTTCTGGGGAATCTAACGAGAATTTAAATCCAGTTTCCTATACCTTTAAGGCTGTATATGTGCTTTTTGACAAAGTAGAAGGAATTAAATCTTTTAATGTCTGTTTTATTCCAAAATAATTGTTCACAAACTAAAATATTAGTAATAAAGTAGCTAAGCAATGGCAAATACTAGAATATCGAGACCATAACTGTGCATGTTTGTCTTTCAATTTTAATTTGTGTGTGTGCTTGTGTGTATGTGTGTGTGTGTGTGTGTGTGTGTGCTTGTGTGTATGCGTGTGTGTGTGTGTGTGTATGTGCGTGTGCGTGTGCGTGTGCGTGTGTGTGTGTGTGTGCTTGTGTGCTTGTGTGCTTGTGTGTATGCGTGTGTGTGTGTGTGTGTGTATGCGCGTGTGTGTGTGTATGTGTGTCTGTGTGTCCATGTATGCATATTTGAGCATGTGTGCATATTTGGGAGTGTGTATTTGTGCGGGCCTTGGTCTCCAGCAGGGATCATGTTCCAGCAGGTTGCACAGTCCGGGCCTGGGAGGCTGCCTGCCGATTGGCGCAGTGACCCGGGGAGACGCCGGATCGTCTCAGCCGCAGAGGGAGTAATGTTCCCCGTCTCATGCATTAATGATGGAAGCGCACAGAGGAGCTGGAACACACACATCTCCACTGAGGCAGGAGCCAAGAGAGCGGAGACACCAACAATAGTCAAAGACACGGCAGGGGCAGCGACCAGTCCTGTCCCGTGTCCTGGGGATGAGGGGTCCGCCTAGAGGGGCGTCGTTTACAGCTTGGCACAGATGAGGGGGGTGTGGGGAATGACTCCGACCTCCCTGGCGGGACATAGGCCATGGATATATCACGACGGCTGCAATGGATCCGAATCCGGACAGGCAGGCCCCAGGCCCACCGACGAGAGTTCAACCGTAAGATCACCATAACTGTGCAGTGCGGCACTTTGCTAACTGTGCTGAGGTGTACTGCATTTTCCTCTGTTGTGTTGTTCTGTGCTGTGCCATGTTGTGGTGTGTTGGGTTCTGTTGTGTTGTGGTGTGTTGTCAGACATAATGTAGCAGTGTCAGCATTGTCGTGGATATGAAGGATGTTTGCTTCATTACTGCAGGGTTACAGAGTACCATGGTACTGTAAATATGCAACATTGTGAGACATGTATAACATAAGCTTTGAGAAATATTCGGGATACATGTGTCTGCTAAGCCAGTAAAATATCCTTTGGTTTAAACCCACTAGGGCCCAGATTGAAATGAATACAACATGCAGTGCTTCTGTCAGCAGTGTGGAGTAGAGGATAATGAGCTGCGCTTGTAACCCAAAGCCTCCAGCATTGATTCCCAGGTGGTGCACTGCTGTTTAATATTAAACATGGTACTTAACCTGAATTGCTTCATTAAATATCCACCTGTATAAATGGATGACATGTATTCTACATAAATCATGGTAAATAGAGGTGTTTGTTAATCAAATAAATAATGTAATAATATACTGTTGAGAAAGCCAGTGTGCGGAGCATACTGAGATGTAAAGTTACTTCAAAATATTAAATGTGCGAACTATGGACTCTAAAAGGCAGGACAGCTCAAATTATGAATTTGAGTCACCCACTCCTGACCAGCTGAATGCATTATGCGGGGTGAGACATGGAAATGACATAATTTGACTGAAAAGTAATGTGTTGAAAAATACTCTTGATGACAATCTCCACAAAGTCAAACTCTTTTAGTTTTCTCTTATGCAAATACTCTCTGTAATAGTGTTGTCTGGAAGAGGGTTGGGTGGTGGTGAGTAAAATTAGCAACTCAGAAAACTTGATTCTCAATTTTATGATTCTTTATTAATTACTTTAATTATGAGATGCATATTTAATTTCTTCTGAAAGGTAAAATCTTCTCAAAACCTCTTGGTAATGGGCAAGGTGTTGTGGGAGTGAAGGCAGTTTTCCCAGTTCAAGACATGTCTGTGCATAGACATAAATGTAGCTGGCAAATTAACAACCAGACCTATCTTTGTGTGACCCAGATCCCTTCTTCCATCCTATCTCGGAAGGTAGTGACATTGTCACTATTCTCAGCAATGGGTTAGATACCCAGCTATAAGCAGACACTGCCAAACCCCAACGGTGGCTGCTCATTAGGCTGCTAATGTAAGACAAAGTTCTTTTCATCTAAGTTCTCCTGCGTTTATTTCCAACAGAAATAGCCGTGTGAGTAGCTGGGCCCTGAAACTAGCAAGATTCAGTTTAATCACAGTGGCAACACATTGCGGCCACTCAAATCTGTACTTCTGAAAAAGAGTGCAGTACGTGGGAGCAATAAGACATTACTCCCAGCATTACCTCGTGTTCTGTCGCATCAATAACCTTTTCAACATCTCAGGTTATTTCAGTAATAACCACTAAGGGGCAATGTTATATAGTTTTAGCACTCATTATCATAAATCATAATAAAATGTTTATGGATGGAGCTACAGGCACATCCACACCCACACAAACAAGCTAGAGGGTTATAAGCAGGTCGTGAGCCACATCCATTATGCCCATCTTTTGTATTTCTACTAGCTTTGCAGCTTCACTCACACAAAATCATGGGCGCAGTTGGTACTTCTGCTCCTTTTGCCTTACAAGGGGCCAGGGGTGTGTAATAGCTGCAAGTCCACTGGGGGAAAAAAACATTCACATTTCAATAAAATATCAATTCAATATGCACAAACAGCCCAAGGGTTGTTTATTTTCTGTTAAATACTTTTAATTAGACTACCATGTTTTCTTACCTCTTATACATACCAATGATTTTTCAGTGGTACCACATAATATTCAAATTCAAAACATAATATTAAAATAAACTTAAAGCCATGTCACACAAAATCAAAGATAGAGGTGAAGACCCACATTTGGGTCACAGTGTGATAAACAAAATATTGTTTCATATAAAGTGATATGAAATAAAACCTTCCTAGTTTAATGGCATTTAGATATATGAGTAGCATATCTATGCGTGTCTTTTTTTATTACTGGAAATAAAGCCAAGCTCCAGTCAGCCGATGATAAGCATCACAATCACAACACAAACTGTACAAGATTACATCAAATGGGATATCATCAACATGCGCGCAAACACATTTGTTTGGATGCTTTATAAATGTACATTATTACATTTGGCCTATTATTATATCTTGGCAGTGCAGGGTAGGACAGTGTTGCAGTGGCAAAAGAACTGAATTTATAGCCGAAAGATAGCAAGGTAGGTAGAACCTGAATTGAATTAGTAAATTTTTACTATGATGCAGTGAGAATTGCCTCTGCTAGACAATTCATTAAAATCAGATTGTAAGACAGCATTACATTCCCACTGAAGTTAAATCCAGGATTTTTCTTTTCCAGAGATTTTTGTTACATTTGGTATGAGTCTTCTGAAGTCTGTTAATTTAAAGAAATGTTTTTAACAGTGAGCTCAACCATCCATTCACTTTCACCACTATGCCTTTTCACCATTAAGTGATTGAACCTTTCCAAGTACCACTGGAATGTTCTTTCAAGCAAAACTGCAGTGTTATTTGGGATTTCCACTAAGTAGACATGTTATGGACTGTTATGTAAGTACACTGTCTTGTGTGCATTAATACACATTGCAACGAAGATACTGAATATCCACCATGGCAAATGAAAGGGTTACTAACTTGCCTGGTTTCTGGGCTGTGGTGGCATTTCTAAAGGACTGTGGAATCATTATCATTGTACCTGTCAATATGATACCTCTGTTGCTCAAAATCTTTTGTTGACATTGTATACAAATGGTCTTCTGTAGGTTTCAGAGTATGGTGCAGAGAATCAATAAGCTTGATGAGTCTGTAATCCAGGAGGCTAATCATACTATATTTATGCCTCAAGAGGAAGATTTCCTAGTTTGGAAGTGGACTACTCTCACCACAATCAAAATTTTGTTTAAGGTTATGCTGCAATCTGAAAACGCTTTGAAAATGGGTCTGTAAAGGATGTACGTTCTATAGCCAGGTAGGCCAATTTAGCCATTTAGCCAACACTTTGATCGACTACCGGACTGTGCCATCTGACAAAGACATACAATGAAAACTCCCTTTCAACAGTGTGAACTTGACCACCACAGTGTTGCTGCTGTGTGCAGTCAGCTGTGTTCTCTCTGAGCTCTCCTGTTGGGGTCATTCTCTCCAGCGCTGCGAGGTGTGACAGGGAACAAAGGCAGTGAAATCACACACAGCCCCAGCCTAGAAGCAGCGCAGTACGAGCGGGAGCTTCAGGGCTGATTGAAGGCACAGAGAGCTGCCTCACAGCCCCTTGCATGCGAGCAGTGCTGCCGCTGTGTGCTGTCATGAGGGCTGAGCGGTGGCTGACACTGGATGCTCATGTGGCATCCGTGTTCTGTCTGTGACAGAGATAAACTGCACTACTGTATGTGCAGCATTTATCTGGTTAGGGTGTGCAGCATCTGGGGGAGGACTGCTTTCAATAATCTAAAAATAGGAATCTGGACACTGTTCACGGTCTTATTTTTAGATTATTGATAGCAGTGCTTGTAATCTGCATGCCTGTTAAATGCAATGACAGCTGTAATACGTAACACAGGCATGTGTGGTAGCTGTCACCCCGTTAAAAACACAGCTATCTGTTATTTTTAGAACAGCTGGGTCATAGAACAATGACTTATATTCAAAGTAATGTATATAAGATGCATTTCATATGTATTTACTGCCATAGCATCAATCAATATTAATTCTATTCTTGGATGAATAAGAAATGGTGCATAAGATAGCCATATATCTTGCCTGATGTTCTGATGATAGCTGAACATTTTTAACTTGAACAAACACTGTACTCCTATGAGGTCACAATCAGTGTCAAATGAACCTTTGGTGACCTGTATTGGTTTTACATAATACTAGCCTGAGGTGTGCGATACTAAGTTCCAATAGAAACAAGCACTCACAAACGTGCATGCAGATACTTACTCAAAGAAATTTTGAACATGATCAGAAATGATGACACAGAAGCACAGACAAATAGAAACAACGTGCATACAAGAAAAAGTGCACCCTCACACATACTCACAGAAACATGCACACATCTACAGCCACACACAAATGCGCACTATAACATCCAGCAATATGAAAAGGTATAGATGCCGTGCCATGGGAGTTTCCAAGGCAACAGATCACTATTCTCCCTTTTAGATGACTCTCTAGACAGAGAGAGTGGATGAAGTCACACATGAATCATCCTGATATATGTACGGCACCAGAATTCAGTATCTGAAGTATATTGTTCCTTATCACTACCAACATTACTGTACCTACAGGGCTTGTGAATGAAGGAGTTGTGGGTTACAATCCCAGGCTTCAAAATGTCAGTGCTACTTTTCTTTAGGCACTGTTATTATTTCCTTGAAGGCAGCATATACTTTGCATCACTAAATATCCAGCTGTATAAGTGTATAAGCCTGAAAAAAAACTATTTTTTTTGTCCATCACAAAAATTAATAAATGAATAATGCAACACTGAACATTTTCCTTCCAGCAGGAATATGTGGGAGGCATCATGTTTTTAACTCACTCTCCTCTTACCTTGGGAACTGAACTGTGGACTGAACCACAATACTGATATATGTGGGCAGAGTCTGTGAACATCTCGCTTGCACCTTTCATGTGCTGGTTTATACATATTGATAAGCCCTTGCTGCTCCTTAATGTTTTCAGCATTGTGACAAAGAGCTGCTTACCAGCACCTATGATGATATGAGTGCTTCGGTTTTATGTCAGTTATTGACCGGGCAACAAGTTCAACCTGTAACAAAGGATTATGATTCACAGGAGGTGTCCATTCTTTCGGTGATGTGTAGCTTCATGAGTCCCGTAGTGGCTGGGTAGGGCTACCATGTCTGACTTATGCAAGGTAATCAGACAACAATGGCAATGATTTTTTTTCTTATGAAATTTAACTCTCTGAATTTCTGAACAACCTCTTGTTATAATTGTCCATTGTTGTACAATAGAGAAGGCTTTGTCATTTGCCTTGGCCGTGTCCTCCTCGCAGTTGAACAAGGGTCACAGCTGCAGTACTGCTAACATGTGCTTCGGCCCCAGAATATGTGTACAGATGAATGTGTGAGTAATTCTTGCACATTGTAAAGTCACTATTTACACAGAACAGACCAGTTAGTCGCACCTTTGCCAAAAACTGTGGAAAAGGGAATAAAGGTACTGTACTTGGTGGAATAAAGCAAACAGTTGCTGTCCCTCAGAAATCATGGCATAGGGAGGTTATGTTCAGGACTGAGGGTAGAACACACTGTGTGGCACATTTCCCACGAGACCATAATGTCTGATTAATCAGAGTCATTTTTTTTCTGTGTTGCTGTCATTACTGTTACCATGGAATCCCAGCACCGTTTCAAATTATCCATAATTTTATGCCTTTGTGTTGAATCCACAATGAGAGAGAATGACTAACAGACTAGCCACTTGTTCAGTACTCTACCTATCAGGGCTTGCTGTTTATGAGTATCACATCACCTGCCCTCAAGGATTCGGATAATGTCCATCATCAAGATGTCACTGAAGGGAAATGGAAAAATGTGGAATACTCTATTGTAATTGTAGTCCCATCATACATCACTGCAACATACGTCTATGATTTGTGCTGTCCATGCAGTTGCATGCGCATGTTCTGATATGTATGCAGCCAGTCAGCCCCTTCCTTTCCCTTGTTCTGGAGAACTTGCAAATTGCCGAAGCCCAGTCAAAGCTGTTCTGTGCTTTCCTCACCTGTGACTGTGACTGATTAATTCACTGGCATGTTGACAGCTTTATGTTGTCTGCCAAAGTGAATGGGAAGGTTCTAATCTGCACTGAGATGTGTTAGCACCGCCAGGTCTGTTGAAAGTGGCCAACGATTTACAGACATATACCATTACATAGAGATAGTATGATTTTGGATAGTCCTATAGTCCCAATAAATTCTGGCTTGTTGCTAGTGATAGTTTAGCAGTCTGGTCTGTGTGTGTGTGTGTGTGTGTGTGTGCCTGGTGGAAAAGTAAATTATACTATGTGCTTCATGAAACAATGGCCTGTTGTTTTCAGTCTGTGTTCAAGGACAGAGGCAACATCGCTACAGCCAATCTGCAATCTCTTGGAACATAGGGGTTTGTTTTTACTGGATTAATGATGCGGTGATTCTACAGATTCTGATCTGTATTTCTCTCACCCTATTCACTGCCCCACTACAATGTCTGGTCTATAATGATTTGTGATTTTGTGCAGGATGATAAAAGTACATTAATTACATTAAATAAAGAAATAACAAGGCCACATGCTAGACAAGGAGCATGTGACATTAATTTAGATATGTATTTTGAGCTATGCATTCCACTGGTTTTTCTATCATGTGGATTAAATAAGACTGCGGCATCAGTCAGATATTCCACATCTGTCTGACTGTCTGATTGGGGAATAAAAAGACAATTCAGCCCATTAATTTGACCTGACATTGACAATGTCTTCTGTGAGATACAGACACGTGAAGACGTGATTTCTTACTCTTCTGCACAACAATGTATGAGTTGTATGTATCAGCATATTTCAGATTTGTATTTGCATCAATGTATCAGATTTCAACCACAGTTTCCAGTAATTCATTGGCCATCTCCTTTACAATGGAGGACCATCTGAATGCCTTTCCATTTCTTTTTAAATATTAAATTATCCAATACGTTTGTATGCATCAAAATGTTTTCCCCTGAAATTACTTGTGCAAGCATACATTTAAACAAAACCACCCGGAAAAGCCCAAATGAAGCCCATGATTACTTACAGCTCTGTCTCACACTGATAAAATTTTAATTTGATAGGAAGGCATTTCACTGACAGCAGTGCCATGATGCAGAGACAGATCGCAGAATGTGAAACAGATCGACTTCAGGCTTCACGGCTCGGGGAGTGGGATGTGTTTAGTGGGGGCTGGGGCATGAAGCCTCCTTTAAGTTGCATGACTAATGAAAGTGACTGCAATCTCAACAACAGAGCTGCTTTCTGCAGCCCAATTCACATACTGCATTCAACTGATGAATTTTGTCCATTTGCCCGGGACTGTGTGCAATGTTTACCTTAAATTACATTATTTTATGTGGCGTCAGATATAACCATGGTCATGAAAAAGCTGAAAGTAAATCATGAAGTGTCATCCAGGAAATCATGAAAACTTGTCTTGTTTCAAGTGCTGTGTTATTTACTGGCTAATTCATCTGAATTATGAGGTTAAATGTCCTCAGATTCAAAGAGGTGGTGCAATGTATGAAATAATGTTTTTAGACCTGATAATGATATATAGATTATATTTTCTGCCCATTTATATTCTTATACATACTCTACCATGCCTTGTGAAATATCATCTATCATTAAATATTATTTATTTTATTTGGCCTCTTATCTTGACTTTTCCATGTTTTAAATGTTTATAGCACTAAAATAAATCATCAGAGTCTTTGCATATCACAGTACAAGTAGATTATTTGAAAGCACGCATGGCAACAGCAGGATGTTGACTACCCAGGTATTCCAGTCTTGCAGATAGCGGTTGGGGAAATGTTGTGCTTGAATGTCAATGTCATTTAGCCCTCCTGTGTTTAAAATGAAGAAAAGACCCAGTGGAGCACTACCATGGCAGAAGTCTACGAAGCGCATAGTAGCACTAGTAGAACCTAACACACCATAACTCTCCTGTGTCTCTTCCTGTGCCTGGTTTACTGTTTCCTCCGAGTCCATTATTTATAGCTGCCTGCAGGGGTATATTTACTGCCATGACAGCAAGGCACACAAAAAAAACCCTATTATGCCACACTTGTCAGGGTTTTTGTGTGAAGACATGAACATAAATAGTGATCACCCATGTGCTTATAATTAACATAATCAAAGTACTTCATCTGAGGTTTGAACCTAAAAACTGGGCAGTACTACACAGTCCATTGGAAGTCTTGCATAGTGAACAACAGTGTTATCACATGGTTTACACTGTTTAGTTGATTGCTAGCCAACCCTACATGGGGTATTTTTTTCTGTGTATAATATTTTACATGCTATGAAGCCAGATGTTTTTATAGGATGTATAGATTAATATAAACCTTCCTCATTTCAATGTGGAATTCAAACCTGCAGTGTTTGGGTTTCAAGCCCAGATCTCAGCCCATCCTCTCAGTTTCAACACTAGTATACAGGGTTTATTTTGATCTTATGACCCGGGAACCACAGCAGCAGTGTGGCTGAGTGGTTAGCTAATGAACTGTAAGCCCAACCAGAACAACACAGGCTCATGTTTAAGGTGAGTCACAATTTCATGACCCTTGTGAAAAGTACTTAACCTGAGTTATTTCATTTGTTATAAAATATGCAGCTGTGTCATGTGTTAAGATAATGTAATAAATAAAACTTTATTAGTTGTAAGTCACTATGAGGGTCTCTTGAGAAAATAAGATAATGCATAATGTATTAGATACAGCTATATAATATTGTATCTTATATAACTGCTATAAAATTCAATTTATTGTCCATATGAACCACATTGTGATAACTTTAGATTAAACTTGGTTCCACTGGGTATAAGGAGACAAGATCATAGAAACTAAGTCAATCAGATACAACCTAGTTTCTATTTCAGGATAGTCATTTTCATTTAATCTAGATGGCATGAATCAAATCACCTTGCCTATGATGTTGAATTAAGACTGCTAAAAAATTGGGAATCCATATTTTTTACCCCAATTTTATCCCATTTAAACTCTCTCTAAAGAAGTCAGTCATCTAGTGCATCCTCCACTGAAGACAACAAAATGTTCATGTGACATACATTGATTGAGTATTTCTAAAGAATAACTAAGATTAAAAACAAAAAGGTTCTACAAACTTTATGCAATATTCCAGCTAGTTCATTTAAGGCTGTCTTGAATCTTAATGGCTGGGAGTCCTTTCTACATTGCAAACAGCTGTAAGCTTTGAAGCCTGAAGTAAATATGTCCTTGTGGTAAAGCCTGCTAAACTTTCACTGTCTGAAGATGACTCTTTGTTGGATACATAGCAGTTCAGTATCCTATATTACTAGGAGGGAAGAATGGGAGCCAAAAACACCAATTAGGAGCAACTACGGGCTCAAAAGAGGTGCTTTCACTTCACCGTGAACTGACGGTTGTTGTGATTCAGGATAGGTTTTGCTGTGCTCTTCATCGTGCACAGTACTTCATATTTGTTATGTTTGGGGCCCTTAAGTTGAAGTCTCTCTATAATGTCCCAAAGCCAATGCTTCATTTATGGTTCTGAACTAACTGGCCCGACTGCTAGTTAATGCTGTGCTACTGGCTGGGATTGGGGTTCAGCCTCATTAGCTGAATCATACAGTACTCTGAAAGCAACTGAACTGACAAGCATAGCTGTGCCCTGTGGGTTGATATGCATGACATCAGGGTTTCAAATGCTTTATTTTTCTTTTATCGACTTTGTGCTTTATATATTGAGTTGCCTCAATATAGATCCAAACGTTTTTTAAATGAAATGTTCCATCTCTGTGTTAGCAAATCTACTTAATAGTCATTCTCCACTTTAAGCACATTCATCCAATACATATTAGTGCATTTTTGTTATAGAACGGGAGCCATCTCATGGTTCCAAAGTGTATAATTATAGACTGGAACATAGAGCCTTGACTGGCACCCCTCACCAACCCCCCCCCCCCCCCCCCTCTCAGGCAACCCTTATTCCTGTTAATCACCAGAAAAACCAGGCAGATCTGCAGATCACATCCCCCTGCCTTTCCACACAGGCGATTATGAAACAGGCGCTGTCGATGAAACCCAGCCAGGGCGGTGGAGGCTCTTGTACAGTCATCTCCATGCAGTGAGGAGAGGCACTTACAGCAGCCTGTGCTTCTCTCTTCTCAGGCTGAAGCTGACAGAAAAAAACACCCTTATTTATTTAAAGAGGTTGCCTTTAGGAACAGGGTAACGCTGACTGAAATTTCACTGCCAGGGATTCCTCATTCCACAAACTGCCATTTGACACAGCTGAAGGGTTACCATGGCCAGGATTGTGAAGGATGACCTAAGTGTCATGATGCATGAGGAGGCTGCAGACATCTTCCTTGAAGGTAGGAAGTCTAAGGGTGACGAGGGGAGGGGCTGCAACTTATTGGTGTGTTTGAAAGTGAATTGTGTACTGGGTCGTATTCAGGTATTGAACTAATTCAGAACACAAGGACCTCATAAATATTACTGATTGGAGCGAGTTTGCATATTAGCATGATGGCTTTGCATGATGGAAGCAAGGTAAAAACAACAACAGATGAGATACAGATGAGGAAATAAATAGTGGCTGGGATTTATTTTGGGGATATTTGATGTTGGCTATGGCTATGATACACACACATTTTGGCTTTTAATATTTTATATTATATGTTTAGGATTTTAAGAATTTGTAAGGAGTACATTCTCCATATTTGGATTTTACCCATTCTAGTGGTCAGAATGCTGTGTAGGCATTCTGATAAAAATCTCTCAGTGCGTATTATAGTTTTGAATTATGAATTGTTTATTGTTTGTTACTTACAGTAAGTACAGCTATGTAACAATACTTAGTTGATGACAGAGGATGCTTCAATACCTACTCATCACACATCAGTGTAGGATTATTCTCTTCTACCCATGAATTGGTACTAATGGTAGCTCAGCTAGTGTCAGTCAACAAAGAAAAACTTGACTATTCACCCTAATATGAGAGATTCTGTTTTAGATCAGATAATAATATGAAGTTACATTAAGCCATTATTTAATCACAATAGCTAAATTAGATGCAATGTCCAAAAAGTCTTATCCAAGGACCATGTTTCTTCCTGTATCTTGTTTATACCATCTTGGTTCTTGTGAACTACTCATTAACTTCGAATGCTGCATGTGAATTGCCAACATACTGATGAATCAGACTGCTTGTGTTTGGCTTGTCTTTGTGAAGTGTGTCTCCATTAACTGATCACTGCTAAAACATTTGCAACTGAAACGTGTTCTATAATTCATGCATTTTTCATAGCCTAAACACACCTGTGTCCCATATTTCTGATTCTGACTTCAAGGATATGCCATTTCTTAGTACGTGGCAAATCTTTTTCCTGATCCTCCATGAGATGATTGTGTTCATATCCTTCAGAAATTTCTGACATTTACACTAAATGCATACATTTTATTATTAATGTTACTAATACAATTATTATTTATTAATACTTTTATTATTTATGTAATATTACCATAACTTGTAACATATGACAGAAGCTGTTTTGGTTGTCTTTATAGACATAGGTTTGTGCGCTTTTCAAGAGACACTACACAATGTTGCACCATTTGGGAATAATTGTCTATAAGGCCAAATTATCCACCATGCACATTGACAATGTAATTTCCATCATAGTATAGATGTAGACTTATAGACAAAGTAGTTTGTAGACTTATTTCCCTGGTAACACACTGATTCCTGCATCATACAAAAAGATAAATGGGATAATCTAAGAAATACATTTTTAATTTCAGACAAAAACATAAACAATACATGCAAGTGATCAAGGAGACATTAAATGTTCAGTTTCGGCCAATGATACATAAATTTACTGTGTCTGCAAAGACATAAATATTCAATGTATGGTTCAATAATGTACCTGTAGATGGGGTGCAAGCATCGCTAGCAATTGAACCATCTGAAGACCAGGGTCACATCAGTGCCATTGGCCCTATGGACTTATCACTGTAGATCATGGCAACTAAAAATACTGGCAAATGTTATAACCATTGGTCTTTCTAGTTAGCACACACTTATAGCTGTGTGATTGAAAGGAGATTCAGCAAGGAGTTGGTTAGACACATAGACACAAACACACGCATGCACACACACACACGCACACACACACACTTTCCGCTTTCCTCTTGGCAATTTAAATTGTTTGAGCTGAGATTATGTGGTGATTAGGGTACTACAGAATCCATGTTGCTTAGAAACAGGCAGAATCACACAAAAAAAACAGAATTTATGCAACAGATCTGCAAAAAAAAACCTCCCATCTGCAAACCATATTATATGTGTGTACATATGTGTACATTTTCAAAAATGTATACTGTAGCATAATAGCAATCCAATGCATTTCAGTACCTTTTCACCATTACCTTTCACTGATGCAGCTGAGCATTTGACAGTTGCTGTTACTATAGTTCTCCACCCACAGTGCTCTCAAAGCAGCCTTTAAAAAACAGTTATAATCAAGCAATCCTACCTAATTATAGAACATTGCCAGTGTGCATTCTCTATGCATTATATGCAGACTTTCCCAAATTGATCTCTTACTGTCAATTCAGTTGATCTCTCTGTCCCTCTGTTACCCTCTCCTCTTTTCATTCTGCTCAAAACCTGTTAAGTCACACAAAACTCCCCGCTGACCATTTCTCAGCATATCTTCCCTGGTTTTCTCTTTCTGTTTTATCATATGCAACATTTCTGTAATTCCTATTTGGATGGGGATGCATTGCCATTCCCATATTACATTAGACCAATGCTAATATGACATTAAACATTGAATTATGCAGGAAAGTTGCAGTGACTGCCGTCCCATTTTCATCCCTGAAATACTTCTATTCCCATGATCAGTTCCTCTGACAAAATTTATTTTGCACAACCTGGTAATCACTGGCTGTTAATCCAGTTTCCATGGCTCCCCACTTTCTCTTTTCCACTCTGTAGTCCCCATAGCTCCAACAGAGCCAACTTATTACCTTTTAAGAACGTAATTTCTCTGAAACTCAGTCTACATGCTGTGGGCAGGATAAGACAACAGTCAATCATTAAAAAAGAAGTGCTACAAGAGGGATGATTTAACAATTCTATGCAAGAATCAACTTCAGGGTGGGGTTACATGTATACAAGTGCGTGGATGCATACCCTTTATGGTGTATAATCACACAATTATAAAATGGATACTTCTGGTCCTGGATGCTGATTGGCTGAGATTGGGTTTGAGGGTGATTGTAAATCCAATACAGTAACGGTTATTCAAATAAGCTGTGTGTAAACAGTACCACACTGCGCACAAACCATAACTTATGAAATAAGATTACAAAATAAAAAATAATCAATTAATCGTATCTACACGTAACCATTTTATTCAAGCAATATGGCACCTAAGGCCATGCTGTATCATGAATACAGCCATGGCTTTAGGGGTTGCAGCACTCCACCTCACGCCTAACAACACCACCGTTGCCGTGACTGTATTCACAATACAGCACTGCCTCTCGTGCAGTATTTCTGAAATATGTGATTAAAATGTTCTTAACTGAACACTCTACTGCTAATTTAACAATCACTACTGGGAACTGAAAGCAATGGAGCTCTTTTTGAAAAAATACACTTCCAAAAAATGTACACTTCAAAGGCCTAAATGCATCATTACAATATGATAAACTATATAAACTATATGCCATAGTTGTTTCTTTACTGGTATTTGTGATGTTAGAAAATGACGATATCATACCCCTGGAAAATATGCAAATTAGAGCCATCAAAAGTATGTGGTTATGCAAATTAAGGTGAATTACCCAAAATCAGTGTTTTAAAACATCATTTTATTGTAGAGCTCGCTTTTCCCTGGAGAAATCGCATGTGAGAGCAAAATTATTAGCCTCACTTTAAGTGATAAAAGTGAAAAGGCTATGAACTGAGCTGAATTTAAAACAGTTGTTCCATGGTTATGCATGTTCGGACATATGCATAATTTTGATTTATGCATTTTTCTACAGCTACCAAACCCACATGCCAAGATGAACCTTTTTTCTGGTGTTTGAATCCCATTTAAATTTCATCTAAACAATAAAATGGGGTATCATAGAAAACACCCTGCTAACATAATTTCATACTTGCCAGTCTCCAAATATAGTTCTTCAAAAAGTGGTATAATTCAACAATGCATATTTAAACATGCTTATAATTTCATTTAAATTAAAATGAACAGCTTTCATTGACATAAAATTTGAAGGACAATCTCTACTTAGAGTATATTAAGTTTACTAAACAATCCAATTAAGGAGCCATTACCATTGCTGACATCGGCAACCGGCAAAAAAATCATGAATTATGTTTATGCTACTTAAAGTTTCTAAAAGGAAAGGTCATCAAAACGTAAAGCTTACTCAGAATAGATAAATAATAGGGCAATGTTTTCAACAACAACAAACAAAAAAAAATCCAGGACAGCTGTGTAAATGCATGTGGTTAATTGCAGTAAGTGATACATCTTCAGAACTACAACTTGTTTCATCAACTCACCACTTATGTTGAGCCCTCCTTTCTGTTCGACCGAGTCAGAAATTGTCCGGGTATGTAGGTGGGCCGGTGGATGGGAGTCAATCAAATGCATATGTGGAAAATTGAGGCACTCCAACTTAATAGTTGTTTCTTGTAGAATAGATAAAGAAATTTGAGTTGAAATTGCCCCTAGGAGTAATATCATAACACATTAGAATAAAGTTGGCCATTCACAAAGTTAAAGAAAATATTTCTATTTAAATTTTCATCCCAAAATTATGTTTAGTTGAAGTATTGGAGACTAACCCCTGAATCACCTTTAGAATCTTGAAACTGAGCTATTGACCTTAACATGCATAAACCAGATTCATTATAATCTGAGATCACTGCATCTTTGAGTATTAAGCCATGGCAAGTGCAAGATCCCAATGCTAAAACAGGAAATGGTAAAATTAAGAGTATTCTGTCTGTAGCAGTTTCTTCAAAGCTTAATTCTCTTTCTCCGTGTGAGCTAACAGGTGTTCATGTTATGACAATCTTGTAATGAGAACAAATTAAAACAAATAAATATATTTATAAGTGCTTATAAATATATTGTTTTCATGGGAATGTAGTTTTAGTGCTTTCGCCAAATGCACAATTATACATAATATAATCAAATGTGCAATAGTTTGTGCTTCTTTTTATCAAATGATAAATGAGATTGTGATATTATTAACACAACAGGGCCTGTGGGTGGGATGGCTTATCTTGCAATTGATCATCAAAAGTACTGTACAGCTGTGACTCTGTAGGCCGTGGGGTCACAAGGATCTTTCCAGATGCTCTTGTTCACATAACTGATCTCAACTTACTGAAAATGCAAAAGCCATTTGTATGGCATTCATCCTTTCATCATTATTAGGAGAACAAAAGTTAACAGCAACACTGTAAAGTATATGTGAAAAGCTTCCAATTCTATTACTCCACATCTGATATGTATCTGTTAACAAAGCAAATTAAAGGGGTACATCCTTAAATGGGCATTTGTGCACACCCCAACCCAACCCAACAATAATTGTGCCAACGAACCCTGGTTTCAAATTAATTCTATATTTATTTCCATTGTACATTTCATTTATTATTTTTATATTAAATGTCACAAATAATTTATATTGGTTGCTTCATTCTTTGTAACTATGGCATTTAACATTGTGCCAACCAACCCGCAACATGATAACATTTAAACATTAATCACATAATTTTAGAAAACATCTGTGGACATATATATATATTTAAATAAATATATGTATGTATAGCTGAGAGTATAACTTTTCATTTGCTATTGTTATAATATTCTAATATGAATTATGCCAGGGTAATATGGCAAAGAGTGAAAAGTGTGCCAACTAACCCCGGTATCCCCGATTAGTAATTTATCGTCAGTTGACAGTGAGGCGTCTCCACTAGGCGTCTGGACCGACCTCAAGACTTAACCGAGTCTTATCAGAGTTTAATAACATAAAGATATTATTGGTCGTATTTTCGAACAAAAACATGGTTTAGGGGTATGTGCAAATCTTAGGCAATTACAGATCGAAAGGATATATATGCGCGAGACTTTCGTTGTAGGATTATTACACACGTAACAAAACTATTCGAAACCCCCTGTAAAAGAGGAAGCGTGTTCGGAGTAGTGACCATTATAGTGCATATTTTGTTAGCCTCTGACACATGACAATTGCCTTTTTGACATTATTTCACAAAATGTCACCAAACAAATATCAGCTGTTCTGCCCTGATCACCCCGGTCGACAACAGCCCGGTCTTTCACGCCTACCTCCCCGAATGTTGCCTGCTTGCTTATTGGTCCGCTGTCGCGAAAAAAAAAGTATTACTGCACAAATCAAAACTGCTGGTGGACGCTCTACATTTCACATGAAAGTCATTTCGTTGGAGAAACAAACTGTGCTGTTAACTGTTACACCACTGCACTCTTATCAGATGCTTACTTAGAATTCTACATGTTATCATTAGCTAAAACAACAGAAATTGGGACATATAAGACAGCAGCAGCGGGTGAACGGCCAGATATGGCTGTCGGATGGGTCATCAATTTATTGGAGAACCGCGTAAATTGATACTGATCATTAATTTTCTGCGAATATTTCCGGAGGTGCGTACTGCCCTTTATCTGTGAGTGTTGCATAACTTGTTGTATTTCTTTACATGTATACAACAGTGCTTTTCGTGTACAATAGTTAGACGTGGTGTAATGCGCACTACTGTGACTTCCGAAGTTAGCACAACGCATATGAAGACCAGCCACAGGCGCAGTAAACGGGATTAAACCTACATAGGGATTATAGGTTGCGCTTGAGTCAAATCGATTGTATGTTTTCTTTTTCTTTTGGGTTTAATGTCATCATAGTAACTGAAACGGTTTAGTTCTTTGGTAGAATCCTCTATGGCTGAATTTATTTCGGTGCTTACATGTAGGTTGAACCTCTTCAAATGTAGTAAGTAAGCCTTTTGCTTAGTGTTAGTCTTCCCACACCACCAAGCTAGTACAATATGTGATAAAATCGTCGATCTCCTGCCCTAAGGTAGAAAGTGTAAGGCTCTGTATACAAAAATATGGTTGGTAGTGTCATGACAAGTCATTGGGTTTGGACGTCCCTCCATCTTAGAAGTACCTTTTGTGCTTCATATAGTCAGCACATCTGCATTCTGATAGCAGAGCTCCAAGAAACTTCTTTTCAGATATCACATGGGCCTATTCCTTTCTCCCATATGTTCAATTTCATTTTGCACTGTAGAAGGCAGACTGAAATGGTCTATTAACAGATGAGTGGGAAGACTTTTAAGATAAACATTTCTCCACAAAACACACGTACACAATGGAAACAGAGTAGAGTTTAGCTTGAGTTTTTCCACCATTTTCAGTAATAATGATTTGCATGTTTTCTGAGCATTGGTGTGACAGAGTGCATTGATTCCTGAGCTTGTGACTGAAAGGTTCATGGATAATAAATTGTCCCGAATAAGAGTTGCTGTGTTAAACACACTAGTAATTACAAATGGAAGATATGAGGAGAGCCAATGCCTCAAGTAAAATACTTTTTGTTTTTGATATTTTCTTTGGCTTATGTAACATATTTAGAAATAAAGTTTTGTGGCTCCAGTAGGAACTCAATTTTCTGTTGAGTACTTTATGCATAATACCTTTTTCTGGCCGTATTTTTCAGTCACACCCAGTAAGTACTGACCTTTTGAGTGAAGTACATTAGGCTGCTATTTCAGGAACATACAGTTCCATTCCTGATGGGTTGGAGCATATAAAAGGTTTTGTTTTTCATTTATTATCCTGTCTTAATGAGCTAATTAGCTCTATATTCCAGCCATATTTTTCTCATTAGACCATGGTAAAACGTTTTAAAATAGGGGCACAGTAACAGTCTTCAGCTCACTCATGAGCTTATTACTAAATTATCTGAAATGCGAAATCACACAAATCATGAGGCTAATTAAATAATTAATATCAGGAACTGGTTGACCTCAACCTCTTTGAAGTCAACCAACACAGTGTCTAGCAAACATTGGCTCCAGAATCCTGGCTAAAACTGTGTGTGTGTGTATGTGTGTGTGTGTGTTCCTGTGTGTATGTGTGCGTGCTTGAGTGCGTGCGTGCGTGCGTGCGTGCGTGTGTGTGTGCTTGTGTGTGTCTGCTTGTGTGTGTGCATGCACATGTTTTAGGTCTCACTTGCTATGGGTTTTAAATCTAGCAAATTAGAGGTTATAATTTTGTGTGTTCTGTTCTCTTTTGGCTCTCTTCCTCCCTCCCATTGCATGAGCATTTTTTGAAGAGGAGTGGCTCGCATTTTCTCAGCTAACAGTCATTTACTAAGGCGTGTCACATGGTAACTGAGATGCAATACTCTGGCCACATCCTCCCATTGACAATGTAGCCCCCCTTATGTCCTTTGTATGTGTTGTTTCTGGAATAGTTATATTTTCTAATACAGCAGAAGTGGAAATGCAGTGTGTGCAATAGCATATTAGGAATTAGGCTGTTCCCCAAAGGCTGCTGGTTTGACCCCCTTGATGGGTCACTGTTGTTGTAAACTTAAGCAAGGTATTGAACCTGTATTGTGGGATTAAATAACTTTAAATGCACATTCAGTATAAGAAAAAATAATGGATAAAAGTATCTGCAAAGCATTATTATGTGTGTACCGTTCAAATGGGCCTACATTAACCATTGTGGCAGCAGTCCACTGGTTATTTTTAATATATGTGTCATGTACTGTTGTGAATATTTATATACATTACCTAATGACTGCAAAATAGATAAACTGTGTTGTTTTTTTGTTGTTGGTATAAATGTGTTATCCTAGAAGTGTGTTGTCGGTTGAAAATGGGATGTATAACAGTATAATGTTTAGATCCATTGTTTAATCACGCAGCTCAGAGGCTGGCTAATCATTTGCCTAGAGCTTCTCCTGTCCCATGTTTCACTTTTAATGATAAGTGATCTATTTCAGTCATCATATTATTGAAACCCCAGAACTCATAGTTTTTTGTTCTTAATAATAATAATAATAATAATTATTATTATTATTATTATTATTATTATTATTATTCCTTGCATTTAAATAGGGCTATATGGAGTTTACATTTACCCAAAAACAAGGGCCATCCACAGTTCTGGACAAAAATAATCAGTTTGATTATTCAAGTATTTGATTGTGGTAGCAGATTATATAACTTGTGATACACATCCCTAATTCTGGTGGGATTTGGGACCGTGCCACCTTGAGTGTGGCATATAATAAGAATTACTTCAGGACATACCCATGTCCAATGTTTTGGAGTGTGATATTTAAACTTGATCTTCGTAAATTGTCCTTGATAAGTTTGCCTCTTGTACAAATGTATTCTGTAATAATCTTTCCTGTTTAGGCCCAGCATTAAAGAAGGCCAACACAATTGCTTGTGACCTATTAGGATGTTTTTAAGACAGCTTTTAAACATAGCACCTGATCAATATGGTCAGAAGATAATCTGACAGTCTGGTTACTGTGTTTTTGGTTGTTGAGATTATTTTCTTTTTGTTTATTGACTGTAATTTGTACTAAACAGCAGGAGTTAGGCTGAAATCTTTCTGAACTCTTAGGCTGAGCAAGTTAATGTGAGATTATGTACTTATACTATAGATGGAAATATATTTTCTGTAGATATTTGTGTATGTATCTTCATGAAATGTGTCTTTTAAACAGATTTGTGTTTATCTTCTCTTCACATAAAGACAAGTGATTCAGTTTTTTAATAATGTATGAATCTGGCTCTCTGTCCATCTATATGTGTGTATGGACTGAACTACATTGAAGAAAGTAAACATTTGTAAATGTGAGCAAATGTTAGCAGTACAGACTCACAGCAATGATGCATTCTTGAACAATACACCTCATAATCAAATTAAATATAAATGTTGTACTTTTTCAGGAAATATGTAGTTGATATCAGTCATTCATTTTAATTTAGTTTAACACAGCCCACTTCAGAAAGTTAGAGGGCATATGCCTCAAAGTATATTTCATAGAAAGAGTATGAACAGTTTGTGAACATAACTTTCGAGGAAGGTCACTCTATGGCAAAAACTAAATCAGTGAGTAGCCATGAAATGAGACCAGCTGTTCATGATGAAAGGAATACATTTCAAGTGAGCAAAAACCCTTTTAATTCATTCACATTCTCAAATGTAATGAATAAAAAGTAGGATCTTTCCACCCAATCCCTGCATGAAAGAATTCTTCTCCCATGTAGGGGAAATCAGACTGAAAAATCAGTACTACGATTAGAAGAGGAGTTTGACTAAACTGGTTTCTAGATGGGAAAGAACAACAAGGCCACAGTGTTCAAAGCAGAGGGTGCAGCCCACGGCTTGATGGTGGGTTTATAAGAGCCTTCTTGTTTTATTTTCATTGTATATTGTATGTAGTTTCCATGGTGATTGTGAGTTTAACTGGAAATAAATGTTGTCAGAACCCCACTGAAAATATGTCAGCATGCTTATGAACAGTTTACAGGACATCTACCCCTAAATACTCTTGCGCTGTGCCCTTACTGTTACCACATTATTTCCTCCTTTCAAATCAATAGATTGTGTGCATTTGTTTGATTTTTGTGAAATTACTTTGCCTTTCTGCCCTACTAAGTAATACTAGGGATGTACAACATCAGGGTGGTATTGGAGTTGGGCAATGATAGCTTCAAACAATCTTATTGGTATCAGCTGATTAGCTAAGGTTGCAGCTGATACAATGGGCGTATATGGTGATGCAATATGGATGCACCAGAGGGTGATTCATTTGATGCACTGCAGATGCTGTAAATGAGGTGCAAATATCATTCTCAAAAAGTAGATAACCAAATTCCCATGAGGACACAAAAATGAATCTAGGCAAGCCCTCTGCTTCACTGAAAACACCTAAGGCTAAGAAAATGCAATCTCTCGTCTGAGGTATCCTTTTATCTAATCTAAAAAGCGATCCAAACTTTGACCAGCAAATTTGATGCAAAACCTGTGTGCCTTACTGTATTTGAAAAGCAAATCTGAGAAACTATTTGCAATTTCAAGCTTAAGGAAAGCCATTGAGTTACATGTGGCAGGTCAAAACGAGAACAGCTGTGACATCACAACTTTTAAGGAAAAACTGACTACCTATAGAATAAAAATATAACTGATGAAATATGGTTGAAACATACCCAGTGTGGGAACCTATTTCAAACTGAATCATTTTCCGAGCAATAAGGCTGGGCAATATGGCAATATGAATAAATATTCAACACCCCCAGGAAACATTCCAATCCAAGTAAACCATTTAAAGTATGCTAAAATAATATTCATATGCCTACTAGGTTATATGTACACTTACTTTCTTTTTGTTTTTTTTTTGATAAATGATTAGCACAGAAACAGCCTCATAATTGGAGGAGTACAGTCATAGTAAAATATTTTGTTGCCAACATGAGTATTAAACCTTCAAAAATGGAATTGTGAAATGTAATCTACCAAAAATGGAAGAAACCTACTGTCACTTATTCTCCTGGGACTCGGTAGAAATTTTTAAAAATATGTTAATTTATTGACATGAGATGACACAGCTGCAAATCAAAATGGGTTTTTCTAATGAACAAAGCAAGTCAAGTGTTCATTGCCACTGACATCAAGCCTTTGAAGTAGACTAAGCTGCAAATGATCCCATACTAAACTGCATCAAACCAACTGGCAAATGGATCATTGCAATTGCATTGCAAGAGTTGTGTATTTGCTTTAGTGTCAGAGACAGTGTTGTTCACCTCAGATGAGGTGGGTAGTGGAACTTGAGAACAACAAATCTTTGCATTTCACAATTCATTTTTGTCATACTTTAAGTTGGGAAAAGTTAAATACCCTGCCACACAAGGGTGCACAATGGCCCACGATGGATTTAAATGGGTGACGTTATTGTCCATATTTCCCTGCTTGACCCTGACTTGTCTTCTCCCGTGTGTCCTGTTTCCCCACAGGAGTGTCCTCCCCTGGCCCAGAGGTCATGGCCTCGGTGCCTCACTCTCCTGGGGGCCCCAATGGCATCATCCGGAGCCAGTCCTTCGCTGGCTTCAGCACCCTGCAGGAGAAGCGCTCGCGGTGAGTGAGGGAGGGAGAGTGGGAGGGAGGCTGGATTCGATTTGTATAGGAGTGGGAATGGGTATAGCGCTGGGAATGGGAATAGGAGTTGGATTGTAATGTGAGTAAAAATCTGAATAGATGTGGGAGTGTGATAGGAAACCCGGGTGGAACAGAGAGTCAGAATGGGAATAGGAGTGGGCGGGAGAAGTGGATAAAATGCAGAAGCCATTAAAAAGTGTTACGCAGAGCATGGCAAATTAAAAGTCATTATAACATGAGATTTTTAAAATAACATGAGTGATGTGTATTTATGATCTGCACGATAATCTAAACAAGGCACATGATAATGTCCTGGGGTTTGAAGCACTGTGCTGCAGTCTAGCAGCCAATGAGCAAACTGCCCATGGTCAAAATCTTCCTTTTTGGCTGATTTAGGATATTAGGCCCAGTGTTGTGTGGGCTGACCTGCAGTAATTCGCAGGGGGGCTGTACTGTTGTGCCCTTGAGCAAGATACTCAGTCTGAATAGCTTCAGTAAATATGCAGCTGTATACAGGGATAAAATGTAAAATTTAAGTCACCCAGGATAAAACCATCTGCTCAGCTGATAAATCTTAATCTGCACAGCCTGTGCACTTTTTCAGTTTTTACCATGCATTTTCATCCCTGATGCAGTTCTCAGCTCTCTTTCGCTTTCACTAGTGAAGTGAAAATGTTGATCATATTACCATTTGTACAACTAAGTTGTGACTGGGTGCAACTACAGAACTGTTATATGAGAGGCATGTCCGTTGTAGAGAGAAAAGTGAATTGGAATCTGTGCTGGTCAGGGCACCTGGACATTGCCACATTCAGTGGATTGTGCCGGAAGGTGTTTTGGGTAACCTGCTCTATCACTGACTTCCTGGAAGTCAATAGGAAGGGGATTATGGGAAAAGCCCCTTCTGGATAAAGGGGATTTATGATGCATGATGGACTTCAGGGAATCACAGCAGGTATTTACAGAGTTAAACCAGACTATGATGTATCTACTCATTAGTGGGATCTAAATGGAGCTGCCTTTGGTTCATTTTGGCACCAATTAGTAGATATGTCAAATTTTGATTACAGACCTGACGTCTGTTCCCTCAGAGATGATTAAGCCAGTTAACAGGGGTTGTCCCTAATATGATACAGTAAAACTACCTGTGCCTCAGAATCCTCTAATTTACCCTCCAGGTTTTTGCAGAAATATTAAAATGAACACAAATTTTAACTTTATTTTAGAAATGTTTGAATTCATTCAAAGTAAATTTTTGCAAAGGTGCGAAATGGGAGTGCGGAACCCTGCTGACGTCTCTGTACAGCCACATGGAGGGCTGATGCACTGACGCTCATGTTGGCCTCCAGGTGTAACTCCTTCATAGGGAACACGCTGGTGCTGAAGAAGCCCCTGTCCAAGCCAAAGAAGTCACACCTGTCAGGACACAAGGCCAGCGGCAGCTCCCGTGAGCCGCACCCCAAGAGGGTGGAGGAGGTGTACGGGGCCCTGAAACAGGGCTTGGTGTGAGTACACACACACATACACACATTCACACACACACACACACACATACACACACTCATACACACGTGTATGCACACACACACACACACACTCAGTCAAACACATACGCAATTGCACTTATGTGTAGTCATATGCAGACAATCTCTTATATACATAGCAACACAGACACACACTCTCATGCACACCACTGTGTCAAGTGTTTGGGCTGACCTGCAACTGTATCTGTGTCTGCTCTGTGCCAGTGAATACTTGGAGGTGCACCAGGTGGAGCTGGACAAACTCACATCCCTGATGAAAGATATGACGCAGAACTCCAGACTGGTGAGACCAGCAATGACAATATGATAACTGCAACTAATACTCATGCCTTATTTTTATACACCTGGTTTGATGTTTGGTTTTTAAGCACAGTGCCAAAGTATTTGCCTCCTTCCTCATTTCCGCATATATTTATATATGTTTGCGTATAATATGTATATGTATATTGCATAATAAAAGTATAAATTGCATAATATGAACAGTTTTTCTAGTACTGCTGCTCTGTATAGTCATACTGCAACAACACTATTTTCATCTAATGCTGAAAATGTGATACTGTTCTGATGGATCGGCTATCATACTCCACAAGCAAAAATGCTTCAGTCAGATTATAAGACCAGAAATACATCTTGCCTGGGAAACAGTAATGTTGCTAGTAATGAATAAATGTCTTATAAGATAAATCCAGACATTAATGTGTTCATGTTATGTTTTCCTGATTGTGTTCTGTAGGGGGTGCTGTATGATCTTGACAAGGTGAGTTCACTTTGATGACTTAAACATTCAGTTGTTCTGCTGGCCATTAATATCTATTACATGGATGTTGGATGTTGCATTACTGCAATATTAACATTGATGAATGTGCACTGTCCCTGTTAAAATTAATGTGAATATATGAATCCCCCTGTGTGGCTTGCATATTTTGTACCATGATCCTATCTCTATCTGTAACCCCCTGTCTGGATAAAATGGCGAAATACGTAAGGAGCGCGCGCTGTCTGCTCTCCTTCAAAAAAAATCTCAAGCCAGATTAAAGGTATTCTATTGCTTTTACAGCAAATCAAGACAATCGAGCGATACATCCGTCGGCTGGAGTTTCACATGAGTAAGGTTGGTTTTTTGTGACGATATTATTCCTTTGTATTATCTGGACAGTAATTGGTGCTATTATAGCTTTTTACGTTAATTCCATGATCAAAAGTCATTGGTTACTCAAGTATTTTGATAGCAACATGCTTTTTGCGTGTATCGCAATAATGTGTAAAACAGTACATGCTAAATGATAACGGTAAAATCATGAAACTACTGATTATTTTGAAGTGTGCTGATAAGAAATTCATGATAACTTGCCTAATTAAAATGCGTAATCTTTTTAACCTTTTAAGGTGTAAAATTACAAATATGTGATTAGAATGTTCTAAACTGAACATTCTAATGCTGATGTAACAATCCCTACTGGTAATTGAAAGCAATGGAATTCTAGAAAACTGACTTTGAATTTTGAAAAAATACATTCCAGAAAACCTACTCTTCAAAGGATTGATTAGCACCCCTTATGTAAATCACTATATTCTCCCATACCGGAATCTTGTTCTTTTTGGTAGATGACACTGAATATAAAGAGTGTGAGTGTGGGCGTAAGGGTTATTGGTTTATATCCCAGTCTGGCTTAGACCACAGAAGATGTGACGAGTGGCTCAATATCTGTTATCCTGGCCCAGCTGTAGATTCCTGGCTGCAGATCAGGCTTTGTGAAGCCTGGCCCTGCAAGGCCAGAGTGTGGAGGATTTCATTTGAGCCAGACACTTCAGCCCTGGACTCAACTAACCCCTGTTTGTTAGACTGAACCGGATTAGCTTCCCTGCTCAGGTCTGAGAGTATGCGTTTAAAGAAAGCAGGAGCAACCTCTTGGACTGCCCCCTCCAATATGCCTGCTGTAGCATCGGTTGTCCATAGAAATAAGGTGTCTGTTCATCTTTACATACATCAAACACCTTTGGTGATCTGAGAGAAGAGGTCTGCTGAGGCTGTGACACCTCTGACCTCCTTTTGCTCCTCCTCTTCTGCCTCTCACATCATCCATCCTGCTGAAACTCGCAGCCATCATCGCCCCCTGCTGACCCCCGCCCACTCACGGTTAAACTCATAACAGACAGGGCGGAGAGTGGACAAACAGTGTACTTTTTCAGATTGTCTGGACGCACCTAAATCAGTGGCCACCTGGTGCTGTCTGTGCTGTGAGAAAGCAGGATGGAGCATGGCGTCTCTCCCACGCTCTTCTGCACTCAAACCAAGCCTGTTTGCCTCTTACATAAAATAACTGCTCAGTATTAGGTATCCATGGAAACCTGGCATGAAAGCATGGAAGCACTGAAGCTCAGTAGAGAGAAAGGAGAGTTATTGCTCATGATAACCCCTGTTGTTCAAATATTGTTCTCTGAATACATGGTTTAATTTCTTGTATCCTTATACCTCAAGTGAATCTTTTTTTTTTGCTTGTAATCATGACCACATCTGAACATTCACAATTCAGACTATACTGCTTGTGATTTGCCACTTCATTAGTTAGCAGCATACAGAAGCAGAGAATTAAGGTCAAGCTATCAACATCTCTTCTAATTGCTCTTATACATGATTGGGAACCAGTCGGAGTGATATCATATGGATGCTGGGGTCTTAGTTGTGTCTGTCATTTTATCATGTTTATAAAGGAAGAGGATTGTCTGCCATGTCTGTGTGTCTATTGGCTGAATTCTGTCAAGCTGTCAGTTCTGACCTTGTTCCCATATGAGATTAAATCCTGCATTTCCAAATGTTCCTTAACCCACACTAATATTTTACATTTACATCAAGATCATAGGCAGATTTTATCTAAAGGGTTTGCCCACATGCTATGATTTTACCTTATTATTGAGCATTTGTGGAGATTAAATGTCAGAGCTGATCATCTTTTGTGTATCATAAAATGATTTTTTTTTCTGTCTAGACATAACCCCATTCTTCCATTTATCCTAATTACAGCTGAATATTAGTGAATATTAGCAATGCGTATTCATTTGTTATTGTTTATTTTATTTTTTATTCCCACAGTCAGTTTTTCCAATATTGTAGCATAACATTCAAAGGTCATGTGTGGTTTCTTGGGAGATAATTAATTCCAGTAGTCATCAATGTTGCTCCTGTGACTAAGGATTCCTTCCTGTTTGGGCTGTGGGATGGCTGAAAGGAGTGAAGAAAGAGCATGTTTCCCTGTCAAACAGCAGTGTCTTTTACCTACTGGGGAACCAGCAGGGGAGCAGGTCAAAACCACAGCTGACTGCAGAGAGCTCTTCATTAGAGTGTCTCTCTCTGCTGGTGGCCTCTGCCTGGTGAATGTGTGCATGTCAGCATGTGCATGTGTATGTGAATGATTTTTAACATCAGAGATGGTGTTTGTACATGATATACTGTAGCTCATTGTGTGTGTGAAAGTGTGTTTTGTGTGTGTGTGTGCTTCTTAGTGGATGAATGCAATGTCAGTATTGTAAGAGTGCCATTACTTTATTAGCACAGTAATGTATAACCTTGCCGTAGGTGGATGAGCTGTATGAAGCCTTCTGCATCCAGAGGTGCCTACGGGATGGAGCCAGCAGGATGAAGCAGGCTTTCTCCTCCTCTCCCTCCTCCAAAAGCTCCCGTGAGAGTCTGGCTGAGGTCAACCGTCGCTACAAGGAGTACAGCGAAGTGAGAGACGCACTTGTGCATAAACACACATCCTGGGATTCTGAATTCTGTCACAACCATGTAGCACATACACAAGCACTCTTAGAGTATATGCAAACACACTTTTCCGCATTGACATTCATACGCCCATGAACAAACACAAAAATACATCTGTGTTTATGTACACATGCAGAACACACCCCCTGCGCTAACTAATCCTGCGCTATAGTGTCTTGAAAAAGCCTATGTTTTTCTCTTTGTAAGATTGAGTGACATCAGGAATGATTGGTTTGCACTGTTTAATGGGCCACATGTTGTTCTGGCAGAATATGAGCAGTTTTGAAGATGAGCTGGAGAACCTGTTGGGAGAGTTTCACATTAAGATGCGAGGTAAGAGCATTTTGTCATGATGTGTTGTTATTTGAGTTTTAATAATAATCTTCAGGATCCTGGCCCTCAGGCATTTTTTGGTACGTGACTTTGTGTTATAAAAGAAAGACGTTTTAGGAAACAAAGCAGTTTAAAATGGGTGAACTGTAACAATCAGAACAGTTAACACAATATATTGTGCTGTGGTATAACTGTTAGTCCAAGCGTAGACTTCAGACCTTATGGAGAGATGTAATTACATATGTAAGCTCTTTGCAAGTGTTACCTCAGGTCACTGGGTAAGTACTACATACATATATGTGTACAATAACCTCAGATTTTCCATATCGTATTTATTTTGTACTTATTTGATATCCACATATTTGATTACACAAGTATAAAGCCAATGATGTTTCTTGCTATCTTCTCTTCCAGGTTTAGCTGGCTTTGCACGACTCTGTTCGGGAGATCAATATGAAGTTAGTACCATCAATTATAAGCCATTTTCTGTGAAATCAGCAGATTCCTGAGCTTTTTAGTGTGGGAGCTACCATGTGCTGTCAATTAGCGTTTTTTTTAAATCAAAGGGCCTTGCGTTCTTTAGTAAAACCACAGTTTTTTAATTAGTTTTTACTCATAGTCTTATTTTTTATTTACTGAAATACTTTCAGTTTATTCACTAATGAGCATAATAGTCCTCAATCTGTTTATAATCCTGTTTAATCCTTAGTCTCATCTGTGTGGTGGCGGAATTTTCATTTTCATTTAATCATAAATGTTAGGTTAAAATAAGTGAACATTTGAAAATACACAAGAGCTCAGCCAATTTTGGGGGTAGTAATGCCTCTCTCTCCCATTACTAGTGAATCGTTGTCCTTCTTCTATTGCGAATTGCAGTACTCTCAAAGATCCCTGTTCTCTCCTATCAGGTCTTCATGCGTTACGGGCGCCAGCGCTGGAAGCTGAAGGGTCGCATTGAGGTCAACTCCAGGCAGAGCTGGGATGGGGAGGAGATGGTGTTCACGCCCCACATCACAGAACTCATCTCCATCAAGGTGGGAGGAGTCCAGAGTTCTAGGCTCATTCCAATTATCTGTGGTTGAGAAGAAGCCAGCATGCATTATGGGCCCGGAACAGTCTTTTTATGCTAAAGCTAAGGTATATTTCTCCAGCTTCTGTGAGGCTCCTGCTGCAGTATTTTATATGTTATATGAGATATATGATAATAGTGTTAATTTGCTGATTTTTGATTGTCCGTCTTTATGTTAGGTATTGCTTTCAAATTACCAGAAATGGGGAAATAGAATATAAAATGTAATCACTTCCTGATTTTTTTTTGTCCAATAAGGTGTCAGAACTGAAAGGCTTGGCCAATCACATACTGGTAGGAAGTGTCATCTGTGAAACCAAGGACCTGTTTACAGCCATGCCACAGGTGGTTGCCGTTGATGTCAACGACCTGGGCACCATCAAACTCAACCTGGAGGTCGCTTGGTTGTAAGTGGAGCAGTATTTGGGATAGCAAAATCCAAGCTACTGCTGCTGTTCGTTTCAGATCTGCTCAGCCATGTTGTCTGTCCCCTTCTCCCTAGTCCATTTGATGTGGAGGACCTGACTCTGTCCTTGGGGAACCTGTCCAAGGCAGCCGCCCTGCAGAGACGAGTGTCTGTGTACAGTCAGGGAACGCCTGAGACGCCCATCTTTCAGGACTCTTCGTACTTTGTGAGTGTCTCAGTGTCCCCTCAGGGCTAGAAAGTGTCCCCTCAGGGCCAGAAAACAGCCAAAAGGGAAAGTCAGTATGAGGCAGGAACTGTGAATGTGCCTGGCACACTGAGGCTGAAAGATTAGAGAACCATTCAGGCAATTTAATGTTTCCATACTTCATGTGCGATTTGTGTGAACTGTTTGGCACATGCAGCTTCACTGATGGTCTCGTTGAGTGTATTCTCAGAATGTAGATTGGGAAGTGTAGTTTTGTCAAGTGCGTGTATGTCCATGAGGCATGCTGTGTCGCATCATTGACCCCACCTTCCTCCACCCACCCCCACCCCCCCCAACCATGGTGTCTGTCCTGTGAAGAAGTGGGACACCAAGCTGCAGGAAGGCCAGCACTTTTCTTTTTTCAGTGCCTTGCGTGAAACCTTCTTAGCGAAGCTGAGACACAGCCGCTCGCACGGGGACCTCCCCTCCCTGCAGCTGTGCCCCAGGTCCAGCTTGGAGGTCTATGTGAGTGCCGTGTGCCCAGTCCTGTGCCTGTACTGTGTGACCTGCTCTGGTCCTGATTTTAGTGTGCCAAGGACTGTATGCCCAGTTTCATGTCATCTGGGGTGTTGTCTGCTTCAGCACTGTCTGGTAAAGAGCCCCTTCCCCCAGTGTAAAGACCTTTATCTTTCCCGGCAGTCCACGCTGGCGGATGACGTGTTTGAGAACGGCGGCTGCGGCGTCACAGAATGCAAGCGGCTGTCCTTCACCTTCTCCGACACACCCGGGTCCAGCCCCCTCCCTCTCCCCAGCTGGTCCAACCCCGCAATCATGGTCACGCCCCCAGAGAATGACTGCCACTCTCTACAGTCAGAGAGCGCGGACGACGGGGGGCGGCAGAAAGAGGATGATGGAGAGGAGGACGAGGACGACGACGACGAGGAAGAGGGGAGCATTAGCATCAGCCTGGCCAGCGAGGCGGGGTCCGAGTGGGAGGAGCAGGCGGAAAGCCTGGACAACAGGTCGGCGTCACTGGGCTCGGACCGGCTGTCCGCCTCAGACGTCTTCCTGGACCGCTCCGTGTCTGACGCGCTCCTGCAGGAGGACGGGTCAGAGCTGAAGCCCGTGGAGCTGGACGGTGAGGAGGGCAACCTGACCAAGCAGCTGGTGAGGAGGCTGACCTCTGCGGACATGCTGCCAGACCCCGTGCGGCCAGAGGGGGCGCTGGGCTGGGGGAGCAGTCTGGAGGAGGCCTTCCATGGCCTGCTGCTGACCCTGGAGGGCCTGCAGGAGAAGAGCAGGGAGGTGCAGAAGCTGGAACGGGAGGTTCTGCATCTGGAGGATGTACTGAAGGTGAGAGAGGGCATTTTGGGGTTAGGGTGAGCACTATGAAGGTAAGAAAGGGTACCGTGAGAGTGACTGTAGAGCATGGGTGCACAATAAGGACCAATCCGTTTCCGAATTTTGTGCCAGCATCTCTTAATTATTTAATTAGCTCGATCATATCTTGATCTGACATTTGTATAAATTCCCAGTACAGCTACTGACTGTAAGTGCATTCTAATATTTACACAATGTTTTTAAATTTAAAAAATGGCCTGTTGAAAGTGTTACTGCCGTGCCCGCCTTGTGTCTCTCAGAGCAGAGCTCCCACACACAGGAGCAGATCTTCTAGTCTCAGTCTGACAGTGGAGAGCGCTTTGGAGAGCTTCGACTTCCTTAATACCTCAGACTTTGATGATAATGACACAGGTGATGATGAGCTCCCTCATTCAGCGTTCTTCGACATGGAGACAGAGCGAATCGGGTGAGTGTAAACCCTCACCGCCCACTTCCTGGTGTCCCACTCCAATCTTAGCCTCCCCACTTTGTGGCTTCCTGACTCGTAGGGCTAATGTATAGTGCACACACACATGCCCTAAAGTGCTTGGTGACATTGCACAATGCAGGGAGCATGTGCTAGCTCAGTGTGCATAGGGAAATTGGGAAATTCAGATTTTGCAACTATGCAAACATGAGCTGCCATACCATGTGCTGCAGTGGATGGCTGGAGTTGCAGACTCAGAAAACTGTCAGGGAAAGTTGTTGTGCACCTGCAGTCTGGTGGACTTGCATGAATTGCATTAACTAAACACACGTTTTCTTACAATATCACATGTATTCAGTGCTGCAGCCAAAATTCCCTTCTCATACATACATTGAAATAACATTACCAAGAATTTAAGCATTTGCAGGTGTGTTACGGTTGAGTCTGTATGGAGCATTGCATTACATTTGATGATTGAGGTGCCTTGTATGTCTATATGTGCCATTCGCTTCATCTTTGTGTGTGTGTGTGTGTGTGTGTGTGTGTGTGAGAGAGACATCTAGAATGTTGTCGCATTTACTCTCGCTGCTGATATCCAGGATGTCCATGGCTTTATGATGAATTACAGCGCTCTGTACAGAACGCTAGTACAGTGGACTGTGACACAGCGGAGCTCACGCCCTGCTCTACTTCCTCAGGGCGAGTCAGCACCCTGAGGCGAGGGGCCACCTGAGTGAGGCTCTGACGGAGGACACGGGGGTGGGGAACAGCATGGCGGGCACGCCCCTGCCCCTCACCACGGGTAGCGACAGTCTGGACATTGCCATCACCAGGCACCTGCAGTACTGCTGCCACCTTATCCAGGTACTGTACCTGCCCACACTCGGGCCTCTCAACTGCGGTCCTGCCAGCTCACCCTCCTGCAGCCAAAGTGGAGTATATGCAAAACTGGCTTTTATGTGTAGACTGTAAGCTCTGTGAATCACTCTTGATTAGAGTGCGTGCTGAATACCTAAAACACAATGCAAATCTCTGTGTTAGCAGACTGCAGACAGAGCAGTTTATTGAAGTACGTATGTAAAGGTTTAAGCAGTGAGCAGAGATTATGACAAGTCATCCATGCCACAGTCAATAGTAGAGGCAGTATATACACCTTAAGCTTGAAGGCCTAGCGGTTTTGTTGGCAAATGGATTTGAGGGTGTAGTGCTATATGTAGCATCGGGAGGGCTAGTAACCCCATAACAAAAGCTCAGCATTAGTTGTGGGTGCAGTGTAAACAGCAGTGTTTTCATTCCGCAGTGTAAGGTTGACTGATTGATTGAATATCCCTGACTGACCAAGGGTATTAAATACATCAATATTGAATTTAGAAGCATTCATTCTGTAGTTTTTGTGTCATTATTGATCTCCTTGTGTACCATCACATCAGATGACCTGGAAAGAGTAATGTGTAAAAGCATTGATTTTAATCTTTAGTCTTATTTCTGACTGTGTAAATCACTGCAAATATTCAATTATTTGTAAAGACTAAAATAATTTGTAAGTGTGAGTTTAATTGTAATACTAAGTAAAACACGTTCAAAGGTAAACAGTTATTACATCAATGTGTAAACATTGAGTTTCCTCTAAAAGCAGCTCCTTTGTGTAGTACTGTATGTGAAGTGGGTATGATTACCTCTGATACTTCAATGTTATTTCAGCTCCTGTCCAGCAGAGGGAGCCCCTCCAATGCCAGAGCCCAGCTCCAGAAACTCTCCTCTCAGACCCAGCTGCTGGAGGAGCTGGGAGAGATATTTGCCAACCAGCAGGGATCCATTGACACGCCTGCTGATGGTCAGTGTCATACTATTACTACAACTACTGCAACTACTACAAATAATGCTACTACAAATACTACTGATGCTAATAATGTATTGTGGTGGGCCGTCTGTCTTCAGTGCTCCCAGGACTGGCAGAGAGACCAGCGCTGCTGTCTCTGTGGTTGGAGCTCAGTGGTCCAGTCAGCCCTTTTCACAGCTCTCTGGACAGAGTGCTAAAGTACCTGCACCACAGCTTCACTGCAGCCCTGCAGGAGAGACACCCAGACACTGCACACACAGGTACCATCACACTTCTGTACTGACCTTTCTCATACCAGCTGCAAATTTCATTATAGAGTAAAGTGCCTCTTTACGCGAATCCTGTTCCTCTTTCTACAGGAGTGTTTGCAGTGTTTCTTTCTCAGTTAGATATATCTGATGAGTTATGCCCTGTGCTCCAGCACATTGGATTTGAAATGAAACAATGAATATGCTGTGTATGGCTGCCAGTGGAACTGTATAATTTGTCTTTTGACTGTTGAGTTTGTGTGTGATGCATGCAGCCAACCCTTCAGCTGTGAATATTTGGAAATACATTTTGGTAAATAGTAGAAGAACTGAAGTGAATTTTCCAGAAGATACATATGTAATATAAGGTAAACTACTGCAAATAAGAATGATACATTTTTAGCCCTTCTAGAATGCCCGCAGACATGCTGGTCCTTACCGATATTTTTGAGAGACAGAGCTGTGTGTATGTGTTGTTCTCTGAGAGGGGTGTGTTGTATTGCATCCTACAGTAATTCGGCTGGTGGTCACCGAGATGATGGACAGGAGTGAGCTGGTCTCCTCCCCCTGCCCCTCACCACCTGCCCCAAACCAGGACATCCTCACTGTGTTCCAGTTCCACAGCTACGCCTGCACTCACAGCATACATGACATGGAGGAGCACTTTCTGCAGGTGGCTGGAGAAGGTAGGGCATAGGCAATTTGGCGTCATTTTGTGGTGATCTATTGATTTGAGAACTGGACTTATAATTACAGCTGCAGTTATTTAATATACCTTGGGGTACTGCTGTTGTACATCCTTAGGATGATACAGTGGTAAGCAAGGAAACAGAAGCTTAAGGAATTTATTAAACAAAAAATAACACCCAGGTAAATGAGGAATAGCGAGTGTATACAAAGCAGAAGATAAGACAGGTGTGGCTCATCTATTAACGAAGCGATGCGTAAGATTTCAGCATGCATAAGATTCTTTATAAAATTCTGGACAGGTTGGTTTGCCTTTAATTATTGCCAGCACAAAAAGGCCTCACTGAAAGAGGGATGATTGTTGGGCTTTGTTTGGCTGGAGCTTCTGAAAAGACAGCTCAACTTTGAACACAAGTAAAGATATTAAATGCAAAAAGATCCAGTGGATGGGAGCACATGCACTAGGGTTGTGATGTCCATACATTCATTTGATCTGCAAGGCACAATAGATCAGCGGTCAAAGGTCATTTGACCAAAAATTTCAGCCTGAGGTGAAAGCAGCCAGTTTAATCTGAACAGTTGTGGTCCATCACCCTATTAAGTGGACTGTAAAATGTTGTTGTTTATTTCTTTGTTCATCTAGATAAAGACATAGTGATGCAAAAAAAAAGTGATGTATAACTGATGCAGATGCAGGTCCTCGTTCAGTTACTGGCCATGGTTATAAATAGTAACACTGTGATTTATGTCATGTCTCCTTTTATACTGAAAAGTTCTTAGTCACCGAATATTCAGATATTAGACTGATTCAGAAATATTCTGATATCTTAATATTTCCGTAGTTCACTACCAGAAAAAGCATTCCTCGTTACTGTGTCTTTGTGTGGTCTAGTTATGGGCTCAGAAACATTGCCACGCACTGTGTTGTTTCATTATTGTGTATTGTTGTTCAGTTGAATTTGTTGCTGGTCTGCGCTCTGGCGACATCGAGTGGACACTCAGGGAACTGCAGGAGGCCCAGGCCTCAAGTCTGTGGCCCCAGGAGGAAACTCTGAGGGCCCTGGCTGCGCTCCTAGTGGCGGACACTCCACGGCTCAGGAAGGCTGCAACTGCCTTCCTCATTTCAGCCTCTGCTCATTCACACTTCAGGTCAAAGGTTAGACATACTTTATCAATGGTTTATTTTTGTGTACACATCTTATTTTCATTTACCAAACCCGTATATCTGTGATATATAATTTAACTGTGAGGTTCTCAGAATAGACATTGCATCACAGTGTGGTTTGTTGTCACCTTCAAATACTTAAATTGGATAGTAAATTTTGACTGGGACTCTCTTTGAAGGCTGTAATCAGTTTGACTGTGTGTGCGTGCGTGTGTGTGTGTGTGTGTGTGTGTGTGTGTGTGTGTGTGTGTGTGTTTTCTTGTTGCACAGGCGGTGGATTGCTACATCCAGGCTCTGTCAGAGGCAGGCGTTCAGACTCAGAGAGCAGCTTGTGTCGCTCTGAGCTGCATACAGGTCAGTTGTTGGGAGGGAAGGGCAGGTTTGGCAGCAAGATTTAGAGGCTGAGGGAGATGCTTTGTGACAGTGCCATTATTCATTGGAAGTAATGCTCTCTAAAGCTCATATGTCAAGAAACTTAAACCACGTCAAGTTTGAGTAATTAATTGAATGAAGAAGGCTTACCCTGGACTTTCCCAGTCTCGTATGATGTCTATCAGCCAATCGTGAGGAGTGCAGGACAGAATGAAGACACCCCTGCTTGTTTGTAAATCATGATTTCAACTTGCACTCTATCTTTCCTGTCTTAGGCCAGTGAGAGCACTGAGGCAGTGGTGTCCTTGTGCAACTCAGCCGATGAGGAACTTCGCCATGTTGCCATAGAAACTCTCCTTACTTTTGGTAAGTTACAGCAAGCCAGTAGTTGAGCATAAATCATTATGTGGACCACATAGGCAGGATATCTCCAATACAGCATATATACTTGTCACACGCCAGCGTGACACCCCTGGGAGGGACATGCAGCAATTCCATGCGGGGGAGGGAGGGAGGGAGGGAGGGAGGGAGGGGGAGGGAGGGAGGGAGGAGAGAGAGAGAGAGAGAGAGAGAGAGAGAGAGAGAGAGAGAGAGAGAGAGAGCACCCGTGTCAACACAAACTGAAATAAAAAAACACCTTCTCCCTTCCCCCTCACGTGTTCCGGGCAAAAACAATTAACTAAAACAACAAACTAAAATAAGAAAGTCAAAAGAAAGCAAAGCTGAGCGGAAGTCTTTTGGGTCACCGTTCATAGCTGGTCTGTCTGTCAGCTGACCAGCTCCTCCAACTTTTCAGGGGCGGGTTTAACTTTCTTTTTGTGCTGGGACAAACAAAACTGAAACTAAACAAAATGAAAATCAAAACTCGTTCTCTCGGTGTTTGCTTCCTGTGTTTGCTGAACTGTGGAGAGGAACACACCTTTAAGCACCTGGGCTGATTAATGCAACCCAGGTGCATGTGCTCTCTCCCAGCCGGCGCAGCCAAGACCAATCCACTTTTCCAGCAGACCAAATGCTACTGTTCCATCTGCCATTTGTGATTCTGTTGGACATCCACTGGTTATTAGAATTCCAGGGTGCTGGTCTTTTTTCATATACCTTGGAAGAATTGCTAGATAGCAAAAGAATATCGTCTGATTTTGACATAGTGTCTGTTAAAAATGACCATGTCCAGATGCCTGTTGGGCCATGGGACGTATGTATATGCTGGCTGTTGCCTGTGCAGGTGAAATTGTGAAGGTGATAGGACACAGAATGCCATATGTCTTCCTCCATAGGTGAGAAAGGGCAACTGGCATACGAGCAGCTGGACACGGTTCCCGGGGAGATGGTGCGGCTGGGCACGCGGCGAGGAAATGCGGTCACCACGGCCCTCTGAGGGCCCCCAGCGGGGCCTGCAGACTCTGATGGGGCCCTATGGAGGGGACCCCAGCCCAGCGTAGCCCTGATGTCCCTTTCACTCTGAGACTGAAGTCATTCACAGGTGTTCAGTCTGAACCGTTAAGCCATTTCTGTGTGTGCAGACTTTATCAGAACTATTATTCGAATATTTGCAATTTATCATTTGTGTTCGTACTACTAATGGTTAATGTTAATATTATTTGTTTCTATTGGTGATAGTCACAATTTTCATTTGCACTTTGAAACTGCATTACAAGCAGGCAAGTACAGCATATTGTACTTGTATTGTAAATGTGGCATATCATGCTTTATATATTTTTTCTATATTTATCTCACATTTGACTTTTATTGTGAGAGATTTTTATCTACCACAATTATGCTTCATGCTTTACAACAGGGTCCATATAGTCTCACAGTTTCATAAATGGTTCAGATGTTAGGAAGCTTGTTTGACTGGTTTATACTAGGCTGTGTTTGGCAGCCATTGTAACTCCACCCATCATGGGATTCAGGAAACGTTGTGCACTTCTAACACCTAGTCATGGGAGAGGAACATGATCTCCATAATAAGTAGGGGGTGATTGTATAGTGCAATGGTTTGGGAGCTGGGCACAGCTGTCGTACCCTTAGCAAGGTTCTAAACCTGAATTGCTTCTGTAAATATCCAGCTGTCTTAATGGATTGTATGTAACATTAAAGAATGTAAGCCGTGTAAGCCAGATTCTCTTATCTAGCCACTCTATATAAGAGTATCTGCTTAAGCCTAAAATGTATTATTTAATCTGGAGCAATCATAAACTGTCAATCACAGACTTTACTCTTCACGAAAACTGTGATTGGTTAAAATACAATGAGTTATTGATCGCTAAAATGAGTAATCACACTACGTGGATCTGTTATTTGTCCTGAATCTATTTTTGACCACAACAGAAAATGTAATTATATGCAGAAGATTAACTTAATGACCCATCTCTAGTCTTTGTTATAATTAAAATTGTTCCATGTGAAGCTCACAACAGTAATTATTATACCACATTCAATGCAATCAAATAAAATGGATATAAACTGTTGGTGGGTGATTCTCATTTTAATTTAGACTAATCATGCATCAATTAGTAATATAAAGGATGTATTCGTTTTAGCTTCCTTTTTAAACACATGGACCACCCTTGTAAGCCTCTCTTGTGTGAGGTTTAGAATTGGCATTTTCTATACTTCCAGGATATTTATGTTGTGTTAGGGTACAGAGAGGCATGGATGTACAGCAAACCACCTACACACTGATGCAACACATCTTTACAATCGAACACTCTCTACTTCACACGTGCCCTGAGAAAGTGTCAGTTATCTTTTACGAGAAGGCGGCCATTGTCTGGGACAGCTTTCTGTTCTGGACACCTTGAGGCAGTGGTCTGAACATGGTGATTTGAGGAGGATGGTGCATATTTGTTCAAGAGAAAGATAAATTGTGTCCTGTGGATTGCTTAGATCAGTGTTGTCCACTCATGGTCCCAGGGGTACACAGTCCTGAGAGTTTAAAATATTTTATTGCATTGGTTACTTTATTACAGCATCGCTATTGACGGTTGCTTACATTGTTCAGTCTTGTCCGTACTACCTTTGTGCTACCAAACAAGTGGAGTAATAAAATTTTTGTCAATTTTGTCAATATATTCAACTAGATGAGTTGTGTTCTTCACAAAATAGATCATTTTTTATCTCTTGTAAATATTCTTCAACCTGCAGTACAGGCCAAACGTATTAGGCCACCTGTGTTTTTTTTTAATTAGGTAGAGGGGAATTCAGTTCATATATGCACATTTATTAAATAAAAAATAAAGTGTAAACATTTTTTTTCAATTTCTACAATAACACAAAAAGATGAGTTTTACTTAAAAAATTATTTTAGATGTGACTTTCTTGGAAATGGCCTCCTTTGGCTTGAATTACAACTAAACTAATTATTGTAAGTCTATCCAATCGTTTTGCATAATGGGAAGTGGAGGGGTGGGAGGGAGGTGGAGGGGTAGTTACACTGATATCTTATCTGCCTTATGTTTTTTTAAACCACCGGTAGCCAAATGCCTTTAGCCTGTAGTGTAAGTAAAATAGGCACTAAAGTTGCGAGAAATATTGAAAAGAAGGAGTTTGGCTTAGATGTGTGGGGCATTAGACTACCTGTGGTTTTTAAAACAACTTGAGGTAGATAAGATTTCAGTTAATATATGTAAATTTACCCCTCCACCTCCCTCCAACCCCTTCACTTCCCACTTTGCAAAATGATTGGATAGACTTCCACTAATTTGTTTAATTGTAATTAAAGCCAAATAAGGCTATTTTGAGTTGTGTCTAAGATTATTTTAAATAAAACTAACATTTTTGTGTTATTCTAGGTAGAATTTGAAAAAAATTAAATGTCTATACTTTGGTTTGTTAATCAATAAATATGCATAACATAACTGAATTCTTCCCTACCTAAAGCTTTTTTTTTTTTTTGAAACCACACATGGCCTAATACTTTTGGCCTGTTCTGTACAATAAGCTGTGAATCTGTATTTATTTACATTTATTAATGACATATGTAATATGTAATATATCAAAAACAAAAGGTGTAGCTGTTCTCCTAATCATGAACTACACAAATGGTTAGTTACTAGTCAGTACTTTCTTGGACCCTGAGATTTTGGTGTATGTTGCGTGTGAAATTGAGAAACTGACTGATTCCTTTGTGGTCTTCTATATTAAGGCTTCAAGATGGTAAGAAATACGGATGTTGAGAACTTGCTTGTTTATTTTACGAAGTGATGAAATTTTGATTTTTATCTTATATATTTTTATTACAAAGAAAAACTACATTGTGATTTATATTTTAATCCAATAATGGATTCTTGGGTTTCATTTATTAATTTTGACCAATTATATTGCCTCAAAATGATTCTGACTGACAAAAAATGTACTTCTCACAGAAACATCTAGGCCTATTTCCAAGCAGTGGTCTGTATTCAGTAAAATACTATAACACAGCACAAGAATTAACATTAATTATTGACCTGACTGTAAAACAAGCTAAAAGATAACTGACTGCAATATTTAAATAAGCCGCGTTTCCACCGCAGGAACTATACCCCGGAACTAGGAACCTTTTGAGGAACTCAGTGCGTTTCCACCGCAGGAACTAGGGTCTAAATTTAGTTCTGGGGGCTTTGTTTTACCCCCCAAAACGTTCCTGCTCGGGGGGTAGTACTTTCCGAAAGTACAGGAACCTTTTGGGTGGAGCTTGCAGCGCTGAACATTTCTGATTGGTCGAGTACTCGTAGCATTTGTGTTGTATTTATTTTCCGCCATTACCCGCCATGTTTGAAAATATGCAGCGGCAACCCAATTTATTTTCATAATAACTTCAAATCAAACTTGTATGTTATGCGGCGCAGTAGCCTACTTTTCGTTATAGCCTGTCAACGTCTTGGAATTATAACGTGTGCTCTTCCGTTCTTTTCTTGCTTTAGTATTCGTTTTATAAAATGCTAAGCATTCGTGCTGGGACAGCATATTACGTAGGCTACCAAAACATTCAAACGGATTAATTCGGTTGCTGAATATTTTCTTCCGGATTTTCTTTGTTAGCCCGTTGTAATTGACTCAAAACGTTTGATACAGTTATGTGAGGTATGCGGTAGTTCTGCATAATTAACATTGGTGATACAGTACAAGCAAACTGGAAATCACCTTCCGCACTTTTTATCCGGGTAAAATAACAGGTTAATTCTAGTAATCTTCGCTTTAGCTTTTTCAGACTGCCGTAATTTTACTCAATTTTACTGCCATTTTTCAATTCCACGAAAAGACCAGGAAGACTATGGACTCATTTATGGTGCATGGTTCGCATCTGGAGGGCACACTTCGCTGCTCGGCTAGCAGTAACTTCGAAGGAAAGCAAACGGTGGCTGTACCACTACTAATTTACATTTTCACGCAAGTCCGAGTTTTCGTTCTATTCTTGTCATTTTGCGATTAGCCTATATGGAATTGACGGCGAGAAAGTAATAAAACAGCAAATTGTTTACAACGTGTGCATGTTTTCTGCTGTTAATGAATGTGTTTGAGAGGATATATGAAAATCAATAAATACAAAAGTAACCATATATAGTCATTGTTGGTAACCCGTTGTATATAAGTGGAATAAACCCCTCCGGGCTGTCCCGGTTATTAGAAAATAATGTAGGCTACTTCGGTGGTAGTATGGGGTTACAGAAGAAATCATATGACAGATGGACCGACGACAACGTCAGTGGGCTAATTCGCCTAATCTTCGCGGTACTTTAGACCCCGGTGGAAACGCAGACAACCATTGGCTGAAGGAACCTTTTAGTTCCTGGTAAAGCAGTTCCTGGGACTGAAAGTTCCGGGTAATTTTGGTGGAAACGCGGCTATAGATTTTTGGAAGATTTCACATTTTGCACTGAAATAACTTTTCTTATTAAAAGAAAGTTTGTTTTCCTCCTGTCACTGATTCTTATCTTATCTTATCTTTATCTGCTCTTTAAACAGATGTTATTTCTTCTGAAATTCTGTACAGAATTAAGTGACCTGCACTGTAATATTCGTTGAGGTTTGGGTCCCACTTGTTTGAGTTTTGTTTGGTTTCCACCTTGTTTTTAAGGTTATCATACGTTTTTTTGTTTGTGGCAATAAAGTTTATTTTTGCATAATTATATACACAATTATATGTCTGTGCATATTCATGATTGGGTTTTGATTCTGCTTTAATTCTGTTGCTCTTTGAAAAAATAAAATCATCATTACAGTAGAAATCATGTGAAATATGGTTGAGTAGTAGATTAACACTGAACAGATGTTATTCAAATATTTATGGAGGTATACGCAGCTGCAGTATCTACAGTCAAGTTATTTATCTTGATTCACATTTTTGGTGAGAATGTGGTCACATATTCCTTATTTAATAAAAGACTGTCAGACTTGGTAATGCCTGCAAGGTATGCATAAACCCTTGAGTTAATTATACACTTGAAATGCGTGTGATGGATGTCATCTATTGTGTGATATGAAAAGTTGACATGTGACTGGTTGGCCGCTGACCGTTCCAAGACATTGCAGACCATTAGAGTGAAGCCATGTGTGTAAACCAAATCTGTTGTCTCTTGCCTACCATGGAAGAATTATTTTTCAAATAAACATGAGCCCTGTTCTAGAATCTAGCCTGCATCAGTTGTCAAGTTCTTGTGTATTAGCTGATTATTATTTTTATCTGTTGCAACACAGTCTAAAGAAAACCTTTAATGAGGCAAATAGTACGAGTACAAGGAATTTAAAATTACAGAATGAAATGTTCCACTTTCCATGACCTCTCCACACATCTGTGTGGTGTTCTCCCAAATGGCAGAGAAACTTTCTGTAAATACTGACAAGAATCATTCCTTCACTTTGTATTCTATCTGTCAGTCCTGCAGCCCTCCTCAAACATTAGAGAAGTTCATTTTGTGCCACTGATATGCTACCCAACTCCTTGTAAGAGCCTACACTGCTATAACTGTCTATTAACTGGTCTTCCAATATGTGGAACCAGACTACCTCAGCTTATTCAGACCACTGCTACTACTGTCTGTTCTTCCGTCTAACAAAATATGTTGATGTTTCTTCTCTCATTGTCTCCTTTCTCTTGACTGTGATCACTGCTGACCTAACTTTCAAGAAGCTGTTAATACCTTACTTGAAGATCAATTTAGTCCATTATCAGCAAATAAATCACAATTTAATTGTGATATCGTTCACCATGTAAATTTTGCCTCATTGTTAGACATTATGTGTGCAAATGAATGTTGCTCTTGTGAATCCTTGAATGTGAATGGTTTGGAACCATGCAAATGCATTATTATTTAAAGCAGGGATGTCAAATTTGAATTCTGGAAGGCTTGAGTGCTCACTGAGCTGCTAAAGAGCACACAAACCTAGCTTGTTTCCAAGGCCTATATTGGCTAGTGATTGAAAGGAAACCACAAAAAACTACTGACACGTCTGGTCCTTTAGGACTGAAGTTTGGCACCCCTGATTTAAGTCAATCATGCTTTTATGGATTATAGTATAGAGTCTATTATGATATTGTGGCATAATGTTGCATTTCTGGGCAGAATATTTTTGCTGTTAATTTTTTATCTTAATTGCCAAAAAACTTTGTGACTATTTTGTTTCTGTTTTGTTCACTGTTTCACGTAATAGATCCTTAAATACTCTGGAATGGTAGCTAAATAAACACAATAAATTGTAAGTACACAACAATATAGGCCTGACATATCATAAATATGATAAATAGGGAACGTATACATTCAGTTACTGTGTTTTCATTAGTCATTCACTGGATCAGTGACAAGTAAGTCCAGGGGGAACAGATTTTCAGGTGGTAAAGGAAGAATTGGAAAGGTTGAATCAGTAAATGCCGTGATACGGTTATGGTGGTGGGGGAATGCCATGTGAAACAGGACGTGGTCCTTGGATGTCTGTACCCGAGGATTAAATGTATAGCTTTAGAGTTTGAACAAAAATGCGGTCTTGGCAAGTATGCACTGTACAGTTGAAATATTTCTTAAACCTTTCCCTATGTTCTAGGCTGCTACAAATAGGACACTGTGGACACTTTATATTTAAACTGGAATATCGTGTAAGTTTTTATCATATTTCACAATATCATGTTTTACAGTTGGAAATAAATTCAGGGCACGTAATTTTTTTTGCGCATCTAAATCATTGTTTACGGTATCGTCACAGTCATATGCATAGGCTATACACGAAAAAAAACATATTCAGTAAATGCAGTTGTAATTATTTTATTCGATGTATTTTTAGTAGATTTCCTCGATATTATCACGAAAGGATATTTTGTCCTTACAAACCGTCAGATGTGTTATTCATGTTCCTTTGAACTCCTGTATTTACGTAGCTAGCTAGACCGTGACGTAGGTCAGCCATTTTGAGTTGTTTGTTCAGCAGCGAACAAGTTATTTCAGACGACAAGGAAGCGCAGGCCGAGGACAAAAAACAGGAGACGAAACAACATTTATACATACATTGTTTAGTATGGGGCCGCCAAGGAGCAAAATTCGATGTATACTGATTGAAAGAATGGGGGATTTCAGTTGGTTTGTCCGTTTATCTTGACATGGCTTGTACTAGGTGTGGGAGCTGACCAGCTAACGTAGCTAACGTTACTGAAAAAAAAAAACAACAGAAGAAAACAAGAGAACAAGCTAGCTTGTTAGATAATAACTTGGCTTGCTAGCGAGTAAGTTACCACCAAGACAGCACCGAGGACGCTTAGTCGCGGTAACTATCTGTATCAAGGTTGCTAACTAGCGAATTTCGCCAGCTAGCTAGCTGTTCTTATTCGCAGTTATCTTTAACTCGTTTTGTTTTTTTAATGGAGTGAAGCGCAGATAGCTGGCTAGCTAGCTACGCATATTAACCATGGCTGTCGACATACAATAAAATCGTTTCTTACAATGGTAGCTAGCTTTCCAGCTAGCTACAGTAAGTAGTTGATAGCTGGATTGTGTGTAACGTTCTAACTGAACCAGACTGAGAATGTAAAAACGGAGGACGTTATTTGGTAGGCCTCGATTACGCCGAGTAAGATAAGATGTAGCTGGCTGGTTAGCTAGCTGGCTACATTAGTTGCAGAGTAGCTAACGTTATCCCGGGGCACTTAAATAACGCCATAACTATGACCGCAGATGTTGGGGCAGTTTTATTGCTAGAGAACTCCGAAATGACGACTCACTTTTCTTTTGTTTTTCCTGGGGTCAAACCCTCGAACCTGCTTTTACCAGTCGCGATCCTCTGTACCCCACAGCCTTGGATGGTAACCCGTTCATAAAACGGCCTCTCCAAAGAACTACAAACCAACACGCCAACCATGGACGAGGCTGGGAGAAAACAGACTTAGCTAGCCACGTGTATTGTTTTATTTTTGGTTTTGTATTACGGTAACGTTAGCTAGCCAGCAAGCGGCTGGGTCAGCATGCGTTTGGAGGCATCATGTTTTGTCAGTTGCATTTTGTATAGGAATAAATCGCATCTTAAGTTTAGCTGACTTTTTCCTCTCTTGGTTAAAGTTGCCGTTTTTGTTAACCCTTGGTGAGACTGAGTAACCTTAGATGAATTAAAGAATATTTGGGCTTAAAACTAACTAGATCCACCTATTTTTGCAGCATGATCATAATCAATTAAAATCAAAATATTTCCCAAAATGTAACCCCTTACCCTGCGCACCCTTGAGTCAGTAGAAAAGAAAATGACTTAAATTCTCATCAGCCACTTTGTTTAAAGTTAGAGTAGCTATTCCAATTAGCTTTTTGTAGGATTCTTTGTTTTGTCTTGTTTCCAAAAAGGGAACTCCTCATTTCACACAATGTGCTAGTTAGGGTTAATTAAACGACAAAACCACAGAAGGAAAGCGATAACCATCTGTATTTCACAATGGGGGACCCAAACTCCCGAAGAAAACAAACAATGAACAGGCTACGTGCTCAGCTTCGGAAGAAAAAGGAGTCTCTTGCTGACCAGTTTGATTTTAAGATGTACATCGCTTTCGTGTTCAAAGAAAAGGTGAGCGTACATTTCATGCGATGTCTCAGGACTGGTGGAGTATGGTTGTTGTACATTTCCCACAATGTCAGTTCTGTCAGCAAGGTCACACGGATGCCTTGTCTGACGTCTGAATTGTACTTCATATGATTTACCTTTTACGCTTTTGCCCCTGTATGCCACTGGATGTTAAACCCTGGAGTGGAGGTTATGTACCTTTGTCGAAGGTACTACTGTGGTACTCCCCGCCCAGATAAGACTGTCCAATTCAGCACTGTCAAACTCCAGACCGATAATTGATACCATCACCTGTAGAGGGAACAGTAGGGGACATTCAGTTGTCACTTAACGTTTTCCGTCGTCGGCCAGCCTGTGTGACGTGCAAAATTCAGTGAGCTTTGCTGCTGCCTGAATTCCACGGTATTTAAGCAGCCAGTCTGCTTTCATCGATAAGAACAAGCTCTCCATTCGGTTCAGTTGGTCATTAATGTAACTGCTGCCTAATCAGTAATGCACCTGTCTTTCCTCTCCCTCATTCAATAGAAGAAGAAATCTGCACTTTTCGAAGTAGCTGAAGTGGTACCGGTGATGACCAATAACTATGAAGAGAATATTATTAAAGGCGTGCGGGATTCCAGCTACTCGTTAGAAAGTTCTCTGGAACTGCTGCAGAAGGACGTGGTACAGTTACATGCCCCTCGCTACCAGTCGATGCGTAGGGTAAGTTATATCTACCAGTGAATACATATTTGTGTGACCATGTTGTTGTGCTTAAGAAATTGGGAATGATGGGCCAGTTTTTATCGCATATCAATCCAAAAACTCAAGCCCCAAAGATAAGGGCCACTACGCGTAATGTATATATGTGAGTGATATTAAGAGTAGATGAAGCACAGAATGTTAATTGCATGCATGGTTACTTTCATTGTAGTGATACACAGTCAAGGCTATCCAAGAGTGGAACCACAGTTGTAGATTAATCCTCTACAGCAATGCTAAATATTTCCGTTGGTAGGTTAAGGTAGAGAAACATTATATACCTAGGGTAACCCAGTATAAAAATGAGTTCTTAAATTTAAAGGGAATAAGTGTTCAGGATTAAGTTGTGCAATGTGTGATAGCTTTTTGTGTGTTTGTGTTCAGAAAGTTGAAGTGAATAGGACAAATAGGACAAAAAATAGGACAAATTGAGTGGACAGTAGTTACTTGTTGCTAATATGTGGATGTAAAGCTGTGTTGTCATACTGTTCAAAGCACTTTTTGTCCTTAAATAAGAGCATCTGCCAAATAATGTACATATACAATGGATATGGTCTCAGCCTGAATCTCCTATCTTATTTAATTTCAGGATGTCATAGGATGCACCCAGGAAATGGACTTCATCCTCTGGCCACGCAATGACATTGAGAAGATAGTCTGTCTTTTGTTCTCAAGATGGAAGGGTTCTGAAGATGAACCTTTTCGGCCTGTTCAGGTGAGTTGAAGACATTTAAAAAAATCTTCCCAGGCTGTTTTAAACCTCCCCCTCCCCTCCCTAGGAATGCTCTTGGAGCAGACAAGTCTTCTGAATTTTCAGATCATTTACTTCTTCTCTGATCTGGCTTTGATGACTGTTGCAGAATACAGTAATATTCATGAATATTTTGCTGCTGCTATGAATGTTTTCATACAACCGTACTGCTGCAGCAAAGGGTAATTAAGCCTACCCAGAATTCTGTGTTCACTTCAGCAGGCTTGCTATAAATAAACACAAATCCTTTAAAAAGAAATGAGATGGGGCGACATAGCTCAGGAGGTAAGACCGATTGTCTGGCAGTCGGAGGGTTGCCGGTTCAAACCCCGCCCTGGGCGTGTCGAAGTGTCCTTGAGCAAGACACCTAACCCTTAACTGCTCTGGCGAATGAGAGGCATCAATTGTAAAGCGCTTTGGATAAAAGCGCTATATAAATGCAGTCCATTTACCATTTACCAGATGACCACTTAAGTTATGCTGGACTTTTGGTACTCTCCTGAGACTTGTTTTTTTTTTTTGGAGCCATCTCCAATGCAGCTACCTGTTCAAATGTATTCATCTCTGCACCCAGGCCAAGTTTGAATTTCATCACGGAGACTACGAGAAGCAGTTTTTGCACGCCGTGAGCCGGAAGGACAAGGCAGGAATGGTCATGAACAACCCCAGTCAGTCTGTGTTCCTTTTTATGGACAGACAGCACTTACAGGTAAGTTAATTCTGTGCTGCACTAAATCTCTTCTTCACTATGTGCATGCCACTCCTTAATTTTGAAGTTAATGCCGATCTTGAATTATTGTTGAAGAATGTAGATGATCTGCACACTGGTGTATATTTAAATGGATGAAATCCAAAGAGGAGCCTTCAGCAAAAATATTAAGTAAAAACTGCTCAAAATTCTAAGCAAATGAACATTTTGGTCATAGGCCTTCATCAGAAAATAGATTCACATGGAATAATGGTGGAATGGTTCATTATTTCATGTGTATCTAGACACTGGTGAAGGTCTGTGACTGAAATGTTCTTTTGCTTTGAATTTTGAGCAATTTGTACTTAAATATTTTCACTGAAGTCTCTTCAGATTTAATTACTTTATACTGGTGTGCGGGTCTTCTAAATTTTTCTACTTGGCTGTTCATATTGGACCGACACACCTGGGTTTGTAGTTTTTCTTGATTTTTATATAGACCGTATTAAGTTTTTGATGCCATTAAGTTTTACAGGTGTTGTTTGTTAATACGGTTTTTCCAGTTTGACTAATATTGTTTCCTCACCATTGAGCAGACTCCAAAAACCAAGGCCACCGTTTTCAAGTTGTGCAGCATCTGCCTCTACCTGCCACAGGACCAGCTGACCTCCTGGGGCGTGGGTGGCATCGAGGACCACCTCCGTCCGTACATGCCAGACTAGAGTCTCCGCCAAGCCGCGCAGGGGAGATGGCCCAATAATCACTGCAGCAAGCTCGCCTCCTCACCTTCAGACCCTTCCATTGAATACCAGTGAACTTGTACTTGGAACACTCCCTTTGTGTTAATCTTCTCATTTTCACCCTGGAGCTTATTTCATTCGCTCACTCGTTCATTTGTTCATTCGTTCATTTTAATTCTTTTTCTGTCAAATCTGTGAATTTTGGTTTAATTTTGCACTGATTTTTTGTGACTTATCATGATTGTAAATTACCAAGCTGGCAGGAGGCATGCTATACTGGGCTTTTTAAGTCATCACTCAGATCTGTAATGAGGGAGGGCAGGTGAGTTTTAGAGGACTGTCTTAAGAGCAACTCAATTCAGTATATAAAAAGTGAAAAATTCTTGTCAACGGTCAAAAGCTGTAGGCACCACTTGGTCTTTTTCCCAGTTGACACATTTTGAGTTTTGCTGGATCTTATTTTTTGGGGTATCTCCCTGCTTTGGCTAAGAATTATATAAAATATTTTTTTGTTTTATTATGGAGATTTATAAAAGTTTATCCCTGGCAGACCCAAGGTAAGACCCGGCGCATGAATAGCTCAAAGGAAAGTTTGAAATTGTGATGCAGAACTGCAAAAATAAGCTAGAAATAGTTTTGGATGCATAAGACACAAATTGATGGCACACAAGCAATTCATGCACTATACTCTGGCTACCAGGAAACCTTTTAATGTGGGGATGTGTGGTGTTCTATATGGGGAAAGTTTAAAAAGGGGTAGCACGTGTAACTAGAGAATAAAACTGGGGCGATAAATTTCTGGAACTTTTGAGATTTGCTTTTTTGTTTTCGCTTTGGGGACAGATGGAAATTTTGGTTACTGTTTTGGAGCTTTGTCAGAGGGCGATTATTTTAAGGCTTGATTTACTGGATAAAAGGCACATCTGCAATTTTTTGCCTTGTTAAATCAATTAAAACCTGAATTTAAAGCAGATGTTCTTGGTTGGTCCCTCATGTTTAAATCATTCTTCTGAAGACTCATTTTTGAAGAATATATCAAATTAATTTCATTGTTGGTTTTGTCATAAATTTTGCTCTCAGTTTAGACTTTGCATAAGCTCTCTGGATTTGACAGTTAAATGTGACCTGCAAATTAGTTCTAGTTTCTGATTTGAAGGAGTTGAAATGCACAGTGTACTACACTGAAGCTAGAGTAATGAACCACAATATCTTTATATGTTACATCATGGCCACCATTATTTAAAAAGGAATTTGTACTGGGCACCTAGTAGATTGTCTCAGTGCCTTGGAGCAACTTGAGAGTTAAGTGTTCCCAGTGTTAACATTCACCGTGCATTTGCAGTGGCTCCCTGTTGTTTTGCAAGTGCTGTATAAAGTCAGGCCTGCTGAGACCTGTCTGGCCAATCATGAGGGAGATATTGGCAGCATATACCTGAGGCTCCCGATCAACTCATTCACTGCCTGGCCATTCATATGAAACTGGTGATTTTTACTGCTTAAAAATTTCTTAAGTGAAAACATTCCAGAGCTGAACAATCACTGCCTATATTAAAAAATGGGCATGATCTCAAATTCAGAACTGCCTTACACTGCTACCGAACCATTTAAGACTCCAAGCAGTGATTTGGTTTGATTTGGAAATATTTTTCTTCAACCAAAAAAAAAGCTGTAGCCCTTTAGATAATGGCACTGCATACGGTGTAATACCCAACAGGTTTGAAATATATGAAATTTGTGTTGCAAGTGTGTTGAAATTGTAATCCTGTTATTGGCAGGATCGGGTGAAAATATCCTGGTTTTGATAAGCTTCACTGTGGGCAGCGTTTTTCATTAAAATGTATTTACCGATTGCAGTTAATGTGGAAAGCTACAGCAAGTTTCTTAACCTGGCAAGGGGAGCGTCTCTAACAAATGTAAATCCTTTTTGATAAATATGCACAAGGAAATACAATATAGGGTAGTTCTATTGTACTGGCACAAGTGCATCAGATATCTTATTCACCTCCTCAGCATAACAAATAAATTAAAATTTTTATGTTTAGTCGGTCAGCACAAAAGCTCACCTGTAAGAAGGTTGCAAAAAATCCCACTGATTCACATTCACAATGACATCCAACTCTGCATAATTATGTAGCAAAAAGTCACCCTGTCAGCGCACTGGACGCACTTCTGGTGACATCAAAGTCAGAGACGACTAATCCAACCCCTGCCCTCTCTCCCTGGCCAATTATGCGCCAAAAGGAACCGGCATGGTCAGGATTCAGTAGCAGTGCATATGGCACATCATTTCTTTGTAAAACAGTAAGTCCCAAACTATTAAGAGGATGAACAGAATTTGTATGTCTTGTATAAGATACGCGCATCACCATCTAAACTGCCGTAATTTCCAAATGTGTTGATTTATTTCATTACCAGTAAAAAAATTAATTTTATCTTCCCTGTGTGGTACCAATCTGCACTTAAAAGCCAACAATAACTGAATTCAGGATTATGTATCCCTTTAACAGTGAAACTTTTTTATGCTACCCCTAAACCGTGCATCTAAAATCATCAGAGATAGAGTTTCTGATTCAATTTCTCGCAATCCTGGAAAGTCAGTTTTGTGAATTCTCTGCCAATTATTCATACATAATTTGGTTATAAATTAATATTTCAGAACAGCAAAGTATTAAAGAACATGCTCAAAAAATGGTATGTAATTTCCGTCAATGGGTCATTGCTTGTTTATTAGTAATGACTAAATGATTTGCACTAGAAATGTTTTTTCTGAGATCATAAATTTCATTTCACATGTAAACCTTGAATCATTTTTTAGATGTTCAGATACCAAGTGTGACTACAAGATTTAGGCTGTAACACCACATACTGAATTTGCACTCTGCAAACCCATGTCCATCGTTAAAACAACCAGCTAGAAACCTTCCATCTGTTACAATTAAACCACTGAGGTTTAGCTACCCAGAATCACCAGTTACATTCTCTGTAAGTAAAGATGGCCATCTAACATTACCACTGTCAATATGTTAATGGTGATCTGGGAACACAAAGGTATGAATTGCTTTAGTACGTTTCAAACATTTTGGTCAGTAACATAAGCAGCACATAACAGACAACTGCTATAGAAAGCTACAGTGAGCACACACTACTTTTTCCAGATCCATATGTAGTATATATTTTTCCCTTTTTTTAGTGATACTGGCATCAAATTCTAACCATTGCTGGTGACTGATTTTACATAACCATGTGGAATCACAACTTGTTCAGCTGTTTGCTTGCTGTTGGTGGGGAAACAGGAAGAAACACAGAGCCAGGTTGAAATGAAGGAAAAGATGGATACAGATCATGGCTTGCTTTGTTCGTGTTTAAGTCTTAGCTGAAATTCAGTTTAATAGTATGGTAGATAGACATGTTTTATAGCAGTATTGTTTACAAATGTACAGAGGTATTTTCTTGGTTTATGTAACTTCTCTTACATGGAAAATGTATTTTATTAGAGTAATACAAAACAAGACCAGGTCAAAACCTAGTATATGGCTGGACCTAACACACATGATCCGGCCGACCAACGGTGTAACTTCATAACTCGGCCGACCAATGGTGTAACTTCATCACTCACTCAGTCACAGACATTCGCGTTTGTAGGGCTGGCCCTGCTGTTGCGGTCCAGCCAAAAACAGTGGACCCAAGTATGAGACACTTATTTCAGTGAGTCCACAGACACAATCTTAATCAACAATACTGCTAATTAAAACTAGTATTGGCTGTAATAATAATTGTTATAATAATAATAGTAGTAGTAGTAGGTGGGCTGGAAGCAATACAAGATTTAATGTTTTTTCTCTCTCTACAGTACAATAAAACATATGCATATGCCTTTTACATAGTGATAACTTTGATAACTTCTCTTGGCCTGACAGAAACGGCACAATCCATTTAAAAAAATCAAATTCGGAAACAAAACTGTTCTCTACAAAATCAAAACCTTTAAGAAAAAATATAGTTACCTGTGTTCATTAAATACTTGTACATCCATATATGATGTACAAAGTAGGCCTAGGAATACTAAATGAAAAGAAGGAAGAGGTTTGGTGAACATGTTTTTGTCCTGTGCATGAGAAATACAAGCTGTTAGTACAAGCCCATAAGGCTATATATCTATCCATTATAGGGTTCATGAGGCCTCATGCTCCCATAATTAACAAAGCACATTCCTAGGAGTCTCTTCATTTAAAGGGACTGCTACAGAAGGATTGTTTACACCGTGTTTTAAGACCTTTCAGTGAATTACATCAGGTGCAGCAAAAATAACATCCCCTTTTGTGACATTTGTGAAACAATTTCACAAAGTATGAATATACAGACAGTGCAAGGATTGTGTTCTTCCACTCAGTAATTTTCTGATAAAACAATTTGATAAAAATATAAATATAATTTAAATTGTAATTTAACTCTTAAGAAACCAATGCTTACATGTACACAACTTTCATTTCAATGTGATTATACTGTTGCACATTTTTAAAAGTAACATTTACATTTACTTTCCATAGAACCAGTGTCATCTTCCTAGTTTGCAAACTAAATATAGCATCAATGCAAATCATTCCTAAATGACAGAACTACTAAGATATCATTCAATATAATTATTTCAGACAACACATATGACGGTTAAGCTCAGACTTCCCTTTCTATAATGACAATCATTGTGTTTTTGTTTTTTCAATTAAGCTGCAATGAGTCAACAACATTGAAATCACTGAGCGTCACATCTCAGCTTTTCTGGGATGCCTTCAGCTGCTTCTTGATGAAGTGCCCCACCAGCATCTGAGGTCGTTGCTGGAAGTTGTTGAGGACATCATGAGAGCTTGTCAGCTGATCCCCTTTGAGGCGATCCAGCAGTGTCACACACACCACTGCCGCTGGAGTACACAAAGAGAGACATGACAGTTGTTTGAGAATGTGCCTGTGTATACCAACTGGAATCTCCAATTCTCAGAATTGGATTATCCCTGAGAAAATAGCCTGCAGTTTTACTTAATTGTGTGGTATACCAACAATAAAGACCACAGAATTTGTAAACAACAACTTGGGCCTGTTCCGATAAACAGATTTTGTAGGCTGCAATTTGGCAGAAATCTGCCATGGGTCTCTCTCGCTGCTCTATTTAACTATGTGATCAAGTTTAGTGCAGTCACACAGTAGAGCACAAATCATGTGACTTGACACAAATGCAGGAGGCAAAGAGGGTAAGATAGGTAAGTAGCTTTTATGAAAGATTGACATCATCACAAACTCTTTGACTGCGTTTCCATAAACAAGAGCACAATGAGGAAAAAGTTTAATCTCTTAGCTTAGGAAGATTTGATTGAGGCTTTTAAATTCATAACGAGGATTAACAAAGTGAACTACAAGTGATTCTTTAGGTTAGTAAAACAAGGGGACATAAATGAAAATTAGCAAAAGGTAAATTCCGCACAGACATTAGGAGGCATTTTTTCATGCAGAGAGTAGTCACTGTGTGGAATAGCCTGCCAGGTCATACAGTAGAGGCAGAAACTCTGTGGGTTTTCAAGACCCTGCTTGATACAGTTAGATACTATCTAGTCTGTAGGTAATCAGAGCACCAGGTACAATTAAGTTAGGAAAATGGCAAGCATTGTTGGGCTGAATGGCCTGTTCTCATCATTATGTTGTTATGTTAATGCATTTGCCTTTTGGTCTACCTGTCTCCAATTAACCAAATTGAACAATTAAGAAATTCATAATTTACTAAAACTGGTACAACCATAAATAGCATCACGTATTTCTGTATTTGGTTTGCAAATAATACCTCACCATACCTCTAAGGCAGCTGAGTTTGCACATAGCTGCAAACACAGACGATTCCATCTCAATGTTCCTGATTCCTGCAGCATACGCCTCGCCCAAATAATTCAGTTTGTCCTCTTCAGTGTAGGAGCAGAAAGCACCATCCAGACGGGCTTGACCTACAAAACAACACTTAATCAGTCCATCATAACTGAGATGTTACAGATGAACTGTGATTCAAATCCTGGCCACTTATTTATGGTTATGATTGACCACTACAATAGGTCTTCTCAGTTGACCTTGACTGATCATTGTTCTGTTTGTACTTGGTTTCTCTTCAGTTTAGGTCATCAATACTTCAACAGGAATTAGATTAAAAACAACCAAAGATGGTAGGCACTTGAATCAGGGACAACTCTACACCTGTGACTGATACCTTCATAGAAGTCCAGTGTACACATGGTGTTGCCTATGACTGTCTCAAATTCATCCAACTCTGCCCCACATTGGAGAAGTTCCTCTGCCAGTTCTTCATCCAGGTCAGTACTTCGAACGACGGTCTTTCCAAGAATTACTTGTTCCAACTTTGGTTGAAAAGAAGCATCCATCGATTGCTTGGTGATAACCACAGTACCTGGTTTTAGGCCTGATGAGAGAGACAGAGAACCATTTTATGTACATGTAGATAATGGCTTCTGACTTCCCTCCAAATATAGTAAGTACAGAATATGCCTTTACCTATTCCTTGAATTAAAAGTTGCACAGAAAGATATACAAGGCTTTTTTTCCCCAAACCTCATTTCAAAAAATTTCTTTATGAACTTTCAAGAAATGGGTTGCTGGAACTATGTTTGCATTAACATGAAAAAAAGAAAAGAAAAACCATTATCTCTACTTTATTTTTTCACTTTAAGATTTACTGACATTCAATTGAATACACTGAAAGTTCTCTTGACACATTTATACAAAAGAGTATCAGTCGGAAAGAGCTACCTATTCCACCTGAAGTCCCGATTCGCACAACTGTGACATCAGAGCAGTTTGCGTGGTAAAGGAGCTTGATGAGTTCATGTAACATTATGGAAATAGAAGGGATGCCCATGCCATGCTGAAACACAGTCAAACACATCACACTGTATGTTAGACCCAAGCTCTAATCAGCGTCATCCCATAGAGCACTAATTACGTTTGATTTTTGGAAAGCCCTGCATCCTTCAATTCTACACAATATTTAAGAGGAAAATTAAATTACTGGATTTCTAGACGTTATTTATTTATTTTTTTTAATGTTCTCAATACTGTTAAGCTCTTGCTTGGTTACTCAGAACGAGGTTAGCACCTTGATCAATTCACCCAGAACACACCAGCAAGGCTGATTTAATTCAGGCCAAATATTCCTTATTAATAAAGTAAAAAGCCTTTCCTTTGTTATAGGACATGCCAGCAATGCTAATTTAATTTAACAAATAATGCAACAAATTTAATGCAGACAAAATATTCCTTATCAATAAAATAAAAAGCACTTATTTAGTTACAGGACTGAACAGAGCAGCAGTAGATTATTGTCATTATCACACAACGTACGTATACCCACACTTACACTGACAGATAACACAGGGCCAACTTTGTACATGCTGTAGCGGTCAGTTCCTGCACAGAGGTTGGGGTAGTCAGCCTTAGGATCCCCAAAGCCCAGCTCTCCAGCGATGTACTGGACGAAGGCCTTCATTCTCCATGCACTGCCTCCAACACAGACAAACTGGGACAAGATTAAATAAAATAAAATGAATTTTATTTATTACAATGGTATGAGTGCACACGCATGTGCATACTTACGAATAACCACATTTAAAATATAATGGGATCTAGTAAATATTACCAAGTGGCATAAGCACTGGGTCTTACTTTAACATCCCCAAACATCGCTGGTAAATCCTGAGTGGCTGTCCCCAGGTTAAAATGGTACAGTACATCCTCTTTCATTGAGTCCAAGTGTGGATTGTTCACATGGACAGATCTTGGGCTAGGAAAGAAAAAATGCAACTAGGATGATTACATTTGCTAAGTAAAGGCCCTTTTCTTTGGCAGCTTGCATAGTTAACATACTTAGCCTACTTGTAATCGCCACATATTTAGTGAAGAAATTTAGGTTAGGTCATGCTCTAGAGAACAGCACCAGTGCCCCAGATGGCATTCCAATGCACAACCTCTAAGCAGTTTGTAAACTAAATAGTGTTTCCTTTGGAGTGATTCACACCCCTCAAGTGTTTGCATGTTGCACTCACAATGGTTGGGGGTTGAACTTAAACATGTTGTAAACATGAAATATACCACTGGCTCACTAATGGCCTTGATCCTATTATTTTTCATGCTTTTATGCTAAGGTTTCTGCATCACCTGGTTAGCAACTTTTTAAATGTTCTTCTTTTTGATGGAAGATTTGATGCCAAAGCACATTAATGCATAAATGGTACATGATTTATTTTAATACTTGTGCAGTAATCATACAAATGTTGAATGTTGCCTGAACATTGTTATTTAGTATCACTGCTATTGCTGTTCCACATTTTGGGTCAAATACAACAACTAGAGGATGTTTATTTTGTTTCTACACTTACAGTTTGGCAATTCTGTGGTTTTTCAGTGTGTACATGTGGGAAGTTCCAGTAGGGTTTTCACCATGATAATCAGAAACACTCCTGATAGAGAGCAATTTCCCTTTTTTCTGTTGTTATGTTTTACCCATTACAGAATGAGAAAGACTTTTCAAACATATCCTGTATGTAGAGATATGAGTATAGCATTAAAAATGTCACTTTTTAATGCTGCACTGCAGTTGTCATTATAATATGCTATATCTCAGATTGCCATTTATACCAAATGTACATTTGTAGGTACAAATATTATAACCCTTTTTGATATTGAGTGACTTCCATTTGGAAATAAAGCTGAAATTATATAATTCAGCGTATTTACTGCCTGTTGTCAAGTGGACTCCCTTGTCTAGTGGTTTATTCCTTGTCATTTCACAAAAGTGATGGATAATTAAATTATATATATATATATATATATAAGACAGCACATCCAGAATCCCGATAATAATTCAACAGTGCCTGCTTTTATTGATATTACAAATGATACATTTACAGTGTTTATTTTTATTTTAGATACTGCAGCCTTCAGAATACAGTCATTGTGTTACTACTTGATTCCCAAAACCCTCACCTTTCGCCTGCTCCACTCTTCTGATCGCTGAAGCCTGGCGCCATTTTCCTGAGAACATAAATTTCACACTTATTATGCTTATCATTTTCTCAAAATCAGACCTTTGCTTTTTAACAATTTTGAGATGGCAAGATAATTTAATATAACAAGCTATATTCTTGCCAATCCCTGACAATTAACAATATTATTTTCCTGAAAGTAAAGCACTAACAAAGAAATTAAATATTGCATTGAAATGATAATTAACTGAGCTAAACCATGAGAAAAGAAGACAATTTGTACAAGACAAGAGTACAATACAGAACATTACATTACAGATGTTGGTGAGCTGCTAGCTGTATTTCCTTAAGTCCTTTTAAGTGAAGTTACCCAGAGTGTATTGGCTGAGCTGCTAGCTGTATTTATGTTAAGCTATTTTGGAACGTAACATTAGCCATCATTTGTAACATTGAGCAGTCCTTCTCAAAAAACCTACTCACCATGAATGATCTGTATTTTAGTTGTGGTATGCCCACACCACAGGTAGAAGTAAGGAATAATGGCTGGGCATTATACAGTTTGAATTCCCAACACATAGGTAGGAAGTAGCCTGAGGCGAAGCACTTGAGACCGTACAGTCACCTTCAGAATGACTGGTTCCCTTCATGAAACTGAGCAACAATGTTTGTATAGGCTATAAAATACACAATACACCTTCACTCTAATAAAAATTCTTGTTATAAAAACTTTTTTGTAATAGTAGCCTATTTTTCTCGGAAACATTTGGGGTAAAAATTATTATCACCCCTAAATAATATTTAAAATAAATCCAAATTGAGCAAATTTTCATCTGTGATTTTTTAAAATTGATCTCCAGAAACTTTATAGTGCAGGCCAAAAGTATTAGGTCGCCAGAAGTACACAGCCCTGAGAGTTTAAAATATTTTATTGCATTGATTACTGGCTTACAAGCATCGCTATTGAGAGTTGCTCACATAGTTCTGTCTTGTACGTACTTGTATCTTTTTGCTACCCAATCAAGTGAAATAATTAAATGGTTTTGTAAATATATTCAACTATATGAATTGTGTTGCTATAACTTTTTTTTTTTTGTTTGATCTACAGTACAGGCCAAAAGTTTTAGGAAATATGTGTTTTTTTAACTTTAGGTAGAGAAGAAATCAGTTAATATATGAAAATTTATTAAATAACAAATTACAAACATTTTTTTCCACCAACAGTAATAAAAAATCTTAGACATGATTTTCTTCAACATAGCCACCCTTGTCTTCAATTACAATTAAACAATTTATTGGAAGCCTGGAGGGGTGAGAGGTAGTTACATTGAGTGAAATCTTGCCTACCAGAATTTTTGGAGAAATAGGAAGCCCGAAACTCTGATTGGCTGTTGACGGGCGAAGCCTGATAAACTGTGGGAAACATTTTTCGGGCAACTTTGGTTGCTCGGGGTCGCTCAGCTACATAGAGAATGAATGGACTTCCGGCAACCTGGTTGATGAGTTGATCACTGTGTGAACGCACCTTGGCTAAACGGCGAAACATTCACTGATGATTATTCTTAGCTATATCAATTTAATTTTAAATTAGCAAGCAGTCGTAAAACCATGAAAACCAAATAGATGTTATCTGATCAATTAATAACGATGGTATGTCACGTTTCACCACAGTAAATTAACTAGCGATGTTGTTGCCCCACTGAGATAGCACTAGTCTAGCGAGAAAGCTAACGTTATACTTAATAAATTACGCTCAGTAATATACATATCGATACATATTGGAAGCCCTGGCGGCTTGCTATTTAGCTAACATTTTCTGTTGATTGTTCTTAATTAGATGCAGACGAAGTGATAATGAAACGAGAACTCGATAAAAACGCAGCAGGTTAACTTGGCCGTGATAGACTAGCGTCAACGTTGACGGGACTAATCACAAGTTAAACATCAATCACCTGCGGACCTTATTGTTCATAATTAGCTAACATGTATTTTAAAAATTATATATAAGGGTTATTAATTGACTTACCTAAAATACCCGTCCTACTTTAAGCAGTCAGTGGGTTATCCAGTGTGTTCAGTCACAGTACTTCTGCTGCAGTGAGGTATTGTTATGGGTAGGTAGCTACGCTTTAGCATACACCAATAAGCTGACTCGTGCTCGCATTTCTCTGCGTCGCTTCTCCTTGGATGTACATATGGAGAGATCGGCTGGTTAATTCTTAGAATCAGTTGTGATCGACCACTCACTTTTTCAAGATCTGTGATTTGCGCACACAGGACGCACACATGACCTCCGTGAATTTAAAAATGGCCAGTGATTCCGTGATTGAGGAAGCCCGGTTTAGTTTGTGCAGATGTGGTTTTTGTCTTCGGACGGTAGGCCGTTTGTGCTACGAGCACAGAAACACGTACACACGTACGCCGATATTTCTGGCACGTGACCAAATACCTGGAAGAAATTTTCCTAAGCGCAGACCTAAGCGTTTAAAGTACCCCTCCAGGTGTATTTTAAAATCTTGAAAATCATTCAATATTTGTTTGTTTTTGTTTTTTTCAACCAAAAATGTTTAACGTTAATAAACTACTGAAAATGGCTCAGTAGTATCGCTACACCTTTACCATCATTGTGAATGCCAGAATCGATTAATATGCAAATTAGCAACATTTGCTGCTGTGGTCCCGGGATGTAGGCTATTGTCGGCAGGGTATCGGATTCAAAATAAATTTCTTCGCGAAACCCACTGACTTCAGCATGAGGTTCTGGAAGCAGTCTGGCCTATAAGAAGCCATACTATTTCTTTCATTGAGAGCAGCAGTCCCAGGCAAAGGGGCCCTTCTTTTGAGGGCCCCTTTTGGCTCTTTGTGGTGCTGCAATTTCATCCACTGGATGTCTGTTCACATGCCCCTAGATCTGGGGCACACACGGTAAGTCTAGCTTCCCCATCTGCCAGTCTTTACTTATGCTAGAAGAGAAAGCCATGTCGACACCAAATGGTGTCTTTTGAAATTTTATCTTTTTAAAAACTAAAAGCAAATTGGTAGCTTTAGAGACCATGCACCCTAAAGCTACCAACCTTCCACCCATTGAATCAAGACATCAAATATAGTAGGCAGGTCAATAATATGATATAATGGGACCTTTCTTTTAAATAAAATTAAAAAAAACTAAAAGGAGCCATTTTCGCACTTCTGTGGGTGTTTTCATGTACCACCATATTTGCTGGTTTGGAAACTCAAACACAACTAATTTGAATCTTCTGAAGAAGGTTCATATGATACAGAAAATCCACCAGTTATGCTCTACAACAAAGGGCTGGAAATAAAGCATAAAATGGCCTTGGAAGAGCCCCCCTTTTTACATTTGTTTTTAATTTATTTATTTTTTAGCAAATTTAAGTTAATTCCTTCTAGAAGATGCTACTGTCCCTTATTTCAAAAGTAATAGAAGCAGGTGATGTATTATTCCCTCCTCTTTCTACTTTTTATTAATGAACAATAATGGGCTGGAGAAAGTTTTGTACACTACTGCCACTCTCCAAGAACCATTTCCTGGTATAACCTGTTCCTTTCCAACATGTCCATTACGAATAACTGTCAGTGATAATTATAAATGTACCTCATTGAACAAAAGGGAAAGACCAAACTACCTACAGCCAACTGGCTAGTTTAATTGGCTAATCTCAACAGTCACAGTGAAGTCACGTCAGCTGTGGGCACATTAATAACTGTCTGGTAGCCATCAAGCTATATTATTTTTTTATATGAAATCAAGACAACTAAGACAATGGAAAAATAACGAGCATTTATAATACAATAAATTGGAATTCAAATGTACCAAGGCAACAGGTTTATTTGCACCTATAACATGCTTAGCAACCAAAAGGACACTGCCCTAAATACCTTCCTTGCAGATGCATCACCATTTATAGATGGTAGAGTATTACCGTATTACCATACCACTAACATTATTTCAAAGAAAACATGTGCTCCCAAGTTGAAAAATATAGGAGCACACTAATCCATCCCAATTAGTAGAAGTGATACAAAATTATTTTTCCAATCAGCACACATCAACTTTCAGGAGCAAATGCTCTTAAAACATCTCATTGAAATGTTAATCCCCTTAGTACCTTTAAAGATGCGAGTGATTTGCAGAGGTTAACAGGCAACCTCTTTCATTGCCATAAGTCTTCAACGGATGATTTTAGGTGATACACCTGAAAGAAATGCAACAACTATTCTGTATTGAATTCCAAGCAAGATTTAAGATTTTTTTTCAAAACAATCCAGATATGGGAAACAAAAGGTCATGTTTAAAACAATGCTACTGTAAAACTCAGTGACTACAATTTAGAAATACAATAATGCAAACAATGGTGTTTAAACCACTTCCTGGGGGGGAAAAAAACAACAGGAAAGTTTACTCATCTACAATAAGTTAAATGGAAAACTTAGTATTATACAAATATAGAACTGTACACAGGAGACACCAGACAAACAAAAATTAGTAATTTTATAACACCTACATTAACCTACACTGCATTACAAAAGCAGAATATTTTGTGTATCGTTCCACATCTGCAAGCTGTCATGTGAACAAGGAGGCGAGGAACTGGTACATTTGAAAAAAATCTTGAGCCATTCTGAATTCTTCTGGGGTAAGGCAGTTCTCAGTTCTAGTGGGGGATGAAGATGGGCAAAAACAGAGCAGAACAGATTGCAGTACAAAACGACTACAACTATATAAAACACTTTAAATACTACAATAAAGAAACAATGCAATTCTAAACACTGCATGACACTACTGCTACAAAGTAATACTATGAGTTTAGTTTTTTCAGCCTGGGTCTTATTTGCATCGTATTTTCCATCATTTCTATTGGATCTGATCTGAGTATTTTACACACCTGCTTCATTGTCAAGGTTTATGATCTTTTAGAGGTTTTTTTCCTCCATGTCAACAGCTTCACAACAGTGTGTCAGACATATCAAGATACAGGTTCAATTTACCTCAAGCAAGTCCAGTTTATCAAAACATCTCATTTGGAAGTGAAAATGAATGTGAAAATTTAAATTTGCTGAAATTGCCAAAAATTCCATTTCAACTTGCAGAACTGCAGAAAAAGAAACCTCCATATAAAACAATTTTTTTTTTTAAACTGACAATGAAGCAGCATAAGACCCAGGTTGAAAAAAAAAATGAAATCATCCGTTAGTTAAATTATGAAACCTACCTACATATGATTTGTTACCTAGGCCTATTTTTATGTATTTTTTTCATACTGATAGCACTTAAGAAACACCATACAAACAATTAACATATAAACAATATATTAACATTACATAAGAAACAGTGAAATAGTATAGTAAATACTTGTTAATTGTAAATTGTACTTACAAGTCATCTTGATCCAGGGCACGTCAGAGATGCAATCCTGATACATCATGGTCTCTCTGTTGGAGCAAGATGTCAACTGAATGCTAAAGAAAGAAAGACTCAATGACATCAAATAACAATTATGCTACTGACAAAACAGCCTTTGTTTACTTCAGTCATGAAGGCAGTCTCCCAAAACATTAGAACCTTGAAACATTGAATACATCTTATAAATGTAGTAACTGTTTTTTTTTTTTAATCTACAAAACCTGTGTGTTACATTTGAAGGATTAAATAAAAAGTACAATCAATTTATTTTTAAAAACATTTGTATTATAACTTACTTACTGGCTTATCCAGAACAACTGGGTGCTCTGGTAAGAAATCAGGCCTTCTTTTGGCAATTGGGGAGCTGGCCAACTTGATCAGAAATTCTCTGCTGTATGATATTCTTTCTAATGGAGCAGGGCAGAATACATTATCATCATAAAATAAAATATCAAGATGCAGTAAGCTTATCAAAAGTGCAGTGCACAAAATATACAGTGGCACATTTGTCGATTTGGAGAAAATAGAGCGACAGGCCTCTGACCAGCCCTGCAGAACAGCTTGTGTCTTGTGATTACACTGTTGTGAACAAGGGCATAAAACATGTTTAAAAGGCCACAGAGGAAAATGAACCAGAACAACATTCCTCTTGCATCAGCAAGATTTCCCCTTGGTTTACTCTTCACTGACACCATTAGTGTAACAGCTCTTTTTAACTATAAATTGTGTGGGCTAATTACAACTGACCATGGCTATTTTGAAAATCAGTTCATGGAAGGCAAGACACAAATGAGATGACCAATTTCTTTATACTTGGTGCTTCAAGAGATTGTGTAATATAACACGGTATTAGTCCAAATGTCAAAAAATGTCACCCACTGGCCTTCCATGGGCTTGTGAAAAGCGTTTTGAAACTGCGAAAGTGCAGTTTTCATCCCGCCATGTTGTAAAAATTGGATCCTGAGACTGCACATTAGGGCAAAGGGGGGACCCCTTATATGGGCATGAAGGCCGGCCGAGTCTGTCATCCACTAAGCGAGTGAGATACAGTGACTCGGCAGTGATGCTAACTGTCCCTGATTCATCCACAAAATTTAAAAAGATTGTCCAAATTACAGAATAACTTAAATCAGTACATGGGGAGACACTGCGACTAAAATTTCGTATGGAAAAAAATTGTCTTGATATTTTGACCATATTATTACCATTGAATTACATTGAAATGGACAGCTAAAACACCCATACTGGAGCCAACCGCACTAGACACTAGTGAGCAACATCAACAACACCAGGAAGTGAGCTTCAAATACAAAGCCCGGTTTTGCCTGCTTGCATAAAATACACGTTCAGACCACACATACAATACATAATCCCCCATGCTACATATTTCCGTCAAGCTACATATGCCATAACCTATGAACCATCTTACCTTTCTTGGGTTTTTGGTGACTTTGGCTATGAAGATGAATAATTTCATAAAGCTGATCCACTCCAATGTTTTTCATCTTTCCAAAAGACAGAAGAGAGATTATCAAATGAACAAATAATTTCCCACGAGACAGGAAATATTAATCAAAGTCCTGCTTTTTAATGAGACAATATTAATACTAAAGCAGACAGCTCTCTGGGCTAGTCTTTCTTATGGTGAAAGGTTTATAGCACGCTGCTTCAAGTCTTCCCTAGCACATAATTCAAATGTTCACATTCAAAAGGAAATCAACAATAAAAATAACTTACTGGTTTGTCCTCTGTGTGTGAGCATGTATATGTCTCAATTTCAACATTTCTTCGAGGTTCTGAATAAGCAAAACAAATATTAAGTAAACATCAAAAATAAACTTGAAGGTACATATTACATTATTTTTTTCACCACTGCAGAAGTATAGCTTATTCATACCTCAGGATGTACTTTCATCAGCATTGTGGAAACTGAAAGCATAGTTATATAAACTACCAATTACTTCACACTGAAAGTAGTACAGCCAAGCTACCATGAAGAGAAATGTAGCTTGCAAAACTACAATTACACAAAAAAATGTAGTTCAAACTACTTTGGGGGGGGGGGGGGACTACCAAAAAAATGATCAATATTGTGTTCCCCAGACATGATGCCTGTGGGAGCAATGCCTTTTTTTTGCACATGGCAAAAACCTCTATTTAACTCGGTGTGGAGAACCAGCAATGAGTAATGTGTGGCAACTGGCAGTTGATGACTGGCAACTATAGTGAAGCGGAGTGCTTCTTACCCATCAGGATTACAGGGAAGAGAGAGGGAGGAGGCAGTTTTTGTCAAAAGTTGTTTGGAAAAAATGTGTGGCCAAAAGGTGGTTGTTGCTGTAGTTAAATACACCTCAATACAACTTACTACAACCACAACACAAATTTGAATATAGTTGAACTACCATCAAAATGCCTCAAATGTAATTAAACTACTAGTTTACCTACAAGCAGTTAAACTACTCTCCAACACGGACCGTCATACATTATAAACAGTGGAATAGGCTGTCATTAATGGCTAAATAGCCTAATAGACACTGAAAAATAAAACAACCCAATTACCAGGATCAATATTCAAGCGACGCAGAGGCCTTGCTGGCTGGAGGTGCTTGTTGTAGATCCTTCTTCTTGACACTTCCATTTTCCCCTGACAAATATAGCCTAAGTTACATACGTAATGTTATATTACACTGTACTAGTTATACGTTAAGTTAGATATGCCCCAATCCCCGTGATAACCCCAGCATTTGGAAACATTACCCTCGCCAGCTTGATATTGGTTATGCTAGGTGTCCAAACAGCTATTTATGACAAACAGAACTGACAAACGAACACATCCAATTTTTTAAAATGTATTGCATGGATTAACCACGTCGAGGGTGTTTAACTGAACACCTGGATTAGTCGAATTATGAAAAATGTATTAATAAATGTTCACATCCAATTAGAAAAACTCATTGACATTAAACGAATAAACGATAACATGGTCGAATTTTGACACCAACACATGAATTAACAAACGAGTCGACTGAATTGAATCTTATAAAGTCGTACCGTGTTTTCATTCAATACTTGCGTTGCCATTTTGAGGTCCGTTTTTTTTCTTTGAAATGTGACTTAAGTGTCAATCAAAAAGTCAACACCCACCCATTTTATCCTCTGGTGGAGGAGACGGATGGACTATTTTGTCCAAGCACGAAGTCATGCGCATTGAAATGGATATGCAAAACAAGCCACTTGCAAAACTTGGGTTCTACTTGGCTAGCTTGTTAGTTTTAAATGTAATGCGGCTACATTTCGTCATTCAATTGAATGTTTGTGTCAACTAATATGTACACGCCCCGATTTTCCGTTTAAAGCCAAACATGTGCATTCAATTCCAACTGAGATTTTAAATTGACTAGCAAGATAACTTTGCTTTCAAGTCAAAATCGACTGTGACCCATGCAGCAAACCTACATGCGTTTAGTGCCCATTCAGGAGCGCTAACAAGATAGTAAGTAAAAAAAACATGAGCATCACAAAGCATATAACAAGCAGCGTGGTGACAAATTAACGTTAGAACTTAAACCGCAAAAGTATGAATTGCAGAAACATGTTCATTTTACCTGCTTATGGGCATTTCACTTCGTCCGTCACGAATGGAATAATGTCAAGTCAGTATTCACAGGTGCAGTCACGCTTCACTGAAATTGACCGGACCTCGAATTTACGCAAGTGTCAAATTGAATGCACGCCCTGATTTTTAAAAAATCCGTAAGGTCATTGTTAATTTACAAAAATCGATGTGGCCATTTAATGTTTGAATGCTGGCACTGAGATGTACCTATAGACGAATAGCCTCAAGCCAAAATAAATTCCAAGTACCAAGTGCAAAATTTCTCTTGCAAGCAAAATAGAGCTGGCTATTTGTAACACGACCCTACAGTACTTTAGGGTGGTAAAGACCGTCTAGAATTAAAAACCATGTAAAGACATTCACGCAAAAAGTTTACACGGAAATGGAATTTTGTGAGTGACAATGAGTGGGACGTAAAGTAATGTGTTAACTGTTCGGTGCCAAGCCATGATAAACCACAATAATTTAAATAGCCATGTATGTAGCAAATTAATAAATTATACGAGTCTGTGGCTTTGAAGCACAGGGCAGTATCTAGCATCTAACTCAAGGTTCACTGGGCATTGGCAGCGGCTTGCTATCAAACAAGCTAAAGTTAATTACTGCTAACGTCAAAAGTTAAAATGTTTAAATAGCGTTTGGCCGTGTATTGAACTACCGCAACCGTAAAACAGATCTGCTAAACCCAGTCGTAGCTAGCTAGATGCACGATAGGCAATCCAGGATAGCGCTCGGCAGCTAAACAAACCGACAATCTAGTTCTTATCAGCTAGACTAACGTTATCTTGCAATCTGTTGTCAAATAACCGTTAAATAACACGGCAACTGATATTTGCTAGACATTCACAGATTGTGTGGCTATAACGTTTGCTCATTAGCTCGTACGCTCCACCACGTAACGTTATTCAGAGGCATCGCCTGCTAGCTAAACTAGATCACCACATGTATGTATTGTAATCTTCTCTAAGTAACATACACAGCTAACAATATTTGAAATATTTTACTTTCCAGCATTGCTAGCTTGCAATAGTTCTATTTTAAGCCACAGCAGCAAACTTCGATAATGTCATCCCAAACCGAACGAAGAGAAGGGGCGGGCCCCGTTCTAGCTAACTTTTTACATTTCCGAATAACCTGTTATGCTACTAGCTAGTTTGTTAATGCCAATTAGCTTGCTATCTGGATACCTAGCAGCAGCCTATCGATCGAGGAAATGTTTTGCCAATTAGCTCGCATACCTTGTATGTAATATGTAGCGCTATCAGCCAAAGATTTTTTACTGCATGTCATACGACAGATTCTCACAGTGATCTCATGTGATCCTGGTCCTTTCCCAGTCACACCGCCTCCCCCTAGCTCTCCACAGGGATGCGGTGAGCTCCGCCAGTCCTCCTGCCCCAGAAAACTACACGCCGTTGGGATTTGAACTCGTGACGCTTGCTTGCCTCCGCTGTAAAATCTGGGATACGTTTGCAGTTTTGTCCGTGATGCTGTAACGTTAAATCTAATTAGCCATGAATTCCAAACACATCGGAGTTCGTGATGCAAGCTTGTGTCTATAAATATTCAATACAATAACCTCTTTCAGATTAACCATGCATAAAACAAAATATAGGAAACAGCTTTTGGTGCTTAAGGTAAAACAGATTTTATGACAAATCAGCCATATGTTAATGTCCACATTTTATTTATTATTTAGCAATATACATACACCCTGCCTATTTCCAGCACTGAATTCTAGGCTACCTAAGTTACGCGTTTGAATACCAGGGTTGCAGCTTCCCCAGGCGTTGAATAAATGAGTAGCCTAGAGTAATCACTTATCTTAGATAGTTATTTCCCCATTTTAACCTCTGACTATGTATAATAACTATATCAGTCATCATTAATAATTTTTAGGCTTAACTTTCGCGAAGGTGTAACATTAAGTTTACCGTGCACTTGCCACCAAGTGCCAAAGAACAGGTCAGTATCCACTTGCTCAGGAAAACAGTTCATTTTTCATGCCACAAGAGGGTTCTATTGCACACGAGGGATAGACATTCATGTTGACTTAATACCTTCATATTATGGAAACGAGTCTTATATTCTATTTATCTATTCGCTCCATTCTCTCCTTCCTTAATCCTTCATTCTCCTTTACAGGAACCCTCTGCAAAGTGGAAACCAGTAATTCTGCTGAGTAGGGCCAACGTTTTCTTACAACCATTTGTTGGTGTATAAATTTCTTTTTTCTTGTATAATAAATACAATGAAATGAGTATATCCATTTTCATGACCCCACACTTAGGTTGTTCTTCAAACTGCTCATCCTTTTAATAATTTACACCTTCAGGCAACACGTTCATGGAGCTGGTTAATCAATTTTATTTTTTCAGTGGTGTAACAGTTCTCCAATTACTGTTGACATCCTCCAGAATTTGACTTTGCTGCAAAAAAGGCCATTGTTTGCAACAGTGTCTACAGTTTGGAACAGGGTATGGTCTGCACAATGAGATTCAGTACTTTTGTGATCAAATAATATAATTTTGAAGTAAATATAATTTTCTATATAAATATGACATCATTTGATTTAGACACTCAATGTAAAAATCATAAATCTGGCACCTTCATATTTACTGCTGCACTGCCCCACCTAGGAACTGCACCTGCAACCATCTAGTTAAAAGCCCAAGTGCCCAACTATGTCTCACAGCTGTACTGTTATAACATCTAACTTATTTTAACCATCAGCAGATACCCATAACATGTTGAATCATGACAGGCACAAATAAGGAGTTAATCATTTTAAAGTTTTATTGATAAATTATTATTTTAAAAAGACACAAGGTATACTCCAACTCACCCAACAACATCAGTATGTATGTGTGTACAAAGAGTTTGGGTCTACACATTCAGAAGATTAGCTGTGCCCTTTTTCTCAGAGGAACACTGAACTTCTGCAATACTATCAAAGTTTCACAGAGTTCTGAGGAGAAAGGACTGACATACACTATAAACAGGGAGAACAAAGATGCCAAAACACTTAAACAGTAAGTGCTGGAAAATGCATAAAATGGTGTAAAATAAAATCATGCACACACAATTTTTCACCTTTTAATTAGCCAATATAAGACATGAATGTGCAGAGGATCTTTAAAATGTCAGTTTCTAAAAGGCTAATAAAGGCGTATGGCAAGTATACTGACAATGGCAGAAAAGTACTGAACAAATGTCAAGGTCAGTTTTGTTCAATTTCTTAAATAATTATTGGAATTATTTAAAATAAGGAAATTTCGACCATTTACCATTAACACATTTTCAGCTGCTAACAGCTGAATACTCTAGCAGCAGAACAAAATTACTGCATAACACTTGTGCAATGAGCAATTGTGTTTAAAAAGATTAACTCTTTTGGTATACTCTGTAACAACAGCACTTAAAACATGTAAATATCCATTTGTGGCAAATACTTGCCCTCAAGAGGGAAATCCAGCAGATATACCCACCCAGAAGAATACTATCAGATCACTGTACTATTTAATTACAGAATTGCTGTATTGATTTCATTATTTAAATCAAGACTGCTGTCTTGAAGACCAGCATAGGCAGACCCTAAGCAGAATCCAAATAAAATGAACAATACACGATTGCCTGTGCTTGACAGACATGCAGTCTATGCAAAGCTGTTTTCTGGATAGCTAACTTTAATGACTCCCCAGTAACAGGCCCGTACCAGACAGATCAGACCCAGGAGATATGCAAAAGCCCAAGACACGTAAGTGGCGTGGTAACGTCTTGCAAAGTCCTGGGTTCCCACCTTGCAGAGAGGAACATGTAGTAAGAAAAGTTAGGAAACATCAGAGGACATGTTCTCACCAGAACTAGCTTATAAGTAAAACAATGTAGCTTGACCAGAGCTATATCTTTATTGGAAGCTTTGCAGTTGGTACGAATGGTTCACAGACTGACGGATGCTTTTACTTCACACTGCTCATTTGCTTGGCAGATGGCCATAACCAGGATGACTCATCTCAGATACAATTTTACATAGTGTTCTTTTATAGGGCTGGATATTCATAGAAGCAGCACGGGTTAGGTACCATGCTCGAGGGTATAAAGGGTTTCTAACCTGGGACTCAGACTCACAACACAACACCTGTGCCACCGCAAATGATAATTTCAGTAGTCTGAAATAGCTTAATGATATGGAAGGACCAGACTGAGCACAAAACCCACAATACTACAGAGTCATAGCAAAAACTCGGGTAGCATTAGGGTCAACTACAAGGCTACTAAAATCTTGAATCTTCAATGGCTGACCATCTTTCTGTCCATATTAGTTTTGTGGATTGTCTGAAAATATTGCTTTGTACTACTTTATTTTATGTCCTAACATCTGTATTGATAAATGGTACAGGCACATCAATGGGAAATCTGTGGGGTAGAACTATTTGATTTAAAGTGTGTATATCCTAAGAATGTTAGAATCCTCAGTAATTTTTGGGAGCAGGATGAGGGACAGTCTTGTATACCCGGGGACTGTTGGTGAGTACTTACAGTTAAGCCAACACCAATGAAGATGCAGATCATGCCAACAGTGATGTAGGCACAACAGCGCCTTCGTGGGAGGGCACTGCCAACGGAAGATCTGGAATAAAGAACAGTAATCAGATCCAACTGAACACACAAGTACCTTTAAAAGTTGATTTGATTCTTAGTGGGGTAAGCTAAAAAGGTACTATCTTTACACGCACTTAGTGTGATCTGTCAATTCTACAATGTGAACTGGCTTCACAGAACTGAAAATATTCATTCCAACATCTCATTTATGACCATGTTTTATATGTGGTTTCTTCTTTCCATATTAACTCTTCACAGCGGGAAGTAAAACTCCATCTGGAGTGGACAGATATGGTAATGAGCAGATAACTAGCTAGCAATCAGTGGCTGTCTCTCTCATCAGAACAAGCGGGCTAGCTTACTAGCATTCTTCTGAAATTCAGCTTAACTTTCCAACCATGAACACTCATTATAAACATTAAACACTCTATATAATTGTTTACTTAAATTATTTGCTTAGCATCATTTTCATGGATGATGTACATAACATAAATACAGTGAGCTCCATAATGTTTGGGACAAAGACATAATCAGGGGTCCAAGCAGTAAAGCTTGTTTTATTAGGATTCTTTTTACTGTTGTTTTATTCTTCTCAGCCTCATAATGGCTTCCTTGACTTTCATTGGCACAACTCTGGTCCTCATGTTGACAAACATCAATAACTCCAAAGGTAATCAAAGGCCTAAGATTAAGACTAGAACACACCTGTCTAATCAGAACCGCATGTGAAGCTATTTGTCCAAAATAAATTATGGCATAAAAGGCACCATAATTTCTACATTGTGAAATCAAATTATAAAAATATTAAAATAATAAAAGCCGAATCTGCACTTCGACCACATGTGAATAGTTTGACGTGTGGTTGAAGTGCAGCTCCCCCCAACTCAGCTCCCCCAAACTTCCCCCGGCCTTGTCCCCGGCTCATGCAATGGCAGCAACACCATAGCTGGCAACAGGTATACAGGAATCTGTTTTTTCAGGATAGATTCAGGGTGATGAGTTGATGAACTGAACTTGAACTGTGAGGTTAAGCCCTCTGATTGGTGCCTCTTGTCAGCTGAACAAGCCTATGTTCACACATCACTGGAACAACTCTTAGTCGAATCACCTGATATCCCTTCACATGTCAGATCTCACATGTGACCAGAGTGGAGAAAAATCTTGTGGAGAACTATCACATTGGCAGGCTCAGACAAATTAATCTCTCCCCATTCCAGGCTCTGGGCCTTTTTCATACATACGTCAGTTTTTATTTTTTAGCTCCCTGCACATCTACAATAGGTCACTTCCATATTATATATGCATTTTACCATCCAGTGGTCCTGCTCCCTCAGTACCAACAACCTCAACTAAGATTAATTATTTTAGTAAAAATTGGAAAAAATAGTAAGTTTCTGCTACACTTAAAAAGCCACAAAGGGGTTGTTAAAGGGTTTCTTTTGTTTCAGACACATGCAAACAAAACAAACATGTACTATCAATTTATTTGCTTTGAATCTAAGCAGTCCATTTATTTTATCACCCCAATATCATGTCCATTTGGTTTGAGTAATCCACAGATTAAGTAGTCTTGCCAAACTATTCATTCATTGCATGACAGACGGGCAAAACACAGTCACACGTATCCATGCAGGCACGCAAGCATTGTCAAAAACTCAGTGCTTCTCACATTAAGCAACACCCTGTTTTTGCTTCACGTGGTCTCACCTTAAGTGAACCTGTACCCCTATACACCACCCAATGTTCAAAAGCACTGTATAAGTGCACACAAATAACATATAGATGAGCAAATGACATAATGGTTCCAACAGATCCAATATTTTTAGTATACGGTACAAACAGTCATTTCAATCCTATCATAATTTTAGTATCTATAGAGTTTGGGAGCCAAAATGAAATGGAGATTAATGAAATGCACGTAATAAAGTGATGACACAGACAGGAGGAATCAACAATTCACAACCAACCAGTTGATTCAAGTCATTGATAAAAGTGAAAACAAAACAAAAACCACTGATGTAGCGACCTATTGACATCTAACTTACTTTGTTAGAGATATACATTTCTCGCAGAATAAAACTAGGAAATTAATTTTAAAGTAATTAATACAGAGTTGAGCCCTCATTATACACTACAGCATATTCATCAAAATAATCAGTAAGCCATCAAGTAAAAAAAAAACTATTCATTGCAAAATGGCAACCATTATTTTAACTGTACTTGTTGCTTGCACAAAACAATTTGAAGAAACTGTTTGGAGCTTGAGGAAATAAGCATAAGCCACACCTCCAAGGCACTGACACACAATGATTGCATTATTTTCTAGCCCCAGGATTATCCATCATAACTAACATCCTGACTTAATCATAATTAAGGCTTTTGTTTGCATGAAGCACACTTAGTGCTGGAATGATGGAAATCCCTGGGGAATTAGAAAAATGTGATTAGTAATGTAACTTTGTCTTATTGCATGGCTGATTTTAACAAGAATTAGTTAGTTAATTCGTAATTTCTTACAATTTTCAGTCATGTCTGACTGAAATGGATTTTAATGAGTGATCACATACACATGAACTCAAACACACACACACACACACACACACACACAAATGAGAATTCCATACTTTAGGGTCTTACATTTTTTTGCAGTGTGGACACTTGGCCAATGTGTTAAATCTGAGCTCCATCCACTGTAAGGAAAAGCATAGATCAATTAGTGTTGAAAGAGAGAAAGAGTAGCACGGTTCAGGTTTCAGGTCACTGACACTGGTTTCAACACAAGTCTGCAGCCGATCTGACTACAAACTCTGTTTGCGAGACTACTCCAGGAGAATGAAGCCCAAGGGTTCTTTGCATTTTGCTGAATTGCGACTCTAAAAGTGGGGGACTTAATTTTTCTCATTTCATTCATGGGTTCAAATTTGAATTGAATTGGCCACACCCTACAGGAATTTGAATGTTGAATTGGAATGACAGGAAGTGGAATATAATTTATTACCATTCAAAGAAATTCCACTCAGTCACACAAGAGAACTTCATTACATCTGACATACAAGTTACCACAAAAGTACCAACAATTACATCATTCATTTCAAGAAATGATTCCCATCTATTTCCTTGTGTAGAATAACAAGTAATATTGCTTTTCATTTTAACCTTAGTACCAACTAGATTACCAAAATTAATGCTGTTTTATCATGTTCTAGACCTCATACAGAGAATTTTGTTTTATATTTAAACCCACAGTCCCTTTCATTTCCAACGGAATGTTTTACAGACACTTGAGGCATTGCTTATTTATTGAATTGATATGACATATCAAAAAATATATGTGTATTTTTTCATCAGCACGAACATACTCTACGCAGTCATAATCAAACCATTAATTAAAATTTATAACAATATTTGGTTATTTCATGTGTTTCATGTGTATAAATCCTTACTGTAAAACACTACACCAATGCATATGAATGCATTGACGTTTGCTGAATTTTAATTCTGCTTCCTTTACTTCAAATTCAAAATCAAATTTGGCATCCTGTTTGCTTCCATTCAAATTTTTAAAAAATGAATTGGAATTAAAGAGGCATTCACAATTCAATTCTGAACAACACATTCCCACATCTGAGTGGCCTAAAGGGTATGCCCACGTGGTGCGCTATTCAACAGGCAGGCCGGGGGCCATATACCAGGAATGTGTTCCCACAGTGTCCACAGACAACACGCATGCCCTCAGGCTGGATGGGCAGGGCTGGCTGGGCTGGCTGCTCCTCTGGGATCACCATCACAGGACTCAAGTTGATGACACGTCTGCTGCAGGAGCGGGAGAGAAGAAATGGCACAATGATGTTACAATGCCTGCTGATCATGTGATGGCTTCAGACGTCGTATCTTTAACCATTAAGAAACTGAGCACAGCCGCACACAGCAACTCTTCCTGTTTCTTACCAGGGTATTCAATACATGGTTAGAACACATTGTCACATATCCATACGTTGGTGTGAAACCAGAAGAAGTGCCCCACATGCATGAATGGAGCTGCAGAGTTCTAGTTTAGCACATGGATATATCACAGTATGTCTTAACCTTGTTTAACAACCCATGGTCCTGGATAAAGAGTTTCAGTCACAATAAAAAAACATGGATCCAGGTTCTACTTTTGGAACTTTATATATAACAATGCAGGTACAGAACACTCAATGTGAGCACTGAGTCAGCCATTTTGGTTACTATTTATATATATGGTCATATTTTCCTTCACTTGCAAAAGCAAAAACTTAAACACTTGTCTGTAAGTACTGCAGTGCACACTATGACAGTACGTCTATGTGTATCCACATGGAGTCCATGTGTAAAACATATTTTCTGTGTATCCCTGAGAATGAAGGAGGATGTAATCACAGAATATCACACTTACCAGTTGGGCCTCGGACATCCTATCCTCCGGGATGTGTCTTTACAAATTAGCAAGCAATTACAAGGACATCTCACATACTTTTTTCCAGTGGGTGGGTTTTTGATGGGCTAGACAATAAGAAACAGGAAGTCATTAATATTCTACACACGTAAAAGGACTACCGCATTACAGCCATCATTACAGCATTGATTCCAGGCTTATGCACCACAATGCACCACTTAACTGTGTGTCAATATTCAGCAGAGAGCCAGTGAATTAGGGTGTTGTGTCATGTTGACAGGATACAACTAGTGCCTCTTCATATCTATAGCATTCCTGAAGTATTTGTCTTGGCTGATGACCCAGACCAGACACAAGGACAGTGTAGTGGGACACAATAGAAATAACTCTAACAGAAATCGTGTTAAAAAACATAAATTATAATCTGTATATAACTTTTTCATGAAAGAGAATATATGCAGCCATTTCAATGTTTAACCTGCCACAATCTCTCAAACTTCATTGTAAGGCATTGCCTATGTTGTCAATGAAATTCTTTGAGGTGAACTGTATTACAGTTGTACAAAAATTACAAACTGGTATTGCTGAGCATGACAGTATTTCAATAAGGTACAATTTACTCCAATAAGTTAATAAAGCTACATTTCTTATGAATACTACCAGAATAAACAAAAGTAACAACATATTTAAATATGTGAATATTCCCTGTAATGCAGAGAAGCTTACCAATTTCAATTTCAGAAATGTATTTTAAAAGAAAAATGGAAAAACAACGCCCAGAACATTTTCTTTTACAAAAACTAATACTGCATTGCATCTAATTCAATTAACAAAGATAGTTCAAATAAAAGAAGTATGCTTGTTCATTTAAGCATCAGAACCTATTGGGCATAAATAAATTTGCCTATAGGCCCTGTTGTTGTTGAGCTATAGTATCTAGCAATGGGGGAAGGGTGGGGGGCAGAAGCTGGTTACAGATTATCAGATAAATGAAGATGGCTCCAAAGTGGCTTTGCTTCTTTCTTTCAGTAGATATGACATCAGCAAATCACATGATCAGCTATGTCAGATAAACAGAAATAGTGCTCATGGAAATGGTTTGAACCTATTAAAATCATAGTCTGTATCTGGCATAACAGAGACAAACAGCCCTGCAGTAGCAGGAAAAATATTAACTGCACAGCAGAATCCGTTACCATCCAATTCAAAAATAAAAAACAACAACAAGAGCAAAGTCTTGACGTCTTATTGATGGTATAACCTAAGAATGACAACTGCACAATCAACTATCCATGCGGTGATGAACTGATTCTGCCATTTTGAAGAGTAGGGAGTTCTATGAGTAAAGAAAAAATATGTTATCCCAATGTTTCTTGATGAACAAGGGCAATTGCTATCTCATAGTAAATTTACAACAGTTGTTACCACTTCTTCATTACAGAGTGCGTTTGTACGGACCATTCCGGAGCACAAGGACAGCACTGCGTGAGGTGTGGGGGCCTGCTACGATTGTTCAATTATGTCGCTTAGCTTGGATCTCATTGTACACTGCTGTGTGCATGCGTGGATTCTGACAGCACAGCACTTACTTTAATCCATCACTCCAGCTAGACCAAGCATTTATTTATGCCTTGTTTATCCAGGGGGGTTGGAGGGGTGGGGTAACCACAAATGACAAATCCTGTGAACTATGCTGGACAGAACAGTGACTGGGTCAGTAAAACTGGATCATTGTTTGAATGGTTTTTAATCAAGAAGAAAGATTTGCATTGTTTACACAAAAAGGAACATAGTTTAATACAGTTATCAGAGACCGAAGATTTGGACACTTGCTCTTGGGAGACAAAAATAATTTGGACAGTGAGAGTGGCAGAGCTCCACTTTGTTTAATAAGGTGACTCGTGAACTTGCCATATACAGCTACATGGGTGATATACAGGTAATCCAGGGCAAAATAGTAGCTTATGGGTCAAAAAACTGCTTGTAACAAGGTTCAAATTGATGGGGTTACTACATTTGCATCCTTGACTGAGGGACCTAGCCTCAACATAAATAACTAAATTTTCCATGAATAACATGTAAAAATTCTAACTATATCACCCCCCAATATAAGCATGTGCTAAACAACTATCAAATTATCATTTATAAAGAACAAAGTAATTGTCATCATTTTATTCATCATCAACAGTAATCTGAGAGAGAACAAAAGCAGAGATTCACACTGAAATCCAGGGAGTTTTTTTGTAGTGATGCCATAATGGGTGGGGCTGCTGCATGAACCATATGAAGAGACATTGTATATAAAATCACTATGACTGGTAGAGATCTATCTGTAAGTGTCTAAACCCAGCCATTTTGGGGTTCATGAAGTCTAACTCTCTTAGTGGATTTGCACCTTGGCCTCAATCAGACAGAGGTTAACAAGAAATGGGGGGTGGCAGATAGTGATAACAACCGCTAAAAATAAACAGAGTAGCCAGGCCAATCCCCAGCCGAATCTTACCGTGGCTTCATTGCAGATGGTGCACTTGACCACGTGCTGGTGGAGCTTTCCATCCAGGTTAATGAGAGACTGACACACCCGGCAATTAATCACAGGCACGCCCCCTGCATCTGGACTAGCGATTGCTGTGTACGGGGGAGGGAGCTCAGCTGTGAAAGGATTTAACCAGGGTAGGGGTAGGGAGAAGGGAGAAAGGGGCTCAGAATGTTATAGCCTATCTGTAGTAACAGTATAAGTTAGTGCTGAGGTAAATGGACTGTGGACCAAGGACTGTAGATTAGAGTCCCAAGTGGGACACTGCTGTTTTTCCCTTAAACCAGCTACCAGATCGCCATTGCCATGTTCAGATTCAAGTTCACTGTGGCTCAAGTCAATACTCCACTAGAGTCTTTGAAACATTTCTTAAATTACGCATAGTGATCCATGATAGCATTTCTTTGACTACCCAAATGAAGCAAATCCCTGACAATTAAAGGCAGAGGGCCAATTTATTATTAGAGCCCCACTGACTCTCCCCCCTGTGTTGCTGGGTAGGTTTTTAGTTTCAGGGCTCTACTGCTCTGCTTTACCATAGCAGAGAGGCCCAATCCTGTTGTGTCTCAGAAACATCAAGGGCCTCAAGTCTGTAAAGAAGCAGACCCAAAGAAAGAATCCAATAAAATAGTCCAATTCTGGAATAAAAAGCAAAATAGGGCTACATGCCAACAAGTATCACCTCTCTCATGATCATTAAAAAATGAACTCAGTGGAAATATCAATGAATTTAAGGAGACAGAAAGAGAAAGAGGGACCAGTTGATCTTGTTAACCCAGTTACTTTACTGTCGTCAAACTCCATGTCATCAACATAAAATGAGGCTCAAAAGAATGGAAAAGCAGGTGGTCAGGTGCTGTTATTCTGTTATCATAACCCTTAAAATGTGCTATAAAATCGCTGGGGTGAAACCAATTTGTTTACAACAATAGCTGTGTCACACGAAATTCTTCACGATGGAAACCAGTATTGACATTCAAAGCAGGATGCAGTTTTTATTTGTAATCTAACAAGGTACCACAAATCTATATGTACAGCACCATATCATAATTACATATTTAGTGATGACAACTATGTTAAAAATAAAAAAAATAATTTAAAAAAATAAAGAAGTTGGACATGCATATTTTTGCCATCAATTGAAAAAAAGCAACGTTAGCAAGTACTTGTCATTCCATACGATTAAAAAACAAACGCCCATGTCTAAACGGGCGAGGTCGCGAATAATGTGGTACAGTGCGGTGTCGGATAAAATTTGTACAGCAAGCATCGGTCTTCCCCTAATGTTAGCAAAGTTATATAGCGAGAACAGCCTCGGCAAGTACAATGCTGTCATACTAACGCCGTTAGCTAGCAATCTCGCTAGGTTTTGGCTAGTAAGCAAGTATAACCCTAGCTGGCTTATTTCTAGCATTACTGTCAGTAGCAATACCGTTTCCCGACTTCCACGGACGTGGTGTTTATCCAGCAGTACACTTTTTGTGTAGCATATTTGGCAGCAGAACTGCAATGCACTGCCAATTTATAACAAGAGTAATATTTGCGTACAACTCAATCTCCGCAGGCCTTTTGCTGACTTGTAAGTGAGGCCATATCTCACTGTGCACCCCGAGAACGGGCCAGTGGATACTGCAGATACCAATCGGAGCCAGTACTAGCTCGCTAAGCTAACTTAGCTAACGTTACGTTTATGGATGCATTGCAACGCACTGCCTTCTATTTTACCTCTGGGACTGGTGTCTCCTAGGTATGGAGGAGCTGTAGGTGTGGCATTCCCGGATTTTGGTTCTGACAGCAGGGGAGATCGCTCATCCAAGCCATCAGAAGCCATGTCCGCAGCGAAAGCGGTGGCACTACAGAACAACACAGAAATGAGCGTCCTCCAATCTTTTACAGCACTCCTGAAGCTTCGGCTAGGATAGCAGCTAAGGGGCGGGGTTAAAGACACGCACAGCAGTGGGAAATGTATGAAATGTAATACAGTGGAGTATCTTGCTGCGGAGACGCAGCATAGATCGTTAAAGCACGTACAATACATTGTTGGACTAGACTGCCTTTAAATGCCTGCCTTTTAAAATAAATGAAAGTGCATATGTTGCCATCGCAAATTAAAAGCTTTTCTTTCCATTACAGTTCACGTTATATTTGTTCATATTGCAAAAAATATCTGATTATCACAATGCTCCAACAACCTACGGTCTTCACATCGTTGTCATCCTAGGAAATGACGATGGTGTGGTCAACCGAATTGTTAATGAGAAGTTTTTATACACCGTATTTGCAAAACTCCGTTCAATTCGTATTTAAGCGGCACACCCATACTTACCAGTAGAGGGCAATATGTCTCTTTCCAGCTCCAACAAATTATACACCAATGAACGGTAAAGTTCAGTGATACACACATTACATTGTTTTGTTTTATTCTCTAAGAAAAATGGTATGGCGAATTGATGTTTCAGTGGTTTGAAGAGTGGTACTAAGCAGGTGAAGTTCTGTCTACAAATACCTCTGCTGGTATATTGCGAACATGGGTCTCAGGATGGAGAGGAGAGAACAATTACAATTTCATGCCTGACAGAACAACATTTCAGCATTAAAGATTCAAATATCCCACAGAAGCATTAACTGGATTCATAAATATTAACGTCTTGTAGAGACTTGTGTGTATGTGTTTTGAATCAAATACCAACTCACTTTGCTGGAATTCATTTACATTTTTTTGTTCACTTTTTCCCAAGAAACTATTTTAAGAAATGCAAATTGTCCTAATCAGTTTTAATCAAGCTCCACAATTCTTCTGATCAAGTGAGTCTGTTTGATTAATAAGCTGTGTTAGGACCACGGCAGTGCCAAAGTATAAGTTCAATTCATAACAATGAAATTCGGATTCTGCAGAAAAGCAAGATGTTTCTTGAAGTGGAAGCTGGATAATGAATTTAGTTCTTTAATAGTTATTCATTTTACTAATGACTTGTCAGACTGAGACAAGTGGAATGGACAAGTAAAGCCATGTATTTAAATAGCACTCAGAGAAGGGAAAACTCCAAAATGAAAATTTAGTAACATGCATAAATAGAAAGGAGTCACAACCATGAAACTCTGTGATGTCACAGTCATAGTAAATTCATAGGAACTAGAATTAAGGAAGACATTAATACAGATGCATGTTCTTATTTCCTTGCATGTACCACTGTTGTGAGAGACCAGAAGTCAGAATTTCAGTCAACATTAATCCTTTCCTGGCTGATATGTGTTCCCAGGCCTGCAAATGACAAATGATCCTCATCAGTTGCTTTCCACTAAAATTCTGCAGCATCCAGCATGATGGAAACTAGCATCATGCATCAATCTGACTGGCAAAATATGCTGTGCTTCAGCTCTATGACGACAGTGATGTCATTGCGGTGGTACACTGTTAGCATATTTACCAGTGCAGTGTTGGATCTGATACTTGACCTTGAGCATCACTACATTTGAAACCCATGTTGCCCCTTGGCAACTCACATTTGTCCTTCATTTTGGATATTGTAAAACTGATATAAATAAAAGCTGAAATAAAACATACAAGAAAATACCAACCACCCTTGTCTGGACAGAGATATTACAATATTTATTACACAGTAAAGAGTACAACAATACCCAAATCTTACCTTAAGATTTACAGATTTATATATCATACATTACAGCTTAATTAATAAAAAAATGAATAAATAGGAAAGCAATCCTGACATTGTGTGTGTAAAAGAGTCCGTTGACAATGCATGATGCTGGAGCCCCAGTGTTCATCGACCTTTAACGTGTGGCAAGTATATGAGTAATCGTGTACAGTATTGCACTAATTTCAATCTTTTTTTCTTCAAAAACTTAACCTCAAAGAATCCTTCAGTCTGCATTTAACTCCACTCATGAACTATTAATTTCTTCAAATGGAAAACAGTTTTTCCCTAAATAAGTTGTTAAAACAAGCATGCATCAGTCAACCACCCTGTTTTATATAGTCCTCCCTGACATGCATTGAAACATTATCAACAGGTGGCACTGCCACAACAATAAAAATAGTGAAATATTTGATGTCATATTTTTCACCGGCAAGTTTTCCTTTTACTAAATGAAGTCAATATTTTATTTAATATATATTTAAGCATTAAGAAAACAAATGGTACATTTTAATTGAGTGTGAGTGACAAGCAAAAAGTAACAGAACAAGAGTTCCTGTACTGCTGTGTATCGAGCGTATGAGGTCTATATTGTAACCCAGTACTGATATGGTTCTGCAGCTGTATGAGCTGTACATTTTGGTTTGTCCTGTTTCTTACACACATTTGGTTTGCCTAGACCAGTGTCAGTTCAGCTACTAGTGCTGTAAGCACACTATCAGAGGTAGAATGAGACATTTTTCACACTGAAGAGGTTGTGGCAAAATAAAAGCAGGGGAGAGGAGACCTTTTGTGAGTTTTCAACCCACAGTGTTCTGTAATTAACTGATGTGACGCTTCATATTATCCAGAAACACACAATTTGTTACATCATGGCAGTTTTGTAACATCAGGTGGAATCACAGCTTTTGAAACATAAACAGCTGTTAGACACTCTTTTGGAACAAGTTTCTATTTAGACTGTACTGGAAGTGAGATGATACAGACAATCTCAGACAGTACAAATACGTTATCAGAGAGATCAAAAGTCAACAGTGAGCCTTTTAGCACCTTCATACCTGCCTGTGAATCAGAAAAGCTCTCTGTGTTGCTCAGAGTAAGTGCTATCTCTTTCAAGCTGAGTGTAACAGGGACAGGTCTGCCGCAGGTTTAAAACCTACCCAAACAACACAACAGAAGATAACATTAGCTTGTTGAAGAAAAGACACAGCTCAAGTAACTCTGCTCTTAATCACACTCTAAATTGATGTCCCCTTCTGTAGCAGATGTTTGCATGAAAGTGTTTTATTCTTTCATCTATCTTTTTATTTCTGTATGTATAAGTATGGTAACGTCAAACAAAGTTAGGCAATGATGATTCAGACATGGAATAATAAGGGATATGATCTCCCATAATTCACCTATGCTATATTTCCATTCCCAAGGGTCACAATTTTCTGGCAAGCCAAGTGTCTCGGAACAGTGAAAAGACAGCAGACTTAATTCAATGAGCATGGCGTACATTTGATGTTGACTCTACAAGTAGAGAATTGTTCTCTTCCATTTACGGCGCTCATAAGACCAGTGGTACTGCAAGGCATCTTTACCTGCGCTAAGGCATCACCACACAACGTGTGTCCTGTGGAGTCTGTCATGCTGCGGTCTATGCCCTAATAAAACAGCTCTACTCTGTCACTTATCTTAAGCGTGCTGTTTGAGTGACAGAAAAAAATGTGCCAGTGGAATCAATAATAAATGAGCACCATTCAAAACATGAAAGGTGCCATCGACTAACTTTTTAATGTCATAATTCCTTTTGAGCAAACTCTGCTCCACAATCATGTTTTCAACAACATCCAATTCATCTGTAAATAAATATAAAATCCAGGTACACCTTACAAACGTAAACAAAAATTGGTCATGATTGGGCCACCAGTTTGTCTCTACCATGTGACCTGCATGGGTTTAAACTTGTGTTTCAATGTTTATCTTCCAGGGGGTCTCCATAGACACGCCAACTGCACAGTCAAGTGACTAATCATACAATTGAGTTTCTAATTGAGACGTTTATAAAAACAATTAGTTGATCTATTATGGAGCATGGCTCAAAAGACATTGTGGAGAATGTTGACCCAGTGGTCCTCACTCCTGGTCCTAGAAAGTCACAGGGTCTGCTGGCTTTTGTCCTTACTCAGCACTTGAGTAGCACATAAACTGACCATATAAAGTAGTTAATTACACAGTAAATTCAAGTTACCTGGTTTCATGGGTCTGAATCAGTCACTGATCTGAACAAAAATCAAAAGCCAACAGGCTCTGTGGCTCTCCAGGACCAGGAATGAGTATTGCTTCAGTAAAAATAAAAATGCATCCATATAAAGCAGGGGTGACCAGTCTTATGTGAGGGCTTATCTTATCTTAAGGACCGATGTGCCTGCATGTTTTTGTTTTAGTCCAGCGCTCAGACACCTGATTCGACTTAAGTTCTTCTTTGAAGACCACAATTAGTTAATTACTTGAATCATAAATTTATTTATTTGACTTTATTTTAACTTTAGTTAAATGTTATATAACTACTCACATTTTTAACTTGGTCATTTCCCACTGCTTATTATAAAATCTAACATCTCCCTGTACAACATTTAAAAATATTATCGCATGTCCGCAGTAGTAAGCAAAAAAACAGAATCTAAAACGTCGCTTTTATACATCGTTGTTAATCACTGTCTGTGCTTAATTAGTGGCAATTTCTTTATCAACTGACAGTACTGAGATGGTGTAAATGGGATCATTTTCTGAGGAGTGGTTTGACAAAGAGGCTATAGTGACATCTAGCTGGTGGAAAACTAAAGGACCATGCAAGAAAACAAGGAAAGACAAATTGGTGGCACCAGTTACAATGGTAACATGACATATTAGTTTAAGTCCCGTAGACCCAGCAGATTTATCTTAACATGATATTATTGCACAAACACAAATGCACATTTCCACACCCTTCAATAGTTTCCTTCCAGACTAACATTAAGTTAAATGTTTTGGTTCTAGACTGATGGGTTCACAAGCTTTGAAAAGCATTGCTGAAACAGGTTTTGCCTAATGACCAAAGATAAAATTAAAAATTGTAGATGACTAGGTCTGTATTTGAATGCATCTCATTCAACTCAATCAAAGTAACATTTGGTCCTTCATGTCTGTCTTTGGCTGACTTCTGTGTTTTACTCTGTAATACTGTCTAAACTAGCACCCAGCCATTTTTAAAGCTGTCAATCACCACCACTGCATTTGGAACATTAGTTTCTCCTCTCAACTCTTTCTCTCCAAAATCCATAATACGTAACAGCCTTCATAGGAATGCACAATTTTGGACAAATGTATGAGGAGTTGTGTTATCGTATGTCAATAATATTAACTATTCATATTTATGACTTCTGTCTTTTCAGAGACAATCACAGTGAAAATCACTGATATGCAACAGCTCTCAATAAAATCAGTGAAACCTTGTTTGTATCAAGGAAACGGGTTTGTCTAAAGAACCATAACTTCGGAGTCTTGGAGACAGTGCAAGATACATTTCTGTACACTCCTTTTGGAAATCATTAATGTTGGCATTCCATAAAGCATGCTAATTCTCAGGAAAAGTGAGCCCTCTGGGTGACGTAGCAGCTGTGAGAAAAAGCTTGTCTCATCAGGATAACCAAAAGATTTATTTCCCTCTTCAATTCAAAGAGCTAGAGAAATTGTATATACAAATATTAAAAGCAGCATAAACACGGTACAAAATTTCCCTCTGCACCATCTACAGCAGGAAACAGAGAAACTAACTTGTTGACATGGATACACTACTCTGCATCACAACTGTCAAAGACAATAAATCACAATCAAAAAAACTACACAGGACAGTTTTTACACAAAAAAGACTTCTTAGAAACAAGAATAGGGAATGAAAATGGTAAAAAAAAAAATTATTTAAGGAGAGACATTAAGGGGCCAGATATCAAATATTATTCTTGAGGAATAAAAATAATACATGTTTTTTATTTCTTATTTCCCCCCGTTTTTTCCAGAAGATATTCATCTGACCTATCATAATGTCAGAGTTTGAACTAGATCTGCAGCTGATGGCTGGCTTATCTACTTTGTTACTACAAAAGCCTAATTTATTTATGATATTTTTTGTTAATCATACTCTTGTTGCTGTATAGCCATCTTCAGAGCCTGTCCTGCTCATTCCTTTTCTCTTCAAAAAGAATTGAATACATTTCTTGAATAAGTAAAAGTATGAAGATCTGTGCTGCTTGACAGTCAGCTGTGAATTAGGTAAGAGTGGTTTCAGTTCCATTAGTAATCCCTGGAATCTTCTTCCAAGTGAAACATCAAACCACTTTACATAATTCATGCTCTTGAGGCCTTTTCCTACTCTCTCCACTTTTTTTTCCAAAACAGTAATCCATATTCTGTCAACATTTTAGCTATTAACAACATACATCTCTTGGTTAGTGGTATTGTAAAGTGTCTTTCAATGAGGTCAGCTAGTTTGTAATCCCAGCTACTGATTAAAAAAAAGAACAGGGTGAAAGTCAAGTTTGCTTATCTGCAACTCTTTGCTGTATTTACACATATTCACCTTTTCCCATGAACATAAATATAAAATAACAACAACAGTAACAATATAAGACTAATATCAATAACAGCTAGAATGACAACAGCAATAACAGAAGGTAAATAATATCCTTGTGTATTGTTTTTCACCGTAAGTCAATATGACCCATTATTGGCCTTCAACATGCAAGCCCTAGTCCCCAGACAAGTCTGACGCATCTAACTGTAGTGTAAAAGTTCCAACTCCTTGATCTCATCAGGAATGTGAGACCATTTAGAGGGAGGGGTTATCCACGTGGTGTGATGTCTGTGGTGGAGGGCGTGACCAGTGTGACAGGGCAGGGCGATATGGAGCGGGGCATGGTAGAGGGCGGGCTTTCCGGGCTAGCCGTGCCACTGCGGGGCGTGGCTGCGGAGCTGATGGAGGCGGGCACATTGCTCTGCGGTTGGCCTTGGTTCTGGCCCTGGTTCTGGCCCTGCAGAGTTTGGCCGCACATGTGGTGGTGCTTCTCCCAGTCCTTGTGCTGGCAGAAGGCGCCGCAGTAGCGCGCTGCGTTGCAGCCGCTGCAGGTCTCACTCGCTTTGCGCCCGCAGTTCCAGCAGCTCTACTCAGGAGGCAGGTGGGAGGAGAAGAGCATGTACTTACACAATGCATCAAGCTAATACACATGTTATGTCCTGTGAATGAACTATAAACATAGTTGGGATAGCTGTACATTTGATGGTCCTGCCCATGAAGACACCATTTGGTGTGCTCTACGCTCTTCAGAAGCCTATCTTACATAAGCCACAGAATCAACATGAAACATACTCTTTGCAGTTAGAATTGATGCCAATGAATGTGGAACGGAACAGGATCCATTGTCCTTCATCAATAGTGTTCATGCATGTGTTGGGGGGGGGCATGTCCAGGGACAGGTCTTACCTCACTGGAGTCTTCCTGCTGATTAATGAGGGACAGAGCTTCCTCGGCTGCCTGCCGTTTGGCATCAGCCACCGTGCGCTCCATTTTGGCTCTCTCCAGGCTGATCATCTCATGGGCCTTGCGCTCTGCCTCTGACACGGCCTTCTGCAGCTCTGACATGGCCTGCCTCTTCACCTCATTCACAGCCTCCTCTGAGAGATGACAATTTCCCATTTTTTAAAAATGTTTTCTTCAAAATTCTAAGCCATTCTATAATTGAATTACCAGTAGTGATTGTTAAACCATATAGTTAAAATTGTTAGAACAAATAGCTAAGAACCTTGCGGTCACATATTTGTGATCTTACACCTTAAAGGGTACTTAAATAGAATTGATGTACACCACCCTGAATAAGGGCATTTTAAAATTAATTCAACCCTTTTTCTGAAAGAAAAAAAATTGAAAAAAAGAAAACTATGGTTTCCCCTTAACCTCATGGAATTAGGCCACATATGAAGGCAGCTTATAATGTATGACAATATGGCAGAGAAGACACACATGGTTCTCACCAGCTTTTTTCCAGATGTCTTCTGGAACATATCCCACCCCTGTTCTGTGGAATAACTCCCTGTGAATTTCTTTAAAATCAAACAAACAAACAAACAAAACAAAACAGAAGAGAAGCATATTAGAGTAATAAATGACTCACTGATTTGAATATAGTGTTTAGCGAGGGATAAGCAATTTCCTGTAATTACTGACAGATCATTCTCCAAGTGAGCCTATTCTAGAGTGACGTACTGTATGTAGTACCTGGTGTGGTGGCATCATGACTGATTGGACTCTGCTGCCTGGAGAGGGCGCTGTTGCTGCCTGTCCCCTTCTTCTGGTCCTCAGCATCGCTGTAGCGGCGGATCCAGAAGTTCAGCTCCTCTCGGTCCACCTCCTGGCATCGTCGGAGAACGGTGAGTGAGCGCCGTGTCTTCTCCACCATGTCCATGATGCAGTTCAGCAGCTGCGAGGGGCAACATCCAGCATCACTCCAAACATTTGTGCCAAGAGTATCACTCATCTAACACAAATGGAATGTAAACATAGCACTTAAATGGTCAAAAACCAATGCCTTTAAAGTTTATCTTTTCTTTTTGGTATTCACCAATCCTTCACAGTGATGGGCAAATCAAATGTGCAAAATACATTGAGGAGAGCTTTCACTATCTGGTAAATGACACTGACAAAACACATAAACAAACATAGCAACACACACTCATAAGATAAAGAAGCTGCATCGAATATCTGCTCATTTTGGGGACAGCTAAATACATAAAACCTATTATGTATATACAGAACCAAATTTCAACATATTTTAATTGGTCAAAAAATGTAACAATATCACAGCAAAAGCGTATTTACTATTACGTTAACACAAGTCAGCCCTTAAGCTATAAACTCATGTTGATTGACTAGAAGATAAAACCAGGATTACAAAATAAATATCAGCATTTATCTTAAATTCTGATTAAAAAGCCTACAATATGCAGTGGGTCTGTGGGTATCTTGATATCCATAAAGGCGAACAAAAATATGTTTATTAAAATTACTTGATATAATGACACACATTGCATCATGACATACACAATACACAGACACACATTTTACAGTCTTAGTAATAAAAAGGCTTCATTACTTTTCTTACATGGTCAAGGTGCTTCCATTCCTCCACCCATTCCCTGTCATTAAGCCGGTGATCGATGACACCATCCTGACGTGCTCCATGCATCCCTGTGAGTAAGAGAGGAGTAATGACTCCATTCCTAAGGCCAGAGTTAAAAAGCAGCCTCCATCTCAATGTTGTGAGAAGAAAAATTGAAGGTAACCCTACAGTATCTCAGTGAAATCATTCAATGTGAAGTGCACATAATACTGTGTGCTAATTGCTACCAGTCTATTCCCTGTCCATTCCCTGTGTAGTGTATAAACCCTCCGACAGAAAGTCTGTAAAACCACCATCTGCATCTGTATTAACCCCTGCAGGGGCATTAGGGGGGAGGATCCATGTTAAAATTAGCCATGTTATACCCTGCTCAAACAGCGCTTCTGTGCACACAGCCTCATGCTCTGCCCCACTCCTCCCCTACCCTCCCCTCCCCTCCCAGTCCCTCCCCTAACCACCCCGCCCCCTCCGTGCCCCTCCCTGCCCCTCCCTAGCCACCCCACTCACCTAGCTGCCTGTGGCGGTCCCTCAGCTCCCTCTGGGCGAGGTGCCTGTAAGGGTGAGCCACATCCTCCAGGCGGTAGTGCTGAGGCGCTGGGGGCGTCGGGTGGGGCAGGCCATTGGGCTGGTAGGGGGGGCCACTGTTAGGGCTGAAACGCAGGCCAGGGCTCATCGTGCACGGCCTCTTGCTGGGGGGCTGGCTGTTCAGCGGCTCCCTGTTGAAGCCATTCTCTTTGGATCTGGGCAGGAAAAAAGAAGAGAATAATAAGTTAGTATTTTGTTTCTTCTCTTTCATGGACTCTTATCATGGTGTCAATACCAGTACACAGAAGAAAAACTCCCCACATCAACATAATCAGTGACAACTGATATTATGTCAGACTGGGGGGCAATTGGCCACATTCAGAACTGTGACCAAATTCAACTACATACAATCCATGGCTCTATTCCTTCTGCAAAAGTAGGCCATATTGCCACAACCACTGCTACAACCGCCTCAATCCTACCCTCTGCCTTTTCCTACTGCACAACCCCCAAGAAATACATTCACAGTTACAGAGCCAGCCTCCACTCACACAGGCCTTTTATCAACAGTAAATTCTTTTCCTCTATATATATGTGTCCTAACACGTACACTGTAACATTAAAGAATTAAATGGACAACATGGCTGCCTTGAACAGTAGGTGCATAACATGGAATAGAACAAGGAAGAGCCGCAGGCAAAATCTGGAGCTGCGGAATCAGTGACAGCTGGCAGGTTTCGCTGAGGAAACAGAACCAGCATCTGCGATTTACACATACTGAGACAAGAGGGAAGTCGTGTCATTTCATCCTGGATCCCAGCTGCTCTCAGAAATATATTTTCAGCAAAATTAAGGTATACATAGTGTCTCCAAGCACAACGTTAAGTACAATGCAAAATACTGTGCATGAAAAAATAAACTTTATTTATAGTTCAGTGGAAAGTGTTTGGGACAGATTACATTCCTAGCTACTCACACATGCTATAGTGTTCAGCCAGTCTAGGCTGCACACATTTTCATTTTTCAATTACTTGTGACTTACACTGCAATTGTACCAGTGAAAGTATGCATGCAATAACACTTCACACAATATTGCCATTGTCCGCTCAATGTCTCACAGTTATCATTCCATAGATTCAATCAGGACAGGTGCCATACAATCTCAGACAGAATTTTGGGGGCTCACCTGTCTGGGGACTTTCTCTTGCTGCTCTCACTGACATCCAGCAGCAGCTCAGACGAGTCCAGGGGCGAGCTGGTGCTGGTGTCAAGGAGCAGCTGCTCGTGCTGAGCCAAGTACTGGGCTGGGTTCTGTTTAGCCGTCCGTGCACAGTGCAGGAGCTCCCGCTGCAGTAGAGGCAGGTTGGCCTGCAGGGGGAGCCAAAGAGACACCTCAGATATTTCTGCATTTTATGTGCATTTTAGCAAATGTGGTAGCATTTAAAATTGATTGGGCACTAAATGCATTCTAAGCAAAATTGCTGCATGATAATTGATTTAAGCGGAAACGTACATTTTTAGTAAGGCTAAATGAAGCTTCTACTTTTTAATTTCCTGGAGGGTCACTCTAGTTAAAATCCCTGATATTACAATATTACTGAAAAATATGTATCAAATGTAGTAAATGGCAAATGAGGAAAAGCCCATTAGAAACTAAGCATATAGAAAATACTACAGTCACTACAGTGCAGTCATCCAGACACCATCCCCTAATATATGTGCAAGCATGTACTCCTGTGTGAAAGCATATATAAATATGTTTTTATATACACTGAGCACCACAATGTTTGGGACAAAGCCATATGTTTTCTTGATTTAGCTCTGTACACATCATTTTTGATTTGTAATAAATTAATATGTGGTTAAATTGCAGCTTTTATTAAAGAATCAGCACTTTAACCACATATGAATTGTTTGATTACAAATCTAAAATTACAGAGTACAGAGCTAAATCAAGGAAAGAAAATGGCTTTTCCCAAACATCACTGCATGCTTTCACACAAAACCTGAATGGGTTCCAGAGCAGTGAGTTGCACAGTACCTTCAGAAATGGGACAACAAAGGGTCGTAGTGGGAAGTTTGTTGCCTCTTGCAGTTTGGAATGAAACTCTTCTATGGTTAAGGTTGAGTTCTGGGAGAGACAATAATACATAAAGACATGCCATTCCATGCAATACATATAAATGCATGCAACAGCACTGTTGTTGTTTTATTGGGTTAGGTACTTGAAAAAAGTCATGTGATTTGTTTGATTCATTTGAAAAATGACAGAGAAAACATGGCGTTTCCCCTGTAGAGCCTGTATTTATGTCTTTACTGCCCGTGACATCGTCCTTTGTGGTGACTAAATGAGGGTGAACGCTTCACCTTCATTTAATTTCCAAAAAAATAAAATAAAATAGTTCCAGCATGCACATACCTCAGCTCCTGTGTTCCTGTGTCTCTGGACACACATTGCACAGGCCTATTTTGACATCATACTTAGCTTTTTGTAAGCATCGCTTGGTACTAATTAGTGTGTCCCTGGCTTTAATGAAAGAATCAGGAGAAAATTACTGAGGGTGAATGAAAGTGGACTGGATGTCAGGTTGTACTCACCACCAGACCCAACACCAGAGCTCGCACCCTCTCTCCGATTTCTGGAGATATATCATTCCCGAACTGCTGCAGAGTGGTGAGGAAGCGCTTCAGCTTGCTGAGCTGCCGAGCGCCGCACGCTGGAGGGAGCGGCTGGTTAGCCAGCGAAGAAGAGGAGGAAGAAGAGGAAGAGGAGGAGGAGGAAGGTCCATTGCTGAAACTGCTGGGTGGAGAGGGTGCTCCATTAGATGTGGTGGGAGAGTGACTGTTTCCATTGGTTACTGAAAGAGGAAAATACAAAAAGTGACTTATTAGTACTATTCATTCAAAATCACGACTATATAGCGAGGCTGCGATTGCAATTTAGCAAATAAGGTTATCAAGGATGGCTGGGGTAGTGGCTTAATGCTCACACGTAGTGGGAGTGAAGGAGCTGGTCCTGGGTACTGTCTGTGTGGGAGGAGGTGGTGGCATAGTGGGTGGAGTCAACCTGGATTGTGTTTTTACATCCACAGGTGAGTCTGGCATGATAAAGTTTTTCTCAGTGTGGCCTGGGGACAGAAATAGAGAGAGAGGGAGTGAAAGAGGGATGGAGAGAGCTAATGTACTTACATTAACATGAGAACATTTGCAAACCAGAACAGCCCAACTCATCTTTGACTGTATCTAAACAATAAAAATGTTACATTTACATTTAGACATTTAGCAGATGCTCTTATCCAGAGAAGCTTTGAAAAATGCACACATTTTACAGTTCAGCTGGCATGCATCTGAGGTATCGATATTTATTCAAACATAAAAACAGGGATCCCAGTGATAACAAAGGACCTAAGACACTACTGTTTCTATTTTATGGCCTGATAGGATATTATCAGGGCATAAAACCATAATAAAAGCTACAGAATAGGAAAAAGGGGACACATTACAGTTACCCAAATAACTAAGCCCTCCTTGGAATTGTGAGAGAAAAATTGATACATCTAATAAATTTAACAAATGCCAAAAGAAAAATGGCAGTCAAGAAAATAAATATCCCAAAACAACATTTAGAAAAACCTAAAGCAATCCATTCCATTCCATTCCAACTGCAACTCAATATGCAGTATCAGAAGTAAAATTTAAAAAAAAGAGAGAGAACAATTCTGAAAATGGCAACATTTAGATAAATGAACATTAACATAAATCAGAAAGCGATAAAATATAAAATGTAGGTCCAAAAGGCCAATGCAAGCTCTTACACTTCGTCCTGCATGTTGGGTGTCTGATCTGGAACTACGGCTATATTTAAAGTGGAATCAAATCCAACCCCAAAATCACCAAGATGTGTGGGAGCAATAAATCTGGGGTATGTCTTCAGTAGGAGCCTAATTAGCCTTCAGGAAAATAAGCACACCATTACAATCTACATGACAGTACATTTTCCCCCGGTTTTACTGAAAAATTAATTAGATTTAATTAAGTACAACGTTCATAAATCAGCCTGTGGTATGGAGCCAAAGATTGAAATCATGAAATTTATATTTAAAAAAGAATATAATTCCATTAAGAAATTATTTGTATTGGTGTGCACCAGGGCTGATCTAAGTCGAACACTGTCAGTTCACACTGCAACAGCCCCTGCGCTTACTCTACATGAAAAATGACTCATTCTTAGTCTATGCACGTGACTTTGTCCTGCTGTCACCTGCAGAACAGGGATTAAAACTGTCTCACTTAGAACATGCCTGTCAAGAATAGTCCGGAGAAGAATAAAATTATAGACTGCCAGATCTCAGGGAAAGTACAGCTTCACTTTGGGAGTCAACATGTTTTAACCTGCTACCAATTCTTTCTGGATCTGGGTCTGATCGTTAGAGCTTCTGGAAGGTTTTTATATTGTGAGACATAGCCTATTGTGTAATAACAATATCTAATTATCTATAAAAGGGAAAAGATTTTGAGGAAATTATGTAATTTCTTTATATGGCCCACCCTTCTTTTTCTAAATAAAATATGGGGTCCTTCTGTATTCAGCCAAATAGACTGCAAAATTAAAACTGGAAAAACTGATAAAATCACCTTGAATTACGTAAAAGAATATTGCATATCCATAGACAAACCTGTATAATAAATGTAGGGCTCTGTCAGGACACTTCCTCTCTTACACTCAGTAAAACCAAGAGCAATCAAATTTTGGGTTCAGTAAAACGAGGCTGACCTTCACTAGCACTACTCAGCACTGCTCAGAAAGATCCACTTTGACAACTGGCCATGTTTGTACAGTTCTTGAGGAAAAACTTTCATTTAAAAACATAATGATGTATCTGAATACTGCGTTTGTCTCAATTTCAAATGAGCAAATTTAAAATCTACTGAGCTCTGAACAGAATATGTTCAGTTTTGTCATATCTTGTCAAGGTCAAAGACCAACAATGCAAAATGTCAAGCAAAATGATAAACACACACGAGACAAGGAATGACATATTACCTGCTCTCCCTGGTGAGGAAGTGCTTAATCTTAGTCTTTTCAAACCTCGGCAAATCTGTCATTCATTTAATTAATCTGTGATGTAATTAATGATGCCGTAATCCTTGCTTTGACTATATTTCTAAATGTCAAGTCACCTCCTGCCCTTAACCATGATCTATTTCATTTTTTCTGCTCTTACTGCATACATTGCTGATTTTGCCTGACCTGGAAAAATCAATCAGTTGACATTTAATTTTCTTTCTTCTTCATATAATTAAAAACCAAAATAGAATGTTTGGCAAAAAAAGTCCCAAATATAGCCACCTTTCAACAAAAGGAAAAAATAAAACTAAAAACACTTAAAAATGATCTTCTCTTGAACATCCGATCTGAATACAGAAAGGGACATTTTCCACAATGAGCCTATGAATTACCTTCCACTACAGAGAAACAGCTTTGTCTCTCATTTCTTTTTGCATTATCTTTCCAGGGTGTAGCTGTTTGTGTGCTTAAAACCTGGCTTTTTGGAGCCTGCTCAGAATTCAAAAGCATCCCCCCTGTCAAAACCATCAGTACTTAAATTACTTAGATACACTTTACATTGCCCCCCCCCAAACCACTACTTGTACACATTGCTGTGGTATCTTTCTTCCATAACTTATTCTTAAAATGAACATGGTTTTTTCTCTTTTACAAACTCCAACTGAAGCAGTGGCAGTGAACATATATTTATCTGGATCTCTAGCCTACTACCACATTCAGGTATTGAGATATTCATTAAGCTTCACAGTGGCATAATGCATTGGGAGTAGTTTGAGTTCTGAGCTTATGTGTGTGCGTGTGTGCATGCGTGCGTGCGTGTGTGTGTGCATATGAATGGATGCTGGGATGCACACATTGAAGCTAAAAGACTGCTCTTTGACTGTGAACTTTGGGAAGAACCAGGGGCCCCTTCTCCCATGGCAGAAGCAGGAGACTCTGACAGACCAGTGCAGGTTAAACAGGTGCTGCCACAAAATTATTAACAATAGCAGTGCACAGCCCCTAAATTAAATTCTGGGTATCAACGGCTCCAATAAAAGCACTCAAAAAGAGCCAGTCTCCCAGTAAGTAATTCACCTAGCAATACACTGATTTTACCCCTGCTAACTTCAGTTGATGACAGCTTCTTAAAGTATTACCTATCACCTTATTCAAGTATCATCTGCATGTGTGACCATGCAGGTAAACATACATAATGGCCACTGTCACAGACTAGAATGCACAATGACAGCTCTAACACGAACAATTGATTACGGTTTTCAATGGTGTTGTCCTTGTATGATGGTGCAGCCACCTGTTCCATGAACTGGGTGACTGAAAGAATGTGTTGGAATGCTGTACATCAGTTACATAAAATAAAATGTTAATTATGTTACAGTAATAAATTAAACATAATGCATCTGACCCAACATTATGCATCTGCCAACTGCCAATAATACTTGACTAAAAGTTCAACAACAAACCTGGACAGCATTCAATACAAATATTATATCCATCTCAACACCCTGCAAATATACAACTCATGGTCAACTCATTACAACCTATATAATTACAACCTATATAATGCAGCATTCCTTCATTCAAGCTCCCATTCAATATCACTGCCCCCATCACTACCCAAACATTATTAAGAACGTCAATAGGACTATCATCAATGCCAGAAACTTTTCCATCCTGTACATTTCATGTAACAGTCTGCAGTACATCAAGGAACAGGTTCACTCTCATTCAAAGACTTTTGGCAGCACTTAACAGAATTTGGGAGAAATTTCTACAGAATGTCTGCAAAGTAACTGCAAAAGTCCGTTGGTTGAATCTGCAGAGTAGACTGAAGAACTGATTTGTTCTGCAATTGCCTTTATCCAGAGCAATCTAATCCACCTCTACTAAAGTGCTATGATTGCTTAGAGTGCAGTTAAACAGCATGAACCTAAAGAGACTCAAACCCACACCCCTGTGGTAGTGAGTCAAAACACCATTCGCTCCTCCACATCATCACTACCCAACTGTGAAAACAAGCAACATCGGGCTCCATCCAAGAGCAAGCTGGATAACTGCAATCCAGACCAGTCTAATGAGTCCCTGAGCCTTGTGCAAAGCTCCCAATGAGGCAATGCTCCAAGCAGGCCTCAGATGGCACAGGGCTCATTATCCCATCTGCTGTACCACCGCCGCGCCTGTCCTGCAAGGTGGGCAGATGTCTTCTCCTCTAATGAACGTCCCACTCGTCCACTCATCACCGCAGTGACCGTAAATACCTCGGTATCTTAGAGAGAGAGAGATAGAGAGACATCCATACAGCGATGATGCAGCTCATCCGAGCACCAACAATAATGACCCACCCCCAAAGATAATTAGTGCTGTTTCCTTCAGGCGGGGATATTGCACAATGGTGTGGGCAGGGCCAGAGGCTCCCCAGAGCCCGTGATTTGCTCCAGCGAGTCTCCCACCTGACCGGGTGGGAGTCATACACTTCTGTGATGCTGCACAGAATCTGAGGCTCCACACTCAATTTTACCCACACTCTGTTCTCTGTCTGAAGAAGAAATTTAAAAGCAATTCATTTTCATGGCTTTTTTATCTGTTGATTTTCAGTGACTATAAATACTGTATAATAATCCTATGAAAGAAATAATACACCGAGATTCAAAGCTATTTCAGCAACCATTATAAGTATAAATTAATAAATAAGAGGAACAAAAATTACAAATCCATTAGATTCTGTCATGGAAAAAAAATTAAATTCAAAACTTACTCAAATAATAAAAGCTGCTATTGGTACTATATAAACATTCAGTTACTTGGTGGCATTAGCCTTGCCATCGTGTCAGGAAAGAATAATGTAGGTATTTTATAAAATTGAAAATGGCTATTCCCACGCTAGGCAAAGTCACTGAATATAATAGATCTGTGAAATATTGTATATTACACATGCAAATGTAGGCAAAACTTGCTCACATACATTCTCACTTTTCAGTTTTATTTAAACAGACACATTTAACAGCTGTTGAGCTGCAGATCAAATTATTTCTTATACACCAAATATAACACACGTCCACACAAATATAGAGTATATTTAAAATATAAACACACAAACATTCACCACAGTGGTGTATCATTAAAGTGGGTACATTGACTTATTTAGTAAGAAATCCTCCATGTAATCTTGATGGCCTTGAATGAAAGTGGACAGAAAGTAGGAGACAGCATGTTTTTTTCAGATGCAGAGATCATTCATAAGATATTTCTGCTCCAGCTTTCTCAAAGAGAGAAAAACTCATGATAAATGTGATTTGGGAACCAAATACAGACCCCATAAATATTTCATAGGTAATATCAGGAGAGATATTGAAATGCTAAATGATTCACTGGTGCTTGCCAGAGGAGTGAAGTGTTTTCCATTTTGCGTGCAAAGAGATTTCTTTTAATGCATTTGGAGCAGCACTGTGGCATTATAAATAGCCATTAACTGAGGGCACCCAGCCGCTTATTTAAGTAGAGAAGTGCACTAACAACCTCAGCTTCACCTCCCTCCTAATGGACGTCAGCACCTGAAAGAACGGTACTGACCAGCCTGTTACAGACAGGATAGAAATATAAACGTTTCACTTGTTCTGCTATTGATTACTTGACACCATTATTAACAAAACACATATAAAAGCTATGGCACTGTGCACACAGTCACTCCAGAGTGTATGCATGCAATGATTATCAGCTGTCACTAACAGCTGCAATTACACTGAATGACTAATGAAATGCATTATACAATGCCGTCATCAAAACATATTTTCCGAGCAATGCTCTTCCTTTAATGATTTAAAATGGCTAGGTATTCAGATATTCTGATAAATGCGTGTTTGCCACAGATTAACATTCTTGACTTCTTCAAAAGGATTTCTAGAATAACAAAGCGTCAGATCAAGAGATACATTGCAAAAATCCTGGAACTGTAATAGACAAGGTTAATAGCTTCATGTTCTAACAACAGTGACCCCCTTTCATTTAACATTGTACACTATGAAGGTATATGTCAGCGGGACCATGTGCTTATGATTTCTCATGTACTTTATATACTGTGATTATGTTATTAATCGTGGACCACATCATACAGCATAACAAGGAAAGCTGGAGAACTTAAGAATAAACTATCTAAAGCAACAATGTGAGAGAGGGGAGTTGTGAGTAACAGAAGGAAAAGATAAGAAGAGAGGAGAAAGCAAAAAGCAGAAGAGGGGAAAAGAAAACAAAGTAATAGCATGTGAGTGAGAGTGAAAAGGGGGAATGTGAAAGATATGGATGTGAGATGATGAATGAAGGATGATAAAAGAGACATCAGATGATTAAAATAGGGAGGCAGGTGTCAAAGAGACATGCAAAGGGGAAATGGGGGGGTTGTGGGGGGATGGGGTGTCCATTGGTATGCAGGTGCAGTCTCTCCCCAGAATACATTAGGAACTCACACAGCACTAATACACTATGCAGTCATCAGCACCAGATGGAACAGTAGGCAGTGCATGTTCCATCAAACCCCCAACTTGTCAGGAAAATGTAATTAATGTCCCTGTTTCTCTGGCTGCATTGCCTGCATTTATATATTGATGTATTTATCTGTTCCAACCTGGTCATGTATATTATGTGCTTACTGATCCATTCGCTTCCCTAGAATTCTCTGCCCCATATGCTTTCTGGATGGCCCAAGTTTCCAATCCCTGACCAAGTCCTGACTGCCATTCCTACGGGGCGCTACACCAGTGTGGCCTTGATCCACCTCGCCTCAACAAACCACTGGTGATGGTTTGAGCACTGTGTCCACCAGGGCTCTCTCACATTTGCTTTACCAGCTGCACTGGCAGACGGCCTGTGCACATGAAATATTTAAAGCGAGCACATGCTATTTCCTGGTGAGTGAATTTAAATACTGCAGCCAGAAAATAAAAATAACAATTATGCATTTAGAACACAACTGCGCTTTTTAGCACAGCAGGCGGCAGGGGAACAGCCTGGACTGAAGCTCAGATGCCCCCATGTCTGGTGGTGGTCCGTGGACCCAGCTATCAAACTTATACCTGTCATGATACTTCTTTTGATATCTTGTGAGTTTTAATAAAGACCACTCATCAGTGGCAGATTTCTTTTAAGTAGCTTGTCTAATATTGCAGCCTTAGAAAACATTTGTACACATACAAAACTTTAATTAGGACAAAATAATTGGGTCACATAATAATATATTATTATTATTATTATTATTATATTACTTATGACCAAAGAACAGGAAGTAATTATCACTTGAAATCGATTGTTTCATATGAAGTTTCCTCAATATAACTTATTTTATCTGAAGTGCACAAAAGGTAACGCTACAGTATCACAAATACAATCAAGCAAAAAGGAATCAGCAGCAAATGGCCTGCTTATTAATCCTGCAAAACAATCACAAACAGGTTTAGGGTGATTACCAAATAAAGGTAGCTTCTATTCATAGAGCACCAGCTGCCACTGTTATCTATGGTAGCAGTAACCAGTCATGTAAATCCCTGTGTTGTTTAATCCAGCATGCATGTCATACTGAAATATGCAAGGGATGGGACAGAACTGTCATCTTTGAGTGTTATCTTCTTTAAAGCTTCTATTTTTTTGTCTGTCACCTTCTTAGGAATGGCTGCTATTGTATATATACATTTATATTTATTTATGAGACAACATAAACCAGTGTGACTCAAGAATCAATTCAAAACACCGTCTGTATATTTCTACATGACTGGACAGTTACAAACGCAATTCAGGTTCACTCCATTTTTCACGTCAAACCAAGATATGGGAAGATCTCAACATATGTACTCAACATGGGTTTTTTGTTGGTGTGTGGGTGTGCATTAGTGCATCTGTCACCCCAGCAGACATTCAAACTCCTGCAGAAAACCCAATGGGCTACTGTTAGGTGCATCCTGTTAAGGCACTGTTCTAGTGCGTGGATGAGGCCCTCAGCCTGACGCATTGATGCACTCAGTCCGTGCCACTGCTGAAGTGTGTACCTCCTGCTCATATCTGTGCCAGCCTGACCTCCACACTGTGGTGTGATAAGAAGGGGAAGTTGACATGTTGTGCTTCAGAGGGGAGCATGTGCTTGTTTGTGCTGTCCCCAGCCGATAGCAGAGGACCCAATGACAGCTGAATAAATATGACTCGGCATTCCAAATTGGGGAGAAAAGAACAAGACAAAGGAAAAATGCGGCACAGTTCCTCAACAACAGCATTGTGTGGTGCTATCTCCCTTCCCCACCTCATCGCCTGCATGTGCTCTTAATACACCAATTGACCCTGAAATAAAATGGGGGCACATCAAAGGCGCCCTGACAGGATAATAAAGCCTCATCCATGGCACTGTGTATCACAGACATAATGAACCAATCTAAACTTTGCTGTCTACATCAAAGCCTGACATAATTCTTTAAATCAGGGAGTCCATGATAAGAAATGACAACTTCCCTCATTTTAAAGTGATATTTCACTTGCTAATTGCTAACTGAAACTCCAGCAGCTGAAACCATTACCCCATTTCCACACATATCACATCTCCCTCATCAGCCAGTGTGTGAGGTACCTCCCACCCTTACAGAGCAGAGTGCCACTCAAAACATCACTTCTATGCAAATTTGCACCAATTTCGAGGAACCCTCCATTACTGCACATCAAAATGATGTACTGTACAGTAATTAACTTACTGTATCCATGGTAACAATTCTACATCACATCCTACAGCATTATATAGACAAAGGAAAAAAATAACACGGCTTAAATAGTTTTTTTCCCCATTGTTACTTATCATTCTAAGAAAAGTAAAATTGGCACTTGTTCAGTGTAATTAGTCTGGGAGTGGAGAACAATAGGCAAAACCATTCTGTAATATCAAAATACACATCCCACTCTCTCTGTGTGTGGCAGGAACGGTCTGCACAATAAAGCATATTTCAGAGAACAAAGAACAGACAAACCGCATCAAATAATCAGCAGCAAGTGAAATGAATAAAAGCAACAGAACAAATTTGAAGAAAGCAATTATTCCATGAAACTCTGTTGGGGCATTCCACCCATAGCTTAATGCATTTTTAAATGTTTTGTATTATCATTGTACTTTTATTCCTTTATTAATGTAATAAAATAACTGTAGCTAAAGTGCAAATCAAAAGAGCGTTAAGGTGGAATGCTTCTCTAGAACCTATAAGATATAGACATAACTTTCAATATCAAGAAAAGAGTTGCCCTTCTTGGCTGTTTCTGATAATGTGGTCTTTACAAGTCTTTAGATTCACTTAGATCTTATTGTCACTTGAGCAAAATCTTTTCCATGATACTACTTGATCTCAGAAGCATTTTAAAGTCATGTTCCCCTTTGGTCCAACACTCAACTCAGGAGTGCTGGGGAGAGTTCCTCTAATTTATAAACAACACACTTGAGTGAAATGTCTTATTAAGGACCGTGCTAAAATAATGTGGCTTTTCTCTGCAGAAAGTGTATCCCAATGTGTCAATGTGTGTTAAAAAAGGGGAAGCAGGGCTTCGGGGGGAGGAGGCAGGTAAACGGGGTGGGGTGTTTCCAGCGGCTTTTTAATCAGAAAACAGGACAGGAACAGGACATCCTGATCCAGAGCACCATCTGCAGATAGAGGTTTCTGAGCTAACACTCCAGCCCCTCCCCCTCTACCGCACACACATACCGCCAGTGGCCTGCCTGCCTTATCCGATGATGAGGTGCTACTCTCAGCCACCTGACCCCCCCCCCCTCAGTCCTCACTCCATCTTACTGCCAACATCATCCGGCAGATGATACAGGCCACTACAGCATGCAGGCCACAGCACATTTTATTTGTGAGGGACCTCCCTGACAGAGTGAAATAATGTAGCAATGCCTCCACTGTACCAGACACACTGCGTGTGCTGACACACAGCCAACCGCTTTAACACCTTCAGAGCAATAAGCTGCTCTTCTTCTGCCTACATCAAACACACTTCCAAGGTCTAAATGTCAAGGATAATGATGTGTGTGCATGAGATTCTGTGAGAATGCGGGCGTGTGTGTGTGTGGGGGGGGGGGGGGCATGTGTGTCTGTCTGTCTGTGTGTGTGTATATGTGTGTGTGTGCGTGTGTGTGTGTGTGTGTGTGCATGCGTGTATGTGTGTACGGCGTGTGTGTGTGAGTGCATGTGGGTGTATGTGTGTGTGCGTGTGTATATGTGTGTTTGTGTGTGTGTATGGTGCGTGTGTGTGTGTGTGTGTGTGCGTGTGTGTGTACAGAGCACGTGTGTGTGTGTATGTGTGTGTGCGTGTGTGTGTGAGTGCATGTGTGTGTGTATGTGTGTGTGCGTGTGTATATGTGTGTTTGTGTGTGTGTATGGTGCGTGTGTGTGTGTGTGTGTGTGTACGGCGCACGTGTGTGTGTGTGTATGTGTGTGTGCGTGTGTGTGTCTGTGCACAGACTCCCCTGCTTGTGAAGACTGAGCCTAACACACCAGGCTGGCGCTCAGGGCAGGAGCCAGGCAGAGACAGATGGAGAGCTGCCACTCGGCTCTGCACACAGAGCAGAAATGCCAGGGGGTGACAGGAGCACATGTGGCCACAGACTGGCATGCCTCCTCAGGCAGAACGGCACTGGGGGAGGGGGGCAGCTGGAGGCTCATCTCATCAGCATCACCAGAGCCGCAGCACTGAGAGAGGGAACAGGGAAAATAAAAGAGACAGAGAGAACAGGGAGGAAAAAATGGAAATAGAGGGGGATTGGGGAGGAGAAAGGTAAAGAGGAAAATAAAGAAGCTCTTTGCCAAATATATGTACGGTAGTAAAGATTTGAGGTGCTCAGTCTTTCAGCCTGAGTTGGAAGGCTATAAACTGAATGTAAAGTATCTTTCCATGATGGAAAAGAGTGTCCAGTACATGAATACATGAATATATAACAATAAAATGATAATACAGAGATGAAAGAGGCACTTCTTAAAACAGGGACGTTTGTGATGTGTGCATACAGGCCTGACTGTGGCCTTCTCCTCATCTGCTCACCATTTGGGCTGAGAGGAAGTATCACTTTCAATGCCCACAAAAGGCTGATTCCCTGGTTAACAGCTTCTGTATGTCCAAGTATGTCTATGATAAATATGGGGATTCCCTTTCAGAAGAAGAAAAGGGCATTGTTCTGAAGTGATGGCAACAATGACGGAATCTCTGAATGGCCTTTTTATCATTCCTTTTATCAGTTAATTTATAGAAATGAATTAAATAAATAAAATGAAATATCTGTCATAAAACACAACTAATTAGTTATGTCAACAACAAAATCATGAATAGCTCCCTTTGGCCCGCCTCTACTACAAATTTCTCAGTTTCCAGTCTCTCTCAGTATGAGCACTTCCCCTCCAGTGCCTTCCACCTGACAACACCAATGGCCTCCAATCAATCCCATGTGGAATAAGAATACATTTTTAACATATTCTCTCATGCTTACAAGGTACATCCACCGTTTCCCTTTCAATCGCAATCTCCATCACCTATCATTACCCAATTCTCTCTCGCCTGAACTTCAACCTCTCCCCTCAATTACTATCTCTCATATCATTCTCTCCTTCTGTACCCTCTCCCGATAGACTCTTGAATGGCAAATGTCAACCTTAACATAGCCGACAGTGTTATCTGTATGGGCTTACACATTTTAACAACAGCCTATTGCCAAATGCTGCATGGGAGAAACAAAGTGGGACAATGTATACAGATTCTGGAATGCACTGGGATCAAGATTCCCATCACTTGTTGCAATCAGATGTTTGATGAACCCTTCATGCCAAGCGCTTCCTCCCTAATTAACACCAGTGACAACAGGTGCTCATCAAAGACTCAAGCCTCGCAAAATAGGTAGCCCACAACATATTGTACCAGAACAATTCTCGGGGTCTATGCATTTCCACTAAGCATAGACCCCAATTCAAAGTTACACCCTTGCTCCACACTGTTCTGTCCTTTAAGGATTTTTATCCCATCAGCACATATTCAGACTGAATGTGCTTGTTTTTCAATGCTCTGCATTTCACTGCACTTTGAGCTCTTTGGGGTCTTTACTGCAGCCCCAGTTCTTGGAGAGCCACAGGGTCCGCTGGTTTTCATTGTCACTCAGTACTTGATTACAGAGTTAACTCAACTCATTTGGCTTCCTAGGTTTTGTTGATTTTAAAACCAAAACCAAAACAAGAACAAGCAGATCAGACTCTCGATAGACCCTAGTTCTACCTGCTCTAGTATAACACCTTCATACTGCTACGGATAGTATTATTTCCTCTCAATTGTAGAAGGAATACTCTTTCCAGGATAAAAATGTGACACCATTAAAACATTACAATTCTTTATTAGGAGAAGTGATGGAAGCACAGGGGCTGTGCTCTTACTGGATGAATTTATCATGAGCAGTAAATATTCTAGTGCAAAATTATAACTGTTTTCCTTGAAATGATAGCCTGTGCTTCGTACTCCTGTGCCCCTTTACTACATTTTATGAAAGAGAATATAGGGCCAGGCTGGAATGGACCTACTCACATAAGCCAGGTCTATCATCTGTCTCCCTCAGTATCCCTCTTTAAATGTCTCATTGTGAGAAAATCACCCATGTCTCTCCCTCCAACACTACTTTAAAATGCCGTTAGGAGAAGCACATTTCTGTAAAGCAAAAAAAAAAAAAAAAAAAAACGAAACAAAACATTTGTCGTGTGAAATCTTTGAGTTTTGCATCTCTTCTGTTCTGCCCAGACAGCTTCTTCCTCTTACTGCATTTTGCCTAGTTCTGTTCTATTTGTCTGACAAAGTGGCCAACACTTCCAGTTAAATCAGCACATATTCAAATAACTAACATTATAACCACCAGCACTTAAGCCATCACACACCATTTGGCAGAGCAGAAAAATGCATTTACTTCAATGAAGCATCCAAATGAGGAAAACTGAGAGATGCTGAGAGAAATCCTCCCACTGCCAGCCCTCCCAGGTACCGTATGTCTACACAGCATCCAGAGCCTGATACAATGCAAACTCATGGCTCTATCACCAGGGTATAACTGAGCTGTAACCTGACAGGGAAGTGGAGCAAGCCTTAGCATGTTGCTTTCAAATTAAATCTATGTGCCAGTCTCCATTTTCTCCCAGGTAATCGTCAATACTTACTGAAATTATTCAGGCAGAAAGACTAAAAACAAAACAAAAATAGCGATAAAATATTAGCAAAGACCTTTCCACTATACCAGGCTACCCTCTAGCTCAGGACATGCCAGCTTGGACAGGAAGGGGGGTGGGGGCTGTTTGAGCTGTTATCCAGTTTCCATTTTTCTTCTTCTACCTTTTCTCTATTAAACCACAGACCATAAATTGAGGAAGACCCTGAGGAGTGGCTATAGGAAACAGAGCTGCTGTCAATTTAGCCCAGTCATCTTTCACTCCAGCCCAAATGGTCCGATTTTCCACACGGTTGGATGTATTTTCTAAAAGCCGCCGAAAGGGAAGAAGTTTGTACCCAGAGTGCACTGGGACAGAGGCAGAAAGGACAGGGAGGGTGAAAGCTGCTTGGACAGAGGAGCTAACCAGACAAGCAGTCTGTTTGTGCCTCTTTATTTTGAACCCAGAAGGCTTTAACTGCCAATTAAGCTTTCAACAGCAGGTGATGAATGAAGGGTAACAGGCCTCTGGGAGAGGGAAAAGTGAGTGCAAGCAAAGACACTTAACCAGCCAATCAGATGCCTTCAATTAGGACAAATACAGTCAGTGCACAGAAAAGAGAAGACCGCACATGAGAACACTCATAAAGAAAAACTAATTCTGCAACAACACAGTATGAATTTGTGCACATATAAATCAAATTAGAGAATACGGGTTTGTAATAAATTTATAACTTAAATAAATAAGTTATGATCTTGACAGTGTTTGTTTCAAAAAAGAAAACAAATTCAATAGCATCTGCTCTGCAAACAGCACATTTCACTACCTCTGACTTCTCATCATTTACACGTAAATGGACACAAAACATAGAAGTGTTGAAGGTCAAACTGATCAATACAAATAGCAAATCGTGGTGTTTCAGTACACAAAATAATTTCATGGACTATCACCTTCATATAATTACTCTCTTCAAATGAATGCTACCAAGGTTTAGAATTGTTTTCATGCAAAGGTGTATGAACTTACTTCAAAAGTTAGTACAGGCCCAATAGTTCATATAATCATCCTGCTTCCCTATCAAGAGTATGAAAGTATGAAAGGCAAGATACATTGACTGATGCAAGTGTTACAACCATTTGGCATCATTATTGCATCACTTGTAACTGGAACTTTTAAAAGTTTAAAACTGAAATACATAATAAAAACTTTTCTTCATCAGTCTATACAAATGCTAATATTTTCCAGCAGGAATGCTCTATACCCTTGTGAGACATTTTCAGGCAAACAAGTTTTACCCTCTTAAGAGTACATTTGACTTCCATTTCCAAGTGAATGCACAAATACAAATATACACAAAAAATTTTGTATGATGAATATGGAACAATTGTTAATCTGAGGGAGTGCAACATGTACTCCAGGGGCTATAGCTGAGCTCCCAGAAGCAAACCACACTCAAATAAAAATTTCTGATCAAAATTTTATATCAATATTACAACATATCAACTCAATCCGATAAAACATTTCAAAGTAAAGTTAAACCCAACCAGAAAAAAAAAATTCTGATTGCAGAAGCAATCAGGTAGCCAACAAAACTAAAATGCCCTGCTTAATGCTAAATGAAAATAAAATAAATGCACAAAATCATTAATGCTTTCATACAATAAATATCTTGCAAATCGGTCATGTCAAATCACGCTACAGCACACATTTACATTCAAACCAAATTCAGATGATCAAAGTCAAACTGTCTACCGAGGTTCAAGCTCCACTATGCTATGGGGCTCCATAGCATTTTCATCACTTGTTAAAAAATGGTGACATCAGCATCTGTGCCAATTTTAAGATTGCACCAATGAGGCCTGCCTGAAGAGGGAGATGCTTGTCGCCTGGGACCCCCCCCCCCCCACCCCCCACCTTATTGTCCCACCTCAGGGAGCCCTCCAGTTTTCAGCAGAGATGCTGGACCAGCTCGTAGGCTCACAGTTGTCTCCATGACAACAGGTAATTTCAGACATGTTCTGTTGTCTACTGCAGCAGTGCAAAATAAGTGGGAACACACAGGAGGTGTATTTGTGCAAGATGCTAAATAAAGTTACTGTTTACATCATGCAGTCTGATAGAAAACGAATACTTCAGAAAGACAACACAAGCAAAAAAATAATACTGCAGCGTGTGGTGAGGGTTAAATTATGTTCAAATTGCCTGAATAAAAATCGACCAGTCTCTGTCTGACTCATAAAAATAAAATTATGTCTTGGAGCATGTGGGCCATTAGTGTCTTCATGCCTGCTGGCCTGACAGCCTTTAACCCATTAAATCAAAGCGCAGACAGCACTGAGATGCATTATATTATTTATGTCCTTAGCAGTCACCAATATCAAGGGCCACATGCAGAGCTCATATATTTACCTGCAGGCCTTTTAGACCCTTGGGATATTTGACATCGCACAATGGCAGTGCCCCACAAGGAAGCTTAGTTCCTGCAGCACTGTCACAAAGCGTCCCCTGTTGTTGCTGGGATGAGCAGAAGGGCAAGGCCACATTTCCCATTAGTTCACAATCATCTGCCTTACAGCTGCTAAATGGAAAAGGCTGCTCTGTAAGGTGACTGTGCAAAAGAAACAAAACCAAAAGTGCACCGCACGGTAAGGCAGAGACAAGATGCAGTGTGGTGCAGTGCACACAGGTTCTAACACAGTCACACTGCAGCACAGATAGGTTGCAGATACGATGCAGCACAAGGTGCAATTAAGCCTTTTATGCAAAACAGGCAGGATGCAGTACAGGTGCATAGCAAGAGAGATTCCCCAAGATGCAATGCAGTCTCTCACATTGGTCCACGGTATCTGACACAAATAGACCTAAGCAACACAAAACAGTTCAAACTGTTACAGGGAGTATGAGACAGGAACATTTCGTCTCACACATTATGGCTATATGCTGTATCATGCACATATATCTGTGAGGAGGGCTGCAAATCTAACAAGTCTATCATTAAAATGTTATGTATTGGTAGTGTATTATTATAAATTATGATTATCCTTTTCTTCCTGCTTAATTTTAGTCATTGCTACACTTAACTCACTGATAAATATAAATAGTCATTTTTTCAGCAAATCACCAAAACACAACTGTGAAAACGTTTAATTTAAATTTATAGTAATGGACAAATGTTGACTGAATCCTGGCCTGTGTGAGGAAAAACCCATCGCATTTAATTGTGAATGAAATACCAATCTGCATTTGTGACTGCTGTATTTGTGCCAGCACCATGCTGTCTGTGCTGTCAAAATTGGACCGCATGTATTTTCCCACAGAGTAAATAATCAAAAAGCAAGACTATGCCTCTTAAAAAACCAAAGCCGCTTCTTGTCTGTAAAATACTTTCAGCTAAACTGATGGCCCATTTTATTCTGAGATGAAAAGCTTTAATATGCCTTCTGCCACATCCAACTCAGACAGCCCAGCCAACTTAAATCACATTCTTGAGAAAAGCTGTCATTTACACAGGTGTTGCCTGTGATGAAAAGTTTACAGTTACACCACAGTTAAAGCATTATTAACAAAGCTAGGGAATATTTATTTAACATATTTTTTGTCTCAAAAATGTCCTAACCTTATCAACAAAATATTAAATATGAGGAATATGAATATTCATCATGAGATATCCCATCAAAAGGCTTTTAGTCTCAACAAAGGCAGAGACAGAATTTCCAGCGTTAAGAGCTGAAAACCTACTGAAGCCAATATAATCTGTGGAGTCAAATGAGATTTTTTTGTTTGTTTATAGCATCTTGCTTTCACAGTATTGTGTGAGGTGACACATTGAGAAGAAGGGAACAACCATCTTAAACATTTTTTTTAAATCTCCTGTTAATTTCAACAAAGATCTTGTTTGAATTTATCATTACTCATAATGAAGCTGCAGCAAGATGTTTAGTGCAAATCTATACAAGCTGAGAGGCCAGTGTCTGAAACTCAGCAATTTCACAGTCCGCCACATCGTTATGAGCTGACAATGTGCATGTCCTTAAAAGCACTGACTAATCACTGACTAGTCATTCAGAATCTCCACTATCTTCCACAGTGCAACCACACAGCTTTACTCTCCCACACACAAAAGAGTCCTCTTCACTCATACATCACAAACGCCTATCCTCTCTCTCAACACCACACGTGCCTATTCTCACATACACCACACAGTCACACTCGTCGACAAGTGTTTGTGACACTAGTACAGCAAACAGCAGGAACCCCGATAACACCTTTAAAATTATGGCATATTTATCAGGCACAACAGTAAATGACTTGTTAATTTCTCAACTGCAACATTCAAAATTTGTTATATTAATTACATTTTAATTATTAACCCTTGACAGGTAAGGGAATGGTTCAGCATATTACATTATATATTATATACTATATAATTTTACATTTTGTATTATGTCTACTTTTAGTACTAGTCATTTGACTCCAAAAGGGAAAATAACAAAGTACTAATTAATAGAAAAAAAGACCTCTTTTGAAGTTTTCTGACTTCAATTTCTCATTGACAAACAAGCCCATCCTTTGGGACATGTCGCTTCATAAAAAGACTGACAGCGCAGTCACAGTCTCATCAATCAAGGCCTTGTAACTATGTGTAGACAATTCCTGTCAGCTTGTCACTTTCACTTCTCTTTGTCTCAAAACGGCCTTAAATCTATGAAACAAACCCGAGTACAGGCAGCGACATGTGCATGTAAGAATGACAACCCCCTGTTTGATTTTCAGGAAAATCACCCTGAAGATGTTCTAACTAAAAGTTGCTGTTGCTATTATTGTGATTATACGCTGCCTTTCCACTCACACATAAAGTGCCACCATGGCAGGTATTTAATTTCCAAAAAGACAGAAACATGGAAACAAACTCTTACACTTGACCATAGTGATACGTAACAAAAAAAAAAAGACCTAACAAAAACCTCATTGTTTTTGCCCCATGAAGCAAATTCCTTAGATACATTTCCTGTAGACACAAATGAGTATATTAGTATACCATGTACCACATACAGTGATATACCATTTAGTAAAGGCTAGTGGATCCGCACAGTGCCTACTATAGTCCAATATATGTGAGCAAGCAGGGTGACTTTAACAAAGATGGTTTTACAGGGCTATGTATCATACGTATACAGTTCAGCAAAAGCTCAGGATCTAAAAAATAAAAATAAAAACCTTTTCTGCCAAATGGTTTTCATAATTCCATCAGCATTACAAGACAGGGAATCACTGCCGTTCCATATGAATTCTACATGCATATCTGAACATGGCCTTAGATTGCAATTAAATCCTGCTACTGTATGTCAACAAGGCAGGTAATCAATCCTTTAATTAAATACAATGTCACCACACCTTTACCACAAATGCAAGTGACTGCCAGTATAAACAGCCAAGCAAAAATGGGTAGTCTCTCCGATTTCACTACATAGTTCTATGCTTCTATTCCCCCAACACCAAACACACACACACACACACCCATACCAACCATATGCACCCATACACACAGTAATACTCAGTAAAGTGTCCAGCATGAAGAAAACATAGTAGAGCCTTTTTGATCCATCTTGGACTCATAACTCTGTTAGCATTAATTTACACTGTACATTTGACCGTGTATAAACTGTGGCTAAACCAAAGCTGGTATCACCTCGTCTTTCCAGACTGGAGACCTATTGTACAGATGGCCCCAGTGACCGCTGAACTGGCTTACTGTTTGAACAGACACATAGACAACACACAACTGTGCTCACAGGTACATTTAGCCACATCAGCTAGTGTTTGCTTTTATTTTATGGTCATTGCTTTTTCTCTTTCTTTTTTGGGCTGATGGGTAAATAAAATGAAAGATATGAATTAAATGAAGCAGAATTAATTGTCTACATGAAATTCTGAAAAACCGTTGTCTTCTCTGCCACTACTATTCCCAAACTAATGACATCTGTTTCAACAAACCCAAGGAGTCAAATATGAAAAAATAACAGTAGGCATGCATTTCTCTTCATTGCATCATAACATTATTCATAATATATTTATCTATTCAAACATTATTCATTCATACAAAAAGGATATACATAATGTCTCGTTTAACTACATTCTGCCTTGTGACTTGAATGCATATGCCCTTATTCTGAAATAAACAAATGTATCAGCCAGAAATATCGGCTACTCATCTGTAAATGGCAGCTAAATTGGTAATATTTACTGATTGAATGTGAGTTATAAGAGGATGCTGACAACTAGATGTTTTCATAATTTTAATTAGCTTAGTAGAAGATTTAACTGGAAACATACAAATAATTCACAACTACAACAGCATTACAATAATTTAATTAAGATAATAATACCACTCTTAAAAGTCATAAAGTGCAGGCCATATCAACTGTTCTTCTCTTATTATATTGTATAATAATAGCTAGTTACCAATCAATGGAACTTCAAATATGGCTCAACAAAAAAAGGATTATGTATAAAAAGATTTTCTTTCGATTCACTGTGACAAATAAGCAAGAGAACCACTAGCATGAACCAGTCACATGACAGTCACGTGACTACCAACTGCGCTACTAGAATAGGTAAGTGCAAAACATACCCTGTCATCTATGCAGAAAATCATGCGCTCTTCTCACAAGTGGAACTCCTGCTGACAGCTTGGGTGTGGGCGTAATAAGCAACAGTTAACCTCTCTACTCCCAAAATGTGAATGTATCCATTTGGGAAAAGACAAAAAATACAATCAACATAACTTAAAAGAATCTCCCTCTGGCAGTCTAGTGAAGCACACAATGGTTGTGGAAAAAATATCCCATCGCAATACCATGTAAAAAGCAGAAATACACAATTAACGAGTGTCAAGGCAATTTTCTATAAAAATCCAGTCATTTAATCATTGAAGAGGGCGATCTTCCAGGGCAAATTGTTAACCGGATTTATGAAGTAGCCATACTGTAGGCTCCATGTACATAGTGTAGCCTATAGTGGACAGACTGAATCTGGGACATAGCAAAAATAAAGCATTTAATTTAAAATCAACACATAACCATTTAACATTCATTCATATTACTGCCATGGTGCCAATATTTCACAGAAAAAGTTGGGTTGGAAAAATCAATTACACTGGATCTACAGACAGCTGGGAGTTATAACTGTAGAGTGGCGTAATAAAATACACAGTCAAATAAAAAAAATGTCCACCTGGAGGGCAGCACACTGAAGATCCACCATGAACTGTATGGGATCAACTATATGAGCATGTTTCAGTTCGGGGAATTTATGGGGGATACGGTCACATGACAACACAGCATATAAGTAAATAATAAAATTTACACTGTGTTGAACTCCTCGGTTCTGTCCAATTGCAAGTAACTACTTCATCCTTATTGTGTCTCTGCTTAAAACATTTTAGCCTACGACAGGGCGACTGTCAGCCCATGGTAGTCGTGTAAGCATCTGCATCTAAAATCCGATTATTTACTTATGCAGCCACCTAACAAATCAATTCTCTGCTTATTTCAAAAATAAAAACAGCAAAAGGCTACCTATTTATATTTTAGTAAAGGTTCTGTGTGACTAGAACAACGCATTTCTGCATTATTATGAATGTCACAATACGGCACAGCTCTCCTTGATAAGGGATTCTGAGATTGGTAGTGGGCTATAGGCACCGGAGCATCTTCGCTTTAAGTGCCCCGTTAATTCTGGTGGAACTAGTCCAATCATATTTTATTTGACTGGCAAATAGCCTGTGTAATTATCGTTGCCATGCACAAACATTACAGTGAATTCATGTTAGCGAGTTTGACAACGAAAGTTAAAGTATTCTATTCTATCAGTAACAGAATAACTTAACATAAGCTTGTTGTGTCGATTAAGTGAAGCCCCAAGCTTAAAAAAAGTTGCAGGTAATTAGTGTCTACGGTAGTAATTAGGCATACAACGCGACAATAAGTAGCCCATCATATTGGTTTTTAAACAAGCCATAGCATACATAAATAAAACAATAAATTCTAAATAAACAAAAAACGTACCATAAATAAATAAATAAATACCGGTTAGGCTACAGGCTACTGTAACTTCAGTATGTTCAAGAATACGTTTGGCAGACCTGTGCGTAATGTAATTCCTTATAGTTATTAGGATATCTGTTGTACTAATAGGCTACTCGTCATTTCAGACGGTTGACAAAGCAGTGTTTTATATTTTCCAGAACTGTTTGCAAATCGTAATTAGAAGACGGAGTTGGAAGCATTTTGTAGAGCTTGACTATTTTAAGAACATAACCGACACTTACTTCGAATAGGGACTGGAATTCCCACCATTCGTTATTTAGTTGAAAAGACTGTTATTTGTTTCCATTCCTGGCCCCGATCTGGCTAACGTTTAAAACATTACGTTTCTTCCTTCAAGTCCAAAGAGTTGAACAACTGATCGACGTCCAGCGCTGTCCAAGACGTGGCAGAAGCCTCCAAGATTACAGTCCGCAGGGAATCTATTGCTTTCTGTTGCAAGAACAGCAGCGGAATAAAGCAATGTGGTAACTAAAATTAAGCAGACCCACAATTGCAAAACTAAAAACGTTTTCTGAACTTCTTCTCTCGTGTTGTTATTAATTTCTAGAGCCGTACATTATGCACTTCTCCTACGACAGTCACGCAGTTAAAATATAATATTATACAAGAGCACGCCTTCAACATCTGATGCGCCCCTGCTGCAAATGGTCCTGAAGCAAGGCGATATGCTCCAAACTGCAAAGCAGAACTCACCCAGGTGCTGATTGGGCGGGGTGAGATCAGTGGGAGGTGCCTGAGGAAGCGCTGAAAAGAAGTTCTTTCTATGGTAACATCGTTCCTTTTTCACCCTACACAGCGTAAGGTCGGGTAAGACGGCCTTAAAAAGAATGTCGATTTACTGCTATGAACAATATTTGGATATCAGAGTAGTATTTACATAATGTTTATTCATGTTCAGTACTGGGGCAAGATATCCCCCTACCTGGGGCGAGAAGCCTTTTATAAGACTTACTCATTTTAAAGTATTTTCATCATCATATTCTGTCAATTGGTGTTATTTACACTTACAACGCTACACATCCAGTTTCAAATTTAAATTGAGTGACATTTTTAATTACAATAAGCTATGGTGAATGAGAAATCACAGAACAAAGATTGCTCTTTTGTTTTTTTATTAAAGTGTTATAATAATTTGTTATATTGTTATATTGATGTTATATTAATTTACTGATAACAACAATGTTCAAAGTGTGCCACAGATTATGACAAAGCAATATTAAAATAAGTTTTTTGCAATATTTTTATTCCAAGGCATTTAGTTAAAACAGGCTACCTAGAAGCTGCTAGCTAGCTAGCTATAGATCAATGCTAATAGTAGTTATTGACATTATAATTAACAAATAATTACAAATTGCAAATAATTACAAATTAATTACTCTCCCCACAAAAAACTAACCTGTCACATGTAGTTTAACACATTTACATAGGACACAATTTTCCAGTGACAAAAATGAGATCAGCGTGCCTCAAAACGGTGGAATACATTTCACAAATAGGGTGAGTCAGAAGAAATGTCAAGAATCCAAAGAGCAAACATGTTGGGGAAATTTTGCACAATATATTGGTCAGGAAGAAAATTAAGGGGGGCTTCTTTTCCCGTGGGTTATCCTTTCGGCCAGGTTCCAAAAATTGTATAAGTTAAATAGTAGCCTGACGCATTCAACATTAATCAAAGGTCACAACCACTTTGGTACAGCAGTCAAGTGTATTTAAACTGATGAGTGGTTAATAATAAAAAAGGCAGTTGAATGCCTTCAACCCCTTCACCCACAGTGTGATCTCCCACTTAACATACTGTCAGGGCAGAGATGGCGAAAAGAGCCATATCTCTTCAGAAATATATACATTTATATACATTTGAATTCTCTGTTCCTGGTGAATAATATTGTGTTTTTGCTCAAATGTGTGTGTGTGTGTGTGTGTGTGTGTGTGTGTGTGTGCGTGTGTGAGTGTGATTAAGGCTGCGTAAAATTGTATGTATATGTGTGTGTGCATGTCTGCCGGATCTTTCTCAAGCCTGTCTGTCTGTTTATTGTTTAGTGTCCTCCAAAAGCACTGGCTGCCCTGTAGTTACCCTCGACAAGCACTTTCTCCTGACCATCTGGTGTGCCCCTGGCTCCTGTCTGTGTCTCATCACAGCCTGAGCTAGCAGAAGCACCTCCTGATAACAGCACGCAGTCAGAGCTCCTTCCCCCGCCGCCACCCCCGCCCCCCTCGCCAAATGAATCCTTCTGTTCACTCGGTCTCCCTCACCCTTGCACTTGCCTGTTTATCTTCACATGCGATAAAGATAAGGTTATTGTCTCCCAAAAGTAAATAAACGCAATACAGCCAATGCTAAATCATATAATGGCTTATGCTGTCTGTTTTCTTGGAATAGTTTCAGCTTTGCCTGGCTCAGACAGATCGCTATGCCTCATGCTTTTTTAACATTTTTTTTCTTTTTTTTGTGCAGGAACAGCATTGCTGCAGTGTTGCTGCCTGATAAGCACTTTGCTTTGAATATGCTCAGGTACCTGTACAGTCAAGCTCATGCAGTCATATTTATCAGCTTGCACAGTAGTCTCTCCAAAAGTGTCTGTAAGCATTGGTAAAGCCCCTGTTATAATGACAATCCACTATTGCTCTGTATCTCTATGAACATAATTAATTTTACTTTAAAGACAAACTGTTGTAATTAACCTGATCTACTGGCCATTGCTGACAACATACGTAACCAAAACTAATGTTAAACATAAATCCTTGAAAAAGCAATGCCATCAAATGGAAGACTTGCTTTTCTTATTGAATTCAGAAGGTATACATGTTTAACAAAGCAAAGGGTTAGGCTAAGCTGGAGAAAATTGCCACCCAATCCTACTTTCATAATAATGTAGTCAGTCTCATTATTTTTATTTTACTTCCTATGAATAGGTTATAGGCTGTCACATCTCCACAAAGGCTGAATAAGCTTTTGTATGGTTGTATTTCATTCTTTGTAATGCAACTCTGTGTGCAGGTATATGTCAGTAAATAATATGTATATGATTCCCCATGTGTGTATTATGTATGCTACTGTGTGAAAAATGAAATAAATGCAATTCACCCGCACCCCTATTTGTGCAGACATAAGTGCTTCTTGATAATGCACTCAGTTTTCTGGAGAGCTCAGATTTTCTGAATGGCGGGAATGGGAAATGGGGCAGAGCAAGAAAATTTGACCAAGTGAATTATCCAAGTGGATTAAATGCACTGTACTAACATCAAATGTACTCTATCACTTTATTTAGCATTTAATATTTTACTGTGTACAAGGTTATAAAGGGAATGTTGTAGCTGATAGAGCACATAAGGTGTAAAATATGGTGAATATGGTGTCAATCGAGCAGAGCTGGTTTGAAGATATGGTCCTATTTCCTAAAAAAATTCAATACGCATGGTAGGATTTAGCTTTTAGAAAGCAACTTGCAGCTTCACGTGGTGAATTATTATTCACATTGTAGCCATGCAGTGTTGGATTAATTGCAATTGTATCTAAGCTTTGTGAGTTTTAGGATTACCATGTGTGAAAATATAAATTATTATCAATCTTTTTTTTTGTTTAATTATGTATACTTTAGCTATAAAAAACACACTTTGGAGAGACACCCTGATGTCCAATAATGAGAGAGAGAGAGAGAGAGAGAGAGAAAGAGAGTGGGAAACTACCGAGGTCATACTGACTGGCAGTCCCCATTCATCAAACCAAGACTTCCCAAACCATTTACCAGCTGGGGTGGCTCCTCAGTTTAAACACCTGATATGAAACCATCCGTCTTCTGATAACTGGCCTGTGTCTGCAGATGGGGCCCCTGCACTGCATGTGTGCCTCCTCGGACTGCGCAGCCCGGTTGCACCCGTGATGGACAGGCTGGAGTCAGGCAGGCAGAGATACGCTCCTCTGACAGGATCTTCAGCCCCTGCCAGACTACAGAGTAGGTGTGGACAAGGACAGAAAGAAAGAATGAACCCTGTGTTGTGGAAATTAGAAGTGTATGCAGCTCACCCCTTTGCTTAAATACCAATGATGAAGCATATGAGGATACACTCCATTTCCTGCGTGTTCTGTCTCTGGAGGGAAAGGCTGTTAGATTGCGATCGCTTGCTGTTATATTTGGAAAAGGAGAGCATGCATAAATCCAATTTCCTGATAAGACATTTAAAATAAAACAAAGAAACAAGAAGTTCAGGCCTGCTGATTTTCCTGGTGAATCATTCATTCTTATTATCCTTGTCATCCTATTATGTGTAACATTTGACATACATCAGAATGAGAATAAACTCAATTTGCAATTCCAATCTACTTTGTCTAGATGAGGCAGATGAGAGGGAGCTCTTGTACACACAAACACAGTCACACACACACACACACACACACACACACATTCACACACACAGACCAATAATACACGCACATATGCATAAACAGACACATACGTGCACCACACACACACACACACACACACACACATTCACACACACAGACCAATAATACACGCACATATGCATAAACAGACACATACGTGCACCACACACACACACACACACACATGCATGCACACACATACACACACACACATGCATGCACACACACACACACACACACACGCACACACAACAGTTGGCTATATTCTCAGTAGCTCTGACTCTGCTGTCGGCTCAGATGAAGCAGTTAGAGTGGGAGGGCCAATATCACAACAGTAATGTGAGGGGAAAATGAGGTGCTGCATTAGATGTAATGAACTCATCCAGGTCATTCTGCTAAAAGCGATGCTTCACCAAAGGTCATGATGGCAGTGTTCCAGTCGTCGGTGCTGTTTCTTGCACTGTTTATTAGGCAAGGGAGCACTTACAAACACTTCATAAAACTTACATGAGCTCGCAGGGAGCGCCAGCAACTGAGGCGCAGGACAAACAGCTGTCACATCTCCACAAAGGCTGAATATGCTGCGTCTCTATTACATTGGTAGCATGGTGAAAAAACTGGTTTTACGACTGAACGAAAGCAAAACTGACCCCTCCATCTTATTACACACAACACTGATACATAGCCACTTAAGCAGTGGTAACCAAACCTTTTCCTGGAGATTTACCATCCTGTAGGTTTTCATTTTCAACCCTAATTTGGCACACCTGACACTACTAATTAGCAGCTCAAAGCAGATCGTTAGCTGTTGAAGGAGGTGTGCTTTCCTAGGGTTGGAGTGAAAACCTATAGGATGGTAGATCTCCAGGAACAGTGTTGGTTACCACTGCACTAATGAAATCGTCATATTCATCATTATGCTATCTGAATCTTGGACACCTTTATAGAGGGTGATTTACATAGCTTTCATATTTTCCATTTGTCCCAGTGTATATTTGCCAGCAAGAATCATGTTGTACCATATAAAGGGTACAGGGTCAGTTACAGAGTCAGGATTCATACCTGCAGCCTATTGTTCACAGTCATTGTAACAGCATCATTGCTTCAGTGGCTATAGCATCGTCAATGCCAAGGGTGAGTAAAAGTTTTCAGCAAGACACAGTCGCCGTGACAACTGAAATGTGAAAAGACATGTGGAAGTGAAGACTTACCCTTGGATTCATTTAAAACCACCACATTATCTTGAAGTGCTATTCAAACAAGAAAAAGACCTTCCCACATTAATTTGGCACCTTAAATGAATTTTGCCCCTTAAAATATTTTGTATTATATATATTATTTGTTGAAGATTGTATTTAACACATACACAAAAAATATTGTAGGATGCAAGAGAATTAACTCAATCAATTGATACACACCTTTAGCAGGTTTCAAAGACAACTATCATAATTCAGTAACTAACCTAATTCATGCTACTGGAGAACCAATCTGACAAAGAAGCAAATAAATTTCAAATCTTGGAAGCAACATTACTTCAACCATAGAATTAAAAATACAAAATTAAAGCTTTCAGAAAACTTAAAGATGCGTATATATGTGCTTATATGTAAGTCTAGGTACTGTTGGGAATGAGCTGCTACAGGTCAGTCACAACTGCCTAGCTCTGCTGAGGGAGCTGCTCACTGAACGAATCAGTGCTATATTACCATTTCTAAAGACACTCCAAAAAAGGCTTTCCTAAGAATTAGCCCCTTTACTTGGAAGGCCTTCCTGGACAAGAGCTGGGTCTTCTGCTGACAGAGCGAGTTTGTGGATGCCACCATATGGGCGAGGGAGCATGGCTCTACGTGGGCACTTACGGGCTGCCTGTGTGGGCACGAGCTGGCCGGCGCCGCCTGTGCCATCCTCGCACAAACAGGTGCAGGCTCCTCTTCCAGCCCGGGCAGATGGCGCCCGCGTCTGGTGCCAGGGAAGCGGAGAATTGAAGGTTGTGCCCGCCAGGTTTGAGGCGCTGCCAGGCCCGGCTGGTGCTGGAGGTTCAGTCCACCTGCCTCCCGGGCCTGGGGACATCCGACTCGATCCAGTAGAATGAGCAACGGAATTCCAGGAGGAAATGGCTGTCATCTGCTCCCCAGTTTTGAAAATGCTTGAAAATATGTGCCAAAAAACAATGATAAAGAAATTATGCACATGAAAAATAGGATTTACTGACACTCAATAAATAAAATTATTTAATGAAAGATTCAATCTACTGTGGATTTGAAGACTGGTGTTAGTTTGATGGATATAGAAGTATGCGAACAAGGCTCTGTGACTCTCTAGATTTAGATAAATTTCTAAATATCTCATTTGTGTGCTATAGATTGAATGTTGCCGTTTCTTTGTCTCAATGTGTTACATACATCTCAATTTCCAAGGTACGGATTGAGAAGAGTTCAATTTCACCTACTGGTGAAGGTGCAGTGCATCAAATATTCAAGAATGATATATTCAGACACTTTTACAAACCAACCTACAATATAAGAGAACATGTAGGTCATTTCACCTGGTTTACATGAAAATTAGCGGCAGACCTGGCTCACAACATATGAATACATATAGATTTTCTATACTAAGTGAAAAAAAATCTGTATATATTCATAACTGCTATAAGAAGGAAACCCTATAACCTTAAAAAAAATATCATAACCTGAACTGGGGAAAAAAATAGGAATATATTAGGAATGGGGATGCGAGGGGAACCAAGCTGGAGTCTGAGGAAGCGTGTTGCAGTTTGTCTGTGTTTGAAGATGGACAACGTTTCTCTCCTGACCAAGGTGAAAAGTTTGTTGGAGCACTGGGGCTGGCAGCACAGACAGACATCATGAGTGGGAGGATTGAGGACTGAGGGAGATAGCCAGTCGCTCTGAGGGTGCAGAGCAGAAAGATATGGCTATGCAGGGTTTGGAGGGTGATTGGAGGTATGGTGGGGTTGTTCTGTGAACTGCCCTGTTGGGGAGTACAAGTGGTTTAAGCTTTATGCACGCAGTAACAGGCAGCCAGTGAAGTGAGGTACGGATGGATGTGGCATGAGCGCACTTGGGAAGATTGCTGACGAGCACAGCTGCATTCTGTATCAGCTGCAGTGGTTTAGTGGCACAGGCAGGAGGAACGATAAATACTTTATTGATCATCAAATAAAAGTCTCAGATATTAAAATGTCAGATATTAAACAAATGAAATATGGAAAGAAATAAAAGATTAAATGCAACTTCAAATACGAAAAGATCAGAGCACGAAATCCAACAAGACAGGAAAATAGATATTATCATCCATAACCACAATATCCATTATAAAAAGTTCAGATTACTGGAAAGATTGCAGATTTGCAACAGGCAATATTTTAACCACAACAAGAGCACTGAGGGAAGTGCTTGAGAAAGAAACCTCAAACTCAAAGCATCATATCTAGTTCCAGATATATCCTATCAAGCATAATTATTGATGCAAATATATATATATATATATATATATATATATATATATATGCATCAAGAATTATGCTTGAGTGCCTACAGTGATGTATATATGTATATATATTGTAGTCACTCAAGAAGAAATAGCAGTCCTCATACATTTTGATTAAAATACTGGTTATATGAGAAGTTTTCAGGTGTTTATTGTGTCTATCCAGCTTAATTCCTTTTCATGCATACTCATATTCTGGCTTCTCAGTGCTGAATATCCTTATGGCTATGTGTTATGCCACTGAGATAAACTATCTGTTGACACACAGTTTATCCTAACAGGTGTCCATCTCGAGTGGTTTCCCCCTCCACACTTTCTCTCTCTCTCTCTCTCTCTCTCTCTCTCTCCCCAGTAAAAGATCAAGTGAAACTTTTGATGGAACAGTTTGATGTTCTATACACACATCTGCCCATGGTGTCAACAGTGAGAAGGGGAAATGGGGAAATGTAGCTCTTAATTGTTGTTGATATACTCCACGTTTTGAAAAGCAACAAGTAAAATTTTCCGAAAAATGTCACCAATTTTACAGCAGCATTTACCCTAAAGTATCACACTAGTTACACCATGAGTGATAAGTGATAATGTTTTAAACTTGGCCAATGAGAGTCTGAACTACTAAGTATAATGAATAATAGTCCTCCACCCACTTATCGTAAATACCTTCTCTACTTTCATGGAGGCTGCTACATTTTGACTTTGCATAAAAGTGGTTTTCCTCAGACAAAACACCAGTCATTCTTCTCAGAGCCTGGCAAGCAAAAATAAGTCAGAAGTTAGGAAAAAGGAAAAGCAGCACTTGTTCATATGGATCTCATTTTTTATTTCTTTGCCTTCACCCCACAGCCAGCCTGTGCATAGCTGGTTGGTTGAATACGTCTAAATATATTATTATGTAAAATAAAGGCAGCAAAATTTAAATAAATATATGGTTAATACAGTAGAAAACATGATCTGTTATACAAAGCCAAATCTACCAGTCATGCAGCCCATCTGTTGCAGATATTTTGTTGAAAATCCACCTTGAAGTTTCTCGTTCATTCTGCCAAGCTCAGAAATATAATACAAGCATTTATTTGACAGATGTCCCACCATTTCTTCATAGTAGCACTCTTAGAAAGGTCAATCTAAAGTGAAGAAGTGATCCAGACCAGAAAAAACATACCAGAATATCTCCTTCTCCTTGGATATTTTTTAGCAAATTGCAGAAGATGGAAGAACCGGTCAAATACATGCATAATACATTGAGGTTGAAATTTTACCATTGCCCTTTTTCTACCTTGAATCTCAGTTAAGCATCACTATTACAGAGTCTCCTTTAGAGACACATTTTGTTGTGCTGTTTTTAAGGCTGACCATTCATATGCAAACATTATTCTGAGAACATCGCATAGCCTGATTTATTGCGCAAAGTTTGCCATTGATCAGCATTTTAAAGCGCACAGGAAGTGGCTGTGGTAATCTCCACACAATGTACCCTTATGGGATTTACGTCTGCTTTTGCAGAACTTTTTTTGTGAAGAAGGCAACAAGGCAGAACAGCCTTTTATGGAGGCAGAAAGTGAAGTCTGAGGAAGGGCAGAGCCACAGAGCACGGGGTGTGCATGTAAAATTTAGTGGAAAATATGCAGGCTGCACAGCACCTTGAAGGCTAAAAAGCAGAAAGTTGGAGGCGGATGAAACAGGTCTGAAGCCAAAAGCATGACTCATGGTACGTGCTTCTTTGATGGATGCTGAGGGGATGTAAAAGAAATGATGAAAGCAGCAGGGATTTTATGTGAGGCGTAGCACAGGGCTATAAAAGGTGTAGGGCAGAGAAAAGTGATGGAACAGAGAAGGATGTCAGGTGAAGAAGCTGTTCATTCAAACTGGAAACTTCTGGAAACTTTGGCAGTAGTGTGCCAGGGAGAGGGAACTTAGCTAATTCCCACATGGTACACTGCAGAAGTATCCCTGCATGAGCTATAGTATCCAACTATTCTGTTTCAGAGAAACTTAATAAATGGTAACTACAAATTATTGTAAGATATGGAAGTCATCATGAAAAAACTACAATGACAGCATAACTGTTGTGATCACCTTTTTCAGTGTTAAGACCTCACAATGCTAGAGATATTTCTCCTGTAATCATGGAATTGAACACAGTTGGATTCAAAATCAACACAGGTGGACCTTGTTAAAATATTTAATGTGATCTCTCAAGAAAATGGAACACACCTGGCCCAAATTAGGTTGTAAATGCCAAGGGAGAGAATGCTTATCAATTAAGTCATTTTTAGGTTTCTATTTTTTATATAATTCTGAAGACATCTAAATACTTTATTTCATTTTGAAGCAATATACAGTATGGTATTAAATATATTTTAATTTGATTTTGCATCATAGAAGGAGCAGTATGGCTGGGCTTCATCACAACAAGATGACAGGGAACCCAGGAGCCAGACTCAGGCCCCATGTTCTGATTTATTTCTCTGTAGTAACTGGTTTATGTCTAGCATTGGTGTTTAACCAGTGTTTAACCTTTCATACAGTCAAGGAGAAGAGACAGCAGACAATAGTGTGGAGAATATTTGAATGGTAGCATACTTTGAATAGTGTACTTTAGTTGTATAACACTTGGAAATTACTGTATTTTGTGTGGCAATGATTCTGCAAACCATTTTTGCTTATGTACATGTACCCAAATATACCATTGCTCTCCCTAATCTTACCAGGTCACATTAACAAAAACAATTGACACAAGCATCCTGCTTAATTGCATACAAAAGCATTAATTGACATGGCATGCAACCACGAAAAAGCAAAGAACTATGCAAACAAATAAACGATACCCCGTACAGAACTTTGTTCTGACCAAAATGTGTTTTTTTCTCAGCAAGTCTCACCAACTGAAATCTTCTGTTCTATTCCACACTAGTGCCTCTAGTAAAGAAATTCTTGCATTCTGTAATTTTCTTGCAATTTGTGACAGATGAAAGAAAATGAGTATTGAGCCAATCCAGACATTTTAAGCAGCCATGTTTCTGCTGTACATCTGGTTCTGTTTTGATCCATTTGTAGTCATAGATTAAATTATATTTGGCTGTATTTTTTATTAGTCATTCTTGATTTATAAAGCACAAAACTGATACTGGACAACATTTGAAGTTGTTTTGAGGGAACATTAAAAAACTGGAAAAGGAGATGAAGGCTAAAGCTCCATTCAACGTTCATTCTCTTCAAACCTTCATTTCCTTTTGCAGTTATGATCCACAGTGCCATTTGCTTGTGTACCCATCACTGATCAGGTCATGGTCAGCACTACTGTGATAAAAAAAGAAGCTTATAATAAACTATAGTAGGGTATGCATCACAACAAACAAAGGTCCAAAGAAGAGCTCTGTGTTAAAACCTCAAATTGATATTAATGCATATGATGTCATGTGCCATGATTTGTGGTATACAGGCCCTGGCCACAGCTGATGGCCATTGAGGGTAGGTTTTTTCAATGGAACACATTCTGTAAAAATGGACCCTTACAGGACATGAAAATCCAGCAGTGGCCCGCAAGTGGCCTTCTGCTGGCACAGTTCTCAGTCAGTGTTCTGAGGTACCGTGCTCTTCCAGCAGACAGTCAAGGTGAAGCAGTCAGGATGATCAGCTGTTGAGACACAGCTGATCATCTTGACTGTTATGTGAACACTGCAGAGCCAATTTGCAAACAGCTGTCACCCACATCAGCCCAATAGGTGTTTGCTTGCTGGGAAACTATGAATTTGTGGGGGGGATTTATGTTGTCAGTTGTCAGTCCTGTTTTGTTTAGTAGACTACACAGACTATGCAGTTGGCATTGATGTTTTTCACTTGGTATGCTGAATTGTCTTTATTCAGGCCTGAGTTGGTAGAAACAAAGATACAGGGGGAACAAGTTGCAGGTTGTATATCAAAGTGCAGTCTGCCAGGGAAAGAGAGAGAAACTAATCTTTTTTATCATTACTTTGGAAGATGGCCTGAAATGGGCTTGTCACAGATGTTTCAACAGAAGGTGTTTACATGCTGTTCCTTAATACACCACCATAGGGGACACAGTGTGACCATCACAATCACCAATAAGTAACTCTCACAGTGTGTGCCCAACCATGCCAAATATGGCATCTGTTTTTGGAGCTTACACCCAGTGGATTGAAATGTACAGTACCTTCATTCTGTTCTGCTGTCGCTCATAAAAGTCCACTAAATAATGGGTTTGGATGAGGGAGAAAAATACCAAGTGTCTTCTGTGTCCAGTCACATTTCTGATAGTTCCAGACGCATGTGTGAGTGAAATCTGTTGCTACAACTAGCCACCTACAGCCTCTGAGGTCATACTAGTCTGCAATAATGCTCTTCCATCATTGTCCGGTTATGTAGGTGCTTGCCCAAAATATTTGACATATTTCGGTGCAGAAAGGTTCAATCTTCTGCATGACCCATTTCACATGTATTTACTGAAGTGCTTCTTGTAGCAATATGATGTGTAGTCTTGCGTTTTGAAATCAATTTTCAAGAAAGATAAAATATTATACAGTGCCCTCAATAACGTTTGGCACAAAAACCTTTTTTTCTTGAGATGACCTGCTTTAATCAAAATAAATAATTGTTTAATACGTTTTTTGTTTCATCATGTAGAAATGACAGCACTTTTTATACATAGCCTCTTAGTTTACAGGCTAATTTCCAATTAGCCTAATCTGCATGTCGTTGTACTGTGGGAAGAAACTGGAGCACCCAGAGGAAACCCATTTGGACACAGGGAGAATATTTAAACTCCGGTGCCGGGCACCTTCTTGCTGTAGGGCGACAGTACTATCCACTATATCACTGGATAGCTTTAGTAGTAAGCTCCAGTGTTTACCTGTCCTCCCCAGTATTTTATTCCAATCACCTGCATTTGCTAATTAGCACAATTCTTCAGCCAGGATGTAGAACTAAATTGTGCAATCAGCTGGCTGAGTTCAAGGGTGGGCGAAACACATGGCAGGACTTTTACTTTCTGACCCATGGACTTTCCATGTTTGTTTATCATGTCACCCAGGAGTAAGTCCAGAACATGCTAGCCTGATCGAAGCTGTAGAGTTAGGGTAAAAGGAGAATAATACAACTAATACATAAAACATATTATACAAATAATATAAGCCATTAAAAACACATTCCAAGGGAAAGCAAAGTGTCTGAATCCAGTCATCCTAAAAGTAATTGACTGATATATCAGATTTTCAGGGAAGGCAATATCTGGTAATAAATCATCATATGCTTTATACAAACAAATTCAAAACGATTAACAAATTGAAATAATCATTCAATTTATTCTGATTGTCATATTTCTCTGAGAAGATGAGATTGTATCATGCAGAGATAAGCTTAGTGAAAGTAATTGCCCACTGTTTTCACAAACCATGATTAACATCTCAAATTTCTGCAAAAACTGTGAATGCACATTCCAGGCAAAGCATTTAGTCAGAGATACCAAACATTATTTGTAAATCAGCATTTTAAGGGCTGTTTTTAGGAGCATTTTAGAATTCCAGCACCATTTAGCTATGAGAGTTGAATAACATAAGGGTAAATTAAAAATTCCATTGTTTCAAAACACAGTCCAGGGTGTGTTTTAAACTTGAAAGACAATGGATGGGGCATAACTCATATTTTTAAATTGTGAAATGAACAATGAAAAAGGATCCCAGAAAAACTTTGTTTTAGGCTATATAATTTAATTGGCCAAAACACACACACACACACACACACTTTTTTGGATTCAAAAGCATTTATTTTTACATTTGTGAATAAAGCAATCTCTTCCTTTGACCATAACAACTTATTTGTTTTGCCATTTCCCATTCTGTGCTAATAAATACAGAAACAATCAGTCAACATAATTCAAGCAACGTATTCCTGTTTCAAATTCTATTTGAAAAATGTCATTAATTCCATATATCAAGTTCGGAGCCGCCATCTGTTTGCGCTGCGCCGTTGCGCCTTCCTCCATCTGCCCGGCTTTTCCTCCGGCGCCCCACTCGCACCGACTCATATGACTGGGAAGTTCAGCACGCGCCTTTCATTTGTCACTCATAATCAAGCCAGCTGTACAATTCCGGTCTCTCGCGACGCACGTTGCCGCTCATTTTCGATATCCGGACCTCTACATCGCTATCTGCTGCCATCTTTGCCACCAAACTTTTCCTCCCCGAGCTTTTTTCCCCCTCTTGTAACCGGAGGAAGCAGATTGCAAACTCCGTGCAGTGAGACGTGTCCCCGCCACTGTTAAATTAGCCGCAGCTGTGCCTTCATGAATATGAATACATTTACACGTCCACGATATTATTAGATATCGAGGTGTGGAGCAAAGAACGCTGTTCCACCTGGAAAATAGAAAAAACAGGTAGAGATGATTGCGCCACACTGTGCCCCTGCCTTCTGTCTCTTTGCATACATTATGCATAGATTAAATGTAGAAAAACAGAAATCCGAACAGCGACCATACACACCCCAACACCGATTTTCTGTGCTTATTTATTAGTGGAATATGGAGTGGACTGGTGCGATACTTTTCATTACCGAGACAAGAGTCAGAGTGTGTACAATGTAGGCCAATGTCAATAAGTCTCTCAGTCAGAAATGATTTATTTACCGAGGCACTCTGCCATGTACGCTTATGGAAGGAGCAGAATCCAGCGTGTTTAATGTAGTGTAGGTTAACCATATGCTGCTGCATTACATTTTCACTGATTGTCGACACTCTGCTGCATTGTGTTATTCATAAAGGATTTAAAATGAGGCTTTGTTGCAAATGTTTTGCAAGTACCTAATTGGGAGAAATATCATTTTCACCTTTGTCAGATGTTTGCTTGTTTTTTTCTTGTAGGCCTACATCATTAAATTACCACTGACTATTTTAATGGCAGTCATGGACGAGTATTTTAACTCTAATTTTCTGTGTGATCCATTAGGAGGCCAAGCATTATACATACCATGTTGTTATTGTTAAGATATTTACTGCCACATACAAAATGGCTTTCACATCCAGATTACGCCTGCATTTTATGGTGAAACATAAATATCTGCTTTGTGCAGTTGAATATCTTTAGAGAGACCTGTTAAACTGTATGAGGTGTTTACTATTGGCCAAGCTGACAAATTTCTTCTCTGGATGTCCCTCTTTCACAAGCTATGAGGAAATGGTTTCTTTATGAAAGTTTCTTGCCACCAAGACTTTTCTAATTGCTCACTGGGCTGGTAAAGACACAATTACTTGTATGAGCAATATAGATGTGCTGTCATTTTTCATAATTGATAACTAAAGTTTGTGGGAATGATTTTATAGCTGTCATAAATATAGCACTGAAGACATTGGATATTTTCCAAATGTCTATTTAATTTCAGTCAAAGTTAATATTTAACAGTTTAGAAGTACAGTAAATGTGATCTATATATGACATCTGTTGTATTATTTGCCATATTATGTGCAATTAATGTATCTTATTGCAATAATTAATTTAAATGAACTCAATGCATTGATGTAGCATAAAGTATTCAGGGTCCCAGGCAAAACTCCAGCCCTGGGACTTTTGTTGATGATCTGCTACATTTGCTTGGTTTTTGTTTGATTGCATGTTGTTTGCTTCTGATTTACATGGGTTATAGCATGTCTGTGGGGGCTGTACATGATCAGTGCAAGAATAAAAAGGTTATACTGTCCACAATTTCACATTAGAAACAAATTCTAATATTTTTTTAAATGTTTGAAGTGACTACTGGGGCATTCATTCGGCTAAGTCCATGGGTATCAGTCTGCAGGTGCTTGGTATCCAGTTGTGAGTGTGTCAGTCCTGACTGGGTAACAGATTCGGTAAAGCATAATTGTATAATTGCCCATGACATCACTAGGAGAAGAAGGTGTTGGGAATGTCCATGTATCGCTGCACAAGGGGAGCTCTTCTGCTTGATTAGGCTCCTACAGGCTACCTGCCAGGTGCACAAGAATTAAACTGATCAAGCGAGGGCATACCTGGTGGACTGCAGAGTGAATGAACCAGTGGCTGGCAGAACATTATTCAAAAGAAAATGTGTACTTTTGTATTTCCCTGAATTGATGAAGGTGATTTCAGCAAAGAGATCATTTATAAATAGAATTGTGAATTTAATTGTGAAAAGGCAAGGTTATAATGGGTTGGAATTCTTAAATTAGTGTAAATTGCAAAGTTTGTGAGAAGTGAAAGTTTTACATAATAATTCACTAATGTAACTTATGGTGATGTGCATTTCAAACAGTGTAACCCTATTGCCTTATTTTTGTGTATTGAGTACTGCACTGTAAATCTGTCTCATATTTACTGGACAGAAAGAATACACGACAAGCCAAACATGTGGTTCCATGTCAACTGGTTTATCAGCATGATATGCATTAAAGATGTTTAAAATACTATCACAGTTCTGAGCCCAGGCACAAAAAGCCATAAGAAATGTGGGATGTTTAGCACTTCAGTGGTGATGTGGGAATTGTATAGTAATAATTCCATTATGCTCCGGTGTCACTCCTGGGAAGGTAGAGTATGGAATATCCTGATGTAACTGGAATCCCAGAGGACAAAGCTGATCCGGGGTCAGCTTTCCGCTGAAAGAGCCATTAACTGTAAGGGTACGTTGGTGTAATGGAATGTGCCAGGAACAGCTGAGCAGTTCTGAGATGTAAGGGATTGTGATTAAGAGAAGCTTCAGGGAAGAAATCAAGATTGCACAGGAATAGGGGGTTGGGGGGAGAGGTGGTGGTGGGAATGGTGGTAACAGTGAACAAAGGATTTGGGAAAAGCGATTGTTTTCTGTTGGTTGCATCTGTTCTTATTCTCATTGCCCGGAGTATTATCTCATTGCCCGATGTGATGTGTTCTTCCTTCAGTGGAAGCCTATCCGGTATCACTTGAATGCAAAACCAAATTAATATGCATTATGAGAGGAGAATTAGTACTGTATGAGAATGTGAGAATCAGTATTTCCCATCCCAGTTGAATTGCCTTTCTACACACAAAATACATGTATATTAATGCTGTGCTTTAACAGACAATTTTGTTTTTCTATACCACACACAAATTGTCTGTGTGGAATTATAATGCACTTCATCTGTCTAGCTGTATTTGTGAGTTTGTGCATACCTGTGTGTTTGCATGCGTGTGTGTGTGTGTGTGTGTGTTCAAGACTGAGTGAGACAGGGGCACTTCAAGTTGGATAGACAATAAAGAATACCTTTGAGACCACTGAACTCGCAATGCACAAAAATGTGATGCTTTTTTCTCTCCTGGATTTTTACAGCAGATAATTTGGACATCCTATTTAAATACAAGTGGAGTTAGGAACCAAGAACAGACAGGTGTATGCTGATAAAATAAAATAAAAATTGAACTCTCAATTTTAACATCTGTGTCACTTAATGTTCCTGTTTACCAAATAGAGGAAAATACCTCAGAATAGCTGTAGGAGCTGGGACTGGGCCAAGCAGCAGAGCTTTAAACAGACTGGGTTTCTGGGGAGAGTCACAATGCTGGTCCCCATGAGAATGAGCCTCAGCTGAATCTGAGAGAATATTTTCTTTCTCCTGCCTGTATTACCAGCGCTGGCGTGCTTCCTTTAGTTGAAGTCCATATGTTGTGCAGCTGGTGTGTGTGTGTGTGTGTGTTTGCCTGTTTGTTTGTGTGTGTGTGTGTGTGTGTGTGTGTGTGTTTGTCTGTTTGTTTGTGTGTGTGTGTGTGTGTGTGTGTGTGTCTGCATGTGTGTGTGTTTGTTTGTTTGTGTGTCTGTGTGTCTGTGTATGTGTGTGTATATGTGTGTATTTGAGTGTTATATATCAGACGCAATGTACCAAGGTAGCTGATCTACTATGCAAAGATCCAGGTCCAGGCAAGAGTGTTTGTGCATATCTGTATACTGTAACTAACCGTCCAACTGTAATTGTTATACTGAATAAGTGATTATTGATTATAGTTTTTAAAACAGTTTAAGAGTGCATATACATGAATATATGAATATTAAAACAATTTAGATACAAATGAAAGTGCATAAGAAATATTGAGACTAGTCGACAAGAATGTGTCTCTAGTTATTGAGCCATTTTTGCATATAATTTGGTTATTTCAGTTTAATCTATTTTGTAAGTATCAGTACAGGATGCTCCTATATTGTGATGTCAACCAAAGTAATGCTTGGTTTGCCTAGACATGTGTTTGGCATCTCTCTTTAAGTACCTGTGACTCACAAATGGGACACAGAAGTGTTTCTGAATGTAAAAATCAATACACAGTAATGCTATATTGTTAAAGTGTATTGCATTATGCGTAGCATTCATTTAATTACCAGTGAGTACTCAGTCTAATGCATTGCCCACACTGATTTTCCAGTCTCTGTTTGTGTCAATTATAATAGTATTAGTATGTGCCTTTAGAAACACACACATTAATATTTGATAGCATTTGCACCATTAGAAGCATTGAGGAAGAATGTAGAGCTATTGCATTACATTTTAACGTGCTAGAGGAGTAATGGGTTATTGGTAACAAACAGGACATTTAAAATGAAAGTGGATTCCTGGATAACAATAAAGCACAGAACAAGGCATAAGAAACAAACAAAAAATCCATGAAAAAGAACATTTTTTAGAAAAGAAGATTTTTAAAAAATAAGGTTTAATATGCTTCAATCTTGCCTGCCTGCCAACATGCATAAGTGAAAAATATCTTGGCTTTTCAGCACAAACACCTGGATACATATCTTTACCTTTTGCCATTTCCACAGGCAAGACACCAGTAGTGACAGAACCGCCTACCAAATGGTTAAAGTTAAGTGGAGCAGAGCCTGGTTAGTAGAAAGGAAACATCTTGGGAAAAAATAAAATTGTAGACGAGCACATTTCATTGTCACAGGAAATTGTAGGCAGTGGGGTTATGTCTACTTGACAATGAAGAGACGGGCAGTATATTTGTTCTTAAGTCTTTTTAGCACATGTGCAGGGGTGTGTGGGCATGCATGTTTGTACAGGAATGTGTATACAATATGCCTTTACTCCTTCCCGTGTTCTGCTGTCAAACAGCATCACAAATAAAACCCTAATTTGGGCCTCTGCCAACCATCCTTTGCATTGCTCTTGTACACAGCCCATGTGATGGTTCTTAAGATTCGAAAGAGTAGCAGTGTCTATTAATTATGTAGACAGATGAAACATGCCTGATGGTTTGTCTATTCTGCTTGCACAGAGCCATATACACACAGTGTCCCCATGAGACAGCACTCTGGCTGTTTATGCTACATTTCCATCAGTAAAAATGGCTGGGGTTAATTTTCGTGCACTGGAAACGCAAATGGATACTGAGGACTGTCTGTAATGGTATTAAAATGAGCACAATGGGGGAATTGTTGTTCAAATGTCAAAGTTTGTGGTTTATAGTCGGACAGGCTAAAGGAGAGGAATGAACACACAAACGCACACACATGCACACATACGGGCATACATACACACGCACGCACACACACTCACACATGTTATGAGTCTCATCTCATTTGTGAGTTGTTGTGAGTTGTATTTCATTTTTTCAGTGTGTTGTAAAATTTTTATATTCATACTAATGTGTTTTCGTGAACAACTTAAGAAAAAGACAACATTCACAATGTATTCTCACTAAGCACCTCTCTCTTCTCCCTCTTTACATGGATGTCACTATACACAATGCACATAAGTGTAAGAGAGCACAGTATTGTTGGTTTGCTTTGCTGTTTTTGCATGCATTTTTCATACAGTCGATACACAGATTTACATTTGACACTTTTTTCATCTGGAGATTGGACATACCGTTCAAATGTATTCACAGGAATCACATGGCCTGTTGTGGCAGCGATGGTGTGGCACATTTGGAAGGACGTTATGATAAGGTTGGGTATGGTAGATAGCGCAGGTACACAATCAAACCAGCTTATCCATATCCACAGGTCACAGCCCAGGGAAACAGGTACAGTAGAGAGTAAGACTAATTCAGCGGTGCTGCAGAGAGGTCAAGGTGGGCAGCTGCGCTGAAACAGGGAGCTCATTATCAAAGCCAGCCGCGCGCTAATAGAATCTCTCCTGAGCGCGCGGGGCAGATGCGAGATAAGTCACGCGGATCTGAGCGCTCCGAGTCCCAGCTGTCGCGCGCTGTGCCTCAGCGAGGGAGCGGGAGTAACACGGGTCTGTCAGTTATCAACACCTCAGCACCAGCAGCCCGGACTAGAGCAGAGGAGGGAACACAGTCAGTCAGACAAGCATCGCAGAATCTGTATTCTAAAATAGGAGCTACTTCACATCTACATCCCTCTCTTTCTGTTCCACACTAATGATTAAACAACCATGTTAGACATTACTAATCAAGCAGACTTCTAATAGCAGTGGTTTATCAGGGCATTGGGAGAATGTCAGGGATCATGCTTCCTTGTGAAGGAGAGGTAAAAAAATAAGTTGTCTTGATGGTTTCACTTGAAAGCCTTTGACCAAACCATCCGTAGAATTATTTTTAAAAGGAATCTTCTCCAAAAGAATATAAATAAATAAATAATTGGAATTTAAGGAAGCAGAAATTTAGAATTCATGCTTTTGCAATAGCAATTATGATGGATTGTGTTTATAATGCCTTTCATCTCATGATCCATTACATGCAATGTATTATGGAATTATTCAGTGTTTGGGAAATAAAAACTTTCCTTTAGAGAGATTTGAACCAAGGGCCTTATGCTGCAACAGTGCCAACAAGAAAACGGGCTGTAGTGGTCATACGCATTTGACAAAACGTTGTTCAAGGAACATAGCTACATACACTTTAAAATATAGTTCAGGCAATATAATGCCATATTCTTTTTTGTCAGTTCCATTCAAACAGGTTATGCCAGATTGGATTGAGATTTAATGATTTGCATACTGTATAACATACAATTGATTGCAGAGTTGTGCCAGTCCTGTTGTTTCAGGCATCTGAATTTATATCATTGATGAATGATATCATTGGTTACGGATCCATAGATCTCTGTTACCTGCTAGCTTCATATTTACTAAAATGCATAGAATAGTAAAACGACTTGCTTGATTAGTGTGTAGCACATGTTCATTTACAATACAGCTAAGCATATAATTTGAATTATTTCTCCTAACAGCCTCTAAATTGTCATTTTCACAGGTTGAAGGCAGGTGCTGTTACTGTGACAAAATGTTGATTTAAAAACAACAACAGCAACAACGTGATTAGGCTTTTGGCAGGGATGGTGCTGTTGACTGGGACCTTGGCGCAATTCCAGGACCACTGTATCTAATTTTGCGTGCGTGTGTGCGTGTGTGTGTGTGTGTGCATGTGCATGTGTGTGTGTGTGTGTGAACACCAGCAGCTGGAGGGAGAGCACACCCTGCCATTATGACAGGCATGCCTTGTTATTTCAAAGTCTCATTGTTCTCAGCTGTACAAACAGGTGAGAAGCTGAACAGGTCACACCAGCGCAGTGAGACAGCTCAGTGAGACATATAGTTATCTCTATTCACCCGACTTTGGCAACAAAGAGGAACAAATGAGGTGATCTTTAATTCCACTTACAAATTAAAGGGCAGAACAAAAAGCATTCAGCATGTGTCTTATGAGGTGTGTGATCAAACACATAGAAGGGAAGCCAGATGTATGCTGGGCTCATAGCAGGTACATCAAGTTCACTGTAGCTAGGCTACAAGAGAAAACATAAGATTTAAATATATACTTATCATCTCTGCCAAGTGTTTACCAGTATTTTTATAAAGCCTGATTGGATAAGTTACAAAACCTACTAACAGTCATTCAATATTAATCAATAGCACACGCAATTGGAGAGTTCCACCACTTCAAAAGTGTCAAAGGGAGATATGATTCACTGTAATTGCTTGCATGTGGTGCAGTATGGACTTTAAAAGTGAATGCACCACTGTTGTTTTTAGCAAGCACACCCAGAAACCACTGAGATCATTTACTGTCAGACAGATGCACACAGAGATTCTTCCAATCGAACAAAGAACAAAAACGTCTTTGAATCTGGATACGTCTGATTACACCTCAAAAGAGCCATCTTTTCACCTGCAAATGGACATCTATTTTTACTCATCCTTTTCATTTAAACTTAGTTCTCTTTAAATGGCTTACTTACCTTTGAATAAGGGGACAAGGTGATGCATTTATTCTCCACTCCAGGGAATATGTTCAATAATTGTTTTATTTCAGATAGAATGGCACAGAGGATGACTTTTGCCATCAAGTACACAAATGTAAAAGGTGTGATTTTTGTAATCAGGTCCCGATTTAACAGGAAATACAAATTGTCCTTGATGTTGTACTGACACTGTACTGACATCATTCAGCGTACCAGAAACAAAACGACACATGTAGACAGCAGCCGTGCCCACATGTTGTCCTGTTTCTTTGCACAATGTTGATAATATCATGATTAAAATAGGCTGAGGCAAAGGAGATGGTCTTACATGTTGTCAGAGGTTGTTCAGAATTTTTGAAAATGCAGAGTGAGAAGATTCTGGAAGGCAGTGGCCTCTATTGAAAATCAATACAGGGTAACGCGGTCATGCTGACAGATAAATGCCAACACTCTCCAGGCCACTTGTCAAATTCTTAATACAGTACTGAGAGTGAACACAGCGCTGACTGTAGCCATCTGTTACCGATTGAGGGGCCAGGGGAATTTCACAGGATGGGAGAGTAATGTCAGTTTCATCTGTCAAAGAATGGCAGGGAAAATGTTTTATTAAATATACTCGATTGGAGAAAACGTGTGTGCCACATAACTTGCTTCTCCAATCATACTCAACGCAGTCACACAGAAAGGTAAAAAAGCCTACAGCACTGACTTGTGGCATTGCATAGTAGTCAATAATATTGTCAACGGATGGCACTTCTTTTTTGATACACAGAAAAGAGCAACAGCAGAAAGGAAGTAAGAATTAAGCCAGAACATTGTTCTGAAGTCTGATTAAAACACACGGCAGAGCTTTTGGAATAGATACATAAATTATACAGTAGTTTATTATTTACTGCTGGAAAGATACGAATAAACCAACTGCAGTTCATATTACTGTAGCTCCAGTAACAGGACATTATTCTACGGGTGCCTGAGGCAATGCATGGATTATTGAGTGGCTTGTCACTGATTGCAACTAATAAAAGAAGAAATTTTTTAAAAATCTCAGTATGTTGCTGTATTTTCATTAAGGCACAGGAGTAAATAATTGAGGTAATTTGCTTATAATGTTATTGTGGCATAATGGCTTGTTTACTTAGCTGGGGACACAGATACTGAATATTTTTCTGCTGATTTTGATGTAGGAGCTTAGTTCCCGTGCTGTCTGCACATAATTTAGCAATGAATTTATGCATGAAAAAGGATTCTGTTAGATGCATTAACCAAATTAGAAATAATTTTTTAAAATATGTTTCATTTTTTAAGTATAGTCCATCATAAATCAATAGCACTTATAACAGAAAAGTATTTTTAGGAATACAATTTGAATAGTTTTTTTTAGAAAAGTAATTATTTATATAAATATATACTGAAACTAAAATATTTTACTGTCTGTAGGTTCTGCATAGAGCCAGTTAATACCAAAGTAAAATGAAAGACTCTCGAAATTTCTTACATGCAGTGAAGATTAAATTAATATTCTAAACACTCATCTTAAGTGCCACAATATAACCACTCAATTCAAATAATATGACTTCAGACCAAAATGCATTATTGCTCAGATGCTGGATGTAGAACCATAATACACTTTCAATGACATTCTCCAATCTTTCAATTGCATAGGAGGCAGTGAAAGAGTAGGAAAGCTATGATTAATGGTGAGACCATTAGTATGTGTGTACTCAAGATAACATGCAAGTGTAGCACAAACATTAAAGTTCCTATAAATGGTTCACTGAAATGGTGGATAAAATATAAAAGCCATTTATTTCCCAGGGGATAGTAATTGCTGTTTGAAGAATTGCCTTGTCAAGATTTTCATTCCCTTTGAAAAGACAGATGTGAAGAATTACATATGATTTTATAAGAACATGAAGTCTGTAACAATTGTATCTTGCTTGGTTATATTAACTGCTTTCATTTTCTAGTTATATTTTCATTAATATGCAGTAAAAAGTGTTGCTACTTTTTCTTGTCATTTGAGAAAAAATTTAAATAAAATCTTACTTTAATAAAGAGTTTCATAAAATTAGAAAGCATTAGCTTCATAATAGAATACGATGTCTCATTTAAATGTCCTTTCATCGATAACTGAAATATACTTGCACTCTTGACTGCTTTCTTCTTACCTCATCAATCTGGTTTATGCAAATGAGCCTTTAATACAGTTAGGATGAGTCATGTGGGAGAGGAAAATTACATTCTTGTTTACTTTAATGGAAAAACGTTTTCAGTGCCGTTAGCCAGAGAGGGATCACAATCAAGCGCAGCTTTCATGTGAAAATGGACTAGGTTGTTGTTCTGCAAAAGAAAAAGATTTTAAAGACATTCGAAAGTCAGCAGTGTTCAGGATGATCAGGAAAATAGTAAAACACTGAAACCCTAAGGATCTTTTCAAAAAACAAATGCTCTTTAAAAACCTTGCCAAAGCTGAATAAATCAATTATTTCAGTGTAATCTGAGAACGTTAATATATAATACAGCCTTTTGTGTGTTGAGTCAAACATATTGTATCAGCGTCCATGTTGAGTCAGACATTTTTATTGTATCAGTGTCCATGTTCAGTCAAACATTTCTATTGTAACAATGTCCATGCTACATGCTACAGTGTCTCTACAATGATCTGTATGAAGAGAACTGAATATGTGGCGGTTTATGGTGGTACAGAATGTCTAATACAAGCTAAGCTAGTGTCTCAGTGACCTTCCTGGTTCTGAATGGACACACACAGTGTGCGATGTGGTCATGTAGGTGTGGTCATTTCTTTTATTTTGGGGCTTCAGCTTACTTTTAGCCTTCTTCCTGAAAGCCACACAATCAGCTTTTTTAAGGTGTCTTCTGTGATTGGTTGAGTGGTGGCCGTGACACCATGCATGAGTAATATACTTCAGTGAGAGAGAAAATTGTTTTCTTGGAAACAATTTTAGCCTGAGAGAGGCTTCTAACAAGGCACAATTCTGAGAATTTTTATTCTGTGTTTCTACGTCTAACTAACAAGCAATGGTTAACTAACTAACAACCCTTTGAAACAGCTCAAATCTGACTTAGGGAACATCAAACTTAGAGAACTCAGAATACCATAATACAATTAGAGAGACAGTTTTTCATTTAAATGCCTTGGGTGTCTGTACGAATTGTCCTGGATACAGAATTGCCATGTAAACCTAATTCAGAAAACCCACTGAAATGAGGACTCCTAAGTGGCTTAGTTAAGATGCTAACCACAAATGCGGATTAGACCCCACAGTTGCAGATGCAAGACCCATGTCTATATCATTAGCCACCAATGCATCGGAGTTCACGGTGGTTTCCTCCTTGTGTGGGTGCAGGTGATATTGGTGGTAGTTGAGAGGCCCAGTTGACAATCCCAAATTTTGGAGAACAAGAAAAAGGGGGAAATAGTGAAAAAAGAAGAATCTAGCAGCATTCGTTATGACTGTATGAACTGTTATATCCTGCCAACCCACATGGAAAGAACTAGTCAAGTATTTACCTGGGATTTCATTTTATTCACATTTATTTCACATGATAATGCAGATTTTTTTTATTTAACAAACACATACATTCACACACATAACATGTCATTATTCAAGTTCTGAAGGAATGAGAAAATCTCACCCACATTATATTTTCTATCTTAATGAATCCATACTACATTACAAAGAGGCCTTATATGTGCAGTTGTACTTTATTTCAGGTAGTTCAAAGGGTAGAATAAATATTTGAAAAACTTGTCTGATAATGACAACCCATCAGACTGCCTGGGGCTTCACTTATAAAAATGTTCTTAGATTTATACTTGAACTTAGTCTTAAGATCATTTCCAATGGTGTGCTTACGTTCGATTCATAAAAGATACTGAGCATAAAAAACCTTGCTTACGCAGGTTCTAAGAAGCCCATTTGTAACTTACGCACCTGTGATCTATAAATCTCAAATTAACTTGAAATCGACGCCACCTGAACATGCCTTACAATCAGCGATTTCCCCTTACATAATGCTAGTACAAATAAGGGTTTAGTCAGGAATAACCATGGACCAAAAGAGATGATCTTCCAAATTTTTTGGAAGAGCATCATGCACAAAAAAGTCACTCCAGTCTCTGAAAACTCTCCCTTCTAAAAGCACGGTTTTCAATGTCTTCCAATAATGCAAGAACAGCCATGGTTACTTTTTTCTAATTTGACACACTATTTATAGAACATCACATTCTGTTTTTAATGCAAAACGCCTTGCATCTGGCAATTAATTCCTCTAACCTTTAATTTATAAGTCCTATCAAATGGTTCATAAAGCTAATGCAAAATTCACCACAGGCTTGGACGCATATGCGTCCTAAACTACAATACCTTACATAACCAGCAGGAAAATCACTTATGTCAAGTCTAGACTTTGCATAGAGATAAGATCATTTCCACATCAAAGTAAAGTTTTATCAATAACTACTTATACGTGTTTTTCTGCGCAAGTCATACTTAAGATCAAAATTGATCGTAAGTCCATTCTATGGACATTCTGTGAGGCCCCTGGTTTGATTTACATGGCAATTAGAGTGACCATTGACCCCATCTCTCAATAAACCCTTCACATTATCAATAAGAACCAGGATTAAAGTCATTCTGTAGGGATTTATGTGTCTGTGATAACATAAATAGCCTTTGCTTCTTTCTCCTTTCCTTCTTTTTTTCATTAAAGGCTATTGTTTCACTACATCTTCAGCCAATTAATTGATTTTATGCTTACATCCCTGACCTCAAGACAAATGTCCAGTGCAATTGGGACATAGTGGTTAGGGAACATGACTTTCTGTAACCTCAATCACAAGTGCAGTATTCCTGTCATACTCTTGTGGATGGTACTAAACTCAATTTACTTCAATGAAATATACAGTGATATATGAGTAATATGAATGTCACCATGAATAAGGCCCCCGGTGAAGTGTTAAATATTAATGTGGGTGTTTTCTACTCCAGTGTTATGCAAGACCTGTGAAATCTACACGACAGTCGGCCTGGATACATGTCACATCCTCCACTATTTAAATGCAATCCCTCATAGACATGTGAGGCAAAGCTTGGTATGTTCATGAATACTAAAAACAATGATCTCACTCCCTTGTGCCCCAATAATAATGTGATTATTCCCTCATGTGTAGGCTCTGGGTCTCTGGTGGAGTGAGCTAATTGCATCTTGCATTAGGGAATAGTTGCTATGATATTTAGGAGGGGGTAGATTCACTTAAACCAAACTGGTTTTTGGGTCACAATACTGCTAAGTGAAAGTGGTGTAGAATGGAGGTTTACAACTGTATTCCTTTTAGCCCGGGGACTTAACGCAACACCACTCTTTGATGTTTCCCTTTTCAGAGATATTAGAATCTATATTAAGGATAGTCCATACAACCATTTGCCATACTCCCAGGGGAAATTACACCTCTGGTATAGCAGCTATGAAAGGATACACCTGTGTCTGCTGCCTGGGATGTACTGCATCATTGTTGGTGATATGGATTGATCTGCACTTTGTGCACAAACAGCTTTCCTGAATCTAGGAGAAATAACGACCTCACCACCTCAACTTTGTGCAGAGGAAATCTGTCACAGGTTCTATAAGGGGATGTCTGCTCATTTGAAGCAAGGTGTGAAATGGTGAATGATTTTAGATTTTGCTGTGGCCCACCTCCACCCACCTCGCAAAATAGAGAAATCTTACAATGCAAGTCTATCAGAGAGAAGGCCGGGATACCACTGACCTGCTCTTTGGAGGGCCATCGACTCATCAGAGTGAAGATGGGTCTGGGGCAAGACCCCATCACTCTCTTAAAGACTTCTGAGACCCTTATTGATTCATGCTACTTCAAGCTGAAGTTGAAGTTCAAAGCAATCTCTCTTCTTTTCACCTTGACCCTGTACTGTCTATTAGTTTGCCTTTGCGGCTATAGAAAAATCACACGTGCGACTCACAAGCTGAGTTTTTTTTTTTGGTCATGTGTAGTGGAGAAGGACAAAGAAGTTACCTTGATAATGTTCCTTTTAACACCTTATTTATTTCAAGTACTTGGACGTCATTTCAAGGATCCCTCATGTCTTCTGTTCAAGTCTAGAGCAGCGGTCCTCTCAGCATGTTTGTCTTTTTTGTGGGCTCTCTGTCTTGTTATGAGAAGTACTCATTCCTCAAGATATCACAACAAAAATAGAACGAGAGCAACAGTAAAATGGGATCTTACAGTGGATTACAAGGCACACTGGAGGACAATACAGGTCTGTCAGTGATTATTAAAGTGATTGTAAAGGTGAATCCGCGAATAGCTTCAGTTCAGCTTAACTGTTTTTAATGTATAATTCAGTCACTGTGTTTAAGCTAAATGTTTTGCATTAATTAGACCCAACATGGAAAACATGAATGATGCCCTTAGCCTTTTTTTCTCTTGCAAATGAGTGATCATTTCACCTTCCTTGAGTCGGAATGATTGGCTATCAATCATCCAACCAACTAATGATTCTGCTGCAATGTTTATCATCACACAAACTGGTGAAAAACATGGTGTTATTGGTGTCATCATCTATATGCTGAGCAAAAACCCTTTTCCAGGGAGACAGGCTGAGCTTTCTGTTCACACATTATCTATTTATGTAACTGGACATTTACTGAATAAATTATGGCTAAGTACATTGCTCAAGAGTATAATGCCCCATCAGGGAATCAAACCATAACCTTAAAGTTAAAAGCTCAGTTCTTTAGAAATTACAGTGCAGTTACAGCTTTGATTGTTTGTTTTTTCCAGTGTACATGTCATGTTTCTGATTCTGTTATTGTATGATATATTTTATACCGTAAGCCAAAATAAATTTGAAATTATAGGTTTAATACGAAAAGGAGTTTTATTATATCCACACAGCCAGGCAATCACTGCATTCTAAATCCTAATTCCTTATAATATTCTAGTGTTGAATCTGGAACATTCCGCTGGTGTGTGCAAGGTCGGAATGTTTAACAGGGTACCATCTCTGGGCTTCATTTTGAAATGCTAACTGACTTTTCCAAGAAAATGTTGAATTGATTTCAATCTCCATTAGAAATAACAAAGAAAATAGCTTGCAAGTTCGGTTTTGCAAGAGAGTGGCAACGATAATGCTTAGAGTGGGAGAAAAATTCGCCATTTCCATTGCCCTATGACTGCTTTGCTTACTAATGCATTATAATGCTAGGTGCTTTTAATGCCATTATCAAAGATAACTGCTAATTGAGATGTGCATTTGTAATGGTCTTGTGGCGGTATTTTTGTAGGATGATGAGTAAGCCTGGCTTTAATAATGTATAAATCCCACACCACATGAAGGCTATTTCTTCAACTACAGCATGCTCAGTGCATTTGTACTGGACAAGTTCCTAATTAAGATGAGGTGTTTTTGACAGAGATATGTTTTTGAAAATGTGTTATAAAACACATTATGCTGTAAACTATAGGTTAGGGGGAGATCAAACTGGGGACAAGATTGCAATTGCTGATGCCCTGTTGAAACCCAGGGCCTAGACCATTTCGGTATGCGATGAAGGATATTTGAGATATTTATGCAAGCGCCTGAAGACCTGTTGGCTTTAAAATGACTGACATAAGGGCATCATTTGGAGGTCTGTGGTATAGTAAAGCAAGAAATTACACTTTAAGTAACTCCAAAACTCCCTGCCAATATGTACTGTTTTAATATGTGCCTTAGTCATGGAACAACTTACTATATGGATCCTATTGTTGCTTCAAACTGTTTTTATATGCCATGTAAATTGTACAGCTGGTTATCTTGCCTGGTCTGTCTTGCAAAAAAAGAAGATATTGATCCGAAATGTCCGAAATGCCCTTGCATCACATGAAGGGAGACGTGGCTCCAGGTGCTACACTTTCAGAGGAGCAGTGCTAAGCAAACCAAAAAGAAAGAAATGTTACACTGACATATCTCAGCATGAAGCTCTGTTTAGCCCTGGTGATGTCAATCATGTTTCCAACGGGGCAGTGTTAAAGAACAGGAGGGAAACATGGGATATCGGCAGAAAAGGAGTTACTGTGAGTACCAAGGCCACAAGCATCAGGTTCATGCTGTGTACTTTATTTTGCTCCAAATGCAATATATATCCAACTCAACATGTAAACCTATAAGCCTTGCACCTGATGCATAACTATCGAAATCACTTCCGTCAAATAAAGGTGCACTCTTTTACTGCCATACCAGCATCGAATTAAGTTGACTCTGCTTGTTAAAAATGAGAGCTTTACAAATCCAGGTTTTAAATGGCTGTTACAGAGACCAGGAGAATGCAACAGGAACAAGGGGATCTCTAATTCAAGCCAACCCAGTGCTTATATTTTCTTTTCAGTTCTCGACCTACACAATGTTTTACATTCATTTACATGATTGAATTGAACTCCTGGTGGTTTGTAAGTATGGTGAAAAACAATGCTTTCACATACATTTTATACCCAATGCTAAGGGCAAAGCACAATAGTTGTTAGATTAAATTGACTGTCCACTCTCAGAGTCCCTTTTCCAGCATCATACCAATTTGCTCTTGTTCTGGTGCATGACATCAAAGGCCATGGACATCAAATTGTCATAGAAGCCTTTGTAGCCACTAGCATTGCTGGAGACATGGAATAAATCAATTAAAATGCCTTCAGCACAATGATGGCGGGGGGTTTTACCCCACTCAAAAGCTTGAGAAGAAATACAGTTGCTACCTGCTGCCAGATGAGTCTCTGGGGGGCCAATTAAGTTATTGCGAGGCACTGAAGTGATGATTCACGTCAGGAAGCAGTCTTGTTCTGTGGATTGTAACCTTTTCAGAAGGTTTCAGTATATTAGCATTGAAACCTGCAGCAGCTGTTAACTCCACTCCATTCTCTATTCTGAAGAGAAGCTTACGACTGTGTCTGTTGAAATGTGGTATGAATGCAAACAGCATTCAGCAACTGATATATAAAAGGGTCCCCAACTATGTAGAAAACAGGTCCTCTACTCTCAGCACAATTGAAGTTTTAGACACATTTCACAGAAAGCCCAATATTCCAGATTCCATATTGGTTTGATGAACAGGTTTTTCTTACCATGGCTCTAAATGGTAAATGGACTGCATTTATATAGCGCTTTTATCCAAAGCGCTTTACAATGAGCTTCATTCGCCAGAGCATTAGTGTTAGGGTTAGGTGTCTTGCTCAAGGACACTTCGACACGCCCAGGGCGGGCTTTGAACCGGCAACCCTCCGACTGCCAGACAATCGGTCTTACCTCCTGACCTATGTCGCCCCTACACTGCCACTACCACTCAGTGTCTCAAGGACTTGGCTTAAATACAGAGCCCCAGATTATTTCTACTTGCTATTTCTGTGCACAGAGAACATTCCAAGTTGTACTTAAAAAACGTAATTATTTAAACAATGAAGACAAATTCAAAAATGTTAAATAAGTGCCACTAATTCTAAAGATATTTTAATTGTTTGGTTATATTTATGAATGTGTGTTCATTTCAATTTCTTTTTGAGGGTGCCTTTCTCTAAACAATCTAACGTCTGTGCATTGTGAAGTGAGTGAACAGCAGCAGAAAAGAATGAGAACATTGACAGCCAAGCACCATGGTACTGTTCATGAAGATTTATCGATCCTTCCAGCAGTAGTGAAATATTGCATCATGTTCCTATGAAATATTGTTTCCACCATTCTCTGCTTAAATGCTGAAATGAGCAGACCGTTTAATAGCTGTGGGAGAGGTGTAAGTGGATTTTATTTTTAGACAGTATACCACTTAAACATGTAGATAAAATGTCAGGTCATTAGAAGAAACACTGCATGTGTATATTGTTTATCGCGTCACAATAACCAAACCAAATAAGTGCTCCAATACATAAATACATTTATAATATATATGAGCATCACTGGACTGTTGTGATAAAGTAGGAATGTTCAACAGCTCCATGCACACTTATCTAAATATTTTGGATAGCTTTTGTTTTATCAGCCAGACCCAGGATTAACTTCCCACTCTCAAGTATTTATTGGCTAATCGTTTTTGCAGGCCTTTGAGGAGGTGCATTTAAATGCTACTCTAGTGCTCCCCCTGATGGAATCTTAACACAAGCATATTCAACTGAAAACGTTCAATGCCTTTTACTACATAGAAAATACTGTGCAATTTCTGAGCTTCAAACAAATTCACAGTCCTTATTTAAATAAATTTAAATATGCATCTCATATTTTTATTTTACCTTTATTTAACCAGTACATCCCATGAGTTGAAATCTCTTTTTGAGCGCTGCCTAGCCAAGATATTAACAACAAAATGGGACATACAAATCAACTCAAATACAGACTGAGGCTTTCCATTTACGCATAATATGTTGTGATGGTGAGGGAAGAATGTCCAGTTTTATATTTATTATTTCAAGCATGAACCGCTCACTTCAGGTTCTGCCATAGCATCTCTACCGGGTTCAAGTCAACACCTTGACTACACCACTCTAAAACTTTAATTTTGTTTGTTATCAGCCATTTACATGTGGACTTTTTCATTTTTTGGATTATTGTCTTTCTGCATAACCCTATTATGCTTCGGGTTCAGCTCATGGACGGATGACCCGACATTCTTCTTAAGAATTTTCTGGTACAGAGCAGAATTCATGGTTCCTTCAATAATGTTCACCACTGTTCCAAGATAATGACTCTCAGAGAGGTTGGTCGGGTCCCAAAGCCTTATAAATGGTTTTGTAACCCTTTCCAGACTGATATATTTCAACAACTTTTTTCTCTTTTGGAATTTCCTTTGATCTTGGCATAGTGTTTAGAACGTTTCAGGTGACTACTTTGCTCTGATGGTAAGGTTCAATATGAGTGAGGCCAGAGTGGTCAATAGTAATAATAGTGATAGAAATGATTTCTTCTTTGGAAAAATCCGTTATTCAAATTCAGCCTGCTGATCCTCCGTGTTCAGTGGCTCCTGTTGGTGTTACTATATTGTCACTTTTAGTAATGCAGGAGTTTAAATGTGCTTTCTCAGTGGCAGTGCACAGTAACAGAAATCCTCACAAGCGTGAACAATGTGCTGGTCAAAATGCAAAGCAAGACCTTGTTACTATTTTATAAGTATAAACTTCATAATGAAGCCATATGTTTGGCAAGCATGAAGGTTGTGAGTGTGTTCCTTATGTGAGCTGAGAATGAATGATTTAAAACATTGGCAAGACCCAATTATAAAATGGCAGCATGCCCAGCAAAATACCCCCCCTCCCCAACACCTTCCCACACACCTCAAAAATGGAAAGCGAAAATTATGCTGCCATTCCTGTTTATAAAATGTAATTCACAATCTTTTAATTGAGAGCATAATTACCCAATTTAAAGAGAATTACAAAGGTAATTAGCCCATCTCTGTGACATGAGATTCCCAGTTCTGGAAAATACGGTCTACAATTTATTAATTGCCCGTACAGTAGGCTTTAAGTCGCAAATCAGTAATCAGTGAATACAAGGCAGTTTCAAAAGCTTGGTTCACAACTTTTTGGGAGCTACACTCTTGGAGTACACCTGCTGCACACCCTTGCATACAATTAGACAGCAGAAAATGTCATGTCGGACGTGTGGAGCTCCAACATTGCAGTATATAAATTATTTACCTGGATGTGACTGGCAAGCAAAGAAGCCCTACCACCACTGAAAGCAGATAAAGATTTGTCTTTGGGACCACATTCTGTGCTATACTTTGGAAACAGGAGCAATGTTTTGGGGGTGGTTAAAGTGAAGGAAAATCAGTGTTTTGGCAGTACCTATGAGGAGGTATAGGCTTATATAGGCCCATTCACCTGAAACTTCTGTCAATGTGACCCATCCTAGCAGCGTCTGAAACCTGGCTCTTCGGTTCAATCTGTTCTGCTTCTTACGAGTCTCCATGGCAGAGTTTGCCATAATAACTTATGCTTTACTCAAGGCTTTCCATAGTTCTCTATTTACCAAACAGTAAAACAAAATGAGACACACAAGACATCCACATGATGTCAAACCTGACCTGATTTACAGGAAAGAATCCTCCGCACTTCCACGGGCACTAGGATCTGGATGAATTTTATTTTTTGTCATATTACGACAGGAAAGATGATTTTAAAAAATATAATTCATTTTTGAACTGAACCAGGCCATTGATACTAATTTTCATAAAACAGGACTATCACAACCCATCATTCACAAAATGACAAATGTTATAAAAAGCATAAAAACTACAGAAAATTAGTCATTTCATTTTTTAAGGTACTAAATTCACTGATAATATTGAAAAAATGGCAGAGGAGAATGTGAATGGTATGTGAGTAGGTAGATGGATAGACAGAATCAGACACAGAGAGAGAAATGGAGAGAGAGAGGCTATACAGAAATGAAAGCAGAGACCCATCTGCCATTCTGTAATGACTGTGCTATTTGGAGACAGAAAGGTTCATCTACAGCAGCTGGTAACTCTCCCAGTGACCTTTTAGTATTTCTCCTCTCACATATCTGACAGATGCGCCACCTAAATAATTTCCGAAAGGTGCGGAATAAATAACCAATCATGGACCAGAATACAAAGCCATGTCAAAATCTCTCATTCTCTTCCCTCCCCCCTCTCTCATTCTTTCTCTCCCACTCACGCACATACTTCACAAACTAAAACCTGCAGTGAAGAGGAAAAAGAGAACACAGAGGAAAGATTTAGTTTTCTTTTTGTGTCCTCCTCCTATATTTTTACTGTCTTGAATTCACGCCGCAGATGTGTTATTGCGCAGAGATGGAGTGGAGGGAATGTCATTGTGATGTGTCCGCCCCCGTGGCTCTGCTATTAGCCAGCTGGGGGTCTCAGGTGTTGTGCCATGATGCCGAATCAATTCCCTCTCACTCCCGGCACACAGGTGGGGAGGCAGGAGTCTGAGTGGGGGCTAATTGGCTCACTGAGCTACAGGGGCAGTGGGAAGGTGACTGCATTTCAGACCTGAGCTGATACAGTTTAATGCCTTTCTAAATAGTTTTCAGATAGGGAAGCAGGTGCTGCTTTCAGGGTAGTAAATCGAGGTCGCTGTGTGTGTTTCACTCTGAGACAAACGCAAGGGAAGGGGGGGTGGGGGCAGACGTACCCGTTCAGCCGGGGTGCAAGTCAAGGTTGTACTACTCTGGAGATCACTGAGAGTCTTGTGTTATAGTAATAGTGCATTTTCATTTATTTCCTACCGACCCCATAATGAAATGCTCCTGAACAGGGCCAGCTTTCAAGATAGACATGACAGTATAGTTGTTTCAGGAGACTGACCGATGTCTTTAGGAGAATCACAAGCACAACTAGAGGTAATTTCTCAGTCACAGTCTGGTTTGGCCACAGAAATGCACAATACATAGCAGACAGGCTGAGTCCCGTTCTAATTCTTTCATTTTGAGTGAGCAAAAATACAATTCTTTTTTTTCCTTCACGGGCAGATGATTTGAGTTAAAATTAAGAGGAAAAAAGTTACTAAAATGGCAATTCTCCAGTTTTCCCTTATTCAGCCTTCCTACTGAAAACTGTACTTTAAGGAAGATTCTCATGAGACCACCTAATTTGGAACAGTACAATTCAGTTTAATACTGCATGATTTAACATTCAAGCAATCATTGGCTTCTACCAATATGCTTACAGCCTGTACCTGTACATTTTCTTTATTATTTACATATCGCTTTTATATTCATTACAAAGAATTTAAGCCACTCAATCCAGCCATGAAATTGTTCGAAACAGTATTCTGTTAGAAGATGGTTAGGCAAGGTAGGGATGTAATTGTGACCTATTTGTAGGTATTTAGTCAAAGCATAATAAATGTGCAATTCACAAAATGCAGCAAAACTACATGCATATCTCAAACATGGCTTCACATGATGACGAACCTCGGAAGATGCATACAGCATTTCAGCATTCGAGCCAGTGTGACCACTATTGAAATGCAATGCAGATCACATCATTTACATCATCTACTGTAGTGCATTACTGCCTCTGCAGTTAAAACGAATTATGGACACAGAGGGTATAAGAGAGAAGCAACTGGGCAGGATTGATGGGACAGGAGAGTAAAAGACGGGCAGTCAGTCATGCTACAAATTGGTATGACCCTTAGCATTTCGAGGCCTAAAGCAATGCACACCAGATAGCCTTGTACCACTTCAGGGATTCGTGTGTCTGGGAGGCTTTTTGTCTCCTGGAAGCTCTCCCTCTGTGTCCTACAGGATTCTCTCCTCTTAGGAAGCCCTGTGTTGCCCGACCTCACTAATGCTCTTCCGGCTTAATGGAAGCAAATCTCTACAGCAATCCTCCAACATCATTTTGCTGGTTTTATAGAATGTAGCAATGAACTGTGTGGTCGTTTGGTTTGATGTTTTTGTTGTCTTTGATATTTAGTCTGATAATGCCCCATGTACCTAATGGGGTGTTTTGTGTGGACCCCAGGAACCTGCTGCTTCTGCTGGAGCTAATAGGGATCCTAATACATGAAATTAAATCTAGTATTAAGCCTTCCCAGAAAAGTGGAGGTTGTTACAGCAGTGAAGGTTGGACCAGCTCCATATTAATGCCCATAATTTTGGATGAGATATTGGATGTCAGGTGTCCAAGCCATCTAGGTTCTCAATGATTTAAGAGAACAGATTTCCTTTGTGGCAGTATTAAAACACAGATTCTCTGATTTCCTGATCAAACACACACATTACTGTTTTTAGTCAAAGTATTGTCATGCAAAGTGCTATACAGAGCATGGCTAGCACAGCAGTTCTGTGTGAGAAAACAAGGTGGATGCAGGTGAATATGTTGGTGGGCAAACAGAAGGAACTCTTACCACCGGATCAAATCAAAGGTAATCATGTACGCTGTGCTTCACCCAGGTGGGTGTTAATCACTGATGATAAATGAGACTTGGATTATGGAGAGCACATAAATTCATATCATTGCAAACCCTTCAGCCCTTGTCTTTAAAAAATGTGCCCATCAAATAATTGTAAAAGAGTTTTTTGTTCTATAAAAATATCTTTAATTTTTCAAAAATTAGGTTAATGTATAAATCAGCATTAGCAATCTCGCTGCTGTACAAACTAAAACATAATGTATGCTTAACTTTAATACTTTGGCCATGTTTTTTCTGCAGCAAACATGGCTGCAAAGATCACATTCACGTAAACATATAAAGAAAACAAAAATATCAACAAAAAAAAAATGTATTATATGCAATTTGTAAAACAAAATAAGCCCAAACACTGGCCTACTGAATGCAAAGTGTTGGTGTAAGACAAATGTGTTTCCTGCAAGACACCAAATGCTGAAATAGCTCAACGGGGTTCACTCCATAGGAAAAGGAAAGGAAAACATCTCAATGTTCATAATGTTGGCATAATGCAAGACTGACAGTTCTTCACAGCTCACAGGTCTTGAAATGGTGACCGGGTGTATGTTGCGGTTTAATTTTTTCAGTAAAAAATAGAACAGCACCACCTGCTGGTAGACCATGTAAGTTTCCAGTCCCTCTCTTAGCAAGTGTTGCCAGATTTGACAGACAGCTTACCCTTATGAGTTTGAAGAAAAAACTTAGAGCTGTAGTACAGACTTACAAAACTTTCAGTTGAACAGAACAGTGGTGTATATGAAGGAAGCATAACATACCCAGGGTTTCTTTGTTTGCTGGCTTGACAAAACCTAACAACCACAATCAGGCTTAGGCTAAACGATATCATGATGACAGTTATAAACTTGCTATGTGAACACAGGCTTTGTCACTCAAGCTCTGGGCGTGTTCTCATAAAAGGGGAGGGGTCTGCAGCAGCATAAACCATATTTAAGCAGCATATTTCTCTACTGAGGAAAGAAAAGACTGATGGTGACGGGTATAATAGACTGATACAAAGTACATAAAACAATCATAATGGGAAAAGGCAACACCATTCCAACAAAGCCCGGAAGGAACGTAGGCAAAAAATAGCTAATTCCTTATTTGTTAGTCAGTACCTTATGTCAAAACAAATAGCTTAATATACATGCTCTCAAATTGTCCTACAGTTAATGTGACAACTGCACATTATACAGCTCCTAAACTTTAAACTTAACACAAAATCTTGCCGGAAGATAAGAATAAGAATAAACTCAAGAATTATGGGACTTGGGCCTATCGCCGTCTGAGTTTGTGGGACACATGGCTATGGACTCACAAATAATATGGACGTCAGACATGACATCCTTTCCCTTACATTCAGAGATCATCTTTGGGTATTATCCAAATGCATTCAATTCAATAATATGTCTATTTCCAATAGCCAAAACATGGTAAAAATAGTTTTTTATAATGCAAGGCAGTGACACAATGGTTTCAGAAAGTCTAAATTGTTATATCACCCTTTCCAGAGAAGATGGCGGCCATGAGGCATCCTGCTCCCTCCTCCCTGCAGCAACCTGGTCATCGTGCCTCCGGGCCTCGACTCTTCTCCCTACTGGCTCCGCAATGACAGAACAACCTGCCCACCTCAATCAGGACAGCTGAGTCCCTCCCTACCTTCCAGCTTAACCTGACGACCCGTCTGTTCAGGAAATACCTGCCCAATAAAATGACACATTAACTGCATTTTACTAAATTAACATGTTCAAACATTTCTAAACACCTGATCAAAAATTAGGAAATAGCCGAAAGTACCAACACCAACCCAGTGCCGCAAGTCCAATTTTGTCAATCTTAAAGCAAATTTCCAAGGCACAAATCTACACACTAGATCACTGTCCTGCTTCAGGAAACTTTAAAAAGTAGATTTCAGAAGATTAAGCTTCTGAAATTTCTAAAAAAACCAGGTCATTTCCAAAAAGTGTAAGACCAACATTATTAAAAGCATGCCTGGACATGCCAACCCAGGGAACACTAGCACAAACACTCAAAAAACCCAGCGTGCTCTTGTCTGGGACCAAGAAAGACCATTTCAGAGTTGAGTGGGTAAGCTCATGATTTAAAGCAGTGCACAGCTTTCTTCTGCAGTCCTGAACCAGTATAGGACTTTACAGAACTTTTAAAAAGGAATTTTGTAATACAAGATGAATGGCCCTGCAGCAAAATACCTAACACATAAGTGTGTACTGACCTTCTGGTTCAAATGACAACTGTTGCCATTCTCATTATCCTATACATAGAAAGACACTGTGGTATACTGGACGCTCCATTTCTCTTCTGAAAGTATGCAGTGGAAGCTTTAGGACTGTGTTCAATTATTAGTAGGGTAATGCAGTTTAATTAGTATTGATTTGCTGGGAAGAGAACACTTATTCCTTACTCAAACATATTACCGAGCTTTGTAAGTTGTTCTTTGCAGTAGCCCTCCAAGCTCTTCAAAGCTACACATTTCAGTTAGAAAGGTCATCTTCAGACGAACCCTGGCTCTTCTAGCATCTGTAATATTCACAAAGGCTGACTGCACGTATGGGGTGTCTGAGTGATGATCTGGGGGGAAAAGGCCAAGAAGACAATATTTAAAAAAAAGAAAAAAACATACCAAATGCAAGACAGAGAAAAAAGGGCTCCAGTTTACATCATCTTTCCATAAACATGGGATCCCAGACCTTGGAAAGCTGAAGGTTGCATTCTTAGAATAATCATACTTCAAAAATACCACCAATTGCCACTGCTTGGCACTCTGTATTTAAAAGGGATGGATCACAGGTAATGGCCACAAGGACTGTCCAACCCCATGTGCTGTCCAGCAGGTGCTCTTGTACATCAGATGTCAACCAACCAAGGTGACTGCATGGCACAGTCCCTTTTGATACGTGAAGCAATCAAATACAAATATGTAAGCTTGCAAATTTAAAGAACTGCTATTAAATCCAGAGACTCTAAAGAATGCCTTTGTTTATAAAATCTGGGGAAAAAAATCAAATACTGAACGCATCAAGGTAACCCAGAGGAAGAATTTTGTTCCACAAACCATTAAATTTGTATATACAATTATATAAAATGGACACAGAAATTAAAATCAAACGAGTTAAAGGTATAAAACTTATTTTTTACTTCATATTAAATCCTCCAAAAGCTAATTACTGATGTTTAAGGCATTTTCTTACAACAAACCAATGGATTCAACAACATTATCAGGTAATGATTATATTCCTGTACATGATATAGCATGAACAAAACAGTTCTAACCATTTTTGCGTTTAGCTAATCGGTATGTGCCATAAGTTTTTATAACTTACGCACAAAATGGGTTCTGCTCCTTCCTCCTATTGGTACATATTCAGTAACACAAAAAAGGAGAAAATAAACATGTTACAAAACATTTCTCTAAAGCCTTGGTTAAGAGTAAAGAAAGTCATGAAACAACATACCAAATGAAACAGCATACCAAGCCAAATGCACTTGTATTCAAAGAAAAAGCAATTTAATTTTTTTGGTCCCAATTGGTCTTCCACTTAGCTCCTGAATAGCCGTCTGTGCTTCTTGGCGTGATTCAAAGACTACAGTTGCACATCCTTTAGGAGTCCCATTCTTGTGGTACTGCAATGAGACAGAGCCTGGAATCACTCTGTATCCATAGCAGAAGTCATAGATCTCATCAATGGTGATATTCAATGGGAGATTAATCAGCTTCAGACAAGCAGGACCGTCAAATTGGTTACCAAGCCCTCTTTGCGCAGACCCACCCTCTCGATCAACAAACGTGTCACGGCCATCCTTGCGTGAATTGAACCTACTGCTACTCCCATGAGAGCGAACAGGCAAGTTTCTTAGAGGCATGTGGACATCACTGGGGATTCCAATGTCTGGATATTCTTCACCAAGTGGAAAGTTAGACGCTTCCCTGTGTCTGGTAGAATAACCTTCTGGGCTCCTCATCCTCAGTGGATGCTCTGCACTCTTCCTTGGATGTTCTGTGACACCAAACTCCTGCATTTGCATCCTGGAGATGCATTTCAACATCACCTCAGACCCAAGGAACATCTGCCCATGCAGAGACTCAGCCCTCTGTGCCTCCTCCTCCGAATGAAATGTCACCAAAGCCTCACCAAGCCCAGCCCCCTTTTCGTCACGCAGCAGGTGAACCATGTCCTCCGATAACCGATAACCTTGGAAGAAATCCATGATCTCAACCTTGCGTACATCAAAAGGTAGGTTACGGACATAGATGCAGACCCTTTCCGATTCATACTTTGGCCTTTGTGAGCGTTGGGGCCTGTCCAGTGATGTGCTGGGCTTTTCACGAGACTTCTCCATCTTCTGTTCTGGGGAGTCCAGCATCGCCACCATTTTTTCTTTGGAAATTGGAGACACATAGATTGTTCGGGAGGCAAGGGCTTCTTTGTGGCGGGTCAAACCAACACAGTAGTCTTTCAGACTCCTGAACAGCACGAAAGCTGCCCTTGTCCTTTTCCCGTATTTGTCATGCAGATGAAGAATCTGGTCTTCCTTCAGTTCCACTGGATGGAAGAAACTTTTTATGCCTCGCTTGTCTACCGAGTACGAGAGGTTTTCCATCAGAACACAGTATTCATTTTCTGATGGAGAAGAAGACCGTGACCTGTACCTAACTGGTGAGACTGACCTTGTGCGTTGTTGAGGGTACCTCTTTTCCACATATGACGGAGGGGACTCCCTGTGAAACTCAGCAGCGTTGCCCGTGTGAGGTCCTACGCTGCCCCCAGCTTCAACCCACTGCTTCTCTGAGCAGGAGTTTATTTCTATAAACCGAGTTCCAATGTACTCGCGGTCCCGCTTCAGGCCCTCGTAAGCATCATGTAGAGTTCCAAATCTGACTATACCCATCCCGTTATTCTGGCCACGCCGATTTTTCATGAGAATGATGTCATCAACAAGCAACCCTTTGAAAAAAACTCTCACGTCTTCCCTGGATATGGAAAATGGCAAACCTTGCAAGTGCAGGTAGAAACCATCGTTTCCACTCGCCAAAGTCTTTCTTGTTTGGTGAACACGCATATCCTCTGGGCCAGTGATGCCATCCATTTCCAAGTGGTCCGTTCTTCGTACTTCAACCACCAGGTTCTCAGCAAAAATAGGTGGGCCCATGTTTGTTTCGGCCCTTCGGAACCCCTCGTTGTACACCCTATTTCTGCTCATCTCAGTTCTCTTTGCGCTTGCCTCAAGGACATGCTGCATCTCAGCTTTGCTGCTCAGCAAGAGGTGGACCGGGGAGCCTCTGATGCACCCTCCAGAGCGTGTCATCGCCCGCCTCGCATGGTCATCTGATGCGAAGATGATGAAAGCCTCCTCAAGCGGCCCACCGATAATGTGCACCCCACCATCTGGGATTTTTAGGCCAGTGAAGAAATTGCGAATGTCCTCAGAACCTGCGGTCGTTCTGAGTCCCTGTAAACGGATCACCACCGCCATGCTGATGCACAAATAACAGCACCTGCAGATGAGAGGGCACACAGAAGGGTGTTATTACAGAAGCAACCTGGGCCCATCAATCCAGATATTCTTCTCACTGACAGCTGCTGAACCAGACTATACAGCCGACTGGTAACAAAAGGGCTCAAAAGGCATCAAGCCATTGAAGTCCACTGAAGTCCACCAACAGTCCTGAGTGCACCACAGAAGGAGAGCAGAGATAAGCTCATAAGAACATGGAAGGTTTGGATGGTCAAATGAAGTCTGATGTTCAGAGCAGTGAACATTATAAAGTTCTTCAAAAATAAATTAATCGCAGCTCTCTCTCAATCAGAGCAGATTTCCAAACAGACAGGACCGCCCTGGCTTAAAGTAAACTTCCACATATGCCACCACAGTTGGAATAACAATCCAAATAATCTAAAATAAAAGGTAGTCACATGCTTCACACTCAACTTGACATACAAGCATAAATGATGCTGAGCTCACGTACATTGTCCTAACTTTTTCCTCCAAAAAATGCAGTTGGTACTGTAACTCTATGCTAGATGTTAATAATTCCACAACATGTATGCTTTTATGCTTCAATGTCCTTTCACAAGTACGCATTTTTGTCAAGGCAGTACTCTATTCACAAGGACATTGTCCAGAGACATGTGTAAAGATATACCCCAAGGTATGTCCACATACAATGCCTACTGAAAGGAGTATTGTTAAATATAAAAACACAAACAAGAAAAAGAACAGGCAAATCCACACCCAAAGTGCTTATCAAGTTCACACATTTAAAACCACAACAGAAATTCTCCATGTTCAATCCATAGAAGAGGAGAGACATTTCCAGTTTTTGCCAAATACAAGACATGACCAACCATTACCAAATAACCCGAATGACATGTAGAAACGAAGGTATATTCTTGCGTGGTCCATGACGAGTTTAAAGACCTCCGTGATTATACATTCACTGAAGCGCAGAGGGGAATATGTTAAATACATTAGTCACAAATGTCAAATTGTGAGAAAACATGCAGCTCACATAACGCGAGTCAATGCAAGTCCATTCCAGTAAGACCCAAAAAAATAAAATTAACCTACAGGGTCCAAGTTAAACTACGCGGTCGCTCCCTGCACTTGGAACTGTACTTCCCTCTAGGGTTTTCAACACGCTTGTCCCTGGTTACGGTTATGCACTTCCATGTACGTCAATCTGGATAAGAGCGTCTGCCAAATGCCTGTAATGTAATGTAATTTTTTTTTTAAAACATCAGGTCCACACTTCCAACACACAAAAAAATTAGCTGAATTAGCTGGCCGTTTAAATGATCACTTTTCAATCCGGAGTGGTTGGTTAGACTTTCAGATGATTAACGGTTTATCCAGCTCCAGTTTTACCACACTTCCAGTTTTAGATCGCACAGTGTCCTTTGACGTTAATACCGAATAACCCAGAACGAACAACATATATGATGAACCACCATAACGTTGCACAGAGAATTTCACTTTCACTTGCTGTCCATTCTGTATCGTGCAGCAACATTCTAATGAAGTACAGTCCAAAACATTTAGACTGTTTGATCCCGACTGCAGCTTGCTCTTTTCCAAGGAAGAGGTCAGAAGAAAGCCATAAGCACACATCTTCCATGCAATCCATTAAATTACACACAGCTAGCGATCCATCCTGTTAGAACAGCTGTAACATTGCGTAATTGCTACAATATTCTAATAAACGGGTCGCTACTGAACAAAGCAAACCTTTTCATCACAAACGTTGCTTAACTGCTGGTTTGTGTAATAGCCTGTTATAAGTCAGACAACTAGCAAGGTAGCGTTGGCTATTATTGCTTGTGCATATGCAGTCATAATGGCAGATCTAATGTTTACGCTAATTTACCAAGCTACCCAAAGGCTGCAGTAAATTAAGTAAAGACAGCTAGGTAGGTATGCTAGCGAACCACTGACACTTCGATGAACCGTACACGTTTGATTTATTCAGTCTTTCAAAACAGTTCTTCCACAGCCAACTAACGCCATCAAGCGAAGCTGGTTTAAATGGTCCATTCGGCATTTAAAGCGCAATGAAGAACTGCTCTGTCCAGTTTAGGCCGGCTATCTCTCCTAGTCCAGTCTATAGTTAGCCAACTTAGATAATGGCGTTTATTGCCACTTAGCTAACGTTACCATCCCGTCAGACATTCGTGATTCAGTAGCCTACCGCAGAACTTACGTAGCACGCAGCGTTCTGTGTAAATCAAACTGAACAAAAATGTGTATTTTGTCCTGAAACCTAATGAAATAGGTAAGGAGAAATCTGACGACGTTCTTTACCATGCACTTTCTACTCGACTAATTATTCGCTTCTGCGCATTACTCCATGGCGACGTTGACGCATGCGTTTTACAGTACGGAATCCGAAATGGTTATATCTATTTTTTGAAACGCAGTTTTAAAATCTGCATAGTGCGGTACGAATCGCCCACAGAATCAGGATTTAAGAACATGTGTGGGGAAAGTACATACAATTCAACCTTTACTCAGGCATGGAAACGTACACGGACAAAACATGCCCAACGGACACAATCGGCTACATTCCCAAAACTTTTCTTAAATTATTTACTTTTGTTTTTAAAAATGTTCCTATGAAAAACCAATATGGGATTAACGAGACGTACATACCTTTGTTTTGTGCATATCCCAGACCTGAGATGATGAATGCTGAATTTTATGCACAATTCGGTTAAGCATAAGGAACCAGCAACGAACAAATACAGACAACAAAAAAAGATGAATGCCAAAATGTTCTTAGAAATGTTCTTACACACGGTTGACAATCGAATAGTGATAGCACGCATGTTTCGTGAATGAGGCTCAAAATGCTAAAATGCAACGGTACTGATTCAGGCGAATCAGTGTGATCTTGTAATGGTCTAAATGTAGAGGGTGGAAATAGTTAAGCACAATGGTTTAACGGTCACCGGACCAGTTCCTGGAGATTTTTGATGGTTTAGTTTTTTTTGGACTGTTGGGGGTAGGAGCGCACAAGTCTCCCAGAATTACATTTTGCAAATTGCAATGCTGGGAATTGCAACCCTAGTGAGAGACCCTAGTGACAGACATTTTTCCTCCTGACATCTGTATTTTTTGGACTCATGCACCCATGGAAATGGTCCAATGTGCCTTGAAGGAGCAGCTGCAACAATTTGCTCCATGAAATGGTTTAGTTTCAGTTTCATATCATTGCAAGCCCTTCAGCCCTGGTCTTCAAAAAATGTGCCCATCAAATAATCGTAAGAGCATGCATACAATTTGAGAGTGCATCACATTTAACCATCTCTGTAATATCAGATTGCTATAACCTGGTACACATTTAACATATAATGTAGATTTACCAACATTTGTATGTGTTTGCAGCTACTGGCAGATATGTGGCTCAGTATATTAAGAGGAAGTCAGGGATTTAAAAAAAAGTGTTTTAAATAAATGGTTTTCAACCTTTTAGGATCCAGGCACCTCGATCCAGGCTCAAAGGCATCCGGTTGGACCCTCATCATAGGGAGAGGGGGTATGGTTCAGACTGCCATCATAAGGTGTGGGTGGGGGGAAGTCTTATTTTTCACATTTTCAGGTAGAGGGTCCCTACCAGCTGGCCAGAGACCATGTGCCTAAAAAAACCTGAAAACCTAGGTTTTACATGATTGAATGCTACAAAGCAGTAAATTTAATAACTATATGCTACTAAAGCACATGTCATCAGAGGCTTACGTTAACTGGTCCTTTTTAAAGTATAGCACATAAAAGATGCTTCTTACATTTACATTTAGCAGACACACAGCTTATGTACAATCCATTTTATACAGCTGGTTATTGACTGAAGCAAATTTTGCTCAAGGGAACAATGGCTGTGCCTAACCTGAAATTAAACTGCTAACCTCTGAGGTACAAGCCCACTTCCCAAATCAGTACATAACAATTATATTTCTACCTGTTAATATGGATCTCTTCAGGTCTTGTGAAAGCATCAGAGAAAAAAAAAAGTTATTTTATGTCACCAGTCTCTCTCACATTTCAAGCTTAATGTTGTGAACTTTCAACACCCTTCAGACCTCTTCTTTCTTAGGTTGCCAGTCAGGACAGGTAATATCCTGTAATCACAAAGCACTTTCACAATCCATTAGTCCCTCCATTTTGGACACAGTGCAATAAGAAAATTTTTGCAGTTCCAGTTTTTCGCCGTTATTTTATTTCATTTGTGATTGTATTAGGATTTTATTGTTTTTGTTGCAATTTTGACATTTTTTGGACAGTTAAAAAAAACTGTTTTATAAAAGCATCTTTAATTTTTCAAAAAATGAGGTTAATGTATAAATCAGCATAAGCAATCTCGCTACAGTACAAATTAGAACATAATGTATGCTTAACTTGAATATTTTGACCTTTCTGCAGCAAACATGGCTGCAAAGATCATATTATCATGTAAACATATAAAGCAAATACAAATATCAGAAAATGTATTATATGCAATTTGTAAAACAAAACAAGCCCAAACACTGGCCTACTGAATGCAGTGTTGGTGTAAGACAAATGTATTTCCTGCAAGAGACCAAATGCTACAATAGCTCAACGGGGTTCACTCCATAGGAAAAGGAAAAGAAAACATCTCAATGTTCATAATGTTGGCATAATGCAAGACTGACTGACAGTTCTTCATAGCTCACAGGTCTTGTAATGGTGACCGGGTGTATGTTGCTGTTGAAATTTTTCAGTAATAAATAGAACAGCACCATCTGCTGGCAGACCATGTAAGTTTCCAGTTTCTCTCTTGGCCAGCATTGCCAGCTTTGACAGACACCTTACACTATAAGAGCCAAATTTGTAGAAAGAGTTTGTAGAAAAAACTGAAACCTGAAGTAAAGACTTACAAAACATCTTTCACCTGAACAGAACAGTGCTATATATGATGAAGGAAGCATAACATACCCAGGGTTTATCCGTTTGCTGGCTTGACAAAACCCAACAACCGCAATCGGGCTTACAGTAAATGTTATTGCAATGGCGGTTATAAACTTGCTATGTGAACACAGGCTTCGTCACTCAAGCTCTGGGCGTGTTCTCATAAAAGGGGAGGGGTCTGCAGCAGCATAAACCATATTTAAGCAGCATATTTCTCTACTGAGGAAAGAAAAGACTGATGGTGACAGGTATAATGGACCGATACAAAGAACATAAAACAATCATAATGGGAAAAGGCAACACCATTCCAACAAAGCTCGGAAGGAACGTAGGCAAAAAAATTGCTAATCGCTCATATTCGTCATTTAATACCTTATTTCAAAACAAATAGCCTAATATACACTCTCATAAATTGTCCTATAGTTAATGTGACAACTGCACATTATACAGCTCCTAAACTTTAAACTTAATACAGAATCTTGCCTGAAGCAATTACACTGAAGTTTATCCATAAACTCAAGAATTATGGGACTTGGGCCCATCACTGTCCAATAATTAAGGGACACGCGGCTATGGACTCACAAACAATATCGATGACAGACATGACATCCATTATATTCTGAGATCATCTTTGGCCATCATCTAAATGTATTTCCAAAAGTAAAAACATGGTAGAATAGTTTGTTATAATGCAAAGCAGTGAAACGGTGCTTTCAAAGAAGTCCAAATTTTGCACCCAGCTCACCCCTCCCTGCAGCAACCTGGTCATCGCTCCTCCCGGCCTCAACTCTTCTCCCTACTGGCTCCGCAATGACAGAACAACCTGCCCACCTCAATCAGGACAGCTGAGTCCCTCCCTACCTTCCAGCTTAAGACCCATCTGTTCAGGAATACCTGTGCCCCCTCCCCCCTAAAGAGCAGCGTTATGTGTGGAGTCTAATTCAAATACTTGTTTCCTCACCACATTTGTTTATACTAACTGAAAGTTGATCACAAAAGGCTAATGCCCAAAAAAATGACACCACAACTGCATTTTTCTAAATTAACATGATCAAACATTTATAAACACTTGATCAAAAATCAGGAAATAGCGGAAAGTACCAATACCAACCCAGTGCCGCAAGCCCAATTTTTCCAACTTCGAGCAAATTTCTAAGGCACAAATCTACACACTATTAATGTCCTGCTTCAGAAAACTTTTTATATATATTTTAGTTTTCACAAGACGAATCTTACCTTGGGCCCAAAAAAATATATATATTAAAAAAAAACAGGCTATTTCCAAAAAGTGTAAAACCAACTTTATTAAAAGCATGCCTGGACATGCTAACCCAGGGAACACTAGCACAAACACTCAAAAAACCCAGCGTGCTCTTGTCTGGGACCAAGAAAGACCATTTCAGAGTTGAGTGGGTAAGCAGTGCACAGCTTTCTTCTGCAGTCCTGAACCAGTATAGGACTTTACAGAACTTTTAAAAAGGAATTTTGTAATACAAGATGAATGGCCCTGCAGCAAAAATTCCTACCACATAAGTGTGCATTGACCTTGTGGTTCAAATGACAACTGTTACCATTCCCATTATTCTATACATAGAAAGACACTGTGGTACACTGGACACAACATTTCTCATTTGAGAGTATGCAGTGGAAGCTCAAGGACTGCGTTCAATTATTAGTAGGGTAATGCAGTTTAATTAGTATTGATTTGCTGGGAAGAGAACACTTATTCCTTACTCAAACATATTACCGAGCTTTGTAACTTGTTCTTTGCAGTAGCCTTCCAAGCTCTTGAAAGCTACACATTTCAGTTAGAAAGGTCATCTTCAGACGAACCCTGGCACTTTTAGCATCTGTAATATTCACAAAGGCTGACTGCACGTATGGGGTGTCTGAGTGATGATCTGGGGGGAAAAGGCCAAGAAGACAATATTTAAAAAAAAAAGAAAAAAACATACCAAATGCAGGGCAGAGAAAAAAGGGCTCCTGTTTACATCATCTTTCCATAAACATGGGATCCCAGACCTTGGAAAGCTGAAGGTTGCATTCTTAGAATAATCATACTTCAAAAATACCACCAATTGCCACTGCTTGGCCCTCTGTATTTAAAAGGGATGGATCACAGGTAATGGCCACAAGGACTGTCCAACCCCATGTGCTGTCCAGCAGGTGCTCTTGTACATCAGATGTCAACCAACCAAGGTGACTGCATGGCACGGTCCCTTTTGATACGTGAAGCAATCAAATACAAATGTGTGAGCTTGCAAATTTAAAGAACTGCTATTAAATCCAGAGACTCTAAAGAATGCCTTTGTTTATAAAATCTGGGGAAAATAATCAAATACTGAACGCATCAAGGTAACCCAGAGGAAGAATTTTGTTCCACAAACCATTAAATTGGTATATACAATTATAAAAAAGGGACACAGAAATTAAAATCAAACCAGTTAAAGGTATAAAACTTATTTTATACTTCATATTAAATCCTCCAAAAGCTAATTACTGATGTTTAAGGCATTTTCTTACACCAAACCAATGGATTCAACAACATTATCAGGTAATGATTATATTCCTGTACATGATATAGCATGAACAAAACAGTTCTAACCATTTTTGTGTTTAGCTAATCGGTATGTGCCAGAAGTTTTTATAACTTACGCACAACAGGGGTTCTGCTCCTTCCTCCTACTGGTACATATTCAGTAACACAAAAAAGGAGAAAATAAACATGTTACAAAACATTTCTCTAAAGCCTTGGTAAAGAGTAAAGAAAGTCATGAAACAACATACTTAGCAAGCCAATGCATTTGTATTTAAAGAAAAACCAATTTAATTTTTTTGGTCCCAATTGGTCTTCCACTCAGCTCCTGAATAGCCGTCTGTGCTTCTTGGCGTGATTCAAAGACTACAGTTGCGCATCCTTTAGGAGTCCCATTCTTGTGGTACTGCAATGAGACAGAGCCTGGAATCACTCTGTATCCATAGCAGAAGTCATAGATCTCATCAATGGTGATATTCAATGGGAGATTAATCAGCTTCAGACAAGCAGGACCGTCAAATTGGTTACCAAGCCCTCTTTGCGCAGACCCACCCTCTCGATCAACAAACGTGTCACGGCCATCCTTGCGTGAATTGAACCTACTGCTACTCCCATGAGAGCGAACAGGCAAGTTTCTTAGAGGCATGTGGACATCACTGGGGATTCCAATGTCTGGATATTCTTCACCAAGTGGAAAGTTAGATGCTTCCCTGTGTCTGGTAGAATAACCTTCTGGGCTCCTCATCCTCAGTGGATGCTCTGCACTCTTCCTTGGATGTTCTGTGACACCAAACTCCTGCATTTGCATCCTGGAGATGCATTTCAACATCACCTCAGACCCAAGGAACATCTGCCCATGCAGAGACTCAGCCCTCTGTGCCTCCTCCTCCGAATGAAATGTCACCAAAGCCTCACCAAGCCCAGCCCCCTTTTCGTCACGCAGCAGGTGAACCATGTCCTCCGATAACCGATAACCTTGGAAGAAATCCATGATCTCAACCTTGCGTACATCAAAAGGTAGGTTACGGACATAGATGCAGACCCTTTCCGATTCATACTTTGGCCTTTGTGAGCGTTGGGGCCTGTCCAGTGATGTGCTGGGCTTTTCACGAGACTTCTCCATCTTCTGTTCTGGGGAGTCCAGCATCGCCACCATTTTTTCTTTGGAAATTGGAGACACATAGATTGTTCGGGAGGCAAGGGCTTCTTTGTGGCGGGTCAAACCAACACAGTAGTCTTTCAGACTCCTGAACAGCACGAAAGCTGCCCTTGTCCTTTTCCCGTATTTGTCATGCAGATGAAGAATCTGGTCTTCCTTCAGTTCCACTGGATGGAAGAAACTTTTTATGCCTCGCTTGTCTACCGAGTACGAGAGGTTTTCCATCAGAACACAGTATTCATTTTCTGATGGAGAAGAAGACCGTGACCTGTACCTAACTGGTGAGACTGACCTTGTGCGTTGTTGAGGGTACCTCTTTTCCACATATGACGGAGGGGACTCCCTGTGAAACTCAGCAGCGTTGCCCGTGTGAGGTCCGACGCTGCCCCCAGCTTCAACCCACTGCTTCTCTGAGCAGGAGTTTATTTCTATAAACCGAGTTCCAATGTACTCGCGGTCCCGCTTCAGGCCCTCGTAAGCATCATGTAGAGTTCCAAATCTGACTATACCCATCCCGTTATTCTGGCCACGCCGATTTTTCATGAGAATGATGTCATCAACAAGCAACCCTTTGAAAAAAACTCTCACGTCTTCCCTGGATATGGAAAATGGCAAACCTTGCAAGTGCAGGTAGAAACCATCGTTTCCACTTGCCAAAGTCTTTCTTGTTTGGTGAACACGCATATCCTCTGGGCCAGTGATGCCATCCATTTCCAAGTGGTCCGTTCTTCGTACTTCAACCACCAGGTTCTCAGCAAAAATAGGTGGGCCCATGTTTGTTTCGGCCCTTCGGAACCCCTCGTTGTACACCCTATTTCTGCTCATCTCAGTTCTCTTTGCGCTTGCCTCAAGGACATGCTGCATCTCAGCTTTGCTGCTCAGCAAGAGGTGGACCGGGGAGCCTCTGATGCACCCTCCAGAGCGTGTCATCGCCCGCCTCGCATGGTCATCTGATGCGAAGATGATGAAAGCCTCCTCAAGCGGCCCACCGATAATGTGCACCCCACCATCTGGGATTTTTAGGCCAGTGAAGAAATTGCGAATGTCCTCAGAACCTGCGGTCGTTCTGAGTCCCTGTAAACGGATCACCACCGCCATGCTGATGCACAAATAACAGCACCTGCAGATGAGAGGGCACACAGAAGGGTGTTATTACAGAAGAAACCTGGGCCCATCAATCCAGATATTCTTCTCACTGACAGCTGCTGAACCAGACTATGCAGCCGACTGGTAACAAAAGGGCTCAAAAGGCATCAAGCCATTGAAGTCCACTGAAGTCCACCAACAGTCCTGAGTGCACCACAGAAGGAGAGCAGAGATAAGCTCATAAGAACATGGAAGGTTTGGATGGTCAAATGAAGTCTGATGTTCAGAGCAGTGAACATTATAAAGTTCTTCAAAAATAAATTAATCGCAGCTCTCTCTCTCAATCAGAGCAGATTTCCAAACAGACAGGACCGCCCTGGCTTAAAGTAAACTTCCACATATGCCACCACAGTTGGAATAACAATCCAAATAATCTAAAATAAAAGGTAGTCACATGCTTCACACTCAACTTGACATACAAGCATAAATGATGCTGAGCTCACATACATTGTCCTAACTTTTTCCTCCAAAAAATGCAGTTGGTACTGTAACTCTATGCTAGATGTTAATAATTCCACAACATGTATGCTTTTATGCTTCAATGTCCTTTCACAAGTACGCATTTTTGTCAAGGCAGTACTCTATTCACAAGGACATTGTCCAGAGACATGTCTAAAGATATACCCCAAGGTATGTCCACATACAATGCCTACTGAAAGGAGTATTGTTAAATATAAAAACACAAACAAGAAAAAGAACAGGCAAATCCACACCCAAAGTGCTTATCAAGTTCACACATTTAAAACCACAACAGAACTTCTCCATGTTCAATCCATAGAAGAGGAGAGACATTTCCAGTTTTTGCCAAATACAAGACATGACCAACCATTACCAAATAACCCGAATGACATGTAGAAACGAAGGTATATTCTTGCGTGGTCCATGACGAGTTTAAAGACCTCCGTGATTATACATTCACTGAAGCGCAGAGGGGAATATGTTAAATACATTAGTCACAAATGTCAAATTGTGAGAAAACATGCACCTCACATAACGCGAGTCAATGCAAGTCCATTCCAGTAAGACCCCAAAAAATAAAATTAACCTACAGGGTCCAAGTTAAACTACGCGGTCGCTCCCTGCACTTGGAACTGTACTTCCCTCTAGGGTTTTCAACACACTTGTCCCTGGTTACGGTTATGCACTTTCATGTACGTCGCTCTGGATAAGAGCGTCTGCCAAATGCCTGTAATGTAATGTAATAAAAAAAACATCAGGTCCACACTTCCAACACAGAAAAAATAAGCTGATTTAGCTGGCCGTTTAAATGATCACTTTTCAATCCGGAGTGGTTGGTTAGACTTTCAGATGATTAACGGTTTACCCAGCTCCAGTTTTACCACACTTCCAGTTTTAGATCGCACAGTGTCCTTTGACGTTAATACCGAATAACCCAGAACGAACATATATGACGAACCACCATAACGTTACACAGAGAATTTCACTTTCGCATGCTGTCCATTCTGTATCGTGCAGCAACATTATAACGAAGTACAGTCCAAAACATTTAGACTGTTTGATCCCGACTGCAGCTTGCTCTTTTCCTAGGAAGAGGTCAGAAGAAACACGCAATTCACCACAAGCACACATCTTCCATGCAATCCATTAAATTACAAACAGCTAGCCATCCTTCCTGTTACAACAGATGTAACATTTCGTAATTGCAATATTCGAATAAACTAGTCGCTAATGAACAAAGCAAAACCAACCAAATATCAAACGTTACCGTCTAAGGTTGCTATATATCACAAACGTTGCTTAACTGTTGGTTTGTGTAATAGCCTGTTATAAGTCAGATTACTATCAAGGTAGCGGTGGCTAATTATTGCTTGTGCATATGCAACCAATGGTACATCTAACCTTTACGCTAATTTAGCAAGCTACCCAAAGGCTGCAGTAAATCAAGGTAAGATGGCTAGGTAGGTACGCTAGCGAACACTGACACGTCGATGAACCGTACACGTTTTTTATTTATTCAGTCTTTCAAAACCGTTCTTCCACAGCCAACTAACGCCATCAAGCGAAGCTGGTTAAAATGGCCCATTCGGCATTTAAAGCGCAATGAAGAACTGCTCTGTCCAGTTTAGGCCGGCTATCTCTGCTACTGCTAGTCTATAGTTAGCCAACTTAGCTAATGGCGTTTATTGCCACTTAGCTAACCTTACCATCCCGTCAGACATTCACGATTCAGTACCGCAGAACTTACGCAGGTCACGTAGTGTTCTGTGTAAATCAAACTGAACAAAATGTGTATTTTTGTCCTGAAACCTAATGAAATCGGTAAGGAGAAATCTGACGATGTTTTTTACCATGCATTTTTTACTCGACTAATTATTCGCTTCTGCGCATTACTCCATGGCGACGTTGACGCATGACGTTTTACAGTACGGAATCCGAAATGGTTACATCTATTTTTTGAAACGCAGTTTTAAAATCTGTATAGTGCGGTACGAATCGCCTACAGAATCAGGATTTAATTACGTGTGGGGAAAGTACATACAATTCAACTTTTATTCAGGCATGGAAACGTACACGGACAAAACATGCTCAACAGACACAATCGGCCTCATTCCCAAAGCTTTTATTATACTATTCTTACTTTTGTTCTTAAAAATGTTCCTATGAAAAACCAATATGGGATTAATGAGACATGTACAGACCTTTGTTTTTGGTGTATGAGATGATGAATTCTGAATTTTATGCACAATTGATAATGTGATTAGCATAAGGAAACAGCAATGAACAAATACAGATAACAAAAAAAAAATGAATGGCAAAATGTTCTTACACCGTTGACAACCGAATGTGATAGCACGCATGCTTCGTGAATGAGGCTCAAACTGCTAACATGCAACGGTACTGGTTCAGGCGAATCTGTGTGATCTTGTAATGGTCTAAATGTAGAGGATGGAAATAGTTAAGCACAATGGTTTAACACCAACTCTCAACGGACCAATTCCTGGAGATTTTGTTTTTTTTCCCCGTTTTTTTTTTTTCTGGACTATTGGGGGTAGCAGCACACAAATCTCCCAGAATTACATTTTGCAAATTGCAATGCTGGGAATTGCAACCCTAGTGAGAGACATTTTTCCTCCTGACATTGAATTCTGTATTTTTTGGACTTATGCACCCATGGAATTGGTCCAATGTGCCTTGAAGGAGCAGCTGCAACAATTTGCTCCATGAAATGGTTTAGTTTCAGTTTCAGTTGTATACCATTTTCACTATTTCAATCGGAATATTAACAGGCCGGAATATTAAACTAGAGTGTACATTACATTCTGGGATTGTTTTAAATAATTTATAAAGCCCTTATTTGTCATTTTGAAAAATGCAGTTACATTATCACAATAAACAACTGTAATATTACCTTTTTCCCCACAGGTGTAGTCACAACCACATCTCCATTGCACAGCACTGACCTGTGAGCCAGCTGGACTAGCTGATTTACACAAACCAATTCTGCCTCAGTCCATCTGCGTGTTGTACTCCTGCATGACTGTACTGAGATCATCCAGAGCATGTTGGAAGTCCTGGGTCTCCAGACCATGGCGCTGGTACCAGTGCAGATAGGCCCGGGCTTGGATCATCTCCCCTGCGCGCCTCCAGACCTGAGCCAGTAGGTCAGATGCACTGCTGTGATTGGAGCACACTGTGAGGCACTGAGAGGACGAGGAGCAGCCTAGCTGGTCACGGGGATCTGAAATGAAAAGGACACAAACGCACATTAGATCTGTGAGAACCATGCTGTGCATGAAATGTGAAAGCGGTTTTATTTTTGTTTTTAACCAAATTTTTATTTTTACATTTTCTTATTTTTCAGGATTAGACACAGATTGTGAGGCTGGTTACACTCTGAAACTCAATGTACTAGCAAGATGAGCCACAAAATAGTTTTTTGCATCTCAGGTTTATTTATCTAATCAACCTCAAACTGAAAAAAAGTGATATTTCTGTGAGCAAATATTTTTACAGCTGCTATTTCTGTGTTTTGCCAAAAGATTGATAGTCGTGGTACCAAGATTTGGTTCAAACACTGAAGGAAATATATGTGCTTGTTTTTAATATCAAAATGCCATGTTCCTCAGTATAGTTATATTCCTTAGTATTTCATCTGTCATCACGTGTGTTTGTAATTGTATTATATTTTGCTTCTTGGCCAGTCCACCTTTGCAAAAGAGATATTAACCTCGATGGCACTTTCCTCATAAAATACAGGAAAAATAAACACAAATAAAAATGTGGAGACTATGTTGACCTGTCCAGTGGTCAATGGGGAAAGGGTTCCAGGAGACACAGCGGTGGCCCCGTCTCAGCTGCTGCAGAGCAGTGGATGTGAGGAAGGAGTCCTGGTTGCCACGGGCAACTGCCAGCACTGCCCGGCTACTGTGCTGAATGAGATGAAGTCAAAGATCAAAATGCCAATGGATGTCAAAGGGGAGAGGAAGGGAGAGAGAGTGAGGGCATCAATAATGCTGATTTTAAAATTAATTAGAGAGTAAGCAGGGTGAAATTAGGAAAAACTTGCTATATCTTAAAAAAACTTCATAAGTTTTACTCGCATTTTTGTTTTGTCCAATGCAAGTGTTCTATGGCAACCCTGTTGTGAATGTTTCTGTTCACATTTTATCACTGATTGATAGTGCAGTTGATGATGCACGAAATGGAACATGGTGGTTATGTATAAAAGAACTATATTTTGTGTCGAGGACGAGTGGAAGGATACAGGTTTCCCTTCCGGAGAGAGATGAGGCAGGTTCTGGAGGCTGGAGCTGGCCAGGATCTCCCAGCGCATCCTCTCCCTAGAAAAAGGGAAGCAGTTCAGACAGGCCCATCTGGTCAGAATCAGAGATTATTTTGTATCTTTCAACATGATACGTTCCTCCATTTTACTCAAGCTGTTTAAAAGCAGCCAAATATTGTTTTATGAGATAAAATTAAAAGATTGCAAAACTGCATGAAGCTACCTGTTAGGTAATTCAGTGTCATACCTTGAACATGCCTGGGTGGTGTGCAGTAGTTTGGCTACAGGCTGGGGGCAGACAGACCTCACCAGCTCCCAAGGTTCCATTCCCAGGCTTAGACCACTGCAGTGACACATGGCATTAGTGCATTTCCACTGTTCAGCCATTCCAGGGAAATCCTAACCTCAATCATGCTAACTGCCCCATACCTAAATTTTGCCCTTGGTTTTTCCACAATTAGTACACATCATTTTTATAGCTCCCAAAGTCAAGCCCAGAGGAAGATGCATATTTAAGAGAAGGTAGCAAGCTAGTTTGAAACACAAATTTAGTATTGTACCTATATTGCTAGGTAATTATCAGAATACTTTATGTTAATGTCAGACAGCAATGCCACCTGCATGATAGTGTTATACTGTAGCTAATTTCTTATTTGCAGAAGAGTAAGAGGATATAAAGTTTTATTTCATTATTTTTTGTTCAGACATGATTTCATGATCAATTTTGTAATCTCATAAAGATCCACGCTGTTTGATTCCACTGCCACCTTAAGCATAATTCTATTTGAGAAGGTTTTATTGCTCCTATTTTCTCCTCACTCAGGAATGGAGGAAGACAATACATACATGTGCTTCAGCTTTAGCAAACAGACCACAGGCACCCAATCAATCAGCAGGGGCCGCTAGAGAGCAATGGCCCATGGATTCTGTCTGACTAATCCCTCAGTAATCCTGGGTGGCACTACCACCAATTATGTGCAACCCTGCAGTACTACTGGTCACAGTCAGCAATAGCATGGGCGCAATTCTGGGCCATGGTACCCATCCATGCACTAGGATGGTGCCTTAACAGGATAACCCACCCAGCAGACCATTGTTGTAGTACCCTTTCAGGCGCAATTAAAACAGTGGAAAAGCAAAATGCACAGTCAAGCCTTTGCAGGTCCTGAAAAACAGTACCTGAAATATAAATCACACTACTGCGGCATCTAATTAGCCACAGCAATTTTTACCAATACATGTAGTCAACAAATATAACAAATTCAAGCCATACTACATAAATGTTAATTTTAGAACAGTTCTTCACTCTGCAGCAGTACCTGGAAGTGGTGAGGCTATGGACAGGAAGCAGAAGGCCAGCAACACAGCTGGCTATGTGAGCATTTATAGCTGAGAAGGAGTTCCCAGGACCAGAGGGGCCAGATGGGCCCTTGGGTGCCCCTCGCTGGGCCTCAGCCACAGCAAGAGTTTGGTCGTTGTAAAACAGGAGCACACCATCAACAGACCTGTAGGGGTGTGCAGGGAGCAAAGAGTTGGACTTACTCATAATACTCAGTCGCATGTAGACAACTGAAGGACAAACCACATTAAAGTCCTGGATGAAAAAAGCACACAAAATCTGCCTTTTAAATATGCATGTTCAAAACTGGTACTGGCACAGTATGCATTGTGCACTGGCAAGTATGTACCACAAGTGTGGAAGGGCACAGTACAAACAAAATTGATTTGATTTGGAAGACACATTCTCCATCATTACCTTGGCATGAACCTTGACCTAGAACATGCACATTGAGCACATAAACCTTGATTCCTAAGGAATTTAAAAGGTTATCAAAATCAAGTAATATTTAATGTCAATTATGCTGATAAATCTAAATACTTGCTGACTAAAAAACAAAAATTCTTTGAATGTGGCAGTGTTCTTTGTCAAAACTTTGCACAAGTAGAATCATATAGCACAGAATTCTGGGAATGAAAAGTACAATTAAAGCATGCTTCAATTCATGCCATGATTTTCTGTCTTCCAAAGCATAAAGCCGCACTTTATGCTTGCATGATGTTTCATGCAAGAAGCTCTGTACTTAGTATGCAAGTTAGGTGGTACTATGCAAATAGAATCTTTGAATAAAGCAAATGCTTCTACTGTAAATGCCAAGTACATTCAACTTAATACTTTCCCTGAGTATTATTTCCTTATAAATCACCAGGCACCTCTTAAACAAATACATCAAGAAACATGGGCCATTATGTCTAAATGGAGAGACAAATGTGAAGAGAAAACCTTTGTAGGGAGGTCAGACTCAGTAAGGTGTTGTAGTGCTGTAGAGGACTCTCTCCACTCTGGTATGGTGCCACAGACACAGACAGGATGTGACCCGCAGGAAACTCCTCCCGGATCTCCTCACATAGCCTAGCACCCAGCCCTGCCATAATGATAAAAAATACTATCAAGACTCAGTGGCCTCCAAAATGTCGCTCATAAATCTCATGACAGCATCTCTCCTCCAACCCTAACACTACTGAATCTGGAATACATCTGCATACTATTAATAATAAAACAAGCAGTTCCACAGTTCTATTCATCCACATGACAAAGGATCGTTTGCCACTCTATGTGATCCTTCTCACCTGACCCAGTACCCCCACTCAGGCTATGGAGCATCACTGTCCCACAGTAACAGTCTCTTCTCTCAGCCTCCCTGCGCACCGCCTCCATTGACTGTTGGAGGATCCCATGCTCCGCCTCACCCTGTCGTCCATGGTACCCTGCCAGAAGGACCTTTCCAGCTCAGACATCACAGTATCCCACAGTCTTCATAAGTAGTAGTCACAATATCAGTTAGGCATGCAAGTGACATGGCTTTCAGTTTTCTAGCCACCTTACTCATAGATTAAACTGAAATGAAGGATATCAATTAACAAACAAAAAAATCAGTAGGGCAGAGAAGTAGAGCACCACCCGAGAAATGTCTTCTCAGCATCCTCAATGTCAAGGAAGGATATAGAGTATTGATTATAGGTGTGAATAAAACAATTATTGTGCACTATCAAAAATATGTCATTAGCCGTATAATAATAATAATAATAATCCCTTGCTACTGTTATATAAAAGGTAATCCCAGTTCTCACCATATGCCCAGTTGCTTCCCCTTCCTCCTTTGCCTGCAATGATATTGGACTCACGCAGTATCCTAAAATCACAGAGGAACTCTATGCAGAAGCAATAACTTTAAACGTGTTAGTTGAATTAATCATATTACAACCTTATAAACATATGAGTGTTCTCACTTGCATCTGACCAGAGACCGAGCCCCTCCCAAAACCTTAGGCTCGCTATCCACAAACACTGCTCCCAGCTTCCCGTCTCTGGCGCAGAACGGGTTCCTTGAAAACAAATTTCAAACAAAGACAATGCATGACTTAATTTAATGGTGCGTGGGTTTGTATACATGTCAAGCGCGCATACACTTCTCTCACCCATCATTTTCTCTGTCCTGGCCTGAAACATGCATAAGCAACCTCCACCACTCCAAACCCAGCTGATTCCCACACTGCCCAACCTGCAGCAACACGGTGGACATGGTGTATGGCTACAGCAACCACAAAGACCTGTTGAGCAGATGAATATAATGATCAACCGCTGAAAGGATTAAACTGAACTATGATGTCAGCAATCCTTAGTGAATCTTCAGAAAACGCAGTGCTCCCTGTAAAAAGAGTTCTGAGTATCAGGCTACATCGATCGTTAATTGACTTTTTAGAAGTATTGATGTTTTGTAGACTAACGTTAGCCAATTAGCTATATGCCGTTTCTCGTCCGTCGCTGAAATTTTGCGATTATTTTGTTCAAACTACTTTAAATATTTTGGCTAATCACCACTTCAACGAGTGATATGAAATGCACGGGGGCAACAAGTGCCCATTTGTTTTTCCTGGTAACCAACAACGCTTTGATAACAGCAGCCCCAAATGCTGGAGTTCAAGTTCCTTTTCAGTTGGAAGCCACAGCCTGTTCCTGCTCTGATAACAAATTACGAGTAGCATCAGCTCACGGAGCAGAATCGAGAAAGTTTGTAGGCTAACTAGACAGCTAGCTGTAACTGAACAAACGAACTAGAGGTAGTCAGCTTGCTCATATGTAAGTTACTGCTTGCGTTGCTAATATAGGATAATAACAAATGAATCGTCGTGTTTTTTTCGATTGTGTTTGATTTCTACTGGCAAATATAAAAATAATAATAATTGCAACAAATAATACATTAGTAAAACCACCAGTTTCTCTATACGATGAAGCCCGGTCGAATCATCATGATGATGCAATAACTCGACCAGGAAAGACTACCTGGCTGGCTAGCTAGCTAACGTTAGCTAGCTCCCGATCTCGTCATGGCATGAGGTCGAGACGAGAGGAGGAGTCGCCGCGGGTAAATTGTATTCGACTGGATCGTTTGTAGCTAACGTAGCTACCTATCTGATGTTGAAGAAAAAAAGGAGGTCAGTAAAATCACGAGTATAAATATTATATTTTTGTTTAAATTCAGTTACTTATATTTCATTTTGCATTACTGCCTATGTGCAACTGATCTACACGGCTTGTTAAAAAACCTACATGTCCGGCTAGCTAGCTAGCCGACTAGCTACATTTTCGAGAACACCCGGTTTGGATTTGGACGTCGGCATTGGCCATTGCTGGATGTTTTTGAGACAAGCGAAGGGGCTGTTTGTAGTCGGCGGAGAAGATGGGGGACTCTTATGACCCAGAACATCCGACAGAGTGAGTATTTGACCCGATATTCATTTTAAAGTATACCTACATATCAGCATAAAGTAGAACAATCGTCATCCTTAGTGTTATGATTTCTATTTCTACGCAAAATCACACACTCTTGATATCAGTGTACTGCAACTGTGCATGAGTTTACCGCATGTCTTCGTGTGATGGAACCCGTAACGTTTGTTATTTATCTGCATTCGTTGGTTAGATCATTTTGACAAAAGTGACAGTAGTACCTAGGGGTCATGGTGAGTATTTAAAGCGCTTTGAAATGTGTTCTCACAACAAGGTGTCATCACTCTTCCAAGAAGCTCGGATAGGAAACTCAAATTAAATATGGAAAACCGTAGTATTTCGCTCCACACTTTTTGTTGCCCTGCAGATGGGTTCAAAATCAAAATGAGTTGACGCAGAAGTAGTTTTGGCGGGCTGTAAGAATTAGAAAGTAGATCAGAGAAGGTAGGAGTTACGCACCAACAACAGGCCTCTTTTATAGGCCTAGGATCCACGATGTAAATTAGCTTCAATAACCCAGTACCCTCAAATGACGTGTTGTTAGGGGAGTAGAGACAAGCTCGTGTTCCAGCGAGCCGCAGCCTCTCCTTATTGCTTTTTGTAGTTAGACCGTCATCAAGTTTTTATTAGTGTAACAAGAAAAAGTATAGCACGACTTTTTGTTACATAGCTTGCTTGCTGTAATAATGAATAACGCTGTGCTGCTTAGCTCACTAGAATCAGGCAGGTAACGTTCGCTTACTGCTTACAAAATGCAATATGAACGTCCAATAAACTACAGAAATACATAGTTGGCTAACTTGTTTGTTAGTTTGTGATACTGCTGGTGTTTTTCACCACAGTAAAGTTAAGGGTTAACGCTGAAATGTGTTGATAGCTAGTAGGTACTTGGATATTGTAGCTAGCCAGGTAGCTGGCTATCTCTTGGCTAGTAGCTAGCTGGCTATGCATGTCCAGAGCAATGGCTGGCTTCTTGCAGCCACATTGAAACAATAGAGGTAACTGAAGACAAGTCATTTTTTATGTGACTGCCGTAAGATGGGGCAACCAGTTTTCATGTATGTTGTATCAGAACCTCAGTAATTGTCATGAAGTCAGATGGTCGAGTAACATCATTTTCAAAAACATGGTTTTGTTGAATATCCAGTTAGGCAGCTATGTTTTAGACATTACTGGTGTGGAACACAAACAGCCATTAAACAGCCTGTGTTGCAGCATGTCACTGCTCACCATAGCAGGAAAGAACAACACAGGACACGATATTTGCAATAGGGAGCCACGCAACTTAAACATTGTGCTTTAAAGCTCTTTAATCTTAAAGTATATTCACTTTATAACCAATTGTAAAACATTACATTCTTAAAAGTCATTTGACCTATTAAACTCCTTTGTATCCGTCATTGGGATGCCATTTAATGAAAGCAATTTAATTCATGAATAACAAAAAAGTTGTGTTAGTGGTTCCCACTTTCCGACCACATTCAAGACTTTGTCCCACTTCCCGGCACATGCAAGTTTTTTGTTTGTGTAGTCCGTGGAGCGGGGGTTTTGTTACACCTTGTTTAGTTTGTATTCGTTTTATTTTGCTATTAAGCGGCGCGGATTAAATTAAACCAAATTGTTGAATATATTTTTGGAGACTTCAAAATATTGAAATAAAAGAAACTAACACTGATAAATTGGTCTACTAGCCAAGTAGTATTATCAAGCTGTCGCTTTATATTAGCACACACCGCTCACTACTAACCACAAGTAGTTACTCGTATTGTAGTTTGTGCGGACAGAATAAACGTTTCCGTATGTTTTACCTTCTCTCGTGAACTGCATAAGATTTTGAGAAGCAATATAAATAGGTAACTTGTTGGAGTTCTTAGACGTACGTGAGCCATAACAGAAATCCTTACATTTTATCTGACATTCTACTACATTCAGCGAATGCTTTCTGCATGTACCTGTTGAAATGGCTAATTGGCTGCAGGCACTTTTCAGATCTCACTGATCAGAGTAATCATTTTCAAGTTGCATATGGTCTGTTACTGGTTAAATTATTATATTGGTAGTATGGGGCAACAGTGGGGCCTGAATGGTAAACAAGACATTTTCAGGTGTGGCTTTCTGTTACACCCTTAAGAAAGGTATTTAACCTAAATTTCTTTAAAAATCACGCAGTATTGAGTGTGGAAATGTAAGCTGTGTTGTTCCAAATGCACAAGTGTGTATGCCATGCAGCTAGGGTATGAATAATGATTTGTTTTTGTGGCCAAGCATCTGAATGACAGACATGCTCTTTAAAGTTGTTTATTAATTCCAAGCCCTTTGGAATAAATTGTTGACATAAATGCATATCTCATGCTCTGGAATTAGGTGCTTCTTAGAAAGGTTACACACTCTGTAGTGCAAATTTAGGTGGTGAACCTTCGGCAAATTGTCTTCCCCAGTGCTGTTGGAAAGGATAGATAAATTGGCTTTTTGTTTTGTGTGATTTGAGATGTATGGAGGGTGGCATATAAACTAAATAATTATTGTAGTGTTTTCATGAAAACTTTTAATACATTTTGCCTTTAACTCCAACAGAAAGAGTAGCCTAGTTTTTTGTTGAGATTAGGTATTGTTGGTAAACATCACACTTTGAGTTTGCTGTTTTGTGAGTGAGTCTTTATTAAAAGTACCAACCTATCGATCAGTTTCTTGTGTTGACAAGTAGGTTCCTACTGCTGCAGGTGCCATAGCAAACGTCACCTTAGCTCACCATTACCCTCCTTTGATCAAAGTACCAGACTGGTTGGACATATGATCTGTGCATCATGAGTTGTATTTCAGGGTAGCTGGAATAGGGTTTATTTTACCATGTTGTGTTTCTCAGTAGGTGGTAAAATGTCTGTTAGGTTTTACGCAATGCAAACACTGTCAGCTTAAGGAATTATTTAAAATAAACTGTTGTCTTGCAAAACTTCAAATGGCAGAGTGTTTTCAGTAAAGCTCCTGAGTTGCTGTATTGTTAAAATTTTGATTTCATAAAGGTCCGACATTTTTTTAGGACCATCTTTGATTTAAAAAAAATTATAGTAACCACATACAGTCTCCACATGAATTGTTGTTATTTTTTAAATTCCACTTTAAGCTTCTCCAAGCAAATTTTGTTCTGTCAGAACTGCAAGTTTCTCCGTCCCGCAAAAGCTTCAAGGGACTCTGATAAGTCACCTCAGAGGCTAAGCAGAGCTAATGACAATAAGTATCAATACCAATCGGTGCTGTAAACTTACGTTTATATCACCCAGCAGTGCGTATGGTTGCTCCCTGCCAGTGTTAAAAGCATTTCTTGTACCCCAATAAATAAAGTTGTGATTTCTGGGTGCAGGGGGAGGGGGCAGAGTGCCTTGCTGTTAACCACAGCAGTTTTTCTTTAATCCTGTCAGGTGTGTCATCACCTTGGAGAGCACACTGCTCTGAGCTGGTTTGTTCCGGGCCAGCAGCACCACCAGGCTGCACTCGACAGCCCTGCCCCTAAATGGATGCGCTTGTGGAGACAGAGATCAGGTACTATGCTTCTCACATACCCGCTTGGTCTCACGCAAGCACCCATACTCAGATTTGCTCTCCCATACACTGACAAAGAGACGTAAACACAGTGGAAAGTACAAACCTGCACACACACACATACTGTGACAATGATATCCTAGCTAACTGTTAAAGATTCTCATGGTGTGTGTGCGCATTTCCAAGCTATCTTCGGAGACTGGCTCATTGGTACATTTCAGTAAAGCCGACAAGACTGGTGGTGACAGGATGGAAGATGTCCTTCCACCCACCCAAACTGAGTGTTATACCCTGCCCAACAAACGGTGTGCCCTTGGGTTACCAGAACCCTGTGTACTGCATGCATGGCCTGCTGGAGAAAGCGAGCACAGGGTATTGTTTTCCCACTCCCAGAGGGCAATATGGAGTGTGGTGTAATGCCACTCTGTGTGGGACACTGGAATGTTGAGCCAGTCCGCAGTGGAATTCTAATCCCGGTGCTCCAGTTCCGGTACGGAAGTAGAAATGCTGCTTAGATGGGCTCCAGTTTTGCTCTATTCTCCAATGCTATCAATAGTTTAGGTCTTGCAGTTGTGCTGTTTTGCAGTGAGGGGGGCTATTCAGACCCCATTTTGTCAGTGGGTTGCAATCCATCCCAATCCTCCAACCCTCTTAACTGCGTTGGTAGTAATCGACTCAACAGAGCTGTAGCAGCAGCAAGTTAAAACAGACTGTTGAGGTTTTTAAATTTGATCTTCAAATGTATTAATACTTCATATTAATTGATTAGCAAATGCCTGTATACTAGGGATGTTAATGATTAATTGATGATTGACTATTTTTCATTACAAATGTGCATCGACAAATACACATTCACAAATAAACCAAATAGTGCTGTCCATATGCGGTTACAGAGTGGACAAATGATCCAACTTAGTGGCATGAGGTATCATTCCCTGACATGTTCTGTCTTACTGAATCCCTTGGAAGGAGCCACATCAACTACAGTGTGATCCATGACCATGAAAAGTTAACTAATGTTAGCTAGCTGACCATAATCTAGTGTTTTTACTTTTAACATTGCCGAAGCAACGTTATCATGTCATTTTGTGTGCTAGTGCTGTTAGCTGTTGCTAGCCACGGGTTTCCCGACAATAAATGAAAGTGCAAATCCGGGTTAAAACTGGTTGCGGTGCAGTAAGCCTCACAGCTGCTTTTTAACATTTTGAAATTACAATGGTTTAATATATTACTAGATTGAAAGATCTATAACTGACCGCTTCATTGATTTTTTTCCTTTGGAAACTCAGGAGTTGGATCAATTTCAAGTGCCTAAGCAAGCTGTTTAGTGCTGTTCCATTTGCCTTGCATATGCCTTGTTGCTCAGTTGAAATCATGACCTTTCAGTGGGATTGTTAAAATAAGGTTTTGTAATTGCGACAAAGCGTCTATGATTTACTATCACACACATGAAGACTGTGTCCTCAGGCTGCATTTGACTGTTTTAATAGAAAGTTTAAGTGTAGCAGGCGGAAGGAAGGGACTTCTCTGCGCCACGTTGATTACGTTGTCTTCTCGAGCAAAATTTAACAGCCATCTTAACAAGTGTTCTAATCGCTCACATTGTTGTAGATATAATGATCTAATACATTTTGAAAGTGAATGGGTTATTGTTATTAGGACTTGAGCTGGCAGATTGCTGGAGCTACCTTTCCGTCCGCCTTGCATGTTGTTAGGTGGGGAAGTTAAACAGTTCATCATATGAGCCATTAGCCAAAGTAGCAAGGCAAATATAGGCTGTTTTGTAATTGGCTACATTTGCTAAATTGTAACAGTACTGTTACCATACATTGTCCATCTTCACCCATATTTAATAATTGTCCAGTACGTACATTTGCATTGCCAAAAGAATTGGGCCTATCCTGAGGAATCTCTCAGCATAATTTGAGCTCCAGTCCATAACCTACATGTGCTCTGTTTCTGAATAATTTAAACTGAAATCTATCATGCAGAAAAATGCTTACTAGTTACCAATCATCTTTGTACCTGTGTTTAATAATATCCACACCCTGAAATAATCTATATCATAGACAGTTTTTTAAGCTTCTAAAACTATATGCTAGTAATATTAAAGTTGGTTCTTTACAAATGGTGTCTTTAAAAAAAATTTGATCTGTCTGGTGCTTATATGGCAGGATACATTTTTGTGGAGTTTGTCTGGCTGTTTTATGGTCTTAAACTTCTAACTAAACAGACATAGAAATGGAATTGTTCCTGCTAAAATGTAAGTTGCTTATAAATTAGCCACTGCTTTGAATGCTCTCTTATCTGGGCCTCTGAGATGGAAATGTACACTGGTGTAGGAACGTTCTTGAAGCAACTGCTACTCCCCTGAAACGGTCAGTGTTTTTATACATCCCGACAGCAACTGTGAGAATTTATTGCATATTTAAAGGATTTGCCCCAGAACTTTTAAACCGCAACGTGTTGGTACTTTATTTGGAGTTTCATTTTGTATTTTTGGCTGGACCGCAACAGCGGGGCCAGCCCTACAAACGTGAATGTCTGTGACTGACTGAGTGATGAAGTTACACCATTGGTCGGCCGAGTTATGAACTTACACCATTGGTGATGGGCCGCATTTTGGTTTGACTTTAGTGTTAAGATTTGAAGATGTGGCTCTGTTTATACATATACAAGAGGAGGGGGATTTGTTTCCATAAATGGAATGTTTTAAGTAGGTGGGATGTATAACACTTCACATGCTATAATATTTGTGTCTATGTGATAACAGATTCTGCACCACGGTTTTGAGACAGGTGAATTGGTGATGAAGTCCCGCAAACTCTCCTAAAATATCTGCAATCTATAGGAAAGACAACGCACTATAAGTTCCAACCTTCAGCATCCTAATTCAGTTACCACCTGTTAATTTCCACCCATTTTTTTGTGCTGTCGCTCTGTTCATGTGGGCTGTGAGGTACTCTAGAGGAGACTGCTGCTTCTGTGTTGTGTCTGCATGGGTTTCTTGGGCTTTCTTTTGAATTTCAAAGTCTGATTTTGGTGGAAGGGGATGAGAAATGCATGTTCCGACATCAACATCATTAGCAGAAATACCGTCATAAATGCGGACGACGTATGAGAAATGTTGGCCGTCGTGACTGCCTCCTGGTGAGCCCTGTGGATACTGCAGTTAAGGCTGAGGGACGGAGGCTGAGTGACTTTCATCTGAACCCTGCGAGAAGCTTGGTTTACTCTGTCTCAGTCCTTCTCCTGCATCACTGCTTTTCGCATGGAGGGAAGGAGTTTAACTCCTCCCTCTTCCCCTTTGCTGTCATTGTGGAAGAGTACAGAAATGAAGGTCATAGAAGGGAGAGAAGAAAAAAAAAAAGTCAATCCCCAGGGTGCAAGCATTGTTGCCTAGCAGCCTCACTGAGCTACCACAGCCTCAATATTGTTTCTTCTGTGAGACCAGTCACTATAAGCCAGCTGGTGCCATTAGCCATTGCCCATAAAGCTATTGGGGGAAAAAATATTCTTAACAAAACACTGGGAAAGGTGTGTATTCACTCATACTATTAAATATTTACTCGTTCACTTGAACCGTTAAATATCAAGACATCCGTAGTAAGGAATGCATGTACTGTTGGGTCAATTTGGTATTTATGGAATTAATTTGACTTCTGTGTGTCATCTTTTAAATGTGGTATGTGAGCAGTCTTTGACAGTTCGTTTGAATTACTGAAAGTAAAAGTTTTGGGGGGAAAATCATTTGCATTCTTCTCCTTTACGCAATTCATAACATCAGTTGTCCCCACATACTATACTACTGTCAATCAGTTATGGGCCTGAGTTGTGATAACTACTCATTTTGCTTCCCATCACCAGTTTGTATGATGTTTACTACTGATTTGTCTTGAAGTTTGTGCTGTCCATGTGTTGTTGTTGCTCTCTTGTCTGAACTGGTCCACACCGGTCTGTAGCAAAATGCTGTCTGTCTTTTTTTTTTTTTAAACAGTCCGCAAACACTAAGACACTAAGTCTTTTTAAAGTATGCCCTTTGGTTTATATTATAAATTTAGCATCTGGAGGCTGGATACTTAAAAGTAATCATATTGGGATATCCTTATTCTGTGATTGTTCCAAGCAGTGCTGCTTCAATAAATCACTCGGTTTTGTGGTCACTTATGCTTGCACCTTAATGCTCTGCATTTTCAGAGACATCGATTCAGGTGCAACTGGGTGCTGCACAGACCCACTAACCTTCATGGATGCATTAAAGTAATTTTCTTTGTGTAGTATGAGCTCAGGTGTTATAAAGATATAAAGCCTGCTCTAGGGTTGGGTCGGTTTCCGGTTTTGCCGGTCCAGTCTGGTGTATGAGCTTAAACCGGTTAGATTTCATGCGAACCGATTGAACTGGCATATGCCATTATGAGACATTCTGGCAAATTAAAAAGTAGCCTACATCAACAACCTGTGCCGACGGGGCTCAATCCAACTTGTATTGCATTAGTAATAAGCAATATGACAACGTGATTAACATAATATTATGTTTGTTTATAAACGGAGCCACTAGTGTCTGAGTGCAAAAAAAAAAAAAAAAAGATTGACAGGCACAATTTAGTGCCTGGTCGCGATCGCTGTCATAGACGTCAGAAGGAAATGTCACTGACCAAAATTTAAAACGTTCGCTCTCTTTGCAGTGGTTTGGGCTGGAAACGGGCTGTAAGCGCGGAATAAGCACCCGAAGTGAAGCACGACACTGCCTACTGATCGTAGATGAGATCGCTGCGAGGTTGCTTTCCGTAGAGGATTTCAGCTGCATGCTCATATTCCTGAAAAGCGGTAGCTAGCTAGCTATAAGTGCATACCGCCGTATGAGTGCTGTGTGCGACGGCGATTGCGACCATGACATTTATTTTGCCGCCTTGTATAGCCGTGGATAAAATCGCATTTATTATTATTATTATTATTATTATTTTCTGTTAAAATCTAGGGAGATAGCCAACTACTTGCAAGTTAGATGACATGTGTAGCCATTTACTAATACGATCGCATTTCAGGCTGGAAGATAACCGGTTAAACCAGAGAAATTGCTGAGTTGTCTTGTAATCTTTATGCAACAGAATGTATCAAGGCTGGCAGCGTCTGCATAGCAACAGACGCTGTAACAAAACGTTAACTACGTCACAATGGGTATAACAGCTGTTTTAGAATGTCATTGCCTCACCCAGATCATATTTTCAGCCCTGAACAAAATTGGCGTGACAGTTCCACTCGGGAGCGGCTGAGTCACGTGCGACACTTAGTGGTAAAATTGGGTATTACCGGTCAGGTTCGGTATTTGGCTTAATATCAAACCGGTTTGAAAATGTTTACATAGGCCCAACCCTAGCCTGCTCTGAATTGATACAGGAAATGTATTGTCAGTGCAGCATACTAATGGAAGTTTCATGCAGAAAATGGCTAGATGGTTTTGGATTCAAATCAATCAGTGTTAATAACAATATTATTTAATCTATTTTGGGGTTCATAAAGCTTTATGTTTCCCTTCACTAATTTGTTACTCTCCCTTGTTCTTGAAGAGTGCTTAAGAACTCATAACTATGTTACACTGTAGTTCCAGTATCTCATTTGTATGTTTCTTCTTTTTTTTTCTCCATGGATATGCTTGGGCCACCACAGAGAAGAGGGAGGTGATGCTGTGGTAAGTTGTGCTTATTCTCACTTTAGTTTCATGCAGACCTCTGAATGTAATCTCTCAGTGTGAGGCAAATGTGACTTGAATGTAGAATTACTGCATTTATGTATAGGTTAGGGGCTTTATTACATTTATTTATTTATTTTGGATCCTTCGTACTCAGCACATTTGCATAAGTTGACAAAAGATTGATTAGCAGCAGTACATTATAGTAGAACATGTGGCATATAGTTCTGAAATGCCTCAGCCTTTATTGTTGATTTTCCCTGCGTTGAACATAGTACTTGCCTAGTAAATGCTGACTAGTGTGTTGCTGTTTGGTGTGTTCAACACAGAAGATTTATTTATTTTTGTTACCCTCTGCAGGATAAGAATGAGAGCCTTTCTAAGGCCACCCTACTCAAAGGCCTCTCACCAAAAAATGTTGGGTCGAGCCGCCTCCTGCCTAAAGGCACCAAGTCAAAGGTGAATCTGGAGGAACAAGGCAGGCAGAGGGTCTCTTTCAGCTTTCAGATAAAGAAACCGTTACCATTGTTTATGGCCCCCCTCAGCCCTGAAAAATCATTCGGTGATCTGCAGCTCCCTGCCACACAGTTTGCCACCTCACCCCCCCAAGATAGAGTAGAGCTGCAAGCTATTAGTAGGAATGAACAAACTGAGTTACTGCCTCCTCCCCATGTCATAGAACCCCTGGCCCCACCACCAACAGTCCCCTCTCCCCCCAAAGCCAAGCTTGATGCTGGGAAGATGCACTTCAAGAAGCAGATCCTCAGCGTCTCTGCTAGTCTGGAGCAGATGACCGAGAAGGAGCCCCTGGCTTGCGACTTAAATAAGGAGCCTCCTTCCTCAGAGGAGGAGGCTGTGCTTAAGCCAACATACAGACCGGAAGCAGAGAGCCCACCAGCCCAGGTCCACGACAGTGTTATCATTGAACGTACCCCTGAGGAGCCATTCATGGGGGGAATGGCTGAGGAGAAACCAGACCCCTATATCAAAGGCCCTGTTGATACTTCCCATATTGGGAAAGAGGACAGGGACCGAAGTGGAGCAACAGAGTATGCAGAAAATGTAGAGCACAGGAAAAGCCTGTCCCAGTCAGACAGCACGCTTCCTGGCTCAGAGTCCGATGCTGACTCTGTGCGGACGTCTTCCAGCCAGAAGTCAGGTGACCTCAAGAGCACAGCTAAGGTGGATGGTTGGAGCAAGGATGTTCAGAGCAACTCCTCTGGTTGTAGAGTGGAGGATTTTGGAAAGTCTCATGCAAGGACAGAGAAGGACGAAAGGTTAGCTGGCCATTCAAAGTCTGAGCATGAGTCAAGACGCACATCCTCGCGGTCCTCCCGTTCAGATAAAGATAGAAGGAAAACAAAGAGCCGATCACGTTCCCGTTCTCGTTCCCGATCTAGAGGCTCTAGAACAAGTTCCTCATACTCTAGAACTGAGAGGTCCTCAAGGAGTGAGAAACTAGCAAGATCAGACAGGTCCCACTACCGTGACTCTGAGCGTAGATCACATAGGAGTTCTCCATATCACGAAACGAGATCATCTCGCTCTCGAACTGAACATAGATCTCGTGATAGCTCAGACTCTGAGGATGACCACCGTAGGACTCGTACTCACGGCAGTGACTCCAACCGTTCATCTACCCATTCTAGCTCTTACAGAGACTCTAAATCATCATCATCTTACTCAAAATCTGACAAGGACTCCAAATCAATAGAATCCTCTCGCTCTTCTGAGTCTGAGAAAAGAACACAGTCAAGGTCTGAGAGATATTCTAGGAGGACCAAGGACTCTGAGCAAATTAAAAAGAGCTCTCCAGAAGCAGAACCAGATTACAGGAAGTCCAGCACCTCGTCCAAAAATGAGAGTTGCCATAAATCTTCTCCCAAACCTAGTAGCAGTTCCCAGAATTCAGAGAAGATGGCTCTGAAAAGTACCTCCAGCTCTGACTCTGAGGAGGAATGGAAGGGGAAGTGTCACTTAAAGGTCTCATCTAAGTGTTCCCCGTCCTCTTTGTCAGAAGCGCCAGGAGCCACCACATGTGAAAAAACCGACATCTCCAGTTCACAGCAAATGTCACCTAAGCCCTTGTGTAATTTCAAAGGAGCTGACCGACAATCACAGGACATGTTCACCAGTCCAGAAAAAATACACACAAAGTCCAATTCTGACGACCATCACAAAAATAATGAGGAAAATGTGGCTTCACAGCTTGCTGATTGTTGCTCGTTTGAAGAAAGAGACAGTAAAGAAGGTGTCCAAGCTGATGCTATGTGTAGTACTCAACACCTAACTGTGCCTGAGCCTTGCTCTTCCGATGGCTTGGTGCCTCAGGACACTGAACAAACAAACTCTTATAACTCAGTTGCCTGCATAAGGGCCAAGCAGGTATCCACCTATAGTCTGCGCTCCAAGTCTAAATCTCAAAAGCTTGAGTCTTTGCCACCTCTAGAACAGACCTTGCCCGATTCAAGTCCAACACCTGTGTGCCAGCATAGTCCAAGCCAAGGTAGTAATCTCCTTGATACATGCATCAATTTTCCTGACAACTGCTCCTCCTCTGAGACATTTAGGGACCAGCAAAAGACAGGAGAGGTTTACACCTTGAACAAAACTCTCTTAGATGATGGAGGAACACATGTGCTTGTCACCCATTGTGAGCCTAATATTAGGTCAAGTTCATTAGGGCTTAACCATCAAATTTGTCCTAATGACCACAGTTTGTGTGGGACTTTGAAGGACACGGTTACATGTGTGACTACATCAGACGGATCAGATAGACCGGAACTTCAGTTAGTCCACAGTAGAGCAGAATCAAAAACAATCAGCAGTGAGCTGAGTGATGGTCTTGAAGTTGCAAATTGTTTTCCTGCAAACAAGCAGATGGTCACCAGAGTGAGCGACATCTTGAATGAAAATACCATCATGAGAAACTTTGTTCCAGAGATTACAGAAGGTCCTTATCACGCACAGCCTGAAATCAGAACAGCTAAAGACTCTGCAGAGAACAAAACAGATATAGCAAAAACCACTTCTAATTGCTCTGGTGGAGATGCTCTGTTCTGCACTGACAAAATTGTCATATTAGAACGGAATACCCCTCAAGTAGGCCAGGGTCTAAAAGAATCAAAACCAGCAGCAGTTGTTTCAGTTGAACTCCTAGGTGAAGATCACTTGCAGAAGAACACTAAAACTGTAGAGAATTTGCTTTCCAGTCAATGTGAGACTAGCCTAAAGGTCACAGAGTGTGTGATTGGAGGTCTGACAGAGCAGCTGAACAAGACTGAACAACAGAAGTCTGAGCAATTAAAAAACAAAAAAATGAATGTGAAAAAATCACGCTGGGACATTGTGGGAGAGAACACCTCTGACCATGAGAACTCTCCCAAAATTATTTGCAATGAGTCTAAGCCCTCTGTTAAAAAGATCATTTCTGTTAAGAGTATAGAGTTCTCTAAAGAATCTGGTTTGGAGGACACAAGCTTAAAGAAAGAATCTGATTTTAGTCATGAGCAGAGTCCTATGATGGCACAGCTTCATTTAAACATGGGAGCGCAGAAGTTTTCTAAAAGGCTTGTTGTCGTTGTAAAGAAGGAAGACATGGGAATTCAATTGGATGGCTCTCTAAGATTTCAGGAGAAAGTAAAACTACAAGAGCAGGTGGATCCATCAAAAACTTTACCAAATCCTCAGTTATGTGACACTAGCCTTGAGGCAGAGGATGTCAAACCCTGCATTGATCAGAACTTTAAAGGCCCTCCAAAATCTAGCCATTCATCTGTTGGAGACAATAATAAGGACCAAGAGTGGACAGGGGATGCCAGTGGTCATCAACAGCAGGGTGACCTTTTGAGGAACAAGTTTGGTAGCAGTAGCAATGTGTCCTTGGAGCGGGCTGTGGAAGGCAACAGTGAAGAGAGTGACACAGAGGACTCTGAGTCTGACTCTGATGACAGCAGCATTCCCAAGAACCGTTTGCACTCTGTGGTTGTTGTGCCAAAGAATTCCTCCCTTACTCTGGATACCAGAGCTGGGCCTACTTCATCATCTGTCCACAGTGACAGCCCTCTGCAACCACCTGTAGAGTGGCTGGAGCGCAGCTGGTTGATGCCCAGCAGCCAAGGCTCTGACCGGGGCGAAGGTGTCCGTAGAGGGGTCTCTGGTAAAGGATGTTCCACTCTGCTGTCTGAGGGCAATCAACATGGCCTTGAGCCTTGTGCGAATGTAAAACCTCCCATTGCCTCCCAAAGTATGGCTTATTTGTCCCAAAGCAATATGGTTGACAGCACCAGCCAAGTGGAGGCTGCTCGCAGTGCCCAGCAGCACATGGAACAAGTCCCCACCACTAATGTGAAACCAAAGACCCTTGGAACGATGAGCCATGCTGGTAACTTCCACCACCTTGAAGACTCGTGGAGGGAGCCTGACACAGGATACTCGCAGCACTATGATGGTCCTGACAGCTGGCATGGGCGTAAGCGAATGTACCGTTATCAACAAGCAGACTTCTCTGGCTCTGATGACTTTGACTGCAAAGATGGATATAGTCTGGGATGGGACTTCACACAACCAGAACAGCCGAGCAGCACCTACCAGCAGCCAGACAGCAGCTTTGGCATCCAGCCCCAGAAACCTTCCCAGTCTGCCAGCTCTGCCACTGGGCTGGTTTGTGGTCAGGGTAGCAGTTTTTGGAACACGCCCAGTGTGTCTGAAAGCTGCAGGCCGCTGTACCTCCCTGTGCCTTCACACTATTGTGAGCCAGTTAGCCAGGTCCAACCTGACTCTCTGACTAACGATTATGATGATGAGAGCCGGAGGAAGATGGTGCCTCACAACACATCAACCACGTTGTCCTGTGACCTTCCTCCTCCAGCTTCGTCATCTTACTCTTTTGTCCAAGCCCACGAGATCAGCAGCAATTGCAGGGGTCTTGTGAGTGCCACCCCAGAGAGCACGGCCATCCCTGACACCCCTAAACGTGAGGATGGCCAAAGACCTCACCGGGGTAGGGGCCCACCAAAAAAGAGACGACCAGAGCTGGAGTCTGACTCGGAGAATGAGGCCGAAGCAGGGCTTTCTGCCAAGAGAGAGCGCGTTTCATACGATGGTGCGGAGACCCCATCCCAAGCTGTTGTAGCTGAGCGGCCCTCGCTTAGTCTGCAGAATTTCCAGGACCCTGTTGCCTGGAAGGAGCTGGCTAGGACGAAAAAGATGCCTCCATACTTTGACCTGATAGAAGAGAACTTGTACCTGACAGAGCGGTAAGTTGAACAGGATATACATTATTAGAATATTTCCAGTATTGCCAGTTTTGACCATTTCTTTGTAACATTTGTGTTGAGAGTTCAGATAATATACAAGCTAAGCCAACTGAAATGCACTTATGAAATAGCAGAACTGGGCAAAAACTGCTATTCAGTTCATAATGTGTTCTATGAAATGACTGCAAAAAATGTATTTCCCTGGGCTGCATGATTAGGCCTAAGACTTGCAGTGAAACTCGTGCTGTAACTTTGCCAAGGGAATTGTGTGCAAATGTAAATTTTCCAGTTATTTATTTACGTTTTGTTTCCTCGTGTCCGAGCAGGAAGAAGAACAAGTCTCACCGAGACATCAAACGAATGCAGTGCGAGTGCTCAGTGTTGTCACGGGAGGAGCGGTCCCGTGGAGCCGCAGCTTGTGGGGAGGACTGCCTCAACCGTCTGCTGATGATCGAGTGGTGAGTCTCATACCTCTCAGTGCTCGCTGCTGATGATCGAGTGGTGAGTCTCATACCTCTCAGTGCTCACTGCTGATGATCGAGTGGTGAGTCTCATACCTCTCAGTGCTCGCTGCTGATGATCGAGTGGTGAGTCATACCTCTCAGTGCTCGCTGCTGATGATCGAGTGGTGAGTCTCATACCTCTCAGTGCTCGCTGCTGATGATCGAGTGGTGAGTCTCATACCTCTCAGTGCTCACTGCTGATGATCGAGTGGTGAGTCTCATACCTCTCAGTGCTCGCTGCTGATGATCGAGTGGTGAGTCTCATACCTCTCAGTGCTCGCTGCTGATGATCGAGTGGTGAGTCTCATACCTCTCAGTGCTCGCTGCTGATGATCGAGTGGTGAGTCTCATACCTCTCAGTGCTCGCTGCTGATGATCGAGTGGTGAGTCTCATACCTCTCAGTGCTCGCTGCTGATGATCGAGTGGTGAGTCTCATACCTCTCAGTGCTCACTGCTGATGATCGAGTGGTGAGTCTCATACCTCTCAGTGCTCTCTGCTGATGATCGAGTGGTGAGTCTCATACCTCTCAGTGCTCACTGCTGATGATCGAGTGGTGAGTCTCATACCTCTCAGTGCTCTCTGCTGATGATCGAGTGGTGAGTCTCATACCTCTCAGTGCTCGCTGCTGATGATCGAGTGGTGAGTCTCATACCTCTCAGTGCTCGCTGCTGATGATCGAGTGGTGAGTCTCATACCTCTCAGTGCTCGCTGCTGATGATCGAGTGGTGAGTCTCATACCTCTCAGTGCTCGCTGCTGATGATCGAGTGGTGAGTCTCATACCTCTCAGTGCTCGCTGCTGATGATCGAGTGGTGAGTCTCATACCTCTCAGTGCTCGCTGCTGATGATCGAGTGGTGAGTCTCATACCTCTCAGTGCTCGCTGCTGATGCCATTAAGAAGGAACAAATGACACAACCGGCATACTGACCTGCTCACATGAAGCAGCATGTATCTGAGGAGGTATTATTCCAGTGTAATTGAATATGAGGATTGGACATTCTGAAAAGGACATTCTAAAATGTGTTATAGAAATGTGACTGTGCTGCTGATGCTTGCAAGATATTTTCAAATATATCATGTTGTCAGTTTTGTTGGAAGAAAAAAAGCATTGGTTATAATGTGACTGTTCAATGACTTCATTTCATCCAATCCTTTTAATCTTGTTTTGTCAGACTAGCCTCTTTTCATCCATGACTTTCTGTCTGAACTGTTGTGCATGTAAATAGACTGGTTGCATGTAATTCAGCTCTCATTGTTTAGATGTGTACAGGTTGCTGAATGAAGTTAATCTTTTTTTTTTCCTCCCTCCGTCGTTCTTTGTTGGCAGCTCATCGCGATGCCTGAATGGCGTTTACTGTTCCAACCGGCGCTTTCAGATGAAGCAGCATGCGGACTTTGAGGTCATCTTGACAGAAAGCAAGGGCTGGGGCCTGAGGGCGGCTAAGGACCTGACGCCGTGAGTATCTCCTCTGATACACCGAGAGGAACATGGGGAGCGGGGTTTGGGGCTGCGTGGAACAGACACAGGGTCAGAATGGGAGTGCCATGTACTCGTGAGCATGACCACCCCGTAGCTGATCTGCATTGTTTGCAGTGTCCTTTCATGCAGCTGGATAATCAGGTGCAGCACGCTTCTCAAACAAACAAGCAGACTGATCCAGGTACAGGATTTGTGAAGCATTCAGTCAGACATTTATTTTCTGGGTGTTAACATTTGACAATTCAAATATATGAAGTCTTTTGTCAGTCTTTATCAAGGGGTCTAAATAATGTTGGAGAGCCCTGAAAATTTGAAAGCACTCGCACGTTAGCTTATGTACAATGTTCAAAAATGAGTGTGCGTGTGTTTGTGAGTGAGTGAGAGAGACGATATACTACATGAATATTATGTTCATGGTGTAATGTATAATCATCACAGAGCAATGAGACTTATTGCTCTAGTTAAGTGCTGCTCCACAGTTCAGTCTGACTAACCTTCCTGTCTTCACCTGTTCTTTAGGAACACCTTTGTGTTGGAGTATTGTGGGGAGGTTTTGGACCACAAAGAGTTCAAGGCCCGTGTCAAAGAGTATGCCCGCAACAAGAACATCCACTACTACTTCATGGCCCTAAAGAACAATGAGGTGGGCAGAGAAACGGATCTATATCATAGTTAAACCAAATGCCATCAATCAAATGTAGTAGTGGCAGGTATATAGTTATTGGTCTTTTGCTATATCCCTTGGTGGCCGGCAGCTGTTCTTAGTATAACACCTTTGACTATAAATCATCAACACCTTTATCCCTATGAAATTCTCTTGTGTGTACATATAAGGGTAATGGGGGGAAAAGCAATGCATGCCTGTTTGTGTCTCTCCTTAGATCATTGATGCCACACTGAAGGGGAACTGTTCTCGTTTCATGAACCACAGCTGTGAACCCAACTGTGAGACCCAGAAGGTGTGTATAGGGCGAGAAGCCCCCCCCCCTCATCGAACAGACACAACACAACAGAAATAATGACGAGGCATAGAAACGGAAAGATTTACATGACTAGCATAACCAATGGCAGATGTGTTGGGTTCCATTTTGCTTTATATTGAACACATGGTCTTGCTTTCCCCCTCTAGTGGACCGTAAATGGTCAGCTTCGAGTCGGTTTCTTCACCACCAAGGCTGTGACAGCTGGCACTGAACTCACATTCGACTACCAGTTCCAGAGATATGGGTAAGTTGTGCGTGTGCCCACTTCTGAGTCTGTAGCCCAAGGTTAAGTTTCATACCTGTCTTTTACATTAATTACTGTAAACTAGCCCAGTATTTTTCCAGTCATTTCTGCAGCATTTCCTCAGCTGTTTTTTTGATGGTGTCGTTGTTGTTTGAACAACACAAACATCATTATCCCAACTTCACCCCTTCAGGAAGGAGGCTCAGAAGTGCCTGTGTGGAGCTCCGAGCTGCCGGGGTTTCCTGGGTGGGGAGAACCGGGTCAGTATCCGGGCCGCAGGGGGAAAGATGAAGAAAGAACGCACGCGGAAGAAGGACACCGTGAGCGCGCTCACTACGGTGAGCATGGGCTCCTTTGAAGGGTTCTGTGCCTTTTGTGTTCTTGTGTTTCTGTTTGCATGTGGCTGTGGTTGTCTGTGTGTCTGTATGCAGACTATCAGAATCTGCTAGATATTTATTGGTATTGTTTTCCTTTGCTCAAAGCACTGACTTATCAGTTTCAGACTTGTACTTGGCATACAATGACTGGTCTCCTCCTTCTATTGAACCAAAATGGTCACCCTTCTGATGGTCTCTACCCATAGAACAGCATTAAGATGGCATTCCTCTCAAGCAGATAGTCCATGCTTTCTCTGGGCTTTGTGTGGAAAAAGAAATGCACACAAACCACATTAGTATGCTACTCACTCATCCCTTGCTGTGTTTGCCTCCACTTGCCAGTCATCTTTGCATAGGTGCTCCCACAGCCAACATCCTGTAACGTCATTGGCTGCACACCCGTATCACTTGCATATTACCTTTAGAAAATGTGTAATTGGATCATTTTTATATTCAGAATTTTAAAAAGTGTTTTCTTTTTTGTCAGTTTTGTGTGTTGCTTTGACATGTGTAGGGACCCACTAACAGGTCATGCCAAATTTAGGTAATGCGGACAGCATTATATGTCATGGTTTCTTAGTTATGCACAGCTAACAGATCTGGTGTTCTGGTGATGCTGAAGCATATGATTTGCAGGTCCATGGGAGTGATCTAATTTCTGATATATTATCTTATTTTCAGAGACATTTTCATTGTTTGTCATACTCTGCAGAATGGTCTTTCAGCTTATGCAGTCTATTGAATATACCGATTGATTGATCCATTTTACATGTGCGGAAATGTTAGGCATCTTTAATATATATGATTCACAGTGATAAGGAAGTGTCTTCTGTTTGAATTGGGTCAGCTCTTGGTAAGCTTCAGGCTAATTGCACTGAGACTTCCAGCAGCCCCAGTGTAATTCCACAAATAACACTGAAAATTCACACACAAACTGTTCTGAGAAAATGTATCCGCTTTTTTAAACAGTGTGTTGAATTACACCTCGATTAGCTGTAGAGATCCCACAGTCCCTGGTTGGTCAGTGATTCAGGGCAGTTTCTTTTGTTCAGAGGTCTCATTTTCCATTATTGTTTGTTCGATGAATGTTGAGGGGGTTAATAAAAATGAGTTGTGTCCAGTTGTGTGCACCATGCCTAGACACTTTTTGTCGCACACCAACCCAGCAGGACGACTCACTGTCTCCCCCTGTAGGTGGATGAGGAGCTGGAGGCACTGCTGGAGAATGGTGAGGGTCTGTCCGATGAGAAGCAAGTGGTCTCGCTCTGTCGGCTTATGGTTCGAGTGGAGACCATGGAGCAGAAGCTGACCTGCCTCAAACTCATCCAGGTGAGTTTCCCTGTGCTCAGGGAGAAGGCTGTGTATACGTACTAGAAAGATGTGTAATGCGTTCGAAGGGTTAAATGCCAAGTGCATGACCCCTAAATGTTCATCTTAATACTGTTTTTTTGCTTTTTAATTTGGTAACCTCAGTCGTGCCTGTCGAGTTGCTCTGTCACCTGTCCATACACTAGAGTTACAGCTACATGCAGTGTGCTGTGGGGGGTCACCTGTAACTATTTACCCTGCAGCCCAAACACTAGCAGAAAAATGGTGAGTCAGAGGAGATGCATGTCTGTCTGATATCTGATAACTTGTGGGTGCTTGGTGTGTTGTCTCACTGCAGCAGTGTTAAGTAGGAAGGGTGAGGCAGATTGTAGCAGCTTCGGCTACTTCAGACCCGCCCAATTATAAGAAACCCGTGACATGGCAGGGACCTCAATCTGGGACTATAGCACCCAGCCAGCCGCAGCTTCACCATCTGAGCCCCACATCACTGGAGTTCTTACATTTATCTCAATGTAGCACCATTTAATCATGGAAAACAACAAAACCATACACGTGTAAGAGGTGTGGAATTGTATTGAGAGACATTACTGGTGCACCTAAAATGATGAAGCTAATTAGAGCAGATCACTCATTCCTAGCAGATCATAGTAACAAAGGGATGAGATACAGCAAGATACATACTTGCCATAATTACCATAACATGAAAGACTGGACCCTTTTGTGGTAGTGCTGTGATCAGTAAACTGTGATGCAACTCGTCCTTACCCGGACATCAAACGTTAGATATTAATACTGGAAACGCACGCCTTGGAAAGCAGCTGTCTCTCGGACTGTCGTGATGGCAACAGCTGCGCCTGCAGCTGCGACTCCATTATGAGCACTACACACAGCTGACGGTAGAGGACAGGCAACTCTGTGTTAAGTTCTTTCCGGTCCTTTGACCATGAAGCGCAGCACACACATTCCTGTGTGCCTGACTTTGCGATGTCCCTGAACAGAATACCCAGAATCCCGCTTGCCTGAAGCAGTTCCTGGATCACCACGGCCTCTCGCTGCTTTGGATCTTCATGGTGGAACTCTCGGAGGCCAAAGGCAACAACATCAAGTTGCAGCTGGAGGTGAGTAGGCGGGACGAGAAAACAAGGGGGTGTATTGCACCCCCTTTCCCCTCAGTCACAAACCAGCCCTTATCATGTAGCTTACAGTGAAGCGATTATGTTCCCACACTGCCCTGCCACTAGTACAATGCGTGCTACTGTATGACCACACTGCCGTATGTATACTATAGATTGCAAGCAAATAAATGTGCTCAAAGAAGGTAACCTATTTTTCTCCAGTAGCCTTGCTATTCTGTTTTCATTTCCCCAAAGTGATCCTCAGTGCTTTTTCATTGGGGGCCGCTTTAGGGAAATGATTCGTTTCTTAAATTATTATAGCCAGTAATCGTCCTATCAATTTTTATTTTATTTATTTGTTTTTTTCTATTAAATTGGAGTTTCACCCATTTTTACTTGACACAAGCTAGTTTTCTTTACATCCATGCAAAGTGTTATTTCTGTGCAGTTTTGCCCAGTCACACGCTGGCCTGTTTGTGTGCACACAGATCATGAAGAGCCTGGCGGTTCTTCCTATCTCCACCAAGAACATGCTGGAGGAGAGCAGGGTGCTGCACTTCATCCAGCGCTGGGCCCAGAACCAGGCCCTGCCCCCGCCCGCCGAGCAGGACGGGTACTCCAGCGAGAACACGTCCCGCGCCCAGACCCCGCTCAACACCCCCGACGGGCCCCCCGTCAAGCCGGGCCAGGAGCTGGACAGCGACACGCCCAAACGCGCCGTGTACCGGCGCCTGAAGATCATCAGCGAGAACAGCCTGGACAGCGCCCTCTCGGACGCCAGCAAGGCCTCCGACGGCAAGGAGGACGAGGAGGAGGACGAGGAGGAGGAGGAAGAGGACGACTCTTCGCAGGCCGAGCCCGCGGAGAGCAGCCAGGTGGGCCAGGAGACCGTGGCGGAGGAGGCTTCCGCAGTACTGGAGGAGAAGCAGGAACCAGCAGAGCCAACAGAGGGCGCCACTGGGGCCGAGCCCAAGAGCGAGGAGCCCGGGGAGGGGGAGGGGGAGGTGGAGATGGAGGTGCAGGCGGAGCAGGAGAGGACTGAGGGCCAGGAGGTAGAGGTGGAGGTGCAGCTCAGCCAGCCAGGGAAGGAGGTGGAGCAGGAGGCCGAGACGGAGGGGGTGCAGGAGGAGAGCCAGGAGGAGAGCCAGGCGGAGGCGATGGGGCCGCTGGCTGTGACCACAGAGACGGAAGGGCATTCAGAAGAGCAGCCGTCTCAGGCAGAACAGCCGAGCCAGACCACCCCTGCTGAGGAGCTTCCCCAAGAGGAGGAGACCAAGGTGGAGGAGGTCGCCGGGGTAGAGGAGGCTGTGGAGGATCCTGCGGCCGTGAAGCAGGGCGTGGAGGAGGTAGCGGTGACAGCTGAGGAGGGCGTGGCCACAGGAGAGGCCGCGCCTGTCCAAGATCCGCCCGCTCCAGTGGAGACGGCGGTGGCGGTGTCTGAGTCCGCCGTAGAGGCCACCGATCCGGGGACTGCCCTCGCCACGGCCGATCCTGTCGCCGTGGCTGATGCCATCGCCGTGGAGACACCATCCCAGGACGAGGAGGAGGGCGTGTCGGACGTGGAGAGCGAGAGGAGCCAGGAGCCCCCGCTCAGGGTGGTGGACATCGCTGACATGGCCGCCCGACTGCTGGACACCTGGAAGGACCTGAAGGTAGGGTCAGGGTCAGGGTCAGTCATACTCACACTCACCTTCCACTGCCATACACATTCACATACACATGCTCACCAAGCTGAGAGAAACACACACGCTCATGTGCACACAGTGGCAGTGTAATGCTTGTGGGAGTATTGCGTGTGGAGATGAACACTTGTTTCACGCTTCAGGAGGTGTACAGGATCCCCAAGAAGAGCCAGGTGGAGAAGGAGCACAGCGGTAGGAGTTTGTGCTTTTCCCCGAGTCACCCCACACAGCGCACACCCCTGGACCACGTCCAGCACAGCTACTGTAATAGACGTGTGTCTGCTGAGCAGGGCTCTTCAGCCTGTGTCATTTCCCTCCGTGTTGTCTGTATGCAGTGTGAATGCAGAGGTGCTGTAGAGCACTCCTCTGAAGCCCCGTCTCTGTTCCCCCGCAGACCGCAGCCGCGACCGCGACGCGCCCTTCACCCCGCGCACGCCCTCGGGCAGCCGCGAGCGCGAGAGGGACAGGGAGCGCGACCGGGACCGGGACCGCGACCGTGACCGTGACCGCGATCGGGACCGGGACCGGGACCGCGATAAAGACCGGGACCGCGAGCGCGACAGGGACCGCGAGAGGGACAGAGACCGGGACCGCGACGGCGAGAGGACGATGCGCAGCGCGGAGCGCCGCCGCCGCCGGGCGTCCCTCTCGCCCCCGCTCTCCGCCTACGACAGGAGCAGCCGGCGCAGCGATGACCGGTGAGAGAGAGAGAGAGAGAGAGAGGCTGTGCGGCTTCACTGCTGCTCACGGCTAGAACAGGAACAAACCTGTTATTCACTTCCTTTTCTATTAGCTTCAATATATCCTCAATAAAGCGTCTGTGTATGGATTATACAGAACTAGTGAGCAGAGGTGGGAAATTCAGAAAGTAAAAGTCCTCCCCAGTATAGAGTTCCAATCAGCTGAACTGGCTGATTGGCACAGTTCTTCAGCCAGGAGGTGAAGAATCAGAGTTCATGGGGGAGGAAACACATGGCAGGACTTTTACTTTCTGACCGCTGGACTTTCCCCCTCTGCTAAGAGTGGAGAGCTGGTATGACCTCCCCAGGCTGACCCCCCCCTCCCCACAGGTACGACCACCCCAACAGCAGCAAGAAGAAGGGGCGGACGAAGGAGCGCCAGAAGCTGACGACGGAGGAGCGGAGGAAGCTGTTTGAGCAGGAGGTGGCCCAGCGCGAGGCGCAGAAGCAGCAGCAGCTGCAGACCCTGGCCTACGACAGCCTGGGCTACTCGTCCAGCCCCCACGGCTTCCTGGCCTACCCCCCGGGCTACCCCATGCAGACCTACGTGGACCCCAGCAACCCCAACGCCGGCAAGGTGCTGCTGCCCACCCCCGCGGTGGAGCCGCTGCCCCCCGCCCTGCCCTACGAGCAGACCCCGCCCCCGCAGCCGCTGCTGCCCGAGCTGGGCCTGGCCTCGCCCTCGCCCACCGCCCACCTGGCCGCCGCGCCCTTGGAGCTGGCGCAGGGCAGCGCGCCGCAGTACGCGCAGCCCGGCGTGGCGGCGCAGGACCCCTCCGTGGCCGTCCTCTCCATGCCCGCGCCGGCGGCCGGCACGCAGGTGCAGGGCCAGCAGAGCTACGCCCCCCTGTGGGACCCCGCGGTACAGCAGGCGCTCACCGTGCAGGCCACACCCGCCCAGCAGTACCCGCCCGCCGCCACCGCCCAGCCGCAGGCCGCCATCTACTACCAGAGCCAGCCGTGCCAGGCGGTGTACAGCATCCCCACCGCCGCCTACCCGCAGACCAGCGCGCCCGTCATACAGGTGAGCCCACACTGCCCTACAGGCTAATGCTCAGTCTTATCAGTGTTTTACCAGTGTTTGTGAATGTCTTCATTTGTGTCTTCTTGCGGAAGTAGTGCTGTATCTAATGCTTGAATTATTTGAAAGCTGGCTGCAATTATTTAAATATTTTATCTTGTTAGCCACATAATATTTGAATGGCAAATGACTTGAGTGGTATATTCTTAGCTGCGGGCTGTTCCTGGTGGCATCAGGGCAGTTTGGTCGACTGAAGTCGTGTGTAAATAATATTGGCAAGAATATTGTCATTCCACAATGCCAGTGCACATTAAGTGCCAGTACGCGTGTGATTTCTGTGTTGTTTATGCACAGGTACTGTGTATTGTTGTTTTTGATTGACAACATCAGTTAAAGGCCCGCCTCTCAGATCAGACCAGTAGCTGCTATTTCCAGTCAAATTTTTTTAGCTGAATGTTAATGTTAAAAATTAATTTGCATTTAAATGCACAAATTTTTTTTGTCTGTCATTATTTTACTTGCGTAGTCAGCCTTGATAATGATAATGCGTTGATGTTTGTTTTTGAATGAAGATTAGTCATCACAATGAATTGACATTACAGGGTGAAATGAAGCATGTAATCAAGGTTATGTTTAAAAGGCTGTCTCACTGGCTCCCTCTGCTGTTCCTCTGCAGACCTACACCGAGCCTGCCGCGGGCTACCTGCAGGGGCAGCAGGTGTACTCTGGCCACCAGCAGGGGGTGGTGCTGCAGCAGGCAGGCAGCGTCACCACCATCGTCGCGGCGCAGACCGTTCCGCAGGTACGGTGCTTTTACGCTCCCGCCGTCCGCCACACGGGGGCGCCAGAGCGCTCCGACCCCCTGGAGCTCGTCCCCTCTCCGGCGCTGTGGGGATTTCGGCAGCGTTGAGCTCTTCTCATCTGCGTCTGAATCAGAGCTGCTTGGCTGTGCGACGCCTCTGCTGGGTCATTGCTTTGATCAGGGCCCTTCAGTGCCTGTCCTCAGCTGCTGCAGATCCCTTCCAGGGCTTTGTTCTGGCCCACGGGTCCGTTAATCATCGCTCCGTGTTTTTATAAGGCTCGTCGTTTCTTCCTTCTCTCACTCATGGTCATTATCAGCTGGCAGGTTCTCCCTTCTCTCTCTGCGGTGTCATGTGACTGCTCCTTCCCTGAGGGTACACTGGTCTCCCAACAATGCCTCTAAGGACACTGCCCTTTAAAGCTCCGCCTTTCCCCACTTTTATTCACGGCTCAACTGAACTTTAATTGGCCGTTCGTTTCCCCTGCCGTTTACTGTCCCTCAGGTTTCCACGTCAGCCCTTTCGAATATGACTGTATTAAAATATGACTGTATTTACCAACGGACTCCTCTCTGTGTTTACCTACAGGAGATGATGGTCCCCAACAACTTAATGGACCTGCCCCCACCCTCGCCCCCCAAACCCAAATCCATCGTCCTGCCCCCCAGCTGGAAAGTAGCACGTGACCCAGAGGGCAAGATCTACTACTACCATGTGATCACCAGGTAGGCCTGGCGCCCGGTGCTCGCCGTGGGAGTGTCCTGTGTGTGGCGCCCTTCAGCTCCCTCAATGGCTGCAGAGCCGTTTAGAGCGCGGTAGTGACTGGTGCCGTTTCCTCCTCTCTCCACCCTGCCAGGCAAACGCAGTGGGACCCCCCGTGCTGGGAGGGGGGCAGCGACAATGCCAGCGTAGACCATGAGGCTGAGATGGACCTCGGGACGCCCACTTACGACGAAAACCCCTCCAAGGTAAGGGGCGACCCCGTGAGCGGCCTCTCTGGGTCTGGTCCTCGGGCTCATCCTGATCACCGTTCACAGAACACACTCTGCTTCTCCACAACATGCCTTCTCTTAACGCCTCCAAGTTTGCGTGTTGTCCCCGGGTACTCCGGTTTCCTCCCACAGTCCAAAGGCATGCAGGTGGGCTAATTGGAGTCTCTAAATTGCCCGTAGGTATGAGTGAATGGTGGGTGTACCCTGCGATAGATTGGGTGTGTGTCCAGGGTGTATTCCTGCCTCTCACCCAATCCTTGCTGGGTTAGGCTCCGGCACCCCCCGCAACCCTGCCCAGGATAAGTTGGTATAGATAATGAATGGATGAATAAAGGTTGAGACGTCTGAATATATGTAACATGGAAAGGGTTTGAATTGTCAAAATAATGGAAAAGTTGTTGAATTCAGTATCTTGTGCTTAAAGACCTATATGTTTTGGCTGAACCTCAACAGCGGGGCCAGCCCTATAAATGCGAATGTCTGACTGAGTGAGTGATGAAGTTACACCGCACATGTCTGTGACTGACTGATGAAGTTACACTATTGGTCAGCTGGTTCGGTCCAGCCATATACTAGGTTTTGACCTGGTCTTGTTTTTCCTGATATGGACAAAGTGGAGATGAACATTTCCGTCGCTACCTAATAAGGCAAGCAGTCCCTTTTACACCATCTTTGATCTGATGTGATATCTGGATGTGTTGAATGAAGACGTTAAACATTTGACGTTGGCGAATAGTTGGCCTGCTGAACTGTCAGCAGCTGTGAAATCCAACCTGCCCCGCCCTGTTGGGCTTGGCTGGGTGCTGGGGTCAGAGGTCAAAGGCTGTACATGCTCAGTGGGATACTGTGTCAGAGGTCATTCTGTCAACATGCCTGTTTATAAATGGCTCTTGTGTGACAAACACATCCAGCGAACTTAATTTTCCCTGTTTTGACAGCTTGCAGAAGTTAGCATGATAGGAAATTCATGTTAGTTAGCAGCAAAGTTTTTGTTTAAACAAATGATTTCGTATTTTGTAAAAAGATTAATTCTGTCTGGATTTCAAGAAACCGTTATCCCTGAAAACATTACCCAACCGCTCACTAGCTGAATCAGTAACTGCGTTGCATTTCCCAGCATGCTCCAGCTGTGAACGGCCTCCTACCACAGCTCTGCTGTGATGCCATGAAAGCAAAAAGAATAGTTCATTTCAGCTGTGCCAAAATCTGGAAGATTACTTGCGAAGAAACCCTCTTTGGCATTCTCTCTAGCAGCGTGCAGACTCCTCTGTGCAGTGCTGGCTGCGCACATGTCCCTTCTGGCTGCTATTCCTGCCTGTGCTGCTTTGCACATGTCCCTTTCCCTGGGCTGCATTATTACCCTGCCCTCTGTGCAGTGCTGGCTGCGCACATGTCCCTTTCCCTGGGCTGCATTATTACCCTGCCCTCTGTGCAGTGCTGGCTGCGCACATGTCCCTTCCCTGGGCTGCATTATTACCCTGCCCTCTGTGCAGTGCTGGCTGCGCACATGTCCCTTTCCCTGGGCTGCATTATTACCCTGCCCTCTGTGCAGTGCTGGCTGCGCACATGTCCCTTTCCCTGGGCTGCATTATTACCCTGCCCTCTGTGCAGTGCTGGCTGCGCACATGTCCCTTTCCCTGGGCTGCATTATTACCCTGCCCCGAGCGCATTTGTCAGCATGTAACAGGCAGGAACGAGGAACATGTGGCCGGCCCGGGATGGCTCCAGCAGCTGTGCTCCACAGCCCAGAGCTCAGGAATGGGATCCCTGGCATTTCTTCATCCAGCGCGAGCCTATTCTCAGGCCCCTTCAGCTGCAGCATGTAAAGGTTCTGCACATACTGTATATATGAGGAGTATGGGAAATCTTCCTTTGGATGCTTGGCGTCTGTGCTGCTGTTAGCCATAGTCGGTCTCTGTCATGTTTAATGGCTGATTTAGTGGCACTGTCATCTGTCACTTGTCCTGCGTTGGCTTATATTTGTCCCGTTTCTGTCGGGTGGTTTATGGTGCCGTCCTTCAGAATTACACCAGTTGCTCAAAAAGAGTGAGAAGCTTAGAGAGGAATGCAGGAAGAGGGAAAATAACAGCGTGGTCTCAGTAAAGGGCTGTCTGTGGGTCCTCGTCAGGGCTTCTGGACGCTGGTTTGGCCTCACGCTGACCAGGGGCCTCACAGATTGCGTCTGATCCAGTTGTGTTTGGCACCTCCAGTCACTGAACTTGGTGCACTCTGCGCTTTGTAATTTATTTATTTTTGTCCGAAGGCGCGCTTGCGAGACGTGAATCGCAGGAGTGTGAGCCGCGTGCGAGGCTGTCCCACTGCGGGGTCTGGCGCAGGAAACGGGCCTGTCGCCGCTCCGCTTCTGCTGGCTTTCACGCCTCTCTGTGCGGTGGAACCAGAGCCACACGCTGCTCTGCTTTAGCCCCGGTACTGTGGCAGCGCTAACGAGAACCGCCATGTGTGGAGGTGCCTACACATGTAATCATATTTTTTAAAACATCGAAGATAGCCTTCATTTAGAAGGCTCATTTGCAGCTGGTGAATCTCAGGTTAATTGAAGAATGATGTGTTTCTTTTTTTTCCCATGTATCTCATTAACTCGCTCAGGTGCAAGTTTTTAAGCTGATGAAGACTTAAAATAGCCACTGTGGAAATGTGAGTGTGACTTCCTGTAGATGCTGCAGTGTCTTTCAGTTCAGACAGAACAGCAGAATTTCTCATGCCAGGTGTGAGTCACTGCTTTGGCAAATGATTTTTAACACTGGCAGAGTCAGCTGTCTAGTAACTGGCTATTTTTGGACTCCAGCAAGCTGCGAGCGCATATTTTATCTGGATAATCTCAGTGCAGATCAAAGACGAGTTCTTAATACTGTTTGCAGCCAAAGAGTAGAGACCAGTCCAAGGACTATTTAATTTTCCGCCTTCTGTACCATGGGTGTACAGTATGCAACCATGCTAAATTTGGTGCTTCTCAGTCTGGCGTGATTGGCCGGGTCTGAATTCTGCCGTGTCCTTGGCAGCGATGGAATTGTGTCAGACTCTGCGTTCGGTCTGAAGGCCGATTGGCTCGACATGCTGCCGTATTCACTATGACAACACTGTTATCTGAGAGGGAAGGAACACATTCACCCCCCGTTTTAAGGGATGTATTTACGTTAATTTGGACTATGACTCGCTCCTTAATTTGAGATGCACTTCAGGCTGATTGCGCCTCGCTCTGATGAGTTTGGCTCATGTGCGAGCGCGTCCCCCCCCCCGGTGTGCTGATGTAGCGCCCCGCCGTTTCGGTGGAATGTTATTTGTTTCCTCACTCTGGAGCGGGGGGGGATGTCGTCTTCCAGGCGGCGTTAGCGGCCGCTGCGCCGGCGGTGCTGGCGGGCCGCTGGGACACCGCGGGAGCTCCCGCTAAGGGCTCGCCAAAGACGCATCGCTGGGGTAATTACTTTCAGCTGCGCGTTTCATCTTGAGTTTGAAAAAAAAACTGACGGTGTGAGACTCTTCAGGATTCAGCCATCAAGTGTCCCTCCCAGCACTAAATCTAAGGGCTGCAGTGTGACTAGAGCCCTGCTGTCTGTAACATGTTGGGGGGGGGGGGTTAGATTGGGAAATGGCTCAGCGTACCCGCATTCCTGTGTGGAGGCCACGCTGTGCCCATCTCTCTCTCCCCTCAGACAGCTGACAGACCCCAGGCGACCGGGGCGGGGATGGGGGGGGGCTTCTCTCTGTCCCAGTCCCAGGGTTTGTTTTCTCTTCCTGCATTTTTTTCCCTCTCTTCTTTGATGATAATGAAAGCCAGTCTTGGAAACGGCATTCATTTATTTGTGGCTTTGGTACTGGAGAATGTGTCTGGGCTGGGCCTTTGTCTCTGGGACGCATGCGCAGTGCTGGAGAAGTCGGTCGGAGGGTCGGGGCTGAGAGCAAAGGGGGGGCCTCCTGGTTTTAGGGCCGGGGTGTGGTCATGGCCTGGCCCTAGCGGTGGGCCTGGGCGGACTCCGGCTCTCCGTGGGGTCTCCCTGGTTACGCACCGCCTCCTCTGAGGCCCCACAGGCTCTTTTGGAGTCACCCTGCTGCGCTGTCCACTCTTACAGGACTCCAGTGAGCATGTGCGGAGTACGGCACTTAGCTCATCTCTCTCCAGCCGTGCGCATTTCTCCCTGCTGTGAAATGTCCAGCTATGGTTTATTTCTGTCCCAGTACTCCACAGTCTGAATGGCACAATGCAGCTCTCTGTCTGCTGGAGGGAGAGCAGCTGAACAGTGCTCTGTTTAAAAGTTCCATGTGTGGACGGAAATTCCGTCATGTTCCACGTTTTTAAGCGCATTGTTTGCAGTTCAGCTCATTAAAAGTTGTGTTTTATTTGGGTTCATGTTGAAGCGTGATCTCGTCTCTCGTGTGTGGCTTTTATCAGTGCAGATCAAGCTGTTTCAGCAACAGGTCGTTTCCTTTGCAGGAGAACGCTTGAGCCATTTATAAGAAGGGGGTTTAGATTTTCCTGTGAGTGGCTGTTTGGTTTAACCTTGCGTTTGCTCATACTGTATGTATTTGACTCATTTTGCACTGTGGGGCTTTAACCAGGCCCGAGTTCATTCTTTCCATTCTGTTTGCGATGCTGAGCTGACATATTTCACTGTTGCGTTAAAGCTGTGGACGCATCGATATGCAGCTACGCTCTTACAGAATGTGCCCTTCTTAAAAATAAATCTTTAATTAATAAATGAATATCTGCTATCTGTGAGGACATTAAACTGGAAGGGATATGACCAGCACACTGTTTTCACTAATCGGTTGAAGAGGAGAAATGTGGAACTTACTCTTTGGGAAGAATCTGCGCTTCAGTGGTGTGTTATAGGCTGCGTGGAGTCCTATGGTGAAGTGGCCCTGCTGATCTCAGCTGTGCTGGGCTGGTGTCTGCTTCACAGTGGCAGAGTGTTAAGAATGCTCCATGCCTTTGCATGTGTCTAACCTGTGACTGACTCCTCTGTTCTGTGCTCTCAGTTCTCCACTAAGACGGCAGAAGCTGACACCTCCAGCGAGCTGGCCAAGAAGAGCAAGGAGGTCTTCCGCAAGGAGGTGAGATCTTCTGCCTGTCCACCAATCCCTGCACAGAGCTTCGAGCAGAGCTGCCCACCCTATACCTGGAGATCTACCATCCTGTTTTCACTCCAACCCCAACAAAGAAGATCTAATTCAGCAGCTAGAGATCTTGTTGAGCTGCTGTTTAGTAGAATCTTGTAGAACTTTAGGGTTGGGTCAAATTAGGGTTGAAATACAAACCTATTCAGATCTTCAGATACCGGGATGGACAGCCCAAAGGTTTATAGGAAATGGCAACGTTAGTCTTGGCTCAGTTTCAATATTCTGAGGCCTCTACACCATTAATGAATATTTTTATGTCTTTACGCTTTTAATTTACCTTGCTGGATGCATGGTATTAGTCATATAGAAATATTCCTGTCCTAGAGACCATCTTGTACACTGAAGCTTTAGTCTGATTTCTGTAGACCATCAGCCCACAGCTCTCTGCAGAGTCTGCAGTCTGCCTCCATAAGTACTCGTGTGCACCGTTCCCTTATCCTGCCTGTCCCCTCTCCCCCCCCCCCAGATGTCCCAGTTCATCGTGCAGTGCCTGAACCCGTACCGGAAACCAGACTGCAAGCTGGGCCGCATTGGCAACACCGAGGACTTCAAACACCTAGCCAGAAAGGTAACGGTCTGCTGGGTGTAATGCTGCCCACTGGCCAGCAGGGGGTCAGTGGGTGTGTGGCACTGGGGTCCTCACTGCATGTTATTGGTTGACTGCTCTTCTGGTTGTTTTCAGACCTGTCTTTTTAAATATTTTTGGTCGGCAGTTATCTTTGCACATCTATGCTCTGCAGCTCCCAAAACAAACGGGATGCAGTGCATAAAACTATCCATTTGAAGCCCAGATTATCTGGGGCGGGGTGGGAGGGGGAGTGACAACGCACAAAGTTTTTACTGATAATGTGCACCCGATGCGATTAAGACAGCAAGATGGAGGTATACACACACACACACACACACACACACACACACACACTTGGTAAATGCTGTGTGAAATGAAATGACTGCTCATACAGCCGTTTGCGTGGGGCTCACCCTGGCTGTGTGCGGGCACCTGAGGTGTGGTGGGAGGGGTGGGGTTTTCGGGTACAGCCTGTCCCCTTTGTCCTCAGCCCTCTCGTCTGTGCTGCATTTATGAGCTCGCCCTATTTATTTATTTTTTTTTTTTTTTCTGTTGCAACAGACGGAACGCATTGTACTTCAAGAGAAGTCTTTAGTAGTTTCTTTTTTCTCTGTCTTTTTCTCTCTCTGTGCTGGTTTGGATTATAGTCTCGAAGCTGAACAGTCCCACCAGCATGTCTTCAAACGGCTGAGTTCTCATCTGTTTTTTTGCTCGGTGGTGAGCCTGCGAACCATCAGTCCAGTCAGAGGTGCATTAGACTTTGTCCTGTTTGGACATTCGGGAGCACAAAAAAAACCCCAGAGAGCCATTGAGCAGAAAACCTGTGTATAATGCCTGTGTGCACACGGGATTTAGACAGCCGACTTCAACATTTACCCAGCTCTGCTTTTACTGGGGTAGTTCAAGTTACAGCCCTAGCATTAGCCTACCACAATGAGGCAGCCCAGTGCTCTCTCTCTGTCTGGGGCTACACCCTGCAGTACCAGCAGCAGCCAGGTACAGGTCTGATCGACTGGCCTTTCTGTTGAGTGACTGACGTGTGATGCGTTTCCTTCCAGCTGACGCACGGCGTGATGAACAAAGAGCTCAAGTCCTGCAAGAACCCGGAGGACCTGGAGTGCAACGAGAACGTCAAGCACAAGACCAAGGAGTACATCAAGAAGTACATGCAGAAGTTCGGCCCGGTGTACAGGCCCAAGGAGGACATGGAGGTGGACTGAGCCTCCACCCGTCCGCACGGGAAGCTCGCGGGAGACGTTCACCAACACAGGCTCGGCCTTCACTCGGTCACGTGACATCAGCTCACCAGGGTCAGGCGGTTGCCGTAGCGTCGGTTGCCGTAGCGTCAGCTGTCTGGAGTGTGAGGTCTGCGGGGGTAGGGGAGGGTGCGGGGGTAGGGGAGGGTGGGGTGGGGGGGAGGAATTGATGTATACATGCTCTAATTTTGTACTTGATAATAACCATGTCCTAACTGCTGCTTTTAAAAGCTTTGTCTGTCCGCCAGTTTTATTGGGACGTTTCGCGGAGACAGGCACTGGCGGCAAACAGCTGGCCCTCGGGCCTTCTCACAGACCGAGGAAGACTTGTGATGAAGTTCTGCCCTGGGCACTGACGGGCGTCCGTTCCTCCCAAATCATGTGCCGTTCAGATATCAGTTGTCCCGAGCAACGGCCCGAAGACGTCTTGACCATGAAGACCGTTGCTGTTCCATCTCAGATGAATGAAATCCAGTACACTTGCAGCTCATCAAAGCTTTTTTTTCTTTTTTTTTTTTTTTTTTTTTTGGGAAGGGGGGGGACACAGCAGGAGTTGTTCATCAGTGCAAAGGCTGGCTGAATAAGAAAAGAAAAGACCATGGATCTACACAACTGAAAAAAGGAGCGTAAAAGTTAACGCTCCCTGACCGTTTGCTCTGTCCAGTCCTATGCGTTTCCCTGCCCCTGCCATTGACTTTGTGTTTTTGGTGCTAACCGTGAGCTAGGCAGGAGGTGGGGCCTTGCCTTCAGACCACGGAAGAGTGGGAAGTTCTGTCTCTGTGTGAAAACATGGCCGCCGGCCAAAGTGTGCAGCAGGATCTCTGTGAAATTCCCTGCCTTTTCCGGGACACCTTCCAATACCCCCCTCTCTCTCCACCCTTGAAACGGGGGAGGGGGGATTCGCACTGGATGGGGAAGTAGATGATCTTTCATCTTTGTTCATGTTTTCATCTCCATGTGTCTGCTGACAGTTTGTCGTCTTTACGCAGAATGTGGTGTTTGGGGAACATTGGAGAACATTGGGACTGTCGGCGTGTTATGAGGAGACGTCCAGTCGCTGTCATTTTTATGTCTTTTATTAAATTGAATGAAGTGAGCAAGTTAGGTAGTCAGTGGCATACTCAGATGGTTTTGTGTCACCTCTTAATTCCAAACCCCCTAAAGCCCTCACCATTTCCTAACCCCCCCCCCCCCCTCAGAGGAAGTGTATGTAGCATTGTGGTTTTAACAGTCCATAGCTTGCTCATGTTATGAGATTTTTTTGTTTTCTGTTTCATTATTTGGGCAGACGCAGCTGTGTCATCCTGTAGGCATGTCACGGCTTGCTTGTTTGTCTCCTAGGTTTTGTCATATCACCTGATTTTCAGGGTTACTGTGTGCGAGGCTTTGGCCTTTAGCATCGCCCTCTCACTTCACACCTCCCTCCTGTCGAACTGCATTAAACCACACTTTCAAGTAAACGTGTATTATATTGCTTTATATGTGAATATATTGAGAAATAGTTTTTGAGAATGTTTAAATAAGCAGACTTTGTAAATGGACTGTTGGTCCATGATTTGAAGTGTAAATACATGTAATTAAACCAAACCAAGAAAATAACTTTTGTGGAGGGGTGCAGGGTAAAGAGTTGTACTGAGCCCTTAGTCCCTGTACAGTTACACCCGTATTCCAGTACAGTATACCCCCCATCCTAGTACTGTACACCCCCTATTCCAGTACAGTACACCCTGGCCCCATACAAAACACCCCCTGTTCCAGTACAGTGAACCACCCATCCCAGTACAGTATACCCCCTATTCCAGTACTGTACACCACCCTTCCCACTACAGTACACCCCCTATTCCTGTTTTGTACACCTTCATCCCAGTACAGAACACCCCTCAGTACCGTATACGCTTGGTCCCAGTGCAGTACACCACCTCCTAGTTCCCCGTTTGTCACCTGTTCTTGGGATTCCATAATGACACTTTTTTTTCTTCGTTTGGTTTGGTTCTCATAGGGTGGGGGTTGTCTTTTTAGTTGTTTTCTTTTGGAGAAAGATTGGAGATTTTCTATGTAGAAACGGAGCCTCGCCCTGCACTTCCCTGTAAGTACTGTGCAAGCACATTGTCATACTGAGTGTAAAAACATTTTAAAAAGAAAATAAACTTTTTTGTAAAAATGAGTTCTGACCTTGATTGTCATTCTGCTAGCAAAGGGGAGGGAGGCAGGTTAGCCACTGGCATGTTCCACTGTCTGTCAGCCAAGGTTCTGCACTACGGTGCCTGATAAAATACCTTTCTGTAAATTAGCTTGGAGCCTATAAATAGGCTATATCCCGCACGGAGTAGCCTCATTACTACTTCTTAATTTGTTTTGAATAATTAGCGTGTCTAGTTCTGCCAACACTTGGCTAGTTGGTTAAATAACATGGAAATGATCAGTGATGTCCATACTGACACTAGACGTGATGTTGCCAATATTTTACGGATCTTTTCCAAGGAACACTTCATCAATTGCATATTGCCATTTAAATCAGGATTTTCTGGAAAAAGTGGTTTATATTGAAAAGGGTTTGAATAGACTTATGTGCAGATCCTTAAAATCCCAACAATCCCCCATTTTTGAGATTTTGTGTTTCTGTGTGTGTTTGTGCGCGTGCGTGCGTGTGTCTATGCGTGTGCGTGTTCAGTCCGTAAACGTGTGCATATACTTTTTTCCGCTGACTTTGTCGAGTTGATTATTCATGAGGCTCGCGTCTTGTGTTCTGTGTAAACTGAGTTGTTTTCTCTCGCTTGTCTACGATGGTTGGGGGCAGGGTGTAAACGTGTGTCATGTGACCAGCGCTCCGCACGCCTGTTTCCAGTCCAGGAGAAGCTGCTCGCGTTACCGGCGACGCATGACGAGCGGGACCCGGGCCCCGCCCACCGTCGCCTCATGCATGCGCATTCCGCAGCCCGGTCCCGGGCCGCTCCAGACCGCAGTTAAGCGGTCCCGTCTGGCGTGCGTGATGGCATGCAGCGCTGCCCCCGGCCCAGCGAGCTGCCTGCTCCCACTTAGGAGCGCAGGAACAAAAATCATTAACAACAGATTTCCACTGGGAGGGGTTGGGGGGGGTAGGGAAGGCTAAGGGAACTTCAGAACGTGTTAGAAAATGAAAACTAACCCCTCTCAAATCTGTGGCGGATCTTGGGAAGCGCTGGTGGACCCGGGGAGGAGGGCGTACATCTCATTTCTCTTTAAAACAGCTGTCCTAAAGCGATCTGGGAAGTAGTTTCCCCCTGTGCCTTAGCTGAGACACCGTTCTGGGCTGGAGAGTAAAACTTGCTCTATTTGTCAGGAGTTTAATCTGGGAAGTAGAATGTGGAAACTAATTATGATCTCAAGGGCTCAGTTGCTTAGACCAATTTAAGTATCATTACTGCTTCTGATCTAAGGTTTTCTAATGCCTCCTGCCCCCAGCCTGGAGAGGGATTCTGGGAAGTGGGTTAATTACACGCGCAGCCTAAAGGGACTGGCAGCTGTGACTGGTTATTGATAAGCTTTTTTTTGAGTTCATGCACTGTAATTTTTGTCACTTGTTGAAAGGCGGAGGAGGGGTGGGTGGAGTTGGTAAGGAAGGGGATGAGAATTTGAGCTTTCCAGATGCTGTCCACAGATGTGAGGCTTTCAGCCCCTCTGACACACTGAATGCCAGATGTCACTGTAAGCGGCCCATGGTTCATCCTTCTCTGAAATCACTCCGGTTTCCTGTGTCTGGGATCAGCACACATTACAGTGTGTTTGTGCTGCAGACTGACAGTGGCGCTTGGAACACTAAGATTTTCGGTGCAGCGACACAAGTCACCGTTCACTAGCTCACTAAGGAGTTAAGATTCCTGTATTAGTGCACTTGCATTGCATTTATTCTGTTTGCAGCTGACTATGCTTAAAACTGCATGTACCTGCTTGCTGTGAAACCCACCAAAGTCTTCAGTCACAAAAACTCCAACTTTTAGAAGAACTTTCACAGACTACAGCATAAACTTTAAACTACAGGCATCTCTCTTGAGGTTAATGTATATGGCTGCTACATAGACTGGCAGGTGCATGCCACTGTTCTGGAGCACTTCCTGAAGCAGTCCAGAGTTTAACAATTATTTCTAACTGGGTGTCCCACCAGAATAAAACAATTAAAGATGAAATCTTCAAAATTGCCTTCCCTTGAGAAATGTTTACTGTAATGCCACTTTTTCTGTCGTCCAGATACAATGAGGCCAGGACAAGCCCAGGAGAGGACAATCACAGGCTAAGGCTTTCCCAGAGAACTGCCTCCACATGGCTCACTGGCCTTTGGCTGTTTGGTGTGACTCGTGATGGCGATGGGCTCTTCCCTTACCGTATGGCTTCATTCAGACACTTTTGACCCGTATCCCTTTTCAATCACATAGTTCAGTACTTTTGGATGCTTTCACATAACCAGCCCAAAGAAGGTTTGGGTAGGATCCGATCCAGTAAACTTGTCTGAGCACGCAGCTAGCTCGGTGAGTAGCAATGATGATTTTCAACTTGTAAGCACTCACACACATTCTTCAAAATTCATTTATTACACGAAATAAAATATTTCAAAAGACCTATTAACATACAAAGACATTTAGAAACAAGGACTAAAATGATATAGTGATAGATAAGGTATCTTATAGACATGGCTGTGGACATGGGTGTTTTGAGCAACTGGATTTTAGACTAATTCTGCTGAAATCCTTTTTGTATCTCAATAGCTGCTCTATTTGACCAAATGGCTATACTCACATGACAGACTGTAATTAAGAAGTTATTAATTGCATGGGGACCAATTTTTTTTGGTGCAGTCCAATGGTTTTAAGGGAAGTGATTTTAAAGTAGAACTTTCAGCTGTTGAGCAAAAGTGCAGAAGCTGAACAAGCAGCGTGGAGCCGCTGCATGCAGTGTATATAGCTTGGTGTCAGTCCATAACAGAAAGATTAATCACATGAGGATGCTTAATGTTAGCTGCTAAACAATACACTGAACCTTGTTCTATAATGTTAGCGTACAGCCTTTTGTTGTTGAAATATTTTGAAAAATGTCAGGAAACGATTAATCTTTCAGCTGGCAACAGGACAAATTACATTTTGTGATTCTCAAGTAGCATCTCAAGTCAATCTAGAATGTTTAACATGTAATTTACAATATCTCTGGCAAATTTTACACATGAACCTTTATAATGGTGTTAACTGTAAGAAACAATTTTGTCCATTATTTGTTTTCCCATACCGAGTAAAAAGCGAGTAGCTACCAGTTGGCAAATTACTCTGTACTGGTAAACATTAAAAAAATGTTTAGCATTTTGCTGAGAACAGTATGATGAATAAATATGTCTACAGCCATGAGCACAACTCCATGAACAGACATGCAATTGCTTATAATTAGTTACCTTTAAATGAATAACTGACATGATTCAGGCACTGCAAAGCAGTGACTGTTAATGGCAGCTGAACAGGCAGCTTCATGAGGAGGGCCAAGTCTAGCGGCAGGCTACAGGCTATAAACCTGGCTGTTGGAAACAAAGGGACGTTCTTATCGACAAAAAAGGGACAAAGTGGTGTCTCTAAACCTGAGCCGTTCTGCATGAAAGAGCACCAATCAGACCATGTCTGCACTGTCAAGGACCGCAGGTAGGTAAGGGGACAAGTAAAGACAGCATTTTTAATAATCTGGCTATAATTAATGTGATTGTAAAGAGCAACATATATCAGCAGGCCAGCTCAGGAGACCGTGCGATTGAGAAAGTGGAAGCGCACAGATCAGCCTCGTGTGACTTCACCAGGAACAGGAGACGAGTCTGCACAGACCAATGCTGAAGACTTGGAATGACCATTGGATCATTATTGCTTTTGGGTCCAGGACCTGTTTGTGAAGGACGCAGGATCAATGGGCTTGACTAGATGAAGGAATAGGAGAGCTTTGAAGGAAGGATGTATTTGCTGATGTGTCTCTCAGACGAAGGGGATCCCTCCAACCAATCGGGGCCTCCGATTGAATGGAATGCCCCGAGTTCTTACATTGCCTTCTGAAGACTGGTGATGCTGGAGTGAATGGACCGATGGTCAACGGCTCCTTTTTAATAGCTGGCATAGTTCCTGCTTTCAGAAGTTCGAGTGGCGCAGTCCGGCGCCCCTCCCCCACAGCTGTGGCCAGGCTCATAGGCCCAGCCCTTAGTCTGTCAATCTGGGGGGCGGGGCAGTGGGGGGGTTTCTGGGGCTCAGACCACAGAGCTGCCCTGGGCGGGAGCCATGAGCACACTGACCACGTCCACCCGCTCGATTCTGGTCAGGGCGGAGCAGAGCACGCCCAGTGTGGACCCTTCCTGCCCCGCCCAGTGGGACAGCAGGGTGTGAACGGGGTCCTCGCCTCGCCCAAACACGTCCGCCCGCTCCTGCTCGTACCCGAGCTGGGCGGCCAGCTGCCTCCAGCCCCGCCCCTCTCCCTCCTTCAGCAGACTCTCCACCTCCTGCTGCCTGTGCGGGGGCACGTTCAGGTAGAGCCGGCCGTCCAGCTTGCTGTCCCGCTTGCTACCTGCAGGGGGAGACTGCATGGGTCAATCCTCCATGTCTGCATGATCTATACAGTAAATGGACATTCTGCCTGTGCAGTCATTCATCAGTATCCTTGATGTCACTGTTGCCATGTGCTGACGGAGCTTGCAGGCACATGCTGACGTACATTACAGGCTATGTAGGAAAAAGTGTGTCATCAGTTTAAAAGGGCTCTGGGATCTGATAGCAGACAGATGGAGCTACCTTTGCTGGGCTGGCCGTCCCCGAGGCTGTGAGAGTCCAGGAACACCCCGCTGTCGCTGTGCAGTTTCTCTCCCTCAGAGGCCACGCCCAGTTCTCCCGCCCGCGCCTTTCCCAAAGCCTGCTTCTGCTTACAGGACGTCCAGCTGGGGGGACAGAGCGCGGCAAATATTAGGGAGAGGCAGCAACTTTTCCCAGTTCGTATGTGTTTGATCCACCGCCTGAGCCACAGTGGGGAAAAAACAGTTGCACACACTCACCACTTGTAGGCGACGTAGAACAGAAGCCCCAGCACCACGGCAGCTAGCAAGGACACGTAGACCGGGATGATGCTGTTCCCTCCTTCCTCCGGGGGGGTGAATTTTGGGCCTCGGGGGGTAGGGCTAGCCTCTTCGCCGTCAGATTCAGCAGGGCGGGACAGTATGTGCAGCTTCCTCTCTGTATGGACAGGGACGGGGAGGCGGAAGGTGAGTACCCTTCATACCACAGGGATGTGTGTGTTTTAAGATACTAAAGCATCGTACTGTCTCTGCACTGTGAGTCACACTGTCTGACTGGGGGGTTTCAAATCCATATAAACCTACAGCAGGAATAATGACGTGTGGGGAGAACCTGACGTGTTTTATTTTGCACAAGAAGCCTGACTGGTGAGCCTTATGATACATCCAGTATTACAACAAGAATATTCTGGAAGGTGGGGGGGCATTTCAAACGCTTATTTTAAGCTCCTTGTTTACATACCAAAAAGACTGTAACACTAAGGAAAAACACAAAATCACGCACACACACACATAAACACATCCTTTTTTTCTGAGCATTCTAAGAAATCCTAAGAAACTTTAAGCATGAAAGAACTAGTGAATTGTGTGATTTTAATGTTTTCAATATGATGGAAGGCGTAGCTTAAAAATGCCTTTATTAAGTGTCTGAATGGGCTCTGGTTTAAAACAGAGAGACTGGGCCAAAGAAAAAAGTACAAGAAGTAACTTTATCACTTCCTATTTGACACACACCAGCAACACCACAAGATTACAGCTAGGAAACGCACACAGACTTCCAAGCCATAGAAGGAAGTCAAGCACGCTCAGCGACAGGAGCATGTGGGCCATAGCTTGGGAACGAACAGGCAAAGCCACAGACTCCCCGCGGCTCTGAAATGGATCCTGCCCCCAGCTACGCCTGCTACAGGCTGGTTATTCTGAGATCAAAAGCTTGCAGGGGCGGAGTATACCTATTTGGGGGTCAGAGGTCACAACCCCCACCCCCCCACATGTGCAGATTAACAGACTCCCCGGGAGAGAGCGCTGACCTTTGGAACACGGCTTCCCAGGCGAACCCCTCCCTTCAGACGGGCACGTGAACCCGGCTAGCCGGGAGTCCGGGTTTACATACAGAGCGGGCCGAAGTCCGGCTGAGGCTGGCGCGCGCGCCCGTGCCCTCCTGCTTACCCATGCAGAGCGTGTTGGAGTTGGGCTGGCAGGGCCGGATCTCCACCTCGTTCTCCTGGCAGGCGGAGCAGCGCTGGCAGGGCTTGGCGGAGCGCCGCTCCTCGGAGAAGGTGCCCGGGCCGCAGGGCTGGCAGGCGGTGTCGCTGTGGGGACCGCAGGCCCGCGCCACGCCCTGGCCCGGCCCGCAGAGGGAGCAGGGGGCGCAGAGCCCCGCCGTGCTGTTCTCCTCGCGCCACAGGTAGAAGCCCTCCCCGCAGTCGCACCGCGTGTCCTGGGACGCGCCGCAGGCCGCCTTTTCGGGAATGCCGAGGGGACAGCGGGCGCAGGGCCGGCACGGGGAGAGGCCTTCGGAGGCAGAAAAGGTCAGTCCTGAAACACGGAGAAACAGGGGTCAGGGGTCAGGGGTCACGGACGAGCAGCTGACTCTGCGGGGACTCTGCTCCTTGTGGGCTGCTCTGTCATACTGGGGGTGCTTTACCACCAACACACCAGAGATTTAGTCATTTCTCTCTGTATGGGCTTTGACTGCGCCCTCCTACAGCTGTAACAGGCACCCACGTACATGACAACAGCACAGAGGTGCATCTAGCATTTCCATAATACATAATGATCTTCAAATCTAACACGAAACAAATGAACAGAAATAGTTTCTAAAACATAGAAGCTGTATAATTAGGATTCATTTATATATTGTCATGTGTTTCGAGTCTAATTTATTGATCGGTAGATCACAGCCCACCACTTTTGTGCCCCCTGGGTACTCACCCTTCTGGCAAGGCTGGCACTGTGTGTTTTCATGCCCGCATCCCACTGCCACGCCATGCCCTGCTGGGCACAGCTTACAGCAATCCCCCGAATCTGTGAACCGGCCACTGGCACAGGTATCCCCCAACGTGACCTGCCAAACGCACACACACGCGCGGTCAGACATTTCCTGTCTGATACAAAGGTGAAGCTGCCAGTACATTCCAGCATGCACACCTGTGTGTGAGGTTACAGACGGAATAACATGACTCAAACAATAACAAAGTTATGTCATTATAAAGTACCTGCTTCTGAGTTTCTGCAGCTATTTTATCACCTTTCGCACTATCTCTGTTTCAGGGATGTATATCTCTGTATTAGCAATGTATCTATCTCTATCTCTATCCTATCTATCTCTCTGTGTAGCAAAAATATCTTTCACAGATTTACAACTACAACAGCACACTACAGGCCTTTTTCTAGTTTTTCTACAGTACAACCCTTTTCCACTCAGCAAATGAACTCTGGACATAGTGCATAATCTACAAAATTACAAGCTACTTCAGACAACAATGGCAAAAGCTTTTTATTCTGTTATTCACAGCCAGTGTTTATGCTTAGGCGACTGTGTTTAATTATGCTCTGCTTTGTAGGTAGTGTTGGAAATAGTTATTAGGCAAACATTTTATTCTGTATTCTGTACGACAACAGAGAAGCGAAGACAAGCTATTTTTTATTGTCCAAACATTGCATGGTGTCGGTAGTTACCTAATACTGTTTTAGCTAATACTACAGCTTCTAGAAATTGTTTTAGGCAGAGATAAACATCCTATTACACTAAAAACTAGCAGAAAAAGGAATAAAAATACCAAATACTCAACTTTACATTAAGCATATGGTTTCAATAAAATATCTGTATATTTATTTCAAATTACAACTCTAAGCCACTTCACATGGTGACTATATAGCAGAGGTAACTTAATGTTTAAGATCCTACATTTTTATCTTTTACCCGTATTATTTGTAAAATATTTTTAATACCGTATTTGTGTAATTAAATGAATCCAAGCACCAAGCATCTGATTAATTAAAATGTTATTGCTTTTTTCTGCTCGTCTATGTGTATGTGCAGGGTACATGGACAGTTCTGTGCCTGTATGGAGTCACTATGCATCAGTATTCAGAGAGAGTGTGTGTATGTCTACAGCCAAATGGCTTTTATTAGACTCCTTTGAAGACTGAAAAGAGTAAAAACGAGTCAAAATAAATAAGACGCATTTAAATAAATAAGGAATGCAGTTTTTTTCTTTTACAAAGCTTTGAAAGGACTTCCTCTCACCCTAGTAAGTCTCATCTGTGTGTGTTTGCGTGTGCATGAGTGTGTGTATATGTGCGCACACGTCTGCGTGTATGCATGTGTGCATGTGTGTATACGCGCGTGTGCGTCCGTGTGTGTGTGTGTGTGTGTGCATGTCTGTGTGCGTCTGCCTGTGTGTGTGTGTCTGCCTGTGTGTGGCTCTGTGTATGTGTGTGTGTCTGTGTGTGTGTGTGTGCGAGCGTCTGCCTGTGTGTGTGTGTGTGTGTGTGAGTCTGCGAGCGTCTGCTTGTGTGTGTGTGTGTGTGTGTGTGTGTGTGAGTCTGCGAGCGTCTGCCTGCCTGTGTGTGTGTGTCTGCCTGTGTGTGGCTCTGTGTATGTGTGTGTGTCTGTGTGTGTGTGTGTGTGTGCGAGCGTCTGCCTGTGTGTGTGTGTGTGTGTGTGTGAGTCTGCGAGCGTCTGCCTGTGTGTGTGTGTGTGTGTGTGTGTGAGTCTGCGAGCGTCTGCCTGTGTGTGTGTGTGTGTGTCTGCCTGTGTGTGGCTCTGTGTATGTGTGTGTGTGTGAGTCTGCGAGCGTCTGCCTGTGTGTGTGTGTGTGTGTGTGTGTGTGAGTCTGCGAGCGTCTGCCTGTGTGTGTGTGTGTGTGTGTGTTTGAGTGTGTGAGTCTGCGAGTGTCTGCCTGTGTGTGTAGGTCTCTGGGGCAGAGGAGGGACTGTGACTGTTCTGCCTGAGGCAGGGGTGTCAGTTAGCTGGCATGGCTCAGCATGTGAGCGTCTGTTTGGGTGAGGGGAGGCTTTGATGTGCCCTAAACCCTGCAGGTGTGTGCCTGTGGAGGTCAGCGCAGCTACACCCCCCTCCTCTCCACCACGTCCTCCCGCCTTCACAGCGGCATCTTAAACATGCACATATTTATAAAGACTTCCCCACTACCCCTGGGGCAGACCTGACAAGAGCAAACAGATGTTTAACAACAATCCCCCATAAAAGAGGAAAGTAACAGCGAGACTCTCTCTCTCCCTTTCTCTCTCCCTCCCTCTCTCTCTGTCTCTGTCTGTCTGACTCTCTCTCTATCTCTATCTCTGTCTCCTGCCAAACTTCAGGAGCAGCGTGTGTAAACCTGCAGAACAACTACTTTCATCTAACGCAGACAAACAGGCACACACAATGACTGTGTAGATACAAGCAGATACAAGTAGACTGACACACATATTTGTGTTCAGTTTTATAGGTACATTAGGCTCAGATAATCACTTTTCCTCAAATTGGAGAAGATTGGTCAAAATGGTGACAGTAAAATATGGAGGTGAAGAGTAAACCAAGACTGAAGAGTTTTAGCAGAATCCCAGCTGACCCAGTAAATGCCTCCGCTCCCCACCCCCTGTTCAATTTCACACGGTCCAGGTCGGAGCCTTTTTCCTGATAAAAGACTTAAAAGATGCTGTGATTAAATCTATAAAATCGTTCAAACTTGTAATGTGCAACCAGCTGTACAACCAACAACTATATTTAATGAAGGAATTGATCTGTGGTTTATTTGACAACACTTTATGGTTTGGGAATTATATCTGCATTCTGAGCTGTTGAATGTATTTCAAACCCACTCTCTAATGAACCAGATAAACTTAGAACTGTGAGGTTGCAGAGAGTTGTAACTAAGTACACTTGCCCTGACTCTTTTCTGGTATACGTATGCTTTTGTTTAGAGTATTAATTGGCTACATGTCTTTAGTAACACTGTATCACTGTATTCACCCCAGCAATGTTTTGTTTAAAACACTTGCATAATCTCACAGGGATCAAGAGAGGAGTATTTACTTTGATGCCACAAAGCATGATGAAAATGATTTTAGTGATGTCATGCCCTTTCACTATTCGGCACTGGGAATCCTCTTTCGTACTGGGTATGAAACCTAGTATGCAATCAATGCCTTCATTACCCAACACAGCACCCTTTCAACCTTGGTCTGAACTCTGAACCAGGCCACAGTAATTTCACCCGGATCTGATGTGGTTCTGAATGTCCACAAAACCATAATGAGAAATATAGATTCAAAAAGGTTCATTTGACCCAAAACATCCCGCTATAAAAGCAAGTCAGTCAGAGGCCTGAGTCGGCAAATCTGAAATGACAAGTGGGAGCCCACAGCCAGTCTAGTCCGGCTCTACCCGCTTTCCACCCCCTTAATATAAATATTTGGTGCTGGTGTTATTTGAAAGTCTGTCTGGTGCTTTTTCATCATGTACAAAGCAGGAGGATGGCAATGGCTGTTCTGAGCCAGGGAGGCATCACCACTGCCAACTGCACTCATCACTCTTCCCTACAGCCCTATGTGCACGTGAATGACGACAGGAATTTGCTGCAAGAACACTTCTCACACTGTGAGACTGTCTGTTTCTAGCCCTCTCATTGGTTGGGGTTATGAGCAAACCAAGCTTTTGAAATGTGTTCTACACTTCTATCATTAAGAGGTTAGAGAGGCACCAGCACCAGAACCAGTAAAGGAGCCTAGACTACTGTTAATTATGATTATAAAAGTGTACAACCCAGAACATCACAGGTTTTAAAACACAGCACTGAAATGCAATGCACACTTTGCAGAACATGTATCAGCCTGTGTAAAGGCTCTGAATGGCTCAACGGAATAATTTGCTGAATAAAAGAAAGTATTATGCATAGGCAAAGCTAGTTTCATTAATGCCTATTGTGCCTGGACCATCTCCTCCTGGTCAATCTAAGGCTCAGTTCTAACTGAAATTTCAGCTTTATACTCCACAAAACTATTATTTTGAGTCAAGGGCTCCTGGCCTCCTACTGCTATAACATAAAAGGCAGGATGTAGGGCATGCCACTGTAATTAGATTTTTTTGTCATTTTAATATGCCAGTGGAGTGACCAGACACAGCCCACATCTTTGACAGAAATATGCACAACAGATATAGGACAGCCATCCGATTTTAATTTGCCGCTTTTTTCAAATGTGGTCTATATCATGAATGTTACCGCAATGTTTGCGAACTGAGAATCTTAGTCAAATTTGAAGCTTTGAACAAAGTTCTGAATACAATAAAATTATTTTGGTGGAAATATCTTCTAATCACAACAGAAGCCTTAAATATTAATTAAACTGGAGGTTTAAATTCATTTGAATTCCTCTCCAATAGCTTCAATTAATTACATTCAAAATGCTGTCAAATAAAAACATTAAAGTTATTGCTTACATCCTGGGATAACGTTCATGCAGAAAGCTTCGTGTGAATTGCATGTACTGGCGCATAAATATCATTGCTTTGTTATTCACTGACAACCTGGCGAAAAGCACCCTTTGAAGGGCAGAGACCCTCATGGTTTTGTTATGGTATGCCTTTCGGTGATTGGTCTCTTTGGCTCTGGGGCAGTGAGCCTTGGTCTGTAAACCAGCAGCAGATGTAGGCTGATTACATGATTATAAGATCCTATAGCCAAAAATGAGTGTGAATACACACAGAGACCCACAGAGACACACACACACACACACAGCCCACGCCTCCCCCTGAACCCTGAAACACATAACAGAGATCTAATCTGTCTCTTCAAAAGACAGGAGAGGACTAGGGGGCTACAGTTGTTCTACACTTAGTTAAGGAGCTGCCAGGGAAAAGGGTTCCCCGGTGAGAGACCACCATGGAGCAGGGGGCTGAAGGGGACGCAGGAGGGCTCGGAACCCGAGGTCCGCGGCTGTCGCGGTCACTCACGGCCTCTGCTGAGCGCTCAGTTTCACAGCCCTCATTACTGGCCACAGCCGCAGAATCGCATCTGATATGATGAATCACCCTGACCAGGGCGGACAGAGGTTTGGGCTCCTCGGCGGTAAATCAGGCCTGTGTGCCGAGCACATGAAAGGGCTGAGGCCCCAGGGGCGCGAGGCCTCCCTCAGCACTGACACTGACCCCTGCACTTCACACCCAGGTGGCAGTGACACCTACATCACACTCAGGGGGCGGGGCCAGAGGTTATGAGCAGCTAGAGGGACAGCTGACCGTCTTCCATAATCACTTCAATTACCAGTAGCTATGCATAGTAAACAACAGGCCAGTCATTTGTTCTTGTTAATGGTGGGATTTATTTTTTATTTTTGTGACAATCGTCATGCAAACGAGGACAGACCAATTATTAATGACCAAATGGTGTTTGGCGATTTGTCCATCTATGACATGGCTCATTCTCAACCACAGAATATTTAGTTTTTATCTGTAACAGGCCCGCAGAGGAAGCATAAAAAAATAGATAAAAAAGACAGGAGTCTATGTTGCTTCATCAGATCTACCCCAAAGTAGGTGCTTTGCAGGTCAGAAGTTCAGGAGGAAACCAATCCCTGTAGCTCCCCTGCTGAACCAGCTCTGCAGTGACGTGGAAATTCAAATGACTCTGTTTTTAACGGCTAACCCCTCTTTCCTCCCGAGACCAAAAAGAAATTGATGATAATTGCAATGGTCTGGATACGCCGAACCCAGAATACTATAAATGCTGCCGCATTTCTACCAAGAGCTGGTTGAGGGGACAAGTAAAAACTGAGAGCAGAGATCAAGTCAAAAGGTAAAACGAGGTGAAAAAAGAAATAAACAGTGAACAGTAATAGCAAACTAATTTAAATGATTTGTTAGCTGCATAGATTGTAAAGCATATCATTCCCAGCCACAAATGAACAGCAAGTGAACCGAGATATGTGACATTGGAACATTGGTTCCACCAACCACTCTGGAATGAGAGTGTCATATATGAAAGTGTCATATAAAAGGGTAACTTTCTATTTAGATTGCATAACTGGCTTGATAATGCATACTCAAGGAACACACACCAGCTATCTCCAATATATTACAAACCTGTATGACATGGTCTTTGAATTAACATCACTATCACGTTGTGCCAATGATGCTCTTAATGGATTTCGTTTTGGAAAAAAGCCTCTGGACGGGTTTTTTCATCTTGCTTAGGTTCAGTAAATATCTTGGCTTGCTTTAGTGTAACACAATGCGCACTGCTTTTAAATAACAGAGCTGGTATAGAGGAGCGTGACAAGACAGGATTTCAGACTATCTCAAAGTCTGTCTGGGCCTGCGCCTGAATTTACTTTTATTATACTGCATGCCCATGAGTGCCCGTTTCATTGTTTCCGCCACCATACATTAATACATTTCTAAACTTTCGACAGGCGTGGTATATATTCATACTTCGACAATATTGTTCCCACTTGTCAGCTACATAATACACAAACTTTGCACAACTCCGTTGACATGACCCTATGTTCCCGTACTCTAAACTGGCAGTGTAATCCGTGGTGCTGGGAGTAAACTCATTCCAGGGTTCCGTAAACTATGGGAGAAATGTAAGGTCTATCTGCACGATATTGGCGATTTGGCGTAAAGCCGAGCACCAGTTTGCAGCTATGTTAGTTAAGAAATATAGGAGGGATAAATATCAACGAAAGCTATTTACGCACACACAACATTCTGTCTGCAAAATGTTAATAATATAACATTCATTATACAGGGCGAAAGCGTCTGTTATTAATCCCAACCCACGTACAAATACAGGAATCGATGAAACAGCCCCACATGACTGCGGTTGCTGGGCGCTTTACAAGTGCCAAGTGGGCACTTGTGTGTATCACTTCCTCGGACACGGGATGTTATGGACAACTCAAGTGAGGGCAAAATGTGCATGTATGGAGTGGCAAAATTCTTATTAGAATGATGTAGCTATACAGTTCTGACAAAAGTGTTAAAAACGTTGAATAGGCGTTAATGATAATTAAAAGAGTTAACGAACATCACTACAAAATGATCCGGTTTTATTTGTAATTGTTTCTATTATGGGACAAATAACTCAGAGTACATGCTTTATTACCAAAATAACCGCTCTTTCATAATTACATTATTATGTAATTTTAATTTAATCTCATTTTAATTATTCTTGCTTTTAAAATGTGACTTTTGTGAAATTAAACTGCAGAACAGTGAACACCACAAGGTGGTGAATATAACTTTTTTAGTTTGTGCTTGGATCTTAATTTGTTAAAAATAATAAAACTTTTAAAAAATACCAGTTGATTGGTCACAACTCGAATTTTCTGTTCTGTAAGGCCGAAAATGTGACCTTTTCAATTTTTAGAAGATGAAACTACTAATTAACGTACGAGGACATACGGCGCACAAACACACCAATCGTTGCCAGATAGTGGCTCAATATATCAGTATCACAGCGCACACGGCAGCGATAACTTACCTTTACGAGTACGATGAGAGTCCAAACTCGCAGCGCAATATTCTTCCAATGCATCTCGGACGTAAAATTTCCTGGGTACAACAGAACCCCTTTGGAGAAGAGAAGGATCAACTCGGAATCCAACCCCTCCGTTTCTATGAGTAGGCTTAAGTTTTGGCTCTGGACACCGCACAATGACGCGCCCCGCTGTTCTTTAGAGTAGTTTTCGCAGTCTGGAACAAGCGTACTAGTTAAAGCAAAAGAGTTAAACGCAATTTTAAAAATTGCGCACAAATATCCAAAGTTGTTTATGTAGCCTATTTGTCGAAATTAAAGCGAGTTCATCTCAGTGTTCCAGCGACTGGGGGTCACTTCTCAGCGACGCAGTTTATCTGGTGGTTGAGGAAAGTTATTTTTTTGTAGACAGATACAAGTTCAAGAAGAAAAATACCTTCCTTGACTTTAAATCAAAACGGTAGAGGTTGAATCTTAAACCCAAAGCATTACTGGTCCACAGTTCTGAGCAACGGTGGGCTACTCTTCAACCTATAGCTCCATTCATACAAATTCCGAGAGCGCAGCAGTGATGGTTGGGAACTAATGCATGCCTCTTCAAAGTCATCTAAGCCTCCTTCTCCCCAAATAATCAGCCCCACGTGTCTCCTTACGAGCTTTTTGATTGGCTGTGCCTTGGGGATAATAAACACATTGAAGTGATATTCCAATATAGCGGCGACAGGATACACTGCAATAAAGTAAGAATAAAGGCGCCGGAAAATGTCTCGTAGGCTTTAAGAAACTGTGCATGTGAATAAAGACTTGCGCTTTGATGCAGATTGAGCTTCCTTTCCCAACCCTTCTTTTACTGCTCAGCAGTGAAAATGCTCATTGAAATGTAACATATTGCTTGGGAAATTTTATTTAAAGACTACGGGCTTCCAGAGGCAAAACTCACTAATACTACTACTATTATTATTATTAGTAGTAGTAGTAGTAGTAGTAGTAGTAGTAGCAGTAGTGGTAACATTAATAGTCATAATAATAATATTAGTAGTAGTAGTAGAAGGAGGAGGAGTACTGCTAGTGATTGTTGTAGCATATAGATAATATAATAATAAATCAGCGATCATCCGGTGACATGCTACATAAAACATGAGAAAAGTTAATGGGTCTGTCCTTGTGCACGCAGTATTGACAGGTTTCAAAGAGACTTAGGAGAAATGAGAAGAGAAGAGGTGAGAGCCGAGAGATGGTCCTCAGCTGCCGGCCATAGAGGGAACAGGGCATAAACCATCTGGCTGAGGGGTAAACACGCCCGGTGCACAGCCCCAGTCTGGACAGACAAACAAGCAGACGGCACCGAAGGACAGACTGAGCGACACGGGGGAATGGGGGCCGAGGCTGACAGAGGACTGCACTGCACAGCCAGTATTCTGTTATAATGCCTGTGGAATAGTGCCTAATGAACAAATAAAACAAATACATAAGCTTTCAAAAGGTTCCTCTTTTTCAGAGAAATACCTTCATGCACACACATGTAAATTTGAATGTGTGCATGTGTTTATGTATGTATGCATATTTTGCACAGTATACATATAACAACAAGTGTATGTGTAAGTATCACATTTGCTTCTTTTAAATTCAGTATTAGCTGAAAATGTATCGGTGTTTTGCTGAAAATCAGGGCACAGGAAGAAATTAATATGGAGCACACTATTATACACTGCTGTCAACTTGTTACAGAGATTTTCATTTTTGTTTTAGCTGTGCAGGGGATTTTGTATGTGCACAATAATATAATTAACATAATAATTGCATTTGTATAGCTTTGCACCTTTTTGACAAATAGCTGCAAAGGTCATAGTTTATCTTGGAAACATTACATTGTCTTAGTTTCTCACAGAAACAAGCCATGCTAGAAAATGAGGTTTGGCAACTCATCAATGTCTGTTCTAAGCGTGCATACCTTCACTAGCACTTATGTGAAAACTGACCACTGGCTTGTCAGGTCAAATTACCAGCAAGCTGCATGGCATTACTAGTTCAACATTGTTTATATAATGTAATGGGTTTCTATACTGTTCCTATATGTGCATGTAGTTCAATTAGATTTAAATGTAATGCAAAGCAGGTTGTTATGTGGAGCTCTTCACAATACTTACCATTTGAAATCATACATGTCTTGCATCCCACACACAGTAAACAGATGGCAGAATTGACCTAAGCCTTGCTTATGGAAGCAACAGCTGTATCCCAGCTGGGATTCAATCCTACCACCCTCTGGTTTCAAATTGAGGACTCCAAGCACTGCACCACACGTTGCCCTCTTAACCAGCATACTGTGGCCTACACCAGCGTTTCTCAGCCTTTTTCCTTCCGCGGCACACTTTCCAAATTTACAGAATCTCATGGCACACCACGCTGACAGAAAAAAAACCACATATATATATATATATATATATATATATATATATATATCAAAAACGTAAGATATTTTTTCAGATGTTCATATGTATATATATATATATATATCTCAATTGAAGTTGGTGTGTGTGCGTGTGTGTGCATGTGTGTTTGTCAGAGAAGGAGTTGAGCATTATAAATGCTTCACAGCTCTCTGTGTGGCTTTAAGTCTATTTACCGTAACAGTTTCTGTTTGTGTAATTGTGCTAGTACTCCTGATCTGAATGTCTTTGAAATCGTTCAAGTGGCAGCTTTCTGTGTCAAGTCATTCAAATCTTCTGTTTAGATACGAGTAAATGAGAAGGGAGGCAGAATTAGAAATCAATTTCTGCAACAAACTCCTTGTATACTAGGTGATAAAACACAAGTGCTTTGATTTTTTTGATGTACCTTCACTTAAGTACAAAAGGTGTCCATTCATTTGGTGTTCATTCATACTATTTAATCCCAATTATAATAAGATCATAGCTCCTGGAATTGAAGAATCATATTATCTATATGTATCTATATCAAAATATGACTGAGGGGCTATCCTAATAAATTACATCATCAATAGAAATGAAATCTACACACAATTTCAGTTTTCAGTCAGCCTGGTGTTATCTACATTTTAAAAAATTGAACTGAGTATGTTAATAATTGAAAGGTAATATTGGAATATGTGCTTCCACTGCAGGTATCGTACTTTATTTATAGATCAGGATAATCTTTCAAAGGTAGGGAATGGTCATATTTTCGAATACAATCCACTACAGTATGGCAGTCGTGGGATAATAGTGCAGTGCAGAACAGTGGACAGGGCTTGTAATCTTAATGTGACAGATGTGATGCCAAAGTGGTGCTCTACTGTTGCATCCTTGGGCACAGTTTTTAAATGGAACTCTATTCCACTCTAACCATTTTTGTTAATGGACAATAAGTTAAGATGAAAGTTTTATAAGTCACCCTGCATAAGACGGTCTCCTAAGGCTATATATGGCAGCCATCCTACAGTGTTTTCAGCTGGCCAAATTACCATTTCAAGATAGAGCCTTTCCAGTCTGCAGACTCTATAGGTTGGGAGGGAGCTGCCGTAAACACGGTGTGTGCAGTAGCTGTGGGAGCCTGCAGGTCAGGGAAGGGGAGGAACTGCGCTTTATGGCGGTGTCTGTTGGTTGATTGTTTTACACAAGCATTGCTCCAGCAGTTCAGCTCACCATGTCATTATCGCGGCCTGGTGGCTCCACCCTCCTTCCTGCGCCTGGCTTTATTCCCTCCTCCCAGAGGAATTTAGGGGTGCTATCTACTGTTGGAGGAGGGTGGCAGGGCTATCTTACGGTCTCACCCTCCTGTAAAACCGCTGTTATCTCTCAACGTCTCCCCATTCTAAAATACTGGTGCCTCCTGGGCGCCTCCTGGGTGCTGTGTCCAGCTAAAGTAACCGTTCTTAATGCAGTGATGTACCTCGCCATCGAATCCTGACTGTGACGGTGCTAAATGTGTGATGTCACATAACTGGACAGGGAGGCTTTCCCCTGGTGAAGTATCCCTGCCTGGCTGTGCACTTACCCTGTGCACCGTGTTACCTTCTCATTCGGGTGCCTGTGTTCTGCCTGCAGATGCTGTGCTGGACAGACGATGGCCGCGCGGAGCAGCTGGCGGACTGCAAAGCGAAATGAAGTGGCATCAAGCTGCATGTGCATTGGAGGACGTCAGTGTGTTGCTTTGCAGTGGGACAGGGCCTAGAACACTTGGGCATTGTAAATGAGTTGCAATTTTTTTTTTTAAACCTGAGGAGAAAAAGTTGTTTTAAAAACTATAATCTACAGTAATAGTTCTGATCCCCATCCAAGACCTGTGCTATACAGTGCACCACCCTTCACTGAAAAACCAACAGTACCTTACAGTCCAACATTACAAGAGGCACCGTTGTGCAACAGTGACTCCATCGCTGTGAACTATGACTCCCATAATTGCTATACATTATTGCATTGAGGCATAGCAGTGCAGTGTGGCTTAGTGCATAAGAAGCTGGGCTTGTATCCTACTGGCTCATAGACCTTTGGTCTAGTGAACAACTGCCCTACATTCAGTTTACATGAATGGATATGTACAATTCTGGTTCATATTATTTAATTTAAAATTATTTTGGCTGTCTGAATTGATCAAACATTTTCCATTAATTGTTCTCACAAACCAAAACAATTAACTGGAAAACAAATAAATCTTAATGGACTTAATTTAAAAAAATTATTTCACAAATGATTTATAGCAGATAGCTGTCAAGAGATATCAAAATAACAGCTTGGCAAGACTGTATTAATTAGGATGTCAATCAGAATGAAAACCAGCAGAACAGTGGGTCCCCAAGACCAGCCCTGGGGAAAAACTGGGGTACAGGATTTCAGACAGTGAGGTCATTTAACATTTATCATATCCTTTGATTGCATTGGCATGGGGAGACTGTTACAGTGTGGTAGGCTTTGAAGTGCCCACTCTCTGATGATGACACATGGTGATGTTGAGCGGGAAGCATCCGTGAGTGTTCTCCAGGACCAGCCAAACAGCCTATGGGTATAGATTGGGGCTCTTCTAAAATGCCCGCTGCCTCTTCCCTTTACTTTTAGCTTTTTTGTTTTTTCCCTGCACATTGATAACATATGGCCCTCTCTCTCTCTTTCCACCCACCCACACCCACACACACACACACACACACAGACTGTGCAGACTCTCCATAATGCTCATCCTGTACAGCTGCAGACCAGCTGTGTATCCCTCCCCTATTCTCACCAGACTCCACCTCCTTATCTTTGCTCCACAGATTCTCTGCACTGCTGTTGGCTTGCAGCGGAGCAGGCTGCTAAGCAACAAATATGATCTTCTGGACAGAGGCACACTAAAGGGTGAAGCCCAAGGCCACTCTTCGCTTTCATTGTCACATAAATCCTCTATTGAGAACTGCAGGGGTCACTGGGAGCTGACTGGTGAATTTACCAGGGCAAAGAGAAAGAGAAAGAGAACAGGAAATTATGCAAAAAGTTTTGCCAGTCTCTGTGAATACCTGACAGACATCCCTGTGCCAGTAAGAAATATGAGGAAAACATAAGAGATGAGCGACATTTTATATATTGAGACATTAAAGTATTGGGATTAGCAGTAATGATGAAAATATGAAAAGAAGCCTCCATAAACTCATGTGCTATCTACTCTAGGGGGTTAATTCTGTTGTCATTCAGACTCAGTGAAATGACTGGAAGGTAGCATGTCTTCCCTGAATTTTACAAAACAGATCATTGCAAGAAAGTGTGGTGTTATTTAGGGAATATTTTCTGTATTTTTGAGTCCCAGAACTCCGTTCCATTTGCACCAAACAGCTCACACATGGAGTGCAGATCACAAGGATAATGGCGTGGCTTCACATCTGGAATATATTCTTATCCCTCCACATTCCATGTTTCAGTTGGAATAAACTGCTCCACATGAAAATAAATATTTAGATTTATATAATCCATTCTGAATAACAGAAAAGCTTTTGCAACAAAATACGTGCAGACAAATTATAAACACAACTGTCTTGGTGAGGATTAGATTGCTCCCAAAACTGAGGGAAAACAGTTTAAACTGGACACATTGCAGGGGCTCTGCGTGACAGCTCTATGCTATATTGCCCCTATCAGATTATCAGATTATGGTTATGGAAACTGCGTATGGAACCACTGATAGGATCGGCTAAAACGTGGAAACATGATAAATGTTGACCCGTGTGGTAATATCTTTCACATAAGAAATTATCCAATGCCACAAAACAGATAATCATAGAATCCAAACCATGATTGCTGGTTTACAGAAATGTACTGATTAAGGGTGGTGGAGCCAGGGTACAGCCTGAAGACATGAATTCATAAACCCTCCAGCCAGTCCTGACAATATATTTAGAATGTATTCCCAATATGATGGAAACCAGCATACTCCAGCATCTTTGTATAAGCCATTCAAATTTGCTTCAGTTTGTTTTTCAAATGGATGTTCACTTCATTAATGGATAATGAGTGATGCCTGCATTCTGCATGTCTTCAGCCCTCTTTGGCCTTTTGGAGCTAGTGGACCAACCTACTCATTAGTCCTGCTCCAGTCCTGCAGAATGTAATAGACTGTCTGGAATTAAAAGTATAGAAAACTCCTGAAGGGACTGGGAATCCCAGAGCAAATTAGACATGTGAAGTGCGTGTTGCTTCACAACGTACACTTCAGCTTCCACAATGTAATGTAGAATATCTTCTTGAAACAGCACATAGAATGGTGTAGTAAAAAAAGGCTTTAACTTCCTCAATAATTCTTTGACTCTGCATTAGTTTTGTGGAAAAAGACAAACTGATGATGAGGAGGTAACATTGTGAGAAAGCCTGGACTGAGGAAATTCCACATTATGGTAATTACAACTGTCTTTGCCTATTTTTTTTTTTGTTTTCAAAAAATCTATCTCTTTGTTTGGAGTGTTAATTTTGTTCTTATACAAGCTGAGTGGAAGGACCATTTGGGGCTGCGCAGGTGGAGGTTTGAAATATCTTCTAAAACTCAAGTTACTACGGTGATGTAGTGCAAGCCCCCTGAGAGGTTTCTAAAGTGTTTCAAACACTTCAGAGATCCAGTATCTGGAGTGAGTGATATTATCATATGTGGCTGTGAAATGGCAGTGCAGTAAAGCAGCCGTAAAAGGCACTGTCTGTCCTGTAGGGTGTTTGAGGTTGAGTGGGGGGTACTAAGGGGGACGGGGGTGGGCCGTTTGATGGTTGTTGTGGTTCTCAGCAGGGGACCTTCAGACAGCGCCTGATCGTGGGGACTTTACAATCACCTGGCCCCTCCCCTCCCTTTCGTCCAGCAGCACTTCAGAGGTTGGGGGAGATACCTGCCATTGTTGTGTGCGAGGTGTTGGGCCCACCCTCTCACTGTCAACTGGCCACTTCAGAGGCCAAATAGCCACCATAACCCCCCAGCCCCCTCTACACACACTGCTGTCTCCCCCCACCACTTTACTCTCTACTTGCTTCAGCTGGAGAGACACAGAGCCATTTTCCAACCGCCCCCCCCCCCCCAACAACCCCCGACGCCCCTTTCCTCTGCAGCTCAACAAAATTGTCCCCCTCAGGCATTTACGGGTTCCCTGACAGGATGTTCAGCCCACTGTGGGATCAAAGGCTCCTCTTTAAGTAAATGTGGCATTACTGTGACCTTTTAAACCTTGGTTGGGTTTAACACATGAGGGGGGGAGTAACTAAAGCCAGGGAAATTCCCCCAAAAGAAAGACCGGCCTGCTTTGGAAGAATTTTAAGGGTCAAATGACTTCAGACTTTCCCCTCTCTTCATGATGGTAAAGAGGTTTTAACTGCGGTACAAAAATATAGGTCCGCTTACTTTTCGCTTACTTTTCAAATGCTCTTTTCTAGGTAATTTATTGACCTGGTAACTTAGACCATGCAGTATTTTCTAACAGTTCATCATGTTAAATCTCTCCTGGTAATCATCCTTTGAGATCTTCTGTAAAAGCAGACTGAAGCTCCCAAAGACAAATCCTGACCTGGACATGAAGTAAACTACAATATAGTGGCACTCAGGTTCATAGCCTTAATTGAAGCAATCAAGCTAGCTAGCTAGCAACTTTGTTGATTTGTGATGCTGTGGAATGTAGTCCAAAGACTTTCATTTTTGGTCAAAAGTCACATTATGCCCAGTTGCATTATTGCACAGATCATCTCCAACTATGCCAAAAAATCTTAAATGCTAAGGGGCCCTCTTCGTGTCAAAACAGTGACATAAGACAAGTACAAACTGGTTCCATAATCTGTTGAGTATACTGCAGACTAACCAACAAAACTAGCACTGCAAGACTTGGAAAGAACTACTGTACAAATAGTTCCAGGCACCCAAGATCATTTGTAAAGTTTGGATTAGGGTAAACCAAATATTCCAGTTTTTTGAGAATGTTACAAAATATGAATATAGACAAAATATTGTGAAGATTAACAGACAATGTATAAAGATCTGTGTTAATAAAGGAAAGCTATGAAAAACCACAGACAAGCAATCTGATAGAAAAAAGTCTTTAATAGAAATATATTTTGTAATTCAGTGTCTTAAAAGAACAATAAATGTCACAAAGTTGCAGTATCTGAAGACAGTGAAATAGCCAGTGGCACGTGAGCGTAAGGCACCGGGGAAAGTGGACTGTGTTCTGTGCAAGTGCAGATGCTGCTCAGGCAGATACAGAGTACAGGACAGTGATACGGTGTGGGGAGCGGCAGTGTCCTGGGCTGAAGGGTACCACGGCTCTGAACAGTGTAGTGAGGACAGCCGGGGATGACCATTCTGAACTAACTGGGAAGCTCTCTCCAAACCCAGCCAAACCGACATTACTGCATAGGATCAGGCAAGCCCATCTAAAGGCTCTGTGCATCTCATGATAAAGTCTCCCAGCTGTAATGGGAGTAGCTCCAAAATACACACATACGCAAAAATAAACGTGATTATGCAAACCAGCCAGGCTTATCTGTTCAGTATACTGCAGACGAGCCAGCGTTACTGCAGCTCAGCCAGACCTGGAATTAAGACTGTACTGTACAAAGGGTTCCAGGCACAATAGAAGATAACCACTGTGCAACTTCCGTGAACTGTTCCAAACCAAGCCTTGCTAATCAAACACAGAGCTCCTGCTGGTTTACTGCGTGATTCAGACCACAGCAATCAAGCCAGAGAGCTTGTGCTTGGACCGCTGAGGCAATTCAGTGGGAAAGACTTTAGCTGAAGCAGTTTATTCCCATTCAGCTCTTCTCCTCTTGCAATAAGAGTATACACACTAAAGGAGGCTTACTATCACACGAGCAGTTTGGACAGGAAGTGAGCTCACCCACTTAGACTGAGCCATCTGGGTACCCTTTGTGCTTCCCAGGCACACCGTTTCAAAGAATTTCAGTGCTTAAGTACATACTTCAGGAAATCAAACAAACTCTAAAACAAAATATATAAGGTCAATAAGAAGAAGAAAAAAATCCAATATCAGTCCAAAAAATACATGAACACACACTATAATTTCACAAAAAATCTTAAGTATGAGTGAGGGCCTTTTTCCCCTAAATGATCCTCAAATTGAAAAAGAAACTGACTGATTGATTGATTGCAATGACAAACCCTCGACCCTCCATCAGGCAGCTGGTCCACAGTGATGGGGAGCACTGAGGTCAGCTGCTAAACTCCGTCAGACAGCCCTCCCTTCTGACTCCCCTGTACACCCATTTCCTATTTACATACGGTGTCTCTGCCTTTAAAAGCCCTACCACACACTCCTCATAAAAGTGTGCGCACACGTAAGTACGTGCAGTGTGCACGCACACACACACACACACACACTCGTATGTACAAACATACACATTTACATTTGACTATACAGGTCAAGGACCAAACCTCACATTTACACTGCATAACAAATATACTTGTTGGTTGATTTCTTTGTCAGTGACTCTGTAAGCGACTTGAATGAGAAAGGAAAAAAATGATGATGAAGGAGGCTATGCAAACAGAGAAACAGGAGAGAGGAAGGACAGCATGCGCACACACACACACATACGCACACACACACGCACACACACACGGACACACACAGGCTGATCCCAAAACTGTGTCTGAATGTGCTCTACATTCTACAATTCAGTGTGCTATTCAATGTAAGGTGACATTTTCCCTCAAGAACAAAAGGCACTTTTCAAGTGATATGTGCTTTTAAATTAAGCAAGGGTTGATGGAACCTGGGTCTTTGTTTACAACGGGTGTGCAGAACAGTGGTGCAGATCAGCTCATTTAAAGTGAACAGATGCATTTCTGATCACAAGGACACAAAGGAGAAATTCTGGTTCATTTAAATGCATGTGCTAAAATCAGTGGACTTCAAGCTTGAAGGAACTTCTCTGGACTAGAATCACAATTGCAAACTTCCCTTCCAAAGCTCTGATAACCACTAAATCTAGGCAGACATGTACACTTCCAAGCCTGAAAACGGGCCTTTCATAACTGACATCTCAGTCACAATCAATATTGCTTAGTGGCATTTCCCAGTATTCACACTGCACACAGGACGAAACCCCACTCATTCAGGTGTACCACGGTGCGCCTCTTCTGGAACGCACCGGTACTGCAGCACAGCAGGCTCAAAGTTTTCAAGTTTCAGCAAGAGTTCTGTTGAGGCACCAGTATGGCACTGCTAGGCAAGGATCAACAGGATGATAGTTTTTTTTTTTTTTTTTTTTTAAAAGAAGGCGCTGGTTAAAAGAACAAATCAACAGAGCAGAAAGAAAAAACCTCAATAGGCTCATCTTTATACCACGACAGGCTCATCACTATTCCCTGCAATCTGTGAGAGAAGGATGTGCCTTTAAAATCCTATGTGGATAAATATGTGGCTCACTGCATAAAAGAGAATCAAAGCCTAACACTGCCACTGCTTCAGAACCCTCATTTTAAACTGCATTGTGTTTTTGAGTGGATTAATCCACCGAGTACATTCACAAATACACGCACGTGTGTACGCAAACACACAGCATGACAGTTTTTGCGGCAGTCAAAAGTCTTTGGAATGATTTCTTTTTTATAAAAAGAACGGCAAATAAAAGCAATTTTTAAGAATACATGTAACTTTCACTTCCCTTTTCATAGAAACAAGTGCACCGTAAGAGAAATTTTCCCAATGAATGTGAATTCTCTTGTCCCCTCTGGGGGGGAAGGAGAGAATCTCGCAGACAGTCATGAGGCTGGGAGGGGCAGCCGAAGCTCTGCTTCCAGGTGTCTCCTCAGTGAGACATCTCCTTGGTTACCCCTTCAAACCCTGCCCACATCTCCCCGTCTGCGCTGGGCGTCTCGGGTCAGAGCGCAGGGGCAGACTTCACTGGCCGGAGGTCTCCGTGGGGTTGTACTCGCTCTCTGAAGACAGCTGGGAGATCCTGCTAGCGGAGCGCCACAGTCTGTGGCCAGAGCGCACCTGAGGGAGCAGAGCCATCAGTCAGCACGCGCACACAAAACCGCTAACGCTGAACCCGCTTCAGTGAGCACGCAGAGCCGCTAACGCTGAACCCGCTTCAGTGAGCACGCAGAGCCGCTAACGCTGAACCCGCTTCAGTGAGCACGCAGAGCCGCTAACGCTGAACCCGCTTCAGTGAGCACGCGCACACAAAACCGCTAACGCTAGACTTCCTTCAGTGAGCACACGCACGCAAAGCCGCTAACGCTGAACCCACTTCAGTGAGCATGCGCACGCACAGCTGCTAACGCTAAACCAAACTGAAGGAGCACATGAATATCAGCTTTGAGAATTTCAGGCCTTACTTAAGCTGTCCATCTCAAAGCACAGAAAAGTCTCCATATTATCTATTCTTTGAGCTCCTAGCCTTGCATCAGCTCCTCTAATGCAGCCCCATAGTCGGAATGTCCCACGCCTTCACCCCCTCACCTCCGCAGGCTGTCCCGCCCCCACGACGATGAGCTTCCCGTCCTCCAGGCCCACCAGGATGTGGCTGCTCATCTTGGTAACAGACACACTGCACACAGGGACCTTCAAGGCCAGCGGAGCTGCTGCAAGGCTCAAGCTGAAAAACACACACACATTCATGAGACTCCATAGAGATGGTACATCATATATACACAATACAAACTATACTCACAGTAGTCTCAACTAGAACATGAATGATTGATATGTAAGTAACAATGAAACAATACACAGTGTTGTGAAAAAGTATTTGCTCCCATCCTCATTTCCTCAATTATTGCATTTGCACAGTGCTGTGACTATATTCCTACATATACAGGGTAATGAACAGTAACTGTGACAACTTTGCCGTGCTAGAACGCAAGTTTCTTTTCAGTGCTGTAACTTGAAATCCATTACTTTTATTCAGACCATGATATTAGGTATAGCTAGCTAACAGCCAAATTAATCATCACTGTTGTTGAAATGAAACTGCAAATTATTTCACCTCACTAAGTAATAGGAACCATTTGCCTGTAACACTTTATTTAGCTTGTATTCATCAGACATAGTTTAACACAAATGATAAAAGTATGACTAATTGCATTATTTACACACATCATTGTGTATTTTCAAAATAAAGTGTACATTTTCTTCCTTGTTAATATTTGTTAAACGTTGGTCTGCTATTTAAAAAAATCAAGCGACCTGCATCTTTTACATCACTTGTTTTCTTGCAAGCTGCCATACACACCAACTGGTTTAGCTGCCATAATATCTAGCACTAAATTGTGTTTGCTAAACATTGACAGTTGTTTATTATTTTTTTGCAGTACAAGTGCTCTTCTCTTTTTTGCTTTATATCATGTTTAGGGTAAAAGGTGCAAGTTAACAAAAGCATAATGGCATAAAGAAAAATAACAGTAAACATTAACCCTAATAATTATCATTAAAATTAAAAAAAGCATAGATACAGGACTTAAGCATCAAACGCAGACGCGCACACACACGCACGCGCACACACACACGCGCACACGCGCACACGTGCACACACGCACGCACACACACGCACGCGCTCACACACAGTGGGAGAGTGTATCACTGTGTTGATCAGAGCACCCGAGCCTCTCACCTGTACAGGTCTCGAATGTGCAGGCTGCCCTTGGAGGTGCCCATGACGGCGTACTGTGGCACCATGTAGAGGGCTGTAACGTGCTCATCCAGAGGCATGGAGGCCAGCAGCCGTCCATTCACCGAATACAGGTGGAGACAGTACTTCTCCTGGAGAGTGCAGGAGGAGAGACGTTAACCATCAAAACGACAGCAGCACATGATATAGTTTTCATTCCTCTTAGAGCTGTCTTCGACTGAACAACATCTTGGTCGACTAAGTCAAAATTTTGAAACATTTTTTTTTTCTCCATATTTCAAGACATTCAATTAGAATTAATTCCACAGTATGCACTGCTCTTGTCTCTTCCTTTTGGCACCCTCAGTTTGCTGAAGTCTATGAAGGTTTACACTGGAGAGACAGCTCAGAAATGTCAAATGTACCATCACGTTTGCAGCGTTGCTGCACTTAACATAGCACCCCATGCGCCTGTGTGGAACAGAGCATGCTCCTCCTGGGTTCTGCCGGACCGTGGGCATCTACAGGAGAGCCGTGAGAGCGGACAGGCGGGCGGCGTTCCCCGTGCTCGTACCTGCCCAGGAGAGCGGCCCTCCACAGCGGTCTGGGCTATGATGTGGCCCTCCAGGCCCACCGCCAGCTCCGTCACCCTGACCGCCGCGCCCACCTCACTGACCGGCCGCAGAGTGCGCAGAAACTGGCCTCGCCGCACGCTGTGCAGAATCAGCGTCCCGTCCTGAGAGAGACACGAGAGAGAGAGAGAGAGAGCAAGACAGAGAGAGAGAGAGAGAGAGCAAGAGAGAGAGAGAGAGAGAGAGAGAGAGCAAGAGAGAGAGAGACAAAGAACGAGAGACGAGATAGAAAATGAGAGAAATAGAGAGAGTGAGAGAGAGAGAAGAGAGAATAGAGCAAGGAGAGAGAGAGAGATATGAGCAAGTGCAGAGAGAGGAATAGAGACGAGTGAGAGAGAGAGAAAGAGGAGGAGAGAGAGAGAATATGAGCAAGTGAGAGAGAGAGAATATGAGCGAGTGAGAGAGAGAGAATATGAGCGAGTGAGAGAGAGAGAATATGAGCGAGTGAGAGAGTGCGATTATAGCAGATCTAGGATATTAAAAGAATAATACTATCAAAACAGGACCCTGTCAGTACATGAAAAACAATAGAGACCACGCTCTTTTAAGAAAAGATTCTATAAAATGAATATGGGAATTTGGTCAGATTTTGGCTTTGATGGTGTCCTGAAGCTTCCTGCGCAATATGACTTATAAGAAAACTACAGTAAATTAGAACACAGAATTCTGCTGAAAGAAGCGAAGGGGGGAGCTGAGAGCAGACGCACACATTCACACATCGATTCTTCAACACTTGAGTCCTACTTATTCCCTCAGCTCTCACCTTTGACCCTGACACAGCCATGTCCAGCTCAGTGCTGATGGCCACACAGGTGACCTCCTGGTCATGTCCGCAGAGAACCTGCACTGGCCGAGGGGAGAGGCCACTGCAGAAGCCACCCTAAAAGAGAGAGAGAGCGTGTTTAACGCGTTCCAACCACTAACATCCCACCTTTCCTACTCCATGGTTGTAGATATTTAAAATGTACCACATTTCATCTATTAAAATAAAAACTCAGATAATCCCAGTTTAGAATGCTTGCGTAACGCCCAGTAGGCGAGGAGCCTACCTGCTGTAAGACCTGCCACACAATGCAGGTAGTGTCCCGGGAGCCAGAGATGAGGTAGATACCGCACAGATCCAGAGCCAGGCAGGTGACCACATCTACAGCCAGAGAGCGCAGGGCCATTACGGTCACACGGTCTCATTACGGTCACACGGTCTGCTCAGCACAGGCCCTCATAACGCTCAAACACTCATTCGACGTTATTAAGTCACAGCGCTTTACAGTAACAACGCCTCATTTCAACCCATGAGTCAAGTGATGTCACACATTCTTACCACAGTTATAAGCGCACTCGTCTCATAGCCCTCTGTATTATGCACTCACACATGCGGCATACAGAAGTCATTACTCACACAGTCATACAGCCCACACAGTCATTAACTACAAGTATATAATCACGGCATTAGCACAAGGATCATAGGCTCACCAGCTATTATCAACACATGGCTCATACTGTCGCAAGTGTATGTGTCTCGTGTGTATGCGGTCTATTACAGTATGTGTCCATTGTCACAGTCGAATGCAATCAGTTTGCCTTAGTACACAGTCTACAAATCAAGGCATTAAGTACGGTTATTGGTGTTCATTTGTCAGTGTCTTGTGCTGGTCCATTTGTCGTTCATTGCAGTACGTGTCGTATGAGCTAAGCGCCAGCTCCCGGCTCTCAGTCGGTCTCAGTTAGCTGTGTGATAGTGTGTTTAGTGTCCGTGTTCTGTGTCGGTGTATTGTCCGGTCTGCTTAGTATGTGTCTTGTGTGTGTGTCGTGTGTACGTGTTGTGTGGTTTTGAGTGGGTTGATTAGTAAGTCGTCATGTACAGTGGTTTTGTCGTGTGTTGTGTGTGTGTGTCATGTGTCGTTATTTTGTGTGTTCATGTGTCACAGGGCTAAGCTCCCAGTCTCACTAGTGCGCGGTCAGATACCTGCACACGTTGCTCCTTCCGTCACACAGTCGCAGTTCAGTCCCAGTCGCCCACTGAAGAGCACCGTCTCATTACACCACACAGTCACTCAGCCAGCCACCCCATAGTCAAGGGCTCACGCTCACCGCAACCGCGGTTCTGCGAGACGGTCTTTAAGTACACCTAAACACACCATGATCACGTCAAGTCTCATAATGCACAATTCCTCAAATTCCCACAAGAATAAGTACAAATAAGATCGAATACTCAGTAACATCATTACACCCTGGAATACAGTAATTGCTTTTAAGGTCAACGACTCGGACAAATTACATTCGCTCAAGACTAACCTCACATTATCCATTCAGCTTCATGCATTCAATGTATGCTCACACGGGAATTAGGTAACCGTCATAAGACAGTCGTCATAGGTCAATGGTACTCATTACTTAACGGTCGCTCAGCACATGGCCCTGCACACATCCTAAAGCCTCTTCAGACTGATTTATATTTGTCAAGCGCTTCACAGGAAGAGAGACGCCTGGGATTTCAACCCATGAGTCAAGTGATGTCCACATGCTACCCACATGGTAAGCGCTTCTCTGTCTGATAGCCCTTCTGTTTTATTGCCACTTAAAACTGCGGCCATAAAAGTCATTCTAAAGCAGTCAAAGAGGCCAGCGTCAAGACATTTGGAACTAGAAGTAATATAATACGGCAGAGAAAGAGATCGATGAGGCTCAGTGCCAGCAGCATGATCAACCCTGGCTCTCTGTGCACATGGTGTGTGTCTGTGTGTATGGCTGTGTGATTACATGTATGTGTCCGTGTGTCACAGTGAATGCAGATATGTTTGCCTGTGTATATGCATGTGCATGCAAGCAAAGCATGTTTATGTTTTTGGCGTTTCACTTTTGTGCGTGTGTGTGTGGCTGTGCGCATTTGTGTTTATATGCAAGTGTACGTGAGCGTATGCAGGGCTAAGCGCCAGCTCCCAGGCTCCAGGTGGGTGTGTGTGTGTGTGTGTATGTCAGTGTGTGTAGTGCTAGGCTCCCAGGCTCCAGGTGGGTGTGTGTGTGTGTGTGTGTATGTCAGTGTGTGTAGTGCTAGGCTCCCAGGCTCCAGTTGTGTGTGTGTGTGTGTGTGTGATGTGTGTGTGTGGGTGTGATGTGTGTGATGTGTGTGTGTGGGTGTGATGTGTGTGATGTGTGTGTGTGTGTGTGTGTGTGTGTGTGTGATGTGTGTGTGTGATGTGTGTGTGTGTGTGTGTGTGTGTGTGTGTGTGTGTGTGTGTGTGTATATGCAGGGCTAAGCTCCCAGGCTCACCTATGTGGCGGCAGATCCTGCCCACCAGTTTGCCCTTGCCCAGCACAGTGACCCGCAGGCTGCAGTCCCAGTGCCCCCCGCTGAAGAGCAGCCGTCCGTCATTGGACACCACCAGCACCCGCGGCCCCAGGGCCACCCCAGGGGAGAAGGGCCCGCTCACGAACCGCTGTGTTCTGGAGAGGGGGGGGGGTACTTTAATACACACTAAACACACCAAATGACACTCAAGTGCTATAATGCACAATTACACTGAATTCCACCAAATAAAAATAAGTACAAAATAAGATACGGAATTACTCAGTAACAACTCATAACCCTGAGAATACAGAATTGCTTTTATGTAGAGAATGCAGCGAACACAGGACAAGTTAAACCATTCGTTCAGAGAACTAACCCAACCATTAATCCATTCATGCATTCATGCATTAATGGATGCAATAACAAGTGGAGAATTGAGAGGAAGCGGCAGAAGACGAGTCGTGCTGGTGAATGCGACCAGCCCAGATGATGTGAGGAACGGGGCTGGAGAACAGGCCTTACTTCGGGTTGGACACGGTGGGGTCCTTGGTGAAGCTGTAGTAGTTGGCGATTTTCTTATTGTGGGGCAGCCAGCTGTGGGTTCCCAGCAGTCCTGTGGCACCTACAGTCACCTGTGAAGAGGATGAAAGTAAGCAGCCGATCCAAAAGACCCAACAGAGACTACACTAGCCCTGCCCCACCCGAGCTCCCAGACCCTGCTTGGTGCACAGGGGCTCAGTGTGTGGTGCTCTCAATGTGTCACTATGCTGGGGTAATCTGGGGGCCTCACCAGCACGTCTGAGCCCGGGATGATGAAGGAGTGGGTCTGGCTCCTGGGGACCACGGCCTGGACCAGGGGCACCCCGTCACTCACCACCTGGGAGAAGCACACAGAGGGAACGGTGCCGTTAAGTGACATTCAGTCAGGCGCAGAGTTATGGCTGTCATTAAGAAACTTCATTTGTAACCAAGTGCCAATCCTGGACCTGACAGCAGTTGTACACGTAGGACCATAAGCAGAATTGCTTTAGGTAACACTGAGCTGTACAGAGAGATGAATGATCAGGTTGGTAGCTGGAGTCCTTTGGCGGGTCCCTCACCTCCATGAAGGCCTTGAGTTTGCCGAGTTGCTCAAACAGGTTGGGCGGCAGGGTGTCCATGCGGGCCAGGCGGCGAGCAGCGCTCTCGGCCGACATGCGGGGCGGGTGTGGCTCCTGCAGGGTGCGGGGAGGGGCCGGGAGAGGGGGGCGTGGTCAGTCACGCTAACACTCAGAAGCACGCAGACAGTGACACAGTAACAGGCTGAAAACTCAAGCTGAGACTCAAACTCAAGCTGGGGGGGGGGGGAAAAACTGCATTTCCCAGGAGTCCTAAATTCAGCTCGAACCTTGAGCAGCTGGCAGGGCGTCTGGCCGAAGTTGCTGATGATGCCCTCCAGGGCTTTGCGCTCCGTCTCATTGGCGATGGCATCCAGGTCCACTGCACCTGGAGGGGGGGCAGCACTGGGAGTTACGCACTAATATAATTTGGCATTCAAAATTCATTCAATATTCATTTAGATCAATGTATTAAACATTCACCTGCATATATACTATGTAAGTGATCAAACTTAAGTAGCATTAATCTATGTCAAACTGAATAAATGCAGGGAATGGAAAGCCATAAATCTCCAAGGGACTGTGATTATGTGTTACTGAAATAGGGTTATACACATTTTAAAACAAAGCTTGCCATTTTCTTCTAAGTCGCACAAAGAGTTACCTCCAGGTTTCATTGTGAGGAGCACTTCATGAATAACAGTGAGAGTCATACAGTAGGTCTCACTTCCCACTGTGGTAAAACTGGCACATGCTAATTCTGGGTTATCTGCAGTAATCTGCCAATCTTTGTTTAGTTTCTCCGCTTCCTTTGACACCTGGAACTTCCCGGGAGAATAAAGGCTTCAGGGTCCCCAGCAAGCGTGAGTTCTGCTGCTTTACAGCCTCCCTTAAAGCCCTTCCAAGCCCCTTCTTTCCCAGGCAGACTGAGACACAGAGGGGTTCAGCAGCAGAGCTACATGGCTCAAACCTGGTACATGGCACAAGGAAGTGGAGGCATATAAATCTACTTCGGGAAGGTTTGGAAAAGTACAGTCCTGTCAAGTCAGAGTCAGTTTCGAATCAATGATTTACACCTGGAGAACCAGAAGAGGTGACTTCCTGTCTGAATAAGCAGGGGCAGAACGGGACTGTGGCTCACGCTCGGCCTGTTGTACGTCAGGGGACGGGAGGAGGGGGCCTTACCCTCATAGGTGCAGTAGTAGAACACGTTGAGCGCCTCCACAGCCTCAGGGCCTCGCTGCTTATAACCGAAAATCAGATCGATCCACTGGTGCAGGTGGGAGGAGACATGCTCACTTTCCTGCAAACCAACACAGCACACAACTCTGCATCATAAACTCATGCAATACCCACACACTCACACACACAGACACACACACAAAACATACAAAGCACCCAGATCACCAGGTCGGTCTTGATGGCACCAACTGTCCCATTATGTGTCCATTCCATAAAGGAATAGAGTCGCTCAATTAATACTTAACTGATTACCAACCCACTGATGAGAGAACAGTCATACAAAACTGGTTGATCACAAAGAGAGTACAAAATCACATCTTCTCTGCAGAGTGTAAGCACTGTGGGAACATCACTGGCCATAATGGAACGTGGTTTACACTGTGATTTAAACCAGGCAAAGATACCTACTCGGTGTTAAAAACATTGCGGTAGACACACACAGGTGAGTGTGGGTTTTAGGGCCTGCTTACCAGAGCTTTCCTGTGCTTCCTGATGAAGTCGTCACGAGACTCCGCCCACAGGGGCAACACAACATCTGTTACAGGCTCCTGGGACATCTGCAGACTTCCCAGGTCGAACCCTGGGCCGTTAAGGGAGATAATAACCAACAGCTCTTTCATCTTTCACAATGGTCACATACGTCCGCTTTTTTTTTTCGGAAGCAGTATTGTGGTTGTTCATATTTTGTATAATGGTTTGGAGTCTGTTCTTTTCTGTAGTTTAAAATTATTCTTATTGTTTATTTATTTGGCAAACATACTAGACTACCGCACAAGGCCATCACGGCAAGATGAACACTGTAGAGCAAATATAAGAAAAAAAGTTTAGAAAATAAACTTTGTCTTTTATTTCACAAATCCATACAATGCAATGAATTACTAAAACAGGGCACGAAGGTAATACCCTCCGTCTTGCCAAAAACACAAACCTTGGTGATAATCTTCCTAAGTGCTACTGCGATGTGGTCTGAGCTTCAAAGCACAGACATGCAGTGCAGTAAATGCTCATTTTGGTGAGCATTCCAGAAAGCTCACCGTTCATGTTCTCCAGGAATTCTGGGAAGTAGAAAAACTCTGGGATCAGCTCCTTCACGTCAGCCGGACTTTCCATCCGCGCCTGCCAAGCCGCGGCCACAGAGTGGAACTGCCGATCCGCGCAGTCAAACCTGGGCAGGGAGAAGCCAGGCCGTGGGTACAGACCAACAGTCAGCAACATCTCAGCATCTTGACGTCATCTGCTCTGTCACACCAGCAAACGCGGTGAAGCGGTAATGAGTGTGAACCTACAGTAAAACCTGACAGCTGGCAAGATGACCCTTGTGATGAGGCGCTCCAGCAATGTTCTGCATAATGGTCAGCTAGCGTCACATAAAGCAAACAGGGCTGGCTATGAACACCTATTAAAGCACCCCTGAGCTCCACACAGCCCAGAGCGGCGCAGAGTGAAGCCCGGAAGCTGGAGCGCATGGCTCACTGCGTGCGCAGCTGTGGGGGGTCTGCGCAGACGTCCCGTACCTGCCGCTCTGCAGCTGGATGTGCAGCGAGGTGAAGGGCTCGGAGCGGATCATGTAGTGCATGACTCCCGCGGCATTGGAGTAGTGTGTGCCGTAGTGGAACTTGTCGATGGTGCCCGTGGGATCCTCAAAGCTCTCGTACCTGCGGGGACAAGACCATTCGTGTTGCCGCCTCGCATGTTGTTTAAATCGCAGCCCTCAACAGAACTTGTGTAAATAAAACACTGTGCAGTTCTTAGTTTGCATAAATGTGTAATGCTCTTCAGTAAAATGTGTAACGTTTAATTATCTCAGTAAAATGTGCAGCATACAACATGTAATGTTTAGAAAAAAACCTGAAATGTAAAATGTGTAGTGTTTAGGTATCTCTGTAAAACTGTCCACTGCGCTCTTCCCACTCCGCCACCCTGTCCAGCGCTACGGACACGACGCAGCGGGTCCTCCACTCACTTCTCTCGGACGCTCTGGGCGAAGCGGGAGTTGACCACTCCGATGGGCTTGGACAGGTCCCTGAACACAGCAGGATCATCCAGGTCCAGAGTGGGCGAGGTGTAGTCGCACAGCACCCAGGGGAACTGAACATGAGCATCGCAATGCTTCATTAAAACTGAGCACAGACAGACAAAGCTATCCCCATGCTGTACAGCAGCTTACATTTCTCCCATTCGTTTGTACTGCTGAATTAACGGAAATGTTTCAGGAAAATGCCCTGCTAAGTGTTACACAGACCGAACCACAGTAAGAAATGGAATACGCGACCTTCTGCTGAAGCCAAGTCTCTTAATAGCTACATCATACTGCCACCCTGTGTCCACACATACCTCTATGGAGGCCTACTGGTAAATGCCTTTAGTTACGGCCACTATAGGCAGTACATACTGATTCATTGTGCATGAAAACTGGATTTACTCCACACAGATATTTGTATTCAACAATTTATCAACTTGGTTGTTTTGAGATATTTTGTATTTGCCTGAATTTTGCATTACGCTATCAGCTGCACAGAGCTCGCTTATTTACAATGACTAATGCTATGCTCCGGATACATGCTGTGCAGATTCCCACAGGGAGACAGACAGACAGACAGACAGACACGCAGACGGACGGGGAGGCACGGTCCTCACCACAGGGTACTGGGACAGGTCATTGTAGGTGCGTCCTGCAATGGTGTTGAGCTGCATCAGGTACTCAAAATTAGAGATCTCTCTGTACACCCATTTCTGAGAAGAGAAAGAAAGGATATTACACGACTGTCAATTCAGATTAAATGAATCGGAATTATGAACATTTATCATCATGACAAACAGAACTGTCTGCAATGAGTGGGACTATAATATAGACGGTATTTGCTTAGCAAGCACCCCACAAAGCAAAGCATATTTTGCACGCCCATTTGTACAGTTAGATATACAACAAAGGATTTCAAGTTCAGCACCTCAGTCAGCAGCATAGCCTAACAAACCTGTGGTCTCTGAGTCACACGCCAGGTCCTTAAGCACCAGGCCACACAGAGTAAAGAGAGTTTCAGCAGTACCTGGGTGAGGCCAGAGGCCTTCAGCAGCTCCTGGGGGGACCGGGAGCCGAAGTAGAAGAGGTTGGGGGGCCGCAGGCCCAGGATCCGCGAGTACACTTTGTTCCGGACCTGAGGGAAGGCAGGGTGGGGGGGGCGGTAGGAGAAGAGGTGCACAAAGGAGATGGCATGAGGGCAGAGACACAGGGCAGATGAGGGCAGAGACACAGGCAGGTTTCTAAAACAGAACATGTACTGGCTAGTTTAAACAAACCAAGAGTATTTAGCAGATTGGATTCAAAGGCAAAACCAAAAAAGGATGTACTTTTCAAAATATAAGCCATGACTAAGCCTGAGGGAGTGAGAGCTTAGGCTTAACTGTGTGATGTGAAAAGGACTGATTCACAAGGGCAGCCCCCGGACAGGGGGTTAGTCAGGAACACATCTTTAAAGACCCGGCTGGGAACCGAAGCCCTGACTGCATGTGGCAGAGGGAGCATGCTGCAGCTGACGGCTGTGCTGCTGGTCCAGGCTGGGCTCTGATAAAGGGCCAAAGCCGTGTCTCAGGCTCCACCCTGCCCTGCGGCTCTCTCACCTTCTTCCTGAAGTTGATGAAGTAATGGGCCTGGTCGATGAAGAACAGCTCCAGAGCTGACCTGCGCAGGTTGTAGCGTCTCAGGTGAACCTCTCTGAGCTGAGAGAGGGGTCGTTTGAAATCAAATCCAATTCCTGAGGAACAGTGAATGCGGTTCAGAATTTTCCAGGCACCGGATGGACTTGAAAGGTGATGGACAAAAACGTACAAACTACAGCAGAAACAAAGTCACTTCTCAGATAGCCTGTATATCTTGGAAGTATTCAACACAAATGTGTAAGTACGCGAGCAAAACACTTGGCCTTCTTCAAGTGAAAGGGGTTGGATGAAAGGAGGAGCAGAATGGCCTCTTCTGCCTCACCTTCCTCGGTCTCCTCTTTCTCATTGCTGCCGTCATAGAAGTAGAGGTGGTGAGTGGTGACCTCCAGACGACCCGGAACCACTGCCACGATGGTGATGAGCTCGCAGTCCTCTGACAGGACCAGCTTCTCTTTCTGACTCTCCTCCTCCCCTTCCACCCTGAGACAGAGAGAGGGCACTTCTCAAAATGGATGCATCCACCTCACATTTTAAAAAACAGTTCCACCCTTTTTCCTTTTCTCTAGAGTTTGGCATCACTAATGGTGCCCCTTGGGTCACTGCTGTGCCCCACGGACCAGCAGCAGAAGCAGCTTCACGCCTCTAGTGTACTCCCCTGTGAGCCAGTGATTATATTACACTACACAGGCCACACAGTACAAGAGAAGACCAAATACTGCAGAAAGCAGTAGTGCATATGTAGTAGCCTATAGGGTTGGGTACTGAAACCCGGTTTCCATAAAACTGGTAGCTACTGGAACAAATGGCAATGCAGATTTTAATGCCTCATTTCAGTGCCACTTTAAAACACAAGGCCTGAACTGCTGATTAAAATATCCACTGTTATACCTGCCCCACGCCTTCACAAGCTAACGTTACACTCACTCTGTGGACACAGTTACAGCAGGTACCGTTAGCAAGTTAGCTAATGTCAAACTCTGTCAAAATGCCAAAAGCAAAGTGGTCTAAATTGTTCCAATTGAGGCAACGTTTAGGCACCAGTACTGTGTTAAAAGTATTGTTTTAGCACTGGTATCGGCAAAATCTAAACGATACCCATCCCTAGTAGCCTATGAGCATCTGATGCTTTGTTGATGAGGCCACAGTGAGCTCCCGCTCGGGCAGCTACAGTAACTACAGAACTCGGCCTGCATTGTGTAGTATTCACTTTACTGAACGAGTCACTGAGGAGCTCCCGTACACCTCACACACACACACACACACACACACACACACACACTTGTGTTCTTCGGTTTCACTCACTGTTTGTCCAAGAACATGATGTCCTCATCGCCGAGCTGGTCATCCTCCATGTCGCTCACCTTGGCTTCCTTGGCGACGGCCAAGGGGAGGGCTTCAGTGGGGCTGTGGGGGCCATCGGCTCCTGTGCAGATGATAACGGTCCACATGACGCCCTTTGACCATGCTCACCATTCTCTCATACGCTCTCTTAGGCAGCCATGGTGTTCCCCTAGTTCTGTGGTTGGTCTTTGACTAATGACTGCAGAAGGACTGCATTGACTTTCAAATTCTCATTCACAGTGCAGTGGCACACACAAACACCCATACTGTAAGCACACACACACATACACACACACACACACACACACACTGCCTCCATGTGCATAAGTGTAGTGTGTTTTTGAGGAGCCATACCCATGTTGTCCCTCAGTGCGCTGGCCTCAATGTGAGGGTCGTAACTGTAATTGGGTACAAGTTTGAGCCGCATCTTGGAGTAAGTCTCTGCACTGGACAGCTTCCACTTCACTTCAGGCGGTATCCTGAGGGAACAAACAGACACAGAGGATCTAAGGTTCATAGTACCAGTGCAGTGATGCAAATGGAGAACTACACATACTCTGAAAATCACATAGTCCTAAGGATGTTCAGTAAAATATCAGATCCAAACCAACATTTTACAGGGTTCCAGAACTTTTTACAGAAAATTAAATTTAATACTCCAGTTAGACAAACATTTAAAATTAATGACTGTATAGCCAGAGAGAATGACCAAATAGGCTATTTAAAAATACAAGAAATGAAGTAAACCGACAATAAAAATGTTTTAAAGTGGAATGACTTCATCAAGTGGTCAAATAAAATAAATACAGAAGCAGAAGCAGTGAAAATGATAAGTAACTGAGCAGAAAGTCAGACAGACAGACAGACAGTTAGAACAGACAGACCTGTGTGCCCAGGCCCCTCTCTCACTGCTCAGCAGCCTGTGCAGGGACTTCCAGTGGCGCGACACCACCCCCTGCTGGCTGCTGCTCTGCTTCAGCACACTGTGGTAACGGCTGTTCTCACTGCGCACCCGCTTCAGGTAGGGATCCATTACCATCTCCTAATTACACAGAGGAAATGAGAGAAACAGCCGGCAAGTAGGGCCTTCTCAGTGATTTAGGCTTTCATACTGACCCACACAGCAGTGTCTGGTCAGCGGCCAAAATTCTAATTGCCCACAGTGTTTTTTGGCTTTGGCTCGAATGAATAGCTGACGATTGATTAATTAGGGAATTCAATTCATCTGAATGTTTATGCTTCCCTTGCACACCAGATTTAGCCCATTTGAGCATGAGAGAGAGCGAGCAGGGGCCGCACCTGGAACTTGGCCTTGCACTCGACCCGGTCTTTGTCCCGGCGCTGGGCTGTGCTCATTAGGTCATCGAAACAGGAGTTCCAGAAGTTGGACATGAGGTCATGACTCTTCCCAAACGTGTCCAGCTCAAACTGGTGCATAGTGGGCTCGACCTACAAAACATATTCAAGTGATTCCATCAGATACTGAATAGCAGTGTCGGCAGAAATATCACATAAACACACACTCACACCTCTTCTGTTCCTGAGCCAACATTAAGTACCATCCAAAACTTAATGCACTGCACTATGCATGGTGTGTTTGGTCTGTCCTGACTATCTAAGCAAAACAGATTTATGGATAGAAACTGTTAAATGCACTGACATGACAAATCGTGTCCAGACCCAGGGTACACAATCTCTGTCCAGCTCAGAGGCTGCTTTTCTGCACAGGGAGTGACTGTGGATGGATCACTTTTTCCACATGGCATTTGCAAACTCATTTGTCTTGACTGTGGGAGGCACTGAGAGCTTTTCAGCAGATGCTTGGATTGTAATAGCAAAAATAGGTTGTACCATGTACCTTCTTACAAGGCTATTTTTGCAACCTACAGCTAAGAGAAATTAATTTCTGAGGTTTCCAAGAATTATTTAATCTGTAACAGGGAAAGTGTTTGGTCGGATATACCGAGCACGTGCAGAGTTGAAGGAATTTATCATTAGGATGATTTACGCACAGGCTTGGCACTGGACATGCAACAAAATACTTTCCCTGGGTCAAGTTCTCTTACTGTATAACCCCTCAGTGTCCTTCAAGAACACCGGCATAAAACAAGCAACTGACAGTCTGAGTCCTATTTAAGAAGCATGCGTTCCACAGACTACAGCCTGACGGGCAGTCAGAGATTCTGACAATTCTGAGAATAAAAATAGTACAGATCTGACCTAGAGAGGCAGCTACTGCGTCACAGAGCACAGAGCTTCAGTAAAGGGCAGTACACTGTACGAGTGTGATTTTAACAGAAGGCACAGAATTATGGTCACGCTTGGTCCAATATGGTCCAATAAGAACTAGCAAGACAGGCGTGTGCCTGCAGAATAACTTCATTGAAAATAAGATGTAATATCACAAAGATACTGCATACTCGATGTATGTGGAAAGCATGTTGTACATTCAAAATGAGAATGTAGGGCAGGGTTACTGCTAATTGTCTGCAATTGTTTTAAAACATCAAGAAATAAAGAATAATTTACCAATAAAAGCATTGAAAGACACAATTTGATTTGAAACATGGACCTCAGAAGAAAAGAATATCTAAAATAGATATAGTCATACTAATGGGTGAAATCTCTCTCAGTCCGGCCCTGGGGGATCACTGTGCTGGTTTTTTATCTCCATCAGGGCTCAGCTCTGATTAGGCCAAGCTTTCAAATGAATGCTGGATTTGACTTCACTAGACAATTATCTGCTACAATGTCACTGAATAAAACACATTGGAGGGATGTTTGTGATAGTAATAAGATTGATGCCGAGGTACATCTTACCTTATTTGAATATCAGTTACACTAGCATTTAGGGCAAAAGTCACAGCTGATTAAACCCAATAACCGAACTGTCTGCAAATATAAATAAATGAATGAATGAATGAATGAATGAATGAATGAATGAATGAAGAATATAAGCATTTTTTTAAATCAGGTGCTTTGGATCGAATCGGCATTGATATTATAGGTAAAAATATATATGTCAAATTTTTACCAACACAAACACCCCTGGACCTGCGCAATTCTTTCATAAGACCAGGGGAATTCACATCAAATCCAGGTCAGCTGTCAATTACGTCCCAGACGGACACTGATTGGCTGAGGCCAGCTGCAAGCCCCACCCACAGAAAGCACAGCTGCGGTGCGGGCGGAGGAGACACTGACGTGCAGCCTGTAGAAGTCCTGCCACTCCTGCGTCCTGCAGTAGCCCTGCAGGTCCTGGGCGAAGGTGGCGCTGCCGTTGGTGCGGGGCAGGCTGGGCAGCAGGCTCTGCAGGGTGCCCAGGTCAGCGTGCTGGTCCAGCAGCGTGCGCACGATGGGCACCAGCTGGTAGAACACCTCCGAGTTGGCCAGCGTGACCGCGCCGTCCTTGCCCGGCCACAGGGGGGCGCCGAGCCGGCCCAGCAGGAAGCAGACCTCGTCCCAGCCCAGGCACAGGACGGTCTGCAGCAAACTGTGCAGCTTCACACAGGCCATCACACAGACCTGCACAGAGACAAGCGGCTCAGGGAGAGGGAGGAGAGGACTGCACAGCTTCACACCCACAAAGGAGAGGGGACACGTCCATACACTGAGATTCAAACACTGCAACCACCAGTCAGACAGGGAGAAACCTCATTACAGCGCACATCACTCACAATGCACATGCATTTACCGCTCTCACACAACAGCTATTGTAGCAACAGCTAATTAGAACAGCTCTAGAACCCTTAAGAGAGGAGAAAATAATTGGAGAGTCCCAGGGAAGCAGAGTCGAGCTGTGCCCTCCCTGTGCCCTCCCTGTGCTCTGTGCGGTTCAGTCAGGCACACACCTGTGAGTGCTGCTTCTGGATGTACCCGGTGATGATGCGCAGGCCCACCTGAGCCATCTCTCTCAGCTCAGGGACATTAGAGGTGCCAGGGCTGCTGTTCCATGCCTGCAGTCTGTCCAAGAGGTTTACCACCCCCTCAAAGATCTGAAACACACCAGCACATTATAGCACATTATCAGCCCCTCAAAGATCTGAAACACACCAGCACATTATAGCACATTATCAGCCCCTCAAAGATCTGAAACACACCAGCACATTATAGCACATTATCAGCCCCTCAAAGATCTGAAACACACCAGCACATTATAGCACATTATCAGCCCCTCACAGATCTGAAACACACCAGCACATTATAGCACATTATCAGCCCCTCACAGATCTGAAACACACCAGCACATTAACACACCAAAATGATCTGAAACACACCAGCACATTAACACCCTCCGAACTCCTTTATCTCTCTCCAGAAATCAAGAACAAACCAGTACATTTTATGTCCCCACAGACATGGACCAAACCGAAGTGGCCGGGACCCAGAGTAACAGGGGGCACGGCGGTGAGCGTCCCTCTCACCTTCTCGCTCCACAGGGCCTGGTTGTCCGTGCCCTCCGCAAACAGGAAGTCCTGCAGCAGGCGCAGGAGGCGCACCAGGCTGGGGCAGTGCGACTGCAAGGCCCCCTGGGAGTCCCGCAGGTCGGACAGCGAGGACTCCAGCATCATCTCCAGCAGGCTGCGCGGGGGAGACAAACGGCTTGGGCGACGTCGCTACCTCACAGAAACACATCTGCACATTGAGACTGGAGGCTCCTGCAGCGGGCTTTCGCTGGAGTGCAGAGATACGCATCATACATATTTAGCTATATTTTTGGATTTTCTTTGCGAGTCCTTTTTTCATTCAGGATTTTTATCGAACTGGTAAACAAGCAATTCAAAATACCATTTAATTGAATATTTTTTTAAAATTATTTTTATAATGAATTAATAGGAAATGTTGGGGTCATTTTCACCATAAATTTTGTATTCTTATCTTTTGGAGTAACAGGAGCAATCTGGGGACAGAGTGGTGGTTGGAGTCAAACCAACAGACCACTAATGAGTACATGTGAAATAAAACATGTATTCAGAGGGATCGTTTGCAGATGGAAACACATCTACGGTTTAGAATCTGAGCGCAGACAGGGCGGCGGCCTTCCTGACCTGCGTTTGATGTCGTCCGGCGGGCGGACCAGCTGGCAGGAGGAGCCCAGCTTGGTGAGCACAGAGAAGACCTGCCCCCGCTCCCGCCACACGGCGTCCTCGCTGCCCTCCGCGCCGCTCCACATCACCGAGAACACGATGTTGGTCAGCACGTTACACAGCTCCTCCTCCGGGGCCTGCTGGGGGCGGAGCCACAGACACATCACAACACAGACAGACAGATAAGAGCGCCAGCCCACTCACACTTCTACAGCGGAGATGCAAAGCAATGTGCACAGACTGTAAGACAAATGGAACTTAATGGGCAGGTCATGCTTATCTTGCAGTAAGTGCAAGCTACTTCCTGTTTGGGGCCATTTAATATGGCAAGTAGGCAAAGTTACCTTGGGAAACTTAAGGGCCAAAATGGACAGATTGGTTGATTCGCCTATACCTGGGGGTTGGACGTGTTGGAGATGTTGTCTCCAGGGGGCGGGTCTGTGCCGTAGCTGGTGTCACTCAGCACATTGGACAGGCTGGAGCTCTTTCTGGTGCGAATCCCAGGGAAGGGGCGCATGGAATCCAGAGGGGAGGGCGTGTCCGACTGGCTGCCAGTGTGGTTGCCGGGGGCGGACCCCGGTTGGCCCATCCCACTGACGTCCAGCTCAAAGGGGGAGAGGGGGTAGTACATTCCCTCATCCTCACGGGGGGTCATGGGGATGTCCACTGCGTTGGACAGGGATGACGAGTGGCTTCCCTGCTCTGTTGAATCAATGGACTTAAAGTCCTCCTCTTCCTCTTCCTGTGAGGAGTAGGGCTGGAAGATCTCCCTGTATCCCTCCTCCAGCAGAATGCTGTCCTGTCTCTTGAGCGGGGGCCGCGACGGAGGCAGATCCAGGGAGTTGAGAGGGCTGAATTCTGATTGGCTGTTGCCGTGGGACCTGTAGGACTCCTTCACATACAGCTTGGTCAAGATGTCCTGCCAGCCAGGCTGTCGGGCCAGCTGCTTCACATTGTCCCCTCCAAAGTGGATCAGGTGGAAGAGCTGCGCCAGAGAGAGAGAGAGAGATTGACTGAGTGAGTGAGTGAGAGACACAGAGAGAGACAGAGAGTGAGTGAGACAGAGAGAGACAGAGAGTGAGTGAGAGAGAGAGAGAGGGAGAGAGAGAGAGCGAGAGAAATACAGAGATGGAGAAAGACAGAGACAGAGAGAAAGATGGAGCGAGAGAGTGGAAGAGAGACAGACAGCAGGGGGAGGGAGAAGCAGCATGGATGGACAGTCTCTCTGAAAGGCAGGAAAAGGCAGTTTTCGTGCGACAGCGTCTGTCTTCAGTGCGAGGCAGTCTGCCTGCGCAGCGGCTCACCTTGCGGCAGATGTCCAGACGCACAGCCAGCTCTGCGCGGTGGGACAGGTACGCCACAGCCAGCAGGTCCCGCGAATTCAGGATCGGCTCTGAGAGGGGGAGAGGAGCAGGGAACGGCCCTTCAGAGACTTCAGCACAACACGCGCCGCTATGCTACACCGCCCTTTCACCTCTCACAGTCACCCCGTCTCCCGTCCTGTCCTCCTCCCCCTCCAGGATTACCTGTTGCGAGGATCTGCTCAAAGAGGCTGCGTATGGTAGTCGAGGTGGCGGGGATGTCTCCTAGGAAACACACCAGCCCCAGGTAGCCGGAGTCCCTCAGCTTGACGCGCTGCTTGCTCTTCTCCGACACCCCCTCGCTCTTCAGCACCTTGTAGAGGATCTGAGGCATGAAGGACCGGGAGAAAGTCATCATAACACGTCTTTCTCAAGTCAGGAGAAAAACTCCTGCTGGTCTCAGGAAAACGACAAGCACGCAAGACGCATTGACAAAGCCAAGACCCGCAAATGACAAACCGAAAGAGGATTAGAGTAAATAGTGAATAAAACTGGGCCAAGCAGTAAGCCCTTGAGGACAACAAACACAAAGAATAATCACTGTGAGAAGGATTATATCAGAATGTGAAGGAAGATAAAGGAGCAGTTCACCCAAAAATAAAATAAAGCTGCATTTCCACTTATCCAGGGTGCTATTTCTCCATCCAGATAGTTTTGCTAAGATTTGCTAAGACAAGTTTTCTAGATATCTTCTGCAGCTGACCCCGATACAATGGACCGCACAACGAGACAAGGTTTTTTTTCAAAGCGCCAAAAATGTACATTAAAAAAACTCAACAGCAAACATATATTCAAATATAATACCACGGTTACTCACAAACAGCTACAGACTTTATTGCGCACTGTTTAATCAAAAACTACTTTCCACCGAAATATGCCAACCGTGTATATCTGTAAATGTCAACCAATGCACGCCAGGATTCTGGAGCAGTGTCAACAACGATAAAGCGACGCAAAACAAGGTTTTGGAGCCACAAAAGCCTTGTCCCTCTGAGGTCCGCTTTATCAGGGCGAGCTGCAGCAGATACCTAGATCGACTCGTCAAATCTCCACAAAAATATCCAGAAGGAAAAACAGCACTCCAAGTTGGGTAAGTGGAAATGTAGCTTCATTTTATTTTTGGGTGAACTGCCCCTTCAACTGTAGTGGGCCATGTTGGGTAAGAGTCGAGCCAAACGGGGGCCTGGGTGTGGCCTGACCGCAGGCAGACACAGGGGAGTGCAGCGGGTGGCAGTGGAGTTCAGGTCCCCCGGGCCAGTGAGACGCAGCGGGCCTTGGGTCGGGACTCACCCGGAACACCCACTCCCGGACCTCGTCCCCGAAGCTGCTCTTGAAGAGCAGGCAGTAGAGCTGCTCCACGCCCCAGTCCAGCAGCACCGTGACCACCTGCTCCCGCGGGGGACTGCTGCGCAGGAGACTGTGCAGGATTTCCAGCGCCTTCAGCACCTGGGACGGACCACCGGGAGCCAGGGAGGGGGGGGACAGGGGGGGACAGGGCGTCTCTTTAGATTTAAATGCAGACCTGCAAACTCATCAGGGGTGAAAAAGGTGACAAAGATGCAAACCCCCTAGGGGGGTCTGGGGGCATGCCCCCCAGGAAGAAAATTTTTTATATATCAGCTTTAAAATGTGGATTTACAGTAGATTTTAGCATGAGGATATAGAGAAAAACTCTATAACTCTAGAATTTAAATGTAATCTTACTGCTAATGTCCCCCTTACATTACAAAAGTAATGTAAGGGGGACATCAGTTCAGGGCACTTAAAAAAATAACTTAAAAAAAAAGTCAAGAGAGTGCAGAGCCGGGTCTAAAATTGTATTAAAATGCATTGCATCCACTATACAATAAAGTTGATCAAACAAAACAAAAACACAATATGAACGACAGACAGAATAAATGAAACACACAGCTTATGTTATATTTTGGTAGAGAGAGAGAGAAAGAGAGTTTTTATAGTGGCAATATGGTGTGGCAAGGTGTTCTATTACACACATTATTTAACTGACTAGTACTGACAGTTTAACTTAAGGCACAGTGGTGGCTGCTGAGCTGAAAATCGAGGAGGCAGAAAACTTCCCCTGATTATTAGTCTTGACTTTCAATCATTTTCCTTGATTAACAAGTCTGCCCACGATCTGAATAATTAAATTGTAGATACACACGGTTTCCTTCGTCACGCCATGCTATGAAGATCAAATAAATTCAAAATAAATTATAAACTCAAAAATGCCATCTAACCTGTGCTCGTTCGAATGACAAAATCTGCGTATTTCAGATCTTTGCCATGAACATTTTCGGCAGTGTGTACGTTTATCCAGTTTTTAATATGCTAATGTCGATTGAAATGTGCACAATTTTGCGACACAAATATAATATTTTTCTCGTCTAAACTAATTGAGGAGAACTGTCTCTATCATATTTAGTAATATGTCATTCCTAATCAAGCACAATAATTAACAACAAGTTGACACCAATAATAACGTTAATCAGTTTAAGAGATTTTCTGTCTGCTCATTTTTCAGATCTAGCAGGTTTTGAGGACTGCCCCGCTATTGCGGTCCAGCCAAAAATAGCACTTTGCTGTAAGCGGTGGGTACAGGCAATTTGACAATTATGATGTTGGCTCTTCTCCATTGCTTTTAATGGTCTACAAGAATACAAATAATTCGAAATCCGCGCCTGCAAATCCATTATTAAAATACTTGGTCACCGCTGATGGCGTTAATTTCTACTTGTTTAACGTGACTTTCGAAAGGTTAGCTAGTGTTGTCGTAAAATTTAGTGTTAACACAGTAGGCTACTACGGTTGCGGATCAGGCACTCTTCACGGTAAGAAGAAATTTTAGGACAGCGCTTCCAATATTGCTTGTGTCGCAAGTGCTGCAACGGAAACAGCGATAGATTTAGCCACGAGCCACATCTGTCCAAAATGTAAACAAGTTAGGCAGTCTTCACGGCCGGGGAATGACAGCATCACCCAGCGAGTGAACACCAAAAACGGCGGTGGTGCAACAGTTATTGGCTCATTACTAGCTCATTACTCATTACTCATTGTGGCGAAAACCTTTTGTGGCGAACCCCCCCCCATTTCAAAAACTACACGAATCACACAAATGACCTATTTTGAATTCAAAACGGCTAATTTCGCCGAAAAGCGACTAGTTTGCAGGTATGTAAATGGCTTTTAGTGCACCAACAAATATCTGCTGAAAGGTTTTGACATCTGTATGTAATTGTCCCTTCAAACCTGGCAATGGAAGTTGGAAATGGGCTGTCCCGAGTTGCAGTAAGAGCTAATAGGAAGTACGGTAAGGCACCTGTCGCTCTTCCCCCACAGTGATGGTGTAGGCCAGTAAACTCTGCAGCTCCTCAGGCGACAGGGGCTTCAGCAGGAAGTCCTTGAGCAGCAAGAAGAGAGAGGTCTGCACTGTCTGCAGTTCTTCTGAGAGAGGACTGCCGTCTTTCTCCACACTGAAACACACGCAATCCGGCATGCACGCACACACGTACACATGCACACACACGCATGCACACCCACACGCATGCACACAGTCACACGTGCACGCACGCACACACACACACACACAAATATGCATGACTGATTATTTAATATATCAAAAAAGAAAAAAGAATCTGGAAGTGTTAGATCCACCCAACAAGCAAAAACTATTTTAGCACCAATCAGAACCATACTGACTGAAAAGTTTTGAACCATTCTATGGGAGCCCACATTCCATCATATCAACTTCTGAATACTCTACAACTCTGTCACTTTGCCAGCATCCATCTCTCTGCATCTCACTCTCTCCTGCTTTCCTCTCCTGCATACTCACTCTTCCTGTCTCTCTCCTGCATACTCACTCTTCCTCGCTCTCTCCTCCTGCATACTCACTCTCTCCTGCGCTCTCTCTCCTGCATACTCACTCTGTCCTGCGCTCTCTCTCCTGCATACTCACTCTGTCCTGCGCTCTCTCTCCTGCATACTCACTCTGTCCTGCGCTCTCTCTCCTGCATACTCACTCTGTCCTGCGCTCTCTCTCCTGCATACTCACTCTCTCCTGTGCTCTCTCCTGCATACTCACTCTCTCCTGCGCTCTCTCTCCTGCATACTCACTCTCTCCTGTGCTCCCTCTCCTGCATATTCACTCTCTCTCCTGCGCTCTCTCTCCTGCATACTCAGTCTGTCCTGCGCTCTCTCTCCTGCATACCCACTCTCTCGGTGGTCCCCAGTCTCTGCTCACCTGTAATGCGTGCGGATGGAGTCCAGGATGTACTGCACTCCGTACTTCCTGCGGCTGCGCTGCTTCTCCTTGATGGCAGCAGTCAGGTTCTGCACATGGCCTGCAGGCACAGAGTCAGGAAAACAGGTGGAGGACTTCAGCTGAATCAATGGACAGGTGTGTCACATGAAAGAATGTCCTCCGGTGAAACCGGTATGCAACAATGGGTCATTACTCTAATGGTTCCCAGCTGTCATTATCGTCAATTATACCGTACAAATGATTATCATTCTCAGCGTAACTGCGTCTCATCAACATTCATCAGAAGCACCATTTCTCAGAATATGCTCATTTTAATGTTACACAAGGACACAATGTAAAATGGTTCAGGCTTTCCAGTCAAATCAGATTTCCATTTTCCATGGTTTCCAATGGCATTGTAAGGCTATATGCATAATTTCATAGGTCGTCAGGGCTATATTTGAGCTGTATTTGGTTACTATTTTTGATGGACAGACATTTTGAGTGATAATACTACATCCACATAAAAAGGGATAGTTTACTTTCTGGGATTTTTTTGATATTGCAGTTTTCATGTAGGTTGTAAATGTGCCCAGATGGTATGTGATGAGAGAAACAGAAGTTTCTGCCACCTGCCATCTTTACTGTGAGCGCTATGGAGCCTCCGGGGGGTTTACGGTCTAAAGAAAGATAATCCACTCAAAGTAAAAGCAGTCTGAACTGTGACATTGTGCCAGAGCTTGTATGCGTGCGTATCATGCATTTTACCTGACCTCAGAAAAATGATAATCTTATTTTTGGGTGGAACTATGCGCGACGGTGCATGCAACCAGAGACGTGGAAAGCTCAAGGCAAGAAGCACTTGCACAATATGAAAACTGATATTTATGTTCACGTAAGTGTGAATCCATGTTATAAAATTAATCTATTCTTATAGCACCTGGACATATTACTGCACAAGCTGCTTTGGAGTTACTTGAAGTATAGTTTCTTGCTTTTACCAAGAACCCCAAAGCCCCTGTACTAACCAAGGTGAAGCAGGGTGATAGTCACAAACTTCTATATCCAAAATATCCTTCACAGCACATACAAACTGTCTGAGAAAATTGAAAACATACACTAAACCTGAAATAATATCAAAACATCTCAGAAATAAACTAACTTTATCGAATCAGAGGTATTAAGGAACAAAGTGGTGAGTGGTCCAATGTCTATGCAATATGAGCTCGACCAATATTGCAAGACTTGATAGTAAGAGGCAATAAGATGGGGGCATTTTTCTTGTCTTTTGCATTTTTCCTTGAATGTTTAAGCACAGTGGGACGTGTGACTACTGTTCCTTCACTCGCCGGGATGCACTTTCAAATATTTTCAAGGACCACTGAAATCCTGACAACACAATTCCAGCATTCAAAGCATAACTGATGCAGAAAAATGAAGTACAAAGACAGCAATGTTTACAGAGGGCTGGAGCAAAGGGCTCATGAAAAGGGTGTTTTAGCCATTGTGTTAAAAAAAAAAAGCTCTAAAAGCAGGCTCGGGGATAACCTTGGCTGACACAATGACAAACAATCCGGAAGATTGCCACTGAACACAGATTCATATTTGCTTTCAAAAGTTCTTTAAAACGCACAATAGCGCAGACATTTAAGCTTCTATGCCTGCGGGGACAGAGTGCATTCCATGCTGCTGAAGCATTGTCCATATCCTTTTTTTTTTTTTTGGAGTACATAAACACTTTGCCCTGCACAGTAAAACTGATGCAGCCGTGTTCATAACATACTTTAAGCCCTTATTCAAATGTGATCCCAACACTGATAAGAAGTACAATGTGAGTGCATAAATTGCGGAGGTGTAATTGGAAGAAGAGAGAATGGCGTCTCTTACTGAGGCACACGGCGAAGTGGCAGCTGCTCCAGATGCGGAAGTCAAAGAGCAGGTGCTGGTGCAGCTGGGAGAGCAGCGAGCTGTTCCCCTCACTGGACACCTGCTCCAGCAGGCACTGACACGCCATCAGCACACTCATGTCCATCATGGAGCTGGGCACCTGGCACAGAGAAACACAGTCACTCAGAACACAGGGCACCTGCCACAGAGAAACACAGTCACTCAGACCGCATGGCACCTGCCACAGAGAAACACAGTCACTCAGAACGCAGGGCACCTGCCACAGAGAAACACAGTCACTCAGAACACAGGGCACCTGGCACAGAGAAACACAGTCACTCAGAACACAGGGCACCTGGCAGAGAAACACAGTCACTCAGAACACAGGGCACCTGCCACAGAGAAACACAGTCACTCAGAACACAGGGCACCTGGCACAGAGAAACACATTAACTCAGAACACATGGCACCTGCCACAGAGAAACACAGTCACTCAGAACACAGAACACCAGACAGAGAAACACAGTCACTCAGAACACAGGGCACCTGGCACAGAGAAACACAGTCACTCAGAACACAGAACACCAGACAGAGAAACACAGTCACTCAGAACATAGGGCACCTGGCACAGAGAAACACAGTCACTCAAAACACATGGCACCTGGCACAGAGAAACACAGTAACTCAGAACACAGGACACCTGGCACAGAGAAACACAGTCACTCAGAACACAGAACACCAGACAGAGAATCACAGTCACTCAGACCACAGGGCACCTGCCACAGAGAATCACAGAGCAAAGGGAGAATTAAGTAAGTGTCTATGAAGGCGTGTGTGAGTATTCTGAGAGTGTGAGACTGTTGCATGTGCATCCATGAGTAAGGCCGTGGACTCTATGCACAGGTACGTGCAAGTGTGTGTATGCGTGACAGAGATTTTGAGATTGTCGTTGATTTGTGTGAAACTGTTGACTTTTAGCATCTCGCATGTACGTGTTTTCACAAGAAGATTGTGAATCTGTCTGTGTGCACGAGTGTGTGCGTACACGTGTGCACACATGCTCGCCTGTGTGTGTATGCATGTGTGTGTGTGTGTGTGTGTGTGTGTGTGAAAGATACAGAGAGAGTGGTGGGAGACTCTTGATTGTGTGAGATTGTAAGCACAGGCCTTCCTCACAGGATGCCCCACCTTATGCTCACAAACACAACCATGTCCTGCTGGCCTCCCGTCCACCCTTCCGTTCTCTACAAATGCGTGTAGTCGCATGTTTATGTATGTGTGTCTGTCAGTATGTGAGAGTAATGGCCAGTGCTCAGTTCTGGGCTGGGCTCTAGGCATTCTTATGTAAATCAGATCTGTATGATACAGCAATGTAACAGTAATACAGCACTAGTAATGCAAAAACATGTACATGCCTGAAATTAAAAAGGTAGGTAAGAATGGTGTCCGTTTTTGTACAGTTATAGGTGGCTTGACTCAGCATTGTCTTGGATAATATCTGTGCCCGTCACGCTCTTTATCTTGTGCACTTCCTGTTGGAGTGCTGTGATCGGAGGCTGAATCTGCTGAGTCGTGCTCGAGCTGAGTGCACGCTCGCTGCGGAAAGAAACTGATGGAAAATGACGCGTTTTTGGAGAAGAAACTGCACTGATTTTGCCCCCCGGACATCCCTACTGGCCGAACTAGCGGAGAAGCTTCCACACCGCCTGCAATTAGTCCAAAATATCACATGGGTGGCCGCACTGCTCTGTGGGAAAACTTCACCGTCGTACTATCCGTCCCGCCTCCTCTTCCGACTGAGCGAACAAACGTACCTTCTTCTCATATTTTTGCAGCACTAAAAGCAACTTCAAAATCATCTCTCATCTGCTGAAGCTTTGATGTGTAAAATGCCTTCACTTTCATGTTTCCCGTGGTTATTAGAACCACAGAATCTTAATCGGCGCCCCCCAATGGCGTGGAGGGTCACTAAATGAACAGTCTGAAGCCACAATGTGTATACATACAGCACAAACGTTTTGTATGTGGCGCCGTGTTCGACTGCGTTTCGATCTTGGCTGAGGTCACCTTTGCATCCAGCTTCAGATTCCCCCTCTCCACAGACAAACTATGCAGCAATCTTCACTGAGAAGACTCTGGTTTTCCACTGTCATACCCAACCAGTGATAATGGGCTACACAAATGTATATGAGGGAGAAATTTATGCATACCTTCCCAGATTTCACTGGTGACTTAAGTGAAGAAATCTGATTGGTGTGTACTGTATGTGTGTGCGTGCGTGTGCGCATGCGTGTGTGTGTGTGTGTGTGTGCGTATGCGTGCGTCTGCGCATGGGTGTGTGTGTGTGTGTGTGCGTGTGTGTGTTCTACCTTGCTGAGCATGTGTCCGATAATGGTGGGCCCGTGGCAGTGCAGCAGGCTCTCCTGGTTGACGGGATGATGCCTCAGCAGGTTCTTCACCATCAGCAGGAAGGCTGCCACACTGTTCTTCTCCAGACGTCCCTCTGAGAGACAGGGCATCCGTCAGTCCTCTGAGCCAATGGCCACTCACTCACCTCTGTGAGTATGAGCATACTCACACACTGCCCCTCTCTGTAGCCCCACCCCCACACTGCCCCTCTCTGTAGCCCCACCCCCACACTGCCCCTCTCTGTAGCCCCACCCCCACCCTGCTCCTCTCTGTAGCCCCACCCCCACACTGCCCTCTCTGTAGCCCCACCCCCACACTGCCCCTCTCTGTAGCCCCACCCCCACACTGCCCCTCTCTGTAGCCCCACCCCCACACTGCCCCTCTCTGTAGCCCCATCCCCACACTGCCCCTCTCTGTAGCCCCATCCCCACACTGCCCTCTCTGTAGCCCCACCCCCACCCCCACACTGCCCCTCTCTGTAGCCCCACCCCACACTGCCCCTCTCTGTAGCCCCACCCCCACCCCCACACTGCCCCTCTCTGTAGCCCCACCCCCACACTGCCCCTCCTGTAGCCCCAGCCCCACACTGCCCCTCTCTGTAGCCCCATCCCACACTGCCCCTCTCTGTAGCCCCATCCCCACCCCCACACTGCCCCTCTCTGTAGCCCCATCCCACACTGCCCCTCTCTGTAGTCCCACCCCACCCCCACACTGCCCTCTCTGTAGCCCCACCCCCACACTGCCCCTCTCTGTAGCCCCACCCCCACACTGCCCCTCTCTGTAGCCCCATCCCCACACTGCCCCTCTCTGTAGCCCCACCCCCACCCCACACTGCCCCTCTCTGTAGCCCCACCCCACACTGCCCTCTCTTAGCCCCATCCCCACACTGCCCCTCTCTGTAGCCCCACCCCCACACTGCCCTCTCTGTAGCCCCACCCCCACTGCCCCTCTCTGTAGCCCCACCCCACACTGCCCCTCTCTGTAGCCCCACCCCACACTGCCCCTCTCTGTAGCCCCACCCCCACACTGCCCTCTCTGTAGCCCCACCCCCACACTGCCCCTCTCTGTAGCCCCACCCCCACACTGCCCCTCTCTGTAGCCCCATCCCCACACTGCCCCTCTCTGTAGCTCCACCCCCACACTGCCCCTCTCTGTGGCCTCACCCTCACACTGCCCGTCTGTAGCCCCACCCCCACACTGCCCCTCTCTATAACCCCACCCTCACACCACATTCTGCTGCGGCTCCACTCACCGGAGGACCTTCCCAGGGGCAGCAGCATGCCCGCGGGGCCCCTGGATGAGGTGAGCTCTGGCCCCAACAGGTCGGCCGTCTCCTGGCTCCGGGGCTCCACCTGCTCCGCTGCACACAGCTGCTCCAGCAGGGGCAGCAGCACCCCCATCCCGCCCACGGAGTTCAGGACGTCCTAGCAGAACCAATCACAACAGGGTGGGGTGAGAAGTGACACAGACAGAGAGAGAGGCACAGACACTAGCAGAGTGAACAGCAGTAGAGTGAAAGAGAGCGATAGGTGAGAGAGACACAGAGCCGAGTAGACAGACAATAGCTGTAGTGTGAAAGACAGAGACAGCTGAGAGAGACACACAGAGGCTAACAGAGAGAACACAGGGAGGGAGCTGACTTTGATGTCCCAGTTGACCACTCTGTGTCCAGTGAGTCTCCCATCATACAGGTGGTTAGGAGCCAGGTCCAGGCAGATCTGATTCTTAAAGGCCTAAAGAGGAAATATCAAAAGCAAGTGTGGGAATTGTATTTCATATGTTAGATTAAACATGGCCAATGGCCAATGGCAACTGAAAATTTCCACATGGTTCTTTATGCCAGTGATTTACAATAAACAAAAGACATTAACCTAAACAAGAAGAGCTCTCCGGTTAGGTCTGTGTATTGAGATTTGTTATGTGTGGAGATTAGAATTTAGTTAATGAAATGGGTTCGATCTCCGCACTAGAGGGCGAGTGCTGTTTTTTCCTGTTTTCAATTATCACCCAATTTACACCTCGTGCGTCAGCCGATACGACTTCCAGGGCAAATAATAACGGCAATTGTACACAATTAGCAATGGGAAAGGGCAAATTATAGCCTGGAGCTTTCAAGAACTGAAATGACCCATCCTCTCCATAAAATGGCCTACCCAGCTAAGACCAATGCAGGAAGCTGACCATATGCACAAGTAGCCCCCTACCTGAGGAGTGTAGTACAACAGCAGCCTGCTGTTGAGGTCGGACGGCTCTCCGTCTGGTTTGAAGAGGGGCACGTGGTTGGGGCCTGTAGGAGAGAAAGCAAAGCTAAGGATCTGATCTGACCTGGGCCTGGTATTGCCTTATCTGCTCTGCGGTCCAGAACAGAGTGTCCCTATCAGGAGAGAGGGATTGAAGACGCATTGGGCCAGCCCTGATGCACATGGGGAGCCGGGCCGTACCTGCGCCGTACAGGGTCCGGGTCTGAGCCGGCTGCAGGGCCTCGTGGCAGATGAAGGTGGTCCCCAGCAGCCCCTCCAGCGAGGTGGGGGTGCCCCACTTGGTGTCCTGCAGCCCGGCGGGGATGGTCTGCACGGGGGCATCGCGGGAGGAGGGGAGGGTGGGGCCGCCCCAGCGGCCGGCAGCGAAGGAGGCGGGGAAAGACTGCGAGCGGGTGAGGGGGGCGGCGTGGGCGGGGAAGTCCTGCTCCGTGGGACTCTGGGGGGGGAGCAGCAGGGTGGGGGTGGTGGTGGTGGTGGTGGTGGTGCGCTGGCCTGCCAGCCCGATGCAGCAGGAAGTGAAAGGCTGGGGGAGAGGAAGAGGCGGGACAGAAACATGGCAGAGTTTTATCACACTGCTATAGAAGCTAAGATTTATCATTCTGCTATAGAAGCTAAGATTTATCACACTGCTACAGAAGCTAAGATTTATCATTCTGCTAAAGAAGCTAAGATTTATCGTACTGCTATAGAAGCTAATCGCCCTGTGCTACAGAAACTCAACATCAAGAAGAGCAGTTCCCAGGCCATATGTACAAATACACACAAATACTTGGAGCGGCAGCCCATGAAAACCCTTCATTTCAGCTGTTTTGTCCACTTAACACATTCAGTCAAATTCATTCAATCATTACTTTTCTCTTTACCCCACTCCCTCCTGCAAAACCCACTCCAACACTTCACTCCATCCCCGGATTTCCCCACCGCTCCTCTCCCTTCCGTCCCCTTTCTCTCGCCCCCCCTGCCTCTCTCACCTCGTTGAAGGAGGGGAAGCGCAGCTGGGCCGTCACGCGCTGCTCTCCGTCCACGTATATAGTGACCAGGTTCTGGCCGAAAGGGCGGCGCCCGGGAATGTGGACGACGCCCACCGAGTGCTGGAGACGACAAACCATCACATCATTACTCTGCATTATTACTGCTCACGTGTGCAAAATGAGCTGTGCAGACACCGGCCCATTACCAAGGCCATACATGACTGGCTGACCGACTGACTGACTGGCTGACTGGCTGACTGACTGACTGACTGACACCCATAGTGAACCAGTCAGACACCACTGTTCCTTGGCCTAGCCGAAAAGGAAGGTCTCAACAGGCCGATGCTTCATGGCCTATGCTGTACCTTACTGTGCTGTTAAATAAGGAGACACTCTTACTTACTGTGACGTATGGCGTTTGCATTGTATTCACTTATGCAGAGGAATAAATACCACAAAACGTAGACAATGCCTCTTGTGTTCAGCAGCTTAAACCCAAGATGTCTACCTCTAACACAACAATTTTTCTCCAGCAGTGCGTAAATGGAGCAAACAGCTTTGGCCCATTCAGAGGGAGAACATGCGCTTTCTCTGCAGCTCACCCAGGCACAGTCTGTCAAAGGATGTTCCGCAAGGCTGACTGCCATGTATTCCTTCCTAGTGCACACGGCCACCACCAGCACCCCCTCCGCGGTGAAGAACGCCTCGAACCCGGTGCCGCTGTCCGTGAAGAAGCTGCCGGGGAGATACACAACTCTGATCAGGGCTGACCCTTCACAACATACCCACGAACAAGAATCCCCCATCTCCCCTGTTCTACACCCACTGGCACCACCACCATGTTCTTCAGTATCATCACCATCAGTCAGACATTCTCACATTGCTCTTTCTCTGTGACTCTCCGCATCCTATTGTTGATGCATACCAGGAAGTGTAAGTGCCGACTAAAGACTAAACCCACTCAACCCCTCCCTTCATTCTCAGGTATTCCTCACGCTCGTTCCCCTCACCCCCCCACTCTTCCTGGTACCTGTACAGCTGTCTCCTGCGCAGGCCTTTGGGCAGACAGGGGCTGGAGGGGGGCGTGGGGGTGCTGGGTGTGGTGGGTGTGGTGGGGAGGGCCAGCTCGCTGGGCAGGAAGTCGGCGTTGAGGCAGAGCCAGGCGTGGAAGGCGAAGCCGCTGCCGGGCCAGCGCTGGACGGTGGGCACCATGATGCCGGCCATGGGGGGCGTGAGGTCGAAGTACTGCAGGGCGCTGCTGCGGCCCTCGCGGGCGGCCATGGCGGACAGCACGCGCACCATGCGGGCGCAGTAGGGGTGCGCGCCCTGCTCGGCCCGCAGCAGCCGCAGCAGGCCCTTCAGCTCCTCGGGCCGCAGGGACAGCGAGCCCAGGTCCTGCAGGAGCCCCAGCAGGGCGTCGGCGCTCTGCCGGTCCAGCGCCGCCGGGTCCGCCAGCACCTTCAGCAGCGCGCCCACCAGCCCCGCCTCCACGGCCACCGTCCGGCAGGCCAGCGAGCCGCCGCACACGCCCGCCAGCCACTGCGACACCAGCAGCTGCAGCTCCCTGGAGGCCAGCTCCGGGAGCCACTGCAGCAGCAGGAGCAGCGGCTGGTCGTTACCGATCCCCAGGGCCCCGCCGTGAGAGTGAGGCCCCTCCACTGCCTGAGAGAGAGAGAGAGAGGGAGAGAGGGGGAGAGAGAGGGGAGAGAGAGGGAGAGAGAGGGAGAGAGAGAGGGGAGAGAGGGAGGGAGGGAGAGGGAAGGGAGAGAGAGGGAGGGAGAGAGAGGGAGGAGAGAGAGAGAGAGAGAGAGAGAGAGAGAGAGAGAGAGGGGAGAGAGGAGAGGGAGGAGGGAGAATGGGAGGAGAGAGGAGAGAGAGGCGAAGAGAGAGGGAGAGAGGAGAGAGAGAGGGAGGGGAGAGAGAGATAGAAAGAGAGGGAGAGAGGGAGAGAGAAAGAGAGATAGAAGGAGGGAGAGGGGGAAAGAGAAAGAGAGAGAGAAGGAGGGAGATGGAGAGGAGAGAGAGAGAAAGAGAGGGAGAGAGAACGAGAGAGAGAGAGAGATAATAGGAGGGAGAGGGGGAAAGAGAAAGAGAGAGAGAAGGAGGGAGAGGGAGAGAGTGAGAGCAAGAGAGAAGGAGGGAAAGAGGGAGGAGTTGAGTGAAAGAGACAGAGAGAGAGAGGGAAGGAAGGAGAGTGAAGGAGAGCAAAAGAGACAGGGAGAGAGAGCGTGAGTGAGACAGTTTCTGGGTTCTGTCTGGCCACTCCCCTTTATAAATATTCAAAAATGATTTATGATGAGCCCATAAGAACACTGAGCGTCAACAGCTTTCAACTTGTAACACAAAGTGGATTATCTGGTCTGTATACTGAATGCCTGTTATAAATAAGTAATGCAAGGGCATTTAATTAGTGTGTACATAATAAATCACACGGAGTACATTCATGGGAGGTTCAACTTTGAGGAACGCTTACTGACATCTTGAAAACAAATTATTTTAGACTCAAATTAAGGCATCACATGAAATGACAACATGGCAACCACTTTTGATTTCTGAAGATGGTGGCCCTATGTGCATTTAAAGGGGCAGCCAGCCTGACAGCCATCTTCTGCTCACCATGTTCATCAGCTCCTGCAGAAGCCGTTTGGTTGGCTGACCCTGGCTTTTCAGCACGTCAAACAGGTGGGAATAACCAATCCTCTCCTTGAAAACCTCCTAGTGTGGAAGAGCAAAAAGAGATGAAATCCACTCCAACACAATTAATCAGGTAAGAGTTACTGAGACAGAGCCAGCAATAATGTGCCAACTGTAAACTACTACAATAAAAGAAAAAAATTTAAATGGTTTTTAATTTCATTCTGAACAGCGGTTTCTTTTCATCTTAATAGAAAATCTGTGGTTATATTTATACTTCCAAAATTCAAATCCAGATCTTGTGTCAGCCTCTAAGCATTCTAGGTCTAGCAGATAAAATTCCCTGTTGCTTAAGATCCAAAACAAATGCAAATGCAAACATGTTTGGACAAAATTTTGGATTGCACAGATACAGACTAAACCTGTTTTAATACGTGGAGTTACCCCAACAAAACGAAGAAAAGTGCATACAGTGAAATACAAAGAGCCAAGCCTTGACCCATCACTCAAAATGAAACCTCTACTCCCTTTAAACCATTAAATCAGTCAAGGCTTAAGCCACAGATTAACTGCGTAAAAGCACAGTGCTGCAGGAGAGCAGACCCAGATCTCTGCAGCTCGGGTGTGGGCCAACTCCGCACAGTTTTCAGGAATGTGTGTGCGTGTGTGTGTGCGCGCACGCGAGTGTGTGCACGTGTGTGTCTGTATGTGTGTGTGTGTCAGTGTGTGCGTGTGTATGTATGAGTGTGTGTGTGTGTGTGTGTGTGTATATGAGTGTGTGTGTGTATGTATGAGTGTGTGTGTGTGTGTGTGTGTGTGTGTGTGTGTGTGTGTGTGTGCGTGTGTATGTATGAGTGTGTGTGTGTGTATGTATGAGTGTGGGTGTGTGTGTGCGTGTGTCTGTGTGAGTGTGTGTGTGTATGTTTGAGGGTGTGTGTGTGTGTGTGCGTGTATATGTATGAGTGTGTGCGTGTGTATGTATGAGTGCGTGTGTGTGTGTGTATGAGTGTGTGCGTGTGTATGTATGAGTGTGGGTGTGTGTGCGCGTGTCTGTGTGAGTGTGTGTGTGTATGTATGAGTGTGTGTGTGTGTGTGTGTATGTATGAGTGTGTGTGAGTGTGTGTGTGTATGTATGAGTGTGTGTGTGTGTGTGTGTGCATGTATATGTATGAGTGTGTATGTATGTGTGTGTGTGTGTGTGTGTATAGCTGGCTCAGTGCTTGAGTGCTGAAGGGAGGGATAAACCCAGATGAAGGGAGGAGCGGGAGAAAGGGAGGATGTGAGCTCATACCTTGGCGGAGGGGGAGTTGCTCATGATAGCCGTGAGGACGCTGAGGGCGTGGACTGTAATGGAGTCTGACCCTCGTTCCCACACCTGCATGGAGGGACACGGCAACAGGACGCATCACTGACTGGGAGAGGCCCGCTCCACACGAGCAGGAGGGGGAGGAGCCCGTGGTGAAGAGAGACAGAAAGCCGTGTACTCCGCAAACTTTGACCCACAAACTACCCGCACGGGGTTGCAGATTCGCATCTTTAATAACGGGTGGGTCAAAGTATGACTACAACAGGCCCCGGATTAGAAAAAATCACATTTGACTGTGGGATCACAGCCCAGAGTCCATCAACCACCCAAGGACCACGTACCTTAGTTCCCGCACACACACGTTTACAAAGTAAACGTCACTTGGAATGGCACTACACGCCACGCGCATGCGACATTCATGCAGACAGGACAGATGATTTTGCAGCCAGAAGGGCTTACTACAGCAACATTCCACACAGCACATCACATGGTATAGCAACCCGCAGACATCACATTGATCATAGCACAGCACAGCACACACCAGAAGAGTAACAGCACCCACAAAATCACAAAGGCTCAAAAAGCTTCGACCTAACATTTATTGGAATGGTACCCAGGATGCACTGTGGCCTTCCCCACGCTGGAAGAGTGCAAGTTGTACAAGCATGGATGGATTACCAAGCATGCACATGCACCATCGCACACCCACAGTGGTAACACTTTATATCAGGGTCTAAACGCAGTAACCATTGGACAATATGATATTCAAATATGAATAAATGTTTTGGCAAATTAATTTATTTAATGCTCAATTGAATACATGCTTTTTAACATTTTACGAGTGTTAATAATTTACAGTACAAAGCCTGTACCATGTCTACTTTAGAACAGGCTCTGTAAAAAAAATGGAACGTTAATAACATCAATAAATACAAATCGGGTTTTGTTCATTGTTAATGAATGAGGCCTTAATATAAAGTGTCAGCCACAAGTCAATCACACCAGTTGCTCTCTGCAGGAAATTCAGTTTCCCTCATGTGGCTACGTGCTTTTTCTGATGTCCCAGAAATGAAATTCATGTTTTCAAATAGCTTTCTATCAATCACTTTAAAACTTCAATGAAATCCTGACCTTAACCCACAGTAGTTAAGCAGAAAGGAAGTCTTGACAAGGGAAAAGTTTTGTTCTATTCTTCATCAGATAAGCAGTCAGGCTGTGGTGTAATTTTTTATTTTTTATTTTTTTAGACATGCTCTACTGGAGTGAATCTTCACTGTAATATTTGTACCTCTGAACTGATTAATGATCCATGTGAGTCTATTTCCCTCTGGAAAATAGGAGAATTATTAACCGCTCTCCCATTACAGTTTTGGTTTGTAGCCAAACTCATTAAATCCTCAAAAGGCCCGTTAAGTCCAGATCCAAAACAAATATAAAACACTGCATTAGGCCAGTGTTATTTTAAGTTATGTCCACCTCTGCAATTGTGTGTTCCTATATTACTGTGGACAATTAGTTATCTGAAATGGGTGTGTCTGAGCATGAACAAACTATTCTTATGTGTGTGTTTGAGAGAGAGAGAGAGAGAGAGATTTATTCGGTTTATTGTAGTTAAATTGTTATTGCCTGTCTGTTATGTTTGTCACGTGAGTGTATGCTTTGGCAATGTAAGTGTACCCTTACCATGCCAATAAAGCTTACTGAATTGAAAAAAAATTGAGAGAGAGAGTGTATGTGTGAATGTGTGTGTGTGTTTGTGTGTAGTGGGTGGAAGTGAGGCATGGCTGAACACTTATGACTCTTCATTCATTTCATACTGGGTGTCAACAGTCAGAACTTCCTGTTTAAAGCTTCCTGTTTAAAGAACATGGAGAAGTGCCCTGGTTGTTTTTGAGGGTGCTACACTGACAGGAGGTGGTGAATTTCCTGCAGACAGACATGCGGCTTTGGGGGTCTGACATCTAAGGGCTGGGGAAAGTACCTGGTCCACTTCGATCTCAGTGAGTAAGCATGTGGTGAGGTCACACGCACCCTCACGCTCCGGCCTACTCCTGCCACTCTGATAGAGCTGCCAGACACACAGACACAGACAGACAGGGCAACATCAGCACAGACACAGAGAGGGAGGCAGGGAGAGAGACAGAGAGAAGAGAGAGAGAGAGACAGACGACAGACAGACAGACAGAGCAACGTAGCAAGACACAGAAAGGGAGGAGGGGGAGAGAGAGAGGAGAGAGAAGAGACAGGAGAAAGACAGGGAACGTAGCACAGACACAGAAGGGAACGTCAAGACAGACGACAGAGAGGTGAGGTAGGGGGAGAGAAGACAGAGGGGAGTAGGGAGAGAGAGAAAAGGAGAGACAGACAGACAGGGCAACATCAGCACAGACACAGAGAGGGAGGCACGGAGAGAGACAGAGAGAGAGAGAGAGAGAGAGACAGACAGACAGACAGACAGGGCAACGTCAGCACAGACACAGAAAGGGAGGTAGGGGGAGAGAGAGAGAGCGAGAGAGAGAGTGAGAAAGAGAGAGAGACAGACAGACAGGGCAACGTCAGCACAGACACAGAGAGGGAGGTAGGGGGAGAGAGAGAGAGAGAGAGAGAGAGACAGGGCAACGTCAGCACAGACACAGAGAGGGAGGTAGGGGGAGAGAGAGAGAGCGAGAGAGAGAGAGAGAGAGACAGACAGACAGAGACAGCCCCAACTCTGCAGTGTTGTTAAAAAGGGTCAGGGGTCAAACACAGGCACCAGCTTGTCACTGCAGACATCACCTGTACAGCACTGCCCGTGCACCAGCACCACTCAGACTGAGACAGATATGACCATCAGACAGACAGAGAGAAGGAAAACAGGTGGACAGTAATACAATTCTGCGCATTCGGGTAAGCCGGTGTAGCATCTTCTCCCACTTTTGGAAACCTGGAGGCATGTGCAAAGAAAGACATGGGCAGACAGACATGGTCATGGGCATGAAGAACAGGCAGACGGCAGCCGGACAGACAGCCGCCTCACACACACGGCCAGACAGACGTGCGCTGGACGCGAGCGCGGCTGCGGCGGACGGACAGACAGACAGACAGACAGACAGACAGACAGACAGACAGACACACAGACAGACACACAGACAGACACACAGACACACAGACAGACAGACAGACAGGCCCACCTTGCTGTTCTGGATCAGCCGCAGGATGTGCTCGTAGCAGTTGTTGTTGAGGAAGATGGCCTGCAGGGCGGGGCGGTCCGAGCACTGGAGAATCTCCGGCACGGCGTCTGAGAGGAGAGGAGGAGCGCAGCGATCACACACTCCCCCGCTCCTTTACGACACTACACACACGCTCAGGCCTTCAGCGCTTTCCTGTCCCACTCAGTGCTTCCCTTTATCTGTCAGTTCTACCAGCGGCACAAAAGAAAACGACACAGACACGTGCGCATCTGCCGGGGAACACCTGTGATCAGCAGAACTGGCAGCAGCCGTGGTTTAACGGAGAGAAGCAATGCTGGAAATGGTGGGACAGAGAAGAAAAAAGACTGAGCTGAAGAGTGGGACCATAGAAAGAGGAGAGGAAGTAGAAGAGAGAAGTCAGGGCTAAGCCACCATGTTGTGAAAAGGCACACTTACCCAGTGTGTGTGAAATCAACTGGATATGGTGGAAAAATAGACAGGCTTTTCAAAGTAAGTTTACCTCATCTAGTATCTTTCATTTCCTTTTCTAAGGATTGGTTTAGTAGAGTGAAAATCTATTCTTACTCTTCTTACAGGCAGGCAGAGATATGGAATGTGAAGGGAGGAAAAGAGGGATGAAGAGAGGGGAGAAAGAAAGAAAGAAAGAAGGGAGGCAAGTCAAAGCCTAAAGGAGACTTCCTTACTCAACATGTGGGCCTGCAGGGTGACCAGACTGTCCTCCCATCCCTGCCCGTCTCCCTCGCCCTCCCCTGGGAGCCGGTTCCAGTTCAGGACCCGGAAGTAGCCTTCCAGCACATTCCTGATGTCCACCTGCCGCTGGGAGGGGCTGCTGGAGTGCAGCAGGTGCACCATTGCAGTCAGGCACTGAAGGGTCAGCCGCAGCACCTGGGGGTCCTTGGGTTGGGAGGAGTCCCGGCAGCACCAGGCCTGCATCACGGCCATGAGGTCCCTTACAGCCAGCGACGTGATGCAGGACAGACCGTTCTTCTGCAACAGACACATACGCAGAGCGCGCTGACTGAATCCACACAAACCCTGTACACACACCAACGAGCCAAGCACACGCCGCACTGCAGGTTCAAACGTTTACCATGCACGGCGAACGGAAAGCTAGAAGGTGTTCCGACTGAGCCGAAACACGAACAATCCCACAATACTGGACTGAAAGAAGGCATGCGCATGCGTGCAACCCCTGACACATGTATGCGTGTGTGCATACGCACTCAGACACGTGCACTCACGCATACACACACACACACGCACCTGCACGCACACCCCGCACACACACACCTGCACACAAACCCACACACACACACAGAGGGTTGAAAGGTTAATTTTCCAAACAAAGCTCATGTAAATGTGTAAATCCTGCTCAGGAACAGAGCAGAGATGAGAGAGAATGGCAGTTTAGCATCGACACCAGGCTGGCCAGTGGTGGACAGGCTCCTCCCTGTAGCCAGGTTCCTCAGAAGATTTCTTCCCACCAGGGAGTTTCTTTTATTCATAGTGTTTTTATCCCAACCTCACTCGTTGTTTCTTTGGGGGTTCATGCTCAGTCCAATTCCCCCATTTGCTGTTTTTCTATAAATCATCTTTGTGTCCCTGTAGAAGCACTGTACAAATAAAATTGAATTGAAATTCAAATTTCACATTTGAATCGGCTGCATTGTGCCTGCTGACGTACCTAGTTGTGAAACAGCGTACAGTATGAGGAAATGGCTGCTTTCAGATTTATTTCTGCATGCCTTTTTCCCCTATTCTCTCCAAATTTGGCATGCCCAGTCTTATACATCAGCGGGCGTTGCTGCAATCTCCCCTATCCAATCGTGAGAGCACAGACATCTGAAGTACGTGATGTCCGCTGCCACTTTCTATTACACCACTATTTACAAGCCAGGCATATACAGACTAGAGTCAGAGGAAGAAGCTTCGTGCTTCCCAACAGGTAGACTGCGGGGGCCCGACCAACCAGCAGGGGTCACTGGAGAGTGACAACATTCTCTCATCCCTCCAGCTGAAGCCTTCTCTTCCCTGTACAAGGCTAGCACCAGTGGAGCTAGCGTCAACCAGTGGAGCTCCTGGCCAGTTGGCGCTATGGTGCGGATCTGATACCAGACCGTGAGGCCCGTCATTGCACCAGAGCAATGCCATAATGGGAAGAGCCATCTCCCAGGACACAGCAGCACAGGAACACGCAGGGAAAAGAATAAGGCAATGAACCCGCAGGGACATTTTAAATCTAATGAAAGGCATGCAACCTTGCATGAGACTGAAAATATCGAGACTAGCAAAGAATGCTGCCGCGAACAAAGCAGGCCGATGGATTCATTGAATAATGAGGAGGGGGCGGGGCTTACCTGGCTGCCGCTGATGATGGCCCCCTGCAGATGCACCAGGCGCATGATGAGCACTTCAGGGAGCCGCGTGCTGTCATGCAAGCTCTCTGCACACACAGCGGGGACAATGTCAGCACCGACAGGAAACAATGGCCTAGCAGCAAAGGGTTTCAGCGTATCATGTGCTCAGATGAAGCGCTTTCTAAAAAGAATCAGTAGCCGATACATGAGAGAAACTGGCCTTAAATCATGATGATATTTGCAGCGCTTCTGTGTAGATACTATAGTCTGCTTATAAACCCTCTCCCTACTCACTTTTCTGTATGTCAACAGCAGAAAGAAAAAACACAGGTACAGTCAAAGCAAAGGAAAAGCCACAGACGGTCCAACCTACAGGCAGGCAATTCATCGAGCACAGAAGTAATGGAGACCGACACCATGCCTGCCAATGCTGAATGACAGATGGACACCTCCCCAGGCTCTACTGACTCAGTGAGAGACAGACTTAAATAACAGCGCAAATCAACTCTTACAACACTGCACTTTCACCATTTCCTCGAACACAGCCACGGGCTAGAACCAATCAAAACACACAATGTTTAAGTGACTTCTACTGTATTAGTAAGTATTACTTTTCATTGGTATTTGCAGCATTGATGCCAGACCAAAGTATCACAGGCTGAGTATTTTAACACCATTCAGTACAAAGAGGAGTGTGATGCCCTGGAGGCTTAGAGGTTAGACAATTCACCAACATTACGACAAAGCTTTCTGTCTCGGGCTGTTTCAGGACAAAATATTTAAATACGCACAAGGAGAACAGGCACACACGGCACACAGGTCTGAACTTGTCGCTAAAAGCACAGCTGGTGTATCTCCTATTCTCAGACAAAACTTTGTTCACATTTTTCCAGTCTCATAGAAAGCGCAGCATGTTTTGCAAAATACTCACAACCACTTGTAACTCAGAATCAGGGTTTAAACAATAAATCAATTAAGCTCCGCTTCATAATGGACGTAGCATATTAGCACAGACACTCAACAGAGATACACCCCTCAAAGGTCACTGGACAGTGTGGTGATGGGGGTGGAATTTCAGCAGCAGGGGAACCGGGCGCTGAAGAAGCCGTGAGCTGCGGTGAACAGGAGTCTGCTGCTAACCTGAGAGATGACTTCTGCGTAAACAAAGTCTACTAAGGGCAGACCACTCCTCTGACACGATGTTAGTGCCGCACACCACAAAGAAAAGCCAGCATCAGCCAGCGGCACTGGTAATGGCCAGCAGTGATGTCATAATTAGAGTTCATTTAAAAATAACCATGCAACACTGAGTGAACGAGGCTGAATGTGAGCGACCCTGGGAGCAGTACACACCTGGGAGCGTACAAGACCTTTACAACAAATACACAGGAGCACAAAGTTTTAAGATAAATGTGGCATAAATGCTTTCTTCAAAGGCTCAGGCAGAGCGAGAAACTCCAAATGGCGGTACTCTGAAAACATGCGCCACCATGTCCTGTCTGAGAGCAGTTTCATCACTTCAGTGACAACTGTGTGACTCCCCTGCAGCACTTGGCAGGGGAAAGGATTTCTCAGGAGGAGACCTGTGGAGGCTTGATGGGCCTGCTTAAGACTGAAAGAGGGAAGAGAAATGGATGCTGTCCAAAACCCAAAGGGCCGCAGTATCATCGCCACCCCCTTACCTCTCTATTTCTGTCTCTGCATCACTGCCATGATCCAGTCACCCCTTTCCAATTAACACTGAAGCATAACAGCTGAGTAATCATGTGGAGACATGATTATTGCAGTCCTCACAGAATGGCTGCTTTTAGCCAAGTTGCCCACTGTCATTTTGTTGTGTGACAGGATCAATTCGTTTTGAACATGGCTGCAGGTCCAGAATGCCTGAAGCACTCCATTCACATGAGAAACACTCTTGGTTTTCAGTTAGTGTACTGGACAATAACATACTTTCAACCTTTTTTGTTGGAACATTCACAACTTCCTGTTGTATTTTTAGGCCTGTCCGAGCACTGAATTATCCTTTGTAAATTCAGGAAGGGTAGCCCTACAAAATATGTGTATTCTACCAACTGAGCTATGCAGTCATGTCACATTCATCTGAAGTGCATGACCTCAGCAGCAGGCAGACTGCATGTGCAGAGACACTCCTGAATGATTATTTGGGGAGTGGTTGAAATCCTCCCTCCAAGGTCATACTATGGTCTATTACAACACACCAGCCCCAGTCAGCACTGGCACAGTCATTATTCAACTCCAGTCTGGGGGGCAAGCTAATGGTCGCCTAAGGATGACTTATTTAGTTGGATGCACAACCCAGCCACCTCCAACTTCTCCACACTAACGGGACCCAACTGTTCTTCTCTTCTTCCCCCCCCCCCACCTTCACACAGGTTGAAGAACGTATCTCAGACTGCCTGACTGACACCGCCCATTGGATGTCCTCCCATAACCTCAAACTCAACCTAGACAAGACTGAGCTGCTCTTCCGTTCAGGAAAACAATACCTACTGCAAGATCTGTTCTGCTAACCTAACTCCTGTTAAGACGGAGTGTAGCACAGTGGGTAAGGAACTGGGCTTGTAACCGAAAGGTCGCAGGTTCGATTCCCAGGTAAGGACACTGCCGTTGTACCCTTGAGCAAGGTACTTAACCTGCATTGCTTCAGTATATATCCAGCTGTATAAATGGATACAATGTAAAATGCTATGTAAAAAAGTTGTGTAAGTCGCTCTGGATAAGAGCGTCTGCTAAATGCCTGTAATGTAAAATGTAATGTAATGTTCATCATCATCGACAACAACCAGTCGACTTTTGCTAAGAGCGCAAAGAACCTTGTGTGACTCTAGACAACAAGCCATCCTACAAGGCCCTCAAAGGCACAGCTCCTGCCTACCGCGACGCCATGGTTCAGCCATTCGATCTGCTACATCGGGTGAGCTGGCCGGCCCTTCCCTGTAACAGGCTGGCTGACCCCTCTCTGTGATAGGCTGGCCAGCACTGGGCCAAGTCCAGACTCTTCTCCTGCCTGGCTCCCAGGTGGTCGAACGACCTCCCCCCTTCAGTCAGGACCGCAGAGACACTCTACAGTTTCCATCACAAACTGAATACTCATCTCTTCAAGCAACACTTCACTCTCAGCTCAAGCGACAGCACCTGGCACGGGTCATTTTAACCTATACACCAGACTTATTGCTTGCTCATAATGCACTTGTGATTGAACCCTAGTGTGATGATACTACGAGGCATTGCTATTGCTTGCTTTGTTGGATGTATACTTGCCTTTTGCTTTGCAATTAGCATATATGTATGTTCTGTAGTCAACTCCATATTGTCAATGCAATGCAATTTTGACATTGCTTTTTTGGCACATAGTTAATCACTGACCCTGCCAGAGTTGAGTGTTAACTCCTGATGCTGTACTACTTTGTGAGTCACTCTGGATATGAGCGTCTGCTAAATACCAAACTGTCCATTGTGATGAAACAGCATCTGCAGAAAGCCCTACAAGATCTAGTGGATCATGAATTCAGAAATGGGAGAGGAGGAGTGTGTGAAAGGAGAGATAGGAGAGAAGGAATGTGTGAAATGAGAGATAGGAAAGGAGGAGTGTGTAAAGACGGAGGCTCCTCTCACCGTGGAGGAGTGCAGGGAGCTCCTCGGGCAGGGGCAGAGGGGAGAACTTATACTTGCTCCTCTCCAGTGGGGTGACCTCCTCCCTACATACACAAACACACACGCAAAATCAACAGCAGCACTCACACTGGCCATCTTACACCATGAGCCAAACCTCCTCTATAAACTGCACGCTCTTGTTCATAATCCTAAACAACTTAACCTGTGCCATTCTGATTCCTGAAGTGACAGTTCTCTGCCCATCTTCATAAGCAGCAGAAATAATGCAGGCAGCAGCTAAAACTTGCGTGTGCTTTTGGGGCATCTCCCACTTACAAACAGTCAGGGTTGATACAAAAGGTACAGCTCATTCACCCATGAATATGAAATCTGCACAACTCCAAAAGCAGATATTCAAATACAGGTCTGATAGAAATTCCTCATTCAAACAGCCTGGGCTTGCAGTAGCCTGAACTGATCAATGGAGACTGAGCTGGACTGTGAGATTCTGTTCAAATTATCCTTATTTTGCATTGTGTTACAGGCAGTCACTGCAGAACTAGCAAGACTTCTGTTTCTGAACATTCACTTCCCATTGGTCACTATGACTCTCAATGAGACTGGGACATGTGGAATCACAGCAGACCACATCTCTGTGGTGTTCTGTCCCCTTATGAGACCAGGATTATATTCATATTTGCTTGGTGTGTACTCATGTCCCTGCCCATGAACCCCTGGTACCTCCGCTGCCCTCCCCCCACCCTGCCCCCTCACCCAGCCAGGCGTCTCCTCCACGTCTGGTAGGGGTCAAACAGGCTCTCACACAACAGCAGCCCATGGTGCACCACTGCTTGTAATGACTGCTTATCTTCTGGCTGCTCCTTGAGCTGAAACAAGCACATACAGATTTACATCACACTCTGTATCTCAACTCCATACACACAAACACACCTGCTCGGGATTTCGGGACTGTGCGTTGACTCTACCACAAAAACCAGGTGCTTAACTTAAGACCAGGACTTAAGTATAACTGAATATTTATGTTTAAAAGTAAACTGAAATTCCCAGATCCCAGGCTTTGCACAAATCCAATAACGTCTGAGCATGCCTCACAAATGGTACATTCACACAAACTTCAGTCGGCTTGACTGCCAAATACACTGACAACAGTCGAATACACTGCAAGTTTGCATCTTCTTTTGGAAGATTAGCTGCACACTGTGTACTGCTAATGGGGATCCTAAATAAGTAAATAAATAAATAAATACACTGAAAGCACTCAAATGCCCCAACAGCACTCAAATACCCTTATAGCACTGAAATGCCCAAAAAGCCCTCAAGTACACTGACAGCACTCAAGTGCACTGACAGCACTTAAATGCACCTACAGCATTCAAATACACTGACAGCACTCAAATACACAGACAGCATGAGCACTCACTCATGCTCCCCACAGGCCCTGCCTCATCACAGCTGGATGCTCCTCTGCTAATTTGTATGAAGACGGCAGATTAAAGACAGAATATGTCCACTGCACAACTCTACTGGCAGTACCAGTGAAAACCTACTGGTGTAAAATCAGAAGTAGAGTGCAGGTGTAAATTCGACTTTGGCTGAGTATAACTCCATAGAAACAGTTTTGTCCCAATCTCACTAAACAAAGTAGACTCCTCTAGTCAATCTCATGAAATACTCCACTTGCTCTAAAATGTATAAACAAGAGGTATCATTTCTGTATTCTAATCTATACACTCAAATCCTAAATCCACTCGACAGCAGGCATATAAGTTCAGCCCAGGCACAATAAAAGCACAGGTCAAACGCATGTTAAAATGAAGAGAGGGGCACGCCCAGCTGGTGGAACCGGCCCAGGATCCCTGTTTCCAGTCAGACTGGTGTGAGGATGAGAACGCGCACGGTCACCGCCCTGAACCAGTGATGCCTGACGTGGCCACACCATCCTGGAGCTTTCCCCGGCCACAGGCCTGCAGCTCAGTGAGCGAAGGCAGGATAAACGCTTCAGTATAACACGGCCTAGGAAAACCAGAGACGGAAGGGCACGGCACGGTGCTGTAGGAAATACCTTCTTTAAGAAGCCATGTTAAACTGAAGTTGAGACTCCCCGTGGTAATTAAAGGTTGTAATAAAGGGGGGGGGGGGAGGACTGGAGTCCTGGCTAAATTCCTAATCTGGCTCACTCAGATTTGGCCAAATAATTATCACAAGAAACACTTTATACTGTTCTATATACAGCCAAGAATTTCACTAAATTCTGCAGTAGTAACACCATAACAGTTGCCCCCTCAGAATGTCCAATATTCTCAGCTCGCAGCCTACCAGATCCTCCTGCTTACTGGAAAGGGAAACATGGTTTCCTCATTGTGCCCAATTTACATAAACAAACACTACAAACCCTACATGTCCTGTATCCAATACCTTGCTTAGTTTAGGGCCACATAACCTCTCTTAGATGAGACGAGATGCTTATTTATGTAAACAAAGATGAAACAGTCCTTGCATTACTTATCAGAACTTTCATTACTTTGCTTTTGATCCTCAGTGGACAGAAGGGTATATTCTCCATATTTAACCTTTTAATTTTGATTCAGAATAACTTGAATGATAACAATTGGTCTGCAATGCTTCTTTCCCGGTGAAATCTATACACATACACGTGATGTTCCTGTTTCCAAATAGCATGCAATTCATTGCTCATTTCAGTTTGCCGGACAATGGAGAGCAGCCATAGAGCAAATCCTATGATTGCTCTGTTTTCCGCCCAGTTGAAACAGAAAGAAAGACTAGGTGTTGCAGATTTAAAATCTTCTACATTGGACACAGAGCATGCAATCCAGCAGGTTCTTAAGCCCCTATTTAAATCAATAATAATCTCAGACCCAGAGAAAGAAATGACAAGGGTTCAGTCAAGAGTCAAGACAAAGATTGGTTGAATCAGGACTGCCTGGTTGGAAGGAAAGCTAGCAGAGACACTGTGGTCTTCCAGCAGCAGGGCAGACTAGCTCTGTGTACACTGTAGCCATCCATAAATAATGTGTCATATGTATGACGTGCCCATCTACCATGCAAAAGCACATAAAACAGGCAATGCACAGGTGTCACTGTTCAACACATTCTCTCTCTCACACTCTCTGTCACACACACACACTCCTACACAAGCATGCAGATGCACACACACGCACACACAGATCATGCGAGAAGGTCAGCCACAGGCTCACTTCTGCTTTCTAATTAAACTGTTCTACTTAACTGATTAAAGGGGCCATATTGGTAGCAGAGATGACACAACCCTTGTCTGTTCAACAAAAAAAATGAACTGAACCTGTATTTGTACAGAAAACTGGAAATGGGTGTGGCTTAAACTGGAAGCTATGTAGATGAGAAAATGCCAGTTTTCTGATGTAATGTACATAGACTGCAACTGGTTTCAAAGCACCAAACTCACACCAAAATCAAAGTCATATCAACCATGAACCACTTATACACAACATTAACCAAGATGTTCTAAAAGACTAGCCATTTCAGACAACTACATTTTATATCTCTGTCTGAGCAAAACTAGTGTTAGCTCCAGCTGCACCAGACACAGCAGGTGCTGTGTGAGCAGGCAGCTCAGTCAAATCCAGTTTATCGTCTGAGTTCTTTGCCAACAGTAAAAAAAAACAAAAAAAAACAATACTGGGCTGCTGGTTAGCTAGCCAAACAATCTAGCTACGAGGCCTTCTACTAGTCACCTTCCACAGATTATATTTGTACTGGATATGGACCCTTCTGGACCTGTGGACAGCAAAACACAGACTTTGGAGATGCCAAGCCCTGCTGATTTCAGTCAGACATATCAGTGTTACTATGCTGGCTGATCTGTGCAGTATCTCTCTCCCTCCAACGAGTCCCCTTTAGAACCCTTCATGAGACAGAATAAATAAACTTCAAAACAAATAAATAAGCACAAAACAAAGAAAATCCACAGTTCATTCTGAAACGATTTCAGAAAAAAAAAAAACTAATATTCCATGGTAACACGGTTTTTGGGTGAGTGATATGGAATCACTGTTACTGTGTTTCCTCACCTGCGTCAGACAGAAAGACAAAAGCTTGATGGTCTCAAACACAAAGCCGGGGGTTTTGTCAGGGTCAATGTTCTCCATGTTCCTGTAGGCACACAAAGGCACAGGCCATTACACACAGAGTCACAGTCAGGTGCCTGTGCTGTCATCCTCTCTACTCCGCACGCTTTGCCATTTAAATAAGAGGACACAGGACTCCACTGCAGACGGCTGTTTGGGGAGTGGTGGGAAAGGAGAACAGAAGAGAGGAAGATATTGCAGTCATATTTCAGGCTGTTGGTGGGTGTGTAAGCCATTAAAGAAGAGAGCTGGCAAAGAGGGGAAGCAGAGCGAAACAGAAGGATGGACATGAGGTGGAAAGGAGAAGTTGAGAAGCGATGGAGGGGTCCAAGGAGGAGGACGGTTGAGCAAAAGAGAGGTAGAGAAGGTTGCAAAATAGGAAAGCGGAGGCTGGCAGTGACGGACAGCGGTGACTGAAGGCTGGGAGAGAGAGCATGCTGGGAAGGGAAGAAGGCTGCTGAGAGGCAGAACCGCAGGGAGCACAGGAGCAGCTCTGCGTACCTGCAGATGATGATGAAGAACTTGATGAGCAGCAGGGGGTGAGGGATGCTGCTGTTCTGCTCCTGCCCCGACAGATGGAGGGCGCTGTGCCAAAGCTGGGTGCTGAGCAGCACCAGGACCTCCCGGGGGAGGAGAGGGACCTCTGAGCAGCAGTCCTCCGGCCTGGGGCAGGCAAGCGAGGCTGGGGTCAGAGAATGGGCCTGCATGCCCCTACCGAGCACACTAACGTGCATCAGGGCCTGACTGACTTACAGTGAGAGAGCAGGCTGTCCTTGCCTTGCAAAACACTTTCCACACACAAAACTCTTTAGTGTCAAAAGTACTTATTTTATTCTAAAAATTGGGATTAAATATGGGATTAAAACTGTCATTCTCTAGTCAGAAAATCTATTTATGAGCTATGAAGAAGCTGTATATGAAATCATCTCCCCAGAGAGTCCATTACTGGACTGTAAACTCAGTATGTTTCAGTAATACAGGCTGTTAAATACAGATGTACAGTGCATAATAAGATAAGAGATATTAAAGGTTCTGAATAAAATGTTGGTTGAAAAAATGAGAAGGAAACAAAAAGAGGTAAAGGTTTACAGTAGCCAGCACCGCTGGGGTCGGTCGTCTCACATACATTTTTCTTCCGATGTTACAGAAATAAAGTGTCCCTAAAATTAAGCCTTCATTCTTCAACTAAAATGAAGTGGAAAGTTTGCAAACCAAACTTTACATTGCTCCCTTGTGAGACAGCAACCACATTACTCCAGGGTGTTGTTGCAGCATTAAAAGGCACCAGAGTACAATTGTTAGAAAAACAAATCAAATGAATACTTGCTTATTCTGATTATTATTTTTATTTCTTTTTTCACAGAAAATCTCTCAATATCTTTGGTTGTACATGACAGCTATAAAATGGAAGGGAAATAACGGCTACTTTTTCTGAGAAGTTGCTCAGTAACAGTAACTGTGCAACAGCCGTGTCCATACAAGGTAGTGCTACAGTCTGTTGTTCTAAAAGGAAGGATTAAAGTAATAATCTCGAAGTTTTTCATTACAATAAATGTCTGTTAAGTCACTATATATCGCTGAATTAGGTAACACAATGGTGATTGAGCGTATTATTATATTTATATTATTATTATTATTATTATTATTATTTATGATTATAGAACTGGCTGTCTGTGGCGACATTCCCGGGAAAAAATCACAAGCGGCGCATAGTTAGTGACACGTTTTCCATCACCCATCAGTGGTTGGTCCGCCAGAGAGGGTAGGGGGAGCTAACGCAACAGGCTTGCTCTTCAACTCACTTGTGTGTGAGCGGCGTACTGTTTTTTCCAGTGTTTGCTAGCGTAAGGTAATTAACACAATCTAATGTCAGCTAACAATTAGAAAAAACGCTAGCTAACGCTACCGCCCGGTACCGACCTCGCAAACCGTCTCTCGAATGCAATGCTACCTTGTTGCAACGTTGCAATGTAGCTAACTAAAGGCCAGTTCAGATCTATGATTCGCAACGAGACTGGATGCAACTTGCAAAATTCCAAGACGTCTGATTGTAAACGTTCTAAAACTGCACTTGGCGATTTGACAAGGTGGGTCTTTTGAGACCCTAGGCAACGGCTTAAGACGCTCTGCAACCAACCAGTTCACACTGCTGCAATTTTCTCTGCAACATTCTAAAACCGTTTCGTCTCGTTGCGAATCATTGATCTGAACTGGCCTTAACGTTACCGTTATTTACATTGCCATCAAGTTCATCGATATATTGATCGGAATAAAGCCGGGGTATAGGTGGAGCAGAGCGGGTCTGATTTCTGCGTAAAGATGTCAAGCCGGAGAAAATTAAATAAAAGAATACGGCAGTATGGATTAGCATTATTATTATTTTATTACGCTTCCTCATATGTTCCTTCAGCCTTGATGCCCTGTTTTGATGAAATCTCCTTTGTTTTTGTTTTATTCTTCTTATTCTGATTGTTAATTTAACACACAGCTCAGCTTTATTCTCGAACAGTTTAGCTAGCAAAACCAGAAACAACAAGTGAGTTGATTCAGAAATATCACACAACAATCATTCACGAAAAGGACTGTTCATTGTGCACGAGATACATAATTGCACGAGCCACAGCGAATCCCGCAAATTCTTCTCTGCAGTGTAAGATGTTCATACCGAGCAAAAGGTGGATAAATAACGTTTGTGGAAATTGATCATCACTAATTCTACCCCAGGTCTGCTGCAGCATTTTAACCCGGCTCGGCAGTGTAAAGACAGCTTAAGTTAGCCTAATGTTAGACAATGAATGAGTATGTACATAACGTTATTGTATAACAATCATTTTTTATTCAGTAAATAATAAGTGTAATAGTTGGCATGGCCCAGGTGCCAACTGACTGACGTCACACAGGCGACACTGGTTGGATCCGGTTGGATCTATGGGAAGTGAGGTCCAAAAACACACCTGCAATTACCACTTCTCACCATTGGTACCACCAAAGAAAACGAAACGGAAATCTTCAAGATTGTAACTTTAAGGGCAGTTGAAAAAGCCATCTGAATGGGCTGATGACACGGCTTTTGAAAAGCATTGTGGGATTTGGGAGGACTCACCGTCTAGGCTCCAATGACTGCACCTCGATAAGCTTCTCGAAAGAAGCCACAAACGCCTCCAGCCACTGCTGCAGATAACCCACATCTTTCTGCAGGGTAGAGGGAGAGAAAACACTATTTTATATTTGTCTGGGACTCACCTCTCGATGAAAAGCAGCAGTGCAGTTCAATATTACCACAATGGGTCCTTAAAAAAATGTATGTAAACATACAAACATACACCATTATAATCACTGTTTACATACATGTGGAACACTGCACACTTGCACACATATGTAGACAGACACGCACAAAGTTACTGAAAATAAAATCTACACACCGTGGTGCTCAGTGTAATCACAAATGGAGAACTCACAAATCAGCCCTCTACATGTGGATGTCTGGAAGGCCCATTTGTGTTTAAAGTTTTTCAACCCAAAGCTTTAGTCAAATGTGGTCTAACTCAAACTGTGATGTGATCTGACACTCCAAGGACCTACAGAGCACAGTTTTTGGTAAAAGACTCTCGTCCAACCATGTTGCAATGATGCAATCTCAGCTCCAATTACACAACAGGCTATCCAATCTGTGTTCTCATATATGTAGATATTTAGCAAGTCATTTTCATTATATAGAAAAAATGAAGGAAACAAAGCAATAATAACAAAATAAAACCTTACACCATATCTAGCCCTGAACACACAATAGATCTCATCCAGCCTCAGGGTCATCACAATGTAGACTAGTCATTCACCATTCATAAGAACATGAAACTTTGTCACGCTGAAACAGTCAGGAAAAAAGCATCAAAATGGCAGATGCAACACAGTAAGATCAGACATTACACGACCGCCCATCACACTGCATGGCGAACACCAGATGAGACCATACTCTATTACTTTGGTAAAACCATAAAACATTTCAAGTATCACATTTTTCCAAAAGGACAATTTGGCTGCCTTAAAAGGATATACTCATTGTATTTTGTTGGTTACAGGAATGTGATGGTTTTAATTACGGCTCTATTCGCTGCTGTATCTTGGCTGGATGTTCATGTTGTGCACTTGGTGAGAATGCACCCCTTTCTCAAGCCTGTGTTCTGTTGACAGCACAGCCTTACGCTGAGAATGGAGATCTTAACTGCAGCTGTCTTCACCCCAGAGAGATAAAGAGTACATGGCTGTCTACAGTGTTCTCTCCGGAGAGGCATAACGTTCTCTGAGAGTGCACTGTATCTGCACAGCCTGTAGAATGCAAGGGGGTGAGAAACTGCATATGACATGAATATGACCCATCTCTTTATCAGACAAGGGTTAGGGTTAGGGTTATACTGCTTGACAATACTTCAAACATGTCTTTGAATTGTGTAACCAAATGTTACTAGAAATTTCATTTTCTTCTCCCATGCGTGACTTACACTCAAATGTTTTATGAATGCAAAGGTAACACACAGCAAGCAACGTGTGGGCTATCCATTTCACAAGCACTGCTACCTGGAGGTCACATGCACTCTTAACCCTTCGGATTTACTCCCTGAAACAAAGGCAAGGTGGAATATGCAGGCCACCCGAGTAATGACAGACTGGTTTTATTTACAGAGTGGCGGAGGCACATCCATGTGCTGAAGGTATTATAAACAGCAGCCTTATCGACCACGCACTTCCTGTCACTCTCACGTCTTATCAGGGCCATCAGCTGAGCACATCCTGCTGCCTTCAGCGGCGCCCTGAGACAGCCCTGAGACCGCCCTGAGACAGCCCCGCTCCTGCTCCAGTAGCACAGCCTCATTAGTGAGGTCACAAACGGCCCCCTCTTCCAGCCTCTTCCACCGCCGGCCCGAACGGTGACATCAGCGCGTTCCCCGGACTCCAAGCGCATTGGACACATTCCGCTATCTTTGGGAGCTCATATAAAAGACATCGTTCACCGAAGCTGCGCGCAGAACACTGCGTCTCTGACTATATTTAGCGGCGACCTGCGACAGTCAGCATGGTTCTTCCGCACCTTTCTCATCATATTGAAAGATCTCATGATTATTGCAATTTAGCATTCAGATTAGACATGACACCAGTTGGGCTGGTGACAGACAGACAGACAGACAGACAGCCAGACAGACAGACAGACAGACAGACAGACACAAACACACTACATCAGCAAAACAAAGACCTCATCAGTACCACTGGCACAGGGTTCACAGTATATCTGTTCCTTCATAAGAGGACATACCCAGGGCCAAACAAACACTACATAAACAACAAAAGCATCCACCCAACAGCAGCCTGCTTTCTATGAGATAATAGCACCAAAGTCTTTTCCTGTGTGTGTGAAACATCCACACGATTACAGCCTCACACATAAACAGAGTCCCTGCAGTTATGCACTACTTTCGCCTCCTTACTTCCTAAAGCAAATGTTGAGTTTCTGCTCCATGTATACCCCCCTGCCCAGCGCAGCGCAGCCTGGCAGGCCCATACTCCAGCAGAGATCAGGCAGGAACGCGCTGCACGCGCACAGCTGGGTCTGCTCAGGTGCCCGCAGCGCGAGCTTCCTGTTGTGAGCTCCGCTTCCCTGCCCGTGCTCTTTACCTGTGGCTCAGTGTCCGCGGGCCAGTCCATGGCTCATTTCGGGGGCGCGCGCGCTGGGGGAGACGGAGGGGCCCGCCCCGGGGGCGCAGGCTTCCTGCGGCCTGGTGGAGGGCGGGAGACCCGCGGTGAGCGAGCCGCACTTCAGAGCCTGTCACAGCGCCGCATCCAGCCCCGAGATCAGCGCCCTGTCTCTCAAACCGCCTCCGCTGCTCGCTCGCTCGCTCTGTCAGGCCACCAGGAAATGCCAAGTCACTTTAACCGAAACGCACTTCCTCCACGCTGCAACTGAGCCTCCAACCCTAACCCTTCCTCTTTTGTCACTGCGAGTCTGTGCATGCACGTCTCTCACACTCTCTCATGCTCGTTCTCTCTCTCCCCCTCCCCCTCTCTCACTCTGAAACAAAAGCGAGACACACATGAACACTTCTCCAGAGCTTGTGTCAGCGCTAAGTCAGAGATCAGCGCATCTGGGGCAGGGGGGTTGTGTGCGCGTTTGTACATACGTCACAGTGTGTGCTGTTGTCGGTATTGGGGTCGGATGTGAAAGTGATAAGACTGCACTTGTGTGTGTTCCTGATGCCCTGTCAGAAGCAGACAGGTTTGTGAAGGTGATCACAGCCCATTCACCTCCTTCCTCCATTAAAACGCTTCCCAATAGACTAACAGTCTGCCTGCATCGACAGAGATGTGCTCAAGTCATGGCAACTTCTTCATTCCAAACATGTCCAGACATTTCCATCACACACACACACACACACACAAGGCACACACACACACACACACAAATATGAAGTCACTAGTGCACAACAAGAGGGCCTACAGTACACGCACAGCTGAATTTTCACACTGGAGGACTTTTAAAGAATGAAGAACGGGTCCCCACCTGCCTCAGACTCCATCAGCCTTGGAGAGACTGTACCACCCGCCTGGCCCTCAGAACACACCCCGAGGACAGACTGGCATGAGGGAACTCTGATCCTCAGTCTGAGCTGGAGCTAATGGTTCTGCAGCACAGAGTCTCAGACTTCCCCATGCGCGGCCAGCAGGGAATGAGAGCAGAGACTTCACCCGTCAGCACGAGGCTGGAGAGTAAAACCTCAGGAGAGACCCTGCTGCTCTACCAGACAGCTGTACCAGACAGCCCTGCCCAAACCTCTGCAGAAACACGCAAGTGTAAAACCGGACACTGTCTGAAGCAACGCAAGGGCTGAAAAACTTCTAGTGACTAGATGTAGGCCCAATAAAAAAGACCAGTAAAGCAGGACAGCAAACCTGCTGTGGAGGAAAGAGGAGGTTGAGTTGGCCAATGCCAGGAATACCACTGAAACACTATGCAGTTTCAGAACAGAACATTCTCAGCCTGTTCTCTCAATCAAAATAAAATCAGAAACAGGTGAATCACGGTGCAAAAGTAACGTCTGACATCACCTGGGCCAAACAAATAAGCTGGTGCGCAGACAGAAAGCAAAGCCAAACACGTCTGCATTGAGCCTACATCTCAACCGTCTGGGAATTTGCAACACTTTCCTCTTACTTAATAGCGGTTACAAATCCTAACACTGTTTCACAGCAGTGCTGTTCCTCAGCGCCTACACAGAGCTGACCAAGGGCTACATGGTCACGGCGTGCCCTTCCATGCGCTAATGGAGGGCACACTGAAGGCTGTGGCAGAACGGCTGAAACACGTTTGTAAATTTAACACATCAAAATGTCAGCCTTCCCCTTCTGCTGCGCATTAAAATGTGCTTTACAGCCGTGGAGCTCTTTGTGATCCAGGTCTCCTCATTCAGACATACTGCAGTTACCTGGGTTACAATGCCTTCAGCACATGCCTGGCCTGGCCTTGAGTGTCAATCTACTCCTGTTTATAATACCAGGCTATTATCTGGGTAAGGGCATCCGGTGCTGCTCTTTTGTACCGAGCATGTACACCCACTCAGCAGCACACGGATTTAAATGGCAGCAGGCTGTGGAAAAGACATATTGTTGAGGATTTATTTTATCAGAACTGAACATTTGTAAAAGATGTATTGAAGGAGCAGAACTGTGATGAGCTTTTTCACAGCTCTGGAACAATACATACTGAAGAAAACAGCGCTGTGACACATACACTACCGCCTCTTCGCAGGTAGAACAGTCCGGCTCAGTCATGTCAAGCAGAAGCACATCTACTACATTTAAAAGAGCATGAAGATGGAAAATGAACAAGCGAAACGACAGAGCTGTAACTGTCGGACAGGCTGTCCTGTGATTTCACCAGCAGGCCCGACCCTCAGCACCGGTGTGCAGTCGCAGTGTGGGAGCCACACAGGGAGAGCGCTGTACACAGTGACTCAGTACCCAGCCAGGTAATCTGCTGCCCGGCCCCACTGCCCTTTCTCCTTGGCATTCCCACCCCACCGTGGGGGGCTGCACCAGCTTTGAGTTCACAGCCCTCTCTGTTTCTCTCCTGCCATTAACCTTGAAGCAGGGCACCCTTCTTATCAGTGCCTAAATGCCATGTCACACTCAAAGGCCCAGCAGTCTGCAGGAGTCTGAGAAAGGCTGACTCACAGCACAGAAGCTCACAAGCTCATTTGTTTGGCACGTTGTTAGCCAGACCTGTGAAATCTATCAGTGTACAAGTATGTACACGCATACAATAAAATCCACACAATGGGTGAAGATCAGCCAGTAAAACGCCTTTCCTTTCCTCCTTCAGCTCATAACCACAGGCTCAAGCCCTGGCATGCTCCAGACACACTGACGGACACAGTGAAACACTCTGCCAAAACTACTCAAAATACCTAGATATATACCTATACACCTTTAAATACCAAAAGGTTTCACTGAATTAGCCGTTAATATTTGAGCTGTGTTTTGCAAAACGTTGTTCAGCAAAATAATCATTTAAAAGTGGATAGGTGAAGATCGACTGTTGGAAGAAATAGGCCTATTTGTTGAATTTTACTTAGAACTGACTTGCTTCCAGTCATTTACCATCTTGACTCAAGCACCCGAGATGAAGAAGAGCAACCAAGTCTTCAGGTATTGCTAAGAGATCATCCCAAAAACCAGTATTATTAACGACCAAAGGTAAAAACATAATGTAAAAACTATTTCCTTTATCATTCTGAATTGTATTAATACGATTTCCTCCTTTGTATCCCCGATTTGGAATTCCCAATCGGATCTGTCTGCACCCACTGCTGCAATCCCTGCTGTTGACTTGGGCAGTCATCAGTGCAGACAGGCATGCGCTCTGCGCTGCGTGAGAAGCAGTCTCTGCTGCTTATCAGACTGCGGCGTGCAGGCCAGGCTCGCAGGAGGACGCCGCGTGCAGCTCAGCTGGCGGACGTGCAGGCGTCTGATTCGTTAGCAGCGGCCGCAGGCGTGTGTCACAACACGGTCATCCCGACACGGTCATCCCAGCCCACTGGCGCTCGTCTCTTCACTGCGCTATCCTATCCACAAGAGCACAGCCAACTGTACAAGTGAAAACTGTGCTACTGTACCACTGTGCTACAGAACTGCACATTCAGACACATCACACACCCAACAGCCCACCAGCGCTACTGTGCCACTGTGCTACAGAACTGCGCATTCAGACACATCACACACCCAACAGCCCACCAGCGCAGCTGTGCTACTGTGCCACTGTGCTACAGAACTGCGCTTTCAGACACATCACACACCCAACAGCCCACCAGCACAGCTGTGCTACTGTACCACTGTGCTACAGAACTGCGCATTCAGACACATCACACACCCAACAGCCCACCAGCACAGCTGTGCTACTGTGCCACTGTGCTACAGAACTGCGCATTCAGACACATCACACACCCAACAGCCCACCAGCACAGCTGTGCTACTGTGCCACTGTGCTACAGAACTGCGCATTCAGACACATCACACACTCAATTGACCAGACGAGTCACCACTGGGCAATGGGGTGGAGCAGCCCTGCTCAGTGATGACCTCATTCCCTTGTTGACACCATGGCCAACTGCACCTCACCTTGCAGGAACCCAGGCCACAGTCAGTGCTGGCACAGTCAGGATCTGACTCTGGACCATGGGGCGTATCACTGCACCAAGAATCAGCACTTATCTAGGTAACCTTTTAGCACACGCAAAACCAACGACATGACCAATGTTTGGTCATCGCATTTGTTCAGCACCGATCATTGGTCATGTTATGAGTCACAGATCACTGGTCATGTCATTAGTTTTGCAAGTGCCAAAAGGTTTTACGCATGCTGAGGGTCTTAGTAAATCTGTCCCTTAGAGTTTCTCAGGACTACTGGTTCAAAAAGACAGCAAACTGGAAAGTCTCAATGTTCATTGCCACCAATATCATTCCGTCTGCTGGTACCGCTAAACAAGCTACAGGCGTCATTACTTCAAAGTAATTCACAAAAACCGGAGCGGAAGAGCTGGAGTCTACCCAGAGTGGTAAACACAAACGCTGTGATGGGAAGGGAAATGAGAGTGCGGTCAGTTGTAAAACAGGACAGAGGCAAGAAGTGAAAGGGAGAGAAATCAAAGAGGCTGCAGCAGATCTGAGAGTGATACTGGGCCCTAACGGCACCCACAGGCACCTGACCAGGAACCACCACCCAACCCAGCTACAGTACTTTACCACAGGACACAGGCTGCAGTCCTTCCACATAAGAGAAATGATAATATATATTTTTTCCAAATCAAAGTGTGTTCATGGTCTCAGCCGAGCCAGCGCTTTCTCTCAGATTCTCTTTGTTCAGAGGAGTTTGATTGGCTGCTGATTGTGCGCCTGCAGACGGGTGGGTGTCAGAAGGGAGGGGCGCAGCCCGCTTTCTGGGCGTGTGCATGAATGAACAAACACACAGGATCTCTCCCACGGGCGTGACGCAAGCCGCGGCGGGGAGCGCCCGAGGCACCGCCCCCGCGCGCTGATGTCACTGTCGGACGCGCTTCCCAGCGCGAGCCGAGGAGAAACAAAGAGCCGAGCGCTCCGGGCCTCCGCGGGGGAATGAGGACAGGCTCGGGGGAGCCGCGTGGGCCGCGGGTTATAATTAACACAGGCCTGATGAGAGGGCTGCCACCAGCAACAGATACCAGCAGCGCTTACGCCGGGAATGCCTTATCACTTTCCATTGAGAGGGAGAGAAAGAGGCTCTCAGTGTGCGTGTGTGTGTGTGTGTGTGTGTGTGTGTGTGTGCGTGTGTGTGAGAGAGATAGAGCTGTTCAATGCAGGATGAGAGAAAGGGAAAAGGAGAGAGAGAAAAAGAGAGGAGAGGGAGGGAGAAAGACGAAAGCAGAGACAAACTCTGCAGCAGTGTGGGTGAGAGCTGGGTTATCACCGTTATGCCGCCTCGCCACGAGGCAGGCTGTCATTAGCCACTGCCATTAGCCACCCTGGGCTAATTACCGTGGACTTCCTCCGCTCAGCTGCTCATTACGTCCCGCGCTCTCTGTTCAGTAATCACCCCTCATCACCCTGAAAAGCCTCATCACCCACCCCTGGGGGGTCAAAGTGAGCTGTCGACATGAACCTCTTCCTCAATCCAGAAACACTGCACCTAATGCCAGAGGACCAGGGGGGAAACCACCCTTAATCAAGAGTTTAGGGCATTTACCATGACAGTGTGCATGGTCCTAGTAAAATCATGAGAGAAGAGGTGTTTTCTGAAATTTTTGGTATGTTTGGCCTTTCATAATGATCACGTAATTTACCATCATTATCGTCATCAATGACAACATTTCAGCAGTTGTTTTGCAAAGTAAGCACTTTCGATAAGCAATAGTGATTGAATACATCACCCTCCCACACTGCAGCATTCTACCCGTTGCAATTCACGAACATATCATTTGCACACAATGTGAGGTTTTATATGCGCTGTGCATCTTCAGCGAATAATGCAGCTCCTATGACTTTCAATATGACTGCTCCGCCCCACACACTTCATGGATGCAAATGCCTTCCTCTCCCCATCTAGCACGGTAGGCCCTTTCGTTACAATGTAAATAACTACTTAAATACTAGTAGCCACAAGTGTTTGTCAGGCGAAAAGTCACATTTAAAAGGCAGAAGTAAGAGAATGGGCCGAAGAGGTGACACAGTGGATAAGATCCTCACTTAGCCACACAAAATGAGTGCTATTGGCACAAAATCCAATTGAAATCCAATCATGTAAAAACCCAGCCATTTCATTGGTTTCATACATAAAGGTCTAGTCTATTCAAATTCTGCTTTCGTCCAGAAGACCACGCTTGCTGCTCCTGCCAGTAAGTTTATAGAGCTGTATTGATCAGAAATGATTCACTGTTTTTTGAAAAATTAATTCACTGAGCCAAGATCATCAATCCCCATTTGAGTCAGTCCTTCTGACCCACTCAGTTTGACACCCACAAACGAGCATTTATCATACTTACTGTAATCCTAGCATCAGGCGAATGCACGCTTGGCAAAGCGGAACAGGTTTAGCCTCAGCTCGTGCCACTCGAAGCATGACAGGCTGTGCCGGGCTGTGTCTATTCTGTGACCTACACAATGCACACGATTGCTCCCCTTGTTCATCCTTTTAGATCACTTCCCTTTTAAAAACAGCACAGAGCAGTGAGGGCTCATTGCTTTACTGAGAAACATACATACCAGTGCCCAGCGATAATTCAGTATTCAGTCCTTTCAATTTCAATCTTCAGATATGAATCTCATATCAATATTGACAAAATGACATTTTTACTAATAATGGAATAGTGAATATAGTGAAAAGAGCATAAATATTGTTTAACAACAATCCAATCAAAAACTACCTTAAACTAATAATGCCAACGCTATGGTATCATCGATATCTGAATCAGGATATTATTTTAAGTCAATGATATAAAATGCACGTTTGTTTTTTTTGTTATTTAGAGCCATGTCAGCATCTAAGGCCATTTCATGGCAAGAACATGGTAATGATAATATTTCAATATACAGAAAGTATAAATCGATCAATAGAAAACCAGAAAATTAAATAAAACCTATATAAGATGTTTAAAATGTACTTGTGATAACAGCTCTAAAATTCTTTCAGGGGACACCTTGTTAAAAACATCTTTCATGGATCTTATAAAATGCACTTAAGTCTGCACTTAATTCTCCAAGTCAGGATACTCTCTGTATTATAAAATATTATGTCACAAAACTATTTTTTATCAAAACTATACTACATTTCTGGTAACTGAAAAAGTGAGAAGAGTCACACAACAGTAACAGAATAATAAAGTGAAATGTTACCAAACTTTGTAGTGTTTTATTTCCAGAATACTTACAATCACTATGACATGTCATGCCATTGTCATAAAATATTGAATGTATTACATTATGTAGATATTTTTCATCAATATATTGATATTGAAAGCTTTAATATATTATAGTATATATTTGATTTATTGTAGACAAATAAGCCTCATCTCAAAAAAGTTTGTTACCATATGCATTAAATATATGAAGGATTTGTGCATAAATAATATGTATATGTTTAAGTGCATTATGATCAATGCAACCATAACTGTATCTTCAGCAGGCATACTGAAGGCCCACTGCACATAGAGAAACTTTTAAATAGGTGAAGATGAAATCAGAAGCTGAAAAGTCACACAGGGAATCATGGGGGATTTCTGCTCCAGAGGGACACCTGTCTGATAGCCTGGCCCCTGGGGAACAGGGGAAAGCACATAAATCTCCTCTAATGACAGGCCTTAACAAGTAAAAACACACTGCAGTCAGTTTCACTAACCAGACTGAGAAGTGCTGAGATGGGGGCTTCCACAAGGGGAAATAATAGGTCTAACAAACTTTATTCAAATGACAGATTAAAATATGCACCCAATTTACATAAGCTATTTGATTCTGTTTCCTCTTAACAGTTAGCTTAAGCAGTCAGACAAACTTTTAAACCAGATTTTAACCCAGATATTCCTTATGCAATGTCCTCCATTGATTCAGGAGCACACAGACATCCACAGGCTGGTCACCAAAGCACATGTTCTCAGCCACACCGCTTCACCCTGCACTGTGGTGCCAGAGGAGTGCACTACAGGCACCGCTCACACACAGGCACTGCACGGGCACTGCACAGGCGCTACAGAGCACAGACACTGCACAGGCGCTACAGAGCACAGCCCTGCTGATCACACACCTGCCTGGCCCATGCTGTGTTCAGTTATACACAGCCCCGTGGGGCTGCTGGGTACAGTCATCACAGGCAGGACTGGACAGCAGACACCGGGTACATCCCCAGACTCAGCAGCACACATTTCAGCACTACATAAATTACTGCGGATCATTTGGTCTTGGGTTTTTTTTCTAGTTTAAAATAATTAAAATGTCACCTGACAACCGTCGTCTTTTTTTTTTTTTTAAAAGAGTATTTATCTCTCTAGCCTTCCACAATAGTGCAGTTGGACAGATGTGAAGTATGATGTTTATGCTCTGAAAAGTGCACCTGATGTACACTTGCTCACCACAATGAGTCAGTGGTGTTTAGAGGGGCACACAAAACCCCTTCTCCAAACGTTACCAAAACGCTTCAAACTGCACCCTGCGCGTGTTTTGTAAACTCAGACAAGCACACGCAGCCTGACCCTAACTGCAGGGAGGAGTGTTTGAGGGAGCGTCTCCACCTGAGGAATGGCCACTCCACGCTGGCTGAGCGGGAGGACCTCCTGCTGCGCGAGCGCTCCGCCTCGGGACCGCCTCCGTTCAGACCGAGCACCGCAGCACATAAATATGCAGGGGACACGCGGTTTACAGCAACCATGCCAGCGCAGGAAGACTCATTAGAATAGAAAACAGACCCCTGTTTATGGATACTGCACTTACTGGTGATGCATGGCGCTTCAAGCAGCCAGTGTAACTTCAGCTTCAGCACGACGCGATAATTGATGAATAAATCTGAATGTGGCTGGCGTGTTTGTGGAGCAACGTGAGGATGGCACCGTGCACTGTGTACAGATGAAGCCTCACGCAGAGCGAGCTGCCAGGTCAGTGTTTGCAGCTGCGAGAAGCTAAAATGACAGCCAACCGGCGTCGGGCCCTTTCAAACCAGCGAGCCGTTTGCACTGAGAATGCACACACTTTCTACGAGCTCATCTCAGTCATAATAAAAGAGGCCAAGTTCACCAAAACAATACGGCGGTGGCGCGGACTTTCCCCTCCGCTCGGGCCGAGTCAGTGGATAAAGTGGCCCGGCCCTTACTCATCGGCACAGGGCTCAGGTGTCTGCACGGTCGTTTGCATGGGCAAATGTGCCCGACAGCACTGCAAGACAAAGTGAATTGAAATGTGCCAGAGATATTTGCGATGTCTGCAAACGCTCAGCTATTATGAGAAACGGGCGACTCTCGGACCCGTTTTCAGACACAGGCGATCGATGTTAACACACTTGGGCTACAGGCCTACTTCCTGGACCTGATTTCGGTAGGAACAGGTTGTCAATGTTGACCTATTTGGGACATAAAAATGAGCCTGGTGACAACCTTAACTGAGATACACATGTACGCATGATCTGACATTAACCGCAGAGAGGAGAGTTTCTCGAGAAACACCAAGTGAATGCTGACTGAGTGGGTAAATCTGCGGCGTGCGATTTCTCAGTCTTTGTGAATCATTCCAGCTTAGAGCACAGCTGTACATAAATACATTGTCAGGCCTGACGCATGCTTGGTAAATGAGATCAAAGTGAAGGCAGTTATTTTCATCGATGTCACAAAATCAATTACACCATACTCAGGCAAAACTTAGCACCAGGTTTGAACTTGGCAACAATGGCGGGGAGCAGGATGTTTGCCAGTGTGCAGCTCCTTGCCTGTTTCTCAGTGTGTAGCTCCTGGTACCCGCACAGTGTGTAGAAGACGTCTCCATCTGACTCAGCTTACTGAAACAGTAACAGCTAGCTATTAGTTATCATTATTAGTTAGTTATTATAAACAGCTAGTATTCCACCTAACACCAGTGAGTCCGCCATTAGCCTCAGCTGTGCTCAGCACTATCCCTCAATGCTACTGCTGGGACCCCTTCAAATACGGAGCGAGAGCCGCACTATCATCCCCAGAGCAACGCATGGAGCAGCTGATTTATTGTGAGAAAGCAGTTCAGCATTTTCCAGCCACCTCTGCCCTACTAGTAAACCAAATCGTTACTATGCACGTGTGCTGGAAACGGTTTGTGTGTGGGCGACGCTGTCGCTCCGAAAGCTCTCATGAGTTAGTCAGACGTTATTAAAGCTCCATCTCGATTTACCGGTACAGAACAATAACAGGCGTAGAAGGCACAGTCATGCGAAATTGTCTTGGTGAACTTTGCAATTGTTATTTATTTTAAAGGTTGCAGTGAAACAGTAGAGGCATCAGGTGACAGGAAGAATGCATTATGCCATTGAAAGTATTGGCAAAATGAACAGAGTGATCACATATTCCCCGAAAAACTTGATCCACCTCCTTGGATTTTCTCTATCGACATTAAGAATAGAATATTGTTTCATTATTCTTCATGTAGCTATCTTTTCATACTTTTTGTTTTCATTGTCATTACAAGAAAAATGGATGGTTTTCATGTTAGAATTTAGCCTAATATTTCCTGTGCTGGTACAATGCATGTGAATTACATGTCAGCAAAGTTGCTTCCACAAGCCCCAAACATTTTTTAAATATTGCTATACAATAACAAAAACATCCCCCTTCTGCTGTCATTGTTGTGCAGATTAGTACGGCCCTGGGTCTTAACAGGAAGTGGCTTTGTTTCTATACTGCTGTCCTCTTCGATGTCAAAGGAGGAAGTGGTTGGTTGGGCACTGCTGCTGTCATGAGCACATTCACACAGAGTGCGCACAACTGCTCTATCAGTCAGCCCAGAGCAGGAGCGGAAAAGGGTAGAAGGTCACTGTGATGTCACCAACCTACAACTGCAACGTGGTGGTCACACCCTTGCCCTGAACTATAGCCACTGTCAATACGGTAGGAATCGTTCCTACAAACAGTCATCTCTTAAGTTTCTTTTCATCTCTAGTATTTAATCTCACAATCGCGACAGGCCCTGGAAGAGGCTAAAATGAATTGTTTCTAATTAGCTATTCCTGCCAAAGTTAGATAGCACGTAAAACCTGATTACCATCCCAGTAATCCGGTCTTTATTACGCCCTTGAATTTCAACAGGTATGCCTACTTGCAAGTGCAACTGTGTTTCCCGGTAGGTTGCAACACACCACGGGTAAACCTGCAGCCCAGGAGAACTCTACCCAAGCCCAAACATATGTTCTGTTTCCTTTTAACGCACTACACACTCACAGAGCCAGGGAGGGAAGCTACAACTGTTCAGTGAAGTCATTGGTCAAAACCTCTTGTCTGACCACAGCTTTTCCATTAGAATTAGGCAAACTGTCAGGTTTTGAGCCAGCAGCCACCCAAGAAGAGATCTGAGTGTCTGAATGGACTGAAAGGCTGGAGACGGGTGACTAACCCACCTGGGCTGTACAGTCGGGCACATACACCTGAGGTGTGGAAGAAGCCTTTCCACAGGACACGGACCCCAGGCTGAAAGTAGGTGGCCTACAGCAGCTTCACTGGTGTGCTCATCCTGAGCACGGGCAGGCCAAGAGGAAATTATAGACTTGTTATTCCTGTCAAGCATCTTAACCTCAAAGAGTCTCCACCATGCTCAACCCACACTATTAGCTATCTGACTCAGATATCATTGATAGTTTAACAACAACAAAAAACCCCTAAAAAACAGCAGTCTGCTTGCTGTCCAACAGACTCGCACATAATAAGCAGCATTATATTTTCACATTATATAGCACCTCTTCAGAACAGAAATAATAGTAATCATGTCAGGAATAGGCTATATCCTGCATCATGAGCTACTGTAGCAAATACCAACATATTTCCTGAAGCACTCTTACCTGCCAGGAAATGCAACACAGGCAGTACCAAAAACTAAATCAAAAATGTTGAAGACCACATTTAAGCCATGAGACTTGTTTGACATGCCTTTTGCCATTTAGAAATTTTAAAACCACAATTTAACCAAGCCAGTTCACATCAAAGACATGGGAGAAACACAAGTTATGTAGGCAGCTTCAATTGCTAAATATTGAGGTCAGGTTTTCAAATGTATTACTGCAGATGCAAATCTATCCTAGTATTTAACTAGTCAGGCTTGAAAACACTAGACCACACACAAAAATCAAGGCATCAAACTGTGCATCATTTTGCAACTCAGATGTGGCAGACCACAGTGACGGGCAAGGTTATCATTTCTGAGACTTCAAAGGCATGAGAAACAGCAAAGCCAACTTCTTCCCATAGACATTCATAAAGATATCTACAAACTGCTACAAACACAATTTTACTTAAAGAACAAAAATTAAGTTAGATCAGTCATTTTAAAACATGATCGTCCAATAAAAGGATGTTAGGAAAAATCATTTTAGTCATTTGCTAAATGAGAAATCGTAAAACTACTTAAGCAAAGGCTTCATGAGTCCAAAAATATGTGGGGCTCCATGTACTTTCTAACGATTCCCTGATTTCAATCAACTGTCAACTGGGGAAAAGGAGTTAGTGACTGACAAAACACAGCACAGTTGATCAATGCCCTGATGACACTGGCCATTGCTTTACTTAATCTCAACAACTGATTGGCAAACAGTGAGCTGTATCTTCTGGTTGGTTTGGCACAGGCTTCAAACAAAAAAATAGGCTAAATTGTAGAATGAATGACAGTTGCTCTGTTTAGTTCCAGAACATTTACTTTATCTGCCGCAGTGGACTGGACAAACTAAACAATTCTGCCCTCTGCTTTCACCCTAAACTATACTGAGCTTGTATGGTTCAGGTACGGCAGAATCAGGCTAATGGAAGCATGGCTGCCTCTGTGAACAGGCTGTTTATCTTCACCTTTTCAAATAGCTCCATGTTAAGGTGCGCTGAAGGACCCCCTGCTATGAAGGGACAAGTGTGGGAAGCTGAGATAAGGTAAGAGTAAGGAGTGGGAACAAAGAGGGCTGAGATTTACTCAGAGGGAGCTCAGGCCATCCAGCACTGTTCATAACCTCAAACAACCTTATCACCTGGCTGCTGCTTTGCATGCCTTCATGTACCACTCCTACACACTGTGACAAAAGCAAGCACAGGCCCTCGTTTATCCAAGATACAAAAACGCACCATACCCATAACAAGGGAAATTCTGAGTAGGACTGGGCTCCCATACAGAGCCCTCTTGACGTAATAGCTTATCCCTGCTATGGTCTGCAGGCACTGTGTGGAAACATGTTTGGGTCCAATCTGAATTTTACACCCGGTGGGTACTGGGTTACTGGGCACATGTGCTTCTCACACCTATGCCACTATGCCACCAATTCCAGGACTTTCCAAGCGCTGTCAAGGTTTTATTTCCGCAAATTCAAGGACCCATGCTGAGGCTGACTCATCGGTGTTCCAGAAGATCAATAAACGGAATAACAAAGGCAATAAAGGAAAATAAAAGTTATTAGAATGCTCTCAATATCTTGGAACACCGATGCCGTTAATGCAGACAATTATTATCCATGTTCATTTTCCTAAGTGCCTAATTGACATATGCCCATGAAGCTCATCAAGATAAGCCCTTTAAAGTACTGTCTGAATTGTGGCATTTCTAGATTTTGACTTTATTTACCTGAGATTTTCAACAAGCACGAGAACCTGTGTGAGGTCTTTTGTCCTAAAAATAGTAAAATAATAACAATAGTAGCTTGCTCCTTACAGCCACAGCTGTGCCAGGCCAGCCAGCTGCATGAAAAGTGGTTGTGGAGATGGCAACTCTGTTGATACTGCCTGAGCAGCTATTCTTAGACACATTAGTGAAGTGCATTCTAAACTTTTTTCACATATTGTCCTCTTACAGCACTTTCCCTGACAGGCCCCCAGGCTCCATGACTGAAGGCAGTGAATGAGACGCAGAGAAGGCTGTTGGTCTGAACGGTAACTCAGGAAATGCTTGGCTCCGCGTGGAGGGGGAGCGATTCATAGATAGAGCTCTACCTCGGAGGAGTTCTCACAGGTGTGTCTCACTGTGCGTGAGGGAGCTGCTCTCTAGGCTCCCAGGCCAAAACAGAACATATTTCTCAACTGCAAGCTGCCAGACCTTCCCCTGCATTCCACTGTGGTGCCATCAGAGGGAAGTACAGCCATGTGGGGCAGAGAATTACCCTCAAACAATTCATTCTGGTGCCTTGTGAGAAGGCTACTAAATGTAGCCTAGCTATTAACTTAAATAAGGCAATGAAAATCTGACATACAAAGATTATACTTTTCCATTTGAAACTGCTACACATTATAAATATATAGGCCTATGCTACAGTGTGTAGATAGCCTACACAGTGGCAAGCTACTGTAGTTCTTCGAGCTCAATTAAAAGCTTAGGCACAGCTTTCAGCACAGTTAGCCTACATCACAATAATTGTAGTCTGGGAGGTAACCTTCCCTTCAAAGAAACCCCTCCAGAAAGCAAGCTATTAACTGCATCAAGATTAGCACAATACACATAATGATAATAACGACACTTTCTGTGTCTCAAGCACCTCAGTGCTTCAACTGCAAAACAGGATTATTCCCCGAAAGAAAGGCATCCCTTACAAAACAGATGCTGAATTCCAATGACTCACACAGAAATTAAACAATAAATCCATACAACTGAGATTACAAATTATGAGAAAGCATACTGTTCCTCTTTAAAGGCAACTGTACAGATCACGCTGGAATTTTTAAAACAAGACTATCCTTTTTTTTTTCCAAAGAGTGTTTGAAACTCAAGGAAGTAGGCTAACTGATTGCAAATACAATGACATGTATAAAAAAATGTATCAAATGTTGATTCAGGACTACTAGCTCAGGAAATCTGACAAAATTCTTCAAGCTTATGCTTAATAGGGCCAGTGGAAATGCAAACACTGGTCTTTCTTATTTTCTGAAAATGGTTTATAACCTTTACATTTTTTACTAAAACATTTCCGCTATTACAGCAGTCATGCAGCATGTAGGCTATATGGAAAATAGCATCAAGTGAGACACATCGTAATTTATCTTCCTTGCTCATTTTCTGAACACTTCAAGGCACAAACAGTGTTGGCTGATTGGTCCATTCTTAATGAGGCTTTGAACACATACACCGCAATGACATTTCCTGTAAACCACTAGTTCAGATTAAAACTTTGTTAAGAAACTTCAAATTTCAAAACATAGGCTACTGCCTTTGCTGCCATGCAACCATTAAATTACCCAACTTGTCCACATTCACATACCCTGAAAATGTAGGAAGGCGGATTGCAAAAGTGTTGCAAAATCTCATTTGGAGGAATTCACAATAATGTCCCTTAATATCAATCAGCTTAAGCAAAAATGTGATGTTTTTGCAAAGCTCTGGATACATCCAGTCCAGCATTTAACTGCCAAAGACTGAAGTTTGGGATGAATTCTGACAATAGAAGATGAAAAAAATATACTGCGGAACAGCTATTTTACATTCCATTTTCTTGAAAATTTTGCCTAATTCCATGGTTATATACATACTATTAATTAATCTATCTGTAGAAGACACAAGATTAACTTTTATTTGTTTCTGGAAACAGCATTCAAAAAATACATACACTTATATCTTACACACGCAAGTGCACACAGGCACACACACAAATGCTACTCACAGACACAAGCACACACATTTCTAAAGGTACCCAGAAATCATACACACAACTTGGGACAGAACTGGGGGTTCAGTTTTATACACTTTGGAAGAACATACACATGCCGGGCAGGGCATGCACGCACATACGCACTGAAACACATGCTGACATTACGTGTGTGGGTGGAGCGCAATGTGCACCGTGCTCAGGGAGGAGGCCGTGCTCGTGCCTGCTGAAACAGGTCAGGAGAACAGGTTTGTCTGCCTTCTGTCTCCCACCCTGGTTAACCCCTCCAGTGCCAGTCTGCAGCCGTGGAGGGGAGGGAACAGGGGCAATGGAGGGCCTGACAAGAGGCTGACTATCTTCTCTCAGGCAGATCTGTTATTGTCTATGGTGGAGGAAACAACGGTCCGAGCCAATGGGACGCAGGTCTACCCCTAAAACAGCGGCAGTGAGGAAACGTGCTGTTTTAGGAGTCAGGTCAAAAACAATGAGGCTTGGTACCACAGTGGCGAGCTCTAAAAGCACAGTTGTAATAAAATGCATGGCTATTTCTTGGTAGCACCAGATTAAGAATGGTGATAGCTCAGGAGAAAGAGGCTTCTCAATGAAAAGTGCAGAAGAGTGCTAAATACAGTCATAATTAATGACCACATATTTCCGTGTACCATAACAGCAAGGGCAACTGATTCCCTCAAAATGCACATGTACCCATAACACCCAGGAAATTCACTGTGCGGTCATACTGTAGAGTTGGAGTGCAGGCTGTGGTTTTGGGTTGCACGTCGTTAACAACGTTTTTGAGCCTGTACTTTAACATGCGAGGGAACTTTTGCTTAGATGGAAAGCGTTGTCTCTAGCAATCACTGAGCTCGTTTAGCCCGCAGCGCCCTGACAGACTGCACAATGTGCTGAATAATTAAAAGAATTTCATACAATCTGTTCGCTTTCAGCAAGGTATTTTCAGACAGCCACATTCGAGCTGGCTTTCATTGGTATTAATGCCTACTTCGCTTTGCCACGGGTACAGTGGCAGGAGGGATGAAATGCATCCAGTAGCCTATACTGCACCTGCCGTTTCCCGTTTCCATGGTATCTCGTCACACAGCCATAAAACACAGGAACACTGAACACTTGCGAAGCTGAACAATTTTGGTGCTCAATAAATAATGATCCATTTCCACCTTAAACTTGGCTATGCTGTATATTATTTTGAAAGATCGCTTATCCGTTATCATACAGATGTAGGTCATGTTGCGCACAGGTAGCCTAGCCAGTAGGCTATGCGCCAGATTGTCTCTGGCTAGCAAGCTAGCTACCGCCACATAAATAAATTGCAATATGAACAAGAATGAACAATACTTATCATGCCTCTTAAAAGTTTGATACGCTATTACTCAATGAACAACGCATCACATTTCGATTGCGGGGGCGCTTTTCTGGGCGTTTATCGCCATTAAGCTAGATACCTTATATCTGGCTTTATTGTGACTCAATTATCCGTAGTATAAGTTATTTTGCAACCAAGCACACAATTACAACCACACCTTGTTATTAATGGCAAGCAAGCCAGTCAATTGGCAAACAACGCGCCGCCGATGTCCGAGTTCGCTTAATTGCTTTACGCAGGCCTATTGAATAGTTTGTATTTATTATAGGCAGCATACGTTGTAAGCAAAATTATTGTAAAGTTGATAGCAAAACATACAAACAACGCTAATAACGCCAGGAGTGGTGGCGCACGGACAAAAGCAGTTTAATGTATTCATTATCACAGCAATACTCCGAAGAATCGATCGGGAAGCAAAGTTACCTTACGCTGACAGGTTATCAAGGCAGAACTTCAGCCTTACTCGCTCTGCTTGACAACACCAACCAATTCATAGCATAATTTCCTATGAGCCATTTCAAACGTCATTCTCTATAACTAAAATTATAGCTAATGGATAACACCTCAGTTACAATAACAATGTGTGCAACGTATCAACATTAACCTAAGTACATTTTAACTAGCTAGTTACCCATCTAATATGGTCTGCAGATAATGTAGCGTATGCTCGCCATTCCTAAACTGGCTGTGCTTCAGGAATCATGAATCTCCGAAGATCAAACTTACTTCCTTAGCTAATGTTACAAAGCGCCACTATATTACTGGTGCCTTCAGCCTTCGTTACAAGCAAAGGCAAATACGACTAAACAAGGACGAGTGTGCCTTTTTCGAGCAAGTGTTTCTGTAGCTATACTTCAAGGTCCAGTTCGCTCCAACATAAAATCAAACAGGTGTCATGTCAGTCGCTAGGTGTTTCTCCACTTACCTTGGTGTAATACAACATCCACAGTTCGTAGAGCCTTTCTTTTGAAGCCATTCTCCTTTACCCTTTTGCTCACACCCACGGTTTGAGTGTTAGCTAAAACATTGAACTTTCCTTCATGTAACAGTAGCTAGCGATGTTATTTCTCACAGAAAGCGTCTATGCTGAGTATTACCCGGACTAGCTGGCAAGCTAACGTTACCTCTCTCGTTTGCTCGCTTGCAAATCATCTAAACACGATCTTCTGAACAGTCGCTGAGCCATTAACGTTAGCTAGTTCTCCTGAAGTTACTAGAAAAGTGTTGACTGAATTAAAATAAAATGGAAACGAAATACTTGAGTATGTGTCGCCTACTGTATCCGTTCCTTATGTTAAGTGCGATTCAAGCGAGAAGACGTCGTGGGAGAAGGCGTAACATCAACAGCCATGTCCGCGGAATACCAATAACGGTAGGAGATTCTTCTGTCTCGAGCTTGACTGCACGAGCGCACCCAGGTTTGCACACAAGTCAAGTTGGATGGGGAGCCTCCCTTCCCCGCCAATACAGAACTGCGGCACTCGTAAGGGACACCTGTCTAAAGTGACATCCCAGAGGGCTGCTTCTAATAGATTCACTTGTTAAAATCTGAATGAGAAACTCCAGGCTCTTTGACCTCGCGACAGGGTGCGTAAATTGTACAGGTAACACTCTTAAAGACACAGCGCACCTTCCAGCCGTTAAAGTAATCTGGTCATCTCCGACAATTTATAATAGGCAGTGACTTTGACTTTGCCTTTTGTCAAACGTGGACAGTTTCTAACAAAACGTGTTAAGATAGCCTTTGGCAGTATCTTATCATCAGCCTAACTTAAAAGCATTATAGGCTACTTCACATGAAAAAAGTGCATAGGAATGATCTGTTGTTTTTCTGCTGCATGCAGTGTAAACTAAATTCAAAAAATGGTGTTGTGGAGTTCAAGAAAGCCTAACTGTACATCTATAGTATTTACTTTTCATGAAGGCACTGTTTTAACAAACTTATTAAACTTATTAGTAGGCCTACCTGTGTTTATGAAAGTCAAACTCTTAGATGTATCACGTTAAGCCACTTTCCACTTTACTAGTCACATTTCTCTCATAAAAATAAAGCAAATAAAACATTTTCCTAAAACATCAAAGGGTGCATGGACCAATTCTACTTTTTCCCTTTTTATATGAAATTACAGTACCACTATTGTATTCTACTATTGTATATAAGGACACTGACATTTTGTTGCTTTCTGGTCAAGAAAATGAACCCTGGCTGCTGTTTAATTCTTTGAAGAAAGTAAATAACTGATCGCCAATGGAAATGCAGAACATTCCATTTGAAGTATGTATAAGATTTCATATTTGGTTATTACTGTCAGTGTATATTTGCTGCTATCAATTGCAGCTCAATAATGCATCAATAGGATATGAAAAATACAGTAAATGGCCAAAGGTAAATTTAGAGTAAAATTATGTTTAATGCTCTTTGTTCTCTCAGGTGCTAATTTGTAAGGGAAAGAGAATGTATAAGTGTGTGGCTGAGGCAGCACCTGTCCAGATTGGTTGGCATGGGATGGTGTGGTGTGCTAATTGTGGTTATTTAAACAACAATGTAGGAGAGAAAGACAACATTGAAATGAATTGTAAAGTGCAGTTACCAAATGGTTCAGTCAGTAAGAGTGTCACCATGAACAGTGGCTGAGCCGTATTCCTATAAGGTCAAGACTTGGGTACATCATTAGCTGAGTATGGCCAATATCTGCAGTGGCAGAATACCAAGTAGGTAACAGTGGAAAGGTTGGTTTAATGAAGCCAGCCAGAGTTCCTTCAGCTTCCACTACATTATTTCCTCCAAACAACACATCAGACTTTCGAGTAATGTGAAACATTCTAGTGATTAGGAAATTCTCCAATCAGTGCTGACTGTCCTGCAGTACTGTGTGGCCTGTGCTGTAAAAATGACATTGGCTCCAGTCGAATACCTCAAAGTGGTACATACACTCCTTTTGATGGAATGGGTGTTATTGTTATGGTGCTAGAGGCAAACTGGCTATGGGAAGAGAAAATTGAAAATGCTACTGGGAGAGAGTGATTGCTTTCCACCTGCCTTATTTTAGGGTAAATGACTTCACTAGCATGCTAGCAACATTACAATAATTTCTCTGAAGCTCTGATGAAACATGCAGTACATTGACCTGGGCTTTCAACTGGATGTCCTTAAATGTATTGTAGGGGGTCCCTACCCAGACTTGATATGCAATAGCTACATATAGATTTTGGAAAACATTTCAAAATATAAAACCTTTAAAAAAAAAAAAAAAAAAATATATATATATATATATATATATATATATATATGTATTTGAGTCTGGATGGGGGGAGGGGGTCTCTGCATCAGAAAAGGTTGAAAACCTTCATAAAACTTATGAATATTGGCCTACAAATACAGAAGAGTGCAGGCCCATATTTCTGTCCACATAGCATGCCTTTAACCTTAAACAAAAATGCAATCACTGATAAGGTCAAACAGATTACAACAAAGCCTCCCAAATCTGTAAACATTTCACTCCAATCTAAATAGAAATGAGCTGTAAATCTTTTAAGCGGCAGCTCCCAGCTTCAGATGAGCACACAGTGCGCAGAAATGTTTTGTAAAATATGCCTGTAAATCTAAAAGGCACTTGGAGCAGCTGACGTTCGTGTTTGGTGAGTGGTGGAGCCGTGGAGCTGTTGTCCACAAAGGTCTGTTATCTCCATATGCTTCACATTTGTCATTTCCACCCTGTGTTTCACCTTAACCATCAGGCTTTGCACTGTAAACTTACACAAGGGTGTTTACATCTGCCCTTGCCAGTGTTCGAACATGAGCTGTAAAAAGGAACCACACAGCTACAGAGAACACATAAGAAGGCAGGGTACAAAGCCGGGAGAGTCATGTGAGGTCTCATATAAATGTTGGCTAGAAGTTCTGCTACACAGAAGTCAACTGGTCTGTGAGTCTTCTGGAGCCAGAGAGAAAGAAGGCACATCAACTATTGCATGACGATAATGTAAGCTTAGAATAAATGTCTTTATTATCTTCCAGTACAATTGCGGGACCAGAGGGGGTTCACAGATTTGCGCAGCTTGTTTCACAACATTTTGCTATTCCCATTATTCATGATGAATTCACATAAGTTATCGACTTTAAAACCTTCTAGATAAGTAGATACTTGTGGCATGCTGTTGTGTCGGTTACAGTTCACGTGTGCCAAAAAGATATAAGTGTTTTGTGACTTAACATGCAGGTTTTTACATCAACACTGCATTCTCAGATAAGGAAGATACAAGAAGACCAACAAAGTAATGTTGCATTTCCAGATCTTCATAAGGCTCTGTACTCCTTTGTGTGGTATTAGAGCGCTCTTTGTGCTAATTTAAGTACTATGTTTTTTGCTATATGCTATTATTCTAGCACAATTCTGTAGCTTGATATCTATCTACTGTAATCATACTGTATATATTCTTTGTTGTCCCTGTGACATTAAAGTAATGCATCATGCCACACTAGCCTTAAAAGCTGAATGGAACAAGGAAAAAGTGAGTAATAATAACAATAATAATAATAGCTAATGTCGTTATTTTGTCATTATTCCTTTGACTGGCAAACTGAAGTTTGCACTGCTGCGTCTAGCACCAATGGATTTGTGAATAAAAGATCCAAAGTTGGATCTTTTACGAAGATCCAAATACAAAGCTGGCTGTGCACAGCTGGCCTGATTTACATCCACCTCCTTTTCTGAATGAAGATTTGCATTTGTTACAACAATTCAAATGATTTCTGACCCTGACATGTAGAGAGAGAGAGAGAGAGCTTGTATTTTTCATGCCCATCATACAAACAAACAACTTGAATAAAACAAGTGTTAGATACTATTTAGCTTTTAGGTAAACTAAGCATTAAGTACAGTTTAGTGGTAGGAATAGATGAGCAGTGTTGGGCTGAATGGCCTGTTCTCATCTTACATTATGTTATGCTATGTTATGTTAAGAGACTGCATTGCATCACAAAAACACCCAGATACATAACAAAAGTGGTCAAAGTAACATTATATTGGAGCAAATATTTATCATTTTTTGATACGCACTACCGCAACCAGTTTTAAAATACTATACATATTGAATGTATAAATGTTGAAATGAAATGCATTTTATTAATGGATATCATTGAACATTCACAAATTAATGTCACGTTTTATCATGGTTGAATATGTTCAACCTTTCCTATATTTGTTGGAGTAACTACCCCAGAGTTGGCTTTGCAGAGACAAATCTTTTTTGATATTTTCTTTTAAAGAGTTGCTGAATTTTCTTAAACTTCAATTAAATTGAAATCAATTAATTAAATTGAATGAATGAATTTATTTCATGAAGCATAAATCAACACAGACACCAGGAAATTTTACTTTTATGCCATGATAACCTTAACTAAGGCTTAAACCAAAAAAATGTATTTGTTTCTTAACTGTAAAAAAATTAATCTTTCTCTGATGCAGAGCATAATGTCGGGACACCCAAACCATGAGTCTGTAGTAGACATAGGTCAGACAGTGCTTTTAAGAATTTTGTTAGCTACATTATGTATAATTTCCTTTTATATAACAGCATTAACATGCTGGATAGTGGCCTAGCCCTACAATGACCTCGCCTTTGTAGAACAATTGATTCTGAATCAAGTAAGTGGTCTATTGTCCACGATAAACAGTCCTGTTAAACCAGTGTTTAATGCACCAAGGACAACTTTCTGAACTTGGGAACTCATTTGAGGGCACAACGTTCCCATATTATATTGCAGTTAGATACACTAGATAATAATCAGGATATAATCTTAATTTAAATTATTCTGGTTCCACCAGATCTCTAGATTTTAGTTGGGAAACCAAATTAACTATGCATGAGGGGAAACTTACATTTATATTAATCTGAACTATTGTACACATTAAATGTTAAACATCTCCACTCCACTTTTAAGTACTGGGGCCATCCTAGCTTCTATTGAATATAGCTGGCTTTTGGTCAACAAAATGAGAAATACTCAGAGAAGCATGAAAACACCTTAGCAGCAGCACACTTTTTTAGAATATCAACTTTTCTTTTACAGTTTAACCTTGAAGACATAACACTATGAAAACATTAATTAGCTGGTAACATGGTATGTTTAAAAACATTAGATTTGTCCTACTGTATGCCAATCCTTTCCCTCTTCTAAAAGAACAGTGTGCTCTGTGTTCTACAGGATGCTAATTGTGTGCCTGCCAGTAGACGGCTTCAGCTCCAGCATCAGAAACAAGCAGGTGGTAATAAGTGTCTGATCTGTATTCTGTAGAGTGACCGTCTGCAGCGGAGGCTACGGGTCCTAGTCAGAACTGGTGTTTGAGTGACACCCTTGTCTCACAGCACCATGCCATTTTTGATGGCCGAGTCTCAAACACAAGTCTGTTTTGTTTCAGAGCTGTGTTGGTCAATGGGAGGACATACAGAGAGGACCACCAGGCAGCTGTATTGCCATGGCAATGCCCTACATTCCATTCCACACCAGGACCAGACCACTGCTGAGTGGGCCCCTGTGAATATGTTTGTGTCTTTGCATCCATGAGGTTAAGCATGTACAGTATGTGTACATACGTTCGCCTGTGAGGGGGAACAGCATATGTGTGGTGTATGTGTCTGTGTGTGCATGTGTTCTGTGGTGGGCAATAGAGCACAAATAATAGGAGGGAACACAACTGTCTGACCTATGGTATGTGCAGCTCAGTATTTCATCTGTTGCTGCAGGCCTAGTCTTGACTCTAGACACTCAAGACATGAACCCCATCCTCCTGGGATGAATGCACTATGAATGAAACAGAAGTCGTTGAGATGAGATTTTATATTAGTTCAGGAATTTGGTTTCTAACATTAGCCTAAGCTAAGCTATATAATCAGCAAAGTAAAGAAAGGATTGTTTAATACTGTTAAGGATTCATGCAAATTCATACAGTACATAATTTATTTGGTTAGCTTCATGAAAAGTCTAATCAAAATCATATTAAATGTGGGCCTATTTATTTCCAAGTTGCTACTACTACGGTCTTCGGTGAAGCATGTGTTAACATTTCTTTTAAATTGTTGTTTTGGTTTCCCCCCATTTTTATTTAAAAACCTGCCAGTTTCATTATACCTTCACCACAGACTATACTTTGACTTTGACGTAGTAGCCAAATGACATGCATAAAACGAGGGATAAAGACATTTGCTGTAAATGAATTCACGAGGTAGATTTCGATTTAAATTCGCGTTTATATCGATGAGCTCTGCACTCTGTTTCGTGTCTGTATCGACAGTGTGGCCTGACGCGGCAGGGACAACGTGAAACAGAAGAAATGGAGAAAACAGTCGGAGCATTGCAAGAACACGCTTTGAAGAGAAAGGAAAGATTGAAGGCGTTGAGAGACAGACAGCTTCAAGTAAGCAACTTTATTATTACATTAGAACTACAATTAATGTGCAGTTGCGACACGGTTATATCTGGGGAGCGAACATGGCCTGAGCCTGACACGAGAGCTAACTGGCTAAGTTAGCTAACCTACTGTAGTTTAAGCCTAGCTAAGCTAGCCGTATCGTATCAGCCAGTTTAATTTGAACATTCACTTTAACGTTAACGGTATAATACTAAGTGTTTGTATGTTGACATTAAAGAATTGTAACATGAAATTACTACCGTTACTTTACATGGTGAATAATCTGTTCTTGTTCCCTAGGTTAGCTATTTATTAGCTAACGACTGGACTATTACTTATTAACGTCGTCGTAAAATTTCTTCTTACTGTGAATGAAGAATCCCTAGCTTGTTTGCATCATAGATCTGACTGCAACGTGAATCCGTGCCGTTTTCGTCGCAGCACTTTCGACGGTGACCAGGTGTCCGCACTTGGGACCCCGTTGATTTCACCTTTCAATATCAATTAAACCATTTTATGAAGAGATCCTTTGCCATTTAGCACATTAGAGAAAACTGAATCATTAGCCTAATTGATCTTACTGATTAAGATGGTAAACTGTTCCGCACGTGTTCATTACAAGTATCTCACTGATAAAAATTCGATTGCAATAGCGGTTGGAATGAAAACCAGCGTACACAGACCAGGTTTGCGTTCCCTTGCTGTAGATGCTGGCTAGAGCAGTCAATCAGAGATCAGTGTTGTATTTCGTGAAGCAGGTTTTCTGGGTTTAGTGGATAACTGAGCTGAGTAAAACCCAGAACAGCTCTTTTTACTTCCGTCCATGTTCCAGATTTTGGAGCTTTCTGGGTTTTACTCAGTGCAGTTATCCAGCTAACCTGGTGATCCTGCTGGGTGAAATATCCTCCTGGCCACTCGGCATTGTGGGTGTGACCCTGGTCTGACCAGTGAGGCTATGCCTGTCTCCTGTCCAGCCTGGTCTTCCCTTGCATTAGCACAGAGGTGCCATGGCCCCAGCTCTTCTCATCCCTCATCTCCCAGTGGTGGAATGACCTGCCGTCAGCTGTTTTCTGCAAACACACCTTTTCAGACTACACCTTCATGTTTCTGTTTAATTAAAAATAAACCCATCTTTCCCATTGTCTCGTAGGTCTTGAGGCACGCACTTTGACACTGGCACTTTTGATTGTACCTTTGTGTAGCTTTAGAGGCATTTGCTTACCTTACAAATTTTGTCAGTCACTTTGGCTGAAAGCATCTACCAAATGTAAATTGTACATTGCCAGTCAGCAACCAGTTACGGCCCTAAGGACCCAGTGTAAGGATTCTGTTTTTTTAAAGGAGAGTAGACAAGCCACACTCCTTTTAGGTTTTTTTGGTTTTTATTCAGACAAGCAAAGCAGAGAGAGGGTAAGGGATAGATATGGGGTGGCGGTTGAGAAGGTTTTGCATATGGCTTCAGAGTCCGCCGCTGTAGTGACTGCTCCACACGTCTGGCCAGGGTGTGAGGACTCTTCAGCAAATGAAACACTGGTGCTGAAACATACTGAAAACAAGGAGGCATTAATGGCCTCCAGACTGGGTGTATGTGGGATAAGTGCACAGATGCTGTTTGAACACTGAAATTATCTGAACTTTAACATAACCATAGCTGGTAACTGGCCACTGTTTTCTATTGTCTTAATATGGATGCAATTTAAGTGTGTAAAGTGAAATTTTATCTGATGATAAAATATGCCAGTGTTTCTGAACTGTTTTGAAAATGTTTTACTGTATTGTCAGTTAACTGGAACATATCTGTATGTGTATGTATTTAGGTGTTATTCAGCCAGTTTTTTTAACCTCCAAAAGCTACACCAGTTACCTATAACATTTCTCCTCATCGCATGTACAGCATAATAGATGCATGTGACAAATGGGATACTGCAATGGTGTTTGTAAATTACAAACTCTGAATAGAACTGCTGACACCAATACATTTCTTGAAGGAAGATAAATTAAACCAAATACAAACATTGAACCACACCAATTGGTTAGAATTATTTTAAAACAGCACTAGCAATAAGTGTATTCAATAAATTCAGGCTTATTGAAGTATTTTACTTGGCATGGCAAAATCTCAGTCAGCAACCAGTTAAGGCCTTAAGGATCAGGTGTAAGGATTCTGTTTTGTTTAAAGGAGAGCAGACAAGTTGTAGTTCAGTTCTTAAAATATCCACAATTTATACTTTCCAGTTTTAAATAGTTTAAATTTATTTTATAGAATCTTCTGTATTTATTTTTTTATGTGTATATCTATATGCCAGTGTGTTGTTACACATTTTATATCTCTTGCCTCTAGTGTGTGGATAGCTACATAAACCTCCAAGGTCATAAATAGCAGAGGCTTGGCTGGTGTTGCTCAGAATGCTTGTGGGGGAGGGCAGGGGTTTTGATATGTGCGTCCAGCCGCTCACATTCCTGGGGCCTTTGATTGTTTCTGGTGCAGTACTGTATTTGAAGAATGGCCCTGTTTCTGTATTGTTCTAGCAGGTGAACAGGAAGTCTCTGCAGGAAAAAGCAGGGCTGGGAGGCGTCCCTTCTGCAGTGTTCAGAACTTCACCAGGGGGTTGCTTTTCCCACAGCCCTCAAAGCCTCTGCTTCATTTCAAATGAACATTTTATTTGCACTCCAGAAGGCTGCAGGGAGGTTGCACAGACCAGAGGCGCTCAGAAAACGCTCTGTTGTCCATTTAAACAAGCCCCGGGCTCGCCACCAGTCCCCGTGTGTTTCTGACAGTCCACAGTTAACAGGGTTTTATCTCTTTGCAGGGGAGAGTTCCAGAAGATGGAGAGCCAGAGAGTAAAAGAGCACTGGAGGAGACAGAGTCAGAGATGAAGCACAGGTCAGCTCATCACACGTGCACCCGTGCTCATTCGTGCATGCGTATTCATACACATGCAATCACACGTTCACATTTCTCACATTAAGCGCGTTTAGATGTCTGACACACAGAAACACAGGTCAGCTGAGCACTGCTGATGCAAAGAAACCTCAGAGCAAGGCTCAGCTGATCGGTGGCACAGTCATGCCCTAAAACAGAGCACAACCAAAGAAACTCAGCGAATCATACGCACACACTCACGTGCACACACACACACACACTGATGTGTACACACACACACACACACACACGTGCACACACACACAGACGAAACGCACACACAGACACAGATGCACTTCCAGAGACGCACACACACTCACACAGGCACGCACGCCTGCACGCACACTCACACACACTTCCAGAGACGCACACACACACACACACACTCAGTATTCTAGCACAGTTTTCTGCGAGGAAAAGGTGGACCGGCTTTCTGTGGAAAGGTGAAGAGGTCTTTTAATGTACATTCCATACTGATGTAGCTGGCCTAACCCCTGGAAAATGGTAGGAAGGATACTTGTTATAAATTTAGCTGTTTTAAACAAGCTGAAGTAGAGCTTAAGGATTGCAGCCATCCCCAGCCTCTTAATCCCGGGTCAGAAACGGCGCTTCCCTGCGTGGTCTCCAGCCCCTGTTTACACTCAGCCGGGCCTTCGCGTGTAATAGCTGCTCAGATATCCTGCGGCTCTGAAGGACCCCATTTCAGGCTCCGGGAAGGAGCATCCATCTCACTTCCACATGAGGCCTTTTTCCACTGTTGACGGAAGAGCGCTGGCACGCCATCCCCCTGCCCAGAGGGCTGCAGGGTTTGATCAGAGCCGTCGCCCTGCGGAGGTGGCTGGTGCTCTTGGCATTATTGTGTGGATTTGTATTTGTAGGTACCAAAGGTTTGGTATTAAGGTTTTGTTTTTATTAGCTATTTCATATAGGTAGTGTTCTGTTAAATGTATGTTAAATAATTGCGGTTTAGTTTTAGGAAGACTGGGGCTTTATATTAAGCAGCGAAGACAGCATCGAGTGATCCTGTGACTAGGCACAGCTGGTATGTAGGGGAGAGCTGTGTGTGCTTGGCTGTCATCACCTTGTGATCGTACTCCCCTGTTTACTTTGGCACCCGCTGTTTTTTAAGTGTCGTGCATTCCAAGATGCTCATATTGAGATAGGTGGGGAACGGAGCCGTCCGTCTGAGACGGCCGTGCCCACGCTGCAGTGATTTGTGGGTAATGAAGATTTTCCTGGAACGCAGTGTTGATGCAGGGTGAGTCTGATGACAGGCATTCCAGGACTTACCCATAATACCTTTCTACCCTTACAAAGGCAGGGGCCTCCCAGCATTAGACAGACCCCCTACACGCTTGCCCCCTCTCAGTCTCTCCCAAACAGAGAGATTGTATATTGCTGAATCTGTGCCAGCTTGCTCTCTCAGGAATTTTTCTACTGTGTGAGCACAGCCTGTCCATTGGCTTCCTGGGGTGGTGTGCTGATGCAGTGACTACGTGCATCTCAGTCCGGCTTTTTAACAGTATCACTGGACTGAGGTTTTTATGAAAGGCACCTTCAAACAAAGGACTTGACAAAGTACCGCTGGTTTTTGAGTCGCGGCTGCATGGTGCTGGAGCTGTGCTGTGGCACAGGGAGGCGCTTGGCCTATTCATTCGCGCGGCGCTGGCAGTTGGATCCTGCGCAAGTGGAGGGCGCAGCTGTGCTGGTGATGTATAAATGCAGCCGTCTGTGCGCAGCAGTCATCTGCATACGAGGTACAGCCCCGCCCCCCTGTGAAACTGCTGCTGTGTAGCGGCTGTGTTTCCTGAAGTCAGCCTTGTGTGTCAGACCTGATTCGGAATATAAGTGATGAATAATAATATGCAGAAAAATTATTATTGGTTGCATTTTTATGGCACTTTTCTTCACACGATCTTGAACTGCTTCAGTAGAGCGGGGAAACCATCAGCTATGAACCATCAGCTATCTGTAGTACCCACCTGGGTACTGCACAGCAGCCATTTTGCGCCATAGCACTTAGCACACATTAGCTTAGGTGGCGAGGGAGGAAATAATTGAGACGGGCAAACTAGGGAACGATTCTGCGGGTAGGTTGCGAAAGCTAGTTTGGGAATTGTGCCAGGACACAGGGGAACTCCCTTTTCCCTTTGTGAAGTGCCACGGGACCTGTAATGTCCACAGCAGTCAGGAGCTCAGTTAACTGTCTCAGAAAGTGAGTCACAACTGTTCACAGTGCAATAAGCAGGATGTTATGAAACCTCTCCAAACTTTGGTAATTATGCTATATTTTGTCTTTAAAATTTAGCTAAATGTTTGAATTGGAACCAACTTTTCAGAGTACAATGTAAAAATATTGGAAATATACATTTAAATGCATGCATTTTTTTACTATAAATATGTAAATGCTAATTCCACCGATATGGTTGTAACATTCCAAGATTATAGAAAACAGCATATACTGCTTCCTGTGATGCAGTTCAGTGTAGAATTTGGTGAACCTTACCAGGGAAAAAACATGATTGTATGCTGCCCCCTTCTGGTATCTTTTGACGCCGTTAGATTTTGGAATTGCTGTTGGTGCCATACTTCATAACATTTTGCAGAGAGAAGCTTTTAGGGAAGTCCAGAGATCCTGGTAAATAAGTACTTGCCAGTTTTTGAAAGGTACAGGTATTTTCATCTTTCAAAAAGAACTGGCATTTGTAAAGGGTCATAGCATATATAGCCTACGTGTTGCACGTAGTGTTCCCACCCCCTCCCGGTCTGGGTGGCAGAAAGGCTAGCGTGGCCTGGTAACGGTTCAAAACAAGCTTTTATCTTATCAGAGAGCGTTTTAGCGCAGGCTAGCCTACGCCAGGAAAAATGCCCTGTGACGCCTTTAATCGGTTCTCCCGCTGTGGAACAGCCTTCAAGTGTTTTTGTTTTGTAGGAGTACGCCAGGACAAATCCGATTGTTTTCATTTCCAGAACGGCGTTCTCGCCCCTAGTTACTCTGGCTGTGCAGTTACACTTGTGTCATGTCTAATTGCAGCGTGATTGTCACATACTGCCCTAGTCTCTGTGACTATGCTGTATGTTTTGCTGCCTTCACCTCACCCATCTGTGTGTCAGTATGTGTCTCTGTGTAGTTGGCACGCTCGCCCCTGAACGTGCGTGTTTGTGTCTGTTCGCAGGGAGCTGAAGCTGAGGAACTACACCCCTGAGGATGAGGAGCTGAAGGAGAGACAGGTGCCGAAGGCTAAGCCTGCGTCAGGTGAGAGCGCCTGCCTCCGTGGGCCACGGCTGCCCCTCATACTTTGTCCAAAGAAAGCTGGCCATAGGACCAGCAGAAAGCTGTGTGAAGAGACGGCAGTTTTCACAAGCCTTACATGAGAGTAGACTGGGATTCGCATGGTTTCAGCCACACGTTGTGTTACTCTGTGTATTACCTACATTGTCAGGTTTGCACGGTTGTCAGAACATGTTCTTTTACACTCAAGACTGTGCGTGTGATCATTTTCTTTGAACTGAAAATTGTCCGCTTGCTCATTGGCATTCTTTTAGATAATACTGTGAATAAAAGCACTCGCACTGCAGGTTTAAATATCAGAATGTAACAGGTTCATTTGGTGCATTGACTCAGTAGATAGTGGAATAGTAAGGTCTCCTCTCCACCTTGAAAGACCTATCGCAGCTGTATCACGCCATTGACGACTCATCAACAGGCCTTCACATGGCAGCACATCTGATCCATTGCTTTCATGTAAAGTCATGTATTAGTCTGTATTTTCATAACAGTCATATTTTCTATTTCTGATAATCTGATGTAGTCAGTGATTGAGTGCGTATGGTAACCACACCCATGTGTCCATAAAGCCTACTTTCCCATCAGTAGTTAAATGTAATTGATTGTAAGCTAATTCTGCATTCCTATGCTGTGATTTCAGTGGAGGAGAAGGTAAAAGACCAGCTGGAAGCTGCCAACCCAGAGCCTATCATTGAGGAAGTGGTAAGTGATGTCATATCCTGTAACTTTGTCAGCAGTGATGAGATTGAAAACAACATATTTGCAAGTCAGCAAGTTGCAGCCAGGGTTTTGTAACCTGTGGCACAGGAATCCCATCTATGTCTTTAGGGAGTGAAATGCAGACACCCTTGTTTAGTTGCAGTTAAACCATACAGTATTATCACAGGGTTATTCATCAACTTGGTTTTCACCTATATATGATTACTAGGATGTTTCTTGTATTTATAAATGGCAACGATCACATGCAATCTGAAGTTGAAGTATTCCTTCGACTAGAGTCATCTCATGAAGATGGCACTGTTTATTGATGTGTGTACTGTTGTGTTTTTTTTACTCTGAACATGTGACAGGATCTGGCTAACCTTGCACCCAGGAAGCCTGACTGGTAAGAAGCTTTTCAGATGGCTAAAGATTAATTTACTCAGCAGATACATATTTCTCCATCAACTCTGAACAGGGATTTTTACATATTGGTGAATGAGATTTAATGTACTGCAGATCTAGCAAATATAGTTACTAATTCCTAGGTTTTTTTTGCCTATGCACTGCAACATGGTGTTGTTTTGTCCTGTACCAGATGAATATTGCCCTGTACCTACAGTATAAACCAGAACAGCATCAAAAAGACTTAGTGCCTCTGCTGTTATATTTATTATAAAGAATTCTGTATTTCACTGGTCATCTTGGCTCTAATATGTGATCGGAATCATAGACAGTGAAGTAATGTTCTTATCCTCATGTCTGCCTTGTTTTAGGGACCTGAAGAGAGATGTGGCTAAGAAGCTGGAGAAGCTGGAGAAGAGAACTCAAAGGGCGATAGCTGAACTCATCCGTAAGTCCGCACTGTGGGGCAGACCCCTGTTACCCCCGAGCCTGACTTTCACTGGTAGAATTCCACTGACTACAGTTACTTGCATAGCAGACACCCTTATCCAGGGTGAAATGAATGGCTCCAGATTTGTTTGTGCAGCTGCATATTTACTGAAGCCATTGAGGTTGAAGTACCTCACTCAGTTATAAAGTTGCTGTGCTTAACCTCACCTGGGAGCCACTGTCAATTCCAGCTTTTTAATTACTCCACTTCCCTACGCCCCACCACCTTCAGCAACTAGAAAGGGAGAAGCTGTCCCCCTGAACTAAATTAGAAGAGTCTGCGGGGTTCAAGCTAATTGCTCTGAGGTTTCCTAAGATGCCAGGGAGATTCGGTGCCACCACCAATTTGAGTTTTTCGACCTCGAATGGCCGCTAATTAGATCTGTCTGCGTCGTGCCTAGAGAGGAATGGGATCTGGTCTCAGCAGGTCAGTTTTGATCATCTCTCTGCTATAACAGCCCACGGTCACGCTGAGACGGGCTCTGACCGAGACTGGCAGCAGATCATTTGTTCTGACTGGCTCTGGCTTTTCATGCACCGGTCGGCCTGTGATGGCTGACTGCTGTGGGGAGAGGGCATATTGTGGAACAGTTTGCGATGACGTCACCCATTTTCCCAAGACGGAACACAGAAGATACAGGCCGTGTCCTGAATGGAAGGGCACTGCTGCCTGCTTCCTTCATACTGTAGGTATAATGCTACACAGGCAGCGGGAACTAGACGATTCTTTAAAGGAATTGCATTTGGGACACACCAGAAGTCAGGTCAGCGTTATAAAGTAGTTCAAGTTCGCCTTACGCAGTAGTAGATGGCTACCCAGCCAGCTGTCTGATATCAACCTAATCTACAAAATGAATTGGCAGGTAGGTTCTCTTCTGTTCCCTTGCCCTGCTGTGCTATGACACATATGTAACTGGATAGCTGCTGGTCAAATTACCCGCATGAATTATGCACAGATTCCCTATCATACCAGTTACTCGGCTTTTGCTCCCTGTCACGGCCACTGAAGAACATCGAACACAAGACTGCTCAGCCCTGCCCTGAGAAGGATACATGGTGTATCTTTCAGATTGGATTCAATTAAGACCCCTTATTAGGGCACATGGCATATGACTTAAAGCAGATGGCTAAAATGCTGCCTCATGCAGATGCATCCTTTCTGCTTGGGGCCCAGCAGAAAGTAGAATGTGTCTGAAATCAAGTACATGGGGCGCATACTGATTTTCATTTCTCCCATTAATGAAAGTGTGCGCCTTGAAACACGAACTTGCTGACACTCGCACAAATGAAATGGTATTTTGACAGCAGAGCTGGAATGTAACAAATGTTAGCCTGGCTTATTCGTAAAATGTAAATCCTAGTCTGGCTTATAATGTAGGATGTTGACTGTACATTCAGTTAATCAACTGGCCACACACCGTGGCTCTTCTGTGCTGCCTGTGAGGAGGCTGCTGGTGCCAGCTGCCTGTCAGTGTGAGTGGCGAGTGTGTAACGGTGTGTGTCTGTCTGTCAGGGGAGCGTCTGAAGGGCAGCGAGGCGGAGCTGGCGGGGGCGGTGGGAGCCGTAAACGCGGAGGAGGGAGACTCTGACTGAGACCAGATGGGACCGCAGCAGCGCACGCTCGGACTGGAACTCGCAACCCCCCCCCCGCTGAGAAATCGGCAAATTTCCCCACAGCTGCTCACCTGTGGCTGCCTGGATTCGCTTAATGTAGAGAGACTGTGTGCTGGAGAGCCAGCTGAGACCACTGGCTGCCAAATGTAATTCAGTGAGAGGCTATTTGGCGGTGCTAATTCGCTGGTTTTTGTTGCTGTATAATCCTCTGTTTAAGTGCGCGGTTGTGCCTGCATGCCAGAAGAGGCCATTTCAGAGCAGCTGCGTGGCCACCTGTCCCTCAGCAGTGCACAGTCGATCCGAAGATCTGAAGCAGTCAAGCAGTCCAGTGTTGTTTGTGTACGCCTTTTATTTTTACATCCACTTTTGTAAATATCTTTTTCCAGTAAAATAGTAGATTTTTTGAGGTGAAGGTGTACATTATTGTGTCTTTGTAGAAAAATCAATACCTTTGGGATTCATGCTTTCACTGTCCAGACCAGAGGGACACTCAAAATGCGTATCAGGTGCAGCTGGTAAAATAGAAAGAGAAAGTGGCAGAAATCTCACATTTCATGGCTCTCTGTTCATTCTCCTTGATTAGCAATTTCATGAGCCAAATAATCCATACCAACAGGTGGGTAGGGCTGTACTTCGAATCACGTTGAATAATCTTTATAATTATTCGGTTGAGTTCACTATTTATCGTAGACTTTCTTCTACTTGATGTGAAGGAAATTACCCTATACTGTGTGCTGCGGTTGGATAACTTTGGAATTCCAATTGATTGTTCACATAATTGCTGTGCCTGATAACCAAGTAAAATTTAATTTGGTTGAGAATTAGTCAGCAAAGGTACGATTTCTGCCACCACTTTTTCAAGTTCTCAAGCCGCTACTGGTATTAACAGAACTGTACGAATCTCATTTTGTTGACAGCATGGAACTGAAATTATTCAGCAGGGTATAATTGAAAAAATATTCTTTGCACAATACAGATGTACTGACCTTACCATTATCACCTGGGCACATAAACTCAATCTAAGTCACATTCCATCACATCACGTGTGGATTTATTACACCGATAAAGTGCAGTTAAATACAGTACTACTATCAGTACCATGTTACAGTATAGCGGTACTTTGTTCTCTAGACTAAATAAGGGGGCTCTTTATCATTTCTGGTATACCAATAGTGTGTGTGTCTAAGAATTTGTTGAAAAATGCACAACAGTAAAAAGGTTGCCTTTCCCCACAGGTCATGGATTACGTGAGAAGGAAGGTTACCTGTTACTTTAGCCTTTGTGTTGAGAGTACTTTTTTGCTGGAATTACACCAAAAATGTTGTCCCATCAGCAAAACCAGATTTTAATACAACTGATGTTTAAGGTTGTTTTCCTTTCAAGAAGGTGTATGACACAATCCAAAAGTAAAGTCTGCTACATATGCTGGCTTTATAATTTGCTGGGTCAGATTTTTAAAATTCAACACCCAGTAGACAGTTGCACATAGTTTAATCCATTGCTCTACCTGACACAACAGTAAAATGATAAAGGTGCTGTTTATACTAGCAAAAATAAGTGGTGTGGTAAAAATGCCTGAAAGGGATAAGTTAACTTATTGGCATTAAAAAAAAAGGTATTTCCGTTTTTGTGCATGTTTTCAATTGGCCTAGACAGTTTTTGTGTGTGATATGTGCAATCTGCCAATCAAAAACACACATGCACTGCTTGAGATATACAGCTGTTACTTTTTGCAGCGTGATTGCGTGTAAAATATTTGCACATTGTAAATGCACCAATTCCTAATTTTCCTTGATTGGCATAGTCTAAAAACCCACTCTTTTCTGATTTCGGCTATTGTGAAAAGCCCTTGAAGAGGAACATCATAGTTATCTTCTAAGTTGTCAAAGTTATATAAACATTTTCATCTGACAGCTCAGTCAACTGTACTGCAATGGCTAGCTAGGTATTAGTAGAAACTCACCTGTAAAACTACAACAAAGCTATTTTTTGGCATAACATTTACTGCAAGTTGTCACATACATAAAGCACCTACTTATTTCTATCTGAAAAGCAGAAAATATTTTCTTTTCATAAAAATGGTGATCCCACCCCTAAATAGCCATTGATGTTTCCATAAAGTGCTATTATGCATTTAAATTCTCACCAAGTTTTATTCATTTAGGAAATGTTTTAAATTTGTAGTAATGAAATGAGGCTCAGGGTAAGCCCTGCTATTTTAAACTTGATTCACCAATTTTTTGTTTCTATAGAAATTAGGCTAATGGAGTTCTACATGAGAAGACACTTATGGAAACACCATTTTCAGGGAAAAGAATTTCAGCACAACATGAATTGCACAAGGTTGTTATTCTGAGAAATCCTTGTAAAAATTCCAATATTCTTAGCCCACAACCCTCCCCACAAAATACTTTATAGCTTCTAATCACAGTAACAATATAGGCTAATAACTGTAACCAACCTTAACCTATAAATTAGAATTTAATCAGTAATATATATAAATTGTCAGGCTATATTTCGATTATATTGTAAAAGCACATAACATAGCAATTGGCAATGCCTGGACATTTTTGTTGCTGAACTCAAATCCTTGTCCTGCAATAATGTCTGTGGAGCACTACTCTACAACTGTCAGGTCAGAGGAACACCATTCCTGCTTAATAATATGACATGACAGCACCGAGCATGTAGGTTGCACCCAATGAAGAGGTCAGTGAGGCAGAGGTTGTTTTGGCACTGAGGGTGTGCTGTTTCACTACGGGAAGTGCTGTAGGTTTGCATGCAACTTGATTCAGTGAAAAAGCTGTTTCCAAGCACCATAGCAGGCATTCTCCCTCTATTTCTTCTTTATGCCCACCCAAACCCACATACCTATTCACACAACCCAAATGTCTCATTTCAACCATCACAGTTGTAGCCCTTAAGCAGGAAGTCAGGACCTACAGTTCAGCGTCTGGATTTTTCCAGGAGGTTTTTGGTTGGCCGTTGGGTGGATGGTGATGGTGGTTTAAGAGAAGTTTTCACACTGGCCTGCAGTTTCAATCTTCCGAGCAGCAGGTCCCAGCTCTACCTTACACACCCGTTGGGCGAACTTCAGCGAGCACAGAGTCTCACCCACGTTCCTCTCCAGAGAAGAAATCTAAAGGACACAGGGAGAGTAAAACCATAATGCTCTTACTGGCTGCTGGGAGAAGTGATGGCCCTTCAGGATAGTCATTCACATTCTGTTGGTAACAATGTGGTCTAGTGTAATAGTGTGACTGTTGGTCTGATGTAGCACCTAGTCTGTATCTGCACCTAGTCCGTATCTGTTTCTGGTGTTCATGCCAACTTCTGGCCTTACTTAATTAGCCCTAATTTTTATGCAATCTGATATTTTTGCTACGTTGCTTGATAAGCACATGAATGACAACCAAAGTTTTTGTGTCCCTATATGAAAGGCTGTAGTGTGATCTAATCCATGAGTGAACCAGTGTTGGTGTATACAGCCAATTTAGCTCATTTCACCAGGATAATTGGTGGAAACAAAAACCTGCATACACAATGGCCCTCCAGGACCCAAATTACCCACCCTTGACCTAATCCATACAATCGAGTCAGTTTTTACATTTAGCATTAATCCTGGCAGTTATGTTAAATCCTACTCGATATATAGATGTCCTAATTCACGATGTTGTACTGTATTGTACGATGCATGCATTGAGTAGTAATTTAAAAAGCATCAGATTGTGACATCTTACCTGGACCACCATGGCTGTCTTGTTGCCTTTGCCGAGAGAGTCCTGCAGCAGGTAGGTGAGCCTGGAGTTTCTGAAAGGGATGTGTGTCTGACGGCCCCTCAGGGCCTGGATCACGTCCCCCAGGGCCAGCAGGGAGCGGTTGATGTTCTGGGCCTCCTTCAGGCGCTCCCCCTCTGCCCCCGACTTCCACACCCGCTCCGAGCCAGCCAGGTCCACCAGGTTCAGCTTACCTGCAGTTGGGCAGGTAGGAGTGTTTCGTCTGACTATTCCTGTCATCTACATGATGGTTCTGTTCTACTGAGTAATAACACACAGGTTGTATTTTGCTGTGCTGTGATATGCTGGTTAATATTCACAGAGGGGCACGGTCAAAGGAGGAACCACAACAAGCAGATGGAACTACAACATCCTGTTACTAAGCAGAACCTCCTAGACATAGCTGCACAGATGGAGGTCATATCTGAATATCTGGTAAATAAATAGTATTGAGAAGTACACACATTGGTTCATTACTCATTAAAACCAGGAAGCTGGTACTGGGAGACTGTTTGAGCTGAGATTGACTCACCGGTGGTTTTGGCACCACTGGCAAGGTCAGTGCCCAGTACGGTGATGGTGAGCAGGGCATGGGAGCGAGAGCTATGCTGGTTCATCTGGGTGCCAAACGTAATACGATTCCTTCGGGCAATGGCCAGGATCTGCACAAGATAGGTGATGGATTAAATGTTTTGGTAAATATGCCTTTGATCGAAGGTGTTATACGGTGGTGATAAGCAAGTTCTTCTGGCAAATGCTGAGCAACATTTTACAACACTGCTGGTGGGAGTGAAAGCCATTGTTTGTGAGTATGATGTACTGCATTAAATAAATAAATTCATATTCAAGTTTTCATTTAACTTTTTCCAATCCAGAGTGGATAATAAAATATAAAAACAAATACAAAAAACTAACACAGTGATAAAAAGCAATAAACTATGAGAGAAAGATAGTGTCCATAAAATTTTATTTTATTTTTTTACCTAAAGGGAGTAAAGAGCTGAAGCCCAAGAACTGATCCCAGGGGAGCTCCTCATGCAATTTCAGCCTTCCTGGATATATGATTGTCTAGGTTCCCATAGAACTGTCTTCCAGTTAAATGATTTAAACCAATTGAGCACAGTGCCAGAAAAGCCAACACAATTTTCATGGCATTAGTATTCCATGGTTAACGGTGTCAAATGCAACATTCAAGTCTAAAATAACAATAGCTAGTATATCAACAACAGCGAGCGTCATGCCTGAGTGTGTGTTTGTGTTTGTCTGAGGGAGCTGGGGGACTGACCTTTTTAATGTGCTGGAAACTCCTGACCTCAATGACCCTGAGGCCAGGGACGTGCAGCTGGCCGGTCCCATCTGGATTTAACTTGATGTCCAGCTTCTCACCATCCTTACTGAGCAGGTCTCTGTGGATCACACACAGATACAAGATGTGCACACACAATACTCACTGTGTGAGGCACCAGCAACTACTCTACCTGTATTCTCTTTCTGTGCTTGAGGAGGTAGATACCTGAGGACCTCGTTGTAGATTTCCACAGAGCTGACACTGAGGGAGTAGCTCCACATGTCCTTCCTGTCCTCTATCTCACTGAAGAGGTGTTTCAGGGCTCGTTGGTTAATGCCTGGATTCTCCACACTGCCCTGTAAACACAACAGGACTGTATGTACATGTGTCTATGTCACAGGTGTCTCTGCAACCCTGATCCTGCAAAGAAAGTATTTCGCTAATTTGACGGCATTCTAACACATAAAACAGTGTACAGAACACCCTGGATACCTCCATAGTGTAGGTTTTGCCAGATCCCGTTTGCCCATAAGCGAAAATGCAGACATGATATCCATCGATGCAGGACGTCACCAGAGGCTCAATCTCTTGGAAAACCTAAGAGGGTATAAATGATATTCAGGCGAGATATCAAAGCACATTGCACAGCCACCTCACACTTGCATGAGATCACTGGAGGACTGCTAATACTCACATATCTGCCATGGTTTCTACTCTACCCATTTTTTACAAATGTACTCCTCTGCCATTCATATCCCTCCCGTTGTACTTGTTTCTCTTGCTGTTGTGTATTGCTTACTGCGTGTGTGAATGAAACCGAGACAAATTCCTTGTATGTGCAAACTTATTATGCCAATAAATGTGATTCTGATTCCATTTCTACAGTATAGAGGCCAGATTTACACAGAAGATTATAAGGTTCATCCCTCAACACAGCACAGACTAACTGATATTAAAATTGATAAGCCTGGGATAAGTCATGATTCAACAAACTGACAACTTCTAGTATGTGCACTTTAATAGCGCTTGTTATTATCTCCTACATGGTGTAAGAAATGCATGCGCTTAATCTTCTGGACCAGTCAGTACCTCCTCTTGTGTAGCCTGTGGGTGGAAGACTTTGTCCAGTTCAAATGTGCGGCCTTTGCCCTTGCTCATCACTGTGACAGCTGATTCGTTATTTGGGTCTGTTGTCACAACAACTGCCTGCCCCTCATCATGCTGGTCCTCCTTCAGAACAGGCTTCACACGACAGAGCACACGGATGTTACCTGGCAACAAGACACATCACACAGATGTACCCTAGTAACAGGATACATGGATTTCACATAGCAAAACAACCCGTCACAAGAAAAATGAGTTGGGTTTATATTTCTCCACAGAATCTATGAGTGATGCCTGTCAAGTGACAGGTTTTTATACACCAGTAAAATTGTTGTCTATGATTAATAAAGAAGGTATATCATAGCTCACTGTCATTTTCTTCCATTGGCATACATTGAAAAATTGAAAACAGACTTTGTATAATGTGTCAGTCGATACCCCACCCCTCCTCAGGCCCTGCTGTACCTTTGAGCTCCACCAGCTGCTCATGGTACTTCCTGCGTAAAGCCACTTCCTTCCTGTATTTCTCCAGCAGATCCTTGTTGGCCTCTGACATCTCACTGATCACAGCTGTAAGCTACAAAGAACAAAATTAGTATTTCATGTGTATACCAATGTAGCCATGGGCACTGAATATAACCTGAAAACCACATGGAAATGCCCAGCAATATAAATTCATAATTTGTAAATGTTCAACGCTAAGCCTCTATGGAGTAGGTGTAGATAAAGATGCGCTTTACTGCTATGACAGACAGAACTGATGGCAGACGGCTGAAACCCCGCCTACCTGTTTCCGGGCCTCGCTGACGGCGGCTCCGTAGAAGTCGGAGAAGTTGCGGACTTGGCTGCGCAGGCTGGCGTAATCCGTCTTCATGGAGCGCAGGGTGGGGGGCAGGGCAGCCAGGCGCTGCTGCAGGCCTACACAGGGACAGAGGTGCTCATGGAGACGTCGGAGAGTGTAGGGGACATTAAAGACGCATGTGGCCCAGTTTGGCATGACACAAACAATCTATGCACACCTGAGCCGTGCTGCTGTACAGAATGATCTCTGTACAGAATGATGCAGAAGCATGTCTCCCATGTGATCTGACCCCTCAGGTTTCTCAATGTACAGTAGTGTGGGATTCACCTGTTCATAGGTGGGAGAAGTAGACTCATCTACTGCATGCATTTGCAGAGAGGTAAACTCACCTGTGTGCTAACAGTGGCTAAGACTCTGTGCTGGTAGAGGAGTAGGCTCACCTGTAAACTGTGCCTGCAGATTGTGCAGGTGCTGCTCAGAGCACTCAGATGCAGCCTTCACAGCTTCATCCTTACGCTCTTCCAGGTGGCCAATCTCCTTTAGCAGCTCCTCCCGAAGTTTCCCAATCTCCACCTCATAAGCAGCAATCTGCACATGCACAGCATTTATATCAAATGCAATCAATGTTTTCAATTTCATTGCATTTGCTGCATTTTTTCTGGTCACAAATATATTATCTGCCTTTTTAATCATATTTATTTTTGTATCTAACATTGTGGATATTTATGCATGGTGGAAAAGTACTTGGATTTTATTTAGTGTACCTTATGCTTCAGGTTAGCCGTGACCTTGTCTGAATGCCTGAGAAGGTCCTCCAATTCCCGGCACTTCTCATTCTGATTGGACAGCTTCTCAGCCAATCGTTCATTCCTCTCTTTGGCCTCTGCCAGTTGCCTCAGTGTTGAGGGTGACTCCACCTCTACTGTCTGAGTGACATACTGAGGGGGAAAGAGCCAGAGCATCAGCAGTGATTTAAAAAATCCAACATGATTATGGTTCAAAAACAATCCTTATTTCCATACAACTGCGATAGAGAATCACAAAAACATATTTGTGGTTTTGTGTGTGAATAATGCTTGTGGGGAAGGTTCTGATTCTGGTCATTTCTATTCATCAGGGTCAGGCCCATCATTACTTACCATGAGCTCCATCATGTTCAAAAAATGCTGTAATTCCTATGTTGTGGAACTAATTCATATAAAAACATGCTTCAATAAAAGCTGACAATCTGCAATTTAACCACATGAGAGTTGTTTGATTACAAATCTAAAATGGTAGAGGACAGAGCCAAATCATAAAATATCTTTTGACCCAAACATTATGCAGCTCACTGCACATGCTGAACAGTTTTACATCACGCATCTGAGCATTAACAGTCAACCATACACAATTGCGACAATAAAACATTCATTTTCATTACCACAGTAAAAACACTTTTTGACAACACAGAGAACACTCAATATAATTGAAAACTTACTTCCCTTACAAAGCTGAGTTTAATGATCTAATTGGCCATCTGGATACAGCTGCACTGACACAGAATTATACTAGGTTTTTTTGGCCTGGCCTGCTTTTACACTGCGGCAAATCTACCCACCTGGTAGACATGCTTATCTAGCCAACTTTACAGTCTAAACCTCTGTAAATTGATTTACAATAGAAGCTATAATTGTCACATTGCATAACAATCAGAATGGCTCATGTGTTTGCGTGTGGGGTCATGGGTGGGTCAGCAAGGCTATGGATGGATTCCTCTCTCTGGCATGTACAGTAACTCAGTTGTGTAGAAGACATGTTAGCTGCATTTTTATTGGACATTTCACCACCCAAATGTCTTACCTTGACCAGTGGCTCCTTGCCACGCTCCTTGTCCAGCTCCAGTTGCAGCTCCCTCAGTCTCTCCTCCCTCCTCCTGAGCTCCTCCGTGCGCCTCCACTCGGCCTGGTCGCTCCTGCGCTCCAGAAGGGACAGCTGCTCCCCACGCTGCTGCAGGGAGCTCTCAAGCTGCTGAACGCGGCTCCGCAGGGTCTCATTCTCCTGGGCAGGAACACAGCAGCCTGAGTTACTCTCTGGGGCAGGAACACAGCAGCCTGAGTTACTCTCTGGGGCAGGAACACAGCAGCCTGAGTTACTCTCTGGGGCAGGAACACAGCAGCCTGAGTTACTCTCTGGGGCAGGAACACAGCAGCCTGAGTTCCCTCTCTGGGGCAGGAACACAGCAGCCTGAGTTACTCTCTGGGGCAGGAACACAGCAGCCTGAGTTACTCTCTGGGGCAGGAACACAGCAGCCTGAGTTACTCTTGGCAGACCAGCACTGAGTTCTCTGGCAGGAACACAGGCCGAGTTACTCTCTGGGCAGAACACAGCAGCCTGAGTTACTCTCTGGGGCAGGAACACAGCAGCCTGAGTTACTCTCTGGGGCAGGAACACAGCAGCCTGAGTTACTCTCTGGGGCAGGAACACAGCAGCCTGAGTTACTCTCTGGGGCAGGAACACAGCAGCCTGAGTTACTCTCTGGGGCAGCGAACACAGACAGCAGCCTGAGTTACTCTCTCCCCTGGTTTTGGCAGGAACACAGCAGCCTGAGTTACTCTCTGGGGCAGGAACACAGCAGCCTGAGTTACTCTCTGGGGCAGGAACACAGCAGCCTGAGTTACTCTCTGGGGCAGGAACACAGCAGCCTGAGTTACTCTCTGGGGCAGGAACACAGCAGCTGGAATCATTCTCAATACCAAACACAGCCAAAACTCTCAGTTAAACCCAAAGAGATGATATCCATCCTATCAATGTAAAACACACTGGAGTCTGTTCTATCAAGGGGATAATTCTGTAAGACCCATGTATTTCCAGTCATCACAATATAGTGAATTGTTGAGAAATGCATACAAGCCTAAGCCTACATACTTACAAGTCTGGATGGATTTGTGTGTTATATACAAATTATCAAATTCTATCAAATCTTAAAACATCATATTTTGGCTTAATAGCTCTTACCATGGTTAATATTTAACTCTTTTTGCTGTTTGTGTCATTATAATCTTGTGGATACTGCATCTCTGGAGAAGTCAGGGGTCAGATTTACTAAGCATGTAAGATCAATACATGCAAAACCATCACAATAAAATGCCAGAACACACTTCCCAAACACGTGCACCTGAATTTCATGCTAAAATTTTTTTATTAAATGCATTGGCTGCTGAATTATTGTGTGAACAAAAACAGAAATTCAGGAGACAGAAGCAGAACTCATGATGACAGAAGCAGCGGTGCTGCAGGCGCCTGACCTTGATGAGCATGGAGCTGGACTGGGACGGAATGACAGAGAGCTGCTGCAGGAGGCCCTGGGTCACACTCAGGCTCTGCTTCAGACTCTCATTCTCAGCTGACAAGCAAAGCACTCGCTTCTCAGAGTCCGTCACTCCCTGGGGAGGAAGAACACTACAGGTCAAACTACAGCTCTAAAAACAAAGAAAAAAATAAATATTCCCAAATGCTCAAAAGTCCCATTCAATTCACTGAAATAAAAATCACAAAACTGTCTCACTCTAGCAAGGTTTTGTTGATTGCAAATTATTCCTATTCCCAACAGGAAATATTAACAGGGACATGTATATTCTGTGATATCACTGCTTTAGTTTTGTTGAAGGTAAGCACTCTACTTCTTGGTGTGACATACAGATTCAGCTCTCAGTCTGGCCAGCTCGTCCTCTCTCTCCTTGATGCAGTGCTTCAACTCATCAATCTGCAGACAGCAAAGTTGGAAATGAGGTTACTTTCTCAAAACTGTACAGGTCTGATTGTGTTTGTGTTCTGTCTGTATCTGAACTTTTGAGCTTTGTCTGTATGTGTAATATGGACAGATGAACGTGAGAGGTACAGTACCTGTAGAGTGATGGATGAATGTGTGCTCTACCTGGTGATGGTAAGGTGAGTGTGCTGTAAAAGTCTGCTAAAGGTGTGTGTGTATATGTGTGCTTGTGTGTGTGTTCACGTGTGTGTATGCCCGTGTGCGTTCGCGTCTTTATATGTGTCTTGTGTTTATGTCTGTGAGCGTGTGTGTTTGTTAATGAGTGTGTATGTGTGTGTGTGTGTGTGTGTGCATGCAAGTGTTGGTACCGCACCTGTTGCTGAAAGGCCAGCACACGGGAGTGTCGGTCCTGGTCTTTCTGTTCCAGCTGGGTGTGTAGAGAGCGCAGCTCCCCCTTCAGCTGACTCCTCTCCCCCTGCAGGCCACACAGAGACTCCACCAGCTTATGCAGCCCCCCCTGGGCCCCTGAGGTAGCGCCACACTCACCTGCAAGAATAGAAATACTGCTGTCAGCTTCGTAACACTGAGCTCAGATTTATCATAACTGACCACATCACTTCAACACCAATCATCAACACCATCACTGCTGTCTGCTCCGTAACACTGAGCATAGATTTATCATAACATACCGCATCATTTCATCATCAATCATCAACACCATCACTGCTGCCAACTCCATAACACTGAGCTTGATTTATTATTCTATCTATTATCTTATTATGTCACTACGCACCACACCAAACAAATCCTTGTATGTAACCACTTGCAATACCGATCTGATTGATTCTGATTCTGATTCTGATCATAACTGACCATATCACTTCAACACCAATCATCAACACCATTACTACCATCAGCTCCATAACACTGAGTCTGTACTTATCATAACTGACCACAAAATGTCATCACCAGTCATCAACACCATACTGCTATCAGCTCCATAACACTGAGTCTGGCATTGTCTTTACTAACCACATCATATGACCATTATCTTCATCTGTATCATCATCCTCATCACCAAACCTTTACCATCAGTGCAACCTTTTTTTAACCAAAACGATCTCTCTGGAAGAGATCTATTTTGAAGAGAGTGGGAAGAATAATTTTAGCAATCAATATCACTTAATAAAAGACTGTCTTCTAACTCAGGGGTGATGTGTAACATAGCAGAGGGGTCAATGAAGACTCAGAAAAGCTGAGACTGAGAAGTTTTTCTCCTTTGCTGGGTCTATCTCTGGTAACACGTTTAATAAATTCTCTCCTTTAATGATTTATGTCTGCTGTCAAGTTGTTTTTATTTCACGGGCTGCACACCAGACACAAAGGGGAGTCATTCTAGCTTTGCAGTGTTGTAAAGTGTTTTAAGGGCTAAATAAACTCAACTGACCTAAAGGACAATGATAGTATATCTTATATCTAGGATAAACAACTACCCCACTCGTTTAATATAATATTCTGTGAAGTTCACTATGAAATGTATGTGCAGTTGTCCTGTCATTGGTTTCTAGCAAGATGTGTTGTATGAAGTATGAATTACAATCATATTATAAAATGATTCCAATGAAAAATACCTTATTTCTCAACCAACTCAATTTAACTAAACCTTTTGGTTTCAATTATTTCAAAAAGCATACTGAAATCTTGAAAACATGTTTAAAGCTTTACTGAATTGGAGCATTCAAAAGTATTCATTATTCATTCACATTATATTAATAAATGGTAGTTATTATTTCTTATAGATTCACTGTATCCAAGGAACAAAACTAAAACATGATTAAAAAGTAGTGAAACAGACCCCAGGAGCAGCAGGTCAAAGGTCAGGAGGTGAGATCAAAGAGTGATAATGGTGGAATTCAGCCAGCCCTGAGTTATACACCGAGGAACTGATAATTGAATTAGTTCCACTTGAAAAAACGGTCAGTATTTTCTGTTTTATGCTCAGAGTACTGCTACAGATTGATAGGAATGGTGAGATGTAACACTTCTTATATTTGCTATTTGCAAAGCAAGCAGCTACCAAGGATGGCATCTGCACAGACAGGTTTGGTACGGATATACTTGCAAAAAGCTCATAAAAACATGCAGATAAAAAAACATGCAGTGCAGAGATATGGGAGGTTTCATCACACTATGAAGACCTGTCATGTATACCCTTAGTGCAAAGGCTATAAACCTGAGTTGATTAATCTCTGATTACTGATGGAGTGCATAGTTATTAACAGAAACAAGCCTTTGAGGCATTTGAACGCATTTTAAAACAGCCATCATACAGCCGACCAGCAGCGCTTCTCAACATCTCACAATCAATCTCCAACAACATTAGCACAAGCTCTCTGGTGTACACGGGCTATTTATATCCTAGAAGGGCCTGGCCATGTGAATGGGCGAGCACGTGCATTTCCAATGGAAGACACAAGGCACTCACTGAAGGATGCATGACTTATTCATAACCAAAGCTACTGAGTCACCCTGAGTCTATGGGAGAGCCACGGGCAGTTATTACTCAGATATTTTTACAACTCTTAAAAATAGAGGGAAGGAGAGAAGGAAAGAGATGGGGAGAAAGAGAGAGAGTGAGGTGGGGGGTGCACAGTAGTGGTTGTTGAAGCTCCTCCACTGCAATGTCCCTTTCTGCCCTATCACACTGCATTAGCTATACTTCACTCATTTATCTGAAAGGTGCAAATATTCAACCTGCTAACATGAATCTGCTGTAGTTCTCCTTATTTTATAGATTATGATTTTATTGTTAGATATTTCTGTAAAACAATTTTTTACATAACATCCCTGACTCACAATTTTTGGAACTGAGAACTCTTATCTCAACGAGTTCTGCATTCTTCAGTCTTGTGAGTATCTTTGAAATCTGGCTCTTTCTCAATTAAGCTTTCTAATCTTTGGGTCTCTGCTTCTGGTATACTGATTTATGAGGAGTTTTTTGAGCAAAATGGCTGTGATGAATCACACACGTGGGGGAAGATAACATGAATAGATACTAAATATGTCAATAGGCATTTTGTAACATATTAGTCATGGTTATGCAATGTGAATATAAATTGTAAGGTAAGCTTCCCCAACCCATATTCTTAGAAAGCACTACATATTTCTTCTTCTTCTTATTATTATTATTATTATTATTACTGCTACTATGACTAGGTAAACGGTGATTATCCACTTTGAGCCCTAGGTGACCCTTCACACTCAGAAGGATGAGGTGAGGAGTGGCTGGTGAGTATTGTTGTACTGCTTAAAGCACACAAAACCTCTCCAGATAGATTTCCTACAGAACACAGATGCCCATCACAGCTTTAAGGTCAGTTATAGCACTGATATTTTACATGGTCTGAGGTTAATCTGTAAATACACCATGATCTCTCCAAATGACTTCTCAAATTTAAGCAATAAATAATTTATCCATGCCATCTAATTATGCAGCAGGACTTCTAGTCACATTTTCACCCTGTCTGTTTTTATATGCAAGTTTGGAGGATTGGGACAATTCCAAATGTTGTTCAAAAGCAAAAAACTCCCCAAAACCGGCTTATCCAACAAGTACATACGCGTCCCAGATATTCACCCTTCTCTGTTTGCTAGTCAGATTTCTGAATTTTTTTCCAGGCAAATACTTCAACATCAACAAAAACACAACATCAATGCAAGTTCAAGGAACTGGCATCATCCCTCGATTCACATGTGGTTTACATGCCCCTCTCCTCAAAATGACACACATAAATCCTTTCTGTTCTTTTCAATACTAACACATACCCCTTCAGTCTAAGAGACCAAATCAATGATCCACTTTTCTTATCACAAATGCTACAAATGTCAGTAAGTTCATAACAAACAGTACTTCAAATGATCAGGAATTGTAATTATTCCAGGGATATAAAATGTCTGATTATGTAAATGTATAAAAGTATATGAAAAGAAAAAAGAAAATTAATAAAAGAAAGACACCAATGTTCATTCTCCCTCCCCTGTTTCCTTCCCCAATACCCTTCATCTGTCTCCTGTGCCTGCAGACTGTCCCTCACTCTGCCCGTCTTTACCCTGCTCTTACCCTCGGTCTCCAGCAGGGGGCTCTGCTGCTGGGCGATGGCCTCCTCCAGGCTGTTGATGACGGTGCTCTTGTCCCTCAGGCGCTGGCGGTAGGAGGCGCGCAGGGCCTTGACCTGGCGCCGGTGCTGGACCCGGTGGCGCCGCAGCTGGACCCGGTACTGCTCGGCCTGCTGCTGCATCTGCTGCAGGTGGGAGTACTGCTCCAAGAAGCTCAGCAGGTGAGACATGACCGCCACCAGCGGGGACTCAGCAACCTGGGGTAGGGCAAGGTGATCCTCACCCTCAAAACTCAACAGCTCGTCTTTAAAAGCCATCAGCTCTAAAACTCAGTGAGCGTTACGTTATCTCCAGCAACAGTTACTCATTTATGAGCTACATACAAATGTAAACTGTCCTAAATGGCTCTAACCCAACCTGAGACAGACTCGTAGCTTTCAGATCCTGGTTCAGGAAAGTCAGCACCACATTATTACCCAATTGTAGAGGTTGCCATTATTTCTTATACTAGCAATGGGTGAGTTAAGCTTTATAAGACCCATAATGAGCGTGGCTTCTGTTTGCTGTCAATCATTGAAACCATACAAGGCTGTGCTCTGATGTCAAAATACTTGGTGTAAAAGAGTGAGTAACTGCTTGTGGCTCATGCACCATGACTCTCACATCATACAACACAAGACTGTACCTTTCCTCCTGTTTCCAGTGGAACATGAGAAAGCCTCCTCTTTTCAGCCTCCTGCTTAAAGGACAGGAAGGCAGACAACGGGGTGCTGGCTACCACCCCAGGTTCTTCATCTTCCCCCTCATCTTCTTCACTGAGTGACAGACCATCACTATCACTGCTACTACCTGAATGGAAAATTATTATTATTATTATTATTATTATTATCATCATCGTCATCATTGTTGTTGTTGTCAATATTATTGTATGAACAGGATGAAAACACAGTATAAACAGGACAGTATTAAGTAAGTTGATAAAGTATATAATGAATAACACATACTGCCAGAGTCAGACTGCCTCCCACATCCCCTCCTTCTCAAACTGGGGGTGTGGCCATTTCTCTTCCTGCTCCCTGTTTCCATGGAAACATGCCCAGATTCCTGATCATTCCAAGAGAGGGAGGGAGAGAGACTGGTGAGTTAATAAAAAAGACAATCCAGGCACCAGCTGGCTGTGTGCTAAAATCACCTGCAGAAGCAGCATCTACAATAATACAATTTAACGTAAAATAAACCGATGTTTACAAAAAAAAAAACATGGCTGCATTTTCCTTCAGTATTCCAGCTGTGTGCAGTGCACTCCTCTTTTTCTGCCTTCCATAACCAGACCAGTTCCCCCCTATTCTGCTTGACAGCAACATTTGGGTTAAACTCAGAGATTCGACTGACCTCAGCTAGCCAATAGATCTCTTCAGAGACATCAATGACACACGAGTTGCGCGAGGAGGACGGCGAGGTTATCAGTTTGTTTTCAGTGCACATACTCTGCGTACATACCCCAGCGGTGGCTCCGTCTGGGCCCTCCTCCTCCAGCGCTGCCTCCTCCTTCTTGAAGACGGAGTAGAAGATGTAGACCAGCAGGGAATAGAAGGCATACATCTCCACGCACGCTCAGATCCTCTGAAGAGACGGTACGAATAAACACACCAGTCTGCCACAGCCAGATACGTACTGAAGCAGGACGCACTGAGAGCAGGATTGCTGAGACCGGGGGGGGGCTGACAAAGCTCTTTCCCAGATTCCTCAGTTCCTTTTCTCAAAAACAGGGGAGTCTGCCAGGGGTGCCAGCTACGAAATCACCCTTTCTCCCTTAAACGGACCAGGCACAGATCGATACCTCCATGACGGCCTGTCCAATCTGCATTTTGCTGGTTCAGCCGATCTTTGCGAAGGTCATCCCTTTGTTCTTTCCCCCTTCCCCCTTCTCATCAGGGGAAAAATGACACTGATCAGATTTCAGTGCTCCTTTTCCTCGACACCCCACCAAACCTCTTGCGCAGGTGTGCCAAAATATCTTCCCCGATGGCTGGTCTTCAACTCCAGGCCACCTCTCTCTCTATCACATCCTCAATACCAGAACCATCTCCACACCTCGATACCAGCGGTCCCACAAACCTCTTCTCAGCTGCAGCAGCATCCCTGCACTGTGTCACCAACAGCTTTGGCTAATACAAGGCAGCCCCCCCCCCCCTTCCCCTCACTCTCTCTCCCTCCCTCCTTGCTCCATGCTCCATACACAGGCTGCAGCTGCACGGAGCATGCTCAGTGCATCTCCCCTCTCCTCCGCAGTGCCAGAGGCAGCGATGGAGATTGATGAGATTCCAGCTCCATGCTGTCAGGTGTCCTGTCTTGGCACAGGGTTTTGGCCAGAGACAAACAGGACACAGCCATCTCAGGCAGTGTCTGTGAGCCCTGACCTGAAGCCATGGCCAATTTGATTCTTTTATAATTTACTATTGCTTTTATAGCCCCGATGCTCACGGGCGCTGCACAGCCTAGCACAGCCAGAGTTTGATGCTGTGACTGAGGGAGACAGCAGAAAAGCTAAGCACTCTCATCTTCCGCGACAGCCACTGAGGCTGACATCAAACCAATCGCTGAGGTAAGCAGGTGAGATGATTACATTTTTCAAAATATGTATGGCAGCATGATGCAGAAATTACACAATTCACTCACAGAAAATGCTATTTGTGTTTGGTCAAGAACTGATCAAGTAATTGGCTAAATACATTTATTTAATAACCATTTCAAAAACACCATAGGGCTTTTAAAAAGCTATTCTATTGAATACAGAAAATAGTATTCTTGTTTCAGACTGAAAATTCTCCTCACAACCCTAATGTAGATTGGAGAGGATTAACAATACACAGAACACTGAAACCTGTTAAAGTAGTTTTCAAATAAATCTTAGTCATTTCTATCACTGCGCAACACGTCTAACCGCGCAGTTGAAAAGCAGAGCTTTTAAAAGCATCTTTTCACTTTCAACAGTAATCAAAAACAGAGTCAGGACCCATTCTTCAACTAACTGAATGAGCCAAGTTGAGGAATACTAGAAATAAACCTGTTGATTAAGCAAGAACATGAGATTTTAATGAAATGTATCTAAATCGTAGTTACATTCAGACAAACGTTACATTTACAGCATATTTTCTGCTACATATTTTGCCATAAAATGGAAATGTCAAACCTATATACAATTAGAAAACCGTAACAATGTATTGAATTCTGTCCTGAAGTGGAGACTGGTCAAAGCAGCCCACAGTGACTACAGACACGAGTGCTGACCCCTGCACAACCCCTTTCCTTGTGCAGCCGAACAGAAGCTTGAGTCCGCATTGTCCCCTCCCTGCCAGGCCACATGGGACAGACCAATGCACAGAGGCTCTGTTGCAGCACAGGCCGTAAGAACCAGTGATGATTTTACCATGAACCATTTCAAATCGGCTTTACATACAGTACATACGGTTTCATTTTTTACCGTTTAATTTTACTGCTGAATAACTTCCTCCCACTGCACCGAAGCTAACATGCAGTGAGATAGCTAGTGCAAAATGGCTGCTGTTCCTCTACCAGGTGGGTGCTACACATTGATGGTGGTTGTAGTGAGCTTCCCAGCTTCTCTGTGAGGCGTTTTGAGAAAAGCACTATATAAATGCATACTGTGTTGGCTAGACCAAGAAGTCCCTTTGAGAAGATCTAAAACCTAAAAACAGCAAATATCGGTTGCATCTCAATTATAATCTTAAAACAAATAATCTTGGAATCAATGTTTTAATAGTAATATGCAATATTTTGTGTGTTATTTGACATCTTTTTGTATTTGTCTAAGGTACATCAAGATCTAACCAAGCAACCAAAAAAAATTCCATTCATCGTGAATCTAATGCTACCAGCAGCCTTGCCATGGTCTGGATAACACTGCTATGGTCATGTGAATGACTTCAGGGTCACAATCTGTCACTACCCATGAGCAATGTGGATTATGTGTTCCAAGCACTAGGCACTGCAGAAACTGAGATAGTGGGCTTGTAACCCAGTTGGAAATAGTGCGATCTGATCAGCAGTATACTTCACAAGCTTTTTCCTGTATGATCACCGAGTCTGTACTAATTGGTCTCAGTGCTGTGCATGTAAGTGCTGAGCCATAACATGTAAATGCTGACATTAGAAATAACTAAACAGCTACTGTTTTCTAAATCACAGCAGTACCATACATTGAAGGGGTTTGAATAAATTGTATTTTCACATTGCCAGCCTAGAGGAGGAAGACCCCAGGATCATGTGCCTCTTTCTTAGAACAATAGCTTGCTTATGTAGAAATTTGTTCGGAAACAAAGCCTTTCACTCAACCCTCATTTTATGCCAAGAGTTCTATGTCACCATCGTGCATTTCAATTTCCATTTGGTACACTGCAGCTGTTGTGTGCCTCCTCATTCAAATGCCACTTAAAATGTTTACTTGGGTCAATGTATAAACAGGGGAAGTGATGTAGGTTTCTGCACAGAACAGGTTGCACTTGCATTGCAATTGTAGTCAGTGTGCATACCATGAGTATCCACCAGGGGGCATCAAAGGGATTAATTTGAGTGAAGTGGCACCAGTTCAGTCCAAGCTCTGAAGGTCCAGCAGGTGCCTGTCCAGTGCTTTCTTTATGGACAGACACCCAATCGCCGTCAGTCCTTTCAGCAGACACTTCAGAACGTGTTCCGCATCCCCAGGAGCCACCAGAGAAGTGAAAGCCTTGGCCCCAGGCACAGGGGCCACAAGAGCCGGCAGGCTGAGGGCCACACTCCCCAAGGCTCCGGCCACATTGGCGGTGAACACACAGACAGTTAGTGAGCAGCACAAGGACGAAAGCACCAAACAGCGTGACATCACCACCAGGGTTTCCGGCGACAACCAATTGCGAAGCCCCAGGAGAGCTGCAGAGCCCACCAGTAGCACGTGGGCGGTGGAGTGGTCCTGGCTCAGCCACAGGAAGCCGAAGGACACCAGGGCCGGGCCCAGGACTCCTCCTGCCCACTCCAATTCACCCTGGACACCAATCACAGCGGGGCTGGAGAGGGGCAGAGAGCAGAGAACTGCAGAACTGCCCAACAGGAAGAAGCCCACTGCTGGAGCCCTGTGGTCCTACAGAGGGATAGAGAGACAGAGACAGAGAGATAGAGAGTGAGAGAGAGAGAGAGAGAGAGAGAGACAGATGATAAAATATGCACTGTTACCAGATCTAGATGCATGTCACAGCCGTTAGGCAATGTGCCTCCACAGTATAAATGGTGGCAGCCAAAAGAATTGAGGCAGTGATACAGAAGCTGAATTTGTGAGACTCAGTGTAATTTTCAAAATACTTTGATTACATAACCATACACAGCCATGCCCACAGCAGATATAACAATTTATGATTGCAATCAGCCTCAACTACAAAACAAGACATTTCTGACAATAATTTAAAAATTACCTTGAAAAGCTGAAAAGCTGTATACAACGCAGAAAGTGATAGGGTGATGTTAGATAATTCAGCAATCCACTGGTTTAGAGTGACAGCCATCAGGTATAAGCTTCAGCTGAGTAAAAATGATCAAATTCAGTACCAGGAACATTTTATTAATGTAATAAACAATATAAATTCCCTATAAAGTAGCCTATCTGTGAAGTATGCAATATGTACGTGTATGATCTAATGAGAAAATATGTAAAACAGCACCAAACATGATTCATATGCAGCATTTAACTACCAGTCAACATGAAATTAATACTGATGTTAGAAATTAAATGATATTGAAGGAAAATACATACATACATACATACATCTTATAAGTCAAATATCCATCCATCCATCCATCCAGCAACTTTCAATTCTGAATAAATCAATGCAAATAATCAAGTCAAAGTAAGCAAAAAGTGAAAATTGATACTTTTCCTAATCATGGCTTGTGCTTTTTTCTCAAAAGTAGCCTATATTAAATGGTCATTCCAAATTAATATATAAGAGGTTAACTTAAGATTGAAAAGCAGCCGTTTCCCCCATGGAATTACCCACAATTTGCTACCAACATTACTCACGATAAGAGTCAAGTTATGGCAACAACAAAGCAGCAGGAACTTCACCGGACAGGCAGCACCTAACAACAGGTAATTTACGATCGCCCTCGGCTGTCCGCCGTGCGTAAATTAACATTAGACTAACCAGACATCGATATTCGTGTAATTCGAATTTATTCAAAAGGTCCGTTAATCGAGACCACTATCGATGCATATAATCTACGAACAAAACTTTAAGAATGGAAAGTGAGATTCGTTAGACAAACCAACGCCGATTTTCGCCCGATGAAGTTAAAAGCTGTCAAATAAGATAGCCATTTAGCAAACGTAAAATGAGTCTGGTCCAAGCACGCCCAATCAATGCATCGATTTGCAGTTGTCAATTAATGATAGCCGAGCTTGTAAGTAGGTATTGATATGTTACATTATCGATTAAATTCTAACTTCTTACATGAACTTGTGTAGCGTCCCTGAAAACCGTGTTTTAACTGCTTGCGAATAAGTCGACATAATCTAACAGAACATGTTGGCCATTCTCTCTTGCAGCTTTACGTGCCTCCCGATGAGCTTCCGACGTGCTCGCGGCTGTAACTCGGTGTGCGCATGCTTGCTCAAGCCTTAAACGTCTCATTTGTTTTGAAAATATGGCGGCGGAGCATTTGCTAGGAACTGAGCAGTTGACTATAACTGAGCAATGGATACGCGAGAAGGTTCGACTTCAACATACTTGCTTGGGTAAATTAATAGCGATCAAATATGAAATACGAATATAAGGTTAAAATGGTATGTTTACTTAAACGTCCATTATTTTTATTCTTGGAATAAATGCTTGATTTAGCTAGCTAAAGTTAGTTATGCTAGCCACCTGCGGTAACGTTATGTTAGTACAGCTAAACGTTAGATGACAAACTAAACGTAAGGAAGGTATGTAACTTGCTGGCTAATGTCGGCTAGCAATACGTTACAGAATTTAAAAAGAACACTGACAATAATGACATCAAACGTATTCACAAGAGGTGAATGTATAATGTTAACTGTAGCTTAGCTACCTATGATACTTGTGACATACACCTGTCGTGGTGCTTTCTCCGGTTACCTTATGAGCTAACCGTAGCCTTCAGCTACTTTCAAGTAACGTTTACATTGATTTTTGACCAGCTAGGGTGAAAACGTTAGGTACATTCGAGGGCCATATTAAGTTGGCCATGATAATGCTTATTCTCTTTAGATTTGAATCCACATTTTTGAACTGGCATTGGTGTAAATTTTCAGTGGACGTCAAATCCCTGTCTCTCCCTGGATCATATGAGGGGAATATACGTCACCTAGGGAACTCTCTGAAGAACTTTGTCCGCCTGAAAGTCTTGGACCTTTCTCACAATGCTCTGTTCTCTGTAGAGGTGAGAGTTCTTGTCAAGCAACAATAACTTTTCCCGTTGGCTTGATGTCCAACAGATTATATTACTGTAAAACAGGAGTGTATATTTTGTATAAGATTCTTGCTACACAGGTCTACAACCTTCTAAGCAACCGTCTGTCTGTAAAACACTTTATTAGTGAAATGTTAAGGCTGTATTTTGATTTTTGTTTAGTGGTTACAGTATATCAATAGGACCTAGAATGGGCAGATCCATCCAGGCCCTAAACAAGTACCTTACACTCTCAGTAGCAAACCCTGTATTAATATTACTGCTATCTTTTTATGTTAAGAACCCAACATGTCCCTGCCCTTCTACAGGGTCTCCTGCACCTGAATATGCTGGAGCATCTGAACCTTTACTACAACAAAATAGCTTCCCTTAGGGAAGTCCTACTGCTGCGTAAGCTGAAGGCACTGAAAGAGCTGGACCTCCGGCTTAATCCCGTGGTGAAGAACTGTGTTGACTACCGTCTCCATCTTGTGTATACGCTGGCTAATCTGCGCATGCTTGGTACATGGTCACGTCACACACATATATAGCAGCTCAAGAGTATTTTTAATTTAATGCATTGCTCTGTAACAGGTCATTTTTATGGGCTCCCAGGTAGAACATACTGCTCTACGGTGACATTTTTTATGAATCTGGACAAAAAATCTCAGATTTTCCTGATAGTCTTCACGAAGAAACCATCTATACAGGATCTATTACATTTAAAACATCTTTGTCATTACCATTATACATAACCTTTGTCCATGTCAGCTCATGCCTGTAAAAATGCTGCATTGCTTCTCTTAACTGTTTTGTGAAAGTTCCACTGAAGATTGGTAAACATTTGATTGGCTGATTGTGATTGTTGTGAGTTTAGTTTTACCCCTTTAAGTACCGTTGCTCCCACTCCACCCTATGCAAGATGACTGCCCCGTCCGAGATGGTGAGAGGAAGGCATCCCTACAGCAGTTTTCCGGTCAGACAGTGGTTGAATGTCAACAGGTGGCCTGTTCGGTTTCAGACACGGCAAATCAGAGGTGCGTTGCTCTGAAACACAGTTCTGGATTAAATGAGCCCTTTTATATGACACTGTAGCCTAATAGTCATTACTGAGGCAAAAACACATGCTTCTTAGCTTCCCTCGCAGGGTAGGTGTGGACACTAACAGAAACAAAGTGTATCTTTATAACAGGATTTCCACGTACAGTGAACACAGTTTTGGATATTTTTTGTCTGCATTCTTCAAACTAAATTCTGATGAAACCCTAGCTGGGAAAATAGATGTGTTTAATTTCAGTGTGAATTCTTGTTTCATGTTCATCCCTTTTTGAATTGTTCTGTTACTGGGTGTGGGGTATACTCCTGCTTATCATTTAGTGCTAGCAGGCAGCAATGCTGTTTTTTGTGGTTATGCAATATTTGAAGACCATAAAATAGGTTGTCCATTCAGTGTTGGTTTCCCAGTGGCTTACAGGGTGATGAAGTAGACTATATACCTTGCAGGAGCAGTCAGCCCAGGATGACCTCAGTGAACCGCCTGACCTGGAAGCCCTCTATCCTTGACCACTCTGATGATGAAATCTTAAACATGGTTGCAAAGAGCAACTGGGATTTGAGCAAACCGCCAGCCCTCACTGGCTCCACCAATAAGCAGCCAGAATCAAAGCTGTATCCCTTACAGGGTAAGGTGGGCGGGGTTTTGGCTGTCTATATGCCTCACCTGCTGGTAGACTGCCTGTCATTCCCAGCAACAGCAAGAAGAAATTTCTCCATTAACATCCACATTAGTCTCCTTTGATTGCTTCTAAGGTTCCATTCCTCAGTTTGCCATGTTTATGTTCTGTTTGGAGTAGCTGTTGTTCAGATTTAGTATTTCTTTTGGTCATTTTTCATTTTTCGTTTTGTGTGGAAACAAACAAGTTTTTTGTTTTGTGTTTGCTTTGCAGATAACCTTGGGAAAGGTGAATACAGGTCTGAAGGTGCACCGTCTCCAATGCAGGTGAGCGCGTCTGACTTTACTTTCACTTTGGCTGGGCAGGTTGAAGCTCTTCTATTCTAGCGATTCATTTATATTTATATTCATATAAATGTATGTGTGTGTGTATAAGTATATATATATATATATATATATATATATATATATATATATATATATATACTGTAAGTTATATCCAAATCATCGTTGGTGCAGCCATATGTTAGCACAAGTTACAACTTTTTTTATTTTCACATTTGTCCTTCAGGATATGAATAAATCCATCCTGAGGCATCCTGAAAACATCAGAGACAGTGAGTGTATTTTTTTACCAATAATATACTTATAAAAAAAATATCTGATTTGTCTGTTTGTAGTACATAGACAGCTGTGCAAGGCTAAATGTATGTCTACTTGTCTTGGCATTTATTACGCTGGTACAACACAGCAGGGCTCGAGACTAACGGCGTCCCAATGTCCCAGGGACAATTAAGAAGCATTTGGGATGAACAGAAGTCATTTACCTTTGGTATCAAAGGGGGAAGAAAGTTTAGTTTTTTTGTCTTCGTTTGTCACATTACTTGGATTGAGCCAATTGAGCACCCGTCCCATTTCGCTGACCAATAGTTGACACTCTGGTTGACACTGACAGACAGTAGGCTATGCGACAGAGCAAAATGAATTCCTGTGGTGCCGGTGTCACGACGCTGGCTACATCCCTCTGTTTTCTGGTGCCGTTTTGAAGTATCGACCCTTTATTGGATACAACGCTGTCACATGTCTGCTTATTCACATGGGACCTGCGTAGGACATTCTTAGCCTTTATTAGCCTGCTGGCTAAAGAAGTTATAGCACTGCAAGCTAAGTAGTTAGCTAAAGTTGGATTGAACAGTGAGATTAGCGGGATTAAATAAGGTATGAATAATGTTTTGGCATAAGTATTTTGAGTAAGTTTTTTTGTTATAAGTATGGAGTAAGTATTTTGTTGTGGTTCAAGTCTGAGTCATCAGCTTTTGTGGGCCTAATTTCTAAAAATGACCTGGCAATATCTGAGTTTTGTAGAACGCATCAGATTTTTTTCCCCTGCATTTTGGCTCTTTTTCTGCATAAAAAATAGTGAATCACATAATCCTGCGTTAACATGACCACTGGTTTTCCTTGATGTTTTCCTATATGCCCAGAGCAGGACATCTTTTAGTTCACATCAGGACGTTTCTTTCAGTGGAGGGCAGGAGAGGGGGGTCTATGAGATGCACACACTCGCTATCACACAGAACACAGGGAGTTTTCACAACATCGTGGTGATTTTTATTTCTTAAACTAATACACACGGCCGTGAGTGTGCTTGAAGCATAAAATGTGGGATTATTTGCACCTTTCTGATCAGTCTGTTCATGCTACTGTGATTTTGTGTTCAGTGTTGCGCTGTTTTATTTTCCAGAGCATCAGCCACAGTCCAGTGTCCAGCCTCCAAAGGGTGTGGCCTTAAATAAGGGCAATGGCTCAGTGAGAGTCAGCGAGGGCCTTAGGGTCACGTTCGTCGATGCCAAGAAGATCAGACCCCGCTCTGGGTCTGAGATTGAGAGGCTCGGCAGATTCCCTGCCAGGGGGAACTTCACCCCAAACCCAGGTGAGCAGAAGGATGAAGTGAATCGGCCATGCTAACTTTAAATGCATCCAAATGACGCATATGCAGCATTGTGTTCTTTATCCATTAGGCGGCCCTCGTTCCCCACCTGCTCCCCATGGTTCCACTTTAACAAGCCATCCTCCCAGCCCTGGCACCACTGCCCGCAGTATCCAGGATGCCCCGCCCCTTCCCTCTTCTACAAGACTGTCCCCGCACAGCCCCCTCACTGAAAGGGCTGTCCCACTGACTGAGAACTCCACCAAGAAGGAATTGATGAGAAAGCCCCCATCAAATGACCAGGTCTGAATCATTTTATTACTAATGATACTTCCACTGCCACGAAAACTGGTCTTTTTATACATGCTACTGATTATTTGCGTTTGACCATGCTGATTGATTTACTTGAATGGGTACTCAAAATGTTTCTTCATTTATTTAAAATTGCAGTTAAAAGGAAAGCTGTATTCATAACATAACGTAGCTTTTATTATCGGTTTAGGTGTCAATTGTGTTGATTTGTACAAATTCTATTCAGAATTCTGGCCCCAGGGAATCCTACAGAAGACCGCTAGAGTTGTTGCTTGGCCTAGTAGACAGGCACTGGGATGGCAAGAGATCTCTCCAACACAACCATAAATTTCTCTGTAAGTCCCCAAATGTAATTGACAATGAATCCATCTTGTGTAAACTCTACTTGAACATTAGAGTAGAAATGTTCCAGTAGAAATGTTCAGATGCTGCTTACAGTGTAAAATGGTCATGCCAGTTTTGAGTGGCGGCCATTTTGTGCCCACAGTTACCAAACATCAGCATAGGTGGAGAGTGAGGGATTTGTTACTCCCCTGCTAGACATAATTCTCTTTTCAATCCACAGCTCAGGCCATTGAGATACTCTCCACAATGAAGCAAGATGACTCGAATGGAGAAGTAGAGGCAAACAGCCAGAGAGTGAACAAGGAGGTCATGAAATCTGAAAGAAATAGGCTACAGAAGGAACACCGAGCAGAGATTGAAAGACTGTCTGAACAGCTGAAAAACGCTCACTGCTCTATAGTAAGACTTCATATACATACCGCTCACAGATACGTGTGCATGTTATTATTATGCAATTATACATGTTCCTGTGTCAGGATATAACTCCAGTTCTTTGTCTCATGGCCAAAATGAATTATAAAAATTCAGGTTCAGCAATAGAATCTACACATTCATTTGGCCTGTGCACCTAAGTCTGTAAAGTTGACTGATGTCACTCAAGAGTGCAGGGTATCATGGAGTTTTTTTGGGTTTCTTTTGGAGAGGGTTTTTACTTTTTATGTTAATTGGTCAGGTTATGTTTTTGTCTCTTTATTTTCAAGTTGCACAATGGCGGAGTAACTGGTCGTTATGTTATGTTATGTTCTGAAATGCAAGACAGTCGTTTCAGTAGTCTCATCTCGCTCGTGTTACTGCTTTTTCATAGCCCCGCTGTCCGTTTATTTCTTGTGAATTTTAAAGGACATTTGCACCACACACATGCAGTGAGTATTTGTGCAAGTCGCTCTGGATAAGAGCGTCTGCTAAGAACCTATAATGTAATGTAATGTAATGTAATGTGCATTGTTTAACATTTCGCTGCCGTGGTTCAGGAGGATCTGGACCAGCAGCTGAGATGTGCTCTGGAAGAGAACGTTTCCCTGCAGAAGCAGCTGATCCGAGTGGAGCAGAGACTACTGGCCAGTGGGAGAAACGGCACGCAGGACCCTGAGCTCACTGGTGGGTGGCAGTACGTGGATGTTGTTGTACAGAGTGCAGCTGAGCTTGGATCAGCCTTTTGCTGTAATTGACCTCATGTGGATCAGGACAGGAGCACATCTGTTTCCTTTGGCTTGGGAGGACGTGCTTTAACTCACAGAACTCGGTCAGCTTGATGTTGACAGTGAGTTGCGGTGGTTTTAAACCTGCCTGGTTAGAACCACTGCAGTTGGAGGCCCACTAGGTTATTTCAACTGCATTAATAACTGCATGGATTGTTCTAGTGCGTGATAAGTATGGTTAGTATTATGATTATTTTTGATAGTGTACCGTACAGCAGTGTGTGTGTTTTGCTGTTTGGGTCATTTTTAACAGGTCAACAGTGAACACAGTTCTCTTTTGCAGTGGTGACCTGGGCGTAGAGTGTGGTTAGTGTTGGCCAGGTGTCAGCTGTAGGCTGGGCTGGCCCAGTGTGCTTTGTGTTGGCGCAGCGTCTGTTTTTCTTGTGCACTGTGGGTTGTGCGAGTACAGCGCGTTTCTGTATCGCTCGGTTTGTTTATGCAGTCTGACGTCGCGACCTCTTATCGCTCCCAGGGAGGCAGGCCGCCGCTGAGGAGCTGAAGGGGGAGGTGGAGCAGATGCAGGAGGAGGTGGAGCAGCTGAGGGCGCGGGTGAAGCAGGCGGAGAAGGTGCAGGGGCTGGCTGACATGCTGCAGGAGAGCCACAGGTGAACAGCACCACTGCCCAGTCAGCAGGCCCCCATTCACTCACTGATCCCTGCCTGCCTGTCTGACCTGGAAACAAAGGCTCTTTCCAATCATGCACATTACATTACATTACATTCATTTGACAGACGCTTTTATCCAAAGCAGCGTACAATAAGTGCATACTGAAGGTCATTGGAACAACTGCATAACACAGGTTCTTATTGTACATAAAGAACAATACTCATTGTGTAACAGTTATCCATAGCCATGAACACATTAAACCCAGATCACACAGCAAGCATGAATTTCACCTTAGGGGAGGCTACACAATCCAAAATCTGGCTGGAACCAGGGTACCTTTAAATTCCCTTATGCTACGTAGCTTGAATTACACTGGCGCAAATCTGTGTGTGTAATGATGTAAAAACATGTCTCCTGCAATGGTTTACAATTCAGTAAGTTTAACTGGGCACTTACTCAGGGCACATACTCAGGTGATTGGTTAATAAAATACAATACAATTAAGCTTTGTTTAAAGCTTCTTTATTGTGTAGTATTAAATTAACTTATGTTTATCGTTCAAACTGGGGACCAATGAGACAAGTCGCTTGCCATAAAGAGTTTGTAAGTTATTGTTTTGCCCTTTTAAACCCCCCTCACAGTTCACTGCATTTGTTGCCATAGCCAGATCCCTCCCATTATGGAGTTCTTTACAAAGTATCTAATAGAGTACCCTTTTAAATGGCCACACAGAAGCTACAAACGGCTGTATGGCAATAGTTTTTATCGCCTCACAGTTAAATCCGTGCCCACTTTGAATAGACATGCCTTCATACGGACACCACACACATAGTGAGGTAATACCATCATTCATTCTGTGCTTCTGTTTTCTGTATTCGTGTCTGTGGTTCCAGATCACTGGTGTCCACTAACGAGCGTCTGCTAGCGGAGCTGGAGGAGTGCCGGGCTCGTCACAGGGTGGAGGTGGAGGAGAACCAGGCCCGGCACAAGGCCGAGGTGGAGAAGCTTCACTTCAGCTTCAGTGAGCTGAGCAGGACCCTCAGCCTGATGTCAGACATTAACAAGACAAGACCAGAGGACAGCTGAAGAACTCAGGCTTGTTATTTTTTTATGTAGTTTTACTTAGTTATTTAAACTGAGCTTAAGTGACAGGAAAGTGAAGATTCATGAATCCAAAAATGGGTAGATCCATCACATGCAATCGATTACTGAAATTAACCAATTGACCAATCAAAACCCTCAACAAATAAAAACCCTGTTACTTGTGAAAAGCACTGTGAATGGTTCACATAAGCTAGTCGCTGTAGTTTAAACACATGACCATCAATGAGTTTGCCGATCATGAAGCTTCGCTTTCCTATCGCTTGGTGTCCATGCGTATATTTATTTGTTCTTGGGTGTACAACATCTGTTTTAATATTTAAAACTTTATATTGTGTACTTGCATAAATTGATATACATTGTTTAAATTTTATTTATTATTGTAGGCATGGTAGATATGCATTAACAAATATGCAGACTGTTTTGAGTGTTAGAAGTAAGCTGAAACAATTCTCCCATTCAGAAAGACTAGTGTCTGTTTTAACTGCAAACCCTCAGTGTCTTCTCCGGTTTGAGAAGTTGTATTGCATCCGGTCCCGAGGGTGAGTGTGACCTTTAGCCAGTGTTATTGTGGCTATTCATAACAGAAGCACACCATCTTGTGTTGTGGACTGCTTGTGTGTGCTACAGTAAGTACAGCTGTCCCTGTAAGGCAAATCATGTTAACCCTGTTTGAGATACTGGGTTTATGTAGCTTTAACTTAATAAATTGTTACACGAATGCTATGGGATCCTGTGTTTTGTGTTTACTCGGGTTCCCTTTGTCTAGTATTACATTTTGTCTGAAGATCTGAAACCATTCAGTGTGACAAATATGCAATAATAGAGGAAACGAGGAAGGAGCAAATACATTTTCACGGCACTGTGTGCCTTTAAATCTGGCTGGATTTGCCCTGGTTATTCTGCTTTGGTGCCGAAGGGGATAGAGCCCATTTCCTCACGCATTTGGGGGAACAGTTGTGACTTGGTCTGGATGCATTGTGATCTTTACCAAATTCTGTCTGAGAACCTAATGGGCCTTCCTGAGACTCATTGGCTGTGTGATCCCTCACGTTCTCTGCTATGATGACCTGGTCCCTCTATGAAAAGCACCATAGAGAAGACGATTGGAAACTGAAAGGTGCTTTCACTCTTCACACCTCTATGGGAAAACCAGTCCAGCGTCCTCACAAGCAGGCTCATGGTCAGTAACCTACTGGGAGTAAATGATCTGTTGTGACAGACAATCAAACCTAAACTCTACAATCCAGTTTTACAGGACCCTCAATGTACCCAGATTCTCAAAAGTAATTCTGTCAAATCAGCTGATTACTGCTATTGGAGACTGACAAGCAAGCATTTCATAAAATGAGTTGCAGTTGCCATTTTAAAAACACCACAAGACAGAAATAGGCATAGATATTAAAGATCTAACTTTATTGCAAAGGACAATGTCAAAAACACTTTGCATGCACCAGGGCACGACAGCATAAAAGGAAATTTTGTAATAAAAGACAATATTACTCCAAATAAAATTTACACAGTATTCGGCATTAAGCACACGGGTAACATCAAATTATACTTGAAATACTGAAACAAATACTGCACAAGATGGTTGCTTGTTTGGGATGATGTCATTAAAAATAAATTTCACGAATGGAATGGAATAGTTCAGTTTTTTGGAGATGAAAATTTAAATTTATTTTTACATTATTTTGGTTTTTGTGTGTTTTTCAATTGGACCTTAGAATCTAAAGTATCCTTCATCGCACACAAATACTGTCTGGGCCAATTGAAAATCTACACTAAAACCAAAGTCACATGAAACATCTTCAGAAATGGAACTATCTCTTTAACAAATCTGGACAGAATGTTTAAGTACGAAAAGGTTTGTCACGGAAATTTTGAAAAATATATTTCCTATAAAAGTATAACCTCTCTCAGCTATCTTAGTCTTTGAACTCCTTGTATACCCATATAAATGCTGTAACAGTCTAACATTTTACCCTGCTATAACTCTAGGTAGGATCCAGATGTTTACTTCCACCTATAGAAGTAACAGCACCATAGTCATTCAACTACACTTCAGTTTTGAAAGTGAAGGAAATGGAGCTGTATATTTCATTTAATCATATTTCACTTGTAATTACAATAATTCATTTAATACACTATTTGAGAACAAATTGTGCTTTTTATTTTAATGTAAAACTTTAATTTCCTTGTTTTGAGGGCACTCCAAATCTGTTTCTAATTATTCATTTATACATTTTCTGATGCTGCTAATTAGAATATGGCAAAGAGCTTCAGTAAGACATTGGTCTGTCAATGTTAATTTCATACACATAAAATGAGTTACTCACAGTATTATGTTATTCATTTATGAGTATTTCCACTTGATGGCTCATTGAGCCCTTGGTAAATTAACATTTTTAGTTTGCTATCTTGTGATCACAATATAATTATTTCAGGATCTGCAAATGCCAATATGGTTATCTCCAGATCACAAATATGGTGTTTTTGATTTTGAATGAAACCGTGAAACATCTGATCATTTAAAACATATATTTTGAATCTGGACCAGCCACCTTCAGGATGGTGGACAGTTTGTGCTAGCGGCTCAAAGGGATGCTGAGGGATCTGAGGGACGACAGCTTCTTGCTGGTCGACTGAGTGTCCACAAGTCTACTTGCTGAGCTGCATGTGAAGTGCCTTCCTCCTACTCAAGTCTGTGCCAGACTGAGTAGCCTCGTGATAAGAAGCATTGGCCAAAACCATCTGCTTCGGAGGAGAGTACATGCATTAAAAAAATCTTGTGGTCACAATTTTGGTAATAATCAAATCCTGAGAGAATTCAGAACCCCAAAAATTTCCAAGGGCTGCTGTGAGGAAAGGTACATTACCAGAGCAACGTGCAGAATTTAAGTATAGCAAATATTGTACATTTGCTATTTGCTGATGCAATTCTGGTACTCAGGGCAGTACTGTACTCAGGTAAACAAAGACATTGCCTCATCTGAGAATCACAGCACCAACCATCAACTTCACCGATCACCTGAACCATTAGCCCACTATTACAACCATTTTATTTAAAATCTTGCAAAAATTAGAACATAAATCTAGATTATGAAAGCTGGCAAAGTTAGGTTGCATGACAATTTAAAGAGGCATTTAATCAATAATATGTTAGGTCATATTCTGGTATTTCCCAAACCAACGCAAACACTGCAACCCCAGTGCCACTGAGATCTTTATTCCAATTCAGTTTTTACTTACATAATGGGATTACTTATGCTAAATAAACGCATGTGACCATGTGATCGAAATACTGAGCAATTCACCATTCAGGTGTTTTGATTGAAGTCTAGCACCTCTCTAAAGATCTCATTATTTATGGACCAATTTCAGTCACAAAAGGTAGAACCACACTGCATAACTATTACTTGCCTGAAAAGGGAATAATTATTTACTCTATATGCCTGAATGTAAACCAACCTTGGGTTTTCATTTAAACTTACAAAACTTAATCACGGAATTTGGATTTCATAAGACATTGTGGTTTGTGATATGTTTCATTTTAAAGTATGTGCTGGTAAAATTTGCTGTATATATAATGTGTAGTGGTGGCAGTTGTAAAAGCCTGGTAAAAGATTGTTTTCAAACAAAAACATTTCTCTATTTCTTCAACCTATGTTCAGTACTGCTTATGTGCATAATTAGTATCCATAAACAGCTGGATACCATTTTCTGAGGAAAAATAGCAAATGAAAAAATATTAAGGAAAGCAATATCAGTCGTGCCCTCAGCATTGCGTGGCACAGTTCTGCACGAAAGGAAAAGCCAGACCTAGATTGGCAGAAGGTACAGCCAAACCAGGTAAGACAAGCTGGATAAAATAAATAAACCAATCAACCACATCATTCCCTCTCAAAATTTTCTTCCTCAGAGACCTGTGGGTGCGTTTATAGTGCAGAATACCATAAAACATTTTCACTGGCAGTGGAGCCTGAAGCTTGCAAAACAAAGTGCAATATCTCAAGCTTTGGACTTCACTACCCAAAATTCCCGGTGTAAGGGTTTGTGACATTCTGCTTTTGATGATACTTCACAGTTGATGTAAGGCTGATGCAATCACCAAGATGTGACCTTTTCAGTGTGATAAAGCAGATTCGGTCTGTTCTCCAAGACCATCACGTAGTTTTGGCACTAAGATCTCATCATCCTCAGAAGATTTTGTTTACACTAAACCACATAAGGTGCATATACAGAACACATCTTTATCACGTAATACAACACATATGATGCACACAGAACAAACACGAATACCAGTAAGAGCAGTCCGTGTTTTGCTTCTTTTAAAATTCTACCACATATAAAGCATTTTTGTTCTAGCAATATATTGTACCATCAATATATTAAGGAGTAAGCCAATCAGATATCAAGAAAAGGAGAATTAAGTACAATCAAGTGAACACCTCAGCTCATGTACATATGCATATATAATTCCATGTCTTTCTAAAACCCCCAAGATACAAGGACATCAGGAATGGAGGTTGAAATGTTCACAACTGTGATGTGAAAACTTTAAGGACCAAGAATAATTACTGAAGACTAGTAACGCAATTAATTCAAATAATCAGCTAAGTAATTGTGGCATGATTACAATATTCATAATCATTTTGTACATCATGAGTTTCAAAATGATACATCCCAATTTCAGTCTCTTCACCCTCTTCTGCAAACTGTTTTACTTTGTTCTGACCTTTCTTTATATCGGTTTTGATAGTATTTTGACTTTGGAAAGTCCGTTTCAGGTCCACCAGTCACAGAGAATGTTGATAACACAGTACAGACCAATGGCAGCAGTAATTGGTGGATTCTTTCCAGCTGTACTTCTGGGATCCCTTCCATAATAAACATGCTCTATGATTGGTGGAGCTCCTCTCAGGTCTCCACACGTTTCCTATCCCTTTTTTACTATCCATGGTTCATACCTTGTTTAGTTGACCAGTGAGTCAAGTATCTCAGAGGTCCCAAGCACCTGCTCTTTTTGCCCCAAGTGGCCAATGTGCCCTTTTGATTAGATAAAAATATAATATTTGTATGATTATTGTTGCTGTCATTAATTTTAATTCATTCATTTTGGTAAAATATATTCTGTACACTAACTGTGTGTTTTCTAGGTTGGTGTGCCATTTTCTCACTTTGAGTACCTGTCCCTCAAAAGGTGTCTGCATGGCCCTCTATATATGTACTACATATAATGGCATGATATTGTTGCTAAGTGTTGACAAGTTTTGACACTATACTACTTGACATCACTTTCATTACTATTTTACTGTTTTCTGCCATACAGAAAAGTCCTGTTAACATCGTCCTCTGTGTGTAGAATATTGGCGAGATTCGTGTTATTATATAACCTGTTTACATAACATAAAAACTTGTTCAGCTGGTTTACTGAAAAAATATGAACGGAGTATAAAAAGGGGGTATACAAATAGGATACATTAATTTTCTTTTTTCCACATTGCCACTATACACAAATCAATAGGCTATACAGCACCAAAATAAGCTGGCATAACAATTAAAAGTTCTGCTAATAAAAAAGAGAAGCTTAAGACATAACGCTAACACAGTTATGTTTTTTTTTTTTTACATAAAGATAATTATAACGTAAATCATTCCAATTAGCACAGATTAAAGAAATGTACACTTCTGTATCTGAATATTCAATCAATATTTAAATGTAGTAGTTCAAAATTGGTAAAGTAGATTGAGGGCAAAAAATGCATCCACAATTTGGAATATTCATAGAGAGTTTGATATTAGAAAAGGACAATATTTATAATTTATATGACAAATACAGTACACTTCACTATCTCAAAGGGAGACACAGTTGAGAAAAATGTAAAATATTGGTCTCAAGATACCCTACATCTACTACACTAGGAAGACACAAGTGTTAAGAAACAAATAAGAAAAAATAATCAGAAAGGGTATCACATTGTGTGCTCTTCAATGTCTGCTGTTAAAGATCTCCTTTATGTAAAATAAATGAAACGAGGACAATTTATGAATAAATGAAAAAAGCCATTATCAAAAACAAAGCAAAAGTGCAGTCTTTACACAGCTAACCTTCTCAGTCAGAAGACTATATTTTGTCTTTATCTAATTTTCACTCGGCATAATGCTATTTATAGCTTGTTAACATTTCTATTTCCCCAAATGATAATATCACTTTAATGTACTCTGTCTGCATTTTCATGGACCTTGGTGGCTCAATGAAAGCTTGCCAGTAATATGCTGCTTGTAAGGAATGTAGTGGCCGGTGGTGTCTTTGTTAGAGCGAATGTAAATGATATTCCAGTTCTCACATATCAGAGGAGCAAAGATGCTCACAAAGTCTCACTCACCAATAACAGAAAACAGGTAGACGAAGTGAAAATATGACATCCGGTCCCTTTTCTGTGCTTTCACCAAGTTTTTAGAAAACAATTACAATGGCTGTTTTGTTTATCTGCTGCCTTCCATCTTTCCCCCTCACGTCGGCTTATTTGGGGGATTTAACTTTCTTCTCATACGAACCGGCGTGTTTGTATCCAGAGACATATCCGGATGTGTCCACCAGCTCCACTCGGCCCGCCTTGCCCTTTCCCCTCCCCGTCTTGTCAAAACGCTCCTTGTGGGAGCCGGTGAACTTGGTGGTGTCTGTCAGACGCGACACAGTCGGTGAAGCAACAGCTCTCTGGTTAGGAAGAGACAAGAAAGGAAGATGTAGTGCTGGGAACCTTACCCTGACTTCTGTAGTGTGTTCACTGCAATGCCCTACCATTTCACTGAAGACATCCATATGGCCATATTCCACAGCTAACACCATGGTCTTAAACACATGACTACCAAAATTCCTTTTATGCTTTTCATTCTCATTTATAACAAACCTTTTTAACATTGAGTAAGAAATATATCTCACAGCCAAACTGCTCATAAGTGTTCCACCCTACCCGTGGCATTTGTTACACCCACTATAGTTGGCGACCGTCACAAAAATATAACAGGGAAGTACTATCTTATGCAAACTTTCAACATGCTACAACATGCTAGCATTCAAGCTACAGAATAACCATTCTAGTGAAGATCTGATCAAGTCGTAATGCTCACCACATGGTGGAAGCAATATTCCCATCACTGCACTGAATCAGGGCATTCTGACCATTATGGGTCAGCCATATTCTAAAAACATGCATTTGGAATATACATAATAAATAGCCTGTCTTCATAGACATTAAAATAAATGTAATCACCAATTGTAGTCAGATACTGTAGCTAATCAGAATTGTTGGAAGTGCAACCATAGTCTCTAGATGTAAGTCTCAGCTCCATAATCTGATGCAAAGCTTGATGTATTTTCCTGTAATATATTTTACCAATAATATATTAAGGATGCATAGAAAAGACTTAATTGCAAAATCAATAAAAGAACGACTAAGTATACTATGTAAATCTAATATGATGAAATAAGGTACAGGACTTTACCGTGACTCCTGCTATAATGGGCGATTTCCCCTCCACCATCTTGAAGACCTCCTCAGCAGCCTCCTCTCCAGTCTTGTCCTTAAATCGTTTCCTGGCCAGCTCCGCAAGCGCCTCCTTGAACTGGTCATAAGTAATGGTGCGACAGGATTTATTCCTGAAAAGTGACAAGGACCAGAGATTAGATAGGATTAACAAGGACGCAAACAAAAGCCAAGTCAACATGGTACACTTTACACGCCATTGCATACACAAATGTTATGGGCTTGATTGGAACAAAAATATGAATTTTTTACTTTTTTATATTTACTCTCAAACCTTATCACAAAACCTTTCAGGCAGAACACAAACATCAAAACCACACTATGACCTATTTGGTTTAGAATTAGCCAATAGGCCACTTCAGAGCAGCTTCTCATAAGAGCTGACTTTCCCAGCGATGTTTGTGAGCACTGACTGTATTGTACTCGTGCCCATGTGTGATCTGACAAACTCCTCAAAAGCATATTTAAGTCCGAAAAAACAATCGTTTGCTCATATTCAGCATTGGGATTCAGCCATTGCTGGAATGTTGTATGGACAGTTGTTTTAAAAGGTGACTGTGCTCATCAGTACTTTATTTCTTAAGCCTGTCCTGCTGGGGTAAATGACTGCCAGCGCTCTGTATTCTGTGTCCTGCTGTTCTCCCCAATGCCTCTTCGGCTTAAAGTTCAGCCACACTCCAATCAAAGACATTTCTCACATCAAGGGGACATAAATCTATTGAGTCTGTCTGTGCGACACTTCATGTCTATGTTTAAAAAATCGCATAGTAACACAAATACAAACAGCCATTGCCGTGGAGATAAATCACCTAAACAAAAGTCCACTGCGCCTGCTGTTACCCTGGGTTACCGGCTGTCATAGCAACACGCCGTGGTAAACACGCCTGTTTGGGTTTATTATTAATTTGACTTCTTCAGTGACTGGTTTTGTTTGGGCGATCGCTTGGTGTTGAACCCTTTAGAGGCGCACTCCTCTTGCTCTGTTCCACACTGTGCAGTGTCAGATGTGAAATTCTAATACTTTCAGCTGGCAAGCTGGATATCAGGACGTGTTTGCCTCTACTGTAAATCCGCTTCCTTAAATTGCATTCTGAGGTGAATGCCAAGGCATCACAACTATTTACGAATCAAACATCATGGACGACCATGATCATTCTAAAAGCAAACACAATCTCCAAATACAATTTTACTGCAGGTTCTGCAGTTGATTTGCCTTTATTGTTTTATTGCACGAAAGCTAGACAGACCAGACAGTCCCTAAAAAAAAAAAATGTTTACTGTCCAGTTTGGTCTGGAGTGGTATCCCCCAGTTCTACTGCGAGCCAGTGGCATTCAAAATCCTGAGAATCATTGCAGTATAATTGAAAGAGTGAACACTCACAGGGATGATATCCAGAAATACAGAGAACCTAGACTCCAGACTGGTTTTACCAATACTATCTCTCCCCAGCAGAAGAATGCAATTGCTCACCTCTACCTATGTGTAATGTTCTGTAATATCTTATCTTCAAATCTCTCATTTATTGTGTCTATATTTTATAATTTACTCACTTATTACTCACTCACTTATGCACTACATTGATTCATTAAAAAAAACAGGAATCACATTTTAACCCTAACACAGTTGTACTTCTTGATCTCATAACTGCAAACTCCAGTAAATCTTTGGAGTTTGCTGAAAAGCAAGTTATCTCCTCGTTCCACAGTCCACCATTTGAGCCAACCACACACTGTGTCAGAAAGTGGCACTTCCTGCTCATCTGGTGCAGGCAGACTGCAGGCACCCGACTGATCAGAGGGTTTCTGAGGTTGCTGGTCTGTGATCAGACAGAGACAACTCCTCTCACTTAAACCCACCCTCCCTGGGTGATACTATTTGCAACTACGCGGTGCAATAATGTGAGACACAGTCAGCACTGGCACAGTCTGGAGCTGAATCCATAGTGGACCTGTGTATTAACAGGATGAGCCACCCAGCAGCTCATTCTCCATTTTTGAGATACGATGGTGGAGATTTTATCTGCTTTTTCACATGCTGTCCTTCAGACCAGGCGCTGTGCAGGTCTGAAGATTATTATATCATCTGGATAGTCTGGATTGGGAAGGCAGGCTCTCCATGTAATACATCCATATAATATAAGGATGAGTGAACCTGCACAATGAAGAGGGCTCAGCTGGACGTGACCAGCTGTGTGCTTTAGCGCAGTTCTGTGCACAAATTCACTTACACATTGAAGTGCAAAAACACACATTTGACATTTAAATGCAGTAGAGTTAACAGTATACGGACACTGCTTATGATATAGCATGTAAGACAGTTTAGAAAGTTCTCATTTAAGAAGCAGCATCATCTTCTGCCCTTGTCCCTTTTGTCTGAGTAGAGTACCACGTATGCAGTCAGACATGGAGTCGAAGATGCAGAGAAATGATGGTACAGAGGCTTCATGAACCCTTAAATGGGTGAAGCCACATTCACAGTATGAGTATTCTATACTCTTTCTACTGAAATATACTGTACAATAAAATTTAAAAATAAATATTATGAAGACATCATTATTTTTACATTTAACAATCTATGGATGATTAGGCATGCTCAGTTCCACAACTGTTGCAGCACACTGTCATCCACTAATAAAATGTCATTATATGAGTATCAATCAGGTGAATCCTCCAAATGAATCTTCCTATATTGGACTATTAAATGATCACATTTTTCAAGGTAACTGTAATGTAGTCAAGAGAATTGTTATACATCCTTCACTAATGAATTTGTTTATTGTATTATCGTACAATACATTGATTCATTAAAAAACATGGCAATCACATCAAAAAATGTGATGCCAGAAAAAACAGCACAGGGCAAGCATTTCAAGGGTACGCATCTGTATCCCAAAAAGCACAAGGCTTATATACGTAGCAGAGGTAAAATCAACACTGCTGCCTCACCTAGACGGACATTCATTTTGGCAATGAAAATGTGTAGATCTAAAACTCTGATTTAAAAGAAGGAGCATATTTGAAAGTCTACAATGCCGCCCACTCTACTGCTCACGCTCAGCAAAAGAAACAGTTTATAGCGCCTCCCCTCCCCCACAAGAATCCTGCCTCTCTCTGAATCCCGGCTCTGTAACGTACATGGCTTTGTTAGGATCCTACTGTCCTACTGCCCAGAGAAATAACCTCACAATGCTTGGGTGCGAAAGGAAGAAACTCAAAGCAGTAGGTCAATGGATTTGTGCCTTAAGGGCATGGGTTGAAATCCCTGTTGACACACAATTACTGATGAATAAATGCAAAACTACATCTGTTATAATTAATAAAGGCACAGAATAGGAGAGGGAGAACATGAAATGAAAGCAATGTAAGACAGGCTCTCAATGTGCCTTTGGATTAGGATGTCTGCCAAATATGTAAATCAAAAATAGACCTTGGGCCTGTGGGCTCTTTAATGCTCTTTCTTGACATAGTGAGGTCACATGACTTCCATTGAAATATTGTGTCCCAGTCGATGCAGATTTGCATTCCATGGAAAGGCAGCATTTTTTAGAGTTTGAAAAAATTAACCTTTTTTTTTTTTTTTTACCAAAGCTAATTACCAAATTATGTGCTATCCTTACCATATATTTCCCTGGTAAATACCTAGTACTTAGGAGACAATAAAAGGAAGTGTTACCTGTTTCTCTTGAAAAGGGAAGCCCTCTGCCCCAATGAGAATGATTTAGGTGGGTGTACCACCAACAACCCTGTTTGCATACCTTTATAATAAGTGCCATCTCCCACACCATCCCACACTGTTTGCTAATACCCTCCTCAGTTTGATTATATTTTCCTCCAGTTTCTTGGTGAATTTGACTCCACTGTCAAAGAAATCCCTTCAGTACTTATTGATCAGCCCACAGTGACACTGCATGGGCTCTGTAATTCAGGTACGACCACATTACTGTATATGCCAATCACAGCTATCTTAAGTAAAACATCCACAGAGGAACTTCAGTTTGGAGGCTGTGTGGGAAAGCGAGGGCCTCGTAGACAAGGAATGCATGCCAATTCAGAACCTTTCTTTGACATCCAAGCAGTATTTCAAGTTAATTTCTTCACATAAATTAATATGCATTAAATAATCTCCCCGAGTGCAATAAGCCGCAGTCACTGGCCCAGAGCAAAAGGCCTGACCTTTCTCTCCAGGCCTCGCTGTTCTGATGCCGTCATGCAGAATAATCTTTATTTAAAGCTCAGCCAGGGAAGAAACAAATCTATGTGTTTCACTGCTGCTTTATAGACCTGAGCGGAGGCAGTGTGTAAAAATACACAAGACAAAGAAGATCACAACTCACTGCTGTTCTTAAAGTAACCACTGACAGTTGCTTATTCATTAATGTTCTATTAGCTCTCTACCATTTGTATTTAAACACACTAACCTTGGATCAGTTTTAGAGAAGCTGAGATATGTTTAAACTGTTCCTGCAACCAGAGCACATCCCCCATAATACAAGAGGTGACAGCTTGTCCCATTACAAAAAACATGGATCTCCCAAAATAATTCATGCAATGTGCACTATTAAACGCAATTGTTGGTTATTGTGAATTAATATCATGTTGTCACAGAACCCAATACTACAAACACTGTTCTGAGCCTTGTGAGGTCACCTCTGGTTTCTTATACTGAGTAAATTGGGAAATATGGGAAACACTGATTCATGTACTCCATTTGCAATTATCACTTCATTAATAGAACAGGTTTTCGTTAAATGTCAGTATCAAATATTGATAATGACAGATATTGAGCACCAACAGTGACCAATAGTATTTTTTCACCATAAGTGAATTTCTTGGTGCCTGCTATGTTATCCTCTTTGACTTTTGTGCTTATCTCAGTCCTTCTTACACGTAATATTGACCATCTATAATACTGCCCGTGTATCACGGCCTTAACAGAAGCTTAGCTTCCCATTCACTACACCCTCCTGGCTCCTCCTAAACCAACAGGAAGTAAAGACGAGCGGGCATACTTCACTTTGGTGAAGACGATGTCGACGTCGGTGAGCGTGATGGATTTCCCGTCGATGACGCCGCAGTCCTTGCACAGCTTGGACCAGTTCTTGCCGTGCAGCTCCTTGCCGGTGGCGCGCGTGTCCCCGTGGATGGCGAAGCGGCGGAAGGATTCCTCCAGCGCCGTCAGCTCCACGGGCGTGGCAGCCCCCGCCCCGCCCTCGCTGGTCCCGTTGGACTCGGAGGAGAGCCTCTTCGTCGACCGGTCCCTGGAGTGCTCGCTGGGGGCCCGGAGGGGTGACTGCTGGGGGTGTTTCGCCATTTGGACTTTAAACTCCGCCATTTCGCTGGGAGGAGAAACAACAGCAGAGTGTGATATCGCACGCCAGGAAACAATGCAGTCTGACTTAGCTAGTGTGAACTGTGTTTTAGACAAAAATCCTGATCTGTTATAAGGACCCACCCTGACTAATGAGTGCAAATAAAACCCAGACTAGCACAGATATACTCTCAACTGGAACATACACTATGCTGTCCTGGATCATAAGAAGATAACAACATAAATACATAAAGAAAGCTTGTGTTAACAGATCGGTAATTCCAGAAATTCCCATTCTCCATTCTCGTATGTGATTGATACACAGGACTAATTATTGTGGATAACTTCGTTCTTGATTATAGCTCAAACTCCAACTCAGGCTCATCTGCAAAGAGCAGCCCAAGACAGCACAAACAGCAGGTTACCCTGACCCCAGGAAGTTCCAGCTCTCTCTAGCTGCCTCTCTCTAGCTGCTTTCACACACAGAACACAGAGAAATGCTGTATAAACTGTTCTGCCAATCTATCTCTTTATGTAGAACTCTTTAGTGTGAGCAGATCCCAAGAACCAGATACCTCCAGCGGCAATGTGCTTGTCTTAAGCTCTGATCTGCTCTGAATAACTGTACTGAGTTGAGACAGACAGAAAGAGAAACCACGTGAGAACTGCACTTGAATGAACTGCCAGGTTCTTTCCAGAGTCATAGTCAGAATGCAGACACACTTATCCAAGGCAAGTTACTTATCATCTTTTCAGCACCCATTCACTGAAATATTATCTATTTACTGAAAGGTTTAACAGCAGTACTTACAAACCCAGTTAATTAACAACATTATATGCTGAATAATGTACGGTATATAGCACTACTGTAGACACTGTACTCAATGTGGCCCCTTTATCAATAGGCTACACCAATGTAGACACCATAATAACTTACCAACAGTCTACGCTGTACTACTATACAGTTCTACTACAGATACTCCCTTATCAACACAACCCATCACACTGTACTACAATTCATTACTACTTGTAAACACCATGCTCATGTGTGGCCCACTTAACACAATGACACAATGTGCTGCTACTTCTACAAAGCATAACCACAACTAGCATACTCACTGTGCACCTCTTAACAAAATGACACTGTGCTACTACTATACAGCATAGCCACAAACAGCATACTCACTGTGGCCCTCTTAACAAAACGACACTGTGCTACTACTACTATACAGCATAACCACAACTAGCATACTCACTGTGCACCTCTTAACAAAATGACACTGTGCTACTACTATACAGCATAACCACAACTAGCATACTCACTGTGGCCCCGCCGTGTCCGTCCAGCCGTCTGTTTGTCCCACCTCACTGTTCACTGCTGGTCTTTTACACTTTCTCGTTGCACTGCTGAAGAAACGGAGACAAACCGTAATAAGCGTGAGAAGACAGGTGAGCACGTGTCTGTGAATGTGAGAGAAAGTAAGAGGTTACAGAGAAAATGAAAGGCAGAGGGTGAGTGAGAGAATGTGCATGCACTGAAACCAAAGTACAAAGTATCTGGTATTCTCACTTTCACTTAAATAATCCTACTCATACCTCCCCTACTGCAACATCACAATATTTATGACACATTATTTATGCGTTGATACAGGTGTCTCTATCTGCCTGGCACATAGCCCAAGCACTAAACCTGCAGTGGCCTGAACTGACTTCAATTATCAGCCATGTTAGAGACTTCAGAATAAATTTCCAAGTTAAGGAACTGTGCTGCATTTGCAAGAACAAGTCCTGAGAATACTGAGGGCTTGCCCTTTTAGTTACAAATGGACCTGCCAACAAATTAAGCTATAAATTAATACACATGCAGTTGGTAAGCACTGGAGCGGGCTTTGGCTACTCACGTACTGCATGCAATGAATGGGGCCTTTATTATATGGAGAAGTAATAAGGCTGCTGTTTATCATCTTAGTTGTATGAAATTCCAAATAGATCTGCAGCTTATATACAAAAACTTTTAGTAACAGGCAATATTTGTGACAACAACCCCATAAAAAGACTTCTGCTTCCTGTTGGACATTGCTGTGCAGACAGGATATATTTACAGTACATTTTAGTCACTTAGCAGGTGCCTTTATTTCAAAGCAACGTACAGTACAGGAAGTGCATATCAAGACATAGGCTACTGTATATTCATGTAACAAACTTACTTCATAGAACCCTACTTTAGGCCTGTTCAGGTTTTGAGAAGCCACTTGGTAGCACATGATATTATTCATATCGATGGTGACTTACATAGTCAACATTGCCAGATAGTTTATACACAGCTGGATGCTTTCTGAGGAACCATAAGGGTACAAAAGCAGCACTTCACCCGAGTCACAGCAGTAACCTTCAGACAACAGGTCCAGTTCCGACCACAACTCCACACTGAGTTACAGATTCTACAGACCATTTCATTTCCGTATACTGATTCCCAAATAAGCATTTTCACTACTTGCTAATATACTCATATTTTGATTGGTACTCAATGAAGATACCCATTCCAGAAAGTGTTTTTGAAGCTCAGTTATAAAATAGGTTGAATACTTTGCCTTTAGGTATACCAACAATGTCCCCCTACCCATGTAGGAGAGATGAGCCAGCAAGATCCCTTCACTGAACCCACTTCCCCACGCTCAATACTCAACACAGCAAACCACGAGCAACAAAATATCCTGCTAATTTATTGTGGGATTTCCAACCGTACATCAATCCAACCAAGCTCACCTTTCAACCGTTCCCATCGTACAGGCCAGACCGTGACCGTAGCCTCACAGAGCCGGTGTTGCCATGGTAAAACTTACAAGTCTCAGTCACTGGCTTCCAGTCAGAGCCAGCTGGCTGCCTAAGGGCAGTTCCCCCTTCTGCCGTGAAGTCTTCTGTCCTGCCGCTGGACTGCAGCCGTCCATGTGCCAAAGACCGAGACCAAGACCTCCACTGACCTCAGATTCACTGATGAAGCTCACACCAGAAATAGTGCTGTCACAACACCACCGTAAGGCAAACTATTTCCCTCATTCTCTTGTACAAATGAGGCCCATGCTTTCTTATCTGTGACAATCTTTTTTATTCAGCAAACACAGCCCACCCCTTCGCTCTCTACTTGGGTGGAACTCGAGTTAGCAATAGGACATTTCCCATTTTAGAAAGAAGAATCAATTTCAGGCATTATTGTCAGAACCCCTGAATGGGGCACACAAAAGCACACACGTGGTCACTCATTGAACACACTTATATATTGTTTCTCATTCAAAAACAAACAAAAGATAATAAATCACTGTCAATATACCCATTCAGGAGTGGGGACACAGGGACCCTATTGTGCGGTGAAGTGTCAGCTTTGTCTGGTGTCCCCTCCGTTCCCCCAAACAGCGCAGTGTGACATCGCAGAGTGTCACCATAGGGAGGGGGGGGGGGGGGGTGCGCATTCGAACATGATGAATTCATAGAGGCAGGAATGGCAGCTGTCACAAAAAAAGCCGGAGAATATGTACGGCTTATAAAGGCAATCAAGCCCAAAGCTGACATCATGCACACAGGCTACACCACATTATGAGTAAGAGCATGAATCAGGAAGTAGGTCACATGCTGTGCAAGGGCTGCTGTGGCTTACACACAGAATTACTACAACTACAACACAGGGGTCAGAGTAAGATAATGTATTCTTTTTTTAACAGAAGAGAGATGTCTCATGTCCTTAAATCAATTATTAACATTTTTGGGCATCTTGAAAATGTAAGCTAGTTAAAATGTTTCATGGTTTTCTGCTAACCACAATCTTTGCTAGTTACTCACAAGCAACTACAGAACTGAAGGCTTTCACTGACAAGATGTAATGTTCATGTTCATTTTTCTGAAATTTTTCTCAATTATCATGAACAACCATATAAAGGACTGTAAAGGGGCATAAAAACATAATTCCAGAACAGACAGCTTTTTTCAAGTTAGATACAGGAGTGATTGTTTTCCTAATGCTAGAAGCACTCTGTCAAATTATGCCACGCTGCTCATTTCTTTCACCAAAGCATCAAAATATTGAAAGCTCTTGTGAAATACAGAAGATGTGTGTCTCTTTAGTATGCAGGGGAGGTTTCTGTAATGCTGTGTTTATTTACTGTGACACCCTTGTCTCTTTAAAAGGGGCGTCTTTGGAGTCCTTTGTGTTCTGGAGAGTGCACAGCCTCTGTCCTTTGTCCAGGACAAAGGCCTCTCTTCATAGTCATTGTTTTACAGTCAAGCACTCCAATGCTCTCTCTAATCATTGCCTTAGTGCCCCAGGAACTGTTACAAGCATTCAGTACAACTCACACCAAATCCAAAACCAGACCATGTTTACCTTGACTGACACATGCTGCAGCCGAACATTACCCCCCATGATTGACTATAGAATGTTCAGTATCCATACAGTCTTCAATCAAACCTCTCAGAAAACACCTGGAACCTTGATAATGTCATTGCCATATTTTCTCATGTTCACTAATAATCAGTGACTCCAGGATTATGGTTTCAGAGTATACTGTATCAAACTACATGTGTACTCTGATATTTGCATATGTAATATATTTATATTACAATAAATTATTTTTGTATATATTACATTTAAAATACATATGTATGATTTCATTTTGCAGTTAAAATTATTTGATGCATTTTTTATTTCCTCTCCATGAATAAAAAAAGAATAATATTGGCAGATCCTCTGCTTTTGCACAAATTGCTCTGCTGTTTTGTTTAGTTCACTGAGCCTGTTTTATAAGCTGCGGAGGAAGGAGAAGTGATTTGTGAGTCTCAGGAGAACAAACTGAGCAGATGAGTGCATGTTTGCATGTTTTGCCTGGGGGGCGGAAACGTGCGGTGCCGTCCAGCGCTTGGATAATAATCGGCCTACTTTCCACTCATTTTATTTTTAGATCTGAAGTATTCGACGCCGTATGCGTCCTTTAGAATACACGAGCACAAGGTACAAATAATAACAAGACTGACGCTGAATATTGCAGAAGACTGGGTGAGAACCAAACCCCACGACGGTCAGGGAAGCTCTCGGAGAATGAATCCCATCCCACAGTGCCAGGATCCCTTGGCATACAGTGCGCCCATCTGTTCCCAGCTCTCTCCATGGTCCTGTCTGACGTCTCGGGCCTTGTGCAGGAATGCCTTCCTGCCTTCAGGCCATAAATGCTCAATCTTGCAGCACCAGAACCATCAGGCCCCACCCCCCGCTCCCTATGCAGCTCTGATGACATCATCACTCATGCACTCCTTATGGCCCCAGTGGGTTCAAATCCCTGCTTGGTGTGATTCTCTTGAGCACACTACATGCATAGTTTGCATGGACTGCTGGTGTACTCTTATACAAGGCACTTAAGTTGTAACTGTATCCCGCAGTGTAAGTGGAGGGCATGGAAAAAATTGTTACCACAGTAGCCTTGGAAACAGGCATCTGCTGAGCAGCAATATAATGTGGCAGCATAAATTAGTCTCCAGGGTCTTTCACAGTGAGAGAGAACAGCGTAAAGAGTGGTAAACTTCACTACAGTACCCAGCTTTCACACATACCACTTACTTCTGCCACAGTCATACCAACAGGACTACAGGCTCTCTATGCCAGAGCATGCCCGTCTGTGGTCTAGCAGAAGAACAGTTCACACACTGCTGAGAAGGGCGTGCTGTAACAGGCTATCCTCAAGTCATCTCCTGATCACTTCCACACTATCTCCTCATATTGCATCACACTGCTAGCTCAGCGGAATCCACAGTGCCTTACGTAATCCACAGCCCCTATAGTATGTCATACACAGTGTAGCTATTATTATGTATTTGAGCGCCATGGATTTTGAAATGAAGTGTCATTTTTCAAAATTTGGCATTCAAATATTCAGTGGCTTCCAGGATTGAATGTTAGAAAACAGTCAATGGGATGTGAAACCCTACTTTGTACTTGAGCTCTCTGACATTTTTGCAGAGAGGATAAAGCACAGGTGAGACAGTTTGGCTCATTACAAAACTTGTAAATGGGGTAATACAATTTCACGTAACTTCAAACATGCTAATATTTTCTACTTGAGTAAAAGAAATAAGATTTTAAGTCTCACTACAAGACAAAAACACTCATAAAAACAGACTTTCTTGCAGTGTACTTAGCCCATCAGCCCACCTTTGGATGAGCTTTCTGTTCCAAATATTGGAAGGCTGGAACATATTCACTCACACAATCTGCTCTCCACCTTTTTTTCTCCATTTTTGTTTTCCAAAGAAATGGTAAGCAGGCAACAGGATCTTAAGGCATTCACTACACTGCGCCTCAATTAAGGCAAGAATGCATGCAGTACAAGACCCGTCTCCTGGGAGCAGCCTCTGCAAGCAAAGTTTTTTAATGTCAAAGGAGGCTGATACAGGGGCCCAGGTACATGTGGAATACTTACACATCAACTGCAGCATGAACATTTTAAACTGGCTCACACTCACAGATCCTTCCGTATGTTCAAAAACCACGCAGGGCTCCAGTAAAAGGGGAGCATGTTACAAAGCTTCACAGACACATCAACATACAGGTTATGTATGGCCGTTGATGGTTGTTACTTCCAGTTGCTCATCAGCAGATAGGCTACATACTTTGCAATGCACCTAATCTGACTTCCAAAAATAACTCCCTAATTCAGTTAATCCATTTTTCTTTAGTTAATTCATTCATTTTCTTGCCAGATCCTAACACAGTTAATGACTTACAAATCCATCAATGGTAACATGCCTTTTCCTTCAAATCTAACTACTGCACAAGTAAAACAATGTCATCACTACAGTTTTAGTCTTTGGAGTTCCCTGGACCAGCTCCTTATCCTTCCACACTGGTTGTATCACGTATCTGAACTAATTCCACTCAGGGCCTTGTTTCCTCTGTGGGAAATGTACAATGCTTAAAATACCCCTCTCAGTAACCTATACATGTGTCCTTGGAAGGGAGTATATCAGAGAGCCAGATTAACCAGGACACAGTAAATGCTGTATAATAAGTCAGGATGTACATTTAACATGCCATGTGAAAGATGGCACACAAGAGATTTGGTAAACTTGGTTCAGAAAGCAGAGAATCCTCTACTGGCTTACCAATACCACGTTCATCAGCAGGTAAATTTGACATACCGTGGACAAGAATACGCCTAACTACTACTAACCAAACCTATATTTGTTTTGTTCTTGTCAGTTGTACATAAAATCAAAACTTGTTGTTCACTGTGGACGTAGTTATTCACAACCTGGAGCTATCAGAATGTACCAACTATCCAGCAAGTCTTGGTGATTTGCTGATTTCTTGGAGAATGCAGCATGTTAAATTATCAAAAGCAGGTGTTATTGTAGTTTTAATCTTAAAAGTAACTTCCCATGAAAAGGACATTGCAAATTCTGCAGAGTGACCTGACTGTCTATCATTTTACTACACAGCTTTTTCTTTCCATTCATATACCGTGTCTTTGCTCCAGGGCCCCAGGTCATGATATCACTGAATTTCCTCTGGTTAATAGATAGAAGCCAAGGTACCTTTTGAAGTCAGAAGTAACCTTTTAGTTGTAGGTCAGATAAAAGCACCCGCACTTGCATATTATAGTAAGAATGGGCAAAATACACTAATTTACATCCTGAGCGTAATCGGTCATGACAGGAGCCAGTGGCTTCTGCACCGGCTCAAAGAAATCTGGGGCAAATTCAGTGAGTAACTGCATTCTCTTTTCATGTGTAACTAATTTAATATGAACATATGGGGGGAATCTAAATTATTATAACTACTCAGACATGTCCTCACCTCTCTCTCTTCCTCAAGAGTTAAAAGAAAAATAACAGTAAAATCCCAAAAATATCATGTCTGGGGGCAGCAGTATTCCATTCCAGTATTCCAACACTGGAGACTTTTTCCCAAGTAAGTGTGTCCACTGCCAACAATGATAATGTAATGATCCATAGGAATTCAACCCTTCCCCTAACTACTGTAGATACTATCCCATTGACTTTTACCAGAAGCCCTTGCCCTAATGTCCTACTGACATTCATTCGAGGCCATCATACTTGACAACACATGTGTAAGTAGCGCGCCTTTTAGAATATGCCTGGACTCCTCATGAAAATAATGACGAAAAACTGGGGAGTATCAAAGTATCAGACAATACTTCCTGTATCAATGACAGAGCTGGCCTAACTGATTTTAGGCCATTGGTAGCTCTTGCCTCCCTGGCACAGAGTCCTCTCAGAAATGTATTATGCAACAAATATTTCAGAACTTATCAGTAAAATAGAATACATTTTCCCAGGGGGTACTTCAGTATTCAATGAATACTCGATATTTTAATTTCCTAGTGAGTAATGTGTTACAGAGTATAAGAGGCATGGTGATACAGAAAGAAAAGATATAAAGACAGATAGTATCCAAGTATTGTTCTCCAGCCCCACATATTAGTCAACCAATGCATTGAACATACACATGCATTCATTTACAGAGCCAGGTCTAAAAATGAACCCAAAAATAATTAACTGTATAGAAGACATGTACTGTAGCTTCTATGCCATTACTAAATGGTAAATGGACTGCATTTATATAGCGCTTTTATCTAAAGCGCTTTACAATTGATGCCTCTCATTCACCAGAGCAGTTAGAGGTTAGGTGTCTTGCTCAAGGACACTTCGACATGCCCAGGGCAGGGTTTGAACCGGCAACCCTCCGACTGCCAGACAATCGGGCTTACCTCCTGAGCTATATCGCCCCATTACTAAACACAGAAAATAACTATGTGCATGCACGACGAACACACACACACTCACACGCATACGCACACACACACACACACACATACACTCACACACACACACATCATATGTGACATTAGCTTAGCACAGGGCAAAGGAAACAGATACTTGTTGAGGGCGATACTTTTAGACTCCTTCGAAATGCAGACCTGCTGCTCTTTGTTTTGGCCCAAGTCCAGGGATCTTCACTAGGCAACTGCATCTTCCAAAAACACTAACTCCATGCACCAACCCATGTTTACTGCACAGCTGCGCTGAGCTTGAGAATACGATAGGCTATACATGACCACTGTATCTCAGTACCACTGTATTCCAGGTGAAATCATTCCGCTGTCAGACGCAATATGCATGCACGTATACATAACCCAGGGAACGATTACAATAAAATGAGTCATTGATTATTTTCTCTGTCTGTAGTTTAAAACAAGCCCTCTGTCACGAAACGGAACGCACAGAAACGTGTTGTTAAGCGACTGTTAGACAACAGAGCAAGACCAGTTACGTAAACTGGACTATTGCAATGAATCTGTCCGAACGATGAGGAAAATGAGTCCACGTGATCATTGTTATTGTTCAACGCGTTTCGGCTACAGAGGCCAGCGCTCCAATGGTGTTTCATCGAAGCACTGTATTCAGCGCGTTTTGTAGGGGAGCGTGGGCAGAAAATGACTGCGTTTTGAAGAAAGGAAAACCTGATCAATACCAAAACAAGAAAAAAGATTCACTTGTATATAACCAGATGGGTGTTAACAGACAATGCAAAGCAAAGAAAGGACAACAAATAATCGAATTTGACACTGAAAAAGCTGCTTCCTGATATTTTAGCGCCAAGTGAAAGCGAAACGCACAAGTACATAAAACACTACCACGACATGCCAAAACACAAATAAACAAAAACATTCGCAACAGGCCCTATAAATAGCGCATGTAGACAGCAATACAACCGCCACAAATATAAAACATGACAAATTCCTGAAACATGACAGATTATTTGATTACCTGTTTTTTGCTCACTGTGTCGCCTTAAATCAATCCAGAATCAACGTGAATAACAGCGCACAGTGCAGCGCATCAGAGACACGTCGTTAACGTTCACTTTGGTCGCGCTGCTAGAATTCGAGTCTGACGGTAGGATGGAAACCCCTGGAAGATGCCCAAAGACATTTCGCGCTCTCATTGGCTGTGGTCTTGTCAGTTGATGATGGGTGAGCAGTGACTGCAGGCTACATGTTCTAATGTGTAGGCTAATGATGTAACGTTTGCACGACCAGACACAATATTTTCGTTTACCGCCAAACGGATTGAAATTCTATTTGGTGTCGCGTCTGTTTCTTTCCTTACTCCCTCCTCATGAAACAGAAGCATTTGCAAGTCTTCAAGTTAACGGTTTGTGCATTCCGAAACCTTTAGCGTGTATGTTGAGTGAGCTACCACTAATAAACAGTTGTTTTACACACGAGGTTAGATTATTATTTTTAGATTAGATCTATCACAACGAATGCAAATCTTTCCATACCTGTACTGTATAGGCACCCGACCTGCGGAGAATACACACTAACCTATTAAGCACCGTAGTTTATTTACAATATGTTCATTGTATTAAGGCAACCGTTAAATCCATTACTCTACCTGTAATCGATTTGCAATGTTATAAAAACGTGTTCCGTCTTTTTGTTTGGTCATCATCGCGTATTTTATTTTATTTAATTTACAGTAGTTTGTTGTTTTTGCTATTTTACCCTGCGCTGGTATAAATCAGCTGCATGATGTTGGCAACAAAAATTTCTGGAGTTGGTAACGCGATGTGTATAAGGCTACTCGTTTTTAATAGTGCGCACTGAAACGGAACATAGACGACTTATAAACAGACTTTTAAAAAGACAAACAAGCAGTTTGTGAATCAAAATTTGAAAGGAAATGCAATCTGGCTCTGTTCTGAGAACAGGATGTGTTCTCCGGCTCGGTCAGTACTGGTCTCTTTCTCTTGAGAATTCTCATTTTGGCTTAAAGACAGATTAAGACTAATTAAAGGTCCGACTCTATAAACCGGAAATATTTGGAGTTACATGGACTATAAGGATTGACGAGACTTTCAATTTTCAAGATCAGTTCAGAACATGTGTCTTCAAACCTAAAGTCATTAACTGGTTAGCCTACAATGGGGGTAATAAGATTGCCACCTCAATAATAAGCCCCTTTGCATTTTTTCATTACAGTTTCACCATAAAAGATTTTGAAGGGATCATTCTAGATAGAAACGTTTTCTGAAGCAGATACACAACAGTGTATAAAAATGCATACGACATTTAGTTTGAATGTGCAGTTCTTAAAGCAATAAATAATATTTATTGACTTACAACCTTTACTTTGTCTCCTCTGGACACTGACGTTCAGAACAGAGAAGCATTGTGCTACACAACCTCTGTGGGAGGTAGTAGGCTAATTTGTCACGGACATTATAATAAAGCGACCACGGTAATTTGACAGCGCTTGCACTTATTAAGTATAATAGTAGCGAGCCGTAAGAAGAAGAAAAGTGCCGATTTCAGTTTAACTCCGAAGGACAATAGTCATGCTCTGATAATGAATGGTGGTCTCAAACTGTTGACCAAAATCAACATTATAAAGTAAACGCATTCATAATGTACAGTAGAGTCTCGATATCTCCTCCCAGTGGCGAACAGTGTTCATTGCACATCAAAATCGTAAACATTTTATCGTAAACGTGTTTCACTCATTTTGGGTATTTTATTACAAAACCTAAAAGATATCCAATGAGCCTCATGATAAAACACTGAAAAGAACATAAATATCAGTAAAACATACAGTGAAAAAACAGCCTACTGTACATTTTGTGATGTCATTCCCTTCGGTTTGTGACATTCATATTTTTAAACAATATAAAATACAAGTGGTAAAAATATGGCAATAAAGAATGTTCTGACAAATTTCTTCACTGCCGCTTCTGTTAAGATCACAGTCAACCAGCAGGTGTGAGGAGGAGACTGAGTTCAGCGCATAATGATAAGTCAGTGGCCTCCTGCACACTAAAGGACTCCTCTTTACGCTCACTGAACACATTTTGATCCAGAGGTTAGAGGAGCTGCTGTGTGAGGAGACAAAATCACAGCGCATTCAAGTTCCCCCACAGAGGGTTCCGAGTTCCACGCTGTAGGACTGGGCCGCAGTCACCCACGGCAGGAGCTCCCGCTCACTGGCTGTCTTCAGCGGGGTCCCACTGGAGCCTCTGACTGCTGGAGAGCGTTTGGGGATACCCCCCGTGTGCTCTGAAAGGACATCTATGGACGCTGGACCGTGAGTGAGGTGACGGAGCTCCCAAGCTGGTTCTGGGCGATGGGGACGCCCTCTGCAGACGTGTTGGGAGCCTTCTCCCCTCCCCCTGCTGGGTCGGCCATTACAGCTTCATCTTTAAAAGGACACCAATGTCAGTTACCATAAGCAGTGGTTGAAGTAACAAAATAAAAGTAAAGCTCAGTACTCAGGTATTTTCTCATTATTCGGCAAATGATATAGGTGATGTTTTACTGTGTATACCATCCATGGATACAGCTGGTTATCAATTCAGGATAAGTACCTGGTTTAAGGATATAATAGTCACATCCAAACTGGGTATCCAACAGCCAACCCTCTTTCCTGTTCCTTAATAATACGTCATAGCACATAATGAAGCCACTAAGTTTCAGATCATGACAGTACATGCAAATGGCCTTAGAATGAGCTTGAAGACTACATTTTGGTGGTTTAAATTGGATGTCAATGTTTTCTTTAATTTTATATGAAATAAAACAGACAGTAAGCTCACCAGGTAGTGTCGGTTTTGGCACTTTTGACTCATAGTATAGATTTTCCTCTGCATCGCCAGTTGTTTGTTTAAAACTGTCCATCTGAAAAGAAAACATTTCCTTTCAAATTGTGCCTGTGTTTGAAGTTAACATGCAAGTCAGAAGCCAAATCCTTTTTAGTAAGATTTCAAGAAACGATTGTGGTAAAGCATGATGATGATCTGATGATGATGATGTGAACATAATTGTAGATGGTCACCTCCGTACAGATGGCTCCAGAGAGTCGACTGCCGATTTGTCCTCTGTCCTGATACTTTAAGGCACTGTGGTTCAAGAGGACATAACAGATTGGCATCAGCCAGTGGAACCAACATTTTATTTAAGGTTTCATATAATTAAAAAAAAAAATTGTGTGTGTCATTTTTATATCTTAATCCAACAACAAACTAATCTTGAAAAGAACCCACATCCATATACCCTGTTTTCACTGTACAGCAGTATAGCAGGAGTCAGAGAAGATAATTATTGCTTTTTCATTGCACCACATACAGTTCACACATGACATACACACTGAATGAGGAAGTCTGCTCAGAGTGGGGTGACTGCCTGCAAGTCGAGGCAGAGATATTCCTGAAGACAAAGTACTGTAATTATATTTATATATCTGTAACAGTGCTGCATATACACCCTCTGCAAAACTGGGCTTACATGGAATTTTCTCATTTGGCAACACTGGCATGTAAAATATTTCAAGTTTAATTTACTACTGTTGATTACAAATCAAAAACTATTCTTAATCATGTGGAATGCGCTAATTTATTCTACATTTTTGACATTCTTTTCATCTGTTTTCCTCTGACCATCTTCAAAACACTCAAAGTGCAGCAGGTAGTACCCGGAAAGGAGGTTATTTGGCTTCATACAGTACTAGAGTACAGCCCATTCTCACACACTGGGTAGTCTGGATACCACTTTGAACTCCATGCCAAACAAAATGTACCACACACTGAGTACCACAAATACAGCATGGAACCCATTTCAGTTTGGACACTTTAAAACATCTTTCATTTGAATTAACAGTGCTGCAGTATTTATTCAGTATTCAGCACTACTGTTAGAGGACAACACTTTTACATCCTGTAGAAAAGTAATCCCTCATAAACACTGAAAGAAGCGGGATGGGTTGGCATGGAACGGAATGTATAACCTTTTATGAAGGTTTATGTAGCTGTCCAATCTAAAACAAAGTTATCTTATTGTGGAGCAGGAGAGTCTCTTATTTTCCCTTCTCAAAGACATATTCAGTTGTTCAAAGATAGAATTTTTCTAAAAGATCCTTCACTGGATAAATTACAAACCTAAGAATTCAAAAGTTATTGGTCAGAGTTTAATTAACACTGTTAGAGTTGAATTAAAACTGGACATTTTACTGTGTGATTTTGTTGGCAGCAATGGTGTTACTCTTTGACATGATTGTTTTATGTTCTTCATATCTGTCCATCATGTCTGTTCATATCAATCTTTTTTCCTCAGGTGAGAAATGCACTGCTCGAGCACAGTCCATGCTGTTCCGCTACTGGCTCATTTTTGCAGACACTGCCACTATTATGGGAACGCGCACAAAGCTTGATTAACAAAGCATGTATTCACTCAGCAAGCTGAAAACCACCTTCATGTTCCAGACAAGCAAAGCATTAGAAATTTGTGATATTGTTTAAGCCCGATTGTGCTTGTTAGGTTTTGTGAAGCCAGTTAACACAAAGAAACCCTGGGTATGTTAAGCTTCTTTCGTAGTATACCCCTTAAGGCAAGGTGGTGACATGACAATTCCAAGCCTGTGGCTGGCTCTTACCTTGACCTTCCAGACAGTGGTGCATCACATTCAACAGATGTCTCCACAGAGGGCATGTTCTACAAACAAAGCAACATCATTTTAAAAAACAATTTTTTACATTTAAAACAAGGGGTGTTACCCGTAAAGCAGCGCAATGTTACCTGTGAGGACGTTCCATTGGTGGTGACGGACTGTTTGGCCCCTCCCTCCAGTTCTCGAACGCTTTGCACGTGACGCTGTCTCACAACGTACTCATATGTGCTCATCTTCTTCATCACTGTGTGCAGGCAATGCACAAGCCAAAGGAAGAGCGGACTGTCATTGTGAACATTTAGCAATGCTTCTGTCATGTAATATAAAACATATTCATTATGCAGTTATTATAAAGCTATATAATAATGCAAGTGACACATTTCCATATTCCAATATTGAAATTGTAAAATAGACTGGGCACTAGGAAAGCAGATGTTGGCAGGATCTGATTACAGTCCCCAGTTAAGTTAGGTTCATGTACTGTATGGGGAGGGGAGATCAAAGCAATTAATTCCCTCAGCTGGGTTTCTTGGATCATTAGCTTCAAGGGACCGCCGCACGCGATGAGAACTCACACAGGTAGATATGGAAGCCCAGCAGGTGGCTGAGTAGCAGCAGGGAGGCCACGCCCAGCATGACGGTGATGAAGGCGAGGGTGAGGATCCCGGCCGAGCTCATCTCCATGGGCGCCAGCGGCAGGAAGGCCAGCCACGTCCCATTCTCTCGCACACCTGTGCAGACATGTCAATCAAGATGAAGGACAGGAGGGGACCAAAGGCAAATGCAATGTAAACTTCATGTACTGGCATTCACAGTGGAATCAGGCAAGATTTAATTAATATATGTAGCCACACAAACAAACCGCCCAAACATGCACATGCACGAAACAAGAACAAAGATGACTGCAGTAAGGCACAGCCATGTATGTAGGATATATATGAGGAAAATAATGACCACTGAATGTGTCTATTTGCAGGAGTGCTGTTTTTTAACCTCTTACTCTGAAACTGTGGTGCAGTTCGCAGAACGCTGGGGTTCAAAAAGTGCTCAATGAAGACAAAGAGGATGATGAAAACAAGCAGCAAAACTCCCAGGACAGCAGACACAACAGTGACAAAGAAAAACCTGCAAAAACAAAACAGGAAAGTCAACTAATTTATGCAAACTAAAATGTTTCTATTTTTACCTCATATTTATACTCTTTCATTTAGGTGTTTTTCTATAACTGACGGAATGACCTAGTTATAGGAGCAAAAGCATCTGAGCTTCCTAGGGGTAATGTAAAAGCAATCAATGGACAAATAACCTACATATTCTGCAGTGGCCTGAAACAACTCATGCTGGAAAGCACCAATTCAATGACAGAAAGTAAAAGGTACAGGTCCATCCCACTATGAGTTCTCTCTTACCAGTAGTTCCTCCCACCCACACAGTTGTTGAGCCATTTGCAGTGGTGGTCAAAGTCTGCAATGCACTTATTGCAGCTACTGCAGTGTTTCACTTTGGGGCCCCTGATGACAGATAAATATATAGAGGGACAGCTTGTGAAAGTGTAAGGTGAGAAAGTAATGAGAAAGAAAGAAACTGAATGCAGGCTTTAGACAGGAAGTACACAAGAAAGTATGAAGGTCCATTTAAAAATAAATACTTTCAGTCAAAGACTTGCTGAATTACCATGAAAAATATAGCGTAGCAACCTGGCATTATCTGCAATTTGGTCTAAAAATAGGGACATACACATCAACCTCACAGAGGTAGCAGTGCAAGTTGTGGATGACATGCGGATGTTTCTTCTTGTCCAGGACAGGCATGGGGTTGGAGTAGTTCTTCCTTGCAAGGACACTCAAGTCAGCTGGGTCAATAGACACAGCTGCCAGATGGGCAACCATGTGCAATAGGAACACTGTGCCGATCACCTGCATGGGTGCCAGGGTCAAGGGCCAAAACAGTACAGGTTGGCACCCTACCCAGGGCATCACAGAGACACAGCACTGTGGATGCTGACATTAAATACCACTACAATTGTTGACACAGCTTATCTGACAGAACTGAAAATATGTGCCTCAACTTAATGGAAACACATGTTGTAGATATGATGGATTTTACAGTCTAAGAATTTCCAACACATTCATTAAGGCAAATACAATCGATGCAGTGCATGTGTGACTCAATATAAGGTCTTCCTATCTAAACCCACAAGCACTGCTATTAAAGAAAATCTAAAGAAGGTCTGAGGAAGACTAAATGATAAAAAGACATTTAAAATGCATGGACACTACCATTATGCAGGTTTGCTGCACAAATGGAATGAATCTGTAGAAGTTCCAATGGTCTACCTGCACCAGCTGTACAGTTATCCTGGCAATAACTGAACAGCTCAGCAGGTGGATTTCAGTGAGAAGATGTGCCGGCTGAAAGCAAGCATACTAGTGTGCATCCTTCTGAAAGCAGAAGCCATTGCAGAACACGGACAGTCATACATTTCTTTTAGGGCCACTGGGAGCAATGGTATTGGAAGTACAGATAACCAATCAAGGATTTAGACCATCTTCTGTACATAGCAACATTCCCTTTGGAATGCAAAGTGTCAAAAAACATGCAGTAAACTCACTTTACAGAACCCCTAGGAACAGTCACTGTGTGTTCACACAATAGGGAGCAAAGAGACGTTTCTCCATTTTGAATGTGGCTATGACAAATGATTGTGGAACAGGGCCCAAAATTCCTTTTAGACATTTTCAGGTTGGTTTATAAACAAAAGGAGCCATGCGACAGGGAAACAGGCCTCTGAAGAGTACTGCTGCTATCTATAAATGCCTCTTAGCAAGGCGAGGAGTATCAGACCTCTATAAATCAACCCTTTATGTCAGTGTCATTAACCTTCTGGAATGGGTGAGCACTGACGTTACGCAGCAACGGATTCAACACAGCGCAGTGGTGGGGGTGGCCCGGGAGAGTACGTGTGCTTGAGACTACGCAGCACATCAATCCCGACACGCTAGCGTGCAGAGTCATACTTAAAGGCTCTTGCTTGTCACCACACTCCTCTCCATTACAGCCACTGTAAAATCATCATAAAAACCAGCATCACAGGAGAAACACAGTAAAGGTTTGCTTGGAAAAAAAAGCAAAGTGCAGGTTATTATGAGGTTGGTGGTAAAAGAAGAGACCCAATGTGCACCAACATCACACTTTGTGTCCCTAAGAGCAGGCTGTGATCTAGCACTGTCCCCCATACTAATTTCCTTTAGATTTAGATTCATTTAAAACTATCAATAACCAGTGCTGATAACTGTAGTCTCCATCACAAGAGAGAACAGACAAGTTTTTGTCACCTTGCATGTGTTGCCGGCAGCCACTACCTTTCATTATGTGCATTAAAATACCAAACCTGCTAGCTGGGTGTGTCATAATGTATTATAATATATTTCTTTGGAAGTCATGTGTGCATTTAACTGGCAAAAGTCATAAGACAGCTGCTTCACAACTCCATTTCCCACAGACCACATTTGAGTGTTACTCTAACTGGTGAATGTGAATTTATCATTGCATTAAAGGCATTAAGAGATTACTCTTTGTCATCCCAATGACCATAAAAACCTTTACACTCTTTTTATATTTCGGTGGTCTGCGTGCGTTGAGTCGTTATTTTCTCTCTCTCTCTCTCTCGTTCTCACACACCCACACACACACACACGCACACATACATACATACATACATACATACAAAGGATACACAGTATGCAGCATAACTCCATGGAGGGGGCAGAAGTGGAATGTAGACGCCAAAGCCAACCACAGCCATGTAGCTGTAGATCAGCCAGCCGACCAGCTGAAAGGCATGAAGAGGAATGGACCACCCGTTTACCCTTGAGCGAAGCGGGGGGGTCACCAGCTCATTCCGGCTGCCCCCTCGCATGGGGGCTGTGCGTCGCAGTTGCCTCTGAAAGCAGTTCATCTGGAAATATAGGTGACAGAGGAAGGGAGGGGTGTGACAAATGGAGTTAAGACCTCACACACAGCTGAAAACCAGCTTTCAGACATACCTGACTATCAGTATAGATCCACATACAGCAGATAAGTCTATTTGACAGTAAAATGAGCCAGCATGAAGGACTCCTCAGCTGTGCTGTGTAACACTCCTAACACCCACAGCAGCCCTAGTGCTACCCTCTCACAAACGCAAGGGAGAAAACAAAGAACAGCAAAGTATTTCAACACAATACAAGCCTGAAGCCTCTATATTCAGGCCCATTCACCTACATACATCTTGTTGACAATGTAAGAATCAGAAGACAATATTTCAATTAGACTCACCCCAAATGATTTATAATGTGGAATTTTGGCTCAGTGGTTAACCATACCAAAATGAGTCCATTTCAATACAAAACATTTGTACATTTTATGGTATACACGATGAAAACACAAAGAAAAATACCAAGCTTGTTGCCTTCTACTTCCTCCTTGATGTACTGCAAAAGGTGTAAATGCAGAAATGTCAGTCCCCTCTCAGCCTCAATGCAGTTGAAGGAAAAGCCCAAGACTTCCACACAAGGTGAGGAATTTCTGTCAATTTACGCATAGAAAAGCACATATGCTGCCAGCTCCCATTACCCCACAGTCCACCAGGTGAGGTGTGCAGTCAGCTGGTTGATTGCACTGGATGGGCACATTGCATGTGCAGTTGGTACAGGCAGACAGCATGCACCCTTCCTGAGCAACACTTAAGTCAATGATATGCTCTCCTGTGGGGCTGCTGGGTAGTCTGTTAACTTGGCATTAATGTGCTAGAGCAGGCTCTGAGAGGTAAAAATAACAATGGCACTGGGCCAGCACAAACTTAAATATATTAAACATTTCAAACTGTCTATGTGCTAGCTCCATTGCTTATTGGATCCCTGGGGAGTTCGACCAAATCGCAGAAATTTTATCTTTTGTGTAGGGAAGACAGAAGTGATGGTTCTATATTTAAAATACTCAATTTACTAATGTTAGCCAAGTTTCAGCCATTTGCAGTTTTACTGCGCAACTAACTGCTGTAACTGAAAATGCATGACGACAGAGAAAGAAGGAACTTTCCAAGAGCAACTGCTAGTTTGGTTGCTTGCCAACAAACAGCTCAGAATTCCATTGATATAGGATCAAAATGCTTTAATAAAAAGGTACAAGGTCTGGTTTCATGGTGACTGTTGCACAAAACGTAACTGGAGTGCATTCAAGTTCTCTCTGCAGGAAAGCACAACCATAACTAATGAATCCAAAAAATAGCACTAGTCTTGGCGTGCTCCATTCATTAAATTTAGCAAGCTTAAGTAAATTCCACAGGAATCATGGTACGACGCAGATAAACATAACTAGTCAGTGTGATAGCCATCAAGCCATTTTTATTAGCCTAGTTAGCATTTTTTTCAGCTGATTGCTGAGGCAAACTCTTAATTGTGACGATCTCATCTTTGCTCAAAGTAACTACAACTGCCACATATAAGCAGCAACATCAGATACAGAAGAACACATGGCAAACAAAATATACATATCTGTCCTCTATTATACAGTATGTGCATTTGTGCCCATCAAATACACATAGAGATCAGTCCTACTAACATAATAACACTGAAGCAAACCAAACTTTCATTCTGCTATGACACTCACCCAGTGTAGCACCGCACAGCAGCACTGGACGTATTGTGGCTGCTTGCTCTCCTCATAGTGTTGTGTGGAGTAGACCCTACGCCCCTTCGAGAAGGTATACTGCCGGCTGCCGGCACCACTATTATTGCTGAAACACGTGGAGGACTGTGACACAGACATGTCTGGAGGGTCCCAAACCATTACGTTGACCTTTAGAAACTCAGCCTAACTGCAGTCGAAGTGAATACTCCACAGAGACGCCATGTTGTAGACAAATACCCAGAGGCCTCTTTCTTTCTTTTTTACTCCGTGGTACAGATCACAAATAAAGCCACTTCCTTTTCTCCAGACTCAAGCACCGGGGAAAGCAGAAGCTACGAAGAGGAGGATGTGGTTTAGAGCGAACTGGGCTGGTTCCTACCTCATCTTGCGACACATGACTATTCAGGACAACAGTTTTCTCTTTTCATAAAAAGCTTTCATAAAAAGCTTTCGTAATTCAACTATTTCATATCATGCCGTTGTATATATCTATTATCTCCAGCTTTGGTTAGCCAAAAAGCAATCTCGTAATTAATGTTATTTGATCGTTTAAAAAAAAAAACTGCCAATATCTCTACAATCTACCTAGCCCTCTGTTACTACCTTTGCAGAAATAACACTCTAGTAATGTACAGTTTCTCCGTCCATATCTATGGGATGGAAAGGAACAGACACTGTGTGGTCCAAGCATGGTTCACACATGCCACTTACACAACCATACAGAATATCTTCCCAAACTGCAACATAACAAGTTTACTGGCTTGAGGTCATGACACTGGGAACAAATCTATGTTTAATACGAACTGTTTAAAATGACACTGGGAGGTGATGTCAGTGCCCATAATGGTCTAGTGTACACACTGATACGGGCTACAGGAGTGGAGACGGTGCAAAGAGGCCCATCTGTCAGAGGAGGGCCACAATGTGAAACATGTATCAGCGAAACAGATCATTGGCTGAGTGATGTGGAATTATGAGAGTACCTTAAGTACTATGAGCTTGACAACTCAAGGTTAAATCCATCTGTACAATAAATTTCATATTATTGTTTTGATTCACTTTGGCAGACTTGCTCATGCAGGCATTACATATACATTTACAAAGTTGTACATTCACTGAAGAGGAGGAGATGTACCAGAGCTGCAATTATGGGTTTAGGGTACCCAGAAGTGCTACAGAAGATCAGCGCGATCATTGCTGCTACAATGATTTACAATCAGGGGTGGGGAAGCTGACATCAAACCAGTTGTTATTGACAAAGTCTTCCCCAAGCACCATTTCTTCTGAAATGGCCTTACATTCACCTGTGACTTTCTGCTACATTACAAAGCAAAGTTATGCATTTAAAAACTTATTGCTGAGTATAGCTGCACTTCATTGCTATGGGATAGGTCAAATTAAGGAAACGACAAAAAAATATATAAAAATGTATATATTAGAATAATCAGGGAGACCCCGGCAGTCGCAGGGGTCCTAAGTGGCAGCTTATATCGCTTATTGGGTGGAGCCGGCTCGGGCCACAAGCTAGCGAGGGCAAACCAGCCATTATATTTTACCCATAAGATCAACAACAACACACTATGTAGGTGATTCTTCACACAGAACACACTGGCCTTTGCTGGAGAGCAGAACAACGTTTCATTGTCTGATTTTTTCCTCTGTGTCTTTCCCTCCCACCTCCTTATTGATGATGACATCACCACAAAGCCATGGAGCAAGGAACCTTCCTTTGTGTCACTTTCCTGAACACACAAGCTCTGGTTAACAGTTCTGTTGGTCAGATCATTTTCAGACACTTCCAGGAGTCACCAAACCACAATTCTCAGTATCTTACATATCTCATCTCTGTTTAAATTGACTCAAGTCTGCCCCCAGGGGAAAGATAAGAGAGTCATCCTAAGGCTGACAGAACTACAACACAAACTTAAATCAACCCACCACAATTACTTAAAATTGATATGTATTGTCTTTGGGGAGTCATATTAAGAGTTTTCCCATTTCAGTTCTGGTTAAAACATTTTTATACATTTGTAAAATATCAACATGCATATTTCAACATACATAATAATCTGCTTAAAAAGAGAACAGAAGCACTGACCTGAAGCATAAATACAGACTGCATGGACTGTTTCAGCTTAGTACGAAACTTAATACGTAGGTCACTTTTTACAAACAGAAAGAAAGATTTTGACATCTCAGCCGCCGTACCAAATTGTCATCCTTTATTCGCGTTTGTTTTGTTGGTAGTAGCTAATCATTGCATGCTGTACAGTACAATGATTACCTACTATGTTTCCTCGACTATACACACACTCCTGTGCGTCTCTTGTTGAAATGACAGTGAGTGAAAACCGGTTGCCTAGCAAAATAATTCATGAATCCCAGGTTTCTTATTTGCGCTCCTATCTGACAAATGAGTTCATCGCGCGTTCTGTTTTGTTTAACAAATAATGCTGCCATGGTTTCCACAACTATAGATATGAAATATACAGATCCGTATTATGTTCTTTCAAGTTCTGCATGATGACACGTAATCATTAATACTGAACAATAGTCTGTGCAAAATATTCGCAGTAGGCTACAATTGGTTAAGTATAGCTTGGAAGCGAATTCGTTTCGGTAACTTAAAAAAATATTTAATCGTAAACTAACTGGTCTACATTAAATGAATTCAACACGAACATTTAATAATGTCATCTAAAAGTACTCTGAAATTTGACTCCCATTTATAGTTAAACCATTACAAACAGATGTCCACTGCTAAGTAATAGCCTATTTATAAAATGAAAAAAAAAGTTAGCTGTCTATCGGAGCGACAAAGTGAATTCACGTCCACACAGTAATCTAAAATTCAACAGGCCTGTTACAAACACATCTGATCTTATAATAAGAGACTACTTACATTCACTTTGTCATGCCGTCCCTGCTACAAAAAGAGTTTCCTATAACTACCTAATCAGTTCTGCAGGTGAATTTTTCAGCCAAGGGGCCATTCAGAACTGAAATAAGATTAGTGAAAACCAACACACATATAGGCCTAAGCTGTAAAAGAAAGACCAGCCGTAAGGCATTCTGTCCGTAAAACTAACGTATACTTTCAGTCAAAGTTTAAAAAAGAAATGCACACCATTACTATGGTGTACAACTGAGAACTTGTTTCACGCCCGTCCGATGATCAGTTAGAACTTATCTCGTGCAGCACTGCTATGGAAACTGACCTTGGGAAAACCGCAGTTAGTCCCCAAGGTCTTAGAGCGCGTCTTTTCCCGTATCCAACTGGTTTACTTGAGCTTATATGTTCAGCATGCACCTGCATTAATCGGCATTGCGAACCTCATCAAATGAAAACATTATAACATTTCTCCATGTTCTTTCATGGAGTAATATAGGCTAAATAAAAACAATATCACAATACGCAGGTCAACAGCTCATGTAACTATTAGGATGGTACTTTATGTCCACTTATGGATGGTGCATGATCTCTGTAAATTTAGCATAGGAGGAACAGCGTATAAAGGGATGTAGTTTGACATTTCATGCTTTTGAACCGGTTAGACAGCGTGGGTGTGTGCGCGCGCGTGTGTGCGTGCGTGGAGGCTTTTGTTATAGGACAACAAGCACAATTTGACACAATAGCACAACAACAACTTGAAATCTGAAATACTAAATAGCACTCTCATTTTAAATGTATTCCTGGGCCCTTTTGACACATGTAGAGCTCATCAGACAGGCTGCTCTGTAAGGTCAGCTGACTGTTGTCATGATTTGAGATGGATATGGAAAACATAACAAAAGCAAATGGCACCTGATAAATTAGGCAGAACAACTCTTGCTGAGCACTGAAAATCCTGTCCCTCACAGGGGAAAGGCATGCTTACACCTGGAGGACACAGAACCGTAAACAAGCTGTTTGTGAACCAGCAGGCTGAGAATAAACCAGCCTTGCACCTACTGCTCATAGCACTGATCCAAGCTCACACATCTCTGCTGTGACCCCCATTCCTTTGGTGCACAAAGGTCGCTACACATTTCTGGTCTCGTCCTGGACAGCCTTCAGAATATTTCTGGTCAGAGGAAATTGAGAAAGTCACTGACCTGGCTAGGTTCAAACAGGATGTCACACTCAGTTAGGTTCAGCAAATTTCTAGAAAACAAGGAAAAATGACCTGTTAAAAAATGAACAGTTCTGACATCTATATTTGTGCATTCTATGCAACTTCAGTTATGTGTCCTCAAATGGTTATAATGTCAGGATATAATTTAATAAAGAATAGAAGCCTGAACTACAGTTAATGGATAGGAGGAAGGGAAATGCTTTCAATCATTTCAATTGTTTCTTTCAAAAGATGCATTCCCTGGCCTTTAGTTACCTGTTTTTGACTGTGCACCTGTGGAAATAGAGCATTCCACATTATATTTTGTTTACCTCGCTTAGCCATAAATTTAGCATGTACACATATTGTGAAATGTCTGTTACAGGAAGAAAGTGCATAGCTTTTTTCCAATGCCACCTCACTTTTCATATTGCTACTATATAGCAATGCATACATGTTATACAGTATATTACAGATACAATTCACACTTCATTTAAGATTATTTAACAATATTTACATTTACTTTGTTTCCTTTTGGCTTGTCCCTAGGGCTCTGACTGAGCCAGCCAGTTTACAGAACTGTGCTTGGTGTTGGGGAGTAATACAAACATGGATTTATCTAGCCTGCCTTTCACAGGGCAATCTGGGCTTAAATGAGTGTACACTTGTGATATTCTGGTAAACACAAGACAGCTGTTGTAAACATGGTGCCTATTGTTGTAGTAAACGCCCCACAGAGTGTCAAGGGCCTTTGAGGTTCTCATTGCAAATGTGACCAATCCTTTGCAGAAGGCCAGAGAGTGAAATACCGGCCAGGATACTGGCCCATTCCAAATGTTTACTTTTATGTCATCACTGAATGTGTTTGTGTGGTGTGTGGTGTGTGAGTGTGTGTGTGTGTGTGTGTGCATGTGTGCGTGTGTCGGGGGGGGGATTGGTGATTGCTGATGGTGTAGTATGCTTGACACATCTCACCTTCAGTGATCACACACATGCTTTCATAGGGAACCAACAGTTGTCTTTGAACATAGTCACTTACCTATCATCAATTAAATTAACTTCCAGTTTTTCTTGGGGAACAACATGCACTTGAACACAAGCCTTAAGGAAAGCATTTACAAGGATTTACAGAGCAGAGGTGTACCAAATTAAACCGGTCACCCTAGGTTTTAAGGGCATATTACTTTAAGCCTGCTTAGGATGGACATATTATGCTCACTTCACACTACAGTAACTTGAAACAGGTCTGAACTGGTTGCTGTGAAAATCACTGAGACCACATTTTAAAAGGGCAACTGGGAGTGTTTACAACTAATTCTACCTAAAGTGAAACTAATCTGTGTTGCAATGCCAGTAGTTTTGCTATTTACACATTCTTTTTAATGGGTTAATGTTGTCATACTTCCTAATTAGCAGAACTGCTGGGTTCACTGGAGTTCATCTGGACCTGAGCAAAAAACCCAAATTGAGTCCGTAGGGCAGGCAACCATCTGTTCTAAAAAATAATGCTAAAAAAGAATGACAGACTGTCCCTATACTATAGCTCTGATCAATGAGGTAACAACAGCACTGGTGTTCAGATAAGTTAGCTTTGTACAACAGACCCTCTATTTTGTAATCAGACAACCGTCTTGTATTGTTTAGAGCTTCAGTTATAGTTCAGTAAAAACCACTTACCTGAGATAAAGTGTATGCTTGGACCACTGAAAGGAGTATTATTCATTACTCACATGGCCTTTAAGAGATGAGAGAAGACTACAGCACACAGATTGACTGGGAGAAAGTCGCACTGCTTTCGACTGCTCAGCCTTCCTGTATACATTAACCCAGTTTGTAGAAAGGTTGATACAAAATGTTCAGGGCAGGCAATTAGCTAGTAAGCAAGTACAGCTGCCAGGGTTTAGGAATGGGAGGAGGGAGATACATCACAACTTTATCAGGCAACTACTTCAGTAAACAGCTTTTTCAAGGTTTATAGTTGGCAGCTGAATGCTACGAAGATGCAAATAAAGACCAGCGAATGTGGTCTGACTACACTTGAAAGTCCGAAGAAGAGAAAAAGAAACCCACAGAAACACTGGCAATGTATAAAAACCAACGATCTTGGAGACATTTATTCTCAAAAACTTGACAGAACAATCACAGTTAGCTGAACACATAATCAGCTTTCACACCAAGAACATAGTGAAGTTTCCTCCCTATAAATGACACGTACATTACAGGTCTAGTTTCTTGACTGGCGGTGGGGTTTCAAGGCTTTAAGAATCCCAAAATGGCGGGAGATGTGTGACGTGGCAGAAACAATGATATACATTAAAAATAAAGTAAAAAAATACCACATTAGATCTGGTTTGAGTTGGGAACTATCAGTTCCACACATGGGGTTCATGAAACCTCCTGCTCTCACTACTACAAGGGGAGGGGGCTCTCATGGGAGAGAATCAGCTGTTGGCTGTGGACCCGGGTTCTGGAGACTGAAGAAACTCATATGGGTCATGAACCATTTCAGCCTGGTCCCCAACACCCAGATGGGATGGGCTCCCTGGAAGGACAAAACAAGAAATGGGTGCATCAACCTATGATTTATTGACACACTAATGACATATTACCATAACCCTCAGCATTTACAAAGTAACAGTTCAGACAAATGCCTTCGGTTAGTTCCTAAAAATGTTCCTTAGGGCACCGATTTTGGAGTTGGTTTTATATAGAACAGAAAAAAAAATAGAAAATACAACTTGGACAGGTTACCAATCAACCACAGGGCGCACACACTCAAACACTCATACCCCAAGGGCAATTCAGACTCCAATTACAGTGAGCTAACCTACAGTACATGTCTTTGGCCTGTGGGAGGAAACCCACTCAGCCACGTGGAGAACATGTAAATTCAGAAAGGCCCTTGACTGAGATTTAATCTCAGTACCTTCTTGCATATAAAAATATCATTTAAAAAACACCTAGCATTTTTATTTCGTTTGTAAGTAGGAAAAGCCAGGTTATGTTATGTCTTGAAAATGACATTGCATTTCAGTGAGCCTAAAACAGCATGAACAAACATTTGGGAGGGCATAAAATGTCCTTAAATGCCTTACATCTAAATGAAATCATTATTACTAATACATAGTACAATTAAGTACCCCATTAGACTATTATTCTAAGATCTGATACAGCTGGAAAAAAGACCATTATGGATTCAGGCCAACAGTTCCACAGAATGCATGGAGAGTACTGGCTGCACACTTCTTCCAGTAAAGGTCCTCTAAAGATAATTGCCGTTTGATAAGATCAGTCATTGTTCAGGGCCTGCAACGGTTCTGCCATGAGCTGCGAGGGGCAGTCAAAGTTTTTCGGTCCTCACCCAGATGGTGCTGGTCTCTCTCCGATGCATTGGACAGCGAGGAGAGATTGGAGGAGGGTCGCGACCCCACCCTGTCCGCCTGCGCCTCCTGGAGGTCCTGCAGCAGTTTTGCGGTCTCGTCGAAGTGCAGGTGCCCGTCGTCGTGCTCCGACTCCTTCTTTACCGTTTTACCTGGAGATGATCACAACGCTACCGGTGAGCCTGCTGATAATACTGGCTTAGCTGACAGGAGATACGTACACAGATAAAAACCTGCGCTATAAACAGATTTGTATCATCTCAGCAAGAGGCCACACTAAAAATATATTCTAATTTCTGCAGATCACATTTATTTACCATAAAAATAAGTGTATAGGATAACTGCTGCTTTTACATTGTAGAATACACAGTTCTCCAGCACAAGATTACTCATCTATAGGAATTTGTATTTTGGCAGAAAAATTGTGAAATAGTGCAAGTAATTTTTCATCATAAGGGAGATACTGACATTATGCTTTAACATAACGATCTGATGATCAATAATCTTAAAATGCAAGACATTTCATTTCATTAAAACGTTGTGTATGACATACGTTTATGGACAAAAAGCCTTACCCAGATTGTTCAACAGTGACATATCCAGGGACATGTCTGAGTAGGTCTTTATGGACATGAAATCCAGAACAGAACTGTTCTCTCCTGACATGCCACTCCCATCTCCCACCTGAGAGTCCAGGAGCTGGGTCAGTAAATGCATGTGCACAATGCAGACTGCTGTAAACTTCACTACAAAGCACCACTAAACCATAACCACATTGACAATTACATTATGTTACATTACTGCCATTGCGCAGACGATCTTATCCACAGTGACTTACTATAAAAGTGAAACTTAAAACAAATAATTTTAAAATCAAGTTAAAGAAGACTTTCAACAAACTAGAGTGTCTGGAAAAAATGTAGTTTACCTGCATGTCACACAGACTGGACTTGATCTCATCAGGTTTGATCACCATGTTTCTTTTCTGAAGAAAAGGGAAGTTTTCTATTTATTTATTTTACAACATTTCTCCAAGTGCAATCTGTCTACTATAAAATGAACTTAAATTTAAACTAACCACTGATAAGAATTATGCTGGGCAAAAGTTTCTCATCAGCTGAAAGAATTTTTGTTTGTCTTCATATAAATCTTCCAGCCACACACACAGACACACACAGAAACACAAACACACGCATACACACACAGCACACAACACACCACACACAACACTCAACACAGACGCACAAACACGCTACCTGTCGAATTTGGAAGACGGATTTGGAGTGATCGCCTCCTGTCATTTTGTCCAGCAGTCCGTCCACCAGCGTCTTGGTGAAGCCCCCACAGCCCTTTACAAACTCCTGCAGACTGGAAGACACACAAGCCTGGATTACAAACGACCTACAGGAAACAATGCTGGCCACTAAATACAAACGGACCGAAGTGGATGACACATCTCAGCTAATACTAAATCACTTGTATGTATTTTAGTATTACACCTGAAAAGACAAACCCTGAAAAATACCCTTCCTTTCACTTTAGTCCACACTCCAGCCCCACACCCACTTCCCCAAGCTGCACCACATACTTTAGAACACTCTACATCACATAAGTAAACAGTGTCTCTGTCTGACTCCCTTACCTGAGTGCACACTGGACCCCAGTCTCATCCCCATAAGCAGAATAAAGCAACTCCATCTCCTCAGGGAGCAGGTCTGGGTACACTGTGTTGTTCTGGAGGGTCTGTGTGTTATATGCACTGTTGAGGAATGTCACTACAACAGGAGAGAAAGAAAACATTCATGACCGCTATTCAAACGCAAACAAATATGACCAATACAATTATTAACAGCATCTAAACTCAAATTAGTGATGACTATTCTTTCAAATGCAAACTGACCCATTTATCGTCTTTGAACCTGCCTACTCTACACATTACATATGCTTCACCATTTTAGACTGGGGTTTAATATAAATCTATGCCTCAAATAAAATATTTAAAAAGACATGCCAGTTTGTACCATGGCCCAACTGAAGGTGCACAAATTATGTACACTTCCTACCTTTATTCCTTCGGTCATCTTTGAAGCCCAGGGTAGTTAGACCAGGCAAGAGCTTAGTAGACAGAGTGCTCAGATCCACTGGGTGAGTTTCCTCCTCTGTTTCACATAAGATATGAATGAGTGAGCTTCATTCCACATAAGCTTAACAGTGGAAAATGAATGGAAACTAGCACAGCTACAGGCAATGCCGTGACAACAGAAGAGCGAACGCATCCATTTGTTTTCAAACAGAAGCTTTGATGATGACGGTGCTGGGGTCCGTGATGGGAAATGTAAATGAATATCTACAGCCAGCACAGATATTTTGGGGGAAGTGAAAAAGTGATAAGCTCCTAAGAATTAGAGGAATATGAATATCTCTCATGAACAGCAGGAAGAATACATTTTCAGGCACTTCTTATATGCAGAGATATGTTTGTATGGAATTTACACCATTTCCTGTCTGCTCTTTTTTTAAATTTCAGTTGTACTTTTGGTAGAACATACAGCTGTGACAAAATGCAACAAAATATGGACACCCCAAAACAAAACTTTAAACCCAGACAACTGGCTAAGGTCTTAAACAGAACAGAATAGTTGTATGAGAAAATACAACCAAAGGAGACCTTTTACTCAGACTTCCAAATCAAATTTCAAAAACTGCTTTCCTGTGCAATTCTTTATGTACACTTGGTGCAGCACAACTACTTTCAAGTGCCAAACAGATATATCTGTTAAATGGCAATTGCCTATTAAAGTCTGATTAATTTCCCAGAGAACGATGCTAGCCCTGCTGACTCTCAGCACAGAGCTCAAAAGAGAAATGGCGTCTGTGGGTTCTACACATGGTGTAAATGTGGTTAAAATATGCAGTTCCCCCTGACATTGTAAAACATTTTAAGCTCCTTCAAGGGATGAAAGATGATCAAAGTAAAGTTAGTTCATCATTTTCATTTTAAGCCTACCTTCTGCATCTGGGTCCTGCTGATTCACCACAGTGTAGACCAGAGAGCCATCGGTCTCCTTTCTCAGGTACCCTATCTGACAAAACACAGACACAAACTCTCAGGGAAACCCCTGCACCAAGGCAGCCATGTTGACCGTGTGAGTACAATGAGGACAAATGTAATTCTTAAAAAAAATAAATAAATTGGGTTTCACTTATAAATCATATCACGAAAACCAAAGATAATATTTAGTCTGTACTTCAAGGTTAATTAAACCTATAAATCTGTATGCTGAATTTGATATGGAGGCAGGCCTCACAGGGAAAAGGGCAAATGTGTTAGGAGGAACTATTTTCTGAGGTCTATTATTGCTTCAGTTGAGTGTACATGTGTGGCTGGTGCCAGAATTCTTGTTTCTGACAAATTTCCTGCCTATGAAATGTCATATCTGAGTGACTGGCATAAAGCATGTCATGTGTCATGAGCTGTAAGCAGAGACTCTGCTGTGGGTTAATGACACCTTTTCACTCATTACGGTAATGTTACAGAAGTGCACACTGCAGGTGATAAACTCTCTGGAAACACTGCCATTCATACTCATCATTCTGCTGCAGAAAAATGTCAGTCTCAACACGATTATTAAGAATGGCAATATTTTCCCCAAGTCCCCATGCTACAGATAATCCTAATGCAATTCCAATACCCCAAAAAATGAGTGAAATAATTTTTACAAGAGGAACAAAAAAAAGCCAAGCTCAGAATTGCCCAGCCCTGCTCCTGTAGATATATCCTCCTGAAGGTTTTCAGTTCAACCCTAACAAAGCACACCTCATTCAATTAGAAGTTCAACAAGATAGAGATGCTAATTAGTAGAATCAGGTGTGCCAAATTAGGGTTGAAATGAAAACCTACATGACAGTAGATCTCAAAGAACAAGGAAGCCCTGGGCTTCACTCCTAAAAAGCATTTTGGCCGCTTAAATGTTATAAAAAATAAAATGGCCTCCCTTATTCATAATAAAACAGAGCTGTGAGGGGATGGAATGCTCCAGGCAGGAGGAGTACTTTGGAGCTGGGCATGAAGCGGCTGATGCGATCGCGGGCCTCGTCGGCGGCGTGCTCCACCAAGGCCAGGACGTGCTCCTCTGCCGTGCTGTCAGTGAGGCTGCAGGCGTTCCCCTCGGGCTCATACGGGTCACTGTGGAAGCACCAGAGAGACAGTCACTCACATCTGTAGTGCAGTTTTGTTGCTTTCAGGATATTAAAAGCAAACTTCAAACGTCAACTCATTCCACTACTCGGCTATTTCCAAAACTAGGGTGCACTAATTTTAGGCTAGTAATCACAGACCAACTCATGAGCCTGCCAGAAAAACTGTGCTTCATGATTCCGGAGCAAATGGAATTAAATCAGCATCATCATAAAAATAAAAAAACAGATCTTTGTAGCAAAGTAATTATTGGTACAATTCAGCAAGTTAACAGTCCATTACAGCTCCAACCATCATGAAGTTCAATAAGCATCATTCCCCTCTTGATTAAGCCATCCTTCATGTCTGGAGAGTAATGCAAACCATAATCTTCAAATAACCTGCACTTAAACCACTAATGACTTGACTAGTTTAGAACCCGAGGTCCAGATCCAGGTTGATAATCCCATTTACCTGATGGGGGGCTGTTTTTTGGACTTTTTGGCAGACTCGACTGGTACAGGTATGACCTCAGGAGGGGGCTCTTCAGAGGCAATGTCCTCGTCACCCAAAATGGCCGCCTGCTGAGAAAAATCCATGTCCTGCATGAAAGACATGCTGCGCTTCAGAGCTAACAGCCGCTCCTGCAAACAGAGCAGAGATAAGAGCCCCAAAGTGGGCACTTAACGCTTCCTGCAAACAAGCAGGAGTCACCATGACAGCCAATGGGATGGGATGGGATGGGATGGGGGTGGAGATGGTGCTGGAATTAAGTGGTCAAAATATCACAATCATGCAATTAATTATTGGAGAAATTAGTACTTATAAGTACTTGCCAGCAGATTTATAATTTACTCATTTTCCTTATTGTCATCACGTATTATCATATTCTTATTATTACTATTATTAATAATCCAAGGGAGCCTTCCTGCACCCACACTACAATTGGATGCAGAATGATATCCAGCACGTTATTTAAAGGGTCAATTAAGGTTACGTACCTATCCCAGGTGTACATCAGCAGTACTGCATCTAGGATTTTTGAGCTTGCAACCCTTTAGTTACAAGACTAAATCCCTAATCACAGCTGCCAGACAAAGACCAGCTCGTAATCTTCGCTCGAGTGGCATATCAACTTATATTTTGACAAATTACTACAATTTCTCAACTTGGCGTAAGTTTAAAAGACATGCCCATCAAATTGAAATAAATAGTTTTCTGAGCCCTAATGTGAGTAGTTCATATAGTATGGGGCTCCTCAGCAAGCACAGGAGGAAGACATGCACCACTGGAGTAAATGTCTCTGTAACTGAAACACTGTGCACAAAGCGTTCTAGCACAACTAGCTGAGAGAAACAAATCATTCTATCAAATCATTTTGTGAATGCTGGGAGTTGAAGTCCAGAGATGGAGGGGAAAAAACCTTTGGTTTAGACTTTACATTCCACCAGCCCTCAACACAGCTCTGGACCACATTAGAAATACTAATGAAAGAGTGGACTGTGTAAACTAATAAAAAAAACAGCAGCAGCAGATGAATTAGAGTTTCCTGTGTTCTTTGCATGAGAAGATCCTTACTTTGCTCATCATCTTAAACCCAGTGTGGAGCAGTTTCTTAGCTGCCTTGTAGTAGACCGTCTCCGGACGGTTGTAGACCATGGCATTGTCACACATCAGCTTGAAGTCTGCCTGTGAGGCACACAGAGAAAAAAACACACGTAAGAAAAGCGCCTCCTCTACACAGACACTTTTTAAAAAAGGAAAGCTTGCCAGAGTAAACTACATGTTCTACATAATATATCTCCTTCCATTGTAAATACTCTTATTGAGATTATAGTTTCTTCGTAAGGAATGCTATCTCTTCTATAACAGCAGCTAAACCACACAACAGACTCCCAACATGTAGGCAAATGTGCATCATTCTCACAGTTTGCTGATCATCTTAAAATTGACAATTGAGGCCACAGATGTCTGGCTTGTAATCAGTAACACAAAACCACAAAGAGATAACCCCCCCCCGGAAGGTAAATGTATTACCTTGAATTCGGTGACAGTTTTATACTCGTTGGTTGTGATCTTGTCTTTCATGGTGCTGAAGTCCATGGGGTGTTTGATAATCATGGAGTAGCCAGGAGCAATGGCGTCCGTGACTGGCCATGCGAAGAAGCCATTAGGATCCTTCCTACAAAATGACAGACCAGCTGCCAGTGTAAATAAAGGCAATGTAGTACTGAATTTCACTCATTACTTACCTTGCCCAGGACACTCACACTCAGAGGGCAATACACTGTCCACACAGCCACACTTCTGGGTTCATTATGCTAATGTCTCACCTTTGTAGCTGTCGCAGGAAGTGTTCTAGGAGCTGCTGCCTTGGCGTGCACTCATTCTCTGAAGAATTAAAAGCATAGACACATGCACGTGCACGTGCACACGCACGCAGACACACACACGCAGACACACGCACGCACACGCACACGCACACACACACACGCACGCACGCACGCACACGCATACACACACACACACACACAGCATGTAAGACTATATAGGGTCACCCATTCACTGCCAACAGATCTTACAATTCCTTCAAATTGAATTCCTGCTTATGAAGAAGCAACAAAAACTGAATAATAACTAATCACCCAGTCCAGAGTGGACACTGAGTGGCCCGTGGGGTCCCCTACCCTGCTGGGTCCTGCAGGCCCGGATGGGTCTGTCTGCCAGCTGCTGCTGCTCCACCTCCACCTTCACCCTGGGGTGGAACTCCTCCGTTTCTGCTTCCGTCTCAGCCACCTTCTCCCGCTTCCTTTTCTTCTCCTCCAGCGGCTGAAACAGGCACATACACGGCCTTCTACCCACGTCCGCTCTCCCTCAACATCCCCCAAAACACACTTGTCTGCCCTCTTCAGATTATCTACAGCCAAACCTAGATGTTACTTAGGAGGAGAGTCTCACCTACGGCTCATGTGGGACCTGTTACTCTATGGCTTTGTTTCAAGAGGCAGAATGGCCTCTCAAGAATTAATGAGGAAAAATAACAACAGGCTCAATGGAAACAGGCGCCGCTTGAATGCACGCGCATCTGATGTCGTGGAAACATAAGCCATGGTCTCATGCACTGTGCCAGAGTCACACTGCGCTTTGCATGCGGCAGACTGATTGAACCCTGGCTTCTAAACCCTTTAACCTATGCAAAGTAACACAGGCCTCCTCTTTCACACCAAGTTAAATAAAAACTTCTTCAGCACCTGGCTGGCTGGTACTTCTCTCACCTAATGCCAAGCAAGTCCATCAACAGGAACCCAATATTCAGGCAGTTTGATAACCTTTCCTTGAGTTAATCTATGCAAAGCATATGGTTTGGATCACTCCAAAAGAACCATTCTATGTAGCTGTCATGAGAAGCTCACCTCCACATTTTTTGGTAAAGAGAAAGGCTCTACTGGAACTGCAGCCTCACTTTCACACAGCTCCCTTTCTCGCTTCTTCTTCTTCTCCTCCTAAAAGAGATGGTTACATTTAGTAGACACTCTTATCCAGAGCAACTCATTTACGTCCTTCACAGACAATATTTACAGCAGGATATCTACTGAAGCAATTTTTGGTAAGTACTTTGCTCAAGAATACAACAGCAGTGCCCAACCTGGTAGTAAAACCCACAACCTAGTTGTAGCTAGTGCAGTACGACAGTCATGGTCATGCAATAGTTTATATTACCCATTATCTGTTTTGTAGACTCTCTGAAAGAAACTAAATGAATGGCTTGCATTTACCAAATTACCAGTTTATTACCCTAGATATTTTACCACACAATGCCACAGCCTTCGGTCTATAAACCCAGTCCCCATCACCATCTCTTCTCAGCTTGGGTGTAATTCAGCTCACTCACCTTCCTTCTCCTCCTCTCCTCATCATCTCCATGCTTATCCTTCTCCTTCTCTGATTTCTTCTTTTTCTTCTTCTTCTTTTCCTTGTGGCGCTCACGCTCATGGTCGGACCTCTCGTCATAGTAACTTGAGTCATGCCCAGAGCCTGACCGTTCTGTCACTTCATTTCCTCCCACTTTCAGTACCAGCTTCAGGGGCTTTTCAAGAGGTTTGTCCTCATAGCCTGAAAACACACAAACACAGTCAAACGTCTTACGCACCGGATTTCCATATACAACCGTGAAACACAGCAGCAGTAGAGTATAGTGATTAAACGGAACTGACATTCCAAAATCACACCGATCCTTGTCATGCATTATGTGACAGTGAAAGCTGAGCATGAATGAGCAGAGATCCTACAAATTTAAAATATTCTTGTTCCTTCTCTCTCCTCCTCGGTCAGACCCAGCCATGAATCCCCACACACCTGAACAATTTACAACATATAGTTACATGTATGCGCATGACCACATATGCGCGTGTGTGATCGTATAACTATTTTCAGTGTAGGTTTATCCGTATATAGACCTGGTGGTATTCTGCTATGTTAAATGCACATTTAGTAAATCGCTTAGGTTACTCAGATTTAGATTCCTCGTGTAAAAAACGGATCTATCTAGCGGTTCTAGCTTAAGCTGGCAAACAAATCGATGTGAAGTTACATAGTAGGTTAATAGAAACATGCATTTAAAACGTGAATGCGAATATACATATGATGCACTGAAAATACAGTTGGCCAGAAAAAACATCGGAAACTCAAGACAATCCATTCTGTTACAACTATTTCGTCCAATCAACAACCAGGTATTGCGAATCAAAACAGACGGTGGGAAGCAGGTATCAAGCTCCAGTCTCCCAAGCCGTCTCTCCAGGACGATTTTGCTGCCTCACCGTCAACAGTTCTCCATTCCGGCTTATGCTTTTTGTGTTTTTTTCCCATATTTAAAAATATCTTTAGAACTGTATAATTACAACGTCTACTCCATTGTCTTCAAAATGGCTATATAGGGAGCTAGTAGGCTAGCTGCGATATTGTATTCCAGTGTTCAATAAAACCAGGTTATACCGGAAGTGTTTATTTCGAACCTCCCAAATAATAATGTTTACTTCCGGGTGACTTAAAGCTGCGCGCCAAGTTCAATCTCTTGTACATTTGTGTGATTTGCTAATAGTTAGCTATAGTATATTTAGCTATCTTAAACATTAACGATTGGCACCATGGACGGCGACAAAATGGACGTGGTTGGGGATCTCAAGCATGCTCCAAATGACATAAGTGCCACCAATGTGCATGTTGAAGTTCACGTTAAATCTCACAGGTATTTTGCTAGTTGGGTAATAACTTTAGCTACTGTGTCTGTTTTGGTTGACTGCCAAACGCTGAACTAGCTGGTTACCTTGGCAAGCCAAGCATTATCAATAACCTATCTACGATAGCTGATATCTAGCGAACTGCAGTTGACAAGCTAGCTAATATAACAGTTTTTCCAGTTTGAATAGACTAAAACGATTTTCGAAGTCGTGTTGCTGGTTAAGGTTACCGGTAACGTCAAGCAGGTATTCTACCAATTGTCAATTGAATTGATGTTACAATTTGCAATAACTGTTGAGACTAGTTATCTAGCTACATTAAATGTTAGCGTTAAATGTCAAAGACCAGAATGACAGTTGATTTTAAAGCTAATACGGATCAACTGTTCCATTACATTTGATTTGGTGTAACTTAACATTACAGTTTTTAGAATAGTTAGAAGCTTGCTAATTAAAGTAGATGCACTACGTTTATATTTTTATTGACTGAAACTGGTTGAACTTCAGGAACACAACATACATTTAATTTGGCAAAGACAACACAATGACTCACAGGATACTTCCATCCATCTGCTAGTTCATTAAGCGAGGCTCTGTTAGTACTTCGGTGGGATAACGTTAACGTTACCTCTTCTTGGAAAAATCGGGTTGTTGCTTTAGTGGAAGTGGTGCTTATGGGTCAATAACGCGAGTCTGTAAGGGCACACTCCAGGCCGGACGAAATCGCCAACTGTGTTGTGAAAGACATTATGCTGTAAAAGGCGCCACTCTTTAAATTGATTAAAGTACTTATTAATCTGGCCTTTCTGGTTAAATCAAATATAAAATAAATGCTATTTAATGCTATTCTAACCTTAGGATTCGTTCATTACAGCACTGCGAGAAGAGATGACATTAAGGTGCACGTGCTGGCACTGCTCAACCGTCACCGCGTGGTGTTCGGGGATTACAAGTGGGTCGAGTTCGATGAAGACTTCCTAATCAAACACGTGGAATCGGTGGCCATTGTGGATGCAGAGCGACAGGTAAAAACAGTCGACTCCAGAATCCGTATCACTTATCACTTACTGCAACAAAATTAAATGTGGTTGTTCAACTGTAATGTTCACTTACCCCAGTTATGGTTGTATTGTTTTCTTTGTTGTGGGTCTCATAAGATAATATATTGACTGGTGGTTTCATTTAAACTAAGTGAGAAGACTACCATTGTTTTAAGTAAGTGGGAAGAGTCAAATTCACAATGTTTAATGGAAAATATACTGTTTTCCTGGCTACTGAATGTGTTCATACAAAAACAACCTGATAGATTGTAATTGTGATGGAAAATTCAGTGGCAGTGATCCTGTTTTCCCCTCAGCCCATTGATCTGAAAAGCTGCTGTCTATCCATTCATATCTTCTCCCTCAATGATGAGGGGCCCAGCACCCTAAACCTGGAGGAGGAGGAGGACCTATCTGCTGCCAATCACTGGCTGTTACCAGCAGGTGGGTGGAACAGGACTTTGTACCATGCAGAGCAATTATTTGTGTATTCTACAGCTATTGCTTTTTTCTATCTATTACTCCTCAGTGGTGGGGTGAGCTCCTCACAATCATGAACAGAAGTATCAAAACCTTCTTATTAGACAGCCTTGATCCAGCATATCTTGTAGAGCAGCAATTTTGTGTACTATCCACATACACAGCTGGATATTTACTAACCAGTTGAAGTTTCGTACCTTGTTTAAGAATGTCAGCGCATGTGCCAGCCAAGCGCATTAGCCAGTGTGCCAGATTGCTTGTTAATGGTTTTCTGTTCTTTTCACAGCTGAATTTCATGGCATTTGGGAAAGCTTGGTCTACGAGGATGGAGTTAAAACTCAAGTAAAACTTCTCAATTGTTTCATAGACTCCAGTTTTGTTGTTTATAATGAATGTTTGGATTCAGTCATGTCTTTGTTTTTTGTGAATTTTATGAACCTTAAAATATTATTTTGCAGCTCTTGGATTATGTTTCAACAACGATATTCTTCTCGGACAAGAGCGTGAACAGCAACCTGATATCATGGAACCGGGTTGTCCTGCTTCATGGTGAGGGCCAGAACATGACTGGTGTGAAGCTGTTTAAAGGCATACTGTGCAGGATTTCTTAGCCTGTGTTTACAAGAAAATAAGTCTTCTCCTCCCTCTTGGACCCTACCCTCTCACACCAATTAAGTTACCCAAACTAAAGCAGCTAGCCGAATAGCTGGAAGGGACGTTAATATCGTGAAATGAGCGACCATGAGCAACAGTAAAAAGGCAGATTCGATTAAGTACTTCCATTACATTGAATAGTGGTTTTATCGTTGGACCTTAAAATTCGAAAATTTCAGACCCTCTTGAAAGTCCTTATTGTTGCTACCTTCAGACTGCCGATAACATTACTTGCAGGTCCAACAGAACACTTTAAATCCCCTTGGCGAACTTCAGCTGAAAAGCAATTCCAAGGTTAACTGTAGTTCTTGAACAAGCCCTGTAAGTTTGTCTTTTTGCTTCCCTGTACCTGGACTTCTTCGCTAGCTAGCTCTGCAGCTACACCCACCCCTCCCCACAGAGAAAACAGTACCACACTTAGAAACACCCCAAACACATTTTAGAATAATAATTGCAGGTAAAGGTATGGGAATTCCACAAACGTGTGTAAAGACAGAGGTTACCAGTGCATCATAGATATGCCTTAGCATGGTTATTTTATTATATTTTCATGCTTAAAAATCCTGCATAGTATGCATTGAGTCATTTGAATTTGTAATGAAGGGCCTGATGTTTTTCTTTGGCTGTGTATTTAGACCTTAATTTTAAAACATTGAAATAAACACTTGGAAAAAAGTAATTCAGATATGAATGATGTCTTATTTGGCAACATTGAGTTAAACATTTTTATTTCAAATCATATTAGAAAAGGAGTGTGAATTTTATTATAATCTGTCCCATGCAGGGCCCCCGGGCACTGGGAAGACCTCTCTGTGTAAGGCTTTGGCCCAGAAACTTTCCATCAGACTTTCAAACAGGTGAGTGTGTGCTTTGACCAAGATCGGTTGAGACACTGGATTAGGAAATAAGTGCCTACCAAATTCTCCCCTCTCCCTCCTAATAACGTAGACAATCTGTCACTCTTTTTGTAGGTACACGTATGGCCAGTTTGTGGAGATCAATAGCCATAGTTTGTTCTCCAAGTGGTTTTCAGAGGTAAATTTGATTTGATTTACCTTTATGCTTTTTATCTAGGGATGCATTATCGTACTTAAAGTAGATTTGCATATTTTGTTGCAGAGCGGTAAACTTGTCACCAAGATGTTCCAGAAGATCCAGCAGTTGATCGATGATAAAGAAGCTCTGGTTTTTGTTCTGATTGATGAGGTAATGAATATACATTTTTACCCTTTTTTTGTAGTGTAGAGCAAATTATTAGTTATTTCTCAGGACAGCAGTGTACAAATTGCAGCACCAATGCTGAATTGTTTGTAAATGTCAACAAAGAAATAACAAGCTGGCTATAATAAGCATTTTCATTTCAATTTTGAACTAGCTTGGTAGCAAGCCGTAGTTGCATTTACTGAATTTACAATGATAATAACTAGCTAATGCATGAATTAAACTGTACAAAGGGAAGTAGTCTTTCGCTTAAAGAGCACAGCATAAAACAAAAGGGATGCTGCACACAATACAAATCTATCGCAAAATGCATAAAATCTCTGGCATAGTTTTCCCGCTCATTTTGGTTCTATGTCATGTCCCAGGGTCTACCTTTAAAGTCATTACTAAAAGGAATTAGGATTTGTCCGGGACTAATTTAGACCTTGTAAGGTATATTCAAGGTGTATGACCCAAGCTGTAACCATCTGGTATGGCAGATACAATCAAAAGCTTTACTGAAATCTGTGGTCACTTGTGGTTAACTTGTGCTGATTGTTGAAGTCCACAGAGCAGTATGTTGTCGAATGGCCTTAAAGACTGTCATATGAAGTGTTACTAAACCAAGTCTCAGAAATGATTGCTATGTCAGATTTGGTTTCGTTAAAACACTTAAAAATCTTGTAACTTTCTGCAACACAAGAAAGTATTACAAAGGAATAAGGAAGATAAATTAGGTTTGCTATGTTGCGGAATTCTTCATTCTGGTTGTGTAATTCGTAGATTGGATTACATTACTCTTTCTGTTTGTTAGTATGCTGTGTGGCAGTCCTACTCAAACAAATTTTCCATAACCTTTATGATCTGTGTAAATGATCTGATTCCTAAAAAGCTTAGGTTCTCTGCGCTGTCAGAATTAATTAAACAGAGTTTACAAATGTGGAAATGCAGCAAAATGGCAGAAAAAAGGACCTCGTCTTTAGAATTTCCCAGTTTACGGCACTGGACTAGACCAATAAATGGCAATGTGGTAATGATAGTTCGTACTGAAATTATTAATGCACTTTGAGTTGATTGGTGCATGACTTGCATTAAGTGTAATGCATTTTACTGCATTTCATTTTGTGCTGTGTTCTATGGCATCATGTTTGCCTTTGGCGTTGGTGTTCCCCCTAGGTGGAGAGTCTCACGGCAGCCCGGAATGCTGCCCAGGCAGGCACCGAGCCGTCGGACGCCATCCGAGTCGTCAACTCGGTCCTCACACAGCTCGACCAGATCAAACGGTTAGCGAAACCCTCCAATTTTTATTATTTTTTAAAAATCTAAAATTGTAAAGCGTGGCTTCAGACAATCATTGCTCTGTTCTTCTGTCAATAGCAGATTAAGCATATTTTAAAATGCTGATTATTTATAAGTGATGGCTATGATTCTGGGAGTTTCTTTGTTTCAAGTAGTTTTCCCAAAAGAGGTGCAGTATGCTCATTGGCTTTTTAAAAAAATAATTATTACCAGTCTTGTAGGTTCAAACATCATGATTTGATTAGTCATAATGCATATCAAGATCTATAAAGTTGACCTCTCATCTCCTTCCTCGTTTCTTTTTACTCCTTAAGATGTGTAGCTTTAAATTTCTTAACTGAAATTGTCCCAGTGGACAAACTGCACATTAATATGTCCACCGATTGCTTTGAAATGTGTTGCTTATCCACTGAAAGCAACTTTTTCCAGCATGGTTTTTTTCCTGACGTATAATGAAAAACTGGCTGGTGTAAGGTCAGGTTATTTCATAGAGTCAGGCTCTGTGTTTACAAAACCTGGTGTTTCATGCTTATTCATAGAATTATTTGATGCTTATTATCAATCATATTTCTTTCAAAAATCATTTCTCAGGTCCGCACTCATGTTTTTTCGGACTGTGATGGTTTGCTTGTTGGCTTATCTCCTCTTCTCCAATGTCCCCAGGCACCCGAACGTGGTGATCCTCACCACCTCCAACGTGACGGAGAAGATTGACTTGGCGTTTGTGGACAGGGCTGATATAAAGCAGTACATTGGCCCTCCCTCCACCGAAGCCATCTTTAACATCTACCATTCCTGTCTGGAGGAGCTGATGAAGGTTTGGCCTGCTCTGGGGAGAAGCACAGCTGTGTTTATGCCTCAAATGCCAAGTCAGTGGCTTCATAGGAGTTCTGAGCAAATGCACACGCAGTAATGTAATTCTCTCATATCTTCCTGACACCCAAATGGGTCTTTAACAGTAACACCAGCTAAATGAAGTTGAATGCATTGGGGGAAACAGTCATGCTACTTACACTTGCACCAGCTGTACAAAATCTATGGCAGACATACTGTAGTTGAATATTATGAAATATAATTAATTTAATCTTAGCTTTTTTTTTGGTCTGTTTGGGTGAATTTTCAACATGGATATCAGGTCTTACTGCCATTGTCATTCTTTCTCTGCTTAGTGCCAGATTATCTACCCTCGACAACAGCTGCTGACCATGTTTGAACTGCAGACCATGGGCTTCCTGGAGAGCAACGTCTCTGAGCTCAGCCTTGCGCTCAGGGACATCGCAGTGTGAGTGTCCGTCAGTCAGGCCCTGCCTCCACATCACCAACAAGGCCACAACCTTGTGGAGTAGTGACAGCATGTGCTTCATGCATAACAGCAGATTTTGTTTTACAGGAAGAGCAAAGGCTTCAGTGGTAGAGCACTGAGGAAACTGCCATTTTTGGCCCACGCCCTCTTTGTCAAGGTAGGCTCCACTCAGGGATGGTCGACTGATTGTTGACACAGACCAAAAGCTCATTTGATATGCTTTTTTGTTTAGCCCTTTGTTTTTTTAAACATTTTTTAAACAGTGTTGCCTTGTTTTGTCTGCCTGACGCCAGTGTTCCTTCTGTCCCCAGACCCCAACGGTGACCCTTGAGAGGTTTATGGAGGCTATGGACCAAGCAGTTGACAAACAGATCTCTGACAATGCTCACCTGGTTAACTGTGTGTGAGGAGATTTGACCCAGTACTGCCCTGCCCCGCCACTCCCCTCCCCTCCACGCCCTGCCCATCGGCCAGTGGGCTGCGTCCTGCCACCGCTGCTCTACGATGCTCGTGTCCACCGGAGATCTGCTGGTTTGAACCACACGGTTGAACGGCACCTCTAGGGCCACGGACCTGCTGGAAGTGAATGAACATCAACCTGATTCTCCAGTTGACGCTCATACCAGTTTTATCCAAAAGTGGTTAAAATGTAACCTACCGTTGACCACGGTGGTTCCAGACGGCCTGGCAGATCATAGGGACCTTTACACCAGCTATGTACCATCTAGCACAAAGCACTCCAATGGCACAATATTTGTGTTTTCTTTTCTAATCATGGTAAATAATGGAGCTAAATGCCTCCCACTCCCTCCTGTCATTCTGGCCATAGGACTCGGAGCTATCTGAGAACACAAAGGCCACTCTTTTGAACGGTATGTGCTTTTCATGGCTTTTGCTGTTTTGGTCAGCTCCTTCAAATTGCGTAGATCACAACTCTTAATTTGTTTAACTGGCATTCCATAATTTTTGGTGATTGCTGTTTGTTTACTGTCAGGTTTTCATGAATCCATAGCATTTGTCTGGTCTTTTTGCTCTTCCTTGTGCATGTTGTGCTGTGATTTTCTTACACCCATGTTCAGGAAGAGAAAGCCTCCACTACAAGGCTGTTTCCTCATTCAGTGTTAATATACATTTAAAATCCAGGTTTGTCAGGTTGCAACTGAAAATGTTGCAGTCGTAATTGTCAGGATGTGCATATAGGTTTTCTGTGTAATTGTAAAATTATTTGAATGTCATCAATGTTGTGATAGTTTAATATTTTGCCAAGGTTAAATGCATCCCAAATACATATTACAGGAAGAGGGATGAGAAAATGTAAAATGGAGGTATCTGTCTTATTTCAGAAGAAATTCTATTTATATCTCACATGAATTTTGTGGTTTTCTGTTTATTCCATATGTGAACCTTTTTGGAATATTATATGAACACTCAGTCCTTCATGTAGGCATTACTCAGGATGTTGCTGTGTACCATTGGTCTTTGTGTTTATATAAAATGTTGGATTTGAAAAATGAAATGCAGTCATATATTTGGGATTGACTGATTGTTTTTTTCTTTCTTGTTTTTGTAAAGTGGTCTGCACTAATACATAGTCCTATGTATGTTAATGCCTTCTAACCAGAGTGCATGAATCCAGTCGAGCGGGACAGGTGTAACCAATTATTCTGACCTAATTTTTTTAAGTTGTGGTTTATTCCTGTGTTGGACCACAGTAAAAGTATTTTCACCAGTGGAATGTCTGCAGCCGTTGCTTGTGACTTTATGTAAATAGTCAGATCAAATTAATTATTGTACTATTTAAATCCTTAATAGCAGAAGTTGGCATGAAATAATAGAATGAGCCAGCCTCATTTTGAGCCATTGTATTGGTATTTGCAATCCTCTGCTCTTTCCATGAAGGAAAAAAAAACTTTAATCAATTTGAATGCCTCTGTCAGCAAGAGCTTATACTGAATTCGCACTTTCTCATTTTGATTAGTACTGATGCATGACTTTTTACAGATAAAACTGTTTTTCTGTAAAAGAGGGCTTGTCTCAGGCTGAGAGTGAGTCAGTATGAAATATTGAAATATTAATGATGAAATTTTAGTGTGTGTTGACAGATATGGTGTATGTGAGGAAAAGAGTGCAAAGAACAACACTGTAGACCGTTATTAAAAATACTTCACCGCTAGATGTCGTAGTAATGCAGAATACGCGCACACCTCATTCCACGAAATACTACTGCAGTCTTGAGTGGAGGTAGACCGGAGATATTGACATGAAGAATTTTAAATAAGAACAGTCGCGAATCAAAACGTTTCTCTACCAAACTGACGTTTTGGTTACCTTTGCACCATGAAATAAACAGGAAAAAGAACGCATGGAATCGGATATTTTCAGATCCGTTTTGGGCCACATTCATGTGAAAATAAATCCGATAGGAATCGGATATCTGCCAATGCGACTGTCATCTTAACTCATTGATCGGAATTTCCCGCTCATTGCGATTCGCAAGTCATTCAAAATGCGATATTCTCATACTTTTTTCGCATTTGAATAACGCGTAACGTATATTACATGCGCAACCACTCCACCTATAACGGAGAAATAAGTTTAATGGTAAATCCAGTGTCGAATACCCAGGTTGTGTGCCTTTTAAGTAGGCTACGTGGGCGAAGCATCGGGATAGGCCAAAATACAGGCGATGTTCGTTGCGGACCTAAGATGCTTCAAAAGGCTTGAATTATTATTTCAAGCTCGTCTCGTTTTGTGTCCATTGCAGATGGTGTTATGACCGTGGCGGTGTGGTTTACTTTCGCATCGGTAACCAAACCCTCGTGTACGTATACGGGTTGTTTCCAGTGTAAACTGTGAGAGCAGGTATCTGATAATGGTCACTTTTAGAAGTAGATGTAAACAGGCGGTGAAAAAAATAAGATATAGGCAAAAAGATCGGAACTGGGTATGAAGACCTGTGGTGTAAACATAGCCTTTGTTTCTGTAAAAGCAGGAATCTTATCAGCAATTGGTTAGGCTATAGCAAACTTGTTTAGTGTTTATGTTCCCCAACTGCACACATTTAGTCAGTAAAATGAAAAGGAACATGTACCTTTCATTATTATGAAAAGTAGCTTTTTTATGGAGTTTTATAAACTAAATGAAAATGCTATTTGAATAGGTGTCTTTTAATACGCAATTTCTGTTCCCCATACCATATGCGTGGTAACAATAGTCATAATAGAAATTTAAATGATTGTGTTCTACCTTTTAAACAAGGACATACATTGATGTGTATATATTTTAAAAATACTGTTGATTACACAGTAAACTCAGGTCATCTGGTTTCTTGCATCTGAATTGCTGATCTTAAGGAAAAAATGAAAACCTTCAGACTCTGTGGCTCTCCAGGACCAGGATTAAGAATTACTGCAGCGAAAAGAGAAATGCATTAATATAAAGCAGGGGTGTCCAATCTTATGCGAAAATGGCCGGTGTGGGTGCAGATTTTTGTTTTAGCCCAGCACCTGATTCTACTTACAGTCTTGATTGAAGACCATGATTAGGTAATTGAATCATATATTTAGTTCATTAATCTTTTGAAGTAAATGTCATATTACTGCTCTCATTTTTAATGTGGCCATTTCCCACTGCTTCTAACAAAACCTACTATGCCCCAGTACAACATTTAAAAATGCTGCAGTCCACAGTACTAAGTAATCCAACTGAATTTAACGTGTCACTTGCAAACCCTGCCCTGGATAAGCGGGTATAGATAATGGATGGATGGGATGGATGTAGATACCCTAATTACCAATTAGAGGTGATATAACTTTCACAATTCTATAAAAAAAGCATGTTGGGTGTAGTGTCGACCATTATTTTTTGGTAGTGTGTACATGCCTGCTGTGACTCCTTTGGAAGCGGTGGGTGTTTATCTTGTGTGACTGCAGTACATGGGAGCATAAAGCCAGTGTAACAGCAAAGTGGGTGTTCTGAGAGGGTTGATCAGAGTAATTCCACTGGTACGTTTACACTCAAATGTCCGTCATTCTCCTAATCAAAATGCGTAATGAAATCAATGCATTCAATTTTGATGAAAAAGTTTCATTATAGCTCCGCAAAGTTCTAGTGAAAGTGTTCCCTTCAACAACAGATATAATACTTGCATAAAGGTTTAGGCAACTGGTCCCTCCAAGTGATCCACAGTTCTCCTGCCCCACTGGCTTCCTCCCTCCTCTTGTTCCACATCTCTCCTCATATCATGTCACTAGCTGCCGGTTTCAGCTTGCATATTTCAAAACCTACAGACAGTATACACTCAGCAACACCGCCCCTACATGCCTTCAGACTGTCATCCTCAAAAGCCCAGCCTGTGTGCTGCACACTTCCTCATGTCTCTCCTGTTTGCAATTTCACATTAAATATAACCCACATCTGGAAAATGTACAACTTGTGTAATCTTTCTATTTCGTAATGGAAAATAGAATATGCACGTGTTGTTCTGCCTTTGTTGGAGAAAATACTTTTCTGGGGGAGATTTTTTGGAAGGTAAATCTACAGTTTTGCCGTTAGTCTTCTGGAACGCAAAGCTTTAATAATCAGAATCTCAGATTCACAGGATTTATTTGGTTTAATTAAGGTGTTAACTGAATACTAATCAGGATTTTGGATTGCTTAACAGGGATGCCAGTCTGTTGGAGAATTATATAGGTAAGGGTGAAGATACAGGGTGGTACAGATGGTAGAGGGCGATAACAGTATAAACACTATTAAGAACATATGTTTTTCGCACAAGAATTATAGAGATCAAATTCCAAGACCTCAATCAGACCTGCACTAATTTGAAGTGTGAATGAAAACACTGCCTTGTACTACTCTACTGATTATCCTACCATCCAAGATACGTGTGGAGTACCAGTAAGAAAAAGAAATTACTCCAGTTTTAGGGTTCCACTCAAACTAGCCTCATTTCTAGTTTGGGCACTGTGTACCAGCTTTCGCTTTTCCTCATATACAGATTTCCTTTTGCTTATAGGACAGCTGCTGTACTGCAATCAATTTGTCTTTGCCTCTATAAAAATGAAACTAACCAACAGTAGTGCCCAGTGAGCTGTCATTGAAGCAAAAAACTTGTCTTTAAACCGATAAGGATTCAAAACCTGTTTTTCGTGATTGACAAGCTCAGCAATTTTTCTTGACGAAGGATCATCCAGGGAGAGTTGATTTCCTTGTTTCCTTTCACCTAATTGTTCCTAATGTGCTCTGTACTTCAGATATGTTTTCTGTTACACAAAGATAACGGAAACCATCTTTAGCTTTATAGCTACTTTGTGGTTACTCATGAAATGGTACATTTGAAGCACAAAAAGGCAGAGTACCACCATTATATGCAGTTATGTGGTAATGGGTGAGTCTGACTCCATTCCAACTCAAAATTCAAATTAATTTATAGCATTTATATAAAACGATCAAAACAGGCAAAGGATGAGTTTTCTGCACCCCCAGTTTATCCTCCAATGACCACTGACTATCAATCAGGAATTTTTACATTTGCAACTTAAACAAAAATGTTTTTTTCCCCCTCACTGGGCTATTTCTGGTTAACAAAAATATTATGCAACATTGATGGATAAATTGATTCATGTTTTTCAATGTGTTATTTAACAGGAAGAGTTAAACGAATGGAAATGTTTTTTTAAATGAAATTATTATGTAAAATGCTGTATATGAATGTTTGTATGTCTGTTGTCTCTGCTTATCCATTGTCTGCTGGCCTCCCCTTTCTGCTCTTTCCTTCTCCTCTCTCTCTCTCTCTCTCTGTTTCTCACTGTGTCATCTCAGTTTCTGTACATTCTTCTCACCCTTTTTGTTTTCTGCTCAATGGTCATGTACATAATAACAGCAAAAATACAAGCTGAATTATTGGTTCTATATTTTGATTTTCAAATATAAATATGTATAATTACATATCCTTTAAGCAAAAGTTGGTGCTCCAAATGCACAATGTAAAAAAGCTAAGGAGTGGATGGAGGCGTATCAAAAGACATTAATCTTGTTCCAGTACAAATAACAGCAATTATCTCAAATTCCGTCCTTGGCCCCAAGTGTTTTCCGTTACTGTTGTGTTTCTGCTGGAGAGTGTAGCTGCAATTGTAAGTAAACACCTGCAAACCATCTGCATATCAGCACTCCTCTCCACTAATTTGATTAACGGTTAAAAGAAACTGTCAGAGGAAGAGGAGGAATAGAGGACACGGGGAGCGGTGTCTGGAGCAGAAATTAGCTTTGATAAATAGAGGCGTAATTATCATGTCTGGAGGCCCTTTTCCGTTTCGTCCTAAATTAGGCGCCAATCAGCGAAAGAAATAAAATAAAAAATAACTGAAAAGCCTCATTGTTGCAGAGCTCTACCATCACCATTCAGAGTTATTAGTAAAATAACCTTTAACAAAGCAAACAGTGTGGCATTTATCATTTCCTCACCTTTTCAGGTACATGTCCTGCAGAAATAGAGCAACAATGTTTATGCCAAATGCAAGCCAAAATTGGATTTAATGGCCAGGGAAATCATATTTTGGGCACATTGAATGTAAATTATACAGCATATGACATTCAACTGAGGTTTTCTGAGACATAGAAGATTTCGCAAAAATGAATCCCTCTTTGTTTAAAATGTTACATAATCTAAAGTCTTACAAAAGGAGCATTGAGAGCCTACATCCCTGACAGATTGGTCTACACACTGAAACAAATGTGCGGGAAGGTAACAATGTTGGCTTGCCCTGCAGCACAAAATGTCTGGCCTGAAAATGTTTGACTGAAGCCATTTTTCATTTCAAGTAGGCACATTCATTATTTCAACATTGAGACATTAACCTGTCTAATTGCGTAATGCTTCAGATTTTCTCATCTGTCATAAGTAATCTATCTTATTTTCTGTATGGATCATAAAACTGTGGTGTGGTGCTTCCACTACGCATGTTGAAGTAACACTTCGGAACGGTCATACAGTGGACTTAGGTGCCTGGGTGATATGTCTACACAATCTGCCATGTAGAAAGAAGTTCTGTGTGTTGTGTCTAAGCTACATTTTCTATTTTGTCTTAAGAAGTCATAGAACTAACTGTCCTGGTAGCTGTAATTACCGTGTATGACATTTAAATCAAAGAATGGGTCGGTGTTAATTTAATCAGATTGATTATTGTATTAATGGGTTTATTGTATACTTAAATTGGAATAGCAACTGCACAACATGTACAACGTGTTAATATAAATAAATGTTTGGTTTATCGTACACTTAAGTTGTGATAGCAACTGCACAACATGTACAGTATGTTAATTTAAATACTGTAATGACATGTTCTTGATACAAGAAAACCACGAGTTACTTGTTGCCTGCAACATTGTCTTCTGTTATCAGAATATTTGTATATTTGTGTCAGTATTTTACACAGTAACAATTGTTTGTTTTTTTTATTCACAAGACTTTTTGGTCTGGCTGGTCTGTGATGCTGTCATTCTCAGGGTCACAGTGTGTCAACAACAAACAGGCAGGTATGCACCAAAAACCTCAATTTTCTTTGGAATGCTAAATGCCCAGAAGGCTGTGCACACTGGCCTTAAAAGCCCTTTGTCTCTGTAAATGGTTTTATGTGACTGTACAGAATGTTATAGAGTTAATTAGAACTACCCTGCATGAAGTATCTCAAAAGCTTTTTTAACTACTATGTAATATTTTCAATAAATACAGGGTTATTATCTTTTTGCTAAAGGTTGCACATTTCACAGGCAATTCTAGCAGGCTATTCCTGTGATCGATACAATTGTAATTAATGGTAACCTAAACTGGTTACTTCCATAAACTGCTGACTTAAAAGTATATTTAATCTGACAAGTTGCAAACAGAAATAACCATGACCAGTACTATGTAACATGTATACATTGTAACTGCAACTTGCTGTTGACCTCTTTTCAATTTAACCACACCTTGCTTGATTTTAGTAACACATATTTTAAAATGTCGTTTTAATTATTTCTCAACATTTTTTGTTGAATTTGGTGACTGTTGAATGTGAGATGCTTGTATGAGACATAAATAAAGAAAATATAGCTTTTGCTTAGAGTAAAGTTCAAAACGTATTGCACTTATACTGAATATGCGTTCTAATACAAAGTGAGTCTGACGGCTCAATTTCCCATCCCATTCTCAGCCAGAGAAAGGATTAGTGTCTGAATCTCCACCAGCAGTTGTGCTGCTTTTACCTGTCATCTACTGCACAGCATCTGCTTTGATACTCCAGTTAGTATTTCATCTCTATGAAGCCTCAGACCCTGTTTCGTTGCTATTTTAAATTGCACATGTGTTCCCTGGATGAAACAGCTGCTGTTACTGTTTGCCTTAGATTGCTTACTGCTTCACGTCCTGCATATTTACCATGTCTTTAAAAAGCCTTTTAGATCTGAACCATGCATGGGAAAGAAACCTGAGAGGTAAAGAGTAGGAGATGGAAATATGGTACTCCTTCTTAACTAGCCTGAAAGCAGAATGGTGATAATTAGGTGGGCTGATGGGGATCAAAGCAAGCTGTCATCAGTGAGATATGCATTTCTCCTGCATTTCCCATCAGAATGAGATATTAGAAATGAGTCTGTACCTGACAGTCTGTATGAGATTTGAACCCCTCCCCCATCCCACTATGTCCCAAATCACTACCAAGTTGAGTTCAGGCTAAAAAGCACTCCCTTTGGGCTGGTTTAACTGCATGAAGTGATGATTAGGACCTAACTACTTCTTTCTGAAGTCCGAGGTGTACAGCTTTAATCTTGAGAACAGCGCTCAGTATGAATCTGGCTGTTCACATGGGTGAGTGAAAAAACATGTCAATAATGAGAACATATCATCTTGTCACTTTGTGTTTACTGACAAAATTAAAACATAACAATTTACCTGACATTTGCAATGCATTAATATAACTTGAACTTTGAAGTTTCAGATAAAAATGTATGATGCAAATTGCATCAATAATGATTTGCATATTATATGTATTAGTATATGCATGTCATATGTGCATATCATTTGAATAAAGTAGAATGCTTTTCCTCATTAAAAAAACTTATTAAGATCTGGTAAACTCAAGTATACCTATATTGATACTATCACTGTGCGGAGTTTGGTCTTGAAAGATCCAAATATTGGGGTTCTCCACCACATGTTTGTGTTTTTGTATTTACAGTATATGTCCATCTTTGATTTTAGGAGATGATATACCAGTGAGCTGCATGTCCCTTATGTCTGTGATCCATTCATGTTTTGACCTGAATGGATAATTTTGAGTCATGTTGCCTCTCTCAGGACATCACAGTAGAGTTCACGGTATATGTTGGATCCATGCCTGGAAATAACGATACCTAGAATTTGATCATTTTGGAAGTATCAGCGGCAGGGAATAGTGTTTGTTAAAAGAAAATGTCACTTGTCCTGTGCGGTCGCCTCAGTAGCCTAGCTTCCTCTATTATCTCAGTCTCCTTAGGCAGCAGTGCTATACTAAATAAACGAATAGGTACTGATGGGAAAAGGATGGAGAACTGTGCGTGCGTGTAAGTGATTATGTATCCAAAATGAAGTCACTTGTTTGGAATTAGAGCGTGGAATGTCGTCTTACGCAACCGTTACCCACAGTCCTTCTAGTGACTCAATTATGGATTGACCAAAGCTGAGTTGGCACTCCCATATCTATCACTTCTGTAGCCGTTTGTTACCCGAAGGTTTATGGCATGAACCAGGCAGGCATGAACAAAATTCTATGTAATGATAAAAGGCAATTTTGCAAGTAAGAAGTATTTCATTGCAGTTTTCATTGTCAGAATGGTCAATAGTCATGAGTTCACATAGCCGTGTGTGTTTATATGTGCAGGGAACGGGGTGTGTGAGGGAGGGGAGCCTGCTATTGTGTTTCCTTTGATTTAAATATCCCCGAGAATCTTGGCAAGATGTGATGGCTGGCTCCGTGACGAAGTGAAAAGGAATAAGAATACACACTGTACCGACAGAGGACGCCATTGACACTATTGGTAGTTAACCAGAGCGTCGTCTGGCTCCTGCTCATAGCTCAATGCAGTGAGCTGCCTGCAAAGGCTCCGTGCATGTCTTGAGACAACTATGTCTCGCCCGCTGTTTTTATTTTAAAGTTTTTTTCAAGGAATCGAGTAGTTATCGTTCATGCGCTTGTCCTACCTATCAACCACATTTGTGGATAGATATAAGGATCTGTGGATTACCTTGTTCTCGCGGTTTGCGCTATGGACATATTGTAACCTTGTTGTCTAAATGACCACTTCATCGATGAAGGATCGCTCAAGGAACTTATAATTAAGCAAGACAAAAGGGAAGCAAAATGGGAAAACTTCAGTCAAAACACGGTAAGATGTTGTTCTATGCAAACACATTTTACTGTATTTTAATTAATTTGCTGCTGTCCGCTTTGGATTGTGCTATATTGGAAATAGAGAGTTAATGTCTTTAAACCTCTCTTTTTGTGCGTGCCCGGGATCCAGCCTGTAAACGCAGAGAAAACCCCGAAGGTGAGAATCATCCTTTATCCATCAACTTAAACTTCTATAATACTTAGTTTCTTTGCTGTTATCGGAATATTAAACGTACCTTTGCTTTTTGGATTTCCATTTTCCAGGAGGCAGTTTCGTTGTGAACGCGTACATCTCTCGGAGAGGGGTGGAAGAGAGCGAGAGGTACGGCGCAGCTGATCACAAATTTAAAGAGAGACAGGTAAGATGACGGTTTCTTTAAGGATGTAACCTAACATGGGTTTTTGGATAAGTACATAAATGAAGCTGATTGGAAAAATGCTGTTGTTACACGGAACCATTGTGGATGCATTTTACTGATGTCATTCCTTTGCAGAATAATGTGTAGAGAGGAAGCAGTTATAACTTGGCGAATTGTTTCTAAACATGATTATTCATTCTATAAGTGTAATGGCTGTTGCACGTACAATCGTACAATCATTGGCTGTTTTTCAGTGTTTGGATTTTAAGACGTGTATCGTAGTGCCGACTGAATTACTGAAACGTACGTGCTGAATTAACACGCGTCTTAAATTCAAATATCAGCAAACACAGGAGCGGACTATGGTCTTTTGAAAGACTATAAAAGGTCATCAGTTTCAACTAACTCTTAGTCACAACCATTGCCCCTAGAGGACACTAAACTTGATAACTCTCTTGGTTCATATTCTTAACCCTTTCAGGCAATTTCTGCTGTCATTGTTCAAGAAACTTTCACAGCTCATCTAATTGAAGATGGGGCAAATGTGCTGCATTTGAGTTAATTGCAATCTTGGCTGTCTGGAATATTTTAGCTATGCGATTAGAGACCACAATTAACTTTTACCTTCATTGCTTTTTGGGTTTAAATGCATAGTTTTGTCCTGAGCTGTTTCCTGAGATAACACTGAATTGCCCTGTGTGTCTGTACGACTACCACCTTCGTTTTGCTGCAACAGGGCAAGGTTTGACCTTTCAAAACTGTCCCAAGAATCACTGTTTCAAAGTCTGCTGCGGTTTAGTATACCCAGAGTTCTCCGCTAAGACATATCAAAGGCTTTGTGAAACTGAAGATCGTTGTTGCCGCTGTCACAGTTGGCAGCGTGACAAGCTGCTGTTATTCCCTTGAATTCTGGACAGGTTACCGCAGTTGCAAACACACATCCCCGCCCTGCGGAGAGGTTTGGCCGTGATTGGCACAGAGCTGCACGTTACTGTGAGGATATCCTGAGGTGAAGGCAGTGGCTCTGGTGGAGCTGGGATAGGTGTAAGGGTTATTGTTGTTGCTGCTGCTGGCATTTCAAGGTGCTGTGTTCTTCCTCATTCGATGCCCTGCTCTTCCTATGAAAGCTGTGGTTCTGCCAGGCAGCTCCCAGTGACACTACATTACATCATCACGGTTACAGTGAAATGTTGAAAGGTGTGGGCTTGAGCCTTCACACAGAAATGTGTCTGTAGGTGAGGCTGTATGGGGGTGTGCCGGTGCGGTGGGTCAGGTTCCACTCAGTCAGATGACCTCATGGATGAAAGGGGTCATTCTCCTGCCACCCACTTTTAGCGAATTAAGAAGTTTTTATTAATGTCATTTATGAATCATCTGCTTCGCTCTTAGCAAGAATTTCCCATAATAACACGCTGTTTAGTCTGCTGTTAGTGGGTAGAGTCATAATTTTTCATCTCGTTTGCATAACTGGCAATACACTCGGGTGAAGTCGCTCTAATTTGTGATCAGGGTGATCTGATTCGTTTTCATAGAATTTGAATAATAGGGAGTGCCGCTACTGTAGATTGGATCGAAGCGAACAGTAAGTCGGGGAGAATTACAACTTTCTGCTTCACTGTTCTGAATCTGGTGATTTGTTTTTCTTGATAAAAATGTAATATCAGTTTGAGTAAGGATAAGCTCTGCAGCTGACTGCCTTTAACTGTATTGTATCTAATGTGGCAGCTTCACCTTTGTGTAAAAAAAAAAACATGACTACATTTTATAATTATTTTATATATAAGAAAGAAATTGACCTTAACAATGTGCCTTTTTGGTAGGTAAACTTAATTAAGATTGAAATGAATTAGTTGTTGATGGATAATCATTATGATTTTTTTTTAAAGGCAGACAGAGATTTTTCACCATCTACCTGCCTATGCCCAGCGTGCACGACGGCAGGTCAAACTCAAACTCTTCTGGGGGCGGGGTTTAGAGGGACAATCCATTTTTGTTTGTTACTGAACAGGTCCAGGCCCCTGTTGTCGTAGAGGCACCTGGAGCTTCAGTAAGTTTCATTTACTCAAATATTGACACATAGGTGCCGGTTAGTCAAAGCTTCAGTTGTAAAAGCCTAAGCACTGATCAGCTAACATACAGGAAATAGATCAAATATGCTGTGAGTGGATGTGAGTAAAACATCACTCATATGATCAAGAAACATATGCAAGTGTTGCATGGTGTTAAAAAGCTGTTCTTCAGATAGTTAGTTAGATAGTTAAACAGCAGTAAGGAACCAGCCCCTTCCCCAATGCAACCCACCATCCCCTTCCCCCATTCTCCCCATCCCCAAAGTGCAGGAATGTGTAATCTAGTGCAGCTGACAGACATCAGAGAGAGAGAGAGAGAGAGAGAGAGGGAGGGAGAGAGATTTTGTTGGTGTGTGAGAAGAGAAAGAGGATAGTGATAGATGTAGAGAGGGAGAGTGATTATGTGTCTAAAAGAGAAAGAGAGTGGCAGATATTTTCATTTTGTTACATATTGGTTTACTTTATCTGCCCCTCAGCGTTGTCTGGTGTATATCTGTCCAAATATGAAGCACAGTCTGTACACGTATAAACTTTAGTGAACTAGAGGTAGAGACAGATGTTGTAATTTGAAACTTGGTGCTAGTACATGTTTGTTGCACTCATGATTATTTCCTTACCCAATAGCAGCTATGATGTAAAAGAACACACATTTGATGATTGGGGTAGATTTTCCTTTTACAGTCACCCGATGTTTCTTTTTATTTTGCTAGGTCAACACTGTGTTCAGCAAGCTCTCCTTTACTTCATTGGTTGGTATTTTGGTTGCTTTATTCTTTTTTGAGCTATGTGGATTTTCCAGAGTATTGTTTTTTTAAGAAAATTTGTTATTACTTTCTTTGTTGGCTTTATTTGGTCTAGGGAGGTTATTGCTTGGACTGTGGCTAGTCTTGTCAATCAGAAACATTACAAAAAAGCTCACAAACATGAGCTTTGACACAAATTTTGTTTATTATGATGCTGATAGGGATTATGAATAAAATCCCAGTTCTTTGTTTAAATCTTGACTCACTGCAAAGAGACCAGGCCAGATGGTTAAACATAATAATGTATTTTTATATGTCTGAATCTAAGGGTGTTCTTCTTGAATATTCATGGTATGTTCAGTACCCTATCCAATTAGTTGATTTTGGAGGCCATTCATATTGAAATACTCCATTATATGGTTTTATTCTCATCTCATCCAAACAGGAGTCATGGATTGGAGCTGAGAAGCACTTGCCAGGTTCTCGCTAGAGTTCTGAAGGTGGGCTTCATGATCCCCACAATGGGTGGAGCTTTATGTTGTAAATGACTTACATATATGGACCAATCAAGACGTTGCTTCTGTTGCGAAGCACTGTGATTTGTGCAATCATTAAAGACATGATAGCTCCCCCAGGTCTTGCTCACTCATCACTAGTCTCAGTTCTTCACCTCTTCTCACAGGTAGCTCAAGGTTATGTTACTCAGTGTTCGTGAAATTTGTACAAGGAAACTAGTGACGATGCAAAATCAGCCAATCATGAAGCACCTGATAAACAGGAACAGGGAAGCAGGCTGTATACCAGTGCTCTAAAATGTAATGGCAGGAGTGTTCCTCTTTACTGGGAACTCTGCATGTGCGCAACAGACCATTAAAGTAATGTTAAGCGCATGTTGAGGCATTGTTCTGTCTAAACTGTGCTTATGTTGAATTGCCATCACAATCTTAAGAACTTCAGAAAAGTCAACAATTAGTCTGAATAGGCTGTCCTGATCGACAGACTGTAAATATTTGACAGTTGGGCTCCAATCTTTTTACCGTGATAGGTGTGTTACTTAGGTAACAGACTACTCTAGAATTGTTGTTTTGTTCAATTAAAGTAGCAATTTTGAAAATGTGAACAATACCTGGGTAGACAATCTATTCCTCAAAACCTCTTATTGTTTAAAATGCCTGGTCTGTGAAAGCCCAAGTATGTCTGCCTTTCTTTCAAGGTCAGGCTCCTTCCTTCCGTAGTCCATTTTATAATCGTAGTTGATGTTTTACCACACAGACAGCCCTTTCAAATGAAAAACACCAGTATGAGAATGAGGGAAATCCCCATGGACACTTAGATGAGGAGAAAAATGGTAATTTTTTTAAAGCCCAGAGAGTTTATTAGATTTTTTATCAGAATGGATGAGCCTAGTTATAGCTGTATGGCATTTTTATTTCTGAGTTTCATGATGCATATTCTATTATCAGATTAAGCAAATAGCAGCCAAAGGCCTTTTGACACACACTGGCTTTGACCAGGAGGAAGAATTATGAGAACAGGACAAATCCGCAAATCTCCCGATTGGGAAAAGGAGGATCTTGTGTTTCGATGTCCCTCCTCCCCTGACCCTCCACCCCAGTTGTCTGGGAGGATAGGTAAATCTGGAATCTGTTATTCCTTTGCTGTTTGGCTCTTACATCAAACAAGTGAGGGGTGAATTATTGAAGGTGTGTGATACCATGGGAGCCATAGTGTTCCACTCCCATCACTTGGTGGTGGTGGTTGGGGTGAGGGGGACAACCTTGTAAAAATAAAGATGAATTGCAAAGGAAGGGCCAAGACTGCAAGCAAAATGGAGCTGTTATACTTGCTAAACCACACGTTAAACATGCTAACCACGTGTTAAAAGTTGTGCATTTATAAATAGCAAGCATGTACAATTTCATTTGGATAGCATCTAAATTGTAGATCCAAATGCATTTGTCCAATGTTAATCTGATTATCTGACAAATGTTTTACAGTATGACTAGATTTTCATTTGTTGCTTATGGTAAATTTAGCAGATAACTGAGTTTACTGTAAATGCAGATGTGTGTAATTCTGCAAGGATAGAGGATGTAGCCGTGATGGGGTAGGCATTCACTCAATTGTGACTCAACATCCAAATTAGCCAAGAGAGAAAAAAAAAAAGTGATAAAGAGGTTGTTTAGAATCACTCAAAACTACCCTAACTGTAGCTTTACTTGAATGTGGTTTTGTCTTGCTAATTAATATGACCTGCTTCTACAGGACCTACATTCCCCACATCCACTGATAAGTTTATAGAGACAGTCTCTTCACTGTGCCATCTGTGCCATTTAACTGCACACGCCTTGGAATGTCTTGGTCCCAGAGCAGTATGTAGGTTGGTGCTAAAAATGTTGGAACTGGCTCTGTGTGACTCAGGAAGGGAGACTGGCCAGGACTGGTGAAAGACTGATGATTCTGACTGCTCTTCTCAGGTGTTGCACCCACAACTTGTTTTAACACCTGGCACCTGGTATCTAGAGACATGCCAGGAAAAGCTAATGGGTAGGAAAGCCAAACAGAATGATTCAGGTAAATGGGGCTGTTCTCCAGTAAAAGGGTTGCTAACACATAAATAATTTCCACAAAAATATCGTCTCCACTAGATTATCAAGGAACCACAGCCAATAACTACTTATCAGTTTTTTATTTTGCTTTTTACAACTTGCTTACAATTTGGGAAGTTTCTTAATCTCCTTTCAAACTCACTTTTTATATTTTAATTTGCAGTTGTTTATCAAAAAGAAAATATATTAGGAAAGCAATCTGTGAAGGGTGATAGGGTGTAAACTAGGAACACTTTTTCTCTATATGACAAAAAAGGACATAATTTGATTTATCAAGAGTACCTTTGTTTTTCTGACAAACACTAGATGCACTCATAGTATGTTAGCGCTTTGAAGTGAAGCAAACACTTTGAAGTGAGACCACTTTTGCCTTGCTATGAAGGGCTGCTCAGAAAATCATTTTCCTTAAAGAACGTAGAGCTGGAGAGCAGGAGAGCAGGAGAGTAAAGTCCAAGGGCTCAAGTTCTCTTGTGAAATCATTTTTACGTGATTACAGCTGCACTCACATTTTTAATTCATCAGAAGACATTCAGAATGTGTTAGTGCAGGTTTCATAAAAAAAGATTTCACATGGACAGTGTTGTCCTTGGAAGTTGCTGTCCAGACATCCCATTAGGAATCACTTATTTCTGAGACCGGGCACTCAGACTAAAAGGAAAAGGTTGACTTGTATTGTCAGCACTTCATATGTTACAGTATTTGCAGATTATTTAGTTAAGCGTTTTCTTTTACTAGCAAAATCTGGCTCCATTTATTATGAAACAGAATTTCCCCTATTTCCATATTACCCTAATTTTCCATATTTTCCCCAAAACATTTTGTCTTTCTGTTTCAGTGAATTTATTTTTATATAGTGAAAGTTATTTTTACAAAGTCATCCATATAAAACCCCCTGAAAAGTCAGTCATATGAAATATGTGAAACAATACTAAAATGAGGAAATAGGAAATATTTGTTCACAGAAAATAATTTTAAATATTTTCATATTATAGAGCTAAATATCAGAAGTAAAAGTTTCATCTTTTTAAGGCAAGTGCAGCTGGGTTTTTGTGTACTGTCAGTAAGTAGTTACATTTTTAAGTTATCTTACTTTTTCCTCTCTGGACTCTTGAACCATATCTCTGTATTATACACATGGTTTGGTTCTCCAATGTATGTAAAAAAAATGGGATATGGCTTACTTTTCTGGTTAAGGGCAAGTTCGTGTTGCCTCTATTTTCTGCTAGAACGGGATGTTTTGTTTGGACCCTCCTCTCCACTGCCATATCCGTATGTCTTTAACTTAAAGTGTACCCAAATGCATATGTTTGTGATATTTGGTTTGGAATAGAAGCCAAAGGTACCTGGCTACTTTAAAGCTTTTCACAGTCAGTTATGAATTTCCTCTACAAACACACCAAGGAGTCAGTTCTGTGCCACGCTCTTGTTTCTCCACCATTGAATGGATGCGGTAGTTGACTCTGAAAGAGTGGCTTCTACGTGTGTATTATTCAAGGAGCAATTTTGTGCCTGTCTGACCAGTATGTGTACATTTCATTGCGATGCAGTATCACTTTCATCCTCCTTCGGTCATGGTGTTCTTCATTGGCCCTTCTCTAGCTTTCACTGTAAATTAGGGTAATGAGGAGCAGTGATGTGCTTTTATTCTTTTAGAGATTGCTGCTAGCATTAATCTCTGACTGGGGCCAGACGGGTAGTGTTTGTGTATGTGTCGGGGGGGGGGGGGGGGGGTGTTGTTGAGGAAAGCTGCGTTAATGTGTGTGAGACTTTCTTTCTAAAGAGACTTGGAGGCATTGGGGAAATTTTTATGTTCTTTTTTTTTGGTCTCTTTCTTTTTTCCTTCTTTTTTTTTTTTTTTTTTTGAAGCTGGCTTCACAAGAAGCAGTTCTGTGAGCCTGGGTCTCTGAATGAGATGCATGTGGCTGCAGTCCAGAACAGCAGGGTCTTTCAGCATGGCTGCGGCTAACATCTGGTCCTGGTTTGTACAGCAGAAACCCTGGAGCAGAGAGAGAGCCTGTAGTGGGGGGCAGGCTGTGGGGGTTACGAGGGAGGAGGGGGGCATTTTGGAGGGCTGTTCTGTATGTGGGGGGGGGGGGGTAGAAGTGGTAAGCAGGAGGTGTGTGGATACACTCTTTTTCTCTCTTGTGAACAGGTCACTGAAAGACTGGGATTACATTCCCTTCCCGTGAGATCAATTCATTTTTCTCCCTATGCTGTGAAAAATGCCCCCCAAAAAAAAAAACAGTTTGTAAATCGGTCACTTCCTTCCCCCCCACCCACATATTTGCTCCAACCCACAACCACTCATCCTCCCCCCAATATTGGCACCACCACCACAGAATCTTCTGCCAGTGCTAACGTCAACACCTTGCAGGCCAAGACACTTTGAAATGTGATCAAATTCCTGCCTTGGTTATGAGTCTATGTGGTTGTGTGTGTGTATGTTTGTGTATATGTGTGTTCGCATGGAAAAATACATTGCAGGCGGATTGCATGTTTTTATTTGAGGATATTTATACTGCGAGAGGACCTTTGAAGTTGTTTGCTCACTTCAAACAAGAACCGGCTTGGAGCACAGGCTGGCTGGGCGGGTGATGGGGTGTCGAGTCGGAGGGGGCAGGGCAACTGGGATGCTCTCAGCCAGAGTAGATAGACCACATTTAATGGAAAATTTTCTCTATACATTTTCTATACACTGCTGTCCTGGCCAAAGACGCAGTGGTCAACTTTCATGTAGTTGCTTTCTGTACCCTTAGGAAACGTCAAGCTTATCGTTGTTGTTCTGGTAACAGGGCGTTCTACTCCTGCACAACATTTTTAATTTTACCGGCATAAAATGATAAACAAACATGACATAGGTGTCAAACAAATCGTAATTTGTTTTATTTAGTTTTCTTAATTTAATACTATTGCATGACCATGCCTTCAATTGATATCGAAAAGCAATGCAGTTTAACTGAATATACATAACCCCTCTGAATACGACACTACAGTGCAGAAATATTTTGAAATCAGAAGAAGGTTTCCTTGGCTTGGCTGACAGTCAAAAACACAATGGTTGATGTTCACATGATGAACAGTAGGCGTGTTTATTTCCCCAGGAATCAGCTCAGCAGGCTTTAAAGTAAAGTCATTAGACACAATCAGGAGAGGATATGCGAGCGTTTTGAGCAGAATTAGACTGAGAACAGAAGTGGGAACAGCAGTGGAAAGAGAACAGAGGACTCCGGGAGATGACAGGAGTGTGGCTGCCCTTGATCGGAGCTCTTCCCTTTCATCTGTGAGCGCGAGCGCTGCTGCCTCCTCATTACTGTCAGCTCTGAAGGAGACAGATTGCTATGGGAGTTCAACCTCAAGGCACTATATACAAATTGAATTTTTTTTGTTTGCATCATGTGTTGGAACCTGGAAAATCAGGAGTTTTTTTTTTTTTTTTTTTACAAATTGTTCGAGGCCACTTATCTGAGTGTATCTGATGCAAATGAGTGCCATGAACCCTCCCACGATATCAGGTAATGTGCTTGGATTTGTGGTGCTCTGTGGTGCTTACACAGTATTGAAAAGCCAGTCTTTTTGTATTTCTGCATTTGTTGTACTGTAAGGAGTTTCTCTTGAGAATGTGTGTCCATTAAAAAGTTACCTCAGCGTGGTACGAAACATGGAATGATGAAGTTTTAAAAACAGCTGTAATGTTGTAACAAGAGAATCAGAGCGGTTCGACTTCCCGGTGCATATTATACCAGACCACTTTGTGGCCCTGGGAGGGTTAAAGCCATATTGGTCCTCTGTCGCTTATTGCAAAGAGGAAAGAAAATACCGAGGCCCGGAGCCTGCTGCTTAGCGCTGACATTTTTGGCAAAGTTTACTGGATCCAGCTCTGTGTTTGATCTCGCACTCTGCCCAGCCAAGTAAAACACCGGGAGGCTCAAAGGTTATTACATTTTAGTGTGTAAGGTATGTTTCCACACAAACCTCTGTTCCCTCGCAGAAAGCTGTAGCTCTTCTTGCATACTTCATTTCGCAGGCATTAGAGCAGTCATGGGGATATTAGATTTTTTTTCTTATTACGGCTGTTATTGCTATTATTATAAGTGGTGTCATTATAGCAGTGCTTTAATTGAATACCATGTATTAATCAAACACACCCGAGACAGTTTTCATATAGGAAAAAACCCTTCCTTGTGATATCATTTAAAAAACTAATTTTATGAATGTTTAGGGACTTTGAACCCTTTGAATTGCCTATTCTTGTGTTTCGTGGTTTTGGATTATACTTTCTAACTTTTGGAATAGTTTATTTAAAAGTCTTGTGTGTTGATAAATTACAAGTCTCTATATCTGTGTATTCCGTGTTCATGCTATGGCTGTTTACTTATTATGGCTATACTTCTATTGTGAACTGCAAATTTATCATAGGCAAGGTGGTGAATATTACAAAATTGTGAGCAGGTCATCAAAAGAGTTGCTGTTGTCCAGCAACATTTAATTCAGGGAAGGTCCATCCATACTAGAACAGGATTGAAAAGAATCAGACTCCTGTTTTTCTCTATTACTGAGTGTATCCTCTCCTTTGGTAGTGTACCACCTTTATAAAATCACTCATTTTTGGCTTTGTGCTTCCCATCCATTGCCTTTGAAACATATCCATATAAATATGGGAAATAACATAAACACCCAGGCTTCTTGATTTAGCCCCATAGTGTAAGTGCTGATAATGAATGGCAACTTCATGTTTTCTATCCAGAGTATGAAATACATGTAAGCTTCAATCATGAAGTAAAGGCCTGTTTGTTTCATCATGGACATTGCCTTGTAACATGGAATGTCTTTGAGAAGGTCTTGAGATCTTGTGGCTCAAAAAAGAGTAGATAAAATGGACCTGACCTGCTTTTGGTGGAAAAGGATGAATTTCTGTGAAAATTGTTATGTGTCCTGTACCAAAAATGTTTGAGTGATGGAAGTGAAGATATCCCTTTAGATGTTATTCTTGGAAGTGGCACACAAGAAATGGGTGTGGAGACTTGGGTATGTGTGTGTGAGGGTGTGTTTGTGTGCGAGTGTGGGTGTGCGTTTGTGTGTATTTGTGTGGGCATATGCATGTGTGTGTGTGTTTGGGTCTTCCAGTACCTTGCAGTGCATCCTGAATTAACCAGATTTCAAATAAAAAAGCTGGTAAATTGTGAATGAATTTCATAATTCCCTTTTGCTATCTTTGTGATTTAAATTTGCAGGTATTCGTAAATCTATCAGGATCTCTTCACCCTTACCCTTCACCCACCCTTCACCCTTCACCCTCCAAACTGCTTCTGTGAGCGCCTCAGAAATTTCATCTGCTCTCCACATTCCTACGCTCGGTGTCCCACTGGGTCTGAGCCGCCAAACACAGCCCTATGGACACCCTACACCCCGAGCTTCCTGTCTGCGCGCAAAACAAACAGTCAGAGAGAAAACAAAGTGGAGACAGAGGGAGGGAGGGAGAGAGAGAGCGAGAGCGAGAGAGAATGGATGAGAGAGAAAGAGAGGGAGGGAGAGACAGAGGTAGAGGGAGAGAGAGAGTGAGAGAGAAAGAGAGAGAGAATGGGTGAGAGAGAGAGAGAGAGCGAAAGAGAATGGGTGAGATGGAAAAGAATGGAGGGTTGGGTGATCCTCTTGTTTTGCTGCAATGCAACTAAGCCTCCCGTAAAGGCACCAACCGGACAAATGTGTTACGTCTGAAATATTAAACCAGTCCCAGAAAGTGTAAAAGCAAAATGTGATGCTTCCTGCTTTACCTCAGCCATGTACTGTAGCCCCTTCCGTAGTTCTTAGTTCTAGCTCTAATTTCTACGAGATTGAAATTCCATTTTTTAACTATACATTTTTGTTAAAAAAAGGGCATGATCCATCCACTCTTCAGTATGTAGTGACAGGCATACATTTCTTCCTTCAAATGGAATGTGCTTTGCTGAAAATGACAGCTCTTAGGAACATGTGTATTCTCTGACCTGGCACTTACTTAGTCATTTATGGAGAAGCCTTTCCAGTAAATGCTTGAGTGGTTTTAAACCGATATAGCAGGGGTGCTGGTCCTGGAGGACTGGTCTGCGTGCTGGTTTTTGCTCCATCCAATTACCTTAGTGTTTTCTGACAGCTCTATAAACTATGCTGGTTCACTCCTGTACTTGAGCATAGTAACACTTCAGGGTACACTTGCAGTTTGTGACTGTAGCTACAAATGTCAGATCAAGATATGATTGAGCTGATGAAATAATTAAGAGCATAATTTGGCACAGAATCCTGAAATGGATCATCCCTTGTTGCATACCCCTGCTCAATAGCTTGAGCTAGTTTAGCTTAATTCTACTGTTACTTAATGTTTCATCTTTCACTCTTTATGCATTCTCGTGTTCTTACTGCTCTTGTTATACCGTATGCACTTTATGCATAAGTCTTTTATGGCCCTGTGAGTCACATGGGACAGTATGATTTATATAAATAAATAATGACGCAAAATGAGTAAATTATAATATCAAGCCTTGGATCAAGCCTTATGAATTAAAACTGAAGAACAATATTTATGCATGGTTCTCGATGATAACAGGGTTTGGTGCATTGTGTGGATTTCCAAAGTTCTGCGCTTAACTAAAATGGAAATATGTAGAAGTTACATTAACTTATTGTTTCAATTTAAGTGTCATATGTGATCTGGAGTTCAGTGCTTCCCCTCTATGCAGAGAGAGCCCCCCCGACTCCACCCCCTTTCACGTACCCCAAGCTTGCACATGTGTAGGTGCTGCTATTATTCAGCTCATAAAACTACGCTGTCACATCTGAAACTGGTTAGCTGTTGAAACAGAGACTGGCGTCTTCAAAGTATGGAAACCGTTTTCCAGACAAGCCAGCCCTGGCACAATCCCCCACCCCCGCCTCCCGCCCCCAGCCCCAAAAGAAATGTGGTTCCACATGTGCTCTGACTATTATTTACCTCTTTCTCTGGGTTTTATGATGACTTTAGAAGTAAATTTGTTCTTTTTCCCTTCCCCTTGCAGTCCTCGGCCGTGTACTTTTAACCCATACTGAAGTGTTTATTAATGTTGGAGTGTGGCTCCTAAATGGGAAGGCCAACCAACTCCGTCTTCCTGTATCCTGCAATTAAAGCAGAGGTGAGGTCTGCCTGGCCCTTTTGTCATAAACAGTTGGACTGTAGCCTTGTTTCTGATTGGAATGCCCTCAGCCTGATTACACTCCTCAGAGCTCTGATGACTGGGTCTGCTTTGGGCAGATTTGGAGGGCTGGAGACAGGAGCGCCCATCAAATCAGCACTCCTGCGCATTGTGTACTTTTTGATGTCAGGGCAGAGGGTTTTGTTACCTCTGTTTAAGTAATGATGCAAAATCCTAAACTGCACCGAGGTTACTGTGCGCCTCACTTCGCTCGGTTGCTAATTACACTGGGCTACACGTCCTCCATGGGCAGGAAACTACAAAAGGGGAGGGGGACATACCAAGGGCCCAAAAAGCACTGAAAGAGGCCACTGTTCATGTTTTCTCAGAACGAAGTCTCCTTTTCTTCCCCTTGTTTCTCTCTCCTGACCTCCTCCATCCACTTCAAAGACAGGCATTAGTCTGTGCTGTGATTTATGGGTTGTTCTGGGTAGCGTGTTTACTCGACAGATAATTAAAAATAAATAAAATAAAAAGCTTTCTCTAAGGAAGGCTGCTGTTGCTACCACTGTGTTCTAGAAAGATCTCTCAGATTTACCTATTTGATTTGGTTGATGCCAATTCAAATTCCTGTTACGAAAATAGATGAGAAGAAAATAACTTCACCACTACAGCTTTGAATACTTAGCGGGACTCAAACTGATTGTCCTTTGAAGTATTGTGCCTGAATTCTTTCTGTAAATATCCGGCTGCACAGCAACGGTAAATGGCTTGTGTCAAATGCAAATAATGTACGTCTATCTGGATATGGATTTAAATCATTCTAAGAATGAAAGCTGTGTGGATGTCTTGGTTTAAGTGTGTAATTCTATACAGTGTTCATACTGATGGTGGTGCTTAGTAAAACAGCGATGGTGCCCCCATCTCTGTGGCAATGCCAATCTGCTGGCCCCTCCCCTTCACGGCCTCAGTTTGGCCCCTTCTCTTTCATGTTCATGTGGGCCCGGCTGATGCTATCTCCTCAAGAATGTTAGTGTATCACCATATCTGCTGAACTTTTACCCCTGCCGCCTCGCAGGGTGCTGCCAAAACCTCCGTCAGTGACACTTGACTATTTCATCATCGCATTTTACTCACTGCTGTTATTTTACAGAGATAAGAGGCCAGTTACACAGGACACAGCTGGTGTTTTTTATGGTGAATAATAAATTATAGACACTGTCTGTGTCTGTGTGTGTGCGTGTGTCCATGCGTACCTGGATTTGTGTGTGCGTCGGTGACACTAGTGTGTGTGGGTGTGTGTGTGTGCATGTGTCAGGAGAGTATATCAAATACTGTAAGCACTGTAATCCAGTATGAGTCAATTTACCTTTCAGAAGACAATGATTATTGCTGTATCTGTTTAGTAGACACTGTAGGGTAGGTTGTATACAGAAGCTGACATTTTCTTTCCAAATGATCCAGTCATTCAGCTACATAATCACTAAAACACCTTTATCATGCCTTTATCAAGACTAAAACAGCTGCAGTATAGTGACGGACCTGATCTTTCAACTTCAGTGTTAGTAGAAACCCTGCCTCCCTTGATAATTCTGTGGCTATGTGCAGCCCTGTGGGGCTGCCAGCCACAACTGATTCCAGATCATGGGCTAATGAAGGCTAGCATTTTAGTTGTATACACAACTTCAACATCAGCTTTTTGATCTTACGGTTTGCATGGATGAATTGCAGTCTAGAATTTCATACTGAAGGATGTTGTTTGAGACTCACAGAGCCTGCTTCTCAAGGTCACTGTAGTGGAGGGTTGGGAGCTGAGTGCAGTTGTACGTATTTAAGCGCATAGTTCAGGTTTCGACTGTGGGTGAATATTGGCATGTGACGTGTGGGCTCTGGCATCACACCGGATTGCATATTTTTCTCTCCACATGGCTGAGCTACATAACATATCTAAAATAATCCGCTCCTCTCCCAAGAGGTGCTGCAAATATTTACTCACATTCACTCCTCCTTGTTTCCAACACCATGAGATCTACTCAGCTCTTCACTCTTCAATTTTAGAAATGTACATGAACAAGTGGCTACCTTTGGCATTGGCTTATAAATCACCTTGCATGCGATTCAGTGGCATTACGTAAGTGCGCTATCAGAAAATGAACGAAGTTCAAATACTGATGGAATCTGCAAGAAACTGCATTTCCCCTAAGAATAGCTTTTTCAGTCAGATAAAAATATAACATCAACCTGCTGTTGCACTTCCCTGATCTTTCAGCTGTATCTCCTCCACCATAATGTCTCTGCTATCTCTTCCTTCTCTACCTTTTTACCCCTTTTGCAATGAAAAGTTCCAAATGTTTTTCTCCAGGGAAATGGCGCACATAAGATTTGTTGCCATTTGCTCACTTGCAGTGTTGCCATAACACATGGGCTCTCAGGGACCCAGCAAGTGTTTGTCCTTTCACACTTCCTGTGCACAGAGGTATATTTTAGGAATATCCAGGAAGAGGGTTTGCGGTTGACCCTGTGGCGACCCCTGCCCAGTGTCAGGGCCGTGAGGAACTTCACAGCTTGGAATTAAACCTGTTCTTGCACCAGCGTCACGAATGCCAGTGGTCTCAGTGAACCACGCCATCCCCGCAAGACAGAGCCAGGCGGGGGAGACCGGCACAGCGTACTCTGGATGGAAGGATAGATTGAAGAAGGATGCAAGAGGGATCACTCTGTGTCATTTTATAAGTCTGGCACTATCAGCTGTTCCAGAATGAGAACTTGGGATTTCAAAGGGCAGAATTTTCTGAGGCAAAATCGTAGCTTCTATTCAGTCAAGTGCAATCTTTCTCTGTCCAAGCGTTGAGATTTCCCTTTCACCTTGGGACCAGATTACGATTTACACATGATTTACACCCATTATTCTTGCTTTCCCCCCTTGCTCTTTTTCGCTTTTTTCCTAGCTGTCTGTGACATGACCTCTTGTAAATATGTGCGGCCGATACATTGGCCTGATTGGCAGGCTGCGGTCACATGCCTGCCACATTAGTGGGGCGATGTTGCATCCCTGACTTGCTTCTCCATCTCTGGTGGCCATGTGGAGCTACTGTGCAGCCAGTGAGGAAACGCTGTGGTCGTCTGCTGGGAATGCCAGTGGGTTACCGCCCCAGTCTGTCCCTGCCCCTGTCCCGGCCAAAAGTGTTATAGTTAACCTCCCCGCAGACACACACACACACACACACACACATGCATGCGCTCAAACACATACACAAACACACACATACAGTACACACACAAACCCCTGCCCTGTTATCCTCTATTTCTTCAACAGCTGGATCACAGGACCAAACTCTTATGGGCCAGAGAGAAGTGTGAGCCTCAGATTTCAATAAAACCGCAACTGAAATTTTATAATTCAGCCAATAGATTTTAATACAATGCAGATGGGTTTTGTGTAATGACCACTTATCTAACCCGGTCCTTTGACATGTATAAGTATCAATGCAGGCTTAGCATACAGGGTTACCCAGAAGAGTAATGCAAATGGCATTAAAAATGGAGGTCTGGCTCTGTGGACCAGATAGACGCCTGTGATCTGTGTGTGCAGCACAGTCCCAGTTCTGATACAGCCAGGCTGATACGGCTCCCCTCCTTCAGTGAGGATATTAGGAGAGGTTGAGGTAGTGACAGTTGGACACCAAAGTGGGGAGACTCAGTTTGCAATAGTAATGTATATATTCCTACTGCACCATAATTCAGTATATCACGATACCAATAGAGGAGATCTTACAGACGCTGTAGCAGCCTTTTGTGCTACAGCACATGGTTGCCAGGCAGTGGGAGTGCTGATGGTTTCCGGCGCTGGTTTGGATCAGATCCGCACGTCCCGTGTGAAATAGCGCAGTTTTCATGTCGTTTGGTGGGACGCCGCGGCTAAGGTTCGCGTCCCCGCCGCTTGACCCCGCCACTCGCATTCCCTGGGTCAGCTGTGGAATGTGGAACAAATCCCTTAAGCCCCGCCGGCTCGGGGGAGCTCGCCATTGGCTGCGCCACAGAGCCCGGGCCGCAGAATTTCACATGGGAGCAGCAAACAGGGGGACATCCTGTTTGAATGGCGCTGCTCTTCCCACATGAGCTTTGATGTGTGCCGCCGTGTGTAATTCCCCCGAGTCTTTATGCACACGTGTGTGTGTGTGTGTGTGTGTGTGTGTGAATGGCTGTGTTTATATGTGTTTCTCCGGCTGTGTGTGTGTGTGTGTGTGTGTCTGGATATGTCTGCATTTACTTATGTCAGTCTTTTATATGTATAATCTTTTCTTTGACAATATATTCTAATGCTCTCATACACATTGCAAATTATTTCTTGTGTTAGTTTTACATGTTTTCACTTTTTTGCGCCAAATATACTTTGCATACTTAAATTTATGTAGTTAAATCATCTTTCTGGTTATTTTTTACTGAGGTATGATACATCACTATATGTTGAATTGCTGTGTGAGTGTCAGTCTCCATAGTGGTTTTTATTGGTCACACCTAAAAACGAACATCAAAAGCACAAGTGCCTACTTCCCCTATCATAAAATTGTAAACAGAGAGCTGTCACTCTTATTTACAAGCAAGCATAATATAGGAAGGTGTTGGTGGTACCATAAACAGTCAACTCTAAAGTTTTCCTGGAGTCCATAGCACTTGTTCAGCTGAAATGTGATCCTCTGTATTGAGTTGCATATTTAAATTGCCTGCAGAAAGCTTTGGAGGGTCAGTGGAAAAGCTACTAGGGGCATGATGACCAGCATCAAACAGCTGGTTTATCCCAATTAGAGACTTGAACCAGTTTTATGTGGGTATGAGAGGACTTGAGGTCCAGTGTTAGCGCTTATGCTCAAATTCTGCTAGTGGTAGTGTGCTACATTGTTTTAGCACTGATAGAAGACACTGTACTTTTGCTGCTTTCAGACTGGCTTACTCGCATGTGCTGCAGTGGGTAGTTTCTGAGGAAACAAACATGAGTCAAACATATCAAGCTGTATAGTGTAACTAAATATTTATATGGGTATGAGTCTGATTAAGTGTCCTTATGAAGTAAAGTGACCTTAGGTTGTGTACATCCTAACATTTCACGGGTGCCAGGTCTCCAAAGTAGACTGGTAATGAAATGTATGCCAGCATACTGTATTCAGCGCTCCCAAACAATTTGATGTCTAAATGTTATAACTGTACCCCTCGAAGACCTTTCTTGGTCAACACATTGTTGCACCCTGAAACTTGTTTATGAGCCTTCTGCACAGTGCTGGAGACACATATATGATACACATAGAGATCTGTATGGGTATGTATGCACACTTTAAGGCTTTTATACGTTTTTCTAGTGACTCAGTTTGACCACCTCACTGCTTTTGGAGCTGAACTGTGGGACATATGAGTACCTATTGAGCCTCATATAATGTGGCTCACTGCACTCTGCAAACATGTCAGATTTCATAAGCTTTGGGAAAATTTAATTTTATAGTGACTCCAAAGTAGTGGTTGGAAAAGCTGGAAAAAACAACATGGTGCCTTAAATCTTCACAAAGTGCTTCTGAGAAATGCTAAATGTAAACGTAATGTAATAAAGTATGGCTGAATTTGCAATAAATAACCAACATTCAGCTCCGCACACTTGAAATTTTAACAATATATTCAAGGTTTTGTTTCTCCCATGTGAGTGAAAGCCTGGGTCGATATATTATGTAAATCAACATTTGTAAATAAAAGCGGGGAAAGTCAAAGCAAGGCTCGGAGTGCCGGGTTAGCGGGTGGTGCCGGGGAGCGTCCAGTAGAGGCACCCCGATGGAGAGGTGCGGGGGACTTCAAAGGCCTGGCCCTGCCTCTGACGCGGGCGAGCGAGGGCGAGCGAGCGGCCCTCATTTCTCTCTCCACAGCTGTTGTTGCCCCACAACCAAATGAGGCATCAGAATCCCTTCATGTCCTGCCAAGAAAAGGTTTTGTCTCTCGTCGGAGTCGAGGATGAGCGGTCCCTCTCAACGCCGTCTGTATGAGGCCATCTCTGAGCCTTCTGTGACAGCTCCAGATGGCACGGCAACGTCATGCTATTATCACGCCCACCCTCGTGAGGGAGGCGGCCATGACAGACAGGCAGATACACCTAATGCATCTACCGAACTGAATGCTCAGCTGTTTGGGTGCAGAAGGGGTTGGTCAAAGGGTAGTTTGCGAAAAGTGCCAGATCACATTGGTGTTAAAAACGTAAGAATGAAAAATAGCTGGAAATTCTGGACTTTCTTCCACTTTCTCCAAAGGGAACCACTTTTCCTTTCTCCAAAGAGAGCCTTACTCTTGCTCTTTTGATATTTGCATGGCATCTGTGTAAGCACTGGACATGTTTTCCTATTAATATTGGGACATGCGGTGTTGTTGAATTTACTGTGCACTTATCTCCATGAATCAGTCTTCCACCCCTTATCTGGTTGTTTGTTTTGAATACTCACACAATGAGTCCATGTTTTTTTATGTCATGTGACCTGGTGCTGCTTCAATCTGTGCAAATGTTTCTTTATTTTTGGAAACGCACCCCCGCAGTGATTTCCAGACCAGTCTGCTGGCTGACAGTGATCGATAACCCAGCTTTAAATAAGCACATGCAAACAATGCAGGAACATGTGGTGTTTGGAGGGAAACAGGTGATTCCCCTTAAAAACATCATGAAGAAAAACCTTGACATAGGCATAAGATAGTTTTCCTGCTTTCAACCATGAAAACGACATTAGTTAGAGCAATAGTTCAATAGTATTATAGCAATTAAAATAATGTGCCTAGTGTTGAGGGAATGAAATTAGTGATTAGTAATGTCCCTATTGCGATTCAATTAACCAGTTTTTTTGGCAAACAAAGTTTTCACTGTGTTAATTTCAAATAATTCAGTTGTAATGTAATTGATTGTCTGAGGCTGGTAAAGAACAATATTGGATTCATGAGCCATAATCAGCCAGGCTTGGCACCTGCCCTGTCAGTGTGGAAGCCAGCCAGTGGAAAAGCTGCCTGTGCTTCTACCATCAACAAAGAGGCAACTGGAGACCCAAGTGCTGTTTCATTGTAGCAAATTGTTAATGGACGCTGAGTTGTGCAACTCTCCCACACCCACTTGGCTTCTTCATCGTTTCTTCCCACACTCCCTCTTCCTCCATTCTCTTCCTCCAGCTTTAAAAAAAAACACCACATCTGGTTTTGCAGCAAGGCCAGGTCTCCTCTGGAATTGCCTTTTGTTTCAAAATTGTTCCACTTCTAAAGTTACATATTGCAGTAATGAGCGAGATCTTTGTGCACAACACAGAGCAGCCTTAATCACATTATTAAGTCTTAAAATTTTATTCTAACTGACAGTAGTGCATGCCTCTATGCATAAAGCATATATTGAGGTGGTTGTCATTGAAATGTTATCTTCAAGGTATTTGGTCATTTGAAGTAGCACTGCAGGTAGTGCTGTGCACTTTCAGAAAAGGATTAGCATTTTTAGAGTAACCAACAACCGTAATCAGTATGCAAATATCTGTACAGGGGCAAGTAGACACAATACACCATAAAATCTGTGAGGTTATCATTCTTATGATCTTATTGTTTTATTATTTTATTGTCCTTTTGTCTTTTAAACTGGTCTTTTACTGGTTTTTATTGTGTTGTTTTCAGGGTTTTGCTATATATGATTGTACAGCACTTTGGTTAGCTGTTGTTGTTTTTAAAGTGCTTTATAAATAAATTTGGATTGGATTGGATTGGATTCTTTATTATCATGCTCAAAATAACTTGGTGCAACCAACTGATCATGATATTCACTGTATATATGGATTTTCTCCTGTCTCTTCTGCTATTCTCTCTGTCTCAGGGTTGCATTTTAAATGCCTCTGTGATTCTAAATGTCTTTCGTTTGAGTGTGGGCTATAGTTACATTGCAGGTTGTGATTAAATAAATTTAGTGTTACTATTGGGTTAATTTTCTCAGTTCCTGTGTCAGTTCCTAAATATCTACAGGGTGTACCCATTTTTGGTTTAACCACTGTCTGTTTAAGTGGAAGGATGTAAATATGTAAAACCAATGTCCTCCTTCATTCTCAAACTAATCACTTGTATGGGGAAGTATCATTCGTTTTTGCGAATACAAACGTGGTGGCTGCAGAGACACCTAGTGGACAATAAACAAAATATTTAGAAGCAAGCTGGAGAAAAAACTGAAGAAGTTCAAAAAGTAAATAATGAAAACAGTGCAGTAATAGCTCTTCATATGAATGTTAACTGTTTTGTGGTATTTTGATGTTTGCAAACTTTTATGGCAGGTTGTCTGCCATTAATTCACCAGTCCCAGCTAACAATTTTTAAAGCTACAGTAAGCGCTCGTGAGTGTAAAACTGTCCCGTTTCATGGATTTCTCTTAGCTGAAAGTTGCAAGGAGCATTGCAAGAACAGTTGTTATTCCATTTTGTCATTCAAGGTGTAAAATAATTTTGTTTGAAAATTCATTTTCTGGTGAATTTTTCAGTGTTCTGCAAATCCAACCTTAAACTACATTCCTTCTTATACTGCTATTGAGAAGTGTCCTCAGTGATGTATTTTCATAACTAATTGATAACCTTTAAGGACCTGTGCCAGCTGCTTTGTATAGTAAATGGGTTGCAGGCTGAGGTAGTGGCTGGCTCTACTCATTTGGAGGATGCACATGCTTGTGGGGCCTCCCAAAGGGGCATTGCAGGAATCAGACAGAACTGCAGTCATGATTGGTCGTTACAGAATGGGGGAAAGAGAACATTTTAACTGAAGCGTTAAAACCATAGACTGTATAAGGTTAAAACTGAAAAAATAGTTTTAAAAAAATTAACCAAAACAGTTGAATTAAAGAGAATGTGATATGTCCTACTCTGAATATACTGTATGCAGCTGAGGAAGGAATTGGAATGAGAGTGCCATTAAACGAAAATTAATGTGATTCATCATTTAGAGGAAAGTTAAATGAGGGAAACAGGTAGAGCAGTCCTCTCAGAGCCTGCCTCTGCTTGAGATGGAGTTAGACATATGGGATGGCGGGATCAAGGCAAACTGGAGAGGGGTGGGTGGATGGGTGGGTGGGGGAAGCAGTTTAGTGACAGGAAGACAGCGAGAACAAAGACGCAGTGTTTTCCAGGTTGGAGAGCCGAGGCTGGGGGGTCGACACCACGGGGAGGACTGGGGGGGAGGGGGACCGGCTGATGTCACCTGGCTCTCGGTAATGAAAGCTTCCCCTGGTTATCCTATCCCACATGAAAGTCAGGCAGCAGGCTGAGCATGACGGAAGCTTGGCAGCGCCGCGGCGCGAAGCAGGAACAAACAGACAACACACTCCACTCTGCGGCTTTGTAGCTCACGCGTCTGTCAGGGAGTTAGGCTGTTTCAGTTTGCTCTGTCTCTGGATGTATCTAATGCGTATCTATACAGATTGCTATCTTTGCCATCTCTGAAGGGCGGGGGTCGGGTGCTGTGTTTTATGTTTCCTCCTGACTTGTTGGCACAATTCTGATATTGTTAACTCATTTGTTTTCTTGTTTTGTATGGAAACATGTGTGTCCCCTTGCTGTTTTCAACTCAAACATTCATGACATCATATTTTAGTAATGCTGATTTTTTTCTCCAGATCTGATAAATGATGATGCAGTGTAAATTAATGCGAGTACTCCGTTGATGGGGGAAAAGGTTCTATAGCAGCGGAAAAGGCTGGATTCAGCTGTGTGGTTTGTCTGGAGTGTGAGAGCATCACCCAGATGTTGATCAGATGGTGCTGGAATGAGAAGACGCCCTGTTCTCGCTCTTTTATTCCGTCTCTTAGTTAATTAAACATATGGTGCGCACATTTGGGCTCAAACAACAACCCAGTGGGTGAGATTGTTTTATGGTCGAAGAGACCACATGTGACTTAATGCATCAAGCTTTACAATGCAGAATGAGGTAAAGGGCTGGTAAGGTTGATGTTCGGTTTTCGCCCCACTCTCTCTGTGTATGACCCTGCGTATCTGTTCCTGTTGGGATATGTTGGGTATGTGAAAACATCTACTTCGCTGTACTGATTCTTTTTCAAAATGGAACCCTCCTCCTCTGGCCTGCTCCTGTGACGCATCAGGTCAATATGTTTGTGTATGCATGTTCCATTATAAATATACAGGACCTTTAGTGTGTCTTTTATATGGTACATCCTTAACATTACAAAACATATTTAAGCAACTCACTGAAACAATTTTCACTAAATATTAACTATTTATTTGTGCTTGAGGCATCTACCAGGGACCAGAAAGGTCACCCTCAGCGATGCAGTGTAAGCCTGCTAGTTTTCTTTGGTAGTGTCTTTAATGCTAACATAAATACTCAGTCAGACTAAAGGTTGCCGAACAGAAATAGCAACGGATTTTGGATACTTTGAAAGAAATTGATTATTTTTGGTTGGTCTATTAAACAAGCATTGTTATCCAGCATACAGTATTCATAATCAACAAAAACCTAAAAGGAAAGTTCTATAATGACTTCTTGCCCAATTCCCTTCTTATCCATAAACTGTTGTTCTATTAACTGTCTAAGAAGTAAAGGAACGATTGAGAGGACCTGGGGACTTGCTTTTGAAAGAAAACAACAGGCCCCGCGCAAAGAAGAGTGAAAGAGAGAGAGAGGAGTGTGGCGAGCTCCCACTGAGTGTCCTTATTAATGACAGCTGCTCATGAGGGGGGTGGGGGGTGCATTTCTTCCTTCCAGAGGTAGATAATAACCTGACCACTCACTATAGCCCAGGGGACTCCACTCAACAGACCCCTGAGTATTCCCACTCTCTTTAAAACCAACCTGCTTGGAATTAAATGCTTGCAGATGCATAATAGTTTTAGACAGCAATTAGCTGAATGTGATTTGTGGATATGTGACTGGAATGAAAGCCTGTTGGCACTGAGGCCATCCAGGACCAGGGATTGAGCAGCCCTGCAGAAACTAGCCTTATTTCCATGGCTGGAAAAGGTGTGTGTCGGGGATGAACTGTGTTTTTTTGCTTTTTGTTTTTACTTTTCAAATAACAAAAGCTGCTTTAAGATTTTTGGCCATAGTTAGAAACATAGCTGGCAGATGAACATGTTTTTTGACCAATTACTTAAGAATAGATGCACCTTCTATGTTCTGTGTGAACAAAACTGTTTTGTTCCATTTGCGTTTCAAATTTGAGTCTTGGCTTAATTTCTTTCCTGCTTGTTTACTTTAATTGTATGTGCAACTTCTTTCTAGCTAGTTGCAGTAACTACTTGCTATCAGCTGAAAATGCAGCTGCCCTTTCGATTCTGTTAAATTTCAATGGGACTTTTACAACACAAACTAAGATAAGCTATATGCACGGGGTCCGGTTTATCTTTTATGCTTGTACTTGGTCTTGACACAATCAGATTTTGGTCCAATGTGGTTTCACATAGCTGTGGAAATATAGCTACTGGGACCCTCTGTGACCAAAGCTGAGTTGCATTACAGACGCTAAACCCCTCCAGGATCATGGTTGATTAGCCCTGCAAACACTAAAGCCCTGTAGGATTGGGGTTGAGTAGCCCCGCAGACACTAAAGCCCTGCAGTTTGGGGGTTGAGTAGCCCCACAGATGCTAAGGCCCTGCAGTTTGGGGGTTGAGTAGCCCCACAGATGCTAAGGCCCTGCAGTTTGGGGGTTGAGTAGCCCCACAGATGCTAAGGCCCTGCAGTTTGGGGGTTGAGTAGCCCCACAGATGCTAAAGCCCTGCAGTTTGGGGGTTGAGTAGCCCCACAGATGCTAAAGCCCTGCAGTTTGGGGGTTGAGTAGCCCCACAGATGCTAAAGCCCTGCAGGTTGGGGGTTGAGTAGCCCTGTAGACACTAAAGCCCTGCAGGTTGGGGGTTGAGTAGCCCTGTAGACACTAAAGCCCTGCAGGTTGGGGGTTGAGTAGCCCTGTAGACACTAAAGCCCTGCAGGTTGGGGGTTGAGTAGCCCTGTAGACACTGCGGTCCTCCAGGGCCACGGTAGAGGAGACACATTTCAGCTTCTCGCTGCATTATCAGGGAGGAAACCAGGCATCTCCTTATAAGACTGAGCTCTCATCCTTTCCCTTTTCCATCTGTCCCAAGAGCCTAATTCTCAGTGTGTCCCAACCATGACCCTGACACACGTCAGCTCTCTCTGTGGAGATGGCCAGGGACAGATTACAGGCTCCAATTTCTCCTCTTCCTCTGAAGCAAAGAATGTGAGTAGGCTTTCTGAGAGAGGTGGATGGCATGCCTCACCCACACAGCTAAGGAAGTGGAAGGTTTCTGGTCATGAAAATGTATGCAGATGCAGATTCTATTTAAGATTTGGGGTTTTAAAGTACAGGTATTATAAATACAGGTATTTATTACCTCTTTAAAAATGAACTGCAATGCAACAATACATCAACAGAAATAAAGACTATTGTGGAGTCCATAGGATAGGATCTGATTTTATGTTTTAAAAAATGCACATGCACACACACACACACACACACACACAGAATTGGAGTTATTTACATTAGTTCGTACTTTATTGTTTGTAAATCTTGCTTTACAAAGCTGCATTCCCTTAGCACAGACAGTACAGAAATAAAAATAATAGGCTACAGTTTTAGCATCATTGCAGATAATGGACAAGTTACAGTTCCACACACTACATGTTGCACAGTTTGACTGTACTGTTCAAGTCATCCTTGATGCTTTATTGGCATTTCCTTATTCAGCAATATACTTTTTAGTGTACTCCAGAAACCGGGTAAAATGGACAAATTTGGAAGATAATCAAATAGGGAAAATGAATATTTACCACACAAAAGACAGCTTCAGATTCTTCTTAGGTCACTATAGATATTCGGTTATCACTAGGGGATTTTATGCATAATTATAATATTTTTATACATAATGTAATAATATAGTGAAGAATATAATAAGAATATAATAAGATAATATAATAAGAATGGAAAGGTTTCTCTAGCTACAATTTTTCAAGCAACGGGATTAAAGCAACAAAAAAGAAAAATTAACAGAATGAAATATTCACAAAATAATCCCTTTTCTTTTCTTGCCATAAATCTGTCAGATATTCCAGCGTGCTGAAATGTATGTGTTTCCAAGAACAAAGTGGTAATAATAGTACTAAGCCAACCACCCGATCCCCCTCCCAATATTCACTCACGCACACACATACACACTCAGACACACACACACACACACACACACCAGCCCCCCCCCCCCCATTAATCGCCCCAGCACTAACCCTCCCCCCAAAGATCACAGATCTGTTCCCTGTAAAGTCATTTCGGTTTTCAGCCAAGTTTGGCGGGCCCTTCTCTGTGAGCGCGGCGGAGCGATGGAGAGCATATGGCTTTTTTGGATATATGCACGGCTTTGTGGGAGTTGGAGCGAGCTTGAAAGGCTTGGCTGTGGCGGCGATCCTGTGACCCAGACAGTGAAACACAATAAGCGTGCAGATGTTCAAAGTGTTCGCCGCCCAGTCCTGCCCCGCCCCCTCCCTCTGCCTCTCATCTCCTGGCCAGCCATCCCACAGTAGGAAATGCTTGAGTTTGAAATGTTTGTTTTCTCAGTGTCTGTGGTCAAAGAGCTGTAGATTCACTTACATCTCTCTCTCTCTCTCTCTCTCTCTTACTCTTGCTTTCTATCTCTTTCTCTCTCTTGCTCTCTATCTGTTACTTTCTCTCTCTCACTCTATATCTCTTACTGTCTCTCTCTCTCACTCACTTTCCCTCTCTCTCTCTGATTTCTCACCCTCTCCAGGAGTTGGCAAGTAGTGAGCTGAAAGATGGACAATTCCCAGAGCATCACTGTCCCCTAGAGGGTAAGTAGAAAAGTGCAGCATTTTTCTTTTTAAAATATGTATATTTTAATTGAGTTCATGTGATTCTTCTGGGGCCTGCATCTGCTTTTGTCTTGGGTTGGACTGAAATCAAGAATCTTACACAATGGAACACATTTGAACAGTTTCACAATAAATGAAAGCAAATATGTGAAATACACAAGTTACATCTGTTATGGGACTGTCATAAGGCTGTTTCCTCTTGAAAAATGGATGTAATTAATGGTGCTTCAGTCTCAGACTCACTGTAATCCCCCAGTGCTATGCCCATAACCAATGGAAGTCCTGTAATGTTCACTATTCATTTTTTATGGTGAAATGTTTCTTTTGGCACTATCTTGTTCATATTAATCCTGAACATGTATGCACTCTGGCAGCTATTCTTGTAACAGCAACCTGTGTAAACAGCACTGCTGAAAGTTTTGGAATGGAAAGATCAGTTTAAACAAAAGCTTGTTAGTACAGGATTACAAGCACTTTTAATTTCACTGTAAAAAATACAGCACACATGTTCAAATAATAAAATAACTCAGCTTTCCCAAGGGACCATCTAGAAATGTACAAACCAAGTAAGTAAAATTGCTTGCCATAAATGCAGGCTGTGCCCTTTAGCCTAGATTTTATGATTTTGATTCTGACTTATTCAATGCACTAACTATGCCCAGGATTTGATAGCCACAGCTAGCACACAGCTGGCTTCCTCCTGCCATGATATGGTTTTATTTAAATGGACGATTCACTTCCTGGGTTTTTAAGAATATTATTTCAGTTTTTTGATTGGCCCACAGTTCTGTGTGCAATGAAGATTTAGATATTTACAGAGGTTTCTGCCAACAGCTGGCTTTACAATGGATGGAATAGGGGCATTTGGGGGTATATATATATGTACTTCAAGAATATATGTATTCATCTAATATCTGACTATGTTTACAGTCTGAAGGACATCTCTCTGTTTATTTTTATATGGGAACCATGACATTGTGAAATTTGTTTGTTAGCTCTATGTCTTGACTGTTGATTGATTGACTTGTGTAATTTATATCTCATTTTGCCACAGCTGTAAAAAACAAACAAACAAACAAACAAAACAGTGATAAATACTGAAACAGATTGGTGGCACAGATGTGTAAAGGTGGATGAGTGAATGTTAATAAAGTACTGGTCTGTGTGTTTTGCAGTCATTTTACCTCCAGAGAAGGCAGAGGGATGTGAGAGCTACATGCAGTTCCTCCACCAGGAGGAGGGGGAACGTGAGCCCCAGAAGGAGCCTGGCAGAGCCCCTGGGAAGAAGCGCATCAGCCTGGATGTGAGAGCCTCTCCCCATTTCCGAAATTGTTAACAGTGAAAGTTTTGTCTTACTACAATTGTACCTGAAATGTTTAAATTTTATTCTACTTATGAATATTCATGAAATGGCTTGAACAAAGACAATAGCATGGCAATGTCTTTTGTGTCCTTTGGCATGTCTTTATGAATATACATAAGTTGCAATATAGCACCAGAAACTGACATCTCATTAGGTTATAGAGTAGAAACTATTAGCATGGTTTCCTGTTTCGGACCCAGAAACTTCATTGTTCTGGCTCTCTACTTCTATTTTCAAATAAAAAAAAAACAACACTCATAGCTGATTTTCTTTTCTTTCACTGTCGCAAAATTTCTTCAAAATCTAACTGGCTGAATATGTGTGTTCATTTTTACCTCTGTGTGTGGTGGTAGCTCACTTGTGTGGATATGTGCATGATTGCAGTGTTTTTCTTTGAAAGTACTGCTGAGTGAATCAGAATCAATTAAGGGGCTCCTATCAGTTTCATACACAGAAAGGAAGCACTGAGCACCGTTTTGCGTTAAACTACTTTCCTGCTCCTCTTCCTGGCTCCTGCCTCGTTGACACAACCCCCCTTCGGCACGTCAGCTCCCCGATCAGTTGCTGCGTCGCCGTGTCCAACAGTTTATTTTTCCAATTATGATCCTGTCACTGGATACCCCTGAATCAGAGGCTGCCAGGGAGACCTGTGACTGAGAATTGTATTTAAAGTCTTTTTCCTGGAACAGGAAGACTGACTGGAGCATAAACTAAAAGACATTTCTGTTCCCTCTCCCCACCTCATTTCCAAACACAGGTGATTGGAGTCACCAATATAGAAAGCTTTTGACCAGAAATGGAATCGTTTTCGCGTATCTATTTCCTTAAAAATGAATGAAAATAAACTGCAGAATAACAGGGCTGACCTGAAAAGGTTTCTTTCATTAATGCAAAGAGACATGCGTAATCACATACTGATCAGCGGAGTGTGTGTGGCCTGAATTTTTATTGACCCATACTGGCTTCCCTGGTAAGGTTGTGTCTCCTTGGTCACAGGATCTGGAATGTGACGTGTCGGTAGAGGAGGACAATCGTCAGGAGTGGATCTTCACCCTGTACGACTTTGACAATAGTGGGAAAGTTACTAAGGAGGTAATTTGTGTCCCCCAGCCTCTGCTGTTCATATATACCAATGCGACAGGTCCACACGCTCTCATACAGAATGGCTTACCTTTACACATTACCCATGTGTACAACTTTACGTTTGCTCAGATATTCATTCAGATGCAATTAATAACAGTGCCCCATGTCTGAATCAAACCTGCAGTCCCATAATTTGTAGACTATGCTATCATGTGGACAAACTCCAACCTCAAACACAATGAAACACACTCTATTGTGTTATACGATACCATACAGGATACAAGGACACTGACTAATACTACTAATTAAAACTAGCAGCTTATTATTCTTTACGGTGCATATATTGGTGAAGTATTTTATATGAATTTTATGGTTATTAATAATCATTAACTGCATGTTTAAAAATAAGGTTAAGATTATGTTGTTCTTGCTTTGGTCGGGGTAAATGAAAGTTATAAGTTGCATATTATTCTCTATAAATGCATAATATTTAAAATGTACGCCATGTAATAAGTTACATAAATACATTCAAAAGTAGTTTCTGCTGTTTATGCATAATTCTTTATGCAAAACCTATTTCTTATGGTTTGTATTGTTCATTTTGTTTTTAATTAGAGCAATGTGTCTGTCTCTCTGTCTTGCCTTATCTCTGTCGCACTTTGGAAAGGCACTTTAACTCTTGACACGTCTCACTGGTATATTGTTACTGAATGGATGTCTGACTTGGTAAAGGCACTTTAACTCTTGGTTCCTCTCACTGGTATAGTGTTACTGAATGGATGTCTGACTTGGTAAAGGCACTTTAACTCTTGGTTCGTCTCACTGGTATAGTGTTACTGAATGGATGTCTGACTTGGTAAAGGCACTTTAACTCTTGTTGTCTATAGTTACTGAAGGATTCTGACTGGTGAAGGCACTTACTCTGGTTCGTCTCACTGGTATAGTGTTACTGAATGGATGTCTGACTTGGTAAAGGCACTTTAACTCTTGGTTCGTCTCACTGGTATAGTGTTACTGAATGGATGTCTGACTTGGTAAAGGCACTTTAACTCTTGGTTCGTCTCACTGGTATAGTGTTACTGAATGGATGTCTGACTTGGTAAAGGCACTTTAACTCTTGACTCATCTCACTGGTATAGTGTTACTGAATGGATGTCTGACTTGGTGCGTGTTAATGAGCTACGTGTTAATGAGCAGATATCTCTCTGGGTTTTATCAGGACATGTCCAGTCTGATGCACACCATCTACGACGTGGTGGACGCCTCTGTCAACCAGTCCTCCCACAGCAAGAGTAAGACCCTGCGGGTGAAGCTCACCGTCACCCCCGAGCCCGGGACTCGACGGAGAGACGCCACCAGTCCTGGAGCAGGTGGGCAACATAGAGCTCTATTCTCACTCTACGCCTGAGTCTGTTCTGTTCTGGGGAACTGGTGTGAGTGAGCTTCCAGAATTTAGGAATAATCTCCTTACAGACATGCACCTTATTGAGAGAGGTTGACAACAAAAGAGCATGTGGTAACATTACGTACAATATGTATGTTTTGTCATGTTTATTGCTGTGGGTTGGCAATCACATAATATGTGCTTTAGTTCTGTGGTACTTTGAGTACAGGAAAACAGTTTTGAGAGCAAGAATATTTCATTATATATACCGTAGATTTATAACTGAATTGCCTGATTTAATTCGGGGTTGAAAAGGTCTCCTTCAATAGCAAATTTTCCTTCATAAAATTGTATTACCGTTTTTTTTTCTTCTTTCTTGTTCATTAACAAGCCTTTAAGAATGCTCCAGGAGATAATAAATATGGTGATAAATATGGTGTTCGGAATTTATTACAGAAATAGGTAATTGATTTGTAAAAATAAAAATGTTGAATTAATTAAAAACACAGACAAGAATAAAACAGGCAGGATTAAAATGAGAAAAATGGACCGAACTCCTGGTATCAATGCTGTCTTCCTCTCTTCTTCAGATTGGGAGGCGGGTCACTGCCGGGGTGAACCCAGCCACCAGGCGGAAGGGTGCTACGCTGACCGACGGCTGTCAGCCCACATCAGGTGAGCTCCCCTGAGAGCAGGTCTACCTGCACAGCGTCCGGGCCCCACTCTGAGTCACAACACCACACGAGTTCGTCCAGCTGAATGGGGATCAGGGCTGGAGGTTCAGTTGGTCTGAGTGCTGGGACCGTGAAATGTTTGAGCATTTGAAAAACGTGACACGTGTATACAGTATGGAGAGAAGATTTTTTTTGTCTTCTGGTCCCAATTTGGAATACCTGTATTCACTCACAGTGCTTTAGTTCTGAGACCTGTGCTATCAGTTTGGGTGAGTGCAGACAAGCACATGCACAAGCACATGTAATCCATCCCAACCTGTGATTATAAACTCCACAGGGTAGTATTGTTTTGTGGGTTTTCTGAGGGCAGATTGTTTCTTTCTTTGCTCTGTGTAAAGTGGACAATAAACAGATTGTATTTCTACAATAATGGAAGAGAATCTCTGAAAGTTTTACCCAAGCTTCCTCTGGGCAGATCACATCAGGTCCCAGGCAGAAGCATTCTGACTTGTGGGACCCCTTGTGTTGTCTTTGACCACATCTGTCCTTCCTGGACCCAAAAGTATATCATTAATATTACTGTCTTTATCTCACCCTAGAAGACATAACAATGATCCTGTGCCAAGTGGAGAGGGGAACCATTACTGTGTGGATGAGAACACAGAGAGAAGGAATCACTACCTGGACCTGGCTGGGATAGAGAACTATACCTCTAGATTTGAAGCAGGTAACAGCACATGTCAGTATGCAGAATTGCATGTTTATGTACATGTAACAATGCCCTGTACCATACTATACTATACTTTGACATCCTATGCATGCCATGCCTATAATGTATTTCTATGCCTAATGTATTGCTATTGCATTGCTATTAGCTTATATAAATAGTACATTATACTGTACCATACTGTAATGCTTTCCTGTGTTTTATACCACACAATTCTGTCTTGTACACCATTCTCTATTGTGCTGAGCTATGCTGGAAAACACTACACTGAACAATGCAGCACACAGTGCTACCCATGAAAGAAAGAGGCTGTATTGTTTAGAAATTCATGATACATTCCCTGGGGTACGTATCATGAATTTCTCATTTGATCGAGAGCTTCTACATAACAGAAAATACAAATTCCATCAAATTTTTTGATCGGCAAAATAAATTATTGATGTTTTTGGACTGGATGAACATTACAATTAAAGACATTCCTATATGCATTCGCTGTACTGTAAGCTAACCAATAAGGCTGGACTGACGGCCCTTCCTATCACCCCGCCCACAGGTCCGCCCCCTCCGCCTCCCCCTCAGGAGAGCCATGGGCGTGGCTCGCACTCACAGAACCGGTCCCGGTCCCAAGACTCTGAGGGGCACCTGGCCCACCAGCGCCGCTCGCAGGTCCTGGGGGAGAATTGCACCGCTTCAGAGTCCCGTGGGAGGGGCCCCCAGTTCCTCAGGTCCCCCAAGGTTATGTCATCAAAGGGGGCGGGAGCAACCCCATCAGGAGGCAATGGAGGGGGCAAGTCCAGCAAGTGCCATGGGTACTACCACCCAGCACAGCTTGGCGGGCAGGATGTGTACCACCTGCCCCCACACAGTCAGCACCAGCCCGCTTCAGCTCACCACCAGCACCCCCTGCAGCACAGCCACAGCAAGCGTCTCCGTGCCAAGGCCCGGGACGCCCTCTCCCCCTCCAAGGCCCCCTTCCCCCAGCACCCTCCTCAGCAGCAGCCTGCCCCCCAGGGGCCTGAGAGAGAGCAGCCCCACGTCCTGCCGGGCAGCCCGGGGTTTGTGGTTCCCGTCGTGCAGCGCCACGAGCACCACCATCACCACGAACACCACCATCATCACCACTACCACCACTACCACCAGACATGACTGCAGGCCACCAAGGCAGACAATCAGACAGGCCTGAGGCACACCACAGTCATCCCTCCGAAATGATACTCCAGATCCCAGGGTTCCCTCCCTCCGCCTCCAAAGGCCATCCTCCGGACACTTTCCTTGTCTGCTGACACAGCCATTTTAACTTAAAACGGGACTTCCGGAAACTTAATCACAAATCTGATGTTTCCTTCTAGGCTGTCGCCCCTCCTGCTGTGCTGTCGCTCTCGTTCATAGCCCCTCTGCAGTCCTGGTGTTTGAGTGGGCCTCACTGACTGCACAGTTTTACATTACTTCACACCTTTTTCTCTTATCATCTGCTGTCACACTTCTCCCTAGAAAGAGTGTATGTGTAGTAAGTGTCCCAATAGGGCTGGTTAGCTCTGTGCTGATGATGGTTCTCGTGCGTTCTCAGGTGTAAGGTGCTGCTCTTTAGCTATACTGAAAAGGCTACTTCCCCTCCAGGAAACCTGCAATGGACAAGGGGCAATTTCCCTTCATGGGTTAAAAAAGAAGTTAATCACCACTGCCAGTTTTAATGCAAAAATGCCTTTCTATATGTATAAAAATCTATATGAATATACATATATTACTGTATAATTATACTGTGTATGCATATTTATCGTTGTGTATGCATATACATTTATGTATATGTTACTGTCTTTTATATATTTTAATAAACACATATTGTTAATTAAAGTTCTTTAATATATTTATATCCTCCATTTATATCCCGTACTTCACTGAGGTACTCCACTGTTCCACAGTAGTTATGTCAGGTACTCTTTTAATCCCCAACAGTGTAGAATCCATGGACTTTCTTTATGCCCTTGTTAAGACACTTTCAGATTCACCATTAAAATGTAAAATCCTCCCATATCTTCCATAACAAATTCCAGTTATCTTCCATAACAATTTAAACTACTTGTCTAAAGTAATTTATAGGCCTAAATTAATGTATAGAGGGACACTACCAAAGACAGATCATCAGTAATTGAATAGCACAACAGTGCGAACAGCACTGGAACCCATTAAGACCCAGAACTTCCTACTAGATACCGCTGGAAATTGTAGTCCAACAGTGCAGACTCTTGGACAGATATTCTTGGATATCTAAAGTTCTTGGGTGTACTGTATATTCTCGGAATTTCTTGACAACCATTGATGTATTGCTGCCATCTTGTGGCCGTATGGGAAGCAAAATAACAGAAAATACACTGTATTGTATTCAATAAATTAGTTACTAACTATTCTTTTTGGGCACGAAATATAATTATGTAATGATAATAATGAAGAGACCAAAATGTTTCTGACGTTGTGATATTAATTAAGATGAATTCAAATACCTTTAACCACGTTACTGCAGGGTTTGGCTTATGTCTATTGTTTAAATGACAACCTATTAAAATATATATATTTTGTCAGGTTGTATGCTCTGACATTATTGCTACTGTTGTGTTGATTCAGTGCAATGTGCATATTCAAAGCATATTTATGTTTACGTTAGTAACGTAAAATGCTCTGCGTCTCCGGATATTGTCAGCGAACTGGTACAGCTCAGGGTCATGTCTGCGTGGCAAATGGAAATTAGGCTACTCATGGGTGTCTGTAAACCCTTTCAGTGCGGGGTAACAATTCTACACAAGCCAAGCGCAGTGCACAGCCGTTCTCAGTACTTCAGGGCTATCTTTTCAAGCAAAATGTCTCCGTGGGACTGTTCCGTACAGCCTCAGAATCCCAGTTCTCGCGTAGTTAAGGAACGATACTGTACGCGTGCATGTAAGCTACTCTTTGCGCCGGTAGGCTACATATCTATTCGAAATAATTAAACCGTCCTACTCTGTAACTTTCTAAGTTTCTGCTACAGGCGCCAATGCCTGTTTGCAAAAGGAAAACATTTGACCCTATAAACCACGCTGTGTTGTTTCTTATTTCAGTACGTGATCCAGTTGCCTACATTCCATGCACTGCGCACCAAACACTCCCAAACCCCTTTACTTTTCAGAGCTGTGGAATACCATCACTTTCAAATTCAAAAGTGCTGTGCTGTTAGTTTCTCTGTCGTTAATTTGCGGGAAATATATTTTGTTCCTCAAGCAGAACGGCTCTGATAATGCTTTTTATGCAACATTAATAATGACTATCCCGAGTTGCTCATCCGTTCTTTCAGGACTTGCCATCAATGGTTTTATTTCTCGGGGCAAAAAGGAACCCCGACTGGGCCAAACAATGGAGGGCATGAAAAGAGATGGGAGGGTCGAATAAATGCAAATCTATCCACTTTGTACGGTTCGGAGTACCTCCCCCGGCATTGACAGCTGACAAATCTCCATCCAAAGTTTGCTGAGAGTTGGAAATCGCGACCTCGACCCTGCATTCTGTCGTAGTCATCCCGCGCTGCAAATAAATAAATATCCGGGTGAACAATTCACGGCTATGATTTCGTCGTTTGCAAATAACTGCGCGCGAATAAACGAATGACCTGTAAACCTTGTTGAATCGGATGATGAACTGGTGTTTATTTTGCCTGTCTCGTGGGAGAGGAAATCTGTGACAGCGCCGTGCACCTGCTAAGAACTTACCGAAGGTAAGAGGCATGTAGGATTCACGTAAATTCCAAAATGTTATTAATCGAACTTCAAAACAGTTCTGTATTAGTTTATCTTTAATTTGTAGCTAGTCTTTGAATGAATGCATTGTTGCGGGTCTTACCTTATGGCTCACATTCTGAGTTGTCTTTACGAAAAACAGTGTTACGGTTAAGTTAACGGTGAAATCAGTGCCATAGTTGCATTGCTAAAATTATTATAGGCTAAACATACACTGTAGTCATTGGTTATCAAACAGTTACTGTAGGGAAAAGGAAATATTCCCAGAAGTTGGCTCATTTCGCTCCTATATAATGTATTTTTTTTCATAAACTAGGCTACACTGCTAATATGTGTAGCTGTATTTTGTTAAGCTAAGCTCCTCTAGCCCGGGAAAAGTGATTATCTTCTGCGCACCAATGCCTGAGCTTTCCTGCAAGGCGTGCATGAGAAAAGGCTTGCAACACAATAGGCTCAGTGGGAGCCTGTCTGCCGTAGTTGGATGGGGGAGAAGTGGAAGGGTTTTGGAATATTAATCTTCTCAGTTTAAAAAAAAATCACCATGGATGCAAGCTGAGGGAAATGGCCCAGATATGATTTTGTCTAATTTGGAGATCTTCATGAACATTCCACAATGAAAAATTAATAGATGGGGCAAAGCAGTAATAAATGAAGTTTTCCTCATGAACAAGAGTACATACCCACCGACCACCCCCCCCCCCCCCCCCCCCCACCACACACATGCACGTATGCACACACACGTACGCAAAGGCATGCACACGCATGTCTTTGCGTAATGTAAAATTATAAAATATAAAAAATTATAATTATTTTAGCATGTCCACAGTGTAGTGGACCGTTTGTAGTTCAGTGCAGTAGTAATTGTTTACAGGAGGTCTTGAAGAAAAGCCTTTTCCTCAGAATTACATCAAAGAAGTCTCTGCATGAAGGCTTTCTCAAACAATTGCTTCATTCTATCCTCAAACATAGCCCAACACCCCCCACTCCCCACCTCCAATTTCCACTTGATTAAGCTCCAAGCTTCTTGAGTTGAATCTGGAGGGAAAATGGTTGGCTAATTCTTCGATGGGGAAGCCCAAACAAAGCTAACAGGGTTTTTTCCCCCCTTCCACTCTAATTTATATCAAACTGAAGAAGGTGTTAAAGGGCTTTTTGCCCTTACTGATTGTTAACTACTGTATTGTCAGCAAAATCAGGAAGGCGAAAGGTTAAAGAACAGGACTGGTGAGATACAACTGTAAAATAAGATAAAGGGAAAGCATTGATAAATTAATTTGTGTTTATTTTGATGTTTGTCCCAGTTCCCACGTGCTTGTCCTACTGAGTTATTCACAAAGGAACTCTCTCATTGTCCTCTGACCTCTTGGTCAAAACAGGCCATGGTCAAACTGAAATCTTAATGGGTGGTCGGTTATGCAGCATTACCTAGAATGAATGGAGACATGAAAACAAACATACTTAGCCCACTACAGTATAAAAGCAGTCTATTTAAAACATTGCTGTTTCCATTAAAGGTTAAGTAATTACTACAAATTTGTCATGGCCGTCAAAATGATTCACATGACATGAATGGTGTTGGTTGACCCCACTTCCTGTTCCCAGGACAGGATGTGGTAGCTGTACCCTAAACAGTAGGTTGCTGCTCTCTGCTCTGTCGGTGATATTTGGGTAAGCAGAGGGTACAGGGCATGCTGGCATCTTGTGTTGTGTGACGAGGCCATACCAACCACACTATTTTCACTTAACCATGGATTGTGGGCTGTTTCAAACTCATTGTTGGAACTTTTTTTGACCTGTAGAAACACAGAAAGCTGAAATACACAGTACCAGTGCTGCATTTTAGGTTTAGTTTCTGTTAAAATATGAGAGCACTGTATGTGGGCACTTCTGTGTTTGGCAATGGCAGAGTGTTTATATGACGTCTAGCATGGAGAGCTTTTTTGCAATCTTCAAGAATGACTTGATGCATCTACAGACAGGTGTAACTTGATATAACAAACACCTGCTGCCCTTCAATGCTCAATAAGCACTGTACCAGCTGCATTTGAAACATGGTAATTAGCGAACAGTTGCTTGTCTCAGCCCATGTTGTTTATGTAGCTGTCCTGTACCAGGAAGTCTCAATTTGGTTAGTAACCCTCACTTTGAAAATGATCTACCCCTGTTGTTTGCTTTATTAACCCCACATCTGCGTGAAGATCTTTCCCTCAGTGAGAAACAGTCAAGTAATTTGGGGAACTAGGTGAATAAGAATAGAAGGGTTCCCCACCTTAAGGTGGATTTTCCCTTAGGCTTCATATGTAACCTTGAAGTCAGGTCAGTACTCTCGCCTTGGCTGGGCATAAATGACCCTTGATCTAGGTCTGGGTTTGGAGTCAGATGGAACCTTTTATTATTTAGCAAGCCCTTTTATAGTAGCAGAACTGCTGTTTAAATCCATATGGCACTGCTGGCGTACCATTTGAAAGTCTGTAAGTGATTATTTACACATCCCCGATGTTGCATGACCAGGCACACGAAATGAGACCAGAAAAGGTCATTTGAAGTAAATAAACTGGACTCAGTGTCTCGTGGGAGGTACTGTACTGTAGTTGCAGACCCATTCATAGACTTGGATACAAGTTTTAAGGATGCTAGATGCAAGATGTTTATAGTGTGCTGTTGTGTATATAGGAGTTCATCATTAGAAAACCTATTACTTTGCTCCCTAGCCTGTCTATTTTATGCTTCAAAAGACAGGATAACCCCCACCCCCTCAATAGGGGGGCTTTGTACATTTTAATGTAAGTTTTGATTTTGGCCTCTGAAAAACATTTGTATTTCTTCTTTGTTAAATCCCTAAGCGTTACTGATTAGACGAATATTACAAGAATCGTTTCCAATTAGGCTAGTGGAAAAGGTTTTCCTACAACAGTTCTTCTGATAGTTCAGTCACGCCCAAAAGCTGATGTCTACGGGGATAAATCGGAGTGTCGGTTAGCCATAATTACAGCTTGCAGTTTTTAAGACTTTGGTTATCATCATTCTCCTTACCTTTTTAAGAATGGATTGGCATGATGATAAGGCTGGCCTCAGGAAAATGAACAGGTGGTCTACTGAGCAGAGGGGAGACAGGCAGTGTTTTTAGAGGGTGAGGGGGGAACTCTGTCAGGGGAGTCTCTGAACTGTTAAACCCAACTGCATTTCACACAGGTCTTCCTGGTCTACCATGTGAAAGATACTTTCTTTGTTCCCGTCTGGGGTACTGTTTACGTCTGTTCACTGATTTCAGTTAAACATCGGTTGAATGTAAATGCATACATATATCATTAGTCATTGTTTGATGCCAAGTACTGAAGTAAAAATTTGGATTAACCAGTTTGACACCACTGTCCCAATAATCTTGCATTAACCTGTATTTAAATGAAAAATCAAAAGGCCACTTCAATATGTAGGTGTCCACCATGTAATGTAATAATTTCATGTGTCACGTCATATGTTTACCCCAAGTGAGTAAGGTGGAAAAAAGTCTAGCTGGACTGCTGCCCAAATTTTCTTGGGTCATGTTGAATTTTGATGACTGTACGTATGTAATGGTGGACAAAGCTGACTTTGTAATGTAATTGCAAAGAAAAAAATAACACTTAATTTGTTTGAAATTGATTGACAAAGCTGTTGAATTGAATTCAGGGCGTAATGTGAAAGTTAGCAATTTTACTGTGTTAAATTTAAATCTGAAAAGATTAGCCTATAAAGATAATTTTCAAAGTAGTTTAATCATACATACAATAAGGCTGTATTCTATTGACAATAATTGATTGAATTGTGTTATGTATTTAAAAACTTTTTGAAAAGTATTTTAAAAGATATTTGGTTTTCAATCAGGTATTTGAATATTTCAAATGCAGAACAACATGGTTCAACATTCTGTTTTAAAAAACTTGATACTCGTACTCACAAAAATGTGACATTAATTAGGCTACAAATTCTGAAATAGGCATATGACCTCAGTTTGCACTTGGGCTTAAAAGGTTTCAGCTGATCAATATTTCATTCAGAATATTAAAAACAAAGTACAAAATTTTGTAGATCCAAACTGTGTGCTGTGCATTTAATGCATAAAGTATTTTAGACACAAAAGTGCACAGAAACCTTACAGGGGAAAAAGACAAAAAATAGTCTCCAGAACACTGTAAAAATTCTTTGCCTCTTGCTGTGGTTGCCTAGCAATGCGTGGTCAGTGGGGACGAGGAAAGGGCTGGTGAGTGAGACGATGGGCGCGCTTTCCCCCCCAAAATCCCAGCCCTTATCCTCCCCTCCTTTGTATCTCGCATACTAATGAGAGAGGACTTAGAGCTGATTCAAAATAAGGGGCGTCAAAGCACTCGGTAACTTTGAGCCCCTTCTCTACCTACTCCTCTTTGCTAATGCGGGGGCTGAGAAGGGTTGGAACGGGTGCACTGCTGGAGTGATCTTTGCTCTTTAATAGGACACAAAAAAAGACTGGAGACAAACACAAGCCTCCTCAATGAGTTTATTAATTAAGCGAGACAAATGGACAAGAAAATGCATTTCTTAGGCTGTCGTATTGCTTCTTCTTGAACAAAGTACCCAAAGGCATACAATGTAACACCAGGCAAAGTTTGCAGAGAGCTTGGCTCAGCAACACCAATCGAAATCTCCTGCTTTGCAACTGTTTTTTTTTCTTGCCTGAATTTGCCAAGTTTCTTCCTTTACCACTAGAGGTGGTCCTCACTCTAGTTTGTAGAGCAGAGTCATTCTAACGCTGGATATGGAGCTAGCTGCTTCACGGTACTGTTCCATAAGGTGCTCTGGCGTGTTTGTATGTCCAATCAGAAATTGTCAAGAGATTTCATGTATTTTGTGAGGAATGCATTTGTTCACAAAAAAGAGGTTGATTCTGGACTCAACTGCTTTGAAAGGGCTGATCATTCCGGGAATCTGCCTCAAATGCATCTTTAAACAGGAAGGAACAATTATACTGATAACAACTAAAAAAGCACCAGTTTCTGTAAGACCAGTGTCTTCTCATCTGAAAAACATCATTATGAAGGCTCCCAAGGTAACTTGAACTTTCCAAGGATGCCACTATAAATTGTTTAATATGTTTATGTGGTTCATCAAAACATATTTTAAGTGCTGTCACTCATCCTTTTGTGAAGGGTGCTGCTCAATGCCATTTTTTTAAAGATATTTTTCTTGACTAATTCGGTGCGCTGAAGTGTTCAGATATTTCAGGGTTTAATATTTTTTTAACTTGAGGAATTTCAGAAAAACCGCCATGTTGTACTGAGCTGACAACACGTTTATGAATCTGTTCTTCATACATTACACTGTGTAGGGTTGTATGTTTGGTTTACTTTTCTGTACTTGACCTAAACATAGAAACTGGGCTAAAATGTGGGCTGAAGTGTTTTCCTTCCTGGTGATTTATTACTACATCTGTGGGGGGCTGGTGCAGGCACATTGGTGTGTCACTGTCCTGAGCAGTTTCTTCTGGCTGAGATATGGGCCATCTCTTGAGAGGTATGTAATTAACAGGATGGAAACAGGAAGAGCCTCGCCCACTCCCTCTCTCTCTGTACAGATGTGCATTTAGAGGTGGTGTGTTATGGAGATATGGGGCCAGGTTCAGAAGGGCATGTAGTGCCCTGTTATTCATCAGTGAGACCTCTTACATCTCCAGATATGTTGTATAACTGTGAAGGGTCCTTTAAGTGTTCCTGTGGTCTGCTCAATTAAGCATTTTGCGTAAATCTGGAGGGAAAAACATTTTGTTTGTGTGTTTGTCTGTTTTGTAGTTTTCTAAAATTAGTGCAGCACTTGAAAAATGATCCAGTGTCAATCTCTGTAAAATATGTACACACTTTATCGTATTTTCATGAACTTAATTTACTAGTGGATGACCCTTGAAACAATATTGCTCTGTGCTTTGTTAGTCCAGCCAAGCTATTAAATCTGATGTGTCTTCTTCCAAGGATCTTTCTATCTGCTTTCTCAAAGATACCATTCTGTAATGAAGGCTTACATTGTAGAAATAATTTTAGAAATGACAAAGACAAAAGCACAAATTGTATTTCCATGGTACTGTATCTTTGGCTACCCACTCCCTCCAAGAACACAGCAACTCTCACAAAACAACCAAGATTCAATAATACTTCTGTTATATCCATGCACAATTTGAATAATTAACCCTTTTAAATGTTATTAATGGTTGCAAACAGGCATTATTTTAAAAAGAAAAATAATAATTCATTCATAAAATATTGTTACTTTTGTGTCATATTCTGTGGTGCACCCTTTTTGTCCCTTGATTAAATGAAATCAAAGATTCTGTTTTCTGGACTGCCACAGACAGTGACAATGATGTCATTGCACTGTTGAAGCCAAGGCTTCCATCCTGCTAACTCTTAGCCAAACAGGAAGGATTGACACTTGCAGTCTCCTCTGCAGTACATGGTCTCTGAATGCAACTGGAGAGAGGCACAAAGTGCATAGAATTTCGGTTTTCATTTGACAGTTTTCCATGTAAACCTGCATTTTTCGCATTGGATTCAGTGTGTATCTATCAAAAATTTGGTAGCATAGTGCTCTTTACAGACAGGGATGTAGCAGAGCTCTGCACAAAACCAGGCCTACCAACATGCTCTGTCTTTGTTCTACAGACAGACAGACACCTCCTCGTGTGTAGAAGAGCCCAGGTCTTTAGGGATTACAGGCTCTCACAGATATCCTGGTCCTGTCCATTTAGCGCTCTAAGGGTCAAAAGTAAGTAATTACACTTTAGAGCTTGTTTGTAGTGAAGGGCAAACAATGTATTATCACATCCATACTTTGGTTTTTGTAAGGACTGTGATTTCAGGTTTAAGAAAAGATCAATTTAAAATTAGCACCACTGGATTGAATATAGTATAGTGGCTCTTTGAATATCTTTTTTTCTGCATCTTTGAATGATGAGAAGTATTTTTGAGATATTTCTTATTGTAGCTGTTAAAAAGCCACCCCAAAATGTTTTTTGATGTATTTCAAAGAAGAGTTCAAATTTGTTATCCAAAATCTGGGATTAGTAAATAGGGGAGACAGGAATTCCATCCCCATGTGTTGCACATTCTCTCAATCTTACTCCTCCTAAATGTTGTGCCAGGCGTGACGTTGTGCTTTCTGCAAACTGCACGCAAACCCAAACTGTATTCCCAAAGGCTGAGGAGTGAAGGGCGGCGTGCGCTTCCCCCACTCAGCCTGCATGTCAGAGCCTTCTCTCGCCACTTACGGGGCAAGTGGGTTACAAGCGATGCTCCTCCCCGCGGCCTGTGCGCGCTTACCTCAGCGAGAGCACGCGCCTGTCAGATGCGTGTCGGGCTGGCTGAAAGAGGCAGGCCTGACACATGGCCGGTAAACAAGCCTCGCGCGTATGACAGGCCCTCTGTTAAGGGCCTCTCTGCACCAGCCTCACCCCTCAGGCAGCCATTTCATTTTTTTTTTCTTTTTTTCGACTGGGTCAAAGTTGAAATTCTGTCCCGGCACACGCCCTATGGACCTTTTTTTTGTGGTTCTGGGAGATGATTCCCAGTTTGGTCTAGCTGCAAAAAGTTGCACATTCAGACCGGTAAGTGATTAAAAAATAGTAATAGATTACTGCAACTTATCTTACTTTTCTACTCTTTCAAAGTTGGAATAAATCTCATTTCCCCCTTTATATAGGCCTACACTTATGTGAATATGTGTGCCAGGTACCACATAGAAGCAGACGAAATGTGAAACATACACCCAATAACATCTGAGAATTTTTTTGTTACAGACTAGTTGATGATTAATTTACAGAAAATGTTCAGGTGCCTGTGGCAATTTGTCCAACATAATTAATTCTGGTAAAGGCTTCTAATTTGCTTCTCTTCCTACACAAATGAAAGGACTTAGCACGACCAGGTGTGCAGTGGAGGGTTATGGGTAGGCCTGCTTTGTCTGCTCCTCAGTCATTCCTTCTTGAATGGCACAACTCTGACCCCTCTCCACAGTTTACCCTGTGAAGCAGAACACAGAATTATTAGTGGTGTCAACTGTACAGCCTACTGGAAGACTGGTCCCCTTTTGTGTGGTTTAAAAGGACAATCTCCCCGATTCAGTTAAACTGACAAGTCAACTTAAGTGGAAAGGTTTTTTTTTTTTTTTTTAAACACCCTTCCAGATCAATATTCAACCCAACAATACTTTCAATTGTTTCTCTTAAGATTTGTTTGATAGGTTGTTGTCTTTTTACTGAATATCCCCTCTCACCTGCCTCCACTCCCACAGTCAGGGTAAAGTGTTTTTTGATTGAAGGAGAAGCTGTGATGCTCAGTCCCAGTGTGCGTGGAATGCACACCTGGAGGGATCTGCTGGCCCGTGTGACAATGCAGCCTGACATCCGGCTCTGTCCAGCAGACTGACGGCTGTGAAGCTGTAGTGTGTGGTGTTCATGTAATTTGGACTAAAGGAAGGGAGTAAGCCACAGTGTGTGACTGTGGCCAATGTGATGTGTTTGGTTATTCATGTAGCGTTCATTAAATATGTTCAGAGATGTCAAAAACCCAAAATTGCTATTATGCATATGGCTATTGTTGCTATGGTCTTTGGTTGGCAATATATACGGTTTATTAATCTTTCGTACCTACTGTATGTACATTCATGTTCCTCTGTGCAAAGCTAGTATGCCTAATGAGCATAGTGAGATTTTAGATGGAACAAAAAGAAAAGTTTTTTGATAAACAAAATCCAACTACATTGATAGAGCCTAGAAACTTGCTCTGAACTCTGTAAGGTCAGGTGCTTGGCAGTAGCCAGTTAAGTTACGTATCTTGAATGGTCTCTGTCTCCGAAATCTGGGAGTCATCTTGAATAATCTCTGTCTCCGAAATAGCTAGCCTTGAGCACACTCCTGTACAACACTTAAAATACTGTCAATCGTCATCTGTGCTTAATTAGTGGCAATTACTTCATCAAGTTAGATTATTGCGGTGGTTCAACCATTTGTTTTTGTTTGTAATTGTTTGAAGGGGCTTGAAAAAGAGACTGTCACGGCCTCTATCCGGTGGAGGACTGAAGTACCATGTGAAAAACGGGAAAAAACTGGTGTGCTGCATCAAGGCTTGTTGGCAGAGGAAAATGGCCCACTAAGGAGATCGTGTTTTTGGCCAATTTCTGCTGTACAAAATGACATACCTCTTACAGTGAGCTCCATCATGTTTGGGACAAAGACATTTTTCTTTGTTGATTTGGCTCTGTAAACAATTTTATATTTGTAATCAAACAACAAGCTGTAGTATAGAGTCTCAGCTTTTATTAAAGAGTATTTTTATACATTTTGGTTTCACCATTTGGAAATGACAGCAATTTTTATACATAGTCCCCCCCCATATATAACCCCCCCCCCCTCATCTGCGAAATATGGTGTTGGGGGTGTTATGGTTTGGGCCAGTATGGCTGCCACAGATACTGGCTGACTTGTCTTCATTGATGATGTAGCTAACTGCAGATAGCAGCAGAAAGAATGAAGTTGTCTCTAATGAAATCTCCATGGAAAACCCAAACAAACGGAAATAAAAGAGTTCATACTACTTTTACCTATGACTTGTACCTTGCTGTGATTACGGTCCACAGTTTGCTGTATGAAGGCCAGGCCTGGTTCTGGGAATAAAGTTTTTTGGGTTATTTGAAGAAGTGAGGTTGTGCTTGGTAGTGGACCTAGAAACCACTACTGGGGAGAGGGCCACGCTGCGTGTGCTGTATGCAGAGGGCAGGAGAGGGACAGATAAAGAGGGACCCCTGCACGCACGCACCCCTGCGCTAATGGGAAAGGCTCATGCCCAGAGGGTGCTGGGGGGATACTCCCTCTGACTGGGCCTAATATTGGGACTCTTGTCGGAAAACAAAGGCGGGGGCCTGATGGAACATGTTGCCCGACTCCAGGGACGGCCTTCTCTGGCTTGATGGCTGTCAGGAAAGCCAGGGGAGCCAAATCACTCTTCCTCTGTGTGTGTTTATCCTGCAGAGGCATCAAAGGAGCAGGGAGAATGCTTTAAGTTGGGTGGCTCTTTACCTGGAAAGCTGCAGTGCTGTGGATTTTTCTACTGTGGATGGGTAGATTAGCTTGGTCTCACGCGGGCTGTAGGGTTGATGCTGACATTCCTCATGATATTTGCTTATTGCAAATCTGTTCTTATTCTCCAGTGTTTGCGTTCTTATATCAGTGCGTCCTTGGATCTTTCTGTAAACATTCAGAAGAACACACTTAGGGACAAGATGTCTATTTTGTTATGTGTTTGAAATGTAAAACTAGGAGAGGTGAGGGACTTTTTTATGTGGTTTTTTATGCTTTCCCCCCCTTTTCTGCTAATTTTGAGCACCCAATCATATTCATTGACAGCGCTCATTGTTTCAGCTTAAGACAGGTATCATGCTTTCCTCCAAAGCATGTGATGTCAGCTGCCACTTTTTATCACACTGCAGTCTACAAGTTGGGTTTGCTCAGACATGAGTCAGAGGAAGACATTCCATGTGCAGCTCAACAGGTGGGCCATGGGTGTCTCTGATCAACTCAGGCGGTTGCTAGTGAGCGATGGGAGTTGCTGTAATCCCACCTGAATAATACCCTCCCTTCCCTGAATGATGCTCATGTCAATTGTGTGTAGCCCTTTGGGGCTGCGGCCCTGACATTGTACCATACGCAATTTTACAGCAGTGAGGACAGGTCTATATCACAATGTCACAGTGCATTTCTTCTGCGTTTTTTCTGCCAACTATTTCTTTGGCAAAGTGCAGCTTTGACCTGCCTTGGCCTCATTCAGAGAGTTTTAAGGAGACGTTCAGCTCAGTCCTTTACTGTAGATACAGTCATATTTCCCTGAAAAACAGAAATAACTGCAGATGTAAGCCTAATTTCAGAGTCTGTGCATTATGTTCTGGTTGGATGCTTTATAAAATTTTACAATAGTCAGTTGAACATGAAAATGAGAACTCAACATAATGTTGAGATGGATGTGAGCAGAAACTGTAATGACCTTCTAATTAATCTCAATTATTTATACCAGGCTCATATGTAATCATTATTGTTTATCTTTTTCGTACTGTATGGTATGGGTTTTTCTCAGCAGTTTCAGAATGGAGCGATTTTTAACACTGCATTTCCCTCTTCCGCTCTGTCATTTACGCAGACATAAAGGACCGAAGCTTTGCTCATTACTCCACGTCTTGCTCCTGATTTCATTTCCTCCCTTCAGATGGGCTCTTTCTGTGGGAGCTGCTGCAGCTCAGCCCTCCCACTCTCAGCCACCTGTGCTGGCGTTCAGGAGGGGGTCGCAGCGGGCTTTGTGTTCTCAGGCCTGGGCTCTGAGACGCCCTCTCTCCGGGGGGCGGAGGTCCGTCTTTGGGGGGGTGCTGGACAGGTGTCGCGTTTCCTGCCATTCCGGCGTTCTGCTCAGGGGAACGGCTCTGGGTTAAAGGCGCCGTGTGGCTGGTCTGGGAGCAGCTGTGCTTCAGTCGTTTTCAGGCTTTGGTGGAGGATAATATACTCTCGCGAGCTAAAAAGTTAGGTATGAGGCACCATAGCTGCTAGATTTAATGATCCCCTGTTGTGGTGCTGGGAAAAAATCTTCTGTCTTCTGAGGGGAACAGGCTTCCAGAGCATGTCGCATTTGTGAACTGTTTAAATTATGTGCTTATATGAGATGAACATTTACATTTTTATTGTTTTATTTACTGTGAGTCTACATATTTCCACATTGTCACATAGGGTACTGGTTATGGGCCACAGTACAATTTGAAAAATATGAAATCATGAAAAATGCTTATAGCCTAAGGCTTTTCCTCAGTGAGCACGGGATGGTGCTGAGAAAGGTTGCATGGTAAATGTAAGCCCGTTCACTGAAGGGGAAAAGTTCACCGGAATAATTTGGGGTCTGTTGGACCTCTTCCGGGAGTTTATCGTTTGTCTTATCCCGGGAATCGGTCCCAACACCAAACAAGGAAAGTAGAGTTAAACAGAAACTTAGTGAGTACAACCTGGCTTTGACTCATTAACAACATGTGTGCTTTTAAATGCTGTTTGTCGGACAGGTCTCATGGTAGGGGTGGGAGGGTTGGTGTGTAGTGGTGTGTGTGTGTGGGAAGTGGGTTTCCATCTCATTATCTCCCACTGATGACCTGCACAGAACCAAAAAAGGGAGGTGGGATACCTTCAATTATAGCTTAAAATCTCGAAGGAAGGTGGAACCTGAAAAGATCAGCCTTCTTGGTTAAACCTAGAGTCCATCACTGCGATGAGAAACATTGTACATTTCTTATTGGTTTAGTTCACTACTTACAGTAGGTTCTTGAGATTCTTGAGAACCTTGACAGCTAAGGTTGTCAGCAGAAAATAGTAGTGATGGCAGGATGCTCATCCAAACAGTGACAACGTAATGTAGAGTCTAATAACTTGGAATTATTGTGAATCCTTTTCAGAACTCTTGAGTTTCAACAGTATAAACAACATTTTGAAAACCCTACCCGGGCAGAGAAGGAAGTTGAAATGCAGTTTCCCACGTGATAAACAGAAATAGATTTTTTTCTCTGTGGTACCTTATCAGCAACTTTGTTGGATGCACAACCCTCCTGTGCGTGTGTGTGTGTGTGTGTGTGTGTGTGTGTGGGTATGTGTGTGTGTGCGTGCGCGCGCGCGCGTGTGTGTGCCTGTCTGTTTGTGTCTAGTGGCCTGCTTCTCAAAGTGGGAGTGGTCAGTGAAGCACGTCCTGGAAGGATTCTTCAGTCTTGTATTGTGTGCTGTCAGGGCTATGTTAGGTGGACAGAGCTGCATGTGGGCACTCCTGTAACTGCTGTGGAACTGTGCCTCTGCAGAGCCTGCAGCTTGTGGGATCCGTTCAACTTCACTCCAATAAAACCTGTGAGTAACTCTGTTGGCAGTGATACTGTAATACTGATTTTGATACTGGCAGAACTAGTCCATATTTACATGGATCTAATTTATATTTAAATCAAGCTTTGTGGTTGCTGATACTGTTTGTGGAGTTAAAAGAATAGGTGTTAAAAAAAATTCTCTAAGTAACAGAAATTGACAGGATTTAAAACTTGCTGGAAAAATTCTATATTTACTTAAAATTTGCTGTTATTGTTTATGTTTTTGCTTTGTATGGAATGGGTGTATGGAATGGTATTTGTCAATGCATTCACAAATGCCTAACATTTTAGGAACATACACTTTAGATTCAGTTATTAAGGACGATACCAAGATAGAAATACAATTAATATAAACATATGGGATAATGATTGTTGCCCTGTATTTCTTTTGTTTGTTGTTACATTTTTGTTGTTTTCTGTTTGGTATATGAACAAGCACTGTTAGTTGCTGAAAAATTGAATTGCTGTTTAGAACATTATCAAGTGGCATCTGTTTGGAAAGAACTGTATTGTCTCTCATTGATCTGAACATTGGCATGGGCACATATAGGAATGTAGCTTTCACAAAGAGGTATAGTATGCATTCACCAGCTGTCAGCTCCAGAGTGTAAAAAAAAACTACCCACACACACACACACACACACAAATGCGCGCACACACACTACCAGTTCAACTCACGAGTTCTCCACCTTGTGAGGATTGAAGCTGTTAAAGTAAAGTGAAGTTGTAAGATTGGGCCCATTTTAGAAAATAAGGTATAAGAGATCATTCATGTTAGCAGATTAGTACTTCTGTCAGCTTCTTAGCTCCAGGAAGTCTGAACAGATGAATAGATTGGTAGGAACAGAGACACAGGCAGAGCCGTGGGACTCTTCCTCAGGAGATTACAGCTGCAGGGTGAATGTTAGAAATGAATTAGCACCCAATAATGACAGGACAAAGCACGAAGGTCAGCGAGCTCGCAATGGAGGATCCGTGATTTATTGTGTCTACCCTAACCAATATCACCAGAAGAAAAGGTTTGAGGGCCCCTGTTGAATGAGACAGGAGGTAAAAGAACAGATAAAAGAAAGGAGAGATAATGTGTGGTTGTGGAGGTTAGAGAAGAGGTGTGGTCTGGCTGCCGTTCTGTGTCACCGTTAATTGCGATGAGACCAAGGTGTCACATTCCACAGCTGGGTGAAGGTGTGTGTGTGTGTGCGTGCGTGCGTGTGTGTGCTGGAGAGCGGGACCCCACTGAGACCCCTCTGTTATGTAAACACTGGGAGTTCTCACCAGCAGCCGACCCCCAGGCCCCCACACTGTGTGCGCACTTTATCTTTTTGGATATCTGCATATAAATGTGAGTGTATGAATGTGTGTCTAACAATGCGTGTACTGTGCATGCACAGTATATATGTATCCATATGATATGCAAGTCTGAGTGCATGTGTATGCACTTGTGTATGCAGTTATTGTACCTCATACACAGACATACTCAAGAAGAATGTTGATTGTAAAAACATATTGCTAAATATAGTACTGTGAAAGTACTAAAAAGTGTTGCTAAAAAGCAAATTAACGCTTGACAGTAACATCTGGCTCCACTTTGCATGCTTTTGCATTCAAATATGCATGCTTGCAAATATGGCCAATTTGTCTGCTGTCTTTATAAAAATTGTAATTAGCCATTTGTGAAAGTCAGGTTTCTGGTAAGGAGATTGATTGGCAGCAGGGTATTGTAGCTTGTAGTCAGTTTAAACCTGTTTTAAACCTGCCAGTGTGAATGATTTTCTGTTCTAGGGTGTCCTTTTTTTCAGCTTACTCTTTTTGATCTGCAGAATCAGCCGTACGATGAGTTTATGAATCTGCAGTCGGGTCTGTGTGTGGCGGGCAGAAACAGGAGTAGTGTGTGCTCAGGTGTAGGTTGAGACGGTATTGAGGAATATTATCTTATCTCTCACTCACCGTTAACGTACACACTGAGTAAACCCAACACACAATGTACTAAGTGCAGAAAAGACTTATGGCAAACAGATGGGTAACAGCTTTACTTTGCGGGATTGATTTTGCAGTTGACTCCCCTTGTAATTTTTTTCAGCTTAAGATCATTATATTGACTTTTTGAGGGCCATCTCCGTGTTGTTATATTTTTCACCCACGTTTTATATTATTAGCCTTCAGAGGTGTATTGAGTATAGAGGAGTGGTCAGAGTGGTATGGTGGGTGGGGCTTGCATCTGCAGAGCTGTTGACTCCTGAACAAAGCACTGCTGTTGTACCTTAATGTAGGGAGAATGATGGGAAATTGTGTTTTAATGGCTCGGAGAACCAGAGGAAATCCCATGAAATGGGTGAGAGCCCATAGGGTTACTAATTCACCAGAATGGGCTGCTGCTGGCCTTGAACCTTCAAAGATTTTAGGGAGATGGCCTTCAACTAGAGAACAACCAAGACGAAGCCATCGTAACATCGATTGTAGGCTATTTAATTTTACTCACAGGGAGATTGTGGCGTTTACAGTTTAGATCACTTACTGGAAAATGATCGCGTCCTGATCTGCAAAATTCCAGTCTGCCCAGATAAATCCTAATGGCAGAATCTGAAGATCTCTGCCCTCTGTGACATTTTTTTCCATTCTGTTCAGCTAATATGAGGAACGATCAAGGGCTGCAGCCTTTGGCTTCCTTGTCATCTAACTGACTCTGCCTAATGGCCTTATCAGATCCGGTGCCCCCCTGGGGAGGGCGCTATCTGAGATCCCGGGTTTCTGGAGTGGGCTTTACCAGAAGGCTGTGTACGGTAAATCGTGTTATTGTAAGCAGCCCCTTTTTGCAAAAACAACAGGCACTGATTGACATTTGTAACTATTTTTTTCCTGTAGTAACAATACCAGAGCAAATATTTGGATGTGCATTACTCTCTCGTGCTCCGGTTGGAGCGCCGTGCTCGCTGTCTGTGAGCTGCACAGCGCCCCCCTCAGAAAGCAGACATCCTTCATCGTTTAGGAAACCTGTCTGAGCTTCAATTTGCCCACTTGTCCTCATTGCTCTGTTTTGAGCTATATCAGAGACAGGGAAGAGAGGGGTGTACAAAATGTCCTCATCATTAAAAAATGGACTACTCCGTTCAATATTTTAATGTCTGCTAATTAACAAGAAATTAGAAAATATTATGATGTCTTTCTCACCAATACTGACTTATTTTCCTGACTGGGTAATGTTTAGTTTGACATCTAGCACACAACAATGAAGCAGCCCTTAAAATGTATATTCTTACCCTTTGGATTTCATATTCTTACAGAACCGTATCCGGTGTATTTAATATACTTCTTGCTTTAAAATTCAGATTTTTTCTTTGAGCAGTATTTTCTTTACATTCTTTTGAAACAGCGAATCGTATTTTAGGCTTTCGCTCCCCAGTCCACCAGCTGAGCTATGCAGCTATTGCAGTGCAGGAATGCGCTACTTATGAAGCGGGCACAAAGACAGACAGACAAACGGACAAACAGGAGGCATAAGTATGCAGTGAGGAGGAAAATACCACCAAATGAATCACAGAACTCCCAGCCAGTCAGCACTGGCAGTCTGAATACTATTCCAGACAATGGGAAATGCCACTTTAGTGAGGGCTAGTTCTTTAATTGGACATGCCACCTGGGAGCCCATTTGACAGATTCAGATTCACTAAATGTCATGTTACCTATTCAAGACTGAATTGATCAAATCAAGGATTATTTGTTGATGCTAGCAATGAGAACTTATATTGATCCTATTATCTAGCAGTGAAGACAGACTGGCGGTTCAGTTGCTTTTTATAAGACGGTTGGTTCCCAGGTGAATAGCTGTGGATGCAGTGGTTTAAGTCCTGTTTATGTCACCTGTAGACCTTGCTCAAAAAAATTTTTTTTTGCTCCATTTACACCACTGAGCTGATCAGCACAGAACCAACTTCACACAGCATCTATTGTATTTCTATTATTTACAAACTCCAGCTGTGTTAATGACGTAAACATTCTGCTAAATATGTGTAGCGTATCAGAAAACAAAGACTAATACAATACCTGCTAGTGGAGATTTTTTGACCGAGAAATCTCAGAACATGATTTATGGTACAAATTCCCTAGCAAACACATAAATGAGCTCCTTAAAAAGGAAGAATCTAAAAATAAATGGAGTAAATGCTCCAGCCATTGTTGGGCACTCTGTGATCTGCGCCTGCCCTGGATCACCAGACTTTTGGTGGGCGGAGCCTCTGAGATCACAGTTTGTTGTTATGAGTTTTAAACACTTTTATCTGATGAAAGAGAAACAACTATTTTTGTCCTCTTCTGGGAACAGGGTTTTAGCTCTGATATTTTAATTGCTACATGTCACTGGCATGGAGTGATCTTTAGGTGTGCATAGAGTTATGTTCCTTACTAATTTGCCCCTCAATTAAAGTTTAGTTCATGAGTAAATTTTTTCTGTTGTTTCATTTATTTAACATGTAAAGATAAGAATTCACAGGAATCTTCTCCTGTCTGTCTTATCCCCTTGGGAAATCACATGTCCTGTTGTGTACTGTTCTTTTTATTAATGTTGTTTCTAAATATAGCCATGGGAGCATTTTAATCTTGACATAAATTAAAATGTTCCATAACAGCCATCATGTATTTGTAATGAATGTTGTTCTGATAAGCATAATTGTAAATCATATTTAAATTTCATACACATTTTATCTTACGGTCTCTGTGTATATCCTTCCATTGTGTGATCAGTTGTGACATTATGCTCAGTTTTGACATTATGCTATAGTTAAATCTATTTGCAGTGCATTCAATTAATTTAATTGTGGTTTTTATTTATATTTTTCCATCTTTTTCTTATTAAAGTACACAAAGCATAACTATATGAAACGTCATCACAGAACACTATGTACATATAAAAAACAATACAATAAATACACCTACGGAAATGTTTGGCCAGTTGCATGTATGTGTCAAAGTTGGGTCATTTACAGGGTAGGGTTCTGTGTTGGTCCATGAAGCAGTGAATGAATTGCAGTCCTTGTGACAGAAATGTATCTTTAAAAGTTGGGTGGTGGGGTTGCATTAACAACAGCAGGTGGAGGCACAGGGGCAATGCTACAGACAGCACTGACAATAACGGAATGTGACTTTTCCGAACTGAGGGTAAATCTTCCCTTGGTTTAAGCTTGGAGGCATGGCTCATCCTTTAGAAAAAACTGTTTTCAGTAAAATCTGGTTCTCCTTGCAGGCCACAAACATAGCTTCAACATGTAAGAGGCCATTTAGCCTTGGGGCACAGATGAGTTGTGAGCTTGAGTCTGCATGATTGGCTGTAACAACAAAGTTACAGGTGCAATCAATCACAAACTCTGTCTTTGATTTTCCTTCTGATTGGTTCTGAGAATGAGAGGGAGCGGAAGTGGGGTTATGAGAGAGATCCTCACTTTGTTTTAAAATTCAGTTGAATAGTTTTTATGCTGGCTTACTTTCCTATTTTTTATGCATATTTCATTTTGAGGAGATGGTAGATATTTAATTATTAAAACTTCCAGAGTTTTCTCATACTGTAAGTAAAACATTTTTATACATTTTGATTATTCTAACTTATATTTAATATAAGTGATTTTTTATGAATGTTAAGTGCGATGATACCATCTTACCCTTTTTGGCGGGTTGTAGCTTTATTCAGGTATTGTGAGGGCTGCTCTGGTGGACACACAGTAGCCGGCTTCCCCAGGGTCACTGCAGTGTCTGTGACTAATGCTGTCTGAAAAGAATGTGAGGCGTTTCTAAATTTAACCCAACCTAATTACCAGACCTCGCTGAGTTCCCTGTTTACATACGATTGTTTAATACGTATAATCGAGGGCGCTCAAAGAAATTGCGCATTCTCACCGTACCGGTTTTCCCCGACAATGATTTCCTATGTTCAATTCAAGAGCAGGTTGGAGTGGATTCTGATGTGTAATGAGTGAATACATGACAGAGTGGCAGTTAGCACTCAGAATATGGATTCAGTCTTTCCCTCTCTTTCGTGGTTGAATAATGACCACGTTCCCATTCTGCATAGCATTTATTCAAGGGAGGATATTATTACTGAGCATGAGAACAATCTCAAATGACAAATGTCACTCATCGCAAAGCAGCCTTTTTTTCTTCCATCTAATTTCCTGTCAATCATTAGTCTGCATTAAAAATGTGTTTTGGAATTCAGAATATTTACATTTTTTAAGTTAGGTTGTATAATTAGCAAATGAGAATTCAGTTTTGAAAATTGCTTGTCTCTGGCCTGGCTGTTTGAGGAATAGGAGGTCCCACGTGTCTGGTCCCCAAATGAGTCCCTTAGTGTGAGAATGTGCTTTACTACGGTGAAGATTTAAGGGGTCACTATTGTGACGCGGGTGACCTGCACCACTGATGGTATGCTGATGTCTTCTTTTTCTTTTTTCCTTTTTTCTTTTCAAAACCAGCAGAATAAGCTGAAACCCAAGTCCATTTGTTTTTTCAGGACAAAGAGCAGCCGTCGGGGGCGGGGAGGTTTGGTGGGGGTGGGGTCGAGGGGGTCGAGGGGGGGTCAGTCAGAGCAGTACCCCTGCAGGGCAGGGAAGGGGGTGATGGGAAGGGGGGGGGCATTGTTGTGTGTGGGTCAGGTAGTGTGTTTTCTGAATGGTGAAGGAAGTTGCATCTGTATGGATTACCCTGCTGGGAGAGGCTTCTGTAGCAGCGGAGAGGGAGGGGAGAGAGAGAGCGGAGTGGAGAGGAGGAGGGGGCACAGAGAGCAGCAGAGAGAGAGAGGGAGAGCCTGAGCGTGCTGCCTCTCTCACGCTTCAACAGGTCTTCAGTGGAACATTTTCAGCTCAGCACAGCCGCCGGAGGTAGAGCCAGGGACAGCTGGGGGAGACCGTCGTGGCTGTGGACAGAGAGGGACGGAGGGGCACCGTACAAGCGTCGCAAAACTGACATGGCCGTCAAAAGCAAAGTGACGGGGCTTCACCGTTCTTTTTCGGTCGGTTGATTAATTCGGTTCCTCTCCGCTTGTACATGTTGTTACTTCACAACATGCACCCCAGAGCCAAGTCCCGGAGCTGTGACAACTACCTGAGCATAAAGGTAAGACCTGGAGAGCGAAGCCACATGCGGCACTGTGGGGAAGAGTCGCGGTCCCTTTGACCAGGGTTTTTTTTTAGGAGTGCGGAGCACCTTTTTCAAAGCAACAGTTTAGCATGGCAAAGCAGTTTTATTAACTGAATACAATGTTAAAGAAGTTGAAAGCTGACTTTGGTAATGGCGGGACATGTTCATTTTGTTTGAATGCGGTGTACCAGTTCATTGTTACGAGTCTGCATACAATTACAAAAATGGACGCTCAAAATGCAAATTGTGTTTCTCAGAGAAATGCAAATTGTGTGTTCCCTGCCAGTGTGCGAAGCTGCTTTTCTCCCATATGCCACAGAGGATAAGCAACTGGTGTTCCTGTCTTTGTGTGGAAGGTTTTCTTGTGCATAGTTTCAAGCCCTGGGTTGAAGTTGAAAATTGTGTGCGCAGGATAGGAACCTGGAGGACTGATTCCTCTGAATGCAGAAGCCCAGCTGTCCCAGGTTGTGTCAGGGCTAGTCCAGCATGAGCATGGCAGAAAAACATTTGGGAAAAGGAATTTTGTGTTCAGAGACAGGCGGTGCTGGAGGATGCCGTTGTCGTTTGAATTCCTTGCTTTGTTCCTTTGTGTGGGACATCGTTACCTGTCCGGAACGCCCATCTCCTCATTACACACCTCACATTCCCTGTTTCTGACTTTTCTGACTAAGCTCCACATTTTATTTAAACTTTACTGTGGAGTTCACAAAGGAGTTTCCCGATGGTTCTTTGAATCAGGGAATGCTGGCTTTGGGAGAAATGTATAACACACCTTCGTAAAGCATGTCTGCTTGCCCTTTGTTTTTGCATGTTCTACCCGACACCCTTCCGGAGTTAAATTTTTAATTCCATGCTTGTCATTCCATTATATTCAACAATAATAATACCTTTCCAGTTCTTGAGAGAATGATGGCAGGTGTCTTTTATAAAACAGATGTTGTGTGATCATATCTGTCAGGCTTGGTTTTGTTGGAATGTCTGTAGGTGTGGGTTGTCTTTGTGTCTTAATGCAAGGGTTACTTCACAGTCATAACAGTTTTGTTCCAGACCTGCTTCCTACAGTTGGTTTTGGTGGCCATTAATAGTCTCGACAAATTCATTCATCTTTTTTTCAAACTGGCATGTCTGTCCAGCTGGAATTTCCCAACTGCTTAGCAGCAAAATGCAGTCGCCCCATCGCTTCACCTGATTGCTTTATGACATTGGTTTAATCAAACTTCTGAGCACCGAACCCAGTCGCTTTGCTGTTGCATTAAAGCCACTGATGTTCTGGTGCTCCTTCAGCTTCAGTATTTCCCCTCAAGCTGTTTTTGACTGAGAATCAGACTTTTAGAAGATGTAGCCTAATAGTGTTGTTTGTTGTGGGATGAGAAGCAATCACACAAAGTTTTCTTTATTGTTCTTCAAGAGAACTAGATGAAGTATATGAAAATAAAAAGCCCCCAATCACTTGTGAATTAGTGTTGTGGAGGGCAATAGGTCTTTCTCTTTCTCTTTTGCCTGTCTTTGAGGGATAAGTGTTCTAATTATGTCCTCTGCTTCATTGTATGTTTATTGTGTGACTGACACAACTTTTGGAAAACCCTGTTGTTCACCTCTTGTTGTCAGTGATTGTCTTGCTATCCATACTGTGTTTACTGTGCACACAATGCAAGTTTTAGTGATGTAACTTCCTATAGGGTCAACAGGGGATGTCTTCTGTTGCTGGGCAACATGCTAATTTCTTCCTGTCCCACGATGTTTGCATCCTGCAGGACAAAGCACTGGGCTGCCGAATGATGTGAGCCATATCTGTGTAAGGGGCAGTGATGGGAAATGGAGTACATGTCCTCTTTATATCTGGGGATGTTTTGTGGTCTAAGGAAGGGTGGTGACGATAACCTCTGTGTAACTCGGAGATGCAAAAATTGGCTGGGAAAAACATAGGGCCCTGAGCTGAATTAGTCATGTTGTAGATAGCAATTGATAATATTTTGGCACTATGGCCTCTAACTGCAGTGCTTTGTGAAAAGGAAAAATGTAATGCATGGGGTGGACTGTAGAATTTCGAATTTTGTTACCAGTAGAAAAATCTAGAATAATCGCTCGCATTTTTAAAATCCTTATAACAAATATCACGTGACTAAGCCACACTGTAATATATAGGCCTATGCATTTTAGTCTGTCTATGTTGAAGTAATGCAAACATGCTTATTGACCAGCCAAGTAAACAATGGCCTTGCATTGCATGGGGACAGAGTGGGTCAGTCTTTAGGATAAAAGTGATTTGACAGATAGGACTTAACCAAGTAACAACCTAGCGGCATAAGATCACATTTCCCTGCTTATTTTCCGTTTTTTGATTCAATACATTTACAACTTGACTGACCTGCTTGAGATAATTGTAACAAGTTTAGGAAATATTTTGTTGTGCCATCAACGCCTATGTTCACAATCTAATGGTGATTTCACACGTAACCTATGGCTGCACATTGTATTTATGTTTCTATTGTTTGGGCTTGTGGTTGATGTAGCGTAATTACTACGAGAGTGTTAGCAGGTGAGTAAGCTGAGTGACAGGGCCATGAGTCACTGATGTAATGCATTTTCCATGCTCTATGAACACACACACACACACACACACACACACCTCACTGTCCTAGGTCCCCTTCCCCTCCACAGGTCTCAACAGACTGAGTTCATTTTATTATATATCTTACATTTTAAAGGTTATATGTGTAGAGCTGACATGAACATATATAATTTCCGAGAGATCTTTGTAAGCCACTGCAGAATTTATAGAGTCATGTGTTTCTGTACCAAGCCTTTTGCTGGCAGCTTCTGTTAGCCATCAAGTGGCAGGGGTTAAGATGTATGTGACCCTGTCCTCGGGTGCCACTGAAGTCATCTTTGGATCAAATTCAGAACAATAATAAAGTGTCACCTTCAAATGACCTCCAACATTTGTGAAATCTTGAGACTTTACTGTCAGGCGGTCTGAGAAAGGCAATTTCCACTACTAAAACCACCAGTCCTGCCCCTCTACCTTCTGATAATACTGCCCCTCTGCTGCTACTGCCCCTCTGCCAGTACTGCCCCTTACTACTACTGCCCCTCTGCCACTACTGCCCCTCTTCTCTATTGACCTGCTGGCCATTTGCCCTCTCTTTCCTCCAGGTAACTTCTCTTAAGCAAATCAGAATTGGAATCAAACATTCTGAGATGTACTGTAAAGAAAAGTACCTGTTTGTATGTGCCTCCTATGCACTGAATTTACTTGATTTCATCCCTGTGTGTATGTGTGTGTGTGTATGCATGTGTTTGTGTGCCTGCACCTGTGTGTTTGTGTGCCTACCCCTGTGTGTGTGTGTATGTGTGTGTGTGTATGCATGTGTTTGTGTGCCTGCACCTGTGTGTTTGTGTGCCTACCCCTGTGTGTGTGTGTGTGTGTGTGCATGCATGCATGTGCATGTGTGTGTTTGTGTGCCTGCACCTGTGTATTTGTGTGCCTACTCCTGTGTGTGTGTGTGTGTGTGTGTATGCTCTCACATTACTCTCTCTCCTGGTCACTTCATGCTCCACTGGAGGCCTGGTGCGCAACTCCTTTGTGTCCCTGACCCACTAAATGTGTCTGGTGTTCTCTCTCTCCCCCTGTTGCTCCCTGTTTCCCTCTGACTCCCCCCTGTCTTTTTTACTCTCTATATCCTCTCTTCTATTTTTTTCACATATCTCTCTCCCATTCTCACTCTCTGAACTCTCTGTCCAAAGTCACAGATTTACATTGTGTAGGACGGAGCTATTCCAGAACTGTGGGGGCTTGAACTGTACTGAAAAAAATGTCAACTGTGTGTGGGCCGACTACTGATACTGTGTGGCTATTGAACAAGCAGCGATTCACTTCTAGCCTGTCCAGTCAATATACTGTAACACTCAGGCATTTCATGGTTGGTTGGAAGTTGAGACAAGTTCTATGGTATGTACTGCCCCTCTTATACTGAAGAGAGAACAGCTGAATTTGCCCTCACGCCATAGAATTCTGTACATGACATACAGCAGGAGCAGATTCCTGGAACACTGAAACGCAAGCATTCTTTTTAGGCCCGTAACTAATGAAAGCCCTCAAGATAAACCATTTGTTTGCATTTGTAATGACTGTTTTTCAGGGCAGCAGTGCAGAATGTTTCTCAATGAGAGGATCCACCACATGTTAACATGCATATCAGTGGAAAGTTATAGAATTGAATAAAGAAACAAAAACTTAATTGACACTATTTAATTAAAATGGAAATGATGAAACTATCTGTACTATGCACTGAGTTGGTCAAGCATATCAAAATGCCTCCTTTCCTTACTTTACCTTGATTTCATTAGGGAACTTCCATAGCGGTAGCACTGTTTGACTGTAGTGTATATATTTTCTGTATGTTACACTGTATATCTGCTTGTGTGGCAGATGTCCTCAAATTTTGCTCGAGGGCATAAGGCCAACGCCCCACCTGGAATCCAAACCCTCAACCCACTAATTACAAGTCTGCTGCCCCACCAGCTCTACCTCATGGCTGCTGTTGCAAAGGCCCATGATCAAAAAGGGAGACTCCACTCCGCACCAGCCTCACCACAGAACTCCTGCTTATTACAGCACCGCAGACATTACACCAACCGGAGTCCGGAGGACTACTTTTTTTTTTTTTTTTTGCTGTGACTGGAAGACCTAAAAGCAGTAATATCCCTTGCTTAAACTGTCTGTCTTCCTGACTGAGAGACTGCACCGCTTTGAATGGTTTCTGCAGTCACAGAGCAGTCACGGCCGTAGTGAACAGCGGTTTTTCAGTGTTCAGTTTTTGCATAGGTTTGAGTTTATTACGCTTTACACAAATTCGCGCTGGTCTTGTAGGTGAAGTAATTGTTCATGGGAGCGCTTGCCAAGCTTAGCAGGAATGCAGAATGATGCCACACACCCTCACGCCTGTTTCCCGTTTGCTTACTTATCTTGCATTAATAAAAGGCCTACAGTATCCCAGGAGTACTGGTCTGTAAAAGAGTGGAGGCAAAATTGATTTTCTGTAGGGTGGGACTCATAGTAAAATTTATTGCCCAGCTCCTTGTATAACTGCTCTAATAAGTCACTGATTTACGGTCCTTTTTTTTTTGGCCACCTCATTGACGCCACCTTAGGTATTTGTCGTCTTGTTACGTGCGAAGTGCTGTGTGGTGACGTCACTCCCATTGTAATCTTTATTTTTTTCTATCAAACACAATGTTATTCTTCTTCTCCATGGTACAATAGTGGCCAAGGCCCAGCAGCATATTGTTGAGCCAGTGCAAGCGTTTGAGCATTAATGCAGGTGGGCGTGTTGTGTGGGACAGCAGCAGTGCGCAGCTGTCAGAGATGGGCGTCTAACAATGGGTGCCTTTGAGCAGCGTCTCTCAGCGTAGATGCCAGTTAATGTCTGTGGCACTGAGAGGACAGAGAGACGATCAGAACACGCGGGACGTGAATGCTGAGACTCTGGACCGATGTGTAAATGGGAAGCCCCTCCCCCCTCCCTGCCCCTCTGCTCAACCCCTCGCCCCTGCACACAACGGCCTGTCCTACGGAAATGACATCATGCAGCTGAAAAGCCAAAGCCACAGATGGGGAAAGTGACTTCCTGTGCCTTGTGTGCTCCAGGGCTGGTTTCTCACTTTTTGTTGTTGTGGCGTGACCAAGTTGAGACAGGGGAGGGGAAGTGGAACTGCACTGATATGCATGTGTTTACTGCATTAGATCAGTCAAACTCTTTGGTGAAATAGCTGTCAAAAGTTGTCATTGGATGACATCCCACATTGACATCTCACAATAAATAAACTCAGCTATGTGATGGATGTTGTCGACAACAGTAGACAAATAGACTCCTTGATCAAAATGTTGTATTTTTGCTTGGCCAACATTATCAATGATAGTCAATTCTGCTATGTTGTAACCTTATCTAAGAAACATTTGGAGTTACAATGTAGAATCATTGTCAGTGTTGACACTATGACCGTAAGAATTCTCAACCCATTCCAGGTGTAATAGGTAAAACAAAAGTCATGTACAGTTTGTATTGTCATTTTTATTGGCGGGTCATGTCACCACATCCTCCAAAAAAACCCCAGCTACCCTGCAGACACAATGAAACGGCGGTGTGAAGGACTTTCCAGGCCTTGTGTTTGCGTCCGTCGCTCGTGACGTCACGCCCACAGGTGTTTCCCCTCTCGCCAGTGGAAAGGGGAGCGTTGAGCACATTTCCTGCGACCCCCCTGGTTTCCTGTTGTGTGGCGGGAGGCTGGACGAGTGTCCGACTGCGTCTTCCAGACCAGTGCTGGCACAGAGCGTCGCCACGGGAAAGTCCTCGCGGCCCGAACAAAAACGGGAGTGGCCCAGTGCTTTAAAGGGCACCTACTGGCTGCTGAGAAAACAAAGCGCTGGAAAGCCATTGAGTCAAATAGGCTGATTGCTTTTGCAGCTGAGTTAGTGTTTCCCGTGCATCTATTTAAGCTCTTTCCCACGCTATCTCTCATTGACAATTTACAGAAACTGTGCTAATACTTTAGAGCCCAATTCAATAGTACGTCCAAAATTATGATTATACTGTATATTTTTGATGACTTTGGTTTGAAAATGTCTCTTTACGTTTTGTGTACCGATAATCCTCCACCTCCTCTTGTGCTGAGCTGTTCAATGTCTTCATTCCATTCATTGCATTGATATGAATATGACAAGCCAAAGCACATAAAACACACACTGGAATGATGAAAAATGCCTTGGGCTTTGTGTTCCCCATGCTGCGGAGATGTCTGCTGCTTTCACGCTTGCAGATTTTTCCCTGGACGGGTCCTGCTCACAGACAGCCTGGCTGGCTGGGTCAGATCACCGCTGCTGCAGTGTGGCTATGCACAGTGGAGTCATTTTAGACTTTAACTACAGGTAGAACTGAGTGGTCAATGTGGGGACAACCCAGCAAAGAAGTAAAAAAAAACTGCACTTGTAGATCTGCAGGCACGTCCATCCTCTGAAAGTCTGTGAATCTGTCCACTTTGTGTGTGTGTGTGTGTGTGTGTGTGTGTGCATTTTTGTGTGTCTGTGTGCCTCTGTATGTGCATGTATATGTGTGTTCGTGCATGTGTGTTTTGTGTGTGTATGTGTGCGTGCGCTTATGTGTGTATGTGTGTCTGTGTATCTGTATGTGCGTGTACGTGTGTACGTGCGTGTGTGGTTTGTGTGTGTACTGTATGTATACAGCAGGGTAGAGAAAGGAATGTTGAAAGAATTTATGCATGGTAATGAACATGACTAGGTGCGACTCCTCCGTCAGTAAAATACCGTGTTAGAAGCTTTGCAGAGGAATCTGGGTGGCAAAAGAAATGCTTTTTCACACTAAATCCTCAGTGGAATATTTTCACTGAATCCTGGCATTTCATCATACCTTGTAATAAATGTCAAGGGTAAAATCTCCGACACACTATACTAAACTATAATAATTAAAACAAACACATCTTAATTGTTTAATCATATAAGTGCTTTATGTATACTTTAATATGCATCTGTAAAGAGAGTGCACAGCTTTGTTCAGTGCTGAGAAATGGAGGAAGTATTCATGCCTGTCTTCAGCATAACAGCTAAATGCTGTTACCCTAGAAGTTACACAAGCATGACTGTTTTGTTTCAGTTTCTTGCAAAAGGTTGTGGGTTGAGCTATCATTGAAATTAGTGTAAAAATGTGAAAAAACAAAGCCATGTAAAACTGGCAGTGAACATTGCAGACATTGTGGTTTGATTGAATAGAACCGTTGTTTTGTCTACGCGTGTGCCATCCTCTTATCCTCATCTCTATTCTTTACTCTACAGTGAGTGACCATCTTGCATGGCTCTCAACAATTTCCTCTATAAGCATCTACAAGTAGCTCTTTTGTTAGTGGACATTGTGTGATAATGTCTCATTCTTTCTGTCTCATTCTCTGTCTCTCTCTCTCTCTCTCCCTCTCCCTCTTTCTCTCTCTGTTTCTCTACAATTCCAAAAATGCTTTTTCTGCAGGAAATACTTAAAACAGTAAATATTGCCAAAGTGTATGGTAGTACAAACAACAACAATAACATTACAACAACAACAACAACAATAATAATAATAATAATCTGTAAAAAAGAGAAGATAGAAAAGAATCATAAATAAACTCTCTCTCTCTCTCTCTCTCTGTCAGGACTCTGAATCCTTGGACAGCTGTATTCAGAGCACCCTGTCAGCCCTGTACCCTCCCTTCAGTGCCACCGCTGCCACCGTCCTGTGGCAGCTGTTCAGCGTGGTGGAGCGGCAGTACCGGGGCGACGGCCTCCGCTGCCTCATCGACTTCCTGCTGCCCGCCAAGAGGATCCTCCAGGGCATCCAGCGAGAGACATGCGTACGTGCCTGAGAGATACGCTAGCGTGCTGTCTCAGCACAGAGGGCTACGCTCATTACACTCCACATTCCATCCAGTGACACAGCTGAAGTAATTCAAGGGTACAGCGGCACTACCACGCCCAGGGTTAGAAACGGAAGCCTTCTGATTGCACATTCATTTGCCTGGTTACTACAGGATGTCAGTAGGAGACGGACAGAGAGGCAGTTTAATGGAAGAAAGAACACTACTTTCCTGGGTCGGGGTGTTTTGCTTTTGCATGTTGTCCTGTACCTAAAATCTAATCCAATATACTCCGTGTGTGAGCTACTGCAGATCACCTGCTTCAGTAAATGCCAAACTCTCCAGCTGCATATCTACATCAGTCTTTTTTTATCCAGCTTTATCTTAATTTCCCCAAGCTGTCTCATCGCTGCAAGCTCCTCAGTATGGGAGAGCTCGTGGGCATGCCTATGCAGGTGGACCCCCTGCAGTCTGAAACACTCCCCCTGGGCATTAACCGGCAGCAGCTAGGAGCAAAGGGAAGAAGCTTCTGAATGCTGTGATGGTGTGATTGAGAGAAAAATAAGAGGCTGAGAAAGTGTTGGAGGATTTGGGTTCAGAGAAGGAAAGAGGGTTAGGGAGAGAGGAAGATACTTTTAAGTGAAAAACTCAAATTCAATGGAAACTATCGGAAGCACAGTGCTGGAATGTGTTTCCAAGCCATTTCCTCCCAACAGGGGGAACAAATATCATCCCTGTGAAATAAACAAGGTCAGCCTCTTTTCCTGCATGAACTCACGCTCACAACTCTGGAGCAAGGCCTGCAGATCAGTTATAATTTAAAAAATGATTTAGTCGTCGATTGAAGCTTCATAGCATGGTACTTGAAAAGAAGGCAGATGAAAACAGAGATATCATTATTTCTTCCTTCAGAAATGATGCAGTTTATTCTGCAAATTGAGTTATCTAAAATGTAGTGCTTTATTGTTGCAAATAATGCATTTGACCTGAAGAGAGAGTAAAGACACAGAGAGAGGGAGACAGAGAAAGTACGGAACACTGACACTGAGACAGACATGGGTGTACAGGGAACATGAGGCATAGACAGAGTTTATCTTTGTTCGAAAAACCAAGCTGAAAAATAATCGCCCTGATCTACAAAGAGCTGAAACAGATAAAGAGAGCCGTAGAGGGGCTGAGATTGACTCAGGGTTTCAGGGGCTGAAATCCAACCCGGATTCACAAGGGCTTTGGCCAGAGTGGCTCTGTGTGCAAACGCCTGAAATCTTACCCCTCGAATCTGCTGAGTGCTCATTATCCCTCCAGGAGGGAAGCGCAGTTACAGCTGCGCCCGTGCTTTGTGGCGTCCAAACTGCTTTGCTCCCAATGAAAGGCTTTGTATTCCCTCCAACGTGGGCCCTTTTCAAGTCCCGATTCAGACCCACAGCGTGAGAAAACAGACTTAAACCTGCAGCCTGTAAGGTACACTAGACATAAAAAAATGAAAATTTATTATGTCAAACTATATCAAATGTTACAGATTATCATCCTTATAGTGTCCTTTATAAAAGCATCTGAGTGCATTTGTTAGCAGGCACATCTTGTCTTTGAGAATATATATTTACTTTAGCATTAGTATGTAATTGAAAATGTTTTTATTTACACATTTGGCCATTCTTGTATACTGCACCACAAAACACTACAAAAGCAAGAAACAATTGTGATGTGCCCTAAATGGACCTCTTGGTACATGCTCACGGCTGTGTAAATATGTACTTTTTCCATATTATTTCATATATAATGGGGAAAGTATAATCCTTAGGTCCAAATTAAAAGTATGATCATTCTCTTTTTTATTACGATCCCTTTGTAATAGACAAACACCTCCGCTTTTGTGTACGCATTGAGTTTGGATAAAGTGTTCGCAGTGCATGCTGGGAAAAGCAACAGGATAAGGCAGGTTTCTTTGGCTCTGTGTTAGAGAAAGCGGATGTTTCAATCTACAGCTGGTCCTAAAACGGTCACTGGAGCCAAGAGTGTGGAAATCAGTTCATATGTTTCACCAGTTATAACAACTACTGTAAATGTGGTACTTACAAGGGTCTTTTTGGTAGAGCTAACTATTGTGAAATAAAAGAGTAAAAGCATGATGCTGTTTTAACTTTTACTTGTACAACCTATATGAATTTCGTCTGCAGCATTGCTACTGATATCCCTGTGTATAATATTGGTACATACCATAAGTGGCAGGCAATGAGATGTAACCTACACATAAGCTTATTTTAGGTCTAACTGCAATGCACTTTATCATTAACACTAAGTTACTTCTAGTTTCTTGCACAGTGCATTATTTCTGCTGGTGTGTGTTTTAATGAGGTCCATGTGTGTGTTTGTGCAAAGTTCAGGCATGTGTTTATATGAGGCTCAGGTGTGTGTTTTTATGAGGCTGAGGTGTGTGTTTGTATGAGGCTGAGGTGTGTGTTTGTATGAAGTACAGGTGAGTGTTTGTATAAGGTTCAAGTGTGTGTTTGTTTGAGGCTCAGGTGTGTATTTGTATGAGGCTCAGGTGTGTATGTTTGAGGCTCAGGTGTATGTGTATGAGGCCAGGTGTGTTTGTATAAGATCCAGGTGCGTGTGTGTGTATGAGGTCCAGATGTGTGTTTGTATAAGATCCAGGTGCGCGTGTGTGTATGAGGCTCAGGTGTGTGTGTGTGTGTGTGTGTGTATGAGGCTCCGGCGTGGGTGTGTATGAGGCTCAGGTGTGTGTGTGTGTATGAGGTCCAGATTTGTGTTTGTATAAGATCCAGGTGCATGTGTGTGTATGAGGCTCAGGTGTGTGTGTGTGTGTGTGTGTATGAGGCTCCGGCGTGTGTGTGTATGAGGCTCCGGTGTGTGTGTGTGTGTATGAGGCTCAGGTGTGTGTGTGTGTGTGTGTGTGTGTATGAGGCCTGGTGTGTTTGTATAAGATCCAGGTGCGTGTGTGTGTATGAGGTCCAGATGTGTGTTTGTATAAGATCCAGGTGCGTGTTTGTGTATGAGGCTCAGATGTGTGTGTGTGTGTGTGTGTGTATGAGGCTCCGGTGTGTGTGTGTATGAGGCTCAGGTGTGTGTGTGTGTGTGTGTGTGTGTGTGTGTGTATGAGGCTCCGGTGTGTGTGTGTGTGTGAGTGTGTATGAGGCTCCGGTGTGTGTGTGTGTGTGAGTGTGCATGAGGCTCCGGTGTGTGTGTGTGTGTGAGTGTGTATGAGGCTCCGGTGTGTGTGTGTGTGTATGAGGCTCAGGTGTGTGTGTGTGTGTATGAGGCTCGGGTGTGTGTGTGTGTGTGTGTGTATGAGGCTCAGGTGTGTGTGTGTGTGTGTGTGTGTATGAGGCTCAGGTGTGTGTGTGTGTGTGTGTGTGTGTGTATGAGGCTCAGGTGTGTGTGTGTGTGTGTGTGTGTGTGTGCGCGCGCTCCGGTGTGTGTGTGTGTGTGTGTGCTCCTGTGTGTGTGTGTATGTGTGTGTGTGTGTGTATGAGGCTCAGGTGTGTGTGTGTGTGTGTGTGTGTGTGTATGAGGCTCAGGTGTGTGTGTGTGTGTGTGTGTGTGTGAGGCTCCGGTGTGTGTGTGTGTGTGTGTGTGTATGAGGCTCAGGTGTGTGTGTGTGTGTGTGTGTTTGTGTATGAGGCTCAGGTGTGTGTGTGTGTGTGTGTGTGTGTGTATGAGGCTCAGGTGTGTGTGTGTGTGTGTGTGTGTGTGTGAGTCTCCGGTGTGTGTGTGTGTGTGTGTGTGTATGAGGCTCAGGTGTGTGTGTGTGTGTGTGTGTTTGTGTATGAGGCTCAGGTGTGTGTGTGTGTGTGTATGTATGAGGCTGACTCATTCCTCTGTGTTGTGTCTCTCAGGTGAGGTTTAAAGGCCTGCTGTTGTACCACGAGGGCTGGCCGCTGTGCATTCATGAGAAGGTGGTGCTCCAGCTCGCCCCGCTGCACAAGGTGCGACTGAAGCAGGGCGACTTCTACCTGCAGGTGGTTCCTCTGGGCCGCAAATCCGCTAAGCTGGTGATAAAATGCCTGTCGGGCAGCGGGCAGGCCATCGCCGAGGTCCCAGTGGAGGAGAGCATGTACGGCAGCGTCTTCACGGCTGACTTCCTGCAGAATGTGACGCGCGACCGCAACCTGCACCCTCTGCAAAACTGCCTGCTGACCACCGGGACGGTCGTGTACCGCACGCCCTGGAAGAATATCGTCAACCCCCTGCTCATCACCAGCACCGCGGACGCCATCATGCAGGCGCGCCGGGGCGGAGCCTTCCGGGGCCAGCTGGCCACCTGCAGCACCAGCGGCTCCACGGGAACGCTGGACAGCCACCGCAGCTCCCGCGAGTCGCTCCACTCGCAGGGCGCCGACTCCGCCGCGTCCGAGCCCCCCGCGCACAGGGGGGCGGAGCCGGGCCCCACGCAGCACTCCCCGTCACCTGCAGGGGGCCTCCTGACCCCGAGCAGGGACTCGCTCAGCGCGGAGACGGGCTCCCCGTCCTCGCCCGCCGTGACGGACGACGGGGGAGGGGATAGAGACGGGATGGGAGTCGGGTCCAGGACCCTCTCCTTCAGCACCGATCTGAGCAACCCGGGCCCCCGCAGGCGCCACCCTCGCGACTCGGCCGCCTTCGAGGCCCGCAGACTCTTCCGGAAGTCCTACATGGAGGCGCTGCAGAACCCCATGAATCTGGGCTCCAGTTCTGAGTCCATACTGGAGGAGGGGACAGAGCCAGGCACAGGTCCTGCCACACCCCGGGCAGACTGCGCATCACCCACGGGCAGTGCCTCGGACGCCCGCACCCCCAGGAGGGACCTCCTGTCCAGGAGGATGGGCAGCAAGGTGTTGCCGGGCGGCGAGGAGTCTCGACCAAACGTTCCCTTTCTCCCGCTGCAGCGGGGACACAAGAGCCCTGAGCCCAGCAGGCCAGAGAGGCGTTCCAAATCCCTGGAGCGGACAAATAAGACTGCGCAGGTCAAAGGTCACAGGGCCCGCTCTTCCTCGGGGGGCTCCACCAGCGGGTCACCCAAGAAGAGCCTGAATGGGTATTCCCTCAGGTTCGGGAAGCTGGAGGTAGAGGCAGGATTACCAAGCACTGACAGGAGGAACGTCTTGAAAGAGGACTCAGGTAAATATCGCTCTGTTGCATTAAAAGGGGTTTGCTGCTATTGGTTCACCTTCTTCAGGCCAGATCCTGTGAAGTCAAATCTGAGCTTTTCTGCTATAAACAAGGAAAGCTCATTTTTCAGTTGATTATCTCCTGTAAATAGATGAGCATTTGTGTTTTGCCTCTGTGACTAAGTTGAAGCTATTTGGTGTGAGCAATGCAATGGGTCTGTCTACGTAGATTTTATTTGAGTTTTCATATTAAATACCATTGAAAGGTAAAACAATTCGCCTTGCATTTACAGAATTTATACAATTTTTCCATATTATCATTCAGTCTTACCAACCATTTTATATGAAATGTTGTAGCGTATGCCCATTCAGTCAATAAAATGACCAAATATTATAGCCACATGGATTCAAAAATAGACTTTGTTTAAGGCAGGTTTCATTTGGGAGTTTATACACAAGTGTGTAATTATGAGGAGTCACGTGGGGAAAGACCAGCTGTAGGAGAAGATTTGCACTTGTATTTGGCAGCTTTGAACTCACCACTCATAATTGTGGTCTGGTGGACTTTACTGTGTCGCTGTGTGGGGTGGTAGTATTTGTTTTGGGCTGGTGTGAATGTGGCCTGGTGGACTTTACTGTGTCGCTGTGTGGGGTGGTAGTATTTGTTTTGGGCTGGTGTGAATGTGGCCTGGTGGATTTTACTGTGTCGCTGTGTGGGGTGGTAGTATTTGTTTTGGGCTGGTGTGAATGTGGCCTGGTGGATTTTACTGTGTCGCTGTGTGGGGTGGTAGTATTTGTTTTGGGCTGGTGTGATACTGTGGCCTGGTGGACTTTACTGTGTCTCTGTGTGGGGTGGTAGTATTTGTTTTGGGCTGGTGTGATACTGTGGCCTGGTGGACTTTACTGTGTCTCTGTGTGGGGTGGTAGTATTTGTTTTGGGCTGGTGTGATACTGTGGCCTGGTGGACTTTACTGTGTCTCTGTGTGGGGTGGTAGTATTTGTTTTGGGCTGGTGTGATACTGTGGCCTGGTGGACTTTACTGTGTCTCTGTGTGGGGTGGTAGTATTTGTTTTGGGCTGGTGTGATTGTGGCCTGGTGGACTTTACTGTGTCTCTGTGTGGGGTGGTAGTATTTGTTTTGGGCTGGTGTGATACTGTGGCCTGGTGGACTTTACTGTGTCTCTGTGTGGGGTGGTAGTATTTGTTTTGGGCTGGTGTGATACTGTGGGCAGTGCCCTGCCCTGGAAACTACCTCATCCTGGCTCATCAGGCCAGGCGTGGTGCAGGAGGGGCCTCTGTCTCTATATCTCTGCTTATCTTTCCAGAGTTTCTGTTTTGCCAAATGGGACTTTACAGTGTGAGTTCACGTTAGGGAACCCCACTGTTTCATTTAGCTGGCTCCTTCCGGCTATTGAAAGTAAAAAAAAATGAGGGAGTTTATTTAACAAACCGTTGACAGACAAACTCAGCTTGGCCAAGAAATGTCAATGTGTGATTCCCCAGGGATTTCAGCTCCCCCAGTTTCAAATGCAATATGTATGCAATAATTTGGTGTCAGTGTAGCCTAATGAATAGGTTGTTAAGCTTGTAACCCTGCAGTTGTAGATTTGATTTTCTGGTGGAGCACTGCTGTACTGCCTTATCCTTGAGCAAGGTACAGAATTGCATCAGGAAATAATGTAAAAGTGTATGTAAAAGAATATAAGTTTGTAAGATACAGTGTATAAGTTGCTTAAGGGTGCTTCCTTGAATGCCTAAAATGTAATGTAAATGCCAGTGATGCTAAATATATCAAACCCTGTCATGGGCTAGTCTCTGAGCAGGCATATGTTAACTTAGATCTGATGCTGTTGTCAGTGGATACAGAGCCATTTAAGTCTGTCCACGTAACCCTGCTTGAACATTTTAAGCAGAAATAACCATAAACTTAAATAATAAGTTTTGAGCACCTTTATTATTTCATCTTTAATAATTGTCACATTCTCAACCCTAACTTAAGCACAAGGCAAAATATACAAAAAACATAACATCAAGTATTCATTGTTTTCAGTTGTGAGAATGCATGCTGATTTCCTGAAATTACAGCTCTTTAATCACAAAGGCCATGCGTCCAGTTCCCTAGGTCCATCTCTCAGTCTCCTCAGTTGAATACCTGGGGTTGCTAGCATAGAATAGGTAAGACAGAATAACATGTAAGAGATATGCCTGATAAACACATGTGGAGAGGGTATAATTCTGTGCTGAGTTTGAGAGTTCCTGTGCACAGTATTCCTCTGTCACACAGTAATTGCTGTTGGCCTGGTGCATTATGGGCTGGGTTGGGCTGCTCCAGTCCCAGATGGATAGCTTGCCTCCCACACAAAGGGGCTCATTGTACCTCACCAAGCCACTGGGGACTCTGTAGGAAGGCTTAAATATTGTATCTACCCTTATGTAAGTGCCATTCTCTCCTGAAACCTTAGAGCAGAATGAGATGGACTCTGACCTTACTCTGAAAACAAATACCCCAGCTTGAGATTCCACTAAACTTGATGTGCGACGCAGTTACTTGTGCTCTAACTACACCTCGCTTGAGTCACTCCAAGTAATTAGCCAAAATCCATGTTGTGCTAAGCCCAAGTGACGGTGACAGACATGGCCGAAACAGAGCCGCCCAGTAACAATGCACTGCTGTGCTACAGAAAGTGTATATATAGCCTGTGGACAATATGGCTCTCACTGAGGGCAGTGCGTGACAGGCTGTGGTCTGCATTTCTCACTGCCTGTGAAAACAAGGCCGTTTCAGACGCACATAGCAAACAGTAGCGGTGGTCCCACATCGGCACAGGAAGCGCTGTTAGCGGAAGACAATGGTGCCGGGCTGGGGAGAGCACAACCTGGACCGAAACGAGGCAGGACGCGTTATATGGCTCCTCTTAATTTGGGTAGAGATAGGGAGGGGGCTCACGCTCCATAATGTTTTGTTATTGGTTTTCTGGTTTTCCTGTGCTGTATGAAAAAGTTTAGATTTGCAGTTAGTCATTGGAATCCTGACATTACTCCAAATCTGTATTAGTGCAGATATTAATTATGAAGTTAGGATAAGTGTCACCTGTGCTTCGTTTTGGGAGATGATTCAAACAATACCGTTTCACACTTTAATCCCATCCCTGTACTGTATTCCTCAAAGTGGTTTTTACATTAACTGAGTGAATATGAGCTTTTATGATGGCGGTTGTGGGAGTGGGAGTCACGTGCAAGAGAGATTTATTATTTAGAACTTTGTGTTGTGTTCTAATGCACAAGAGTTCATGTGTGAAAGAAATTGTTGTCCGTTTCCCCGTGAACAGTGAAGCCATCTTGTCACAAGGTCCTCTGTTCTCTGCCACATGCATAAGCATGAGCCTCATACTTCTGCAAACTGCACAGGAATCATTTCATTTCACATTTGTGTCTGGACTTGCACAGTTTCTGTTGTTTCTTCACGTTGCTGAACACGTCATGATTTCGCCCTGGCTGCTGTTATTGCAGCATCTGCGCCCGGAGGGAAAGCATTCTGACTCACAACAAGGGGGGCAGAGAAGGGAGGAGATGGGGTGAAATAAATAGAGGAGAGAGAAAAGAGAAGGAGAGGGGGAGTGAAAGAGAAACCGTAAATTGGACGGCGTGCAGCCGCTGACGGTCAGCCCCAGGGAGCGAGGAGGAGCTGCGCAGATGTGTCTGCCAGCGTGTGGGCGTGTCCGTGGCATTCCTTTACACAGCCCCGAGGGGACCATCTCTGCGCTACGCTGTGCGAGGTGACGGTGATGAGTGCTAATAGCATCCCAAGCCACCCTGCGTCTGAGAGTCAGAGGGTACACCTGTTCCCCAGTGATAAGTCAGCCACAGAGGAGCTTCTTTCCACACCTCCAGCTCCCTTCTGCTGCTCTGCACAGTCAACTGGGAATGAATGACCTGGAATGAGTTCTCCCCAAGTACGGAGTTCAACTCCAAAGTGTTCTGGGTAAATTGTCACTGCACAAGATATCTGTGTTTATTCACTGTTCCAGGACGGGTAAATGAATTATTTAAACAAAAATTTGTTTATTCAGAAATCTTTGAGTAATGATTAATGATGAGCTTTGATTGACTGCTTGAAATGATCAATTTGTGATCACATAATCAAATAATATTCAGTGTCACTCACAGATTGGACTGTAGATTCACTTCATTAGGTTTGAGCTGTTAGTGACAGTTAGTGTTCGCTGACTGACCTGGGCATAATGCCATCTGGCCTTTAAACCATGCAGAGAGGAATGTGTTGTCTGGGGTGTTTGCGCTAACAGGAAGGTTTGATACTATGCGTTTATCCAACATGTTTTTGGTTGTAAGTAGAATTGGTTCACATGTCCACATTTCTATATCTGCCCCTTTCTCTCATTTGGAGCTGGTGTCTGTGCTACTCTCTCACACGGCTGCCATGCAACCTGTAGCCTGTGCAGACGCCACTGCACCTGGAGCTCAGACCTTCCTTTGGCACACTCATACTGCATGTGAGCCCCTGTCTGTTTTCACACTATTAAAGAGCTGAGAAGGGAGGGTCGGTTCAATTGAAGACACAAGTTTCAGAAGATGCTGCTGTTCTAGGCCTAGACTATTGGCCTTATCATGTTGTCGTGACACTTTTTCCATCTTTCTGGAGCATATATAACTGTACAAAACTATTTCTTTCTAAAATACCTGAGATCACATTCACACCTGTTCACGTAAAATAACTAACACCCTGGTGTTCTTCACACCCTTTTTTGTTTAGTTTTGCTTCATACAAGGACAATTCAGATAAGCCTAAAGTAATTAGCAAATTACCTATGGAGTCCACTTGTTACTACTCTATATATTGAACAAATTGGTTTTACATTGTAACACTGCTATAATTTTTAATCAAGCTCAGTATCTAGTTGTCTGCCTATGGAAGTTGTATGGTGAGTATATACTGCACATACAGTATGTTTTAGAATACAGCTGCCTTATTCTGTGTTATTTGCATATGAGAATGTGTTACAGTACATCCGTTCCTTTAGTGTTATTTATCCTTTATTTTACGAGAATAATGCCACAGAGATTGTCATCTTTTTTTTCAAGGGAGTCTTTACATATACACAGCTACAAAGACAATATCTTAACAACAAGACCCTTAAACAAGTGATAAGACAGACTATAGCAATATACAGTACGGTGGGTAGATAAGATTAAAAGCTGGTGCACTCCTTGGTTGTTGTTTAGTTATAAATTTAACCCTTAAATCAGAGAACAGTGTTAACGTGGCCAGATGAAATAGATTCTGAAGATTATTCCAGCTTTTGGGTGCAAAGTAAATAAAAGCCTATTATTTCCTAAGTTCTGTGCTTGGTTGAGGAATTTTAAAAGGCAACAAACTGCTGGAATGAAACTGAAAGCTATTAGAGCTACTCACATTTCAGTTCAGTATACAGCTCTAGTAAGAAGGGAGCTTTCCTAGAATGGCTTCATAAATGAGAAATGCTAGTAAACGGCCTTATGTAGATTTAGTGAAGCTAAACCAGTCCAGTGATGTGGCATTTATGATAAAACAATGCGCTGCAATACACTTTGTCCAAGGCCTGTAAAGAAGTGGAAAAAGCATGCAAGTGTGCCACCATAATCAATAATAGGTAAAAATGTAGATGAAACCAACCTTCTCTTAGCCTCGGACCTGTAGTAGCCTTCATGGGTGAAGTAATGCAGGGTTAGTGAAGCCTTTTCTAACCACAAGGCCACTAAACCCGTATCGAGGTTGATGATTGGTTGCTGACTCTAGCATGTCGCTTTCTATGGCAGGGCTACACGACAATGGAAATGTTGCAGATCACAGGCGGAACAGCCAAGGCGGAGAGGAAGCGCCGTCCCCAAAGCCCACCAATGGGTCCCCTAAGCTTCAGCCTGCTGCGTCTGCAGCGCCACCTGCTGACAGCACCCTGCAACTGCCCAGGCTGGCATCTGAGGTGAAGCAGGACCTGCTGGAGTCTGGTGCCTTTACCCTGCCAGGTAAGTGTGCTGTGTCTGTCGTTACCACATATTTTCTCCCAGTCACTGACAGGCAGCTCAGTTTATACTATCACTTTTCAATGAAATGCGACTCTGTTGTCATTCAACAACCAAGTCTGCAGTAAATTTATTTTGTCTAATACACTCAGCATGAAGGTGTCCCTGATGCTTTACTGACATTGAAAATACTACAGAAACCATATTACAGTGTACAGTGAGAGTAATCTTCCATTTTCTGCATGAAATCAGAGCAGGATATCAGGTTCAGCGCTGTGACATATCAGTAAGACCCCCGCAGTGTCCAGTCACTGTCCTGACTGACACTCTGTCGCAGGTAACAGAGACCGCAGCGGGAGGGCGGTGCTGCAGGTGTGTACCCGGAGTCACGTGTGGACAGGAGAGAGCTGCACGGGCAAAGAGCTCACCGCTCTGCTTAGCTACTACTACACCACGCTCCGGTAAGAGTCTTCACCGGCTAGTCTCAGTCAATCCCTCGCCAGTGCTTATTTTCAGACCCAGTGAATGAATTTCAGGCCAAACAGAAGGATTTTACCTCAGCTAAGTTGCAAAAATGACAAAAGAACACTCATCAATAAAAGAATGATCAATGATTACTTAAAAAGTCCCAGGTGCTGTTTTGGAAAAAATAGAACTTTTTCGTTTGGGTATGGTAAACATTAATATCTACCTTGTGAGGAACATTTACATCTAATCAAACATGCATTTGGTACACTCAGCTACATGCTTTCTCCTAAGGTCAATTTTCAAACACTTACTGACATATTGCCTGAAAACCTTAAATTAATTTCAGGATGCAGTATTGCACATGTACATTAAATTACAGTTACAAGGTAATGACATACTATTCTTTGGCAGCCCGAGGCACCCTGTGATGAAGGTGTGCAATTTGTGGTGCAGCATTCTTATGTTCTGAGAGCAGTGTTCCGTATCAAGACCATACAGGCGTTTGTGGGTCATGAAATTGTTCTGTTCTGATTCCAGAAAAGACAAACAGGAACAGGGTCTAACAGTCCTTGTGGATGCACGCAAACAGCAACCTAGCCCTGCACTCTTCACATCCTTGTCAGAAATCCAGGTGAGGTTTCGGCAGAAAATGTTATACTTGATTATTATTATTAATAATAATAATAATAATAATAATAATAATAATAATAATAATAATAATAATAATAATAGTAATTAGCTGTAGGTTTTCCAAATCTAGTAGTTCAGATGAAGCACCTTCATTATAGTTACAGCCCACAGCCTCCTATAGTATTTGAACCTGCAGCCACCTTGTTAGTTCCCAAAACTGTGCCACACTGCTGCTCTGTGTAATTCTGGGGTCTGCTGTACATTTCACGCTTGTATTCTTGGGCAAAGCAGACCCCAGCTTTCATCAACCAGTTCTGTCACATTTTTGAAGGAGGGCTGCCCCTGGGGGCTTAAGGAAAGGCCTGTGCTCTCTTGTCCATGAGACCCCTTGCATGAGTGAGATCTGTTCACAGTCCTTCCCTACCCAATAACCACAGGGAGGATGCAGTCTGGGGGGATATTCTATCATCCATCTATTACAATCCACTTTATGTATAGATCATACTGCATTCTTCTCATGACTCGTTTTACACATTTTCTTCTGTTGTCCCAAGTCTCTTGTGTGGTTGCTTTAGTAAATGCTGTGGGGATGTTAACAATGTTTTTTTTGTTTTTCATTTGTTTTCTTCCCTAGCTTTTGCTACCAAATGCACTTTACTCTGTTCTAATGCTTGTGGACAAGGATACAGCCTCCAAGCCTGAGAGAGACTTCACAATACAGGTCAGGAAGTAAATAATTATTGTTTTATAAGAAAATAATGTATAAACGTCTTCACTGCTCGCAATTAATCTTGTTATATAAGCAGTGTTTAGGGTTCAGCAGCAGTATTTTTTACTCAGCTTTCTCCCATCAGTAGAAAGTCAATGAAAGCTCCACACTGAACACGTTGGGAGATATTTTTAAATGTCAGTGTATTATTAAAACACACCAGGGCATCTCATTTAAACTCACAGCTCGGGCGGCGGTTAGATGCGAGACGCGTGGAATGTTGCGTCAGCCTTGTGGGTTGGAAGGCTGAATGTCTGAGGCGCATCTGCATGAAGCCACATGTCTGATAGCGAATGCTATCCCAGTCATTTACAGGTGCTGTCTGTCACGGGGCAACATCAAAGCTTGATGAGGCCAGGGACACCGCAGACATCGTTAAATAGTTATTTATGGAGTTGTGTGGCAAATGTATCAGTGACATATGGTCTATTTACAGTATCTGCCATGTTGCCAATTAATTTACATTGTTTAAATGGAGCTAATTCAAGAGAATGATACAGAAATCGCTTTAAGAGAACTGGATTATAATCAATGACTGCAATGCCTGCAAGCAGAGCAGCAGCAGATCTCCAGTTTCTAAACGTAATGTTCAAAACAAGTTATATTTTTCGCATGTGGCATTCACACGGTACAAATTACAATTGCTACAGATACTTACTGCAGTCTAAACCCTGACAGTCTTTATATAACTGCGAGTGTGGGAAGGTTTACTATGTTTTCTGTACGTAAAAATCCAAGTTGTAATTTTGTATTCCATATGAAAGTATCAAGTGCAAGTACCACTATTTTCAAATACAATGAAATCAAATACTGTGCATTGTAATGTATTTTACATGCATAATAAGCGTTTGACCTAGGTTCTCACAGGCCAGGTGTGATTATTCTCTTCGCAGTGTGAGCTCCTGCCCTCTCTCAAGGCCCTGCTGAAGCACATTGATTCCTCTCAGCTGACCCGGGATCTGGAGGGAAGCTTCCACTATGACCACAGTCACTGGATCCAGTTCAGACAGGTAAGGACCCACTCACCAGCACACACACTGAGCCGACCGCTTACATGTACTGCAAGCCGATGAGTCTGCTTTACACCAGTCATTTAGACATACTGTACAGTGTGCAACATAGTGTTCAAGTTACAGCGTTTCATACCAGAAAGGTGTGGGTTTGATTCCCAGACAGGGCCTTGGAATTGTATCCTTAAACAGGACACTGTAGGCTTCTTAATCTAAATAGTTTCAGTTAATACATATTGAGTAAGTCACGTGACCTTTTCATTTCTTACATGATATGAGTTTAGTTTATGTTGAATTTCAGAAAAAGCTATATTCCCAGAAGAGACAAAGAACTTGCATCGGGAAACACCGAGATGATATGAATGAACAATGTGCATTTTATTATTCACTCATGAGCTGACTGCGTATTTCCTGATCCTGTTTTTGCCCTCCTATTTGACACCCATAGAAAATCGAACCCTTCGCCCACAGCTGCAGCATGGCAGTCACCTCTCTCCAGAACTCCATCGCCACCCTGACATCCAGGAGAAACCTGGAAACCACCAAGGTCAGTTACTCTGGCAACCTGTGACTTTGGAAGACACACTGTCAGTGTGCACCCTTGCCTGTTTGCCTGACAAGACTGAAAATGGCCTGACTCACATTCATACTATGATTACACAAGTGTAATTACTTTGGTCTGGGGTCAAAATACTATATTTTCCTGTTGTGTTATGGTTTCTTAAATTCAAAATTCTATTTCCCTGATGCAAATTTGCATGTTGTTAATGCTACAGCAGACTGCGATGTATTGTGGGTGCCCGTCTGAGTTTAGTTATGAGTCTCATAATACTCAGGAAATGTTTGTTATCAAATATTAGATTCATATTAATGTAATTTTGGTTAATAATTAAATCAGCTGTAAGCTAACAATCTACAGTTAAAATTAGTTTTTTTTTTAATTTCTGCCTGCATGTTACGAAGGAGCTTGCAGCAAGCTACCAGTAACCTACTTGACGAAGTTGCGCTGAGACCTTGACAAAGTTGTGCTGAGTGTATTGTTGTCTCTCACTCAGGAAGTGTATTGTTGTCTCTCACTCAGGAAGTGTCAGAGGTGATTGAACAGCAGAGGCGATTAATGAAGAACGTGCTGGATGACACGCAACTTATCCGCCTCAGACTGGAGGGTGGTACTGTGCTGGCTCGTATCAGGAAGGAGGAACCCAACGAGAATGAGAACTACAGGTACTGGAACTGAGGGGCATTCACCAGGCACTGAATCAGGTTCAGCTAGGGAACGTTTAGCAGGATGATCGTGTTCGGCTTCTTCAGTTATAACTTCATAATATCACATGATTTCCACATTGAGGGCTGATTTTAATAAAATATTCAAAAAATATTTTTAAAATATTCCATATATAGTCTGTGGTATATTCCACATGGCCCCAGATGCCGCCACTGTCTCACCCTGCACACAAGACAACAAGACAACAACAAATATGGACCAATATACTCATTTACATTGACAGCCCTGGCCACCAGACCACTGCTCCCATGGTAGAGTATGATGGTGTTAACCACCGCAGGGCCAGTTCATTTCATTTACATTTAGATTGGAGTATCCAGTGAACAAATGTTTAATTTTGTTTCATCAGGGATGCAGTCGATATGGTGAGCTCACTGTACAACCAGGTTGATGAGGAAGTTCACAAACTGGTTATCCTGTCCAACAAGTCCCTGAAACAGCTGGAGAACCTCCTAGAAGTCCGCAGGTTTGAGGAGGGATGTGCCCAGGTGAGCTGACTGATATCAGACTGATATCAAGTACAGAGTGATTGAGCAAAGTTCTGTCAATCCTTGCATTTGGCTGGAACATTTGTACTTGTATGTGCTAATTCTCAGTTTTTTTATGAGTCTTCTTAACTTTCTCTTCACTGTTTCCCCCTCCCTCTCTGCCTCCCTGCAGATAAAGCTGTGGTTCAGTGTTGAGGGAGAGAAGCACCTCTCTCCTCTAGACTCCCTCAGTCTCTCATTCAGCATGCTCAGACAGATGAGGGAGAGCCTGAGCCAGTGCCTGGAGGGGGCTCTGGTGAGTGTCCTCTCTGCCCAGTGCCAAGAGCCCATGTTCTGGAATTAATTACTGCACTCTGAATAGATTTTCACTGCAGAATAGTAGGATTTCTCTTGATAGCTGTCATATTGAGAACATATGTAACTTGTTGGTACAAAATTAATCCCTAGGAGTGTTACTCTTAATAACTGTCTAACACGTGTATATATGCACGTACACATACCTTGCATAAATTTAAGAATAGATTTCAGTTTTTCATCAACATGACCTGCTTCTTTTGGTGTATTGGAATGGTGCAGGGGATTGGTGATAAAAGAGCTTGACTTAGTAGTCAAAAGGCTGCACTATGCACTCTAACACTATGTTAGATAATGCCATGTAGTGCTTACAGCAAAATTAAACATCTTTTGTACCCCTGAGCAAGGTACTTGCTACGTCCAGCGCTAACAGATAATGAGTAACATATAAACGATAAATATTAAGTCTTCCTGTATAATGAATAAAAATACATACTGTTTGCCCTCACAGCAACACCAGAAACAGGGTCTTTGCCTGATCGAGGAAGCCAAGGCCGTCCCAAACTCCTCTGTTTTGGACTTCAAACAGTACCTTACCTCTGTCCTAGGACGCATAGAGAGGCGCAAAAGTGAGCTGGACATCCTGCTCAACTTGTACGAGTTCTATGATTCGGTAAAATCCTATCTTGATACTTTGTACCCCTTAACATGTGTATTCACCCACGTACTTGGAGGTTTTAGGAATAATATTAATGAAATGACGTTTTCAGATTTGGTGGGTACTTGGTTGAGCAGGCGCCATTATTTAGCCACATTACGATATGACCAAAATAAAAAAATGAAAATTCAATGACATTAAATGAAAATAAATTAATTGGCTGTTTTGTTTCATTGAATGCAAATTAGAAAACAGTTTAAATATGATTACTGCAAATTGGGCCCAGCTGATAGGTGACAGGGTTGGATTCGTCCTTTGCAGGCGGACCAGTGGGCGGAGCACTGCCAGGACTACCTGAGGCAGCTGAACTTGGACAGCAGTGTGGGTGCCAGCGTCCCTCGGACGGTGCTACAGGTCCTGCAGGACTACCAGTGCGAGGCCACCAAGTTTTCCCCCAAGAACTTCAGCACCCTCAACGAGATGGTCCTGAACCTGGGCAGCAGCCGCGAGCTGGAGCAGTGGAACGCCCTCTGGCACCGGTGCCAGCAGACCCGCCGGCAGCTGGACGAGGCCCTGAACCGGGCCAAGGTGGCGCCGCCATCGCCAGTGGACTCGAAGACCCCCGAGCCGCCTGCGAGCGCGCAGGGCCAGGCTGCAGGGCAGTCGGCCGGGGAGGGCTGCGTCCTCCCCCCCGCGCGGGCTGCCCCGGACACCAGGCCCTCGTCGGCGTTTGAGTACGGCGACCCCAAGTCTCACTCGGCCGGGCCCTTCACTAAGACCCACCCCTCGCTCTCCTCCTCCTCCTCCTCCTCGCTCTTCCCCTTTCCCCCCGAGGGCGACAAACTGAGCCAGTGCCCCTCCCTGTACGAGGACACGGACAGCGACTGCACCATCGACTCCTCCGCCTCCTGCCAGTCGGAGCCGGTGTACTCCCCGGCCACCCGGCACCGCAAGCAGCCGCTGAAAAAGATCATGAAGAAAACCATGAGCTACGACCTGTCCACACGGGACGGCGGCCACGCCCATGAGCTCGCCCTCCACGGGTACACGGGCGTCTACATCAAGGGCCTGGAGGTGACCAACAACGTCAGCCTCGAGAAGAAGCTGCAGCGGCCCGATGGGAAGAGCCCCGCACTGGGCCGCAGTCGGAGCATGTCCTCGCCTCCCAGAGTGCACTGCAGGCATTCAGAGGGAGACCCCAAGAAGCAGAGCAGGTGAAAGGGAATGGACTGGCAAAACTTGGTTGAAATGAAATAGTAACATTAGTTAATCTACAGTATGTGGCGCTAACTTTGCTGACTTGTGCCTAATGATTAAACTCATTACACCCTAAGGGTTTCTAGGGTTTCTGTTTCTGTTTTTGGAAAAATGTGCTGACTCATATTTTGCTGTATGACTTAAGCATTCAATTGGTAAAAAAAAATCTCCCTTCCAGAACAGGAGACATGTATGTGTGACATAACTGAAGACTAATGATTTCCCAGGTAGCAAAATGACTAACTATGGCCAAATGACTCAGTTACACGGACCAGCTCTTAGGCACCAATATTGTCTGAACATTCCCTGAATTACTTTGAAGTAGTTTAGTTCTACATTTTTTTAAATCTCCATGTGCAGGGCTTTTGTCATGTTGTTTTTTTATCTGGCATCTCCACAGCAAAGTTAAGCACATCATGGAAGAGATGATTGCCACAGAGAGGGAGTACGTGCGATCGCTCGGTTACATCATTGAGAACTACTTCCCAGAGATGGAGCGCCTGGACCTGCCGCAGGACCTGCGGGGCAAGCGCAGCATCATCTTTGGCAATGTGGAGAAGCTCTACGACTTCCACAGCCACTACTTCCTGAAGGAGTTGGAAAGCTCCGCCCATTCACCCCTGTCAATCAGCAGCTGTTTCCTGCGACACGTGAGTACCTCATGCTACGATCTGGCTGGTGACCATGAGTCGGAACCCTGTGGAGTGGCAAGCAGCAGCTAAATTTAGAGAACATTAAAATACACTTTCAAGGGCTTTAAAATTTTATTTCAGGTAGGATTAAATAAATTTAAACTGATAATCAGAAAGTCAACTATGGTTTGTGAGTCACCCTTGGGTTCTTTCATTTATTTAGGCCTCTGTGTGCCCACAAATCTATCCATTGGCTGCAGATATAAAATCTCAGTGGATGGATGCGGTTTATCACTTTGTACATGGTAATTGCTATAAACCATATTTATTGTGAATTATTTATTTTCAGTGTGAAAATGCCCATGAGTGTATCCAGTCTGACTGAAATAAATAAACTTTTACTGTAGCATTAACCACTATTTAGTCATGATCTTCCTGTTGTTCTTTCACGCAGGAGGACCAGTTTGGGATGTACGCACTCTACAGCAAAAACAAGCCCCAGTCTGACAACCTTCTGGCTAGCCATGGCAATGACTTCTTCAAGGTGAGCCAAATATGAATCCTCTATAAGCACCTAGATCCAGCAAAAGTGTGAAAATTCACTGCATGAACCTCACAATTATCATCAAATTATTATTATATTTGCTCTGCAGGTGCAAATATATACTGTACAATGTTTACATTTTTTCATATTAGCCAGTTATAATATAGTTTTAAATATGATAGCAATTGTCATAAAGCCTCCAGTAATGCCAGGGGTCCACTTACGGATGAAATCAATTAAGCTCAGTTTGCGAGTCCTATCCCCTGTAGTGCCCCAGGCCCCTTGTGATTCCTCCGATCCTCACCGCCCCATCCCCTCCCCCCAGAACAAGCAGGTGGAGCTGGGTGACAAGATGGACTTGGCCTCATACCTGCTGAAGCCCATCCAGCGCATGAGCAAATACGCTCTGCTGCTGAAGGACCTGATAAAAGAGTGTGGGCACACCCACGAGCAGGAGCTCAGCGACCTGCGCACTGCCGAGGAGATGGTCAAGTTCCAGCTGCGCCACGGCAACGACCTGCTGGCCATGGACGCCATCCGCGGCTGTGACGTGAGTAGGGCCGAACGGGCTTCAGCTATTGGGCAAGACAGTGGGGAAGGGGGTGGGGTTATGGAGGTAGGACAGTGTGTAAGAGGGTGGAACTGCAACTGTAGGACAGTGGGTACAGTTAACTTTTACTTGTACGCAAAGCAGCCATAGTCAAAGGCAGCCGTGTCCACCTCTCTGGTTAATTTTAAATTAAACTATGGAGTGCACCCTATATATGTGTGTAGACAAGTTATATTGCATGATATAACTTCATAGACACATTATATATTCTCTTTAGCACAGTGTGATGTCTGCTACTAATAAACATTGCAATGGCATGAGTGTTTGTCCACCTGGAATTTTAATGTAACAGTAACAGGACGGAGTGTAGCACAGTGGGTAAGGAACTGGGCTTGTAACCGAAAGGTCGCAGGTTCGATTCCCGGGTAAGGACACTGCCGTTGTACCCTTGAGCAAGGCACTTAACCGGAATTGCTTCAGTATATATCCAGCTGTATAAATGGATACAATGTAAAAATGCTATGTAAAAGTTGTGTAAGTCGCTCTGGATAAGAGCGTCTGCTAAATGCCTGTAATGTAATGTAATGTAATTATTCTATTATTCTAGTCTTAAAATTTTGTGGTGCACTGAAGGTAGTGGGGGATGTAGCTTTTATTAAATCTGCTCTTATACAGACAAGACAACCACAGATTTTTACACATGAACACAACCTATAACCCCCCACCCCCCATTTCTGCAGGTGAACCTGAAGGAGCAGGGACAGCTCAGGTGTCAGGATGAATTCATTGTCTGGTGTGGCCGGAGGAAATGTCTTCCTGTTCGAAGACCTCATCCTCTTCAGCAAGACCAAAAAGATTGATGGGGGATACGACATCTACATCTACAAGCAGTGCTACAAGGTCCTGAGAGCTTAAAGGAAATGGACTAGGGGCCAGATTAAATCTGAACTTTAACCTTCCACCCACTGAGTGATGTAATCATTCTGACAGGAAGCTCATTAAAGCAACAGCATGCTTGTTAGGCTGCTGCCGTATTCTTTTCTCAGTTAGCCATATTAATGTACCCCTCATGTTTCTCACAGCTGTGAAATCACACCCATCTCCCAGGCTGTTAGACCACAGTGACATGTTTGAGCACCAACAAATGGGTTTTTAAATATTTATCTGGTGAAATATAAATCAGAAAGCACAGTTAAAGTCCTCTGATTTGACACATGTTCTCCTTCCATATGCTAAATTCTGAGAAATACAGTGATGTCCAGTCATTCTGTCTGTTCCTAAACATACTCTAGACTCTACTTCATTCTGAGTTGGGATGTGATGTGTTCTGCTAATGTGATGTATGACAGTCACAGACAGCGGAAACTCACATTCTTGTGTTTGTGTGTGTGTGTGTGTGTGTGTGTATCTCCAGACAGCAGAGATTGGGATGACAGAGAATGTTGGTGACAGCGGACTACGGTTTGAGATCTGGTTCCGACGCAGAAAGTCCCAAGACACCTTCATTCTGCAAGCCAGCTCTGGGGAGGTGAAGGCAGCCTGGACCAGCATTATCGGCAAGATCCTGTGGAGGCAGGCCCTGAGGAACCGAGGTGAGCGTGCTGAAATACTGCTTGTTTGGGAAACGCGTCCTTCTGTGATTATCAAACCTTTACTTTCATATGAGTGACTAGGTCGGGTGGTTTTATATAATCTTAATCACCCTTTATATATGAACGCATCATTTCTTTTCTGTTATCTGCAGAGTTGCGCATGCAGGAGATGGTTTCCATGGGGATTGGCAACAAACCGTTCATGGATATCAAACCCAGTGATGCTGCCATCAGTGACCGGGCCATCGATTACATCATGAAAGGGTCAGGTAAGCCGCTCATTGCAGTGCCTTTGCTCCCTCACACTGTCTTTTCTGTTTGCCCTTTACACTTTCCTGTGACTGTGTTGGCTTTTTTTCCCTCTGCCTGGTGTTTACACAACACCTGCTAATCTGGATCGCTGCCACTGATAACGAAGCGAGATTTTAATTCCCTGTTGAGTGCAGCCCTCATATTCATATCAAGGTTAAAGCAGCATAGTGGAGCTTTTTTTTGTTCTTCCCTTCATTTAAAACACTTGCTGAAGTGTTTTCCTCCCCCTTCAGAAAGTTTGGGCATTTCCTGTGCCACAGAAAGGCAGACTGTCTGGAGAGACAGTTCTGCCTTTGCGGGGGGGGGGGGGGGGGATTAGTGTGGGGGTTGTCTGGGCTTGCCCCATCACAGGCATTTCATACAGATGTGAAATTTGTGAAGTATTTCATGCGTGGGCCTTAAAAGCAAATAATGGCACACAGGTTTGGGCACACAAACACCCACTCAAGTACCACTGCCTAGTCTGAGTGGTTAGCTATCTGGCAATCCAGTAGCTTTTTATTGAAAAAAGCCTTTAGATCTGCAGCACAGAAAATCTGCTTCTGCCTGCATTGCCCTGATGGATACTTGTGGAAATCCATTGGGAATTTCTCATCACCCCTTCTCTCTAGACCTCTCTTTCAGCCTGTTAATAACATTCCTTGCTCTTCCAATGACAGAGTCCAGAACTCGGGCATCCATTGCGGTGTCCTCCTTCGATCACTCCACCCCTTTCAAGAGGCCCCACTCCACCATCTCCAACAGTAGCACCTCCTCCTCCAGTAGCCAGTCCTCCTCCTCTCTCCTGGGTTCCCTCAACTTGCACCTGTACCCATCTCCAACCCACCCACTGACGGGCTGCCCCTCCTTTGGACACTGGCCCTATGACTGTATAGAAGAGGATGAGCTGGAGCAGGACAACAGCAGTCAGCCGTCCATGAGTGAGTGACCACAGCATGACCCCTCTCGGGTGACTACAGAAAGACTGCTTTTTGGTGATCGCAGAATGACTGTTGTTGAGTGGCCACAGAATGACTGTTCTTGAGTGACCACAGGATGACTATTTGTGAGTGACCACAGCATGACTGTTGTTGAGTGACCACAGAATGACTGTTGAGTGACCACAGGATGACTGCTTGTAAATGACCACAGAATGACTGCTCTTGAATGACCATGGAATGTCCATTCCTGAGTGACCAGATTGAGAGCTGTTTTCTGTTAATGGAGTTAATTCAGACATTTCTCAAATGAGCTGCATCCCTCTTTCTGTGCCTCTTCCCAAGGCAAGCTTGAAACTATATATTTGCCTGTCAAAAGGAATGGTATATGATACATACAATATGTGACCAAAAATATCTGGACACCTCTTGATCTGGGGCTGTTTTTCTTGTCTTGGGCTAGGCCCCACAGTTCCAGTGAAGGCAAATCTTAATGGTATAACATATTATGACATTCCAAACGATTCTGTGCCTCCCCAACAGTTTGGGGAAAGCCCTTTCCTGTTTCAGCATGACAATACCCCAGGGCACACATCAAGGTTCATATAGAAATGGTTTTGTCGAGAATGGTGTGGAAGAACTTGACTGGCCAGCACAGAGCCCTGACCTCAACCCCATCCAACACCTTTGGGATCAATTGGAAAGTACAGCTGAAAACCTGGCCTAATTGCCCAATCAGTGCCCGACCTGACTAATGCTTTTCTGGCTGAATGGAAGAGCGTCCCTGCAGCAATGCTCTAACTAGTATAAAGCCTTCCCAGAAGAGTGGAGGCAGCAAAAGGTGGACCAACTCGATATTAATGCCTGTAATTTTGGATGAGAGATGTTGGATGTCAGGTGTCCACATACTTTTGGCTATGTAGTGTGTATCTCACATAAAAAACATACCAATCCTCATTTAATGTTGTATCTGCTGTAAAAAAAAACTGATTGGGGTGTACTAAGAAAAAGCATTTAACAATGAACCTTAAGTAAAGTTATGCTTCCAGTTGCATTGCAAGTGGAATGTCATTTTTACTTTCTAGTTCAAAATTGAACAGTTCACACTTTACCGATGTTTATTGACTCTTGTGTCTCTTTCAGTCACTGAAGGCTCAGAGACATCTTCTCAGTGTACCTCTAGTGACAGCATGACAGGCCTCAATGGCCTCACAATTCCCTCCACCATCGCCATGGAAACCTTCTCCAATGATGGCGCCCCCTTTTTGTGTGCGTCCTCCTCTTCTTCGTCGCCCCCGCAAGTCACTTCTCCGGCCCCATTCCAGAAGGAGCAGGACCTCCAGCCGCAGAACAACAAGTTCATCACATCAGTAAGTGTTCCAAGCTTACTGTTTGTGTGCAACCATTCTGCCCCCTGGTGGTCACACTATGATCTCAGCTGTAGAGGGTTAAGGCATATTTCCTCTGGTATTGGAAGCGAGAAATTAGCTACTTCTGACCATGAAGGCCAAACAGGCCAAGGTCAAGATGAGTTATATTTCCTAAACTTAACCATATTTAAAAGGGGGTCATGACTCTGCTCAGCCACGTCTTGGCTCCGTTGTACCTACAGTACAGTGAAGATTGGCACCATTACTATTGGATTCCTTTATCTTATCGCATTTTGTTGTTTTGTTTTTGCCAGAACAAGACATCTCATATAACATTAGGCCTCTCAACAGTGGTCTGACAAAGGGTTTAGCTCTGTAAGTAATATGGTCTCATCAGAGTGTGTTCTGCTTTGTTCTGTTCAGAGCCTCATTCATTAACATTATATTTTATGAGCTGGAATTCCATTTCTCCATACTAATATGTGTGAATTTGTTTGGGGGTTTGTCACATTTTGCCGGTTTTTGTTTGTCTGGGTTGCATGGGAATGCTATGCTGGGATTAAAGGGGTGAAAAGGTGCAACTTGTTTTGCCCTTTCTCTGGAGTTTCCTGTTTTTCTTTTGCACTCATTAGTGTTCCTGTGGCACTAATTCTGAAGTGTACAACTGTGGTGAGGTGAATTGTGGAACTTTGTCCCACCAAATCTACCTGTATTCTGTATGCTGATGCCAATGCTGCACTACATGGGACGGCATTCACACACACACGCTCACACACCTGTACTAATCAAAGTTGTATTTCAAATTAAACAATGACTATGAGGCACAATTTGTGTTTTTTTTAACAGACATTGAACTATATTACAACAAGTCATACAGTGCATATTTAATGTAGGAATTGGATGTGGAATATACAAAATCATTTTACAATGACTGCTTTTGATTCAATTAATTAATATAATATAAAGTACATACTAGAATTATGACAATGAATGGTACTGTACTTGGAATGGAATGGAATGGAAGACACAACTTTAATAATGAATACTGGGATTTAGTTGCGGTTGTATAAATGTCCCATGTGCAGCACTAAGTCCAAAGCTTGCAGGTAACAGAATCTTGGCTCTAGGTTGTGAAAGCTGAGCATTTTCTCAGGTTAAACCAGTATGTGTTTAATTGAATGTGGGTTCTTTTTCCTACAGCTGTGAGTCTACTGGTTCAAGTCTACACTGGATTGGAAGTGACATCGGACTCTATGGTCATCAACACTAGAGCCAACTGTGCTTCTGAGTTAACCTGAAGAGACGCTATGTGAGCCAGATCAGTGTGGATGAACCTTTTGAGGAACACTAATCTTTGACACTATATCTGAGACTGAAAACCCATACGTTTTGTCTTTGCATTTTATAATGTTTTGTAAATTTTTTAAAAATTCTATGCAGTACTAAAAAAAGCAATACAGATGCTGGTACGTAATAAAATGTATATTGGTTTAGTTCACTAGATCTGTATCACTGTTTATATTGTAGATTAGTTAATTACTTTTTTCTTTCAAAAGGAAAAACAAATTACAAATAGCATGGAGCAATGAGATCTTTGTAATTTGTTTAGCAGGCAAGCCTTACAGTTGTATTCAGTGAAATACAAGCATCTTTCTTTGTAATTTCATATTTTTAACACTAGCAAGTGAATTGCTTGATTGTACAGATTATTAAACATAATTACAATAAAAGAACACTGATTATTGCTTCGGCATTTGAAAATTTAATTGACACAGCTTACCATCCATCCATCCATCCATTTTCTAACCGCTAAGTCCAGATCAGGGTCACGGTGGCAACAAGCCAAGCACAGCAGCCCAGATGTCCCTCTTCCCAGCGACTTCCCTGCGCGTCCTAGCCAAATGTCTAGCGTTTGCCAAATGTAATTTAACATATTACGCATTCATCCTACTGAATATTCACTTAAGCATTTCAGATCAAGTATTTTTAAGTGTTTCAAACTTGCAGTTTTCTTGTTACAAATATCAGTTTGTAACTAACTGCCAGAGTTACAGATTCCCAGTGGGAACGTGATAGCTTTTAACATTGGTTTTCATTTATTTGGATGTATTTTTGTTGTGACACAAACTGGATGCCACGTTTGATTGTTACATAACCCCTTGAGACCATCGTAATATGTTTCTGTGCTCATTATCATAATATAATTACCACAGGATGCAATATTACAGAATTATGAATATGGTTTATAATACTGTAATATTCATCTTGGGTTGCCATGGGCATGTTGCACCCTTGCTAATGAAAGAAACATAAAAATTACTCTTTAGCATAATCTTAACTGAAACCACTGCTTAGATATTTTAATTTAGGCTTTATTTTGATCTACACACATTTTTATCTAAGTGTGGAAATTAGTGTGGAATCCATTTCTATTTATATATATTACCTTTAAGATATATGCTACAATGAGTTAAGACCTCATTAACAGCCTGGATGAAGCTAGAGGGACTGTTTGGCAAATTAATTAACCTGAAACAGGAATCTTTAGCCTCATTGTCTCTTAAAGACAATGTGTGAATATTTTACCAATTGTATTGTTAAAACAATATAAAAATGATTCTAAAGTGTGCTTTATATTTTATGTTTCATTACATTACATTACAGGCATTTGGCAGACGCTCTTATCCAGAGCGACGTACAACAAAGTGTATAACCAAAACCAGGAACAAGTATGTTGAAAACCCTAGAGGGAAGTACAGTTCCAAGTGCAGAGAACGACCGCATAGTTTAACTTGGACCCTGTAGGATAAACTGATTAACACAACAAAAACATCAACAAAGCAGTCTATGCAAATAAAACAAGCTTCTTGTTTCTTGAGTCGAGACATAGAAACATGACATGAGATAAGATCATGATGTTGTGGTTAGTAAAATGGGCCTCCAACCTGAATGCCGTGGGTTTTGTCATTAAAGGCGATAGGCTAACTGTACCTTTGACCATGGTTCCCAGACTGCATTGCTTCAGTAAATATCCAGGTATATAAATTAATAATATGAAAATGTAACTAAGCGGGGCCTATCAAAAAATATTTTACTTCCTTCAATTGTTCACAGATAACATTTCTCAATGAATGTCCAGAGTAGGGTCCAGCGTATTTCAATATATTGATATTTTTTGATGTGAAACTCATATCAATATTTACAATATGCCAATTCCACTAATATTGAAATATTGAACATATTTAATAAAGAATAATTATTATTTCAGAATAATTCTTCAATTAAAAAGCTATCATAAATGAGTAATGTTAATGCTACAGTAGTATTCCCAGTCCCAACTGAACACAATCCGGGGGTTCGTTAGTGCACGTCAGGAACATTTTTGCACATAGCTAAATAACAATATATGAACAAAACATAACCATATGAACATATTGATATTGAAATCACAATATTGTTAGACCCTAGTCCAGGGCATGGTTTTAAAAAATGAAATTTCAAGTTGAAATACAGTTTTGAACAGAGAACAAAACACAGCAGAAAAACCAACCTTTTCCAGTTTATTTTTTACGCATGCATACTATTAAAACTATAATAAAAGCCTTAGAAAGACAACACACTTGAATAGTAAATGTACTGCAAATAGTTGCTGCTGGAAAATAGTCTACATTGTACACATTATGTCATGCAGTTTTTTCCTGCTGGAATTTTTTAACAAAATTGAGCATACAGTGGAAAAGCATGGCTTGATTTCTTCGAACTGCCTTTCTAGTTTGGAGAGCAAGTTCAAATTTACATTAAAGTACAACACAGAGCTCACGTGAATATGAAAGATATTGCATTGTTTAAACTTAATCTGGATGTTTATTTTAATGGTTCAGTCATTGCGGCTTATTTCCATGCAGAGACGGGCAAATCAGAACTTCTTGCGCATGCTGCGCATTTCGTGATGCATAAGCATGTCACAAGCAATGCAGAAATACATGCCATCAGCACTATCACACACAAGTTGAGAACCTTCGTCGGTCCGACCTGTCAAAGCATTCATACAAATAAGTCATTACTCGCCATGTTACGAGTGGCACACTACACAGATGAGTTCATTAACTTAGCCTACTTAAAAATACATTCAAAATAGTTATGAAGCTTTCCTTTATTTGTACAGGTCGAAATGTCAGAACTGATCTAACAGTAGGCTACTACAAAATACTAGTGCATTTTTAGAATATAAAGACAAGGGTTGCTTTACAAGCTCTCGGCTCACCCACAACCTGTTTTTTTTTCTTCTTTTTTTATAGCAAATTTGCGGCATTTGGCCAGTAGGTTATGAGCTAAGCTTCAGCAAAAGATTTCAAGACTTAAACCTGGCTTACCGCCCGCTCAGAATCCGTGGGTAAAGACAAGTCAATGGCCAATAACACGATCCCAACTCCTGCGACGCTCAGACAGCCGATGTTTACCACGAAGCAAATCTGCAACGATAAAGAATGGATATAATAATAATGCGGTGCGTGTTTTTAACCAATATTTTCAATTCACTATTAACGTAAACACGACTCAAAATAAGACGATAGGAAATGTCAGCAGCATTTTCTTTTAAACTTCTGCGCCTGTCTTGACATCACATTAATAACAGTAACTGACTATCATAGTCATTTGATTACTTTCTCTTTACTCACAGGCAACAGTCTGGTAAATCTGTTTAGTAGGGAAGACAACAATCCACAGATGATATACTGAAGGGAGAATAAAGAAAAAAAAATTAATTTCTCATATCAAATGTTTCGCCTGAAGCAGTGTTTTCACGTTAAATTGACATGGAAAGTACAGGGGAGAGTCGGTATAAATGCAACGCATCATAAATGTAACACGGTCAATAACTTCTTGCGCACTGCTACTGTAGCCATTCCAGGTTTGTGCCAGGTTTAAAAACAACTGTTTTTGGGTAAGTAAAAATCTGTTCCGGAAAGGGAAACGACTGCGGACATGTCAAAGCTGTTTAAAGTAAAATTTCCTATTACTAGGCTAAATATTTTCTGAATTAAAAAACTGTTACATTTATACGAACTCTCCCCTATTTGATTTTCAAAAAAACCAGCACAGATCGATCATTTGTTTCGTCTCAACCAAATATGAAAATTGCACCCAAAATTACAAACGCCCAGCATATGGCCAATATTGAAAAAATACTGCAGGGTTTTCTGTTTTTTTTGTTATTCCAAATATGAAAACAATTTTTCGTGCATGTGCAGACATTTAGATCGCAATAGAATGGCCATAACATAAAGGAATAATATGATATGTGGGGGACTTTAGAAGTGAAAATTTCAAGTTGACATAGCCTACCAGAAGTCCTGTAAGAATTGGAACCCTGTGTAGGACAGCCAGAGAAAGGGGTGACGTCACTGCCAGGGTAACGCCAAACCCAAAACTTGTCATCCCAGCCGCTAATTGTACAACCTGAAGCAAATAAAAATAAATAAAACTGAACTGTAGTAGTTTTCACACAGACAAATTGAATAACTAAAATAAATAAATAAGGCCAGTAAAACAAACTGGTGTAATACCAACAGGAGATTTCAGTACCAGCTGGGGTCTGATAGACCGCAAATAAAGACCCAAACACTTCTGGGTGTATAGGGGTATGTATGTAACGTCTAACAATAAAGGATATACTGACGAACTCACCCCCATGGCCACTGGCTGTTTACACAGCAGGTCTTGGAGTGGGAGCTCCTTCCCAGGTACCTGCTCACTGGCACAGTACTGCCTAATCACTGGCTGGCGTGTCCCAGTCTCCTCTTCCTCTTGTTCAGTGATGTCACTCATGGATGAAATGGCACAGGCCATTGTGGTTCAGTCTTCAGTCTATAGCACTGATATACTTTTTCACAGGAGCGCTGTTCCAAAGAGAATAGTGTGAGCATACCCCTGGCATGAAATGTGAAAATGGGTATTTGGAAAGTACTTATGAAATTACGATTACTTGCATACACTGTTTACATGAAATAAATTCTGGGTAACATTACATATTTACTGTATACATTACTTATCTGCATAAACATAAACTGTCCATATAGGTGATGGTATCCAAACTGTTGTATTAATTGAAAAGATTATTTGTCTAAGGTTTAAGCACCCGGTTAAAAAAATTAAATCGTGTCAGTACTCATGTCACAAGTTTGTTTAGCTATTAAAAGAAATACAAATGCAGCACACAAAAATACATTTTTTAGCTATTGTTTCCACATTTTTATCACAAGACATTACGTGAACTCACCTGATGTCACCTGCCACAGTCCCATGTCTTTTTTATAGCAAAATACAAATTGGTGCCTGATCTCTGTAGACCTAACAACCTCCCCCCTCCCCAAAAACCCACATCCTGCAATGAAGAGGCTGTGAATGCAATTAGCTCTAACGTCAGGTAGCCCGGAGAGTGTTCTAACCTGACAACTCTTCTGTTCTCAGCTATTTTGCAACTGATGTCAATAGATATTGGTGTTTTAGAATTATTGCCTATTTAATTTTAGACACATTAGGCAACTACCTGAATACCTGAAAACCAGTCCCTGCTCAACCAGAGTCAGTCTCTCGTCAAAGTATACCTTCCAGTTGTCTATTATTGATAAGCATAACACGATTTCTGCTCGTGCTCATCTATTGAAAGTATGCTATCCCCAGTCTGTCACAGTCACTGTGCATTCAACTGGTTGATCTTGTTATCTCATTATTACAAGAAAACCACTTTTGTTTATGTTGTAATCACAAGATAAATAAGTCGTAATCATGAGAAAAGAGGACCAAAAATATACAGTACCCTCCAAAAGTATGGGAACAGCAGAGTGAAAGTTGTTATTTGTAGTGTGTTGTATACTGCAGGATGAAACTCCGGCTGTTGAGGTTGGAGGAATTTTGTTGTAAATAGCCATACAAAATCTCTCTGCACACTTCCAAATGAATCCTGCTGCCATCCTCCATTACATCATCAGTAAAGATGAGTAAGCCTGTTAATGAGCCTGTTGATGAGTTGATGAGTGAGCCAGAAGTAGCCATACATGCCCAAGCTCCCTTACACTACCTCCACCCTTTCTGATTTTCTTCTTATCTGTCCATTAAACTTATAAATCGTGCAGGGTAGTAGCTATCATTTTGTTCTCAAAGTCTTCTGTGTACGGTGGCTTGTGATATTTTCACCACTGCCTCCTGGAAACTGCTGGTGATGTCACTGGCTATTATTGTTTCTTCACAGTTCCTATAATTTTTCTGTCATCAACAGCGGTTGTTGACCAATCTGTACAGAGTTTATTTTTCAGTCCACCATTGGTTTCGTTCTTTTTCAACACATTACAAATTGCTGAACTTGATATACCCAGTGTCACGGTACGGGGGCTGGCGCCCAGGCGCAGAGTGAGGAAAAACCACGAAACTCAAAAATGTCGATACAAACAAGACTTTACTAACAGAAAACAGAACGAACAAAGAGCCATGAGGGGCATATAACAAAAACTAAAAGAATACAAAAAACAGGACATCACAAGCACAGAAAACAAGTGGCAGAAGCACAAGCGGGTCAAAAACACAGGCAGTACATATGGTCAAATCAAACACAAGTAGGAAACAAACACAAGGAACCAGCACCCGAGTCAAGGGAACAAAGAACTTAAATAGACAGGGGGTAACAAGACACAGGTAAACTCAAAAAACAATCAAACCAGAAAAGGAGGAAAAAACAATCAAACCAGAAAAGGAGGGGATAACAAGACACAGGTGGGAACAATGATAGAATAACGAGACAATTGGAAACAATCATACAATTAACAGGGGGGAGCAGGACACAAAACAGAAGTGCCGCCATCTGGTGGCCCAACAAGGGAAACACAGACAGGAAAACACAGAACCATGACACCCAGTTTCTGAGTTATCCTCCTCAATGAATTCTCCTGTCCGCCCAGCTTACAGATTAGTTGTTTTGCAGCCATAGTGAGTTCTCTGGTTGTCATAATGGTTTATGCCTTCTGATTCGAAATGCAATCTCCACAGATGAAAAAAAACCAAGACTAGGCACTCACTGCTCCTAAATGTGTGAAAAATCCATGCAAACGGAAACACAAGAGCAACAGTTAACACATGTCAGTCACGTACTTTTGCACAGGTAAATAAGAGGGGACTCAAAATATGTAAAACATACACGCATGTAAGCTCCATGAACTAAAAGCTTATTGTTTATACTTTTGTCTCATATTCATCATTTGATCTCAAATCCAAGTACCTTAAGTAAACAGCAAAAATAACAAATTTCACTCTACTGTTTCCATACTTTTGGAGGGCACTGTCTATATTGCATGGCCTCTAAGGACTTCTGTATATTCAATACTGATTTTACGGTTCATTTGTGAAGCCACTGGGTTTCCTGTTTTTAATCTTTGAAAGTTTTAATATCTGCATATAAAAATTTTGAAGACTCATTTGTTTGAAATCTCAATCTCAATTTTAAAGGACATTTATAATACTTTTTTCTTTTTAAAGACCATGCTGATGTTCCACACATTGCTGCAGGGACACACTTTGGTTGTCACGCCACGCTTGTGGGCCCCTCGGTCTTAACTTCTTCAAAGCTATATTTTTACCATTACTTTTTTTTTGAGGCACAAGGCCCATTTGTATAAAAACCACAGGGACACCATGCATCAATTTTTAAACAGTAACTGTGAAAACTGTCAACTGTTTGCAATATGCACATAGAAAACTCCCCCGATCTTCTGTAGAAGTTCAGTCCCCGCTACAAGAACCAAAATACATGCTTATTTACAATCAATGACATTAGCTGGAATATATAGGTGTACCTTCAGAAGAGAGTCATTCAACATGTATTAATGTTTTATCAAACATTACAAGGTATGATTTGAACTTTTTTATTTTTTATACAATGTAGTGTGCTAAAGTCTATAGTTGTCATTTTTGCTAAAATCCCTACTGAGTCCACCTTATAATTGCAGACTAACTAGCAGTACAAAACAACAGTTATTATTTTTATCATGACAAAGGGACTTTAACTTCACGGTTTATTTACTAAAATTGAAATGTTAATTACTAATGCATCTATTTGATCAAAGTTGACTGTATATTTATTTGCTTATTTTGAACATTTTTCTCAAATTCTGGAAACACAATTTGTGCCTCCCAAACGACTGCTGTCCATGCACACCTTGGAGAAGGAGTGTGGCTGAAATGTGTGCACTCCTCCAGTGCATTTGCTGCAAGCCAGTTTTTACACTACAACAGGCCAGAAATCTACTGTTGAGTTCTGATTGGGAAATGAAAATATAGTCCTTTAACGCTATACTTTATAGTGTTGCTTCTGAACTCTGAATGATATACATATTCTCAATATTTAGCATCTGACATCTAATTAAAATCTGCCTGGATTCCTGTGTAGCGGTGATACTGTTTGGATTGTGAAACCAATCTGTGTTTTAAAAACACTACTGAATTGACTGCAGGAGGGCAACAAGTTTTCTGTGCTTAAAACTGTTGGATTTTATTTGTAAATAGCTTATCAGTCCAGGCTGAGAATAACTGTTTTATCTCTGTACAAGGTACAAATTCACATTTCTTCAATCTGCTAAATACCCAGTTGTTTAAATTGATCATGTATATTAAATTTTAAATCAGCAATATGTTATTTAAATACTTATGTAATGTTAGTCAACATAAGTGAGGCAATTTGATAAATAAACCAATCAATATACACATTGTCTTAACATAGAATGCATAGGCCAACAATGTTTATCGCCAGGAGGAATCTTCGCCACACATGAGTTTTTCATCAGAGAAGTACGGCCCAAATTTCACATTCTCTTTAACAATATAGAAGCTGGCCTACACAATTTCTTGACAAATATGTTTTTGTTTTTTATTATAATCGGCTCTGTTTACATTATATATCAACAGAGGAGGCAAATCTAGATTGCATCAGATTACATGATTTAAAACTGAAGCCTTATTTGTCCTTAGTGTTAACTTTAATGGTCCATCCGACCTGATGACCAGCTCTCTTCAGGCTACTTTGACAGGTATATTTTTCAAGTAATTATTTATCATTGTTTTCAAGTTTCTGCATATATGTATCATATCTCTTACCAGAGGGGTGTGGGCTACTGTATTCCCTGTTCAGAATTATTTTGCTACAGATTTCGCTTGCAAATCCACGTCTTGAAAGGGCTAGAATTCGAATGCCGCCTATTTTCACACTGACAATTCTAATTCTGAAGGCGTGCACTTGACATATGTTAGTGACTGGTGAGTGCTGTGCATGGTGAGGTGTACACTGAGCAGGGTGGTGGAGAACCCTGTGTGTGTGTGTGTGTGTGTGTGTATGTGTGTGTGTGTGTGTGAGCCACAACAAGAGAGAGAGAGAGAGAGAGAGAGAGAGAGAGATACATCCAGTGCAGAATAAACAATATCAGAACATCAGCATAGTTCATCTCATTCTTCCTCCTTTTTTTCTCTAGACGGCACAGCTCATCGCTGGACTGCTGATTATCAGCCTGGGGTTGCTGGTGCCTGATACTTTTCTCTATACCCTGCCCAGTGTTCTGGTGAGAGCCCTCTGTTTTTGCTTCCCCAAATCACATCAAAGCTTTCATGACCTAAGTGTGTGTTTTAAAATGGGATTCATTGTCCTTTTTTGGGCTACCTGTGGGCTACATAGTCTCTGAACCCTTTACTTTAATATAAACAATGGACATTTGTTGACCCCTCTTTAACTTATATGGTTTTACATATATTTAAAAAAACAAAACAAACTAGTCTGTAACTCATTTTAAGCAATTAATTGATTAAAATGTTGTAAGGATAAAAATAATAAAAGTGAAACCATCTGGCAAATTTTATCACTGATTTTTTTTTTTAAGTTCATAATTTCAGGACTGCTGTCATACGCTGCAGGACACTCTCCAAATATAAGTCTGGTAAGATCACTGTTTGGCTCAAAATAATCTTTGATACTCCATGAATAAAACAGTATTTTAAAAAGCTATACTTAAGGTGCACAAAAATCCAAAAAAATTATCTCACCAACCCTCCTCCCCCACTTCTAGACAAAACTATCATTTTCACTCAACATCATCAGCCTTTTTTGGGCCACAGCAGCCCTGGTCATTTGTCTGTATAAGCTTACTTCCCCACCCTGGAGTGAAGTAAGTATCTCTGTTCTCATTGTTTTATGTCATATGAACTTAGAAGACTTCATGTTTTTGTGTTTTCATGAGAATATTTATAAATGATAGGAAAACATTTTTTAAATGGCTCTTGATGTCTGAAATACATAAAACGACTTGTTTCTTTTCCGTTGATAAGGGGCAATCAGACAGAAAATGGAATACAAGGAATGACTGCTGTTCTTATTGCCCTGGAGCTGGTGGTTGCACTGATTCTGATCTATTGGGAGAGCAAAGCAGTGTGCCGAGATCACTTCAACATTCTGGTACGATAGTCGTCCTCCTAATTCCTGCTCATGCTACGTTTTCATTTTTTGTGTTTTTTTTTTCATACATGACATGTAAAAACAGTAACAGTTTCTCTGTTGCTTTTTCTTCCAAACAGTAAATACTATCCCCCCAGGTTTCACTGCACTTTTATTGAATAAGCAAACAACTTATTAATATGGATACTTCCTCCAAAATTAAGTGAATGCAATTGAAAAAAACATATGAATACTCATCTTTTTATCAGAATAGTATGATTAAAATAAACATGAATGGGCACTTTTGTATGATCAATAAATGACATGCACAAACAAGAACTGCATTCTAGGTTTTTGGCTTAATTGACTTAAGTCCATTGACTTAATCCAATCAAGGTTCCAGTACTGACAAAATGGGTAACTGACCACAAAAATACTGCAATGGTCATCTCAGTGTCTAGGCTAAAACAGTCATTTATCCATAATTGTGACACCCCTGTACTTAACAAACTTTTCTTTTTGTCGCGCAATAATATTAGTATTGAATATTACAATTCTCCCCTATCATTGTTTTGAGATTACAATATAGTTCATTACCTGTATTATTTTAAACAGCCTTTTTGGCTAATCGTTATCAAGGGTGTGATTAATTTTGAAGGGTACTGTATATTATTATTCTTATTATTTGTAGTAGTAGTAGCGCGAGACAGAAAGAGGGACTCTTAACGAACAGAAAAAAATCCTTTGTTTCTGTATTTAACATAAGATAAGGTGATGTGTTAAGGTCTTGGAGCCAAGTTAATTAATCTGTTAATTTTGTTTGTAAAATTCTTTACAAAAAATCATTCTGTTCATTAACACTAGTGCTGTCGGTCCTTTGAAAGAAACACCCCTAAAGCAAGGCACGCTAGCCTCTTACAATACCTAATTTCATTTTTGAAGGAAAATGTTTTCTGTCACTGAAAAATATTTTTGAAGGTATTTTTTGTCATCTCTGTTCTCAGAAAAGACAAAAATGTGCATATATAGTAAGCTGATATGTGACAAAATACATTTTAGGCAACACTGTGGCTAAACGGCATAAAATGCACCTCCCCTTGCAAGAAAAAAAGTGCTTAATTTTCGGGAAATTGTGGTTGTAGTGGGGGTGGTGCAGATGCCTGCATGAGTTCCTTTCAAAAAAAATTGACCACATGTTGATGTACGAATGATATGAGAATAAACACTTTCACAAAGCTGATCTTCTTGAGCTGCTGTTGTGGTCTTCACTACAATGTCAGCGCCCAAAGGCAAATCATACATCTGTTGGCAAATATGAAGATCCCATTTTTTGTTTTTATATTTTTTAGGCATTTGCCCAATCATGTTTTTAGAAACGCTGACTTCAACAACGTCCTCTAACAGTAAGGAAGTGCAGACAGGCATGTGCTCTCCTCTGAGGCACGACAGTTAGCTTTCGCTTCTTATTGCTAGTTGGGCTCATGGACTGAGTCAGAGAAAACACTTAATGCAGGTTAACTGCCAGCCCCTGACCAGCCACTGGGGATGCTGCTGAGATGCTGTCCTCCCAAAATGAGGCTGTTACTAGAAGGCCACCTTAGAAAGAACAATACACCATGGGCATAGGGATCCTATTGGCCATGTTCCCTTGAGTGGTTGACATGGTAGGATATTAACACGACACACGTTGTTAACAGGGCAGGACTTTTGTCCTTTCTAGGCTGGCTATTCAGTGACAACCCTGAAAGGCAGAAACCCTTCCTCCCTAGGCCGCTATACAGCCAATAGTATGCTATGCTTTTCTGCAGTGCTGCCACCAGCCACAGTTAGCACTGCCTCGGTCTGAATGTGATGCCCCAGGCCTCTTGTGATTCCTCCGATCCTCACCGCCCCATCCCCTCCCCGCAGGACAAGCAGGTGGAGCTGGGTGACAAGATGGACTTGGCCTCATACCTGCTGAAGCCCATCCAGCGCATGAGCAAATACGCTCTGCTGCTGAAGGACCTGATAAAAGAGTGTGGGCACACCCACGAGCAGGAGCTCAGCGACCTGCGCACTGCCGAGGAGATGGTCAAGTTCCAGCTGCGCCACGGCAACGACCTGCTGGCCATGGATGCCATCCGCGTCTGTGACGTGAGTAGGGCCGAAGGGGCTTCAGCTATTGGGCAAGAGAGTGGAGAAGGGGGTGGGGTTATGGAGGTAGGACAGTGCGTAAGAGGGTGGAACTGCAACTGTAGGACAGTGGGTACAGTTAACTTTTACTTGTACGCAAAGCAGCCATAGTCAAAGGCAGCCGTGTCCACCTCTCTGGTTAATTTTAAATTAAACTATGGAGTGCACCTTATATATGTGTGTAGACAAGTTATATTGCATGATATAACTTCATAGACACATTATATATTCTCTTTAGCACAGTGTGATGTCTGCTACTAATAAACATTGCAATGGCATGAGTGTTTGTCCACCTGGAATTTTAATGTAACAGTAATTATTCTATTATTCTAGTCTTAAAATTTTGTGGTGCACTGAAGGTAGTGGGGGATGTAGCTTTTATTAAATCTGCTCTTATACAGACAAGACAACCACAGATTTTTACACATGAACCAACCTATAACCCCCACCCCCCATTTCTGCAGGTGAACCTGAAGGCAGGGACAGTCAGGTGTCAGGAGAATTCATGTCTGTGTGGCCGGAGAAATGTCTTCCTGTTCGAAGACCTCATCCTCTTCAGCAAGACCAAAAAGATTGATGGGGGATACGACATCTACATCTACAAGCAGTGCTACAAGGTCCTGAGAGCTTAAAGGAAATGGACTAGGGGCCAGATTAAATCTGAACTTTAACCTTCCACCCACTGAGTGATGTAATCATTCTGACAGGAAGCTCATTAAAGCAACAGCATGCTTGTTAGGCTGCTGCCGTATTCTTTTCTCAGTTAGCCATATTAATGTACCCCTCATGTTTCTCACAGCTGTGAAATCACACCCATCTCCCAGACTGTTAGACCACAGAGACATGTTTGAGCACCAACAAATGGATTTTTAAATATTTATCTGGTGAAATATAAATCAGAAAACACAGCTAAAGTCCTCCGATTTGACACGTTCTCCTTCCATACGCTTAATTCTGAGAAATACAGTACTGTCCAGTCTTTCTGTCTGTTCCTAAACATACTCTAGACTCTACTCCATTCTGAGTTGGGATGTGATGTGTTCTGCTAATGTGATGTATGACAGTCACAGACAGTGGAAACTCACATTCTTGTGTTTGTGTGTGTGTGTGTGTGTATCTCCAGACAGCAGAGATTGGGATGACAGAGAATGTTGGTGACAGCGGACTACGGTTTGAGATCTGGTTCTGACGCAGAAAGTCCCAAGACACCTTCATTCTGCAAGCCAGCTCTGGGGAGGTGAAGGCAGCCTGGACCAGCATTATCGGCAAGATCCTGTGGAGGCAGGCCCTGAGGAACCGAGGTGAGCGTGCTGAAATACTGCTTGTTTGGGAAACGCGTCCTTCTGTGATTATCTTTACTTTCATATGAGTAACTAGGTTGGGTGGTTTTATATATATACTCTTAATCACCCTTTATATATGAACGCATCATTTATTTTCTGTTATCTGCAGAGTTGCGCATTCAGGAGATGGTTTCCATGGGGATTGGCAACAAACCGTTCATGGATATCAAACCCAGTGATGCTGCCATCAGTGACCGGGCCATCGATTACATCATGAAAGGGTCAGGTAAGCCGCTCATTGCAGTGCCTTTGCTCCCTCACACTCTCTTTTCTGTTTGCCCTTTACACTTTGCCGTGACTGTGTTGGCTTTTTCCCCCCTCTGCCTGGTGTTTACAGGATCACTGCCACTGATAACGAAGCGAGATTTTAATTCCCTTTTGAGTGCAGCCCTCATATTCATATCAAGGTTAAAGCAGCATAGTGGAGCTTTTATTTTGTTCTTCCCTTCATTTAAACACTTGCTGAACAGTTGGGGCTGTTTTTCTTGTCTTGGGCTAGGCCCCACAGTTCCAGTGAAGGCAAATCTTAATGCTATAACATACTATGACATTCCAAACGATTCTGTGCCTCCCCAACAGTTTGGGGAAAGCCCTTTCCTGTTTCAGCATGACAATACCCCAGGGCACACATCGAGGTTCATATAGAAATGGTTTTGTCGAGAATGGTGTGGAAGAACTTGACTGGCCAGCACAGAGCCCTGAACTCAACCCCATCCAACACCTTTGGGATCAATTGGAAAGTACAGCTGAAAACCTGGCCTAATTGCCCAATCAGTGCCTGACCTGACTAATGCTTTTCTGGCTGAATGGAAGAACGTCCCTGCAGAAATGCTCTAACTAGTATAAAGCCTTCCCAGAAGAGTGGAGGCAGCAAAAGGTGGACCAACTCCATATTAATGCCTGTAATTTTGGATGAGAGATGTTGGATGTCAGGTGTCCACATACTTTTGGCCATGTAGTGTATCTCACATAAAAAAACATACCAATCCTTATTTAATGTTGTATCTGCTGTAAAAAAAAATAACTGATTGGGGTGCACTAAGAAAAAGCATTTAACAATGAACCTTAAGTAAAGTTATGCTTCCAGTTGCATTGCAAGTGGAATGTCATTTTTACTTTCTAGTTCAAAACTGAACAGTTCACACTTTACCAATGTTTATTGACTCTTGTGTCTCTTTCAGTCACTGAAGGCTCAGAGACATCTTCTCAGTGTACCTCTAGTGACAGCATGACAGGCCTCAATGGCCTCACAATTCCCTCCACCATCGCCATGGAAACCTTCTCCAATGATGGCGCCCCCTTTTTGTGTGCGTCCTCCTCTTCTTCGTCGCCCCCGCAAGTCACTTCTCCGGCCCCATTCCAGAAGGAGCAGGACCTCCAGTCGCAGAACAACAAGTTCATCACAGCAGTAAGTATTCCAAGCTTACTGTTTGTGTGCAACCATTCTGCCCCCTGGTGGTCGCACTATGATCTCAGCTGTAGAGGGTTACGGCATATTTCCCCTGGTATTGGAAGCGAGAGATTAGCTGCTTCTGACCATGAAGGCCAAACAGGCCAAGGTCAAGATGAGTTATATTTCTTAAACTTAACCATATTTAACAGGGGGTCATGACTCTGCTCAGCCACGTCTTGGCTCCGTTGTACCTACAGTACAGTGAAGATTGGCACCATTACTATTGGATTCCTTTATCTTATCGCATTTTGTTGTTTTGTTTTTGCCAGAACAAGACATCTCATATAACATTAGGCCTCTCAACAGTGGTCTGACAAAGGGTTTAGCTCTGTAAGTAATATGGTCTCATCAGAGTGTGTTCTGCTTTGTTCTGTTCAGAGCCTCATTCATTAACATTATATTTTATGAGCTGGAATTCCATTTCTCCATACTAATATGTGTGAATTTGTTTGGGGGTTTGTCACATTTTGCCGGTTTTTGTTTGTCTGGGTTGCATGGGAATGCTATGCTGGGATTAAAGGGGTGAAAAGGTGCAACTTGTTTTGCCCTTTCTCTGGAGTTTCCTGTTTTTCTTTTGCACTCATTAGTGTTCCTGTGGCACTAATTCTGAAGTGTACAACTGTGGTGAGGTGAATTGTGGAACTTTGTCCCACCAAATCTACCTGTATTCTGTATGCTGATGCTAGTGCTGCACTACATGGGACAGCATTCACACACACACGCTCACACACCTGTACTAATCAAAGTTGTATTTCAAATTAAACAATTTGAAACGACTATGAGGCACAATTTGTGTTTTTTTTAACAGACATTGAACTATATTACAACAAGTCATACAGTGCATATTTAATGTAGGAACTGGATGTGGAATATACAAAATCATTTTACAATGACTGCTTTTGATTCAATTAATTAATATAATATAAAGTACATACTAGAATTATGACAATGAATGGTACTGTACTTACAGGCAGAATGGAAGACACAACTTTAATAATGAATACTGGGATTTAGTTGCTGTAGTATAAATGTCCCATGTGCAGCACTAAGTCCAAAGCTTGCAGGTAACAGAATCTCGGCTCTAGGTTGTGAAAGCTGAGCATTTTCTCAGGAGAGAATAGCAATTCTTGCTTTTTGCTTAAACCAGTATGTGTTTAATTGAATGTGGGTTCTTTTTCCTATAGCTGTGAGTCTACTGGTTCAAGTCTACACTGGATTGGAAGTACATCGGACTATGTCATCAACACTAGACCAACTGTGCTTCTGATTAACCCGAAGAGACGCTATGTGAGCCAGATCAGTGTGGATGAACCTTTTGAGGAACATAATCTTTGACACTAATCTGAGCTGAAACCATACGTTTGTCTTTGCATTTATAATGTTTTGTAAATTTTTTAAAATTCTATGCAGTACTAAAAAAAGCAATGCAGAGCTGGTACGTATAAAATGTATATTGGTTTAGTTCACAGATCTGATCACTGTTAATTGTAGATTAGTAATACTTTTTTCTTTCAAAGGAAAAACAATTACAAATAGCTGGAGCAATGAGATCTTTAATTGTTTAGCAGGCAAGCCTTACAGTTGTATTCGTGAAATAAAAGCATCTTTCTTTGTAATTTCAATTTTTAACACTAGCAAGTGAATTGCTTGATGTAAGATTATTAAACATAATTACAAAAAAGAACACTGATTATTGCTTCGCATTTGAAAATTTAATTGACACAGCTTACCATCCATCCATCCACCATTTCTAACCGCTAAGTCAGATCAGGGTCACAGTGGCAACAAGCCAAGCAAGCAGCCCAGATGTCCCTCTTCCCAGCGACTTCCCTGCGCGTCCTAGCCAAATGTCTAGCGTTTGCCAAATGTAATTTAACATATTACGCATTCATCCTACTGAATATTCACTTAAGCATTTTAGATCAAGTATTTTTAAGTGTTTCAAACTTGCAGTTTCTTGTTACAAATATCAGTTTGTAACTAACTGCCAGAGTTACAATTCCCAGTGGAACGTGATAGTTTTTAACATTGGTTTTCATTTATTTGGATGTATTTTTGTTGTGACAAAACTGGATGCCACGTTTGATTGTTAAAATAACCCCTTGAGCATCGTAATATGTTTCTGTGCTCATTATCTAATATAATTACACAGATGCAATATTACAGAATTATGAATTGGTTTATAATACTGTAATATTCATCTTGGGTTGCCATGGGCATGTTGCATCCTTGCTAATGAAAGAAACATAAAATTACTCTTTAGCATAATCTTAACTGAAACCACTGCTTAGATATTTTAATTTAGGCTTTATTTTGATCTCACACATTTTTATCTAAGTGTGGAAATTAGTGTGGAATCCATTTCTATTTATATATAAAAAAAAAAAAAAAAAAAAAAAAAAAAAAAAAAAAAAAAAAAAAAAAAAAAAAAAAAAAAAAAAAAAAAAAAAAAAAAAAAAAAAAAAAAAAAAAAAAAAAAAAAAAGTTGACTGTATATTTATTTGCTTATTTTGAACATTTTTCTCAAATTCTGGAAACACAATTTGTGCCTCCCAAACGACTGCTGTCCATGCACACCTTGGAGAAGGAGTGTGGCTGAAATGTGTGAACTCCTCCAGTGCATTTGCTGCAAGCCAGTTTTTACACTACAACAGGCCAGAAATCTACTGTTGAGTTCTGATTGGGAAATGAAAATATAGTCCTTTAACGCTATACTTTATAGTGTTGCTTCTGAACTCTGAATGATATACATATTCTCAATATTTAGCATCTGACATCTAATTAAAATCTGCCTGGATTCCTGTGTAGCGGTGATACTGTTTGGATTGTGAAACCTATCTGTGTTTTAAAAACACTACTGAATTGACTGCAGGAGGGCAACAAGTTTTATGTGCTTAAAACTGTTGGATTTTATTTGAAAATAGCTTATCAGTCCAGGCTGAGAATAGCTGTTTTATCTCTGTACGAGGTACAAATTCACATTTCTTCAATCTGCTAAATACCCAGTTGTTTAAATTGATCATGTATATTAACTTTTAAATCAGCAATATGTTATTTAAATACTTATGTAATGTTAGTCAACATAAGTGAGGCCATTTGATAAATAAACCAATCAATATACACATTGTCTTAACATAGAATGCATAGGCCAACAATGTTTATCGCCAGGAGGAATCTTCAAATTCAGCACTGAGAACCCAACCTTCGCCACACATGAGTTTTTCATCAGAGAAGTACGGCCCAAATTTCACATTATCTTTAGCAATATAGAAGCTGGCCTACACAATTTCTTGACAGATATGTTTTTGTTTTTTATTATAATCGGCTCTGTTTACATTATATATCAACAGAGGAGGCAAATCTAGATTGCATCAGATTACATGATTTAAAACTGAGGCCTTATTTGTCCTTAGTGTTAACTTTAATGGTCCATTCGACCTGATGACCAGCTCTGTTCAGGCTACTTTGACAGGTATATTTTTCAAGTAATTATTTATCATGGTTTTCAAGTTTCTACATATATGTATCATATCTCTTACCGGAGGGGTGTGGGCTACTGTATTCCCTGTTCAGAATTATTTTGCTACAGAATTCGCTTGCAAATCCACATCTTGAAAGGGCTAGAATTCGAATGCCTCCTATTTTCACACTGACAATTCTAATTCTGAAGGTGTGCACTTGACATATGTTAGCAAAATATGCTGGTGAGCGCTGTGCATGGTGAGGTGTACACTGAGCAGGGCGGTGGAGAACCCTGTGTGTGTGTGTGTATGTGTGTGTGAGCCACAACAAGACAGAGAGAGAGAGAGAGAGATACATCCAGTGCAGCAAAAGTCTATTAAGTCATGCATGACCCAGGTTCTCCTGCAGGTAAGACACAATGTAATAAAAATGAACAATTGGGACAATTCATTAATGATTAAAAGCAATTAATTATTGTTATGATTTCATGATGCAAGTAAAATGAAAAATTATAATCCTTTAGGTTCGATAGTTATTCACTTAGATTAACTCTAAGACACTTCTAGTTAGTTAGGTTATATACTGTTGTGTGTCATTGTACATTTGTAATTGAGCCTTGGAGCATATAAAAGGTATACTGGGACAATTTTATGTTGTTTTAGCTTGTTTTTTCTTTTTAATGGTTGACAAACTCATGTAATTGCATCATCACTGACAAGTACAACAACTAGCCTACCCTGGATTACCTCTGAAAGAGTTTCAAACATTTTAAGCAACCTTGCTTTTTGAAATTATATTTGTCAAAATAATTTTGATGTCTTAAAGCATTTTCATATCATAAGACTGTGATTTTTATATTAGATGGAAGAACACATCGGCAAATGGAATCTTTTATTGCCAATTGCCGGGAATTGGCTGTTGTTGACCTAATTAAAATTTAGGCTATTTAACAATGGTAACGGGCTAATATTTGGACTGTCTGCAGATATGGCCAACACGTTCAAGTCAGATGATCACATGGTGATAACTATACCCCTCTCCAGCATCAACAAGGGACAAGAAGGGAAACTGCTACCAGAGAACTTTCACTGTGTTTTTAAAGATGTGTACAAAGTCTTTCTCAAAGGAAACCCGAAGGCTTTAGGGGTATGTCTTAAACGTTATGTCTTAATTCCTTGTGACAGGAAGCAATAAAAAATGCATGAAGTTTTAGAACACTTTGAATGAATTCTTTATTGCAGGGATTTGCACAAGTTACAGTGTATCCTAGCTTAGAATAAACAATATCAGAACATCAGCATAGTTCATCTAATTCTTCCTCCTTTTTTTCTCTAGACGGCACAGCTCATCGCTGGACTGCTGATTATCAGCCTGGGGTTGCTGGTGCCTGATACTTTTCTCTATACCCTGCCCAGTGTTCTGGTGAGAGCCCTCTGTTTTTGCTTCCCCAAACTACATCAAAGCTTTCATGACCTAAGTGTGTGTTTTAAAATGGGATTCATTTTTCTTTGTTGGGCTACCTGTGGGCTACATAGTCTCTGAACCCTTTACTTTAATATAAACAATGGACATTTGTTGACCCCTCTTTAACTTATATGGTTTTATATATATTTAAAAAAAACAAAACAAACTAGTCTGTAACTCATTTTAAGCAATTAATTGATTAAAATGTTGTAAGGATAAAAATAATAAAAGTGAAACCATCTGGCAAATTTTATCACTGATTTTTTTTTAAAGTTCATAATTTCAGGACTGCTGTCATACGCTGCAGGACACTCTCCAAATATGAGTCTGGTAAGATCACTGTTTGGCTCAAAATAATCTTTGATACTCCATGAATAAAACAGTATTTTTTAAGTTATACTTAAGGTGCACAAAAATCCAAAAAAATCTCTCTCCAACCCTCCTCCCCCACTTCTAGACAAAACTATCATTTTCACTCAACATCATCAGCCTTTTTTGGGCCACAGCAGCCCTGGTCATTTGTCTGTATAAGCTTACTTCCCAACGCTGGAGTGAAGTAAGTATCTCTGTTCTCATTGTTTTATGTCATATGAACTTCATAAGACTTCATGTTTTTGTGTTTTCATGAGAATATTTATAAATGATAGGAAAAGATATTTTTTAAATGGCTCTTGATGTCTGAAATACATAAAATGACTTGTTTCTTTTCCGTTGATAATTGGCAGACAGAAAATGGAATACAAGGAACGACTGCTGTTCTTATTGCCCTGGAGCTGGTGGTTGCACTGATTCTGATCTATTGGGAGAGCAAAGCAGTGTGCCGAGATCACTACAACATTCTGGTATGATAGTAGTCCTCCTAATTCCTACTCATGCTACATTTTCATTTTTTGTGTTTTTTTTTCATATATTACATGTAAAAACAGTAACAGTTTCTCTGTTGCTTTTTCTTCCAAACAGTAAATACTCATGTAAATGCATGTTAGCTTGAGTATAGGCCTTCATTACTCTGAATAGACTGAGGAGACATACAAACTGAATGGCAATTGCTGCGTTGTTCAAACCTCACAACCCTTTTCTTTTAGCCCGTGATCAACCTGAAGCATGAGGCATGAGCCATTCAAATAAAACGCAGGGCTTTTCCACTGAGTGTCCTCCTTCACCTGCTGAGCATGACAGAACCCCTATTCAATTTTGATGTGTGACAAAAATTCCAGGTATTCATTCTGTACAACATAATATTTTAACAACAATTTTGGAGAAATGAGAAAAAAACTGATAACCTGTACAAAATGGAGGAAACATAACATTTTGTCTGCAAAAGGCTACATGCTTTTAAAACTGAACCATAAACGTTGTTCAGGTCATGAATATTATGTTTTAAGATGGTTATGTGGTGTGAAAGTGTGACCATAAAATGTAATATGGGCTGTCAATCTTTCTCTACACTCAAGGATTAATTAAGTATTTCTAATGTGGAAATAGTTACATGATCCAAATGTCTAATTATTTTGCTGTGTAAAATGATAACTATTTGTTGGGGACTGTTTTTAAGTGATTTTTATTTTTTATATTGGAAAACAATTACATCAAAAAATTTCCTCCAAGTACTATCAGCAACTGACTGTAGGTTTGAATGTAAATATATATGTATTTGGGTGTGCGCATCTAGTATTCGTATTATTTCTGGGTTTAATTGCTCTGAATACGACTGTCCGCTTTTAATAGATTGTTTGCAATTTTACCTTAAATAAAATATATTTCAAAATTATAATCCCCATTGTCTCTCTCCATTGTCAGACTTATATGATATCAATCAGCTAATAAGGAAAACAGAAAATATTATCCCCCCAGGTTTCACTGCACTTTTATTGAATAAGCAAACAACTTATTAATATGGATACTTCCTCCTAAATTAAGTGAATGCAATTGAAAAAAACATATGAATACTCATCTTTTTAACAGAATAGTATGATTAAAATAAACATGAATGGGCACTTTTGTATGATCAATAAATGACATGCACAAACAAGAACTGCATTCTAGGTTTTTGGCCAAAATGTCTACTTTTTGGAGTTCATGTGTCCATTTACTTAATCCAATCAAGGTTCCAGTACTGACAAAATGGGTAACTGACCACAAAAATACTGCAATGGTCATCTCAGTGTCTAGGCTAAAACAGTCAATTATCCATAATTGTGACACTTGTGTACTTAACAAACTTTTCTTTTTGTCGCGCAATAATATTAGTATTGAATATTACAATTCTCCCCTATCATTGTTTTGAGATTACAATATAGTTCATTACCTGTATTATTTTACACAGCCTTTTTGGCTATTCGTTATCAAGGGTGTGATTAATTTTGAAGGGTACTGTATATTATTATTTGTAGTAGTAGTAGCGCGAGACAGAAAGAGGGACTCTTAACGAACAGAAAAAGATCCTTTGTTTCTGTATTTAACATAAGATAAGGTGATGCGTTAAGGTCTTGGAGCCAAGTTAATTAATCTGTTAATTTTGTTTGTAAAATTCTTTACAAAAAATCATCCTGTTCATTAACACTAGTGCTGTCGGTCTTTTGAAAGAAACACCCCTAAAGCAAGGCACGCTAGCCTCTTACAATACCTAATTTCATTTTTAAAGGAAAATGTTTTTTGTCACTGAAAAATATTTTTGAAGGTATTTTTTGTCATTTCTGTTCTCAGAAATGACAAAAATGTGCATATATAGTAAGCCGATATGTGACAAAATACATTTTAGGCAACACTGTGGCTAAACGGCATGAGATGCACTTCCCCTTGCAAGAAAAAAAGTGCTTCATTTTCGGGAAATTGTGGTTGTAGTGGGGGTGGTTTCAGAAGCCTGCATGAGTTCCTTTCAGAAAAAATTGACCACATGTTGATGTACGAATGATATGAGAATGAACACTTTCACAAAGCTGATCTTCTTGAGCTGCTGTTGTGGTCTTCACTACAATGTCAGCGCCCAAAGGCAAATCATACATCTGTTGGCAAATATGAACATCCCATTTTTTGTTTTTATATTTTTTAGGCATTTGCCCAATCATGTTTTTAGAAACGCTGACTTCAACACCCTCCTCTAACAGTAAGGAAGTGCAGACAGGCATGTGCTCTCCTCTGAGGCACGACAGTTAGCTTTCGCTTCTTATTGCTAGTTGGGCTCATGGACTGAGTCAGAGAAAACACTTAATGCAGGTTAACTGCGAGCCCCTGACCAGCCACTGGGGATGCTGCTGAGATGCTGTCCTCCCAAATGAGGCTGTTACTAGAAGGCCACCTTAGAAAGAACAATACACCATGGGCATAGGGATCCTATTGGCCATGTTCCCTTGAGTGGTTGACATGGTAGGATATTAACACGACACACGTTGTTAACAGGGCAGGACTTTTGTCCTTTCTAGGCTGGCTATTCAGTGACAACCCTGAAAGGCAGAAACCCTTCCTCCCTAGGCCGCTATACAGCTAGTAGTATGCTATGCTTTTCTGCAGTGCTGCCACCAGCCACAGTTAGCACTGGCTCGGTCTAAATGTGATACCAGCCCATCGGGCACATCAACGCACGGAAACTGTGCCTTAACAGGATGAGCCACCAAGCCCATGAAAACTCACAGGCCATAAGTCGATCCTTTTGTTTGTGTGTATATGAACAACACAGGATTATTACACACATACCAAAGTTTCTAGTGATTTGGGGGACTCCTGCCATCTTGTGGCAGTTAAGGCAGCTTTGTTAAACCAGCATCATTTCACGGTATTGTGTGATACACACAGGCAAACGAGTTGAGAATTATAAAAAATGAAATAATTTGTACACTTTGCTTATGAACATATTTCTGGGAAAATATTGGTGCCCAATCATCAGTTTACCAGCTATGGATGAAACCCCACCAAAGTAGTTGTTCTTTACCCTTATGAACTTCTTAAAGAAAGGAAGGTAATGTTGGGTTGTAGACTAGTGCTGTGATATTGACTAGATTTGTATTGAGCATTTAGCAATGTGTACAACTTTAGCCCTATTTGCACGGGACTATTATTACCTGGAGACCTCATGTGATTTAGAAATTACCCCCCCCCCCCAGTAATATTGTAAATATTACTGCTCAAAATATTTCGGTTATATACATTATTTTTGAAATTGGGTGTCTTTAAATAGGTTAGTGGTATTATATAATGTGGATATATCTATAAGCTAACGCTGGTCACTCACCAAGACACCTGCCCAGTTCTCCACTGGTTCTCCTCACACCACAACTCAATTTCTCTCATCTGACCGTTATTCCTTGTAACCCTCGTCTGTGCCTGTTCTCTTGGACGCCTAGCAGGCTTAATTTTTGATTGGGTGGGCAAGACGCCCGTTTGGGTGGGCTGAGCCCACTCCTGCCCACAGCTACCGCCGGCCGTGGTTACTAGAGGTCCCCAGGTAATACTAGTCCCGTGCGAATAGGGCTTTTGACATCACACTAGTGATCCCAACGTGTTCAGCTGCAGTTATTTTTATTTTCCATTGTGGCTGCCAAAAATATCCAGTTGAGGCCAAAAGTTTACATACACCTAGGCTAAAGACATTCAAACTCCACACATTTCATGTTACCATACATTTCCTGTGTTAAGTCAATTAGGGTATCTACTTTATTTCCATAAGAGGTCATATATATTATTTCCCTGAGAAAAAGTAGGCTCTGTTTTCCAGAAAATACTGATGGAAATTTCATAAAATGTTTTTAGATCACTAATACGTTATTCAAAAACACCACCTCATAATCTTGGAAAATAGCTCCAAAAATATGAAGTAGCCTAAATAACTACAGAATGAAACTTATCTATACATCGTTTTAACAGCATACATGTTCTAAAGTTAAATCTGACTTCATTAACAGTGGCTAACTTACATGAAGTTTAGAAAATTAAGAAGCAGCTGTTAACAATTTATTCAATCCTGAATTCAGTTAACGGTCTTCCCTGACAATGACACTTACTTTTTATGAACATCAACGCTCATCAGTCAAGAAGATCATTTCCTATTTAATTGACCGCGGGTTTTGAGGAATTTAGCCTACACACGTGTATTTTAAAGATACATGGACCTAATCAACAAGTACAGCATGCCATCATATTAACTAGCAAGCTACTAATTGAAGCTGCGTATCGCGTAACATTGTAGCTGCAATAACGACCTAAATAGCCGTCGATGTAGATTTCGAAATAAGACACGTGTACCGCCATTTCCTGTTTTAAATGAATACAGTAACGAGATGTTGCACCCATAGTCAGCTAGCAACATACACACCTGACTGTAGGCTACACACGTGGCCTGACATAGGAACGGTAATAACTTGTGTCAGTCCCAGTTGCACACAAAAATAGCCTCGTTGTGCGGACACCGACCTTTCAAAACAAACAAGGACAGGACCAGTCTCTATATATCTCCTGTAGTTTTCGTACGAGGGTATTATTAAGCATGAAACTAGAAGAACAAGACCCGTCTTTTGCTTGTTTCAGATCCGGGACATAGAGATCTCATGCCCGCCTCTTTTGCTGTCTCCTTCCCATCCCCCTCATTTTGGACCCGATAGCGTTTTACAGCCTCTCCGCTCATTCTCGCTCTCAACCATCTTTGTTCACCACGAGCCTTGGCCAGGCACCCTACCCTGGAGAGCCAAAGTGCGTGCGTGACTCGCGAAGAGGGGTAGGAGACTCCTTTCGCTCTCCCGCAATGGCGTCCGTAATGGGGTGCCGAACTCTGAGCAAAGATGATGTCAATTACAGGCTACATTTTCGCATGATCAACGAACAGCAAGTGGAAGATATCACAATTGAGTTTTTCTACAAACCTCACACCATCACACTGTTGACGTTCACAGTGGTCAGCTTGATGTACTTTGCGTTTACTAGGTATGTGGTGATGCTCTTTCCAACAGTAGCTAATATAGCTTCGCCTAAGCTAATGTTACGCATGACAAGCACATCCATTCTGAGGGCTGGATAATTAGTGTTTCACTAGCTAGTTAGGGACGGGGCAGTGCTCTCTTTCGCTAGTTTTACAAATCGAATCGTAATTATCAAGATGACATGCTTAACCAGCTATTTAGCTGTGATAAAGTGTTTAGCATGCTAGTTTTTCTTTAAATACAGTGCAAAACGCGGAAATTGTGGACGTCCGTAGCCTATCCTGTCTGCAGTGCTGTTTCTTCTCGACTATAAAGTATGGGAGTCTTAAATGACCAGGCATGTATTGTAAGTCACTGTAGGATGTCCTTGACTAAGTGTAGTTTCTCATAACACGAGTACCTTAGGGGGAAAAATACACTACACGACGCCACTGGTTCCGCATTCTATATATAAACTCTATGTTTCTATCTAGCTTGTAGCCTAACAGTTATTCGTACTTGTAGTTCTCGTTATTTTAGAACCGTAGCCCATGTTTGTTTTTAGGAATAAAACCTTGCGGTATGAAAACATGGTTTCTTCTAATCAGAACTCAAAACATGTCTTCGTTTAAAAAAATGAACACTTCTTTTCCTCACAAAAGTGGTGCGCTTAATTCACTAGCGTATCCCTGCCATTTTCAGAAATAAAGGTGGGGTGGAGCAAGTACACGCCCTAGAACCAGGGGCGATTGTATGATTTTTAAAAAATGGGTGTGTGTTGGGGGGGTATCAAGAGCCGTTTCCAAATTCCCAAGAACCGTGGATTCGATAAGACACGCGCATTTCGATTCTGCTTCGGTTCCTAACTTTTGCATATTTCAGTCGCGCTCCCGAGTGAACTCCAGTGAGCATTTTACAGTCTATAAAAGTTTGAGTTAGTTGAGTTTGCCTACCTTCCAACTAGCCCCATGTGGCTTCCGTTCAACAATGAATAGCCTTGCTAACGTTAGCTGAGTTTGCCTGTTAGTTTCTTTGCTAAGTAAGATAGCATTGTTGGGCAATATCACCTTGTTAATAGTCATAATTTAAAGCTGAACAAAATGCTAGGAACTGTACTGTGCTTATCTATCTCATCCCAATGTACGTCTGTATGTCCCTGATGATCATCAGAAAGGATTGTATAAATGGAAACTGTTTTTTGGCCTAAAAACACAATGTATTTTTGCTTCTACTGTCAGGAATGATGCAGATCCTGACAACAACCTCAGGGTGGGCCTCATCTTGGTGATATCTTTCTTCCTGGTCATCAGCACCCTTGCATTTCCCAATGGTATGAGCCAGTGCAAACCTGTGGAAGGAAGATGTGCAACCCATGGTCACATGATTATATGTTTTAGTCCTAGTTTTGACAGTGCTGTTTAGCTGTGTGAGAATATGCAGAATTCTGAAGAATGGAGGTTGGGTTTGTGTTCAGCATATGCTCTGGTTCTTTGCTTCTAATAAATTTAAGCAAGCATTGTATATATATTTTAATTCTCACATATTGCTGTGGGAGCAGCCGGTAGCAAAATTAAAAATGTATATTTTACCAATGCTTGCGTTCATCTCTTACATGTTAATTTTATTGAGTCCCCAGGTTAAATCACCTAGCATGGAGGTTATCAAATGAAGGAACATGTTCTTAAGTTAACAACAAGACTATACCCAAATAAAGTTTTTTTTTTTTTATTACACACAACCACTAAATATTGACATGTGTGTTTTTATTTCTGTTAATTTTAGGTCCATTCACCAGACCTCATCCAGCAATATGGCGCATGGTTTTTGGTAAGTAACCAATGCTTCATCAAATGTGTCTCTTACTTACATTTGTGTGGTGGATATGCCAGCATGAATTTCAGATAGTTAACTATAGAATATTTGGTGAGAGGAAGATGTACTACCCTACACGTATTACTGCTTTTAACCTATATATTTTGTGGGTCATGTGTTTGTTTTCCTTGTAAAATATAAGAGTTGAATGGAAATTCTTGTGTGAATATCTGAAAGGGTCATAAGATTAAACACTTGTGCCATGTGCTGCATCATGATCCAGGCAAAAGCCTTCCTGATTGGTAGCTTTGCCCCTCAGGTCTGAGTGTGCTGTACTTCCTGTTCCTGGTCTTCATCATCTTCCTGAACTGGGAGCAGGTGAAGAAGCTCATGTACTGGCTTGATCCCAACCTGCGGTATGCGACCCGGGAGGCAGACGTCATGGTGAGAACACCCATGCTCCTTTTTCTCTGTCGTGCTCCCTGTGAGAGAGGGATGAGAGAGAGACCAGAAGGGAAGAGAGACTGGCTTGCACCACCTGTAGCTCCTCATCTCCATTGTTTTTCCTTATTTTATCCTCTACATTACATTATTTCTGTTTCTATTTATTGGACTCCACTTTCCAGTGTTATGTTCTTCTGTAACTTACTACTGATATCTAGTGACTGTCAGCAGCCCCTGTAGCAACATTTTACAACTAAATGGTTAAAGAGTAAATGTAGTCCAACGGTGTCAGCAAATTTATTGTTTATACATTATTCATATAAATGGAAGATATATAATACATATACTTAATGTTACTGATATAATTAGGGTTAAGAACCATGGTTCAGGCTACACCTACAATGCTCAAATTAGCATGTGAAAATATAAATATCTGGTTATATTTTCAGTTTCCTAACTGCAAACCACACTGTTATGCTCCTCCTCACATTTTCATTCTTCCTTCCCTGCTCTTATCATCTCCACTGGGTGATGAATGAAAACAAGCCCGAAGTTTAAAACCTGTCTGGTATTCACTGGCCCTCTCTATATCAGTTGTAATTCAATGATATATGATTAATGTCTGTAAAGAGATAATACCAGCTTCTGGAAGTAGGTTTCCAAATGATTCTGAGGACAGAGAAGCTTAAGCAATGTATCAAGTAGGATTATTGACTCTTTGGAAGCAGACTTGAAGGTGTGGCCATGACTAACTGAGTTATTGTTGTTTGAATTATGAGATTCAAAGGTCAGTTGCAGATCTTACTCCCACGCTTGTAGTGTGCTGTCCATTCCTCAATGCAGGAGTGTGGGCAGCTAAAGGCTTTAGGATGGCATGGCAAGAGTTAGTTGTGCTGACACACATGGACTGTGCACTATATTGGTTGTATACAGATGTATTGTGGCATAATGCTAAACACCCTTCACAATATTGTCCTGCCTCTTTTCTGTGTGATATCTATGGCATCTGTTCATCAAGATCAAATCAAATTGCAAGAGTCTACAAGAGTCATCATATAACCCTCTGTACTGTTTTAAGGGCCCTTGAATTTGGGGAAATGGGACTCTGAAATGGGTGGCATAGTAGAGTGTCAGAACACTGGTCTTGCTGCTTAATAGGCCATTGGATTTACACTGGTATTATATCTTGTGCAAGCGTACAGCTGTAGTGCACTACATGGGATTAATGTAATTGCTGGCAGTAGCCTATAGCCTGAGGCCTGGAGGGCTCTAGCTTACACCCGACGCTAAGCGGCGCCAAGCGCAATGCAAGTGTCTTTGCGAGTTTCAGACCGACGCAGTTGTCATTTTCCCGTCCAGCGCCCACGTTGTTTAAATAGCAAATGTACGTGCGCCCATCTGAGCGCCCATGGGCGTGTTGGTCTTAAAATGAGATGTGGTCAGGCGCATTGTTGGCCCATTGCTATCTTGAGGCAGCAGAAAGCGATTGCGCGATTGACCAACAAAAACCTGGTCTTAAGTCAATGGCACAGTATTTTACTGTTATTTTAAGGGCGCATTATTAAAATAGTAATATGCGCCTACATAGGCGGGTGCACAATGCGCAATATTTAAAAAAAAATACATGTCATAATGGTTAGTCATAATATTTATCAGCATTCTTTCCTACTACTTGGCAAATCCGCCATTATAATAGCAATCCGCGAAGGTGCAATCGCACCTTGCTTTTAAAGGGAATGGGAGATGACACTGATTGGTTTATTTAATGTTACGCCCAAAACACGTCTAAGATTAATTAAGAGACTAAGTACAACCCCTTTGAACCATGTACCTTACTTTGCGCTCAGATTATACGCCGTTAAATTAGCAAAAGTGGATTTGGACACGCCCTAAATGCACTTGCGCCATGCGCTTTAAACCGTGCGCTTAGGTTGTTAAAATAGAGCCCGGAGTCTGTCTAGCCTGATAATTCCTGCATGTACTGTGCTCTAATGGTACAAATACATCACATACATGCTCAATGAAAAGTCTCTCAGGAGCAAGATGCCGTTTTGCAAGGCAGAAGAACAAAAAAAAGCATCGTTTTATATGTAAACCAACAAATTAAAGATAATAGTAAAGAGTAATGCATTCCCATGGTTTCAGACACAAAACTATGAACTAATTTGACAGCAAAAAGAATCCTATTCTTTTTATGTACAAGAGAAAAAAATATGTAAAAGCAAAAAAGATATACAGATTTAAAACATAACAACATGTTATTTTGATCTGTAAAGCCATTAGTCTCCACTGTGCCAAAAAGGTGCTGTATTTTAAAGTTGCATGTTTTCTGAATAATCTTGACCCCAGACACTCAGTCAATAGATCATCTGAAAAAATGAAGTTCCAGGAGCTGAGGCAAAAATATTCTTTGTGTGCATGTGAGCATTTGTTGAATTTCTCTGGGCTTTATGCTGTTTTCTGACAGCTCTCTGCGCTGGTTTGTCCCGGTTCTCTGTGCAGGAATATGCCATCAACTGCCATGTGATCACCTGGGAGCGAATCCTGAGTCACTTTGATATCTTTGCCTTCGGGCACTTCTGGGGCTGGGCCATGAAAGCCCTGCTCATCCGCAGCTACGGCCTCTGCTGGACCATCAGCATCACCTGGGAGCTCACCGAGGTGAGGGCTCCCCGCCAAGGCCTTCCGGGCTGAAATGTGGTCTTTGTGATGCTGTTAGAGTTTTTAAGAATGCCCCCATGAATGGAACCACCTGGTCAGGGACCAGGACTAATCCTTTATCATTGATTTATTGCTTCCTATTTTGTTTCTGATTCACCTTCACTAGTGCAATTATGACATGTATGTCATAAGTGTTGATATGATTTCATGATGGCCTCATAAGCCACTTGATAAGTGTGTGCCAAATTAACATAATAATGATAACAGTGGAGTGTGATGTGGGTTTACATTGACTTGGGATGCAGTCCATCGATGGGCTTTGCATTTATTAGTTTATGTTATCAGTGCTGTGCAGGTGGCTGGTAGATTCGTTTATCTTTATAGCATGTAAGTAGGCGCTTCTTGTGCAGTGCACACCACCATCATGATGAGTGAATCTGAAAAAACGGAGACAGTGTCAGGTGTAATTAAGAGTGTTGGCTTGGAAGAATATTGTGCTGATGTTGATATCTAGGAAAAGTGTCAGTGGGAATCTCTGGGGTCAAACGTGTCCTGTTTATATTTTGTAGTGTGTGCATACAGTGATTCTTTACGTATGAAATATGTCCTTATGAAGTAATGTGTATATAAATATGTGCTGAATAAAATTATTTCCTCATTGCTTTAGATGTGAAAGTCTGAGGTTGATCATTGTTTGCTCGTTTCCAGGATGAACTCTGTTAGCTGCAGCCAGATTTAGTGTTTGAATGACTGAACAGCTTTGGAGCTCTGAGTCTGTGGTTATCATGCTAACCTATTAGCGACCATTGCTATAGTAACCACATTGTTTTGAACTGTACAGTACTGACCATCCTACTGCCCTGAATGATGGCCTGTTCTGCTGACTCATCTTTGAGACTACGTCATACAATGGGCCTTAACTCTAAAGCTACAAGGGGTCTCATGCTGCTGTGTGCTGTGCTCATACAATATTATGTAACATCATATAGACATATCACATATGTAATATAGAGTATTACAAGAGATACACATTCTTCAAAAATGAATATTAAAAAATATATTTTAATAAATCATTCCAAATAATATCAAAGTCCACTAATGTAATATTGAACATTAAGAGGATGATGAAACAATCGCTGGTGTCTTTTTGATTTGTCTTTTCCTTTATAATTACAGATTATGTAATTATGTAATGTTATTCATTTGTTCCACTTTTCAGCCAATTTCAGCCACTACATACTGAAATATTGTTTTGATAATTGTTAAAATGCCTAAGCTCAGCTCAAATGGGTTGACTGTGGTACTGTCTACAAAAAAGGCTACATGTTATGCAATTTACAATACATTCTGAGTTGCTTGTGTAAGTATTGAACAGTGTCATATGCAGACTGTGCCTTGCCAAGATTGTTGTTGCTGTTTCGATTTCTACCAAGGATTAGCATATCATAGGCATGTTGCCAATTTTGTATTATTTTTAAATGTAATATAAAGTGCACCAGATAATCTCATGGTCTTTCACCTTTAACTGTCATGATTTCTGAAATAATTAATTATAATTAAAGTGAACAATAATTATTCAATACAACTTAACTTCAACTACAGGATCCCCTCTTTCTCTCTCATCTGTTAATTGAATAAATAATTGTATTCATTTTTTGGCTTCATTTGTATTATCTCACTCACTCCATCATTCTGCCATTTTAAAATTAAAATGATAAGAACTGATTTACAAGGCTGTTCAGTTAAGATAATTCAGTAGACACTTATCCACAGCTACATAGCACATGAAATGTTTGGTTTGAGATAATTGACTACAAGACAAAAAATACATTAGAGGGGCACCATGAACATTTTATTAAGGTGCAAGCTGAAAACCGGGTGATATTCTTGTTTGTTGTTTCACTTAGAACACCTCTCTCCTCTCTGCCTTGCCCGCAGCTCTTTTTCATGCACCTGCTGCCCAACTTTGCGGAGTGCTGGTGGGACCAGGTGATCCTGGACATCCTGCTCTGTAACGGAGGGGGGATCTGGCTGGGCATGACGGTCTGCCGCTTCCTTGAGATCCGCACGTACCACTGGGCCAGCATCAAGTAGGTCTTCCACCACACACCAGTGAGTAATCAGTGGGCTCTTTCACATACCCCCCCATAGTCCAAAACACACACTGTGGATCCCATCATTTTAAAATGATTCTGTGGGAAGGGATTCAATGGGAGTTAGTGACGTTTGAATGAAAAGAAGGCACTAGACAACATGTTTGGCCTGAGGCCTGAACATATGTTAATGGCTAGTAGACTATCTGGCTGTACACAGTAAAAGCAGGTAGAATGGAAAAACTCACTAGTGTGACTTCTTCATGACACGCAAAGTGGTACATGTGAAAAAATTTTCCCCCACCGCAACTGAGGTGCCGAGAATTGGCTGGTCTCATTGACTTACTGTTGCACCAACTGAACAGGAAGTGGTAAACAGTGCACAATAACTCATTTCACACATTTGCCTGTCAACAGCTATTATCTGCAAGGTACTACAGAGGGGCTTTTGCCAATTGTGACCTGTGCTGTTTTGCCTTCACTCTAAAATACAAGAGCATTTTTTGACTTAATATGCCTGCCTGTCAACAAGTACATGTTGTTTTTCCAAGAGTCACAAGACACAAAAAAGAAAAACAAATGTATCCTTCATGATTAAAGAAAAGTTAGAAAGTATTTAAAAAATAAAGTGAAAATGTATACACTTCCAAACAAAAGACTGAACATGTTCTCAGCCATACTAATCACCATGTAAATGCAAGGCACAATTTGTAAATGATCTTCTGGAAGATGTCAAAACTCTGGGGTTTTTGAATGTTTGTGTATCTCCATCTGTGTGTCCAGGGACATCCACACTACAACAGGCAAGATCAAGCGTGCTGTACTGCAGTTCACTCCTGCCAGTTGGACATATGTGCGCTGGTTCGACCCCAAATCCTCCTTCCAGAGGGTGGCGGGTATCTACCTCTTCATGATCATCTGGCAGGTGAGCTTGGCTTGTCTGCAGTGTAGCCTAGCTTACCGGCATCGCCAGATCAGTCCCATTTTGTCTACTTTACATGCGACTGCTAATAGCCATGCTGTTGACCTACTAGAGTAATATTGCTGCTTGCCAATTTGCCTGTTATATTAGAGGAAAAAGCCAGTGTGTGTCTCCCTGGTGAAATGTATGCCCAAGTAGAACAAGTCACTCAAACATGTAAAATTTCTGATGATGATGCAAACAGCCAGACCCCAATACATATAGTGCCCTGCTTTCATTTAAAGGTTGGACAGATTTATCCTGATGACATAGCTGAGAAGAATTTAAATTCTTTGGCATTGGCATTTATGCTCTTGGCTACTTGTTATTATCGTTATGGTTGAAAAACCAATAGTCTATTCATTAACTCAGTTTAGAGTGCAGCTGCCAAACGCCATGTTGTCAGCCCTGATGGACCACATTGTCCATGTTGCTGACTTAATATTCCACAAGACTACAGAGCTGGAATGCTACAGTAGGCCTCAATCCAAATCTTATGGAAAGGAAAAAAAAGATTTTAGACCAGGTTGCCCTGAGGATTTTTCCCTGCACAGCTGATTATTAAGAAGAAGAGCTGAGGTGGTGACCTGTTGTGCATTCTGGGATGGTTCTGTCTCCTGACTGACAGCGAGGAGGGGCTGTGTTTGGATGTACTGTAGGTCAGCCCTGTATTGCTGAGTCACTGTGCCGCAGATGCACTGCTGTAGTTTAGTGGGCTATTGCATTGAGCTCTTCTCAGTCTTTTTTTTACAGCAGATCTTTCATATTGATTTCAATATGTTATGACATGCATACACACACACACACACACGCACGCACGCACACATGCACGCATGCATGCGCGCACAAACACACAGTGTGCTGTAAGCAGAGAGACGCCACTGCTGGCAGAACACAGAAAGTTCCAGAGCTGCGGACTATCAGTTGTGCCAGAGAGCTGTCTGAAGCTGCCAACCCCCTCCCCTTCTGCATGCTGGCTGCCATGACAATGAAAGCACCTCAGTCCCTTTTGTGTCCTGGGAAAGAGAAAGGAGAGAAAGCCGTCTCAAGTTCTCTCAGTTCTGCCTCCCACCCTCCACTGGCTTCAAAGGGCACCTCTGGTTCTTCTGTGAGGGAATAAAATGCCTTGGTTGGATATGAAGCTATTATGAATCTACCATGGAGAAAGCTTTTGTTGCTCAGTGCTTCGTTGCAACTATATACTTCCCCAGGACCTCATTTTAAAAATACTGTCCAGTTAATTTATTGTTTATCAGATATGTAAGTCATGGGTGGTTGCCTTGGAGTGACCGTGATCTTGGTTTTAATCATGTTTTTAAAAGATTTTGAAGTCCAGGTCAGCAGCTCTACCCATTGGCTGAGAAGTGGAGCAGAATCTCAGCCCCTCTTTCAACAGATTCTGCACTTCAAACCAAGCTGCTGCACCAAATGTGCAAGTTATACAGCTGTTCTGTGGTTATTTCACATGGCACAATACTACTAGTAAACAGCGAGTTCTGCCAGGAACAGAGGACTGCACCTGCTCAAAGACATCTGTGTCTGAGATGCTAGTGCTTGTACATACACAGTAGCTCACATTCTCCATATGCTGATCTGACCGGAGCTGTGAGATGATATTTTGCCATGGTGGGGAATGCTGACTGCTCTGTAGTCTCAGAGCAGGTTTAGAGTGTCTGTGCTGTCACGCTTTCCCTGCTTTCTAGGGACTGTTCTTTGCAGCACGGTACAAAACTCGCTCAGAGCTGAACTACTATACAGCTTCAGCTGCTTGGTCATGGGTGGGAATGTAGGGTTGTACACCAGTCGTCTGATTTTATTTCAAATTACACGTTATTGTGTAACTGATGTTACTGACGAATAAGTCACAAGTCATGTTTGCAGTGCCATATGGCAAATTCGAGCAGAGACGAAAATTTTGGTTTTGACTTTTTTTTTGTTGACAAAATTGCAAGTAATAGCTCTTGGTGTGTAGAGTGGGATTTGTTCATCTGCTTAAATCTCTTTTTCTCTTTGGCCCCCTCTCCCTCCTCCCAGCTGACAGAGTTGAACACCTTCTTCCTGAAGCACATATTTGTGTTCCAGGCCTGTCACGCACTTAGCTGGTGCAGAATACTCTTCATAGGAGTCATCACCGCCCCCACTGTCCGGTAAGGGTCTCTCTTACATACACATTTACACAGACACCCACTCTATTCCGGTGGAAGGGGGGTTTTCGGGTTGTAGCCTCTTTTCACTACTCTGCTCACATAGCTGACACACGGGAATCACCCACTCCAGTCATGTGTGGCCAGCCCTGGAAGGATGGTGTGAAATACTCCAGTATGTGTGAAGTACACGCAGGCTGTAGTTTGCCCGTGTTGTGATGCATTTCCTGTTGGGGTTAAGGCATATAATATCATGGCGTTTTTGAAACCGCATGTGTTATTAGATTGTTCTTTCCCAAATCCAAATTTTGCTATTAGTTGCATTAGAAGGTAGTACAGGGCTCCCATAATGCTTGATTGTTCTGGCTGTAGAGAACTGCTGTGCCAGGTGTCTTCATGCCATTCTACTGCCTTGGCGACCTGCTATTGTGAACGAGCAGGAATGTATCTAAGAATAGATGTGCTAAAACTTAATGCACTTAAATACACTTACAGCTGCCGATGAGCTGAAAGCATGCATCTGATCACTGCAGAAATGAATTCAACTAATTGAAAAAATGAATAATCCAATTTATTATTGAGATAGCATTGATATCAATTTATATAAACTTAAGTATTGTAAAACATTATACAAAGTGGCATACCTTAGTACTGTTGCTAAAGAACACAGTAATGCAATATGGTAAAATCATGTTTGCTATAAAGTATGGGGAGAAGAAAATTAAATGGTTTGAAAAGGTCAAAAAGATAGTGGGTCACTGAAATGAAGGCTTTCAGAAAGCCAACCCAAGAAAGAAAAATAACATGAGCATTATTCAATAATTTAATAAGTTTTATATTGTATTGTATAAGTATTCATTTTCATGCATCTTACCAAATCATTATTGAACTTTTGACTGTGAAGAGTGAAATTGCATTTGCAACATGAAAAATGCTGTCAGTGGTTTGTGTTTTTCCAGTAACTTACTTCCTTTATATTTTGGTTCATTTCAGAGTCTTCCTCTGTACAAATAACACACGATTTCCCATGAGCAGAAACAAATGATCTAAATGGTATCGCTTTTGGTTAAAATTAATTGCTTTTTTTTATTTTAGGCAATATTATGCATACCTCACCGACACACAGTGCAAAAGAGTTGGGACACAGTGCTGGGTCTTTGGGTAAGTGCTTTAAAATTGTTTGCTTAACTTTCAATAGGATTGTTATCAAATGCCCTGATTGTACAAATAGGGCCATTAGTTTTTCCTGAACATGTGACTGAGGAATGTGTGAAATGCCACCAATGGTTTAATATGAGGGTTGATGGGAGGGAAAGTCCAGTGCGTGCTGGGTATGCTTTGCCACAAGGCCCTGTGCTGCTTCTCTCAGAACCTCCCACTCTACACTGCTCAGACTCCACAGAGTCTTTGTAAATAAAGGCTGCCTTGTAGTGAATGAGAATCACCAGTGTGGGGTCAGTCTGGGGTGAGAGTCAGGCTGCTGCTGCTGACCACTGTTCAGTCCACTTTCACAGGGATATCTCAGTGTCTCACAGTTCAGCACAAAACAATGAAGTCCTTCATTCTCCATATCTGACCTGCCAAATGAAATGTTAAGCCCTTGGAATGGATTAAGGTTCTAACTTCCAACGTGGAAAAAAATTGAGCCCAGCAACCACTCTTGAGTTTTATACTGTGTAGTCAGTGGATTTGCCTGCTTCTCTTCAGTGTATATTCAGTGTGTGTGTCTGTGTATGTGCGCGTGTCTGTGTGTGTGTGTGTGTGTGTGTTTAATTAGTTTGGAAGATGAGGAAACACAGAAGAATATTAATATAAATTCACAACCTTCATCTTCACTTTGGCTACATTTAACAGCTATGTATTAAAGGAAACCTTCGCAGTCTTCACTTACAGTATAGTGCATCTATTGAAGTACTGACCAGAATTAATTATATTTTAACAAAATTTATTTAGTTGCAAGTAGCCCATAAAATATTCTATCCCAGGAATAGTTTTTTTCCAGCACTTTAATTAGACCAGAACTACTCGTTTAAACCAGGAATGTAGTTGTGTAGTTTTACTGGTGATAGTAAAACATACAAGCCTTCTGTAAGTACCTGCCGTTTGACCTTTGACCCAAGCATATGCCCGTAGCTGATTCTCTAGTACTGTAGCCACATGCCATTCTCTTAAATTTGCTATCTTCACTCCCACAGAGCTATTGCCTTCTTGGAAGCCTTGGCCTGTATTAAATTTGGACAGGACCTGTTTTCCAAAACCCAGGTCCTATATGTAATCCTCTGGCTCATCTGTGTGGTAAGACAAACTCTTTCCAACAGTTGAAAATGATTTAAATGGCATTGAGATGTATACCGGGAGTGAGGCTACTTCTGGAAATCAGCTTAATATGTAGCCGTCGTAGCTCCAAGTATTTCTCTGTATCTGTTGTGTTGTAGAAAAAGGCTTTATGAGTAAATTATATTGGATGTGCAGCAGAAATATTGTGAGCACTGTGTCTGCATTACACTATGGATTGTGTCTAAAGTTCTTGCTCTCTGTCTATGATGTGTGCAACACTGGGGGAACTGTAGCTTTGTTTTCAGTGATTCTCTCCATCTCCTTCCCAGGCCTTCACCACTTTCTTGTGTCTGTCCGGGATGATGTGGTTCGCAGAAAACTACAGCCCCAGACAGAAAGTAAGTGCCTTCTTTCTACCAAACCGTCAGGCTGAGTCTGAGTTGGTTGTTTGTTTCTGCTGAATGATGTCAGTTTTCATAAACTGTGTTCCATTTCAGTAGTGATGAACTGCAATGGTGAGATGTCAGCATGTTTATTTTACGTGATTATATTTATTATTAGTGGTTTTTTTTGTTGATGTAATGAATAGTAATGGTAATGACAATTGTCATTTTCCCACATTGTGATTTTTATCTTTCTGGCAGTTAGGCACTTCGATCAAAAGTTCATTATTAGCTGTTATTTAAAATGTGACTAGCGTTGGATCAACTAGAGTCCTTATCTCCAACAAAGATGAGTTGGATATAACAAGCATTTCACTTTCACAGTGGGGGTCTGTGTGGAGCAAAGGTCAGAACAGAAACAGGGATCAGTGGTCAGAGCAGCCGGGTGAAGTAGTGTTTCCAGGGAACATCCGGCTCAAGTAATTTGTGCTGCATCTCAGTGATTCAGCATAATGCTATCATGGAAAAAGGGACTCCAGTATGTGAATGGCCAGTTTTATGTACTGATCTGCTTATTTTTCCAGAACCTTTCAGAATGTGAGGACAGCTCCTTCATAGATTCATGTGGATATATTCCGGAAAATGTTAAAGGTACAATACTTTCCAGTATAATTCCAGCTACATAACCTACTGCAGGCTTGGCAGAGGTGGAATACACAAGTAATTATTAAATAATGGATGTGAATTCCCTTTTTGTGCAGTACATAAGCACTGCTTAAGGATACTCTTGTTTAACCACTAAATTTGAATGGCTGTGCCCTTGTGCTTGGCTATTGATTGGCATTATTTCCTGTGTAGTCATACCATACTGAGTCCTAATCCCTGCTGTTGGGAGCCACTGCTGATTTTCTTTTTCTTACTGATGATTGAATATTGACCTTTGTCATTAGGCGTGTGTAGAAAGTCATTTTTAAAGGAGATTTCAAAGTGAAAGTATTTTTTAAACTTTGACCATTTGTCCCCTGTTAACCTTTAACCTTAGATTTGAGATATATGTGTTTTAAATTCTTAATGCACATTGATATGTGACACCATGATGTGCAGTAAAATGTCTGCATTGAAAAATGTCTGCCTTCAAACTGAAGAGGAACTTTGCATGTGTAGCAGGAGAGAAGGAGGCAGGAAGCTCTGCGGCCCCGTCTAGACGGAAGAGGGGCTCGGGGAAGAACAAGGCCTCTAACGGCCTGGGGAGCAAGAAGTAAGCCAGAGCACGGCCATCGTCCCAACACACCCAGACGGCCTGGGGAGAGGGAGTGAGGAGCCAGAGAGAGAGCGGCGCACACTTGCACATTTTTGGGAGAAGAACTTGTCTGAAGGGGGAGGAGGAAGCGAAGAAAAGCTGAGGACAGATGACCAGTGAGAAGCCAGTGCCTCTACACTTCTGCGGAGTGTGCAGTCCTTTCTGAGTTGAGAACGGCTGGAACTTTCTCTCTGAATGTGTGCTCCCCGATTTCAGTGTTCAGCGTACCCCCTGAATCTCATCACCCCCACCCCCGTGTCCCCTGCTCCCAGTCCACAGGCTGGTCATTTTTGTGTTTGTGTGAGAGTGCGTCTGTTAATCTTACATATATTGAACTGCATCCTTATTTATTTAACAGACTGTGGCCTCCAGTGTGGCATCATTGTCTAATTTTGTGCAGTTAAAATCACAGACATTTGCTCACTGGAAAAGGAGGGATTCCTTAGCACACACTGTGTATACTAGCAGGAGGAGGTCAAGCTTTTTTCCGTTAATCAACAACAGTATGTGCCTAACAAGCCATGTTTATGGGCTATATTTTGGCAGCGTTAACAGACTTCCAACTGTCCCATGCATTCCCATGTGACATATTGAAACCAGTCAAAGGTCTATGTAAATAACTCTTAACTGACTGGATATATTTGCCAGTTTAAATGACAAAAACATTGTTACAGACCTACGTGCAGTTTCACATTGGTTTAAAAACTGGAATATCGAGTAAGCTTGCTGAAGTAAAATGCTTTGCTTGTCTCTAAATATACTTGTGGGACAGTCACTTGTCTCTCTGCTCCAGCTATTTGCTAACCCACACCAAAAACAACAAGTCTTTAGGTCTAATAGGATGCAAAAAGTGTAGCTGTATACAGTATTATAATATTATTGTGTGAATGAAATGTAATTCAGATCTCCCTGTTTAAAATCAATTCCATTTCATAGACGGACACCCCTCCTGTGACGGTAAAGCCCACATAAACCTGTTGGCTTAATGTCTGTATCTTTAGCTGAGGAAAATTTGAGTATTACTGACTCACTTTCTGCTTTGTTATGATGTAGGATCAGGCCATTTTTTGTTGGATTAGCCTATGTTAGAATAATATTTTCTGTCATCATCCATTTCATTTTTCTGAGTGTCTCTGAAGGAGTGCGATGTGATTATGACAGGTCCTATCCGATACCTGCCTTGACAATAATGGTCAAGGCGTTGGTCCGCGTGCGCCAGAACAGAGTCACAGAGAGGAGAACTTTAAAGCACTTTTTAATAGATGTGAACCACTCCATACATATCTTTTGTACTGTACGTTTCTAACACAAGTTTCGTTGCAGTATTTGTTTGTTTTGGAATTGCCAGTGTGAGCCTGAAGTGTCGGTGCAGGCGCTCTGGCAGACTGCATTTCAGCCTGTTCTCTGAGAACGGGCATACGATCATGGATTTATTTTGCAATGTTTTTGTATCTTGACAAAAAAAGCAGTAATCAGGCTTAGGTTTCATTGTAAGAAGATTGGGTTTTCACATGAGAATAGCCTACCAGTGTTTCCTAAAATATTTGCTTTTGTATGCTCACATTTGTGTGCGTGTGTGCATGCATGTGCGTGTGTGCGCGTGTGCATGCGTCCGTGTGTGTGTATGTGTGTGTGTGTGTGTGTGTGCGTGTGTGTGGCTGCTCTTTGGAATGTTTTGATTCAGTGAAGGGGGTGTTTGTCTACATGCTGTGGGGGAGCCAGTACCTATGGTCTTTAACAGGGTCAGAAAGCACACTGCACAGATGCAGACATTTTTCAATTTCTTCAGCTTTGAATTGGCTGAACGCCAGCAAACGCTTTGTTTTAAAACAATTTTGGATCTATGTTGCACGTGCATTGTGTGTGAATTTGCGTGTGTACTGCCACACTAACTGCCAGAGGCTACTGCCACACTAACTGCCTATTTCAACGGTTTGCAGTAAAATAAGTTCAATGTATCAATGTGCGCACACTGTTGTCATCTGGAGACCTCACAGTATTTTGTTCTGTGTAAAATAGTGCATCCTATAAGTCAGACAGATAAGAAAAATCACTTATTTTTTAGCACATCCTTGCGCTAGTAATGTACCCTGTCTGGCAACATTTTGTTTTAGCTGTATGGTACGTGCAGGCTGTTCTGTATTCAGGCTGCACTTCACATTTGGCCAAAACAATCCTCTTGAAAAGGTCTTTGTGTATTTTTTAATGTGAGGTAGACAAAAATATCAATGAAGTTGTATTACCTTTTGTATTTTCTCAAAATGGTGGTAATGTCACAATAATCCTAACATTCAATGGATAATATTACATCTGATCGACAATATCCCACTTGCATGCAAGAGGGGCACAATGACCCTTAAGGGGAGAGAGAGCCACATTTGACCTGCATTTCTGACCTCTCATGATGCCGCATGCGGAACTACAGAGATTAGGAATGGGGAAGAAGCTAGAGACACATTTACTCTTATACACCCTCTAGTGCCATCTATTGACTTTTCTGTATAGTAACACAGGCATTTTTGACATATATACAAGAAAATGCCATACAATATTCCACTTAATATCAAACAAATGCACAGTCAGGTGATGGTGATACTGAGTATTTTCATAAAACTAACTTGTCTTTTGACCTTTTGCCTTTTTTTGTTGCATTAATAGAGTTTTGTAAAAACTAAAAAAACTCAAAATATGCTGTGTGATTTGTGCTGAAGAGCATATAAACATCCTGAAAGTGAATCATTGTGTGCATTACAAAGGGAGGTTGCGGCTGTGCAACAATGCAAAGGCCTTCAGTTAATTTTACGATGGTGGGTGTGTGATCCCTTATTGTGTATCCAGGCAGAGTTGCAAGGGAGCACTGTGAAATTCAGCATTCACATCAGAGAGAGAGATTATTGAGGGGTCTGTCTGCTTTCAAATATGGAATGTTTTAATACAGGAAAAGACTTCCATTGATTATGTTTTCCTGTGTTTGTTTAATTCTGATTTACTATAATATGCTTTCAATGAATTATTCCCCTAACGGCTAAAGTTACCAACCATTGAGTGTTACTGTTACACAGTTACTGTTTAAGGAGAGCATGTTATAGTATGTTGGCTCTTGTTGGAAGAAATGGGGAGGGGGGTGGCAATGATTGTTTTTAACATGATCCATGTTCTTTTTCCTTTTTTATTGTATGCTTATAACCACCATAAGCAATATTTCTTCATTAAATTGCTTTTTGATATGGCTAAGTGCACCACATTTAGAAATCCTGAAGAATCACATGATGGTCCATACAAATTTTAAATTAATTTTTCATAGCCAGCACAAACATGCACCTGTAAAAACCCCTTTGATGGTATTCACTTTAAAAGCTCAATGTGCAAACTGCAAGTCACACTAATCTTATGGTTGGGACTTGCAATGAGATTTCAGATCTTGAATAATGCTCTAGGACCATAATGTGGACCCATTAACGTGTGCTGTGGACTTTTGGGGTGCTTTGTTTTGATCAGCTGTTTTGATATCTACAGACGTCTGCCTACATCTCTACGCCTATGCCTGCCCTGTTTTCCACGCCTGATCAGTCGCTGTATGGAGTCTGTCCCAGGGATGCTATACTGTGCTGTGCTTGCATATGTATTTTTTTGAAGTGAGATGTTTTGATCACTTGATGCCTTTATACTAAAAATATTTTTAAGTTACTTTCTGTCTCAAGTATAAAAATAAAACATTCTGTGGTCCTAATCTTGATTCTGCACCACTTATTGTGTTTGTCTTGATTTCAGAAGCTGTTCCATGTCCAAAGCACAATTGTGTGACAGATAAGTTTGCTGTGACCACTAGTAAGAAAGCCAAGGGAAACGTACCTCATTATTTGTCTATCACTATTATGATAGTTTGTGAATTTAACCAGTTTAATTGAATAGTTTTTCCCCTTTCACCAAATGGTATTGATAAGGCAGTCTCATTGCTGTAGCTTTGCTGTCAGTGGACAGTGGCCACAGTGGACAGCAGGCTGTGGGGGTGTGTCCGCATACTGGCACAGTGTCATCACAAAATCACCTACCCAGCATCCCCGGCTTCTAACGGCAGTCAAATTAAAACATTTCAAAGGAGGAAAACTCAGCATTAAATGAGACACTTTAAGTTCCCATGTGGGAAAAACCTGATTAGGTATCAGTGTTTAGGGACAGAATGTACTGTGTCTTTGTCACCAAGTAAGGATTCACATTTTACACTGCCATTAAACTCACTGGAGATGTTGCAACCATAAAATGTATATATTGACTGAAAATACGTATATCTTTACTGTAAAAATGTGAACAGGTACTTTCATGTCCAGCCTATGATTGGTGGACTGTGGAACACTATTCTGAACTGATTTCTGTGAATATGGACTAGGTGACTTCTGGCTGGGAATGATTTCACCTTTTTGTAAGAAGTCTTTTTTCCAGAAACTTGAATCTTTTGTGAGTTAGGAAGTATCTTCTTGCCACTATGTGTTCCTTCTGATCTCCATTACATCCCTGAGCCAAATCCAATCTAAAGGCACTCATGAATGCTACATTTTTTTGTAATAAATATTTAATTGACAATATATTATGGAAATTATATATATTGTGGTATGCTCACATAATGTTCATGAGAGAAAAAATCCTTTCCCATAGACAATCCCACACTTAGAAGTGTAAAAAAGTAGTTCAGTTAATCTCATATTTCATTAGAGATGTTATTTTAACATAGGTGAATCGTTTTTTTCATTGGAACTATTTCATTTCAATAAAAAGACTTGATATGGGACATTTTCTCTAATAGTTAAATTACATAAACAAAACCACAATAACCCTGTTGTTCATAGACCCTGTAAACTACAGATGATAAGTATACCTGGAAATAAATAAATGCAATGAAAAGCATTTCATCTCAGAGGTACTGGTGGCTGTATTACATTGTCCATAGTGAGCAGAATGTCATTTTAAAATGAGTGTGCCAAAGCCCAAAACTTAATGAGGCATGTTGAGACATGTTTTATTACAAATGTTTATGAAAAACTATATTTTTATATAATGATTTTTTGTGACAAATATGAAAAATGTTTATGCTAGCTGCATTTTTCAACAACATGTTTCTTTTATGGGATATAGAGGTGTGTTTTTCTGCCAACTGGGGGCAGCAGAGAGCTTTAAAAACAAGGATTAGAGACAGTCAGTGTCACATGACACTGAGGCCTGCTAGAGGTGAGTGAGCCATAAATATCCTCTCCAGGCTTTCTGCTTCTCTCTCTCTTTGCTTCTCTTTCGCGTTTTCTGTTTTTCTTTATATGTTTTCAATCCAACTCTCGTAAATAGGAGACCATCTCTTGGAAGACGGGGACAGCGCAGGAAGAACGTCTGTCATGTCTCTAGTCCCAGCCCCCCTCAACACCGGACGGTTGGGCCCGGAGGCGCTCCTGAGAGAGATCCACACCAATCTGCTGGAGTGTAAAGTGTGCTTTGAGAAGTTCAGTGGGCAGCAGAGGGAGCGCAGGCCTCGGAACATGCCCTGCGGTCATGTGCTCTGCCTGGAGTGCCTCACCCTGCTCTCCCACCCCCATCTGCACAAGCTGGAGTGCCCCTTCTGCAGGCAGCTGTGCAGCGTGTCCGACACCTCCGACTGCCTGCCCCTTTTCGACCTATCGGAGCTGCTGGTGCGCGGTAGCCCCAGGCCGGCCGTCCCACACAGGGTGAGTGCAGGCACCGGTCGGGCTGGGGGGCTGGAGTACGGGGCTCTGCAGCTGCACTCTGCCTTCGGGGGCTGGGGGAACCTGGTGAACCCCACAGGGCTGGCTGTGTTCGGGTCGTCAGGGGCGGTGGCAGTGGTGCATGACAGTGACAGGAGAGTAGCAGTCTTCAGTCCCCAGGGGAGGCGGCTGCACAAGTTTGGACAGAGAGGCCACGCCCCTGCTGAGATCTGCCACCCTCTGGATGTTGCAGTGGCACCCAGTGGGCACGTGATCATAGCAGACGCAGGCGACAGCTCTGTGAAGGTGTTCACCTCCAGGGGGCGCAGTGTGGTGACCATCCGTGACTCCTTCAAACTGCCCTGGGGTGTGGAGGTGGATGGATGTGGGCACATCTTGGTGACAGATGCCCAGGCGGGCACATTGTCAGAAGTGGTGGTGGACTATGCCCGCTCCCTCACAGTGCTGAACCGATTAGTCAGCACTGACCTGCAGTGCCCAAGGTCGGTGGCCTACTGTCGGGTAACTGGGAACGTTGCCGTGGTAGAGCACATTGGAGGCTTGGCAGAAAGAGGAACTGGCAGTGATTGTGCACAGGTCACAATATTCAACAGCGAGCTCACCCTCCTCATGAAGATTGACAGCTTCGGCCTAACGCTTGTTTCCCCAGTGAGGCTATGCATCTCTGCTGTGGCTTTTGACAGGGAGGGGCATGTGATTGTGGCAGATGTGGGGCAGGGGATGATTTGGAGTTTGGGGAAGCCCCAGAATCATCCAGTACTGACCCCACTGGTCAGTCATGGACTGGTACGTCCTGTGGGTCTTGTGGCCACTGCTCAAAACATGTTGATTGTCCTGGACAGTGGAGACCACTCAGTGAAGTTGTACATGGCCAATTCAGACCTCAGCATAACAAAACAGTGATACTGGTTCACATACCTTTAACCAATGAGATTTCTTACAGGGTGCACTGTAACTATCCTGAGTTCTTTTCATTTAACTACGAGTAACAAATTTACAAGACTATACAACCTTTTATTGATTGCGTAACAGTTTGCAAATCACTGAAATGAAGGAAATATTTTTAGAGTTAAGTCAGCTTTGCTTAAATTCCTTGCTGAGAGTAAAGTGCATTTGGACAAAACAACATATCTACTAGATTTAAAATCCCCCATTGATTATTTTTTTAAATTTTATTTTATTCTTTTTTTTTTGGGGGGGGGGGGCATTTTTTTAAAAAACGGAGTGTGTTCATTACTGTTTCCCTCTGTGTCATCCATGGTATTGAGATCTTATTTCTACTATTTTACCAAAATTTCAAACAAATTAAAGATGAAATGTAACTACATTTTACTAGACTGCCATGTCAACGGTGGGAGGATTGATGCAATAAAGATGTGTGCTCTGTACAATGTTTGTCAACTCAGTAGTTTTACTTGTTCAGTTGAAAATATAGGGCCTCTCCCTGATTTACGAAAACCTTTATTGTAGCTCGTGCAAAAATCTTTTCGCAAACCCTAAACTAATAAAACAACCAATAATTTGGGGTAAAACAAATACCATGTCCTGACATGACAAATCATAACAAATAACATAATTGGTCATGTTATTGGTTTGCGTGTGCTAAGAGGTTATTAAAAATACACAATCGTACTGATATATGACAATGAGGTGTTAAGGCAGTTCAATTTTGGAAAATTGTTATCATCACACACACAAGGTTACGCTTGCTGTATCGCAGCGCGTGAGATGCCCTATGCTGTAGGACAGGTAGTATCTGCAGACCGATACAATGGCCTCGACACACACACTTTACAGCCTGACTCTATAGGTTATTCTAAAATAACTTTCCCATCATACACCACGACACAGGTGCAGCATACACATTTTACACTATCCTACATCAATCTCATTAACATTACTTCAGTGGGTACATGTTTTTCCTTATCGCCTGATACTGCCCGGGTGTTGTGTGTCACTCGGTTTCCCAAGTTCGGTTCGTGTTTTCCAGAAATCCAGTTTTTCTTTTCCATCGACCGGAGGTTCCCTTGCTAGGAGTGCAAACTGCTGGAAGATGGCGGTTGGGATGCTGTCTGAAACTGGAGCGCAGTGGTGGATCTAGTAAGCTAGGTAGCTAGCTGGCGCTAACTGGATACAGTACGCAACGGAATTATGTTTTGTTTTGATATCTACAATTATCGGAGATGGACGTTGGATTTTCTATAAGGAACTCACACCCGTTAAATAGCCGGAATCTGGAGCACTCTTTCCAGTGGGGTTTTTAAGACGTTAGCTGGCTATCATTTTCCCGAACCAATCCCATACCGCTAGCTTGCACGCTAGCTAGTATTATCTGCATAGTCGTGTAGGAAGAAAGTGGATGAAAATGTCGGATAGTAAAGTAAAAGTTGCAGTTCGAGTCCGGCCGATGAACCGGAGAGGTAAGTCAAATCTTAGACAGTTGCAGACTAGCTATGGTTACCTAGGTAGTTAACTTTGAGAGCTAGTTAGCTATCTTGCTTGTTTGCCCGATTTGATGCCTAGCTAGCAATAAGTTTTGCCCACTGAGATTTTTAAAAACTTTGTTGGCTAAGTCTTTCCTTTGAACTGTTACTGCAGAATTGGAACTGAATACTAAGTGTGTTGTGGAAATGGAGGAAAATCAAACTGTCCTGCACCCACCGCCTTCAAACACAAAAGGGGAAAACAGGTAAAGGATCTTTTTTATATTGTCCATTAATGAGAAAACTGCAAAATTACTGTAAGAGCTTTTACAGTTGACTGAGTAGTTTGCTCGCTAGTTTAGAGAGAATGACATGAAGGTTAGTTAGCTGGTTAACGTTAAGTGAGCAGTTTTAGGAATAAGCCAGATTTACTGGCTGGCTAGAATTGCTGAATAACGTTAGGGTGTGCATCATTGGAAACAGAACTTCCTTTTCATTTAATTTTTGATAGTGCCGTTAGGATTACTTCTGCAACGTCGTAGGTTTGTCTGGAGCGTTACTGTGGAATGTCAAAGCACACGGAAGTTTGACATCTGGTTTCTGCGACGTGCTTGTTTATTTCGGTACCCAAACTAAAAACCAGTCATTAAAATGCAAACTGAAGGCTTGGTTCAGTACGTTTCTCCTGTGCCGCGCAGAGCACTTCGCATGCGTATTGGGTTAAAACTTGACATCGATTTCAGGATGTTTGCAGTGTAATAAAAAAAACCCTGAACAAATAACCAGGTTCAATCGAAGAGTATAGTCAGATGTAGACTGTAATGTAGAACCTGTTTTCAAAAGCAAACCCTTCAAACTGCAAATGTATTCATATGTACTCGATCCTGGTCTCATGTCGGATTGTTCATATGGAGCTTCAGAGACAACCCATCAATGTTTATTCTGAAAACGGAGCACCCCATCAAATCGTTTCCAACACGAAGTCATCATCAGCAAAAAGAACAAACTGCTGGCTCGCGGCCAAAATTCCGATGCAACAGACTGTAAAAATAGACGCAGCGACTAAAGACATACAGCGCGATAGCTATTTGTATTATTGTAGCTAGCGGTAACTGTTACAGTGTACTTTTGGATTTGTCCATGAATGGTTACATCACTGAAACTACAAGCCGTTGGCCGCACCATGTATTGCGTTTTTATAATGTCATGCAATGGAATGCGATTTCCAACCGGAGTTCATTTAAATGGATATGTGTTAACATTTAACCGCTCTGATTTGCGTTTAGCTAAAGAAAATAAATAAGTAAATAAATAATATTTTAAAAAATCTTTAAAGTAAAAATCTTTCAGAGGGGAGGTCCTTCCTTGACAGTAGGTTTGGTTATGTGTGCACGCACGATGGTTTTTTCGGCTGTCCATGATTTTGCAGCAGTGCATTATGGTCACAGTCGGAGGGTCCGATCACCTTTGACTGTAATGAAGCTGTCTTGTGAAATGTGCATTTCTTTTGGACGGAGAACTGAAGCCACGAGGGAGCATCCATTTGCAGGACAAAGGGAAGGGAGAGGGAAACAATCTGGTTGGGTTTCAGAAACACAAGCAAGGTGTTTGTGGTAAAAAAAATAAGCGGACATACAAGAAGTAACATCGTCGTGACAGCATGTGCATTAATTTTATCCTCATTACATAATGATAATCTTCACACTGTCACTATTATTTCTCTTCTTTATATAAAAAAATATATTTTGATAAAGGCAAAGGGGGAATTGAAATTGCAGCTAGAGTTCTTGGTGTTCCATGTACCAATGTGTTGCTTCTTAATTAACAGTTTGCTGTAAACATAAATCATTCAATATGAAATCCTGTTCACCAGCAGATTTCATCTTTTGCTTCAAATTATCCACAAATGTTAAGGTATGGATACATGGTTACTGTGTGGCTTCCTCACCAGGAGGCAAAGTAGTCACACTACAGATTGAAACCCAACTCCATCTGAAAGTTATCATGTCTCTGTCCCTGATTGGAGTAGGAGTAGCCTATCTATTCTTTAAAACCTTCAGTGTGACACTGATTTATATGCACACTTTCAAGGATCCCCTGTAGTCATGGGGCTGCGGACATTCCAGCCATGATTGAATCGTTACGCTGTTTAATATTCCGTAATTGCTTAACTTTCAGCATACCCCGTATGCTCAGAATTCAGGTTTATGCAGTGCTTGCGCTAATGACAGAGAAATGTCTGGCGGGTGGAGCCAGAGGTCAGGTTTACAGGGGTACATGTTTAAGTGAAATTGAGACTGAAGTTGAAGATGTGATTAAAAGTTTGGGTTCAGATTTTTAACAGAAAGGATGGAAAGTACCGCTTAATCACATTGTAGAAGAGATGTGTGTATTCTCTTTCTGCAGGCTGTCTTGTTTTGTCTCATTTTCCCTTGCATCACACAATTTGTTGACATTCCCAAATTGTGGTCCTAATTGAAATTTCTTTATCTGAGTAACAAAAGAGGTTTCAACAGTTTCCGTAACTGAATTCAGTGATACCGACCCAGCATGCACTAGAGATTTAAAGTGTTAAGACAAATCCCACATTGTTCAGTTTGTCACAAGTTCAGGGTCTTGGTTCTGCGTCACATGCTACATACCCCACTGGAATAAACAGAACCCTTAGCTGGCAGCACTGATGAGAAGAAATCTTGTTTATTTGACTCATCTGCTTCAGCTTGTAAGCAGATTATCTTGCTTACCGTACTATATTCAATTGCACATGCATATCTAATGTAGATGAAGTGAGGTGACGGTCGAAGCCCGTCCGGTGCTTGTAGTACCTTCAGCCATTGCTTTTGTATTGCTTTGTCAGCAAGGCCTCTTGTAGATGTGGTAACTGTACACCAGGGCCAGACAGTCTCCAGTCATGCAGGGGTGCAGAGACTTGTGTAATTCCACCTCTCATTTTAATTACTTCAGCATGATACAAGGTCAAATGACCCTGTTTTTTAAACTGCTGTCTCACTGTGGCATTTTTGTGTGTGTGTATATATATATACACACATATGTATCTATTAAGTAATTGAAAATGCTACAGGACCAGGTAGAAATAAGTGACTGGATGTTTCACTCCGTAAGTTTGATTAGTTGGTATAATAATAGGGTACTGGCTAATTGTTTTTTTTTGGCTAGTGGTGGCACGCTTGCTCTGTTTGAGTCTTAACTGTGTTGTAAGTATACATAATAATGCAAGATGACATTACCTATACATCTATTGCTCTGTGTTGTGTTATTGTGACAGCTGTGCATAGAGCCTGTCATATCCAGGAAGAAACCACTTGATGTTGCCACGGTGACATTAGTCTCTGTCCTCATGCTGCACATTTGTTAGATTTTACTCTCCAACCCCTTCAATAAAAACAAGTGGCTTTTTGTGTCTTAAACTGAGCTTGGAAAATTACCTTAATAGGAAATATTATAAAATACTGAATTTACATTAGTCTGCAATCAACAAAAAATATGGATAGATTTGTGACTAAAATGTCTTTTTTGGGTTCAATTTTTTATTTGAATTTATTAGTGTTCAGCTTATGTGTTAGGCACTGCAGGTTAGTGTGAGTGATTAGCTTTCGATAACATTAAACTATATAAACTCTGTAAAGCCTAATTCATTTCACTGCTTGTGCAGTGCGTCCTGTTTCTTATACACTTGTTAGCTTGCTGTCACTGGTCATTCTATTGCATAATGTTAGTATGCTGATGATTATAACTGTTGGCAAGCTTATTGACTCAGTTTTTCCACTGCCAAAGGTCCTTTGTGACTGGTATTCGCCCTGTAATTCAGTCATCACAGTAGCTATTTTTAGCAATAAATGTTATCATTGAAAATGCAAGGTAACAAGGTAACAAAATATAAAAATGGCATTTATTTGAGAATAGGTGGGAAGAACTTCCAAATGTTTGTATACCACTTCAATTTTGATACTTAGAACTGATGAAGTAAAGCCGTCGCCCATGTTTGTCTGTCCTTCTGTGTGTTTTTGACTGAAACAGGGCAATAAGAGAACACCAATACAATCAATGAACAGTTACATCCTCGGTTCTCCTATTTGCTGCACAGTCTGACAAAGTACATTTGTTAAAAGCAATTGTGACGTACCTCTCCCTAAACGAGAGTCAGCCATCACAGACCTGGGTAACACTGAGAAACAAGGGCAACTCCTCTCTGTTCAGGGCAGCTCCCTGCCAAATTATGATTCAGCATCTGAATAACAGACATCGTATTTTTCAAAATGTCTGCCGTCATTTGCTTCCATATGACTCAACCTCGGTGTGCTTTTGTGTGTGTTTTAATGGCCAAGGGATGTGTGTTTGTCAGAATATTAGCTCTGCATGCAAGCCGCTGTAGGTACTAATGGCTGTTTCATATGGCATTTCATATATTTGGGACATTTGGAGAATTCGTGGGAAAAGGCTAGGGAGAAGTACAACATTCCAGCCATCAGCTTAAGATGGGGAAAAAAAGGCGTATTTGTCTATAGCAAGTACACACATACTGGCACCACAGGCTCCAGTCCTGCTGGTTAGTGTCAGTGGAAGCAAAGCACTTGTGCCAGAGTCACGGTGGAAATAGTCTGCTAAATAAGGGTAATGTAATGTAACTATCATTTCTTATAGAATACAGCATAACTAATGTATGCTCTCCTCATCTGTGTAAGATGATGTGTACTGACAAAAATTCTCAAGCAATTCCAATTAGTTTGCTGCAGCTCAGCATATTTGTGCACACACCCTCCACTGTCTGTCTTCATACAGAAAGATGAGGCCCATTGACATAAATGATTTTGCACACACGTCTTTAGAATAATGAATAGGGTGATTTTTAAATCATATGCTGTATTTTTAAGACAGGCAGGGTACGGTATCAGGACAAAACTAGAGCGCGAGTATCTGCCTTCGTTGTTGAACTGTGAACAGGCAGCTGATTTATTTTGAACAAAGGGTTCAGAGATGCATGTAAAGGCAGGTAGAGACGTGTGTGGCAGACAGATCTGTGTGAAGTAGGGGAAATGGGACATAATGGATTTTTAAGCCTTTGCCTCCGGGGAAGAGTGCTTTTTGTTTTCTGTCAGCGCTCACTTTGCTTATAGCCTGTAAATCAAGGCGACACCTGAACACCCTAACATTACTTTCCTCCAGTCCAGAAACGCACATGGCTTTCCCCATGCTCATTCTGAAGCCCATTCTCAGGCAGGTGTGTTGAGGCGGTTTTTGTGCGGTTGGTCCACCTGTTGTGTAATATGAGGCTTTCAGCTCAATGCAAACTAGGGTTGTTGTATGTACATTACATTACATTACATTACAGGCATTTAGCAGACGCTCTTATCCAGAGCGACTTACACAACTTTTTTTTTTTTTTAATGCTTCGGAAAGACCCGTGCTAATAAATGTTTGTGGTCAGGATGATATATGTGTTCATTCTTTTCGTTGCTGTGCTTCCACACCAGCACCGTGTCCCTCATACCTGTGCAGGAATCACTGCAGCTCAAGCATGTGCACTTCTCTAATGCACTTTCTTAAGAGCCAGTGACTGTTTTCTGCACTACAAGCAACTCAAGCAGGAGAGCTAGCACCAGTAGGTGGGAAGGCACATCTATTACTGTGAAAGCTGGTGACATTCCGCTGCCCAGTGGGCAGTTACCAGGTTCTAATGCCGCTCAAACACAAAGAACTCTGAGAAAGTTAAGCACAGCTGGCCCCGGCAGAGTGAAGCCAACAGTGTCCCGCCATTCTGCGCTCCCAGTCAGATTCGCCGACTGCCACAGACTCAAGCTAACAATGTGTACGGTCAGCCCACACAGACTTCTACTGTGACACTTAGGAGCCCAGACATTTCCATTTCATATTTCAGTTGAATTAATGAAATTCTCATGCACTCTCAGCATGTACTGCTAAGACAGTTTATGCTAATATTTCTGCTGGTATATTTCCTTGAATGAAGAATGTAAACTTTAAACTGGTGGGCCAAGGCTTCTCTTGTATGTTCAGGGTGAAACACATTTCAGTGCTTGTCTAGAGTCTCTTCCTCTCTTACACTACATTACCAGAACCTAATTATTGTGTATCTGATTTCTGCTAGCATCCTGTTAAAACAGGTTTAGAATCTCCTGCAAGTGTTTGTTCAAAACCTTTGAAATGTCTTAAAGATACTTTAAAGATTCTGTGCTGTAAATAGAGTGTGCTGTAGCATTATGTATATACTTCAAGTAGAAAAAGGACGGGGGGAAACCCCCGAACCAAATGAGACATCTGCCGTACATACAGAAGAAAAGAAGCTGTCTGGACCAGTGCAGGGGAGGCACAGCCCTGACAGGCAGAGCAGTGTGTGTTGAAATTCAGGGATTGTCTCGCAGGCCAATGGGCTTCCGGCAGAACAAAGAGGCCAGTGTTCTGACGAGCCAGCTGGCGGAGGTAGGTGGCCACACCGAAGCAGTGAGATCATGAACATGAACTCTGACCCCGGCACTTGCACATATGCAGGCTCAGTCACTCACCTGACAGTGGAGGTGGAGGGTTCCATGCAGGCAGGGTTTAGCCTGCTAGCCTCCTCTGCTCGGTTCAGTGCAGTGCCTCAGGGTGTTGCTGGCTGTACAGAGGGGTCATTGGTCGTTTGGATTGTGTGAACTGTGTTGCTGCTTCATGGTTGGAGAAACGGCATGTCGGATGCAGGATGGTCTGTTGTAGGGAATTTTTCTGACGTCCTCGGTATGCCTGAGCATACTCTCGAAAACCCCTCATGAGCTCCTGAAGCCTGCCGCATATATTTCTGTTCTCTTGTCTGATGTTCTGCTTTAAACCAGGAGAGGCTGCTTAAATGAAGCCTGTTATCAGGGAAGCGTGGGAGTCTGGTTTGGTGAATTTGACCATAAATCTGCCAGGACATTCTTGATGGTGCTCTAATGAAAAACTGTGAATCATCAAAAGCGGTTTAAAATATGATATTGGGCTCTGTTTGGGTGGGGCCTGGAATGTGAAAGGAGGAGAATGTGATTCAGAAAATGGCTGCCTTCCCTTGAAATATCCTGTTCACTGGCAGAATTTTATTGCACCCAGCAGCATTACTGGCTTAACCACGATCTCCCTCTGACTCTGCCGCAGATGCAAATTGCTTTTAAAAGGGAGAGTTAAGTAGGCAAAACCTTTTGTTATCGCATTTTCCATTTTGAACCCGTTGAGGTGTCTTAGCAAATATTTTGAATATTTGACTTGCCCTTCTGAGGATGGGCTGGAGGCTTTGTCACATGAGCCTCTCACTGTGGTCAGTCATTCCAGGTACAAATGCAGCCTTTAAAACTGAACGGGTCAAAGCAGACTGCTTTTCTCTGCCCCAGTGCTTTTCCAGTGTCAGCCTCGATGCCAGTCCCAGCGCCACACCCTTTACCAGGCTGGATGCGTGCCAGACTCAGCCTTAGCCTCTGACTCAGTCCTGGAGTCAGCCCTTATAGCGGCTTCAGGTCCAGCCCCAGCTTTTAGATCTAGCGCCAGTGCCAGTACCAGGGCTTGTCTCAGATTTGCTCTCAGTGCCGCCTCTGTGCCAGTCTCAGCCCCGGTGCCAGACCCAAGTGCAGACGCGTTCTCTGTGCCAGTCAGTGTTTGTGATAGTTACGCTCTCAGAGCCAGCTTGCTGAGCGGCCTGAGTCTGACGTGGAAGAACAGCTACAGCGGGCAGAAAAGAACGGAAGCCAGGCTGGGGGAAAGCTCCTATAGCAGCAAAATCCACAGTGTGCACAGTTTACAGACAGGGAATGCACTACCTTTCTCATCTATAGAACTTGTGAACAATGAAGAGTGAATGAGTCCTTGAAGGGAATGAATGTGAATAAGTACTGCGGGCATGCACGCTTTTGCGATGTAGCATTAATGCACATTTCCCTGTACTTAAGGCAATTATTGGAAGAGAAAAATGTGCCATAAATGGCTTCAAAATGCTGCAGTTCCAAGCAATTAAGCAAAGCAGGCATTTTAACAGAATAGTCAAACAGAGGGAACAATGGGGCTCTGTACTGGTGGAAAGGGTTTCCTACTGCATATTAGTGAAACTAGCAAGCTAAGCTATGTTCCCATATGATTATTTGTGGTGTATTCTCTGATATGGAACATTAGCTGTGCTGCGCATACACCAGTATTTTCATATCCTGTAGGAAGTGTTCTGCATGAAAACTAAGCAAACTAGGAAAAGGTTGGGCAGTTTATGTCCTGTGTCGCTCTGTTCTGGTCTGTACTGAGGTTGTGGCCGGCCGATTTAACTTGCGCAGTGAAAACCTTCTGAAAGCCTACACCTTTAATATCACACGTAATCTCCTCGGCACACATCCTTATCCAGGACTATTTGCACATTATCCCTTAATGCAGATATTCATTGGGCTCATTTAAATGGTAAATGGTAATGGACTGCATTTATATAGCGCTTTTATCAAAAGCGCTTTACAATTGATGCCTCTCATTCGCCAGAGCAGTTAGGGGTTAGGGGTTAGGTGTCTTGCTCAAGGACACTTCGACATGCCCAGGGCGGGGTTTGAACCGGCAACCCTCCGATTGCCAGACAATCGGTCATACCTCCTGAGCTATGTCGCCCCTATTTATGTTTAGAGCCTTTAACGTGGATGCATTACAACAGCAAAATGCCACTATGGTCCAGTTTATAAACCACTGGTTAAGGTTAGACAGGAAGTGGGTGGGGGTTGTCATGCCATATTATTCCTAATTTTATGTATGGATCTTCCTCTCTGGATCACTGTCTTTCTGGTGTCAGCAGGTCCCTCTCTGTCCCCGTCTCTGGGAGCTGGTGTTGCAGGGTTGTTAAGGACTGGGCAGTAACAGGGTACTTGCAGATGAGGCCCTGCTGAACTTGTAGCTTTGATCAGATTTCCGTAGCCTGGCTTATAAAATATCCAGCTGTATAAATGGACTGTGTGTAAAATGTAAGCTTTCTCAAGGTAAGTGCATCTACTGACCGAATAAATGAAGCCCTATTAGAGCTGTAGTAATTGAAACTGTTGTTCAGGTTTGAGATATCACAGTTTATTTTTAAGCAGCTAGATAAGCATGTAAAATATTAAAATTAAAAATAGTTATGTGGAAGGATACCGTACGTTTACTGAAACAAGCTAATGTTGCAGAACCCCCCCCCCTTTTTTTTTTGCATCCCAGTTTGCAAACTGAGGTATTTGAGTGTGAAATCCCTGCTGGCTAAGCAGAGTGGTGTATCTTTTTTCCTTGCTGGTTTGTTTGATTGTTATGAGTTACCCTGGGCTGGGGGGACTGTTAGTCTGAGAAGTGGGTCAAGGGAGGAGTCAGTTATGTGTGTGTTTCACCTGAACGCACGAAAAATGCATCTCTGTAAAGAGCTTCAGTTGCCAGGATACCAAGGTGATTGGTGCTGTGTCTTTTGGTGCCCTTTGGTTGGAGTGCCCATTTCACAGGAGCGATCTGTTTTCTGGAATTTTAAGAATCGTCACGCTTATCAGTGCAGTTGCTCAGGTTTCACTGCTGGTGTTCTATTCCCATGCAGCGTATTTGTGCAGTAGATCTTTGTGTTTGTATTTTTATTTTTTCTAGTCTTTCTTTAAATTTTTCTTCTAAATGTCTTCCGCTGTAAATGTTGTTGTCCTTTTGTAGGCCCTTTTCACGACCTGTGCCCCTTTTAATATCTGTGGGTCAATCCAATTAAATTTCACTTTTCCGTGATGGCTTTTCTCTGAATTGCAGTCTATTATTGATGAGTCATAATCTCAGCACTCTCCAGCGATGCAGCAGTGGGGAACATTGCTGGTGTGTATTAAATTTCCCTGTCTCCTCTACAGCTGGCCTGTTGTGGGGGTTTAAGTCCAAGGTCAGAGCATAGCTCTTTCTTTGACCGCACATCATTTTATAAAGGTGTGAGTTGGGACAGTACAATTTAAGAAAACAAAATTATGGTTATATATTATGTTTCATGCTTATTTAATTTTTTTTTTTGTAATGCTTGCAGGTCAGCGCTAGCCTATATTGTATTAGCCTAATTCAGCTGCTTTTTTTAAATAAAGTTGTTGCGTTTTGTTTGGGAAGTTGCCACAATAGTTGCCCTCCTACCTAAAGCATACCTAAAAATGAACTTTTCTAAAAGTGCCTCGCTTGCATTAATTAATGTATTAATTTCTTAATAACAGGTTGGTGTTTTTTGAAGCATCTATGAAGTAAAGATGGAAACTTAGTGTGGTTCCGTGCTCTTTTTCTGCTTGTCTGGCTCATGGCCTTTTCGGTGCTTACTGTAATACAGTTCACACCTTTTAAGTTTAAAGAGCTGCTCCAGATTTTTTTGACATAACGTTGAAAAAATCCTTTCAAAAGACTTGGTTTATTAGTAGAATTAAAATTCCTTTTTGATTAGATTGACAGGGAAAAGTGGCCTTGTGCTTTGAGAATCTTAAAATACTTTAAGAGCTTTTTCATTTGGAGCTTGACCGGGCTGAAAAGAAACAACAAAATCAAAAAAGAAAACTGACACACTTTACTCTCTACACTCTTTACTCTCTTATTATTCTTAAATCCCACTATGTCTCATGGATTAAAGACTGTAATATCTATCATCAGGCCCAATTTAGCCTGAGTAATAGGTATGCTTTTTTGTGATTATTGTTCAGACAGTGTGTAGTGAAAGTTTACATGAGCTTATTTGCACATTTATTCACTTATTTGCAAATCACCACTGGATAATGGCCTGTGGGCAAAGTAATGTTTTCAGCAGCTGTTCGTGGGAGCACTCTAAGTGAGAGAGCCATGTAGGGACACAATGGCAGCACAGTGAAGAGCTGAAAGTAAAAAAGAAAAAAATACAAATAAAAAATACCTTGGAGCCCTGAGCTGACTCATACGACCACTCCTCAAATTCTCATTGTTTGCACCGGCTCCAGTGATTACCTGAAAAGAGGTGCAGAAGCAGCCATTTTGTACTGTGTGACAGGGATACTGTTCTAATTACACACTGCAGGTTCTAGGCTTCACTCACTCATCATGTTAAGTCAGGTGAAAGCAGATCTCCTTAATATGCTTCATAACAGGGATGCAGCCTGAGAAAGACTGTAAACTTGTGAATCGGACCAGTTTTTTTCTGGTAACAATAGAGGAAGACAAAGAGGTTTAATGAGTTAACATTTTGTAAACAATCCCCGGGAACAGCCCTGTTTTACTGGAGGAGGTCCAGCTGTAATTGTGTGAATGGGCTGTAAATAGACATTTTGAGGAAAAAAGTGCCAGGACAATGAAGAGACAGCTGGACACACACACACACACACACACACACAGGTAGGGTGCCCGTAGACAGTATAGCCTATAGCTTTATCCCTTTAACTTAATAATTAATGTCAGTACACATTGCTTTTTCCCACGGCGCGAATGAACTGCCACCGTGGGCTATGCTTGGCAAATTGTGGTCACTCACTCACTCACTCACTCAAGGACAACCTTTGTAGGACGCATGCGCAGGTGGTGCCAGCTAAAGCTTAAATAAATATGTATATATATATACTTTTGACTGGTCATCAAGCAAATTGACCTGAATTTTTGGATGGAATATCAGACACACGTGTGGAGGCTACAACACAGAAAATAATTAATAGAATGTTGAAGGAAAATACAAGCAGATAGCAGTGTCACATAACCGAACAGGGTTTAGAATGAAGAGGTACTAACACAATTGTTGTGCGATGTAGCAGTCAGTGGTGTTGATGTCTGGGGTGTTTGTAAGCAAGTAAGTAAAGTTCACATCTTAATGGTGGTTTTCAATTTGGGGAAGGGGGGTTTGGGTTGGTAATTTTTTCTTTATACAATCTCCTGCTTCAACCCTATCCTACATATTTTATCTGTGTAAAGGGATGCCAGATCCCCTCAAGCCACAAGGAACACTTGTCAATGTGAGGTTGATTGATGGCACATTATTCTCTTGGGGTTGTATGACGCATTTCAAACATGGCCTCAGGCAAGGAACTATGGGAACCTGTCTGGTTTTTTTGTCTGGCAATCATAACGCAGAAGAATCCTTCATGATTGAGGACAAGGGACACGTCTCAAATGATTATCTGTGATGTGTGTGACACTGTATTCTCACATACAGTGTAAATTGCAGTGATTTGATCCTCCCCAGAAGTGGCAAATTTCATGGTGCAGCTACAGTGTTAAAGCATTGAATCTTAGACTTCACTTTCAACAGAATTGTACTTTTACCTTGCTGTGATGCTGCTGTGAAGATAGGAGTGATTTCATTTAACCTGATCCGCAATGGAATTTGCACCTATATAGAGTGCTTCTCCAGCTCTTTGTTTCTCGTGGTAGTATCACCTGAAGAGTTCTCCCTAGAGCAGCTTGTCTGCCCAAGACAAGGCAGAATATGAGACATGTCATGTGACACAGAGAGATAGTGTGCCGGGAAATCTAGATTACATTCAAATAGGGCACAGATCATCAAATACAGCCTGTTGTATCATGGACTTTGCGTCATCTAGTATTTGTGTGCTGTTTTATTCTTCATAATGAGCTCAGTGCTAATTCAACCTTTCATTTGATGCTGGTGTTATGATGGTGGCAGTTGAGTGTGATTGCCTCTTAATGGGTCAGGGAGTCATTTTAAAGTTTCTCCCACTTTTCTTGTTTGAGAATTTCCATTGTGAAATGCTAGGCTATTTAGCAACCTGTTTGTAAATGAATCTGTACTACAATCAAGATTGATTGATTGATGCACAATTGTCTGTATGTCTGTATTTAGCCCTGGCAGGAAAGACGAAAACAGTTTTTTCAGCCTTAGGCTGTGAAAAATGTAATTGAAACCCAATTACACTGTTTATAACTCTGCACGTATCCTGAAGACAAGTGTGAGGGCTACAAAATGCCTTAAACCTTTCACTGAGAACTGTACATGTCTGTTTAATAAAATTATGCTAATGGTTTTACTAAATAGGATTATTTGGTTTTCTTGTGAGAATTCCTGATTATGCATGGGGCTGTTGTCTTTTAGACTGTTGGCCAGATCAAGATTATATGTTAGTAGGAAGCTTTTGTGTAATAAAATTCTCATTCCCCTCTGTTCCTCTTCTAAAATTGGTATGGGTGTGATGCCCAAAAATCCTAAGAGGGTAAGTTACACACACTGTTGTCAAATGTAAAATGTTAAAATCCCATGTGACCGTTGTGCTTGCTTATCTACTGCACTGGCTGCAATTATCAGCTGCTTTTTCACCAAGGCAAAGAATGTTGCAATTACAGTAATGCTGAGCATTCAGATTTGTGTGCAAATTAGACTTGACATGTTTTTTCACTAAAGTCTTACCACTTTACTGGGGTTATGTATAAAGAACACCTTTCATTTCGACACTTTCTCTTTCACTGTGAAATAATTCCCTTTGATGTCATTGTGGGGGAATAAAGGTGACCCATGAGGGTGGTGGGGATAGAGTTACCCTCACCGGAGTGTTTGGGGAAACTTTTTACGGTTTCGTTTTCCCCTGCTGTCTTGGCACAAGTGTCCAGGTTTGAAATTGGATTCCAGGAAAGCACTTTTCTCATCAAGCATTAGGCTAGGCCTGGTGTCCTTTCCTGAGAGAAGGAGAGAAAATAAGGAAGGGACCAGAGGAAGACCAATTGAAGGGCCGTTGAATGGCTGGAAGAAATGGAATATTTTTGGAAGAGCATGAAAACTAGATGACTTGCGGCCTGCAGTTTTGGTACTAGTTCATTTCAGAATGAACTAGTACCAGACAAAGGCAATTATCACAAAATTAAGACAGACTGTTCTTTGTTGATCATCTGGAAAATATGTATTCTGTTCAGTTTGTTGGGGTTTTTTCCTGGTGGAAAAATTTCTGTGGTATGCTACATCTTTGAAGAGCACAGTCCAAGGCCAATCCACTCGTGTTCAGCTCACCTGTAACCCCCAGCTACCAATTCAGAGTCAAAATGTGTCATCTGGCGTTTAGCAGCATTGCCCTGCAAACTTTGCAAAAACGACCTTGGAGGACAGGGTGACATAGTATCGGTCTCCTTATGCTATGTCATGGAGGCTCAAAGAAAACCAGTTTACTTCCCCCCCTTCCCCCCCGAAATCAGCCTTCTTAATTTCCCACTATGCAAACGCACTGTTATGTGTAAATAGCTCAAGTTTTCTTTGGTTGACATATTTTTGGTTGATTTCATGCATTATTATTATCATCAATGTTGAAACAAGTTTGCGATGGGAGATGAAAGGAATTGCCTTTGTAAAACTTGACCTTTCCAGCATAGCTGGGAATGGTGCCAAAAAGATCAGCACATGGTCACATTTAATCAGAAGATGAACTGAACCTAAGATGAACCTCTGAAGAAGCATTCGGCTGGGGCTCACAGAGCAGTGCACGGAGAGGAAAGCAGGACCAGATCAAGGAAGTGAAGCAGACCATGGAAAGCTGCTGCATTAAAAATTGGATCAAGACCAGTTTTTTCATATGGTGTCTTGGAAAACATGTCATGAAAAGAACCAAAGAAATGTGCCAGCTGATGGAGGAGACTGGTGCTTTTCCTCCAGTTAATGTAAATTAAAATGTATGCCGATGCATACACAAAGATGTTTTAAAATAACAAACCTTCTGCATCCTTCCGGAATTGACGAAGAAAATTATTTAAAGGGGCCTGTATGTGTGTTTGAAACATGTTTTGATACTAAGGTCTCTGTGTGTTTTCTACAAATGTTGTTGTGCAGTGAGTGTACCAACATAGATTAATCCAGTTCTGTTTTCCTGGAAAAAATAGCATTAACTTGGTAACATGTGGGATTAATTTTCATTAATTTGTGACTGCATTCTGGACACCAGAATATGCAGCATGTCGGTACTTATTGCCCACAAAATGCTCTTTGGTCTGATGGTCTGAATGGTCTGAAACTAACATGTTGTGTTTCTCAGAAAGGAAAGTGTTTGCCAGTGGTGTATTATTAGATTCTTCTTCACTGAACTGAGCTGAGGATGCATCTAAAAATGCTACATGCATGCAGTCAGAATCTGGAAGGTAGCCCCAGGTCCTCTTGGGTTTGCCTGGGGGTTCAGGATCTTGGTACTGTAGATCTCCATCTGCTCCTACACATTCTATGGCTGTCCTTATTTTGGAAACTAAATCTGCTGCCAATTATATAATAATATCATATATCATATATATGATATAAAAATCATATAGCATGATTGACTAGCAACTAGTGGGTCTTATCTGTGGAAAGAGAGTTTTTATATGTTTTTGCAGCTAGTAGCAAAAAAGGAGCAACTCATTTTGAAAATAAGTCCTCTCCTCTTCCTCTCTGCCCTGGAAGTCAGACGTTTAAGGAGAGTGCTGTTCACTTTTGAGAGGAGGAAGTTGGATCGGCTGCAACTGCTGCAGTCAGCCTTGTAATTGTCTCAATTTTCACATTATCTCATCAGCAGTATCTTCTTATCACTTAGCAGACCCTGAGGAGTTCACTCTTTGTAGCAACACTAACAATCTGCGGCTGTCCCAGAAAATCGCTATCCACGGGGGCTTTGTGGATGTTGCTAAATCAGACAGAAGATTAGAATACTCAGTGTTGCAAAATTGCCCCTCTAAATGGATGCATTTGTTTTATTGGCTTGTGTGTAGTTCTGAGGAACTTTTCAGTTATCTGATATTTTCTCAGAAACCCGGTGGGCACAAAGGCCCTTCCAAGGATTAAAGTACCGCTCTCAAAAACAGTCCAGTGGACTTTGTTTAGGGTCGTGATTAGAGTAGTTATGAAATTAAAAAGGCCACTACTTTTAAAAAATCAGTCTGCATCTGTTATAATGCATGGCGAAGTTATGACGTGCTGTTTGGGTTAGAAAAATAGTTTGGTGCAGAAGAATGCATGATCTCACAGTTGCCCCGTGTAAAATGCTGGTGTACGTTCCCTATTAATCAGGAGCCCTTTTCACACGTTGCCTTACCCGACAATGTTTTGGAACTTTATCATTTAGCAGTCGCCTCTGAATCAGAGACTGAGTAGGCATTCTGGAAAAGTTGCTCTGGCAATTTTCCAGCTCAAGACAAAGTTGCATTTGTGAGTATGTTCTGTTTCAATGTTAGTGTGAACCAATCCGGAACATTACCGGATCAAGCAAGCAGTTTGCCTCGTTTCCCAAAGACATCCATCAAGCTACATTGTTTTCTTGCTTCTGAATTAAAAACTGAATGGAGCATAATAATGGTAATGGAGTAAATAATGGTCTACCTTAGTTTCTGAAGTTCTTGTAGGTGTACCTGGACATTGAAATATGACCGGTCATTAGCTATTCACTTTTACTTCATTGGCATGCTACTTAAAAAACATTAGCTAGCCTCTCTTGCTTTTAAGCTAAGGAAATCATACGTTGCCAAAGCTGGACAGTATATGTCTCGGTTATTCTCTTGGCCTACTTCCATAGGTCTTTTGGAGTATCCTATTTGACAGCTGCTTGTTCAGACTGAAATTACTGACACTATCGTTTGTGAATGCTATTGACCCAGAGAAATACTGAACAGTACTTGGGTGTGTGACCAAGAGAAACCAATCGATCGCCAGAGGAGTTAATAGGGCAATTCCGTGTGTGAAAGCGGCTAACGTGTGTAATCTGAGGAAACCGGGCGGGCGGATTCTGGTCACGGCTGCTTTAGCTCCGGTCCCATAAGCAGCCACAGCGAGAGAACACCTTGAAAGTGTCATCTTTTCCTCCGGTCAGTTTGAGAGGGGCCAGGGGCCTCCTCTGGATTCCTTTCATACGCAGCATAGGTGTCAGAAGCTGCGGAGCGCTGCCTGCCAGCAGAAGCGTCGGGCGCTGGTGAACATTGGTGCCTTTGTGTGAGCGGAGGACGGCGGGGCCGAGCCGTTAGCTCACCCGTCTTCTCGTCGCCCGCCTTCACGCGCGACTCGGTGCCGCCGCGCTTTCAAAAGCAGCCCCTTCGTGACCGGCAATAAAACCCCCCGTCGAAGTCCACCTAAGGAAGGCTTTTTTCCTTTTCGCTGAATGGGAATAATCACCCTTTCCATTCAGTAAGATAATCGTTCCCTTAGCTGGCCACCTCTCACGGCGCAGAAAAAAAGGGGGGGGGGGGGGTGAGAAAGCTCCTTGTCTGTGAGATTGTTAATTTGTTCCGAAGGCGGAAAGTGTTGTGCTCCGCTGATAAAAAATCGCTCGGCTCCCAAGAGGTCCGTTCCCTCCGTTTGTTCAGGAGGCGGGGCCGTGTTTGTGGAGACTTTAACCACAGATCTCGACCTGGATGTGAGAGAGGGAGGGGTCCTCATGTGGCCCTTGCCCTACAGGTCTCTCTCTAAATGCGGCCGCAGCTCATACACCCAGGCTGTCAGACACCAGCCATTTTACTTTAATGCTTTAAAGGGTTAATCAGTCAATCTGCATTTCCCTGGAGAAATTATGCATTTTTCTTAAAGAGCACCAGCAAAAACCACCTTCTGTAAAAACCCTGTGAAATGCATAAACCAGACCCTGCCCCCACAACACAGACATGTGCCTGTAGCCCTGACCTAAATAGCATGCTGATTATATGAAAAAAGGTCAAGGTTTTTGTTTCTCAGACCCAAATTGTCTTATACTGCAGCTCAACAGAGTAGTATTCAGTGGAGTTTAACATAGCGAGCAAAGCGTTCTGTTGCTGTTTTCAAAAGAAGGATTGCAGTGCAGTTTTGTAAATATATATTAGTGAAGTATGAGCTACAACAGAAACATTATTTTTATCACATATTTTGCACTTGGAGTCATGAAGGCCATATCTTCCCTCGGGAAAGTTGCTCTGTAAAACAATGTAGCTCTCTTTAGTAATATATAATTAGGATATTAAAGAACTCGGCATATTCACTGATGAAAAAATTCAAAGCTAAAATGGTGCATTGGTGGTTTAAAAAATGTTAACGTGACTTATCAAGCTCCCAAAAGTGCAGTCTGTAGCTGGATGTTTGAAGAGGATATTTGCCGTTCAGGTTCCACATACTCACTGTGCAAACGCCTGACTCTGACTCTGAGCTCTACTGTATGCAGAATCACATTCTGCGGCATGTAAAAACAGGATTAGCTTTTCCGGGATCTGCATCCTACGCTGTTGTGTGTGTGTGTTTGAGTTAAGCTCTGTCGTTCACAACCCGCCAAGCTTTTATTCAATGAGTTTATTTTCCGCGGGTCACTGCTGCGTAAACGGCTGTCAGCGGCTCATGTCGGCCACGGATGAGTTCCGCAGAGAACAGGATCCGCTCTGTGAACCCTGCTGTCCCCAGGACAGAGGCCTTGTGCGGGTCTGCCCTGCATATGTGCCTTAAATAAACTCATCTACAGAGATACGGGCCACACGGGGACGCGCTGACACACGCACATGCATACACTCTCTCACACACACACACACACACACACACACACACACTCTCACACACACACACACACACACACACGCAGGCGCACATTCACACGCACACACAGGTACACACACACACACAGGTACACACGCACACACAGGTACACACACACACACGCAGGCGCACATTCACACGCGCACACACAGGTACACGCACACACACACACACACGCAGACGCACATTCACACAAGTACACACACACACACACTCACACACACTCTCACACACACACACGCAGACGCAGGCGCACATTCACACGCACGCACAGGTACACACACACACACACACACGCACACACAGGTACACACACACACACGCACACACAGGTACACACACACACACGCAGACGCACATTCACACGCACACACAAGTACACACACACACACAGACGCACATTCACACGCACACACAGGTACACACACGCACACACACACCGCAGACGCACATTCACACGCACACACAGGTACACACACACCACACACACGCAGACGCACATTCACACGCACAAGTACACACACACACGCAGACGCACATTCACACGCACACACAAGTACACACACACACATGCAGGCACACATTCACACGCGCACACACAGGTACGCACACACACACACACACACACACACACGCAGACGCACATTCACACGCACACACAGGTACACACACACACACACACACACAGGCACACACAGGTACACACACACACACACACACACTCACACACAGGTACACACACACACACACACACACACACACACACACACACGCAGATGCAGGACCGTACAGAGGCAGATAAGGGAAGTGTAATGCTGTGCACCTGTGCTCTGTGTGAACAGCATGCCCATGGTCCCTGCTGTCTGCTTTAGGAGTGAGGTGAGTGACCCACATATAATGCCTGAGTAACTAATGGGACACTGTGCCTATTGGATGGAGCCTTGCTGTTTCAGCGAATAGGCTAGTTGTGATAGACTCATCAGTTGTTTTGGCAAGGAAAAATAAAAGAAATAAAATATCCTCCGTGACCCACAGAATACATAATAAGTGTGTGCTGACCTATAGACACAGTCTAAAGTTGCGTAATGTAAGCTTCTGTATCATATCTGTGATCCATCACTACTGGTCAGCCGCTAGTGGTTGGAACGGGTCCCAAAGCTAAATTTGCCTGTGACAGTTTGTTATGGCTACTGGAGTTTTTGCACTCTGTATCCGTACTAAAACCCTGTGGTGCACGCTGGGATTTTCAGACAGGGCTGTAGGCTCTTCATGAGCCCTGAGGGACTGCTGCTTTGAAAGGGTAAAAAAAGGTGAGCCATGTGACGGCCAGCAGACCTTCCGCGTGACAGCTTATAGCGGAGTTATGCACTGGCAGGGGAAAACACGGCGCTGTGGGTTGCAGGTTTAAATCCTAAATGATACTCTAGCTACATTGCAGTGACTGAATGGCTTCTGGATCTGTAAGGCCTGAGTAAATGTACCCTAAATAAGGATGCCTGCTAAACACATGTAGCCTGAATTTGTTTAGGCTGTTGTTTAGGCTGAGGTCTCGTGGGCGCTCATGCCGTGTTCTGCATGAGGAGTGCGTATCATGACACAAAGCTGGTTATCTGATGGATCGAGGTGCAGTGAACACACAATGCTGCACATGTTGCATATGCACGCCATGCAATGATACCAGCGCTCTCTGCAATTCTCGTTTTGTTCAGACATGCTGCCTCAAACTGAAATATGATCAGCTTATGATTGTGATTATCTTTATGCAATAAAAAAGAACGTTTGTGATTGCCTTGCTCCACAATAGCTTGCAGTGCAGACAGCCCTGCTAGCTTTGAATAGTAACTCTATAGTGTCCTTCCTCCCCACCCGTTGGCTTTCAGCAGGTAATTAGTTGTAAAATCTCCACTTCAGTCTGAATGTAGTGAAAGCCTTTTTTTAAATACAGGGTAAAGTGCTAACATGCTGACTGGGGCCACTTTTCAAATGTCACATGTTGGGTAAGAGCCTTTCAGAATCAAACAAGTGCAGTGTTGCTTGGATAAAGTATGAGCCCATAGCCAATGGGATGCAAATTCCCACTAAAAATGTGTCTGAGACATAAAAATCTCAGTGTAGAATATTTCACTTTAACTTAAATTTTACACAGCAATGCGATATAACCCAGTACTCACAGTGCACAGGAGTCACCAGAAGCCACCAGTCAAATCACACATATCACACTCTTATGAGAAGGGCTGTTCACATGAATATCCCCACTGACAGGAAACACTCCCGTTAGAATATCCTTGCAGTCACAATTTTGATCTATTATACAGTTGGCTTGCTTGCTAAAACAAGAGAAAAAGGAAGTACTCCATTGTCTTAATGAATTTTCATGTCGCTACTTTGGGTTCCTCCCCTTTGACCCCAGGACCTGTTTTTGTGGTGCTCTGCAGAGTGGACAGGGTGAAAAAGGCGTGGCTGGGCTGCGACTGCGGCTGGTGCTGGAGGGGAAAGCTATGCTAGGAGTCTGATTGATGGAGCCCTTTGTACTGGCGCTGTGCTTCAGTCTTTGTGTTGGCAGACCCCCTGACGGCCTCACACGCATCGCAAAGCCTGGACTCGTCTGCCAGTCACACACACTGTTCCTGTGAATATTTTTTAATTCATAAAAAAACAACCTCGTTAAAGCGAGCATGGGGAGGTGTGACGCACAGAAAAACGTTTTAATGGAAAACGTGGGCAAAGATGCATTTTCATGATTCAGATGGATACATTAGAGCTTTTTCAAGATTTACCAGATTCACCTGAAGTGAAAATTGCAGAATTTTGCTCACCAGTACCAGATTCAAGTAAATACAGTTGCGCAGTCGTAACATTCAGATCCCGTTGGACAATAAACAGCATTAAGCTCTGTGACCCGGAGTTGTGGAAGTGCACCGAGGGGAACAGAGAGTTAACTGATGGTGAGCGATCCGAGTGTCATCCTGGCACCAGACAAGTCAAACAGGCCCATTGTTTATAACGGGAGGGCAGTCCTGTGCTGGGGCCCCAGCTTCTGCAGTGTGTAATCCAGCTCCGGGCTCCCCTGCCTGCCTTTAGAACGGAGCTCTGACTCATGGGGTTGGTAGTCGGTCTGACGTTTTTTTGTTTATCTGTTGCCAGGCAACAGCCACTGCTGGGATACAGCAAAGTTCTGGAATTATGATGACCCTCAAGTTTGAACAGCATGCCCCACCCTATCCGTTTCTCAGCTTTCTGTTTTTTTCCTCAGATCTCTCTCACTCTCTCCCATTCTCTCTCACTCACTCTCTTTTTCTTCTGCCCTGTTCTTTCTCTGTGGGAGCATGACTTTATGGTAAAAAGATCAAGTTCCGTTTTGGAAATGTAATAGATACCGAAATATTAGTATCTATTATAAAAGATTCAAGAATAATATAAGAAGGTTATATTAAAGATGCCTTATGTTTCATAATATTTTGAATGTAATAATGATTTGCGATGTACAGTATGTAATGTTTAGTCTCTCAGCTCACAGCTCTCACAGTGGTGTTGACATACGTACAGTACAGCAGTTCAGTACCAGAATCTGTATCACATGCCAGTGGAATGGAAATTGTACATTTAATCAGCCACTTAAACTGAGGGTTATTCAATAAGTTCACTGCGAGGGGGGAATTTGCTAGGATGGGCAGTCTTTGCGGGTATTTCTGTAGGATCACAGTTGTGCGTACCTAACCAAGAATAGACTAATGTAATATTCTAATATCATCAATGGAAAAAGCTGCAGTCCTCATTGGCCGGGATATTTTGCTCATGGATTAATTTATTTGATCAGTTTATATATATATATACAGTGGGGTCCAAAAGTCTGAGACCACTAGTCAAGATATTTCTATTTTGCATTTGTGTTGAATGTAATACTAATTCTTTCATTACAAATGATAATATCAGCTTAACAATTAGAGTGAAAAGTTGAAAAATGTACATGAACTTCAGAATACCTTAGTATTTGGTATGTCCCCCTTTTGCTTTAATGACAGCATGCACTCGAGCTGGCATGGACTCCACAAGTTTGTGCATAACCTGATGACCCATGTTATCCCAGCATGATTTGACAATGAGCTTCTTGCGATGTCACAGAATGCTTGGCTTTCTCAGTCTTCAAGTGCCCCCATAAATGTTCAATGGGGTTGAGGTTAGGTGACTGTGGAGGAAAGTCCATGACAGTCAGGACTCCTTGGTCTTCTTTTGTCTTCAAGTAGTTCTTGCAAAGCTTTGAGGTGTGTTTGGGGTCATTATCCTGCTGCAGTATGAATCCTTCTCCACAAAGATGCAAACCAGAGGGTATAGCATGTCTCTGAAGAATGGAGTAGTACTTCTCCTTGGTCAGGGTGTAGTCAATTTGGTGCAGGTGCCCAACTCCAGAGTAGGCAAAACACCCCCAGACTTGAATATTCCCACCACCATGTTTCACTATGGGTTTGATACACTGTGCCATCATTCTCTCTCCTGTTAGTCTCCTTACATACACCCTTCTGTTACTGCCATAAATCTCAAACTTGGATTCATCAGTAAATAGGACTTTTTTACAGTCATCCACCGTGAAATGCTGGTATTTCTTAGCCCACCTCAAGCGTTTGGCCCTGTTTACCCTCCTGAGAAGTGGTTTAGAAACTGCTACTCGTCCTCTGAGACCACTACAAGACAGCCTTCTTTTGACAGTACTTTTGCTGATTGGAGTCTTGCGTTCTTTATTTAGCAAATTCTGTATCTGTGAAGTTGCTTTTCTATCTCTCAGGGAACTAAGCTTGATGTATTGATCTTCTGATGGTGTGGTCACTTTTGGTCTTCCTGATCGTTTTTTGGATACAACTGATCCAGTTTCTGCAAAGCGTTTTAGAGTTCCATGCACTGCCCTCTTAGAAACCTTTAGTCTAGCCATGATTTGACGCTGAGAAAGCCCCTCTTTGCTTAGAATAACAATTTGACTTCTGACATTTTCACTTAGTTCTGATGCCATGTTTCCCACTATCACAATGCTACTTAGTATGCAATGATTTGCTGGAAACTTGAGGCACAGCCATATTTATAACAGGTGAACACTGGCTGCAAATTGAGTTACTTGAACGAGCCTCTGATGAGTAGATCAAATCCACTTGTGTCATCTGAATGCATGCTTCAATGGAAGGGATACAACTCAAGGACATCTGACCTTTTGTACAAAGCAATTAAGTTGGTCAATGCCACAAATGTGATTAAATTTGATTGCTGACCTAGAAATAGTGCAGAATCTTAAATATTTCTTCTTCATTTTACATGTCATAACTTCTTGTGTTTTTAAATGTTTCTGAATCCTCAAACTCTCGGATTATTTCCAGGTTTACGTGAAAATATTAGAGATTTTCAATGTGGTCTCAGACTTTTGGACCCCACTGTATATATATATATATATATATGTATTATTTTTGTGTCTTTTTTGCAGTGGTGACCTGGGGAATCACAGCAGAGAGAATGGAAGGGCCTGTGTAGCCAGTCAGGTGTAGGGGGTTATAAGGAGGCCAGATGTCAGGGGCCCGTTTAGTGGGAGTTTGACCAGGACGCCGGAGTTAGCATACCTGCTTCTCTGAAGTCTGCCATGAAGCCTTTAACGACCACAGCTGGTCAGGACCTCTGTTTAATGTCTCATCCAAAGGATGGCTCATTCTACAGCACAGTGCTTTAACCTGCGCAGTGCTGTGGGGTGCTGTGGGATGCTGAGGGGCTCATGCTGACACAGACACAGGGTAAATGTGAGCACGGGCCCCCGGGTCTGCTGTTGAATCTTGACAGCGTCAGTGGCTGCTGTGTCAGGCAGTGAGCCCCGCTGGCAGTGAGCCCCACGGACAGTGAGCCCCGCTGGCAGTGAGCCCCACAGGCAGTGAGCCCCGCTGGCAGTGAGCCCCACGGACAGTGAGCCCCACTGGCAGTGAGCCCCGCTGGCAGTGAGCCCCACGGACAGTGAGCCCCGCTGGCAGTGAGCCCCACGGACAGTGAGCCCCACAGGCAGTGAGCCCCGCTGGCAGTGGAGACGCTGTCTGAGCAGCGGACACATGAAGTGCACACTGAAACAGTCAGTGCACATCTCCGCATGCTAGTGAGCGCTCTTCCCACCTGAAAGGACATTTCAGTAATGAAATGGGTCTACAGTTACGCTTTTACAGACTAATGCAATACACAAATAAAATAATACATGCACATCTAAGTATCACCCGTTCGTAAAGGTAAATGGACTAAATATTTTAGCTTTGGAGTATGCTGCTGTAGTGGGAGAAAATAAATACCAAAGTGGCAACCTCTTTGCTTTGTCATTGACTGTTTTTCTTGTACTTGTGTGACTTTGCCTTCAGAGGAAGCCTGGTTGAGCAGCAGTGGGGAAGGGAACTGTGGAAAGGTCAGCAGATGTAATGGTGTAAAATATGGTGTCTCTTCTGTGTATTCAGGCCTGGCTGTTCCGGAAAAGGGCTAATGGGAGTGCTAAGCCCTCTGCTAGGCAGCATAATCCCTTTCGCTCGACCTGTGATGGTAGGGGTCAGGTAAAAGCCATTCAGTCCATTCCCACCCCCGTCATTTCTGAAATGGTATTTCCCTGTGCTGGCATTTCCGCAGTGCTGGGCACTGCAGCCGGTGTAACTCGGCTTGTGTGAGTGTAAGAAGAACAATTCATGCAACATGATACCTAAATGAGAACAGGATTGTGTTAAAAGTGCTTTATATGGCAGCCCGTGGATAGTGGTGTCATTTTGGGAGTTGTGGAGTTGTGTAGAGATATTGGAGGAGTGATAGAGATAGATGAGAGAGGGGCTGGGAGAGGGGCTGGTGGTGGGGCTGGGTAGACAAAGAGGGGTGAGTATATTTTTGGATGGTAATCAGCAGCATTGCATGCTGGGAGCTGGAGAGGATGGATGAAGGCTATATTGGCACCACTTAGACACTCTGTCCAGTGATCCCATCCAAGGGTCTTGTGTAGTGTAATTTCTCACTGCTATCTGTGTTTGAGTGCTTGTTTGAGTTTATTTAAGTATAGAGACTGATTTCATTTGCCCAGAGTGCCCCTACTCTACTAAGTGTGTGACCAAAAGTTATAGCCTAAATCATTTTATAGCATAAAAGTTGAGAGAGCCTGACAGTGAAATATCAACAGTTTGAAATCATATTACCTGTGGCCATTGTGCATGTACGATGCAGATAAACATAGCTGAGACGACTTTTTCCCCAAAACACAATCCTGTGATTTATTGTAAGAATGCCATTTTGATACAGTAATCAGGGCCTGTCTGAAATTCCAGTCTGAGGAGTTGAATAAACCTGACTGAAGAGGCATATTCACTGAACTGGATATACAAATGGAGGAAAACAGGTTTCTTTTTATTATGACCGGACTGTCAGTCTGTTTGGGCTGCATGCAAACCTCCATCTCGTGTCCCCGGCTCTTAAAGGCAGTGATCATTTCCAGGCTGCCACATTCAGTGCAGAACTATATAGTACCAACAAAAGGCCTGCCACTGCATCATGTTTCTTTTGTTTTCCAGTTGTAAGCAGTGCTGGGGTCTGTATTCACTTGAGATGAGGAAAACTATCAAGATCCAGCTTTCCGTTTCCCTCATTGTGCAGTGGCGGTAACAGGCTGTTATGTTTGGGACAGATGGTAGTTGTGTTTGCTGGTTTGGTTTCATGAGGTGTTTAACACCAGATGTGAAACCTCACTCTCCTCTTTGATTGGACCAATGGCTGTGGAACGATGCTCACTTCTCAAACCAGATTTTTTTTTCTTTCTTTTTTTTCGGTCAACATGATCTTTAAATGAGCACCGAAATTGTTTTATAAGCGACCAAAGTTTTGGAGGCCAAGCTTTGAAATGGACTGTTTAAGGTGAAGCTGTTAAACATTTGGATTGTAGTAAAGGGACCAAATGAACAGCTGCTGCAGTGTTGCTGATAAGAAAATATTTGAGGTAAGGTGCAAGTCTGGGCAAAGTGCTGTTGGCTTTGATGATAATTCCGTTTTTGGAATATAAAAGTATCAATTACTATGTTGATGTAATTTATGTACAAAATCAAATGTTATAGCTAATAATGTCATGCGTTTAATTATGAATTAACGTAAAATGATTCAAAAGCCGCGTTTCCACCGCAGGAACTATACCCCGGAACTAGGAACCTTTTGAGGAACTCAGTGCGTTTCCACCGCAGGAACTAGGGTCTAAATTTAGTTCTAGGGGCTTTGTTTTACCCCCCAAAACGTTCCTGCTCGGGGGGTAGTACTTTCCGAAAATACAGGAACCTTTTGGGTGGAGCTTGCAGCGCTGAACATTTCTGATTGGTCAAGTACTCGTAGCATTTGTGTTGTATTTATTTTCCGCCATTACCCGCCATGTTTGAATATATGCAGCGGCAAACCAATTTATTTTCATAATAACTTCAAATCAAACTTGTATGTTATGCGGCGCAGTAGCCTACTTTTGGTTATAGCCTGTCAACGTCTTGGAATTATAACGTGTGCTCTTCTGTTCTTTTCTTGCTTTAGTATTCGTTTTATAAAATGCTAAGCATTCGTGCTGGGACAGCATATTACGTAGGCTACCAAAACATTCAAACGGATTAATTCGGTTGCTGAATATTTTCTTCCGGATTTTCTTTGTTAGCCCGTTGTAATTGACTCAAAACGTTTGATACAGTTATGTGAGGTATGCGGTAGTTCTGCATAATTAACATTGGTGATACAGTACAAGCAAACTGGAAATCACCTTCCGCACTTTTTATCCGGGTAAAATAACAGGTTAATTCTAGTAATCTTCCCTTTAGCTTTTTCAGACTGCCGTAATTTTACTCAATTTTACTGCCATTTTTCAATTCCACGAAAAGACCAGGAAGACTATGGACTCATTTATGGTGCATGGTTCGCATCTGGAGGGCACACTTCGCTGCTCGGCTAGCAGTAGCCTAACTTCGAAGGAAAGCAAACGGTGGCTGTACCACTACTAATTTACATTTTCACGCAAGTCCGAGTTTTCGTTCTATTCTTGTCATTTTGCGATTAGCCTATATGGAATTGACGACGAGAAAGTAATAAAACAGCAAATTGTTTACAACATGTGCATGTTGTCTGCTGTTAATGAATGTGTTTGAGAGGATATATGAAAATCAATAAATACAAAAGTAACCATATATAGTCATTGTTGGTAACCCGTTGTATATAAGTGGAATAAACCCCTCCGGGCTGTCCCGGTTATTAGAAAATAATGTAGGCTACTTCGGTGGTAGTATGGGGTTACAGAAGAAATCATATGACAGATGGACCGACGACAACGTCAGTGGGCTAATTTGCCTAATCTTCGCGGTACTTTAGACCCCGGTGGAAACGCAGACAACCATTGGCTGAAGGAACCTTTTAGTTCCTGGTAAAGTAGTTCCTGGGAATGAAAGTTCCGGGTAATTTTGGTGGAAACGCGGCTAAATTTGCCTGCTTAGTAAATATCCTTTGACATTTCCTAGTGCTCAGCCCCTCAGTGTATTTAGTCATCCATCAGTCCAAATGTATTCCGCATAAGCATTTTCCTTTTGGCGTCTCCCCCAACATCAGATCCTATCAGTCACATGACCCCTTCCGGGTGTTTTGGGGCAGGAGGTTGTAACTCATTGGCCTTGTGCTCCTACCGCCTTCGGTCAGTTGTGTGTGAGGAGGGGAGGATTTTAGGTGTGACACCAGTGGAATGCACTGCTCTATAAACACACAGGGTGATACAGACATGCACGCAAACAAATGCCAGGACCGTTGCTGTTGCTCCTGCCCTGGCGCAAAATGGGGTATTTGGGACAGGGAGGGGCAGGAAAGGAGGGGCGGCCTGCAGTGCCCCCCCCACCCCCACCCCTTGGGGAGGCTGACGGCAGAATCAGCTGTTCTGTGGGACGCATGTGGTCATATCCACAATTCCACATATCACTGCTCCAAAGAGAATAGGCTCTCCATCTAGCTGTATTGTCTCTTTTTTTTTTGGGTCAAAAATTTTGTAATAAAAGTGCCAAAGATTGGTTATGAGATATATCTGCTGTCATTATCTATACTTACATTGTCTAATTTTATATTGCAGATATATTTTGTACTGTGTAGTTATTTAGGTTTAATTTAATGGTGTTCTGCAGATCTTATTGCTGTATTTCAAGCCTGTATATTAATCCAGTGTACGGTAGCATGCTAGCTGCCTTTCTGTTTTTTGTTTTTTCTTGTTTCAGGATATTTATCTTTAGTTTTCACCAGGTCTGACTCTTTCATTTTCTAAACCAATGGCTACTATTCTCGCCGGACAGCTGCGCTGCTCAAGCATCCCGAGGCTGGTGCCTTTTCCCTTTGTCCTTTTTATTTGCGAATGTGAAGTGTTTGGGAATCTCTGCGTAGTAAGTGCCACCTAGGCAAAGTGAGGTTGTCCCTCTGGCTGCGCATGAAATTTTACTTGTATCTGGATTTCATGAGTGTGAACAATGTATTACAGCCAGAGAAATTATACTGTAAATGGCAACAGAGGCTCCAGAAACTTCAGAATTGAAAGACAAGCTAGTCATACAAGGCCATAAGAAAGATGGGTGTACAATATGATGAATTCCGTGGCAATGAATGCTATCAGTTTCAGCAGCACAGCTGTGACAGGGAATTCCCCGCACCCCCCCTCCCCTCCCAAGAGTCTCTGCACCCTCCCTTTGAAACAAAGACACCCTCAAGCTTTTTGGACACTGGTCAGCTGCAAGTAGGTCAAAGTTTTGAAAATATTTTCTCTATGGTGTAGCCTGCGCCCACACAAATGCCTGCGTAACCTGACTGAGGCCTGTTCTCTAAATATGTCTGTGTGGAATGTAATCTGATACAGTACATAGGCATATTCCATCCAGTGCTCTTGCCTCTTTGGCTCATGCTGGTGCCCTCGCCGGTACTACAGAACCAGGAGCTTGCAGGTTTAAATTCCAGCCTGGCGTTGCGGCTGTGCTTCTCAGCAAGGCTCTTAGCTGCATGGCTTCAGTAAATATACAGCTCTACGGGAGATGTGTAAGCTCTGTAGGTCAACCTGTATAATGGCGTCAGCTAAGCAAACAAGTGCATTCATGGAGAAAGTACACTTTTCAATTTGAGGAAACATGTGTGTCCAGTGAGCCTTCAGGATGATCTGATGCTGGAAGGGACGCTCCTGAACCCCTGAGGTGTGTGTGCACGGCTGTCCCCCTGGCCTGGAGCACGCAGGCCTGTGTGTTCTTTGTCTGAAACAGAATCTTTATAACCCTTGCGCTTTCCTGTCTTTAATGCTGCTGACTGAGGAGCAAATGTAACTGATCTACAGATGGGAGTGGGGGGGCGGTGCGTCCCCCTGACCTCCAGACAGGGCACTGCTGGTACCTGGAGGGTCTGAGAGCTCCGCCCCCCCCCCCCCCATTTTCTGTACTTTCAATTGTCAATTCAGTTTTATTTGTATAGTTCTTTTTACAGAGAACTGTCACAAAGACACTTTACAGAGGAGCAAGGCAAGAGACAGAGCAAAAAGAGCAAACAGAGCAAACACCAGAGCCCCCAAATAGCAAATACATAAGGTAAAGAGCTCCCAGTGGGGAGAAAGCCCTCGCAGAGCTGTGCGCTGTGGACTGAATGAACTGCAGGAAGGGGGGATTGAGGGGGCCGTAGTCCCTGTGTCACATCCGATTAACCACCCGCCACTTTGCTCATTAGTGGCCCACATTCCGTCACCGCGAGCAAAGATCACACCGTGTGGTCGCCACCCCCCGCTAGCTATCTGTCTCTCTCTCTCTGTCTTTCCATTCTCTCTCTCTCTTTCTCTCTCCCTTTCTCCCTCTCCCTCTCTTCTCTTTCACTCTGGTGGCTCTTCTCACTCGTCCCCCGTGTCTCTCTCACTCCTTTTGCCTCCTGTCTCTTGTGCCTCTCTCTCTCTCTGTTTCTCTCTCCTTCACTTTCTTCCTGTCCCCCTCTCTTTTTAGGTCTTGCTCTTTCTCTCCTGCCCCCCACCCCAACCCCCTTTTGCTTGCTCTAATGAGCAGTGACAGGGATGAGGGTCTTTGTCTTGTAGTCCGAGGGATAGCTTTAGTCTCTCCATATAGTTGTAGTGTCATGAATAGTTCAAGGACGTGATTTATGTGGTTTATTTTCTTCCAAAGGGTTTTTTTTAGCACAGAGCTGTCTGATTCATGTAGCCTACATGTAGATGATTTGCTATGTATTCTAAAACAAGCCGTTTGCCCCTAGCTGACAAAGTGCCACACATCTGGATGCATGGTAAAATTACAGAAAATGTGGATCTAAGGAAGCTATATCAGTGAAGGCCTATTAGCTATCATAGGATGCAGATGAGGAGTTGTTGATAATAGCCCAGTTCTTAAAACAGTCTTTGCTGGGCAGCTTTCATCGTAATGACCACAGTAACAGAAAGGCTGTTTGTGTAATTCTGCAAGCAGAACCCTTGGGGGCTGTATTTAGTGTGGGCTCATAGAGCTGCTGTTAGAGACTGTGTGTGTGGGGTGATGGTGGCTCAGGTGTCCCCTGCTCTCCGCTCTCTCTCTCTCGGGTCCAAGGCTTTGCTTTTTGACCGGAACCACTTCACTGTCTGACTGCTGCTCTCACAAATTAAAAGTGATGCTTCAATTAGCCACTGATACTTGGGGTGTTGCTTCTAAAATTTTTAAAGTTATCAAAAATGCTAAATGTTTTGGAAAATGATGAAATGCTTAACCACAATTTTTAAGCGCAAATGTTATTAAAATAAATTGTAGCCATTTCCTTTAACAGTGTCCTATTGTCACTGAGACTGTCGTACACTCTTGTTTTGAAGTATTAGTGTTGATCTTGGGAGTATTCTACGAAGGAAGCCTACCATACCCAGGGTTTCTTTGCATTAGCTGGCTTGACAAACGCTAACAACATCAATCGGGTTTAACCGGTATCACAAAGGTGGTTATCAGTTTGCTGAGTGAACACAGGTTTTATTAATCAAGTTCTGTGCGCGTTCCCATAAAAGGGGCGGTGTCGGCAACAATTAGCCTATAGCGGAACAGCATGGACCATAGCGAATTTCTCTCCTGAGGAAAAAACACTGATGGGGACAGATGTAATGGACGAACGCAGTTCACACGGTCCTCTCCTGTCCATTCCGTTGGTTCTTCCGGCCTGCTTACAGTGCGCACGTGTCTGCGTGCATGTGTGTGCGTGCACGTGTGTGTGTGTGTGTGTGCGCAGGATGCTGACTCACTGTAGGGCGGGGCCTGAAGGTGAGAGACAGGTGGGAAAGGAGATTAGCTCACAGCCCTGATGTGGGATGTCCAGGTGTGTGTCTGCTTGGATGACTAGGAGAGCCCAGGGGATAGTGCTTTTGGTGCTTGTGTAGTGGTTGTAAGGTCACACTTTGCAGTTAAAGTAAAGGGGTAATTATATGCTAAATATGGAATATACAGGAGTAATAATTCATGCACACACTTCTTAAATTACACTGAAATCTAAGCAGTATTTAAGCTGTCACGTGAAGTGTTTCTGCTCTAGATATCAGGGCAGCCCATCGATTTGTGAAACATATTTGAAAATATATTTTTGACTTCAGATTTATATTTTATTTTAGGGATTCAATCTACCATATAATAAGTCTTGGATGTATCTCACAAAATACAAATTTCACAAAATAATTCTTGTCGTTCTTGTGGAACTAAAAATAGGCTTAATATTCAGCTGTAGGCTAATTCCAGTGCCATTTTGGTTCCATTTAAAGGGTCACAGCCACAGTACTACATAAATAATTATTTGACTAGCAGTTCCTTATTAAAATGTTCAGAGATGATTGCTTTTCAAGTTACATTGATTCTGTAACCTGAATTGATGTGGAACTTCAAGGACCTACAAAATGTCTCAAAGGACCTAGAAATGCTGCACACTGAGTTTGCTACTTGGCAACTGTAGCATATGGTGCAAAGCTGTGGTTTTTTTTTTTTTGTGAGTGCACCCAGTTTGGGGAATGATTATATGTATTGTTACCTCACACCCTGTACAAAGTTCACAAGCAGGGCAGGTGTTGACACAACGGGGTCACATGACTATTGAATCCTAAATTATTTCCCTTCTCACACCCCATTTCCCTCCAGTCATGTGACTGGTCACTGTCCACAACACTAAGAAATCCTGTGAATCCAGTTACTACATTTATGCGAGATTAAATTCCTCAAAAGACACCCTCCTCATTGTCTTTTCTGTGTTAGCAAGATGCCCTAATTGCTATAGGCATATGGTGGTAAGTATGCTACAGCGGTAAAAATGTAAAAATATAATAAAATGCAATGCGTGTTGTGAAATTGAATTTTGAAATACTCCTGGATTTGAATTGTGGTTAACTTAATGCCACTGTCTCTCCCCCTCCCCCATCTCTCTTGTTTATGCTGGTGGATGCTTGGGATTTTGTATCATCTCCCCCTCTGGCTGCTTGCCCACATCCAGAAAACAGACCAAGGTGAGTGCTAAATCTTGCACATTCATTGTGTGTGTGTGTGTGTGTGTGTATGCGTGCGTGTGTGCATGTGTGTGTGTGTGCATGTGTGTGTGTGTGCTGGGGCCTCTATCTGTGATAGCCCTGTTGAGATGAACATCTTGACACAATGTCTGGAAGGGGAGCGTGGTGCTAGGAGGTCAGAGGTAACCTCCCTGCCTGTAAATTTTCCCTTATGGGGGGGGGGGGGGGGTAGGCTGTGTAATTTTGGTATTTTTTAAAGCCTGGCTTCCCTTACTTTTGTGTGCTTTTTTTTCTTTTCATTTTTACACTTTTTGCCTTCAGCTTGTCTTGATCTGCTGGAAGTGTGGCAGAAATCTTCCTTTTTGATCCTTCATAGACTGGGGCCAGAAATAAGCCCTTAAAACAGGTGAATCCATAGAATGAAGTGATTACATGATATCTGACAGCTTGTGAGGACATAAAAAATAAACACACAGTGGTCCTTTAAGGCATTTATGTACAGATATTTGAAGAATACATTCATAATAATAACCATAAGTTAAGTCCTTTATTCATTAGCAGAGGTTTTAAGATCTTATTGCGTAACCCATGGAGTAGGCTATGTGCAAATGGTTTATTTTCTGGTTCTGCAAATCCCAAACCATTTCTCATTCTTTCCATTATAAAGAGATTGCATATTTGCATAACCCATTAGCACATATTTAGGATATTTTAATGGAATTAGGGCCATAATTATAATGCATAATGAGCTATATAGATATAGGTTAAAAGTTGGTAGATGTGGCATAAACAAACTGACAATTGCCATATAGAGACGTAAAACCGCCAAAATTTACGACGGTAAAAAAATCACATAAATAGCGGAGGCCTGCATGAACCGTGCTGTCGCCAGCACTCTCTGTCTCATTGTAAGCAGCGGAATCTGCTGTAGCTAATTTAGCCTGTTGCACGTGAACTTGAAATGCTGTAGCCTATCATTCACAATCAAATTGTACCAATAAATGCACGGACCATTTCTCATGGTTTTGCAGGGTTTTCTGCATTTATTTATTTATTTTTTTGTGTGACTTCACCTATGGCCGGCGTGAAAGAACATTTTGGCGGCCCACCTAAGACATTTTGATGCAGGAAAAGCCCTGCGGTGTGTTCTAAGCTGCATTGTTGGGTGTTCTTTTTGCTAATCATTAAACACCAATGTATTCTTTACAATTGCAAACAGTCTGAGAGTGCAAACATTGACTGATAGTTCTATTTGCCTGTCCTCTGCAAACATTGTGCAGTGCAGTGCTATTCCAGTGTACAGCCCTGGCAGAGTAGATGTGCTAGACAGTCAGAGCACTGTAAAATTGTGCAGAAATTTTGTCTGTGGAAGTATTTTGGTCAGTAATAACTGATTATTTCCCCAGGCAAAAGTATTATTGCATCCTACAGAAAGTCTGCCTTATATTTGTATCTGGTTCTGAGAAGAGAGGGTACCCTTAAATAATTATCTATTTCACAACGTTTGCTTCAACCTGTTCTTATTTAAATAACAAATGCTCCTATCTAGAGGGACTCAGTTTGTATTCTATGCATGGTACCCTATATTTACTGTTTTCTGAAATTTGGATTTAGCATTTTGTCTGAGGGCATTGCAGCAATGCTTTACCTCAGATTTCAATTGGCAGCCTTCTATAAAGACGTGCTCTCTTTGGTTCCCTAACCTCCATGCCAAATTGCAATTTGTATGCACATTGTTTTTCTGTTTATGATGTCAGCTGCTGTTTCCTGCTACATGGGCCGGCCTGAACTTGAGCAGGACACTGCAGTAGATTCAGTGGAAGGGGAGGAGCCTCCCTGTAGTCTCTTGGGGGAATTCTGTTTGCTGCATTCCTGTTATGTTTGACGTACCTTCTGTTTTTATCTGCAAGGGCTAGGGAAGGCCTTTCTGTAGGTACACCCCTGCTCCTGTCTCTCTCTACAGCGCTGGCCAGTAAAATATACTCATCAACTCAGATATACTCAATATTTTGAGTAGCTGGTGTAAGCAATTTTAAAAAATTAATGAGTAGAATTGAATAGATTCCTTTGACTTAATCAAAGTTATTGGTCCAAATACTAGTCCGTTTACTCCTTGATAATGCTAACCCTAACTGACATTTACACACATCATCATGAGAAATAAGTTGTAAGATTTGGGCTTAAATGATCAGAATATGAAATGATCTAATTATTAACATTCTGGAATGTGACTTCATTCCTGGGGTTTGATGATATCCCAGACTGAAATTTGCTGTCATTCCAGAGATGATTTGAAGAAAATATGATAGATTTGATAACGGTAGCATTTTGACACAGTGATAAGCAGGTATTGCCTGCAGTGACTGCCTGAGAACCTGCCGTTGAAACTTTGAGAGAACTGTCCCTTTCTGTGCCGCTGACCCCAGTGAGAGCATGGTGTGTGATTAAGCATGTGCCCTGCTCTTGATTAAAGGGGATTAAAAAGGTTTCGGGTCAGGCATACGGGGCAGAAAATGGTTTTGGCAGCAGGATAATCCTCACTGCCAGCAAAAAGGGGCCTAATCTTTGTTCATGTGTGCGTGCCTGGTACTTCTGTACATTTTGACTGACTGATGAGGACCAGTTTTGTAAGTGGTCCATAAAGCCACTTCAGATCTGTAAATCAGGGGAGGTGGATTCCATTCCTCGGGGGCCAGTGGTAGTTATTTTTTAATGAGGCGATTTACTCCATGTGATTTGACTTACTGACATGAGAGCGGGGCTTTACCAACCCCTGGAGGACAGATCTGCTGTACTTACACGTTTAGTTACCTGACTTGAAAGAACCAATCAAATTACCTGGCTCTCTTTATAAAAAATGTGCTGTAAGAAATGTAAGGAGCAAATCAGTGAGTTATCAACTCTGTCCATTTAGAAATAATTTAAGGTTCATCCTCTGTATCTAATGCAGTTTTAGATTATGTAGTTAAGCTCCACTTAACTACATTATCTACAGAGGGAGATAAATATGTAACTACAATTAGCGTAAGGATAAATTAATTTGTTGTATTTTTTGTGTAGTAGTAGAAGTAGTTTGAAATATTTAAGAATTCAAGACAGTACCATGTAAAAGACAATTTGCCCAAATATAGGCTACAATACTGACTAAAAATATCTTCATCTTGGGAGAAATCTGGAGCTTTTGAAAGATAAGTGTATTTCATTAAGCTATACAATAACATACATAACATACATATAAGTTATAGCGCATATAAATCAAAATAATTGATATTAGTTTGAACAAAAGCCACAAGCATTTTTGGTTCATCTGCCGACTTTTTGATTATAAATAATTTCTAAAATAATTATTTTCTAAATGACCAATATCTATCCTCGTGATGTTTGTCTTCACTTGTTTTAAAGAGGGAAAGCTCTTCACTTGAGACCAGTCACTGGGAAAAGAACTGTTTCTTTATGAGTGACTGCTATATAGCCTCTATACTGTCTGATTTTCATTGAAGCACTTTTGAGTGGCAGTGTTTTGTAATGGTTATGGAGCTTGTATCCACACACAAAAAAAGCAGGTTCCCTTTGAAGCACTGATGTTGTAACCTTGGGCAGCATACCTGCGTTTCTTCGGTAGAAATGTCCGCGTGAATGGGTAATGTAAAGACAAAAAATATGTGTTAACTGAAGAAGTAATAACTAACTGCCAAGGTGTCCCTGTTTGTTCTTAGACAGGCTGACTCACCACAACAGGCTTTTCATGAGGTTGAAGGGCATTTCTGGACAGGCACTTACGTGGGCTCCTCTTTGTTCCTCTCTCCCCGCAGGTGTTTGCCTTCGACCACTGCTTCTGGTCCATGGATGAGTCCAACCACACAAAGTATGCCGGTGAGTCACAGACAGCTGCGTGTCCCGACAGCAGCCAGGCGAGAAATATAATCACGCCCAGTGTAAAGAGATACCGGGACTCGTGTCTGAGCTCATTGCTTTTGTCCGTTCCTCTGCCGCAGAAGAGCTGAGGAGAATCTGCATTTCGTCTGAGCAGGTTCACTTTGAAAGAAGAACACTGTTGTCTTTCAGCACTTCTTTTCATGTAGTATCCCTGTAAAGGCAACACTTTCCCTGACCACGTGGTTCACACCTGCTGTGGTGTATTTGACTGAGTCAATGAGGGAATGGAGGTCTGAGCTCTGGTTCACGATCTGTGGTGTAAGACAGAAAAAACTCACGCTGGCAAATCCCTCTCCCTGGCAGCTCACCATGTATTAGGACCCGCCTGCTGAATGCTGATCAGGCACAGGGAAAGAGAAAGGATAAAAATGGAAGCAGAGATGTAGACATCAGTCTCACAGGAAGCTGGGTTTTAGGACATTTACCTCAAACCACAGAGCTTATCAGTCAAACTGTATACATTAACACAGAGTTGAATTGCAGTATTACATTATCTTTTTTTCTACAGGAGAAGCTTGTGTAAAATATGTTATGTGGGGCTGCTGGGTGGCTCGTTCTTTTAAGGCAATGTTCTTGAGCATAGATGGGCCCCGTGGTCTGCTATGAAATCCAGAATGTTCCAGTGCCAACTTTGGCCTGCAGCCCTGCAGTGCAGAGCAAAAAGGAGGCTACTGTTGCCCAGGGATGGGAGTGTTTCAGGCATCCGAGATGACAGGGTCACACACTGGTGCTGGTCTTTTGGGCACTTGCAGTTTGCCTGTTGAGCTGCACATGAAGTGTATTCCTTTGACTTGTGTCTGTGTGAGGCCAGATTGCAGTGGCTGAAAGTGTGTGCTTTATAGAAGAGCACTGGCTTATCTGTGCTCTGCCAGATTTATAGAAGAGGTTGCTGCAAAGTGCGACTATAAAAATATGGTTGAGAATTCCAAACTGAGCAGCAAAAGGAGATAAGAGCATGAAAAACCTTGTTTCTTGAATGCCGGTTTAGGCATTGATCTACGTTGCCACAGTTCTCATTTTTTGATTTCATTTTTTGTGTTTTTCATAAAAATGAATTAATTTTAACTTCCAAACTGATATAGATGTTAAGTGATACATTTAAGATAAGCTACTGATATCCTTCCAGAGAAGAGCCCTTCAGATGTTCTCTGATGTTACACTGTGGAACACAAACGTTCCCCATCGGCCTGCATTGTCCTCACAGAATTCCCTTCAGTACGGAAGCCCCGCGTTCTCTGTGGAGAGCCGCCATCCCCAGCTGTGCAGGCGTTCAATAAGCTTTTCCCGTCGCTTTTCGCCCCAGTTGCCATGTGTTCATGTTTAATTGTTGCGTAAATGACAGAAAGGCAATCTGTTCTCCGTAGGCCCGTGTGAACAAAAGCCTGGGGTTCGTCTTTATTTAGCTCTTTTAGCAGCTGGCAGTTCAGCCACAGGCATGGCACTGTGGCACTGCAGAAATGACGTGCCTTTTCCACCTCGTTGTTTTCCTCCAGCGCGCTGGGCGCAGTAGGACGTTGGCATGAGTGTACCATCTGCAGTTCTTGCTGGGGTTTTTACCATGGTTGGTTGGCCGTGTAATTTTTTGCATTTCTTAGCAGTTTTCTATTTTCTGCAATGGCAGAAAGTCAGTTACGGACGCACTTAGCGATGGATTTTCATTTGTTTCTACATTGAATGTGAAAAGTGTAAAAACAACAATATTATATCTTCACAAAACTTCTGTTCTGTGAATATTGTATTACAGTATTATAGAAGGCCAAACTCAGAAAAAGACATTTAGTTGTACCACTTTGCTGAGGAGAATGCTGGGTTTCAAATGGTTTTTCATGTCAGTTTTTTCATGTTTTCATGTTAATATTCTGCAGGTACAGTATCCTAAATCAAGAGTCCCAGAGCCTGCCAAAATTCAGTGACAGACCAGCAGAATGGTTTTGTAATACATGGATTTGCCTGTTTAGTAGAACATAATAGGTCGTTTACATTCTGAAACTTGTCCTCAGCTTTACAAACATTCATTGTTTTACAAAAAGCCTTTTTAAAAGCAGGGAGTGTGCAAGTTGTAACACTGCCGGTGTCTGTACAGACATTTATAAACAGCCGGGTGGTATTTTTTAAAATTTAATGTGAAGCAATTGTCCTGATGTCCTGAATGTTGTCCTCTTCGTCTGTTAACCTTCCTTGTGATTAATCAAATATGAGGCCTCGGACGTCCAGTTTGGATGATAAAGCTGCTTGCTGAATCCCCTCGGACTGATGCGCATTTAGGCTGTTTGCACGGGGCGCTTTTACCGTGATGTTCACTGAAGGATCATTTTGCTCCTACGCTTCAGTGAATTTGAATCTGTGTCAATTCTTTAATCTCTGGATTAGGCCATCAAGTGATTATTTATCTATGGCTGGTCTGGCAGTACAGGCTGCTCTTAGCCCAGGCACTGTGATGAGTTTCTTCTCTGAAAGCTGAGCCTGTCTGGGTCTGCTCCTGTGCTCCTTCAGGGTGATTAGGGTCTTTTTAGGCATGCGACGAACAACCGGTGTAGCAGACACAGCTCGAGAGTTTACAGCTGTTTTATGCACTGAAAGCCAGTGGGCTTGGCTTTCTAAACTTCACCTGCCTGGCCTGGTGGAGATGTCTCTCAGTAGCTGAATGAACCGCTACAACGTTCTTCCAATTTGCGTTTCAAAACCATGGCCAATATTTTGTTAATCCTGCCATTAAACAATCTTTTAAAATATCAATATAGGCAAAATCAGGCCGTCGCTTAAGGTACAAGCGAGTGCAGTGTGTATTTGTGTGTCCCTACCTGCAATTTGGTCCTGCAAAGGTTTCGTTGCTAGTCAGGTTCACTGTCTGTTATTCCACTCTGCACCCTCCATCGACTGCAGACTGACATTAGGAGGGAAGCAGTATTCAAAGCGCTATCAGTTTGGTGTAGTCATCTCAGGGATAACCCCCAAAATAAGTAAATTGCTCTTATATTTACATTACATTTATTTAGCAGATGCTTTTATCCTAAGCCACGTACAAAATTGCTTATCATGGTCATTGGACAACTACAAAACACAGGTTCAATAAGGTACAAGGTTATATTGACTCTTATATATGCATGTACAGTCTGTAACAGCATAATGAATACATCTCAGTAAGAGCCAACGGCCTCCCATTTAGTACCGTGTTCTCCTGTATCAGATAGCTAGGCAGAAGGTTCAGTTGACTTGTGTGAAGATGCACTTTTCTTCCTGTGTATTAATGGCTGTAACTTAATTTTTCTAGGCCAGGAAGTAGTGTTCAAGTGCCTTGGAGTGGGGATCCTGGAGAATGCATTTCAAGGATACAATGCCTGCATCTTCGCCTATGGACAGACGGGTAACTGAGGAAACCTACTGTACTTCCACGTTCATATATCCATGTTCATTTTAGAGAAAATAACTTTTTAGCAAACTGCAATGTGAAATAAACGTTGTAATACATTGGTTGGTATTACATGCACTTTGTTTTTAACCTAGTTCTGTTAGTTTTTGCCAAATTTGAATGCATCCATTAGATTTAAGGACATATTGTGTAGTGCACTCTATGTGCAGTATAGTGAAGTCTCCCTCCCTCAGTGCAGTGGTTGGGTGCTGTGCTGCAGGTCCTTATCCATGTTCACTTACAGAAAAGAGTTTGGGTGTCAGGTGTGGTTCGCTTCAGTCACAATTGAATGCATGTTAAATAGGTAAATATGAAAATAAAATGCATGTGACACAGAGTTTAAGTTGTATTGAGGATTAAGCTCTTGATGAGTTACGGGGAAACGGGAGATCCTGCTCGGAGGCTGTGACAGTGTGAGCTGGGTCCAAGCCCAGGCGGTCTTGGCAGCCGCATCTGTTCAGCTCATTCTGCATCCCTGCATCAAACTGCTTCCTGCAATTACAGGAACAGGAAGCTGCTGCCTTTCCAACCATTCTGGAGGATCAATCAGAACTACTTTGGAGTTACACGGGCCACGTTAGGTCTTAACATTTGCTCCTGAGTACAACCAAAGATAATGTATCAGAAACCAAGATGTCTAACTCAATGATTTACACTCAAAGGCTTTACCTTTAAAATGTTGAATGGAATTTCATAGCAGCCCCTATAGTGCCATAATTTAAGCTTCGAATGAGGGTCAGAAAGAAAGTGTGTAGTTTCCACAATAATAAGCGATGTATTATTTCGTACAGTACAAGGGCAGGGAGATGAAATTATAATCAGTAGTATGAGAATGAGAAAGTGTGGATTCATTAAGTCCCCTCTTTCTGTGAATCCAAGAAAATACGTTCCTGGGCAAGGGCAAGCCTGTTTCTGTGCAGTCCTCCAGTCTGCTCTCAAATTATATTTTCCCTCTGGATCCAGCATCTGTATACATGACTGCTTACTTATAATTCACAACCTTTCTGTAAAGAATGTTTTGCTGCAGTGCGGTAATGTTTTCGTGATATATTTGCCTCAGATCCCTGGTTTAGAATGCTCTGAGCCTCTTCAGCATGCTGTACCTGTCAGGCCTAAATCACAGCTGTTGTGACTGGGGAAGAGGAGACCCGTTTGTCAAGCTAACGGGGAGCCGTTTGGTCACAGGTTCTGGGAAGTCCTTCTCCATGATGGGGAACGTGGAGCAGCCAGGCCTCATCCCCCGGCTCTGCTGCTCCCTGTTTGAGAGGGTCTCCAAGGAGGGCAACGAGGCGCACTCCTTCAAGGTGGAGGTGTCCTACATGGAGATCTACAACGAGAAGGTCCGAGATCTGCTGGACCCCAAAGGGTGAGTCAGTACATACGCACACACACACACGCAAATGCATGTGAACACACACTCATATGCACACACACACACACACACTTACGAATGCATGAACATTCTTCTTTTGAAAATAACTAGTGCGTGAGTACTAGGGCATCCTTGTACTTGTAATTGACTGCACGTGCACGCACACACATGCACAGGCAGGCATGTGTGAAACAGGCAGTCCCTCTGGCACGTTCTGATGTCTTCAGGTGACTTTTGTCTGTCCTTGGTCATACCACTGATCCCTTATGGTGAAAAATATTAAAATTTTCCAAGTATGTTAAACAGTAAAACAGTGCTTACAATTTGATAGCTAGCCAGCTACGGTATGATGAAATTTTCCTAACCAGGGGAAAAACCTAATTAAATATAATTACCTGAATGTTTTATAACCTTAGCTTAAGGCCCTCTGGTGTCATATTGGTGTTGCGGAACAAATAATATCTGGCAGATACTGTCACAATTGCACAGATGAGTGGGAAGAGGCCAGCGCTGTTCTGATAAGTATCACATTCCTACCTGCCTGTTTTATATCTCTCTGGCAGAGGAGCTGCAGAGCAGGCCAGGCTGAAATGGCTGCAGTGAACATCTGTTTGTAACAGACGCACAGCATCACGCAGTTCTGCGCACTCTTAACCGCAGTGAAGCGCATTCCTGTGCAGTGCAGATATCTGTCAGGGAAGCCATCGGCTCTTAGCCTTCCTGCAGTTTCTGAACGCGGCCGCGCACAGGCTGCGTTTTGGGCCTTCCTTCTTTTGGATCAGGCCCGTTGGCCCGCAGAGCACAGCCTGTATCCCCAGCAGTGCTGTCTCCCACGGTTACATCGGGGGGGGGGGGGGGGTGGATATAACGGGCCGTTGGGGGGTGGAGTGGTGCACTACAGTTGTGCCAGATCCAGAGTCTCGGCAGAGCGGTTGAAGCCTAAGCGATTGATCCACAGCTTTTTATAGACGTCTGGGGATCTGCCAAATTAGGATCGGGTTCACTGAGCCCCTCTGCTCCATCTAGTGAAACATTACGGTTTCAAAACTGGGTGGCTTTTCCCCTCCAACTCATAACTAATTTACATGCATCTCCAGTATGTGATGCAATCCGCTGACTGAAGTGTACAGCATCTGTTTTTTTAAATGCATTCATGTATAATTTCCAGCCACAAAAACCAAAGTCATTTTTATGTTAGAATTTTTGTTACTTTCTGTCACTGTCTGAGTCAAAGTTCCCTATTGCTGCCAGGACCAGAGCTTTCTACTGGATGAATGGCACTGTAGTTATATGGGCTTTATTCGACAGATGGGTTAATGCTCTAATTATAGAGCGACCAACTTAATATCTCAATAGCTCCACAGCCATTTTTGGGCATAATACCGGCTGGGATATTTGTCTGCTGTTTATAGCACCACATGGGAAGGGCTTTGAAAACTGCACGCTTCTGCTTGTCCATGTTTGTCTGCTTTTGCACTCAAAAAAAGTGATTGTAGCAAAATGTAAAATTGTGCATTTGTGCTAAATGAAAAATAGCTGTCATAGTGTATTTTGGTAAGCTGGTGCTTACCAAAATACACAGTAATCAGGGACTGGAAAAATGTATGGTAATGCTTTCCAAAATACAAAACACTTTATAAACATTACTGTTAAAAATCAAATACCAGGTGTCTATTTGAATATCGATTGCAAATGATCGGTTTGTTCTTTGAAAACCACAAGTGAGATGGATGTCCCAAGGTGGGACACACATATAGTTAGGAAGTGAACATGTTTTATTGTGGGGAATGTAAACACTTTGTGGGAAGAGTATATGGATTGGTTCAGTGGAGTGCTAACAAACTGACGGCTAATCCTACCCAGCCCAGTGCTGACTGTGGCCAAGAGCCTAGGACCGGAAATAACTGGACACACTGTTTCTTCGGGAGTTTTGCTAGCTGAAGAGGTTTGGTAGCCGGCCAGCTACACACTGTATCAAAATTGTTGTTGGCTGCAAATGGCCGCTTTGTTGTGCCTCGCCCCGGACTGCCGTGCGTTAGGCCCGAGGCGCTGCCTCTGCTGTGGTGGGACTTGGCCCTCAGTAAATCAGAGGCGCTAGCCCGGGCAGACCCGCCCGGGAGCTGGCGGGACGGCGTGAACATGGGGCCCTGATGGAATCCTGGCCTTTTGTCGCCATGGCAGCGCTGGCGCGCGGAGCGGAAGGGGTGGGGTGGCGGGAACAGCCGCGTCAGGCCCGAGGCGGCGGAGTAGGCCCAGGCGAAGCAGGCCCGGGCGAAGCCTGGCTGTCCTGGGAAACCACACAGCCTTTCACCTTATAGAATCGTTGGGGCCATTTTTGGTGCGTCTCCATAGAGCGCCTGTCAACCGGATATTTTTAATGATATGCACTCAGTACTTCTGAAAGTTGCATTGTGCGCCTTCCCATGTTTGTGCTGTAATGGGGGAGTACAGCTGTTAGAGCCTAAGGCATATCTGCCTCTCTCCTCCCAGCTGTGTACGTGGCCTCTATTCCTCTCTCTTTTTCTTCCTTTGTTTCTCCCTTTGTCTGTCTCCTTCATGTTCTGTCTCTTGCTCTTTCTCCCTCATCTCTCTTTCTCCTGACGTGCCCTATCTGCAGTGCTACGCACATAACCTCGGCATGGTTGTCTGTCTGTCTGCTTTTCACAGGAACCGTCAGTCTCTGAAGGTCCGGGAGCACAAGGTCCTGGGCCCGTATGTGGACGGGTTATCCCAGCTGGCTGTCACTAACTTCGAGGTAAGAGCAGCTCAGTGCTGAAAGATATGACACAAGGCAGCCCAGCCTGTCTGTACGAAGCACAGTGGGCTGGTCCCTTGTGATCTCAAGGAAAAGGTTTGACCTTGTTCTCTCTGTGAAACTGTAGCTTTTTAAACTTGTGTGTGTTCTGTCCATATGTGACAGGCCTGTGAAGTAAAGTGATGTGTGTGAAATCTTGAGTTATTCCTATAACTTAAGAGCAGTAAGACGTTCAATAGAAATGGAGTGCTTTATTTAAGTGGACGTTGTGAAAACAATGTAAAAAATGTGCTTGAATCACTTTCAGAGCTATTGCTTGTCCAGTATGATAACTCTCTGGAGTTAGAATGTACCACATCTGCCTTGCATTGAGTTGCTGGAGTTCAATTTCACGAAGTAGTAAAGTGGCTATTTACTGAGGACTTCTGCACAGCACCCTCAGGGAATGTGTCCTAAAAGTGGCAGATAGATGATTGGTGCTGTATGTAATGTCTTTAGAGATTAGAAGTGAAAGTTGCTTTGCCTGTGCAAGCTTGCCAGCTGTTGAGGGCGAAATGTTTCCGCAACTTGACAGGCACTTATTTGCTAAGAAGTCCAAATTTGCTTAGGAAAACAGCGATAAAACCAAATCTTAAATAACTGCTTCTGATTTCTGACAGCTTGACATCACTAAACATGTTTGAGAAAAACAGCAGTGTGTTTTGTGAGGTTTTCCTGATATTTCCTCCCTCACGTCAGTGGGAGAAACACACTCAAGTCAAATGGAGTCCCAAGAGCAATGTGTTCACCAGTTCATGACTGAAACGTCATTATTTAGACTGAATACGATTCTGGATGTGTGCCCCTCTGGTACTGTAAAGGGGAGCAGGTGGCAGTAATGCTGATTTTTCACTTTAATCACGTAAAATTGTCACAATTTTAAACAGTTCTGTGAAAAAACCTATGGACTTTTATGTGTATAGAAGCGTACTGAGACAACCCTTGTTATGGTTGAATTGTGACTTCAGCTGTTGCTGTGTCTTTTATGTTGAGGTGTCATATTTTACAGGGTGCAGTTCTGGTACAGAGTTTCTGTAGTAACCCAGCTGTTTTATTTCCCCTGTAGTGGTTGTGGGCGGGAGGGGGAATTTGGATGTAGGTGGCAAGCGCTGAAACAGCCAGAGTTGCAGAATAGAATCCCGGCTACACCGGTCTGTTCTCAGAACAATAACTGCTCTCAGTTTCTCAGAGCTTCTGCCCATTACCTAGGGAGAGCCAATTTAATCAACTGGCTCAGAGCCACGTGGTGATAATGCTGAAGCCATTAGTGTTTTCTTTCTTTCAATAAGACTTTTTGGCCGTGTAAACGCGCACTCGCACACACCGACGTGAACTTACACACACACACGCACCCACGCTGTGCGGCGGGATTGCCGTGGAGACGTGCCGCTTTTTTCCGCGGACTCACACTGCGCCTTCATCTCTGTGCCCTTATCCCCCGCAGGACATCGAGTCGTTAATGTCAGAAGGGAACAAATCTCGAACGGTCGCCGCCACCAACATGAACGAGGAGAGCAGCCGCTCCCACGCCGTCTTCAGCATCATCATCACCCAGACCCTGTACGACCTGCAGTCTGGGGTCAGTTCACGCTGGGGCCGCCCTGCTTCTGAAACCATCGCAAGTCTGTGATCCAGTGGCGGCCATTTTAGCTTTATTTATCAAATCATGAAAACGTCTCAGCAATTTTTCCCCCCCAAGCTGCGTTAATTGAAAGTAGAATTGTGCCACTTCTGGAGTCATTCTTTCTTATTCATTGTGCTGTTCCGTTGAAAAGCAGCTGCAAGCTCTGTTCTGCCTGCGGAGGACAGGATTTAATGTTCTCGCAGTATGAAATTAATTGCAGAAATTATTTAGCCTTTGCCCCCTGAACAGATGTTTTGTGGGGATTGAACAGCATGTTGATTTTCATTAGCCTTAAATATAATATCCAAGAAAGCTGGGACAGGCCCAGAATGTGCAGAGACTCTGCAGCTCTGTGGTGCTGTGTGACGTTGCATTGGTCCGTCTGTGTCCCTGTGCCCGCAGAACTCGGGGGAGAAGGTCAGCAAAGTGAGCCTTGTGGACCTGGCGGGCAGCGAGCGCGTGTCCAAGACGGGCGCGGCGGGCGAGAGGCTGAAAGAGGGCAGCAACATCAACAAGTGAGCGACCAGGGCCTAGTGCTGAAGAGCAGTGCTTTATGAGCTCACCTGCAGGGCCTAGTGCTGAAGAGCAGTGCTTTATGAGCTCACCTGCAGGGCCTAGTGCTGAAGAGCAGTGCTTTATGAGCTCACCTGCAGGGCCTAGTGCTGAAGAGCAGTGCTTTATGAGCTCACCTGCAGGGCCTAGTGCTGAAGAGCAGTGCTTTATGAGCTCACCTGCAGGGCCTAGTGCTGAAGAGCAGTGCTTTATGAGCTCACCTGCAGGGCCTAGTGCTGAAGAGCAGTGCTTTATGAGCTCACCTGCAGGGCCTAGTGCTGAAGAGCAGTGCTTTATGAGCTCACCTGCGGCCTAGTGCTGAAGTAGCAGTGCTTCACTCACCTGGGCCTTAATCTGAAAACCAGGCTTTATGAGTCTCGACCTGCACTGGGCCTAGTGCTGAAGAGCAGTGCTTTATGAGCTCACCTGCAGGGCCTAGTGCTGAAGAGCAGTGCTTTATGAGCTCACCTGCAGGGCCTAGTGCTGAGGAGCAGTGCTTTATGAGCTCACCTGCAGGGCCTAGTGCTGAAGAGCAGTGCTTTATGAGCTCACCTGCAGGGCCTAGTGCTGAAGAGCAGTGCTTTATGAGCTCACCTGCAGGGCCTAGTGCTGAAGAGCAGTGCTTTATGAGCTCACCTGCAGGGCCTAGTGCTGAAGAGCAGTGCTTTATGAGCTCACCTGCAGGGCCTAGTGCTGAAGAGCAGTGCTTTATGAGCTCACCTGCAGGGCCTAGTGCTGAGGAGCAGTGCTTTATGAGCTCACCTGCCCTGGCACACTGAGTCATCCATCTGGGCCATGATAATCATGAAAATAATCACATGGATTTCTGTAATAAAACAGAATTTGCAGTAACTATGTATTTCATCTACGTGTGACGGTTGTATATTGCACACAAGTTTGGGATGGTAATGTAGTGGGATGAATTGTTGGAAGTCATTCCTCTTTCTTGTGCCCTTCGCTTCCAAAGGTCCCTGACCACCCTGGGCTGTGTCATCTCTGCCCTAGCTGATCAGTCTGCTGGGAAAGGGAAGACCAAGTTTGTGCCTTACAGAGACTCCGTCCTCACCTGGCTACTCAAGGTGTGTAACAAAGAATAACACTCTCCATAACCCAGGGAACAGTGTGGAACGCAGGTTTCAGAGTTCCCATACACAAACCCAGAAAACCCAACCTCTTTTGGATAGTTATGGAGGCAGCCCACTCCTGTGTTCTCACATTGAAAGCTCCAATGCTGTTATGAAAACACTTTCATGTTCGTAGCTCATCACACACCTGTATAAACTTTCTCAATTGAAGTCGATTGAGCAGCTCTGAGCACTCCCATGATGCAATGCGATCATAACTCAAATGACTGCAGGAGTATTGTTCTAATATTTTTTTGACCTTGTGAACACTTGCTTATGATACATTTTCATACCAAGGGTAAATTTTATTCATGGCAAAAGAAAAACATTGTGGTTGTAGCAAGTGTCTATATATTGATTGTCCATCCAGTGTGGATGATTTACCAATCTCCTAGTTCGGTTTGGAATATTTTATGTGTGCTTGGTGAAGTCTACCGCTCTGTAGGTGGAAGCAACTCAGTTTAATTTGTTAATGTGTGTATTAAGGGGCGATATAGCTCAGGAGGTAAGACCGATTGTCTGGCAGTCGGAGGGTTGTCGGTTCAAACCCCGCCCTGGGCATGTCGAAGTGTCCTTGAGCAAGACACCTAACCCCTAACCTCTAACTGCTCTGGTGAATGAGAGGCATCAATTGTAAAGCGCTTTGGATAAAAGCGCTATATAAATGCAGTCCATTTACCATTTACCATTAAAGTACACACAGATATTATGCACACAATGCCTGTATTCCCTTCTGTGAAACTGCATGCTCTCACATTGCAGGATAACCTTGGGGGCAACAGCAAGACTGCTATGATTGCCACTATCAGCCCAGCTGCGGATAACTATGAAGAGACCCTGTCGACACTGCGCTACGCCGACCGAGCGAAGAGGATCGTCAACCACGCCGTGGTCAACGAGGACCCCAACGCCCGGATCATCCGCGAGCTTCGGGAGGAGGTGGAGAAGCTGAGGGAGCAGCTGTCCCAGGCGGAGGTGATTTTTGGGGATGAGGAACAGGAAGCTGGGCTCTGACACTGGGGCTAATAGTCAGCTTGGTATGAGGTTGACCAGGTTTGGCAGTTGACATTAGGAGGCCTGAGTGTTGGGGTTAAGGGGCAGAAACCTTTACTGGCTTGGTACTTAGCACTGACAGGCCTGGATTTAATGGTCTGGAACATTGATTGAGTTGGGTAGAGATGGTGCGAAAGCTGGGCTCATGAAGTAAGATGGTATTGCCGATATTGTTCTCTTTCAGTCGATGAAAGCCCCTGAACTTCAGGAAAAGCTGCAGGAGTCCGAGAAGCTCATCCTGGAGATGACGGTCACCTGGGAGGAGAAGCTGAGGAAGACGGAGGAGATTGCACAGGTAAGTGCCCTGCCACACCTTTTGGGGGGTTTTATGCATGTTTGGAAGTCCCGCTATGTGAATCTGCCTGTGGCTTCTCCATCTTGTGTGTCCAGATTGGTTTCTGTGTTTATGTGCTGTTGACATATGTGTGTGTGCATGTCTGTGCATGCAGGAGCGTCAGAAACAGTTGGAGAGTATGGGCATCTCCTTGGAGTCTTCAGGGATCAAGGTTGGAGAGGACAAGTGCTTCCTTGTGAACTTGAATGCTGACCCCGCCCTCAATGAGCTGCTGGTCTACTATCTGAAGGTGAATCTCCACACTGAGATTATTGTGTATGAGTGTATCTACATATAAATAGTAGTGTCTCATCATTTTAATGTCAAATAGCATATGCAGTGTATTATAACCTGAAATGTGTCTGTTAATGTATTTGCAGTTGTTTTAGATTCTGGCTTAACTTTAGTTCTTGAAAACATATGTTTTTTGAACTACCACATTATAGTTTTGTCCCGCTTCCCACTAGGAATGAAAATGCCTTTTCTGGTACCTATTAATGTGTATTAAAATGTCTTGGTGCAAAAGAAAACATAATTTTATCATTCTATAACTCTTCTGATAAACTTAATGAACAGACATATTTTTACATAACAGTTGAACCTGCACGGTAAGAAAAGGCTGTATTGTTGGAATCACATGCGCGATACAAGGCAAACTGAAATTCTGCTGTAGGCTCTCAGGACTGTACCAGCCTGAAGCAGTTTCTCCTAACATTCAAACTTTCCAGAGAAAGGGAGGGGCAGAGGGAGGGAGCAGGAGAAGGAAAGCAAGAAAGCAAGAGAGTGTTGTTCATGAGTTCAATTCTTCTCATTCCCTTTTGCCTGACCTATATTTCCTCTGTAATATTCAGTGCTGCCTGGGGCCTTGGGAGCAGTCAGGCTTATCGGTAGTGAGCAGTGGCCCACCAGATGGGCCAGGTCATCTAACTATTTAACACGGCACTGACCTGCGGAACGCAAGCAGTGGAAGTAAAAGGGCGATACATTCAGGGGGAGGGGGGGGGGAAGACATGAAAAGAAAAGAGGGAAAAGAGAGAGGGGAATGACTGCGGGAGACGGAGACACAGGAAGACTGTAATAAAGAGAAACAGAGAGAAAGAAGGATGCAGGGAAGAGTGAGTGAGAGAGACAGAGCGGAAGAGAGAGAATGTGTTTTTCCGACCGGGCGTGGCATGAGAAACCTCGGCCAAACTTCCTCAGCACAGAAACAACAGGCCTCTGTCCGGCGTCCTCAGGCTGGGCATATTCGGGAGGAATTACCATCTTAATGAGAGCTGTGCAGTTCAGCTGCACATGTGCACATCCTATGTGAGAGGAGTGTTTGTTAAACAACACCCACTCTAATGACTAATCTGCCCTCGTCTCGCTGTGTCTCACTCTGTGTCTCTGTATGCATCGTCTTATGTCTTTTACATCAAAGAAACTGCTCAACAGTGTAGAGCACGCTACTGCTCTTTAAAAATTAACCAGGGTCATTCTTTAAAAATCTGTTCATTTTTCCAGTATTGTGATTCATCATTTGTATCTAAATAGAAATTGAGGTTTGGAACATTCCCAAAGAAACATATTGCACATACCACACGAGTGATAAAGATTTGATATGTCCAAGTAAATAGATAGGGTTTTTTCTGGTTTTGTGGCATTCGCTTTTGTTTTGTGTCTGCTTGTGTCTACTGTCACTCAAATTGCTGTGTATGACACGACACCAGCAATGTACTGGAGAATAAAGCTGTGGTATAGAGCCGTGCCTTTTCTGTGCAGTCTGTGTAGTCGCAGTGGTTTGGGTGCCGAGCTTCTCTCTCTGAGCTGGTGTTGTCGTCCCATGTGTAGGACCACTCGCGTGTGGGAGCTGACACATCTCAGGACATCCAGCTGTTTGGGATCGGGATCCAGCCAGAACACTGCTTACTTGACATCAGCCAGGACGGGGATGTCACTCTGTCCCCCATAGAGAACGCCAGGTAACCCATCATGCATCATCTCACCTGTCAGGTGGCTGTCTGGTGTGTAGCAGTATGGAGAATAGGAACTGTGAGCTCACTTGTGTTTCCTGTATGACAGTAGCAGTGTCATCTCCTATAGATTTGACCCAGAAATGCATCCCACTCGTACCCTATTCATTTGTGGGTTAGCATTATGCAGGTTATGAAATAGGGTCACAGCATTTTTGGAGTACCTTTGCACCACACTCTAATGGCTGAGCTGTAGTTTCGCTCTTTCACCAAAGACAACCTGGAAAGGCTTCTTTCCCTTCAGATCCCTCTTTAGATGGTCTGCCTTATCTGAAAAAAGACAACGGAGACCTTCTTATGGCCCTCAACTGTGTCTCCTTTTGTACTTCCATTAGTCTTCCACTTTTCTGTTTATTGGACTCAGGACAGAGCCTTGAGGTACACCAAGAGACAGCCTGCCTGTTTGTTTCTTGTTTTTTATGTTAACACCTGTGATTTGGAGAGAATTTTGATATTGTGAGATCTGTGATGTGTTGTGCGTGTGTGTCCACAGAACCTGTGTGAATGGCACCATCATCCACTCCATGGTCCACCTCTGGCATGGTGACCGCATCCTGTGGGGCAATAACCATTTTTTCAGGTGGGTCAAGAGCTGGGTCCCAATTAATTATAAAACCATTGCGTCTGTGCTGGACTAGGAGACGTTGCTGTTGGACAACCATATCAGCTACCTAGTTTAAGCTGTTCATTTTAAATTATAACTCAGAGAAGAATGTTCTGTCACTGTGAATAAACATAATTGTTACTAGCTTGCTTGATTAACATAATGGCACAATCTCAGCTGCAGTATTTCTTACTGGCTTGTCTGTCTGCCTGTCAGAATCAACCTGCCCAAGCGGAAAAGGCGGGACCGCTTGAAGGAGATGGACAGGGAGTCTCCAAGGGAGAGCTTTGTGGAGCCGGACGTGGAGACGGCCAGCGAGGCCTCGTCCGAGCAGGACTACAGCTACGAGTTCGCCCAGATGGAGGTCATGATGAAGACTCTGGGGAGCAACGGTACGGAGTGTCTCTCGTGTCCTCATCTTCACACTCATCCTCTCATCCTTTTCCCTTTTTTCACTCTCTCGGCCCTACATCTGTCCATCACTATGCATTGAAATGTGTTTGACTGTAAATACAGTATATGGCAGCAATTGATGGTGTAATTAATTACATCTTTCTCAGAATTTGTTTTGTGCGTTCAACGGCATTTTGTGAGATTTTTGAAGGTTGCAATGGGACACCGTGTTGAAGGCCCTTTATGGAAAAATTATGTTTGAACATGTTCTTCGGCTTAAATCATGGCAGGATAAACAATTTTAGCGTTAATAACATGCATGTGCTGTGCATAGGAAGACTAGGGGATTACTGCACTAGAATTGTTGTTCCCTGGAGAGCTTTATTCTTGCAAAGGGTAATTCCTAAAACTGAACATGCTCGTTGAAGTCTTTTCTCAGCATGCTAATGTCAAAGTAAAAGTGTGCTTTACTTCAGTGTCTTTGTAACACTGAAGAGATTCGCAGTGAGATATTTGTGTTGTATACCCGTGTGAGGTCCTCATCCTGTTCATATAATTTCCCCTGGGTTTTCTCCGTTTGCTTCATTTATCTTGTTTGCACACTCTCGCTCATTCTCTCTCTCCTTTCTTTTTCTTTCCCACTGGCTCAGTAGGTTTTTTGCACATCTGAGATTTAGCTTGTTCCTTTCTGCACTCATCCTTGATTGTTTGTTTCCGGAAATCCGTTAGAAACATTGGGGATTTACAGAATTAAGTGGTGAATAATTAAAGTAATTATGCCACTTAGGGATCGCAGGTAGGTCCATACCGGTATTCCCATGGGAACTGCATGCATTGTTCACTTCATACTGAGGCCAGGGTTCTCAAAATGTCTGCTGAGAATCAAGGGTGTTTTGTTGGCTGTCCAATGTCCAAGGTGCATAATGGACTGCTGGGTCAATTACCATGTAAGTAGTAGTACCATGCGAGAAAACAAGGGGAGACAAACTGGTGGCCCTTATTCATAAGTGATGAGCTGCAGGTCTGACTCCGCCCACTACAGCAGCATCCCTTCAGTGTGCCAGTGCAGTCTAATCCCAGAGAGAAAGGAGCAGCTCTTTAGATGTCTCCTGGCTCTGTTCAATAACTCGCTACATGGAATGATGGATGATTCCGGCACTTTCATACATGAAATTGTGTGTTTTTATTACATAATTGAAAATTCTGTTCCATTCAGCTATACTATATAACCCTACACAACTGTACTATATTTATCTGTCTTTCTCTGACACCACATTCATGATCCTTACTGCCCATCCCTTTATTTTGTCATCTTCTTTCCACAAACCCACTCACATTCTTTCTCCTGTGCTCATTTGTATCACTCCCTCCCTACATTCCCTGTGTGACTCCTCCCTCCCCTCCTCCCCTTTGTTGGCCCCGCCCCTCTTCAGACCCCATGCAGAACGTGGTGCAGGTGCTGGAGAAGCAGTACCTGGAGGAGAAGCGCACTGCACTGGAGGAGCAGCGCATGATGTACGAGCGCGAGCTGGAGTCGCTGCGGCAACAGCTGTCCCCTGAAAGGCCCCACCCCCATCACCGCTGCAGCGCCGACCGCCTGTCATTCTCCTCACACCCTGCCCACAGCAAGCTCCGCCTCTGGAGTGAGGAGCGGTGAGGACAGCACACACATACATACGCCCACTTGTGCACACATACACACACACTCGCACGCACACACATACATACGCCCACTTATGCACACACAGATACACACACACACTCGCATACACACACATGCATGAACACATACACACACACACACCTGCATATACACACATGCATAAACACACACACACACACACGCGCGTGCGTACACCCACGCGCGCACTCACACACACACACACACACACACACACACACACACACACAGTCGTGCATAAATCTCATTGTTCGTTCTTTAGTCTGCCTGGCAGGTTCTTCCAGTGCTGTTGGTGAGAGGGAACTCTGACATTACTCAAATGAGCTGCAGCTGAGGCAGGCAGTCCTGCAGTTTCAGTGAAGTCTTCCTGTCTGTGTTTCTCTGTCAGGGACGAGCTGTTTCGCCAGAGCTTGTCTCGGCTCAGGGAGCAGGTGGTCAAGGCCAACACTCTGGTGCGGGAGGCCAATTTCCTGGCGGAGGAGATGAGCAAGCTGACGGACTACCAGGTCACCTTGCAGATCCCCGCTGCCAACCTCAGCGCCAACCGCAAGGTGTGTCCGAGACCTCGCTCGCACCGCGCGGGCATGCGTGCCACCCAGCCAATATCCTGCGCTAATGGAGGGTCATCACCCCTAATTTCCCTCAAGTTCGACTCACTTTCTTCATTTACTAATATCTGGGAGTTAGTTTTATGTTTCCAGGAAAAAGGCTTACGATCAATTCACCCTCAGAATGAATCCTATGCGCTTACCTTAAGAAATGTCCTGTAACTGGAGGGTGACAGCTATCCACAGAGTCATTTTTCAGATGTGGCTAGTCCATCTAGAAAGACTTCATAAGGCCTAACGTCTGCATCCTGCTGCATCATTAGGACTGCAGTACAACAGCAGACTTGCGCATTAATTGGTGCCACACACTGAGGTGATGTGCAAATCACTGTCAGAGGTACTGTGTAGTACAGTGATTCATTTCCTGTGACCATGAGGGTAATTGATGATTGCAGAGAAAGACCTGGAAAGAGGAAAAGGAATGCGGAGGGATGTAAGGCTGTTGCTCTCTGTCCTGCTTGAGTAATGTAGCATGTGTGTCTCCTCAGCCACTTGTTTCTCATTTAAAAGGTTACAGATTACAGCTACACTCCAGGACATTATTGTTTATAAACGTAACTGAGCACAATTCATCTTAACAGCCATTTAAAGACAAAGGTCATTACAATTTATTTAGTTACAAATAATGAATGGCCTCATTTATGACAGTACCTACATATTTATTTTGACGTAACATGGACCACAAATTTATCATCTGTCAAACCAATAACTTTCAACCCAGTAGCAAACAGAAATTTGAGTTTGTTCAAACAGACGCCACTTCAGACAGGACAGTCTCCATTTAGTATTTCCTTTTTTCCTTGCTGTTAGAATTGAGTGTGTAAATTTCTGTGTGTGCTGTGCTTGTCCTCGTCCAGCGAGGAGCCATCGTGAGTGAGCCGGCCATCCAGGTGCGTAGAAAAGGAAAGGGGACGCAGGTCTGGACCATCGAGAAGCTGGAGAACAAGCTGGTGGACATGAGAGAACATTACCAGGACTGGAAGGAAGGAACTGAGGAGATGGTGAGAGGGAAAGAAGGGAGGGAGATATGAGTTAACTCATATGAATGTGAATGTGCTCTTGTCTGTGGACAAGCCAACTGTTTTCAAGGTCTGAGCCTCGAGATTTTCTCCTGCAAAAGGTGTAATTCTTCAGAAAATGGATCCCTGCTATTAACATTTTAAATATTTGTCCATTTAGGTTTAAACGGTCATAAATTGTTGCTGTTTCTCCTCTATCCATGGCCACAGTGCCCATAAAGTATTATTTGTAGGATTATACTGTATGTAAAGTCTTGCTTCTGCAGCATGAGATAAAATCTTCCTCTTGGGGCTCTGTTACATTTTCAGAACAACAAGCTGAACAACAAGCGTGGCGATCCGTTCTACGAGGCGCAGGAGAACCACAACCTCATCGGAGTGGCCAATGTCTTCCTGGAGTGCCTCTTCCATGATGTCAAGTTGCAGTATGCTGTTCCCATCATCAGCCAGCAGGGGGAGGTAAAATCATGGTATCCATGAGCAGAGTCTTTAGAACTTTTAAGTGGTCATCTGACCTCCTTGTCATATGGTCCTTCTTATGTAAATTGTTTATGGACAGTGACTAAACAGGAAGTAGGGTTGGTTAACTCTAATTTACTACAGGTAAATTGACTGACAATATTAACTTTTTAACCAGGACCTGATGTAAACAAAAAGCTAGACTATCACATCATAGCATATAAAGAGTTTAGTATTTTCATGTATTTACCTGAAAAATGAATCCTTTATTTTATTTTGACCATAACACTCTTATTATGTACAAATGACCTAGGGAACAAAATAGGCTACAGTGTGATGAAAAGCCACTTCTGTTTCACTTTGGCAGCCTGTATTAGGCTTAGCATGATTCTTTATTGGCAATAACACAAAATCCGCTTGGTTAGAGGGGAGTGCTGTACGTTTTTTATTTACGATGTTCTCTGGGAAAAACACGCTCCTCTTGAACAGAAATGCCTGGAGTGCCCAGGCAGGTCTTATCTGAGCGAGATTTGCATTGGTTTTCTGCCACACAAAAGGATTCCGGTCACAGCTGGTGGTGTTTGCTTTCCATTTGCCATCATATCTTGCTACAAAACATTAATCAGTAATGGTCATTTTTTTCACTGAAGCCCTGATTGGCTATGCCAAGAACAAAACCAACACAAAAAGTGACATTCAGAGCAAAAGGGATGTATTGAAACCAGACATGTATTCTAAGAGGTTTGTGAGGTCTGTACCTGTGTCAGTTGTGTCTGTGCCTGTTTCTGTTTCGTCTGTACTTGTGTCTGTTGTGTCTGAGCCTTTCTCAGTTGTCTCTGTGCCTGTGTCAGTTCCATCTGTACCTGTTTCAGTTGTGTCTGTACTTGTGTCAGTTGTGCTTGTGCCCTTCTCATTTGTGTCTGTACTTGTGTCAGTTGTGTCTGTGCCTGTGTCAGTTGCATGTCTACCTATGTCAGTTGTGTTTGTGCCTGTGTCAGTTGTGTCTGTGCCTGTGTCAGTTGCATGTCTACCTATGTCAGTTGTGCTTGTGCCTGTGTCAGTTGTGTCTGTGCCTCAGTCAGTTGTGTCTGTGCCGTTCCCAGGTGGCAGGCCGGCTGCATGTGGAGCTGATGCGGGTCAGTGGAGCTGTGCCCGAGCGTCTGGCTGGGGGGGATGACTCCTCAGAGAACTCAAGTGAAAGTAGCAGCTATGAGGTCATGGACACCAATGGGGAGATAGTCCACATGGCCAAGAAACTCACCTGCAGGGTACGGCCAGGAACGATGCTTAAAATGATTTTGATTTTTCGACTGTTTTTTTTATTTTCTGCTGTTATTCTTCTCATTATTTTCCCGTCTTCTTCATTTTTGCACTCCAGGTGCGGATCAGAGAAGCTACCGGGCTGCCTCTGAACCTGTCCAACTTTGTGTTCTGTCAATACACCTTCTGGGAGCAGGCGGAGCCCACGGTGGCCCCGCCCATGGTCAGCCCAGACACGCCCTCCCCTCACACCCCCGACTCACAGTTCACCGTCAGGTTCGATCACTGCAAGGTGAGAGGCAGAGCAGGCTCTGCTGGGGATTAAAATCAAATTGCACTGGATTTCCTGCCATTTTGTACAATTGATATGAATACCGTATGAAGTTAGGAGTAGGTGATGTTAGGTTTGTATGATCGTAATAGTTTAGGGTATATGGTGCTGTTGTGAGGCACTTTTTTCACCATATCTCCTGATCTGCTCTTGCCTGTGACCCCTCAGGACTACGTGGTCCACGTGACGGAGGAGTTTCTGGAGTTTATCTCCGAAGGGGCTCTGGCCATAGAGGTGTGGGGTCACCGCTGTGCTGGAAACGGGCGCTCACTGTGGGAGCTCGACGCTCTGCAGGCCAAGAGTCGCACGTTCCGAGACCGGTACTCACATTCTCTTACTCACGCAAACGTACAGTCACCTGGACATACCCTGCCAGTCACCTTCGCACACACACAAATACACACAAGCACACACACATACGCACACACACATGATGCAGTGGAAAAACGGAGGACATAGACTTCATAATAGTTTGCAATATGAAGTTGTGCATAGACGCACAATCAAACCCACATTCACTTTCACAGACATGCAGCAGACGCATGCAAACGCACAAACACACACACACACACACTCACACAGTCGGTGTGGGTCCTGTGCAGGTGGAGTGAGGTGTCTCGGCGGATCGAGTTGTGGGTCTCCATCCAGGAGCTGAATGAGCAGGGGGAGTACTCCGCTGTGGAGCTGCAGGCCAACAGGGACATCAGCACTGGGGGGGTCTTCCAGCTCCGGCAGGTGAGCCCGCCAATGAGAAAGACTCTGTGTGCACATACTGTTAGGCTGTGACTCTGTCTGTATGACATACTGTAAGGCTTTGACTCTGTGACTCTGTGTGCACATACTGTTAGGCTGTGACTCTGTCTGTATGGCATACTGTAAGGCTGTGACTCTGTGTGCTCATACTGTAAGGCTGTGACTCTGTGTGCACATACTGTAACTGACTGTTGCATACTGTAAGGCTTGACCGCTCTGTGTGCACTATGTAGGCTGGACTGTCTGACATACTTTAAGGCTTTGACTCTGTGACTCTGTGTGCACATAATGTTAGGCTGTGACTCTGTCTGTATGGCATACTGTAAGGCTGTGACTCTGTGTGCTCATACTGTAAGCTGTGACTCTGTGTGCACTACTAAGCGTGATTCATGCTTAGTTTGACTCTGTGACTCTGTGTGCACATAATGTTAGGCTGTGACTCTGTCTGTATGGCATACTGTAAGGCTTTGACTCTGTGACTCTGTGTGCACATACTGTTAGGCTGTGACCCTGTGTGTATGACATACTGTAAGCCTGCGACTCTGTGTGTGCATACTGTAAGGCTGTGACTCTGTGTGCTCATACTGTAAGGCTGTGACTCTGTGGGCACATACTGTAAGGCTGTGACTCTGTGTGTATGACATACTGTAAGGCGTGACTCTGTGTGTGCATACTGTAAGGTTCTCTGTGACTCTGTGTGCACATACTTTTAGGCTCTGACTTTGTGTGTATGACATACTGTAAGGCGTGACTCTGTGTGTACATACTGTAAGGCTATGACTGTGTGCACATTCTTTTAGGCTGTGACTGTGTGCACATTCTTTTAGGCTGTGACTGTGTGTGTATATACTGTAAGGCTGTGACTCTGTGTGCACATACTGTTAGGCTGTGACTCTGTCTGTATGACATACTGTAAGGCTGTGACTCTGTGTGCACGTACTGTAAGGCTGTGACTGTGTGCAAGTTCTTTTAGGCTGTGTCTGTGTGCACATACTTTTAGACTGTGACTCTATGTATATGACATACTGTAAGGCGTGACTCTGTGGGCACATACTGTAAGGCTGTGACTCTGTGTGCACATACTGTTAGGCGTGACTGTATAACATACTGTAAGGCTGGGACTCTGTGTGCACATACTGTAAGGCTGTGACTCTGTGTGTATGACATACTGTAAGGCTGTGACTCTGTGTGCACATACTGTAAGGCTGTGACTGTGTGAACATACTGTAAGGCTGTGACTCTGTGCACATACTGTTATAGGCTGTGACTGTTGTATAACATACTGTAAGGCTGGGACTCTGTGTGCACATACTGTAAGGCTGGACTGTGCTCTGTGTGACATACTGTTAGCGTGATCTGTGTGACATACTGTAAGGCTGTGACTCTGTGTGCACATACTGTAAGTGTCTGTGGACTCGTGCGTGATGACACTGTAAGCTGACTCGTTGCCATCTGTTCTCACTTTCTTTTTACTATTGCTTTCTTCACTTTCTGTATTTTCTTCGTCTCTCCATTCCACCGTCTCTTATTTTTATCTCTCTCCACCCTCCTGCTGGTTACATGCTTTCCTCCCTTTTCCTCCTCTCTCCCTGCCTGTCTCTTTGCCGCCTTCCTGTGCTCTCTCTCTCTCTCTCTCTCTCTCAGGGTCACTCTCGGCGGCTGCAGGTTTGTGTGAAGCCGGTCCAGCAGTCTGGCACTCTGCCCCTTCTGGTGGAGGCTGTGCTGTCAGTGTCCATTGGCTGTGTGTCAGCCCGATCTACTAAGCTACAGAGACCACTGGACAGCTACCAGGTGAGCTAACACACACACACACATACATGCATATATGCATACACACACAAGCACACACACGTGCACACGCACAAGCATACATGCACTCACACACACACACGCACACACACAGTCCGTTCAGATGGACAGATTCATTTATCGAGGAACATTGGAGGGAAAGCCGGGTACTGTATGTCCTTACAATTCAGTTCCTTCTAAGGAAAAATCCATTTGAATATAAAATGAAATAAATAACATGACACATCCTCCCTTGAATCATGGTCTTCAAGTTCTTTAACAATAAAACAGAATGGCTGTTTTATTGAAATATTACGACTAGCTGAAATGCCTTGTTGACATTTTCTGAAAATGTCTTGGAAACAATATTTCCATTGTGATGATTTGAAATGGTCTTTACTGTAATCCACCCTCTTCCATCACGGCAGAGTGCTCTGATGGCAGTACATCTCACGAACTGCCGTACATTTACGACACCTTTACTTAAATCCTTTGTCTTAACGCACAGAATTTCACATGCTGTTGGTGAAAATATTGGCTTAAAATGATGCAGTTAGACTTGAAGTTTAGTACAAGCTAGGTAATGTCTGTAAAATGTATATCCTTCTCAAAGCTTGACTCTAGGGTAGTTAGTTGGACCTGGATAGAAGTTTCTGTTGTGTCTGGGTCTTGGTTCAGGTTCTCTCAAGCATTAAAATATCAACTAGGATGGTGGAAAACCCCTGGTTTTCACAGCCAGATGCTGTTCAGTTGAATATTTTTGTAAATTATGCTGGGATTTGGTAGGAAATCCCGTCACCCCTCACTTTGATTTTAATGATTCCCTGCTGGGTGCAAAACCATGAAATGACTGTTACCAAATGATTTTAATGGGACACGGCTCTGAAAAGAGTTTTTTTTTTTACCAAGCTTAATGTTCATGTTATGCCCTGTCCACAGGGTCCTGGGCTGTAAAAGAGAGGAGTTTAAACCTTTTGATAATAATGTGAGAGTGAGGCTTCACAAACCTCACAATGGCTGGAGCTGTCGTGCATTATTAGCCATCCACAGAATGTCTTTTGATTGGGTTAGGTGAGCCAGTGATGGACAGTACATGGTAGCTCCGCCCATTTTGGGGCAGATGAAGCCTCTCTCTCCTGGTCCTCTCTGTGTGCCGTGTGCACTCCTCATTGACCCCAGTGTGTGTTCTCTTCTGCCAGAGGGAGGAGGATGACGATATGGATAGTTATCAGGTACCGTCTCAGACCGCTGCTGCCGCTGTTAATACTGAGGCATGACCAAAAACAACCTGCTGACCACCAGCTTTCAGACAGGGGGCGCCACTGTGTGGGAGGGGGGTGGAGTGGGGAGCGGTGCACACCAGGGGCACAGGGCCTGCGGGAGCAGGTGAGGGCTCATCCTGGCCCCGCTTCCTTTTCGGTGATTTTCTTGCACTTTAAAAAATTTGCTTCAGTGTTCCGTTTTCTCTGATCACTCCAGAAGGGAAGAGCACATTGATTTCACTGCAAAGTCGTTCTCCAGTAATCCAGTTTTTGAAAAGCAGCAACTTATTTCACTTCAGTGAGCTCGGTCTGGAGATAAGGCTTCACACTGTGGAAGGAAAATGGAAAATTGTGTAATTTGAACAAAATTTTGCAGATCAGATCTAATATAAGAAAATGTGCTTTCAATAACCTTTATCCTTGATCTTTAGAAATGATAGTTATGTGATATTTTGGGGGACACAGGATTTCGTGAAAATTTACCGCTGACATATATATCTGACTTTTCCACAATTCTTTCTCTTTAAACTGAGACTTTAATTGACAGTCAGATAGAGCATATTATGGAAGCTGCTGCAGATTTTACAACTGTCATAAGAGCTTTTAAAGGGCTTTCATAAGAAGATGGTGCATAATATGCTAATGCCTGGAGACACGGAGATATGTTTTTATGCCCAAGCCCTGAGTATTTAAGAGAGCAGCCTACTGATTGTGACAGGGGAGGGAAACTGGATTCCTGCTGGTCTGGTGCGGCTGTTTTGTTGCCAGTTAATTACTTCAGGTTAATTAATCTAATAATTTAATGATATGTCCTGCATACTGTTACACAGTTGCATCTCCTAGAAGACACTGTAACAAAGCAGTCTGTTTTTTTAGCCCTACTCATGTGTAGACCATCATCTTCTGCTTTTACTTCTACCTGGATTCAGTCAATTCACTCATTTATCATCTGGATGTGACATCTCTTGAAAATGATTCTTTGTTAATTTGTGCCTCATAGGTACAAAGCAGGAGACCTATCAGTTATTGATAATTTATTCTTAGTCGTTTTATTGGTTATTTCCTACAGGGGATGAAACCGTTATTACTAAAATAACTAGGCATAGTACGTGGCACTGTTGTATTTGCTGAAGGAGCAGATTTAGAAAATAAGTAGTCTCTATATTTGTAGCATTTTAGTGGCACTAGCACCTAATTATTTTGTCTAGTGAGAACTAAAACCACCACCAGTAGCAGTGATGAGAAGTAAGAATGTCGGGTCGCTGTGCCATCTTCAGACGTAATGTGTTGTTCTGTAAAAATATCCCAAAGAAATGAAATGATTGGATTATTAAAGTGATTATGAACAGATGGAGTAAAAGCCAACAAGCACCAGCCCTCCAGGAAATGAGTTTGACACCCCTGGCCGAGGAAGAGTCCGACTCTTCAGTCCCTCCCCCAGCTCACCTTGTAATCCCTTCCTGGGATTGATCCACTAACGCATGGCTGTCTGCTTCCTGCCACTGAAGAACCATGAGAATTTAATGCACCTCACTCAATCACACGATCAACGCATGGCTGCATGACTCATCTGCATGGGGGAGTCCATTTGGAATAACGGTGGGAGGGGTGGGGGGTGCTGAACGATTTTAGGAGAAATAGCTTTCAGCTAGTGTTTTTCCTTTGGAGTGGACTTCCCATCTGTTGAGGTAGGATGGGTGTGGATGTGTATGGTGAAGGGTTTGGCAAGAAATGAATGGTTGGCTGACCTTTTCAGAAAAAGCAGGCTGCTGTTAGTAGTTCACTTCATGAACTAAATGGTAGGACAAGGATTTTTGTTGTTGTGACTGAGAGTTTCTTTAAAAATGTTCAGTTTTCTCAAAACTGGATTCAATTCAAGATGTTTCTATGTGACTTCTTTGCTGAGGTATTCTGGTATTTAGTCAAAGGTCAAAGCAAACCCAAAATCTGATGACGAACTCTCAGTCGTCCTGATACCCCTCCTATTTGTTTCTGTATAGAACAAGTGCACCCAGAATCCATTATCTCCTCTTGAGTTTTTCCTTTTTTTGGTATACAATTTCTCCTTGTCTTCTCCATGTTGTTCTGTCTCCCCCTGCAGGAGGAGGACCTGAACTGCGTGCGTGAGCGCTGGTCTGATGCCTTGGTCAAACGCAGGGAGTACCTGGATGAGCAGATCAAGAAGATCATCAACAAACAAGGTTTGAGCCCCTCATCTGTTATGGCCAGGGAAACACCAGTCTGCTATGTGTTCTGTTTTTGGGTTGTCTAGTGGTATGTTTAGTTTATTTAGTTTTGTTTATCTTTTTGCACTGTATCCTTCCTGAATCATACTCTTTCTCCCTCTTTACTGTTTTCTCTCCCTTCTATTTCATGTTTTTTTCTCTCCTTTCTTGATCCTCCCTTTTTCTCTCTCTCCTTGTCTCATTATCTTCCCTTTTGTCTCTCTTCCTGTGCTTCACCCTCCCTGCAGAGAAGTCGGAGGAGGATGTGGAGCGTGAGGCGCGTTGTTGGTGGGAGGCCAGTGGGTGGGCGCTGGCAGGAGGGACCCGCAGCTGGTGCGCGCCTGCATGAAAAATTCACCTGGTGCCCTACTGCACAACTGACACTGGTGAGCAGTACACTACATAGACAAATCTGCACACTGGTGAGCAGTACACTACATAGACAAATTTGCAATCTGGCCATACACCAGTGATACCTCAGACTAACTATAACCTTAAGTCAAGTCATATATCTGATTAAATGTATGGTCCATCCCTTACATTCAGCAGTTTTTATTTTTTTGATTTTTAAAAATATGTTTTTCACTTGGTGCTGGATGATCATAACTAGTGACTAATGTGTGCATTTATGTGATTGTCTCAGGGTGCCCTCTGCAGGAATGGAGGTTCACATCCCTGTCCTCTTCCTGGATCTCAATGGTGAGAGATCACTTGCCTAATAAAAATGTCCCCTAGGGAAAGTGTGCAGTTAGATGAACCAGCCAAGCTCACCCTAAATGGTTCTTAAATATCTGACATATCCCACCGATATTGTTCCCAGTTATATGGTGTAACTGAGCATGGCTAGTTGCCACTGATGATCTGTGTTTTTGGGAAATGTAAATCTTTGCCAGTATATGGTCTATATTTTCTGAGGTGTGTGGTTTTCTTTGTGTTGGGTTCCCTCTCAGCGGACAACCTGACGGTCAGTGATCAGATGACTGGGCCCCATGCTGCTGGAGTGAACTCCATCCTGCCCAAAGAGCACGGCAGCCAGTTCTTCTACCTGCCTATCATCCGACACAGTGACGAAGAGGTACAGCTCACTCATTCTGCCTGCACTGCCCCCTTTGGCTGGGAGGGAACACTCACTGCCCACTCACAGCAAGATGCAGTATTTCAAAGATGTTCTTCTGACATTCTTCTTACACTATTAGCTGTTTTTGCATAGAATGCATTTTAACACTTTTTGCAGGCCTGTAATAATTTTTTTTTTAATAATCAATTTTAAGGCTTAGCATGCCTGAATCCAGAGTAAATTTATCAACTCTCAAGGTTTTTGAACTTCAGGGTTTCCCCTCAGCACTTGATTTGTGGGAAAAAATACTTAGTTTTATCTCTCCATGGAGAGAGATTCCCTGATTGTGTTTTTAATTCTTTATAAGTTATTGAAGTCTTACTCCTAAATTATTTTATGAATTATTGAATAAATTCATATTAATGTGTAGAGAAACCAAATGCATCATAGCACATCTTTCCTTGTGCACAAATTGCTTCTTATTATGATATTCTTTCTGACACTTACTCCCTACTCCCTGATTTTAGATCAACTGAACATGCAGTTATAGAGCAAAACGTGTATTTTCATTTTGTGTGTCAATGGAAAGTATGACTTGTTACCATTTAATTCTCACTTTTGTGTATCAGTAATACGATCAGCAGATATCTTTGTACTGTATAATGAGGAGCTCATAAAGGTCTAATTTCTTTGCTGCTTCAGAGTTCATACCCTGCATGGTTGACTGGTCAGTTGTGTAACTCTGAGATCCATATCTCAGAGGATATTCTGTGTATACTGAAGCGTGTGTATTGTGTGTGTCATATGCGGCCTGACATTAAAGCTCTGTTCCTGTCCTTCTCCAGGTGCTGGCCGTGTGCTCCTGGGACTCCTCCATCCATGACTCGGTCCACCTGAACCGGGTCACCAGCCCCAACGAGCGCATCTACCTTATCATCAAGGTGACAGTCCAGCTCAGCCACCCGGCCTCTATGGAGCTGGTGCTTCGCAAGAGGATTGCGGTCAACATCTACAACAAGCAGGTAAACACGTCGCACCCAAGCTCTTCTGTCTTACTTTGTCCTTCCCCTTTCTTTAGAATAACAGATCTTCAATTATTGCAAAGGATACATGCGTTTCTTTTCCTATATGAAAGGATGCATTTTTTTATGTTGTTTATATTATTATTTAAATTATTGTTGCTTTATGCTGGCAGTTTACAGTGCTCCTATTTTGTCTATCTGCTTGTACAGTTGGATGTTTGCTCAGCAGTTCCATTTGAATAACTTCTGTTCAATTGGCCTGTTCTCTAAGCGAGTGCTACTCACTGCCAATTGATGGTCATTACTGTTTTGATTTATTTTTAAACAGTGTTAAATGTTTTTGTGATTAGTCACGCAGTTTAATTATTTCTATTGTAGCTGTATGTCTGCCTGCTTTCCCATCATGCCTCACTGCCCTGCCTGTGATACTGATCAGCATCATGATAAAGCTCACCTTCATCTCCCCCATTAGAGTTTCACCCAGAGTCTGAAGAGACGGATGTCAATGAAGAATTTGCTCTACTCCTGTGGAGTCACATACGAGATTGTGTCCAACATACCAAAGGTACGGGGCTTAGCACTGTAGCAGGCTTAAACCTGCCAGGGTCCTCTGCCTTGCTATGTGCATAAATGTAGTTTGTTCAGTTATATTTTTATGAGCTGTGTAGTGTAGCGTATATTATTGCATATTAAAGCAGACATTTTAAAGTAAATTTGAATCACTACATGCTGATGAATCTTTTTGAGTTAATGAATAGAGATGCATGCGCAGCAGCAAAGACTAAAAGCCTTCTGTGTCCGCCTGTCCGTCTGTCCGGTGAACGCGCAGGCGTCAGAGGAGCCCGAGGAGCGGGAGACCCTGGCGCTCATGGCTGCGCGGGGAGAGAGTGAACGGTCCCAGGACGGAGAGACGTACATCGAAAAATACACCAGAGGGGTGCTGGAGGTGGAGAACATCCTGAGTCTGGAGAGACTGCGGCAGGTACGTCTCAGTCACAGTGTGCAGAGTCTGCAGCAGAAATGTCTGACTCAGTCACAGTGTGTGGAGTCCACAGCAGATATGTCTGACTCAGTCACAGTGTGCAGAGTCTACAGCAGATATGTCTGACTCAGTCACAGTGTGTGGAGTCTACAGCAGATATGTCTTACTCAGTCACAGTGTGTGGAGTCTGCAGCAGATATGTCTGACTCAGTCACAGTGTGCAGGGTCTACAGCAGATATGTCTGACTCAGTCACAGTGTGCAGAGTCTACAGCAGATATGTCTGACTCAGTCACAGTGTGTGGAGTCTACAGCAGATATGTCTTACTCAGTCACAGTGTGCAGAGTCTACAGCAGATATGTCTTACTCAGTCACAGTGTGTGGAGTCTACAGCAGATATGTCTTACTCAGTCACAGTGTGTGGAGTCTGCAGCAGATATGTCTTACTCAGTCACAGTGTGTGGAGTCTGCAGCAGATATGTCTGACTCAGTCACAGTGTGTGGAGTCTGCAGCAGATATGTCTGACTCAGTCACAGTGTGCAGAGTCTACAGCAGATATGTCTTACTCAGTCACAGTGTGTGGAGTCTACAGCAGATATGTCTTACTCAGTCACAGTGTGTGGAGTCTGCAGCAGATATGTCTGACTCAGTCACAGTGTGTGGAGTCTGCAGCAGATATGTCTTACTCAGTTACTGGTGTTAAGAGATGAAGCAGCGCTTTGACTAAATGCCGTGTGTGCATGTCTGTGGCTGTGCTTGTGGCTGTGGTTGTGTCTGTGTCCGTGTCTGTGTCTACAGGCAGTAACGGTGAAGGAAGCTCTCTCTGCCAAAGGAAGACACATCCGGAGGAGCATCAGCACGCCCAACGTTCAGCATGTAATTATCCAGACCCTCCCCTCCAGTACTGCATCCCCTTAACAAAAGATTAGAGCTGTTCACATAGGATGAGCTGCCCTGTCATGCCCTGACTATCTTAACTGATCTTCCCACACCTTGCTAAACTTAAACCTAAAATATCACATATATGCAGATACTGCATTGAGTGAATACAGTGGGGATACTGCGATCTTAGGAGAAGTGAGTTCAGATCAGCTACTTGACACAGGTGTTGTCTGTCATTATAAGAGATTTTGAGGCAGTTATCATTAGAGTAAATATAGCTTACTGTTTGTAGTGCTTCTATAGCCCTGTAAAACCTTCAAACACCCCGTGCAGTCCCTTATTTTTAAAGTGTGTTAGCCATAAAATGTACTTCCGTTTTTCCAACTTTATAAACGGGAAATAACCATTTCATGTAAAATAAATAATTTCTGAGTGGTAGACCTGAGGGGCATTTTTCTTCTGTAATGAATATTCACAAGTTCATTGGACAGCTCATTAAATGGACTCTTCAGAACATGGAGAAGAATTCAGAAAACAGCCCAGGCTCTTTGACGATATTACTGACACTTAAACAAACCGATGACTAGCAGGTTATTAGTGATTCAGCTGCGTATCTGTGAGCTTATAGTAGTCAGTCCCAGGTATGGGAACATGCTGGGGACTGCCTCAGGAGTGGGATCTAGGTTGCCAGTCAGGCAATTGGGCAGCTAGCTATCTAGGTTAGCAAGCTATTGATGTCTGGAAAATAAGTTTGTGGTCACGCCTTTACTAAAAATCTGATGCCACAAAGTTAGGTAGCTTGCTGATAAACTTAAAAAATGTTTCTACAAAACTTTTGTTGTTAGTCTCTGGTCATCACTAGTTTAATTGGTTCATGCAAATTTAAAATGATGAAGAAGTGCCAGGTAATATTTTCTGATCGAACCGTTCCAAGCATTCTCTCTGCTGTGGGGGCCTTTTTGTAACTTAGCCTGGTTGTTGTGTTTCAGGTGTCATGCAGTAAAACGGACTTAACAGGGTGTGAAGATGAAGATTTCAAGGTATTATTTGTTTTCAGTACCCCATGATGTAAAGCCCAGTTTAGCAGGCTGTGAACTCACAGGCGTGTTGCCCAAAGTGCAGGTATCCAGTCACCTCATACTTTCACTCCTACAGTCCAGGCTCGCAGCTGCATAGCCGTTTGCACCGAGCATCCTGCCCATCTAGCACAGTCAGACCGTCCTTTTGCGATTGACCAGAGGGGGTGTTGTTGCTCAGTGAGCACAGGAATACCCAGCCTACCAGAATCCTCCCTCCCTGGGCAGTACCTGGGCCAGTGATACTTATATACGCTGGATCAGCACTTTAGCTGGACACCTAGTCTAGAAGTCCCCAGAAATTGTGCTTTGACACGTTTGTAGCAAACGCATACATTTTGGCTGTAGGCCTTGTCATCGTGCTGTGGTTGTGTGCCTTCTCTGAGAAGCTGTTCTCGTTTGAATGGCAGGGGCATTCTGAGAGTCAGCCAGACATCGCCAACTGCAGTTTACAAGATGGTGCACTGTGCTCCACCCTCCCCAGGGACTCACCCCTCAAGAGCAAGGAGTATCCTGGTAAGACCTGCTGTCCAGACCATTCAGTAGTGTTTTAGGTACTTTTAGGATGAGCTTTCTCCTGGATTGTTCCTGGACCGCATGGCTTTTCTTTACAAATTGTGATTCGGTGGAAATTTGGCAGTGGGAAACCAAACCCAGTGAATTGATGCAAGTAACTTAACCCTGAGCTCGCCAAACTGAAGTCCCAGACACAAGGGCAACGTTTTAGGAGCCAAACCAAGCCGGTGCTGTCCCCGCAGGCTTGGTCCCAGAGAGCCCCACGTTCTTCAACTCCAGCCCCTTCAAGGCCCTGTCCCCCCAGCCGCCCAAGTTCCTCAAGGCCCTGATGCCGGTGAAGGAGGAGCACAAGTGCCGGCGATCTCTGGAGGCCCGACCGCTGCTGGGGCAAGAGGTAGCATCTGCGGCTCTATCGTTCCCGCTCCTTCGCCTCTTTCTCTCCATTATCTCGCTCTCCCTGTCCCAGTGCTTCTATCCTTTTTCTTATCTATCTGTCCCACTCTTTCCCCCTCTCCCTCTTTTCCCCCCTCACTCTTTCTATCTCTTCTTGTTGTGTGGCCTTTTACTTTCTAGGTCTGTACTTATGTCAGTCTGTGTACACACACCCAGTTTCCTCCAGCATAAGTGAACCTGAAAACATTGAACTGTAACCCCATATTATGAAACCAGCTGATGATTGCTAGTTATCTTGGCTTAGCCCAGCTTTAAACATGAAAGAACACCTCTTGCTCCACTCACATAATCTTCTGGACAAAAGGATGCCTGTGAACTGAACTGGGCTGGCATGATCTAGGTTGCATGAGCATGAATGACCAGTGTATGAGAATGTGCTGTATTGTAAGAACACGCAAAGAAAACATAACATGAATGGCTGCATATTCACAAAAAATATTTCCTGTATATAACCTTTACTCTCCTGTGCTCTCGTATTCACTGTGGGGTCTCTGCTACGGTCACAGAAATGTAGACAGAATTTGGGATTTGACCTATGGAAACAGACATATTGTGCATTTAAAAACAGGTTCAAATTGTTCCCACAGCCACAGGATTTATAGTAAATCTCCTGGTGCAATAATAGTTGAATGAGGACCACTACCCTGTTTAAACCAATAAAATAAAGTGAAGAGGCTGTGTATGTTGGCTAATGGTTAGCTACGCTATGTTGGAGGCAGCATAACTTCCATTAGCCTGTCAGTCTGCTTCCTCTGTAACCTAATCTGCAGCGATGCAATAACAGCAGTGTTTCATCAGTTCAGATGCATTTAAAAATGGCTTGGCTAGCAATGGCCAAATGACTGACAGTTTGAAACTAGAAAGTAGTTAAGTTAAAGGCATAGTTCATTTTCTGGACTTTTAAAAATATTGTTTCTGTTTTAGTGTGTGTTTATGGTTGGCCCAGACCATTTGTGTCTGTGTTGGCAGATATTTTGCTCACTTAAAGATGTTTCTGAAGAACTGCCAGCTTTTAAATGGCGTATTTGGTGGTTTGTGGTCTAAAGCAAGAAAGTACAACCCCTGCTATAGACCACAAACTCTAAAATCCTCAAGAGCCACGATTGTAAAGCTGTCAAGTTGTCAGAAACTTCGATAAGTATCTAAAATATCTTTCATTGCACACAAGACTGTCTGGGACTGACAAAAATACACACTAGAACTAAACATAAAATAACTCCAGACACTGGCTCGTCCTCAAGCAGACATATACACATTTTGAGAAAATATATGGTACAGCATATGCAGGTGTTTTCCTGGAGCAATTGTATGTGGGTCTGTTGTAGGAATTAGTGAATTTGTGGCCATTTTTAAAATGAAACTTGTCAGCTGTGTGTGTGTGTGCATGTGTGTGTGTGTGCGTACGCACGTGCGCGCGTGTGTGTGTGTGCAATATGTTTCTCATTTTGTAGCTGTTTGCATTACTAGCCATTTGCTGCTAACCGCATGAAGACTACAGACACCTGTGTGCATTTAACCATGTTTGATAGCCCATTAACTCTGACCACTGCCTGCTCTGCGCGTGTGTGATGTTTGCCGCTGTTTGTTGTGTGTCTTGACCCCACAGCAGAGCATGCGCCCGTTTGCGGAACGCAATGCGCTGGCCCCTCACTGCCCCTGGCGACGCCCGCGGGCGGGAAGTGAGGGCCACAGCGGCAGCGGCGGCGGGCAGCTCAGTCTAGGCTCAGAGCTCAGACACACACACCGACACACGCCCGTAAGTCCCCAGCCCCCCGCGCGGACACGCCTCCCAGCCTCACACCGCACCTGCAGCTCACACCCGACTGGCTCGTTAGGGCCCGGGCTGCCCCGCCCTCACGCCCTGGCTGTCAGCAGCAGGGGGGGCACGGTGGGGAGATGTGCCAGGGCTTCTCAGAGTTCAGACTTACGGCGAGCAGCGCTAATGCTACTGTATCCCTGCCCTTGCAGCATGACGGCATGCGGTGCACAGACTCACGCATGTCGCCCTGTGTCAGCTTCTCACTTTGTTTGGATTCAACTCTTATTAAAGGAAAGGGGTGAATAAGTGGCATGTCCAGCTAAAGCAGTAATCATTGGTGCTGCGGTGAACCCCACAGTCTGCAATCAAATCCTGAGTATCGGTGCCGACTGTGTCTGCTGGGGGTTCCAGTGAGTGCAGTACCCCTCACTCATTGCCAGCCATTACTGCATACACTGGCTGACTGGATGCCTGAAATAAGCCTGTGCCAGCTGCCCATGGGGTTCAGCCCTCCAGTGCTATGGCTGCACACCCTGGATTTCCCATCAGTACAGTCAGTCAAATGTTATTTCTGTGGCACGTTATGAAGGATTTGCCACAATACACTCCACAGTTTACCCTGGCCTAAGCCCCCACAGAGCTAATTAGAGGCAGTTGCAAGGAAAAAACCGCTGGAAAAAGTTTAGGAAGAAACCTCGGCAGGAACCAGACTCAGTAGGCGGGGCCATCCTTCTCTGCCCAGCTCAGGGTGTGTGTTCACGAATGGTCTGTTTGTGAAGTGAAAGTAAGTGGAGGCTAATTACACACACTTCAGAGTGTGCTAGTCTGAGCCCAGCGGATGGGGTGGAGGTTCATACACAGAGAGAGCACCTATTACTGGCTTTCTCAGTTTTGAGGTGGCAGAAAGGATTTAAGCAGACCCATGCTCATTTTAAAGCATTAACTGGTGACCTCAGTTCATAGAGGTTAATCAAAATACCGTCCTATATAATGTCTGAATCTTGGTTCACAGTCATTTACTGTCCCAAACAAAAGTGGGACAGATGACTACCTTTATTCATTTATTCATCATACCAGTCATTTTTAAGGTCTTTAAAAATAATTACTGTGACTACTGTCAGTGTTAATTTGTTCATAACATCATAAATCAAATGAAAATGCCTCTAGGCCTAGTTTATATGTGTATCACCTACATGCATACCATGAGTGGTTTTGCGAGCAGTACAATAACAATACCATGTTCCAACTTCAACCACTAATTCCTCCATGTGTCTTTCACCGGCTCTGCCAGCTGCCTTCACACACAGACGTCTCCGTGGCCAACAGAACTGGCCCAACCGGTGGAACACACCACGGCTTTACAGTCGTTAGTTATTATGTTATAGGGATTTACTGCAGGATGTCCCACATGTGAAATCCAGACATGCATAGAAAAGATTTTTGGAGCTGGTGAATGCAGGTGTTCTTAGCTATTTATATCTGAGTCATTCTCAATTAAATCCACTGTCTTCTTTTCATGTCATCATTATTGCAACTGTTAAATTGCGGGAGAAATAGACAGCCTATTTCAATGTGAGACTAATTGCTCAGTCTGGTTAAGGACAGATATAATAATAATAAGGTAAGTACTGTAGATTACTTGTTCCAACTGGGTGACCTTTGACCCCACCCCCCACTTATAATCGGATAAAGGAGTGGCTATTCATGTCTTGACTTCTCATTGGCTATTAACATGCTTGTGAGCATTTAAGTTTGATATGAGGTGGTAAGGTTAGTTACTGATTAATTTCATCTGAAGTGGCTCACTGTTTTCATTGGGAATTTTTAAATCATCCTGACCTGTACCCTCTTTGACCATTTTATTAGAGTGTCCATTTCATGAGCAATGAAGGACAGCCATTTATCAGACATCTCTCATTTAAATCTTTCAGTTCATTCTCGAAACTGATGACAATGCAGAGCAGTTTCAAGGTATTTTGTCAACACTTTTAAATTAAAAACTAATTTTTCATATTTTCGAGTCTCCTGTCACTTTAAGAACATTTAAGAAAATTATTACTTTTTTCTTCGGAATCTGGATGACTGATTGATTTGAAAATGTTTCAATGTGATCCTTTTGAAAATAAGTCAACAGCTTTATAAATAATTTAATGTGTGAATCAAGCAATATGAATTAGTCCCATTTCTTGTGATAACTGGTGGTGGGTTTGGGGTGTATTGAGGTGTTTCTCCTACTGTATATGAATCAGTCAAAAACTATTCAGTGTGTCCAGTATACAATCTCTGTTCAGCGTATGTGATCAAGTAGCGGTTCTCTCTTTTTACCTTTTGATCTTTCTCCTGCAGTGGGCAGTTTTGTGTTGGTACTGCTTGCTTGTTTGTCTCACCGTTTCCCATTTGCCCAGGACTCTGAGGAAGAAGAGCCTGAGGCGGGCACTCCACCGAGGCAGCCGAGCATGCTGGGATTTGGCCTGGACTCACAGGAGTTCCCAAATCTCCAGCCTTACGTTCCAGAGGACTTTGCCAATTTTGAGGTGTACAACGCCACCCTGGAGGGGCGGGAGAGCGGCCCGTGTGGAAGGGCGGAGCTGGCTGTGGCCGGAACTGTAGCCGGGGGGCGGGTCTTTGAGAAGGAGGTGTCCCGGAGCCCCACGGCCAGCAGCTGCACCAGCGGCTACTTCTCCCACAGCGCCTCCAACGCCACGCTCTCAGACGTCATCTTCACCGGCAGCGACAGCTCGGACCAGCTGAGCGCCTGCAACCGCGACCCCCCCGACCTCCACGAGCTCCCCCCCTCCGCCAGGAGGAGCTCGCTCCAAACCAAAAGTGCCTTAGGGGGGGAGGCCTCGCTCGTACCCCCCAGCCCGTACGAGACCGCCTCGCCGCCTCCCCCTCCGTCGGCCTGCACCCCGAACTGCTCCGACAGCGAGGACCCGAAAGACGGACAGTCCAGCCCGCTCCCCAGGGGGTGCGTCCTCAGCGTCAGTCAGGAGTTCACCGACTTCAAGAGTGCTGAGGATGGGGCTGAGGACGGGGACCTGGGCCACTGTAAGGAAGAGGGGTGGCAGTCTGGGGAAAGGTGCCTTTTCTCAGGCCATGAGGACCAGGGCGCACCGCACACCTGCCACATGCACAACGGCAAAGAGCCGGCGCCGCCAAACTCGCAGGAGGTGCAGTGCCAGGGGAACGCCCCGCCCCCCTCCCCGCCACACTCTCCCCCAGCCGCCCCGGACCAATCCCCAGCCTCACCTGACCAATCCCCTGCCTCCGATCACCCCACGGACTCCTCGAGCGGGGACGAGGGCGCGCCCGTGGCCCAGCTGCCAGACTGGATGGCCCCCGGGGAGCGGGTGTGGGTGGGGGAGAAGGGCGGGATGGTGCACTATGTGGGAGGGGTGGAGTTCGCCGAGGGGATCTGGGTGGGAGTGCAACTGGATGTTCCAGCTGGTAAGTGAATTCAGTAATTTATCATAATGCTGATTATACTGGTCAGCTGAGATACTCAGGTAGTTGTAAAAAAGCTAGGAGATGCACATACTAGTGAGATTGACTACCTGCAAAGTGACCTGCATTATCTTGGGTCATTGTGGACTTTGCAGAAGGAAGCTTCTCTCTTCTACACATCTTGTTTAGAACCTTTTCTGCCTTTTCTAATATCGGGTCACATGACTTCCTGTCTTCCTAGGCAAACACAATGGCACCGTTCAGGGGCGGGTGTACTTCCGCTGTCCGGATGGCCACGGCGTCTTCGTCAAACCATCACGTCTCTCCAGAGAGCCCCCTAATTTGGGGAAAGGACCCCAGCCCCACAGTGCCCCCTCAAGGTCTTCCAGGTCCCATGAAAAACAGGGCAGGGGTTTCACCCATGAAAAGGGGAGGAGCAGGGTGGAACAGCAGGCCTCCCGAAACACCTCCCAGGACCACCGGCGATCCTGGAACAGCTGAGCTCAGATGGACTTGACCCCACGCTTCTCCATGTATTTTGTGTGTCCTGCTTCATGGTTCTACGCCTACAGGATACAAGCTTCAACCATTACCCCCCACCCCCTTTTTTGTCTTAATACACCTGATAAGTGCTTTTTTAAAGCTGGTTATGTCACTGAATGTGTTGTATATCAAATTTTCAAACTTTTCTGCCATAAAATGTTTTATTCAGTTTTTTATATTTTATTTCTTTTTTTTAATGTTATGTTCCACTTGTGTCCAGCATCTAGAGAGCTGTGGCTTTCACAACAGCTGTGTTTTTTCATTTCTGCCACTACTAATGAAGCTGGTCGCCATGAATATTTAATCAGAATCACTATGTTCTTTCAGAGGAAAGAATGTACTTCCTGAAAAAACTATGGTGTGAGACAGATGAACGCATGGGGAAATTTTTTGATTGAGTATATACCACTGCTGTTAACAAGTGAATATTTATGATGGTGGTTTAATTCATTATCAATATTATGAGTCACCAAAGAACTCAAGTTTCTGCTGTTAAAACTGTCCCAAGTTTGTTAATACTGTGTGTGGGTGTATTTGTGTAAGTGTGTGGAAAGCTTAGTGCCATATTTCTGTTAATAATCAAGGCCAAGCTCGTGTGAACTATTTATCACCTGTGTAAATCAGGAATTGCAAGCCAGTTATCGAGTGAATGCTATACTCTTCTACCTTGAGAGATGTGGGTATGTGTTGACATCACTGACCAAATGGTGTTTCTTTGGTACAGAGGGTAACCTGGTGTCCCAGTCGGGTTGAACTACATTTGCTTGTTCAAGAAGCCTCCTATGGGTTTGCTATGCGATTTGCACATTGCTGCAGTAACCAGTATAATCTTCGGCCTAGCCATTATAATGCCTTACTGCCCTGTTAATGTGGAGAGACAGGAACACTGTTCTGTGGGTATAGTGTCTTTCCTGTGACCACATTACGCTGCCCCAACAAGGACACACAATCTGCATATGACGTAATGCCTAGGGGCATTTATATAACAACCAACTCACTGGCCTGTGTGTCAGTATGTCTGAAACAGTGTTACTGCGACTGCAAGTCATTATGTGTGCTTGACTGAATGACTGACTTCTTGTTTTAAATCTACGGTAAAGGTACTCATGCAAATATATAGATATTAAATATATATATATTTTTGGAGGAATGAAATTATGCGTAGTAAGGGGCAATATCAAGGAAATGAGAAAAATATGTATATATAATAGTTTTGTATACTGAATGATAGTGGGTCATCTGCACTCTGCTTGAAAAAGTAACTTTTAAAGGGATAATTATGGTGTAAAGAGCTGTGGATCTGATGGGATGTCAGAGGAGTAAATGAATGCTGTAATTTTGAGTAAATAAGAGGAAAACCCAGGACCTTACTTTAAAGAAGAGGACAAAGCTGCTCTCCTTCATGAGGAGTTGTAAATACATCCTTATCTGAACATAGTGTTTTCCTATATTATAATGTACAGAATTGTAATTTATATTGTATTTCAGCAAAACTGTTTTAATCAATGCAAAAGTGTTTTAGAATACAGAGTTTACAATCGATTGACTGTGTTGCTCTTCTTTATTTGTGTGAAGATCATCTTTTTCAAAAATTCATTCAACACTATTTGTTTTGGATACATCATTTGCTTTACAAGCCACACATTTGTCTATTGCTGCAGTTTGCTGTATCAGAAAGGTTCACCAAAGAGCCAAAGGAAGACCTTTTTAAAACTGGCTACCAAAGCCAAGCTTTTTTACAAAATGTATTACCATGCCTTGATTTTCTGTAATATTTTTGCCCTTTTTTCCTGATACTTTAGCCTGGCTCTTTGATACAATTGATTGTTTTGCATGTAGTTAACTATCAATGCAGCTGAATATATTTGATGAAGTAAATCACATTAAGTGTCTTTATCAAGGATACAACAGCAGCACCCTGTGATGTTTCAAATAATAACCCCATGATCAGCACTATTTCACATAAATTGGAGTACACATCCAACATTCTGCTTCAAGAGCATGGGCTGTAGACTTTGGGTCTCAAGATCCAAAGGTAATGTTTTCAGCTGAAGACCAGCGAATCCCTTATTTCCCAATTCACTATTAATAACTTTATTTTTGGACTTCATATAAAGACACTAAGTCACCTCCTAAATTAATCTCAATTGTAATGTTTTTTTTTTTTTCCCCCATAAGGCCCTTCCTTGTAGGCAGAACAGAAGAATTAAGTTACCTAAGTACGGTACGTCCAGCGGCAATTACAGTCTACCTTTACAATTTGGAAAATAACCACGAAGTGACAATGAAAAAACAAGTTGGGAAAAAAGTAAAAGTTCTCACCACAAAGAGCAAATTAACCTTTATTTTACTGCATCATGTTTTTAAATGAACAGGGATGGGTGCAATATTTATATATGATGTCGCGGTGCTGGGTAGAATGAGCCACTGACCAAAGTCCAAATCCTTCCCGCCGCAAAAAGGTTACAGGTACTCAAGAAGAGGTCGGCTGCCGTTATTTTGAAGAACCTATCATTTCGTCTGCTAGCGAATGGTCAACAAACTCCACACTACATGCAGCTGTTATCATTGTGCACTGCAGAACAGCCTTAAAATTGACCTCTGGGTCTGTTATAAGTTTAGTACATGGATGATTATAAGTATGATAAAAACGTGTATGTTATTATTATTATTTGCTGTAAAGCCATGTGTTTATTTTATTCTACAGTAAACAGTAACAGTAAACTTCAATTCCCATAAATCTTTGTTTTGTTTTTTGAAACGCCACTCGCAGTGTGTGACGGTATTTCGGTGGGCCGATTGGTTGGAGGACCTACGAGAGAACTCACGGCGGCGCCTAGTCGAGGCACAGAGCACAGTCTAGTAATTAACCATGGCGTCCGCAGGAGGAGGGAAAATTAGAAGCCGGAGATATCACATCGCTTCTAAACCATACGCCAAAGGCAAACAGGTAGGATGAACACTAGTTTTGATTGTATTTGTTAAGCGGTGTCAAACTACATACACTTTCGACCGGGTTATTGTTGCGTTCTGTGTTGTTTTATATCCGGATGTATTGTGCGGCCTTTGCTAACTCGTCAGCCTCGCTTAGGCCCACGGTCTCCGGTATTTAGACCACACGGCCTGCACGTTGTACAACGCAACCACGGTTCCGGAGACTAGTATTGGGGTCTCAGGTGCTGAAGGGCACTACGGGTACGTGTGACGATGAAAGCCGGCTTTGAAAAAGTTGTTGCCCGACTAGCGATTTGGTTAAAATTGATAAATTTGAACTCGTATGGTAGGGGAACATTGTTTACATCTCAGTTAACAAGCAAGCTAGTTGGCTAGCTAGCTAACGTTAGCTTTACTGGCGCCGACTGTGGAAATGAGGTATTGCCGAGCAAAGCTAGCCATAGTTGTTAAGAACACTCCACGTAGCTAGCTTATTAGGCTGTGCGCGTCGTGTGTGTTTTTCTAGGGGATTTGTGATTAGCGCAGTTTATTTTTTATGTTAGCGTGTACCACAATGTTGCGTAGCTAGATAACTAAATTAGATTGCATGAGCATCCGGCAAGGTGGACACTTTGCAAACCCCCACATGGGTACCCGGTATGAAATCTCCCGGGTTTTCGTTGTCGCACCGATAGAAACTTGATAGCCAGCAAATGTCGTAAATTGGTTAAGATGACTTGCAAACTTGTCCAGTGGTTGAGATTTAAAAAATCGTTATACTTCGGAAGAGATCAAGAGAAATCGAATGAAAACACAGGCCTCGCACTCAGTTTTCCCACGAGTTTGCTGCTAGCTATCGTTACTTAGCCACTACGTTAGCGTGCTGGCTAACTGTTAATGTAAGCTATCTAGTTGTTTGGCTAAGTAGCGATAGCTATTGATTTGCTATCTTGTCTTGTAATGTTCGTGTCATTTGAACGCTGTTGCTTCTAGTGTAAAAAGCGGTATACAAGGTCTTAGCTAATCGGCCGGTTTTTTAAACATGGACAGGGTAAAAAAAAAAAAAAAAAATTATAGCGGGATAGTTAACGTTGAAACTCCTAATTAGCATGCAACGGGTTTATCTAGCAAGTACCTATCAATAACTAAATTCGGTATTTAAAAAGATAGATCTAAAGTATTCTAAGATGGATAAAGTAATTTCGTGGTTTATTGGCTGCAAGTGCTATCTGCTGAAGTTCGCTACAAGAACTTTGGAAATGAACGGAAATGTGAGATTTAAATCTAAATCTGGAGTAATTCCGGGTTTTATAAATCAAACAAATGTCGCGAATGACAATTCAGGTGCATCAATTAAATTGTCTGGAATCATCAATGTTAATGTTGGCTTCTTAGTAGAAGATAATGTAACGTTAGACTAGATCAGTGCTTGTATTAGATTGATGCTAGCCGGTGATATATTACTAAACGTTAGAGACGTTAAATTCGCTCAAATGAAAGGTATGGAAACTTTTCTTGCATCGATGGTTGGGTAAATATAAAATTTTGCCTTCCGTGGGTATTTTGCATTGCAAAGAATCGCTGTATGATAGCTTGAATGCTGTAGATATTCTGGATTTAACCGAAGCTCCAATGCGGACGTAAATATTAGATGGTCTTTAGCTGTCATGTCATAATTCGCCATGTTCATTGAGTGCATCTTCATTGACTGCTCAGCAGGGGTTCTGACTTTACTTTTTCATTTTATTTTAATTTAGGTAGAAAATAAAGCGGTGTAATTAGTTCACTTTCTGGCATTGCACTGTTTCTGAAACGAAGGATAACGATATTGATCTATTACAACATATTAATAATGATTAATTTAATGTTTTTGAATAATAGGAAATGATCTATTTAATTAGTTATATCCTGCGCCAGACCGTTTTGTGGTGGGGATTGGGGGCAGCTTCGGAATGACATCTCATACAGGTGACTGCAGACCAGGCCAGTGGTACAGCTCCACTGAAACTCCCAGCATGTAAAGTAGGAACAATGCATGGCAGGCCATAACCTCCCAGCTCTCATTCACAAGAGAAATGCAGTGCTGACAAATCCTCATAATCATCCCAAGGGCTTACAGGGGCCCACAACCAGTGGGACTGGCTATTCAGCATCTAGTGGACCCCTTTCCCCCCCTCTTCACCCTTAGGCCATGATCCCACGGCAGAGGTCAAGTTCAGGGTGAACTTTGAATGTGTACAGTACTATGCACGAGAAAGCAGTTAATATCGTTGCCAATGCTTCACAGTAATATTGGACACTGTTCTGTAAGGTACTAAACAAGTTCCATCGTCCTCTGAATAATTCTTGTTCTCTGCACATTCCTACTTCAGTAACCCTGCTATGAGCCTATGGTTTCCAAACTACTGTCCTAACCTGTAGTTTGGAAACCATTGTATGGGGGTGTTCTGCAGTGAGGGTCTACTGTTATCAGGGGCTGAACGTTGCTCTGTTCTTTCAGCTTAATTGATATGGGAGTTGAGCAGGTGTTTCTGGTCCATCCCTCTGCACAATTTCCGGCAGAATCTGTTTTCGTCAAACAAAAATGGACTGTCCTTTGTTTCTACTAATTTTTGAGGAATTTTCTTGTGTATAAGAAGAGGACTTAGGCAATCATTACAGACTTATTAATACTTTCTTGACTGCTTGCGAAACAGTTGAAATAGTTGAAGGTATTTGCATTATGGATGATGTTATGCTGATTAGGGAATTCAGCAAGAAATTTTGATGATCAAGCCATTGTATTTAAAAACATGTTTTAATGGTAAGTGGTATATATGTGTATCGTGTTGACAAGCAACTGTGGCCAGAGTAGTAGATGTGTTTCAGGAAGTGAAGTGTGGGGTAATCGCTGCTGAATCCTCTTTCTGTGCTTCTTCCTCTCCCGCAGCAGGGCTTAATCAGTCGAGTGACAGACACAGTGAAGAGCATCGTTCCCTCGTGGCTGCAGAGTTACTTTCGTAACGGGGAGCCGGCGGCAGGGGTGGGGACTCCCACTGAAGAGCCGCCCGAGACCCACCTGAACAGCCAGCCGCCCCTCCCCGCCGACGGAGAGGACCCCTCCCCCCTCACAGATGAGCACGAACCAAAGGCCAGCACCAGTAACGCAGGTGAGAGCGTCTTCGTGTTGGAGATACAGTGTGCATGGGGCTGGATGCGGTGGATTTTACTGCAGCATGAACGTCTCTGTCTTCTTTCCCCAGAGCCGCCCTCCACCAGCCGAGCGGCTCTCAACTTCCACGATGTTCTGGCTAGGCCCCCCCTCAATCGCACCCACCTGCACCTGTCATCCCTGGACAGCTCCCCTGTTCTGCGGGGAGGCTCCAGCACCCTCTTCAGCCAGCCTTCCACCTCGTCCGCCCCCTACACGAGCGCTGGGCCCACCGGGTACTCCCTGGTGAAGGAGATCAAGGACTCCAGCTCCCTGCACGAAGACGACAACATCTCCACCACCAGCGGGTTCTCCTCGCGCGCGTCAGACAAAGGTCAGTGCGTGAGGCCTGCGTGAGGTCACTGCGTCAGTGCGTGCGGCGTGCGTGAAGCCACAGGGTCGCTGCAGGTGGCTTTGGGAAGCGTGGGATGATGAAGCACTGCACTGCATAGTGAGGGAACTCGGGGTCACCCGGGGTCACCTGGGGTCATTTGAGGCAGTGAGGTACAGGGTCATGCAAGGCAGTGATGGGGAAGTCACATGGGAGGTCACTGGGTGAGGGTTTAGGTGTGGGGGGAGGGTCATTTTGAGGTGGCATGGGGAGGGGTCATGTGAGGTCTCCCGGGGGTCATGCAAGGTGACTGGGGGAGTAGTGCATGGCAGTGAAGTTGCAGGGTTGCCGGTGTGAGGTGCCTGGTAGTTGCTTGAAGTGAAAGTCGGGTAGTACGCACCGTTTGAGGTAGTGTGAGGTAATGTGGAGTTCTCAGAGTTGGGCTTATTGCAGGCTGGGACTTGCTGAGTCTGGCAGCGTATTGCTGAATAGTTACATAAGAAAGCGCAGTAGAAACTGAGCTAGTGCAGGGTCATGTGAGGCAGCAGGAAATGACATTCTTTCATCAGTGCTCTAATGCTGATTTAAGTATGTATCCAGAAACCTGTTTTCTTCTCGTTTTAGCATTTTTAATGTATTCTTGACAGGTTCCCATGATTAAGCATACATAAATATGTCACTGTAGTATGTAGCCTAGATACATATTGTTACTGAAACTGATGATGTGGAATAGCTGTAAGCGGGCAAACAGGCTTGAATAAGCACGGACCTGAAAATGTAATGACATTTCTTTTCCCCTCCCCTCCAGATGTGACGACCTCGAAGAACGTGCCCTTCATGTGGTCCCCTGAGCACGACCGCACCCACCCTGGTCCCCAGCTGACCGGCTCCACGCTAAAGAAGCCTGCGTTCAACCTGTCCGTGTTTGGGACGTCCTCTACTGTGAGTCAGCCTGAATGGGCACCTCCACCCTGCCCTCATGTTCACCTGGAACTGTAATTCTTCAGATAGATCTGTGTGTGTTATTTATTTATATATAAAGAACTCTCCCTCTAGAGAAAAAGTACGCTTGAGTATACTGAAGTAATTCACCTGGAAAGTGAGCACAGTGGTTTTGAAGATGCTAGGGTTATAGTGGTTCTCCAAATACAGGTTCGGCGTGAACCTCAATGTAATGGCGCTTTTATTTATTTATGTTTTTGGATGGCACTAACTCTCTCAATGTTTGGGGCAACATTGTTCCACCGTTCAAGCTTTTGTTTTCTTTTTGTTCAGTCTCCAGCAAACAGCTTGATACTGAACTCCAGCAAGCTGGGGGATTCCCCCTTCTACCCGGGCAAGACCACGTATGGAGGCAGTGCAGCAGTCCGGAGCGCCGCGCGGGTTCGACCGGACACACCTTACCAGGTGAGCTCTTCACTGTCCCTTATGTGGAGCAGCCCGCTCCTGGAGTATCTTCTATTTTTACATACTCTCAAAACCAGTTAATTTAATGTTGGATTACGCTTTTGGTTTCATTTTGTTGGCTGCCGTGTGTAAGTAATTAGAGAAAATGCGTACTCATTTTAATGTGACATTGTTTGCTTACTCCAGCTTCGCAGTGGTTTGCACTGATTGAGGAGCAGGGCAGAACATGGGGCACAGGCTTATTGGGAATGGGCACAAGTGCTTGAGTTCTCCAAAAACATACTGCTTAGGCATGGTATAGTACTCTGGAAGAAATGAGCCGATTTGATAATAAGTGCTACTGAATTATCAGTTTTGAATCAGCATTTTCACATTGCAGCTTTGGAAGTTTGTTGTTGTTTTATGGGTAATAATGTTAGCTTATAGAATCCTAGCCCCACAGTCCAGCAGCTGTTCTGACTAAAGCAGTGTCATTTTCAGCATTGTTGGCGTCCTCAAAGATACAAACCGTGATGCTGGACTTCAGTCCTGAGACTAGTGTGCCATTTGTCAGAATTCAAGTCAACATTTTTTTCAGTGGGAATAGGATCTGTGAAGAAATCTGGTGTTCCCTCCCCCCCCCCCCATCACTCCCCCCTGTTAATTATCATTCTCAGTTATGGCTATGGCACCAGGGTGTGCAGCCTTACACTTTTTCCTGACAGTGGCAGATTATGCTATGTGTGTAATATTTGTAGGCCTGTTGCATAATGGTTTGTGTAGCTAGCCTTTGAAGGCTCAGATGGAAAAAACGTTTTGCAGGGAGTGTGTTCATCACTTATGGATTTCTGCACTGTAAAACAGGATTTTGCTTTTCAGTGAGTGCATAAATGTACCCAATGTAGAGCATATTTGCACTTCTACATTTTGGTTAACTTACCCTGTAAGACTGGAGTGGTGGCCTTTGGTTCAGGGGCACAATGGGTTCTTGGTGTGGGTGTCTTGAATCCACCTGCCATACAGATTTCAGGGCCCTAGGGGTGCTGTCACTGCTAAAGCCTCTTTCAGCTGTCCTGGCCACACACACACACACACACGCGCGCACACACACACACACACACACACACCAAATGCTCTACTGTACCCACCACACAAGCCAAGAGAGTGATGCCAACATGGAGAAAGAAAATGGCAGCTACAAAACTGCCCATTTCAGTGACGTCATCCCTCTTCAGTGAACTCCACTCTGCCATACATAAGGATTAGATGAGCCTGATGGTTGATAAAACATTTATGTTCTTTAGCTTGTCATTGAGCTGAGGTTCTCTCTGTCCTTATTATGGATACAGATAAATTACATGTTAACAAGTACGTTGTCTACAGTGTGTCAGTACTGTACAAATTTTAAATGACCAGTGGTTGCCTGTTTTAACATTTTTACATTAATTAATGGCTTCACTAGCATCAAATGTTCCTTTGCTTATTTTTTAAATTTTGTTCCAGTGAGGGTGATTCCAGTTGAATGAATATTTCCAAATGTAGTGGTCACATTTTTCTGTGGACAGTGTGCATTTTGGCTGCTGCCTTAAAGAATAACGGTTAGTTAAAGAGTAACGGTGGTGGCGCTCACTTCCTCATAGTCTAAAAGTTTACCACTAGAGGTCAGTAGTAGAGCATCACCCGTTCACTTCTCTTGTGTGTTCTTATGTTATTTATTCTCATGCTGTTCCCTGTCGAGCATCGTAGTAAAAAGGTGGTAATGAAGCCTTCTCATTGGCCTGTACCGTCTCGCCCTCGTGTCCCAGGCTCCAGTGCGGAGACAGATCAAGGCCAAGGGGGCGGGGTCTCAGCCGTATGGGGTGACCAGCCTGACCGCCCGCCGCATCCTGCAGTCCCTGGAGCGCATGTCCAGTCCGCTCGCCGTAAGTCCCCCCCACCCCACGCCACGCCGCTCTGCTCACGCACGCACACACACTGACACGGCTTCGGGGATGAAGACGCCCCCCTTGCTATGCTAATGCATTGAATGGCCACCTCAGCTTTCAGATGGAATTCAGAGCCTTGAAGCATTTCTTACGTGACAGATTTTTACTTAGTTGTGGTTCAATAAGCAGTCAATTACTAAATTTGACACCTTAACTAGTGTCAGGTTCATTTACAGTTTAAATAAGTAAAAGGCTCTAGCCAGCTGTATCGTATCTGTAATGCATCCTGCTACAGAATCTTTTGCTCATCCTTCTTGTCCTGTTGCCATGTTTGGCGATGTGGAGAAGGATTGTAGCAGTTCATTTTCTTTATCTGCACATGTTTTGGCTCATCAAAGAAACGATAATGGCTGTAAGGGCGGTGCATATGCATAGTTTGTCAGTCTGGTGCCGGTTTGACATGATGGTAATTTTGATCATGGAAAACTGTATTTCCAATGTGGCAATCTCTTTTCCCACCACTGTCCCTCATTCCCAAAATGAGGCCGAGTACAGCAAGTTATGCTTGAATGGTTCCATTTCGCTGATAGGTTTTCACGCCTAGGAAGTGGTGCACACTTGCAGTACCTTAGGAATGGGACCAGGATGCAGGCTTCATTGCCAGGAACCCCAATCAGCATACTAGCAAAAATGACTTGTGGAAATATCCGGTTATATGAATGAATAACGTGTATGAAGGGAGTTTGCCAAGAAATTGAATAGTAACTGATTACGCTGAACATTCCTCCCCCATAAAGGTGTCCAAAAATGGTGTCACTATGTATTCTTATTCTGCCTTATAACAACTAGGGGTGGGCTCGTGATCTATTTTAGCACTGCATTTTTACCAGTTTTTTTAAATATCTGAGCTGCCCCATTTATAATGCCATAATGCATGAATAGACAGCCAAACACTGATAAAACTTACTAACCTGAAAATGTATTGTAATAACATCGCCTGTAATAAATTGTGAATTGCCTGTCATGGAGATGGCTACTTGAGCCATTTGCATGCATTCCTGAAGTTTTAATGCTTAGTATGATCAGAATTTAAGAGTTGTGCTTTCTGCATTACATGCGCTTTTTGCTTGGGATTAACACATTAACCCCACTGCTGAATACTTACTGATTCTCTGGTACCCAGGGAAGGTTCATGTGACATATGAGTCCTTGTGAAAACCAAAAATAAAAAAAACGTATGAGGTTATATTTGTTTATCTTCAGTTATTTTAAGAGTCACACTCTGGCGTGTGTTTGGGTCGTGTGCCATGTTTCCCAACTTGTGTGACCTGTGTGCTTGTTTTTGTTTCTGCATGAGAGAATAAGAGCATCCTGGTAAGATGGCAGCAGCAGTTGGAATAAGGGCTCATTCAGACCAGACATTGAAACACTACTAATGTTACAAATGCTCAAGGAGGCATATGCACGTGTTAAAGTGTTTTGTATTTTGTCTGTGAGCCTGCCTTCTCAGTGAACTTGTATTCATCCAGTCAATCACCCACTTACTGTTTCATGGCATCATTTGCATACGCTCCCCCATATCTTATTTATATGAGACGGAAGTGACACATTACATTTTTGTCTGTCAGGTAGGAGAACTGTTAATGTCAATAGTGGGGATTCGTTTGTAACGAGCAATAAAGTAGCTTACAAAGAACAGGTGAACTGATCACAGCTAATTTGTACATAAATCAGTTCTTGGTTTTGTTTGCTGGTTTGTGCAGTTATTTATGGTTCCCTTTAGTTTAACTTATTTATCTTCTGTTATACTCGGACTGGCTAAATAGCAGTCCACAAAAAGGTCCTAGCTCAATGCAGGTCATTTTGCTTTTGTGTCCACACGGTGACTCAGCCTGTTTTCAAACCAGGCTAGAATGGCTAAACCCACTATGCACTCTAAAGAAGTGGGCTCATAATACAAAAGCAGGGGGCCATGGTCATGACCATTTCACTGAAGTTGGGAAGGCAGGAGTCATGAATGTGCTCACTGACCTGTCCGCTACGGACAGCTACACAACGCTCAGGTCAAGGTGAACAAAACACTTTTGCATTCGTAGCGTACGTGGGGTTTGTCTGTCTGGTTTGAATCAGTCCTGCTTTTTGTCAGTCTCTCTCTTTGGAAAAGCACACAGTTCCTCAGTAACTGCCTGAAGGAGGCCGTGGGGGAATTGAGACGTGCGTTATTTAACGGAGCGGAGTGAGAAATCTGGCTCGTTCCGCTAAACTCTGACGACCGTTTGACTGCTTTTGCTTCTTCGCAGGATGCTAAAAGAATCCCATCACCCTGTTCCTTGGCTTTGCCGACAGTAAGTAGGACATTTTAGCCCAAAGCTGTGTACCTCCCTTTTTCCGCCCCCTTCATCTTCACCCCCGGACTCTGCTCTCCTCCGCAGGCGCTGAACAGACCCGACGCGGGCCTCACGCACCTGCAGTCGAAAAGGAAAAAGGTGAGCGCGTACGCTAACGCGCTCCCCTCCGCGCGCTCGGTCGGCACGGCGCCCCCCCCTGTCGTCGCCCTCGTTCGCCGTGCCGCTCTGTCGCGTGTGACGGCTGTTTCTGTGAAGCGCTGCCATTCATGCGCGGGTGGGCAGCTGTGCGGGCCCGTGAATGGGCTTTGAACAGCTGTCCCGCTCTGTGAGCTCGAGGCTGGTCAGCGCTGTACTCTCAGTGCACAGTGCGCTCCCTTGAGAATGGTACACTGTGAAATTGGCCAGCGGCGTTTGTAAACTGAGCTTACAGCTGTTACAGCCGGGCCATGTTCCCCCAACAACAGCCCTTCTGACATCTGAGCTCTAACGGACCAGCTCTCCACGGGTCGTGTTATTGTGGGGTTTCTCTGCACTTTATGTTGCTCGTTGCATGCCTCGTATGGGTTTAAATTAGTGTAGCATCATATGCCAGTTTAACTCATTTTCCAGTTGCCATTCCATTATTCAGTGGTGAAGGGCTATAGCTGATTTGACAGTATCCGATTCCTCTACCTTCAATGTCACAAAATCGGATGTAGGTGATTATTCTGAAAATGAAGATTTCTGAAATGGGGAGGTGGGGCAAAAATATTAGTACATTTGATCTTTTGGGGTTATTTCTTGCCTTTATTTCAAGAAAAAGATGTTTTTAATGTTGTGAATTGTAATATGACGTCTTGACTTGGCTGGTTTATTTGATGTTTTATACTATCTGGTGCTTGCCCTTTAAGAGTGGGGTGAGTACACGTAATCACTGCCTTGTATGTGGCTGGTGGATGAAGTGTGTTGTCCCACCAGGCAGATTCCATTGCTTCCTGTGCTCGGTCTTTTTTAACTGGCTGTGACTGAGCTTTAGCACTTGTGTCTCGCAGATGGACGCCCAGTTGCCCCCTGTGCAGAAGCTGGTGACCCCAGCCACGCCCTCGGTGGCGGGGAATCGTTCCATGTCCTTCCGGCCCTGCCTGACGCCCTGCAGTAACCAGAGCGGTGTGCTGGCGAGGCGCGGCAGCACTGACAGGGTAAGGGTGCGGCCTGCCGTCTCCCCACACTGCCTTAAGGGCTCGCTCTTGGGCCAGTGCCTCCACGGGGTCCATGGACCCAGCCTATTGGTGTGATGTATATTGTGTGTTGCTCTCTAATGTATTGTGCCCTGGTTTGGTGGAGCAGAGAGAGGTGCTTCAGGTCCTCTTTGTTGGATATTGTTCCATTTTCGGAGCTGTTGAGTCAGAATCTGTCTCTCCAATCTCTTTTTTAGTCCACAAGACAATCAATACAGACAACTGAGGCACCAGCGCTGCCAGTTCAAAGGTGAGTCTAGAATTACTGTGATTTCCACTCGACCGTTTTCACACAAACCGCAGCTGCACGGTACGTTAGAGCCGTTTCACCAGAGCGTTTCGTAGAAATGAGCGCGAGTCCTGCTGTTCATGCATCGTTCGTGATCGTAGGAAATTGGCCTGTTTAATCAGGTAGGTCTCATGCATGTTGGGTCCGTTTCCTAGAACCATGGTTACAGATCAGCCCTTTTGTTTTCCTTTGGAAAGAAGCTGTCCCTGTCAGTTTCCCCTCCAGTTAATCTTGTACCCTCAGTTAGGAGGCACGTACTTATTCCAAAAGCCCTTCCAGTTTGTCTTACAGTCCACGGCACGCTTTTTAAAATGATACTGCAAATCAGTGTTGTTGACTGTCCATCTTAATGTGACACTGCTGCATGCCTGCTTGCTGTCTCCAGTACCAGCGGCCTGTATCCCTTGTCGAGCACCCCGGCGGCCAACGGTACAGACTCGCGCGGCTCTGGGGGGAAGATGAAAAGGGAGAGAGGCATCCGAGCCTCCACCAAACCTGCCCCAGAGGATGAGGTGTGTCCCCGTGGCCGTGTCTGTGCCACTCGTCATCGCTTCACACATCCAAATTATGCAGTGTGTGTGAATTCAGCGGTGATGGCAGCGCCCTTCATGAGCCAAAATGGTTGATTACAATATGCTGTCAGTGACTCATTCATTCACACCTGTTTTTCAGTGGAGCTCTTTGTTAATAGGCTTCACCTGTAATGTAGATCATAAGGGCTCACCCTGCATCTCGCTTTTAGAAAAACACAATGGCGGTGCATCAGGAGTACACTGCGTACACACGCGTACAGTGTATTGAACCCCATGCATTGCGTGTGTGTTTTGTAGATTGCGGAGGTGCCGGATTTGCCCCCCGTCTCCCTTCCCATAAGCTCCGCCTCCCTGCCCACCTTCAACTTCTCCTCCGTGCCCATGTCCACTGCCACTTCATCACCTGCTGCGTCCAGCTCTCTCAGCAACAAGGTGGGTCCCAGCTTCACAGGGCCCAGAAGCACAGCCTGCCGTGTGCCCCTGATCAGGAAGAGAAGGCTTTACGAGCCGTTCATTATGTGCGTCTGCCATACAAGATTTATGACTCCGATGAATTTGGTCTCTAGAAAAAACAAGACTGGCTCAAAATTCAAACAGCCATTGATTACTCTGTTGTCCCAATTATCCGGAGTCCATTAAGCCCCTTTCCTCATTAGCTTTAAGGCTTTGAGGTTTCGCCATCCCCAAGTTAATCCCTTAAGATCTCAAACTGTGAACACTTCTATTATGTATGTGCTAACAGGTTGAAAGAATGTGTACTATTTGTGGCATTGAGGATAGATTGGGTGGCAGATTTAATGATGAGGATGATTGAATTGTTTATAGAACAGTAATCTGTTTGATATCTGTACATTTGTCGTGTAGTTTGTTTATGGAATAGGCCTGAATGTTGGCAGTGTTTTTGTACTGATGCATAGTTGCTTGTGCCCCCATTAATGAACAAATTTAATGGCTTATCATTTATGCTTATCCTACTGCATCCCACCAACTGTTAGTTTTTTTTACCTGTCATCCTACCAGCTGGGTGGGGGTGTATAGTATACACTCATTTACTAAGGAATACTCTGTGTATGAATAAGTGGAGCTTTCTTGCTTACATCTTTTAATAGAAAATGCGTTGGCAGCTGCCCATGTTAACAAACACACTACTAACTGATGATGCTAAAGTGACGTCGGATGAAAATCGGCTAGCAGCTCCGTCAAATCCAAACCCATCCGGAATGTTCTGTGCATATACAGTTGGTCCCTGGGACATTGGTGAAAATGGGACTGTATGAGCTGTGTAATTTCTTAAAGGACTTTGCACGGTGATCTTTGCCTTTGCAGGTCCCAGCAGCAGCATCCAGCCCCCCCTGCACCCCCTTCACCTTCTCGTCCCCCATCGTCAAAGCCACAGAGCCCAGCCTTCTACCTCTGTCCCCCTCTGTAAGTGAGAACCCTGCTAAACACCTGTACACCTTCAGCTTTGGAAGGAAACGCTGCTTTAACTAAAGCTCATTGTGATTAAAATGATCATAAACCTCAAAGTGATTCAATCCTTTCATGAAGTTTTTGTGTTCATATGGTCCTTAGCTGGCTGACTAGAAAAGTACCAGATAGTGGCAGCTATGTAATTTTAGATTTTCTTAAAGATGGCTCCTAAATTTACCACGCATCCTACAGTATACACCAATGGTGTTAAGACCGTTAAGTTCATAACTAATGCTTAATTTGTTGAATTTTGAAATGATAATCGTACATGCTTAGCAATGTAATGATATTTTCATTATGGTAAGTTGGTCATTATTGCTGGTAGTTGCCATATACCGTACTTGTTTTCAAAGAAGTGTTTCCTTTGTCTGCATCATTGGTTATTTGTTGTAAGGAGATGAAGGTGCAGAAATGCGTTTGATTTCTCGCGCTGGTTAAATCACGTGTGAAACGTCTCTCCCTCAGTCTGGATTCACCTTCAGTGCACCTGTCGCTAAACCTATCCTGTCTGATTTCGGTGGGAAGGCCTCCCCAATCGTGACCCCAGGTGAGCATTAACCACAGAAGCATAGTGGTCACAGTCAAGCCTCTGTGGCCAGTGCTGCTGTCCGTAGAAGCCGTTGCCTGTAGCAGAGCTGCTGTGTGAGCCGGCTGACAGCTTGCGTCTTCTCCCTGTGTTCTGCAGTGAAGTCGGCGTCTGCTGCAGGCTCTCCGGCTGAAAAGAGTGAGGAGTTTATGGGCTCTTTGCAGCCAGCCAAGACCCTGAAGCAGGGCAGTGTGCTGGACATCCTGAGGAGCCCGGGTGAGCCTGGGGGGGGGGGCGCTGCTTTTATGGGCTCATGGGGGAAGAGCCTGTCAATTAATATTATAATTAATATTATGTTATCTCATGGCCAATTTCCGGTGCTTTGATCTTGTTCTGCAAAAGAAAATGCAGAAAAGGCCATAGTAGATAATGTGAATTCTTCAAAGTTGAATGGCATTAGTTGTTTTCATTCACTTTAACAAGGTCGCCTACACCATTCATGCTTTGTAAAGTGGATTTTTTTTGTTATCCCCCCACCCCAAAAATATTTGCAGGATTCTCCTCTTCGTCACCAGGGAGCGCCATTCTTCCTGTCCAGGCTCCGCCCCCAACCCAGGAGTCGTCCTCGGACTCTGGCTCCGGCTCGGATTCTGGCTCCGCGCTTCTGGACAAGCTCAAACCGGCCGCCGGGTCGTGGAGCTGCGACGCCTGCATGCTTAGCAACGGCCCGTCGCTAAGCAAGTGCGCAGCCTGCTGCACGGACCGGCCCGGCGCGGACTGCTCTAAAGCGGACGCTAAGCCCGCCCCCGCGCCCGCGTCCGGGTTCGGGGCTCTGTTCGCCCCCGCGGCCGGGAGCTGGGAGTGTGACACGTGCATGGTGCAGAACAAGGCCGAGGCGCTCAAGTGCGTGGCCTGCGAGATGCCCAAGCCTGGGACTGGAGTTAAACCCGCCCCAGCCCTGCCCGCTTTCTCTGAGGCTCTGAGCGCTCCCGCGGCCCCCAGCAGCAGCAGCACCACCATGCTGGGGACGGGGTTTGTGGGCTTCGGAGACAAGTTTAAGAAGCCCGAGGGGGCCTGGGACTGTGACACCTGCATGGTGCAGAACAAGGCCCAGGATTCTAAGTGTGTGTCCTGCCAGAGTGCTAAGCCAGGTATTCACCCTTTCGCCCGTTCGCTGTTTCCGTGCTGCATTTCAGAGGGACGTGTGCGAATGCTCGCCACTCTTCTAGTGGTGCTCAGGGCAGTGCATTTCTCAGGCCCTTGTCTCTCTTCATTTGTGTATTTTTATGAGTACTTATTAATGCCAACATACCGTGAAATCATAATTCATTTTAAATAGGAGTGGTATTTTTGCGGTGCTGTCGTTAATTTCGGACATGTGTCATTACATTCCCGACCCCGTGTGTCCCAGGATCGGCAGCGCCAGCAGCAGCGGCGAGCGCCCCCGTCCTGTCAGGAGGGGGGCTGCTGGGGTTCGGAGACAAGTTTAAGAAGCCGGAGGGCGGCTGGGAGTGCGACGCGTGCCTTGTGCAGAACAAGGCGGACGCCCTGCAGTGCGTGGCCTGTGAGACCAGCAAGCCCGGAGCCAAAGCGGAGCCCAAAGGTGGGGCTGCTACCGCAGGGACTGCTGGGATACCGCCATGTGCTCGCCTCCTGTGACCGAGCGCTCACTCTCCTCTCCCCCTCCTTCCCTGCAGGGTTCGGCTCCTTCGCGGCCTCCTCCAGCTCCTCCTCCACCTCCTCCTTCACCTTCGGCATCCAGTCCTCCTCCAGCGCGGACCCCGCCCCCGCCAGCTCCGGGGGCTTCAAATTCGGGGATCAGGGGGGCTTCAAATTCGGGACCTCTTCTTCGGGGGGTTTCGGCGGGGGCTTCAAGTTCAACGCAGGCTCCTCCTCGGCGGCCGGAGGGGAGGACGAGAAGAAGGCGGGGTCCGGCTTCAAGTTCGGCGGAGGGATCGTGTTCGGCACGGGGAGCAGCGGCGGGAGCAGCAGCGGCGGGAGCAGCAGCGAGAGCGCGGATAAAGCGTCGAGCGAAGCGCCAGCGGAGGCCGAGTCCAGCGCAGCGGCGGCCGAGCCCCCCAGCGCCGCCCCCGCGCTGCCGGGGTTCGCCTTCTCCGCCCCCAAGGACAAGCCCGAGGCCCCCGGCCCCGCCCCCACAGAGCCTGCGGCGGCCCCGGCCTTCTCTTTCGGGAAGCTGCCCGAGGCCAAGCCCCCGGCGAGCCAGCCGCTGGCCGGCTTCACCTTCGGGAAGCCCGCTGAGAAAGAGCCCGCCGAGCCGGTCGCCACGGACCCCGCCCCTGCCCCCGCCCCCGCCTTCTCTTTCGGGAAAGTGGAGGAGAAGCAGGAGGCCGGCGCTCCTCCCTCCTTCCTGTTCAGCGGGGCGAAGGAGGCGGAGAAGCCGGCTCCTGCCGCCGGGTTCTCCTTCAGCAAGCCCGAGCCGCCCCAGGAGGAGCCCGCGCCCGTGTTCTCTTTCGGCAAGCCTGCGGAGAAGACGGACGCGCCCGAGGCCCTCAATCCGCCCTTCGGCTTTGGAGCAGCCGCCGCAGGTATGGGCAGCGCACGCGTCTACCCAACACTCTCTGGGGGCTGGGTAGTGCTCCTCTTCTCATAGCCTGTTAGTCACTCTTATTCAGCACAGTGGCCATACTGCCCCAGGGTTGAGGTGTGCTATTCATTCCCAACATACTTCCCTGTGCTCAGGCCCAGTGTAGGCCGCTGCTCTGCCCTTAACGCTGTGCTCCTGTTTGTGGTGCAGACGCAGGTGCCGCCAAGCCGGCTTTTGGCTTCATGGCAGTACCGGCCACCTCCTCTTCGACGCCGGCACCCAGCCTGTTCGGCGCCGGCTCCGCCCCCGCAGGCTCCGCCCCCACCAGCACCTTCGTGTTCGGGCAGAGTGCCCCCGGCGAAGCCACCAAGTCCTTTCTGTTCGGACAGCAGCCGGACGCCAAGCCCCAGCCGGCGGCCCCCCAGACCACCGCGCCGGCCCCGTCAGCGGCCCAGCCCTTCCTGTTCGGCTCCGGCAACACCCCCGCCGCGCCCTCCTTCAGCTTCGGAGCGGCGGCGCCCTCTACTGTCAGCTCCACAGGTGGGCATCGGTCTCTTATGCGCACCCAGCCCTAATATCTCCTCCATCAGTGCACACTGTCTATGCTGTGATGTGGTGTAGTGCTGGATGTGTGCTGATCTCAACACATCATTACAGCACTCTTGGAAATCATTTGAAAATGGTATAGTGAATTAATCAGGATTTTAGCTGCTGGGTTATATGTTATCTATTTAAGATTCATACTGAGAATTCTGCTCTGAGGGTCACTGTTGGCTCCAGTGTACTGTAGTGGTCTGTAGGCGGGTAAGATTTTGTGTGCCGTTACTCCCATGTTGGTCGTCGTGGGTAAAAGTGCCGTTGTGGCAATCTAAAGTACGGTGTCTGTGGTATTGTTCCACGCGCTGAGCCCTGATGGACGCCTGCTCTTCCCTCCCCCTGCAGCGCCTGGCTCCTCCTCCACGCCGTTCATGTTTGGCTCAGCAGCCGGGTCGGCAGCGCCCCCTGCGTTCGGGGCGGGGGCGGCGCCTGCGTTCGGGCAGGGCTCCGGCCAGCCCAGCGCCCCGGCCTTCGGCTCAGGCGCTCCCTCCCTGTTCTCCGCCCCCGCCTCCCAGCCCCCCGCCTTCGGGGTGCAGCCCGGCTCCACCTTCGGCCCGCAGGCCAACGCCACGCCCACCTTCGGATCCGCCGCCGCCACCGCCGCCAACTCTGCTGCGGGTGAGGACCGAGTGTGTGTCTGTGTGTGTGTGTGAGAGAGTGTGTGTGTGTACAGGTGTGTAATATCTGTAGAATGTTTTATACAAAAGATGTACTGGTAAATGCACAGGTATTAGGACAGTGACTCAGTTTTCTTAGTTGTTTTGGCCCTTTACTCCAGCCCCACTGCATGTGAAATAAAGGCTGAATCTGAGCCGTCTGTGTGCTTCGGTTTGAGGGGATATATTGGGTGATCTGTGGGGGAATTGCACAGAAATCATGTTAGAGCTGACAGTCGGCACGTAAGCCTCATATTCATCATTTCATTTCAAATCCAATGCGCTGGAGTACAGAGACAAAGCAACAGTAATTGTGTCACTGCCCCAGTGCTTTTCATTTAACTGTATGGATGTGCACACACACGTGAGTACTGCGGTGAGATGGGACGTTTTTTTAGATGCACCTCCTCTGGCTGGTCTGGCAGGTGGAGGGTTCCAGTTTGGGGGTCCCGGTGCTTTCGGGGCCTCGGGCAGCAGCCCGGGCGTGTTTGCGTTTGGAGCCGCCCCGGGGGCCCCTGCCGCCACCACGCCCGCCCCCACCGGCCCCGCCCAACCTGCTGCTCCCGCCGGGGGCTTCGCCTTCAACCAGGTCCCCAACTTCACCATAGGGTAAGACCCGCCTGCACATTCCCACACTGCACCGCCCTCAACACCATAGGGTAAGACCTGCCTGCACATTCCCACACTGCACAGCCCTCAACACCATAGGGTAAGACCTGCCTGCACATTCCCACACTGCACAGTCCTCAACACCATAGGGTAAGACCTGCCTGCACATTCCCACACTGCACAACCCTCAACACCATAGGGTAAGACCTGCCTGCACATTCCCACACTGCACAGCCCTCAACACCATAGGGTAAGACCAGCCTGCACATTCCCACACTGCACAGCCCTCAACACCACAGGGTAAGACCTGCCTGCACATTCCCACACTGCACAGCCCTCAACACCATAGGGTAAGACCTGCCTGCACATTCCCACACTGCACAGCCCTCAACACCATAGGGTAAGACCTGCCTGCACATTCCCACACTGCACAGCCCTCAACACCATAGGGTAAGACCTGCCTGCACATTCCCACACTGCACTGCCCTCAACACCATAGGGTAAGACCTGCCTGCACATTCCCACACTGCACAACCCTCAACACCATAGGGTAAGACCTGCCTGCACATTCCCACACTGCACCGCCCTCAACACCATAGGGTAAGACCTGCCTGCACATTCCCACACTGCACAGCCCTCAACACCATAGGGTAAGACCTGCCTGCACATTCCCACACTGCACAGTCCTCAACACCATAGGGTAAGACCCGCCTGCACATTCCCACACTGCACAACCCTCAACACCATAGGGTAAGACCTGTCTGCACATTCCCACACTGCACAGCCCTCAACACCATAGGGTAAGACCTGCCTGCACATTCCCACACTGTACAACCCTCAACACCATAGGGTAAGACCTGCCTGCACATTCCCACACTGTACAACCCTCAACACCATAAGGTAAGACCAGCCTGCACATTCCCACACTGCACAGCCCTCAACACCATAGGGTAAGACCTGCCTGCACATTCCCACACTGCACAGCCCTCAACACCATAGGGTAAGACCTGCCTGCACATTCCCACACTGTACAACCCTCAACACCATAGGTTAAGACCAGCCTGCACATTCCCACACTGCACAGCCCTCAACACCATAGGGTAAGACCTGCCTGCACATTCCCACACTGTACAACCCTCAACACCATAGGGTAAGACCAGCCTGCACATTCCCACACTGCACAGCCCTCAACACCATAGGGTAAGACCCGCCTGCACATTCCCACACTGCACTGCCCTCAACACCATAGGGTAAGACCTGCCTGCACATTCCCACACTGTACAACCCTCAACACCATAGGTTAAGACCAGCCTGCACATTCCCACACTGCACAGCCCTCAACACCATAGGGTAAGACCAGCCTGCACATTCCCAC